>NC_064821.1:166869848-171869848 GCF_024166365.1 Elephas maximus indicus | reverse complement strand
AGCCAGAGTTGCTTGTCTTGCTTGGAATGACTATTATATCTGAGATTTCCGTGGGGCACGTCGCCTATATGTACTGGCTGTGTGGAGATTGCCCCCTGGGGGTCTGGCCCGCTGGCGTCACGGTCAGATCCTCCGCTGTCAGCCCCACCCCCAAGGTTAAGGCTCCCCTACTGGGACGGTGCACTCCCGACTCCAAAATCAGTCGCTGCCTCCTGGGGACTCCCTGTCTCGCCAGCCGCGTCGCGTGCTGCCCCCGCGAACCGGGTGGGCTCCCCCCCCGGGGTCAGCTCAGGAGAGCGGAGCAGCTACCCGCGCCTGCGCCGCGACTGCGCGTCCCGGCTGGGATGCCGTTCTCCCCGCTCCAAGACCAGCCATTGCCTCCCGGGGACTTCTCCCACCGGCTGCGCCGCCACGCCGCTCGTGCGAACCGGGTGGGCGCCTCCGGCGCGAACGGCTGGGCCCCCCGGGGTCAATTCAGGGGAGTGTAGCTGCTCCCTGCGCTCGCGCCACGCCCGCTCCCCGCCAAAATCCCAGCGGGACGGCTCCCCGACTGGGACGCTGCTCTCCCCGCTCCAAGAGCAGTCACTGCCTCCCGGGGACTTCTCCCACCGGCGCGTTGCGCCGCCCACGCAAACTGGCTGGGCTCCCTCCCAGGATGAGTTCGGGGGCTAGGGCTGGGCCCCTTGTCTGTGCCGTCTGCCCCCCTGGGCTCTGCCCCAAATCGGGCTCCAAAAGTCACCTGACTGGTACGCTGGCTCCTGGCTCTGAAAACAATCGCTGTCTCGCCGTATTTGTTTGCTCTCCGTCTCTAAATCTGTGTTTGTTGTTCAGGGTTCGTAGATTGTTATGTATGTGATCGATTCACTTGTTTTTCCGAGTCTTTGTTGCAAGAGGGATCTGCGGTAGCGTCCACCTAGTCCGCCATCTTGGCCCCGCCTCCTGATTAACTTTTTTCTACCAGTTTTATCTTTTTTAATTAATCACTTGCTTCTTAACTGCTTTTAATGTTAGGCCTATTGTTTCTTTTTCATTTAATAACTGTAGAAACTGCACTGGATAAGCAGTGACCGTCTGGCTAAACCCCAGTAAGACTCTTCTCCACAATGTCTCTCTGCTATGGGCCAAGCATGAAGGCTGCGCTGAAACAAGGCTCTACTCCACTAACCAGCTATGGTATGAGGAATCTGCTCAGCCCTGGTGTTCTACAGTGAGTTCTGCTCCTTCGTGGATGACCTATTATAAACGGCCCATACCACTTCCTGACCACCCAGATCTGCCACACCTTGGTCTAGCAAACAGGTCCTGGCATTCTGACATCAAGCTTTCCAACCAGCAGCTAGAGCCTATTACCACTCAAGCCAAGGAGAGCTAGTGGCTAATTCTTCCAGACATGTTGATTTAAAATCTTCTTAAATTTATTACATATCTCCTATGGCAGAGATAGCTATAACTAGAGTTTTATATCCCTATCTGGACTGTAGAGTTCTCCAGACCCTTAACTAGAGAGAACTCTTTCAGATTTCAAATTTTTAACAAATACGCACTGTGTGCTAAGCACTGCGATAGATATCAGACACAAAAAGTCAAAGAAGACATGAATTATCACCTCAATGAATTTATGCTCTAGCTGGGCAAAGAAAAAAAAGGCAAGTAAAACAACAGTTACAATACAGTGGAATATGTGCTGTTGAGATTTATTTTGAGAGCAGAGAGGAGGAGTGGCATCTGGATCAGTGAAAACTTCCAGGAGAGGGTGACAGGAGGTAGTCCCCCAGGAACCCATACCCTGTGGACTGCTCAGTCCCTTCCCCATTGCCCCACTAAAAGACAAAGGGAGGACACCCCCCTCTGTCAACCACCACCATTATTACCAGAGTTAGTCCTGTGTCCCAGTAGCCAGGAGGACAAAACACAGCAGGTGTAGCTCAGCTCTTATCTGGGGATCACACAGGGCTGGGGCAGGGCCCACACACCAGCCATACTGGTCTCTCAAGGCAGAACAGGGAGCTCAGGGCTGAGCCCTACAGGCTGGGGTCCAGGAGACTCCTCTGCAGAAACATGACACTGAGGGAAAAGTAGTCTGGTTGGCTTCAGTGCAAGGACAAGAGAGGTCGGGAGGTGACTTGGCTGAAGGTAAGTCCTGGCTTAAAGGGCCTAGACTGGGTGGGATTGAGTGGGGTAAAAAAGGGGGTAAATAAGGCCCTGGGGAAGGGAATGGAGTGAAAAAGAAGGAAAGAAAGAAGAAGGCTGGTACTGGGGATGGGGGAAAGATGGTGTGGTCTCCATGCCCGGGGGCAGCAGGTACAGGGCTGGATCCTCCTCCCATCTCTTGGCATAATGGGACCCTACTTATTACACCACGTGGCCATCTTCATATAGATGGGCGTTCGGCGGAAGTGGCTGGACTTCATATAGACAGAGATCTTCCTCAGGCCCTTAGGGAGGGGAAAAGAAGGCCAGAGCTCATTCTGCTCCGTGTCAGGACTCTTAACACTTTCTGTGCAAGCACAGCCATATCAGGGGACCAGCCACAGTCCTTCTATGTGGGGCAAGTGATGGAGCATAGAAGTCTTCCTGTGGCTCCCGGATAATTTGTTAACTCCAATTTTCTGTAATCTCTTATCTTAATGACAGCTCCCATCTTGGAGACCCTACACTGTGCTACGTGCTTTATGTCCACTAGAGATAGTAATACAGGATGAGAAAATCCTCTCAATTACATTGAGAGATAGATTCTACTAGTACCATTTATCAAAAGGGAAACTGAGGTGCACAGAAGTTAAACACCTTCCCCCTGCTCACCAAGCCAGACCTGGGAGAGGGCTGAAATTCAGCCTATTTCTTCCCAGTCCTGGGGGCTTTCTCCCTTCCCCTCCCTCACAGGAGAACATCTCACTCCTAGTGTAACCAACATTCTCCTTTTGCAGAGGGAGGCTCCTGATGCATGCCCGGTTGAAAAGGGTTTTCACACAAAAAAGAAGACAGAGCAGGACAAAGGGGCTCAGAACATACCCATACAGCCTGCAAGAGGCCAGATCTGGGCAAATGAGTCAGCAAATCTGGACGAAGATTGAAAGGGGAAGGGACTAGCAAAGCCAGTAGAGTGTCCAAGCTTCTCAACCTAGTAACTGAGCCTAATCTCCCTGTGCTCCAACCTACTAAACAAAAGCTAAGAGGACCAGCCCTAATGACACTCAGGTATGTGTTCTGGGCTGTCATAACAGGATAGATAATTTTTAAAGCATTCAAAGACATCTGGAACTTCCTAAACATAAGGCCCCAGTTCACAGCCAACATTCACAGTCATCTTAGCTCCTGTGTCATCCCCAAGGTGTTCAGCTTGGCCCAGTACCAGAAGTTGATGAGAACTAGCCGAGAAAGCAGATCTCTGATGGGAAGGGGTAAAAAAAAAAAGAACTCTAAGCTGAAAACCCTGTTGGGCGACTGCCTCAAATACTCAAACCTGTAATCAAGTATATTGGGTTGCTCTCAAACCAGTTGACCATGTGTGATGGATGACTGGCTGTAAGGTGGGGTCCAGGCTGTGTTCCCCTATACCATAGCTGGTACCACACACCCGATGCCTGTTATGGCTGAAGTTATCCAACCACACTGAGCTTGGAGGGTGGGATCCAGGGCAGGGCCATCTTTGCAGACCCCACTGTGCCTGACCCACTGCCTCATCCACAGGAGACCATCAATGAACATGAGTTAAAGATACTGACCCATCTCAGAGACGGAAAAGCTTAAGACAATAGGGAAGCAGAAAGGACAGAAGAGTGGAGGGAAGGACACTGTCCCACCATAGAACACTTCAAGATGAAATCCTTCAAAGGAGCACCCACATAAATACTCAAATACTCAAACCCCAGCACCTCTACAGATCTGGGAGCTTCAGAACTTGCCCACAATGTGGATAGAATTGGTACAAAGCTTTCTGGAGATCAGGTATAAATACTGTCTGTGTCTTTGGAACTTACTAGCAATTCTACCTTGTCTCAGCCCTACTACTGCCAGCTACGTACTCACTCCTCACGTTCTGTCTCACTCATACTTTGTTGGGCTGTGAAACTCAGGCAGGAAAAGGGCCCGAACTTTCCTTTTTGGCACTAGAGAAGGCGCGCCACTGGCTATTGCTCATAGAAGCTGACAACAAGCCCAGCACGGTTTGTACTGGCTCTGTGACCTTGAGCCAACTCCTTACTCCCTTTAGCTCCAGATTCCTCTCTGTAAAATGGGGTGATAATTCTATCTACCCTGTAGTTATGTTGTGAACATTAAAGCTGGGACAATATATGTAAATGCTTAGCACATGTCGTAGCATAAAGCCAATACTCCATAAATGCTAGTTACTGTTATTTTCAGCTCCAAAACTAGGAAACTGTCATGGAGAAGGAAAGAGAAACATCAAAGAGAAGGGAGCATCAGGATTATCACCTGAAAGCAGGCCATGAAATCCTTCAGGTTTGGGAATGCATCCAGGGACTTAGGCTCAAAGATACGGTTCCAGTCAAGGACATCGTAAGCAGAGATACCTAAAAAGGTGATCTGCAGAAAGCCAAGGAGGAGTGAGTGAGAAGCTCCATCATCTGGGAGAAATGACAACCTGTGTCCCCATCTCTTCCCCCTTTACCTTGTCCCCTGCAAACCATGGCCGCTGCCCCAGGAACTGTGAAAAGAGCTTCATCTTGTCAGGGAGCCCCTCCAAGTACTGCGGCTTTAGCTTCTCCTGGGACAGAAAACAGCTGTCACCACCCTCAGACCCTGCAACCTGGGCAGAGAGGCAGCTCCCCCACTGCTGCCACAACCCAGCTGGCCATGGGAGAACTGCCAACCTCCCTATACTGCTACTGGGCCAGTATCCAGGCCTCTATTTAATCCAACCAGCATTTATTAGACTCCTACTGGGTACCAACCCCATCTGCAAGAGGTCTGGGAAGGCAGAGAGGAAAATAATACCGTCTTTGAATCTGTCACCACTGATCTCCAACAACCCACCTATCGGGTCAGACCCAGGAATGCTCTAAGCATCTGGCTGAGCACTTGCCTCAGATGTCAGGTGGAATTCCAGGAGGAAAAAACTACAAGAGCTCAAAGAAGGAAGGGGAAGTTCTAATCCCTGGGTTGGCACAAGAAGGAAAGGGATTTTCTAGTAGTTTCCTGAAAAGTGAGGTGAATTTGAGAGAATGAAAGAAAGGAGGGAGCCGAAAGCATTCTTGGAGAAAGACTGTGGTGAACAACTATGTGGCTAATAATCGGGGTACACGTGAATCCCTGTGAGTTTTAAGAAGATGACACTGGGAAAACAAGATACACGTGTTGTTTAAAAACTTAATATCCACACTGAAGGGAATGTGGACTTTATCCTAAAACTGGGGGGACTAATTTGGAGTTTTCATTTGAAGAGATTAACAGTTATAAAGGTCACTCCATCAGCAGTATAAGAGACTGCCTGGTGGATCTGTACCTTCAGTGAGTTCAAGCCGCACAAAGTACAAGCACAAATGAGAACGAAGAATTTCATCTCCTGATTCAAACCCTGCCCTGGCCCAGCCCAACAGAAACTCACAAAGTCAGGGCTGTAGCACACCCTGGCCAGCTCCATATGGGTGTCTGTAAGCTGGTTCTCCAAAATGTCCACACGGATCTTCTCCTCTTCTGTCTCCCCACCTGCAGCCCACACATCGGACACTCACCCTCAGCATCCCATGCAGCCCAGCCCTGGGAATGGCCGCCTGGCCTCCTGTGCCCCCGCGCTTGCCCCCAGCCCCACTCACACAGGTTGTGCTTGCGGGCAATGTAGCACAGGATGGCGTTACTCTGGGTGATCTTGTGAGCCTCATCAATCAAGTAGGGCAGCTGCAATGGAAACCAGGCAGGTCTGTTGTACCACCAGGCCCCCCAACACCCACATCCCCTGTGAAAGGCCTGGCCCATGGTAGGCACTAAATAAATGTATGTACAGCGCATGTGTGATCTGGAACAGGGAACACCACAGAAAGGCACTGAAGAGAACGAGGAATGAAAGAGGTGGAGCAGAAGGCACCTGGTAGTAAAACTCCAGGCTGGGGGAAGGAGATGGAGGAAGAGACACCTTTTAATCCCCCCCTCCCCCACATCCTGTACCTACATTGGGGAAGTCCAGGCCCAGCTTGAATTTCTCATTCAGCCACTGGCTTCTGTCATAGTCCGGAGCTATGGTGGAATCGATGAAATGAAAACAAACCTCCTTGTAGTCCAACATTCCATCCCCAGAAACCATACCAAGCGTCACTGCAAGGTGCCCTGAGACTGGTGGATCTGGCAGCTGACAGAACCATTAAGTCTCACACTCCCAGGACAAAGGCTTACAAAAGGCTTAGGCAAGCCCTAAGGAGAACTCAATCCCAAATATTGATAAGGGGTGGGGGCAGCAATTCCCTCCCAGTATCCTGAGCTGGCAGGCCAGCTGCACAGCCAAATAGGTCCCAGGAAGGGGCAGGCCCCAGATCCAGCTGGTGGAGGCCCTGCAGAGAAGGGCAACAGGTGGCCAGGACACGGGCTGCTTGTTACCAAATCAGCATTCGTTGGCAAAGGGGTCAACGCAAGGGTGCCATCACCGTCCCCCATCGTGTACTTCTTCTCATAGTTTGAATCTGCTATTCCAGAAGCAGGTGGATTGCACGCGCCAGCTGGGAGAGAGCACGGGGAAGGGGTCAGAGATGGCGGGATCCTGCCTGCCTGACTTCATCTCCAGGTAAGCCGGCGCCACCCTCATCTCCTCACGCAGGCGAGAAAACTCCACAGTGCACACTCCATATGCCTCTCACTACGCCCCACTCCCATCCCTTCTGGGCTCAAAGTACCCAGCCTGGAGTGGGCCAGGCTGAAGGATGGGGCTCAGCTCCAGCAAAGCTCGAGAGAAGAATCTTCCAGAATCATTCCCTGAGTGGCTCGGCCCTTCCTCGCCACCGTGCCCCCCTCACATCTGCCCAGGCGGATGCCTCAATCACCCTGCGAATGTCCCAGTAACCCAAAATGATGGCCATAGTGCAAGGTTCCCTCAAATCTTGGGATTGCTACAGAGGCGCTGAAGTCAGACTTTACCAGGCCAGGAGAGGGGCGGGGCGATCTGCGACGCTCGGCCCCGCCCCCTGCCCGGTGCTAAAGCGCATCTCCCCACCCCGGCCTCCTGCCCTTGCCCTACCCACTCATAACGTGTAGCTGCCTGAGATCCTTGAGCTCTGAGCGCTGGCCCAGAGGGTCTGAGAAAGTCAATGCAGTTTATGCCACTAGTCCCTAAGAGTTGGGTGGCAGAAGTTTGGATGCACAGAAGCCCAAGATGCCTGGACCCCTGAACCCCTCAGTGGCTTCAGCTGCCGGTGTTCAGACCTCTGCTAGGTCTATGGGAAGACTGCTGTGTGCTTGGGGAGACAGCCAAAACGAGAGTTACAACCTTCCTTGCTCCCTTCCCTCAGGGACTCGCTCAGCCTTTGCTCATCAGTACCGAGTTCCCCAGGACTCTGTGAAGCTCAGGCTGCCTGACTCAGGACAAAATGTGACCTCTCTAAGACCAGAGTTTAAATCAGTACCTATACAAGAAACAGGGAGCCCTGGGGCCTAGTGGTTAAAAGTTAAACTGCTGCTAACCAAAAAAGACAGCGGTTCGAATCTACCAGGCGCTCCTTGTAAATCCTATGGGGCAATTCTACTTTGTTCTGTAGGGTCACTGAGAGTCAGAACCCACTCCACGGAAATGGGTTTGGTTTTTTTGGTATACAAGAAACAAAGGCCAAGGACTCCTGACCAATCAGAAATGCTCGTGGGGAAGCAGGCAGTCTCGAAAGGGTTATTAACCATCCCATAATAGTTGTTTTTCCTGAAAAGTCTACTCTTGTTACATTTTTGTTACAGCTTTTACAGCACTTCACCATGATTGGTCCAATCCCCAAGTTTCTTCTGTCCTGACAAGAGGCCAAGGCAGGGGCACACTGACTTTGAATCTACTGGCTATATGACCTTCCTAGAGTGATAGCGCGCCGTCTCCCTTTTTTTTAAGGGCTGTGTGCAGTATTTTTAGAGCCATGCACAAAAACTCGTTTGCTAAAATTATGCGGACTGCACATGCAGCACAAGGCTGAAGATCCTCCCCTCACTGTTCATGCATATATATGTCACTCCCTATGAAAAGAACAAATTTGCCCTGGTTCAGAGAGCTGGCAACCTTAGGTCACCAGAGTGCCTCCCAGTATACAAACTGTAAATAAACCTTTCTGTTTTTCCAACCCTGTGTCTGGCTGACTTACAATTTGGTAGTCTGCTTGACAAAAACGTGTTGATGGCTTCACTTGGGAGTCCTGATACTCCATGATGGGTTCTCTACAGGAACAAAGTACCAGTGAATGGGAGTGACAGGCCTCACAAGGGACAGAGAATAGGAAATGGGGTTTCAGTGTTTTTATGGACTGTTAAGGACCCTGCCCTTTTCCAGTTATCTGGCAAAGGATTATAAGGACCAACTGTAAATTCATCAATTAGCATTCCAGCCCATCATGTGAATCTAAATCCAAGAATCAGACCCAGTAATGAGGCTGGGTATGCAGTACAGTCCCAGAAATGTCCTGCCAGCCAGCTGGATGACCCTCACATTGACCTGCCCCCAAACCAGTACAGTGACGTGAGAGTAGTGGTCATAGAGGGCATGTGAGCAAGGGAGGAAAGAGCGTTGCCTCAGAGAGGCCAGAGGCCTGCCCTGCTGCTGAGGGAGGCCAGAGAGAGGTAGGGCCAGTGTGGAGCCAGGAGGACTGCCTACCTAGTCAGTGGCACAGTGACACCACGGTCCCAGCATTGCACAGGGTACAGACCCTCAGATGTCCAGTCCTGTGAATTCTAGCCCTGGCTCTGACTCCTGATTTCATGTGTGGTCTTATGAAACGTGAAGAACCTCCTGAACCTATTTCCTCACTTGTAATTTGAGAGGAATGCCTCAGGTAGCCTTTGAAGTCACTTTGTGACCAGTGGCCTAGGGTACAATCTCCACAAGAACAATGTCCTACCTACCAAGTTTTCTCTTTGAAGGCAGAAGATTATTTCAAAACTAAGATAGCATGAAATAATTTAGCCTGTAGTTAATTTTCTTTTGCTTAAAGGATATTACAAGATTTAAGGGATGTATGAAAATAGATGAGAGGAAATTTAAAAAAGAAAATTGTTTACAGTTAATAAAAGGCAAGGTTGGGGAACTACAGAACCGTCAGTTTTTAAAATATCTGCCATAAGAAGAAATGAAATGACTTCTGGCCCACACAGCACCATAGACAGAAGCACCACATTGTTCCTCCACAGGAAAGGTCTGAAAAACTAAGTAAAATAGAGACAAACATCACTCTTGGACTAGAAGTGTCAAATGAAGACATAAAGAACTCAGTTAAACACCAAATGGAATAAGAAACTGACAGAGAACAGAGAGTGAGGAGACCTATGTGCAGAGTTCCCCTATCAGCTAATGCAGCATGGATTTGCCATCTTGGAATCCTGTGGGAGATTGATGGACAGGGAGCATGGAAAAGCAGCTTCACAGAGCTCCCAGCAGGAGACAGAGCATGCAGTAACCAGCGATACACGCTTTCCAACACCCCCATCCTCCCTCTGCTGCTCTACTTCTGGGCATCCTGGCTGGCTGTGGTGCCTCTGCTGGCGAGGAAGTGCAGCATCTACGCTGCTTGGATTAGCCTCACCCACAATGCAGATCAGCAGACAGGCAGTACGGGAAAGCAGCTTCACGAGATTCCCGGAAGGAGACAGAGCACCCAGTAACCAGCAATATATGCTTTCCTAACCCCCATCATTCTTCCCCTCTCCATTCAGCCTCCTCTGCTTTCCACAGGCTGCAGTCTCTTGGCCAGAAGGCAACTGCCTCGGCCCCAGGGTGTTTGGATTCGCCCTGCCCACACTGACTGGATCCCTGAGTGCCATTTGTTAGTTGTTAGTGTTGCTTTTTTCCATTTCTTTTGGTTTCTTCTGTGCCTCCCACCCCCTCCCGTTCCTTCCTTTCCAACACCTGGCTCCATGTGCCATCTTTGCTTCTTCTTGAAAGGATGTGAAGTGCCCTCGACTGGGGAACCACTCCTCCAGCCCGTGACACCATGCTGGTGGGATCCCTGCGGCTTTTTTTTTTTTTTTTTTTTGCTTTGTTTTGCATGCTTGTTTTCTTTTTCTTTTCATGGCTTGGGAACCCCTTCTAGCTGGGCTGCACTGCATAGTTTAGGAACCACTTCCCCAGTCTGCGCACCCCCTGGGGGCATTTCTTTTCTCTTTCTTTTTTCCTTTCTGTCTGTCTTCATTTCTCAGTTCTTAACTTTCTAAACGTACCTTCTTTTTCTGTTTCTTGAATACCTGGAGCTGTGTGGCATCCATATTCCCTCTAGCCAGGCTATACAGTGCAGTCTGGGAGTCACCCTTCCAGCCTTCGTAGCTGCACTGGTGGGACCCATGAAGGCTTTTCTTTTCTTTCTTTTTCCAAATTTTTGTCTAGTTATTTTTTCTTTCTTTTTCCCTTTTTCTTCCTTTTTGTTTTTCTCTATTTCTTGTTTCTCATCTCTCTACTCCAACGGCAAGCTCCCTTAGCACTATTTTTTTTTTTTGGCTCTCTTTTCTCTCTTCTCTCTCTCCTCTTTCCCATACCTGTATTAGCTCCACACATCACAACCTCCCCCCCCCTCCTTCCTGCCTACCTGCACTGTGTGCTGAACATCACACCCTCAAGTAGCCCAGGCACAGCCTACTGGAACCTGCCCGGCACTGATTCCCAACCCACTGTGTTTGCCCTCGTACCAAAAACAACCCATCCCAGCCCCTCCCCTTCAGCTGGACCTGCCCTGCTGCACCATAGCTGAGCAACTGGCCTTGCCCATTGGAGAAGGAGGTGAAAAGTACTCTGACCACAGACAAGCAAACAACAAGGAATGCACAGTCCACCTGCTCAGAATAACCAAATAAAACAAAAAAGCAGGACAAAACAAACAGATCTACAAGCAATAAATGAAGAAAATACTGAATGTTCTGAAAACAGCAGACAATATCATAACATTAAAAAAAAAAAAAAAAAGGACAGGGAGGCGGGGCCAAGATGGCAGAGTAGTCAGATGCTTCCAGAGATCCCTTTACAACAAAAACCCCAAAAACAAGTGAAACGATTATGACAATCTAGGGGCCCAGAACATCAAAGGCAAAGTTAGAAAACGGACTGAGCAGCAGGGGGAGGGAGAGACAGTTCAGAAGTGGAGAGGAGTCGCCAGACCTGAATTGCCAGGAACTCCCAGGCACCATCCCTGGGAGCTACTGCAGCAGGCTGGGGGTAGCTTTCAGCCGCAGTTTCCTTAGGGAGAAACAGCCAGCCACACAGCCTACTCACACCTCCAGAATGAGAGAAGAATGGCACTCTCAGCAAAAGCTAAGTACTTGTGTATATTTTACTGTACCGCCAGCCCCTAAGCTGGCTCTAGTGGCTGTTGATTTCCCTGGCCTGAGATTGGGTCCGCTGAGTGCTCTGAGCCATTCTCTTGGCCTTGGAGAAGGAATAAATTCACAATTGGGGGAAAAGATAATCTGCCAGCTCCACTAACCTGGGGAGCTCAGGACTGGAGTGGCTCCTGTCCAGGCATAAACAGTCCGTGGACTTTGAGTACCTTTCTCTCCTGCATGGACCTGTATGGGCCTATTTCAGGAGACTAGGCTCTTGCTGGCAGACTACAACTGTTTCAACTGTCCGGTGGAGAGGTGGGTGTATGATGTTTGAAACCACTTTGCCTATTAAACAGGGTCCTCACCTACCCACATCAGAGGCCTAAGGATTGGTGGCTCCACTCACGTCACCCAGCCATCTGCGACAGGGGTCCGAGGATAACTGGTACCTCCCAGTCCTTACAACCAAAAAAATTGGGCACCCATGGTCCGTCTGCAGAACCCACCCACCTGTGCTCTGTAGGGAACAGAGACACTCTTTCCTCACAGACACTTGGGGGATGGTTGTCAGTCCCCTGCCTTGTTCAGAGTGTGACCCCCTGCTGCGACGAGATACCCGTACCTATACCAATCACCCCTGCCCATCTAAGACTGTAGGACAGAGCCTGTACCGCACACTTGATGACCAGCTACCTGGACACCTGAGCTGAATCCATACAAGAAAAGTGAATGGACTCCTAGGCTCATATACCTGATAACAGCTCTAGCGAACTGGTTACAGGACGTTAGAGCTTCAAAGGCAAGAATAATCAAGCTAGCTCACTTGAGTAGCATATTTGGGCATATCGAAACAAAACAAAGCAAGAAGCTAGAATATAGTAAGCAAACATAAAATAAACTAATACAGTAACTTATAGATGGCTTGGAGACAACAGTCAATATCAAATCACATAAAAAAGCAGTCCATGATAGCTTCAACAAGCTTTCAAAACAAAGAATCAAGGGATCTTCTGAATGAAGGAGCCTTCCCAGAATACAAAAGATTAATATACAGAACTGTTCAAGATATCAGGAACGAGATCAGGCAATGCACAGAACAAGCCAAGGAACACACAGATAAAGCAGTTGAAGAAATTAAAAAGGTTATTCAAGAACATAATGAAAAACTTAATAAGATGCAAGAATCCATAGAGAGACAGCAATCGGAATTCAGAAGATTAGCAATAAAACTGTAGAATCAGACAGCTCAATAGAAAGTTAAAGGAGCAGAATTGTGGAAGTGGAAGGCAGAATGTGTGAGATTGAAGATAAAACACTTGGCACCAATATATTTGAAGAAAAATCAGATAAAAGAATTTTGAAAAAGGAAGAAACCCTAAGAATCAGGTGGAACTCTATCAAGAGAAATAACCTAGGAGTGATTGGAATGCCAGAACAGGGAGGGATAACAGCAAATACAGAGAGAATTGTTGAAGATTTTTTGGCAGAAAACTTCCCTGATATCGTGAAAGATGAGAAGATATCTATCCAAGATGCTCATCAAACTCCACATAAGTTAGATCTTAAAAGAAAGTCACCAAGACATAATCAAATTTGCCAAAACCAAAGAGAAAGAGAGAATTTTAAGTGTGGCTAGGGATAAACAAAAAGTCACCTACCAAGGAGAGACAATAAGAATAAGCTCGGACTATCTGACAGAAACCATGCAGGCAAGAAGGCAATGAGATGACTTATATAAATTATTGAAGGAAAAAAAATTGCCTGCTAAGAATCATATATCCATCAAAACTGTCTTTCAAATATGAAGGTGAAATTAGGACATTTCCAGATAAACAGAAGCTTAGGAAATTTGTAAAAACCAAACCAAAATTACACGAAATACTAAAGGAGTTCTCTGGTTAGAAAATCAGCAATATCAGATATCACCCCAAGACTAGAGCACTGGACAGAGCAATCAGACGTCAATCCAGACAGGGAAATCACAAAATAAATTAAGATAAAAAACGGACAAAACAGAGAAACAGCGATGTCATTACGTAAAAGAAGACAACATTAAAACAATTAAGAGCGACTAAGAAATATATTTTTTTTTCATATGGAGAGGAAGACAAAGTGATATAAAGAAATAAAAGTTAGATTTCAACTTAGAAAAATGGTGGTAAATATTAAGGTAACCACGAAGGAGACTAACAATCCTACTCTTCAAAATAATATACAAGAAAAAAATAGAGACTCAGCAGAAACAAACAAACAAAAAACAACAAATAAGAGGAAAAGACAATGCATAAAGATAAACTACTCAGCACAAAAAATTAAGTGGGAAAAAGAAACTGTCAACAACACACACACAAAAAAAATCAAGATGACAGCACTAAACTCATACCTATCCGTAATTACGCTGAATGTAAATGGACTAAATACACCAATGAAGAGACAGAGAGTGGCAGAATGGATTTAAAAAACATGATTTGGCTATATGCTGCCTAAAAAGAGACACACCTTAGACTTAGAGACACAAACAAACTAAAACTCAAAGGAAAAACATTCATCAAGCAAACAACAATCAAAAAAGAGCAGGAGTGGCAGTATTAATTTCTGACAAAATAGACTTTAAAGTTAAATCCACCACAAAGAATAAGGAAGGACACTATATAATGATTAAAGGGACAATATACCAAGAGGATATCACCATATTAAATATTTATGCACCCAATGACAGGGCTGCAAGATACATAAAACAAAGTCTAACAGCATTGAAAAGTGAGATAGACAGCGCCACAAGCATAGTAGGAGACTTCAACACACG
The DNA here is from genome assembly GCF_024166365.1 of Elephas maximus indicus. Lineage (NCBI taxonomy): Eukaryota > Metazoa > Chordata > Mammalia > Proboscidea > Elephantidae > Elephas > Elephas maximus. The sequence continues at coordinate 171,855,600 of NC_064821.1, read as the reverse complement.
ACTTTTGGTGAAGGACAGACATCCAGAAAGAAGCTCAATAAAGACACGGAAGATCTAAATGCCACAATCAACCAACTTGACCTCATAGACATATACAGAACACTCCGCCCAATAGCAGCCAAGTATACTTTCTTTTCCAACTCACATGGAATATTCTCTAGAATAGACCACATATTAGGTGATAAAGCAAGCCATAGCAGAATCCAAAACATCAAAATATTGCAAAGCATCTTCTCTGACCATAAAGCCGTAAAACTAGAAATCAATAACAGAAAAGGCAGGGAAAAGAAATCAAACACTTGGAAACTGAAAATACCCTACTCAAAAAAGACTGGGTTATAGAAGACATTAAGGATGGAATAAAAAAATTTGTAGAATCCAATGAGAATGAAAACATTTCCTATCAGAACCTTCGGGACACAGCTAAAGCAGTGCTCAGAGGTCAATTTATATCAATAAATGCACACACATCCAAAAAGAAGAAAGGGCCAAAATCCCTACAACTTGAACAAACAGAAAGATAGCAACAAAAGAAACCCTCGGGCACCAGAAGAAAGCAGATAATAAAAATTAGAGCAGAATTAAATGAAATAGAGAATAGAAAAACAATTGAAAGAGTTAACAAGACCAAAAGCTGGTTCTTTGAAAAAATTAGCAAAATTGGTAAACCATTGGCCAAACTGAAAAAAGAAAAACAGGAAAGGAAGCAAATAACCTGAATGAGAAATGAGATGGGTGATATCACAACAGACCCACCTGAAATTAAAAGAATCATATCAGATTACTACGAAAAATTGTACTCTAACAAATTTGAAAACCTAGGAAAAAATGGGTGAATTTCTAGAAGCACACTAAACTAACACAAACAGAGGTAGAACAACTAAATAAACCCATAACAAAAGAAGAGATTGAAAAGGTAATTACAAAACTCCCAACAAGAACAACAAAAAGCCCTGGTCTGGATGGGTGCACCGCAGAGTTCTACCAAACTTTCAGAGAAGAGTTAGCACCACCACTACTAAAGGTGTTTCACAGCATAGTAGAGGATGGAATACTCCCAAACTCATTCTATGATGCCAGCATATCCCTGATACCAAAACCAGGTAAAGACACCACAAAAAAAGAAAATTACAGACCTATATTCCTCATGAACTTAGATGCAAAAATTCTCAACAAAATTCTAGCCCATAGAATTTAACAACATATAAAAAAAATAATTTATCATGACTACGTGGAATTCATACCAGGTATGCAGGGATGGTTCAACATTAGAAAAACAATGTAATCTGTCATATAAATAAAACAAAAGACAAGAACCATATGATCCTATCAACTGATGCAGAAAAGGCATTTGACAAAGTTCAACACCCATTCATGATAAAAACTCTTAGGAAAATAGAGTAGAAGGAAAATTCCTTGACATTATAAAGGACAAAGCCAACAGCCAGCATCATACTAAACGGAGAGAGTCTAAAAGCATTCCCCTTGAGATCGGGAACCAGACAAGGATGCCCTTTATCACCACCCTTATTCAACATTGTGTCGGAGGCCCTAGCCAGAGCAATTAGGCTAGATAAAGAAATAAAGGGCATCCAGATTGTTTTTTTTTTTTGGTTGGTAAGGAAGAAGTACAAGTATCTCTATTTGCAGATAATGTGATCTTAGACACAGAAAACCCTAAGGAATTCTCAAGAAAACTACTGAAACTAATAGAAGAGTTCAGCAGAGTATCAGGATACAAGATAAACATACGAAAATCAGTTGGATTCCTCTCCACCAGCAAACATCGAAGAGGAAATCACCAAATCAATACCATTTACAGTAGCCTCCAAGAAGATAAAATACTTAGGAATAAATCTTACCAGAGACGTAAAAGACCTGTACAGAGAAAACTACAAGACACTAGTGCAAGAAATCAAAGGAGACCTACATAAGCGGAAAAACATACCTTGCTCATGGATAGGAAGACTCAACATTGTAAAAATGTCTATTCTACCAAAAGCTATCTATAGATACAATGCAATTCTGATCCAAATTCCAATGAGATGGAAAAACAAATCACAAACTGTATATGGAAGGGAAAGAGGCCCTGGATAAGTAAAGCATTCCTGAAAAAGAAGAACGAAGTGAGAGGCCTCACTCTACCTGATTTTAGAACCTACTATACCACCACAATAGTCAAAACAGCCTGGTACTAGAACAACAGACACAGACCAATGGAACAGACTTGAGAATCCAGACAAATCCATCCACATATGAGCAGCTGATATTTGACAAAGGCCCAAAGTCAGTTAAAGGGGGAAAAGACAGTCTGTTTAACAAATGGTGCTGGCATAACTGGATATCTATGTGCAAAAAAATGAAACAAGATCCATACCTCACACAGTACACAAAAACTAACTCAAAATGGAACAAAGACCTAAATATAAAATCTAAAACGATAAAGATCATGGAAGAAAAAATAGGGATAACGCTAGGGCCCTAATATATGGTATAAACAGTATACAAACCGTTACTAACAATGCAGAGGAGAAACTAGATAACTGGGAACCCCTAAAAATCAAACACCTATGTTCATCCAAAGACTTCACCAAAAGAGTAAAAAGATTACCTGCAGACTGGGAAAAAATTTTTAGTTATGACATTTCCAATTAGAGTCTGATCTCTAAAATCTACATGATACTGCAAAAACTCATCTACAGAAAGACAAATAAACCAATTAAAAATGTGCAAAGGATATGAACAGGCACTTCACTAAAGAAGACATTCAGGTAGCTAACAGATACATGAGGAAATGCTCACAATCATTAGCCATTAGAGAAATGCAAATCAAAACTACAATGATATTCCATCTCACCCCAACAAGGCTGGCACTAATCCAAAAACACAAAATAATAAACGTTAGAGAGTTTGTGGAGACACTGGAACACTTACACACTGCTGGTGGGAATGTAAAATGGTACAACAACTTTGGAGATCGATTTGGTTCTTCCTTAAAAAACTAGAAATAGAACTACCATATGATCCAGCAATCCCACTCCTTGGAATATATCCTAGAGAAATAAGAGCTTTTACATGAACAGATACATGCACACCCATGTTCACTGCAGCACTGTTTACAATAGCAAAAAGATGGAAGCAACGAAGGTGCCCATCAACAGATGAATGGATAAATAATCTATGGTATACTCACACAATGGAATACTACGCATTGATAAAGAACAATGATGAATCAGTGAAACATTTCATAACATGGAAGAATCTGGAAGGCATTATACTGAGTGAAATAAGTCAGTTGCAAAAGGAAAAATATTGTAAGAGACCACTATTATAAGGAGTTGAAAAATAGTTGAAACAGAGAAGAAAATATTCTTTGATGGTTACGAGAGCGGGGAGGGAGGGAGGGAGAGGGCTTTTTACTAATTAGATAGCAGATGAGAACTATTTTAGGTGAAAGAAAAGACAAGCCACAATACAGGTGAGGTCAGCACAACTGGACTAAAAAAAAGCAAAGAAGTTTCCTGAATAAACTGAACGTTTTGAAGGCCAGCATAGTAGCGGTGGGGGTTTGGGACCATGGTTTCAGGGAACATCTAAGTCAATTGGCATAATAAAATCTATTAAGAAAACATTCTGCATCTCACCTTGGAGAGTAGCGACTGGGGTCTTAAACACTAGGAAGAGGCCATCTAAGATGCATGAATTTGTCTCAACCCACCTGGAGCAAAGGAGAATGAAGAACACCAAAGACACAAGGTAATTATGAGCCCAAAAGACAGAAAGGGCCACATAAACCAGAGACTACATCAGCCTGAGACCCTAAGAACTAGATGGTGCCCAGTTGCAACCCATGACTGCCCTGACAGGGAACACGACAAAGAACCCCTGAGGGAGCCGGAGAGCAGCGGGATGCAGACCTCAAATTCTTTTAAAAAGACCAGACTTAATGGTCTGACTGAGACTAGAAGGACTCCTGAGATCATGGGCCCCAGACCTTCTGTTAGCACAAGGCAGGAACCATTCCCAAAGCCAACTCTTCAGACAGGGATTGGACTGAACTATGGGGTAGAAAATGATACTGGCAAAGGGGAAGCTTCTTGGACCAAGTAGACGCATGAGAGAATGTGGGCATCTCCTGTCTGGAGGGGACATGAGAGGGCAGAGGTGGTCAGAAGCTGGCTGAATGGACATAAAAATAGAGAGTAGAGGGAAGAAGTGTGCTGTCTCATTAGGGGGAGAGCAACTAGCAGTATATAGCAAGTTGTATATAAATTTTTGTATGAGAGACTGACTTGATTTGTAAACTTTCATTTAAAGCACAATAAAAATTAAAAAAAAAAAAAGCATCTGCAAACTCTGAAGTGTTCCACCCAATTATAGTACACACAGTGAAAGCCCCCCACATGTCTGTCAGTTTGTCGTACTGTCGGGGCTTGTGTGTTGCTGTGATGCTGGAAGCTATGCCACCGGTATTCAGATACCAGCAGGGTCACCCATGGAGGACAGGTTTCAGCTGAGCTTCCGGACTAAGACAGACTAGGAAGAAGGACCCGACAGTCTACTTCTGAAAAGCATTAGACAGTGAAAACCTTATGAATAGCAGTGGAACATTGTCTGATATAGTGCTGGAAGATGAGCCCCCCAGGTTGGAAGGCACTCAAAAGATGACTGGGGAAGAGCTGCCTCCTCAAAGTAGAGTCACCTTAATGATGTGGATGGAGTCAAGCTTTCAGGACCTTCATTTGCTGATGTGGCGTGACTCAAAATGAGAAGAAACAGCTGCAAACATCCATTAATAATTGGAACCTGAAATGTATGAAGTATGAATCTAGGAAAATTAGAAATCGTCAAAAATGAAGTCGAATGCATAAACATTGATATCCTAGGCATTAGTGAGCTGAAATGGACTGGTATTGGCCATTTCGAATCAGACAATCATACAGTCTACTATGCTGGGAATGACAACTTGAAGAGGAATGGTGTTGCATTCATTGTCCAAAAGAACGTTTCAAGATCTATCCTGAAGTACGATGCTCTCAGTGATAGGATAATATCCATATGCCTACAAGGAAGACCAGTTAATACGCCTATTGTTCAAATTTATGTGCTAACTACTAGGGGCAAAGATGAAGAAATAGCAGATTTTTATCAGCTGCTGCAGTCTGAAATTGATCGAACATGCAATCAAGATGCATTGATAATTACTGGTGATTGGAATGCGAAAGTTGGAAACGAAGAAGGATCCGTAGTTGGAAAATATGGCCTTGGTGATAGAAACAATGCTGAAGACTGAAGGATAGAATTTTGCAAGACCAAGGACTTCTTCATTGCAAATACCTTCTTTCACCAACATAAACGGCAACTATACACTTGGACCTCGCCAGATGGAACACGCAGAAATCAAATCGACTACATCTGTGGAAAGAGATGATGGAAAAGCTCAATATCATCAGTCAGAACAAGGCCAGGGGCCGACTGTGGAACAGACCATCACTTGCTCATATGCAAGTTCAAGCTGAACCTGAAGATAATCAGAGCAAGTCCACGAGAGCCAAAATAGGACCTTGAGTATATCCCATCTGAATTTAGAGACCATCTGAAGAATAGATTTGACGCATTGAACACTAGTGACCGAAGACCGGACATGTTGTGGAATGACATCAAGGACATCATCCATGAAGAAAGCAAGAGGTCACTGAAAAGAAAGAAAAGACCAAGATGGATGTCAGAAGAGGCTCTGAAACTTGCTCTTGAGCATCGAGCAGCTAAAGCAAAAGGAAGAATTGTTGAAGTAGAAGAACTGAACAGAAGATTTCAAAGGGCCTCTCGAGAAGACAAAGTATTATAATGACATGTGCAAAGAGCTGGAGATGGAAAACCAAAACGGAAGAACATGCTCGGCTGAAAGAACTGAAGAAAAAATTCTAGCCTCGAGTTGCAGTAGTGACAGATTCCATGGGGAAAATATTAAACAACACAGGAAGCATCAAAAGAAGACGGAAGGAATACACGGAGTCATTGTACCAAAAAGAATTAGTCGATATTCAGCCATTTCAAGAGGTGGCATATGATCAGGAACCGATGGCACTGAAGGAAGAAGTCCAAGCTGCTCTGAAGGCATTGGCGAAAAACAAGGCTCCAGGAATTGATGGAATATCAACTGAGATGTTTCAACAAACAGATGCAGAGCTGGAGGTACTCACTCGTCTATGCCAAGAAATATGGAAGACAGCTTCCTGGCCAACTGGTTGGAAGAGATCCATGTTTATGCCTATTCCCAAGAAAGGTGATCCAACCGAATGTGGAAATTATAGAACAAAATCATTAATATCACATGCAAGCAAAATTTTGCTGAAGATCATTCAAAAACAGCTGCAGCAGTATATCCACAGGGAACTGCCAGAAATTCAGGCCAGTTTCAGAAGAGGACGTGGAACCGGGGATATCATTGTTGATGTCAGATGGATCCTGGCTGAAAGCAGAGAATACCAGAAGGATGTTTACCTGTGTTTTATTGACAATGCAAAGGCATTCGACTGTGTGGATCATAACAAACTATGGATAACATTGTGAAGAATGGGAATTCCAGAACACTTAATTGTGCTCATTGTGAGGAACCTTTACATAGATCAAGAGGCAGTTGTTCGGACAGAACAAGGGGATACTGATTGGTTTAAAGTCAAGAAAGGTGTGCGTCAGAGTTGTATTCTTTCACCATACCTATTTAATCTGTATGCTGCACAAATAATATGAGAAGCTGAACTATATGAAGAAGAACGGGGTATCAGAATTGGAGGAAGACCCATTAACAACCTGCGTTATGCAGATGATACAACCTTGCTTGCTGAAAGTGAAGAGGACTTGAAGCACTTACTAATGAAGATCAAAGACCACAGCCTTCAGTATGGATTACATCTCAACATAAAGAAAACAAAAATCCTCACAACTGGACCAATGAGCAACATGATGATAAACAGAGAAAAGATTGAAGTTGTCAAGGATTTCATTTTACTAGGATCCACAATCAACAGCCATGGAAGCAGCAGTCAAGAAATCAAAAGACGCATTGCATTGGGCAAATCCGCTGCATGGGACCTCTTCAAAGTGTTGAAGAGCAAAGATGTCACCTTGAAGACTAAGGTGCTCTTGACCCGAGCCATGGTATTTTCAATCACATCATATGCATGTGAAAGCTGGATAATGAATAAGGAAGACCAAAGAAGAGTTGAAGCCTTTGAATTGTGGTGTTGGCAAAGAATACTGATTATACCATGGACCGCCAAAAGAACAAACGAATCTGTCTTGGAAGAAGTGCGCCCAGAATGCTCCTTAGAGGCAAGGTTGGCGAGACTGTGTCTTATATACTTTGGACATGTTGTCAGGAGGCATCAGTCCCTGGAGAAGGACATCATCCTTGGCAGAGTACAGGGGCAGTGGAAAGGAGGAAGACCCTCAACGAGGTGGATTGACACAGTGGCTGCAACAATGAGCTCAACCATAACAACGATTGTAAGGATGGCACAGGACCGGGCAGTGTTTCGTTCTGTTGTGCATAGGGTCGCTATGAGTCAGGACTGACTCGATGGCACCTAACAATAACAACAACAGTGAAAGCTGTTGCTCAAATGGATTACATTAAGAATAAGAAGATGAAAACATGTGGGAAAGACAAACACAGATGATCCCTGGGTGGCTAAATCAGGGATCTGCCCTGGATGGGCTGCATAACTTTAAAGAAAAACCAAAATTAGCCCTTGCCCCAGCTGTTGACTTAAAAGCAGTAATTCTCAACCTTGTCTGCACATTGGAATCACCTGGAGAGCTTTTAAAAAAATACTGATATGGGGCCCCATCACAGACCAGTTAGGTCAGCATCCCTGAGGGTGGTGGCATCAGTATGTTTTCAAAGCTCCCAGGTGGTTCTAGGGGATTCTCTTGTGGGCCAGGGTGGGGAGAGCTGCATTACAGCACGTGCTGCCTCCTTGACCAGACACACAGAACATCTGCACTTGGGGTTTGGTCAGAACATACAAGTGTGATTGTTCTGCCACCCGATACCATCAAAGTTCAGCTGCAAAATGTCACATTCCAACTGATTACTAATGGCTCTGTCGTCTGCCCATTTCTTTAGATCCTTTAAGTTGAAGCCTTGGGTTAAAATAGACCTGTGGAGAGGGAACCCATAGGCCACACTTTTGGGTCCCTCATAAAATGGCTTTAACAGAACAGAGCTTTGGTATTTTGATCCCTGCCTGTAGTTCCAGGAGAGCCTTGGGGAAATCCCCTCTAGGGGAGTTGAGACCCTCTGGCATCAACTCAAACACAAGGTTTCCTGCTCATGGGAAGCATATAGGATTAGCAGCCTGTAGGTGTTGTTTATTGTTCTTAAGAAAGGAACTCAGGACCTGTGTGTTCCTTCCCAGGTTGTATATTACAGGGCAGCAACAAAGAGCCTGAAATGGTTTTAAGTGCCTCTTGCTGTTTTTGTGCTTCCATCAGAGAAGAGGCAGAAAGCTGTGGCTCAGAGACCAGGTAGAAGGAATACAACCGTGACTGGCTGTCACCTGTAGCCCTTTTTCCCTGTCCTGAGAAAAGCCATAGATGCCCAGGACACCTCCCCTCCATGTCAGCATTAGCCCAGGCTTTCCCGCAGAGGCCTGGGTACATGTACTAGGCTCCTCACACCCCTGTGAGCTGAGCCAACTCTAGGGCCTGGATCACCAGGTGATGGACAGCTGCAGGTGCAGGCAGAGGGCAGGGTCAGCGCAGGCAGAGTCTAGGAATCAAGGAAGACAGGAAGCCTTGTGGCTGGGTCTGTTGTGTGGAGTCCTGCGATGACCCTCACATTGTCACTAACAGAATGCAAGTATGGCCTGGCCCAGGAAGGGTAGGATTTCTAATTTGGTGGATCCTAAAATACCTCCACAGGACAATGTTCAAGGAATAGTCCCAGAAAACATTCATTTTATTTCACCAGGTAGATATTTTTCACTGTAATGCAGTGTCTCTTTTGGGATTCTACAGATGTTTCTCTAAGAAGTTATGACCAGGAACAGGAGACCTTCCCCAAGTTACCGGTCCATTCTTTTTTTTTTCTGTGACAGCTTTATTGAGATATAATTCTCATATTCTAAAGTTCACCAATTTAAAGTGTATAATCCAATTGCTTTTAGTGTATTCACAGAGTTTGCAACCATCCCCTACTTCCTTCCAGTCCTCCCTTACCCCGTGGCCCTAGGCAACAACCAATCTACTTTCTGTCTTTATGGATTTGCCTTTTTTGGATATTTCATATACACAGAATCATACAATATGTAGTGTCTTGTGACTGACTTCTTTCACATCACCTAAAGTTTTCAAGGTTCCTTCATGTGGTAGCATATGTCGGTACTTCACTCCTTTTAATAGCTAAATAATAATATTTCACTGGATGGATATGCCTGCTACCTTTTGTTTATCCATTTGTCAGTTTTTGATAGTTAAGGTTGTATGTCAACTTGGCTGGGCCATGATTCTCAGTGGTTTGGCAGTTATGAAATGATATAATTTGGTAGTTATGTAATGATGGAATCATCCTCCATGATGTGAGCTGATGTAGTTGTAAGGGGAGTTTCCTCAGGGGTATGGCCTGTATCCAATATATGTATGGACATTCTGGCAAAGCTCACTCGCTTGCTCTGGATCCTGTATCCAGTTCGTCATCATCTGACCTCTGATTCTTGGGACGTCAGCCAGTGGCCTGTTGTATGACCTGCTGATCTTAGGTTCATCAGCAGCCTGTAGCTATGTGGGTCAGGAGAAGTCTCCAGCCTGGTGACTTACCCGTGGACTTGGGACTTGCCAGCCTCTACAACTGCATGAGCCATTTCCTTGAGAAATCTCTATGTCTTTCTACATAACTTCACTGGTTTTGCTTTTCTAAAGAACCCAGCCTAAGATATTTTGTACTGAGAGTGGTTCTAGTGAAACAAAATTTTAAGGATGAGTTTTCTAAATTGGTTCTCAAGTCTGACTAGTCTTAAAGCCGCTGATCACTCTGCCCCCGGTAGTAAAGAGAGCACTGCTAATCCATGGTGTGAGGTGGCAATACAGTTGTCCCTCATTATCCAAGGGGGATTGGTTCCAGGACCCCCGCAGATACCAAAATCAGGGGATGCTCAAGTCCTTTATATAAAATGACATAGTATTTGCGTATAACCTATGCATATCATCTTATATACTTTAAATCATCTCTTACACAATGTAAATGCTATATAAAAAACCAAACACCAAACCCAGTGCCATTGAGTTGATTCCGACTCATAGCAACCCTAAAGGACAGAGTAGAACTGCCCCATAGAGTTTCCAAGGAGTGCCTGGCAGATTCAAACTGCCAACCCTTTGGTTAGCAGCCGTAGCACTTAACCACTATGCCACCAGGGTTTCCAAATACTGTATAAGTAGTTGTAAACGCTATGTAAATAGCACTTTACAGTTCCTCTTAGCCCTTGAGGGGTTGCTTTGACCACTTAATAGCCTTTTAGGAGCCTTTTTTTTTTTTTTCACAGAAACAAAGGGTGCACACACCACAAGTAGCAAAAGAATGAGATGCAAGGCAAATAATGCTCAAACAATGAGTCCTGGAGAGAGACTGAGGGTCTGTGAAATGGTGGGAGGCTACAGCAGGGTATGCCTACATATAATTTCCTTTGTGTGGACTCAGCGTAGTGCTCGGTGCATGACAAATTCAAGTTCTGCTTTTTGGAACTTTCTTTTTTTTTTTTTTCCTGAATATTTTCGATCCACAGTTGGTTGAATCCATGCATGTGGAACTTGTGAATATGGAGGGTCAACTGTATTAATACACAAAATATCACCACCAATAGATGAAGTATTATTTGGCCTGTGCAAAAATCAGATCTTTGAGAATCACAGTGGATTATCATAAACTTCACCAGGTGGTGACTCCAATTGCAGCTGCTGTTCCAGATGTGGTTTCATTGCTTGAGCAAATTAATACTCCCCTGGTACCTGGAATCCAGCTATTGATCTGACCAATGCCTTTTTCTCAATTCTGGCTTCGAAGGAATACCAGAAGCAGTTTGTCTTCAGCTGGCAAGGCCAACAATACATCTTCACTGTCCTACCTCAGCCTTATATCATAATTTAGTCCACATGGGACCTTGATCACCTTTCTTTTCTACAAGGCATCACAATGGTCCATTACATTGATGACATTATGCTGATTTGGATCTAGTTAGGAAGAGTGTCAATGACTCTGCACTTAATGGCAACACATTTGCTTGCTAGTGGGTGGGAATTAATCCTGCAAAAATTTAGGCATCTTCCATTTCAGAGAAATTCCTAGGAGTCCAGTGGTGTGGGGCATGTTGAAACATTCCTTCTAAAGTGAAGGATTAATTGTTAAATCTGGCTCCTCCCACAACAAATAAGTAAGCACAATGCCTAGTGGGCCTCTTTGGATGTTGGAGGCAACGCATTCCTCATTTGGGTGTGCTACTCTGGCCTCTTTATCAAGTGACTCTAAAAACTGCTAGTTTTGTGTGGGGCCCAGAACAAGAGAAGGCTCTGCAACAGGTTCAGGCTGCCATGCAAGCCGCTCTGCCTCTTGGGCCACATAATTTGGCTGATCTAATGGTGCTTGAAGTGTCAGTAGCAGATAGAGATGGGGTTTGGAGTCTGGCAGGCCCCTACTGGTGAATCATAGCACAGAACCATAGGATTTTGAAGCAAAGTCCTTCCATCCTCTGCAGATAACCACTCTCTTTTTGAGAAACAGCTTTTGGCTTGTTACTGGGTCTTAGTAGAGATTGCACACTTAGCCGTGGGCCGCCGAATCACCATGCAGCCAGAGCTGCCCACCATGACCTCGGTGTTGTCTGACCCACACAGCCGTAAAGTTGGACATGCATGGCAGCACTCCATCACTAAATGGACTTGGCGTACATGAGATTAGGCAAGAGCAGGACCTGAAGGCACGAGAAAGTTGCATGAGGAAGTGGCCCAAATGACCATGGTCTCCACTCCTGTCACGTCATCTGCCCTCTCCCAGTCTGCACCTATGGCCTCATGGGGCGTTCCTTATGATCAGTTGACTATGAGAAAACTGGTGCCTGGTTTAGAGATGGTTCAGTGCAATATGCAGGTACCACTTGAAAATTAGAAGCAGTACTACAGCCCCTCTCTGAGACCTCCCTAAGGACAGCAATGAAGGGAAATCCTCCCAATGGGCAGAACTTTAAGCAGTGAACCTGTTGTTCACTTTGCTTGGGAGGAAAAATGGCCAGATGTGCAAATGTATGCTGATTCATGGGCTGTGGCCAATGATTTGGCTGGATAGTCAGGAACTTGACTGGAAAATTGGAGACAAGGAGGTGTGGAGCAGAGGTATGTGGATAGACCTCTCTGAATGGACCAAAGAAGTGAAGGTGCTTGTGTCTCATTTGAATGCTCACCAAAAGGGTGATTCTAGCAGAGGAGGATTTTAACAATCAAGTGGATAGGGTGACAGAAACCAGTCATCTTCTTTCTCCAGCCGTTCCCATCATCGCCCAATGGGCTCATGAACAAAGTGGTGTGGTGGCAGGGATGGAGGTTATGTATGGGCTCAGCAACACGGACTTCTACCCACCGAGACTGATACTTTTCCAAAGTGACTGAACCATTTTACATTCCCACCAGCAGTGCATAAATGTTCCAGTTTGGTTCACTTTTTTATTTAAAGACACAGAATTGCATAACAAACTGTATTTCGCTTCTGTCTCAACCAAATTCTGTCACCTGGAAAGAATATAGATCTTAAAATGTGCATTCTGTGTGAACCTTGCCTCTGACTGAATACTATTTTCTTTTCATTTTACTTTTCCCCAAATTAGCGTACTTTTTAAAATCTTTAAATGCTCTCTTAAATGCTTCTTAGCAAAAGAAAGGAGGCCACGGTGGGAGGGAAAGAGAGACATAGGCACCTGAGAAGTTCAACTATTATAAAAGAAAGCAACGACATATATCACTGGACAGAGAATTTTTAAATTTATGGACAAAGAATTTAAAATGAGCACGACAGATGTTGTCAGTCCCTTCAACAAAAGACCACAAGGAACACACTTGTAACAAGATCAGTCATTGCAGCGAGGGAGAACACACACCAAGCGGGACCATGAAGTGCCTCAGGAAGTGGGTGCTAGAAAGAACTTCTTAGAGAATTTGGGCTTTGGTTGGGTGATTTGGGGAAGGAAGCAGTATTCACTCTAGATGGGATACTGCCAGAAAGCAGGTGTGGGGAGTCCCTGGGTGGGATAAATGGTTAAGCATTCAGAGGTTTGAACCTACCCAGAAGCCCCTCCATCTTTTCTGTGGCAACTGTTTCCGCTTTAAGAATATGATATCTCTTCAGAAAGGGAAAGGGTTCTATGATTGGATATTTTGTGGGTGGCACAATGACCTTGCTTTCATCTGTGATTAGGTAAAAGTGTGACGTGGACTTGTTTTGTTTCATTTTCTCATGGTCTCAGAGTAACTTTGTTTGAGGTTGTTACTCTGTGAGATTATTTGTCCAACAGGAGAACAAAATGTCTTGTTTGTGTCACCAAGCCATTTGCTGCTGAGTCAATTCTGACTCATGGTGACCCCGTGTGTGTCAGAGTAGAACAGAGATCCATAGGTTTTCAATGACAGTTTTTTTGGAAGCGAATTGCCAGACCTTTCTTCCAAGGCACCTCTGGGTAGACTCAAAACTCCAATTTTTCAGTTAGCAGCTGAGTTCGTTTACTGTTTGTACCACCTGGGGACTCCATGAGGATCACAGCAGCTTATAATAATACTGAGGTCTAGCTCTGAATGTCAAATCAATTCTACATGTCTCTCTCAGCCTTCGTTTTTGGCCAAGGACAGACAACGTCAGGCCACAGGACATTAGTTCATGAAATCCAGATTGTCCCCAGTGTTGAGATTTTGCTGATTATGATTAGAGAAGTGTGCATTGAATGGAGATCAGTGTAGTTGAGCCAGGATTAATCTTTTGTTCTTCCGTTGTACCATGAGTTGTTGGCCTATTTCATGTGATACTGATTTCGCAATAACGTTTAAGACTTGGCATGATACGCTGGCCCGCTCTAACACAGGCAATTATCAGAAACAAAATGACTATTAGTCTTTGTAATAGGGCTCTGTGCCAAGGGCCTAGATTATGAAATTCAAGCAACAAAAATACCTCCTGGGTCTGTTTCAGAGAGCCAGGTGGGATTTTGTTTGTTGATTTTGTTTTTATCTTTTAAGTTAGTCCCAGACTATCCCATTTGCCCTGTGGTATTTGTATAGGAGCAACAGGAAGTATTTGCTATAGTATAAACTCTCCCTTAGCTGACCAAGAGGAAATCAAGATTGTCCATGACGATCCTAGTTAATAAATTTAGACTTGTGTGTTAGGCTTTCAGAGTTAAGTTACTAAATTCTGCTAAAATCGGAGACAAGTTTTGGACCATCTTTTCTAGTTGTTTTACTCTCAGTGTAGAAATTGTAGCTTGCATGAAAAGGGAATCAGTTATCCCGCCTGGAAGTTATCCCAAATTATCTGTGTTCTACTCATTTTGGCAGCTTTGGAGAATTCTTTTTAAGGAAACTTGATTTCCTGGGTGGATGGTGGTTTTAAATATCTGGAAATCTCTAACCACTTCTCTGAATACACAGGGTAAGTTAGTGTGTGGTAGAGAGAAATGAGCCTGACGTCCACATGAGAAATGGTGTCCTAGTGGAGCACAGAAGGTATTGGGAGTAAGTGCCAAGTCAGTCTTAGAAGAAACACAACCAGAAGGATCCTTAGAAGTGAGACTTAGGCTCTTGTCATCAGGAAAGACCAAGTGCCAGAAAAGGATATTATGATTGGCAAATTGGAGGGTCAGTGAAGGTGGGGGAGGCCCTTGGTGAGATGGATTGACACAGTGGCCGAAACAATGGACTCAAACAAACTAATGTTCATGAAGATGACACAGGCTTGAGCAACACTCATTCCATTGCACATAAGGTAGCTAAGAGTCAGGGCCAACTCGATGACAACTAACACCAACATCACGTATTATAATAGGAGTGAATCATGTCTGTGCTCCTCGAGATGGACAAGGTCTTTGAGTGGAATTAAACAGTTCCTTTGAAGCAGTTTGAAATGTCTCTGAAGGGAACAAAATTGCAAACAGAATAACCTCCATGTTGATGCTCACCGACTAGGTCTTTCTTGCTGATAGAAATGTAACGGCTGAACAGAAGCATTTTGTTGATATGAGTTCAAAGTCGATTTGAACTCATGAAGACCCCATGTGTTACAGAGTAGAACTGCTTCATAGGGTTTTCTTAGTTGTAATCTTTGCAGAAGATTGTCAGGCCTTTTCTTCCATGGTATTGTTTGGTGTGTTCAAAATGCCACCTATTAGGTTAGCAATAAAATGCAAACCATTTGTACCATCTGGGGACTTTCAAAATTAATAATTACTATCATTTATTGAGCTTATGCCAGGACCTCTGCTAAGCATTTTACATATATTGTGTCAAATTTAATCTTTACAACATTCCTATAAGATATATAGACTGATCTGAGAAAACTGAGGCTGAAGGGGGTAAGGAATTTGCTCAAGGTCACAGAGCCAGTATAGGCTGTGCTGGGCTTCCTGTCAGCTTCAATGGGCTTCCTTTTCCTGTGCTGCAAGGGAAAGCTCAGGCCTTTTTTCTGACTGGGTTTCACAGCCCAAGAAAGTATGAATGAGTCAGAATGTACATGTACCTGGCATTAATAGGACTGAGACAAGGTGGGATCTATATTAAGTTTCAAAGGCATAAGCAATACTTATACCCTATTGCCTTAAAGCTTTGTACCAGTACAACCCATGTCAGAGGAGGTTCTGAGATTTCCAGGCCTTTAGTGATGATGGGATTTGAGTATTTATGTGGGTACCCCTGTGAAGGATTTTATCTTGAAGGGTTCTGGGGTCGGGGGCAGGGGAGTCAGTGTCCTTCCCTGCCTCTCTTCCACCCTTTCTTCCTTCCCATTTCTCAAGATTTTCCATCTCTGAGATGGGTCAGTACATTTACTTTAACTCATGTTCATTGATGGTCTCCTGTGGAGCCTGCAAAGATGGCCCAGCCTTAGAGCCCCGCCTCGGGAACTCATTGTGTTTGGGGATGTACAGCTATAGAAGTTGTGTGGGGCATGTGGTGCCAGCTGTGTGCTCAGGGAACACAGCCTGGACCCTACCTCACAGCCAGTCATCTGTCACACTTGGTCACCTGAATGAGAGCAACCAAATCTATTTGATTACAGGTTTGAGAATTGGAGGCTTTCACCCGACACAGTCAGAGTCCTTTTTCCTGTCCACCTTTGCATTGAGAGGTCTGTTCTCTCAGCTTGTTCTTAGCTCCAGTTCCAGTCCAGGCTGAGTGCTAGGAGATGACAAAACTGCTGAGATAACTGTGGAGGGAAGGTGTGGAGGACAGCTGTTGGCTGCAGCCTGTGGCCTCCCTGGGGCCTGGCACCTTGGGAACAGGTGTCTTTGAATCATTTACACATGACCTGGGTGCAATCTATCCTTGTATGATAGTTCATAAAACACATCTGGGTTTTGTTTGGCCTGATCCACTTTGCGGTAGATAGACACAAGGTAGGTTGGGTGAGAGTGAAATTCATCTCAGGTACCAGGCCTAGAAGCTTGGGCTCTCTCCTGCAAGTGTGTTACCTGTGTGGTTCTGAGGGTACTGGGGCAATGAGGAAGGGCCTGAGCAGTCCACGGTGACGTTGAGTCCTGGGGGACTATCTCCTGTCACCCTCTCCTGGACACTTTGGCTGATCCAGATGGGCCTCTTTTTCTGTTTCCAAAATAAATCCCAACAGCACATGTCACAATATATTGTAACTATTCTTTTACCTGATTTTTTCTGCCCAAGGAGTAAATCCACATTTTATTTCATTTTTATCTCTGAGGTCTATCACAGTGCCTGGCACACAATAAATATTCAATAGAAGTTGGAAACTTGAGAGAGTTATCTCTAGGTAAGGGCCTGGACAAATCTCCAGTCGTGACTGAGATGCAAAGATCTGAAGATAGCTATCTCTGCCATTAAGAAATACAATAAAGTTCACAAGATTTTAAATCAACGTGTCTGGGGAAGGAGCCACTAGCTCTTTCTAGCTTAAATGGTTATAGGCTCTAACTGCTGGTTGGAAAGCCTGACCTGAGATGGGCAGGCCCTGCTTGATGGGTCAATGTGTAGTTGATTTGGGTAGTCAGGATGTGGTGTGGGCATTTCTATCAGGACATCCAGGACAGCAGGACTCATTAGAGAACCATGTGGCTGAACACACTCATCATAACATGGAGGATTGTGGAGTGGGGCCTTGTTGAAGTACAGCCTTCAGACTTGGCCCATAGCAGAAAGAAGATTTGGAGAGGAATCTTACTGGGGTTTGTCCAGATGGTCACTGCCTGCAATGCACTTTCTCCCATTATTAAGTAAAAAGGGAGCAAGAGGAGTAACCTTAAATGTAGTGAAGAAATAAATGATGGACTAAAAAGATAAAACTGGGAAGATAAAAGTTCAGCAAAGCCAGATGTTTATGAACCTCTTAAGATACAAATTAGTTAAACTATAATTTATTAACCTTTAAAATTTATGATGTTAAAGACAGAAGGCATAAAAATACAAGTGAATAAAGTAATAGAAGTTAGGGCTGAAACTACAATCAGATTAAGTAGCTAGAATAAAAATATTCAGTCAGATTAACAGGTAAATAAATGTCTGGGGTAGGATTTAGCAAAGGATTTCTCCAAAGGACCAGATATTACTATCTTCTTTAGGCTCTGCAGGCCACATGGTCTCTGCCAACCACTCAACCCTGTCCTAGTGTCAAAGCAGCCATAGATAATCCAAAAATTAATGGCTAGTCTGTGAGCCAATAAAGCTTCATTTTAATAAACAAGTACCTGCAGTTGGCCGACTCTCAACCTAGAAGCTCAAATTTAAAGGGCATAACTATATTAAATCTGAAATATTAGATTTGAAATTTTAAAGGTGATTAATTATTAAAGGAAAGACAACAAAGTAACTTAATGCTTAAAAAAGATGGAAGATGTCCTAAATGAGGACAGTTGCAAAGGAAAACATTTCCTAAGCATTGTGGTCAAATTATAATGTAAGTTAAACAAATATACATTTCAAAATCTGGGGTAGTAGTAATACATCTATGCACTTCAAAGAGAGGCAACCAGAAAAGATGGGTGTGTTGTGGCCAGAATCTAGCAGGGGTCCTGAGACCTGGGTATGCTTGGGGCTCCTCCAGTGCTCACACCCCACCAGTGTGTCTCTCCATTTCCGGGTGGGGAGAGGGAGACTCCCTTTCCGATAGCAAGGCAGCCTGATGGTGTCTCCTGCATTGATCTTTTTTCATTCATCATTAATTACAAGTTTCATTCTATGTATTTCCCATTATCAATATATTAGTTAAAGAAAAATTAACCTGAAAGACCCCAAGACCACAGCTTATAGGAAGAAGTTGATTCTTCTTTCATGTAACAGATCTATGGGGAGCAGTTCAGATTGGTGGGGCAGCTCTGCTCCGTGAAGTAATCCAGGAACTCAGGCTTGTTCTGTCTGTGGTTCTGCCATCCCCCAAGGTGATTTCTCATCTTCTTGGCTCAGTTATCATGAGTTTGGGGATAAAAAGAGAGAGAAAAGCCCTACAAAGCACTTTTCTATCACACAAGTGAGGTGGAACAGCTCTCCCTGGGATTGCTCATTGTCACACCCCAAGTTAATCGGACCTGGCTTTTATCAATGGACTTCACTTTGTGGTGTGGTACCTTCAGCCCCCTACTAAAACGTCCAATGGCCATCTACATTTCCCCCATTTTTCTACTTATCTTCCCATTTGCAACAATTTTGGAAGGAGTCAGATAGGGTTTAGGTCACAGTTCAAAAAGATTATCTGTGAATACAATTGTAAACATTTTACCATAGAAGATAAAATACTGACCTATGTAATAAACCTGATTTTCTTCCAAACTTCTAAAACAACCCAAACTTTATCTTGTTTGTTCTAGCTCCATCTCTTTGCATTCTTGAAAATGCCCCCTTCTATTAACCTCAGATTGGTTCTCTGTCTCCATATCTGGTCACATGGCAGCAACTATTCACTTGAAATTCAAATATACCCACATCCATTAAACTCTTCTTCTGGATTTAAGTAGTTTCCCCCTAAATCTGTTTTCTTTTCTTAATATTAGTTTCTGTTGCACAAATAGTGCAAGAATACACGTTGTTGTTGAGTGCTGTTGAGTTGATTCTGACTCACAGCAACCCTATGTGACAAAGTAAAACTGCCTCATAGAATTTTCTAGGCTGTAAACTTTATGGGAGCATATTGCCAGGTCTTTCTCTTGTGGAGCCACTGGGTAGGTTCAAATCAGCAACCTTTCAGTTAGCAGCCAAGGGCTGGCCCTGTCTTAGTTATCCAGTGCTGCTGTAACAGAAATACCACAAATGGATGGTTTTAACAAACAGAAATTTGTCTTCTCTCACAGTCTAGGAGGCTAGAAGCCTGAATGAATTCAGGGTGCCAGCTCCTGGGGAAGGCTTTCTCTCTCTGTCAGTTCTGGGGGAAGGTACTTGTCAATCTTTCCACGGTCTAGGAGCTTCTCAGCACAGGGACCCTGGATCCAAGGACGCACTCACTCCCAGTGCTTCTTTCTTTGTGGCATGAGATCCCTGTCCTCTCTGCTAGCTTCTCTATTTTATATCTCAAAAGAGATTGACTCAAGATACAACCTAATCCTCTAGATTGAGCTCTGCCTCATTAACACAATTGCCTCTAATCCTGCCTCATTAACATCATAGAGGTCAGGATTTATAACACATAGGATAATAACATCAGATCAAAAAATGGTGGACAACCACACAATACTGGGGATCATGGCCTAGACAAGTTGACACACGTTTTGGGGGGACAGAATTCAATCTATAACAGGCCATCAGAGCTGCTTGCCTTGATTAAAAAAAAAAGGAGAATACATACACCTTTATAAAAAAGAAAACCTGGCCTTATCTGTGAAGTCCGCTTTTACTTCTAACCTGAAGCCCAACCTTTTCCCCATTTGCCTGTAAGTGACCTTGTTATGAGTTTGTGTGCCCTCTTCTATGCATTCACATACACACGTATCTGTAGAGAATAGACTTAATTCTCAGTTTCCCTCATCAAAACAAGGAGCCCTGGTGGTACAGTGGTTAAGAGCTTGGCTGCTATCAAAATGCTGGCAGTTCGAATGTACCAGCTATTCCTTGGAAACCCTATGGGACAATTCTGCTCTGTCCTATAGAGTCTCTATGAGTCAGAATTGACTCGACAGCAACAGTTTTGCTTTGGTTTTTTATAATTAAAACCTGAAAGATATCATATTGTGCATACTAATCTGCGATTTAATTTTAAAAACTGAACTCTTCCATTGGAGCTATACCGATTTACAAGCTCACTAGCAAGAAATGCATATCGCTCTCTCAAGCTTTGCCAACACTTTATATTTATCCGTTCATTAATATTTGTTCATCTGATGGAACTATGGAGTCACACTGTTGAAATGTGCAGTTCTTTATATAATAATTAAATACCATTTTTACTTTTTTTTGGTCATAAATATTTCTCCCTTTTTAACTTGTTCATAGATTTTATACATTTTTCTTTTGAGTTGTTTTAATGGTTGATAAGAGCTCTTTATAAAATCTTTTTACTGGTCCTTTTTCTATGTGTTACTTGTCTTAATTTTGCTTGTTACTTATAGAAAAGTTTTAAATTTTGATACTGTTTAATTTGTAAATCTTTCTCTTTGAGGATTTTTCTTTTGATGTCTTATTAGAGGATCTGTCCTTACCTTATGATCACAAACATTATTATACTTTTGTGACCCTTTCTATACCTTTGTGTTCATTGCTGTTTAAATTCCAGATAAATTAGTTTTAATGAATGGTGTGAGGTAGGGCTCTATTAGTTTTAATTGGTAAGCAATTATCCCACCTCTACTTATTGGCTAGGCCACTATTTGGAAACACCACCTTTGTTATACTAAATTCCAATATCTACTTGGGTCTGTTTCAACTCCAGTTCATCAGTACCTTTGTTACCTCAGAACACGGATTGCAGCTGCCTGCCGCAAAGACAATACTGAGACACGGGTGAGGTAAGCAGCAAGAGGGCTTAATTGTATACCGGAAGAGACAGAGGGGAATGGGCTCCTCCAAAGTCTGCCTGTCTGCTGGACACCGACCAGAGGCTTTTAGAGGGTTAGGGCTTAGGCTTAAAGAATCCGGAGAATGGTAGTTTCCCTTTGAAGGGGGGCTTGTTGATCACATTTTAGACATATTGACCTTCTGTGGGTATTCTTTAGAGGTTCTCTGATGCCCAGTTTCAGTCACAAGCTGGGCCCCTACTGTCTGGTTGTCTTGTTCCAGATCTTATTGATTGTTGTTCTGCTTGTTCAAGAGGAACATGGGCTGATTTTAAACTTTATAGAATCATGGAGTAAGGGAAAGGGAAGGGAGAAAACAAATTGCAAATCACAAAATCACCGGGGTATGCAAAAGCTAACTACGCAAGCCATGTAGAAACAATGCTACAATACCCAGGATGTTAGGCCCCTACAATCTCTTTCTCACACTGCCCCTTTCGCTTTAGTACACAGAGTTGTAATTGATATTTTCTCATACCTTCTACAGGGTCTCCAGTTCCATTTGATATACTTTGTCTCTGCAACTCTTCAATCTCATCTTTATTTCAAGTACCCACTCTCCAGGCTTGGGCATGAATCTCTCTAGCCATGAACACAGCTGGGGAGTAGGGGGTATGAATGGTGGAAAGATTGCATTCACATCTTCATAACCCTCCACATATCCTTACTCTCCTTTGGCCTCTACTGCTAAGAGCAATCCAGTTAGACACCAGTTGTCTAAGTTTAAAAAAAAAAAAAAAAGTACTACTTATTGTAAAAGAGCAGAGAAGATAGAACAAGGCCCCCTAGGGACAGGATGGAACAAGACAAGCAGTGCAGCTCTGCCTCCTGCTCAGCATATCCTCTTGTTATCCCACTAGGTAATCTTGTTGATGGGTGTAACAGTTAAGGTTGTGTGTCAACTTGGCTGGGCCATGATTTTCAGTGGTTTGGCAGTTACGTAATGATGTAGTTGGGCAGTTACGTAATGACGTAGTTTGTCAGTTATGTAATGATACAGTTATCTTCCAATTTTGCGATATAATGTAATCACTTACGGGATGTGATTTGATGTGATCAGCCAATCAGTTGTAAGGGAAATTTCCTTAGGGGTGAGGCCTGCATCCAATACATATGGAAGTTCTGGCAAAGCTTGCTGCCTTTTGCTTGCTCTGAATCCCGCATCCAGCTCATCATTGTTTGACCTCAGTCCTTGGGACTTGAGCCAGCGGCCTGCCATATTGCCTGCCAATCTTGAATTCATCAGCCTCTGTGACATGGAAGCCTGCAGCCTGCTGTCTGACCCACTGACTTTAGGTTCATCAGCCCCTGCAGCTACATGTGTCAGGAGAAGCCTCTAGCCTGACATCTGACCCAAGGAATTGGGACTTCCAGCCTCTACAACAACGTGAGCCATTTCCTTGAGATAATTTTCTCTTTTTTTTATACATATATAATCCCATCTGCTTCTCATGAGCAGGAAACATTGTTTCAAGGTGATGTCAGAGGATCTCAATTCCCCCCAGAAAGGAATTTACCTACTGGTCTCCAGAACCTCAGGCAGGGATCAAAATGCTAAAGCTCTGTTCTGTTAGACATTTTATAAGGGACCCAAAAGTGTGGCCTATGGGCTCCCCTCTCTAAAGGTCTGTTTTAACCTGAGGCTACAACTTAATGGATATAAAGTAATGGGCAGACTGCAGAGCCCTTAGTAATCTGGAATATGACGTCTTGCTGCTGACCTTTGATAGTATCAGGTGGCAGAAAGCTCACACATACATGTACTGACAAAACCCCGAGTGCGGATGTTCTGTGTGTCTGGTCAAGGAGGCAACATGCGCTGTAATGCAGCTCTCCCCACCCTGGCCCAAAAGAGAATCCCCTAGAACCACCTGGGAGCTTTGAAAACATACAGATGCCACCACCCTCGGGGATGCTGACCTAATTGGTCTGAGATGGGGCCCTGCATCAGTATTTTTATTAAAAGCTCTCCAGGTGATTCTAAAGTGCAGACAAGGTTGAGAATTACTACTTTTAAGTCAACAGAGCTGGGATAATGGCTGTTTTGTTTTAAATAACAGTTAAATAACCAACCAGGTCATATCTCTGAATTAGCTGACCTGGGGTTATCTGTTTTTGTCTTTCCAACATACATTCCATGTTCTTACTCTTAATGTATTTCTTTCCTGTCTTTTTAACTATCTCTTGGTTTCTTCATGTATGATGTCTTTAATGTCAGTCCACAACTCATCTGGCCTTTGGTCATTAGTGTTCAATGTGTCAAATCTATTCTTGAGACAGGAAAGAAAAGACCAAAAGGGATGTCTGAAGAGGCCCTGGAAGTTGCTCTTAAATGTACAGTAGCTAAAGCAAATGGAAGAAACGATGAAGTAAAGGAGCTGAACAGAAGATTTCAAAGGGTGGCTCAAGAAGACAAAGTATTTAATGACGTGCAAAGACCTAGAGTTAGAAAACCAAAAAGGAAAAACATCCTCGAAGTTTCTCAAGCTGAAAGAGCTGAAGAAAAAATCCAAGCCTCTAGTTGCAATATTGAAGGATTCTACCAGAAAAATATTAGAGAATGCAGGAGTCATCAAAAGAAGATGGAAGGAATACACAGAGTCACTATACAAAAAAGAATTAGTTGATGTTCAACCATTTCAGAGGTAGCGTATGATTAAGAACCAATAGTACTGAAGGAAGAGGTTGAAGCTGCACTGAAGGTATTGATGAAAAATAAGGCTCTGGGAATTGACAGAATACCAACTGAGATATTTCAACAAAGGGACGCAGCGCTGAAAGAACTCATTTGTCTATGTGAAGATATTTGTAAGACAGCTCCCTGACCAACAGAGTGGAAGAGATCCGTATTTATGTCTGTTCCAAAGAGAGGTGATCCCACCCAATGTGGAAATTATCAAACAATATCATTAATATCATACGCAAGTAAAATTGTGCTGAAGATCCTTCAAAAGCGGCTGCAGCAGTACATCAACAGGAAGTTGCCAGAAATTCAAGTCAGATTCAGAAGAGAGTGTGGAATGAGGGTTATCATTGCTGATGTCAGGTGGATCTTGGCTGAAAGCAGAGAATACCAGAAAGATGTTTTATTAACTATGCAAAGACATTCGACTGTGTGGATTATAACAAATTATGGATAACATTGCGAAAATGGGAATTCCAAAACACTTAAATTGTGCTCATGAGGAACCTGTACATAGACCAAGAGGTAGTCTTTGGAACAGAATAAGGGGATAATGCATAGTTAAAAGTCAGGAAAGGTGTGTGTCAGGCATGTATCCTTTCACCATACCTAATCAATCTGTATGCTGAGCAAATAATATGAGAAGCTGAACTATATGAAGAAGAACATGGCATCAGAATTGGAGGAAGACTCATTTACAATATGCATTATGCAGATGACACAATCTTGCTTGCTGAAAATGAAGAGGACTTGAAGCACTTACTGATGAAGATCAAAGACCACAGCCTCCAGTATGGATTGCACTTCAACACCCAGAAAATAAAATCCTCACAACTGGACCAATAAGCAACATCACGATAAACGGAGAAAAGATTGAGATTGTCAAGGATTTCGTTTTATTTGGTCCACAATCAACACCATGAAAGCAGCAGTCAAGAAATCAAATGATGAATTGCACTGGGGAAATCTGCTTTTTAACACTTTAAAAACTCTTTAAAGTTTTGAAAAGCAAAGATGTCTCCTTGAAGACTAAGGTGTGCCTGACCCAAGCCATGGTGTTTTCAATTGCCTCACATGCATGTGAAAGTTGGACAATGAATAAGGAAGACCAAAGAAGAATTGTTGGCTTCGAATCGTGGTGTTGGCAAAGAGTACTGAATACACCATGGACTGCCAAGGGAACAAACAAATCTGTCTTGGAAGAAGTACAATCAGAATGCTTCTTAGAAGCACATAGCCTTAGACGGTAAGGCTATGTGTCACATGATTTGGACAGGCTATCAGGAGAGATCAGTCTCTGGAGAAGGACATCATGCTTGGTAAAGTAGAGGGTCAGTGAGAAAGAGGAAGACCCTCAATGAGATGGATTGACACAGTGGCTACAACAATGGGCTCAAGCATAACAAAGATCGTGAGGGTGGTGCAGGACCAGGCAGTGTTTTGTTCTGTTGTACATAGGGTTGCTGTGATTTGGAACCAACTCAAGGTCACCTAACAACAACAACTCTCAATGTAATCATTTAAACAAGAGCTTTTGTTTGTCACTTGTGAGACAGCAGAACAGGTATTGTACTCCTTATTTTCCAGGTGGAGGAAA
Organism: Elephas maximus indicus; assembly: GCF_024166365.1. NCBI lineage: Eukaryota > Metazoa > Chordata > Mammalia > Proboscidea > Elephantidae > Elephas > Elephas maximus. Next base: position 171,830,066 of record NC_064821.1, on the reverse strand, counting down.
TCCCCTTTACTTAGTCTGAAGGGCACTAATTGGCTACCTAGTCATCCGAAGTGGGTGAGGGATGGGTGAGACACCTCAAAGCTCACCACACAAAGCACTTTCTTGGACTAGCATCCAGACACCACTGTGCTTTTGGCCACTTGGTCCAGTGGCTGCTCTGGGCTCTTCTTCTAGGCTAATTTTGCATATAAGCCTCCCTGGAGTCCTTTGGAGTCCTGGCACAGCCATGATGATTGGCAAAATATTAAACACTTCTGGACTAGTTAATAAATAACTGCCCCCACCCATGAAGGCCCCCAACCATGACTCCTTCCTCAGGGCCCCTGAATGATTTATGTTTCCCTTTAATGAGCAAACAGGTAAATAAAACTTTTATTGGGGATACTAATAAAAATTAATTGAATAGGCAAGTCTGCTCTGAGAAACAGACAATATTTAAAAAGCTATAGTTCAGAGAGAGGGGGAAAAAAGTGTACTCTAATCCTTCAAATCTAGGATGTTATCAATTGTAGGATGCTCCTTTTTTTTTTTTTTTGGAATGTCAGTTTTTTTTTTTTTTTTGTATTTTAGACAAAGGTTTACAGAACAAATTAGTTTCTTATATTGTTCTATGACATTGGCTAACAACCCCACAACATGTTAACACTCTCCCTTCTCAACCTTGGGTTCCCTATTACCAGCTTTCCTGTTCCCTCCTACCTTCCAGTCTCTGCCCCAGGGCTGGTGAACCCCTTTAGTCTTGTTTTGTTCCATGGGCCTGTTCAATCTTTGGCTGAAGGGTGAACCTCCACAGTGGCCTCATTATTGAGATGAAAGGGTGTCTGGGGGCCATACTCTCAGGATTTCTCCAGTCTCTGTCAGGCCAGCAAGTCTGGTCTTTCTTTTTGAGTTAAAATTTTGTTCTACATTTTTCTCCAGCTCTGTCTGGGACTCTCTACTGTGCTCCCTATTAGAGCAGTCAGTGGTGGTAGCCTGGTACCATCTTGTTGTTCTGGACTCAGTCTAGTGGAGGCTGTCATAGAGGATGCTTATTTGATGGGCAAAAAAGAAATAAAAAAAATTCTTGCATGTAAACCACAATGTGCCGTGGATTGTAAGACATTTTCTGATTTCAGAGATGGTATAATGTGGAAAGAATACGCATCTTAGAACTGATAAAAGGGGCACTTCTAGTCACCCTCTTTTTTTTTTTTATTAACTTTTATTAAGCTTCAAGTGAACGTTTACAAATCCAATCAGTCCGTCACATATAAGTTTACATACATTTCACTCCCTACTCCCACTTGCTCTCCCCTTCTTGAGTCAGCCCTTTCAGTCTCTACTTTCGTGACAATTTTGCCGGCTTCTCTCTCTCTCTATCCTCCCATCCCCCCTCCAGACAAGAGTTGCCAACACAATCTCAAGTGTCCACCTGATATAATTAGCTCACTCTTCATCAGCGTCTCTCTCCCACCCACTGTCCAGTCCCTTTCATGTCTGATGAGTTGTCTTCGGGGATGGTTCCTGTCCTGTGCCAACAGAAGGTCTGGGGACCATGGCTGCCGGGATTCCTCTAGTCTCAGTCAGACCATTAAGTTTGGTCTTTTTATGAGAATTTGGGGTCTGCATCCCACTGATCTCCTGCTCCCTCAGGGATCCTCTGCTGTGCTCCCTGTCAGGGCAGTCATCGATTGTAGCGGGGCACCAACTAGTTCTTCTGGTCTCAGGATGATGTAGGTCTCTGGTTCATGTGGCCCTTTCTGTCTCTTGGGTCCTTAGTTGTCGTGTGGCCTTGGTGTTCTTCATTTTCCTTTGCTCCAGGTGGGTTGAGACCAATTGATGCATCTTAGCTGGCCGCTTGTTAGCATTTAAGACCCCAGACGCCACCTTTCAAAGTGGGATGCAGAATGATTTCATAATAGAATTATTTTGCCAATTGACTTAGAAGTCCCCGCAAATAGTCACCCTCTTTTTATGCCTCATAAAGAATATGTCCTACATTTTCCCAAGCTCAGTTGGTGTTAGTTACCAATCGAGCTGGTTCCAACTCATGGTGACGCCATGTGTGCAGAGTCAAACTATGGCCTGTCTTCTGAGGCCCCTCTGGGTGGGTTGGAACCACAACTTTTCCACTAGTAGTTGAGTGCTTAACCATTTGCACCACCCAGGGAAACCTCCCTACTCGCTACCTCTCTCTAATATCGTTCACAGACCCGTTTCACCTATTTGCATGATCCTCTTGTTCAGATTCAAACACCTGCTGAGAACTTGCTTTTTCCACCCCAGATACATTGAATCAGAATCGAGAGTTTAACAAGATCCTCAGATGATTCTTATATATAGTGTATTTTACGAACAACTGCTAGTGGTTCTCAGAAATTGGTCCCTAATCAGCAGCATTCGTTTGCATTGCCTGAGAACTTGGTAGAAATCAGCAGGGGTTTGAACCAGAACAAAGCAGTTCAGAAGCCCTGGTTTGAGAATCTGATTGTCTAGTCCTTCTGCTCCTGCAGAATCGACTGCTCCTTTAGAAGGGTCCACTGTGCTCTGGGCCCATTTTCCCATGTCCTGGGAGACCTTGTCCTAGCAAACATTGCCTCTTTCTCCTACATCCCACCTCTCTCCCTTTCCAACACCTCTGGGTGTTTAAACACACTAAAGAGTGTCCCATATTAAAAAAAAAATCTATCCCTTGTAGTTCCCACCCTACCTCAATCTTGGAAATTTGGCAATGATTATGAGTGATGGAGGAGTCCTGGTGTTGCAGGTAGTTAAGTGCTTGGCTGCTAAGTGAAAGGTCAGTGGTTTGAACCCACCAGTTGCTCCGCTGCAGAAAGATTACAGCCTTGGAAACCCCAGGGGGGCAGTTCTGCTCTGTCCTATAGGGTCGCTATGAGTTGGAATAGACTTGACGGCAACAGGTTTGGTTTGATATGGGTGAGAGTTGCACAACATGGTTAGTGTAATTGCTTTCACTAAATTGTACACCTGAAAAATTTTGAATTGGCAAACGTTGCGTTATATACTGTACATTTTTACAACAATAAGAAAAGTCCAATCTCCTTGGATTGTCTTTCTTATGATGCCTAGTATATCACAGGATCTTTTTTTTTTTTTAAATATATAACTATTTTGTTGTTTTTGAGAATATACACAGACATCACAGGATCTTAATTTTTTTTACTAAATTAATGGATGAACACTAATGTAACAGTATCTGTTCTGCCTATTTAAAATGTTATCATTCTATCTTAAAAAAAAATTCTATCTTAGCACCTTTTAAAAATCATTTATCGTTTTTATTTTCGCAACTGACTCTAGTAACTTTCTCCAATATACATAAAATTCAAAATGACAAACCCTTAATGTATAGAGAACTGTAACTATTGAGAGGGCCCAGCACTTGTGTCGACTGGCGCATGACCTCTCTGTAGACAAATCTACTCAGGAATCTACCTGTTATGGATTTGTGTCCCCTCAAAACGTTGTTGTTATTAGGTGCCGTCGAGTCAGTTCTGACTCATAGTGACCCTGTGCACAATAGAACAAAACACTGCCCAGTCCTGAGCCATCCTCACAATTGTTATGCTTGAGCCCGTTGTTGCAGCCACTGTGTCAATCCACCTCGTTGAGAGTCTTCCTCTTTTCCGCTGACCCTGTACCTTCTCCAGGGACTGATCCCTCCTGATAACATATCCAAAGTATGGAAGACGCAGTCTCGCCATCCTTGCTTCTAAGGAGCATCCTGGTTGTACTTCTTCCAAGATATATTTATTCGTTCTTCTGGCGGTCCCTGGTATAATCGATATGCTTCACCAACACCACAATTCGAAGGCATCAATTCTTCTTCGGTCTTCCTTATTCACTGTCCAGCTTTCACATGCGTATGATGCGATTGAAAATACCATGGCTTGGGTCAGGCACACCTTAGTCTTCAAGGTGACATCTTTGCTCTTCAACACTTTGAAGAGGTCCCACGCAGCGGATTTGCCCAATGCAATGCGTCTTTTGATTTCTTGACTGCTGCTTCCATGGCTGTTGATTGTGGATCCTAGTAAAATGAAATCCTTGACTTCAATCTTTTCTCTGTTTATCACAATGTTACCCATTGGTCCAGTTGTGAGGATTTTTGTTTTCTTTATGTTGAGGTGTAATCCATACTGAAGGCTGTGGTCTTTGATCTTCACTGGTAAGTGCTTCAAGTCCTCTTCACTTTCAGCAAGCAAGGTTGTGTCATCTGCATAACATAGGTTGTTAATGACTCTTCCTCCAATCTTGATGCCCCATTCTTCTTCATATAGTCCAACTTCTCGGATTATTTGCTCAGCATACAGATTGAACAGATACGGTGAAAGAATACAACCCTGACGCACACCTTTCCTGACTTTAAACCAATCAGTATCCCCTTGTTCTGTCCGAACAACTGCCTCTTGATCTATGTAAAGGTTCCTCGTGAACACAATTAAGTGTTCTGGAATTCCCATTCTTCGCAATGTTATCCATAATTTGTTATAATCCACACAGTCGAATGCCTTTGCATAGTCAATAAACCACAGGTAAACACCCTTCTGGTATTCTCTGCTTTCAGCCAGGATCCATCTGACATCAGCAATGATATCCCTGGTTCCACGTCCTCTTCTGAAACTGGCCTGAATTTCTGTCAGTTCCCTGTCAATATACTGCTGCAGCCGTTTTTGAATGATCTTCAGCAAAATTTTGCTTGCGTGTGATATTAACGATATTGTTCTATAATTTCCATATTTGGTTGGATCACCTTTCTTGGGAATAGGCATAAATATAGATCTCTTCCAGTCAGTTGGCCAGGAAGCTATCTTCCATATTTCTTGGCATAGACTAGTGAGCACCTCTAGCACTGCATCTGTTGTTTAAACATCTCAATGGATATTCCATCAATTCCTGGAGCCTTGTTTTTCGCCAATGCCTTCAGAGCAGCTTGGACTTCTTCCTTCAGTACCACTGGTTCCTGATCATATGCTACCTCTTGAAATGGTTGAACATCGACTAATTCTTTTTGGTATAATGACTCTGTGTATTCCTTCCATCTTCTTTTGATGCTTCCTGCTCATTTAATATTTTCCCCATAAAATCCTTCACTATTGCAACTTGAGGCTTAAATTTTTTCTTTAGTTCTTTCAGCTTGAGAAACACCAAGCATATTCTTCCGTTTTGGTTTTCCATTTCCAGCTCTTTGCACACGTCATTATAATACTTTACTTCGTCTTCTTGATCCGGAGTTTGAAATCTTCTGTTCAGTTTTTTTACTTCAACAATTCTTCCTTTTGCTTTAGCTGCTCAACGTTCAAGAGCAAATTTCAGAGTCTCCTCTGACATCCATCTTGGTCTCTTCTTTCTTTTCAATGACTTCTTGCTTTCTTCATGGATGATGTCCCTGATGTCATTCCACAACTCGTCTGGGCTTCGGTCGCCAGTGTTCAATGCGTCAAATCTATTCTTCAGATGGTCTCTAAATTCAGGTGGGATATACTCAAGGTCCTATTTTTGCTCTCGTGGACTTGCTCTGATTTTCTTCAGTTTCAGTTTGAACTTGCATATGAGCAATTGCTGGTCCGTTCCACAGTCGGCCCCTGGCCTTGTTCTGATGATATTGAGCTTTTCCATCGTCCCTTTCCACAGATGTAGACAATTTGATTTCTGTGTGCTCCATCTGGCGAGGTCCAAGTGTATAGTTGCCGTTTATGTTGGTGAAAGAAGGTATTTGCAATGAAGAAGTCCTTGGTCTTGCAAAACTCTATCATTCGATCTCCGGCATTGTTTCTATCACCAAGGCCATATTTTCCAACTCCCGATCCTTCTTCTTTGTTTCCAACTTTCACATTAAAATCACCAGTAATTATCAATGCATCTTGATTGCATGTTCGATCAAATTCAGACTGCAGCAGCTGATAAAAATCTGCTATTTCTTCATCTTTGGCCCTAGTGGTTGGTGTGTATATTTGAATAACAGTCGTATTAACTGGTCTTCCTTGTAGGCATATGGATATTATCCTATCACTGAGAGCATTGTACTTCAGGATAGATCTTGAATTTTTTTTTTTTTATGATGATGAATGCAACACCATTCCTCTTCAAGTTGTCATTCTCAGCATAGTAGACTATATGAGTGTCCGATTCAAAATGGCCAATACCAGTCCATTTCAGTTCACTAATGCCTAGGATATCGATGTTTATGCGTTCCATTTCATTTTTGATGATTTCTAATTTTCCTAGATTCATACTTTGTACATTTCAGGTTCCAATTATTAATGGATGTTTGCAGCTGTTTCTTCTCATTTTCAGTCGAGCCACATCAGCAAATGAAGGTCCTGAAAGCTTTACTCCATCCACATCATTAAGGTGACTCTACTTTGAGGAGGCAGCTCTTCTCCAGTCATCTTTTGAGTGCCTTCCAACCTGGGGGTCATCTTCCAAGACTATATCAGACAACGTTCCGCTGCTATTGATAAAGTTTTCACTGGCTAATACTTTTCAGAAGTAGACTGCCGGGTCCTTCTTCCTAGTCTGTCTTAGTCTGAAAGCTCAGCTGAAACCTGTCCTCCACGGGTGACCCTGCTGGTATGTGAATACTGGTGGCATGGTTTCCAGCATCACAGAAATACGCAAGCCCCCACAGTACTACAAACTGACAGACAGGTGGGGGCCTCCCAAAATAAGTATTATAAATCCTAATCCATATCCCATTATGGAATAGGTGTTTGTTATGTTAATGAGGCCACTTAAGTGTAAACAGCCCAAAAATGAACCTGTTGCCATCAAGCTGATTCCGACTCACAGCAACAGTCTTAGTTATCCAGTGCTGCTATAACAGAAATATCACAAGTGGATGGCTTTAACAAAGAGAAGTTTATTTTCCTACACTAAAGCAGGCTAAAAGTCCAAATTCAGGGTGTCAGCTCCAGGGAAAAGCTTTCTCTCTGTCAGCCTTCTCATCAACCTTCCCCGAGACTAGGAGCTTCCCTGCTCAGGTACCCTGGGCCCAAAGGATGGGGTCTGCTCTGGCACTATTTCTTGGTGGTATGAGGTCCCCCTGTCTCTCTGCTCGCTTCTGTCTTTTATATCTCAAGAGATTGCCTCAAGACGCAATCTAATCTTACAGAGTCTTACTTCACGAACACAGCTGCTGCCTATCCTACCCCAGTAACATCATTAAGACAGGATTTACAACATACAGGAAAATCACACGATACCGGGAATCATGGTGCAGTCAAATTGATACACACATTTTGGGAGGGACGTAATTCAATCCATGACAGCAACCCTATAGGACAGAGTAGAACTGCCCTCAGTAAGGAGGAGCAAAGGCTGAGCAAGGCCCTACCGAAAGGGAGGCGAGGAGCATTACTCCTCCCCTGTTCTGGCTTGTCTCTCCAAGTGCACTGAGGTCTCCCCCAGGATCTAGCAGGGGTCTGAACGCCGGCAGAGGGAGCCACGAGGGGTTCAGGGGTCCAGGCGCCTTCGGCTTGTATGCGTGCAAACCTCGGGTACCTGAATCTTCGTGGTTGGTGGCAGAAACGGGATTTACTCCTTCCTTTTTTTTTTTTTCGCTCTAGGCTGGAAGCCAGCGCAGTGCCTCTGCGGCCCCGGCGGGCGCTGGGCCAAGGGCGGGCGGTGGGGGTGGGGAAACGCGCGGGATCAGCGGGGCGGGGCGGAGCCGAGCGTCCCTGATCGCCCAGCCCCTCCGCAGCCCTAATTAGGCCCACCTCAGCTCCCTCGCAGCGGCTCCGGTCATCTCGGGGAGACGTGCACCATGGCCATGGTTTTGGGTTATTGGGACATTCGCGGGGTGAGCGAGGGGTCCGCCTGGGCGGATGGGACGGGGGTGAGGTGGTAAGGAATTGCGGAGCAGCTCGGGGACGGATTCCTCTTCCGGGCTTTACTGGAGCTAAGCCCCATCCTGCAGCCTGGCCCCCTTCAGGCTGGGTACTTTGGGTCCAGATGGGGTGGTGGTGGGGCATAGTGAGAGGCATCTGGAGAGAGCTCTGGGGGGTATTCTCGCCTGTGAGGAGAGGGGAGGGTGGCTTCTCCTTGCCTGGAGATGAAGTCAGGCAGGCAGGATCCCTCCCGCCATCTCTGACCCCTTCCCCCTGCTGTCTCTCCCAGCTGGCTCATGCCATCCGCCTGCTTCTGGAATACACAGACTCAAACTATGAGGAAAAGAAGTACATTGAGGAGGACGGTAATGGCACCCTTGTGTTGGCCCCTCTACCAACTATTTCTGATTTGGTAACAAGCAGCCGGTGCCCTGGCCACCTGTTGCCCCCCTCTGCCGGGCCTCCACCAGCTGGATCTGGGGCCCGCCCCTTCCCGGGTTCTCTTTGGCTGTGCAGCTCTGGCCTGCCTGCTCAGGACGCTGGAAGGGAATTGCTGCCCCACTCCTTATTGATAATTGGAATCGACTTCCCCGTAGGGCTTGGCTAAGCAAGCCTTTTGTAAGCCTTCCTCCTGGGAGTGTGAGCCTTAGTGGTTCTGTCAGATTCCAGATCTATGAGTCTCTGGGGGTCTTGCAATGACTCTTGGTATGGTTTCTGGGGACGGAATGTTGGACTACAAGGAGGTTTGTTTTTATTTCATTGTTCCCTCCATAGCTCCGGACTATGACAAAAGCCATTGGCTGAAGGAGAAATTCAAGCTGGGCCTGGACTTTCCCAATGTAGGTACAGGGTGTGGGGGAAAGTGAAAGGTGTCTCTCCCTCCATCTCCTTCCCCCAGCCTGGAGGGTTTAAGACCAGGTGCCTTCTCCTCCACCCCTCTCATTCCTGGTTCTCTTCACTGCCTTTCCGTGGTGTTCCTTGTTCCAGATCACGCATGTGCTGTACATACGTTTATTTAGTGCCTACCTTTTTTTATGGGCCAGGCCCTCAGTGTGCCAGGTCCCAGTCTGCCCTTTCACAAGGGATGGGGGTGCTGGGGAGACTGGTGGTACAACAGACCTGCCTTGTTGCCATTGCAGCTGCCCTACTTAATTGATGGCCCTCACAAGATCACCCAGAGTAACGCCATCCTGCGCTACATTGCCCGCAAGCACAACCTGTGTGAGTGGGGCTGGGGGCAGGTGCGGGGGCACAGGAGGCCAGTGGGCCGTTCCCACGGCCTGGCTGTGGTTGGATGCTGAGGGTGAGTGTCCGATGTGTGGGCTGCAGGTGGGGAGACAGAAGAGGAGAAGATCCGCGTGGACATCCTGGAGAACCAGGTTGTGGACTTTCGCAATGAGCTGGCCAGCATGTGCTACAACCCTGACTTTGTGAGTTCTTGTTGAGCTGGGCTAGGGCAGGGTCTGGATCAGGAGATGGGACTCTTGCATTCCCATCTGTACTTGTCCTGTGTGCCATTTGAACTCCTTAGGCCTACAGATTCTTCAAGGGGTCCCCTGTACTGACAGAGTGACCTCCATAATTCTAAATCTCCTCAAATGAAAATTCTGAATCAGTTCTCCATAATTTTAGGATAAAGTCCACAGTTCCCTCAGGGTGGAAATTAAGCTCTTCAGCAATGTGTTTATCTTGTTTTCCTGGTGTCTTCCCCTTAAAACCCACAGGGATCCATGTAAATCCTGATTATTAGCCACATGGTGTCCACCACACAGTATTTGTTTCTGCAAGAATTCCTTCCACTCCCTCCTTTCTTTCATCCTCTCCAATTCTCCTCACTTTTTAGGAAACTCCAAAAAAAGTGCTTTCCATTCTTGTGCCAAGCCAGGAATTAGAATTTCCACTTCCTTCTTTGAGCTCTTGTAGTTCTCTCCTTCTGTGATTCCACCCAACATATGAGTCAAGTTCTTGGCCAGGTGCTCAGAGCACTCCCGGGTCTGACCGATAGGTGGGTTGTTGGAGATCAGCGGTGACGGATTCAGAGATGGTGTTATTTTCCTCTCTGCCTTCCCAGACCTCACAGATGGGGTTGATACTCAGTGGGGGTCTAATAAATGCTGATTGGGTTAAATGGAAGCCTGGGCACCAGCCCAGGGTCAGTCTAGGGAGGATGGCAGCTCTCCCGTGGCCAGCTGAGTCATCCCAGCAGTGGGGGAGCTGCCTCTCTGCCCAGGGGACATGTGTTGGAAGGTGCTAATAGCTGTTTCCTGTGCTAGGAGAAGCTGAAGCCCAAGTACTTGGAGACGCTCCCTGACAAGATAAGGCTCTTCTCACAGTTCCTGGGGAAGCGGCCTTGGTTTGCAGGGGACAAGGTAAAGGCAGAAGGAGATGGGGAATACAGAGTTGTCATTCCTCCCAGATGGTGGAGCTTCCCATCCACTTGTCCTTGGCTTTCTGCAGATCACCTTTGTGGATTTCCTCGCTTACGATATGCTCGACCGGAACCGTATCTTTGAGCCTAAGTGCCTGGACGCATTCCCAAACCTGAAGGACTTCATTACCCGCTTTGAGGTGATTCCCCTGATCCCCCTTCCTCTCTGATGTTCCTTTTTCCTTCTCCCTGTTCCATGACACTTTCCATAGTTCGGAAGCTAAAAATAACAATAACTAGCATTTATGGAGCATTTTGTTTATATCGGGACTTGTGCTAAGCACTATACATATATTGTGCCAGATTTAATTTTCACAACATTACTACAGGATAGATAGAATTATCACCCCTATGTCACAGAGAGAACCTGAGGCTGAAGAGGGTAAGGTGTTGGCTGAAGGTCACAGAGCCAGTAGAGGCTGTGCTGGGCTTCCTGTCAGCTTCTATGGGCAGTGGTCAGTGGCTCTCCTTCTGTGCTGAAAGGGAAAGCTCGGGCCCTTTTCCTGTCTGAGTTTCACAGCCCAACAAAGTCTGGATGAGGCAGAACTTGTGGAGTGTGTATGTAGCTGGCAGTAGTAGGACCGAGACGAGGAAGGATAGTAAGTTCTGTAGACACAGACAATATTTATACTTCACTTCAGAAAGTTTTGTACCAATCAAGTCCACGTTGTGGGCAAGATCTGAAGTTCGAGGTTTGCAGAGTTGCTGTGGTTGAGTATTTATGTGGGTGCCCCTGTGAAAGATTTTATCTTGAAATGTTCTATGGTGGGACAGTGTCCTTCCCTCCACTCTTCTGTCCTTTCTGCTTCTCCGTTGTCTAAGGTTTTCCATCTCTAAGATGGGTTAGTACATTTAACACATGTTCACTGACTGTCTCCTGTGGATGAGGCACTGGGTCAGAAACAGTGGGGCCTGCAAAGATGGCCCTGCCCTGGAGCCTACACTCTGAGCTCAGTGTGGTTGGATAACTTCAGCCATAGCATGTGTGGGGCCTGTGGTGCCAACTGTGTTGCAGGGGAACACAGCCTGGAACCCATGTCATAGCCAGTCATCCTTCACACGTGGTCAACTGATCTGAGAGCAACTCAGTCTACTTGATAAGAGATTTGAAGATTTGAGGCAGTCGCCCAACAGGGATTTCAGCCTAAAGTTCTCATTCCTTTACCCCTTCCCATCAAGAGACCTGCTTTCTTGGCTAGTTCTCATCAACTTCTGGTTCTGGTCTGAGCTGAGCACCTTGGGAATGACACAAGGGTTAAGAAGACTGGGATGGTCACCTGTGAACTGAGGTCCCTTTGTTTAGGAAGTTCCAGATGTCTTTGAATCCTTTAAAAATTATCTATCCTGTTATAATGCCCAAAGCACACACCTGAGTGTTATATGGCCTGGACCTTTTAGTGAGAGGTGAGGTAGGTTGGGTCAGAGTGAAATGGGCTCAGTTATCAGGCTGAGAATTTTGGACTGTCTCCTGCAAGTGGAATAATTATAGCCTGGCCCTGCCTGGCTTTGCTAGTCCCTTCCCCTTTCACTCTTCATCTAGATTTGCTGAGTCATTTGCCAAAATTTGCCTGTTGCAGGCTGTGGGTCTATGTTCTGAGCCCCTTTGTCCTGCTCTGCTTTCTTTTCTGTTTGAGAACCATGATGAGCTGGGCATGTGTCAGGAGCCTCCCGCTGCAAAAGGAGAATGTTTGTTCCACAGGGAGTGAGATGGCCACTGCTGGGGGTGGGGAAGGGAGAAAGTGCAGCAGAAATAGCCCAGGACTGGGGAGAGAGAGCCATGCTGAATTCCAGCCCTCTCTCAGAGCTGGCTTGGTGAACAGGAGGAAAGTGCATAACCTCTGTGCCCCTCAGTTTCTCCTTTGGTAAGTGGTGATAGTAGCATCTATCTTTCAGGGCAGTTGGGAGGATTTTCTAATCCTATATTATAATTTCTAGTGAACAGAAAGCACCCAGCACAGTGTACGATCTCCAAGATGGGAGCTCTTATTAAGAGATTACAGGAAATTGGAGTTGTTAATTTACCAGGGAGCCACAGGAAGACTCTTATGCCCTGTCATTCGCTCCACATAGAAGGACTGTGGTGGGTCCCCTGAGCTGGCTGTGCCTGCACAGGATGTGTTAGAGTCCTGACAGGGAGCAGACCCTGAGCTCTGGCCTTCTTTTCCCCACTCTCAGGGCCTGAAGAAGATTTCTGCCTACATGAAGTCCAGCCACTATCGCCCAACTCCCGTGTATATGAAGATGGCCCTGTGGGGCAATAAGTAGGGCCCCATAATGGGAGGAGGAGCCAGCCTTGTGTCTGCTGCCCTGGGCCCTGGAGAACACCCGCCACCACCCCCTGCACTAGCCCTCCCCTCCTGTTCCCTCCTTATTGCTCCATTCCCCTCCCCAAGACTTATTGACCCCCTTTTCTCTACTGTATCCCTACCCTATCCAGGATCTTTAAAACCTCAGCTCCCACTTTCTTTCAGGCTAGTCACCCTCCTGACCTCTCTTCTCCCTGCCCTGAGGCTAGGGAGACCACCCTTCCCCTTAATGTTGCTTAGAGGAGCCACCTAGAGCCCTGGCCTCAAGGGCTCAGCCTTGAGCTCCCTGTTCTGCCCTGAGAAATGAGTTTGGCTGGTGTGTGGGCCCCGCTCCAGCATGGTCCCCACCCCAGCCCTGTCTCATCCCCAGGTAAGGGTGAGCCACACCTGCTGTGTCTTGTTGTCCTGGCTATGTGGACTCAAGACTGACTGTGATGGTGGTGGTTCTTGAGGGAGCGGCTGTCTTCACCTTGTTTTTTAGTGTCCAAGGCAGGGGCTGGGTAGATGCCTATGTGTGTGTATGGGAAGGGTTATAATTTTTCTTGCTTATTTCTGTCCCTTTCCATGTCCCTCTGTCCATCAGTGTAGGGATCTCTACCAAAGGTAGGCCCTTTCTGTGCCTGGTACCCGCATGAAGTCAATTTTCATCAAGTCTGTGAGGATCTGTGTGTGTGTTCGTGAGGGGAGGGGTGTGGAGTCCTGGGGGAGTACCTCCTTTTACCCTCTCCTAGAAGCTTTTACTGATTCAGATGCCTCTTCTCCATTTTCATAATAAATCTCAACACATCCCACTGTATTTTAACTGTCGCTTTCCTTGCTTTTTTCTTCATTGTCCAACTAGAGCATAAATTCATTGAGGTGAGAATCAGTCTTTTTTGACTTTTTGTCTCTGATGTTTATCACCGTGCTTGACACACACCACATTTTCATAAAAAGTCTGAAATCTGAAAGAATTATCTTTAGGTGAGGCTCTGGAGAACTCCACAGTACTGATTGGTATAGGTATCTCTCCCATTGGAGACATGGAATAAATTTCAGAAGACTTTAAACTAACATGTCTAGAGGAATGAGCCACTGGCTCTCCCTAGCTTAAGTGGTAATAGGCCCTTGTATCTCGTTGGAAACCTTGACCTGAGATAGGCAAACCCTGTTTGCTAGGCAAAAGTATTGCAAAACTTGGTGGTCAGAAGGTGGTTTGGACATTTTATGACAGCTGACCCACAAAGGAACAGAGCTCAATGTAGAACCACTTGGCTGAGCAGATTCCTCATACTGTGGCTGAATTGTGGAGTAGGGTCTTGTTTAGGCACAGCCTTCAGACTTGGCCCATAGCAGAGAGATAATTTGGAGAAGAGTCTTATTGGGGTTTGTCTCGATGGCCGCTGTCTGCAATGCAATTCTTACAATTATTAAATAAAAAAGGAACAATAGGCATAACATTAAGAGGAGTTAAGAAGTAAATGATTAAAAAAGATAAACCTGGTAGATAAAATTAATCAAAGCTAAAAGTTTATGAAGCTGGTAAGATACAAATTAGTTAAGCTATAAGTTTATTAAGCTTTAATATTTATAAACTTAATGACAGAAGGGATAAAGATAAAAGGGATATAGTAATAGGCTGGGTTCTCTAAAGGAACAAAACCAGTAAAACGTATATATATATAAATACATACAGAGATATTTATCTCAAGGGAATTGCTCTCACAGTTGTGAAGGTTGGCAAGTCCCAAATCTGTGGGTAGGGATCAGGCTGGAGACTTCTTCTGGTTCATGGGATTGTGGGAGCTGACGAATCCTAAGATCTCCAGGTCAAGTAGCAAGCTACTGGCTTACATCCCAAGAACCAGAGGTCAGAGGGTGGCGAGTTGGATGCAGGATCCAGAGAGAGCTTTGACAGAATATCTACATATATCGGATGTAGGCCACAGCCCTGATGAAACTCTTCTTACAACTTCTTAAAACTGATTATATCAAATCACATCATGGAAGTGATTATATTACATAATGGAAAAGCAATCAGTCCAATGGCTAAACCACTGAGCGCCATAACATAATCAAGTTGACACGTAACATTAACAATCACAGAAGTTAAGGGTGACGCTAAAAGATAAATGGTTAGCATAAAAATATTATATCAGGCGGAGCCGATATGGTGCCCTAGACAGACATATCATGCCGTCCCCCTGCAGCAAAGACCTGAAAAACTGAGTAAAACAGACACAATTGTCAATCCTGGAAACCTGAGTGTCAAATGAAGGGATAAAAACTATATCAAATACTGAATGGAAGAAGAAACTGATGGAAAACAAAACGGAGAGATACGGAGTGGAGGTCACCTGCCAACTAACACGGCACAATATCACCACCTTGAAACACAGCCAACAACAACCCCAGATGAGGAGTTTGGGAGGGCAGCTTCGTGGAGCTCCCAGCAGGAGACGTAGTACCTGGTAACCAGAGAAACATGCTTTGTCACCCCTCACCCTTTTGGTGAGTAGACCATACTGCAGTTCCAACTGCCGAAGTCCACAATAAGAGCCCCCCTCAGTCCCCTGGGCCTGCCCTGCACCTTCTCCCACTGTGCAGCTTCCCCCACCCCCTTTTTTCCCCTTTCTTCCCTTTTCTTTTTCCATCCCACATAGCCCTGTATGCTACCTCCTCTTCCCACCAGCTCTGGGTCCATCCTGCCCCCATTCACCTGCCCCCAACTTGCTACCATTTTTTTCTTTTCTTTACCCCTCCATTTAGCCCCGTATGCCACCTCCCACCCTCTTCCCTCTGGCCTCTGCCATGCCAGCGAGGCTAGAGAGTCAGCAGTCCACTGCCACCCAGGATCTGCCTTGCCCCCACCCGCTGGCTTCTGTTGCGCCACATTTTTTTTCTCTTTCTCCATCCCACCTAGCCCTGTATGCCACCTCCCCTCCACATTGGCTCTGGGTGCACCCTGCCCCTACTTACCAGCCCCAACTGTGCCATTTTTTCCTCCCTTTTTTCTCCTTTCTACTTAGTCCCGAATGTCACCTCAACCCCTTCCCACCGGCCCCCACAATACTGCTGCAGATAGAATGCCACTGGCACACCGCTCTAGTGCTGCCCCAGGTTTGCTCTGCCCCACCCTCTGGCCCCTGATGTGTTGCCATTCATTCCTTTTTTCTGTTTATTCTATTTTTTCTTTTCTTTCTCCCTCCCACCTAGCCCCATGTGCCACCTCACCTCCTTCTTGCTGGTCCCTGTTGTGCTGCCGTGATTATAGTGACCCCGGTGCTCAGGCCTGCCTCTGCCCGAGACCTGTACTGTCCCTTCCTTCCTGCCGCTCAATCAACTGCTGAGTGTTGGGAAGCGAGCCCATACCACTTGCCTTCTGGCACCAATGCCCACCTGACAAGGGGTTGTCCATGCTCCCACACCACTGGATCAACATCAGGAGGCAGAAAGCACCCCCTATTCTGCCCTAAGCCACCTTGCCAAACCAGTGTACAGTGAAGCGGGCTCACCCTGCCTACTACTGTCCTGCCCCCCTAGATAAGGTGGTGAGTTATCATGCAGAACCAATGAGAAAGCAGCAAATCACACTTGGCCTACTGCCACGATGCATCAAAACAAAACAAAAAAGCAGGACAAAACAAATGAACATATGCTCAATAAATAAAGAAAATAATACCTTAATGTCTTGGAGACAGCAGATGATGTCAAAAAATATTTAAAAAAAACAGAACAAAATGGCTCCAGAATGTGTCCAAAATAATCAGATAACCTTCTGGTAGAAGCAAAAGCACTGGAACTACCTGACATGGAATTCAAAAGACTGATATTTAGGGATGTCGAAGAGATCAAGGAAAACACAAAATCAAGGAAAAAGGTAAACAAAGTCATGGATAACACAGACAAAACCACCAAAAGATAGTCAAAATCAAGGAAAATGTATACAAAGCAATAGAAGAATTCAGGAAAATAATACAAGAACAAAACATCAAAAGAAATGAAGAATTGGAGATCATAGAAAAACAGCAAATAGAAACTCAAAAGATAACAAAATTTCAGAAATGAACAACTCAACAGAAGTTTTAGGAGCAAATTAGAAACAATGGAAAACAGATTCAGTAAGATTGAAGGTAAATTCATGGACACCACTTTGTTTGCAGAAAAATCAGAGAAAAGAATGAAGAAAACTTAAGAATTATGTGAGACACAATGAAGAGCAAATGTTTGCACGTGATTGAAGTTCCAGAACGGCGGGGAGGAAATGGAAAACACAGGGAAGATTGTGGAAGATTTGCTGGCAGAAAACTTCCCAAATATCATGAAAGATGAAAAGTTGACCATTGAAGAAGCTCAATGAACCCAGTATAGGATAGACCCCAAAAGAAATTCACAAAGACATAATCACACTTGCCAAAAACCAAGAATCCCAAGGGCAGCTCTAGAAAAACAAAAAGTCACTTACAAAGGGGAAACAACAATAAGTTCTGATTCCTCAGTAGAAACTATGCAGGCAAGAAGGCAATGGGATGACAAATACAAAACCTTAAAAGAAAAAAAAAAAAAAAACTGACAACGAACAATAATATATCATGCCAAATTCTCTCTCAAACATGATGGCAAAATTAGGACATATCCAGATAAACAGAAATTAAGAAAATTCATAAAAACCAAACCAAACTTACAAAAAATATTAAACAGAGTCCTTCAGTTAGAGAAGCAATAACATTAGACAAGTGGAGTCCAGGACACAGGACAGTATCAATCGGATACCAACCTAATAACTCCCATAATAAGATAAAGATAAAAGTCTTAAAACAGGGAAATAGAGACATCTATTTGTAAATGACAACAACATCAAAACAAAGGGAAATAATTGGTGTAGGTATAGAACTTTGAAATGGAGAGGAAGTGAACACGATATCAAGTCATAAAAGACTAGTTCAAACTTAGGAAGATGAGGATAAATTTCAAGGTAAGCACAAAGAAAGTTTACAAACCTACTTATCAAAATAAGAAGAAAACCAGAGACCCAGTAAACACAAAAACTGTAATAATGAAAGAAACGAAAGGAAAATCCACAAACAACAGGAACTCAGCACAGAAAGGAAGAAGAACAAAGAAAACATTTACATACACACAAGAGGCACAACAATACGACAGCGATAAACTCATACCTGTTGATAATCACAAAGCCCTGGTGGTGCAGTGGTTAAGAGCTCAGCTGCTAACCAAAAGGTTGGCAGTTCGAATGCACCAGCCACTCCTTGGAAAGTCTATGGGGCAGTTGTACTCTGTCCTGTAGGGTTGCTATGAGTTGGAAATGACTGGATCGAAGCAGATTTTGGTATTGATAATCACACTGAATGTAAATGGCTTAAAAGCACCTGTCAGAGAGCGGCAGGGTGGATTAAAAAACACAATGCATGAATATACTGTCTACAAGAGACACACCTTAGACACAAAGACATAAATATATGAAAAATTGAAGGATGGAAAAAACCTATCAAGCAAAGAGTAACCAAAAAAGAGCAGGAGTGGCAAAGCTAATCCCAGATAAAATAGACATTAAGACAAAATCCACGTAAAAGACAAGGAAGGACATTATGTAATGATTGAAGGGACAATCCACCAAGAAGACATAACCTTAATAAATATCTATGCACCCAATCACAGGGCTCCAAAATGCATAAAACAAACTGACAGCACTGAAAACAGAAATAGTTCCACAATAATAGTAAGAGACTTCAACACACCACTCTAAGTAAAGGACTGAACATCTAGGAAAAAACTCAACAAAGATACAGAAGATCTAAAAGCCACAATCAACCAACTAGACCTCACAGACATACATATAGGACACATCACCCAATAGTAGCAAAGTATACATTCTTTTCCAATGCACATGGGGTATTCTCCAGAATAGACCATATTTTAGGCCACAAAGCAACCCTCAATAAAATCCAAAACACCAAAATAATATAAAGCATGCTCTCTGATCACAATGCCATGGAAGTAGAAATCAGTAACAGGAAGAGCAAGGGAAAAAAAATCAAATACATGGAAACGGAATTTAACACCTTACTTCAAAACAACTGGGTAATAGAAGAAATCAAAGAAGGAATTAAAAAATTCCTGGAATCGAATAAGAATGAAAACACATCATACTGAATCTTTGGAACACAGCAAAGGCAATGCTCAGACATTGATTTATAGTAATAAACACACAAATCAAAAAAGAAGACTGGGCCAAAATCAAAACGTTAGACCAGCAACTGAAACGAATAGAAAGAGAACTGCAGCAGAAGTCCACAGGCACCAGAAGAAAGGAAATAATAAAGATTCAAGCAGAAATATACAGACTAGAGAATGGAAATAAAATAGAGAGAATCAACAAGTTCAAAAGATGGTTCTTTGAAAAAAAGCAACAAAATCGACAAATCATTGGCCAGACTGACAAAAGAAACGAGATGGGGGACATTAGAACAAACACCCAACTGAAATAGAAAGGGTCATAACAGAATACTATGAAAAAATTGTACCCATGGAGGCAGTCACTAATTAGGTAGTAGACAAGTGTTAACTATTGTGAAGGGAAAGGCAACACACAATATAGGGGAAGTCAGCATAACTTGACCAAGGCAAAGTCCTAGAAGCTTTCTAGACACACTCAGACACTTTGAGGGACTGAGTTACCGGAGTTGAGGGCTGGGGACCATAGTCTTGGGGGACATCTATGTTAATTGGCATAACATAGTTCATAGAGAAAATGTTCTATATCCTACTTTGGTGAGTAGCATCTGGGGCTTAGAAGCTTATCAGGGAAAATACAGTCTAAAAGACTAATGGACCACGTGAACCACAGCCTGAGTGGCCATCTAAAATACATCTATTGGTCCCATCCCATCCAGAGCAAAGGAGAATAAAAAAAGAAAGACACAGGGAAAATATAGTCTAAAAGACTAATGGACCACATGAACCAGAGCCTCCACCAGCCTGAGCCCAGAAGAACTAGATGGTGCCAACACCAACCTCTCTGACAGGTATCACAATAGAAGTTCCTGGACAGAAAAAAAAAAAAAAAAACGGACAGAGCAGGAGAAAAATGTAGAAGAAAATTCAAATTCACAAGGATAAATAAATAAAGGCTGCACTTGCTGGTCTTGCAGAGACTGGAGGAACACCTGAGACTATGGCCCCAGACACCCTGCTAACTCAGGACTGAAACCACTCCTGAGGCCCACTTTTCTGCCAAAGATTAGACAGCCCTATAAAACAAACATGTCTTAGACTGAGTTCTCTAAAGAAACAAAACCAGTGAAGTGCGTATACATAAAACAAAACTCATTGTCACTGAGTCAATTCCGACTCATAGCGACCCTATAGGACAGAGTAAAACTGTTGCATAGGGTTTCCAAAGAGTGACTGGTGGATTTGAACTGCTGACCTTTTGGTTAACACCCAACCTCTTAACCACTACTCCACCAGGGCGCTCTATATGAGGGGGTTGGGGATTCATCTCAAAGAAATAGCTCATGCAGTTGTAGAGGCTGGCAACACCGAAGTCCATGGGTCAGGTGTTAGGTGTCAGGCTGGAGGCTCCTCCTGACTCACATAGCTGCAGGTGCTGAAGAACTCAAGATCCACAGGCTAGAGGGCATGCTGCTTGCTCACGGCTGCGAAGGCTGACGAATCCAAGATCAGCAGGTAAGATGGTAGTCTGCTGGCCAAAGTCCCTAGAACTGGAAGTCAGATGCTGATGAGCTGAATGCAGGATCCAGAGTAGAGCAAAAGAGACTCTGAAACTTGCTCTATGGGCGTAGAGTAGGTAAAGTAAATGGATGAAATGTTGAAGTAAAAGAGCTGCACAGAAGATTTCAAAGGGTGGCTCAAGAAGTCAAAGTAAAGTATTATATTGAAATGTGCACAGACCTGGAGTTAGAAAACCAAAAGGTAAGAACATGCTCATTATTTCTCAAGCTGAAAGAACTGAAGAAAAAATTCAAGCCTCAAGATGCAATATTGAGGGATTCTGTAGGCAAAATATCAAACGAAGCAGGAAGCATCAAAAGGAGATAGAAGGAATACATAGTCATCGTACCCAAAAGAATTGGTCAAGTTCAACTATTTCAGGGGATAGCATATGATCAAAAACCAGTGGTATTGAAGGAAGAAGTCCAAGCTGTACTGAAGGTATTGGTGAAAAACAAAACTCCAGGAATTAACGGAATATTAATTGAGAAGTTTCAACAAGTTGATGCAATGTTGGAAGCCTTCACTAGTCTGTGCCAAGAAATTTGGAAGACAGCGACCTGGGCAACTGATGGGAAGAGGTCCATATTTGTGCCCATTCTGAAGAAGGGTGATCCAACAGAATGTGGAAATTATTGAACAATATCATTTATGGCATAAGTAAAATTTTGCTGAAGGTAATTAAAAAATGGTTGCACCAGTACATCAATAGGGAACTGCCAGAAATGCAAAATGAATTCAGAAGAGGACATGGAATGAGGAATATATTATTGCTGATGCCAGATAGGCCTTGGCTGAAAGCAGAGATTACCAGAAAGATGTTTACTTTTGTTTTATTGACTATGCTAAGGCATTCGACTCTGTGGACCATAATGAATTATGGTTAACATTGCGAAGAATGGGAATTTCAGAACACAGAACAAGAGGCAGTCATTCGAACAGAACGAGGTGATACTTCATGGCTTAAAATCAGGAAATGTGTGCTTCAGGGTTGTATCGTTTCACCATACTTATTCAATCTGTGTGCTGAACGAATAATCTGAGAAACTGGACTATATGAAGAAGAACGAGGCATGGGGATTGGAGGAAGACTCATTAACAACCTGTGATATGCAGGTGACACTACCTTGCTTGATGAAAATGAAGAGGACTTGAAGCACTTACTGATGAATGGATTACACCTAAACAAAAAGAAAACAAAAAAACCTCACAAATGGACCAATAAACAACATCATCAAAAATGGAGAAAATAATGAAGTTGCCAAGGATTTCATTTTACTTGGCTCCACCATCAACACTCATGGAAGCAGCAGTCAAGAAATCAAAAGATGCATTGTTCTGGGCCACAAAAGACCTCTTTGAAGTGTTGAAAAGCAAAGATGTCATTTTGAGAACTAAGATGCGCCTGATCCAAGTCATGATATTTTCAATGGGCTCATAAGCATGAAAAAGCTTGACCATGAGTAAGGAAGACCAACAAGTTTGTCTTGGAAGAAGTACAGCCGAATGCTCCTTGAAAGTGTGGATGGCAAGACTTCATCTCTCGTTACTTATTTATTTGTTGTGCTTTAAGTGAAAGTTTACAAATCAGGTCAGTCCCTCATACAAAAGTTATACACCCTAGCCGCTCTCCTCCTAATGAGGCAGCACACTCCTCCTCTCTACCCTGTATTCCCCGTGTCCATTCAACCAGTTCCTATCCCCCTCTGCCTTCTCATCTTGCTTCCAGACAGGAGCTGCCCACATAGCCTCATGTGTCTGCTTGTGCCAAGAAGCTCACTCCTCACCAGTAGCATTATCTATCTTATAGTCCAGTTGAATCCCTACCTGGAGAGTTGGCTTCGGGAATAGTTCCAATCTTGGGCTAACAAAGGGTCCGGAGACCATGAACTCCAGGGTCCCTCTAGTCTCAGACCATTAAGCCTGGTCCTTTTACGAGAATTTGAGATCTGCATCCCACTGTTCTCCTGCTCCATCAGGAATTCTCTGTTGTGTTCCCTGTCAGGGCAGAGATTGGTGGTAGCCAGGCACCATCTAGTTCTGGTCTCAGGCTGATGGAGTCTCTGGTTTATGTGGCCTTTTCTGTCTCTTGGGCTCATCTTTACCATATGTCTTTGGTGTTCTTTATTCTCCTTTGCTGCAGGTGGGTTGAGACCCATTGGTGCATCTTAGATGGCCGTTTGCTAGCATTTAAGACCCAAGACGCCTCTCACCAATGTGGGATGCAGAACCTTTTCTTGATACATTTTGTTATGCCAGTTTACCTAGATGTCCCCTGAAACCATGGTTCCCAAAGCCCTGTGCTTGCTACTTTGGCCCTCAAAATGTTCGGTAGTATTCAGAAAACTTCTTTGCTTTTGGTTTAGTCTAGTTGTGCTGACCTCTCCTGTATTGTGTGTTGTCTTTCACTTCACCTAAAATAGTTGTAGTGTACTATCTAAATAGTATATCCCTCCCCAACCTCATAACCATCAAAGAATATTTTCTTTTATGTTTAAACTTTTTCTTGATCTCTTGTAATAGTGGCCTCATACAACATTTGTCCTTTCACAACTAATTTCACTCAGTATCATGCCTTCCAGATTCCTCCATGTTAGGAGATGTTTCATGGATTCATCTTGTTTTTAATCATTGGGTAGTATTCCATTATGTGAATATACCATAATTTATCTATTTATCCATTGATAGGCACCTTGGTTGCTTCCATCTTTTTGCTATTGTAAACAGTGCTGCAGTGAACATGGGTGTGCATATATGTGTTCGTGTGAAGGCTCTTATTTCTCTAGGATATATTCCAAGGAGTGGAATTGCTGGATCATATGGTAGTTCTATTTCTAGCTTTTTATAGAAGCACAAAATCGATTTCCAAAGTGGTTGTATCATTTGACATTCCTACCAGCAGTGTATAAGTGTTCCAGTCTCTCCACAAACTCTCCAACGTTTATTTTTTTGTGTTTTTTGGATTAATGCCAGCCTTTTTGGGGTAAGATTGTGTCTCATCGTAGTTTTTTTACATTTCTGTAATGGCTAATGATTGAAAAAATTTCCTCATTTATCTGTTACCTGCCTGAATGCCTTCTTTGGTGAAGTGCCTGTTCATATCCTTTGCCCATTTTTAAATTGGGTTATGTGTCTTTTTGTATTTGAGTTTTTGCAGTATCATGTAGATTTTAGAGATCAGACATTGATCGGAAATGTCATAGTTAAAAGCTTTTTCCCAGTCTGTAGATAATGTTTTTACTCTTTTGGTGAAGTCTTTGGATGATCATAGGTGTTTGATTTTTAGGAGCGCCCAATTATCTAGTTTCTTTTCTGGTGTTTGTGCATTGCTACTAATGTTTTGTATTCTGTTTATGCCACATATTAGGGCTCCTAGCGTTGTTCCTATTTTTTCTTCCATGATCTTTATTGTTTTAGATTTTATATTTAGGCCTTTGATCCATTTTGAATTAGTTTTTGTGCATGGTGTGAGGTATGGGTCTTGTTTCATTTTTTTTGCAGATGGATATCCTTTTATGCCAGCACCATTTATTTATTAAAGAAACTCTCTTTTCCCCATTTAACAGATTTTGGGCCTTTGTCAAGTATCAGCTGCTCATATGTGGATGGATTTATGCCTGGATTCTCAATTCTGTTCCATTAGTCTATGTATCTGTTGTTGTACCAGGCTGTTTTGACTACTGTGGCAATATAATACGCTCTAAAATCAGGCAGTGTGAGACCTCCCACTTTGTTCTTCTCTTTCAGTAATGCTTTAGTTATCTGGGGCCTTTTTCCCTTCCATATGAAGTTGGTGATTTGTTTCTCTATCTCCTTAAAAAATTTCATTGGTATTTGGATCAGGATTGCATTATATCTATAGATTGCTTTGGATAGAATAGACATTTTTACGATGTCGAGTCTTCCTATCCACAAGCAAGCTATGTTTTTCCATTTAGGTAGGTCTCTTTTGGTTTCTTGCAGTAGTGTCTTGTAGTTTTCTTTGTAGGTCTTTTCTGTCTCTGGTTAGATTTATTCCTGAGTATTATATCTTCTTAGGGGCTATTGTAAATGGTATTGATTTGGTGATTTCCTCCTTGATGTTCTCTTTGTTGGCGTCGAGGAACCCAACTGATTTTTCTATGTTTATCTTGTATCCTGATACTCTGCTAAACTCTTCTGTTAGTTTCAGTATTTTATTTTTGAAGGATTCTTTAGGTTTTTCTGTGTATAAGATCATGTCATCTGCAAATAGAGATACTTTTACTCCTTCTTTGCCAATCTGGATGCCCTTTATTTCTTTATCCAGTCTAATTGCTCTGGTTAGGACCTGCAGCACAATGTTGAATAAGAGTGGCGATAAAGGGCATCCTTGTCTGGTTCCTGTTCTCAAGGGGAATGCTTTCAGGCTCTGTCCATTTAGGAAGATGTTGGCTGTTGGCTTTGTATAGATGCCCTTTATAATGCAGAGTAATTTTCCCTCTTTTCCTATTTTGCTGAGAGTTTTTCTCATGAATAAGTGTTGGACTTTGTCAAATGCCTTTTCTGCATCCATTGATAAGATCATGTGGTTCTTGTCTTTTGTTTTATTTATATGGCGGATTACATTGATTGTTTTTCAAATGTTGAACTATCCCTGCATACCTGGTATGAATCTCACTTGGTTGTGATGAATTATTTTTATGATAATGTTGTTGAATTCTATTGGCTAGAATTTTGTTGGGGATTTTTGTGTCTAAGTTCATGAGGGATATTGGTCTGTAATTATCTTTTTTTGTGGTGTCTATCTGCTTTGGTATCATGGTTATGCTGCCTTCATAGAATGAGTTTGGGTGTATTCCATCCTTTTCTATGCTGTGAAATACCTTTAGAAGTAGCGGTGTTAACTCTTCTCTGACGTTTGGTAGAATTCTCCAGTGAACCTGTCAGGGCCAGTGTTTTTTTTGGGGGGGGAGTTTTAAAATTACTTTTTCAATCTCTTCTTTTGTTATGGGTTTATTTAGTTGTTCTACCTCTGTTTGTGTTAGTTTATGTAGGTAGTGTGTTTCTAGAAGTTTGTCCATTTCCTCTAGGTTTTCAAATTTGTTAGTGTACAATTTTTCATAGTACTCTGTTATGATTCTTTTAATTTCAGTTGGGTCTGTTGTGATATCGCCTATCTCATTTTTTATTCAGGTTATTTGCTTTGTCTGCTGTTTTTCTTTTGTCAGTCTGGTCAATGGTTTATCAATTTTGTTAATCTTTTCAAAGAACCACCTTTCGGTCTTGTTAACTCTTTCAATTGTTTTTTGGTTCTCTATTTCATTTAATTCTGCTCTAATTTTTATTATATGCTTTCTTCTGGTCACCCACGGTTCTTTCATTGCTCTCTTTCTATTTGTTCAAGTTGTAGGGATAATTCTTTGATTTTGGCCCTTTCTTCTTGTATGTGTGCATTTATTGATATAAATTGTCCTTTGAGCACTGCCTTAGCTGTGTCCCAAATGTTCTGATAAGGAGCGTTCTCATTCTCATTGGATTCTATGAATTTCTTTATTCTGTCCTTAATTTCTTCTAAAATCCAATTGTTTTTGAGCAAGGTGTTGATCAGTTTCCATGTGTTTGATTTCTTTTCTCTGTTTCTTCTGTTATTGATTTCTAGTTTTATGGCTTTATGTTCAGAGAAGATGCTTTGCAATACTTCGATGTTTTGGATTCTGTCAAGGCTTGCTTTATGGCCTAATGTGTGATCTATTCTAGAGAATGTTCCATGTGCATTGGAAAAGAAGGTATACTTGGCTGCTGTTGGGTGGGGTGTTTTGTATGTCTATGATTTTGTATGCCTTGATTTCCTCTCCATATGAAAGACCTATGACTACTTTATTTAGCCCCTTTTTATTGATTTAATGTTGTCATCTTTTACATAATGACATCGTCGATTCCCTGTTTTGATCTTTTTTCTGTCTTGATTTCCTTCCGTTATTTCCCTATCACGGTTCATATCTGGTTGCTCTTTCCTGTGTACTAGTGTTGAGTTGATATCTGATATTATTGATTTTTAAGGAGAAAATTCCCTTTAGTATTTCTTGTAGTTTTGGTTTAGTTTTTGCAAATTCCCTAAACTTCTTTTTATCTGGATATGTCCTAATTTTGCCTTCATATTTGTGAGACAGTTTTGCTGAATATGTGATTCTTGGCTGGCAATTTTTCTCCTTCAATGCTTAATATATGTCATCCCATTGCCTCCTTGCCTGCATGGTTTCAGCTGAGTAGTCCGAGCTTATTCTTATTGACTCTCCTTTGTAGGTGACTTTTCATTTATCCCTGTCTACTCTTAAAATTTTCTCTTTATCTGTGGTTTTGGCAAGTTTGATTATAATATGTCTTGGTGACTTTCTTTTGGGATCTACCTTGTATGGTGTTGGATGAGCATCTTGGATCGATATCTTCTCATCTTTCACAATGTCACAGAAGTTTTCTGCCAACAAATTTCCAACTATTCTCTCTGTATTTTCTGCTCTCTCTCCCTATTCTGGTACTCCAATCACTCATAGGTTATTTCTCTTGATAGAGTCCCACATGATTTTTAAGTTTTCTTCATTTTTTTAAATTCTTTTTTCTGATTTTTCTTTGAATATATTGTTGCCAAGTGTTTTATCTTCAATCTCACTGATTCTGACTTCCATTTACTCAGTTTGCCTCCCCTTACTTTCTACTGAGTTGTTGTCTTAGTTATCTAGTTCTGCCATAACCGAAATACCACAAGTGGATGGCTTAAGCAAAGAGAAATTAATTTTCTTACAGTCTATTAGGTTACAAGTCCAAATTCAGGGCGTCAGCTCCAGGGTAAGGTCTTCTCTCTCTGCCGGCTCTGGAGGAAGGCTTCCCCTGGTTGAGGAGTTTCTCAGGCACATGAACCCCATGTCCAAAGGATAAGCTGTGCTCCTGGTGCTTCTTGCTTCCCTCCACCTTTTATCTCTTGAGAGATAAGAGGTGGTGCAGGCCACAACCCAGGGAAACTCCCTTTACCTTGGATAAGGGAGGTGACCTGAGTAAGGGTGGTGTTACGATCCCACTCTAATCCTCTTAATGTAAAATTACAGTCACAAAATAGAGAACAACCACACAATAGTGGGAATCATGACCTATCCAAGTTGATACACACATTTTTGAGGGGACATAATTCAATCCATGACAGCTATCTAATTCTGAAATTTTATTGCTAATGTCCTGAATTTCTGATTGCTCTCTGTCTATGGATTCTTGTGGTGTATTAATTTTTCATTATGTTCTTGAATAATCTTAATTCCCTCAACTGTTTTATTTGTGTGCTCCTTGGCTTGTTCTGTGTTTTGCCTATTTTCCTTCCTGATGTCTTGAAGAGTTTTGTATACATATCTTTCATATTCTACATCTGGTAATTTCAGGAATACATCTTCATCTGGAAGATTTATTGATTCTTGGGGAGGTTGTTGAAGCTATCATGATCTACTTCTTTATGTGATTTGATATTGACTGTTGTCTCTGAGCCATCTATAATTTATTGTATTAATTTATTTTATGATTGCTCACTGTGTCCTAGCTTCTTGCTTTGTTTTAGTTTGATATACCCAAATAGGCTACTAGAGTGAGCTAACTTGATTATTGGAGCTTTTGAAGCACTAATATCCTGTCATGAGACGGCTAGAGCTGTTATCAGGTATATGAGCCTAGGAGTTTATTCACTATTCTTACATAGATTCAGCTTAGGTGTCCAGGTATTCAGCCTCCTAGTGTGTGGTTCAGGCTCCCACCTATGATCTTAGAGGAGCAGTGGTGATTGGTATATGCATGGGTTTCTGGTTGCAGCAGGGAGTCACACTCTGAGGAAGGCAGGGGGCTGACAATCTTCCCCTGAGTGTTTGTGAGGAAGGCACTTCCTGTTTTCTAGAATGCTCTGGTTGGTGGGCTCTGCAGCTGTACCATAGGCACTCAATGCTTTTAACTGTAAGAACGGGGAGGCACCACTTATCCCTGGACCCCTTTCATGGGTGGCTAGGTGGCATTGGTGGAGCTGCCAGTCCATAGGCCCCTGTTCTGGGTAGGGGAGGGCCCTGTTTAATACGCAGAGTGGTATCAAACGTCAAAAACCTGCCTCTGCAATGCACAGCTGAAATAGTTACAGTCAGACCTCAAACAGATTCCCCCTGGCAATATAACAGCCAGATCCTATCTGCTGTAATGGGGCCACCTAGATCCATGCAGGGGTGAAAGACAAAGTCTGTGGACTGCTTGTGCCTGGACAGGAGCCGTTTCTGCTCTGAGTTTCCAGATTAGGGGAGTCAGTAGAGTGTTTTCCCCTGTTTGTTAATTTGTTTCTTCTCCAAGGCTGGGAGAATGGTTCAGGATGTGCAGCAGAACCTGTCTCAAGCCCAGGAAAATCAACTGTTACTGAAGCTGGCAGGGGCAGAGGGAGAAGGGATCAGAGAGATAGGAGAAAGTTCTTTCAAAATGAGGAGCTATTAGATTCGTGTGGTAAATTAGACAAAATCACTTATCTTTTGCCAAGAGCATTGCTTTTTTTGCTGATTCCACAGGTATGTGTAGATTCTGTGCTGCTGGCTCGACCCCGCCATAGTCACACTAGGGGATTGGGGCTGTGCCACTTCCCTTGCCTTCTTTCGCTGAAGAAACAGCATTCCGAATGCTACTACCAGCCCTGCCTCATTCATGCCAGGGGATCAGGGCTGTGCTACTTCCCTTGCCTCCTTTCACTGATGTAACCACGTCCTGAACACTATTGCCAGCCCTGCCTCAGTCATGCCAGGGGATTGGTGCTGAGGGGTGCCGGTTCCCACAAAGCCTGGTCTAGCAACTCCTCACTTCTTCTGCACTGTCTCTCCCTCCCCCGTCACTCAGTCTGATTTCTTAACTTTGACTTTGATGTTCAGGGTTCCTAGCCTGTCATATATATAATCGATTCACTTCTTTTTTGGGGTCTTTGTTATAAGAGGGACCACCACCTGAAGCATCTGACTACTCTGCCATTTTGGCCCTGCCTCCATCTCTCATTCTTTAGGCATGTTTTCAGGAGGGACCAGTCCCTGGTGAAGGACCTCATGCTTGGTAAGGTAGAGGGTCAGCAAAAAACAAGGAGATCCTCAGTGAGATGGATGGACACAGTGGCTGTAACAATGGACACAAAAATAGCAACAATTCTGAGGATGGCGCAGAACCGGGCAGTGTAT
Source organism: Elephas maximus indicus (assembly GCF_024166365.1). Classification (NCBI taxonomy): domain Eukaryota; kingdom Metazoa; phylum Chordata; class Mammalia; order Proboscidea; family Elephantidae; genus Elephas; species Elephas maximus. Next base: position 171,800,587 of record NC_064821.1, on the reverse strand, counting down.
TGTTCTTTTGTACATAGGGTTGCTATGAGTCAAAACTGATCCGATGGCACCTAACAACACAACATAATACAAACAACAACATACACAAGGAATGTGCTTCTTAGTTCAGTCAAGTACATGAGACCAAATGGTCAACTCTTGTCCAATGGCAAGAAAAGGAACAGGAAAACTGGAAGCATGGATGGGGGAACCCATGATGGAAAGGAGGTAAGTGCTGACACACTGCAGGGATTGCAACCAATGTCACAAAACAATTTGTATATAAATTTTTGGATGAGAAACTAAGTTACACTGTAAACTTTCACCTAAAGCACAGTTATTTAAAAAGAAACAAACAAACAAAATCAGATTAAAACCAGTATATATCTAGAACAGAAGTCAGCAAATATTTTCTCTAAACGGCCACGTAGTAAGGATTTTAAGCCTTATAGGCCATACGGTCTTCTGCCAAACACTCAACCCCATCCTAGGGTGAAAGCAGTCATAGACAATCTAAATGCGAATGGCAGGGCTGGTGCCAATAGAACTTTGTTTTCAAAAACAAGTGGCTGTAGTTGGCTGACTTCTGATCTAGAAACTTAAATGTAAACAGCATTACTATATTAAAGTTATATATTAGATTTGAAATGTAAAGATAATTATCAATGAAAAGAGCAAAATAACTTAATGCTTAAACAGAAGGTCTAATAAATCAAGATGGTTGCAAATGAAAATATTTTTCAAACTTCACAGCAAATTACATCGAAGCTTGTGACAGCTGAACTCCATGGGACTGCCTGGTTTTTCTGGGTCTTTCAAGTTTTCCTCCTTTGACAGGGCGCAGCCTTACGGCTTTTGTATTGCTCTCTATTAGTGAAAAATATTTCAGTTTTTCTTCTACGATAGGTTCCTGCCTTATACAGTTTCCGGCTTTTGCAGGTTTACTACATAATGTAAAAAATGAAAAAGTACATTACAAAGCCTGGCCTATTAGTAGCACATCTAAAAAAAAAATTGAGGCAGCCAAAAAAGAAGAGTCCATTGTAGTCAGGATCTAGCAGAAGTCTTGAGACCTGGGGCTTCTTCGGGCTCCTGCAGTGCTCACACCCCATCACTGAGTCTCTCCTTCTAGATGGGGAGAGGGGGACTCACTCTCTGTGAGCATGGCTGCCTGCACGGTATCTCCTGCATTGATGTGAGCTGTCATCACCTGTCGTTAATTACCAGTTCCCCATGCTGGATATTTTCCCAATCATTGTATTAGAGGAAGATTAAGCTGAAAGACATTCTAACACAGCAGCTTGTAGAAAGTAGAAGTTGATTCTTCTTTCATGTAAGAGATCCATGGGGGAAATTCCAAGTTGCTGGGGCAGCCCTGCTTTGCAAAGTCACTCAGAGACTCAGGCTTGTTCCACCTGTGGCTCTGCCATCCCCTAGGGTGCTTCCTTGTTGCCTTGGTTGAGGTTCTTTCGTGAGTTTGGGGAGGAAAAGAGAGAGAAAATCCCTATAAAGCACCTTTCTATCACACAAGTGAGGTGGCACAGCTCTCCCTGTGATTGCTCATTGTCACACCTCAGTTCCTCAGATCTGGCTTTTGTCAAGGGACTCCACTTTGTAGTGTGGCCCCAGAAGTGCCCCACTAAAGCATAGTCCTATCCCAAACCCCAAAGTCTACCTGTATTTCCTCTATTCCTCCAGTTCTCTTTCCAAGTGAAACAATTTTGGAAGGAAGCTGATAGGGTTTAGGTCATAGTTCAAAAAGAATATCTGTGAATACAATTCTAAATATTTCACCATAGAAGATAAAGTACGGACCTATCTAATAAATCTAATTTGCCTTCAAACTTCTAAAACAACATTCACCTTATCTTGTTTGTTCTAATCTCACCCCTCTGCACCCTTGAAAACAGCTTCAGCTTGGTCCTCTGACCCCAAGTCTGGTCACACAGCAGCACCTATTTATTTCAAGTTCAAATATACCCATGTCTGTTGAAGAAGAGTCTTCTGGATTCAAGTTGTTTTCCCCTAGGTTTGCTTTCTTTTTTAAACATGAGTTTCTGTTACACAAATAGTGCATGAACACACCCACCTTGATAAAAAAGAAAAGCTGGCCTCATCTGTAAATTTCCCTTTTACTTGCACCCTTTTTCCCCTCTTGCCTGAAGAAGGCCTTGTCATCAGTTTGTGTGTCCTGCAGACCTTTTCCTCTGCATTCACATACGCACATCTCTGTAGAAAATACTTTGTGGTTGCCCTTTTTAAAAATATAAAAAATGTCATACTGTTCATGATAATCAGCAACATAATGTAAAAAAATTCAGCCTCCCGTCTTGGCAGTCCTCACCTGTTATTCATACAGTTCCGTCTCATTCTTTCTCTGTCATGTGGTATTCCACAGTAAAAAAGTGGTTAAGAGCTCAGCTGCTAATCAAAAGGCTGGCAGTTTGAATCCACTAGCCGCTCCTTGGAAACCCTATGGGGCGGTTCTACTCTGTCCTGTAGGGTCACTGTGAGTTGGAATCGACTTGACAGCAAAGGGGTTTTTTTGCTTGGGCATTTACATTGGTTCTACTTCTTTACTATTATAAACGGTACCACGATGAACACCTCAGTATATGCCTCTTTGGGTATTTGGGTGGATTTTTATAGATTGGAATTGTTTTGTCATAGGATGTGAGTTAAGTTTAAAAATATATTGACAAATTGTCCTCCAAAATAGCTATGCCAATTTATAAGCTCACCAGCAGGAAATGCATATCACTTTGCCAAACCTTGCCAACACTTTACCAAGTGATTAATTTTGGTTCCTCTGATAGAACAATGGTCTCTCACTGTTGGAATTTACAGTTCCTTTTTTTTGGATTAGAGTTAAACAATCTTTTTACATTTTTTTGACCATAAATATTTCTACTTCTCTAATTTATTCATAGATTTTTGTCCATTTTTCTACTGAATTCTCTTAATGATTGATAAGAGTCCTTTACATAATCTGGTCCTTTGTCTTTTATTTTTGTTTATTTGTGTCTCATAATAGAGAAGTATTAGATTTTGACACTGTTTAATTCACAAATCTTTCTTTTTGTGGCTTTCTCTTTTTATGTCTTATTTAGAGAAACTCTTCACACCTTATGATAATAAACATTCTCATACTTTCATTAAAACTTGTACAGCTTAGTATTAAATGTCGTGTTTAAATTTCAGATGAACTCATTTTAATAAATGGCGTGACGTAGGGCTCTAGTATTTTTCATTGGTAAGCAATTGTTCCATTTCTAATTTTTGGCTAGCCCAGATGAAAATAACACCTTTGCCATACTAAATTTCCATGTATATATATGGGTATGTTTCTGACTCCTGCTCATCAATACTTACAGTACACAGAGTTTTAAGTAATGTCTTTGCCAGAGCTTCTACAGGGCCTTCAGTCCCATTTAACATAGCTCCTTTCTACAACTCTCTCCTCAGACTTGGGCATGAACCCCTCTAGCCCTGAACGCAGCTGGGGAACAGGGAATGTCAGTGGTGGAAGGATCACAATCATATCTTCATAAGTCTCCACATTTCCTTACCCTCCCTTCAGCATCTGTTCCCAAGAGCAATCCAGCTGAATATCAGTTGCCTTAGAGCTATTAATTGGAAAGAATAGAGAAGACAGATACAAGGACCCCTAGGGGTATGGTGAAACAAGGCAAGCAGTGTAACTCTGCCTCTTGCTCAGCATATCCTCTTGTTGCCCCACTGGGCCATCTTGTTGTTGATGGGCATCTTGAAGAAGCAGACAAACTGCACGTATGCACCTATTTTCTCCAAAGCCTGAAGGGAAAGCCCACCAAAGCTTATGAAGACCTGAACCCTATCCAACAGACACAAACTTTAACCACAACATTCACATGCTGCCTGCCTCCACCTAACCCCATTTCTGGTAGACACAGCCTTTTGGGTGGAAGGAGTCAGGCCTTTATCTTTGAGGATCAGAGGTAACCCACCCTTGATCCCTTTAGGCAAAACTTGGTGTTGGGCAATAACCTATCACCCTGGGGTCCATCAGGGCCCAGGGGAGCTTGTGAGTTTTTTGTAAGAGAAAGGTGCAGGGAGCCTAGCCTCAAAATGGCACATAAAAGCCTTCAGATGTGGGAACTCATCCAGGCACTTGAATGCAAACTTGGGTTAGGATCTAAGACATCTTAGATGAGAAAGCCCACGAGGTGAGCTAGAAGGACAGTAAGATGATCAGGTCTACAGAACTGATTAACAGCTCCAGAGATCCAGAGATGTCTTCTCCTTTCCCTTCTTCCTGCTTTTCCCCTGCAAACCAGGACAATTACCCAAGAATAAGGAGAATTGTTTCACTTGTCAGGCAGCTGTTCCATGTTCTCAGGATTCAACTTTTCCTGGAAGAGAGTAAAGAGGAAAAAGGGAGACAGGGAGAGAGAAAGAAAGAAGTAGAAGGAGGAGGGGATGGGAAAAGAGAAGGAGAAGCAATAGAAGAGCTGTCATCATCTTCATAGCTAACTGGGGCAGGGACCAGTGATGGACAATTAGTAGCCCCTTCTCAGGGTGCCTTCCTCTGACTGCCTTCAGGTGGGGGTGGCAGGGTGGGACACAAGGGTTGGAAAAGAGGGAGAGGCCAACACCAGAGTTACAACATGAAACAAACAAAAAAGAAGAGTTCTGTTTTCTATTCTTACTGACAGACTGGGTTGGGAACAGCAGCAGAGTAAAGCAGAAATAACCCTTCTGTCCCTAAATGCTCCCTTTCCTGATTCCCCTTCAGCTGATGAGGTAGTCCAGGAACTTGGAATGCTTTGGAAACAAAGATGTTTCTAATCTTGCCAAAATCTTAAAAAACTGGATGATAAAAATCAAAACACACAAAAAATCTTTTAGCTGCTTTGCTGGTACCTATGGAAACAGTTATGATAAAGTAGAACATCATGCAAAGCGCTAAGGCCCAGAATCTTACAGTAGTGCTTTAGCTGACTGATAATGTTAAACAAGCTGCATCAACCTAGATAATTGCTCCTATAATCATAGAAGGGAGAAGCCTTAGAGGAATTCAAAGGGCCCGAGACTGCCAGAGACAACCCCTGATTGGAAAAAGTGGGAAAATTCTGAAGCGTGGAAAATTAGAACGCCCCTTGCATAAAGGTAACATTTGGTGCCCTCAGAATGCTTGACACATGTCTTCAGCTATCTAGTGCTGCTATTAACACAAATACCACAAGTGGATGACTTTAACAAACGGAAATTTGTTCTCTCACAGTCTAGTAGGCTAGAAGTCTGAATTCAGGGTGCCAGCTCCAGGGAAGGCTTTCTCTCTCTGTCGGCTCTGGGGAAAGATCTTTGTCATCATTCTTTTCCTGGTCAAGGAGCTTCTCAGCACAGGAACCCCGGGTCCAAAGGACGCACATGCTCCTGGATCTTCTTGCTTGGTGGCGTGAGGTCCCCCCATCTTTCTGCTGGTTTCTTTCTTTTATGTCTCAAAAGAGATTGACTCAAGATTCAACTTAGCAGAAGAACTAGATAGGCCTGGCTACTACCAATGATCGCCATGACAGGGAACACAATAGATAGGCCTGGACAGGGCAAGAGAAAAATGTAGAATAGAATTCAAATTCATGTAAAAAGACCAGACTTAATGGTCTGACAGAGTCTGGAGGAGCCCCCAAAACTATGACCCCTGGGCAGTCTGCTAACCCAGAACTGAATACATTCACAAAGCCCGCTTTTTCGACAACGATTAGATAGGCGTATAAAACAAAAAATTAATACATGTAAGGAACTTGCTTCTTGGTTCAATCACATACACTAGACCAAATGAGCGTTCCCTGTCCAAAGGCAGGATGAAAAGGCAGGAAGGGACAGGAACTAGATGAATGGACACAGGGAACCTGGGGTGGAAAGGAGGTACATGCTGTTACATTGTGGGGATTGCAACCAATGTCACAAAGTCATGTGTATATAAACTTTTGAATGAGAAATTAACTTGAGCTGTAAACTTTCACCTAAATCACAATAAAAAAAAAAAAAAAAGCCTACAACCTAATCTTGTAGACTGAGTCCTGACTCATTAACACAACTGCCTCTAATCCTGCCTCATTAATATCACAGAAGTAGGATTCACAACACATAGGAAAATCACATCAGATGACAAAATGACTGATAATCACACAGTAATGGGAATCATGGCCTAGCTAAATTGATACACAATTCAAGCCATAACAACGAATAATACCAAATACTTTTAAAATGGTATTCAGCAGAATCTGCTTCATGATATTACCTGAGATAGGAGAGATATATTGGCAACAATATTATGTCAAAATTGGTGGGGTAATATTATAGGAGTTGGAAAATATGAAGACAACCCGAATGTGTATCAACTGATGACTTGATAAACAACATATGGTTGATCCATATAGTGGAATATTATTACTTAGCCATAATGAGGAATGAAGTACTGATACAGGCTACAACTTATACTTTGACAACATATGCAAGAACCCGGTAAAAAGAGACCACATATTATATGATTCCACTTATGTAAAATACCCTAAATCAGCAAATATGTAGAGACAGAAAGTGGATTAGTGGTTGCCTAGGGTAGCCCTTTGAACGGAACAAGGCCTGATTACCTATGAAGATGATGGCAGCTCTTCTATTACTTTTCCTCCTTCTTCCTTTTCTTCTTCTTTGTTTTACAGCTAAAAGGTGCACGGAAAGATTACAGCCTTTCACCTTATTTACTCAGTCTGTATGCTAAAAAGTAATCAGACTTCTAGCCTCCTAAATTGTGAACTGGACCCCATGAGGGAACTGGGAAGACCGGTGTGTGCTGAATGAGTGGGGCGTGTTATCAACATGGACTGCTCCCTACTGGCCATTGTTGACGTAGGCTCTGAGGCCTTCATTTAGCACAGACCAGCAGACATCTGACTTCTATGTCCTAATAGGGGTGAGCTGAAGTCTGTCTTCCTCCTCATCCTCCATGCCACATTGTCTTGATGGTTTGAAACTTTATTGAAATATTGTGCTCATGCCTTGCTATCCTAACAATATGTTAGTTAATTTTTGTGTGTGTCGGAAAATACACACACCATAAAATTTGTTGTTTAACCATTTTTAAGTGTATGATCCAGTGGCATTAATCACATTCACAATGTTGTGCAACCATCACCACTATTCTTTCCAAAATCTTTTCATCACCTCAAACAGAAACTCTGTACCCATTAAGCAACAACTCCCCATTCCTCCCTCCCCAGAGCCCATGGGAACCACTGATTTACTTTCTGTCTCTATGCATTTGTCTATTCTAGATATTCCATATAAGTGGAAGCATACCATATTTGTTGTTTTATATCTGGCTTATTTTATTTTGTATGATGTCTTCAAAGCTCATTCATATTGTAGTATTATTAGAACTTCATTCCTTCTTATGGAGAAAATTTAAAAAACTCATTTTTTTTTTTTTTGCAGCGCACCAACCTTGCCCTTTAGTAACTGTAAACCATTTTCATTTTTCAAGTTCCTCTCATTTATGTCCATAGATCCATTAATCTTCTAATATCCTTTAAACAAACAAGAGTAGACCACAGGCTAAATTATTTCATGTTATCTTCATTTTGAAATGCTCCTCTGCCTTCAAAGAGCAAAGTCAGCAGGTAGGACTTTGTTGTAGAGATTGTACCCTGAGTCACAGGTCACAGAGTACCTCAAAGGCCACCTGAGGCACCCCCTTCAAATCACAAGTGAGGAAATAGGCTCGGGGGGTTCGTGGTCTTCCCTAAGACCACACATGAGGCAGGAGTCAGAGCCAGGGTAGAATCCACCCAACTGGATTTCTGAGGGTCTGTACCCTGTGTTAATGAGGGGACTGTGGTGTCACCTCAACAATGGTTATGTGGGCAGTCTTCCTGGCTCCACCCTGGCCCACCCCCCGCCCCCAGCCTCCCTCAGCACAAGATGGGTCTCTGGCCCCTCTGAGGAAAAGATCTTGCTCACTTGCCCTCTGTGACTGCCACTCTCATGTCACTGTCCTGGTTTGGGGGTGGGTCAATGTGAGGGTTATCTAGCTGGCTGGCAGGGCATTTCTGGGGCTGCACCTCATACACAGCCTCATTGATGCGTCTGATTCTTGGATTTAGATCCACACAACGGGCTGGAACGCTAATTGATGAATTTACAGTTGGTCCTTATAATCCTTTGCCAGAGGACTGACAAAGGGCAGGGTCCTTAACAGTCCGTGAAAAGAAAATATGGAGACCACATTTCCTATTCTCTATCCCTTATCGAGGCTGGCAGTACTTTGTTCCTGTCGAGGAGAACCCATCATGGAGCATCAGGACTCTGAGGAGCTTTTCTGACAGACCAGGAGTCCCCGTTCTTTGCCTAGGTTCTGATTTAAACTCCATACGAGGTTGTAGAGCAGCCATACTGTGGCCTGACTCAGGCAACCTGAGCCTCACAGAATCCTGGGGAACTCTGTACAGAGGAGCAAAGACCGAGCAAGGGCCAGAAGAAAGGGAAGCAAGGAGCATTACTCCTCTCCAGTTTCTGGCTTGTCTCCACAAGTGCACCGCGGTCTCTCGTGGACCTAGCAGAGGTCTGAACGCGGGCAGCGGAAGCCACTGAGAGGTTCAGGGGTCCAAACCTCGGCTACCCGAATCTTCGGGGCTGGAGGCAGAAATGGAACTTGCTCCCTCCCGCCCTCTGGGCCCAGCGCCCAGAGCTCTGTTGGCTCTCACGTCCGCGGGCCAGGCGGTGGGTGGGTGGGAGGTGGGGGTGGGGAAATGAGCCGGATCAGCGGGGTGAGGGGCGGGGCCCAGGGTCACAGATCGCCGTTCCCTTCCCCCACAGCCTTTATAAGGCCACCCCCAGCTCCTCTGACGCAGGTTAAGTGAGACTGCAGAAACGTGCACCATGGCCATGACTCTGGGTTACTGGGACATCCGCGGGGTGAGCAAGGAGTCCGCCTCCTCGGGTGGGACAGGGGCTTGGTGGTGAGGAAGTGCTGAGCTTGGGAATCCATACTAGAAGATTCCAGTTTCGGGCTTTGCTGGAGCTGAGCCCCCATCCTGGAGCCCGGGCCCCTGGGGGAGGGGTACTTTAGGTCCTAATGGGTGGGGGGTGAGGTGTAGTGAGAGACATCGAGAGCAAGCTCTGTGGGGCTTTATTGCCTGTGTGAGGGGCGAGGGGGAGGGTGGTGCCTGCTTGCTTGGAAGAGATGAAGTCAGGCAGGCAGGCAGGATCCCACCATCTCTGACCCCTTCCCTGTGCTGCCTCTCCCAGCTGGGGCATGTCATCCGTCTGCTCCTGGAATACACAGACTCAAACTATGAGGAAAAGAGATACACGATTGGAGACGGTAATGGCACCCTCGTGTTGGGCCCTCTGCCAACTATGCTGATTTGGTAACAAGCAGCTGGTGCCCTGGCCACCTGTGGCCCTCCTCTGCCGGGCCTCCGCCAGCTGCATCTGGGACCTGTCCCTTCCCGGGTTTTCTTTGTCCATCTGTGGCGTACCAGCTCAGGATGCTGGAAAGGAATTGCTGCCTCTACCCCTTATCAATAATTGGAATCGACTTCCCCCTTACCAAAACCAAAAACCAAACCTATTGCCTTCCATTGGATTCTGGCTCATAGCGACCCTATAGGATAGAGAAGAACTGCCCCATAGGGTTTCCTAGGAGTGCCTGGTGGATTCAAACTGCTGACCTTTGGGTTAGCGGCCATAGCTCTTAATCACTCTGCACCAGGGTTTCCAGTTCCACCTTAGGACTAACCTTTTGTAAGCCTTACTCTTGGGGGTGAGACTTAGTGGTTCTGTCAGATTCCAGATTTATGAGTCTCTGGGGGTCTTGCAATGACTCTTGGTATGGTTTCTGGAGGTTTGTTTTCATTTCGTTGTTCCCACTATAGCTCCGGACTATGACAGGAGTCATTGGCTGAATGAGAAATTCAAGCTGGGCCTGGACTTTCCCAATGTAGGTACAAGGTGTGGGGGAAAGTGTCTTTCCCTCTATCTCCTTTCCCCAGCCTGATGGTTTTAGGATCGGGTACTTTCTGCTCCACCTGTTTCGTTCCTGGTTCTCTTCACTGCCTTTCCGTGGTGTTCTGTGTTCCAGGTATTTATTTAGTGCATACCATGCGCCAGGCTCTGAGTGTGCTAGGTCCCAGTCTGTCCTTTCACAGGGGATGGGGGTGGTGGGGAGCCTGGTGGTACAGCAAACCTGCCTGTTTGCCACTGCAGCTTCCCTACTTGATTGATGGGCCTCACAAGCTCACCCAGAGCAATGCCATCCTGCGCTACATTGCCCGCAAGCACAACCTGTGTGAGTGAGGGTGGGGGCAGGTGTGGGGGCACAGGAGGCCAGGCGGCCATTCCCTGGGCTTGGCTTTGGTGGGATGCTGAGGGTGAGTGTCTGATATATGGCCTGCAGGTGGGGAGACAGAAGAGGAGAAGATCCGCATGGACATCCTGGAGAACCAGGTTGTGGACACTCGTATGAGTTTTGTCATGCTGTGCTACAACCCTGATTTTGTGAGTTTCCGGTGGTCTGGGCCAGGAGAGGGTTTGGATTGGGAGTCAGGACTCTTGCATTCCCATCTACAGTGCTCCTGTTTGCCCTTTGAATGCCTTAGAGCTAGAGATCCTCCAAGGGGTCCCCTATACTGCTGCTAGAGTGACCATCAAAACCCTAAATCTCATCAGATGAAAACTCTGAATCAATCCACTCTAATTACAAGATAACGCCTAGACTCCCCAGTGTAGAAATTAAGTTTCTAAACACCATGTTTAACTAGTTTTCCCAGTGTCTTTCCCTTGATACTGATAGTATTCTCATAGAGCCCTATTATTAGTCACACAGCATCAGCACAGAGTCTGTTTCTACAGGAATGCCCTCCTCTCCCTTCTTTTTAGCATCTCAAATTCTCCTTATCTTTCAGGAAATTACTCAAGTGTCCTCTCTATTCTTGTGCCACCTCAAAAACTAGAACTTCCGCTTCTTTCTTTGAGCTCTTGTAGCTCTTGTTCCTTTACATATGAGTCTTACACTGGGCCAGAGGCTCACAGCACTTCTGGGTCTGACTGATAGGCAGGTTGGTGGAGATCAGTGGTGATAGATTCCAGTGTTCCTCTGGGCCATCCCATGCCTCTGACAGAGGGAGTTGATACGTAGTCAGGGTCTAATAAATGCTGGTCAGGTTAAGTGGAAGCCTGGGTACTGGCTCAGGGGTAGCATAGGGAGTTTAGCAGCTCTCCCGTGGCCAGCTGGGTCATGGCAGCAGTGGGGGTGCAGCCTCTCTGCCCAGGGAGCAGGATCTGAGGGTGTTGACAGCTGTTTTCTGCTCCAGGAGAAGCTGAAGCCACAGTACTTGGAGGAGCTCCCTGACAAGATGAGGCTTTTCTCAGAGTTCCTGGGGCAGCGGCCGTGGTTTGCAGGGGACAAGGTAAAGGAAGAAGAGATGGGGGACACAGGGTTGTCATTCCTTCCAGGTGATGGAGCTTCTCATCCACTCATCCTTGGCTTTCTCCAGATCACCTTTGTGGATTTCCTTGCTTACGATGTTCTTGACCTGAACCGTGTCTTTGAGCCTAAGTGCCTGGATGCGTTCCCAAACCTGAAGGACTTCATGGCCCACTTTGAGGTGAGGCTCCTGATCCTGCTTCCTCTTTGATGTTTCTTTTTCCTTTTCCATTCTCCATGACACTTTCCTAGTTTTAGAGCTAAAAATAACAATGACTACCATTTCTGGAGCATTTCGTTTGTACCAGGACCTGTGCTAAGCACTTTACATATACTGTGCCAGATTTAATCTGCACAACATTACTATAGGGTAGATGGAATTATCACCCCCATGTTACAGAGAGGAAACTGAGGCTGAGGGGGTAAGGAGTTGGCTGAAGGTCGCAGAGCCAGTAGAGGCTGTGCTGGGCTTCCTTTCAGCTTCTATGGGCAGTGGTCAGTGGCTCTCCTTCTCCTGTGCTGAAAGAGAAAGCTTGGGCCCGTCTCCTGCCTGAGTTTCACAGCCCATGAAATATGGCTGAGGTAGGACTTGAGGAGTATGTATGAAGGTGACAGTAGTAGAACTGCGACAAAGTTGGATCGATAGTTAGCTCCAAAGACACAGACGTTATTTATACTTGACCTCCTGAAAGCTTTGCACCAATCCAATCCATGTTGTGGGCAAGTTCTGAAGGCCTCAGGTCTGTAGAGGTGCTTTGGTTGAATATTTATGTGGGTGCACATGTAAAGAATTTTATCTTAAAACGTTCTATGGAGGGACAGCGTCCTTCCCTTCACTCTTCCGCCCTTTCTGCTTCCCCATTGTCTAAGTTTTTTGCATCTCTGAGATGGGTCAGTAACGTTAACTCATGTTTACCGACAGTCTCCTGTGGATAAGGCACTGGGTCAGGCACAGTGGGGCCTGAAAAGATGGCCCCTGCCCTGGAGTGCACCCTCTGAGCTCAGTTTGGTTGGATAACTACAGCCATAACAGGTGTGGGGCGTGTGGTGCCAGCTGGGTTGTAGGGGAACACAGTGTGGACCCCACCTCATAGCCAGTCATCCTTCACACAAAGGCAACTGTTTTGAGAGCGACCTAATCTACTTGATTACAGATTCGAGAATTTGAGGCAGTCATCCAACAGGGATTTCAGCCTAGAGTTCTTGTTCCTTTACCCCTTCCCATCAAGAGATCTGATTTCTTGGCCACTTCTCATAAAGTTACAGTTCTGGTCCAAGCTGAGCACCTTGGTGATGACACGAGAGCTAAGATGACTGTGAATGTTGGTTGTAGACTGGAACCTGCAGTATACTTGGGCTTGGTCCCACGAGGTTTAGGAAAGTCCAGATGTCTTTGAATCCTTTAAAAATTGTCTATCATGTTATGATAGCCCAAAGCACACACCAGAGTGTCATATGGCCTGGTCCCCTTAGCTACAGTTGAGGTAAATTGGGGGACATGAGACCAGGTTCTTCTATTAGGCTGAAAAGCTTGGACCCTCTCCTGCAAGTGGAATAATTACAGCTTGACCCTGACTGGCATTGCTAGTCTTGCTCCCCCTGTCTACCTGCATCCAGATTTGCTGAGTCATTTCGTGCGATTCTGACCTCTCTTGGAGGCTGCACAGGCATGTTCTGAGCCCCTTTGTCCGGCTCAGGCCACATTCTGTGAGCAAACACTGGGGAAGCTGGCTGGGACCCAGGAGCTTGTCTCTGCAATAAAGAGAAAGTTTGTTCCACTGGGAGTGAGATGTGTTCCTGTCGGGGAGGAGGTGGGATGCAGCAGAAGGAGCCAAGACTGGGGAGAGACAGCCAGCCTGAATTCCAGCCCTGTTGTATGACCTGCTGGGTGTGCAGGAGGAAGGGTAGTTGGGAGGATTTCCTAATCCTATATTATAATCTCTGATGGATATAAAGCACTAAGCATAGTGTAGGGTTTTCAGAGATATGAACTCTTATTAAGATAAGGGATGAAAGGAAGTTGAAAGATTTAACTTACTGGGCCAGGTCCACAGGAAGACAGGCTTATGCCCCAATACTCACTACAGATGGCAGGGCTGTTGTAGGGTCCCGTGAGCTGGACGTGCATGTAGAAGAGTGTGTTAGAGCCACCAGTGGGGCAGCAGACCCTGATCTTGGGCCTTCTTTTTCTCACCCTCAGGGCCTGAAGAGGATCTCTGCCTACATGAAGTCCAGCCGCTTCCTCCCAAGACCTATCTGTACAAATCAAGCCATGTGGGGCTATAAGTAGGGTCTGTAAATCCAGTAGATGGGAGGAGGAGCCAGCCCTGTTCCTGCTGCCCCAGGCTGGGAGAACACCTGCCCTCATCCCCCAGCACCATCCCTCTCCTTCGTTTTCCTCCTTTCTTTCCATTCTCCTCCCCCAAGGACTTATTTGCCTTCTTTTCTCCACCCCAACCTCATCCCATCCAGACCCTTGATAGCCTCAGCTCTCACTTCCCTTCAGCGAAGTGCACCTCATGACCTGTCTTGCCCCTGCAGGGAAGCCAAGCAGACCACCTTTCCCTCAGTGTAGCCTTTGCTCAGAGGAGCTGCCTGGACTCCAGCCTGTAGGGCTCAGCCCTGAGCTCCCTACTCTGCTGGTCCCTGAGAGACCAGTATGGCTGGTGTGTGGGGCCTGCTTCCGTGGTCCCTGCCTCAGCCCTGTCTGATACCCAGGTGGGGGCTGAGCCACACATACTGTGTCTTGTCCTCCTGGCTGCCTGGACTCAGGCCTAGCTCTGGTAGGGGTGGTGGTGGTTGGAGGAGAGGGTGTCTTCCCTTTGTCCTCTGGCATCCAAGGTTGGGGCTGGGTGGATGGTGTCATGTGTATGGGGAGGGTTATAATGTTTCTTGCTCACTTCTGTCTCCTCCTCATGTCCCTCTGTCCCTCACCATAGGGATGTCTACCAAAGGGAGACCCCATCTAAGCCTGATGCCCTCATTAATTCCGCTTTCATCAAGTCCATGAGGACCTGTATGTGTGGTTGTGAGGGTGCCGGGGCAATGGGGAAGGGACTGAGCTGTCCATACGGTGTGGGGTCCTGGGGGACTACCTCCTTTCACCCTCCTGGAAGCTTTCACTGATCCCATAGTAAATCTGAACATCACATATCCCACTGTATTGTAACTGTTGTTTTACCTGTTTTTCTGCCCTACTAGAACATAAATTCATGGAGGAAAGAATCCATGTCTTCCTTGAATTTTTATATCTGATGCCACTCACAGTGTCTGACATGCAGTAAATACTCAATAAAAGTTGGAAATTTGAAACAGTTATCGCCAGGTAAGGGCCTGTAGAACATTACAGTCATGATTGGGATATAAAGGCCTGGAGACAGTTATCTCTGCCACCAAGAAATACAAGAAAGTTCACAAGATTGTAAATCAACATGTCTGGGGGAAGGAGCCACTAGCTCTTTCTAGCTTAAGTGGTGAGAGGCTCTAGCTGCCAGTTGGAAAGCTAGACCTGAGATGGGCAGGGCCTGTTGGCTGGGCCAAAGTGTAGCAGATCTGTGTGGTCAGGAGATGGTGTGGGCATTTCTATCAGGTCATCCGCAGAGGAGCAGGACTCACTGGGGAAACATGTGGTAGAGCACATTCCTCATAACATGGCCGGATTGTGTGGAGTGCGGCCTTGCTGAGTTACAGCCTTCAGACATAGCCCATAGCAGAGAGATGATTTGGAGAAGAGTCTTGTTGGGGTTTGTTCAGATGGTCACTGCCTGAAATGCACTTTCTGTGGTTATTAAATAAAAGGGGAGCAAGAGGAGTAATGTTAAAATAGTGAAGAAGTCAATGATTGATTAAAAAGATAAAACTGGCAAGATAAAAGTTCAGCAAAGCTAGATGTTTATGAACCTGGTAAGATACAAATTAAAAGTTTATTAACCTTTAAAATTTATGAACTTAAAGTCAGACAGGATAAAAATACAAGCGAATAAAGTAATAGAAGTTAGGGCTGAAAACTATATATACAGTTTCTAAACATTGTGGTCAAATTATAATGTAAAAGATGAAAACATAGATTTCACAGTCTGGGGTGGAAGTAGCACATCTATGTGCTTCACACAGAGGCAGCCAATAAAATGGGTGTATCAGGGCCAGGATCTAGCAGAGGTTCTGAGACCTGGGGCTTCTTGGGGCTCCCCCAGTGCTCACATCCCATTAGTGTGTCACTCCTTCTAAGTGGGGAAAGGGGGAATCGTTTCCTGAGAGCATGGCTGCCTTATGGTGTCTCCTACATTGATCTTTTGTCTCTCATCGTTAATTACAAGTTCAATGTTGAATATTCCCTGTTATCAATATATTAGTTAAAGAAAGATTAAGCTGAAAAACCCGAAGAACACAACTTATAGAAAGAAGCTGATTTTTCGTTCATGTAATAGATCCATGGGGAGCAGTCCAGATTGGTGGGGCAGCTGTGCTCCATGAAGTTATTCAGGGCCTCAGGCTTGCTCCATCTGTGGGTCTGCCATCCCCTAGGGTGCTTTCTCATTTCCTTGGTTGAGTTTTATCATGAGTTTGGGGAGGAAACAAAAGAAAAAAGCCCTACAAAGCACTTTTCTGTCACACAAGTGAGGTGGAACAGGTCTCCCTGGGATTGTTCATTGTCACACCCCTAATCAGATCTGGTTTTTCCTAATGGACTCCACTTGGTGGTGTGGTTTCATCAGCCCCTCACTAAAGCATGGTCCTCCCCAAAATGTCCAGGTAGCCACCTGCATTCCCTATATTCTTCCAGTTTACTTCCCACTGGAAACAATTTTGGAAGGAAGCAGGTAGGGTTTAGGTCACAGCTCAAAAAGAATACCTGTGAATACAACTGGAAACATTTCATCATAGAAGATAAAATATAGGCTTATCTAATAAATCGAAATTTCTTTCTAACTTCTAAAGCAATGTGAACCTTACCTTGTTTGTTCTAGTCCTAGCCCTCTGAACCCTTGAAAACAGCCCCTGCAATTAACCTCAGGTTGGCTGTCTCCACCTCTGGTCACACAGCAGCACCTATTCATTTAAAATTCAAATATTCCCACATCCATTTAACCTCTTGTTCTGGGTTTAAGTAGTTGTCCCCTAATTTGCTTTCTTTTTTTAGTTTCTGTTACACAAATAGTGCATGAATACATGTTGTCGTTGGGTGCTATTGAGTCGATTCTGACTCACAGAGGCCCCTTGAGACAGAGTAAAACTGCCCCGTAGGGTTTTCTAGGGTCACTATGCGTCAGAATCGACTCGATGGTAATGGGTTTGGGTTTTTTGGGTCATCTTTATGGAAGCAGTTTGCCAGGTCTTTCTCCCTCAGAGCCACTGGGTGAGGTTGAACCTTTTGGTTACCAGCCAGGTGCTTTACTGTTGGGCCACCAGAGCTCTTTGTCTTGTTAAAAAAGAAAACATGAATATATACCTCTTAATAAAAAATCAATCAAAAGCACTGGGCACATCTGCTGCCAAAGACCTTTTTAAAGTGTTAAAAAGCAAAGATGTCACCTTGAAGGCCAAGGTGTGCCTAACCCAAGCTATGGTGTTTTCAGTTACCTCATATGTATGTGGAAGCTGGACAATGACTAAGGAAGACCAAAGAATTGAAGTGTTTGAATGATGGTGTCAGCGAAGAATACTGAATATACTATGGACTGCCAGAAGAATGAACACATCTGTCTTGGAAGACGTACAGCCAGAACGCTCCTTAGAAGCAAGGGGGTGAGACTTAGTCTCACATACTTTGGATGTGTTACCAGGAGGGATCAGTCCCTGAAGGAGATCATGCTTTGTCAAGTAGAGGGTCAGTGAAAAAGAGAAAGACTCTTAATGAGATGGGCTGACACAGCAGTTGCAATAATGGGCTCAAGCATACCAACAGTTGTGAGGTGGCGCAGGACTGGGCAGTGTTTCATTCTGTTGTACAGAGGGTCACTGTGAGTCGGAACCAACTTGATGGCACCTAACAACAACAACAAAATTAAAAAACCTGTCTTTATCTGTAAAGTCCCCTTTTCCTTCCACCCTGAAGCACGAACTTTTTTCCAATTGCCTGTAGGAGACCTTGTCATCAGTTTGTGTGTCCTTCAGCCTTTTTCTGTGTATTCACATACACACGTGTGTCTGTAGAAAGTAGACTTACTTTTTAGATGCCCTAATCAAAACATGAAAGATACCATACTGTACGTACTAATCTGCAACTTAATTTAAATAACTGTGAATTCCTTAGTGTGTATATACCTCTTTTGGTGTACGGCTGAGATTTTATAGATTGGAATTGTTATGTCATAGGATATGATTTAAATTTTAGAATATACAAATTGTCCTCCATTGGAGCTATACCAGTTTACAGGCTTACTAGCAGGAAATGCGTATCACTTTCTCAAACCTTGCCAACACTTTATCACTTGATTCATATTTGTTCATCTGGTGAACTACGGAATCACACTGGTGTAATCTGCAGTTCCTTGGATTATAGTTAAATATTTTCATCCTTTTTTGTTATACATATTTCTAGTTCTCTAAGTTGTTCATAGATTTTGTCCATTTTTCTTCTGAGTTGTTTTAACGACTGATAAGAACTCTTTGGTTTCATTGTCTCTTTGTCACCTGTCTTAATTTGCTTATTTATTCCTTATTATAGGAAGGTTTTGATTTTGATACTGTTCAATTTGTAAAAATTTCTCTTTGTGGCTTTTTGTTTTGATATCTTATTAGAGGAACTGTCCCTTAGCTTACAATCACAAACATTCTTAAACTTTCATTATCATTTCTATAGCTTTATGCTTAATATTGTGTTTAAATTCCAGATGAATTAGTTCTAGTGGATAGTGTGAGGTAGTGCTCTCTTATGTTTAATTGTTAAGAATTATCCTAGCTCTACTTTTGGCTAGCCCACTATTTGGAAATACTGCCTTTGTCCTACTAAATTTTCATATATATACAGGTCTGTTTCTCAACTCCAGTTCATCGGTACCTTTAGTACACAGAGCTTTAACTGATCCCTTCTCGTACTTTCTACAGGGCCTCCAGTCACCTTTGACATACCTTCTCTCTGCAGCTGTTCAATCTCATCTTTATTTCAAGTACCTGCTCTCCAGGCTTGGGCATGAATCTTTCCAGCCTTGAACACAGCTGGGGAGCAGGGGGTATGAATGGTGGAAAGACTGCATTCATATCTTCATAACCCTCCACATATCCTTAGTGTCCTTTGACTTCTACTCTTAACTGCAATTCAGCTAGACACCAGTTGTCTATGTACTATTTATTGTAAAAGAGCAGAGAAGACAGAGGACAAGGCCCCCTTAGGGACAGGATGGAACAAAAGAAGCAGCGTGACTCTGCCTCCTGCTCAGCATTTCCTCTTGTTGCCCCACTGGACCATCTTGTTGATGGGCATCTTTAAGAAGTGGTCAGACTACATGTACACAGGTATTTTCTCCAAAGCCTGAAGGGAAAGCACACCAAACCTGATAAAGACCCGAACCCAGTCCAACAGAATCAGACCAAAACTACAACATTCACATGCTGCCTGCCTCCACCTACCCCCATTTCTGGTAGACAGAGCCTTTGGGGTGAAAGAAGTCAGGACTTTACCAAGACTTAAAGGCTTAGAGGTGTCCCACCCTTGGTTCCTTTAGGCAAAGGCTGGTGTTGGGCAATAATCTACCAAACTGGGGGTCCCACAGGGCCCAGGGGAGCTTGTGAGTGTTTTGTAAGAGAAAGGTACAGGGAGCCTCACCTCAAAATGGCACATAAAATCTTTCAGGTTTGGAAACTCATCCAGGAACCTGGGCTCAAACATGCGATTCTGATCTAAGACATCATAGGTAAGAAAGTCCACAGAGGTGAGCTAGAAGAAGGACAAAAAGATGATGAGGTCTGGGGAGTTCATAAACAGTTGCAGAGATAGAGAGATGTCCTCTCCTTTCCCTTCTTCCTACCTTCTCCCCTGCAAACCAGGACAACTTCCCAGGAATAAGGAGAAATGTTTCAATTTTCCAGGTAGCTGTTCCAAGTTCTCAGGATTCAACTTTTCCTGGGAGAGAGTGAAGATGAAAGAGACTGGAAGAGATAGAACGAAAGGAGGAGGGAGAGGAAGGAGAGGAGGGAAAGGGAAACAGGAAGTAATAGAAACGCTGTCATCATCTTCATTGCTAATTGAGGCAGGGGCAAGTGATGGACCATTAGCAGCTCCTTCTCAGGGTGGCTTCCTCTGACTGCCTTCAGGTGGGGGTGGCAGGATGGAACACAAGGGTTTGAAAAGGGGGAGGGACCAACACTAGAGTTACAACACTACAAACCCAAAATCAAGAGTTGTTTCGTATTCTTACTGACAGACTGGGTTGGAAGCAGCAGCAGAGTGAAGAGTACATCACCCTTCTTTCCCTAAGTGTTACTTTTCCCGATTTCCATTCATTTCTTGGTGTAGTCCAGGTATTTGGAATGTTTTGGAAACAACCGACACCAAACCCATTGCCGCTGAGTCAATTCCAAATCGAAGTGACCGTATAGGATAGAGTAGAACTGCCCCATAGGGTTTCCACTGCTGTAATCTTTAGAGAAGCTGACTCACACATCTACTGTTGGGTTCAAACTGCCAAATTTTAGGTTCGAGGCCAAGCGCTTTAACCACTTTGCTACTAGGGCTCCTTTTTGGAAACAAAGTTGTTTCTAGTCCACAAAAATCCTAGAAAACTGGATGATAAAATAAAAACATACCAAAATTTTTAGCTGCGTTGCTGTTGCCTAAAGAAACGGCTTTGATAAAGTAGAGCATCATTCAATGTGCAAAGACCCCGAATTTCTCAGTAGTGCTCTAGTTGACTGCTACGGTAAATGAGCTGCTTTAACCTACATAATTGCTTCTATAATCACACAGAAAGCACAGGCCTTTGAGGAATTCAGAGGGCCTATTACTAACTGTCTGAGACAAGCCCTGATTTGAAAAAGTGGAAAAATTCTGAAGTGGTAAATATTATGATGCCTTTGTATAAGGTAATACTGGGTGCTCTCAGGATGGTTGATGCATAATGCCAAATAATTATAAATGCTATTTTGCGAAGAGTTCTTCATGGTATTACCTAGAATAGGACAGATATACTGGCAACAATATTACACCAACATGGGTGGGGTAGTTTTATAGGAATTGGCAAAAAGTGAAAGCAACTCAAATGTGTATCAACTGATGACTCAATAAACATGTGGTAGATCCATACCAAACCATACCCATTGCTGTTGAGTAGATTCTGACTCATAGCAACCCTGTAGGACAGAGTAGAACTGCCCCATAGAGTTTCCAAGGAGCACCTAGTGGATTCGAACTGCCAACCTTTTGGTTAGCAGCCATAGCACTTAACCACTATGCCACCAGACTTTCTAGATCCATACAGTGGAATATTATTAGCCATAAAAAGGAATAAAGTACTGATATTTGCTACAACAAGAACTTTGAAAACACGTGAAAGAAGACAGTCACAAGAGACCGCATATCATATGATTACACTTATATGAAGTGTTCTGAATTGGGAAATCCACACAGACAGAAAGTAGATTAGTGGTTGCCTCAGGTCGTCGTTCAAACGGAACAAGGCCTGATTAGCTATAAAGATGATGGCAGCACTTCTATTACTTTTCCTCCTTCCTCTTCTTCTTAGTGTAAAATCAACAGAGGCCTGTGGAAGGGTTATAGCCTTTCATCTTACTGATACGATTTGTATACTGGACAAGTAATCCCCAAAATTGAACTACGAGGGGGAATGCAGCATTAGGATTGGAGGAAGACCATTATCAACCTATGATGTGCAGATGACACAACCTTGCTTACCAAAAGTGAAGATGACTTGAAGCACCTACTGATGAAGGTCAAAGACTATAGTCTTCAATATGGATTACACCTGAACATAAAACAAAAACCCTTGAAACTTATCTGATGACATCATAATAAAATGGTGAAGAAAATGAAGTTGTCAAGGATTTCATTCTTCTTGGATCAGTAATCAACGCCCATGGAAGCAGCAGTCAGGAAATCAAACGACGTATTGCATTGAGAAAATCTACTGCAAGAGACGTCTTTTAAGTGTTAAACAGCAAAGATATCACTTTGATGACTAAGGTTTACCTGACCCAAGCCATGGTCTTTTCAGTCACCTCATATGCATGCAAAAGCTGGTGTCTTAGTTAATCTAGTGCTGCTATAATAGAAATACCAGAAGTGGATGGCTTTAACAAAGAGAAGTTTCTTTTCTCATGATTTAGGAGGCTAGAAGTCCAAATTCCAGGTGCCAGCTTTTGGGGAAGGCTTTCTGTCCCTGTTGGTTCTGGGGGAAGTTCTTTGTTATCAGTTTTCCCCTGGCCTAGGAGCTTTTCAGTGCAAGAACTCCAGGTCCAAAGGACAAGTTCTTCTTCTGGCACTACTTTCTTGGTGGTATGTGGTCCCTCTCCCCTTTGCTTGATTTTCTTCTGTATCTCAAAAGAGACTGACTCAATCTACAGGATTCAATCCTGTAGATTGAATCCTGCCTTATTAATATAACTGTCTCTAATCCTGCCTCATTAATGTCATAGAGGTTAGGATTTACAACACATAGGATGATCACATCAGATTAGAAAATGGTGGACAGCCACACAACACTGGGAACCATGGCCTAGCCAAGTTGATATGAATTTTTTTTAATTAATTTTTATTGTGCTTTAAGTGAAAGTTTACAAATCAGGTGAGTCTCTCATACAGAAATTTACATACACCTTGCTATACACTCCAAATTTCTCTCCCTCTAATGAGATTTTTTTTTTTTTTTTTTTTTTAATGAGATAGCACTGTCCTTCCCTCCACAACTTGGGTTGTCCATTTGGGCAGCTTCTGGCCCCCTCTCCCCTCTCATCTCCCCTACAGGCAGGAGATGCCAACATAGTGTCATATGTCTCCTTGATCCAAGAAGCTCGTTCTTCACCAGTATCATTTTCCATCCCATATTCCAGTCCAATCCCTGTCTGAAGAGTTGGCTACGGGAATGGACCCTGCCTTGGGCTAATAGAAGGTCTGGGGATCATGGCCTCCGGGGTCCCTCTGGTCTCAGTCTGACCATTAAGTCTGGTCTTTTTATGAGAATTTGGGATCTGCATCCCACTGCTCTCCTGCTCCCTCAGGGGTTCTCTGTTGTGTTCCCTGTTAGGGCAGTCATGGGTTGTAGCTGGGCACCATCTAGTTCTTAGGGTCTCAGGGTGATGTAGTCTCTAGTTCATGTAGCCCTTTTTGTCTCTTGGGCTCATAATTACCTTGTGAGCTTGGTGTTCTTCATTGTCCTTTGATCCAGGTGGGTTGAGACCAATTGATGCACCTTAGATGGCTGCTTGCTAGTGTTTAAGACCCCAGATGCCACTCTTCAAAGTGGGATGCAGAATGTTTTCTTAATAGATTTTATTATGCCAATTGACTTAGATGTCCCCTGAAACCACGGTCCCCAGACCCCTGCCCCTGCTACACTGGCCTTTGAAGCATTCAGTTTATTCAGGAAACTTCTTTGCTTTTGGTTTAGTCCAGTTGTGTTGACCTCTCCTGTATTGTGTGTTATCTTTCCCTTCACCTAAAATAAAACTTGTCTACTATCTAATTAGTGAAGACCCTTCCCCCTCCCTCCCACTTCTCATAACCATCAAAGAATATTTTCTTCTCTGTTTAAGCTATTTCTCCAGTTCTTATAATAATAATGGTCTTATACAATATCTGTCCTTTTGCAACTGACTTATTTCACTTGGCATAATGTCTTCCAGATTTCTCCATGTTATGAAATGTTTCATGGATTCATCATTGTTCCATATCGATGCATAGTATTCCATTGAGTGAATATACCATAGTTTATTTATCCATTCATCTGTTGATGGGCAACTTGGTTGCTTCCAACTTTTTGCTATTGTAAACAGTGCTGCAGTGAACATGGGTGTGCATATATCTGTTCGTGTAAAGGCTCTTATTTCTCTAGGATATATTCAAGGAGTGGGATCATATGGTAGTTCCGTTTCTAGTTTTTTAAGGAAATGCCTAGTCGATTTCCAAAGTGGTTGTACCATTTTATATTCCCACCAGCAGTGTATAAGTGTTCCAGTCTCTCCACAACCTCTCCAACATTTATTATTTTGTGTTTTTTGGATTAATGCCAGCCTTGTTGGAGTGAGAGGCAATCTCATTGTAGTTTTCACTTGTATTTCTCTAATGGCTAATGATCGTGAGCATTTCCTCATGTATCTCTTAGCAGCCTGAATGCCTTCTTTCATGAAGTGCCTGTTCATTGATATGAATTTTGAGCGGGCACAATTCAATGTGTAAGAGCTGGACAATAAAAAAAGAAGATTGAAGAAGTGATACATTTTGATCTTTGGCAAAAATATGGAATATACTGTGGGCTATCCAGAGGAAGAAAAAAAGGTGCCTTTTGATGAGCATAAGTGTTTATAATGTTTAGAAGATCCTAGTTATCTAGGTTATCTTGTGGCGTTTGTGTGTTGTTGGTTGTGGTTTGTATCCTGTTAATGCCGTGTTTTAGAGCCTCAAGCATCAATCCTATTTTTTCTTCTACGGTCTTCATAGTTTTTGGCTTTATATTTAGGTCTTTGATCCATTTTGAGTTAGTTTTTGTATATGGTGTGAGATATGGGTTCTGTTTCATTTTTTTGCAGATGGACATCCAGTTCTGCCAGCACCATTTATGAAAAAGACTGTCTTTTCCTCATCTGATGTACTTTGGGCCCTTGTTGAAGATCAGCTGACCATAGGTGGATGGATTTACATATGAGTTCTCAATTCTGTTCCATTGGTCAATGTATCTGTTGTTGTACCAGTACCTGGCTGTTTTGACTACCGAAGCTGTATAGTAGGTTCTGCGGTTAGTAGTAGAGTCCTCCTACTTTATTCTTCTTCTTCAATAGTGCTTTACTTATCTGGGGCTTCTTCCCTTTCCATATAAAATTAATTATAAGTTTTTCCATCTCTTTAAAGAATGTTGTTGGTATTGGGATTTGGATTGGATTCTATGTATAAATCACTTTGGGTAGAATTGTCATTTTCACAGTGTTGAGTCTACTTATCCATGAGCATGGTATGTTTTTCCATTTATGTAGATCTTGTTTTTGGTTTTACCACATCAAGAATTTTTATACATCTCACTTTAAAAATATTACCTTAGTCAATTTGTATGAAGAAGAAAAGATTTGTGTCAATCTAGAAGTTGATGTTTAGAAAATTTGTAGTCTAATGACTTCTTCTAAATTTGTCCTTCCTTCCTCTGCAACTTCTCTGATGTGAAAACTGTTTGCCTTTGTTTACTCTGCCTGTTAAATACCTCGGTGTTCTTCCTGCAAAGCAGAACATGTTCTCCATCTGTTTGAATGCCACATGTTTCTTCATTTCATGAAATGAAATTATTCCTTCAATAAAATTTTTGTTTTAATTTTTATTGTAGCATTGGTCTAGTGCCTTCATGAGGACATTATTGGTGGCCATGAAGGGACCCAAATGATTTTACCTCTGCAGCATCCAGAGAAGTGAGCAAATGCCTCTTGGTCCTGGCTGCTTTTTGCAAGATCCCAAGAACTGTGGCAGGTAAACACCTCTTGGGTCTGATCCCCACTTACTCTGTGTAGAGACACCCTGAACTTCTTTTTGAAGGACTTTTCTTCCTCTTTTCTCTTTGTCTTTTTAAATGGAACATAAGTCCCTTTGTTTTAAGTACTTATGGTCATTGCTTACGGTCCTCAGAACTGTGAGGAGCCAAATTTACAAGCTCTGTGACACTCCTTTGTCAGGGACATTAACTGATTCTGAGAAGCTGAGAGCTCTGATGTTTGTTTGAAAAGCTTCTGAAGCTAACCTTACACTGCCTCTGGAAATATGGGACATGCCAAATCTAAGAACAGTACTGAGCTCCTCTCAGGGCTCCCTCTCATTATATGAATAAGCATTATGGTTCTTGCTTATTTTTGTCTGCCTGGCATGATTTGATGAAAGACAATTTGCATGAGTGGCCGCTTCACAGGACCTTTGAACTTTCTAAATAACTTACTTGTGCAGTGAATTAGAACAAAAAGCGTCCCAAATTAAAAAATTTCAATGACTTTTTTTTGATTGGCAGCTTGAAGCCTCTAAATGACATTAACAAAGTAAAATAAATTATTTGCAGAATTCTGTATCTAAATTGGCTCAACAGAGTAAAGAATTGCAGGATTCAGTTTCTGAATTAACTAAGAAAGATAAAGAATTAGAAATCCAGAGCTCTGGTGTACTTACCGACCCCCCCCACGTAGCTCTCTCTGCCCCTCTTCTGGCAGCTGTTTCTCCGTACCCTCCTCTGACACCCTCCGCACCCTCCTCTGACACCCTCCGCTGTAATTTCCTCTGCCTGCCTGTCGGCAGCCTCTTCTTTGTATCCTCCTCTGCCTCTTTATTTGTCTGGAAACTCTGTCTGAACATCCTTTCTTCTCAGGAGGAGATGCTACTAAAGATTCAAAGCCAGAAAGAGGGTCTAATAAAGATTCAAACCCAAAAAACCTCACATTAGAAAGGTCAAAATGAGAGAGTCCAAAAGAATGCACAGAACGGCTTTTAGAAGAACCTGTAGAGAGCTATTCTCGTGAAACTACTAGTACATTCACACCCACCAAAGAGGAGGTTTTAAAACATCAGTAATTAGTTCAATCTAATGAAATCAAAACATGGCAAAAGTCAGGCTGTTTTCGAGACCCTGACCCTAAGCTGTGGTTAGGACTCAATGGTCAACTTTGCATTTGAAGGATTCCAGCTAGATTTGACTCAGCCTACAATCCATCACTAAGCTTCCACATCAAGAATGTTTACCACCAGCCTGATTCCAGAAGAACTAGATGGTGCCCGGCTACCACCACCAGCAAATCTGACAGAGATCACAATAGAGGGTTCCAGACAGAGTGGGAGAAAAATGTAGAACGAAATTCAAATTCACAAAAAAAGACCAGACTTACTGTTCTAGCAGAGACTGGAAGAACCCCTGAGACTATGGACCCCAGATGTCCTTTTAACTCAGAACTTGAAGTAGTGAAAATGCATTTTTTCAGTGTTTTAATATTAGAGAGAGAATATATTTTCTCATTTGTTTTAGTATAGCTATATAAGCTGTGATTAATCTCTAGTCCTTGGAAAATGGCACAGGTTCTGTTCAAAATATAGGTGAGCAGCCTGTTCCACTCTTAAACATAACAAACACCCTAATACCTTACAACATGTTTTCCCCTATTGAAAATAGGTGATTGAGAGCTTGACATGACTAATGCCATAGTGATGCTCTAAGTAATCTCTAAACATTTTTTAATTGCACCAGCTGCACCAGTCTCTTCCAAAGGGGTGTGGAGCTATCTCAGCTCCTGTGGCCTTGGTCTCTTTTCTTCTTTCTTTGTTCTCTTGAGAAATGGCCTTCAGCCTGCAAACCAACAGGAAGGCTTTCTCTCTTGCTCCCTATCTCAGCCACAGTGGACTTGGCAAAACAGCTCCAGTAGCCGAGAGATTCTTATGAGTGTTTTTCAGCCTGTTACAAATATACTGATTAGAGTCCAGATGCCTGACATGTTTATCTTTAGTTTAATAAAGAGTTTTTGTAGTTGTTTTGTGATGTCTAGGACCATCTGTGGACTACGTGCTCAAAACATTAGGTAACCTTGATCTTTCCCATATAAAACCCTCCCATCAACCCTTTAGGGCAGACAGAATTTGGGAGGAATTCAATCCCCTCTGTCTCTTGAATACCAGTATTTAATAAAGCCTTCTTACTGCTTACCTCCTCCTGTCTCAGTATTGGCTTTGCGGCAGGCGGCTCGAACCCGCAATTTGCGGTAACAAACTGAAGCCGCTCCCAAAGTTCACCCTTCAGCCAAAGATTAGACAGGTCTTTAAAACAAACAATAACACACTGAGGAATGTGCTTCTTAGTTCAATCATGTATAGAAGACCAAAGGCAATACGTGCTCAAAAGCAATGGACAAGAAGGCAGGAAGAGACAAGAAAAATGGACGGAATGAAACAAGGAGTTGGGTTGTGGGAAGGACACATCACGGGGATTGCGACCAATGTCACAAAAAGATTGGGGCATAAATAGTTGAATGAGAAACTAATTTTCTCTCTAAAATCTCACCTAAAACACAATAAAAAGAATTAAGTAATAGACTGACTTGTAAAATAAACACTATCACCTGTGAATACTATGGTCCCTTAAATGAATCAACCACATGAAACCATAAAACATTTACCACAAAACAAAGATGAGAAGCTAAGGAGGGGCAAGAAAGCTAGATTAATGGAAACAGACAGAACAAAAAATGGGAATAATGAGGATGCTGATACTTGTGAAAAATGTAATCAATGTTAAGGAACCAGATGTATAAAAATTGTTAAATGGCAACCTAATTTGTTGTGTAAACTTTCACCTAAAACACAATAAAAAATTTTTTACATGCATTTCTCTTTAGAAATACTGCCTTAGTCAAACTGTGTCAAGAATGAAAGATTTATGTTAGGCTAGAAATTGATATTAAGAAAGTTTATAGTCTAAGAACTGCTTGTACATTTCTCCCTCCTTCCCCTGCAACCTCTTTGACGTGAAAACTGTTTGCCTTTGTTTATTTTGCCTGTTAAATACCCTCACTGTTCTCCTTGCAAAGCAGAGCACTGCTGCAGTCTGTTTGAATGCCACGTGTTTCTGCGTTTTGCAAAATGAAATTATTCCTTCAATAAAATTTTGTTTTAATTTCTGTAGGAGTGTGGATTTAGTGCCTTCACTAGGATATTCTAAAATTGATTGTGACGATGGCCGCAGACTCTGTTAATACACTAGAAACCACTGAATTGTACGCTTTCAATTGTTGAACTTTATTGTATGAGGATTATACCTCAATGAAGCTGTTAAAAAAAAAAAAAAGGTACCAGTGACTTGGAGAAGTCCCTCTGTTCTTGGTCATGGCGCCTTAAGGAAACATCTCCTGTAGGATCCCAAAGGAGATGCTGCATTACAGTGAATAATATTCACCTGGGGGAAAAAAGTCTGCTTCCTGGGATAATTTCTCAAACACTTTTCTGTGGAGATGTTTTAAGATCCACCTAAATTAGGAATGCCTCCCCTTCCTGGGCCAGGCCATACTTGGATTCTGTTAATGACAGTGTGAGGGGCATTATGGGACTCCACACAAGAGACCGAGCCACAAGCCTTCCTGTCTCCCTTGATTCCTAGACTGTGCCTGCGCTGACCCTGCCCTCTGCCTGCACCTGGAGTTCTCCATCACCCGGTGATCCAGGCCCCAGAGCTGGCTCAGCTCACGGGGGTGTGAGGAGCCTAGTACCTGTACCCAGGCCCCTGCAGGAAAGCCTGGGCTAATGCTGAGGTGGAGGGGAGGTGTCCTGACCATCTATCGCTTTTCTTAGGACAGGGACGAAGGGCTACAGGCCACAGCCACTCACGGTTCCCTTCCTCCTACCTGGTCTCTGAGCCACAGCTTTCTGCCTCTTTCATGGAAACACATTAACAGCAAGAAACACTTAAAAAGTTTCAGGCTCTTTGTTGCTGACCTGTAATATACAACCTGGGAAGGGACACACCTGTCCTAAGTGCTTTCGTAAGAATCATAAACAATACCCAAACCTCCCCAAAAAACAAAAACAAAAAAACTGTTGCTCTCCAGTCAATGTCAACTCATAGCGACCGTACAGGATACAGTACTA
Organism: Elephas maximus indicus; assembly: GCF_024166365.1. Lineage (NCBI taxonomy): Eukaryota > Metazoa > Chordata > Mammalia > Proboscidea > Elephantidae > Elephas > Elephas maximus. Next base: position 171,771,383 of record NC_064821.1, on the reverse strand, counting down.
CTGCCCCACAGGGTTTCCAAAGAGTGCCTGGTGGATCTGAACTGCTGACCTTTTGGTTGTCAGCCAAGCTCTTAACTGCTGCATAAATAGGCTGCTAATCCTAACTGCTCCCCAGAAGCAGGAAACATTGTTTTGAGGTAATGTTAGAGGGTATCAAGTGTCCTAAAGGGGATTTCCCCAAGGGTCTCAGGGATCAAAATGTCAAAGTTCTGTTCTGTTAAAGCCGTGTTATGAGTGACCCAAAGTCATGGCCTGTGGGCTCCCCTCTCCAAAGGTCTGTTTTAACCCAAGGCTATAACTTAAAGGATCTAAAAGAATGGGCAGGCTGCAGAGTCCTTAGTGATCTTCTGGAATATGACGTCTTGCAGCTGGGCTTTGATAGTACCAGGTGGCAGAAAGCTCACACTTACATGTTCTCAGGAAACCCTGAGTGCGGATGTTCTGTGTGTCTGGTTAAGGAGGCAGCATGCGTTGTAATGCAGCTCTCCCCACACTGGCCCACAAGAGAATCCCCTAGAACCACCTGGGAGCATTGAAAACTTGCTGATGCCACCACCCTCGGGGATGCTGACCTAACTGGTCTGTGATGGGGCCCCACATCAGTATTTTTATTAAAAGTTCTCCAGGTGATTCTAACGTGCAGACAAGGTTGAGAATTACTGCTTTTAAGTCAACAGAGCTGGGGGTAAGGGCTATTTTGTTTTAAATAAAAGTTAAACAACCAACCTGGGCTTATTTAACTCTTGTTAAATGGTTTGAATCTATAGCCACGCCTGCATCTATATTTACCTGTATAGAGCAACAGGTAAAGGAAACTTTTATTGAGGAAACTAACAAATTATGCAAGTCTGTTCTGAGAAACAGACTGTAATTAAGAGCTATAGTTTGGAGAGAGTGGGGAAAAAACAGACTCTATTCCAGTAAATTTAAGATGTCATTGATTGTAGGATGCACTATTATTTTAGAGACATATAAGAAATAAAACAAAGTTCTACCATGTAAACTACAATTTTCCATGGATTGTAAGACATATCCTGATTTCAGAAATGTTAGAATGTGAAAAAAAGTGCCTTTTAGAATCAGTATTATAGGTATTTCTAGTCACTTCCTTTTTATGCTTCATAAAGAATGTGACCTACATTTTTCCAAGCTCAGTTGTTAGTTACCAATCGAGTTGATTCTGAGTCATGGTGATCCCACGTGTGCAGAGTTGAGCGGTGCTTTTCAGAAGCAGATCACCAGGCACCAGGTGTCTTCCAAGGCACCACAATATTTTCACTAGTAGTCGAGTGCTTAACCTTTTGCACCACCCATGGGACCTCCCCAGTATATACCTCTCCGTACTGTCTTTCTCAGACCCATTTCACCCATTGGCATGATTGTCTTGGCCCCTGTAGATCCTGGGTTTGAGAACCCGATTGTCTAGTCCTTCTCCTTCTGCAGAATTGGACTCCTTCTGAAGGGTCCACTGTGCTCTGGGCCCATCTTCCCATGTCCTCAGAAACCTTGTCCTAGCAAGCAATGCCTCCTTCTCCTACATTCCACCTTTCTCCCTCTCTACTACCTGTGGGTGTTTAAACACACTGAAGAGTGTCCCATATTTAAAAAAAAAAAAAAATCTACCCCTTGTTGTTCCTACTCTACTCCAACCTTTAATAGCCAACCTACTTGGAGATTTGGCAGTGATTGTGGGGATGGTTGTACAACATGATTGATGTATTTGATATCACTAAATTGTGTACCTGAAAAATGGTGAACTGACTAATGTTCTGCTATATATATTTTTACGACAATAAAAAAGTATCCAATCTCCTTGGATTATCTTACTCGTGATGCCTAGTATATCCCAGAGTAAGGTATTGAATGTATTATAAATCTTAATCTCTATGCCTGTGGGGAGCCCTAGTGGTGCAGTGGTTAAAGCAGTCAGCTGCTAACCAAAAGGTCAGTGGTTCAAATCCAGCAGCTGCTCCTTGGGAGAAAGATATGGCAGTCTGCTTCCTTAAAGATTACAGCCTTGGAAGCCTTGTAGGGCAATTATACTCTGTCCTATAGGGTTGCGATGTGTGGGAACTCACGCCATGGTTGTGGGTTAGGTAGTTATGCCTGTGATTATAATCCTATTTGCTAATGGGGTTGTCTTTGTTATGTTGATGAGGCAGGATTAGTGTAGGTTCTGTCTTGAGTCAATCTTTTTTGAGATATAAAAAGAGATTAAAGGAAATCTAGCAAGCAGAGCCCTGGTGGTGCAGTGGATAAGCATTTGACTGCTAACCAAAAGGTCACCAGTTGGAATCCACCAGCAGCTCCTTGGAAATCCTATAGGCTAGTTCAACTCTGCCCTGTAAAGTTGTTATGAGTCAGAATCAACTTGACAGCAATCGGTTTGGTTTTTTTTTTTGGTTTAGCAAGCAGAGATGGGATAATATAGATGACAGGACACATGGAAATCTTCAAGGAACCAGGAAGCGGAAGTTGAAAAGAGAATAACCTTCCTCCAGAGCCGACAAAGAGAAAGCCTTCCCCTAGAGTTGGTGCTCTGAATTTGGACTTCTAGCCTCCTAAGCTGTGAGAAAATAAATTTGTTTGTTAAAGCCACCCACTTGTATTTCTGTTATAGCAGCACTAGATAACTAAGAAGAAAACCCTGGTGCCATCGTGGTTAAGAGCTGCGGCTGCTAACCAAAAGGTCAGCAGTTTGAATCTGTCAGGCACTCCTTGGAAACCCTATGGGACAGTTCTACTCTGTCCTCAAGGTTGCTATGAGTCAAAATCAACTTGACAGCAATGGTTTGGTTTGGTTGGTAGATAACTAAGACATCCAGAATCTCAAAGATTCTTTTTTGACTGAATGAATGACAGAATGGATGAATGCTAATTTAAAAAAATCTTTCTCTTATTTATAATGTTACTATTCTATTTTATCTTAGTGCTGTCTATCCTTTACGATTTCTATTTTCTCAATTGAATCTCGTAATTTTTTCTTTCAAGATATATAATTCCGAATGACCAACCCTCTCATGTATAATGAGAACTAAAACTATTCAGAGGAGCAGGTACTTAAGTGTATGGATTGGTGCATGGCCTTCCTGCAGGCAAAGCTCCCCGGGAATCCACCTTATTGCCAGAGGCTGCCTCCTGAACCTGGACCGGAACCAAGAGCTGGGAAGACTGGCATTGTTTGAACAGGTGGGGAGCATCTGCAACATGGACTGCTCCCTGCTGGCCACTGGTGACACAGGCTCTGAGGTCCCCAACTTAGCACAGACCTGCAGACCATCTGACTTCTATGTTCTAACAGGGGTGAGCTGAAGTCTACCTTCCTCCTCATCCTCCGTACCACACTTTGTTTTGATGATTTGACATCTTTATGAAATATTGGTCTCATACCTTGTAATCCTAACAATTTTATTTTCTATGTGTGGTAAAATATACACCCCATAAAATTTGCCATTTTAATCATTTTTAACTGCATGACCCAGTGGCATCATCACACAGTGTTGTGCTGCCATCCTGACTTCTTTCCAAAACTGTTTCACCACCCCAAACGGACTCCGTGCCCATTAAGCACTAACTTCCCATTCCTCCCTCCCCAGCCCAGGGTAACCACTAATTTGCTTTCTGTCTCTATGCATTTCTCTATTCTAGATATCTCACATAAATGGAATCATACATATTCATCTTTTTCTCTCTGGATTATTTCACTTACTACAATATTTTCAAAGTTCATCCATATTGTATTACATATTAGAACACTTTGTTTCCTTCTTATGGCAGATTTTTAATAAAACTTCTTTTTTATCTCTGATATTGGGATCTTTATTTTCTTTATACTCCTCTGCATTTATCTTGGTTTTTCTTTTATTTTTTTATATTGTGCTTTAGGTGAAAGTTTACAGCTCAAGTTAATTTCTCATACAAAAATTTATACGCATATTGTTATGCGACACTAGTTGCAATCCCTGTAATGTGACAGCACACTTCCCCTTTGTACCCTGGGTTTTTTGTGTCCTGTTCCTGTCCCTTCCTGCCTTCTCGATCTGCCTCTGGACAGAAGCCATCCATTTGGTTTTGTGTATCTGCTTGAACTAAGAAGCACACTCCTCACAAGTATCATTTTACATTTTAAAGTTCAGTCTAATCTTCGTCTGAAGAGTGGGATTTGGGAATGGTTTTAGTTCTGGGTTAACAGAGAGCCTGAGAGCCATGGCTTCGGGGGCTTCTTCCAGTCTCAGTCAGACCATTAAGTCTGGATTTTTTACACAGATTTGGGTTCTGCTCCACACTTTTCTCCCATTCTCGGTTATGTTCCCTGTCAGGGAGGTCACCGATGGTAGCTGGGTACCATCTAGTTCTTCTGGTCTCAGGCTGATGGAGTCTCTGGCTTATGTGGCCCTTTTGTCTCTTGGGCTAATATTTTCCTTGTGTCCTTGGTGTTCTTCATTCTCCTTTGCTCCAAGTAGGTTGGGACCAATTGATGCATCTTAGATGGCCACTTGCAAGATTTTAAGACCCCAGATGCCACTCACCAAGGTGGGATGAAGAACATTTTCTTAACAAATGTTGTTATGCCAATTGACCTAGCTATTCCCTGAAACCATGGTTTGCAGACCCCAGCCCCAGCTACTCTGTCCCTCAAAGTGTTTGGTTGTGTTCTGGAAACTTCCTAGCTTTTGCTTTAGTCCAATTGTGCTGACTTCCCATGTATTGTGGGTTGTCCTTCCCTTCACCTAAGGTGATTCTTGTCTACTATCTAGTTAGTGAATTCTCGTCTCCCTCCCTCCCCACCCTCATAGCCATCAAAGAATGTTTTCTTCTGTGTGTAAATCTTTTCTTGAATTCTTATAATAGTGGTCTCATACACTATTTGTCCTTTTGCAAGTGATCAACTTCATTTAGCGTAATGCCCTCCAGATTCATCCATGTTGTGATATGTTTCGTGGATTCATCATTGTTCTTTATCTTGCATACTATTCCATTGTGTGTATGTACCATAATTGCTTATCCATTAGTCTGTTGATGGGCACCTAGGTTGTTTACATCTTTTTGCTATTGTGAACGGTGCTGCAGTGAACATGGACGTGGATATACCTATTTGTGTGATGGCTCTTATTTCTCTAGGATATATTCCAAGAAGTAGGTTTGCTGAATTGTACGGAACTTCTATTTCTAGTTTTTTAAGGAAGCACCAAATCAATTTCCAAAGTGGTTGTACCATTTTGCATTCCCACCAGCAGTCCTTAAGTGTTCCAGTCTCTCCACAACCTCTCCAACATTTATTATTTTGTGTTTTTTGGATTAGTGCCAGCCTTGTTGGGGTGAGAAGGCATCTCATTATAGTTTTGATTTGCATTTCTTTAATGGCTAATGATCACAAGCATTTCCTCACGTATCTGTTAGCTGCATGAATGTCTTCTTTGGTGAAGTGTCTGTTCATATCCTTTGCCCATTTTTAATTGGGTTATTTGTCTTTTTGTTGTTGGGGGTGTTGCAGTATTTTGTAGATGTTCGAGATTAGACCCTTACTGGATATGTCATAGCTGAAAATTTTTTTCCCAGTCTGTGGGTTGTCTTTTTACTTGTTTGGTGAAGTCTTTGGATGAGCACAAGTGTTTGACTTTTAAGAGCTTCCAGTTATCTAGTTTCTCTTCTTGGTGTTTGTGCATCGTTAGTTATGCTTTGTATTCTGTTTATGCCATGTATCAGGGCTCCTAGCATTGCCCCTATTTTTTTTCAAAGATCTTTATTGTTTTACATTTTATATTTAGGTCTTTGATTCATTTTGAGTTAGTTTTTGTACCTGGTGTGAGGTATGGGTCTTGTTTCATTTTTTTGCAGATGGATATCCAGTTACACCAGCACCATTTGTTAAAGAGACTGTCTTTTCCCCATTGAATGGACTTTGGGCCTTTGTCAAATATCAGCTGCTCATATTTATGTGGATGAATTTATGTCTGGATTCTCAATTCTGTTCCGTTGGTCTATGTATCTGTTGTTGTACCAGTACCAGGCTGTTTTGACTACCGGGATGGTATAATAGGTTCTAAAATCAGGTAGTGTGAGGCCTCATAGTTTGTTCTTCTTTTTCAGTAATGCTTTACTTGTCCAGGGCCTCTTCCCTTTCCATATGAAGTCAGTTATTTGCTTCTATGTGTCATTAAAAAATGTTGTTGGAATTTGGATTGGGATTGTATTGTATCTATAAATTGGTTTGGGTAGAATTGACATTTTCACAATGTTGAGTCTTCCTATCCAGGAGCATGGTATGTTTTTCCTCTTATGCAGGTCTGTTTTGGTTTCTTGCAGTAGTGTCTTGCAGTTTTCTTTGTATAGGTCTTTTATGTCTCTGGTTAGGTTTACTCCTAAGTATTTTATCTTCTTGGGGGCTATCATATATGGTATTGATTTGGTGATTTCCTTTTTGAAGTTCTCTTTGTTGGTGTGATCACTGTATAGTAATACCCGTTGTTGTCAAGTTGATTCAGACTCATAGCAACCCTACAGGACAGAGTAGAGCTGCCCCATAGGGTTTCCAAGGAGTGGCTGGTAGATTTGAACTGCCAACCTTTTGGTTAGCAGGCAAGCTCTTAACTGCCGTGCTACCAGGGCTGTAACAATGAGCTCAAGCATAACGATTGTAAGGATGGCGCAGGACTAAGCAGTGTTTCGGTCTGTTGTACACAGGGTCGCTATGAGTCAGAACCGACTTGGCGGCACCTAACAACAACTTGGTTGGTGTAGAGAAATCCAACTGATTTTTGTATGTTTATCTTGTATCCTGATACTTTGTTGAAATCTTCTAATTAGTTCCAGTAGTTTTCTTGTAGATTCTTTGAGGTTTTCTGTTTATAAGATCATATCTTCTGCGGATGGGGATAATTTTACTTCTCCTTACCAATTTGGGTACTTTATTCCTTTTTCTTGCCTTATTGCTCTGGCTAGCACCTCCAGCACAATGTTGAATAAGGGTGGTGATAAAGAGCATCCTTGTCTGGTTCCCATTCTCAAGGGGAATGCTTTCAGACTCTCTTTGTTTAGGATGATGTCAGCTGTTGGCTTTGTGTAAATGCCCTTTATTGTGCCAAGGAGTTTCCCTTCCTTTCCTATTTTGCTGAGGGTTTTTATCGTGAATGGGTTTCGGACTTTGTCAAAGGCCTTTTCTGCATTAATTGATAAGATAATGTGGTTCTTTTGTTTTATTTATGTGATGGATTACATTGATTGTTTTTCTAATGTTGAACCATCCCAGCATGATGGTATGAATCCCACTTGGTCATGCGGAATTGTTTTTTTGATATGTTGTGGAATTCTACTGGCTAGAATTTTGTTGAGGATTTTTGCGTCTATGTTCATGAGGGATACTTGTCTGGATTTTTTTTTTTTTTTTTTTTTGTGATGTCTTTATCTGGTTTTGGTTTCAGGGTATGCTGGCTTCATAGACAGAGTTTGGGAGTATTCCATCTTTTTTCTATGCTTGAAATACCTTTAGCAGTTGTCTTAGGCTGGGTTCTGTAACCAGTAAAGCTTATATATATATATCAAGGGAATGGCTGGAACCTCCCAAGTCCGTGGATCAGGATAGAGGCTTCTCTCTATTCACATAGGTGCAGTGGCTGGCAAACCCAAGATTGGCAGATTAGCTGGGCAGGTCTCCAGCTCTCAGGCTGTGAAGATGGATGAATCCCAAGATTTGCAGTTAAGCTGATAGCTCAAGTCCCAAGAACTGAAGGTCAGACGAACAGGAGGCAGCCACAGGATCCAGAGTGAGCAAAAATCTATAACATCTGCTTCTGTTAGGATGCAGACCACACCCCCAAGGAAACTCCCTTTTAACTGATTGGGTACTCACAGGAGAAAGTATAATTGGCTGCTGCTGGGTGGAGTGTTCTGTGTATGTCTATGTGGCATTTAGATCTTCCAAGTCTTTATTGAGCTTTTTTCTAAATGTTCTGTAAACCATTTTCTTTTTCTAAAGTTCCTCTCATTTATTTCCATAGATCCATTAAATCTTCTAATATCCTTTAAACAAGAGAAATTCACCACAGGCTAAATTATTTCATGTTATCTTCATTTTGAAATACTCTTCTGCCTTCAAAGAGCAAAGTCGGCAGAGAGGACATTGTTCTTCTGGAGACTGTACTCTGGGTCACACGTCACAGAGTATCTCAAAGGCCACCTGAGGCACGCCTTTCAAATCACCAGTGAGGAAATAGGCTCAGGGGGTCATTGGTCTTACCTAAGACCACACATGAGGCACAAGTCAGACCCAGGGCTAGAATCCATGGGACTGGATGTCTGAGGGTCTGTACCCTGTGTAATGAGGGGACTGTGGTGCCACCGCGACACTGTTCTGTGGGCAGTCCTCCTGACTCCACCCTGCACCCCCCCCACCCCCCCGCACAGGACAGGCCTCTGGCCCTGCTGAAGAAAAGATCTTGCTCACTTGCCCTCTGTGACTGCCACTCTCATGTCACTGGTCCTGGTTTGGGGGTGGGTCAATGTGAGGGTTATCTAGCTGGCTGGAGGGAGACTCCTGGGGCTGTACCTTATATGCAGTCTTATTGCTGGGTCTGATTCCTGGATTTAGAGTCACACAATGGGCTGAAATGCTAACTGTTGAATTTCCAGTTGGTCCTTACACTCCTTTGCCAGAGGACTGACAAAGGGCAGGGTCCTTAACAGTCCATGAAAAGAAAACACTGAGCCCACATTTCCTGTTCTCTGTCCCTGGTAGTGGGTGGTCAGTCCCGTCCACTGCTACTTTGTTCCTGTAAAGGAGAACCCATCATGGAGCATCAGACCTCCCAGGAGCTTTTCTGATAGACCAGGAGTCCTTTTCCTTGTATAGGTGCTGATTTTAATCTCTCTGGTTGTAGTGCAGTCCCATTTTGGCCTGAGCCTCACCGATTCCTAGGGAACTCGGCACCGAGGAGCAAAGGCCGAGCAAGGCCCTAAGGAAAGGGAGGCGAGGAGCATTACTTCTCTTGTGTTTCTGCCTTGTCTCCCCAAGTGCACCACGGTCTCCCCCAGGACCCAGCTGGGGTCTGAACGCGGGCAGAGGAAGCCACTGAGGAGTCCAGCTGCCTTCGGTTTCTGTGCGTCCAAGCCTGGCCTACCGGAATCTTCCAAGCTGGTAGCAGCAATGGAATTTACTCCCTTTCGCCCTCTAGGCCCGGCGCCCAGAACTGGAAAGGGAGGGGTCCGGGCGTCTGCAGGCAGGCGGTGGGAAGGGCTAAGGCGGGAGATGGGGGTGCGGAAATACACCGACTCAGCGCGTTGGAGGCGGGGCCTAGCGTCACGGAACTCCGCCCGGGACAGCTTGGTGAAGTCCGACCTCAGCTCCCCTGACGTGGACCAGCTGAGACCACCGCGAACACGTGCACCATGGCCGTGACCCTGGGTTACTGGGATATCCGCGGGGTAAGCAAAGGGTCCGCTTGCTGGGGTGGGACGGGGGCGTGGTGGCGAGGAAGTGCTGAGCAGGTCGGGGACCAATTCTAGTAGATTCCTCTCAGGGGCTTTGCTGGACTTGAGCCCCATTCTGCAGCCTGTCCTCCTCCACGCTGAGTACTTTGGGGCTGAATGAGATAGAGGACGGGGGAGTAATGAGAGACAACGGGTGCGACTTCTGTGGGGTTTTCTCGGCTGTGTGAGGAGAGGGGAGGGTGGTGCCTGCTTACATGGAAGAGATGAAGTCAGGCAGGCAGGATCCCGCCATCTCTGACCCCTTCCCCCTGCTGTCTCTCCCAGCTGGCCCATGCAATCCGCCTGCTTCTGGAATACACCGACTCAAACTATGAGGAGAAGAAGTACACGATGGGGGACGGTAATGACACCCTTGTGTTGGCCCCTCTGCCAACTAATGCTGATTTGGTAACAAGCAGCCCATGCCCTGGCCACCTGTTGCCCACCTCTGCAGGGCCTCCACCAGCTGGATCTGCTCCCACCCCTTATCAATAATCGGAATCCAATTTCCCCCGAGGGCTTGCCTAAGCCTTTTGTAAGCCTTGGTCCTGGGAGTGTGAGACTTAGTGGTTCTGTCAGCTGCCAGATCCACCAGCCTCAGGGGTTCTTGCAGTGACGCTGGGGACGGAATGTTGGACTACAAGGAGGTTTGTTTTCATTTCATCGTTCCCACCATAGCTCCGGACTATGACAGAAGCCAGTGGCTGAATGAGAAATTCAAGCTTGGCCTGGACTTTCCCAATGTAGGTACGGGAGTTGGGGGGGGTGGGGGGGGAATTAAAAGGTGTCTCTTCCTCCATCTCCTTCCCCCAGCCTGGAGTTTTACTACCAGGTGCCTTCTGCTCCACCCCTCTCATTCCTGGTTCTCTTCACTGCCTCTCCGTGGTGTTCCCTGTTCCAGATCATGCATGCGCTGTACATACATTTATTCGGTGTCTACCATGGCCCAGGCCCTCAGCGTGCCAGGTCCCAGTCTGCCCTTTCATAGGGGATGGGGGTGTTGGGGAGTCTGGCGGCACAACAAACCTGCCTGGTTGCCGTTGCAGCTGCCCTACTTAATTGATGGGGCTCACAAGATCACCCAGAGTAACGCTATCCTGCGCTACATTGCCCGCAAGCACGACCTGTGTGAGTGGGGCTGGGGGTAGGTGTGGGGGCACAGGAGGCCAGGCGGCCATTCCCAGGGCTTGGCTGCATGGGATGCTGAGGGTGAGTGTCCGATGTGTGGGCTGCAGGTGGGGAGACAGAAGAGGAGAAGATCCGCGTGGACATCCTGGAGAACCAGGTTATGGACACCAGCATGGACCTGTCCAGGGTGTGCTACAGCCCTGATTTTGTGAGTTTCCAGTGGGCTGTGCCAGGGCAGGGTTTGAAGTGGGAGTTTGGACTCTTGCATTCCCATCTACAGTGCTCCTGTTTGCCCTTTGAACGCCTTAGAGCTACGATTCCTTGAAGACGTCCCCTGTACTGCTACCAGAGTGACCTTCATAACCCTGAAAAACCCGTTGCCGTCGAGTCGATTCCGACTCGTAGCGACCCTATAGGAAAGAGTAGAATTGCCCCATACGGCCCAAATAACCCTAAATCTCCTCAAATGAAAACTCTGAATCAATCCCCTCTAATTGTAGGATAAAGCCTAGACTCCCCAGTGTGGAAATTAAGTTCCTAAACAATGTGTTTAACTAGTTTTCCCAGTGTCTTTCCCTTGCTACTGACAGGATTCTCATGTACCTTGATTATTAGCCACACAGCATCACCACAGAGTCTGTTTCTGCGGGAATGCTCTCTCCCCTCCCTCCTCCTTTTCAGCATCTTGAACTCTCCTTATCTTTCAGGAAACTACTCAAATACCCTCTCAAGTCTTGTGCCACCCTGCAAGCTAGAACTTCCCATTTTTTTCCTTGAGCTCTTATACTTCTTGTTCCTTTACATATGAGTCTTGCACTTGGCCAGAGGCTCACAGCACTCCTGGGTCTGACTGAAAGGTGGGTTGATGGGGCTCAGTGGTGATAGAGTCAAGTCAGAGTTGTTTTCCTCTGGGCCTTCTCATGCCGCTGACAAATGGAAGTGATACCTAGTAGGGGGTCTAATAAATACTGGTTGATTAAATGGAAGCCTGGGCACTGGCCCAGGGGCAGTCCAGGGAGAATGGCGGCTCACCTGTGAACAGCTAGGTGCTGGCAGCAGTTGGGGAACTGCCCCTGTGCCCTGGGAGCAGGGTTCGAGGGTGGTAACAGCTGTTTTCTGCCCCAGGAGAAGCTGAAGCCGCAGTACTTGGAGGGGCTCCCTGACAAGATGAGGCTCTTCTCAGAGTTCCTGGGGAAGCGGCCGTGGTTTGCAGGGGACAAGGTAAAGGGGGAAGGAGATGGGGACACAGGTTGTCTTTCCTCCCAGATGATGGAGCTTCCCATTCACTCATCCTTGGTTTTCACAGATCACCTTTGTGGATTTCCTTGCTTATGACATCCTTGACCTGAACCGTATCTTTGAGCCTAAGTGCCTGGACGCGTTCCCAAACCTGAAGGACTTCATTGCCCGCTTTGAGGTGATGCTGGAACCTCTTTGATATTTCTCCCATCTCCATGACACTTTCCTAGTTGGGGGGCTAAAATTAACAATAACTAGCAATTATGGAGCACTTGCTTTATGCCAGGACCTGTGCTAAGCATTTTACATATATAGTGCCAGATTTAATTTTCACAACATTACTACCAGGTAGATAGAATTATCACCACTATGTTATCGATGAGAAAACTTAGCTGAAGGGGATAAGGAATTTGTTCAAGATCACAGAACCAGTACAGGTTGTGCCAAGCCTCCTGTCAACTTCTATGAGCAGTAGTCAGTGGCTGTCTTTCTCCTGTGCTGAAAGGGAAAGCTCGAGCCCTTTTTCTGCCCAAGCTTCACAGCCTAACAAAGTATGGATGAGGCAGAACTTGAGGAGTGTGTATGTAGCTGGTAGTAGTAGGACTGAGACAAGGAAGGATTGGTGGTAAATTCCATAGACACAGACAATATTTACACTTGACCTCCAGAACGCTTTGTACCAGTCTAGTCCACCTGTGGGCATGTTCTGAAGCTCCCAGGTCTGTAGAGGTGCTGGGGTTTGAGTATTTATTTGGGTGCCCCTGTGAAGGACTTTATCTTATTCTATGATGGGAGAGTGTCCTTCCGTCCATTCTTCTACCCGTTCTTCTTCCCCATTGTCTAAGGTTTTTCATCTCTGAGATAAGTCAGTACATTTATTTTAACTCATGTTCACTGATGATCTCCTGTGGATGAGGCACTGGGTCAGGCACAGTGGGGCCTGCAAAGTTGGCCCTGCCCTGGAGCCCACCCTCTGAGCTCAGTGTGGTTGGATAACCAAGGCTACAGGAGGTGTGTGGGTGTGTGGTGCCTACTGGGTCCTAGAGGAACACAGCCTGGACCCCACCTCACAGCCAGATATCCATCACATGTGATCAGCTGGTTTGAGAGCAACCCAATATACTTGATTACAGATTTGATAATTTGAGGCAGTTGTCCAACATGGTTTTCAGCGTAGAGTTCTTTTTTCTTTACCCCTTCCCATCAAAGATCTGCTTTCTTGGCTAGTTCTCATCAGCTTCTGGTCCTGGTCCAAGCTGAGCACCTTGGGAATGCCTGTGAATGTCGGCTGTGGACAGTGGCCTGCGATTTGCCAGAGCTTGGTCCCATTGGGTTTAGGAAGTTCCAGATGTCTTTGAATCCTCTGAGAATTGTCTACCCTGTTATGATAGCCCCGAACACACACCTGAGTGTCATTTGGCCTGGTCTCCTTATTTTTTTTTTTTCCTTAGCTAGAGGTGAGGTAGGTTGGAGTACAGTGAGACTGTTACCAAGCTGAGAAGCCTGGAGTCTCTCCTGCAAGTGGAATAATTACAGCTTGACCCTGAATGGCATTGGTAGCCCAGCTCCCCCTGTCTACCTGCCCCCAGATTTGCTGAGTCATTCTGTGCAAGCTTGACCTCCCTTGCAGGCTGCACAGGCATGTTCTGAGCCCCTTTTTCCTGCTCAGGCCCCATTCTGTGAGCAAACCCTGGGGAGGCGTGCTGGGATTCATAAGCCTCCCTCTGCAAAAGGAGAATTTTGTTCCACTGGAAATGAGATGTCCTCCTGTGGGGTAGGGGAAGTGGTGCAGCAGAAGGAGCCCAAGAGTGGGGAGAGAACTAGCCAGGCTGAATTCCAGCCCTGTCCTACAACCTGCTGGGTGAGCAGGAGGAAGGGTAGTTCGGAGGATTTTCTAATCCTATATTGTAATCTCCGGTGGATATAAAGCACCTAGCACAGTGTAGGCTCTCCAGAGATGGGAACTCTTATTCAGATAAGGGATGAAAGGAAATTGGAAGATTTAACTTACTGGGCCACGGCCATAGGAAGATAGGCTTACGTCCCAGTACTCACCCCAGATGGAAGGACTTTTACAGGGTCCCATGAGTTGGAGGAAACCCTGGTGGTGTAGTGGTTAAGAGTTCAGCTGCGAACCAAAAGGTCGGCAGTTGGAATCCACCAGACTCTCCTTGGAAATCCTATGGGGTAGCTCTATTCTGATCTCTAATCTTATAGGATTGCTGTGAATCAGAATCAGCTCCACAGAAACAGGTTTTTTTTTTTTTTTTTGGTTTTCATGAGGTGGCTGTGCATGTAGTAGAGTGTGTTAGAGCCACCAGTGGGGCAGCAGACCCTGATCTTGGGCCTTCTTTTTCTCACCCTCAGGGCCTGAAGAGGATCTCTGCCTACATGAAGTCTAGCCACTTCCTCCCAAGTCCTATCTATACAAAAGCAGCCCTGTGGGGCAATAAGTAGGGTCTGTAAACCCAGAAGATGTGAGGAGGAGTCAGCCCTGTTCCTGCTGCCCCAGGCTGGGAGAACACCTGCCTGTCCTCACCCCGCCAGCACCATCCCTCTCCTCCCTTTTCCTCCTTTCATTCCATTCTCCTCCCCCAAGGACTTATTTCTCCACCCCAACCTCATTCCATCTAGGCCCTCTAAAGATCTCAGTTTCCTACTTCCCTTCGGCCAATCCCCGTCCTGGCCTCTCTTGGCCCTGCAGTGAAGCCAACCACACTGTCTTTCCCTCAGTATAGCCTTTGCTCAGAGGAGGTGCCTGGACCTCAGCCTGTAGGGCTCAGCCCTGAGCTCCCTGTTCTGCCCTGAGAGACCAGTATGGCTGGTGTGTGGACCCTGCTCCCGTGGTCCCTGCCCAAGCTCTGTCTGATCCCTAGGTAATAGCTGAGCCACACCTACTATGTCTTGTCTTCCTGGCTACCTGGATTCAGGACTAGCTCTGCTAGTGGTGATGGTGGTGTTTGGAGGAGGGGGTGTCTTCCCTTTGTCCTCTGGCATCCAAGATAGGGGCTGGGTGGATGGCGATGTGTGCATTTGGGGAGGGTTATAAAGGTTCTTGCTCATTTCTGTCCCTTCTCCATGTCCCTCTGTCCCTCACTATGGGGATGTCTTCCAAAGAGAGGCCCCTTCTGAGCCTGACACCCTCATTAATTCAGCTTTCATTGAGTCTATGAGGAGCTGTGTGTGTGGTTGTGAGGGTGCTGGGGCAATGGAGAAGGGACCGAGCTGTCCATAGGCTGTGGGGCCCTGGGGGACTACCTCCTGTCACCGTCTCCTGGAGGCTTTTACCGATCCAGATGCCCCTCGTTTCTGTTCTCAAAATAAATCTCAACAGCACGTATCCCACTGTAGGGTAACTGTTGTTTTTCCTGTTTTTCTGCTCAACTAGAACATAAATTCATGGAAGAGAGAATCCATGTTTTATTTGACTTTTTATATCTCATCTGTGACAGTGCCTGGCACAAAGTAAATATTCAATGAAAGTTGGAAATTTGAAAGAATTATCTCCAGGTAAGGGCCTGGAGAACTCTCCAGTCATGACTGGGATATAAAGGTCTGAAGACAGCCATCTGTGGCATCAAGAAATACAGTAAAGTTCACAAGATTTTAAATCAACATGTCTGGGGGAAGGAGTCACTAGCTCTTTCTAGCTTAAATGGTTATAGGCTCTGTCTAGCTGCTGGTTGGAAAGCTTGACCTGAGATGGCAGGCCCTGTTTGTGGGGTCAAAGTGTAGCTTTTCTGGGTGGTCAGAAGGTGGTGTGGCCGTTTCTATCAGGTCGTCCACAGTGGAACAGGACTCATTGGGGAACCATGTGGCTGAGCAGGTTCCTTATAACATGGCCAGATTGTGGAGTGGAGCCTGGTTAAGGGCAGCCTTCAGACATGGCCCATAGCATAGAGATGATTTTGGAGAAGAGTCTTGTTGGGCTTTGTCCAGGTGGTCAGTGCCTGCAGTGTACTTCCTGAGGTTATTAAAAAGGGAGCAAGAGAAGTAATGTTAAATGTAGTGAAGAAGTCAATGATTGATTAAAAACATAAAACTAGTAAGATAAAAGTTCAGTAATGGTGGAAGATTTATGAACCTGGTAAGATACACATTAGTTAAACTAAAAGTTTATTAAACTTTAAAATTTATAAACTTAAAGACAGATAGGATAGAAATACAAGTGAATGAAGTAATAGAAGTTAGGGCTGAAACTACAATAAAAGTAGCTAGAATAAAAATATTTAGTTAGATTAACGTATATATCTAGAGTAGTATACAGCAAATGTTTTCACTAAGAGGTCAAATAGTAAAGGTTTTAGGCTGTATAGGCCACACTGGCTCTGCCAATCACTCAATCCAGTCTAGGGTAAAAGCTGCCATAGACAGTCCTTAAAGGAATGGCTGGGTTGCGTTCCAACAGAACTTTATTTACATAAACTAGTGACTGTAGTTGGTGGACTCCTGACCTAGAAGCTCCAGTTGAAAGGGCATAACTATATAAAAGCTAGAATATTAGATTTGAAATTAAGAAGGTGATTAATTATCAAAGGAAAAAGAACAAAATAACTCAATGCTTAAAAAAGGTGGAAGATCTAAGAAACAAAGACAGTTTCAAATGAAAACATTTTCTAAACATTGTGGTCAAAATTATAATGTAAAAGATGAAAACATACATTTCACAGTCTGGGGTAGAAGTAGCACACCTATGTGCTTCACACAGAGGCAACCAAAAAAGATGAGTGTATTGTGGCCAGTGTCTAGCAGAGGTCCCGAGACCTGGGGCTCCTTGGAGCTCCTCCAGTGCTCACACCCCATCAGTGAGTCTCTCCTTCTGGATAGGGAGAAGGGGACTCACTTTCTGAGAGCAAGGTTGCCTCATGGTGTCTCCTACACTGATCTCTTGTCACTCATCATTGATGATAAGTTCTCATCAGGCCCCCACTAAAGTATGGTCCTGTCCAAAATGTCTAATGGCCACCTGCGTGTCAGCCATTCTTCTAGTTTTCTTCCCATTGGAAACAATTTTAGAAGGAAGCAGATAGGGTCTAGGCCACAGTTCAAAAAGAGTATCTGTGAATACAAGTGGAAACATTTCACCGTAGAAGATAAAATACAGACCTATCTAACAAATCTAATTTTCTAAATCTAAAACAACAGTCTATTTATCTGGTTTGTTCTAGTCCCAGCCCTCTGAACCCTTGAAAACGGCCCCTTCTATTAACCTCAAGTTGGCTTTGTCTCCACCTCTGGTCACACAGCAGCACCTTTTCATTTAAAATTCAAATATACTCACATCCGTTTAACCTCTTCTTGTGGATTAAGTTGTTTGCCCCTAAGTTTGCTTTCTTTTCTTAATATTAGTTTCTGTTACACAAATGAGTTGGAATCGACTCGATAGCAATTTTTTTTTTAACGCAGATAGTGCATGAATACATGTTGGGTGCTGTTGAGTTGATTGTGACTTACAGACACCCCATGTGATAGATTAAAACTGTCCCATAGGGTTTTCTAGGGTCGTTTTGAATCAAAATCCACTCAACGGCAATGGGGTTTTTTTTTTTTTTTGTCTTTATGGGAGTAGATTGCCAGGTCTTTCTCCTGCAGAGCCAGTGGGTGGGTTCGAACCATCAACCTTTTGGTTAGCAGCCAAGTGCTTAACTGTTGGGCCACCACAGCTCCTTGCCTCAATAAAAAAGAAAACATGAATACATTCACCTTAATAAAAAGAAAAAAACCTGGCCTTATCTGTAAAGTCCCCTTTTACTTCTACCCTGAAGCCTGACCTTTTTCCCATTTGCCTGTAGGAGACCTTGTCGTCAGTTTGTGTGTCCTTCAGACCTTCTTCTATTCATTTACGTACACGTGTATCTGTGGAAAGTAGACTGATGTTTCAATTGCTCTAATCAAAACGTGAACGATATCATACCGTATGTACTAATCTGCCACTTAATTTTAAAAACTCAACTATGAACACCTCAGTATATGCCTCCTTTGGTGTATGGTTGAGATTTTATAGGTTGGAATTGTCATGTCATAGGATGTTTAAATTTTAAATGATATTGACAAATTGTCCTCCATTGGAGCTATACCAGTTTACAAGCTCACCAGTAGGAAATGCTTAGCACTTTCTCAAGCTTTGCCAACACTTTATCAATTGATTAATATTTGTCATCTGATGAACTATGGAATCACACTGGTGTAATCTGCAGTTCCTTGGATTATAGTTAAACATTTTTTTCCTTTTTTTTTTGGTCACACCTATTTTGAGTTCTCTAACTTGTTCATAGATTTTGTTCATTTTTGTTCTGAGTTTTAATGACTGATAAGAGTTCTTTAGGTAATCTTTGGTTCCTTTGTCTCTTCGTCACCTGTCTCAATTTTGCATATTTGTTCCTTATCATAGAAAACTTTTCAATTTTGATACTGTTCAATTGGTAACTCTTTGTGGATTTTTCTTTTGCTATCTTATTAGAGGAACTGTCCCTACCTTATGATCACAATCATAGTTTCATTAATATTTCTATAGCTTGGTATTTAATACTGTGTTTAAATTCCAGATGAATTAGTTTTCATGGATGGTGTGAGGTAGGGCTCTGTTATTTTTAATTGTTAAGAATTATCCTAGCTCTACTTTTGGCTAGCCCACTCTTTGGAAATACCACCTTTGTCATACTAAATTTTCATATATACATGGGTCAGTTTCTCAACTCCAGTTCATCAGTACCTTCAGTATACAGAGTTTTACTTGATATCTTCTTGTATTTTCTACAGGGCCTCCAGTCCCATTTGACATACCTTCTCTCTGCAACTGTTCAATCTCGTCTTTATTTCAAGTACCCACCCTTCAGGCTTGGGCATGAATCGCTGTAGCCATGAACATACCTGGGGAGCAGGGGGTATGAATGGTGGAAAGATTGCATTCACATCTTCATAACCCTCCACATATCCTTACTCTCCTTTGGCCTCTACTGCTAAGAGAAATCCAGCTAGACAGCAATGATCTAAGTACTATTTATTGTAAAAGAGCAGAGAAGACAGAGGACAAGGCCTCCTTAGGGACAGGATGGAACAAGACAAGCAGTGTGACTCTGCCTCCAGCTCAGCATATCTTCTTGTTGCCCCACTGGACCGTCTTGTTGATGGGAATCTTGAAGAAGCAGTCAGACTGCATGTACACAGGTATTTTCTCCAAAGCCTGAAGGGAAAGCATACCAAACGTGATAAAGACCCGAACCTAGTTCAAAAGAATCAGACCAAAACTACAACATTCACATGCTGCCTGCCTCCACCTACCCCCATTTCTGGTAGACAGAGCCTTTGGGGTGAAAGGAGTCAGGCCTTTACCAAGACTTAGAGGCTTAGAGGTGACCCACTCTTGGTCTCTTTAGGCAAAAGCTGGTGTTGGGCAACAATCTACCACCCTGGGGTTCCTCAGGGCCCAGGGGAGCTTGTGAGTTTTTCTGTAAGAGAAAGGTGCAGGGAGCCTCACATGAAAGCGTTCAGATTTGGGAACTCATCCAGGCACTTGGGCTCAAACATGCAGTTCTGATCTAAGACATCATAGGTAAGAGTCCACAAAGGTGAGCTAGAAGAAGGACAACAAGATGATGAGGTCTGGAGAGTTCATAAACAGTTGCAGAGATAGAGAGATGTCCTCTCCTTTCCCTTCTTCCTACCTTCTCCCCTGCAAATCAGGACAATTTCCCAGGAATAAGGAGAATTGTTTCAGTTGTCCAGGTAGCTGTTCCAAGTTCTCAGGATTCAACTTTCCTGGGAGACAGTGAAGAAGAACTAAAGAGACAGGGAAAGATAGAAAGGAGGAAATAGGAGGGAAAGGGAAATGAGAAGTAATAGAAGAGCTGTCATCATCTTCATTGCTAATTGGGGCAGAGGCCAGTCAGTGATGGACCATTAGCAGCTCCTTCTCAGGGTGGCTTCCTCTGACTGCCTTCAGGTGGGGGTGGCAGGATGGAACACAAGGGTTTGAAAAGGGGGAGGGGCCAACACTAGAGTTACAACACTGTTAAACCCAAAATCAAGAGTTCTGTTTCCTATTCTCACTGACGGACTGGGTTGGGAGCAGCAGCAGAGTGAAGAGTACATCACCCTTCTTTCCCTAAGTGTTACTTTTCCTGATTTCCATTCACTTCATTGTGTAGTCCAGGTATTTGTAATGTTTTGGAAACAACCAAAAACCAAACCCCTTGCTGTTGAATCAATTCCGACTCTTAGTGACCCTTAGGATAGAGTAGAAGTTCCCCATAGGGTTTCCAAGAGGTCAGCAATTCGAATCCACCAGCCACTCCTTGGAAACCCTATGGGGCAGTTCTACTCTGTCCTACGTGGTCGCTAGGAGTTGGAATCGACTCCATGGCAACAGGTTTAGTTTTGGTTGGTTTTAGTCTTTACAGAAGCTGTTCCACAGAGCGACTGGTGGGTTGAAACCGCTGACCTTTCTGTTAGCATCTGAGTGCTTTAACCACTTTGCCACCAGGGCTCCTCTTTGGAAAAAAACATGCTTCTAATCTCACAAGAAATTCTAGAAATTGGGACAATAAAATAAAAACATCAATTTTTTTTTTTCTTTTTTTAGCTGCTTTGCTGTTACTTCAGGAAACAGCTGTGATAAAGTAGAACATCATTCAATGTGCAAAGACCCAGAATCCCGCAGTAATGCTTTGGCGGAGTATGAGTCCGAATACGGCTTGGATGTTAAAGAAGCTGCATTAACCTACATAATTGCTCCTGTAATCACACAGAAAGGAGAGGCCTTAGAGGACTTCAAAGGGCCTGTGAGTCAGAATCGACTGTACACACACAACAACAACGTTACCTTGGAGCCCTGGTAGCGTAGTGGTTAAAAGCCCGGCTGCTAATCAAAAGGTTGGCAGTTTGAATTTACCAGCCTCTCCTTGGAAACTCTATGAGGCAGTTCTGCTCCATCCTATTGGGTTGCCATGAGTCTGATTCAACAGCAATGGGCTTTTTTTGTTTCATTGTTAACTGTCAGAGACAAGCCCTGATTTAAAAAAGTAGAAAAATTCTGAAGTGGTAAATATTAGGATTCTTCCTGCATAAAGGTAATATTGGGTGCTCTCAGGATGGTTAATGCATAATGTCAAATAATTATAAATGGAATTTTACGAAAAATGCTTTGTGGTCATTATGGATTGAATCGTGTCCCCCCAAAATGTGTGTCAACTTGGCCAGACCATGATTCCCAGTATCATGTGATTGTCCACCATTTTGCCATCTGATGTGATTATCCTATGTGTTGTGAATCCTATCTCTATGTTGTTAATGAGGCAGGACTCAATCTACAAGGTTAGGTTGTGTTTTAAGTCAATCTCTTTTGGGATATAAAAAAGAGAAGCAAGCAAAGAGACAGTGGAACCTCAAACCACCAAGAAAATAGTGCCAGGAGAAAAGTATATCTTTTGGACCTGGGGTCCTTGTGCTGAGAAGCTCCTAGTCCAGGGGAAGATTGATGACAAGGTCCTTCCTCCAGAGCTGACAGAGAGAGAAAGCCTTCTCCTGGAACTGACGCCCTGAATTTGGTCTTCTAGCCTCTTAAAACTGTGAGAGAATAAATTTCTCTTTGTTAAAGTCATCCACTTGTGGTATTTCTATTATAGCAACACTAGATAACTAAGACAGGGCCCAACAGTTAAGCACTTGGCTGCTAACCGAAAAGTTGGCGGTTTAAACCCACCCAGTGGCTCCATAGGAGAAAGAGACCTGGCAATATGCCCCCATAAAGATTACAGTCTAGAAAACCCCGTGGAGCAGTTTTACTCTGTCACATGGGGTCACTATGCGTCAGAATCGACTCAACAGCACTCAACAACATGTATTCATGCACTATTTGTATAACAGAAACTAATGTTAAGAAAAGAAAGCAGATATACAGGGAAATTACTTAAATCCGGAAGAGTTTAATGGATGTGGGTATATCTGGATTTTAAGTGACTAGATGCTGCTGTGTGACCAGATGTGGAGACAGAGAACCAACCTGAGGTTAATAGAAGGGGCCATTTTCAAGGGTGTGGAGAGATGGGACTAGAACAAACAAGACAAGGTTCATGTTGCTTTAGAGGCTTGAAGAAAAATTAGATTTAGTAGATTGATCAGTATTTTATCTTCTATGGTGAAGTGTGTATAGTTGTATTCACAGATAATCTTTTTGAACTGTGACCTAAACCGTATCTGCTCCCTTCCAAAATTGTTCAAATGGGAAGTTAAGAGGAAAAGTGGAGGAAATGTAGGTGGCCATTGGGCATTTGAGGGAGGGGGGCTAAAGGGGCCACACCACAAAGTGGAGTCCATCGATAAAAGCCAGATCTGATTAACTAGGGGTGTGACAACAATCACAGGGAGAGCGGGTCTGCCTTACTTGTGTGATAGAAACGTGCTTTGTAGGTTTTTTTTCTCTCTTTTCCTCCCCAAACTCATGGTAGAAACTCAACCAAGATGAGAAAGCATCCTAGGGAATGGCAGAGCCACAGATGGAACAAGCCTGAGTCCCTGAATAACTTCGTGGAGCAGAGCTGCCCCACCAACCTGGACTTTTCCCTGTGGATCTGTTATATGAAAGAAGAATCAACTTCTTTCTATAAGCTGTGGTCTTGGAATCTTCCATCTTAGTCTTTCTTTAACTAATACATTGTTAACGGGGAATACTTCACAAGAAATTTGTAATTAACGATGAATGACAACAGATCAATGCAGGAGACACCATGCAGGCAACCATGCTCCCAGAGAGTGAGTCCCAGTCTCCACATCCAGAAGGAGAGATTCACTGATGGGGTATGAGGACTGGAGGAGCCCCAAGAGGCCTCAGGTCCTGGGACCTCTGCTAGATCCTGGCCATAATATACCCATCTTTATTGGTTGCCTCTGTTTGAAGTACATAGATGTGCTTGCTACTTCTACCCCAGATTTTGAAATGTATATTTTCACTTTATGCAGTATAATTTGACCACAATGTTTAGAAAATGTTTTCCTTTGCAACTGCTTTGTTTAGGAGATCTTCCATCATTTTTAAACGTTGTTATTTTGTTCTTTTTCCTTTAGTAATTAATCACCTTCAAAATTTCAAATCCAATATTTTATATTTAATATAGTTATGCCTTTTAAATTTGAGCTTCTAGGTTGGGAGTTGGCCAACTACATCTACTTGTTTATTAAAATGAAGTTTTATTGGTTCACAGACCAGCCATTAATTTTTCGATTATTAATGGCTACTTTCACGCTAGGACAGGGTTGAGTGGTTGGCAGAGACCATGTGGCCTGCAGAGCCTGAAGTAGATAGTAATATCTGGTCCTTTTGAGAAATCATTTGCTATTTACCTGTTAATCTGAATGAATATGTTTATTCTAACTACTTAATCTGTTATCATAGTTTCAGCCCCAACTTCTATTACTTTATTCACTTGTATTTTTATGCCTTCTGTCTTTAAGATCATAAATTTTAAAGTGTAAATAAGCTTTTAGTTTAACTAATTGGTATCTTATGAGGTTCATAAACATCTAGCTTTGCTGAACTTTTACCAGTTTTATGTTTTTTAATCAATCATTGACTTCTTCACTACTTTCAACATTACTCCTCTGGCTCCCTTTTTATTTAATAACTGCAGGAGGTGCATTGCAGGCAGTGACCATCTGGACAAGCCCCAGTAAGACTCTTCTCCAAATCTTCTTTCTACTATGGGCCAAGTCTGAAGGCTGTACCTCAACAAGGCCCCACTCCACAATCGGGCCATGTTATGGGGAATCTATTCAGCCACGTTTCTCCAATGAGTCCTGCTGCTTGTGGATGACTTCATGGAAATGCCCACACCACCTCCTGACCACCCAGATCTGCTATGCTTAGGTCCAGCAAACAGGGCCTGCCCGTCTCAGGTCCAGCTTTCCAACGGGCAGCTAGAACCTATTACCACTTAAGCTAGAAAGAGCTAGTGGCTCCTTCCCCCAGACATGTTGATTTACAATCTTGTGAACTTTACTGTATATCACCAATGGCAGAGATAACTGTCTCTAGACGTTATATCTCAATCATGACTGTAGCATTCTCCAGGCCCTTACCTAGAGAAAACTCTTTCAAGCTTCTAACTTTTAATGAATATTCACTGTGTGCCAGGCACTGTGATAGACTTCAGATATAAAAAGTCAGTACGAGATGGATTCTGTCCTCCATGAATTTATGTTCTAGTTGCCAGGAAAAATAACACTTACAATACCGTGGGATATGTGCTGCTGAGATTTATTTTGGGAACAGAGAGGAGGGGCATCTGGATCAGTGAAAGCTGCCAGGACAGGGTGACAGGAGGAAGTCCCCCAGGGCCCCACAAGCTGTGGACAGCTCAGTCCCTTCCCCATTGTCCTGGCGCCCTCACAACAACACACACAGGTCCTCATGGACTCGATGAAAGCTGAACTAATGAGGGCACCAGGCACAGAAGCGGTCTCCCTTTGGTACAGATCCCCACGGTGGGGGACAGAGGGACATGGAGAAGGGACAGAAATGAGCAAGAAACCTTATAACTCTCCCCATACACACACACATCACCGTCCACTCTCCCCTTGTCTTGGATACCAGAGGACAAAGGGAAGACACCCTCTCCCCTAACCACCACCACCACTACCACCGTCAGTCTTGAGCCCAGGTAGCCAGGAGGACAAGACACAGCAGGTGTAACTCAGCCTTACCTGGGGATCAGACAGGGCTGGGGCAGGGACCATGCTGGAGCAGGGCCCTCACACCAGCCATTCTGGTGTCTTAGGACAGAAAAGGAGCTCAGGGCTGAGCCCTACAGGCCAGGGGTCCAGGCAGCTCCTCTAGGCAGTGGTGCCACTAAGGAAAAGGTGGTCTGGTTGGCTTCATTGTGGGACATGAGAGGTCAGGAGGGAGGACTTGGCTGAAGGGAAGTGGGAGCTGAGGCTTTAAAGGGCCTGGATGGGGTGGGATTGGGGTGGAGAAAAGGGGGCAGATAAGTTCTTGGAGAAGCGAATGGAGTGAAAAGAAGGGATGGCTGCTGCTGGGGGGAAGGAAGAGGGAGGCCACATGTTCTCTATTTCCTGGGGCAGCACAGCACAGGGCTGGCTCCTCCTCCCATATCCTGGATTTACAGGCCTTTCCTATGGAAACCCTGCTGTGGCATAGTGGTTAAGAAAAAGGTCGGCAGTTCAAATCCACCAGGCACTCTTTGGAAACCCTATGGGGCAGTTCTATTCTGTCCTATACGGCTGGAATTGACTCCCTGGCAACAGGCATCTTTAGGACTTGGGAGGAAGTAGCTGGATTTCACGTAGGCAGAGATTCTCTTCAGGCTCCCAGGGTAGGAAAAGAAGGCCAGAGATCAGGGTCTGCTGCCTCACTGGGGGCTCTAACACGCTCTACTACATGCACGTCCAGCTCATGGGACCCTGCAACGGTCCTTCAATCTGGGGTGAGTATTGGGGCATAAGACTGTCTTCCTGTGGACCTGGCCCAGTAAGTTAAATCTTCCAGTCTCCTTTCACTCCTCATCTTAATAAGAGCTCCCCTCTCTGGAGACCCTACACTGTGCTAGGTGCTTTATATCCACCAGGCATTTTAATATAGGATTAGAAAATTCTCCCAACTCCCCTGCAAGATAGGTTCCTCTATCACCGTTTATCAGAAGGGAAACCGAGGTGCACAGAGGTTACACACCTTCCTCCTGTTCACCCAGCAGGTCCTGGGACAGGGCTGGAATTCAGCCTGGCTGTCCCTCCCCAGTCCTGGGCTCCTTCTGCTGCACCCTCTCCCCTCCCCGACAGGAGGACATCTCACTGCCAGTGGGACAAATATTCTCCGTTTCCAGAGGGAGGCTCCTGGTTCCCAGCACACCTCCCCAGGGTTTGCACACAGAATGGAGCCTGAGCAGGACAAAGGGGCTAAGAACAAGCCAGTGCAGCCTACAAGAGAGGCCTGGATCTCATGGAATGACTTAGCAAATGTAGGTGCAGTTTAACAGGGGAGCTAAATTAGTAATGCTGGGTAGGTCCAGGCCCTAATTATTCTACTTGCAAGAGACAGTCTAAGCTTCTAGGCCTGGTGCCTGAGACAAATTTCACTGTGACCCAACCTACCTCATGTCCATCCACTGAGAAATGGACTAGGCCAAAAAACACTCAGACGTGTTTTATGAGCTATCATATAAGGATAGATTGCACCCAGATCATGTATAAATGATTCAAAGACCTCTGGGCCTGCCTGTACCCAAGGTGCCAGGCCCCAGGGAGGCCACAGGCTGCAGCCCACAGCTGTCCTCCATGCCTTCCCTCCACCAGACTGAGTGCCCGGAGATGACGCAAGTGCTGAGAGAACAGATTTCTTGATGTGAAGGGGGAAAGGAAAAAGGACTTTTGTTAAAAACTGTTGGGCGAAAGCCTCAAATTCTGAAATCTATAATCTAGTAGATTTGGTTGCTCTCATCCAGGTGACCAAGTGTGACAGATGACTGGTTGTGAGGTGGGGTCCAGGCTGTGTTCCCCGAGCACACAGCTGGCACCACACGCCCCACACAACTTCTATGGTTGTAGATCCCCAAACACAATAACCTCCCGAGGCAGGGCTCCAAGGCTTGGCCATCTTTGTAGGCCCAAGGTGGGGCTCCAAGGCTGGGCCATTTTTGCTGGCTCCACAGGAGACCATCAATGAACATGAGTTAAAATAAATGTACTGACTCATCTCAGAGATGGAAAACCTAGGGCAACAGAAAGGAAGAAAGGGTAGGAGAGAGGGAGGGAAGGACACTGACCCACTCATAGAACACTTCAAGATAAAATCCTTCCCCAGGTACTGACATAAATACTCAAATCCCGTCACCACTGAAGGTCTGGAAATCTCAGAACTTCCCTGATGTGGATTGAATTGGTGCAGAGCTTTAAGGAGGTTGAGTGTAAGTATTGTGTACTGCTTCCTTCCCCAAATTACCCAACCAAAGCCCAAATCCTCCAAGAAGTTCTTTCTAGCACCCACTTCCCGAGGCACCTCATGCTTCTGCTTGGTGTGTGTTCTCCCTCGCTGCAATGACTAATAAACCCAACTTGTTACAAGTGTGTTTCTTGTGGTCTTTTGCTGAAGGGACTGACAACATCTGTCGTGCTCATTTTAAATTCTTTGTGCATAAATTTAAAAACTCTGTATCTGATGGTATATGTTATTGCTGTCTTTTATAATATTTGAACTTCTCAGGTGCCTGTGTCTCTCTTTCCCTCCCCCTGTGGCCTCCTTTCCTTTGCCAAGAGGCATTTACAGATTTTAAAAAGTGCAGTAATTTGGGGAAAAGTAAAATAAAAGGAAGAGAAAATAGCATTGAGTCAGAGGCAATGTCCACACAGAATATACATTGTAAGGTCTACATTCTTCTCAGATGACAGAATTTGGTTGTGACTTTCCTAGAAGTTGAGGCAGAAAGTGAAATACAGTTTGTTATGCAATTCTGTGTCTTTACATAAAAAATGAACCAACTGGAACACTTAATGCTGTTGGTGGGAATGTAAAGTTGTTCAGTCACTTTGGAAAAGTGTCTGGCAGTACCTCAAAAAGTTAAACTTAGAGTTACCATATGGCCCAGCAATTCCACTCCTAGTTATGTGCCCACGAGACTGAAAACATGCATCCACACAAAGAATTGTACAGAAATGTTCAGAGCAGTGTTGTTCATAATAGCCCTAAAACAGAAACACCCCAATGTCTATTAACTTTGTCTTAGGCTGGGTTCTCTTGAGAAGCAAAACCAGTGAAGAGAGAAAGAGAGAGATTTATGTCAAGGAAATGGCTCACACAGCTGTAGAGCCTGGCACGTCCCAAGCCTATGGGTCAGGCGTCATGCTGGAGGCTTCTCCTGACTCACGTAGCTGCAGAGGCTGACAAACTCAAGAATGGCAGTCAAACTGCAGGCTGCTGGCTCATGGACTGCAGAGGCTGACAAATCCAAGACCAGCAGGTAAGACAGCAAGTTGCTGGCTCACAGGCTGCGGAGGCTGACAAAACCAAGATCGGCAGGTCAGACGGCAGGCCACTGACTGAAATTCCAAGAACCGAAAGTGAGATGATGACAAGCTGGATACAGGATCCAGCACAAGCAAGTGAGCTTTGCCAGAACGTCCACGTATATATTGGATGCAGGCCATGGCACTGAGGAAACTCCCCTTACAACTGATTGGCTAATCACATCTGATCACACCATGGAGGGTGAATACATCATTACATAACTGCCAAACTATATCATTACATAACTAACTACATCATTACATAACTGCCAAACCACTGAGATTCATGCCCCAGCCAAGTTGACACACAGCCTTAACCAGCACAGTGCACCCCTTGTCAACTTGGCACCTATACACATCTTCTTAAATCATACACAATCTCTAAATAAAAACACTTAACAAAGTCATACTAGCACCTAATATGATACAACTAGTATGTGTACAACCAAAAAGGTACTACCTCAATTTGCATCTTATATTTTATAAGAAAACAAAATATTTGATGCACACATACAAGAAGAAATGCTCATAACAATTACAGTCCTCGTTTCTGCAATTCGTCAAGTGGTCGTAACTGGTATTTAAAACTACCTTCTTCCACCATCCATTCTGTATTCCCTTTGCCTTCAGCAAGCACCTCGGATGGTCATGGTTCTTTGCCTGCTGGGGTGACCCAAATGTTCATTCTTGAAGGGCCTGGGCCATTAGTAGTCATGTCTGAATTGGGTGGTTGTAGTTTTCCATTGACTTTAATCACAGGGCATGGTAGTACTAAGAGACTCCCTATGGGATCGCCTGTATTCTAGACACACTCTTCTTTACCTCCATTATGCAACACCAATCTGATTTCCTGATTTCCCCTTGGTACTCAGGACCAATCACACCAGCCAGCATAGTAACCCTCTTCTTTGCCTGTTGATCCAGAGGCATGAAGAGCCCAAAGAGACCGCTGGCATTCTTAACTTCAAGTTAAATGGAATCCATGTTGTGTTTCTAGGTGACAGCATTCCTCCCTCTGGAACTAAGACCTCTAGACCTGCAGAGCATAGAGTTGCAGGGACAGGAAGCAAAACTTCTGTGACTGTGTCACTAGGGGTAATAGTGTGTGGTGCCACCCCCATTTCCACCCCTTGATTCCTGGAACTGTGAATCCTGGCCATGGCAGAAACAACACCATATATTGGACTCTGGTTTTGTGCATATATAGTCTCCTAGAGAACATTGCCTCAAACCTGCGAAGTATCGCCACCTAGCTGTTGCTGTAATTGTTTCTTTAAGAGGCCATTCCATTGTTCTATTAAGCCAGCTGCCTCCGGATGATAGAGAACATGGTAAAACCAGTGAATTCCATGAGAATGGGTCCATTGCTGGACTTCATTTGCTGTGAAGTGAGTCCCTTGATCCGAGGCAATGCTTTGTGGTATACCATGATGGTGGATAAGGCATTCTGTGAGTCCATGGATGGTAGTTTTGGCAGAGGCATTGTGTGCAGGAAAGGCAAATTTGTATCCAGAATAAGTATCCAAATAAGAACGAAATGCTGCTCTTTTCATGATGGAAGTGGTCCAATGTAATCAATCTGCCACCAGGTTGCTGCCTGATCTCCTCAAGGACTGGTGCCATACTGGGGACTCAGTATTAGTCTCTGCTGCTGGCAGACTGGGCATTCGGCAGTGGCTGTAGCCAAGTCAGCCTTGGTGAATGGAAATCCATGTTGCTGAGTCCACGCATAAACTCCATCCCTGCCACCATGGCCACCATGCTCATGAGCCCATTGGGCAATGACAGAAGTGGCTGGGGAAAGAGGATTACTGGTTTCCATCATCCTATGCTCTTGGTTGTTCAAACCCTCCTCTGCCGAGGTCACCTTTTGGTGAGCATTCACATGAGACACAAGTACTGTCACTTCTTTGGCCCATTCAGAGAGGTCTATCCATATGTCTCTTCCCCATACCTCCATGTCTCCATTTTCCAATCTTTTTCCTTGCAAGTTCCTGACCATCCAGCCAAACAATTGGCCACAGTCCATGAATCAGTATATAATCACACATAAGCCATATTTCCTTCCAAGCAAAGTGAACACCCAGGTTCACTGCTTGAAGTTCTGCCCATGGGAAGGATTTCCCTTTACCACTATCCTTCAGGGAGGTCCCAGAAGGGGGCTGTATTTCTGCTGCTGTTAACTTTTGAGTGGTGCCTGGAAACCACGTGAAACCATCTGTAAACCAGGCACAAGTCTTCTCTTCCTCAGTCAGATGATCATAAGGAACTCCCCACGAGGCCCTAGGCGCACCGGGAAAGGACAGGTAATATCATATGATTGGAGACCATGGGCATTGGGCTACTTAAGCATGCAACTTACTTGTGCCCTGTGGTCCTGCTTGTGCCTGATCTAGTGTATACCACTTCCATTTAATGATGGAATGTGACTGTGCATGTCTGACTTTATGCCTCTGTGGGTCAGACAACACCCAACTCATGATAGGCAACTCAGGCTGCATGGTGACCTGGTGGCCCGTGGTTAAGTGTTCAGTCTCTGCTAAGGCCCAGTAATAAGCCAAAAACTGCTTCTCAAAAGGAGAGTAGATAGCTGCAGAGAATGTCAGGGTTTTGCTCCAAAATCCTAAGGGTCTGTGCTGTCATTTGCCAATAGGGGCCTTCCAAAAACTCCAAACAGCATCCCTATCTGCCACTGGCACCTCAAGCACCATTAGATCAGCTGGATCATATGGCGCAAGTGGCAGAGCAGCTTGCACCGCCATCTGAATTTGTTGCAGTGCCTTCTCTTGATCTTGCAAGCTTTTAGAGTCACTTGATAAATAGGCTAGAGTCGTACACCCAATATTCTTCCATATTGCAACTCGAGGCTTGAATTTTTTCTTCAGTTCTTTCTGCTTGTGAAATACTGACCATGTTCTTCCCTTTTGGCTTTCTATCTCCAGGTCTTTGCACATGTCCTTATAATACTTTGCTTTGTTTTCTTGTGCTGCCCTTTGAAATCTTCTGTTCAGCTCTTTTACTTCATCATTTCTTCCTTTTACTTCAGCTACTCTACAATCAAGAGCAAGTTTCAGAGTCTCCTCTGACATCTATTTTGGTCTTTTTTTCTTTCATGTCTTTTTAATGACCTCTTGCTTTCTTCATGTATGATGTACCTGATGTCATTCAACAACTCGTCTGGTCTTCAGTTATTAGTGTTCGATGCATCAAATCTATTCTTGAGATGGTCTCTAAATTCAGGTGGGATATACTCAAGGCTGTACTTTGGCCCTCGTTGACTTGTTCTGATTTTCTTCAGTTTCAACGTCAACTTGCATATGAGCAATTGATGGTCCATTCCACAGTTGGCCTCTGGTCTTGTTCCGACTGATATCGAGCTTTTCCATTGTCTCCTTCCACAGATGTAGTTGGCTTGATTCCTGTGTATTTCATCTGGTGAGATCCACATGTACAGTCGCTATTTATGCTGGTGAAAAAAGGTTTTTGTGATGAAGAAGTCGTTGGTCTTGCAAAATCCTATTGTGTGATCTCTGGCATCATTTCTATCTCCAAGGTCACATTTTCCAAGTACCAATCTTTTTTCTTTTTTCCAACTTTCGCGTTCCAATCACCAGCAATTATCAGTGCATCCTGATTGCATGCTCAATCAATTTCCAAGTGGTAGCATTTCAGGAAGTAGCATATGATCAGAACTGATGGTACTGAAGGAAGAAGCCCA
Organism: Elephas maximus indicus; assembly: GCF_024166365.1. Classification (NCBI taxonomy): domain Eukaryota; kingdom Metazoa; phylum Chordata; class Mammalia; order Proboscidea; family Elephantidae; genus Elephas; species Elephas maximus. Next base: position 171,739,825 of record NC_064821.1, on the reverse strand, counting down.
AGCCCAATCTGCACTGATGGCATCAGCAAAAACAAGGCTTCAGGAATTTATGGAATACCAATTGAGATGTTTCAACGAACGGATGCAGTGCTGGATGTACTCACTCATCTATGCCAAGAAATTTGGAAGACAGCTGCCTGGCCAATTGACTAGAAGAGATCCGTATTTATGCCTATTCCCATGAAAGGTGATCCCACCGAATATGGAAATTACTGGACACTATCATTAATTTTTTATCATTAATATCACACGCAAGTAAAATTTTGCTGAAGATCATTCAAAAATGGCTGCAGTAGTGTAGTGACAAGGAACTGGCAGAAATTTAAGCTGGATTCAGAAGAGGACACAGAACCAGGGGTATCAGTGCTGATGCCAGATGGATCCTGGCTGAAAGCAGAGAATACCAGAAAGATGTTTACTTGTGTTTTATTGACTATGATAAGGCATTCGACTGTGTGCATCATAACACATTATGGATAACATTGCAAAGAATGGGAATTCCAGAACTCTTAATTGTGCTTGTGAGGAAACTGTACTTAGACCAAGTGGCAGTTGTTCAAATGGGACAAGTCGATACTTCATGGTTTAAAGTCAGAAAAGGTGTGATTCAGGGTTGTATCATTTTACCATATCTATTCAATGTGTATGCTGAGCAAATAATCTAAGAAGCTGGATTGTATGAAGAACAACTCAACATCAGGATTCGAGGAAAACTGATTAGCAACCTGTGTTATGCAGATGAAAGAACCTTGCTTGCTAGAAGCCAAGAGGACTTGAAGCACTCACTGATGAAGATCAAAGACCACAGCCTTCAGTATGGATTACACCTCAACATAAAACAAACAAAAATCCTCACAACTGAACCAATAATCAACATCATTTAAAATGAAGGCAAGATTGAAGTTGTCAAGAATTTCATTTTACATGGATCCACAGTCAACACCAATGGAAGCAGCAGACAAGAAATCAAAAGACACATTGCATTAAGCAAATCTGTTGCAAAAGATGTTTTTAAAGTGTTGAAAATCAAGGCTGAACCTTGAAAACTAAGGTGTGCCTGACTCAAGCCATGGTGTTTTTGATTGTCTTCTATGCGTGTGAAAGCTGGATCATGAATAAGAAAGAGTGAAAAAAGAATTGACCTTTTTGAATTGTGCCGTTGGCGAAGAATATTGAATATACCGTGGACTGCCAAAAGAAGAAACAAATCGGTGTTGGGAGAATAACCAGAATGCTCCTTAGAAGCAAGGATGGTGAGACTATGTCTCACATACCTTGGACACATTATCAGGAGGGATCAGTCCCTGGAGAAAGACATCATGCTTGGCAAAGTAGAGGGTCAGAAAAAAAGAGAAAGACCCTCAATGAGATGGATTGACACAGTGGCCGCAACAATGGGCTCAAGTATCCTGTGAGGATGGTGCAGGACTGGGCCGTGGTTTGTTCTGGTGTACATAGGGTTGCTATGAGTCATAGCTGACTCAATGGCACCTAACAACAACAACAGAGCACCCCAATGAGGGATATTTTCCTCCGAAATCCAAAGAGGCCTACCAGGCATTGTGTGTACTTAGTAGTTGTGGCAGGGCCCAGATTTAACAATTTATCCTTCACTTTAGAAGGAATATCTCAACATGCACCACACCACTGGACTCCTGTAAGTATCACTGAGGTGGAAGACACCTGAATTTTTTTGAGATTAATTCCCACACAGTAGCATGCAGGTGTTTTGTCATTAAGTCCAGAGTCATTGATGCTTCTTCCTTACTAGGTCCAGTCAGCATCATGTTGTCAACATAATGGACCAGTGTGATGTCTGGTGAAAGGGAAAGGCAATCAAGATTCCTGTGGACTAAGTTATGACATAGGGCTAGAGAGTGGTATACCATTGAGGAAGGACACTGAAGATGTATTCCTGGCCTTGTCAGCTGAAGGCAAATTGGTTCTGGTGTTCCTTCAAAATCAGAGTCGAGAAAAAGGAATTAGCCAAATCAATAGCTGCATACCAGATATTACGGACCGAATTGTGTCCTCCTAAAGTATGTTATGTGTCAACTGGTTAGGCTATGATTGCCAATACTGTGTGGTTGTCCTCTATTTTGTGATTGATGTAATTTTCCTTTGTGTTGTAAACCCTAATCTCTGCCTGTGGTTAATGAGGCAAGAATAGATTATGTTAAAGAGGATTAGGATGGGGTGTAACACCCTCACTCAGGTCACATCCCTGATCCAATATAAAGGGAGTTTCCCCAGGATGTGGCCTGCACCACCTTTTATCTTACAAGTGATAAAAGAAAAGGGAAGCAAGCAGAGAGTAGGAGACCTCAAACCACCAAGAAGGCAACTCTCGGAGCAAAGTGTGTCCTTTGGACCCAAGGTTCCTGTGGAGAGAAGCTCCTAGAACAGGGGAAGATTGATGACAAAGACCTTCCTCCAGAGCTGACAGAGAGAGAAATCTTTCCACTGGAGCTCATGTCCTGAATTAGGGCTTCTAGCTTACTAGAACAATTTTCTGTGAGAGAATAAATTTCTGTTTGTTAAAGCCATCCACTTGTGGTATTTCTGTTATAGCAGCACTGGATGACTAAGATGCCAGGTACCAGGGGATGTATTAATTTGCTCAAGCAATGAAACCACATCTGGAACAGCAGCTGCAGTTGGAATCAACACTTGGTGAAGTTTCCAAGTTTCCAATAATCCACTGTCATTCTCTAAGATCTATCTGATTTTTTGCTCAGGACACATAGGTGAGTTGAATGGGGATGTGATAAGAATCACTACGCCTGCATCCTTCAAGTCCTTCATGGTGGCAGTAATCTCTGCAATCCCTCCAGGAATGCGATATTGCTTTTGGTTTACTATTTTCCTAGGTAGGGGCACTTCTAATGGGTTCCACTTGGATTTTCCTACCATAATAGCCCTTACTTCACTTATCAGGGATTCAGTGTGCCCGTTCCTCCAGTTGTTGAGTATATCTATTTCAATTACACATTCTGGAACTGGGGAAATCACTACAGGATGGATTCAGGGACCCACTGTGAGATAGATCTAAGACTCCATTAATAACCTGAACTCCATATGCCCCTACTCTGACTGGTGGGTCACAGTGACATTTTGGATCTCTTGCAATTAGTGTCAGTTCAGAGTCATTATCTGGAAATCCCTGAAAAGTTTGATTATTTCCTTTTCCCCAATGAACAATCACTCTCGTAAAAGGCGGTAGATTCCTTTAGGGAAGGCTGGTAGAAAGAGTAACAGTATAAATTTCTGGCAGTGTAGTGGGGTCCTTCCTCAAGGGGGCCTGGCCTCCCCTTCATTCAAGGGGTTGTGGGTCTGTAAACTTGCTTAAGTCTGGGAATTGACTGAGGAGCTGTGACTCTCTCTTCTGGCAATTCAATTTAGACTGCTGTTTACTTGACCTAGAAATCTATTGCTTATACAGATCAAGTAAATATTTAGTAGATTTCCCATCTGTTTCACTCCTAGGGACACCATGACTAAGTAGCCAATGCCATAAGACCATATAAGTCAGACTGTTCTGATTACTGCTTTGACACCAGTGTCCATCATGGTAACCATGCCTTGTCTTTGTCAATTGAGTGCCAGCACTTGGCCCCTACCACCACAGGCTCCAACCAGCCCCACTGTAGTTTTGTGTCTTAATAAGTTGGGGGCAGTTCCCCCTGTGAAATCTGACTTAGCAATCATAGCAGTGTTCAAGGATGCTAGGGCTCCCCCGACAAATTTGTTCCTCATTGTTGTGGCAAAAGGTGTGTCCTCTGGACACTCTCTGTGTGGGTCTGTGGGTCTAACCTGATAAATCCACTCTAACATGCCATTTTCCCTAAGCCTCTAGATAACTTTTTCTACGGTATATCAGGCAGGTCTGGTACTTCAACTTGATTTGGTGAAGGCTATTGCATAATCCATGCTTCAGTGACCCAACCAAATAAACTATTAGATTCTTTTCTAACCTCTCACTGAAATATTGAATGAAGAATCTGTGCTTAGTGCTTCTATATCAATAAACGCACACTGATCCAACTTTATTTTCCTTGCACCATTATCCCACACACTTAATTGCCATTCCCACACATATTCCCCAGGAAGAAGGCCTGATCAGCTATGAAGATGGTGGCAGCTCTTCTATTACATTTCCTCCTTCCTCTTCTTCTTAGTTTAAAATCAAAAGAGGTGTGTGGAAGGGTTATAACTTCTCACTTACTTATTCAATCTATATACTGAACAAATAACTCCAGAAATTGGACTATATGAGGGAGAATGCAGCATCAGGATTGGAGGAAGACTCATTAACAACTTATGGTATGCAAATGACACAACCTTCCTTACCAAAAGTGAAAACGACTTGAAGCACTTACTGATGAAGGTCAAAGCCTTCAATGTGGATTTACATCTGAACATAAAGAAAACAAAAATCCTTGAAACTGATATTACGACGTCATAATAAAGGGTGAAGAAATTGAAGTTGTCAAGGATTTCATTCTTCTTGGATCAATAATCAATACCCATAGAAGCAACAGTGAAAAAATCAAATGATGTATCATATTGAGAAAATCTACTGCAAAAGACATCTTTAAAGTGTTAAAAAGCAAAGGTGTCACTTTGACAGTTAAAGTGCACCTGACCCAAACCATGGTCTTTTCAATCACCTCATATACATGCAAAAGATAGTGTCTAAGTTATATAGTGCTGCTATAATAAAAATACTACAAGTGGATGGCTTTAACAGACAGAAGTTTATTTTCTCACAGTTCAGGAGGTTAGAAGTCCCAATTCAAGGCACCAGCTCTAGGGGAAGGCTTTCTCTTTTAGTTCTGGGAGGAAGGTCTTTGTCATTAATCTTCCCCTGGTCTAGGAGCTCCTCGGCGCAGGGACCGCAGGTCCAAATGACAAGCTCTGCTCCTGGTGCTACTTTCTTGGTGGTAGGTGGTGCCTCTCTTCTCTGCTCAGTTCAGTCTTTTATATCTCAAGAGATTGGCTCAAGATACAACCTAATCCTGTAGATTGAGTACTGCCTCATCAACATAACTGCCTCTAATCCTGCCTCATTAACATCATACCCATTGCGATCTAGTCAATTCTGACTCATGGTGATCCTATAGGACAGAGTACTACTGCCCCATAGGGTTTCCAAGGAGCAGCTGGTGGATTTGAACTGCCAACCCTTTGGTTAGCAGCCAAACACTTAACTGCTGCACTGCCAGGGCTCCACTGACATCATAGAGGTTAGGATTTACAACACATAGGATAATCACATATCAGATCACAAAATGGTGTACAACCACACAATACTGGGAACCATAGCCTGGCCAAGTTGATACAAATTTTGTAGGGACATGATTCAATTCATAACAGCTGGACAATAAGAAAAGGAAGATTGAAGAAGTGATACATTGCAACTTTTTTGCAAAAAATATTGAATACACTATGGACTATCCAGAAGAAGAAAAATGAGTTTTGAAGCAAGTACAGCCAGAATGCTCTTTAGAAGTGTCAATGGAGAGAGTTCACCTTGCTTATTTTGGACACGTTGTCAGGAAAGACTACTGGTTAGAAAAGGACATCATGCTTGGTTAAGCAGACGGTCAGTGAAAACAAAGGTCGGTGGAAACTTCCATGAAATAGATTGAACAAAACTGCACCAATAGGCTCAAACATACCAGTGATTGAGAAGATGGCATAGGCAACATTTCTTTATGGTATACTTAAGCTCACCATGATTCAAGAGCTGACCGGATCACGAGTAACAACAACGACAGGGCAGGGTGGGGATAGGAGGATTGGAAGATTGGTGGTGATGTCTAGAATGTATGGCGGGGCTAAAAGAATTTTTTTTGGATGTGAATTTTAGAAATTGACGTGATGGCACATTTGAATTCGGTGGCTTCAGGCCTAAATTAAAAACTTGATTCTGAATTAAGCTAAGATTTTCATGTCTACTCTTCTAAGGAAACCATTCAGCCTTTGCATTAAAATTTTATTAGTTGAAAAACAAAGAAGGCGGGAGTCAGAATTTCTAACCTAGATAAAGAATTTCCCAGTGACTGTTGAGAATGTTCATACAGCTGGCCCGAGAAAAAGCATCTTGTTCAATCAGAGGTTAAAAGATAGAGCTGATATATTAAATGAAGTTAAACCTGTAAATAACTTTATAGCCAAGATAAGTACATATCAAGACTTAGTTCCACATCCCAACTCCCAAATTAAATCTTCTATCACTGATATTTTTCCACAGTATTTCTGCTAGTTTTTGTAAATTTGAAACTAAATAGAGACTAAGTTTGTTAAAATAAAGGGGCAGGTTGCAGCTGTAAAAGTCTTGACTGTCTGTAACACAATAGAGTTCAGAGATTTGGGCTTTAACTTATGTAAATAAATTGGCTGTCTTAACTTCTTTCAGGGAATTCACCCAGTGAATGCCTAGTCCCTAACTTACTCCCTCTTAGCCTGATGATCGATATTACGTTTCAAAAGGCTTCAGATATAGAGCTGATTTTAATCTTCACTCTTTCTGAACTAATTGGTCGACTTTACATTTCAAGGGCTCCAACTAGATTTGACTCTGCCTACAATCCATCACTAAACCCCCACGTTAAGAAGTTTTATATGCCTCGCTTTAGAAATATTGCCTTAGTCGATTTGCATGAAGAAGAAAAGATTTGCGTTAGGCTATAAATTGATGTTTAGAAAGTTTTTAGTCTAACAACTCCTTGTAAATTTCTCCTTCTTGGCCACATAAACCAGAGACTATATCAGCGTGAGACTGGAAGAAATGGATGGTGCCCAGCTACCACTGATGACTACCCTGACAGGGAACACAACAGAGAATCCCTGATGGAGCTGGAGAACAGTGGGATGCAGGCCTCAAGTTCTCATAAAAAGAACAGACTTAAAGGTTTGACTGAGACTAGAGGGACCCCGGAGGTCATGGTCCCCAGACATCCTGTTAGCACAAGACTGGAACCATTCTGGAAGCCAACTCTTCAGACAGAGACTGGACAGAAAATGATACTGGTGAGGTGAGGAGTAAGCTTCTTGTGGGCAGTTCCTGTCTGGAGGCAAGATGAGAAGGCAGAGGTGGACAGGAGCTGGGTGAATGGACATAGGGAATACAAAGTGGAGAGAAGGAGTGTGTTGTCTTATTGGGGGAGAGCAGCTAGGAGTGCATAGCAAGGTGTATAAAAGTTTTTGTATGAGAGACTGACTTGATTTGTAAAATTTCACTTGAAGCACAATAAATGAAAAAAAAATGACTGCAGTAGAAAACCTGGGAAGGTCAGTAGGTCAACTCTGTGCATGGTGGTATTTTAAAAACGCTAATACTTTCCTTTATGAGAGAAACTCTAAATCAACAGCTCTCATTCCCTTTGGACAGGGAGATTTTTATCACCATAGTGCAATTTTTGGTGGGACTCCTGAGGAAGTTTTAAACTTATTGAAGAAAATCAAAAAGGGATTATTCATGACACCAAAAAAAGAATTTACTAGCATATATGAAAACCACCTAAAGAAATATTTTTTTCTCCATAAACCAACTAAACTGTTATCACCAGAATACAATTGGAATCCAAATTTTCATACTCCTCCACAAATTAAACATATTAAAATAGCATGGGGGCGGGGCCAAGATGGCTGACTAGGTAGAAACTACCGTGGATCCCTCTTGCAACAAAGACTCAGAAAAACAAGTGAATCGATCACATACATGACAATCTATGAACCCTGGCCATCAAACACAGAACTAAGGAGTTGACCTGAGTGACAGGGGAGCAAAAAGCTGCAGGGTGAAGCAGAGAGTGCTTCTGGAACTGGCATCCCACGCCATAGCCTTGAGCCCTCGCACTTCCCTAGTGCCAGAGTGGTTGGGCTGATCGTGGTTTACTGAGATGGGGCAAGCACGGGACGCAGCCCTATCCCCTAACCCCCTGGAGTAACTTCCGCAGAGACTCAGCCAGTGCAAGCAGGCTGCACGCGGATGCAACTGACAGGAGAATGAGAACCCACAGGGAAGAAGTGACTGTTTTTGGAGCCTGGAGCCAATGTCCCAGTCAGAAAACCTTGGCGCTGGGCTTTGGACTAAGCGCTAAGGAGATCATGGCTTCCTGAGACCTTGCAAGCAGGGGACGCGGCCCATAACTCCTGGAGTAACCTCGACCGGAAACCCAGCCAGTGCACGCATGCTGCACACCGATGAGACTGACAGGAGAAGGAGAAACCACGGGATAGCAGCGACTGGTTTTGGAGCCTGGAGCACACTGTCCCAGCCAGAAAACCTTGGCGCTGGGCTTTGGACTAGGAGCGGAGGAGCTGATCATGGCTTTCTGCAATGGCACAAGCACGGGACACATGCCTGACCCTCAGGGGCAATCTCGATCCAGCCAGCATACACAGGCTACATGCCCCTCTGGAATCTCACATACAACAGTCTTCACCAAACAAGATAAGTAACTTTGTCTATATTGCCAGGCTACTCTCTCCTATCTATCTGATCCCTCCCCTTCCTGCTCCAGGCAGGTTCATTAACATTGGAATTTCCTGGGCCAAGGAGTGAAGTGCTCTGAGGGTTTTTTTTTCCCTTTAACCCATTCTCCTGGCCTGAGAGAAGCAGCAATTAACAATCCGGGAGAGAAAAATCCTTCCCTGACTTCCCTAAACTGGAATAATAATCCACAACCAGCTCCAGCCAAGCAAAAGAGATCCACAGTCTCTGGCTTTCATCCCTACAGGGAACCATGTGTCTATTACAATGGAAAGGCAATTCTGATAGAGATCTGACTGTAATTGTTTTAGCGAAGCAGTGGAAAGGCAAGTTTTGGAGGTCTGATACCCCTCTACCTATTAAACAGTGCCCTCACTGATTCACAGCAGGGAACTGAGGGCTAAAGCTCCACCCACACCACCTAGCCACCTGCTAAAGGGGTCTGAGGATAGTGACACCTACCAATCTTTTGAGGTACAAGCATTGGGTGCCTAAGGTACAGCAGCAGAACCCACTCACCAAAGTGCTCTGGGAATAGAGACACTCCTACCTCACTGGCACGTGGGGGAAGGCTGTCAGCATCCTGCCCTCTCGGAGTATGACCCCTGCCGCTACTAGAATCTGGTGAATATGACCAGTACCACTAGTCCTCTAAGTTAATACGTGACAGCCTACGCCACACACTAGGTGACCCACAATCAGCACATGTAAGCTGATTCTATTCAAGAATAGTGAATGGACTCATAGGCTCATATATCTGGTAACAGCTCAAACCAGCTGGTAATAGGACATAAGTAATTCAAAGGCTACAACAATCAAGACAGAGCAATCTAGTAGCCCATCTGGGTATACTGAAACAAAGGAAAACAAGAAGATAAGACTCAGTGAGCAAATATTAAATAAATCATTACAATATCTTATAGATGGCTCAAAGACAGCAGTCGATATCAAATCACATACAGAAGCAGACCATGATTGCTTCTACAAATCCCCAAATTAAAGAATCAAAATCTTTCCTACAGGAAGATACAATCCTGGAATTGCCCTATGTAGACTATAAACAACTAATATACAGAACGCTTCAAGACATCCGGGATGACCTCAGAAATGAAATAAGGCAATCTACAGAAAAAGCCAAGGAACACACTGATAAAGCAGTTGATGAAATCAAAAAGATTATTCAAGAACATAGTGGAAAAATTAATAAGCTGCAAGAATCCATAGAGAGACAGCATTCAGAAATCCAAAAGATTAACAATAAAATTACAGAATTAGACAACTCCCTAGAAAGTCAGAGGAGCAGAATCGAGGAATTGGAATGCAGGTTGGGGGAGTTAGAGGATAAGGCAATTGACACCAATATAGTTGAAGAACAATCAGATAAAAGAATTAAAAAAAAAATGAAGAGACCCTAAGAATCATGTGGGACTCTATCAAGAAGAATAACTTGCGTGTGATTGGTGTTCCAGAACAGGCAGGGATAACAGAAAATACAGAGAGAATAGTTGAAGATCTGTTGGCAGAAAACTTCCCTGGCATCATGAAAGATGAAAGGATATCTATCCAAGATGCTCATCGAACACCATACAAGATAGTTCCCAAAAGAAAATCACCAAGGCATAGTATCATCAAACTTGCCAAAACCAAAGATAAGGAGAAAACTTTAAAAGCAGCCAGGGATAAACGAAAACTCACCTACAAAGGAGAATCAATAAGTTCAGACTACTCGGCAGAAACCATGCAGGCAAGAAGGCAATGGGATAACATATATAGAACACTGAAGGAGAAAAACTGCCAGCCAAGAATCATATATCCAGCAAAACTCTCTCTCAAATATGAAGGTGAAATTAAGACATTTACAGATAAACACAAGATTGGAGAATTTGCAAAAACCAAACCAAAGCTACAAGAATTAATAAATGAAATTCTTTGGTCAGAAAATCAGTAATATCAGATGCCAACACAACACAAGGTCACAGAACAGAACATCCTGATATCAATTCAAATAGGGAAATCACAAAAATAAAATAAGATTAATTTAAAAAAGAAAAAAACGCTCAAAACAGGGAATCATTGAAGTCATTATGTAAAAGATTACAATAATCAAATAAAAGGGACTAAATAAAGGAGGCATAGATATTCCATATGGAGAGGAAAACAAAGTGATATAGGACGATGCAAGTTAGGTTTTTACTTAGAAAAATAGGGGTAAATATCAAGGTAACCACAAAGAGGTCTAACAATTCCATACATCAAAATAAAAACCAAGATAAACATAACGACTCAGCAAAAATAAACTCAACTACTATGAAAATGAGGAACACACAATTTACAAAGAAAAACTTCTCAGCACAAAAAAGTAAGTGGAAAATGAAATTGTCAACAACACACAAAAAAAGGCATTAAAATGACAGCGCTAAACTCATCGATAATTACGCTGAATGTAAATAGACTAAATGCACCAATAAAGAGACAGAGAATCTTAGACATGATAAAAAAAACACAATCTGTCTATAAGCTGCGTATAAGAGACACACTTTAGACTTAGAGACAAAAACAAACTAAAGCTCAAAGGATGGAAAAAACATATGAAGCAAACAATAATCAAAAAAGAGCAGGAGTGGCAATATTAATTTCTGACAAAATAGACTTTAAAGTTAAATCCACTACAAAGGATAAAGAAGGATGCTACATAATGACTAAAGGGACAATTTACCAGGAAGATATGCACCCAATGACAGGGCTTCAAGATACATAAAATAAACTCCAACAGAATTGAAAACTGAGATAGACACTTCCACAATTATAGTAGGAGACTTCAACACACCACTTTTGCTGAAGGATAGGACTTCCACTAAGAAGCTCAATAAAGACTCAGAAGATCTAATTGCTACAATCAACCAACTTGACCTCATAGACTTATACAGAACACTCCACCCAACAGCTGCAAAATATACTTTTTATTCTAGTGCACATGAAACATTCTCTAGAATAGATCACATATTAGGTCATAAAACAAACCTTTGCAGAATCCGAAACACCAGAATGTTACAAAGCATCTTCTCAGAGCATAAGGCCATAAAAGTAGCAATCAATAATAGAAAAATCAGGGAAAAGAAATCAAATGCTTGGAAACTGAACAATACCCTGCTCAAAAAAGACTGGGTTATTGTGTATATTTTACCGCGCCCCCACCCCCACCCCCAAGCCAGCTTCAGCGGCTGAATCCCTGGGCCTGAGATAGGCCCTGGTGAGCACCTAGAGCCATCCTCCCAGCCTTGGGGAAGGGAAAAAATTTGCAAATGGGGGAAAAAGATAATTTGCTAGCTCCATTAACTGGGGGAGCTCAGGACAGAAGCAGCTCCTGTCCAGGCATAAACCTTCCGTGGACCTTGAGCACCTTTCCCTTCTGCATGGACATGTGTGGGCCTATTTCAGGAGAATAGGCCCTTGTTGGCAAACTCCAACCATTTCAGCTCTCTGATGGAGAGGTGGGTGTTTGATGTTTGACATTGCTTTGCCTATTAAACAAGATCCTCACCTACCCACATCAGGGACCTAAGGACTGGTAGCTCCACTCAGGTCACCAAGCCACCCGTGAAAGGGGTCCAAAGATAACTGGTACCTCCCAGTCCTTACGGCCAAAAACTTTGGGTGCCCATGGTGCCTCTGCAGAACCCACCCACCAGCACGCTCTAGGGAACAGATACGTGTTTTCCTCAGAGACACTTAGGGGTCGGTTCTCAGCCCCCTGGCTTGTTCAGAGCGTGACGCCCTGCTGCAATCAGATACCAGTATATACGCCAATCACCCCTGCCCCTCTAAGGCTATAGGACAGAGTCTGTACCACACACTTGATGATCAGCTACCTGGAAACCTGAGCTGAATTCATACAAGAAAACTGAATGGACTCCTAGACTGATATACCTGATAACAGTTCTAGCCAGCTGGGGACAGGACACCAGAGCTCCAAAGGTGAAAATAATCAAGCTAGCTCACTCAAGCAACCCACAGGGGTATACTAAAACAAAATGAAACAAAGCAACCAGCTACGACACAGTAAATAAGCATAAAGTAATACAATAACTTATAGATGGCTCAGAGACAACAGTCGATATCAAGTCACATAAAGAAACAGACCATGATCACCTCAACAGGCTCTCAAAACAAAGAATCCAGGGATCTTCTAGATGAAAGTGCATTCCTGAAATTACCAGATGCAGAATACAGAAGTTTAATATACAAAACCCTTCAAGACATCAGGAAGGAAATGAGGCAATATGCAGAACAAGCCAAGGAATACACAGATAAAGCAACTGAAGAAATTAGAAAGATTATTCAGGAACATAATGAAAAGTTTAATAAGCTGGAAAAATCCATTGACAGCAATCAAAAATTCAGCAGATTAACAATAAAATTACAGAATTAGATAACTCAGTAGAAAGTCAGAGGACCAGAATTGAGCAAGTAGAAGCTAGAATTTCTGAACTTGAAGATAAATCACTTGGCACTAATATATTTCAAGAAAAATCAGATAAAAGAATTAAAAAAAATGAAGAAACCTTAAAGATCATGTGGGATTCTGTCAAGAGAAATAACCTACGAGTGACTGGAATACCAGAACAGGGAGGGATAAAAGAAAATACAGAGAAAATTGTTGAAGATTTGTTGGCAGAAAACTTCCCTGATATTGTGAAAGATAAGAAGGTATCTATTCAAGATGCTCATCGAACTCCACATAAGGTAGATCTTAAAAGAAAGTCACCAAGACATATAATAAGCACGCTTGCCAAAACCGAAGATAAAGAGAGAATTATAAGAGCAGCGAGGGATAAATGAAAAGTCGCCTACAAAGGAGAGCCAATAAGAATAAGCTTGGACTACTTGGCAGAAACCATGCAGGCAAGAAGGCAATGGGATGACATATTTAAAAAACTAAAGGAAAAAAATTGCCTGCCAAGAATCATATATCCATCAAAACTGTCTCTTAAATATGAAGGTGAAATTAAGACATTTCCAGATAAACACAAGTTGAGGGAATTCGTAAAAACCAAATCAAAACTACAAGAAATACTAAAGGGAGTTCTTTGGTTAGAAAATCAATAATATCACATATCAACCCTAGACAAGAACACCGGGCAGAGCAATCAGAAGTAAACCCAGACAGGGAAATCCAAAAAAACAAAGTAACGTTATTAAAAAAAAAAAAAAAAAAAAAAGCCCAACACAGAGTAACAGCGATGTTATTATATAAAAGAAGACAACATTAAAATAATAAAGAGGGACTAAGAAATGTAATCATACACCTTCCATACTGAAAGAAAGATACAGCGATACAAAGAAACGTTTTAAATTTAGAAAAATAGTGCTAAATAATAAGGTAACCACAAAGGAGACAAACCATCCTACTCGTCAAAATAAAATACAAGGGAAAAATACAGACTCAGCAGAAACAAAATCAACAACTACAAATATGAGGAAAGGACAATATATAAAGAAAATCTACTCAGCACATAAAATCAAGTGGGAAAAAGAAACTGTCAACAACACACAAAAAAAGACATCAAATTGATAGCACTAAATTCATACCTATCCATAATTACCCTGAATGTAATGGACTAAATGCACCAATAAAGAGACAGAGAGTGGCAGAATGGATTAAAAAACAAGATCTGTCTATATGCTGCCTATGAGAGACACACCTTAATCTTAGAGACACAAACAATCTAAAAGTCAAAGGATGGAAAAAAATATGTCAAGCAAACAACAATCAAAAAAGAGCAGGAGTAGAAATATTAATTTCTGACAAAATAGACTTTAAAGTTAAATCCATCAGAAAGGATAAGGAAGGACACTATATAATGATCAAAGGGACAATACACCAAGAAGACATAACCATATTAAATATTTATGCGCCCAATGACATGGCTGCAAGATACATAAAACAAACTCTATCAGCATTGAAAAGTGAGATAGACAGCTCCACAATAATAGTAGGAGACTTCAACACACCACTTTCGGTGAAGGACAGGACATCCAGAAAAAGCTCAATAAAGACACAGAAGATCTAAATGCCACTATCAACCGACTTGACCTCGTAGACATATACAGAACACTCCACCCAACAACAACCAACGATACTTTCTTTTCTAGTGCACGTGGAACATTCTCTAGAATAGACCACATATTAGGTCATAAAGCAAGCCTTAGCAGAATCCAAAACATTGAAATATTACAAAGCATCTTCTCTGACCATAAGGACATGAAAGTAGACATCAATAACAGGAAAAGCAGGAAAAAGAAATCAAACACTTGGAAACTGAACAATACCATGCTCAGAAAAGACTGGATTATAGAAGACATTAAGGATGGAATAAAGAAATTCAGAGAATCCAGTGAGAATGGAAACACTTCCTATCAGAACCTTTGGGACACAGCAAAATGGGTGCTCAGAGGCCAATTTACGTAAATCAGTGCACACATCCAAAAAGAAGAAAGGGGCAAAATCAAAGAATTATCCCTACGACTTGAACAAATAGAAAGAGAGCAACAAAAGAAACCCACAGGCACCAGAAGAAAACAAATAATAAAAATTAGAGCCGAACTAAATGAAATAGAAAACAGAAAAACGATTGAAAGAATTAACAAGACCAAAAGCTGTTTCTTAAAAAAATCAAAAAAATTGATAAACCACTGGCCAAACTGACAAAAGAAAATCAGGAGAGGAAGCAAATAACCCAAGTAAGAAATGAGATGGGCGATATTACAACAGACCCAACTGAAATTAAAAAATCATATCAGATTACTATGAAAAACTATACTCAAACAAATTTGAAAACCTAGAAGAAATGGATGAATTCCTAGAAACACACTACCTACCTAAACTAACACAGAGGTAGAACAACTAAATAGACTCGTAACAAAAGAACAGATTGAAAAGGTAATCAAAGAACTCCCAACAAAAAAAAGCCCTGGTCCAAAAGGTTTCACCGCAGAGTTCTACCAAACTTTCAGAGAAGAGTTAACACCACTACTACTAAAGGTATTTCAGAGCATATAAAAGGACGGAATACTACCAAAATCATTCTATGAAGCCACCATATCCCTGATACCAAAACCAGGTAAAGACACCACAAGAAAAGAAAATTATAGACCTATATCCCTCATGAATGCAGATGCAAAAATCCTCCACAGAATTCTAGCCAATAGAATTCAACAACATATCAAAAAAATAATTCACCATAACCAAGGGGGATTCATACAAGGTACGCAGGGATAGTTCAACATTAGAAAAACAGTTAATGTAACCCACCACATAAATAAAACAAAAGACAAGAATCACGTGATTTTATCAATTGATGCAGAAAAGGCATTTGACAAAGTTCAACACTCATTCATGATAAAAAAAAACTCTCAGCAAAATAGGAATAGAAGGAAAATTCCTCAACATAATAAAGGGCATTAATACAAAGCCAACAGCCAACATCACCCTAAATGGAGAGAGCCTCAAAACATTCCCACTGAGACTGGGAACCAGACAAGGATGCCATTTATTACCACTCTTACTCAACATTGTGCTGGAAGTCCTAGCCAGAGCAATTAGGCTAGATAAAGAAATAAAGGGCATCCAGATTGGTAAGGAAGAAGTCGAAGTATCTCTATTTGCAGATGACATGATCTTATACACAGAAAACCCTAAGGAATCCTCCAGAAAACTACTGAAACCAATAGAAGAGTTTGGCAGAGTATCGGGATACAAGATAAATGTACAAAAAATCAGTTGGATTCCTCTACACCAACAAAAAGAACATCGAAGTGGAAATCACCAAATCAATGCCATTTACAGTAGCCCCCAAGAAGATAAAATACTTAGGAATAAATCTTACCAGAGATGTAAAAGACTTATACAAAGAAAACTACAGTACACTTCTGCAAGAAACCAAAAGAGATTTACATAAGTGAAAGAACATATCTTGCTCGTGGATAGGAAGACTAAATATTATAAAAATGTCTATTCTACCAAAAGTGATCTATACATTTAATGCAATTCCGATTCAAATCCCAACGACATTCTTTAATGAGATCGAGAAACAAAACACCAACTTCACATGGAAGGGAAAGAGGCCCTGGATAAATAAGGCATTACTGAAAAAGAAGAACAAAGTGGATGGCCTTACTTTACCTGATTTTAGAAACTATCATACCGCCACAGTAGTCAAAACAGCCTGGTACTGGTACGACAGCAGATACATGGACCAAAGGAACAGAATTGAGAATCCAGACATAAATCCATCCACATATGAGCACTTGATATTTTGACAAAGCCCCCAAAACAGTTAAATGGGGAAAGACAGCCTTTTTAACAAATGGTGCTGGCATAACTGGATATCCATCTGAAAAAAAAAAAAAAAGGTGAAACAAGACCCATACCTCACTCCATGCACAAAAGCTAATTCAAAATGGATCAAAGACCTAAATATAAAATGTAAGACGATAAAGATCATGGAAGAAAAAATAGGGACAATGCTAGGAGCCCTAATATATGGCATAAACAGTATACAAAACATTATAAAGAATGTAGAAGAAAAACTAGATGACTGGGAGCTCCTAAAAATCAAACACCTATGCTCATCCAAAGACTTCACCAAAAGAGTAAAAAGACTACCTACAGACGGGGAAAAAGTTTTTAGCTATGACATTTCTGATCAGCGCCTGATCTCTAAAATCTACAGGATACGGCAAAATCTCAACTACAAAAAGACAAATAACCCAATTAAAAAATGGGCAAAACATATGAATAGACACCTCACTAAAGAAAACAGTTAGCTAACAGACAAATGAGGAAATGCTAACGATCAATAGCCATTAGAGAAATGCAGATCAAAACTACAATGAGTTTCATCTCACTCCAACAAGGCTGGCATTAACCCAAAAAACACAAAATAATAAATGTTGGAGAGGCTTTGGAGAGATTGGAACACTTATACGATGCTGGTGGGAATGTCAAATGATACAACCACTTTGGAAATCGATTTGGCGCTTCCTTAAAAAGCTAGAAATAGAACTACCAGATGATCCAGCAATCCCACTCCTCGGAATATATCCTAGAGAAAGATGACCCTTTACATGAACAGATATATGCACACCCAACTTTACTGCAGCACTGTTTACAACAGCAAAAAGATGGAAGCAACCAAGGTGCCCATCAATGGATGAATGGATAAATAAATTATGCTATATTCACCCAATGGAATACTACGCATTAATAAAGAACAGTGATGAATCTGTGAAACATTTTATAACATGGAGGAACCTGGAAGGCATTATACTGAGTGAAATTAGTCAGTTGCAAAAGGACAAATATTGTATAAGACCAATATTATAAGAACTTGAGAAATAGTTTAAACTGAGAAGAAAACATTCTTTTGTGGTATGAGAAGGGGGAGGGAGGGAGGGAGGGTGGGATGGGGCATTCACTGATTAGACAGTAGATAAGAACTACTTTAGGTGACGGGAAAGACAGCACACAATACAGGGGAGGTCAGCACAATTGGACTAAACCAAAAGCAAAGACATTTCCTGAATGAGCTGAATGCTCCGAAGGCCAGTGTAGCAGGTGCAGGGGTCTGGGGACCATGGTTTCAGGGGACATCTGAGTCAATTGACATAATGAAATCTATTAAGCAAACATTCTGCATCCCACTTTGAAGAGAGGCGTCTGAGGTCTTCAACGCTAGCAAGCAGCCATCTAAGATGCATCAATTGGTCTCAATCCACCTGGAACAAAGGAGAATGAAGAACACCAAGGACACAAGGCGATTGTGAGCCCAAGAGACAGAAAGGGCCACATGAACCAGAGACTACATCATCCTGAGACCAGAAGAACTAGATAGTGCCTGGCTACAACCAATGACTGCCCTGACAGGGAACACAACAGAGAACCCAAGGGAGCAGGAGAGCAGTGGGATGCAGACCCCAAATTCTCATAAGACCAGACTTAATGGTCTGACTGAGACTACAAGGACCCCAGTGGTCATGGCCCCCAGACCTCCTGCCCCAGGACAGGAACCATTCCCGAAGCCAACTCTTCAGACATGGATTGGACTGGACAATGGGTTGGAGAGGGATGCTGGTAAGGAGTGAGCTTCTTGGATCCGGTGAACACTTGAGGCTATGTTGGCATCTCCTGCCTGGAGGGGACATGGGAGGGTGGAGGGGGTTAGAAGCTGGCGAAATGGACACGGAAAGAGAGAGCAGAGGGAGAGAGCAGGCTGTCTCATTAGGGAGAGAGTAATTGGGAGTGTGTAGCAAGGTGTATATGGGTTTTTGTGTGAGGGACTGACTTGATTTGTAAACTTTCACTTAAAGCACAACAAAAAGTATAAAAAAAAACACTGGGTTATAGAAGACGTTAAGGAGGGAATGATTAAATTCATAGAATGCAACAAGACTGAAAACACTTCATATCAAAACCTCTGGGACATAGCGAAAGCAGTGCTCAGAGGTCAATTTATATCAATAAATGCACACATACATAAAGAAGAAAAAGCCAAGATCAGAGAACTGTCCCTACAACTTGAACAAATAGAAAGTGAGCAACAAAAGAATCCGTCAGGCACCAGAAGAAAACACCATAATAAAAATTAGAGCAGAATTAAACGAATTAGAGAACAGAAAAACAATGGAAAGAATTAACAAAGCCAAAAGCTGGTTCTTTGAGAAAACTAACAAAATTGATAAACCATTGGCCAGACTGAGTAAAGAAATACAGGAAAGGAAACAAATAACCCAAATAAGAAATGAGATGGGCCATATCACAACAGACCAAACTGAAATTACAAGAATCATATCAGATTACTACGAAAAATTGTATTCTAACAAATTTGAAAACCTAGAAGACATGGATGAATTCCTAGAAACACACTACCTAACTAAACTAACACAATAAGAAGTAGAACAACTAAATAGGCCCATAACAAAATAATAGATTGAGAAGGTAATCAAAAAACTCCCAACAAAAAAAAAGCCCTGCCCAGATGGCTTCACTGCAGAGTTCTACTACACTTTCAGAGAAGAGTTAACACCACTACTACTAAAGGTATTTCAAAGCATAGAAAAGGATGGAATACTACCTAACTCATTCTATGAAGCCAGCATATCCCTGATACCAAAATGAGGTAAACACACCACCAAAAAAGAAAATTACAAACCTATATCTCTCATGAACTTAGATGCAAAAATCCTCAACAAAATTCTAGCCAATAGAATTCAACAACATATCAAAAATATAATCCACCATGACTTAGTGGGATTTACACCAGGTTTTTTTTTTTATGCAAAGGTTGGTTCAATATTAGAAAAATAATTAATGTAATCTACCATATACATAAAAGAAAAAAAACCCCATGATCTTATCAATTGATGCAGAAAAGGCATTTGACAAAGTCCAACACCCATTCATGATAAAAACTCTCAGCAAAATAGGAATAGAAGGAATATTCTTCAACATAAAATAAAAGGCATCTATACAAAGCCAACAGCCAACATCATCCTAAATGCAGAGAGCCTGAAAGCATTTCCCTTGAGAACGGGAACCAGACGAGGATGCCCTTTATCACCGCTCTTATTCAACATTGTACTGGAAGTCCTAGCCAGAGCAATTAGGCTAGACAAAGAAATAAAGGGCATCCAGATTGGCAAGGAAGAAGTAAAATTACCTCTATTTGCAGATGCAATGATCTTATTATACACAGAAAACCCTCAGGAATCCTCCAGAAAACTACTGAAACTAACAGAAGAGTTGAGCAGAGTTTCAAGTTACAAGATAAACATACAAAAATCAGTTGGATTCCTCTACATCAACAAAAAGAACATTGAGGAGGAAATCGCTAAATCAGTACCATTCACAGTAGCCCCCAAGAAGATAAAATACTTAGGAATAACTCTTACCAAAGATGTAAAAGACCTATACAAAGAAAACTACAAGGTACTACTGCAAGGAACTAAAAGGGACCTACGTAAGCGGAAAAACATTCCTTGCTCATGGCTAGGAAGACTTAACATTATTAAAATGTCTGTTCTACCAAAAGCCATCTATATATACAATGCACTTCCGATCCAAATTCCAACTACATTTTTTTATGTGTTGGAGAAACAAATCACCAACTTCATATGGAAGGGAAAGAAGCCCCGGATAAAGTAAAGCATTACTGAAAAAGAAGAACAAAGTGAGAGGCCTCACTCTACCTGATTTTAGAATATATTATACAGCCACAGTAGTCAAAACAGGCTGGTACTGGTACAACAACAGACACATAGACCAATGGAACAGAATTGAGAACTCAGATATAAATCCAACCACATATGAGCAGCTGATATTTGACAAAGGCCCAGTGTCAGTTAATTGGGGAAAAGATAGTCTTTTTAACAAATGATGCTGGCATAACTGGATATCCATCTGCAAAAAAAAAAAAAAAAATGAAACAGGACCCATACCTCACACCATGCACAAAAACTAACTCCAAATGGATCAAAGATCTAAACATAAAGTCTAAAACGATAAAGATCATGGAAGAAAATATAGGGACAACGTTAGGAGCAATAATACAAGGCATAAATAGAACACAAAACTTACTAAAAATGACAAACAGAAACCAGACAACTGGGACCTCCTAAAAATCCAACACCGATGCTCATCTAAAGACTTCACCAAAAGAGTAAAAAGACCACCTACATACAGGCTGGGAAAAAATTTTCAGCTATGACATCTCCGACCAGCACCTGATCTCTAAAATCTACATGATTCTGCTAAAACTCAACCACAAAAAGACAAACAACCCAATTAAAAATTGAGCAAAGGATATGAACAGGCACTTCACTAAAGAAGACATTCAGGCAGCTAATGGATACATGAGGAAATGCTCTCAATCATTAGCCCTTAGAGAAATATAAATTAAAACTACAATGAGATTCCATCTCACTCCAACAAAGCTGGCATTAATCCAAAAAACACAAAATAATAAATGTTGGAGAGGATGTGGAGAGACTGGAACACTTATACACTGCTGGTGGGAATGTAAAATGGTATAACCGCTTTGGAAATCCATTTGGCGTTTCCTTAAAAAGCTAGAAATAGAACTACCATACGACCCAGCAATCCCACTCCTCGGAATATATCCTAGAGAATTAAGAGCCTTTACACGAACAGATATATGCACACCCATGTTTATTGCAGCACTGTTTACAATAGCAAAAAGATGGAAGCAACCAGGGTGCCCATCAACGGATGAATGGATAAATAAATTATGGTATAATCACACAATGGAATACTACGCATCGATAAAAAACAGTGATGAATCTATGAAACATTTCATAACATGGAGGAACCTGGAAGGTATTATGCTGAGTGAAATTAGTCAGTTGCAAAAGGACAAATATTGTATAAGACCACTATTAAAAGATCTTGAGAAACAGTTTAAACTGAGAACACATTCTTTTGTGGTTAGGAGAGGGTGGAGGGAGGGAGGGTTGGAGATGGTTATTTACTGATTAGATAGTAGATAAGACCTCCTTTAGGTGAACGGAAGGACAACACTCAATACAGGAGAGGTAGACACAACTGCACTAAACCAAAAGCAAAGAAGCTTCCTGAATAAACTGAATGCTTTGAAGGTCAGCAAAGCAGGGGCAGGGGTTTGGGGATTATGGCTTCAGGGGACATCTAAGTCAATTGGCAAAATAAAATCTATTAAGAAAATATTCTGCATCCCAGTTCGAAGAGTGGCATCTGGGGTCTTAAGCGCTAACAAGCGGCCATCTAAGATGCATCAATGAGTCTCAACCCACATGGATCAAAGGAGAATAAAGAACACCAAGCTCACAAGGTAATTATGTGCTCAAGAGACAGAAAGGGCTACACGAACCAGAGACTACATCATCCTGAGGCCAGAGGAACTAGATGGTGCCCGGCCACAACCGATGACTGCCCTGACAGGGAACACAACAGAGGACCCCTGAGGGAGCAGGAGAGCAGTGGGATGCAGACCCCAAATTCACATAAACAGACCAGACTTAATGGTCTGACTGAGACTAGAAGGACCACGGCAGTCAGGGCCCCCAAACCTTCTACTGGCCCAGGATAGGAACCATTCCCGAAGCCAACTTGTCAGACGTGGATTGGACAATGGGTTGGAGAGAGATGCTGATGAAGAGTGAGCTACTTGCACCATGTGGACACTTGAGGCTGTGTTGGCATCTCCTGTCTGGAGGGGAGATGGGAGGGTAGAGGAGGTTAGAAACTGGCAAAACGGTCAGGAAAGGAGAGACTGGAAGGAGGGAGCAGACTGACTCATTAGGGGGAGAGTAAATGGGAGTATGTAGTAAGGTGTATATAAGATTATATGTGAGAGACTGACTTGATTTGTAAACTTTCACTTAAAGCACAATAAAAATTACTTAAAAAAATTGCATGGCAGTCAGAAAAGGTTCGATGATTATACCATTAAGTTTATGGATTAATCGGTGAGTCACAATTCTTCATAAATAAAAAATTTATTACATTTTCAGTTTTTTAGAGATTTACAAAAATGTACAACCTTCCAAAGTAAATTATTTTTCTGCTTAGAAAAAAAAAAAATTCAGGGGACTTCTGGCCAACATGGTGTCATAGAGAGAAGCACCACACTGTCCCTCTACAGCAAAGACCCGAAAAACTAAGTAAAACACAAACAAATGTCATTCCTGGAACCTGAAGTGTCAAATGAAGAGATAAAGAACTCAGCCAAGCACTGAATGGGATAAGAAACGGACAGAGGACAGAAAGCGAGGAGAGATACCTGCGAAGGGTCCCAACGCTAACACAGCATGGATCTGACATCTTGGATTCTTGTCGGGGATTGGCAGACAGTGAGCACAGGAAAGCAGCTTTGCAGAACTCCCAGCAGGAGACAGAGCACCCAGTAACCAGCGATACACGTTTTCCCACCGCCCATTCTCTCCCCGCTGCTTACCGGCTGGCTGCCACAGCTCGGCCAGCTAGGGCGTGCAGCCTCCCTGCCGCTTGGATTTGCCCCACCCACGGCTGAGATTGGCGGACAGGGAGTAAGGGCAAGCAGCTTCAGGAAGTTCCCAGCAGGAGAGACAACACCCTCTAAGGAGCGATATGGGCTTTTCTAACCCCTTCTCTAAGGAGCGATATAGGCTTTTCTAACCCCTTCTCTAAGGAGCGATATAGGCTTTTCTAACCCCTTTTTTTCTCCCCCCTTTGGCCTCCTCTGCTTCCTGCCAGCCATAGTCTCTTGGCCAGGAGGCAGCTGCTTTGGCCCCAGGCTGCTTGGATTCGCCCTGCCCACACTGGTTGGGTTCCTGAGCCGGTATTGGTTATTTCTGTCTCTTTTGGTTTCTTTTGTGCCTCCTACCACCTCCCGCTCCTTTCTCTGGAACGCCTGGCTCCATGTGGCATCTTTGCTTCTTCTTGAAAGGCTGTGAAGCCATGCTCCACTGGGGAACCATTCCCCCAGCCCTTGACACCATGCTAGTGGGATCCCTGGGGATTTTTTTCCCCCTTGTTTTGCTTTGTTCTGTTTTGTTTTTCCTTTCGCAGTTTCGGAGCCCATTCTAGCCAGGCTGCACTGCACGACTTAGGAGCCACTCCCCCAATCGGTGCAGCCACGTAGATCAATAGGGGTATTTCTTTTTCTTTCCTTCATTTTTTTTCTTTTCTCTCTCTTTTTCCCTTTCTATCTTTCCTCATTTCTCAGTTCTCATCTCTCTACACTTATCTTCTTTTCTTGTCTCCCTCTAGCCAGGCTATACTGTGCAGCCTGCGAGCCACTTTCCTGGTCTCAGCAGCCACACTGGTGGGAGTCCAGGACTCCTGGGGGCTTTTCTTTTACAAATTTTTATCTAGTTTTTTTTTTCTTTCTTTTCTTTTTTGCTTTTCTCCATTTCTTGGTTTCTTTTCTCACCACTCCAAGGGCAAGCTCCCTTAGGACTCCTTTTCTTCTTCTTTCTTTCTTTGCTTGTTTATTTTTAGCTCCTGTTTATCTCTCCCCTCTCTCTGCTTTCCCATACCCCTGTTAGCTCCATACATCACAACCTCCCCCTCTTTCCTGCCTACCTGCACTGTGCACTGAACATCAGGCTGCCGAGCAGCACAGGCACGGCTTACTGGGGCCTGCCCAGCCTTGATTTCTGGCCCACCCTGTTGGCCTTAGTACATGCCACAAACAACACATCCCAGCCCTTCCCCTTCAGCTGGACCAGCCCTGCTGCACCATAGCTAATTGACTGGTCTGCCCACTGGACAAGGAGGTGAAAAGTATTGTGACTACAGATGAGCAAACAACAAAAACGCACAGCCCCCCCACCCCGGCTCGGACATAACCAAATAAAACAAAAAAGCAGTACAAAACAAACAAATCTACAATCACGAAATGAAGAAGACTACTGAATGTCCTAAAGACAGCAGACTATATCAAAACATATGTATATATATATATACAGGACAGGATGGTTCCAGTAGGCATCCAAAATAAAACACGAGACTTTGAGGTCAGGGCCAAGATGGCTGACTAGGCAGACGCTACCTCGGATCACTCTTGCAACAAAGACTCAGAAAAACAAGGGAATTGATCACATACATGACAATCTACGAACCCTGAACAACAAACACAGATTTAAAGAGTTGACCTGAGTGACAGAGACGGAGAACGAACAACTACGGGGAAGCAGCAACTGTTTTCGGAGCCTGGAGCCAGCATCCCAGTCAGGTAACCTTGGCGCCGGGCTTAGGACTGGGCGCAGGGGAGCTGAACACGACATCTGTGACGGAGCAAATACGGGGTGCAGCCCTAGCCCCCTGACTGACCCTGGGAGGGGCCCAGCCGGTCCACGCGGGTGGCATGGCCACACAGCTGGTGGGAGGAGAAGTTCCCGGGAGGCAGTGACTAGTTTTGGAGTGGAGAGTGCAGCGTCCCAGCCGGGGAACCTTGGCGCCGGGCATTCGACTGGGCACAGGGGAGCTGAATACAGCATCTGGTCACGGTGCAAACACGGGGCGCAGCCCTACTCCCCTGAACTAACCCCAGGAGGGGGCTCAGCCGGTCCGCGGGGGCAGTGCTGCGACGCGGCTGGCGGGACAGAGAAGTCCCCGGGAGGCAGGGACTGATTTTGGAGCCGGGAGTGCAGCGTCCCAGCAGGGGAACCTTGATGCTGGGCTTTGGACTGGCAGCGGAGGATCTAACCGTGGCTTCAGCAGGCCAGACCCTCGGGGACAATTCTCCACACAGCCAGCACACATAGGCGATACGCCCCTTGGGAATCTCAGATAAAATAGTCATCCCAAGCAAGATAAGCAACTTTGGCTATATTCCGGGGTGCTACTCTCTCCTGTTTTTCTGAACCCTCCCCTCCCCTTCCCAGGCGGCTTCAGTAACATTGGAATTTCCTGAGCCAGAAGGAGAACGGCTCCGGCTCCGCGGCTTTGCTTTTCCCTTTTTTTTTTTTTTTTTTTTGGTCTTTTCCTAACCCATTCTTCCGGCCTGAGAGAAGCAACCACAAAAAACCCAGGGACCAAAAATCCTTCCCTAATTGGACTGAAAACACAGAACCAGCTCCAGCCAAGCATATATGATCCAAATCTCGGGCTTTCATCCTTACATGGAACAAGGTGGCTGTTATAATGCAAAGGCAGTTCTGATAGGGATCTGACTGCATTTTTTTTTTAGCGGATTTACTGGAAAAACAAGTTTCCCAGGTCTGATATCTCTGCTTATTCAACAGAGCCCTAACTGACCCACAACAGGGAACTGAGGGCTGAAGCTCCCCCCAGACCACCTAGCCTCTTGCCTTAGGGGTCTAAGGAGGGTGACACCTACCAATCAGTAGAGGTACTTGCATTGGGGGCCTTAGGTACAGCTGCAGAGCCCTCCCACCAAGGTGCTATAGGAATAGAGACACACCTACCTCACTGACACTTGGGGGAGGCCTGTCAGCATCCTGCCCCCCCCGGAGTGTGAACCCCAGCTGCTAATAGAATCTGGTGCACACAACTATCACCACTACTTCTCGAGGTGGATAGGTGTTAGGGTGCAGCACACACTTGATGACCCAAAATCAGATTCTACTCAAGAATAGTGAATAGACTCAGGCATATATACCTGGCAACAGCCCAAACCAGCTGGTAATAGGTCATAAGTAAGTCAAGGGCTACCACAAACAAGACAGCACAATCTAGTAGCCCATCCACGTATACTGAAAGAAAACAAAACAAGATAAGACTCAGTGAGCAAATATAGAATAAACCACTACTATATTTTTTTTTATATCTTAGTGATGGCTCGGAGACAGCAGTCGATATCAAACCACATAAAGAAGCAGACCATGACAGCTTCTACAATCGCCCAAACGAAAGAATCAAAATCTTTCCCAAATGAAGATACAATCCTGGAATTATCAGATACAGAATATAAAAAACTAATTTACAGCATGCTTCAAGACATCAGGGATGACCTCAGAAATGAAATAAGGCAAACTGCAGAAAAAGCCAGGAACACACTGATAAAACAGTTGAAGAACTCAAAAAGATTATTCAAGAACATAGTGGAAAAATTAATAAGTTGCAAGAATCCATAGACAGACAGCATGCAGAAATTAACAATAAAATTACAGAATTAGACAATGCAATAGGAAGTCAGAGGAGCAGACTTGAGCAATTAGAATGCAGACTGGGAAATCTGGAGGACCAGGGAATTAACACCAACATAGCTGGAAAAAAATCAGATAAAAGAAATAAAAAAAAAATGAAGAAACCCTAAGAATCATGTGGGACTCTATCAAGAAGGATAACTTGCGTGTGACTGGAGTCCCAGAACAGGGAGGGAGGACAGAAAACACAGAGAGAATAGTTGAAGATCTGCTGACAGAAAACTTCCCTGACATCATGAAAGACGATAGGATATCTATCCAAGATGCTCATCGAACCCCATTTAAGATTGATCCAAAAAGAAAACACCAAGACATATTATCATCAAACTTGCCAAAACCAAAGATAAAATTTTAAAAGCAGCCAGGGATAAAAGAAAGTCTCCTTCAAAGGAGAATCAATAAGAATAAGTTCAGACTACTCAGCAGAAACCATGCAGGCAAGAAGGCAATGGGATGACATATACAGAGCACTGAAGGAGAAAAACTGCCAGCCAAGGATCATATATCCAGCAAAACTCTCTCTGAAATATGAAGGCGAAATTAAGATATTTACAGATAAACACAAGCTTAGAGAATTTGCAAAAACCAAACCAAAGCTACAAGAAATACTAAAGGAAATTGTTTGGTCAGAAAACCAATAATATCAGATACCAGCACAACACAAGGTCACAGAACAGAACATCCTGATATCAACTCAAATAGGGAAATCACAAAAACAAATTAAGATTAATTAAAAATGCTCAAAACAGGGAATCATTGAAGTCAATATGTAAAAGATCACAATAATCAAAAAGAGGGAGTAAATACAAGTGGAATAGAACTGCCATATGGAGAGTGATACAAGGCGATATAGAACAATACAAGTTAAGTTTTTACTTAGAAAAATAGGGGTAAATATTAAGGTTACCACAAAGAGGTATAACAGCTCCATAACTCAAGATAAAAGCCAAGAAAAACGTAACGACTCAACAAACATAAAGTCAAACACTATGAAAATGAGGATCTCACAATTTACTAAGAAAAACATCTCAGCACAAAAAAGTAAGTGGAAAAATGAAATTGTCAACAACACCCATAAAAAGGCATCAAAATGACAACACTAAACACTTATTTATCTGTAATTACACTGAATGTAAATGGACTAAATGCACCAATAAAGAGACAGAGAGTCTTGGACTGGATAAAGAAACACGATCCGTCTATATGCTGCCTACAAGAGACACACCTTAAACTTAGAGACACAAACAAACTAAAACTCAAAGGATGGAAAAAAATATATCAAGCAAACAATAAGCAAAAAAGAAGAGGAGTAGCAATATTAATTTCTGACAGAATAGACTTTAGACTTAAATCCACCACAAAGGATAAAGAAGGACACTACATAATGATAAAAGGGACAATTGATCAGGAAGACATAACCATATTAAATATTTATGCACCCAATGACAGGGCTGCAAGATACATAAATCGAATTTTAACAGAACTGAAAAGTGAGATAGACACCTCCACATTTATAGTAGGAGACTTCAATACACCACTTTCGGAGAAGGACAGGACATGCAGTAAGAAGCTCAATAGAGACACGGAAGACCTAATTACAACACTCAACCAACTTGACCTCATTGACTTATACAGAACTCTCCACCCAACTGCTGCAAACTATACTTTTTTTTCTAGCGCACATGGAACATTCTCTAGAATAGACCACATATTAGGCCATAAAACAAACCTTTGCAGAATCCAAAACATCGAAATATTACAAAGCATCTTCTCAGACCACAAGGCAATAAAAGTAGAAATCAATAACAGAAAAAGTAGGGGAAAGAAATCAAATACTTGGAAACTGAACAAGACCCTCCTGAAAAAAGACTGGGTTATAGAAGACATCAAGGAGGGAATAAGGAAATTCATAGAATGCAACGAGAATGAAAATACTTCCTATCAAAACCTCTGGGACACAGCAAAAGCAGTGCTCAGAGGCCAATTTATATCGATAAATGCACACATACAAAAAGAAGAAAGAGCCAAAATCAGAGCACTGTCCCTACGACTTGAACAAATAGAAAGTGAGCAACAAAAGAATCCAACAGACACCAGAAGAATACAAATAATAAAAATTAGAGCTGAACTAAATGAATTAGAGAACAGAAAAACAATGGAAAGAATTAACAAAGCCAAAAGCTGGTTCTTTGAAAAAATTAACAAAATCGATAAACCATTGGCTAGACTGACTAAAGAAATACAGGAAAGGAAACAAATAACCCGAATAAGAAACGAGAAGGACCACATCACAGCAGACCCAACTGAAATTAAAACAATCATATTAGATTATTATGAAAAATTGTACTCTAACAAATTTGAAAACCTAGAAGAAATGGATGAATTCCTGGAAAAACACTACCTACCTAAACTAACACAATCAGAAGTAGAACAACTAAACAGACCCATAACAAAAAAAGAGATTGAAACGGTAATCAAAAAACTCCCAACAAAAAAA
This sequence comes from Elephas maximus indicus, assembly GCF_024166365.1. Classification (NCBI taxonomy): domain Eukaryota; kingdom Metazoa; phylum Chordata; class Mammalia; order Proboscidea; family Elephantidae; genus Elephas; species Elephas maximus. The sequence goes on along the minus strand of NC_064821.1, from coordinate 171,710,123 downwards.
AGCCCTGGCCCGGACGGCTTCACTGCAGAGTTCTACCAAACTTTCAGAGAAGAGATAACACCACTACTACTAAAGGTATTTAAAGCATAGAAAACGACAGAATACTACCCAACTCATTCTATGAAGCCACCATCTCCCTGATACCAAAACCGGATAAAGACATCACAAAAAAAAATTACAGACCTATATCCCTCATCAACATAGATGCAAAAATCGTCAACAAAATTCTAGCCAATAGAATTCAACAACATATCAAAAAAAATAATTCACCACGACCAAGTGGGATTTATACCAGGTATGCAAGGCTGGATTAATATTAGAAAAACCATTAATGTAATCCACCATATAAATAAAACAAAAGACAAAAACCACATGATATTATCAATTGATGCAGAAAAGGCATTTGACAAAGTCCAACACCCATTCATGATAAAAACTCTTACCAAAATAGGAATTGAAGGAAAATTCCTCAACATAATAAAGGGCATCTACGCAAAGCCAACAGCCAACATCACTCTAAATGGAGAGAACCTGAAAGCATTTCCCTTGAGAACGGGAACCAGACAAGGATGCCCTTTATCACCGCTCTTATTCAACATTGTGCTAGAAGTCCTAGCCAGAGCAATTAGGCTAGACAAAGAAATAAAGGGTATCCGGATCGACAAAGAGGAAGTAAAATTATCTCTATTCACAGATGACATGATCTTATACGCAGAAAACCCCAAGGAATCCTCCAGAAAACTACTGAAACTAATAGAAGAGTTTGGCAGAGTCTCAGGTTATAAAATAAACATACAAAAATCACTTGGATTCCTCTACATCAACAAAAAGAACACCGAAGAGGAAATAACCAAATCAATACCATTCACAGTAGCCCCCACGAAGATAAAATACTTAGGAATAAATCTTACCAAGGATGTAAAAGACCTGTACAAAGAAAACTACAAAGCTCTACTACAAGAAATTCAAAAGGACATACTTAAGTGGAAAAACATACCTTGCTCATGGATAGGAAGACTTAACATAGTAACAATGTCTATTCTACCAAAAGCCATCTATACATATAATGCACTTCCGATCCAAATTCCAATGTCATTTTTTAAGGTGATAGAGAAACAAATCACCAACTTCATGTGGAAGGGAAAGAAGCCTAGGATAAGCAAAGCATTACTGAAAAAGAAGAAGAAAGTGGGAGGCCTCACTCTACCTGATTTCAGAACCTATTATACAGCCACAGTAGTCAAAACAGCCTGGTACTGGTACAACAACAGGCACATAGACCAATGGAACAGAATTGAGAACCCAGATATAAATCCATCCACATATGAGCAGCCGATATTTGACAAAGGCCCAGTGTCAGTTAATTGGGGAAAAGATAGTCTTTTTAACAAATGATGCTGGCATAACTGGATATCCATTTGCAAAAAAATGAAACAGGACCCATACCTCACACCAAGCACAAAAACTAACTCCAAGTGGATCAAAGACCTAAACATAAAGTCTAAAACGATAAAGATCATGGAAGAAAAAATAGGGACAGCCTTAGGAGCCTTAATACAAGGCATAAACAGAATACAAAACATTACCAAAAATGACGAAGAGAAACCAGATAACTGGGAGCTCCTAAAAATCAAACACCTACGCTCATCTAAAGACTTCACCAAAAGAGTAAAAAGACCACCTACAGACTGGGAAAGAATATTCCGCTATGACATCTCTGACCAGCGCCTGATCTCTATAATCTATATGATTCTGTCAAAACTCAACCACAAAAAGACAAACAACCCAATCAAGAAGTGGGCAAAGGATATGAACACACACTTCACTAAAGAAGGTATTCAGGCAGCTAACAGATACATGAGAAAATGCTCTCGATCATTAGCCATTAGAGAAATGCAAATTAAAACTACAATGAGATTCCCACTCCAACAAGGCTGGCCTTAATCCAAAAAACACAAAATATAAATGTTGGAGAGGCTGCGGAGAGATTGGAACTCTTATACACTGCTGGTGGGAATGTAAAATGGTACAACCACTTTGGAAATCTATCTGGCGTTATCTTAAACAGTTAGAAATAGAACTACCATACAACCCAGAAATCCCACTCCTCGGAATATACCCTAGAGATACAAGAGCCTTCACACAAACAGATATATGCACACCCATGTTTATTGCAGCTCTGTTTACAATAGCAAAAAGCTGGAAGCAACCAAGGTGTCCATCAACGGATGAATGGTTAAGTAAATTGTGGTATATTCACACAATGGAATACTACGCATCGATAAAGAACAGTGACGAATCTGTGAAACATTTCATAACATGGAGGAACCTGGAAGGCATTATGCTGAGAGAAATCAGTTAGAGGCAAAAGGACAAATATTGTATAAGACCACTATTATAAGATCTTGAGAAACAGTATAAACTGAGAACACATACTTTTGTGGTTACGAGGGGCGAGGGAGGGAGGGTGGGAGAGGGTTTTTTACTGATGAATTAGTAGATAAGGACTGCTTTAGGTGAAGGGAAGGACAATACTCAATACATGGAAGGTCAGCTCGACTGGACTGGACCAAAAGCAAAGAAGTTTCCGGGATAAACTGAATGCTTCAAAGGTCAGCGGAGCAATGGCGGGGGTTTGGGGACCATGGTTTAAGGGGACTTCTAAGTCAATTGGCAAAATAATTCTATTATGAAAACATTCTGCATCCCACTTTGAAATGTGGCGTCTGGGGTCTTAAATGCTAACAAGTTGCCAACTAAGATGCATCAATTGGTCTCAACCCATCTGGAGCAAAGGAGAATGAAGAACACCAAGGTCACACGATAACTAAGAGCCCAAGAGACAGAAAGGGCCACATGAACCAGAGACCTACATCATCCTGAGACCAGAAGAACTAGTTGGTGCCCGGCCACAATCGACGACTGCCCTGACAGGGAGCACAACAGAGAACCCCTGAGGGAGCAGGAGATCAGTGGGATGCAGACCCCAAATTCTCATAAAAAGACCATACTTAATGGTCTGACTGAGACTAGAGGAATCCCAGCGGTCATGGTCCCCAAACCTTCTGTTGGCACAGGACAGGAACCATTCCCGAAGACAACTCATCAGACATGAAAGGGACTGGACAGTGGGTAGGAGAGAGATGCTGATGAAGAGTGAGCTAATGATATCAGGTGGACACTTGAGACTGTGTTGGCATCTCCTGTCTGGAGGGGGGATGGGAGGATAGAGAGAGTTGGAAGCTGGCAAAATTGTCACGAAAGGAGAGACTGGAATGGCTGACTCATTGGGGGAGAGCAAGTGGGAGTACGGAGTAAGGTGTATATAAACTTACATGTGACAGTCTGACTTGATTTGTAAACGTTCACTTGAAGCTCAATAAAAGTTAAAAAAAAAAAAAACACCATACTTTTCAGTAGAAAAAAAGGCAGTAGAGCTACCTGACAGGGAATTCAAATCTCTCATACTCAGAGCAATCCAAGAGTTGAAACAATAAGCAGACAAAAATGACAAATTTATGGAAAAGGCAAAAAAATTCATGGAAAATACAAGACAAAAAATGGAACAATTCAGGAAAGTGATACAGGAACAAAATGCCAAAATAAACTCACAACTAGAAATCATATAAAAACAACAATTAGAAATCCAAAAGATAAACAACAAGATTTCATAAATGGACAGTGTTATAGAAGGGCTGAAGAGCAGGTTTGAAACGATGGAACACAGAATCAGCAAAATTGAAGACAAACACTTGGATACAACTTTGTTTGAGGAAAAATCAGACAAAAGAATGAAGAACAGTGAAGAAACCCTGAGAATTATGCGAGATACAATCAAAAGCAAATATTTGCAAGTGATCGGAGTTCCAGAACAGGGAGAGAAAATGGAAAACACAGAGAATACCATTGAAGAATTGCTGACAGAAAACTTCCCTAATATCATGAAGGATGAAAAGCTGACCATTCAAGAAGCTCAACGAACCCCGTATAGGATAGGCCCCAAAAGAAAAACACCAAGGCATATCGTAATCACACTCGCTAAAACCAAAGACAAAGTCCTGCGAGCAGCTTGAGAAAAACAAAAAGTCACAGACAGAGGAGAAACGGTAAGACTAAGCTCTGATTGTTCGGCAGAAAGCATACAGGCAAGAAGGCAATGGGATGACATATATAAAACCTTGAAAGAGAAAAACTGCCAACCAAGAATAATATATCCTGCAAAACTTTGGTTCAAATATGATGGTGAAATTAGGACATTTCCAGATAAGCAGAAATTAAGGCAGTATGTAAAAACCAAGCCAAACTTACAAGAATTATTAAAGGGAGTCCTTCGGTCTAAGAACACATATCAGACCATAGCCTGAATCTAGGAGGTAAGATTGTACCAGCCAGATACCAACCTAGGAAATGAACTCTCAAGGACTATCCAAAACCAAAACAATTGCAACAGGGAACCAGAGTGGTTAATCTGTAAACGACAACAATGTCAGAACAATAAAAGAGGGAATAAACAATGTAGGTATAGAACTTTCTAATGCAGAGGGAGGCAAGGCAATACCAAGTAATAATAGACTGGTTCAAACCTAGGAAGATAAGGGTAAATTTCAAGGTCATCACAAAGAAAGTGAACGAACCTACTCATCGAAATAAAGAAGAAAAACGTAAAGTCGCAATAAAAACAAAATCAACAAAAACGAAAGAAATCCACAAACAAAAGGAACTCAGCACAGGAGAGTAAGAGGAACAAAGAAAACATTGCCACCACAAAAAAAAAAAAAAAAGGCACTTCAAAATGACAGCAATAAACGCAGAGCTATCAATAATTACACTGAATGTAAATGGCCTAAATATACCCATAAAGAGACACAGAGTGACAGAATGGGTTAAAAAAAAAAAAAAAAGGATCCATCAATATGCTGTCTACAACACCTTAGAAACAAAGATGTAAATTTATTAAAAATAACTACCCAAAAAGAACAGGAGTGCTATACTAATCTCAGGTAAGACAGGCTTTAAAACAAAATCCACCATAAAAGACAGGGAAAGGCACTATGTGATTAAAGGGATGGTCCATCATGACGATTTAACCATGATAAACGTCTACACACCCAATGAGTAAAAAAAAAGGCTCCAAAATACGTAAAACTAACTCTAACAGCACTGAAAACAAAAATTGACAGTTCCACAATAATACTAGGAGACTTCAACACACCACTCTCACTAAAGGACAGAACATTCTAGAAAGAAACTGAACAAAGAAACTCAACAGAAGAGCTAAAGAGCACAAACAGCCAAAATGACCTCATAGACATATAAAGAACACTCCACCCAACAGCAGCAAAGTACATATTCTTTTCCAGCACACATGGAATGTTCTCCAGAATAGACCACATCTCAGGCCACAGAGCAACCGTCAACGAAATCTGAAACATCGAGAATATACAAAATATATTCTCTGAGCACAATGCCATCAAAGTAGAAATTAACAACAGGAATAGTAAGGGAAAAAAAATCAATTACATGGAAACTGAATAACACCCTGCTTAAAAACCACTGGGTAACAGAAGAAATCAAAGATGGAATCAAAAAGTTCCTAGAATCAAATAAGAATGAAAACACATCATACCAAAACCTTTGGGACACAGCAAAGGCAGTCCTCAGAGGTCAATTTATAGCAATAGATGCACACATCAAAAAAGAAGAAAGGGACAAAATCAAAACAGTAGTTACACTACATGAACAAATAGAAAAAGAACAGCAAAAGTAGCCCACAGCCATCAGAAGAAAGGAAATAATAAAGATCAGAGCAGAAATCAATGAAATAAAAAAAAAAAAGAATAGAAAATCAATAGAAATGATCAGTAAAACCAAAAGCTGGATCTTTGAAAGGATCAACTAAATTGACAGACCACTAGCCAAAACGACAAAAGAAAAACAGGACAGAACCCAAATAAGAAATGAAATGGGGGACATTACAACAGACCCAACTGAAATAAAAAGGATCAGAACAGAGTATTATGAAACAGTATACTGCAACAAATTTGAAAACATAGAGGAAATTGGCAAATTTCTAGACATACTACCTACTCAAACTAACACAAAATGACTTTGAAAATCTGAACAGACCCATAACAAGAGAAGAGATTGAAAAGGGTATAAAAAAAACTCCCAACCTAAAAAAGCCCTGGCTCAGATGGCTTCCCTGGAGAATTCTACCGAACATTCAGAGAAGAGCTTACGCCAGTACTACTCAAACTATTTCAGAATGTAGAAAAGGAAGCAATACTTCCTAACTCGTTCTATGCAGCCAGCATAACCCTGATACCAAAACCAGGCAAAGACACCACAGAAAAAGAAAATTACAGACCAATACCTGTCATGAACACAGATGCAAAAATTCTCAACAAAATTCTAGCCAATAGAATTCAGCATCATATCAAAATAATAATAATAATAATACATTGTAACCAAATAGGATTCATACCAGGTATGCAAGGATGGTTTAGCATTAGAAAATCAATCAATGTAATCCACCACATAAATAAAAGGAGAGAAAAGAATCACATGATCATCTCAATCGACACAGAAAAGGCATTCAACAAAGTCCAACGCTCATTCCTGATTAAAACTCTGGATAAAATAGGTATAGAAGGGAAATTTCACAACATGATAGAGGGCAGCTATGCAAAACCAATGGCCAACATCATTCTCAATGGAGAGAGGCTGAAAATTTCCCCTTGAGAACAAGAAGAAGAAAAGGATGCCCTTTATCACCACTCCTATTTAACATTGTGTTGGAAGTCTTAGCTAGAGCAATAACGCAAGAAACAGAAATAAAGGGCATCCAAATTGGTAATGAAGAAATTAAACTCTCCCTATTTGCGGATGATATCCAGAAGACTCCACCAGAAAACTATTGGAACTAACAGATTCAGCAGGGTTGCAGGATACAAGATCAACATACAAAAATCAGTTGGATTCCTATACACCAATAAAGAGAATGATGAAAACGAACTCAGGAAAGCAATATTATTTATAAAAGCCCCTAAAAAAATAAAATACTTGGAAATAAATATAACCAGGGATGTAAAAGACCTATACAAAGAAAACTACGAAACTACAAAAAGGGTCCCAGATGAAAAAAAATTCAATATGACATTTTTTTCTGATGGGCAATTTGAAGCCTCAAAATGGCCTCAACAAAGTGAAATAACTTCTTTGCAGAATTTTTATTTAAATTGACCGAACAGAATAAAGAATTGCAAGATTCAGTTTCTGAGTTAGCTAAGAAAGGTAAAGAATTAGAAATCCAGAGCTGTGCTGTACTTCGATCCCCCACTGTAGCTCTCTCTGCCCCTCTTCTGGCAGCTGTTTCTGTGTACCTTCCTCTGACACCTTCTGGAGCATCTCTCTCTGCCTTCTCCCGGCAGCCTCTTCTTTTTATCCTCCTTTGCCTGTTTGTCTGTCTGGAAACTCTCTGTCTGAATATCCTTTCTTCTCAGGGGAAGAAGCTACTAAAGATTCAATCCAGAAAGAGGGTCTGCTAAAGATCAAAGGTAAAAAGCCCCGAATTACAAAGGTCAAAACTAGAGAGCCCAAAAGAGTGTGTGGAAGGGCTTTTAGAAGAACCTATAGAGAGCTATTCTCATGAAACTACTACTACATTCACACCCACCAAAGAGAACCTCTTAGAACACCAGCAATTAGTTCAGTCTAATTTTTTTTTTTAATGAAATCAAAGCATGGAAATAGTCAAGCTGTTATCAAGACCCTGACAATAAGCTAGGCTTAGGACCTAATGTCAAAATTGTTCTTCCTAAACTTTTACACTTCCCTGTGATGAGGACTCTATGTGAGCCTACTAACCTAAGGAGACATAAAAAGATGAAATTTTTAAAGAAATACTGGTGAGGAAAATTTTCTGAAGCTGCTGAGCATGTAGCCACTCACTGCTCCATCTGCCCTCATTATAAACCTGGGAAACATCTTAAGACGTCCCCTGAACAATATCCTTTGCCTTCTGGGCGTATGTTCAAATGACAGTTGGACTTTACCCAGCTTTCACCTTCAAATGGTTACAAGTATGTCTTAGTAATGAGTTGTGGATTTTCACACGGATTAGAAGCTTTTATCTGTTGATGGGCCACTGTTTCTTTGTGGCAAAGAAGCTCCTTGAAAACATAATACCTACCTGAAAAAAAAAAAATTTTTTTTTTTTTTTTGTAGAGCACCCAAAATTCTTTGCAGTGATCAGGGAACTCATTTTACTGGGCAAGTTATTCAGGAATTATGCTGTTTTGCCCATATACCGAAGATTCCATTGGCCTTACCACTCACAGTCCTCTGTGCTTGTAGAAAGAACTAATGGTATAATAAAAACTCAACTTGCTCAAGTTTCTGAATCTTTAGGTTTGCCCTGGCCTAAAGTTCTCTCTTTAGTCTTTCTAAATTTAAGAAACACTCCTTTCGGATCTCATAAACTCACTTCTTATGAAATAATTACTGGAAGGCCCATGATCTCTCCCTACATTGCCTCCACTGATCCGAACACAGTGCAACCTCAATTATTCAAATATTGTCAATATTTAATGCAGTACTCTAAAAAAATATTTTTGCAAGTTAAAGAGGCATTTGAGGAGCAGAAATTCAATTCTTCTCTCTCACTTAATATTGCCACAGGAGATTATGTTTATTGTAAAAGGCATCGACTAAAAGATCCCTTGAAACCCGGCTGGAAAGGGATTTACCATGTCCTTTGGACTAACGTTTATGTAAACTAAACTAGACGGAATTATTTATTTACTTATTTTAATTGTGCTTTAAGTGAAAGTTTATAGCTCAAGTTAGTCCCTTGTACAAAAATTTATATGCACGTTGTTCAGTGACCCTAGTTCCTCTCCCTATAATGTAACAGCACTCTCCCCCTTTCCACCCCGGATTTTCTGTGTCCAGTCAACCAGCTCCTATCCCTTTCTGCCTTCTCATCTCGCCTTTGGACAGGAGCTGCTCGTTTAGTCTCATGTATCTACTTGAACTAAGAAGCACACTCTTCACGGGTTTCATTTTATGTCTTATAGTCCAGTCTAATCTTTGTCTGAAGAGTTGGCTTAAACTAGAAGGAATTAAACCTTGGATTCATTTATTACAGTTGAAGAAAGTTAAAATGCCCATTTGGACTTTCCAGGCAGCCAGAGATTTGAAACTCAGACTGAAGCAGCACCCTAGCCACCAGAGGCAAGCTGCTTCAAAGCCAAGCCACTGACTCCAAAGTCACAGAGTGAGATCATAGGCAAGCTGCTGAGATCTATGAACTCTGGTTCTTAACTGTTGATATTTTAATAACCTGGCAGCTGCTAACCAAAAGGCTGACAGTTCAAATCCACCAGGCGCTCCTTAGAAACCCTATGAGGCTGTTCTACTGTCCTTTAGGGTCGGTATGGGTCAGAATTGACTCGATGACAATGGGGTTTGTTTTTTTTTTTTGACTATTTTTGCTCACTTATGGAATTATTTCTTAGTTGTTCTAGTAATCATCGAATATCTTTAAACCCAGAAGTTTAAACTTTTATTCCTTACACCAGTAATTAAAGTAGTTTAATGCTTATACTCTTTTTGAAATAGTTTTATTTTACCTACTTGTATCCATCACTTAGTGAATTACTAGAAAAAGAATTGTCTTTTATGCTCATTAATTTCCTTTTGCTTTGCTATATTGTTTTAATTAAACATTTTTATTATGACATTTATAATAAATTTTCTCTTTCTGTTCGTTATAACCACCACTAATTCCTGGAAAGAAAATGCTTCTATCAAATCAGCTTAATCAGTTGCCAGTGCCAGAAATTTAACAGAATGTTGGATGTGTCGCTGTGCTCCAGGACCACACTGATCCTCTTCACTGTGGCAGGTTTAGATTAAGTTCACACCTAATTTCAGTGTTGGTTTTAAGAAACCATTTCAATGCGTCATCCATTCAAACTATGGCTTCCCCCTGAATTGTCCACTAATCCAACAGCTTCCTGTTTTAATCTCATCCGTGCATAGATAAAATGTTATGCTCGGTCCACACTATGCGAAGTTTTTATTAACGATGTTTAACATTATCACTTAGTAAAACACCACTGTGTTAGAATTAATCCAGATCTCCCTGTTCGCACCCAACTTCAAGGTCCCCTACATTTTAGAGAGAGCCAATCAGTCCATCCCATTTCCTAATATTCAAACTGGAAAAATCATGTATATGTCCCATCTGGATATGCCTTTTTATGTGGAAAATCAACTTATGCAATAAAAAAGCCCAATGATTCACCCTACACTTAAACTTTGCCATGTTTAGATACTTGGGGTACAATAGGGAAATGTACTTTAGGAATAATTAGAGTTGCCGTGAGTATCCATTCATACAATGACACCTTTCTGTGGAACAGTGATTTGAAACTAATATCTGTACAGATGCATGTGAAAGCTGGACAATGAATAAGGAAGACCGAAGAAGAGTTGACGCCTTTGAGTTGTGGTGTTGGTGAAGAATATTAAATATACCATGGACTGCCAAAAGAATGAACAAATCTGTCTTGGAAGAAGTGCGGCCAGAATGCTCCTTAGAGGCAAGGTTGGCGAGACTGCATCTTACATACTTTGGACATGTTGTCAGGAGGGATCAGTCTCTGGAGAAGGACATCATGCTTGGCAGAGTACAGGGTCAGCGGAAAAGAGGAAACCCTCAACAAGGTGGATCGACACAGTGGCTGCAACAACGAGCTCAAGCATAACGATGATTGTAAGGATGGCGCAGGACCGGGCAGTGTTTCGTTCTGTTGTACGTAGGGTTGCTGTGGGTCAGAACCGACTCGACGGCATGTGACAACAACATCCATATAGAAGAGAGGCCTTGTCATTTCAGGCAATTGCATAGACACATCCAAACTCCCTGAGGGACAGAATTACTCAGGGTGGGGATGGTCTTTCTTGTGTGCTACTATACTGTACTGTGGTTTGAGATTGGGCAATTAGAAATGTCCATTCACAATCCATCTGGTACCATGGCTCAAATTGCTGATAGTGTTGCTAATGAAGTAGCCACACAACAAAAATCTTTAGAATCCTTATCGAGAGTTACATTGGACTAAAGAATTGCCTTAGACTTTCTTTTAGCTCGGCAAAGAAGGGTTTGTGCTGTCACCAATACCTCTTACTGTTCATAGATAAATACCCCTGGAGAAGTAGAACAAGACATCTTTAAAATATGCCAGAAAGAAAAAAAAACCTCTTGGCTGCATACAATTCCTTCCAAGACAGTTCCTTCCTTCCTTGATATTTTTAACTAGTTGCTCCAAAGTATTGCATCTAGGATATGCTCCTTTCTACTAGCCTGTCTCCTTTTTCTAGTCATTGTAATTATTATTATAAGACTTGTTAAAGGTATAATGCATTGTGTTTTTCATTGCCACAGCCAACCCTCAAGGCATATAATCATGTGATGAATTATGTATCTAGAAGAAATTTATTTTTCTAAGGAAGATGAAGTTTAGTTCTGAAGTCAACCCCTTTTTGGAATGTCAGTTATTCCTCTAATGCAGCCTTGTTCACAACACACACCCTGATCAGAATTTATCCGCCCTGAAGGTGAAAACGAGAACTGTGTCAAAGTGAAAGCAGATGATACCCCTCCAGCTGCTAAAAAGCCGAATGTTGTCTGACTACCAAAAGAGCAGTATCCAAGATCTTAAAAACTACCAGAAGAGTTGCCCATCTACAGCAAAATCCCCCACATCTGGAGATCATAAACATGATGAGATCCAGTTCCCTGCAGAAAGCATCCACCTGAAAACAGGGGCTTAAAAGACTCCCACAGAGCAGCCATCCCAGACTCCAAGTCCTTGCAGAAGATAGGTAATTCCTTTGTGGGTGATCTGCCGCCCCCTAGTGGTGGCTTGCTCCAAAAAAGGAGGTGTGGATAGAAATTGAGGCGCTGGCACATCCATAGGGTCGCTATGAGTCAGAATTGATTCATAGGCAACTGCTTTTGGTTTCTTTTGTTTTGGCACACCTGAATTAGGTGACTTCAGGCCTAAACTAAAAACTCCGTTCGAATTAAACTAAGATTTTCATTTCTACTCTTCTAAAGCCTTTTCGTCAAAGTTTTATTACTTGAAAAACAAAGAAGGGAGAAGACAGAATTTCTAAACTAGATAAAGAATTTCTCAGTGCCTGTTCCGAATGTTTATACAGCTGGCCCCAGAAAAAGGACCTTGTTCAACCAGAGGTTAAAAGGTAAAATTGATACATTAAGTGAAGTTAGAGCCTGTAAATAACTTCATAGCCAAGATACCAAAAAAAAAAAAAAAAAAAACACAAACCCAGTGCTGTTGAGTTGATTCCGACTCATAGTGACCCTATAGGACAGGATAGAACTGCCCCAAAGAGTTTCCAAGGAGTGCCTGGTGGATTCAAACTGCCAACCCTTTGGTTAGCAGCTGAGGCACTTAACCCCTACGCAACCAGGGTTTCCATAGCCAAGATAAGTATGTATCAAATCTTAGTTCCACATCTTAACTCCCAAATTAAATCTTTGCTCATTGATATTTTTACACTATATTTTTGCTAGTTGTTTGTAAAAATTTTTTTATTAAACATTTTTTATTCTACTTTAAATGAAGGTTTACAGAGTAAATCAGTTTCTAATTAAACAATTAATGCACATATTGTTTTGTGACATTGGTTGCCAATCCCACGACATGTCAACACTCTCCACTTCTCAGCCTTGGGTTCCCCATTACCAGCTTTCCTGTCCCCTCCTGCCTTTTCATCCCTGGCCCTGGGATGGTGCGCCCCTTTAGTTTCGTTCTGTTTTATAGGCCTGTCTAATCTTTGGCTGAAGGGTGAAGCTCAGGAGTGACTTCAGTACTGAGTTAAAAGGGCATCCAGGGGCCATACTCTCGGGGTTTCTTCTATCTCTGCCAGACCATTAAGTCTGGTTTTTTTTTTTTTCTTTTTTTGTGAGTTAACATTTTGTTCTACATTTTTCTCCAGCTCTCTCCAGGATCCTCTATTGTGATCCCTTTCAGAGCAGCTGACGGTGGTAGCCAGGCACCATCTCGTTCTGCTGGATTCAGTCTGGTGGAGGCTGTGGTCATGGTGGTCCGTAGTCCTTTGGACTAATCTTTCCCTTGTGACTATTCTCCCTTACTCCAGATGGGGTGAGACCAGTGGAGTATCTTAGATGGCCACCCAGAAGCTTTTAAGACCCTAGAAACCACTTACCAAAGTAGGACGTAGAACATTTTTTTTATAAAATATGTTATGCCAATTGAGCTAGATGTCCCCCGAGACCATGACCCCCAGTTCTCAGCCGAGTAATTCTGTCCCTCAGGGAGTTTGGATGTGTCTATGAAGCTTCCATGACCTTGCCTTGGTCAAGTTAAGCTGGCTTCCCCAATATTGTGTACTGTTTTACCCTTCACCAAAGTTACTATTTATCTATTGTCTACTGTTTTTCCCTCCCCACCCCTCCCTTCTGTCGTAACCATCAAAAATTGTTTCTTTTTGTGTGTAAAGCTTTTCATGAGTATTGACAGTAGTCCTCTCATATAATATTTGTCCTTTTGTAATTGAGTTATTTCGCTCAGCATAATGCCCTCCAGATTTATCCATGATGTGAGATGTTTCACAGATTCATCATTGTTCTTCATTGTTGCATAGTATTCCATCGTGTGTATGTACCATAGTTTGTTTATCCAGTCATCTATTGATAGGCATTTAGGTTGCTTCTGTCTTTTGGTATTGAGAATAATGCTGCAATGAACATGGGTGTGCATATGTCTATTCCTGTGACGGCTCCTATTTCTGTAGAATATATTTGTAAGAGTTGGATTGCTGGATCATATGGTATTTCTAGCTTTTTAAGGAAGCACCATATCGTTTTCCAAACTGGTTGTACCATTTTACATTCCCACCAGAAGTGCATAAGAGTTTCAGCCTCCCCTCAGCCACTTCAAAATTTGTTATTTTCTGTTTTTTGATTCGTGCTAGTAATGTCAGGGTGAGATGGTATCTCATTGTAGTTTCGATTTGCATTTCTCTAATGGCTAGTGAGCACAAGCATTTCCTTGTGTGTCTGTAAGCTTCCTGAATGTCTTCTTTGGTAAGTGTCTGTTCATACTCTTTGCCATTTTTTAATTGCATTATTTGCCTTTTTGTTGTAGAGGTTTTGGATTTTCCTGTAGATTTTAGAGATTAGACCATTGTTGGATTTGTCACAGCTGAAAAATTTTTCCCAGTCTGTAGGTTCTCTTTTTAATCTTTTGGTGAAGGCCTTTGATGAGCATAAGTGTTTAATTTTTAGAAGGTCCCAGTTATCAAGCTTATCTTCTGGTGTTTGTGCATTGTTTGTTATGGTTTGTATCCTGTGAATGCCGTGTATTGGGCCTCTAGTGTTGACCCTATTTTTTCTTCTATAATCTTTGTAGTTTTTGCTTTTACGTTGAGGTCTTTGATCCATTTCGAATTAGTTTTTGTGTATAGTGTGAGGTATGGGTCCTGTTTCTTTTTTTCACAGATGGACATCCAGTTTTGCCAGCACCGTTTGTTAAAAAGTCTGTCTTTTCCCTATTTGATGGACTTTGGACCTTTGATAAAGATCAGGTGACCATATGTGGATAGATTTACATCCGTTCCACTGGTCAATGTGTCTGTCGTTGTACCAGTACCAGGTTGTTTTGACTACCGTAGCTGTATCATAGGTTCTGAGGTCAGGTAGTGTGAGTCCTCCTACCTTATTCTTCTTCAGTAGTCCTTACTTATCTGAAGTCTCTTCCTTTTCCATATAAAATTAATGATTAGTTTTTCCATCTCATTAGAGAATGCTTGTTGGTATTTGGCTCGAGATCGCATTGTATTCGTAGATTGCTTTGGGTAGAATTGACATTTTCACAGTGTTGAGTCTACCTATCCATGAGCATGTTATGTTTTCCCATATATGAAGGTCTTTTTTGGTTTCTTGCACTAGTGTTTTGTAGTTTTCTTTATACAGATCTTTTAAATCCATGGTTAGATTTATTCCTAAGTATTTTATTTTTTTAGGGACTATTTTAAATGGTATTGTTTTCCTGATTTTCTTTTCGCTATTCTTTACTGGTGTATAGGAATCCAACTGATTTTTGTATGTTTATCTTACATCCTGCCACTGTGCTGAATCTTTCTGTTAGTTCCAATAGTTTTCTCATGGACTTTTTGTGTTTTCTATGTATAGTAGCATATTCGCAAATAGGGATAGTTTTACTTCTTCCTTACCAATTTGGAAGTGCTTTATTTCTTTTTCTTGCCTTATTGACTAGCTAGGACTTCCAACACAATGTTAAACAGGAGTGGTGATAAAGAGCATCCTTGTCTTGTTCCTATTCTCAGCCTCCCTGCTTTAAGAATGACGTTGGCTGTTGGTTTGGTATAGATGCCCTTTATTTTGTTGAGGAATTTCCCTTCTCTTGCTATTTTATTGAGAGTTTTTATCAGGAATGAGTGTTGCACTTTATTGAATGCCTTTTCTGTGTTGACTGAGATGATCATGTGATTTTTTTCTTTTTTCTTTTCTTTTTTATTGTACTTCAGATGAAGGTTTACAGAACAAGCTAGTTTCTCATCAAACAGTCAGTACACACATTGTTCTATGACATTGGTTAACAACCCCACGACATGTCAACGCTCTCCCCTCTCAACCCTGGGTTCCCCATTACCAGCTTTTCTGCTCCCTCCTGCCTTCCAGTCCTTGCCCCAGGGCTGGTGTGCCCTTTCATTCTTGCTTTGTTCCACGGGCCTGTTCAATCTTTGGCTGAAGAGTGAACCTCAGGAGGGACTTCATTAGTGAGCTGAAAGGGTGTCTGGGGGGTCATACTCTCAGGGTTTCTCCAGTCTCTGTCAGGCCAGCAAGTCTGGTCTTTCTTTTTGAGTGAGAATTTTATTCTACTTTTTTCTCCAGTTCTCTCCAGAACCCTCTATTGTGATCCCTATCAGAGTAGTCAGTGGTGGTAGCCTGGCACTATCTCATTGTTCTGGACTCAGTCTGGTGGAAGCCATGGTAGATGTGGACCACTAGTCCTTTGTCCTAATCTTTCCCTTGTATCTTAAGTTTTCTTCATTCTTCCTTGCTCCCAAGGGGGTGAGACCAGTGGAGTATCCTAGATGGCTGCTCACGGGCTTCTAAGACCCCAGACACTACTCACCAAAGTAGAATGCAGAACATATTCTTTATAAGAAATGTTAAGCCAATTGAGCTAGATGTTCCCTGAGATCATGGTTCTCACAGCCCTCATCCCAGCAATTCAGTCCCTCAGGGGATTTGGATGTGTCTATGGAACTACCATGACCTTGCCTTGTACAGGTTGTGCTGGCTTCCCCGGTATTGTGTACTGTCTTACCCTTCACCAAAGATTCCACTTATCTATTGTCTATTAAGTGTTTTTCCATCCCCACCCCTCCCCTCCCTTGTAATCATCAAAGATTTTTCTTTTTGTATGTAAACCTTTTTATAAATATTGACAGTAGTGGTCTCACACAACATTTGTCCTTTTGTGATTGACTTATTTCACTCAGCATAGTGTCTTCCAGATTCATCCATGTTATGAAATGCTTCACAGATTCATTGTTGTTCTTTATAGTTGCATAAAACTCCTTTTTTGTTTTATTTATATGGTGGATTACATTGATTGATTTTTAACATTGAACCAAACTTGCATGCCTGGTATGAATCACACTTGGTCGTGGCATATTATTTTCTTGACATGATTCTTAATTCTATTGACTAGAATTTTGTCAAGAATTTTTGCATCTATATTCATGAGAGATATTGGTCTGTAATTTTCTTTTTGGGGGGTGTCTTTGGCTGATATTGGTATAAGGGTTATACAGGCTTCATAGAATGAATTAGGAAATATACCTTTCTTTTCCAATTTCTGAAATAGTTTGAGTAATACTGGTTTAACCTCATCTCTGAATGTTTGGTAGAATTCTCCACTGAAGCCATCTGGGTCAGGGCTTTTTATTGTTTGGAGTTTTTTTGTTTTTGTTTTTGTTTTTTACCTTCTCAATCTCTTCTCTTGTTATGGGCCTGTTCGGATTTTCAACTTCAATTTACATTAGTTTGGGTAGGTAGTGAGTTTCTAGAAATTTGTCCGTTTCCTCTAGGTTTTCAAATTTGTTGGAGTATAGTTATTCACAGTTCTCATGGTTTTTACATATTCCCATGATTTCTGTTTATGTGGAAATGTCCTAATTTCACCATCATATTTGAGTAAGAGTTTTGCAGGATACGTTATTCTTGGTTGGCAATTTTTTTCTTTCAAGGCTTTATACATGTCATCCCATTGCCTTCTTGCCTGCATCATTTCTGCCAAGTAATCAGAGTTTAGTCTTATTGTTTCCCCTCTGTATGTGACTTTTTGTTTTTCTCAGGATTCTTTCTTTGTCTTTGGTCTTAGTGAGTGTGATTATGATATGTCTTGGTTACTTTCTTTTGAGGTCTATCCTATATGGGGTTCAATGATCTTCTTGGACAGTCAGCATTTCATCTTTCATGATATTAGGAATGTTTTCTGTCAGCAAATCTTCAATGATCTTCTCTATGTTTTCCATTTTCTCCACCTGTTCTGGAACTCTGAGTACATGCAAATATTTGTTTTTGATTGTATCCCACATTGTTCTCAGGGTTTCTTCATTTTTTTGCTCTGATTTTTCTTCTAAGTGGTATGCAAGGCTTCATCTTCAATTTCACTGATCCTGTCTTCCATTTTTTCAAATTTGCTCATAAAATCTTATGTTGCACTATCCATTTCTGAAATCTTATTGTTTACCTTTTGGATTTCTAATTGCTGTTTTTGTATGGTTTCTAGTTGTTTGCTTATTTTGACATTTTTTCCTATATTATTTTCTTGAATTCTTCCATTGTTTTTTCTCTCTTTTCCATGATTTTGTCTATTTTTTCCTTATTTTTGTGTGTGTTTTCCTTAATCTGTTGGAGAATCCTGAATATTACAGTTTCAAATTCCATATCAGGTAATTCCAGTGTATTTTCTTCTGCCAGGAGATCATCTAGTGTTTTATTTTGGACACTTGATGGAGCCATCCTGTTCTGTTTTTTTTTTTTTTACATTTTTTGATATTGTCTGCTGTCTTCAGGACATTCAGGAATTATTTTCTTAATTTATTGATTGTAGATTTGTTTGTTTTGCCCTGCTTTTTTGTTTTATTTCGTTATGTCTTGGCAGGCAGGCTGGGTGTTCTCTGTTGTTTGCTCATCTGTGCTTATCGTTACAATAAGACTAAACTCTGATTACTTGGCAGAAATGATGCAGGCAAGAAGGCAATGGGATGACATGTATAAAGCCAACCAAGAATAACGTATCCTGTGAGTTCTCTGTTGTGTGCTCATCTGTGGGTATAATACTTCTCACCACCTTGTCTAGGTGCACAGAGCCAGTTGCTCAGCTATGGTGCAGAAGGGCAGTCTAGTGGAGGAGGACGGGTGGGGATGGGTAAATGTCAGCACATGCTGGGGCTGACATGGTGGGGCTGGGGGCAGTGTAGGGCGAGACCGGGCCGTCTACACCTGTGCTGCTTGTGGGTGTGGCATTTGGCAAGTGGTGCAGATAGCTAGGAGGGAAGTTGAAAGATGTGATATGTGGAGCTAAGTGAGTGTAAAGGAAACAATGGAAAGAAGAGAGAGAAACAGAAGCAAAAAAAAAAAAAAAAAAAAAGGTGCTGAGGGAGCCTACCAGTCAGGTGGTGCAGACCCAGGGAAGCCATATTTCAGTGTCTTTCTAGCCAAGCAGTGTGGCACAGCCCATCAAGAAGGCATGAACATGGCACATGTGGCAAGACATGTGGGAGGAAGGAAAGAAAGAGATAAGAAATTTTTAAAAAGCACTGATGGAGCCTGCCAGTGGAGTGGTATGGGCTGGGGAAACCATGTGCCAGTGGCTCTCTAGTCAAGTGGTGTGCTGCGGTTCATCAAGGAGGGGTGGAGATGACACATGTGGCTAGATGGGTGGGAGAAAAGATAGGAAGGAAGGGAGAGAGAGATAAGAAACCAAAAAGAAAAAGAAAAGAAAAATGGCACTGAGGCAGCCAGCTAACAGGTGGTGCAGATGGGGGAAGCCACATGCTGGTGACTTCCCAGCCAGGTGGTGTGGCACAGCCCATCAAGAAGGAGCAGAGGTGACCCAGGCAGACAGGTGAGTGGGAGAAAGGAAAGGAAGGAAGGGATAGAGAGACAAGAAACCAAGAGAGAAAAAAGAAAAAAAAATGGTGCTGAGGTGGCTTACTAGCAGGGCGGTGTGGACTGGGAAAGCTCTGAGCTGGTGGATTCCCAGCTAGGCTGTGTGGCTCAGCCCATCAAGAAGGAGCAGAGACAGCACACGCAGCTAGGTGGACAGAGGAAAAGAAAGGAAGGAAAGGACAGAGAGACAAGAAATAGAGAAAAAAAAAATGCTGCAGAGGGAGCCCACTGGCATGGTGGTGTGCACTGGGGAATCTGGGTTCTGGTGGCTCCCCAGCCAAATGGTGCAGCATAGCCCATCGAGAAGGGGTGGAGATGGCACATGGCACCAGCTGGGCAGGAGAAAGAAAAGGATGGAGGTGAGGTAGAGAGAGAAGAAACAAAAAGAAGCCAAACCAATAACAAAAATGGCACTGAAGGAACTGGCTGGTGAACAGGGCAATCCAAGTGGCAAGGAGCCATGGTCCACCGGAAAGTGGTGGAAGCTGCACAGAGGGAAGAAGGGTGGGGTGTGGGAAAGCGTGTATCCCTGGTTACCCAGTGCTCTTTCACCTATTGGGAGCTCTGTGAAGTTGCCTTCCTGTACTCCCTATCTGCCATTCTTGATGGCTGAGGGGTCCAAGATGGCGAGCCTGTGCCACCTTAGCTGGTAGGGGACCTCCCATCCATAGCTCTCCTCATTCTCTGTTCTCTGTCAGTTTCTTTTCCATCAGGTGCTTGGTCGAGTTTTTTATTTCTTTGTTTGACACTTAGGGTTCCAGGAGTGATGTCTGTATCTGTTTTACTTATTTTTTGGGGTCTTTGCTGTAGAGGGACAGCATGGTACTTCTGTCTGTAGTGCCATGTTGGCTCCGCCCCTGAGTTCTTTGTAAATGTGAAACTAAGAAGAGAAAAAGTTTGTTAAAATAAGGAGGCAGATCGCAGCTGTAAAAGTCTTGACTGTCTGTAACACGAACAGTACACAGGTTCAGGCCTTAACTTATGTAGATAAATTGGCTATCTTAAATGCATTTAGGGAATTCACCCAGTGAATGTCTTCTCCCTAACTCACTCCCTCTAAGCCTGATGAGTGAGGGTTACATTTCAAAAGGCTCCAGATTTACAGCTGATTTAATCTTCACTGTTTCTGAACTAAATGATCAACTTTACATTTCAAGAACTCCAGCTAGATTTGACTCAGCCTATAACCCATCACTAAATCCCCACATCAAGAATGTTTATCTGAGCCCAGAAGAACTGGATAGTGCCTGGCTACAACCACCGACCAGTCTGACAGGGATCACAATAGGGAGTCCTGGACAGAGTGGGAGGAAAATGTAGAACAAAATTTAAATTCACAAAAAAAGACAGAGACTGGAAGAACCCCCGAGACTATGGCCCTGAGATGTCCTTTTAACTCAGAACTGAAACCACTCCCGAAGTTTACCCTTCAGCCAAAGATTAGACAGTCCTTTAAAACGAACAATAACACACGTGAGGAATGTGCTTCTTAGTTCAGTCATGTATAGGGGACCAAAAGGGCAAGACATGCCCGAAAGCAGTGAGGGGAAGGCACGAAAAATGGACAGATGGAAACGGGAGTTGGGGTGTGCAATGAGAGAGTGTTAACACATCTCGGGGGTTGGACCCAATGTCACAAAACAATCTGGGTATAAATTGTTGATAGAAACTAATCTGCTCTGTAAAATTTCACCTAAGCGACAGATGACTTATAAAATAAACACTACCACCTGTGAATACTGTGCTCCCTTAAATTAATCAACCATATGAAACCAATCAACATTTACCATAAAACAAAGACGAGAAGCTAAGGAGGGGCAACGTGTTGCCCTCGAGTTGATTCCACCTCATAGCGACCCTAAAGGACAGAGTAGAACTGCCCCATAGGGTTTCCAAGGAGCACCTGGTGGATTTGAACTGCCGACCTTTTGGTTAGCAGCCATATCTCTTAACGACTGCTCCACGAGGGTTTCCAAGAAGGGGCAAGGAAGCTAGATTAATGGAAAGAGAACAAAAAACGGAAAAAATTGAGAATGTTGACAGTTTCAAAAAATGTAATCAATGTTACAGTACAAGTTGTATAAAATTTGTTAAATGGAAACATAATTTGTTATGTAAACTTTCACCGAAAACATGAAAAAACTTTTTATACACCTGACTTTAGAAATATTGCCTTAGTCAATTTGTATCAAGAAGAAAAGATTTTGTGTTAGGTTAGAAATCGATGTTAACAAAGTTTGTAGTCTAACAACTCCTAGTAAATTTCTCTTTCCTTCCCCTGGAACCTCTTTGTTGTGAAAACCATTTGCCTTGGTTTATTCTGCCTGTTATATACCCACACTGCTCTCCTTGCAAAGCAGAACACGTGTTGTAGTCCGTTTGAATGCCACGTGTTTCTCCATTTTGCAAAATTAAATTATTGCTTCAATAAAATTTTTGTTTTAATTTCTATAGGAGCGTCAATCTAGTACCTTCACTAGGACATTCTAAAATTGATTGTGATGATGGTTGCAAACTCTGTCAATAAACTAAAAGCCATTCAATTGCACGCTTTCAGTGGATAACTCTATAGTATGGGATTTGTATCTCAAAAAAGCTGTTAAAGAAAAAAACAAAAAGAAGGTACTAGTGACTTGGAGAAGTACCCCTGTTCTTGGTCGTGGCCCCTTAAAGAAACATCTCCTGTAGGATTTCAAAGGAGACAGTGCATTATAGTGAATCACATCCACCTGGGGAAACGAAATGAACGTGTCCCAGCACTAATTCTTGAACTTCTTTCTAGGGAGATGTTTTATGATGCACCTAAATTAGAAATGTCTCCCCCTTCCTGGGCCAAGCCATACTTGAATTCTCTTAATGACAGTGTAAGGGACATTACAGGACTCCAAGCAACACACGCAGCCACAGGGCTTCCTGTCTCCCTTGATTCCTAGGCTCTGCCTACGCTGACCCTGCCCTCTGCCTGCACCTGCAGCTCTCCATCACCTGGTGATCCAGGCCCTAGAGTTGGCTCAGCTCACAGGGGTGTGAGGAGCCTAGTACCTGTACCCAGGCCTCTGTGGGAAAGCCTGGGCTAATGCTGACATGGAAGAGAGGTGTCCTGGCCATCTATGGCTTTTCTCAGGACAGGGAAAAAGGGCTACAGGCGACAGCCAGTCCCGGTTCCATTCCTTCTACCTAGTCTCTGAGCCACAGCTTTCTGCCTCTTCTCTGATGAAAACAGAAAAACAGCAAGAGGCACTTAAAACCATTTCAGGCTCTTTGTCACTGACCTGTAATATACAACCTGGGAAGGGACACACAGGTTCTGAGTCCCTTTCATAAAAAAAAATAGACAATACCCACAGCTGCTAATTCCACCTACCTCCCATGAGCAGGAATCATTGTTTCAAGGCGATACCAGAGCCTCTCAAGTGTCCTAAAGGGGACTTCCCCAAGGTTCTCTGGCACTGCAGCCAGGGATCAAAATGCTAAAGCTCTCTTCTGTTAAAGCCATTTTGTGAGGGACCCAAAAGTCTGGACTCCTCTTTCTACACCTCTGTTTTAACCCAAGGCTACAACATTAAGAATCTAGAGGAATGGACAGACTGCGGAGCCCTCTGCTAGGATATGACATCTTGCAGCTGGGCTTTGAGATTATTAGGAGGCAGGGTGCTCACACTTACATGTTCTGAGGAAACCCCAAGTGCAGATATTCCGGCGACTGGTCAGGGAGGCAGCATGCGCTGTAATGCAGCTCTCCCCACCCTGGCCCACAAGAGAATCCCCTAAAACCATCTGGGAGCTTTGAAAACATGCTGATGCCACCACGCTCCGGATGCTGACATAATCAGTCTGTGATGCGGCCCCGCATCAGTATTTTTATGAAAAGTTCCCCAGGTGATTCTGACATGCAGACAAGGTTGAGAATTATTGCTTTTAAGTCAACAGACTTGGGACAACAGCAGTTTTGTTTTGTTTTAAATAAAATGTAAACAACCAGGTCATGTCCCTGAATTAGCTGACCTGGGATTATCTGTGTTTGTCTTCTCAACATAGACTCCATCTTCTTACTCTTAATGTAATCATTTAAACAATAGCTTTCTTTGTTTCTACTGTCATTGGGTGTAACCCTTCTCAACATCTCATTGTCACTTGACCCACATGGTCACCTTGTGAGAGAGCAGGACAGGTGTTATAGTCCTTTTCCCGGTGAAGGAAATCCCCTTTACTCAGTTTGAACAGCACTGATAGGCCAGCTAAGTCACCTGGAGTGGGGGAGAGGTGGATTGGAGACACCTCACAGAAGGCCCATGTTATCAAAACCACCCCATCAAGCACTTTCACTTTCTTGGACCACCATCCTGACACCACTGTGCTATTGGACACTTGGTCCAGTGGCTGCTCCGGATTCTCATTCTATGCTAAATCTACATATCAGCATCCCAGTACGGTCCCTTTGGAGTTCTGGTACAGCCATGATGGTTGGGAAAATATTAAACACTTCTAGATATTTTTTTTTAGATTAGTTAATAAATAACTGGCCCCACCTAGGGGGCCCTCAACCATGACTCCTCCCTCAGGGCCTCTGAATGCCCCATGCCCGGATATAGCAAGGACCTATTTAACCCTCCTTTGAATACCATGCCTGAATCTATGTTTACCGTTAATGAGCAACAGGTAAAAGAAACGTTTATTGGGGACACTAATAAAAATTAACAGAATATGCGAGCTTGCTCCATAGAAACAGACTATAAGTAAAAAGCTATCGTCCAGACAGAGGGGAAAAAAAGCACAGACTTTATTCTTTCAAATCTGAGATGTCATTGATTGTAGGATGCGCTGTTATTTGATGGACAAAAAATAAGAGGAATTCCACCATGTAAACTACAATGTGCCATGGATTGTAAGGCATTTTGATTGCAGAGATGTTAGAATATAGAAAGCAATGTGCATTTTAGCATAGATAAAATAAGTACTTTTAGTCACCCTCTTTTTATACTCCATAAAGAATATGACACATTTTCCCAAACTCACTTCTTGTTAGTTACCAATGGAGTTTGTGCAGAGTCGAACTGTGGCCTTTCAGAAGCAAATCACCAGGGCTGTCTTGGGTATGTTCCAACCACAAACCTTTTCATTAGTAGTCCGAGTGCTTAACCATTTGCACCACCTGTAGAAACCCCCCTAATACCTTGTCGTTGTTGTTGTTGTTAGGTGCCATTGAGTGGGTTCCAACTCATAAAGACCCTGTGTACAACAGAACGAAACGCAGCCGGGTCCTGCACCATCCCCACAATCGTTGCTTTGTTTGAACCCATTGTTGTAGCCACTGTGTCAATTCATCTCATCGAAGGTCTTCCTCTGTTTTACTGACCCGCTACTTTACCAAGCATGATGTCCTTCTCCAGGGACTGGTCCCTGGTGATAACATGCCAAAGTACGTGAGATGAAGTCTTGCCATCCTTGCTTCTAAGGGGCATTCTAGCTGTACTTCTTCTAAGACAGGTTTATTCATTCTTCTGGCACCAAAAACCCCATTGTCGTCAAGTCAATTCCAACTCAGAGTGACCTTGTAGGACAGAGTAGAACTGCCCCATAGAGTTTCCAAGGAGCACCTGCTAGATTCGAACTGCCGACCTTTTGGTTAATAGCCGTAGCACTTAACCACTATGCCACCAGGGTGTATTCAACATTCTTCACCAACACCATACCTCAAATGCATCAATTCTTCTTTGGTCTCCCTTATGCATTGTCCAGTTTTTGCATGCATGTGAAGCAATTGAAAAAACCATGGCTTGGGTCAGGTGCACCTTAGTCCTCAAAGTGACATCTTTGCTTTTCAACACTTCAAAGAGGTCTTTTGTGGCAGATTTGCCCAATGCAATGCGTCTTTTAATTTCTTGACTGCTGCTTCCATGAATGTTGACTGTGGATCCAAGTAAAATGAAATACTTGACAACTTCAAACTTTTCTCCATTTCTCAAGATGTTGCTTATTGGTCCAGTTGTAAGGATTTTTGTTTTCTTTATGTTAAGGTGGAAACCATGGTGGCGCAGTGGTTAAGTGCTATGTCTCCTAACCAAAGGGCTGGCGGTTCAAATCTGCCAGGCACTCCTTGGAAGCTCTATGGGGCAGTTCTACTCTGTCCTATAGGATCGCTATGAGTCAGAATCGACTCGACAGCACTGGGTTTGGGTTTTTTTTGGTTTTATGTTAAGGTGTAATCTATACTGAAAGCTGTAGTCTTTGATCTTCATCAGTATGTGCTTCACGTCCTCTTCATTTTCACAGATCTATTTCACCCATTTGCATGATCCTCTTGGCCCCTTTAGATTCTGGGTTTGAGAATCTGACTGCTTACACTTTCTCCTTCTGCAGAATTGGGCTTCTTCTTCTGAAGGGTCCACTGTGCTCTGGCCCCCATTTTCCTGTGTCCTCAGAGACCTTGTCTGAGCAAGCATTTCCTCTTTCTCCTACATTCCACCTCTCTCCCTCTCTACTACTTCTGGGTATTTAATCACACTAAAAATTGTCCCATGTTTAAAAATAAATCTACCCCTTGTAGTTCCTACCCTGCTTCAACCTTTAATAGCCAACTTCCTTGGAAATTTGGGGATGATTGGAATTTGGGGGATGGTTACACATGATTAATCTGTTTTGTATCACTCAACTGTATACCTGAAAAGTTGAACTGACAAACGTTATGTTATATATATTTTCAATCTCCTTGTCTTAATCATGTTGCCTAGTATATGCCAGTGTTATGGACTGAATAGTGTCCCCCCAAAATATATGCTTTCAATCCTAAAATCTATGACTGTGGTTATAATCCCATTTTGGAATGGGTTGTCCTTGTTGTGTTAGAGGCAGGATTAGTGTAGGGATTGAGTTTTTCTGATTGGCCAGGAGTCCTTGTTCCTTGTTGCTGATGTTAGGTGCCATCCAGTGGGTTCTAACTCATAACAACGCTATGAACAACAGAACAAAACACTGCCCAGGCTTGAACCATCCTTACAACGTTTGTATGTTTGAGACCATTGTTGCTGTCACTATGTCAATCCATCTCATTGAGGGTCTTCCTCTTTTTTGATGACTCTCTAATTTGCTAAGCACCATGTCATTCTCCAGGGATTGGTCCCTCCTGATAACATGTCCAAAGTACATGGGACAAAGTCTCTCCACCCTCGCTTCTAAGAAGCATTTTGGCTGTACTTCTTCCAAGACAGAGCCCTGGTGGTGCAGTGGTTAAGAGTTCAGTTGCTAACGAAAAGGTTGGCAATTTTAATATACCAGCCACTCCTTGGAAACCATATGGGCGCTGTTCTACTCTGTCCTATAGGATTGCTGGGAGTTGGAACCGACTTGATGGCAATGGGTTTGGTTTGGTTTTTTGTTTTCTTCCAAGACAGATTTGTTGGTTCTTTTGTCAGTCTATGGAGTATTTAGTATGTCTTGATAGGTGCTGATTTCAACTCTCTGATTGTAGAGCAGTCACATTTTGGCCTAACTCCAGCAGGCTGAGCTTCAGAGTCCTTGGGAACTCGGTACCTAGGAGTGAAGGCTAAGCAAGGCGCTGAAGAAAGGGATGCGGAGAGTTGCACCTCTAGTGTTTCTGGCTCCTCTCCCCAGGTGCACCGCGGTCTCCCCCTGGGCTTAGCAGAGGTCTGAATGCGGGCAGAGGAAGCCACTCAGGGGTCCAGGGGTCCAGGCGCCTTCAGCTTCTGTGCGTCCAAATCTCGGCTACCCAAATCTTCAGGACTGGTGGCCAAAACGGAATTTACTCCTTCCCACCATCAGGGCCCGGCGCCCAGAGTTCAAGGGGGTGTGTGGGGGCGGGAGGGGGGGCTCGGCTGTCTGCAAACCGGGCGGGGAGAGAGACAGGTTCAGGAGGTGGGGGTGGGGAAATGCAAGGAATCAGCGGGATAAGGGGCGGGGCCAAGCGTCAAGGGTCGCCCAGCACCCCCCTGGCTTGATAAGGTGAGACCTCAGCTCACTTGAAGCAGGTCCCGGAGACCGCGAAAACGTGCACCATGCCCATGACTTTGGGCTACTGGGACCTCTGTGGGGTGAGCAAGGGGTCCGCCTGTCAGGTGGGACGGGGGTGCTGTGGCAAGGAAGTGCTGCGCAGCTTGGGAAGGTTATTCTTCAGGGCTTTGCTGGAGCTAAGCCCCATCCTGCAGTCTGGGCCCACCCAGCCTGGGTACTTTAGGCCCAGATGGGGTGGAGAAGGAGCATACTAAAGACGTCAGGAGCGAGCTCGGTGGGGTTTTCTGGCCTGTAGCTCTCAGGAGTGAGTGGTGCCCCCTTACCTGCAGGGGAAATAGTCAGGCAATCAATATCCCTCCATCTCTGACCCCTTCCCGGTGCTGTCTCTCCCAGCTGGCGCATGCCATCCGCCTGCTCCTGGAATACACAGACTCAAACTATGAGGAGAAATACACGATGGGGGACAGTAATGGCACCCTTGTGTTGGCCTCTCTGCCAGCTAATGCTAATTTGGTAACAAGCAGCCTGTGCCCTGGCCACCTGTTGCCCACCTCTGCAGGGCCTCCACCAGTTGGATCTGGGGTCTGCCCTTCCCTGGGTCCCTTTGGTTGTGCAGCTGGCCTGCCAGCTCAGGATGCTGGGAGGAAAGTGCTGCCCCACTGCTTATCGTTAACTGAAATCAACTCCCTCCCTTACCTCTTGCCTAAGCCTTTTGTAAGCCTTCATCCTGGGAGAGTGAGACTCAGTGGTTCTGTCTGACTCCAGATCTGTGAGTCTCTGGGGGTCTTGCAATGACTCTTGGCATGGTTTCTGGGGACAGAATGTTGGACTACAAGGAGGTTTGTTTTTATTTCATTGTTCCCACCACAGCTCCGGACTATGACATGAGCCATTGGCTGAACGAGAAATTCAAGCTGGGCCTGGACTTTCCCAGTGTAGGTACAGGGTGTGGAGGAAGGTGAAAGGTGTCTGTCCCTCCATCTCCTTCCCCCAGCCTGGAGGTTTTAAGACCAGGTGCCTTCTGCTCCACCCCTCTCATTCCTGGTTCTCTTCACTGCCTTTCCGTGGTGTTCCCTGTTCCAGATCACGCATGCACTGTACATACATTTATTTAGTGCCTATTTTTTTTTTTTTTTTATGGGCCAGGGCCTCAGTGTGCCAGGCCCCAGTCTGCCCTTTCACAGGGGATGGGGGTGTTGGGGAGCCTGGTGGTACAACAGACCTACCTGGTTGCCGTTGCAGCTGCCCTACTTAATTGATGGGCCTCACAAGATCACCCAGAGCAAAGCCACCCTGCGCTACATTGCCCGCAAACACAACCTGTGTGCGTTGCGCTGGGGGCAGGTGTGGCGGCACAGGAGGCCAGGTGGCCATTTCCAGGGCTTGGCTGCATGGGATGCTGAGGGTGAGTGTCCGATGTGTGGGCTGCAGGTGGGGAGACAGAAGAGGAGAAGATCCGCGTGGACATCCTGGAGAACCAGGTTATGGAGTTTCGCAATGAGCTGACCAGCATGTGCTACAACCCTGAGTTTGTGAGTTTTCGGTGGGCTGGGCCAGGACAGGGTTTAGGTTGGGAGTCGGGACCCTTGCATTCCCAACTCTGATGCTCCTTTTTGCCATTTGAACACCTTAAAACTAGGGATCCTCCAAGGGTCCCCTATATTGCTGCTAGAGTGACCTTCGAAACCCTAAAGCTCATCAAATGAAAACCCTGAATCGATTCCCTGCAATTTTAGGATAATGTCTAGGCTCTCCATTGTGGAAACTGAGTTCCTAAACGATATGCTTCACTTGTTTTCCCAGTGACTTTTCCTTGATACTCACATATAATGGATTCTCATATATAATGATTATTAGCCACACAATTCACAGAGTCTTTGTTTCTGCAGAAATATCCTCCCCTTCCTCCATTCTTTCAGCATCTCAAATTCTTCTCATCTTTCAGGAAACTAATCAAATGTCCTCTCTATTCTTGTGCCACCCCACAAGCTAGAACTCCCACTTCTTTCCCTGAGCTCTTGTAGTTCCTGTTCCTTTACATCTGAGTTGGGTGCTTGGCCAGAGGCTCACAGCGCTCCTGGGTCTGACCAACAGGCCGGTTGATGGTGCTCAGTGGTGATAGATTCCAGTCAGTGTCATTTTCCTCTGGGCTTTCCCATGCCTCTGACAGATGGGGTTGATACATAGTAAAAACCCAAAGCCAAACCTGTTGCTGTCGAGTCGATTTTGACTCACAGTGACACTATAGGACAGCATAGAACTGCCCAATAGGGCTTCTGAGGAGCAGCTGGTGGATTTGAACAGCCAACCTGTTGGTTAACAGCTGAGCTCTTAACCACTGCGCCACCAGGTTTCCTGATACATAGCAGAAGTCTAATAAATGCTGGTTGATTAAATGGAAGCCTGGGCACGGCCCAGGGGCAGTCCAGGGAGGGTGGTGGCTCTCCCGTGGCCAACTGGGTCATGGCAGCAGTGGGAAGCTGGCTCTCTGCTCAGGGAGCAGGGTCTGAGGGTGGTGACAGCTGTTTTCTGCCCCAGGAGAAGCTGAAGCCTCAGTACTTGGAGGGGCTCCCTGACAAGATGAGGCTCTTCTCACAGTTCCTTGGGCAGCGGCCATGGTTTGCAGGGGACAAGGTAAAGGGGGGAAGAGATGGAGACACAGGGTTGTCATTCCTCCCAGATGATGGAGTTCTCACCCACTCATCCTTGGCTTTCTGCAGATCACCTTTGTGGACTTCCTTGCTTATGATGTCCTCGACCAGAACTGTATCTTTGAGCCTAAGTGCCTGGATGCATTCCCAAACCTGAAGGACTTCATGACCCGCTTTGAGGTGATGCTCATGATACCCCTTCCTCTTTGATGTTTTTTTTCCTTCTCCCTTTTCCATGATACCTTCCTAGTTTTGGAGCTAAAATTAAAAATAACTAGCATTTATGGGGCATTGGCTTTATGCCAGGACCTGTGCTAAGCATTTTACATATACTGTGCCAGATTTCATCTTCACAACATTACTACAAGGTAGATAGACTTATTACCCCCATTTTACAGATGAGGAAACTGAGGTTGAAGCGCGTAAGGAGTTGGCTGAAGGTCACAGAACCAGTAGAGGCTGTGTTGGGCTGCCTGTCAGCTTCTATGGGCAGTAGCCCGTGGCTCTCCTTCTTCTGTGCTGAAAAGGAAAGCTCAGGCCCTTTTCCTTTCTGAGTTTCACAGCCCAACAAAGTATGGATGAAGCAGAACTTGAGGAGTGTGTATGTAGCTGGCAGCAGTAGGACTGGGACAAGGTAGGATTGTTAGTAAGTTCCATAGATACAGACAGTATTTATACTTCACCTCCAGAAGGCTTTGCACCAATCCAGTCCACATTGTGGGCAAATTCTGAAGTTCCCAGGTCTGCAGAGGTGCTGTGGTTGAGTATTTATGTGGGTGCCCCTGTGAAAGATTTTATCTTGAAATGTTCTATGGTGTGACAGTGTCCTTCCCTTCACTCTTCTGCCCTTTCTGCTTCCCCGTTGTCTAAGGTTTCCATCTCTGAGATGGGTCAGTACATTCAACTCATGTTCACTGATGATCTCCTGTGGATGAGGCAGTGGGTCAGGCACAGTGGGGCCTGCAAAGATGGCCCTGCCCTGGAGCCCACCCTCTGAGCTCAGTGTGGTTGGATAACTATGGCTGCAGCAGGTATGTGGGGCATGTGGTGCATACTGGGCCCTAGGGGAACACAGCCTAGACCACACCTCACCACCAATCATCCTCCATGTGTTGCTTTGAAAGCAACCCAATCTATTTGATTACAGAGTTGAGAATTTGAGGCAGTCACCCAACTGTGGTTTTAGTCTAGAGATCTTGTTCCTTTACCCCTTCCCATCATAAGATCTGCTTTCTTGGCTAGTTCTCAACAACTTATGGTTTGGGGCCAAGCTGAGCACCTTGGGGACGATACAAGAGTTAAGATGACTATGAATGTCGGCTAGGGACTGGAGCCTGCAGTGTGCTAGGGCTCTGTCTCACTGGGTTTAGGAAGGTCCAGATGTCTTAGAATTCTTTAAAAAGTTAGTGTCATACATCATGGTCCCCTTAGCTTGAGGTGAAGTAAGTTGGGGCAGAATGAGATGGTGCTCAGTTATTAGGCTGAGAAGCTTGGACTTCCTCCTGCAAGTGGAATAATTAGGGCCTGGCCCTGCAGGGCATTGCTAGTCCAGCTTCCCCAGTCAAACTTAATGCAGATTGCTGAGTCATTCCGTGAGATCCTGACCTTTCTTGTAGGCTGCACAGGCATGTTCTGAGTTCCTTTGTCCTGCTCAGGCCTGATTCTGTGAGCAAACACTGGGAAGGTGGACATGAGCCAGGAACCTTCCTCTGCAAAAGGAGAAAGTTTGTTCTGCTGGAAGTGAGATGTCCTCCTGTGGGGGAAGGGGTGGGGTGCAGCCGAAGGAGCCCAGGACTGGGGGTAGAGAGAGCCAGATTGAATTCTAGCCCTGTCCACTGACTAGCTTGGTGAGCAGTTGGAAGGTATTTAATCTCTGTGTACCTCAGTTTCCCTTCTGATAAATGGCAATAGTAGAATGTATCTTTCAGTGCACCCTAGAGAATTTTGTAATCCTGTATTATAATCTCTGGTGGATATAAAGCATCTACTAGTGTAGGATCTCCATATGTGGGAGCTCTTAGGACACCAAAAAAACCAAACCCGTTGCCATTGAGTCGATTCTGACTCATAGCCACCCTGTAGGAGAAAGTAGAACTGCCGCATAGGGTTTCCAAGAAGCTGCTGGTGGATTCAAACTGCTGACCCTTTGGTTAGCAGCTGAGCTCTTAACCACTGCACCACCAGGGCTCCCTAATTAGGATTAGATTATTATTATTTTTAAATGAGAGAGTTGTCTAACTAGATTCTTCAACAGGACAGCAAACCTTCTCTCTCCCACCGTCAGGGCCTGAAGAGGATTTCTGCCGCTTCCTCTCACGCCCTATCTGTGGGAAGCAAGCCCTGTGGGGCAACAAGTAAAAAAATGTAGGAGGTGGAAGGAGGTGGAAGGAGGAGCCAGTCCTGTGCCTGCTGCCTGGAGAACCCCTCTACCCTCCACCCTCCCCCCAGCACCAGCCCTCACCTCTCTTTCTCTCCTTTTTACTCCACTCCACTCCCCTCCCCAAGGCCTTATTTGCCCTCTTTTCTCCACCCCAACCCCACCCTGTTCAGGCCCTTTAAAGCCTCAATTTCTACTTCCCTTCAGCCAAGTCCCCCTCCTGAACTCTCTTGTCCCTGCACTGAAGCCAACCAGACCGCCTTTCCCCTCAGTAGTGCCATTGCTTGGAGGAGCTGCCTGGACTCCTGGCCTGTAGGGCTCAGTCCTGAGCTCTCTGTTCAGCCCTGAGAGAACAGTGTGGCTGGTATGTGGGCCCTGCTCCAGCATGGTCCCTACCCCAGCCCTGTCTGATCCCCAGGAAGGGCTGAGCTACACCTGGTATGTCATGTCCTCCTGGCTACCTGGATACAAGACTAACTCTGGAAGTGGTGGTAGTGATTGGGGGCAGTGCCTGGATGGACTGGGGGGTGTGTGGAGGGAGTGGGAGGACAGGGTTATAAAGGTCATTGCTCATTCTCCTCTCCTCTCTATGTCCTTCTGTTCCTCACCATGGGGATCTCTACAGAAAGAAGGGCTCCTCTATGCCTGGGACCTTCATTCACTCAGCTTTCATTGAGTCCACGAGGACCTGTGTGTGGTTCTGTCGGCACCAGGACAGTGGGAAGGGGCTGAGCAGTCCACAGGGATGTGTGTTTCTGAGGGACTACCCCCTTCACCCTCTCCAGGAGGCTTTTGCTGATTCAGATGCACGTCCTCTCTGTTCTCTCAATAAATCTCAACAGCACATAGCCCACTGTATCGTAACTGTTGTCTTACTGCCCAAATTGATCATAATTCATTGAGGATTGAATCCATGTCTTATTGGACTTTTTATTTCTGATATCTATCACAGTTCCTGGCACACAGTACATATTCAATGAAAGTTGGAAACTTGAAAGAATTACCTGTAGGCAAAGCCCTGGAGAATTCTGCAGTCATGATTGAGATTTAGAGCTCTGGAGGTAGCTGTCTCTGTCATTGGTGATATACAATAAAGTTCACAAGATTGTAAATTAACACACCTGGGGGAAGGAGCCACTAGCTCTTTCTAGCTTAAGTGGTAATAGGGCCTAGCTGCCAGTTGGAAAGCTTGACCTGAGATGGGCAGGCCCTGTTTGCTGGGCCAAAGTATAGCAGATCTGGGTGGTCAGGAGGTGGTATGGGCATTCCTATCAGGTTCTTCACAAAGGAGCAGGACTTATTGAGAATCATCTGGCTGAGTACAGTCCTCATGTCATGGCTGAATTGTGGATCTGGGAATTATTAGGCACACCCTTGAGACCTGGCCCATAGCAGAGAGACAATTTGGGGAATAGTCTTATTGGGGTTTGTCCAGATGGTCACTGCCTGCAATGTACTTCCTGCTGTTATTAAATAGAAAGGGAGCAAGAAGAGTAATGTTAAAAGTGGTTAAGAAATAAAAGGTTTAATTAAAAAAAAAAAAGATAAAACCGGTAAGATAAAAGTAAGCAAGCCAGAAGTTTATGAACCTGGTAACATATAAGTTAGTTAAGCTAAAAGTTTATTAAACTTTAAAATTTAAGAACTTAAAGACAGAAATGATAAAAGGGAAAAAAGTAATAGAAGTCAGGGTGACACTATAATAAAACATAATTAGAATAAAAATATTAAATAAAATGAAAACAGGTATATACCTAGAGCAGGGTTCAGCAAATATTTTCTCTAAAGGGCCAAGTAGTAAGGATTCTAGGCTTTGCAGACCACATGGTCTCTGACAGCCACTCAAGCCTAGCCACAGACAATCCAAAAGCGAATGGCAGGGCTACGTGCCAATAGAACTTTATTTTCAAAAACAAGTGGCTGTAGTTGGCTGACTTCTGACCTAGAAGCTCGAATTTAAAGGACATTACTATAATAAACTAAAATATTAGATTTGAAATTTAAAAGGTGATTAACTATATATAGAAAAAAGAACAAAAAATAACTCAATGCTTAAAAAAGATTGAAGATCTAATAAACGGAGACAGTTTCTAAAACATTGTGGTCAAATTATAACGTAAAAGATGAAAACATATATTTCAAAGTCATGGGTAGAGTAGCATTATCTATGTGCTTCAAATCGAGGCAACCAAAAAAGATGAGTGTATTGTGGCCAGGATCTAGCAGAGGTCCCTAGACCTGGGGCTCCTCCAGTGCTCATACCCCAACAGCGAGTCTCTCCTTCTGGAATGGGAGAGGGGGACTCATTCTTTGTGAGCATGGCTGCCTGGTGGTGTCTCCTGCACTGGTCTGTTGTCACCGTTGTTAATTACCAGTTCCCCATGCTGAATATTCCCCCTCCTTTATTGTATTAGAGAAATGATTCAGCTGAAAGAGACCTCAAGACAGCAGCTTATAGAAAAGTTGTTGCTTCTTTCATGTCACAGATCTGTGGGGAATAGTCCAGGCTGGTGGGGCAGCCCTGCTCCACAAAGGTGTTCAGGGACTCTGCCTCCTTCCATCTGTGGCCCTGCCATGTCTTTTGGTGCTTCCTTATGAAGTTCGTTCAAGTGATTATGAATATCAAGATTTAAAGAGAGAAAAATGGCTTAGAAAGGACTTCCCCATTCCACAAGTGAGGCAGAAGTTGCTTATGTTACAATCATTCACGTTGGTGAGACTCAGTTGTGTGGCTATACCTAGTCACAGGGTAGACCCCTATTTCTACAGAAAAATGGAAGAATGGATTTTGGTGAACAACTGCCATCTGTGCTAAATCCAAAGAAGTGGGCATAAAGGTCAACTAAGCCCAAGTCCAGGAGAAATCTTGGGTTTCATGCAGTGGTTTAAAGTAGGTGGAATCACTTAAGATTCCTTGTGCCAAAACAAGGAATTTATTAGAGGTACATTCAATCCCTGGTCACGTTGTTAGCTGTGCAACCTGAGAATCCAGTTAGTGTGCCTGAGCACACATGGGATTATTCTAGACAAGGCTCCACAGCCAATTCTGGGCACAGACACCAGAGCCCCTACCCTTGACCCATGGCACTGGTTGCAGTCTTTCAGCACAGCAGCCTCCAAAAACCTAATCCCTCCACCACTACCCTTCCCAGAACACAGAACACAAATTCTGCTCTCCAGGCCTGCTTCTTTGGAACTGCCTTTCTATACCACTGTGTGAAGTTAGCAGAGCCTAAGACAAGACCTGTGTGTGCTTCAGCCACAAGGGAGGCTGGAAGAGCAAGTGAATTAAATTCTGTTGGATACAACCAAATAGTAAATGTGGCTTAAATAGGCTAGGTCTGGAGTAGATAGTCAAGGCCTGGCAGTGCTAACTTCACAGTGTCTTTAATGAGTCAGCTTGCTAAATCCACCATCCTCAGCATATGATTTCTATTCTCTAGGTCACCGCATGGTTCAAAGTGGCTGCTAGAGCCCTTGCTATCACATATTTGTTCCAAACATTGGGAAAGAGAAGGAAGAAGGGTTTTTTTTCCCTTCCTTTTAAGGAGAATTCCTGGGGGTAACATATAACACCTCTGATTACATCTTGTTGGTTAGAACTTGATCGTATTGGAAATGATGTCTTTTTACTGGGAAACAATGTACCCAGCAGAAACGGAAATTTCATCAGTAAAAAAGACGGGGGAGAAGATGGGGATATGGGAGTCAAGCAGCCGTTTTCCACCTTGGGGAGATGAGACTTAAAATGTGAGAAATCCTCCTCCCATAAGAACAATGTTTAAAAGATGCAGAAGATGCTTAACATAAACTTATTTTTTTCCATATATACACTTCCAAACAGTAGCTAGCACCAATGATCCTGCCAAATATAATGCAACCATCCCTCATACAAATGAAAACAAACTCAACCCCTTTCCCCACAAAACAGGAACAACCCAATGTGTCATCCGCTATTGCACCCAGTTCCAAGTACAGAATCCATGGGTAAAGAACCTCTTTTTTTTTTTTATTATGGTAAAATAAACATAAAATTTCCCATTGTAACCATTTCAAAGCTTACAATTCAATGGCATAATAAACCTTTTATAATAAACACTGATGTCAGCACCCTGAAGTCACTCCCTGGATTGGCGCCTGTCTCCATCCCTGAGGTATGCTGTTGTCCCACTCCAATAGCCTACATTTTCCTCACTCATGTGGCCGTGTGGCAGCCTGAGTGAAACCTTCATGGATGGCAGACACGTAGAGACCAGTCCACCACCATGTGACCACTGTAGATTTGGAAGCAGAGAGCTGAGGATCTGATCCTAATAGATCCTGGAACAGCTCTTCCCATAAGCACTAATTCATCAGATCTGTCTTTAATGGACTCCATTGGATGGTGTGGCCCCATCAGCCCCCCATTAAAGTATGGTCCTGTCTAAAACGCCCAATGGCCACCTACACTTCCTCCATACCTCCAATTCTCTTCCCATTTGAAACAATTTTGGAAGGAAGCAGATAGAGTTTAGGTCACAGTTCAGAAAGAACATCCATGAATACAATTAGAAACATTTCATCATAGAAGATAAAATATAGATCTATCTAATTTAATTTTCCTTCAAACTTCTAACACAACATGAACCTTATCTTGCTTGTTTTAGTGCCACCCTCTGTACCCTTGAAAACACCCCCTTCTATTAACCTCAGGTAGGCCCTTTATCTCCACATCTGGTCACACAGCAGCATCTATTCATTTAGAATTCAAATATATCCATGTCATGGATTGAATTGTGTCCCTCCAAAAATGTGTGTATCAGTTTGGCTGAGCCATGATTCCTGGTATTGTGTGATTGTCTACCAGTTTGTCATCTGATGTGATTTTCCTAGGTGTTGTAAATCCTGCCTCTGTGATGTTAATAAGGGGGGATGGGCAGCAGTTGTGTTGATGCACCAGGACTCAATCTAAGGGATTGGACTGTGTCTTGAGCAGGTTTCCTTTGGGATATAAAAGAGAGAAGTGAGCAGAGAGATAGGGGGACTTCATATCACCAAGAAAGCAGTGCTGGGAGCAGAAAGCGTCCTTTCAACCGGGGTTTCTGCATGAAGAGGCGCCTAGTCCAGGGGAAGATTGATGACAAGGACCTTACTCCAGAGCTGACAGAGAAAGCCTTTCCCTGGAGCTGACACCCTGAATTTGGACTTTTAACTGACTTTACTGTGAGGAAATAAATTTCTCTTTTTTAAAGCCATCCACTTGTGATATTTCTGTTATAGTAGTACTAGGTAACTAAGACAATCCACATCCATTTAACTCTTTCTTCTGAACTGAAGTCCCACATGTGAGTCACTTGTAATTATTTCCGTGAAGCCTCATAAGAACAGTTAGAGCACATCCCTGTTAGTTTCAGATATGTTTTGTTTCAATTTGCCCTAAGCAAGGAGCACGCTTAATTGTGCTCATAAGGAACTTGTACTTAGACCAAAAAAGCAATGGTTTGAACAGAATGAGAGGATACTGCATGGTTGAAAGTCAAGAAAGGTGTGCGTCAGGGTTGTATCCTTTCTCCATATTTATTCAATCTGTATGCTGAGCAAATAATCCAAGAAGTTGGACTATATGAAGGAGAATGCAGCATCAGGATTGGAGGAAGACTCATCAACAACCTCGATATGCAGATGACACCACCTTGCTTGATGAAGTTGAAGAAGACTTGAAGCATGTACTGATGAAGATCAAAGACCACAGCCTTCAGTATGGATTACATCTTAACATAAAGAAAACAAAAATCCTTACAATTGGACCAATAAGCAACATCATGATAAATGGAGAAAATACTGAAGTTAGAAAGGATTTCATTGTACTTGGATCTACAACCAACACCCATGGAAGCGGCAGTCAAGGAATCAAACAATGCATTGCATTGGGCAAATCTGCTGCAAAAGGTCTCTGTAAAGTGTTAAAAAGCAAAGATGTCACCTTGAGGACTAAGGTGCACCTGACCCAAGCTATGGTTGTTTTCAGTCGCCTCACATGCATGCCAAAGCTGGGCAATGAATAAGAAACACCAAAGAAGAATTGATGGCTTTGAATTGTGGTGTTGGCGAAGAATATTAAATATACCATGGACTGCCAGAAGAACGAGAAACCCTGGTGGCGTAGCGGTTAAGTGCTATAGCTGCTAACCAAAAGGTCGGCAGTTCAAATCTACCAGGCGCTCCTTGGAAACTCAATGGGGCAGTTCCACTCTGTCCTATAGGGTCGCTATGAGTTGGAATCGACTTGAAATCTGTCTTGGAAGAAGTATAGCCAGAATGCTCCTTAGAAGCAAGGATGGCAAGACTTTGTCTCACATACTTTGGACATGTTATCAGGAGGGATAAGTCCCCGGAGAAGGACATCATGCTTGGTAGAGGGTCAGTGAAAAAGAGGAAGACCCTCAATGAGATGGACTGGAACAGTGGGCTTAAGCGTAACAAAGATTGTGAGGATGGCATGGGAGTGGGCAGTGTTTCGTTCTGTCTTATGGAGGGTTGCTATGGTTCAAAACCGATTTGACGGCACCTAACAACAACAACAAGGTGCAAGCAAGACCACTGAATCCTAAAACCGACTCTAGCCTCAGAGTTCTTAGCTGGTCCTCCAGAACCTCTCTATACCTGAACTTGGTCCTGACTCCAAACGTTTCTACCTGAACCATCTGTATCACTAAGAAAAGCGCATTTCGTTTTTTAGGTTTTTTTTTAAATGTGTCTCCTACCCAGAATAAGCAATAATTAAAAAAAAAAAAAAAAAGTTTCTTGAGGACATTCAGCACGGGTATGAAGCAAACTCTTCTTTTCTCCCTCCAATTCTCATTAGAAGGGGATCAATGCATTCTTTTGTTAAGTGCCCACTTTGTGTCAGGCTCTATGCAAGCACTAAATATAAAAATTTGAATAAGACATAGTCTCTGCTCTCAGAAAACTTATAGTTTAGTGGCAGAGGCAGATATTTAAGGAAGCAAGTATAGTTCAGTATGCTACGTGCTGATCCTGGAAAATATTGAGATTTAAAATAAGTGCATTTAAATTAGCCTGTGGGAAGAGGAAGGATGTCAGTCAGGGGAAGCCAAATCTCAGTGTGTGAACACACTTTCTGGCTTACACTTCATGTCCAGTGTGGTCAGCTGGGCCCTGTTCTGGTCTGTCAGAGACCGAGACTGATGGAGGCTTTGATGTGATGTCTGCTTTCATAGTCACCCCAGCGGTGGAAATGTCGTGGCGGCTCAGGTACTGGCTTTCACAGCTTCTGCTGGAAAATGGGTGTACATTCTACTTACATAGAATTGACCAAAGCAAGTCACCAGGCTACGCTTTAACTTCATGAGGACAGTGAAGCTTCCCCAAAGGGAAAACAATTAGAAATCTCTGGTGACTAGCCCTAATGATCTCTACCAGGGTTACCAGATGTAGCCTCCAGATGAAGTGCCTTTGAAGCCTAGAAGACGTGTAGCCATTAGCCATACTGAGGGGGCCAGGGGAAAAGCACGCCAGGCAGAGGGAAGAGCAAGTACAAGAGGGTGAAAAGAAAACGTGGTGCTTTTGGGTAATTTATGTAACACTGGTGGCATAGTGGCTAAGAACTCGGCTGCTAACCAAAAGGTCAGCAGTTTGAACCCCCCAGATGCTCCTTGGAAGCCCTATGAGGCAGTTCTACTCTGTCCTGTAGTGTTGCTATGAGTCAGAATCGACTCAACAGCAATAGGTTTGACTTTTTGGCTTCGGGTGTATTCTAAGCACTCTAGAAACGTTGACTTAATTCTCCTAACAACCCCATGAAAATGGGTTCATTTTATCAGAGAAGACACTGCTGCACAGGAGGCCACAGTTCACTAGCGGCAGAGCCAGGATTTGAACTCAGGCAGCCTGACTCCAGAGACCACGGTCCTGAACACTCCACTATGCTGCAACCGCTATGGAGTCAGAAAGGCTGGGACCCAGTGCTCCAGGGCAGGGATAGGGGCACATGGCAAAAGACGTAGCTGGAAAGGAAACAGAGGTCAGATTCCAAAGGATATTGTAAGGCAGAGGGAGAAAATCTTTTTTCTGAGACTTCAGAAGCCTTTCAACACACTTAAGTGGAGGAATGACGTGATGAAATTTGCACGTTATAAAAATCTTTGCTAGGCGGAGCCAAGATGGCGGACTAGGCAGACGCTACCTCGGATCCCTCTTACAACAAAGACTCGGGAAAACAAGTGAATCGATCACATACATAACAATCTACGAACCCTGAACAACAAACACAGATTTAGAGACGGAGAACGAACTAATACGGGGAAGCAGTGATTGTTTCCAGAGCCTGGAGCCAGCGTACCAGTCAGGTACGGCACAAGCACAGAGAGCTGCTCCACCCCCCTGAACTAACCCCGGGAGGGGGACCAGCCGGTTCCACGGGCGGCATGGGACGCAGCCGGTAGGAGAAGTCCCCGGGAGGCAGTGACTGGTCTTTCAGCAGAAAGAGCAGCATCTGAGCTGGGGAACCGTCCCGCAGGGATTTAGACTGGACGCAGGTACGGCATAAACACGGAGAGTTGCTCCACCCCCCTGAACTAACCCCGGGAAGGGGCCCAGCCGGGTCGCGCCGGCGGCGTGGGACGCAGCCGGTAGAAGAAGTCCCCGGGAGGCAGCGACTGGTATTGGAGCGGGGAGAACATCGTCCCAGCCGGGACACTCGGTCACGGCACAAGCACGGGGAGCTGCTCCACCCATCTGAACCAACCCCGGGAGGAGGCCCAACTGGTTCTCAGAGGCGGCACGGCCACATGGCTGGAGGGATGAGAAGTCCCAGGGAGGCAGCGACTGATTTTGGAGTCGAGAGTGCACCGTCCCAGTAGGGGAGCCTTGACGCTGGGCGTGGGGCTAGAAGCGGAGGATCTGACCGTGACTCCAGCGGGCCAGACCCCCTGGGGGCAATCTCCACACAGCTAGCACACATAGGTGACGCGCCCGCGGGAATCTCAGATATAATAGTCATTACAAGCAAGACAAGCAACTCTGGCTATATTCTGAGGTGCTACTCTCCTATCTCTCTGTTCCCTCCCCCACCCTCCCCAGGCGGCTTCATTAACATCTGAATAGCCTGAGCCAGAGGGAGAACTCTGATAGGGATCTGACTGCATTTTTTTTTTTTATCGGATTTTCTGGAAAAACTAGTTTCCCAGTGATGGCTCGGAGACAACAATCCATATCAAACCACTTAAAGAAGCAGACCATGACAGCTTCTCCAACCCCCCAAACAAAAGAATCAAAATCTTTCCCAAATGAAGATACAATCTTGGAATTATCAGATACAGAATATAAAAAACTAATTTACAGAATGCTTAATGATATCACAAATGAAATTAGGATAACTGCAGAAAAAGCCAAGGAACACACGGATAAAACTGTTGAAGAACTCAAAAAGATTATTCAAGAACATACTGGAAAAATTAATAAGTTGCAAGAATCCATAGAGAGACAACATGTAGAAATCCAAAAGATTAACAATAAAATAACAGAATTAGACAATGCAATAGGAAGTCAGAGGAGCAGACTCGAGCAATTAGAATGCAGACTGGGACATCTGGAGGACCAGGGAATCAACACCAACATAGCTGAAAAAAAATCAGATAAAAGAATTTAAAAAAATGAAGAAACCCTAAGAATTATGTGGGACTCTATCAAGAAGGATAACCTGCGGGTGATTGGAGTCCCAGAACGGGGAGGGGGGACAGAAAACACAGAGAAAATAGTTGAAGAACTCCTGACACAAAACTTCCCTGACATCATGAAAGACGAAAGGATATCTATCCAAGATGCTCATCGAACCCCATTTAAGATTGATCCAAAAAGAAAAACACCAAGACATATTATCATCAAACTTGCCAAAACCAAAGATAAACAGAAAATTTTAAAAGCAGCCAGGGAGAAAAGAAAGATTTCCTTCAAGGGAGAATCAATAAGAATAAGTTCTGACTACTCAGCAGAAACCATGCAGGCAAGAAGGGAATGGGACGACATATACAGAACACTGAAGGAGAAAAACTGCCAGCCAAGGATCATATATCCAGCAAAACTCTCTCTGAAATATGAAGGCGAAATTAAGATATTTACAGACAAACACAAGTTTAGAGAATTTGCAAAAACCAAACCAAAGCTACAAGAAATACTAAAGGATACTGTTTGGTCAGAGAACCAATAATATCAGATATCAGCACAACACAAGGTCACAAAACAGAACGTCCTGATATCAATTCAAATAGGGAAATCACAAAAACAAACAAATTAAGATTAATTAAAAAAAAAAATACACATAATGGGGAATCATGGAAGTCAATAGGTAAAAGATCACAATAATCAAAAAGAGGGACTAAATACAGGAGGCATTGAACTCCCATATGGAGAGTGATACAAGGCGATATAGAACAATACAAGTTAGGTTTTTACTTAGAAAAATAGGGGTAAATAATAAGGTAACCACAAAAAGGTATAACAACTCTATAACTCAAGATAAAAACCAAGAAAAACGTAACGACTCAACTAACATAAAGTCAAGCACTATGAAAATGAGGATCTCACAATTTACTAAGAAAAACGCCTCAGCACAAAAAAGTATGTGGAAAAATGAAATTGTCAACAACACACATAAAAAGGCATCAAAATGACAGCACTAAAAACTTATTTATCTGTAATTACCCTGAATGTAAATGGACTAAATGTACCAATAAAGAGACAGAGAGTCACAGACTGGATAAAGAAACACGATCCATCTATATGCTGCCTACAAGAGACACACCTTAGACTTAGAGACACAAACAAACTAAAACTCAAAGGATGGAAAAAAGTATATCAAGCAAACAATAAGCAAGAAAGAAGAG
Source organism: Elephas maximus indicus (assembly GCF_024166365.1). NCBI lineage: Eukaryota > Metazoa > Chordata > Mammalia > Proboscidea > Elephantidae > Elephas > Elephas maximus. The sequence continues at coordinate 171,666,977 of NC_064821.1, read as the reverse complement.
GAGTAGCAATATTAATTTCTGACAAAATAGACTTCAGACTTAAATCCACCACAAAGGATAAAGAAGGACACTATATAATGATAAAAGGGACCATTGATCAGGAAGACATAACCATATTAAATATTTATGCAGCCAATGACAGGGCTGCAAGATACATAAATCAAATTTTAACAGAATTGAAAAGCGAGATAGATACCTCCACAATTATAGTAGGAGACTTCAACACACCACTTTCGGAGAAGGACAGGACACCCAGTAAGAAGCTCAACAGAGACACGGAAGATCTAATTACAACAATCAACCAACTTGACCTCATTGACTTATACAGAACTCTCCACCCAACTGCTGCAAAATATACTTTTTTTTCTAGCGCACATGGAACATTCTCTAGAATAGACCACATATTAGGTCATAAAACAAACCTTTGCAGAGTCCAAAACATCGAAATATTACAAAGCATCTTCTCAGACCACAAGGCAATAAAACTAGAGATCAATAACAGAAAAACTAGGGAAAAGAAATCAAATACTTGGAAAATGAACAATACCCTCCTGAAAAAAGACTGGGTTATAGAAGACATCAAGGAGGGAATAAGGAAATTCATAGAAAGCAACGAGAATGAAAATACTTCCTATCAAAACCTCTGGGACACAGCAAAAGCAGTGCTCAGAGGCCAATTTATATCAATAAATGCACACATACAAAAAGAAGAAAGAGCCAAAATCAGAGAACTGTCCCTACAACTTGAACAAATAGAAAGTGAGCAACAAAAGAATCCATCAGGCACCAGAAGAAAACAAATAATAAAAATTAGAGCTGAACTAAATGAATTAGAGAACAGAAAAACAATTGAAAGAATTAACAAAGCCAAAAGCTGGTTCTTTGAAAAAATTAACAAAATTGATAAACCATTGGCTAGACTGACTAAAGAAATACAGGAAAGGAAACAAATAACCCGAATAAGAAACGAGAAGGACCACATCACAACAGAACCAACTGAAATTAAAAGAATCATTTCAGATTATTATGAAAAATTGTACTCTAAAAAATTTGAAAACCTAGAAGAAATGGATGAATTCCTGGAAAAACACTACCTACCTAAACTAACACATTCAGAAGTAGAACAACTAAATAGACCCATAACAAAAAAAGAGATTGAAACGGTAATCAAAAAACTCGCAACAAAAAAAAGCCCTGGCCCGGACGGCTTCACTGCAGAGTTCTACCAAACTTTCAGAGAAGAGTTAACACCACTACTATTAAAGGTATTCCAAAGCATAGAAAATGACGGAATACTACCCAACTCATTCTATGAAGCCACCATCTCCCTGATACCAAAACCAGGTAAAGACATTACAAAAAAAGAAAATTATAGACCTATATCCCTCATGAACATTGATGCAAAAATCCTCAACAAAATTCTAGCCAATAGAATCCAACAACACATCAAAAAAATAATTCACCCTGATCAAGTGGGATTTATACCAGGTATGCAAGGCTGGTTTAATATCAGAAAAACCATTAATGTAATCCATCACATAAATAAAACAAAAGACAAAAACCGCATGATATTATCAATTGATGCAGAAAAGGCATTTGACAAAGTCCAACACCCATTCATGATAAAAACTCTTACCAAAATAGGAATTGAAGGTAAATTCCTCAACATAATAAAGGGCATCTATGCAAAGCCAACAGCCAATATCACTCTAAATGGAGAGAACCTGAAAGCATTTCCCTTGAGAACGGGAACCAGACAAGGATGCCCTTTATCACTGCTCTTATTCAACATTGTGCCAGAAGTCCTAGCCAGGGCAATTAGGCTAGACAAAGAAATAAAAGGTATCCGGATTGGCAAGGAAGAAGTAAAGTTATCACTATTTGCAGAGGACATGATTATATACACAGAAAACCCTAAGGAATCCTCCAGAAAACTACTGAAACTAATAGAAGAGTTTGGCAGAGTCTCAGGTTATAAAATAAACATACAAAAATCACTTGGATTCCTCTACATCAACAAAAAGAACACCGAAGAGGAAATAACCAAATCAATACCATTCACAGTAGCCCCCAAGAAGATAAGATACTTAGGAATAAATCTTACCAAGGATGTAAAAGACCTATACAAAGAAAACTACAAAGCTCTACTACAAGAAATTCAAAAGGACATACTTAAGTGGAAAAACATACCCTGCTCATGGATAGGAAGACTTAACATAGTAAAAATGTCTATTCTACCAAAAGCCATCTATACATTTAACGCACTTCCGATCCAAATTCCAATGTCATATTTTAAGGGGATAGAGAAACAAATCACCAATTTCATATGGAAGGGAAAGAAGCCCCGGATAAGCAAAGCACTACTGAAAAAGAAGAAGAAAGTGGGAGGCCTCACCTTACCTGACTTCAGAACCTACTATACAGCCACAGTAGTCAAAACAGCCTGGTATTGGTACAACAGACACATAGACCAATGGAACAGAATTGAGAACCCAGACATAGATCCATCCACGTATGAGCAGCTGATATTTGACAAAGGACCAGTGTCAATTAACTGGGGAAAAGATAGCCTTTTTAACAAATGGTGCTGGCATAACTGGATATCCATTTGCAAAAAAATGAAACAGGACCCATACCTCCCACCATGCACAAAAACTAACTCCAAGTGGATCAAAGACCTAAACATAAAGACTAAAACGATAAAGATCATGGAAGAAAAAATTGGGACAACCCTAGGAGCCCTAATACAAGGTATAAACAGAATACAAAACATTACCAAAAATGATGAAGAGAAACCCGATAACTGGGAGCTCCTAAAAATCAAACACCTATGCTCATCTAAAGAGTTCTCCAAAAGAGTAAAAAGACCACCTACAGACTGGGAAAGAATTTTCAGCTATGACATCTCAGACCAGCGCCTGATCTCTAAAATCTACATGATTCTGTCAAAACTCAACCACAAAAAGACAAACAACCCAATCAAGAAATGGGCAAAGGATATGAACACACATTTCACTAAAGAAGATATTCAGGCAGCCAAAAGATACATGAGAAAATGCTGTCGATCATTAGCCATTAGAGAAATGCAAATTAAAACTACGATGAGATTCCATCTCACACCAGCAAGGCTGGCATTAATCCAAAAAACACAAAATAATAAATGTTGGAGAGGCTGCGGAGAGATTGGAACTCTCATACACTGCTGGTGGGAATGTAAAATGGTACAACCACTTTGGAAATCTATCTGGCGTTATCTTAAACAGTTAGAAATAGAACTACCATACAACCCAGAAATCCCACTCCTCGGAATATACCCTAGAGATACAAGAGCCTTCACACAAACAGATATATGCACACCCATGTTTATTGCAGCTCTGTTTACAATAGCAAAAAGTTGGAAGCAACCAAGGTGTCCATCAACGGATGAATGGGTAAATAAATTGTGGTATATTCACACAATGGAATACTACGCATCGATAAAGAACAGTGACGAATCTGTGAAACATTTCATAACATGGAGGAACCTGGAAGGCATTATGCTGAGCGAAATGAGTCAGAGGCAAAGGACAAATATTGTATAAGACCACTATTGTAAGATCTTGAGAAATAGTAAACCTGAGAAGAACACATACTTTTGTGGTTACGAGGGGGGGAGGGAGGGAGGGTGGGAGAGGGTTTTTTATTGATTAATCAGTAGATAAGAACTGCTTTAGGTGAAGGGAAAGACAACACTCAATACATGGAAGGTCAGCTCAATTGGACTGGACCAAAAGCAAAGAAGTTTCCGGGATAAAATTAATGCTTCAAAGGTCAGCGGAGCAAGTGCGGGGGTCTGGGGAACATGGTTTGCGGGAACTTCTAAGTCAATTGGCAAAATAATTCTATTATGAAATCATTCTGCATCCCACTTTGAAATGTGGCGTCTGGGGTCTTAAATGCTGACAAGCGGCCATCTAAGATGCAGCAGTTGGTCTCAACCCACCTGGAGCAAGGGAAAATGAAGAACACCAAGGCCACACGACAACTAAGAGCCCAAGAGACAGAAGGGGCCACATGAACCAGAGACCTGCATCATCCTGAGACCAGAAGAACTAGTTGGTGCCCGGCCACAACCGATGACTGCCCTGACAGGGAGCACAGCAGAGGACCCCTGAGGGAGCAGGAGATCAGTGGGATGCAGACCCCAAATTCTCATGGAGAGACCAAACTTGATGGTCTGACTGAGACGGGAGGAATCCCGGCGGCCATGCTCCCCAGACCTTCAGTTGACACAGGACAGGAACCATCCCCGAAGACAACTCATCAGAAATGAAAGGGACTGGTCAGCGGGTGGGAGAGAGACGCTGATGAAGAGTGAGCTAATTATATCGGGTGGACACTTGAAATTGTGTTGGCAACTCTTGTCTGGAGGGGGGATGGGAGGATAGAGAGAGAGGGAAGCCGGCAAAATTGTCAAGAAAGGAGAGACTGAAAGGGCTGACTCAAGAGGGGGAGAGCAAGTGGGAGTAGGGAGTGAGATGTATGTAAACTTATATGTGACAGACTGATTGGATTTGTAAACGTTCACTTGAAGCTTAATAAAAGTTATTAAAAAAAAAAATCTTTGCTAAATTTCAATTCCTCTCCTCTGGCCACCTTGCACCTAGGCTCCTTAAGTCCCTCTTTATCTACGTGGTTCACTTGCTCCACCTGGTCCTGCATAAAAAAAAAAAAGAAGGGTAAGGCAGGTGCAAATTTATACAGAGTCAGGTGTTCTCATAAGCCCTCAACTGGCTTTAAGGGCAGACTCAGGTCCACACGTATCAGCCTCCCCTACTCTACTCAACCCATCCAGGGAACCGCAAATACAACTAACTTTTCTTTAATCCCATAAACTATATACTTCTAAACTGGAAATGCCTTAGCCCAATTGCCCTACCTTCAGCAATGAATAAAACTGAGTCTTCCTAATACTTTTTGGGGGGCTGCTCCACCAGATTTAAATTAATCCATGCCTGTGCATCCATCACAAAGTTTTTAAAAAAGCTTATTGATGCTACCTACATAAACCCACCACTGATTTTACTTCTCTGTCAATATTTGTGTGTCCACCATCCCCCTTGCCTGCAGGCAGCCATTGTGATAGTATGCCCTTTTTGTCCCATGTTAAAATTAGAGTTAGGGGCTGGTTGGGGCCTGGGGGGCCCATATCACCTCTGAAAAGAATCTGTCCCATCCCAGAGGCCTCCCCTGCTTCCTGGGCCTGACCCGAGTGGTTGCATTGCTTCCAGTCACGTCATTCATCTTGGGTAACTCAAAGTGGAATTTCACTAACAAAAGTAATAAATGGAAAAAATTGGAACATGTGATTTGACTATAGTCTAGCTGAATTTCATGTGACATACATCCCACCCACAGCCTGTGCTTCTTTGCTCATCCTCTACCACGTTGTTCTCTTCTGTCATCTCTCTCTCCCAGGTTTCTGTTCTCATTTCACTTCTCAGAAGACTAGAGCCAGTTTCTCTTTCCTCTCATGCTTCCCTGCGGTGACCAGACTCTAAGGTTGTCCCCCATGGTCCTGCCTCCTGGTACTCACACCCTGTGGACTCCCTTCCCCTTGAGCGCAGGCAGGACCTATGATTTTCTAACTGGTAGAATACAGCTAAGATTTCAGAGTATCAACTCTGTGATTACATTACACAGGACAGTGTTGTTGTTTTTGCATGCGACTGAGTCGATTCCAACTCATAGCAACCCCATGTGACAGAGTAAAACTGAAAGGGTTTTCTTGGCCGTAACTTTTATGGAAGCAGATCACCAAGTCTTTCCCTCATGGAGCTGCTGGGTGGGTTTGACCCACTGACCTTTTGGTTAGCAGCCTAGCGCTTAACTGTTGTACCACCAGGGCTCCTACGCAGAACTGTAGTGTTCCCCTTTCAGGGTGACCCTCTCCCTTACTGACTTTGATGAAGCAAATGGCCCTGTTGGGGAGACTCACATTGCAAGGAACTAGGAGTGGCCTCCAGCTGATAACCAACAAAAAACTTAGGCCCTCTGTCCAACAGGCCACAAGGAACTGAATTATGCCCACAATCACATGAACACAGAAGTGGAACCTTCTCTAGTAAAGCCTCGATATGAGACTGCAGCCCTGGCTAGCACATTGATTGCAGCTTTCAGATGACACCCTGAAGTAGGGGACCCAGCAAAGCTGTACCCAGACACCTGACCCACACACTGTGAGATAATAAATGTGAATTGCTTTAAGCTGTAAGCTGTTAAGTTTGTGATAATACTAGCAGCAATAACTAATACATTCTGATTTCTGGTCATATCCTCTATCTAGTCCCCAGAGGCATCTGTAGTGTCTCTGGCCTCTCTTAAATCCACAATGCCTTCCCTTAGGGCATATATGTGCATAGAAATTCTAGGGTGTGAGGCCCCACAAATCCAAATTTACTAGCGATCAGGTTGAAAAGAATCTTCTCAGCTCTCTACCTCTCCAGGCCCTAGGCTTCCCATACCTAAGATATTGGCCTGGACACCTAAGTACTACTTGCAGGGGTGGCTAAAGGTGGCAGTTGAACTACATACTTAGTATCTCGTGTCTGTACTAATCCCCCTGACTTTACCAGGCCTTCGGGCAGTTCCTGCCCGCTGTCTCTTCTGATGGTGTAGTGGTTAAGTGCTGCGGCTGCTAACTAAAAGCAGTTTGAATCCACCAGGCACTCCTTGGAAACTCTGTGGGGCAGTTCTACTCTGTCGTATAGGATTGCTGTGAGCTGGAATTGACTTGATGGCAATGGGTTTGGCTTTGGTCTCTCACTAGGTAGATCCTTGGCTCCTGGTTCACAGGGGACAGCAATCACATCCCCAAGGCACTAAGGCAAAAGACTCAAAGGTTTGCTCTATGAATGAAGAGTGGTGTCAACTCAATCTCTACAGGGTCAATTTATGTTGCTTTCATTTCTTAAAATTAGTGTCTATTGCGCAAGTAGCGCATAAATACATCTCCTTGTTGAAAAGGGGGAAAAAAAACACACAAGCCTTATCTGCAATGTCCCCTTTAAATTCCACTCTCTCACACTTGTTTTTAGTTTGGTATCTTTCAGAACTTTCTCTATTCATTCATGTACACACATCAAACTGTAGAAAATACCAGTGTGGCTGCCATTTTCAAAACATAAAAGGTATCACATTGTATATACCAATCTAATTCTAAAATTTTAACCCTGTCTTGGAGATCTTCCCATGTTAGTGCCTACACTCCAATCTCTAACTGCCATGTGGTATTCCACAGCACAACTGAGCATTTACTTACTTGCTATGAAAAGCAACACCCCAATAAACACCTTAGTATACCCCTTTGGGTACATGGGTATTTACAGGATGCAGTTGGTAGGTCACAGGATGTGATTTAAATTTTATAAGATATTGACAAGCTGTCATCCAAAGGCTGTAACAATTTAAAAGCTCCCCTGCAGGAAATGCATCGCTTTCCCAAACCTTGTCCAATACTTTATAAGTAATACTGATTTCTCTTCATCTGAGTCAAAATTGACTCGACGGCAACAGGTTTGGCTTTTGGTTCATCTGACAGAATGGGTTCTCACTGTTGGAATCTGCAGTTCCTTGGATTATATTTAAACATCTTTTTTTTCCACATTTTTTGTAGGGGGGGAGTGTGGGCCCGTATTTCTAGTTCTATAATTTGTTTGTAGATTTTTTCCCATTATTCTACTTAATTGCCTTAATGATAACAATTTTTGTTAATTTTTATACTGCTCCTTTGTCTCTGTCACCTGTCTTTTAACTTTGCTTATTTGTGCTTTCCCATAGGGACGTTTTAGATTTTGATACTGTTCAATTTATACCTTCTTTTGATGTCCTATTTAGAGAAAGTTCCCCTACCTTGTGATCACAAACATTCTTATGGTTTTGTTAATGCTCCTACAGCTTTGTGTTTAATTCCACCTGAATTAATTTCAGTGAATGGTGTAAGGTAGAGCTCCATTATTTTTAACTGGAAAGCAATTGTCCAGGCTCTTCTTACTAGCTAGTCTACCAGTTGGAAACACCACCTTTGTCATACTATGTTTTCAGATATACAGGGGTCTGTTTCTGAACTCCAATTCATCACCACCACCAGTACCACAGAGTTTTAGTTGACACACCTTCACCAGACCTTCCCTAGGGCCTCCAGTCCCATTTAACATACTTCCTTCTCTACAACTGTTCAACCCCACCTTTATTTCTAGTCCCCACTCTCCAGACTGGGCATGAGCCTCTCTAATCCTGAACACAGCTGGGGAGCAGGGGGATGGCAGTGGTGGCCAAGATCGCATTCACATCCTGGTAACCCTCCACATGTCCTTAATCTCCTTGTGCCTCTACTCCCAAAAATAATCCAGCTGGACCACCAACAGCCAAAGTGCTATTTATTGAAAAGCATAGAGAAGACAGAACAAGGCCCCCTAGGGACAAGATGGAACAAGACAAGCAGTGTGACTCTGCCTCCCGCTCAGCATATCCTCTTGTTGCCCCACTGCGCCATCTTGTTGTTGATGGGCATCTTGAAGAAGCGGTCAGACTGCATGTATGCAGCTATTTTCTCCAAAGCCTGAAAGGAATGCACACCAAACTTGATAAAGACCCGAACCCCGTCCAACAGAACCAGACCAAAACTACAACATTCACATGCTGCCTGCCTCCACTTACTCCCATTTCTGGTAGACAGAGCCTTTGTGGTGGAAGGAATCAGGCCTTTACCAAGACTGAAAGGCTCAGAGGCGACCCACCCTTGGTCCCTTCAGGCAAAAGCTCGTGTTGGGCAACAATTTACCACGCTGAGGTCCCTCAGGGCCCAGGAGAGCTTGGGAATTTTTTTGTAAGAGAAAGGGGCAGGGAGCCTCACCTCAAAACGGCACATGAAAGCCTTCAGATTTGGGAACTCATCCAGGCACTTGGGCTCAAACATGCGGTTCTGATCTAAGACATCATAGGTGAGAAAGTCCACAAAGGTGAGCTAGAAGGAGAACAACAGGATGATGAGGTCTGGAAAGTTCATGAACAGCTGCAGAGATAGAGATGTCCTTTCCTTTCCCTTCTTCCTACCTTCTCCCCTGCAAACCAGGAGAATTTCCCCAAGAACAAGGAGAATTGTTTCAGTTGTCCAGGTAGCTGTTCTAAGTACTGAGGCTTCAACTTTTCCTGGGAGAGAATGAAGACAGAGAAGGAGAACAACAGCTGTCATCTCTTCATAGCTGACAAGGAAAGGGTCCAGTGGTGGACACTTAGCAGCCCCTTCTCCAGGTGCCTTCCTCTCACTGCCTTCAGGTGGGGGTGGCAGGATGGGAAGCCAGAGTTTGAAAAGGATAAGGGGCTAACACTAGAGATACAACACAGAACAAATCAAAAACAAGGGTTTTGTTTCCTGTTCTCACTGCCAACCTGGGTTGTTGAGAAGGTGGCAGGGGCAGAAATGAATGCTCTTTTTTTTTCCTGATACAGCATTCAGTTGATACCTGTTAAGGAAACTCACATGGTCAGGGCTGTAGCAGATCCGTGCAAGCTGCATGCGGAAATCCATTACTTGGTTCTCTATAATGTCCACTCGAATCTTCTCTTCTTCTGTCTCACCACCTGTGGGCCAAACGACAAGAACTCACCTTGGCTGTACCCACCCCTAGTGAACAAACGACGTGGTCTCCCTCACCAGCCTTCGATACTCACACATGTTGTGCTTGCGAGCGATGTAGCGCAAGATGGCATTGCTCTGGGTGATCTTGTTCTTCCCATCCAGGAGGTAGGGCAGCTGGGAAGAAAGAAAATTAAGTGAGTGACATGGCTCTCTTTTGCTCCCCTCACCTCTTTCCACTGGAAAAGATTAGGCTTCAGGGAAGTGAACAGTAGAAATAACACGCTGTGTTAGGAGAAAGAAGCTCAGGAGAAGTTAGCAATTGGGTCTCCACCTGATTCTACACAGGAGTTCTTAATCTGTGTGCGCGCGTGTGTACACATGTACCAGCAACGCTTTCTCAGAATAATGTTTTCAAATACTTAAAGCAAGTTACACACATTTACAGAATTATCAAAATATTACAAAACCTCAAATTTTAATAAATTAATATGTGCTTATTAATGAATTAAACAACGAGATCTAATAACTACAATAATTCCAAAATAATGATCAGTGTAAATAACATTTAAGATATCTGTGATAAATGTAGTATGATACAAAAATACCTGATCTCTACTGAAGTCAAAGTCGCATACATAGCTAATAACCAACGGGGCTTATCACCCATAGTCACGTTAAAAGAAAATGCTAAATTTTAGTTAGCGGTTAGTAAAAATGGAAATGTAATTTTTATTCTTCGTTCAAGTTCATGGACCCCTAAATTCTATTTATTCTATCAAGGTTGTTGTTGTTAGCTGCCATCTAGCTGGCCCGACTCATGGTGATCCTATGCACAACAGAACAAAACACTGTCCAGTTGCGGATTGGACCGTGGTGACTCATAGGATTTTCATGGGCTGATCTTTGCAAGTAGATCACCAAACCTTTCTTCTTAGTCTGTCTTAGACTGGACGCTCTGCTGAAATCTGTTCTGTATCAGAGCAGCAAGCAAGCCTCCAATGACAGACAGGTGGTGCCTGCACATAAGGTGCACTGGCCGGAATTGAACCCGGGTGTCCTGCACACACACACGCATAACTAAACCAAACCCGTAAACGCCTCGCTGTTGAGTTGATTCTAACTCATAGCGACCCTAGAAGAATAAAAATACCCTATAGAGCTTCCGAGATTGTTAATTTTTACTTAAGCACACTGTCTATCTTTCTCCTTCGGAGCAGCTGGTGGGTTGGAACCACTGACCTTTTGGTTAGCAGGTGAGCACTTAACCACTGCACCACCAGGGCTCCTTAGTGTCCTGCATGGAGAGCAAGAATTCTACCACTGAACAACCACTACCCCATTCTATCCAGATTAAGAATTTTATTCTAGATCCTTCCAGACCAGAGAGGGAGGAAGCAAGGATATACTTGAACGCCTTTCCTTTTGCCCCCTTTCCTCGAAGGTCACTTACATTAGGAAAGTCCAGGTCGAGCCTGAATTTCACATCCAGCCACTGGCTTCGATCATAGTCAGGAGCTATAAAAGAGAGAACGAAGCATTCAGCCTCCTTAATATCTCACCTAAGGAGTACGTGGAAAGACCCAAAGAAATGAACCAGCCCCCACACCTCACGATTCCCAGGCCCAGGAAGTTTAACCATTTAGTCTCTGGGGTTAAGCGTTAACACAGGGTTGGACCGTCACAGAGGAAGAATCCCTAATTCCAGGTAAAGGTTGTGCCCCTCCTCACACAGGACCTTTCTGCTCCCAGGTGGCACCAGAATAAAGGAACAGTTGGGCGGCCTACGTGGCTTTACGCGGGGCAACGAGAAATCGGCGCCGCCGCGGCGCTCCGCACCGGCACGCGGAGCGGCATTACCTTCCCCACACGTGTACCGCTTCTCCTCATACGACGTATCCGTGAACTCCAGCAGCATGCGGATGGCGTGCGCCAGCTGCGGGAGACAGCCCGGGGTCGCACCTCGCCGCTCCCACCGGCCCCCGCCCGCTCCCGCCGACGTCCCCGACCCCGGGCCGCCCAGACCCCGCATCTGCCGGGGCCGCGGGTCGTTAAGCGGCCGCCAAAGCCCGGCCCGCGGCTTGCGGCCCTCGGCTCCTTCCCACGGGCTCCCGCGATCCCCTAGCTGGGGCAGAAATCTGTCTCCATGGCCTGGGAGTTCGGCTGGGGCTGGCCGAGCCTGGCGGCGAGGAGGATGCCCTGGCGTCCAGAAGCCGTTTCTCTCGGAGACCGCTGACGCGGAGAGCCGGCCACCTCCAAGTCCGTCTCCCTGACCGAGCGGGTCAGCAGTTGCGCGGGCACTCACCCCGCGAATATCCCAGTAACCCAAGACCACAGCCGAGCTAGACAAAGAGCTCATCTTGATGCTGCGCCTTGGAGAACTGAAGGTAAACAGCTAGCAAGCGAGGCTTATACCCGACGCAACAGGCAGGACCCACGCGGGCGTCCTGACTCCGCCCCGACTCCGCTCTCCGTTGACGTCCCCGAGGCCCACGCGCCTGCGCGGTTTGTGCCGCGGTGGGGGTCGGGGTTGGGCGACCCACCCGCAACGTCCTGAGGGGAGCGAGCCGGGCGCCCGAGGAGGCCGGAGGTTGCGGCCTGTCGCTTTTGCCCCTGGTGGGAGCCGCACATCATTCACATCAGTGGTGTCAGTCAGGCGGGAAAAGAGCGCCGGTGGCGCAGGCAGTGCGAACCCGGTTATCCCGAGGAGTGTGAGCTTCGTGGCACACATATTTACCGAGTCCTCAGTGGGGACGGGGTGACTGCCAAGGAGTCGCTGTTTGTGGCGCGCGCTTAGGGATGTGTGGGGGGGGGGGGCGGGGAGAGTGATAGGACACCCATAAATTACAAAACCCATAAAACTGTCAGGTACACTTGATTCACCGAAGTCCTGTGGAGGGAAAGCTCTCTTGTGGCTGGAAAAGAGGCTGGTTCTGAGACGACGTCAGGGAGGAGGCGGGCGTTTCAACCTTAGGCGTTGGGAATACACGAACAGGCGCTCCAGGCCAGAGGAACCTCAGAGCAAAAGCTGGAAGGCGGGAAATACAAGTGCATGTAGAAAGAACAGCAAGTGTTGTGGATTTGGACTGCTTTCTGAGTTTGTGATGGGGTGGAGGGCGAGAGAAAGTTGGAGAAGCATATTGGGGTCAGATTGCGGCGAAGGGCCTTGCATGCCAGTGAGTGGAGTTTGGATGTTTTTGGTCACTGGGAAATCTCTAGATCACTGCTGCCCAATAGAAATACAATACAGATCCCATATGTCATTCAAAAAAAAATTTTTTTTTAAACCAATTAGGTGAATTAATTTTAATACATATCCAAGTTAGTGGAAACCCTGGTGGTGTAGTGGTGAAGTACTACAGCTGCGAACCAAAAGGCCAGCAGTTCGAATCCACCAGGTGCTCCTTGGAAATTCTGTGGAGCAGTTCTACTCTGTCCTATAGGGTCGCTAGAGTTGGAATCAACTTGACGGCAATGGGTTTACAGTTATTCAAAATATTATAATTTCAACATGTAATGAATATGAAATTATTACATTCTTTGTTTTGTGGTAAGTCTTCAAAATGCAGCGTATTTTACACTTACAACACAGTGCGGAGGACCTATGTTTCATGTTCTCAGTAGCCATAGGTGGCTAGTGGCCACTGTATTGGACAGTGCATATTGGATGCTTTGCTGAGGAGAATGTACTGTCAGACTCTGCTTCAGGGAAATTAATCTAGCCTCTTTGTGTAGAGCGGAATGGAAGAGGGAAGACACTGCCATTTTTATTTCATTCATTCAGCAAATGTTTATTAACATACCTATTGTGGGCAGGCACTGTTTTAGGTGCTAGGGATATGAACTGAACCTCAACAGAAGACATAATCCCTGTCCTCAGGATACTTAAATTCTAATGGGGAGAGGCAGAAATAAACAAGTAAATAAGTAAACATATAGTCGGTTAGGTGCTGATAGGCATTCATATGCAATGGAGAAAAGTAAAATAGGAGAAAGGGATAGAGTGTTGGGCTGGGAGTTGGGGGTTCCCACCAGGAAGAGGATTTGTGTTTTTATGTAGTGTGTTCATGAAAAGCTTCCCTGAGAAGTTAGCCTTTAAGCTAAGACCTGAAGGAAGTAAGGGATCAAGCCATTGCCCTGGGGGCTGCTTGGGTGCAAGACTGGGGCTGGGGAGGTAGAAAACTCTAGGCAGAGGGAAACAGTAAGTCATTGCTGAATACACAGCATTTAAAACCATGAGACTAGATGAGGTCTCTGTGGGAGTGAGAATACATAGTCAGAAAAGATGAGATCTGAGGGTTTTGGGTCTTGTGGCACCTCAACATTTGGAGATTGGGGATATGAGAAAGAATAAGCAAAGGAGTCTGAAAAGGAATGGCCAGTGAGGTAGGAGGAGAAACAGGAGAGTGTGGTGTTCTAGAAACTAGATGAAGTTGTTTGAATGAGAGAATGAATGTGTTAAATGTAGCTGATCCTTCAAGTAAGATGAAGACAGAGAATTAACAGCTGAATTTAGCAATTCAGGGTAGTGGTGACCTTGATAAGAGCAAGACATCTGTTAGGAGACCTCTGCAGTCCTGGGAAGAATTTAGCTTCGGAATTTAAGCAGGCCCCCCCCCCCCCCAGGGCGGAAAAGGAGCACAAATTTGCAACAGTTTCATTGTGAGACAGGATTTGTCAGTTGGCTGTGGAGGTGTGGGAGAGGAAGGAATCCAGAAGCTACTCAAGAGTTTCTGGCCTTCACAGCATGGCTATTTAGGGTACCCAGAGGCTGAGTCTTTAGTTCCCTGGTTTGGGTGTGGGGCACCCAGAGGCTGAGTCTTCAGTTCCCTGGTTTGGGTGTGGGGAATTGTATTTCCCCATTAGCCCAGCTTAAAAAAAAAATTGGGACTTTTTAAAAGGAATTTCACTAGAAAGCATAAAGGCATAATGTCCGGGTTTCTCCTCCTAAGGTAACAAAAGGCCAGTCACAAATTAACTTGAGGTATAAGGCCAACATTTATTGAGCACCTGTCATATGCCAGGCACTAGTCTAGGTACTAGACTAGCAAAGATGTCACTTTGAGGACTAAGGCACGCCTGACCCAAGCCATGGTATTTTCAGTCACCTCACATGCATGGGAAAAGCTGGACTTTATTTATTTTGATTGTGTTTTAGATGAAGGTTTGCAGAGCAAATTAGTTTCTCATTAAACAATTGATACACATAATGTTTTCTGACATCGGTTGCCAACCCCGCAACATAACACTCTCCTTTTCTCGACCTTGGGCTCCCCATTACTAGCTTTCCTGTCCCCTCCTGCTTTGTCCTTGCCCCTGGGCTGGTATGCCCATTTAGTCTTGTTTTAGGGGCCTTTCTAATCTTTGGCTGAAGGGTGAAGCTCAGGAGTGACTTGAGTACTGAGTTAAAAGGGTGTCAGGGGAAGTGGGTAGGGACAGAAAGCTGGACTTCAAATAAGGAAGACCGAAGAAGAATTTATGCCTTTGAATTATGGTGTTGGTGAAGAGTATTGCATATGCCATGGACTGCCAGAAGAATGAACAAATCTGTCTTGGAAGAAGTACAACCAGAATGCTCATTAGAAGCGAGGATGGCAAGACTTTGTCCTATGTACTTTGGACATGTTATTGGGAGGGACCAATCCCTGAAGAAGGACATCACACTTCGTCAAGTAGAGGGTCAGCAAAAAAAGGGAAGACCCTCAATGAGATGGATTGGCACAGTGGCTGCAAAGATGGGCTTAAATATAGCAATGATTGTGAGGATAGTGCAGGTCCAGGCAGTGTTTTGTTCTGTTGTACGTAGAGTCACTATGAGTTGGAACCGACTCAATGGCACCTAACAACAACAACAACAGGAAGTCTAGGTGCTTCATATATGCCAGCAGATTTATTTTAATTTAAGCTTCACAACAACTCTTTGAAGTAAGTACTATGCCCATTTTATAGAAGAAGAAACTGAGGCCTGGAGAGGTTGGATGAGTTATCTTTCTTAGCTCAAGTTCCTTTAGATGGTCTGGGGTTCAAATCTCTCTCTGTCTAATAACTTGTGCTAGTTCTACTGCACTTAGATATCCAGACAGCCCCTCACCTCACCTCTGTGTTTTCTGGGTAATACAGGGACCCCTGAACTAAAGCCTCCCCACCCCCACCCCGCCCTAGTTCTGGAGGATTTCCCCCTCTTCCTAGGGCTCCTTCAGCTCTGTGAAGCCCCAGAAAGCCATGAATTAATATCTCCTTCCTCTATCCCAAGAAATTAACTTTGCTGGTTAACTTTTGCCCCTGGCAAGCCAGACCCTAAGGGCCTCACCTTTTTTTTCTTTTGTGAGGGAAAATTTTTGCTTTCTTAGTTCGTGTTACCAGCTAAGAAAAGCGATTTTTTGGGGGGCCAGGAACTTGAAGGAATGACATAGGCAGTCTAAAAATAGGGCGATCTGTGGCTCAGACAAGGTTAGGGTCACAAACAAATTCAGCTAAGAAAGACTTAAGGGGGCATCTTGTCCAGTCAAGTTACTCCACTTGGTAAGTACATCAAGCCACATCTGTAGACCAAATAAAAATACAACTACTATTATGTGTGTGAGGGGGTCCATGACAGTTTTGAGATTTAAAACTTAAAGGCCACTTAGACTAAAAAATATTAGAAGCCACAGAGATTCCAAACTCTAACAGATGAGCAAACAGAGACCCAGAGAGGCAAACTGATTTGTGTCAGAATTTATATAGCCAGCTGGTGGTCTTTTGACTTCCAATCCCATGTTCTTTATGCTCTGTCACTAAAGAGACAAGCTGGGGCCGGTGGGGGGAGGAGGGGAGGGGACAAAAGTTACATTAAAAGAGGAAGTTACGAAGTAGAGCCTGGTGCACTTGAGGTGTGTTATTGCTGCTTCAAATCATAAACCAGTGTGACTGATCAGAACCTGCAGCTGGCATCCCTGGTGCTCTTGGCTCCTGTGAAGTGCTGTGCCTCCAGAAGGATACAGGCGGTGAGCTAGCCTTATTTTGAAACTTGTTTAGAAAGAGAGTGAGGAGAACTTGGACCATAATTTCAAATTCGGACTCTCAGCTCCGGGTGACAGTGGGAATTCCCACTCACATTCATACAATCTGGCCCAGGGGTGGCTATAGGGCTGCTGCCGTTTCATGCCCAGTGTTCCAGCCCTTCTTGCCTCTCTGCCTTTGACACCCCCTGCCCTGTCCCCATCAAGCCCAGAGGAAGCTGCAAGGGAGGCATGTGCTAAACTTCCATGTGCTTTTATTGAGGAGAAAGACTGAGCAGGGTCCTGACAAGCCTAGGGGCAAGTGCTTCAGGCTTAGGAGAGAGATGCAATAAATAGGTAGCAACTGGGGAGGGCTCCCAACACAGCAAGAAAGAGCATCATTTGGCTCGACCTCTTGGCCTGCTCATCCTCTGTGTGAGCAGGGGTGTGGGGTTTGCTGAAAACTGGCGACTTGAAAGAGGAATTCTTGGGGCTGTAAAGGATATCAGATCTGCCGTCTTGCCTGTGAGAGGGCCCTGGTCTTGGAGGTGGCTAAGCTGGTGCCTAGGGAGTCATCTGGGAAAATAAAAGGATTTGGATGAGGCTGGTGCCAGGTGAGCACCCCAGAGCCCATGACAACGGTAAGCTTGGAGACTCAAGCCACTTGAGACTTAGTGCATGAAGTCAAGTCCCTGGGGATCATCCTGTGCCCTGTACCTGCCACGCTCGGGTCCACCCCAGGGTTGGGCCCTGTTGGCTTGTCCACCCAGCACCCTTACTCTCACCCAGGGAGTATAATAAGATATTCCCAATGGGAGTCAGAACTCCAGGGTGTCCTCACCCCTAACTTCCTTCTGACAGCCTCCAGCCGTGCCTGGACCCGGGGGGCGTCCTGTGGACATAGCATCTGTAGCTCCCCAGGTCTCATACGAAGGAGCTGGTTCCCCATTAGGGACCCAAGGGTCCTCACCGTACTGTGAACAAAAACAGTAGAAGTGGTCAGTGGGGTGGAAGGACGCTGGGCCTATTTGGGTAGAGAAGGCATAGTTTGGGTTTGCAGGTTGAAATTATAAGAGAATTCATGAAATATGGTTTCTGGAAGTGAAGGAGTAAGACAAGCACTTTGGCTTAAACCAATTTCAGGATTCCCAGGTTTGAAGGGGAAAATGTCCTGAAAGAGAACCTTCTGGTGAGGGAGGGATGGCTGACCTGGCAGCCTACATCCTTCCTGAGTTCACTGCCTGGATCCTTGCTTCCTTCACCATGCCAGGGGCTCCCCATTTAACACTCTTAACCTAGGCATAGGCAAGCCCCTGCCCCTTTCTGATCTCTTTAACTCAACGGGGACAGCTCTGGGGCTGGGTATCACCTGTGGGTCTGTCACGTACACTGTAGGTCAGGTAGTATGTTCTGAGGTTTCCTTAGTGATTATCTGAGCCCCTTACAGAAATTATCCTCCACACCCCATGGGGCTGGGCACTCACACAGGGGAGAAGTTTTCTGCCTGCAGCCAGGCTGTGACCTCCTCAGGCTTTGAGCTAAGTCGGAGCATTGGAGCCTAGAGTCAGGGGAAAACAGGGATCAGAGGCCAACAAATCTCACAGCCACCCATCTCACCATCACCATGGTCCCTTCTTTGAACTCCCTTCTCTCACTGCATGGTTTGCTTGTCTGACAGGGGCCCTGTCTTGTTCTCTGTGCTGGCCCGAGAGTCCAGCATGATAAAGCTTAGCACACTAAGCATGTAGTAATGTTGATTAAACCAAGCCAGGGGTCTCTCCTCCCCTTGTTATTGAAGCCCACCCGCCCACCTCTGACTCAGGATTTATAGCTTCGCTTTATAATCTGGGCTGGGTAGTACCGGAGGGGGTGACTGGCCCTGGCTCCCATGGGCCCCTGATTGTAGGGGCTCCAGGATGTTGCTGGGAATGTAGCCACTCTGTCCCATCCCGTTCTTCACCAGCCACCACCGCTTGCTCTTGTCCAGAACCTGCAAAGAACCACTTCCTCTGTCATTCCTGGGTCTCTGTCCAGCCAGGTCACTCCCTCCCTCGCAATCCTTTCTCCCTCCAGGCCTTTTCCCCTTTCTTTCTGCTTCTCCAGGCCACCTACCCTGGCAGCCCTGTACCTGGGCCACCCACTCGGGCTGCCTGTGGCTCCCACCAACCACCACTTCCTTTCCCAGCCTCCAACCCATTGCTCACCTCCAGCACATCCCCAGGGACCACAGTCAGTTCCTGTGGGTTTCTAGCTTCAAACTCATATAGGACTTGCATTTGCAGGGCTTGCTTGGCAGGTCTGGAGCTGGAGGGTAGGAGGTTGGGGTCTGTGGGCTGAAGGCCATGGTTCTGTGTCTCCTCCTGTGCAAAGTGTGAAACACTCCCTAACCTAGGACACCCACACCCGCCAGAGAGAGAGAGCCAGCATGGCTGGAGAGTACAGCCTCAGAAATTAGGCCCCTATCCCAGCCCAGAGAGCCTCAGCTATCTCCCGCCTGGAGTCTGGTAATGACTTTTGGGCTTCCACAAAGTTTAATGTGGAAGTGGTAGGTGGGGCTTGGGGTGGGAATTCCAGCAGTTAGGATGGGTCTGAAGTGTTGCTGATTTATGAAGACTCTTCAAGCAGTAGAATTTTCCATATCTGATCTGTGCTGTGATCACTGCTGAGTACTTTATACCTGATCTTTGGGAAGTCAGAGGTGTGTGTGGGTAGTGTTAAAAGGAAGGTTTTGCAGCCTATGAGGGTAAAAAAAACCCTGCCTTTTGCACCCAATGTAGGGGAGGGGTGTGTTTGTACATGTACATGTCTGGCTAAAAGAGAGCCCAGAGGGTCTCTGAGATGTAGAGATCCAGAGATTCAAAAGATTGGCCCTGTGCCTTCCTCCCAGGACCATGTGGTCCCTGTTAAGCCTCGGGCATACCTGAGGGAGTCCTGGTATCCTAGGGGTGCCTGTGAGGGGTAGA
Organism: Elephas maximus indicus; assembly: GCF_024166365.1. Lineage (NCBI taxonomy): Eukaryota > Metazoa > Chordata > Mammalia > Proboscidea > Elephantidae > Elephas > Elephas maximus. The sequence continues at coordinate 171,647,418 of NC_064821.1, read as the reverse complement.
ACAGAGAGTAAGCAAGAGCAGGAGTCAGTCAGCATGGTGGTAGGAAGCTGGGGTATTGAACCACAGACCTGCTCACACACAGCTGCCTTGTATCCCCTTCCCTGCCACTCCACCATACGGATATGGGTACCCACGGGATTCTACCCACCCACTTGGTAGTCATGCAACCACAGTTTGGACTGGGAAGGCAGAAGGTAGCTGGAGACCAGGGCTTTGGGTAAAGTTCTGTGTTAAGCTCCCCTTACCTCATTGGAGGAGGGCTCTGGAGGCTGCCAGCCATCATAGAAGGTGGGTGTATAGGGCAGGGGCTTTGGGCCTGTCCAGTCTGCCCTGTGGGGAGAGCAAAGCTGAGTCCATATCCAGTCTGTGCCAGGCTATGGGATGTGGAGAGGGAAGAGATGCCAGGGCCTAGCCTTAGGGATCTCCTGTCTAATGGGAAACACGGCCCATGTGCACAGATAAGAGGCCCCAGAACACCCACAAAGGAGACAAACAGTTAAGCATGAACACATCCCATGGCAGGGAGATATTATCAACTCCATAAGAATACACTGGGCACTTATCACTGATGGAGGGTTTGGATTAGAGGGTTACGGCTGGATTACCCTTTGGGGATCATCTTGTCCAGTGTTTTTTCTAACCTTTTTTCAGTCCCCCAGCTGCAGAACCTTTTCTTCTGACTGAATAGTTGATGGAACTCTAACTGGTGAGACTGGTCAAAGCAGAGCTGCTCTGGTTGACTCTAGGATGGGTGCTGCTACTTGTCTACTCAGCCTCCCCCATTGCACAGGACCTGGGAAGCTGTGTTCTTTCTGGCCTCCAGGCTTGCCCTGCTTGGAATATTCTCAGTCTTGCCAGCTGGGGAAGTGCCCATTCTCCTCCTTGAGGAAGTACCCTTCCCTGACTCACTGGGACAGAGGTGAATATTTCCTCTACTGTACTGCTGCTGAACTTGGTACTCACTTGGATTATTGCTCCCTCACTCTGTAACTATACTGCACATGAATCTCACTTGTCTATTTCTCATGATATTGAACTCCTCGAGGGCTGTATTCCTAGTATAATGACTGGCATATCGGAGGCACTGATAAATGTTTGTTCAATGGGAACAAATGAATTATTCCTTCTTCTGCATCTTTTTAATTGGTTCCTTCTCTTTGGCCTACAAACATGCCCAGGTCTTCTTTTGACCCTGTCACTAGTGCCTTTAGCTGTCATTCTATTAATACCTTCTGTTTACCAAGTTCTTTGAGAATGTGTCTATATTCTCTGCTTATATCTCAACTGCTTCTTTCATTATTCCTTGCAACCTGACTTACCCTCTGTCATCACTCTGCTGAAGCTAGTTTGTCTAAAGTACTGATAATCTCCTGATTGCCAAATCCAATGGCCTTATATGTATGGTCTTTATCCTTCTGGATGACCATAGCATTTAATGTTGTTTTAGCTTTGGGTTAGTCTGCCTAAAATCAAGTCACCTAAATGTTATTTACTTAAAATGCAATCCTTTTAAGGGTTTTTAACCTATCTTTAGTTATTCTATCTTCTGTATTTGTGTCTTTCATTTCATTCATTTCTTGTTATTTTAGGAAATTAGAAAACATCTTTCTAAGGGCACATCTGATTTAATTTTATATTTAAAATAAGAATTTATCAAATATATACCATTTTATGAATGATGGAGTTGTTTTGTACCTTTGTGGGCTATCTTCCAAAAATTTTTATCTGCTGAACTATTTTTCTAAATTCTTGAATTCTTGAAGTAAGGCTGGATTTTGAGACACAGAAATATCCAACATGTTACTCAATGTTTAAGTGGCTGAATGACAGTATTTGAAGGTCTACCATAGACCCTTTTGTTTGTGTCCATTGCAGAACCTCTGTTTTTTTTTTTTTCTTGCCAGCACTAGATGGATGCCAGGGCTAGCCACACAGACTTGGTGAGGCCAGCACAGTTGTGACAGTTGGTGTGCCCCAAGGTGGGCTTACACAATTACTGTTCTTCCCCAGTGTTCTGGGCAACTGAATACTTATGAGATAAAAAAAACAAAAAAAGAGATAGGAACTCCAAAATCCATAACTGATTTCCTTTTAATGATTGAACCCAGAGAGTTTATTAAAAATGAATTATATTAAATTATTTCATGTCTTTAGACGGACTGAATGAAAAAATCCTGTAAATGGGGCTGAATTGAAAAGAACTGATCATTAAGCAAAAGGCTCATTAGATAAACTGGCTTATTTCCCTGTTGTCTTCTCTGTTTTTCTTAAAACTTCTTCTCTGTTAGCTTTCATGCCTCTGCTTTTTTGGTTCTCCTTTTAACTCTCTGAAATTTCTCTTTGCCTCCTTAACTCTTTCTCTTTTAACCACCTACATGAAGATGCTTCCGAAGGCCCTGCCCTCTTCTCTCATGGAATACAGCAAAGTGTGCTTGCTGAATTGAATTCTGGAGCTATCGTTGGAAACCCTTACCTCTGGCTGCGGTTCCAACTATCATTTCTATATTAACTGTTCTCAAATCCACTTTGCCACATCAGACCTCTTTTGAGGGCCAGGCCACAGGTCTCTGTGGGGTTCCACTGGCACCTCATCTCAGCGTATCCAGGCTAGTTTTACCCCCCTCCTCATGGCTCTCATCAGTTTGGCCTCCTTGTCCAACTGCCCATCTCATAGTTGCACAGGCTTGGAATATCTCTCTCTCTTTACTCACTAGCCCATTAGTTACCAAGTCTTATTGATGTTACATTTGCAGTTTCTGTTATGTCACTACTTCTTAAATTCTGGGCTAGATTGAGACATTTTCGATTTTTCCTTGACAAAATGAGAAAATATTTTAGAAAGAAGATTGCCAACTATTCTTTCTCGGAAGGGACTGTTTTCTTCCCTGAGATAATGCCTTCTTTTTGGCAGTGAAAGTAAGTGGTTGTCTTTTTTTTTTTTTTTAACTCTTCACACTTAGCAGAATAAAAATTCAGCAACTCCATGTACAGTCCCCCAATTTGTTTTGAAAGATTACTGGTTTGTGACTACGTGGAGCCTGGCCACCTCTGATATGCTGCTCTTTGACCCCATGCCCCTCACCCCCAATTCAGTTCAGACCTTGTCTTCACTCACCAAGTGGTGGTCCAGGCCACACCCAGCCCCTTCCAGAGGTTACTCTCCACTGGGGTCAGACAGGACTGTAGCAGGTCGATGGTTTTGGGGTTGAGGAGTGGCGAGTTCACTTGGGCTGCTAGGTCAGGATCAGGGCAGCTGGCTATGATCTGGCAGGGGGATGGGAGGTGTGAAGAAGCCTAGGCTCTCACATGGCCAAACAGGGGTGGTAAATGGCCCAACAGGGGTGGTAAATGGCCCAGAATGCCTGGCTTCCCATGTGGGAAATGCCAAGCTGCCTCCTGCAAGTGACCCCTTCTGGCTAAGGCCTGGTGCCCCTTCCAGCCTCCTTTGGAGACTTGTATACTTGGCTCTGACCCTAGCCCATCTAGTCTACTAGGGCGTGCTGTACACACCAGGGATGATGTCTTGGGGCAAGGAGAAGGGTGTGTTGGGGTGAGCAAGGGCTCCCTCTGCCCCTTGCCATACCCCCGTGCCCCTGCTCTCACCCCATCCCACTTCCTCCCCCTGTTTCTTCTTGACTTCAGTCTGTCCCTTTCCACTACCCTGTCCTTCCCCAACTCACAAAGTCCAGAGTTTGGAAGACGATGTGCACGAGCTCAGGGGCAGTCTGTTCCTGCAACCTGCTGCTCAGCTTCTCCTGGGGACACAGGGCAATGCCTGTCACTACCCCCCCCCACCTTCATCAGTGCCCCAGTAATTGTTTTGGGGTTTATTTGGGAGCTTGGCACTCCCCAAAATTTCTAAGAGTGGAGAGGGGAGCTTCCAGGGGAGAAAAATCTGGAGAAAGAAATGGCTTGGGATGGCCTATGGGACTAGGGAAGCAGAGGGGGAGAAAAGAGGAGGAAGTGGGGCAGGGAGCCATATACCAGGAGGTTCAGGCTGTGCTTGATCTTCTGGAAGCAGTCGAGGTACTGTTCCTTTGGTATCCCTGTGGGAGAGGACTATAGGTCACAGGCCACCCCAAGATTCCTCCTCTGCTCCCTACTCTTCCCCCCTGGCCCTAGCACTCACCTTCCTGATTCTTGTTCTTTTTCTTCAACAGTCTCTTCTTCTTACTGCTGGTCTTTGCCTGGGCCTCCTTTAGCTTTCCCACGAACAGCTCGATGTCGTTTAGGATGTGGTTCAACACCTCCTGGGCCCCAAACAGCTCATGGCCTTGAGTGCAGCTAGGCACAGTCCTGGAACTCCCAACCCTGCTCTCCACCCCACCCCACCCCAAGCCCCATCCTCAGGCCTAGCCCAGGGCCAAACCAAGCTTCCTTGGTCCTCCTTGGCCCAGAGCTTGCCCTGGCCACCATGACCCCCAGGCTCAGAAAGCCTCAGCAAGCCCCAGTCTGAGTTACCTCATCCCTCTCTGGGTCCCTGAGGGATGGGGACTGCCTTGAAGGAGGTAGAGTGAAGGTACTTGGTTCTTGGGCACTGGGATGGCGAGACAGGGGCTTTGGGGATGGTGGCCTACCTGCAATGTAAGGGGACTGTGGACTCAGAACCTCTTTGATCTTTGATTTAAACCTTCTCCTCCTACCTGCTCCCCCCCCAAAAAAAAAACTTACTGTGCTCTGGTGTCACCCTATGGGGCTGCTCTGGAAGGAGCCCCCGGTCCAGAGAGGGTACCCACTCCGAAGGGGGCCCCTGGTCTAGAGGCAGTGGCCTTTCCAGAGGAGGGCCCCGCCATCTGTCCTGGCCTGGGCGAAGTGCTCCAAATCGGGGTCTACTGAGAACATGGTGGGGGACACATCTTTGACAAGGTTCTTGGGACAGAGATCCCCCCCCACTTCTGCCCAGGACCCAGGAGTGCCCCCACCTTTCTCCAGGAACCCCGCACTGTTTCCTGGTCTCCATCTCCACACCCACCACCCAGCGGACCACCCACCTACTAGTGCTACCCTATTAGGCTGAGATACCCTCTGGGCCCTCCCTGGCCCCATGTCAATCTCCAGGGACAGTCTCTAGTGCCCCTTGCGCCCAGCCTTAGCCCCTTCCCCATGCCCATCTATGCCCTGGCCCCAGCCTGGCTGCTCCCCAGTTCCAGCTCCATGTTGGTTGTCACAGGCTCCTGGGATCCCTCAGATGTGGGGCCAGGGTCTGGCTAGCCAGGTCTGAACTCTGAGGTTCTATAGGTGGGGGTGGGGCAGAGGCTGCCTACCTTTGCTCTAGCTCTTCCTCCAGGGCCTTCTCCAGGCTGGCCTTTAGTCTCTCTGCCTGGGGAAAGCAGCAGTCAGGCAGGCTGTGTGTGGGTGGGGCGGGGGAAGGTGTTCTCTGGATCTTACACCTACTCTGTCTCCCACCCCATCCATGGCTGCTTACCTTCACTTCCTGGCACTGAAAGAGCAGAGTGCTAGAGGCTGGCAGGCCTGACTCCTGCACTGTGATGGACAGGATGGCATCGTAGGAGCAGGTGTTGAGTGCAACATCCATGGCCTGAATGCTTTCTAGGTGGTAAGAGTCCAGCTCCTCCTGGGGCAGGCGGAGAGGTTGGCATTGAGGTCACTGAGAGCCAGGCTTAGCTCCTGGAGCTCCTGACCTGGGGTACCCCAGCCCTCTTGGTGGCCTGGGACTGAGGTATCATCTACCCTGACCCCTGTGCCTCTGCCCTAGTCTCCACCTAAGCCTGGGTACATATGTGTATATGGATGGGGTATGACTGCTATTTGAAGTATGGAGGTTAGAGTTTAAGTGCCTGGAGCTTGCTTTTGCACCGCCCAGGGTGGGTGTGACCCGTTGCTGGTTTGGTGAGAGGGCTGACCTTGGTCTCAATGTCCAGCAGCTGGAGCCAGCCATCTCTGACCTGCAGGAGCAAGTCCTGGCTCCACACGCGGCCCTGCGCGTCCATCTCCTGCAGCTTCTGCAGGGCATCCTTGGGCTCCTGGACTCTTTGAGTGCCCAGCTTACAGGTCATCAGGTGCTGAGGGGAGAGGACAAGGCCCAGGACTGGGAGGGGATTTGGAAGGGGGAGACTAGGGGTGGTGGCGGGGGTGGGGAGGCAGCACAGGAGGAGAACCTTCTGTGGCCTCCTTGTGGGGGCAGATTCCAGGCTATCTAGATAATTAACCTTCAAAGGCTAATGTCAGGGCTACTGTAGAAGTAGACAGGCTGGAGAGAGTACCCCCCAGGCTAGGTCTGAGGGGCTGTGGGGGGGTCTTTTAGGACCCTGGAGGAAGGAAGGACAGTCATGGCCCAGAACAGTCCAGGCCAGTGAGGGGTCTAGGTGGTAGAGGATGTGGACTCTAACCACTCAGCAAATAAAGTCTGAACTCCTCTGGGTGAGATGTAGGGCCCTTAAAATTCTGATTCCCTTTGCTCCCTTTGGGCACGCACCATGTCAGCCTGCTCTTCCTCTTCACTGACCTGAATTTAGCATTCGTATCCCTGTTCCCCATACCTAGAATGCCTTTCCCACTTGTGCTAGTCCCTTCTCTTGGGCTCAGAAAGAAGGTCAAGCCCTGCTTTCTCCACTCAAGTCCCTGTGAAGCTGCCTCTTCCTGTGGGTATTTGCCGTGGTTCACCTCCCCTAAGAGATCCCTCCCTTCTCACAGCCAAATGCTGATGTCACAAGTGGTGGTCCTGCCCCCCACCCTCTACCTGCAGCTTCTTGTTGGGGGATATGCAATCTGCCTCCTGCCCCTGGGTCCCACCACCCCTGTTCTCTGCATACCTCCTAGCTACTCCTGCTGTTCATACTTCCGGCACGTTCAGGGAAACTTGACATCATGAGCAAACTCCCTGTCAACCTGAAGACTTCTCTCTGCCCTTGTCTGCTGAGCCTAAGTTAAGCTGGTCCCCACCCCAGCCTAGCCCCCCACCCCTGCCATGAAGCTGAGTACTCCTGGCCTCTCCCTAGCTGACTGGGGTGCCCTATCCCTGCTGCCTGTGGAAACTCCAGGCCACCTCCCAGCGTCCCTCCCTGATTCTGCTCCATTAGAGCCCTAACATTGGATGCTGCCTGGAGTGGTTTCTATCTGATGTGTCAGCCTGATCAGGTGTGTGCTCTGCCCTAGCCACACCCTTGTAGCCTGTGCTTTTCTCATGGTATTGGTAGCCCTTCAGGCAACCAGATCTCCCAGCGCCAGCATCGTCCTCCTGAAGAGTCAGACTCCAAGTGGCTGACATGCACCTGGGAGCTCAGATCTAGCCACCTCCCTTCTCTGGCAGTGCCTCCTTTTGGGCCCTCTCTCTCCCTCACAGGTACTGCTGATCTCACACATTCCTTCCTCCAGCCATGCCAGATCCTAGGCAAAGAGCAGTTCCCTGGGCTTGGCACTAGAGTGGTAGGGGGTGGGTAGGGAGGTGGGTGGGGTGGGGCAGCTCAGGGGAAGGTACCACAGCTGATGCCTCCTGGCACATATCTCTGCTGCTTCTTCCTGTCTGGAGAAAGGACGTCTGCCCGCCTCAAACTTCAACCCACCCTGCTCTGCTAGTCCCCACCTGTCCCCGTTCCCCTTCCTGGCAAGTAGCAGATGCTCCGTTAGGTTTGTTGTTCTCGGACAGGCTATGGCTTCTATGGCAGGGACCTGTCTTAGATGTCTATTTTTTGGCAGGACAACGGGCATATGGGACAACTTAGCTTGAGTTGGGAAACCATCTGGGACCCCCTGGAGTACTCACCTCCACCCTGTGCTGCAGGAAGCTGGTCTCTGAGGCAAGGTTCTGCGAGTACTCCTTCCGGTGCACTGTGGGGGTTGGTGTGTGTGGGGGTGAGGAGGAGAGGTTGTAGAGGTAAAGCAAGGGTGTGCAGTGGAGGGCAAAAGAGTGAGAAGTGGGCAATTGAGCCAGTGAGAGGGAGTTGTTGTGGGGAGGGAGAGACTGGAGGACAAGGGCTTCAGGGAGATAGGAGGGGAGGGGAGAAGGATGGAGGTAGGGGCTCGAGAAGGAAGCTTACAGTAAATGGCTCTGCTGCTGGGCCGGGACATGTTGGCACTGCTGAGGACGGTTCTGTAGAACTAAACCAAAGAGATAGCCATCAGAGCTGGGAGAGGAGCCCCAGAGCACAGCCATCAGGAGGGCTGCTATTGTAGCTTGTCCCTGACTGGGGTGACGCTTGGACCAGACTCTGACCTGGGGCCCCAGTACCAGATCCAAAGCCCTAGGCTCCAGGAGGCCTTTTGGAGCAGTCTCCAGCCAGTGCCCTCTACTGAGGAGCCGTCCACTTGGCTGGCTTGGAGGCCCCAGGCCAAGGGGAGGGAGGGCCTACAGGTAGCCAGGGCATGGCGGGGCCCCAGGGCAGGCTCCACACCTCCTGTTATTTGGTCAGTAAAGCTTATTTTGATGGCTCCCAGAAACCTGAATGGACAGGGACCAGGGACTGAGGCTGGAACTCCAGATTCTATCCTGTGTGTGGGTATGAGAGATGCCAGGTTGAATTGTGTCCCCTCAAAATTTGTGTCAACTTGGCTAGGCCATGATTCTTGTTGTTATGTAATTAGTCTCCATTTTGTGATCTGTTATAATTATCCCATGTGTTGTAAATCCTAACTTCTATAATGTTAATGAGTCAGGATGCAATCTACAGGATTAGGTTTCGGTCGATTTCTTTTGAGATATAAGAGATTGAACGAGCAAGCAGAGATCGAGGGGCCTCATACCACCAAGAAAGAAGACCTGGGAGCAGAGTGTATCCTTTGGACCTTAAGTCCTTGCACCGAGAGCCTACCAGACCCAGGGGAAGACTGATGCTGAGACACATGGACATCTCCAGGGAATGCCGACAGGTGTTGAAAGAGACAAGGACCTTCCCCCAGAGCCAACACAGAGAGAAAGCCTTCCCCTAGAGCTGGCACCCTAAATTTGGACTTCTAGCCTCCTAAAGGAAACCCTGGTGGTGTAGTGGTTAAGTGCTACGGCTGCTAACCAAAAGGTCGGCCGTTCGAATCCAGCAGGTGCTCCTTGGAAACTCAATGGGGCAGTTCTACTCTGTCCTATAGGGTTGCTATGAGTCGGAATCGACTCGACGGCAGTGGGTGGGTTAGCCTCCTAAACTGTGAGAGAATAAATTTCTGTTTGTTAAAGCCATCTACTTGTGGAATTTCTGTTATAGCAGCACTAGATGACTAAGACACCAGGTGAGTGGGCTGAACCCAGCTTCTGTAGGGAAGGTAGAGGATTCAGCAGCCTTCCCTGCCAAGCAAGCCCTCTTGTCCAAGCCTGCTTCACTTGTACAAACTGGGAGGAAACTGATGCTGGCTCTTGAGCTGGGGAAGCTCGCAGGATGTGTGTGTGTGTGTGTGTGTGTGTGTGTGTGTGTGTGCATGTGAGTTCGAATGCATGTGTTTGCACTTGTGATGGCACTGTGTAGGATTTATCAGTGACATCCTGACACTACTATCCACCTGCACTTCCCTGAATGTCTACCAAGTCTCCTGTCTCTTTGGCTTTTCATACCTGTACCCTCTGCCCTGGTGGTGTAGTGGTTAAGTGCTACAGCTGCTAACCAAAAGGTCAGCAGTTCAAATCCACTAGGTGCTCCTTGGAAACTCTGTGGGGCAGTTCTACACGGTCCTGTAGGGTCGCCATGAGTTGGAGTCGACTATGTGGCAAGGGGTTTTTTGGTTTTACCCTCTGCCCAGAGCCCCGGCCCACCCTATCCTCTAAATTCCAGCTCAAGCATCCCCTCTTCAGTGAAGCCTTCCTTGAATCACCCCTCTCCACCCCACCAGGAGAGGGCCCTCTGTAAAGCCACACCATAGCTTGTATGTTCCTAATAACGACAGTACAACAGCCACCGTGGTTAGTGCTATGAGCCTTGTGCCAAGTCCCTTATAGACACTGTTTTATTTAATTTTTACTACAATCTCCTTGGATTTACTTGGCACTGTGCGACAAGCAGAGGAGCCCTGGTGGCACAGTGGTTAAGCGTTGGGCTGTTAGTCAAAAAGTCAGCAGTTTGAACCGACCAGTTCCTCCGCGGGAGAAATATGTGGTAGTCTGCTGCCGTAAAGATTTCAGCCTTGGAAACTCAATGTGGCAGTTCTACTCTGTCCTATAGTGTCGCTATGAGTTGCAATTGACTCAATGGCAATGGACGGGTTTGGTTTTGATTTATGTGCCAAGCACTGTTCTAAATGCTTTATCTTCCTTAACTCATTTAATCCACAAAACAATCTTATGATGGTGGTAGTGCTATTGTCCTCATTGACCAGATGAGGACTCTGAGGCTCAAAGAGGGGGACAGGCCTGAAGTCACTAGTTGGTGTTTAACAGAAAATGAACTCAGACCTGTCTAGCTGCGATTGCCATGTTTTAATTGTTTGATTACATATGTGCCTCCCCCGCTGGGCTCTGAACCCCTGAGGACAGAGCCTTGCCTTGGTCATCGCTGTGTTCCCAGTGTTTTCCTGGCACAGAGTGGCTCCAGAACACACATGTGTTAAAATGGACCTGAATTAAATGTGGTGCATGTGTACATGTGGGGCACGGGTGGGAGTCAGTCGTGGGTGTGAGTCAAAGGTATGTGTTATTTGAGTGAGGTTTGTATGCATCCTGTGTAGAGTGTCAGTTTTGTGGGTGTCCACGTATCTGCGTGACATCCCTGAGTTGTACAGGAACCCTGGAATATCCTGGGTAAAGTATAAAAGAGCAGCCCACACCCTATTTATTAGGACTGTTACGGAAATCACAGAGGATCTGATAAGATGACTCTGCTGTGGAAACAGGTTACTGGTAAACAAGCAAGGAAATGTGGAGGAGGTGTCTGGATCTGTTTTCCTCTTTTGGGAGACCAGGGCCCATTTATTCTCCCAGAGTAAGGTGTGAGAAGCCTGCTCCCCCACCCTACTGCCTCACCCCAGGCTATGACACTTCCTGCTTCTAGACGCAAAGAGAAAACAAGCTCTGTCCTGGTCAGCCCCGCTTCATCCCACCCAAAACACGCCCCCCATCCACCGCACACCACACACATACTAACGCACACATGTAGATCGTCTCTGTGGGTCCCTGAGGGCAGGTAAAAGTGGGCGCCTGACAACAGGAGCAGGGAGGGGCTGGCTTTGGCCTGCCTTGCCACTGGGTGAAGGTGGGGAGGGCTGTGGCAGCCCAGTTTCCCCCACTTATGCCCAAAGTGTAGGGGCTTGAAGCTGGTAGGGGGTGTCTGTATCACAGACACTAGGGAAGCTGCCCAGAGATGCTTCTGGAGCCCTGGACCACCCTTCTCTGCTTCCTATCCAGCCAACCAGCCAGCTCTGAGATTCCCCCAAGCCCCTCCTTGGGGCTGACCCTCCTTGCTTTGTCTGGGAACAGGCTGGCAGCAGACTAGGGAAGCCACTGAGTTGCCTCCAACCACCCAGGGATCCCCTTCAGCTGGTCTGGGTCCTGATCTTCCCTGAGGGCCAGGGCTTTACCTAGGTGCCAGTGAGTCCTAGTGGCCGGTCCTCTTGGGGTGGCTGGTATTGGAGCTGGCAGTCTGGTGCTGGTGGTGAGAGGGCAGCAGCTTCTCTGCTAGGGCCACAAGCAGAGCCCTGGTGAGCAGGCGGGCTCTGTGGTGATGAGGCCATAGAGGCAGCCACACCTGTGCTCTTTGGACCCTGGTGGGTGGGGAAGCCTCCTGGGCCACCACCCGCCCAACACCAGAGACTGGGTTGTGGCAATACCAGTGCTGACAGGTGCCCGGCTGGTGCCCTGAGGTTGACCAGAGACCCCTGCTTCCTAGCTTCCCTCTTCCAGTTGCCTCTGGTCCTAGGGTGTGTCTCTTCTCCCCTTTGCCTTTTGGGCACCTCCCCTGGGGCTCCGGGTTACCATCAGGTACTAGGACTGGGACCAGATGGAGAGGAAAGTCTGGGTTCTGTGCCTGGGGGCAAGTCTGCTGGAGGTGGCCCCCCGGCTTGGGGGAAGTTGAGGCTGGAATATGTACGTGTGTATGTGGGTGGGTGCTGCACTGTGAGTGCATGGTTATGTGTATCCAGGTGGCATCTGTGAGCAGAACATGGATTTTGTAAGAGCAGATGGGACTGGGGCATGGGACCACCGTGGACATTACATGGTGGGCTGAGATTTCTTTCTGGACGGCCCACCTCATTCTGTCCCTTATTCTGTCACCTCCCACCCAGCAGGGAGCTCTCTCACCCACCATTCTTTGTCTTCCAGCCTCTTCCTTCCTCTCCCTTCCCCACCAAGACCTCTGGTTGATGCCTGGTTGGGAAACTGAGGCCTGCTTCTGTGTCTCTGTCTCTATTCATGAACTGCCCAGCCCCTGTACCTCATTCTATTTAACAGCCTTCTTTGGCATCTAGGGTGGGCCAGGCTCCCTGCCCTCTGGGAGCTCACAGTCTAACAAGGGAGGCCAGAAGGAATAAAAAACCAAGGAAGCAAGGCAGGAGGGGAGAGGGGAAATGCCCAGTGTGGAGGTGGTCCTTGGGGCAGAGGGTCAGGGCCTGATGGGTGTGATGATCTACAATGGAGGGTATAGTCTGGGAGCTACAACTTGCATCCTACACCCCCATCCTTGGCTTCCCTGGGACCATCCCAGGAGATTCTGGCCTATTCCCTCACCCCCACCCCAACCAACAACACTGCCCTCATGTCCTGGGGTCCAAAGATTGAATCCTGGCCAGGGGTTTCCCCACATGGTCTGGTGTGGGCCCCTGGGGAGTCCAGCGGGCAGCCAGCCACTGGGGCCCAGTGATTAGCAGAGCCTGGATTGTGGGAACCAGCCCTTCTAATTTCCCTGGAGCTCATCCTCTCCCCTCCTCCCTCCTCCCTGGCCTTGGCCCTCCTTCGGCTTCTCTCAGGATGGCCTGTACCCCAGTCACCTCCCCCAGTCCCAGCTTCATCAAGGCTGCAGCCACATACCTCCTCCCCCTTAGCCCTGGCATGGGCTACCTAGCTGAGACCTTGTACTTGCCCAGCTCAGGGCAAGCCCCGTCCTTGCCACAGACCTCTCCCCAAGTCAGTCTAGCATACCAGACACTCTCATGGAGGAGCTGGGGGCAAGGACAGAGAAAGGGGCTGAACCCACAGCAGCAGTCCAGTGTAAGTGATACCTTTGGGCAGAGTAGCATGTGCTCCACCTGGCTCCTCAGCACCATGTACTTGGTGATGACCTTTAGGAGTGCCCCTGGGAGCAGTTTGGGTCTCTCTACACAGGAACCTTTTGCAGCCTGGGTGGCAGGGCTGGGCCCGGACTTCGTTGGTGCCAGGCATTGTGGGTTTCTGCCAGAGGGGAGTCGCCCCAGGGAAGAGGGGCATTTGGTTGGGGAGGGAGGGACAGGCCAGACCACCTGCACCTGGGAATTTCGGGGCCATAACTGATGCTTCTTTACAAAGAAAGGTCTGGGTGCCAAAGCAGTTCTTTGGCAAGTAATACTGGCTGAGGCGCCAGGAGCCAGGACTCAGGTAGTAAAAGGAACAGGGACTCAGAGAGCCTTGCCTTGAAATTGTGAGGTTCCTGAAGGCTGTGGGACCTCATTCATTCATCCGTTTGACAACTATATATTGAGGGCTTCCTGTCTGCCAGGCACTGTGCTAAGTGCTAAGATATGCCTGGAGTTTACAGACATCTCGGAGCTCAGCCTGAGTTCATTGTCTCCCTCCAGACAATGTCTCCCCATTGCTCCCTGTCTCAGTAGAAGCTCTGACCCCAGCCAGGCAGCCAAGCAGGAAACTTGGGAGTCCCTCCCAGACCCCTCTCTCCCTCTGCCCCACATTCAATCCATCACCCATCCTGTAGTCACAACTCCTTAGCAAGCTCGGCTATATCCACCCCGCTGCTCCTGCCAGTAGCTCAAACCCTCAGCAAACTCGCTCGCTTTGATCATGTAACAGTCTCCTAACCTGTCTGCCTGCCTCCAGCCTTGCTCTCGTTAACCTTCCCTCCTCACTGTGGACGGGGCACCTTTCTTAAATGGAAATTTGGTCATCCCACTCCTCTGCTTAAAATCCATCACTGACTTCCCGCTGCTCTCAGGCTAAAACCCCAACTCCTTGTTATGGCAGATGAGGCCCTTGATGAGCTTGAGGCTCCTATCTCGAGTCTGGTCTTATCTCCCACCACTCCCTGCCCCTTGGACTTTATACTCAGCTTTAGAGAATGACTTGGAACTCCTAGAAGAGTCATGCCTGGCAGTGGCATCAGTGGGACTGGTGTCACCCAGTGCAGTACTCATGCTGCCGCCCAGAGGCAGATTAATCAGTAAGCCCAGTATGTGCCAGCTAGCACTGAGCAAGGTGCTCAGGCTTAACTGTATTTACTTGCTAATCTGTGTGAGCAATTTCACATGGGTTTCACCATATTGTTGACATGGTGGGGGACAGGTGAAATTGTGCACTGCAGATTGGTGGGAAGGCACAATTGGGCCCGTACATACCTTGCTTATTGGGTAATCCGGCCCTGGCACACCACCACCCCGGTCATGGACCTCCTCCCATACCAGACCACAGAGTATCCTTAGTAATGTTTTCTGTGTTAACATTACTCATAAATCATAATTTCCATATATCACTCCTTCTTTTCCTTTAATTACTACTTCATTCTCAAAAACGTTATCGATATAGGCTCACAAATACTAATTACCACAATATTGTACCTAAAACACCAGGAAATTTGGTAGAATCAGCGACTATAAAAACACCGGCAGCAACAAAAACAACAACGCCTGCTTCAGTGAGTGCAGATGAAACCACGTGATTTGCAGCATCACTGTAATTGGGTAATAATGACAGCTCTGACCAGAGCGCGTCAGAAGGTTCAAAAAGTAAATTAACATAGAGTTTTAGCCTTGTAGGTGTATCGATACATGGAAGGTGGGCTGAGGAAAAATGTTTTTGTTGTTACAACTAACTATAGGGATTTTTTTATAGATAGTTATTTTGGTGTGACCCCCTCTGACAGTGTCACCCAGTACGGTCGCCACCCCCTGTGCTCCTGTAATGACACCACTGATGCCTTGGTACCTGGCTGCATGATGTTTTACCTGCCTGGAATGCCGACCCCTTACTTGCTCACCTGGAAAACACCTCTGTGCTTTCATGGCTCCATGTAAGCTCTGCCTCCTCTGGGAGACCTCCCTGTTGAGGGATGGTGGGGACTTCTCTCTGGCCCTGGGCTCCCAGGCACCTCGTACACACATCCCTCTATACCTGCAGGTTGTACATTGAGGGCATGTCCATCTCCCCACCAGAGGGGAATCCCCTTAGTCTCAGAATGGCCTTTTGCCAGTCTAGAAGAGAAATGGACTTGTAAATAACTAAATACACTGTGGCTCCCAGGCACAGAAGACCAGACTATGCTTGGGCCATCAGGGAAGAAGCCCCAGAGGAGGAAATGCTAGAGTTGACTCTTAGAGGACATGAAGGAGGCCACCAGGAGATGGCAAGGGAAGGGAACACTGGGCAGAGGGAGCAGGAAGTGGGAAGTTTGGGTGGGGGAAGCAGCACGGTGAGAAGCTGAGTATGGCCAGAGCATGACCTCTGTGTGTATATGTGTGGTGCGGAGGTGGGGTAGGTGACAAGAGATGTATGTGTCTTTGTCACCAGGCAGTGCTCAGAGTCGTTGAGTGGTTTTGTGCAGAGGTGTGACAAGGTTGTCGCTGGATCTGTTGCCTCCTGGGAAAGCCCTGCCCCTTACGGGTTGTCAGGGTATAGAGGGAGACTGCTGAGGGACTGGATACAGGGACAACCCCAGGGGCGTGAGTTTTAGGCTGAAGCAGCCAAGGAGCCCCTCAGGACACCCTGGTGCAGTCCAGGAAGGAGGCCTGGTTATCTCTTGGAAACTCCAGAGCAGGCCCTGGGTAGTGCTGGGAACTCTGGAGGGTTATAGGGAAGAGGGCTCTGTTTTCATGGAAGGCAGTGAGTGGGCAGGGCGGGACTCTGGTATTCAGGAACAGAGGCCTGTTTGTGGCTGAGAGGCCCCAACGACAGAGTGCCGGTGCTACTTGATTGGGGCCCATGCCCTGGAGCAGTTGAGCCAATGAAGCATACTCCAAGTCAGAAAGAGAGAGAAAGTTTATTAGGAGGTGACACCAACGGAGGAGCTTCGACAGCAACACAGGCTTTATGGAGTCCCCCCAAAAGCAAATTTTACGTCAGAGCTTATATATCATTTTGGCAAGGCTTACCTGATGTTTTTAAGCATGTAGCCCACAAATGGTCGTATACATCACAAAACAACTACAAAAAACTCTTTATTAAACTAAATATATGCATGTCAGATATCTGGACTTGCTAATCTGTATGTTTGTAACAGGAAAAAAACTTACATAAGAATCTCTTAGCTAGTAGAACTGACCTGCCAAGTCCATGCTGACTGAGATAAGGAGCAGGAAAGAAAGTTGTAGACCAAAAGCATCAGGCAGACTTCCTAGCTGCTGTCTTACACACTGAAGGCCATTTCTCAAGAGAACAAAGAAGAGGAGAGAGACCAAGGCCGCAGGAGCCAAGAGGGCTCCTCATCCCTTTGGAAAGAGACCAGTGCAGCTTGTGCAAAAAAAAAAAAAATTGTAGATTACCTAGAATATCATTATGGTGTTAGTTATGCCAAGCTCTCAATCACCCATTTTGAAAAGAAGAGAGCATGTTGTGAGGTATTAGGGTCACGCTAGGTAGGAGTGCCCTAGGCTTAGAGAGCTGTACCTAACCAGAGCAAGGTCTAGCTAGAGCCTTTTGCTGGTAGATGAAGCACAGCCTTGTTATTAGGTTAGGGGCTGGAGCCTGAGTGGTGACCGTCATGGCAGGGGCTGACACTGGCCCTGGGCCACTGGGAAGTCACAGAAATGAACCCTATCTCTACCACTGCTGCCCCTAGTCCTGGCATACAAGGGCAAATTGCTTCTATGAGCCAGGTACAGGAGAAAGCAAGAGGAATGAAGCCCCTGCCCACTTGGAGCTTATATTGTAGAGGTAGAAGAAACAAAAACACACACATAAAGATAGTGGGAGCCCTGATAAGTGACCAGAAGGAATAAAGAGGGTGACACAAATGACAGTATGGGATGGGAGGGGACCCTGGTTGCATGTGGTTGGAGAAGACCTCACTGGAGGGGAGCTTCGAGCTGAAGAAAGCCCAGAGAAGGGGAAAAGCACAGCGAAGGTACTGCGACTGGAAAGGAAGCCGTGGTGCTGGAGTCGAATGAGGGAGGGGAGAGTGGTCTAAGATGCGGTGGGAGGCGTAGACTCTTCAGACCACTGCCAGGAGGCCAGCATTTGTGCCACAGGTGATTGGAAGACACTGAGGGATTCTGAGCAGAGGACACTCCCTGAACTGTGCTTTTGGCACCTCTCTCTGGCTGTGGTGGGGAGAATGGGTTGTAGTGGGCGTGGGGCGTGGACCCGGGGAGATCCATGAGCAGGCTACTGGGTGTGGGTGATGAGGGCAGTGAGGATGGAGACTTGTGTTGCAGGTGGAGCTACAGGACATGCCCAGGATTGGATGTAGGGGGCTAGGTGGAAAGAGAACTTCAGGATGACTCTTATGTTTTGGGCTTGAACAACTGGAGGATTAGGGTGACATTTGGTGAGATGGGGGTGACCGACAGAGATGAAGGTTTGGAAGATGGGGAGGGATACAGAATTTCAGTTTCATCCTGGATGTCTTCAGTTTGAGAGGGTTATTTGGCCTCTGGGTGAAAGTATCACGAAAGGGGGAGTAGGACAGGCATATAGCTTTGGCAGTTGTGAGAACATGACTAATGTTCAGAGGTCTAAGACTGGGTGGGATTCTCTGCGTGGTGCAAGTGCTTAATGAGCTTGGCTGCTAACTGAAAATTTGGTGGTTTGAGTCCACCAAGAGATATCTTGGAAGAAAGGCCTGGTGATCTACTTCCAAAAAATCAGCCATTGAATACCCCATGAAACATAGTACAGTTCTATCTGACACACATGGGGTTGCCATGAGTTAAAATCAACTGAGTGGCAATTGGAGGGACAAAAAAGACTGGGTGAGATCATGGTGGAAAGCATGGAGGTAAAGAGACAGGAACTCAGGGCCTCCCAGCATTAGGAGACTGGGGTGGTCAGGAGGAACCAGCTAAGGAGACCGAGGAGGGGTGGCCAATGAGCTTGAAGGAGACCCAGGGTGGGGGAGGCATCCCTGGAACCAAGAGAGGAGAATATTTTAAGGAGGAAGGAGTGAAAATTGTGCCAAGTGCTACTGAGAAGTTGAGTGAAAAGAGATGTACACATGTATCTGGGAATGCAGAGGTCATTGGTGGTGCTAATGAAATGAGTTTCACGGAGTGGTGGGGGTGGAGCCAGACTGGAGAGGGTTGAAGAATGAGACAGAGGTGGAGAGAGGGAGGCTTCAAGAGGGTGGGTGTAGACAGTGGAGGCAAGAGGCTTTGCTTTGAATGGGCTGGTGGTCAGAAGGGGGATATGATACTGATTTTGAATTTATTTAAGGATGGAAGGCATTGTAGTGTATTTACTAATGAGGATAATTTACTGGCGAGATTGATGAGGAAGCAGAGATACTGGAAGAGTGAAGATTTTGAGAAGGTGCCAGAAGATGGGGTGTCCAGACCGTAGGTGGAGGAACTCGTCTGTATAGGAGTAAGGAGGAAGAAGATGGGCTATCTGCTGAGGCCCCACTGGGTCCCTCCCACTGGTTCTGGTCAGACTGAGCTATGCTGCACTTTCTCTGTGGCTCAGGCAGCAGGAAGGAGCCAGGGGGTGGGGCTGATTTGAGGGAAAATGGCTAATTCTCTGGGGCTAGGGCCTGGTGGTATAGTGGTTAAGAGTTCAGCTGCTAACCAAAAGGTCAGCAGTTCGAATCCACTCCTTGGAAACCCTATGGGACAGCTCTACTCTGTCCTATAGGGTTGCTATGAGTCAGAATCAACTTGACGGCAATGGGAGGGTGGAATCAGGGTCCCTAGGTGGTGCAAACAGGAATGTGCTTGGCTGCTAACCAAAAGGTTGCAGGCTCAAGTCCACCCAGAAGTACCTTGGAAGAAAGCCTTGGCAATCTACTTCCCCAAAATCAGCCACTGAAAACCCTATGGAGCACAATTCTACTCTTACCATGCATGGGGTCGCTATGAGTCACAGTTGACTAGACGGTAGCTGGCTCGATTTTCTAGGGAAGGAGGCCCAGGCTTATGCCATCCTTGAAGCTGCCTTTTCCAGGGACTGGGAGATTGGGGTTGGGATCAGCCACTCTCAGACCCACCTCTATTTGGCTAGCTCATCCTGAGTCCCTCTGAAACTCCAAATCCCTAAGCCAGTGCTGGGCCTTATTTCTCCAACCTTTTTCTAACCATCCCTGGCAGCCAGACATCATTCCAGATATCTCTTACTTTCCCCTCCCCCACTACCACGCACTTGGTTCTGCCCCTTCCCAGCCTTGAATCCACTGGGTGACTCCTACACGTACCTCCCCACCGCTGCCCTCTGTTCTACATCCCACCCCTTATCCAGGGATTCCCCAGCTCCCTTGGAGGAAAAGCTGTTACGTATGCCTGAAAAGCCCTTCCCAGAGGCCTGGACCTTGGACTGTGATTCAGAGCAGCTTCACAGGCAAGCCAGGCCGGGGAGGAACTCAGGGCCAGGCTGGGGATGGGCCGGTTAGGAACGGGCAGTCTCCAGGAAGGGAATGTCATCTTTGATCTCAAGGGAAGGTCCCGCCTGGGCCCAGCACACTCACATCTGTGGGGCAGGTGGGGAGAAGTAAGGCGGGATGGTCCCATCACCATGCTGGACAGTGCCCTGGCTCGCCCTCCCAGGAACAGGTGGCCCTGTGGTGGCCAGGCTCACGGCTTCTCCCTGGGTCACTGGGTGACCTCCCTGGCCTGGCCTTGCCAGTTCCCATGGGCATAAGGGGGAGGGGCATTGACTGACACTGCCCCCCCCCCATACACTTCTCTCCCTGCTTCAAACCACTTGCCCAAGACAGAGAACAGTGCGGCCACTCAAAACCCTGTGGTGAAAGAACACTCAATGATACGGAAAAATTCAGACTGTGGTAGTAGATAAAAAAGGTCTGTTACAAAATGGTAGATAACATCTCAATTTTGTAAAAAAAAAAATTGAACACATGTAAATTGACACAGAAAAAAGTCTAAATAAAATCCCTAATCGTATGGATCTAAACAGAAAACAATATTGTAATCCTCGTAAATCTAAACATAGAAGATACTCATGATGTAGCATCAGGTGAAAAAGGCCGGTTACGAAATGGTGACAACTGTAAGATGTCACTGTTGTAAAACCAAGTTGTAATCATGAAAATGTAAACATAGAAAAAAAGTAACTGTGTAAATCTAAACATTCGTTCACCACTTGCTCTGTGACAGGCACCAAGCTAAGTACTTTACACGATGTGCTCAAAACAACCCTGTGGAGTGTTGTTGTTAGTCGCCATGGAGTCACGGCCACCCATGTAAACTAAAACAAAACATTGCCTGGTCCTACGCCATCTTCGTGATCTTTG
Organism: Elephas maximus indicus; assembly: GCF_024166365.1. Taxonomy (NCBI): domain Eukaryota; kingdom Metazoa; phylum Chordata; class Mammalia; order Proboscidea; family Elephantidae; genus Elephas; species Elephas maximus. The sequence continues at coordinate 171,626,950 of NC_064821.1, read as the reverse complement.
GTATGCCAGAGTCCATTATTTCAGCCACTGTGTATTGATTAACACACTCAGCTGCTAACTGAAAGGTTGGAGGTTCAAGTCTACTCAGAGGCACCTTGGAAGAAAGGCCTGGCAATCTACGTCCAAAAAATCAGCCACTGAAAACCATATGGAGCACAGTTCTACTCAGACACACATGGGGTCGCCATGAGTTGAAATTGACTCAATGGCAACTGATGATGGTGGTAACGATGGTTTTTGAGTGCCTTCTAGCTGGGTGGGGAGTGGGGGGGTGGGATGGGGTCCCTAGGTAGCACAAATGATTTGTGCTTAACTACTACCCTAAAGGAAACCCTGGTGGCGTAGTGGTTAAGTGCTACAGCTGCTAACCAAAGGTCTGGCAGTTCAAATCCGCCAGGCGCTCCTTGGAAACTCTATGGGGCAGTTCTACTCTGTCCTATAGGGTCGCTATGAGTCAGAATCAACTTGACAGCACTGGATTACTACCCTAAAGGTATCTTCTGTTAGGCTACCTGCTTCTGTTAAGCTACCTGCTTCTGTTACGATTACAGCCAAGAAAACCCTATGGCACGTTTCTACTCTGTGGCACGTGGGGTTGCCATGAGTTGGAATCGATTCGACAGCAAAGGGTTTGGTGTTTTGGGTTTCCAACATAAGCGATTCATCTTCCCCACTCTATTAGACAATATTCTGTTGTGATCCATAGGGTTTTCATTGACTAATTTTTGGAAGTAGATCACTAGGCCTTTTCCACGCTCTGTCTTAGTCTGAAAGCTCTGCTGAAACCTGTCCACCATGGGTGACCCTGCTGATATTTGAAATACTAGTGGCATCGCTTCCCACAATACAGGAATACGAAAGCCACCACAGAAGGACAAACTGACAGATGGGTGGGAATACCCTATGAAGTAGGTACTACTATTTTTATCTCCAATTTACATATGAAGAAACTGAGGCACAGAGAGGTTAAGTAACTTGTCCCAGGTCACACAGCCAGTAAAACCCAAGGAGTCTGCCTTGAAGAAGAGACACTAAAAGAAACAAATTTGTCTTTAGATGGGCGTAGGGAGGGCTTCTGTGTGGTTCTTACTTTCTTCTTTGTGTTTTTCTATATTTTCCAACTTTTTCCCAAGAAACATGTTACTTTTGTAATCCATGCCTCTCCACTCCCACAAAATAATAGATCATTTTAAAAGTATCAAAACAAGACAAAAACGTCCCAGGAACGCACTCCTCCTGCAACCCTGGGATTCTGTCCTGTGCGTGGGGGGTGGGAGTGGGGGTCACCGTCAAAGATATCAGTGAGATCAGTGGCCTGAGGCCTGGGAAGGCCAGTGGGGGGAGCTCAGTTCCCTCAAGGTCGCTGGTGCTTGGGGGGTCTCAGGGAATCTTAGGCCCCACACTGGGGCCACTAGGTCTCTGGACCAGGACAGGCAGCCTCACCCTGGTTGGCTTGAGAAGCGTTAGGCACGCTGTACCGCTGTCCCAGAGCTGGTAGAGGTATATGTGTGGGTGGAAGTGCAGAGCCAGCTGGGGAGCCTGGAAGCCCTTCTTTGGTTTCTGGGCTGCACACCCCCACCACGTTTTCTCATCCGACATTATTCAACCTCCCTGCAAAGCAAAATCCTCCTCTGCAAAAACTAGCTGCTATTGGAACCCTCGGAAACCCTGATGGTGTAGTGGTTAAATGCTACGGCTGCTAACCAAACGGTTGGCAGTTCAAATCCGCCAGGCGCTCCTTGGAAGCTCTATGGGGCAGTTCTACTCTGTCCTATAGGGTCGCTATGAGTCGGAATCGACTCGACTGCATTGGGTTTGGTTTGGTTTTTGGTATTGGAATCCTCTTAGTGACCAAGAGCTTGTTACCTCACTGGCGATCCAGGCCAGGTAGGACACTACATGGTACAGAGGAAGGAGCGTGGGTCTCAGAGTTAGAAAAATTCAGCTTGAACTTACCTAGTTCTGGCTCTTAGCCGTGTGGTTTTGGAACCTAAGTCCTCTGAACTTCAATTTCATCATCCGTTAGCGGGCTGATGATGCCTGTGAGGATCACCTGAGACTACACAGTCAAATACCTGGAGCAGGAGAGATGCTCCCCAAAGACAGCCTCCTCCTAAGTCTCTCCTGCTGTTCTTAGAGATTCCTGTGGAGCCACTCAGAATAGATCTGATCCCTCTGAGGCATTTCTTCCTCAAGCAGGCTTTCCCTACCCAACTCTTTCAGCCACACTGGCATAGTATGGGTCCCAGGTAAGCCACCATCTTGGTCTCTTGAGAGCAGTTTCTCTAATGCCTGACTCCGCAAGAATCCCCTGGGAAGCATGGTTGAAAATGCAGAGTCCTAGATCCCACCCACAGAGTTCAATTCAGGGGGTCCAGGAAGGAGTCCCAGAATCCAAATGTTTATTAGTCGCCCCAGTGGTCCCTAGGGGAGCTGGTGCTCCACCATTTTCCAGTTGGCAAGGTCCTTCCTGAAGTGTGAGGCCCAGAAGTGAGCAGTCCAAGCTGCAGCGTGACCAGCTTGAGACCTGGGAGATTTTCTCTCTGGCTGCCACCTACCCTCCCCACTCAGTCCCCTGGGTGGAGGTATGTGTGCCCCATGGGGTGAGCTTTTGCCGCAGATAGGCAGCATCATTCCAGAGGAGCTTGTTCTGTGATGCAGTGCTCTGAATTAGACAGTAGCTGGGGCCAGGAGTCTCAGCCTCCCCAACACTGACCCTCAAATGGGTTCTGTGCCCAGAGTCTTAGGCCACATATAGGCCTAGGCAGAAAGCCTCACAGGGTTTCCAGAATGAACCTGATGAGCTGGACTTGAGGCTCTCCTGCTCTCCCCAGCCCTGAATTTCCAAAGACTGGAGGGGTCTTAGTCCTGTGAGCACAGATCGCATAACCCAGGCCACCGAGGGTCCTGCCCTGAGAGGCCTGCCTGGGATTCTGGAACAAGCCCTCAGTGGGAATGGCAGGCAGGTCTTCAGTGCCAGACAGGCCAGAGTAGAGGGGCCTCTGTGACTTGGGGCAGGCACCCTTTGCAGCTGGCCCTTCACCTCTCCCCGAAAGTGGCTCCCTGGGCTGGAGGGGGTCTTAGAGGGAACAAAACCTGTTGCTGTTGAGTTGATTCTGACTCATGGCAACACATGTGTTACAGAATAGAACTGTTCCATAGGGTTTTCTTGGTTGTAATCTTAAAGGAAGCAGATTACCATCACCAAGCCTTTCTTCTGTGGTGCCCCTGGGTGGGTTCAAACCGCCAACCTTTAGGTTAGTAGGCAAGCACAAACCCACCCAGGGACCTTTAGAGAGAACCAAAACCAAACCAAACCAAACCCGCTGACATCCAGTCGATTCTGACTCATAGCAACCCTGTAGGACAGAGTAGAACTGGCCCCTAGGATTTCCAAGGAGCAGCTGGTGGATCTGAACCGCCAACTTTTTGGTTAGCAGCTGAATGCTTAACCACTGTGCTACCAGGGCTCCAGAGAAAGACCAATCATCCCTTAATCCCTGACTCCTCATAATACTTCTTCAGATGGGGCAGTCACAGATGCCAAAGCAGTCACAGATGCCAACAGCAGCCTCCTGTTAGGACATTCTTCCTTGGGCCAGGCCCAGATCTGCATCCCTGGAACGCTTACCCAACGTGCCCCCTCTCCTAAGCCAAAAAAAGCCAAGCTCTCCTTATATTTATAGACCGGCTCATTCCCTCCCACAGCCTCCTGGGCCATCATCAGAGCCACAACTCTTGGGTTCAGATTAAACTCTTAGAACCTCAGTTTCATCATCTGTGATATGGAAACAACCGTGGCTATTGTTTATTGAGTGTATGCCCTGTCCAGGCTCTTCGCTAAGCACATCACATGCCTCACACAAACAAAACCCGTTGATTCCAACTCAGAGCGACACTATAGGACAGAATAGAGCTGCCCCGTAGGGTTTCCAAGGCTGCAGCCCAGTGCTTAACCCCTTTGCCACCAGGACTCCTTACACAATGGCAATTTATTAAGGTTTCCTCACCATGGGCCAGCCTCCTGGGTACCGGCTCTAGGCTGTCTGCGGAGAGGTGTGGGCTCCCTCTGCTGGGCAGTGAGTGAATCTCAGGCAGGAAACCAGAGGACAAGTTGGCATTACAGACTGTCCCTGTGGGAGGAACCTCAGAGGTGACATGGCCCAGCCAGGAAACTGAGGCCAGGGGTGGTCACCTCACTGCCTGGCCTCCTTGGAGTTTGCCCACATGCCCCCTGGATTAGGGAATTCCCACCATAGAGGGGAGCTGAGAATTTCAGTCCTAATGGGCTCCCTGACTCCTTAAGCCCCCCTTTGATCCCATCCCACCTCACTCCCCTGAGGCTGCCCAGTGGAAAGGCAGAGCCAGTGCAGTGGGACAGACATCACCAGTCCACAGGCATGGGGCAGAGGCTGAGGCCCTTGCTGTGTCCTCCCCATCAAGCTGCCCTCAGAGGGAAGGTTTTAGAGGGGTGATGCAGGGCGTCGGGAGGGGTGAGCTGTGGCATCCATCCAGAGAAGACCATCCCTGGCAGGACAGAGGCCCAGAATGCTGAGGTCTTGCAGCTGGGCCACTCAGGGAGGGAAGCATGTGGCCCACCTGAGCCACAGGGGCATCTAGGTCCCGACTGGATTTGCTTACCTAGCTGGTAATGAAATTGGTGAATAGAAGCCCAAAGGGCTTCCCGACTGTATCAGGAGCAAGACTGGAGTACTAGCAGACTTGGAAGATTCTAGAACCTTCGTAGCTCCTCCATGTTTTTTGCTCATGGTTGTTGTTGTTGTTAGGTGCCGTTGAGTTGGTTCCGACACATAGCAACCTTATGTACAACAAACGAAACACTGCCTGATCCTGCACCATCCTCACAATCGTTCTTATGCCTGACCCCACTGTTGCAGCCACTGTGTCAATCCATCTCGTTGAGGGTCTTCCTCTTTTTCACTGACCCTCTCATGGTAGTAGTTCTCATTTATAGAACATCTCTCTGCCAAGAGCTATGTGATGTGCTTTATGGATATTCTTTCTATTCCTTCTAATAATACTGCAAAGGAGGTATTATTAATTTTATGAATGGGGAAACTGAGGCTCAGAAAGCTAAAGAAATGGTCATATATCTAGAGGAGCTGGGGTATGAACCCATGTTGTCTGACTTGAATGCCTTTCCACTAACCACCTGCTTTTTGTTTGTTCTTGTCTCCCTGTCTCTTCAGTGATCAGCTATACCTGTTGCTGTTGCCGTCCAGTGGATTGCAACCCACAGCCACCCTGTAGGACAGAGTAGAACTGCCCCATAGAGAAATCAAGTCTGTAATCTCTACAGAAGTGGATTGACATATCCTTCTCTGGCTGAGCGGCTAGTGGGTTCGAACCACCAACCTTTCGACTAGCAAGGAGCACTTAACCATTGTGCCACCAGGGCTCCTTTGCCCCTAAAATGAGCAGGACCTTCCATCTTGTCCTCCCTCCACTCCCTTACCCTCTTTCCATCCACTTCTGTGACTGAAGACACCTCTGCTGATAACTCCAGCCCCGGTCTCCCTGCGCCTCTGACCCTCCTACACCACTGTCTTTTGGTCACCACCCACCAAATATCTCTCAGACACTTTGAGCTCACCATGCTCCATACTGAGCCTGCTCTGGACACAGCCCCCACCTGTTCCTCCTCCTGTGTCCCCATCTCAGTCCGTGGCCCCACCATCCACCCCTCATATCCTGCACTTTATTCTTTAAATCTTCAGAATCTGCTCACAGTTTTCCTTCCCCATTGTTACTGCCTTAATTCAGAAACCCTACCTGCTCCCCACATTCCACTACAGCTTCCCAACCCTCCACGTGATCTTCCCTTTCCTGGGGATTTTCCCTTCTGTTACTGTATTAAAAAAAAAAAAAAAAATTTTTTTTTTTTACTGTATTAGTCCAAGTAATGCTTTGCTATTGTTGCTGAGTCGATTCCGACTCACAGTGACCCCATGTGTGCAGAGTAGAACTGTCCTATAGTTCTATTTAAGGCTGTGACCTTTTGGAAGCAGATTGCCAGGCCTTTCTTCCAAGGTGCCTCTGCATGGGTTTGAAACACTAACCTTTCATTTAGTAGTTGAGTGTTTTGCCATTTATGCTACTCAGAGTCCCCCTTCTGATCCTTCCCCATTTCCACCCACTAGGCCTTTCTGAAATTCAGATCTACTCATGTCACTCACCTGCTTGTAAATCCTCCAATTGCTCCCACTGCTTTAAGAAAAAAAAATCAAATTCCTTAGCTTTGCACAAGGCACTTGGGATCTGCCTTCAGCTTCCACTCCAGTTTACGCCCCTCCCAACCCAAAACCAGCTGCAAAGAAATACCTGAAGCTCCCTGAGGGCAGCCGCTGCTTCACACTGCAAACCTTGCTCCTTGTGCTTTCCCCCTTCTTTGTCTGGGTAGCTGCTGTTCATCCTTCCCATCTCACCTCCAACATCTCCTCCTCCCTGGATCCCTCTTCCCCTCACCTGGTTCAAGGGTTGTGGTCTGAGATAGCAAGTCTCTTCTTATACTTCTGTCCTAGACCTGAATGCAAGATATTGGTGGATAGCTTAATTTCCAATTCCACTAGCTAGGCTGTGAGATACTTGAGGACAGGGTTTTGTGTCTTTTCTGTGTAATGCTCATAACCAGTTCAGCGCCTGGCGCCTAATAGGTAATCACTGAGTGAAGCAGGTAGGAAGAAACCAGAAGTGAGGAAAACTGACGTGGCTGGAAGAGGAAGGAGTGGCCCAGGAGCCTGCTCCAAGGAGAGGGTTAACATCCCTTGGACATTCCTCCCCTCGGCTGCCTCCCTACGATTGCTGCCTGTCCCTGACAGCCTGGGGACTCCTGGAGCGCTAGTCCTGGGAGGGCAGGGTACCTGGAGGCTGATCAGGGACCTACACGTTAAACTGAGAACATGCTTCTCCCTCCCCAAGGCGCTCGGGGCTGGTGGGATGAATGGAAGCATGGGGTGCTGGAATGTGATAGATTTGATGTCTTACACACCCAGCGTTGATTATGTACCAACTGTGTGCAGGGCCTTGAGCTGAACCCCTGAGCTTGTACATGTTCCTACATGACACCATCCTTTGGTCTAATTGCAGATTAGACTAGGGTAAGTACAAGCCCCTGGTGGCAGCACGAGCTCTAGTCAACAAATGCTAGAGGACAAATTCAGCAGGATGAGGATGACCAGAGCTGGGGCAGCCAGGGAGGAGATGAGACTTGAATTGAGCCTTGGGAAAAGGTAAAGGGGTTGCTGGTGGAAGGAATAGCCTGTGTGGAGCTGTTGGTCAGAACTCACAACGGAGTGTGTCCTAGTAGCAGGAGACAGCTGGTTTACCTGGAGTGAGAGGTTTGGGGAGAGAGTGGTGGGAAATCAGCTTGGAAATGGACGTTGGAGCGGATCCCGCAGAACTTTGAATGCCAGGTTTGTCAAAGGGTTTGGACTTGAACCAGTAAGTTCAAATGGTGAGACTCACAGGACAAGGAGAAGGACCGGGGGCTGGGAGTGGTCTTTGTTTTCCGGAACCCACCCAAGCAACTCTGCCAACCAGCCTCTGGGAGTTTCCTTCCCCTTCGTGACAGTTGAGGGCCATTCCCATGGTGGCCAGCAGGGGGCAGGACAAACCCAAGTTCCCTTAGCCCAGGTCAGTTCCCTGTCAGGGCCCAGGATCCTAGACAGGCCTGGGGTGTCTATGGGGAAAAGTACTAGGCACAGAGGGAAGAGGCTAGCTGTGCTCAGCCGGGGCGAGGCTGGCTGGCTTGCTTTTCAAAAGGCCAGTTTGTGGACTGTGAAGCTGCCAGGCTGGCTGGCCTGATGGAACTGCCCAGGGTGGGCATTTACCCTCCCCGACCATGCCCCCTCACCCCCCACCACCTCTGAAGCCCAGCTCTCTGCTGTGCCCCTTTGCCTTCAGGGCCCTCCCTTGGTACAGGGAGCCCCAGCATAACAAGATATCTGAGTTGGGCCCCTCAGGGCACCTTAGCTCCTTTGGAATCAAACCAAATCCAGGAATGGAACCTGGAAGAAATGAATCTTGTTCTTCTGCTCACTCCCTTCCCCAGAGAGGATGAGGGAAGGTTGCCAGGATGACGGAAGTCATTCACATAAGCATTTAACAAAAGTTTATCCAGCAGCCTCTGTGCTGGGGCAGGGATCCAAAGATGGAAAGGTGGTAACCTGCCCAGGGCCCCCATCCACAGGAGTAAGCAGCTCCCTGCCATATAGCTGGTAGGTGCCGGAAGGCGCTATGAACTAAATGCTCTGGGAGCCCTGAGGACGAGAGAACACTCCTCAGCAAAGACTGCAAACGTCTTCACAAAGGAGGTGATCTGGAGTCAGGCCTTGAAACATGAGAAAGGTTTTCCCAGATGGAGAAGGACGGGCATCCCAGACAGAAGTGTGTGCAAAGGCACAGAGATGTGAACATGCAGGCTGAGTGGAGAGAATACTGACGAACACACTGAGTTGTAGATGCTATTTAATGGCCAGGTATGATATGCCATAACACTGTGCTACAATATTTACTTATATTATTTCTAATCTACACGTCAACCCTCAAGGTACTATGATCCCCACTTTACAGATGAAGAGACTGAAACTCTGAGAAGCAAAATGGCAGCCCTGATAAGGGGCCTAGGAGTTGAGATCCCAGCCCTTGTCCATGTGACTGGACTCTGCCTCCAAAGGGCTGGAGTTAAGGTGTGTGTGTGCGCGCACACCATGGTGGTTGGGAGGAGTCACACAAAGATCAGAAAAGTCCTCTTCTTCCAGGGGGCTCCATCCCTGGGCCCAGTTGTTCTGGCCAGGCTGTATGATCTTCTGGTCAGAAACCTGTTCTCAAACAACCCTCTATTTGTCTGCCTTTTCGCTTTTTCTTATCCTTTTAGAAAGCTCTTGTGCAAATTCTATATTGTTGCGGATTGGAGATTGTGTCCAGGCCTGGGTCAGGGAGAAAGGGAAGGAGGAGGCTTACGGTGGGGTGTGAGGAGGAGGGGCTGGGATGAACCCCCCCGGGGCGAGTTAGCCTGCCCTTGCAAGGCTGTGCCATTATTTCAGGTTTGGCTCCTCTCCCCCATCTCCATTTGCCTTCACTCCCTGAGTGGAGTGGGGGTGCTGAGAGGGCAGGCCCGTCTACCAACCTCCTCTTTCAGATGAAAGAAAGGCTGCACTCTAGGTCCCCTTCTCTTCCAAAGTATTGCCCAAGTCTCTGCCTCTGGGCTTTGGTACAGCCATCCGCAGATGGTTCCCTTCTCAGTAATCATCCAAGCCCAGGCCTTCGCCTCCTTCTAATTTGGGGGCTCTCATCTTTTCCTTAGGAGCCCTGGTGGCGCAGTGGTTAAGCACAGCACTGCTAAATGAAAATTGGATGATTCGAACCCACCAGCAGCTCTGCAGGACAAAGATGTGGCAGTCTGCTCCTGTAAAGATTTAAAAAAAAAAAAAAAAAAAGGAAACCCTATGGGGCAGTTCTACCCTGTCCTATAGGGTCACTATGAGTGGGAATTGACTTGACGGAAGTGGGTTTCATTTGGTTTTGACCCACTTTTTCCCTTTGTCCCATCCTACTCCCCAGGGAAACACTCTTAGTAATTTCTTGTTTACCCCTAAAATGTGCCTATGCATAGACAGGCAATTGTTGTTAGCTGCTGTCAAGTGCGATTCTGACTCTTGTGATCCATAGGGCTTTGACTGGCTGACTTTCAGAAGTGGGTCACTAGGCCTTTCTTGCTAGTGTGTCTTAGTCTGGAAGCTCTGCTGAAATCTGTTCGGCATCATAGCAACACGCAAGCCTCCACAGACAGGTGGGTGGTGGCTGTGCTTCAGGTGCATCGGCTGGGAATTGAACCACGATCTCCTGCAAAGAAGGCGAGAATTCTACCCCTGAACCACCGCTGCCTCTCCGGCAATAGGCATTGTTGTTGTTGTGAGGTGCCGTCCAGTAGATTCTGACTCATAGCGACCCTATGTACAACAGAATGGAACACTGCCTGGTCCTTCACCACACTCATGATCGTTGTTATGTTTGAGCCCATTGTTGCAGCCACTGTGTCAATCCATTTTGTTGAAAGTCTTCCTCTTTTTTGCTGACCCTCTACCAAGCACGATATCCTTCTCCAGGCACTCATCCCTCCGGATAATATGTCCACAGTATGTAAGATGAAGTCTGGCCTTGCTTGCTTCTAAGGAGCATTCTGGCTGTACTTCTTCCAAGACAGATTTGTTCATTCTTTTGGCAGTCCATGGTATAGTCGATATTCTTTGCCAACACCACAATTAAAAGGCATCAATTCTTCTTTGGTCATCCTTATTCATTGCCCAGCTTTCACATGCATATGAAGTGATTGAAAATAGTATGGCTTGGGTCAGGTGCACCTTAGTCTTTAAAGTGCAATCTTGGCATTTTAACACTTTGAAGAGGTCTTTTGCAGCAGATTTGCCCCAGACAGGCATATATAGATATCATTCACTATCTGTGTTTTCTTATGCAAATGGACTATATCATAACCGTATTGTTTTGCAGTTTGTTCCCCCCCGCCCCAACTTAATCTTGGACATCTTTTCCATGTGGATATCTGGAGATTTATCATTTTTGTAACGACTGCATACTCCTCTGTAAAGACTTAAGTGACCAGTTCCTTTTTGATGGACATTTAGGCTGCTTCCACTTTTTGCCGTTACAAACAGTGCTGAGAGGGACAACTATATTTTTAGATCAATTGCCAGCTGACTGAGAGCATGTGCACTCACAATTAGAAATATATGTTGCCAAAGTGCCTTCAAAAAACACTGCAACAATTTATTATTCTACCAACAGTATGTGGCAATGCTTGTTTCCTTACATCTGCACCAATACTGGTGTTATCAAACCTTTAAATCTTTGCTTATTTTGTAGGTGAAAAATGGTATCTCATTTGAAAAATTTAAATGCCTTTAAGAGTGAGGCCGAGCATACTTTCCTGAATTTGTTGGCTTCTTGAATTTCTCTCTTTTTCCTTTTTTTATTTTTTGTAAACTCCATTTTCTTAGCCTTAGACAAATTTTTCTTGGGAGATCCATCTGTTTCTCATTGATTTGTAGGAGCTTTTTGTATATCAAGGAAATAAACACCTAAGACTCATTTTATTATTTCCTCCACTACAAACTCCATGTTTGGAAAAAAAATTTTAAACCACTGTTGTTATTACTTCTTTCTCCATTTTCTCAATCTTGTACATGTACACCTACCCACAGAACGTTTATTAGCCCGAGATGACCAGTTTTTCTACACTGAGTTGATATGAATCCAGCCAAAAGCAGAGCCTTGGATTTTTTGTTAATCCCCGAAGCCTCACCAGGGCTAAATGTAGTCTATCCACTAGTTTTCTGAAATATTTTAAGTGGTTTGAGGAATCCTAGGGCCCTGGGGCCCAAGACTGGGAGCCACAGCCCTGGATTTAGCCCCTTAAGCATCTTCCTTCCCCCAGACCGGCTCACTTGAGCTGTCAGTGTGGTCTGCACCTGTGTGCATCCCTCTGTCCAGCTGTGTAGTAGTCTTCTGTCCTAGTGAGTAGGCAGGATGTTTGTGTATTTCCTCCTTTGTTTATAGGCCCTTAGGCTCTTCCCTTCAGCAGAAGATCCCTGAGGCTGGACTGAACCTGCCCCCAGGCTAGGTCACTTGGGGTTTTACTGTTGCAGAGTCCTGGGGGCTGAGGAGGAGATGGAGAGGGCTGGACAAGAAAAGGCTCAACCCAAGAGCCTCCCGGCTGGCTCCAACCCCTCCTGACCTAGTCCTTTGGCTCCTTTGTGTCCCTGGGGGAAATCATCCCAGAGCCACACCCTGCCCCCCTTGAGGGCAGGATGGGAGGTGGACTGCAGAACTCCTCCAGCGGGGAGTGGGGTGCTAGAGCCAAATATGAGCCCAGGAGGCCTGAGGTGAAGTGGGGGGCATAGATTGGTGGGGGCATAGATGGGTGTGGGGCATAGATGGGTGGGGGAGGGTGGGAGTGGGTCAGGAGAGGATCCCCTGGGCAGTATGGGAGGTGGTTTTCAGGCTTCTGGACTCCACTCCCCCCGCCCCCAATCTAAAGGAGGTTTCACTCCAGTGACATTGTTCCCCCCAGCTCAGGGGTGTGTGTGTGTGTGTGGGCGTGGGTGTGGGGGTGGCAGGGGAGGGCGGTGTTCCTGGATCTCAGGTGGGAAGGGGGGGAGAGAAAGGGAGGAAGCCAGGCCAGAAACCTGCTTCCCATTCTGGACCTGGCCCAGCCTCTGCAATTGTTTTAAGAGGCTCCAGGTTGCTTTGTTTTTTTTAACCCGAGCTGACTTTTTTTGAGGCTGCCAAATTCCTGGGGGATTGGCCAGCCAAGGTGATGAATGGCATTGGCTGCGGAGGTACAGGAGGCCTGCAGGAGGCAGCTTCTGAGGAAGTGAACAAGAATTCCAAACGGATGCTCCTGGAGCCGGGGATTACCCGCGCTGGCCAGTGTCAGAGGATGGATACCTCTGCCGGCCCCAGGTGCAGGGGAAGGAGACTTGGGGCTCTAGGTGGCAGAGCAGGGCGCCTGTTCTTCCCATTAATTGCCTCTGAACTTTCCGGGGCTGGTTCGTGGGCACTAGCACTTGACCCTGCTTTCTTCCATGGGGCACAGCTCAACTGCCCAGCTGACGGGACCCAAGGCTGGGTGGGAGCACAACAAAAGCAACGTCTGGAGACAGGCTGACTTGCGTTCTGCGTCCTGGAAATGTGCTTCCGCCGCATGCGAATTGCCTGCGGGGCCTGAGCTCCCTCTTTAAAATAGGGCCAGTGAGATAATGTATAGACCGCACCAGGCGCCATCTTTCGTTATATGTTATCTCCTTGGCTCCGTCAGCCTCTCCTGGGGCCCAAATGGAGTCTAAGGAGGGAATGAGAAAGAATCGCCCTTCTTCCAATCATTTTACTTTGGGCTGCATGAAAATGATCCCGATACACACAAATTTACCGGGCTGCGAATTAGAATGGCGCCCCCTGTAGGCAGCGACTCAATGGCTTTGTTAACTTCCGTTTCCCCTGTCCAGGTACCCCTCAAGCCCAAACCTAGACGTTCAAAACGTGGTGGTGAAGGTGGGCGTCAGGGCCAAGCAGACAAAGGTCAAACCTTGTCCAGCCACACAAGAGCTGACCCTGTGGGCAGGTTTCCATGTCTGTAAATGGGAACCCTGGCAGTGCCGGCTCGATGGATCACAACAGGTGTGTAAGTACTCAGCAAAATGCCTGGATTCAAGTGTATCTCAGTCCCCTATGGCTTTTCATCTTGGTGGCCATCCCTCCTCCTCCTGAGGCTGTTAAGCCTCTGTGGCCTGGCCCTGCCCACCAGGCCCGTGAAATGGGCAAGTTAGGCTGGAACGTCTCCAAGTCCCTTTTGGCTTTGAAGTTTGATGACCTGTGTCTACCACTAGATCAGGGCTGGGCTGTCCAACTCCACAGTCGGTGTAGCTGGTTGCGTTCAAGGAGTAGGCCTAGAACTCAGAACACACTGCTCTAGTGGGAGAGGGGTCTGGAAAGGCCTGGAGCTTGGGGGCGGTGGAGGGGGAGCCTCTCTGTAGCCAGCTGGGATGAGAGATGAGGTACTCAGAGTAATCAACAAGGGACAGGTGTGTGCATGGGTGTACGTGTGTCTGATGTCAGTGGTGTCTGTGTGTGTGTATGTGTGTATATGAGTTGGTGGTGGAATCTCCAAAAGTAACACTTGTCCCATTTTCATGTTTTTCTAGGGCTGGTGCGATTGAGGCAGGGTCTGTCCTGGAACTACCAGGGTCTGGGAGTCCTGAGGTGAATATGTGTGTTGGGGGTGGGTGTGTGTTAGAGCGATATGTATGTGTTGTGGGTAGATGTGATAAAATCTGACCCTTGACAGAGCCGCAAACTAAAGGCTTCTCAGTTTCTTTGGTGCTGTTTGGGGGGATTTTTAAAAATGCCTTTGCCACCCATGAAATCAAAGGTCCCTATTTAATTCATCCCTTCAAGAAATGCATTGAGCTAGGTCCAGGAAGCTGACATGTGCTAGGTACCTGTGATAAAAGAATAGGACATGACCCCCACTCCCCTGAGCCCCCAGCCTAGCAATCTGAGAACAGGGAAACTGTGTTTAGATAGCTTTGGGTACGCGGGCAGTGGTGGCACAGAGGGGCTCCTGGCTGCCTGGGAGAGGGTGGCAGGAGGCTCCACAGGCAAGGTGGGCTGGAGCCTACACTCAGGACTGGAGAGGCATCAGCGTGGTCCAGAGCGTGGGGACAGCCACCACAGGCAGGGTCCCTAATTGTGCAAATACCCAGAGGCATGAAAGAGCACGGGTGGTTGAAGAACTAGAAGTGTGTTGTGGTCAGAGCCTTGGGGACAAGGGTAGTGGGGACAGAAGACGAAATGGCAGTGCTCATCCTGAGGGCCACACTACTGAGGCCCTGGGGCCTGCCAAGGAGCTTGGACTTTAGCTCATGAGCAGGAGTCACAGCTCAGATGTCTGCAGGGGCTAGGCATGGGAGCGAAGGTGTGAAGATACCAGCACAAGAAAATGCTGCTCTGGGGAAGGCAGGCCTCCTCCTTGAAGCCCACGAAGCCCACGGTCCCAGGTGGGAAGCCAGGCCCAGTGTGATGCCACCCAGTGAGCTCTTCCAGAAAAACTGGAAATCTGGATTTTCACGTGGACACTTATTTTTAAATGTTAGCAACTAATTCAAATTTAACACATAACAAAACAGAAACACACAGCACAGGCCAAACCGGAAAGGTCTGTGATCTGGATTTGGCTTGCAAACCGCTAGTGTGTGACCTCCGCCTGCGGTGACAGGGGAGGCGCCTGCAAGTTTCCAGTGGGTCAGAGTTTGCTCGCTGTGGTGGCATTTTGGGGATGGCTATAAGGAAGACAAGAGTTGAGGGAGGCAGAGAGACCAGTTAAGAAACTAATAGAAAAATCTCATTCTTATCTATTCATTCAAAAATATTTATTGGACACATGTTGTGTGCCAGGCACTGTTCTAGGCAGCTGTGAAGGGAAGCCCAGAGGTGAGAGTACATCCAAGTTCCGAATATTACCTGCACCCCAGAGCTCAGGCATTCTTTGTTTTCCCCAGCCCCAGGCCAAGTTCTAGGCTACTCTCCTGTTTCTTCCGAGGTGTTCTACCCTTTTTGTGTAGGCCCCAGGGCCAAACTTTGGGAGTGCCAGGCTGAGTCTTCTCTCTGCTGGGCCTCCCGGAGCCCCAGTGTAGCCTCTTTTGGGGACTGGCATTCCCCGCCCCCTCCCCCCATCCCCACGTCTGCTCCTCTTCTCCTTTGGAGTTCATTGCTCCCTCTTCTGTAACTCACAGCTCTCTGAAAACTCCCCTTCCCTTCTCAGCTCTGCCCTTTCAGCATTCAGCCCCCAGCCCCCTGGATGCTGGCAGGCAAGGGACCTTCGTCCTGGCTTTCCTGGTCTCCTCAGGCAAGCCTTAGCAGGAAATTAGCAGAGCCATTACCCTGGCCCTGAGCAAACATTCACTATTCACTCATTTAGTTGAGCACCCAACCTCAGCCTGTGCTGGTCCATGAGGATCTCTGTCCTCAATTCACTCTCAGGTAGGGAAATAAGCTCTACCCACCACCAACAGCAAAATGTCCAAGAGGTGGTCCCCCGAGCCACCAAATACCATGGGAGTGCAGAAACTCAATTCTCAGTGCTAGGTATTGCTGTGAGTGGGTCTGTACTCGGCATTTGACCTTCATGGTCTCATAGGTGGAAATCCTGGTGGCATAGTGGGTAAGAGCTATGGCTGCTAACCAAAAGGTCAGCAGTTTGAATCCACCAGGTGCTCGTTGGAAACTATGGGGCAGTTCTACTCTGTCCTATAGGGTCGCTATGAGTCAGAATCAACTCGACTGCTGTGGGTTTTTGGTTTGGTTGTGGTCTCACAGAAACCTCACCCCAGCCCAAGAAGGTTGGCCCTGTTACTGTCCCATTTTACAGACGAGGAGATTGAGGCTCAGAGGGTTAAGTAACTTGTCTGAGATGATATAGTTGTTGGTAGCAGCACTTTAAGGAGCCTGGTGGCACAAACAGTTAAGTGTTCAACTACTAACCGAAAGGTTGGTGGTTCAAACCCACCCAGAGGGTCCTTGAGAGGAAGACCTGGCAATCTGCTCCCATAAAGATTACAGCCTAGGAAACCCTACGGGGCAGTTTTACTCTGTCACACGAGGTCGCTGTGAGTCGAAATCGACTCGACCGCACCTAACAACAACAACAGCAGCAGCGGCAGCACTTTGGTTTGACCTCAGGTTGGTCTGATTGCAAAGCCTCTTCCTTCATGGAGGAGGAGCACTTCACTCAGGCTGTGGGTCAGCTGAGGGCCAGCCTGAGGGCTGGGGGAGGCAGCCATTCCCCAGGACAGGGAGTGCTTCCGAGGTGACTGAAGACTCCTGTGATAGCACCTGCTGCAGGAGCACAGCCCTGCCATGCCCCCACCCCCTCAGGCCCCTCACACAGCCCCTCAATCTTGTCTCTGAATCCATGGCATATTCCTCCCCTCTCACCGTTATCCCTCTGTTTCCTCCTAGACAGAGGTGGCCTGATGTTATGGACAAGCATTGAATTAGGAGCCAGGGTCCATTCCCTCACCGGTGGCCTTGACTCTGGGGCTATAAAATGAGCCTAAGCATTGACTATCCTGCAGGGTTCTAGTGGAGATTAAAAAAAAAAAAAAAAAAAGATTACAGAAGGAAACTTCTAGAAAAATTGCGAGGCATGGATTCATGCATTCATCCAGCAAATATTTGTTGAGCGCCTAACCTGTGCCAGGCCCTGCGCTGGGTTTTAGGGACACAGTCCTCAGGAAGACAGATGCAGTTTCCACCTGCAGGGGGCTTACGGTCTAGGAGGGGAGGCAGGCATTCCATAGCAGCCCAGATAAATACACGAGTACAAACTGAATTGTGTTCTACACGATTGTCTAACTGGGGACCAAATGTGGGTCTGGGGGGTTTTCCTGAGAAAGTAGAGTTTAAGCTGAAGGATGAGGGGCCAGCTGTGCAAAGGGACAGGAATGGGCCCCAAGGCATAGGGTGTGAGCGCAAGGTGGTGGAGTGGGGACCATGCCAGAGGCTTGCGAGGGGGCAGCATGAGCCAGGGGACAGGAGTGTGAGCTAAGGCTGGGGCGCTCATCAGGCTAGACTGGGCACGGCCCTGCAAAAGGAGCTACTGAAGGATTTTAGGCTGGGAAGTGACTTAACAAAAATAAACCTCTACCTCTGGTGCTTTTTTTTTGTTTTGTTTTTTATAGCCTGGATTCCTGGAGCTGCTCTCTGCCTCCTTTCCCTAGGTGGGCCTGGGGCAGCCTCAGCCCCCTATCTCCTTCCAAGGCCAAGGAGGCCCTCGGTGGCCAGGGCAGCTGATTGAAAGCATATGCCTTGCCCTGGTGGGGCCCTGGCAGGAGTGGTGGGGCCGTGGTGGGCCCGGCTCCCCAGTGCTGACCTCAGACCTGCACCGCTGGCATGTCCAGGCCGCAGACTCTCTGTCAGCAAAGCCGCATCCGTCCTGCAGAGAGACGGTAACTGTGGCTGCCCGCACCCCCAACCCAGCAATTTCCCTGCCACGGTGAGAAACCTCCTGCACTCCCAAGCTGGGCCCAGCTTCCTCATCCAACTGGGCCTGGAGCCCTGGATGGGGGAAGGAGAGATGCCAAGCAGGCTCTTGGACAGGCACAAGGCTGGGGAGAGGCCTCTGCCACCCTTGCCTGGTTTCTTGACACACCTGTACCAGCCTAATGCCAAACTAAGCCTCCATTACCCTACTCACCGTGCTCTAGGCTCCGTGCTTCAAAAGTGCTTTATATCTGACCACCGAGTCACTTATTCTCTACAAACAGCTTCAGGAGGCCCACACTGTCAGGAAGGTGTGTTAACAGGCTCAGAGAGGGTACCTCATCATACAGCTGGTAGCCGGAATTGAAACTCAGGCTATTGGACCCTAGTCCCTGGGTGGTGCAAACAGTTCATGATCTTGGCTGCTAACTGAAAGGCTGGAGGTTCAAGTCCATCCAGCAGTGCCTCGGAACAAAAGCCTGGCAATCTACTTTCAAAAAATCAGCCATTGAAAACTCCATGGAGCACAGTTCTACTCTGACACACATGGGGTCGCCATGAGTTGGAATCGACTCAGTGGCAACTGGTTTGTTCTATTTTGTTTTATTGGGCTCCAAAGGCCATAAACCCCCAATGGTCCTCTGCAGTGGAATCCTGGCTCAGACACTCCCTATGGCCTTTGTTCCTGAGGGCCCCAGGACAGCTCCAGGCTGCTTATACCCCAGAGGTCCCTGGAGGCCTGTGTCTTATCACAGGGCCCTGAGAAGGGCACAGAGAACCTTGGAGCAGCCTTTGGGCAGGGGAGACCCTCTCTCAGGCAGCCTGAGCTCTGGACACTGTCAAGGGTAATATACCTGCTGTTGATTTACACTTTGGACCATGTCCAGGGGTCTCTTCACAGAAGGAAGTTACGATTGAGATTGTGGCCTTTGAATATCCCTGGAAACCACCTCCTCCTTCACCTCCCATCTGAGCTGCTGCCTCCACCAGGCCCCACCATCATGTTCCCCAAGCTCAGCTGTGCTGTGTAGGAGTCCAGCAACCCCCAGGAGCCTCCCAGAGATGCCTGTCTCATCCTTCAGCAACCCTTCAGCCATCCCCTGACTGCCTCACCCAAGAAGAGGACTGTATCCTGTTTCCTCTGCTTCTTCAAGACCACCTCCAACCCCCTGGAGACGGATCCGCTTCCCCATTGCCCTGGCTTCCTTGGCCTAGCTTCCCCTCTTCTGCCTATCCGCGTCCCTTCAGAGAGATCTCCTGGCTCTGAGCCATATAGACGTCTTGGCTGAGAACTCAGGCTCTGAGTCAGGTTCCTGAGGATACAGAAATAAGCCCTGTTTCTGGGAGCTCACACCTGGAACTCCTGGAGCACAAGGAGAAACGGCAAGTGCCCTGCTGCTCAGTCCTGGCCTAGACTTTGGCTTTCCCCTGCTATCTGGTTAAACCCAAAACCATTGCTGTCAAGTTGATTCTGACTCCCAGCAAACCCATGTGTGACATATAGAACTGTTTCATAGGATTTTCTTAGCTGTAATCGTTATGGAAGGAGTTCACCAGTCCTTTCTCTTGCTGACTGTTGGGTGGGTTCAAACTGCCAACTTCTGATTAGTAGCCAAGCACAACCCATTTGTGCCATTCAGGGACCCCACTGTCTAGTTACTGAGAAGCAAAATAATACTGGACATCCAACGGTTTTCTCTGTTCTGTGAGGGAATCAGCTTGCCAGGGTGCTTGGGCAGGTGAGTCAGCACAGTGGTTGGGGACTCAGGCTGGCAGAGATGTGCAGCTTTGGGGGAACTTTCAAACACAGGAAGAATGAGACTTACTGAGTTTGGGGGGCTGGAAAGTAGAAGTAGCCCTAACCCCAGCGTAGATCCTAAACCAAAAAACCAAAACCCATTGCCAACAAGTCGATTCCAACTCATAGTGACCCTATAGTAGAACTGCCCCATAGAGTTTCCAAGGAGCACCTGGTGGATTTGAACTGCCGACCTTTTGGTTAGCAGTCGTGGCTCTTAACCACTACGCCACCAGGGTTTCCAGCATAGATCCTAGGGAAGGAAAAGGGATGTAAACTCTGACCCAGTCTGTGAGGGTCACATATGGGCACAAACTAGCCCTGTGTGTATGCAGTAACCTGGGAGCAGGACTGAGGGCCACCCTTGTCACTCCATGGAGTCACGCCCCTGGGTTAGGACAGGGCCAACTTCCTTCTTCTGACCACACTGAAGTAGTTGTCAGCAGTCCCCATTGCACTGAGGGACTTGTCAGGGTCCCACCTCTCCTGGCCCAGGTGCAGAAGTCACACCCTCTGCTTCCCTGTCTCTGAGCATGTAAGACCTTAGGTTCTTGGGCAATTCAAAGGTAGAGGAGCTTCCAGGGGAAGGTACAGACTTCCCTCAAGCATAGTAGATTGGGTCTGGCCAGCTTTAATTAAAATCACATTATCAATGAAATGGAGTAGTGTTTGCACCCAATTTTGCATTGCTATTCATGTTGTTGTTGTTAGGGGCCATCGAGTCTGCTCCAACTCACAGTGACTGTATGTGTAGTGAAACCTATGAAAGCCAGAACCTGCGTTAGGCAGAAACCTGTCAGAAGAGAAAAACTCACTGGGTATTGATGAGATAGGATTCTTGATAGAGAGTTTTAGAAAAATGGTGCACACCCTGTCAAAGGTGGAAAACTTTTGAGACCTGGAAAAATAGGCAGCCCTGTTGATCTCTGGCTCTCACAGATTTCACTGTACAATAGAACAAAACATTGCCTGGTCCTGCACCATCCTCACAATTGATGTTATGTTTGAGCCCATTGTTGCAGCCACTGTGTTGACCCATCTCATTGAAGGTCTCCCTCTTTTCTGATGATCCTCAACTTTACGAAGCATGATGTCCTTCTCCAGGGACTGATCCCTCCTGACCACATGTCCAAAGTAAGCCAGATGAAGTCTTGCCATTCTTGCTTCTACAAAGCATTCCAGCTGTGCTGTTTCCATGACTGATTTGTTCATTCTTCTGGCAGTCCATGGTATGTTCGTAGTGGTTGCTAAAACAACACCTATTTATTGAGAGCTTATTGTATGCCAGGTACTGTTTCAAACCTTCTATCTACATTATCCTGTTTAATCCTCACAACAAAGTAGGCACTTTTGGTCACCATTTTACAAATGAGGAAACTGCGGCACAGAGAGGTTAACTAACTTGCCTGACGTCACACAGCTAGCAATGCTACAAACTGGGCTTATAACCCATGTATCTCAGTGCCCTCTACCTGGAATGCCTCTCCCGCATTTCTGTAAGTCCAGCCTCTGGGCGGTTTCTAGAAGGGAAGACTGACGGGGCAGGTCCAAGGCTGAGTGGTGGCCCTGCTAGGGCCACTAACATTTGCAGAGAGTTTCACTCTTTGCCAAGGGTTTTACAACAACTCTGATAGATAGTTAGGGGAGGATGTCTCAGGGAGGTAAGACACAAGGTCACAGTTCTAGTCAGTCTTGGATCTGTGAGTGGAACTCGGGTGTTCTGACTGCAGGTGGCGCTGTCCCTGACCCACCTAGTGGTGCTTGGCTCAGTGCTTTATTCCCAGAAACCATCAGACTTCCTGAGGCCACCACCACTAGAGCCTCAAAACTCCCACAAGGCTCAGGACTCAGGATGGAGCCCACCTGGTCTCAGACCTCTGGAGTCCTTCAGAAGCCATGGAGTCAGTAAAGTTTGTCTCCTGGAGCCAGAGGGGGCCTAGGAAGACATCAGGCAGGGGTCACTGGCCTTGAAGAGCCTTGAGGAGGGCCCTGCAGAAGGAGCTCAGTCCAGGAAACTCTGAGCAATGCCGGCAGACCACAGGGCCCCCAGGCTTCCTGACTTCTCCACACAGGCTGCCCTCCCAACGTCACCGGGCTTGTGAAACCCTGCTGGGCGGGCGGTGGGAACGCAAGGGGCCCCAGGGTTCACTGGCTGTGGTCACCCTGCTCCTTTGCTGCCCAGGCAAAGGTGGCTTCCTAAAGACTGCTGTCCACGCTATAATGGAATCCAGCTGCTGTGGAGATAGACACCTGATGGCAATCCCACCGTCTTCTCAGGCCTTGGACCTCCTGACCTCAAGACTTCTCCCTGCAGGCCCATATCTTGTGGGGTCCCGAGTTGTAGCTGTAAGATGGGATCTGTGTTTGCAGGATTGTGGAGTCAGAGACACATGGCTTATAAGCCCAGTTCATAGCACTGCTGGCTCTATGACTTCAGGCAAGTTAGTTAAATCTCTGTGCCTCAGTTTTCTCATCTGTGAAATGGTGACCAAAAGCACTTACTTTGTTATGAGGATTATGTAGGATAATGTAGATAGAAGTTTTGGCACAGTACCTGGCACATGGTAAAGTCTCAATGCCTGAGCAAAGACATCAAGACAGGAATAACATACACATATACACACACACACACACACACTGAGCTCTTTGTGCCAGGAATGATCACTAATACCTTACTTAAAGAATTTCATTTACTTCTCTTATTATCCTTATAATGTAGGTATTAGCTTGTCCCCATATTGTAGATTAGACAACAGAGGCCCAGAGAGGCAACGTAACTTGCTCAAGGTCATACAGGTGAAAGTAGGGGAGCCAAGGTTGAGCCCAGGGAGTCTGGTGATAACAGCATGAATGGAGGTAGGGTCAGTGGGACAGAAAGGATGGGAGAGACACTAGGGACCAGGCCATGTCTGCCTTGTCCACTGCTGTGTGCCTGGAGTCTAGTAGAGTGTGTGGAACATAGTAGGTGCTCAAAATGTGTTGTTGACAGGAGCACTGCAGGTGTCGCCAGCTTGGTTGTTTGGGGGACACTGAAGTTTTGGACAACAGGGGATGCTGGAGTTGCTGGGTTGGGGCCGTAAGGGCCCGGAGCAGAACCTCCTAGAGTGCCTCCCCATATCTTTGGCCTGAGATTTGCTCCCCTCCGCCAACCCCAGGCCTGTCCTGGGGCAGTAGGCTCCTTCTCAAGGGTGCTGCTGGACCCCCACTAGCAGGAGGGCTGCCAAGTGGGCAGGCAGGAATTTTAAGTAGTTTCTTAATCAATCCCCTGGCACCGCCCCCCCCCCACCCCCCGGCCCCATTAGGCCCAGCCTCGCCTCCCTTCCCTGAGCTATGGGCATCTGGAACTCCTTCCTTCCCTGTAGCCCATCTTAGTTCTCCTGGGACTCAGGATCCAGGATGGGCAGGGGACTAGGGGACACAGACAGACTTGGAGGCGAGTGCTGTGGGCAGAGGCTGCTGAGAGACCAGGCTGTCTGCGGGGTGGAGAGCTGGGGGGCTGCTAAGAAAAAGGAAGCGCTCTACTGTGGCACTCAGACCCTACCAGGAATGTGGCTGGGGGCCAAGATCCCTCTGGGCAAGAAAGGATGACTCGGCAGAAACAGCCTCCTGGCCCCAGAGGATAACTGGAGCCGCTGCGCTGGGTGGATGCCAAGTGGCAGGGCTGAATTAATGACCCTTCGCCTCGGCCTCCATCCCCATCCTTCCAGCCCTCCCTGCTGTAGATGCTGCTCTCAGGCTGAGGCTTTAAGACTCTCAGAATGGCAAGAACTGGCCTTCTCCACCCACTTAAAGATGGAGTTGGAAGGAGGCTCAGAGCTGGCCAGTGATTTCTTATTCCCAGGGGTGGAACTGATAAATGGTGAGGAGGAGGCAGGCAGCGCTCCAGGCCCCACAGGCCTGCCCAAGGGCAGGAGCCCCACCTGATTCAGGGTGAGGGGTTTGGGCAGTGGGGGGAGCTGGCTAGGCTGGGAGTGTGGTGGGCACAGGAAGGCACTGGCCTGGGCTGGGCACAGGGGAATTCCAGCCCAGGAGAGCCAATTGGAAGCACATGTGTTTAGACAGCACGGAAACCCACAAAGTTGCTTCTCTGTTCTTTGAGCCCAGCTTTCAAAAAAATTAAGGGTCTCAGCCCCTGCCACCAGGAACCTTGGAAAAGTTGTCTCTGTCACCAGAAAAGGAGCCCTAGTGGTGCAGCGGTTAAGCACTTGGCTGCTACATGAAAGTTCGATGGTGTGAACCCATCAGCTGCTCCTCAGGAGAAAGATGTGGCAGTCTGCTCCTGTAATTCCAAGATTACAGCCTTGGAAACCCTGTAGGGTGTTCTACTCTATCCTATGGGGTTACTATGAGTCAGGGTGTTCTACTCTATCCTATTGGGTTGCTATGAGTCAGAATTGACTTGATGGCAATGAGTTTGGTTGGTTTGGCATCCCTAGAGACCCCTCATAGCACCAGGCCAGTCTCCACTGGGAACTGTAATGGCCTTCCAATTGGCACCAGCTTCTGGCTCCCTCCCACTGCAGGCCCTGATCCTGCTATTGCTGCTGCGGCTGCTGCCAGCATTTATCAAGTGTTTACCGCGCCTTGATAAGTGTGTGCCTCGAGCCTTGATAAAGCCCCTTGCTAACTGTGTTTACCTGTTTAAACTCCTGTGGTCCTCATGACAACCCCATAAGGTGGGGGGCGGGGGATGGGCGGGTACTAGTATTATCCTCATTTTATAGAGAGAAGACTGTGTTGCATGAAGGTTAAGTAAGGTGCCCACAGTCCCCCAGGTAGTGGATGGCAGAATAAGCTTCCCAGTCTGCGAGCCTACAGAACTGCTGGTACACAACCCTTCCCCTGTCCCTTGGAGAAAGGAGGTTGAGCAGAGTTCCTGTGGCCTGCGCTCCTCCCCTGGGTGTCACCTAGTGACTGAGGGTCACCAGAGTTGCCTGATGGAAACCCTGACCCCTTCCTGGGAGCCGATGCAACATCTGACAGTTTCCCATGCAACGCATCATAGGGTGCTTGGTGTCTCGTGAGCACTGAAGATCCTGGGATTTGGGGCCAAAAACCAAAAACTAAACCAAACTTGTTGCTGTCAAGTTAATTCTAACACGTGAATCTATATCCTGATTTACATGCTGTGTGACTTTCGAGCCTTACTTTGTCTTTCTGGACCTTGGGTCCCTCACCTGTAAAATGGGAGAGAAGAATACAACCATTTGTCCTCCATTGCCTCCCCCAGGGAGATAAAATGAAGACCATATGGGCATTGCAACTAGGCCAAGAGCCTGGTCAGATAGAAAGCAGTGGGGGTGGTAGGGGGTTGAGAGGGAGGAAGTCAGTGTGGGGATGGCCACTGGGATGGATTATCCAATAGATAAGGTAAGCATGGGCTTACTTATGCTTATTTACTAATCTGTAGTGAACAATTTCACATGGGTTTCACCACAGAAGCCTGTGCTTACCTTGCTTACTGGGTCATCTGCCCCTGTCAGGGACTGTAAATTTGAAAAAAGATTTTGATTCTGTAGGAAGGTGCTGTGGGGTTGGGAGAGAGAGATGCCAGCCATATCTAGAAGCAGAAGTTTTGATGTGGTGAAAAATGTAAAAAATGTAAAATTGCTCACTACAGATGGTCTGTAAAGCAAGGTAAGCACCATGCTTACCTTGCCTACTGGATAACCTGGGTGGCAAGGAGTGTCCAGGACTGGTATCACGCTGCTCTGCTCCCAGGCACGAGGCCAGAAGAGAGGCAGCAGAGATCAGGATTTCTTTTCATAACAGATTATGGGATGGCTACTTAGGAGTCCCTGGATGGTGCAAATGGTTAATGTGCTCGGCTGCTAACCAAAAGGTTGGAGGTTCGAGTCTACCCAGAAGTGCTGAGGAAGAAAGGCCCAGTAATCTATTTCCAAAAAATCGGCCATTGAAAACCTTATGGAGCACACTTCCACTCTACACACATGAGTTCCCTGTGGGGTTGGAATTGATGGCAACTAACACGGACAACAATTTTGCACTAATCTACCTGCCTGATAAGGAACCCTGGTGGTGCAGTGGTTAAGTGCTCTGAAGGGTCACCTGTTCGAACCCATTAGCTGCTCTACCAGAGAGTAAGGATAACAGCCTTGCAATAGAAACCCTATGGGGCAGTTCCTCTCTGCCTTGTGCAGGGTCGGATTAACCAGTAAGCTCGGTGTGCACCAGCTCGCATTGGGCAAGGTACCCACGGGCTTATTTGTATTTACTTGCTGATCTGCAGTGAGCAATTGCATATGGGTTTCACCATGTCTTTGATGTGGTGGGGGACAGGTGAAATTGTTCACTGCAGATTGGTGGGAAGGCAAAATTGGGTTGTGGGTACCTTGTTTATTGGGTAATCTGGCCCTGCCTGTATGTAGGGTTGCTGCGGGTCAGAATTGACACAAGGGCAACACTCTGTTTTGTTTTGTTTTTGGTATCTGCCTGATAGAGATCGCCAGGGGGTGACCCAGGAGCCTTTGTTGGGCACACAAAGCAGAATGGGTGCATCTTGCCAGGAAACCCACCTGAGCAAGCTGCTCTAACCAGTGCCCTGTTTGCTGACTTGCCAGTTGATGGAACCTCTGTGTTGCTCTAGCTTGGCCTCTGTTAGTTGATTGGTTCCTGTTGCCCCAGCAACACAGCAATAGTGGAGGTGGCTGTGAGTCGCAAGCTGATGCTAAACCACTTAATCAGCAATTGTCGCAAACAGGCATTGTGCCAAACAAGGGTGGTTACAGATGTGCTAGACTTAGTCACTGCCTGCAACAAAACATGGCCAAGATGGTAGTAAACATGAACAAAATAAGAATATAATTGACTCCCAACCAGTATGTCTTGGTTGATGGAAGAGCCCTGTGAATCATTGAGATATTATGTCCATTGCAATTTTATTGCTGAGTCTGTTTTATGATATTCAAAACCTTGACAAGCCAATAATTTATATTACAGACGTGTATGGCCAGGCAACCACCCACTTGCCCTGTGTCACAGCTCTTTATAAGGATTTATCAATAACAGCATGTCCAGTCTGTTTGGGCTGTTATTATGGCTCTATCCTGGAACATCCTGTAGCGATTATTTTTCGGAAACATCATTTGGCTCATAATCTCTTAGCAACAGAACTTTGAGGGCTAACGACTCAGATATGATCCCAGCAAGATGATTGTGACTCGTGGGCAAACCCACAGCACCAAGTTGGAGCACCCTCTGATTATGGGTTCAGTTGTTTCAGTGGCCATTCAACGTCACTGGCACCCACCACAGGTCAAGCTTGCTTTGTTATATGCTGTGAGGCTTAAGGGAACCACACCCCCGAGAGCCTGCGGAGAATTTGTGGAGTCACCAAGTGCTCCAAGGCCATCACAGCCATGACTCCTCCTTGGCACAGAGCCCGGAGTGTGCGTCTGACTGGGAGGAGAAAGGAAGGGAGGAGCACTTATTTCGCATGTGCTTGGCACTGTACTAGATACCCGCTTTACTTCATGATGTCCTCTCAGCCACCTTGTACAGCCATTGCTAGGATTCTCTCCGCCATTTTGCAAAAGAGGAAGCAGAAGCTCACACAGGCGAAAGCAGCAGCCACACTCACAGGCTGTCAGAGCCCAAAGCAGGATTTGAATCCTGGTTGGCCTGAGTCCACAGCCTCTGCTTTCTGCTCGTTCCGTTCACACACCCACGTCTATAGGGGCAGCTGGGTCTTCAGTGGATGTTTGATCTCTGTGACTTTGTGCTGCAGAGTGAAGCACACGGGGGTCATTACCACAGGCCAGTCCCACAGGTCAAAAGCCACACAAACTGTATACATTCCGGCGCCACAAAGCCCAGTGCTGATAGGCAGCTGGGGGCCTGCTGGCTGTTGGTGTTTGAAATTCTCTTTTTATTCTAGTTCTTTCTGGTTCCTCCCAGAGGCTCAGACTGTGGTTCTCCATCTATGTAGAGTAGGAATAAAAATAAAAGTAATAATAAAAAACCCACTGAGCTTTTGAGTAGATTTGGATTCATGGCGACCCCACGCATTACAGAGTAGAGTTCTGTTCCACAGGGCTTTCTTGGCTATAATCCTTATGAAAACAGATTGCCAGGACTTTCTTTCTCAGAGCCCCTGGGTGGGTAATAAAAACCAAAACCAAACCCATTGCCATCGAGTTGATTCTGGCTCATAGCGACCCTGTAGTACTGAGTAGAGCCACCCCACAGGGTTTCCAAGAAACAGCTGGTGGATTTGAACTGCTGACCGTTTGGTTAGCAGCTGTACCTCTTAACCACTGCACCACCAGGGCCCTGGGTGGGTGATAAAAAAAAAAAGCTACCATTTATTACTAAGAACCAGGCACTTATATGGCTTTGTTTAATACTTACAAGCTTATAAGGACGTGATATTGTTTTCCTGTCTTTATAGATCAGGAAATCAATAGACGGAGCAATTGAATGACTTGCTCTAAGTCATAGCCAACAGGTTCTTCTTGTGACACCACAGCCGCACCCCTTCCCTTCCCATAGATCTATTACTCACGAACAGAGGAAGATTTACCAAGAAACTCCTGAACCTTACGCTTGGGCCCTCTCACTCACACCGGCCCCTTCTAAGGCCTTGGGGGAGACCGTAGAAATGTATTCATAGGGTCACATATTTTCATAAAATTTGCAAGAGTAAGATTTTTAAAATTCTTTTTCCTAAGGAGAGCCGCCCGACTTGTATAAGCCTCAGGCCCCACAGAACCTGGATCCACGGAAGTCATGAGTGTATACGTTGAATATACTATTTAAAATTTACCTCTCTCTTCTGTTCTCTTTCCCTACTTTTCTTTTTCTCCATGATACTTTTCACTAACACCCTCATATATTTTGTGTATTAATATTATTCATTGCACATAGTAGGCACTGCTCAATGACTATTTGAAGGTGAATGAATATAGCCATCTTCTTTGTACCTAAAGCAGTCCTATGCAGTAGCTGGAGACCCTGAGTGGTGCAAACAGTTAAACAGCTCTGCTGCTAACTGAAAGGTCAGAGGGTCGAGTCTACCCAGAGGCACCTCGGAAGAAAAGCCTGGCGATCTCTGTTCTGAAAGTCAACCGCTGAAAACCCTGTGGTGCACAGTTCTACTCTGATACACATGGGGTTGCCGTGAGTCAGTCGACTTGGCAGCAACTGGTATGTGTAGCAGATGGAGCCGTGTGATTGTTGCAATGTTCTGAAGAAATAAATACATGAAAAATGACTTGCTCAAAGGCACCCGCTAACAAATCCAACCACCTCTCTACTTCTATGAACTCTCTTTGAACTTGGTCATCTCTAGGTTTCCTCTGTCCGTGGCATCATAACTTACCCTTTGCCCAGACATCATCTCACTGATACTTCATTCTTCACTCCTCTTTCTTCCTCAGCAAGTCCCAGCCTCCCCCTGCCCCATCACCCTGGTCCCAAATCCTACCAACCACCTCCTCCCCCCAAACTTCATCACTTCTCTCCATCTCTACCGCCTCCACCCCAGACAGTCTCCTCAGCCTCCTGACATCTCCCTGCGGGGGGAGAGATCCTCATTTCTTTGAGATCATATTTGAAATCCTCAGCCGGACCCACAAGGCCTGTTTGTGATCTGCCCACAGCTTCTCCCATTCCCACCTTCTTACCCTCCTTGTTCTCTGCCCTCCAACCACACTGGCTTTGTTTTTTTTGTTGTTGTTGTTGTTTTTTCAGTTTCTCAAATTCACCATCTTCTTCCTGTCTCAGAGCCTTTGCACATGCTTACCCCCTTCTGGTGCCGGAATATTCTTTCCTTACCCCCTCCTGTTGCCCTACTTAATATCTACTCTTCTGGTCTCAAACCAAGAATCACTTTCTCAGGGTTAACTTGACCACTCCAGCTGGGTCAGAGCCTGTGGGAATGGTTTTTACCGCTCCCTTTGTATCTCTGCTTAGAACTGATCACAACTGTCAGTGGAGAACCAGCTGTGTGATTTTTTGTTTAATCTGTTGTTCTGTTCCCTGTCCCTGCCCTCCTCCCCTGCCAAAGTTACAAGCTCCAAGAGGGCAAGGACCACAGCTGCCTGGCTCACTGTTGTATCTTTTGTTTGTTTGTTTGTTTGACTTAAAGAATAAGTTTATTTCTCTGTCGCCTACCACTTTGAAGTCAGTATTTCATATCGGCGGGCAGTGGTGCTCCACGTGGTTATCTAGAGACCCAGGTTCCTTCCATCCTGTGGTTCTGTCACCTGTAGGAGTTGTCATTTGCAGGGTTGAGGCTGGGCCATTGTCACATCTGGGTTGGAGTTAGCAGGACGCAGGGAGAGTTTCATGGGTCTTGGTCTGGTTCCAGGTATCTATTACTGTATAACAAACCACCCTAAAATTTAGTGCTATAAGTCATCAACCGTTTTATTAGCCTCACAGATTCTGTGGGCCAGGAATTGGACAGAGCACAGTGAGGATGGCTTGTGTCTTGCTCTACGATGTCTGGGCCCTCAGCTGGGGAGACTCAACAGGCTGGGGCAGAATCATCTGGGGACATCTTCACTCACCTGGTGGGGGAGGCGGGGACTAGGAAATACTGTCCCTCATTAGACAGCCATGTGCCAGCTTCAACTCTGTCATGGTGGAAGAGGGAGAGTGGATTTTGTTGGACTGTTAGCAGCCTCTGCTCCAGTCTACTCCTGGTGCTGGGCTGGAAGCCTGGGCTCAGCTGGGGCTGTACCGGGCCCCCGAAGCTTGGCCTCTTCAACATGGTGGCTTCAGAGTGGTTGGACTTCTTTTGTGGTGTCTCAGGACTCCAAGAGTGAGTGTTCCCAGAGGGCAACAGGGATGCTGCATGGTTTTCTATGCCCCGGACTCAGAAATCACATGCATCATTTCCTACTGTTGTTAGTAGTTGCTGTCGAGTTGGTGCCGACTCATGGTGACCCCATGTGTCTCAGAGTAGAACTGTGCTTCATAGGGTTTTCAAGGCTGTGACCTTTCAGAAACAGATCTCCAAGCATTTCTTCTGAGGTGCCTCTGGATGGGTTTGAACTGCCAACCTTTAGGCTAGTAGTTGAGCGCTTAATTGTTTTCACCACCCAGGGACTCTGCTTCCTAATCAACTCAACGGCAAACTAATAACAACAAGAGAGTAGGAAATAATGCATGTGATTTCTGAGACAGGGACATAGAAAACCATACAGCTTCCACATTGCTCTCTGGGAACACTTACTCTTTTTATGTTTTTAAAATTTATTTATTGTGCTTTAGGTGAAAGTTCACAAATCAAGTCAGTCTCTTATACAAAAAGCCATACACACCCCACTGTGCACTCCCAGCTGCTCTCCCCTTAATGAGACAGCACATTACTCCTCTCCACCCTGTATTCACCGTGTTCATTCAACCAACTCCTGTACTTCTCTTCCTTCTCATCTCACCACCAGATGGGAGTCGCCCTCATAGTCTCATGTGTCTACTTGAGCCACGAAGTTCATTCCTCACCAGCATCATTGTCTGTCTTACAGTCCAGGCCAATCCCTGTCTGTTGAGTCGGTTTCAGGAACGGTTCCAATCTTAGGTTACGAAAGGGTCTGGGGACCATGACTGTCAGGGTCCCTGCCGTCTCAGTTAGACCATTAAGCTTGGTCTTTTTATGAGAATTTAAGATCTGCATCCTACTGCTCTCCTGCTCCATCAGGGATTCTCTGTTGGGGAACACTCCCTCTTGGAGCCCTGAGACACCATAAAAGAAGACTGGCAAAGACTACCAGATTCAAGCAGAGGGGTCACAGACCTCCATCTCTTGACTGGAACAGGGTTTAAGAAATCATGCTCATATTTTAAAACCATTACAGCCTGGAGGGTCACATGTCAGTTCTGGTCACATTCCAAGTATATTCTCTGGTGAGAATATAGTCATGGGTCCCCATGGAAATACACCAGGTAGGGGGCGAGGGAGGGTGAAGGAGGCTGAGAAACGCTGTCTGTAGTTAGGCAGTCATGTGCCGGCTTCAACTCCATTACAATGGAAGAAGGGATTTAGGTGGATTGTTAACAGTCTCTGGTGTGGCCCTCTCCTCCAGCCACCAGATACCATGTCCATCCCCTGCCCACACATGCATATACCTCCCCATGGAGAAAACCCAAAGGTTAGTTACTGCATCCACTGCTGAGTATTTGTTGAATGACTAACTGACCGAATGTTTGCAGAGCATCCATTTCTGCCCTTCCATTTTGAAGAGGCAGAGAGAATTTCCCTTCTCCTAACGCAGAGCCTCAGGGCTGGGCTAGTCCAAAGGACTTAGGCAAAATCAGGCCGTCTGTAACCTGTTAAGGTCCCTGGGTAGCACAAAGAGTTTGCATGTGGCTAACAACCGAAAGGTTGGCAATTTGAACCCACCCAGTGGTCCATGAAAAAAAGGACTGGTGATCTGCTTCTGTAAAAGATTACAGCCAAGAAAACCCTATGGATCTCAGTTCTACTCTGTAATATATGGGGTCTCCATGAGTTGGAATCAAATCAACAGCAACGGGTTTGGTTTTGGGTTTTGGTAGCCCGTTAGGAGTGGACAGAAATCTGTTTCTCCCTTGCTCTTGGTACTGAACTTGACCTATTACAGAGTAGGAACATCAGTAAACATTGTTGAAAAGAATACCTATCTCGCTCTGTATCCACAGTTAATTCCAGGTGGATCAGAGATTCAAATGTAAAAAATTAATTCATAAAATACTAGGGGAAAAGGATAGGAGCAGACAGTTCACAGAAGGAGATAAAAGGTCCATAACAGCATGAAAAGACGTGTTTGTGAGGATGCAGGAAGACAGGAACTCTCTTGCATTATTGGTAGGTATTCATGCTGGCCATTTCTAGAAGGGGGATTTGGCAACATCTTTCAAAATGTCAAATGTTCAAATCTTTTTATCCAGAAACTCCACTTCTAGGTATTTATTCTATATATACACAGTATTTCCACGAGTCAGCAAAGCTATATGTGATGGAATGTTTACTGAAGCCTTGTTTAGAGTAGCAAAATAACTGGAAACCACCTAAATGCCCATCTGTGGGAAGCTGATTAAATAGAGTAGAATCCTACGTAGCTGTCAAAAAGAATAAGGGAGATTCATCACATGGGAAAATGTCCCGGGGACATTGACAACTGCAAACAAAAAGCAAGTTGGAGAACAGTATGTATAATGTGACCCCATTTGTGTTAAAAGAGAAAAAAAAGCTAAAAACCTGGAAAGATTCACAGAAAGTTTTCACAGTGGTTACGTCAGGGGGAGGGTGAATTTAAGGCTAGGGGAGGCAGGAAGATTTTTGCTTTTCGCTTTGTACTCTTCTCCACTGTATGGGTTGTTTTACAAAGAGCACCTATTGCTTTCATAACCTGTTGCCGTTGAGTCAGTTCCAACTCATGGCAGCCCCATGTGTGTCAGAGTAGCAGTGTGCTCCATAGGGCTTTCACTGGTTGATTTTGCAGAAGTAGGTCACCAAACCTTTCTTCCAAGGCACCTCTGAGTGAACTCCAACCTCTAAGTTAGCAGCCAAACACATTAACCATTCATGCCACCCAAGGGCACCATCACTTTTGTAGGAGAATAAAAATCAGAATAGTAATTTCCTTTGGGGAAGGTGGGAAGGAAATGGGAGAGAGGTCATAGGGTCCTTTAACTGTATTTATGATGTTATGTTTCAAAAAAAATATGGCAACATTTTTAGAATTGATAAAGCTTGTTGGAGGAAGGGTACAAGAATATTCATTATACAGTTCCCTATACTTTTCTGGGACTCCCTGGTAGTCAAAACGGTTAATGCATTTGGCTGCTAACCAAAAGGTTGGAGGTTCGAGTGTCCCCAGAGGGGCCTAGGAAGAAAGGTCGCCTAGAGATCTACTTTCAAAAAACTAGCCATTGAAACCCTTTGAAGCACAGTTCTACTATGAAACACATGAAGTTGCCATGAGTTAGGGTCACCTCA
The DNA here is from genome assembly GCF_024166365.1 of Elephas maximus indicus. Classification (NCBI taxonomy): domain Eukaryota; kingdom Metazoa; phylum Chordata; class Mammalia; order Proboscidea; family Elephantidae; genus Elephas; species Elephas maximus. Next base: position 171,593,630 of record NC_064821.1, on the reverse strand, counting down.
ATAGCAACTGGTTTTATACTTTTTTGAATATTTGCAATATTTCACAACTTAAAGAAGCTAAAGAGGAAAGGGTTTTTTTTTAAAGGATTCATTCAACATAAGATAAAAAAAAAAAAAAGCCAAAAGGAAACCAGAAAAAAATGAAACAAAAGGAAAACAGGGGCAATAAAGTGAACCCACACATCACAGCAAAAAAAAAAAAAAAAAACAATCATAGTAGACACCTTTTATAAGCAGCTTGGTCAACTGAGTCATAGTCTCATAGGAGATATGGAAACAACACTTCACACTTCAAGCTCTAGGATGCACCTCAGGTGTAAAGAACAGTAGAGACCACATGGTTAGCAAAATGAAATTTAACAATTCAACATGGAGGCAGGACATAAGTGTGGCAAAACCAGAGGCCAGGAACAGTTAAAAGACTATTGTACAAAGCATCTTCTCTGACCATAAGGCCATGAAAGTGTAAATCAATAACAGAAAAAGCAGAGAATAGAAATCAAACACTTGGAAACTGAACAATACCCTGCTCAAACACGACTGGGCTATAGAAGACATTAGGATGGAATAAAGAAATTCATAGAATCCAATGAGAATGAAAACACTTCCTATCAGAACCTTTGGGACAGAGTGAAAGCAGTGCTCAGAGGCCAATTTCTATCCATAAATGCACACATACAAAAAGAAGAGAAGGCCAAAATCAAAGAATTATCCCTACGACTTGAACAAATAGAAAGAGAGCAACAAAAGAAACCCTCAGGCACCGAAAGAAGACAAATAATAAAAATTAGAGCAGAACTAAATAAAACAGAAAAACAGTTGAAAGAATTAACAAGACCAAAAGCTGGTTCTTTGAAAAAATCAACAAAATTGATAAAAACCATTGGCCAAACTGACAAAGAAAAACAGGAGAGGAAGAAAATAACCCGAATAAGAAATGAGGTAGGCGATATTGCAACAGACCCAACTGAAATTAAAAGAATCATATCAGATTACTATGAAAAATTGTACTCTAACAAATTCGAAATCCTAGAAGAAATGGATGATTTCCTAGAAACACACTACCTACCTAAACTAACACAAACAGAGGTAGACCAACTAAATAGACCCATAACGAAAGAAGAGATTGAAAAGGTAATCGAAAAACTCCCAACAAAAAAAAGCCCTGGCTCGGACGGCTTCACTGCAGAGTTCTACCAAACTTTCAGAGAAGAGTTAACACCACTACTACTAAAGGTATTTCACAGCATAGAAAAGGACAGAATACCCCCAAACTCATTCTGTGAAGCCAGCATATCCCTCATACCAAAACCAGGTAAAGCCACCACAGAAAAAGAAAATTACAGACATATATCCCTCATGAACTTAGATGCAAAAATCCTCAAAATTCTAGCCAATAGAATTCAACAACATATCAAAGAAATAATTCACCATGACCAAGTGGGATTCATACCAGGTATGCAGGGATGGTTCAACATTAGAAAAATAATGAATGTAATCCATCATATAAACAAAAGACAAGAATTACAAGGTTTTATCAATAGATGCAGAAAAGTCATTTGACAAAGTTCAGCACCCATTCATGATAAAAACTCTCAGCAAAATAGGAATAGAAGGAAAATTCCTCAGCATAATAAAGGCATTTATACAAAGCCAACAGCCAACATCATCCTAAATGGAGAGAGCCTGAAAGCATTCCCCTTGATATCAGGAACCAGACAAGGATGCCCTTTATTGCCACTCTTATGCAACATTGTGCTAGAGGTCCTAGCCAGAGCAGTTACGTAGATAAGTAAAACGCATCCAGATTGGTAAGGAAGAAGTAAAAGTATCTCTATTTGCAGATGACATGAGCTTATACACAGAAAACCCTAAAGAATCCTCAAGAAAACTACTGAAATTAATAGAGTTCAGCAGCATATCAGGATACAATATAAACATAAAAAATCAGCTGGATTCCTCTACACCAACAAAAAGAACATTGAAGAGGAAATCACCAAATCAATACCTTTATAGTAGCCCTCAAGAAGATAAAATACTTAGGAATAAATCTTACCAGAGATGTAAAAGTCCTGTACAAAGCAAATTACTAGACAACTACTGCAAGAAACCAAAAGAGACCTACTTAAGTGGAAAAACATACCTTGCTCCTGGATAGGAAGACTCAACATTGTAAAAATGTCTTTTATACCAAAAGTGATCTATAGATACAATGCAATTCCGATCCAAATTCCAATGACATTTTTTAATGAGATGGAGAAACAAATCACCAACTTCGTGTGGAAAGGAAAGAGGCCCCAGATAAGTAAAGCATTACTGAAAAAGAAGAACAAAGTGGGAGGGCTCACTCTACCTGATTTTAGAATCTATTATACAGCCACAGTAGTCAAAACAGCCTGGTACTGGCACAACAACAGATACATAGACCAATGGAACAGAATTGAGAATCCAGACATAGATCCATCCACATAGGAGCAGCTGATATTTGACAAAGGCCCAAAGTCAGTTAAACAGGGAAAAGGCAGTCTCTTTAACAAACAGTGCTGGCATAACTGGATATACATCTGCAAAAAGATGAAACAAGACCCATAGCTCACACCGTGCACAAAAACTAACTAAAATGGATCAAAGACCTAAATATAAAACCTAAAACAATAAAGATCATGGCAGAAAAAATAGGGACAACACTAGGAGCCCTAATACATGGCATAAACAGTATACAAAACATTACTAACAATGCAGAAAAAAAACTAGATAACTGGGAGCTCCTAAAAATCAAACACCTATGCTCATCCAAAGACTTCACCAAAAGAGTAAAAAGACTACCTACAGACCGGGAAAAAGTTTTTAGCTATGACATTTCCGATCAGTGTCTGATCTCTAAAATCTACGTGATACTGCAAAAACTCAACTATAAAAAGACAAACAACCCAATTGAAAAATGGGCAAAGGATATGAACACACACTTCACTAAAGAAGATATTCAGGCAGCTAACAGATACATGAGAAAATGCTCTCGATCATTAGCCATTAGAGAAATGCAAATTAAAACTACGATGAGATTCCATCTCACTCCAACAAGGCTGGCATTAATCCAAAAAACACAAAATAATAAATGCTGGAGAGACTGGAAGACTTATATGCTGCTGGTGGGGATGTAAAATGACAACCACTTTGGAAATCGATTTGGTGCTTCCGTAAAAAACTAGAAATAGAACTACCATACGATCCAGCAATCCCACTCCTGGAATATATCCTAGAGAAATAAGAGCCTTTATACAAACAGATAGATGCACACCCATGTTCACTGCAGCACTGTTTACAATAGCAAAAAGATGGAAGCAACCAAGGTGCCCCTCAATGGATGAATGGATAAATAAATTATGGTATATCCACGCAATGGAATACTACGCATTGATAAAAAACAGCGATGAATCCGTGAAACATTTCATGACATGGAGGAATCTGGAAGGCATTATGCTGAGTGAAATTAGTCAGTTACAAAAGGGCAAATATTGTATAAGAACACCTTATAAGAACTCAAAAAATAGTTTAAACAGAGAAGAAAATATTCTTTGATGATTATGAGAGCAGGGAAGGAGGGAGGGAGAAGGGTTTTCATTAATTAGGTAGTAGATAAGAACTATTTTAGGTGAAGGGAAAAACAACACACAACACAGGAGAGGTCAGCACAGCTGGACTAAACCAAAAAGCAAAGAAGTTTCCTGAATAAACCGAATACTTTGAAGGCCAGCATAGCAGGGCAGGGGTTGGAGGACCATAGTTTCAGGGGACAACTAAGTCAATTGGCATAATAAAATCTATTAAGAAAACATTCTGTATTCCACTTTGGAGAGTGGCATCTGGAGTCTTAAACACTAGCAAGTGGCCATCTAAGATGCATCAATTGGTCTCAACCTACCTGGAACAAAGGAGAATGAAGAACACCAAAGACACAAGGTAATTATGAGCCCAAGAGACAGACAGGACCACATAAACCAGAGGCAACATCAGCCTGAGACCAGAGGAAAACTAGATGGTGCCCAGCTACAACTGATGACTATCCTGACAGGGAACACAACAGAGAGCCCCTGAGGGAGCAGGAGAGCAGTGGGATGCAGACCTCAAATTCTCGTAAAAATACCAGACTTAATGGTCTGATTGAAACTAGAAGGACTCCGGAGGACATGGTCCCCAGTCCTGCTGTTATCTCAAGACAGGAACCGTTCCCAAAGCCAACCCTTCAGACAGGAATTGGACTAGACTTTGGGATAGAAAATGATACTGGTGAAGAGTGAGCTTCTTGGATGAAGTAGCCACATGAGACTATGTGGGCAGCCCCTGCCTGGAGAGGAGATGAGAAGGCAGAGGGGGTCAGAAGCTGGCTGAATGGTCATGAAAATTGAGAGTGGAGGGAAGGAGCGTACTGTCTCATTAGGGGAAGAGCAACTAGGAGTATATAGCGAGGTGTATATAAAATTTTATATGAGAGGCTAACTTGATTTGTAAACTTTGACTTAAAGCACAATAAAATTAAAAAAGAGAGAGAGAGAGAGAGGCTATTGTACAGGCAAGAGCTAGTGAGGGCTAATGAGGGCTGGTGAAGGCTGATGTGGGCCGGCGAGGTTTTGTGAGGGCTGGTGAGGGCTGGCGAGGCCTGGTGAGAGCTAATGGTGAGCACTGCAGCAGTGCAGGGGCGGAGGAGGCTGGACTGGATTTCCTGGGTGCTCCTTGAGGGTCTCCCTGGGCAGAGGAGCTAGAGGAAGCCGAGGAGGCCTAGGAGCCAGGCACCGGGCTGGGATGGTTTTCTTCCTGGGCCTCCAACTGACCCCTGTTCCTCCATGCTTGGTCCTTCTTTTATAGTATGGAATTGTCAGCTCTCAATATATAAAACAATAGGGGTGGCCTGTTTCTCCTTAGCTGTCCTTTCCCTCAGTTATTTCTCCTCAGGGAGACAGAGCCACTGGCTTCTACCTCAGCTCTTGGCCCCTTCTCTGGCGCGCGCGCGCGCACACACACACACTCTCGCACGCGCGCACACACACACACACAGGGCCCTAATCTGCTGCACCTGCAGTTCTTTGATCCATTTTGGTTTCCTTTCTTTTGAAAAACACTGACACCTTGAAAACCCTCTTCCTGTGTGAATTTGTGACGAGGGAGATAAAGAAACAAAGGGCAGAGGCTGTAGGTTTCACCAGCGGCGTTTGTTCTGGGCACCAGAGCAGGATAGCAGAAGCAGCCAGAAGACAGGTGGGGCAAGGTTGGCCAGAAGCTCTCACCAGGTGGGGCCTGGTTGCGGGGCTCTAGGCCAGTGGACATCCTGCCGCAGGCCGCTGCTTTCTAACCACCAGGGCTGTCTAGTTAGTGCCCAGCATGCCCTGTGGGGCTGTGTGCTCCCTCCCCGTTGCTGTGAGGGTCCCACTTGAATAATGCTTGTTGAGGTGCATGGGAGGATTTCCATGCTGAGGGAGGTGGACTAGGTGCTGCCAAGTTTCCTTCCAGCCGGGCCCCCATAATTCTCAGCGGAGCTGGTCACAGGAACTGTTGTCTGCCCCTCCATCCACCGCCAGTATTCCCTGAGCACAGGCTGGGCCCACACAGGCCTGATGCTGCTTCTCCCTGCGGGACAAAAGTCCCACTGCCGCCGTAGCCCAGTGTGTGGAATGAGTGTGTCTCTCAGGCTCCTGCAGCTTGAGAGAGGGTTTTTAGGTTCCGGTGCTGGCAGAGACCTTCCGACCTGCTACGCCAGCCTCTCTTTGATGCATTGCTCAGACATCTGGGGCTGGCCTCTGGCTTCTCCAAAAAACCAAAACCAAACCTGTTGTTGTCAAGTCCATTCTGACTCACCGACCCCATGTGTTACAGAGTAGAACTCCATAGGGTTTTCTTGGCTGTAATCTTTACAGAAGCTGATCACCAGGTCTTTCTTCCTCAGTGCTGCTGGGTGGGTTTGATCCTCCAACCTTTAGGTTATCAGCCGATTGCAAACTGCTTGTGTCATCCAGGGACCCTTTCTGGCTTCTTGGCAGCCCCAGTTTTGTGTTCTCGTTGCTGACGGAAACCAAATGCTGGCAGCCACCCTATTTGTGTGCACCAGGCTCCACACCGGGCCCTTAAATACATCATCATATTTCAGGCAATCAAAGATAGGCCCAATCTCCATCCCTTTTTTACAGGGAAGGAAACTGAGGCCCAGGAAGGTTGAGTGGCTTGCCCAGAGTCCCCAGGTAAGAAGGGGTGGAGTCAAGATTGTGTCTCTTCTGACCTTTAGGCCCACTCTCTGACTTCTCTACCGGCTCCTCACCCTGAGAGGCTTACCTGTATGGACCACACCAATGGGTGTCTTTGCCGTCTGCCTTAACCATGGTAATCAACAATGGCATATGAGGGCAGAGAGGGAAGTGAATTCAGGGTATTTATTCCCCTTTTTATTCCCCCAGGTGGAGACCTCGTGGCAAAGTGGTTAAGCATTCAGCTGCTAACCAAAAGGCCAACAGTACGAATCTACCAGTTACTCCTTGGAAATCCTGTGGGGCAGTTCTCTGTCCTATAGGGTCACTATGAGTTGGAATTCACTTGACAGCAGCGGTGTTTGGTTTTTATTCCCCCAGATACCTCCTGTGGAGTTGCCATCTGGCTGCAAATCTCAACTGAGGCCACAACTCCTGTTGATGGACCTCCCCACTCGGCTCAGTCCTGGTCACCTCCCCTGACCCCACCAGGCCTAGCAGTGGGACAGACACTGCTACTGGTCCTGGTTCTGCAATCCTTTCCTACATCCTGCCCGTTCCTTTGAAAATGGTCTCTTTATCAAGTGCTTCTGGAACTGCCCAATTTGAGTGTCTGTCTGCTTCCTGCTGGGACCCTGCCTGATACACAGCTGCCAACTCATCGGCAAGGACCCCTGGGTCTGCTGAGTCATCATGGACAGCAGCTGGCTGCGTGGTGGGCCAGGTCTTTCCTCCAGCTCTGCTCATGCCCCCCTTATGTCCCTCCACTCCTTGTATCGCCACATAGCCTCGTACCGCTCCCTGATTCTTTCTATGCCAAGCATCTGGGGATGCTTGGGGCATGGAAGTCACAGGGAAGCAGCCCCTGCTCCACCTGGCCACCCATGATGCATCTGGGAAGTGATGCACAGTGGGCTTCAAGGTCTTGGGTGTCACAGGACAGTCATAAAGGCCCTGGCTGCTTGGGACAAAGAGTCCTGGAAGCCAGTGAAGAAACTGGGTGATTTTATGTTGCTGAGTGAGCCCTGTTCCCCGGGGGACCCTTGGCCAGGAAAGCTCACTCACTCACTTGCAGTCCAGAGTGGCTCACTTCCCATCAGGCCCACCCCCAGAGACCTGTGTCACTTCCTTGGGAGGCTGTCCCTGGCCCCTGGCCAAGGCTGGCTGCCCCACCACATGATCCTGGTACATCCCATCACCCTTTTTGTAACCCTCGTCATACCCTAAATCACTTGTCTCACATCCGCATCCTCCATAGTAGCCTCTGCTCCCCGAAAGCAGGTTCTGTGTCTGTGAGGCTCTCCACTGAATGCCTAGCACCGGGTACAGTGCTGGGCACACAGTGGGGGTCCAAACAATATTTCTGAAGTGGGAAACTGAAGTGGAAAAATAGTATTTCAGTCAATGCCAGGCAGGTTGTTCCTGCCATGACTAGGTGGCCACTGAAACAATAAGGACCAGCACAGAAGGCTGGGTCATGGAGAGAACGTAGGCTTGTGGAGCCTGGTCCTGCTGTGCCTTGTCCTAATCGTGACTCTGGTCAAAGTCTCTGAGTTTTCGTTTCCTCATCTGTTAAATGGGGATAATGCTCATACTAGTTCTCTATTACTATGTAATAAGTTGCCACACACTTAGAAGCTTAAAACAGCACACATTTATTGTCTTACAATTGCTGTGGGTCAGGATTCTGAGCACGCCTTAGCTAGGTCCTCTGCAATCAAGGTGTCAGCCACAACTGGGTTCTCACCCATTCGGAGGCTCAACCAGGATGAATCTGCACCCAAGCTCACTTGGGTTGTTGGCAGAATTCATCTCCTTATGGTTGAAATCTTCTTGCTTGCTGTCAGCTGGGGGCTGCTCTGAGCATCCAGAGGCCACTGCACAGTTCCTTGCCACATGGCCCTCTCCGTCAACTCATAACCTGGCCCCTTATTTCTTCAAAGCCAGCAAAGGAGAGAGTCCGTAGCACTAGTCCCTTAGTCAAGTGGGTCCTATGTGACCTAATGTAATCACGGGAGTAACATCCCATCATCTTTGCCATATTCTGTTGGTTAGAAGCAAGTCCCAGAACCCACCCACACTCAAGGGGAGAGGGTCACACAACGGCATGAACACAAGGATGTTATAGGGACTACCTCAGAGTCTGTCTCCGCGATAAAAAAAAAAAAAAATCCGTCACCATCAAGTCAATGCCAATTCATGGCGACCCTATAGGAGAGAATAGAACTGTCCCATAGGCTTCCAAGGAGTGGCTGGTGACTTCAAACAGCCAAGCTCTCAACCACTGTGCCACCGGTGGTGGCTCTGTCTCACACAATAGCAACCTATATCTCATAGAGTTCTTGAGGGAGTTACACGAAAGAGTGCATGAAAGCCCTTTGCACAGTGCCTGGCACTTAGTAAGAACCCAGAAAGTGTCATAAAAAGGCAGCTAGAAGCAGCTGTCTTTTCTTTGGCCCACTGTGAAATGGGACATGGACTCCACGTTTGGGTCCAGACCCCACCATGCCCTATTGGCTTTCTACCAGGTACTTAAATCATTTACAGAACTGGTCCGGGTTTTGAAGGCAGTTGAGTTTGCCAGGTGGTGTTAACTAATGTGATCATACCTGTTGCCGTCGAGTTGATTCTGACTCCTAGCGACCCTGTAGGACAGGGCACAACTGCCCCATAGAATTTCCAAGGAGCACCTGGTAGATTCGAACTGCTGACCTTTTTTTGGTTAGCAGCCATAGCACTTAACCACTAGAACACCAGAGTTTCCAGTATGATCATAAGGTGTTATTATTATTGTAATTGAATGTTCTTGGAAGACAAGACCTGTGTCTTACAAATTTTTCCAGTTTCCAGTGTTTAGCTTGGATGTTCCATGAGTGTTGAGCCACAACACCAACCAAAACGATTCAATTGAGTCTAGAGCTATAGCACAAGGGGGAACATGGTGGTTTGGTGAGGAGGGAGGGAGGAGCATGGGTTAGGATGGACAAGTCAGGTGACAGAGCTGAAGGAGCAGAAGAGTCTTGGCAGGTACCAGTGTCCAGACTCTGCCATGGGAAGCCCCACAGCCCTGGTCGCCACGTTTTCCTGCCTCCTTCCACCCCAAGCTTTCTTCCTTTCTTATTGCTCAACTCCTCTCTCATCCCCTACACCTCTGAGCAGGGCCTCCATGGGATCTGAGTGTGATGGATCCTGCTTGTTCTAACAGGGTAAGAGAAGACAGATTCATTCAAAGACATAGACTGTCCTGGCTGGGAAGGGCCTTAGACTCGGGGTCAGCAACTGTCTTTCGCACAAGGGTTGAGAAGTCATGTGCACTGAGCACCTACTTTATGTATTTCATTTCCCCCACTGTCCCAGTCTTCATGTGGGTAAACTGAAGCCCAGAGAGGGGAAGTGCTTTTCCCTGCTTGTACAGCTGTTGTATCCAAATCTGCTGGTCCAGGATTTTCTCTCTCTGACATCCCTGCCACCAGAGTCTGTGGCCCACGGTGTTGGCAGGGCAGCCTTGCTGTGGCCTAGCCCAATTCTTCATGCAGGAAGCTCTGACTCTCCACCTTGACATCGTCTTTTCCTCCAACCCTACTTCTAGCACTTTCTCCCCTCAGGGTACTCCAGCCTCATGCAGACTCTGTACCACACCACTCACCCTCTGCCTAGCCCGTCCCAGCCATAGCTTGAAGTCTTCAGCCTGAGCGTGAAGACTCTTTCCAGGCAGGGGCAGAAGCAGTTTGAGCCTGGCACATCTGGGCAGCTGTTGCCCAACTCTGATCTGCAGACGACAAGCCAGAGGGGTCATTTTCGTCATTTCTGGGCACAGCCATGGTTCTGAGAGTTGCAGTGTCCTCAGAGAAGCAGAGGGCCTGCTCAGTTTCAGGAGAGGGGGAAGCTAGGGTCCTGCCTAGGTGGGGTCACCCATCCTGGAGAAGCTGGGCCTGTGAAGGCAGGTCGGGGGAAGCTCACCCACCCTCTCAGGAATAAATGTCGGGGATGGATGCTCAGAGGCAGTAGACCAGGGCCCCAGCTGGGAGAGTGTATAAACATCTGAAACATTGTAAATCCTTGTATGGGATGTTTTCCTTACCCCCTCTGCTCCCCCTGAAGGAGTTAGTGATAAAACTCTTAAAAGGCATGTACTTGTCTTCAGGGTCTGAAGAGAAGGGGAGCTGGGAGCCTGTGTTCCCTGTTGCACCCAGATTAGGCGTGGGGAGGGTAGAGCAGGTGGCCAGGGCCGAGAGAAGCTGGCAGGTTGGGAGGCAGCCCGGGCCTGAGCCAGGTTGTGCTGTAGCGTGCTTAACACTGGGGGCAGGCTGCTGCAAGGGCTCAGATGGGCTGGCACTACCCTGGAGCCTAGCCTGGCTTTCAAAAAAAACATGCTAAAAACAGTCAGTGACCCAGGGGAAGAGTCTGCAGCTGGCCTCAGCCCTACCTCCTTTCATAAATGGGAACCACGACACGCTCCTCAGGGGTGGAATCTAGAGAAGAGATAAAGCACACAACAGCTACACACTAGCACTTGTCATGTGCACACAGCTCCCTATCCCTCACCTCCTGCGTGGGACACCGACCCACCCAGGGTATGAGGTGAGGACTCTAAATATAGCCCACAGATCCCTAACCTCCCTGGGCCTGTGCCATGGAGCACACATGTGGCCATATGGAACCCCACAAAGCCCCACCTGGTCCCACACAACCACCCCCAATAAAGCACACCTGCCTATACTCATGCCCCGTCACAGGCTGTCACCCAGCAGCACACAACCACATAGAGTCACACAGAACCACTGGCAATCATTCATTCACGAGCCGTAACATACAACCCCACACAGTCACATAAAATCAACTGCACACAATGATACTTAACCACAATCGCATTCAACCACTCATCTGCACACAATCACAAGAGCACACAGTTCCACATGGTGATTCTGAACCACACACAGACTGATGCCACTCTTCACAACCATGGTCACACTCAACCACGTTCCTCAGTGCATGGTATCACACGGCCACAGGGGACCACACACAACCACACGCAGACACAGGCAATCACATATAACATGCACTCACAGGGCAGGCCAAGAATGGCGTTCTAGTGCACGTGGTGGGGGCAGGGGGCTGGGGAAGCTTGGCCTCTTACTTGGGGGTTGGTGAGGGCCTGGCTGTGATGTGTGTGTTAGGGACAGGAGTCCACAGAGACCCCAGACGGTCGACTTCCTGTTCACCCCTTCTGAGCAGCAGAAACGGGAGGCTGTGCTCCCCACACCCCACCCAGCAGAGCATTCCTGGGTCCTGAGGCAGTCCGCTGAGCCTCCTCGCTCCCTCCTCTTTGGCCTCTGCTGGGCTGCTATCTGGAAGCTTGGACAGCAGGGACTGCAGTGAGTCAGGACCAAAGGGCTTGGGGAATGCAAGGTGGGTGGGTGACCAGCAGGGCCTCCAATTGCTGGAGCCTCCAAGGGAGGAGGGGCTGCCCATTGGAGGTCACCCACTCAAGGGAGATGGGGTTCCTGGCATGAGAGTGGGTGGTGATGGCCATTTCCCAGTCAAGCGTCTGGGCAGGGCCTCTGCTCTTGGAAAACTCCCAGGAAGCAGCCATACGGGTCTATGCTCCTCCAACAGGTTGAGATGGGACCTCAGGGATGCCTCAAGTTTGCAGAGCTCTTTACAGCTTGCAAAGTACTGTCCCATCTGATCCTTATGAAAGTGGTCCTTATTGCACAGATTGGGAAACTGAGGCTTGGCAATGTTACATATCCAGCCCAAGCTCAGTAGCTGTGAAGTGTTCCGCAGCTAGGCTTGGCCTGAGGGGAGCCCTGCAGGCCCAGCACTGAGCCCTGCTCTCCACTATCACTGACTCATTCATTCATTCTGCCATCTGTGGAGCATCTACCACAGCTCAGCCCAGCACCAAGATGAACAAGTGAGGAAGGAAGTCACATAGAGGTGATCACAGAACATTGTGGGCATATGGGGTAGAGAAACACATGTGCTATGGGGCAGCTGCTGGGGCAGGCTGCTCTGTGAGCCCCCTGTTTAGGGGGGTCAGGATGGCTGCTGAGAGTGTTGGTGGTCCTTGCCTTAGAATGCTCCTGACCTCTCCTGAAAGCAGCAGGTAATGTGGCCAGGGCTGGGACCCTCCCAGAGAGGGCTCTGGTGGGCGCAACTATTAATAACAGAGTCATACTTCAATTATCTAACAGAGTCAAGGAATCACTTTTTCAGCTCTAAGAACAAGACTTTAATGTCTGAAGGAACACTTTCTAAAATGATGACTTCCTGTCTCCTGCAGCACAGAGTTTCCACACAAGTGTTTTCTTGCTGCCTCCGAGTTATTATTATGCACTTTCATTACCATTAGGAGCCCCCGGAGTTGCTTGACTACTAACTGAAAGATTGGTGGTTTGAACCAACCCAGGGGCACCTCGGAGGAAAGACCTGGCGATCTGCTTCAGAAAAGTCACAGCCTTGATAACCCTATGGAGCAGTTCTTCTCTGATACAGATGTGGTCATTAAGAGTTGGAATTGCCTTGCTGGCAACTAGTTTTTTTTCTGTTGTTGTTGTTCCATTATTAGGCCAGAATACGGTGATCCTTTCTTGGGCTCAGAGATACTTGTGGAATGAATGCACACTAACGAACAACTGAGAAAAGCACAGCTTGCGCCCTGCTATCAGGTGTGTGGGGTGTGGGGGACTCTTCTCAAGAGAAGGCTGACTCTTCCTGTCCTCCTTCTTCTTTGCTGCAGGGCTCAGCCTGTCTCTGCTCCTACGGGCACTGTACCCCATCCTCCCAACACTGCCTGAAGAGTGTGCCCCAGTCTCACTGGGTGTTCTCCCCGCACCCCCCAGTCCATTCCTGGCTGTCCCTGAACTTGAAAACAAGTGCTAGTCATTCTCCTTCCCCTTCTAAGCACTCCATGGAAACAAGAGACATGGGAAAGTTACAGAGGTTCTAGAATCTTACAAAGGTCTCACATACTATCCATTTGAAAAAGCAGAAAATTCATCCCTGCCTCGTATCTACAATACAATAAATTTCAGAGTGACAAAATAATTAAATATAAAAAAAGAAACCACAGAAGCTCTGAAAGAAAACATAGACAACTATTTTTCCTGTTGTTATTTTAGAGTGGGTAAAAACTTTCTAAGCAGAAACCCAGAAAAGGCTGATTCATTTAATTACATAAAATTTGTAAAGTCTGGACAACAGAAGCTCTGTATACAAAGACAAAAGACAAAGGATAAGCTGGGAAAAATATTTGCAACAGATAACACAAAGGGTTTGCATCCCTAAGCTACAAAGAGCTTTTACAAGTCAATGAGGAAAAGATAAACAACTCAATAGAAAAATGAATGAAGGCCATGAGCAGGTAATCCACAGAACAAGTAGAATTAGCCAATGCATATAAAGGTGTTCAACCTCCCTCACAGTTTTTAAAAAATCAAATTAAGCCTATCAGTAGGTGTTGGCAAACATTAAAAAGATGGATAATATTTATCATCGACAAGATCTAGGCTAATGGGAATTTTCATAGGCTATTGTGTGTTGTTGTATTGTTGGGAGAAAGTGGTTAAAAAAATTTTTTTTTTGGAGGATAATTTAGCAATACCTATTAAAGTTTGGGAAACCCTGGTGGCTTAGTGGTTAAGTGCTACAGCTGCTAGCCAAAGGGTCGGCAGTTTGAATTCACCACGCGCTCCTTGGAAACTCTATGGGGCAATTCTACTGTGTCCTATAGGGTCACTATGAGTCCGAATCGACTCGATGGCACTGGGTTTGGTTTTTTACTAAAGTTTGAGGAGTCCTGGTGGTGCAGTGGTTAGGCACCTGGCTGCTAACTGAAAGCTTGGCAGTTTGATCCCATCAGCGCTCTGAGGGAGAACAATGTGGCAGTCTGCTTCTAGAAAGATTTCTAGCCTTGCAAATCCTATGGGGCAGTTCTGCTCTTGTCCCATAGGGCCGTTATGAGTCGAAATCATCTCCATGGCAACGGGTTTTGTTTTGGTTTATTAAACTTTAAAGTATGTGAACTCTTTAACCCAGTAACTCTGTTTGTAGGAATTTATCCTAGAATGAGGATATACACTCACATTAAGATGCTCACGGGGCTTTTGGGGAAGTCATGTGAATTTTTCCCTTGATAGTTATGTTTTGGCTCCACTAGCTTAAAACCAACAGACACCTGGGATATGGGGTTTATGAACTCCAGAAAACCTAATCATTTCCCTTTCAATGGGCCCACTTCAAGCCCTTCTACTCTTAAAGGCTCTCATGAACCCCAATTCCTTAACACTTTTTCCAACAGCCCAATTTTTGTTAGAAAATCCCTCTGACTTCAGGAAAGCCATCCGCACCCCAGCCCCAGGAGGGTAGCAAATGATACAGATTAAGTCAGCCAAGACGTTGTACCCCACCCCCAACCATAGTGATTGGTTCAGTGGTGAGCATGTGACCTAAACTGGTCCAATCAGGATACAGTTCAGGAGTTTTGCCAGAAGTTCTAGGACAGAGATTTTTCTTTTCCTGTGGACAGTGTCACAGGTAGATGTGTGACCTTAACTACCCTAGCTCTTTTTACGAGTTTGAGGATGAAGCTGACCCACCAAGCAGGACTGAACCAAGAGAATCACAAAAAAATGAAACCAGGCCCGATGATACAGCAAACCCCTGGATCGAATTGCACTGGAATCCTATATAGCCCCTTTCTTTCTTACACAAGGGGCCATACCAGTTGCCATCAAGTGGATTCCAATTCATGGTGACCCCATGTGTGTAAGAGTAAAGCTGCGTTCCATAGGGTCTTCAATAGCTGATTTTTTGGAAGTAGATCACCAGGCCTTTTTCCCAAGACGACTCTGGGTGGACTCATACCTGTAATCTTTTGGTTAGCAGATAAGTGTGTGTGTTAACTGTTTGTACTACCCAGAGACTCCCAAGAGGCAATACATTCTCTTTATTGTCTAAACCGGTTTGAGAGGAGATGTTTGTGTGCTTGCAGTGAAAACTTCCTCACAAATATAGTGCTCTTAAGAACTCAGCTGCTACCTAAAAGTTGGTAGTTTGAATCCACCAACCGCTCCTTGGAAACCCCATGGGGCAGTTCTACTTTGTCTTAGAGGGTTGCCATGAGTAGGAATCGACTCGACAACAATGGGTTTGGTTTTTGGTTTTCTCGCTCTCGGAATAATCCTGTTTCTTGTCTCTGTGAGGCTCTGCCGTGGAAAACAAAGGCCTGTGAATCCTTCCTGGGGGCTGAGGAAGCCCTGACTTCCTTCACCCAAAGCTTAATTGGAGCTGGTGTGGTCTATGGCGAGGAGAGGGAAAAATGCCTCCCCATCTTTGCGAGTCTCCTGTAGCAACAAGAACAAGCCTGGAATTAATACGTTATCTCACCACATTTGTTTCAGGTGGAAAACTAGAAACAACCCAGATGCCATCAGTAGGGAAAAGGAAGCTACCCATGGTCTATCCTTACTGTGGAACACTGTGGAAAACCCTCTGAAGCCTTTGAATTGATGGAGCAGGTGGTATATAGACTGCAGAGAAAGGTATCCAAAATATATCATTTATTGTAAACAGCGGGTTGAAGAAGACAATGCGTAGTATAATCTTTTTTTTTTTTAAACTTGAGTGTATGGTTCTATCTGAGTAGAAAAAGGTCTGGAAGGAAGGTCTCTTTATATGACATGTTTTATTAACTCTGGGGACTAAATTCTGGAGGGTTTGCGTTTTTTTTTTTTCATTTCTTTATTGAATTTTTAGAAAGTAATAAAAAATAAAGATATTTTATAAAGTTCTTCCAGCCTTGGTCTCTATGCTGGTAACTGGAGACCTCGAGGGAGTTTTACTGCCTGAGCGTGTAGTCTAACACCCCCACTCCTCCAAAAGCTCCAGGCCTGGCCTGTTTGTAGACCTGTACGAGACAATCCAAGGACAGGCAGGGCTTCAGGTCAGTGCTGTGTGCTCAGTCATCCTTGCCCTGGTACGTGATGCCAGGAGGTAGAGAATGATTGGGGCCATACCTCAGGGGCTGAGTGGTGATCCTCTGGCAGGCTTTGTTGGATGAAGACATCAGCTTGTGTAGAAGGCTAACCAACGCCCCCCAGAAATATCAGGTCCTAATTTCTGGAACCCATAAATGTTACCTTACGTGGAAAAAAGGCCTTTGTAAGATGTGATTGAACTAAGGACATTGAAAACATCAAAGCCAAATCCTTTGCCATTGAGTCGATTCCAACTCATGGCGACCCCATGTGTTATAGAGTAGAATTGCTCCATAGGGTTTTTTTGGCTGTAATCTTTACAGAAGTAGACCTTCAGGCCTTTCTTCTGTAGCACTGCGGGGTGGGTTCAAACCACCAACTTTTAGGTTTGTAGTTGAGCACAAACTGTTTGCACCATCCAGGGACTTAAGAATATTGAGATGGGGAGATTATCCTGGATTGTCCGAGTGGGCCCTAAATGCACTCCCAGGTGTCTTTACGAGAGAGAGGTAGAGGAATATTTGACACAGACAGAAGAGGAGGAGGCAGTGTGGAGATGGAGGTAGAGACTGGAGTGATGGCACTACAAGCCAAGAGATGCTGCAGCCACCAGAAGCTGGGAGAGGCGAGGAACAGATTTTTCCCCAGAGCTCCCTGAGGGACCACGGCCCTGCTGACACCTTGATTTCTGCCCAGTGAGACTGGGCAGAACTGTGAAAGAATAAATTTCCATTCTGGTTATTTGTTACGGCACCCTTAGCAAACCAATATTGCTTGAGGAAGCGAGGTGTGTCTGAAGCTGTACAAAATGCTCTTGCCTGCTGATTTACTTCCCACATCACATACGGCTCAGGCTGGGACAAGAACAAGCTTGCTTTCTCTAGACACTCTTGAGAGGGCTCAGAGACATCTAAATCGAATCTTTGAGCTCTGAATTCATTGGCATGTGTGGCCAGGACTGGGGGGGGTGGTCACAGCACCCACCCTTGGCTTTCCACTAGGCCCCAGTGGGGTGGGAGGCTTGAGGGGCTGCCCAGCAACCACGGGGGCATGGCAAGGCTCCCCCACTGTGCCCTGGTTTCTCCTTGGCCCGGGTACGTGCCTGTGTTGTTAGAGTGCAGAGGCTGTTTAAGAAAAATAACAAACACCAGTCCTCTGCTCCAAATAACTTCCCTGGTTCTAAAAATGGAATTCTGCACAATAGTAACATTTCTCACCCCTGTAATAGCAAAATTTCTTACTTCCTCGTGCTCTGTAGGTTTGTGTCTGGCCCAAGAGGGAACTGCTATTAATGGCAATTTCCTGCTGATGTAACCCCCTCGGTGAGCCACTGGCCCACGAGGGTGATGGTCCCTCGCCCGACAGGGACTCCTCCCACAGAACTGCCCCAGGAGCCTTAGGTTTTTGTCTGCTTTGATGTCCACAGTCAGAAAAGAAAATAATAGCAACAACAATAGTGATAAACCACCTACCTACATAGTTCTATGAGTCAAGCACTGCCCTAAGCACTTTACATGTATTAACTGATAAATTTCCCATAATAATCTTATGGTGTAGGTACTATTTTATGGCGTGGGTATTTACAGATGAGAAAACTGAACCTCAGAAGAGTTAAGAAACTTGCCCAAAGTCAGACAGTTAGTAAGTGTGTAAGCTGGGGTTTGAACTTAGGCTAAGGCGCTCCGATATCAAAACCCAGAGCCATCAAGTCAATGCTAACTGTAGCAGCCCTACAGGACAGAGTGGAGCTGCCCCATAGGGTTTTCAAGAAACGGCTGGTGGATTCGAGCTGCCAACCCTTTGGTTAGCAGCAAGTTCTTAACCACTGGCCACCAGGGCTCCAAATGGCTCCAGGGTCTGTGCTGTTACCTCCTGTAGTGCTGGCTCCCCAAAGGTGTAGGGGAGGGGGCTACAGCTTGCCAGTGGCTGAGACCTTTTCTCTGTGCAAAGTGAGCTGTCCTGGGCAGGGCCTTAGGCTAAGACTTGGGCCTCAACCACAGGTGGGCTGTCCAGCTCTCTCGGGGTCAGGGCACCAGTGGCCTGGAGGGACCTCCTCCCGGAATAGTCTTTACCTTAGTGCCTTCTCTTCCTGCAGGGGCCTTTGCAAAGGGAGTGGCTGTGAGCAGGGTGGGAAATGTTCTCTCAGCTGTTGGGCTCAGACCTCAGAGAAAAATCAATATGAAGTCCTCAGGCCTGGGTGTGGGGCAAACCTAGTTTCATATTGCCCACATTTGCTGGGCAGTTAGGTGGCTCAATAGACCAAGTACCCTGAGGATGGGTGCCCTGGTGGCACAGTGGTTAAAGCACTTGGCTGCTAACCAAAAGGTTGGTGGTTCAAACCCACCAGCCACTCCGTGGGAGAAAGGTGTGGTAGTCTGTTTCCAAAAAAATTTACAGCCTTGGAACCCCTATGGGACAGTTCTACTCTGTCCTATAGGGTTGCTATAAGACAGAATTCACTTGACTACAATGGGCCCTGAGGGCAGAGCCCCTGGCTGGTGCAAACAGTAACTGACTTGGCTGCTAGCTGAAAGCTAACAATAGCAACTCAAAAGGCTAGATAGAAAGTTTGGGGCAGTGAATTTATGTTAATGAGGGAGGAACAATTCAGAAAAGGAGAGGGAGAATGGTTGCAAAACTTGAAGAATGTAACCAATGTACTGAATTGTACATGTAGAAATTGTTGAATTAGTGCATATTTTGCTGTGTATGTTCTCAGCAACAATTAAAAAAGAAAATGTCCTACTGATATTTGTACTCCCCTTGCTTGGGGAATGGACCTAGAGGCATGCTTCTAATAAGTATAATATGGCCAAAGTGATGGGATGCCACTTCTGATATTAGATTGCAGGAAGATTCTGGCTTCATCTTTGTCTTAGTTATCTAGTGCTGCTATAACAGAAATACCACCAGTGGATGGCTTTACCAAACAGAAATTTATTCTCTCACAGTTTAGGAGGCCAGAAGTCCGAATTCAGGGCACAGACTCCAGGAGAAGGCTTTCTTTCTCTATTGGCTCTAGGGGGAAGTTCTTGGCATTAATCTTCCCTGGGTCTAGGAGTTTCTAAGCACAGTGACCCTGGGTCCAAAGGACATGCTCTACTCCTGGCTCTTCTTTCTTGGTGATATGAGGTCCCTCTCCTCTGTGCTCAATTCTCTCCTTTATATCTCAAAAGAGATTGACTCAAGATGCAACCTAATCCTGTAGATTGTGTTCTTCCTCATTAACATAACTACCTCTAATCTTGCCTTATTAACATCATAGAGGTTAGGGTTTACAACACATGGGATAATTATATCAGATCACAAAAGGGAGGACACAATACTGGGCATCATGGCCTAGCCAAGTTGACACATATTTTGGGGGGACATAATTCAATTCATAACAGTCTTGCTTGGCCTGTCTTGCTCCCTTGATTGCTTGCTCTGATGGACAGCTAGTGACAACCTGAGGCCTTCAGTCTAACAGCCCACGAAGACTGAACTTTGCTATCAGTCATGTGCATGAGTTGGGAAGCACATCATCACTCAGGCAAGCCTTGAGAAGATGGCAGCATGGCTGCCATCTTGTCTGCAGCCTGTGAGACATCCTGGGCAGAGGACTTAGCTGAACTGGGCTAGGATTCCTGACCCACTGAGATGGTGAGATGATGAATCTCTGTTGTTTTAATCTGCTAAATTTTAGAGTAAGTCATCACACAGCAATATACAGTATAATTAATACAGCCATCTTGGCTCTGGGGCCCTGCATACCTGTTGTGCACGTCTTGATGCCAGGCATCAAGGAGCAAATCCCTCCTCCTTTCTTCTTCCTCCAGTTAGGAGCATCTTTTCCGTTTCTATAGGTGTAGAGGGAAGCTCCACATTTCTTCCTGCTTCTGGTCAAAATGTTTTGTCTAAATACCATGTCCTTCCTGTTTACTTACTTCCAAAACATCAGCCATTGAATGCTGTATGGAGCACAGTTCTACTCTGACACACGTGGGGTCAACTAGAGTCAGAGTCGACTCCCAGGCAACTGTGTTTTTTTTTCCACTTGAGAATGGCTCCTGTGTGCTGAGACTAGAAGAGGAACCAGCAGCTTCCATTTTCTTCCCTTAGGGTGGGGTGGGCTGGAATGAGAAGGAAGAAGGGGCTCCCTTCGGCCCTGGGCTGCCGGAGGGTTGAGCACTGTCTGTGCAGGGCTGGCCTAACTTGTGGAAGTGAACAGAGCCTCAGACTTGAGTGAGGAGACCTGGCCTCTTGTCCTTGCTCTCCCAGACCTGAGGTGAGGTATTACTCTCTCTACATCCCAGATTCCCCCTCTCTAAACTAAGAGATTGGATGAGCTTTGATATGAGAAAGCCCTTTGTAAATCTGTAACTGCTCTGCAAATCCAAGCTGATTTGCTGGGCTTCCTCTTAGAGAGGCAGTAAACCTAAGCAGTGAAATCCAGCCCTCATGTTCTACAAGTCCTGCCATCTCCTTTCTCAGTGAGCCTCTGGTCTCTTACTACAAACTAAAACCAAAAAGCCAAACCATATGCCGTCAAGCTGATTCTGATGCATGGCAACCCCATGTGAACAGAATAGGACTGCTCCATAGGGTTTTCAAGGCTGTGGCCTTTTGGAAGCAGATTGTCAGGCCCTTCTTCCGAGGCACCTCTGGGAGGGTTGGAACTGTCAAACTTTTGGTAAGTGGTTGAGTGCTTAACCATTTGCACTACCCAGGGACTCCTACTAGCAATCTAGAAATTAAGAAAACACTCCTCCCAGAGTTGCTGTGAGACTGAAAGAAACATTACACAGGAAAACTCTTCCTCAGAATGCAAGAGGCCCACGTTCCTGGAGCCCCCTAAAGAGCTTCCTCCTCACCTGCACTCAGTTGGGGCTGGTGGTGCCAGATGTTTTGTTCCTTCAGAGATGAAAGGAAATCAGGTGAAGGGGTTGCAAAGTAGCAGCTCTGGGCTGGACAGGCTTGGTACATTTTTTGTTCAGCAAAAAATAGCACACTCAGAAAAACAATCTGAGTGCCCTGGGTGGGAGAGTATGGTCTCCACTCTAGTTCAACTATGGAACCCACCCTTCCAGCATTTCTCACTCAGGGCTGCTTCCCACACTTTTGTAAACTACCTGGGTACAACAGGCAGATGAGTGGCTGGAGCCAGCCTTCAGAGAATCTGGGCCAGAGGGTTTAGATGTCCTGGGGGCCAGGATTGATGCTGCGCCCGTCCCCAGCCTTGCTCAGCTCTTGGCAGATCCTGAACAAGTATGTGGGGCAGGGGAGTCCAGAACTGATTAGGTCCAGTTAGGCTCCCTGCCTCCAGTCCTCTGTTCTGGAGTCCCTGGACCCCTCTTTCCCCAGAGAGGGTGAGGCAGAGGGAGGTAGTGCCCTGCTGGATCTTGGAAGGAGGCCGAGGGCTGGGTGTACCCTTGGCCAGCAGCCCAGGAACCCTGAGCACGTAATTAAATATTGTACCTCCTTGGGTCTGCCTTTTAGGACAAGAGCTCCCAGTGTTGTCCTCACCCTGTGACCTCCATCTTGCTCTGTTCTTTCCTCTTAGGCAGGGTCAGCAGCTCAGTATCTGCTGGTTCTGAGTACAGAGAGAGCAGGCCACTCTCCTCCCCTTTGTATCCTAGCAGGCCACCCCACGGAGATGGAAATTCACATAATTTCTGCTGTTTGCAAAGCACCATGGCACCCATCCTGGAGTGGGGTATCCTAGTTTTGCAGAAGTGAGAACTGAGGTTCAAAGAGGTCACCCAGCTACTAAGTGGACGAGCTGAGCCTGAGACAGAAATCTGGGGCATGTTAGACCCTGTGCTCATCATCCTGACCCCTCTGCAGCAAGGATGGTAGGAGTGGAAAGTGGGGTGGGCATGTAGAGACACACTCCAGACTAGAGGAGAGCTGGAAAAGCACCCCTCACCCAGCGCTAGACAATGGCTTTGAGGAATGGTTATGGAACACCTTGGACATCACGCCCCACCTCACCCACACACACCAGCCTCACCAGCCAGAAGGAAGCAAGGCACGCAATCCTGCTTAGCAGCGGGGAGGGATCAGCTTCTGCGGACACATAGAGAAAGGAGGAGAGGAGAGGACAGAAGGCCAAAGGTTAAAGACTAGGAGCCCAAGGTACCTGGGCAGTGGGACATTTCCCAAGAGAATGAGCTGGTAAGCTGGCCATATGGCCCTGACCATCTTTCCTCTTATCTGCGGATGGTTAGGAGTTGGGAGTAGGTGTATGTTCTCTAGGACTCTGTCTCCCACCTGGGCTGGCAGCCTGGGCACAGTGAGTGAGTATGGCCACGGGGGCCCCTAAGCCCTCACTCACCCATAAACCCCCTGATTCCTGCCCCAGCCTCCCGAGGCCAAGTCTCGTTTACAGCCTGGGTAGCCGTGGCCTGAAGAGGGGAGGAAGTTGCCCAGAGTCTCCCACGTCGGGGGCTGCCCCGTGGTCTAGGAAGGAGTGGTACCATTTGCTGAACACAGCTGTCCGCCAGGCTCTGTGCTGAGCACTTTATGACACCACTGTCACCTCATTTTAATGATGAGAGGACCAGGACTTGGGCTGAATCAGGTGATTCTGACTCAAGTCCCTGTTCTTAGCATAACCGTCCCCCACCCTCCAGACATTTTTGGGTGGTCTTTTTTCTTCTTGACCCTAAAATCTCTCAAGCTACTTTTCCCATTCTTAGTCCCCGGGGTCTCTCTGGGAGCTACTGGAGAGGTCCCCAGCAGCTCTGTGCCGAGTGAGGGGATTCTCCCTTGGGGCTCCACCAGGGCCTCCTTCCTTCCCTCAGAAGAGGGGCAAAGGAAGGAGAAGGAGGAGTGGGGAGGGGCTTGGGGAGGTCTCCACCCCAGGCTAGGAGCCTCCAGGTAGCTTCCTGCTTAGTGACCTCAGCCACGATAGGGATGAATGAGGAAGGAGAGGTCAGTCAGGGGTACAGCTAATTGGGGTGGCCTTCAGCCACTGTCCAGGCAGTTCCTCCCCTTTTCATGGAGGAAATGAAATCCTCAGGCATCCAGGTCATGCAGCCACTCAACCTAGGCCTCATGACCTCCCTCAACCTTGTCCCAGCCTCCTCACACCCGGGCCACCAATACCTGGGCTGGGGGTTTTAAGTGCCGGGCTGCGGTGGTCTGTGGGAATTCTCTGGTCTCTAAGCAAGGCTTGTTGAGCTCCTGGAACTGTGTTGGGGGGCAGGGCTCCTGCATGCCTAAGAGAGGTCCCTGCCCTTCGAGGGGTTGGTAGGAAACATCTTACCTTGCTGCGAGGTCTGGGAAGGCCTAGAGGGCAGATCCTTTAAGGATGTAAGAGCCAGATCAGGAGTGAAGGGAAAGGCATTGTAGGGCAGGGAACAGTATGGACAGAGATGAGGGTAGGGGGACAGAGCAGAGCCTTTTCAGGGAATTTTGAGTATTCTGGGTGGATGGAGCAGATGAAAGGTCTATAGCAGTGGTGGAGTCCATCCTGGCTGTGAAGGCCATGAACGCCAGGCTACAGAGTAAGGCCTTTCTCCCAGGGCAAGGGGGAGTCACATGGCAGGGCTATAAGAAGATGAACGGGCATGTTTGCTTTTGAAAAAGCCCACTCTTGCTGCATGAGTAGTTGAGGAGAGCAGTTAGCAGGAGCCCTTTCGAGAGTAGGACTGCAGGCATTGTGAAGGAATTTTGTGACAAGTACCCTGAGCAACTGGGATCAGTGGTGCAACAGTGCTTGCCCGGCCAGCCCGCTCATCTTCCTTGCAGCTGGAGCAGGGCCACCTTGGCTGGCAAGTTGAGCAGGCACGAAGAGAAACAGACGTGGCAGGCGTGAGTGGGGTGAGAACCTGAGATGCTGTCATCCCACTGTTGAGTCAGCTGCCTGTGCCCTGCGCCAGCATTGCCAACTTCCTGGGACTGAGACAAGGATTCAGGGAAGGTGGCGGGGAGGGGGTTTGAGGGAGCAGGAGTGGGGCAGGGACAGCAGGGAGGTGGCCTTGGGAGACTGCAGGTTGGGAACAACGCAGCCAGCCTTAGTTCCTGACTCCACTTACACCCAAAGGGCATGAGTTTGGGAGCCCCTTCTGTGCTCTGAGCCTGGGCAGTCCACATTAACTCTACCAGTGCCAACCATGTCATGCTCTGCCCCCTCCCCTGAGTCCCAGCACCCAGGAGTGACCCCGGGCAAGACTGGGAGGTGGACAGGACGTGCATTGCCTCTCTCTCCAAGGTGAGCACATTATTGGCTTCCAGCTCTTCCAGCCTGAGGGTCCCTGGGGCCACTCTTGGGCCTGAGGCCCTGCCAGGAGCCAGCTGGGAGCCAGTGCCCTCCTCCAGACCTGCCTCTCCAGTAGCCCTGTCTCTGTCAACTGGCTCCTCAGAGGCAGGTGTAAACAGTCAACCCCATAAAATAAGCCAGACTTCCCAGGAAGTCAGCCTTGGCTTAATCAAAGGGATAAATTCTAATTGTAGAATGCCAAGTATCCTGACAGCCCAACAGGGGAGCCATGATTGTGCAGGTAGGAGCTTTCTGGGGCATCTCAGCTCTGACCTCCCTGAGGGCCTGGACGACAAGCTGGGATTGCCTTTCCTTGGGGTTCCCTGAGCTGTATCCCAAGGGTCCCATGTAGGAATGGGCTGGCTGGCCCAGCAGGGAGAGCTGGGCTGATGGCCCTTGGTGGAAAGAGGAAGGGCAGGAGGTCGGCTGGTGCCACTGCCCTCACCAAAGGCAAGGTACCAAATGCCAGAGTGTGAGTCACTGGTTGAGACTTGGCAGCTCCCACCTTGCTCTGAGGGTGCGGGAGGTCTGAGGAAGTACCCTTTCACTGTGGTCAGGGGTTTAGGGATGGAAGTGAAGGGGCAGGTGCTTCTAGAGAGATTCCATGAACAGTGGAAAAAAGGAGCAAGGGGGGAAAGATGACTCCACGAACTGTCCATTCCTTGAATGAAGCAATGAGGAGTGGGTGGAACTGAGGGGTGTGCTGAGTAACGTCTCTATGGGGAGGGCCAAAAATGAGGAGGACATGTGACCCTTGGGTGGCTCAAGAGCCTGTGAAGTCACTTTCTCCTGGCCTCAGCTCCTCAAGATGACTGGCTGGCCTCCTGATGCAAGTTCCTTCTTGACACATGACCAAACTCTTTGGACTTCATTCATTCAACAGCTACTAAGGAGAAAGAGGAGAATAAGGCACCATACTGCCCTCCTGCAGTGCTCCCAGGAGGGTAGGAGACACTGACACACAAATGGTCCACTACCATTTAGTGGGTCAACATCATAGCATGCAGGGGTCCAGGGACAGACAGATGTGGGGACACAGAGAGAGGGGTTGGCTCTGCTGGGTCATGACAGGGAGGACTTTACAGAGGAGGTGGCATTTCTTGAGCAAAGAATAGAGACTGGCTGCAAGGAGAGAATGAGAAAGGACATTGCAGGCAAAGAGTAGTGGTATGCTAGGGCTGACTGAAGGGGGTTTTGGAAAATGCCAGGCAAAACAGAGACAGTCCCTACAGAAGGGGATGGGTGCTATGACACATGTAAGAGGGGTGGCTGCCTTGGGTGGGGAGGTCCAGTAGGGCCTTATAGGATTTGCCAATCAACTTGATACTGGGCAAAGGGTGAGAGAGAATCCTGGTCTGATGTAATGAGTGCTAGAGTCAGGGAGCCTGGGTTCAAGTCCAAGTTCTATCACTTAACAACTGCCGAACTAGGGCTGCATATTTAACTTCACCAAGCCTCAGTTTCCTCATCTGTGCAGTGGGGATCATGGTGACTCCAGAATTTCTGTAAAGAACACATATGACAGTGCTTTGCAAGCTATAAAGAGCTCTGCAAATGCTAGGTATCATCGGGGTAGCACCCGAGCAGCAGCCCACTCCTGCATTGACCTTTTGTGGTGCCATATCCTGGGGAATGGCCGCAGAAGGTGGCTTCATCTGGTCAGGTTAGTTTCCATGCAGAGGGTGACGTTTTCTGACCTTTCCCCCTCTGTAGGGTCATCTTGTTTGGGACCAGCTGATGCCTGCCCAGTGTCCCGGGGGCCTCTGTGGAGAGCTGGGAGGTAAAGGACTGGAGCTGAGCAGTGCTTCATGCCTGAGTGGGGAACTAGAGCACATTCTAGTGCTACTTCTGGGCCTTTGTGCTGTGAGCGCTGGGTCAGTGAGGCAGGAGAGATTAGGGCCAGTGTACCTATAGTGGGGCAGGGAAGGGACCCTGTGGCTAAACAGAACAACAGGGCAGCAGGTGAGTGAGGCAGAAAGTCAGCTGGTGACACAGTCAGACCATGAGGATGTGGAGAAAAAGAGAGAGTGAA
Source organism: Elephas maximus indicus (assembly GCF_024166365.1). Lineage (NCBI taxonomy): Eukaryota > Metazoa > Chordata > Mammalia > Proboscidea > Elephantidae > Elephas > Elephas maximus. Next base: position 171,567,140 of record NC_064821.1, on the reverse strand, counting down.
AAATAGAAGAGTGAGACAGTCAGGCAGTGCTCCCTGGGCCCCAGAAAGGACTCCTGTGGCCCTTGCCCCCACTGCCCCACAACTCCCCAGCCTTAGTATCTCAGTTTTGCAGCTGCCTGAGATGGTAAAGGCTAGAGGGGAGGAAGGGAAGGGACTCATGCCTCTTTTTAGGCCCAACTGCCCTACAATATACAACATGGTAGCAGATTCAGTCCTTCCCAACCCCCCAGAGCCGGGGTCACCCTGGCTCAGTCTGGGCAGTGTTCTCAGAGGTCTGTGACTCATCAGTTATTGGCCAGAGGGTGGGGCCCTGGCTCATTGCTGAGCTCAGGCCCTTACAGGGCCAAGGCTGGGGGTGGTGGTCCTAAGCACCTGCTCTTCCTCTAAGCCCCTCGTCTGTGCCTGTGGCGTTTGAGTCAGCAACATGTCCCTCAACAACATGTGGTACCAGGGCAGGGCCATGCCCAATGACTCAGCCTAGCCCTCTTCTTTGCACTGAGTAGGTGCCATAAATGTTTGCTGAATGGAATTCTTGCCTCTGGTTGGGATTTTCCACCACAGCCAAACAGAGCTGCTCCGAGCCAGCCAAGCACCCAGCCCATTGCTGCATCTGCCCTGCGCGTCATAGACCGTTCCTTCTCTTCCCCACCACACCCTGTTCCGCCTCACAGACACCCCCTCCAGAGAGTATCTCAAAACTGCTACCTCTGCCCCCAGGTAAGTAAAGCACTATTGAAGAAAAAGAATAAAGTAGGAGGACTCACACTACCTGACCTCAGAACCTACTATACAGCCACAGTAGTCAAAACAGCCTGGTACTGGTAAATGACAGATACATTGACCAGTGAAACAGAATCGAGAACCCAGATGTAAATCCATCCACCTACTGTCACCTGATCATTGACAAAGGCCCAAAGTCCATCAAATGGGGAAGAGACAGTTATTTAACAAATGGTGTTGGCAAAACTAGAGGTCCAACTGTAAAAAAATGAAACAGAACCCACACCTCACACCGTACACAAGAACTAATTCAAAATGGATCAAAGACCTAAATATAAAACCAAAAACTATAAAGATCATAGAAGATAAAATAGGGTCAGTGCTAGAGGACCTAATACACACCATAAATAGGATACGAACCATAACTAACAATACAAAAACACCAGAAGATAAGCTAGATAACTGAGATCTTCTAAAAATTAAACACTTACGCTCAGAAAAAGACTTCACCAAAAGAGTAAAAAGAGAATCTGCAGACCGGGAAGAATATTTTGGCTATGACAAATCTGACAAAGTTCTAATCTCTAAAATCTATAGGAAAATCCAACACCTCTACAACAAAAAGACAAATAATCCAATTAAAAAATGGGCAAAGGATATGAATAGACGCTTCGCCAAAGAAGACATTCAGACTGCTAATAGACACTTGAGGAAATGCTCATGATCACTAGCCATTACCAACCAAACCCAGTGCCATCGAGTCAATTCCGACTCATAGCAACCCTACAGGACAGAGTAGAACTGCCCCATAGAGCTTCCAAGGAGCGCCTGGTGGATTTGAACTGCTGACCCTTTGGTTAGCAGCCGTAGCATTTAACCACTACACCACCAGGGTTTTCCACTAGCCATTAGGGAAATGCAAATCAAAGTTACAATGAGATACCATCTCACCCCGACATTACTGGCGTGAATCAAAAAAACAAAATAACAGATGTTGGAGAGGCTGCAAGGAGATTGGAACTCTTATGCACTGCTGGTGAGGATGTAACATGGTACAACCATTTTGGAAAATGATATGGCACTTTCTTAAAAAGCTAGAAATAGAATACCATATGATCTAGCAATCCCACTCCTAGGAATATTTCCTAGAGAAATAAGAGTCATCACACGGACATATGTATACCCATGTTCACTGTAGAATTATTCACAATAGCAAAAAATGAAAACTACCCATCAACAGATGAATGGATAAACAAACTATGGTACATACACACAATGGAATACTATGCAACAATAAAGAACAATGATGAATCTTTGAAACATCTCACAACATGGATGAATGTGGAGGGCATTATGCTGAGTGAAATAAGTCAATCACAAAAGGACAAATACTATATGAGACCACTATTATAAAAACTCATGAAAAGGTTTACACACAGAAAGAAACAATCTTTGATGGCTACTAGGGAGGTGAGGGGTGGGGAAGTGTCATGGATTGAATTGTGTCCCCCCAAAATGTGTGTATCAATTTGGCTGGGCCATGATTCCCAGTATTGTGTGATTTCCTGTATGGTGTAAATCCTTCCTTTACGATGTTAATGAGGGAGGATGGGGAGCAGTTGTGTTAGTGAGGCAGGACTCAATCTACAAGATTGGATTGTGTCTTGAGGCAATCTCTTGAGATATACCACCATGAAAGCAGTGCTGGGAGCAGAGCATGTCCTTTGGACCCGAGGCCCCTGTGCAGAGAAGCTCCTAGTCTGGGAGGGGATTAATGAGAAGGCCGACAGAGAAAGAAAGCTTTCACTTGGAGCTGACACCCTGAATTTGGACTTTTAGACTACTTTACTGTGAGAAAATAAACTTCCCTTTGTTAAAGCCATCTACTTGTGGTATTTCTGTTATAGCAGCACTAGATAACTAAGACAGGAGGGAGAATCACTAACTAGACAGTAGATATGTGGTAACTTTGGTGAAGGGTAAGACAGTACACAATACTGGGGAAGCCAGCACAAGGTCATGGAACCAAGGCAAGGTCATGGAAGTCTCATAGACACATCCAAATTCCCTGAGCGACCAAATTACTGGACTGAGAGCTGGGGACCATGGTCTCAGGAAACATCTAGCTCAATTGGCATAATGTAGTTTATAAAGAAAATGTTCTACATCCTACTTTGGTGAGTAGAGTCTGGGGTCTTAAAAGCTTTTGAGTGGCCATCTAAGATACTTCACTGGTCCCACCCTGTCTGGAGTAAGGGAGGATGAAGAAAACCAAAGACACAAGGGAAAGATTGGTCCAAAGAATTAATGGACCACAATGACCACATCCTCCATCAGACTGAGTCCAGCACAACTAGATGGTGCCTGGCTACCACCACCAACTGCTCTGACAGGGATCACAATAAAGGGTCCCAGACAGAGCTGGAGAAAACGTGGAACAAAATTCTAACTCACAAAAAAAGACCAGACTTACTGGTCTGACAGAAACTAGAGAAACCCTGAGAATATCGCCCCTGGACACCCTTTTAGCTCGTACTGAAGTCACTCCTTAGCTTCACCCTTCAGCCAAAGATTAGGCAGGCCCATAAAAGAAAACAAGACTAAATGGGCACACCAGCCCAGGGGCAAGGATGAGAAGTCAAGAGAGGACAGGAAAGCTGGTAATGGGGAATCCAAGGTTGAGAAGTGGAGAGTGTTGACATGTGGGGTTGGCAACCAATGTCACAAAACAGTCTGTTGTTTAATGAGAAACTAATTTGCTCTGTAAACCTTCATCTAAAGTACAAAACAAAACAAAAAACCCTGCTGCCTCTGGAAGTGTTCTCCTTCCCTGGGCCGTCCTATCTGAGTCTAGCCCCCCCGCCAACCCCTCCTCTGCCTGAGTGCTCTGGGACCCCCCCCAGAGCATGTGCTTACTGACCTCTGCTTTGTGTTATTCATTGTTTTCTCTTCCTCTGTGCATCTGTCAGTGGAGGGAACAGGCTCTGAAGCAGAATCTATCATGGCTGTTCTTGTTAGTAGCTGTAGAGTTCATTCCAACTGATGGTGACCCCGTGTGTGCAGAATAGAACTGCTCCATAGGGTTTTCAAGGTTGTATGTAACCTTTCAGAAGCAGATCACCAGGCCTGTCTTCCGTGGCGCCTCTGAGTGAGTTCAAACTGCCAACCCTTTGCCTACCAGTCAAGGCTCTTAACTGTTTGCACCACCCAGGGACTCCATTTTGTGTGGCCATGTGGAGTAAAAGAGCCGCCTCCTGTAGGCAAAGGAAGCCTGCATGAGACTGGGACTTCAAGGCTCTAGGGGAAGGGGTTCTCTCATAGGTCAGCTGACTACACATTCTGGGTTGTGGAAAAAAGAAAACAACCTGCTGCCCTCCAGTCAATTTCGACTCATAGTGACCCTATAGGATAGAGTAGAACTGTTCCATGGGGTTTCCAAGGAGCACCTGGTGGATTCCAACTGCCGACCTTTTGGTTAGCAACCGTAGCTCTTAACCACTACACCACCAGAGTTTCCAGGAAATTCTAGTTTTCACTTGTTGCCCTGGACTATTTAATAACACCATAAGGGATAACCACAAATATGGCTACCCTAATACGAGCAGCTGCCACGGATCCCCAGGGCGTGAGGAACAGAGTTCACGCATTGCCTCCAGGGCCCAGAAGGTCAACTTAGCCAGATCCACACCCCTCCCCTCTTGAGGACTGTGCTGAACAGGGTTGGATTATCCAATAGGCAAAATAAGCAAGGTACTTACCTTGCTTACCAGATCATCTATAGTGAGATTGTTCACCACGGATTAGTGAGTAAACACAAGTAAGCCCATGCTTACCCTGCTTACTAGCTCACCACCCCTGTCAGGGATTGTTAATTTGAAAAGAGTCTTTGATCGTTTAGGAAGGTGCTGCGGGGTTGGGAGAGAGACAGATGCCAGCCATACCTAGAAGCAGAAGCTTTGATGTGGTGAAAAAATGTGAAATGCCTGGAGAGCACTTAGGGCCTGCCCTAAGTGCTCCCCACCCATTAGTTGGGGGGGGGGGAGGGTTATTACTGTACTCATTTTGTAGATAAGGCACGTAAGGCACGGAGAAGTTAAGTGGCTTGTCCAAATCCAGGTAGTTTGTTTCTAGCATCTGCATTCTTAACTACTCTGCTATCAACAGCCTTCCTGTGTACCAGCAATTACTCCTTAGAAAATATATTAGCAGGGAAAGATACAGTCATAATAGCCATCAGAGGTGCTGCCATTGCCCAACTCATTGCCCCACTTTGCCACCTGTGTCCCACAGCAGCTGTGTCTGTGGCCAGAGTCTCACAAAGATCCCTACACCACTGACAACAGGGATCCCAGCCTTGACCTAGGGCTCGAATGGAAAGAAATGCTACTTAGCCAGACGTGTTCTCTCCACAGCAACTTGGTTTACCCCGGTGCAACTCTGCACACAGCCAGACACAGCCGGAATCTTCTTAAAGTCATAGCGCCACCTCAGGAGAGGGTCTTTAACTTTTACACTTTCATAACTACAAGGTCTATGTGGGGAGTTGCTCCTGAACAAAAGGACAAAGGGCCCTATAGGAGTATTGCCGCTACCACTTCCTGTCAGAAAGAACCCCCCTGCCATGCCACTGGGAAGCTTGGGCTCCTGAGAGCAGCCAAGGTGCCTCCCAAATGCCTGCAGGACCCAGGGAGAGGCGATGGCTGCACCACCTTGGTTTGCTAGCAGAGTGCATACATTATGGTTTCTCTCATCAATTTGGGAATTTCTCCAGGGCAGAGACATCTCTGGAACATGTTTCCAGGACACCAAATAGCACTCTGAAAGGAACAGGATGCTAGTTGGCCAAGTGACTAACCTATGACCTATGACCCTCTCTCCAGAAGAAGTGGAAGGAAATGACTTTTATTGAGCATATTTCATGAGTACTTTCGCATGTCATTTTATTTAATCCTCACAGTAACCTTATGGAGTGTTGTTATGAGGTGCTGAGGAGCTAAGGAACTTGTAATAAGTAGTATGGCTGGGGCTTGAGTCCAAGGCTTTTGGCTCCAAAACCCACAGTCTTTCAATTATATTACGCTACCTTCATGGTAGGACACCATCTTTACAGTCTTGCTGAACAGACCAAAAGTTAGATGGGGTGTGAGTTAAGGTATATCCTCAAGAATAGTAGCATGGCAACCTCGGTGGGTCTTTCTCCCCTATAGGACGAGAAAACTCCCAGGCAGATGGGACTTGGGGATAGCGGGGTGGGGAGGGAGTCAGGACTTCTAAGGATTGGTGACATCCTCTGGGATGCCACTAGCAGAAGTGTGCCAGAAACCCCATCAGACTAAGCTCATGCCAGAGTGCTCTTTGGTAGTGTGTTCCCAGCAAGGTCTGCCCCTGGCCCTGCCAGCTGTAAGACATCTCTTACATAGAGCCCTTCCTTTCTGTTTTCTAGAGTATTACCCAAGTCCAAGGAGTCCCCCGGGTTGCGCAAATGGTTAAGCAATCTCCTAGCTGAAAGATTGGTGGTTCGAACATACCCGGAGGCATCTTGGAAGGCAGGCCTGGCAATCTGCTTCTGAAAGGTTACATACAGCCTTGAAAATCCTATGGGGTGGTTCTCTGTACACATGGGTTGCCGTGAGTTGGAATTGACTCAATGGCAACTAACAACAATATCCAAGTCCGAGCCATCTTTACATCACACCTAAATTATTGCAATTGCCCTTCACTCTGCTTCTAACCACTCTTCCCTCCCGTCCAGAGCCTGTTCTGAGCCTGTCTTCAGGAAGGGAGGACCCCATAGGTAGACTTAGACAGGTGACTTTCTCAGCCCAGGGACTTTGCTGCTGCCTAGGACTGAGATTAAACCCACAGCTCCTCTCACTCACTTGGGCCAAGTTAAATGCCAGGGAAGCTGAGGGAGTAGACAGGAAGGATAGAGTTTGGTTTCGGCCCCTGAGGCTGGGCCTGCGTGGTCAGCCTGTCTTCTGTGAGGAAAGATAGATGGTCCCTGTTGGTGCCTCTCTCCTCTCCTGTCCCAGCTGTCGATCCGTTCTTATGCAACTCTCTGTGGCTTTTGCAGGGGTGGAGGTTTGGGTGGGGCAGGATTGGATGAGAACAGAGGGAATAGAGAGGGTATGCAGTGGGCCCAGGTGTAGAGGCCATCCTGGCCATGGGCTACACAGGGAAGGGCCTAAGCAGCCAGAGCAGCATTTGTTGAGCTCTTACCATGTGCCAGGTGTGGTGCTAAGCACTTTATGTATACCATTTCTCTGAATCCTCACACCCACCTAGGGGTTGTTGTTGTTAACTGCCATTGAGTTGACTCTGACTCATGGCTACCTTATGTACGATAGAATGAAACATTACCTGGTCCTGTGTCATCCTTGTGATCGCTGGCGTGTTTCAGTCCATTGTCATGGCTGTTGTGCCAATCCACCTCACTGAGGGTCTCCCACACCCTCGTTGGCCTTCTACTTCACCAAACATGACATCCTGATGATGTGTCCAAAGCAAGCAAGTCAGACAAGGTTCTGTTGTGATCCATAAGGCTTTCACTAGCTAAGTTTGGAAGTAGATCCCCCAAGCCTTTCTTCCTACTACCTAAGGGGTAGGCACTTCTATTACCCCCTTTCTTTTGAGGGGGAAGCTGAGGCTTAGCAGAGACTTAGATCCAGATCTGTGTGACTCCCAAGCCAGTCCCCTTTCCCACTACATCAGAGAGGGAGGGTCTGAGGAGGGAGAGTGAGAAAGCCCAGGAAACTCGGGCAGGACAGGCCTGGTCCAGAGTTAAGATAGACCCCTGCTGCCCTGGCTTCCCATTTCCATGGCCCCTCACCCTGCCACGCAACTGCACACTCTCCTGTTTGGTGGACCCGTATCTTCCAGGCACCTTCCTGCCATACTCTTTCTTCTAGTAAAACCTGCTCTCCGGAAGGGGCCTGATTGTTCACATTGAGGTAAAACTGATTCAAAAGGCAGCTGAGCACCTGTTGCTGTCTAGTCGACTTTAACTCATAACAGCCCCATAGGACAGAATAGAACGGCGCCATAGAGTTTCCACGGAGTGCCTGATGGATTCAAACTGCCGACCCTTTGGTTAGTAGCTGTAGCACTTAACCGCTGCGCCACCAGGGTTTGAGCACCGTGCTCAGAAGACTGGGCTCAGAGTCCTCCCTGTGCCACTTATTAAATGGAGGATGATAACTTGGGAGAAACAAGCACTGGTGGCGCAGCAGTTAAGCACTCGGCTGCTAACGGAAAGATTGGTGGTTCAAACCTCCCAGCGGCTCCACAGGAGAAATATGTAATGATCCGCTCCCATAAAGGCTGTAGCCTTGGCAACCCTGTGGGGCCGTTCTATTCTGTCCTTCCTGTAGGGTCGCTATAAGTCGGAATTGACTCAACGGCACAAAACAACAACTTGGAAGAGCCTAGAACACTGCCTGGCACATAGTAGGTGCTCATTAAAATTTTCATCTGGAAAAACAGAGCTCCTAATGCTGATGGTTGAACAACATGATGAATGTAATTAATATCACCAAACTGCACGTGAAGGTTGTAGAAATGGCATGTTTTGTTGCCTATATATTTACTACAATTAAAAAACAAAAATGACCCACCCCAAACAAACAACACAACCAGCCAGAGGTCATAACCCTACTCTGTCATAGGCTGGATGAACATTCTGTACATAAAAGCTCTTCGGAAACTATAAAGTTACTTAATTGTAGGAGTATTAGTATGATCTCAGGAATGTGTGTGCTTTATGAGACGGCCAAGGATGAGGACTTGACTGGCTGGGGAATTTTCCTGGGCACAGAAAGACCTCACTAATTCTGTAGAAACACATTGAAAATCCCACAACTTGCCTCTAGCTTCCTCCTCATGAGAGCGGAAAGCCAGGCTGAGATGGCGAAAGCCCACCACAGCCAAACCCTAGGTTGGATCCCTTGGAACTTCAGAGAATTTCCCAAGGAGCAGAAAGGCCTGTTTTCAGCAGTTGCAACTTAGCCTCAGGTGCTGGGAGGGCTGTTCCCCAGAGAGGGCCTTGCTGTGATGGCATAGGAGGCTCCAGGTAGTGCCACCCTAGCTCCGTAAACAGGCTCCCGCAGATCAGAGGACACACAGACAGACAGGGAAGCGATGGGAAGGGGCTGTGGGTTGCCTACGACACATGGAAGACACAGCTGTTTGTATTTCTCTTAATTCCTGCCAGACACTTTACTCCCAGCTAACACTCTGGATGGCTCAGAGAACTAGCTATTTTACAGCTGAAAGCACTCATGCTTCGAGAGTGGAAATCTCTTGCCCAGGTCACATCGCTGTGAAGAGGGGGAGTGGGGATTTAAATCCAGCCCTGTCTGATCCAACACCCAGGTTCTGTCTGTTAAGTGGTATGGTTTCCAAAGTAGGATCGTCTTTTAAAGCAAAGACACTCGTATAGTGCGCACAAGTGTACATAAAGACATGTACAAACAAGTGAGTGGTGTGTGAATATACCCACACTGAGGAGAGGCCCAGGGTTAACCCGTATGTCTCAGGACAAAGCAGGTCTTTTAAACAATCCCAATTTCATGAATAAATGTCTAACTTTAGCAGGAGGTGTTATAATAAGGAAATATAAACCCCAAACTATAACAATAAATGAATAGGTGGTCCTTCTGATATGTGTGTGTGTGCATGTGTGTGGTATAAATGATAAGGTATAGTTTTTAAAAAATAAGGGTAGCTATTGTGCTTTTTTTTTGTTGTGCTAGTGATATGCTGTTAAATATCACCTAAGTAACTATGCTACCATGACGACCATTTAAAAGTGCTAAAATAATGTCAGGTTTTTAAAAACTTTTATCAAATAAACAGAAGATTAAGACACAATGGAAATATGTTAAAAATTTTGGAAACATTTCACCGAGTTCATAATAGTGTGTTTATTTTATTAGGTAAACTGGCTTGAGACTTAAACCCTTTTTTATTGGCTTTGTACTTTGAAGCTGCCATCAGATTTTCTTCGGGCTTGGGCAGCAGCACTCTGCCACTCGGCTGGTTTCTGCCATGGTGTGTTTGGAAGGACAATGTCCTTCTCCAGGTTCACCCTGATCCACTGTGGGTGAAGGATGATGTCAAGGGGGCATTCTGGCTGTTGTTGTTGAGAATTACGCAGTAAAACATACACCCATTCAACAATTTCTACGTGTACAATTATGTGACAGTGATTATAGTCTTGAGTTGTGCAACCATTCTCACCCCTGAGCTCTTCCTCCTCCATTAACATGAATGTACTGCCCCCTAAGATTCCTATCTAATCTCTCACATTGCTGTTGTCAATTTAATCCCATATAGATAGTTCTTAAAAAAGCGTAACACTCAAGGTAGCATTTTTTACTAGTTAAACTAAACTATTGTTTGGTTTTAGGATGATATCACAGGATATTTTTGGTTTAAGTTTAAAGATTATCTCAGAGCAATAGTTTCAGGGGTTCACACACCCTCCATGGCTCCAGAAAGGCTAGAATCCATGAGAATTTGAAATTCTGTTCTGCATTTCCTCCTTTTGATTAGGATTCTTCTATGGAATCTTTGATCAAAATGTTCAGTAATGGTAGCCAGGCACCATCTAGTTCCTCTGGTCTCATGGCAAAGGTGGCAGTTGTTCATGGAGGCAATTAGCCACCCATTCCATTTCCCCCTCCTGTTTCTGATTCTCCTTCTCCCTCTGTTGCTCCAGGCAAATAGAAACCAATTGTGCCTTGGATGGCCACTTGCAAGCTTTTAAGACCCCAGACACCATGCAACACACTAGGAAGTAGAACATAAGCAGTAAACATGTTATTAGGCCAATTAACTGGGATGTTCCATGAAACCATGACCCTAAATCTCCAGACCAAGGAACCAAATCCCATGAGGTATTTGGTTGTACATAAGCAGCCTCATTTTTAGTGTGAGCCACAGTGAGAAACACATTTTATATTTCAATCCTGAACACATAAGTGTATCTAACTGAAACAAAAGCTACATGAATCAACACCTAGCCTCACACCATGTGTTGCATTCTGATATTTTCATGTCCAGAACTACTCAAATGTGGTGGGCAGACCAATGCCATCTGTGAATTGCTTGTTACCAGTCAGCAAGAAGATAAGTGCAGAAATTAAGATGAAGCGTTTAGTACAGGAAAAGACATTCAACATTGATAGCCATCAGGGAAACCCAAAACAAAACCACAATGAAATATCACTTCTCACCCACTAGGATAGCTACAGTTTCCTTAGTGGTGCAAACAGTTAACCCATTTGGTTGCTAACTGAAAAGGCTGGAGGCTCAAGTCCTCCCAGAGACACCTCAGAAGAAAGGTCTGGAGACTTACTTTCAAAAAAATCAGCCAACAAAAGCTCTATAGAGAACTGTTTTACTCTGACACACACGGGGCCACCATGAGTTGGAACTGAATTATGGCAACTGGTACCCGTAGGAGGACTACAATTAAAAAGGCAGATAATAGCAAGTGTTGGTGAGAAATATGGAGAAATTAGAACTCCCATACACTGTTGGTGGGAAGGTATGCTGCAGCTGCTGTGAAGAAGAGTTTGGCAGTTCCTTAAAAAGTTAAACATTGAGTTACCATATGGCCCAGCAATTCCCCTCCTGGGTATATATCCCAAGATAACGGAAACACATGTCCACACAAAAACTTGTACACGAATGTTCATAGCAATATTATTTATCCTTGTTGAAAAGTAGAAATAACTCAAATGCCCATCAACTGATGAATAAATAAACAAAATGTGGTATATCCATACCAACCAAAAAACAAACCGGTTGCCGATGAGTCAATTCCGACTGATAGAAACCCTATAGGACAGAGTAGAACCGCCCCATAGGCTTTCCAAGGAACGGCTGGTGCATTTGAACTGCTGATTTTTGGTTAGCAGCCGAACTCTCAATAGAATATTATTCTACCATTAAATAAATAAAGCACTGATATAAGGATGTACCTTGAAAACATTATGCTAAGTAAAAGAAGCCAGTCACAAAAGACCACATATTGTATGATTTCATTTACAGGCAATGTACAGAATAGGCAAAATATAGAGACAAAGTAGATTAGTGGTTGCCTAGGGCTTGGAGGACTTAGAGGGAAATGGGGTGTCACTGCGGGTACATACAGGATTTCTTTTTGGGGTGATGAAAATGTGCTAAAATTGATTATGGTATGGTTGTGCAGCTCTGAAAATCAGAATATTCTCTGTCTCCCACATCAGGGCACAGAGCCAGGAGGGGCCTCCTTCAAGTAAAATCCTGCCCATCCACATCCTTGGCCTGGACTCCGACTCTCCTTTCCCTCCTGTTTCTGGGCACCTCACTTAGCACCTTGGGTTTCCATGGTGACCTCTGTTTCTCAGCTACTAACTTGTATGTCTTTCCTTCTTTACATCATTCACCTGGGTGCCTAGTGCATCTCACTTCTCTTCCCGTTTCACTGATCATTTCTGGGGCTACAATCTGTATTATGCCCAGGTGTCTTTGATGTGGACAATTGTTTTTTTACATTGCACCTCTCAGGGACAAAATGTTAGTTTGTAATCATGGTACTCAAAAGAGGATCTTCTTTTTTTTTTTTTTTTCTTTCCTATTTGGTCTGATTTTCGTGTCCATCTGGATCCAGGCTACTATCCACTTATGATGTATACTGTGCTAATCTTGTTCTTTCTTTTTGTGACTGTACATATACACTCACATGCACACTCATACTCATACACACTCTCACACACACACAATCAGGTGACCATTTAGCACTATTAAAATGTAAAATAGGTCAAATTACTCATGACTTGAGGCAAGCAGCATAAACAAACGAAGGGAGACAAGCCAGCTAAAACCACATTGTTGAATGATTTAGAAAGGCAAAAAAAAGCATGTGGAACTCAGCCCCACTTGGCCAAGGTTTAGTACAAATAAGAGGTAACCTACATTTCATTACTATCAGCCACTTTTGAGCTGAGTTGATGCCGAATTTGTGTTTCTTCCACAGTAACAGAGCAGTATGATACAGCAGTTAGAAGCAAGAGCTCTGGGAGTAGTCTGTGAAGATTCATATACTGGCTCTGTTATTTACCAGCTATGTGATCTTAGGCAAGTTTCTTAGCTTCTCTGTGCTCCTGTTTCCTTCCTGTAAACTAGGGATAAAAATAGTACACATTCCATATGGCTGTTGTGAAGGTTAAATGAGTTAGAACAAAAAACAGTGCCTGGCTTATAGTACCAAACCCGTTGCCATTGAGTCAATTCTGACTCATAGCGCTCCTATAGGGCACAGTAGAACTGCCTCATAGGGTTTCCAATGAATGGCTGATGGATTCAAACTGCACACCTTTTGGTTATCAGCCAAGCTGTTAACCACTGCGACACCAGGACTTTGCTTATGATAAGAGCTCAAAAAATGTTAGCTGTTATTAACAGTTTTTGAGCAGCTATTCTACGTGTGCTCAGTAAAGCTAAAGATCTGAGAAAAAGGGAGGGGAGGGGCAAGAACTGACACCACATGCCAAGCCTGTGCAGGTCCTCCTTGTTGTGCTAGATGCCTGATCCCTCATTCAGTTTGCACAATGACCTTATGAGGTGCATTCTGTTACCCATTTCACAACAAAGTCGGACTCAGAGATGTTAGATTAAAAAAAATAGCAAAGAATGCTACTGTTCAAATTAGGGTAAAACAATTAATGATTTAAAGTTGTATCAATAATATCCTCTCACTCAAGGTCAAAGTGTAAATTTTTAGGAGGTGACGCTTGACTACCCATCCAAGGATGGGAAAATGCAGGCCACAGCTGTTCCCACCCATGCTTTTGTTCTAGTTGTAGAAAGCCTTTACCTGTATCCTCTCATTTTAGCCTTTAAGCCTCTAAAGGCTCTGTTCAGAAGGAAATTTTAATGTCCCTGTGATAGTTAAGACTATGTGTCAGCTTGGCTGGGCCATGATTCTCAGTGTTTATGTGTGATCATTCCCATGGTCAAATCTACTGTGAGCAGCCAATCAGTTGAAAGGGAGTTTCCTTGGGATGTGGCCTGCATCCGAATATAAGTGGATGTTCCGGCTTTTTTGCTCATTCTGGATCCTGCAGCTGTCTCCTATTGGTCTGACCTCCGGTTCTTGGGACTTGAGCTCAGCTTATCTGCCAATTTTTGGATTTGTCGATCTTCACAGCCTGTGCGCAAGAGCCGTGGTCTCCAACCTGCTGATTTTGAGTTCACCAGCCCCTGTGGCTACATCGATCAGGAGAAGCCTCTCTCCTGATCCATGGACTTGGGACGTTCCAGCCTCTACAATTACGTGAGCTGCTTCCTTGATATAAATCTCTCTATATATACATTTATATGCTTTACTGGTTTTACTTCTCTGGAGAACCCAGCTTAAGACAGCCCCTGATTGTAGATGGGGAGCTGGATCAAGTCAGGCAGCCAGTGAGCGACAGAGTGTCATTGGAACCTATGCTTTTTGACAACCACGAGACTGTTGACCACAGGCAGTCCCACCCAGGTCACTGCTGCAGTGGTGCCAAAGGTTCAGATCTCTGCAGGACCACGGTCAGTTTTCAAGGAAGAACACACCTACTCCCTCAGTGCCATATTCAGCCAAGAATTCGCTACACTTGGGCTCCTAGGGCAGCTGGGTTGGGAGGTGAGTCAAGTCACCTCTTCATAGTCCCTTTGTTGGTTATTTTAAGTGTCAACTTGGCTAGGTTATGGTGCTCAGTTGTTTTGGCCAAACACTAGTCTAGTTGCTGTTATGGAGTATTTACAGTTACATAAGTCAGTTGGCCTTAAGTAAAGCCGATTACCTTCCATCTTGTGGGTAGGCTTCAGTCAATCCTCTGAAGGCCTTAAGAGCAAAAAGGGAGCTTCCCTAGGGTGTACTCTGCCTCCACACTATAAACATTCTGCATTATTAACAGATATTTTGGCAGAACACTCACTTCACTCTTCCCATCGCCTAACCTATAGATTTTGGGAGACCAGCCTGCAGGAGTCTCCAGTCTGTCATCTGACCTTGGGATCTTAGACTTGCCAGCCTCCCACAACCTCATTAGACAATTTCTTGAAGTAAATATTGCTCTGTATCGGTCGCTGTGAGTCAGAATCTACTGGACAGCAACAGGTCTTATTTTGGTTTCTCTCTCTCCCTATCATCTTTCACTCAATATCTCTATCTATGCCTACCTATACCTGTCTGTCTCTATATCTATCTACACCTATATTCACTGATTCAGTTTGTCTAGAGAAACTATATTAAGGCAGTCCCTTTCCTTCCTGGTAAGTTTCCTTCCTGCCAAGGGAGACCTTGGCAACTCTTGGTGGCCTTTCCCACCAGTGGATCTCATGTGGGAACAAGTCAGCTCACTAGAGAAGTTCTAATAAGCTTTAAAAGGGGAAGGATGGGGTTATTGATCCCTTTCCTCCTAGGTGGCACTCAATACATATTTGTTAAGTTTCATTTCACTGAATCTGATTCCAAGCCCAAGGATTTCTCATGAGTCACATAAAATCTGAATCTGCTTGTGGAAATTGAAATAACTTTTACTTAATCCTTACAGATGACTGAATCATCTACACAAATTGCTCAATTGAGTGAGTTTTAAGTGAAAAATCTAGACATCCTTAGCTTAAGCCTGGCTTTTACCTGGTGACAGTGTCATTATTTTGTTACCCCCACCAATCTGCCCTCCACTAAAACATAAGCACCTTGAGAGCAGGAATGATGACCTTTTCATTATTACCCTCCAGTGCCCAGCACAGGGCCTGGCATATAGTAGAAGCTAAATGATTTTTGCTTGATGGATGAAGTTGTGAATGGATGAGTGGAAGGGCAGATGATGGATGGACGTATGGCCAGATGGACACACAGATGCCTGGATCCATAGCCAGATAGATGGATATGTGGCCAGTATTGACAGTGCTACATGGAGATGCAGTTGTTGACTACTTATTCTTAAGGACGTTCATGAGCTAAATGTTTGCTGAACTGAACTGGAAGAAAATCTCAGCTGTTTATTGGCTTATGAAAATAGAAATGTCAGTAAGATCTTGTGTATTGTTGTTAGTTGCTGTCAGGTTGGTTTCGACTCATGGCGACTTTATGTATAACAGGATGCAACGTTGACCAGTCCTGTACCATCTTCATGATTGTTGGTATGTTTGAGCCCATTGTTGCAGTTATTGTATCAATCCATCTCATTGAGGGTTTCCCTCCTTGTTTTCACTAACTTGTGTATTAGCTAATTGTGCCATTTAGTCATCTTTATTTTTCAGCAATGATGTGTACTTTCAGATGATATAACTAACATCCTTTTGAAGGAACCTAGCCAAACCTCCAGCTACAGTGATTGCCCAGGTTTGACTCAGTGCCAGGGATCTGACTTCTCTTCAGCCCCCAGCAGGCCTCACTACCCCCTAAGAGGTATCACTGTGCTTCTGCTCCCAACATGGAATTCCCGGGCCAAAGAAGACTATTTCTACTCCTCCAGAGCTACCCTTACTCTCATGATAGGTCAGAGACCCTTTAAGAGTAGACTGTCCTCGGGAGGTCTATGGGTAATGCCCCAAGTTACTTATTCCTAGACTTGGTAGCAAACCTGCTAGAAGGCGGCACCTCTAAACCTGCTGCTTCCTTGATGGCCTTCACTGTTAGGCCTAACAATCAAGTCTCTGTCTGCTCTGCTGTCTGCCCTGAGTCCAGTGTCCCTAAGTCATGTGGGCCCTGGCCAGCTACCCCACATTTATTCCTACTCCTGCCACCCCACCCTGACCTGTCCTCTACCTGGCTTCTTGTTACTTGGGTCTACCTGTCTGCCCTGATTCAGCTCAGTGCTGCACAAGGCCCAGGATGCAGATAATTTGTTCTGATAGAATGTTCTTATTAGTACCAAACTGAAATTTTCCTAGTGGTAATTCCACCTATTGGTCCTGTTTCCATTCCCTGGGATAATATGGAATAAATCTGCTCCGTCTTTTGCAAGAGGGTCCTCCCAGTGTTTGAAGAGGACTTTGAATTAAAGACACCTAATGGAACAAGGGATATCAGTGCTGATGTCAGATGGGTCTTGGCGAAAAGCAGAGAATACCAGAAAGATGTTTACCTGAGTTTTATGGAATATGCAAAGACTATTTTAGTGTGTGGATTGTAACAAATTATGGGTAACATGGTGAAGAATGAGAATTCCAGAACACTTAATTGTGCTGATGCAGAAACTGTTCATAGGCCAGGGGGTAGTCATTTGAACAGAACAAGGGGCTACTGCATGGTTTAAAATCAGGAAAGTTATGGATCAGGGTTGTATGCTTTCACCAAACTTATTCAGTCTGTATCCTGAACAAATAATCCAAGAAGATGGACTATATGAAGAAGAATGGGGCATCAGGTTTGGAGGAAGACTCATTAACAACTTGTGATATGCAGATGGCACAACCTTGCTTGCTGAAAGTAAAGAGGACTTGAAGAACTTAGTGATGAAGATCAAAGACTACAGCCTTCAGTATGGATTACATCTCAACATAAGGGAAACGAAAATCCTCACAGTTGGACCAATAAGCAACATCATGATAAATGGAGAAAATATTGAAGTTGTAAAGGATTTCATTTTACTTGGATCCACAATCAACACCCATGGAAGCAGCGGTCAAGAAATCAAAAGACATATGGGGCAAATATGTTGAAAAAGACTTCTTTAAAGAGGTAAAAAGCAAAAATCTCTCTTTAAGGACTAATGTGTGCCTGACCCAAGTCATGGTATTTTTAATTGCCTCAAATGCATGGGAAAGCTGAACAATGAATAAGGATGACTGAAGAAGAATTTACATCTTTGAATTACAATGTTGGCAGAGAATATTGAATATACCATGGCTGCCGGAAGAATGAACAAATCTGTCTAGGAAGAAGAACAGCCAGAATGCTATCAGAAGTGACCAGTCACTGGAGAAGGACATCATGCTTGGTAAAGCAGAGGTTCAGTGAAAAAAAGGAAGGCCCTCAACAAGGTGGATTGCCATATTACAACAGCGGGTTCAAGCATAACAATGACTGTGAGGATGGTGCAGGACTGGGCAGTGTTTCGTTTTCTTGTACATAGGGTTACTATGAGTCGGAACTGATTTGAGGACACCTAACAACAACGATTGTTCTCTTCAGGCTGACAGCTCCAGTTTCTGCAATGATTCCTTGGAGTTGCTTGCTTTTTAGGCCCTCACTATTCTGGACATTTTCTAGTTTATTTAAATTTACTCTGGAAACATTTTTTTAGATGACTGGTGTGACAGTTAATGTTGTATGTCAACTTGGCTGGGCCATTATTCTGAGTGATTTGACAGTCATATGATCGCTTCTATGTTGAGATTTGATATTATGTGATCACCTCCATGATGGGATCTGTTTTGAGTAGCCAATCAGTTGAAGGAGAGTTTCCTTGGGCATGTGGCCTGTGTTGAATGTAAGTGGATATGCTGGCAAGGCTTGTGGGCTTTTGCTAGTTCTGGATCCTGCAGCTGGCTCCTGTTCATCTGATCTCTGGTTCTTGGGGCTTGAGCTAGCAGCTTACCTGCAGACTTTACTGCTGATCTTTGAGATTCATCAGTCTTCATAGCCGGTGAACAAGAGCCCTGCTCTCTGAGCTGCAGATCTTGGGTTTGTCAGCCCCTGTGGCTACGTGCATCAGGAGAAGCCTGACCCACAGACTTCGGATGTTCCAGCCTCTACAATCACATGGGCCATTTCCTTGATATAAATCTCTCTGTATGTATATATTTATACTGGTTTTGCTTCTCTAGAGAACCCAGACTAAGACATATTGGCAAACCGTCCCGAATTGGAGGAGAATGAGGAGACATGACAACTAAATGCTATGTGGGAGGCTGGGTTGTATTCTGGAACAGAGAAAGTGGATTAGTGGTACAATGTACTTAATTTGAATAAAAAATTTGAATAGGATTAGTTAATAGTCAGCCCAAAACACAAGTATCAATGTTAATTTCAAGATTTTGATAATTGCGGGGTCCCTGGATAGTGTAAACAGTTAACGCACTCAGCTGCTGAGATTGGAGGTTCGAGTCTACCTAAAGATGCCTCAGAAGAAAAGTCTGGTGATCTACTTCCAAAAAATCAGCCACTGAAAACTTAGGAGCAGAGTTCTACTCTGATACACATGGAATCGCCATGAGTCAGAATCAACCATGGCAACTGCTTAACCAGTTATGTAAGACGTTAACATTTAGGAAAGCTGGGCAAAAGTTATACATGAACTCTTTGAGCTATTTTTTGATGTTTTTGTAAGTCTAAATTATTTCAAAATAAAAAGTTAAAAAAATTTTTTAAGTTAAAAAAAGCCTTTCAGGTCTTTTTGGATTTGCACTGTGTCCATTTAGCTAAATTGGAACTATATTTCCCGGGCTTCCCTTCTCTGCATAGTTCTGAGTTGGCATGAGCTACAAGAGACATGTTGCATGATATTTGGAAGGCAGAGTGGAGGAGTACTTCTGAGGTCAGTGCAGGGCACAAGATGCTATTACAGGTCCTGCACATTGTTGATTATCCACTGGCTGACCTTGCTGGCACAGGGCAGAGGCCACGTTTGCAGCTCCTTCCGGACCTTCTACCTCAGCTTCTCAGACTCCTCCGCCAGGTGCGTGTTTAGCTCCAAGAGGAAGGGCACCATTTGAAGGAATGATTTGGAATCTTGAGACTGCTGGGCATTTTCCTGGACACACCCATCCTTTCTTCACTAATACATTCACTTTATCAGTCTAGTTTATCAAAGTTAATTGTTAAACATCTGGTTTGCCCAGTAAACACTTTGATGACCCGTATTGAAATTATTTAGAAACTCCACAGTATCTATTGGAAAGGAAATTGAAAAAAATGATTTGGTTTTTATTAGCATGTCCCTATCAGTGCAATCTAAAGTTTTGTTCCCTTTTTTGAGCATCCAAGTCACATTGCTCTCTCCTTTGAGGCCAGTGTCAACTGTAAATCTCCAGAAAATTTCCCACACGAATTGCTCTCAATCTAGTTCTCCTCCAGTCCATTCTGGCAATGAACTTTCTTTTTAAAATTGTGGGAAGAATACATAACAAAATATTTGCCATTTCAGCATTTTTTTACATGTACAATTCAGTGACATTAATTGTGTTTATCGTGTGCAACTATCACCATGCAATTGACTTTTTGAAACTAATGGCTTAAATTTATGTTTCTCGCCATAAAATTTCATCTTAGGGCTTTCAGTTCATTATTCTAGCTGTCCTGATTAATTTGAATAAAGGATCTGTCAGCTATTATATTAATTATCCTCACTACATTTTTTTTGGTTACACATCCGATAAGAATATGTTCAAAGTCTTATCCAAGTCACTAGGACAGAGGTGTGGACTATTCCTATGGGTCAGCATTAATCTATCCATTCAATTGGGTGTCAAGCCAGCTGAAAACCTTCCTACTTGCACTATCAACTAACCCACATTTCTCTAGCTTATTCACAAAAATACTGTAAGATGTTGTCATTTCAGCATTCTTGGTGTCATGGATTGAAATGCATCCCCCAAAATATCTGTCAACTTGTCTAAGTCATGATTCCCTAGTATGATTGCCTACCATTCTATCTTCTGTGATTTCCCTATATGTCGCAAATCCTATCATTATGATGTAATAAGATGGATTAGTGGCAATTATACTGATGAGGACTACAAGATTAGGTAGAGTCTTAAGCCAATCTCTTGAGATACAAAAGAGAGAAGGGATCAGAGAGACATGGGGACCTCATACCACCAAGAAAGCAGTGCCAGGAGCAGAGTGCGTCCTTTGGACCTGAGGTTCCTGCGCTGAGATGCTCCCAGACCAAGGGAAGACTGATGCATCACAAGGACCTTCCTCCAGAGCTGACAGAGAGAGAAAGCCTTCCCCTGGAGCCGGCGTCCTGAATTTGGACTTATAGCCTACTAGACTGTGAGAGAATAAACTTCTCTTTGTTAAAGCCATCCACTTGTGGTATTTCTGTTATAGCAGCACTAGATGACTGAGACACTTGGCTTATCAGAAGAGATAAGACATCTGTTTAATAATCTGTGGTTAGTGTAACTTGTATCACCAGCTTGGGATATGAATAAGATTCACATAATTTTTTATTTCGCAGATTAATTTCTTGAATCCTCACATGCACAAGTAAGCAAAAAACCCACATACATCCCCTCCTGCCTGTGTACGGCTGTGCAGTTTGTGTGTTGCTTGGCTGAAGGAATCCAGGCTCACTCTCTCCGCTGCTGCCATCTTGCTTCACTGTTGAAAACAGAAGGCTCCATCCACCTCCTGCTGCACTGATGCCAATAGTCCAGATCTCTGCACGGGCCACGATGATTCTTCCCTCGGAGTTAGGTTGAGACATACACATAGGCTTCTACACACAAATCCTCCCTGTTAGTACCTGGGCCTGGATGGTGCTTTGACTTTAGCCACATACCATGCTGGAGACAACCATGTCACCATTTCATATGTCCCCTTGCCTCTCTGGTAAGTTTCCTCCTCGGAGGCTGTAGTAGGTTGAATGGTGGCCCCTCAAAAGATATGTCCACATCCTGGAATCTGTGAATGTGATTTTATGTGGAAAAAGGGTCCTTGCAGATATAATTAAGTTAAGGAACTTGAGATAAGATCACCCTGGATCTTACAGGTGAGTCCTAAATTCAATGATAAGTGTCTTTATAAGAGGTACACACAGGAGAAACATGGAAAGACAAGGAGAAGGCAACATGAAGATGGAGACAGAGATTGGAGTTATGTAGTCACAAGCCAAAAAATGCCAGGATCCATGAGAAGCTGGAAGAGTTAAGGAAGGATTCTCTCACAGAGCTTTCAGAGGGAACATGGCCCTGCTGACACCTTGATTTGGGATTTCTGGCTTCCAGAACTGTGAGAGAATAAATTTATATTGTTTTAAGCCACCAAATTTGGAGTAATTTCTAACAATAGCCCTAGAAAATTAATACAGGGGCTCTTGGTCATCTTAGGAGCCCTGGTGGCGTGATAGTTAAGCATTTGACTGCTAACCAAAAAGTTGGCAGTTCGAAGCTACCAGTCGTTCCTTAGAAACCCTATGGGGCTAGTTTGACTCTGTCCTATAGGGTCACTATGAGTCACAGAAATGGGGTACTGCTTGTCTTAGGTGAGATTCTATCAATGAATTCAGGTGTGACCATTTCAGCCAATCAGAGAAAATCTAATAATATGGAGTTTCAAATGAGAAGGGATGGGTCCTGATTTCTTTTCTCCCAGAATGTTCCTTGCCCATGTATAAATTTGCCCAATTGCTTTCAACAAGCAGCTTTTCATACCAAGAAATATGGCAAAGAACATCCTTTGTCAAGCTACATGTTAGGTATCCTATTCCCAGGATAATAGCTGCCCACACTTACGTAACTGAAAGAGATTATTCACACGATTGCTCTCAGAACAAAGACTTCCTCCAAGGTGACTTGCTGCCTCCATCTTGGTGGCTGGCAACTATTAAATGGTGGCTTGCCGAGGTAAAAAGATAGAAAATTCTCTTTTCTAGGTACCCCATTACAAATCTAGTCCATCTAGTCCATATTTTAGTCATGAATCAATGTCCAGTTTGGAAGTCATTAAATTTACGTGGATGCACTTTTTTTGAAAACTGAAGATCATTTCATATTTCTCTGGCTATGGGCTGCTTTCTCAGGTTTCTCAAAAATCATGGACAGTGAGTGGCTCTGCAATCATATTGACCGGTTCTGAAGCGATTCATCCACAACTGGAGCTCACCCAACGTGGTCAGATGTTCCCACCATCTCTTCCCTGATCTGAGCTTGAAATTCTTCCTTTGGAATTTGACTTTACACTTGCCAGTTGAGAATTACTGAGGGAGAACAATTCTACGCATTAAAAAGTAGGCTACCTTTACTAAATGTGGGAACCAACTTGGCCTTGCTATTTTTCTTGCTCCAAATGATTTTCTAAAAAAGTGTGCCTGTGGTCTCTGTCATTTGTTTAAACCTCAGCTCATTTTACACTTCAGTATTCCTGACACCAGTCCTATGAGTTTGTGTTGCGTTTTGGCATTTGTTTTTGGCTCTCTGCCTACTCCCACTGCTGTGTATGCTCTTTGAAACGTGAACCCATTCGGTATTCATGGTGGTTTCTTTAGTTGTGCCCCACCCCCACTCCGTCTTCCTTCTCAGTGAGGTTATAGTTTATTTCTTCTTCCACAAATATTTACTTCCACATATTATGTGTTAGGCACAGTGCTAGGAACTACTGATATATTAAGGAGCAAAACTACTTGTGAAACCTGCTCTTACAGATGCTAGTCAGGGAAACAGACATTATTCAAGTAATTACACAAATAAATATAAAATTGCAACTATGATAACAGTCACTGTTAAGAGGAGGCACCAGAGTCAGGAATAGGAAGAGGATATGGAATGTGCGACTAATTGCCTCCATGAACAACTGCCTCCTTTGCCGTGAGACCAGAACTTGATGGTGCCCAGCTACCATTACTGAACATTTCGATCAAAGATTCCATAGAAGAATCCTGGTCAAAGGGGAAAAGGCAGAACAGAATTTCAAATTCTCATGGACTCTAGACTTTCTGGAGCCATGGAGGATAGATGAACCCCTGAAACTATTGCTCTGAGGTAATCTTTAAATGAAAAATATCTCATGAAGTCATCTTAAAGCCAAACAATAGTTTAGCTTAACTAGTAAAAAAAGGTCTGCCTTGAACATTATGCTTTTTTAAGAACTGTCTATATGGGATCAAACTGATAACAGCAACTCAAAAGATTGGATAGGAACTGTAGGGAGCAGTGAGTTTATATTAATGAGGGAAGAACAACTCAGAAAAGGAGGGTAAGAATGGTTTCACAATTCGAAGAATGTAGCCAATGTCACTAAATTGTACATGTAGAAACTGTTGAACTGGTAGTTATGTTTTGCTGTGTATATTCTCAACAACAACAACAACAAAATAAAGTTAGAGAAAAAAAGAAGTACCCAATAAATAAGCAAAATAATAATAATTAGGGTACATCAGGCACTTCAATAAACTGCTTCTTTAATATATGAATAGCCTAAACTGCAAACAGCAGGATTTCTAAATGGCTGGGACTCTTGGAGGAGTCAAGGTTCCGAAGGCCAATGCAATTATGACCTAATTCCTCTAGCCTGTGACCTCACTAGGGTTAGGAAAGATGGTAGCCATAGCCATATCTCAGTCCAGGGGACAACAATTAGGGCACTTCAAAATCAAGAACAACCAAATACATCCCTTTTTATAAATGAATGACAGTTATCTCCCATTAACACCAGTTAGCATGATTTTAAAAATTAATAAATGCAATGTAGAGAGATGCCAGTTCTACCACCCATGTGTCAGTTTGTCATACTATGGTGGCTCATGTACTGCTACGATGCTGGAAACTGTACCACTGGTATTTTGAATACCAGCAGGGTCACCCATGGTGGGCAGGTTCCAGCGGAGTTTCCATACTAAGACAGACAAGGAAGAAAGGCCTGGTAAGCTACTTCCAAAAATTAGGGCAAAGGAAAACCTATGGATAACAACAGAACTTTGTCAAACTCCCTTTGGACACATCAGGAGGGATCCATGGAGGATATCATGTTTAGTGAGGTAGAGGGCCAATGAGGGCAAAGGAGACCCTCGGTGAGATGGATTACCACAATAGCCACAATAATGAATTGGAACATGCTGGCGATTGTGAGACCAGACAACATTTCATTCTGCTGTACATGTGGTTGCCATGAGTCAGAGACAACTAGGCAGTGGATATGCAGTTAGCTAGCTATCTATATATCCTATCTATCTATAAAGCAAATTAGTGTGGCTTCTTTGAAATGTAAATTAGATTCTAAAAAGTGAAAAAGTACCATAAAAAAAAAAAGTTTAAGATAAATTTTCTTTTGCCCTCAAACCAGCCTAAATCCCTGGAGATACCCTAGCCTATTCTGAACCTAATCCTGCTGATATCTAGTGGATCACCGAGTCCTGTCAATTCTCTAGTACTTCTCATGTCTTTTCTCTCCATTCTCATGGACACCTCCCCTCGAGGTCACATCCTCAATAACTCATAACTGAGAGTTTGTCATGGAAAGGAACAGGCTGTCGGAGGAGTAAGAAAACTCTGTGGCATGGAGTGGTTACGGTTTGAGAAGATTTCCTGGAGGTCAAGCTGGATCTGGGCCTTAAAAACTGGTCTTAGGAGACACGAAGAAGCACTCAAGAATAAGGGACAATTTCAGTAAATGCTGAAATGGGAAGACCCTCAACGAGATGAATTGTCACAGTGGCTGTAACAATGGTCTCAAGCATAACAACGATCATGAGGATGCTGTAGGGCTAGGCAGTGTTTCATTCTGCTGTACATAGTGTCTCTATGAGTTGGAACCAACTCGATGGCACCTAACAACAACAACAACATACAATTTTGCAGCAACAGTAATAACCAAAAAATATGTGTGTGGTTATGCAGGTAGATACGTATGCATATATGTGTATAGAAAGGTGTATGTGAGTATACACGTGTACACATATAGGTGAATCTGTAGGCATATGTATATACATGTTGTATGTGCTGCATATATGTTCTTATGTATAATAAAACACATAGGCACAGTTACAGAAACTTCTTAGACATATTCAAACACCTCAAATGTTTGGTATACTGGGTTAAAAGACTTAGGACCATAGTCTTGTGGACAACTCAGTCAATTGGTATAACATAGTTCATAAAGATAATGTTCTACATCCTAGCTTGATGAATAGTATCTAGGGTCTTAGAAGCTTGCTAACGGCCGCCTAAGGTAAAACCATTGGTCTCTACTCACCTGGAGCAAAAGAGAATGTTCAAGAGGGAAACCAAAAACTCAAAGAAGAAACTAGTCCACAGGACTAACGGCCCACACAAACCACTCCCTCTTCTTGTCTGAGACCAGAAGAACTAGATGGTGCCCAGCTCCAACTGTCAACCATTCTGACCAGAGACACAGTAGAAGATCCCAGAGAGAATGGGAAAAAAACGTAGAACAAAACTCAAATTCCTAAAAAAGGCCAGACTCCCTGGATCAATAGAGACTAGAGGAACTCCTGAAACTATCACGCTAAGATACCCTTTGAACTTGGAACTGAAACCACTCCCGGAGGTCATATTTCAACCAAATAATAGGTTGGCTTATAGAATTAATATCGCCTGTGAATACTGTGCTGCTTAAGGGAGACCAGACAGTCAACATCTACCCTAAAGCAAAGATAAGAAGGTAAGGAGGGGCAGGGAAGCTAGATTAATGGAAACTGAACAAACAGAATGGAAATAATGAGAATGCTGACACATTACGGAAAATGTAACTGATGTCACAGAACAATCTGTATAAAAATTGTTAAATGGGAACCTAACTTGCTGTGTAAACATTCACCTAAAACATAATAAAATATCATTAAAAAGAAGAGGCACATAGCACTTTTAAGAGCTTATAAGAGGTTTTTTAATTTTTTTTAAACCTAGTTAGAGATGAAAGGAAGGGCACACTGATTTAAGATTTAAAAGAAGAGTAGGAAGAATTTACTAGTGTCAATATTCAACTGCAACTGGGTGAGGAAAAGCAATGTGTGGAGGTGCTGGAAATTGAAGCCAGGGCCTCATGCATGCTAAGCGTGTGCTCTACCACAGAGCTACTACACTCCCCTAGTTACTAGTGTCAAAAAGGCAGAAGGAGCCTTCCAGGAAAAGACTAGCACATGCAAAGGCCCTGTGGCATGGGGAAGCTTAGTGATTATGTGTGACTGGGGGAAGGCCATTGTGGTGGAGCAGAGAGTAAGATGAAGCTTGGTAGAGCTACAGAGACAGATGAGGGTTAGACTTTTCAAGGCCTGGTAGGCTATTAAAGCTGCCTGTATCCTGAAAGCACTGGGAAGCCACTGAGTGGTTTTGATGGTGTAGAGGTGGGAAAGGGGAGGGAGAAACACAACCAGATTTGTGTTTCAAAAACAATCAATCTGGCTACAGCATGCAGAGTGGAGAACCCTTTGGAAATTGATATGGGGAGGCCAGCTGGGAAGCCAATGCTATAGCCCAGGTGGAAAAATGAAGGTTGCCTAGATCACAGTGGGTCATGTGTGAATGAGAAGAAGGTGCAAGACATTTTTAGGATTTAAAACAAACAGTACTTGGAGGAGGATGAAACATGAGAAAGGAGGGAGAGGGAGGGGCTGAAAAGCATGCCTCTTTGGTTAATTCGCAATTGTATAAAGAGAATTTTATTCCTTGGAAATTTCTGCCTCTCTTTGCCATATTCTCCTTTAAAGTTTCTGACTCATGCGAATTTCCAACTTGTTGAAATCTGCTTTCCTGAAGTGAAGGAAACATGCCTAAATATGTCCCATGAGCACAGGTCTCTTCTGCACCATAAAGGGCTCTGCAGTGAAGGGATTACTTTCTCCCAAGGTTCAGTCACTTCGACATCATCAACTTATTATTTTTTAATAGACTATTTTTTTAGAGCAGTTTCAGGTTTTCGGAAAAATCGTGCAGACAGTACAGAGAGTTTCCGTACACCCCTTCTCCCTGCACACTGTTTCTCCTACTGTTAACACCTTGCATTCCTGTGGTACATTTGTTACAACTGGAGAACCAATATTGATGCATTTTTATGGACTAAAATTCATAGTTTACACTGTTGTTGTTAGGTGCTGTGAAGTTAATTTCGCGTCATAGCGATCCCATGTGACAGAGTGGAACTGCCCCGTAGGGTCTCCTAGGCTGTAATCTTTATGAGAGCGGATCACCAGGTCGTTCTCCTACCGGGCAGCTGGGTGGGTTGGAACTGCCAACCTTTTGGTTAGCAGCCTAGCGCTTAACCTTTGCACCACCAGGACTCCCTTTAGTTTACATTAGGGTTCACAATTTGTGTTGTACGCTCCTACGGGTTTTGACAAATGTGGAATATCATATGTCCACCATTGCAGTGTTATACAGAATAGTTTTACTGCCCTAAAAATGCCCTGTGCTCACCTATTCGTTCCTCCCCCTTCTGCCTACCCCGAACCCCTGGAAACCACTGATCTTTTCACTGTCTCCATAACTCTGCCTTTTTCAGAATGTTGTATTATTGAAATCATATAGTATGTAGTTTTTTCACACTGCTTCGTTCACTGAGCAATATGCATTTAAGATTCCTCCAAGTTTTTTTTATGGCTTGATAGCTCATTTCTTTTTATGTCTGAATTGTTGTCAGGTGGCATCTAGTGGCTTCCGACTCACAGCGACCCTATGTACAAAGGAAGGAAACACTGCCTAGTCCTGCACCATCCTTACAATCTTTGTTATGTTTGAGCCCGTTGTTGTAGCCACTGTGTCAACCCATCTCACTGAGGGTCTTCCTCTTTTTTCACTGACCCTTTTCTTTACCAAGAATGCTGTCCGTCTCCAGTGACTGGTTCCTCCTGATAACATGTCCAGAGTACATGAGACAAAGTCTCGCCATCCTCACTTCTAAGGAGCGTTCTGGCTGTACTTTTTCTTCCAAGACAGATTTGTTTGTTTTTCTGGCAGTCCGTGGCATATTCAATATTCTTCGACAACACTGTAATTCAAAGGCATCAGTTCTTCTTCGGTCTTCCTTATTCATTGTCCAGCTTTCATATGCATATGAGGCAATTGAAAATACCATGGCTTTTAGTTTGGGTCAGGCACACCTTTGTCCTCAAAGTGACATCCTTGCTTTTTAATACTTTAAAGATGTTTTTTGCAACAGATTTTCCCAATGCAATATGTCATTTGATTTTTTTGACTGTTGTTTCCATGGGCATTGATTGTGGATCCAAGTAAAATGAAATCCCTCACAACTTCAATATTTTCTCTGTTTATCATGATGTTGCTTATTGGTCCAGTTGTGAGGTTTTTTGTTTTCTTTATTTGAGGTGTAATCCATACTGAGGGCTGTAGTCTTTGACCTTCGTCAGTAAGTGCTTCAAGTCCTTTTTGCTTTCACCAAGCAAGGTCGTGTCATCTGTATATCTAAAATTGTTAAAGAATCTTCCTCCAGTCCTGGTGCCACATTCTTCTTCATACAGTCCAGCATCTCGAATTACTTCTCAGCATACAGACTGAATAAGTATAGTGAAAGGATACCCTGACACACACCTATTCTGATTTTATACCACACAACATCATCTTGTAGTGTTCAAATGACTGTCTCTTGGTCTATGTACAGATTCCTCATAAGTACAATTAAGTGTTCTGGAATTCCCATTCTTCCCAATGCTATCCATAATCTGTTATGATCCATTTTTCTGGGCTGGGACATAGTCGAAGGTATTTGCATAGTCAGTAAAACACAGGTAATCATCTTTCTGGTATTCTCTGCTTTCAGCCAAGATTCATCTGACATCAGTGGTGATGTCCCTCCTACCAGGTCCTCTCCTGAATTCGCCTTGAATTTCTGGCAGTTCCTTGTTGACGTACTGCTGCAATCCCTTTTGAATGATCTTCAGCAAAAATTTACTTGGGTGTGACATTGTCTTAGTCATCTAGTGCTGCTATAACAGAAATACCACAAGTGGATGGCTTTAACAAAGAGAAGTTTATTCTCTCACAGTCTAGTAGGCTACAAGTCCAAATTCAGGACGCCGGCTCCAGGGGAAGGCTTTCTTTCTCTTTCAGCTCTGGAGGAAGGTCCTTGTGATGCATCAGTCTTCCTTTGGTCTGGGAGCATCTCAGCGCAGGAACCTCAGGTCCAAAGGACGCACTCTGCTCCTGGCACTGCTTTCTTGGTGGTATGAGGTCCCCATGTCTCTCTGATCCCTTCTCTCTTTTGTATCTCAAGAGATTGGCTTAAGACTCTACCTAATCTTGTAGTCCTCATCAGTATAATTGCCACTAATCCATCTTATTACATCATAATAATAGGATTTGCTACATATAGGGAAATCACAGCAGAAGATAAAATCATAGGCAATCATACAAGGGAATCATGACCTAGCCAAGTTGAGAGATGTTTTGGGAGGACACAATTCAATCCATGACAGACATTAATGATATTGTTTGATAATTTCCTCATTCTGTTGGATCACCTTTCTTTGGAATGGGCACAAATATGAAATCTCTGCCAGGTGGTTGGCCAGGTAACTGTCTTCCAAATTTCTTGACGTAGACGAGTTAGCACCTCCGGTGCTGCATCAGTTTACTGAAACATCTCAATTGGTATTCTGTCAATTCCTGCAGCCTTGTTTTTCAACAACACCTGCAGTGCAGCTTGGACCTCTTCCTTCAGTATCATCGGTTCTAGAAATGGTTGAATGTCAACCAGTTCTTCTTTGTACAGTGACTCTGTGTATACCTTCAACCTTCTTTTGATGCACCCTGCGTCATTCAGTATTTTTGTCCGTAGAATCCTTCAATATTGCAACTTGAGGCTTGAATTTTTTCTTCAGTTCTTTCAGCTTGAGAAATGCAGAGCATGTTCTTCCCTTTTGATTTTCCATCTCCAGGTCTTTGCACATTTCCTTATAATACTTTATTTTGTCTTCTCGAGCTGCCCTTTGAAATCTTCTGTTTAGCTCTTTTACTTTCATCATTTCTTCCTTTTGCTTTAGCTGCTCTGTGTTCAGGAGCAAGTTTCCGAGTCTCTTCCGAAGAGACATCCGTTTTTATCTTTTCATTCTTTCCTGTCTTTTTAATGACCTTTTCCTTTTCTTTTCTTCATGTGTGATGTCCTTAATGTCATCCCACAGCTCATCAAGTCTTTTCATCATTAGTGTTCAATGAATCAAATCTATTCTTGAGATGGTCTCTAAATTCAGGTGAGATATACTCAAGGTTATATTTTGGCTCTGGTGGACTTGTTTTAATTTCCTTCAGCTTCGACTTGAACTTGCATATGAGCAATAATGGTCTGTTCTGCAGTCGGCCCTTGGCCTTGTCCTGACTGATGGTATTGAGCTCCTCTGTCATCTGTTTCCACAGATGTAGTCGATTTGATTCCTGTGTATTCCACCTGGTGAGGTCTGGATGTATAGTCGCCATCTATGTAGTTGAAAAAGATACTTGCAATGAATAAGTTGTTGGTCTTACAAATTTCTGTCATGATATATCTGGTGTCATTTCTATCACCAAGGCCATATTTTTCAACTACCAATCCTTCTTCTTTGTCTCCAACTTTCACAGTCAAATCACCAATAATTATTAATGCACCTTGCTTGCATGTTTGATCAATTTCATATTGCACTTCAATTTCTTCATCTTTGGCCTTACTGGTTGGTGTGTAAATTTGAATAGTACTCATATTAACTGGTCTTCCTTGCAGGTGTATGGATATTATCCTGTCACTGACAGCATTGTACTTCAGGATAGATCTTGAAATGAACGGGACACTGTTCTTCTCAATTTCTCATTCCTGGCATAGTAGATCATATCATTTTCTGATTCAAAATGTTCAATACCAGTCCATTTCAGCTTACAAATGCCTAGGATATCCATCTTTATGTGTTCCATTTCATTTTTGATGACTTCCAATTTTCCTTGATTCATACTTTGTACAGTCCATGTTCCAATTATTAATGGATGTTTACAGCTACTTCTCATTTTGAGTCGTGCCACATCAGCAAATGAAGGTCCCGAAAACTTTACTTCATCCATATCATTAAAGTCGACTCTACTGTGAGAAGGTAGCCCTTCCCCAGTCGTATTCTCAGTGCCTTCCAATCTGAGGGGTTCATCTTCTAGCACTAGAGCAGACAAGGTTCCTCTGCTATTCATAAAGTTTTCACTGGCCAATTTTTTCAGAAGTAGACTGCCAGGCCCTTCTTGCTAGTCTAAGTCTGGAAGCTCTGCTGAAAACTGTCTACCATGGGTGACGCTGCTGACATTTGAAATACTGGTGGCATAGCTTCCAGCATCACAGCAACATGCAAGCCACCACGGTATGACAAACTGACAGATGAGAGGTGGTATTTCTAAATAACGCTCTAATATGGGGATGTGCCAGTTTACCCAGCCACATCATAAACCATTCTGACACATATTTTTAGAATGAGGTCTGAAAAAAGGAGCTTCCCTTGTTTCTTCTTCTCTCAGAGAGCTGAGTTCATAAAGCAAATTAAACATTCTTGAGTCATCTGCAGGATGTATGGCCATCCTACTTATTTAGTACTTACTATTGACCTTTTATTGACCAGGAAGGAAGCCCTGGTGGTCCAGTGCTTAAGTACTTGGTTGCTAACCGAAAGGTTGGCAGTTCGAACCCACCAGCCACACCACAGGAGAAAGATGTGGCAATCCACTTCTGTAACGATTACAGACTTGGAAACCCTCTGGTGCAGGTCTACTCTGTCCCTTAGGGTCGCTATGAGTCAGAATCCAGTCGACTGCAATGGGTTTGGCTTTTTATTTTTTATTGACCAGGCAGTGTTTTGAATGCATAAATAGCTAATTTAATCCTTCCAACAACCCAGTAGAGTGGGAACAATAATCATCTTCATTTCACAATTGAGGAAACAGAGATACAAAGAGGTTAAATAACTTGCCTAAATTCACACAGCAAGAATTTAAATTTCTGGCTCCAGAGCCTGTACTCTTGGCTATTACCCTAACTGCCTCTCAAACACGGTGTTTCTGCAGAATATTTCAAATTGGTGCTAGCGAGAGAAATCCTTTTGCCTCTTGGGTCTTGGAAGCAGAGGAATGGAAGTGTACAGGTACCTACTGCATGGGGAAAGACAGTGGAAAGCACAACGCTGACCTGCAGGGTAACTGAAATGAGAGATGAGAAGGATGGAGAGAGACAGAGATAAAAAGTGACAGGGAGAGTGACAGGCAGAAAGAAGCCAGAGAGAGAGGCCTTACAGCTGCAGGAGACCACAGTGGCCGCGAAATGAAAAACAGTCAGCCGATGGCGGCATCTCTCAAGGACAGTGGCCATTTTCCTGAAAGTCAAAAGGTTAATTTCAATGTGCTGGGAGGCATGAGGAACACACATATAGATACCTGACTCCCAAAACATAGGGCTAAAAGGCAGGAAACTGGGGACTTGGAAGTGCCTGGGAGAATTCGGTGAAGACCAAGGCAGATGTGTGACCGTGGCCAGACGTCTGAAGCATGGTTCTTAACTGGGGTGCATATCAGAGTCTCCAAGCGAATGTTTTAAAATTCCTGAATTGGAATCTTTTGGGAGAGAGGGTTGATCCTAAGCATCTCTATTTTTTAAGAGCTTCTCACTGATAGGGGCCCTTGGTTAACACTCATTGATCTGAAGATGTACAGTGATATTCATAAGAGGCGTCCTGGTGAAGTATTTACCAGGTACTTTTCTAAGACATAAAGATAAAATTTCTGAATATAAAGGTCAGCCCAGGGGCCCTGGAATTCATAGGACCTTGAGGAAGCTTGAGCCAGAGGCCTTCAACTTATTCATTTGACTCCTGATGGGTCAACTGGATTCCATGAGGCAGAAATGCCCCAGCACCATCTTGAGACAGACCTGAGAATGAGACCAGGAAAAGTGGATCTTCCCTGCAAGGAAGCCCTGGATCCCACAAAAGGCCTCAAAAACTCCCTTCATCAGGAGTATGGAATTCAATCACCGGACATTCAGGTGCGGAATTGCAACTTCTGAACTGAGCGTGGGTATTACTGGAATGAGTGTAGATGATTTGAAGAATAAATATTTAAAATGATATTTTTGTGTCAGTTGCTATTATATCAGCACTCCCTGCTTGAGTGTAGAGGAATTTCTTCTGTCTAACAATGGAAGTGCCCCTCCCCACTCCTGAGACTCTCAGAGAAGAATGAAAGGAGAGGACGTTGCAAGGGGCTGTCAGCCCCATAATAGATGCAATAAAGCTGTATAAAAAAGGGAAAGCAAAGAGAAGACACACATGAGATTCAGGATCCTGGTTATCATGAATGGGGAGAGTTGGGATAGGGTGTGTGGGGGCGGGATGGGAGTAACCATATAGTTAGGGATGCTTTTGTTTTGAGTGCTGGGTTTGTGGGACCTAATTCCACTATCAAAATAAGTAACAAGCTAACAACCAAAAAAACAAATAGAAGTGGACGTGCCTGGGCTAATGATGAGAGTGTGTCATGAAATAAGGAGTATGATTAATTTGATTGTGTATACCTAAGGATCAGCGTTAAAAAATTAAAGATGTATAAAGAGAAAAAATAAAATCTCCTGCAAATAATCCCCCCACTATTAACGTTTTTCTTCCCAGGCTTTTATTTTTTAACATGGTTGAGGTCATACCGTGTCTATGATTCCTTGTGTCTGCCGCTTTTTACTTAACTTTAGGGCATACACTAGTTTCATTTCATTAAAAGCTTTTAGTAGAAATTTTTTTTTTACTGTCAACATGGTATTTCATTTTCTGAAATGAAATACTATTTTATACTGTTTGTACTATATTCATGCTATTTTTGTTTATTCATAGTATTTCCTATTCTTTTCATTAAAGGTCTTTCATACAAATTTTTTTTACTGTCATCGTAGTATTTCACTATATGAATGTGATATGGTCTATTTAGCCTTACCTCCCATGAACATTAGAATTGTCTCCAAATTTTTGGTAGTTTAAGTAATGTGGTTAGGAACGTTTTAGTGCATAAATCTCCCCCCTCACTCCCACATACCCATAAGTATCATCATTTCTTTACCCATTGACGGCGACTTGATTCTGACTCACAGCAACCTCACAGGACAGAGTAGTACAGCCCCATAGGGTTTCCAAGACTGTAATCTTTACAGAAGCAGACTGCAGCACCTTTCTCCCAGGGAGCTGCTGGTGGGTTCCAAAAGCCAACTTTTTGGTTCAGCCAAGCACTTACCCACTGTGCCACCCGGGCTCCTTCATTAGTTCTTTAGCACAGATTATTACAATTATTAGAATTATGTATGTATCCACATTAGATCTGAACCGTGTACAGTCCTGTTTTACCAAACTACCAATTTACTTTCCAGAATGTTATACAAATTTACAATTTTATCATCAGAATTCACCACTCATCTGTCAGTTTGTCATACTGTGGTGGCTTATGTGTTGCTGTGATGCTGGAAGCTACGCCACCAGTATTTCAAATACCAGCAGGGTCATCCATGGTGGACAGTTTTCAGCAGAGCTTCCAGACTAAGACAGAACTACTTCTGAAAAAAATCAGCCAGCAAAAATCTTATGGATAGCAGTGGAACATTATCTGATATAGTGCCAGAAGAGAGCCCCTCAGGTTGGAAAGCACTTGAAATATGACAAGGGAAGAGCTACCTTCTCAAAGCAGAATTGACCTTAATGATGAGGATGAAGTAAAGGTTTCAGGACCTTTATTTGCTGATGTGGCACAACTCAAAAAGAGAAGAAACAGCTGCAAATATCCATTAATAACCAGAACATGGAACATGTGAAATATGAATCGAGGAAAACTGTAAGTTATCAAAAATAAAATGGAATGCTTGAATATCGATACCCAAGGAATTAGTGTGCTGAAATGGACTGGTATTGGCCATTTTGAATCAGACAATCATATGGTCTACTATGCCAGGAATGACAACTAGAAGAGGAATGCCAACGTCATCGTCAAAAAGAACATTTCAAGTTCTACATCCTACTTTGGTGAATAACATCTGGGGTCTTAAAAGCTTGTGAGCGGCCATCTAAGATACATCCACTGGTCCCATCCCTTCCAGAGCAAAAGAGAATGAAGAAACCCGAAGACACAAGGAAAATATTAGCTCAAAGGACTAAAGATGGTGCCTAGCTACTACCACCGACTGCTCTGACAGGGATCACAATAGAGGGTCCCAGACAGAGCAGGAGAAAAATGTAGAACAAAATTTAAATTCATGAAAAAGATGAGACTTACTGGTCTGACAGAGACTGGAGGAATGCCTGAGACTCTGGTACCCAGACACCTTGCTAACTCAGAACTGAAGTCACTGCCAAAGCCCTCTTTTCAGTCAAGATTAGACAGGTCTATAAAATGAATGGTAACACATGTGAGGAACATGTTCCTTAGTTCAATCAAGTATATGAGACCAAATGGGTAACTCCTTCCCAAAGGCAAGAAGTGACAAGAAAACTGGGCAAATGGACATGGGGAACCTGAGGTGAAAAGGGGGAGACTGCTGACACATTGTGGGGATTGCAACCAATGTCACAAAACAATCTGTGTGTAAATTTTTGAATGAGAAACTAATTTGCACTGTAAACTTTCATCTAAAGCACAATAAGATTAAAAATAATTTGTAAAAAAAGAACATTTCAAGATCTATCCTGACATCCAATATTGTCAGCAACAGGGTAATATCCATACACCTACAAGGCAGATTTTTTACAAGGCAGATCAGTTAATACGACTATTATTCAAATTTATGTACCCACCACTAATGCCAAAGATGAAGAAATTGAAGATTTTTACCAACTTCTGCAGTCTGAAATTGATCAAAGATGTAATTCAAGAAGGATTGATAATTACTGGTGACTAGTTGGAAACAAAGAAGAAAAATCAATAGTTTGGAAAATATGGCCTTGGTGATAGAAATGATGCCAGAGATCACATGATAGAATTTTGCAAGACCAATGACTTATTCATTGCACATACCTTTTTCAACAAAGTAAACGGCAAATATACACATGGACGTCACTGGATGGAATATGCAGGAGTCGAATCACTACATCTGTGGAAGGAGATGATGGAGAAGCTCAATATCATCAGTCAGAGCAAGGCCAGAGGCAGACTGTGTAACACACCATAATTACTGATATGCAAGTTCAAGTTGAAGCTGAAGAAAACTAAAACAAGTCTGAGGGAGCCAAAGTACAACCTTGAATATATCTCACCTGAGTTTAGAGACCATCTCAGGAATAGATTAGGTGCACTGAACACTAATGACTGAAGACCAGACAAACTATGGGATGACATCAAGGACATCATACATGAAGAAGGCAAAAGATCATTAAAAAGACAAGAAAGAAAGAAAATGTCAAAATGGATGTCAGAAGACACTCTGAAACTTGCTCTTGGATGTATAGTAGCCAAAGAGAAAGGAAGAAATGGTGAAGTAAAAGAGCTGAACAGAAGACTTCAAAGGGCAGTTCGAGAAAACAAAGTAAAGTATTATAAGGAAATGTACAAAGATCTGGAGTCAGAAAACCAAAAGGGAAGAACACACTTGGCATTTCTCAAGCTGAAAGAACTGAAGAAAAAAAGTTCAAGCCTCGAGTTGCAATATTGAAGGTTTCTACAGGGAAAATACTAAACGATACAGGAAACATCAAAAGAAGATGGAAGGATCACACAGAGTCACTGTACGAAAAAGAATTTGTCGACGTTGAACCATTTCAGAAGGTAGCATATGATCAGGAACTGACGGTACTGAAGGAAGAGGGCCAAGCTGCATTGAAGGAATTGGCAAAAAACAATGCTCCAGTAATTGACAGAATGCCAACTGAGATGTTTCAACAAATGAATGCAGCACTAGAAGTGCTCACTCATCTATGTCAAGGAATTTGGAAGACAGCTACCTGACCAACTGGCTGGAAGGGATCCATATTTATGCTTATTCCCAAGAAAGGTGATCCAACCGAATACAGAAATTATTAAACAATATCATTAATACCACATCTAAGTAAAATTTTGCTGAAGATCATGATGGAATACTACACAACGATTAAGAACAATGATGAAAACATCTCATAACATGGAGGAATCTGCAAGGCATTATGCTGAGTGAAATTAGTCAGTTGCAAAAGGACAAATATTGAATGAGACCACTATTATAAGAATTCAAGAAAAAGTTTAAATACAGTAGAAAATATTCTTTGATGGTTACAAGGGTGGGGAGGGAGGGAGAGGGGTATTCACTAATTAGATGGTAAAAAATTAGATAGTAGACAAGAACCATTTTAGATCAAGGGAAAGACAACACACAATACATGGGAGGTCAGCACAGCTGACTAAATCAAAAGCAAAGAAGTTTCCTGAATACAACTGAATGCTTGGAAGGCCAGAGTAGCAGGGACGGGGGTCTGGGGACCATGGTTTCAGGGGACATCTAGGTCAATTGGCATAGCAAAACGTTCTCCATCCCACTTTGGTGAGTGGCATGTGGGGTCTTAAAAGCTAGCAAGCATCCATCTAAGATGCGTCAATTGGTCTCAACCCACCTGGAGCAAAGGAGAATGAAGAACACCAAAGACACAAGGTAAATATGAGCCCAAGAGACAAAAAAGGGGCCACATAAATCAAAGACTTCAGCCTGACACTGGAGAAACTAAATGGTGCCTGGCTATGACTAATGACTTCCCAGACAGGAAACACAACAGAAAATCCCTGATAGAATAGGAGAAAAGTGGTATGCGGACCTCAAATTCTCATAAAAAGATAAGACTTAATGGTCTGACTGAGACTGGAGGGACCCCAGAGGTCATGGCCCTCAGACCCTCTGTTAGCCCAAGACTAGAACCATTCCCAAAGCCTACTGTTCAGACAGGGATTGGACTGGACTATAAGACAGAAAATGGTACTGGTGAGGAGTGAGCTTCTTGGCTCAAGTAAACACATGAGACTATGTGGAGAGCTCCTGTCTGGAGGTGAGATGAGAAGGCAGAGGGGGACAGGAGCTGGTTGAATGGACACGGGGAATATAGGGTAGAGATGAGGAGCGCGCTGTCACATTAGGGGGAGAGCAGCTGGGGTTACATAGCAAGGTGTGTGTAATTTTTTGTATGAGAGACTGACTTGATTTTTAAATTTCACTTAAGGCACAATATACAAATAAATAATCACTAAAGATTGAATTTTTTTTATTTTTTTTATTTTTTGCTGAAGATCATTCAAAAGCAGCTGCAGCAGTACGTTGACAGAGAACTGCCAGAAATTCCAGGCGGATTCAGAAAAGGATGTGGAAGAAGGAATATCATTGCTGATGTCAGATGGATCTTGGCTGAAGGCAGAGAACACCAGAAAGATGTTTACCTGTGTTTTATTGACTATGCAAAGGCATCCAACTGTGTGAATTATGACAAATTATGGATAACATTGTGAAGAATGGGAATTCTAGAACATTTAATTGTGTTCATGAGGAACCTGTATATAGATCAAGGGGCAGTGGTTCAAATAGAACAAAGGGACGCTATGTGGGTTGAAATCAGGAAAGGTGTGTCAGGGTTATAGCCTTTCACCATACTTATTTAATCTGTGTGCCAAGCAAATAATCCAAGAACCTGGACTACAAGGAAAATAATGAGGCATCAATATTGGAGGAAGACAACCTGTGTTATGCAGATGACACAACCTCGCTTGCTGAAAGTGAAGAGGACTTGAAGCACTTACTGAGGAAGATAGAAGACTACAACCTTCAGTGTGGATTACATCTCAACATAAAAAAAACAAAAAACCTTAGAAGTGGACCAATAAGCAACATCATGATAAACAGAGAAAAGATTGATGTTAAGGATTTTATTTTACTTGGATCCACAATTAACACCCAAGCCGTGGTGTTTTCAGTTGCTTCATATGCATGCAAAAGCTGGGCAATGAAAAAGGAAGACCAAAGAAGAACTGATGCCTTTGAATTATGGTGTTGGCGAAGAATATTGACTATCCCATGGACTGCCAAAGGAATGAAAAAAAATCTACCTTGGAAGAAGTACAGTCAGAATGCCCCTGAGAAGCAAGGATGGAAAGACTTCATCTCACATACTTTGGACATGTTATCAGGAGGGACCAGTCCCTGGAGAAGGACATCATGCTTGGTAAAGTAGGGGATCAGCAAAAAAGAGGAAGACCCTCAATGAAATGGATTGTCACAATGGCTGCAATGATGGGCTCAAGCATAACAACGATTATGAGGATGGAACAGGATTGGGCAGTGTTTTGTTCTGTTGTACACAGGGTTGCTGTGAGTAGGAGCTGACTCGATGGCACCTAACAACAACAATAACATCCAGGTGTGCCCAATGTA
This sequence comes from Elephas maximus indicus, assembly GCF_024166365.1. Taxonomy (NCBI): domain Eukaryota; kingdom Metazoa; phylum Chordata; class Mammalia; order Proboscidea; family Elephantidae; genus Elephas; species Elephas maximus. The sequence goes on along the minus strand of NC_064821.1, from coordinate 171,527,404 downwards.
ATCACAAGGACCCTTAAAAAGTGGAAGAGGGAGGCAGAAGGAGAGGAGAGAGTTGGCAGCATGAAAAGGTGTCAACCTGATGTTGCTGGTTTTAGAGATGGAGGAAGAGGCCCATGAGCCAAGGAAAGTGGGTGGTCTCTACCCATTGCCATCGATTTGATTCCGACTCACAGCAACCCTGTAGAACAGAGTAGAACTGCCCCAGAGCGTTTCCTAGGCTGTAATCATTACTGCCACATCTTTCTGCCTCAGAGTGGCTGGTGGGTTTGAACTACCAATGTCTTAGGCTGGGTTCTCTAGAGAAGCAAAACCAGTAAAGGGTATAAATATATATATATAGAGAGAGAGATTTATATCAAGGAAATGGCTCATGGAGTTGTAGAGGCTGGAATGTCCCAAGTCCATGGGTCAGGATAGAGGCTTCTCCTGATTCACGTAGCTGCAGGGGCTGAAACCCAAGTTTGGCAAGTCAGAGAGCAGGGCTATTGCTCACAGGCTGTGAAGATCGAGGAATCCCAAGATCGGCAAGTAAACTGCTAGCCCAAGTCCCAAGAACCGGAGGTCAGATGAACAGGAGCCAGCTGCAAGATCCAGCTCGAGCAAAAAGCCCCCGAGCCTTGCCAGAATGTCCTCTTATATTCAATGCAGGCCACAAGCCCAAGGAAACTCCCTTTCAACTGATTGACTACTCACAGCAGATGCCATCAGGAGGGTGATCACATATCAAATCTCAACAGGAAAGTATCACAACGTTATACTACTGCCAAAACACTGAGAATCATGGCCCAGCCAAGCTGACACACGATCTTAATCATCACAGCCGGCCTTTTGGTTAGTAGCCAAGAGTTTAACCACTGCACCACCAGGGCTCCTTGGGTGGTCTCTAGAAGCTAGAAAAGGCAAGGAAACCAATTATCCCCTAGAGCCTCCAGAAAGGAATGCAGTCCTGCCAACATCTTCATTTTAGTCCTGTGAGACCCATGTTGGACATCTGACCTACAGAACTGTAAGATAATGGATTTGTGTTGTTTTAAGCCACTAAGTTTATGGTAACAACAGCAATAGGAAACTAATACAGCAGCATTGGGTCTTGTCTTTTCCTTTTCTTTTCATTCTAGTCTATTTTTATTTCAAAATAGCAAAACTATCTTACATTACAGTAAGAAAAAATTGGCTATTTTGCATGAAAAATTGTCATCTTAATTTGTGTATCTTTGATTTTGGAGGTAGGGCACATCTATTGTGTTTTCCCAGAAAAGACCCTTCTTCTGGGAAATGGTCCTTCCCCTTTTTCTAACCATGTGATCCAAAATACCAAACCGACTTGTAATGACCCTGTAAGACAGAGTAGAATTGCCCCCAGAGGATTTCCAAGGCTGTAATCTTTACAGAAAAAGCTGCCACATCTTTCTCCTGTGGAGAGGCTGTTGTGTTTCAACTGTCGACCTTTCGGTTAGCAGCTGCTTGCTTAACCACTTAACCACCAGGGCTCCTTAATAATAGAGCTGGATAATTGAGTCAAGCCAAGGCACTCAGCCCATGAAAGCAGCAGTCAAGAAATCAAACGACACATTGCATTGGGTAAATCTGCTGCAAAAGACCCCTTTAAGGGACCAAATTGCTGGGCTGAGGGCTGTGGGGATCATGGTCTCCGTGAACATCTAGCTCAATTGGCAAAACATAGTTTATAAAGAAAATGTTCTACATTCTACTTTGGCAAGTACCGTCTGGGGTCTTAAGAGCCTGAGAGTGGCCATCTAAGATACTCCACTGGTCTCACTCTTTTGGGAGCAAGGGAGAATAAAGACAAGCAAAGACACAAGGGAAAGATTAGTCCAAAGGACTAACGAACCACAACTACCACAGGCTCCACCAGACTCAGTCTAACACAACTAGATGGTGCCCGGCTACCACCACTGATTGCTCTGACAGGGGTCACAATAGAAGGTCCTGGGCAGAGCTGGAGAAAAAATGTAGAACAAAATTCTAACTCACAAAAAAAGACCGGACTTACTGGCCTCACAGAGACTGGAGAAACTGCAAGAGTCTGGCCACCGGACACCCTTTTGACTCAGCAATGAAGTCGCTCCTGAGGTTCACCCTTCATCCAGGGATTGGGCAGGCCCATAAAACAAAAATGAGATTGGAGGGGGCATACCAGCCAAGGGATAAGGACTAGAAGGCAGGAGGGGACAGGAAAGCTAGTAATGGGGAACCCAAGGTTGAGAAGGGAGAGTGTTGACACATCGTGGGGTTGTTAACAATATGTGTACTAACTGTTTAATGAGAAGCTAATTTGTTCTGCAAACCATCTAAAGTACAATAATAATAATAATAACCTCTTCAATGTGTTAAAAAAACAAACATGTCACTTTGAGGACTAAGGTGTGCCTCTCCCAAGCCATGGACTTTTCCATCGCCTCACAGGCATATGAAAGCTGGACAATGGATAAGAATGAAGAAGAACTGATGCCTTTGAATTATGGTGTTGGCGAAGAATATTGAATATATTGTGAACTGCCAGAAGAACGAACAAATCTGTCTTGGAAGAAGTACAGCCAGAATGCTCCTCAGACGCAAGGATGGCAAGACTTCGTCTCGTTTACTTTGGGCAAGTTCACAGGAGGGACCAGTCCCTGGAGAAAGACATCATGCTTGGTAAAGTAGAGGGTCAGCAAAAAAGAGGAAGACCTTCGATGAGATGGATTGGCACAGTGGCTGCAACAATGGGCTATCAAGCATAACAGTGATCCTGAGGATAGCACAGGACTGGGCAGTGTTTCACTCTGTTTTGCATAGGGTCACTAGGAGTCAGAACAGACTCAGTGGCACCTAATAACAATAACAAACCACTCAGAGCCTTTCTTTGTAATTTAAATTTTCAGGATTGGTGAAAAGAAGCCCCACCCCTTTCTGGTGTTGCAGGAGAGAGAGGTAGCTGCCAGAGGCCCATGCTTCCTATTTTTATTGTATCAACGGAGCTGGTTAGACTAGTTTCTAGCGTCTCTTTCCCATGTGCTCATTCAGACTTATACTTTAAGAGACTTCATGGGAAAGTACCAGGATAATAGAAAGTGTCAGTGATTTCTTGCCACGGGGTGCTGTGAGAAAGTGAAAGAGAAAGAGAAGGTCTAGAAGAAGCAAGCATTCAGGAAGCAGCTGGACAGATAGATACAGCTTTGTTAAGAGAGGTGTTTCTGATGGTAGCCAGCAGTTCCAAATGGCCAAGGGTTACATAGTCTGCCCTTTATTCAATATCATAAGCCTAATTCTGTTCCTGGGTGGTGCAAACAGTTAACATGCTGGACTGCCAGCCAAAAAGTTGGAGGTTCAAGTCCACCCAAAGGTACCTCGCAATAAAGGCTTGGTGATCTACTTCCAAAAAACCAGTCACTGAAAACCCTGTGGAGCGCAGTTCTACTCTGACACACATGGGGTCACTATGAGTCAGAATTAACTTGACAGCTTTTTTTTTTTTTTAATCCTGTGCCACACTAAAGGTTCTGCACTGATTAAGATGTCTTGGGATTCTGGAAATCGGAATGGTAGTACCTGGAAAGAACTAGAACTAGAGCACTTCATGCGTGCACTCCCTGCCTGGTGAGGAATTACCAACCTCTCCCTACAAACCCCAGTGTAGTGCGAAAGTCCCTGAGATGTACCCTAGAGGCGGGGACAAAGTTGCAGGGCAGAGGAGCCCTGCCTTCCCTCCCCCACAATTTCCTGCTGCAGGAGCCTAGGTCCCTGCTAAGCCCCAGGGGGAAAGGCAGAGTGTCCAAAGCTGCTGCTAAGAGACCAGAGCCACACCAGCTGGGTCCAATATAAACCTCATATCTAACAACATTTCTGGGGTTGTTTACTGGCCAACAAAACCCTTTGCCTTAGAGTCCATTCCAACTCATAGCGACCGTTTAGGACAGAATACAACAGCTTCATAGGGTTTCCAAGGCTGTAACCTTTACAGAAGCAGACTGCCATATCTTTCTCCCACAGAGCAGCTGATGGGTTTGAACCATCGACCTTTCAGTTAGCAGCCAAGCTCTTAATCACCGCACACCCAGGGCTCCTAATCGCCAACTGTTGAGCAATCAAGCACCTCAGTTTAACAGACTTGGGGCCTTTCTAGCACTTAAACTCTTAAAACTTTAATCATTTGACTGTGAGTTTCATTTTGGGGTTGTCTGTTGGCCAATAGGGAAACCCTGGTGGAGTAGTGGTTAAGTGCTATGGCTGCTAACCAAAGGGTCAGCAGTTTGAATCCGCCAAGCAATCCTTGGAAACTCTATGGGGCAGTTCTACGCTGTCCTATAGGGTCGCTATGAGTCAGAATCGACTCAATGGCACTGGGTTTGGTTTGGTTTTTGTTGGCCAATAGAAATGCCCAGAATGAAACTTAGAGTCAGATGAGTAAGGTTTTAAGAGTTTAAGTGCTAGAAAAGCCCCAGGTTTGTCAAACTAAGGTGTTTGATTGCTCAACCACTAAAAAAAAAAACTAGGTAGTTATTTTTCAGACTTTCCTGATGATGAGAATCACCTGGGATGATTGCTAAACATACAGATTCCCCAGCACCTCCCCTGGAGATTCAGTGGGTCTGGGATGTGGCCTACAATCTGTATTTTCACCAAATTCCCCAAGGAATTATTATCATCCAGCAAGTTTGGGTAACTGGGTCCTGAGGTAACCCCTAGGTAGCTAGACCAATAGGAAGTGGCTTGTGAGGCAGTACAGCCTCGAGCAGATGAATCTTCTCCTCTGCCTCACTCACATAGGGTTTTGTGGATGTGGGTGAGGAAAAAACTCCCAGCAAGCAAAACCTAGAGAGTCAGACTGACTGACCAGAGAACTCACTTCTCACCAAGGATGCAGTGATATTCACCAGCTGCACATCTGACCTCACCGTTCCTGTCCAACTGAATGTGGCTTGTATACTGGACCGGTTACCACTGTATGTTGCTTCCATTTTACCCAGTTAAAATGATAGCATTTATAACAATTGCCCTGTTTGCCACTAGCATTGAATACAAGATGTGTTGGAGGTGGTTGGTGGTTGCACTTATCATTTAGCCAACAGGCACAGGATCATGAGGAACCATAAGAAGGCTCAATCAAGAAGAATGAACACACCCAGGAATCCCAGACTTGGACTTGCTGTCAAATGGACCTCTAAACTAATGCTTTGAGTATCACTCTCATACTCACCAAAACTCACTCATTTTGTCCAAATAGCTAACATTTATTAAACACTTAGTATGTCCTAGATTGGTGGCATAGCAGTTAAGTCAGCAGTTCAAATCTACCAGGCACTCCTTGGAAGCTCTGTGGGGCAGTTCTACTCTGTCCTATAGGATCGCTATGAGTCAGAATCAACTCAACAGCAACAGGTTTTTGTTTTTTTTATATCCTAGATACTAAGAGCTTTATATTTATTATCTCATTTAATCATCTGAAACAATCCTATTGAGCAGGTGCTATTTTTATCCCCTGTTTTACAGATGAGGAAATTGGGGTTCAGGGAGATTAAGAAACCTGCCCAAGATCATGCAACTCTTAAATTATGGAGCCAAGATTTGAACACAGGCAGTCTGACTCCAGAACCTGAGCTTTCAACCACTACTCTATGCTTCCTCCCCCTGTTAGAGAAACATATGAAAAAGGGAAGAGTAAAATGACACAGCCACATTTCAAAAGAAAATAAATGCCTTCATGAATAAGAAACAGGAAAACTAATGCAAAGAAAGCCTGCCAACAAAAGCAATCAGCAGGAGATAAATTCCCTCCAGGTGAAAAGAAAATAGTAGAGCAAGATGAAAATTATTGTAAAATAAACATGTTTAGAATCCTCAAGAGATAAAGAAGTGAACAAGAATAACTAGATATGAAAAAGAAGAGCTAGAAACCCTGGAAATAAAAAAATCTAGTACTTGATATTAAACACAGAACAGATGGTGAAGCTCTGGACCAAACGTGGTTGAATAAATAATTAGTGCTTTGGAAGATAGAGCTGAGGAATTCACCAAGAACTCATCACAGGCATTAAAAAAATAAAATTTATGGAAAAGCAATTATGAGACATGGAAAAGAGTTTGAGAGGCTCTATCCAAGAGGAGTTTCAAAAGAAGGAATTAGGAAATGATGGAGAAGAATGTCTGAGGATATAACCCAGACCCAGTGCCATTGAGTCGATTCCGACTCATAGCGACCCAAACTGCTGACCCTTTGGTTAGCAGCCGTAGCGCTTAACCACTACACCACCAGGGTTTCCTCTGAGGATATAGTGGTCAAGAATTCTCTATAATCCTCAGATGGAAAGTGCTCATTAAATGCTGAGTAGAATAATCAATAAACCCACACCCACTGTAAAAGTGGCCTGAGTGCAGAGTCTGACCTTCTCTAACTTCACAACGGGAAAGGAAAATCAAGATTAACGGCCCAAGTCTGATTCCTGTGAGGCAGAGGTCAAACATACCTCCTCTCTCCACCATGTTTATCAACTCTGACACCATCCCTCCCTCCCACGGCACTCTCTGCTTCTCTGCTGGGTTCGATAGTTCATTGCAATGGCCACACAGAACTCATAGACCATACTTATGATTATGGGGTTTATTAGGGAAGTAACAGTTACAATTCAGGCTCAGGAACACTCAGGATACAGTTCTTCCATCAGGGCAGTCTCTTCCCAGCCATGCCTGCAGACACACCTCTCCCTGGCCCTTGGCCTCTGCCCAAAGGCATTCAGCTTTCTCTCTCCGTGGGCCAGGAAGCTCACCATGCCATCTCCTGCTGCCGGGTCTCACTGTCTTCAGTGTTATAGCTCTCTGTCTCGTGGGTCCAGGAGCTTCTCAGCAAAGGGATCTTGGGTCCAAAGGATGCACTCTCTATTCTTGGCTGTTCTTCATTGGTGGTGGGATCCTCTTTCCCGCCTCTGGAGTGGCTCATTTCAAGCCCAGCAGGATGGTGAAACTGATCAATCCCTTTATGGGGCCACAATTACCTTATCACACAGTCCTGCCCAATCACTTGGGTGTGAGTTACAAAATCATGGCAAGAAACGCCACAAAGTGATCCATCACACTGCATCCACACATTCTGTTCTAAACCTGCAGAACATCAAAAACAAACAAGAAAATCTTGAAAACTATCAGAGAAAGAGAGAGCTTGCTCATACAGTAAAGTCCAAATTTGAAGCTGGACACAGTAGCTGAATAAGGTTTTGAGACATATCCCATTAGGAAGGAGTTAGCTGCATTATGTTAAGAGATAACATTATTCATTTGGGAGTGAAAGGGTGTAGGTATGTATGCTGGAACTCCAGTGAATATCCATTGTTTTGCCTGCCCAGAAGAGCATCCTTTTTCTTCTAAGTAGTGGTCTTTTCTCAGCTGTAGCCATGTGGTTCACACATGGGCTCTACCTCACCTAGATCCTTCCCCAGCCAGTGTATCAGCCAAGGGGAGGCACTTGACCTAAGCCAGGCCAATCATGATAGCTGACCCTCAAATATCAGTTGATGGACCATGCTTGTCCATCAGAGCCCCTCCTGGGATTTTTAACCTTGCAAGCAGAGAGAGCAGGTTTTTGTAGCACTCGGGAGGCAGAATTGTAAGAGGTGAGCTATACAGGCTGTCTTAAAAAGCCATGTTTTTCTCATGGAATTCAGACTTTTCTGGAGCCACTGAGGCTGAATGAACCCCTGAAACTATTGCCCTGAGATAACCTTTAAACTTTAAACCAAAAATTCCCCCTGAAGTCTTCTTTAAACCAAGCAGTAGTTTAGTTTCATTAGTAAAGAATGTCTGCCTTAAGCATTGTGCTCTTTTGAAGAACTATCTATATGGAATCAAATTGACAACAGATAGACAACTAGAAAGGTTAGATAGGAAACTTAGGGGACAGTAAGTTTATGTTAATGCAGGAGGAACAATTTGGAAAAAGAGAGTGAGAATAGTTGCATAACTTGAAGAGTGTAATCAATGTCACTCAGTTGTACATGCAGAAATGGTTGAACCGTTGTATGTTCTGTTGTGTATATTTTCAACAATGACAAAATAAAATGAACTATTGGAAAAAAAAAAAAGCCATGATTTCTGTCATGTGGACAGCGTCAGTCTGTGAGAATAAAGATCAACTTGATGGCAATGGGTTTTCTTTTTTTTTTTTTTTTTGGTAGGGAAAATCAAAGATGAGATAAAAAGAATCCTTTCAGTGTTTAAGATCTTGTCCGAATTGTACCTCTGCCCTTCCATGTCTACTGTGACTCTTCCAAAAACTCCCCCTCCTCATTTGCCTAAACTTGTAAAACTTAGATTTCTATTGTTCAACTAAATGAATCTTAGTTAATGGCATGGTGAGATAGGCATTTTGTTATTCTTTATTTGCAGTTTTTTTTTGGGGGGGGGAGGAAATGTCCTTTGCTTATTTATCTACTGGGTCTTATGCAACTTTATTTGTTTGTTTTAAATAATGCAATGTTCCTAAACCAACCTTCTATGGTCATCATCCCTATCCTCTTTCTTTTTTCCCTTTCTCAGGTAAAGGCTTCCCTATCTTTATACACATCTACATCAAGGAGCACAATATCTTCAACTCCTCCCTGTCTCTTGAGGACCCTGGGTGGCACAGCTTGTGCTCAACTACTAACCTAAAGGTTGGTGGTTCAGACCCACCCAGCAGCGCTGCTTAAGAACAACCCGGTGATCTCCTTCTGTAGAGATTACAGCCAAGAGGAAAACCTTATGGAGCAGTTCTACTCTGTAACACATGGGGTTTACCGTAAATTGAAATTGACTCAATGGCAACAAGTTTGATTTTTTTCTTTGTTTTTCCTGTCTTTTTTTTTTTTACCTTCCCCACACTTAAGCAGGAATCCTGGTGGCTCAGTGGTTAAGAGCTATGGCTGCTAACCAAAAGGTTGGCAGTTTGAATCCACCAGCTGCTCCTTGGAAACCCTATGGTGCAGTTCTACTCTGTCCTATAGGGTCATTATGAGTCAGAATCGACTCAAGGGCAATGGGGCTTTGTTTAGATATATGTCTTAGTTATCCAGTGCTGCTATAACAGAAATACCACAAGTGGATGGGTTTAACAAAGAGAAGTTTGTTTTCTCAGTGTCTAGCAGGCTACAAGTCCAAATTCAGGGTGCCAGCTCCAGGGGAAGGCCTTCTCTGTCTGTAGGCTCTGGAGGAAGGTCCTTGTCCTCAATCTTCCTCTGATCAAGGAGGTTCTCAGGCGCAGGGACCCCAGGTCCAAAGAACTCACTCTGTTCCTGGTGCTGCTTTCTTGATGGTATGAGGGCCCCATGTCTCTCTGCTCTTTTCCCTCTTTTATATCTCAAAAGAGATTGGCTTAAGACACTACCTAATCTTGTAGACCTCATCAATATAACTGCCGCTAATCCGTTTTATTGCATCATAGTGTTAGAATTTACAATACTAGGGGAATCACATTAGATGATAAAATGATAGACAATCATACAATGGAATCGTGACCTAGCCAAGTTGACAGATATTTTGGGGGGACACAATTCAATCCATGACAGTACACCTAAGCAGCCACCAAATCCTATCAATTCTACCTTTTGAAATAGCTCACTAGTATATACACTCAGGTTTACCATAACACCCACCCATCAACAGTGGTGCAGGCAAACATCTCATTTGCTGCTGAGATTAAATGGGAACATTTTCTGGAGGGAAATTTGGAAATATATTTCCAGAATCTTAAGAATATTTATACTTTGAGCAAAACATTGCACCCTGTGAATAAGGACAAAAAATCAGAAATAAGAATAAAGACTTTAAAAAAAAAAAAGGATATTCACAATATGTTTTAAAATAATATTTAATAAAGTGGAGTATTGCTCAAGATATAATTTAAATAAAAAGGGTATAAAAATATTATATACAGTATGATTCTAATTTCACTAAAAAATATATGTAGTAAAATTTAGCATTATGCAAAATCGTATAGAAAACAACAGGCACCTGTTGGCCCCTGCCCTCATTCTCCAGCATGCCGGCCACTGCTCTCACCTTCTGAGAGGCAGGCGGCGGAAGTTAGGGAGTGACAGCTGGTGGTCATTTGGGGCTTCTCTCAGTTCAGTGGACAGTGCACTGTGTACAGGATAATCTTTTTTTGCAGTGTCACAGAAAAATGTTTTATTTTATTTATTTTGTAATTGCACTTTAGTTGAAGGCTTACAGTGTAACTTTCAACAACTTCACACTGTGCTGTTTGTGTGTAGACTGAAAAAAATACTGTTTTCCATTAGATCACTAGTTTTTTTTTTTTTTTCACGAAAATGCAGCCCATATTTAATGCAAATTTCATTCTTACACTCACCACCTCGCCCCCCCTCAACACACACATTACATTTTGGTAAGATTTTACCGTCTGTACGAGGGTAAGTCAAAAAGTATTGCTACAAAATCATAGAAACCTTTATTAAACAAAAATATCACAGTGTGAAGCTATTGTTTCTCCAATATTCTCCGTTCTAGGTCTATACGCTTCTGAAGGCGGTGTTTCCATCTCTCTAACCCTTTCCCGAAGAATTCCCAGAGCAACCATTTACGCCGTGTCAGTTTTGGACATTCTCAAGAGACTCAAATCATGTTCCTTTTAAACGTTCTTTGAGTTTTGGGAACAAAAAGAAGTCTAAAGGGGCAAGACCAGGGCTTTAGGGTGGATGGGGTAAGGTTTTCCAATGAAATTCTCCTAGGACAGGCCTTGCTACCCTCCAAGAAGGAGCAGGTGCATTGTTGTGATGGAAGAAATTCCTCCGTGCAACTTAACTGGTCTTTTTCTCATCAATGCAGTTTACAATTTTCTTAAAACTTCTTTATAACAAGCCCCCATGATCATCCTTTGCCTTTTGAGAAAATCTATCAAGATTACCCCTTTGGTTTCTCAAAAAAAAAAAAGTCACCATAACCTTCTGAGTGGTCCTCCTTCTCTTGGCTCATCTTTGAGATCTTCTGAGCTTCCTTAAAATGCTTGATCCATTTAAAACCTGTTGTTTTACGTGGGTCAGCTTTTCCATAAACTTGTTGCAAAGCTTGAAGAATTTGGGAAGATGTCCACTTGAGTTTTGTTAAAAATTTGATATTAGCCCTGACCTCAAAATGGCTTTTTTCCATGGTGCAAAAAGTATCCTTATTTTTGAAGTTACCGTGTAAGGTGGATGGGGAGAGCTTACACTCAAGAAGAGGAAGAGACAAGGGGTGGTAACATTCCTTAATAAGATAATCCCTACAGAAGAAGAGACAGGGAATGGTGACATTCCTTAATAAGATGGTCCCTACATAATTAAACTAAAGTTTAGCCAAGGAAATGATCCCTATAAGGGTCCCTAACTTGCTAAAGTCCCTAACTTGATATGGTCCCTAACTTGGTAATTAAACCTTAAGCCAAGGAAGTAGTCTCTATAGGGGTCCCTGTCTTGGCTGATTAAACGTTAACAGGGAGAGATAAGAGACAAGAAGGGTATAAAACCCTAAGAAAACGACTATCAGGGCTCTCAGATTCTCTCTATATCTGAGTAGCCCGTTTGACACTCCCTAGTCAAGTGTACTTTTGTTACTAACCCTCTGTTAGCTAGTAAACCTCTGCTTGCTTGATCCTATTTGTCTCAGTGTTTGAATTCTTTCCTACACCGAAGACAAGAACCGAGGCTATTCTCCGGTAACAACCCTAACGAGACTAAGACAAGTATATTACTGACAGAACTTGTCTGCAGCCATCCGCTGACTGCAGAGACATGCTTCAACAAGTTTTGTTTGAAAGAAAACCGTGTGTTTTAGTTATCTAGTGCTGCTATGACAGAAATTCTACAAGTGGTGGGCTTTAACAAAGAGAAGTTTATTTCTTCACAGTAAAGTAGGCTAGAAGTCCAAATTCAAGACGTCAGCTGCAGGGGAAGACTTTCTCTCTCTGTCAGCTCTGGAGGAGGGTCCTTGTCATCAGCCTTCCCCTGGACTAGGAGCTTCTGTGCACAGGAAGCCCTGGTACAAAGGACATGCTCTGCCCTTGGCACTGCTTTCTTGGTGATATGAGGTCCCCCCCTCTCTCTGCTTGCTTCTCTCTTTTATATCCCAAAAGAAATTGGTTCAAGACACAATCCAATCTTGTAAATAGAGTCCTGCCTCATTAACACACCTGCTGCCCATCCCCTCTCATTAACACCATAGAGACAGGATTTACAACACATAAGAAAATCACATCAGATGATGAAATGGTGGACAATCACATAATACCGGGAATCACGGCCAAGCCAAAATGATACATACATTTTGGGGGGATACAATTCAAACCATGACACCGTGCATGTATGAACTGAAACCCTAATAGCCATACTTTTGGACTTACCCTCGTATATATCTATACAAACAGCCCTGGTGGTACAGCGTTTAAAGCACTCGGATGCTAACTGAAAGGTTGGCAGTTCAAACCCCCCAGCCACTTCCAGGGAGAAAGACGTGGCAGTCTGCTTCTGTAAAGAATAACAGCCTTGGAAACCCTTTGAGGTCGCTATGAGTCAGAATCGACTTGATGGCCATGGGTTTGGTTTGGTTTTACATAGAAAAATCTGTAAAGGAAACACTAAAATGTTCACAGTGGTTAGCTCTGCGTGGAGGAAATCGGTTCCTTTTAATATTCTCCCATATCTTTAAATATTTTTGAAAATGTAATTGCCAATAGATGCTTAGCAACCCAACATATGGGTACTAAAAACCAAAAAAACAAAGCCAGTGCCGTCGAGTCAATTCCGACTCAGCGACCCTATAGGACAGAGCAGAACTGCCCCCATAGAGTTTCCGAGAAGTGCCTGGCAGATTCGAACTGCCAACCCTTTGGTTAGCAGCCGTAGCACTTAACCACTGCGCCACCAGGGTTTCCACATATGGGTACAGTCTAACTTATTTAAGCAAACTTCTATTCTTGAACATCTAGATAACTTGATATTTTCCCGTTGTAAACAATGCTGTCGTGAACGTTGTAGTACCTCCCTCTCTGTGCCAGCCAGGCCCTGCAGAATTATATTGACATGAACCAAATAGGTTCCTGCCTTTCAGAGAGATCAGACGTTTACAGAAATAGCTACAATGTAAGACATAATGTGATCAGTGCCATATTAGAGGAGAAGGAGAGATGGATTCCAATCCAGGCAGGGAGCAGGCTGCCTGGAAGAGGAGCCGCTTGCCAGAGATGTGGGAAGAGGGAGCTCATCTCCCTGCTGGCCTCGGAAAGTCGATCTCAGTGAATATTCACATGGCCTTCGCGCCAGAGCCCAAGAATCTGGGCCCTAGGCTCAGCTCTCATCAGGGGGAAGGAACACCCTCTCCCCTGTACAGAAGCCTGGTGGTTTCCCCAGTCTCCTCCCAGCCCCACCAAAGCCCACCCCACCGATCAGTCCCCTTGACACTGATGGGGTATGTGTCAGAATGGGGGTCTCAGCAGCCCCCTGCCCCCCCTTTCTGCCCCCAGGAAGCAGGCGGAGCAGCTATTCCCTGACAGCTCTGAGCCAGATGGCAGACCCTCAGGCTCCTGGTCCCCCAGCTCCCGTCACCTCCTGCCAAACCCTGGTTCCTGGGGTCAAAGGAATGCTGAGCAACCTTTGGAATTTTTCAGGAAGGAACAAGCACTTTGAATTCTGTTAGGCCTCCTGAGCCGGATACAGTGCCCAGAGCCCGGAGCCGGAGACTGCAGTCCCTGAGCCTTCCTGCGCAGGCATCAGGGAGTGCTGGGGAACTTTTCAGTGTTTGTTTTCTCCTCCTACTGGCGGGGCTGTCGGACACCATTACAGTGAGGTCATGGGGCCCTGCCCCGCCGCATCCATGGGTCGCTAAGCAGCCAGGTCCTTGCCTCGGAGCTGGCTCTGGAGTATACGTGGGTGCTGGGGAACGGGCGAGGCCAGAATCCTCGATATGCTTGAGCCCAAGCCCAGGCTGCAACCCCTCAGGACCTCCCCACCCTGCCTGGTCCCTAACCCAGAGCCTGGCCTGGGCCAACAACCTTCGGGCCGCCTTCCCTGTCCAGCTTCCTGGGGGCTGCCTGATCATATGGGGAGCCTAGTTTTGACTTGCTAGAGATAATCAAACTGTCTAGCAACTAGCTGTCAGCTCAAATGGCGCCTTCTCAGGGAAGCCTTCCTGATTCCCCTTTCCCCAAAGTCAGTACCAGCACCAGTTACTGTCCAGTTGACTCCAATTCATGGTGACCCCATGTGTATCAGGGTAGAACTGTGCTTCATAGGGTTTTCAGTGGCTGATTTTTCAGGAGATCGCCAGGCCTTTCTTCCAAGGTGCCTCTGGGTGGACTTGAAACTCCAACCTTTCAGTTAACAGTCTAGTGCGTTAACTGTTTGCACTACCCAGAGATTTCCTCCACGCTCTCATGGCACCTAATGCCTCTCCTTCTTGGCTCTTCCCTCTGTGATGAATAATAACTGTCTGTGTAAGTATTTGTTTAATGCATGTCTCACCCACGGACAGCATGATCCATGAAGGCAGGAGCCCAGCCTTGTTCACTACTGTATCCCCAATACAGAGCACAGTGCCTGGCACATAATAGGTGCATCATGGATTTCATTATGCCAAGCAAAGTTTCCCAGGAAGGTATGAGCTCCTTTGGGATCCTCTACCAGATTCAGTGGTATCTCAAAGCATAGCCCATTCTGGGCCTTGGTTTCCCTCTATGCTCCAGCTCCCCCACTCCCAGGGTTTTCTACAACCAGGTAGGTGGGAGGCCAAAGGGTCACTATTTAACTGAAAGCAAAGCTCTTTGGCTGTGATCAGTCCAAGGCCTGACCCAGCAAAAGTGATCTTTGCAGATAACAGCTCTGTCAATAGCCCCTACACTTCTTATCTCAGGTTCCTTTGTGTCCCTGGCGGTGGCCTGGCTCTGGAGCAGGCCCTGGCTCAACCTCCCGTTGATCTTAGGTTTGTATGGAGTTGGAAAGCTCCCAAAGCCTGCACCTCCCCAAAACACTTCAAGGACAAGGTATTCCTCTTCCCACTTTACAGAAGAGCAAACAGCCCCAGAGAAGTCACCTTCTCCAGATCGTGGCAGGGTTGGGTTTTCTAGCTCCTGGGGAGCAGGGAGTTGAAGGTGGGAGGCAGAGGTTGGTTGCTGGCCAGGAGGGAACCGAGGCCAGCAGACCCTTGGAGATGCCTTTATGCCAGGCCTCTGAGGCATGACTGCAGCCACCTCAGAAGGTACTGGAATGCTCCGAAAGCCGGACCAGAAACCTCTATGTCGTAAGCCAAGGAGTTTTTATGACTCTTGGGTTTTCTGTGCTATTTTCCCTAGTTTTCTCCCTTAGCAAGAAGTAATAAAAACTCAGGAAAGCTCCAATCGGCCTCAGCTCTGCAGAGGGGAGCCAAAGGAATGAGTTTGCAACCGTGCTTGTGCCAGAGGGTTTAAAGGGGTCAGCACCTCAGGGTGGGAGAATCATAAAGGGAGGGGCTGAGGGGAGAGGGGAGCTGCTTTCTCATTGCCACCCCCATCCTGACCCCAGGCACGGGGTGAGAACCAGAACTTAACCATGGAAAACCTGAAGTTTTGTCATTAAGCCTTAACTGCCTCATAGAGTTGCTGTGGGTGTTACATGTTTTACTCAACAAAAAGTTACTGAGTTCTAGGTGTCTGGGGTCCACGAGGGAACAGAACAAAGGTCCCTGCCCTTGTGGCGCTTACATTCTAGTGATAGAAGACAGACCACAGATGTTAGACAGAATAAATCAGTAAATTATATTATTGTTGTCGTTGTTACTGTCGAGTTGTCTCCGACTCACAGCAACCCCACGTACGACAGAATAAAACCTTGCCCAGTCCTTTGCCATCTTCATAATTGTTGATATGCTTGAGTCCATTGTCGTGGCTACTGTGTGTTTTGAGTGCCTTCCAACCTAGGAAAGTGCTACTGCTGCTAACCAAAGGGTCAGCAGTTCAAATCCGCCGGGCGCTCCTTGGAAACTCTATGGGGTAGTTCTACTCTGTCCTATAGGGTCACTATGAGTCGGAATCGACTTGACAGCACTGGATTTGGTTTGGTTTTTTGGTCCAGCCTAGGGGGCTTATCTTCCAGTTCTCTATTTGATGATATTCTGTTGTGATCTATAGGGTTTTCACTGACTAATATTTGGAAGTAGATCACCAAGACTTTATTCTCAGTCTGTCTCATTTAGTCTGGAAGGTCTGCTGAAACCTGTCTGCCCTGGGTGACAGTGCTGGTATTTGAAATACCAGTGGCATAGTTTCCAGCATCATAGCAACGAGCGAGCTGCCACGGTATGACTAACGGACAGATGGGTGGTGGCAGTAAATTGTATGGTATGCTAAATGTGTTAAGAACTGTGGGAAATAGGAACAACGGAGCAAATTCAAGGAGCAAAGGGGGCCTGTATTGGGGGCTGGTAGCAGGATTAACTGCCAGGGTCAAGGTGGTCTCATGGGGGAGGGGAGACTGAGTCAAGTGGATACGGAAAACTTGCACTCCAGGGAGGGAGGACCACGGCCCAGTGTTGAGGAAGTAGGGGGGCAGACAGAGAGAGGGGGATTGTGGTGGGAGCGCAGGTCAGAGAGGTGAGGAGTCAGATAATGTGGCCTTTGCACGGACTTGGGCTTTTACAGTGAGTAAAATAGGGAGCCATGAAGGCTTTTAGTTTTTTTTTAAGTTGTGGTAAAATACACCTAACAAAAAAGTTGCCATTTTAACCATTTTTAAGTGTATGTTACATTTTAAGAGTAATTACATTCCCCATGTTGTGTAACCATCACCAGGATCTACTTCCAAATGTTTTTCATCACCCCAAACAGAAACTCGGTGCCCTTCAGCAATAATCCCATCGCCCCCTCCCTCAGCCCCTGGTGACCACTAATGAACTTTGGTCTCTATACATTTCCCTATTCTAGATATTTCATCTATGTGGGATCCTACAATATTTGTCCCTTTGTGGCTGAGTTATCTCACTCAGCATGATGTTTTCAAGATTTACCCATGTCATAGCCTGTGTCGGGACTTCATTTCTCTTTATGGCTGAGTGGTATTCCATGGTATGGATTTTCTACATTATGTTTACGCATTCATCTGCTGATGGACACTTGGGTTGTTACCACAGCCAGTTTTTATTTGTTTTCTTTCGTTCTTTTAAAGAAAGATCCGTCCGGATACTAAATTGAGCAAAGACTGAAGGGGGCAAGGAGAGGCAGGATCGAAAGCTGCTGGATAATCCAGGTGAGAGACGTTGGTAGCTTGGACCTGGGTGGAGCAATATGAAGTGGTGAGAGAAAAGGGGTGGGATGCTGGATATAGGGAGAAACAACAGGGTTTGCTGACAGTTTTGATGAAGGATGTGAGAGGAAGAGGAGTTAAGGATGACTCTACGGTTGACCTGAGCTGCTGGGAGGATGGTGTTGCCATTAACTGAGATCATGCATGTTATTATAGCTACTGACCACCTACTCTGGGTCAGGCCCTGGGACAGCCACTTGGCGCCTCAATCCCATTAAACCCTCACAACCCAAGAATGTAGGAATTAGCCCCATCAGCCCAGAGAGGGTAACTAAGTGGCCATGATTGCCCAGCATGTAAGTGGCAGAGCCCAGCTGCCCAGGCCGGTCTAATCCCACAGGGCAGATGTACACATTCTGCTCCTCCATCCTGTCCCCAGAAGGCACTCAGTACACCAGGTCCCTCACTTGCTGACCTTGCACTTCACTCCCTTTTCCCTGCATCAAGCCACCTCAAAGCTACAGAGTTCATGAGGCCTGAGGCTTTATACATGCTGGGGTCTTGTCTAGGGCACACTTCAAAACTCCTTTTTTGGAGATCTGAGATTAAGTAGGAGAGTGGCCAAGACTAGAATGCGTGGGGACTTCCTCAAAGCCCTTGGGCACGTGGGTAGGCTATGAGTCAGGGAGGTAACAGGTGGAAGAAAAGGCATGGAGGCTCAGCTGCTGCTGCAATAAAAATCTGGGATTCTTCTAAATGCAGTCAGCCACCAAACACTCCCCCCCACCATCATGGCTGCTCTCCCACACCTCAGGAATTTTTTTGCCCTTCTAACCAACGGCAATGGGTTTTTCTAACCAAAGCCAAACCAAACCTGTTGCTGTCGAGTCAGTTCTGACTCATGGTCACCGCATGTGTTACGGAGTAGAACTGAGCTCCATAGAGATTTTTGGCTGGGATCTTTATGGAAGCAGATTGCCAGGCCTTTCTTTCACAGTGCCACTGGGTGGGTTTGAACTGTCAACCTTTCAGATGGTAGTCAGGTACAAACATTTTGCCCTTCTAGATTGCTACAGTAAACCTGCGAAGGCCGGAACCTGTGTAAGGCAGAAACCTGTTAGAGAAGAAAACCTCAAATATTTTCCACCAAAACAAGAGATAGAAAAGTGGTAGGCTGTACTCTGTCAAAGGCATAAACTTGCAAGACCTGGAAAAACAAGGGAGTCTTGTGGAGTTCTGGCTGTCCGTCGTTTCACTGTATATTCCCAGTTTACAGACAAATATGGGCTCAGAGATTTGACCTTGTTCTCACTCAGATATGGGGGCAGTGTACACGGGGGATTAGAAAGGTAGAAATCCGCAAGCACATAGCATGACTTCAGGGGCCTGAACAGGGAACCCCAGCCCAACAATTCCCTGGACTTCTTTTTAAGGGTAACCTCAAGAACAGTACAGTAATACTCCTACCTACCGACCCACAACCCTGCCCATCCAGGGCCTGGCTCTGTGCCAAAGATTCAGGACCAGACTCCTAAGAGCCGACATAGCAATGAGCCCAGGTTATGGGTTCCTGGGTGGATTTCTGGGTTCCTGGTTAAAGTTGTGCTAAGGGGTTGGGGATATAACTCTGCCCTGGAATCAAGTCAAGGGCGGCTCTAAACATTTTGAAGCACTTACTCTATGCCAGGCACTTACGCACACTACCTGCTTTAATTCTTATAACTGTGGGGTAGGGGTCATCCCCACTTGAAAGAAGACAAAGTTCAGAGAGGTTAAATGACTTGCCAGAGGCCGCACAGCGAAGGAGCCTGATTGTATCCTCAGCTGCCTGACTTCAAGGCTCCTGAAGCCCAAAGTCTTTGATATCTCCAGCACCCATAACTCAGCTTCCTCCAGTCCCCCTCTTCTTGACTGGGACCACAAGCAATTCTGGGTCAGACCTTCTTTCTTATCAGAGGCCTCATCCTTCCTGGAACCTCTCAGCCAGTCCTGGGAAATGGGGAAGGCTGAAGGACAGCCCACGCCTTCGGAATGGAAGAGAGGGCGTTCCACATTTTTGGAATTTTCTGACTTTCCTGTTATTTTGGGCAGAGAGGAGACAAGGACTGGGCACGCAGGCAAGGAAAGGGCATCCTGTCCTTAGGAGGTTGTGGTGGGGCTGAGTGGGGATGACTTCTATCCTCTGATGTTCTAGACCCGTTCTCTCCTCCTCAGACCAAAGGGACCTGCCGCTCACTTTCAGCAAGACAGTGACTGGATATCTTCATAAGGGCCCCACCGTTGAGCGCCCACTCCTTCTGCCTCCTATCCCCTTTCCCAGAGTGTCTCCTCTCTGCCCAGGGCCCTGTACCCACACCCAGCATCCTGTCAGAGAGAAAATAACCTTCTTGTTTGGTTGCTGGGCTTGATGTGCTATCCCTCCCCAGGGTAGTTGCCTGCTTGATGTGGCCCCATGTAGAAAGTGGTGACCCCAAAAGAAGGGATCCTGAGAAGGGGAGACCTCACTGAGGGACGGTTTGCACAGAGCCGACCCCTAGCATTACCAAAATTTCAAGGAGGTTTGATTTCCTGGGCTCAATACTTCAGGACCTCAGAAGGCCAATTCAGAGGTGCTTGGAGCCCTAAATTCCTGGCATTGATGGGTACTGGCTAGGGTTATCTCTGAAACTTGGTCTTGAGATTTGGGCTGGGCGTAGGGATACTGACCTGTGGTTGGATTTAGGTATCTGGGGGTGCGATGGGGAAAGGGAGGTGAGTTCTGGGGGGTGCCCCCGCACATACCTTTCTTGTTTAACATGCTGCGGGCTGTCCCCAAAGCTGGACTGTCCTCCTTTCCCTTTCCCCACCCCCAAACCGCCACTGATCACTCCACCGGTCTGCATGCTGAGTGTGCTCAGATTGCGTGTGTGAGGAGCCGCTGCAGACAGCCAGGGGATTTGCACTCCCAGGAGGCCCTGGTGGAGGCCAGAGACGGAACCCGAGAGGAGGGCGGGGCAGGCACACAGACAGCCTCTGTTGGCCTGGGAGGCTGGAGAACAGAGGCCAACGCAAACACTGTTGTTTGCAAATAAACATCCTCAAGCTGGAAGAAAACAGCTCATCTTTGTTTGTCGTTGGTCCGTGCTGATACGGCTCCCTGGCCTCTGTGCTCACTGCCCCCCACCCAGCTAGGGTCCTTCTTTCTTTGCCTGAGGTGGCTTTGGTCCTGGGGTAGAGGGGATGGGGTGAGGTGGAGCCCATGGCTGAGGCACCTGGTCTCTGAACTTGAGGATGGGTCTCAGCCCTGATGCCCTTTCAGGTGTGACCCCTCCCACCTAGTGGTCATGGGAAGCTGTGCTTAGAATCACAGGCCCCATGCCTCTTCCTGCCGCCCAGGCCTTTGCTGCCCCCTCTGCCTCAGTGAGTTCTCAGAAGCACCCCTTCCCCCTGCCTAGCTACCGGTTGCAGCTCTATGCCACGCACTGACAGAACCCTAGAATACCAGGGAGCCGTGGTGTGTGGATAACCAACCCGACTGCATAGACTTCGGGCAACTCTCCCGAAGTCACACAGCTGGTGAGTGATTGAATCCGCTCTATGTTCTTGGAAGAATCTTCTTCCTATTTCTTGTGTATGTCCCTCCCAGACCCCGGCCCACCCA
Source organism: Elephas maximus indicus (assembly GCF_024166365.1). NCBI lineage: Eukaryota > Metazoa > Chordata > Mammalia > Proboscidea > Elephantidae > Elephas > Elephas maximus. Next base: position 171,506,533 of record NC_064821.1, on the reverse strand, counting down.
AGAGAGCCCAGGCTGGGCTGGGATGAACGCTCTCTCCACACATGTGGTGCTTATCAAGCGAGCGTTGCCTCGCAGGGTTTCGCAATGAGCCTTGTGTTGTGGTCACCCCAGTGGACCTGGAGCTACAGGAGGGCAGGGGCTCTCCCTTGTTTTCCCCTAACTGCTGCCCAGGTCACTGCCTGCCTGTGCCCAGAGTCAGGGCCCAGCAAACTCCTGGTCAAAGAGAGTGTGAATATGCGAGGGCCCTGAGAAGAAACAGGCTCAGGACAGTTCAGATCTTTCTTCCCTCTAGGGGAACAGAGCTGTGAATTGCGCAGGAAGGCGGAGAGATGTTTGTAGGCTCCAGTTTAGGAACAGGACTTGTAAAACAGGGAGGTGGCCAAATTCATTCCGATTGGCTTGGAGCAGGACCTGCTTACAGGGCCAGCTGAAAGACTCAGAACCAAAGGCCAGCGACATCTCCCCAGAGGCTGAAGGAGGAAGGTCCAGCCCAGAGCCAGCACGGTATCATTAGGCCTGGGCAGCGTTGACCTGGCAGAGGGTGTCATAGAGAGGTTTGCAGGCCCTAGGGGAGAAGGCGGCTGGGATTTTTCTGGGAAGTTTTCCTTCTAGGATTAATTAACCCTTACTCTCCATTCAGTGAAGCCCTGGTGGCACAGTGGTTAAGTGCTCGGCTGCTAACTGAAAAGTCAGTGGTTCAAACCCACCAGCCGCTCCGCAGGAGAAAGATGTGGCAGTCTCCTTCTGTAAAGATTTACAGCCTTGGAAGCCCTGTGGGGCACTTCTACTCTGTCCTGTAGGGTCGCTGTGAATTGGAATCAACTCAATGGCCCTGGGACTCTCCATTCAGCCAATTAATCCATTAAGTGGTGTGTATCCAGCCTTCCCATGTACTAGGAGCCTGGGGAGGGGCTGCTATGGGCAACAGACACCAAATAATATGAGTAAGGGCAGGGTGGGGTGGGGGGAACAAGCACACACAAATCAGACAATTCTTAAAACCAAAACCAAACCAGTTGCTGTTGACTCTGACACATGGTGACCCCATGTGTGTCAGAGTAGAACTGTGCTCCACAGGGCTTTCAATGGTGATTGTTTTGGACGTAGATCGCCAGCCCTTTCTTCCGAGGCACCCCTGGATGGAATCCAACTGCCATCCTTTCAGTTAGCAGCCGAGTGCTTAACCATTTGTGCCACCCAGGGATGCCACATGATAGTTAAGAATGGTTAAATAACACACAGTAGATAACACACAGTAGGTGACCAGATACAACAGACCGCGGAAGTCTTGCCCATGGCGGCTGAACTTCAGGAATCTGGTCTTTTATTTCCTTTTCTTCCTTCTACCATCCCCCAGCCCCATGCAGAGTCCCATACATAACAGGCCTAGCAAAGAAGCTAGTGAATAATGTCCCAGTAAATCATGAACTCTATGAGGCCTTGGCGACCCCCCAACTCCAATGCTGAATTTACAGCAATCAGACTGCTGCAACCCCAGATGCCACCAGCATCTTAAACTTACTGACTGGTGGAGTGCTGTCAGTGTGATGGGCAGCCAGCCCATATGGGATGGAGAAAAATGGCACACAAGCAGGAAAAAATTGGTGCAGTGCAAACGGCCTTATGAAGCGGGGAGGGGAAAGGATTAGAATTTCTCCTCACTGAGATTTCCCAGAGCAGATTCTTTGGTTCCCATTTCTGAACCTTCACACTTGCCCCACGCCTGGAACTTCCCCACCTCCTCTCTGTCAGACAAGCCCCACGCCTATTTTGAAACTGATTTCTAGGGAAACAGTCTCTAAGTCTGACCAGCTGACTAAGCCCATCGACTCTGGCCACTCTGTGGACCCAGCTCAAGCAGCCCAACTCTCAGTCCATGCGGTCCAGGACCCGACTAGTCTTGCTTGTGTGTAATGTCAGCCAGGAAGGACCATCACCAGCTTGGGCCAACCCAGGTGCTTCCACCTTTAAACCTTACTTAATAGTATTTTCCAAACTCCCACTCTCTTGAGACTTTGTCATAGTAAAGTCAAGAACCCTTGCACCTATTATAAATGAAGAAAAGAATGTGTGGCCCAATCACAAGCTTCCCTACTTTGAAAGCACCTGTCTTTGCTTAAATGACAACTTTCCAGAACCTGTCTCCCTTTGTTCCCAACTAGCTACTTCAAAGGTTCTGTAAAAAGAGATTGCTATTTTTCTCAAATTAAAGTCTTTGGTATCTCCTCCCAAGTGCCAGTCTTCCTTGCTGCAACAATTTGGTTTCCTCCCAAATAAAATCTTTGTTAAATTTTTTTAGAACTGACTCCAGAATCTGTCATTTAACAATAAACAAGTTTTCCACTCAACAAACACCCCTGACTGTCTGCTCTGTGCTAGCTCTGGGCTATGTCAGTGGAAGACAAAGTAGTACAAGCCAGGCCTTGCCCTCCAGAAGCTCACAATCTCATCAGGGAGATAACGAATAAGTCCACCAGAATGAACTTAACCTCGCAAGGCAGCCTGTGTTCAATGTCAAATGGGCAGAAGAATCATTACACTGTGAGAAATTCAGAGGATGAAGAGCTTCTTAAAGAATTTGGGCCTTGAGAGAATTAGGTGGAAAAAAAGAAGGGAGGGGTTCCAGGAAGAAAAAATTGCTTTAGTAGAAGAGTAGAGGACTGACAGAGCATAAATCAGGTCGGGCAAATACATGTCATAAGTGACACCACTCTTCTATCCCTTGTCCATGGCAGACATTATTAATTGTGACATTGTTTCCCACTGACTCTGAATGCAGACTCCTTCTCAGTGCAGGCATCATCAATCAATTAAAGCCGGCAAGTGAGAATAAGTCATATTTGCCCTTTCTGGCCTGGAGGGTTCAGGAGGCATATGCAATGGATCAAAAACCAAAGACACATGGGAAAGATTAGTCCAAAGGATTAATGGACCACAACGACCACAACCTCCACTAGACTAAGTCCAGCACAGCTAGATGGTGCCTGGCTACCACCACTGACTGCTCTGACAGGGATCACAAAAGAGGATCCTGGACGGAGCTGGAGAAAAATGTAGAACAAAATTCTAATTCGCAAAATAGAATATCAGACTTACTGGTCTGACAGAGACTGGAGAAACCCCAAGAGCGTGGCCCCCAGACACCCTTTTAACTCAGTACTGAAGTCACTCCTGAGCTTCACCCTCCAACCAAAGATTAGATAAGCCCATAAAACAAAACAAGACTAAATAAGCACACCAGCACAGGGGCAAGGACAAGAAGGCAGGAGGGCACAGGAAAGCTGGTAACAGGGAACCTAAGGTCAAGAAGGAGAGAGTGCTGATGTGTCATGGGGTTGGCAACCAATGTCACAAATCTTCTGTAAACCTTCATCTAAAGTACAATTAAAAATAAAATAAAAATATAATTTTAAAATGTTGGTAAATTGGACTACCTTAAAATTAAGAACTCTGTTCTTCAAAAGATGCTACTACTAAGAGAACAAAAAGGCAAGACACCAAATGGGTGGAAATATTTGTAAAACATGTATTTTATAATATGATTTCTACCCAAAATATATAAGGAACTCTCAAAACTCGATATAAGAAAACAAACAACCGAACTAAAAAATGGAAAAATAGTTGAACAGGCACTTCACCAAAAGGAAAAAAAAAATAGATCAAGCTGGAAAAGGATATTTGCACAGTGGAAAAAAGGCAAACACATTGGCTTTCAAAATGGCAGAGCTGGAATGGACCATAGGATCTAGTTCAATCATTTTAACTTAAGGAACCTAAGGTCAGAGAGAAAAGTACTTAGCCAAAGATCTGTGGGAGTTAGTAGCAGAGGAGCTAGAACTCAATTGTCCTGACCACTGGGCAACAGGTTGGGGCCAGATGTTCGAATGGCCTTGAATGTTTGGCTGCTGAGCTTTTATCTAATCCTGTGCAATCTGGAGTTGCCCACACAGGAGCCAAAGGCTGCACACAGGGTCTTCTGTGCTCATTCTTTACTCCAGGCCACTCTCTCTCCTCCTTATCCAAACCCCCTTTCCTCCTCTGCCCATGTTCAAGTGGCGTTAGGGAGGGGAGCATGCCCAGGCTGAGTGAGACCTTTGGGGCAGAGAAACCAGTGGACCCCCTCCCACCTCTCACCTCCCAAAGGAAGGTACCCCCTCCCTCTGGAGCCAGTCCTGAAGGAGAGAAGTACCGGTGAATAATTTCCCACCCAGCTCCTGGGCCACGGGGACCACCAAAGTTTTCTGAGCCTGGGAGTATTATGACAACAGTGGTATTTATAAAATATTATTATGAAAGATTAATCTGACATATGCCTCCCTGTGCGACATTCCTGAATGATGTGAAGCTCTGTGGAATGGGGTCCCCCAGGTCTGAAGGCACCAAGAGATAGTGCCCACTGGAGATGAGGAATGTCCTTGTAAGGGGTCTGCATAGCTGGGCTGGGGTGGAAGGAAGAAGAAGGCTGGATGAGCTTCACCCTCAGGAACAAAACAGTGGAGTCAAGTCCACTGAGGCCCCCAGGAGGCATCAGGAGCATAGGCCAGAACCCACATGCAGCTACAGATGGTCAGACTGTGTAACTCCCCACCTGGGGTAAGTTTGTTACTTGTTTTGTTGTTTGTTTCCCTTAAGCAGGTATCAGTAAACTATGTTATGGGTTTGTTCTGGGGGTAGAATGAAGTAGAGAACTGGGGGGACTGTGGTCTCTCTCTGCGACCAAGTCCTGGGAATCAGGGAGTGGGAGGTGGGAAGTAAACTCCAGGGAATAGAGTAGATGGTGGCGAGGAGGGACCAGAGGAGAAGGACACAGCCAGCAGGGGCCTTCTAACAGTAAAGGGGCTAGCCAGGAAGCTCCTAGCCTGAAAGGGGCAGATCTGAGCAGCAGCGGTGCCCAATACTGCCATTGGACCTCAAGCCTGCCAAAGATGGGACTATACCACTGCCTTCCTCAGCACCTAGTCCAAGGCTCTGGAGACTGTGAGTGTATAAGCCATGACCTTCCTTGAATAAGACTCACTTTATCCTCTATTTCTGACCATTCCAAAATTCAGAAACAGTTCTTCCACTTGTAGAAAAGGACAGGTAGGGGACAGAATTCTCTCTGCCCACGGAGAAGCCATCAGAGGGAAGGTAGAAGGCCCTGGAACCAGAGATGAGCTACTTTTTCTCTTCAGAGGTCACCAGTGACGTCCTATTTTCCAAACCTAGCAGCCACTTCTCAGAGCTCACCCTATCTGTTGCTTAACATTTTCCCCTTTGAACGTTACCCCCGGCTTCCGGCTTTTGTACCTTCATGGCGCTCCTCCTACGGCTCTAGTTCCTCCTTGTAAAAATGGCACGGCAGAGGTGTCTGACCTCCTCTAACTTCACAAGGGGAAGAGACAATCATTATCAGCATCAACAGCCCAAGGCTGATTCTGATATGAGGCAGAGGTCAAACGTACCTCTTCTCTCTAACCTTTTTACCAATTCTGACACCGGCTGTCCCTCCCATGGCACTCTGTACGTTGCTTCTGGGTTCCATAACATTGCAAAGGCCACACAGAACTCACAGTTATGGGGTTTATTAGGGAAGTAACAGGTTACAATTCAGGATCAGGAAGGACTCCAGATACTGTTCTTCAATCAGGACAGTCTCTTCTCAGCCATGCCGGCAGGCAGGCCATTCTCTGGCTCTCAGCCCCTCGGCCCAGCTTCTGCCCTGCTCGAGCAAGTGTTACAAAGCACTTTAGCTCCACCGATACGTGCCTGGGTCACACCACTCCTTCAGGAAGGCTCCTGCCCAAAGGCGCTCAGCTTTCTTGCTCCATGGGTCAGCACACCCACTATAAGAGTCTTGCTCCATGGGCTGGGAAGCCCACCATACCATATGGTGCTGGTCTTGTGGTTCTGCTGCTGCCATTTCTCCGTCACCACTTCTCACTGTCTTGCACCATCTCCAGTGTTACAGCTCTCTCTGTCTCATGGGCCTAGGAGGTTCTCAGTGCAGGGGCCTGGGTCCAAAGGATGCGCATCACTCCTATCTCTTATGGTGGTACTGAAGTCCCCCCTTTCCACCTCCGAGATGGCTCATTTTAAGCTTAGCAGGATGGCAGAATTGACCTGTCTTCTTGTTCGGATTCCATATACCTTACTTGCATAGTTCTGCCCCCACAATGGTGTCATGCACCTTATTTGCATTATTAACAAGCATCCAATCCCTTTGGTGGGCCACAAGCACCTTATTACCTGCATAATTTCACCCAGTCATTTGGTAGGAGTTACAAGACCATGGTGAGAAAGGCCATATAAAAGCAATCAATCACACTGTACTTCTTCTCTGCTTCCAGTTTAGTTTACTCTTCTTCCTGAATCCCTTATACCCAGGTGTCTCCAAGTTACTGTCCTTGGTCACTTTTCCTTGGACAGCACCATGGTCTTCCTGGGTACTCTCACCATTCATACAACTTTGATGGTCACTTGCTTGTTAGTGATTCCCAAATTTGTGCTTTTAGCCCTGATCAGTCTTTCAATTCTAGACCTTTATTTGCAACAGCCTGCTGGACAGGTGCACCTAGAAGTCCTCCACAAACCCCAAACTCAATATATCCATTGTTGAAAGATCTTCCATGGGACTTGGGAGAGCTATTCTGGATACTACACTTAACCAACTGGGCCTGGAGACAGAGCTGTCCTGACTGTCATGTCTTTGCCTCAATTCCCCAACATCAGGTCACCATATGCAGGAAGTTGCCTATTCTCCCTCTGTCTCTGGCCACTCTGCCTTCTTCTTTCCCCTGCTGACATACAGGATTCACATAACCCTGGAAGGTTGCTGAGTTATTGACACTGGACCTTCTTATGGATAGGTCCCCCAAAAATGTGTATCAACTTGGCTAGGCCATGATCCTCCATATTGTGTGGTTGTCCACCATTTTGTGAGCTATGTCATTATCCTATGTGTTGTAAATCCTAACCTCTATGATGTTAATGAGGCAGGATTAGAGGCAGTTATGTTAATGAGGCAGAACTCAATCTACGGGATTAAGCTGTATTTTGAGTCAATCTCTTTTGAGATATAAAAGAGAGACTTGAGCAGAGAGGAGAGGGACCTCATGTGGCCAAGAAAGAAGCATGGGGAGCAAAGTGTGTCCTTTAGACTTGGGCTGCGTGTGCTGAGAAGCTCCTAGACCAGGGGAAGATTGATGACAAGGACCTTCCCTACAACTGACTGAGAGAGAAAGCATTCCTCTGGAGCTGGTGCACTGAATTCAGATTTCTAGCCTCCTAGACTGTGAGAGAATAAACTTCAGTTTGTTAAAGCCATCCAACTGTGGTGTTTCTGTTATAGCAGCACTAGATAACTAAGACAAGATTTGGTACTGAGAGTCGAGTGCTACTCTAACAGATGCTTAAAATGTAGAGTCAGATTTGAAACTGTGAATGGTTAGAGGCTGGAAGAGTTTTAAGGTGCATAATAGTAAAAGCCTTGATTGCCTTGAAGAGACTGTTGGTGGAATTATGGATATCAAAGACAATTCTCATGAGGGCTCAAAAGGAAGTGGGGAGGCCCATAACACTTGAGACAGTGCAGATGGTGAGAAGCAGCAGGAGAGAAATGGCACAACCAGACCAGCAGGAGATGGTGGGAGCCAACCCATGAAGCAAGACAGCTGAGAGCCTTCCAGCCGAGGTTTACTGGCAGAGAGGGTTGTCTCCAGGAACTTACCGGTAAAGAATTTTGTAACATTTGCCTGAGCAGGGCAGAGACCAGGCCGGTACAAGAGGCCCAAGAAGCCAAGGAACCAGGAAGCAAAAGGTGAAGAGACAAGGAGCAAGGGGAGAGCTGCTTCAGTCTCCAAGGGTGAAGCCAAGACCTCTGGAGTCTCAAAAGGTGGAACCACGGCCTGCTGGGTCTCAAAGAGTAGGGCCACAGCCTCCTAGGTTTCAAAAAGTCAGATTTTCACCAACTCAGTCCCGGAACGTAGGGCTGCCTTTCATGAGTGCCAAGGGGATGGGGCCAAGTCCACCTCCCAAAGCTGAGGGGGTAGGGCTGCCATTCCCAAGGAGAGAAGAATGGGGCCTACCGGGGCCAAGGAGGTAGGGTCACCACTCAGATGGACTAGGTGAGTGGGGCTGCCCAAAGCTGAAGGAGCAGAATTGCCATTCTAGTGGGCCTGGAAGGTGGAGTTGAAGCCCAGGGCTGAGAGGCCTCCACCCAGAATCTGGAGAGCATGACGAACACCCAGAGTCTAGAGGGCAGGGCCAGTGCTTGAATGGTCTCAGAAAACAGAGGGTATTTTCAAGTGTTGAGAGCTAATGTGATGTGTTCTGCTGACTTGCCTGGTGCCTGTTATCCCTTCATTCCCTTTAATTTCTCCCATTTGTAATGGAAATGCCTATCTTGTACCTGTTCCACCATTGTACTTGGGAAGCAGATAACTTGTATTCTAGATTTCACAGATGAAGAGTAATTTTGCTCCGGGATGGAATTTGGACCTGCAGTTGATTTAAGACTTTTGGGATGATATGATGGGGTGAGTGTGTTTTACATGTGGCAAAGACATGAATTTTGGGGGTCCAAAATTCATGTTATGGATTGAATTGTATCCCCCAAAAATGTGTAGCAACTTGACTACGCCATGATCCCCAGTATTGTGTGGTTGCCCATCATTTTGTGAGGCAGAACTCAATCTAAAAGACTAGTTTGTATCTTGAGTCAATCTTTTTTGAGATATAAAAGAGAGAATTGAGCAGAGAGGAGAGGGACCTCACACCACCAGGAAAGAAATGCCAGAAGCGGAGCATGTCTTTTGAACCCAGGGTGCCTGTGCTGAGAAGCTCCTAGACCAGGGGAGGATTGACGATAAGAACATTCTCCCAGAGCCAACAGAGAGAGAAAGCCTTGCCCTGGTGCTGGCACCCTGAATTCAGACTTGTAGCCTCCTATACAGTGAGAGAATGAATAAATTTCTGTTTGTTAAAGCCATCCACTTATGGTATTTCTGTTATAGCAGCACTAGATAACTAAGACACACCAGGAGGACAACTGAGAAACTGCGGTTGGGGTCATAAAACCAAAAAACCCGTTGCCGTAGAGTCGATTCCGAGTCATAAATTCTAAATCCATTTGGAAACCGTTTCAGCTCTGGTGAATGCTCTGTGCTGAGAGCTCACACGAAAATAAGAAGAGACCTTCCAGGCTAAATAGGGAGAAAGCTTACTCTCCCATTCATCCCGGAATTATTAATTGAGCTCCTTCTCTGTGCCAGGGACTGTGTTAGGTGCCTGAGATACAATGGAGAAGAGAGAGAAAATCCTTCTTTCATGGGGTTCACAGTGTAATAAGGACGAGCCACTGAAAAAGTAATTAAAGTGTGCTGAGTACTCCAAAAGGAAAGTACAGAATCGAGAGGGCATGAAGACCAGGGACTGAGACCTAAAGGATAACCTAAAGTGCTAACGTAAAAGAGTAAGAGAAGAGAAGACAGCATGTAGGAAGGCTCAAGGCCAAGAGAGAGCTCAGCACTTTCGAGGAACTGAAAGAGATTCAGTGTGGCCCTAGAGTGTTGAGAAAGGGGAAGAGGCATGTAAAAAGGCTAGAAAAGTGGGCAAAGGCTGTGTCATGTGCGCCGTTGGAGACCATGGTAAGGATTTTGGACTTCAGAGTTTAAACCAGTGAGAGCCATGATTTAATGTGCTTTTAAAGATTATTTAGGCTACTATGTGGCAATCACGTACTGAAAACCAGCTAGGACCTTATAGTGGGCAAAAGATGCTAGTGGCCTGGAAAAGGGAGAATGCTACGATTAGAGAAAAGTGGTCAGATTTTAGAGATACACTAAAACCTGCAAAAACCAGAAACTGTGTAAGGCAGACACCTCTCAGAGAAGGAAAACTCAAATAGTTTCCACTGACAGAGAGCGATAGAAAAGTGATAAGACTGCACCCTGTCAAAGGCAGAAAACTTGCAAGACCTGGAAAAACAAGGCAGTCCTGCCTGTCAAATTCTGGCTCTCCCAGGTTTCACTGTGTGTAGGAGGACTTGGAAACTAAAGAAGGAAGAAGGAGTTAAGGACAGTCTTTTTCCTCTTTCACTTGTAAAACCCAGTGGATGGTTGACTTTGTGCCATGGGAAGCTCAGTTGTGGATATATTCTGTTGAGATGCCTTTGCGGCCTTAAATAAACATATCAAGTCATGCAGGGTTGCCAGATGAAATACAGAACACCCAGTTATATTTAAATTTCAGATAAACAACAAATACTTTTTAGCATAAGTATATCCTAAATGTTACATGCAACATACTTATGCTAAAAATTTACTAATATCGTCAAAAAAAAAACAAAAAACAAAATCCTACCAGGGCAATTGCTTCCTAATCCACAAAATAAGACTACATCATATGATATCTAAACTTCTTTTCTTTTTTTGATAATGGAATCAAATGCCAGTTATCTTTAGCTTTACAATTATATGACCTCGGGAGTCACTTTTTGTTTTTTTTTAACCCTTCAATAAGATACACTTTTATTTAAAAGATCTCAGCAAAGAAATTTTCTCCTACAAATCTTACAAGGAGGTTTATCCTAAAATCTCCTTTGGTATCATATTTTGGAAAGAAAATTCCTTTTAAAAGGCATTAGCATCAACATAAGGAACCCTGGTGGTGAAATGGTTAAGGACTTGATTGCTAACTGAAAGGTCAGCGCAGTCTCAGAACCCACTAGTGGCTCCAAGGAGACAAGACCTGGAGAACTGCTTTCGTAAAGATTACAGCCTAGCAAACCCTATAGGGCAGTGTTACTTTGTCCTATAGGGTCTCTATGAGTAGGAATCAGCACACAACAGGAAAATCATCAACACGGTTTATCTTTGGCCATAATATATTTCATATTAGAAATTAGTGAAAGAGTGTCATTATTTCTAGGTTTAAACAAGAACCAAAAAATTAATTAACCAAAGTTATGTAAACTACATGAGCCTTTAATTTATAATATTTATTTTTTAAGTGTCTTAGTTATTGTCTTGATTATCTAGTGCTGCTATAACAGAAATAGCACAAGTGGATGGCTTTAACAAAGAGAAGTTTATTTTCTCATAGTAAGGTAGACTAAAAGTCAGCTGCAGGGGAAGGCTTTCTCTCTCCATCGGCCTTCTCATCAATCTTCCCCTAGTCGAGAAGCTTCTCGGGTGCAGGGACTCTGGGATCCAAAGGATGAGCTCTGCTCCTGGCACTGCTTTCTAGGTGGTATGAGGTCCCCAACTCTCTGCTTGCTTCTTTTTCCAAAAGGTGGTGCAGGCCACACCCCAGCAAAACTCTCTTTACATTGGATCAGGGAAGTGACCTGAGTAAGGGTGGTGTTACAATCCCACCCTAATCCTCTTGTCATAAAATTAACCCAAACCCAACCCAGTGCAGGCAAGTCCATTCCAACTCATAGCGACCCTGTAGGACAGAGTAGAACTGCCCCGTAGAGTTTCCAAGGAGTGCCTGGTGGATTCAAACTGCCGACCTTTTGGTTAGCAGCCATAGCGCTTAACCTCTATGCCACCAGGGTTTCCATCATACAATTACAATCACAAAATGGAGGACAACCACACAATACTGGGAATCAAGCTGATACACACATTATGGAGGGGATGTAATTTAATCCATGACAGTCATCTAATGCTGCTGTAACAGAAATACCACAAGTAAATGGCTTTAACAAAGAGAAATTCATTTCCTCACAGTAAAGTAGGCTAAAAATCCAAATTCAGGGCATCAGCTCCAGGGGGAAGACTTTCTCTCTCTGTCCACCTTCTCATCAATCTTCCCCCAGACTAGGAGCTTCTCTGCATAGGGACCCTGAGTCCAAAGGACTTGCTCAGCTCCTGGCACTGCTTTCTTGGTGGTATGAGGTCCCCTGTGTCTCTGCTTGCTTCTCTCTTTTATATCTCCAGATATTGCCTCAAAACACAATCCAATCTTCTAGATTTGTTACCAATCGCCAAACTGACACAAAGGGTCCTTCTCTTTTCCTGAGTAAGAATACACGAGAAAGACAAACTTTATCTTCAGCAAGCTTTATTTTGCTTGAGTCAAGCAAAAGGAGTCAGCAGGGGACTAAGCCTCTCCACAAGACTGACTCGAAAAGGGAAGCAAGGCTAGGGCTTATATGGGTTCAGTGGAGACAATAGAGTAATGAGTATTTAGTGGGCTTCTTTCAAGAGGCGGATACTTCTCAGAATGGCGGTGCATGCTAATTAGTTTGCACAGGCATCTGGAATCCAAGATGGAAGTCACTGATATTCAAGCTGGAGTCTTCTTGGCAGCCCTTGCCGTCTCTTATTACGGGATGTAGTGCAAGCGCACTGATCTTCAACACTACATCGCCATCTTTGGAGGGCTGGGGAAGGTTAAACAGCAGTCACACTTTGTTCTTCTGTGCATGTGGAGCCTGTAAAGGTGGAAGGGACTAGAAAAACACTAAGAAGGAGATGGTAACCCATGGGTTGTTTCAACCTTATCTCAAGTTGACAGTGTGGTTCCTGTTTACCCAACTTGCAGATGGTAATCTTTTAACAGCTCTTTTGTTCTGCCAGCACAGCTAACCTTATCCATCTCAGATTGAGTCCTGCCTCACTAACACAACTGCCACCCATCCTCCCTCATTAACATCACAGAGGCCAGATTTACAACATATAGGAAGATCATACAATACTGGGAATCATGGCCCAGCCAAATCGATACACACATTTTGGGGGGGCCAAAATTCAATCCATGACACTATGCGAGTAGCCTATTCTGCCTTCTGGTGGAAATTATATGTATTTCTGAAATGTTAAGCATGTCTCATGTAATATTTAGGGCATGCTTTCTTTTTTCTTTTTTCACACTCAAAACTTATTTGTTGTTTATCTAAATTCAAATTTAACTGGGCTTCCTGAATTTTTATTTGGTAAATCTGACAACTCTACAGGCAAGTAGATAAATAGATCTGAAGCTCAGGAGAGAGGTCTAGAACAGAGGTGTATGTCTGACCATCGTCAGCATAGAGTAGCTCTTGAAGTGTCACAAGTATAGGGGGTGGCTTAGGGTCAATAGATAGAGGAGACAAGACCTGGGACAGAGCCTGATTGAATTGAGCATTTAGGGTTTGGGTAGAAGAGGAAGTAGGAGGGAAAACAGGAGAGTGTCACACAGGCCAAGGGTAGTAAAAGGAGGAAGTGACCCATAATGGAAAAATCAAACATGAAAGGGCTAAAAGTGGTCACTGATCATATGAAAGTCATTGGTGGTCTTGGCGACAGCAGTGCACTTAGGTTTTATGATGGGGAAAAATATATTTCAGTGAGTCGAGGAGTAAATGAAAAGTGTTTGAGATGTTTTTCTAAGAAGGAGGGTGTGGTAGTTGGAGGAGGAGGTGGGATCAAGGAAGATTTGATTTAACGTTAGAGAGACTTTAACTTGCTTAAACATTAATGGGAAGGAGTGAGTAGAGAAGGGGGCGTTGAAGATGAGGAAAAAGAGGGGACAGGTAACGTCTCCGAGATGGCAGCAAAGCTTGGGATCCAGAACGTAAGTGGCAAGATTAGAGAGAAGGATGCACATCTTCTATTAAATCAGGAGGCAAAATGGAGAGGAAGATACAGGCTGGTAAAAGGGGTGCCAGGATGTTGAAAGATTCCCTGTCTAAAGGCATCTGAAGAGATGATACCATCTGCAGAGAATTAAGATGGAATTAAAGATGTGAAAGGTTTGAGGACAGAGGAGAAGGTTTAGAAAGTGATTTGTGAGGAGCTGGAGAGGTGGCACCAACAGTTGAAATCTTGGCCATTTGAACCCACCCAGAGGTGCTTCAAAGGCAGGCCTAGCTATCTGCTCCTGAAAGGTCACAGCCTTAAAAACCCTATGGATTAGTTCTACTCTGTACACATGGGGTCTCCATGAGTCAGAATCGGCTTGTCGGGAGCTAATAACAACAGGCAAAATATAGCAGGGCAGTGCTGAGGGCTCAGCTAAGTTTCGTGACCGTCAAAGATGATGGGTCCAGTCTGCTTGCTGGTGTGGTTTCCAGCAGAAATCATCTACCCCGTGCAGTTCAGGGAAAAAGGATGGCTGATTCATCCATAGACGAGGTTTTGCCAGGTGGTGCAACAGAGGGAAGATTATGTTATAGGCAAGAGAACGAATAAAATTCTGGGCTATGCAATCCAAACTGTGAAAAAAGAAGGAAGCTTCTGGATAGGGAGAAGGTGGAGGGGTCAGTGAACAGGTGCTCCTGATAAGGTCAGAGGACAGGTGTAGGGGAAGTGATTGAGTGGCTAAGCTGAAAGGATAGAAGCGTGTCCAAATTAGTAATTTCAGAAGTGGGGAAGTTCTGGAAAGTGACTATGTCTAGGGAGTGGTGATGGGAGTGGGTGGCCAAGACATAGTGGGACATAAAGTCATCAGAGACAGGGAGACCAAGCAACTGAGTGACTAGAGTGTGGGCTGCATCACTCTCATGGACACTGAAGTCATCCATGATGATGGCAGGGCGTCACTGTGTCCAAACATCTTATCTCTCCTGGCAACATCTCCCTGTTTGTCAGGCCCCATGGGTTTCTATGGTGGTGGGCAGAAAGAGGGGCGGTGCTGGTGACTAAAACTGGGAGAGGACTGTGAAATCTTTCCATAGAGAAAGAGATTTGGTCACTTGTGTAAGCTTTGAACAAAATGGACTCCTTTGAGCCAGGCTGGAGGCATCCATGGTTGGTTACAGCTGGCATCAGGACTGAGATTTTTTCTCTTCTCAGTGTACTCCAGGAGCTCAAGAACTACTGTACTGGTAACAACCCCAAATGGTATGCTCATCTTCCTTCCCTCCACCCCCTACCCACTGGAACCTGCTGCTTCTCTTGTGTTCTTTCAGCCAGTTTGGCCAGAAGATTCAGAGTCTCACTTCCCACATCCAATTGGTTATCTATTTCTATTCTCGCTGCCCCTGTTTGTTGACCAGATGATGGATCGTTGTCATCTGTCTCCTCACATTACAACTGCTTCCTAACTGGTTTCTCTGTCTCTGCGACTTTGCCCAGTCCCCTCTTCTCAGCATTCTCCACCTTCCTAAGAAGCAGAGACTGAGAACAGAATACCTCTGGCAATGCGTTCTCCAAATATACCCTTCACAAAGCCATCAGTGTAAGTTTCCCAAAATATGGGTCAGTTTATTTGACTCCCATCTTCAAAATTTCTCAGAGAATCTCTGTTCCTACAGAACAAAGACCAAACTCCTTAGTGGGGTATGTTAGTCTCTTCTTGGTCTGACCCCGTGTTCCTTGCCACCCACATCTTCTCCTCCACCCCTCCGTGCACCATGTGCCAGTCCCTCTGGGCTTTTTTACATTAACTGTAATAAGCCATCCACTTTCCTGACTCTGAGCCTTCACGTCTGCTGTCCTCTCAGCCTGCAATGCCTTCCTCCCATTCTCCACTTATCAAAAGTCTATGCATCCTGCAGAGTTCAGCTGCAGCCACACCTCCCTGGTGCCTTTTCTGATCCCCACCATTCAGAATTAATCAGCCCTTCTTCTACAGCAAAGGCAGTGTGTCACCAGCCTCTCTATTTATGGTGTATTTTCAGCCTTATATTACAGTTAGCTGTTTAGAAGTGGTTGATTGATATCACACTTTTTCTGTTAATAGTTTTCATTATGTGAGACACTGAGGATACAAAGAGAGAAGGCCAGTCCCTGCCTTCAAGGTGCTCATGTTCTGGTGGGGGGTACTGGGGGGCTGACAGACAATGACAAAGCTTAGTGATGGGGGAAGGACGTCCACTGAGATGGCGTCGAGAAAACTTCTTGGAGGAAGATGACATCTAAGCTGAGCCTGGAAGGAGGAGCTGCAGGGCTTTTTGGGTGGAATTACCCACATCGTGGAATTATGAGTCGTCTTAGTTCTCTAGTGCAGCTATAACAGAAATGCCACAAGTGGATGGCTTCAACAAACAGAAATTTATTTTCTTACAGTTTAGGAGGCTAGTAGTCCAAATTCAGGGCACCAGTTCTAGGGGAAGTCTTTTTCTGTCGGCTTTGGGGGAAGGTCCTTGTCCCTTCATCTTGTTTCCTGGTTCCTTGGAGATCTCCATGTGTCTTGGCACCTATCTTACCCCATCTGTCCTCTGCTCACTTGTTTAATCTCTTTTATATCTCAAAAGAGATTAGCTCGAGACACACCCTACGTTAATGTTGTCTCATTAACATAACAATGATAATCCATTCCCAAATGGGATTATAACCACAAGCATAAAAAAGCCCGTTGCCCAGACAAGTCGATCTGACTCATAGCAACCCTACAAGACAGAGTAGAACTGTCCCACAGGATTTCCAAGGAGCAGCTGGTAGATTTGAACTGCTGACCTTTTGATTAGCAGCCTGAGCTCTTAACCACTGTACCACCAGGGCTCTGTACCACAGGCATAGAGGTTAGGATTTACGTCACATATTTTGGGGGGACATAATTTAGCCCAGTTATATGTCTATCTCCCCAGCTGAAATGTGAGTTCCTTGAATTCACAAAAGTGTTTTATTTATCTCTGAATCCCCACGCCCCAGCCCAGAAGCTGGCATGTCCTGAAAGCACAATATGTGATTGTTTTAAGGATAAGTCTGGAGGCTCCTGGAAGGCAAGACCTGTGTCTCGTTCATCCTTTTATCCTTCTCCCTCCCAGTACATTGTACTGAGGCCTGGCAGGGGTCAGTGTTTGCTGAAATGTATCGAGAAAAAGAGTTCCTCGCAAGCAGCAGGTACTCTGGGGAGTCATGAGTAAATAGTTGGCCTGGGGTATGTTCCAGACCAGACATGCACTCGGGATTGATGGAACTGCTGTCTGGACCCCAGACATAGCCAGTCACTGCTCATCTGGGCTGGGCTCCCCGAGGCCAGCTGACTGACCATGTCCTCCCTGTCCCTCCCTCCTGCATAAGGGTCAGGGTAGGGAATGGACACTTTCAGCAAGCAGAGGCAGGGCCGGGAACAACCGGGACTGGGCCGGAGTGACTCACTAGAAACGGCAGAGGAATGCTGCGAGGCACCAACAGAATGCCTCCTCCTCCAGTTGTGGATTCGGCCCCCATCTTGGTTTTGGAGGCTGTGGGTTCATTGTTTTGCCCTCAGCCATTGAATCTCCCACCTTCAGGAGACGACATAGGGGCTCTGTTCCCTGAGTGTGGCCCTGAAGGGACCAGACTTACAGGCCACTTCTGGGGAGATGCAGGGGAGGAACAGGATTCCCCGGGAGACCCCACCCTCACCCCCCCACCCCCCCTCACATTCCCACCCCCAGTTTGTGCAGAGGGAAGTTGGAATGCAGAGGGTAAAGATGTTATTGTAAAAGCTGGAAAGCGTTCTGAATTCCTGGGCTGAGGAAAATCCCCCCATGGCTCTAGAGTTCCAACCAGGAAGTGGGGAATTCCCAGCAGCCAGGGTGGAGGGAGGGGGCAGGAGGGGAGAGGGTGCCAAATAGGAGTCAGGGCTTCAGCAGCCAGGGCCCTCCCCTCCTGAGGCAAGTCCCTGCTTATCCCCTGGAGGTTTACATGGGCTGATGGAGTCCAAGGTACTCCTTTCAAGGGGCAGGACACAGGGTGCTCAGGTCCCATGCGCGGCCTCACTGCTTCTAGGCCTCTTCAAGGAGCCAAGGTAAGCTCCTCCCTGGCCCCTCCTGGCTCTTCCTTCAGCTCTCCTTCCCACACTCCCAGCCCCCAGCCGGCCCCGGGACTCCTTTATTTATTCCCCTCACAATCTTCCTCTCATTTCCCCACCCAGACTAGGAGAAAACGGAGAGAAAGGGCCAGGTTTTTCTCCTCTTTGTAGAGGGGCTTCAGGGCATGGTGCAAAGAGCCTGGGGTCTGGTCCCTGCTCACCTGACCCAGTCCTACCTCCAGCACCAATTAGCTCTGGCTCTGGGCAAACCTCTCAACTGTTCTGGGCCTTGGCTAGTAGTGCCCCTCTGTGAAACGAGGATGCCCCTTTGCAAAATTGTTGTGAAGAGCCACTGTATGTAAGGACTCTTTGCAAATTTGCTTTTAAGGTACAGTTACTCATTTACATGTATACAAACATGCCTTCAGCAAAATATTTATTGAGAGCCTGTTATGTAGCATGTACTATTCTCGGTGCTAAGGATGTAGGCATGCATAAAACAAAAATCCTTGTCCTCATGGACCTTGCACTCTATTGGGAAAGATGCACAAGATTTCATATATATATATGGCCCTGGTGGCACAGCGGTTAAGAACTCAGCTGCTAATCAAAAAAGTCAGCAGTTTGAATCCACCAGCCACTCCTTGGAAAGCCTATGGGGCAGTTCTACTTTGTCCTTCAGGGTTGCTGTGAGTTAGAATATATATAAAATACATATATACATATATAAATATATATATATGATGTATAAAACCAAATATATTGCCATCAAGTCAATTTCGACTCATAGCGACCCTATAGGCCAGAGTTTGGTAATGGGTTTGGTTTTATACATCATATATATACATATATATGCATTATGTATGTGTGCATGTATATGCATAGCAACCCTATAGGACAGAGTAGAACTGCCCCATAGCGTTTCCAAGGAGCAGCTGGTGGATCTGAACTGTCGAGCTTTCGGTTAGCAGCAGTAGCTCACTGAAGATCCTAATCACTGAGCAATTTTCTGCCATGATAAAAAATAAAGCAGGGTAAGACAACAGAGGGTGAGAGAGTTCTCTTCGAATGTCAGGAAAGGCCTCTCTGAGAAGACATTTGAACAGAGACCTGAAAATGTGTAGTAAGGGAAAAAGCCAGGCGACAGTCTAGAGGGAGAGCATTCCAGGCAGAGGAACAGCAAGTACAATGCTCAGAGGCAGGGATGAGCTGGGCCCAAGGACTGGCACAGAAGTCAGTGTGGCCAGAGTGGAATGAGCCGGGGGACCATGGAGGAGATGAGGTCAGAGGAGAAGGCAGGGCCAGTTCCATTGGGGCTTGTTTATCACATTAGGGAGTGTGGGTTTTATTCTAAGTAATCGTTTTGAGCAGAGGAGTGAGATTATCTAATTATGGTGGTGGAGCGGGGGGCGGATTACTCTGTAAGGACAATTCACTGATGGAAAGCCTAAGTGGGGCCAGGAGAGCAGTTAGGAGGCTGTGATCAGTAATCATCACTACTGATCCCCCCAGCTCCATCCCTGCCCCGAGTTGTCATCGCAGTGCTGAGCACACAGTATCCAGTTGCTTTCCATCTCTCTTCCTCTTCTCATCCCAACTCTCTGCTTCTCTTCACTGTGTCTGGGCTCTGTCCCCATACTCCCCTGAGGCTATCCTCTCTCCTGACACCTTTGCCTACTGCAAGGGACTTTTTTGAGACTAGACCTCTGTAATGGATTGAATTGTGTCCCCCAAAAATGTGTGTCAACTTGGTTAGGCCATGTGCGGTTGTCCTCCATTTTGTAATTTTCTTCTGTGTTATAAATCATAATCTCTGCCTATGGTTAAAGAGAATTAGGGTGGGATGTAACACCCTTGCTCAAGCCACATCCCTGATCCAATGTAAAGGGATTTTCCCTGGAGTGTGGCCTGCACCACCTTTTATCTCTCAAGAGATAAAAGGAAAGGGAAGCAAGCAGAGAGTTGGGGACCTCATATCACCAAGAAGGCAGCGCTAGGAGTGGAGCATATCCTTTGGATCTGAGGTTCCTGCTTTGAGATGCTCCCAGACCAAGGCAAGATGGATGACAAGGACCTTGCTCCGGAGCGGGTAGAGAAAGAAAGCCTTCCTCTGGAGCTGATGCCCTGAATTTGGATTTCTAGCCTACCTGACTGTGAGAAAATTAATTTCTCTTTGTTAAAGCCATCCACTTGTGGTATTTCTGTTATAGCAGCACTAGGTGACTAAGACAACCTCTCTGAGATGTTTGATGATCTTGGTCCCCTCTTCCTGTTGGGAATCTCCACTCCCTTGGCACCTTGGCACTGGGCTCCTGAACAAGGTGCAAAGGTACCAGGTTCACTCTCTGACTGTTCCTTCTCCCCTCCTCCAGGGGCCCCTCTTCTCTGCCCCAGGCTTAGATGTTGCGGCTCCCAGGCTCTGTCCTGGGCCCCTTCTACTTCCATTCCGTCTACACTGTTCACCATGACACCTCCCTCCTGTCCTCTGCTATCACTCTCTCTGGCGAGTCATATGTTCCCCCTGCATCCTGTCCCCAGTGTTCACCAGGAGCCCACCCTGGGCACTCCTGGGCACCTTCTAAGTGAAGATGAGCCAGACCGACTAAGCTTCTGTCCTGAGGGAAGTCACATTCTAGTGGCGGAGGCAGAAAAACACAGAAACAACTTTATGATGTGATGTTGGGGAGTGAGGAATGCTACGATGAAAATTAAAGCAGTGTAAGGGGATAGACAGTGATGGAGATAAGAAGTAACTCTAGATAGAAACACAATTATTTGAGTGCACAAGCCTTGTCAATGTTTGGGGAGAGAGTGTTCCAGGCAGAGGAGACAATAAGTACAAAGGCTCAGAAGTGGGAAATGAGCTTGTAAAGAAGACTAATGGAGCTGGAGCACGGAGAGCGCATGGTAGGAGATGAGGCTGATTATGCCTAACTCCAGACTCAACATCTAACCTCATGCTACAATGTCCAGTAACCTACTGGACTTCTCCAGCTTCAAGCTCCATAAGCATCACCACAAACTCAGTGGGTCCAAAAGTTAACCTGTTTTCTTCCTTGTGAAACCTGCTCTTCTTCGTATTGTCTAGTCTAAACTATCCCCCATGCTTGAAAGCTGGGAGCAGATTTGGCCCCTCTCTCTCCCTCGCCCCACACATCCAGCCAATCACCAAACCACACCAATGCTCTTTTTAAACATTTCTCAAATCCATCTTCTCTTTTCCTGGGTCAGGCTCTCACCCCTGTCATGAGGATCACTGCAACCCCTCCTAACTAGCTCCCCTCTGGTAATCCTCTGATTGGAAAGATGATACATAACACAAAGCAGCATGCAATATGTCAAGAAAGGGCTGTGGCCTGGATACAGTAAGCTGGAGGGGCCAGGGAAGGCTTCGTGGAAGGAGGACATCTCATACTCTCCCAGTCCAGTGACTATATACAACTGGGGCTTCCAAGTCTATCCCTCCAACACAAGCTTCTGGCCTTGTCCACTCACTTGTGCACTTGCCCTTGGCTGCCCCTCAGGGAGCTCAAACTGTTGACGTCAAAGTCTGCACTCATCATTCCCCTGCCTACAGGCCTGCTCCTCTCAGGAAAATGGGCTACCTAACACCCATCCACTTAATCAGGAACCTGGGAGCCATGCTTAACCCCTCTTCCCTCTACCCCATGTCTAAGCAATCACCAAGTCTTATCAACTGGAGAGAGCTCTGGACCCCTCTCATTGCCTCAGCTTCCCACCATCACTTCATTCAGATAACCATTGCATCCCATCCAGACCACACTAAGCAAGACTTGCCCTCCTCCGATCTGTTGCCCACACTCTAGTCACTCTAGTCAGCAAATCTGTTCATTGTGAACCTCTTCTATATACCTTCCATTGTCTTCTCATGGCTATTAGGATAAAGTCCAAACTGTGGGCCCACTGGGTAATTCCCAAGGATCTTCTCTCACCACTCCCCCTCATACCCTCTACTCCAGACTTTCTGACCAACTTTCAGTTCCTAGAATGCATCATCTCTTGCCTCAGGCCTTCCTACTTTGTTTTTTCTGGTCCAAACACTCTTCTGCCCCCTTCTTTCCCTGATTCCCCTGCCTACCTATTTCCTACTCACTCCTCAAGAAATGAGTCTTCCCCCAATCCTGATGCCCCGTTTTTCTTCATATAGTCCAGCTTCTCATATTATTTGCTCAGCATACAGATTGAATAGGTGTGGTGAAAGAATACAACCCTGACGCACACCTTTCCGGACTTTAAACCAATCAGTATCCCCTTGTTCTGTCTGAACAACTGCCTCTTGATCTATGTAAAGGTTTCAGTCGCATTGTATGCATGTGAAAGCTGGACAATGAATAAAGAAGACCAAAGAAGAATTGATGTCTTTGAATTATGGTGTTGGTGAAGAATATTGAATATACCATGGACTGCCAAAAGAACAAACAAATCTGTCTTAGAAGAAGTACAACCTTGCTCCTTAGAAGCAAGGATGGCGAGACTGCATCTTACACACTTTGGACATGTTGTCAGGAGGGATCAGTCCCTGGAGAAGGACATCAGGTTTGGCAGGGTATAGAATCAGCAGAAAAGAGGAAGACCCTCAACAAGGTGGATTGACACAGTGGCTGCAACAATGAGCTCAAGCATAACAACGATTGTAAGGATGGCTCAGCACTGGGCAGTATTTCATTCTGTTGTGCATAGGGTCCCTATGAGCCGGAACTGACTCAACGGCACCTAACAACAACAACAACCTCAAGAAATCAGCAGAGGTGCCACCTCCTCCTGCAAGCCTGCTCTGATCTCTCAAGGCTGTGTGAGCTGTCCCTCCCAGGTGTTCCCATAGCATCTGGGTCATGCAAATGGTTAACATGCTTCACTGTTAACCGAAAGGTTAGAGATTCAAGTCTACCCAGAGATGCCTCAGAGAAAAAGGTCTGGCAATCTACTTCCAAAAATTTAGCCATTGAGAAGAACACCAAGGACACAAGGCGATTACGAGCCCAAGAGATAGAAAGGGCCACATGAACCAGCAACTAAATCATCCTGAGACCAGAAGAACTAGATGGTGCCCGGCTACACCCGATGACTGCCCTGACAGGGAACACAGCAGAGAACCCCTGAGGGAGCAGGAGAGTAGTGGGATGCAGACTCCAAATTCTGATAAGACCAGACTTAATGGTCTGACTGAGACTAGAAGGACCCTGGTGGTCATGGCCCCCAGACCTTCTCTTGGCCCAGGACAGGAAACATTCCTGAAGCCAACTCTTCAGACACGGGTTGGACTGGACAATGGGTTGGAGAGGGATGCTGGTGAGGAGTGAGCTTCTTGGATCAGGTGGACACTTGAGACTATGTTGGCATCTCCTACATGGAGGGGAGTTGAGAGGGTGGAAGGAGTTAGAAGCTGGCGAAATGGACACGAAAAGAGAGAGTGGAGGGAGAGAACGGGCTGTCTCATTAGGGGGAGAGTAATTGGGAGTGTGTAGCAAGGTGTATATGTTTTTGTGTGAGAGACTGACTTGATTTGTAAACTTTCACTTAAAGCACAATAAAAATTATTAAAAAAAAAAATTTAGCTATTGAAAATCCTATGACACACAGTTCATGGGGTCACCATGAGTCAGAGTCAACTCGAAGGCAACAGCTTTATCTTCCCTGAATCTGGAGATCCATGAGTGCTTACCTTGTTTAGTTTGTTGGAAATGGAAACTTCAGCTGATGGCACAGGGCTTGGCAGAGAAGGTACTCAGTGAATGTGTTTTGGATGGATGGATGGAAAAGTGACAACGAAAATGAAGTTTAAAGAAGTATGGTGGCATCTGGAGAGGAAAATACATTCTAGTGTAGGGGATGGTGGAGAAGGGCCAAGGCAAAGGCAGAGGTGTAGAGATGGCCATGTGTACTATGTCATGCTCAGGAGCAAAGGAGGCCTGCCTGATTGGAGCAGAGGAGGAAAAGGGGAGTGAAAGGCAATGAGGTCAAAAAGGGAGGCTGGAGCCAAACTAAGGCATTTGAACTTTATGCTAGAGCCAGTGTGGCGTCTCCAAAGATTGTGAGCAAAGTGTGACATGGTCAAAGCCATGTTTAAGAACATCCATCTGGTTGGACTGCAGGGGAGTATGGGAGGTGGGAGGAATTTCAAGACCGCTTCTACTTTGGGGAGCCAACAGGGAGGCTGTCCTGAGTCTTTCTTTCAACTGAAAGACCCTGAGATCCAGTGATAAGCCTCTGGCAGCCTTAGGCTGTGGAGGGAAAACTTCGTGCACCCGCACTTCCTCCTGCACTTGGCAGAGGCTTCTTGCCCTTCCTGGTGACTCACCCAGAGGGGTCAGCTCCAAGCAGAAAGTCATTGTTGACAGGAAGAGGGGTCAGACTTTCCCTTCACCAGTCAGCTTCCTGGGCACCAAGACAGCAACACAGGACAACAAAGCTTGGGGAGGGAGCCTCCTGAAGGGGCTGGGGACACCCCACCCCAACCCATGCCACCCGCCTACCCCCTCAGCCCCACTGTGCCACATGACAGCTAGCCTAAAAGCAGCAGCTGTCAGTGAGTCAGGCAGCCTTGGGAACCCTCTCACAGCCATGTAAGGAGATGTGAGTGACATAGAGGAAAGCAGAGGCGCCATTCTGACCCATGTTCCTAGTCCGGTCAAGAGGCAGTATGACCACAAGAATCAAGAGCCCAGCAGTGTCATGCTCAGATGCTTGCACACCAACAAAGCTGGTTGTAAGGCACATGTTATGAGAGGAAGGTGGGAACCAGTGAGGGCATCAGAGTTGGGGACAGAGACTGGCAAAGCAAAGAAGTAAGAATTCAAAGAGGGGACAGAGGTCTACAGCCCACCCAAAAAGGTATAACCTGGAACACAGAACTTGGTCAGAAACTGTCCCTCTGACATGGAAGATGGCAAGAGTTAAACCACTGTGCCAGGGGTCAACAGGCTGGCTCCAACCCCCGAAACTGTTGGAGTTTAGAATTTGCTGTCTATTGGAGTACAGTGTCACATGTGGTGGTCTAGTTCCTGGGCTTGGCCATCCCACAGATTTCTGTGTGAGCTGTAATGTTCAGCTAAGAAGGGGGGCTGTAAAAGGAGAATGAAGAGCACCAAATATACAAGGAAAATATGAGCCCAAGAGAAGGAAAGGGCCACAAAAACTACGAACTCCATCACCCTGAGACTGGAAGAACTAGATGGTGCCCGGCTACCAGCAATGTCTGCCCTGACAGGGAACACAACAGAGAATCCCTGAAGGAGCAGGAGAAAAGTGGGATGCAGACCTCAAATTCTAGTAAAAAACCGGACTTAATGGTCTGAGACTGGATGGACCCCCGAGGTCACGGCCCCTGGACTCTCTGTCAGCCCAAAACTAAAATCATTCCTGAAGCCAACTCTT
The DNA here is from genome assembly GCF_024166365.1 of Elephas maximus indicus. Taxonomy (NCBI): domain Eukaryota; kingdom Metazoa; phylum Chordata; class Mammalia; order Proboscidea; family Elephantidae; genus Elephas; species Elephas maximus. The sequence continues at coordinate 171,481,489 of NC_064821.1, read as the reverse complement.
CAAAGATTTATCTGGACTGTAAGACATAAAATGATACTGGTAGGGAGTGTGCTTCTTGTCTCAAGTAGACACATGAGACTGTGTGGGCAGCTCCTGCGTGGAGGTGAGATGAGAAGGCAGAGTGGGCAGGAGCTGGTTGAATGGACATGGGAAATACAGGGTGGAAAGAAGTAGTGTGCTGTCACATTGTAGGCAGAGCAACTAGGGTCACATAACAATGTGTGTATAAGTTTTTGTATGAGAAACTGACTTGAATTGTGAACTTTCACTTAAAGCACAATTAAAAAAAAACTCAATTAAATAAAAAGAAGAGGGGGCTGCAGATTTGGAGTGGGGGGAGGAAGCAGGGGAGACTTGGAGAATCTGCAGGGTCCAGGAATCCATAGGCAACAGGTATTTTTTCAATCAACAGAGAACCACTGAACGAGAAAACAGGACTTCTAATTCTTGCCCAACTTCAGGGCCTATGTCTGGGGGTGGCTCCAGTGAAGCCTACCTCGCTCATTGTGTTACTAGGGATGACAAGAACTTCATCCTCCCCTGTACAGGAGGAAGCAGAATCCAGACCCTCCTACTCACCTGCTAGGTGGTGGGAAAGGGGGGCACCTCCAGCTTAAGGTAGTGGGGAACTGGCTTTAAGAAGCCTGGAACTCAGGATAGGTGTGAAGAAGGTGTGGGTGTCATACCTGGGGCTGAGGGCTTTGAGCCAGTCATTGGGAAGAGAGAAAAAAGAAGAGGGAGCTGTGCTGAGGGTTGGGGAGTACAGAAAAGGAATATATACCAGGAGAGGGGCCAAGGATCAAGAGGGTGAGGAGAAAAAAAGCCCTCCCACAGCTTGCTGAGTTGCAAGATCAGCAAGAGACCAGGATTTTCCTTTCTGTATGTCCTTAGTCATCCTCCTCCTTCGCCTTCCTGGCCCTTCTAAAACTGGCTCCTAATGGGGCAAAGGGCAGAAATAGGAGCCAGAGCGGGTTTGTCCTTCTATCTGGAACTCTTCCAGCCACTACAAAGCTGGCTCCTTTTTGACATGCTGCTCTTGGTGTAAATATCACACCCTCGGAGAGCTCTTCCTTGACTGCCCTGACATCTCTATCACAGCCCCCCGTTTTATTTTCGTAACAGCACTTACCACCACCTGGTATTTTCTCAGTTATTTCTTGGTTTCCTTGTTTATTTTTGGCTCCTCTCTAAAGTGTAAGCTCCATGAGAGCAGGACTTTTTCTGTCTTTTTTATAGCTGTATCCCCAGTGCTTAGAACAGAGTGTGGCACAGAGTAGGCACTCATGTATTAGCTTTTTTCATGAATGAATAATAATAGCCAACATTTATTGGGTGCTATGTACCAAACACTTTTGTCATGTATTAACTCAGGGGTCAATAATCTATGGGCCAAGGGGGCAAATCTGTTTCCCTGCCTATTTCCAAAAATAAAAATTTATAGGAGCACATACCCTTTTGTGTACAATGGCAGAATTGAGTAGGTGAGACAGAGGCAGTATGGGTGGCAAAGCTGGAAATATTTGCTACCTGGCCTTTTACAGAGGAGGGTTGCCAACCTGTCTATTAACTCATTTAATACTAACCAACACCATTGAGGTCAGTGCTATTGTTAGTGCTATCTTACAAATAGGGTGACCGAGGCACAGAGAACTTGTCCAATGTCACACAACTAGTAAGAACAGAGGCTGGATATGAGCCCAGACAGCCTTGCTCCAAGGCCCAGGTTCCCAGCTACCACACTCCACTACCTTTCTAGGAATGAACAGAAGGAAGGAGGGAGGGAGAGAGGGCAGGCTGGTCGTAGGCACCGTGGGTGTATATGTACATGTTCTTATCAATGCCAGTGTCTTAGTTTCTTAGTGCTGCTGTAACAGAGGAAAAGGAAAACATGAAAAGAAAATGAAAGATAAACTCCAGGGTAGCTAGGAGGCCAATGAAGCCCTGTAATGCTTAAGGTTGTGTGTCAACTTGGCTGGGCCATGATCTCAGTGATTTGATAGTCATATGATGGTGTGCCCATTTCCATGATGAGATTTGATATTATGTGATCACCTCCATAATGGGATCTGCTGTGAGTAGCCAATCAGTTGAAAGGGATTTTCCTTGGGCATGTGGCCAGCATTGAATTATAAGTAGACATTCTGGCAAGGCTCGTGGGCTTTTGCTCATTCTGGATCCTGCAGCTGGCTCCTGTTCATCTGATCTCCAGTTCTTGGGACTTGAGCTAGCAGTTTATCTGTGGTCTTGCCTGCCAATCTTTGGATTCATCAATCTTAACAGCCTGTGAACAAGAGCCCTGCTCACCGACCTGCCGATCTTGGGTTCACCAGCCCCTGTGACTACGTGCATCAGAAGAAGCCTCTATCCTGACCCACAGACTTGGGACGTTCCAGCCTCTACAACTATGTGAACCATTTGCTTGATATAAATCTCTCTCTCTCTATATATATTTATATGCTTTGCTGGTTTTGCTTCTCTAGAGAACCCAGTGTAAGGCGAGCCCTTAAGACCCTGGGTCATTGTTTTTGAGACTCGGTCAGGCACTGAGACCCAGAGCCCCTGGATCAACCCCAAAACATAAACAAAGACCCTCTTTCTTTAATCTGAGACGGAGTGGAAAATATTCTCCATTTAGGACTTGGGGCCCTACATTTTTCTTAATGAGGTGTTGGTGGTTCAGTAGTAGAATTCTTGCCTTCCAGGCCGGAGACCCAGGTTTGAGTCCCAGCCAATGCACCTCATGCGCAGCCACCATCCGTCTGTCAGTGGAGGCTTGCAAATTGTTATGAAGCTGAACAGGTTTTGGCGGAGCTTCCAGGCTAAGTCAGGCTAGGAAGAAAGGCCTGGCGATCTACTTCCAAAAATCAGCCCACGAAAACCCCATAGGGCACAAAGGTTGCTATCCGTGAGAATGGTGCAGGATCAGGGAGTGTTCCCTATCATTATGCGTGGGTCACCATGAGTTAGGGCTGACTTGATGGCAGCTAGCAACTACCACAAACATTTTTCTTAAACCTTTGACCCCTGCCACTGCTTATCTATGCAAGAATCAAGGAATCAAGAATCTGTGGTCTCTTGCCATCGAGTTGATTCTATCTCATAGCGACCCTATAGGACAGAGTAGAACTGCCCCATAGGGTTCCCAAGGCTATAATCTTTATGGAAGCAGATTGCCACATCTTTCTCCTGTGAAGCAACCTTTCAATTAGCAGCTGAATGCTTAACCACTGTATCTCCAGGGCTTCTTCCGATTTATACAGATAAGGGTAATTTAAGGTTGGACATAGCATTTTTTTTTTTTTTTTTGGCATCTCACCAAAAAAACGCTCTATCTCCACGCTGTGAACATGTTTGGGAACCACACATTCATTTCTCTGATGTTTAAATTTGGATGCAGTTCAAGTCAGAAATTGAAGAAACACGAAACCAATAAGTAGATCCTCTAGCATCAGAGTGTTATGTATTGAATTATGTCCCCCCAAAATGTGTTGTAAATCCTAACCTCTATGCCTGTGGTTATAATCTGATTTGAGAATGGTCTTTGTTATGTTAATGAGGTAGGTTAGGACAGGGTGTATCTTGAGTCAATCTCTTGAGATATAAAAGAGATTAAACAAGCAAGCACAGGAGAGATGGGGTAAGATAGATGCCAGGACACTTGGAGATCTCCAAGGAACCAGGTAGCAGACACTGAAGAGACAAGGACCTTCCTCCAGACCTGACAGAGACAGAAAGCCTTCCCCTAGAGACAGAATTCAGGCTTCTAGCCTCCTAAACTGTGAGAAAATAAATTTCTGTTGTTAAAGCCATCCACTTGTGGTATTTCTGTTATAGCAGCACTAGATAACGAAGACAAAGGAGATAAACCGTAACCTTGGAAATCGAAGCCCAACACAGGAAGGAGGCCTCCTAGTAGTGCTGAAAGCTTTTCCTTCTGATAAGAAGTACAAAAAAGGAGGGGATGGGACAAGCTGGACAGGAGCAGTGACCTGAGCTGTAGATTAGCCCTGTCCAGTTAGAGAGGTCTGCTCTGCAGAGGCTGGGCATTTTCTGGAAGGTGCTCTCTGGGGAGGAGTAATCAAAAGCACAGCCCCTCCCCTCTACAAACGTCTGGTGACCTTCTGTATAACAGGATGAAACATTGCCCAGTTCCGCGCCGTCTTCACATTTGAGTCCATTGCTGCGGCTATTTTGTCAGTCCATCTCACTGAGGGTTTCCCTGTTTTCATGGGCCCTTTTTTGGAGGGGTTTATCTCTACAAGCAGAAATGGAGAGCCTTCCTCGTACATGTCCATGGCCCAGCCTCTGCCTGCCTTTCAGCCTTCTCCGCATCAAACTCCTTGTCACCCCCACTCTGCCTCACTGAATCACTCTCTCCTCCACCCCTTTGCCCTCACTACTCCCTCTGCCTGGGGCATTTTTCCTCTCCCCCTCCCTTCTCTTCATCCCTTGGCTCACCCACCACCTCACCTGGAAGCTGTCCCCAATCCCCCACCCTCTCCTGGGGCTCCCACGGGGCAACTTGGGCTTCCTCCCCAATAGCTCTAACCGCAGGAGCTGTAATGGGCTGCTGCCTTGCCTAACCCCCTCCACTCTTGCTAGACTCTCTTTTATTTTGGAAATTCCAGCAGTTTACCTTGAGGTGGACATATAGTAAACATGCAATAAAGATTATTATTAAGTGGAAAACTATCCAACTTACATGGGGCAAAGGAATGTGTTATGGTAGACAAGGCCAGAGCAGGAGGTTGGGTCCAACCTGAGGAAGGCCTGGACATCAGACAAGGGTGCTGGCATTTACACCGTGGGCATGTGGAGCCACTGGCAGTGCTGAGGAAGGCCTCCTAAGGCTGGTGCTGCCCACTAACAGGAGGGCTCTGCAGGGCATGAGGACTCAAGCAGAACACGGAGGATCACGAGGGAGGAAGGTGTGACGATTGCTCTGGCATTCTGGAATGCACTCACGAGGTCTTCTAAGGGTTTGGTGTGCCTGGACCAGCCCCCAGGTTCCACTCCCACCTGAGCTCACTAACGGAGTGAGTGCTGGCCCTCAGCTCTGGCCTCCTACCAGAGCCCATGACCTCACCCAAGTGCACAGATCCCGTGACAAGCATGTGACCCAGCAGCCAGCCCAGGGACAGGCACAGCGGGATGAGGGGAAGGAGATCAGCTTAGAAACAGGAAAGGGAAGGTTGTTTCCAGCAAGAGGGATGACCTGGGTTCTTGAAATCCATTCATTCATTCATTACTTTATCCATTCAACAAAACTTTATTGGTAGGTTTGAGTCCTGTGGGAGGTGAAAAAGCTGTCTCCATCCTCAAGAAAAGACCCTCAAGCAAAGCAGAGGGTCAGCAAAAATAAAGGAACCCTCTGTGAGATGGATTGACACAATGGCTGCAACAATGGGCTCAGACATCCCAAAGATTGAGAGGATGGCAAGGACGGGGCAGTGTTTTATTCTGTCATACACATGAGGCCACCATGAGTTGGAGCCGACTTCAAGGCAACTAATAACAACAGCAACCATCTTCGAGAAGTTGGAGGAAGAGTAAGAAATGTGCACACGAAAAGGGGTCATAAACATCAGAGAAGACATAGAGACCAGAGCACCACGGGCCAGAGGATGGAAACGGAACTGGGAAGATTCCCCAAGGAGGGGGCATTTCACACCGGTCTTGTCTCAGCTTCCCAGGGCAGCAATAACAAATTACCACAAACTAGGTGGTTTAATACAACAGAAATGGGCTCTCTCACAGTTCTGGTGGCTGGAAGTCTGAAATCAAGGTGTCAGCAGGACTGCATTTCCTGTGGATGACCTAGGGGAGAATCCTCTTGCCACTTCCAGGTTCTGCTGGCCATCGACATTCCTTAGCTTGTGACCGCATCTCTCTCACACTGTCTCTCCTCTGTGTGTCTATGTCTTCTCTTCTGTCTGTCTCAAATCTCCCTCTGCCTTCCTCTTATAAGGATACTCGTTATTGGATTTAGGGCCTACCCAGATAATCCAGGATTATTTCTTCATCTCAAGACCTACCTTAATCACATTTGCAAAAACTTTTTCGAAACAAGGTAACATTCACAGGCTCTAGGGATCTGCTGTAGACATATCTTTGAGGAACTATTTTCCGGCCTACCTCAGGCCTTAAAAGATGACCGTGATTTCAACAAGAAGACAGGAGAAGGGTAAAGAAGAACAGGTAAGCCAGACAGAAAGAGACATGAGCACTGTAAGGGCGAAATCTTTGGGGGATGGGTTTCTAGTTGTCCCTGGTAGATGCTCAATAATCACTCGTCTCTTTTGTCTGATGAGACGATGGACTTCTACCAGCTCCTCTTCCTTCATTCCCTTCCTGGACCTGCCACTAATCACCTGAACTTGTCTCTCAATAGCACTTAAAGTCTCCTGAGCCCCTCTCCTTCTGCCAAGGGATTGGGAGAGCAACCCCAGCCCTGGATCAATGTCCCAGCTCCCCACATCACAGATGAACACTTGGACAAACCTATGTTGTCCAGCCTTAGCTGGGCTGTGGTCACCACAGGGCTTAATTTGTCCTTAGATGACCTCAATGGCATCCTTCTCAGAAGCTCTGCAGCCCTTCCTCACGCTCCTTAAATGGCCTTGCTCCTCTCTCAGCGAGCCCAGTTTTCTACCAACCACATTACTGAGGAGAAGAGGGCTACCTGCCCTCTACCTGCAAGTCCATCTGTAGCCTCAAGAAACCTCTGACCTCAAAGAGAAAATGTCCCTCCTCCTGACTCTCAGAATGCTTTCCCAGCCCCTTGATCTCACCCTCCTTCCCTCCCTGGGATCCTACTCCCTCAGTGGCCTCTTTCTCTCCATCTGTTTAGCCCCTCCTCTGCAGGTTCCTTCTCTTTAGCTGATAAACCTGCTTGTCTGGTATCTTCCAAGCACCCCCCCCCCCGGCACTTTCTGATTAAACAGTGCATTTCATATGGGCAGGGGTACACGCAGTACAACATGTATGTCTTCCGGGGCCCCTCAAAACCTAAGGACTGTGCCCTAGGCTCGGGAACTATTCATCAAATGGATATTCCTGATCCTATCACTTCCCAGCTCCTCAGTGGTGTCTCAAGGTAAAGTCAAAATGATGTGTGTGTATGATTACATACATGTATGACCTAATGTCTTGTGTGTAGGACACACCAGGCATCTGGCCTCTCTCCCACTTCTTCTTCCTCCCCTGATCTAATCATTCCAGAATACTTGCACTATCCAGAGCCTGCCACACTGTGATTTGCCTCTCCTGGCCTTTGTGCATGTTGTTCCCTCTCTCTGGAATACGTCTTTCCCACTTCTATACTGTCTACACTTTTGCTTTCAACTTGGCTTGAGGATCTCCTCCTCCAGGAAGCCTTCCTGGCTCTCTCTTCACCCCAACCACCTCCTCCTAACTCCCACCTAGCACTGTTGAAATATGTAGGAACAGTGTGTGTACAATCCTGCCTCCTCCATGAGACTGCGAGATTCCTAGGGTTTGTTGTTGTTGTTAGTTGCTATCAAGTTGGCTCCAACTCACGGCAACCCCATGTGTTCCAAAACAAAATGTTGCCCAGTCCTGTGCCATCTTCATGACCATTGGGATGCTTGAGTCCATTGTTGCAGTTACTGTTTCAATGCATCTTATTGAGGGTTTCCTTCATTTTCACTGACCCTCTACTTTACCAAGGAGCCCTAGTGGCACAATGATTAAGTGCTCAGCTGCTAACCAAAAGGTTGGTGGTTGGAACCCACTCAGCATCTCCTTGGAAGAAAGACCTGGTGATCTGCTTCTCTAAAGATTACAGCCTAGCAAACCCTTTGGAGCAGCTGTGCCCCATCACATGGGCTTGCTATGAGTCGAAATCAACTAGACAGCACCTAACAACAACTACTTTACCAATCATGATGCTCTTTTCTAGCAACTGGTCTTTCCTGACCATGTGTCCAAAGTAAGCAAGCCGGTCTCTCCACTCTCACTTCTAAGGAGCATTCTGGTTGCATTTTTGCTAAGACTGATTTGTTCGTTCTTCTGGCAGTCCCCAGTGTATTCAAGACTCTTGACTAATACTACAGTTCGGATGCATCAATTCTTCTGTCTTGGGAGTAGGGAGGCTCTTGTTCAGTGATTTTAGCCCTAGTGCCTAGGGCCTGGCAATCGGTAGGTGCTCAATAAGGGTTCATTAAATGAATATGTTAATTAATGTGTAGAGAAGTGCTAGTGATTCCAGAGGCAACTTCCAAATTTCCTCTCGAGTCCTAGTACCCACCTGTAAAAAGGGGTGAAACTCACTAGGGATACACAGTGTCCAAGACGACATGAGCCCACAGTCCAGGGTCTCCAAAACATCAGGTTTAAGAAAACCCTTCCTTAAGTTGGCTTTAAAAATTAGGACTATAAGCCATGATTTTATTTTTCAAATCCAAGGAGGATCTGGAATACGATTTCTATTGCTGTATTCTAAAAATATATTTTTTTTTATTGCTTTCTGCTTTCTTCACAATAAAATAGTTTCGGCATGACACTTCTTGTGTAAGTGAAAGCACCATTTATTGAAATAGCATTTTATGAGTTTTAAGGGCAACAAATATCTGACTTCAGGCCAGGGTGAAGAGAAAGGGGAGGGGCTCCAGGCAGGGTAGTTCTATCTCTGCCAGAGAAGGCCCCAGGCCTGGCGCCAGGAAGCTTGAGGATTGCCAGAGGTTTCCAGCTTCTCCAGGGATGTTGGCCCTGGAATCCAGGATCAATCATCCTCAATCAATGAGCAAATATTTATTGAATGATTACAGCACTTGGAGCCACAGCTGAAAGGAACATAAGAAGCATGTGAGCCTGGTTTGCTTTCTGTGGTAAGCTCCTTCTGGTCATACCATTACTATCACTTCTACGAATAAGAGTATCCAACGTTCACTGGGCACCCACTCTGCAATGAAGGCCTGTTTATATACCGTATTGACTCTTTACAAAGGAGCTCTGGTGGCACAGTAGTTAAAGCGCTTGGCTGCTAACCGAAAGCTCGGCAGTTCGAATCCACCAGCTGCTCCTCGGGTGAAAGATGTGGCAGTCTGCTTCCATAAAGATTAAAAAAAAGAAGGAAAACCAACAAACCAAACCCATTGCCGACAAGTTGATTCCGACTCATAGTGACCCTATAGGACGGAGTAGAACCTCCCCATAGGGTTTCCAAGGAGCGGCTAGTGGATTTGAACTGCTGATCTTTTGGCTAGCAGGCGAGCTCTTAACCACTGCATCGGACAAGAAAACTACTATCCAAATACACTTTGTGACTTGTCCAGGAGAGCTGGAGACAGGACCAGGTCTCTGGATTACAGCCTTAGAAACTCCATGGGGCAGTTCTGCTCCGTCCTACAGGGCCACCATGGGTCCGGAATCGACTCGATGGCAGAGGGTTTGGTTTTGACTCTTCACAAAAACACCCTGAGGCAGTTAGTATTATTTCTACTTAACAGATAAGGAAACTGAGGCACAAAGAGGTCTCACATCTAGCAAGTTGCAGAGCTGGGACCTGAATGTGGATTCCCTGATTTCAAACTCAAAGTCCTTTGATAATGATAGCCAGTATCTGCATGAGGTCTCCCAAGGTTACAGTGTATTTTCTGGTAAATTTCTAATTTGATCCTATTACCAATCCCCTGAGGTCAACGTTATTATAATCTCTGTTTTACAGATAAGAAAACTGAGGTTCAAGTGACTTGTCAAAGGTCGCTCTGTTAATAAATACATATTCCGGATTTGATTCGAAATCAAATCCTGTGTTCCTTTTGCTACACCATGGCAAGGGCTGGATCTTCTAGTTTTGGCCCCCTTCCAGCTGCTAGCCCAAAGCTGGGCACTGCAGTCTTGTGGAAGGAGTTTAATTCTAGAAACAGAATTCTCACAACAACCCCAAGGACCCCATCACTGGCTGTGGCCCCGCCTGGACTCTGCCCCAGACTTCTGTCTCTGGGAAGGCAGAGGAGGGAGCTCCAGGCCTCGTGGCCAGGCTGCTGTGGGGGCCAGCAGCCCAGCTTGTGGGAGCTGGAGCGTGAGTGAGGCGGCGGGGAGCTGTGCCTGGCACTCCTCAGTCAGGATGCTTTCTAATGAATGGACCAATTGGTAGTTGTAGGTTACGTGGGCCAATTGTGGTTAGGAGAAGGGAGGGGTCTCCTGATAAACACTGCATTCCTGCTCTTGTCATGAACTCAGAGTGCTCAGGAACACAAAAAGTGGGAACACAGCTCCTGCCCACCCCTCTCGGCTCCAGGTTAAGTCTACCCCCTCATATTCTCCTGGTCCCCAGAACAATGCCTCCTCACAACAGGATCCAAATGAATGTCTATAGTAGGAAAGGGTCTTTTCCTGAAGTAGAACCAGCCTTGGCCATGAGCCACCCCCACCCTCATTCCCTGACCAGGGCCCTGATAAAGAGGCATTACCACAGCCACACTGGATTCCTCTTTGAATTGAACCAACGGTGGCACTGACTGGATAACAGATGCAATGCCCTCTTGGCCTCTCTACCCTTTATATAACCCAAACCAAGCCAGTTGGCTTTGAGTCAATTTCAACTCGTGGCGACCTCCTGTGTATATAGTAGAACTGTACTCCATAGGGTTTTCAAGGTTGTGATCTTTGGGAAGCAGGTTGCCAGGCCTTTCTTGGGAGGCACCTCTGGGTGGGTTCAATCAACCAAACTTTCTGTTAGTAGTGGAGAGTTTTTATACCACCCAGGGATTCCACTCCTTATATACATACATATATATATATATATATATATAAACCAAAGCCATTGCTGTCAGCTCAATTCCAACTCATAGCAACCCTATGAGACAGGGTAGAACTGCCCTATAGTGTTTCCAAGGAGCAGCTGGTAGATTTGAACTGCTGGCTTTTTCGTTAGCAGCCTGAGCTCTTAACCACTATGCCACCAGGGCCCCTACTGCGTATATTAAAAAAAATCAAAACCTGCTGCCATTGAGTCGATTCCAACTCACAGCTACCCTATAGGACAGAGTAGAACTGCTCCATAGGATTTCCAAGGAGCGTCTGGTGGATTCAAACTGCTGACCTTTTGGTTAGCAGCCATAGCTCTTAACCACTATGTCACCAGGGCTTCCACTCCTTATATAGCACCTCTATACTCCAGGCAGTAGTCTCTGTGTGGTGCAAACAGTTTACACTCTCGGCTGCTAACTGAAAGGTTGAAGGTTTGAGTCCACCCAGAGGCACTTCGGAAGAAAGGCCTGCTGAACTACTTCCGAAAAATATCAGCCATTGAAAACCCTATGGAGCACAGTCCTACGCTGACACACATGGAACCCCCTAGGAGTTGGAGTCGACTGGATGGCAACTGGTTTTATATTCCAGGCAATGTTCTAGGCATTTTAAACAACACGACAACAACATCCTTACAACAACCCTAAGAAGAAGGTGCCATTATCATCTTCATTTCACAGAGGAGGAAGCTGAGGTTCAGATAGCTCTGTTAACTTGGGGCCACAGAGCTAGCAGGAGGCACAGCTGGAATTTCCTGCTCCCAGGGAAGGGAGGGCCTGGGGTGGGCTAGGACCCTGGCCTGCAGCTTGGAGCAACCCACAGAGATGAGTGTTGCAGACTGGAATGGGGTTGCCCACACTTCCCTTAACCCACACAGGGCAACCCAGGGAAGGCTTCACATCCCCACTCGCACTGCCTCTGAGCCTCCTCCGTCCCCGCCTGGCCGGCCCCCACATGAGGAAGTCTCCTCTCGGACCTCTCAGTTGGCACTGAGCAAACCAACACAGAGAACCAAGGCAAGCAGAGCCTTAAATCACATGAGGTGGAATGGAAGCGTCTGTTGCCACAGCTCTATCTGGGACCTGAGCTCCTCCATCTGCTCCACTCCTGCCTCAGTCTCTTCTCTGCTAGAGGCTCCTGGTTCCCTTCAGGTGACTTCCAGAAGCCAAGCCACTCTGGACTGCCAGGGCACTTTGCACATTTCTCCATCATCACACCCACGGTCTCATGTCAGATTATCCCTGGATGTGTCTGTCTCCCTGGCAGTCTGTGAAAGTGGAGGGCATGTAATTCAACTGGCTGGGGGCTTGCATAGGGCCCAGCTCACAAGTGGAGCTCAAAACTGTTGATTGCATTAGCAGATGAATGCAGATAACATAGGTTCTCACTTCCTGTTTCCAGGCAATTCTCTGCTCTGAAGTCACCCAGGGCCCAGAATAGTTCATTAGTTCTAGATCTGGGCCTGATCTGCTGTTTGAGCACCGGCGGACACACTATCCTCTTTGCAATTCTTTTTTACCGATGAAGGTTAGAACAAACTTTCATGCTAGAAGGGGTTCTCAGCAGAGAGATTGGAGTCTCTAGGGTATAGAGAGAGCATTCAGGAAGCCAAAATTCACTGTGGATAAATGGTTTCTTAATTTCTCAGTTAGATTTATCATCTCTGAGGAGAGCACGAGAGCAACCTGAGAGATTTTGCCCTGCCTAGGTGCCCAGTGGCCAGAAGCTCAGGGCAGGCAAAAGCAGCTGGACCAAGGATACAGGCCTCCCACCAGTGCCTACCTCCTGGGCGAGGCTTCTGGTAGGTGTGAGCCCTAAAGCCAGCTTTCTGGAGACAAAGGGCCAGCTGGCCCTCCTCCGCCAAAGGATAGGATGGCCTCGACAGGTGTACTCATAGTTCTCCTAATGACCAAATGTTGGCCCTAAGTAGTCTGCTAAACACAAGGTTTCCACAGCCTGCCTGGGCAGCAGCAGGCTGAGAGCTACCTGTTACGGATTAAATTGTGTGCCCCCAAAATGTGTGCTGGAGTCCTAACCCTTAGACCTATAGGTGTAATTCCATCTATTGGAAATAGGGTTTTCTTTGCTATGTTAATGAGGCCATATCCATGTAGGGTGTGTTTTAAACCTAATGACTTTTGAGATATAAAAAGAGCAGATTTGTCACAGAGACAAGCAAGCACAAATAGGGGAAAGATAGATGGCTCGTAGAGATCACCCAGGAACCGAGGAATCCTGGGGTTACAGGAGCTCAGACAAGGACCTCCTTCAGAGCTGACAGAGAAGGTCTTCCCCTAGAGCTGGTGCCCTGAATTTGGGCTTCTCACCTACTAAACTGTGAGAAAATAAATTTCTGTTCATCAAAGCCACCCGCTTGTGGTATTTCTGTTACAGCGGCACTAGGCAACTGCCATTGTATTTACTTAATAGGGAAACTCGGGTCTTCTCACTCCAAGGATCCCTCACCCTGTGAAAGAGGGGAAGACCTAAGTAAAAGGGCAAGAGACCCAGGTAGGACAGGTGGGGGCGAGACATCCAGGGTCTGACTCCCCTTCTCTACCCGGATTAGTCAGGGGCCTCAGCACACTCTGGTCCTCTCTGCAGCTCCCTGCAGGGAGCACTGGGGCCTGAAAGCAGCATTCCCTTCACAGCTGCCAGCTTCCAAGGCTTCTAACTTCTGCCACTGGGCCACTTCAGTGGTCGAAAGAACCAGAGTGTCTTAGTTATCTAGTGCTGCTATAACAGAAATGCCACAAGTTGGTGGCCTTAACAAACAGTACTTCTTTCCTCCCAATTTAGGAGGTCAGATGTCCGAATTCAGGGCACCAGCTCTAGCGGAAGGTTCTTTGTGTCTGCTCTGGAGGAAAATCCTTGTCTCGGCTTCTTGGTGTTCCTTGGTGATCTCTACATGGCATCCATCTTTCCCCCATTTGTGCTCGCTTGCTTCAGCGCCTAATCTGCTCTTTTATGTTTCAAAAGTGATTGGCTTTAAACACACCCTACACTGTAATGGCCTCATTAACATAGCAAAGAAAACTTTATTCCCAAATAGGATTACATCCACAAGAATAGGGGTTAGATTTACAGAACATATTTGGGGAACACAATTCAACCCACAACAGAGAGAGAGAGAGAGATTACGAAAGAGAGAACAAGCAAGGGAGCCCTTTGTGGTAGAAGTCAAATTCCCTAGAAAAGATCTCAAGGGGAAATTGCCTGTCAAATAATCTCAAGGAAATGACATTTCCACAAAGCAAATGAGGCTTTCCTCCCACTTCCTGCCATCTATCTCCATTTTCTCTTTTCAGTCTCTCTCCTCCCACCCTTGGTTCATTTCTCCAGCAAGTAGGGACCCTCCTCATCCTCCTTTCTGCCCTCCTCCGTGGTCAGCTGAGCGCTGTCTTCTTGATGATGCTACATTATGAAACCATTGAAACCTCAGATCACGGATTGTTTCAAATTCTTCTCTGCCTCCCCCAGGACCTGGCTCCGGACATGACTCCATCAGTAGTCAGCAAGCGGACAGTGGCTAATCTGACCAGGGCAAGAACACGGAGCCCAGCCTCCTCACTTCAGGACCCACTCCTGAGGCCTCCACCCCAGACTCTGCCAATTCATGGGTGACTTTGGAGGAGGGGGCTTAGCCTATCTGGGCCTCCATTTCCTCACTGGAGGTAATGTGAGTGGAAAAGCTTCTAGTTCTGTGATTCCAACACTCCCTGCCCATGGAGGGGACACACACACAGTCTTGCATGGGTTTGAGCATCTCAGGAACCACACAGAGATGGACACCATCCTGTTGGCTTGGCCCTGAGATCCAGCCAAGAGCTGCCCACCCAAGGTCTCCCAAGCAGGCAGACAGAGGCGGGGGTAAGTGTATCAGACCCAGTGCAGGAGCAAGCGCAGGGGATGCTGCTCAGGGCAGCCACATCAGGCACGTCCAAAGTTCTCCTAGCCTCAACTTCCCCGTGTCTGGTGGCAAAGCTGGTCTGGGGTCAAACATATTCACAACCTCTCCTTTTAAGGTAACAGATATGAGAACTGCAGTCCCATCATGGAGTCACCATTATTAAAGGCCTCGAACATTCCTCTGTGCCCTAGCTCTGCCTCCCAGCATCCCACAGCCTAAGATTCCAATGAATCCTTTCATAACTCAGCACCTATTCTATGCTGGGCATCACCCTGAAGACTTTCTGTATGTCACAATCACTCCTTGAAGGAGGTCTTATCATTGCATTGTACAGATGGGGAAAGAGGAGCTCAGAAGGATTAAGAGGTTTGTTCAAAGTGACACAGCAAGTGAGTGGCAGAGCTAGAACTAAAATCTGGCATTGGGACTCCCAAGTTCACTCACCGTACCACTGTGGCATCATTGCTTACAACCCAAGCAAATAGACAGATAATAATAATACTGACCACCTTCAGGCACTGTGCTAAACAATTTGCAGGCATTATCTCATTCAATCCTTATAACACTTCTGTGAAAAAGATAAATGAATGTCTCCATTTTGTAGATGAGAAAACTGAGGCTGAGAGAGGTTTGTCTAAAACCACACAGCAAATGACTGGGCAGAGCTGTCAAGGTCAAAGAGCTTGTTAGTGGTGGAGTCAGGATTCAAACCTGGCTATATCAAGAATTTCACTTGAGGGGGAGTAAGGACCCGAACCTTGAGCTGACCCAGAATGGCTACTCTTCTCCACAGGCAGAGCTAGGTTCTAGGAGTGAACCTACAGCAGGGTTCTGTGGATGAAGGAGTGAGCAGGAAACGTTTTGCTCCCTTCTCAAGAAGTCTAGAGGTTTATCTTTCTCACATTTCTTCCTATAACATCTTAACCAATCTTAAGTACTGTGGTGTCTGTTGTCAACATGTTATCTTAAATCATTATCACACGGGCCACTTGAGAGAACATTCCTGGGTAAAGTAAGCCCTCAGCCTGCTTCCTCTGGCTGGGTGTCTGTCTCTGGCCTTCCTTCCTGAAGGCTCTAAGCACTCAGTTGCTGCCTCCACACTCCTTAGCTTCTGCCTGCTCCACAAGCCCATGAAAACAGGGACGACACCTGCGCATTCACTGTTATATCCCCAGTGTCCGGCACAGTGCCTGGCACATAGTAGGCACTTGGTGCACATTTGTTCAATGAATGAACTATTCTCTAATTGCCTCATTCAGTTCAACCATTAGCTGGCTATCTGTTATGCGCTAGGCACCATTGATTCAGAGGTAAGTGAACACAGGTGTCACCCTGGAGGAAGTTTCTGTCTAGGGTGGAGGCAGAATATAGCCATCACCTTAATCCTTAAAATGCTACCTTAATCTGGACCACTTTAAATACTTTGTAAAATAATGTGAAGAATGAATGAATGATAAATAACTGATTGGGCTACTATGGAGGAATAAGTCCAGTGGGAACACAGGAAAGGGAACGACTGATCTACCCAGGGAGTTGTGGGAGGCTTTGCTGGTGGAAGATGAGGTAAATTTCAGCCTTGAAGGAGGAGGAGTTTGCCATCAGGACAAATGAGGAAAGGGGAAGAACATTCCAACCAGAGGGGCCAGGCCAGTATGAGCAAAGGCATGGGCTGTAAGGTTATTTTGGGGGGTTGGAGCAAAGGGTATGTGGGACAAGTGAGAAGAGATACCATATACATATATATGGAGCCCTGGTGGCCCAGTGGTTAAGAGCTTAGGCTGCTAACGGAAAGGTTGGCAGTTCAAATCCACCAGTCACTCCTTGGAAACCCTATGGGGCAGTTCCACACTGTCCTATATGGTCGCTATGAGCCAGAATCGACTGGACAGCAATGAGTTTGGTTATATATATATATATATATATATATATATATATATATTTCCCAGGGGATGGGGGGACAACCTCAGAGAAAGATTGAAACACTTTGAAGTATAACGAAATGAAGAAAGGAAAAGCACCTGAAGTTGGCATGATAATTAATAGGCTCATCTTATTAGGGTTCATTTAGATTCATTCCCATGTAGAAACAAAATGTGATTAATCATCACTGTGAATCCATTTCCAAAAGCATCAGGGGAAATGCAGGGCCCAGGTGCCTGGCCTCCAATCCTGCCCTGCCAGAGGGAACACGAGTCCCAGCCAGTATTTACATCACCCACAAGTCAAATGCCCCGAGTGTCTCCCAGCACAGATAGCAGACCCCTCCCAGCTCACCATCACAGGGCACATTCCCTCACCTCCTGGCCAGGTGGCTGGCCTCCCTGTGTGTCCCCTTCCACCAGGACGTGCGAGACAAGAGGCTGGGCGGGCTACCTCGGGCCTGCATAGGATGGAAGGGGCTGCTGGCAAATCTGCTGACTCAAGCTCCTTCGAGGGGCTACAGCCGCGCACGGGAGAGGCCCCAGTGCCTGCCTTTCTCTCCCAGTGCCTGTTCCTGCTCTCATTTCCTGCTTAGGTCTGGGAATTTTCAGGCCTAGAGGGAAAGTCCCTTGGGACAAATATTAGAAAGAGGGTGACAGCACTGGATCTGCCTGCAGAGCACAGAAGGAAAGGCTCGATACGAGGCCAGGCGTGCAGAAGGGCGAGGAGGCGGTGAAGCCCGCGTTCTCTTCGTGAAGAAAACAGTTGGCGACTGGAAAGACAAGCCGGGAAGACCAGACCGAGAGCTGGGGGAGGGGAAGAGATGGGGAGGCGGCTCAGTGGGCCTCCAGAGTGAGTGTGTGTGTGTGTGTGTGTGTGAGAGAGAGAGAGAGAGAGTGTGTGTGTGTATCTGTGCGTGTGCGTGTGCGTGTGTGTGTGTGTGTGTGCCTGGCGCATGTCCAGGGTGATTTCCCATAAACCACATGCCCAGCCCGCTTAAAAGGCTGTGCCGAGGAGCTGGCCAGTGAAGCTCGGCTGGGGAAAGTGAAAGTTTGCCTCGGGTCTCTCCGCGCCGCCGCGGGTCTCAGCACCGCGGCACAGCCGAGCGGCGCGGCGCGGCCCCTCAGCCCGGGCGCCCATTCAAGCAGCGGCGAGAGACCAAGGGCGGCCGACGCGCCCGGCCGGGACCCAGCTGCCCGCATGACCGCCCGAGGCGCCGCCGGGCGCTGCCCTCCCACGGTAAGCAGCGGCGGCAGCGCGGGGCCCGGGCCCGAGGCGGGAGGGCGGCGCGGCCCCCCTCATCGGACCCTCCGGGCGCCCCGGCTGCACGGGCTTTCCCGCCGCGGCGGCGGGCTGCGGTTTCCTTCCCTCCTTTACGCAGAGCTGCCCCCGAGGACGGCCCTGCGGCTGCTCCCGGGGCTGCGACGCTTCCCTGGCAAGGAGAAGGCAGCTCACCCCATTGCATGGAGAGGAACGCTGAGCCCTCCACAGGCAGCAAAGAGGGGTTCCCAGGCACGGGCAGAGGCTCGGTGTCATCCACGGCGCCCCTGCCTCTACCGGCTTCCCGACCTTTTGACCGGGCACCGCCAAGGGACAGGAGTAGTGGCTGCGCTCCGAGTGTGGGTCTGGTGCCTTCCCCACTGGGCACCTTCTTTTTCCGCCACTCACAGGCTTCCAGACGCTTCAGGGGAGTGGGCGCTTCTGGGTGGGGAAAGTTCAGGGATCGTCAGGCTTGTACAATACCAGGGCCTATGCCAAGCAACCTGCTGGTAGAGGGAAGGAGGCAGACAAGCCACTACTTGTTCCAGCCCACAGGCAGCTGATGGGACTCGAGTGGCTGGGTTAAAGCCCGTCTTGGGGGGCCCAGGCCTCAGAGCTGACTTGACCCTGGCTTTGGACGTGCTAGCTCTGAAACATTTTCGTAGAAAATCTGGTCTTGGTCAGTTGAGAAGATCCAGAGCTTGGTGGTGGTGAGGAATGTGGAAGGTGGGTTTGGCTCTGCAGAGTTTTGGGCAGGACAAGGGGAGCTCAGGACTGCATGGGAGATGCGGGGCCCCAATGGTGGATAGCGGCTGCTGCAGCTCCTAGAAGGTGCGCATGACACTGTTAATGAACAGTACTGTAAATGGTCTTCCAGTGGGTTTGCTTCTGAGGAATCCTGGAGATAGGAAGAGGAACCTGGTGGGAAGAGGAGCAGAAAAAATGTGTGGGAATGGGGGAAAAGCTTGCAGGTGGAGGGAGAGGGAGAGGGAAGAACACAACTACAGGGGAGGAAGAGCCCAACTGAAAGAGAGAGAGAGGAGATGAAGCTGAGAGGAGAAAGGGGGGAAGGGGGAAGTGATGGGCAAAACACAAGGAAAGAGGCTGGAGGGTGAGACCATGAGGAAGGCTGAGCTGATGCCCAGAGGAGAAAAGAAAAGGGGGTTGGTTTTAGGCAGGGACAGTCCAAGGGTCCAGTCATGCCAGGGTCTCTCCAGAGACCTGTGGATGGAGATGATGGACCAGGATGGGAGGCAGGTAAGGATGGATGGCCGATCTGAGATGTCCCCACATCTCTCTGAACCTGCAACAAAGATACTTTCTGAGGCTGCCCCATAGAGGCAGAGGCTGGTGGACAGAAGGAAAAAAAGAGGAGGGAGAAGAGTCAGCCCTGCCAGATGCAAGTCACAGCGTTAACCCTAGGGTGTCCATCCAGATTCTTCTCTGAGGCAGAACTGGGGCCCTAGATCCAGGGGCGGCCCCCTTTGGTCACCTTTAAAGTCAGCCTCCTGTATGTGCTCCCCAAACTAATGCCTGAAATTTCTCCAAAATTCAGGCATCCGTTGGGGTTAAGCATTGCCCTCACCTCACTGTCCTCAAGCACCTATATCTTGACATGCCTGTGGCAGGATTGTCTTCCTGAGCATCCCTTTCCCCAGGGTCCTTTCCTCCATACCATTTATACCAGGGTCTCAGAGCCTCAATGGCAGCCAGCCTGGGACAGAGACACACTTTCTGCATGGCCCAGTTTCCTCCGATGGGTGTCGAACCCCAGGTTCCTGGGCAGCCATTCTCATCCAGGGCTGCCTCCCCAACTGCCCAACAGAACTCCAAGCCCCCTCATGGCTGTTCTCCCCCTCCTCCACATTCCCCTTTCCTCAGGCCAGGCCAGGACCTGCACGGTCCCTGTGCTGAATGGCACTGGGCCACCCTATGCCTCTTCCCTCCAGACCTCCCTCTTTCTCTCTGCCTCCAACTCCTCTCCATCCTTCAAGGCCTCACTAAGGCCCCTTCTCCCTGCAACCTCCCTGGTAGCCCGGCCAGAGCTGCATCTCCTCCCCGGTAAGAGCTGGCACGCGTTTGGGCCTTTCACTATGTGTAAATCAGCATGTTGTTGTGAGCTGTTTCATAGCCTCTCTGTGTTTTTCCAATGTGCTATTTATTTGCAGTATTTGTCTCATCATCTGTATTACTGGGACTGAGCCCAGATCCCAGAGGCCAGGGAGGTGCCAACCCTCACCCCACCCTGCCGGTATTTCCCTAAATCTGGGGGCGTCAGCTGACAGGAGGCTCAGGAGCTCTCAGGAGGCAACCTGGAGCTAGGAAAGAAAGCTCAAGGGTCTCTCTGCCTCTGGCTGGACAAAGGGAGACCTAAGGCCAGGAGAGGGCAGAGGGTACCTCAGTGAGGAGGAGGGAAGGAATAAGAAGTGACACAGTATTAGGAGCTATTTCCATCACTCTGCAAGTGAGCAGTGACAGGGCCAGGTGGGTGCTGAAAGGAGGGAGAGACCTCAGAAAAATGTCCCCACCATGATAAGAGCTGGGCTGGCTGGATGCAGAGCTTGATAGGGCTTCGCTAGCCGGTGTCAGCCAGGGCTGGCTCAGAGCTAGCATTGGTACCTGCAGTCAATTGGTTGGGATCCTCAAAACATACACCCAGCGCTCCAAGAGGTCTCTGGCAAGGAATGGGTTCCCAGTGAAACTGAGTTTGAGACCACTGGTTGTGCCCGGGGCAGAGCCAGGCCTTTCTGTGGAGCCAGGTGGGAAGAAGGCCTGGGCCCAGGAAAAACTCTCTGGCTTGCAGTCTGAAACCTGGTGCATGAATGTAAACTTGGGAGGAGTGGGCTGCTCAGAAGGTGCCTAGCTCAGTACTTGATGTTGCAGGGACAGGATAATGGGCAGATGCAAGTCCTGCCCTCAAGGATTTTCCTGTGTAATGAGGAATTTAGACAGGTAGGCATATTATTTATGTTATCATTAGAAGTTTAACATGTAGTCAGGCTTGGCCTGGGTGGATCTGGGAAGGCTTCTTGGAGGAGGTAACTTTTGAGTTGTTATCAATGGAGAGCAAGTTTGTGTCATGGCTGTTAGGAAATCCCAGCAAAGCTGCATTTGGGGACCACTGCATCCTGGAGTGAGGGACAGAGTCTGTAGAACTGTAGGTATAAAGTCTTTGTTTTTCTGCCCTCAGCAGGGCCTGGGAGCTCCTGGGGAGAGTAAGAGCTGGGAAGAAATGACACCTTCTCTGTCGCAGACATGGCTGGGCCCCCGGCTGCTGTTGACCTGTCTCCTGGTGAGCACGAGTGTTACCGAGGCGGTGCCAGAATACTGTAGCCATTTGATTAGGGATGGCCATCTGACGATCCTACAGCAGCTGGTGAGTGTTCTTCCATGCCTACCTCACTTCTTCCCCACTGGGGAAACTGAGGCAGGAGCCAGGGAGCAGGGTCAAAGAGAGGGGATGCAGACAGAGAAACAGGGCTACGCAAATGTGGTTGTAGCTCCCACCCAGCTTCACTGATGCTCCCCTAAGTCACCTTCCCATGTAAGGGCCTCTGGCCCCCCAGCTCTGAAACCCTCTCTAACTTGCCTGCAGGCAGTGGACGACGGGGTAGGCTTTCAGCTGGTTGCCTGTGTTAATAATTCCCCAGGAATATCAATTCTAGACTCTGAAAAGGCTTCTGAGGTCTGCTCTCCCTTAGTGAGATGCCTCCTCCAGGGAGCCAGCACAGTGCCTGATGTGTCCAGATGTTGCCTCCAGCTCCTGGACTCTTAGATATGCCACCAGCCTGGCACCAAGGCCCTTGCCAGATTTGGAAGGGAGGCTGCTGCCTGACTCTCAGCCCTCTGCCCCCACTCCTTGGCTCTTGCCCGAGCCCCAGGGCTGAGATGGCTTGCTCATCTAGGCCATGAAGGAGTCGGTGCCCCATTCTACTTCGGCCCACAGAGTCATTCCAGGCATGGCCCAGCCGGGCATAATCAGGTTCCTATCATGGCTGCTATCCTGCTCAGATGGGAATTTATCATCCCTCTGGCCAGCCAGGCAAGGTGGGGCACCACAGCTAAGGCCAGCTCCAGGGCCCTGTGCTTGGGGCCTACAGGCTAGGCCTCCCATCCCTCTAGCCCCTATACCACTCCTCCTGCGTGTAGCTGCAGCAGTCATGCAAGCTAGACTCAAGAGCCACAGCATTCTCTGAGGCTTAGAATCACAGAGCCACTGCGCTGGGGTCCAGCGGGGGCCTTGAGGACATTTAGCTCCAGCCCTCCAGGTCCAGAATCCCCAGACATCATCCATCCTCTGCTTGAATTCCTGCCATGACAGGGAGCTCATTACCTCCCAGGGGAGATTTTGTTCTGTATACTCTGTTAGATAGTTCTTCCTTATAACAAGCTGCCATCTGTTAGATTTCATCAGGTACAAGGTGGAAGGAAGAGACTCCTTGTTCTTCTACAGCCCTCCCCTAGCCTTGGCTCCGTCTTTCCAGGTGTGGTTGTGGGAGGTAGAAGATGTTCAAATCCTGATGGACCCAAAACTCCAGTCCCTGTTATGAGGCAGGCTAAGTTAAGCCTCAGCCACTCTGATACCACTGGCCCGCTCTCTCTTACAGATTGACAGTCAGATGCAGACCTCGTGCAAAATTCCCTTTGAGTTTGTAGACCAGAACCAGTTGGTGAGTGATGGCTATTTACGAGTTCCACGTGACAGCCTGTATAAGAGTTTGGCTGCTAACCAAAAGGTTGGCAGTTCAAATCCACCAGCCGCTCCTTGGAAATCCTATGGGATGGTTCTACTCTGTCCTATAGGGTTGCTATGAGTCGGAATCGACTCAATGGCAACGAGTTTGGGTTTTTTTGTTTGTTTGTTTAGGTGGGGTATATATGAATGCATGAAGATGGAAGAAATCCTAGAGCCAGGCAGGCTGGGGGCATGAGGTGCTCATGTGTGGAGTGCCAGGGTCTGGGGCTGGGTATGGTTCATGGCGCAAGTACCCTGCTTTCCCCTTCTCCTGTCATGGCACGTATCAAGTGCTTACTATGTGCCAGGCACTTTTCCAGTTTAATTCTGCCAGTAACACTATATGGTACACTGCTATTGTTTTTTATCCTCAGACAGATTAAAGGAGCATAGCTAGTAAGTGCTGGAGGACTAATTTGAACCCTGGAAGGCTAGTTCTGGAACCTAAAGCAAACCAATACTTCCAGGTCATGTGCTTGGCCTGAGGGTGTCACCTCCATCCACCAGACAGGCCAGGATCCAGGGAGTCAGTCCAGCTCTTTCCCTCCTCCTCCTACCACACACCCAACCAGCCAGAGAGCTGCTGGTTCTGCCTCCCAGGCAGCTTGGGATCTGCCCCTCCTCATCAGTTAGTTGGACAATTTGAGGGCCTTCTAACCGGCCTCCCTGCTTCCAGTGCACCCCTCATACCACCACTAGGGGGAGCTTTCTGAAACCCCAGCCTGTTGCTTTCACTCCCCTCCCCAAAATGTGTGGAAGGCCCCTGATCAACAGGAGAAAGCCCAGGTTGCTTAGCCTGGCAATTATGAGCTCCCATCACACAGCCCGCCCACCACCCCCCATTCTTTGCTCCTTTCTGTCTCCAAGTCTTTCTACAAACTCTACCTTACGACTATAATGCCTTTCCAATTGCCCCCACCTCAGCCCTTATTCCATGTGTATTCATCTTCATGTCTCTTACAAAACCTCTGCCATGATATCAACAGGTCGGTCTCACCTCTGAGCTTCCGCACACCTGCCCATACACACTTCTGTTAGAACTGAGCCCTTTGGTTCACCATTATTAGTGGTTTGAGTTGTCTCCTTGAAGAGATGGTGGTCTCATCGAAGACAGAGACCCTGTCTGCTTTAGCTCTGTATCCTTAGCAGCACTTGTGCCAACAGGTTTCTAGTAAATGCTGTTAAAGGCATGAGTGATGACTGACTGAATGAATGAATGAATGAAATACTGATGTTATTCTTTGGACCATGAGGTGGTCTCCAGTGCCAGTATGCACTGGAGGATTAGAAGGAGTCAGATGGTGTAGGACTTTTGTGAAGTCAAGCCGAGAGGGAGGGAGAGGAAGAGGGAAGAAGAGAGAAGAAGAGAGGGATTCCCCAGAGCCCACCCACCCTATAGGTCCCCATCATGATTAAAGCCTCAACCTCAACCTCCAGAAATCCAAAGGTCTGTCTGATCAGAACCCACATTTCCTTTCCTGTATCCCATAACCCCAGGAGTGCCAGATCCCAAAGAGAAAGAATGAAAGAGCAATTTAGTACGGCATTTTCCTTATTACTGGAGTGTTACCCGCCTCCCCCAGTGGTGGGGTAGGTCAGGTTGCAGCATTCCATCTTCCTGGAATGGGGGTATCTAGCACAGACCCTAGGTCTCTAGGCTGCACCAGTCAGGCCATAACCTCTAGATTCTCATTTTTCAGAATGATCGTGTGTGCTACCTTAAGAAGGCATTTCTCCTGGTGCAAGACATAATGGAGGACACCTTGCGTTTCAAAGACAACACCCCCAATGCCAATGCCACCATGCAGCTTCAGGAACTTTCTATTAGGCTAAAGAGCTGCTTCACCAAGGATGATGAAGAGCAGGACAAGGTAGGAAGGTCCTGGAACTGGCAGCACTGAGTAAGGGCAGAGGGTAGCTGTGGAGAGTACAAGCAGTGGTGGGACCATCCACTGCTCAAGGACCCCTGGCCAACTGACCTTGGCCTTCACTGGCATTGTGCCTGCAGCACTGAGTGCATTCACCTACCTCCCTTCATGTCATCATTCACACGCTTTCTCATTCATTCTTTCAACCCACAAACCCCTACTGAGGACCTACTATTCAGGAAGCGCAGTACTCGGCCTTGACAGTGTCATCGTGAGCAAGAAACACATGGTTCCTGCCCTCATGGGGCTTATAGTCCAGTGAGGTTAGCAGCCATTAAACAAACAATGACACAAATAGATATAATTACAAGCATAAGGACTATTCATTTATTTAACAAATAGCTATTGAGTGCCTACCATATACCAGGCACTGTTCTAGGCACTGGGAAACAGCTGTGATCAAAACAGACAAAAATCTTTATATTCATGGAGCTTACATTTGGGGGTGGTGTTGATGGTGGTGAGACAGTTAACAAAACGTATAAGTAAAACATTTGGCATGTAGGATGGTGGTAGTTGCATTGGAGAAAAGTAAACCAGAGGAAGGAAGAACTGGAGTAGGTGAGATAGTGAACCGTGAACAAGAGCTACACAGGGTTCTGAGAGAGAGAAACAGAGGTCTCTAATTTGAATGGAGATGGGAGTGGGGAAGAAGAGACAGGCTTCTGAGGAAGAAAATGTTCATTTGAGATCCAAGGATGAATAAGAGCTGGAAAGCAATATATTGTTAAGAGGGTTCCAGCCCAGGGGACACGAAACACAAAGCCCTCAGGGGGACAGGAACGTGCACATCCAGGGATCCAAAGGGTGGCGAGCATGACTGGACACAGGACATGAAAGGAAGAGGGCGGAGGAAGTAGGAGCCATCTCATTTGGGGCCTTAAAGATGTGGAATTTTGTCTTAAGTGTAAGAGAAGCCATTGTGAACAGGCAAGTGACATAATCTGACTCAGACATTGTAAGCCATTCTGGTTGCTGTGTGAAAGGTGGACTGTAGGAGTGGAAATGGAGGCAGGGAGTCCGGGCTAGAGATATCATGGCTCGGACTAGGTGGTGCAGTGAAGGTGGAGGCAAGTGGGCATGTTCTAACAGATTTTGGAGGTGGAACCAACAAGACCTGGTAAATGCAGTGGGCGTGAGGAGCTGAGGAAAGGGGGAAGAGTCACGAGTCCCAGGTTTTTGTCTTGAGCACCTGGACGTCTCGATGATCCTGATATGGGGATGATCAGAGGGTGGAACAAGAGCAGGCGTTCAGTTTGGGCACACTAAACTCGAGATGTTTGTGAAATGAGTGAATGGAGACTTTGAGCAGGCAGCTGGGTATAGTGTCTTGAGGTATAGATATGTAGAGACAGATAAGAGAGAGAGAAAGAAGAGATACCAGCATATGGGTCACCTATGAAGCCTTGAAACTATATCATTGCCTACTGGCAGAAAGAACCAGCCCCCTGAGCTCAGAGGTACCCAAGCATTTGGAGGTCAGGCAGAGGAGAGGCAGCCCTAGAGGTGAAAGGAAAACCAGGGGAATGTGGTGTCACTGAACCCAAGAAAGAGGATGTTTCAAGATGGAGGAAGTAGCCACCTTATGGTGTTGAGAAGTCAAGCAAGGTAAGGGCCAAAAAGTATCCATTGGATTTGGCCACGTGCAGGTGGCTGTTAGAGGCTAGTGCCAGATCAGGGTGCATAGAAAAGAAGTGGAGGCAATGCTGTGGAGGAACTCAGCTCTAAAAGGGGGCAGAGACAGAGAGATGTAGCTGGAGGGATGTGAAGTTGAAGTAGGAAAATTTTTTAATGAAAGGTATTAAATTTGTGGTCCAACTTTAAGGCTCATAAGAATCACCTGGAAAGTGTGTTAGAAATGCAGATTCCCAGGCCACTCCCCCAAAGAGTCTAACTCACTGGGTCTGAGGGTAGACCCAAGAATATGCATTTTAACAAGTAGCCCCACCCATGATATGATATAAGCAGTCCTGAGACCCCACGTGGGTACACACTGGACGGTGAGGGGTAGACTCTAGGAGGGAGGGATCCTTTGGAGCTGAGAAGAACGGAGCTCCTGAGGAGAAAGGGTACCCCGCTGCTGCAACAGAGGAGCATAGGGGACTTCTGTCTGGTGGTTCCTGTTTTCTCCATAAAAAATGAAGGGAAGTGTGGAGGAGACAGTTTTATGAAGGGAGGAGAGAGAGGGAGCCAGCTTACCTCTTTCTTACGACAACCTTGGGGGAGAGGCTGGCAGGGATTATTGTTTTGACTTTACCCATGAGGAAATGAGCCCAAACTGGATAATTCATTTGGCCAGCGTCACACAGCTGGTGAGCGCTGGAGCTGAGCCCAGGACTTCTCATTCACTCATCTAGTAAACATTTATTAAGGGCCTACCATGCTCAGAATAAAGATCTGGTGATCTACCTCCCCAAAATCAGCCATTGAAAACCCTATTTAGCCCAGATTAGAACACATTTCTAATCGGACACATGGGGTTGCTATGAGTTGGAACTGACTCAACAGCAACGGGTTTGGTTTTTTCAGTTTTGTGAATAGGCCATGGGGAATACAATGATGTGCTCCAGGACTCCACAGCTTAGTAAAACCCATAGCTCTTCCCTCTGTGGCTCAGTGGAAAGAAAAACTTGGTATTTGGGAGCCAAGGGCAAACAGGCCATAGATGAAGTGATGGGCATGTCTGGCATTGCCTAGTGTGAAAGGAGAAACAGGCCCAGGACTGGGCCCTGAGGAATGCCTCACCTAGAAGTCAGGGCAGTCTGTCTGGTAAGGGGACTGAGACAGAGCAGCCTAAGCGGTGGGAGGAAAACGAGGAGTATGTGAAGCTTCTCAGAGCTCTGGTGGATGTTGGGGGCCTGGGTCCCACAAGCAGAAGAAAGCAGCCTCAGCACAGTGAGAGAGGCCACTTAGGGCTGGGGACCTTCAGCCCTCGCTCCAAGACAAGCCAATGCCAGAGAAAGTCCCACATGCCCTGTGGCCTGTTCCATCCCACATTCCACACCACAGCAGGACAATCTTTCTAAAACCCAAGCCTTACCATGCCACTTCCCCCTCCCAGCAACCTTTCAGATGTTTTGTTTCTTTCTTTTTCTTCTCTTTTCTTTTTTTCTCTCTCAGGAAAAGGTTAAACGTTCTTGAAATGGCCAACAGGGCCCAGCAAGACCTGGCCATTGCTGGCATCTCTCCAGCTACATTTCTCACTACTTTCTCCCTAGATGATACTGCTGCAGGCACCCTAGCCTTCTTCTAGTCCTTCAACATTTCAGGCTTTGTCCTGCCTCAGGACCATTTGCACAGTCTATTGCCACTGCCTGGACAACCCTCTGCACACTCCACCTCATGCTCCCTTCCTGATTAACTCCTGCTCATCTTTGAATCAGTTCCTAGGTGAAATTCTCCCTAAACCCTCAGGCTCATTGAGTCCCCCTTGTTATACACCCTCAGAGCACTCAGTACTTCTTCACAGGACTCATCACCCTTGTAACAGTGTGTTTAATGCAAAAGCCCCTGCTATACTCAATGTCCAACCCCACCAGGGACCACCCCACTCTCACTCATTGCAGGGTTCCCAGGTAATTACCATATGCCTGGTCCATAATTTGTATTGAATGGATCTATGAATAAATGACATGTCCCACAACCTCAGGGTTGGTTCTGTTGCAAACCAGTGAGGAGAGGAAGGAGGAAGTGAAAGGGAAGAAGAAGATAGATACGAGAAAGTTCAAGGGTGTTTTGACAAAAGGGCTAGGGACATGGGGCCAATGAACATGCTCACCAAAGGGGCTCCCTGCTCTCCTTCCAGGCCTGTGTCCGAACTTTCACTGAGACGCCACTTCAGTTGCTGGAGAAGATCAAGAATGTCTTTAACGAAACAAAGAATCTCCTTACAAACAACTGGAAAGTTTTCAGCAAGAACTGCAGTGACAGCTTTGCTAAATGCTCCAGCCACGGTAAGTCCAGGGGGCCTGCAAGTGGATGGTGGAGGGAGGATGTAGGGGACAGAGGAGGGACCGGGAGGTGAGGTGTGGGGCTGGAGGGACCCCCAGGGAGGCAGCTACTCGTGCTCCTGTGTGTGTAAACGTGCTTGTTTTGTGTACATATGTGGCTTCACACACCTCTGGGCGTTCCTGGGCACATATCTCTTCTGGCATGTGTGTGCATGCACACTCACATATGTCTGCATGCCAAGGCATCAAGAAGGATCATGCTGATGGCTGCGAGATCAGGGAGTGGCAAAGGGCCCTCTCTGAGAGCCCTGTAGGCATGGAGGCTTTCCCCACGGGCGCTGCAGGCTGCCTGAACACACGGAGGGTCCCATGGAGAGAGCAGAGGCCCCATTTGGGAGTCAGATCCCTCGCTCCAGAAGCCCCGCTGCAAATCACCGGGATACCCTGGCTCCAGAAGTCGCCAGGATGCTTTGAGTGTCCCCTCAAGGGACAAGGCTGGATTTGAAGTCTGAGCATCATTCAGATTCTCCCAGTGCTGGCCCAGCTGCATACGTGTGTGCCCTGCGTGTCCTCGTCTCTGCGTCCTGTGTCCCCCTACAGCTCCCTGAGGCAGGGGCTGAGGTCCTGCAACCTGCCAGTGGCCAAGTCCAATCTCATTGCCTCAGTGCCAAGGCCTCAAGCCGTGGCCATGTTCCAGCTCCAGTTGGTTCCCGCCTGTGGCTGTGGCTGTGTGGTCCCTGGCTGTGCATGAAACCATCTCTCTGCTTTCCAACCAGCGTGGTGTCTTTTGGCTTGAGGGTGTCTTGTGTGAGTCCTGGAGCCCACTTCTCAACCTCAAGGCCTGGCTGCTGCTCACCCTGGCTTGGTAGCTGGCTGGAACTCTACCGCGGGCTGTTCTCTGTTGTCTTCCCTGACACTGACCCGCAGCCTGTGCATCTAAGCCCCCTCTTTGCTCTTGACCCATGAGAGCCTGCAGTCTTCACCTCCTCTGCCTGAGGCCTGTGTCATGAGCGTCTGCTCCATCCTGTCCTCTCCTCAGCCTCAGG
The DNA here is from genome assembly GCF_024166365.1 of Elephas maximus indicus. Classification (NCBI taxonomy): domain Eukaryota; kingdom Metazoa; phylum Chordata; class Mammalia; order Proboscidea; family Elephantidae; genus Elephas; species Elephas maximus. The sequence continues at coordinate 171,451,964 of NC_064821.1, read as the reverse complement.
GCTGAGTTAGGGGATGAAGGGTACCCCAGACCCATGCCCTTGTCTTGGCCTACCCTGGGAGAGCTGTGCTGGAGGCTGGTGACTCTATTTCCTCCCCGTCTTTCTCCCTCTCTCTGTGGTTCTTTCAGATGTGGTGACCAAGCCTGATTGCAACTGCCTGTACCCCAAAGCCACCCCTAGCAGTGACCTGGCCTCTGTCTCCCTTCGCCAGCCCCTCACCCCCTCAGCGGTCCCTCTGGCTGGCTTGACTGGGGCTGACTCTGAGGGGACAGAGGATGGCTCCTTCTTGCCCAGTGAGCAGCCCCTTCATGCAGTGGACCCGGGCAGTGCCAAGCAGCGGCCACCCAGGAGCACCTGCCAGAATTTTGAGTCTCCGGAGACCCCAGGTGTCGAAGGCATCCCCACCTCTGGTTCACCTCAGCTCCACCCATCTGTCGGGGCCCCCACCCCTGGGATGGAGGATGTTCTTGACTCCGTGTTGGGCACTGACTGGGCCCTAGAAGAAGCCTCTGGAGAGGCTAGTGAGGGTTCTATACCCCAAGGGTCTGAGCTTTCGCCCTCCAGGCTGGGAGGGAGCAGCATCCAGGCAGAGACCACTGGGCCCAGCAATCTCTTCTCGGCATCTTCTCCAGTTGCCAGATCAACAGCAGGCCAGAAGCCAGCACACATATCTGGCACCCCCTTGCCCGGTGTGGGCCCTGTCCAGCCCATGGGCCAGGCCTGGAATCACATACCTGAGAAGCCAGACAGTCTATTGGCCCTGCCCAGAGACCATCAGGAGCCAAGTACTCCCAGGACTCCGTCGCTGCGCCCACAAGGCCTCAGTAGCTCCTCCACCCTCTCTGTTCAGCCAAGGCTTCCCAGAAGCCACTCAGGGGGCAGTGTGCTGCCCCTTAGGGAGCTAGAGGGCAAGAGGAGCACCCGGGACCGGAGGAGCCCCACAGAGCTGGAAGGAGGACCAGCAAGTGAGGGGGCGGCCAGGCCCCAGGCCCGTTTTAACCCCGTTCCTTTGACTGACACAGGCCATGGGAGGCAACACGTGCAACACTCTGACCCCCAGCTCCCCGGGTTTGTCTTCCACCTGCTGGTGCCCAGCATCATCCTGGTCTTGCTGGCCGTTGGTGGCCTCCTGTTCTACAGGTGGAAGCGACGGGTAAGAAGAGCGCAATGAGGGATAGGAGGTCAGCTCTTGGGGGGCAGGGTGGAGGTGCAGGTTGGGTTCTTCAGACACTGAGAGAGGAGGCTGACTGAGCACAGAGCTTGGGGAGGTCGGGAAGGGGGGCTTCTTCAAGAATGCGGAAGGCTCAGCTGGTCCTAAGGTTAGCAGGAAGGGAAGGGACCGCAGCAGAAGAAAGTGGGAGAGAATATTCTTGGGACAACAGCAGGATGAGAACCCAGATGAGAGGGTAGGCAAAGGAGGAGCGTGATGCTGTGTGTGTGTCAGGCAGGCGCGTTCCCTTGGGGCTCTGCAGAGTCTTGGTGGGACATGAGGACCCATGGGAGACAGTCTGCATGGGGAGAGGGGGAGTGTGTCTGGGGTTCACCAGCAGGGAGGCCTCATGGCTGTCTTCTGGCCCTCTGGCTGATCCCCCCACTTCTGGGTAGCTGGGGGCAAGACAGGAGACTGGCAACTCTCTCATCAACTCCTGGGGCTGCCCTGCCTGGGGATGGGGCCACCAGCCTCTCCCAGCTCCTCAGTGAGTCTGCTTTCCTGTTCCCAGAGCCATCGAGAGCTTCAGACAGTGGATTCTCCCATGGAGCAGCCAGAGGACAGGTGAGGCGGGCCTTGGGTTAGGGCCCTGGGTGCCTGACTTGGGATCAGACTAGGGACTGATTTTCCCTCTAGATTTGGGAAGGGAGGACCTTCTCCCACTTGCACTGAGGAATTGAAGATACAGGAGAGAATGAGGGGCCTCCCCTCTTTCCTATGCATCTGGGTTTTTTCCTGATTTCTTCCCAGGGTTAGGCAATCTCGGGTGTCCCAAATCTGAGGGGGCTGGAGCACATGCACAGGGGACTTGGAGGGTAAGCTGAGGGGGTCCCTTTCTCCCTTGTTCCTGCTGAAGTCTCATACCAGCCCTGTGCTCTGCCTGCAGCCCCCTGACCCAGGATGGGGAGAGACAGGTGGAACTACCAGTGTAGGGGGAATTCTAAGGTAAGATTCTGGTTTTGATCTCCTTCTACCCCTTAAAATGAGATACACCTTTCCAGGTACCCCACCCAATGATGACACCACCAGTTCTCCACGCAAGGCCCACATGCTCAACTCCTTCCCCTCTCTCCTGCTCCCTTTTTTAATCCATGGCCAGGTCTGGCCCACCCTCTCCTGGCCAGGCGCTTGGGTCTTTCCTGCCTCTCCAGCCTCTCCACTGCATCTGAGGCCAGGCACAATGACCTCTTTCTTCATCAGGTCCCTTGTCTTGCTACCACTTTCGATCCCAGAGCAACTTAAATTCTCTTCTTCAAATGTAGCTTTTGGAAAGTCTTTACCTTGCTGAGGAATTTTCAGTAGTTCTACACTGCCAGCCACTTCACAGCCAATATTCTCAGCTTGGCCTCCAAGCCCCTTCAGCAGCTACCCTCAACAGGCACCTTGTACCAGCTTCCCCCTCTGTTTGCTCCCTTTTTGGTTCTTCTTCTCAACCAAGGCCATTTCTACCTCCCTGCCTTTAGAGTCACAGAGCCATAAAACCTCAGTCTTGGAAGGGCCCTCAGGGGTCATTTGGCCAAGCGTCCCACCCCTCTCCCAGCCAGCTTCCTGTCACACTCCCAGTTCCAGGCAAGCTCCCTGCCTAGCCACAGCCCATGCCAACTCCAAATAACTCTGAGAAGTCTTTCCTTGCACGAGCAAAACTGGTAGCTCTGCCCCCTCCACACTGGTCCTCCCTCCAGTTCTCCAAAGAGCCCTCAAATATTTAAAGTCAGTTAGTCATGTCCCCTTTAAGGATTCTCTAAGCTAAGTGTGGTCAAGTCCCTCAAACATTCCTTATATGATATGGTTTTCAGACCCCTCACCATCCTGGTCGCCCTCCTTTGGACACACTCGTTTGTCAATGTCCCTCTGAAAATGTGGCACCCAGCCCTGGACACAGTACTCCAGATGTTGTCTGACCAGCTCAGAGTACAGTGGGACTGTTACCTTCCTTGATCTGGACAATATTCTTCTATTCATACAGATTAAGATTGCATTAGTTCTTTCACGACCGCATCATAGTGTTGTCATGTGTTGAACCTGTAGTCTATTAAAAACCCTAGACCCATTTCCCATAAACCTCTGTCAAGCCAGACCTTCTCTATCCTGTACTTGGACAATTTTTTTTTTTTAACCAAAGTGCAGAAGTTTATATTCATCCTTGTTAAAGCCACCTTGTTGGTTTCTGCCCATCACCCAGGCCTAACGAAATTGTTTTCAGTCCTAATCCCAACTGCGTCTCCCGCACACTGAGGAGTGCCTTCTATTGTCCTTGCCCACGTTGTTGATAAAGATGTAGCTCTTATTCTTCCTCCCAGCTGTTCCCCCAGCCCACCTGTCCCCGGCCCTCCTCCCTTCCTTGCCTACGCCCACAGGCAGCCCCGTCAGAGGCCTCCCTGAGTGCCCCCTCTCCCTCTGGTTGCTCCTTTAATTCCTACCCCTCTTGTTCTTTTGTATTTGGTTAATACTATATTGATTTGCACTTATTTGGGTGTTGTTTTTGTAAGTTTTTAAATCTTATTTTATGTGTCTGTGTACATTCAGCACCCCTAACAAGGTTGTAAGCTCCTCGAGGGCAGGGAATGTGTCTACCACTTTTTTGTGTGTTTCTTCTATCACAGGTTCTAGCACTGGGAGGGCTTCTCCACACTTGGCAATAGCTCAGTAAACTGACTGGGCTGACTGACTGACTGGCCCTGGCCAGCTGTCTCTAGCCAACCAGCCTTCTGACTGACCACTTAACCAGCTAACTAACTGACTCTGACTGACTGACTGACTGACCAGCTGGCTGGGTGACTGACTAACCAACTGGCTAGCTGGTGACTGCCTGAATAGCAAGTTGTTGGGTTAACTGAATAGCTGGCTGACTGGCTGGCTGGCTAGGTCATTGGGGCAACACACTGAAGTTGCCAGTCATACCCCGTGCCAAATGCAAGCAAGCACCTTAGGCCTTCCTATGTGTACAGCAACAGGCCTGGGCAATTCCTGGAGAGACAAGGGATCTGGCAAATGCTCCAAACCAGGGGAGCAAACTTAGAGAAGAGCAAGAAGTCACACATCTGGAACCCTGGGGACTACTTTGTCAGAAGGGTAGACTAAGGTGTGTCAGTAGATCAGCTGGACCCCTAGCTGGGCTGTGAGGATGGCCCAGGTCCCTCAGGACTGGTGAGCATAGGGTGGACAGAGGTCCCTAGGGTCACCACTCACTGTACTGGTTGCTGGCCCCTCCTCCCCAGTCTTAGCCCTCTGTCCCCTCCCTCTGCATTCACATTCACCTTCCCCTGCCTGCCTAGTCTCACACCTGTCACAGGCTTTCCTCTTCCTCCTCTTAAGTTTTCAGTTAGAGAGGAGCCCAGGCAGGGGCTACATCCTGACCCCACCTAGATCAGCAGGTTGAGTCCTCAGGCTGTCCCCTATCCGGGCACCAGGAGCCCAAGGAAGACTCAGTGCCAGCCCCAGACTGACTGCTACTCTAACGGAAAGAGACACTGAGAGACCCAGAGCCACAGAAAGGAAACTCAGACATAACCATGCCAACCCCAGGGAACTGGGAGAGGGGGGCAGTAGACCGGAGCTTTCCCAGCTGGTCCTTCTTGCCTCTTGGGCCCCAGCAGGGCCTGTGGCCTGGCTGTACCCAGCATGGCTCATGTTCAGTTTATGGTTCCCCTCCAGAGCATGGGAATGGGCTAGGAGCCAAAGGCTGTGGTCCCATCTTCCCTCCATACCCTTCCCAGGCTTTGTCAGTAGGGCCTATGGATGGTCGGGGTAGGAGGCTGCACACAGGGTCAAAGTCAAACTGTTGGATGGAGTCCAGGGGATTTCTGCTCTGGGAACAAAGCGTTCTGAGGATGCTGGGCAAAGGGACAAGGATGGGGGTGTGGTAGGGAGAGGGCAGGGCCCTGACTCCTATGAATTATTGGGGTGGCAAGTCCCTTGGCCCATCCAGGAGGAGGCTGGGTAGCTCAAGGGTTAGCATGCCTAATGGCATGGTGGGAGTTTCCTTGTCCTAGCACTGCCTCTAGACTTTTCCATTCTGGCCCAAATTCTTCCTCTTCAGTTACCTCTGCTCTGCTGTCCCGAATATCATCTGTGGTAACTGATGAATGGTGTGGAGGTGGAAATGAAAAATTCCTCTTATTTGCTAGAGTTAGCAGGAGTCACCCTTAGATTCACTGCACAAAGGCCAGTGAGATGGCCTTGCCTGAGGAGGGGTCTAAGGACACTCAAGTGTCCTCTTCCCTTCTTGTCAGGCCCCTCTGCCTGAGCAATGACCCCTCCCCCCAGCCCTGTTCAAACCTCCATCAGGCCCCATTGCCTCCCCCTGTGGTCCCTGGTTCCACAGGAGGAGGTAGGAGGTGAGGCCAGTCTGACCAGAGGCTTGGGCTGTTGCCAGGGAAGGCCGCCTGGCCCCTCTGTGGTGTCTGGGGTGGCTGGAAATGCGAGGGAAAGAATGGGAGGAAGCCCTTCCTGCAGCACCACCAACAGCCCACAGGAACGCCGCACCTCCCCCACCCATGTCCTCAGCGACCCTCCTCCACTCCCACTCGGCTGACCAGCCTTTCTTTCTCTCCCTGCAGCTGGGCGCACAGGACAGTTTCTCCATGGGAGGAGAAGTTATGGGGGCATCTACCACCATCCCTCCCCAGCCATTCTCCTGGGATGGTGGCCTGCCCACTATGAGCACCCCCGCCTGCCAGGACTGGAACAGAGCAGCCAGGCTGGGGTTCCTCTGCCCTCAACCCTCTCTGTCCCTTGACTGACTGAGAGAGGGCCAGGGGGTGCTCCCTGAGATACCTATATTTATTGTGGGGCCTGGAGGCTCCCATCTGCTTGAAGAAGGCTGGCAAGCGTGTCTCAGGACCCTTGGCCCCCAGGGGCTGTGCCCTCCCCACATTCCCCTCCGAGCCAACACCTGGGCGAGAAACCCAGAGGCCTGTGGGATGAGGAAGAACAGGGCAGGGGCTGAGGAATGGAAGAGCCCTTATGCCTAGAGGACCCACCTGGTGCCAAGAGATTCCAGCATCGGCAAGCAAGGACTTGTCTCCAAGGAGAGGAGCATGAGATTGGCAGGGTGAGACAGCATCAGCTGGATTTCCTGAAAACACATGCAGCTGAGGTAACAGGAAGAGGCGGTCTCTGGGCCTGCCGGTCTGCACCAACAGCAGAGGGTTCTACACCCTCGGCTCATCTAAGTGTCCTATCTGGTTGCTGGGTAGAGAAGGGAGGCCAGCCCTGTCCTCAGGACCTGCCTGGCCTGCTCCTGACGCCTAGGGGAGGACCAAGGTCTGGCCTCTGCTCCCACTTCCTTCCAGCCCCTGCCAGAGCGTCTTCAGGAAGCCACGCAGAGGCTGCCCCTCATGAAGGAAACCATTGATTGCACTGTGAACACTGAACCTGCCTGCTGTACAGCCTGCCCTGGCTGTCCCGGGGGAAACAGTTGTCCGTCCTCCCACCCGTCCAGCCTTTCCCAGCTTCCCGCGCTGAGCACCGAGCTGGCCTTGCCTGTTGACGGAAGGAGCCCTTAAGCCCTAACCTTCTCCTGACCCGGCCTTTGACACCCCAGGGAGGAGTTGGGTGGGAGAACCGCCCGGGCTGCTAGCCAGAGCTGGTCTTTAGGCTATGTCGTTCGCCCAGGTTTCTGCATCTTGCACTTTGACACTCCCAAGAGGGAAGTGATTGGTGGGAAGGAGGGAAGGGCAGAGACAAAACGGGTGCAGGGTGGAGCTCTGACAGAAAATGGGTCTTTGATATTATGGCTCCTGGCCCCTGATCCCCAGCCCAATCTCCTTCCCCCCTACCAGGCTCCCGCCCCAACCACAGTTTATGGCTGCTGCCGGCAGGCACCTGGAGCTCAGTAGGTTATCTCTGCTAGGAGCCTGGGGCTGGGCTGCCACCTGTACTGGCACCCAGCTCCCCTTCTCTTCCCATACTTGTTCTTTCCTGACCCCAGTAGGCAGTTGACACCCTCCAACTCTCACTCCAGCCCCCACTACCACCACCTCTCTGGCCAGGCAAGCCAGGATGGGAAAGGGGCCAGAGGGGATCAGGGCACCTTTTTTCATCTCTGCTTATGAGGGCCTTAGCTTCCTGGGCCTAGCCCATGGCCGTGGCTCAACGGCGACAGGGCTGTTGATTGCCCTTGGCCCCTTTGTGCTGCTGTGTCCCTCCTTGGCTGCCCTGCCACTGAAGACCCTGCCCTGCCTGGGCTACTATCCCAGGGCTCAGGGTCTTCCCTTACTGCCCCGAAAAGGGAGGCTCGCTGGCTCCTGCCTGCCCAGGTTGATGCAGACAGCCGAGGGAAGGGCAGCGAACTTTCACTGAGGACTCATTCTTCTAGTCACAAACTCTATATTTGATACTAGAAAATACGTATTTAAAAATGGAAGCTTGGAAGAAAAAAAAAAAACCCCAGAAAAAAGGCATTACCCCTCCTTAAACATACAGTATTTTAAAAGTCAAAAAAGCATGTCCAACCCACCGCAGAAGCTCTTTGTGAGTGCTTGGTGACATAGAAGCGGGGCGGGCCCCAGAGCTGCCTCTGGGTGTCTCCTCTGACTGCACAGGAATCCCTTCTTTTCTCTGGGAAAGCTGAGAGGGAACATTGGCTCACGCACTGTGAGATTTTGTTTTTATACTTGGAAGTGAATTATTTTATATAAAGTCATCTAAATATCTATTTAAAAAAAATAGGAAGCTGCTTATATATTTAATAATAAAAGAATTGCACAAGCTGCCACGTGTGAGTCATGGGAAAAGTTGCTTTTCGGGGTGTGGGTGGTAAAAATGGGGGCAGGCGGGCAGGCAGCGGCTGCTGGGCGATCCCTAGCTCGGAAAGCTCTTTCCAAGATATAAGGGGAAGGAGGGTTCTCTCTAAATTTCCGTCTTCTTATTGCTTCCCCAAACACATTCATCTGCCTATCTGCTTAATAGGGAAACAGGCAATAATCAGCCAAACCGCAGGCCTGGCCACTGGCCCCCGTTCTAGCTCAACCCAGCCCAGCCTGGGTAAATGGGTGGTTGGGCTCTGTCCAAGGGCCTGAGGGGTCTGCAAGGACCAGCTCCTTGACCACTGAGTGACGCTTCAGGGCAGAGGGAGCTGGCCAGTTTCTAGCAGGGCTCTGAGGTAAACGACCACTGTCTGTGGCCCAGCAAGGTTAGCAGGGGGAAAGATCCAGAAGGCTGTGTGAGGGTCCTCAGGGTCTGACCTTCCCACTGGACATAGAGAGGAACCTGATCAAAGCTGGGGCCACTTAGGCGCAGAAGGGTGTTAGGAAGAACCCATAGACTGACGGCCCAGATAGTACAAACACATATCCTGGGCAAAGCTATGACAAGAGGGGCCTCCCCACCCATGAGAGAGTGGTGGACAAAGTTCTGCGTCTGTAGTTCTCAACCTTTGGCTTACCTTAGGATCACCTGGGGAGTTTAAAAAAATAATGATGCCCAGGCCCCACCTAGATCAACAACATTATAATCTCAAGCACCAGGCATCAGGACTTTTAAAAGTCATCTCAAGTGATTCAAACGTGATCCAGGATGAGAAGCACACAGAGGTTCACCATCCACGTGGTGGCTATTGTAATTAAAATTGGTAAGAATTAAACCCTCCGTCCCTCAGTCACACTAGCCACGTTCCAAGTGCTCAGTAGCCACATGTGGCTAGCAGCTACCATATCGGACAACACAGAAATAAAACATTTGTATCATCGTAAAGACTTTATTGGACAGCATTGCACAGAAGGTTGGATCCCTAGATTTAGAGGACCATGGTTATAGGGCCATGACTGGCACCAAGTTACTTGTCCAGGAACTAATTGTACAGGTGCCTCAGTCACCCCTTTCTGTGCCCTTACCCCCAACCCTGTCCTTCATCACTTCCCTTAAGCTAGCTCTTCCCTCTTTATCAAAAGCTTCTCAGAAAAGATTTTTAAAGATTTACATTTCATCCTTCAAGATACAACTCAAAAGTCACCTCCTCTGAGAAGCCTTCCCAGCTTGACCCAAGGCCTAGGCCTTTGAGACCCACTCAAGCTTACTTAGTCCCTTTCTCATCTGTGCTCCCATGGACTGAGAGTGCATTTGTATGTCTGTCTGTCCCACTAGGCTATGAGCTCTGGCAGGAACTGTGCCACATACCTCCTTGTATACCAGTACCTAAAAGTATCTGACACACAGTAGGTGTTCAATAAATGTGTGTCAAAGGATAGTGATGAATGCATAAGCAAAGGTATGGTAATGCAAATACTCACCAGATTTAACAGGTGGCCTTTTTTAGGGGCCTTACTCTTATTAGCCAATGGAATGAATATCTGACAACTACAATTCAGGGCCAACCAGAGGAGGCATTTTCAGCAGAGGGGTCTCCCCAGTTTTGGATGGGGATAGGTCCAGATTTAAAATCTGCCTGGTCGCCAGGCTGTGGATGGAATGTCTATTTCAGGGCTTTAAGCAAGGATTGGCAGAAAAGAAAACAAAAACAAAATCCCTGCCCCTCTCCCTCCTTTCCAGACCAGGGCCCAAAAGCCCCGGGAAGTATCCAGAAAGGCCAGAGAATCTCAGCAGGCTTTTCCCTGGGCTTCAAGTGTTGCAGGGCTGCTTGGAAAGTGCCTTGCCTAAGGAGCAATGGTCACTTGGGTTCCAGAGCGAGAGGACCTAGGCCCTTGGCTTAGATCTCTTACTGCCTAGCCATGTGACCTTAACAGTCATTTGTAGAACTGGCTTAATAGTACAAGCCAGGTATACCTGGTCTGAGGTTCAAATGAGGTGACAAACCCTAAAACACCTTGTAGACTCCAAAGGGCTGTCCCCAAATAAAGTGGGTCCTGATGGGGCCTCTACCAGTGGGTCCCACATGCCTCTGGGCAGTCACTGGGGAGCCCGGATGCTGCCAGGACCTGGGCTATTTGAAGCCGGCAGAGCTGTGAACTCCCTGCAGGGCTTAGGATGCAGATACCTTGTAGTTCAAGGACATCTGGCTAGAGGCAGGGGACAGGTAGGAGACTGGAGAGCAAAGGGACCTGGAGAGCAGGGGATGCCAGTTGGTAGGCAGGGTTGAGAACGCTGGCTTTGGGTCTGCAGTCAGAAGGAATTGGCCAAACCCCAAACCACTATCCGGCCAGAGGCAGGAAAGTGAATCAGAGGCAACCAGGAAGAAGCCTGAGGTTAACCTCAGGCAGACTGGGGGCCACAGAAGGGAAGGGATTGGTGGGGGCCTGGGCAGAGCTGGAGTGGGTGTCTGAAGACCCCTTGAGGAAGAAGCTAAAGTCCTTAAGGGGTGGGCAGTGACCAAGCAGCCCGAAGCTCAGGTCAGCTGTTAGGCAGCCGTGGCAGAAAGAGCCCATATTTCCCAGGCAGCACCCACTCCTCCCCTTGCCCCAGCAAAGGCCCTCTCTGCCAGAGCGGTGTTTTTGCCCTCTGGGAAAGGGGGATGGCCAGGCTTTGCTGCCCTGGATACTGGAAATGCTGAGGGAGCAAGGTGGACTATGCCTGCCTGGAAAGCCCCATGACAAAGTGGCTGAACCACAGAAAGCTCACTTCCGAGGCACTGGTCTGGGACCACAGGAAAGCCCACAGGCTGACCCCCATGGCCTTGTCCACCATCCACACTGACTTAAGTCAAGGACTGGGTGGCTGGGAGTCGGGAGAGGTTATGGACTTGGGCTGGCGGTAAAGGCTGGGTCAGGGGAGTTTTGGGGTGAATCCTGAAGGAGGGCTGGGTTGGAATCCCAAGTTGGATTCCTGAGTTGCTAATTACCTATTGTCCAGTCTCTTTCTTGTCCTCCTTCCAGTAGCTTTTCCCCCAACAGCTCCAGTCCCCCGGCCCTGCCCCTGCTCTGAGGTCCTGGACACCTGCCCACCCACTTTACTGTTCTGTCTTTTCATGTGCGTGTACCTAGTGAGATCTGTGAAGGCAGGAGCCTCATTCTCATTCATTCATTCCCCATTTACTGCTAGACACTGAGCATATGGTGAGCCAAAGAGTCAATGGGGAAGACAGATGTTAGTCAAGCAATCACATGAATAACTGTATCATCATAATACCTGAATACAGAAAAGAAGACATAGATGCTGTAGCAGCTTACAATAGGGGACCTGACCCAGGGATGCAGGGCCTTGCAGGCCTTCAGGAGAATTAAGGTGACAGGATGCCATAGGAAGGTTATAAGCAGTGATGCCTGGTCTATTCCTCCCCCTTACCCGGTGCTGCCAAGAAGATTTAATAGCTTTCATTTACTAATTACCTGGTTGGTGTTTAAGGCACTTTATAAAACTGCTATTTCATTCCATTATACAAGAGTCCTGTAGGTAGGTACTAATATCCTCTTATATAGATGTAGGAACTAGGGTTTAAAGAAACTTAATAATTTGGGCAGGGTCATAGCAGCTGATAAGTGACAGAACCTGGATTTGAACCCAGGTCTGGCTGTTTTCAAAGCTCATGCTATTGCCATCATGTCACACTCTAGCTGGTATGTAACATATGCTTGTTGTACAAATAAACAGCTCATGCCAGCCTGGTGCACTTTGAAGTCCCCAGGGTTTCAGCATCCTCCTTTTTTTTCCCCTCAGAAGGATTGTACAGTTAGGCACTGGGCAGGGAGTACGTATGACAGATCCCTGCTCTCTCAGCTCTGCTGCTAACCCCAAAACCACCTGGGAAGATGGAAGGAACACTCCTGTTGCTTGGGGCTCTGGGAAAGTTCCAGTCCCTTGACTGCCAATCCCTCCCTCTAACTTCCTCTGGCCTGAATCTTTTGTGACCCGTGCATTCTCTTCCTGCCCACTCTTCATGCACCTCCCAGTCCCCTGGTTAATTATTGGCCCAGTTGACATCTGGGCGCTGATCATTCCAGCTGACAACAGGCTTTGATATTACTCTTATTTTGCCTGATAGTGACCTTCTTGGATAAAGAGACTGGAAATTTGCTCCCCAAAGCCCCAGCACGATCTCCAGGGGAGGTTACAGACCTGTGCTGGGCTGCGTGGGCAAGGCTGGATCAGAACCACTAAATGTGACATCTGCAGGTTCAACATGCTCTAGTGATTCTGGGGAAACAGGCAGAAAGCTGGAGGCTGGAGGGCCCAGGGAATGGGGACAGGGTCCTCCCCCTGTCTGTGATGTTTTGAGGGCCTCAAAGAGGCTGCATTTTCAGAGTACCCTGTGGATGCTCAATCCATGTTGCTTTTGCTGACACAAGCTCCACAGCCACATGCAGGAAGCCCTGTCCGATTATCTAATCTTTCAAAGAAGAGTTTCAGGCTTAAAGGGAATTTAGCCAAGATCTATGCTATGTTCAGAGTTTTCTATAGCAGCAAGAACAACAAACCCTGAGGAGGAGACAGAATCTGATTTCCAGAGTTCCCATATGATATTATTTAAAATGTCCAGTTTTCAACAACAACAAAAATTTTGCAAAGAAACAAGAAAGCATGGCCCACACACAGGAGAAAAGCAATCAAGAGAAACTGTCCCTGAAGAAGTCCAGACATTGGACTTACTAGACAAAGACTTTAAATAGGTTATTGGAAATATACCCAAAGACCTAAAGGACACCATGTCTAAAGAACTAAAGGAAAATACAAGAACAAAGCCTCACCAAAGAGAGAATATCGATAAATAGATAGAAATTATAAAAAGGAACCAAATAGAAATTATGGAGTTGAAAAGTACAATAAAAGAAATGAAAAATTCACTAGACAGGCCTTGGTAATGGTAGTGCTACATCTTCAATTTGATGGTATCTTAGATTCAATTAAATACAACATGTATCAAGACTATTCAATTTATTTTACACAGATTCTCTCATTTAATCCTCTAAGCAATCCAATGATACAAAAAAACAAAAACCAAACCTGTTGCCATCAAGTCAATTCTAACTCATAGCAACCCTATAGGACAGAGTAGAACTGCCCCATAGGGTTCCCAAGGAGCTCCGGGTAGATTCAAACTGCCAACCTTTTGGTTAGCAGCTGAACTATTAACCACTATATCGCCAGAGTTTGAATCCAATGATATAATTACTTTTATACACCACATTTTACAGAAGAAAATAAAAAGATTAAGGAAGCTGCCAACATCACTAACAGCTACACTATTGTTATGGATTGAATCGTGTCCTCCAAAAATATGCATTGTAAATCCTAACCTCTATGCCTGTGGTTATAATCCCATTTGGGAATGGATTGTCTTTGTTATGTTAATGAGGCAGGATTAGTGTAGGCTATGTCTTCAGTCAATCTCTTTTGAGATATAAAAGAAACTAAACAAGTGAGCAAGCAGGCAGATATGGGGGAAGATTGATGCCAAGCCACATGGAGATCTATAAGGAACCAGGAAACCAGCTGTAGAGACAAGGACTTTCGTCCATAGCTGATAAAGACAGAAAGCCCTCCCCTAGAGCCAGCACCCTGAATTCAGACTTCTAGCCTACTGAACTGTGGGAAAATAAATTTCTGCTAAAAAAAAAAAAAAAATTCACTAGAGGGGCTCAACAGCAGATGTGAGCAGGCGGATGAAAGAATCAGTGAACTTGAAGATTGAGATTTTTCAATCTGAGGAACAGAGAGGAAAAAAATTAAGAAAAATGAACAAAGTCTCAGCAACATGCATAAATATGAGTCCAAGAAGGAGAAAAGAGAAAGATGCAGAAAGAATATTTGAAGAAATAATGTCTGAAAACTTCTTAAATCTGACGAAAATCATTAATCTACAAATAAAAGATTGACACCTAGATATATCATAATCAAACAGTCAAAAGCCAAAAATGAAGAGAGAATCTTGGAAGCAGTGAGAGAAGAGACTCAGCATATACAACAGACACTCAATAACAGTAACAGCTGGTTCCTCATCAGAAACTACGGAGGCCAGAAGGCAGTGGGATGATATATTCAAAGTGCTGGGAAAAAAAAAAAAACCTGTCAACCGAGAATTCTATTTCCAGCAAAATTATCCTTCAAAAATGAAGGAGAAATTAATACATTTCCAGATAACCAAACTGAGAGAATCCGTTGCTGGAAGACCTATCCAACAAGAAATATTAAATGAAATTCTTCAGGCTGAAATGAAACGACACAAGACAGTAACTCATATCCACACAAAGAAATAAAAAGCACCAGTAAATACACAAGACATATGTAAATATAAAGAGACTTTAAATGTATTTTTTGTTTTTAACCCCTTTTTTTCTCTATCTGATTTAAAAGACAACAGTATAAAGCAGTAATTATAAATTTATGTTGATGGACACAGAATGTATAAGATGTAACTTGTGATAATAGTATAAAGGAGTAAAAGTGGGAAATAGAGCTAAATAGGAGCAAAGATTTTATATAATATTGAAATTAAACTGGTATTAATCTCAACTAGATTTTTATAAATTAAGATGTTAATGGTAATCCCCAGAGCAACCACTAAGAAAATAACCCAAAATATATATAGTAAAATGAATTAAAATGGTGCACTAGAGTATTTTTCTATGAAGTCTCACTCTTAACCTGTCAGTGAAAAATGAGGAGCCTTAACTCCCTGAGGAGGGTCAGTGTGCACATCCCCCTTGCCCCTTGACCCCACACTCTATTCATCCCTTAAAATAAAATACCCAGGATTCCTTTTCACCAAGCACTTTCCCAGATAAGATCATACTTCCTCTTCATGACAGCCCTGTGAGGCAGGCTTTTTAATATCAGTTTTATAAGTGAGGACTCTGAGGCACAGAGAGGTTAGGTGAGCAGCCCAAGAACATACAGCCAGTAATTATAAGAGTTGGGACTAAAATGAGGTCTGTCTTACTCAAGTACAGCGTTCTCTCTGCATTGTTCAGCTGAATGCTTGGCCAGCAGAGATGCTAGCATTAATCTCAAGCTTCCCAAGTGTGGGAATAGAGGGGTCTGAGGTGTGGTCCAGGAGCAAGGCAGAGCTGGTGTCCAGACTGAAACAGGGATTTTGGTCACATCCCACCAGGTCTTCACTCTCTCAGAGCACAATGTGTTTCCACCTTGGCAATGGTGGGTAACCACAAGGAAATTAGGGCAGGAAGGCATTAGACATACACTTAAAAGCCAGCATTTCATGACCCCTTTTGCCAGTTTAGTATTTTTAATACGGTCATCTCATTTATTCTTCACAATAACCCTACAAGTAGCCACTATTCTTATTTACAAGCAAAACCAACAGATGCTCAGAGAGGTTTAGTGACTTATCCAAAGTCACACAGCTCATAAGTGGTAGACCTGGGATTACAACCCTGGTCTGTCAAAATGTGAAACTCATGTTCTTACCCCTGTGCTACTCTATGCCCAGCACTGAAATTAAATGGGGCAAGATCTCTGTTCTACTGGAGATCAGTCCAATGGCTTCTTGCTCACGATGTCCCTCAAGGGGAGAAGTAAGTTCAACATCCACCCAGTTCTTGAAATGCATGGATTATAGAGTCCTGAGTTTTAAAGCTGAAGAGTCCTCTAAAATACATCAGATCCACAATGGGATGGAGAGGGATGCTGGTGAGGAGTGAGCTTCTTAGATCAGGTGGACACTTGAGACTATGTTGGCATCTCCTGCCTAGAGGGGAGATGAGAAGGTAGAGGGGGTTAGAAGCTGACAAAATGGACACGAAAAAAGAGAGTGGAGGGATGGAGCGGGCTGTCTCATTAGGGGGAGAGCAACTGGGAGTATGTAAAACAAGGTGTATATAAGTTTTTGTGTGAGAGACTGACTTGATTTGCAAACTTGCACTTAAAGGACAATAAAAATTCTCTTTTAAAAAAGCATGAGATCCTACTTCCAGGGAAATAGAGAATTTGTGCGTCTACAATTTTCAAATGAGGTAATGCAGCCAAGGTTGTGCCAGCAGGAGGGAGGCACATAGCTTTCTGTGCATGGAGATGATAAAGGGACAGGATTGTCCTGCAAAGCAAGAAGAGGGGCTGTAGGATCCCCACTCTTTAGCTGTCACCAGCATCTCTGGGGTTTGAATTCTTCAAGGGAGTTTCATTAGATGGAATTTTCTACTGGAGTGGGAGTGGCATTGGTGAAAGTTAGTTACAGGGCATTTTAGGATTTCCAGGCACAGTTCTCTCTTGCCTCTGCTTCCCTCCTCATACCCATCCCACCCCACCCCAACTCCACCCTATTGCCCCAACCCCAATCCCTGGTAGAAAACACCGCCAAGACGCCAGCTCATGGCCAAAGAGCTTTAAGTGCCCAGTCCCAAAGCAAGGGCTCTAAGGGTTATATCTGGGTTCAACCTAGCTCACATTTGACCTGCAGCCTTCCTTACCCAGAGCCCTCTCCTACCAGCCCTCAGAGGCGTGGAAGCACGGATAGGCAAACATTGGCATGCTTAAAACCACCAAGGATTTCTGAGGTTTGACGTAAGTCCTTGCCCATTGTGAACCTACAGGCCTGAACTCATATGGCCATCAAGATGGGGGAGCTTTAGTTTTCACTGCCTACTTTTCTTCTTGATCCTGGCATTCTTGCTGGCCTGTGTCAGCAGCTCTCCTGTCCTAATCTCCCAAGCAGAGAAGGTTCTCATTCATCCATTTCCAAGGAAACTTGATTGAAGAGTTCCTTGTCTTTTGGTCCTTTTCCTAATAATGGAAAATGTCAAACATGGACCAAAGTAGAGAGATAGTAAGATGAACTCCTCTATACCCATCACACAGCTTCAACAATTATCATGGCCAAACTGGATCCATCCATATTCCCACACACTATCTTCTGCCCTCCCTCCACTCCATTATTTTGAAGCAAATTCCAAATATATCTTTCAAACTTAAAAATGGCAGTGTGCATCATTAAAAGATAAGAATTCATTCTGAAAAACATAACCACAATATATTTATCACTTCTGAAAAATTAATAATTCTCTAATATTATGAAATATCTAAGTTAGTGTCTCAATTTCCCTAATTGTCTCTTAAATTTTTGTAAGAGTTTGCTTGAATATGGACCCAAATATCATTCATACAAGAAACTCTGGTATCGCAGTGGTAAAGCACTCGGCTGCTAACTGAAAGGTTGGTGCTTTGAACCCACCAGTTGCTCCACAGGAGAAAGATGTAGCAGTCTGCTCCCGTAAAGATTATAGCCTTGGAAACCCTATGTCACCATTCTACTCTGTCCTATATGGTCACTATGAGTAGGAATCGACTTGACAGCAATGGGTTTATCATTCAAACTTTGCGAATGGTTGATAGGTCTCTTAAGCCTCTTTTTAGCACAGGTCCCTCATCTCTCCCCAGTAATTTATCTGCTTCAAAAACTGCGTCTGTCCTATAGAGTTTCAAAGAATATGGATTTTGCTGATTGCAGCCCCATAGTGTCTTTAACATGTTCATCTGTCCTCCTACCTCCTATAAATCAGAAGTTAGGGGTCTAGAGGCTTGATCAGATCCAGGTTCAATTTTCTGACAAGGATACTTCATAAGTGGTGTTGTGTACTTTGATCAGAAAGCACATAGGACTGGTTGTCTCTCTTTTTTCCTCAGGATATTTATATCTGTAAAACTTGGCAACAGCTTAAAGGTCTGATATTAGAAAATAGCTGCATAACGATGGTGCATCATACAGTGGAATTTTATGCAGTCATTACAAGTCAGTTTTTAAAGAACATTAAGTGATGTGGGGAAATGCTTATCATATGATGTTGAGGGATAAAAGCAGGCATCAAAAGTACATACAGTGTGCCACATAGCTACACACAGAAAAAAGACTGGAAGGAACTACTAATTGGCAGGAAAAAAACACTTATGCTAATAGAGGTTATTACTAAGGTTAAATTATGGATAATTTCTTCCTTATCCTTTCTATATTTTCCAATTTTTAATGCTAACTTTATGTTACTTTTATAATCAGAGAATTAAAAAAATTTTTTGTGTGGAACTCCTACTTTTGTACATGAAGCTGTGATTTGTCTGAAGTTATCTACTCTAGCAAAGAAGGATCCACAAAATGCTACCTTCTGAGATGACAGCTAAACATAAAAACCAGTTTGGCTATTTGAACAAATTAGTGGCCAGTTGCTCGTTGCTCACTGGTTGTTTGGTGTGTCTGAATGGTTGTTTTGGTCACCAGGACTGCTCTGCCAGTTTCATGGGTCTAGCAGGAGCAGAGAGCAATTAATCAGAAAGGCCAGCAGAACAGACCTTTGTCTTAGCTGTTCTGGCCAGTGGGCTTGGGTCTCCAGAAAGCCCAGCCCCACCACTTTCAAATCAAAATTTGCCCTCCTTCAAATCACTTATCATAAGAACTCACACCTACAGCCACAGAGATGCAATCCCTCTAGCAGTGAGACAGTATGGGAAATTACAAGTACCTCAAGCAAAGGTAGGACCAGCACAGCCCACCCTGGCAGGCATGCTTGAGGGTCCCGCCACCAGGACAACGGGACCAGATGGCAGGTTTGCCCCACCAGAGGAAGAAATGAGAATTCTGTTTCTGATCTCAAACTTCTTCTCCTTCCTGGTCTAGGTTAACCTAGAGCAATGCCCTGAATGAAGCAGGGATTAGATATTCATCTATAAGAAAAAAAAGATATGATTTTAGCATCTCTGAAGGCCCTTTCCAACTCTGACACACTTATCTTTTCTGTGAATGGCTGTCCTCCAAAGACTATGGCCATTTGAGCTATGTGAAAGAGAGAGATCTTTAGTTTCCTCATTCATAAGTGACTATTTAAACATATGTCCTCACACGTGCAAAAGCAGATTGTGGCACAGATGTCACATATGCAGAGATGTGCTGTGGCATCCACCTCACAACCCAAATTCTACTCACACATCTCCAGCTCAGGGGAGCCCACACATCACTTGGGCGACCCTTCAATCAACCACTCTCTTCCATATCCTTCTTGCTCTCCTAGAGTAGACTACCCATTGCCATTGAGTCAATTCTGGCTCATAATGACCTTATAAGACAGAGTAGAACACCTGGCCCATAGGGCTTCCAAGGATGTAAACTTTATGTGAGCAGATTGCCACATCTTCCTCTCATAAAGCAGCTTATGGGTTCAACTCACTGACCTAAGTACAGTCTTAGTTTTTTAGTGCTGCTGTAACAGAAATCTCACAGGTGGGTGTCTTTAACCAACAGAAATTTACTTTCTTACAGTTTATTGTGTTATTAGTTGCTATCGAGTTGATTCCAACTCACGGAGATCCCATGTGTGCAGAGTAGATCTGCTCCCTAGGGTTTTGAAGGCTGTGACCTTTCACAAGCAGATTGCCAGGCCTGTCTTCCAAGGCACCTCTGGATAGGTTCAAACCATCAACCTTTCAGCTAGTAGTCAAGCACTTAACTGTTTGTGCCACCCAGCCACCATTCTGACAGTTGAGGAGGCTAGAAGTCCATATTCAGGGTACCAGCTCTAGAGAAATTCTCTTTCTCTCTGTCCGCTCTGGGAGAAAATCCTTGCCTCAGCTTCTCTAGCCCTTGTATTCCTCAATTCCTTGGAAATTTCCATGTGGCATCTATCTTTTCTTTGTGCTTTCTTCTGTGCCTAATCTGTTCTTTTTATATCTCAAAGTGATTAGGTTTTAGAACACTTTTTTTTTTATGCTGATATGGCCTCGTTAACATAACAAAGAAAACTCTATTCTCGAATGGGATTACATTCATAGGTATAGGGGTTAGGATTCCAACACATATTTTTGGGGGAATGGGGGACACAATTCAATCCATGATAAATAGATAGATAGATATATGATTGATAGATAGGAAGAGAGAAAGATGGCTTCTAGCTAATGATTAGGGAAGAATACAAAAGGAGGAATTTGAAATGGGCATTAGAGTCTTCTTAAATATCATAACACTCTGATTTAAAAGTTCAGATAGTGAAGTAGAGGAACCTCCTTTGACAGGCACCCACCAGACTGAGAACTCCAGGCCTGCCCACCACCCAGCACACTGTTGGACACAGCTCTCTGTAGCTGAAAAGAACATAATGGAAAGAGAAGACAATCGAAACTTCCAAACTAATTATTTCACTTTTTATTTTTGAACTAAGAAGCAAACCCTGAACCAGGATGTTTATTCTAGTGCAAATATTCTCCAACAATTTTCAGCACAGTGTAATTTGATATGGGGACGTTAGCAGTCCAGATAGAACACACTTTTAACAGCATTTGACTTTTTGGCTCAATGTAATAGATCATTTCACCCAGAGTCGATTCTCTTCATCCTTCGAATGTTTTGAAAAATAAAAAATTAAAAATAACTTGAGCAGCCTTTAAAAACAAAAAAAGAAGACTAATGAAGACTAGCCCTTAACTACTTGCCTCATGTTGAAAGAGCACTGATGGTGAAAACGAGCACCGGTTGGAGTCACAAAACTTGGATTCAACTCTGGGCACCTTAACGAGGAGCTGGGATATTTCTCTAAAGGTGAAGGTGATGGATGTTGGAAATCCAAAGACATAATCTGAGGGTTAAGAAGACCTTACGGGTCTTCTGCAGTCTTAAACGCTAGCAACCGGCCATCTAAGATGCATCAATGGGTCTCAGCCCACCTGGAGCAAAAGACAATGAAGAACACCAAAGACACAAGGTAATTATGAGCCCAAGAGACAGAGAGGACCACACAAACCAGAGACTACATCAGCCTGAGACCAGAAGAACTAGATGGTGCCTGGCTACAACCAAGGACTGCCCTGACAGGGAACACAACAGAGAACCCCTGAGGGAGCAGGAGAGCAGTGAGATGCAGACCCCAAATTCTCATAAAAAAGACCAGACTTAATGGTCCGACTGAGACTAGAAGGACCCCAGAGGTCATGGTTCCCAGACCTTCTGTTAGCCCAAGACAGGAACCATTCCCAAAGCCAACTATTCAGACAGGGACTAGACTATGGGATAGAAAATGATACTGGTGAAGAGTGAGCTTCTTGGATCAAGTAGACACATGAGACTATGTGGGCATCTCCTGTCTGAGCAGAGATGAGAGGGCATGGGGGTCAGAAACTGGCCGAATGGACACAAAAATAGAGAGTGGAGGGAAGGAGTGTGCTATCTCATTAGGGAGAGAGCAACTAGGAGTATACAGCAAGTTGTATATACATTTTTGTATGAGAGACTGATTTGATTTGTAAACCTTCACTTAAAGCATAATAAAAATTAAAAAAAATAAAAAGGCAACAATACGCAAAATAAATAAATGAAAATCAACCAGGCACTCCTTGGAAACTTTACGGGGCAGTTCTACTCTATCCTATAGGGTCAGAATCGACTCAATGGCAATGGGTTTGGTTTTATTTTGGTTTAGAGGCTGCCTACATTTTTTGGTTTGTGGTCCTTTTCCTTGTCTTCAAAGGGTATCACTCTAATCTCTGCTTCCGGGATCACTTCGCCTTTTCCTCTTTCTTAGTCAAAACTTCCTCTGTCTTCCTCTTATGAGAACACTTGTGATTATATTTAGGGCCCATTTGGATGATTCAGATAATAATCTCCCCATCTCAAGATACTTAGCTTCATCACATCTGTGAAGTCCCTTATCCATATGACATTCAAAGGTTTCAGGGATTAGAACTTGGGCATCTTTGGGGAGCATTATTCAGCCTATCACAATTACCATTACACCTACGATTCACCCTTGAACTATGTATTTGCCTGTCTCTCCTGGAGACCGAGCAATGTGAGGGCAAGGATTGTACCTTACTTACCTCTGTATTCCCAGCTTCCAACTTGCTGCCACACATACAGTAGGTCGCCAACAAAGAATTATTATACAAATAAATAATCCCACACATGAGGAGCCCTGGTTGTGCAGTGGTTGAGAGCTCTCCTGCTAAACAAAAAGTCTGCAGTTCGAATCCACCAGGCACTCCTTGGAAACCCTATGGGGCAGTTCTACTCTGTCCGATACGGTCGCTATGAGTCAGAATCAACTCAAAAGCCACAGGTTTGGATTTTGGTTTTTTATGTGGACTACTATTGCCTCTACCTTAAGGACCATCCCAGCACAACACTTCATTCCAAAGAAATCTGAAATTACCTTCAAAACAGTTTTAAAAGACAATGCCAGTGTTTAAGGAAGTTCTCTTGGGGACATAGACAGGGAGGTCACACAGCACATTAAACAACAAAGCTTTATAAAAATGCCCTAAAGACATTTCTTCCTCTCCTCCAGGCCCCTTCACTCAGTCTCTCCACTTGCTCGCCCATCCAACAGTCCAGGCAGTCACATTTGTAATTTTTCCCAGGGAAAACGTAGCAGCAAACCAGTGTCGTCGAGTCGATTCCAACTCATAGTGACCCTATAGGACAGAGTAGAACTACCCCAAAGAGTTTCCATGGAATGCCTGGTGGATTCGAACTGCCGACCCTTTGGTTAGCAGCTGTAGCACTTAACCACTCGTAGCAGCATCAGGATTTAATTGTGATGCTACTCACTGTCAACCATAGGGCAGGCTATCACCAGAGGAAAAAAATAAGCACTATTTACTTCTTAAGCCCCCACGTGTCTGTCAGTGTGTCGTACTGTGGGGGTTTGTGTGTTGCTGTGATGCTGGAAGCTATGCCATCGGTATTCAAATACAAGCAGGGTCATCCATGGAGGACAGGTTTCAGCTGAGCTTCCAGACTAAGACAGACTAGGAAGAAGGACCTGGCAGTCTACTTCTGAAAAGCATTAGCCAGTGAAAACCTTATGAATAGCAGCAGAACATTGTCTGATACAGTGCTGGAAGATGAGCCCCCCAGGTTGGAAGGCACTCAAGAGATGACTGGGGAAGAGCTGCCTCCTCAAAGTAGAGTCGACCTTAATGACGTGGATGGAGTAAAGCTTTCGGGACCTTCATTTGCTGATGTGGCATGACTCAAAATGAGAAGAAACAGCTGCAAAAATCCATTAATAATTGGAACCTGAAATGTACGAAGTATGAATCTAGGAAAATTGGAAATTGTCAAAAATGAAATGGAATGCATAAACATCGATATCCTAGGCATTAGTGAGCTGAAATGGACTGGAATTGGCCATTTTGAATCAGACAATCATATAGTCTACTATGCTGGGAATGACAACTCGAAGGGGAATGGTGTTGCATTCATTGTCAAAAAGAACGTTTCAAGATCTGTCCTGAAGTACAACGCTGTCAGTGATAGGATAATATCCATACGCCCACAAGGAAGACCAGATGATATGACTATTATTCAAATTTACACACCAACCACTAGGGCCAAAGATTAAGAAATAGAAGATTTTTGTCAGCTGTTGCAGTCTGAAATTGATCAAACATGCCATCAAGATGCATTGATAATTACTGGCGACTGGAATGCAAAGGTTGGAAACAAAGAAGAAGGATCAGTAGTTGGAAAATATGGCCTTGGTGATAGAAACGATGCCAGAGATTGAATGATAGAATTTTGAAAGACCAACGACTTCTTCATTGCAAATACCTTCTTTCACCAACATAAACAGTGACTATACACTTGGACCTTGCCAGATAGAACACGCAGAAATCAAATTGATTACATCTGTGGAAAGAGATGAAGGAAAAGCTCAATATCATCAGTCAGAACAAGGCCAGGGGCCGACTGTGGAACAGACCATCACTTGCTCATATGCAAGTTCAATCTGAAACTGAAGAAAATCAGAGCAAGTCCACGAGAGCCAAAATATGACCTTGAGTATATCCCACCTGAATTTAGAGACCATCTGAAGAACAGATTTGATGCATTGAACACTAGTGACTGAAGACCAGACGAGTTGTGGAATGACATCAAGGACATCATCCATGAAGAAAGCAAGAGGTCACTGAAAAGACAGGAAAGAAAGAAAAGACCAAGATGGATGTCAGAGGAGACTCTGAAACTTGCTCTTGAGCGTCGAGCAGCTAAAGCAAAAGGAAGAATTGATGAAGTAAAAGAACTGAAGATTTCAAAGGGCCTCTCAAGAAGACAAAGTAAAGTATTATAAGGACATGTGCAAAGAGCTGGAGGTGGAAAACCAAAATGGAAGAACACCCTCGGCGTTTCTCAAGCTGAAAGAACTGAAGAAAAAATTCAAGCCTCCAGTTGCAATAGTGAAGGATTCCATGGGGAAAATATTAAACGACGCAGGAAGCATCAAAAGAAGATGGAAGGAATACACAGAGTCATTATACCAAAAAGAAATAGTCAATATTCAACCATTTCAAGAGATGGCATATGATCAGGAACCGATGGTACTAAAGGAAGAAGTCCAAGCTGCTCTGAAGGCGTTGGCGAAAAACAAGGCTCCAGGAATTGATGGAATATCAATTGAGATGTTTCAACAAACAGATGCTGTGCTGGAGGTGCTCAGTTGTCTATGCCAAGAAATAAGGAAGACAGCTTCCTGGCCAACTGACTGGAAGAGATCCATGTTTATGCCTATTCCCAAGAAAGGTGATAACCAAATGTGGCAATTATAGAACAATATCATTAATATCACACGCAAGCAAAATTTTTGCTGAAGATCATTCAAAAACAGCTGCAGCAGTATATCTACAGGGAACTGTCAGAAATTCAGGCCGGTTTCAGAAGAGGATGTGGAACCAGGGATATCATTGCTGATGTCAGATGGATCCCGGCTGAAAGCAGAGAACACCAGAACGATGCTTACCTGTGTTTTATTGACTATGCAAGGCATTCGACTGTGTGGATCCTAACAAACTATGGATAACTCTGCGAAGAATGTGAATTCCAGAACACTTAATTGTGCTTATGAGGAACCTTTACATAGATCAAGAGGTGGTTGTTCAAACAGAACAAGGGGATACTGATTGGTTTAAAGTCAGGAAAGGTGTGCCTCAGGGTTGTATTCTTTCACAATACCTATTTAATCTGTATGCTGAGCAAATAATCCAAGAAGCTGGACTGTATGAAGAAGAACAGGGCATCAGGTTTGGAGGAAGAGTCATTAACAGCCTGTGTTATGCAGATGACACAACCTTGCTTGCTGAAAGTGAAGAGGACCTGAAGCACTTACTAATAAAGATCAAAGACCACAGCCTTCAGTATGGATTACACCTCAACATAAAGAAAACAAAAATCCTCACAACTGGACTAATGAGCAACATCATGATAAACGCAGAAAAGACCGAACTTGTCAAGGATTTCATTTTACTTGGATTCACAATCAACAACCACGGAAGCAGCAGTCAAGAAATCAAAAGACGCATTGCATTGGGCAAACCTGCTGCAAAGGACCTCTTCAGAGTGTTGAAGAGCAAAGATGTCACCCTGAAGACTAAGACATGCCTGACCCAAGCCATGGTATTTTCAATCACATCATATGCATGTGAAAGCTGGACAATGAATAAGGAAGACCGAAGGAGAATTGACGCCTTTGAATTGTGGTGTTGGTAAAGAATATTGAATATACCATGGACTGCCAAAAGAATGAACAAATTTGTCTTGGAAGAAGTGCGGCCAGAATGCTCCTTAGAGGCAAGGATGGCGAAACTGCATCTTACATACTTTGGACATGTTGTCAGGAGGGATCAGTCCCTGGAGAAGGACATCATGCTTGGCAGAGTACGGGGTCAGCGGAAAAGAGGGAGACCCTGGACGAGGTGGATTGACACAGTGGCTGCAACAATGAGCTCAAGCATAACAACGATTGTAAGGATGGCTCAGGACCGGGCAGTGTTTCGTCCTGTTGTGCATAGGGTCACTATGAGTCAGAACCGACTCGACAGCACCTAACAACAACAAACACTTCTTAAACTCTTGAATGTGTTCCTGGCTCTGTCCCCCACACACTGGGGTCTGTAAGGCACCTGGGGATTAGTGCCCAGTGGTCCTGTCACCCTATTTGGGACCAGCAAACTAGAAAAAACTCAAAGAAAATTGTCTCCAGCCAGGGCCCTGAGGTTGACTCTGAGGAAGGTTCTGGCTATGGGAAAGACCTGCCTGGTGGCCCATCTGATGTGGAGGCTCAGGGAAGACCATGCTGTCCGTGCCCACCAAGCATCTCCACTGTGAACTCCAAGATTTACCTTGAAGGCCTTCATTCTTCCTCCTCCCAAAGTAATGCCATCACAAAAAAAAAAAAAAAAAAATTGGACTGAGTGAAACTCTCAGCTATAAATTCTTGAGATGCTCTGAGCTGACCCACCCCTTTCATATTCTCCAAGCCATGCTCCTTGGCACTTTTGTATGTGAGCAGGAGATTCCCTGTGCATAATAATGACAAAAGCTCACAGTTAATGAGTGTTCCAATGTAGAAGCTTTATCTGCTTTACTGCATCTCATCCTCACAGCAACCCCTCATGAGGTAAACCAAAAAAAAAAAAAAAAAAAAACCCAGTGCCACCGAGTCGATTCTGACTCATAGCAACCCTATAGGACAGAGTAGAACCGCCGCATAGGTTTCCAAGGAACGCCTGGCGGATTCGAACTGCTGACTCTTTGGTTCACAACCATAGCACTTAACCACCACACCACGAGAATTTCCCCTCATGCGGTAGGTACTGTTATTATCCCGCATTTTACCCAGGAGGAAACCCAGTCAACAGTGAGCATTAGTGACTTGCCCAAGGTCACACAGCTATAAGTGGTGGAGTCAGAACTCAGATCCAGGCAGTCTGGCCCACACTTGGGCAAAACATCTCATCTTCCTATTTACCTGCATTATGAGTTGGACTTATAAGTGGCAGCTGCTTTCCACCTTGCCATATGTTCTAACTAGGGCTTGCAGGCATCCTGCCTCAAACACAGAGGGCCACTCACAATTCCCTAATGTTGGACTCTTAACTCTGGCATTTTCCCATCTCCAAGACCTGCCACTACTGTAACCTCTGAAGGCACCTCCTTGGCCCAGGGGTCCCTGTGAAGTTCACTCATTTCTAGTAGCATGGGGCCTCTGAGATGGTTTATTTCTTCCTCCTCAGTAGGTACCAGTGTCTGGTGAAGCCTGGCTCAGGCTCTCAAACTTTCAGTCCTGGCTGCCAGGCCAATTCTCCCCTGCCAGGATGATTTCCACTTACTTCAGGACCAGTGTGTCCATGAAGCCAAGTTGATAGTACCATAAGTAAAAAAAAAAAAAAAAAGAAACAGCTGCCATAAAGTCAATTCCAACTCATAGCCACCCTATGAGTTGAAGAGTAGAACTGCACTCCACAAGGTTTTCATGCCTGTGATCTTTCAGAAGCAGATCACCAGACCTTTCTTTCGAGGCACCTCTGGGTGGATTCAAACTGGCACCGTACAGTTGGTAGCCAAGCACTTCACGGTTTGTACCACTCAGGGACCCCATAATAGCACCATTGTTGTTGTTAGGTACCATCGAGTCAGTTTTGACTCATAGCAACCCTATGTACAACAGAAGGAAACATTGCTCCATTTCTCACCGTTCTCACAATCATTGCAGTACTTGAGCCCATTCTTGCAGCCATTGGGTCAATTCATTTCATTGAGGGTCTTCCTCTCATTCACTGACCCTGTGCTTTACCGAAAATGCTGTCCATCTCCGGACTGGTCCCTCCTGATAACATGTCCAAAGTACATGAGACAAAGCCTCGTCATCCTTGCTTCTAAGGAGCATTCTGGCTGTACTTCTTCCAAGACAGATTTGTTTATTCTTCTGGCAGTCCGTGGTAGATTCAATATTCTTAACCAACCCATTATTCAAAGGTATCTTCTTCGGTCTTCCTTATTTATTGGCTGGTTTTCACATGCATATAAGGCAATTGAAAATACCATGGCTTGGGTCAGGTCACTAGTCCTCAAAGTGACAGTCTTGCTTTTTAACATTTTAAAGAAGTCTTTTGCAGCAGATTTGCCCAGTGCAATACGTCATTTGATTTCTTGACTGCTGCTTCCACGGGCATTGACTGTGAATCCAAGTAAAATGAAATCGTTGACAACTTGAATTTTTTCTCTGTTTATCATAATGTTGCTTATTGGTCTAATTGTAAGGCTGTAGTCTTTGATCTTCATCAGTAAGTGCTTCAAGTCCTCTTCACTTTCAGCAAGGAAGGTTGTCATCTGCATATCTCAGGTTGTTAATGAGTCTTCCTCCAATCCCGATCCCGCATTCTTCTTCATATAGTCCAGCTTGTAGGATTATGTGCTCAGCATACAGATTGAATAAATATAGTGAAAGGGTACAACCCTGATGCACACCTTTCCTGATTTTTAACCATGCAGTACCCCCTTGTTCTGTTTGAACAACTGCCTCTTGGTCTATGCACAGGTTCCTCATAAGCACAATTAAGTGTTCTAGAATTCCCATTCTTTACTGTTATGGATTGAATTGTGTCCCCCAAAAGTGTGTATCGATTTTACTAGGCCATGATTCCCAGAACTGTGGGACAGTCCACCATTTTGTCATCTGATGTGACTTTCCTATGTGTCGTAAATCCTACCTCTATGATGTTAATGAGGCAGGATTAGAGGCAGTTATATTAATGACTCAGGACTCAATCTACAAGATTAGGTTGTATCTTGAGTCAACCTTTCTTGAGATACTAAAGAGAAAAGTGAGCAGAGAGACAGGGGGAGCTCCTACTACCAAGAAAGCAGCACTGGAAGCAAAGCGTGTCCTTTGGACCCGGAGCCAGAGCTGAGAAGCTCTGAGACCAGGGGAAGAGTAATGACAAGGACCTTCCTCCAGAGCCAACAGAGAGAGAAAGCCTTCCCCCGGAGCTGGCACCCTGAATTCGGACTTTCAGTCTCTTAGGCTGTGAGAGAATAAATTTCTTTTTGTTAAAGCCATCCACTTGTGGTATTTCTGTTACAGCAGCATTAGATGACTAAGACATTCACAGTGTTCTGCATAATTTGCTGAGGATACAGTTGAATGCCTTTGCATGGCCAATAAAACACAGGTAAACATCTTTCTGGAATTCTCTGTTTTCACCCAAGATCCATCTGACATCAGCAATGATATCCCTCATTCCACATCCTCTTCTGAATCTGGCTTGAATTTCTGGCAGTTCCCTCTCAATGGGCTGCTGCAACTGCTTTTGAATTATCTTCAGCAAAATTTTATTTGCATGTGATATTAGTGATATTATTTGATAATTTCTACATTCTGTTGGATCACCTTTCTTTGGAATGGGCACAAATATGGATCTCTTCCAGTCAGTTGGCCAGGTAGCTGTCTTCCAAATTTCTTGGCATAGACCAGTGATCACCTCCAGAGCTGCATCTGCTTGTTGAAACACCTGAATTGGTATGGCACCATAAACCAAACAAAACATTTTGCTGTCGAGTTGTTCCAACTCATAGTGATCCTATAGGACGGAGTAGAACTTCCCCATAGGGTTTCCAAAGAGTGGCTGGTGAATTTGAACTGCCAACATTTTGGTTAGCAGCTGTAGCTTTTAACCACTGTGTCACCAGGGCTCCATGGCACCATAAAAAGAACCAAAGCCATTGCTGTCGAGTCTATAGGAGCGAGTAGAACTACCCCGTAGGCTTTCCAAGGAGTGGATTTGAACTGCCGGCCTTTTGGTTAGCAGCCATACCTCTTAACCACTATGCCACCAAGGGAGAGGTTCTTGAACCCTAACTTCCAGCCTCAAACTTCACCAGCAAGTTTCTTAGACTTTGCAGTCTAGAGAGTTCACATAATCTTGTGTAAATCGGTTCTTCATTCGGTACAACCAGTCCTGGACAGTGCATTGTCCCAAAGATTAGCATTCTGATCCCAAAGTGACCTCTTGGCTTGGTTACAGAAAGATCACACCTCAAGCTCAATGGCTCAGATGATAGTTCTGCTGTATTGACATTCACATTCCTTTATCTTTAAAAAAAAAAAAAAAAGTCCCTACACTGTAATTTTTTAATGGCCCAATTTGTTATTATAAGAATGTTTGCTTAGAAATTCCTCTATTATTTGGCACCTGGGTTGTTTTCAATTTTTTACTTTTCTACGCAGTATAAAACAAATTGTTCTTTTGTCCTCTTTTGGCTTGCTTGCCTTTTGGTCTACTTCCTTGCAGATAAGTTTGTCTAAAGTGAAATGAACAGTCCAAAAGAGATAAACATTTTTATAGCTTTTGACATGTATAATTTTATTGTTTGCTGAAGAGACCGCACCAATTTATATTGTCATCAGCAACATGTTGTCCCACAGTTCTCGCAACATGAGGTTTACCATTTTAATTTACTTCTGCTAGTTTAATCTTCCTAGAATGATCATTTAAAATTGTTTAAATATATTTCTCTTTATTGCTTTCAAGGCTGTATATTTTTCTACATGATACTTTTTCTTATTTATCTCCTTCAGCACCATACAGAATGGGATCCAGGTATAAACTATGTATTTGTATCAGTTCTTTCCTCTTATGGAATAATCTTGTAATAATTATGCTTTTCACTTACATTTTATAGGTTTCTTTTTATATATATTCACTGTAAATTTTAGAATAATCTGCATATATTCTTTATCATGTCCTTAATAATATTCTTCATTTCTTCAGGATTCAGTTATTTATGGCCCATTCAAACATGAGATAACCATGTTATTTTTCCCCCATCTAAAAAATATTAGTTTATGTTTTCCCATGCTCATCCAAAGACTTCACCAAAAGAGTAAAAAGATTATCTACAGATTAGGAAAAAGTTTTTAGCTATGACATTTCTAATCAGTGTCTGATATCTAAAATATCCATGGTACTGCAAAAAACGCAACAAAAAAAAGACAAATAATCCAATTAAAAAATGGGCAAAGGATATGAACAGGCACTTTACCAAAGAAGACATATTCAGGTAGCTAACAGATACATGAGGAAATGCTCACAATCATTATCCCTTAGAGAAATGCAAATCAAAACTACAATAAGATTCCTCCTCACTCCAACAAGGCTGGCATTAATCCAAAAAATAAAAAATAATAAACGTTGGAGAGGCTTTGGAGAGACTGGAACACTTATACACCGCTGGTGGGGATGTAAAACGGTACAACCACTACGGAAATTGATTTGGCGCTTCCTTAAAAAGCTGGAAAGAGAACTACCATATGACCAAGCAATTCCGCTCCTTAGAATATACCCTAAAGAAATAAGAGCCTTCACACAAACAGGTATATGCACACCCATGTTCACTGCAGCACTGTCTACAATAACAAAGAGATGGAATCAACGGATGAATGGATAAATAATGATATATTCACATGATGGAATACTACACAACGATTTAGAACAATGATGAATCTGTGAGACATTTCACAACATGGAGGAATCTGGAAGGCATTATGCTGAATCAAATTAGTCAATTGCAAAAGGACAAATATTGTATAAGACCACTATTATTAGCACTCTAGATAAAGTTTAAACAGAGAAGAAAATATTCTTTGATGGTTACAAGGGTGGGAGGGAGAGAGAGGGATATTCACTAACTAGACAGTAGATACAAAATTTTTTAGGTGAAGGAAAGGGCAACACACAACACAGGGTTAGTCAGTACAACTGGACTAAACAAAAAAGCAGTTTCCTGAACACAACCAAACTCTTTGAAGGCCAGAGTAGCAGGGACAGGGGCCTGGGGACCATGGTTTCAGGGGACATCTAGGTCAACTGGCATAACAAAATGTATTAAGAAAACATTCTGCATCCTGCTTTGGTGAGAGGTGTCTGGGGTCTTAAACGCTAGCAAGCGGCCATCTCAGATGCATAAATTGGTCTCAGCCCACCTGGAGCAAAGGATAATGAAGAACACCAAAGACATATGGTAAAGATGAGCCCAAGAGACAGGAAAGCCACATAAACCAGAAACTCCATCAGCCTGAGACCAGAGAACTAGATGGTGCCTGGCTACCACCGATCACTGCCCTGACAGGGAACACAACAGAAAATCCCTGGTAGAGCAGGAGAACAGTGGGATGCAGATCTCAAATTCTCATACAAAGACCAGGATTAATAGTCTGGCTGAGACCAGAGGGACCCTGACAGTCGTGGTCCCTGGACCCTTTGATAGCCCAAGATTGGAACCACTCCCGAAGCCAACTCTACAGACAGAGATTCGCCTGGGCTATAAGATAAACAATAATGCTGTGAGGAGTGAGCTTCGTGGTTCAAGTAGACACTTGAGAATATGTAGGCAACTCCTGTCTAGTGGCGAGATGAGAAGGAAGAAGGGGACAGGAGCTGGTTGAATGGACACTGGGAATACAGGGTAGAGAGGAGAAATATGCTGTCTCATTAACAGGAGAGCAGTTAGGAGTACAGAGCAAGGTGTGTGTAACTTTTTGTATGAAAGACTGACTTGATTTGTAAATTTTCACCTAAAGCACAATTAAATTTAAAAAATATATTAATGTATGTTTCATCCTAATCTATCCAAAATTTATTATTCTACATGATGTTGTTATGGATTGAATTGTATCCCCTCAAAATGTGTGTCAATTTGGCTAGGCCACGATCCCCAGTATTGTGAGATTGTCTACCATTTTGTCATCTGATGCAATTTTCCTACGTGGTGTAAATCCTGCCTGTATAATGTTAATGAGGCAGGACTCAGTCTATAAGATTAGGTCATGTCTTAAATTAATCTCTTTTGAGATATGAAAGAGAAAAGCCAGCAGAGAGACAAGTGTACCTCATACCACCAAGAAACAAGAGCCAGGAGAATAGCATGTCCTTTGGACTCAGGGTTCCTGTGTGGAGAAGTTCCTCAACCAGGGGAAGATTAATGACAACAACCTTCCCTCAGAGCCAACAGAAAGAGAAAGCTTTCCCCTGGAGCTGGCACCATGAATTCGGACTTCTTGGCTCCAAGACTGTGAGAGAATAAATTTCTTTTTGTTAAAGCCATCAGCTTGTGGTATTTTCGTTATAGCAGCACTAGATGACTAAGACAGATGTGATGTATTGCTCTCAGGTAATTAATTTCCTTTCTATTTTCCCATTGCCCAAACAACTAGGAAGCAGTGATATCTTTCTGTATTATTGTGTTGCTTCTACTTTGTTGGAAACTTAGTCATAAAACAGGACAGCTGTGCTAGAAGAATTTCTGCTCTATTTCATTCATTCATTCACTCAAAAAATATTTATTGAGCACCTACTATGTGTCAGGCAGTGTTCTAGGTGCTGAGGATACAGCTGTGAACAAAAAAGACACATGCTCGTGCTCATGGAGCTAACATTCTAGTGGGGGGAGATAATTTTAAAAATAGATGATAGGTGGGTAAATAAATAACAAGACAGGTAGGAAAGGGTGATAGGGAGCCTGGGGTGGGGGTGAAAAGTTGAAGTTTTAAATGGGGCAGTTAAGGAGAGTCTGAAGAAAGGAAGTGAAGGAGCATGCAAATATCTGGGGGAAAGAAGATTCCAGACGGAGAGAACAGCACGTGTAAAGGCCTTGAGAGGAAGGTGTTCAAGGCATAGCAAGGGCCCAGGGTGGCTCTAGCAGAGTGAGTGAGGGACAGCAATGAGAGAAGGAGTCAGACAGGAAAGTGGGGAGTGGGGCAGATCTAGTAGGGTAGTGTCGTGAACTGTAATGACCTTAGTGTTTAATCAGGGTTAGAAGAGAAGCCTTTAAATGGTTTTTAGTGAGGGAAAAGCATGGTTTGACTTAACAGCTAACAGGGTCACTCTGGTTGGGATGCTGAGAAAGACTGTAGGAAAGCAATGGTAGAAGCAGACAGACCTGTTACAGCAAGAGGCAATGGTGGCTTAGGTCAGGCCAGTGAGCATGGGGCAGTGAGAAGCCAAAGATTCTAGATATAATTTGAAGGTAGACCGGACAGGATTTATGGATGTCTATTTTTTTTAAAAAAAGACGTAGGCAGTGAAAGAAAGAAGATGAAGGATGACTTCATGTGTTTCAACCAAAGCACTGAAAGAGTGGTGTTGCCGTTCACTGAGACAATGCAGACTGTGGGAGGAACAAGTTTGGAGTTTAGACTTAGTCCTATTAGATTTGAGATGTAATCAGTCAGACATCCACCTGGAGACGTCCCACTAATTTTTGTTTCTTTTGGGGGATATATAGTTTGTTTTTGTTTTTTACTAATAATTTATTGTGTTTTTGGTGAAAAGGACATATAGTTTTGATATACATGCTTTTTGTAATACGTTTTTAAATATTGTGAGAGCGTCCTAATACTTTCCTACTTTTCCCTGTTATTTCATACTAAGATTGATACCAATTATCCAACTTATATAATTATTTTGTAAGGCCTTAAATTAGCATTCATGGAGACCCTGTGCGTGCCAGAGTGGAACTGTGCTCCATAGGCTTTTCAATGACTGCTTTTTGGGGAAGTAGATCAGCAGGCCTTTCTTCTGAGGCACCTCTGGGTGGACTCCAACCTCCAACCTTTCAACTAAAGAGTGTTAACCATTTTCACCACACATGGGGCCACCATGAGTCAGAGTCAACTGAAGGGCAACTTTTTTTTTTTTAATTAGCATTGCATTAAGTCTATTAACTTTGAAAACACTGTCACATTTATTGGGTTTTGTTTTCCCAGTAAGGTCTTCGTATATCTCTCCATTTGTTCATGTCCTCCTTTATTTTTCCCATTATGGTTTAATAATTTTCTTGGAATAAATTTGTGGCTCAAGGAAAATCCTCAAGTAAGTTTATTTTTGGTTCATGGTTATGAATAAAAGCTTTCTCTCTCATTAATTAATGTGCTATATTTCACTGGCAGACAGGAATGCAATTGTTCTGTGTGGATTTCCTTGGCCCACATCTTTGCTGAATTCATTTATTATTTCTAGCAAGTTAGAGGTTGCTTTCCTTGGAACTTTCAGATAGATAATTACATCAACTACAAAAAGTAATATTTTTGTGTTCTTATATTTTTAGGTCCTTCCCAAATAGCTATTGCCAGCATTTTTTTTTTTTTTCCCAAATAGCTATTGCCAGCATTTCTAATAGCACATCGAGAAGAATAGCGATGGGTGAACCTTGTGCACCTGTGTTCAAGGGGAGGCACTCTCTCCTGCACCTCCAGATTAAGTACATGGTTCTCATGGAAGAATGAAAAGCTCTGCATCTTATTTCAAAGCTTCCATAAGGAGCAAATATGAAACTTTATATATTGTCTTTTCAATAGCTATGAAAAATACGATTATATGTTTAAAAGTTGCTTTTTGCTTTTCGTTCATGGTTTCTGATTCCCCTTTTTATCTCCTTTTAATATGAAAACTCACTAGCTAATGAAGCGCCAGGAAATCTAAACACAATTATATTTATTTTTCCTTTAATTGTTGTCAGCTTTTTGTACATCTTTAATGTTATACTAAGGGAGCCCTGGTGGTGCAATGGTTAAGTGCTCAGCTGTTACCCGAAAGATTTGAACCCACCAGCATCTGCTCCTCAGGAGAAAGACATAGCAGTCTGCTTCCATCCATAAAGATTAGAGCCTTGGAAACCCTGTGGGGCAGTTCCGCTCTGTCCTGTAGGGTCGCTATGAGTAAGAATCCACTCGAATGGTTTTATTGTTAGATTATTTGGAGCCCGAACCTTGAAGATTGTTGGTTTTCATTGCTCAATGTATCACCCACATATTTAAGACTGTAAAATCTACTTTAATACCATATTCTTTCCACACTTCCGAGAGAGCTTCAAATACTACCATTAGGTCAGTCTTTTTTTTTTTTTAAAGTCTTCTGGTTTTAATAATTTTTCTGATATGTAATGAGTATTTATATTTATTTTATAACTCAGTCTTTGAAATTTTCCTCATATGGAAGTTTGTCTCCTTGGCATTTCACATAAATGATACATTTGTATATCTTTCATTGCCCCTTACATTTATCTTTATTGCCATCATTCTTTTTTTTTTTAATTGAACTTTAGATGAAGGTTTACAGAACAAATTAGTTTCTCATCAAACAGTTACTACACACATTGTTGTATGACTTTGGTTAACAACCCCAGGATATATCAACTACTCTCCCTTCTCAACCCTGGGTTCACTATTACCAGCTTTCCTGTTCCCTCCTGCTTTCCCGTCCCTGCCCCAGGGCTGGTGCACCCCTTTAGTCTTGTTTCGTTCCATGGGCCTGTTCAATCTTTGGCTGAAGGGTGAACCTCAGGAGTGGCCTCTTTACTGAGCTGAAAGGGTGTCTGGGGGCCATACTCTCAGGGTTTCTCCAGTCTTTGTCAGGCCAGCAAGTCTGATCTTTCCTTTTCAGTTGGAATTTTATTCTACATTTTTCTCCAGCTCTGTCTGGGAGCCTCTATTGTGATCCCTGTCAGAGCAGTCAGTGGTGGTAGACAGGCACCATCTAGTTGTACTGGACTCAGTCTGGTGGAGGCCATAGTAGATGCAGTCCATTAATCCTTTGGACTAACCTTTTCTTTGTATCTTTGGTTTTCTTCATTCTTCCTTGCTTCCGAAGGGATGAGACCAGTGGAGTATCCTAGATGGCCACTCACAGGCTTTTAAGACCCCAGACACTACTCATCAAAGTAGAATGTAGAACATTTTCTTTATAAACTATGTTACGCCAATTGAGCTAGACATTCCCTGAGACCACGGTCCCCACAGCCCTCAGCCCAGCAATTTGGTCCCTCAGGGAGTTTGGATGTGTCTTTTTATGGAGCTACCATGGCTTTGCCTTCTACAGGTTGTGCTGGCTTCCCCAGGACTGTGTACTGTCTTACGCTTCACCAAAGTTACCACTTGTCTATTGTCTACTTAGTGTTTTTCCATCCCCACCCCTCCCCACCCTCGTAATCATCAAAGGTTGTTTCTTTTTGTATGTAAACCTTTTCATAAGTTTTTTTTGTTTTTAATTGTGGCCTCATACAATTGTAGTGGCCTCATACAATATTTGCCCTTTTGTGATTGACTTATTTCATTCAGCATAATGTCCTCCAGATGCATCCATGTTACGAGATACTTCACAGATTCGTCACTGTTCTTTATCGTTCCTTAATACTCCATCATGTGTATGTACCACAGTTTGTTTATCCATTCATCTGTTGATGGGCACCTAGGTGGCTTCCATCTTTTTACTGTTGTGAACAATGCTGCAAAATGAACATGGGTATACATATATCTATTCATGTGACGACTCTTATTTCGCTAGGATATATGCTTAGGAGTCGGATTGCCGGATCATGTGGTATTTGTATTTCTAGCTTTCTAAGGAAGCGCCATATCGTTTTCCAAAATAGTTGTATCATTTTGCATTCCCACCAGAAGTGCATAAGAGTTCCGATCTCCCCAAAGCCTCTCCAACATTTGTTATTTTCTGTTTTATTGCTTCTTGCCAGTAATGCCGGGGTGAGATGGTATCTCATTGTGTTTTTGATTTGCATTTCTCTGATGGCTAGAGATCGTGAGCATTACCTCATGTGTCTGTTGGCCACTTGAATGTCTTCTTTGGTGAAGTATCCATTTCCTTTGCCCATTTTTTAATTGGGTTATTTGTCTTTTTGTTGTAGAGGTGTTGGATTTTCTTGTAGATTTAGAGATTAGACCTTTGTCTGATTTGTAATAGCAAATTTTTTTCCCCCAGTCTGTAGGTTCTCTTTTTACTCTTTTGGTGAAGTCTTTTGGTGAGCATAAGTGTTTAATTTTTAGAAGATCCCAGTTATCTAGCTTATCCTCTGTAGCTTGAGTGTTGTTGGTAGTGATTTGTATCCTGTTATGCTATGTATTAGGGCCTCTAGTGTTGATCCTATTTTCTCTTCTATGAACTTTATGGTTTTTGGCTTTATATTTAGGTCTTTGATCCATTTTGAGTTAGTTTTTGTATATGGTGTGAGGAATGGGTCCTGTTTCATTTTTTTGCAGATGGACATCAAGTTTTGCCAGTACCATTTGTTAAAAAGACTGTCTTTTCCCCATTTGATGAACTTTGGGCCCTTGTCGAAAATCAGGTGACCATGGGTGGATGGATTTACATCTGTTCCATTGGTCAATGTATCTGTCGTTGTACCAGCACCAGGCTGTACTGCATCATTCTTGACTTTCTTTTTTCCTTCAATTTGTTTCTGTACAACCTTTGTGTTATCAACCTTTGTGTATCAACCTTTATGTTAATATTTTGGCAGTCTGGAATCCTTTCTGAAATTCTAGTTTTTTAGATTGGACTTGACAGCTATTTGAGTGCCCAGCATTATTTTTTGCCTACAGTGTCTCATGTAGGTGGAGTAATAGATTTGTGAAGTTGGTATTATTATCCTCATTTTGTAGACTTTGAGGCTTAGAGAGGTCAAGTCAATGTTTCACACCTAGTAAGTGGTAGAATCAAGGAGCTCTGCTGGTGTAGTGGTTAAAGCACTCGGCTGCTAACCAAAAGGTCAGTGGTTTGAGCCCATTAACCCCCCTGCAGAAGGAAGATGTGGAAGTTTGCTTCTGTGAAGATTTACAGCCTCGGAAACTCTGTACAGTCGACTATGAATTGGAATCGACTTGACAGCAATGGGTTTTGTTTTTGGTTTAGTGGTAGAATCATAATTTAAACTTTATTAAATATCATATTACTGGTTGTTTTTGCTTTGATTCATGAACCTTGCCTTTTGGCAATGACCTAATGGATTACTTTCTCCTAAGGAAGACTGAAGAATTGACGCCTTCAAATAGTGGTGCTGGCAAAGAATATCGAATATACCATGGTCTGCCAAAAGAACAAACAAATCTGTCTTGAAAGAAGTACAACTAGAATGCTCCTTAGAAGCAAAGATGGTGAGACTACATCTCACATACTTTGAACTTGTTATCGGGAGGGATTTGTCCCTGGAGAAGGACATCATGCTTGGCAAAGTAGAGGGTCATCGAAAAAGAGGAAGACCCTCAACGAGAGGGATCAACACAGTGGCTATAACAATAGGCTCAAGCATAACAACGATCATGAGGATGGTTCAGGATCAGGCAGTGTTTCGTTCTGTTGTACATAGGGTCACTATGAGTGAGAACCCACTCAATGGCACCTAACAACAACAAGGGTTTGTTTTTCTCTTTCTTGGATTTCTTTGTCCCTGGTTGTGGTCTTTGACTCTGTAACACTCTGCTGATAAAAAGTATCCAGACCTTCTTTTTTAGTCTTCACAAACAGAAGATGGCATCAGTCAACCTTACTTACTTATTGGCAAAGTGGAAGCTCAGATCCAAGTGTGCTTCTCTTCAAATCCATGAAATGACTACCATGACAGTGGATCTATAGATGTGCTGTGGGGCTTACCAGCCTCAGATGCATCTGAGAAAACTAATTGTATGCTAACAAGACAGTTCTTGGGCTCTACCCCAGACTTACTGCGTCAGAAACCCTGGGGATGAGTCCAAGGAATCTGAACTATTAACAGGCCCTCCCAGGTGATTCATATGCACCCTAAAGTTTGAGAACCATTGCTCAAGTTTGACACATCATGCCTCTTGCATCAGACATACCGTGGGTAATCCCAATGGGCCATGCCTTTGTGTAATCCTCTCCCCTTGAGTATGGACAGAACCTGTGACCTGCGTCTAACCAGTAAGATATGGCAAAGGTGATGGAATAGTCACTTCCATGATTACATTACATAAGATTCTGCTTTAGAGGGCTGGAGAGAAAGATTCTCTACTGGCCTTGAAGAAGTAAGCTGCCATGTGTAAAAGCCTGTGAAAGGACCACGTAGCCAGGAAATCTGGGCAACCTCTAGAAGCTAAGATGACAGCCAGGAAGAAAATAAGGGCCTTAGTCCTACAACCCCAAGGAACTGTATTATGACATCAGGCATGTGAGCTTGGAAAAGGATCTTAAGCTACGTAAAGGAACACAGCACCAGCCTAAACCTTGATTGCAGCCTTGTGAGACCCTGAGCAGTGGACCCAGCAAAGTTGCACCTGAAATCTTGACCCATGAAAACTGTAAGACAATAAATGCATGTCCCTCTGAGCCACAAAGTTGGTTGTAATTTATACATAGCAATAGAAAACTAATACACCTCCCTTCTCAAAATCTCAAAACTCAACTTTTTTATTTTAGTATTATTTACAGGCTTTGGAGAGGGGGATGTTCAAGTATTTATTTTTAATTTTAAATATATTTTAAAAATAGATAATACAATACCACTACACACCCATTAGAAAATCTAAAAGCCCAATAATTCCAAGTATTGGCAAGGATGAAGAACAACTGTAATTTTCATACATTGCTGGTGAGAATGAAAAATGGTACAATACTGTAAGAAACTTGCATTTTTTAAACAGTTAACACACACCTATCACAAAATAAAGCCATTCCACTCCTAGGTATATATCCCAAAGAAATGGAAACATATTTCTATTGAAAAGCTTGTACACAAATGTTCATAACAGCTCTATTCACAGTATCCCAAATCTAAAAACAACTCAAATATTCATCAACAGATAACTGAACTAAACAAAATGTGGAACATCCATACAGTGGAATACTACCGAGAAACCAACTATTGATACACATAACAACATGAATGAATCTCAGAATCATTACGCACAGTGCAGACGCCAGATGCAAAAGAGCACGTACTGTATGATTTCATTTATATAAAATGAAAACTAACCTCTAATGACAGAAAGCAGATCAGTGGTTGCCAGGAGCTGGGACAGAGAGAGGGATAGACTACAAAGGGCATGAGAAATTTTAGGGGGGTGAGGTAAATATTCTGTATTTTGATTGTGGTGGTTTGTATACAAATAATTGTCAAAACTCATTGAATTGTGCACTTTAAATGGGTGCAGTTTATGAAGTTCATAGAAGAAAAATAGGATCAATGCAGAGGCCCTAATACACAGAATTAACAAGATACAAACCACAACTAACAACACACAAGCTCCAGAAGACAAGCTAGATAACCAGGATCTTCTAAAAATTAAACACTTATGCTTATCAAAAGACTTCACCAAAAGAGTAAAAAGAGAACCTACAGACTGGGGGAAGAAAATGTTGGCTATTACACATTAGACAAAGGTCTAATCTCTAAAATCTACAAGCAAATCCAACACCTCTCTAACAAAAAGACAAATAATCCAATTAAAAAATGGGCA
The DNA here is from genome assembly GCF_024166365.1 of Elephas maximus indicus. Lineage (NCBI taxonomy): Eukaryota > Metazoa > Chordata > Mammalia > Proboscidea > Elephantidae > Elephas > Elephas maximus. The sequence continues at coordinate 171,410,897 of NC_064821.1, read as the reverse complement.
AAGGCAATTAACAGACAATTCACCAAAGAAGACATTCAAGCAGCCAACAGACACGTGACGAAATGCTGAAGATCAATAGCCATTAGAGAAACACAAATCAAAACCACAATGAGACACCATCTCACGCTGGCATTACTGGCACACATCAAAAAAAGAGGAAATAACAAACGCTGGAGAAGCCTCAGGGAGATAGGAGCTCTTAAGCAATGCTGGTGGGAATGCAAAATGATACGACTATTTCGGAAGACGATACAGCACTTCCTTAGAAAGCTAGAAATGGAAATACCATAGGATCCAGCAATCCCACTCCTAGGATATCCTAGAGAAATAAGAGGCATCACACAAATGGATGTATACACACCCGCATTCGCTGCAGCATTGTTCACAATAGCAAAAAGATGGAAACAACCTACACACAAGGGAGTATCATGCAACGATAAAGAACAATGATGAATCTGTGAAGCATCTCATAACATGGATGAAGCCAGAGGACATTATGCTGAGTGAAATTAGTCAATCACAAAAGGACAAATATTGTATGAGACTATTACTGTAAAAAAACCAAGAAAAGGTTTATAAACAAAAAGAAACAATCTTTGATGGTTGCAAGAGAGGGGAGGGGTGGGGATAGAAACACAACAAACAGGTAATAGATAAGTGGTAACTTTGGTGAAGGGTGAGACAGTACACAATATTAGGGAAGCCAACAAAACCTGTATAAGGCAAGATTATGGAAGCACCATTGACACATCCAAACTCTCTGAGGGACCAAAGTGCTGGGCTTAGGGCTGTGGGAACCATGGTCTCGAGGAACATCTAGCTTAATTGGCATAACACAGTTTATAAAGAAAATGTTCTACATTCTACTTTGGTGAGTAGTGTCTGGGGTGTTAAAAGCCTGTGAGTGGCCATCTAGGATACTCCACTGGTCTCATCCCTTCGGAAGCAAGGAAGAATGAAGAAAACTAAAGATGCAAGGAAAAGGTTAGTCCAAAGGATTAATGGACTGCATCTACTATGGCCTCCACCAGACTGAGTCCAGTACAACTAGATGGTGCCCGGCTACCACCACTGACTGCTCTGACAAGGATCACAATAGAGGGTGCCGGACAGAGTTAGAGAAAAATGTAGAATAAAATTCCAACTCAAAAAGAAAGACCAAGCTTGCTGGCCTAACAGAGACTGGAGAAACCCCAAGAGTCTGGCCCCTGGACACCCTTTCAGCTCAGTAATGAAGTCACTCCTGAGGTTCACCCTTCATCCAGGGATTGGACAGACCCATAAAACAAAATGAGACTGGAGAGGCATAACAGCCCAGGGGCAAGAACTAGAAGGCAGGAGGGAACGGGAAAGCTGGCAATAGGGAAACCAAAGTTGAGAGGGGAGAGTGTTGACATGTCCTGGGGTTGTTAACCAATGTCATAAGACAATATGTGTACTAATTGTTTAATAAGAAACTAGTTTCTTCTGTAAACCTTCATCTAAAGTACAATAAAAAGAGAGAGAGAAAAAATAAATGGGTACAGTTTAACTGTATGTAAATTATTCCTCAATAAAGCTGAAAGGTGGGGCAGGGAAGTAATACACTCTCACAGTACAAAACTCAAAAGATACAAAAAGTACAAAGTATATCTAACCAGAGATGTAAAAGACATATACAAAGAAAACCACAAAACACTACTGCAAGAAACCAAAAGGGATCTACGTAAATGGAAAAACATACCATGCTCATGGATAGGAAGACGTGACACTGTGAAAATGCCAATTCTAGTCAGAGAGATCTACGGATATAATGCAATCCTGATCCAAACACCAACAGCATTCTTTAATGAGATGGTAAGACTAATCACCAACATTATATGGAAAGGAAAGAGGCCTGGATAAGCAAAGCATTTTTGAAGAAAAAGAACAAAGTAGGAGGCCTCACACTACCTCATCTCAGAACCTACTGTACCCTCAGGTTAGTCAAAACAGCACAGCATTGTACAATGACAGACACATAGACCAACGGGACAGAATCGAGAACCAAGAAGTAAACCCATCTACCTAGAGTTAGCTCATCTTTGACAAGAGACTGAAATCCGTTAAATGGGGAATAGAGTCTTTTTAACAAATGGTGCTGGCAAAACGGGATGTCAAATCTGTAAAAAAAAAAATGAAACAGGACCCATACCTCACACCATACACAAAAACTAACTCAAAGTGGATTGAAAACCTAAAATGATAAAGATTATAGAAGACAAAATAGGGATAACACTAGGAGCCCTAATAAATACATGGCATAAATATAATACAAACCATAACTAACAATGCACAAACACCAGAAGATTAACTGGGAGCTCCTAAAAATTAAACATTTATGTTCATCAAAAGACTTCACCAAAAGAGTAAAAAGAGAATCTACAGACTGGGAAAAAATTTTGGGCTAAGACATATCCAACAAGGGTCTAATCTCTAAAACCGAGAAAATACTTAAGCACCTCAACAACAAAAAGACAATAATTTGATTAAAAAATGGGCAAAGGATATGAACAGGCACTTCACCAAAGAAGACACGAAGGCGGCTAACAGATACATGAGGAAATACTCTCCATCACTACCCTTAGAGAAATGTAAATCAAAACTACAATGAGATACCATCTAACCCCGACTTTATCGGCACAAATTAAAAAAACAGAAAATAACGAATGTTGGAGAGATTGTGGGGAATTGGAACTCTTATGCACTACTGGTGGGAATGTAAAATGGTACAACCACTAAGGAAAATAGTACATATGCACAGTGGACAATTACACAAGGATAAAGAAAACTGACGAATCCTCGAAACACCTCGCAACACAGATGAATCTGGAGGACTTTATGCTGAGTGAAATAAGTCAATCAGAAAAGGACAAATATTGTATGAGACCACTATTATAAAAACCCAGGAAAAGGTTTATTGTATTTTTACGCAAATAATACACACTTCTACATTTGTTTGCCAAATGTGCCCTCCCCACTCGAGATATTTTCGTAAGAGCTGCTATGCCATTTTTTTAAATATGTTGCTGTGAAAAAGATAGCATAGTGGGCTTGCAAAATACCTTGGTGGGGGGAGGGCATGGTTGCCAAACATAGAAGGTGCACATTATTTGCATAAAAATACAGTACACATAGAAAAAAATCTTTGATGGTCACACGGGAGGGGAGCGGTAGAGAGGGGAAATCACTAACTAGAGAGTAGACAAGTGTTAACTTGGTGAAGGGAAAGACAACACACAATATAGAGGAAGTCAGCACAGCTTGACCAAGGCAAAGTCATAGAAGCTTCTTAGACACATCCAAACACCTTGAGGGACTGAGTTACTGGAGCTGAGGGCTGGGGACCATGGTCTCAGGGGACATCTAGGTTGATTGGCATTGCATAGCTCATAAACAAAATGTTCTACATCCTACTTTGGTGAGTAGCATCGGGGGTCTTAAAAGCTTGTAAGTGGCCATCTAAGATACATCTATTGGTCCTATTCTGCCCAGAGCAAAGGAGAATGAATAAAACCAAAGACACAGGGAAAATATTAGTCCAAAGAACTAACGGACCACATGAACCACAGCCCCCACCAGCCTGAGCCCAGAAGTACTAGATAGTACCCGGCTACCATCAAGGATCTCTCTGACAAGAATCACAACAGAGGCTTCCGGACAGAGAGGGACAAAAATGTAGAACAAAATTCAAATTCACCAAAAAAGACCAGACTTACTGGTCTGACAGAGACTGGAGTAAACCCCTAGACTATGACCTTTGCACACCCTGCTAACTCAGAACTGAAGCCACTCCCAAAGTCCACCGTTCAGCCAAAGATCAGACAGGCCTATAAAACAGACAATAACACACATAAGGAATGTGCTTCTTAGTTCATTTAAGGATATGAAACCAAATGGACAACACCTACCCAAAAGGAAAGACAAGAAGGTAGGAAGGGACAGGAAAACTGGACGAATGGACACAGGGAACCAGAATGGAAAGAGGGAGAGTACTGACACATTGCGAGGATTGCAACCAATGTCACAAAACAATATGTGTATAAATTTTCGAATGAGAAATAATTTGCACTGTAAACTTGCACCTAAAGCACAATAAAATTAAAAAAAAAAATTACAAAGTCAAGTCGCTGCTCTACCTCAGAATGACCCACTCTTACCGGTTTCCTGGGTATCTTTCCAGAGATGCTCTAATTCATAAATTAGTGGGGGGACGGCTATACTTCTCCCACCTCCAACTAAGTGGTGGAGATCTTTCTGCATCTAGCTTTTTTTTAAAACTAATATAAACTGAAGATCTTTACATATCAGTATATAAAAAAAACTTCCTCTTTCTTTTTAACGGTTATATAATTGCCCATTTATGGCTGTACCTTAATTTACCGATCCAGTCTCTCACTGATGGGCATTTAAGTTATTTCCGATCTTTTTACAAACAAAACAAGTATAAGATTGCTGGGCTAAAGAATATGTGCATTTTTCTTTTATTTTGAAGATGTTGCTAAATTACTGTCTATAGTGGTTATGTCAGTGTATACTTCCACTAGCAATGAGAGTGCCTATTTTTCCACACTCGGGCTGTCACACGTTTCACGTTTGGTCTTTGTCAATTTGATAGGTGAAAAAGTATACTTCACTGTAGTTTTATTTTGTATTTGTCTTATTATGAGAGAGGTTGAGCATCTTTTCACATCTTTAAGTCATTTATTGTTGTTTTTCCATGAACTATTTATTTACAGCTGCCCACGTTTTAAATAAGGTTTTTGATCTTTTTCGTATTGTTTTATAATAGTTCTTTACATGTTGTCTTGGCTCAGATTCCCTAGAAGACAGAGCCCGAGGTAAAGCTTACATGCAAATGGTTTATCATTGTTGTTGTGTACCATCTAGTTGATTCCAACTCATATCAACCCCATGTGACAGAGTAGAGCTGCTGCATAGGGTTTCCTAGGCTGAAATCTTTATGGGAGCTGATTGCCAGGTCTTTTCCTCTGTGGAAATGCTGGGTAGGTTCAAACCACCAACCTCTCGGTTAGCAGTCAAGTGCTTAACCATTATACCACCGAGTCAATTCCGACTCATAGCAACCCTATAGGACAGAGTAGAACTGCCCCATAGAGTTTCCAAGGAGCACCTGGCGGATTCGAACTGCCAACCCTTTGGTTAGCCGCCGTAGCACTTAACCACTACGCCACCAGGGTTAGCCATTATACCACCAGGGCTCTTTAATGTTTCATTAAGAGAGTGCAATTCCAGAGCAGCCAGAGTGGAGGGAAAAATAGAAGTGAGGCCAGGAAGGAGGGCAAGCAGCTACAGGTGATACATTATCAAGCTGGCCACAGCTTCTTCAGCAAGCAGACAGTTGCTCAGTTAAATGAATGGCAGGGGCAGGGGGAATGTGGGGAGGAGAGGGTTCTACCTGTCAAATTTCCTCCCCTCTGCCAAATCTCATAGGTGAACATTTGTCACCACAGGTCATGAACTGCCTGCACTTCTGGGTTGCATCACCTAGCACAGCTGGTAGGGAAACCAGATTCCTTGTTCTGTGGCATCGTGCTTCATCTGAGTCTAAACTAAACCCAAATCTGTTGCCAGGGAGTAGATTCTCACTCATGGCGACCCCATGTATTACATGGTAGAACTGCTCCATAGTGATCTCGTAGCTGTAATCCTTATGGAAGCAGAGTGCCAGGCCTTTCTTCCACAGTACCACTGGTGGCTCGAACCACCAACCTTTAGGTTAGTAGTCCAGTGCAAACTGTTTGTGCCACCCAGGGACCTCATCTGAGTCCAGAAGAGGGGAAAGGAGTCATAGCTTTCGGACCTGAGCACCAGTGCAGCTGTGGCCCTGGCCCAGCCTTTGTCTTTGTGGAAGCCAAGATAGGCAGTGTTGTTAGGGATGGGGCAATGAGGGCAGCAGCCAGGGCACTCCACTGAGCAAGCAGCTGAGGGAATTATGTATATATATATATATATATATATACATATATATGTAGGAAACTATGGTGGAGTAGTGGTTAAGTGCTACAGCTGCTAACCCAAGGGTCGGCAGTTCAAATCCGCCAGGCGCTCCTTGGAAACTCTACGGGGCAGTTCTACTCTGTCCTATAGGGTTGCTATGAGTCGGAATCGACTCAACGGCACTGGGTAAGGTTTATTTGGTTTATATATATATATATATATATAAAACATATTTAAAGCAAGATATATAAAATTATCAGTATTGCTGTATTGCAAGTTTTAGGTGTTTCCCTTCCCCCATCCAGTTTGTTTTATTGATGGTAATTTTTTTTTTTTTTTTTTTTTGCCATGCAGAAGTGTTTTATTTTATGTTACTGGGTTTATCAAAACTTTCTATTATAACTTCAGCTTTCCCTACCCTGAGATTATTAAAAAAAAAAAAAAAAAAGCCACATATTCTTCCGGTACTTCTAGGAGTTCATTTGTCCAAGTTTAAATATCTCTTTCCATCTGGAGTTTATTTTGGTGTAAAGGCATGTAGTATAGGTCCAATTTTTTTTTTTTCCCCCAAATGGCCACTCAGTTTTCCCTGATGTAAAAGGTCACCTTTATTGGATACAAAATTTTCTTATTTTGAAGTCTTCATCACTCTGAGGCTCACTAGGTCTAGGAAATGATTTATGAGAGAAGTGTCGTGGGAGTGCAGAGCTGGCCTTGGTCCTGCACCATTGTCCACTCCACAGAGAGCAATTCTGCTCAAATAACAGGCAGTTCATTAATAGTTGATTCTGTGCTGCTACAGCCAAAATTTCGTCTCCTTCATTTCACCCGGATGTTGCTAGTCATGGAGAAATGTCCCCATCCTGAGGTACTGTGGTATGAATTATAGCTTCTTCCTCTGAAGAATGTTGTAAAATATGAATGTAGTTTTAGATGTGCTATTTTTACTTGGCATGGTCTGTGGGATATCCTCAAATGTATTTAAAGTGCCAAAAGATCAGCAAGACTGGGATAAGCTGGCGGGAAACATGTTTTAAAGAAACTGTACCTTCAGAAACAACCCTTGCCCTACAGGACTATCCATATCCTTGTGCACCTCACCATATCATCACCAGTGTAGCTTGTACGTCCTTCTGGCATAGCTCCAATACCACTATAATGGCATTGTTCAATTTCAGGGTTCAGCCTAGTTCCTGACACAAAGTAGTTGTTTAAAATGTGCTTTTGGAATGAATAAAAAGCAGAATAAAGAATCTACTTAAATCACCTCCTTTCGAAGCCTTTTCGGACACCACCAGACTCTGGGGTCCCACAGTGTCCTTTTTTTTTTTAAATCACTGACTCCCCAACGTTTTAAAGAGACATGGACTGTCTTGATCATCTTTATATTCCTAAAACCAGTTGCTGTCGAGTCAATTCTGACTCATGACCATCCCATGTGTGTCAGAGTAGAACTGTGCTCTATAGGGATTTCAATGGCTGATTTTGGGGAAGTAGATCACCTTTGGGTAGATTCAAACCACTAGCCTTTTGGTTAGAAGCCGAGTATGTTAATTGCATCACCCAAGGGCTCCTTTATATCCTTAAAAAAAAAAAAAATTTGTTGCTGTCTAGCCAATTCTGACTCATAGCAGCCCCAGTTACAGAACAGAACTGCTCCATAGGGTTCTCTTGGTTGTAATCTTTACAGAAGCAGATTGCCAGGCCTTTCTTCTGCAGTGCTGTTGCCTAAGTTTGAACTGCCAATCTTTAGGTTACTAGTCTGTGCCACCCAGTGACCTTTTTCTATCCCTCGCGCCTAGTAAATACTCAACAAGTATTTGGGGAGTGAATAAATAAATGGCAGTTACAGAGGCAGACTATTAGAAAAAGTCTGAAAGTTCTTAAGGACTAGGTAGTATCTCAGGTCTTTGTGTCCAGAAAAGAGAGACTTCTCTTCCCAGAGGATAAAACGTGAATGAGAAGAATGAGTATAGATCCCTGAATGGCACAAATAATTTGTGCTCAGTTGCTAATGGAAAGGTTGGCAGTTCGAACCCATCCAGCTGCTCCATGAAAGAAAGGCATGGCAATCTGCTTCCATAAATAGTACAGTTAAGGAAACCCTATGGAGTGCATCTGTACTCTATAAGAGTGCATCTCTACTCAATAACACATGGGGTCACCATGACTTGGAATCAACTCAACAACAACCTGTTAGGATGAGCATATGTTTTGGAGAGAGGAGACCTGGGTTCTAATTCTAACTCTGCCATTTACTTTGAGCAAGTCACTTCTCTTCTCTGAGCTTCAATTTCCTGCACTGTAAGTAAAAAATAATTAGGATTGAAAATAATATTTGGAAAGTCCCAGCACAGGGCATGGTGGGTAGTAGGCACTCAATAATAGCTGTGCTATTGCTGTAATTATTTACTGCCACTGGTATTAAGAGGTGCGTGAGGAAGGTACAGGAAGCAAGAGCCACTAAATTTAGAGATAGGAAGCTTTGGAGGAGATAGCTTGGGCATGGGATGGAGTGTAGAGGGACCACCAATAATTGTTATGGTGATAATAACCATCAAATATAGTCGAATAATGTCAAACTATCAAGCCGACTCTGTAAGGCACTGTACACACACCATTTCATTAACTCTTTATAACAAACCTTAAATAACATCAGTGGTATCTTTGATGGAATTTCTGATGATATCTCTGAGGAAATAACCTTAGGGAACTTCTCCAAGTTTCAAGATCGCAGAGCTGATAAGTGGATGAAATGGGTTTCACCCTGCATGATTTCAAAGCTTGTGTTTTAGCTTTAATTCTTATGCTACTCTGAAAAATGCAAGGGGTAAAATATTCTGGGAATAAAACCTAGACTAGAAATTTGTCAAGAACGTAGGTGAAAGTTAAAACCAAAAAGCCCATTGTCATCGCTGATTCCAATTCATAGTGGCCCTATAAGACAGAGTTGAACTGCCCCATAGAGTTTCCAAGGAGTGGCTGGTGGATTCGAACTGCAGCCGAACACTTAACATGCAACCAGGACTCCAGAAGAGCTGGGTTAAAACAATAAGTAAAGCTACTAGGCTACATAAGGAGACCCAGTGGGGCAATGGTTAAAGCACTGGACTGCTAACCAAAAGCTCAAAGGTAGAAAAGACCTGGCCATCTGTTCCCACAAAGATTACAGCCTGGGAAACCCTATGGAGCAGTTCTACTCTGTTATATAGGGTCACTGTGAATTGGAATCGACTTGATGGCACACAACACTAGGCTACGTACACCTGTTCTTCAATTCCCTGTGCCTTGGAGTCCCTGGATGATGCAAACGGTTAACAAACTCACTGCTAACTGAAAGGCTGGAGGTTCGCATCCACCCGAAGGTGCCTCAGAAGAAAGGCCTGGTGAACTACTGCCAAAAAATCAGCCACTGAATATCCTACGAAAACCCTGGTGGCGTAGCGGTTAAGTGCTATGGCTGTTAACCAAGAGGTCAGCAGTTCAAATCCGCCAGGCGCGCCTTGGAAACTCTACGGGGCAGTTCTACTCTGTCCTATAGAGTCACTATGAGTCGAAATCAACTCGACGGCAGTGGATTTGGTCTTTGGAATATCCTACGGAGTCCAGTTCTACTCTTACGTATATGGGGTCACCATGAGTTGGACTGACCCAATAGCAACTGGGTTCTTCTTGTTGTTATTGTCATTAAAGATATCTTAGCATTTTAAACACCTGAGCTTGTGCTGGACCCAACGGACTGCACTGAGTGTGGACCAGAGACAAAATGGAGAGCTGGTCCTTGGAAAAAACTCTTTGCCTGCACCCCATCCCTTCCGCCGCAAAAAGTTATCAGTGGTTTTAGGAAAGCTGCCTTTTAGGGGTTGCCCGGGGCCTGGAAGATCACGTGAAGGGAGAATTTTATTGGTTTGCATTTCCTTAGCACACATCAGATGTTTGCCTTAGCATACCATACATTCTCAGAGCAGGCAGGACATGGAGCTGCACCCCAGGCACGGCTGCTGCAAAGTTTCATCTGGCTGCAGCCTCTTTGACCCCCAGCGCCCGGTTTCATCCTGTGTTTCAGCATCACAAAGTTTAGAACCCAATTCTGAATTTCTGTGCACTGCTTGCCATTGTTACAGGCATCTTATCTCCTCCAGCCAGATGGTCTGAGTGTGCTCTGGCCCCTAAAAGCCCCAGTGAGTTGCAGAGTACTTAGCAAGTACTAATAAATACACCCTGAATTGACAGGTTAATTGAACTAGAGGAGTTTAGCAATATCACCCCTTTGCATCAGTATTATGTGGCATTAGTAGTGGGGAGGGATTGAGGGAGTTGTGGAGCAGGGGTGATTTCTTTAAAGTCCCTTAATTTGTATATATACATATCTCCCCTACAGAGAGTCCTGCTGAAAATAAACACAACCTGCCCTGTGAATCTCCACGGCAGGAGGGCCAGGAGGCATGAATAAGAACTGGAGCCTTGGGGTTAACTTTTCCAAAGGACACCATCTGTTTACTCAGCAAATATTTACTGAACAAAATGGGAGGAGGAAGGGCATTCCAGGGAGAGAGGACAGTTTGAACAAAGCTAAAGAGGATGGAAAACCAGAGGTATGTGGGGGGATACAGTGAGTAGCGAAATAAAGTCCAACAGGCAGAACAGAGCCTGATGAAGAATTTTAATACTTGGCTAAGGAATTTGGGCAATATTCAACAGGAAAGAGAGAGACAAAGAATTTGAGCAAGAGATGGATATAATCAAAACTGTTCATCAGGAAGATTAATTTGATAATAATGCCTAAAATTGCCTGGAATGAAGAATATATGAAGCAGCCAGCAACGACTTAGTACTTCCTGTGTGTCCAGCACTATGCCGAGCCTTTTGCGTACATTGTCTCAATTAATAAAACAAATAATTAGGTGATGCATTTAAGACTCAGTGCCTGACACATGGTGTATGCGTGGTGTTTTCCAGTCCTCATGACCACCCTGCCAGTTGGGTATTATTGTTATCTTAATTTTACAAAAGATACCCAAGGTTAAGTATGTTAAACCCAAGGTTAAACAACTTTAAGTGGCAGAGACAGGATTTAAACTGAGGTCAGTCTGCTTCCAAAGCTGGAGCTCTGAAGTCGGGAAGCTGTTAGGAAGCAGTTGCACAAGTGTTGACAACTGGTGATCAACTAGGGGAGGGGAAGAAGGAGAGGAAATGGATGTAGACTAAATTACGGATGCATAATAGACATGCCCTGGTGGCGCAATGGGTAAGCACTCAGCTGCTAACCGAAAGGTTGGTGGTTCGAACCCACCAGCTGCTCTGTGGGAGAAAAAACTTGGCAATCTGCTCCCAAAAAGACGACAGCCTAGGAAACCCTATGGGGCAATTCTGCTCTTCCCTGTAGGGTCACTATGAGTCAGAATCAACTCCACAGCACACAACCACAATAGACATGACATGGTAAATGACAGATGGTTGGAGAAAGTGGTCAAATATGACCCAGGGATTGGAGCATGAGTGACCAGTAGAAAGGTGAAACTATAATGAAAATCAAGAACATAGGAGGCGAATTAATTTATAGAGATTCTGAATACATTGAATTTGATGTGTTGATGGCATCACTAAGTAGACCTACCTTGCAAGCCTTTTGAAATCTTATTTCTTACATACTGTTCCTCACTTATCACTCCCCATTCTTTTCTTTTTCTTTCATTTTTTAAATGAATGTAAAGTTAAAATGACTTGTGTACTTATGTGTGTGTGTACAGATCTATAAATTTGAGTACATGTATACACTTATGTAAACACCATCATAATCAGGACACTGAACAGTTCCATCACTTCAAAAACTCCCTCACGCTATCCCTTTGTAATCACATCTTCTCCTTCCTCTAACCCTTTCCAAGCACTGATCTGTTCTCTGTCACTGGAGAATATCATATAAATGGGATCATGCAATGTAACTTTATGAGACTGGTATCTTTCACTCAGCATAGTGCCTTTGAGACTCATCAAAGTTCTTTTATGTGTCAATTATCTGTTCCTTTTTTAATGAAGGGTAGTATTCTATTGCATGGATATGCCCCAGTGTGTGTATCCATTCACTCACTGAAGGACATTAAGGTTGTTTCCATTTGGGGGCAATTATAAATAGACCATTATAAACATTTCTGTGCAGGCTTTTGTGTGAACATAAGTTTTCATTTTTCTAGGGTAAATACCTGTGAGTACAACTGCCGGGTCATATATTCCATTTTATATGAAATTGCCACATTGTTTTCCAGAATTATTGTATCATTTTACATATATTTCCAGCTGCAATATATGAGAGTTCCAATGTATGACAGCATCCTTGCCAACACTGGGTATTGTCAGTATTTTTTAATTTTAGCCATTCTAAAAGATGTGTCATGGTATCTCATCAAGGTTTTAATTTGCATGACCCTAATGGCTAATGATGGTGAACATCTTTTCATGTGCTTATTTGCCATTTGTATATCTTTTTAGTGAAGCATCTATTTAAGTCTTTTACTCATTTTTTAATTGGGTTGTTTGTTTTCTTGCTGTTGAGTTATAAGAGTTGTTTATATAGTCTCGATCCAAGTCCTTTGTTGGATATATGATTTGCAAATATTTTCTTCCAGTATATAGCTTGTCTTTTTATTCTCTCATAGTGTCTTTCATAGAACAAAAGTTTTTAATTTTGATGAAGTCCAGTTTATCTTTTCTTTTTGCTCATGCCTTTTTTGTCATGTCTTGGAAATCTTTGCTTAACCCTGAGTCGTTAAGATTTTCTGTTAAAAGTTTTGTTGTTTTTTATTTACATGTAAATCCATGATCCATTTTGAGTTAATTTTGGATAAGGTGTGAGCTTTAGGCAGGGGTTTGTTTTTCTGCATATGGAGGTCCAATTGTTCCAATACCATCTGTTGAAAAGACTATCTTACTCCAGTGAATCGTCTTTGGACCTTTGTCAAAAATCAGTTGTCCAAGATACTAGCAAGATGTAACAATTGGCCTCTATTTGCCTGGAGCAATGGAGGAAGAAGGAAACCTAAGACTCAGAGAAGCAACTGGACTACAAGACTGCCTTCATGAACCACTACTTCCTCTAACATGAGACCAAAACTGGATGGTACCCGGCTACCATCACTAAATGTTTCAATCAGGGACACAATAAATGAATCCTGATAGAAAGAGAAAAAATGTGGAACAGAACATCAAATTTCCAAAGAATTCAGACTTACTGAACCCACTGAGGCTGGAGGACCTCTGAGATTATTGTCCTGGGATACTCTTCAAACTTTGAACCACAACTATCCCCTGAAGTCATTTTTTTAAAAAACAAACAAAAGAATAGCTCAAAAAGCAAAGAATGTCATGCCTAAGTATTGTGCTGTTTTAAACAATTATCTATATGAAACCAAAGGAATAATAGTAACTCTAAAACACAGATAAGAAGTTAGGGGGCAGCGAGTCTTAAATTAATGCAGGTGACATAACTAGAGCAGAAATAACAAAAAAGCTGACACAGCATTGTAAAACCAACGTGGGGGAAGTGTCTGACCTCCTCCAACGCTACAAGGGGGAAGGAGAACCAAGATCAACAGCCCAAAGCTGATTCCTATGAAGTGGAGGTCAGACACACCTCCTCGCTCCTCATCTCTACAATTCTGACACCAACTATCCCTCCCACAGCACTCCTTGCTGGGTTCCATAATTCCTGGCAGCAGCCACACAGAACTCACAGACCATACTCACGATTATGGGGTTTATTGGGGAAGTATCGGTTATAATTCAAGCTCAAGAACACTCAGGATACAGGATAGCCTCTCCCCAGCTGCGCTCGCAGACGTGCCTCTCCCTGGCCCTCAGTCTCTGCCCAGAGGCACTCAGCTTTCTCTCTCTGTGGGCCCAGCCAGGAAGCCCACTGCATCATCTCCTGTTGCTGGGTCTCTGCTGCTGGGTCTCTCCTGCTGATCTCACCTTCCATGGTGTTGGCGGGCTCCTCCTCCCTGCCCTGGAACTGGCTCTCTTTTAAGGCAAAACTGACCAATCCCCTTGGCAGCCCACAACTATCCTATCACACAGTCACCTGGGTGGGAGTTACAAGACCTAGGTAGAAAGGCCACACACAAAAGTAATTAATTGCACCACAGGTATGAAGAATGCAACCAATGTCACTGAACAATATGTGTAGAAATTGTTAAATGGCAGCAACTTTTGCATGTTTTGATGTGTAAATTTTCACCAAAAATTAAAAAAAAAATTTTTTTTAATCAATTGACCATATTTGTGGGAATCTATTTCCAGATTCTCCATTCTCTTCCACTGATCCCTGTGTCTCTCCTGTTGCCAACACCACACTGTCTTGATTAGTCTAGCTTTGCTTTTTAGTAAGTCTTTAAATCACGTCATGCGATTCCTCCAACTTTGTTCTTTTTCCAAACTGTTTGAACTATTCTAGTCCTTTTACTTTTCTGTATGCATTTTAGAATCAGCTTTTCTATATCTTCTAAAAATCTGCTGGGTTTTTTTAATTGGAATTGAGTTAAATCCATTGATCCATAAGCTTGATCAATAAAACTGACCAATAAATGTGTTGATCAATAATTTTGAACCTTGAGCCTTCCAATTCATGAGCGTAGTCTATTTATGATCTTTTTTTTATTTCTTCCATCAGTTTTAATGTTTTCAGCACATAGATCCTATACATGTTTGAGGAGATTTATACCTGAGTATTTCTTTTCTTTTTTTTTTTTTTTGGAGCACTGGTAGCACAGTGGTTACGAGCTTAGCTGCTAACCAAAAGGCCAGCAGTTTGAATCCACCAGCCACCCCTTGGAAACCCTATGGGACAGTTCTGCTCTGTCCTATAGAGTCACCATGAGTTGGAATCGATTTGATGACAAATGGGTTTGGTTTGGTTTTATTTCATTTTTTTAGCTATTATAAATTGTACTGTATTTATGAATTTTTGTTTCTAACTTTTATTCCTAGTATAGAGAAATATGATTGTTTTTATATGCTGACTTTATATACCACAACTTTGATAAGCTTATTATTCCTAAGAGGTTTTTTTTTTCCTTAATGTGGGGTGTGTGTGTGTGTGTGTGTGTGTGTGTGTGTGTGTGTGTGTGACCTGCTGATTTGGGGTTCCTCAGCCCCTGTAACCACCTGAGTCAGGAAAAGCCTCCAGCCTGATGCCTGACCCATGGATTTGGGACTTGTCAGCCTCTATAACTGTGTGAGCCACTTTCTTAAACTCAATTTAGTCATGATATATATAGAGAGAGAGTTGGATTTGATTTTCTAATATTTTATTTATGCCTCACTGACTTATTGTCAATTATTAAATGCTTACACATTTTCAGTGATTGATGCAACAAGTGTTCATGTTTTCCTTCAGCTGTACTGTCAATCTGATTTCTTCTTGTATTTTGCAGCCATATCCAGAATGGAACAGTATCTACCAACCAGGTAAGCCTAGGCCTATGTGCAGCCCCACAACTATGCAGATTTCTAGGGGGGCTTAGAGCATTTCTTCTTCCTTCTCCTTCAGTAAGGTAATGCCAGGTCTCTGTAGGTAAGCATGGCTTTTGGTGGAGTAGACTGCCTATCTAAGGCCCATGGTCCATTGGATAAAGGGCAGCTCTGGACACCAGCTAGGACATGTGAAAGCAGACAAAGTTGGGAGCTTTCGACAAGGCAGCCCCTCTCCAAGTGGTGGGGAAAGGAGTTGGGACATTAGCTATTCATTTGTTTTGTCTCCTTTTCAAAAAACAATTTTTAAGTTTTTCCTAATGATATAGTCCTAAAGTGGAAGGATGTCTACGAAACAGGGTGAGAAAATAAATAATAAATAAACACACTTAAAAAAATTGTTAAAACTTATATAAAACCCATTGCAGTCGATTCTAACTCATAGCCACCCTATAGGACAGAGTAGAAATACCCCACAGGGTTTTCAAGGAGCGCCTGGTGGATTCCAAGTGCCGACCTTTTGGTTAGCAGCCATAGCACTTAACCGCTAAACCACCAGGGTTTCCAAAACCTATATAGTGCTTTTTATATGTCAGGCACTGCTTGAAGTGCATAACATGTATTAACTCAGTCAAGCCTCACACCAACCTCAATAAGGCAAGTACCACTGTTATCTCAGTGTTGCTAGAAAACTTGCAAAAGAGGGTTTGCAGGATAATATATATAGTACCATATGTGCAAAAAAAAAAATCCATGTATGAAAATACAAAAACTATTATGTGGAAGTGAAATTCCCCACTCTGATTAAGGAGAGCCTTGGAGTGGCTAGGGAAAGAGAAGATTTTCACTTTTGTTACACATCCGTCTGTTCTCTTACTTTTTTTTTGCAATGAGTGTGCATTATTTCTTCAATTTAAGATATTTAAAATGAAATTTTTGTTCAAATTACTCACCCCAAAAATGTTATACTTTATTGTAGAATTTTTAGAAAATAAAAACAGGCAAGAAGGAGAAAATTAAAATGACCTATAATCTCACTACACAGAAGAAATAAGCATTTGTGTTTACCTCTTTGTTCCTTTTTTTCTCTGTATAAATACATAATTTTAGCTTAAAAATTATATCACACTGTCATGCTGTTCTAAAGCAGCTTCCCCCCCACCCCCCATTAACAATATTATCATAAGCATCTTTCTATGTCATTAACTGTTCTTCTGACTGGCTGCACAGCATTGTCTTGTATGACGACCATATAGAGACAGAGATAGTAATTATTTAGTGTACCGTATTTTTCATTGCTTTTGAGAATATACACAACAGAACATACACCGATTCAACAGTTTCTACATGTACAGTTCCGTGACACTGACCACATGCTTCAAGCTGTGCAGCCATTCTCATCCTCCTTTTCCAAGTTGTTCCTCTTGCATTAACATAAACTCATTGCTCCCAAGCTTCCTAACTAATCTTTCATGTTGCTGGTGTCCATTTGATCCCATATAGATGGATCATAAAAGGGCATAATGCTTAAGGCAGACATTCGTCATTAGCTAACCTATTGTTTGGTTTTAAGGAGACTTCAGGAGATATTTTTTGGTTTCAGGTTTAAAGATGATCTCAGGGCAAAAGTTTCAGGGGTACTGTACCATATTTTTCATTGCTTACTACTGAACTTTTCTTTTGCTATTGAAAGTGTAACAGGGTGATTAATTGAATATTTAACGTGGCAAAATAACCTGATTGAGAAATCAGCCATGTCTGGTTTTCTTGGCCATGGACTCTTTAGAAAAGAATGTAAAGTATTTTCCCCACATCCTCCCAAGAGGGTGGCCAGGGCTTCAAGTACTGGAGGTCAGGGAGGTTTGGAAGCAGCAGTTTTCCTAGCCTTACCTGTGGGCAGTGACTTCCAGCACCTGGGAACAGGGTGTTCACAAGTGGTAAAAGTTGAGATCTAAGCGGAACACACACCCCAGGGGTGACAAAACCTGGTAAGGAGATGGCTATGAGGAGCTAGAAGAAAAACCACTGCCTGGCCCGCTGCTGAGAGAGGCCGCTGGGAGCAGGGAGCTCCCCGGCCTGCCTAGAGAGGCAATACCACAGAGGGAGGCACAGCACGCCATACGTAGCACAAGGAGCAACGGTCACTGTGGCGTCTTCACAGAACTAGCACCTGAGCCTGCCCCTGCCCCTGTTCCACAACCAAGCCTCTTGTTTGCTTGCTTAGTTTTGGATTTTTGTTTTGATTGATGTAAAATCCAGTGACCCAAGGGAGGAAGCCCTAATGTTAGACTTCTCACCAACTGTGGGTGGGATTTGGGACCAGATTTAAATAAATTTGGAAAAGTAAAGAATACTAACATTTCTTTTCCATCGAATGTCATTCCTCACTTTTGTATGACACTATGAGAAGCTTTCCTGTGGCTAAGTCTTTGAGTTCCTCCACGATTACTGGCTGTTCATTTCAAATGTCTTCTTGGCCCTGTAAAGGGTGGCAAGCTTTGCAGGGTCAGCCAGCTCCATAGATAAATCCCCTGGATTAAAGGACCCGTACTGGGCCAAGAGGAGCCCTGGTGGCGCCATGGTTAAGTGCTCGGCTGCTAACTGAAAAGTCAGGAGTTCGCAACTACCAGTCACTCCACAGAAGAAAGATGTGGCAGTCAGTTTACAGCCTTGGAGACATATAGGGTATTTGTACTCTGTCCTATAGGGTTGCTATGAGACAGAATTGACTCAACGGCAAAACCGATTTGGTTTTTTTTGGTTACTGAGTCAAGACAGATAAGCGTGGGAGAACTGGGATCTAGTCCTCATTCTGTTACTAGTGTGCTTTGTAAATTTCTTCACCTCTCTGAGCCTCCATTTTCTGACTTGTACAGCTCCATGAATCAATAGGTCTTTGTCACTTGGGAGCTCTCAGCCTATAAAGAAGTCTAGAAAAACTCACGGGTAACTTAAATAACACATCATAGAAACCATAAGCAGTTCCATATTTTTCCATGGGCTCCAGTCAAACGAGATTGCTTCCCATGTTTTAGAACATTCTCAAAGTTTCAACCTCTATATTTTCGTTCTTCCTGTTCCCTCTACCTAGAATGAGTGTCCCTCATTTCTGCTTATTGAAATCCTACTCATTCTTTAAGATTCAACAAAAACAACTCTCCTTTCACAAGACCATCCCAAGACCTTCCATGGGAAGCCATCTTTCTGTCTTCTTTGCCTTTGATTCCAGTCATCTGGCACATTCCACAAGCTCCTTGAAGGCAGGGGCTGAGCCTCATTCAGCTCTGCATCCCCCACAGGACCCAGCCCCAGGATTCTGCAAGTTACAGTGCAGCCAAATGTTTGCGGAACTAAAATTGGGACCTGGGCCTAGACTTGGATGAAGTTTCAGCCAGGCTATTTAAGGCCCTGGAACGGGTGGAGTGACAAAAGGAGTGCGGGTGCTGGGAGATAAAAGTCCTGAGTGAGAATGCGGCTTGGGCTTTACTGACTGGAATGACTCCCCTGGCTCCCTTGACGCCTCCAAGTCCAGCCCTTACAGAAGCAGAGAAACACTGTGTACTTGCGACTCTTTTCAGCCAGAACCTTGGATCTTAGTGCCCTCACTCTGCCCACCCCTTTCTTGAACCCTTTTAAAGAGGGGCAAAGGCCCGAACAGGTCTGCAGGAAATGGTTAGAGGGGCTGCAGGGAGAGGCCTGCATCCAACTTCTTGATATCTGGCTTGGGCTCTAGTTCTCACTCTTAGTCTAAGAAGTTGTGTTGACCCTTTGTCCGGGCTCTGTTTGGAGTGTGGAAGGGGCATGAGCTCATGCTGGATGCTGAGGAGCTGTTTCCTCACTGCTGTAGAATGGGACAAATGCTGAGGGTGGGGACACGGGAGGTTAACCCTTTTCCCAGGAAAGAGGCTGGGTTTGCACTGCATATGGTGGAGACTTCAACACTCAGAAGGCTGCCCAGGCAGAGTCCCAGGCTATCATGGAGCAGAAGGGAGGTTTTCAAGGTCAGCACAGAGAAGCATTAGGGGCAGACTTGGGAATGCAGGATGACTATAGGGAGGGTGAGGAGGATGAAATGGTTAATGTTTATTGAAAAACAGGGACAGTCTCTCCTCCAGGGGCCCAGCTGGCTGCAAAGGCAGGAGCAGAGGCTCCAAGGGTGATGCAATGGGGCCCGCCCTGCACACCAGAGAGGGTGAGGAGGGCGGGCTCCCACCCAGCAGCAGCCTCCACACAACCAACAGCCAGCCACTCTTTCTTCCTCTGACTCCAACAAACCAGCCACAGGGCAGGGCCTTTGGGGCAAGAGGGCAAGAGACTTGGGGAGTTGCAGCTTCTGCCTGTCCCACTCCATCCAGCCCCGCTGATGAAGCAAGCCTCTTCGCTAGCCCCTTGCAGGCAGGAAGTGAGTACCCAATAGGGTGTCTAATCAGCCCGTCCAACCTCAGGTCTTCCAGTTCCAGGAAAAGAACACAGTTGTCCCTCGGTTTCCAGTCCTAGGGGCAGGCGGCAGGCAGGGGTGTGTGGAGGGCCTGTAAGAGCACAGTCAGGTGATGCAGGACGTGACCCGTCAAACAGGTCCCTCCACCCAGTCAGCCCACTCCCCAATGTCATGGGAGAGGATATCTGCCCCCCACCCCCCCGAGACAGTGTTCCAGAAGCTTCTAAAAGGCTCAGGGCAACTTCGATGGTGAACTAAGTCTATCTGCACTCCGGAGACAGACTGCTCTCCTCCTCTCCACCCTGGGGTATGACTTGGTCTTTATTCCTGAGAGGGGCTTCTCAGGGCGGGGCACATGGACAGAGTACTTCTGTGAGAAGGTATTTTGGGGGACCCAGATTTTTTTACAAAGTCCTGCTACTGACTCTAAGCCCCATGAGGACAGGAACTGTGTCTGTTTTTACTGCTGGATGTCTAGCGCCTAGCATAGCTCCTGACACAAAGCCGGTGCTTAAGAAAACACTGACCCGGCCGAGGCCTAGTCCTCTGCTGAAGTCTAAGGCCAGTTCCACAATTTCTGGAGCCTGCTTTTTTGGCAAGCTCTTCAACACACACTCACAGGCACAGAAAAATACACAAAGTAGCCCAAAGAGTCATCTGAACAGATTCCTGGGACATTGTTTACAATCACTGGATGCCTTTTCAGCATTAACTTTAATGGGCTGCAGCTTTGGGAACTGAAGGATACAGCAGAGACTCAGTTCCAACCCAGAAAAGGCATCTGAGGACATTTTGAGGGGCTGCTGGACACACAGTGGCTGGACCACGGGGCCAAGTTGGGCCAGGGAAGTGGCATTTGCTCATGGCTGGGGCAGTTCCAGCCCTCCTTTCGGGGAAGCACAACTTGAGTGCAAACAAGTACTCAACACCAGCAATGACCAGCCTTTCCTGCAGCTGGTTTCTGCTTACTCTTGTCATTCTGGGAAGCAGGCAGAGAGAATCCCAAATCCTTGAAAACAGCCCTATCCGCCTCCAGAGTTTTAGCTTGGCCCCACATCCTAGTAACTCACATTTGCACAATATTTGTAACTTGTTCAAAGCTCTTTTGTATTTATATTGTCATGTTGGATCAGATCATCACCAGCCCCAAATGGAGAGCTAGCATCCTGTTGTGCATGAGGAAACCGAGGCCCAGGAAGGCCCAGGATCCAGTGGCCAAGTTGGCGGCAGAGTCAAGACTAGAGCCTACATCTCCTTCTGCTCAGATTCTCTGCTTCCCTCCACACCATGCTGCCTCCCTGTGAGTCAGCCATCACAAGTTCTGGGCACTGGACCTCAGTTCTCCTGATGGCTGAAGGTGCCTTGCCCTGTGCCTGTTTACAGCTAGGGCAGTTGGCCCCACTAAATATGTTTGCTCCCTCTCTCCTGTCAGGACTTGGCACTACGCCCCAACCTTGCCTGTCCTGCTTGAAAGCCATCCTACCCCCTCTCCTACCCTAACACGCTACTTCTATTGCTAAGCTGGATACAGAAGTCCTGGCAGGTAGTGGTTAAGAGCTCGGCTGCTAACCAAAAGGTCAGCAGTTCAAATCCCCCAGCTACTCCTTGGAAACCCTATGGGAGAGTTCTACTCTGTCCCATAGGGTCACTATGAGTCGGAATTGACTTGAGGGCACCTGACAACCACAAGCTGGATACAAATCAAATGCCCAACAATAGGAAAACAGTTCATCAAACTCCTAAGTCAATATACCGGGAACTTGAGAAACAATGACAAGTACGTGAACGATCTCTTTATGTGGTAATGTGTTTTTTGAAATGTTGTAATGCAATCAAAGCAGAACACAAAATGACTTGCAGACACTGATGGAAGTTATGTAGGAATGAGCTTCCGCAAACTGATACGAACCAGAAGTGAACTTAGAAAGATGTAAAGAGAGATTTTTATCTTCACAGGCTTTTTTTTTCCTATAAAGATGACATTCAAAATAAAAATGAACACGATCATACCAAGCAGAGGAGGAGGCAGAGCAGAAGAAGGAATCACTCCCTGTCCCTGGGGACCTGCCCGTCTTCTCACAAGGGGAGGAGGCTAGAAGGGGTCCTGGGGAGCTCAGGAGGCAGCAGGAGCCAGGCCCTGCTCTGGGGAGTGAGCACCCAGGGCCAGGCTGCTGTTCCAGGACGCAGAGGTGCGGCTGGGAGCTCTGCTCCTGGGTGTCCCTCAGGGCTGGCAGGGCAGATCATCAATGTGAAGTTGTGTTCCAGGGGTACCCTTCACATAGATGTTAGTGATATTCCTGGTGTTGTACAACATGGCAGTTCAGGGGCAGAAAGACAACTTGGGGGGTCTGCTCATGCAGGAAAGCAAAGTCACTGTGCTGTTCGCCTGTTTCTGTGCTGCTTTTGTCACCCAAAGGAGCCCTGGTGGCACAGTGGTTAAGTGCTCAGCTGTTAACCAAAAGGTCAGAGGTTCAAACCCCCCAGCCGCTGCTCGGGAGAAAGATGTGGCAGTCTGCTTCCATAAAGATTTACTGCCTTGGAAACCCTATGGGGCAGTTCTACTCTGTCCTATAGGGTCACTGTGTGTCAGAATCAACTCCATGGCAATGGGTTTATTGTCACCCAAAGGTCCCTAGGTAGTACAAGTGGTTTGCGATCAGCTGCTAACCTAAAGGTTGGCGGTTCCAACCCACTCAGCAGCGTAGAAGGAGAGAAAGAGCTGCTTCCGTAAAGATGACAGCCAAGAAAGCCCTATGGAGCAGTTCTACTCTGTACAGATGGGGTCGCCATGAGTCGGAATCGCCTCAACAGCTGCTAACAACAACATCACCCAGGATCTCCAGTAATTTTCCCCCACTAGACTCCTCCTTCAAAAAGAAAAAAAAAAAAATTTTTTTTAGACTCCTCCTTCTCCTGTGCTTATGATCATATTTATCATTATTTTGAATGTAGTCTACACAGGGGGAAAAAAAAAACCTGTGAGAATAAAAATCTCTTTAAGGCTTCTAATTTCACTTGATTCTTTTCAATTTGCAGAAGCTCATTTTTACATACCTGCCATCAGTGTGTACCTGCCATTTTCCGTTCTGCTTTGATTGAATTACAATATTTCAAAAACCTATTACCACATTCCCAAGTGCCAAAGTAGAGCCTGACCTGCAGGAGGTGGAAAGCCTACAGGGAGTACCCAGCCTTTGTCTGGTGGGGTGCCAGGCTGGGTGTGAAAGGTGCCAACCAAGGCTCCCCTGGGTCTCGGGGACAGTGTGTTCTGCAGATGTATCCAGCTCAACATCTAAAGCTGAGCTCTCATCTCGGCGGCCCTTCCACCCAGACCTGCATCTCCTCCCATGTTCCCAGTGGCTGTGCACCACCACCCACGCATGGGCCACCAAGCCCTGCATGCTCTGGCTCCAGCTTCATATCTCCCTCGCCCAACTTTGTACCCTATGTTCCACCTGTGCAGAGATATTTCAGCTGCCCTGCCTTTTCTCATGCAGTTCCTTCAGCCTAGAATCCCTCCCTGCCTTGTCCAGAGGCAGCTCCAGCAGCATCTCCCTCTAAGACGCCTTCCCCAATCACCCCCTATTCCCGTCCCCAGGTAGAAATCAGGGACCTCATCTGTCTCTGTAGTCCCAAAATCTAGCGCCACTCCTGAACTTCTTCAGCACTCAATATATATTTTATGAATAAAAAAAAAATGTGTTAATGTGGAGGGTAAATTTTGGGACAGACAGAAGAGTGAATTTGGCTAACCAGAACAAGCCCATGTGTGGTACCCTAGGGCCACTACATTTCTGGCGACAGCATCTCCTACTTCACCTCCACACTCACCCCAGTTCCTTCTAGAACACGGTCCCCTCTGGTCTCCAGGCCCTTTGGAGACTTCCCCTCACCACACACAACACATGCACCTGTCATTGGGTCCCTGCTCTTCTTAAACCTGGTCTCTGGACATTTCTCTCATCTGTGTTTGGATTGTGCTGTTCAGAGCGGTGGGCACTGAGTCAGGTGGTGGGTGGTGGCAGACAAATCATTCCTGGGCACCCATGAGAGGCAACCCCATTAGCTGGGCCGGGTAGGGCCATCTTAGGAATGTGTGGCAACATGCAATGGTTCTCAACGACGTTAGGTTGCCACGCTCCCTGACTGGGTGAGCTCTTTGATCTCCAGTGCACACACGGTGCAGGGTGGCAATCACCTATGCCCTCTGAAGTGGGAATGCCCCTAGACCTTGACCTGACATGAACTACAAAGGCCCACTGCCTTTCTACCAGAGCAGGGAGTGCCGCCCCTCCCATCTTCCAGCCTAAGCACCCCCAGCTCCCCTTAGTCGGTCTCACTAAGCCTCTACTTGGGCCAGGCATTCAGGTAAGGGGAGTCTGACCTGCTGGTCTCCTTCCTGGCCCAAACTGCTAAGGCACTGCCTCCTCTAGTCCTGGCCATGTCTTCACCATGCTGCAGCAGCAGCCAACTCTATGAGCCTGGTGTGAGGGCAAGCCTGTGAATTTGGTCCAGGAGGAGGCAAAGAGAGGCTGAACTTCAGTCTCCAGGAATCTCACAGTCTGAAAGCTAGAAGGCACAGCAGGAGACTGAGAGGCAAAGCACTTGGATGATGAGATTTTTAAAAATCAAATCCAAAAGCCAGACACGTCTCTTCCTTTTTTTTTTTTTAATAAACTACCCTAAGCCTCCTGGTTTTCTATCCAAGGTTCTAACTGGCTCTGCCTCTGTTCTTCGAGCAGGTAGCTCTGATCCTGAGGCTCTGACAACAGTTTGGGCAAACCCACAGGACGGAAGTGACCGTGGGTCTTATGTTCAGAGGGTGCTGGGTGGGCCGGTTGTAGTGTCTGGCTCCAGCTGGGAGATGAAGAGAAAGGTGGCACTCTGAACCCTTATGGATGAATCTGGTGCTCTGGTCCCCCATCTCTCTGCCCCTTCTGCTACAGGGATGTAGCAGGGAGAGGGAGGTCTGGGTGCTCCGAAGAGTGGGCAGATGAGAGAATCCCAACAGCCCAAGACCAGGTCTGCAGAAGTGAGCGTCCTTCTAGGCACTTGCATAGCCTGCTTCAAGCAGACAGCCTCAAGAGGCTGGGTGTTTGGAATGTATACTTCTCCAACTAAGACTCCCGGGACCCCCAGAAGTATTTCAACCTCTCCCCAACCTTGAACACATGCAAGTGAGGAAAACATCATTTCAAACCACAACTTTGTTCTCAAAAGTGTTGGCCCTGTTAAAGACTTAATGGGTTTCTGGATTTTAAAAGGTGGGCTTGTAGAGGAATTTAGGAAAAAGGCCCTGGGAAGGCTTGAATTGTTCAGCATTGTAGAGAGGAATCTGGCTTCCCAGAATCAGTCAAGAAGGGAGGGGTGGGAGGGGAGTAACAAGAGGGAGTTAGATTAGACGGCAGTGGGCTAAGGGGTATGGCCAGTGAGAAATCCCAAGTGGTGAGACAGCCAAAATAACTTCTCAGAACATTTCAGAAATGTGATTTTAAATTGTTTGCTGTGTGATGTAACCTCTCCCCTGTGACCCACAAGCCTTCATTAAAAGTTCTGCTACATGTTACAGCCTTACTTTTGTAGTTGCTTTGGGGTTGGGGATGGAGGTTGAAAGAGAAGGGGCTGTGTTTCATATTTGGAACACAGGAGCTAAAGAAACAGTTGCAAGACCGGAGCAGGGAGTAAAACTGGGGCCAGAAGTGACCATGAACATGTAAGCCCACTCAGTAATTCACAGAAATCCTGGCAAGGGCATTGGACTTTCCACAGGACATGGGAATTCCAGCCAATGTCATTTCAATCTCAAGGGACAAGCTACCTCAGCTGACATTTAGGTTCCATACAGGTTCTGCCTCTCCAGCTGGACTTGCTGGCTGCTGTGGAGTTGATTCTAACTCATAGCGAGCCCAGGTGACAGAGTGGAACTGCCCCATAGGCTTCTCTTGGCTGTAACCCTTACAGAAGCAGACTGCCATATCTTTCTCCTCCGGAGCTGCTGGGTGGGTTTGAACTGCCAACCTTTCGATGAGCAGCTGAGCATTTAACTGTGGCACCACCAGGGCTCCTTCCAGCTGGACTAAGCCCTTGCAAAACATAAAATGTGTCACGCATGCCTTTGCCATCCAAGGTCTTAGCGCAGGGGCTGCACACAGTAAGCAAAAAAACAGTAGTGCCCAGTAAAAGTGTGTGAATGGCCCATGAGTGCCCTGGGTGCCCAGTGGGAGTCGGCAGAGCCTAATGCTTGGGTGGAGGATGGAGCAGGAAAGCTTTCAGGCTGGGGACTTCTCCCGCCTTACTACTGCTTTCCACCCTCTGACCCAGCATGGCTATGCGGCCTGAAGGTCTTGTAAACAGACAAGGCCCAGGCAGAGGCGGTGTCAGTGCAGGTCACAAAGGGTTGTGCAGAAACCAGATAGCTCTGATTTTGTTCTGTCCACCCCTGTAGGGTGAGAAGAGGCAAACATGGCCTCTTAGGAGGGGGCAGCTGGTCCAAAGGGCCTGGGGCAGAGGCAGTGAGTGAGTGAGTTGTCCGTGGCCCCGGAACATTCCTAGGAACGGCTGTAGGATATGACCTGTAGGGTTCTGGTCTTTGCTCCCAGCATACCCCTTACGCCCTCTGAGATCTCGCCTCGCCCGGAACACCGCAGTCCAAAAAAAAAAAACCGTTACCGTTCAGTCGACTCCAACTCAAAGAGACCCTACAGGACAGAGTAGAACTACCCCACAGGGTTTCCCAAGAGCGGCTGGTTAGCTGACCTTTTGCGTAGCGGCGGAGCTCTTAACCACTGCCCTACCGGGGCTCCCCCCTACAGCCCAAATACCCTCAAGCCTCTGGCATCCAAGCAAGAACCCTGAGCCGCTCACAGGGCTGATGGCGCCACCTGGCGGCACAAAGGGTCCGGCTCACCCTGGGACGGAGTTTTACCATCAGCTAGAGAAAGAGGAGGTGGCTTCTGGGGCCCAGCCCGGTCCAGCGTGATGACGTCACGACAGAGCCCACTTCTCCCCGCCTCTTCCCCCTCCCAGGAGTTGCCAATACTTAACGTGGCGTCCCGCCCTCTGCCCTTACTTTGCGTGCGTGTTTGCGTGCGGCGGAGGTGGCGGCGCTGGCCGGTGGGAGCTCCGCGCTGCTGCTTCTGGTGCTCCTAGCGCGGCCGTCCGTGTCCCGCTGTGTTGAACTGCCAAGCTGACGAGGCGTCGGCCGCAGCCCCTTAGAAGCGAACGCAGCCCGAGTTGGGGCCGGGCGGGAGGGCGGGCAAGCGCGTGTCGGAGGGCGCGGAGCGAGCAGGCGGGCGGACGCCCGTGAGGGAAGGAGGCGGGGGCGGCGGGTAAGCCGCGGGCCAGGCCGGCCGGGGGATGTCGATGCCTGACGCGATGCCGCTGCCCGGGGTCGGGGAGGAGCTGAAGCAGGCCAAGGAGATCGAGGACGCGGAGAAGTACTCCTTCCTGGCCACCGTCACCAAGGCGCCCAAGAAGGTGCGGGGGCTGTGGGTGGCGGCGGGGGCCCGCCGGGCCTCGCGGAAGGGGCGCGAGCGAGCCCCGGGTCCCGGCTTCGGCTAGTTCGGGACTTCAGGGGCGAGGGTTTGGGATGATTGGGGACAGCAGAGGTGGTGTGGGGTGGCGGGTGAACGGCCCCAGGCCCATCCCGAGCTGGAAAGGCCGTCCGTGACCTCGCTTTCCTTTGTCCCTCGGCCCTAGCCCTCTAGGATCTTTCTTAAACCCGACAGGGCCGGGCCTTAAATTTCCCACTGAGTTTTCCTGGATGAAGGGCCTCGAGGACGGGAGTGAGGGGGTGAACAAACTCAGCCGGCCCCTACGACCAGCCGCGGGGGCGGCGGGGGGTGGGTTGTGCAGAGAAGCTCCCCTCAGGTGAGTGAATGAATCCGGCAGAGCTTTTTCGGGCAAGTCTTTGGGAACAGTGGTCGTTTTATCCAGCAACTGCGTGATAGCTTGGAGGCAAGAGAAAAGAATGCGTGGACCCAGCGGTTTTATTTAGGTGAAGGCAATGAATGCACCGTGAGATTGAAAAGAAAACTATGATTTTCACCTTCTACGGTCTTCCTGTTGCTTTGACATCTCTAAGGAATTAACGTTTGGAGGTTGGTGACAGCAGACACTGTCATGGATACAGGTTGATCGAGAGTCGTGTGAATAGATCACTTAGACATCCCTTGAGAAAGGAGCTTGGGTGGGTTGGCAGGGTGGGCGGTAGGGAATGATTGCTCATTCTTTACTGCTCTTATTGAGGCAGAACAAGTTTAGTCTGTTGTGCTGTGGGTTGAACTCAAAGGACACCCTTCTGATCCTCTTGTTGTGGAAGATTAAATGGAACTCTTTGGAGGTTTTAGTCCAAACACTTCTCCAGGTGGTGGAATTGGGGTCCCTAGTGCTTCCTGATCATTTACTGCCAACCACATCTTGACTTTCTACATACCTGGCACCCAGTTAACAGTAGACCAGAGAATCTTTGCAACAAAAAGGTGACCTTTCTGAAACCAGTGAGAACCCGGATAATTTCTCTCCTATATAAAGACAGAGTCTGTCAAAGCTACCTCTGCCTGCAGCGTTTGATGGGATGCAGTGCTTGTATAAGCTGAACAGAGGCTTGCAGGAGTTGTTACAGTCCTTGAGGCTCCTACACCTGAACTGGCTAAGCTATCTTAAGTGGGAGAGATGACATTTAAAATGAAAGAATTTAACGCACCATTGCAGATACCAAATGCCACATTGAAAAGACATTGTGTGTGTGCTGTCTCCTCCCCTCCCCCCCCAAAAAAATTGAGATCTTACCAACGAAATGCCTAAAAGAGATTAAGGACCATCCCTTGGTTCTAAGGAGTCTTGATTAACTGTATTTTTACTGCTCTTTGGTTCAGCTGGCTGCAGGGGGCTGTAACTCTTTGTATTCTGCACAGTTCTTTGGAGAAACAGTCACTGCACTTAGAGGCTGAATGGTTATAGGTATTATCTCGGGGAATTAGAAGGAAGAATGGGAAAGCCCTGATACCCTAATTCCCTGGACTCTTACTCTCCCCATTAGCCCATCTTTTGTCTAGTTGCTTCAGGGTATTAAGTGTCTTTATTCTTATTTGTGAATGCCACCGTGATAAGACAAAGTTTGTATTATAGTTTGTAAACTTTCATAAAGGCAGGGCCTCTTTATGCCTAGCTCTGTACCTAGATACTGTACTCAAATATTAATTGCCCACCTGGCTAACAAGTAACTGAGATGTCAGGATGGCTGCCTCCCAGAAATAAATATCCTTTTTCTCTCCTCTTCCCAGGAGGAATGTTGTTAATGTGTATTATTGTAAGGCCAAGAGCTAATGATTTTCGAGACTTGTATTCCATCAGCTGAAAGAAGCAGTCCCGGCCAGGGATGTGGGAATGCCCTGTTGTTAGTTTCCATTTGCTGGTAAATGTGCCCCCGTGTTTCTTATTAACCTTGCTCTTTCTGAGCTTTATTGCTTAGCATTTACGCAGCACTTGTATTAAAGTGCTTTATGATGACTAATTACTCTTCCCCTAGTGATGATAAAAGGCATTTATTTAGTTAATGGGTCACTTGAGGACTAGTTCAAGGTCACATATCAGGTCCTAGGTAATCCATATTTCAGAACTTCAACCTAGTTGGACATTATGACTTAAGTCACTTCTGTACCTCTGCCACGTGCCGATAACATGAGAAAGCATGGAAAAATAAGAGGAAAAAGGTAGTTTGGCATGGTACTGAATGGTATGAGAAAAAGACCTCCTGAAATGGTGCCAGTCCTTCACCTTTCACCTGTGAGGATTCCAACCTGGCTCTAGACCAAGAAATCCTTGAATCATCCAAGCCTGGAGGCCCCAGGGAAATGAGGGCATTTCTGGTGCCAGTCAAAGAATATAGGTTATTTCAGGGTGACCTCGATGGTCCTGCATCAGATTCCAGGGTAGCTTCCTGGTGAGCTTTTACTCACTTTGTTTGCTTTGCTTGGAGTTGAGTGGATGTCCACCCGTTCAAAGCAGAGGTATCTGGATTCTTCAGCTATAATAATGACTTAGTTTTGTGTGGCCCTGGGGTCTAGCACAGTGCTATGTAAATAATAGGGCTTGTTGGATTTCACAGTTTGATCTGGGTGTCAAGAAGCCAACTAAATGAGTATCTCGTTTAGCAAATGAATTTAGCATCTGCGCTTCAGTTTTCTCATCTTTCAGATAAGTACTTGTTAAGAATAGGTGGAGATAGAGGCATGTTGGAAACTAAGATAGCAAGAGGGCTTTTTAAAAAGTCTATTGGTGTATTTATACTCCCTCTTTTTAAAGAACATTTGAAATGGCTTATAACACAGAACACATATACAAGCAGGAAGTCAACACTATAGAGAGGAAAAAAAGAACTATTAACCTGAAGCCTGAGACAGTTGATAAGGTTGACTATCACCTGCTGCTCTACACTTCCTAGCAACCAGAGCATAATACAGGGAATCACAGGGTATAATCTCATTAGTAGACATAGTTATGTATTTACCATAAACACATAGCTGACCGAAGTTTTAAAGAAAATTTTCACAGGACAGTATTAATAGCTATACAGTCATGAGCCACATAACGTCCATTCAGGCAACGTCTGACCGCGTGTGCGTTCATGGTCCCGTAAGATCATGATAGAGTTCAGAAATCCCCATCGGAGAACGGGACACAGCGGATATAATCAGACGTAGCAGAAAGCAACAGCTTTCTTCGTGCAACACATGTATGTAATGTCTTTTGTATACAAAGCAATTGTGCTGCCAGGTGTATAATGGTACAGTACGTATGTAACCTGTAATATGTATTCTTGATAGTCATAATAAATGCCTGTGTGACTGGCTTATGTAAGTACTGTCCTTTTTGTTGTTACTTTCATGTGGATTTTCCCTACTTACAAATAAAAAGTTTATCATATAACAGTGCATTCTTGAGCTCAGGCAGCAACGTCCAGTCTTGTGTATTGCACATCTCTTGAGTGTTACAGCATTATCTCTGTTTAATTTTCTTTCAAAAATACTGCCATGAAGTGCATCATGGCCCTTGAACGCAGCAAAACCAGTACTAGTGATACCAGCAGCAAGAGCTGATACCTGGTGGAAGGAACACCACTCTGATGTTGGGGTTGAGGTCACCAGTGAAAGGGGGATGTCCTGGAGCATTGTCCACAATTAGCAAAATCTTGAAAGGTATGCGTTCTTCCAAGCAGTACTGCATTTCACTGGCATAGCAATTGAGAAGGGCATCCTGAAACAGCATTTGTGTCATCCAGGACTTTTTACTGTACCTGTAATAAACCAGTAAGGTATGTTTGTTATATATGGTACTGGGCAAACAATGTGCAAATCACATAACATCCTATTTCATAGAACGTATCATGGCCATTAAGCAACACATGACTACTGTGATCCACGTGTTAAGGCTTGATAAAGACTATCACTGGTGATTTCAGATCTTATTGCCAGATAATTTGAGGTGAGAAAAGGAGTCCTTGAGTTGTAAGGGTAGTGTACATTGTACCACAGCTGAAGAAGAACCTTGTTTTGTGTTGGCAGTTATCAGTTGAACCAAATATGTTGTCCAGCTCACCGTATTCACTGGGTATTTATCCCTCTTTTTCGGCTACTCTGTGTTGCCAGGGTGATGTCTGTCCTTGGACCTTTGGAAATTGACATTGTGTCAAGTTGATTCTTTATAGGGTAAACTCAGATCTCTGGCTTATTGACAAAACCTCCTGAGATAGACATGTTCCTCTGGACAGCCTGTCAGAACATTTGTTATTCTCCGAATTTCTGAGCATTTGGGAGAAGTCTCTGAGTGATAAGCGTTAGGCATTTGACCTAGGATCTGTGCACTCAGACCTTTAACACCTGCAAAACAGGGAAAAGGAGAACAAAAGAAACCTCTCTTTTGTTTATAGTATATTCTTTATTTGAATAGAGCTTAAACCAAAAAACAAACCCATTGCTGTCGAGTCAATTCCTACTCATAGCGACCTTATAGGACAGAGCAGAACTGCCCTGTAGAGTTTCCACGGAGCACCTGGTGCACCCGAACTGCCGACCCTTTTGGTTAGCAGCTGTAGCAACCGCTACAGCAGCAGGGTTTCCTCAGTAGAGCATATGTAGCCCTAATTCATCAAAAGGAACAACTGAAATTTAGGAAGCAGACCTGGCTGCTAACCTAACAGGTGAAATCTGGAATGTGCCTCTTGTCGTCAGGGTTATCTTAGGGCTGATTCTTGGTGCACTTTTGTGGAGTTTACACCTGTACTTCTCAGATTCATTGAAAAAAGATCCGATAGGTTGACACTCCTGTCTTCTCTGCATCTTGAGTCTCATCAGAGCATCTACTGTCTATTTTAGTGGCAGTCTTTGGACAAGAGTTAAAGGTGTAAGATGAACCTGACTTTTTAAGATTTCTCCACAGATACTGATTGCCTCTCTTTTTTTTATCTGGTTTGGCGTAGTTACTTAGATTCTGGTTTCCACATTACTTTGTTTAAATTCCTCTAGTTTTTCACCTTGTACGGAGAGAAATCTGTTCGTTAGCTGTATATCCTTTGCTGGCAAGATCACAAATTCGTACCTTTTATTTTTTGCAGGGAGGTGTTACTTAGATCCAATGTGGGTTACCCTGTATAATCTTGTAAAGTTGTTTACAAAGGATGTTTTCATACGTAGACTCTTGTGGATCTTTAGTTACTTGTGACTCCTCATAAGTTTACTCTGCGACTTAAAGTAGCTAATGATCTGTAAACAAGCTCTTTGATGCTCTCTTGGGGACTGTTATGTAAAGGAGCTGGTTAGTAAAGGAGGAGCCCTGGTGACACAGTGGTTAAGCTCTCTGCTGCTAACTGTAAGGTCAGCGGTTTGAACTTACCAGCCCGCTCCGTGGGAGGAAGATGTGGCAGTCTGCTTCTGTAGACATTACAGCCTTGGAAACCCCGTGTGGCAATCCTGCTATGTCCTATAAGGTTGCTATGAATCGGAATCAACACGATGGCAGTGGGTCTGGTTTTTGGTTTTGCTTAGTAAAGGAGAAATCATTTTATACCTGCCTTTTCTCAAATTTAGGTATTCAAATATTAAATTTTTGTTAAAAAGGAAACCCTGATGGCATAGTGGTTAAGTGCTTGGCTACTAACCAACGGGTCTGCCGTTCGAATCTACCAGGCGTTCCTTGAAAACTCTATAGGGCAGTTCTACTCTGTCCTGTAGGGTCGCTATGAGTCAGAATTGACTCAACGGCAATAGGTTAGTTATACTGGATATGAGAACAGTGGTGGCACAATGGTTAAGCACTTGGCTGCTAACCAAAAAGGCAGGGGTTTGAACCCACCAACCATTCCATGGGAGAAAGATGTGGCAGTCTGCTTCTGTAAAGATTTATAGCCTTAGAAACCCTATGGAGCAGTTCTGCTCTGTCCTGTAGGATCACTGTGAGTCGGAATCAACTAGCCGACAGCGGGGTTTATATTGAGTGTCATAATTCAGAAGGCATGTTGAGGTGGGTCAGAAACATCCTTATGATGTATGAAGGACAACATATTTGCATAGTCTATAGAGTTTTTCCAACTTGAAGTCTGAGAATCCAAAGCTGAAGACAGATTCTTACCACAAATTTTTCTTCCAGCTCTTGTCAACACTATCAGTGTCTTGCAAATGGTAAGCGGCTAATAAAAACCTACATGGAATTGTGGTCACTTTTTCTTTTCTGATTACATATTTCCCTTTGACTCACTTAGGTGGCTCTCTTGCTATCCCCCTTTGGCTGTTACATAAGAGCCTTTTGACTTCCCGTTTTTGTCCCTCAAACTGTGAGAAGTGGTAGTACAATGTAAGTGCTTCACCTTTGGGGTCACATGGGTTTACCCTTCAGTCTCTGCCATCTAATAGCCAAGCTCTGTGACCTTGAACAAGTGACTTAACCTGTCTCAGCCTCCATTTTCTCATCTGTAAAATGGGAATAATGATAGTACTACCTATATTGAATTGTTGAAGGAATTAGCATTTAGGAAATACTTTTTTGGAGCCATCGTGGCGCAGTAGTTAAGAGCTCAGCTGCTAACCAAAAGATCAGTAGTTCGAATCCACCGGCTGCTCCTTGCAAATTCTATGGGGCAGTTCAACTCTGTCCTATAGGATCACTATGAGTTGGAGTCAACTCAATGGCAACAGGTTTGGTTTTGTAAATACTAGTGTGTTTGCTCCTTTATCCCAGTTTGCCTGGTAGATTCCTGGTTATCCTGTTACCCCAGCATGCTGTCCAATGAGTGTTTCCTTACACTCTGAAAAGTATATGGTAAATTATGTGGTTACCCTGTTTATAACTCCCCAGATGATGCAACATGATAATTCAAAGGAGGGCCTAATTTTGAAATATTTTTAAAGCGCCAAAGCAAAGATGTTTCTATTATATTTTTTTCAACAGGAAAAAACTTTCACTGACAGAAAGTGCTGTTTTATGTAGTGCTTACACCTGTTGGACACTAAAATATTTGTTGATTCGTGGAAAGGGGGAGCATAGACAATGGAAGATCCTAGAGCTTGTGATGGAAATGGGATATGTTCTACCTGACTCCTCCTTGAGCCCACTCTTTCCCCCATACACTCCCAGTGCACCCATAGAATGTAGGTC
The DNA here is from genome assembly GCF_024166365.1 of Elephas maximus indicus. Classification (NCBI taxonomy): domain Eukaryota; kingdom Metazoa; phylum Chordata; class Mammalia; order Proboscidea; family Elephantidae; genus Elephas; species Elephas maximus. The sequence goes on along the minus strand of NC_064821.1, from coordinate 171,376,366 downwards.
TGTGTCAGGCACTGGCCTAGGCTGAGTACAGGAGTTTATTTCTCAAACTGCAGTAGTTTGGAGGTCTTCTAGACTGCCAGGATCTTTGAATTACATGAAACAATTCCAAGGACTCTTAGCTGTGATTTTATCTTTTCGTATAGTCACCTTCGATCTTAGCCCTGTGTACTCCAGCTCCCTCCCCCAGGTACTGTTTCTGTTTGCCCTGAACAGCCTGCTCTTACTTACCGGTAACTGGTTTTCTCCTGCAGAAGGTGGCCTTTGCTCCATAGCAGTTACAGCACTAGGGTGGAGCACCCTCTTTGTTGAGACTCAGACAGGTTTCATATTTTGCCTAAAAAAAAAAGTGCTTTTTTTTTGCCTATGTCTGTTCAATTGTTCTGAAGGATTCAGCCTGATGCCTTAATCTCAGAATGTGTATAATGTTCTACAGTGGGGCTTAGCAATGTACCAAACCCGTTGCCATTGAGTCGATTCCAACTCATAGTGACCCTATAGAACAAAGTAGAACTGCCCCATACGGTGGGGCTTAATCATTTATTACCAAAACAGGACACAGTGTTTCATGAACTACTGGTGAAAAGTAGTTTCTAGAATCCTGAGATAGAGATTAGGGAAAGGACTTTGACAGAACCACAGATACAGGACTGTCCAAGCATGCACCTGCTTTCTTGCCACGAAAGCCCCAAAGCCTCACTCAGGTCATGTGCCTCTGTTGATTAACCTGTAGCCCAAGCCAATTCACTTCTTTTAAAATGGACATACTGTACTCGGTGTGATGGAAATGAGGCTTAAATAGGAGGGGTTTGACTGCTCGCTGTTCCATGGTGTGGGTCTTGGACCTGCCCCAGGCTAAGTGCTTTACAAAGTGAACAACTGCCTGCCTAGAGCAAGCCCTGTTTATCCATTTTTCTCTCCTGTCCTGAACCTGTGTATATGTGATGGTATCAATGGGATCCCACTGAACTTGCATGCTCAGGGTGCCAAGGGGAATGCACATGTGCTGATCTACAATGGTGCACACCTCTGTGTGAGCTAAATAGGGAGTAGGTGAGTGGCAGAATGAAGGGGCTGAAGGCCTGGAGGAGATGCTTGTAACCATGTTTCATTTTTTTAGGCCTCCTGAATGAAGCTGTTCATATCACTTTGTACTGAGCAGTGACAGGATTTTGGAAGTTTTGTTTTTAATCAGCCCCCCACCCATGGCGACCCCATGCACAATGGAACGAAATGATGCTGGTCCTGCACCATCCCGGTGATCATTTGTGGATTGGACCATTGTAATCAATAAGATTTTCATTGGCTTATTTTCACAAGTAGTTTACCAGGCCTTGGCACCAGCTCTTCCATTACTAATTGTGTTAGAGTGAACTTTTGAGGCACTGAGGTTTCCATGGGCATAATGGGAATTATCCCTTTCCCCCAGGACTGGCTTGACCTGAAGTCAAATCTTTTGGGCCTTTACCTGTTCCCATTATGGTCCCAGGATCCTGAAATTTAAAAACAAAACAACAAAAAATCTACCAGGAAAGTTACTAGGGCAGAGATTCTGGTCTTCCCTCTGACTACGTCTGTCCTGTCTCCTTCTTAAAATGCTTTAAGGACAACCTGTTTGGACTCTCATGACTGGGAGCTTTATTTTAGAGCTGTACAAAAGAGGCATTCACCTCGAATTTTCAAAGTGCCACCCCCATCTCTGTTTCTAATTTCAGGAGAGAAGTCAGTAAATATATAACTCTGGAAGGTAGAGATTTTAAGTAGGTTTGTCTTTTGCCTGTATGAGGGAAACCTCTTGAAATTTAGAGACTCCAGGACAGTGGTTCTTAATCTTTTGAGTCACACACACACACAAAAAAAAACCCACTGGCCTTCAAGTCCATTCCCACCCATAGTGTCCCTTTAGGACAGAGTAGGTTTCCAAGGACCAGCTGGTGAATTTGAATTGCCGACCTTTTGTATAACAGCAGAACTCTTAACCATTGCACCACCAGGGCCCCTCTTGAGTCACAGGTCCCTTTAATTTTTTATGAAAATCATAGTTCTTTGCTCAGGATAATTCAGGAACACAGGAATTTGCATATACCTTCAGAGGGTTTACTGGATTCCTTGAAACTCATCCATGGGTCCTGGTTAAGAAGCTGTGATTTAGAAGGTCAGACCTCTGAGCCACAATCTTTTCCTTTACGGGTCCAAAAACTGCTAAGAGATTAAGTTTCCAGCATGCAGTTTGTCCTTGTGGCTTGGCACAAAGCTGAGGTTGTTGGTGTTCTTTGTTACCCAACCCCCCCCCCCCCCCACCTTGGGATGCTCCTCCGCTTCCCAAGAGACTCATTATAAATGCCTTGAGGGTTCACCTTTGGAACTTCAGCACACTGAAACCAGCATTTCAGCAACTTTTGGGGATTTTGTACTGTCTCAACCCCACTGCCCTCCAGAGCTGATTCCCTGGGAATGTTGAAAATAGGAAGCTCACGTAGTAGACTGAATTTAAAATCCTAACAAAATAATTTGCTTCCCAATGTCTCTCAAAAATAGGTTTGATTTCAGTGTTGTGCTTCTCAAACTATTTTAAGGGCTGGTCTGATGATTCTTAATTTGATTTTTCTAGACCAAACTTATTGTAGGCAAGGACCATGATTCATGCATACATGTTATATATAGTGTCTGGCCCATAATACAAATAAATACTTACTGTATTATGACTAAAATAATGAGGTGATCCTTTCTAGGAGAAAGTGAGTTGGACTCACTTGGTGGCTTTGGCTCACTTTCCCTTTCAGTTGATCTAGATTGTTCTAATTTAGGTCCCTCCCATGTGGGTGATAAGGGAGTATCAAGAACTGCAGGTGAGAAATTTATGGGGTTCTCAACAGCTTATTAGAGCCTTTTATGATGCCGGAAATAGGAGTTAAGGGAGGAGACTGTTGTGAATATGTGGCCCCTAGTTTTTTAGCCCAGTAGCATGGAAATGTAAGTCAGTGGCCTAGAAGCCTAGGGCTATAGTTAAACGTAATGGGAAAGGTAACTTGAATTTCCCACCATTGAAACAAACTTTAAACCCTTAGCATTCGGGCTACTCTGCTCAGAGTTGAAACTGGTATTCTGGTTTATAGGGTGCTTGAGGTCTGAGACCAGTGACGAGTTGAGCAGTTTGATTTTGGAATGTGTGTTGGAGTCCTGAAAGTAATAAAGCAACAGCTCTGCCCAGCAGTGGGAGGCAAACTTCTGGCTCTTCTCATTCTGCAGCCCTGGCTGTCCCTTCGGAGCCAAAGCTGAGCTCAGTGCTGAAAAGCTTTATGTGTCCTTGTCTTTGAACCGCACCTCCTTTAGATAACAGTCTACTGGGACCTGGGCCATTGCTTGTCCTAGCCGCGAGCTCAGACTCTAGTTAGCACTAAGGATTTTGTGTGTGTCGCTTCCTTAAAGTACAAGCCCTAAGCAGGATTCAGGGGAAAGAGACACCTTCAGAATTGTACTGCTTTGGCACTGGAGATGCTTCTTAGAAACGGCAGATGTGTTCAGTTGTTCTGGTAACTAAGTTTCCTGATGGTGGCCAGGTAGTATCCAGCTTCTGATGTAGTACTTGAGTTTTTAGTGCCCAGCCTCTGAATACCAGACTTCTTAGCAAGCAAAACACGAAGGTTCCCAATGTTCGCTTCTTCTGGGGAGTAGCCCAGCTGGCTTGTCATGCTGGACTAGATGAATTGTGAATGTTAATTATACTGGTCAATACAGTGGCCTTGGTAACAGACTTGTAGCTGCTCTAGAATCTTTTGCCAAAGTTTTTAACAGAAAAGAGACCAAGCTGGTTGGGGACATGATGTTCTAAGTGCAATAAACTATTGTACATCCAAGCAAACTGCATGGTGGAGGGGCTGACCCTTTGTACCCCTTCCCTAGGATTTCCCAGAGGGAGACATTACTCTGGGGTGGCTTCTGTTCTTCTTTCCCAGTTGAGAATGAATTGAGGTTGGCAAAGGCTTGGTACTTTGTGGGGTGGAGAAAAATGATTATAAAGAGTAAAAATTAGAAGAGTGCCCATGTTGGGGAGCACCTGATTTCTCTACCCAGCTTGTAATTAGGAGTGGATAGTTGATGAGTTTTGTTTCAACCCTCACATTCAGGAAAAGGAGCTCCTCCAATTTGGGGAGTAGGGGGTTCAGAATTCTGCACATTCTTTTCTGACTCCACAGCGAGGAGATTAACTAAATGCTGGGCATGTTTGGAATGAGAGCACCTTGCCAATTTTTCCTGAATTTGAACCGAGCCATTGTAAAAAATACTGTCTCCTTCTTTCTTAGACAGGCTTTCGTCATGCTCTCCTAAACCTTTGTGGGTCCACATGGTGGATTGTCCATATCTGACAGGTGGGATTGGTATTAAAGATTCTCTCCTTCCTTTGCCATATTTGTCTTATCTCTGCCATGGCCTGTCTAACCCATTCGTTCCCTGTGTTCATCAAGCCGCTTTAACAAGAGCCTGGTAAACTCGTGTGCTTGTGTTTGCTTTTCCACACCCTACTTGGATTAACCTGGTTCCTAACCCCTACTGAATTAGAATGGAGGAGGGGACAAGAGTAAGAGGGCAGATGGACAATGGTTTGGTATATGGATTTTGAAACAGTTTCCTCAGGTAAACTTGATAGATCTCAGATTTATAACCACTCTTTTATCTGACAAGGCTGGCAAAATTTTTAGAAAATCTTACGTTGGAATGGTAGTGCAGCGACTCCTATCGAGGATGACTTTTGGCCATGAGGAAAATCTTAGGCCCAGTGTGGGGGAGCCTGAAAATTATCTGCCTTTATTCTTCTTCTCCAAGGTATTCAGAGTAAATCAGAAATCGTTGTGCAGCCCTATCAGTTTAGGAAGTGGATTTGAGTTCTTTGTTGAATGAATGAATAAATAAGTATTGCTTGATCACCTACTGTGGCCCAGGATCTGTTCAGGCACTTAGGATAGTCAGTGAACAAAACAAAGACCCATAGTCTGTGAAGTTTGTATTACTGTGGGGTTATCATTTGGGTCATTTCAGTTTAGTGTAGAGGTTCGTACCCATTTGGGGTTTGGAGCCCTATCAGAGCTGTGTACATCTCCCAGAAAAAAATGCACCTACCCATTAAAATTTACACATAAGGGGGTTATTGGCAGCCTATCCATGAACCCCAGATGAAGAACCTAGAATGCTTGCCTAGAATTGAGAATGTGGTGATTGGGACAAAGCCAGTCTCTGAGTTGGGTGTTTGGGATTACTATGTCCTAACTAGACTGGCTGTAGTTTCTTCATCTGTACAGCCAGTGAAGTTTGAAAAGAACTCAAGGGTATCTCTAGAAAAAGTGCAAGGAACAGTGTTTCTTGAGTCTACGTTCTATCTGAAATGCTAACAATGGTTCTGACTGCTTATCCCCATCCCCACCTCCAGTTGCTGGCTAGCCGAGCTTCCTAGACTCAGTCGATTAAAATTCAGGTCAGAATATAAGGATTTCCTTAACATGCTAGTTTATATTGTGAATTCCTGGACTGAGAATGATAGTAAAATTATAAAGGTCATCAGAGGGTGTTTTAATGAAATTCTGGCTTCAGAAAATCACAGAAGGTGCTGAGAGTAGAGGGACTGAGAAAATAGCCAAAGAGTGAAGTTTGGAGAAAGATAATAGGGAAAAAAAGGAGAGCAGAGCTCAGAAAGACAGTTGACTAAGCTGGTGAGCTCAGTTAGTCAGGAGACCAGCTTCCACCTTAAGCCAAAGGGGATCTAAGACCCAGACAGAAAAAGATTTCTTTTTAGTCCTAAAGCAGTCTGTCACCATTGCTTTCATTTTCTTTTCTTTTTTTTTTTTTTTTGAGCTCTTTGTTGTGTTTTAGTGAAAGTTTACACAGCAAGATTAGTTTCCTATTGAACAATTCATATACAAATTGTTCCTTGACATTGGTTGCTGTCTCCACTTGTGTCAGCACTCTCCCCATTTCCATCCATGCAGTTTCTCTGCCTCTCCTTGCCTTCTCATATTTGCTTTTGGTCCGATGTTGCCCCTTTGGTTTCATATAGTTAATTGTTCTAAGGAGCACACTCCTCACGGGTAGTGGTGTTTTATAGGCCAATCTGTTTTTTGGCTGGAAGGTGCCTTCCAGAAGTGGATTCAATTCCAGATTAAAAGGGTGTCTTAGGGTGGTAGTCTCAGGGCTTACTCCAGCCTCAATCCAGTAAGTCTGGCCTTTTTGTATGAATTTAAATTTTGTTCTACATTTGTATCCCATTCTAACTGGGACCTTCTATTTTGTCCCTGGTCAGTAGTAGTAGCCAGGCACCATCTAGTTCTTCTGGTCTCAGGCTAGAGGAGCCTGTGGTTCATGTGGGCCATTAGTCCTGTGGATTAATTGTCTCCTTGAGATGTTGGTGTCCTTCACTCTCCTTTGCTGCAGACAGGAGGAGACCAATAGTTGTATCTTAGATGGCCACTTGCAAGCTTTTAAGACCCCAGACGCTACTCATCAAACTAGGATGTAGAACATGATCTTTATGAACTATGTTATGCCAATTGACCTAGATGTCGCCCAAGACTGTGTTCCCGAGCCTTCAAACCAGGCATCTCAGTCCTATGAATTATTTGGATATGGCTTGGAAGTTTCTATAACTGTGCCCCCATGTGTTCTGTGATACGTGTGAATATATGTGCAGCATGTACAAAAACGTATATACACATGCCCACAACTGTACATAGATAAGCAGAAGCATGTACTCCCATAGGCGCCCCCCACACACACACCTATATAGGATACGTATCTACCTGTGTAACCACTCGCCGATTTTTGGTTATTGTTACTGTTGTTGGAGAATGTATATGTTACAGCATTTACCACAGTTGTCCTTTATTCTTGTGTACCTTTTGGTGTCTTCATTTAACTTGGTCATGTTGTGCTGACTTCCCCCATATTGTATATTGCCTTTGCCTTCACCAGAATTAACACGTCTGCTATCTAGTAAATAATTTTCCCGCTCTTCTGCTCCCAGTTCTGGTAACCATCAAAGAACGTTGCTTCCTATTCTTGACTTTTTATAAAATTCGTATCATATAATATCTGTCCTTTCGTGATTGACTTGTTTGTCACAGCATAATGTCCTCTAGATTCATGCATGCTACATATAATATGTTTCATGGACTCATCAATATTTTTTATCATTGTGTAGTATTCCGTTGTATGTATGTACCACATTTTGTTTATCCATTCATCCATTGGACACTTAAGTTGTTTCCATCTTTTTGCTATTTTAAGTAATGCTGCAGTGAATATGGGTGTGCGTATGTTTATTCATGTCACTGCTTTTATTTCTCTAGGTTGTATACCTTGGAGTGGGATGGCTGGATCATACAGTATTTCTATTTCTAGCTCTTCAAGGAAGCACCGTACCATTTTCCATAGTGGTTTTACCATTTTACAGTCCCACCAGCAGTGTCCAAGAGTTCCGATCTCCCCACAACCTCACCAGCATTTGTTGTTTTCTGTTTTTTCGATCAGTGCCATTGTTGCAGCGGTGAGATATGCTATCTCATGATAGTTTTGATTTGCAGCTCTCTAATGGCTAATGATCCCGAGCATCTCTTCATGAACTTGTTAGCTGCCTGCATGTCTTCTTTGGTAAAGTATCTGTTCATGTCCTTTGCCCATTTTTTGATAGGATTGTTTGTCTTTTTTGTTGAAGTGTTGAAGTTTTCTATATATTTTAGAGATTAAACCCTTGTCAGATTTGTCTTTGCCAAAAATTTTTTCCCAGTCTGTAGGTTGTCGTTTTACTCTTTTGGTAAAGTCTTTTGATAAGCATAAGTATTTAATTTTTAGGAGGTCCCATTTATCTAATTTATCTTCTGTTGTTCATGCATTTTTGGTTATATTTTATAGTGTATTTATGCCACAAATTAGGACCCCTAGCTTTGTCCCTGTGTTATCTTCCAGTAACTTTATGGACTTAAATTTAACATTTAGGTCTTTGATCCATTTGAGTTAGTTTTTGTATATGGTGTGAGGTGTGAATCCTGATTCATTTTCTGCAAATAGATACCCAGTTTTGCCAACACCATTTGTTAAAGAGACTGTCTCTTCCTCCATTGAATGGACTTCAGTCCTTTGTCAAAGATCAGCTGTCCATCGCTGGATAGATTTGCTTCTGGGTTCTCAATTTTGTTCCATTGGTACATGCATCTGTTTTGATACCGTGACTGTTCAGTAAGTTCTGAGATCAGGAAGTGTGAGGCCTCCTACTTTGTCCTTCAATATTGCTTTAGCTATTTGGGACCTCTTTCTTGTCCATATAAAATTAGAGATTAGTTTTTCCATTTTATTGAAGAATGTTGGATTTAGATCAGTATTGCATTTTATATCTGTGGATCACTTGGGTAGCACTGACACTTTCACAATGTTAAGCCCTCCAATCCATGAGTATGGTATATTTCTCTATTTACATAGGTCTCTTTTGGTTTCTGCGGTAGTGGTTTGTTGTTTTCCTTGTATACATCTTTTACATCTCTAATTAGATTTATCCCTGGTATTTTATCCTTTTGGGGGCTATTGTAAATGGTATTGTTTTCTTGATTTCATTTTTGAAGTTCTTCTTAGTGTAGAGGAATCCAACTGATTTTGGTGTGTTGATCTTAGACCCTGCCACTTTGCTGAACTCTCCTATTAATTCCATTAACTTTCTTGTGAAATCTCTGGGATTTTCTGTGTATAGGATCATGTCATTTTTGAATAAGGATAGTTTTACTTCTTCCTTACCAATTTGAATGCCCATTATTCGTTTTCTTGCCGTATTTCTTTTGCTCAGACTTCCAGTAGAGTATTGAATAAGAGTTGTGATAATGGGCATCCTTGTCTCGTTCCTGTTCTCAAGGATAATGCTTTTGATCTCTCTCCATTGAGGATAATGTTGACTGTTGGTTTTGTTGTACATATGCCCTTACTTATTTTGACCATTGCTTTATTAAATAAATAAGACTCAGGGTGAAGAAGGGAGGGCAGATGAGGCTTTGCTTTATACCAATATTAGTATGTTTCTCTTCCTGGAAAAGTTAGTGTTTGACCAGAAAGAATGGCCATACCCTGCCTTAAGGTTAGTACAGTGTGTAACATGTACTGCAGAAACACGAATGAAATTTAGTTTGGGGCACGGGAGAAAGAATGATGTAGAAAGACATGGCCAGATATAGAGGTTGGAACACACTAAGCACACAGAGTCCCTTACCTCTCTGAAATCTGATCTGTAGTATAACCACAGGCCAAGACCTCTTTAGGGTGGTCTTTGCAGGGGTATTCTTTTTCTCTGCCTGAGGTCTAAGAGGAATTTCCATAGCCACACCGAGAGATTGCTGAATAAATGTTGTATTCGAGGCCTTATGGGCTAAATGTGTATAAACTGAGAGCCCATTAGAGAACAGAACCCACAGTCCTCCCAGAGGAGCCAGGAAGACCTAGATGGTTCCAGTTGTAACTGTTCTCCAGCACATGGAAAAAATGTTCTGCTATGAAGCCTTTGAACCTGCTGTTAATATAAGAATGTCTTATTCTTTGCTCACTGATGCAATAAAGCCAAGAGGAATTTAAGCACACCACCAATTATCTATTTATTTTTAAAGAAACCCTTTAAGGTGACCAAAGGAATTTCAGAACTGACTTCCTGGGACTAATTAAATTTGTTTCGAGGTTCTTTTCAGTCTGAAACTGTATAGTTAAAACCTGTTACTCAATTTTGGGGAAGAGTTTCCGTATCTTAAAAACCATGTAACTGGAGGTTTTTCTTCAGTCGTTCATTGAGTAAGTAAATGTTTACCATAGATATGAAACCATGATTCCATAATCATGTATCATGTTACTTCAATACAAAGTATTCAGTGGAATTAATAGCCTCACAAGAACTTTTTCTAGTCCTAGTAGAGTCATTTGGAGAGGTGATACCAAAATGTGGGAAAGCATCAATGACAAAATTTAGCTTTTTTTTTTTTTTTTTACTTCACGTCCCCAAATTTAATATAACTCATTTGTAGTGGGAAAATTCAACTTCTCTAGGTATTTCAGGCATGTTATAAAATGGAGAGATGATTTGAAGACAATACTTTCTTTGAGTAGCACACTAGTTGAGAAAGGAACCTACTAGAATGTTCTCATTTTAAGGATGTGATATTTAATTTTTGCTGTTAGTCTCTGAAAGAAAAGCTCCACCATTCCCATTTAGCACAGGATAAGTAAATGTCTTCATAAGCACATTTAAAGTATACTCTTTATTGCATGTTTTAAATATCGTAATTTACTATGAAAATAACCAATGTGTTTTACAGGTGATCCCCCCGCCCCCCCAAAAAAATTATTGGTCAGTTTTAGTCATACAAAATTGAAAATCTCCTTGTGTAAATACAGGTTGGGATTTCTAAGTTGCATTTGATGCTGGTAGGAAATGCTAAGGACATTTCCTTTGAGTAAAGTGGTCATGATTAGATTACCCATATATTGCCCTGCTCCTCATTCCATCCATCCCCAAAAGACAGCAGACATATATGCCAGGATGAAACACCTTGATTCCATAGTATTTGAGCTGTACTTTTCTTTCCTTGTCCTTTCTGGGTCTAAGGAACAGTACCTCTCAATAGCAGTTCATTGGTAACTGTAAAATATTACATTTGTCTGCATTATATCACTTCCCCCAAAAGGAGTCTAGATTTTGGAACTGAAATTCTTTTCCTTCCCCGAAAGCACACAAATGTTCAGCTGGTATTATAAGCTCAGAAAGCTTTATTGCAGTAGTAGACTGTTCCATAAACTGACCCCTTGAAAATAAAAGGGAAAGCTGGTATTTCCCCAGCCTATTCCAAAAGAAGGAAAATAGTACTGGACTGATGGGTTGTTTGGTTCTTTTTCAGTGTCAGTTTTGGTAGCAAATTGCTTTGAGCAAGTCACGTAACAGCATTCCCCCACCACCCAGCGTTCTGCTTTCTCTGTGAAGTGTAGATGCAGCACTCACGTGATTCTAAAATGCTTTCACATACAGAGCATATGTAAGGAAATCACAGTCACAAGCCACTAATGTTGGGGCAAAGCATTTTAACTAGAAAGTCAGGGAAATCTAGGGATTTAGGACCTTGGTGTTCACGATACTAATCAGTATGGATTTCAGACTCCTTCTCTACTCGGCTTATGTAAACCCTGACCTAGTGCTCTCAGGTGGTTCTACCATTGAGGCTTGTTCCTTATATACCAAAGTTTAAACAAAAATGGTTTGAAAAATACTGACATCAGTGATGTTCTGGCAGTGTTATTTACTGAAACATTTTAGCAAGCAAGCTTTCCTATATGGGGAGTCCCCGGATTACGAATGAGCTCTATTCCTTTATCTCTCTTTAAGTGGAATTTGTATAAATTGGAACAGTTAGGTACAGTTCGTATCTAACATCAGTTAAATGTTTGTCTTGGTATATTGTCTACCTTTCTATCCATCAAAAAAAATTAAAGAGACTTCCAGATACACTACAATAATAATGTTTTGATGCACATTGCAAAGCAGTATCCATTTGTTATTACAAACCACTGTATGTACCTCAGATTTTTAATATACTAAGCTTTACAGGGGTTGGCTCGTAATTCCGGGTTGTATGGAAGTAACCCGAAGACTGCCTGTATACAGAATTTTATTTTGATTTCTGGCTTGCCATACAGCCTAAAGAAAGAGATCTTTATCCTTGTATTTCTGTTCACTTGTTAGAAAATGGCTGTTCAGAAAGTCATAGGTCAGGAAAACCCAAACTTCTGTATTCTGGTCTGGGAGGTAGAGAGTGTTGGGGGTTATACTGTATTCATTATCTAGTAGCTGTTATTTTTAAATAGCCCCACAGAAGTTACAGCCAACACTTTCAGTCATCTTGTTTCTTACAGACCATCTAAGGTTATAATTTTATACTGAGGTTTTTCTCTAAAACTGAATATACACAGCTGAAGGTAGAAAGTCAAGAAGATGACACATATTGCTTATCGGGAATAAAAAAAAAAAAGCTTTTTAAGTGGTTTGACATGACTATCTTTGACAGACTGCTGTACGTGTATTGTGTCTCTGGTCTGTCCTTATAGAGCCTTAACGTTTTTTGTTTTAAGAGCTGTGGAAACTAAGACCAACTGCCACTGAACTTTAAAGGGGTTTAACCTTGTCCTTTGAACTTGAAAATATCTAGTCTAACTGCATAATGGATTCTGAAAGGTCTCAGTGACCCACACACATTTGGAAACAGTACCAATTATTACTTAGTTACAATTTAACATTAGGTCCTTAAAGTCAGACTTAGTTAATGTTGAGTTTTGATGACCCTTTCCTCCCTTGAGCCTATGCCTTGTGAAAAGCAGTAGATGGTGACTAAAAAACTGATACGGCTTTTGTCTCATTAACTTTTGTTGAGTGCTAGCCTGAGGAGAAAGCTCACCTGCATAGACTTGGCTGCCACTTATTGAAAGTTACTTATACTTCTGCCACCCATGTACTACTTGGCAAGGACTTCCATGTCTTTCACCTCTAATTAGACGTAGCCTAGCCTTCCCAAATGCTAAGCTGACTCATAGTTGAAATTCATTCACTTAAGCAATATGTGAAGTGGGTTTGATTTGTAGGATGCAGTTGGCTTTCAGCCTCACCAGATCCAAGAATGGAGAATTGTTCTTAGACACCTCCAGTCTTGCTCCTTCTTGGTAGTGTAAGAAATTACACAGACGGCATTTACTCCATCTGTGTGGCCACCTTCCAAAATGCCAGACACCCCATCTTCCTTCTAGGGCTGTCTACTGATCACTTGCTTTTTAAGTCAACTTTTCTTACCATAGAAATTCATTTGCAGAATACATATTTGCCTATTTGTAAGCAATTGGTAAGTTTTCATCTTCTTTAAAAAAAATGCCAGCATACATTGCAGTAGGGTTTGCCTGTTTCTAACTTCTTGTGAGCTTCATTTAAAATCAGGGTTGGCTTTCGAGAGTTAAGGCTCATGATTTTTTTATTACAGACATGTAAGGTTGGGAAGGTGAACACAGTAACTAGCTTGAACACAGTAACCTAGCACAGTCTTTTCCCAACACCAAGAAATGTTCATTCTTATACTCTGTAAACCAGTTCCCAAGTTAAAAAAAAAAAAAAAAAAGTACAGAATATTTTAGTATGCTACATTTTGAGTAAGAAAGTGAGACTGTATGTATTTGCTTCCCCCCCCACCCCCAAAAAGGAACATGGGTTGGATAAACTAGAAACCAATGGAAACAGGAAGGGGGAGCAGAGTAGCAAGGATAGAAATGGAAGTGAGACTTCTCTGAGTATACCTTTTTAACTTTTAAGACATGTAAATGTTTTATATGTCAAAAAATTAAACCAAAGAGAAAAAAAGAAGCCTTAAAATTGCTTACAAACAAATGAACCTAGCTATACATCAAGTTGGTTATACAATCACACAGAAAGCAGTACACTGACTGTACATCCTAGTAAAATATATTCTAAGAACAAAAAGAACTGCAGTGAAATCTTGAGATTCACTCAACAAATTATTGTTAGTGGTAATATTAGTCTTGTTATTTCTAAGCTATTTTATGTGTATTAGGGAATAAAGCAAATAAGTAGGTATTGTTATTAAGGACCAAGATTGGCAACATAAGAGAAAAGAAATACAAATAGGAAAATTTAAAGTTTGAAAAAAGTGGTAAAGTTAAATTTGAAATGGCAATGTCAGTATGAACTCATAATTGAAACAAAAAGATGTATTTCATTCCTCCGAAAGAACCTAAAAACAATGATACTTCTAATAGCAATTAGCTTACTTTGCCCCCATAAATTAGTTTCTAAGTATCATTTCCCACTGCAAGAAATCAGGACCCTTGGAGAAATGGCTGATTGCAGGTCTGGGGCAGAGAAAGAAAAGGGCAGAGACTGGTGTATCTTCTTATGTCAGAAAGGAAGGAAGTGCTTAAAGACTAATGCAGTTGGGTCAGAAGGATAGAAGAGTCAGCTTGGAGGAAGCTCCGACTGGCCAAATGTAGGACAATTTGAATATTTGGTGTACTCAGTGTGTAATTGATTGTAGCATGTCGAGTAAATAAAAATATGAATGCTAAGTAAAAATGAAAAAGAGAAAAGGGAAATATTTCCGTACAGTAGAGTGCCAAATATGTGGAAGGGAATGATAAAAAATTCATGATTTTATAATCTCCCTCCCCATTATAATTGGTTCAGACAAGGATTATTATTAACAGATGCTAAAGCCAGGAGAGAGTCCCAGGGTGGTGCAAATTGTTAAGTGTTCAGCTACTAACCAGAAGGTTGGCAGTTTGAATCCACCCACAGGCACCTCAGAAGAAAGGCCTGGCAATCTAATTCTGAAAGATAACAGCCATTGAAAACCCTCTGGAGCATAGTTCTACTCTGAAACACATAAGTCACTGTGAGTCAGAATCAGCTCGATGGCAATTAGTTTTTTTAAGTCACTAGGGAATTTTTTATTTTTTTGGGGGGGAAACAGGATATTAACACAATGACAGGGGTCAACCCACAAATAAACCTTCATTTGCAAAGGAGAAAACTTTCAAAGGAGAGGTCTGATGGTCATCACTTTCACCCAGGGTTCAAACATAGCATCACTAATAGTGGTACAACCTGACATGTGTCTACTGATGCAGTACAAAGTGAAATATACATCATTATCTATAAAATATTCTTGCCAAAATTTTGTAAACCTCTTTCTACTCAACCCTCAAAAGTGAACTTCCAGTTTACAGGAAGAAAATAATATGAAATATTCAGAATACAGAAGATTCTGTAACACAGCTGGCCTAGATTCTTCAAAGAAAAGTCAATATCACTTGGGGAAAAGGCAGGGAAGGGACTCTTCTAGATTAGCAGAGACTGAAGAGACCTAACAACCAAATGTATTTAGTGAACCTTGATTCAGTCCTGGTTTCGAAGGGTGGGAGAGGCTGTTGGGACCATACCTATGAAAGATATTCTTGGAGAAATTTGAATACAGACCAGATATTTGATGCTACAGAATTGTTAATATTCTTAACTGTGGTGGTGTTATCTTGGTTCTGTAAAAATATCCTTACTCTTAGAAGATATGTTCTGAAGAATTTATAGTTCAATTTTCATAATGTTTGCAATTTTTTACAGAAACATTTGAAAGTATATGGGTGTATGATTGCACAAGTACAGAGAAAGAAGGCTAATTTGGAAAATGGAAAGATCCAATGTAGGTGGAGGGTGCACAGGTGTTTATTATACTTTTAACTTTTTTGTTTGTTGAAAATGATCATAATAAAGTTGGAAAAATAAATAAAACAGAAAGTGCAGCAGCGGTGGAGGGAGGAAAATTTGGCGTATCATCGAAATAGTGGGTCTATTCCAGAGACGTAAATTTCTTCAACCACCTGTACTTTTTTTTTTTAAACCTAAAGTTAATGATAAAAGGGATGCCTGGCATGTTTTTATATAATGTTGGGGTTGGAATTGAGGATGGGAGGTATGACAGCCCAGGCAACAGGTAGGTAGCTAAATCAGTATTGAAACAGTGTGGATGTGTGCTATATCCTGTTGTAAATTGTTTTAAAAAGATTATGAAGAACACACAAACTGCCCAAACTGACTCAAGAAGAAATAGAAGGTCTCAGCCGACCAATAACATGTGAAGACATCGAGTCAGTGATGAGAGACCTCCCAACAAAAAAAGTTCTGGACCAGATGGCTTCACTGGGGAATTCTACCAGACATTTAGAGAAGAATTAACACCAATACTGTTTAAACTCTTCCAAAAGATAGAGAAGGAAGGAATACTCCCTAATTCAATCTATTAAGTAAACGTAGCCCTGATACTCAAACCAGACAAAGACACCACAAGAAAACTACAGGCCCATATCTCAGGAATATAGAGGCAAAAATCCTCAAGAAAATATTAGCAAACAGAATCCAACGGCATATGAAAAGAGCCATAAACCATGACCAAGTGGGATTTATTCCAGGAATGCAGGGATAATTGAACATTAGAAAATGAATTGACACAACATTAATAGAACAAAGGAAAACTACATGATCGTCTTTATGAACGCAGAAAAAGCATTTGACAAAATCCAACACCTTTTCTTGATGAAAACCCTAGAGAAGATTGGACTAGAAGGGAAATTCCTCAGTATGATTCAGGGAATATATGAAAAGCCAACAGCTAACATTATACTTAATGGAGAAAGACTGAGCTTTCCCCTTGAAATCAGGAATAATACAAGGGTCCCTGCTCTCATCACTTCAATAATAGAAGCCCTAGCCAGAGCAATAAGACAAAAGAAATAAAAGGTATCCAGATCGGAAAAGAAGTAAAATTATCTCTGTGGATGATATGATCCTATAAATAGGAAATCCCAAGGAATCCACAAGAAACCTCTAGAGCTAATCAAGGAATTTAGCAACGTTGCAGGGTACAAAGTCAACAAACAAAAACAGTTGGGTTTCTATACACCAACAATGAGGAATCTGAAAGGGGAATTAGGGAAACAATTCCATTTACAATAACATCTAAAAGAATAAAACACCTAGGAATAAATCTAACCAGAGACGTGGACTTATACAATAAAAACTATAAAACACTGCTGAAAGAGTTAAAAAACCAAACCCATTGCTGTCGAGTAGATTCCAACTCATAACAACCCTATAGGACAGAGCAGAACTGCCCCAGAGGGTTTCCAAGGAGCAGCTGGTGGATTCAAACTGCCGACCTTTTGGTTAGCCGCTGAGCTCTTTAGCCACTACACCACCAGGGCTCCAAAAGAGATTAAAGAAGACTTAAATAAATGTAAAGATGTTTCATGTTCATGGATTGAAAGAACTAACATTGTTAAGATGTCAATACTACTGTGACGGTTAAGGTTGTGTGTCAACTGGGCCGTGATTCTCAGTGGTTTGGCAGTTATGATGTGGTTTGGCCAGCTATGTAGTGATGTAATCACTTCCATAATGAGATCTGTTACAATGTAATCAACTCTGTGATGAGATCTGCTATGAGCAGCAAATCAGTGGAAGGGGAGTTTCCTTGGGGTGTGACCTGCATCCAATATAGGTGGACTTTCTGGCAAAGCTCACTGGCTTTTGCACATTCTGGATCCTGCTGCCGACTCCTGTTCATCTGACCTGCAGTTCTTAGGACTTGAGCTAGCAGTTGACCTGCCCATCTTGGGATTTGTCAGCCTTCACAGCCTGTGAGCCAACAGCCTGTCATCTTACTGCTGATCTTGGGATCTGCTGGCCTCTGCAGCCTGTGAGCCAGAGCCCTGCTGTCTTACCTGCTGATACTGGGTTCATCAGCCCCTTCAGCTACATGAGTCAGGAGAAACCTCCAGCCTGACCGAAGGAGTTGTGATTTTCCAGACTTGTGAGCCATTTGCTTGATATAAATCTCTCTCTGTATATACTTATGCACTTCACTGATTTTGCTCCTCTAGAGAACCCAGGGAAACCCTGGTGGTGTAGTGGTTAAGAGCTATGGCTGCTAACCAAAAGGTCGGCAGTTCAAATCCACCAGGCGCTCCTTGGAAATCGTTTGGGGAAGTTCTACTCTGTCCTATGAGTTGGAATCGACTTAACGGCAATGGGTTAGAGAATCCAGCCTGAGACAACTGCACAAAACTATGGATTCAATGCAATCCCTATCAAAATTCTAACAGTCTTCTTTACAGAAATAGAAAAACCAATCCTCAACTTTATGTAGAATGGCAAGAGGCTCTGAATAGCTGAAACAATATTGAAAGAGAAGAACAAAGTAGGAGGACTCAGACTTCCTGATTTTAAAACATACCATACAGCTATGGGGCAGCTCTACTCTGTCCTATAGTGTTGCTATGAGTCGGAATCGACTCAATGGTAACAGGTTTTTTTTTGTTGTTTTTTGTTTTTTTTTTAATACAGTTTTGGAGCCCTGGTGGCACAGTGGTTAAGAGCTACGGCTGCTAACCAAAAGGTTGACAGTTCGAGTCTACCAGCTGCTTTTGGAAACCCTGTGGGGCAGTTTTACTTTGTCCTAGAGGGTCGCTATGAGTTGAAATCAACTTGATGACAGTGTGTGTGTGTTTTTGTTTTTGTATCCAGCTGTGAGTCAGAATTGACTTGATGGCAGTGGATACAGCTGCAGTAATCAAAACAGCCTGGTACTGGTTTAACAATAGACACGTAGACCAATGGAATAGAATTGAGAGTCCAGAAACAAACCCACACATCTATGGTCAACTGATTTTTGACAAGGGTACTAAGTCCCATTCAATAGGTAGAATCTCTTTAATAAATGGTGCTGGGAAAATAGGATTTCTGCATGCAGAAAAATGAAACAGGATCCATGCCTCACACTGTACAGAAAAATTCAAAATGGATTAAGGACTTATATGTGCAAACTAAAACCATAAAATTCTTAGAAGAACGAGCAGGGACACTGTCAGGTCTAGCTTTCAACAATAGATTATCTAATGTAATACAAAGAACGAACAGCAAAAGACAAATAGGAATCATAAAAATTAAAAACTATTGTTCATCAAAAGACTTTACCAAAAAAATGAAAAGACAAGCTACCGACTGGGAGAATATCTTTGGAAATCATACATCCAACAAGGATTTAGTAACCCAAATATATCTACAACTTCAACACGTTAACAAAGAGAACCCAGTCATAAAATCGGCAAAGGACTTGAACAGACATTTCACCAAAGAGTACATTCAAATGGCCACCAAACGCATGAAAAGATGCTCAGTGTCATTCACCATCAGAGAGATGCAAATCAGAACCACAGTGAGATACCATTTCACTACCACTAGGATGGCTAAGATAAAACATAAAATAAATGTTGACAAGGGTGTGGGGAAATTGGAACCCTTCAGTGCTGGTAAGAATGCAAAATGGTACAGCCATTGTGGAAAACAGTGTGGAGGTTCCTCAAAAAACTAAAAATAGAACTACCATATGACCCAGCGATCTTCCTAGGTGTATACCCAAAAGACTTGAAAGCAGAGACTCAGACAGAGACTTACACACCAATGTTCATTGCAGCCCTGTTCACGGTAGGCAAAAGGCGGAAAAGACCTAAATCCCCAGCAACAGATGAGTGGATAAACAAAACGTGAAACATACACACAGTGGAATACTACTCAGCCAGTAGGAAAAATGAAGTCTTGACACATGCTACGGTATGGATGGTGCTCGAAGAAATGCTGAGCGACATAAGCCAATCATGGAAGGACAAATATTGACCTCACTTATATAAAAAGACAAATGTATAGAGACCAAATTTTATTGGTAGTTACCAGTAGTGGGAAGGAGGGGGGGAAAGGTGGGTTAACAGTGATGGAAAAATCACATTGATTAAGGATAGGGTTGTGCAGCCAGTTATTGTAATTGCTATCAATAAGTTCTACACCTGTAAAAAGTTGAATTGGCACAAGTCATGTGATACATTTATAACAATGACAAAAGAAAAAAAAAAAAGCTGCTGTGACTGCTTATATACAACCAAACACCTCATGAGATTTGGTTCCTTGGTTTAGAGGTTTAGGGTCATGGTTTAATGGGACAGCTCAATTAACTGGCCTAATGTTTAGTGTTTCTTTTCTACTTCCTTGTTCGTTGTGTAGCACCTGGGGTCTTAAAAGCTTAAAAGCAGATGTTCCAAGGCACAGCAATTGGTCTCTGTTCTCCTGGAGCAACAGGAAGAAGGAGAGTCAGGAATAGGAGGAGGATATGGAATGTGTGGCTAATTGACTCTATGAACAACTGCCTCCTTTGCCATGAGGCCAGAAGAACTGGATGGTGCCCAGCTACCATTACTGAACATTTTGGTCAAAGATTCCATGAAAGAATCCTGGTCAAAAGGGAGAAAATGTAGAAAAAAATTTCAAATTCTCAAGGACCTTAGACTTTCTGGAGCCATGGAGGGTAGAACTCCTGAAACTATTGCACTAAGATAATCTTTAAACCTTCCGAAATATCCCCTGAAGTCACCTTAAAACCCAACAATAACTTAGCTTAAGTAGTAAAAAAAGTCTGCCTTGAACATTATGCTCTTGTTATGCTCTTTTTAAGAACTATCTGTATGAGATCAAATTGACAACAGCAACTCGAAAGATTAGGTAGGAACCTTAGGGGGCAGTGACTTTATGTTCATGAGGGAGGAACAACTCAGAAAAGAAGGGTGAGAGTGGTTGTACAACTCAAAGAATGTAATCAGTGCCGCTAAATTGTACATGTAGAAACTGTTGAGTTGGTATATGTTTTGCTGTGTTATGTTCTCAGCAACAACAAAATAAATAAAAATTTTGGAAAAAAAGATTAGGAAGCCCTGTTCTGTCCTACTTCTTGCTATTTTTTAACCTCTTAATTTTGTATCTAGTTGGCATTTGGAGGCCCAGATCATTCATTTGTACTAGAGCACTTGAGGCGATAATAGGAAAGCCAGTGAGTATGTTGTCTCATATGAAGGGAGGGGGAATCGCTTATAACGGTGAAATTTGGCAGTTTTTCAACCTCCACCTTCCTCACCACTTAACGGACTCAGCAATGTGGTGCCCGGTGTTACCTCACCCCTTCTTCCCACCAGCACTGACAAAAGAGCAAGTTGAGTCCCGTTTCTTCTGACTGTGGAATTGGATTCTACCAATGTGTGTGTGTGTGTCTCATATCCTGTTACTGTTGAGACACAGAGACTGGTGGAGTGGGGGAGGGAGCTGTGTGCTGTGATTAGTCAGCTTGCCCACCTCTCCCCTCTCTGGGGTGACTGAGAACTTTAGAAACTTGAGACAGGGAAGGAGGGCAGGGAGCAGCCAAAACTGAGTCTCAGAAGACTGGTTTGTGCACTAGGGAATGGAAGAAGTGACTGAAGGAGGCTGTGGATTCAACTCTGTGGCCTGAGATCGATTCCCTTGAGATAAGTTGTTTTCTGGTAGGTGTGCCTGAGAGCATCGTGTTGGGAAGGGGATGCCCTTCATCTCTGGGAAAACTTCTTTTACCAAATTGAGGTGAAAGATACTCAGACTTGTCTATTTCTTATACCAAGAAGTTGGTGTTTCTTGATAACTTTCTTTGGATTCATCTGAAATGGGAGTCGTACTGATAGCTCACAAGTTATCTAGAAGAGGTAGTGAGGCTGACAGTCATTCCCTCTTCCTGTCCTCTGAAAAAGAGAGGGTGAAAGTAGAATCCGTAGAAGAAAGGATAAATTAGCCAGAAGATGTATGCAGTAGGGTTTAGAAAAGATAATAGGAATCCTGGAAGGTGTTCGAGCACGCTCTTCAGTAATTTGCCTTGTTAAAATTTCTAGCTTATAATAGTTGCTTTTTTAGTACTCACTTGCTAAGTGTTGATTTAAAAAATATGCTTATGCTGACCATAATTTCTCAACAGAAAAATCTGCACACACATATGCTAGAGTAGACAATGGGACAGAATATATAAAACTGGGGATGTTCCAGAAACTCTGTAGGGTACCACAAGAGGGATACAGGCCTTTCAAATAATCCTCGGCAGTAAGAAAGACCGATCCTGCTACTCACTTCTAAGGTATGTTTTCTTAATGATTTGTTTTCCTAATAATCGCTGTTTACCTTTGAGCCTAGTTCTTCACCCTTAGGAGGAAACCTTTCTGAGGAAATTAAAAGCTGTTAGATAGTCATGTGAAATAACAAGTTTAACAAGGTGACTTTTGGAGGCCTAAGTTAAGCAATATGCAGATAAAACTACGAAGACTGTAGTACCCAGCACGTTCCTAAAGAAATAGTAAAATTCCCTGACAAAGCCACCTGTGTCATTGTTAAACACTGTGGGTCAAAACACCTCTACAGACTTTAAAGTACCATATCGCCTTTCTTAGATCTTTTGTGGAATAGCCCTGGGTTTAACATGCTCAGCTGTTAACCAAAAGGTTAGTGGTTGTAGCCCACCTAGAGGTCTCTCATAAGAAATGCCTGGCAATCTACTTCCAAAAAATCAACTATTGAAAACCTTGTGCTACACAGTTCTACTCTGACATAAATGGGGTCACCATGAGTTGAAATCGACTCAATAGCCGCTGGTACTTAGTTGATGCCCATTAAATGTGTTGACTGTAAGAATGTAATGCCCCATAGGGTGTTATCCTTATCACTACCCCTTGGCCATAGTGTCATAGTGGAATTCTGGTAGCTTTTAATTCTCTCTTATTCAGGAGCTAGAAGGCAAAATTGAGTGGTACTTGGGAAGGAAGTATAGCTAAGCATGAGTATATAGGCCATGTGTTTGTGGAAATAAACTTCTCAATCAATGTCTAATGGTAAAAAATATCAGTTAGGGTCAACTGAGTAGGATACAACCGTTTTTCTTTTTGAGGCTTATAACTTTTTTGGTTTGCCTCTGATCCCTTTTTCTTAAAAACTTCTGTATAATTCTTTCGGCTCACTCTATCACCAGACTTACCACTAGGTGGTGGATGTACCCACAAGTTGTTTCTTCAGTAGAATTTTTCTTTGTCATTCTCAATATCACATGGAAGAGAGTCCATCATTAGTCAGCTAAGCTATTGGTAAAAAAAAGGTAGAGGTGCTTTAAAACAGTTAGCATGATAAACTGGCCTGATATTTAACTGGGTTTTTAAGACACAGCAAGTAGAGTTCTGTATTTGGATGTGCCATTTGGAGAATGGGCCAATATGACCTTCTAACCTTTCTCAGATTAGTATTAGTTCAAGAATGGAACACTAATGTGCTTGCCCAGCTGTTGGTAAGGCTGTTTATGGGGTGGTGAGCACCCAAGCACAAAATAGTTGTTTAACACAGAACTTGTAGACTTTAAGGTAACTTTTTGGACTTTAACCACTTTATCTCCTTTCCCTCCCTCCTTCGCCTGCTGTCTACATCATATTTAAGACCCAGCATCCCTTGGAGATCTAGATTTGAAGAAACACCAAAACACACCAATTAATACTTAACAACGATAGGAAATAATATAAACAGAGCAGCTTTGCGGTTTGTCTTTGGATTTTGTTTTCACCCAAATTAGCATATTTGGCTTTAATTGCAGTGAATCCAGCCCAGTTAGAAGTCTGTTACTAAGATCTGGTTTCACTAGAGAGAACACTCGTGACATCCAAGTTGCTTTTGGCAGCAGTGTCTTTATTTACAACGTGAAGGTGAACAACACTCCAGGAAGTGCTTTGTGCAGGGGGCGGGGGGGTGGGTGGGGACAGCTTCTAGCTGTGAAAGCAACCAGTGGACCTAGCCTGCCTGGAGGAAACTGGCAGAGCAGAGGCACTCCACGGCAGCAGTTGTGATACAGGTGTCATCAGCTTTTAGGTTGGGGTCAGAGAGAAGGCAAGGTTAGCATGCAGCTTGTATAGCTGACATGTCACTGGACCACCTTACAAGCAGTGAGAATATCAAAGAACGTAAAGAATAGGCAGCCACTCATCCAGGGTCATGGCTTGAGTTAACATTCTGCCCACTTCACATATGGACCATATTCATTATTCAAATATGATTAGTAAGCTGCTTGCAACACAGTCTCATATTTTTAGATGGGAAAGATTTTTTCTAAGCTTTAGGCTACCGATGAGCTGTATTAATACAAGGTAGGATTATGCCTATTAATTCCATTCTTAGGTTGCTAAAGAAACGTACTTGTATCTTGCCACAGCTGCCTAGTTTCATATTTAAAAAACTGCAAATGTTATTGCAGTTTTCCCTTCTCCCTGCCCCCCAGGTAGGTGGTATCTGGGAACATGCCTAGAACTTTTTGAAAAAAGATGAACAGAGGAGGGAGGCCTAACAAGCCAAGAGAGGAGAGCAGCTTCCGGATAGGCTGCCTGTGCCAGCAGCACGGAGGCTGGGAGGGGGAGGGCTGCCACTGTTTTAAAAGGCTTTGCTGGCCCCTTGATTATTTTTTTCACCACCAAAATATTTGCACATTGGGTTGAAAGTCATTACCTTGGCCCTGGATTAATCTCTTCAGTAAAACAAGCTTTGCTGACTGCAGAAGTCACATGAACATGCAGTGGGAAATCCTATCTAGGACT
Organism: Elephas maximus indicus; assembly: GCF_024166365.1. Lineage (NCBI taxonomy): Eukaryota > Metazoa > Chordata > Mammalia > Proboscidea > Elephantidae > Elephas > Elephas maximus. The sequence goes on along the minus strand of NC_064821.1, from coordinate 171,352,300 downwards.
AATGCCGACCTGTGGCCATCTCATTGAGTGTGCTTTTGGACAGCACTTGTGCTTTTGACATTTCAGGTATTTAAAATTAAAGTTTTAGCACCTAACACGAAAGAAGAGCTGCTTTGGACTTAACAAAGATATTTGTTAACCGCAGTGCAGTATATGTGGTTTAACTTGAGTTTTCTTAACTTACTTATTTTGAAGCTTGAGTGATTTGATCTTACAGAAGGATTCTGAAGGGGTAACACATTCTACAAATATCTACTGAGTGCCTTCTGTGTTCAGGGCCCTGGACTAGGTGTTAGGACATGAAGGTCTTTTCGTTCTGTGCCTTTAGGATCTGTCCTCAGACTTAATAAAACAGGCGGTGGTCTCTGCCCGCTCCTTATTTCACCGAGCAGCCTAAAGGAAAAAACTTGCACGACTGGATGTTGAGCCTGGGCGGGGGGTTTAAATGGAAGCGTATCCAGCTATTTCCCCGAGGGCCTGCTGCCCAAGTAGTGGTGTATATGGCCGTTACTGCATGGCTATTCATTCTCTGCTTTCATTTTTGATGTGAACCGTGCCAGATGGGAAGTCAAAAACACAAATCTGCGCTGCCTTGATTTTTGCTTTGTAACCTATGGACCCTACTAATTCAGTTTCTGATTTGTTCATTTTAGCTGCCTGTGCCTAGGCTGAATTTCAGCCTGTGAGGCTGTACTTCCCTGGCTGGAGAGTACACAGTGACAGAGGGGAAGGTTTTGCAGCTGTAACTAATGAGCACTTCACTGTTGCTGGCTTGGGAATGACCATAGCTATGTTGCCAGCTTCATGGAGAGAAGATTTTAATCTATAATAGCTTACATTTCCAGAGATACTTGCTGAAGATTTAGCTTAATGGATTCTCCAAGGGAACCCTTCCAGATTTAGTCAGATCGTGATGATACAGAAGAGATTCTCAATTCAGAGTCTCACACCATCCTGTTTATTTTCGGAGGCTGAAGTTTATTTTATATTCTGATGAAAAGGTTTATCAGAGTTTAAACAGCTTAGGAGAGAGGTTTGAACCATTTAATAGAAGGAAGTGTTTTAACGCACTTTAGAAGCATCCATTAATTTATTTACAAATAACATTAATTGCAAGCTATTTGCCATTTATAAAGCCAGTCTTTCAAGCACTCTTCAGACAATTCTCTAGTTCTGGTTTATTTCATTTAAGGGAGTTTCTAATCCAGAGTTTACCAAGTCATTATTTTCCCTTTCAAATTAGTCCTAATTAGTTGGACTTTAATATGATGTGTGTATGTTTTTCTATCTTTTTCATCAGTATATTCTTTATTTTAAATTTTTAATGAGTGTAGAAGGTCCTAGAGAATGCTACATTGGCTATGTGAAGTATAGGTTATGGGTGGGCTCTGACTATTGGCACCCCAATGTCCACTAGCATTTCTAGGCATCTCTTTATGATTCTTTAAAAAGTCAAGACCGTTGCCAACTTCAGGGTAAGAATATGCTACAAGGGAATGTTCTGAAGCAAACAGAAGCGCTATAAGGTTGCGTCGGTTTTTTGATAGAGTTGGGAAGAAGGGTAAAAAGCTTGTTTTAACATGTGAAGGTTATAAGAGAAAAGAAAACTATGGAATGTGAGAAAGAAGGATTGTGAAGTTGAATAAATTCTAAAAGAAGTTGGGTCCTCACCACCACCCTTCGCCTCCCCCCAAAAAAGAATTCCTCCTGAAAGTTGGGAAGTGACAGTAATGGGCATCTGGGGGACAGGGCGGGGGGAGTCATAGTAGCCTCTGCTCTGTCATTTCTGGTGGGAGAGTTGCTGCCTCAGTAGGAGCCACATGGTAACGTTGCCATTTAGGGAAAACAGTGAATGGCTTTAAAAAAGGGAACATTTCATAGTCTTTCTTATTATAAGTTTTCAACTTTCTGTCTTCTGCTTATAGCAAATCCAGTTTGCTGATGACATGCAGGAGTTCACCAAATTCCCCACCAAGACTGGCCGGAGATCTTTGTCTCGCTCCATTTCCCAGTCCTCCACTGATAGCTACAGTTCAGGTAGGTCTGAGCTTCGTGTCCTCTCAGAGCCTTGAGCTATTTCACTACCCAGAGGCCTTCACTTATCTGAAATCTGAAAATACCTCATGTCAGGACTGTCCATTTTTGTGCCGAACGCTAATAATTAATGGCTGAGCAGTGGGAAGTCCTCAGCCAGGCTTGTAGCTGGGGAAGCTCTTGTCGTTTTGAGACTTTTTACCCCTGACTGTCTCTGTGTGTGGTCTGTGGCCAGTGCCTGGTTGATAGTACTGGGCCGGTTCCCATTCCCACGTTTATCCCCTCCCCACCCCCAAACACAAAGGGAGGGAATCAATCGTATTTTGGCTGACGGAAGTAGCCTTGAAAAAGAAGTGTACTTGAAAAAGAAGTGTACTTTGGAAGCTTAGTTTATTTATAAAATATTCCCTGCCACCTATCTTTTTTTCTTTCTTGTCTCAACACTGCTTGAATTGTAAGAATGAAATTTAACATTTTAGACATTTATTAGGTTACCCTTTATGTGGAAGCACCTTCCTCTGTTAAACTCTGGAGTAGGAAAGATTCAAGTTACTATAACATGACTCCAGTTCTTTTCTTGTAGTTCTCTCCTCCTATTTTAGCTCTGTGTAAGTAAAGTCTTTTTCTGCTTTGAATTACGCCTCTCTCAGCTATAGAGAGGGTGTTATGAACATTAACATGGAAAGAGATCTGGAGCTTTAGGATTTGAATACAGGAAGAAACATTAGGAGCGTCTAATTTAACCCCTTCATTGTTCATCTGAGGAAACTGAGTCCCTAAGAGATAAAGAGGCTTGCCCCAGGTCACCGATGGCCAATCGTGTCAGCAAAGAGATTGTTACAAAAGCTAATCATTGTCTTTTGCCAGAATATTGTTTGCATTGTCTTACTAACATTATGGACTGGGCTTGATGTACAAGGAGTATAAAAAAATCAAGGAAACCAACCAACCAAAAAGCCTTGTCTTTGCCCTGTGCCTTTGATAATCCAGTATAGACCACATAGGCAGACAAGAGCAAATGTGGTATACGGCATTAAGTACAAAAATAAATGAATATACAGATTCACTGCGGGGATAAGTATGCAAGAAAAGGTTCCAGATTTAATGGCTATCACAAATGAAAAGGTATTACAGAGTGACAAATATGAAAGGTGGCACATGACAAGCAGGCTGAGTATATCTCAGAAAGAAGGCAAATTAATTTTGAAAGCTTGAGTTATAAGAGGAAGAAAGATGGAACAAGTAAAGAAGGCTTTAAGAAGTCTTCAAAGATCTTGATGGCCGTGTAGTATGAGAGCATTTTAAAAAGCTTAGTAATATAGTTTAATTGTCCTAGTGGGGAAGATAACCTTTAGTATTAGTCGCGTTAGCTGGACGGAAGAAGGACCTATATGTCACGGTCAGTGAGAGACCTGATTCTCTGGCGGAGACAGTGAGGAGGGAAACTTTCAAATCAGAGAGAAAAGACGTGATTATTGCACGTCCTCTTACATATCTATTAAAAGGACATTTTTAGCTGTTAATGCAGCTGCTTTTTAAAGTTGATCATTTTGACAGACTTCCATGACCCGCAGTAGAACCGAAGCTGTTCGCCTTTTGTGCCATTTCTTTCCATTTCTGTATTCCTTCAGCACAATTTAGTGTAAAATCCCTTGTAAGATTATCTTATCTCTTTCATCCATAGCAATGGTTCTCAAAGTGTGGTCCTCAGACCAGCATCAGCAACACCTGGGAACTTGTTGGAAGTGCTAATTCTTGGGCTCTAACAGCGACCTACTGACTGGGAAACTCTGGTGTGGGGCCTAGGAATGTGTGTTTTAACCCACCTTCCACGTATTGCTGATTGATAGATGCTTAAGTTGGAGAACCAGTGACTATAGAAATAGCATTTCTTATTGCCTTAATTTATTTTTCTGGTTTTTTTCCAGGTCTGGTTCTAATCCAGGTTGGGACCAAGTAGTCCTATTATCTGGGGTTCGCTAGAGCTGATGCAGGATAAGCATTAGTGGCTGCTTAGCACAGGCGCTGGTGGCATCAGGATGGGTAAAATGGCTGAAGCACTGAAAGATCCACAGTAGTTTCATTCCTACCATCTATTAGACCCCGGAACTGAGAGTGACCTAAAAGGTGGCACCAATTAAGAGAGTTCGCTTACCTTAAATGAGAGTCCCTTAGGGGCTGCACTCTGTGGAACTGGGGCCATTGAGGTTTTTCTGTCTTTGTTTCTTTCCTTCCTGGCTCTAGCTGCATCCTACACAGATAGCTCTGATGACGAGGTTTCCCCACGAGAGAAGCAGCAAACCAACTCCAAGGGCAGCAGCAATTTTTGTGTGAAGAACATCAAGCAGGCAGAATTTGGACGCCGGGAGATTGAAATTGCAGAGCAAGGTAAAGAAAAGGAGTGGGTAAGGGACTCAAATGGACAAAGGGACCAGAAGCAGCCCTCTTGCTGGTCATCAGGATCCACAAACAACTTAAGCCTTAAAAATTCACTTGAAGATGTTCTGGACAAAATACAGCATCCTGGACTTTTTGACAAAGACTTCTGTCTGTATGGAGCATGAGCCTCAAGGGTTCTTGTTCTCCCTTTTTCCTGGTCTCAGCATATGGTACTTACACACAGAGTAGCTTCTCCTCTTCTCTCATGACACCATATTCAAAGATCTCTGTGGCAGAATCAGCAAGTCCTAGATCACTACATGGTGGTTAGTTCTGCAGGATCCTACCATACCTGCAGTCACTCAACCAGAAAAACCCAAACCCGTTTCCTTCGAGTTTATTCTGACTCTATAGGACCCTATAGAACAGAGTAGAAGTGTCCCATAAGGTTTCTAAGGCTGTAAATCTTTGTAGACTGTCACATCTTTCTCCCAAGGAGCAGCTGGTGGGTTTGAACTGCTGACCTTTTGGTTAGCATTCTAGTGTTTTACCACTGCACCACCAGCGCTCTTCCTGCCAGTCGCAGAGACCCAGATTTCCCAGAAGCAGCAGACCTAGGAGGGTTTTAAGCTAAGGATGTGGCGACCTAGGATCATGTTTGGTTCTGAGCACCCTCTGCCGGAGCAAGAGTAAAAGTGACTAACAATTGGTTAACTCTTGGTTTCTCCACCCCACCCCCAATAATGTCTGATTGCTCTCCTGTTGCTTTCACCTTGGGAGGGAGTAGAGAAACCAAACTGACACGGTGGGGTAAGGCAGCCTGGAGAAACAGAAGCAAGTGGCTTCTGCTAAAGGTAAAGTCTTTCTTCTTGGTCTAGTGATTATATTTAGTAGTTCATTAGCCAATGCCATAACTGCTTCCTTCTCCTCCCAAATGAATAAGATTCCTCCTCCATTTTGATCGGCTTTCACTCTCCATTTTGATCAGTTTTGAGAATTTACTTCATTCTCTATCCAGTCCTCTGAAGCAGTGGAGGAAGAGAGGAATTCCAAGTGATTGGATGGTGACTCCCCACTGTTCTGCTGTTGATGCTGCGAGTCATCATGGAAATATGTTTAGAGTTGTTCTGCCTCATCTCACCATATCTCAGCAGATCCAGGCCAGCCCTAGATGTTGCTCGGGCAGGAACTGATGATGTTGCTAGTGCAGACCTAGCTCAAACCCTCTGTTCTTTCACAGACATGTCTGCTCTGATTTCACTCAGGAAACGTGCTCAAGGGGAGAAGCCCTTGGCTGGTGCTAAAATAGTGGGCTGTACACACATCACAGCCCAGACAGCGGTGAGTTTGTGGGGAGGAAAATGAGGGACTCCTGATAAGGGGAAGAAGGGAACAGATTTTTTTTTTTAACTTTTCCTTCCTCATTAAAAAAAAAAAATTTTTTTTTTTTTTTTCCCTCATTAGCCAGCCTCCAAATGTTAACTATGAGGTGGGGACCTCCCTGTTACACAGTAATGAGGTTCTCTACTTTGTGTGTGTAGTTATAATCCGCTTTTAGCAAACCTGTCTTACAAAGATCTAAATTTGCAAAAAATATGACTCTTAAAAAATGTAATTAAGACTTTTAGGAACATATCTTTTGGGTAAAGTTAGATACCATTGTGCCACCTAACTCTTTTGTAATCTCCCACCTCTGCACCTGTTGCTCCAGAGGTGAGGGGTATCGTTCTGTTAGTGAGGTTTGCGCGTCACCGCTGTCTGGGCCTCCTCTTTCTCACGCTGTCTTCCTACGCATCTGGACAGGTGTTGATTGAGACACTCTGTGCCCTGGGGGCTCAGTGCCGCTGGTCTGCTTGCAACATCTACTCCACCCAGAATGAAGTGGCTGCAGCACTGGCTGAGGCTGGTAAGTTCAGCTTCTTTTCACCTGCCCCAAAATAATTAGCTAAACGTAACTGTTGTGTATCAAAATTGTTGTTACAGTATCATTTATGTCTAGGAGCTGTAAAATTTGGGGGATAATAAAAACATCGACAGGAAGAGATTGGATCCTGCAATTGATGTCCAGATCTACGGTGGAATATTATGTCCTCATTGCAAACGATCTTTGAAAAGAATCTAATGACGTGGGGAAATGCCCAATTCTAATGTTAAGTGAATAAGTGCAAATATCAAACTGTATAAGCTATATCATTTGAGTTCAAAGGTCTCTTTTCATCAAAAGTCTCATCAATTTTGAGAGAGAGAACACAGGAAGAAATACCTTCTTTATTGACTGTTCAGGAGATAATTTGGTATTCGGTATTTGATTGCAAAATACATGGACTACTTGCACGTTAAATTGAACAAGAAATAATTTTTCTTGTTAAAGTGTTCCAAAGAGACTCATCATAAAGTTTAAGGACCTCTCATCTTCCTGGCATCCTCAGAAAGTGACTTTGTAATACTTTTGTTTTTGTTATTCACTTTTTCCCAGTGAGTATTTATTGCCGAAAATTTAGGAAGTTCCAGAAAAAAATTCATAATTCTACTACACAGAGATAATACTTGATGTGTTTTCCCCTTTTTTAAATTCATTTTTGACAGAGAAGAAATAAATCTTAGAATGTGTACGGTTTTGTAACCTAAATAAGATCTCTTCAGAGTAGTTGTCCAGCTGACTGAGAGACGCAGAAAGCATCATTTGTAGTGCGCATTCACATGGCCGTGTGATTCTGCTTCACTGTTTTCCTAAGGTTAAACACAAGATGTTTGCTAACGTAAACAACACTCGACTAAACAACTTTGCATTCATACTCATTTCATTTTCTCTCCTTAGGATAGAGTTCTAAGGAAATCACTAGCCCTAAGAGAATAACATTTTAAGGCTCCAGAATTTGTTTTTTTTTAATCCCTAAATGTTAACCAAAGTAATTTCTGAACTAGAAGCACTATTTTGACTCCTTTTGCTTTTGCCGATTGTTTCCTTTCCATGATAGTTTCTTTGGCCTTTTTCTCTTCATGGGATCTCAGAAAGCATTGGTGGAATAGGGCACTCCTCAGAGGAAGAGTCAGCTGACGCGTTCTGTTTCTACAGGAGTTGCCGTGTTTGCTTGGAAGGGAGAGTCAGAAGATGACTTCTGGTGGTGTATCGACCGCTGCGTCAACATGGATGGGTGGCAGGCCAACATGGTAATCATGCATATCTGTCCTGCATTCCTGACAATAGATTTTCCTTTTTTCCCTCAAAACATGGTTCCCTAAATATGTTTTGGATGTTTGGTCTTACGCACTGACTTTGTTGCTTAAGTGTTTAGCGTGGTACCTATTCAGAATGGGTACTGAGTACTGAATGGAAAGGTGGGGGAAGGGTAAGACTAGCTGAACACGTGTGACTCAAGCATGGCAGAACGAATTAGAAGGAAATGATGTACCTTTTTTGAGTATGATTCTTGTTTCTTCCTTCCGCCCCAGCTCTCCTTTTGCATTCAATGGGGCCATATATTCCAAGACTCTAGAGTAAAAATGACTCTGTAATAAGCCTAAAAGTACTATTCATCGTAGCCTAGGACAAACCTAGGAATCCTTTTAACCATTTTACACCAACAAATTTTACTGTATTTCCACTGTCTAAGCCTGCTCTAAGGAGCTCTAAGAAGGGCTCTTCTAAAACAAACAGGGCTCTCTCACTAGTGCAGAAAGTGGGTTCAAAGTTCCCCCCAGCTCTAGCAGCCTGAATGCCCATAGAAGTCTTCTGGCTGTTCTATAGATCCTGGATGATGGGGGAGACTTAACCCACTGGGTTTATAAGAAGTATCCAAACGTGTTTAAGAAGATCCGAGGCATTGTGGAAGAGAGCGTGACTGGTGTTCACAGGTAACAGATTCTGGAGTAGCTGCCCCTGTTGTCTTTGCCTCAGCAAATTCTTCCGGTCTCTGTTAGGCTTTAGGGCTGTGTTCCAGATTTAGAGTAACTAAATGGGAACATCTTCACTAGACAAGACTTGAGTTTTTATTCTTTGAAAAACCAAGGTGACCTTATATAAGGAGGTTATTTCAGTTTCTAGTTTACATATTTTTCTCTCCCACTTACTCCACTGAGTGATTCTCAACAAGTGTTGGGAGGTGGGGAGTGAGTGTACCTGGCAAAACTGTATTCAATATTGTATTATAACTTTATATATGAAATATGAAGAACAAATCCTATTGTAAAATTATTCGTTATGCACACTACAGAAAGTAAAACTGGGCAAAATATTGTTGGCTTACGAGGATACCTAAAAGATAACTGAAAGTGTGTTTCTCAGTCGGGGGCACATTGCACATGCCGTCACCCAGGGACCCATGTCAGAATCAATGATAATCTTCGTTCATCAGACGTAGCCATGGGTTTTTAAAGGTTGAGAAATGTTGGTGTAAGGAAATAAGTAAGAGAAGTAAATTTCTTCAATTGAAAGGATTTTTTTTTCCTTTAAGAAAAAAGTGGGGGGTGGGCAGGAAAAAAGAAAATAAAAAGGTGAGATGACAAGGAAATGATCTTGTTGACTGATATCCTTGGGCAGTTAATAAGGCTGGGTGTAGGGGGGCAGTGTGGACCTTGGCGAGAATTAGGCAGTTTTTGTCACATTTTATGCTTTACAGGCTAACTTGCTTTTTGTTTGTTTTTGTGGCCCCTTTTCCTTAGGTTATATCAGCTCTCCAAAGCTGGGAAGCTCTGTGTTCCAGCCATGAACGTGAATGATTCCGTTACCAAACAGAAGTTTGATAACTTGTACTGCTGCCGAGAATCCATTTTGGATGGGTAGGTTGGAATTTATAGGGATAGAAACTATGGGGGGTAGATTTGGAGTGGGTTGCTGTGTTCATCTGCTGTCGATCTTGCCTGGTCCCCTGATCATCTCTTGGCTTTAAACGTTTGTTAGAGGGCCCAGTTCATACCAAGCTCAGCCGGCTTCCAGCTGTAGTTCTCCGGGGCGCTGATCCACACTTCTTACTTTGTGCAGAGGGACTGTGTTTGAGTTAATAATGTTTAAGTTGAGCCCTTGTCTGTTTCCACAGCCTCAAGAGGACTACAGATGTGATGTTTGGTGGGAAACAAGTGGTGGTGTGTGGCTATGGTGAGGTAAATAGTGGGGCCTCATTGTCTCTCTCTGTCTTTTCGTAGACTTACTAGAAATGTTGGGTGAAGACTTGTGCTGTCAGTCTAGAGTCAGTCATGCAGGGTTTCAAATCTGCTTTTAAAGAATGTGTCTTAAAAGAATAACCGAGGTCCTTTATTCAGAGTTATAAATAAGACTGAACGAATGAAGTGAGTTTTCAGATTTCACCAGTTTGGCTTGTGGAATGGAATCTCAGCATCATTTCCCCCCAGTTATAACAAAAACCTTTTGTGGGGCTTAATTCAAGCACATATGTAGCTTTTTAGCCCTATAGGTAACTTGCTGTGGAGTGAAGGGTGGGGTCCAAAGTGGTATATAGTTGCTTTTTTCTAAACTGGAATAGGTTATGGCAGACTTTATTGTCATCAACAATGACCCATGGAAGCTCCCGACCTCCTAGATTGTTTTTAAATAGATGCATCGCAAGTAAGAGTTACCAGGTTTTTTGGAATAAGACATTCGAGGTTATAGTTGCTCTGCCTTGGCCTTGTTTCCCTAACGATAACACCTTTTATTTCCTTGATCTTTTTCACTATCCAAAGCCCCAGCCCTTACTATGAAATGTTTGCTAAATTACCTCTCTGACTTTAAGATTTACAGCATACTCTGGGTCCATTTCTGCTCTGCCTGGGCTTGGAGCATCCCTGCGTGTGCTCACTAGTTGCTGAATGATTTCAGGAAGGTTAATTCCCATCTCCCAAAGAGCCCTCCCAACCCACCAGCCAAGCCTTAATGAGCCTGACAGCCTTCTTTCCTGTGCTCTGCAGGTGGGAAAGGGCTGCTGTGCCGCTCTCAAGGCCCTTGGAGCAATTGTCTACATCACAGAAATCGACCCCATCTGTGCTCTCCAGGCCTGGTAAGAGCACATGGGTAATACTCTTAGAATCTCTCCGGGTACTTTATGTTCCTCAGGGCTCACCATTGATCACATTCACCTTTCCTCGCAGAAATCTCACAGGGGAGAAGAAAGTTTAGGATTGCTAATCCTGGGGCTCTTCTAGAGCTTTTTGGCATTTCCCTTCCTGGGTGGAATCTTGGGGAGTCTGAAGAGGCCAGTGTGTGTAGTTTAGCACAGCTGGTCACTTGTCATCCCTGTTGGTAGCACTGGATCTGACATTAGAAGGGGATTTAGTTGTCTTATTTTGTGACCAGCTTCTGTCCCACTTCCTTCTTGCTTTGCTCCTAATGTGCTTTCCTTTTCTTCCAGCATGGATGGGTTCAGGGTGGTAAAGCTAAATGAAGTCATCCGGCAAGTCGATGTCGTAATAACTTGCACAGGTAAGTATCAGTGCTTTGATGTAGATGGAGGGGTGTTGACCCAGAAGCTAAATCTTGAAAGTGGTCTGACTGACTTCCATTCAAAGTAGGTGCTAGGTTTAAAGCTCTCAGAACTAGAGCGTTCCAGTAAGCTATCAGAACCTTAGCATGTTTTCCAGAGCAAAGAGCCTTTCTTCCCAGTGGCTTTTTGTTCTGCTCAATCTTAAACAACTGAGCCGAAAGAGCTATATACATACTTCTTTTCTCATAGTGCGTTCATGTTCTTACGTGCCAGGAAACCTCCTCTCTTCCGTGTTCTAACTGAAAGCCAGTTGGTACCTTTTTCCCCCAAGTTTTTCTTTCCTCAGCCACCCTTCTTTCCTTTTAGGAAATAAGAATGTAGTGACACGGGAGCACTTGGACCGCATGAAAAACAGTTGTATCGTATGCAATATGGGCCACTCCAACACAGAAATTGATGTGGTAAGACTCCTCTCATTCATTTGTTGCTAGGCCTTTCTCCTCTTCTTCCATCATAGCCACAACCTGCTGTGCCCTCTTCCTTTCAGACCAGCCTCCGAACCCCTGAGCTGACATGGGAACGAGTACGGTCTCAGGTCGACCATGTCATCTGGCCAGATGGCAAACGCGTTGTTCTCCTGGCAGAGGTACACACACAGAAGGACCCAGGCAGTGCACCACCACAGCAGTTGGGGTGGAGGCAGGGAATAAATATTTGGGCCTAGGCTTCCTTAAACTTTGTTTTTTGGTAGAGGTATAATTTCAAAATGTTTTTTTTTTTCTGATCCCCAAATTAGAATCACTCAAAAATTCTACTTTTTACAAAGAAACACTATTTCCATACCACAACTGATTCTTCACCTTTTCAGACTCAAGTGGACTTAAGGAAAATGGATAAAACCTAAGAGTTCTGATCTGGAATGTAGTTTTTCCTCTTCTGACAGAGTCTAGAGGGATAGAAAGTCCTTTCCTGTTCTTGCCTGACTTGTTCAACACTGGAGTCTGAGACAGAGGGATGACACAGCTGATGCCAGGGCTCTCTTTTACCTTTTCAGGGTCGTCTACTCAACCTGAGCTGCTCCACAGTCCCCACCTTTGTTCTGTCCATCACGGCTACGACACAGGTGTGTGGCACAGCGCCTGCTCCCCCTGCACTGAGATTAGTGGGACTGAGCAGAGATCAGCGTTCCAATGAGAGTAGAGCTGGGCGGGGGTCGGACCTCTCTGAAGTGCGCACTGCGCTATGTTCTCATTAATCTGTTCTTTTTCCAGGTCATAAGTTGTTGAGACTTAGGCTTCTTCAAGTATAGAAAAGAGTCATTAGTCGCAGTCAGTGTTTGGCGTCCCTTTGAGTTGGCTGTTTTGTTTGAGAATCTGGTGCTCCAGCTTAGTTGTATTTAGTCTGTTCTTTTATCAGTAACTAAACAAAAACACCAACAAATCCACTTGGGGTGTGTGCCGACATTTAATTCAGGCAGAGCCCTGGGTGCTTTCGCTGTAGTAGATCACTGTAGTACTTACTACTAAGACCCTGTTAGTCCTACTTTATTGTTATACCCCTGCCAAAGAAGTGTTTGCTTTTTCTGACCCTCCCTTCCCACCTTAGGCATTGGCACTGATAGAACTCTACAATGCACCCGAGGGGCGATACAAACAAGATGTGTACTTGCTCCCTAAGAAAATGGGTGAGTGGACACCGATACTGATCCTCAGACAACTGCATGGTTTGGTAAAATGAATATCCTGAAAAGCATTGGCTTTGGAGTCAGAGTTCTAATCCCAGTCCCAGCACGTAGTGATTGTTTGACCTCGGCACAGATTCTAATCTCCTTGAGTCTCAGTTTATCAGTAAAATGGGAATATCAGTGCATCCATTGCAGCACTGTAGTAAGAATTACAGATGAAGAGTAAAAGTGCTTAGCATCGTGGCTTAGTGTAGGTGCTCTTATGCTTAGTAGCCTCATGAAGTTCAGTGAACTCTCTCCATTTCCCCAGTGCAACTAAGTATAGCCTGGGGCCAAAAAGGAGAAACAAACAATGCAGATTTTATCATCCATCCTCTGTGTAGGTATGCAGACCACCCCTCACATGGCCTCCTGTATTTCCAGACACCGCCCTGCTGTATTCATGTAACATAATGCCTCATCTCTAGTTCTTTACCTTTCTGAACAGCGGTGCCCACCTCCCATCTCTCATCGGTCAGCCCAAATCCCTGACCTCTTAAAGCTAAAATTTCTTACCCTCAGCCCTTCCCACACCTTACTTCAAATTGGTTTAAAAAAATTTTTTGTTTGTTTTCGTAAAGGCAAAGCCAGGGAAGCTTATCTATGGAAGAGTAGTAAATTTGTGCCAACTACCAGAGAAATCTCCGATCCTAAGATTTGAGGCCTGTTATTGTTCTTATCCTAAATAAGAGCTTCCTGGTATCTACTTTGATTTGTAATTTAACTAGCATTTAATCCAGTGACGAGATTGCTGTAGACAGGTGAGAATAGTATGCAGCATGTTGGCCACCGAGGTGATGGCCGCAAACTTTGCCAGAGAAGGAGAGGGAGATACAAGCCCACCCCGTTTTGACACCTTGGTAAGGGAAATGCACTCTAAATGTACTGAGAGAAGTTCCCTGCCGGAAAGGCAGCTTTGGGTTTTTTTTTTTAGTTGACCATTTCAAGTCATGGATTCTTTCAACCCATTGCCCACACTCTCAGAAAACTTCACATGAAAACAGAAATGCATATTTGAGATGTCGTCCTCTCCCCTGCCGCTTTTTCTTCCTAGATGAGTATGTTGCCAGTTTGCACCTGCCGTCATTTGATGCCCACCTGACAGAGCTGACAGATGACCAAGCAAAATATCTGGGACTCAACAAAAATGGGCCATTTAAACCCAATTATTACAGGTAACTTCTTCCCTGTTCCTCCACAGGGCTCTTCTGAAAGGCTCTTTTCCCCAGTATTAAACCAGCAGGCTGGCCAGCTTTCTTCAATAAGGATCAGGAACTATGGTGATTTTAGAGAATACAAGAGCTCTGTTTCAGATTAAAAGGGTAGGCAGAGAAATTGTATTGCCAGTGGTAGATGTAAAGAAGTATGGATTTTCTGAAATTTTACAGCCTGGTCCTCACCCCCAGAGATTCTGATATGGTTGGAGCTGGATGGGGCCCAGGCATTATTTTCTGAAGGCTATCCAGGTTATTCTAATGTGTGGTCAGGGTTGCAAACCATGGAGTTATATTATTAGGGAGCAGGAAGTACAACCAGAGATGGTACCATCAGAGCCCTGAGGAAGAACAGGGAAGGATGCTGAGCCCACAGACAACCTGGGGAATGACTGCAGGGGTCCCCAGCCTGGGCCCTGGAGGGACCGTGGAGAATGTGCTAGTTTTGATTCTTCTCTTGGAACTCACATATGGAGGATACAAGTGCTAACTGGTCTCTCTCTCTCTTCCCAGATACTAATGGACCATATTACCAAGGACCAGTCCCCATGAACCACACAAGTCTAAAAGAAATATTTTTTAAGATAATTTTTATTTTCTTCTTACTCCTTTCCTCTTGATTTTTTTTCCCCCTGTGATTTCATTCTTGTTTTTTCATCTCATTATCCAAGTTCTGCAGACCACACAGGAACTTGCTTCATGGCTCTTTAGATGAAACTGAGGTTCAAGATACCTCACCCTAATCACTAAAGAAGGATCTTACTCTCCCAGCCCAGAAAGGTGATTCCTTCTTTACCATATCTGGGGACTTCAGTCTTAACTGGGTACCTTATTAACAGGAAATGCTAAGGTACCTTCTGTGTGGAACAATCTGCAATGTCTAAATTGCCTTAAAAGAGCCCATTTCTCAGCTGCTGAAATCAGTGCTCTTTCACTTCTCCAGAGGAGCAAGGGTGGTACCTTACCAGCCAGGTAGGTTAGATGTAGGTGGTGCATGTTAATTTCCCTCTGAAGTTCCAAGCCCTGTTTCCTGTGTAAAGGTGGTATGTCTGGTTCAGAGATGTGTACTAGTGAGTGTTGTTTGTTAAGATCCAGTAGGTCCACTTGGATTCAGTACAGCCCTTCCTCCACTCCTGCCAGACCCTCTCATTTTCCTAGTTTTTAACCAGACTGCACTTTATCAGGTTGAATTTTTCCCCTAGCATTTGTTATTTCTGTTGTACAAAAAGAAATTTTTTTGTAGTGTTAACACTGAGGAGCCGCTTCAGTGCTTGGCTAGTTGTTACCAGTTTCTCTTTCAGACCTTTGGAGCTATGAGTGCAGAGTTGAGTCTAGTGAAATGCTGGTCTCAAACTCTGAGAAGCCCCTCAGTTTCTATAGTTTACAGCTTCAGTGACCTGGGGCCATAACAGCAAAGTCTATCAGCTCTGCCCCATCCAGCTTGTGCTGAAGGCGAGTTTCTTGAGCCACTACTCAGTATAGAGCACTGAGCTCCCTTTTTAGGATTTATCCTTTAAAAGCAAATTTCTGGTCAGCTGTGCTTTTGCAACCTAAAATATTTAAACGGAGGTAAAGGTAGATGGGAGAAAGGAAGGATAAACTGGGCCAGGGTGAAAGAAATCTAGCTCTGTATAATTTGTCTGGGACTTCAGGCCCTATATAACATTAGTTTTACTGAAATGGTGCCACTTTTGGTTGACACATACTGCAAAAAGTTTATGAACCAAGACTTTAAGGGGCAGTTAGTGTGTAGAGACAGTAATCAGCAGGTCCTGGCTCACGTGCTAGAAGAATCCCCAGGGAGGCTCTCAGATCAGAGAGCGGTGCTCCCACGCCACGCACCCTGCTTACCAGCGTCTCTGCATGGTCAGATGAGCTTTGTTCTGCTCACGAGCTTTAACTATATAATTATCCAAGATTCTAAATCCTCAACTTGTTCTAGCTTGTGATCCTTCAAAGTTGGGTCAGGCGTTAGTGCCAGGTACTAGAAAATTTCATTTCTCTATTGCCACTGATCAGAGAGACAGATGTTAAAAACAGGAACATAAGAAAGGAAAGCTTTCACCTGCAGCTTCCAGCAGGGGACAGTTGTCTTGCCAAAACTTTTTTCCCTGTCCTCTCCTGTTTCTCCCCACCCGAGTCCCTGCCCACTCCTTGCCCGTGTGACCATTGTCTTCTCTGTAGATGCTAAGGGTTCAAGCCCTTTTTCCCAGGGCACATAACCAGCCAATCAGAACACCACACCCATTAGGGAAGGTAACCTGGCCAACAGTGTATCCATCGCGTGTCAGGTCTGTTGGAGGGAAGGGGCCAGGTCCTGCTGCCCTCCGGCCTGTCCCAGCTCCCATATCAGTTACTGTGTCCATAGGAATAATAGGTAAGGGCTCCATCTCTGTCAAGCCATGTAACAAAGGACACTGGGAAAATGTCTGGCATCAGAGGGAGCATGTGGAGAGCAACTTGGGAGGAACAAGTTTATTTTGTATTGAATGATTTTTAATGAATGCAATATTAATCCTTGCAGATGAGCAATAATCATTAAAGTCCATTAAAATGATAAGACTTTATTGGCAGTCTGTGTCATTCTTGGTTGAACAGCAAAACTTCCTTAGGACCTGTTTTCCGGGGTGGGATGAGTCACGGGTCAATATTTAATAGAGGAACAAGCTACGTACAGAGCTCTGTAGTAGTATCTGAAGTTTGATGCCTGCTCTGTTGCCAAGTACTGGGCCTAGGCACTTTCAGTCTAACTTCCTTCAAGAAGCAAACTTGCTGCTTAAGCTTTGGAGCTTCTTATTTGCTCAGTGCTTTTCCCCACAATTCAGCTGTTGTGTGGGACAGAGCAAGCTAGGTGTCCACAGGATCTGAGGCCTGCTGTGGGAGTGGTCCACATGGGAACTGGTGGTGTGGGGTAGGGGGCTCAGACCCTAAGTAGGATGAGAGGGGCATCCAGGCAGGTTGGTTAGAAATAGGGGGGCTTGATCAAATAAGCAAAAGCATTGAGAATAATGGAAGCCAGTTTTCCTGGAAAGGGAAAAAAAACGCTGGTGTTTGGTTTGAAATGGAGGCATCACGGTGAACTTGTGAATTTGGAATAGATACAGAAACCCAGATGTAAATGTGTATGTGAATATTTGTGTGTCTATACAGACATTCTAGCATGTCTACTGCACGAGCCTTGGAGCAGCACCCCCCCCCGCCCCCACTGCAGTGTGCACACCCAGCATTCAGATGTGGGCACCACGGTCTCCACTGAAAGGAGCCAAGACTCCTTGGAGAAATAGCGGATTCCGTGGCTGGGCCAGGAAAAGTACAAGATGAGCCAGAAAGCAAAGAAGTACTAAGAAATTACGAAGGCATGTCAAAAGCACGCACACCAGCTTTAATGGACTTTGGCTGGGAAAATTCGAGCATCAAAATAAATAATGGCTTATAACCTATTGAATAAAATGGGAAACTCTGTGTCTATAAGAAGCCCTGCTGGCACAAATGGTTAAGCACTCTGCTGCTAACTGAAAGGTTGGTGGTTGAAATCCATCCAGTGGCTCTACAGGAAAAAGACCTGGCAATCTGCTTTCATAAAGATCTCAGCCAAGGAAATCCTAGAGGGCAATTATACTTTGCCACACGGGGTTGCTGTCAGTTAGAAATCAACTCAACGGCACCTAAAAACAACAACATGTGTCTTATACTGATATAAATAAGCAAATGAAAAGTTTAATAAGGAATGCATACATAGTTTCAAAGTACTTTCCCATAAAATATTTCTTAATTACAATGGGAAGAAGTAACTTCCCAGTGTAGAATCCTGACAGACCAACTTAAGTGAACATCTGTACTGGGAGAAATCTAAACCCTCCACCACGGGAGGTGGCATTGAGAACACAGCATCCCTTCTGTGATATTCCTGCCAAAGATGCAAGATTGGAATGTAATCATGAGACATCAGACCAATCCAAACTGAGGGACATTTTGCAAAATTGGAGCCCTGGTGGTGCAGTGATTAAGAGCTACATCAAGCTATGGCTGCTAACCAAAAGGCTGGCGGTTGGAATCTACCAGCCCCTCTGGGGCAGTTCTGTAGGGTCGCTATGAGTCAGAATCGACTCGATGGCAACGGGTTTTGGTTTGCAAAATAACTGGCCTATAATCTTCCAAAGTATCATAGAATGACTAAGGAACTGTTTCAGACTGAAGGAGAATAACATGACAACAAAATGCAATTCTGAACTAGATCATTTTGCTATAAAAGGACCTTTTTGGGACAATTGGTGATACATGAAAGGGGTCTGAGAATCAGATGGTAATAACATCAATTTCCTGCTGTTAATGGCTAAACTATGGATATATAGAATGTCTTTGTCAGAAATAAACACTCAAGTACTAGGAAGTGATGGGTCATCAGGTCAACAACTTAGAAATGGCTCAGAAAAAAATAGTATTTGTACTGTACTTGTTAACTTTTCTGTAAGTGTGATTATTTCGACGTTAAAAAAATTTTTTATGCAGTTTCAAGACAAGAAAAATTAGACTTGTCTTGACTTTAACAAAGTCAGTTATGTTCTATTTAGAGATATCTTAGACCAGATAATAAAGGTAGTCTGAGTTAGTAGAAGAAAATAAAAACAGTATTTTACATGCCCACACAAAACAGCATTTCACTGACAATAAATCCCAACTAATAATAAATATATAGACTGAGACTGATCAAAGGAAGGTGGAGAGTGGAAGGGCATGGTATAACCACTCCAGAGTACCAAACAAAGTCTTACCTGCTGTCATAGATTGAATTGTGTCCCCAAAAAGTATGTGTTGACTTGGTTAGGCCATGATTCCCAGTATTGTGTGGTTGTCTACAATTTTATGATTTTCCTATGTGTCATAATCTCTGCCTGTGGTTAAAGAGGATTAGGGTGGGATGTAACACCCTTGCTCAGGTCACATCCCTGATCCAATGTAAAGGGAGTTTCCCTGGGGTGTGGCCTGCACCACTTTTTATTTTACAAGAGATGAAAGGAAGCAAGCAGAGAGTCAGGTACCTCATACCATCAAGAAAGAAGCACCGGGAGCAGAACGCGTCCTTTGGACCCAGAGTTCCTGCGCAGGAAGCTCCTAGTCCAGGGGAAGATTGACAAGAAGGACCTTCCTCCAGAGCTGACAGAGAGAGAAAGCCTTCCCTTGGAGCTGAAGCCCTGAATTTGGACTTAAAGGCCTCCTAGACTGTGAGAAAAAAATCTCTTTGTTACTAGTGGTATTTCTGTAATCGCAACACTAGATGACTAAGACACCTGCCAGATAATTTCTGAATGCAGGAAACTTCTAGAGAAATTCATAAGTTTTGAAAGACTGTAAGACAGGAATTGACATCATTACCTCCCTACTACCTGATTGCAAAACCCTGGGTTTGAGCAGGGGTCAGCAAACTGCAGCTCTTCCATGAACCAAACTACTGCTTGTTTTTGTATAGTTTACAAGCTAAGAATGGTTTCTACAGTTTTAAATACCTGAAAGAAAATCAAAACTAATATTTTGTGACACGTGAAAATTACATGAAATTCAAATTGCAGTGTGTAGGCATGCTTATTCATTTATGTAATGTCTATGGCTACTTTCTTGCCACATTGACAGTTGAGTCATTGCAACCAGTGGCCCACAAAGCCCAAGATATTTACTATCTTGGCAGAAAAAGTTTGCTGCCCCCAGGCTAGAGCATAAAGGTTGTTGTCTCAGTCATCTAGTGCTGCTATAACAGAAATACCTCAAGTGGATGGCTTTCACAAAAGAGAAATGTATTTTCTCACAATCTAGTAGGCTACAAGTCCAAATTCAGGGTGTCAGCTCCAGGGGAAGTCTTTCTCTGTGGGCTCTGGAGAAAGGTCCTTGTCATCAATCTTCCCCTGGACTAGGAGCTTCTCCGAGCAGGAACTCTGGGTCCAAAGGATACGCTGTGCTCCCGGCACTGCTTTCTTGATAGTGTGAGATCCCCAACTCTCTGCATGCTTCTCTTTCATCTCTTATAAGATAAAAGGTGGTGCAGATCACACCCCAGGGAAACTATCTTTACATTGGATTCGGGATGTGACGTGAGCAAGGGTGTAACATCCCACCCTAATCCTCCTTATCCACAGGCAGAGATTATGATTCATAACACATAGGAAAAGCACAAAATGGAGGACAACTACACAATACTGGGGATAATGACCTAACCAAGTCAACACATTTTGGGGGGACACAATTCAGTTCATGACAGTTGTGTTAGGTGTAAAGGGAAAGATGAGTTGAAAGGCACATTTCATTTCCATTCTATTAGGTAAGAAGAGGGAGCCTCTGGTTTTCTTGAGCAGGAGCCAAGACAGAATGAAAGCACTGGAAAGGAAAGGACATTGAACAAAAAATCCCCAAAACCCATTGCCATCGAGTCGATTCCAACTCATAGCAACCTTATAGGACAGAGTAAAACTGCCCCATAGGGTTTCCAAGGCTGTAAATCTTTATGGCAGCAGACTGCCACATCTTTCTCCCAAGGAGCAGCTGGTGGATTTGAACCTCTGACCTTTTGGTTAGCAGATGAGCACTTTAACCACTGCACCACAAGGGCAGGATTCATTCTGGGATTAGGAAATCTCACCAAACTGATAAAACCAACCCATTAATATCAAATTGATTCCAGCTGATAGCGACCCTATAGAACAGAGTAGAACTGGCCCATAGAGTTTCAAAGGAGTGACTAGTGGCTGTAGCTCTTAATCACTGTTCCACCAGGGCTC
The DNA here is from genome assembly GCF_024166365.1 of Elephas maximus indicus. Classification (NCBI taxonomy): domain Eukaryota; kingdom Metazoa; phylum Chordata; class Mammalia; order Proboscidea; family Elephantidae; genus Elephas; species Elephas maximus. Next base: position 171,331,767 of record NC_064821.1, on the reverse strand, counting down.
CAATTTAAAATGTGTGATTGAATGATCAATTTAGACTTGCAATTTTAAGTTACAATCAATTTTGTACACAGTATTGGGAGTTAATGTATTGGAACTTTTAAGACTAAAACCCTTTAAAACACCCGTGTTTTGTTTGCCAGACCGTTAAACTACTCCAAAAATGAAATTGATTACATTAAATATATAAATGCACTTAAAAATGCTGAAAGGCGTTTAAGTTTATAAATGGGTTGCTCGCTTTAAAATCCCATTAAAATGATTAACATTTGCTGCATTTATAAATTCAGTGATAATATCTGTAAACTAAACTTGCAAAAGCTTAAGTAACGTTTTCAATTTTTTACTTTAATAAATTGCGTATGAAAATTTTAAACTGAAGCAATGTCTTCTCTGTCCACAGAAGCAGCCCTTGAAGACATTTTAAAGCATCCTCTAGAAAGGATTGTTCAGGACTATGGATCAGAGGGTCCTTGTCTCTGACCCTGGGCGGGGCCTTTCCCCTTCATCTTACTGTCCTGTGATGTAGTTCTCTACTGCAACCACCAGATGGCGAGTTTTCACGTTGTCTGGCTGCCCTGTCTCTCGAACTCTTGTGTTTTGAAAATTTTCAATTTTCTTTTTTTTTTTTATTGAACATTAGATGAAGGTTTACAGAACAAACTAGTTTCTCATCAAACAGTAACACATTGTTGTATGACATTGGTTAACAACCCCATGACATCTCAACACTCTCCCTTCTCAACCCTGTGTTCCCTATTACTGGCTGTCCTGCTCCCTCCTACCTTCCAGTCCCTGCCCCAAGGCTGGTGCGCCCCTTTAGTCTTGTTTTGTTCCACGTGACTGTTCAATCTTTCGCTGAAGGGCAAACCTCAGGAGTGGCCTCATTACTCAGCTGAAAGAGTTTCTAGGGGCCATACTCTCAGGGTTTCCCCAGGCTCTGTCAGGCCAGCAAGTCTGGTCTTTCTTTTTGAGTTAGAATTTTGTTCTACACTTTTCTCCAGCTCTGTCTGGGAACCTGTATTGTGATCCCTGTCAGCGCAGTCAGTGGTGGTGGCCGGGCACCATCTAGTTGTACTGGACTCAGTCTGGTGGAGGCTGAGGTAGGTGTGGTCCCTTAGGCCCCTGGACTAATCTTTCCGTTGCGTCTTTAATTCCTTCATTCTTCCTTGCTCCTGAAGGGGTGAGAGCAATGGAGTGACTAGAAGGCTGCTCACAGGCTTTTAAGACCCCAGGCGCTACTCACCAAAGTAGAGTGTAGAACATTTTCTTTATAAAACCCTGTATGCCAGCGGAGCTGGATGTTCCCTGAGACCATGGTCCCTACAGCCCTCAGTCCCAGCAGTTCGGTCCGTCAGGGAGTTTGGATGTGTCTGTGGAGCTACTATGGCCTTGCCTTGTACAGGTTGTGCTGGCTTTGCCAGTATTGTGTACTGTCTTACCCTTCACCAAAGTTACTACTTATCTATTGTCCATTAAGTGTTTTTGTGCCCCCACCCCTCCCCTCCCTCATAACCATCAAATATTTTTTCTCTTACAATTTTTCAAATTTTTAAGTACTATATGAATATTGGAAACCCTGGTGGAGTAGTGGTTAAGTGCTACAGCTGCTAACCAAAAGGTCGGCAGTTCAAATCCACCAGACGCTCCTTGGAAACTCTGGGGCAGTTCTACTCTGTCCTATAGGGTTGCTTATGAGTCAGAATCGACTCAACGGCAGTGGGTCTTTGGATATGAACATACTGTATATTATCTAAAACCTACTGGGGGAATGGGGAGCAGTGTTCCATAATCAAATGTGTTAATGTTTCTGCAGTGACATTTATGGCTGTTCACAGTCTAAGGGGTAAAGACTGTCAATAGCCTCCCATCAGTTTAGAAAGGTGGTGCTGCCAAATAAATTTGTACCAAACTTCAGAAAAAAAAAATTGATTTTTAGTTTTTTTGTGAATGTTGGTAAGGACCACACCCTGGAATAGTAACAGTAAACAGTATTTGCTGTGTATCTGGGTCTACCCTAAATGCTTTCACACAGTTAGCACACTTGCTCCTCACAATAACCTGTGAGATAGGTTCTATTATTAGCTCCATTTTACAGATGGAGAAATTGAGACCGTGCAATTAAGTAACTTGCCTAAGGTAATACAATTAGTGAATTGATGAAGCTGGAATTAACCCGGGCAGTCTGGCTCCAGGGTCTCTTGACACTAGGCAATATTGTTTCCAGGAAACAGCCCTAAACCAGGGTTCTAGCGATGCCCAAACTAGCCTGTGCATCAGAGTCACATGCAGAGCTTATTCAAAATATGGATTCCTGGACCCTAACCCAGACCTACTGAAGCAAACTCTTAGGGCTATTAGGAAACAAGATTCAGGAAGCCAAATGTCTCTCCAGAATCTGTGAAACATTTCATAACATGGAGGAATCTGGAAGGCATTATGCTGAGTGAAATTAGTCAGTTGCAAAAGGACAAATATTGTATAAGACCACTATTATAAGAACTTGAGAAATAGTTTAAACTGAGAAGAAAACATTCTTTTGTGGTTACGAGAGCGGGGAGGGAGAGAGGGTGGGAAAGGGGTATTCACTAATTAGATAGTAGATAAGAACTACTTTAGGTAAAGAGAAAGAGAGCACACAATACAGGGGAGGTCAGCACAATTGGACTAAACCAAAAGCTAAAAAGTTTCCTGAATAAACTGAATGCTTCGAAGGCCAGCGTAGCAGGGGCAGGGGTCTGGGGACCATGGTTTCAGGGGACACCTAAGTCAACTGGCATAATAAAATCTGTTAAGAAAACATTCTGCATCCCACTTTGAAGAGTGGCGTCTGGGGTCTTAAACGCTAGCAAGCAGCCATCTAAGATGCATCAATTGGTATCAACCCACCTGGATCAAAGGAGAATGAAGAACACCAAGGACACAAGGCGATTACGAGTCCAAGAGACAGAAAGGGCCACATGAACCAGAGACTACATCATCCTGAGACCAGAAGAACTAGATGGTGCCCGGCTACAACCAATGACTGCCCTGACAGGGAACATAACAGAGAACCCCTGAGGGAGTAGGAGAGCAGTGGGATGCAGACCCGAAATCCTCATAAGACCAGACTTAATGGTCTGACTGAGACTGGAAGGACCCTGGTGGTCATGGCACCCAGACCTTCTGTTGGCCCAGGACAGGAACCATTCTCGAAGCCAACTCTTTAGACATGGATTGGACTGGACAATGGGTTGGAGAGGGATACTGGTGAGGAGTGAGCTTCCTGGATCAGGTGGCCACTTGAGACTCTGTTGGCATCTCCTGCCTGGAGGGGAGATGAGAGGGTGGAGGGGGTTAGAAGCTGGCGAAATGGACACAAAAAGAGAGAGTGGAGGGAGAGAGCGGGCTGTCTCACTAGGGGGAGAGTAATTGGGAGTGTGTAGCAAGGTGTATATGGGTTTTTGTGTGAGAAACTGACTTGATTTGTGAACTTTCACTTAAGGCACAAAAAAAATTATTTAAAAAAGTCTGTCCAGAGCCACATTGCAATTGAGCGGTAGAGCCAGGATTTGACCCCCAGTCTCTCTGGCTCCCAAATCACATCTCTTTTCCTCCACTGAACTGCCTTGCCTCCTTGTGGCCTCTCTCCTGAGTCTCCCGGAGGCTCCCCAAGGGTGGACTTGCAGGCAGCTTCCCCACGGTTCTCATTTCTCAGCAAAGATTTTCTCAGCAGAAGGAACTTGGCATGGACATCCAACACCCAAACTGCAGCTGCCATGCCTTTCCTAACTCATCCTGAATACAAGATCTGACAACCTACAAAAAATGCCACTTCCTAGTGCACCGAGCTCTGCTTCTGTGGTTTTGTGTGTGTGTGTGAAAGTTTACAATTCACATCAGTTTCTCATACAAAAACTTATACACACATTGTTATTTGACCCTAGTTGCTCTCCCCATAATGTGACAGCACACTCCTCCTCACCACCCTGTATTTCCCGTGTCCATTCAGCCATCTCCTGTCCCCCTCTGCCTTCTCATCTCGCCTCCAGACAGGAGCTGCCCACTTAGTCTTACGTGTCTACTGAGCTAAGAAGCACACTCCTCACCAGTATCATTTTCTGTCTTATAATCCAGTCTAATCATTGTTGGCTTTGGGAGTGGTTTTAGTTTTGGGCTAACAGAGAGTCCAGGGACCATGTCCTCTGGGGTCCCTCAAGTCTCAGTCAGACCATTAAGTCTGGTCTTTTTACTAGAATTTGAGTTCTGCATCCCACTTTTCTCCTGCTCCTTCAGGGACTCTCTGTTGTGTTCCCTGTCAGGGCAGTCATTGCTGGTAGCCGGGCACCATCTAGTTCTTCTGGTCTCAGGCTAATGGAGTCTCTGGTTTATGTGGCCCTTTCTGTCTCTTGGGCACATGTTTTCCTTGTGTCTTTGGTGTTCTTCATTCTCCTTTGCTCCAGGTGGTTTGGGACAAATTGATGCATCTTAGATGGCCACTGGCTAGCTTTTAAGACCCCAGACACCACTTACCAAAGTGGGATGCAGAATATTTTCTTAATAAACTTTGTTATGCCAGTTAACCTAGATGTCCCTTGAAACCATGGTCACCAGACTTCTGCCCCTGCTACTCTGAGTTTGGTTGTATTCAGGAAACTTCTTAGCTTTTGGTTTAGTCCAGTTGTGCTGACTTCCCCTGTCTAGTGTGTTGTCCTTCCCATCATCTAAGATAATTCTTGTCTAACCCTGGTGGCATAGTGGTTAAGAGCTATGGCTGCTAACCAAATATCAGCAGTTCAAAGCTACCAGGCGCTCCTTGGAAACTCTATGGGGTAGTTCTACTCTGTCCTTATAGGGTCGCTATAAGTCGGAATCGACTCCATGGCAACGGGTTTGGTTTTTTTTGTTGTTGTTGTTTATCTAGTTAGTGAATACCCCCTCCCCCCCCACCACCACCCTCGTAACAATCAAAGGATGTTTTCTTCTGTGTTTAAACCTTTCCTTAAGTTCTTACAACAGTGGTCTCATACAATATTTGTCCTTTTGCAACTATTTTCACTCAGCATAATGCCTTCCAGATTCATCCATGTTATGAGATGTCTCGAGGATTCGTCATTGTTGCTCATTGTTCGGTAGTATTCCATTATGTGAATATACCATAATTTGTTTATCCACTCATCCATTGATGGGTATCTAGGTTGTTTCCATCTTTTTGCTATTGTAAACAGTGCTGCGATGAACATGGGTATGCATGTATCTATCCACGTGAGGGCTCTTATTTCTCTAGAATAATATTCCAAGGAGTGGGATTGCTGGATCGTATGGTACTTCTATTTCTAGCTTTATAAAGAAGTGCCAAATCAATTTCCAAAGTGGTTGTACCATTTTACATTCCCACCAGCGGTGTATGAGTGTTCAGTCTCTCTACAACCTCTCCAACATTTATTATTTTGTGTTTTTTGGATTAATGCTAGCCTTGTTGGGGTGAGATGGTATCTCATTGTAGTTTTGATTTGCATTTCTCTAATGGCTAATGATTGTGAGCATTTCCTCATGTATCTGTTAGCTGCCTGAATGTCTCCTTTGGTGAAGTGCGTGTTCATATCCTTTGCCCATTTTTTAATTGGGCTATTTGTCTTTTTGTTGTTGAAGTTTTTCAAAGCAGACTGTTTTATCTCAAGTCTAAGGGGAAGACATGATAAGGAAGGAACTGTCTCTCTCACACATACAATGAGGAACAAACCAGCACTTGTAGCTTTTTCCTATTTGTGTTGATAGTTTACTAATATCTAGGAAGCAAGCTGCTCTTTTCTAATTTCCTCTCAAAATCGAATGATATAAAATATCACTAAATGGTTTGAAAACGAAGATGATGCAACTCCTACTGGTTTACCTCTTAAATATCTTCTGAATCTGTTCCACTATCTCTGCCCTCCCCAAAATCAAGTCTTCAGCTGAGACTGCAGCCCACCCACATTATGGGGGCTAATTGAATTATGGTATTGGCAAAGAATATTGAATGTACCATGGACTGCCAGAAGAACCAACAAATCTGTTTTGGAAGAAGTACAGCCGGAACGCTCCTTAGAAGGGAGGATGGCGAGACTTCATTTCAGGTACTTTGGACATGTTATCAGGAGGGACCAGTCCCTGGAGAAGGACATCAGGCTTGGTAGACTAGAGGATCAGCGAAAAAGAGGAAGACCCTCAAGGAGATGGAGTGACACAGTGGCTGCAACAATGGGCTCAAGCATAACAGTGATCACGAGGATGGTGCAGGACTGAGCAGTGTTACGTTCAGTTGTACATAGGGTCGCTAGTAGTCGGAACGGACTTGACAGCACCTAACAACAAAAACAACAATCTGCTTTACTTAAGGCCAACTGATTTAATCTTGTGTAACTGCTTCATAACTGAAGCTAGACTAGTGTTTGACCAAACAACTGGGCACCATAGCCTAGCCAAGTTGACACATAAAATTACCCATCACAGAGGGTATATGGGAACTCCCTGTACTTTCTGCACAATTTTTCTGCAAACCTAAAGCTGCTCTAAAAAATACAGTGTATTAAAACTACTTTTAGTTAACTAACGAAAACATTATTAATTTCTTCTTCTTCTCGTAACCATTAATGGAGGGAACTCCATGTGGCACTCAGCTAGAGGTGCCATAGGTCATAATTTTAATATTGAGCATTTCAATGACTAGCAATGTCCTGGTCAGGGCTAGGATGGAAATTGCCAGAAATAGGCTCACTCTGCCTCCTAGCATGCTCTTAGGTACCGATGGGTGTGAAGCATCTTGCCTAGTACCTGATGCCCAGTAGGCACACAGTACTTACCCGTTCTCTTCTACAGAGTCCAATCGGAACCACCACTATGTTCTTGGTGCAGTCTCTGAAATGCTATAATGGTTCAAATACGAGATTCTACTTGTTTCAGTCTCTTGAACCATGACTGCTTATCTTACGCTTCACCTCTTGGTAATAATAACCTCTCTCTCTTTCTCTGGTTCCTCATGAGCACAACTAAGTGTTCTGGAATTCCCATTCTTCGCAGTGTTATCCACAGTTTGTTAGGATCCACACAGTTGAATGCCTTTGCATAGTCAATGAAACACAGGTAAACATCCTTCTGGTATTCTCTGCTTTCAGCCAGGAACCATCTGACATCAGCAATGATATCCCTGATTCCAGAACACTTAATTGTGCTCATTAGGAACCTTTACATAGATCAAGAGGCAATTGTTCAAACAGAACAAGGGGATACTGATTGGTTTAAAGTCAGGAAAGGTGTGCGTCAGGGTTGTATTCTTTCACCATACCTATTCGATCTGTATGCTGAGTGAATAACACGAGAAGCTGGACTATATGAAGAACAGCAGGGCATCAGGATTGGAGGAAGATTCAGTAACAACCTGCGTTATGCAGATGACACGACCTTGCTTGCCGAAAGGGAAGAGGACTTGAAGCACTTACTAATGAAGATCAAAGACCACAGCCTTCAGTATGGATTGCACCTCAACATGAAGAAAACAAAAATCCTCACAACTGGACCAATGAGCAAAGATTGAAGTTGTCAAGGATTTCATTTTACTTGGATCCACAATCAACAGGCATGGAAACAGCAGTCAAGAAATCAAAAGATGCATTGCATTGGGTAAATCTGCTGCAAAGGACCTCCTTAAAGTGTTGAAGAACAAAGATGTCACCTTGAAGATTAAAGTGCGCCTGACCCAAGCCATGGTATTTTCAATCACATCATATGCATGTGAAAGCTGGACAATGAATAAGGAAGACCGAAGAAGAACTGATGCCTTTGAGTTGTGGTGTTGGGGAAGAATATTGAATATACCATGGACTGTCAAAAGAACGAACAAATCTGTCTTGGAAGAAGTACAGCCAGAATGCTCCTTAGAGGCAAGGATGGTGAGACTGCGTCTTACATACTTTGGACATGTTTTCGGGAGGGATCGGTCCCTGGAGAAGGACATCATGCTTGGCAGAGTACAGGGTCAGCGGAAAAGAGGAAGACCCTCAACGAGGTGGATTGACACAGTGGCTGCAACAATGAGCTCAAGCATAACAACGATTGTAATGATGGCTCAGGACTGGGCAGTGTTTCGTTCTGTTGTGCATAGGGTCGCTATGAGTCAGAACCAACTCGATGGCACCTAACAACAACTCTCTTTCTGTCTCTCTTTAACAATGCTTCAGTTTCCAAAATGACTTCACATAAATTAACTCATCTAATCCACAGTTCATAAGGCAGGTAGAACTATTTGACAGATAAGGAAAGAAGGAATAAAAAAGTCTGAAGATGTTTCTGTAACTTCTACCCTCTATTCAGTTGTGCTTTTCTGGTAGCTTCTTAGCAAAAGAGGGACATGTTTGGCTCCCTCTCCTATGGGATTATTTTTCCTTCCAGATGCCAAGTGAAGCGTAGTTCAAGGAGCTTTTGCCAGGTAAAGTGAGGACTCTCTGGGACTCAAAAATGGTGCCAGTTTAAGTAGTTCTATTTAGAATTCATGACCTGGTCACAGCTTGGGGACACAGCACTTCATTCAGGAAAGTTTTCCACAGAAGCCTCTCTTTTTTTTTTTTAACTTTAGGTGAAAGTTTACAGCTCAAGTTAATCTCTCCTACAAAATTTTATACAGGTATTGTTATTTGACATTAGCTGCAGTCCTTACATTGTGACAGCACACTCCTCCTTTCTACCTCAGGTTTCCCGTGGCCATCCAACCAGCTCCTGCCCCTTTCTGCCTTCTCATCCTGCCTCCAGATAGGAGCTGCCCATTTGGTCTTGTGTATCTGCTTGAACTAAGAAGCACACTCTTTAGGAGTATTATTTTATGTTTTATAGTCCAGTCTAATCTTTGTCTGAAGAGTGGACATTGGGAATGGTTTTAGTTCTGGGTTAGCAGAGCATCCGGGGGCCATGGCTTCAGAGGTTCTTCCAGTCTCAGTCAGACCATTAAGTCTGGTCTTTTTATGTGACGCTTTTTTCCCACCCCGTCAGGGACTTCCTGTTGTGTTCCCCGTCAGGGCGGTCATTGGTGGTAGCCGGGCACCATCTAGTTTTTCTAGTCACAGGCTGATGGATTCTCTGGTTTATGTGGTCATTTTTTTCTCTTGAGTAGTATTTCCCTTGTGTCTTTGGTGTTCCTTCATTCTCCTTTACTCCAAGTGGGTTGGGGCCAATGAATATATTTTAGAGGGCCGATTACAAGCTTTTAAGATCCCGGATGCCACTCACCAAAGTGAGACGCAGAACATTTTCTTAATAAACTTTGTTATGCCAGTTGACCTAGAGGTCCCCTGAAACTATGGTCCCCAGACCCCAGCCCTGGCTACTCTGTCCCTTGAAGTGTTTGGTTGTATTCAGGAAACTTCTTAGCTTTTGGGTTAGTCCAGTTACCACACAAGCATTTATTTAAAAAAAAAAACAAAAAAAAAAGCCGTGTTACCTGTGGATATTGAATTTGAACAAGCAAGAAAAACTGGAAGCAATGCACATGTCCATCAACAGGTGACTAGATAAGCAATGGAATACTACTCATGAGCTTTGATACCTTGAATTTCAAAATAATTATGTTGAATGAAAGGCTAAAAAAAAAAAGAATACATAATATGTGATTCCATTTATATGAAATTGTAGAAATGCAAACTAATCTATAGTAACAAAGTTTTTCAGTGATTGACTGGAAATGGGAGCAGTGGTAATGGGTGGGGGGGAATTACAAAGGGCCACAAGGAAACTTTCTGGGGTGATGACTATGTTCATTATCTTGATGGTGGTGATGGTTTTATGGGTGTTTTTGTATGCTAAAACTTACCAGATTTTATACCTTAAACATGTGCTCAACAAAGCTGTTAAAATAGATTGAATATAAAAATTTTGAAAACACAGGAAAGTACACAGAAAATGAAAATAACCTATGTTGCCACATATGTTATCACATCGATTCAGAGATAAAACCTATTAAGAGGTCAGTGTATTTCATTCCAGTCTCTTCTCTATACACACACACACACGCAGAACCACTTGTGTATTCAATTATATCACAGCATTTTTCCATGTCTTTAAAAATTCTTCTTAGTATTATTAAGCACAAATATTAGTGGTCTCTCCATATTCTATCCTATGTATACCCGTTATTCAGTTAGCCACTTTCTTATTGGCTGTTTCACAAATTTGGTTAGTCCTAACTTTTCATGTTTGAAAGTATCACTGCTGGTAACATCATCATACATATATCTTTGTCTAAATATGTGATTACTTTCTTAGGATCTATTCTTGGAAGTGGAATTACTGAACCAAAACCTTCCCCTTTCCTGAATGTAGTTGAAACGGTATAGGGCATTGGAAGGTCTAAAAAATAATTTTCCAGGTGATAGAGTTTATGATAAGTCAGTCTTAGAACTTGACCAAGCTGTGTTCACTGAAACTAGATGTCTGCTTGCATGCTGGGCTGTGTGAGATTACCGATTTTATCTAAGAAGTCTCTCAACATTTGTCCTTTTCCTGTAAATTCCTTAGTTTTTCCTATAAAGTTGGCTCCGTTCAGCTTGGATGAAATGCTAATTTAGAAATGGTATTACTGGATATGAGAGGGAACTGGGGCAAAGGACAGGAAGGTAGGTAGGAGAAAACAGCAACATGGTGGCTCTGGATTTATTAATTTACAACAAAGGCTTTTTAAGCACCTACTGGGTGGGACAATGGGGCCCTGGTTGTGCAGTGGTTAAGAGATCATGCTGCTAACCAAAATGTCTGCAGTTCAAATCCACCAGCTGCTCCTTGGAAACCCTATGAAGCAGTTCTACACTGTCCTATAGGGTCGCTTCGATCAACTCGACGGCAACTGGTTTGGTTTTGGTTTAGGTGGGACAATATTGGTCCTGGAGAGACAAAAATGGATAAGGTGTCTCCAAGCATGTCACAACATAGTAACAGGTAATTATTACATATCACCTCCTAGATGTCTAATGAGCATCTCAAACTTGACATGTCCAAAACAAAAATCTTCCCCAAAACCTGTTCTTTCTCTAAGGCTTCCCTATTTTAATAACTGAGACAACCATCCACCCAGTTGTTCAAATAAAAAATCTAGGACTCATCGTTTATTCTTCAGTGCCTTATCCTCCACATTCCAGCTTATCAGCAAATCTTCTCAACTCTACCTACACAATATAGAAATATCAGCCTTAGTCCAAACTGCCATCATCTCCATTAAAATGGCCTCCTAACCTGCCTACCTTCATCTACTCTCTCAACTCTCCAATCCCTTATCCAAGAGGAGCCAGAGTGGTCTTTCAAACATCAGATCATGCCACCACCTTGGTTGACACCCTCTGATAGTTTTCCGATTCACTTAAAATCGAAGCTCCTTTCCGTGACTTTGAAGGCTCTGCCTCATCTGACCCTCATCTCCTTCCACTTTTTCCCGGACTCACTCTGTTCCAGCCACAATGACCTCAGGGCCCCCGACACGTAGCTGGTCCTTCTACCCGTGTTACCGCCATGAACCTTTACTTCTTCCAGAACTCATTAAAAGTGTATCTTCATGTCTGTCTTCCTTGGCCAGCCTACTGAAAATAGTCGCATTTCCCCTTCCCCAGTCTCCAGCCACCATTCACCCTCTAATCCTTTACACTTTTTTGTTTCCTCACAGTACTTTTTTCCCTGTTATGTTTATTTGCGTGCCTCTCCCACTAGGCTCTATGTAAGTACCCATGCAAAAATTTGACTTGCTTCCCATTTTTTTCCCATTCTATCCCACTGCCTGGAAAAAATGGAGCAGAGGAAATATTCATTAAAAGTTTGTTGAATGACTAATTAGTACTTCTCACTACTGTAACTGCTTTATTTATTCATCTGTTTGTTTAGTGTATGTCTGTCCCCATGTGAATGTACACTCCAGGAAAACCAGGACTTTGTTCATCTTGTTCACCGCTATATCCCCAAAGCCTGGAACAGGGCTATAACAGAGGTAAGTGCAAAGCGAAGTTACAGCGATGGAGGGGGCAAACTAAACTAACCGAAGGAGCCAAGGGGAGACCTCACAGATAAAAATGACATTTAAATTGGGACTGGAAGGAAGACGTGGAAACAAAAAACGCAGAGAAGGAAAAGAATATTTCAGGCAAACGGAATCTCGCGAGGTGACGGGCAGTCAAGATGGCGTCCAGCGCCTGCCGCCACACGTAATATGGCGACCAGGGAAAGTTCCTGGAGGAAATCACGCGAGAATTGGGTCACGGCGACAGTCCGAGAATTGAGCCGGGGGTGTGGAGCAGCCAAGATGGAGCCGGCAGCCGGCGGCCCAATCCCGATGATGGTGAACAACAAGCAGCCGCAGCCGCCGCCACCTCCGCCGCCCGCATCCGCGCAGCCTCCACCTGGGGCACCGCGGGCCGGCGGGGGCCTCCTGCCCGGGGGCAAAGCCCGAGAGTTCAACCGCAACCAGCGCAAAGACTCGGAGGTCGGGAGCTCGGGGGGCGAGGCTGGCATCGGGCGGGCGGCTGTGGAGGTCCTGGACTTGGGGCCGCTCTGGGGTCTAAGCTCGCTTCCTAGAGCGGTCGACGGGCCTGGCCGGGAGGCTGTCACTTTACGAGAGAAGCAGGAAGCAAGGCTGGCACCCCCCTCGGGCCGGGGGCGTGAAGCCGGGATCCCGCCCGGATCCCTGCCGCACGGGAGAACCGCCCGGAGCCGGGTGATCGCTGGTTTGCTGCTCTGGGACGGGGCTGTGGGCGCTGCCTGGGGGACCCAGCCCCTAGGGAAAGCTCCCCATCCCAGTTCGCGGGTGAAGAGTCAGCGGTCTTCGTGCTCTCTAGGGGGCCAAGGTGGCTGCGCCCCCATCCCCTGATCGTCGTCTCTCGGCTGCTGATCCCAGGCGCGCGGGCGCCGGGTCGGTGGATCCGCAGCGCGCTGTGGACCGCGTGTGTGGGCAGGGAAGGGACTGGCCAGTGTTTAAAAGGCTCTTTGAAGCCGGACGGAGCTAATTATCACTAATAGTACTAGCTCCCAGAGGTTGCAAGAATGGGAGGGAGTAACACTCCCTGTTTCTCTCCTTAGCAGGCTCAGGCCATGATGTGACAGTGTTTGGTGGCTGCTGTGCTCAGTGCGCCTGATGCTGAACTGTTAAGATCAGGAATGTACATTTTCAACGTTCCTTAGGGCTCCTCTTCCCCCTCCCCTCTTGCTAGTGGGCTGTTCCTCCAGTACCAGAGACTGTAATCCTCTAGTCTGGAGCTGGTCGATTCGTAACCTCACCCCGAGTTAAAGAATTCCTCCCACTGCCTCCTTTTGTAGAATTCATGAATGAAGACACACACTTGGCAGCGTTTTAGGACTTCTTAATCAGCATGTTCCCAGGCACTTACTATGAGGTCGGCTTCACCTGAGACAACTCAGAGGAAGCTGATCAAGCGGTCAGGCTCTTATTTATGAGCAAGAATTCATCATTGTCCAAGAAAAACTATCGGGTCATTCCAAAGAGTGATGATACTATCTTTAGACCTGTGAAATCAGTTCCTCGCAGACTTCTGTTTTTTGTTGACGGTCCTAAAGTCTGGTAAAATATGTCAAAATTTGGCAAGTCCAAAGTAGAGGTACCCTGAGCTTGAAGTGAATTGTTTAAAAATCAAAGAAATTGACCTTTCAGGAACCCTTGCATGGTGGGGTGGTGGGAGGGCCATGGCGAGGACTTGATACCTTTTTAGGTGTGGAGGGTTGTGAAAATGCACCTCTCAAGATGGTGTCTTCTTAATAATCACCTATTCCTTTGCCGAATTCTCCTCTGTGTGGGGGAGGGAAGCCATTCTGTGAGGCTGCTGCCTTTTCCGTCTGTCAGTTCTCACTGAAATTGGGGAGAGGGACAAGAAGGCTGAAGCGCTTCAACACCCACTTTGTCCTGAGCTGCTGATAGCCCAGTAGCCAGAAAGACGTGAGACTTCCAGAATCTTAGCACCGTGCAGAGTGGTCATTCAGTGCACAAAATACAGAGAAGCTTTGTGTTCACTGATCTAACAAGCACTTATTTGAGACATAAACTATTAATTCATTCACTCATTCATGCCAGGTACTTTGCTGGGCATTGTGAAATCTTTGGTGAACAAAATGGACAAGTTCCTGCTTTCAAGGAACTTGCACCCTCCTGGAGAGATAGACACTAAACAAAAATTCTGACACCGAAAAAGTGCTATGAGGGAAAAGTATAAGATGCTCTGAGAGGGTTCCCTGGGTGATGCACGTGGTTAATGTGCTGAGTTACTAACTGAAAGGTTGGAGGTTTGAGTGTACACAGAGGCACCTCAGAAGAAAGGCCTGGCAATCTGCATCTGAAAAATCAGCCATTGAAAATCCCACGGAGCACAGTTCTACTCTGACACACATGCAGTCGCCATGAGTCAGAATCGATGACACCTGGTTTCATAAGCTAGGACAGGAAACAAAGTATTTTGATAAAACATCAAAAAAGTGGAGACAGTGATGTTCTATAACACAACATTGTGTCTGGAGAGCATATGTCTCTTTCTTTTAACAATGCTCGGAATGATCTTTTGCATAAAGCTCTCTCTTTTTCTCAGCAGGGCTATTCCGAGTCGCCAGACCTTGAGTTTGAGTATGCAGACACAGACAAGTGGGCTGCAGAGCTCTCTGGTAAAGCACAGAACTTTGTATTGGTTGGGAATGGAAGAAATAGATTTTTTTTTTCCTTATCGATATATTCTTTCAGAAAATTAAGAGTGTAAATATATTTTGGAAGTTTCTTTTTCTTTAATTAGTGCTACTAATAAGATATATAAAACACGTAACCGTATTTTTACATAAATGACGCGTGCCTTCTATGTTTGTTTGCCAGCCTTGCCCTTTCCCTGGGAGATATTTTCAGCTGTCAAAAAAAAAAAAAAGGTAGCGTAGTGTGCTTATGGAAATACCTGGTAGGGGGTAGAGGGAGTGTGCAGTTGGCAAAAAAAAAACACAGAAGGTATGCATTATTTGTGTAAAAATACAGTAATTTAATTCAAGCCTTCAGTGTCTCATGACTTGGGGTTGCCCATCACTTTTATGAAGCATCTGTGTGTAGTCAGCTCAGTTAGCTGTAGGGTTCAGTCCCAATGTGGGGACAGCTAGTGATGTTCTCTCCATAAATTATCCCCCAGCAGTGATCTGTCCTCGGGCAGTGGGTCACAAGGGATGCCAGCAAGTGCGACTATGTCAGTGCATACCCATCGCTGCTGCTGCAGCACACCTGTGATGTGAGGCCAGCTTAAGCTGTTTCTCAAGCCTCCATAGTACAGGAGGTAGTGCCTACTTGAGAGACACATGTTCAGGGTAGTGGTCACCCTCAGGTATGGCATGGAGGGATGGATGTGCATCAGACTGGAAATGCCCGGACTTCTGCTTAACTGGAATTCTGGTTATCAGCTGCGAGGCAAGTCAGCCTTCTCTCATCACACACCTGAGAGCGCTAAGGCCCCGTAGGTAGTTAGCATAATCCAGGAGTCACTGTGACTCACGGGCAGAGTTAGGACTGCAAGCAAATGCCTTACCTTCCCTGCTGCACGTGAGAGCTGGGTGTGGAATGCGGACATGGAACGGATGGTGATGAGACTTTGTTCTTGGCAGAGCTTTACAGCTACACAGAAGGGCCAGAGTTTCTGATGAATAGAAAATGCTTTGAGGAGGACTTCAGGATCCATGGTGAGATGATTTTGCCACTTACTTCCTTTCATTCTGCACCACCAGAGCTGCCAGGTTTCTCTTAGTCATCTGAATGGCCTCAGTCATCCTGAAGTGACCCAGTAAACCTGCTGAGCCATGATTCTGCAAGGCCAGGTGTGGCATTTAGAGTGGGCCCGTTGGTACTCTGGTGGTGGCTTTGCAGGATATGTGTATTACAAGAAAATTTCCACCTGATGAAAAATCAAACCTGTTGACGTTGAGTTGATTCTGACTTACAGCAACCCTATAGGACAGAGTAGAACTGCCCCATAGGGTTTCCAAGGAGTGGCTGGTGAATTCAAACTGCTGACCTTTTGGTTAGTAGCCAAGCTCTTAACCACTG
The DNA here is from genome assembly GCF_024166365.1 of Elephas maximus indicus. Taxonomy (NCBI): domain Eukaryota; kingdom Metazoa; phylum Chordata; class Mammalia; order Proboscidea; family Elephantidae; genus Elephas; species Elephas maximus. Next base: position 171,315,716 of record NC_064821.1, on the reverse strand, counting down.
CGCCACCAGGCATCCACCTGATTAAAATTGCACCCAGAATATCAGTATTCCAGTCTGGAGATTCACTGGACAGCAGTGTGACATTATCCCTTACATAGGAAGTGACTTGCCTTTCTGAGTTTTCTGTTCCTATAGCAGTCCTGAATTTGGTAAATTAACACTGTGTCATTCCATTGTGAGGGTTTTTCTGGGCTTAGGTGTAACTAGTCTCTCACCCTGCAGTGACAGACAAGAAGTGGACCGAGCTGGACACCAACCAGCACCGTACCCATGCCATGAGGCTCCTGGATGGCTTGGAAGTCACTGCCAGAGAGAAGAGGCTCAAGGTGGCCCGAGCAATTCTCTATGTTGCTCAAGGTACTGAGTAGACCTTGCTAGGGTCGCCTGGCACCTCTGCCAGGGGCATCACCCAGTCAGATGCTGGAGGGGCTCAGTGACCTATGCCTGTGTTTGCAGGCACCTTTGGGGAGTGCAGCTCAGAGGCGGAGGTGCAGTTCTGGATGCGCTACAACATATTCCTGCTCCTGGAGGTGGGCACCTTCAGTGCTCTGGTGGAGCTTCTGAACATGGAAATAGAGTGAGTATTTCTTTTGAGGGACCTGAGTAGGAGGAGGGAGACGGTTGGGAAGGGGGACAGAGCTGACAGAGCTAACTAGCTTTGACAGGGTTAAATGGGCCACACAGGGCTGAGGGTCTGCTCCCAAACTCTGTTCTGACCACCAGGGTTGGATAGTGGGGGAAGCTGCTGCTCACCCAAACCTTGAATGAGGCTTCTAGGGGGCAGGTGTTGCAGCTCCCTGATGCCACAGCTTTTACACCAGACAGTGCAGGTCCTGCCTAGGCCTGGGTGCCTTTCAAAAGGAGGCCTCTCATTTTTAACTCTCTGTTGAACCTACAGACTCACTGTATTTGTGCTGAAAGTTTCCCTTCAGCATGAGGCCAGGCCTGTGTCTGACAAATGGGCTGAACCAAAGCGTGCTCTAGCCTTGTGTTACCACTGATCCTTTGTCTGATGGACAGGTCAGCTCACCTGAGGGTAGCAGTAGTCAGTAATAGCTGAGAACACCCACTAAGTCCTTACTGTATCCCAGGCATTGTTCTGAGGACATTACACGTTAATGACGTAGGTATTACTATCATCCCCATTTTGCAGATGAGGAAACTGAGACCCAGAGAACTTAAGTACCTCGCCCAAGGGTACAAGTTAGTAAATGTCAGAGTCAGGGTTCAAACCTTGGCGGTCTGGTCCAGGGCGTGAGCTCTTAACCACTGTGTCCTACAGCCTTGCATGCAGTCTAGCATGTAGCATAGCATTTTGTTCCTCCGTGGACAGCACTTCTCAGGTGAATCACTTATCTTCCCCGGGGGAAGGTGCTGACTCTCGAATCCTTCCTGCAGCAACAGTGCCGCCTGCAGCAGTGCAGTGAGGAAGCCTGCCATCTCCCTGGCTGACAGTACAGATCTGAGGTGAGGCAAGCAGCAAGCCTGGGCCTCTGGGAGCTTGAGCCAGTGTTAGAGAACCAGAGCTGGGTATGGAGGGGTGGCTTTGGGTCTCCTCACTGTACATTTCTTCTGCACACACTAATGTGCAACTGTGATGGGCTCGGGGTGAGTGATAAGCAGGCCCTGCTGAAGGCTCTGCATAGGTGGGACACTGGGTTGAATCTCCTGAAGGAAAACATCCAGGGTCAGCCCACTTAATAGTATCCCAGTGATGTTTGAGCCTTCTGCTCTCACTGCTGTTAGAATTGGGCTGTGTGATATTTGGGAGGGACACAGTGTGGCTCTGTGGGCTCCCACCTTTCCATGGCACAATGTGATCCTCATCTATATGGATTAGCCTCGACTCCTACATAATATTTTGTGGTTACTCAGGAAGTAATGGCAACTGCTAAACAACGATATCTTTTCATTTTTGTGAAGGCTAAAATCTATCTCCTTTTATGAATTTGGAAGCTTTTCAGACTCTTGGGTTTGCGTTGCTCCCCACTGTAGTTAGGGTTCTCGCATGTCACCCCCTCCTGATTTCCACTCCATCGCGATTAACTCTATCCCTGTCCTTGCACTGTTCGTGCTTTGACCCTGGCCTCCTTTGACTGACCTGACACCCGTTTCCAATGCTCACTCCCACCTCTGCTTTTTTTTCATCCCAGGGAACTTAGGGCAGTAAGTTTTTGGCCATTCTTAGTCATATTCATTCACTCAGCAGCCACTGATTAAGTACCTCCTTTTGTCAGCACCTTGCCGAGCACTGGAGACACAAAACAGAATAAGATCTGATCCCAGCCATAGTAACATGAAACCGGGGGAAGCACCAAGAGGGAAAGACTTAAACGTTCCTTTGGTCTGTGGGATGCTTGGTTTCTGGTCTTCCTTTTCTCGGTTTCTCTGCATTAAAGCCTTCCCACTGGCCCCCTTTCAGCTGGGATGTGAGGAACCCAGGGACGCTCCTTTGACCCCCCCATCCTGCTCCATTGTGAGCTACCTCTTGTCCTCAGGGTCCTGCTCAACATCATGTACCTGACTGTGGAGACCGTTCACCAGGAGTGTGAGGGCGATAAGGCCGAGTGGAGGACGATGCGGCAGACCTTCAGGGCTGAGCTAGGTAGGATCCTGGGGACCCTGTCTAGAGTCCCTGCCAAGAGGGTAGCCAGGGGCTTGGGGAGTGCCTTGTTCCTGCCTGTGGCCCTCATCCCTTTATGTTGCCTTCAGGTTCCCCACTGTACAACAATGAGCCATTTGCCATCATGCTGTTTGGGATGGTCACCAAATTTTGTAGCGGCCATGCCCCTCACTTCCCGATGAAGAAAGTTCTCTTGCTGCTCTGGAAGACAGTATTGGTGAGCACCTCCTTGGAGGAAAACTTGGGTGCTAGGGGCTTTTTTTTTTTTGAGTTATGGTAAATATATATGTAACAAAACATTTGCCATTCAGCAGTCTTTACACGTACGGTTTAGTGACATTAACTACATTCATCATGTTGTTCAACCGTCACCCTTATCTGCTCCCAAATTTTTTCATCGCCCTTAACAGAAAGAAGTTCAGTGACTAGGAGGCCTATTGAATGTTGAATTACGTGTAACCACTTTGGTAAAAAAAGAAAAAAAAAATGGAAAAAAAAACTTCCTGAAAGGAGATGGCAAAAGAAGTGTCACTAAAGCCAAAGAGAACTTGGTCTTTGAGTCAGAATAGGTATTTGGCACCCTGACTCCTGGAAGCTGTTTTCTTCAGTCGCAGAACAGCTTCTCCCCAGACAAGGCTGCCTCTCAGGAAGTGGCTCCTGAACCTGGAGTTTGTAAAGTGATTTGAGGCAAAATTGGTTGAAATTAGAGCTGGTATAATTGGGGCCCCTAAATTAGATGAAGTAACCAAGAGTGAGCCCTCAGCTAGCCTTCAGGTTCTTCAGCAGATGGCAGGAAACCTGACTCTGTGTCTAGCTAGGAAGGTAGTGGGTGCCAGGGGAGTGGGCTGGTGGCACACTTGGCTTGGAGGGCGTGGCTTGGATGCGGTTGTCAGTAGCTAGGCCCAAGCCAAGCCAGGAGTCCCTCCCACCAGGAGGAGCAGTCAAGGAGGAAAGCAGAGCTGGAGCTTGGACTGCTACTATCACTGAAGCTCATCCGCCCCTCTTGTCAGGATGGGCCAGCTCTGTACCCAGAGGCTCAGTGAGCTTAGGGGCCTCTTAAAAGTCATCTGTGTATTTTATCTTGGCTGTGCATCCTGTTGGTTCCTCATAAAGCCTCACTGAAGCCAGAGAGGAAAGCTGAATTGTTCAGAAACAGTGAAACCAAGCAGCCTAAAATTGCTGTACAGTGCTAGAGTTTTGGCTTCTAGGGAGATACTTAGATGAAGCTTTCTTTTTTTAAATTTCAGCATGTAACAGTGTATTTCCAAATTGACTTTGAAAGACTGGCATGTATAACTTGAAACTTCTGAGTCTCACTGAGTATTTTAGGAACTTGAAGAGTTAGGCTCGTCAGTCTTTTTTTATTAGACAGTGTACCATGCATACAGAGTTAAACATGTCTGCTCACTAGGTCAAGTCAGCCTGCATTTCTACTCCTTCCTTGCTCCTTTTTCTATTCTCCCTTGCAGATGTCACTGAATTCTTCTTTGGGGTAGATTTAGTCCCTTGTTCAGGGGTTGCGCAGGTCTCTGTAAAGATGTGGGTCATGGTGTCATGAGTTGACATGGTGATCAGGGAGCCAGATACGGTATTCGTCCTGTGGATGTGCTCACCCTGGCTCTGCCCCTGCCTGTGATGCAGTGCACGCTGGGCGGGTTCGAGGAGCTGCAGAGCATGAAGGCTGAGAAGCGCACCATCCTGGGTCTCCCCCCACTGCCTGAGGACAGCATCAAAGTGATCCGCAACATGAGGGCTGCCTCGCCTCCAGCATCTGCGTCGGACCTGATTGAGCAGCAGCAGAAACGGGGCCGCCGGGAGCACAAGGTGAGGTGACTGAGGTTCTGTGACTCCTGAGGGTTATCAGGGTTCACAGATGCAGCAGTGAGGAGGAAGGGGATTTCGGGAAATCCTCTCCAATCAGCTAGTTGAGATGAATGTCTCCAGGGCAGGGACACTTGGTCCTCAGCCAGGGTCTGATTTATAGTGGATACTCAGGACTTTTGAGGGACTGGGACCAGAAATGATTTGTCATTTGGTCCCTACCTTGACTCCCTCTCTGGTCTTCCACTGCCCTTATCCCTCTGCCTTTTTGTGTTGCATCTAGTCTCGCCTCATTTCCCTTTCCTGTTTCCTCAGTTGGCTCTTGCTATTGGATCTACCATCCCTCTGTTTTCAGGCTCTGATAAAGCAGGACAACTTGGATGCCTTCAATGAGCGGGATCCATACAAGGCTGATGACTCTCGAGAGGAGGAAGAAGAGAACGATGATGACAACAGTCTGGAGGGGGAGACATTCCCCCTTGAGCGGGATGAGGTGATGCCTCCCCCACTACAGCACCCGCAGACTGACCGGCTTACCTGCCCCAAGGGACTCCCATGGGCTCCCAAGGTCAGGTGAGTCTCAGACCTGTGAAACACTCTGCTCCTGAATCGGTAGCCCTCACACCTTCAGGCCTGGTGTGGCCTGAGTCACCACTTGAGGTGCTCTGCAGGGCCAGGTTGACTTTGGCTCCAGGACGAGGCTCTTAAAGTACCCTGTGCTGGCCCACCTACACAGTAGGGCCTGGCCTTGCACAATAGGGCTCGTGCCTGGTTCTTGAGTCAATAATTAGAACGAGCTGTTAGTTAGACATGATGCTAGTGAAAGGGTTTAGGAAAAAAATAAAATCAAGGATATTTAAAGAAACCAGTCTCCTTCAGGGTTATATGTGGTTTTTAGTTGAGCAATAATAGATTAAGCAAGAGTTTCTTTAGAACAGTAATTAAGATATTTAAGATCCATGTGGACGAGTAGATGGATGGAAAGGTGTCTGAAAATATATGAGTAATGCCTGTTTGAAAGTGCCCTTAAGAAATAGATGAAACGTGAACGGAAATAGAAGTCACTTTCTCAGTCCAGGTAAAGTGGTCAGTGAAGAGGATGCAAAACAGGTCATCAGAAAACACAGAGAGATGTGTCAGATTGTTTGAAACAGGAAAATGTGAACCATTTATAGCTCCAGTTGTTATAAAAATTTTAAACGTTTAAGAAATTCTGAGTAAACTATGCTTTTAAGTTTGATGTGTTGGTTTAACTTTATGAATAAACTAGTTAAACATAATGTATTTTCAGGTTATTAATCCAAAGAAGATTATAAAGAATGTTAAAATAGGGAAGGTTTCAGTTTTTTCTATTTTAATTTTTTTCCCCAAAAAGAAAAATGATTGTGGGAGACTTTTTCTTCTCCTGGCTTTATAATTTCTGCAAGCTTTATGTTAACCCCACTGCCTTGAAATAACGTTTAACAGAAAGCTTTCTGTCTTCTTTCTTTGGCAGAGAAAGAGACATTGAGATGTTCCTTGAGTCCAGCCGCAGCAAGTTCATAGGCTACACCCTCGGCAGGTGAGTGTGAGCCAGCTCCTCTGGAAGAATGGTGGCCGGAGGCTCACTCCACTGGCCTGTGGTGTGTGGGGACCCAGGCAAATTGATGTCTAGGCTTAATACACAGCCTCCTTTATTCCCCAGTGACACGAACACAGTGGTGGGGCTGCCCAGGCCAATCCACGAAAGCATCAAGACTCTGAAACAGGTGAGTGGCTTTGGGTGAGCTTTTGGCCTAGTTTGGTCCCAAGCGAGCAAAGTGAGACCAGCCCACAGGGAGAAGCCTGAGCTGGGAGCCTGTCTGAAAGAGCCTAGGCTGGACGAATGGGTGGACTGCTGAAATAGCCTTTAAAACAGTTCTTCATCAGTTTTACTTGCTTTAGCTGAACTTTTGGTTAGGACTGACTGGGGATTCATTGAGGATAATATTACCTGACAGTTGTTGGTGTTTTAAGGCAATAATTAGCCCTCCCTTTTTCTTCCTTGCCCACATTCTAAGATAGTTGAGGCAGAGGAGTAGGCCAATGGAAATGAAAATGCCAGCTTTATTGCTGATAGAGCTGCTGGAGAATGAGGTCTAGGAACACAGCAACAATAGCTGTTGTAATACTGTACGTCCAGAATTAGGCGGGGTCACCTCCCCAGACCCTGGCTGTGCTGGAACCTTGCTAAGCCTGATTAAGGAACAGCAGACCAGCAGCTGGAGCAGAAAAGCGTACAGGCTTTCAGCAGGCAGGCAGATTGTAACAAGAAAAGGGAAACCGTTTGGGCCGTTCCTCCGTTAGTCACCAGTCAGAGAGGGAAGAATGAGCATGTGGGAAGGGGCAGAGAGAGACCAGGAGTGTTTTGCAAATTGCATGTCCCTCTACATGGAAGGAAACATCAGGAATGGGGAATAGGTGTCACCCCTAACAACACACACCCAGAGCATAAATGTTTGTGTGTTTTTTTAATATGTTTTTTTAACTTTTACAGTACTAAGTGGTCCCCATTCAGCTAGACTCTTTTGAGTTCTTGATTTCCCTTTTAATAGATTTTCTCCTCTCACTGTGTCTGTCTGAAAGCCCCTTTCCATCCTTTAATTTGTTTTTTCTAATCTACCATGGACCTTTTACACTGGTTATAAAAGGGGCAAGTTGAGAAGTGCCCACTTAGAAAGGTCTTTAGGGTTTAGAGTTTTAGTTAGAGATCTTTGTGGCGACTTAGCCCTCTTTCAGAAGGCTGTGTTTGAAGAACAAGGTTTGGGGTCTTTGCCAGGGTGCAGGGAATTTGGCCAGAGAAGGAGGGGTGCCCTCTCGAATGCCTGCTTTTTCTGCCCTCTCCCCAGCACAAGTACACGTCGATTGCAGAGGTCCAGGCACAGATGGAGGAGGAGTACCTTCGCTCTCCTCTCTCGGGGGTGAGTAGCGGTCTTCTTTAGCCTGTAGGATTCCCAGCTGTTCCCAAGTCACAAAGCTCCTCTCCAGAATTCCCAGTCTGGTTTTCATAGCAGGGGGCAGTACAGGGATTAAGAGCACAGACTGAGCTGTTCACCTGCCTTTGAGTTCTGGCTTCACCTTTTAGTGGGCTGCCAACACAGGCAAGTTACTGGATCTCTCTGTGCTTTAGTTTCCTCATCTATGAAATGGGGATAATAATAGTAGTTTCTTCATAGTGGTGTAGTAAGGAATAACCGAGTTATTACAAGGAAAATGCTTAGAACAGTCCCTGGCACATTGTACATGCTTAGGGTTTGCCATCAGTAACAGCATCATTACTTACACTGGTACTTACAGAATCTCCTGCAGCCTGCTAGGAAGCTGGCATAGGAGATTGTCGTCAGGCCTGGGGTTTTGCATTTGTACCCATTGTGTTAAAAGGGAGAAGAGGAAGTCGAGCAAGTTCCTGCAGAAACCCTCTATCAAGGCTTGCTCCCCAGCCTGCCTCAGTACATGGTGAGTGCTGTTGCTTCCTCCTCAGGGGTGCTCTGCGTTTGGGGCCCTCTCCATGGCTATCAGTCAGTACCTGCAGTAGGCTCACCCTCCTGGCCACACTAGCCTTGAGAACATGGCCCCCTGGTCCCCTTTGGCCCCTCCTTTTGCCACCTGAGGACCTACAGTGGGACCACTTCGGTGGCTCAGCTCAGGTCCTGGGCTCTTTGTGTGCTGTCTGAACGCCTGCTCTTCCCCAGATCGCCCTGCTGAAGATCCTGCTGGCTGCCGCGCCCACCTCCAAGGCCAAGACAGACTCAATCAACATCCTAGCAGATGTCCTGCCAGAGGAGATGCCGTGAGTGTCATCCTGTGAATGGGGCAGGGAAATGGAAACGCTTTCCTTTTGGTCCAGGTGTTTGCTAGGTTGGTTTCTTTTTTTTTTTTTTGGCCTAACTTCTCAGTAGGTTAAGTCTAGTGTATTCCTCGTTCAGAAAAAGGAAAGTGTACTGGATTGAAAAATTCTACTGGTTGGGAGATGGCTTAGTCCAGTTGCCCTAGACTCTTCCGTAGTGTCTGCCACTGAGTGAACTCCTAAGCGAACTGGGGAAAGGCATTTCGTGTTCTGTAAATTGAATGACCCTGCATTACACACTTAACAGAACCCTCCCTCTAAAGTGTGAGGTCAGGACTTCCAGGATGTGTAAGGTTAGCATCCAGTAATGTGCTAGCCTACAGGTGAATCTGAGCTAAGTGTGGATTCTTTCCTGTTCCTCAGTGAACTGATAACTTGTGAATACTTGTGAATATCTCAGGGTGCTTGAGTGAAATCCTCAGGGACTCTTCATCCCTGGGGCGCTGACTTCAGCTCTTTGATGTGAGAATATAAGCTGAAATCATGCTCTCTTTTGATAAGGACCCAGGCCTTGACCTGATCTCCTGCCTGCCTGCCTGCCAGCAGCCCAGCTCAGAGCCAAACTCCCTGGCAGAGTCTGCCAGTGAACAGGGCTCTGCACTGCCCTTGGGCTGGGCCTTGAGGCTGCCAGTGAGTGCACGGGTGGGAAGAGACCGGGCTTGGCTAATACCAAAGGGAGCTTCAAGGAACACTAAGTCATCAGGGTGTTCGTTGTGAAAAGGGTGCCAGAGTCAAATATTCTACTTCAGACTTGGCGGTGAGAAGTCCTGAATTATGTTACATGTTTAACTCTGTGCTTCCGAAATTTATCTGACAACAAAGCCCCTTTTTTTTCCAGTAATGTGAAACATCTCAACGTACCAATATTCCACAGAACATACTCTGGGGAACCTAAGTTCATATGGTGGCAGAAGCTTAGGAGAGATCTTGAAAAGGAGAAGTTCATTTTAGGGGGACAGCAGAGAGTGTGTCTGGGCGTCATGGGGAAGAGATCAGTGGGCTAAGCTTAGCTGCCCTAGGGAGGGTGGAAGCCTGGTCCTGACCGCTGAGATGTCCACAGGATGGGTGGTGAGGCAGGAAGAGCCTTTGACCGGAGAAGTGTCAGGAATTCCTCTCCTTGTGAACCCCTAGGAAGGAGGCTCACTGCAGAAATTGTGTTTTCAGCACCACAGTGTTGCAGAGCATGAAGCTGGGGGTCGACGTGAACCGCCACAAGGAGGTCATTGTTAAGGCCATTTCTGCTGTCCTGCTGCTGCTGCTGAAGCACTTTAAGCTGAACCACATCTACCAGGTACCTTCCTATATACGAGGCCAGGGCCAGTGGCCGCAGGCAGCGCTGCTCCTCCAGCCAGGAGGACAGGGGACTTGGCCTTCGGCTGCTCCCTGAACTGTGTGCATGAGTGCTCTGAGACACAGTCTGCCAACCAGGCCTTTATCACTGCAGGAAGAGGGTGAGGTCCCAAGGAGCATACTTATTTTTTTTCTTGGTTTCAGTTTGAATACATGGCCCAGCACCTGGTGTTTGCCAACTGTATCCCTTTGATCCTTAAGTTCTTCAATCAAAACATCATGTCCTACATCACTGCTAAGAACAGGTAATAAGGGACCAGGGACCAGGAAGGGTATATCCACACAGCAGGGCTCCCAACTTACCTCGACCACTGAGTCCGTCCAGCACGCCGCTAGGCATCAGGACATAAAGATGAATGAGACAGGGTCCCTGCCTGAGGCTAGCTAGTCCAGTGGCAGGTGACCTAGTCTGTGCCTGGGCTCTAGCACTGCCCTCACTACCTCTTGTGCACACTTCTTGCTGAGATCCGCAGGGCCAGCTTTCTAAGGAGCTCAGCAGTGTGCACTGTAATCCCTGCTGGCTGGCTCATACCCCACCTCCCCTGCCCACCGGTAAGGTGCACCACCTGGTGGGCTGCCAGCAGCCATTGCCTGGGAAAAGGACTTGACTTAGAACTCTCCCCAACCTCAGATTCATGTCTGTGGGGAAAGCTGCTGCAGGGTCCCCATCCCTTACAAGGATTGCAAGCTGACCTCTGGCCACAGAGGGACCTGACAGGTTCCCTTGTAGCATATATTCCCTCATCTTATTTCGGAGGGGCGAGAGGTTGCAGACAAGATAGATTCTTACTTCCGCTTCAACAAGCAAAGGAAAGCCAGGAGTTGTGCTCATGGTGCCACCAGGTCTTCTTGCCCCTTGCAGCATTTCTGTCTTGGATTACCCTCATTGCGTAGTACATGAACTGCCAGAGCTGACCGCAGAGAGCCTGGTGAGTAGCCGGGCTCCCACCAGCTGTCCCTTTGGCATGAGGGTCAGCCAGTGGAGAGCCTGCCTCCCCTGACACAGGGATAGAGGGGTCCTCCACAGGTGTGCACTGTGGAGTGCCTGACGTTTAAAGAACTGCAGTTGCATACAAGGCGGGGGGCGGGGGGCGGAGTGCAGCTGGCAGAGCTGAAAGATTTGGATACGGGGATTAGTCAGTCAGGGAGTTTGGTCTCGAGGGGCTGCTGACTCAGAACTCAGTTGAGCTGCTTCACATCTCATGCTGGACTCCTATGGGACCACATCCCTGAGGCAGCCTGGGCTGTGGAGGACTGAGGCCATAGCCCCCAATATCATAGTCTAGGTTTCCTGCAGGAAAATCTAGGGAATCCAGTTCCCCCATGCCAACTTCCAGGCTAGAGTCTTCCCCTCGGTACAGAGAGGGATTGGAAGTCTCACCCTCACCCCCCAGCCTCTCCTGGTTGAGGCATGGGGACCCAGTTATTCTGGGATCACGTATGTGAGGGCCTTTGGAGGGCCTTTGGGGGGCCCTGGTAGCTCAGTGGTTAAGAGTTTGGCTGCCAACCAAAAGGTCAGCAGTTCAAACCCACCAGCCGCTCCTTGGAAACCTGGTGGGGCAGTTCTAGTCTGTCCTATAGGATCGCTGTGAGTCAGAATCGACTCGACAGCAGCAGGTTTTTTGGTGCAGTTGTGAGGGTTGTGCTTGTTGCTGGGTTTACCCTACAGGAAGCAGGTGACAATAACCAGTTTTGCTGGAGGAACCTCTTTTCTTGTATCAATCTGCTTCGAATCTTGAACAAGCTGACCAAATGGAAGCATTCAAGGACAATGGTGAGTCAGCGCAGTCAGCAGGCATGAAATTGGGAGCTCAGAGAAGAAAGGCATGCCACTGCACCTTCTCTCACCCTTCATGCCGTGAGCAGGCAGGCCTCTGGGTGGGGCTTGCTGCTGCAGCTGCCTCCTTCTCACTGAAGTTTCCTGTAGCCACAGCCTTGCTTTCTGAGGGCCGATTCCTTGGTGAGTTGAACCGTAGGCTGGGCAAGGCTCAGCCGTGCAGTGAAACAAATCCACATTTATATACGAGATGTTTCTATGTCCTTTTAATTTCAGTTGATAACAACCAGGCTTCCAGGATCTCTCTTAACCTGGGTCGGTGGATGCCTTTGGGGTGGGGAGGCCCCTGAACCCTCTGAAATTACGTATGTGCACACGGGAATGTTTCTGGTGAAGGAATTCATAGCTGTCTTCAGAGCCAAAACGACTCATAAGTAGGATGACCAGCCATCCCGGTTTGCTTGGGATTCTCCTGCTCCCATCTCCCAGGAAACCCCTTGGTCTGCAGAAAACCGGGACAGTTGGTAACACTGCCCATGACCCAAAAGAAGATTGAGCAGCATTGTGATACACGCGTTTATTTCTGCCCTCAACCTGGGCTGCTCCCTTCACAGATGCTGGTGGTGTTCAAATCAGCCCCCATCCTGAAGCGGGCCCTGAAGGTGAAGCAAGCCATGATGCAGCTCTATGTGCTGAAGCTGCTCAAGGTGCAGACCAAATACCTGGGGCGGCAATGGCGAAAGAGCAACATGAAGACGATGTCAGCCATCTACCAGAAGGTGCGGCACCGGCTGAATGACGACTGGGCCTACGGCAATGGTGAGGCTGCGGCACAGAGCAGGGTGGGAGGTGTGCGGGGAGAGGGGACCTTCACTCCCTGCTCGGTACCTCAGGCACCTCTGCCCTGAGCTTCCTGTTGAGGAACAGTTGAGAGCCCAGCTCCTGCTTTTGTAGCCTCAGAATGAGAGTTCTGCGAAGGGCTTCTTCACTGTCCTCCCCTCCAAGTCATTCCTGTTTTAGAAATCGTCACAAGACTCTGTCCCCTCTTTTCCATTTCCACGGCAGCTGCCTTAGTTCTGGCTACCTAAACTCTTTCAACTCCTGACTGGCTTCCCTGCTTCCAGTTTCTTCCCCTTCATCAGTGTCTCCAGCTTTGCCCTGGTGATCTTTTCAAAATACAAACCCTTTGGTGTTGCCTCCCTGAGTAAAACCTGCCATTAGCCTCCTCTATCGCTTAGAATTAGAGCCAAACTCTTAACGTGAGGCATATGAGACCACCCTTCTGTAACCTGACTGCCCTCAGCAGCCTCTGGGCACACGGGAGCACTGCATCCCTGACATTTGCTATGTTGTTTCCCGCTCTGTGCCTTGGCGTGTAGTGTTCCCTCTTTGGCAGCATCACCCTACCCCAACTGTTGTGCACTTGCTGTATGTTCCTTCCTGCTCCGGCGGAGTTCGTTCTTGTGCCCCGAGTTCCCTGAGCATGTTGTCACAGTGCCTGCATAGCACACTATGGCCCACTGACTGAATCTGTGCAGGCCAGGACGGTGTCAGAGTCATCTGTGTATCCCCGCAGACAGGTGGCACACAGCACCTGGTCAGGGAATGAGAGCAAGCGAGCAGACGAAGGGGTCTCCAGGTTCCTGCCTCTGAGCCCAGTGAAGCATGTTGTCCTTGTGGCTCCTCGCAGAGTCAGTCATTCATCTACATAAACCCTGCTGTAGAACCTGCTTGCTTAGTGGACCTGGCTTTTCTCCTTTTACCTGTCTCTCCTTTGAGTCTGGGGAACAGTTCTCAGTCTCCCTTTGGACCCTTTCCTGTAACCTCCCAGCAGAGGGTGAGGCTTGGAGGAGTCCTGGTCCCCTTGGCAGCATTCAAGCCCTGGCTGACCTGGCCCCTGAACTCCTGTAGTGAACCCACAGGGAGCTGCCACCAGGGCCTGGCTCCTGACCATGTCTTCCTGCTTTGTCCCAGATCTTGATGCCCGGCCTTGGGACTTCCAGGCAGAGGAGTGTGCCCTCCGGGCCAACATTGAACGCTTCAATGCCCGGCGCTATGACCGGGCCCACAGCAACCCTGACTTTCTGCCTGTGGACAACTGCCTGCAGAGTGTCCTGGGTCAGCGAGTAGACCTCCCTGAGGACTTCCAGATGAACTATGACCTCTGGCTAGAAAGGGAGGTCTTCTCCAAGCCCATTTCCTGGGAGGAGCTGCTGCAGTGAGGCTCCCGGGCAGGGGACTGAGGAGGGAAGAAGGAGTGACCTCAAGCTGCCGGTGGGGATGGTCCTGGTTCATTGCTGCAGTGCTCCCGTCCCCCTCCAGGTGGCAGCACAGCCCGACTCTGCCCTCCAGAGCCAGCACTGGGCTCGTGGATGAGTCCAGGTTTGGCGTCTCATTGATTCCCAGCCCAGCGTCCTGCTCAGGAGCAGTCCTCTCTCTACTTGGAATCCTCTCTTCCTTCACTCCCCCTCTCTCTTGGACATGGTTGGTTGCAGCCCATTTCTCAAATCAGCCCAAGGCTTGGTAAAACCAGGGTGGGCTGGGTTCTCCCTGCATCTGGAATCTAGGGGTCACAAGCTGACTCTGGAGGCATGGAGATTCTTGCATGTCAGCTAGTCATGGAGGAGGAGTTAGGGCCAGGGCCACAGGGCCAGGAAGTCAGCATCCTGGTTTTGCTCTGGGGTAAGTTACATCCAGAAGCAATTGCAGAGGGCCCACAGCTGCCTCAGCGCTTTGGTCTGGACAGAGTCAGGTAGGAAGAGAAGCTTCCTTTAACCAGAGGTGCCATTTTTCCTCTTGGTTTGCTAAGGGCCTGTAAATATTTATATATAAATCTGTGTGTATTCTCTTGCGTTATGTTGGGGTTTTTAATGTGTTTATGTATTCTATTTACATTAAAAGGAAGTAAAAACAATCCCCATTGCCTTGTCTGAAGAAAATATGACTCCTGAATATCTCCTCCAGGTCCAGAGAGGCCGTTTTCCTGCCAGCATTGGTAGGTCACCACTTGTCCCTCCAAGGCTGCCTGACTTCCCCACTTAAGGGGAAGGGGAAGGGGATTCGGCTGGACAGCAGGTACAAGGTACTTATTCTGTCTCTACATCAGTCTGGGATCACTGTAGCCCAGCTCCAGGGTCCTGGGCTGCTGGAATGACAAGTTGCCCTGCAGCCCCTGGGTTTGATGTAATTGCAGTAGAAGCCGAGGTTTCTCCGGCTTACATCTCTAAGCTGGCCTCAACCAAACCAGTTTCATTGCTCTGGAGGGAGGGAGGGAGAGGTAAGTCAAAGGGCGGGGTCAACTGCTCTAGGCCTCACTGAGCCAGGTGGTTGGGACCGAGCAGAAACTCATGTGCTCATAGCTTGGGGAAGTACTAGACCATCAGGAGTTAGCTCCGTGGTGGAAAAGAGAGTGTTAGGGGGTCCAGGAGACCCCCATGGAGAAGCAAGGAAACCTGTGGTTGGTGCCGATTTGAGGCCTCCTGGACTCGGCTTCAGATACCTGGTCACTTCTGCCTCTGCCTAGCTCTGTCTTGGGACTCTGCCTCAGAGAATTCTACCATTCTGATTGCTTGAAGGTCCCTTCTCTTACTTGTCAGCCACACATATGGGATCTCTACATCTCCAAGAGGTCTTGATTTATAAAGGAAACGTATTCCTGGGGAGAATCTCCTCTTTGTCGGTCATTCCACTCAGTGCCAGCCTGGCCTGGGTCCTGCTGAGCCTCAGTTCAACCCCCAGTTGGGCTTCCAGGACAGGCCTTGATGTTCCAGCATGGTTAGGAGTAGCAAGGTGGAAGCCAGCAGTATACCACTTATGGTCACTGCCCTGTGAGATGTGAAGTCCCCATGACTGATTGGGCCTTTATAGAACAAGGGACTTTAACACAATTCGTGTGCATAATGGGCTTCTGCTGTGTCTTGCCAGGACTGATAGGAAGGATGTGACCTTGAGATCTCACTTTGGGTAAGATGAGTTTTCACATTCTTACTCCACCATGCAGCTTGAGTCTCTGAACCTGCCTGGCCTGAGGTTGTGCCCTCCTTCCCTCTCTTCTGACCTGTAAAGAAGAGCGCAGCATATCGAAGCTGCAAGGACCTTAAAGCCTGGTCATGTGAACCCTTCATTAGGCCCAGGAGCTGGCCTGGGGAGAGAAGGTCCTGAACACAGCCACAGGGTTTGTTGGTGGCAGATTGGCTATTAGCTGTTTGGACCAGGTCTTCGTACAGAGCAAATGGCCACCCAGTCTCTGTGGCTTTACATCTTTGGGTCACAGGCAGGTACACGAAGACCGTTTGTAAATGTTGATTATCACTAATCAGTCTCAGGTTCTAGGATGGATGAATGACCCTGAGGATGGGATCCGTCCCTTTTTAACCATAGTTAATCAGAGTTACCACTTAATGAGTGCCAAGTAGGTACCAGGCACAATACTAGATGCTTCTTGAAAGATTATTTTCTACACAGTAAATACTGATCACTTACTATGTGTTAGCCACTGTTCTGGGGACTTTATGTGTAATATCTTTTTCCTTATAATAACCCTGAAAGGTTGGTACCATTACTCTCCCCATTTTGCAGATGAGAAAACTGTGGCACAGAAAGGATAAAGAAGTTGCCCAAGGTCACACAGTAATGATAGGGGAAGCCAGGATTCAAACCGAGGTCTCTGTTAGCAAAGTGTGGTTCTTTCCACTCCACACTTTGCCTGTCAATCACTGTTGTCCCCCAGCACTTACACCAGTACATTTGTTTGCCCATTTATTCCCCTTATTCAGTGCTTACTATTTGCTCAAGTGTGGTCCCTGGTACAGAAGATTCTTGGCAAATGTCAGTTGCTTAAGCCCTAACTTGTTCACCCAAGCTTGGCCTTGGCCTAGCCTCTGATGTTCCCTGAATGTGTCCCCTAACTTGAGGGCAGTCGTTGCTCCCTTTTTTTCTTTTTCAGCCTGAGCCTGGATTTCTTTCTCTCTTGGGTCCCAGAGTGGCTTCCCCATTAGACCTGTTAACCTTATCTCCCAGAAGACTGGCTTCCTGTCTGTCCTCTAATGAGCTGGCAGCTCAGAGAAGCAGTAGCTGTTACCCCTCATGTGGCGCTCGGCACAGTCAGCCTTCAGGCTGCTGGCTATAAAACAACAGGGCTGCACCTCTGGGAGTGAGACAGACCTGACTTCTAACCCGGGCTGTGATGTTTACTCACCGAGGGACTTGGGCTAATCAAACTCTAAGCTTCAGTTGACTCATCTGTAAAAATCAGTTGAATGATAGCAAGGTAACTGTGAGGGCTGAATAAGATAATGGATAATGGACCTACAGACCTGGCCGACAAGAGGTGACCATAAATGCCAGCTGTTATTACTACTACTGGCCCTCCCAACCCTGACCAGCTATGAATTTGCATCCATTTCCTGTGTCCCCTAGAAAACAGAGACACCTGCTCCCGCCCACCCAGATCAGAACCATGTCTTAAAAAACTAGGCTCCCTTTTATCCCCCACGCTTAGCTCACTGCTCTGAATACAGAGCCTTCTCAGAAGAGCCGGCCACTCATCTAGCAACCTGCCGTCGTGCCCTGAAGGCCCTGTGCCAGGTGCCCAGGTGTCCAGATGAATAGGACACAGTCCCTCCCTTTCCTCAACCAGCTCTCAGTCAATGGAGAGATGGCCATAAAAGCAAGAAAAAGCAAAAATGTAGACAAGGAAACGGTGTAGCCTGTGCCTTCCTGTAGGAGGATCCTTTGGAGGTGAGGGCTGGGGACAGCTCACTCTTGTTGAGTGGGCTCCTTTGTGTTCCTTGCCCTCCAGAGAGGAATGGTGAGGAGGTGGCTTGCGGGGGACAGGGGGGAGTATGTGAGGTGTGTACTCCCCCTGCTGCTGCCAAAAGGCAGTGTTCTGGGCTGCCCAGTTCCTGGCAGTGCTGGGCCCTGTTCCTGTCTGAGGCTGCAGAGGGTCTGCACGTTGGGGCTATGATTCAGGTTGGGGGAGTTGGGGAAGGAAGACCGAATGCTTCTAAGGAGAAGCATTTCCCACTGCCTAACTGAGAAAGGCCCTCCACCCCACCTGCTGTCTGTGATCCCCCTGCCAGGACCCAGATTGAGTGCTCTGGAGTCTTCTCTGGGTGGGCCCTACTGGGGCCTCAACAAAGGGAGATGGAGCCTGGCAACTCACTTAAGGCTGGGATTCCAGGTGGGGCTGCTTCCTTTTGCCTTTTCCGGAAAGGTGGCTAGAGCCCCAGGCTTCCTTGGGGAAACCATGGGGCTGAGGCCTGGGTGAGGCTGGGGGAGGAGACCCCAGGGGCTGTGTCTCAGGGGTGGGATGCCCAGAGTGTGGGGGAGGAGGGGAGCACAGCTAATAGGAAGCAGGTGGAAGGGCTGCCTGCACCCCAGCCAGGGGACAGGCGGCTGGGATGGCCCAGACGGAGGGAGGACCCGTCAGCTCACAGATAATCCCATGGAGCAGGCTCCGGGATGCCCATTCATATTCATTACGTGTGAAGTGGGCCGTTGTAAAGTTAGCTTTCTCTTCATTTAGCTGTCACTGGACAAAAAAAAAATGAGCTGTGGGCAGATGCCCCTGGATCGGAGCCAATAGCTGCTCTCTGGCCTCCCTGTGCCCTCCCCCACCCGGTCCCTCCACCACCAGGGCCCTCTCCTGTCCTTTGCCACCTCTGCCTCTTGCTGCACTGATCTCTGGCTCCACTTTTCTTGTCTGCGTCTTCCCCACTTCTGCTTCCTCTGCTTAGGCTTTTGCAGATCGTTCACTTCCCTCCATCTTTCTAGGCTGTTTTCTTGGCCATTGCTCTGTCTCCAGCACCCAGCACAATGCCTGGCACAGAGCAGACACTCAGTAAATATTTGTAGAACAAACTAATCTCTCTGACTCCTGTGAGGCAGAAGGTCCAAAACTGTGCTGACCACTTACTGGGTGAAGAAACTTCCAGTGCAGTGGTCTCAGCCCTGGTTCCATCCCTGATGAGCTGAGTGAGGATGTCTGTTCAGCAGAGGGAGTTGGGGATGCCTCCCCTACTACCCTGACTCTCTCTTCTTTTCCTCTTGGGTCGCCTCCTCCTGCTGGACACAGGGCTCACACCTGCACCTCAGAGCCAACATCAGTGCAGAGACGAGAAATGGCAGGAAGCCAGGCCCTCAGACAGAGGGAAGGGAAGGGAAGCCACAGGTTTCCTCTGGGGAATGAGCTAGGGTACCAGAGGGAAGAATCCAGGCCTGAATGCTTGGGCAGTGACGGTCTTGGCCCGGAAATCCGATCTGATGGGGACCTGCTCCCTCCTTGGGAATGGCATGGCACTGATACATCTTTGTGTGCTGGTGTTTCTCTGGGCCTGAAAGATGAGGCGTGGGGTGAGGGGTGCTGGCTGCTAGCTGAGGCTGAGCTCTTCTGAGCAATGTGGCTGTGTTTACTGGGAGGGTGGGAGGGCCTGGCCTGCTTTTTCCCTGCCTTGTAGGCTGAGGAGATAAGGCAGAAAGCCAGGATGAAGGATAGAGCAGGCAGTGCTCTGAAACCACAAGAAAGAGTCCTGGCTTTCGTCTCTGCCCCCAACCCAGACAATGCTGCTAGGGCGTCTGGGAGAAGGGAGCTGCCTCACCCTCACTGCTCTGGGGGGTCCCAGTCCACAGGGAGCTCAGAGCCCTCAGTGGGCAACCTGGTCCTCCATTGCACTTCCCCTTTGGTGTCAGCTCGGACACAAGCTTATCTCCGCTTTGTCGCTGGCCCCCTCCTCCCAGTTTCCCTGTCAAATGTGCCCAGCCCTAGGGCTCTGCCCTCTTCCCTGCCTCCCATACCAGCCAAAGCCACAGAGCCTGGCCAGGTGACAGGCCAGGCATGGCAGGCTTCAGCCCTGAAGGCTCTGCCACAGGCCCACCTTCCCCTCGCCTCAGGGTGCCTGATGGCCCATCAGGAGGGCCTGGCCCCACCTGGGCACAGATCAGCAGAAAAGCAGCCAAGGGCTGAGACCTGCTGATGATACACAGTCACCTGGGATAAAAAAAATTCCACCACCTTTATTGTTACACTAGGCAGCATGTTTTTTACAAAAGTATCTTTACAAAAGTCTGGGTTGGGATCTCAGGGGCTCCGAATCTGTGGAAATCTGTTTTATTCTCACCAACATCCAGAGACCAAGGCATCCTGTGGTTTCATGGTACAGCTCTGGCTTGATCCCATGGAAAAGAATCCACAATTCAGTGGTTGCTGGCGGAATTTCTGCCCCTTTGGAAGGGGAAGGGGACGCGGAGCAGGAGTCAGGTATGGCTGGAGTTGGGGAGACGGGGGCCTCGTTTACACTGACCTCCCAGCTTCCAGGCCTTTGTCAGCACCAGGACACTGGGTGCACGCCCCTGGTGATGGGAAGGGGAGGCAAGGCTGGCCTTAGGTGGTCAAACAAGATTCTTCTTTTGGTTTTCTGGACTTCTCAAGGAGTTCCCCCCAGTTCAATCTGCAGCCCCCTCCTCATTTCTGAAGGGGTTCCCTGAATGAGGAGCCAATTAAGCCACTTCAGTTGGACAGATACAGACTTGGACAAAGTCTGGAGGAAGCAGGGTAGTGTCTTCTTCCCTCCGGGCCTTTTTGGGCGAGGGAACCCAGTTTGTGGTAAGAAGAGGCCTGGGCACCTGCTTTGAAGCTGGCTTTGCCCTGGGCAGTCCCACCTTATTCTAAGAGAAAGAATCCTGGAGCTGAGGATCCCAGCTGCTCTGCCCAGGCCTCCAGGAGCCAAGTGGGCTTGGAGGCAGAGGTGTATCCTCTCTGGGGTCCAGGCAGGGGCAGAGTGGAGCAGCTGGGAACAGAAAAGGGGGTGAGCAGCTCAGTCTGCATATCACATGGCTGATCACGTGGTCCAGTTCAGCAAGCTGGGCGGCTCCTTGGGCTTCACCCTGAGCGAGACGAGGCCTGGAGACTTGTAGTTGCCGTCCGGGGAGGGCTCAAAGCTGTGGCCCCCCAGGGTGGGGGAAAAGCCGTGGATAGAGTAGATGCCAGGGTGGGCTCCAGGGGAGGCTGGCACCCCCATGAAGCCAGCCACGTTCCCATGGGAGTGGGAGTAAGGGGACATGGACGGGGAGGGGATGCCCTCTGGGGACACCAGGCAGGGGCCCCCAGGGCTCCCTGACCCTGGGCTGGCCCACAGGGAGTTCTGCAGCTGAAAAGAGAGAGATAAAGAAGGTCCATGAACCAGGAGCTGCCTCACTTACCTAGAGGCTCTTTCTGTGCCCCCTCATTGTTGCTATTAAGTCTGTTTTGACTCATAGTGACCCTATAGGACAGAGTGGAACTGCCCCATAGGGTTTCCAAAGAAGAATTGGTGGATTTGAACTACCAGCCTTTTGGTTAGCAGCCGAGCTCTTAACCACTAAGTCACCAGGGCTCCTCTGTGCCCGTAGGGCCCCAGAAACTTCCCAAGAAATCTCCACTTGGCCCAGATCTGAATCTCTTCCCTCCTAGTCCCCCAAACTGAGGAGGCTCCTATTACTGCTTCTCAAAACAAGATCTTCAGTGGTTCCGGTGTGCCAGGTGCTACACCAGTGCTTTGCAGGGATCACTCACAAGACAAGTGATGGCCTCGTTTTGCAGAGGAAGAAGTTAAGTTGCCCAAGGTCACACACAGCCCTATCACCGCTCTGGCCAGGCCCTGACTTGGGGCAGGATGGGGTCTCACCTGGGGGTGGCTGTTTGTGCGGGGCAGCACAGAGATGTCATAGGCAGCCGTGAAGGGGTTCCTCCCCTCCTGGATCTTCCCGTAACGCTCGCGCTTCCTCCACTTGGCTCTGCGGTTCTGGAACCAGACCTGGGAGCAGGGGTGAGGGGCTGAAGAGGCGGTGAAGCAGCCAGAGGAGTGGAGCCCGACAGCCAGCAAGACCTCAGGACACAGTCAACATTTGGTTGTGCTGTCCTACAGGGTGGGGAGCTGGGCGGGCTGGGGGATCTTGAGCTGCAGGGGCTTGTAAATTCACATAGCACTCTGTGCCTTGGGGCCTGGGACGGGGCCTGGGAGAGGCCCAAGCTCAGAGCGGTTTACTGGCCCCACGGGTCCCTAGTTACAACTACCCAGGCTGAGTCATGCTCTCTGGTTCTCTAGCCTGGCTGGGTCTGGTATGTGTGTTTGGGGTGTCCCCTGGGCCTCGGGGGTGGACTTGTGTATCTGTGCACGTGTGTTGGACTATCTAGTCCCCTTGCCTTGTCTCCTTTTCCAGCCCGCCTACGTCATGGCACCAGAAGAACCTGAACCACATTTCTGTTCTGGTCGCCATCCTGTTTAAACCCTCACTGGCTCCCTGGGGACCTCAACCCAGAGCCCGTCTCCTTAACAAGACCCCTTGGTACTGGCCCCTGCCCCTCTCTATATCCTCATCTCCTGCCAGGCAACAACATCGGTTCTTCCCAGGTACCTCCCAAGCCCCCAGCCCAGCACTCCTTCAGAACACTCTGCTATCTCATTCCTCCCAGCCTTTGCTTAGTATTTTCCTGCCTGGGCTACTCAGCCCCCTTCTCCCACTGCCCCCACCCCCCTATACCTGAGCAGGGTTACTCCTACTTAGATGCAGGCAGGTAAGGCCCTGTACCTGGGTGGCAGTTCTTGAGAGGTAAGAAGCTGTGTATACTTCCAGGTCACAGAGATCCCAGAGCAGGCCTCGGGCAAGGTCAGGGAAAGGCCACCCCAGCTGCCTAGATTTCCTTTCTTCACTCTCCCTCTCCTGCAGGTACTAGGAGTCTGGAGCCAAGGAATCCGATAACTTCCCTGTCACCACCCATTTTCCCTAGAGTCCCCACTGCAGACCTTTGCCTGGGCTCTGGGCCTGCCCACTACACTGTCTGGTGTGTGGTCTTATTTGGTTCATACTCTAGGGTCTCAATCATGGGGGAAGATTGTGGGCAATGTCTGGGGCCTCATGGCTATCCCTTCGTCCCCCGACCCCTCCAGGGCTGAAAAGGCCTGGGAGAGAAGTGGGGAAATATGCTTTCCACATCCTCAAAGCAGTCCCACAGGGGAGAGCTATTCAGACCCCACCCCAGAGGTCTGCTGAAGTGTCTCAGAAACTCAATGTTCTGGACTTCCACGGTTTGTATAATCTGGGGTTGTCTTAATTGTTGGGCCTCTCACCCAGATGAACCCTGGGCCTGGAGATCCTGGGGGACAGTCCTGGAAGTTTGTTTTGGGGGCCACTTGGAGGGACCAAGTCAACAGGAGGACCCAACAGAGAAGGGGAAATAGCCCAAGCCCCTCTGGTCCTATGTTGGATCTCGCTGTAGGGCCGGTCCTGCTAGAAGGCAGCTATCCTCTTCATAGACTGGGCCTGCCAGTCCCCCATAGCCCAGCAGAGCCCTGCCCCAGCAAACCCAACAAAAACCTGTTGCCATTGAGTCGATTTCGACTCATAGTGACCCTACAGGACAGAGTAGAACTGCCCCATAGGGTTTCCAAGGAGCCCCTAGGGGATTCAAATTGCCGAGCTCTTGGTTAGCATCTGTAGTTCTTAACCACCATGCCACCAGGGTTTCCTGCCCCACAGCACCTTCAAAAAGAGTGTCTGGAAAGGCCCCATGCAGGATGTGATAAGCAGGAACTTTGCCCCTAGGAAGTCCCCTGGGTGGTGGGAGAGGCAGAATCCTCTCAAAGGTCACTGCCTCACCTCCCCTAGAAGCCTAACCCCAGCCCTTAACCAATGCCCCTGCTTGGCATCACGGGCCTTGCCATGGATCAAAGCAAGGCAGTGGCTATCCCCCTCTTGGGCCAGACTTATACTCAAGTTGTTTTCCCCATTCCCACCCCCTGCTAGCCACCTTCACGCTCTGTACCTTGGACATGAAGTTCCCTTCCCTTCTTTTCCCTGTACCCAGCAACCCCACTCCACCCAACCCCTTAGGCTGGGCTCCACCCAATCTGAAGTTGGAGGAGGCCCCATCCAGGAAGCCCTGGGGCCTGGTCTCTGTTGAGGAGAGTTGTTGGGGTGGGGAGGGAGGGGCTCCCCTAGAGTCCCAGCCACAGGCTGGCAGAAGGTTACCAGCTCAGGATAAATTTGAGGGCCACTGATCCTGAGACCCTCTAGTGGGGCCCCTCCCATTCTGGGCAGCTACCTCCCTCGGGTGCAGCCTTGATATGTGTTCAGTCAGCATTTCACAGCTTCCAAAATGCTGCCTCTAAGTAGGTGGTACTATCGTTTCCTTTTCCTAAATTAGAAAACTGAAGCTGAGAGATTCAATGACATACTCAGTCACCTGCTCAGCTAGTAAGTGGCAGAGCTGGAATTCTCACACAGGTCTTTTGATTCCAAGGGGCCATTACTCCAATACATTTCCCTCCTCGCCCTGCATAAACCTCAACTTGGGCTGAAGGAGCCTGTGGCTGCAGCAGAACTGGGCCTGAAGGGTAAGCCCAGGAGGGGCAGGTTGGAGAAGGCCACTCTGTGAGGCACTAGTGCCCACCCCTCCCAGCCCTTCCATGGTCTGGCCCACAGTCTGGGTGGTCCATGCAACCAGAAAGCCCCCTGCCCATGGTGCCCTCACCTGTACCCGGGCCTCCGTCAGGTCCGTGCGCACAGCCAGCTGCTCCCGGGCATACACATCAGGGTAGTGGGTTTTCTGGAAGACCTTTTCCAGCTCCTCCAGCTGGAAGGTGCTGAAGGTGGTGCGGTTACGGCGCTTCTTGCTCTTGTTCTTGGCCAACTCCATGGACCCGGGGAGTCCAGGGGACAGAGGGACACGCAGGCTGGCCAGGCAGGGACCCGAGGAGCCTTGCAAGTTAGAGGGCCTGTCCCTGGAGCCTCCTTGGCAGTCCAGGGGCAGCTGGGGGAAGCTGGAGGCTTTGGAGGCCTTCTCTTCAGCTGCAATGGAAAACACAAAGAGGATGGAAACTGTACCAAGGGGGTTTTGTGGGTGGAATGGAGGGAGGGGAAGAACGTTGACGCCTTAGTCCCCGCCTCCCCCTTCCTTTCCCTTCCCTTGCTGCAGGCAGCCACCCTCTATGGGAGCCTGGCATTCTGAGGCCTGCCTGCTGAGCATCCAGCTGGGAAGGGGGCCCTGGGGAACCATGTGCTCTGTGGTCTGGTTGGATCTGCGGGGCCAGAGGCAGGGTTCATTTCAGGGAAGTGCTCTGTGGTGGTGCCTCCCACAGGGTGTGGAGGTGCCAGGATTGGCGCCATAGCAGGGACTGCCACCCTGGCGGGGCTGAGGATGGGGGTGGGAGGAGGGATTGAGAATGGGGTGGTTGACATCTCCTGTCCCTGTCAGGGACTGCTTCCATGTCCCTGACTCTGCAGGCCTGGGTTCCCATGCCCTCATGCCCACACCTCTGCTCTCAGGATCAGGCAGGCAGAGGGATGGGGAAGCTCACACCACCTTTGGATGGTCTGACTGTGCCTCTTGCTCTGAACCCCAAGTCTCAGGTCAATGTCAAATCCCCCAGCCCTGAGGTGTAAGGGGCAAGACAGGGCAAAGAAGCTTCCCAGAAAGATAGCCTCTCCACCACTCCTAAAACTGTGATGCCTCTGCAGGGATTCAAGCATGAGAAAGGCAGGAGGTAGGTGATGGGAGGAGAAAGAGAGTTGGGGGACCAGTGTTACAACACAGACCTCCTTTTCCTCATCACTCTCATCCTCTTGCCCCTCTCTCCTCAAGAGCTCCCGCTGCCCCCATAGCCTGTGGTTAACAAGCAGGGGTGACCCGGGTGCAGACTGGGAATCGTTCGTTCCCTGCAGCCCCACTCTGACATGCTAACCCTTAGGAAGCTTGGCGGAGACCCACAACAACTGGGGCCTGATCAACCCACCCTCTGTCTCTGGCGAGGACCCCCAGCAGCGTCCCCATGAAATCCCTCCTCAGCAGTCCGCTGGGATGACGGGCGACACAAAGACGCCCCACTGACTCACTCAGCCCCTTCCCTGGCCTCAGTCCCATCCCTAGCAAGGGCCCAGCCCCCAGGAGGTTCAGTAAGTTGGCACAGAGAGGCAGGCAGTTTCTACCCCAGGACGTGGCAGCAGGATCACAGCTATAGCCAGAGGAAGCCTGGGACCAGGGAGGTGGGCTTCTCGGCATCTGGGTCTGATGAGTCCCTCTCTGCACTGTGGGAGACAAGCTGGGCTCTCCTCCCATCACCCACTGGAAGGTGGTCAGTGGCCTCCTAGCACCCCCAGGGTATGAGCTCACCACCGCGTTGTATGTCCTGGAGGCCTGGGGGATCTGGTGGGCCCTGGCCTTGGGGGCTGTGCCCAGCCTGCCCAGGTAGCCCACAGTAACAGCCCAGGCACCAGGTTTCCTTCACAACTCAAGTGGAGCACAGAGGAGACCATACTCAGCCCTGACTCTCATTCCTGGCAAACACGTTTTGGTTCTTGGGGTAGTTCCATTTGGGAGGTTAAGAAAGGGGGTCCAAGGACGTTGAACTAAATCATTGAAAATTGGGAAACCAGGGTGCCTGGAAAAGGGCACCTGGCACTTAGCAGACCCTCAAATTGTGTGGCCTGAGAGGGGAGTTGTGTGTCTTGGGTTCACAGGGAGGCCCTGGATTTCAGTTGGACAGTAGTGAGGTGAGTGACTCAGGGCAGTGGGGGGTCAGGACTAGACATGGGGCACACTGACATGACTGAGAGAAAGCCCCCAAAGCCCAGGCACCATGGCTTGCATATCTGCCTCCTGGCCCCTCAGGGTCACTTGCTCAGAGGCAGTGACCAGAACTAGGGGCCTTGGGGCTTGCCTTCTTGACCACAAGCCACTGGGCTGTCAGGCTGTATGTAAGAGTCGCTGACACTTGGTCCACACACTGGGTGATTAAGGAGGAGTACCCATGTTGGAATTGTGAGTCTGGGACTCCTGGCCTGAACAACAGCAGGACCCCACGATCACACAACCCAGCAGGTATGTTCAGTGGGGAGAGGACAGGGATCTCTGAGGCGGTACCAGAGCCCATCCCCGACCCCACTCTCACTGTATCCTTCCCTCCTCCCGCCTCCAGAGTCCAGGCTACCAAGGGCAGTCGACCCTCCCCAGCAGCCGCTCGGCCCCCTTCCACTGTGCAGCCTTGGAACTGCATCGGTGGTGGGACCCAGGGAACACAGCTTGGGGCTGCCTACATGGCAGGCGCCTACTGAGGCCACAGAACCAACCGCTAGGTCTTCAGCTTTCGCTGAGCCTTACTCAGCGCGAGCGCCGTTCGTTCTCACCACCCGGAGTCGCCGAGCAAAACGCGCTGTGGCCTGGGTTCGGCAGCCAGAGGGACCGAAGGCTCGCCGCCTCAGTGAACATATAAGCACCATGCGATGGGCCCTCAGTGGGGCTGTGGCGCTCTCCCTAGCGGTCCCCAGACTTGGTCTAGAGGTCTCAGTCGGGGACCGACTTTTTACAGCTCTCCTCGGAGGTGCGCGGTCCGCCCGCTGATCACAGCCCTTTCGGCCATCAGGCTCGGGGCCTCGGCGGTGGCGGGGGCAGAACTCAAGCGGGAGTCACGTCCCGGAGGGTGCATTCGGAGGACGGAAAGCCAAGCTCAGGGACAAGCTCTGAACGGCCCCCTGAGTTTGGAAGGGGCGGTGAGGCACTTGTCTGGTCCTCAGAGCAGCCACGCGTGGACGGCTCCAGGGCGGCTGGCACTGCTAGGACGCGCTCCGGACCCAGAGCGAGACTGGTCGTCTCCGTAGAGGGCGGCCTGAGGCGGCGCAGGCGGCCAGCGGGAGAGGAGCGCGGTGCGCCAGAGTTTGGCGTGCGCAACTGCCCCGCATAGGCACAGATCGCGCCGCAGGCAGGGCTCAGCTGCGTGCTCACTGGTCTGAACTGGAACCGTTCCGAACCTGTTACTAAAAAGCCGGGAGATAAGGCTGATTCCCCTTTCGCCAGTCACTTCCCCAGAGTTCTGCCCGAGTCCCGGGGCCGTCTCTCCTTAACAGTCCGCTCGGCCGCCCACGCGCCGTGCTCAAGCCGGTTTCGCCGCGGGGCCGCGAGTGGCCCGCGCGCCGAGCTTGGGCCCGGGCACCCGGCAGGCTAGAGGTGGCCGGGACTCTATCCCAGGCTCCGCGCGCAGAGGCCGCGCCGCCTTTTCGTTCGATCTGTCCCCGGCTCAACTTGAATCCTTAGTTTTCTTCTCACACTTGCTCTCATTTTGCCATTTTTCTGCTCTTTTAGGATGTTCTCTTTTTTCTTTCGTTTTGTCTGCTCCCTCGCTCTTCGTCCTTTCCCTCCTTCTCCATATACCCGCTTCGTTCGATCTGCCTTTTGCTTTGTTTTTTTCGTTTGTCATTTATGACTTTGTCTGCCCAGCTCTCCGGCGGCCGTTTACCGCTCGTTTTCGCCGCCCTCCTCGGTTGTTTTGTTTGATTTCCTTACGGCCTTTTTTGGTTGTTATTCACCCTTTTTTGTTTTCTTTCCCAGCATTTCGTTGTCTACAACACCCTCGCGGCCAGAGCCGAGGTCGGTGAGTTCCTCCCGGCCGTGTGTTCCGGCCTGGCGCTCTACGCAGTTCGCCCCGCTCCGGGCAGGCCCTGGAGCTCGGACGGTGGGTGCGGAACCCGGCGCCCAGCGGGGTTACAGGTCGACGGAAGTATCCTTCCCCAAGCAGCGCGCTGAGCCAGCCCGGGTACCTGTCCCTGGTGGTGCTCACGGCACTGCGAGGCTGCCGCCGTCTGGCTGGGATCAGAGGAGCCAGGCCAACTGCTTCTCATTAAGTCCCAACTGTGGTTTTTATCAGGAGAGCCTCTTTCAAAGGGCATAGGCACGAAGCTCTGTGGACTCGCTCATTTCCTCCGCTGACCCCCACACACCTCCCCGCCCTCCTCTACACATTCCCTCCGTCCTGGCTGAGCGAAGGCCGGAGCTACCGGGCCACTCACGGAGACCAGAGAGGCGCCAGCGGGGCGAAGGAGGGGTTGGAGCTGTTCTCGGATGACCCATCTCTGGGCCTAGGTTGCGGGATGTGGCAGGGGAGATGGAACGGGGTCGCGGGCGCCGAGATTCTCACAGGTCAGAGGGTGTGTGGGGCGACAGCGGGATGAGAACTGGCTTGCCAGGGCAAGTCACTCAAGGGCATTGTCGGGATGGCGCGACCTGACTGGCCTTCGTGCGCAGAGCCCCAGCCCAGGAGCCTGAGGCGCCCAGGGTCTAGGTCCGCCCCGGGCTGCTCTCGAAGGCCCATTGGTGGCGATCCGGTGCGGGGAAGCCAAGACTGCGAGAAGGGCGGCCACCACCATGCATAATGACGGAAAGGCCAGGTTAGTCTGAGAAATAAAAACACAATTATTTCGAATTGAGAATGGCGCTGGCACTGCGGCTCTGACGCCGCCACTCCGTCGAGTACCTAAAACTAACACCCTTCCCACGGAGACTGGATCAGGGGATGAGAAACCTGCGGATGCCAGGCCGCAGCCCCCGGCTGAGCACGGCTTGGCCACTCTAGGTCGGGGCCCAGCCTCAGGGCCCTCAATGGGCGCCAGACACAAAAGCCAGGCTTCTCTTCCCCCATCAGGGCTAAGGACTTAACGCAGCACCCCGGCCGGGTCCGATGCTTCTGGTTCGGTCGGTGGCAGCTCCAGCCCAACTCCGACCGAAAACGATCTCTCCTTCCCAGCTCCAGCCGCTTTCAGGCCCGACTGGGCCCCGGGCCGTCGCTGCCCCATGCGCTCTCGACCTCCCGCCTCCCATTCCTGCCGCCGCCAGGGGAAGGGGTGGCTCTGCCTCCCACAACGCGCTGGCCTTTGCCGGACTTGGGCCAGCACCGGCCCAGGAAACCGGTTTGCGGGGAGAAAGGCCCAGGCCGGTCCAATTCGGGAAGGAACAGAGAGGGTCCGGGCTGCACCCTAGGGCCCGCGCCCCGCCCCGCGCGCGTTACCTTCCGCGGGGCCCTCGTAGAAGTGGCAGCCGTTGAGGGCCGGGCCAGGCCCGAGGTCCTGCAGGTACTTCGCTGGCGGCTTGGCCGGCTCTGGGAGGTAGGGCTCCAGGGGCCCGCAGGCCAGAAAGCGGGTCAACCGTGGGCCGTGGGGCGGCGCGGGGTGCAGGTGAGGCGTGGCGGTCGGGGTCCCCTGGGGGCCTGGAGGTTCGTCCCCCGTGGCAGCGTAGGAGCCGGGCCCCGGCCCCACGCCGAAAGGCGCGCAGCGCTCCGGGTCCATGCCGGCTCGGGGCGCACAGGCCGGCCGGGGCCCCAACCCTCGCGTTGCCGGTGCGGCCTGTGCGCGCCCGCCGAGGGGGAGGGACCTGGGCTCGGGGACGCGGAGCCCCCGGGGGCGGCGCGCGCCGCGGGGGGCGGGGGTAGGGGAGGGGTCCGCGCCTCTGGCTTAATGCTGGAACCATCCACGTCACACGCGGCCCCGCGCGGATTAACCCCTCGGAGTCTGGAGTCCGGGAGCCCCCTGACTCACCCCTAGCCCCGTATCTGTAGGCAACCTGGGAGGGAGGGAGGAAGCAGCTCCTCTCAAGGACCCCGCGGGGAGTCGGCGGGGTCCCTTTTGTCTGCTCATCCGGCTGAATCCCAAGCTTAGAGCAGCACCCTTAGTCTTGAGACCCAGCCTAGAGGCTTTTTCTTGGCAGTTGAGAGGTGAAGCGATGCGGGCAACAGAAATACCCTCCCCTGCCCCCAGACTGTCAACCAACAAACACTTTTAGGCCTGGTCTCCTGACATCAGCCAAGGATAGAGCGCTGGGACAGGCAGGGGCTGGACTAGGACTTCTCCGAGTTCTCTTCGCGAGCCTCAGGCAGGAGCTGGAAAACCACTGCCCACAACAGGAAAGTCTTGCCTTAGAGAGCTCATATTTCTCATAGGGAGAAGAATCATTGGGAGCAGTGTCAGGTTGTGTGGAAATAGCTCACAGCTGGAATAGGGAGCTTGGGGTCTTTGGCAGGCACCGTGGTTAATAAGCTGTGGTGGGACCTTGAACTGGCCACTTAGTGTCCTCATCTGTGAATGTGGAGGTTGGGCTGAGTAAGCCCTAAGAAGCCTTCTATATATTCTTGGTGGACTTAGACACAGAGACAGGTTGGAGCCAGGGCTAGAGACAGGGAGACTTGAAGTGCAGCTCAGCATAGAGCAGAGTTCAGCAGGGCCCTTGGGCCAGGTGGAGGAGTTAGCAGAAGCGCTGTTTAAGCAGCAGGCATGGAGTGAACAAATGATCTGAAAGTGCCTGCAGATCCACTGGAAGAGGGGCAGCCTGCAGCTTGGACCTCACCGGGCCACTGCCCCAGGCTGTCGTTTGGAGGAGGTTGAGGGTACAACTGCCTCCCCTACGAGTTGAATCTCCCAATCCAAAAGCATAGGGTTAGTAAGGTAGTTTAGATTTTCTGAGCAGAGAAAGCACCCCCACCCTACCTAAGATCTGAGAAGAAATACCTGAGGGCCCTAGGACCCTGCTCACTTCCTGCCTGGTGAGATGCCCTGGATCTGGGTTAAACCATTTTAGTTTTCAAATCCTCTGGAGAGCTCGGGAAAGGGGTATTTCATTTGAATTCTCATTTCATTTGAATTCTCAATTTTTAAAGGAATCCAGGAGGCCTGGTGTGAACACCTCCCTCTTCCGCTGGTGGCTTAGAGGGGGTTTCTTGGCTGTCCTCAGCAGAGCTGGGCTGTAAATCAAGGCCAAACAGGAACCAGCAGCCTTGCATCTCTCAAGGAGTCATTAAGCCGTTATTAAACATACCATGACTTCTCCGAAGCCTTATTGGTTTAAACACCACTTTGGAGGCATTATGGCCATTAGGGCCCCTAATCTCAGGCTGCAGACAGGGCAGTGAGCTGGGAGCATCTGGGGATGGGATTTCCAGCCAAGGGGGAGGCTCAGCTCAGAAGTAAGATTCCCCTATGGCCTCCCCAGGGGCATTCATTCTCCAGGATCCAGTGAATCCCAGCCCTGGGCCACATAATTTTATCAATGGCTTTTGCCCATTAATTAAGTTTTTCAGTAGTTGTTGATAGGATATTATTGACTTTTTAGGGAAATGTTAGTATCAATTCAGCACACCTGTTCAACAAAGGCAGTCCTGGTGGTGCAAAGGGTTGGTGGTTCCAACTCACCCAGAGGTGTCTTGAAAGAAAGGCCTGGCGATCTGAAAGGTCACGACCTTGAAAACTGTGGAGTGCAGCTCTACTACTCTGAAACATATGGGGTCGTCATGAGTTGGAGTCGGCTTGAGGGCAACTGGTTTTTGGTTTTATTCAACAAAGTTATCAAGCATGTTACTATGGAGGATGAAAATATGACACAGGAAACATGTAGCTGACAGTTTAAACAAGGCAGCTTGGTTTAAACAAATGCCAGGTCTTTTGCTTCAGGTGATAACCTTTCGGAGCCTCAATTTCCTCATCGTAAAAATGGAGGACATGCATGGATGTGGGGTTTTCAGAAGCACTCCTGTTTGATGGGTGTGATGTAGTTTTTTAATTGAAGAGATGGTAGTGATGATGATGACTACAGTCTTCAGAAATGGCCATTAGCAGCCCAGATCTCTTGGTTCCATCACTGAATTGGTGGACGGCTCCTTGCTCCAACTGAATGGGCCTGGGGCAGGTGCTGAACAGAGAGACCCGGGGGAATCCATTCTCCAGGATCCAGTGGATCCCAGCCCTGGGTGACTTAATTGTATCCATCTCTGTTGCCCGTTAATAAAGTTTCAATAGTTGTTGATTGAAGGAGGCAGGAAGTCTCAGATTACATGCAAACTGGACGGGTAGATGGAGTTGCCCACCCTGGGAGGGTTTTCTCCTAGAACCCTACAAGATAGGGCACTTTTGCACTTACAAGAGGAGACGTTCTTGCTTCTCTTTTAAACCACTAGTGAGAAGGGTTGGATGGGGCAGATTCTCAGTGACCTTCCAGGATGTAGAAAATGCAGAAAGGGCAACCTCAGAGTTACTAAAATTCCTTCTAGGAGGGCCAGGAGACCTCCAAAAACCAAAAACCCACTGCCATCGAGTCAATTCCAACTCATAGCAACTCTATAAAATGAGGAGACCTCAGAGGCCCTCATTTTACAGATAAAAATAGCCAACATTTACATAGTACTTACAGTGTGCCAGGCACTACCTGATGTATTCTACGTACATCAATTTGTTGACTCCTCACAGTAATGCTGTGAGGTAGTGCTATGGATTTAATTGTGTCCCCCCCAAAATATGTGTTGTAATTCCTGACCTTAGAAACCCTAGTGGTGCAGTGGTTAAGACCTACGACAGCTAACCAAAAGGTCGGCAGTTTGAATCCACCAGGCACTCCTTGGAAACCCTATGGGGCAGTTCTACTCTGTCCTTTAGGGTTGCTATGAGTGGGAATTGATTTGACAGCAACGGGTTTGGTTTGGGTTTGGTATGCTTGTGGTCATAATCCCATTTGGAAACGGGTTTTTTCGTTCTGTTATGTTAATGAGGCAGGATTAGTGTAGGGTATGTTTTGAATCAATCTCTTTTGAGATATAAAAGAGATTAAACAAGCAAGCTAGAGAATCAGAGACGGGGAAGAAAGATGCCAAAAAGACATAAATATCACACAGGAGCAGAACTTTAAAGAGACAAGGAACTTCCTCCAGAGCTGACAGAGAAAGCCTCTCCCTAAAGCTGGTTCCCTGAATGTGGACTTCTAGCCTCCTAAACTGAGAAAGTATATTTCTGTTAGTTAACGCCACCCATTTGTGGTATTTCTATTACAGCAGCACTAGAGATCTAAGACAGAATTTGGTACCGGAATAGTGCGATGTTGCTCTAACAGATACCTAAAATGTGGAAGCAGTTTTGGAATTGGGTAATGGGCAGATGCTGGAAGAGTTTAAGGTGCCTAACAGTAAAAGCCTAGATTGCCTTGAAGAGAGTATTGATAGCATTATGGATGTCAATGGTGATTCTGATGCGGGCTCAGAAGAAAGTGAGGAGAGTTATAGAGAAAGTCTGTATCATCTTAGAGAATACATATCGTACCAGCAACAGGATGTTGCTAGAAATGTGGGTGTTAAATGTGCTTCTAGTGAGGCTTTGAAAGAAAGTGATGAACATGTAATTGGACAACGGAGGAAGGGTGATACTTTTTATGCAATGGTGAAGAACTTGTCTGAAGTACATTCAAATGTTTGGTGGAAGGTAGAACTTGTTAGTGATGAACTTGGATATTTGGCTGAGATTTCTAAGCAAAATCTTAAAGGGGCTGTGTTGTTTCTCCTTGCCACTTACAGTAAAATGTGAGAGGAAAGAGATGGACTTAAAAATGAACTGTGCAATATGAAAACAAAACTTAAAGATTTGGAAAATTCTGTTGTACAAACTATGGACACATGTCCTAGAATTTGCACCAAGGCGGTGTTCTCATAATCTTTCGTTAAATGGGTTAAGCATGTAACTGATGGATCTCACCAACTACCACAGCATAAAACCCATCAGCTTAGGCTGAAGAGGTCCAGAGACAGAATGAAAGGAAAGAACACTGTCTGCCTCTTGGGATTCTACAGGCAAGAAACACAAAGGTGCTATATCTATTGTTCTCCAAGAAAGAAAAGGATCATCCCTGGAGCAGCTGGGAGATCAGCAGAGCTGTTGGAAGGGGCATAGGAAGCAGGGCCTTCTCGGCTTCAAGGGTTGGGTCAAAGGTTTCCTGGATCTCAAAGGGTGGGCCACAGCCACCTAGGTTTCAAAGAGTTCGATCTTCACCAACTTGGTTCTGGAGTGTGGGGCTGCTGTTAAGGTGTACCAGGGTGATGGGGCCCCTGCCCAAAGCTGAGGGGGCAGTGATGCTATATACCTAAGGGGCAAAAGAACGAGGCCTGCCAGGGCCAAGGGGGTGGAGTCACCACTCAGATGGACGGGGAGAATGGGATCACCCAAAGCCAAGGGGGCAGAGTTGCTGTCCTAGTGGGCTTGGAAGGTGGTGCTGAAGCCCAGGGCCAAGGGGGTTCCACTCAGAATCTTGAGGGCATGGCCAATACCCACAGTCTGGAGGGCAGGGCCATTGCCTAGATGGTCTCAGAGAACAGAGGATTATTTTCAAGCCTTGAGAGCTAATGTAAATCGTTCTGCCTGCTTTTGGGCTTGCTTGGTGCCCATCGTCCCTTCTTTCCCTCCACATTCTCCCATTTGTAATGGAAATGTATACCTTGTGCCTGTTGCACCATTGTATTTTAGAGGCAGATAACCTGTATTCTAGGTTTCACAAATTCACAGATTCGCAGAGGAATTCTACCCCAGGATGGAGTAATGTCTAATGTCTCGCCCATATTTGATTTAGATGATTCAGAAGATGAGATTTTGGACTTGGAGTTGATTTAAGATTTTTGGGATGATGTGATGGGGTGAATGTGTTTTGCATGTGGCACAGACATGAATTTTGGGGGGCCAAAGGGTAGAATGTTATGGATTGAATTGTGTCTCCCCAAAATAGGAGTTGTAATTCCTAACCTCTATACCAGTGGTTATAATCCCATTTGGGGATGGGTTGTCTTTGTTATGTTAATGAGGCAGGATTAGTGCAGGGTGTTTTGAGTCAATCTCTTTTGAGATATAAAAGATATTCAACAAGCAAGCTACAGAAGCAGAGATGGGTAAGAGAGATGTCGAGTGACATGAAGATTGCCCAGGAGCAGAAGCTCAAAGAGACAAGGACCTTCCTCAGAGCTGACAGAGAAAGCCTTGCCCTAAAGCTGACACCCTGAATTCAGACTTCTAACCTCCTCAACTGTGAGAAAATAAATTTCTGTTTGTTAAAGCCACCAATGTGTGTATTTCTGTATAGCAGCACTAGATAGCTAAAAAAAAAAAAAAGATAGCTAAGACAGACATAATTCCTAACCCTATTTTACACAGAAAGAGACTGAGGCCACAGAAGGGAACTATCAGTCGAGGGTGACAAAGCCAGTTAGCAGCAGGAACAGAATTTACACCCACATCCCCAGTCTCCCCTCCCCACACTGACAACCTCTCATCCCTTCTTCAGCAAACACAACAAAGCTGAAGTAACTCAATGAACACCCTCATTCACCCAGCAGGAATTTTGGGGCTTCTTCTTTTTTAATTTTATTGTGGTAAAATATATATAACAAGAAAAAAATTCCATTTTAGCCATTTTTAAGTGTGTAATTGAGTGAGATTAATTACATTCACCATAAGATGCAACCATCACCACTATTCATTTGCAAAAAGTTTTCCATCACTCCAAACAGAAACTCAGTAAGTTTAGGATTTCTTACTGAAAGAGAAGTTGAGGCCAGAGTGGGCGGGGGACAGAGCTGGCCCGGGGCTGAGCCACGTCACCTCACCGCCTTCACAATTACTGAATGGCAGTTTACTGAGACCTGCCGTGCCTAGCTGTGGTGGCTGGGACAGTAGGTGAAGGGTAGTTTTTGCTAAGCCAAGTGAAACAGAAAGCCTAACACCTGAGAGGTTTTATGACCGACACTGCCAGATGTCAAGGGGAGTTTTAAGAGAATTTGTAAGCTCAGCATTCGTGCTGTTTAATAACCAGCTGAATTAAAATAGCATTTGTCACCAACATATGTCTGCAGAGGGCGAGATACGAGCTGACAGCAAGATCCACATAATTCTTGGCTTTATAATGAAAGAACTTAAAAAAAAAAAAAAAAAAAGCTTGCCGCCTGCTGAGAAAACCTACTGTTTAAGTGGCAGTGATACTCATTGGCAGTTTCTATACAACTGTTATACCCTGGTTAATTGTTTAATTCATTCATCTAATAGGAGGGAATTCGCTGGCTCCGGGATATGCAGAGAG
This sequence comes from Elephas maximus indicus, assembly GCF_024166365.1. Taxonomy (NCBI): domain Eukaryota; kingdom Metazoa; phylum Chordata; class Mammalia; order Proboscidea; family Elephantidae; genus Elephas; species Elephas maximus. Next base: position 171,279,610 of record NC_064821.1, on the reverse strand, counting down.
CAAGACAGATGTGACCCCTGCGTTCAGCAAGCCTACACTTTGTTGGAATGGACATGTCTCATGCACAATGAAAAAAAAATTGTCCTTTGGCTGTGAATTAGACTGGAATCTGGCTCTGAGAGTCGTTCCCAGCAACTTGCTCAACTGCGCAGTCAATACTTTAGGGAAACATCGATCCCAGCTACAGGGTTCCCTTCCATTTCCCATCTTCCCTCAGCCTACACAACACGAAGGGGAATCCTCTCCTTTTAATTCCAGTAGGTTTCCAAAAGGGACAAGAACAATGGAAAAGATATAGCCTCAGAGCTGGGATTTGCTTGATATGTACGAAACTTCCTTCCCAACGGGAAAAATTCAGTTTTGTTTCGTTTTGTTTTTTTCTTTGACGGGGAGATAGCCGATATTAACCTTGTGAGGTTGCCATGACTAGGAATTGACTCAACCGTACCAGATTTGTTTGGTTTTTTTATTACCCTTGTCCTGTTTAGAGACTGAAACCCTAAATTGATCCCTATGAAAATTCTGATTTTGAGAGCCCAAGTAGATTGTTTCTCATTAGTGACATTCTTGCTGGAAGGTCAGGCTAAGGAATGGTAAATAAACCTTCAGATCCGGTGCTTTCTCCTCACCCATGATATTTAAAAGAAAGAAAGCTTTTGGCTGTGATTCTAACAATCCAGGCTGCAGTCTGTGCTTTGGGGTGAAATTTCTGGAAGGTAGAGATTTTTTCTTTTCCACTGATCTGTTTCATTGGGAAAGCCTCTTAATCGTTCTGTGCCTCAGTTTCCCTACTGGAAGAACTGGAAGGAATGGTTCTGTAGTCCAGCTTTCCTGAAATGAATGAGACAGTGTTTATGCAGATGTTTTTCTTGAGCCTGAATCCAGGCCTGAACTTACATTTTCCTCCTCATCCTCTCCGCCCACCTCCCTGGGGTTGGGTTGGAAAGGGATGAGGCAGGCCTCAGGGCCTGAGTCTGCTCTCTGACCGGGTCTGTCTTGGGGGGTAGGGGAGGTAAATGGATTCTGTGGCAAGTGCTGCCTAGGACCTTGGAGAAATCGCTTTGTGGAGGAGTTTTTGATGAACTTCCAGCATCCTCAGTGTAAAATAGAAGGGGGCAAGTTTAGGCTTCTTGGCCACTTTAACACTTTAATTAATTTTATGCAGGTAGTTTTTTTTTTTTTTTTTTAGTTTTTCATCAACCTATTGCTGAATGCCTGCCATGTCCTAGAAAATGGGGCTGGACAGTGAGCTCAAAGCCAGAGACACGTGCTTCCCACACTGAGGGCTTTTCCGGGCTGGCAGGAGAGATGTAAAGCAACAGCCACTGACGCCAGGAGAGGGGCTGTGCTGAGGTGGAAGGGCACAGGGGCCATGGGGGCCTATGAAAGCACACCTCCCCCAGCTTTGTGCTGGGGAGAGCTGGTCATGGAACTCTCCCAGGTAGACTCCTGAGCGCTGAGTGGGAGCTCACCAGGTGAAGGTATGGGGCCGGGGAGTGGAGGGATGACAAGAGAATCCCAAAGAGAGCAGCCATACAAAGGCCCAGAGGTGAAAGGGAGGAAGCCATATTTGGGGAACACCAATGTGTGAATACTGCTGGAGCCTGGGGCAGGAAGGTGAGTTTGAGTGGGTGGAAGGAAATGAGACAAAGGTGGAGGACCGCGCAGAAGTCAAGAGAATCTCCAGGGGGTGGGCAGGATGGTTCCAAAGGCATCCATGGTGACTGCCAAGCACAGCTTCAAGCACTAGATTCACTAGCAGGAGATATGGAAGAGGAAGCCCCAGGCCCTAGGCAGTCCCCCTACTCTCAGAGGGACCCAGAACCTACCTCAGCCATCAGACGTTAAGAAAACACATAAATAACAACAATAGCAAAAAGCTAGGAGGTGGAGAGCTGAGTGGAGGGGTCAGAGGAAGTGCTGTGGGGAGGGTGGGTAATCTGTGAGGCCTTTTTAAGCAATGCTCTGGCTCTTCTGGGGAATGCCGGCCAGGGCACCCCTTGAACTCATTTCAGCAGGAAATCCATTGGTTCCAGAGTGTAGATTCCAGATTTGTTATTTTATAGGGCTAACAAGTATGTAATTATCACATTTGGGCCCCTTCAAAAGAAGTGCAAACACACACCACCGAACACCCTTAGAAATTGTGCGTGGGACCCACCCCAGGGTGCCGGAAGGAGCACGTGACCATCCACAGATAGATCCGCTCCAGTGTCTGTCCCTGCAGTGGAGGAGGAGAGGGGGTGACCATCTGGGCCTGCACTTCACAAGGGACTGGGAGAAAAGCAGGTGAAGAAGGTGGCAGGGCCCTTCTCCCCGGCCTCCTCTGGTGTCTCCAGGGAAAGATAGGTGGTGGGGTGAGTAATAATCATTATAGTCACCATTTTACAGAACGCCTGCAGTGTGCCAGGCAAACACCATCTGATTTCATCTTCACAGTGTTAAAAGCTGGTGTTAAGATTCCCATTTTACAAATGGGCAAGGAGTCCCTGGGTGTTGCAAACAGTTTCACACTGGGCTAATCAAAAGGTTCCTGGTTTGAGTCCACCCAGAGGTACCTCAGAAGAAAGGCCTGGCAATCTGCTTCTGAAAAATCAACCATGGAAAACCTTATGGAGCACAGTGAGATTGGACTGTGTATTAGTTTTCTGGAGCCCTGGTGGCACAGTGGTTAAGCATTTGACTACTAACCAAAAGGTCAGCAGTTCGAATCCACCAGCCGCTCCTTGGAAACCCTATGGGGTAGTTCTACTCTGTCCTGTAGGGTTGCTATGAGTCGGAATTGACTTGATGGCAATGTGTTCAGTTTTTTGGTATTAGTTTTGTAATGCTGCATAACAAATCACCCTGAAACTTAGAAGCTAAAAACAACAACAGTCGGTTATTATCTCATACAGTTCCTGTGGGTCAGGGATTCAGGAGCAGCTTGACTGAGTGGTACTGGCTTGGAGTCTCTCATGACCCTAAGTCAGATATCGACCCCAAGTCAGATATAGTATTCCGAAGTCTTGACTTGGGCTAGAGGGTTCACTTCCAAGGTGGCTTGCTCACACGGCTGGCAAGTTGGTATTTACTGTTGACCAGAAAAAAACAAACCAAAACACCCAGTTGCTGTGGAGTCAGTGCCAATTCATGATGACTCCATGTGTTTCAGAGTAGAACTGTGCTCCATAAGGTCTTCAATGGCTGATTTTTCAAAATTAGACTGCCAGGCCTTTCTTCTGAGGCTCCTTTGGGTAGGCTCAAACCAGAAAATTTTGATTAGCAGTCAAGTGCTAAACGGGTTGCGCCACCCAGGGACTCCTTGCCTGTTGACAGGAAGCCTCAGTTCTTCTCCATGTGGGCCTTTCCTCAGGGCTGCTTGAGGGTTCTCACAACATGGCGGCTGGCTTCCCTCAGAGCAAATGATCAAAGAGACCAAGCTGGAAGCTGCCATGCCGTTTATCACTTGGCTTCCGAATTCACATGTCATTACTTCTGCCACGTCTTCCTTGTCACACAAGTTAGCATAGGAGAGGATTACAAAAGATGAGGCTCCTTGGGGGCCATTTTGGAGGCTGGCTACTACAAGCTGGTTCTGAAAATTCCCCATATTCCTCCCACAGCTCCTAAATGCTTCTGGGATCAAACCCAAGTTGCCTAACTTCAATGCTAAGGCTCCAATGTTGAATGTTGGGCTGGAAGAAGTGACTAGACTGAGGGGTTAAGAAGATTTGAAGCGGCACAGTGTGGTCTTGGTTAAGTTTTAGTGCCACTGGGCAGCAAGAGCCATACTGCCTGTACTGAGGAAGCCTGGAGAGACCCTGGAGCAGCCTTGGTCTTCTCTGCATCTGGGTGCTCAGCTATCATAGCAGGAAAAGTCCTAAGGGCTCTCTCAGTACAGTTAGTTGATCTGAGGGCTCCACAGGGTTTCTTTGTTTATGTGGATGGAGGAAAGAAGTAGCCCGGCCTTTTCTCTATGCTTTACAGATGAGAGGCATGAGAAGGGTACTAGAATTCCCTGTGTGCACTTCTGTCAGCTTAGCAAAGGAACCCTGGCCTTAGACCTTGAGCTGAGCAACGGGAAGGCAGACATTGCTTTATTTAATTCTCACAACGTCCTTAGGAAGTATCATCATCTCCATTTTACAGATGAGAAAACTAAGGCACAGAGAGAGTAAGTAACTTGCCAGAGGTAACTCGGGGCTTAGGAGAAGAGAGACACAGCCAAGATGTAAGAGAGTGGTCCAGGCATGAAGTGACAAAGACCTGGGGTGTGGCAGGGAGAATGGAGAAGGCCGGCTAGAAAGGTATTTAATGGAAAGAAATGACCAGGTTTGTTGCCAGATGGGGGAGATAGGGTATGGAGGCTCAAAAGCCAGAAAATGGAAACCACAGAAGCCCCGTGTCTGGCAGCAGTAGGAGGGATAGCAAGCTGGTCCTTTTGGGAGACAGGGCACAGGGATGTGCCTTCAGAGGACACCTCGGACCTCTGAGCCAGATTTCATTCCAGAAATGGGTCCTTTACCCAGAACACAGGGCATCTGCAAGGCCCTGGGCTACGGGAATCTCCCAGAGAAGGCAGAGGGAAGAGGGCTTGGAGTAGGCCTCCCAGACTCGGGAATCTTTGTGATTGTGCCACCCTGGTGACATCCCTGGGTGCCCTAGGTTGCTGAGCAGGAGTAGAGCTGGCTTCTCCTGCCCTCAGAGAGTATGGGCTAACCCCAGCCCTGGCTGAGAGACCACAGGTAGGAGTTCGGGTGGAGAGCTCGGACCCCAGCATTGGTGTGATTCCTGGAAAGCAAGATGGCAGGGGCAAGGGAGGCCAGGAAGACCAGGCCTATGGCTGGTTTGAGCCTCCCTATGGAGGTTATGGAACCCTTGGTCCCTTTAAAGGAGTGAGGAGGGCCTGAGGCCTTCAGCTGCAGGTGAGGTAGCTCTTTCCTGCTCCAAACTCTGGGATTTGAGGTGACAGCAATGATTTTAGCAGCCATTCCTGCCTTTGGGGTGGGCACTGTGCCAGGCCTAGGGATTGAGGTAGGGGTATAGAGGGAGGCTAGTCTGCTGTGGTCTCCTGAGGCTTGGTTGGTGGGGTGTGAACATAGTGTGTGCATGTGTGGAGTCCGTATCTGTATCTCTATTCGGTAGAAGCCTCAAAGCCCTGCATCTGCTTTGGGAGCCCCTTGCAGTGCGAGGTAGGCTAGCCCTGGGTTTTGCGGGGTCCTCACAGGGGAGGGTATCTGTAACCACACACAGACCCTGGGACGCCTGGGGAAAACACTTCTGTAGGCACATTCACACCAGACCCATTGGACAAAGAGACCAGATATTTTGCTGTTTGATAAACTTCATAAAATAGTGGAGTTGAGTGATTTTGCTGCTGCCTGAATGGAAATCTTCTAACAACCCATGCCAAGAACATAAATAAGGCCGTGGCTCCAGGACAGGAGCTGAAACATGGGCAGCGAAAGGTACATCAAAGCAAAGCTGGTTCTGACAACTGGGAACTCCGTGTGTGGTGAAGTGTGTGTGTGAGTGCGTTTGCGTGCACGTATGTGCATGCGGGTGTGTGCATATATGTGGTGATGTGTGTGCACACGTGTGTATCTGTGGTGAGGTGTATGCCTTTGTGAGGTTTGTGTGTGCACGTGTGGTGCCATGTGTATATGTGTGTACGGATACACATGCACGTGTTGTGAGGTGTGTGCCTACGCTGAAGTGTGTGCGTGTGTGTATGTGTAAGTATGTATGTGTTGGGGAGTGTTCAGCAGACACTAGGCCACACGGAGAGGCCCGGAGACGCATCCTGGGCTGTTGCCAACCCCTCTGGAGGCAGCCCTTCACACAATACGCCTGCCTGGGATTTAGCTAGGATTAGGCCCAGCCCTGCTTGGTACAAAGGAAAACCAGTGTTAGCCATTGCTGGAGGATCCAGGCCCCTGGTCTGCCAGCTGGAGGTGAGAGGTGCCCTGCCAGCACAAAGAGGGCAAGAATTCCTTGGTGGTCTGGGTGACCAGCCCCTGCTGTCCACCTGAAAGGTTTAGTCTTCACCGACAACAGAGGGTACAAGCCTAGCTGTAGAAAATCAGCCCTGTCGCTTGTGGCTCCAGGGGCTCCACGCACTCTGAGGGCACAGAGATGGAACAGAATGTTAGGTCCCACCAGAGTTTAAGCATCTAGTCCAAAGGTTCTCCAGTGTTTTTCTCAGGCCAGGGGCAGCATCGCCTAGGAACCAATACCAAATGCAAATCATTGGGCCTCACCCCAGACCTATGGAGGCAGAAACTCAGGGGGTGGGGCCCAGCGTTCTCCATTTTAACTAGTTTTCCAGGTGATTCTGATGCTCTGTCACCCTCGTTTAGAAACGAGAAAACAGGCAGAGGGAGCTTTCACCCAAAGCACACAGCTCATTAGGACACAGCCACCTTCCCTCTTACCCATGTGGTCTCGGCTATGGATTTTGCAAAAAATATGGGGGAGAGCTTAATACATTTTTTTTCTTAGTGGCAACTGCTATGCGTGTTTATATTTTCCATTTGTTAATAAACTATTTAGATCCATAGTATCGCTGGAGCCCAAACTGTGCATTATTTGGCCTAAAGTCTGGGCTCTGCAAAGTGGACATGTGGGTCTCCAGCCAGATCATACCCCTCACCTCCAGTCACAGGCACCTTCCTCCCCAGCGTGTCCCCAGTGCTCTCTCAGTAACTGCAGTAAACCAGCCCACCAGCCTCAGAGTCTCACCCTGAGGGGAAGTTTTCGTCAATAACTCTGCCTCGGTTTGCTGGACCAACCGTAGAGTGGTGGGATTCTCCTCGCCCACAGGCCAGCGCTGCGTTCCTGAGAAGACCTGCGGCTCCTTCCGGTGCTCACAGAGGCCCAGCGTGTTTCCAATATTGCATCAATGTTTTCCTCAACAGAGTAATGCTTTAATGGGGGCAGATTTGTTCTCAGTGCGGAGAAACATGTGTGCCCTTATCAGACCTGGAGAGGGAGAATCCCGCCCCCGCCCCACATCGCTGTCCAGGCAATCTGGTCACTTCTTGGGGTTCCTCTTGCAAGCTCAGTTTCGGTGGTGTGAGGAGAAGTGAGAGGCCCTCCGAGACTTTGGGGTGAGTAACTTTTCTAAAAGAGAAGAACCACGGTAGATAACAGTGTTCACATCGCCCCAAATTTCTGGGAAATTTCTATTATGGCTTGAGCTTCTTAGCCAACAGGGAAAAAGTCAGTTTGCTTTCATCCGGTGTAAAGAGGACCTTACTGAGGATTTAAAATGGGTGTGGGGAAGGGTAGGAAGGGAGAAACCCATTCCCTTCCTCCTCCAAAGGCCTGGATGGAAATGGGTTGGCAAAGGGGCAGGAAGCCCAGGGCAGGACCCAGCCTCTGGCCCCTCAGTCAGACAGAACGTTCCCTGACCTCAACCTTTAGTAAACTAAGACCCTGCCCTCCTGGGAACTTGATTTTTTTTCTGAACCCAGGTTTCTTTTTCTGAAATTTCTGAATCTGGCATTCTTCAGCCTTGGGGAGCTGTGACACCCTGGGATGGTTTGTTTGATTCTCCAACATTCTCCTCTGCTTCCCCTTCCCAACCAGGGGTCCATAACCTCCCGTTAAATAAAGTCCGTTTCGTTTCGAGCATTTCATAAAGCCTGAGAGATCACTGGAGTCTCCTCGGAGTGTTCAAAACCAGGTTTGGGAATCTCAGATCAAGATAACATTGGGCAATGGATGATGGAGACAAAAGAAGAGAAAGGAGAGGGAGTGAGAGACAGAGGTTTCTTTTTTCCACTGGGTCTCTGATGAGGCTGGAGGGCTCCGGCTGGTTTCACAGAAATTCTATCAAAAAATGGTTGCTTCCGTTCTGCTGTACTGAGAACAGAGATGGAAAGAGACTCAGACAAGGAGAGACAGAAAGAGAAAAAGAGAAAGTCGCTCCAGGGCTCTTACCCAGCCAATGGCACCCCCGCTCCACCGAAATAGTACGGGTTTCAGGGAAGCCCTCTTTATGAATGTGAAGTCTGCTGTTTTGAGTTTGGACCCTGGAAACTTGCCTCCTGCCCAAGAAGATTTGTTTTATTAAGTGGTCCACACCTGAAAATAATTGAGTCTCTCCGCGTGGGTGCGGGGGTGTGGAGGGAGGGCAGAGGCGGGGCGGCGTGGCGGCTGCGGCCGTTCAGAGCGCCTCTCCGTCTCTGCGCTCCGCGCCTCCCGGCGCCCCTGTTCGCTCCGCCGCCCCGCAACTTTGCACCGGTCTCCCGCACGGCCTTTGCGGACGGGGAGGCCTGGGGCACGCGTGGTAGGTGGGGGAAGCATGTGGGACGAACGGGAGTGTGAATGTGGGGAAACGGTGCGCCCAATGTCCCCTCGCACTGCCGGGTCGGCTGGTGCCCGGTGCCCGCATCCGGCCCGCGCGCCCTCGCCTGCCGGCAGGGATTATCCGTGGCATTGGCCATAGGAGTCTCCTCCCCAAAAGGCAACAACAGAGAGACTGAAATAGATAAAAGTATACACAGTTTCATGTCAACATCAAATCCCTATAAAATTAGATCAAAGGCAACGGGCGCTTTGTTTCTTTGCGGATCGCTCCGCGCTCTCTTCTCTCCAGCCGAGGCCGAGGACTCGAACACTGCTGCCCTGGGCCTGAGCCGGGCTGGTGCGCACGCGAGCGGAACGGACGCAGTGCGGTGAACTTGGGGCCTGGTAAATGCACAACAGCCCACAGACGGCCGGCCGTGTGGCAGGCCTGCTGGGGAGCCGAGCCCGAGGCGGCAGGCGGAGGAAACGCGCGAACCGCGAGCGCGGTCCGCGGAGCCCGCGACGGCCCGCCTGCTGATCCGACGGGCGGGCCGGTGTCGGTTCCTCCGGACCCGCCGTGCAACTCGCGACCAGGACGCGGCCGGGCCCCGAGGTGAGCGGCCGGGCAACGAATTTCTGAATTCCGTAGGTTGTCGGCGCCGGGCTGCGTCAGCTCCTGCGCCTCCCCCGGGCTCCTGCTGCGAGAGCCGTGCTGTCTGCTTTCGTTTTCTCTTGCCTTTCTGAATCCCACTCTTCGGTGAACATTGTGTGTGTGTGTGTGTTTCCTTTTCTCTTCCCGAAACAATCCTTCTAAGGTGAATGACTAAAAATGGAGATTTCTTCTAACTCCTCGAGGTCACGGACAGATTTTGCAGGGCGAGATGGAACTCCTCCGTGTGTCTCGTGGAACGTGCGAATTCGACTTTTTTCTAATCATAACCCTGCAGTCTATCCGAGCCTTGGAGATTAGGACCGCGAGAAATGTGAATGGAGATGAACCTTTACATTTCGGGAATAAATGTGAAGAACTTTATTGGTAGCTGTATTATGGTCTCTTTCTCTCACCCCACATAAAAAGGAATTGTAAATTACGGACTTCTCTGAGTGCATCAGCTTTCTGTGCTGTAGCATTCCATCCCTCCGGACATAAATTTCCATGTCTGCAAACCCTGCTCAGAGGTAAAACCACGTATCTATTTTGTGTGCCTGCGTGTGCTGGCAGTTACATTGCCAACGATGGAGAAACTGACGGGACATCTCATGGACGTTGGAAGGAGGGTTCTCTTAGATGAGTTTGTGTCTGTGTGAGTCGTTTGTGTTTGAACACCTGGGGGAAAGAAATGCCTAGAACTCACCCTGGTCAGTAAACCAGCTAAAGCGGACCTTCACCTTATAGTATGAAACTGCAGGAAATTCAGAAGCAGAAAAATTAAAGAGAGACCAAGGGGGGGTGGTGGTGGGCGGGGGGGGGGGGTAGTGACTGTCAAGAGAGACAGAAAAAGAGAAGAGAGGGATGGAGGATGGAGGAGACCATGAAAAGAGGCAGACCCAGTGCTTAAAGGCACAAAAGAGATGGAAATTCAGGAAAAAAAAAAATTACATGAGGGAAAGAGAGTAGAGAGAAAACGGAGAGAGAGAGGCATACTGTTAGAAAAAGAAATATAAAAAGAGACAGAAAGATAAGGGGAGAAAGATAGATGGAAGGAAAAAGCGTCGCTATAGAAAGACCTAGAAGAAGAAATACATCAAGAGGGATGGAGAGACAAAGAGCTGAGCCCAGACTTGGGGGGAGGGGGAGAGAAGATAGAAAGAAGCTCTGAATGCCGGGAGACTCCCCAGGGCCAGGCCGCGTCCCCAGGGCCCTCCTTCTCAGGTTTCCCCAATGCCAGGGAAATCCAGGGAAGTCTTTGTGGGTGCATTTGTTTGCTCCAGACCCGGATCTGGTGATGCCAGTTGATTCGGTTTTTAAAAAGTGGGTTTGCAGCCTTCTGGGCTGGGGTGTGGGCCTGCTAGCCATCCTTAAACCTGCAGATTGGATTGAATTTCAGCCACTTTGATGGTCCTGTAATCGTCTCCCAGTTTTCCAATTTCCAAGCCCCCTCCACGCAGCTCAGGGTTGAAAGGGGACTTTAAAGACGCCTTTGATAACCGTCTCACTGTTACGTATTTCCATAACAATTTTCTTCACCAGATCTTTGTGTCTGATGCAGCCCCAGATGTTCTGGTGGAGAAACAGGGAGCCAGTCCCCTCTGTCCCAGCCCGCCAGGCACTGGGAACAGGGTAGGGAGGAAATGCAAGTGCTGCAGGACCCAGGACCCTCTTCTAGCATTTCTCTCCTCTTGTCACACCTTATTGCCACCGCTTCCTCAGCCACACTTTCTGGACCTTTCTCAGGGCCAGAGACCAGTCCTTTGCACACAGCTCTGGCACCAGAGAGGCCTTAGATGCCTCTTTTCTACCAAAACTTGCCTATCCTGAATCCCCCTCCACGTGCTTGGCTTGGTGACAGTTTGTGGAGCTGATAAACTACTCCATGCTAATGTTGTAGTGGGTCAAATTGATTCCAGGTGCCCCTCCTGGAGTGTTTTAACAGGCCCTTCTGGAAACACAGTGTCCTTAGAAGCATCAGGAGACCTTTTCTTCCTCCTCAAGCAGTTATTGAATATCTACCTTGTGGATGCCCAACCCTTCAGGAGCGCAACATCTATACTGTTGGGGAAATGAGACATGGATGCAAAAAACGTGGGCCAAAGGCTGAGTAAGTGTGAAGAATGCAGGAGAGAGATGTAATAAAGCATTCAAAGGCAGCCAAGATGACTTCTGGCTGGGGACATCTGGGACAGCTTCACCGAGGAGGTGCCCTTTGCTCTGGGTTGTAAAGGACGTGCAGGGTTAGAATTCCTGGTGATGGGGGGACGTGGGGCACCACAGCAGGTTGATGGGGGGACCTTTGGGGGCACAGGCACTTTCTGATGCTCCCTCCCCGTATAAGACCTGGGTAATTGTTGGAGCAACATTGAATTCAATGCACCCAACATGTGGAAGAAAGACTTGGTGATCTTCTCCTGTAAAGACTACAGCACAGAAAACCCTATGGGGCAGTTCTACTCTGTCACATGGGGTTGCCGTGAGTCAGGACTGACTCAGTGACACCCAACAAGAACAACAACATTTGCTGAAGCGAGCCACCCAACGGGCACGTGCTGAGCAGTGGGTGAAGGAATGGAGGAGTTGGTCATGGTCCTCCTGGGAACTCTTGGTATAGATCATGTCCTGCAGAACCCCAAGGAGTTAACTCCCGGCTGCTGGGGCAGGGAGAGGGGAGGAGGCCAAGCAAGCAGAGGTCAGCCCCCCACCCCTTCTTCAGCCAGACCAGTTCTACTTTTTATTTACTGGGGTTGCATGTGAACTTTCCTTTGGAAGAAAAAGGCAGGCTGCTGCTTAAAAAGAAAGAAAGGAAGACAGTACCTGGTTCATAGGTGTTTGTTCATTATGAAAAATAGGTATTTAAATAATAAAAGTATGAGTATGTCATGAACCAAAGACCATCAAGCCATAGGCCAATTCTGGATGCTACGTTTCAATTTAAAAGCAAAACAAACAAACAAACAAACTCAGGTCCCAAAGTCCCTTCTGTGCTTTACCTTTCTGTCTGTGCTCTGTGGAAAGAGGGCCCATCAGGCAATGTGGGGCTAACTGAAGGTACTACTTGTGCCCTGGTCACTCAATGCTGCCAGTATTTTCTCTGGCATTATCTTCCCACATCCTGTTCTTCCCCCAAGCCATCACCTGGTCAGGAGTGGCAGGATTCCAGCTGCCTTCAGAACACTCAGGGGTTCCATCCTAATGATACCATAAGACCACGTCCCAAAAGTAAGAAGTCCAGTCAGGCAGAGTCCAGTCACAGTTGGAAATCCCTTCCCCGCTCTTTGTTGTATCTCGTAAGGTGCAATATGATAAAGTGTCACCAGGGGGCAGGCTAGAAACGTGGGGTTCAGCTATCAGGACTAGGCTTGATTTTGGCTTTGTCCACAAAATGGGCTAAAAGCCCACAGTAAGAGGGGCCCTGTGAGGTATAAAAGATGAGCACTCGTAGCCCCTGCCTTCAAGATGCTTACAGTCCCATGGGGACTTGGATAATACAATTCCCTATTTCTTAAGTAGCCAAAGGAGTCCATCTAAGTTGTAGCTGGAGCCCCCAGCCTTTTCCAGCTGCCCAGCCTCTGCTCAGGGTCCCCACGGGCTTCTCCAGCTGCAAAGACCAACACCAGAAAAGCCTAGGCTTGGTTCTGCCACAATAAGATACTCCCAGACACACCTGGGGTGCATTGACTATGGTGGGTTCCTTGTAGGTGGGACCCCTGAGAAAACAGCATGCTGGAGCCGGAGCCCTGCCCCAACCTAGGCTGGGGTCTGCCCCAGGCCCCCTCCCACTCCGCAGCTGAGCGATGTGTGCCTGTGAGAGGACAGGCCAGCCCACTGTGCTGGGGCAGAGAGAATGCTGTTCAAAGGCTAGTGTGTGCCTGTGTGCATGGGTGTTTGTGGTAGTGTGGGTGAGGGGCAGCCAGTGCTCACAGATTGCTGAGGCACCCCCCACCCCAGCCTGCCCTCCATGCCTTAGCCCCTCAATGCAAGATGTGGATTACACAGCTACCCTACTCAGGGCCCGGTGCTCAGCACTGTGGGAGGCAGAGGAGTGAGTCTGACACGGTTCCATCCTTGGGGGACCTGTGGGGGTAACAAAACAGAACTTCCGGAAATAAGCCCCAGAGGCTTCATGGGGCAGGTTTGTTGGGCAGGCAGCAGGGGAGGAGGATTTGACCTGGGCTTTGAAGGATGAATAATCCAAAAGATCAGGGGTAGCAGGGGCACATCTGTCTTTCTAGTGCTGAATTTTCCACGCCAGGCAGCAGGCCTGGCACATCACCAGTAACCAGTCGCCGGTGAGTGGATTCCAACTCATGACAACCCCACATGTGTCCGGGTAAAATCGTACTCCACAGGGCTTTCAGTGGCTGATTTTTCAGAAGTAGATGGCCAGGACTTTCTTCGCTTTCGAAGATGTGGTGAAACCCATGTGAAATTGTGCACTGCAGATTAGTAAGTGAACACAATTAAGCCCGTTAGCACCATGCTTACTGGTTAAACCACCGCTGGTCCCAGGCAAAAAGGGATGGTTGGTCATTCTAGCTATTCCTCTTCTTGGAAAGGGCTATCCGTAGGTTCCTCTCAGGATCTTCCCTCCCCAGCACTCCCGCCAGCCCCTTTTTCTCTTTCTTCCCTGCCCAGCAGGGTCTCCCCTCAGATCTCCTGGGCCTACCCCTGCCCCAGCCATGGCCCCCCAGCCTGACCTCGGGGCTGCTCGCTTCCCTTTCGCTCGACCATTCCTGATAAAGATACTAGAAACAGGTTTGCCCTTTCACCTCTGCATATCCTTCCACAGATCCTGCGGGTCCCCACATCCTGGGTCACATCCTGTGGAGCCCTGTGCTTCCCCCAGGCTGCAGACCACCAGCCCAAGGCCTTGGGTGGGAGAGAGGAGTGAGGGAACAGCGTATATTTCGAAGGCCACAGACCTTGGGAGATGGGCCTGTCTACATCCTGGCTGCCAAATCCCTGAGGCAGAGGAAGTCCTGGTGCCTGCTCCCAGGACACAGAGCTGGCTGGGCAGGGTGGCTGAGCTGACCGATTCCTCCCCCTGGATTTTGACTGACATTCTTAACGGAATTGGCCGGATGTTTCTCCTTCACAAGAGACACAGCCTCGAGCGAGACAGCTGTGCCTCCCTCAGCCTGGCTGCAGCTGGAGGTCTGAGAACCCAGGATCCACACTTCCTACTTTTGGGATAACATTGCTGGGCCAAAAGGTCTCCAGAGAAGGGGTGCAGTGGCTTCTCCAGGTCCCAAGAGGGTCATCCAGGACTTGCATCTGAATACCTTGTCCTTATTGCACCCAGCTTGGCTTGCTGGTTGGGTCTGTGGTCCCCATGTGGACACTCTTATCTGATTCCGTCAAGCAGTGCTGTGAGGACCACCTAATACTCAAGAGACCCCTGGGGTCTGGCCTTTGCCAGGCACCGCAACAGGCACTGAATCATGCGGAGACCCCTCCTTATTTTTGAGGAGCTCACCATCCGGGGACTTTACCGCCCAGGACTTCCGTCCTGTAAATTAGAAGTGTGATCACAGGCAGCTATTATTTAAAGGAACCTTGTAATCTTTGCTGGTTCAGAAGATATGAGTTTGCAGTGTTTGGGAAGATATACCACTTGTAACAACATCGATGTTTTGGCCTTGAGATAATAAGAACTATACATTCAGAGACTGTTCCCCTTCTGGGAAATCCAGTCACAATAAATAGCAAAAGCAGCATTCAAGAGGACGGTATCCACCTGCAGCCTGCAGGTAATTATGGGAGGGAAAGGAGGTGTTTCCACTCTTGATTTCGAGACACTTTGGGTGATTATGGGCTTTGCACAAGAATATGAAGCACAGGGCTCACATTTCTGTGTTTGCATTTTCTTAGAGCCAGACTTTAGTCACTTGAGTAGCACCTTCATGATTTTGGTCCCATCTGAGCACTGCTTGTACTGTGAACTTTTTTAATTAACTCTGGTTGGATCTAACGGTTAAGTACTCAGCTTTGAGCCAGAAGGTTGGCAGTTTGAACCTCACCCAGAGGTGCCCTGGAAGACAGGCCTGGTGATCTATTTCTGAAAGGCCGCAGCCTTGAAAATCCTATGGACCAGTTCTACCCCATGGCAGCTGACAACAACAACAACATAGACATATATATGGCCACGTATGTATCGCAAAAAGAGTATATATTATATAACATATTTTTATATATTATGTGTTTATACATTTTACAAATACATAAAATTATTAAAATTGTATAAAATACACATACATATATACACATTCACACAGATATATATACACACACATAAAAAAAAGAAACTGTTGCCATAGAGCCAATTCTGTTTTATAGTTACCCTACAGGACAGAGTAGACCTGCCCCACAGAGTTTCCAAGGCTGTCATCTTTAAGGAAGCAGGCTGCCACATCTTTCTCCCGTGGAGCAGCTGGTGGGTTTGAATTGCCGACCTTTTAGTTAGCAGCCGAGCGCTTAACCACTGCATCACCAGGGCTCTTTATATACATGCATATGTATATATATAAATACACACATATGAATGTCTTTTCAAAGGCAACTTGACACCCTTGCCATAAATGGAACACCAGTAGCGCTTGCCATGACAGAGGGTAGCCGTAAAAATAAACAAAGTGAAAAGTGAGCAATGTCATTTCATCGTAGTTAGAGTGGCCTATAGAATGCTTTGAATCCAAGGCTTGCTTTCTTTTCCTTAGACACAAATCTAACAAATGTTTAAAAATGTTAGAGGGGTGTTATTCACATTTGCCTCCTTTTTGGTGACCGGGTACAGCTATTACTTAAAGGGCGTGTTGTAATCAGATATGAAAGAGAAGTGGAGAGGAATGATTTTCTCAGGGTGCCATCTAAGATTATCTCACATTCTGCCCAGGAGCACTGAGTGGTTCCCTGGTCTGTCCAGGAGAAAAATGTCCCTGGTCCTTGGCCTAAAGCGTCCTCTCTGTTAATTCCTGACCATGTTTCCTTGAAGCTCTCTGTCACTGGATGTGTGTTCCACTGCAGCCTCATTCTTCAGCCCCACAGGGAGAAGACTGAGGAAGCTGCTGGAAAAGAGGGGTGCTGGTCTTGCCTTCTCTGGTGTTGCCCGGACTATTCCAGCCTTAATGACATAACCCTAGCAGAATTGTTTCTACTTCCCTCAGCAGAGCTACAGGCAATTTTCCGTAATGATTATGAGAAGACCCCACGCAGGAGAACAAGTGGGACGCTTGAGCTACGCTTCCTGCTGCTGACGATTCTCAAATGATGTCTTCAGTGCTGCCCCCTCCCCTGAGTTCTAGACTCGTATGTCCAGCTGTCCATTTGTCCTGTCCACTTGCAAGGCTAACAGGCGTCTCAGACTTAACATGTGCAAACAAAGCAGGGTTCTTTTTTTTTTTCATTGTTGTATATATATATATATATATATATATATATATATAAAATACAACATTCTTGATCCCCACACAAACCCGCTTCTCTCCCAGGTTTCCCCATCTCAGTTAAAGGCACTGCCACTTCCCAGTTGCTCAAGCCAAAAAGCCCACTTGGTTCTTTTCTTTCCCTCACATCCCAGATCCAATCCACCTAACGAGTCCTCCTGGCTCCACCTTCAAAATATATCCAGAACCAACTATTTCTCTCCACCTGTGCTGCCACCATCCTGGTCCATGCCACCATGGTCTGTTGCCTGGACAACAGAAAATGCCTCCTAGTCTATTATCCTATGCACTGAAGCCAGAGTGATTTTTTTTTTAATTGCAATAAAATGCATAATGTAATATTTACCATTTTAACCATTTTTAAGTGTACAATTCAATGGAATTAAATACATTCACAATGTTGTGCTATCATTACCACTATCTATTTCAAGAACATTTTTATCACTCCAAACAGAAACTGCATACTCATTGAGAAATAAATCCCCATTCTCCCCTCCCTCCATCCCTGGGAACCTGGTAGCCTACTTTCTGCCTCTATGAATTAGCCCATTCGAGGTATCTTATATATGTGGAATCACACAATATTTGTCCTTTTGTGTTTGGCTTATTTCACTCAGCGTAATGTTTTCAATGTTTGTTCAAGTAGTAGCATGTATCAGAACTCCATTCGTTGTTATGGCTGAATAATGTTCGATTATATGTATATTAACAAACCCTGGGTGGTGTAAATGGTTAAACCCTAAACTGCTAACCAAAAGCTTGGCTGTTCAAATCCACCCAGTGGTCCTGTGGGAGAAAGACCTGGCAATCAGCTTCTGTAAAGATTAGGGACAGTTCTACTCTGTCACATGGGGTTGCTATGAGTCGGAATCCACTCCGCAGCACCCAACAACCACTATACACCATCCATTTTGTTTATCCATTCATCTATTGATGGACATTTGGGTTGTTTCCGCCTTTTAGCTATTGTGAATGATGCTGCCATAAACATTAATGTACAAGTATCTGTCTGAGCCCCTGTTTTCAGTTCTCTTGGGTCATATCTTGGAATGGAATTGCTAGGTCATATGGTAATTTCATGTTTAACTTTTTGAGAAAGTGCCAAACTGTTTTCCACAGTGACTACACCATTTTACATTCCTACCAGCAATTCACAAGCGTTCCAGTTCCTCCACATCCTCACCAACATTTGTTATTTTCTAATATAGCCATCCTAGTGGGGGTGAAGTGATATTTCATTGTGGTTTTGATTTGCATTTTGCTAATGACTAATGATGTTGAGCATCTTTTCACATGCTTATCCGCCACTTGTATATCTTCTTTGGAGAAATGTCTATTAAAGTCCTTTGCTCATTTGTTTCATTATGCTATCTGTCTTTTTGTTGTTGCATTATAGGAGTTTTTTGTAATTCTGGGTATGAAACCCTTATCAGATATGTTGTTATTGTGTGGTATAGAGTTGATTCCAACTCCTAGGGACCCTCTATGACAGAGTAGAATTGCCTCGTGGGGTTTCCTAGACTGTAATCTTTACAGGAGCAGATCTCCAGGTCTTTTCTCCTGTGGAGCAGCTGGTGGGTTCAAATCCCCAACCTTTTGTTTAGCAGCCGAGCACTTTACCACTGCACTACCAAAAAACCAAACCTGTGGCTGCCAAGTCTATTCCGACTCATAGTAACCCTATAGGACAGAGTAGAACTGCACCATAGAGTTTCCAAGGAGCGGCTGGTCGATTAGAACTGCTGAACTTTTGTTTAGCAGGTGAGATCTTAACCACTGTGCCACCAGGGCTCCTTTATCAGATATATGGTTCCCTAATATTTTCTCCCAATCTGCGGGTTGTCTTTTCACTTTCTTGATAGTGTCCTTTGATGCACAAACATTTTTATTTTTCAGAGTCATCTATTAAAGACGTAAATCTGATTGTTTCACCCCATAGCTTAAAATTCTCCAATGGCTTCTCTTGGCACCGAGAATAAAATCCAAACTCCTTTCCATGATCTGGGCCCTGTCTACCGTTCCTTCCTCACCTCATACCACTCTGCCCACGCTTATTCTGCTCCAGCCACAATGGCGTCTTTCCATTGCTCAAACACTCCATCCCACCTCAGGGCTTTTGCACCTGCTGTTCTCGCTGCCTGTTCTCTCCCCTCTTCAGCTCATGGCTGGCACTTTCCCTTTATTCAGGTTTTTAGAAGACCCTCAATGAGATGGATTGACACAGTGGCTGCAACCATGGGCTCAAGCATAACTACAGTTGTGAGGATGGCACAGGACCGGGCAGTGTTTCGTTCTTTTGTACATAGGGTCGCTATGACTTGGAACCGACTCTGTGGCACCTAACAACAACTGAAATGGCATCTCCTTTGAGGGGTTTTGTGGCCACCGTGGTATACTACCTTCCTCCATCATTCTCTAATCCCCTACCCTGTTTATTTTTCTTCATAGCACGTATCACTATTGATATTATATTATTTATTTATTTGCTCATTTGTTTACTGATTGTCTCTTACATGAGAATTTAAATTCACAAGGACATGGATTTATCGATCTAATTCACTGCTTTATTCACACTGTCTAGAACAATCTTGGAAGCCACTGGCATTCAATAAATATTTGTTGAATGATGAATGAATAAGCAAATATAGAGCCTTTGAATAATAAGTTTGTGTAAGAGCACAGTATCATACGATGTAATCCATGCTGTAAAATTGGATTATATGTTTTGTTTTCTTTATATGAAGTCGTTTAATCCATTTTTATATATCAGTATAAAGTTGGCAGCAGTGCTTCCTTGGAATACTAATAACAACGAATACCACTTACTAAGTAATTCCTACACACCAAACAGGGTTTGATAGGCTTAAGTGTATTAGGAGTCCCTATGGGGTGCAAACGGTTAATGGGCTCAGCTGCTAACTGAAAGGTTGGAGGTTCGGGTCCACCCAAAAAAGGTCTGGAGATCAGTGGATGAAAATCAGCCATTGAAAACCCTATGGGCACAATTCTATTCCGACACACATGGGCTTGCCATGAACGGACGTCGACTTGACCATAACTGGGTTATAATTAAAAGTGTTAATTCATTTAATCCTCACAAAAATTCTTTGAGGTGAGTACAGTTATAATTCTCATTTTAGAGATGGAGGAACTGAGGCACAGTTAAATAATTTGCTCAAAGTCACACAGATACCAAGAGGTAGAGCTGGAATTCAGACCCATGAAGTGTGATACCCAAGTTCACGAGCTTGACGTCAGACTATTCTGCCTCTATTTACCTTTTCAACGAGGTGTAACTTACATAAACAGAGCCCACCAACCCCAAGTGTACAGCTCCATGAGCTCCTTTGCTTGCTGCACCCAGATCCAGAACTAGAAGCTGACCAGCGCCCCATAGGCCCTCTTCTGCACCTTTCAGTCAGTTCCTCCCGAAGTAGCCCCTAGTCTATGTTCTATCACTATCAGTTGATTTGGCATAGGACTGTCTTTTATTTTAATCTCTTCTACTTTAAAATGTAAAAATACATTCCTTTTGTCTGTTTTCCAAAGCCCTTGCTTTATGATAAAATGGAAAAAAAAAAAAAAAAAAAAACCCACCCAGAACAAATCTGTTGCCATCAAGTCGATTCCAACTCATAGTGTGACCCTATAGGTCAGAGTGGAACTGCCCCATAGGGTTTCCAAGACTATAATCTTTACAGAAGCAGACTGCCACGTCTTTCTCCCTTGGAGTGGCTGGTGGGCTCAAACCACCAACCTTTCATTTAGCAGTCAAGCACTTTAACCACTGAGCCACCAGGGCTCCTTCAAAATTAAAAATAAGGGTATTAACATAAAATTTCATGGTCTGTTAACACCACATTTGGGAACCAGCGCTTCAGAGTCTGCCACTCCCACCCCACTCTCAGCTCTGAAGGGCTTCCTCAGTCTCCTAGACTGGGGAGAAGTGGACTATTAGGGAAAATTCTGCATGTTGTCACATAGCTGGGCCTGTCACAGGTATTTAAAACACCTGCTGAGAGATTGAGTGATCACTCATTTATAGTTGATGATCCTTTCCTGCCCTTGAGGGGTTCCTGCAGAGAAGCCAGCCTTTCTCTGGTGTGGAGTCTCCAGGTAGCCAGCTCAGGAGGTTGGACACCCCCCAGGCTGTAGCCTGGTACCTCGAATCGTCCATTGGCTTCTGGGCATCCCTGGTTGGGCCCCACTACTCCCACCCCGACACTCCTACAGATGCTTCTCACCCTCCCAAGTCCTATTTCCGTCACCATCTCCATCCTGTGGCCAAGGCTTGGTGCTGCATCCATCCCACAAGTCCGCTCTGCACTAGCCTGCTCTTCTTCTGGCCTTCCTCTTCCTCCTGCCTGGGACTGGGGCTACGGTGGGCCACTCCAGGATCAAAGCTATAAGGATGTGACAATCCAGGACTGAGAGCCTTTGTCTGGGGGAGGGCTGTGGTTTGGAAGGGGGAGAAATCCACAGGCATTTCCTTGCAAGCAGGTTGGGCCCTATCTCCTATAAGCATTGCCCTGGAGAGCCCGGAGCGCTGTGTGGCCCTGATCATTCCATCCCCAACCTCCCAACACACACGCACACGCATAGTCTCTCTCTCCCTCTTTTCCTAGGAGAGAACCAAGGCCGCAGTAGCAGTTTGTTGTTGTTTTTGTTAGGCGTCGTCGAGTTGGTTTCGACTCGTAGTGACCATACGCAGAACAGAATGAAACACTACCCAGTTCTGTGCCATGCTCACAATTGTTGCCATGCTTGAGCCCATTGTTGCAGCCACCATGTCATTCCACCTCGTTGAGATTCTTCGTCTTTTTTGCTGACCCTTACTTTACCAAGCCTGATATCCTTCTCCAGAGAGTGATCCCTCCTGATAACATGTCCAAAGTATGTGAGACGTAGTCTTGCTGCCCTTGCTTCTAAGGAGCATTCTGACTGTACTTCCAAGACAGATTTGTTTGTTCTTTTGGCAGTCCGTGGTATATTCAATATCCTTCACCAACACCACAATTCAAAGGCGTCAATTCTTCTTCGGCCTTCGTTATTCATCAGCCAACTTTCGCGTGCAAGTAGCAGTTTGGGGAATCTCAATTCCCAATCTTTGGATCCGTGCCCCCTCCTGTCATCACCTTCAGCCCCTTCCTCAGTTTCTCCCCAGTTCTTTGAAATGCTCAGGAGCACCTGGGGGCGAAGGCATGTGTCCGTTTTGACAAACATGACACAGAAGAGAAAAAGGACAGGAGAACAGACACAGGGTGAGCTGGCAGAGCAGGCTGCCTAGGCCCCAGGAGACAGAGCGGGCAGGAGAAAGCCCCTGAGGAGGGGGACAGGCTCTGCCCTTGGATTAAGGCTGGTGAGGGAGCCCCTAGAATGTGCATAGGCCGGGGGATGGTGGGGGAGCCCTGGAGTTGTTCCTGGAGGGTCTGCTGAGGGGTGAATTTGTATAGCCTTGGGAGTAGGGTGTGAGGGGGGCCTGTGACCCTTAGTTGGTGCTGCCCTCTCCCCTCCATCTCACCGCATGCCACCAGGCTGGACACAAGCTCCAAGGTTCCCCAGCCTCTTGGGGAGAATCCAGGAGGGGCAGGGTTGGAAGGGGACTCAGGGGTACAGCCTTACATGGCCAGAATCTCCTGCCCCAGCCCTGTCTGGAGCTCTCTCAGAGCTCAGTGACTTCACAGTCCTGGCCTCCCCACTCCCAGTGCCCTTCCCCGGGTGTCAGCAGCAATTTCCTGGCAGGCCTGGTGATAGGAGCCCGAGTCAGCCCAGGGGAAACCCAACGCCGTGGTGTTCCCAGGGGGTGTCCCTCAGCATCTGGGGAATGGGGCTGAGACTGTGCAGAACTGAGTGGCCCTAGGGGGCGGGGGGGGGACAGCCACAGCCCTGCCTCGCCACACCCTGTCCCTCCCTGCCACACTGAATGGAGCCAGCTGTGCCCACTACCTGCGCCTAAGGACTCGGGCAAAGCCATCTCTTTCCTGCTTCACAATAGGACCAAGGCTGGAAAAAGTCACCCATATCTGGGTAGACAGTGCCCTGCTTCTGGACAGCCACAAGTGAGGGCCCTGATTTAGAGAGGGGCAGAACGGCCTCAGCCCCTTCCCTCCCCATTGTAATCCAGCTCCAGAATTCAGAGAAACACCTTCATCCCAGGCCCCACCAATGGCCTCTGGTTTTACCTTGTTGCTGGGTCTAGGCAGGGTACCTACCTTCTCTTTTAGCCTGGATCTCTGCTGTCCCCTGTATCCCTCTCAGGGTCAGCAGGGCTACTTTCCAAGGTCCTTGAGGGTGGGAATTGGCCACATTCGTGTTTTTTCTGCCCTTCTTCCATCCACTTCCCAATGCCTTTCTTTCCTTTTCCATCTAAATGTGCTCTCTGCAAGATGCTGGGCTCTCTCTGTTCTGGGAGCAACCATAGTGCAGTGGGGGAATCAGTACAACACAATAGACCAATACAATACTGTACCGTACGTTAGAGCAATACAAGAGAGGAAGATAAAGGTTGTAATGGAGAAAATGCTGACTTTGAGGCCAAGCATTTGCCCTGTAACAATGGGCCAAGAGCTTGGGAGATTTGTCAAAGGCCTACTTAACAATGCGCACAAAAGAGAATATTTTATTTAATGTGATTCCCTCCAAAGAGGCTTGAATGCAGTAGACATATATGAATACGTACACTCTAAATTTTCTTCGAGTTGTCATTCCCAGCATAGTAGACTGTATGATACTCTGATTCAAAATGGCCAGTACCAGTCCATTTCAGCTCACTAATGCCTAGGATATCGATGTTTTTGCATTCCATTTCATTTTTGACGATTTCCAATTTTCCTAGATGCATACTTCATACATTCCAGGTTCTGATTATTAATGGATGTTTGCAGCTGTTTCTTCTCATTTTGAGTCATGCCACATCAGCAAATGAAGGTCCCGAAAGCTTTACTCCATCCACATCATTAAGGTCGACTCTACTTTGAGGAGGCAGCTCTTCCCCAGTCATCTTTTGAGTGCCTTCCAACCTGGGGGGCCCATCTTCCAGCACTGTATCAGACAATGTACTGCTGCTATTCATAAGGTTTTCACTGGCTAATGCTTTTCAGAAGTAGACTGCTGGGTCCTTCCTAGTCTGTCTTAGTCTGGAAGCTCAGCTGAAACCTGTCTTCCATGGGTGACCTTGCTGGCATCTGAATACCGGTGGCATAGCTTCCAGCATCACAGCAACACACAAACCCCCACGGTACGACAAACTGACAGGCCGGTTTCAGAAGATGATGTGGAACCAGGGATATCATTGCTAATGTCAGATGGTTCCTGGCTGAAAGCAGGGAATACCAGAAGGATGTTTACCTGTGTTTTATTGATTATGCAAAGACATTTGACTGTGTGGATCATAACAAACTATGGATAACACTGCGAAGAATGGGAACTCCAGAACACATAATCGTGCTTATGAGGAACCTTTACATAGATGAAGAGGCGGTTGTTCACACAGAACAAGGGGATACCGATTGGTTTAAAGTCAGGAAAGGTGTACGTCAGAGTTGTATTCTTTCACCATACCTATTCAATCTGTATGCTGAACAAATAATCCGAGAAGCTGGACTATATGAAGAAGAACGGGGCATCAGGATTAGAGGAAGACTCATTAACAACCTGCATTATGCAGATGACACAACCTTGCTTGCTGAAAGTGAAGAGGACCTGAAGCACTTACTAATAAAGATCAAAGACCACAGCCTTCAGTATGGATTACACCTCAACATAAAGAAAACAAAAATCCTCACAACTGGACCAGTGAGCAACATCATGATAAACGGAGAAAAGATTGAAGTTGTCAAGGATTTCATTTTACTTGGATCCACAATCAACAGCCATGGAAACAGCAGTCAAGAAATCAAAAGACTCATTGCATTGGGCAAATCTGCTGCAAAAGACCTCTTCAAAGTGTTGAAGAGCAAAGATAATACCCTGAAGACTAAGGTGCGCCTGACCCAAGTCATGGTATTTTCAGTCGCATCATATGAATCTGAAAGCTGGACAATGAATAAGGAAGACTGAAGAAGAGTTGATGCCTTTGAATTGTGGTGTTGGCGAAGAATATTGAATATGCCACGGACTGCCAAAAGAACGAACAAATCTGTCTTAGAAGAAGTACAACCAGAATGCTCCTTAGAAGCAAGATGGCTAGACTGCGTCTTACATACTTTGGACATATCAGGAGAGATCAGTCCCTGGAGAAGGACATCATGCTTGGCAGAGTACAGGGTCAGCGGAAAAGAGGAAGACCCTCAACGAGGTGGATTGACACGGTGGCTGCAACAATGAGCTCAAGCATAACGACAATTGTAAGGATGGCTCAGGACTGGGCAGTGTTTCATTCTGTTGTGCATGGGGTCGCTATGAGTGGGAACTGAGTCGACGGCACCTAACAACAACAACAACGTACCCTAAATTTATATTTTGCAGCGTGTACGTGTCCACTGTTCCTGAATAGCACGCGTATCCCTGGCCCTCTGCACAGAGCAGGTGTCAGGTGGTCCCAGGCCTGGAGCGCTGGGAGATTCGTTCAGAGACTTGGGACAATGGGGCAAATGGCCATTTGTACGTGCAGATGAGGCAGTCTTTGGAGCAAGCCCTTGGTTTGGGCCTAAGTCGGGTTAATGTCCACTTTAGCTTTCTTGTGTTTGGCAGAGCCTTTGTCGTTGTACTGTTAGATTGCTGTTAGAAGTTCTCTAGGCTGGAAAAAGTGAATCCCTATCTTCCCTCTTAAGAAACCTTCTGCCTGGAGCACAACTGTGAGCCCTGTGCTTAAGACTGGCTGGTCCCTGTTTCCAGGGACTTCAGAGTCACCCTTCCTCGAGCTCTTGAATGCCACCACTGGAACTCATCAGAGGGCCCCTTGTAGTCCTGTCCCCTGCTTTTGCAGAAGAGGAAACTGAGGCTGAAGATACAGTCATTTGCTCAGGACCACCCAGCCATTTGAGGTTCTAGACTCCAGATCTCCCACTCCAAGTTCCTAGGGACCCCAACTGCCCATCTGTGATAAGCATTTGTCAAGTACTTGAAGCCTGCAGAGATTCCCTGGGTGGTACAAAATACGCTCGGCTGTTAACCATAAGGTTGGAGGTTCAAGTCCAGAGGCAGCTTGGAAGAAAGGCCTGGCGATCTACATCCAGAAAAATCAGCCATTGAAAACTCTATGGAGCACAGTTCTCCTCTGACACACATGGAGTTGCCATGAGTCAGAGTCAACGCCATGGCGACTGGGCCTGGTAGCCTGCAGAGCCTGGGGCTGTTCCTCAGGCTAGGTAAGGATGTCTCTCAATAAAATTATGCGGTTGTTCCCAAACTTGTGGATGTTATGGGCCAATTAAAAACATTTTCATTGAAGGAATGGACATAGGTTTGACAATTTCTGTTTTACCAAGAACAGGCTTTCCAGAAGTCCTCCTTTCATCTTGTTTCTTAACAAGAAAGAACATTTTTAAACCAGAAAAGGGACAATATCACTTCAAATTTTAAAACTGACTAAATGTAACCATATATAGAATTTACTACTGATTTTTTTCCTTCACCTAAGACTGGTAAAAAGATCACCAGGGACCAAAGCCATTCTGTGGCCCTGAATTAGAAGACCCAGATCTGTTGCTAAGGAGCCCATGCTTTGGTCTAAGGGAGGGGTGTCCGGTAAACTTGGGGCTGGCCCAGAACTTTAGCCCTCAGTTCCCTGCAGGAAAGGGCAGCCCAAAGTGTTGGAGTCAGGTAGGAGCATGGGCTGAGCCAATCCAGGCCCTTCTCCTAGAGGGTTCTGAGCAGAGCCTCTTGGAACGCTGCCTCAGTTTTCTGGTAGCATTGTTTCTATCTGGCTCCTTTGATCAGAGAACTAGTCTGAGGCTATTTGGTCCCTGGGGTGGGGCACTGGCCAGAGAGCTTGAGCCTTGGGCACTTATACCAGCTTCTTCTCTCATTGGCTGTGTGGTGTTGGACTAGCCCCCGGGCCTTTCTGTGCCACTTTCCTTGGCTCACAGGGCTAATGTGTGGCTGCTCAAGTGTACAATTGTACGGCCACAGGGGCTTCTCTTTAAGAAGTTGCTAAATGTCCAGGATCCTAGAGCACCTAGATTGTGTCTTATTACTCCATCTTCCAGCCTGGAGCGGGAAAGCGGCCCTGGGGTCCCACAGAGAACTCGAGGAGTTGGCGCTGGGACCTAGGTTCCAGGCTTTCATTTCAGGGCCCTTCCTTGACACCCCACAGCCTTCAGGTCGTCAGTGAACCTGAGATCTGCCCAGGGATGTTATTTTTCTGCAGCCTCCTGTCCCACAAGGCCTTTGTCTCCTCAACCTGATACCTCCCATTTTCCACTGGGTTCTGCATGTCCAACCTAAAGTCAACAACTGTTTGCTCAGGTGCTGGCCCATTCGGGCACGAAGTCCAAGCCCAGAGCCCATTGCTCAGGCTCTGTGGCAGCTCCTGGCAGGGGCTTCTCCTGATATTGGGTGGGGGAGAATGTTGTTGACCCTCCCTCTCCTCCTTCCCATTGTCTCCCTTTCAAAAGGCCAGGAGGATGCCCCTCCTGTGGAGAAATAACTCCCTCTTTGCTTTTCTAGACTCCAGGCTGCTCCCACAATCTCCCACCATCTCCTCCCCTCCCTCACTCCGGGATAGGGGTTGTAGACTGCCCTGGCCCCTCTGGACTCTCAGGGAAAACCTGTGTGTTTCCCTCCCTCCTTCCCATTCTTCCTTAGCCCCAGCCCTCCAACCCCCAGGTCGTCTCCCCTCAGCCCTTATCTGCCCCCAGATCTGACCCGCAGATGCACTTCCTGCTCAGCATGCTGGTGACCCCAGGACGGCATCACCGCCCAGCCTGCCTGCCCTGGGGCCAGCTCCAGCCTGCTCGCCTTCCCTTTAAAAGCCTCCATGTCTTGAAGCTGATTAAAACAAACACAGTTCATATTTTTGTTCTTAATCCAATTCTGTGCTGGGCTAGGGTCGGGAGGGGGGATAGGGTGACAGAAGCACATTCCTTGCCATGCCAGTGGAGAGCCAGAGCCAGGCACCCGCCAAGAAGTCCTCAGTGACCAGGGGTCCAAGCAGGGTGCTAGGTGACAGTCCTGGCTGGGCCCCTCCCTGGGGAAGATTCAACTGCTGGTCCCGGGTGGTGAAGGGGAGCAGTGGGGTCTGGAGGAAAGGCAAGTTCTCCAGGGCCTTCCCAGAAGGGAGGCAAGAAGCCCTTCCAGGAGCAGCCAGCTGAGGGGAGGGCTCCCAATAGAAGCCTTTATTCTCTCCAGCCTGGAAACAAGACAGGATCCTCTTGTCTCAGCCGACCCGTTCCCGTGACATCCCTTCTTAACTCTTGGCCTTGGAGTTCCCCAGGACACACAGGCCCAGAAACATGCTGTGTCTGCCTCTGAGAACCATTACCGTCTGAACCAGAGGTCGTGCCTCCATCATCCTGAATTTCCCAAAAGACCACGCACTGTAGAATGTGGGGAGAGGGAAATACAGTGATGGTGTATACAGAGGCTGGAGGCCAAGGATCTGGTGTGGATCATGCACAGCCACTTACTGGCTGTGTGACTGTGGGCAAGTTGTTTAATCTCTTTGAACCTTAGTTTCATCATCTGTAAAATGGGGATAGTAGTTGTTAAGATTTGCGTGCTTGGAATACAAATACCAGGAGTAGTGCCTGACACTATATTATATACTATACTAACTAAATATGCTTATATGTATATATACACACATACATAAACATATATATACATACATTTACATATGTACATATATATATGAAAATGCTGGTGGCGCTGTGGTTAAGAGCTACAGCTGCTAATCAAAAGGTTGGCAGTTTGGATCCACCAGGTGTCCCTTGGAAGCCCTATGGGGTAGTTCTACTTTGTCCTATAGGGTCACTATGAGTTGGAATCGACTCCACAGAAATGCGTTTATATATATATACATACTAGTTGCTGTCAAGTCAATTTTGACTCATGGTGACTCCATGTGTGTCAGAGCAGAACTGTGCTCCACTTTTTCAGAAGTAAATCACCAGTCCCTTCTTTGGAACTGCCTCTCTGTGGACTTGAACTGCCAACCTTTCAGTTAGCAGCTGAGCATGCTGTTTGTACTGCCCAGGGACTCTGCAGTATATATTCTGGCACTGTACTATATACTGCTCTTACAGGAAGTCTTGATTATTATTGTTATTATTGAAAGCAGATGGAGGAAATCCTAGATCTACCATGTAATAGCTGTGTGGTTTTAAGCAAATCATGCCTGTTCTCTAAGCCTCAGTTTCAGCACCTGTAAAATGGGAACAAATCCAACCTCAGAGAATGTTTTTGAGGCTTAAATGGAGTAAACATGGAAGTGCCTAGCCCTGTGCATGGCATGTGCTTATTGAATCTTAAAATTTTGTAATTTTACTGTGAAAAAAGAGACCCTCAGAGACAACCTGGTCCAAGAGAGGAGGGGAGAAGATGGTTAGAGCAGATAAATCAAAGGGGAAAAGGGAAGAAAGAAAAGGTAAAATCAAAATAGCGTGGTCCAGCG
Organism: Elephas maximus indicus; assembly: GCF_024166365.1. Taxonomy (NCBI): domain Eukaryota; kingdom Metazoa; phylum Chordata; class Mammalia; order Proboscidea; family Elephantidae; genus Elephas; species Elephas maximus. Next base: position 171,250,686 of record NC_064821.1, on the reverse strand, counting down.
AATAAGACTAGAAATGAGACTAAAGAATATGAAAAGGTAAGAATGAGGAGGGAGAGAAAAACTACCAACAACAAAACAAGTACCAGGGAAACAGAGAAGAGTCTAGAAGGGGGTGGGGTGGAGAAAAATGGAAAACAGTGGCGGGGGGAGCGGGGACAGCTGGTGGACCCTATTGAGAGGCATCGGCTGAGATCTCTACCAGGAGGGGGCAGTGAACAGGTCGGGGTCCCTCCCTTCACCCTCCATTAGAGGCCTCTGCTAGCTCACAGGCTGGGAGGCCTGAGCACCCCTCCCCCCACCACACACACACACACACACACAAACACATGCTTAGATCCCAAGGAGAGGTCTGAGAATCAGAGGACGAGGTAGGGAAAATCTCTCCTGGGCTCTACGAGAGGCTACTGGCTGGTGAAGTCTTAGCCTTACAATGGAGAGATGCTTAATAATTTTTTCCCCCAAATCCTTAGAAGTCTATAGTCTTCATAGTCTTTCAGGGCTTAAAGAGATCTTAAAGGTCCATTGTTTGAATCCTAGTCTAGACAGCTTACCTGGTCACCTCCAGAATGGAAGCAAATACCTCTTGTGACAGGGCCCTGATCTCCCGTTCAGAGATGGTTGTTGGGCCCCTTCCAAGATTGAGCTGTTGTGCATGCAAATCAATCAACTGATAAACAACAATCCTGTGAGCACCTCTTTTGTGCCCCTCCCGAAGGACAGAGGGGAGTCAGAGGAAGACCCCAGTAGGCTACCAGGGCTTGTAGAGAGTAGGCAGGTGACCTTCCCAGCCTTGACCTGTCAGCATTGCCTCCCAGGGATCTCTTATCTCCTTCCCTACCCCATGGTCACTTGCCTTGGGCTGTGACAATTCCCCACACTCAGCTAGAAACCACAATGCATCAGTAGGGCAGGGTGATGGAGACTGGAAATGGCCTGTAAAAGTCTTGGGCTCCCATTAAACACAGAGCGGGACTTTGAAAGCCCAAAGCACTTTTATGTGCTAGTTAAAGGGCTTTCCTGTTGTGTGAGCAGGATTTACAAGGATGGTGAGTGGGGGAATGGGGTGAGGTAAGGCCAAGGGCTGCCTCCACCTACTGACACTCCCTGGGTTTTTTTGGCCTGGGAGAAGACAGCAACTCTTGGCTGTCTCACTCCATTTACTAAGCACGAACTGTGAGGCTCCTCTTTGATGTTTTGAGGTCTTGAACCAGTCCTCTGGAACAGTGTTGATGGCGAAGGCAGTGAAATATTCCATGCCAGCAGCATCCAGAGCCAGGGGGAAGGAGGCCTTGGAGACAGAGGGAAAACTCTCAAGAGATGGAGGCTAGGCTTATTTTTGTTGGTTGCCACTGAATTGATTCTGACTCACAGCAACTCCATGTGTGCAGAGTAGAACTGCTCCATAGGGTTTTCAAGGCTGCGATCTTTCAGAAGCAGATCTCCAGGCTTGTCTTCCAAGGTGCCTCTCTGTAGGTTTGAAAGCACTTAACTGTTTGTGCCACCCACCAGTGTGGTTTTTAACATGACCCATGGGACATACAGTATCCCACCCACTTTTTCTGGCTCTCGGTTTTCTTGGGACTCTAATTTTCCTGCTAAAAGTATTTGCTGCCCTCCAGTGGGGATGAGCACAACAGTGAAATGCAAAAGAAACATTCAGGCAAAATGGCTTGCACAAATGGCAAAATGTGAGGTAGTGCATCCAGGAAATGTGATTGGGTAAAAATTTTTTCTCTTTTGGCTTTTGTACAGCTAAATAAGTCTTGTAAGTATATTTATTATTTCTTGGTGATAGTTATAGAGCCCTCGCGGAGTTTGTGTGTGTGTGTGTGTATGTCACAATAAATCCTGTCACCCAAGACCAGTGGGACAGATGGGTGCCTGAGAACCACCCCCCCAAGGTTTGTAGGACCATGTATTCCCAAATAATATTTCTCAAAATCCATATTACCACCAAAAATTTAAACATACTCCATGACTTAGCATGCTTCCATTGATGAAAACACATGACATAAAAAATAAAAGAAAATAATAGGGTCTTGAAAAGGTTAAATGTGCAGGGACAGGAAGTGGTCCCTAGGTGGCACAAATTGTTTGCACTCAGCTACTAACCTAAAGATTGGTTGTTTGGAATTACCAAATTAGCAGTGCTATGAAAAAAAAAAAAAAAAATTTTTTTTTTTTTTTTTTTTTGTGAAAGAAAGGCCTGGTGATCTGCTTCTATAAAGATTACATCCAGGAAAATTCTATGTAGCTCAGTTTTACACTGTAACATGTGGGGTTGCCATGAGTCAAAATCAACTTGACCGCAACAGGCTTTTTGTGGGGGGGGGGGTATTTTAGGAGCAAGAAGATCCAAATGGCTTCATTAGGAGAGATTGTTCCATGGCCAGACTTGCCCACGCCCTGTGTCTGATACCAGCACCAAGGGATCATGGGAAGAGAGCAGACTATCTGCCCCCATCTCTACTCCCTGAGTTAGGGATGCTGGTCAACCAACCTGCCTTCCCTCGATAACCTGTGTGAATGCAACGTCCATGAATTTACACTTAAAAACAAAAAGCAAAACAAAAAGCCCCACAAAATCAGTGTTATTCCAGCCCACTTCTCCTCTCGGAATATGAGAGGTTCACGTTTGCTTTTCTCCCTGGGAAAGGTGAACTCAGCAAGTCTGAGCTGAGTTGTCCCATGTGGAGGAGGGAAGTTACCCTCCCCTGTTCTTCCACAGGACCCTGTGCTTACGTCACTACAGTGCCTATCATAGGGTCATTTAAAGACCCTCTAAACTGTGAGCACGTTGCCTGCTGAGTAGAGCTGAAGGGAAGAACCAAAGTTCACTGACAAACTCTGGTACCAGGTGTTATGCTGGTGATTCGCATACATTGTCCCATTTTATCCTTCCAGCACCCTGTGCAAGGGGTACTAGTATCTTCTCTATTTTGTAGTTAAGAAGAGAGAAAACTAGCATTTGCCAAGCCCTCCACTTTTATCAGGAGTCTCTGGGGGGCACAAACGATTAAGTGCAAAAGATTGGCGGTTCAAATCCACCCAGAGGTACCTTGGAAGAAAGGCTTGGTGATCTGCTTCCAAAGTGTCGAAGCTTTGAAAATCCTATGGAGCACACATTGGGTTGCCATGAGTCGGAGTTGGCTGGACACCTTTATCAGAACTTTTCTAGAGCCAGAACATGCCTTCTGTCCTCTAACTCTCCGGAACTACCAACTAGGTAATATCGCCTCCAATTTATAAATGAGGAAATTGAGGTCCATGGAAGTGCGGTAACTTGGGGAAAGCCCAGCTGGGCAGTGCCTGCCTAGAGCTCTTTCCCTGCTCCTTTGTTTCATTATTGTTGCATTGTTGACAACCTCATGTGTTGCAGAGTAGAGCTGCTCCACAGGGTTTCCAAGACTGTGATCTTTCGGAAGCAGATCTCCAGGCCTGTCTTCCGAGGCGCCTTTGGTTGGTTTCAGATCACCAACCTTTTGGCTAGTAGTCGAGTTCTTAACCATTCGTGCCATCCAAGGGCTCCTTCACTAGGGCTGTTGTTGTTGTTAGCTGCCGTCAAGTCGGGTCCTGCTCATAGTGACCGTATCTACAACAGAACAAAACACTGCCTGGTCCTGCACCCTTCTCACAGCCATTGCTATGTTTGAGCCCATTGTTGCAGCCACGCTGTCAGTCCATCTTGTTGAGGGTCTTCCACTTTCTTGCTGACCCTCTACCTTACCAAGCATGATGTCCTTCTCCAGGGACTGGTCCCTCCTGATAACATGTCCAAAGTATGTGAGACAAAGTCTTGCCATCCTCTCTTCTAAGGAGCATTCTGGCTGTACTTCTTCCAAGACAGACTTGTTAGTTCTTCTGGCAAAAGTCCAGCTTTCGTATGGATTTGAGGCAGTTGAAAATACCATGACTTGGATCAGGTACACCTTGGTCCTCAAAGTGATCTCTTTGCTTTTCAATGCTTTAAAGAGGCCTTTTGTAGCAGATTTGACCAATGCAATATGTCATTTGATTTCCTGACTGCTTCTTCCGTGGGTATTGGTTGTGGATCCAAGTAAAATGAAATCCTTGACAACTTCAATCTTTTCTCCATTTATCATGATGCTGCTTATTGGTTCAATTGTGAGGATTTTTTATTTTCTTCACTAGAGCTGTAGGTCTCCTAACGTCCTCGTTCAGGACACCAGGACGTGAAGAACAGCTCCGCTCTTCTGCCGATGTCAGCGGTGTCCTGTCCTCAGCACTGTCCTCTCTGCCCCTGCCTCTCAGGCTTGACCCGTCTTTGACTTTCCGACAACCCCGTGCCCTTGGCCATTCTCCTTGCCCTCTTCTGGACTTCCTTTATCCTCAGTCCGTCTCTCCTGGGGTGCAGCAACCAGAGCCACACTCAGCCTTCCAGGATAGGACCCTGGAGCTCTCTACCCAGGGAGGAAGGTTTCTGCGCTGACTCCTGTGTGACCCCTGTCCCTGGCCTGCTGGCCCTCAGGCCCATGGCAACCTCAGGCCTCCGGCAGTCTTCCCTGATGCTGTACCTCCTGCCTGCTCCTCTGTGACCCAACTGAGTTTCCCCAGGTCTGGCCAACCAAACACTGCCATGTGGGAGAGAATTACATTTCCTGTATGTGTGTCAAAATATCTGAGCGGATGTGAAATAGATCAGACATGTATAAAAATAAACTTTATGGGGTGACTGACTACTCCTCTTCAGGGAGAACTAGCAATTCTTTCTTCATATGGGGCCCAGAAACTTGGCTGGGGCTGTGGGGACCACTCCTCACACCCGGCTCCCCCGTGGCTGGCCTGCCTTACTTCGTTGGGCCTTGGGGCCAGCTTCTGCCCTGGAAGGCATCTCCTCAGGGATCCATGTGTGTGGAAATCCCTCCCCAATAGGCCTGAAATGATCAAGTTACCTTTCCGGGATCCAGTTTCTTCATGAGGTAGTCAGATTTGTTCTTTCAGTTTCCTTTTCCCTATGATAATCTATGATTCTACAACTCAGGGCCTCCAGTCTGGATAGCAGCAGGACCCCTGAAAACCTCTTCCATTGATCAAAACATGATCATTGTATCTCAATTGCCTTTTTCCTGTTGCTTTAGTTACGCCCTAGTGGACAAGAGCTCCAGCCACCCCTGTGTGAGTTCACTAAGAAGGCTTCTCAAGGTCATCTTGTCCTAGGCCCCTGCTTCTGGCTAATTCTTCGTCTGACTTGGTTCAGTTAAACAGGGCTCATTCTTGTTATTGCTGATGGTTCACAAGAAGCAGCATCCCAGTCTCATATCAAAAATATCTCCTTCGATGTTATGCTAAATCTTTCCACACTCAGGCTTACCCCCACCCCCACATGTCTTCAAAGGGAGGTGGGGAGAGGACACATGTAGGCTTTTGTACCAGTTGGGAGATTCCTGCATCGACCACTCTGCAACCCCTGAGGCAGGTTGGATAGAAGAGTCCATCTGCTAACCCATGTGATTCCCACCAGATTCCATTCTTGGGCCATTTGTTCTGGTCTGGCAAAAACAAAAACAAAAACATGCTGTTCTTGATCTCTGCCTTTGCCCAGCCAGGGGGCCAGAGGGTCCCAGGGCTGAAAACCCAATGCCCAGCACACAAGCTTCATCAGGACTCAGAGGCTAGGGGCTGTTTTCCATTTCCCCACAGCTGTCCAGGCTGGAGGCTTCCTCTTTCCATCTGGGCTCCAAACTGGCAGGGAGGGAGCCAAGAGTCACCTCATACACCTCTCCCACCCAGCTTCCTGGCCCCAGGACCATTGCTACAGATACACCGCTCCTCACAGAGACTGGCATCTGACGGGCAGCTGCCGTCCTACCAGGCAGCTGGTGTTCAGAGCTCAGGCTGCAGGTCTGGCCCTCAGCCTTCATTCAGCCAGACCCTCCTATTACCCCGCCACCTGCCCACTGCCTCCCAGGCCTCTTTTGAGCACCCTCTGTTCAGGCCAATTGCAACCATCATAGACGGCCTCAAGTCGCTCTTTACTGACTGAGATCCTGGTTCTGCTGGATGGAAAGGAAAAGAGGCAAGAGGAGTGGGACAAGGAGGACGCTTATTGAGCTGAGGACAGGGAGGAAGGCATGTGGAGCTATTCCAGAGAAGGCAACTTTTATAAGGAAGAACTTCTTTTGCTGAAAGCAATCCAAGAAAATCTATATAAACTTTTTCAACTTTCAAACATAATTTGAGAGGAAGGTGAAGTGTTGAACAATTAACACCTGTTATAAACGGAAGATGGGTCCCTGGGTGGTGCAAATATTTAACATGCTCGGGTGCTCATCAACAGGTTGGAGTTTCAAGTCCACCCAGAGGTGTCTTGGAAGAAAGGCCTGGTGATCTACTTCTGGAAAATCAGCCATTGAAAACCCTGTGGAGCATAGCTCTACTCTGACACATATGGGGTCGCCATGAGTCAGAATCAACTTGACAGCAACTGGCTTTTATAAGCAGAGGAAAGGTGTGTGTGTGCATGTGCACCAATACAGGGGCAGGGGGAGGGGGAAGTGGACATTTCCAGAGATTTAAAAATGAGAAATAACACAACGATCTCTGATTGCACTTTGCTTTACAGACACATGATATGTTTGCAGCATTCCACATATGTTCTTTAATTTGTTCTATTCCTTCACATCCGAACACAGAGTCTCCAGGTTGACGTCTGTTGAGTGTCAGAAGGAGCCTAGAGGTTTCACAAAAGTCTCCCTCTGTTTCTGTGTCCCTCTTTCTCTTTTTTATTCTCTTAGTATCTTTCCGTGTATTTGTCTCTGTCACTTGGTCTCTCTCCCATCTTACACCATTCCAAGTTCGTGAGGGACAAGTTCCTGAATCCTCCCTTGAGAGACTCTGACTCAGCCTTCCATCATCCTCCAGGGGAAACAGAGGCACAATGAGGGGAGTCCTGATATCCAGGTCCCAGTCTACTGGCTTTGGTGAGGAGATTTGCCTCCTGGGGCATCTAATGATTTCTATCATTGCTCCAACTTTTATTGTATTTAAGAGATCTATACCACTTATAAGATCACTAGGTGGCATAAGCAGTTAAATGCTTGACTACTAGCTGAAAGGTTCTCTTGAGAGAAGCTCTATTTCTTCCAGTCCAATGAGGCCAAACTAAAATATTGGTGCTTTGGGAACAACTGCTGAGTGAATCCTAAACCTTCATGCTCCTAGGGAGGAGGTGGGAGACAGTATTTTGGAGAAACTAAGGGAGGGGGCAGGGCTGACACCTGGCTCAAGACAGCCTAGGCTTTCTCCAGTTCTTTGCAGAGCAAAGACCCCACAACCCGCTCCTGCTAGCCCCTAAAACTTTTGGGGCTGGTCCCTAATGCTCTATACTCCCTGTCTGACCATGAGCCCTGCCTCTGCCCAGACACTCAACTTTTAAATAGACAGAAGAATTGATACATTCGAACTGTGGTATTGGTGAAGAATACTGAATACACCGCGGATGGTCAGAAGGATGAATAAATTAGTCTTAGAAGAATTATAACCAGAGTGCTCCTTAGAAGCAAGGATGGTGATACTTTGACACTCTTACTTTGGACATGTCATCAGGAAAGACTGATTGCCAGAAAAGGACATCATGTTTGGTAAAGGGTCAGAAAAAATGAAGGAAACCCTCAATGAGATGAATTGACACAATAGCCAAAACAATGGACTCAAACATGCCAACAATCATGAAGGTGGCACAAAGCTGGGCAACATTTTATTCTGTTTGTTACACATAAGGTCGCCATGAGTCAGAGACAACTCGATGGCAACTAACAGCAATGACATAGTGGAAGTAATGGGTTGACTTGTCTATGAATCCCAGGAATGTTTATTAAGGGATTTGCTTAATGTACAAAAGGTAGCCCACTGTGATATCCTAGCAGCAAAGGAGTCACTGCAGGGCAGAAGCTCTTGATGTTGGTCACCCCAAGGTTGGCTACCAGCTGGAATTTCAGACTGCCATTCCAGCGGCTGGTCACTTGGTGTATTCATTTCCCAGGGCTGCCGTAACAAGGTACCACAAACTGGGTAATTTAACGGAAATGAATTCACTCACATTTCTGTAGTCTATACATCAGAATTCAGGGTGTCAGCAAGGCCATGGTCTCTCTGAAGGTTCTAGGGGAAGATCCCTCCTTGCCTCTTCTAGCTTCTGGCAGCCCCAGGCGTTCCTTGGTTTGTGGCAGCATAACTCCAATCTCTGTCTCCATTGTCATGTGGACCTTTTCCCCTCTGTGTTTGTGCATTTTCACCTGTTTTTGTAAGGACACCAGTCATATTGGATCAGGACCCACCCTACTCCAGTATGACCTCGTGTTTACTAATTATATTTGCAAAGACCCCATTTCCAGGTACCACATTCACGGGTAACAGGGGCCAGGACTTTAACATATCTTTTGGAGGAACACAATTCAATCTTTAATACTTGGATGTTGATACCAGGCATGGCTAGGTTGAAAGAATTTTGACAACCTATTAAGATGAAGCAACCCCTGATTGGACCTGAGTTCTTCCATTGGTTGATATAGTGCATTCTGCTCCCAGGAGCATCCAGTCAGCTATTAGTTGGGTTATAATTTTCTCCCCCTTGCTAGTCAATCCGCTCTCTTCTACTGGCAGCTGCATGTGACTAGTGCTACCAGCTGGAAGAGCAAGAAACAAATACTATAATAATTAGGAACCTGCCCAATGCAATACCCTACCCACCAACTTGAACTTGCATATAAGCAATTGATGGTCTGTTCCACAGTAGGCCCTGGCCTTGTTCTGACTGATGATATTGACCTTTTCCATCGTCTCTTTTCACAGATGTAGTCAATTTGGTTTCTGTGTGTCCCGTCTGGCGAGGTCCATGTGTATAGTCGCCGTTTATGTGGGTGAAAGAAGGTATTTGCAATGAAGAAGTCGCGGGTCTTGCAAAATTCTATCATTCGATCTCCAGCATTGTTCCTATCACCAAGGCCATATTTTCCAACTACTGATCCTTCTTCTTTGTTTCCAACTTTCGCATTCCAATCACCAGTAATTATCAATGCATCTTGATTGCATGTTCGATCAATTTCAGACTGCAGCAGCTGAAATTGATCTGAAGAAAATCAGAGCAAGTCCACGAGAGCCAAAATATGACCTTGAGTATATCCCACCTGAATTTAGAGACCATTTCAAGAATAGATCTGACCCATTGAACACTAGTGACCGAAGACCAGATGAGTTACGGAATGACATCAAGGACATTATCCAAGAAGAAAGCAAGAGGTCACTGAAAAGACAGGAAAGGAAGAAAAGACCAAGATGGATGTCAGAGGAAACTCTGAAACTTGCTCTTGAGCGTCGAGCCGCTAAAGCAAAAGGAAGAATTGATGAAGTAAAAGAACTGAAGATTTCAAAGAGCCTCTCGAGAAGACAGAGTAAAGTATTATAATGACATGTGCAAAGAGCTGGAGGTGGAAAACCAAAACGGAAGAACACCCTCGGCGTTTCTCAAGCTGAAAGAACTGAAGAAAAAATTCAAGCCTCCAGTTGCAATAGTGAAGGATTACATGGGGAAAATATTAAATGATGCAGGAAGCATCAAAAGAAGATGGAAGGAATACACAAAGTCATTATACCAAAAAGAATTAGTCAGTATTCAGCCATTTCAAGAGGTGGCATATGATCAGGAACCGATGGTGCTGAAGGAAGAAGTCCAAGCTGCTCTGAAGGCATTGGTGAAAAACAAGGCTCCAGGAATTGATGGAATATCAATTGAGATGTTTCAACAAACAGATGCAGCGCTGGAGGTGCTCAGTCGTCTATGCCAAGAAATATGGAAGACAGCTTCCTGGCCAACTGACTGGAAGAGATCCATATTTATGCCTATTCCCAAGAAAGGTGATCCAACCAAATGTTGCAATTATAGAACAATATCATTAATATTACACGTGAGCAAAATTTTGCTGAAGATCATTCAAAAACGGCTGCAGCAGTATATCCACAGGGAAATGCCAGAAATTCAGGCCGGTTTCAGAAGAGGTTGTGGAACCAGGGATATCATTGATGTTGTCAGACGGTTCCTGGCTGAAAGCAGGGAATACCAGAAGGATGTTTACCTGTGTTTTATTGACTATGCAAAGGCATTCGACTGTGTGGATCATAACAAACTATGGATAACACTGTGAAGAATGGGAATTCCAGAAAACTTAATCAGGCTCATGAGGAACCTTTACATAGATCAAGAAGCAGTTGTTCAGACAGAACAAGGGGATACTGATTGGTTTAAAGTCAGGAAAGGTGTGCGTCAGCGTTATATCCTTTCATCATACCTATTCAATCTGTATGCTGAACAAATAATCCGAGAAGCTGGACTATATGAAGAAGAACGAGGCAACAGGATTGGAGGAAGGCTCATTAACAACCTGCGTTATGCAGATGACACAACCTTGCTTGCTGAAAGTGAAGAAGACTTGAAGCACTTACTAATGAAGATCAAAGACCACAGCCTTCAGTATAGATTGCACCTCAACATAAAGAAAACAAAAATCCTCACAACTGGACCAGTGAGCAACATCATGATAAATGGAGAAAAGATTGAAGTTGTCAAGGATTTCATTTTACTTGGATCCACAATGAACAGCCGTGGAAACAGCAGTCAAGAAATCAAAAGACTCATTGCATTGGGCAAATCTGCTGCAAAAGACCTCTTCAAAGTGTTGAAGAGCAAAGATAATACCCTGAAGACTAAGGTGCGCCTGACCCAAGTCATGGTATTTTCAGTTGCATCATATGCATGTGAAAGCTGGACAATGAGTAAGGAAGACCGAAGAAGAGCTGATGCCTTTGAATTGTGGTGTTGGCGAAGAATACTGAATATACCATGGACTGCCAAAAGAACGAACAAATCTGTCTTGGAGGAAGTGTGGCCAGAATGCTCCTTAGAGGCAAGGATGGCGAGACTGCATCTTTGGACATGTTGTCAGGAGAGATCAGTCCCTGGAGAAGGACATCATGCTTGGCAGAGTACAGGGTCAGCGGAAAAGAGGAAGACCCTCAACGAGGTGGATTGACACAGTGGCTGCAACAATGAGCTCAAGCATAACAACGATTGTAAGGATGGCGCAGGACCGGGCAGTGTTTCGTTCTGTTGGGCATGGAGTTGCTATGAGTCGGAACTGAGTCGATGGCACCTAACAACAACAACAACACCCGCCAACTGGACACTCATGGGGTTAAACAAGTCCAAATCAAATCCAAATTTACTACCTCCCTTGTTTGGCTGGAATTTGGTTCCTCTTCTCCTAACCGAGGTCTGCCTCATAGCTCAGTCCCCCAAGCCCAGCCTCCCAGTCTGTTCCCAGCTTTCTTCTGTTTTTCCCATCCAGACCTCCATTTTTGTTCCAGCATCCTTTGCACAAAGGTCACGCAGTTTGCTAGATACCATTTTCCCAAGGGGCTTGTGGACAAGAATCTCATCCAAGGACTCACCTTAGCACTTGTGATGGTTAAAGTTGTGTATCAACTTGGCTGGCCCATGATTCTCAGTGGTTTGGCAGTTGTGATGTAGTTTAGCAGCTATGTAATGATGTAATCATCTCCATAATGAGATCTGATATAATGTAATCACCTCCATGATGAGATCTGTTACCAGCAGCCAATCAGTTGAAAGTGAGTTTCTTTGGGGGCGTATCCAGTATATGTGGACTTTCTGGCAAAGCTTGCTGGCTTGAGCTCCCTCTACATTCTGCAGCTGGCCCCTGTTCATCTGTCCTCTGGTTCTTGGGACTTGAGCTTGCAACTTACCTGTCAATTTTGGGATTCGTTGGCCTCCACAGCCTATGAGCCAGAGGCCTGCCATCTGACCTGCCAATCTTGGGTTCACCAGCCCCTGCAACTATATGAGTCAGGAGAAGCCTCCAGCTTGACCCACAGACTTGGGACTTCCAGCCTCTACACCCACAGGAGTCATTTCCTTGATATAAATCTCTCTCTCTCTCTGCTTCACTGGTTTTGCTTCTCTGGGGAACCCACCCTGAGACGGCACTCTTAAGCCAATAGCTGGGCTGAAAGGCTGATGCAAGCTGCCTTGTTGAAGGACCAGCCTTTGCATCTCTCTAAGAGCATCAGGGGCCTCTTTGGTCCTGCTGAATTAATCTTTAGAGCTGCCGCAGGCTTCTCCATCCAGACCCAGCTATGGACTTGCAAGACCACAAGAGAAGGGAGTATTTAGGGCAGGGCTCTGAGTCACCTCCTCTGACCTCGTTTTTAATGCGTCATGTTTTATTTTTGCTGCATGGTAGAGGCGTTCCTGACACTCTGGTTGATATCACAGATCTTCAAGGTAACAGTCACCCCTGGAGGGAGGGGAGCATTCATCAAAGCTGTTCCCAGGGAGGCACCTGTCAATGCTAAGTCCTCCAGGGCCTCAGCTGGGTTTCACCATTCCACCTGATCCAGGAAGCCTTTGCTTCTCCACTTAACCTGGCCTAGCTGTGACTTAACCTTTCTTCTTGTTGTTTCAACCAAGACCAGATTATAGAATTTCCAGGAAGCCCTTTATATGGAAAATAGGGAGAAATGATACCCAAGAACTCGAAGACCACATTATGAATTACGGAACACTAGTCCTAATGGAGGAATTCCTGGGTGGCACAGATAGTTAAGCACTCAGCTTCTAACTGAAACGTTGACAGTTCAAATCCACACAGAAGTGCTTTGGAAGAAAGGCCTGGCAATTTACTTCCAAAAGATCACAGTCATGGAAAACCCTATGGAGCACAGTTCTACTCTGCAGCATGTAGGACCACCATGAGTCAGAAATGACTTGATGGCAACTGGTTTTTTCAGTCTGAATGGAACCAGAATTGGCCCCCTGTTGGTTCACCCGGCCTGATTTATCAGCCCCAGCCTCAGCTACCATAGCCTTTCAGCTCTTTCCATTCTCTGGTCCCCAAGTGCCCCCAAGTCAGTTTTCTACTTGGCCCCAAAGATTCACCCCCAGGTGGCTAACACTATTTGTGCAGGTGCTGCCCACAGCCTTGTGGAAGACCTTCTTCATCTGGCTTCGAAGGATTTTCATAGCTAGCCCCTCCATCCTGCCCTGAAAGACATTGATGTGCTGGGTTGTTAAAGCTAGTTCTGCCCACATCTCCCTTCACAGAACTTCTTCTCACATCTGTCCCTTTTTCCAGGACTCTAGAACTCCTCCTCTCCCTGTCTCACCTGCCCCGCTGCTCACCTGCCAAGTACGAGTCCAGTCTGAGCACTACCTCTTGTTCTTGCTAAATCTGCAGAGCAGAGATCACTCCCCACCCTTTAGTGCAAATGCCTGGCATGTATTTAGTCTGTAAGGAATATGTATATTGTAGGCACGGATGCATGGATGAATAAACAAGCCTGGGTCTAGCAAATCTAAGCCTCCCGGAGTCCCCAGTGCTCACTGATGGTCCCTTCTTCAAGGAGGGGTCTTAGAGAATTCCAGTCCCCAAAGGCTTGTAATATCAGTATTCTAAAGTTTAGTACTTTTAGGGTCTATATGTACAGTCATGGTCACACAGCTAAGGGCTGAAATAGTAAACTATTTCTTCTAGCAGCCCAGAGTGCAGATGGGCAAGGAGACACTCTATGTTCATTGTGGTTGAAACACCCTTAACTGAGGTGATGTGCCACCAGCCAAACCACGGGCAGGGGCTGCACCTGGGCTAACCACAGAAGGCACTGAGGGAGGGAAGGAGGAACTCACCTCTTGGCAGCCTGACTGCTGACGTGGGGTCTCCTGCAGTTCCCATAGCTCTGGAAGACCTCAGAGACGGTGTGGGGAAGAGTCCCTTGGCTGATTTCAAGCTTAGGTTGGCAGAGTGTGTGTTTGTGTGTGCATGTGAGTGTCTGTGCATTGTGTGTACATGTGTGTAAGAGATAGTGAGCAATAGTTGTGGACTGCTCCTTTGGGATTCCTTTGGTAGGGATTTAGGGTGTGGTGCGTTGAACTCAGAGAAATTTTGGCCCCAGAAAAGAACACCTCTGTGAAGGTGACTGGCCCTGCCTATTTTCTCACTCACCTTTCAGCCTCATCGTATCCCCCCCTCCCCCTTACACCACACTCCAACTATACTGCTTCTCTCTCGGTTCCCTAATTCTCACACGCCTTGCATGTGCTGGGCCCTCAACCAGGATGCCCTCTTGCCTTCTTCACTGGGGCAGCTCCTGTTCCTCCTTCAAAACCCATCCCAAAGCCCCTCCCTGATGAAGCCTCCAGCTAGAGTCAGGAGCTCCTCCCCCTCCAAGGTAAAGTTTATACCCAGACCCAAAGTTTATAGGTGGGGCTAAAATGATGAACTTATTATATGTGTCCCACTGAGATGTCGGGAAGGCCAGGGATGTGTTTTACTATCCTCTGTTCCTGCCTCAGCACCCGGCCCAGCACCTAGTGGGCACTGCTGGAGCATGGCCCATGAGGGAGGGAGGGGAATGGCAGTCTGTGGGAGGGGGGGTTAGTCTGCGGAGGAGGCTCTGGACCTGGGGTGGGGGGTGGTCTGGTCCTGAGTGTCCAGCCCTAAGGGTGTGGAGACCCCAGGCTCGCTCGTTTGGTGTCTGAGGCTGGAGCCTGCTGGAGGGATCGCCAGTGACATCTAGTGGTCACAGCAGCCCGCAGCCCCATGAGTTTTTCCAGAAGGTACTCTTGGGCAGGGCTGCTGAGCTATCCCCAGTCAGTGTCTGACTTCTCCAGGGTTCCAGGGCAGCAGCATAGTGTTGGACTTAGGCGTTGCCTGATGCAAGGACCGAGGCCTGGAGAGATGCTGGGCCACCCGCTGTCAGCAAGGGCAGGACTGGGACCTGGCTTTCCCGGGCTCCTGTGGCCCCATGAGGTCTGCTGCCTCCTTCTGCTCCCCTCAGGTCTGCTGACACCAGGCTCCAGCCCACTTACCTCAGCCTCAGCTCCCCAAGGCCTGGGGGCGGGGAAGGCTTTGGGGTCCCCACTGCAGCAGCTGCAGACCCACTTTCATTCAGCTGCTGATAAAGCCAGTGTCAGCCAATGGACGAGGGGCCACATTTACTACTGAGCACCCACTGAATGCCAGGCCCCATGGGAGGGCAGCCCTGGGCAAGAGGCCACCTGAATTACTGCTGGTCCTCTCCTGAGTGAAGCCTGGCTGGGAACAGAGTGGCCCCAAGATACCCCTCCTCAGAGGGCCCTAGGGGTCCTGGTGACAGCTACAGGAGGTGGCATAGGCTGAACAGGATCAGAAGTGTCTAGGCACCTGCTGGTCTTTACCCTCTCCCCCCGCCCCCCGCCATTATTAGGTTCTATCCTCCAGGGCCTTGCAGAAAGCAGCCCATCATGGGCACTCAGAAATGCCGTTGGGTGTTGGACAGTGGGGTTGGCCTGGGGTGGAGGAGGTGGGGTGCAGCAGAACCACAACTTCAGACTCTCAACCCCTCTGTCAATAAACAGCTTCTAGGGCTCTACTTTCTCTGCTAAGGTTTCCCAGGAATCATTGGAAGACAACAAGGAGAGGGGAACAGGAACACTGTACTTAGAGGTGACTTCTACAGAGGTACTTATTGCACTTTAATAAATCAATACTTTAGTTAAATTGTGCATTAACCCTTCCTGCTCCCCTTCTCCTCGTCTTCTTTCCTGGCACCAAAAACCCATTGCCGTCAGGTTGATTTCCACTCACAACAACCCCACGTGTTACAGAGTAGAACTGCACTCTATACAGTTTTCTTGACTGTAATCTTTACAACCAAAGTTTTTTGGAAGCCCTGGTGGTGTAGTGGTTAAGAGTTATGGCTGCTAACCAAAAGGTCGGCAGTTCGAATCCACGAGGCGCTCCTTGGAAACCCTATGGGGCAGTTCTACTCTGTCCTACAGGGTCACTATGAGTCAGAATCGACTCGACGGCAATGGGTTTTTTTTTTTTTTAATCTTACCGAAGCAGATGGCCAGGCCTTTCTTCCGTGGTGCCACTGGGTACATTCAAACAGCCAACCTCTAGTTTAGTAGATGAGTGCAAGCCACTTAAAACACCCAGGGACCTTTTCTTGGCATAAGTATCCTTTTATATCTTCTTCCCTGGTGCCTCTGGCCCCTGCTCCTTGTCCTGCACTTTTTCTCCTTATCCTCCCCACTCTGTGGTTCCTCTGACATTCTCCCCTTTCTAAGCACCTCCTGCACTTGGCTTCCCATGCCCCCTTTCCCTTCCCTCTCCTGCTATTTCTATCAATCTCTCTCTCTTTTGCTCTCTTTCTCAGTCCCCATGTGTCTTAGTCATCTAGTGCTGCTATAACAGAAATACCACAAGTGGATGGCTTTAACAAAGAGAAATTTATTTCCTCACAGTAAAGTAGACTAAAAGTCCAAATTCAGGGTGTCAGCTCCAGGGGAAGGCTTTCCCTCTGTTGGCTCTGGAGGAAGGTCCTCGTCCCCAATCTTCCCCTGATTAAGAAGCTTCTCAGGCGCAGGGACCCTGTGTCCCAAGGACGCGCTCTGCTCCTGGTGCTGCTTTCTTGGTGGTAGGAGATCCGCCTGTCTCTCTGCTCGCTACTTTCTCTTATATCTCAAGAGGTTGCCTCAAGAAAGATCTAATCATGTTGTTTGAGTCCTGCCTCACTAACACAACTGCCACCCATCCTCCCTCATTAACATCATAGAGGCAGGATTCACAACATACTGGAAAATCACACAATGCTGGGAATCAGGGCCCAGCCCAACTGATACACATATTTTGGGGGGGACACAATTCAATCCATGACATCGTGTCTCCATTTCTCTCCCGGTGTCTCTTTGCTCTCTCTTCTCTGAGTGTCTCTTTGTGCCCTTCCCCCTGTCTCTCCCCCAGCCTCCTCTGCAGGGCCAGCCTGACATGATTAAAGTGTAATAACTTGATAACTTGCCTAGAGAATGAGATGGGCAGAGGTCATAACTTTTCTATTTGATGAGTCTTTCATGAAACCCCAGGGAATGGTTATAACTCCCCACAGCCTGGGGCTCCCTCAGCTGTCAGCAGATATCCGTTTCCTTCCTTCCCCTCGGCTGGCCTTATCTGCAGAGGACTGCTTCAATGGGCGTGCCCCGTGCCTGTGGAGAACCACGATTTGCGCATACTGGTAGGTGCAGTTGGGTCTTCCCTGACCGCGTGGGGATGACAGTTAATAAGAGATCACATTTACATAGCACTTTAGGTACAAATGGTTAAGCCGGTTTGAACCTACTCTGACAAACCTAGGGTTGCCATGAGCCAGGATTGACTCTATGGCAATTTTGTTTTAGATTTTTAAATTTAAGCAAATATATACTGAATTTATGTTAGGGCCAGACACCTTGCCAAGTCCTGGAGGACATGACCTGCCTCTCTTAACCCTCACAGCTGCCCTGGGAGGATGGCTGGGCAGTGATTACACTCCCATTTGACAAAGGAGGAAAAGGAGACTCCAGGAATAGGCTTGCTCAAGGCCAGGGCCCCAGGCTGGCAGCTGCATACTTGGCTTTCATCCTACAGAGTTCATTTCTACAGTTTCATTCTACAAGACTCCAGTGTCCCGACGCTCAAACAGTCCTTTCAGGAATTAGCGTAAAGGGCTCCTGGATGCCCACAGACCTGACCCAAACTACCCTCCCTACCTCATCCCCTCCTTCCCCCCTCAACACTGTGCTTGTTTCCAAAAGACATGAATTGCCTTTGCAGTTGTCCACAGTGGGGTCCAAGCCCAAGACTGTCCATTGTTGTCTCTGGACACACACTTTCCTTTTCCTGAAGTCACAAAACCCACTCATTCCCTCTAATCTTCCCCCTTAATTATGGCAATCTTTGTCTGATTGCATGCTCTGATTACACAATTAACATTTTCTCATGCTAATTGTGTAATTAAGACAGGCAATTACATAGGAAAAATTATGAAATTTCCAGGCTCCCAATGTGATTTCAGGGTCCATAAAGGTGCCCCCCACTGTCCTCCTTGACCAGGACAGTGAGAACTCCAGGGTCCAGGGGCAGGGATCTGGGGGCTGACCGTCTGTCTCAGCTTCCCAGGACGCTGCAGTTTCTGTCTGCATGGCCCACTAGAACACTGGGATGACTCTCTAGACCAGGTGGCCTGATTTGGAAAGCATGACTCAGCAAGCGTAGCCTTCAAAGTCCCTGGCACAGGGGCACCTGCCTACAGGTGGCCACTGGCCTCAGAGAGCTGCGGCTCTGACTTGCTTCTGGAAGTCCAAGCCCAAAGTGCCTTCCCCTGTGGCCTCCAGTGGTCAGGACTGGCCGGGTAGACGGGTCTGAGGAGGAGAGGCTGGAAGTAGGTGGCTGTTTCTCATCTTACTCCATGTTCGGAAGTCTCGCTCCTGCCCCTTTCCTCAGAAGTCCCATAACCGGGAGAAAGATTGCAAGCTGCCCTCTTCCCTAACTCACCTTCCTTTTGTCTTTTGTGAAAGACCTGAGAAAACCTCAGCCCTCCAGGACGCCTTCCTGGATTAGTTCTGCTCTGGGTGTCTCCCAAGGCAAGTCCCCAATCTTGTCCGTCCCAAGGCTTGCCCACCACAGGATCCTCCCTTCCAGAGACTGGGAGCTCCCAGATGGCCCAGGAGAAGCCTCATCCATCCCTCTGCTCCCTGTCGTCATGGAGTCCATGTGTCCTGCACATGCTGTAGGTAAATTCACAAATTCTATCTTATTTCAGATGCACCAGGGGAGCTGGCTCTTTAAAGAAATGTTACAGAAGATCCTTTGGTAAAGACAGGAATCACTTTCTGATGTATTTTTTATGTAATTTTGGATTTTCATCTCTCTGGGGAAGGAAGGAGGTGGGATGAGGGGGAGGGCTGCGGGCTGGTTGATATCCTCCCACAGCCTGCAGTCCTGGACCCTGCGTCCTCCTGAATGGCCCAACTTTTCTACATTTTGTCTGATTCGTTCTACAAACATGTATTGAGACCTTTCGTGTACCAGGCACCCCGTGTGGGAGACAGGGATACCAAGAAGGATGAGACCCAATCTCCCCGTCCTTTCTCCTAGTCCCACCTTTTCCTTCTTGGCCCTCCTTTTTCCTTTCCTGCCTCCCTTCCTCCTCTCACAATGTCCCACTTCCTTTCCTGAAATTCCACTCTGGAATGAGCCCCCCTGCAGCATTGTGGCATCACTGTGCATTGGCCAATGGCTGCCCACCTGGGCTGAGCCCTTGGCTTCAGGGATCCTCTATTGACAGGGAGACACCAACCTCTCCTGCGAGGCTCTTAATCCTCGGGTCAGCTCCTGAGCATGGGTCCCACCTGATTCCACTCCTGGCTCAATGCTCCTCACGGTCAAGCTGCTCCTGGGCCAGAGATGCCGCCTGGAGGTGTCTGGGAAAGAGAGCGTGGCCATGCTGAAGAAGCTGGTGTCAGAGCGGCTACAGATACCTGAGGAGCAGCAGCACCTGCTCTTCCGTGGCCAGCTCATGGACGATGACAAGTGCCTCTCTGACTACTGCAGTGGGCCCAATGCCTCCATCAATGTCGTCATTCGGCCCCCGGAGAAGGCGCGCCAGGCCCAGCCCAGCCCCTGGCCGCAGCCCCTGTGGCACCAGCTGGGCCGGGTCTTGGCCAAGCACTTTGAGCCGCGGGACGCTGAGGCAGTGCTGCGGCTGCTGAGGCAGGAGCACGAGCAGCGTCTGCAGAGGGTGAGCCTGGAGGCCTTGGAGCAGCTGGCACACTACCTCCTGACCGAGGAGCCCCGTGTGGAGCCGGCTGGAGAGATGGAGCCCAGGGCCCTGGCCTCGGAGGCACCCACTGTGCATGAAGGAGGAGAAAAAGGCTGATCAGTAAACCTACCCACCCCACTCTTTGCTAGCTCACATTCTCCCAGCCTCGTCCTTATGTGTTCCCCACTAGCTTCTGCTCATGTAGACACAGGTTCTCCCCATTTTTGGACTCTCAAAGCAGCTAGAGGTGCTTCGGACATCTCTGTCCCTTTTTGGGCCTAAGGTACCCCCCTCTCAAATGCAGGATGATTTCACCCCCATCGTCACCCCTTAAAGGGGCTCTGGCCACCCTGTGGGCAGCCCCAAGGAGACCATCAAAGGCTACATTTCCTCCTGGGCTAGCAGCATCACCCCAGCATGCCCAGAGCCCTCCAGACTGTCAGCACATACCTCTCCCCAGGCCTAGTCTCCATGGCTCTAGACAGGCCCTCTTTCCAACCCCCGCCAGCCAAGAGGAAGGGACTGCTGTCGGGTGGCTGCCCCGTGCCCTCTGGGTGAGGCTCTCTGCCCTCTGCCTGCTTGTGTTTCTACAGCTTATTGGGCAGGACCGCAGAGGTCAGGCTGGAAGGAGAGACCCACTGTGTGTCAGGCCAGGAGCTGGGCCCTGGGTATACAGCCTGGAGCTCTCAGAGAGACAGCACAGGCCCAGGAAACAAAGGAAACAGGCTGAGGCAGAACAGAGGTTGCGCAGTCACTCCCCTTGGCCAGTGTGCACAGAGTCGTGCCCCACCGCCCAGGTCTGACCAATAAGTGTCGCTGAGCCCCCCTTACCTGCCTGGCATGGTCCAAGGCTCTCTGGGGGAAAAAATGTTATCAGTCGGGATCCCAGCTATCAGCATTTAGCCTAGATGGAGGGACAAGGCGTAAATATGAAAAGTAAAGGAGTGATGTAGAGCAGAGCCTGTGTGACTAAGTGCCCAGCTGCGGCCACCACCTCACAGAACTCCGGGCTCAGGACGAAGGGTCGGTCCCTCTGCAGACTGTGGGGAAGCCAAGCCCTTTTCTCTGTTCTTAGTGTGAAGAAAGCGGCCTTTGCCAAGGGCTGGGGTGCCCCCACACTGTGGGCATGGGGTGGGGAGCAGTGGAGCTTGCTAAGAGCCACACCTGGCCCTGGGTGGTGGGGATGGAGGGGAGGGGATGGAGAGAACGTCTTGAAAGTGACAGCAGGGCTTGCATCCCCAGGAAGCATTCTGTCTTGGCCTGTGGAGCCTGGTGACTTGGATTCCAACCCTCGCTCAGCCATTATGTGACCTTGGATAACTCACTTACCCTGTGCGATGCTTGGGTTTTCCACCTGTTAAACTGGGGATAATTCTAATAGTATCTACTTAGCATAGGTGTTTGTGACAGTTAAACCTTTTAAACCGGAAGTCTGTACAATTGGGAGTGATGTCTCCCAGGATTACAGGCAGTGGGGTCAGTGGTAGAGCAGGGATGGATCCCAAAAACCAAATCTCTGGCTGTGTTAGCCTGCTTAGAGGACGTCCCCACCCTACAGCAAGAGACTTTCCTCATTCCATCTCACGGCATGTCTCCTTTACCAGTGTTGTAGCATCTGCCAGCCAAGAGAAGCAAAATGGCAGGGGCTCTGAGGACATGGCTTCCCCAGGCACCACGAACTCAGCTCGGGTGGCTGTGGCCAGCACCCGCAGGGTGGGGGTAGGGAAGCCCAATTCCTCTCCTTGGCTCCCCTCTGTGTCCTGGTCCTGCTCTCTACGTCCTCCCTTCACCCTCAGCAGGGGAGGCCTCCCGACGGTTCTGTGAGTGAGTATGTGCTGGGGTGGTGCCATTTGCCAAGGGGGATAAGCCTATTATCTTTACATTAGGGGAACTAATAGCCCATTTTCCAGGAAATCTGTGAGCGATAAAAATAAGTGGGCTGTTTTATTCCTTTTGCTGAGAGACGCTGGCATGAAGGACAGCAAAAGTGTTTGTTTTCTCTCTAGTTAGTGGGAGTGT
This sequence comes from Elephas maximus indicus, assembly GCF_024166365.1. Taxonomy (NCBI): domain Eukaryota; kingdom Metazoa; phylum Chordata; class Mammalia; order Proboscidea; family Elephantidae; genus Elephas; species Elephas maximus. The sequence continues at coordinate 171,229,017 of NC_064821.1, read as the reverse complement.
CAGGTTTGGCTGAGATTCAGGTCTGGCTGAGATGCAGGCCAGGGGATGCAGCCACCTCCATAGTTTCTGCCCTCAGTGCTGCAGGGGAGGGTGACTCCAGTCCAGAGTAAAATTGGTCAGCCCTCTATGCCCATGTATGCCCCCCACTACTGACCTCCCCCTTCCCAAGGGCCCTTCAGCTATTGTCCCCCACCCCAAAGCTGAGCTCAGGCCAGAATGCGCTATCATCCTTTAGTGAGAATTTGGATCCATTCGTTAACTCTCCCAGGGATAGCTTTACTCAATGTTGTGTTTCTCATTGTGGGGTGACAGGCTTTGTCCCTGAATGGCTGAATTTACAAGTGTCAGCAAACAGCAGGTGGGAGACACTGAGAGGCTGGGGGCAGGAGCAGCCCCTAGTGCCACAGTGATGCGGTAGAAGCCTATCCTATGCGGGGACCCCTAGTTCTTGGGCTGCCTGCCACAGAGACCCTTCACTGCACCCAGTTTCACTGTTTCCCCGTATTTCAAACTTACACCCATGCCAGCGAACCAGCTGAAGTCTACCTGCACCTTCCCTGCTGTCACCACTTGAGGCATGGTGAGTTTAGGTGGCTCCCCTTTCTACACTGCAGCTGGGGGCAGACAGACAGCCCTTCTCCTGAAGTCTCCCACGGCGCCCCTCCAGCAGGTAACAACTTGCTCAGGTAGGAGGATCTCAGGACTGCCACTCATCCAGGTATTCAGCTTTGTGTTGCTATCCAAGGGCAATTGTTTTCTCACCCTAGCTACTTCAGGGTTCATCTGCACCCCTCTATCCCCTGATTCCTGGCAAAAGAACCTTTCTGATGCAAACAGACACAGCACCCTGGCTCATGTGCTGCTTGTTTCATCAGTCCTTTATTCTTTGATCAATAAACATTTATGATCTTTCTACTATGCGCTCTAGGCTTTGTGCTAAGGATTTAGGCTTGCCGATGAGAAGCCCTGTCTCTGCTAGAAGGCAGTTTAAAGAGAAGCACGCCCCCTGCTGTCCTACGCAACATGGTGCAGCAAAGGGGCACGGGGAAGCCCCTACCGTCTAGCTGCAGTCCCGTCTAAGAGGTGGTGATGTGTTGGCGTTTTTTAGCCATAGCCCTGAATGATGGAGTAGGCAGTGGTCTGTCAGGATAAAAATTCTTACAGATATTGAGGAAGGAGGGAGCTTACAACGTTCCAGGGCCCCCAGAAATCCCGGGTGCCTGATTTTAGAAGGAAGCCCCAGACCTCTCCTCTCTTCCCACCCCACCCCCAGACCCCTTCCCCCAGCCTCTTTGTTCAGGAAGAAGTGAAATTTTAGTCACCTTACAAACTTGCTAGCTGTTTTGAGCTGGGGAAGAGGGGCATGTAGTGACCTTGGATAGAAGGAAGTGGAAGGCAGGGGCGTGCTTCCCCCCAAAAGTGACAGATTCAAGTTGAGATGCCTGGGAGAAGGTATGGGGACGCTATATGGGGATGTGAACCAGCCAGGATGGGCAGGGTTCTGGGCAACTATCTGTATGTGTCCAGGGAGGTTCCATTAGGGGGAAGAAGGGCGGGCACAGATTGTCAGCTTCTGTTTCTCTGTCTCCAGCTTAACTAGCTTGAACAGAACTTGGCTTTCACTAAATGAAAAAAACCAACGTGGAAAAAAATAACAAATGCGGTAAGCTCTACTGGACTCAGCTATAAGACTGTTGAATTTCTCATACTTTGGGGTGGCCCTGTTAGTGGGAGAATCACTGAATGTGGAAGCCCAGAAGTACTCAGGCTAGGTCTCCAGATCAGGACCAATCTGACAAAAACCCCTGGTATGAAATGGAATGGTGAGGCTGACCCTTGAACAGGGTGCTTTTTGACAGCCAGATATCCATGGGTAGAAACCCCCACACGTAGGCCTGGGTCTCCATCTTGGCTCTACCATTGGCTAATGCCGTGGCCCTGGGCAAGGCACTTATCTCTGGACCAGAGACCCCATTTACAAAACAGAAGCAGAGTGGGCTGGACTTGAACTCTAGGTGCCTTCCGATGCCCAGGTTGTGTGATGGCATGAAGTCACAAACGTGAGCTGCTTTAACTCTCAGCGGTGGAGCTGGCTCACACAGAGCATTGTGTGGCCATACACAACACGTTGGAGATGGACTTTATTGACGACAGTGAAACGGTCAGGATGGATCGCTACAAAAGAGCATGTACATTATGGATACATTTTTGGAAAGGAATATGAAGCTTAAAATTCAAAACACCACTGATATTGTTTAGGGGTACATGCATGGGAAAATATTAAGGAATATTTTGGAGGAAGGGAAATGCAATCGCGGAGAGGTTCACAGAGACTTCAGTTGTAACGTTTATTATTTCAGGGGTGGGTACGTGGGTATTAGGTCTGGGGTGGCACAAATGGTTTGTGCTCATTTACTAACTGAAAGGTTGGCGGTTCAAACCTACCCAGTGGCACATGGAAGAAAGGCCTGTTGACATGCTTCCATAAAGATTACAACCAAGAAAACCCGACGGAATAGTTTTACTCTGTAACACATGGGTTTGCCATGAGTCAGAATCACCTCCAAGCCAATGGGATTTTTTTTTTGTTTGTTTGACAAAGCTGTTAGTTTTCTATTGCTGCGTAACAAATGACTGCAAACCTAGCAGCTTAAAACAATTAGTGGTTTAAGACAACACATATTTATTATCTCAAAAGGCTGCAATCAAGATGTTGTCCAGGTTGAGGCTCGAATGGGAAAGAATCCACTTCCGAGCTCATTGGCAGAATTCAGTTCCTTGAGGTTGTAGGACCGAGGCCCCAGTTTCTTGATGGATTTTGACTGGAGACCGCCTTCAGCAGTGTCCTTGTCTGCTCACAGTTTCTTGCCAAATAGGTGTCTTCAACGTGGCCGCTTATTCCATCAAGGAGAATTTTGGGAGTGAGTCAGCTAGCAGGTCTTATATAACGTAACAATGGGAATGACATACCTCAACTTTGCCATATTCTGTTGGTTAGAACCATGGCCTGACTGTCAATTTGTCATACTGTGGTGGCTTGTGTGACATGATGCTGAAAGCTATGCCATTGGTATTCCAAATACCAGCAGGCTCACCCATGATAGGCAGGTTTCAGTGGAACTTCCAGACTAAGACAGACTAGGAAGAAAGGCTGAAAATTAGCTAATGAAAACCCTCTGAATCACAAAAGAATATTGTCTAATATAGTGCTGGAAGATGAGCCTCTTAGGTTGGAAGGCACTCAAAACACACTGTGGCCGGAACAGTAGACTTGAGCGTACCAACGACTGTGAAGATGGTGCAGTGCAGGACCAGGCAACATTTTGTTCTGTTGTACATGGCGACCCCATGAGTCAGAGCCAACTTGATGGCAACTAACAATGACAATATTGGTTAGAAGCAAGTCACGGACCCCATCCACACTCAAGGGGAGGGGGCTCTACAAAGGGACAATCATGGGGGTCACATTAGTCTGTCCCCACAGTGGGTATCCCTTAGGTCATTTTATCTTTGTGTATGTATGAAATAACCGAAGATAAACCAATTAAAGTGTGATGGTCAGCCCATCAGCTGTAAGGGCACAATTGAGGAGTGGTCATTCCCAGCTGAGTCTCAGGGAAGCTTCATTGAGAAGGTAGCATTTGAGGTGGTGAAGAATGGGGAGAAGGGAACGTTGAGGAACATTTGAGGGACTTTTCTTCACACCCACCCATTAAAACCCACTGTTGTTAAGTCAATTCTGACTCATAGCAACCCTATAAGATGGAGTAGAACAGCCCTATAGGGTTTCCAAGGCTGTAATGTTTATGGAAGTAGACTTCCACATCTTTTCTCCAGTGGAGCAGCTGGTGGGTTTGAACCGCCAACCTTTTGGTTAGCAGTGGAGCACTTTAACCACTTCGCAACCTGGGCTCCTTTCCCGAACACCCAGGGATCCACATATCACACCTGGAAAACTGTCGCTTGGCTTTGTACACCCAGCATCTGACCTTGCTGGGTGCCTTATGCACACTCAGAGACATATGGACATGCAGACACACTAAGGTGCACACCAACAAACACCATAGACACCCCTCTCCCCTCAAGACCTCAGACTCACAGGGTGGGGTCTACAGTAGCAGAGCCAGGCTTGCAGAAGGGAACCACTTGCAGCATCGGGAGTCTGGACCTTGCCTTGCTGGGTTCAGACTGCGGAAGCCTGGCTAACCCAGCCCGGTCCAGGCAGTTAAACTATAGGAGATTCCTCCCAGCAAATGCAAGGACAGCGTGGCTCACACTCCATGTGCCCTGAAGCTGGGTTTGGGTGGCTGCCAGCTGTGGCAGGGGAGTGGCCAGAGGGCAGGCTGCTCAGGTTAGGGTCCTGCTGCTGAGCCAGCTGTCACTCATAGAGGGGCTGAGGCAGGAACAGCTGGAAAGCCCAGATCCCCGTGCCCTCTGGAGCAGAAGGCGCTCCCCACCAGCTGCCCCGCCCACTCCACCCCTCAGGTCACCTTTCTCCTCTCCCTGTCCTTTTTGTTGTTCTTCTTTTATCTCTTCACTTTCCCCCCGTTCTTCCTGACATTTGAACGGACATCTGGGTGCTTCCTTTCAGCTGTTTCTCTCTCTGCTCCTTGTGGATCTTTCTGCCCAATCCCTGCCCACCTTCTCTTCTTTCTCATTCATTTCAGCCTCCAGTAGTTGCCCTCTATTAAACAAAAACATTACCCACACTTCTCCTTGTCCTACCGTGTACCCTCTCATACCTACCCAGACTCATCCAGTGGGCAGGCATGGACAGGGACCTGGAACCCACCACCGTGAATTTGTCCCTGACCCTCCATCCCATTGGCCCACAGGTACAATACTAACTCATAGGCCTGGTGCTCGAATACAATGAAGGATGGTCTCACTGCATGCGCACACCTGTTCGCTGATACATACTGCAAACAGATATTTCACACGTTGTTATAGGTTGAATTGTGTTCCCCAAAAAGATGTGCTGTGACCTAACCCCTGGTACCTGTGAATGTGACCTTGTTTGGAAATAGGGTCTTTGAAGATGTTAGGTTAGCAGGAGGTTAAGTTAACATCAAGATGGGTCCTAATCCAATGAGTGGTGTCCTTATAAAAAGAGGAGACAGAGCAACAGAGAGGCTCGGGGAAATGGTTGTATAAAGATGAAAGCGGAGATAGCCAGCAACCACCGTAACGTGGAAGAGGTAAGGAAAGATCTTCCCTTAGAGCCTTCAGAGTGAGCACAGCCCTGCCTACACCTTGATTTCAGACTTGTAGCCTCCAGAACTGTGAGAGAATACATTTCTGTCATTTTAAGTCACGCAGTTTGTGGTACTTTGTTATGGCTGCCCTAGGGATCTGATAAAGGTCTGTGGTGGCGTAAGCGCTTTGTGCCTGACTACTAACCCAAAGGTTGGTGGTTCAAATCCACCCAGCAGGACTGTGGAAGAAAGCCCTGGCAATCTCCTTCCATAAGGATTACAGCCAAGAAAACCCTGTGGAGCAGTTCTACTCTGTCACACATAGGGTCGCCATGAGTTGAAATAGACTCCATGGTAAGGTTTTCGTTTTGTTTTGGTGTAAAGAAACTAATATCCACACCCAGAAAAAAGGGCACCCACATTCGCCTTAAACAGCCCTGCTTGCAGATAGACATGGGGGCAGGGAGGTGGGACCTCCCAGACACACACAGAGTCAGTGCCTGCTGCAGCTGCTTGGGGTGAGCAAGCCGCTGCTCGAGTGGTGCTGGGTCCCTGCACCTCCACCCCCAGCTCTGCCCCCAGCCAGCCCGACTGGTGCTCTGGGCACCCTAATCTCTTGACTCAGCTCCTGAGGTCCCTCCTGGCTCCTTCCCAGGGGCTGCCTGGCTCCACTCGGCTCCAGGGCTGTAAAATCCCCCTCTGGAAAGGACTATAACCCGAGGAGCCACGGAGCCAGCAGGCAGCCCCCGTCCCAGGATGGCTCCTACCTGCCTACCCCTCCTATCCCCTCTCTCCCCGCCTGACAGCATTTCCCATCAGGGTGATTTAAGGGCTCCCAAGCAGCCTTTAGTGGTTCCTCTGCCCTCACAGAAAGGTGATAAATCTGGGCTAACTACTGTTGGCTAGCTGCCTGTAAACCTGTCATGCCCCACTGCAGCAGGGCCAGGGCTGCCTACTGAGGCCTGGCTGAGTCTGCCTTGTCAGCTAGCCACCTTTGGAGAAGTCCCAGGGCACCTGTCTTGGTGGGTGATTTATGGGCCTCAGATCCCAGGATCAAAGCCCCTGTCCATCAGAGAGGGCAGTGTGGAGGCCCTTGGAGCCCCTGCTGGTCCCTCCTCAGACAACCCTCAGGCCTCTGCTGCCTTTTAAACTTGAATGAAATGCGTTGGAGAAAGCCTCAGTGCTAACCCCTGAGCCCCTTCCACTTTATTTCCCTGATAACTCCAAGTGTACTCCTCTACCCCCCACCACACACACACACACACACACACACACACACACACACACACACACACACACACACACACACACACACACACACACACACACACACACACACACACACACACACACACACACACACACACACACACACACACACACACACACACACACACACACACACACACACACACACACACACACACACACACACACACACACACACACACACACACACACACGAATAAGGGACTAGAGGGGCTTTGGTGACAGAGCTGGGGACAGGGCTTCAGGTTGGATGACGACCTTTCTTGACCCTGTGCCCATCCCTTCGGCACAGCCTGGCCAGGAGGAAAAGCACCCAGACCCTCAGGCCCCAGGACTTTGTCTAAGCAGCGCCATAGCTGCTGTCCCTAAGCAGGAAACTTTGAGGAGATGCACTTTCATCTTAAGCAAAGTGTGGCATCTTTCTCCAAACTCTACATCTCTGTGCTGCCATCTCAGGCCCAGTACCTCCCTCATGTGTGCTGTGAATATTGCAGCCTGGAGGAAAGGGAGGTAGGGTGTGAGAGAGAGCAGTGTTAGAATGTAAAGATGGGATTGACTCTTGGTTGGTAATCTCTAACTATGAGGCTTTCGGTTGGTAGTTTGTGCTCTCTGACCCTCAGTGTGCTCATCTGTAAAATGGGAATAATAATGCCCACCTTGTGGGGTAGTTAAGAGCACCCAATGAAATCATGTACATGAAAATGGTTTGTAAACTCTTTAATACTATGTAGAATTAGGGTTTATTTCCCCTCCCTCTCTACATAGATTTCTAGTACAGTCAACGAATCCATTTGCTAGGGATTGTGAATTCTGTCCCCCTCAAAATATATGCTGGAATCCTGACTGCCACAAAATATGGGTTGGAAGTTGACCATACCATTCTATTTTTGTGGATGTAATCCTCCTTGGAAATACCATTTTCTTTGTTATGTTAATGAGATGTAGGGTGTGTGCTGAACCTAATCACTGCTGAGGGATACAAGCAGTAGCGTAGACACAGGCAAGCAAGCAGACACGGGGAGACTGACGCTATTGGAAGACAATGAAGGCAGACAAGTCTGCAAACCAAGGAACTCCAAGGATTACTGGCTACTAGAGGCTGAAATAGGTAAGAAAGAACCCCTCCCTACAGCTCGTGCCCTGAATTCCGACTTCTAGTCTCCTTAATTGGGAGAAAAATCCATTTCTGTTCTTTAAAACCACCCACTCGTGGTATTTCTGTTACAGCAGCACTAAGAAACTTTAAGTAACTAAGACATCATTCTAGCTAGTTTGCACATAAACGGATTTATTGCAGGGAGGTAGGTAGTTTACAGGATTCCCGGGAAGGCCAAGGAGCCAGGTTTGAACACTTAGCCAGGAGCACTGCAGGAAAGAGGAACACCCAGAAACATCAAGGGACGGCTGAAAGCCCAGTGTCACCTTGCCTGCTGCGATGTGTAGAGTTATTTGGATCCTGGTTTGAACAGTTAAATAAAAAAAAAAGACAATTAGGGAAATTTTAATATTGACTAGATATTTGATGGTATTAAGGAATTAGTGTTAATTTTTTTAAATGTGAGACAATAGTATTATGATTGTGTTTTAAAAGTCATCTTTTTTTTTTTAGGAGACACATTTTATTGAATGAATGAATGTGGTTTACTTACCCTTGCCTTTTTTCTCTTCTTTTCGTCTTTCTTTCCTACTCAGTATTTTCTGTTTAAAAAGTCTTCTTTTAATGGAAAACAGCCTGGCAGTTCCTCAAAAAGTGAAACATACAATTACCATAAGACCCAGCAATTCTACCCCTAGGTATATTCCCAAAAGAATTAAAACAGGGACTCAGACAGACACATGGATACCAGTGTTCACTGCAGTATTATTATTCACAGTAGCCAAAAGGTGGAAGCCATCCAAGTGTCTATCAAGAGATGAATGGATACACTAAAGGTGGCATATGCATATACATACGACGTAATATTACTCAACCATAAAGAGAAATGAAGTCCTGAGACATGCTACCATATGGATAAAGCTTGAAAACATCATGTTGAGTGAGATAAGCCAGACACGAAAGGACAAATATTGCATGATTCCATTTAATGTAAAATACCTAGAAGAGGCAAATGCAAAGTTTATTAGTGGTTAACGGGAGCAGATGGGAGAGGGAAATGGGGAGTTAACATTCAAGGTTACTGAGTTCCTGTTAAGGGTGATGAAAAAATTGGAAGTGGATGGTGGTGCCAGTAGCACGACACGGTGAACATAACTAACGTTACTATTGTACATGTAGAAGTGGTTGAAATGGCAAATGTTGTGTTATACGTATTTCACCACAATAAATAGCCATCTTTAAGAGATACATGCTGAAAATATTTACGGGTAAAATAACATGATCTATTAGACTGGCTTCAGGATAATACAGTGAAGAGGGTCAGGGAAGTTTCTACAGTGGTAACTGTAGAAACTGGGTGATAGTTTATACATGGAGGCTGATCATACTACTCTATTTTTGTGTTTGCTTGACATTTTTCATAACTAATTTTTTTTTTTTCTAAGATTTGCTTCAGCAGCCGCTTAATCTGCCAAAGCCTTCGCTCCAGTGGGCACCTATTCCAGTGACCTCAAGTGATAATATCGGTCATGGTCTCATCCTGAGGAGCCGTGGACCACCAACAGTCCTTCCTCTGATGCTAACCAGCTCTCCATTGCCTCCAAGTGCAACTCGTTCAGAAAACCAAGCCCAGATTCTCATTTCCCTGAGGGTTTCTTACTTGGAATCTCTTCTGATATCAATTACTGCTCTTAGCTGGGGACAACACATTCCACTCTGGCTGGTTTAAGCAGAAAGGAATTTATTAGAGGATATTAGGTAGTTTATAGAATAGTGGAGAGGGCCAAGACACTACACAGCCTGGAACAGCATAAAAAAACAAAAACTGGTTGTCGTCCGGTTGCCTTCAACTCATAGTGATCCCATGTGTGTCAGAGTAGAACTGTGCTCTGTAGGGTTTTTTTTTTTTTTTTTAAACCCAACAGAAATTTCGATAGAGATTGTGTTGACCCTATAAACCAATATGGAGAGTATTGCCTTCCCTAGGGTTTTCAATGGCTGATTTTTTTGGGAAATAGATCACCGGGCCTTTCTTCCAAGGTGCCTCTGGGTAGATTCTAATCCTCGACCTTATGATTAGCAATCGAGTGCATTCATCAGGTGCACCACCCAGGAACTCTGGAACAACATGACTGGAAGGAATACTCGAGCATCCCTCAGGGCTGATCTGGTGGTAACACACTGCCCTGCTGTCTGCTATCCAGAAAGGAGACCCTAGAAGCCCCCCTCCGCTGACCCAGGAGATGGAATCTCCCTGGACCCAGCTGCTGCCTCACGTTTCCTTCCACCTGCATACCTCCTCTCCTGCCATCTTCCAAATCTCATGCAGGGAGTCTCTTGGTAGAACTGGGTCTCTTGGTAGAAGCTGCAAAGGAGTCCTGGAAATGTATTTTTAAGCTTTCCAGCCTCTTAGCATAAGAAAGCCAACTGTCTCTGTCTGTCTTTGTCTCTGGGAGAGTTTCTTGCTCTGTCCCTAGCTCCCAGCACAGCGAGGTGGCATGGCACAGGACCTAACCGTGGCTCGGACAGTCTTTTATTGTCTGCCATGGTTGAGGTACTAACCTCAGGCATTGGCAAGGCAGACTTTCTGCCCCGTACCCTTCATGTGTGACATTTACGCAGGGTTTAGAGTTTAAAAAGAGATCTCGCAAACATTTTCTTTTTTGGCCCTCTCAATAAACTTGAAAGATTGGGGTTATCATCCTCATTTTATATATGAGGAGACTGAAACTCAAAGTGGTTAAAGGACTTGCCCAGGGTCATTGAGCTGGTACAGAGCAGGAGCATCTGAATCCCTTTCTCCCCTTCACTTCCTATCCACGTGGGTGGGATGATTTATTACAATTTCAGTTTGTGACTTGACCTTGCTTTTGTAGCCAATCATTCTTTCTCCATCCTGAGATTGCAGTCAGGCCTTTCTGCAACGCTGCCTTACCGCAGAGTTCTGTGAGCAATGGCACAGAGCCGGGCTTAGGGCACGGGACCTGGAGTAAGAATGCTGGGAGCCACTTGTGAGTGACTCTGACCTTGGACGTGTTACTTAATCCTCTGTCTGTTTCCTCACGTATGAAGGTTGCTACCCAGGTTTGATTTCCAGCCCATGCATCTCGCGCACAGCCACTACCCACCTGTCAGCGGAGGCTTGCGTGTTGCTATCCGGCTGAACAAGCTTCAGAGGAGCTTTCAGACTAAGCAGGACTAGGAAGAAAGGCCTGGGGATCTACCTCAAAAAACCAGCCAATGAAAACCCTATGAATCACAATGATTCAATCTGTAACTGATCGTAGGGATGGCGCAGGATGGGGCAGCATTTTGTCCTGTTGTGTGTGGGGTCTCTATGAACTAGGCAGCTAACACCATCAACAATAACAGTACTTACCTCAGAGAACTACTGACAGAATTAAATGTGTTAGCTCAAGTGAAGAGCTTAAAATATAGTAAATATTCAGCGGTTCTATCATTGTTCTACTGTTCGGAGTGGTAGGGCCGAAAGCAGTCACTGCCAGGCCTTCAGAAGACCACTCTTACGCTTTCCTGGCTTTAGGTGAGGGGGCTATGCTGGATTGTCTTGCAGGAGGAAGAGATGAGAGGGAAGCGTGGAATAAAACAGGCTAAAGGGAATATTGAGGATGGGTACCCTACTTCCTCGTGGTGCCCCAGGGCAGTGACAGGACTTTGGGACAACAGTTGCAGGTGCCCTGAGAAGGCTGATCCTCAGCAGTGACACTTACCCCAAAGTGATCCTGAAACAGAGGGCCTACTACGCTTCAGGGATCATGAGGATTGGTCAATGAGATTATCTGTGTGGACATAATGCACAGAGACCATTGTGCACAGGCCCTTCTCTGAATGTTCTGGAATGTGAGAAACCCCAGAGTCTTTGTTCACCTCTGATGGATGGATGGGCAAAGAAGCTCCAATAAGAGCAAATTGAATTTCCCTCTAGCCTGGTAGGATGGAGGCTTGGAGCAGATGAAATCTGATTTGGAGAAAGAAATGTGACCTTATTTATACCATATATATTGGGGAGCAAGATTCCCTACTCATGATACTTTCTCTTGTTATCATCCAGAGTGAGGCCCCAGCAAAACCAAAACTGAGGCAAAGATTGCCTTGGAAACCTTAATCTCTCTTCCTTTGGTTTTTTCTGGCCTCTGAAGTGCAGCCAGCAACCAACCCCCCACCCCCACCCCCTTCCTTCGCCTTAGCAAAATACCTCTCTGATGAGGAAGTGAGTGAGTGAGGTAAAGGTAGGTTCAAGTCCCAGCTCTGCCACTTACCAGCTGTGTGTGACCATGGGGAGATGAGCCGAGATGAAAGTAAGTTCGTTCAGGGCTGTAGCTCTCAGCACATAAATGACATTTACCCAGTGGCGTTCTCATAAGTTTTAATTACTTATATGGTAATTGGGATGAGGAGGAAGGATAAGGCAACTTTGCCTCAGTCTGCCTCGCCTACAGCATTTGTGCAGCTTCTACCACCCCTCTGCCATGGTGGTAGTAAATATAGGGTCACATTATGGCATTTAAACAGTAGGTGAGATTGACATCATTGGCCCCAATTTTCAAATAAGGAATGGGAGACTCAGAGAACTTAACTGACTTTCCCAAGATCGCTCAGCTAATAAGTGACAGAATCGAGATCCCACTGACCCCACGGGGCCCTTCCAGCTACGCAGCTGCACCGTCTGTCTCTTTAGCCGCCTTCTGTGTGTTAAGGGCTTCCATGTGTTAAGTGCCTCTTGTGGGCTGAGCACTGTGCTGGAGATGAGGATCTGATAGTGGGCAAACAGAGGCTTCCCCTACCCTCATGGAGTTTCCAGTTCAGGGGTGCCTCTCAGGGCCAGGTGTGCTGAAGGGTTAATGCTGAAGCAGGAGAGAGCCATGTCTTGGAGCTGGCTTTCCCAGCTGGACCTGGTTGCCCTGTGTGGATGCAGAGGTAGGCTTCCCGGGCCTGGAGGAAGAGTGGAGCGCTTTCAGGGCGCCAGCAGGAACCCTGGTGGCAGTCCCTGAGGGTCCCCTGGGCCTTGTTAGAGGCCCCAGTAATGGCATTGGAAAATGCCACCGGGAGGGAGGCACTGAGGAGGGTGTGTACAAGGGCACAAGGGACTGCCTGCCTCCTTCCTCTGAACGCTGCCTCTAGCCTCTAAGTCCTCCCACAGCCAGTGCCCAAGAGGACTGTCCATGTGCCCCTGCCCTGCACAGATGTGGGGAAACTGAAGCAGGCAGTCCTCAACAGCAGCCAGAGTGATGGCTCTCTAGTTGAATGTTCACAGCACCTTGGAAAATGCAAAACTGACAAGGGGATATTCTCTGTTCTGGATCCAGGTGGTAAATTGCATAGTTATCTTAGGAGTAAAACTTTTTAAAATCAGTTTACTATGCTGGCTGTCTACACAAAGTAGATTGGCTCCTTCCTGGTTTTTCTCTACTTCCTATGATATGTGTAGACCAGCCTCTTCCTTACCGACTCAGTAAATATTACTTGAGAACCTACTGTGTGCCCAGGCACCCACCCAGGCAAGGACCCACAGCCAGTTGAAGTGCTTGCTAAGGACAAAGGAACCCTGGACAAGGTAGTGAAAGAAAGTAGTTAAAAATACCAGGTATGGCCACACGGCCAGTTGTAGAAATGAGGACTGTATTTTTTCCTTATTTTGATATAAAAATGTTTGTATATATATTTTCATGTGTATGTGTATGTGTGTGTGTGTGTCCCGGGTGGCACAAATTTAAGTGCTCGGCCGCTAACAGAAAGATTGGAGCTTTGAATCTGCCTAGAGGCACCTCAGAAGAAAAACCTGGTGACCTATTTCCGAAACATTAGCCAGTGAGAACGCTATGGAGCTCAGTCCTACTCTGAAACACATGGGGTGACCGTAAGTTTAAAGCAACTCACGGCAATTGGTTTGTTTTTTGTTTTTGATTTATGTATATACCTCCATTAGGCAAATATTTTCTTTTCCTCTCATTCCCTTATCAACTAACGTAAGATATGTTAATATTGGTTAACTTTATATCTCAGAAGTCAAGTGAAAGGGTATTAAAGGGATGTGAATCAGTTAGGAGAAGAATGAACATAAAACAGATAAAAGTTTCTACCCTCATTGAGCTTACATTCTTGTGGGGGAGAGAAATAATAAACACACAAATAAGTAAAATATATAGGTATCAGTTGGTGATAAATACGAGGAGGAAAAATAAAGCAGGGAAGAGGGACAGGGAGTGTGTGTATGCACACATGTGCATGAATGCCCGTGTGTGGGTGTGTGTGTGCATGTGTGGCCAGGGAACCTGTGAGGCTATTATGGGGAGAGCAGGAGGCCTGCTAATTCTGGACTGTGAAGGAGGCAGAGTATAGCCTGAGACTGGATGAGAGATAACAGGGACTGTATCATGTAGGGCACTGTGGGTCATGCTAAAGATTCGGCTTTTACCCTAAGTAAGATGGGGTGTCGGAGCAGGACTTTGAGCTGAGGAGGGAGGTGCTGTGACTTAGGGTTCCACACAAATGTCTCAGCTGTCCTGAGGCTTAAACCACCCTTGGCCATCTGGATAAGAAGGACTGTCCCATCGTCCTTCCCAGACACTCACATGGTAACAACTGCTTCCCCGAGGTCCAGAGCCAGAGAAGGGGAGTCTGGTAACCCCTCTGCCTCCCAGCCCAGGGCTCCAGCCCTTGATTGTCTGTTTAGAGTCTTTCAAAGGATAACAAACTGTATTTGATTAGATTCCATGAACATGACCCAAGCCCTCTGTCAGTCCTGAGGTTACAGAGATGGTCAAGGCATGACCTGTGCCCTGCAGTCTGTGACACACTGAGATGCAGGGTGAGCAGGGACCATCATGCGGAAGCTCAGAGAAGAGAGCATTATCTCTGGAGGGGTCACGGTGCGGGGTCAGGAGAGTGGCAATCTAGAAAATGTGGATAACACTGGAGCCAGGGTGTTAAAAAGAGAGGTTAGAAGGGCAGGCCAGGAAAAGGGAATAACATGAACAAAACACAATGATAGGAAGATGTGGAGAAGGTAAGACTCTCAAACTGAGGTGTGAGACAAATTGAATTTTCTTTATCCTCTCAAACAGCTTAAATTGTCTTTTGACTCCATCTCGCCAGGGTGATGAGAATTTAAGGAGCCCTGATGGTGCAGTGGTTAAAGCACTCAGCTGCTAATTGAAAGGTTGGTGGTTTGAACCCACTAGTTGTTCTATAGGAGAAAGAGGTGGCAGTCTGCTTCCATAAAGATTTACAGCCTTGGAAACTCTACGGGACAGTTGGGGGGCCCCCATCACTTTCCCTGGAACTGCTTTAATTTTTGGGAACTCATGGAACTCATGGAGAGCCAAGGCCAGGGGTTGGGGTGGGGGTATCTGGCTTTGACATTGTCTAGCCCCGAAGGCCCCTGCTGGCTGTCCCAGGAAGCCTGGATCCTATGGCTAGGCCCTTGGGGGCTGAGACTCCTCTGCTCCTTTCACACCAGTCCAAGGGGGATGCCAGGGCCTCTCAGCTGGTGGACAGTCTGGTCTCTGACCACCACATGCTAGAGAGCATTCCAGGGGCCCTTCCTGCTACCGACAGCCTGTGGGGCAGACACTAGGCCACGGACCAGCTCTGGACCTCAGGCCTCCTGTATAACCCACCTAATTGCTGTTGAGTGGACTCTGACCGATGGCAACCCCATGTGTGTCAGAGAACTGTGCTCCATAAGGTTTTCAGTGGCTGATTCTTCAGAAGCAGCTCACCAGGCCTTTCTTTTGAGGCACCTCTGGGTGGACCTGAACCTCCAACCTTTCGGTTAGCAGTAGAGCGCATCAGAACTCCACCTGTATTAGAGGGGTGATGGGTAAGTATTGGTGGTGGTGAGTGGGTGGAGACAACGATGGGAAGCTTAGTGCCCTCAGGGATCTTGGCCCTCACAGGAGGTGTTAGTCCTGACTCTCTAGGCCTTCAGGTGTGGTTTGGGACAGTGTACCCCCACCATACTGTGGCTGGGCCAGAGATGCCCTGGGAAGGTGTAGGGATGTGAAACGGGGGCCGAACAGTACTGCCCCCCTCCTCAAAGCACTGGCTGCCCTCAGGGATGGGGGGAGGGAAAGGTGTCCTGGCCAAGGGTGTCCCTGAATGGAGTGTCAAGGACCCCTGAGATTTCTCAGCAAATATTTTGGAGGCTTTTGAGGGTGGGGAGGGGTGGAGGGGAGGGGTGGAGGGGAGAGGGCGTTTGGAAACAGGTAAAAAGCTGCCAGGATTTATGTCCCTTCCCCCGCTGCCGATATCTCTGACTGGGGAGGGCGACTCATTTTTCACGGTGCCGCGTGACTTTCCAGACTGTATTTTCAGCCTCGGTTTGACGTCAGGCTCCCTTTCAGTCCCTGGGGATGGGCTTTGTACATTTCCAGGCCATCAGGGCTGAAGCCTCCCCATCCCCCTTGAGTCTCTCATGCCATCCTGCTCCCAGCTCAGGCCTCCCTAGGCAGCAGTGGGAAGGGGCTCCCTCGGAGGGCATCTGGCTGGGGAAACGGGCAGGGAAGTTGAGAGGGTCACCTGGAGAGAAGTCCAGGGGAACTGGTCCTGGCTGCATGGGGATGTCCTGTGTGGTGTGTGGGAAGGGAAGGACACGGTGGGGCGGGGGGAGGGTGTGAGAAGGGAGACAGGACACAGAATGGGCAGTGGGGACCAGGAGGTGGGTGGAAAGAACCAGACAGGCTGAGATGTGTGCAGGGCAGGTTTGTCTCTAGACTACTTATCTGAAGACACTTCCCTGGAACAGCCTAGAAAGAAGGGAGGGCATATAAGAAAGTGGGGAGGGAGGGGGTATGAGAAACACGGGGGACGGAAAGGTCCAGGGAGTGCGGCAGAGGCTGAAGAGTGGAATGATAACACGATCAACTTGGACAGTTCAACACTTTCCCATTGATTTATCTCAAGATGACTAGGCTGTGGGTATTGTTCTCATTTTATAGACAGAGAAAAACTGTTGCAGAAAGACTGTACTTGGTTCACAGTGCCCAGAGCCAACTCAGCCCAGCTCTGCCCTCAACTTTTGTTTCAGAGTGGAAGGGACGAGATTTGCCCTCAGAGCTCAGCTAGGCTGCCTGAGCCAGCATCAAACAGAAGCTTTAAAACGCTGACCACACCTTGTATTTTGGGGTGTCTCTATCCTCCTCCCACCTTTGAGCCTAGACCAGGGCTCTGTCTGTGCCAGGTACCCCAGAAACAGTCAAGAGATTTCAGTTCTAGTTTCTGCCATAATGCCTACTCTCTGCTGTGTGACTCTAGGAGACTCACTTAACCTCTCTGGGCCTTGCTTGTCTCAGTTTTTGTACCTCATAAATACAGCATGTCTTGAACTGAGCTCGTATTCTCTCCAGCCCCCCACACTTGGAGTCCAGAACTCCATGACGCTCATCATCTCAAAATCTCTCTCTAGTTAACATCGCCCTCATCTATCCCAAGCCAGAAACCCATATGTCCTCCATCACCTCTCCCTCATCCTCGCCCACTTCCAATCAGCCACCATACTTTGTTGACCGTGCCTCCTAAACACCCTGGGAATCACTGCCCCCTCTGTGTCCCCATAGACATGGCCACTGTCCCTGGGCCCATCTTCTTGGCCCTAGCTTATGCAGTAGCCACCTAACTGGGCTCCTTGCCACCCACCTCACCCTACTCTAGCTTGTCCTCTGGCTTAAAATCCTGCAAAGTCTCCCTTTCACCCATGTGATAAGTCCAGTACTACCTCACTAGGCAGTGGAGGGGAGTAAGCAGGATAATGGCCGTGAAGCCACCACGCCCAGTGTTTGGCAGATGCTAGAAAATGCTAGCTCTTTTTCTTACCAGCCCCACTTCCTGCTTTCAAAAGTATCAAGCGATCTGAAAACGTGTCTCCGTGAAACAACCCAATTCTGAGCTTCTCTTCTCACTTCTCTGCTTGTTCCACTATCCCAAACCCCACGCTAGGGGCTGGGGCTTTAAAACAGTGTCCAACTGTCAATTCCCACTGTAAGGCCTGGGTTCAGGTTCTTATGGCTCCCCAAGGGTGGCAGTATTGCACAGTGATTAAGCACATGGGCTTTGACTCAGATTCCAGTTCTGCCCCTTACTAGCTGTGTGACCTGGAGACTACTTAACCTCTCTGTGCATCAGTTTCCTCATCTGTAAAACGAAAGTGATATTAGATACTACACTTCATAGTCTTGTTACGAGATTTTATACATATAAAGTACATAAGACAGTGTCTGGCAAAAAAACAAGTGTTCGATAAATATTAGCTTTTGTAATTATTGCCTTGAATATAATAATAACCTCCTCAATGGTCTCCCTGCTTCCAGTTTTGTCCCTTCTAATACATTCTTCACTCAGTGTCCAGAAGGCTTTTCACTCACGCAGGGTTGCCAGCTAAAATAAGGATGCCCAGTTCAAATTCAAATTTGACGGAATGTCCCATATTTTTATTGGCTAAATCTGGCAAAAATTTAAATTTAAATACTTATATTTTTCCATGGTTCTCCATTACCTTCAAAATAAAATCTAAGTGCTTAGCCTGCCATTCAAGCCTTCTGTGATTCAGTCCCCTGTCCTCTCCATTTACTCTCTCCTCCCTTCTTCTTACCACCCCAGCCCCCGCAGCTTATGCTCCAGCCACATCCAACTGCTTTCTTGGAATTCCACAGAATGAATCTTAGCATTCTGGAGCTAAAAAGAACCATTTGCCTCATTTTCAGATGAGGAAGTTTGGCCCCAGAGAGGTTAAGAACCTGTCCAAAGGCACCCAGCCAGCAGGTGAAGCCCACATCTCCCAGGCCTGTTCTTGCCAGGACCTCAAACCTTAGTTCCGAAACCCTGAAAACCACACCCAGGCCAAAGGAGGATGCTCTTGGAACAACAAATATACTAGGTTTAAAATCCCTGGGTTCAGGAGGATCATCCACATACTTTTCATTTTGGGGGCGAGTGGAGGAAAGGCCAAATCTGCTGGCCCAGTGCAGTTCCCAGAGGATGCCTCAGCAGGTTGTGATGCCCAAGAGGCTCTGGGGGTAGGAGAGATAGCTGGAAGCATTTGGGGTTCAGGTAAGGAGGTGGCCAGGGTCTAGGGGAAGTACCTCTGTGACTCAGGACTGGAGCAAGCAAGGCCCTGCTTATAGCTCTGTAGTTGAGCTTCGGCCTGGGTTGGAAACTTATTTCCCCAACTCCAGGCGGCTGAAAGTGAGGGCGTGTTATGCTGGGGGATCCAAAATGGGCAGAATAATCCTGGCTGGCCAGCAGCCTTGCAGTGACCTCAGGAGCAAACAGAGTGGAGGCCATCACGATAAGAGTGGGATACACTTTTCCCGCAGGGCTCCAGGGACAGGTCTCACCACTTTGCAGTCAGCCCTGGCATTAAACACGAAGTGGGACAACTTTCCAGCTGGGTCCCTGGGAGGCTCTGGCTCAGTTACAACCACTCGATGAAAATATCTCTGCTCAGTGCTGAAAACCTGGTCTTAGTAATTGACTTGTATAATGTCCAAAGACTCTGTGCGCATAACCAGCCCAAAGTGATGCATCATCTTTAGCAAAAAGATTTATCATGAAATCTGCAGCAGCCTCACATTTGTCTGGAGCAGAAATAGGAACGACTCTCTGTGCCAGGAGTCATCCTTTCTCTTCGAAGCAAATTCCTCCATGGTTGGAGTCTTTCTGGGCCCAGGTTTAGGCTGATGGCCAACTTCCTGGCCAACGTCCCAGAGTCCCAGTATCTCCAGATCAAGAATCTTAGCCACAGGCAGCAGGGAGCAAGAGAGCTAAAGTGGAGCACTGGGTTCAGGAGCCTTGAGTTCTAGAACGGACTCTGCCACGAACTGGCTTGTGACCTTGGGCAAGTCACTTAATATCCTCAAGCTCTTACTTCTTCATCTGAACAATGGAATTTGTGAGTCCTGCCTGAACCATCTCACAGGAGAAATAGAGGGGGAATCATCCAACATAATCGTCACATAGTTCAGAGCTGGGGCTTGGGATCAGACAGACCTGAGGTCAAATCCTGGCTCTCCTGCTTGGTTATGTAGCATTGGGCAAGTTTCTCAACCTCTTTAAAATTAAGCTTTGTCAAAGGAGAATGAAGAACACCAAAGACACAAGGAAAATATGAGCTTGAGACAGAAAAGGGCCACATACACCAGAGATGCCATCAGCCTGAGGCTGGAAGAACTAGATGGTGCCCGGCTACCAGCAATGACTGCCCTGACAGGTAACACAACAGAGAGTCCCTGATGGAGCAGGAGAAAAGTGGGATGCAGAACTCAAATTCTAGTAAAAAGACCAGACTTAATGGTCTAAGACTGGAGAGACCCCAGAAGTTATGGCCCCCGGACTCTCTGTTAGCCCAGAACTGAAACCATTCCCGAAGCCAACTCTTCAGACAAAGATCAGACTGGACTATAAGTCATTAAATGATACTTGTGAAGAGTGTGCTTCTTAGCTCAAGCAGATACATGAGACTAAATGGGCAGCTCCTATCCAGAGGCAAGATAAGACAGAAAGGGATAGGAGCTGGTTGAATGGACACAGGAAATACAGGGTGAAAAGGAGGAGTGTGCTGTCATATCACAGGGAGACCAACCAGGGTCACATAACGATGTGTGTATAAATTTTTGTATGAGAGAGAAAAAAAAGCACTTTGATTAGCACATTTTCTGGTTATTTCAGAAATAAATCAGTAATAAAGTAGGTTTCTCCTGCAAGAAAGTAAATAAATAAATAAACTTAAGTTTTGGTTTTTCAAAATGGGGATAATAACTTGTTGTAAGGAATAAAATAAAAGGATGTACGAGGAGCCCTCAGGATGGTGCTGGTGCAAACCGTTAACCAAAAGGTTGAAAGTCTGAGTCCACTCAGCAGCACCTCAGAAGAGAGGCCTGGTGATCTACTTTCCAGAAAATCACCCGTTGAAAACTCAGTGGAGCACAGTTCTACTCTGGCACACGTGGGGTTGCCATGAGTCAGAACTGACTCCAAGGCACCCGGTTACTGGCTTAGCGCTTTCATTACCTATGTGTCAGCTCTGTGCTAGGCACTGGGAGGAAACTGGAAGTATGAGTAGTAATGTTGTTTGTTATGAGACAGGTGCATTACGACATGTCATGTTACTTAATTTAACCCCTCAGCAATTCTTGATGAGGAAACTGAGACTTGGAGAGATGAAGGATGTGCACAAGGTCACCCAACTAGTCAACGGTAAACTCCGACTTTAAGCCCATGTCTAGCTGACTCCAGGGTACTTCTTTTTTCTATCACATCACCCTGGCTTATACTACAGTTGGAGAGAGTGAAGGTAATCAATCAGGGAAGAAGATAAAGAACAGTAAAGATTCTGAATAGCGCACACGCAACAAGTACAAGGGTGAACTTCTGGAGTGACCCTGTTACTGAGCTGAAAGGGCGTCCGGGGTCCATACACTGAGGGTTTCTCCAGTCTCTGTCAGGCCAGCAAGTCTGGTCTTTCTTTGTTCTACATTTTTCTCCAGCTCTGTCCAGGACCCTCCATCGTGATCCCTGTCAGAGCAGTCAGTGGTGGTAGCTGGGTACCATCTAGTTGTGCCGGATTCAGTCTGATGGAGGCAGATGTGGTCCATTAGTCCTTTGGACTAATCTTTCCCTTGTATCTTTAGTTTTCTTCATTTTTCCTTGCTCCCAAAGGTGTGAGACCAATGGAGTATCCTAGATGGCCACTCACAGGCTTTTAAGACCCCAGACGCTACTCACCAAAGTAGAATGTAGAACATATTCTTTATAAACTATGTTACACCAATTGAGCTAGACATTCCCTGAGATCACGGTCCCCACAGCCCTCAGCCCAGCAATTCGGTCCCTCAGGGAGCCTGGATGTGTTTATGGAGCTTCCATGACCTTGCCTTGTACAGGTTGTGCTGGCTTCCCCAGTATGGTGTGCTGTCTTAGGGAGGAGGTGACATTTCAATGGGACTCTGAAGAACAAAAAGGCTTTGGATGGGAGGAGACAAGTGGGAAGACCTTCTAGGCAGAAGGGATGGTACACAGGAAGATGCTAGAAGGGAAAATTCAAAACGAATTCTGAGGCAGTTGAATATAGAAACTGAGGAACCCCGCAAGGAGTTGCATCTATTCACGCACCCACTGTGAAAATCACTTTCTATGTGTGCCACTTTGTAAACAGTATCTCTAATTTTCACAACCACTGTTCAAGGTAGGTGACATTATCCCCTTTTACAGCTAAGCAGCTGAGGCTCAGAGAGTCTAGATAAGATCCCCAGGACCACATAAGTAAGTGACAGAGTCAGGACACAGATTCAGGTCTGTCTCAGAGCCCAGCTCTCTCGGTACCATCGTGCTGAACGCCAACTCCTGCGCCCACCCTGGATGAATCTGGGCTTCCGCTCAATGCCTCCTGCTATGGACAGGGCAGTTTTCTGTTCCATTGTGCACGGGGTCACCATGAGTCAGGAGCCCACTCAAGAGCAGCCGACAACAACATGAGCTAGGGGAAGGGCTTATAGAAATAGGTTGGGCGTTGTCTGCCTCTGGACCCCAGCAACTTCCCAACTTGGTAAACACACAGACGCACTCAGAGCGTGGGTGCTCAGCTGGTTGAGAAGCACAGAGGAAATGTGACATTCAGATGGGTGGGCACAGCCTCCCACTTCAGAGTAAATGCTCTCACCCTGAGCTGGGGCGGAGGGTGTTATGGTTAGTCTACTTGGCTGACTAACAGATGGTGGAGTGGGGGCAGGTGGGACACTGCCCTCAACTTCACGCCATCACCTGGAAGCTCCACTGAGGCTGCATTAGTGAAGAATGACAGTGCCTTGTCCTGGGATCACTTTGGCTGCTACCAGGCTCCAGTAGGTGATTTTAACCCCCGTGGAACCTGCTGGACATTTGTCTCAAGGCCAGGTGGTAACAGAGCCCCCAACTGATGCTGACAGCTGGGCAGGCCTTCCAGCCCGGCGATGATGTCTGCTTTTGTTCTCTGTCTCCTTCAGTAATAAATATTTCAACGCAAGTGTTTCTTTATCTTCGCTGAATCCATCTTCTCCCACCCCCGGACCCTCCACTGCTGGCTGCTTGAGCCCATGTGATTGGTAATATGAACCAGCCCTGCAGTTGAAGCATCCTGACCCAAGGACTTGGCCAGCATTTCCTCTTCACCCACGGCAGTCAGACCCACTTTTGCCTGACCCTGCATGCTCAGTCCTGTCCCACCACTGACCTTCCCACAAGATGGCTCCTCCCTGTCCACCTGCCTGCCCACGTCCTCCTCCCCACTTGTCCTGGAAGACTTCCCTGACTTCTGTGGTGGCCCCAGAACTTCCCCCAGAGCACAGCTTGTTGGTTAATATGATTCTCTTCTCAGAGCAGAACTGCCCCATAGGGTTTATGGAAGCAGATCATCAGATCTGTCTCCTTTGGAGCCCATGGGTGCTTTCCAACCTCCAACATTTGGCTTAGCAGCCTAGCGCTCAACTCTTTGCTCACCAGGGCTCCCGGCTCCTTTCTCTTATTTGCCCGTATGTCCCTAAGCACGGCAGCTCTGTGAGAGCAGGGCAAGTTCTTTTCCTGCTTCTTCATCTCATCCTCAGCAGTGAGCAAGGAAGGGTGCAGGACTTGGTGATGTTGGAGCTATTCAGCCGGATGGGGCAGAGCTGGGGCATTCTGATCCAAAAGAGATTTCCGCAGATTACCAAGGACATCTGGCTTCACTCGGTACTGGAGGACTTTGCCTGATTTATAAGCCACCCTCTCCACATTTATCAGACAAGGGGCCAAGGCCGAGCGTTGGCCCAGACTAAATGAGCTTTGTCTTCACCTCCCTTCAAGGACCTATGACTCCAGCCAGGTGGTCTAACCTGGGAGCAAAGGCACCTGAAGTCCCGCTTGCAGAGTCACAGGCACATCTCTGTGGCCCACACTGCCCCCTGCCCAGAGCTGAGCTCTAATGGTCCAGAGAGGAGTCAGTCACACACACAGGCTGGCTCTTGCCCTCGTTTTGCAACCTACTTGCCAGGTGACCTTGGACAAGTCACTCCACCTTCCTGAGCTTTGTTTTCTTCATCGGTACAACGAGGGTGGTTGCCCAGAGGATTGTTAAGGTGCCTTCCAGCACTGAACCTTTGGTTCTCTGACTCAAAGGCAAGGATGCCTACTGCCTCTCAAATAAAAACGTTCCTCCCCTGACAGCCAACCCCAGGAGATCAATAATTCCGTCAGAGCATCCGGGCAGTAAAGCCGGAGCTCTGCAGTCTCCCCCAAGGCTGGAAACTTTATCTTTATTCATTGCTGATCCCTGTTCTCCCTCTCCTTAGCCCTCCCCCTCCCTTGGCCCTCCCCTCCCAGCCCCCCTCACCACCCCACCCCCACCCCAGGACGGTGCAACCTGCCATGAATGAAGAGTGGCTGGTCACGTGGCCCAGTCACCATGGCGACGAATCCTCGCTGCAGAGGTAGGCATCAAAGTCACATGAGAACCCCGGAAAACTGGCTAAGGTATTTATAGAAGCAGCGGCTAGTGCCTTTATGGAAATGGTCTATATTTGACTCTGGTACCCAAGCCTCCTGGCTGCCCCTGAGGCGAGGGAGGTTTTCAATTTAATTTTCTCCCCACCTCCACCCCAACCCTCACCCCCACCCCGCCCCCACCCCACCCTGCCCCACCCCTCCCCCACCTCCACCCCACCCCACCCTGCCCCACCCCTCCCCCACCTCCACCCCACCCCACCCTGCCCCACCCCTCCCCCACCTCCACCCCACCCCTACCCCCACCCCGCCCCCCACCTCCTTTTCCTATTATCTTCCTGCACATTCCACTCCCGCCTCGGACAACTCCCTGGTTCTGTTTACACTGAATGCTTCCTCCTAGGCTGGTTTTGGGACCCCAGGATGTTGGGCATGTGGGCAATTTAGGACACCCTCCTTCACCCTCCTGGCCAAACAAGCACTTGGCTGCTAACTGAAAAGTTCCCAGATGGAATCCACCTAGATGCACCTTGGAAGAAAGACTTGAAAACCCAATGGAACACTTCTACTCTGAAAACACGTGGCTTGCCATGAGTCTGGACGACTACTGGTTTGGTTTTTGGTTTTCCTTCACCCTCCACCATGCACAAACTGGAGGAATGCCCTTGCTGCTCTCAGTAAATATTAGAAGATACTGTTGTTACTCAAAGTCTTTGCCACTTCTGTTAAAAGACAATCTGGGGGTAGCTGCTAGAGGGAGGGTGTGTGTACATCTGAGCACAAGATTCGGAAGGGTCCAGCCCCTCAGCCCTTCAGCCGTGTTATAGTCATGTTCCAGAAAAACGAATTAACTAGCATATATCAAGCACTCACTTTGTATATGCTGGAAACCCTGGTTAAGTGCTACGACTACTAAGCAAAAGTTTGGTGGTTCAAATCCACCAGGTGCTCCTTGGAAACTCTATAGAGGCAGTTCCGTCTACCCTGTCCTATAGGGTTGCTATGAGTCGGAATCTACTCTATGGCAACAGGTTTTTTCTTTTTATATATGCTATCTCATTTCATCCTCACCACACCCTGTAACATAGCTACAGCTGTTATTCCCACTTAGTAGATGAGGATGAGGAAGCCGAGAGTCAGAATGACAACCCAGATGGGTTTGATTCCAGAATCCATGCTCTTCCCCCAGTGCTTTGCCATACACAGCGGCTGAGTGTGCCTGAACCGAGGTGGTGGGAGGCAGGGGTCACGGAGAGAGCAACAGAAAGGCCCAGTTAAGAGGAGCAAGGAGAAATACATTTTGTTATTTTAATGAACAGGTAATACATGCACACGGGCAAAGAAAACTTCAAACAGAACAAAAGTATGTCCAGTATGAAATTTCCCTTCTCCATGTTCTCCAGCTTCCATCTCCTCCCCCCGCTCAAAAAAGGAAAAAACAAAACCGATTGCCATCGATTCCGACTCATGACAACCCATGTGTGTGGAGTAGAACTGCATTCCATAGGGTTTTCAAGCCTGTGCCCTTTGGGAAGCAGATTGCCAAGCCTTTCTTTTGAGGCACCTCTGGGTGAGTTTGAATCACCAACCTTTCTGTTAGTAGTTGAGGGCTTAACTGTTGTACCACCCGGGGACTCCCCACGCTTTTAAACTCCCCTCACCCCTGACTGTAGAACAAATCACTGTGGCCAGTTTCAAGTGTTCTCTTTCCAAAGATCCATATGCATATAGAAGCAGATATATGGGATATCCGTAGTACAGGCCAGTGATATAAAACTCAAAAGGTATACAATGAAAAATAAATCTCCCATCCCTTCCCCCAGTCACCCAGCTCCTCACCCTGGAGGCAGTCACTGTGACGAGTTTCCCATGTGTCGTTCCGGAAATATTCTATGCCTCTGTGAGTTCTGTAGCATACACAAATGGTCATACCCTCCACATATGATTCTGCATATTTTTCATTTAACAATGTAGCTTGGAGACTTTTCCACATCTGAACGCATAGAACAGACTTTGTTCATTTGAACGGCTGCAAAGAATTTCATTGAATGGGCCTACCATAAATTATTTAAACAGTCCCTTGTTGATAGACGTTTAAATTGTTTCCATCTTTTCCCATTACAAACACTGCTGCAAGGAACATCTTAAAACAAATGTCATTTCACACGTGTGCAAAATGAGTATCTGCTTACATAATTTTTATAGATATGGCCTAATTGTCAATGTCTTTGTAATTTTGATAATAATGGCCTAATTATCTTCTGCAGAGATTCTATGGCCTAATTGCTCTTCTGTCAGCGGCATGTGTTATCTTTCTTTTTTTGAATTATTTTCCAACCTGATAGATTAAAAAATGGTACCTCATCACTTTTCAGTTTGCATTTCTCCTATTCTGGAATGAAATGGGACATCTTTTTATATGTGTAAGAGCCACTTGTATTTCATTTTATGTGAACTTCTATTCCTATCCTTTTCTTTTTCTGACTGAAATTAGGTATTCTTTATAAAGAGATACCCCCCTTCTTAAATAGTCATTCAACAAGTGTTTCTGAACACCAACTACATGGAAGACGGTTCTAGGCATGGTGAGACGGCTTTTATCTAGTTGGGGGACAGACAGCAAATAAGTAGTTGAGTGCTTCCAATGCCAGATGGTGACAAGTGATTTGGAGAACAAGAAAGCAGGATGAGGGGAAAGGTGGGCCAGTGATTATATCGTACTTGGGAAGATCTTCCCCACCCAGCATGTCATGGATTGAATCATGTCCCCCCAAAAATGTGTGTATCAATTTGGTTAGGCCATGATTCCCAGTATTCTGTGGTTGTCCTCCATTTTGTGATTGTAATTTTATGTTAATAGGATTAGGGTGGGATTGTAACACCATTACCAGGTCACATCCCTGATCCAATGTAAAGGGAGTTTCCCCGGGGTGTGACCTGTACCGCCTTTTATCTCTGAAGAGGTCAAAGGAAAGGGAAGCAAGCAGAGAGCTGGGGACCTCATACCACCAAGAAAGCAGCACCGAGAGCGGAGTGCGTCCTTTGGACCTGAGGCTCCTGCGCTGAGATGCTCCCAGACTAAGGGAAGATTGATGACAAGCACCTTCCTCCAGAGCTGACAGACAGCAA
Source organism: Elephas maximus indicus (assembly GCF_024166365.1). Taxonomy (NCBI): domain Eukaryota; kingdom Metazoa; phylum Chordata; class Mammalia; order Proboscidea; family Elephantidae; genus Elephas; species Elephas maximus. The sequence continues at coordinate 171,201,861 of NC_064821.1, read as the reverse complement.
GCCTTCCCCTGGAGCTGGTGCCCTGAATTTGGACTTGTAGCTTACTAGACAGTGAGGGAATAAACTTCTCTTTGATAAAGCCATCCACTTGTGGTATTTCTATTATAGCATCACTAGATGACTAAGACACAACGTTATAACAATTTTTTCATGTTTTCTTTTAGTACTTATATATTTTCATTTAAAAAATTATTAGACTTTTTAAAGGATAAACTTCTGGCTTTGAGGATCCTCTGTTGTATGTTTGCTTTCCTATTTTATTAATTTCTACATTGTCTTCACTATTTTCTTCCTTTTATGGGTTTATTTTGTAGTTTTCGCCTAACTTCTTGAGATATTTGCTTGGTTCACTGATTTCTAATGTATCTATTTCAATAAATAGCCCTCTAAATGCTGCTTTAGATGCATTTCTACGGCTTATTTTTTTACATTTATTCATCTTGAAACATCTAAAATTTATATTGCTGTAAGGAATTTAGTAAGGATTCAATTTTTTTTTTTTTCAGGTGGCCAAACTAATAGCATTTGTTAAAAATCCATCTTTTCCCCACTAATTTGAAATATAATCTTTATCATAGTCTAAGTGCATGTTTGTATTCAGTCTATTTTTGGACTTTTTGTTCTGTCTCGTGTATTTTTCATGACTAAGACCACACCATTTTAAATGTGGTAGCTTTATAGTATGTTTTGTCATCTCACAGAGTTAATTCTTCACATATTCCATTACTCTTACTTTTCATAATTCTCTTGGCTATTCTTACTTGTTTCTTTGTTTTTGTTTTTCCAAAGGAAACTTAAAATCAGCCTATCTAGCCAAAAAGAAAAAATAAACAATTGTTATTTTTACTGGGGTCGGGTTAAAATTATAGATTAATTTAGAGAGAATTAACATCTTTATTATGTTTTGTTTTCCAATCTGAAAACACTATTTCTTTTCTTATGTTCAAATGGTTTTTGGGTCTCTCAGCAACTTTTGAAAGCCTCCTTCACGTAGATTTTACACGTTATCTTTAAGCTTCTTCCTAAGTATTATCTCTCTTTCTTTTTGTTGTTATTATTATAACTAGAGCACTTACTATTCTTTATCTTCTTACTAGTTGTGGTGTATCTGAAGGCTATTGATTTTTTGTATATTAATTTTCATCCAACTACATTACTGAGTTATCTTGTTATTTGTTAAAGTTTTTTTCATTGTAAATTATTTTTTAAATGATGCTTCCAGCCTTTGGGGGTAGGGGAGGAAATGCACATTATATTAAAAAAACCCCAGGGAAAATGGCTATTTATTGATTCAGCGAGTTAATGGAAACCCTGGTGGCGTGGTAGTTAAATGCTACGACTGCTAACCAAAGGGTCAGCAGTTCAAATCCACCAGGCGCTCCTTGGAAACTCTGTAGGGCAGTTCTACTCTGTCCTATAGGGTCGCTATCAGAATCCATCTGATGACAACAGGTTTAGTTTGTTTTTTTTTTTTTGGTTTGAATAACAACAGTGATAATACTGCCTTGAGTTTACACAGAGTTTTATCTCATCTAATCCTTATCATGGAGCCCTGGTGGCACAGTGGTTAAGAGCTACGGCTGCTTACCAGGAAGGTCTGCAGTTTGAATCCACCAGCAGTTCTTTGGAAACCCTATGGGGCAGTTCTATTATGTCCTATAGAATCTCTATGAGTCGGAATTGACTCAGTGGCAACGGGTTTGGTTTGGTTTGGTTTTTGGCTTAATCCTTGTAACGACCCCATGAGGCTAGAAAATAGATTATTATTTTCATTTTATAGATAAAGAATCTGAAGTTCAGAGATATTAAGTGATTTGCCAAAGGTCACCTGGCAAGGTAGTGCCAAGATCAGAACCTGAGGCTTATCTGAGTACATACATATATATCACCCTGCTTTAGAAAAAGAAAAGTGAATCCTTTGGTAAAGCAAAGGGTCTCTGAGAATCATTCATTCCAAAGATCTGTTTTGATTTTTAGTCTGGATATTCATACACAGGTGTGTTCAGTTTGGGGCACCCCTAACCTGCTCCGTAGGTACTCTATGGTCAGTCTCTGGGGACAACATTCTGTGCCACTGAGTTCCAATAAGAAAAGAATTGGGGCTGCCTTTGGAGTCTGGGCAATAGGTTCTGACCTACATTCGTGTGGTACTTCTTGTTCCTGTGTAGAGCTGTCCATTCATCTCCTCCATCATCCCTCCTGTTGCCCTCGCATTGCCAGGGGGAGATAAGGAGCAAAGTGATTCTGAAGCTGGCCTGCATCACAGCGGAAGGAGAGGTAGCAGGCACAGGAACAGAATTTGGAGCCCCCCTCCCCGACCCATCCTGGACCTCCAGGGCCTCTGACCCCTTGCTGCATCTCTCCTCACATTCTTCCCCGTTCCCACCCCACCTCCCCTGACCCTATTGCTGCAGTGAGACTTCTACTTTACAGACTGAGGAGTCAAGGTCAGGAATGAAGAGGCCTTCTCGAAGGTGATCTGAGGTAGGGCCTGGGAATAGAAATCAGGGTCTCCTCTCAGGGAGCAGGGATGCAGGGTCCTCTGAAAGGCTCTGAGGTTGCCACCTTGCATTTAAGCCTAGACAGCGAGTCATCCCCATGATGTCACTATCACGCTCTGAAACTTTCAGTGGCTCCCTATTCTCTTCCTATGAGCTGAAGTAGAAGTATTTCAGCCTCACACGTCAGGTCTTCACATTACAGAATCAAACTAGCCTTCCAGCTTTATCTCCCACTTGTCCCCTAGGCTCAACAGCTTCCAAATGGCGCAGCTAGGATCCAGACTTAGGTCTGTGGTCTGGGACATGGTGAATTCCTTCACAAGCTCATCCCTGCATTTGGTATATTTCTTTACAGTAGTCCTCTCACTCCAGACAGGAAGCTAGATGGACTTGTTCCACTCATCCCTTGTTTTGGAAGCTATTATTCTATCAGTGCAGCTCAAATGAAGTCAGCTGTTTCAGCAGCCATTTCCCATTGTCACCTCATTTTTTTTTTAACTCAAAATAAGCTCCGGGTATTTTCCATATAAACTGCTGAAATGTCCACTTTTCCCCATTCTGAACTTATACAATTGATCTTTTTAAACCTAACATTGGCCTTTACTGGTGCATTTTGCTTTTGGCATTCATATTATTTATCTTGCTCAGCTTTTAAAACCTGCATTTTGATAGATCAACCTTGTATGATTTCAAGCGAGTGATAAAAACATTGAACTGAATAACCCAGAGAGAACCATTCTGTAAGCATCTCAGCCCTCCCTGGAGAGTGACTGTATTCAGGCTTCCACTTTTTTTTTTTTCCCACTTAGTCAAAAGTGATGGTACACAGACTAGGTACTGGGTAGCACTGACCACGCCTCCACTCCCTTCCCTGTGAGCTCTTGACCTGGAGAAAGACCGCCAACTGAACACAGAATTGTAATTATAATGTGATTAGCATAAGGTGTTATGACAGCTCAGAGAAGTGACAACTCTCTGGGAAAAGGGTAGGGGGAGTCAGGGAATTAAAGGTGCGCTGAGACATAAAGATGAGTTTTTGCTAAGCAAAGGGAGCTCCAAGTGCCAGGTTGCAGAAGCTCGAAAGAGCTGGGTGTGTTTGGGGGCTTTGGCCAGGCAGCATGGCCCATTTGGGTGGTGGGGCAAGGAGCAAGACAGGGGAGGTGGGCGGGCCCAGTGCACCAGACCCAGGGCATCATGAGGGTGAAGGGGAGGCTGGGAAAGTTTTTTTGTTTGTTTTTATCATGCTTTAGGTGAAAGTCTACAGAGCAAATTAGTTTCCCATTCCATAGTTTGTACATAAAGCGTTTCATGACCTTGGTTTCGTTCCCCACAGTGTGTCAGTGCTCTTCCCATTTCCGCCCTGATTGCCCCATTTTCTTTCATCCTGATTTTCTACCCCTTCCTGCCTTCTCATATATTTGCTTTGGGGCAGATAATGCCCTTTTGATTTCATAGAATTGATTGTTCTAAGGAATGCATTCCTCTTGGGTGTTACTGTTTATGCTTGTCTATTGTTTGGCTGGGAGGTAGTCTCCGGAAATGGCTTCATTTCCAGGTCAGAAGAGTGTCTCAGGGCCATAGTCTCCAGGGTTCCTCCAGTCTCTGTCAGACCAGCAAATCTGGTCTTTTTGGTGAATTTGATTTTTTTTTCTACAGTTTTCTCCTGCTCTGTCCAGGACTGTCTGTTGTGATCCCAGTCAGAGCAGTTGGTACAGTAGCTGGGCACCATCTAGTTCTTCTGGTCTCAGGGTCACATAGGCTGTGGTTTGTGTGGCCCATTAGCCTTTTGGATGAATGCTCCCTTGAGTCTTTCATCTCCTTCACTCTCCGTCGCTCTGGATGGGAAGAGACCAATAGTTATACCTTAGATGGCCACTTACAAGCTTCTAAGACCCCAGCCACTACTCACCAGAGTAGGACACAGAAGAACTTTGTCTTTATGTATTATGTTGTGCCAGTTGAGTTAGATGTCCCCAAGTGTATGGTCCTTTGTCATCTAGCCTAGGAGCTTCGTGTTTGGTAACATCTAAGAGGTTTCCTTGACCATACTGCTTGTGTGCTCTATATGAGCGGCACCTACAGTCACGTATGTAGAAATATCTACCACCAAACCTATATTTGCCAGTGGGTGTGTTTCCTTACATTCTCCCACAGCTCTTGGCATATCTACCTACCTATTTGTCCATTCATAAACTGTTTATTGATACTATTGCTGCAGGATTGTCTAAACTATAGTAATTATGATAGTTGCCCTTTACTCTTGCGTTCCTTTCAGTGTCTTCTCTTGCTTTGGTCAAGTTGTACTGACTTCCCCCATATTATGGACTGCCTTTCCCTGCAATATTATCTTCTATCTAATTGGTAATTTTCTCTCCTTCCCCCTCCCGTCCCTAGTAATCATCAAAGAATGTTTTTTGTTTTTTTCTGTGTGTAAGCTTTTTGTTGTTGCTTTATAGTAGTGGTCTCATACAATATTTGTCCTTTTGTGATTGACTTATTTCACTCAGCATAACATCCTCCAGATTCGTCTATGTTGTGAGATGTTTCTTTAGCATTGCATAGTATACCATTGTATGTACCACAGTTTGTGGATCCATTCTTCTGTTGATGGGCACTTAGGTTGTTTCCATCTTTTTGCTACTGTGAATATACTGCAATGAACACGGGTGTGCATGTCTATTCATGTCACAGCTTTTATTTCTTCAGGGTATATACCTAGGAGTGGGATTGCTGGGCCATGTGATATTTCTATTTCTAGCTTTTTGAGGAAGTGCCACATTTTCCAAAGTGGTGGTACCATTTTACATGGAAGGGTTTTAAGTAGGAAGTGACATGGCCAGATTTTGAAAATTCACTCTGAAGAAACTGAGAATGATGGAATTTGAGAAGAAACCTGAAATAGAAATGGAAAAGGTAATGAACTTGCCTGTGCTGTTTCTACAAAGGTTCTTACTTGACCCAAAAATATATATATATGCACTGGGTTTGGGGTGTTTATGCATATACATATATACATAAAAACCAAAAACTAAACCTGTTGCTGTCGAGTTGATTCTGACTCATAGGGACCGTATAGGATAGAGTAGAACTGCCCCACAGGGTTTCCAAGGAGTAACTGGTGGATTCGAACCGCCGATCTTTTGCTTAACAGCCAAGCTCTTAATCACTGTGCTACCAGGGCTCCCATGTATAAAAAAACCCATTGCCGTTAAGTCAATTCCGACACATAGCGACCATATAGCGACCCTATAGCAACCCTATAGATACATTCATTAAAATAAAAAAATCAGTTTCCATCTTGTTGACTCGGACGCATGGTGACCCCCGTGTGTCAGAGCAGAACTGTGCTCCATGGGGTTTTCAATAGCTGATTTCCTGGAGGTAGATCACTAGGCCTTTCTTCCGAGGTGCCTCTGGGTGGACTCAGAACACCAATCTTTTGGTTAGCATAGGGTACATTAACCATATGCACCACCCGGGGACTCCTATGTGTGTATACATATATGTATGTATATATGTGTGTGTATATGGATATATATGTACATACATGTATACACATACATACGTATATATATATACATACACATACAGAGTTCTATTTCCTTCTAGCAACATAATTACCAGAGCAAGAGTTGAACTGAATACAAACTCCTTGGTGCTAATAAAGTCCCTTTTTTGTGGAAATATACACAGCATAACATACATCCATTTAACAATTTCTACAATGCATTTCAATGCCATTGGTTACGTTCTTCACGTTGTGTCACCTTCCCCGCTATCTCTACCCATATTGTTTTACCACCATTGACTTAATTTACCATCACCTAAACTTCTCATCTATGCTTTAGAGTTACTGTTGTTAATTTGATCTCACATAAATAATTCTTTAAAGGAGTGCAATGTTCACGGCAAATACTTTTTTACTAATTAGCTAAGTAGTTGTTTAGTTTAAAGATGGCTTCGGGGAGAGCTTCAGTTCAAGGTATAAAGATTTTCTTAGGGCAATAGGTTTGGGGATTCCTCCAGTGTCAATGGGTCCAGGAAGTCTGGCTTCCGTAAGAATTTGAAATTCTGTTCTACTCTTCTCCCTTTTGATCAGGATTCATCTATTGAGTCCTTGATCGAAACCTTCAGTAACTGTAGAGGTGCACTATCTGGTTATTCTGGTCTCATGACAAAGGAAGCAGTAGTTAATGTAGGCGTTAGACCTGCAGTGCAGTTCCTCTTCTGATTCCTGGATCTTCTTCTTCTGGTGCTCCAGAGAAACAGAGACCAATTGTTGTATCTTGGATGGCCACTTGAAAGATTTTAAGAGCCCAGGAACTACCTACCGGACTAGGGGCCAGTACAGAAACTTTAAAAACAATGTTAGGCCCATTGACCAGACAGTCTTCCACAAAGCCATGACTCTAATACTTCGCACTAAAGAACTAATTCCATGAGGTGTTTGGTTGTACCTACATAGTACCAGCAATTGCAGCCTCTTTTTTTTGGTTGCTGTAGACTTATATATAACACAACATTTGTCGTTTTGCCCTTTCTCTGGTGTACAGTTCAATGATATCAGTTACATTGGTCAAGTTGTGTAACTACTACACTTAATTGATGCCAGTTTTCCCATCACTGTAAACAATCTCACTACTTCCCAGATGTTTCTCTTTCTATCTCCCTCCTCCCACCCCACTGGTTTCTATATAATTACCTATTCTTGTCGTTTCACATAAGTACTGTTATACAGTATTTGTCCTTTTGTGATTGACTTATTTCACTTAGCATAATATGTTTGGGATTCAGCCATGTTGTAGCACATATCTGGACTTCATTTCTTTTTATGGCTGAGTAGTATTCCATTGTATGTATGTACCACATTTTGTTTATCCATTCATCTGTTGATGGGCACTGAGAGTGTTTCCACCTTTTTATTATTGTGAATAATGCTTCAATGAACTTCTTTCTGGAAGTTCTGTCTAGTATTGACAGTGTGGTATTGAACCAAAACCCACTGCTGCTGGGTTGATTTCCACTCATAGTGACCCTATAGGACAGGGTAGAACTTCCCCAGAGGGTTTCTAAGGCTATAAATCTTTAGGAACAGAATGCCACATCTTTCTCCTGAGGAGCAGCTGGTGGGTTCAAATCTCCAATCTTTCAGTTAGCTGCCGAGCACTTAACCACTGCACCACCAGGGCTCCTGGTATATTGAAGTGTTTTAATATTATTGTGGAAACCCTGGTGGCGTAGTGTTAGTTACATATATATTAATGATTGTTATATTTTTTTGATGGATTGTTCCTTTTATCAATATATAATGTCCTTCTTCATCTCTTAGGAGCCCTGGTGGCACAGTGGTTAAAGTGCTCAGTTGCTAACTGATAGGTTGGCAATTTGAACCCACCAGCCACTCTGTGGGAGAAAGAATGTGGTGGCCTGTTGCCATAAAGATTTACAGCCTTGGAAACCCATGGGGCAATTCTACTATGTCCTATAGGGCTGGTATGACTCGGAATAGACTCGATGGCAGTGGGTTTGGTTTTGGTTTCTTCATCTCTTATAATATTCTTTGACCCAAAGTCTATTTTGTCTGATATCAGTATGGCCATCCTTGCTCTCTTTGATTATTATTTGCATGGAATATTCTCTTCCATCCTTTCACTTTCAGTCTATTTGTGTCCTTAGGCCTAATATGTGTCTCTTGTAGACCACATAAGGATGGGTCATGTTTCCTTATCCTTTTGCATGGAGATTTAATCCATTTACATTTAAGGTAATTATTGATAAGGAAGGATTTACTTCTGTCATTCTGTTACTTGATTCTTGTGTGTCTTATAATTTCTTTCTCCTGCCTTTCTTGGAATTTCATTGTTAATTTGTGTTAAGTTGCTTTCTTGTGTTGCACATATTTGATTTCTTCCCTCGTACCTTCTGTGTATACTTTTTATTTTCTCGGTGGTTATCATGAAAATTGCAGTTGAGACCCTACATTTACAATGACATATTTTATCTTGATACCAACAGTTAACATAAAAGAGCAAGTAGCATACAATATTAACATTCTTAAATTCTAGTCCTAATTCTCTCTTCCCTCTGTCTCGGTTATTGTATCATTTTTCATATCATTACACATTCTGTGTCTGGTAAGCCAAGTTTGTACTTATTTCTTATACATTTGATGATATGAAGATTGTAGCACATAATAACTAAATTAGCCACTAAAAATACCCTGTAACAGGCCTTTTCATTTGCCCATGACATTACCTTTATTGGAGATCTCCCCTATATTTTTGAAGTTTTCTTCCCCATATACTGGGTCAGATAGTTGTCTAGTGTTCCTTCCTTTCCATTTGAAGGACACCCTTTAGCAGTTCTTGTAAGACAGGTCTGGTAGTAACAAATTCCCACAACTTACAGGAAATCCCTTTTTTCACTGCTTTAGGAAACATTTGCTTTCTCTTATATCTGGGTAAAGGTCTTCAGTGTCTTCTCACTTCTAGGGCTTCTTTGTGGCTTTTATAAGACCCTGGTCTTGTAGGATCCACCACACTTCCAAAAGCTATACAGAGAAAATTTGTTTTGCAACTTTAATACCTTCCAGGTTGTCCTTGACTGATTATATAAACCCTTCCTCCAAATTCTGCCATGAGCTGAGCCTAGCATGGTGCCTGACACAGAGTAGAGTCTCCCAGATATTACTTAGTTGGATTTGAAACTAGACCACTGCATTAGACAGGAGCAGGCAGGCTTGGGGCTGTGTAGGAAGGGCTGTCGTTCTCAGGGTTGGCACTGGATGAGCCAGGTGAGCAGGGGTTGCCTAATCTGTCCTGACACTGGCTGGACAAATTCCCTTCTCCTTTCAGTTTCTCAACGCTTCCTCCTTTAACAATGTGGCTCAAATTTGGACAGGTGAATGTCTGAACAGCCTAGTTTGCAAGGCAGAGCTCTTTCCTTGGGCTCGGAGTTCTTCCATCTACACAGGATTCCAGGACAAAGAACTCTGGCCTAAAGACCTCCTCCCAAGCTCCTGGCCCAGATCCTCACTTTATTGTCATCATTGTCATCTTCATTATCATAATCATCATTGTTACAACGGTAAGAGTAGCAGCTTACATGTACTGAGTACTCCCTGTGTGCCAAGTTGCTTTTATAAACATGTTAAATGAAAAAATGTCATCTAATACAACACTATTATTCCCATTCTGTAGACCAGGACACTCAGGCACTGAGAGCTAGTAATAATGGGGTGGGACCATGAACCCCAGCACCTGAACTCTGGAGGCAAAGTATTTATCCACACACTCACTGTGCTACTCCATGGCACTGCAGTGCCCATCCCTGCTTCTGAGAGCTGAGACTTCAGGTCTCCTTATTTCCTAACCCAGGAAGGCAAATAAGTTTCATTTCTTTTGCTAACTCCAACTGATTGGTAAATGTTGAGATCAAGTAGTGGACCTTTAGAAAAGAGAATGCACAATTTATTAGGGATGGCAGCCAGGGACAAGGAAAGGGAATTGAGGAAGTGAAAGTGCCATGGATGTGGGCTAGGGCTAAAGAAAGATGGCGCTCAGGCTCTAGGCTCCCATTTCCTCTTCTCAGTGGGAATTAATTACGCTGGAATTTGCCCCTTCCTTCAGGTAAAATTCCACATACCCAGAGAGATTAGCTTTATACTTGGAGGCAGCAATCAATAGGATAACTGTCCCTCAACGCACCACTTTTCAAGACACTACAATAAGCCTAGCAGTTTGTTCTAGAAATAGCATTTATACAGTAACAATGGTGGACGGGGCCTTTCTTAACAGTTGTATTTTAGATTTGAACACTGATTGGGTGGGTTCTGCTCATCCTCTTTGCTGATCTAACATATTAATCTGGGAAGATGAGGTTCCTATGATGGCTATAGGGAAGAAATCCTAGGTGCCCACGGAGTCAGTTCTGCCTCATGGAGACCCTGTACACGTCAGAGTAAAACCGCACTCCATAGGGTTTTCAGTGACTGATTTTTCAGCAATAGATTGCCAGGCCTTTTTTCTGAGACATCTCTGGGTGGACTTGAACCTCCAACCTTTCAATTAGCAGCCAAGTGAGCATGTTCACTGTCTGCACCACCCAGGGACTCTGGATGGCTATGGGAAAAGGCCCCATTTATTGCTTCCTAGTCAGAGATGGATTTTAGTTGTATTCACTGGTCTTTCTTGTAAGTATATGGATATTTCTCTATCACTGTCAGCGTTGTACTTCAGGATAGATCTTAAAATGTTCTTTTTGACAATGAGTGCAATGGCGTTCCTCTTCAAGTTTTCATTCCTGGCATAGTAGACCATATGATTGCTCAGTTCAAAACGGCCAATACCAGTCCATTTCCACTCACTAATGCCTAGGATATCGATGTTTATGCGTTCCATTTCATTTTTGATGATTTCCAATTTTCCTAGATTCATATTTCGTACATTCTAGGTTCTGATTATTAATGGATGTTTGCAGCTGTTTCTTCTTATTTTGAGTTCTGCCACATTAGCAAATGAAGGTCCTGAAAGCTTGACTCCATCCACATCATTAAGGTCGACTCTACTTTGAGGAGGCAGCTTTTCCCCAGTAGTATTCTGAAAGCCTTGCAACCTGAGGGGCTTATCTTCTGGTACTGTATCAGACAATGTCCCACTGCTATTCATAAGGTTTTCACTGGCTAACCCTTTTTTTTTTTTTTTTTTGGTTGGGTTTAATCCCTTTCAGACGTAGACTGCCGGGTCCTTCTTTCCTAGTCTGTCTTAGTCTGGAAGCTCAGCTGAAACCTGTCTGCCATGAGTGACCCTACTGGTATTTGAATACCAGTGGCATAGCTTCCAGCATGACAGCAACACACAAGCCCCCACAGTACAACAAACTGACTATGATTCAAATTTACACACCAACCATTAGGGCCAAAGATGAAGAAATTGAAGATTTTTACCAACTTCCGCAGTCTGAAATTGATTGAACATGCAATCAGGATGCATTGATACTTACTGGCAATTGGAAAACAAAAGTTGGAAACAAAGAAGAAGGATCGGTAGTTGGAAAATATGGCCTTGGTAATAAAAATGATGCTAGAGATCCCAGGATAGAATTTTGCTAAATCAACAAGTTCTTCATTGCAAATACCTTTTTCACCAACATAAATGGTGACTATACACATGAACCTCACCAGATAGAATACACAGGAATCAAACTGACTATATCTGTGGAAAGAGATGATGGAAAAGCTCCATATCATCAGTCAGAACAAAGCCAGGGGCCAACTGTAGAACAGACCATCAATTGCTCATATGCAAGTTCAAGCTGAAACTGAAGAAAATTAGGACAAGTTCACGAGAGCCAAAGTACAACCTTGAGTATTTCCCACCTGAGTTTAGAGACTATCTCAAGAACAGATTTGACGTGTTGAACACTAATGACCGAAGACCTGATGAGTTGTGGAATGACATCAAGGACATCATACATGAAGAAAGTAGGAGGTCATTAATAAGACAGGAAAGAAAGAAAAGATCAATATGGACGTCAGAAGAGACTCTGAAACTTGCTGTTGAACATTGAGTAGCTAAAGTGAAAGAAGAAATGATGAAGTAAAAGAGTTGAACAGAAGATTTCAAAGGGCAGCTTGAGAAGACAAAGTGAAGTATTATAATGACATGTGCAAAGATCTGGAGATGGAAAACCAAAAGGAAAGAACATGCTTGGCATTTCTCAAACTTAAAGAACTAAAGAAAAAATTCAAGGCTTGCGTAACAATATTGAAGGATTGTATGGGGAAAATAATAATGACGCAGGAAGCATCAAAAGAAGATGGAAGGAATACACAGAGACACTATACCAAAAAGAATTGGTCCACGTTCAACCACTTCAGGAGGTAGCTTATGATCATGAACCAACGGTACTGAAGGAAGAATTCCAAGCTGCACTGAAGGCATTAGCAAAAAACAAGGCTCCAGGAATTGACGGAATATCAACTGAGATATTTCAACAAACGGATGCAGTGCTGAAACTGCTCACTCGTCTATGCCAAGAAATTGAAGACAGCTACCTGGCCAACTGACTGGAAGAGATCCATATTTATGGCTATTCCCAAGAAACGTGATCCCACCAAATGTGGAAATTATCAAATGACATCATTAATATCACACCGTAAGAAAATTTTTTGAAGGTCATTCAAAAGCAGCTGCAGCAGTATATTTACAGGAAACTGCTAGAAATTCAAGCCGGATTCAGAAGAGGATGTGGAATCAAGGATATCATTGCTGATGTCAGATGGATCCTTACTGAACGCAGAGAATATTAGAAAGATGTTTACCTGTGTTTTATTGACTATGCTAAGGCATTCTTCAACTCGGTGGATCATAACAAATTATGGATAATATTTCGAAGAATGGGAATTACAGAATACTTAATTGTAGTCATGAGGAGCCTGTACATAGATCAAGAGGCAGTGGTTTGAACAGGACAAGGGGATATTGCATGGTTTAAAGTTAGGAAAGGTGTGTGTTAGGGTTGTATCTTTTCACCATACCTATTTAATCTGTATGCTCAAAAAATAATTCGAGAAGCTGGACTATACGAAGAAGAACAGGGCATCAGGATTGGAGAAAGACTCATTAACAACTTGCAATAAGCAGATGACACAACCTTCCTTGCTGAAAGTGAAGAGGACTTGAAGCACTTACTGATGAAGATGGAAGACCACGGCCACAGTATGGATTACACCTCAACACAAAGAAAATAAAAATCTTCACGACTGGACCAATAAGCAACATCATGATAAACAGAGAAAAGATTGAAGTTCAAAGATTTCATTTTACTTGGATCCATAATAACGCCCATTGAAGCAGCAGTCAAGAAATCAGGTGATGTATTGCATAGGGCAAATCTGCTGCAAAAGACCTCTTTAAAGTGTAAAAAAGCAAAGATGTTAACTTGAAGACTAAGGTGCATGTGACCCAAGCCATGGTGTTTTCAATTGCCTCATATGCATATAAAAGCTGGATGATGAATAAGGAAGACCAAAGAAGAATTGATACCTTTGAATTGTGGTGTTGGAGAAGAATATTGACTATATCATGGACTCCCAGAAGAATGAAACAATCTGTCTTGGAAGAAGTACGACCAGAATGCTCCCAAGAAGCAAGGATGGGAAGACTACGTCTCACATACTTGGAACATGTTATCAGGAGTGATCAGTCCCTGGAGAAAGACATCATGCTTGGTGGAGTAGAAGGTCAGCAAAAAAGAGGAAGACCCTCAACAAGATGGATTGACACAGTGACTGCAACAATGGGCTTAAGTATAACAATGATTATGAGGATGGTGCAGGACCAGGCAGTGTTTCATTTTGTTGTACATAGGGTTACTATGAGTTGGAACTGACTCAACGGTAGCTAACAACAACAACAACAGTCAGAGGTGAGCGAGTTCTCAAAGGTGTGAGAGTAGCAGGTGGAGGATGAGTGGTCACTGCCCTTCCTGTTGTGTCCATACTTATTTGAATATTACACTGGCTGTTCCAGTTATTTGTTGCTGTATAACAAATTATCCCAAAGTTTAATGGATTAAACAATGATTTTTTTCTCCCATAGCTTCTGTGGGTCAGGTATTCAGGAAGGGTTCATCTAGGCAGTTGGTCTCTGCTCCACACAGCATCAGCCAGGGAGTCTGGTCTGGAGGCTGAAGGATCTGCTTCCAAGATGATTCACTCACATGGCTGGCAAGTTGGTGCAGGCTCATGCTCAGGAGCTCAGCCAGGGCTGGGACCTGGGGGCCTCGGTTCCTCTCCACAGGCTGCTTGTGCTTCCTCACAGAATGGTGGTTGGGCTCTAAAAGCAAGCATCCCAAGAGAGGGATAATAGAGGCTACCATTTTCGTATGGCCTGGGTCCAGAAACATGCATAGTATTACTTCTCTTGTTTAAGCAGTCACTGAGCCCAGATTCAAGGGAAGGAAATATAGAGCTCGTTTTTTGAAGGGAGCATTGTAAAAGAATATTGGGGGCATGTTTTAAAACATCCACTCTGGGGAAACTCTAATAATTGTGTCATTCAGAAAAAAGAGGAGTTCATATCTTAACATCTGTGTAGTTAAGATGCTCAGAAACACAAAACACGCCTTAGGTAAACTGTAGCTTGATTTGTTTCTATGTGTCCTGGATAAAATCCATAGCCAACACCTCCTACTACATATTACTACTCAACATGTCTGAGAATGGTGCCCTTTAAGTTCATGTGGAGAGAGAGAATAAAGAGCATTGTTTCAATGTCTCTCTTCCAGGAAGGTAGGCTCTGATGGAAAGGAGAGAGCTAGAGATAGAGGTTAGCCAGCAAATGTGACTCCTCTTTTGAGCAGGGACCATATTGAGAAGAACGGATTAGATTATTGGGTTGGACCTGCCATATTTGAGAGACCTGCCCAGTCTATGGGCTTTGATTGAGCACCTACTTTGTGTAAGTTGCTGTGTTGGGTATGTGAGGCATACAGAGATGAATATGAAAAGGTCCCTGCACAAACACCAGAGAGAAACTAGATAACTGGGAGTTGCTAAAAATCAAACACTTATACTCATCCAAACACTTCACCAAAAGAGTAAAAAGACAACCTACAGACTGGGAAAAAAATTTTGGGTATGAAAAATCTGATCAGTGTCTAATCTTGAAAATATACAAGATACTGCAAAACCTCAACCACAAAAAGACAGATAACCCAGTTAAAAAATGGGCAAAGGATAGGAACAGGTACTTCACCAAAGAAGATATTCAGCGGCTAACAGTACATGAGGAAATGCTCATGATCATTAGCCATTCCAAAACCTAAAACCAAACCCAGTGCTGTCGAGTTGATTCCGACTCATAGCGACCCTATAGGACAGAGTAGAACTGCCCCATAGAGTTTCCAAGGAGTACTTGGTGGATTCGAACTTCCAATCCTTCGGTTAGACCTGTAGAACTTAACCACTACGCCACCAAGGTTTCCCATAGCCATTAGAGAAATGCAAATCAAAACTACAATGAGATAGCATCTCATCCCAACAGGGCTGGCATTAATCCAAAAAACACAAAATAATAAATGTTGGAGAGGTTTTGAAGAGGCTAGAACACTTACACACTGCTGGTGGGAATGTAAAATGGTACAACCACTTTGGAAATTCATTTGGCACTTCCTGAAAAAGCTGGAAATAGAACTACCATATGATCCAGCAATCCTGCTCCTTGGAATATATCCTAGACAACTAAGAGCCCTCACACGAATAGATAGATGCATACCCATGTTCATTGCAGCACTGTTTAGCAAAAACATGGAAATAGCCAAGGTGCCCATTAACAGATGAATGGATAAACAAATTATGGTATATTCGCACAATGGAACACTACACAATGATGAATACGTGAAACATCTCATAACATGGAGGAATCTGGAAGGCATTATGCTGAGTGAAATTAGTCAGTGGCAAAAAGGACAAATACTGTATGAGACCACTATTATAAGAACTCAAGAAAAGGTTTAAGTGCAGAAGAGAACATTCTTTGATGGTTACGAGGGTGCGGAGGGAGAGAGGGGTATTCATTAACTAGATAGTAGACAAGAATTATTTTAGGTGAAGGAAAGGGCAACGTACAATACAAGGGAAGTCAGCACAACTAGACTAAACCAAAAACTAAGAAGTTTCCTGAATACAACCAAACACTTCAAGGGACGGAGTAGCAGGGGCAGGGGCTTGGGGACCATGGTTTCAGGGGAGATCTAGGTCAACTGGCATAACAGTGTATTATGAAAACATTCTGCATCCCACTTTCATAAGTGGGGCCTGGGGTATTAAAAGCTAGCAAGCGGACATCTAAGATGCATCAGTTGGTCTCAACCCACCTGGAGCAAAGGAGAGGAATGCAGAACACCAAAGACACAAGGAAAATACGAGCCCAAGAGACAGAAAGGGCCACATAAGCCAGAGACTCCACCAGCCTGAGGCTGGAAGAACTAGATGGCATCCGGGTACCACCAATGACTGCCCTGATGGAGAACACAACAGAGAATCCCTGATGGAGCAGGAGAAAAGTGGGATGGAGACCTTAAATTCTAGTAAAAAGACCAGACTTAATGGTCTGACTGAGACCGGAGGGACCCTAGATGTCATGGTCCCCGGATTCTCTCTTAGCCCAAAACTAAACCTATTTCTGAAGCCAACTCTTCAGACAAAGATTAGACTGGAATATAAGACATAAAATGATACTGATGAGGAGTGTGTGTCTTAGCTCAAGTAGACACATGAGACTATATAATATGGGCAGCTTCTGTCTGGAGGCACGATGAGAGGGCCAAGGGGGACAGGAACTGGTTGAATGGACACGGGAAATACAGGGTGGAGAGAAGGAGTGTGCTGTCATATTGTAGAGAGAGCAACTAGGGTCACATAAAAATGTGTGTATAAGATTTTGTATGAGGAACTGACTTGAATTGTGAACTTTCACTTAAAGCACAATAAAAAGAAAAGAAAAGGTCCCTGACCTTTATGCAGTCACACTGTAATTTGAGAGGCAAGTCACAGATGTTTGAAAAGGGACTTACAGTATAGTGCCCTGAATGTCAAGATTGAAAGCAAGGACTTTGGACCCACTACACAACTTGGACAGATTACTTACATGCTGAGCCTTAGCTTCTACATTAGTTAAGATGGAGATACTAACAGTACTTACCTCATAATATTGTACTATAAAATTATCATATATTTCTATATGACATACTGCTCTAGATGCTCAGAGAAGGAATGGTCATTGAGAGCTGGATTTTCAGGAAAACTTCATGGCAGAAGCCTTATGTCCCATTTCTATCTCATTGCCTTCGATATGGCTTCATACCCACCACCCCATTAGTGCTGTCCTCAAGGATACCTCCAGACTTTATCCTTATGATCTTTGCTTCAGATTTCGACATTATAGACTGCCTTTTCCTTTTTGAAATTCTCTCTTCTGTGACACACTCATTGTTCTCTCATTTCTTGAATGCTCTTCTCTGTCTGTTTTCCTGACTCTTCTTGCTCTTCCTGTCCCTTAGAGGTAAACACTTCTTGCCGAGGTTCTATCCTTTTGACAGTCTTCTACATACTTCCTCGGGAGGGTCTCACCTTTCCCTACTGCTTCAACTACCCCCTTTATATTTATAGTTTCCAAGTCTGTGTCTCCAGAACTCCTCTTTCCTGAGCTCTGTACACATATTCTAACCATGTTTTATCCATTCATTCAAGAAATGTTCTCTGCCCTTGTGGAGCTTCCCCAGCAGCCAGGGAGACTGTCACTAAGCAGTCAGTCACACCATTAAGGACTGACTTACAATTGTGGCAAGAGCTACAAAGTAGAAGACATGTCCACCCAGGAGGTTGATTTAATTCTTCTTCATGGTCAGGAGAGGCACCTTGGAAGAACTGGGGTTTGAGCTGAACTTTGTTGGGTGAGTGGGTAAGAACAGAGGAAAGGGGAGGAGAGGAACTTAAAGGATTCCAGGCAAAGAGGGCATATGGGCTGAGGGCCCGAGTCACTAAAGACAGGGCAAGTTGGAAGAACTGAGAAAAGGTCCGTGTGGTTAGTACGCTACAGGGAAGGTCATGGGGAGGGTGCTGTGAAATGAGGCCAGAGATAAGAAAGGACCTTATAGGACATGCCAAAAAATGTGAGTCCATTCAAATGACAACAGGAGGCCCTTACAACTCTGCAAGCAGAAGAGTGTGATTGTATTTGTACTAAAAGGTCACTCTGGTTGCTTTGTGGAGAAAAGGAGGCAATGGAGTTGAAGTTAGGAGGCTACTGTGAGAGTCCAGGTAAGCGATTATTATAGTTTGGTGCAGGGTCGTGGCAGCAGAACTAAAGAGGCCAGATTCTAGAGGCATCTAGGAGGTGAAATCTCCAGGATTTAGCAATAGATTAGATGAAGGAGTAAGGAAGAGGAAGGTCTTAAGGATGATTGTTGGGTTTCTGGCTGCATCAACTATTCATGGAGCCAGAGAGCACTCGAGGAGAAGCAAGGCTGAGGCAAATGATGTTGATTTCATTTCTTGCACATGTGTTGGAGATGACTCTGAGGGAGACAAGTGGAAAGATGGAGTAGGAAGTTGAGTATATGGAGCTCAGAAGACTGTCTGGAATAGAGATGTAAAGGTGGGAGTCATTGGCATAGGACATGATCTAGAAAAAGAAGTACAGACTGAGAAACAGATAGGGCTCTGAGGAAGTCCAGCATTTAAAGATCAGCAGGGGAAAGTGAGGGGTAGCCAGAAGGGTAGGAGGAAAATAGGGAGTATGGCGTCTCAAAAGGTGAGGGAAGGGAGATTAGCATGAAGACATCCAAGACAAGTATTACAGAGAAGTCAGGTAAGATGAGGACTGGAAACTATGCTATGGATCTAGTGACACAGAGGTCATTGGTGTGCTTCGCGAGAGCCATCTTGAGAGCATGATGGAACAGAAGTGGGTTAAGGAGTGTGTGGGGGTAAGGAAATTGAGGCAGAATGTGGAAAAGAATGAGATTGTGGGGATGAGACCCAGGTGACTTTTTAAAATAAAGATATTTGAAAATGCTTTAAATCTAATAAGAAGAGTCCAGTAGAAAGGGAAAGGTTGAAGAGACTGGAATACCTGATAGTGGTTGAGGTTCCCAAGAAGGGGTGAGGCCATGAGAGTTGGTGGACAGATGGAGGCTGGTCTCAGCAGAAGAGACTCTCCCTGATTCGGGAGGAAGGAGGACATGGCAGGTGCAAATGTAGGTGCAGATGGGGTCAGGTTTAAATGTCCTCAGTAGAAAACTGAGGGAGCTTCCATCAAAAGTAAGGCAGTTCTTCAGTTTTCCATAGGAGAGAGGGCAAGGACGTATGTATCTTCCTTGCATAGAGTAGTTCAATAGATGAGTGATGTACTGAAGACTTGACCTGCACAGGGAATGGCCTTGAGGGATAGTAGGATAGACAGAAGGTTGAGTGGAAAAGGCAATCTAAGAGAGGAACACAGAGTGAATAAACGCGTGGAGGTAGAAACGGCTAGGGCAGGAGGGATAACCCCTTTGGCTGGGATTGAGTTCATGAAGAAGGACCATAAGAGGTGGGCCTGAAAAGGTGAAGAAAGTGAGGCCAAGGGCTCAGGAGTGCGATTGCCATTGGGGCCTCATTCCCCTCCAAGAGGAGAGGCCTGGCAAGGGCTCCAGAGTCTGGGTTCCCGGCCCAGGGGCTTCAAGAGGCTGCTCTCAGGGCACCCACCTCTCTCGCTCCCCGCCCACCTGTCTGTCTGCGTCGGCCATTAGAGCCTCGCTCGCAGCCCCAGAGTCTCGCATTGACGCGGGCCCGCGCGTGAGTCAAGCCTGCGTCACGGCGCCCCGCCGCCAGGGTGGCCTTTCGGAAAGCGAGGGAACAGTGCGCGCTGCGCTCCGCCCAGCTCCGTTCCGCTCCGCAGAGCCGGCGCAGCCCGAGCGCGGGGAGGGCGGCACTCGATCCCGTCGCTCGCAGCCCAACGTGCTCCCTCCGCCGCGGGACCTGGGTCCCCGGGCCGCTCCCCCGGGGCCTGAGCGCACGGCGGGCGGGAGCCGGGCCCGGACCCGCGGCGTGGGAGGGAGCGAGGGGGTTGCGGAGTCGCGTGCGCGGGCGCGCAGCTCCTGGGCCCCCAAAGCCCAGCCGGGGCCCGTCGTCGCGGAGCTGAAGCTGCCGATCTGTGTGCCCTAGACTCGTCGGAGACTGCATCTGTTCGGTACGAGTGCAAGGGCTGAGTCTTCGCGACGGCCCACGCGGGACAGGTAAGTCGCCGGCCGCGCCCTGGCCGGCTTTAACGGGCCATCCACTGTAACTTTGCCTCGGCCGGCCCCGCCCCAGGCAAGAAAGCCTAAAGACCCAGATGCGAGACGGTGCTACCCCACATCGTCCCACCCCGGCGCGGGCCCAGGGCTTCTTCAGCAGCTCCAGCCACCGTTGCTTGGCGACGGAGTCCGGGTCCTGGGGCCGGGGCTCCTCTCGCGCAGTAGGGATTCTGAGCAAGGGTTGGGCCCGGGGCCCTGGTTTTCGTGGCTTAGAAGGGCCCGAGAACTCCGGAGGTAGTCGGGCAGGGCTGCAGAGGCCAAACCCTGCGAGGATCGGGGAGGAGACCCGGCCGGTCCCTCTTACCGGAGCTGCGCGCCCAGGGCGCAGTTCCCGCGGGGAGGCTCCCGCAAGGTTGGAGACCCCATTCTCAGGCGCCCGGCCTCAGGCCCATGACCTTGACAATAACATTGGCAGGAGAAGCAGAGCGCTCACAACCGGGATGAATATTTAATTCTTAGTCCTGGGGCTGGTCCTTGCTGAATTCCGAGCTAACTGGACCCCTTCTTCCACTAGGGAAGCGCATCTGGGATTGGAATGGTGGAGGTGGGGAACGTGCGCGGGGTGTCGATCTGAAGGGGGCGCCGTCCCGAGAGACAGAGGCCTCTTGGGTCACGTTTGTACCTGTACGCACCAGTGCTCTGAAGCGATGCTCGCAGCACTCTGGAGAGGGCAGCTCCCCCAGGGACTCCGCCGCCTTGGAAGGAAGACTGATGTTTCCTTTTAAAGCCCAAACGGCCCTGTCAGGGCTCCAAGTGTTCAGAAATCCTGAGGCCACTAACCTTACAGAACCCAGTCGCTGTCAAGTGGGTTGTTTTGTTGTGGTTGTTGTTGTTTTTAGTAATTTGATCCTTTTCCTCTTTCCTTCTTTGAGAAATATTTTAACGGACTAGGAAATTTCTAGCCAGAACTACCTTTGGGGCAGTTCAACTGTGAACATGAGACAGACGGGGTTCAGCTGGGGGAGTTGAGGGAGTGTCGTAGAGAAGGGTAAATTCATTCTAGCTCACTGTTCTTGTTAACAGGAACTTCCAGGAACTGAAAATCCCATAATGGCTTCAAAAAAATTCAACCAGAACTTTAGTTAGGGCTTATCCGTTTGGCAATGCTGGACATACTGACTGATGTCTGGAGAACCAGGTCAGAGTATGTTGGGATTAGCAATTAAGCTGTGCTTACTTTATCCCAGTAGCCCTGGTGGTCCACAGGTTAAGCATTCTGCTGCTGACTAAAAGGTTCAATTCCACCAGCCTCTCTTGGAAACTCTATGGGGCTGTTCTACTCTGTCCTGTAGGGTCACTGTGAATCGAAATCAACTTGACAGCAATGGGTTTGGGTTGTATTTTTTTTTTTTTTTGGTACATCATTCCATGGCCTGGTGAAGTGGCCACATCACCTGGGCAGGAAGGGCTTTGAGGTCACACCCGTGTCCTTGGCAGTGGCCCGCCCATGGGGACCATGGGAGGCTCCGGCTGCTCTGCTGGCTTGTGCTCTAATGAAACAGCTGTGGCTAAGTAGGTGGTTGAGTTTCAGCGAATCCC
Source organism: Elephas maximus indicus (assembly GCF_024166365.1). NCBI lineage: Eukaryota > Metazoa > Chordata > Mammalia > Proboscidea > Elephantidae > Elephas > Elephas maximus. Next base: position 171,179,980 of record NC_064821.1, on the reverse strand, counting down.
TAAAGATCAGCTGGAGGGTGACTCAGTGCAGAAGGCAAATCGTGCCCACCGGCTGTGATTGGAGTGAGTTTGTCTGGCCTGAGTCACAAGCAGAGTCGTGTATCAGCTGTTTGTGAGTTGAATGGAGCTGCTTAGCAGGACTCTGAGCAGGGATGGCCTGAACCCCAGGTGTTTCGGGGCCACTGACCAAGGGTGAGCAAGTCCTCAGAGGTCCTAGAGCTCAGACCACATGGGGAAAGGGCCTGAGCAAGCTCTGAGTGCATTGGGAAGGTGAGCAGAGTCAGATTGGTGGTGGCGGCGAGGAGGGTGGGGCTGGAGGGAAGGCTGAGGGCCCTGTGATTGTGGTCAGAAGAATTCGGCCCAGTGCTTTGCCATGTGCCAGTGGGGTGACCTTGGCCAAGCCACTTCACCTCCAGAGCCTCGGTCTCATCAGTTGTAAAACAAAGATCCCTACGGCACCTTCTCCACAAGCTTGTTTTGAGCTCAGGGCTGGACACATAGCAGTTGCTCAATAAACGTTAGTTCTCTGCCCTTTTCCATATGGGCCTTTTAACTAGAGGCGATCTTTCTCTCCCTGCCCTTGCTTCTGAGGGTGAGAGGGGCTGTGCAGACAAATGAAGGTGGCAGGGCTTCCCATGTGATTAAGAAGGACCAGTGACTCTGCTTTATACTGACCTATTTCTAACCTTCCCGTCTCCTGTAAGAGACCCCAAATGGGGAAGCCTGAGTAAAAACTGGTCCATTTGCAAGTTGGGGTGGGTGGGCAGGGCTGTACTGGGTCTGCTGGGTGCCCTTGGCTGCCTGCAGTGGCTCCAGGGTAAGACTTCAGTACAGGCCTTGACTCGTTGAGATTGTTCATGATCATGGCTTGGTCCCAACCTGTGGTATCTGCTGGGTGACCTTCAGGGGTCCCTGCCTTTTGATTAGGTCTTGCCATTCCCCTTCCCACCTGGCCTATCCATGGTGAATTTGGAAGCTGCAAGAGAATTGTCCAGGAGAAGAGAGGCTGGCCTTTCCTGGAGAGGAGAGGGAGGCGGGCTTCTCCTGCCTTTCCTGAAGGATCCTAGGTCCTTGCTCCTTCCTTCTGTAATGTGTGTAGACTTGGTGCTGAGCTAAGATGTGTGCACCTCAAGAGTGAAGGAAATAATGGGATCCCCAATACAGCAAGAAAGAGGCCGTTCTCAGACCTGAGTGGGGCCAGCAGCAGAGGCCGGCCGAGAAGAAACTGAGAGATTGGAAACTATCCTGATTGACGAACTGTATCCTATCTCCTGAGTTGTTCCTGTTACTTCCAAGTTGACCCTGATCCTGAATTGTGGCCTATTACTTCCCTAATAAACCTCATAATTGTGAGTTTGGTCTGTGAGTTCTGTGTGGCCAGTATAATGAAATGTCAAACCTAGCAGAGAAGTAGAGTGCCATGGAAGGAGTGGTTGGTGTCAGGATTGGTAAAAACATTGGAGAGTGGAGGCATGCCTGAGCTCCGCCTCAGAAGAATCAGCTTTGGGCTGATGCCAAGGTGATTACCCTCCCCACCATGAAGTTAGATGGGGCCCAATGCTGCCATTTTATATTGTCCAAAGTTGGTCATTAGAAACAAGTTCCATACGTAGCATAAGCTGAGGATCACTCTTAACATCCTAGACACTCTTACCTGAAACCTCCCATTTTGTCTATTCCTCGGAAAGATGGCATTCAGAACAAAATGGTTTAAGTGGCCCACCGCCAGCATTAGAATGGTGATATCGCCCTTTCTTCCTTTATACTACCTTCCTAGTAATAGCTTAAGAGCAAATTAATTTCTAATTAATTTTTAAATTTATATGCAGTGAAATTCACTTTTTTTTTTTTACAGTTCCGTGCATATTGACAAATGCATGTAGTCATGTAACCACCACTATGATCAAGATACAGAATGGTTCCATTACCCCCAAACTTGCCCTCCCTGCTTCCGCTTTGCAGTCAGCCTCCTCCCATCACTAATCTGTGACAACCATGATCTGTTCCCCGCCCTATAGTTTTGCCTTTTCTACAATGTCGTATAAATGGAATCAGGTTATTAGAAACCTTCTGAGTCTCTTTCACTTAGCATAATATATTTGAGATTCATCATACTGTTGAGTGTTTCATTACTTTTTTATTGCTGAGTACTCTTCTGTTGTATGGATGAAGCACATATTTTTTATCTCACCAATTGAAGGGCATTTGGGTTATTTCCAGTTTTTGGCAATTATGATTAAAGCTGGTGAAACATTAAAAAAAAAAAAAAGTGTGTGTGTGCGTGCGCGCATGCGCGTAAGGTGTGCATTCACCCTGGAATCAGTGCCCTCCCCACTGGATCTGGGAGCAAATTCCAAGGATAATGGAGAGAGAAAAGAGGATTCCTGAGAATCAGGCTCCCTCTGCCTGTGCACCCTCCCGTCCCCCTGCTCCTCTCTTGTCTGAGTTTGCCGCAGCAGTACAGTTCATCATTAATCCCTATAAAGCTGCTAAGATAAGCACAAGAGTAATTTACAGGGGAGATGGTTGTGGGCTTTTCCTCTTAGAGTCAGGTCTGAGTTATCACCTGCTCCCAGGCTGGGCTGCAAGAAGTGCTCATAGCCAAACTCTTCTGCCCCCAGAATGGCAGAAAGCCCTGTCATCTCAGCCTCCACAGGGCTGTCTTACACCAGCCTCCCCTGACCAGTTTCCTGGCTGCCAGAGGTCAGAAGTACAGTCCCACGGGTCCACCTGAACTCAGGTGGGATGGTGTTCTGTGGGGGAATTCCTACTTCCAGTGTTTTTCGGCAGGGTGGGTGCAGTTCTAGATTCCAGCAGCTCACACTGCACTTGGCATGCAGCGATAATATCCCATTTTTATTGAGGCTTCTGCACTGTGCTAAAGTGCTTTATTTACACACCATCTCGCTTAATCTGCCCTTCAACCCCAGGGGACAGATATTGCTATCTGCAGCTTACAGATGTGGAATTTGAGGCTCAGAGAGGTTAAACAGTTGGCTCGAGGTCACGCAGGTGGTGAGAGGCAATCTGAGAATTGTGAACTCAGGTCTGTCAGATTCCAAAATTCGTGCCCTTAGCCGCTACATGATATGCCTCCTTAATAAGTTCTTAATAAATGTTTGTTGGCAACTTAGGCACTACGCAAATGAGGTTCCTGAACCTGTGGGCCCAGTTCTTTAAACTAGCGTTCTGAGAAAGGGAGAAATGGGCGTCTACCAATGGGAAATCAGTAAAGGGCGAACAAAACCAAACTTGCAAGGTTTGGAGAATACGGTATATGGTTCCAGGTAGGCTGGAATCTAGAAAAAGACCGCCGGCTACATCTTGGTGCTTTATTGTCCTGTCCCTGTCCTTTTTCTTCCTCACCTCTGCTGCCCCAACCTCATTCCCTTAAGGTTCGTCCAAGTCAGAGGGTTGGTGCTTGGAGCAGGAGGGAGAAGTTAGAGGCAGGTTGGATGTTGCCCTGAGCATCTCTGTGTCTGCAGAACCAAGGACAGCCAGTGGCTGATGGGCGCTGTGGTGTGTCAGGTTTCTCTGCTAGAGAGTGTGTGCCAGGGATTTGCAGCAGTTTCCGATGAGGACCCAGACCCCAGAGCAACATTGCTAACGCTCCAAGGTTATTTACAGCAGCCGTTGGCATGGCCTGCTTGGAGGCCTGCTGCTGCCTTCTTGGTCCTGTCCCTGTGGAGAGCCCACTCTCCTCACCCCTGGGGCTCTGCCATTTGCGTCCTTGGCTGTTCTGGGAAGTCTGGCATCTGATTCCTTCTGCTCTGGTGTCTCTTCTTGTCTCTGAGAAATCACCATCCCAGGAGAAACAGGCCCATGCTCTCCTAGCCTGCCTGCCATCTCCAAACCACCCGAGATCTCAGTGGAAAGTTCCAGTCAGTGATGATGAATGATTGGAATAGAAGCATTAATACTCCCCTACCCTTAGCTGGGAAAAGAGGACTTCCCAGAAACCCTTGCTTCATAGGCAGCCATTTTGTGGAGCCATAGTCATTTGATAATTCTCTCTTTATCCTCTCCTCCCCTCCTATAATTAAAAAAAAAAATTAAAACGTTGTTAATCTATGGTCCTGTTATTTTAAAAAATGTAGTTAGATCTTCACTGCATACAGATAAAAACTCACATGTGAGAATGTAAGTGCAGTTGTGATATGAATTTCTGTACTAAATTTTTCTCATGCTCAGAAGAAAAGATAAAATGTTCAGAATAAGTTGTGTTTTTTTAGAGAATAATTCTGGATCAGGTGAGTCTTAGGCAGCCCGAGTCACCAGTTTGGGAGTTGAGGCTTAAAGCCCTGATTGCTCTTGTGGCCTCTTGTAGGTGGGGGTGGGGCAAGTGTAGGGCCAGCGGAGCCAATCCAGCTCCAAGCCCAGAGGTCATCTTGTCAGCTGCAGTTGTCACCCCGATCTGCCACTTGCCTTCCAGACCCTGCCCAGCAATTCATTTGAAGGTAAACAAGTTGCCTCTTGCTGTACTCCATAGTTTCTAATTACTAGTTTAATTAGAATTTCTGCAGGATTCTGTGCATCACTGATTTACCACCTATTCTTTCAGTTGCAAATAGAATCCATTAATTTACACCCCAAAATTCTGCTGGTTGCGTTTTCTCTTTAACTGTAAGACTCCTGGGCTCCTGTGGTTTTAAATCCCACACCAGCTGTACACAGGGCAGGAGTACAGTTTGGTAAATCTACTTTGCAAGAGCTGTGAACAGTCACCTGGGGGGTGACTCCAGCAGATGCCGCCAGGTGTGTATTCAGTAAGGATAAATGCGGGCCTTCTATTCCTGGGGGTCTAAAGAAAGGTGACCTCGTGCTTTGGTGCTTGGCAACCCAGCACTGGCTCCCAGAATGGCCTGTTGGGCGCTGTCCACGGTCCTGGCACGCTGTGGAGGCCATCTGCCTGCTAGTAACCTGGGGACTCCTTTAGAAAAGCTGGAAGGAATCTCCTTGATCAGTTCTTGTTGTTAGGTGCTGTCAAGTCAGTTCCGACTCATAGCCACCCTATGTCCAACAACATGAAAAACCGCCTGGTCTTGCGCCATCCTCACAGCTGTTGCTATGTTTGAGCCCATTGTTGCAGCCACTGTGTCAGTCCATCTCATTGTCTTCCTTTTTTTTTTTTTTTTGCTGACCCTCTACTTTACCAAGAATGATGTCCTTCTCCAGGGACCGGTTCCTCCTGATAACATGTCCAAAATACGTGAAATGAAGTCTCACCATCCTCGCTTCCAAGGAGCACTCTGGCTGTACTTCTTCCAAGACAGACTTATTCATTCTTCTGGCAGTCCATTGTACATTCAGTATTCCTTGCCAACACCGTAATTCAAAGGCATCAGTCCTTAAAATTGCATAATGTCATTAGCTCTGGGAAAATATCTGGCCAAGTGGGAAGGTCCTGTCGTCAGGGAGAAATGGAGAAAGGGTTTCTTTCACTGTTGACTTGCAGAATGAGTTTTGGGCATATCATTTGAGAAGGCAGCATGGTACACTGCAGAACTTCCTAACCAGTGTCACAGATGGGTACTATGTGGCTCAGAAATCATGATGCTCTCATCCCTTGGAGTAGCCTGGAGTGGCCTGGGATGATGGAGCCTCCGCTATTTGCCCCGATGTATCATACCAATGTGATTTTCTCTGCTTGTCATGACATGAAAAAGATTGGAAAGCACTAGTATATGGGAAAGAATATGAGCTACTGTTTGGTAGATGAGTTTGAACCCTACTCTCCCACTTAATGGTTGGATAATCTCGTACCTGATAATTATCTTCTCTTTTCCTAGGTTTCCTCATCTGTAAAATGAGAATTAGACTTTATCCCAAGTTGTTGGGAGGATAAATAATAACATATATAAATACCCAGCACGTAGTAGTTTCCCCAAAATGTTTGCTCCTTCCCTTTGATCTCAGCTGCCCTAAGTCTTGGTTCTGATAGGAGAGCTTTTCTTCCTGCCCCTCCACAAAGCTGCACTGAAGGCTAGCAAGGAAAGGGATGTCATGTCAGGATTGTAATTAAGGGTTTCTGATCACTGTTGCTTCAAGTGCTCTTCAGTATTCTGTTGGGTAACTGAGGTAATTGGACACCCATGGATCCTTCTGCCTCTCTCCAAGACGAGAGAAAATAGTGGCTTTAAGAAAATTCAGGCCAGAGGGTTTGGGCAGATGCTCTGAGGCCTCATCTGTCACCACTGTGGGCCCCCCACGAATGAGGAAAGAAGGGAGTGAGGCCTTCACTCATTGTTTCTGGACTTTTTATTTTCATATCTGAATTTTTTTTTTTTTATTTTTTTCAAATTGGGAAAGTCATATCAGCCCCTTACATGTCTGGGAACTCATGTGCCCATCAGCACCCAGGGGCCTCTGTTTCCCTCTCCCTTCAAAACCTAAACCTCACCCATCAGCCTAGCCTAGGTCACCGTCATCTCTTACCTATCCTCCCTGCTTTCCCACTCACTGTCCCACAGGCAGCCAGCGATCCCTTTTGAAACAACCAGGTCACGTCACCCTCCTGCTCTAAGACTTGCAACAGCTTTCCTTTAGCCTCGGAAAAAACTCAAGCTCCTTTCAATGGTCTATGAAGCCCTTTCTGCCTCAGCGCCTCCCATTCTTGCCTTGCTCAGGATGCTCTTCTTTCTGTTCCTTGTACTCACCAAGCATGCTGGACCTGCCTCAGGGCCTTTGCACTTTCAGTCCCTTCTGCCCTGATTGCTTTCCTAGGATATCCACATGGCTCATTCTCACACTCTACTCAGGTCTTTCATTAAGTGTTACATTATTAGAGTGCCCTTCCCAACCCTCCTGTACGGTACAGCATCCTCTGCCACGCTTTATCCCCCGTAAATCTGTCTATATATAAATATATGATCTAGATATTATATACGTATATAATATTTAGGGAAACCTTGGTGGCGTCGTGGTTAAGTGCTATGGCTGCTAACCAAAAGATTGGCAGTTCGACTTTACCAGGCACTCCTTGGAAACTCTATGGGGCAATTCTACTCTGTCCTGTAGGGTAGCTGCAAGTCAGAATCGACTCAATGGCAATGGGTTTTTGGTATATAATATTTAGATTATGTATTTATTTGATATATTTATATATACTATAGATACAGTATCTCCTGTTGCTGTTGGGTCAATTCTAACTCATAGCGATCCTATAGGACAGAGTAGAACTCCCTCATAGGGTCTCCAAGAAGCAGCTGGTGGATTTGAACTGTCGACTTTTTGGTTAGCAGCTGTAGCTCTTAACCACTACACCACCAGTACTCCAGATATAACATATATCTATATATATACTATAGATTATATATTTGTCTGGTTTTTGTTTGTCCATCTGTAAAAAAAAAAAACAAAACCTGTTGCTATCGAGTCAATTCCAACTCATGGCGATCCCATGTGTGCCAGAGTAGAACTGTGGTACATAGGGTTTTCAAAGACTGTGACCTTTTGGAATTAGATGATCAGGGCTTTCTTCTAAGGCACCTTTGGGTAGATTGAAACTGCCAACCCTTTGCCTAGTAGTCGAGTGTTTAACCGTTGGCACCACCCAAGGACTTCTGGTACTAGAATATAAATCCCATAGGGCAGGAATTTTGTTTGTTCTGTTCTCTGCTGTACCAGAACAGGGCCTGGCACATGGTTGATGTTCAAAAAATATTTGTTGAGGGATGAAAAGGAAAGGAAGGAGGGAGAGAGGGAGGGGGAAATAAAGAGAGGAATTTATTTCAGCAGTAACTAGTTTATAGGAGTCTCTGGGTTGCATTCTCTTTCCAGTACAAAGGGAAGTGGGAAGTCAGCTGAAGTACAGACACCTGTACCTGCACTGGCCGCTGTGTCCTCAGGTGCAGTCTGCTTGCCCCATATCAGCTGCAGGGCATTGTGGGACGGTGGGTGATTCCTGGTTGAGCCCATTTCCCCCACGTTCTCGTATGAAGGGCCAGCTGGCACTGGTTAATGGAGTGCCCCTTGTGGGCCTGGCCAGAGTTGAGCACAACACCTGTATTATCTCATTTTATCTTCTTGAAAACCCGGTGAGGCAGGAACCTTCATCCCTGTCTCTTCAGATCCAGAAACTGGAACTCAGGAGATGCTATGCACTTTCCCAAAGGCACGGAGGTAGTAAGTGGCAGAGCAGGATTCAAATTCCGATTACTCTAGATAATATCGGGTTCAGAATCAGGGCCTCACAGCCCATGCTGGTGCATATCAGGGGGCTCCATTTTTTGATTGTGTGGCCATGGACCAGTTACCTTATTTCATTGATTCCAAGATGCATATATTGCACATTGTAACATCTTAAAATCAGGACATGGTATGTGATCTATGGCATCTCAAAATGGCTGTTGGTCAAGTGACCTCTCCATTTCTTCATTTGTAAAATGAGAAGAGCGGTACCTACTTCCTGTTTTTATTGGTGGGGTTAGAGGAGTTAACGGATGTAAGGTGCTCAGCACAGTGGCTGCTACAGTGCAGATACTCAAAAAGTATTGTCTATGTGCTGTTGTTGCCACCATGATTATTATTATATCCATTCTGTTTTTAGACATTCCCCCAGTAGATCTCTCAGTACCTAAATTCTAGTAAAAAGGGAGAATGCCTCTGTGGGGCTGCCGTGATGCCGCTCTTGCTTATATACCTCTTAGCGTGCATTCTCCCTGTCACATGAAATGGTAAAACTGAACCAAAAATTTCTATTTTTGGTTCAGTTTTACCATATTTTCTATCAGCCCTCTCACATTTCCCAGCGCCAGTTCCTCCCTCTCTGGACCATCTGCCCCTTTTCCTGTTTCCCTTCCCTCTTGACTAAGCAAACAAAATATCAACTGCAGAGCACACGCTCAGCAAATGCAACAGGAAGGTGAGTCGGGGCCTGCAGAAGATCCCGTTTGCCTCCCTTGCCTGATTTGTTGTTTGGAGTGGTCCTACCAGTCTCATGGAATGCTCTGTTCCAAGACTGTGTCCCATCCAAAGTTTATTTCTCTGAGGTGGGGAGGATCTTGTCCACAAAGTAAGGAGAGTGAGGCACAAATACTGGCTCCTTTATAAGAGGCATAAAGTCAATGAATGAGGGTCAGGCTTCTTAGTCCAGCTTGGCTTTCAATATATCGCTTGGATTGGGTCTCCTTGGGGCAGGATGTTCCGTCAGAAAATGAGAACATTTTGAAGCTGGAAAAAGACATTAACCAAACCCCAAAAAACCAAACCCATTGCTGTAGAGTCGATTCGGACTCATAGTGACCCTACAGGAAGGACAGAGTAGAACTGCCTCGTAGGGTTTCCAAGGAGCAGCTGGCAGATTCGATCTGCTGACCTTTTGGGTTAGCTGCTGATCTCTTAACCACTGGAACCAATTTCATTCATTCAGTACATTTATGTCATATTTATTGAGCATATTTAATAGTAAGACAGCAGAATTTGGCCTTGCAGAAGCAAAGATGGTGTGAATTGAGATATGCACGGGACTACAAAATACAAACCCAGCAAATCTGTGAAATGGAGTCAGAAAACTACCATTCCATTCTGTTTATTTAACTTCTCAATAAGCTGTTGTTTATTTTTCTCCTATCCATGTGGTAACCAGATGCAGTTGGTGGGTAAGCCATGTTCCCTACTTTACAAATGAATAAGGACTTGAAAACTGGTTTCCAAGTCCTGGGCCCTCCTCACATGTGCTGTAGGTCTGTACTCCATTAGGCCCCTGGCTAGGGCATGAAGGCATCTAGTGGGCTTAAATGTGTCTCTAGTTAGATCTGGTAGCTTTCCACCCCTGCTGCTTTATTTCAAAGGCAAAGGCAGGGGTGAGGATTTCAACATAGGAAGCAAGTTGTTTTCAGAGGGTGGGGACGGAGGGATCCCACAACATCTGTAAGTGCCACCTTCAGTTCATAAAAATTCATAGAATAACCTGTGTGTTCTAGACGCTGACTGGGCAGGGGCCAGTGAAGGGTGGGCACAAAGCTGAACACTCCTTGGTTCTTGCTGTCAAGGAACTTCCTGTTTAGAAAACAAATCAGGTGTGTTAATAACTAGTTATGCCAGAAAGCCAGATGGCAAAAGTGGAAAATAGTATGACAAGGAGTGTGCTGAGATGGGGAGAGGAAAGAAACATTAATTCTTAGAGAATCACGGAAGGTGTCACAGGGGCAAGGCAGTAGACCTTGACCTAGACCTTGAAAGACTAGAAGGCTTTCAGGAGGCAGAGACGGGGGTGGGGGGGGGGGGGGAATTATGCAGAGGGAGTGGTGAGTTGGGGGGCGGGGAGTGAAGGAAAAGTTGAAATGAAGGCTGGGGGAAGGGCAGAGGAACCCAGTAGAAGAGCCTCCAATGCTTGGAAAGGGCAATGGGCTCTCTTTAGTAGGGGAAGTGGAGCGACGTGATATTTTAAGAAAATGCCTCTGAAGGCAAGGTGAGAATGGTCTAGAGAAATGATGAGCTGAGAGCTGCTGCAGTAGTCTAGACAGAGAGTGGGAGCAGGAGGGGATGGGAAAGAGAACAGAGCTGAACATGCTGATAGGACTTTGTGACGCTTGAATGTGGGGTGAAAGAGAGAGGTCAGGAATGCTGCTTGGGCTCCTGTGTGTCCTGGGCAAGAAAATCCAAGGAGAGCAACTGCCAAGTCAAGGCCAGAGCCTGTCAGAAGCAGTGTGCCACAGGTGACAGTCAGTGGTTTCACTAAAACAACTAAAAGTAATTTGGAGGACAGTTTGTGTCTCTGATAGCAGTCTGACCTGTTCTGGGCCCAGTGAAAGCTCTGAGGAAATTAGAAGAACTGTTTGGGCTGTGACCGCTTGTCACATGGAAATTAGGAAGCTGTCAAGTATCCTCTGAGGGACAGAGACCCCGACCACGGTCCCTTCCCGTAACCGTTACTCTTGAATTGGACCTTGGCTTTGAGACCCGGGGAGCTGGCCTTTCTCCGGCTAAATTCTTCTTCTTGGGGCTCTTTGGGATTTCCACGTTGCACAGGCTTCTATTTAAGAACATGCCTGGTCACAGCATGCTTCCCAGAGCCATGAGACCCAGTGGTAGCCAAGTGAGGCACGCGCCCTGGGGCTCGGTGAAGCAAGGCACCGTGGAGCCTGTAGTCACCTTGGCTGTCTGCTTCCCAAAGATGGCGGCCTCTCCACTCAGCTCCCCTGGGGAGTCTGACTTGGAAAATAGTAAATGATTCCAGTTTGTCCCTTGAGTTGCCTGGTACAATCTTCCTGAGCAAGAAACGCCCCAACCCCAGGAAGCAGATGCTCAGAGGGGCTGACTTCAGCGTTCCAGAAGGACTCATCTTCCTCTCAGGGCTGCTTGTGAGGTGGAGGGGTTGGCCCTGGTTACAGAATGAAAGCAGCTGTCCTCGCCCCCTTGAGCTAACTGCAGAGTGCCCAGCTTAAAAAATTGTTGTGGCGCCATCAGCCCTCTGGCGGGAGATATTTTTGATTGTCTACCTCCTAATCACACTTTTTTTTTCTCCTTTTAAGAAAATTCACGGTTCACTCGCTCAGTCCTGTTTCTGTCCAGTGTGCTATTCTGAGCTGTAAGCTGCATTAGTTGCTAAGTGACAGATCTGGCACGGAGGGCTTTCTCGGCGCGCGAGCCCACTGTGAATTGTGCTTTAAGTAATTGAGGCATTCCATGCAGAGAGTACTGGGGAACTTAATCATCTGATGTGTTGCCTATGAGAGCAACTTTACAACTCACCCCAGCTACTACAGGGGGATAGTTAGAGTACAGCAAGGCTGGCTGTCAATGAATTCCTACAACAGTCCTCATGAGTTCTCAACTGATGGACGGTGGCAGGACAGACAGGCCACAGAACCTGGAGGGCCACTACCTGGACATATGCCAGAGTTGAAAGGGGCCCAAGAGATCATCCAGACCAACCCATTTTACGCATAGGGAAACTGAGGCCCACAGAGGTTAAGGCAATGGTGCCAGCCTGCACTCTTGGTTGGTGGTTGACCAGGACCAGCACCCAGCTGGACCCCGGGATCATGCTGGCTCCACAGCGTGCAAAGGCAAGGGAGGGAGGAATCCACCCCTCTCTGGGTGCTTCTCTGACCCTGGAACTCTTCCTAGGTAATGATTCGGGGTATTGGCTGGGTACACATTGGGTTCCCATGCCCTGGCCTGAGAGCTGAACTGTTGCCAACACGTGGACTCCAGGCTTCAGGGAATAGGGACGGGGAGAAGGGTTGTACCAAGTTGTTGCTGCCACCTCCCCTTTAAAGAAACTTTCAGCCTGGAGAGTGGAGGGAGCAGAGGCATCAGGAGACCTGACAGCTACGTAACGGGAGCCAGGCACTGCACCCCCAGGTCTCAGTGTTCCCATCTGTAACATGGGCTGATGGCTCCTGCCCAGCTCACTCCCCTGGGCTATGGCGTGATTCAAATGAGGTCACAGAAGAGGCAACATTTGTGAGTACTTCCTGGGTGCTGGGCACTTTTCTCACACCCATACAACTTATGTGCTCACAACATTATGAGGTGGTGGTATTGCTGTTAGTTGCCGTTAACTTGATTCTGACTCATGGCAACCCCATATGTGTGGAGTAGACTGTGTTCCATAGAGTTTTCAAGGCTGCGACCTTTTGGAAGCAGATCACCAGGCCTGGCTTCTGAGGCACCTCTAGGTGAGTTCAAACTGCCAACCTGCGAGTTAGTAGTCAAGAGCTTAACTGTTTGCACCACCCAGGGCTCTCATTATGAGGTAGGAACTATTACTCTCCTTTTACAGATGAGGAAACTGAAACTCAGTGTGGCTGAGAAATTTGCCCAGGCCAGGCAGTTGGTAAACAGTGAAGCTGGGATTTGAACCCAGGCCATCTGACTCCTGAGCAGTATCACCATCCCAGATGTACCAGTAAAGTGGGTAAAAAATGTATTAAAGGGTTTCAAATCATTACAAATATAAGCTATTGTTTTTATTAATAATTGTATTGCTAAACTTTTAATAGGAGGCATTGTTTTTTGTTAATAATGATATTGCTGATCTTTTGCACCCAAGACCTGGAGCTGAATGGCCTTCTCCTGGCTTCTGTTGACACTGGGGTGCAGTGAGCAGTGCTGGACTTTGTAGGGTGCTGCCGCAGCAGCCTCAGGGTGGTGACAGTTCTTGCTAACACAAGCAGAAATTTCCAAAGTGGTGGTGTTGCAAAATGCTGCTTTCTACCCTCCACCTCCTCCCCGTCATGCACACTCACTTTGGCCCTTCCTGAGGAGGAACAGGGGCTTTATATGACCAAACATAAACATGGGGACTTACTATTTTTAAATGTATAAAGGTAACGTAAGTCTTCCAAGCAGCTAACGTTTGGGTCCTTATTGTGTGCCAGGCTCTGTGCTAGGCACGTCACATGTATCAACTCATTTCATCCTCACATCAGCCCTTCCCGGGAGGTGGACCCTTTTACCCGTGAGGAGACTGAATCTGTGTCATTAAAGTGGCTTATCCAAGAGCGAAGGAGCCCTGGTGGCCCAGTGGTTAAGTGCTCGGCTGCTAACTGAAAGGTCGGCAGTTTGAACCCGCCACCCACTCCGTGGGAGTAAGATGTGGCAGTCTGCTTCTATAAAGATTGGCAGCCTAGGGAACTCAGTGAGGCAGTTCTACTCTATCCTGTAGGGTCACTATGAGTTGGAATTGACTCAACGGCAATGAGTTTTTTTTTTTTTTGCAGGGGCTTAGGGGAATGGGTTCATCCAAGAACGTACAACTAACACATGGACAAGTCCTGCAATGGCCACCTGTCTGGCTCAGAGTCCAGCCAAAGTCCTGACAGCGGCCTGGCCAGCCCACGTGGCCTGCCCTCCTGCCTCCCGACCACACCTCTCACCGCTGCCACCTTGCTCATTCTGTCCTGGCCACTCTGGCCACTTGGCTGTTCTGGAATTCAAGGGCTGCTTCCCTTGCAGGAGCTTCGTGTCTGCTGTTCCCTTGGCCATCCTCTTCCACATGTCTCTGCGTGGGCCACCCCCTTCTGTCATTCAGGCCTCCGCTCAAATGTCACCTCCTAAGAGACGCCTTTCCTGACACTTCCCCGGCCCCTGCATAAAATAGCAGCCCACCAGCTTGCTCCACCCCGGGCCCTGTGCTGTATTTCTTTATAGCGTGGGTCTCCATTGGCCCTTCTATTATATATTAGTTTATTTCTTTAATATCTGGCCCCTCCACTAGAAATGTAAACTCCACAAAAGGAGACATTTTGTTTATTTGTCTCATTGCTATATCCCTTGCAGCTAGAACAGAGCCTGGCACACAAGCGGCACTCAGTAAATGTAAATGTGAGTGAATGAATAGATGAAAGAACTGGGCACCTGCCAACCAGGCCTGTGTGACTTCAAAGCCCATGCCCTCTACCACCATACCTGACTGCCTTCTTTCAGTCTGACCGTGTAGGTGGGCCTCCCCAGGTGAGTCTCTCGCCAGGGTGTCAGGAGTACCTGAGTGGTTTTGGTCAATTCACTTCCTCTCTCTGGGCCTCAGTTTCCTCATATATAAAATGGGGACATTGAATCAGGCAATTACTAAGGATCTGCAGGCTCAGTTTCCTCATAGATAAAATGGGGATATTGTACCAGGCAATTGCTAAGGTCCTGCAAGTGCTTAAATTCAGAGTCTGATTCTGCTGTCACCTGAGCATATTCAGTGGGCACAGAAGGCTCTAGCACCCCCAGGTCTGATTGCAGCCCAGCCCAGGGCCTCAGCTTGCAAGTTGGCATCAGCATTTTGCATCCTGCAAACCTGATGGCATGGGGGTCCCTGGGCCCCCACCCTGCAGTGCAGGCTGCTCATGGCACGTCCGTGGAGTCTTGGGAAGAAGGAAGCTGCTTGTACTGAGTTGATGTCCTGTGGTGGCAGTGACACTGCTGTGGGTACCCTTCTCTGGCTTTACCAGCATGTGCTAGTTTTGTCCTGAGTCCTCCAGGTTCACAATGATTTCTGCCCCAGCCCTTTCTGGTGTTAGTGACCAGAGCTGCCACTCACCAGGCTGGTTATTGGGAAGCATGTGCTCCAGTCAGTCGGCATCAAGATAAAGTTTGCCCACTCCCAGGATCCCCCTTTGGCTTGCACCAGTTGTGGCGTGATCATTAGTAAATCATACCTAATGCACAGCAGATTGTCCTGATCAAATCCCATTGCAGGTGGAATAGCGGGGGAGAGGCGCTGAGCGGAGCGGAGGTGCCCAGGTGACTGCAGCCTCCAGGGCTAGCCGGGCCCTTCTCCACAGCTCTTGTTTTTAATAAATACTCTTGATGAAAAGCTGTAGGGGAGGATGAGGGCCTAGACAAGCAGCCATTGCATGTGCCTTAGTTTTCCTCCATTTGAGCACCCTAACAACAGGGACCAGCATGCTGAGCAGGGGCCCTCATTCTGGCATCCTGGGCAAGGCCGCGAACCCCCCATCGTCTAATTCCTAGGGGCACCATTCACATTGTATAGCATGGGCAATGCAGTGGCCCCAGGGGAGGCTGAGGGCTGAAGTTCCACCTTGGGGCACCCTCCAGGACACAATGGGGTGTTCAACTGACCCAGGGCCACGCCTCTCCCCTTCCCCAACCACAGAAATGCAGGGCAGGAGGGGCCAAAAGAGAGACAAAGCACAGAGGCGGAGATCAGGACACAGGACACTGAGGACGAAGGCTGGGAGATGAGAGGCTGCTTCCTCCAGGTGGGCCTCCTGTGCACACAGCCGACAAGGTGGGGTGTTGTCGTGAGCTCTGCTCCCTGCAGTGCTGCTGGGAGGGGGCTCCAGTCCCAGCCCACTGCAGGCAGGCCAGCTGGCCCCAGACTGCCCTCCCTGGCTGTCACCCTCCCAGTTTATGATCTAGGAGCCACGCAGAGCCATTCACATGGGTTGGACACCTACTATGTGCTAGCACTATTCTAAACACTTTGCATTTAATAACTTATTTTTCTAAACTTAAAAATTTATTGAAGGGCTGATGGACCACAGCTACCACAGCTTCCACCAGACTGAGTCCAGCACAACTAGATGGTGCCCGGCTGCCACCACTGACTTCCTGACAGGGATCACAATAGAGGGTCCCAGACAGAGCTGGAGAAAAATGTAGAACAAAATTCTAACTCACAAAAAAGGACCAGACTTACTGGCCTGACAGAGACTGGAGAAGCCCCGAGAGTACGACCCCTGGACAACCTTTTAGCGCAGTAATGAAGTCACTCCTAAGGTTCACCCTTCAGCCAAAGGTTAGACAGGCCCCTAAAACAGAATGAGACCAAAGGGGCACACCAGCCCAGAGTAGGGGCTAGAAGGCAGGAGGGGACAGGAAAGCTGGTAATAGGGAACCCAAGGTTGAGAAGGGAGAGTGTTGACATGTCGTAGGGTTGTTAGCCAGTGTCATAAAACAATATGTATAAAAAATGTATACTAACTATTTAATGAGAAGCTGGTTCTGTAAACCTTCATGTAAAGTAGAATTAAAAAAAAATTTCTCAGCGTGAAATCCACATAACATACAATGAGCCCTTGTGAAGTGTACAATCGAGTGGCATTTGGTGTGTTCACAGTGTCGTGCCATCACCACCTCCCTAGTTTCGCAGCTTTTTCGTCCATCCAGAAAAACACGCTGTACCCACTAAGCAATTACTTCCCATCCCTCCCTCCCTGCTCCGCCAGTAGCCACCAGTCTGCTTTTCTGTCTCTGTGGATTTGCTTGTTCTGGATACAGCCTATACAAGAAATTATACAATATATGACTTTCTGTGTCTGGCTTCTTTTACTTAGCGTAATGTTTTTGAGGTGCATCTATGTTATAGCATGTGTCAGTGTTTCACTTCATTTTATGGCTGAATAATATTCCTTTGTATGTGTTGAATAACTTCCTGAATCCCCACGGAGCCCTGGTGGCGAAGTGGTTAAGTGTTTGACTGCCAACCAAAAGGACGGCAGTTTGAATCTACCAGCTGCTCCCTGGAAACACTATGGGGCAGTTCTACTCTGTCCTATAGGGTCGCTCTGAGTCAGGATCGACTAGACAGCAGTGGGTTTGCTTTGGTTTGTTTTTTTTAAGCCTCACAATACCCCTAAAAGGTAGATGCTCTTATCCCTATTTAACACGGGAGGAAAGAGAGATTAAGGAACTTGCTAGTAAGTGGCAGTTCCAGTTGCCTTCCAGTCAGTTCCCACTCAGGGTGACCCCATGTGCGTCAGAGTGGAATTATGCTCCTAGCGTTTTCCAGGCTGTGACCTTTCAGGAGCAGATGGCCAGGCCTTTCTCCTGAGGCACCACTGGATGGACTCGAAGCACGAACCTTTCATTAATAGTCAGAGCGCTTAACCGTTTGTGTCAGCCAGGTACTCCAGTGAGTGCCGGAGCCACCAGGCTCAGCCGCCTTTGCAAACAACTTCCTCTCTAGGAGACGGTGGTGCAGCAGCCCTACAATTCCTTGTGCCCGACCCAAGCCAGCAGGGGGTGACTGGCTGGGAAGTGAGTCCCAACAGATAGGACATTCTGAGGTCTCTTAGGCAGGCTGAGTCTGCCCCAGTCACTCCAAAGCCCAAGACTCTGACTGTCCACTAAAAACTCACTGTCCCCGTTGGCAGGAGGACAGGTGGGGTGTCACACATTGATGTGGTCCAAGGCCTGGGCTGGGGTGGGCTGACTAACTCCACAGACAGCGTGGACAGCTGTCCCTGTCTACCAGGCCTCCCAGCCTCATTCTGTGTGGAGCAGGATCTGGTGGGCCAGTTCCCCTGGAAGGCCAGCTCTTTGCTGGACTCAGCCAGGAGGGTGGGCCAGAGCCCAGCAGGAAGGGGAGCAGCACCGTCCCCTGAGCAGCGAGCTCACATGTGCCATTCAGGTGGTACGTCCAGGAGAACAAACAGGGAGCAGGCCTTCCGGAGGCAGTTTGTTCCCTTAATAAAGTAATTATGGAGCTGGGTAATTTACATCCCTAGAAAGATGTAGGGCAGTGCAGGCTGGGATGTGCATGTGTTTAATTTTAAATCCTCCAACCTCCTAATGAGGAGGTGCTTTGAAATACAGCAGAATGTTGGGATTCTTCAAAGGACTCGTTTTCTTCCTGCTTGATTTCTTCAAGAGAAAGCACGAAAGACAAATGAGGGCTGGAGACAGCAGGAGAGGGTTTGCACTCCCCGCCCCCTGTCCCTGTTCACGTTGTGGAGACATTATCTGCTGTAAAACTGTCGCCGGAGAATGGAGAACCAGCTCTTGGCTGCAGTGGCCTTCAGATAATGTCAGTGCTGAACAATGACCCAGGTGTTGTTGGCACTGAGCAAACAGCTCTCGGGCTCTGGTGCCAGAATGCTTAGCTGAGGCTGCTCAACTCACACTCTTGCCTAGGGAATGAAGGGCCATATGGGAATGAAGAGAGCTGATGTCCAGGGGCCCTCAGCTGAGGGTTCCAGGGCCTTTCTTTGCAGCCGTCAATGTACGTGCCTTTGACTCATCTGGGGATCCTATAAAAATGCAAAGTGTGATTTAGTAGGTCTAGACTAGGCCCGAGATTCTGTATTCCCAACCTGCTCCTGCTACTGGTCCATGGACTGCATTTCAAATAGAAAGACCCTAGAGGAGGCAGACGCTGGCTTCTCTGAGTCCACAACTGGCTGGGTAACCTAAGGTGGTTTTGGCTACATAGAACACAAGAGGGAGGGCTGGCTCTTGGCTACAACCTTGGCTCACCTGAGAGGGAAAGGCTGTGAGGCCTCCAAAGAGATTTTTTTAAATAGACTTTATTTTTTTCGGGCATAGAAAAATTGTACAGAAAGTACAGAGAGTTCCCACTTACTTCCTACTCCCCTGCACACTGTGTCTCCTGTTACTATCTCACACCGGTGTGGTATATTGGTTACAACTAATGAACCAATGTGGATGCATTATCACTAACCAAAGCCTGTAGTTCACGTTGTTGTTGACGACTCATGGCGCCATGCACAGTGGAAAGAAACGCTGCCTGGTCCTGCATCATCCCTATGATCAGTTGTGGATTGGACCAGTGTTCACATTAGGGTTCACTCTTTGGTTTGTACAGTCCTATGGATTTTGACAAATGCATAATGTCATGTGTCCACCATTACAGCATCATACAGAAGAGTTTCACTGCCCTAAAAATGCCCCGAGCTCCACCTATCTCCAAAGGGGGTTTAACACTCTAGGACGTGCAGTAATGAAAGAGAAAAATATCAGTAATAAATCACTCCTGATTTGGGTTTGGTGTATGGTTTTGTGCCATTAGGTTTACCTTTCTAATGATGCTTAGGTAAGGCCTGTGGGAACACTGAGTTTGTAGATCTTGAGCTCCTCAGCTCCTCGCCCCGATGGGAGGGAAGGCAAGCTCGACCTGTAATGAAAAAAAAAAAAAAAAAAGTAGCCTGAAATTCACCTGGGTCGCTGCCAGCCTCAAAGTGTGTGACAGGGAGTTGATCTGGGTTGTGTCCGCTTGGGCTCCTCACCTCCCTGGTGCGGCCAGCTCATCCTCTCCTCTTCACCTGGGTCCACAGGTCCCTGGATGAGAAGCAGCTGACAGCAGCTGAGCCCCACCTTCTCTGTGTGCTCGGGAGCAGGGCTGTGTGGCCCAGGTGGCACCCATGCCGAAGAACAGCAAGGTGACCCAGCGTGAGCACAGCAGCGAGCATGTCACAGAGTCGGTGGCCGACTTGCTGGCCCTTGAGGAGCCAGTGGACTACAAGGAGAGCGTCCTGAATGTGGCTGGCGAGGCAGGTGGCAAGCAGAAGGCAGCAGAGGAGGAGCTGGACACAGAGGACCGGCCCGCCTGGAACAGCAAGCTGCAGTATATCCTCGCCCAGATTGGCTTCTCGGTGGGCCTTGGCAACATCTGGAGGTTCCCCTATCTGTGCCAGAAAAACGGAGGAGGTAAGAGGCAGCAAAAGGGGGGCTGAGGGCTGCAAAGGAACATCCAGTGCTGAGGCAGAACTGGGGCCCTTGTAGGTTGGTGTTCAGAACTCCAGAGTAAGACTCCCCAGAAATAGCTGTGATGATGGCTAGTAGCTCTCCAGAGGCTGCACAGCATGATGATAAGGATGTGGGCTCTGGCCCCAAACTGCCTGGGTTCAAATCCTATCCCAGCCAGTCAGCTCTGGGACCTTGTACCAGTTACTTAACCTCTCTGTGCCTCACCTGTAAAATGGGGTAGTAGCAGTTCCTGCCTCACAGATAGTTGGGAGGATTAAGTAACTTTACATGTGAAATGCTTCCCACAGTACCTGACACACAGTAAAGGGCAAATGTTGGCCACTAATATTGAAAGCTTGCTAGGTGACTGGCACTGTTCTAAACACTTCATGGATATTAAGTTCACAGTAGTAGCTTCATGGATGAAAATCAGCATAAAACCAGTTCCCAGAAGGCAGAGATCGGTCATATCCCCGCTTTTTCCATTTCTCCATCATTTCTGACACCAGCTGCCAACACAGCACTCTTTTTCTCTGTTTCTAGTCATGGGGGCTAGAGCAGACCTTGTAAGTGACGAGGCACTGTCTTTGGGTTTGTTAATTTGCTGGAACAACTCACAGAACTCATGGAAAATATTGTACTTACGACTACCAGTTTTTTGTAGTAAAAAGAAGTAAATCAGAATCGTGCTAAGAAAGAGATGCACAGGTGAGGTCTGGGAAGGTTTCCAGTGCGGACTTGCCATGTCTCAGAGAGGGCACATCACTCTCCCTTCACCAACCAGGAAGCTCTCTGAGTCTTCGTGTTCTAGGCTTTAGTTGGCCAGTCCTGCATGATGGGTCAAATCATGCCTCCTCAGGCTATTTGATGTCAGCCTCCCAGGTAAGTCTCTTCTGGTCTGGTCAGTCCCTACTTGCCAGCACAAATCCTCAGGTGTGGCCTGGAAGTTCCAGACTGAGGCACCTCGATTACTCCAAGGGTTACTTCTCCAGAGCCAAGGACAAAGGCTTTCTTACTTCCTTACTAGGTCCTTTACCCTGCAGGTTAAACTAAATACTGCTGATATTTGAGCAGTTTTGAACAACCCAAGAACCAATTTCAGATGGTTCAACCAAATACTAACTCACTGAATCCTCCCAACAACCCTATGAGAAAAGAGTTCTCATTATCCTTACCTTAGAGACTGCAAAATTGAGGCACAGAGAGATTAGGTAACTTGCTCAAGGTCACACAGCTAGTGACAAAGTCAGGTTCATACCTGACAGCCTGGCCCCAGAACCTGAGCCTTTAACCACCATACCTACTGGCTTCTAAGTAAGAGGGGCCTTACCCTGCCCTCCTTATTTAATCCACCTCAGGGATCCTGCTTCTGGTGTCAAATCCCTGCCAGCACTTCCAGCCCTCAGAGTGGGTAGACACACCCAGGACGTGTCCCCGCAGCAACTCAAAGGCAGGCTGAAATTTCCCAAAGGCAGCTTGCTCTGAAACCAGGGGAAAACGGGTATAAAATAAAGAGAAACCCAACAGGCTGAAAGCAATGTTTCCAAGTTTAGACCTCTGGTCCTGAAAAGGTGACCTGAGTCAGCAGAGAGCTTCTGGCTCCTGAGTCCCTGTGCCCTGGGATTCCCACATTCCAGCTTTGCAGGCATTTTAATAGGTCTCCTTCTTTCCTTGCTCTGTGGGTCTCTCTCCATGTAGGCTCTCCCCAAAGATGCAGCATCATTCATATTCTTTCTTCCTGGTTTGACAGCAAATTCTGGCCGGGGGACTTCTCTTCCTTTCTAGTTTCTATTGAATGACAGGGGGTGAGAATGCTGTCTTGATGCCTTTGCCATTGAATTAGGCCAGAGACTTCCATCTTTCCACCATGGAATAGTATATTCACCACATGCTGTTTTTTTTTTTTTTTTCTTTCAATAAGTAACTGCCAATCAGAGCTTTTGTTGTGCACAGCATGGCCTGGTCACTGAGAAGGTTGCCAGTCCAGCCCAAAGCAAACATATGCGTATAAGTGCGTGGCCTCCTTTATGCCCTGTGAGATGTTAGGAATAGCTTGGAGGCACCCAAGATGACTTTGAATAACACCTGGCATTTGGGACTTCAGCTGGGAACCTCTTACGCTGTCCTTTCTGGCTTAGGTGATCAGTTCTGTCTGCACTTGGTGCTGAATCACAGAGTCCTTCTCCACACCACACACACCTCCCGCCAGGGCAGTGTTCTTGCCAACGTCTGCCAGCCACAGCGTCACCGGACAGTCTCCATGGCACCAGCCACCAAGGGCCAATGCCAGAGGGGCAGTGCCATCAGCTGCAGGGTTCTGAGTGACCATACCCTATTCCTGCCGGCATTCCTCCATCCTCTCGGGTTCCTTGAATCCCTCTTTTATCTCTGCCTTTAACCATCCAATAATTTATGGGTTTTATAGTAAGTTGTCTTGAGTATTTTTTGGAAGGAGGTGAATTATCACAAGAAGGAGGCAGCTGTTTGTTCCGAGAGCTGATGCTCGATAGTTTAGAGCCATTTTAACTGGTCTCCCTCCTTTACCTGCTCTGTGAGTGTCTCCCCATGTAGGCTCTCCCCAAAGACGCAGCTCCATTCAGGAACACTCTCCTCCTTTTCAAAACAAATTCTTCCCAGGTTCAACAGCAAAGCTTAGTTCTGGATCTAAACCCTGCAGCTCCACTGCGCTCTCCCAGATGCTGACGGTTTCTTTATTTTGCATCCTCTTAGTTTCCTTTTTTTTTTTTTCCCCTGTGTATTTTTATGAGGAAGCACATGTGTTTAACGAGTGATCACTATGGGTAAGTAACTCATTTAATCTTTGCGACAACCCTGTGCAGTGGGTGTAGGCTTGAGCCATATGAAGTGGCTGTTTTTGTAAGCCAAAAATGGTCACATATCAGCCACCTCATATTTTCATCCTCTTTATACCGTGAGAGCACAGCAGCACAGAGAGGTCAAGTAATTTGGCCAAAGTCACACAGCTAGTAAGTGGCAGAGCCGGGATTCAAGCCCAGAAGGTCAGATTCCACGGTCTGGATCTTAACTCCTTCTCAATATGTATCTAAACAAGCTGAGATCAAGGTCGGCTTCTAAACCCCAGGAATAACCCTAGGGTTTGCCAGAGGCTCGGAGTGTAGATGGAGACATAGACTATTAGAGATCAGGGACCTCAGAGATTCGGAACCCATCCCTTTGTAGTCATATTCTGCCTGATTTCCTGAACCCCTGAGCAGTGCTCCCACCTGTTCAAACTGATGACCTGAGGCTCCTGGGGGCCACTGAAACATCAATGGAAATTCACTTGGCTCCCCAAGTTGTGTCGCCAAATGATTTCAACAAGGGTTAATATGAGAGTACCTCTGATTAAACAAGGATTCTGCTCACCCAGATGGCGGCCCCCAGAGCTCTCTGGTTAGCTGGACCCTGGCATGGCAGAGAGGCCTGCAGCCACGTCAGTGCCCTGGGCCTGGCTGGGGCACACAGGGCCTGATGGCAGGAGGTCGACTTCTGGTCTTTGCTACAGGGTGGCTCTTTGGACGGCACTCACCTGGACTCTTGCTCTGTTTGTTTGGGGAGAGGAGAGAAGCACCCATAGAGGATACCAGCCTGTTCCGCTGATACCCAACACCCATCTCCCTACACATCATGGCCTGTCCAAGGACACGAGGGCAAAATACAAAATTAGCAAGGCCGTATCTCCTTGCCTCCTGCAGCAAATCACATCTGTCCTCTTCCATGTCCCCATGCCCAGGATAAGAGACTGAGCTAGACAGACCAGGAGTCTAAGGGTGTGGTCATTCAGACCCTCCCTCCGATGGGCACTATGATGAGGCTATTTGCTGGTGACGAGTTGAATTTAGATGGACTGTGTCCATGTGTGTGTTTAATTGGTTAGATGCTGTTGTACTTAGGTTTGGTGGGTCGCTTCCCTGAGAAGCCTTTTCTGATTAGCTCCATTGGACCCCAACCCCTCCTTTTCTGTGACCCTCAGCCCGTATGTGCTTTGTGGGTCATGTGTGGGGGGGGATCTGTATATGTGCCTGTGTGTGTGTCTGTGTGTCTGTGTGTGTGTTGTGTGCCTCTGTGTGTGTGTGTATACACACGCGCCGACTGCTTGTGTGAATCTGAGGGTCCTGCTGTTCTGTAGTAGTGTCTGTGCCTTCTGTAGACCTCAATGAACAGCTGACTGTTGACAAGTGCCCAGGCTTGTGTCCGGGCTTGCCTAATCCCCACGGTTCATTGGCAGATTGGGCACACGTTTGAGGAGCACATGGGAGGTTATGTTATGGGAGGAGGAGCAATGTGTCTGGTGGTCTCCTGGAGACTCCACTTGTGAGGCTTGGTCTGGGGCGCTGGGTGACCAGTCTGGGGCCTGGTGACTGGGCTGGCCTGACACTGTTTGGCAGACAGGCAGGCTGTGCTGCCAGCGCTGCTAACAGGACTAGGTTGTTGTTGGCCTGGCTCTCAGCGGAGGCACTCATCTGTGTCCAGACGTTGTTTTAATTCTCCTGCTAAATGCCCTGTCACTTGAAATCGAGATTGTGTCTGCAGTGAGGCCCAGGACAGCGAGATTAATTTATCATCTGGAATCTTTAGTGAGATCCATTCTCCTCTTTATGATCCTCCCGGCTATGCTTTCCTGAGCTGCTAATTTCTCTCCCATTCCTCCTAATTAGCTGTAGATTAATGGCCATCCAGGTCAGATCCTCCTCCCTGGAGGGCTTCCAAGGAAGGTCTGCTTCCCCGGAGCTGCCAAATCTGCTGTGTCAGCATCTGGTTCCTCAGGGAAGTTGTGCCATGTGTCTGGGTGTGGGGGAGGGGGACAAGCAAGCAGGCCCCTCCCTCTGGGTCAGCTGTTTGTGGGCAGGAGGGGTGTAATCAGGTGTCCACATCATGAGGTGACTGTGTCTGTCTGTGTGTGACTTGCATGTGGATTCCAGAGAGGCAGTTCGACGTGTGTTGTGTCTGTCCGTCTTTGAGTCTAGCGTTTTGAGAGCGAGGCACCGACCACACATGGATTCCTCCTTTAGTGTTTCAGGTCAAGGGAATTGCGGGGAGGAGGGCTGCATGGGCCAGTGTGTAGTGGGTCACACCAGGAGCAGTGATTGTCCATTAGGTAAGGTAAGCAGGGTGCTTACCTTGCTTACCAGGTCATCTGTAGTGAAATTATTCACTACAGATTGGTAAGTAAGCACAAGTAAGCCCGTGCTTAGCTTGCTTATGGAGTCATCCACCTCATCAGGGAATGTAAATTTGAAAAGAGGAAGGTGCTGTGGGGTTGGGAGAGAGACAGATGCCAACCATACCTAGAAACAGAATCTTCGATGTGGTGAAAAATGTGAAATTGGTCACTACACATGATCTGGTAAGCGAGGTAAGCACTGTGCTTACCTTGCCTATTGGATAATCTGCCCCTGGGTGACAGGAATGAGCCAGGCCATTCACAAAGGAGCACAAGGACTGGAGCGGTTTGAGGATGTCAGCGATGTAGCCGAGATACAGGATGTGCCGCACCCCTTCTCCCTCACCCTGCTGTGTGCCTGCCTACTCTCCAGCACCCCTCCTCTCTCCCCATAGGTGCCTACCTGGTGCCCTACCTGGTGCTGCTGATCGTTATCGGGATGCCCCTGTTCTTCCTAGAGCTGGCTGTGGGCCAGAGGATCCGCCGCGGGAGCATCGGTGTGTGGCACTACGTGTGCCCCCGCCTGGGGGGCATCGGCTTCTCCAGCTGCATAGTGAGTTGAGGGGGCTGCTGGGGGCCGGCTAAGTGAGAGGCAAAGGGGCTGCTCTTGGATACCTGGGAGGAGGTCACCGTTTACAGACCGGGGCCCTGGGCTGGGTCAAGGGCAGAGAGGGAGACCCTCAACTAGTATCCCAGGACCACAGTCACCATATTTCCTGCCAACCCTGGTGGTGTAGTGGTTAAGAGGTACAGCCGCTAACCAAAAGGTCGGCAGTTCAAATCTACCAGGCGCTCCTCGGAAACTTTATGGGGCAGTTCTGCTCTGTCCTATAGGGTCACTGTGAGTCAGAGTGGACTCGACAGCAACAGGTTTTTTTAAAAAACAGGACGTCATATTTGATATTGGTGCTAGGCAGAAAAAGCTGGGACTTATTCATGAGGGGCTACCTGAGACATGTCAAGCAGAGTTCTCTGCGGGCCTGTGGGCCATCTGAGATACCACCATCTCCTGATCAGCCGGCCAGCTACCTGTGAGGGGAGGCTCTTCCTCTTTCCGTGGTTAAAATGCATTTTAACTGGGTAAGTGGGTGGAGCAGGAAGAGGCGATTTAGTACTGGGCCTCAAGGTCTCCTTGCCATTTTGCTGTGCAAGTGAGCAGAGTGAGAGAAGGCTCAGGCAGGAACCCTGTGGCCAACCCAGGACAGGTGAAGCTTTGGAACAATGGGAGACAGGGTGACCCTACTGGCCTTAGGTGGGGGACTCTGTGAAGGTCCTGGCCCCTCCAAGGAGGCTGCAGATGAGGCCCTCCTCAGAGCTGTAGGTGAGGCAACCAAGCATCCCTTACGGGCAGAGCCTGCAGACACCCATGCTCACACTTGGAAATCTCTTCTGCAAGGGGCTGGTAATTCTCAGGCCTGGCAGCAGGCGGAGAGCAAAAGAGGGTCTGTGTGACCCAGGGCATCACCTCTGCACGGGTGTAAACAGCACCAGTTGCCATATGAGTCAGCTCCAAATCATGGTGACCCCATGTGTGTCAGAGCAGAATTGTGCTCCATAGGGGATTCCAATGGCTGCTATTTCGGAAGCAGAGTGCCAGGTCTTTCTTCCGAGGAGCCTGTGGGTAGACTCAAAGTGCCAGTCTTCTGGTTAGCAGCCCAGAGTGTTAACTGTCTGCACCACCCAGGTACTACAACACAGCCAAATCCAGCCCTCTGCTGAGGCTGCTGCGTGTATACGCAGGAGTGTGTGTGTGATCTTCTCCTTAGACTGAACATGCCCAGGTAAAGGTTGTGGCTTCTCCCCCTATAGTCCCCATAAGGTTTGCCATATGAGCATCTGCCCCTGTACACAGGGGCTCAGGTCAAATTGCTGAAGCAAATGGCCTTCAGCTCTTGCACTAACAAGCAATCCCAGTGATGCATAATATAGCCAGGCCCCTGGAGATAGGAAGGAGGGACCTCTCAATGCCCGAAGTGGGTGTAGCACATCCCTGCACAGGAAAAGCATTGCTTTCAAAGAAACCCCTGGCACCCTCAGTCAGAGTCCATGCCCGCCTATTTTAAAGAAATCCTACTAAGGTTAGATATTGTGTTTCCAGGCCTACAGCAGCTTAGAAGCAAGAAATGAGAACGGTTATCTTTCTAGAGGCAGGCTGCTGACCGCGGCAAAGAGAGAGTAGTATCCAGAGAGAAGCGAGGACATAGGAAACCAATGAGAAGCATCCAGAAAGCCTCAAAAACACTGCAGTCTGAGGCTGTTTGTTCCGGGGCAAAAAGCTGTACAGGCCCCCATAGCCTTGGGGGCTCTCTGTAATTGCAATCCTGAGTCATCAGGAAAGCTGGGGAAGAGCTTCCAGCATTTGGGAAGAATTTCGAACAGGAAAGGATTAGCATCGTTAAGAGTTTGTTGCTTAAAGGAGAAAATGTTAATATCTGAAAGTTCCTGTGGGTTCCCTGGATACCAGATGAGTGGAGTGTTGGGGGGAGGCCCTCAGCTGCCCACGACTTGTCTCAGCTTCCTTCTTGGAGGCCGTGCAGCTGGGTTCTGTGCAGTTGGGTCCTGTGCCCTGGGCTTTGGA
Organism: Elephas maximus indicus; assembly: GCF_024166365.1. Lineage (NCBI taxonomy): Eukaryota > Metazoa > Chordata > Mammalia > Proboscidea > Elephantidae > Elephas > Elephas maximus. The sequence goes on along the minus strand of NC_064821.1, from coordinate 171,152,327 downwards.
GGGAGGTGGTGCCGCCTGCAGCCTCCTCACCCACCCACTGGCCGCTGCCCTCAGGTCTGCCTCTTTGTCGGGCTGTATTACAATGTGATCATCGGGTGGAGCATCTTCTATTTCTTCAAGTCCTTCCAGTACCCACTGCCCTGGAGCGAATGTCCCGTTGTCAGGAATGGGACCGTGGCAGGCAAGTATGAGACCCATGAGGGACCCCGTTGGGGATCCCAGCCAGCTCTGTCCCCTGAAGGAATATAAGAGATTTAGGGCACAGATTTGGGAGTTCACTGACTTGCTGTGCCACCCTGGATAAGTCAGTTAATGTTTCTGAACCTCCTTTCCTCTTCCCCAGTGAGGATGATCTCTTACTGGCCTATCCCAACAGAATTCTTATGGGCATTGAGTAAAATAATGAGTGATTTGCATTTAACTGTTATCATCTGTGCTGTGTAACTCTAACGCCATCCTAACCCGGAACAATCTAATCTGCCTGCCTGTCCTATAAAGGCTGGATTATTATCCCACCTCACAGATGGGAAAACTGAGGTCCAGGGTGACTTTCGCATAGTCACACCACCCATTTAACCAAAGGTCTGGGATGAGAATCCAGATCCCCAGGTCCCAGATTGGGACCTTTCCCAAACAATGTTAGGCCGGTTCATCCTAACCCTTCCTGCCCTCCACGGGTGGAGGTGGGCTGGAGGGGGGCCTGGGTGGGAATTCAGCCAGGTCAGTGTGTCCTGACACCTCCCAGGCCCCACTAGGATTCGGGAGTCTTCAGGTTCTGCCAGATCCTGGCTAACCCAGAACAAGCACAGCCCCTCCCTGCTGTCCACCGTCAGCCATCTTGTCACCCTCTTGCTGCCCTGGTGGCGGTCCAGCAGAGGAGGTGACCCCACAGATCTCGGCCACTGAGGCCCTGTGGTCTTTGCTGCATTTCAGTGGTGGAGGCTGAGTGTGAAAAGAGCTCAGCCACCACCTACTTCTGGTACCGGGAGGCCTTGGACATCTCCAACTCCATCTCGGAGAGCGGGGGCCTCAACTGGAAGATGACCCTCTGCCTCCTCGTGGCCTGGAGCCTTGTGGGCATGGCCGTCGTCAAGGGCATCCAGTCCTCAGGGAAGGTGAGTGGGGGACACCCAGACCCAAAGAGAGGGCTAAGAATCCTGGGTGGCCCCGTGCGGGGTCCTTAGGGTGGGCTCCGGCTCTGGAGTGGCTCAGGGTGATGACAGAGGAGGGGGTGGGAACATCACTGTCGCAGCGTTGTTCCCCGTGGACGGCCCATCAGGAGTGGCGATGCGGGGACATCACTGCCCTGCCCGCCAGCTGCCTCCGCACTCAGGAAACTCAGGCCTACTCTGAAGGCATTAAAGAGAAGGAAAACTAGAAGCATTGGCCCAGGGATATCCATCTAGATCCTGGTCCTTCAAGGTTCCCAAACAAAAGCCCTAGAAAAGTCTGCTGTGAGCAATTTTGGGTAAAAACCAGCAGCTCATCATGGCTACAACTGAAGGGCTCCTTGGGCAGGTGGGTGCTGTGCATGAAGGGGGTTTGGAGGGCTGCTCTGTACCAATCTCTGAGAGTGCAGACCAGCCACGCCCCATACACCCTTTTCCATCAGCTCAGCCCTCTTTTAAGTAGGGGCCCTTCTTATTTGTCACATATCACTATTCATCAATTGCTAGGGCTGGAAAGAATGTTTGAGATCCTGTAGTCCTATGCATTCATTTTACAGATGAGGGAACTGAGGCCCAGAGAGGGACAGCAACCTGCCTAAGGTCACACAGCCAGTCAGTCTCAGAGCTGAAACTAGAACCCTGGCCGTCTGTCTGAGCCTCCAGGGTCCTTAACCAGACTTGAGGAGGAGTGAAGCTAAGTTACCCGGAAAGGTAGAGTGGTCCCAGGCACCGGCCTCTTCCCTCTCCAGAGTCCCGAATAGCAGCTGACACTTCATGGCACTTATTAGGCACTGCCACATGTATGAATGCATATGGTCTATAACAGCCTTATGAGTTAGGATCATTATACCCATTTTGTAGGTGAGGAAATAGAGGCACATTGAGGTTAAGTAATTAGCCCAGGTCACATGGTTAGTAAATGGTAGAGCCAGGATCAGAGCTCAGATAGTCTAGCTCCAGATATACAGGCTCTTAACCTCTCCACCATCCTGCCCCAGCAGCTCTCCTGTTACTTTGTTTCACCTCAGCAGACATTTTGTGAGCCTGTCCTTTGTGTGAGGCTCTTCCACCAGGCACATGGGGATATGGAAATATGCAAAAGATGCACATGGTCCCTGCTGAAAAAGAGCACACAGGAAGCTAGGACCTTCTCCTGATGTTTTTTGCTTGGGACCTACCTATCGAACCTCCCACAGATCTTGTGTCAAAGGAGTTCTGAGGACAGGGAGATGCTTAGGGGGTCCGCTGGAGGCAGGAAGAGAAGAGCAGACACGAAGCATGGAAAAATGAAGAGGGGAGAACAAAGGGCTCTCTTGGCTCTTGGTGGCCCTGGAGTGTGGGGGGGATGCCTGGCCTGGCCCTGCCAGCGCTTGAAAGGAGAAAACAAGCCCAGGTACAGCCCATGCGGACTCCAGCTTGGTCCTGATCCTGCCTCTCCCTCTGCTCAAAGCCAGGCGTGCGGTGGTTTGGCCCCATGCCCAGGAGCGTTAGGGCTCTGCCTTGTGCTGCCTTCAGAGGAGGCTCGTGTGCCTCAGCTGTGGATGGAGGAGGGGCTCTGCCCTCTATGAGTCCCTGTCCTCTCTGCAGGTGATGTATTTTAGCTCCCTCTTCCCCTACGTGGTGCTGGCCTGCTTCCTGGTCCGGGGGCTACTGCTGCGAGGGGCTGTCGATGGCATCCTTCACATGTTCACTCCCAAGGTAAGAGTCTGGGCTCCCGCATGCTGGGAGACAATGACCGCTCCCCTGGGCCTGGTCAACTGCACGCAGTTTAATGCACACTGAGCAGTGGTACCTTGTGTTGGGCATCGTATCAGGTCTCAGAGGGATGCCCTGCCCTCAAGGATCCAAGGAGAGGGACAATGCATCAATTTGGGTGAAATCAGAAAAAGCTTCAGGGAGGAGGTGACATCTAAGATGAGCCTTAGGGAACAGGTAGGATTGCACTAGGCCATTGCAATTAAAGGGAGCCAGCTGGGCAAGAGCGTGGAGGTGGGAAGCCCTGGGCCTATGAGGCAAGGGTGGGAAGTCAGTGTGGCTGGGGTAGTGGGGAGAGAGAAGTGGGGGGCTTCCTTGGGTGGATCCATCACAGCAGGAACGGAGAGAAGATGCCTAAGAGACAAGAGCTCCCCTGGGAACCCCAGTTCAGACCCAAATCGGGGGAACGAGGTTACTATTTTATTAAAGATAATAAATTACATGGAGAGTGATTTCATCCTTTTCAAGGCCTTTCGCATCTCCTCTCATTTAACTCTCTCAGTAGTCCAGGGAGGGGGACAGAGCTAGGTCACAGTCACATCCAGAGCTTGCAGCTGAGGCACAGGTGTCTTGAGATGAATATCCAGGTTTCCTAAAGGTGGTCTTGCTCCAACATGTGGCCTTGCCTCTCTGTGACCCCCCAGACCACTGGACCCAGCTGGCATGAGCCAGTCCATTGAGGAATAAGAGAATTTCAAATGCAGACTGGCATGCCTTTCAAGGTGCTCCAAGCAATGTACCTGAGTCACCTCGGCGGGCCAGGCTGGAAAGTCCACCTCCAACATGCCAGCTGATCAATAAGCAACCAGCAGGGGCCTAGGGAGATGCCAGTCCCCGGTCTTAGGTCAGTGCTGGGCCAGGCCAGCTCGAGGCCCTCACATTGGCCCCCACTGCTCAATGGTACCATCTTGCACACGTACTCACGGACACACACACACACACCCACCCGTGCACGCATGCAAACACACAGAAATTTCATACCAGATGACACTGGGAGAAGAGTATAGCTCCAGTATGGGGTCTTAAACACTAGCAAGTGGCCATTTAAGATGCATCAATGGGTCTCAACCCACCTGGAGCAAAGGAGAATGAAAAACACCAAAGACACAAGGTAATTATGAGCCCAAGAGACAGAAAGGGCCACATAAACCAGAGACTACATTAGCCTGAGACCGGAAGAACTAGATGGTGCCCGGCTACAACCGATGACTGCCCTGACAGGGAACACAACAGAGAACCCCTGAGGGAGCAGTAGAGCAGTGGGATGCAGACCCCAAATTCTTGTAAAAAGACCAGACTTAATGGTCTGACTGAGACTAGAAGGACCCCGGAGGTCATGGTCCCCAGACCTTCTGTTAGCCCAAGACAGGAACCATTCCCGAAGCCAACTCTTCAGACAGGAATTGGACTGGACTATAGAAAGAAAGTGATACTGGTGAGGAGTGAGCTTCTTGGAGCAAGTAGACACATGAGACTATGTGCGCAGCTCCTGTCTGGAGGGGAGATGAGAGGGCAGAGGGGGACAGAAGCTGGCTGAATGGACATGGAATTAGAGGGTGGAGAGAAGGAGTGCTCTCTCATTAGAGGGAGAGCAACTGGGAGTATATAGCAAGGTGTATATAGATTTTTATATGAGAGACTGACTTGATTTGTAAACTTTCACTTAAAGCACAATAAAAATTAAAAAAGGGGGAAAAAAAAAGAGTATAGCTCCACTGGGGCTTAAAACCCCCATTCCCTCCCTTCTCCCCTGCTCTGCTGCTGTGATGTTTGTGGTGGGGGGCGGGGTGGCAATGGCCAAGGCACAGACTCCTCCGGTCACGTCCGTACACCGACCCCAGGCTTTCTTGGATATAACATCAGAGCTTTCTGCGGGAACAGCCACAAAGGCCCCCTTGATGAAGCACTTAGTGAATTTCCTCAGGCATGAATGTGAATCCCTGGCTATGTGACTGGCCCGGTTGTTAAGAAGAAAAAAATACAAGCCTGGTTTCTTTGGGGGGAAAATGGCCGTGAAAAGGAAGCCAACTGTTTTTATGAATGGCTTCAACTATATTTCTAGATTTCATAATCAGTTGAATGTGTTCGCTTGAGTTTTTCAGTTATTCACTTTATGAGGAGTTTATATGCTCTGGTTTCGTCCATAAGTGTGGAGATTCACAAAGGTCTCCAGATGGGCGCCTTGGTGGTATTGAGTCCGGGTCATGGAACTCCAGGAGGAAATGGGACAGATTTGCTGGGATTAGCTTCTGGTCCCAGCATACACAGCATTGCTCCCCACTTGATTCAAACACTCTTTAAAACTTCTTTTTAGTTTTGAAAAAGATATTTCGGGCTGTAAAAACAAAGGTAATAATACAACCGATATCCTTAAAAAAACAAAAAAAATGTTGCCTTTGAGTCGATTCCGACTCATAGCAGCCCTGCAGGACAGAGTAGAACTGCCCCAGAGAGTTTCCAAGGAGCACCTGGTGGATTCAAACTGCCAGCCTTTTGGTTAGCAGCTATAGCACTTAACCACTACGCCACCAGGGTTTCCACCAATATCCTTAGGAAATAAAATATTACAGATACGGTTTAAGTGCCTGTGTAGCCCTCCCTGATCTCATTGCCTTCCCTCCCCAAAGATAAGCACTATGCTGAATTTGGGGTTTGTCCTGCTAAGACATTAAAATTTGCAGTACAGTCCACCCAGGGGCACCTCAGAAGAAAGGCTTGGTGATCTACTTCTGAAAAACCAGCCATCGAAAACCTTGTGGAGCACAGCTCTACCCACACATGTGGGGTCGCCATGAGTCAGGTCAACTGGCAAGCAACTGGCTTTGTTTGTTTTTCTCCTTAAAATTATGAATCAACAGAGTGGAGAGGAGTGTGCTGTCACGTTGTAAGGGAAAACAACTAGGGTCACATTACAATGTGTGTAAAAGTTTTTGTTTGAGAAACTGACTTGAATTGTAAACTTGCACTTAAAGCACAGTAAAAGGAAAAAAAAACTTGTTCATATATGGGCGTGCATAAGCAATGTACAGCATTTGCGCATCCTTTTAAACTTTATGTAAATGGCATCACATTATACGTATCCTTCTGCGATTTGCTTCTAGTTTTGCTCAGCACTGTTTTGGGACTTCCCATACTAGTATGCATAGCTGTAGTGCATCTCGTATTCCATTGAAGGACTAAACTAAAATGTATGTATCCATGTTTTAGTTGATGATCCTTTATTTCCACTTTTTTCACTATTGCTAATAATGCGCCGCAATCATTCTTGCACAGGTGTTCACGTGCACGCGCTTCTCTAGGCATATATGTAGGGGCGGAACTGCTATGTCAAAGGGTATGCGTAGCTTCAATTTCACTAGACGTTGGCCAAATTGCTCTCCAAAGTGGTCGTACTTACTAACGCTCCCCCCTTTTGTATATGAGAGTCTTAGTTGCCCCACATTTGTCAGACATCAATTTTTGCCAATCAACCAAAAACCAAACCTGTTGCCCTGAGTCGATATGGACTCACAGCGACCCTGTGGCAAATCAGATACAAAATGATCGATATGCCCTTTGAACAACAGGGGGCGCTCCTTTCCAAAATTGTTCTTGGATGTTCAGGAAACACAGAATGATTCTACCTGAGCATTTGTAGAGGTCGGAGTCTTCATGAGGTGAAGCTTTAAAGATCAAACCTGGAGGGCCCTAGAGGAGCCAAGTCACCAATGACCAGCATGGTGCAGCCTCTGGCCCAACCAAGCCTTGGAAGTTTCAGGTCTGAGTAGAGCCTGGGGGCCCATCTTGAGACCTTGCCACTGACCAGCTCCATGGGGGCAGCTCCCCATGGAGGTATGTGTTGAGCAGAAAGAGGAGTCCAAGAGGGCCTCAGAAGCTAAACTGCTCCAACAAGGGCCCTTCACAGCCTGTGCCAATTTGCTCAAGGCAGGTAAGGCTAGTCAGTGGTGATGGCTGGGGTGAGGCTCCAAATTACAAACCCCTCCAAGTCATCTGCTTTGAGGGCGGACTCACTCAAAAATTGCCTGACAGTCTATACACACTACTAGTGCAGAGCTATGACTGTTTCAGTACAGGATTGGGGTGAAATGAGGTGGCCCAGTGGTTAAGAGCTATGGCGAGCTATGGCTGCTAACCAAAAGGTCGAGTCCACCAGCCGCTCCTTAGAAACCATATGGGGCAGTTCTCTGTTTTATAGGGTTGCTATGAGTTGAAATTGACTTGGTGGCAACAGGTTTGTTTTTTTGTGGGGAGCCATTTCAAGTTCTTGCCCTAGAATGGTGTTATAGAGAGCCAGGATCACTGCACACAGTTGTCCAGGCTGTGCACTGCTCCATTCATAGACTACAATGTGAATGGCTTCCCAGGGGTTGTGCCATTTGGCAGCCCTGGCAAAGTGCAAGTAGATTTTTGGCCAGGGCATCTCAGAACCTATCCAGGAGGGGCCGAGTCTCTCCTGAATTATACTGAATGACCTGAAAGGTTCTACCTCCTAGAAAGTCTTCCAGCGTCAGAAATAATCCAGGCCATAGGACTTGGACTTTTGGTTCATGTCTTCAAGCAGACAGCTACTGGATATGATGAATACAATGTGACCAGGATAACATGGTGACCCACTAGCACCTTCGATGGACCAGTAACTCATGTTAATAGCTAGTGAACTTCTTGGGTAGTTTCCCCCCTGATTACTTTCTTTCCATCCAGTTAAAAACCCAGGTCAGCCTGGGGTACCAGGCAATTAACCAAGTGATTTGGTCAACATAAAATGGCGGATTATGATGGATTTTTCTAACCACCAAAACTTTCAGGGAATGTTTATCAAAATTATAACTGTTCATGTCCTTCAGCCCAGCAATTCCACTCCTAGGTATTTATCCTACACTTGTACTCCCACACAAGCATTTGTTTTGATAACAAAAGATTGAAAATAACTCTAATGAATGTTTATAGCAGCATTGTTCATAATAGCCAAAAAAGAGAAACAATCAAATGCCAACTGATGAATGAAAAAAATATGGGTGGCGCAGTGGTTAAGAGCTACAAATGCTAACCAAAAGGCCGGCAGTTCGAGTCTACCAGCTGTTCCTTGGAAACCCTATGAGGCAGTTCTACTCTGTCCTATAGGGTAGCCATGAGTTGGAGTCTACTTGACTGCAACCGGTTAGAGCAGTTGCTGGTTTTAGTTAGTTCGATAGCCATACAATGCAATACTATTCAGACATAACAAGGAATAAAGGCCTGATACCTGCTGCAACGTGGATGAACTTTGCAAACATTATATTGAGTGAAAGAAACAAGTCACAAAACACCACATATTGTATGATTCCATTTATATAAAATGTCCAGAAGAGGCAAATCCACAGAGACAGAAAGATTAGTGGTTGCTTAGGGCTAAGGAGAGGTTGGGGGATAGATGTGAAGTGACTGTTAATGGTGATGAGGTTTCTTTTTGGGGTGATGAAAATGTGCTCTGAGAATATGCTAAAAACCGTTGAATTGTACACTTGAAAAAATAATAATCCACAAAAGAGGGGGAAGTTGATGATTTACGAGAGGAGGGGACCAAAGTCCTTAAATCAACAAAAGAATTCAGCATCTAAGTGGGGGAGTTGGTCCTAGCGAGGAGCACTGACGGTTCCCCAGAGTCTCAGGAGGTCAAGTCCATGGGCACAGACGCCGGTAGAGGAGAAGCTGTGGCAAGGATGGTCTGTGGGGTTCTCTTCTCATTGCATCATTTTTCTCAGTGAAGTAGGAAGCAAGGTCATCAGCTGGGAGTAAGAATGGCGAAGGTGGGGTTGGAAGTTTGAGGAGGAGCTAGTGTGAAATAGTTCTGTAAGAGATCAGGGGAATGAGTGGGCAGGGGCACTGCTGAGGGGAAGCTAGGGGTCAGGAGTGGAAGGTGAACTCTGCCAGCATTGTTATAAAACCAGAAAACCAAACCTGTGGCTGTCGAGCTGATTCCGACTCATAGTGACCCTGTAGGACAGAGTAGAACTGCTCCGTAGGGTTTCCAAGGAGCGGCTGGTGGATTGAACTGCTGACCTTTTGGTTAGAAGCTGAACTCTTAACCATTATGCCATCAGGGCTCCTGTTAGCAGGGTGCAAAGAGTTGTGGGGGGGGGGGCGTGGAGGCCTGAGTCAGAGTAGGGGACAGACCCAGCCATCTGGGAATGAAGTACAGATGAAGAGGGGTGACCCAGCAGTGTCTGGACTGGACTAGACAGGGACCTGGGACATGAGGGCTCAGGCCTGGTGGTCCCTCATGCAGACTGTAGGGGCAAGGCTAAGAGGGGGCAAGGGCAGAGGGAGACAGCTTGCTAGAATCTGGGGGTTCCCAGCTCAGCACTCTGAGAAAGTGTTGAGGCTGGGGCAAGGGTGGTGGTGGCACCAGGAGTGCGCTGAGCTCCATGGACAGTAGGAAGAAAAGGGGGAGGGATATCTAGATTTAGATTTCAAGTCCCTGCATGGTGCAAACAGTTAAAACACTTCACTACTGGCCAAAAGGTTGGCTGTTCGAACCCACCCAGGGGTGCCTGGAAGGTCAGAGCCATGAAAACCCTATGGAGCAGTTATTCTCTGCACGCGTGGGTCATTATGAGTTGGAATCAACTTGATGGCAACTAACAATATAACAACAACATTCTTGTCTTTATATCTACCCACCTACCTACCTACCTACCTACCCACCTAGCTAACCGCCTACCTATCTTCTACACAGATGTCCCTTCCAACAACCTGGCCTCTCAGCTCTTTTACCAATCTTCTGGGGGTGGGTGCAGCACAACCTGAGCTGTGCAGTGGCTTTGGACACCTGCCTTCCACTTGGTCACCTCTGGGGTCTAGACTATCAAATGGTCCTGCCCTATGGGCCATAGTGGCCACAGGATCAAGGGTGTGCGTTAACTGTTAGAAAAGAGAAGCGGGGTCTCTGTAAGCTCTAAAGGCCCAGGTGTGGAGATTAGTGGTGAAACTTCCTGACTCCACAATTAGAGCAAGCAGGGTGATGAAGGCAGCCCAGCCTTGTTACCAGAGGCAGTGTGGGTGGTGGTGGAATCAGATGATCCGGTTCAGAACCCGGCTCATCATCACTCAGTACTGGGGTAGACAAGTTCCTTGACCTCTCAGGGCCTCAGTTTCCTCAGCTGCAGGTTGGGGCACACAGTGGTAGCTCCCTCGCAGGCTTGTCAGGAGAGCACGTGGGACTGTTCATGGCGAATGGAGCGCACATGCTGGGCATTCGCTGTTATTATCCTAGTCCCTGGTGAAGGTGAGACTGTTCTGGGGCAGTGGGAGCCCAGCGCTGCAGTGCCATCTGGTGTCTCGTGGCCCGTCTGGCTCTCACACCGACTGGTGCTGCAGCAGGCTGGGAAGCAAGCGCGTGAGCTCCTGTCACACACTGCAGTGCAGCTAGGTCTCGGCTGCTGCTTGTTGATTCAAAAGGCATCTTCATGCCCGTGAGTCAGACACAGTGAAACACCTCTTTCCCTTGCGTGAGGAAGTGACTCAGTCATTGTGCCAAGGAAATGGCAGGAAGCTGTCATCACTCTATATCAGAGCAGGTACCCCAGGGAGAATGCAAGCCATATCTTTGGTGGGGAAAGCTGGTTTCCCATTGGTCTTCTAGAAGGGATATTGGGCTTCCTGAGGTCTGGCCATGAGTTCATCCTTGGTGGACCCCATGATCAGGACCTTGTTGAGATCATACTCCATCACCCCAGGTCCTGTACTGAAGGTGCCTGACTCAGTTTACCCCCCAGATCAGCTTAGGTCATCTGTGGTCATCTTCTCCATTAGCAAGAGTGCCCCTCCAAGCGCTCAGGGACCACTCATCTAGGGCTCTTGTCTCCTCAAAGGCCCATCAAGCCTTGGCACCCTCAGGTGCTTTCCCAGGGCCCTTATCGATATCAGATACGGATTTGTCAGTCTGCTTCAGTATAATCTAGGAATGGGGAGAATGGAAACAAGATGGGCCATGTGCTGTCAATTGTTGAAGCTGGGTGGTGGGTACGTGGGGGGGTCATAACACTGTCCTCTCTACTTTTGTACTTTTCATAATAAATGTTCCATACTTCTAAAAAAAAGAAAAAGAGCAACAAGTAGATAAAATCTTAACAAACAAAACGAAAAAATAAGAATTTTCATTCCCTTACAAAATTACCACGTGTAAGGGACTTGTCAGAGGCCCTCTCCTCGGAGAAGTGCCCCAAGCTGCAGGGCCAACTCTGTTTGTGCTGTTTGGGATTGTGGCGTCTTCCCGGGTTGGCTGCCTTCATTTGTGAAATTTGGCCCTGACAGTGACTGGGCCTGGGAATTTATCCATATCCTAGTTTTAGGTTTAGGAAGTGGTGAGAATCCTGATGATGGCAAGTGTTGGAGTCTCACAGATGGTCCAGGTCTTTCTGTAAAAACTTTAGAAATGACTGATGTAGATCAAAACGGGAAATATTTATAAGAAGAAATAGAGGAAGGAAGGAAGGGAAAAGGAAAGAAAAATAAATAAATAAAACCAGCCTTAAACAGCCTTGTTTTAGAAGGTAAAGTTTAAAGTCCTAAGGATCTTCTTGTCCTAGGAAACCACATCTTAGCCCAAAAAGGCTGGTACAATTTCACAGACTCTTTCTTCTCTGGCCCTGCTCACTTTGCTCACACTCTCGAGGAGGCAGTTTAACCTTTTTCTGTCTGTCTCTTTCTTGCTCCCCACTCTTTCTTCTCTTCCTTGTGGCAGGCACTGTTCATACAAAGATGAACAAGAACAAGAGATGGGTCGCACTCCTAGAAGCACAGAGTATTGAAAGGAAGACATCACATAAACCTGTAATAGGGGTATTGACAAGAGATGTGAGAGCCCAAGGAGGAAGTGACTGCCCATAGCAGTCAAGAGAAGGTTTAAAGAGGAGGTGATATTTATGTGTGGTTTTGAGAAATAAATGGGAGTTCACCAGGAAGTGAGTAGGAGGAAGGGAATCCCAGGCTGAGGGAATAGCTTAGGTAAAGGTTAGAGGTATAAAACGCTGTGAAGCTTTAGAAGTGTAATAAGTTCACTGCATTTAGAGTGTTCAGAACATAACCAGTTGCCCTTGAGTCGATTCCGACCCATGGTGACCCCACGGGCATCAGAGTAGAACTGTCCTCCATAGGGTTTTCAATGGCTGATTTTTTGAAAGTAGATCACCAGACCATTTTTCCAATGTGTGTCTGGGTGGAGTCGAACCTCCAACCTTTCGTTAGCAGCCAAGCGTGTTAACTGTTTGCACCTACCAGCGACTCCATTCGGAACACAGAAGAGTTGAAAAAGACTGGGCCTTGTAGGCCACTAAGGGGGTTAGTTTTTTTCCCCCAGCAGACAGTGGAGAGCCATCAAAGATTTTTCAACATGTGAGGAACACGATTAGAGCTGTGTCCATCTCAACCTGCCCCCCTTCCAAAAATCTTGCACTTCGTCATCCTAGTTGGAACTCAACAAACTGCCAAGAGTCTTCCCACTGGGTCCCGGTTTCTATCCTGAAGGAGATGCCCAGGTTTCAGCTGACTGGTAGAACTTAATGATTGACATCCCTGAACACCAGTGAATGCCATTGTGCCTTCTAGGCATAAGTAATCTCTCACCCATTTCTGGAGCCTTCTGGGATAATCATGTAACTCACCCACCACTGCCCCCTGGAGAGTGAAGTTACAGACTTCCTCTTCCAGCAGGGTCAGGATCCCTGGAGATACAGTGGTTAAGAGCTTGGCTGCTACTCAAAAGGCTGGCAGTTTGAATCCACCAGCCACTCCTTGGAAACCCTAAGGGGCAGTTCTACTCTGTCCTATAGGGTTGCTATGAGTCACAATTGACTCAATGGCAGTGGTTTTTTTTTTTTTTTCCCCAGTAGGACTATGATTATTTTCTTCTTTAGTATCATCCCCAAATTTCTATTAGGAGCCTGCATACACCCCTATTTCCTTATCCACAATGCCAAAATCCAAATAGCCCTGGAACACAAAAGTTTGGGTTTTTCTCCCCAGGACTCAGTTGGCAGCAAAATGACCTGAACAGATGTGAGGCTATTTATAGTCCTGATTGATTCACTTGGTGTGTGTGAACTTTCCTACATTCTGGCGCAGAAATGCTAATGTGTTGGGTTACAGGGTGCTGCCCCAGGCCCTGCTGGGGGTGTTATATAATTATGTGGCATATGTACCATACTACCTTTGTAAAATAATTTCTGTGAATCCTGATATCCGAAACCCCTCTGGCCCCAGGGCTTTTAAATAAGAGAATGTGGGCCCATATCATTTGTGTGTGTGTGTGGTGAAAATATACTGACCAAAACATTCCCTAATACAACAGCTTCCATGTTTATAATTCATTTGTGCCACTGTTATCACTATCCTTTTCCAGAATATTCCACCGCCATTAACATAAACTCAGTGCTTCTCAAACAAAAGCCTCTCCCTTTCCACCTTGCTCTCACGCCTGGCAACCATTAATAATCTTTGGTTTCTATATATTTGCTTATTTCACTGAAGTGGGGTGGATGATATGGCGTCTGTCCTTTTGCGACTGACGTATTTTGCTCCGCATAGTGGTTTCAAGGTTCCTCCATGTTGTGGCATGCATCAGAACTTCCTTTCTCTTTATGGTTGAATAATATTCCACTGTGTGTATATAGCATGTTTTGTTTATCCATTCATTTGTTGATGGATATCGGTTGTTTCCACCTTTTAGCTGACAAAAAGTGCTGCTGTGAGCATTGGCGCGGGGCTGTTTTATTTTTGGAAAGTAGATAACATTTCATCTTATTTTTTAAAAACAGCCCTCAACAGTGCTGGATAGCCCTACGCCATTTCTCTGGTCCTCTTGCTCTCCAGTGACCATTTTGAACCTTTTCCACAAGTCTGGACCTTCTGGCCTCCCCTCCCAGCACATCCCATACCCAGCAGATGATTTTGCCTCCTGCTTTATAGAGAAAACAGAAGCCACTAAATAGAACTCCCTCAGACTCAGGAATCAACTGTCCCAACCCGCCTGCAGCTGCCCCATGCTGCCCTCCTTCCTGCTTTCAAATGAGCAGCCAAGGGTCTCCTTATGGAAGACAATCCCCCTTCCTCTGGATCCCTCCCCTCCATCAGCTTTTAAATATGGCCGAGTCACACCATTACAAACAAAAACAAGACAACAAATAAAAAAGCCACCTGTTTCGGGTCATTGATTTCATGGCCTTCTCCTGGTACTGCCCTGGCTTCATCTGCTCATTCCAAGGCTAGCATCTCCAAGGAGCTGTTTATCCTCATCATGTCCATTTGTTCTCCCCGGCTTATCTCCTCACTTCCTTCTCTGGCTAGGCACTGTACAACCGTATGTGATGGCCCTGGCAATATACCTTAGTATGATCCTTCATGGTAAGACAATGATAACAGTGAAAATTAACTGAGAACTTAACTATGTGTTATGGATTGAGTTGTCCCCCCCCAAAATATGTGTTACAATTCTGACTCCTATACCTGTGGATGTAACCCATTTGGAAATAGGGTTTACTTATTATGAAAAGTGAGTACAAATTGGGGGGGGGGTTGATGTCAGGCGAAGCTCTCCGTGGAACTAAGGAACACCAGGGCTACAGAAGCTGAAAGAGACAAGGATCCTCCCCCAGAGCTGGCACAGAGAGAGAGAGGGCCTTCCCTTAGAGCTGGTGTCCTGAATTTGGACTTCTAGCCTCCTGATAAATTTCTGTCTTTAAAGCCACCCATTTGTGGTAGTCCTATTATAGCAGCCCTGAGAAACTAAGACACTATGTAAGCACTTATCATTTATTTTGTTTTACTTAGACCTCACAACAGTCCTTGAAACTTGATGTTATTGTTACCCATGTTTCACAGACGGGGAAGCTGAGATTCGGAGGAGTTAGGAGAATTGCCCAAGGTCACACAGCAACAGCTTGCTTATCACCATGTCAGGCTGCCTCTGAACTTGCTTGAGGCTGAGGAAATGGGTGTGGAAGGAACCCCATTACACATAGATAAAACTCTCATCTCTGTGTCCCTTTTCTTCCTCCTGCCATGGTCCTTTTCCTCAGCTGGACAAGATGCTGGACCCCCAGGTGTGGCGGGAGGCAGCCACACAGGTATTCTTTGCCCTGGGGCTGGGCTTTGGTGGTGTCATCGCTTTCTCCAGCTACAACAAGCAGGACAACAACTGCCACTTTGACGCCGCCCTGGTGTCCTTCATCAACTTCTTCACCTCAGTGCTGGCCACCCTCGTTGTGTTTGCTGTGCTGGGCTTCAAGGCCAACATCATGAATGAGAAGTGTGTGGTCGAGTAGGTGGCATTTCCTACTAGCCTTCCTTGTGTCTGTCCATCTTACCTAGGAGTGGGCAGCTGGGCTGTGGTTGGAGGGAGGTCTCCCCATACCAGTTTGGGGCATGGGGATCAGAGAAGCTCTCTGTCCCCAGTCCTAGGCCACAGGGACAAGTTCAGAGATGTCTCTATTGATGGCTTGTGAGGGTCCTAGGTATCGGAGAGGTGCCTCCAGGATCTTGCCACCCCACCCCTGACTTCTTACCTCACCCTCTCCCCCCCATACTATAGAAATGCTGAGAAAATCCTGGGGTACCTCAACACCAACGTCCTGAGCCGGGACCTCATCCCACCCCACGTCAACTTCTCCCACCTGACCACCAAGGACTACACAGAGATGTACAATGTCATCATGACTGTGAAGGAAGATCAGTTCTCAGCCCTGGGCCTCGATCCCTGCCTTCTGGAGGACGAGCTGGACAAGGTGCGGGGACGGGCAGGCAGATGTGAGAGTGTGGAATCCAGAGACAGGCCACAGGTGGCTGGGGCTTGGACATAGGCCTTAGAAAACTGACCGGGAGTCATTCACTTACTTCACTTACTTAATATGTGAGGACCTTCTATGTTCCCAGCAAGAGACAGAGAAAACAGTTCAGCCAAAGCCCCTGCCCTTAGGCAGGCTTGAGTCTAGATGAGGAGGCAAGGCAGACACACAAGAAATCACAAGTAACTGTGCAGGAGAACTTTCACACATATTGAATGTTTCCTGTGTACTGGTCACTGCCGTGTGGAATACTTAAAACAGTGCCTCGTAGACAGTGTGCATAAAATAAGAGTTGAAATTGGTGTTGCCCTTTGCTCTCTACTTCATTTGACCCTCACAACTACCCTATGACTTGAGTACTGATATTGTCCCTCATTTTACAGATGAATAACCTGTAAGTTGGGGGGCTTGCTCAAGGTCACACAGCTAGTAAGTGGGGAGTCAGCGTTCAAATCCTAGTAGACTGGTCCAGAGCCCATGCTTTTGCCCCTCCCACAGCTGTTCCCACTCTGACTCCCACTGCCACAATGACCCTTAACCCCCAGGTCAGGGCATGGCAGGGGAGGGGGTGTTCCCCCCCCATTAATGCTCAGACCCAAGTTTGGACACCTTCTTTCTGTTCCCATTTGCACAGATTGCAACTTCCAAAATGACTACTCTGGTAGAAAGCGTAACAGGAGACAGACAAGTCCCCAGGGTCCCTGGAGCCTGGTTGGTACCCAGTCCAGAGCCATGGCTCACATGGGGCAGAGTCAGGCAAGGGCAGAGCCAGCTCCCCTCAGTCAGGCCAACTCTGCCCCTTCTTCATGGGACCAGGGAAGGTGACCCTTCCTGAGCCCTGACCTCCACGTTAAAAGTCCAGCTCTGCCCGACTGGCAGTGTGACACTAAGGAGGCTGCACCCTGGGCCCCTGAGGTCCTCCCGTGCAGTCAAGTGCAAAAGGCCCCATCTGGGGGGCCCCTGCCTGGTGTCTTCCCCAGGTCCCTGGCAGCATAAAGAACCTCCCCTTCCATGAGACCTTTCCTCCCTTCTCACGGGCTACGGCCTGGTCCCTGAAGAGAATGAAGATTATAGCAGATTTATCATACAACACAATCCCAAGAGCCTCCAAATGACAAGAATTACACACCCACACAGTTGGGGTTAGGCATTCTCTCACAGTCACCCAACATTGCATGACAACAGATAAGCGGTATCCACGAGACGTGCTTGGCAGATTTCCCGGTGAGCAAGGGCCCAAGCATCAAAGCTGTGGTGCTCAGCCTTGGCTGCCCATTGGAATCACTTGGGGGCTTTATAAACCCTGCTGCCCAGGCTTCACCCCAGACCCATAAAATCATTGTTCCCAGGGTGAGACCCAGGCATCAGCGTTTTTAAAGGCTCCCATGGATTCCGTTGGGTGGTCCAGGCTGAGAACCACTGCGTTAGGTCCAGAGCTCAGAGCTCAGTTGAGGCTGGGGCAATCGGGGAAGGCTTCTTAGAGGGGGAGAGTCTAGAGCTGGGCATGTTTCTAATCGTGGAAATCTTCATCTGAGTCACCTGGGGTCCTTGTCCAAATCGTAGATGGCAGGTGCCACGGGTGAACTCCTGAATTGGTGTTTTATACTCTCCTCGGGGGATTCTGATGCCCCCTGAACTTTGAGACCCACTGGCCTGAAACAACAACAGGATTTAGGTGGGGGTGGGGATCCCCGTGAGAGAGGGCTCCCCAGAGTGGGGCTGGGTCTGGCCCTCCCTCAGACTCTGCCCCTCCCACCCCTCAGTCCGTGCAGGGCACAGGCCTGGCCTTCATCGCCTTCACCGAGGCCATGACGCACTTTCCCGCCTCCCCATTCTGGTCCGTCATGTTCTTCCTGATGCTTATCAACCTGGGCCTGGGCAGCATGATCGGGACCATGGCAGGCATCACCACGCCCATCATTGACACCTTCAAGGTGCCCAAGGAAATGTTCACAGGTAACTCCTCCCTGCGGCCCCCGCCTGGCCCTGGGGGCTGCCCTCGTGGCCAGCGGTCAGATTCTGGCTCTGACTTCTGAAAGATTGGGGGCTGACTGGGTCATTTGTGGGCCCATAGCCAGCAGGCTCACCTCCAGTCCTGGGACACAGCCCGGCTTTGCCTCCCAGAGAAGAGCTCACGCCAGGAGGAGAGGGAGGGGCTGTTGGGGAGTCTGGCCACACCAGAGCTGGGAGATGGGCCTCTTCCTAGGGCTCATTTGCCCCTTCCCCCAAGGGCCTGCTGAGTCATATTGGGAAGGGGTGCCCTCCTTCAGCCTTGCACCCTGTTGCAGCTCTGTTGCTCCCAGTCCTAGGCTGTGTCCATGGTCCCCCACCTTCCGAGTTGATCTGGGCTCCATAGGGCGACCTCTTACCATTATCCTCAGAAGGGAGTATCCTGTTCTCCAATGGGAAACTAAGGTGAAGGAAAAGACTCTGCGAACAGTCAGACTAATCTTTTAAACTAAATCCCAGCAATTAAGTGGAGCTCCTGTTTAGGACCAGGCACAGTGCCAGGGGCAGGGGGCATGGGAGAAGGGAGAAGACACCATGCCTCTCTCAAGATGCTCGTATCCAGTAGAGGAGGAGCTCAGAACCTTGGCATTTGGGCCCCTCTTACAGGCCGAGGCCTGCAGGAGGGCAGGCTGCAGGCCCAGAGGAGTGAGGGTGGAATGGGAGGGACCTGGGTGCCCCCAAGACCCCTGGGCCCTGCCAACCCTGCACCTGTGCCCTGATACTGGCCTCCCGGCTCTCTGTAGTGGGCTGCTGTGTCTTTGCCTTCTTCGCGGGGCTGTTGTTCGTCCAGCGCTCCGGAAACTACTTTGTCACCATGTTTGATGACTATTCAGCCACCCTGCCGCTCACAGTCATCGTCATCCTAGAGAACGTCGCTGTGGCCTGGATCTATGGAACCAAGAAGTAAGGGGGACTTGGGGGACCTGAGGGACAGGAGGGAGGCTCTGTCTCACCACAACTCTGGGGAATCCTCTGTTCCCAGGGCTGCTTGTGATTGGGGCAGGAGAGTGTAGAATCAGAATGTCAGCTCACTTAGGAAAACTAAGGCTCAGAGAGAGAGGACATGAGTTGGTCCCAGGCCACACGGTTGGTGAGAGGAGAGTCGGATGAGAACCCAAGTCTCCTGGGTTCAGGTTCAGTGTTTTGGCATTATCCTAAACTGCCTTGAATCACCGTAGCTGCTTTTTGCGCAGCAACTCATCTTCAGGGTTCTGTCAGTTTGTTAAGCACTTTGCGGGTATACGAGGGGTCCCTGCCGTCAGGGTGCTTGTGGACTTCAGCAGCCTGATTCACAGTCATAAGGTTCTCTGGGTAAGGGTGTGAGATGCAGTGCAGATGCAGTTCCTAAGTTTGAGGTTGGGCGAGGAAGGAGGACTCAGCAATAAGAAAGGCTTGGGTCACGGCCAGGGCCTAGGGCAGACCTACACTCACTGTCAGCTCCCAGCCTCGTTCCTCAGTTAAGAACACATCTGTGTCCCCAGGAAGCCCCAGGACTTGGTCCTTCCCACTCACTCAGCCATGGCGGTGGCTGTGCCGTCCTTGCCCTCAGCAAGGCTGGGACCACCAATGACCCACTCAGTTCTCACTCCCTCCTGATGCCTGGACTGGGTCTTAGAATCGGGGCTCTCTCACAGCTCTCTGCTCCCTAGGAAGGGACAGGGAGTGATACAAAAAGGGACACGCCACGGTTTCCACCTCCCCCTGTGAGCCAGGCTGGGGGCATCTTGCTAGAAGGGGCTCTTACTCTTTTTTTTATGTCATGGACTCCTTTGGCAGTGAAGCCCCTGGACTCTGCTTCAGAATATTATTTTTAAATGCATAAAGTAAAATATATAGGATTATGTAGGAAACTAATTATATTGAAAAGTAACAAAACACTGTTTAAAATTTGTGAGATAGCAATGTGTGTGCGCTTTACTTTTCAGGCATTAAATGACAGGATTTAGCAGTGGGTCTAATAACAACTGTGATTTCAAAGTGGTGATGAGTATAAGTGATGCTTCTAGGTGACTTCAAGCAACTGTTATGTGGTATGAAAATATCTGATGTAATCTATTGGTGACAAAGTCAGTACTGTTAACACTACTGTGATTTGCTGCTTACACTTATAGAAAGAAGGTCTAGATTTCATCTAAGAATTAGTGAAGTAAAGTTTTTTTTTTTAATTGCCCACCTCCTGGAATTCTATCCACAGACCCTGTGTTTAAAAAACCCTGAGCCAGGGCTGACTTCTGCCTTTGGACACTAGGGAAGTGCATTTCTCCCTCTTCCCCAACAGGGGGAGTCTAGCTCCATAGACTTCTTTGAAGCCGTGACAGTGAGCGGGGTGGGGGGCTGAGTTCATAGTGAACATCCAGTTGCAGTGAAGTGGATTTCAATTCATGGCCACCCCTTGTGTGTCAGAGTAGAACTACGCTCCATAGAATTTTCAATGGCCGATTTTTTTGAGGAGCCCTGGTGGTGCGGTGGTTAACTAACCAAACAGTTGGCAGTTTGAACCCACTAGCTGCTCCTTGGAAACCCTATGGGGCAGTTCTACTCTGTCCTATAGGGTGGCTATGAGTCAGGATCGACTCGACAGCAACGGGTTTTTGACTTTTTAGAAGTAGATTGCCAGGTCTTTCTTTCGAGGTGCCTCTGGGTGGACTTGAACTTCCAATCTTTCAGTTAGCAGCTGAGCACTTAAACCATTTGCACCACCCAGGGATTCCCATGGTGAACATAGAAGCCCCTTTAGTGCCACCTGCCTGCCCCAGGTGTGTCTGATCAGCTATATCATATCCCTGGGAGGGACATGATGGAGTCAGAGAGGAGGTTAGAGATGACAGCAATCTTCCCAGACACCAGCTGGCCACAGAATAATATACCATGAGCATTTGTGGGCACCTTGAAAAAGGAAGAGGCCAGAAAGGAGGGCCTGGTCAGTGAAGGCCTCTTGGAGGAGCTGTCTGTTGGGGAAGGGAGGGAGGAGGCGATGCAGTGGGTTTGCCGATTGCTGGGTCTTCTCCTGTACCTGGCAGGTTCATGCAGGAGCTGACGGAGATGCTGGGCTTCCGGCCCTACCGCTTCTATTTCTATATGTGGAAGTTCGTGTCTCCACTGTGCATGGCTGTGCTCACCACTGCCAGCATCATCCAGCTGGGGGTCACACCACCTGGCTACAGCGCCTGGGTCAAGGAGGAGGTAAGGGGTGAGCCCCCAAAACCTCAGGGACATTTTTTCCCAGGCCTTACTGCAACAAGCCATAGGAATAAACCTTTATAGTGCACCTACTATGTGCCAGGTACTGCCAGGTGCTTTGCTTACCTCATCTGTAACCTTCAACATAATGTAAAGAGGAAGATAGTATTATCCTTATACAGTGAAATCTGTGAGAGCCGAAACTCAACGGGATGGCCTTGTTTTTCTGGGCCTTGCTAGTTTTCTGCCTTTGACAGGGTGCAGTCTTACTACTTTTCTATCGCTTGGTTTAGTGAAAAGTATTTGAGTTTTCCTTGTCTGACAGGTTTCAGCCTTACACCAGTCCTGGCCTTCCCAAGTTTTACTGTAGTACACATGGGGAAACTGAGGCTCAGAAAGGCTAACACACTTGATTAGTCTTTCCATCCCATATTCTCTCTCCATGTCTGTGGAGTGGAATTATGCATCCATTTTTACAGGTATAGAAACCGAGACCCAGAGAGGTTCAGGCTCTTGACTGAGGTGACCAGCTAATTCAAGGAGCAACCCCTGCTGCCCCCCCATTTCTGCTGGTGCCTGGCCAGGATGGCGGGGTGGGGAATAGGAAGGCAGTGGGCAAGGACTGGAAGAGGCTATCCTGGAGGTCCTGGAGGACTGGCAGCAGCCCTCAACCCTGCGTGTCTCCCACCCACCCCCAGGCTGCTGAGCGCTACCTGTATTTCCCAAACTGGGCCATGGCCCTTCTGATCACCCTCATCGTTGTGGCGACCCTGCCCATCCCTGTGGTGTTTGTCCTGAGGCACTTCCACCTACTCTCCGATGGCTCCAACACCCTCTCTGTGTCCTACAAGAAGGGTCGCATGATGAAGGACATTTCCAACCTGGAAGAGAACGACGAGACCCGCTTCATCCTCAGCAAGGTGCCCAGTGAGGCGCCCTCCCCCATGCCCACTCACCGCTCCTATCTGGGGCCAGGCAGCACGTCACCCCTGGAGACCAGCGGGAACCCCAACGGACGCTATGGGAGTGGCTACCTCCTGGCCGGCACCCCTGAGTCGGAGCTGTGACCACTGTCCCCACCCTGCCCACCACTCCCCCTACGCCCAACCTGCCCACTTGTCCTGGCCTGGCCTCTTCTACCAAGCCCAGGCCAGGCCCTCTGCCTAGGGAGAGAGGGTTTCGCCCTGCCACAGCCCCACCCAGTCCTAGACCTGAGGAGGGAGCTAGGAGCAGCTGTGCCCCCTCGGTCCAGCCCTCAACCCCTCTACCCTCTGAGATCCTCTCATCAAATTGCAGCTGTATAACAGGAACAATCCAGAAGGCCTGACTCCCTGTCAGGAAAAATTCCAAGTGGCCACTTTAGAGGTCACCCCACGCTCCCTCTCTCCCTGCAACCTGCCACCTGTAGTTCTTAGATCTTAGGGGTCCCCCTGAACTTCCAGGTGGTGGTGTGAAGAGGTGGGTGGGTGTCTATGGCTCAGTCTGCCATGGAAACAGGCCTCCCCACCCTGCCCAGCCCAGACAGGCTGCTCCTGGGTTTGAGAGTCTGCCTGATGTAAGGCTGGGTGGGAACAGGAGTGCCAGGACTCAGGCTCAGCCTTGCGACAGCATTCTGCAGAAGCCCCAAGGCTCTGTTCTATGAGGCAGGACGCTGCCCTCTGGCCTGTGCACAAGCCTTGGCAGCAGCAAGGGTGAGGGGGCTCCTCAACTCTGGGCTCCAGGTTGGTATCTTTGGGTGTCCTTTGCCTGAGCCTGGGGTGGGTGGGATGTGTTCCCGCAATGACTGGCCCAGCACCTTCCCCACCTCCATTAGAGCTTAACTGTCTCCCTGCCCCTCCTCCCCCAGCCAGCCTGAAGCCCAGGTTGATGGCCTCTGCCTCTTCACCCAGGAGAGAAGGGGACAGTGCAAGGAGAGGTTTCCAGAGCAAAATTAGAAGGTTCACAGCACAGTTTTGATGGTTTGGAGCACAATTGTGAAGCACACTCCCTCTCTCCTCACCTGGGGCTGGATTTTCTCTCTAATGGCAGCTTCTCCCCTGGATCAGAGCTTCCTGGAGTTCAGGGGCTCACACCCAGGAAGCCTCATGCCTGAGGAGAGACAGGTAACTTCACTGCCTCTTTGGGCCACCACCCCGTCTCCCTGTTGCACAAGCACAGCCACCCAGTATGCATTCATTGTGTAGACACTTTGGAAACGTTGCCCAAGCCTCCCCGTAGGCAGCACTATGGACGCTGGAGGCTGCTGAGGGGAAGGGCAGAGCCTCTGTCTTGAGGGTACCCCCAGGAGAGTGCGGGCCAATGGCAGCATCCGCACCTACCCTCATCTACAGGGCCTCCACGGACGGAGCGACTACCCTCGGATTTGCAGGCTGGGAGGATTCAGACCTGACGGATGGATGGATGGATGGATGGATGGATGGATGGATGGATGGGTGGGTGGGTGGGTGGGTGGGTGGGTGGATGGATGGATGGAAGGAAGGATGGATGGAAGGAAGGAAGGAAGGAAGGATGAATGGGTGGGTAGATGGGTGAAAAGGTAAATGGAAGGATGGAGGGGTAGATGGATGGGTGGGTGGGAGGAAGGGTGGAAAGAAGGAAGAAAGGAAGGAAAAAAATTGGAAGATTCGTTGGGACAGTAAGCCTCCATCTTTGAGAGCTGTGGTTGGCAGGGTAGGAGCAGGCCACAAGGAGCAGACCCACCTTCATGGAGGGTCCCAAGTTACTCTTGCCTGTGGCTATAACTGCTCTCAGCTCTGGGAAGGACAGACTAGGCCCAGGGTTCCCTATTCTCCCTTTGGTCCCATAATTCCCCCTTGCCCAGCTTCTCTTCTACCTACCCCCACCACCAACTCCCTTACTCACCCCTCCCTCACTTCTCCCCCTTTCATCCCAAGGGGAGAGGAAGGCCCACATCTCCCCAGAAAGATGAGATTTGGGGCACAACGTCCCGCCATAGGCCGCCTCACCTGACAACACCTCCTACCTGGCCCCATGCCTAAACCCAAGCAGAATTAGCAACAGGAAAAGTGAGGCCCCAGGAGAGACACCCTACTATATATACTCTTCTATATATTCTATTTCTATTGTATATTCAATCTGTACATGTGGGTGTAAATGCTGTTAAATGACAAACCCAATATTATACCGTGGCTGGTGGACTATTTTCATCCTCAGTGCTGTACAGATCTATTTTCATTGTATATTTGATATATTTTTAATTTTGTAGCGTGTGTCTGGGCCAGCCTGCGGGAAGAGGGGCTAAGCTTGGGCTTCTCGCTTGGTTTCCGTGGGCTTAGTAGTGCTCGTAGCCTTTTGCTGTCCGCTGGCCCTGTTCCGGCTATGTGTCGTGTTAGTTGTGGGGCCCAGAGCTCGTTGTGTGCGTGTGTATATGTGTGACGTGTGCATCCATGGGTGTGGGTGTGTGTTGGGTGCTGATTTGTGATTCCCAGTGTTCACCACGTTCCTGAAGCCCACACTGCCCTCATCTGCCTCCTCCTCCTCCTCTCAGCTCTAGCACGCTGGGCCTCAGGGTGGGGCCTGCAGAAAGCCTGAGTGTGATTCTTCCTGGCAGCTCGTTGCCTTCATACCACTGGGCTTGCTGGCAACACGGACAGAGGGGCCTCGGGGGAAAAAAAATCCCCCGAATTTATTTCTCCATCAGCCTCTTGCTGTTCCCACTGGAATCACATGCTCTTTACCTGGGGGAAAAGCACGGGTGACAGGGCCTCTGTCCCTGCATTTGTCCTTGAGACAATCCTGACAGTGTTCAGAAGAGAACAGCTGGCCCTTTCACCGTGCTTCAGACACACCTCTGCTCACTCCACTGGAGCTGGGGAGCCCACAGTGGGGCGAGGCCAGAGGGGTTTAGGGGCAGGTGGCCCCCCTGACGAGGGAAGATCCAGCCCCAGAATCTCTGGAGGAACAGAAGGTGGCCAGAGAGGGGCAAGCCCCCAAATCCCTGCACAGGGTCCATCTGCTCAGGCTTTCGTGCTGTGGATGAAGCACTCACCAGTGGACACAGTGAAGTGCCCTCTGAAGCTGGGCTTCCTGGAGGTGGGGGCAGGCCGGGGCCCCTCTGAAGGAGTCCCCTTTATCCCGCCCTCTGGCCCCAATCACCAGCTTCTTGCTCAGGGAGCATTCTTCCCTCTCTACTGAGGCAATGTGAAGCCGAGGCCCACATGGGGGTGGGAGGGTAGACAGGTGGGCTGCACACATCGATGCCAAGTCACAATGGCTTCTATCCTCCAGCAATAACTTTGTCAGGGCTGCTGCTGCTTTTACCAGAAGAAGCCCCCTGAGCCAGCTGCCATAAGCAGTGAGACTGGAGGCCAGAAGCTGCGCGGCCCCGGGCCCCGTACAGGCCTGCAGTATTACAGGGCGTGAGGCTGCCCTTCCTCACAGGCGTACCCTCCCCCGCCACAGTACACCCCACTGTGGAAGAGAGGCTGACAGGTTGGAATGCACCCCAACTTCCTGAGCATCCCTGGGTCCTTCCACCAGGCCCTGAAATGTGGGGTCTGCTGCTCCTTCACTGGGGCCTAATGACAGGCTGGGGAGGGGGATTCAGCGTCCCTACCAATCCAAAGCGCTGCTTTGTACAGACCCAAGCGCACTCACCAGGCAGTTACTTCCAGTTCTGGCACAAGTTCAGACCCATTCAAGTCCATGTGTCCCATGGCTGGTCAGTCCTGGGCCAGGACCGCCCAGCCCAAGGGAGGGGACATGGAATTGTCATCCCTCAGCACCCCTCCTTCTCTATTGATGTACAATAAAGTGTCTGTTCTTACCAAACTCCCATTGCCTTTCTTACCTGCCCCTGGGATCCAAGAAAGGAAATGAGGGAAGCCCAGGATCCTGAGGGAAGTTTTGGGGTAAAAGGTTAGAATGGAGTGGGCTAGACAGGGTGGTGTGTGGGAGTTGTGGGTGTTGGTTGGATGGGTGAAGAGTTGGGGGAAAGCAGGAAGGGGACAAGTATATGTTTTCTTAGGAGTTCCAGGTATCAGCAATACACGTGAGGCACTGGTAGTTCAGTGGTGGAATTCTTGCCTTGCATGCGGGAGATCCAGGTTCAATTCTCAGCCAATGTACCTCATGTGGAGGCTGATGTAGCTGGCTGTCAGTAGAGGCTTGTGTGCTGCTATGATGCTGAACAGGTTTCAGCAGAGCTTCCAGACTAAGACAGACTGGGAAGAAAGACCTGGTGATTTACTTCTGAAAATTAACCAATGAAAACCCTATGGATCACAATGGTCAAATCCCCAGCCCATCACGGGAATGGCCCAGGACCAGGCAGTGTTTCCTTCCATTGTGTGTGGGGTTGCCACGAGTTGGGCGCCAACTCCATGGCAGCTAACAGGAAAATGCACACCCTTGTGTTGAACTTTATTAGGTTCCAAAAAACCAAAAACAAACCCATTACCGTTGAGTTGATTCCGACTCACAGCAACCCTGTAAGACAGAGTAGAACTGCCCCATAGAGCTTCCAAGGAGTGCCTGGTGGATTCAAACTGGGGACCTTTCGGTTAGCAGCCATAGCTCTTCACCACTTTGCTGCCAGGGTTCCCATTCGGTTCTAAGTACTTGGTACTTGGATTTGGGTCCTTCTGAATGCTTGGTGTCCCTGGGTGGTCCAAACAGTTGATGCTAGGCTGCTAGCCAAAAGTTGAAGGCTCCAGTCCACCCAGAAGTGCCTAGGAAGAATGGCCTGGTGATACTTCCAAAAAATCAGCCATTTAAAGCGCAGGTCAACTCTGAAACATGGGACCACCATGAGCAGTGGCATCGCTAGAGGGGTGTGGGGGTGCCAACACTACCCCTGACACCGTCAGAAGGGGTGACACCAAAACGACCCCCAGGGTCCACAGTAGTGGTGGTGGGCAGTGCCAGGGAGGGGCCGCCAAGGCAGTGGCATCACTAGGGTTGGTGTAACTCGTCACCCAGTGTGGTCACTCGTCACTCTCCCCCCACCCTGTTACCTGCCAGTCAGGGTATGCGAGCCCAGGCGGCACTGGGCCAAGAGGAAGAGGGGAGGAGCTGTGGGGACCCGCGGGAGGCGGGGTCTGGAGGGCCAGGCCGCGTGGCAGGGCGCTTGGCCGGGTGCGGGCCTCTCCACCTTCCCGGAGGGGTTCACGGGCTGACCCCCGGCTCCAGGCGGGTGGGGTGGGACACCACGAGTTACTGCACTGGGTGACACCAATCCTAGTGAGTGCCGCCACTGACCGTGAGTCCAAATCTACTTGGTGCAACTAGATACTGAATGCAGCCCTCTGAAGAACAGCACCTCAAAGAGCACAGGTATTGGAAGGGGCAAGAAGGTTGGCTCTCGGAAGTGGTCTCAGCCCCATTCCACCCCACTCCAATCTTGAATGGTGCTGTTCAGTCTTCAACACACACAGCTAAGGTCTCCTCAAAGGAACCTTCCATTTTCTTCTCCCGCCATAGAGCGGAAAGTGTTGTTCCAGGAATAGCCACCAGATGGCAGGAAACCTTTGTCTCCAGATCTTAGTGGTCTCACCCTCTCCCCCTCCATCACTTGTTCCTTTGTGGGTTAGTTTATTCATTGAACAAACATTAAGTACTCACCATGGACAGGCTCCATGCAAGCTATGGATACACAAAAATAGGTAAATCAGTCTCTGCTGCCCTGAGTTTGGCAGAAAACCCACCCTCTGACACCAAATCTTCCCCAAATCTCTCTTCAATGGGCATGTCCCCAAGCTAGAAATTCAATCCTCTGGTTGAAGGTAGTGTTTCATGCCAACCCTCCTGCCAGAAGGGGCACATAGGCCTGTCAGAAGGCAGCATAGCAAGGGGATGGGTGCAAGGGAGCTCTGCAGTCAGACTTCCAAGTTCAGATGCCAGCTTCTCCTCGTGCTTCCTGGGAGACCTTGAGAAATTTACTAAATCTCTCTCAGCTTTTCCTAGTCTATGAGATAGGGATAATTAATGGATTGAATGAGACAATGCATGTTGCTCCAGCTATCTATTGCTATGTAGCAAGTTACCCCAGAACTTAGTGGTTTAAACACCCGTTTTATTATATCTCACGGTTTTATGGGTGAGGAATTCAGGCAGGGCTTGTCTGAGCAACTCTTCCATGGCAACTGAGGTTACTCAGTGGCAGTTAACTGGCAGACGAGCTGGTCTGGAGGGCCCAAGACAGCTTCATTTACATTTACTCAAATGTCTGGTAGGTCGGTGAATGGCGGGAAGGCTGGGCTCAAGTGTGTCTACAACTGGCCTCTCCAGCACAGGTAATCTGGGTGGCCAAGACTTCTTCCATGACAGCTCAGGGTGCCCAGAGAGAATGTTCCAGGAGACAGGAGGTGGAAGCTGCTGGTTTCTAAAGACCTGGGCCTAGAAAATGAAACAGTCACTTCTACCACATTCTCTGGGTCACAGCGCTTGCCCAGAATTTAGGGGAGTGTGCACAGACCCCACTTGTCCATGGAAGGGGTGTCACAGATTTTGTGGCTGCACATGTAACGGGCCTGTCCCAGAGTCCTGGGGATCTTCATTGTCAGCCATATGCACCCAAGTAGGAACTGCTTTCTCCTGAGGCGATATCCAGCTCAGAGACACAGAATTGGGACATAGCACAGGTAAGTTCTGGTGGGGAGGTGAGGGGCTAGTTTTGGGCCCAGGGTGGAGAAGCAGCCAGGGAGGGAGAAGAGAAGGGTTGGTGGGAGGACATGAGAGACAGCTTCTTCTGCCTCGTGTTTGCCCAGGGACAGATGGCATAAGATAGGTTTGAGTCAGGGCTCTGTCACCAACTGTGTGACCTTGGGCAAGGCACTTAACTCTCTGAAGCTCCATTTTCTGATCTGTAAATGGGGAGTGGCAATAAATATCTTCCCTGCAGAGGGAAGATTGTATTCCATCCTGGATACAATAGGTGCTCATTGACTATTAGATTCCTTCTTTCTTGCAACCCTGGGTGAGTGAGCCCATGGGGACTGCTTTATACTGGAGGCCCCATCACTTGTGCAATGAGCCAGGCTCCCAGAGATATTAAAAAAGGATGGTTTTGACCTACACCCCAAAGAAACCAAGGAAGGAGAGCAGAGAAGGCACCATTTCTAGGAAAAGGGATACCCAGGGTAGTCCTGCACACTGTCGTGTTCCCTCCATTAAACGCCCACAGCTAGACACACACCCTTATCCGGCTCCAGTTGTAGAGCTTTCGTCAGCACTGAAGGACTCCACAGACTGCAGGGAAGTGGTGGTTTAAAAAAAGCCCCCAAATTCTTTAACACCTCTCCTAGCAAGAAGAGGAGTCTATACCCTCCCCTGAATCTGGGTCAGCAAATACCTCCTTCCACAAATAGTGTATGGTAGAAGTGAAGCTACATGACTTCCGTGGCTAAATTAGAAAAGGCCACGCCTCTTCCAGCTAGTATTCTTGGGATACTCCTTCTCAATATCCACATAAGATCTGTGGCATGTAAGAAGCCTAGCTACCTTGAATCTGCTGTGCTGGGGAGGCTGTGTTCGGTTGGAGCTTCAGCTGGCCTCCCAGCCGACAGCCAGCATCAACTGGCAGCCATATGACTGCGCCATCTTGAATGTTCAGCTCAGCAGAGCTTCAGATGGCTACAGCTGCAGCTGACATCTGACTGGAGCTGCATGAGAAAGATCCTAAATAAGAACTGTCCAACCAAGCCCTTCCTTACTTCCTGACCCACAAAATCATGAGCAAAATAAAATGGTTGTATTTACACCACTAAATTTTGGGGGTCATTTGTTTTACAGTGATAGTAGCCAGAACATGAACCTCAGAGATTATCTGGTCCAATCTCCTCATATAACAATTGAGGAATATGAGGCCTAAAGCGGGGAAGAGACCTACTCAGAATTCCCATAACCTGGCAGTGGGAAAATTTGGGCCAAAGCTTGTTTTTTGACTCCCGATCCAGTGTTCCCTCTACTACACAGCAAGGTACTGACGGGACGTCTCCAACCCTCATCCCACTCACCTCAGTAATTCCACGCATCAAGTATGAGTTCAGTCTCCTGTGTGGCTAGAATTGTGCTGAGCACTAGGAATATGCAAAGAAGGATCAGACGGGTCCCTCCCTTGCAGAGGGACTCACAATCTGACTCAAACATCCCACTCTCTGGCGACCCACTGGGTGCCAGGCACACTGCTCTACTTACATTGTCTTAGGTAAGAAGGCTAGGAGATGGGGAGAAGATTCTGTCACTCAACAACAAGAAAACCATTACTAAGATTACTCCGTGCCAGGCACAGTGCCAGTTGCTAAGCAAAAAGACTTAGTGAAGGTCTGCCCTCTGGCTCCCTGTCAGAACTGGCTGGGTCTCTCCATTCTGCCCAGGGCAGGCCCAGGCAGAGAAGGATCTCTGGGCTTCATGAGCATCCAAGAGGGTCCAGAGTTTGGTCTGCCTCTCCAGACAGCTGCTTACCCTTTCCCCAGGACTTTGCTGGAGGGAACCGGGCTCATCAGGACTAATTAACTACACACTCTAATGAAATGAACCAGTTTCTCTGGAATTTAGCCCAGGTGGAAGGAATCTGTACTTTTCTAGATGGAGAAATACTGAGTGCCAAGGAGTCTTGCCAGCTGGGCCCTGAGTACCATGTGGGATGAATGGGAGGGACAGGCGCTCTGGACTCAAGCTGGTTCCCCAGCCCAGCAGCCTTGACAGAGAAGGACTCTAGCCTGTGGTTGCTCCCATGAGGAGGCCACTTGGGTCCCCACATTATTACCTGCCCTTGGCCAACCCCATCCCAACTCAGTCTCCCACAGTTCACCGCTGCTCTAGGGAGCGGCTTGAAACCCCTCAAAGGGAATGGACCTGTGAGCTGGCACCCAGGTCCCTTCTGGCCCTATGACTTCAAGTCCATGATTTATGAGACCCTGAGCCCTGACTTGGCCCAAGCTATGGTTTATACCCTTCTGGTTCCTTCCCTCTAAGAGCTGGGCCATCAGAGGCTGTTTTGGAGCTGTCCAGAACTCCACATACACTTTCACTGGGATTTTCACAGCAACCCAACCTTGCTTACAACTGTGGGCAGAGCCATTTTAGCTGACCTCCACTAGGCCGGATCTTCATGGGCTGTCCTCTAAGGCTGAGCCCTCCCCATATCCCTCCAAGGAAGGCTATCAGCATTTGATTTGGGACCTGCAAGTCTCTGCAGGCTGCCTGGGGGTGAGGGTGGGGTGGAGGAAGGCAGGATAAAATGAGCTGATAAGCAAACTGGAGGCTTCCAGCTTTATCTCATCCTCCCTCCTCTCTGCCCTCCATGAAGAGAAAGGCACCATCACCCTCCATCCAAAGATGATGTCTGATAAAGCAATTCAATTTACAAGGCTGGGAGGGAGCAGGGTATGCTGGGAAAGGATGTCAGCTCCTTGGCCTGGACCTGGCGGGAGTTGGAATGGCAAAAGCAGACCTGAGTATCAGTGGGGATGGGACCTTGCCTTGGCAGCCATGGGGGCCTGCTCCCAGGCCTGGAGCCCCACAAAACAAGTCGGGCCCAAGGTAGGAAGGCAGAGAGGAGGTTAGATGGCTCCAGCAGATTAGATGGCTCCAGCTACTCCATTCTGGTTGTACTTCTTCTAAGACAATAAAGCTGAGCCCCACACAAAGCCCCTGGTGGAGGAAGGAGGGAGGTAAATGGCTTTGATTGAAGACTCTTGAGCATCTCACTGGCAGGGTCAGCCTCAGTTCTCGGTTCTCAAGAGCCAGTCCCTGGGTGGTGCAGATGGTTGGTGCTTAACTACTAGCCTAAGTCCGGCAGTACCACAGAAGAAAGGCCTGGTGATCTGCTTCTGTAAAGTTTACAGCCAAGTAAGCTCCATGGAACAGCTCTACTCCATCACACTTCAGGTTGCCATGAATCAGAATCTACTCAGAACCTTTTTTTTTTTTTTTTTTAAGGAAACACTACTGTCATAGATTGAATTGTGTCCCCCCAAAATATGTGTCAACTTGGTTAGGCCAGAATTCTGAGTATTGTGTGGTTGTCCTCCATTTTGAGATCTGATATAATTTTCCTATGTGTTGTAAATCCTAATCTCTGCCTGGGGTTAATAAGGCAAGATTGTTGTTGTTGTTAGGCGCCATCGAGTCAGTTCCGACTCATAGCGACCCTATGCACAACAGAACGAAACACTGCCTGGTCCTGCGCCATCCTTACAGTCCTTGTTATGCTTGTTGCAGCCACTGTGTCAATCCACCTCGTTGAGTGTCTTCCTCTTTTCTGCTGACCCTGTACCTTGCCAAGCATGATGTCCTTCTCCAGGGACTGATCCCGCCTGTCAACACGTCCAAAGTATGTAAGACGCAGTCTCGCCATTCTTGCTTCTAAGGAGCATTCTGGTTGTACTTCTAGGACAGATTTGTTCGTTCTTTTGGCAGTCCATGGTATATTCAATATTCTTCACCAACACCACAATTCAAAGGCATCAGTTCTTCTTTGGTCTTCCTTAGAAACAATGCCAGAGATCGAATGATAGAATTTTTCAAGACCAACGACTTCTTCATTGCAAATATCTTCTTTCACCAACATAAACGGCGACTAAACACATGGACCTTGCCAGATGGAACACACAGAAATCAAATTGACTACATCTGTGGAAAGAGACGATGGAAAAGCTCAATATCATCAGTCAGAACAAGGCCAGGGGCCGACTATGGAACAGACCATCAATTGCTCATATGCAAGTTCAAGCTGAAACTGAAGAAAATCAGAGCAAGTCCACGAGAGCCAAAATATGACCTTGAGTATATCCTACCTGAATTTAGAGACCATCTGAAGAATAGATTTGATGCATTGAACACTAGTGACCGAAGACCAGATGAGTTGTGAAAGGACATCATACATGAAGAAAGCAAGAGGTCATTGAAAAGACAGGAAAGAAAGAAAAGACCAAGATGGATGTCAGAGGAGACTCTGAAACTTGCTCGCTCTCGTCGAGCAGCTAAAGCGAAAGGAAGAATTGATGAAGTAAAATAACGGAACAGAAGATTTCAAAGGGCGTCTCAAGAAGACAAAGTAGTATAATGACATGTGCAAAGAGCTGGAGATGAAAAACCAAAAGGGAAGGCAAGATTAGGCTTTGTTAAAGAAAACTAGGGTGAGATGCAACACCCTTGCTGAGGTCACAGCCCTGATCCACAAGAGATAAAAGGAGAGAGAAGCAAGCAGAGAGATGGGGACTTTATCCAAAACCAAACCAAACCCACTGCCGTCGAGTTGATTCCGACTCATAGTGACCCTATAGGACAGAGTAGAACTGCCTGATAGAGTTTCCAAGGAGTACCTGGCAGATTCGAACTGCCGACCTCTTGGTTAGCAGCTGTAGCACTTAACCACTATGCCACCAAGGTTTCTGGGCACTTGATGCCACCAAGAAAAAAGAGTCAGGAGCAGAATGCATCCATTGGACCCAGGATCCCTGCACTGAGAAGCTCCAACACTATGGGAGTGATAGGGACCTTGATGATTAGGCCCTTCCCCAGAGCTGACAGACAGAGAAAGCTTTCCCCTGGAGCTGGTACCCTGAATTCGAACTTCTAGTCCCCTAAACTGTGAGAGAATAAATTTCTCTTTGTAAAAGCCATCTACTTATGGTATTTCAGCTATAACAGCACTAGACAGCTAAGACAGCTACCCACTACCCGACCATCTATTGTACTATGCTTCTTGTTGTATTGCTATGATGCTAGAAGCTATGTCACTGGTATTTCAGATATCACTAGTCTCACCCATGGTAGGCAGGACTCTTTCAGCAGAGTCTCCAGACTAACATGGACTAGAAAGAAAGGTCTGGTGACCCACTTTAGAAAACTAGCCAGTGAAAATTTGTTGGGTCACAACAGAATATTGTCTGAAATAGTGCTGAAAGATAAGCCCTCTAGGTTGGAAGGCACTCAAAATACAGAGTGCTCACAACAATGGATTGAAGCATATGTGAAGATGGTACAGGACTAGACAACATTTTGTTCTGTTGTACATGATGTCACCATAAGTTGGAGTGGACTCGACAGCCACTAACAACAATAACAGAAAGGCTACAAGTGCTTGACGGCCCCCATCTGTCACTCTGGGATCAAACATTGCCCTCTCTTCCTATTCTATTGCCGGGGAGAAAACCCACCATGGCTGACATCTTCATGTGAACTGGCTCCTAGACAGATGCTCTTCCCTGACAGCCAGAAGAAACCAGGGTACCTCGAGGTAGAAACCCGTTGCCATCGAGTCGATTCCGACTCATTGCAACCCTATAGGACAGAGTAGAGCTGCCGTATATAGTTTCCAAGGACCGCCTGGTGGATTCAAACTGCTGACCTTTGGGTTAACAGCTGTAGCCCTTAAGCACTACGCCACCAGGGTTTCCACGAGGTAGAAGGTGGAGAAAAGATGATAATGGGAACAAGAAGATTGGCGAATTAGGAATTTCCAACTGTGGCTGCTTCATGGTCTTGCTTAAGCCTATCCGTTATCAAGGTCTTAGAGGAATGAAGAACAGGCAGAGTCCCAAGATGGGAGCATTAGGCTGGGGGAGATACCTGAGGTCCTAGAATTAATAGGAAGCCCAGAATTGGTGCCACCCCAGGCCAAAACCAGGCTTAAAAAAATAAATAACCAGTTGCTGTCAAGCCGATTTCAACTCATGGCAATCCCATATGTGCCAGAGTAGAACTGGGTTCCATAGGGTTTTCAGTGGCTGATTTTTCAGAAGTAGATCACCAGGCTTTTCTTCTGAGGTACCTCTGGGTGGACTTGAACCTCTTTCCGGTTAGCAGACAGGAGTATTAACGGTTTGTACCACCAAGGGGCTCCTAGACCAGACTTACTAGTCCCTTTTTCTCTCCACTATCACAGCCCTGGTGGCGTAGTGGTTAAGCATTCAGCTGCTAACCAAAAGACTGGCAGTTCGAATCCACCGGCTGTTCCTTGGAAACCCTATGGGGCAGTTCTCCTCTGTCCTACAGGGTTGCTATGAGTCAGAATCGACTCAATGGCATCGGGCTTTTAATCACAGCCAGAAGTCCAGAGGTGGTGCAGACTCTTAAGTGCTTAACTGCTAACTGAAAGGCTGGCAGTTAGAACCCACTCGGAGGCACCTCAGAAGAAAGGCCTGGCGATCTGTTTCCTAAAGGTCATAGCCTTGAAAACCCTGTGGAGTGCAGTTCTACTGTGCAACACATGAGGCTGCCATGAGTTGGAATCCACTGATGGCAACTGGTTTACTTCTGTTTTTTGGTCATCGCAGCCCTGGTGGAGCAGTGGTTAACTGCTTAGCTGCTAACCAAAAGTTGGCAGTTCAAACCCACCAGCCGCTTCGTGGGAGAAACATGTGGCAATCTGCTTCTGTAAGGATTACAGACTTGGAAACTGTATGGGGGCAGTTCTACTTTGCCCTATAGGGTCACTATGAGTCAGAATAGACTTGACAGCAACTGTATTTATTTGGGGTTTTTTGAACTGAGGGGGCGGGCCAGAACCAGGGTCTCCTAAAGCCACCAGGGGGCAGCACCCACCCATCCACAGTGGCTGTCATAAAGCAGGCTGGGCAGGGGGCTCTCTTTCGTGGGTTCTGTGCTTTGGGGGAGTATCATGACCTCAGGCACAGAGAACTAATGGAGACAAGCCACATGATGGCAACACAGCACGCTGACTCCCCCAGAAAAGTCCAGGCTAGCCCAGGGCTCTAGAATAAAACCTGAAGCAACTGGTAAGGCCTTCTCTGTAGGCCTCTGGCCTGAGGCTAGGCTTGCATGTCCAGGAGGGCGTCAGTGCTTGAGTCAGGTGACCTCCCACCCAGCTCACCTTCACTCGGCTGCCTCTCCCAGGCTGGACTCTCTGCTTTCCTTGTCTTTTCCTAGCCCACCCCAGTCTTCCGTCCTCCCTTCCAGGTCTCCTTCTCCCTTGCCACCTTTCTCCCTCCGCATATCTCTTCAGGTGCTCATCACCTTCGTCCACAAACACTGCAGAACGGAAGCCCCATGAGAGGAGAGATTTATTGGAGGGGGAGGGGAAGTGAGGTGGGAACAGTTTCTGGCACATAGTAGGGACTTAAGAAATACTTATTGAATAAATAAATGCATTAGGTGTAGGATACTGCGCTGGTCTTTTCCCCTCTCTCACTCCATCCCCATGAACCTCTCCCCTTTCTCCCAGTTTGAGGAGTGGCTGAATTGGCAAGTTGGAGGAATGGAAAGAAGAGGAGGGACCCTAAGAGAGCTTGCCAGAACACAGTCCAAACAGGGCTTTAAAGGTCAATTTTTGAATATCCTCTCTGTGGTTCTTCCTTCCTAAGTCCAGCTCCTGGCCACTCCTGGGTCTTCTCTGCCCAGTCGCATTTGGGATATTTCTTTTTTGCTGTAGCAAACTCATAGTCAGCTGAAGTCTGAAATGTAAACCTCAAGCCTGGGGGGTAAGGGAACTGGGCACCAAAGGGGTGCCAGCAAATGTGTGTTTCTGATTACCATCCAGGATGGTCCCCACCTTCCCTGCATATGAGTAAAAATGAGTACAGACCATCAAAGCTCATTGTTGTTTTGGTTTTCTGACTTCATGAGTGACTTTTCCTTGTAAGAATCCTTTCCATCTGCACTAGGCTTTTAAGTTTTCCTCAGAGCACACCCAGGCTCTTGTCTTGTTTTTCCCAGGATACCTTGCTACTGCCTGATCTGGCAAGTGGATGGTACACAGGTGTCCAGGGCAGATGTGTCACCCACCTTGGATTTCTGCCTTAAAATCCTCCTTACATCACCCAGTCATGGAGACTGCCTTCAACTAGAAAAACTGGGGATTAAAGATGCAAAAGCGGTTCTGGATTTAAAAACAAAAACAAATGAATCTGGAAATGGCTCTTGGGATAGTGCCAGAAAAGTCGGATTGGTGCCTAATGTTTTGGGTATGGCAACTTCTCAATCACTCAGCAAATAGGTTCTCTGAGGCAGGCACTGTAGGAGCTATCAAGATGAAAAAGCACAGCGCAGTCTTGAGGAGCTCAGGGTCGGTGAGGGGAGATGAGGCATGCCTCTGGCAAAGTCAAACTGCAATGAGGGAAACAATAGTAAAAGCAGGAGTCACGAGGCAGTCACCTTCCATTGCCCCCCAGAGCAGCAATGAGCAAGGGCTTTAATAGAATGATCTTTCAGGGCCACTCATCACCCCGCCCCCTCAGGGTTCCGGTTTCATTTCACCCAGGCAAGGAGTCGCTTATCTGCCCAAGGCCGCCCTATCCCCCATCCATCCGGCGGGGGACTCGGTGGCCGTGACCGAGGCAGTAACATCAAGGCCACAGACATTTTGGCCCCTGCTTGGGCCTCAAGGCACAGGATGGGGGCGGGGTGGTCAGGAGGCCCCAATATGGTGTCTGGGGCAGGAGGGGGCAGCCGCTCCTTGACGACGCCGTCTCCCCACTCGCTTAGTTTCCAGGCCTCTAGTCAGCTGCAGTGAAACCGCAACAACACAACCAGCTTGGCGGGGGGGGGGGGGGACGATGGACGTAGACTGGTGAGGCTGGCGGAGGGTAGGCCGAGGTTAGAGGTCAGGGGTCGAGAGCGCTCCGGTGTCAACGGGCTGCAGTGGGAGGAGCTGCGGACTCGGGGAGGGCGGGAGCTGGGCCGAGGGGGGCGGAAGGGGATGGTAGCGGAGGCGCGCAGGAGCCGCGCGCTGGGCTGGGCCCTGGAGACGAGGGGGTTACGCGCCTCAGCTTGGCTCGGATCGGCGGAGGCAAGCTGAGCTCCGCCGCCGGGGCCCTGCAGCGCAACGGGCCTGCCCCGCGCCGCGCCCCACCGACCCCGCCCCGAGGAGGGCGCATCCGGGCGAGGCGGAGCCAGGAGGAAAAGGCGCCACTGGAGCGTGGCGGCCGCAGCCATCGCGGGAGTGAGACCCGGAGCCCCCCGAGCCCCCGCCAACCGCCGCCCAGGCACCCCCTTCCCTAGGCCACCTCCCCGCCCGGAGATGGGCAGACGCGTAGATGGCGTGGCTCTCAGCGGCGCCAGATCGCAGGAGCCCGGCGCCGGGGCGCTGCGCTGAGGCTCCCGCTCGGCGCGGCCCGGGAAGCCTGCAGGTGTCCTTGGCCGGTCAGTCGCCGCCGCCCGGGGGACTCCTTCGCCAGTGCCAAGAGCCGAGCTGCCCGGAGGGGCCCCGCCCCTCGCTCCGCGCCACGCAGGACGCCCCGTCTGAGGCCCCCCCGCCCCAGCGCGGCCCCCGCAGCGTTGCGCCCAGCCCAGTCCCGCTGCCAGCCGCTGCCGTGCCGCGGACGCTGGACCCGAGGCTCGCTCCTGCGGGCGCGCTTGTTTTCCTGCCGTCGCCACCGCCTCACCCTGCGCAGCCCCCATTCGCCCGCCCGCAGCGCTCGGCTCAGCCCCGCCCGCCATCCGTGCCCAGCGCTGGATTTATGAATGGGGGGAAGAGGCCACATGCGGCCGCCGCCGCCTCGTGTTGACCGCACGCAGCCCGGGCCCGCGGAGCTCCGGCTGCGGTGAGAGCGTCGCCCCGGCCCCGGCCCCGGCAAACGCTCGGAAGACTTGTTGCTGCTGCACTGCAGCCGCTGCGGGGAAGCCGGCAGCTCCCGGAGCTCGGTGCGGTCTGGGAACCGGAGGGTGGCCCGTGTGAATGTGAGCGCGCGCGCGTCCCGGCCCCTCGCAGTGCGCTTGGACTGTGCGCTTCCCTGTCTTTTCGGGGGTAGGGGGGGCGTGGCCCGGCCCCAAGCATCTGCGTGCCCTGTCCTCTCTGGGGAGCGTGTGTGCCGGCCCCTGCTTCCCCAGGCCTCTCACTTGG
Source organism: Elephas maximus indicus (assembly GCF_024166365.1). NCBI lineage: Eukaryota > Metazoa > Chordata > Mammalia > Proboscidea > Elephantidae > Elephas > Elephas maximus. The sequence goes on along the minus strand of NC_064821.1, from coordinate 171,113,628 downwards.
GTCCTCGGCTCACCTCTCCCCTTCCTGTCTCCTTCTCGGCGCTGCCTCCCCAAACCTCAACCACCTGTGCGCCCAAGAAACCCAACTCCTCCGGCTCCGCGCCCCGGCGGGGAGGCAGGGCCACGCCGCAGAGGGGCCGCAGCCACCTCCTGCCTACTCCTCGTCTCCTCCCCCTCCCCCGTCTGACGCTGCCTCCTCGGGAAGGGTGTTTGGAGGGCAGCGGCAGCCCCAAGCCGGAGCCCCGCAGCGCTTCTTATGATCAGCTCGGTGTGTGTCTCCTCCTACCGCGGGCGCAAGTCGGGGAACAAGCCGCCGTCCAAAACATGTCTGAAGGAGGAGATGGCCAAGGGCGAGGCGTCGGAGAAGATCATCATCAACGTGGGCGGCACGCGACATGAGACCTACCGCAGCACCCTGCGCACCCTACCGGGCACCCGCCTCGCCTGGCTGGCCGATCCCGACGGCGGGGGCCGGACCGAGTCTGATGGCGGCGGTGCTGGCAGCAGCGGCGGCAGCGGCAGCGGCGGCTGCGAGTTCTTCTTCGACCGGCACCCAGGCGTCTTCGCCTACGTGCTCAACTACTACCGCACCGGCAAGCTGCACTGCCCGGCGGACGTTTGCGGGCCGCTCTTCGAGGAGGAGCTCACCTTTTGGGGCATCGACGAGACCGACGTGGAGCCCTGCTGTTGGATGACCTACCGGCAGCACCGGGACGCCGAGGAGGCGCTCGACATCTTCGAGAGCCCGGACGGAGGCGCTGGCGGCGCGGGGCCCAGCGACGAGGCCGGCGACGATGAGCGGGAGCTAGCCCTGCAGCGCCTGGGCCCCCATGAAGGCGGCGCGGGCCCCGGCGCCGGGCTGGGGGGCTGCCGCGGCTGGCAGCCCCGCATGTGGGCGCTTTTCGAGGATCCTTACTCCTCTCGGGCGGCCAGGGTGAGTGGCAGGATCTCAGGTCTGCGAGGGGCCTTGGCGGTGGTGGGTAGGGACAAGACAGAGGGGGAGCTAAGGCTGTGACTTACCTTACCCAGGGGATGTGATGTTCCCTCATCCTTCCCTTCTCCCAATTCCTCTGTGCTTAGGTTTTTTCGGTTTACATGGGCCCTCTGGGGAATTACACACTCCCACCCTCTCCCAGCACGCTTCATCAGGAGATTGCACACTTACTACTTGGATATAATCCCAGCTGTCTTTTTCATGGCATACCCTTCCAGAGAGTGGGGTGCCCTTAGTTCAGCTCTTCCACCCCCTTCTCTGGTCTCTGGTCTGCACAGGCCACCATCTCCAGCTGCCCCCCACCCCACAGGGCCGGGGTTTTGGGGAGCTGGGATAAGGCCTTCTGCTAGGATCACAGAATGTAGAAGAAAACTCGAGTGCGCTGAGCACCTGCTCTGTGGCAGGCGTTGTGCTAGATGTTTCCATACAGGTCACTTCATTTAAATCCTTCCAGCAGCAGCTCACTGTGGTAGGAACTGTTGGTTTTAGAAGAGGGGATGCAGGCTTCCAGCATCTTCGACTTCAGGCCTATCACCCAGGTTTAGGAGAGGCCTTTCTTCACAGGCACTGAGTCAAGATGCCTGCCCCATGTCATGTCCCCAAGGGACACACCTGGCAGGGAGCGCACCTCGCATGACCTGGCCTCAGCTGGAGTGAGAGAGAGACTGGATGGGCCTCGTGTTCTGGGTCCTTCCAGCACCCACAGCTAGTGGCGAGCCACAGGCTGCTGGTGATGCTACCAGATTTGGTACCACTTGTTTCTTACTGCTACAGCACAAATTGGTTCCCCACAAAGCCTGGTTCAGGTTACTGATTGAAATGGGTGTATGGGGCTAGGGGGAACAGGCTGATTTAGGCAAGATCTTGTCCCTTCCCACCAGCACCCCCCCATCAATCTAGGCTCCCTTAATCGTCTCATATAAAGGTGTGGTGGGAGAGACACTCATTCTACCCTTTATAATTGGGCAGCTAAAAAAAACCCAAAGGATGGTTTCACCCAAAACAACAATAGCAACAACAACAAAAAAAAAGTTGCTGTCGACTGGAAAGAAAGCCCTGCAGGCTGTCGTCTGATCTTATGACCAGCATCCTGAGGCCCACTGAGGTCGGTCTGGGAGATAGGAAAGAGCAACATGAATTGTTGGATCTTGACTGCTTCCTGCTGTGGACAGGGTCCCAAGTTGTCATGTTAATGAGTCTCAGAGCCCTGCCACCTTCCTTCCTCAGCATCTCATGTGCTGAGCCTCAACCCAGTCATGGCAGGAAAAGTTCCACTTCCCCACCCAGGGGAGGGGAGGAGATTGGGGGATAGGATTGCAAGGAGGGGCCAGGCAGGTATGCATGCTAGACCAGGGCAGACATCTACCTTGGCAGAGAAGGGAGGTGTCAGGGGCTGTGGCCTTCCAGATTGGGGCTGCAGGTACCACAGAGCAACCACTGGAAGGCCAAGGACGTTATTCATGGTTAAGCGTGAAACCAGAGTCAGCTGCCTTCATTTCTTTCCCTACAAGCCTGACACCAGCTCAGAAGGTGAGGGCACAGTAATGTCCCTGGCCTAGGTCTGCTGTTGAGTGCCATGGATGGACTTCACATGCAGTAAGCTAACCCTGCTGGTGTCGGCTCTTGGTTGGCTGCACCAGAAGAGAAAGACAACCACACATCATCTCGCCTCTTTGAAAGCTAGCAGGAGGAGGAGACGTATTTACTTTGGTAGAGATGGGGAAAAGAGGACAAGCCAGGGAGGCAGAAGTGAGACCAGGTGGTTAGAGGAGCCAGACGTTACTTCTGAGCCTTCTGGGATCTCGGGGGGCTTTTCACCTGCTCGGATTCTTTTCTCTGGGGTTCTAGGGCACTACTGTATCATCAATGAGTTTATTTTCTCCTCAACTCACCGCAGAGTGGCCCAGCCAGGGGCCTCTGTGAGTAAGCTCAGAGCCTTGTCTGCCCCCTTGGAGCCCTCCAGGACCCCAAGATGTTGTTGTTATTAGGTGCCACTGAGTTGATTTTTCAACTCTTAGTGACCCCATGTGACAGAGCAGAACTGCTCCATACAGTTTTCTAGGCTGTAGCCTTTACTGGAGCAGATCGCCAGGTCTTCTGCAGAGGTACAGGTTAGGTTCAAATTGCCAGCCTCTCAGTTAGCAGCCAAATGCTTAACTCACACCACCAGGGCTTCTTGGAGCCCGAGGTACTTTTCCTTTTTGACGTGGAATCACATCAGCCAGGGCATTCCAGTTGAGGTCTGAAGTTGGGGGCAAAAAAAAAAAAAGGCAGGATTAATTCTTCCCATTTCAGCGACGAGGGAACCAAGATCCAGAGGAGTTAAGTATCTTGCCAGAGACACTTAACTAGTAGCAAAGCCAGCAAGCCACCCCTAGTTTCCAACCTTCTGGCTCTTAATACTGATGTGAATAGCTGGGTGGAGCCTTGGCCGGCATATGTGCCAAAAGAGGGTGTGGCTGATGCTAAGGAACACAGGTAAAGGCAAGCCCTCTGGCTGGCTGCCTGTTCGTGGGAGAGTACGTAAGTTTTAAAAAGTAATTGATAATTGCTATTTATTGAGCACCTAGTGCAGGTACTTTGGTATGTAGTTTACATTAATCTCTGAGTGTCCCAGGGAACTTAAGAGAGGGCGTTATCTCCGTTAAGCTTAAAAGGGAGGTATTACTCCCATTTAACAGTTTAGGAAACTGAGGCTACGCGAGGGTAAACAACTTGCCCAAGATCACACAGCTTGACAGTGGCTGGGCTGTGAATCAAAACCAGGGTTCCTTGACTCCCAAGCCCTTGTTCTTCGGATTACATGTTCTTTCCACTAAACTAGGCTGTTTTCAAAGTGAAGAGGTGGCTCGTTTCTTACTCTGGCCTGGGAGGTGTTCTCAGGTTCTGTTCCTTCTATGGATGACATCAGGAGACCCAGGGGCAGATGGGGACATCCAAAGGGAACTTATTCTCTTATGCCTCTAGGCCCGAGGGTACAGGGTTGTGCAGGGGCTTCTGGGCCAAACCCCCCTCTTTCCGCGTAGTCCACTGCTCTTCCCTACCCCAGCCCTGTTGCCCTAGGTATGTGTGCAGCCTTCCTTCCCATACCTCCTCCCTCAGCCACTGCCTCCCTGGAAAGAGCCTGCAGCCCAGAACAGCCAGGCTGCAGAGTGGTGGGCTGGGGGTGCTTGCCGAGGGCGAATAAGGGCAGAAGATAGTGCTCTGCCCCGAGGCTTCTGTTCTCACACGGCAGCCCAGTCATTTGAGAAGTGCGTTATGACAGGAGCAAAACAGACACACACGGCAAGTGAACTGAGCTGATTATGGGAGACTGTTGCCTAGCTACCAGCCTGGCCCACGGTGCCATTCCCGTTAAGTCAGGCTACCTACCGGCCTAGGGTGCTGGCTCCTGCTGCCTTCTCTGTGGCTGGCCCATGGGCAGCTGTTGCTGTGGTTCTGTTGCTGTGGCCTGACCTGGGGCAGGCTGGCCCTGTTCCCACCTGCCCGCTGCTCACCATCCCAGGCAAAATAAGAGCCTCACCAGCTGCCAGAGAGGCTTCACAGCTTGAGGAAGGCCTTGGGCAGTGTCTACAGCTGTAAAATCATGCTTTCCTCCTTTTCTGAGGGCAGACAGGAGGGCCTGGTGAATGGGGACCTGGGACACCCTCCCTCGCCCCCAGTCTCCAGAGGTCTCGGGCTGGGCTGGCTTTATCTCAGTTAGTGGCCCTATACAGATGATAGTCATACTGAGTGAGTTCCTGGATTGAGTTTCGTCACGATGTTTCCCTTCTGAAGTAGCCCATAGGATCCCCATTGCTCCAGGAATGCAGCTAGAGCTAGCTTTAACATTTGTTAAGCACCCACAGTGTGTCAGGAGCTATGACTTGTGCCTTCTCCTAATACCTCGTTTGGCCCATGTGACCCAAGGATTACTAACGTCAATTTACAGAAGAGGAAACTGAGGCGCAGAGGGGCTTGCTCAAGGTCACACAGCTGATGGTAGACTAAGATTCAAACCCAGGTCTCATGAATCCAAGACTATGCCTCAGCAGCCTCCTGTGCCTTCTGACTGGAGAGAGCCTTTGGCTACAGGAGGGCACGCAGGACACCTCTCAGCAGACAGCGTGAGGGACAAGTGGAGATGTTTCTCTTCTCTGCTCTCCTCCCAGCCCTTCCTTTATTTCTTTCCCCTATAGACTTAAGCTCGGGTCTTTTTACTCCCTAGAATTGCTCAAGCCTGAGTTTTCACTCTCTTTTTTTTCTCATGATGGGACTTTCTTAGGAAAAAAAAGGAGACTTGGTTAGGAGTAGAGGCCTGGTTTCCACTGGTACAAGCAGAGGAATGAAACCAAGGCCTTCTAGAAAAGAAATTCAGAGCCTTGTTCCTACCTGCCCCCTTCTGAAGGCCTCCACCCTCTTTTCTCCGGACCTGACGTTGCCTGGGACTTGTGAAGCCTCGGGACCAGTCAGCTGTGGCCATATCTAGCTTCGGAATGAGGCCCAGGGCTCGCTGAGCCTCTGCCATCTGGGCTAGGGTGAGGCGGGAACCTAAGCCCAGGAAGTTTGGTGCCCTGGCCTGCCTGCCCAGTCCCCAGGAGGGCAGATGTCCCAGGGTAACCCCTGGGCCTCCTGAGGAGCAGGAGGGGTGCCAGGCTGAGGGCTGCAGGCCTCCTGCAGACCCTGCCCTGAGGCAAACTTCTAGCTTCCTCCTGGGTTTATTTTGTGTTTTCCTGTCTCATTCTGAACAGACCAACATTTGCCTCTGAACATCTTGTCTCTCGATGATGAGGTGTTTCTGTTTGTCATCATTTGGGGTGGGGTGTGGAGTAAGGGGAGAATAAAATAAACCTGGGCTATTTTGGAAAGCGGGGGCAAGAGTAGGCAAGAGCAGAGTCAAGCAGATGGGCCTTGGGAATGCGGAGCCCCTGGGCCCCTCACCTCCACCCAGGACAGTGTTGGCCTGGGATGCTGGGCGCCGGGGCACTCGTGCCATCCTTGCTCCTTGGGCACAGCCAGCCTGCCATGACCTCCGGCCCAGCTCCCTGCAGGGGTTTTCTTCAGGCTGGAGGGGTGGTTGTCTGGCCCCTGACAGGGGTACCAATCAGGCAGTGAGTTTGGCCCCCCTGGAGAGCAGCCGATTTCTGAAGGCCCAGGTTGTTGTCGTTAGCTACTGTTGAGTCAGCCCTCGACTCATGGTGACACCATGCACAACAAGATCAGATCATTGTGATCCACAGGGTTTTCACTGGCTGATTTTAGGAAGTAAATCACCGGTGCTTTCTTCCTAGCATCTTAGTTTGGAAGCTCCGCTGAAAACTTCTGCATCAGAGTAACATGCGAGCCTCCACTGACAAACAGTGCTGGCTGTGCACTGCCCAGAAACCAGAGCTGGGCCTCCTGCACAGAGTGAGAGAATTCTACCACAGAACCACCACTGCCCCCGGAGGCCCAATGCTTGGCGCTATTCCTGAGCACACCTTTGTCATCTCTAGCCCTAGTCAGTGGGGCTAACAGTCTTTCCTAGTGGCACGCTCCCCGGGACTGGGAGAGGAAGTAGGCATTCTGAAATGCGGCAAACATTTATCGAGCACTGTGTACAGGTACTATGCTGGTTTCTGGAAATACAAAGACTAAAAAATGTCAGGTTAGGTGGAGTAGGTGGCGGTTGGGGAAATAGCTGACAAGAAATGGTAACAATAAAACAAGACAAATCATGAGAGGAGCCATGGTAGTTGTAAAAAAAATAATAATAATAAGTTGAATAGAAAGTGAGAGTAATAAACCCCAGCTCTTTGTCAGATGGGGTTTGGGGGGTGTATAAGGAGCCCTGGTGGAGCAGTGGTTAAAATGCTCGGGTACTAACCGAAAGGTCAGCAGTTTGAACCCACCAGCCGCTCCTTGGGAGAAAGATGTGACAGCCTGTGTCCATAAAGATGTACAGCTTTGGAAGCCCTATGGGGCAATTCTTCTCTGTCCTGTGGGGTCGCTATGAATCAGAATCGACTCGATGGCAGTGGGTTTGGGTTTTTTGATAGAGAGTCTTCAACAAGGAAATAGAAGATGAGCTGGGTGGGCCTGGCAGGATGATAATGATTGAACTCCCTTAAATAATGTTGGGAAGGAGACACGTTATAAATAAATAAATAAACCTTCAATGTGGGTAGCGCTGAACCATGCCGAGTTAGGGAAGGGGGAAATTGCGTGGCTAGGGGACCAGCCCGAGCAGAGATGGGGCCACATGGGCCATGGCTAGGCAATAACCAGGAACTGCATTTGGTGAGACAGTAGCAAGTTCTCGGCCAGTGATCTTGACTGGGCTTAATTCCTTCTGGGGCCGAGACCCATCTGCTCTGGGCAGCCCAACAGCTTTGAGAGGCTCCTAGTGGACGGGCATCGATAGGCATAGGTAGGGGCTGGCTCTGGACACTGGAACCAGAGGGTCCTGGCTTAGGGTGGGAGGGGCCAGGGTCAGGTTCTGCTCCTAGGGGAGCCCAGGGAGGGTGTCCCTGAGCTGGGATCTGGGCCTCTCAGTACAGGCTGTCCTCTAGGAGCTCAGGAACAGCTGAGAAATGCCTTCCCTGACAGAATCCCTTGCCTTTCCTAGCTCTTCTTCCCCACAGCTGCCCCCACTTACTCACTTTCCAGCACTAGTGTCTGGGCACTGGGATCTTGCGTCCCTGGAAGGCTCACCCCATCCTCACGGGTCTTCTTCTGCAATTGTCTTTGTCTGTGCACTCACCTTTCCTTTCTCCTACACACCATCCTTAATGTAGGTTGGGCTTTTATGCCTGTGCCTGAGTCTCCTTATGTTTATCTGTCCATCTGTCCTCCTAGCCTTTTTTCCTCTTGGCTCCTCCACCCCAAGGCACTCCCCTCATTGAAAAGTCAGTTCCCAATAACTGGTGTCTGTCACCTCTCCCCTTCACCAGGCACATGCCAAATTCCTGAGACACTATAGGCTCTGTGCTGAATTTTATAAATACGATTTCGTTTAATCCTCAGAACAACCCTACTAACAAACCAAGCATGCTCTGGCCTTAGGACCTTTGCACTGTCTGTTCCCTCGGCCTCTCACATGCTCGTGGGTCCTCATGTGGCTTGCTCCCTTCAGGTCCCTGCTGAGATGCCACCTTGTCATTGAGGCCTTGCTTGATCACCCTGTTTGAAATGCTCCCCCACCCTCATACCCCTTATCGCCTTTTCCTCGTTTTCCCCCTAACGCTTATATTGTCTGACGTACTCTGTATTTCACTTGTTTGTTTGTTGACAGTCCCCGCCCCCCCATCCCCACTAGAATGTAAGGTCAGAGGGGCAAGGATGTTTGTCTCTTTGCTTCCTGCTGTTCCCCAGCACCCAGCACTGTGCCTGACACATACTGGGTGCTCAGTCCTTGACTTATGAATGAGGATCCTAAGTCTCAGAGGGAAACCCTGGCGGTGTAGTGGTTAAGAGCTATGGCCGCTAACCAAAAGGTCTGCAGTTTGAATTCACCAGGCGCTCCTTGGAAACCATATGGGGCAGTTCTCCTCTGTCCTGTAGGGTCACTATGAATTGGAATCGACTCAACGGCAACGGGTTTTTTTAAGGCTCAAAACCCAAAAAACCAAACCCAGTGCCGTCGAGTCGATTCCGACTCATAGCGACTCTATAGGACAGAGTAGAACTGCCCCACAGAGTTTGCAAGGAGTGCCTGGCGGATTCGAACTGCTGACCCTTAGCACTTAACCACTACGCCACCAGGGTTTGGTTTTAAGGCTCAGAACTTACCTAAGGTCTTAGAGTAAGTCTCACACTTCCACCAAAGACAGCCTTAGGGCAGGGTTGGTGGAGGAGGCTGGTCAACAGCTGAAACATCTAGGCCTCTGGGAATGGGTGGGTCAGCTACGGTAAGACTATTCTAGAAAGGCTCTCAAACCCTAAAATTAAGCCAAACACATTTTTTTTTTCAGCAAGCACTCTTTTGTAGCCGAAAAAGAGCCAGAGCCCAGCAGGACATAGCAGGAGGCTGAGGAGAGGCACTCTCCTGCACAGAGGTAGGGGCCCCCCAGGCCAGGGTAGAGATCTTCCTGCATCCTCCCAGCAGGCAGGAGAGGAGCTGCTACCAGCAGAGCCAGTTCACACAAGTAGTTTTCTGCTTGGGCAATTTTGACTAATGGCAGAATCCATGATGCGTGTCCTCATGCAGTGGAAAACTGACCACTTCGGCCCTCACAGCTTAGCCGTGGGAGCCAGGGCTAGTCACTTCTCGCTGAGCCTCGGTTTCTTCATCTGTAAAACAGCAGAAGGGGAGTGGAACTGGATGACCCCCTCAGGCGTCTTTCAATTCTAAAAAGTCAAGATTCTGTGGTATTCTTGGCTCCAGATCCAACTTACCTCAGAAGCTGCACACACGGATCCACGGGGGCTCCTCATGCCACCTCAACTCTGTTATGTCAGTATCAGTTGGTATTGAGTTGATTCCAACTCATGGTGACCCCGCCATGTGTGTCAAGAGTAGAATTGCGTTCCATTGGGTTTTCAGTGGCTGTGATCTTTTGGAATTAGATGGCCAGGCCTTTCTTCTGAGGCACCTCTGAGTAGATTTGAACCATCAACCTTTCAGTTAGCAGCTGAGCACTTAACCATTCGTGCCACCCAGGGACTCCGTCATATCAGTAAGAGCTACCATTTATTGGGCACTTAATTGTGTGCCAGGCACTTGGCATGTAGGTGCTTTTTAATTCTACAGTAACACTACAAGGTGGGTACTAGTACTATCCCCATTTTATAGTGAGCTAACAGGCACAGAGTGCCATTTACCGGGCTGAGTGGGTAGGGCCAGGATGAGGACCCTAGGCAGTCTGTCCCCTGGCAGTCTAGCCCTGAGCTCCTTAGTGCTCTTTTGCTCCTCAATCTCGGATTCATGAGGCCCAGTAGCCCCGTGTCTGGGAGTACAGGGGCCAGTGGGTGGGAGGCTCAGATGCCCACTGCCAGCTCTATAGGATGGCCCGGTGGGGTCTGAACTGAGAGTCAAGCTTGAGGAGTTGACCTCTAAGCAGAGACGAGTTGCTGCAGCCGCCTCCTCCCCAGGCTTCTTTCTGTCCAGGGAGGCCCCAGGTCAGTGGAGCTGTGAGAAAGAAAGCAGTATCCCTGCCCCCAAGGGAAGACCAGGTGAAAGACATGATTGCAAGCAGAGTCATCCACTCAAGATAATTCAATTTGGGGAATAACTTAGGGGGAAAAGGAAGAATTTGGGCCCTGAAGGGGAACTGGTAACTTCGGGACCCACTTGAGGCAACACGCCAGAACCCAGGTACCTGGCTCTGTCTCCTCAGAGAGTGAGGGCTTCCTGGGGCCTCCCTGTACCTGCCGCCCAGGCCTGGAGGCATCTCAGGGGAGACTGAGGCCCACCAAGGTTTTGTCAAAGGAGTAGTGGGTTCTCCCCACTAGTTTGGTCAGAAGAGTTGGGGGAAAGAGCTTGGAGCTGAGATAGGAGGCCTGAATGCAGTTTGATCCTGAGCAAGTCATCTGCTTCTCATGCCTCCATTTCCCCAGACAGATGGGCACACTTGGCTACCCTTTACCTGCCTTCATCTTCTGAAAGGTGGGCGGAGAGGGGGAGAAGTAAACAGATGGACAGTTCTGTTTTTAAAAAAGAAAGCAAAAGTGAGTGAATGCTGCAGGAGTCAGGAGGGGTGGTTTATACCTCTGTACCTGAATGGGGGCTGTCTTGCCTGCTGCAGAACGAACTTGGGGTAGGGGGGTGGCAGCTGAGGAAGGCACTGAGGCCTCCTCCTTGGCCCTTCACAGAGTGGCCAAGGCTGGCCTCCCCCCCCCCCCCCCGCCTGACTTTGCCCTGTGCTCAGCCCCTTGGGCAGCTCTTCCTGAACTTGTTTATCCAAATCACTAATTACCCTCGTGCTCAGGCTCCCAGGTGGACCAACTCTCCTGGCTAACTTTTCTTTGGAGAAAAGACTCCCACTTCTCATGCTTCCTGGCGGAGCTAGGATATGCTGTCCCCACCCCTGACCCCAACTCCCACAGTTGCCTCTGCTTTGGGGGAGGGGGAAGGGCAGGTGGTTGGTTCCAGGTCTCTGGAGCCTCAGCATCACCACCAGGCAGGCACCTTCACCAACTCATCTCTGGCTGGCTGTGGAGAGCCCACAGGCTGGAGCCATTTGTCTAATGCCCACATCAGACTATTGTCTGGGCAGCCCATTTCTCAAAGGATGGAATATGTGGCTGGAAGAGGAACTTGAAATTTACCTTCATGGGGCAGAAGGAGGCAGGAGAACCTCCAGGCAAAGTTGTAAGGTGGGAAAGTGTTCTGTGGTCCTCTCTCCTACCCCAACCTCCTTCCATGCCATTTCTCATCAACCCGTCCATGCTGAAGTATAAATGGGATCAGTCTTAGTGTGTGGTGGAGGTCCGTCCTAGCCAAAAGTACACATCCCTTAGGGTGAAATAACAGGCGTCATGGAACTCTCTGGGAGCAGCATCGATAATTCAAAGAATGCTTTCCTGGACCTATGAATTGACCCTGCCCATGCCCAGCTGCTAACTGAGAGGTTGACAGTTCAAGTCTACTCAGGCATTTTGGAAGAAAGGCCTGGCAATCTACTTCCCAAAAATCAGCCATCGAAAACCCTGTGGAGTGCAGTTCTAGTCTGACACACATGGGATCGCTGTGAGTTGGAATCAACTCACTGGCAACTGATTTGGGGAGATGGTGAAGACAGTGTGACATAATGACAAGGTATAACCAACCTCTGAAGTTAGACAGTTGGGAGTTCAAATTTGGTTTCCACCCCTTCCAGTCTGTGTGACCTTAGGCAAGTACCTAACCTCTGTGATCTTCAGTTCCTCTATAAAATGGGATGATGAGATCTCCTTCACAGGGCTGCTGGGAAGATTGAAGGAGGTGGAGCATACAGAGTGCCTAACAGTGCCAGGCTCAGACTAGACAGCTAATGAATACTCATTCCCGAAGTTCCCTCCTCAGACTGGCCCCTGCTGCAGAAGCCCTGGAGGTGCTGCTGCTGGCTTAGTTTTCCCCAGGTCCCTCTCTAGTCTCCATTGGTGGTGTGCAGTAATAAAAGCAAGGCGTGCCCTCCCCCTCCTGGTGCAGATTCCTAGTGAAAAAAGCATCTCTGAGAGGGAGGCCTGGCTCCTCGCTGGCCAGGGTAAGGCCACCAAACCCCAGTGCCTTCGAGTCGATTCCGACTCATAGTAAGGCCACAGCCAGGTAGAAATCAGGGTGGGGCAGGCATGGGGGTTGCCAAATTGTCGTGGAGCCACAGACCTCCCTCAGGGCTAAGTCCTCTGCTCAGGGAGGAAGCCCACCCCACCCACCAAGCAGGACAAGCTGTAGCGCGGGGTGTGGGAGCACACCCTGACAGCGGTGAATGGCATTGCAGGAATAACAGATGAAGGCTCCGTAATTGCTGTTATTACACACACATTTCATCTCCATTCATAATGATTGGACACTTAAACCCCGCGCTTCCTCTGCTGAGCACTGCTGTCATCATTCCAGCTGAGATTCCAGCAGCTGTCGGCATCAGGCGCTGCCACTCTCTGAACCGATGGGTGCAGTTTATTTTTCTTTGGAGCTCAGTGTCCCAGGAAATGGAAGCTGGTTATTCTGGGCAGACCACCCTATTTCCTGTCATGGTGTGTGTTATCTTCCTTCAGAGACTTCTCACTGTTTGGGGCAGTCATCGGGGACATCTTGGGGTGAGGCGGGAGAACAGGGCTGGGACTTGTGTCCTGAGGGGGTAGGTCATGGCTGGAGCTGTGGATAATAGATAGGCTCAGCTGGCAGAAAGAGGCCCAGTCATACCCCTGGGCCTGTGCACATCCCTTAAAGCAGTGGACTTCAAATTTTAGGGTGCATCAGAATTATCTGGAAGGTTTGTTAAACAGATCACTGGACTCCACCCCCAGAGTTTCTTATTTAGTAGGTTTGGGTGGGGCCCAAGACGAGTTGGAGTCCCTGGGTAGTGCAAACAGTTAACAGGCTAGGCTGCTAACTGAAAGGTTGGAGGTTTGAGTCCACCCAGAGGTACTTTGGAAGAAAGACCTGGTGATCTACTTACAAAAAAATCAGCCACTGAAAACCCCATGGAGCCCAGTTTTACTCTGACACATGTGGGGTCTCCATGAGTCAGAACTGACTCAATGTCAACAGTTTTCAGCCAGTTGCCAGATGCTGCTGATGCTGCCAGTCCAGGGCCTCACTTTGAGAACCACCTTAAAGCCTTGTTACTCCTCATGTAGTTTGTGGACCAACAGCCTAACCTGACAGCTTGTTAGAAATGCAGACTCTCAGGCCCTGCCTTAGACCACCTGACTCAGAATAACGTTCTAATAAAATTTCCAGACGATTTATATTCCCATTACAGTTTGAGAAGTTTTAAAGCACGAATGGGTTGGAGGTGGACAGAGCTATGGTAGGCAGGGCTGGGAAGCTCTAGTTCCCTGACCAGTGCTTCCAGCCAAGAGCAGCCTCTCTCCTCTTCTGTGCACCATGATGGTGAAAAAGATTGGGACGCATTGCCTTAAAGCAGCCAAGCAGTTGGGATAAAGACCCTCTGAGGAGGGAATTCCACCTCCACAGGGTTTGCAATAGCAGTGATCTTTTGGAAGTAGATTGCCAGCCCTTTCTTCAGAGGCATCTCTGGATGGATTTAACCATCAACCTTTGAGTTAACAGCCAAGCACTTAACCATTTGGACTCCGTAGTATCCATAACAGCTACCATATATTGAGCACTTAATTGTGTGCCAGGCACTTGCTGTGTAGATGCTCATTTAATCCAACAATAACACTACAAGGTGGGTACTAGCACACTCCCCATTTTATAGTGAGCAAGCAGGCACAGAGTGCATCATTTACCGGGTGGAGTGGCAGGGCCAGCATCAAGAACCAGGCTGTGTGACCCCTGGCCAGAGTATTCTAGCCCTGGGCTCCTTCCCTCTCCTTTGCCCCTCAGTTTCTTACTCTGGACGTTAACCCCGCCTCTCACCTTCTGAAGGACTGTCTGGTGACCCATTCCCTCCCTCCCCCAAGCGGAGGCCCTTGTCCCCAGCTGCTCCAAGGCTGGTCTGACAGCTACCGCCTTTACTCCTCCCCCGTCCACAGGTGGTGGCCTTTGCCTCGCTCTTCTTCATTCTGGTCTCCATTACCACCTTCTGCTTGGAGACCCACGAGGCCTTCAACATCGACCGCAACGTGACGGAAATCCACCGTGTGGGGAACACCACCAGCGTGCGCTTCCGGCGGGAGGTGGAGACAGAGCCCATTCTGACCTACATCGAGGGGGTGTGCGTGCTCTGGTTCACACTGGAGTTCCTGGTGCGCATCGTGTGCTGCCCCGACACGCTGGACTTCGTCAAGAACCTGCTCAACATAATCGACTTTGTGGCCATCCTGCCCTTCTACTTGGAGGTGGGGCTGAGCGGCCTGTCGTCCAAGGCGGCCCGCGATGTGCTGGGCTTCCTGCGGGTGGTGCGCTTTGTGCGTATCTTGCGCATTTTCAAGCTCACGCGCCACTTTGTGGGGCTGCGCGTGCTGGGCCACACGCTGCGCGCCAGCACCAATGAGTTCCTTCTGCTCATCATTTTCCTGGCCCTGGGCGTGCTCATCTTCGCCACCATGATCTACTACGCAGAGCGCATCGGCGCCAGGCCCTCCGACCCAAGGGGCAACGACCACACCGATTTCAAGAACATCCCCATTGGCTTCTGGTGGGCCGTGGTCACCATGACGACGCTGGGCTACGGGGACATGTACCCCAAGACATGGTCGGGTATGCTCGTGGGGGCTCTGTGTGCACTGGCTGGCGTGCTCACCATTGCCATGCCGGTGCCCGTGATTGTCAACAACTTTGGCATGTACTACTCTCTGGCCATGGCCAAGCAGAAGCTGCCCAAGAAACGGAAGAAGCACGTGCCACGGCCACCCCAGCTCGAGTCACCCATTTACTGCAAGTCAGAGGAGACCTCGCCCCGGGACAGCACCTACAGTGATACCAGCCCCCCTGCCCGGGAAGAGGGTATGGTGGAGAGGAAACGGGCAGGTGAGACTGGGAGCTGGATAGGAAAGCCCCCTCCCCTCCAGTGGCTGAGGAGTCCTCAGATGACCTTCAGCCCTTGGAATTTGGGGTTGTGCTTTTACTGCTCTGGGCTTCCCTAAGTATAAGACCTGCCTTTTAGGCAGGCAAAGTATTGAGGCTGGGTTTCTCTATTCTCTGGTTCTCTGCTAGCTTCCTGAACATCGGGATCACTGCAGTGAGTAGCTCACCGATTTTAGGCTGTGATAGACAATACATGGGACTGTAGTCTAGAAGCCCTGGTTTCTAATCCCATCTTGGCCACTGTGCTTTGTGCCCCGAGGCCAGTCACCTGCCTTCTCTGAGCATAGTTTAGTCACCTGGAAAATGGAAATGGGTGTCAATGCCCTACCCCCAAAACTTTAATGAAACCCAACTGAGTGACAGACGTGAAAGTGCTTTGAGAAGTTACAACCCCTTTACAAATGTCAGGCACTGTCATTATTAGCTGGAGAACAGGGCAGCTGTTCTTCCAAGGTGCATCAACACATGAATCACTTCTTCCCAAACGCTGGAGTCTAGTGTCTCTTGGCCTAATAAATGTGGTAACGTAACAGCAGTGGGAGGCTGCCTTCTGTTCAGCACAAACTAGATTGGAGTCCTGGGCTGGAGGTTGACATGAGATGGGAGAGAACCGAGGAGGGAGTAGCCCAGAGAGTGTTAGGAGGGGACAGAAGATGGGAGAAAGTGGCATCTGTGTCCTGGAAGGGAAGGGTCTGATCTTGCCCTTAACGAATGGGAAAGGTCATCCGAAAAAAGCCTCCACCTGAGTCAGGAGATGGAGATAGGAAACCAGTTTTACCCACAGCAAGACAGAGTTAGGTTGGAGAGTGGGAAAGGCACTCTGCGTCTTAGGTATGGAAGGGGCTCCCAAGGGAGGCTGGATTCCTGGTGTGGGAGCCTTGGGTGCAGGCCACGGGGACCTGGGGGTGGAGCTCCTGAGCTGGGGGGGTGAAGTTGGACTAGTCCTCAGGGGGAGGTGCCTAATCCAGGACACTCTCCTGTGGCCCACTGGCACGTGCCCATTGTACATGTTGGGGTCATTGAAAGGCCTAGGTCTTCCAAAGACCCCGATAGAGGACCACCCCCGCCAGGCTCCCCTCTTTCCTCCACCAAAATGGTACCCCCTTTCCCATCCCTGAATTCCTGTCCCCTAGCCCAGTGCCCCAGGGCATTTCAGCTGTACTCTGAGGCCCATTTGGGGCTCCAAGGGAATCTTAACGTCAATTATCAAGTTCATGCACTTGATCAATGTATACTTCACTGTGGCCGTGTCATCCATGCCCTTAGCCTGGCCTTAACTGGCCAATGTCTTCAGACGGAGCAGCACCGCCCCCCAAACTCCAGACTGAAGGGCCCAGCTTCACCTGTGCTGCTGCCTGACAGACAAGGCGCTGGCACTAATAGAAATCAGAGCCTTTTCTTCACTGCGTCCTTCCAGATATAGGTGGGCCCCAAGAGCAGAGGGCTCTAAGTCCTTCCGGTGCTGGACTCTGGCCCAGATGCCTGGGGAATGAGACTAACTGCCTTCAGGTTGTCCAGGGAGAGGGAGCCAGGGAAGCTACTGTATAGGCTCAACGCTGGCAGTTCCCCCACCCGCCCCCGCCCCCTCCACACACACAACAAGCCAGGCATTCTCCGAGGGAATGCAAACTCATCCAAATGTCAGCCTGAGCCAGGCCCAAGGAGGAAGCATTTTTACAGCTTGCCTTGGGCTTATCTCACGGGGCAGCCCTCAGCAAGCACATTTGGTGAGATCTCTGCTAGAGGACATCTGGGCTGTGGCCCTATCCCCCAGGAAAGACCCTAGGCCAGGGCTGGGAGGGAAGCCAGCCTTCAGACCAAGGATAGCATCCTTCTCCCAGGAGTAGGCCTCCTCCCTGGCTCAGTAACACTCCCTCCCACATCAGTACAAGCCCCGTTCCTTGGGTTGGGATGAGAGACCCCACGTGGCCCGTGAGAAGGCCCAGACAGCCCCTCACCAGCCTCCTTTCTGTCTGCTCCATCAGACTCCAAGCAGAACGGCGACGCTAACGCGGTGCTGTCAGATGAGGAGGGAGCTGGCCTCACCCAGCCCCTGGCCTCTGCCCCCACCCCCGAGGAACGCCGGGCCCTGCGTCGCTCCGGCACTGGCACCCGGGACAGAAACAAGAAGGCAGCTGCCTGCTTCCTGCTCAGCGCTGGGGACTATGCCTGTGCTGATGGCAGTGTCCGGAAAGGTATGGCTCCCTGGGCTGGGCAGGTGGCGAGCCCCCATTTGTGGGATCAGTCTCCCCAGCCTTCCCCACAGAGCTTGAGGTCCCCTCCTCCCCTGAGACCATGGCCACCATCCCCTCTGCCTTGGATGCACCCTCCCTTTTAGGTCCGGCACCCTGATCTCCCAGGTTCTGGATCAGAAAGGCCCTCAGCATCCCCAAAAGGTACACAGCTCCCCTCCCCTCAGATGCCCCATGGGAAGAGCTCTGGAAGGCAGGTCTAGAGGATGGGGGGATACTAGCTCAGGAGCCCCCACCCCTCACTTCCATTTTTATCGCCTTCCTTGGCATTTTCTCCCTCTGGTTTGTGTTGCAACTTCCAAGCCTAACTCAACAGGGTCACTACCATCCCCTCCCTAGGCCTCCCACAAACACAACTAAGACTTTCCCCAGCAAGTAGTCCCAGGAAGTTTAAACAGTGTTTGGGTGTCAGTGTAACGAAGAGATGCTGCTTGTGCGAGGTCTTCAGGGCAGCCTGGCACACGGAAATTCCACAGTCCCCACATCCTCCCATCCTGCAAAGGGGGTCCTGGAGGCCAGGATGGGCTGGCCCAGCTCTGCAGGCACCTGGAATATGGCTGTCCTCTTGAGGCAGAGCCAGACGGTGGCCAAGGAGAGCGGGTCCCATCTGAGTAGTGTAGGATTTGGGGAGTTAAAGAGAGCAGCCCATTCTCTGCCTGTCAGGGGAAGCCGAAATTCCATCACCAGGCTCCAAGCCAATGGCAGGGGCAGAGCAGAAGTTGGAGCTAGAGATTCCTGACCTGAAAAAGTAAGGCAGAAGTATTTAAGGATGGCTGAGGGCCCGTGTTGGTGGAGAACCAGGGGTCTCAAGACTAGGAGCTCCTTCTGCCCAGTTTACAATCATCTTTTTGTTTTTGTTGCCTTGTCCTTGTGACCTGACTTCCCTAAACATCTTGCCTGGTTCCAGGACAAACCCCATCTCTCTTCAAAACAGTCTTTTCTCTGGGTTCTCTGGCCACTTCTAAACCAGCCATCTTTCAGGCAGATCCCCTTACTGAAGCTGGTTGGGATGCCTCAATCCCCAGAACAAGACCGGGTTGAGGGAGACAGGGGCAGTGGCTGGTGCAGGAATAGCCTTGGGTGCCTCTGTTCCCCTCTCCCCACTAAGGGTGTTCCTTCTCCTGCTCAGCCCATGCGGCTTCCCAGGGCGCGTTCCCAGGCACTTTCCATGGTCCCCTCAACGCCACTGTTCCCACTGGATCCCCAGGCCCTGAGAGGCGTGTATCCTGCTTTGCTGGACATGTTCTATTGGGTGGCAGAAGCAGGAAGAGTGGTCTGGCACCTGGGAAGAGATGGCCCAGAGGCCCTAGCTAAATGGCTGCAGGTGGAGTGTGATCAGACCTCTTGAACCCTAGCCTGTCTTCGCCTGGATCGCCTGGTAACCCCTGGCCTCTGTCCCATCCTTGGACTCCAATGTGCCCTTCTCTCCCACCTCCTACCCTAACATTTAGTGGCTTCCACTGTGTGCTCATGCAGACCCAGAGCCTTGCTGTGGCTGGAACATGCTAAGTGTGGAGGGCCTAGGATGTGGGCGGGGGCATCCCCCATGCAGGCACTTGAGCAAACAGAGCTTGAGTGCTGAGCATCCCTGCCTTCCGTGTGCTGTGAGGGGCTCAGTGAAGGTAGAGAGGTACGGAAGAGGCTGTGAGGGTGCAAGGTGGCAGAGGGACCATGTGTTATTGAGGACGGGTCACACCTGGGTAAGAGGGCTTCATGCATGGGGCAGAGGTGCCTGTGTCCCCCCAACCAGCTCTCTCTGGGGTGCCCATGGGGCCCGGCAGCTCTATTTTCAAGATGCCTCTACAGTGCTTCTTGGCAACAAGCATGTAGCTCAGCCAATTAGAGTGACCTTCGAGAGGGAACAGGTGGGTTGCTGGGAAACAGGCCCCGCTAAGCAAGTGTAGCAATTAGCATCACCAAACTCCCAGTGCGTACTCGGCAACTTTCCCCACGCCACACCATGCCGCCCTTCTCTGCACTCAGGCTGCATTTAGGACCAGGAGTGACTGAGGCCTCCTCTAGCCCAGACCCAGTCTTAGCCTGTAGCCACCATATGTTAGGGTGGGACTCTCTGGGAAGAAGGTGCCAGATGCTAATTAGGGCTACCTAGGGTCGAGGAAGACAGGTGCTGGAGGCTGTGGGGTCTTTGTGCAGCTGGGCTGTGGAGCAGCTGGAGGGGAACTTACTTAGGGGCAAGGACAAGGCAAAGGTCACCTGGGTATAAAAAAAGGGTATAGGGGCCCTGAAATCTATCCTCCAGAACCCAGTAAATGCAGAGGCCAGGGAGAGTCAGAGAACCTTCCTCAGGAGAGCTAGACCCCTCCACTCCAGCCTGGGGCACCTGCCCTGCAGGGTCCCCCGGAACGCAGATCCTTTGGACCCACTCTGGTGAGGAGCCATGCCCCCCTGACCCATGTGCCTTTTCTTCACCAAGGCTGTGAAAAGTCCCGGAGTCTAAACAACATAGCCGGAGCAGCTGGAACCAGTCTGGGGCTGTCTCCGCTGGCATCTCGATACAGCTCGCCCTACCCTCCAAGAAAGCTCCCGCTTTCCCACCCCTTCCATCCCCTCCCCAGCCCACCACCTGGGCACACTGCCCCCTAGCTGCATCCTCCCTCTCCTCGTCTTCCTGGGCACAAACTCACACATGGGCACTCGCATGCCCTCCCCAGCCTGCCTCCCAGCTCTCATCCCTCCTTGGGCTCAGCACTGCCCACAGACTTGAGTGAAGGGAGCTGGTGAGGATGGAGGAGGATTCAGGCCCCTGGGCCTCTCCTCCACACTATCCAGCTCCCCAGAACGTTCAGCCCTGAACTCAAGAGCGATGGGAGATTTCTCCCAGGGCATCTACCCCAACCTACCCACCCCCTTCCTGAGCCATAGGTACCAGCTCACCCAGGATCAGTCTCTCTGGGCCCTGCCTTCCTCTAGGGGTCCCACCAGAGTGAACCACACTGGCCAGACTTTTACAAGGTGGTCCACATGTGCACCTGGGGTCAGTCGGCCTTGCTGGGGAGCCATGCCCGTGTTAATATTTATAATCACAGCAAATGCGTTTCCATTCCTCGTGGCTTTTAACCGGCAACTGAAGAGCCTGCCGTTGAATGACTCTGTCTGTCTGTCTGTCCATCCCACACCAGCAAGGAACAAGGCTGTCACATGGGGCATCGTTTGCTGGTGCGAAAGGGGCCAGAGTCCCTGACTGCTCTGAGGAGCAGCGCCTTAGACCGGCAGTGTCCACGGGCGGTGCTGGGAGAAGAGGCTTGGTGCTTTGCTGCTCTGGCCTGAGGTGCCAGCAAAGATCCCTAGAGTTGGGGCCCCAGGATTGACTCAAGCTCTGGGCGGGGCTCCCAAGGCGCAGGAATACTCTGCTCTCCAGGGGCCCTGCCCAGATCCAGCGGGTGACACCCAGTGGCAGAGCCCGGCATTCATCTGCGCGCCAGTCCGAGCTGCGGAGCTGCGGCATCTCTCTCCACGCTGCTTCCTTTGCTTCCGCGACAGTTTTTCTTCTCTCTGCCACCCCCCCACAAACTCCCAGCCCTGCCTCTGAGTCACCTGCGGCTCCCACCCAGCTTCAGCGCTCTATATTCCTGCCAGAACCAGAGACTCATCTAATTTCTATAATTAAGTGTATTCATTTACCTAACGAGCCCGGGAGCACAACAGGTTTGTGAGTCACCAGTGAGCAGGAGTACACCTTGGTCAGGGGCAGCTGAGGGAAAGCACGGAGACAGAGCCATCCTGCCCCCACCTACTCCTGCATAGCCCCTGGCGACTCCCAGGGAGCCTGTAGCTAGGCCTGGGCTGGCCAGCCACGTGTAGCCCCCTCCCTGAGCAGTGGCACCGAGCAAGGCTGTCACAGGTCTCCTCAACCCTAGGAACTCCTCGGCCAGGACATTTCCTGTTTCACCTGATGGGAATTAGACTTGACAGCAGAGCCATGCGCCTGGCAATTTTTAGAGTCAGATTATGCAACTTTGTAGAGGGAATGACTAAGTAAGGGCCATATCCGCTCCTTCCAGGGTGGGCAAAGACAGGCATGGCAAGACTGCACTTGGAGACTCAGCAGGAGGCTGGGGAATCTGGGGGCTACCCGAAAAGGTGAAAGGGAAGGAAAGATCAGATTATTTCATGGTGGGGGTGGTGCAAAGCCTCTGCTGGGAGCATCCCCATTGCAGCACCTCTCTCAGCCTATGGCACACACGAGAAGATTCCTTCCAGATAGGTCTGTTGAAGGCAGGTCCTGGGATGCTCCAGCTCCACTCCAGTCTGTGGGGCCTGCTTCCCACTTGCTGTCAGGATAAAGTGCCCCCTAAGAGTTGAGAAGAGAGGATATAGGGACATCTGTGCGATTGCCCTTCAGAAGACGAGAGATCCCTTTAAGGGACAAGAAAGCCCTGTGGAGCAGGATGGAGATGACCAGGTACTCTCTCCCCTCACAGCTGAGTCTCAGAGCCCAGCTCCTTCTTCTTCATGAGGACAGGTCCAGTCCTGCCCCCACAAGGCTCCCTGGCACCAGGGCTCCAGACTGGATGGGGACGTGATGAGCTAGGTGTCCAGTTTAGCGCTGGTACCACTGCTGTTTTCTCTTCTGACTTGCCTGTCTGGCTCAGGGAACTGAGGCAACTATTTCTGTGGCAGCCCTCAAGTTGTCAGGAGCCCAAGTTTCCACGGCACCCACCGCCTTCTTCCCTCCCGTCCCTCCTACAGGGACGGGCATGCTCACAGCACCCCTATGGTGGGCACAGATGTCCCCGGGCAGTGTGGTGCCGTGGTGCCAGGCTGGAGCCCTAGTGACTTAGGGAGATGGACCCCACACTTGCCTCCTGGCTCTCTGGCTCTGTAAGGGGAGAGACAGGACCCAGCTAAGGGAGAGTAGAGCAGGCTTGCCTGCCCCCAGGCACCTCTCAGGACCTCTGGGCCTTCCGGGGACCTGGGGAAGAACAATGTGGATCTGTCCTGGGAAAGGACAGCCCCTACTATAAACCAAGTTTCACCTGAAGAGGAGACTGCTTGCATGGCCTCAGGCTCACCCAGGTGTGGGATTGCTCTTTTTGGGAGAAGGCCTATCCTCCCATCCATAGTCTGAGAGTACAGTTTGCTTTTCCTTGGATCTGGACTTGGACCTACACCCATACACCCACTACTTCAGTTAGAAGCCTTCCCCTACCTTTACAGGAAGCTGGTCCTGGACCACAGAACCTAATAGCTGCAGGGGTTGTCCTAAAGCCGACCTCCCACCTGTACTTTTGACCCAGCTCTGCAGCTAGGACAGCAGCTTCCCTGCCTGTGTTCCCACTGGGAAAGTAGGGGGAACGGAAGACACAGGCCTCTGACATCCCAGGTGAACATGGGATGCCAGTAAGAGCTCACTGCAGAGTTGGGTTTCTCAACAAGATGCTCAGTGCCTTCCTGTAGAGCTTGGAAGCAGCCCTCGTAGGACTACTGACAACCTTAGCCGATGCCACTTCTGTCGGCCCAGGTAGAACCAGAGGGGAAGGTGCCCTGTGGCCTAGAGCCCTGGCTGGGTGGAAGTTGAGGGATGCACCTCATGGGGCCATTATTTCGTAGAGCTTCCTGGTAGAGGAGGGCCTTCTCTGCCCTGGCCAGATAGTATCACTCTCTGGTATCCCTGGCTCTCACCCCTGGCCAGTCAAATAGACAAATTCCAGAACGAGACTCCTGGGAAGGCCTCTCCCCAACTCTCAGAGGCCCCTGAGGATGGAAAGCCCATGGAAGCCCCTGGAGAAGGCAACCTAAGGCTACTATCTCAACAGGCTAATCTGCTCCCCAGCTCCCCTGACCACTTCACAAGGTTGCCTTGACTCTCCTTCTGTCTCGCACCATGCCCACCCAAGACCCCTTGGTAACCCAGGCATTCTCACCAGTGTGTCTTAGGACCCAGTTGCT
Source organism: Elephas maximus indicus (assembly GCF_024166365.1). Lineage (NCBI taxonomy): Eukaryota > Metazoa > Chordata > Mammalia > Proboscidea > Elephantidae > Elephas > Elephas maximus. The sequence continues at coordinate 171,090,375 of NC_064821.1, read as the reverse complement.
CACAGGGAGGACCAGAGGCTACTATGAGTTGGGCCTAAGTGAGTATCTGGGTATTGCTGAAGTTATGTAGAAAGTTTGGGGCAGGGAGTACAGGGCAAGACCACAGCTCTCTACTTGCCCCCAGAAATGGAGCTGTAAACAGCCTTGGGCTTCTGTGGTTTTCTCTAGGATTATACTCAGAGGCCTGGAATACAAGTGGACCAAGGGGCAGTCTAAGACGGGGCACAGGGCCTCCTGAGATGGAAACAGGGTCACTCCAAGATGGGAACACCCTTTCCCTAGTAAAGTGATGGAGGCTCTTTAGCATGGCTGGGCAGCCCAGGATGGAAGTTGTAAGTCTGGTTGCTGAAGCTGACCCCACCTTTGCAGGAGGGCTGGCCTGTGACCACAAAACCTAATAGCTGCAGGGGTTGTCCCAGCGCTGACCTAGAGGGGGCTCCACTTCCACCCGCGCTATTGACCCAGCTCTGCAGCTGGGTCAGCAGCTCCCCTACCTGCCTCTACTTGTGTTCCCACTGGGAAAGTGGGAGAAGGGAAGACCCAAGCCACTGATATTCCAGGCTGAGGATGGGATGCAGTTAGGGCTTCCTGAGGGGTTGAGTTTCTCAACAAGATGCTGTTTTCTGGCCTTCTCTCCTGAGAAGGGCACATTCATCCTCCCTTACCTTCCCCTTCAGCATTCACCTGAGCCTTTGTGCTCTCTGTTCCTTCAGACTGTGGACCAGGCATGGCATGGTAGTATACTTAGGGGCCTTCTTGGGGCCCCTAGACAATGGAATAGCCTGGGGTGGTGATGGCAGGTGGAGCTGTTTGGTGGGGAGCTCAGGTTGGGCAGGACCCTTGCTCACTGCCTCCATGCCAGGCTGCAGAGCTGTGACCCCTTGCCTCACTGCATTGGAGCTTTGAAGATCTGAGGCTAGTGGTTCCTGGAGTCTATTACGTGAGCACATAGGGAGACAAGCTGTAACATCACCCATGAATCAACTTGGCCCATAACTGGGTCAGCAGAGGGGTGCCGAAAGGGCTCACTCCATTCTCTGACTCATCCCTGCTCTTCCTGGCCTCTTAGTCTTGGGTTCTCCATGCCTTCTAGCTCTGCTCCTGGCCTGTTCCTTAGCCCACATCCTGTGGGTCAGCAGCTGGCTTCCTTCTAACATCTCACTCTTTGTTTCTCCCTTTCTTTTGCTGAACTCCTTGCCCCTCAGAAGGCAATGTTGAGCCGAAAGCGTGCGTCCCAGTGTCTCACACCTGTGCTCTTTAAACACAGAGACCTGCCAAGACGCCCTCTCGTCCAACTATGCCCAGGCTGAAGTTCTCACCCTCTCTTAAAGCTGCACCAACGCAAGAGAGACAGGCAGACAGACAGAAAGCCAAAGGCTTAGGGAAAATCTGGAAACCAGGCAAGAATCTTTCGCTGGGAAAGACTCAGATATCCTTGTTTGCACAGGACTGATGGGAAACCTCTCATGCAACCCTCGGGGCCTGGAGCCATCTGGGTCTGATGTTCTGTTCTACTGTACATTGAAGAGATATATATGCACATATAGTATCTATATTCATACATACTGTATTCTCGTGTGTAGTGCACGTGCTGTTGGTGGTCTGTCTTCTTTGTTAGGCTGTGTCTCCCCAAGCCCATCTCCCACCCCCAAACTCCCATCCCGTCCCCTTTCACAAATTTCTTATTGATTCTGCTGAAAACATGTCTGAAATGTCCCAGGAAATGTGTACCAGGGCCACCAGTCCATCTGGGTGGTCCCAGGCTAGACTTCCCTGTTGGGTGCGTTTCCCCTGTCCGCAGATGGCTAGTTGAAGGCCATACTGCCCCCCACCCCACCCCAGGGTCAGTGCTTCACTAGCTCCCCACCCCAGATTGGGTTCTACCTCCCACCCCATGTACCAGTTGTGGGGGACTTTCAGGGGCTCTGCAGCCTCCTGCACTCCTCTTTCCACCCCTACCTGTGTCCTTGACTGGGGGGCATTGTCTTATTTTTTATTTTTTGTTCCGTCTCCTTCGTCCATTTGTTTTCAAAGATGCTGCTGGGCAGACGGGCAGGGATGGGGTCTGTCTGCCCGTCTGGCTCAGGGGTCTGAGAAGGGGAAGCCTCGGGTGAGAGGAGACCAGTTGCAATACTGTACTTCCTGGCCAGTGGCCAGAGGATGCGTGCAATAGCAGAGGCTGGGCGACCCCTTCAGCCTTGGCCTCTGCCTCTCCCTCAGCCCCTCTCCCCACCCCACCCTGTTGTCCCTGCCCATCCCTGGTGTTGGTCAGCCCTTTTCTAAGCTGTCCCCTTGTGTGTGTCTGAGGCATGCCCAGGCTGGGCCCCCTGCCCTGTCCGCATGCCTCTGATTGTCATGCTGTGCTCAAGCCCCAATAAAGACATCTGGAGCTGTCTGGCCGCTCCTGCTGTGTGAGTGACTGCCTCTGTGTCTCCTTTCTGGCTCTGTATCTGTGAGGACCTCCCTGGGCCTCCACCCCAACACCTGAGGAACACAACACAGTCATAACAGTGCGGCGTAGTCCTGAGCACCCCCACCCCACCCAGAACCACTGACACAGCCCAGCTCCTGCATCTGAGAGCTAAAGAGACTGCTGCTCAGAGAGGGAAAGGGATTTGCCAGAGGTCACACAAACTGACTATGATCCAGGCCCCCGACTCCCAGGCAATGTGCCCATACTCTATTGCTGCCACCTGACCCCCCGCCGTACCATGGGAGAAAAGACTGTTCTTTGTTTAAGGAATTCCACCTTATTCCTGCTCATCTGCGCAGCCCCCCTCCCTGAAACTGCACCAGTTCTATGTGGGCCAAGGCCCTGGGGATGCCAAAGCTGTGGCAGTGGCTGGATGGGTGGCCGATGAACTGAGGACCGAGGATCACTTAGGAGGGATGGGGAATAAACAAATCCTGGGGCCGAAAGGATAGGGGTGGTGGGAAGTCACAGTCAGATGTGGGCAACACCTCACTATGGTTATCCCTCACGCTCACATAGGCTACGGGCAGGCCAGCTTCACAGGCCTGCCACCTGCACAGTCACTTAGAAGGGCTCCCGTGCTTGGTTTAGTGCTCAACTGTTGCTGTCTTGAAATCCTTAATTTTGAACAAGGGGTCCTGCGTTTCCGTTTTGCACTGGGCTCTGCAAATTATGTAGCCAGTCCTAGGTGCATATTTGTCTCCTTACTCTTGCCTGTCCCCAGGCGTAAACTTAGAGTCACCCAGGCCTAAGTTCAGAGCCTTGATCCAAAACCAAAAAAGCCAGTGCCGTTGAGTCGATTGCAACTCTTAGCAACCCTAGAGAACAGAGTAGAACTGCCCCATAGGGCTTCCAAGGAACAGCTGATAGATTCGAACTGCCAACCTTTTGGTTAGCAGCCAAGCTCTTAACCCCTGTGCCACCAGGGCTCCACCAGATGGGTAATTTGGGGCAACTCGCCTAACCTCAGTTTCCTTGTCTGTAGATAGAGATGATGATAGCATCTATTTAGAGACAGCCTAAAGAGCCTGGCCCCAAGGCCAGCACACGTGATAAACATTAGCTGCAAGATAAATGCTAGTCGCCTCCCATCCTTTTCCTGTAGGTCTGAGACTTGTCTTCTCAGATACTTGTGATCTCCACGTCCAGTCACACCAAGAAAAGACAAAAGCACACTCGGGGAGCTGTCTGGAACAGCTAGGAGCAGCAGGGTGAGGAGGGCAGGGCGGAGGGGAGGGAAGAAGCAAGGGGGAAGCCTATTCCTGAAGCAAGAACAAAAATCTGGACTTGAAACCTGAGCCAGCAAGGCAAGGCTGTGGCAGGCAGCCAGTTGTCAATTAATGATAAAATCTCTCCTCCAGCCAGGGAGGGCAATAGGGGCTTGGGGCCCCACCCCCCCAGACAGAAGAAAGCCATTTGCAGCCAAGCTTGGCCCGGCAATAATGGGGCAGGATGCACTGCGGGCTCCATAATGATATTATGCACCAGGGCCCAAGTCCAAATGGCTGTTTTTTTTTTTTTTGGCCAATCAATGTGGAACCATTTCATGGTTGGGCTGAGAACCTAGCACGCAGCTCAGGGGTACCAGATGCCCGGAGGGGAGGCGTTCCTGAGGGGACCTAAGGGGATCTAGCTGGGGTCCCCAGTGACACCTTCAGATTCCTGGAGGAGGAGGGGGCAGTGTGCAAGAGGAGGAGAGTTTAGGGAGAGAAGCCTGAGTCTGCCGCTCCTCCCCCACCTTAAGGAAACAGCAGGCAGAGCTGTCAAAGAGGAAAATACTCTGGTCTCCTCTAGTCCCTGAGCCTGGAGTTGAGCCCAAATGAAGGAGCTGGTTCGGAGAACAGGATCCTGTGGTAATGGAGACTGACTTTTGGAGTCGGACCTGGGTTTGAGTTCCTGCTCCATCGCTTTCTAGTTTTGTGACCTTGAGCAAGTTGTTTAACCTCTCTGAGCCTGTATTTCCTCGCCTGTAAAATAGGAGTCATAATAGTATCTACCTGATTGAGCTGTTGGGCAATGGCTGTAAAGCCCTCTGCACAGTGCCTAGCTCATAACCAGTTATTTACACATACTGGGAAAAACTACCCTGATGGCAGATGACCAGTTTGGTTTGATGTTCTCACTTATAAATAGGAACCATGAATTAGCCCCATTTCAGGGAAGCCTTTGTCTACTTGTGAAGGAGTAAGACTGGAGACAACACAACCAGCTAACAGTTATTGAGTGCTAGGTAATACGTTTAATGCTCATAAAAAAGCATTGGTACTATCATTACCCTGGTGGCGTAGTGGTTAAGTGCTATGGCCGCTAACCAAAAAGTTGGCAGTTTGAATCCACCAGGCACTCCTTGGAAACTATGGGGAAGTTCTACCCTGTCCTATAGGGTTGCTATGAGTCGAGATCGACTCGATGGCAGTGGGTTTGGTTTTTTTGGTTTGGTTTTATCCCTGTTTTACAGAGGAGAAAACTGTAGCACAGAACTGTTAGGTCACACAGCCAATAAGTGGCAAAGCTGGGATTGGAACCTAAGCAACTGATTCACAGACTCAATGCTTGTGAAGCGCCATTAAGTTGATTTCTACTCACATCGAGTAGAACTGCCCCATGGGGTTTTCTAGGCAGTAATCTTTCCGGGAGCAGATTGCCAGGTCTTTGTCCTGTTTCGAACCACCAGCCTTTCAGTTAGCAGCCAAGCACTTAACCATTGTGTCACCAAGGCTCCTGCCCAACACTTCGCCGCTATCTAAACTGCATGGAGCTTGTAAGTAATAACCCCAGTGCAGGGATTTGTGTTTTCCCATGTTTTTCCATTTCTTTAATCTCAGTTGATTCAAAAAACCAAGGCTTGGGGAAGTACATGATTTAATCCTGCCCTCCCCACCACACACACACATAAAAACTGGAGGAATCTCTTCTCAGGTTCATCAGTTAAGTCACAGGAGGTGAATGGCAAAAAACAGTGAAGTGCTTGAGTACTAGCAGAAAGATTGGCGGTTTGACCCCACCTAGAGGCAGCTCAGAAGACAGGCCTGGCAACGTACTTCTGAAAGGTCACAGCCTTGAAAACCCTGTGGAGCACTTCTACTCTGTCGACATCGGGTCACCATGAGTGAGAATCAACTCCAAGACAGCCAACACCAGCACCAGCTCACGAAGTGATTGGTTCCTCCCTCTGTGATCCCTGTGGAGTTTTATGCTCCGATACGCAGAAGGGGGTCACGTCCAAGGGGGTGGCTGGGATGGGGACTGGTCTGGAAATCAGGTTACAGGAGGAACAGTTGAGCCTCAAGCAGACTTGGTGAAAATGTGATCCCCACCTTCAGATATTTGAAAGACATCTGATTCCAGAGAGCAGAGCTAAGACTAGGTGGAATGGGTGGAAATTTTGGAAAGGCAAGCTGTGTTTGAATAAAGAAAAGCCTTACTTTTTTGTTGTTTTCCTTGATATTACAAATTTAGCACAAGGTATTAGAAAGCATCCCCTGCCAAATCGACAAGGAAAGCCCTGGTCAGGCTCCCCTCACTGCCACTCTCCTCCCTAGAGGTACCACTGTCTGGTGGGGTCTTTCCAGGCCTTCTGAAAACTAAACTTTCTAGCAAAACTACCAGGGAGGAGCAGGCTACACTATGGAGCAGTGAAGCTTCCGTCCCATCCTGGAAGTGTTAGGAGAGATACAGGATGGTCATGGGCTGGGGCGCTTGTAGGAAGAATTTCTGCTCAGTGTGGAAGGTTGAACTAGGAGATCTCCTCCATTTCTAAGTCTTTCTGGCTCAAACTTGGGGCCACACAGCTAGTTAGAGGTGGAGCCGGCTCAGAAGCCAGGTCTTCTGAACAGGGCTCAGAGATGAGCTCTTTCCCCAGCATCATTGTCCTCAAATTCTCTAACTCTAGGAATTCCCTAGGAGCCCTGGTGGTTCAACTAAGTAAGGGCACCACGCTAACTGAAAGACTGTCGGTTAGAACCCACCCAGTGGCTCTTCAGGAGAAAAGACCTGGTGATCTGCTCCTGTAATGATTATAGCCTAGAAAGCTGTACGGGGGCAGCTCCACTCTGTCACACGGGGTCACTATGAGTCAGAATGGAATCAACTGGACTCGATGGCACACAACCACAACACAACAGGAATTCCTTCTTCCATGGGGTGTGCTCTGGGGCAGAGACCGGCATATGTGGTATCTCTAGTCTGGAGAGGTGCAGTGAGGCCCTGGGCTTCGACTGACCGTGTGTATCCAGCTCTTGCCCTCCTTGGGACCCTAAGGCATGACTGCAGTGAGCATGTCCCTTCATTTCCCAGCTCCGAGCCCTTGTGTGTGTACACTCTGGTACCCACACAGCAGGTGGCACCTGAGCTGGCTCAGTCACCTTGGGCTGTGGTGACCACACACATGACCCCAACAGCATGCATTTTCTAGAAGCCATGTAAGGCTGCCAGGGAACTTGTCTCTCCCCTGGACAACCTCAGAGGCCTGACCAAAGCATCACAGGCTGAGAAGGAACCAGGAGGAGTGCTGTGGCTCCTGGTCGAGGGTCAGTGGCCTTTTGAGGGTAGTGCTGGAAGCCTTTCCCTTCTTTCCCCGCGGAGCTATAGGTCTCAGGCCCCTGTGTTTGTCAGCTTCTCCAGGAATCAATCCCTGGGAAGGGCAGTGGTCAGCAAGCATATGCTGAGGGCTGTTGGATACCAATGGAGTTCCCGTGACACCTCTTTCACCTTCAGTGTTTTTGCACATAAGCTTCCCTCCAAGGGATGATTTTACCCCACCCTCATCCTACTCCCCACTCCTTCACTTGACTGAATTCTCAACCCTCAGGCCTGGCCTCATCCTCCAGCCGCTGTTATTTTCCATCAGCCAGTGCATCCTTTTCTTTGTGATAGTTAGCATTCTTTGTTATTATATATTTCTTTACTTGTTATTGCCTGCCTCCCTGACTCAAAGGTAAGTTCCTAGGGCAGCACAGTGCTAGGGTCTCCATAAATATTTTGTGGATGAATGAATGAGCAAGAAATGGGCCTGGATGGGGTAGCCGCTGAACTCTGTCCTCTCTTAACCGTCCCAAGCCGCCTCCAGCTGGCTTTGCACCTCACTTCGAGGGCATTCCTGGGAGTCCTTGGGGAAAAAAATCTGAAAGCTCTTCTCTTTACATTATGCATTTCCTGCCTGAGAAACTGTCAGAATAATGAGGAAGGCTGGAAGCGAGAGAGACTGAAAGAAGCGTTCCTTTAGGAAGTTACCCATTTTCTGCCTGGTATTGTCTGGTACTTGTAAGGGTCCCCCTCCCCCACTGCGAGCTACTCAAGGTGATGATTCACCCTGGCTCCCCTCTGAGGGCCTAGCTCAGGGCTCTGTGCACAGTAGGGGCTTCGAGAAATGTTTGTGAGATGAATGAAGAAAGTAATGGAAAAAGAAGAAATAAGGAATAGTACAGAAGAGGAAGAAGAGGGCCAGATGAAGGGGGTAGTGAAGACAGGTAGGAGAAAGGGGGATGCAAGTGGGGTTGGGGATTGGGAAAAGGCGAAGAAGCTTGAGCAGCGTGGACCTCAACACCAAGCCAGCCCTCCCCCCGCCACCCCGTACTTTCCTGAACGCTGAGGCTTCTGATCCTACAGCCACTGACACCAATGGCATCCTGAATTCTCCTCTGCTCACAGACCTCGGCTCCCCCGACCCCCGGCGTGGGACAGCCCCTAAGGAGACCTCTGCAGGGACCAAAGCCCGGGGATCCCTTACCCTGCAGCACACCTCCATTCCTGATAGCCCTAGAGAGTCCCCCTGGAACGCCCCTCCCTTCAATTCCTTGTATTTAGGCCCAAGTCCAAGGACAATTAACTTCAAATTCAATGTCAGTAACCAAATACTCAGAGCAAATAAACAAAAACAGACTCTCCTCCTTGTCCTCAGCCCTTGGCCCCAGAGGTGAGGCTCAGAGAGGAGGCGTCTGCTGCTCCTTGCAGCCCAGCCTGGGCCAGCCACCCCTAGGGAAGATCAGAGGGCCAGCCCAGGAGGCTGGGAGGCCCAAAAGGGCTGTTCCCAGAGGAGTTGTTGCCATGGTGATCACCCTCCCTGGGGTGGTGGCTCCTGAGTTGCTATGGAGTGCCATCAGTGCCAATGCCACCACAACCACAACCACTGTCACTGCAAAAAAGCTGCTCCTGGGTCCTTAACTCTCTCTAGGCTACTGTCAGTCAGCCTGGGGGGCTAGTCTGTGCTGTCCTCTCAGTGCACCAGGCAGCCATGAACCATGGATCAGTAGCCAGAACCAGACCCCTTCCCAACACTCCAGCTCCAACCAGCCTCAAGCCCCAGGACTTCTTCCTCTGCTGAGGGTACAGTTCTGTTTGTACTCCTGGCAGGTTGATTAGGGACATCATTCTCTCACGCCCCTGCTAGAGATGCCAGCCAGCTCCCAGAGAGCCTGGGGGCAGGGTGGTGAGAGTCAGAGGCAGGTAAGAAGGCTCCAATGTTACTACTCTCCCTCAGTGATGGACTGTGTGTGACAAGCCGGAGTGCCCTGGAGAGAACTGAGAAGTTGGTCTCTAGTACCCTCCATCTCTCTTCCTGGGCTGTTTCTCATCACTGCCAGGGAGCTCTTACTACCAACTCTTTGCTGCCACCTAGACCTACACACATATTTTCAGTGTCCTTCTGCCCTATTCACCCAGGAAATCTCAGAAGAGGTGACTTTTTCTATTCTATGCATAAGAAATTGTTTTACATCAGTCATTCACATTTTAGCATGAATTGGAATCCCTGTATATTTTATTTCCCAGGAGATAGAATTGTTAGAACTTCTCTCAACTTATGGAGTGAGGGCTTGTTCTCTGTTACAGGAAATCCTAGCATTAGAGACCTCCAAGCACGGTAGATAATTTTTTTTTTTTTTTCTTGTTGTAGGAAACACTCTTTTTCCCAAGGATTGTTGTTATGTGCCATCGAGTCGATTCCAACTCATAGTGACCCTATGGCTGCTAATCAAAAGGCCTGCAGTTCGAATCCACCAGCCACTCCTTAGAAAGCCTATGAGGCAGTTCTACTCTGTTATAGTGTCACTATGAGTTGGAGTCAACTTAACGACAATGGGTTCCAAAGGTGGATAATTTTTTTTTTTCTTTTAACCAAAGGAGGAAGAAAGCAGGAGCTTCCTTGTGTGGCTCCAATTAGAGGCCAGGGTCATACAAGGAATTCTGGTCTGGCTCTGATTAACAAAAAAGAAAACAGAGCACAAATGGGAAATTTTTAGAAATGAAATGCAGCAGGAATTGCCTCTGTCTGGAAGAGGCTTCACTTTCTCTTTTGCCCTCCCATCTCACATTCCAGTATTAAAGCCTCTGTCTGGCAACCTCTTACTCATCCCTCAAGGCCCATTCAGCTGGCACCTCTTTCGAGAACCTTTCCTGGACTCTTCCAGATGGAATTCCTCTGTTCTTCCTTTGTGTGCTCACAGGGTCTTGTACGCCCTTCCGTTATAGCACTTGACACAGTGATTGTTTGTTGCTTGTTTATGCATTTACGGTTGCTTCACTTATTACTACTTTTATCTCCAGCCTCTGTTTAGTGATCGGAAGCTCAGTAGAGAACAAATGAATGAAGGAATGAATGGATAGTGATCAGTTGGCTGCCCACTGCTGACTTCTGTGGTTCACTATCATTCCAGCCAATGTATCTGGGTCTCAGAATTTGTCCAAAACGATTCCCTAGGGTGCTGGACCTCTCACTCTACGACCCCCATCACTGTGCGGCAGCCATAATCCCCCTACTTCTCACCCCACCCTATCCCTGTGCCATCAGTGCTCCCATCCACAGCCACCCCCATCTTCCCAGCTCCCCAACCAGCTGGGATATGTCTTTCCTGGTGTTAGTGGCAGCAGATTTGCTTCAGAGTTCACTCAGAGCAACCAGGGGCTCGTGTGCTGGTTTTTTCTTTTCCTTCTTCTCCATTTTCTTCTTATCTGTTTTCAATAACAATATTCTTTTCTGCACCTCAACAACAAGAAGACAAATAATTCAGTTAAAAAATGGGCAAAGGTTATGAACAGACACTTCACCAAAAAAGACATTCAGGTGGCTAACAGACATGAGGAAATGTTCACGATTATTAGCCATTAGAGAAATGCAAATCAAAACCACAATGAGATACCATCTCACCCCACAATACTGGCACTGATCAAGAAAATAACAAATGTTGGAGAGGTTGTGGGGACTGGAACTCTTATGTGCTGCTGGCGGGAATGTAAAATGGTACAACCACTATGGAAAACAATATGATGTGCCTCCTTAAAAAGCTAGAAATAGAAATACTCTGTGATCCAGCAATTCTACTTCTAGGAATATATCCTAGAGAAATAAGGGCCATCGCATGAATAAACATATACATACCCATGTTCATTGCAGCACTATTCACAACAGCAAAAAGACGGAAACAACCTAAATGTCCATCAACAGATGAATGGATTAAAAAAATTATGGTACATACACACAATGGAATATTATGCAACAGTAAAGAACAAAGATGAATCCATGGAACATCTCACAACATGGATGAATCTGTAGGACATTACGCTGTGTGAAATAAGTCAATCACAAAAGGACAAATATTGCATGATACCATTATTATAAGAATTCTAGAAAAGGTTTACACACAGAAAAAAAATTCTTTGATGGTTACAAGGGAGGGAAGGAGAGGGGAAATCACTAACTAGATAGTAGACAAGTGTCATCTTTGGTGAAGGGAAAGACCACACACGATATAGGGGAAGTCAGGACAACTTGACCAAGGCAAAGTCATAAAGTTTTCTAGACACATCCAAACACCTTGATTGACTGAGTTGCTGGGGCTGAGGGCTGGGGACCATAGTCTTGGGGGATGTTTAGATCAGTTGGCATAACACAGTTCATATGGAAAATGTTCTACATCCTACTTTGGTGAGTAGCATCTGGAATCTTAAAAGCTGGCAGGTGGCCATCTGTGATACATCTATTGGTCCCATCCTCTCCAGAGCAAAGGAGAATGAAGAAAACCAAAGACACAAGGAAAATATCAGCCCAAAGGACTAAAGGACCACATGAACCAGAGCCTCCGCCAGCCTGAGCCCAGAAGAACTAGATGCTGCCCAGTTACAACCAACAACTGCTCTGACAGGGATCACACAGAGAATCCCAGACAGAGCAGGAGAAAAATGTAGAACAAAATTCAAATTCACAAAAAAGATCAGACTTACTGGTCTGATAGAAACTTGAGGAAACCCTGAGACTATGGCCACCGGACACTCTGCTAACTCAGAACTTAAACCACTCTCGAAGCCCGCTTTTCAAAGATTAAACCGAAAAAGCAAACCAGTTGCCGGCAAGTGGATTCTGACTCATGGTGATCCTATAGGACAGAGTAGAACTGCCCCATAGGTTTTCCAAGGAACGAATGGTGGATTCCAACTGCTGACCTTTTGATTAGCAGCTGAATGCTTACCCACTGCACCAGCAGGTCTCCATAGACAAAGATTAGACAGGCCTATAAAACAAACAATAACCATAACACATGTGAGGACTGTGCCTAGTTACGAGATCAAATGGGCAACTCCTGCCCAAAGGCAAGACCAGAAGGCAGGAAGGGACAGAAACTGGACAAATGGATACAGGGAACCTGAGGTGGCAAGGGGGAGAGGGCTGTTACATTGTAGGGATTGCAACCAATGTCACAAAATATTATGGGTATAAAACTTTGAATAAGAAACCAACCTGAGCTGTAAACTTTCACCTAAAAAAAAAAAATTAAAGCACAGTAAAATTAAAAAAAAAAAAAAAAAGTTCTTTTCTGAGCCTCATGCCCTCCCCAGCTCACCAGGTACTAGTCTGGTCATTCGGGTTTGTGCTCTGGGGCAAAATCCCTGCTGCATATGTGGGCTGTTTCCATTGGTGCTTGAGCCAGTCCCTTAGTGTCGCTGCACTTCAGGTTCCACCTCTGTGAAATGGGAGTAAAACCTTCCCTGTCCTTGTCCAAGGGTGGTAGGAAGATTAAACAAAAAAATGTGTGGAAGGCAAAGAGTGGTTAACTCTGGAAATAATAATAGCCAAGTACAAACAATGGATCAAACACTAAGCCCTCTACGTGGTGGATTAATCCTCAGAAAAACCCCAGAAGGTAAGGGCTCTTTTTATAACTCCCATTTTACAGATGAGGAAAGCAAGGTACGGAGAGTAATTTGACAGATCTCAAAGACAGCAAATCTCACAGTCCGATTTTGACCCGAATACACTGACTCCTGTTTTCCTGACCACTCCTTCTCCGGCCAGGTATAGCCATCGGCAGAGCTGGGTCCCTAGCACCCGCACCATGACTGCCCACATCTAGTTAGCTTTCTGGCTGCCACCCTGGCTGCCGCTGGCTTCACTGTTTATGAGCTGTGGGATTTGGGGCAAATAACTTAACCTCTCTGAGCATGGTTCCTTGTCCATGAAATGAGGGTAAGAATACATCTCCTGCAGGTTTTGCTGAGAGGAGTGAATGGAGGTGGGGAGTACAGGAAACAGCTAACCAGACCCAGGCAGGTGAATGGTGCTGAATAGGTGTCCCTCAGCATTTATAATTAGAGAACAGTCTGGGGTGGGGAGTAGGGGAGTGGGGGTGGAGTGGCAGGCCTGACTTCCTCAACAGAAAGCACTAGAAACTCTTCCAGAAATCCCATGCTAGGGCCACTGTCTGTGGGATGGAGGCCATGTCCAGCTTGAGGCAGGGCCTAGGGCATTAGTGCTCTTGAGGTGACTCACTGGTATGGCCATTTCCCTAGGGTAACCTGGAAGTAGTAATGCCTGCGTGCTTGCTTCCCAAAGCTGTGAGGAGTGAGAGAGAAGCTCACGAAACTGCTCCCTAGGCCACCACCTTCCATCCTTTTCTATCCCCAAGGTCCAGGGGTAGGGAGCTGCTACCAAGTCTTTGCCACACACACACCCATGAGCGTGGAATGGGAGCCAAGGAGGCAGTGAGGTGAGACGTGCAGGAGACAGAGATGGAGGGGGTATCTCAGAGGAAGAGGAAAAAGGCGGGGGGGGGGCGGGGGGCGACAGAAGGGAGAAGAAAGAGAAGGCAGAGAAGACAAGGAGAGGAGGGGGAAGAAAGGAAGGGAGGAGGGAGGGGGAAGAAAGGGAGGGAGGGGGAAGAAAGTAAGGGAGGAGGAAGAAAGGAAGGGAGGAGGGAGGGGGAAGAAAGGAAGGGAGGAGGGAGGGGGAAGAGTGGAAGACAGATATGGGGGAGGGGAAGGGGGATGGGAGGGGAAGGGGAGGGAAGGAGGAGGGGAGGGAGGAGGGACCAGGTCCCCTGGCAGGCAGAGGCTGTGGGGCCTGAGATGAACTGAACAGGCTGGAAATAGAACAGCTGGGCAAACCCAATAGGCTCTGTTTGGGTGTCTGCTGAGCAAGCACGTGAATGAACAGAACGGGGGAGCAATTCAAGGAAGAACCGGATCATTTCCCCTCAGAGGTAGGTCAGGACAGGCAGCGTTTTTTCCAGTTCAGCATGGATTAGTCAGGGTTCTTTTTCTGGGGAGCTTTCTTTACATAATCATTATTTTTAACAGGTCGGCTGGGTGGCTGGGTTAGCCTGGCCCCACCCCATCCTTGGCAAGTAAAAGATTTAGGTTACTTTGAGACCAAGACCACTCTGGGTTTTTATTCTAACTATGGATGCTGCTGGTTTTAGGGGAAAGGATCTTAATCCACTTTCCGAATGGAGATTTCAGGAATCCCTGAGCTGTGTAACTGAATACCCTTCGCTTATTAAAATAAAACCCAGTTCCGGGCTGGGTCAGGACTGGCCTGGGAGAACCTGCCTCCCAGCTCCTCTGAACTCCACCACCCTTTTTGAGGACTTCACCTGAGGTGAGCAAACATCACCTTGGGAGGTGCCAGGGTCACTGGAGGCTCTGCCACGTGCGGGCTCCTGTCTCTGACCTCCAGCAACTCTACCTCTTTTCTTCTTTCCCTCCCCTCCCATGGAACTTCGTTTCTACCTTCCTCTACTCTCCCAAACCCATGCTCTCTTTCCTCACGGAGCCCCCCATGGAGACTGCTGAGCTTCAACAAGAATTTGCTGACTCTCAGGGTCGACTCATGGTGACCCCATGCACAATGTACAACAGAACCAACTGCTGCCCAGTCCTGTGCCATCCCCATGATCTATTGCCAATGGGACCATTGGGATCCATGGAGTTTTCAATGGTTGATTTTCGGAAGTAGATCGTCAGGCCTTTCCTTGTAGTTCTTCTTAGCCTGGAAGCTCCGCTGAAATCTCTTCAGCATCATAGCAGCAGGCAAGGCCCCACTGACAGACAGGTGGTGGCTTTGCGTGAGGTACATCAGCCAGAAATCAAACCCCGCTCTCCTGCATAGAAGGCAAGAATTTCACCACTGAACCACCACTCCTGGGCCCCTGAAGTCTCAGGCAAGATTGAATGTACATGTGTGTGAGTTTTCTGGAAGAAGGAGCCAAAGCTTTCATCAGATTCTCCGAGGTGTTTGTACTGCCACCCAAAAACTGAAGAACTGCTGGTCTAGGGGTCAGGCTGTGAAGGTGACTGGAGCTAGGTGGTCCCTGGTGGCTGTTTTTAAGTTTGGCCAAGAGTCCTCCTCACTTTGGGGCTTTTGCCCCATCACCGATACCTTCAGAGTCCAGGTCAGCTCAACTTAGACTAAATGTGGACAGAACTAGGGGGCCTAAGCTCTAACCAAGCCCTGGTGGCACAGTGGTTGAAGTGCTCAGCTGCTAATTAAAAGGTGGGCAGTTCAAACCCACCACCCTCTCTGCTGGAGAAAGATGTGGTAGTCCGCTTCCGTAAAGATTGATAGCCTTGGAAATCTGATGAGGCAGTTCTACCCTGTCCTACAGGATCTTTGTAAGTTGGAATGGACTTGACGGCAGTGGGTTTGAGTTCTAACCTTGCTTCTGCCACCAGCTGTGCACTCTTTAGCAGCTTAACTCAGCTGAGCTGCAGTTCATCATTTGTAAAATTGGGGGCAATGCCTCTCACCTTAGCTAGTTCTTACCAGGCTCAGATGAGATCACTGTGTCCCTACTACACTACTTAGTTCAGTAACTGACATTTCATAAAGCCTGATTTCCTTCCTTCCTCTCTTTCTTCTGTCCTGGATGAATTCTAGGACCCCTTCCAAATTTAATAGGTGCCAACCATCCATTTGCTGTCTAGTTGATTCCAATTCATGGTGACCCCATGAACTGTGCTCCACAGGGTTTTCAATGGCTGATTTCTCAGTAGATCACCAGGTCTTTCTTCCGAGGCATCTCTGGGTACACTCAAACATCTGACATTTGGTTAGCAGCCAAGCATGTTAACCATTTGTACCACCCAGGGAAAAGACCTTCAAAGCAACCTAAATCAGAGGAGAGAAAGAACATACACATTTCACAGCCTCTGCATGAGGGGGCTGGGGCTGACCCAGAGGAGAGAAAGAACATACACATTTCACAGCCTCTGCATGAGGGGGCTGGGGCTGACCAATTAGGTCTGGTGGAGAGTAATCAGGTCTCAACTAAACCCATATCTGATATTTGGGACACAGCTGGATATCACATTGGGTTTTCTCTTTAACCAAATGCCTGACATTTTGTAGAGCCCATTCGTAAGCATGGGGCTGAGAGTTGGCAGGTCTGGGTCCATTCCCCAAGTTCCAGCCCAGTTCCCACTGCTGCTGTAGGCTTCAGTGTTCCCATTTCTCCACTCCCTATCATCAGAAAGCATTCACACAAAGTCCCAGCTGGTGATCAGTTCATGGCAAAAAGTGTCAGAAGGGAGGGGAAGTCTTATCTCCAAGGAGATTAGATCTGAATTTTCCTTTTTTGACAGGATGGTTAGTCCTGCATGTGGTGATTACATAACTCCAAGCGGAAATAGGACCCTAGAGTTTACCTTCTTCCCAGACTGGCCACTTAGAAACAAATCAGCCAGAAGAAGCTGATTTAAGACCCCTCAGGCCTGCCCCCACTGCACACACCATTAAGAGAGAAGGCTTGATTACAGAGCCATCCTGCAATCTCTCTCCCCAAACTGCTTCTCCCCTTCCTTTTGGTCCCAGCCTAAAAAAAAGGGCTTATTTTGTCTTCAGGTAGACCTAGAAGTAAAGCAAATCAGGCTCCTTTTCTCTGACATTAATGAGGTGGGGATCGAGCGGGATGTTTTGGAGAATTAGGGAGTTCCTCCTTGTTCCTGTCCCACCTTTACCTGCCTTTGTCTGAACTGCCTCTTGCTGGAGTTAGAGACCAGCATCGCAACCCTGCCAGTAAGGTACTCTGAGCTTCCCAGATGTAAAGGGCGAGAGAAATCAAAGCCACCGTTATCTCCATCCAGATCATGGGGATAAAAACAGTCCCAGCCAGGCTCCTGCTTTTTTTGCCTCACTTGTCCAGTAGCTGAGCTAATGCTAGGCTGGGATTTCTCTTGCCTCAAACTAACCTGGCCCCGAAGGCTACCGGGGCATCAGCTACTAAATCCCCAATCCATAAAAATTATCTGGCAGCCTGTGAAGCCCCAGCCTTCTCAGATCAGGAAAGAATCTTTATTCCATCCTGGCCTCAGAAGCTACCTTGTCCCCTTCATCCATGCTTTCTTCACTCTGGGTTTGGGTATCACAGTTATAACTTGATGCCCGAAAAGTATTTTTAGCTACCAACCAAAACCCAAACTTTATCCCCATTCACAACTGGGGTGATGAGAGAATGGGGAGTTGAAGCAGATTCTACCAGCCACAGGGCTAACAGCTGCTTGAAGGATCTTCCTAAAAGACAGGTCTGGTCATGTCCCTCCTTACTAAATACCCTTCGATGATGCCACTTGCTTATAGGATAAAGTTGGGATGCCCCGGCACAGGTTCCCAAGACTCTTTACTATCTAGTCCCAGTTTATCTCCCAGAATTTCATCCCTCCCTCCCACATGCCCTCTGCTCCAACCACACCCAAATATAATTGCTCTTGAACTTGTGCACTTTCCTACTTTTGGTCCCACGGTTCACTTTGCTTGGAGTGCCCTCTCCCCTGTCTCCATCTCATGAAACCCTTCTTACCCTTTGTGAGGGCTTTTCTAATCCACCCCGTCCCACCAGCGGAATTGTGTGTTCCCATAGTGGTTTATGGAAACCCTGCTGGCTTAGTGGTTAAGTGATACAGCTAACCAAAATGTTGGCAGTTCGAATCCACCAGGTGCACCTTAGAAACCCTATGGGGCAGTTCTACTCTGGGGCAGTTCTACTTTGTCCCATAGGGTTGCTATGAGTCAGAATTGACTCATCAGCAATTTTTTTTTTTTAAATAGTACTTTACAAGACCCTTACGGAAGCATATCTTGCACTAGATGACGACTTCACTGTCCTCTACAAGGTCTTTTAAAGGTCATAGCTCAGACTTACCTTTCCTGTAGCCCCTACCAACTAGGTCATAGTGACCTGGGTAGATATGTTAAGAAAAAGTATCCGAAATTTAGGTATGACCAAGAGGAAGACTGAATATTCCTTCAATGCCATGGTGAAGCTGTGTTTAACACAAAGATTACTTCTCTAGAACTGTGCTACCAACACATGACGATTGAGCTCTTGACATGTGGCTAGCGCTTAAGCCAAAATGACAACATTTGGGATGTATTGAGTTAAATAAAATATATTGTGAAAATTAATTTCACCTGTTTCTTTTTGCTTTTTTAATGTGGCTACTGTTGTTGTAAGCCGTCAAGTTCATTCCGACTTATAATGACACTATAGGACAGAGCAGAACCGCTGACCTTTTGGTTAGCAGCGGAGCACTTAATCATTGTGTCACCAGGGCTCCTATGTGGCTTCTAGAAAATTTAAAAGTACACATATGGCTCACATTACATTTTTATTGGGCAGCACTGCCCTAGAAGATTGTATCATTGTTTAACTTTGTTATTTACTATTACTAACTAAGGGCTTGATTGCGAAGTTACATCTTAACTTGTAGGTTTTTGTCTGCTAGAGATTCAAATGATTTCTGTACAGTAGGGAAGATAATCCTGATTTTATTGTCCTGTAGGTCATTTTAAAAGATGAGATTTTTCTTTAAGTAAAAAAAAAAAAAAAATTGGAATGCCTTTATTTTAAATCCCAGTTCCTCAAATGCTCTTTGAACGAGCTTTATCATCATATTGGTTCCCTCATTAATTATTGAGTTCAATAAATTCTTTGATGTATGTTCATTGTGTAGCTGTATGAGGCTCATGTTTTTAATTTTTTGGAAATTAAACTTTGACACATCGCTGTCTCTTGAGAGCAGAGACTGAATTAGTAACATGCCCAGTTTTAGGTAGAAACTCAGTAAATGCTGAATGAATTAAAAGCACTTGCTTTGAATTGGTGCCTTATATTTACTCTCCTAACCACACTTTGTACTGGGGTCCTTATTAGTCACATGCCTGGGGAGTGAGGGGATGTAGGAAAGATGAAACCTCTTTTCAGGACCACAAACTATTTGGGTGGTCCCATGAAGATGCACTGGTGGCCTAGTGGTAAAGAGCTACAGCTGCTAACCAAAAGGTCAGCAGTTTGAATCCACCAGGCGCTCCTTGGAAACTCCATGGGGCAGTTCTACTCTGTCCTGTAGGGTTGCTATGAGTCAGTATAGACTCCATGGCAATGTTTTTTTTTTTTTAAATGAAGATGCCCAGATTCATGGGGCCTGTGACCTGTCAAATCAAGTCCCTTCAATCAGTTCAAGATGAAGACCTTGCAGGCTCCCTGTACTCCCACCTAGGATGCTGCAGGAAGTGCCGGGGAGGGGGGGTGGGGGGACCAGATAGGTTCTCCTTCCCTTCCCACCCGATGGCCTGGGCTGCTGCTGACTGCAGCACTGTATAGATTGCCCCAGGCCCCCAGACTGCTCCTCTAGGTCTGGATTAAAAACCAGTTGCCATCGAGTTGATCTTGATTCATGGCACCCATGTGTTTCAGAGTAGAACTGTGGTCCACAGGGTTTTCAATGGCTATTATTTTTGGAAGTAGATTGCCAGGCCTTAGTTCCGAAAAGCCTCTGGGCGAACTTGAACCTCCATCTTTTCAGTTAGCGGTGGAGAATGTTAACTGCTTGCACTACCTGGTCTGGATACTGAGGAGATTTCGTTGTCGAAGATCAGCAATAGTGCTGGTCTCAGGAGCCGGGTTTTCTGGGGACCCTGGAAAAATCTGTCCGGGTTCTGAGTATGTCACTTGCCAGGGATCACAATAGAGGGTCCCAGACAGAGCTGGAGAAAAATGTAGAACAAAATTCTAACTCACAAAAAAAGACCAGACTTACTGGTCTGACAGAGACTGGAGAAACCCCAAAAGTATGACCCCCGGACACTCTTTAACTCTGTATTGAAGTCACTCCTGAGGTTCACCCTTTAACCAAAGATTAGACAAGCCCATAAAATAGAATGAGGCTAAATGGACACACTGGCCCAGGGGCAAGGACAAGAAGGCAGGAGGGGATAGGAAAGCCGGTAATGGGGAACCCAAGGTCGAGAAAAGGAGAGTATTGACACATTGTGGGGTTGGCAACCAATGTCACAAAATAATATGTGTATTAATTGTATGAGAAACTGATTTGCTCTGTAAACCTTCATCTAAAGCACAAAACAAACAAGTCACTTCCTTTTACCCTCCTCGCCACTACAGGCTCAGTGGGAGATGGCTGGCTGTCAACTGAGGGTAGAAGTTGATTGCAAATTCCTTGAGGGCAGAAGCTTTTCATTTGTATGCCTGGCACCTGGCTAGCACGTTGCCTGGCACTCAGGGAATGCTCAACTCCCTCCTTCTGCCCTCTGCTCAACTCCCTCCTTCTGCCCTCTGCTCAGCTCCAGCACCACAGCCAGCTTCCTTCCAAGGAGCCTGAGAGAAGGGCTCCTCTGCCCAGATAGAACATTGATTAATCAATCCCCTCTCTGAGATTCTGGGCAGAATCAGCTGATAATTAGGCATCGAGTTCAGGGCTGGTGACCTTTTAGAAGGATCACAGCATGTCTGCCCGTGTCCCCTTTCCTTACAGGGAAAAGAGAAGCTGGGAGAAGATTGCTTCTGGAGAAGGATAATAAAATCAACATTTCTGAGCACTTAGTTTGTGCTGGCTCTGAGCTAGGCCCTTTCTATGTTGTTGTTGTTGGGTGCCATGGAGTCGATTTTGACTCATAGCAACCCCATGTGACGGAGTAGAACTGCCCCATAAGGTTTCCTAGGCTGTACGCCATCTCATTTAAATCACACAACAACCCTAAGGCATGGAGATGATTGTCTCCATTTTACAGAAAGTGAAGGTTCTGAGAACAATGTGACTCGCTCAAGGTTACAGGTAGTGAATGGCGGTCATATTTTGAACCCAGGTCTGTTTTCTCCCAAAGCCGCATTCCTCCCACAGCTGCAGATAAAGAAAACACAGTCCTGGAGGGAGGGGTCACACCTTAAAGCTGTTATCAGCTAACACTTCCCTTAATTAACAATTAGCACCTTGGTAGAAATTAGCTGCTGACAGCAAGAATGGGTCATCACACTCCATTTTCTCATGCTGAGTGGATCCTGGTTTTCCAGATGGTTCCCAGGACAGAATTCCCCTTTCCCCAGCCTTCTACCCTTCCTCCTCCCACATTCTCAGGCCTCCCTCCATTGCCCTAGCTAATGTTTACATGACAGCTCCTACATCATCTCCACCCAGAAGTCTTCCCAGCTACACCCCTAGGAGGGATCCCTCCTCCATGCTTCTCTGGATTTCTGGGCCTGCTTCTAGTAGGCCATCTAGACAGCACCAACTCATGGCAACTCTATATATAACGGAACAAAACGTCTGGTCCTGCACAATCTTCATGATCTTTGGTAATCCAACAATGCTCTGTGGTAATCCATAGTGTTCTCATTGGCTAGTTTTTGGAAGTAGATCCCCAGGCCTTTCTTCCTAGTCTATCTTAGTCTGGAAGCTCTCCTGAAACCTATGCACCTTGGATGATCCTGCTGGTATTTGAAATACCAGTGGCATAGCTTCCAGCATCACAGCAACATGAAAGCCACCACAGTATGACAAACTGACAGACAGGTGGTGGGCTATTGGTTTATATTTATCTAACGCCCTTCTGACCACAAGCTCCCTGAGGCACAATTTACACCAATCCTTTTATACAGCTTACACCCTCCATTGCCTGGTGCTCTGTGGCTGTGAGTCAATGAATCAGTCTGTGACAGTAGGGGAGTCAGTCAGGAAAGAAAAAAAAAAAAAAAAATTATCCTCCTCTACGTCACTATTTGTGTAAGACCAGGCTATGAGCTACTCAGAAACGTTTGTGCACCATATTTGGCACCACCGTCCAAACCTCGGTTATTTTGTGGGTGGAAACTCTTAAGAAAAGTGACTGAATTCTTCCCTGAGAAAAATATGCCCGAGGAAGAAAAGGGGGAGGGGGGCTTTAAATATTGGTCAAGATTTCCTGTCCTGAGGAAACCCAAATTCCAACGGGATGAATTGTTTCTGAGACTTTCAGCACGGTTACTCTTCCTTCATCAATCTTCCCACAAACGTGCAGCCGCACGAGCTCTGAGCTCAAGCTTGGCACCCGAAGAAAAAGGGGAAAGTGAGACCCACTCCTGAAGTCCTGACACAGCCTACAGCATGGATGAACCCTGAACACATTCTGCTGAGCGAAATCAGTCAGACACAAAAGGGCAAATACTGTATAGCCCCACTTACATGAACTGCCTAGAATAGACACAAGTGCACACCAAAATGTATAAGTGGTTACCAGAGGCAGGTGGGAGGGGAGAATGGGGAGTTATTACTTAAAACCAAAACCAAACCTGTTGCCGTCGAGTTGATTCCGACTATACTGAATTTCTGTTTAAAAATACAACAACAAAACTAGTTGTCATGGGGTCAATTCTGACTCATGGCAATGCCAAGTGTGATGCCATGTGTGCCAGAGCAGAACTTGTTCCACAGGGTTTTTGACGGCCCATCTTTCAGAAGTAGATTGCCAGGACTTTCTTCCTAGGTAACTGAGTGGATTCGAACTGCCAGCCTTTTGGTTAGTAGCTGAGCACTTAACCACTTGCACCACCCAAGGACATCAAGTTTCTGTTATGGGGATAAAAAACACTTGAAAATGGATAATGGTGAAGGTTACACAACACGCTAAATGTAGTTAATGTCACTGAATTGTACACTTAAATACGGTTAAAATGGCAAATGTTTTGTTATAAATATTTTGCCACAATAACATTTTTAAAGAGAAGATCCACTTCTGAGACGCTGTGTGCTCAGAACACAGCCGTTCCACCTGGAGAGGCCCCGCACATGGGTGAGCCCAGGGCTTCTCTGGGAACAGAGGAGGAGCAGGCAGTGGCAGGGAAAGCTCAGCCAAGCCCACGGGGCAGGAAAGCAGGTGGTGGCTCCCAGAGCCAAGCCCTCGGCCCGTCGGGAAGCACTGTCTTCACCTTCTGCAAGTTCGGCTAAAGCTCAGCCTTTGACGTCAAGGCTGGTGGATGAGGGCCACGCAGCAGGGCTGGTGGATGAGGGCCACGCAGCAGGGCTGGTGGATGAGGGCCACGCAGCAGGGCTGGTGGATGAGGGCCACGCAGCAGGGCTGGTGGATGAGGGCCACGCAGCAGGGCTGGTGGATGAGGGCCACGCAGCAGGCCAGGAAGGGGTGGGGCAGTAGGCAGACAGAAACATCCAGGCATCCGGTGCAGCAGTTGCTTATGCCCAGAGGGCAGGAGTGGGAATGCCAGCAGGGTTGGGGGTCCCATTGGCTAGAGCCCCTGCAGGATCTCTGTGGAGGGGCCATGAGGTCATCCTCACCACTGAAGTACTAGTCTGGCTTGGCTTAGAGAGTCTGCTATTCAGAAGGCTTCAAGCTAGCTCTGCAGGTCAAGAACATAAAAATGTAGTCATTCACTTAAGTCATTCATAATGACTTGTGAGGTGCTAAGGGCTGAAAGGAAACCCTGGTGGCGTAGTGGTTAAGTGCTACGGCTGCTAACCAAAGGGTTGGCCGTTCGAATCTGTCAGGGGCTCCTTGGAAACTCTACGGGGGCAGTTCTACTCTGTCCTATAGGGTCGCTATGAGTCGGAATCATCTCCATGGCACTGGGTTTAAGGGCTGAAAAAGGAGCCCTGGTGGCGCATTGGTTAAGGGCTTGGCTACTAAACAAAAGGTTGGCGGTTTGAACCCACCAGCCACCGCACAGGAGAAAAGGCCTGGTGATCTGCTCCGGTAAAGATTAAACCAAAAAAACCAAACTCAGTGCCGTCAAGTCAATTCTGACTCACAGAGACCCTACAGGACAGAGTACAACTGCCCCATAGAGTTTCCAAGGAGTGCCTGGCAGATTCCAACTGTCGACCCTTTGGTTAGCAGCCACAGCACTTAACCACTACGGCACCAGAGCAAAGATTACAGCCTAGGAAACCCTATGGAGGGGGGAGGGCAGGTCTACTCTGCCTTATACGGTTGCTATGAGTCAGAATTGACTTGATGGCACACAATGACAACAACAAGGGCTGACACTACTAACTCAAAAGATCCTTACATCAATCTTATGAAATGAGCAAAGCAGGAACAGCTAGCCCACTGTGCAGGAAAAGAAAACGAGGCACCAAAAGGTTAAGGCCCTGGCTGCTACTCAGTTCACCAGTGAAGGTGATGGGCTTTGAATCACTGTTTCTGTTCCTGGTCCTGGGGCCTTGCTCACACCAGGCTGCCTCTCCTGGCTCTGCCCCAAAAAGTAACTTCACGCATCCTTAGCGGGTATCTACATTAGAGGGCTTCGAGACCAAGCCCAGGATGGTGAGTGGTCCAGCTGTTCCAGGTAGCTCTCCAAGGATTGGCCAAAGGGACCAGGCGGGCAGCTCTGAGTCCCTGCAGCCTGTATGGCCCCCACCATATCCTCATCCCCATTCTTGGTAAGGCACCGCCCACCCCCCAACTAAGTATGGCAGCCTGAGGGCATTTCCCTCACCAGGGAATTCAAAGACTTCGTAGCTGAGTGAAGGTGCACAGGATCTGTGACTCAGTATGCCTGCAAAGAAATAAATCCACTGAAGTGATTTCTTTGTCCTTCCACAAGGAAATAAGGTTCACAATCTATCCCTAGCTGCCAGTGGAGAGCCTTCCAAATTTCTTCCCTGCGTTGGTAAAAAAAAAAAAGTACCAGTCATTAAATTGGCCATTTGGGCTTCAGGAGATAAAGTCCACCCCGCACAGCTGTGGTTGGGCCTGGCTCATTCAGCTGGCTCAAGCCCTGGAGGATGGTGGTGAGAGCTCTGCACTGGCTGTCCCTCTGCGGCACAGAGGGAACTCAGGCTAATCAGAGCACCCAGAAACACTCTTCTTGAGCACAAGGGAACGGGAGGAAAGCTCAAACCTTTACCCTCTGCTCAAACACCAAGACCACTGCCTCCCTAGAGCAGACCTGGTACATCATCACATTAACTAAGCATCTACTCTGTGCCAAATATTTTACATACATTTTCCCTTTTAATCCCAACACCGCCCTGTGAAGGAGGTATTGTCTCCACTCTAAACCAATTGTCATGGAATCGAATCCAACTCATTGTGACCCGGCCCCATGTGTATCAGAGTAGAACTGTGATCCATAGGGTTTTCAACAGCTGATTTTTCAGAAGCAGAAAAATTCGGATGGCCAGGTTTTTTTTTTCCAAGGCACCTCTGGGTGGACTTGAACCTTTAACTTTTCAGTTAGCAGCCCAGTACATTAACTGTTTGCACCACCAGAGACTCCAGATCCCCACTCTACAGATGGAAAATCTCAGGCTCAGAGCAGTTAACAAGTCTGGGCCAGGCAGCTAGTAAGTGGCAGAACCATGACCTGGATCTCACCACAGTCATTTCAGGTAGGTATTATTATAGACTTTTCATAGAGGAAGAAAGAAAGACATAGACAGGCTACTTAAACTTGCCAAAGGCAAACCACTACTAAGAGATAGAGCCGAAGTAGAGCCCAAACCCAAACTAGATTTATAATCTGATCTCCCTGCTACTTCCAGCAGGTTGTCTTCCCTCCCACCATACTTAGTTCTGCCTCCACAACTTTGCTCACTGGGTCTCCTTCCCCTCCAATGCCCTTCTCCTGTCCCCATCCTCTCAGCCAACTGTCTGAAGCCTATATATCTTCACATCTAGCTCAAAATGTATGGGTTGAATTGTGTCCCCCCCAAAATATATGTTGAAGTCCTAACCCCCTGGTACCACTGAATGTGACCTTGTTTGGCAACAGGGTTTTTTAAGATGGTATCAGTTAATCCAATATGACCGGTATCTGTATAAAAAGAGGAGGAAGACATAGAGACACAGACACAGATGGAAGATGGCCCCTCGAGGACAGAGACACAGATTCAAGTGATGCATCTACAAGCCAAGGAAAGCCAAAGGTTTCCAGGAACCACCAGTAGCCTGAAGAAGCAAAGAAGAATTCTTCCCTAGAATCTTTAGAGAGAGTATGGCCCTGTTGACACCTTGATTTTGGACTTCTAGGCTCCAAAGCTGTGAGCCAATACACTTCTGTTGTTTTAAAGCACCCAGTTTATGGTCATTTGTTGCAGCAGCCCTAAGAAACTGATACACCTCCCATGGCCTTTGGGCCGTGCTGATCTTGCTCTTTCTCCCCTACACCACGTCCTATCGCATTTATTGAACATAACAGCTGCTAACCAAAGGGTCGGCAGTTCAAATCCGCCAGGTGCTCCTTGGAAACTCTGTGGGGCAGTTCTTCTCTGTCCTATAGGGTCGCTATGAGTCGGACCGACTCGACGGCACTGGGTTTTTTGGGCAAGGGCACTCAACCACGGTCTGCTTATGTGTCCTCTGGTTGTTTCATGCATATGAGCCTGGTTTCTGCCCCCTCTTCCCTTCCCTAAAGAAGAAAAACCAATCATCTGAGATGTCACATTCGTTATAGCCCTGAGATTTCAGCTGAAGGTTGAAGACCACATTTTCATACCTACCACAGCAGCCAGCACAGCGCCAAGCACAAAGTAGGAATTTAATAAGTTCTACGCATTCGTATGTTATTGTTCAAAGTACTTGAATCTCCATTATCTTGATTAATCTTCCTACGAACTTTGGAAGGTGGCATCTCAGGTTCTGAGGGGTTACGTGCTATAGCTAAGGTGACTAGCCAGTTAGGGGACAAGCAGGGCTGGGACCGAGCTTCTCTGATCCTGAGCCAACGCTCTTTCCTCTGCATGGGCCACAGGCATATGATCAACCGTTGTTGGAATGGTGTCCCTCATCAGCTGGTTCCTTCTCTATTTTCTCCTCCATAGAGTTGGGAGAAGAGTCCTGGTGGGGCCTGGTGAGGGTGTGGTCAGACTGGCTAAGAGGGACTTGCAGGCAGCCACCAGTAGCGGCAGGTGGTCAGTGACAGACCACTCCCAGGGAGCCACAGGATCCTGCAGAAGGGGAAGGAAAACCATCGGAGATCTGCTACAGCCTACTGCAAAGGAGAGAATCATCAGGGCAGAAGGGGTGGCTGTTGCTGTTTTGCCCACAGAGTCCAAGTGGAACCAGAGCAGAACATGCTCCCCTCCGGCAGCAGATGCTCCATTGGGCATATCTGTGGCTGCTTTGCCAGAAAGAAGGATTAGGTTGCATAGAACCATTCCTGTTCTCGGTGAGACTGGCCAAAGGATTTGGGGTGCATCCAGGAGCCCAGCTCCTTCTTTCTTCCAAGGCAAGCAGCCAGTAGCAGGGTCTGACGCCCCGAGGCTCAGGAGAGCAGTCAGGATCACTGCGGCATCCTCACGTGAGCACCCTTTGTGGGATCCTCACATGCCTACACAGTATCCAAGGACAGCGCCAAAGTAATCGTCATGGTCACTCTCCATGTCTCCATCTTGTGGCTTCTCCGCCTTGTGAAGAAGGCCAGGGCTGAAGCTGAGGCTGGGGCTGGGGCTGGGGCTGGGGCTGGGGCTGGGGCTGGGGCTGGGGCTGGGGCTGGGGCTGATCGTGTGACACCTGCTTTTTGAGTGCAGCCCTGGCACAGGCTGCTTGCTCTGAACCTGCACAGCTTCCTGCTCTGGGAAATACAGATTAATTGAATGACATGTGTGGCGATTACAGGAAGAAGGAGATAGAGGGAGTGGGGTATCTGTAGATCCAGCCAAGGAGATTAGGAATAGTTCATCCTGTCACTCTGTACTGAGCTCTCTTAGTGGGCATTGGTGGAACAGCCACCATGTCTATCCCGAATGCAGAACCTTACAGCATGAGTGCTCATGTGGCCCACAGAGAGGGCTGCTGCGAGGTGAAGCGGATCACAGCTTCAGCAGCAAGGCCGTTCAATGCCATCTCGTCACATTCAATCCAATATTAACTCACCACCTACTACGTGCTGGAAACAGTGCTGAGGTCATAAGTAAAATGATCTTCAAGTTGAAGAAGCTCACTGCATAGCAGAGTAGACATCCACATACACATATAATATTCCTAGACTTTTAGGGACAATCCTGATATCAAACATTCTGTAAGCTCTGGAGAGGACAGGGAACATAGATGCCCTCTGACTCCAGTGCCTGGAACAGAGGAGGCATTTACTGCATGTTCGTGGAATGAGCAAATGAACAAACGACTGGGTCGGCTGAGTCGGACAAGCAAGTTCACTGGAGCTCTATGGGGAGTTAGGATTCAATGTGCTCTCTGCCATCTGTCCCTCCATTTCCTCTCAGGAGACCCTCCTTACATTTCCACGTTCTCTCAAAGGACCCCTCCAGACTTGGGCTCTGCAATTACGCATTCGACACCCCACTCCCTGTCCCCCAAGCCCCAGCTAAAACAGATAACTAATATTAGCAGCTCAGAGTCTGCACAGAGGCACTTGAAGATGTTTAGCCTGGCTGGAGAGCCCTAGACAGAGCTGGATGTATTTTTAGCTCTTTGGGTATCTGGAAAAGTATTGAGATGCAGTCGTTGTTACAGACACCCGGGCAAATCAGTATTCTGCTACTGGTCTCCCCACGCCAGCAGTTTCCATTCAGTGTCTCAAAAGCAGGGGTTGCCATGGAGATTGAGCGCCAGGGGCAACCGAACTTCCTGTTGGGAAACAGCCACACAGGTAGAGCTTGGGGCCAGTGGGAATTAAGGAGCCTCTTGGGTGGCCAGGTTCCTCTCCTGAAGGCAAATGGTGGCAGAAGTCCCTGGCACTGCGGAAGGGGTCAGTCAGGAGACTGAGGACACTGTCTCGGAACTTCATTCAGGGAGAGATTGATTATTTCTCCCTCACACCTGCCATGGGACTGGTTTAGTTCTCTCCCTGTCCCTTCCTGCTCCCTAGGGCTTTGGCCACCCCAGAGGCAGTCTGGGAGCTATTTAGGGCAGAAGGTGGCAGGGCCATTTTGTGATAGAAACATCTGGGTACCAAGTATGAGATCCATTAGTCCTGGCACAAACCTAGAACACAAGCTCTGAGGGTGGCCTGGTGGAGGCCAGGTCATCCTGGTCCTGGACCATCTGAATTGCAGCAACCCACTATTCTGGATGGAGTATTTTATTTTATTTTATCCCTACTGTCATCCTGAGAGGCTACAAGACAGGTCATGATACCCATTTACTCATTCATTTTGACAAACATTTCCTGTGTGTCTGATATGCTAGGCAACTGGGATGAAAAATCTGAGACTCCAAGAGACTAAGTGGCCCCCCTATGGTTACAAAGCTGGTGAGAGATGGGACCAGGAGATATCTTGGTCTGTCCAATCTATAAATTCAGAGGGCTAAGAGCCCAAAGAAGCTCTTAGAGAGCATTTAGTCTGACCCTTACACTTCACAGAAAAGAAACTGAGGCCCAGAGATAGCAAGTGACTTGGTCACCCAGGGAGTTGATGGTGAAGCAGGGCCAGGATGCTTTTGTCCATTCTTCTCATTACACAGAGTTCTTTCCAGGGAAACTTACTGCTCCAAACTTTTACCAGGCACTCATTCTGTGTCAGGTACTGGATCAGTGAGGAATTACATTCAGTTGCTATTTAAGAAAGACCTAACCACAGTGACTTAAACAAACTAGGGATTTATTCTCTTTCATGAAAGAAGTTCAGAGGCAAGTATTCCGGGAGTAGTATGGCCACTCCACAAAGTCACCAGAAATGCAGTTTCCCTCTAGCTTTCCGTATCACTGTCTTTAGTACATACCTTCAATCCTAATACTTCCAAGATGGCTGCTTTTGTTCTAGGCATCACATCCACATTCCAGACAGGAAAAGGGGAAAAGGAAAGGGGCAAAAGAAAATGCATGCCTGCGTGTCTGTCTGTCCCACCTCAACCCCTGCCCCTCTAGGAGTCTTCCTGCAAGTTGTCTAACTTCCACTCATAACCCATTAGCACTTCTTAGTTGCAAGGGAGGTTAGGAAATGTCTTTTACCCTAGGTAAAATTGGGATTGTGGTAGGAACAAAGAATGGGAGAATGATACTGGGAGCAACTAGCAATTTCAGCCATAGGCACTTTGCTAGGCACTGTACAGGAATTAAAAAAAAAAAAAGTTGTCATCAAGTCAATTCCAACTCATAGCGATCCTATAGGATAGAGTAGAACTGCCCCATAGGGTTTCCAAGGCTGTAATCTTTATGGAAGCAGACTGCCACATCTTTCTCTTGTGGAGCTTCTGGTGGGTTAGAACCACCAAACTTTCGGTTAAAAAAAAAACCGTTGCCGTCCAGTCGATTCTGACTCATAGCGACCCTATAGAACAGGGTAGAACTGCCCCACAGAGTTCCAAGGAGTGCCTGGTGGGTTCGAACTGCTGACCTTCTGGTTAGCAGCCATAGCTCTTAACCACTATGCCAACAGGGTTTCTACCTTTTGGTTAGCAGTATGGAAATACAACATTTAAAAAAAAAAAAAAAAATGGAAAAAAATCTATGTAGGCCCATAAGGTTTATGAAGGGTTTTTGTTTTCTGCTTCTTAAAACTTTTGTATACTTTCAAGCTTTCTGCAGTGTGTATATATTTACTTGACAATTAGGGGGAAAAATCCTCCTTCAAATCATCCTCATAAGTCCTGCCCGGAGTCACCTCTGCTTTGCTGCTTTCATGAGGACAGTGCGAAATTTCTTAAAACAGTCTTTGAACAAAATTAGTATCAATTTAATTCAGTTCGATGAAATCTACAGACCACATCACCCTTAGAAGAAGCTGGGAGCAGAAGTGGCATATCGACCATGGGGCTGGAGAGAGAGCTTCACGCAAACCAGCTCCCCAGCCCTGAGCTGCACCCTCCCACTCTGCCAGCCCCCAGGTCCTCTTGTCTGGGACCACCTCCCACGTAGTCTCCTTGATGCTGAAATACAACGCCCTCGGGGCTGCTGGGCTGCACTCCTGCCCGCCTGCCCACCGGTAGTGCTGGAGTCATGCCAAACAGCAGGGTGGACGATCGGAAGGTGAAGGTGAGGCTCAGCCTTTGCACAACCTCTCACAGATGGTTCCGGTTATTTATGAAATCAGAGATGTCCTCCTCAAGTACCCATAAGGTAGGTCAAGGACTTGGCGTAGTCTCTCCTTCCCACAGGCCAGAGAAGTCCCACAGTAAACCACAGCCCAGGACTCCTGCCATCACCATGGAAATGTTTCCGCACAGGGGCATGACTGAGGAGCACGGGGAACCTATCCCAAGACATCCTCCCAACATGCTGCTTCTTGGCAATATTTTTAAGGAATATGTTGTCCAAGACATGGTAAAAAGGTTTTTTTTTGAAAGGAGGCAGTGAAAAAGCAAGGGTCAGTCTATTGAATATGGGATTGAAATATGGAATTGGTTCATTTATGAGTTGAACCCAGACACTCCCGGTTTATCCCAGTATCCATCCTCTCCTTATTCTGTACTAATACACCATTGCTGTTGAATCGATTCTGACTCATAGCGACCTTGTAGGGCAGAGTAAAATTGCCTCAAAGGGTTTCAGAGGAGCAGCTGGTGGATTCGAACTGCTGACCTTTTGGTTAGCAGCTGAGCTTTTAACCACTGTGCCATCAGGGCTCCACATTCTTTACTAATGCATGCCAATTTTATTTGGGTAGTAACATGTGCAGTTAAAATATCCCACCTCTCAGGCTCACTTGCAGATATCCATAGTGCCTGACAGTGAGATAGAGGTAAGAGTCTCTGGGAAGGGTGTCTGTTCCAGAATAAAGGGGCAAAGGCCCTAGAGGAGACTGCATTTTGGGCTCATCCTTCCCTTTCTTCTGCCTGGAACGAAGATGAGATGCCCAAGAAGGCAGCAGCCATTTCATTTCACAGCCCTGGAAAGGAAAGTCTCATCCTGGAAAGGATGGCAGAGCAGGAAGCTCGAAGGACCTGAAGTCCCTAATGATTTTCTTGACTATATCCCTGGACTAGCTAGCTACCTGCTGACTTGAATGACAAAAACAAACGCTCCATTTGAATAAGGCAGCATGGTTGGGTTACTGTTCCAAAAAACCCATTGCCATCGAGTTGATTCCAACTCATAGTAACCCTATAGAACAGAGTAGAACTGCCCTATAGTGTTTTCAAGGAGCAGCTGGTGAATTCAAACTGCTGACCTTTTGGTTAGTAGCCACATGCTTAACCACTTCGTCATCAGGGGTCTTTCTTCTCTATGAGCTCTTTATTAGCCTCATTGTAAGGCAAAAACAATGACAATTTAATTGGACCTGAAAATAAGTTGGCAACAAAATTCAACATTTTCAAGATAGTTCCCCAAAATATCAGTTGACATTTATTATTCTTAATACTATTATTCTGTTACCAAACCCAGTGCCATCAAGTTGATTCTGACTCATAGCGACCCTATAGGACAGAGTAGAACTGCCCCACAGAGTTTCCAAGGAGCACCTGGTGGACTCGAACTGCTGACCCTTTGGTTAGCAGCAGTAGCTCTTAACCACTACACCACCAGGGTTTCCATTATTCTGTTACAGGGAGCCAAATGCAATCCTAACTGATACCTAAAAATTGCCAAAGGCGTTGCTTTTTGGTGATCACAGATTCACCAACTGTGAGCTTCCTGCTCTGGTTCTGCCCCCAGCCTCACTTTCTCTAAGGTTAGAACTTGGCCAGACTTTGGAGCAGGCCACCCCATTTATCAGGGACAGAAAACAGTGGCTGAGTTCTCCCAGCAGAACTCCCAGCAGGCCTGGGCACGCATCTCAGACAAGGCTGAGCTCTTTCTTGGTTATTCATCTGCATCTATCACTCTGGGGGATAGTGAAGAATTAAGTCTCCTGGATTGTTTTCAATCCTCCCGAGAGAGAATGTGGCATATAGGAAAATGCTTATTGACTGAGAAGCCTCTGAGAATTAAAAACTTGATCCTCCCAAGCCCAGGAACAGGATCTTCTCCCTCACCTTCAAACTGCTGATGGCATAAGGCTGCTCATCACTGGTGACTCCCTAGATCATGGATTTGATCCTTTGGGATTTGTAAGATCCTAAGGCTTTGTATGGAGCCCTGGTGGTGCAGTGGTTAAGAGTTCAGCTGCTAACCAAAAGGGTGGCAATTCAAATCCCCCAGTCACTCATTGGGAACCCTATGGGGTAGTTCTATTCTGTCTTATGGGGTTGCTATAAGTCAGAATCAACTTGACAGCAATGGGTCTGGTTTTTCGGCTTTTGGAAGGCTTTTGAGGAGAAAATGATGACTGTACCATTTGTCAGATTTTTCACAATTCAGCCAACATCTTTTTGAGTACCCACTATGTATAAGACCTTCACAAAATGAACAAATGGCTTTAAGAGATTCCCGCAAAGAAAACATGAATTGGAAATAATATCAATAACGTTAGCACAAGGAGCAATAAGCAGAGGTCTGGAAGAATCCTTCTCCTTCTCTAAAAACCAAAACAGACAAACAAACCCATTGCCATTGAGTTGATTCCTACTCATAGAGACCCTGTAGGGCAAAGTCAAACTGCCCCATAAGGTTTCCAAGGCTGTAATCTTTAAGGAAGCACACTGCCACATCTTTTTCCCTTGGAGCGGTTGGTGGCTTTGAACTGCCCACCTCTGGGTCAGCACCCGACTGCTTAACCACTGCACCATCAGGGGTCCTTCTTCTTCTCTACAAGCTCTTTATTAGCCACATTGTTAGGCAAAAACAATGACAGTTTAGTGGGACCTGAAAAGAAGCTGGCAAAAAAAGTCAACATTTTCAAGATCATCCCCTAAAATATCAGTTGATATTTATTATTCCTAATGAAGGCTATTTCCCTAAGAGTTTTTGCCTTGAGATATTAGCTAATGATAGCAGAAAGCTTCCCAATTAGCAAGATATTTAAAACCAAGCATCCAGAACATGAAGACAAACCTCAATTTTTTTCACTGATGCTTAAATTCATTACAACACCTAATCTAATATTCAACAAAATTTCACTAAACTTAACGGTAAACATGTACAAGAATCTTTTGATGTTTGTTAGTAATTGCAAAACAGACAAAGCCACATGTCCTCAGGGAAACATGAAAAATGGCTGGAATGACACATACAAAACAATGTGGCGGCAGAAAAAATGCATTCTTTTGTCAGCAAACACTATTGAAAGATGCATAGAAAACATTGCTAAGAATTTTAAGAAATGAATACTAGTGCAAACTCTGCTCTATGAAAAGTTTATTACACAGTTGATTTAAAATGCAGACATTTCTAACATTTCAGTTTATGGTATCTACTTGCTAGATTCTGTTTATATAATAGAAATACATTGGAAAGACAATTTTTGAGCCACTAAAAGGCAAGACAGGAGCCCTGGTGGTGCAATGGTTAGGTGCTTGGCTGCTAACCGAAAGGTTGGCAGTTTGAACCCACCAGCCACTCTGTGGGAGAAAAGATCTGGTAATCTGCTCCCCTCAATCCTACACCCTCGGAAACCTTATGGGGCAGTTCTACTCTGTCCTACAGAGTCACTATGACTTGATGGCACACAACAACAGAAGGAAAGATGTGTGGGAGAAGAGTAAATGACTTTTTTAATAATAATGCTCTATGGGAAAACAACTGACTGGGCTAAAAAGAGGAGTCTGGGGTGAAGTTACAAACACAGAAAGAAACACACACGAAGTTCATTCACTGGATGGAAAAGAAGTTAAGGCCAGATGAGCACAAAATGCTGAAAGTTGTCACTGATGTTGTTAATTTTATAAAAATAAGGTCTTTAAAATATAAGAGAGTCTTTTCAACACTTTCTAAGGGGATATGGAGTGACTAGAAAGATCCTTTGTATCTCATAGAGGTCAACCAGTTTTCTCCTGGCAAAATACTTAAAAGTTAAACTTACAGGTGAGTTATACATTTTTCCTTATACAAAAAGGCAAGGGTCCCATTTTTATCGCCCTTCTTTGTGATGACAAATGGCTGTCGTGTTTTTAAAATAGAAATTCTTAAGGGACATCAGTGTTCATTGCAGCAGTATCCACAATAGCCAAAAGGTGGAAACAACTGAAATGTCCATCAACGGAGGGATAAACAAAACGTGGTCGTATACACAATGGAATAATACTCAGTTATTAAGAAAAATAGAGTCCTGATCCGTGCTACAACATGGACGAACTTTAAAAACATTACGCTGAGTGAAAGAAGCCAGTCACAAAAGGATGCACACTATATGATCTCGCTTAAATGAAATCTCTAGAATAGGCAAATGTACAGGGAGCAGAGTTTATTAGGGGTGACCAGGGCTGGGAGGCAGGGGGATGGGAGAGCCGCTGCTTTGGAAACAGACGGTTTCTGGGTATGGTGATGGGAAACGAGGACGATTATTGGTGACGGTTGCACAGCATGATCAATGACACTGATACCACTAAATTAAAAAAAATTGAATTGGCAAATGTAGGAGTATATATATTTTTGAAACAACAACAAAAAAACGCTTAATGTATCCCTTCAAGATAAAGGCAATGCTTTACCATCTTTTAAAAAATAAACTCACGCTGAGGAAAGAGCATTCGAAAACAAGTATCTAGGTATTTCCATTGTTGCACAGTTTTGTTCAAAGCAATGCTTGTAATATCTGTAAATCTCTCATCTCCATATACTTAAAAAGAAATTGGAAAAAGAATTTTCTAACTTGTTTTAAAAGTTTTAAATGAGGAGTATCGATAGGATTTGATGTCATTTCATTAAAATTATTAAAATGTAACATCTTTCTGCTTCTTTCAAAGAAGGGGCTTTGGGTGCTATAGCAATTATGTGATGCTTTATTGTATGCCGCCTCGTACAGCTGGCTGTCTTATCATGTGGGAGCATACTTTGTCTTCTGATCCAACTGGACACTCCCCAACTGTTTCTTATGCTTCTTTCCATGCCCGCTTCTCTTCCCTGACTCCCCCCACCCCACCATATTCCGATGCCTGTCTCATTGTCCTGCAGGTGCTATGCTTGTCAAGATGAATTTAAAGCTCAGGTCAACCAGGGGCTTCCTGAGCCTTGAATTCTGCCATTTTGAAGCTTGTTTACTTAATCTACTTTGGCTGCCTGACAGTCATAGCATAAACTCTAACTTCTAAGCAACATACCTGGGCCCTATCAGCCTCTTCTAACCTGTCTTTCTCGATATTTCTCTAGCGATCCTTCCTCTTCCCTGCTTATTTGAGGTCTAGGTTAATAACAAAATGCAGTTGGGATCCCATTTCTTTCTGGCACCTCTTTGGCCCTGACCTTCTCAGTTGCCTCTGGACTCCTCATCTGGAGTGCTTTTCTACAGCACTTATCTGCCTCTGTAGTCATTTATCATGACGCAGATGTCCTGTCTCTCCAGCTACACTGTTGAACCTGTGAGCACACGCACGGTGAGGCTCCCTGTAGCCCCGGCACCCAGAACAGAGCCCTGTGAAAAACAGAGCTAAGTGTGCTGCATTTAGGCCCCCACAGTAAATGCTTGTCAGTGACAGCATGACATGTCTGGGGGTCTCACGGTCACCTACCTGCGTCTGCCACTGGCACATTTGCCTGTAAGAAGGAAGAAGCCATGTGCTGTTATCCTAGAACTGCTTCCTGCCTGGTGGCCAAGGGGACATGTAGGGTCAGGAGGGGTGGGGCTGCAGGGCCTGTTCTGGGGACAGCCGGCTGCTGTGGCCCTGGGAGCTGAGGGCTGGGTGCTGGCTCATCCCTTGGGTAAGAGTTATGGTAAGAACTGCTGTTTTGGGCCAAAAATACGTTTACTGACACCCTGGGAGATTTTTGGTGCGTGAGGCACGCTTTAAAAATACATGAGGATTTAAGGTTTTTTCCACACCTGCTGGGGAAACGTGTCCACACATCTGGGCTAATATTAGGGCTGTTTATTTTCTAAGATTGACATTTCCCTGGCCGTCTGAGATTGCTGCTGGAGATAGAATGGCTGATATTTACTTTGGAATCTTTCTTCTAGAAAGGATTACCAACGAGTAAGTATGAGCGCGTCTGGGCAACGCAGACAGACAGACGCCCAGAAATATGTGGGCCACTCCAGACTGGGCCATCATTTGGCCCACAGTTGTTTCTGGGGTTCAAAGTGGCCTGTACATAATGGAGTCTAGGTTAGAGGGGTGTTATCATGTGGAGGACTGGTAGGTTCAAAACTCCATTCTATACATAGAATAAGAAGTAGCTCTTCCGGTGGTGATGACCACTTGGAGAAAGAGATTAAGACCTGTAAGGCAACAGCTTCTAGCCTCTCCCCCTAAAACAAAACCAAACTCTTTTAAGCTCAGAGTGAGGAGGGGTTCAGAATGAGGGCCTTCACTGGAGGGCCACCTTACGAGCTTTTGTAGTTCTACTCTGTCCTTATAGTGTTGCTATGAGTCGAATTCAACTCGACAGCAGCGGGTTTGGTTGTTTCACCTCCCTTTTGGGAACAAAGCTCCCCCATTCTTTCTGGCCAAATGGACTAGGGGGGAAAAAGGTCTTTTTTCCTATGTTGCCCTTTAGTACAACTGAGGCAGACTGGAATTCCAAAAGGGACACTAGACATAAAAAAAAGGAAGAGCAAGAGAGAGAAAATGAATAAGGTAGAAAAACAGATGCAATTTCAAAATATAATTTACTGATGTTATGCTAGGAACTTCTCTAACCCAGCCCCTTCCCCACACTCCTTGAGAATTCCCAGAAAAATCTCTCCTTTTCCGTGTATAGGCACTGCCAGGGCTGGAAGCCTTGGAAACAAGTTTGCAAGTGGCTGGTGAGTAAACAGTAGAGCTCTCAGGTTTCCTGGGTCTCCAGCAGCCAAAAAATAAAAACAAAAAGCTGTCCCCACCCAGAAGACAGCTCTCAGAAGTCAGGACTTACACCTGCTGGGGGAGAGTCTGTAGCCAAAGCCCATAGGAGCTTTCAGAAAGGGCTGCCCAGGTGTTGGTCCTGGCCCCTTCCCCAGGCAGCCCTGGGGATGCTCGCCCTGCACTGTTCTCCTGGCTGCTTCAGTTCCCCAGCACTCATGCCAAAACCTTAACTCTAGCTGGCTTGAGGAGAGACCCCCAAACAGATATAATCTTCTATTTTAGCCTCAGGGGGCCTCTTCTGGGGCTCCAAGGAGGAACTTGGAGCCAGGAGAGAGGCCTTGGAGGTCGGTAGAACAGGGCAGGTCCTACCCAGCACTAGACCCTCTTCTCCTGAATAATCAGAGAGACTCTGCTGGTGGTGTAGCCCAACGGTTAAGCACTCAGCTGCTAACTGAAAGGTTGCCCGTTCTAACCCACTCAGCGGCTCTGCAGGAGAAAGACCTGCTGATCTGCTCCCTGAAAGCATACAACCTAGAAAACCCTATAAGGCAGTTCTAGTTTGTCACATGGGGTCGCTATGAGTCAAAAATCGACTTGACAGCACCTAATAACAACACAGGCTGGTGGTGCTGGGGTATTAGGTGCAGGGGCTAAGTGGGAACTGGCCCCAGAGACACAACTGAGTGCAGAAAGAATACAGTTGAACACCTACTAGATCAGGTGCTGTCCTGTTTAAGTGCAATTCACTTAATCCCCACAGCAGCTCTGTGAATAGAGGGAGAAATAATGGGCAAAAAAGTAAGTTAAGTGGCTGATCAGGGATGCAAATGCAAGCTTTGTGTTGTCCACCTCCCACCCCCCTGTTTGAACTGATGTAGTCGTTAGCTGCCTTTGAGTTGCCCAACTCTAAGTGGCCCCATGCACAACAGAAGGAAATGCTGCGCCATCCCCCTGATCTGTGGGGATAGGACTGTTGTGATCCACAGAGTTTTCACTGGCTGATTTTCAGGAGGTCATCAAGCCTTTCTTTCTAGTTTGTTTTATTCTGGACGTTCCGCTAAAACTGTTCAGCATCGTAGCAACACATGAGCCTTCACTGAGGGATGGACCATGGCTGATCATGAAATGGGAATCAAACCTGGGTCTCTTGCATGAAAGGCGAGAATTCTACTACTGAACCACCAATCCCTCTAACTGAACTGAGCAGACGTTGAACTGTTCATACCCTCAGAGCAGAAACCGTGAACCCTGGAGGGCTGTCTGCAAAGGGAAGGTCCCACAAATAAGTCCAGCCCCAGAACATAACTTTCCTCATGAGGAGAAGCAAGAATTTCTGGAAGGTGCTTGGAATTTCTTGAAGACCCTCTGTAAACACAATAATTTATTGTTGGTAACACTTATTGAAGGAGCCCTGGTGGCTCAGTGGTTAAAGCTCTCGGATGCTCAGAAGAACTAGATGGTGCCCAGCTACAACCGAAGACTGCCCTGACAGGAAACACAACAAAGAACCCCTGAGGGAGCAGGAGAGCAGTGGGATGCAGACCCCAAATTCTCATAAAAAGACCAGACTTAATGGTTTGACTGAGACTAGAATGATCCCAGAGTCATGGTCCCCAGAACTTCTGTTAGCCCAAAACAAGAACCATTCCTAAAGCCAACTCTTCAGGCAGGGATTGGAATAGACTATGGGATAGACAATGATACTGGTGAAGAGTGAGCTTCTTGGATCAAGTAGACACATGAGACTATGTTGGCATCTTCTATCTAGAGGGGAGATAAGAGGGTAGAGTGGGTCAGAAGCTGGCCAAATGGACATGGAAAGAAATAGAGGAGGGAAGGAGTGTGCTGTCTCACGAGGGGGAGAGCAATTAGGAGTATATAGCAAGGTATTTATAAATTTTTATATGAGAGTCTGACTTGATTTGTAAACTTTCACTTAAAGCATTAAAAAAAAAAAAAAAAAAGCTCTCGGTTGCTAACTGAAAGGCCAGAAGTTTGAACCTACCAGCTGTTCCACAGGAGAAAGATGTGGCAGTCTGCTTCACTGAAGATTTACAGCCTTGAATACCCTACGGGGCAGCTCTACTCTGTGCGATAGGGTCGCTATGAGGCAGAATCCACTTGACGGCAACTTTTCTTGTTTGTTTAAACCCTTATTGAAATCTTGCTATCTGCCAGTCTTGCTCTAAGCACTTTAAATGGGATAACTGAGTTCCCTCAATGACCAGAAATAGGTACTATTATTATTTCCATTTTGCAAATGAGTAAATTGAGACACGGAAAGGTTAAATAACTTGCCTAAGGGCACAGAGAGGGGCAGTGGTGCTTCAGTGGTAGAATTCTCCCCTTCCATACGGGAGATCCCGGCTCCATTCCTGGCCAATGCACCTTAAACGCAGCCACCACCCATCTATTAGCGAAGACTTGCACACGCAAGACTTGCTATGATGCTGAAAAGGTTTCAGTGGAGCTTCCAAACTAATAGAGACTAGGAAGAAAGGCCTAGTGATCTACTTCCAAAAATCAGCCAATGAAAGCACAATGGTACCTTTTACGCATGGGTCACCATGAGAAGGGGGCTGACTCTATGACAGCTAACAACAACAACAAGGGCACAGAACTCATAAATGGCAGAACTGGGATTTGAACCCAGGTAGTAGCAAGGAAGGAGCCCTGGCAGTGCAGTGGTTAAGAGCAACACTGCTAACCAAAAGGTTGGCAGTTTGAATCTACCAGTCACTCTTTGGAAACCCTATGGGGCAGCTCTACTCTGTCCTATAGGATCCCTATGAGTCAGAATCCACTTGACAGCAACTAGTTTGGTGGTTTTGATTAGTATCAAGGAAAAAATTGCACTGGACAATGTTGTACTGGACAGGCAAGGATGACTTTTATTCAAAAGGATTGTTAAAAGGGAAGTGAAAGAACTAAGGGAAGGGAGGCAAGAAGCGTCACAAAAGGAGGAGGGATCTCTGGCAATGGGGAGATAGACCAGCTCCTACTCAGCTGAAGCAGGGAACAGAGCCTTTAAGAAAGTTAGGGGTATTGACTGCTTGGATGGCAAGCGATTTACTACTAAGCTGATGACAAATCTGTCCCTCGGTGGTACAAATGGTTTGCGTACACTACAGTAGTCAAAACAGCCTGGTACCCGTACAACAGATACATTGACCAATGGAATTAAATTGAGAACCGAGATATACTCCATTCACCTATGGTTACCTGAGAAGCCCTGGTGGTTTAGTGGTTAAGTGCTACAGCTGCCAAGCAAAACGCTGGCAGTTCAAGTCCACCAGGTGCTCCTTGGAAATTCTGTGGGGCAGTTCTTCTCAGTCCTGTAGAGTTGCTATGAGCTGGAATCAACTTAGTGGCAATGGGTTTTTGGTTTTTATGGTTACCTGATCTTTGATGAGGACCCAAAGTCCATCAAATGGGGAAAAAACAGTCTTTTTAACAAGTGGTGCTGACAAAACTGAATGTCCTTCTGCCAAAAAAAAAAAAAATGAAACAGGACCCCAAACTATAAAAATTATAGAAGAAAAAATAGGATCAATGCCAGAGGCCCTAATACATGGCATTAACAGAATACAAACCATAACTAACAACACACAAACACCAGAAGATTAGCTAGATAACTGGGATTTTCTAAAAATTAAACACTTACACTCATCAAAAGACTTCAACAAAAGAGTAAAAAGAGAACCTACAGACTGGGAAAAAAATGTTCGCTGTTACAAATCTGACGAAGGTCTAATTCTATAATCTACAGGAAAATGCAACATGTCTACAGTGAAAAGGTAAATAATCCAATTAAAAAATGGGCAAAGGAAATGAACAGACAATTCACCAAAGAAGACATTCGAATGGCTAACAGACACATGAGGAAATGCTCACGATCTCTAGCCATTAGAGGAATGCAAATCAAAACCACAATGAGATACCATCTCGCCCCAGAATTACTGGCACGAATTAAAAAAAAAAAAACAGAAATTAACAAGTGTTAGAGAGACTGCAGAAAAATTGGAATTCTTAGGCACTGCTAGTGGGAATGCAAAATGGCACAACCATTCTGGAAAACGATATGGTGCTTCCTTAGGAAGCTACAAATAGAAATACCATATGATCCAGCAATCCCACTCCTAGGAATATATCCTAGAGAAATAAGAGCCATCACACAAATAGGTATACGCACACCTATGTTCATTGCAGCATTGTTCACAATAGCAAAAAGATGGAAACAACCTAGATGCCCATCAACAGATGAATGGATAAACAAACTATGGTACATACACACAATGGAGCACTACGCAACGATAAAGAACAATGATGCATCTGCGAAGCATCTCACGATGTGAATGAATCTGGAGGGCATTAT
Source organism: Elephas maximus indicus (assembly GCF_024166365.1). NCBI lineage: Eukaryota > Metazoa > Chordata > Mammalia > Proboscidea > Elephantidae > Elephas > Elephas maximus. The sequence continues at coordinate 171,048,324 of NC_064821.1, read as the reverse complement.
TTTGAGTGAAATGAGTCAATCACAAAAGGACAAATACTGTATGAGACCACTACTATAAAAACTCATGAAAAGGTTTACACATAAAAATAAATAATCTTTGATGGTTACAAGGGAGGGGAGGGGTAGAGATGGAAAAAACACTAAATACAGTCAATAAGTGGTAACTTTGGTGAAGGGTAAGGCAGTACACAATACTGGGGAAGCCAGCACAACCTGTCCAAGGTGAGGTTATGGAAGTTTCACAGATACATCCAAACTCCCTAAGGAACCGAATTACTGGGCTGAGGGCTGTAGGGACCATTGTCTTGGGAAACATCTAGCTCAACTGGCATAACATAGTTTATAAAGAAAATATTTTACATTCTACTTTGGTGAGTAGCGTTTGAGGTCTTAAAATCTTGTGGGTGGCCATCTAAGATACTCCACTAGTCTTACTCTGTTTGGAGCCACTAGTCTTACTCTGTTTGGAGCAAGGTAGAATGAAGACAATCCAAGACACAGGGGAAAGATTAATCCAAAGGACTAATGGACCACAGCTACCACAGCCTCCACCAGACGGAGTCCAGCATAACTAGATGGTGACTGGCTACCAACACTGAGTGCTCTGACAGGGATCACAATAGACAGTCCTGGACAGAACTGGAGAAAAATGTAGAAAAAAAAATTCTAACTCACAAAAAAAGATCAGACTTTCTGGCCTGACAGAGACTGGAGAAACCCTGAGAGTATGGCCCCTGGACACCCTTTTAGCTCAGTAATGAAGTCACTCCTGAGGCTTAGCCAAAGAAACAAAACGAGACTAAAGGGGCACACCAGTCCAGGGGCAAGCCCTAGAAGGCAGGAGGGGACAGGAAAGCTGGTAATAGGGAACCCAAGGTTGAGAAGGGAGAATGCTGACGTGTCATGCAGTTGTTAATCAATGTCATAAAACAATATGTGTACTAATTGTTTAATGAGAAGCTAGTTTGTTCTGTAAACCTTCATCTAAAGTACAATTAAAAAAGAAAAGAAAGCACAAATAAAAAGAACATTAAAAATTAATTAATTTTAAAAAATAGTTTGCGCTCAGCAACTAACATAAAGGTTGGTGATTCGAACTCACCCATTGGCTCCATGGAAGAAAGGCCTGGCAAGCTGCTTTCATAAAGATTACAGCCAAAAATCCCTATGGAGCAGTTCTATTCTGTAACACATGCTGTCTCCATGAACTATTTTTGGTATGACAAATCTACCTGGATCCTGAGAGACAAGGGGGTAGAGAAGACAAGGGTTGGGCAGTGGGAGGGAGGGTTGGGGAGATAAGGCAGGGAAACACCTATTCTAAAGTTATTTAAACAGAGTGGATCATTAAGTCTCTCTCGGTCAGCTGTTTAAGGAACCCTGGTGGTGCAATGGGTAAGCACTCGGCTGCTAACCGAAAGGTTAGTGGTTAGAACACACCAAGCAGCACCATGGTCGAAAGACCTGGCGATCTGCTTCAGTAAAGATTACAGCCAAGAAAACCCTACGGGGCAGTTCTGCTTCAACACTGGGGTCACTATGAGTCCACATTGACTTGATGGCAGCCAACAACAACAGGTCAGTTGTTTATAGTAAACTTTCTCCTGAACATACAAAACAATGAGAAATTTTTCTTTAACAAAGGACTAGGGAAAAATTCAACTTTGTTAGTCAGTAGTCTAGCTCTTAACTACTGGCTATTGGTGCTATTCCTGGCCCTGACTGGCCCCTTTGCTAAAATTCACTCTTGGTGATGGCCCCATTTCTTCCTCTCAAGTCCTTGGCATTTGCACCCCGAGGGACGGTCGTGTCAGGAGATGCCTGAAGTCATCAGTTCTCTGGGCCCCTGAGCACCCCAGGCCTTGATGCACCATTGTCACCGGGGAGTTTGTCCCTTCCAAGATCCTCTCACCATCTCCTGGTTAGTTCTTCAGGGGCACCCCACTTTCTCATGTAGGCTTGCTGGGCAGGCTTAGCCAACAGCAACCACCAAGGGGCCTGCAGCAAAACAAACTGCTTCAGCCCCAGAGGTGTCTGTAGCTCCCACTGAGCTAGCAGCAGAAAGCTTCTGCGGGCAGAGCCCTTGGGGAAGGACTGCTACTCATCCTTCCTCTGGCTGCCTGGGGTTGGCTCAGGTGCCTATGCAGGGTGGGCTCTGCTAGGGAGGGAGCCCTGGCTTTCTGGGAGGTAAAGGGCCACAGGGAGGGGTTGGGGCTGAGCTCAGCTGCTACTGGGCCCCCCCATCAGGCCCTCAGGCCACTTCAGGGCCCGCATCTTCATTCTGATTCAGAAGAATTTCATGTTTGCTATTTATATTGCAATTGCTGTCTAGGGGCTTGCTTTGAAGCACACTGGTAAGCTCCAAGGCACATGAGTACATTCCTGGCTCCATGCTGTTTTCACACTCTCTGACTCAGCTAATATAAGGCCCTGTGCCTCCATGTCCTCCCTGAATCTATATATTCCTGATACTCCCACTCACCAGCCCCCTTCTCACCTGCCACACATGCTCACACACTCCTAAATGCACTTAGAATCTGTATTCTGCCTCTTCCCCTGGTCAGTGAAACTTCCTGTCAGCCTCTTGTAGGATTAGGTCATACCCTTAGCCATCTTGAAACCCTGGTGGTGTAGTGGTTAAAAGTTTGGCTGCTAACCAAAAGGTTGGCAGTTCAAATCCACCAAATGCTCCTTAGAAACCCTGTGGGGCAGTTCTACTCTGTCCTATAAGGTCCCTATGAGACGGAATTGACTCATTGGCAGTGGGTTTGGTTTTTTTGTTTTTTTTTTTTGGCCTTAGCCACTTGAAGTCCCTAGGTGGCATCAAGAGTTAACGTGCTTAGCTGCTAAGGTTAGCAGCACCATTGTCATGTCTGAGTCCATCCAGAGGTGCCTTGGAAGAAAGGCCTGGCAATCTACTTCCAGAAAAATCAGCCACTGAAAACCCTACCAAGCACAGTTCTACTCTGACACACATGGGGTCACCATGAGTCAGCTCGATGGCAACTGTTTATTTGACTGGTTTTAGCCATCTTATTACTCTGTTCCTTTTTAGCAGGATGCGGCCCTGTCTAAATTGGGTCAACCACTTTTAACCCTCCTTACCCCACGTCCTATATACCTCGCTTCCAGGGCAGGGCCAGTGACTGAGAAAGCAAATCCCGCCTAGGTCTTTCTATAGTGCAGTATTTAAATCACAAGGCATTTTTAAAAGTCAGGTTTATTGAGGTAGAATTTATACACAGTAAAACGCAGCCTTTTTAGGATAGAGACCTATGAGTTTTGACAAACACATACAGTCTGGTAACCACCACCACGATCAAGGTACAGAACAGTTCCATCACTGCAGAGTTCTCTCACACAGCTTTGTCGTCAACCACTCCCTCCACCCCGAGCCCCTGGCAGCCACCAAGCTGGGTTTTGTTTTATTTTATTTATTTTTTTCCTCTCCCTAGAGTTTCCCCTTTTCCAGAATGTCATAGAACTGGAATCTGGAGTCTGGCTTCTTTCATCAGTTGTGTATATATCAGGGGTCCATCCCTGGAGATGGACATCATGCTTGGTAGAGAGCCAGTGAAAAAGAAGACCCTGAACAGGATGGACTGACACAGTGGCTGTAACAATAGGCTCAAACATAACTACTATTGTGAGAATGGCACGGGAGGGGGCACCATTTTGTTCTGTTACACATAAGAGTCGCTATGAGTTAGAGCTGACTTGAAGGCACCTAACAATAACAACAGTACTCCGAAGTATGGGTTTACTGTAGCTTGTTTACCCATTTTCCAGTTGCAGGACATTTGGGTTGTTTCCAGTTTGGGGAAATTATGAATAAAGCTGCTAAAAACATTCATGTAGAGGTTTTGGAGTAGACATATTTTTTCATTTCTCTGGGGTAAATGGCCTAGGAATGGGATTTCTGAGCTGTATGGGAAGTATATATTTAACTTTCGAGAAACAGCCGAACCATTTTCCAGAGTGGCTGCATGATTTATTTTGCATCCCTACCAGCAACGTATGAGCGATCCAGTTACTCCTCATCTTTACCAGGACCCTGTATTACCAGCTGTTTTTTTTCCCACTGTTAAGATGTGCTACATGGTATTTTCATTATCTGTTTCTTTCCCTCAAGTGGATATCCTGGAAGGCAAGAAATGGGATTTGTTTATTTCTGTATTGCCTGCACAGAGTATGGAGCTCAATAAATTTTTATCATTTACAGGTTTCCTTTTTCCGCTATCCAAAAGTAAAGCATACCTCTGAAACCTTTTGTAAGCCGAAATGGCACAAAGAAGCAATTACCATGCATTTATATGGGAAAGAACTTTGAGTGTTCCCAGACCCAAAAAATAATCTACCAAATCATACCAAGTAACACATAACACCCTTAATGAGCTCTCTTAGGCTTTTCTGATACCTGAGGACACATCTTGCTAACAGACGCACAAAATAAATCGAGGTAAATCACAGATGCTCACTGACATGGCTCAAAGCTATGGGTTTGATGATGAGATCCTGAGTGCAGTTCCTGGGGAAGGAGCTTGGCAAAGCCACTCTTGCTGCTTAGGTGTGCGCTGTCTCTTTAACAGCTTGCTGCAAAACAAACCCTGAACCTCTATCATAAAAGTGAAAATCTTCTTTGGATTTCTTTTGCTTAGCCAAAACAGGTACTAGCGTAGATCTTTCATAAAAACGGAGTGGCATAAAGTGTACTTTTGAAAAGCGGGGGGAATTCCTATATATGAATGAATGAAGGAATGCCTTCCAGGTTGTTTGGCAGTTTCTCGGGGACAGAGCTATTGCTGATCCATCTTTCTCACTCAGAAAAGTACTGTGGTCCAACCAAGCCCCCTCAAGGCAGGGGGCATTACCTGGCCTACTTATGTCCTTACCACTTCTTGAAGTCATGCTGCCCTGAGACTCCTCCCTGGCCCCTTTCTCTTAGGGTGCTGCCTGCTGTGTTGGCTCCATTCCTTTGAGAATAAAGCAGAGAGGGCCTTCCCCTCCAGTGCCACCATATGACCATTTGTTCCTCCAGGGGGCAAGCTACTGGGGAGCTGTAAGGACTGTAGGATTAAGAGAGGGAACTCCTACCAAGAGCAATTGGCTCTGCCTGCAAGGCAGAGTTGTCCACAGGATGCCAGGTTGATGAGTAAGGACACACTGATGACCTCAGGGTGACTGAGAGAGCCAGTCCAACAGCCTGATGGCCCTGTATCCACAGATTCACTGCAAGACTCCTGAGTCATCCCCACAGTGGGGCTCCCAGGCTTCTTTAGTGGAGATAAGCTGCTTATTGGAGGATGTGAGCACAAACCAGGAGGATGAACAAATGGACCCCAAGAGAGGAAGGGCTGTGAGAGAGCTCGGGGTGGGGAAGACGAGCAGAAACACCTAAATGATGGGGAAACGAGGCTGGAAGGGATTGACTGCAGGACAGGCCTGGATTCTCTGAACCAACCACACAGCATCAGAGGTCTGTGGCCAATCAGAACCCTGGAAGCCTGACCACAGGATGCCTGGGCCTGGCCTTGGGGCCACAATGCAGCTTTCATCCCCTGTAGGCTGGCTCTGCGGTGGCCGCAATTCAGAGTTACACAATCTGGGGACAGTGGAGGAGCCTATTGTGGGGAAGGTTAGCCTTTCAAGAGATTTAGACACTTGTGGGCTGAACGGGACTCTCTTGAAGGATCTTTTCAGGAGGCCTTGGGGACAGCGCTGAGATCCTGGGGACTGCAGTTTTGCAGGGTAGAAATAAGCAGGAAAAAAACCCAAACAAACAATACAAGGACCCTCTCCAGAATAAAGGCATCCGTTCCCCTGTGCCAGTTGGCAAGGGCCAAAGGCCATCCAGGTCCTGGAGAAATGGAGCAAAGAGAAAAGAGAAGTTAAGCAATCAGAGGGGGGACAGTGGCGAGGTCTGCGTGAATTCTCGCTATGATGAGGCAGGCCCGGGGCTGATGGTGGGGTTTTGGTAAAGGCTGGGTAAGAAAAGAACCTTGGAGATCATCTGTTCAAATTCCTTCTTTCTATAGGTGAAAAATCTGAGGCCTAGTGAAGAAAAGCGACTAGCCCATGGTCACTTGGCTAATTAGTAGAGACAAAATTGGAAGCCAGATTTTATTTATTGTGACAAAACTATTGACAGCAGTTTGGAATCCAGAATCTTGGCAGGTACTCAGGAAAAGCGAGTCTCTTAAAGAGCAAAAAATTGAAAATAAAAGCAAAACTAGTTTGAACCACTCTTTGTTTGGATTGGTTTATTCCTATCAAAATATATAGGCTTGTGTATAGGAGTTCTTACCCCAGGAGCTCAAGCTTGAGAATGCGGTGCAAAAGGACACCTTTCTCCTTCTTTCCAGTCGCCTTTGAGTCGACTCCGACTCGTGGCAACCCCATGGGTATCAGAACAGAACTGTGCTCCATAGGGTTTTCAATGGCCGAGTTTTCTGAAGAAGATTGCCTCCAGCCTCTGGGTGGACTCAAACCTCCAACCTTTCAGTTAGCAAATGGGCATGTTAACCATTTGCACCACATAGAGACTTCTTTTCTCTTTCTTTAGAGGATCACTGAAACAAAAAGTGGGCTAGCTGCTCCTGGAAACGTTGAGGCCGATTTTGCCAAGAAACAGACAACCACATGGAGCTGTTTCTAGTGTCAGGTATGGCAGACGGGAGTTGTGACGTGGGGTGGGGAGGACTTGCCCGTGCCTCATGCTTTGGGAGTCTTCCCTGTGGCTGACAGCTGTCGAGTGACTCAGGGAGGCAGCTGGTAGGGTGGAGGAGGCTCTGCTCACACACAAAAGGCTAGAAGTGGCCTGAAGTTTATACCACGCGATTAGCCCGTAATTACCCTGTTGCTGTTCTCATCAGCTGCTGTCACTTTGGCCCTGGACTCATGGTCACCCTATCCACCATAGAACAAAACACTGCCCAGTCCTGTGCCATCCCCAAATTGGTTGCAAAGCAAACTATTATGATTCATTTTTCATTGGCTGATTTTCAGCAGTAGGTCACCAGGTCTTTCTTCATAGTTCAGCTTAATCTGGAAGCTATTGAAACCTGCTCAGCATCATAAGGACAGTCTTGGGCAGCCATGTTTGTTCCCAGCTATAGCTGATTAATTTTTTTTTTTTTTATAGCTGATTAAATCAGGATCCAATCATGCCCCAATGTCACACAACCCAAGAATCTGAAGTAAGAGCTACAGAGCCAGAACTCAATCAGAGTTCAAAGGTTATAGAGAGTTGGGAAATTCACCCGCAAGCCAAAACCGTGTGCGGGCTGAAGTTATCAGGAAACAGAGAAGCTTCTTGAGTAAGTTGCAGAGAGGAAAATGACACTCACATATATATAGATGAGACATCGAGGAAACCCCAGAGAAGAGAATTAAAGAGAGTAGCTTCCTTGTGTCCTAACCATTCAGATTTCCCAAATTCAATTTCTAAGAGACTGGGCTATACTTTATTTCCATGAATCTTTCTGTAACCTTGTAATAACCGCCTCCTTGATTTTGGCTTGCATGAGTGCCTTTCTGTTCTTTAAAAAAAAAAAATTTTTTTTTTTTTTTACACCCTATAAAATCCATCCAAAAACACCGTTACCTCCATGTAATCTGGTTTCATGTGTTATAAAATGATTGCTCCCAAGTCTCCAAGGGAAGGCCCTGGAGTTGGACATGGTGTCTGTCTAAATCTCCATGATTCCCATGACAATTGGCCTTGGCAGAACGAAAGGCCATTAAGAAGCAGATCGAGGAAAAGGAAGGAGAAAAGCTTTACGCTGTAACTGCATATAAAGGTTTCTGGGGAAAATGAGCTCAGGAGCTGAAGAAGGGCATCTAGTTAGAGCTGGAAAGTGTCTTTCTTTGGCTTGGCTTGGTCCCTCGAGAAGCAGCTCTCTGTGTGTGCCAGTTTGGTTTCCTCTACGGATTCCTTAATTTATTCTATAAACATTTGCTGTGCGCCACACATGGGCCTGACCCTGTGCTTGGTGCTGAGGAAACAGATGAAGAAGATACAGTTTCTTCTCACAGCTTAGTGGGGGAAACAAACACTTAACATGCTGTAGGTACTGCAACTAAGCCTTTATTATTGCCTGCCCTCTGGGAGAGTTATTTTCTCTATGTTGTCTCTTCTATGAGATGAAAAGTCCAGAAAGAACAGGGGCCATGAGAAATCAGGTTATATGACACTCAGTGAACGAGGGTTTGGCTTGAGGGTGTGAACCGTGTCGCTCCTCCACATCCGCCGATGGCAACCTTGATGCTGACCAGAAAATCTTGGAAATATGTCCTCCGGGATCACAGGGGAGACCAGCAAGGTGGTGAGGAATGTGGGCAGAACCAACTCAAAACGTATGTCCTTTGGGTATGGGCGAGTGGTATCTATAGGGAGGTGGCCACAGGGCTTGTAGAAAAGGCCACCCATCTGGTAGTAAAGCTGGTAGTAAACCCAATAGTCCCAATGTTCACTGGAAGCTTGAGTTTTCTGAGCACCTGAGACTTAAGGGTTTGCACGGGTTGTGGAGAGAGACTGGGACACTCCTAGGACCGTTCAGGAACCTAGTGTGTTTCCCTAGGACTGAACTCTCCTTAGGAGCTAAATGTGTGCTTTGCGACCTGCGTAAATGAAGACTGGGTTAGTAGGAATGGGATAGCCTTTACGGTGTCCAGGCAAATGCGAGCCAACGAACGTCAGTGTCTCTAGGTTTGTCAGAAGGAGAGGGTGCTCTGAGCAGCCCTCATGGGTACCTGGGCTCCTTAGCAGGAATTCTTCTAGAGTGGACATGGAAGTACCCAGTTCCCATGGCACAGTGATAACCAGTTGCCATGGAGATGACTCTGATTCATGGTCACCCTGTATGTGTCAGAGTAGAACCGTTTTCCGTGGCTGGTTTTTCAAAAGTAAATCACCAGGCCTTTTTTCCGAGATGCTTCTGGGTACACTCAAACCACCAACCTAAAAGCATAAAACGAACCTCCTGTCCCTCACTTTTGTCCTCGATATCAACCAAGCACCTTCAGATTCCAGGGTGTTCGAGCGTTACATTTCTCATGACAATTCTGATTTACCATCCGTCTCTTAGGCAGTTGGTTGGCATGAGGCAGTCCTACAGTGCATCTAAATGCCAGTCCCATCTTCAGACAGAAAGAGCAGGACACTTTGTATTCAACACGTCATAGAAACAAGGGCCCTAACAGCCCCGACAGCTTAATATCTCATGCAGGAACAAAGCATCCTGTCACTAGGCCAAAACCAAACTAAAGACTGACAAACATGGAACTTCGGGGGAACTGCAAAACTGAGTCAAACTGACAGTTTCTCCCAAAAGGTGCTGAGACCTGGGTCATGTGTATTTACCAATATAGCCCACACCTTTTAAATTCGTTAGAAACTCAAGTTTTACTAAAATTGCAAAGGACCTGTGAACTGTCCTTTTCTTCTGAAGCCTCGGCTTTCTGTATTACCCACTACTCCACACCCTGCCAACATCTAAATTTAGCCACCTCCTTTTGCTATTTCAATAATCACAGGGACTCACGCTCACTTGATAGGGGAGATATTACAAGCAAAGTCAAGGAAGAACACACATCATTAAAAACGGTCAGGGCCAGCAAAATGACTTTGAAATTGCTTGCTTTTTAGCTGGAAATGTGAGCTAGTGTAGCAGGAGCAGGGCTTGATGCCTGCATTAGGAAGATATTATAAATATAATGTTATTCCCTGTGCCACTTTGAATGCCATGGGCAACTCTGGGCTCTAACAAATTAACAGTGGAATGTTCTTTTCTTTCAAGAAAAATCAGACTTATTAGTGAAATGGACAGCTTACCACATTTCTTATTCAGTCGCTTTCTCAGCCCCTAAAATAACTCATCTGCTAGGAACCTTGGAGTTCTTCCCTTTCCAGTGAAATCTAGGTCCCGGTTCCCCTTTAGTAGCAAGACCTGTAAAGGCTGCCGTTCAAGTCAAGTCAGCAGGCGCATCATGGGGGCTGAGTGTGACAGTGTTTCCATCCCTAATGCCTGGTACATTTTGTGCTAGATTGGGTTCCAGGAAGGTCTAAACAGGAAGTGGACCAGTGAAAGGCCCCAGGGCCAGCACCCCCAGGAGAGGGCACAGGGCCAGCGCCCCTCCCATTTTTAAACATAGGCTAATTCTAGAAAGAGGACCCTGGGTGGTATAAACAGTTTGCGCTCTCTACTAACCTCAGAGTTGGCAGTCTGAAGCCACCTGAGGCACCACGGAAGAAACACCTGATAATCTGCTTCCATAAAGATTACAGCCAGGATAACCCTAGGGAGCAGTTCTGTAACACATGGGGTCACTGTGACTTGGAATTGATTTGACGGCAACAGGCTTGGTTTCTTGGTTTTAATTCTAGAAGTTTTTATATAGTTGTGCTATAAGTTATATGATCACACCAGGTGCGTGTTTATAAGACTCTTTGTGGGGGGAATGTTACAGAAGAAATTTCTCGAGAGGGTCACCAAAAAGCAAAACAAAGAGTCCTTGGGCACGTCACCTCTCTGAGCCTCAGTTTTCTTATCCATAAATTGAGGTGTTTGGAGTCATTCATTTTCAGCTAGGGGTGATTTTGTTCCCCAGAGGACATGTGGCAGGGCCTGGAGATTTTTTGGTTGTCCCAATGGGGAGGGGGAGTGTGTGGTGCTTCTGGTATCTGGTGGATAGAGGTCAGGGATGCTGTTAAACTTCTACAATGCACAGGACATACCCCCCACCCCCCACTCCCACACACACATAAATCACTTGGCTTAAAAGGTCAGTAGTGCCAAGATCAAGAAACTCTGGAGTAGATGATTTCTAAATCCTCTCAAGATATGTGAACAGCTGCCTTTTTGCATAAGCTTTAAAAACCCACATGAGCATGTATAATTGCACCTCCCCCCCTCCCCGCCCCAGAGTTTTGACGGCAAGGCTCAAGGCACTTATCTCAGGCACCAGGAGGGTACCCTGCTCCTGTCCCTGCTTCCTGGGTCAGCTCATCTTCCAAGCCAAGCAGATCCAGGGCCATCTGCCGCCATCTTTTCTGTCACCCCCAGGATCAGCAGAAAGTCCATTATCAAGGAAAGCCTTCCTAGTTAAATAAGCTTGATGGGGTGGGGGCAGGTGTGTCCATGATGACATCTCTGTCAGCCTGCTAGGTTATCACTTGTCACTGGGCTTTCCTCGCTGCCAGATTTCTCTCGCTATCTGGCGACTGTACTCCCTTTTGTCAGCCGTGCCTGTCAGGACCCAACTGCAATCTTATTTTACTGCCTCATGTCCATTTCTTTCTTCCTTTGGGACGTAGGTCTGCCAGCTCTGAGGGCTCACCTTCTCCTGGGCTGAGGACACAAACCTTTCACTCCTCTGGAGACCTGAATTCACAGTCTTAAAAAGGACATCAGGATTCAAGCTTTTTACCCTGGGATTTGGAAAGCAAGGAAATGCTCAATATACGTACCAATGGCGCATGTGGTACCATTTTCCCTCCAGCACCCTTGGCAGACATCGCCAATCAGTTGCAAAACTTTTTCCCATTTATCCTGAGTATGGCTAAACACAGCACTCCAACACAGTTGATCAGAGTGGCATTCTAATTTAAACCAATTTGCCAGCCCAGTCTCTGAACCATTTGAGTGAATCTGGTGGAGGTTGGGAGAGGCAATGAGACAAGACCTTCAACTAGATTGCAAGTTCCATGAAGGCAAGGACGAGGTCTGCTTCATGTGCTAGTTTATCCCAAATATATATAGTATAGGCTCAATAAAAATTTGTTGAATGAAGGAATAGCCTCTTAGCTTGTGATTTTCCTGAGACGCACATTGCTTGCTCCGCTCCAGGGGGCTGAAGTGGTATAGTGGTTAAGAGCTCAGTTGCCAACCAAAAGGTCAGCAGTTCGAATCCATCGGCTGCTCCTTAGAAACCCCACGGGGCAGTTCTACTCTGTCCTATAGTGTTGCTATGAGTCAGAATCAACTCAGTGGCAACAGGTTTGGTTTGGTTTTGTTTAGACTAATTGGTTAGAGTGGCCTTGGAGCAGGATGAGTCTGAAGGAGGACAGGTAGTTTAGTGAGCTCTACTCTCAGGTATAGTCCCTGGGCAGTGCAAAGGGTTAATATGCTCAGCTGCTAGCTGAAAGGTTGAAGGTTCAAATCAACCCAAAGGTGCCTCAGAAAGGCTTGGTGATCTACTCCCAAAAAATTAGCCATTGAAAACTTTAGGAGCACAATTCTCTGACACATGGGATCACCACAAGTTGTAACCAACCCCACTGCAACTGGTTTTGGTTCTTTCAGGTATAAAAGCGAGTGCAGGAATGATGGTTTCCATTATTTCTAAAACAAGTGTAATGGCTGTGAGTGAGAACTTTGAAAGATTCTCATACTTGTGTAACTTCCTTGCATTTATCTTTTATTATCCAATTCCTGGTTCCCTTTTGTGGTGATTAGAAGGCGTTAGGAATTTTTTTTAACTACCATTCATTGACTGTGATGTTCTAACAGCTTTATAAACATCAACCCACTAAAACCAAAACCAAACCCACTGCCGTCGAGTCAATTCTGACTCATAGCGACCCTATAGGACAGAGTAGAACTGCCCCCATAGAGTTTCCAAGGGGCGCCTGGTGGATTCGAACTGCTGACCTGTTGGATAACAGCCGTAGCACCTAACCACTACGCCACCAGGGTTTCCTCATCGACGCCACCAGGGTTTCCTCATCAATCCACTAAAAGATGGCCAAAAATAGGTCAGTTCTCTTTTACCCGCATTTCTCAGGTGGTTAATTACATGCTCAGATGCACAGCTGGTGGATACCTAAGCTCAAATTCAAACTCAGGCCAGTGTGCCTCCAAAACCAGTATTCCTAAACCCTTAAAAAACAGAGTCTGAGAGCTTGTGCTTAATGGATATAGGATGGCATCCCACCTCTGCCAAGTATGAGGACAGAGAAACCCTAAGGGAGAGGAAGGCGGGGGGAATAGCTGAGGGCCTGAGACTTTAGGGAAAGCAGTCGGCCTGGATAGGTGATACGACCTCAGCACCCAACCCTGGGAAGCCTCAGGGGTCCTGACTTGGAGGTCTAGGGTAGGGTGTAGTTCCGGTCTATTGCCCCAGGATCCCCTTGCTGTCCCACTATCCCCTAGTCTACTGATGTATCACCCTATGGTCCACTGCCCCACAATCTCCTGGTTGTCTCCTCCATCATTAGGGTTGCCAGCTTTAGCAACTAGCAATATAGGATGGCTGGTGAATTTTGAATTTCAGATAAACACTGAATAATTTTTTAGGGTAAGTATGTCACAAATATTCCATGGGACGTACTTATACAAATAAATTATTCACTGTTTATCTGAAATTCAAGTTTAACTAGTCGTTGTAAAGGTTACACCTTGGAAACACTATTGGGCAGTTCTACTCTATCATATAGGTTCGCTGTAATTCAGAACTGACACAAAGGCAATGGGTTTGGGGTCCTGTATTTTATGTAGCAATTCTGCTCACCACCCCCTAACCTATTGCCCCATCACGCCCTAGTCTACCATCCCCTGGTTTACTTCTCCACTATGCTTGGTCTCCTTTCCCAGCATCCCCAGCCTACTGCCCTACCATCTCCAATAGAAATTCCTGGTCCAGCACAGGCCACTGAGTTGCTACGTCAGATTTCTGCTCAGAGCTTCCCAGTGACGTTCACCCAGCTTAGCCTCTCCTGGAGGCCTTCTTGCAGCAAATACCTGCAGCCCAGTGGACAGGACCCTAAGCACCCTTCCCCAGGTCACCCAGCTCCTCCAGGGCATTAGACTCTGAGGCGGCTGACTCCAGCTCCCTGTGCAAGTGGTGAGGGGACTTCTGGGCTGGCAAAGTCATGAAGCTAATGAGCCAAGAAACGTTGCCTTGCTATTTGGAAAACTTCATCGCTTTCCTGGCTGTGGGCCAAAACAATCATTTTAAGGTGTTTAGAGGGTGGGGGGTGAGGAAATGAGGGGAGGGTGGTTTGTTGTAGGTTTCTCCCCCCAGACTTGTCAACTGCAGACAGGGTGGGTTAACAAGCTGTGGAAGTAGAATTCATCAAGGAAATGATGCAGGCCTGCCCCCCACCCCCGCCCCAGGGCATGTTCCCGAAGCTGAGAGGTTTTGGAATGAGAGTAGAACCTGGAAGTTCGCTGTCTGTTTGGGGGCTCCCACCCCTCCCTTCAGACATAAAAATCAAGATAGGAAAGGACTTGGCCTTCAGGCAGGGAACCCCACAAATTGAGGAAGACAAGCGAGAGGCCTGGAGGAGGGAAGAGAAATTAGAGGAGATGGTGGAAGAAACAATTAATGCTCTCAGCTGCTAACTGAAAGGTCAGAAGTCCGAGTCCACCAAAAGCCACCTTGGAAGAAAAGCCTGGCAATCTACTTCTGAAAAATCAGCCATTGAAAACTCAATGGGGCGCAGTTCTACTCAGACCCACGTGGTGTCGCCATGAATCAGAGTCAACTCCACGGCAACTGGGAGCTTTCTGTATCCCAGCCTTCCGTGTGTACATACACGCACACACACAGGCACACACATACATGTTCCTCCCAGCCATCCGTGTGTACATACACACACACACAGGCACACACAGGCACACACATACATGTTCCTCCCAGCCTTCCATGTGTACATACACGCACACACAGGCACACACAGGCACACACATACATGTTCCTCCCAGCCATCCGTGTGTACATACACGCACACACAGGCACACACAGGCACACACATACATGTTCCTCCCAGCCATCCGTGTGTACATACACGCACACACACAGGCACACACAGGCACACACATACATGTTCCTCCCAGCCTTCCATGTGTACATACACACACACACAGGCACACACAGGCACACACATACATGTTCCTCCCAGCCATCCATGTGTACATACACGCACACACACAGGCACACACAGGCACACACATACATGTTCCTCCCAGCCATCCGTGTGTACATACACGCACACACAGGCACACACAGGCACACACATACATGTTCCTCCCAGCCATCCGTGTGTACATACACGCACACACACAGGCACACACAGGCACACACATACATGTTCCTCCCAGCCTTCCATGTGTACATACACGCACACACACAGGCACACACAGGCACACACATACATGTTCCTCCCAGCCATCCGTGTGTACATACACGCACACACAGGCACACACAGGCACACACATACATGTTCCTCCCAGCCATCCGTGTGTACATACACGCACACACACAGGCACACACAGGCACACACATACATGTTCCTCCCAGCCTTCCATGTGTACATACACACACACACACAGGCACACACAGGCACACACATACATGTTCCTCCCAGCCATCCATGTGTACATACACGCACACACACAGGCACACACATACATGTTCCTCCCAGCCATCCGTGTGTACATACACGCACACACAGGCACACACAGGCACACACATACATGTTCCTCCCAGCCATCCGTGTGTACATGCACACACACAGGCACACACAGGCACACACATACATGTTCCTCCCAGCCATCCGTGTGTACATACACACACACACAGGCACACACAGGCACACACATACATGTTCCTCCCAGCCATCCGTGTGTACATACACGCACACACACAGGCACACACATACATGTTCCTCCCAGCCATCCATGTGTACATACACGCACACACACAGGCACACACAGGCACACACATACATGTTCCTCCCAGCCATCCATGTGTACATACACGCACACACACAGGCACACACAGGCACACACATACATGTTCCTCCCAGCCATCCGTGTGTACATACACACACACACAGGCACACACAGGCACACACATACATGTTCCTCCCAGCCATCCATGTGTACATACACGCACACACACAGGCACACACAGGCACACACATACATGTTCCTCCCAGCCTTCCATGTGTACATACACGCACACACACAGGCACACACAGGCACACACATACATGTTCCTCCCAGCCTTCCATGTGTACATACACGCACACACACAGGCACACACAGGCACACACATACATGTTCCTCCCAGCCATCCGTGTGTACATACACGCACACACAGGCACACACAGGCACACACATACATGTTCCTCCCAGCCATCCGTGTGTACATACACGCACACACACAGGCACACACAGGCACACACATACATGTTCCTCCCAGCCATCCGTGTGTACATACACGCACACACAGGCACACACAGGCACACACATACATGTTCCTCCCAGCCTTCCGTGTGTACATACACGCACACACAGAGGCACACACAGGCACACACATACATGTTCCTCCCAGCCATCCGCGTGTACATACGCGCACACACAGAGGCACACACAGGCACACACATACATGTTCCTCCCAGCCATCCGTGTGTACATACACGCACACACACAGGCACACACAGGCACACACATACATGTTCCTCCCAGCCTTCCGTGTGTACATACACGCACACACACAGGCACACACAGGCACACACATACATGTTCCTCCCAGCCATCCATGTGTACATACACACACACACAGGCACACACAGGCACACACATACATGTTCCTCCCAGCCATCCATGTGTACATACACGCACACACACAGGCACACACAGGCACACACATACATGTTCCTCCCAGCCTTCCATGTGTACATACACGCACACACACAGGCACACACAGGCACACACATACATGTTCCTCCCAGCCTTCCATGTGTACATACACGCACACACAGGCACACACAGGCACACACATACATGTTCCTCCCAGCCTTCCATGTGTACATACACGCACACACAGAGGCACACACAGGCACACACATACATGTTCCTCCCAGCCTTCCGTGTGTACATACACGCACACACAGAGGCACACACAGGCACACACATACATGTTCCTCCCAGCCATCCGTGTGTACATACACGCACACACACAGGCACACACAGGCACACACATACATGTTCCTCCCAGCCATCCGTGTGTACATACACGCACACACACAGGCACACACAGGCACACACAGGCACACACATACATGTTCCTCCCAGCCATCCGTGTGTACATACACGCACACACACAGGCACACACATACATGTTCCTCCCAGCCATCCGTGTGTACATACACGCACACACACAGGCACACACAGACACACATACATGTTCCTCCCAGCCATCCATGTGTACATACACGCACACACACAGGCACACACAGGCACACACATACATGTTCCTCTCTGCTCTGCTGCTCAAGGTGAGCCAGTTGCTTCCCCTGTCGAGGCCTCAGTTTGGTCATCTGCAAAATTTAGAGAAAATACTAGAATCTATCAGACCCTGCCTATACAGGCCCAGGAGTTTGGTGTTCCTACCAGACTATACACTCCCTGAGTGCAGGGACTTGGTTTCAACCCCTTGGGTGGCTGAGTGCCCAGAAAGGAGCCGTTCTCACAGGGGGTCCAGCAATGCTGGCCTCTGCTGTTGCTGCTGTCCCTAGACCTGGAGACTGGCCACAGAACCAGAGCTGTCTCCCAGTTCATGAGCCGGGTCTGCTTGGGCTGCTCCGGCAGAGGCTGCTTGCGGAACCTGTTTCCCAAGTCAGGACCTTGAAATGCAATGCAGGCAGGTGACCCAGTGGGCACCCCACACCCAGGCACCTCGGAGCCAGCCTAGGGGATGGGGCAGAGGGTGAGGACACATGTGGCAGGTGGTTCCCAGGGTCCCATCCCCAAAACATTCACACGCTCAGAGCCACTGTGAATGCCTTTCGATTTAGCTTAATTAAGCCATCTGCCCACATTAAATGGTAAATTATCTTAATCACTCTCCAAATCCCAGAGGGAGGAAAGGGATACAAGGAAAATGGCATCCCTTGAGTGGAGCAGGAAGACCCTGTCCCGCCCTCGATGACTTTTCCCTTGGTGAGAGACAGCTTCTGCCATTTACAAATCCTTCTGTGTCCCCAAAGCTCCAACTCCACCTGTTGCCTCATTGCTGCCTCCTCTTCTGAGGCAAAAAAGCAGGCAGAAAAAGAGATTAAAGCTTTTCTTTGTTTTCCTTCTACCGTAAGGTACCTGAGTGTCTCTGACGATGCTCTTTTTAAACAAGCCTATGCTGTGCTGGCCTCCATTAGCTCTTCCCTCTGACCAAGAAGGTCTGTCCTCACGCAGGTGTGTGCGTATGTGTCGGGGTGGGGAGTGCCCTGCAGGGCATCACTGAAGTGATCTGTGAACCTCACTCTGCTCTGCAGGCATGTGGCCAGAGGATGAAGGACAAAGGGATATCATCACAGACTTCCAGAGTGGGGGAGGTCTTCAAGGGTGGAGGCACCTTCTTTGCAGGGTTGCTGCAGAGCAGGGGATGGCCCTTGTGCTGATTTGCAGTTCTAGACATTTGATTTATAAGCATGCTCATAGTTATTCAGTCTTAAGAGGCACTGACTCACAATCACTAAATTCATAACAGACTGATAAACCTGAGGCCAGTATGAAACTGGGGGCATGGCTTAAGACAGATTGATCCACAATCACTAAATTCCTAAGACACTGAAGAACCCAAGGCAAATATAAAATGGGATGACAATTTCTACCAGGCATCCCCTTTCTGGTATCAAGCTTAAAGAAAACTACTCATCTAAAGGTTGCTTAGTGAGTACAGAGCAAAGGGACATTTTGTCGAGGGTATAGAAAATTGTGATGATCTATCCCTGCCCCACAGAATTTCTCAGAGCCAGGGCGTCTCTCTCTCAGATGAAACTAGAGACACACTGACTGGTTTATATCCTTTGGCTGCCCCTTTTCTGGGCTCCAGGCAGACCACAGTCCTTCAGTTACCATACCTTCCTTCAGCCAGTTATAGAACAACTGATGAGACTGCAACTCTTTTTGGCTACATTTCAGTCCTGGTCACCTTTTGTGGACTTGGGTATTCCCTAATCTCTTCATTATACATTTACAAGGCATCATTTAGAGTGAGTCTTTTCTAAAAATGGCTAAATGTATCCATTATTTGTTAATTCTTAGCTCTTTTTACTTTTCTAAAAATGACTCTCAAGGGAGCAATTAGTCCAAAGGACTAAATGACCACATGAACTACAGCCTACACAACACCAAGACCAGAAGAACTAGGCGGTGCTCGGCTACCATTACCCACCCCTCTGACTGAGATCACAATAGAGGGCCCTGGACAGAGTGACCGAAAAATCGTAGAACGAAAACTCAAATTCACAAAAAAGGCCAGACTTACTGGTCTGAGAGACTGGAGTAACCCCTGAGACTATGGCCCTAAGACACCCTTCTGAACTGGAATTGAAGGCATTTGGGAGACCACCTTTCAGCCAAACCATATACAGGCCCATAAAATAAATAACAAGGCCTAAGAGGAATGTGCTCCTTAGAACAATCAATTATACAAGACCAAAAGGGCAACATTTGCCCAAAAGCAAAGATGAGAAGGCAGGAAGGAATAGAAAACCAAAATGAAAGGAAACTAGGGTGGAAATGGGGAGAGTGCTGACAAGTAGTAAGGAAAGAAAGCAACGTCATGGAACTCTTTACCTACAAACTATCGAATGGGAAACTAATTTGCTTGGTAAACTTTTGCCTAATGTACAGTAAAAAAAAAAATAATAATAAGCCACTCCCTCCCCCCCAAAAGAGAAAATGACTCAACCTTCAGGTTCTGGGAACTTCTTTCTGCAGCTCCCTAGGTACATGGAATCTTTCTAAGCAACCATCAGTCAAGCCACCTGATCCGACAGGATCTTCATGCTGCTTCAGGGTACGCTTGGGCCTCTGTTTGAAGCTTAGCTCAGCCACTTGCTGGCTGTTTTACTTTGGGCGAGTCACTTAAACCTCCATGAGCCTTGGTTTCCTCGGGATAAAATGAGGATATTAATCATTGTCTCACAGGGTTGTGAGGATCAAGGGAGACGGTAAAGTGTTGCATCTCAATTATGTATCAGAATGGACTATGTTCTCCTTATATTGACTGTCATCATGTCAGGAGCTTCAAGGGATGCTTTCCCAGGCAAGAATGGTCTTGAGAAGATGCCTAACTCATTTATTCAAAAAGAATTTATCAAGCATCTACTCTGTAACAAGCATGGTCCCAAACCAAACCAAACCCATTGCTGTTGAGTGGATTCCAACTAATAGTGACCCTATAGGACAAAGTAGAACTGCCCCATAGAGTTTCCAAGGAGGCTAGTGGATTCCAACTGCTGATATTTTTGGTTAGCAGCCATAGCTCTAGGCTGAAATAATTACTTTACCATGGTGGAGGAAGATAGTACATTGATAACTAATATTTGGGATTTATCATGTGGCCCCACCAGTCTGTCAGTTTGTCATACTGTGGGGGCTTGCTTGTTGCTGTGATGCTAGAAGCTATGCCACCGGTATTCAGATACCAACAAGGTCACCCATGCGGACAGGTTTCAGCTAAGCTTCCAGACTGAGACTAACTAGGAAGAAGGACCCAGAGGTCTAATTCTGAAAAGAATTTGCCAGTGAAAACCTTATGAATAGCAGCAGAACACTGAAGAGCTGCCTCCTCAAAAGCAGAGTCAACCTTAATGACATGGATGAAGTCAAACTTTCAGGACCTTCATTGCTGATGTGGCATGACTCAAAATGAGAAGAAACAGCTGCAAACATCCATTAATTATCAGAACGTGGAATGTGCAAAGTATGAATCTAGGAAAATTGGAAATCGTCAAAAATGAAATGGAATGCATAACAATCCTAGGCATTAGCGAGCTGAAATGGACTGGTGTTGGCCATTTTGAATTGGATGATCATATTGTCTACTATGCCAGGAATGACAAGTCGCAGAGGAATGGCGTTGCGTTCATTGTCAAAAAGAACATTTCAAGATCTATCCTAGAGCACAACTCTGTCAGTGATACCATAATATCCATATGCCTGCAAGGAAGACCAGTTAATACGACTATTATTCAAATTTACGTACCAACCACTAAGGCCACAGATGCAGAAACTGAAAATTTTTACCAGCTTCTGCAGTCTGAAATTAATCGAACATGCAATCATGATGCATTATAATTACTGGTGACTGGAATACCAAAATTGGAAACAAAGAAGGATCGGTAGTTGGAAAATATGGTCTTGGTGATAGAAATGATGCCAGAGATCGCATGATAGAATTTTGCAAGACCAACAACTTCTTCATTGCAAATACCTTTTTTCAATAACATAAATGGCAACTGTATTGTGGACTTCTCCGGATGGAACACACAGGAATCAAATCAGCTACATCCATGGAAAAAGATGATGGAAAAACTCAATATTATCAGTCAGAACAAGGCCAGGGGCCAACTGTGGAACAGACCATCGATTGCTCATATGCAAGTTCAAGTAGAAACTGAAGAAAATTAGAACAAGTTGACGAGAGCCAAAGTACAACCTTGAGTATATCCCACCTAAAGTTAGAGATCATCTAAAGAATAGATTTGATGCATTGAGCACTGATGACTGAAAACCTGATGAGTTGTGAAATGACATCAAGGACACATACATGAAGAAAGCAAGAGGTCATTAAAAAGACAAGAAAGAAAGAAAAGACCAAAATAAATATCAGAAGAGACTTTGAAACTTGCTCTTGAACGTCGAGTAGCTAAAGCAAAAGGAAGAAATGATGAAATAAAAGAACTGAACAGAAGATTTCAAAGGGCAGCTGGAGAAGACAAAGTATTATAATGACATGTGCAAAGAGGTGGAGATGGAAAACTAAAAGGGAAGATCACACTCAGTATTTCTCAAGTTGAAAGAACTGAAGAAAAAATTCAAGCCTCAAGTTGCAGTAGTGAAGGATTCCATGAGGAAAATATTAAATGATGCAGGAAGCATCAAAAGAAGATGGAAGGAATACACAAAGTCATTATACCAAAAAGAATTGGTCGACATTCAACCATTTCAAGAGGTAGCATATGACCAGGAACCGATAGCACTGAAGGAAGAAGTCCAAGCTGCATTGAAGGCATTAGCGAAAAAATCAATTGAGATGTTTCAACAAATGGATGCAGCTCACTCGTCTATGCCAAGAAATTTGGAAGATAGCTACCTGGCTGACTGGAAGAGATCCATATTTATGCCTATTCTCAAGAAAGGAATGAGGAAACCGAATGAGGAAATTACCAGACAATATCATTAATATCACACGCAAGCAAAATTTTGCTGAAGATCGTTCAAAAATGGCTGCAGCAGTATATCGACCAGGAACTGCCAGAAATTCAGGCTGGATTCAGAAGAGGACATGGAACCAGGGATATCATTGCCGATGCCAGATGGATCCTGGTTGAAAGCAGAGAATACCAGAAGGATGTTTACCTGTGTTTTATTGACTATGCAAAGGCATCCGACTGTGTGGATCATAACAAATTATGGATAACATTGTGAAGAATGGGAATTCCAGAACAGTTAATTGTGCTCATGGGGAACCTGTACATAGATCAAGAGGCAGTCTTTCAAACAGAACAATGGGATACTACGTGGTTTAAAGTCAGGAAAGGCGTGCGTCAAGATTGTGTCCTTTTGCCATACCTATTTAATCTGTATGCTGAGCAAATAATACAAGAAACCGGACTGTATGAAAAAGAACAAGGCATCAGGATTGGAGGAAGACTTGTTAACAACCTGTGATATGCAGATGACACAACCTTGCTTGCTGAATGTGAAGAAGACTGAGCCACTTACTGATGAAGATCAAAGACTATAGCCTTCAGTATGGATTAGATCTTAACATAAAAACCAAAAAACCCATTGCCCATGGTGACCCTATAGGACAGAGTAGGACTGCCCTACAGAGTTTCCAAGGAGCGCCTGGTGGATTTGAACTGCTGACTTTTTGGTTAGCAGCCATAGCACTTAACCACTATGCCACCAGGGTTTTCTTAACATAAAGAGAACAAAAATCCTCACAACTGGAACAATAAGCAACATCATAATAAATGGAGAAAAGATTGAAGTTGTCAAGGATTTTATTTTACTTGGATCCACAATCAATGTCCATGGACGCAGCAGTCAAGGAATCAAATGACGCTTTGCTTTGGGCAAATCTGCTGCCAAAGGCCTCTTTAAAGTGTTCAAAAGCAAAGGTGTCACTTTAAGGACTGAGGTGTGCCTGGCCCAAACCATGGTGTTTTCAATTGCCTCATATGCATGTGGAAGCTGGACGATGAATAAAGAAGACCAAAGAAAAATTGAGGCCTTTGAATTATGGTGTTGCAAAGAATATTGAATATATCATGGACTTCCAGAAGAAGGAACAAACCTGTCTTGGAGGATGTACACCCAGAATGTTCCTTAGAAGCAAGGATGGCAAGACTTCATCTCACATACTTTTGACATGTTATCAGGAGGGACCAATCCCTGGAGAAAAACATCTTGCTTGGTAAAGTAGGGAAACCCTGATGGTGTAGTGGTTAAGAGCTACAGCTGCTAACCAAAAGGACCACAGTTTGACTCCACCAGGCACTCCTTGGAAACTTTATGGGGCAGTTCTACTCTGTTCTATAGGGTTGCTATGAGTTGTAATTGACTTGATGGCAACGGGTTTGGCAAAGTAGAGGGAGGGTCAACAAAAAAGAGGTATACCCTCAATGAGATGGATTGACACAGTACCCAACTGAAAGAATGGGCTCAAGCATAATAACAATTGTGAGAATGGCATAGGACCGGGCAGTGTTTTGTTCTGTTGTACATAGTGTCACTATGAGTTGGATCAGACTTGATGGCACCTAACAATAAGAGCAACAAACTTTGAGAAAATAAATTTCTGTTTGTTAAAGCCACCCACTTCTGGTATTTCTGTTACAGCAGCAGGAGATAACTAAGACCATTACCAATAAAAATCATGGATAGTTTCATAGCACATTACAGTCATTTAAAAATTAAAACCAAACCCATTGCCTTCAATTCTGACTCATGACAACGCCACATGTTACAGAGTAGAATTGCTCTATAGGGTTTACTTGGCTATAATCTTTACAGAAGCAGATCTCCAGGCCTTTCTTCTGCTGTATCACTGGGTGGGTTTGAACTGCCAACCTTTGGGTTAGTAGTTGAGTGCAAGCCATTTGCACAACCCAGGGAGCTCTACAGTTGTTTTAGATGTCTTGAAATATCATATATTACTTCAGCACAGCTTCAAAATAACAATAGTTATTAGACCTGAAGCTGGATCATGCTATTTAATATAACAGTACAGAAGCATATATATTATTACATCACAAAATAATTTTGATAACTGTATTTCAAAGGAAGTGATTTCCTTTATAATTCTATGCATTTTATTTTTTTGTATTAAAAATATTCCGAGAAGGGTCCATCAAAAAAAAAAAAAAAAGGAGTCCATCAAAATAAAAAAAACCCCAAACCCATTGCCGTTCAGTCAATTCTGACTCATAGCTACCCTATAGGACAGAGTAGAACTGCTCCATAGGGTTTCCAAGGAGTGGCTGGTGGATTTGAACTGTGGTCCTTTTGGTTAGCTGCCAGAGCTCTTAACCACTGCACCGCCAGGGCTCCTTAAGCCTCACCAAAGTGCTGAGGGGCCATTACACCAAAAAGGTGATGAACTCCTGCTCTAGGGCATCTTGGTAGAGCCTGGGCAGTGTCTGGAGAATTTCAGAGACATAGGTGAGGTGAGTATTACTGAATCTGGAAAGCTCCAGAAATCACACACCCCTACAGACCCGGGTGACAGTGGGGGGTGGGGGTGGTCATTGCAGCAGCTTGAGGTCTGCCTTGAAGGCATCTTCATGCTCTCTTCATACAATGTGGGTCTGACGGGCCCACCCTAAGGAATAAAACCAGGACTCCAAGTGGGGGGTTGCTGTTGTTAGCCCAGCAAGAAAATCAGGGACCCAATTGATAAAAACATCATGCCATTTTTTCAAAGCTTTGAAACATCCCCATGGTTGTTATTTTTTATTATTCCTTCTCTATTTTCCTGCAGTGATCCACAATAAAAACCTCAAAAGGAAAATGGCCTGTGTGCCTGTCTTAGGGGCAGAAAGCAGGGGGCCACTGGGGGCTCTGGCTCCTTTTGCAGCCAGTAAGGTAGGTAGGAGAACCCCAGGGATGAGAGTGGGTGGTAGCAGCTTTAAAAAGTAGAACCCTTGGCAGGGGGAGGGAAGAAGGCAGTGTCTCTGGGCCTGAGGGAATGAGTGGAGGTGGTGCCTGGGTAAGATGTGACCTGTACTTTAATACTAGGCCTGGGCTGGTACCCCTAATCCTTTCTTGAGGAAAGAGAAATGGCCACCCTTAGCAGAAGCTCCTCTGGCAAGGGTGCAGTGGTGCGGAGGACAAGAGCATCCCAGTAGTCAGTGGCTGTCCCCAGGTCCTCAGCGTGGGCACAAAAGTGATTCCAGGAGCTCGGATGGTCCAGGAGACCTATGCGCCTCCACAGGGACCTTGGAAGCAGAGTCCTATAGTGATAGAACTCTCGCCGTCCGTGTAGGAGACCCATGTTTGATTCCCTGCCAATGCATCCCAGGCACGGCCATCACCTGTTCCTCAGTGGAGGCTTGGGTATTGCTGATGCTAAACGGTTTTCACTGGAGCTTCAAGACCAAGACACGCTAGGAAGGAAGACCTCAGGATCTACTTCTGAAAAACAGCCAGTAAAAACCCTATGGATCACAAATGATCTGGTCTCCAACCGATTATGGGGATGATGTCTTCTGTTCCATTGTACATGGGGTCTCCATGAGTCAGTTGACAGCAGCTAACAACACCAATAGGACTCACAATTCACCTGCTTTGTGGAACAACAGGCTGAAGCCAGGGAGGCAGGGCTGTCTTTGTGAAGACTAAACTCATGCTGCTATTCATGAAAAATGACAGTAACCCCACAAATTGTGTAATTCTTATACTTTTCAAAGCTGCCTTAAGGCAGCCTGATGTGGTAGTGGAAAGAGATCAAAAGTGAAGTCTGCTTCCACTAATGATAAAAAAAAAAAAAAACAGGAAGACCATGAGTTGAATTACTTTGCCCCTCTTGAGTTTCAGTTTTTTTCAGTTAAGTCTCTCCTCTCCACTGCTTAAAAGCCATCAAGGATGGAATCCCTGCATGGTGCAAATGGTTTAATGCTCTCAGCTGCTAACTGAGTGTTGAAGGTTTGAGGTTCGAGTACACCCAGAGGCACCTCAAAAGAAAAACCTGGTGACCTACTTTGAAAAATTCAGCCACTGAATTTCAGCCCTATGGTTAAAAAACCATATTTATGAGACCAACAATTACTCTAAAGCAAAGATGAGAAGATAAGGGGGCAAGGAAACTAGAGCACTGAAAATGGAACAACCGGAATGCAGTCAAAGAGAGTGCTGGGACACCATGAAAAATATAACTAATGTCACTGAACACTTTGTGTAGAAATTGTCAAACGGGAATCTAATTTGCTGTGTAAACTTTCACCAAAAAAACCAATAAAATGTTATTAAAAATAATAATCTATGGACCACAGTTCTTCTCTGACACACATTGGGTTCCCATGAGTTGGAGCTGACTCAGTGGCAACTGGTTTATGATAGGCATAATTACTGAGAAATCTACCTCACTGGTTTGTGTGGGAATCAGATGGCACACGGGTATGAAAGATGAAGAGGTATGCAATGGGAATTAAAGCTATTGTTTTCTCTGAGCACTTTTACCTCCATTAACCCATCTGACACTCCTCATGGCGGGTATGCCAGGAGAACACAGAATCAGTGTCAGCTGCAGGGGATGGAGTGAGGTGGGGAGGTGCCAACTCTTCTAGGCAGGTTCAGCTCTCGGTTGAATTGAGGTCTTCCACCACCTTTTATTAAACACTTAAACATTTATTAACTGTCTCCAGTATGCCAGATACCGAGGATATAAAAACAAATAAAATACTGTCTTTAACTTCATTGCAAACAAATGATTGCAAGGCAGTATGATTCATGCAACAAGAGATTTATGTGGCAAAAAAGACAGGGTCCAGGATGGTCATGTAAGGCTTTTGGAAAGTGATAACATTTGACCTGTATCCTTAAAGATGACTAGGATTTTGCTAGGCAGACAGGAGAGAGAAGCATTTCAGCCAGAAGAAAAGCACAATGGCAGAGAAGTATGAGAACCTGGGTTGGATGATAGTTTGGCTTGGCTAGAGATGTGGGCTGTGGGGGACAAAGGTCAAAGGTAGGTGTCATAGGTTGAATTGTGTCCCTCAAAAATATATGTTCAAGTCCCAACTCCAGGTACCTGTGAATATGACCCTATTTAGAAACAGGGTCACTGCAGATGTAATTAGTTAAGATGAGGTCATTAGGGTGAGCCCTAATCTCTTTATGACTAGAGTCCTTATAAGAAGAGAAGACACAGAGAGAGGCATACAGTGAAGAATGCCATGTGACAAAAAAATCAGAGTTATACTGTGTGGTATGATGTATCACTTTTGTGTGGCCTTTCTCACCATGGCCCCACGCAAGGGATTGGGTAACTCCCACCCAAGGGATTGAGTTAAAAAAAAAAAAAAAAGCCATTGCTGTCAAGTCAGTTCTGACTCATAGTGACCCTACATGACAGAGTAGAACTGCCCCTTAAGGTTTCCAAGGAGTGCCTGGTGCATTTGAACTGCCAACTTTTTGGTTAGCAGCCATAGCTCTTAATCACCACACCATCAAGGTTTCCAGTGATTGGGTGGAACTATGCAAATAAAGTAATTGTGGACCACCAAGGGGACTGGTCAGTTTAGCCATCCCGTTGGGCTTAAAAGAGAACAAATTTCAGAGCAGAGAGAGGATCCTACCACCGCCAGGGAAGAATAGCTAAGAGTGGAGTGTGTCCTTTGGACCAAGGATCCCTGCACTGAGAAGTTCGTGCAGCCAGGGAACTGAGAGGGAGCTGAAATGTTGAAGACAGAGAGAAGCCGTGGCAGAGAAATGGCAGCAGGAGATGGTATGGTGGGATTCCCAGCCCAAGGAGTGAGAAAACTGAGTGCCTTTGGGCAAGAAGCTTGCTGGAAGAGTAGGGTGCCTCTGGGCACTTGGTGGAGATAGGTCTGCCAACCTAGGGACCTAGAGCTGAGCACCTTTGGGCTGAGGCTTACTGGCAGAGTGAGGTGCCTCTGGGCACTCATCAGAAGAGCAAAAAGAGCTTTGTAACACTTGCCAGAGCAGGGCAGAGGCCACAGGCCAGAGAGAGGCATACTTGTGAGCACAGATGTGAAGAGGCTGTCCTGATGGAAGAACTGTATCTTGAGGATGCCTGAGGCTGAACTGTCACGTGTTACTTACCTAAGAAACCGCATAATCATGAGTATTTTCTGTGAGTTCTATGTGGCCATTGCAACGAATTATCAAACCCAGCAGAGAAGTGGAGAGTGACGTGAGAAGGACGGTTGGTGCCAGAATTGGTAAAGTTGGTGGACAGAGGAGGCATCTCTGACCTCTGCCTCATAAGAATCAGCCTTGGGCTGTTAATCTTGATTCTCCTTCCCCCTGTTGAATTTAGAGGAAGTCAGACTCCTCCCCCACATCACTTTTAGAGTTGCCACAAGCCAAGGAATGCCTGAGGCTACCAGAGGCTGGAAGAGACAAGGAAGTATCTTCCTCTAGAGCCTTCAACACCCTGAATTTGGACGTGTAGCCTCCAGAACAATTAGACAATATATTTCTGTGTTTTAAGTCACTCACTTTATGGTTATTTGTTACAGCAGTCCTAGGAAACTAAACAGTAGTTTAGGGCTGGGTATTAAGGGAGTTCTTTACCAACCTAAGGAGCCCTGGTGGTGCAGTGATTAAACCACTTGGCTGCTAACTGAAAGGTCGGTGATTTGGACTCACCAGCCGCTCCGCAGGAGAAAGATGTAGCAGTCTGCTTCTGTAAAGATTTAGTCTTGGAAACCCTACGGGGGCAGTTCTATTCTGTCCTACAGGGTTGCTGTGAGTCGGAATTGGCTTGACAGCAGTGGGTTTGGTCTAGCAACCTAAAGTATATAAACTTTATCCTATAGCACAGCCATGGAACACTCCTTCTACACTGTAAACTTGGAAAAGGCAGTGATGTCATTGGTTGTGGGAGATAAGACCACATTAGTAAGTGTGAGTTAGTATAATGTCTGACACTCAATACATACTTGATGAATAAGTGAATGAATGAATGCAGCAGAGAGGAGAGACTTAAAAGTGATATGAATGTAGAAGCAGAAAAATAGTCAAGCGCTTACAAGGACCTGAACAAGAGCAGTGGAAAGTTGTAGGGATGGGGATGATTTTAGAGAGATTAGGATATTTGGAAGAACTGGAAGGATTTAGAAATTGGAAAGGAGAAATTAAAGACTCTCAGGTGTCTGGATTGCGTTATTAGTTGGATGGTGGTATCAATAATCATAGCAGAAAATACTGGAAATCCAAGTTTGAGGATGAAGGATATAGGAGTTAAGTTTTGGGTATGTTGAGTCCTATGGGTCCCAGGTGAAGATGCCTGAAGGTAGTTGTCTGCAGATCAGGATAACGGTCTGGGAAGAAGATGTGTATTACATCTACTGTGTGGGCCAAGAATTTGGACGGGGCAGAATGGGGGCAGTTTGCCTGGTTTTTAATCCAGGAAGACCGAATGGTTGGGACTCAAATGGTGGGGGCTGGAATCATCTGGAGGCTTCTTCACTCGTGTGCCTTGTGCCTGGGCTGAAATGACTTGAAGGCTGGGTTTCGCCGAGGCTGTCGACTGGAACACCTACACATGTTTTCTCCACTGGCTTGGGCTTCACCCCAGCATGGTGGCCTTAGGATAGTCCAACTTCTTACATGGAGGCTCAGGGCTCCCAGAGAAAGTACTTCCACATGAGGAAGGAAGTTTTTATGAGTTAGATTCAGAAGTCACAAATGGATGCTTCTGCCATACTCTATTGGTCAAAGTAGACATAATCCTGCCCAGATTCAGGCCAGGGGCCCTAGACATCACCTCTGAATGAAAGGAGTGTCAAAGAATTTGTGGCCATTTTTAAAACCACCACAATATGGTACTTAGAAAAGGATGAGTGTAAGAAGAGACAAGAAAGGCACTGATGGGATCAGATATTTCTCTCTCATTATATTTATCATTCTGGGGAGGTTTTATATTTATTCAAGTAATCATTTTATTGACGCATGTCTCTCCCTACCAGTAGGTAGTAATCTTGCCTGTCTGACTTGTTATCATGTCTCCAGAACTTCAGACCAATGCCTGGCACATAGTAGGCCTTCAATAAGTAGTTGCTGAATGGTTGAAAAAAGGAACAGTGAGTTAGTTGCCTTGCATAGTTAGATCTGCTGACTCCAGAACTAGTGCTCTCTACTATATCACACTGACTCCCAGGGACCTTTGATGGTTACGAGATGGGCAGAGGAAGCAGAGCCAGGAAAAAGAGCTTAGGGAAAATGATAGGACCCATGCCTCATAAATCCAGCAAGTAAGGTGCACGGGAGACAGAGGGGAGGGTGTGCTGAAAAGGGAATGTCAGTGGAGAAGGACTGAGGAGAGTCCATGGACTGGAAAACATCAGAGTCCTTGCTAGAGTTGTTTTAGAGCCTATGGGGTAGAGGTAGAGGTCAGATTACAGTGAGGAAACAGTGGTGAAAAAGAAGGAACTATGAGGAAAGTCCAGTTCTTCAAGGAAATTGCCTGTCAAGGAAGGAAAGGGTGGTAGGTAGTGGTAAAGAGGAATGAAGGGCCACAGGACTGAGGAATTTTGGTTTTTTGTTTGTTTGTTTGTTTAAAGAGGGAAGGGACTTGGATACATTTAGAGGCTACAGGTAGAAGCTAGTGGAGAGAAAGAAGTTTAAGGGAATAATTAAATGGGGAAGGATTTTGTGGAGTGTCATGGAACAAGGAGCCTCCCAGAGGAGGAAGGCCACCTATGGCCTTAAATGGGATAGACAGAGGGTGTGAGGGGTGAAAACATGGACACATTTTGTGGGGACCTTACAGTTTAAAGTCAAGAGAATCCCCGTGTCTTAGTTCTCTATTCTGCTGCTATAACAGAAATGCCACAAGTGGATGGCTTTAACAAATAGAAATTTATTTTCTCACAGTTTAGAAAGCTAGAAGTCTGAGTTCAGAGTGTCAGCTTTAGGGGAAAGTTCTCTCTCTCTCTCTCTGCTTTGGGGGAAGGTGCTTGTCTCTTCAGCGTTTATTCCTTGGCTTCTTGATGATCTTCACGTGGGATAGTATCTCTCCTTCCCTGTCTCTGCTTCTTTTTCTTCCTAGCTTAAGCAGCTCCTTTGAGATCTCAAAAGAGATTGACTCAAGACACACCCTACACTAATACTGTCTGATTAGCATAACGAAGGAAACCCATTCCCAAATGGG
The DNA here is from genome assembly GCF_024166365.1 of Elephas maximus indicus. Taxonomy (NCBI): domain Eukaryota; kingdom Metazoa; phylum Chordata; class Mammalia; order Proboscidea; family Elephantidae; genus Elephas; species Elephas maximus. The sequence goes on along the minus strand of NC_064821.1, from coordinate 171,016,965 downwards.
GTTATAACCACAGCTATCGGGGTTAGGATTTACAACACACATTTTTAGGGGATACAATTCAATTCAAAGCACCCTGCCTACCCATCTCCATTATCTCTGTGGAGCCTGGCTCCCGAGGAAAACGGGTGAAGAGGCTGAGAGGAACTCTTGGCTGAGGAACATTGAGAGAGCAGTGAAGAGTGGGAGGGGGCCTTTCCAAGTCTCAGCAGCATCAGTCTACTCTGGGGCACAATTTCTCCAGATTAGCTCAGCAGCCCCAGGGTCAAACAGGAGATGCTGAGTTGTGGTCATAAGCCAAGTTTAGGGATTTAGAAGGCAGGTATAATGGAAGGACAAAAATGCCAGAAACAAGAAGCTGGTGAAGATCAAGCCAAGTGGTCAACCAAGGAATGGAAAGAGAATCAGAAGAGAGTGAGGTCAGGAGGGGCTGATGGGTGCAGAGGGGCTTAGAGATGGTCTTGAGGAAGAACAACAGGTTTAGGAGAAAGCTGAAAAGACAGGAATTGTAGCTAGCGACTGGCATTTTCAATTTTTTTTTTAGTTGTGGTAAAATACATGTAATGGGAAATTTGCCGTTTTGATCATTTTCTCTCTTTCTTTTTTTTTAATTATTGTACTTTAGATGAAAGTTTGTGGAACAAACTAGCTTCTCATTAAAAAATTAGTGCACATATTGTTTTGTGACATTGGTTACCAACCCCACGACATGTCAACTCTCCGTTCTTGACCTTGTGTTCCCAATCACCAGCTTTCCTGTCCCCTCCTGCCTTCTAGTCCTTGCCACTGGGCTGGTGTGTCCCTTTAGTCTCATTTTGTTTTATGGGCCTGTCTAATCTTTGGCTGAAGGGTGAACCTCAGGAGTGACTTCATTACTGAGCTATAAGGGTGTCCAGAGGCCATACTCTCAGGGTTTCTCCAGTATTTGTGAAGCCAGAAAGCCTGGTCTTTTTTTGTGAGTTAGAATTTTGTTCTACATTTTTCTTCAACTCTGCCTGGGAACTCTATTGTGATCTCTGTCAGAGCAGTCAGTAGTGGTAGCCAGGCACTATCTACTTGGGGTGGACTGAGTCTGGTGGAGGCCGTGGTAGTTGTGGTCTATTAGTCCTTTGGACTAATCTTCCCCTTGTGTCTTTGGTTTTCTTAATTCTCCCTTGCTCCTGATTGGGTGAGACCAGTGGAGTTCTTAGATGGTCACTCACAAGCTTTTAAGACCCCAGACGCTATTCGCCGAAGTAGAATGCAGAGCATTTTCTTTATAAACTGTGTTATGCCAATTGAGCTGGATAGTCCCCGAGACCATGGTCCCCATAGCCCTCAGCCCAGCAATTCAGTCCCTCATGGAGTTTGGATGTGTCTATAGAGCTTCTGTGATCTTGCGTTGGACAAGTTGTGCTGGCTTCCCCAGTATTATGTACTGTCTTACCCTTCACCAAAGTTATCACTTAGCTATTGTCTAGTGTTTTTCCATCCCCACCCTTCCCCTCCCTCATAACCATCAAGATTGTTCCTTTTTGTGTGTAAACCTTTTCATAAGTTTTTTATAGTAGTGGTTTCATACAATATAATGCCTTCCAGACTGGTCCATGTTATGAGATGCTTCGCAGATTCATCGTTGTTCTTTATTGTTGCATAGTACTCCATTGTGTGTATGTATCATAGTTTGTTTATCCATTCATCTGTTAATGGGCATCTAGGTTGTTTCCATTTTTTGCTACTATGAACAATGTTGCAGTGAACATGGGTGTGCATATGTCTATTCCTGTGATGACTCTTGTTTCTCTAGGATATATACCTATGAGAGGGATTGCTGGATCATATGGTATTTCTATTTCTACCTTTCTTAGGAAGCACCATGTTGTTTTCCAGAATGGTTGTACCTTTTTGTATTCCCGCCAGCAGTGCATAAAAGTTCCAATCTCCCCTCAGTCTCTCTAACATTTGTTATTTTCTATTTTTTTGATTCGTACCAGTAATGCTGGAGCAAGATGGTATTTCATTGTGGTTTTGATGTGCATTTATCTAGTGGCTAGTGATCACGAGCATTTCTTAATGGGTCTGTTAGCCCTTTGAATGTCTTCTTTGGTGAAGTGTCTGTTCATTTCCTTTGCCCATTTTTTAATTGGATTATTTGTCTTTTTGTTGTAAGGAATTTTTTTTTTATCTTTATGTTGTAAAGATGTTGGATTTTCTTATAGATTTTACAGATTAGACCTTTGTCTGATTTGTAATAGACAAAACTTTTTTCCCCGTCTGTAGGTTCTCTTTTTACTCTTTTGGTGAAGTCTTTTGATGAGCATAAGTGTTTAATTTTTAGAAGATCCCAGTTATCTAGCTTATGTTCTGAAGTTTGTGTGTGTAGTTATGGTTTGTATCTTGTTAATGCCGTTTATTAGGGCCTCTAGCGTTGATCCTATTTTTTCTTCTAAGATCTTTATAGTTTTTGGTTTTATATTTAGGTCTTTGACCCATTTTGAATTAGTTTTTGTGTATGGTGTGAGGTATAGGTCCTTTTTCATTTTTTTGCAGATGGACATCCAGTTTTGCCAGTCCCATTTGTTAAAAAGACTGTCTTTTACCCATTTGAAGAACTTCAGGCGTTTGTTGAGGATCAGGTGACCTTAGCTGGATGGATTTACATCTGTGTTCTCAATTCTGTTCCCTTGGTCAATGTATCTGTCCTTGTACAAGTACCAGGCTGTTTTGGCTACTGTAGCTATATAATAAGTTCTGAGTTCAGGTAGTGTGAGCCTTCCTAATTTATTCTTCTTCAATAATGCTTTACTTATCTGGGGCTTCTTCTCTTTCCATATAAAGTTAATGATTAGTTTTTCCATCTCTTTAAAGAATGTTGTTGGTATTTGGATTGGGATTGCATTGTGTTTATAGATTGCTTTGGGTAGAATTGACATTTTTACAATGTTGAGGCTCCCTATCTATGAGCATGGTATGTTTTTCCATTAATGTAGATCTCTTTTGGTTTCTTGCAGTAGTGTTTTGTAGTTTTCTTTGTATAAGTCTCATACATCCCTGGTTAGGTTTATTCCTAAGTATTTTATTTTTTTAGGGGCATTATAAATGGTATTGTTTTCCTCATCATCATTCTCTTTATTGGTGTATAGGAATCCAACTGGTTTTTGTATGTTTATCTTGTAACCTACTGCTCTGCTGAATCTTTCTATTAGTTCTAGTAGTGTTCTCGTGGAGTCTTTTGGGTTTTCTATGTATAGTATCATATCATCTGCAAGTAGGGACGGTTTAACTTCTTCATTACCAGTTTGGATGCCCTGTATTTCTTTTTCTTGCCTTATTGCTCTAGAACTAGGCCTTCCAACAAAATATTAAATAGGAGTGGTGATAAAGGGCATTCTTGTGTTGTTCCTGTTCTCAAGAGGAATGTTTTCAGCCTCTCCATTAAGAGTGATGTTGGCTGTTGGTTTTGTACAGATGCCCTTTATTATGTTAAGGAACTTCCCTTCTATACTTATTTTATGAGAGTTTTTATCAGGAATGGGTGTTGGACTTTGTTGAATACCTTTTCTGCATCGACTGAGATGATCACGTGATTCTTTTGTTTATGTGGTAGATTATGTTGATTATTTTCTAATGGTGAACCATCCTTGCGTACCTGGTATGAACCCCACTTGGTCATGGTGTATTATTTTTTTTGATATGATGCTGAATTCTATTGGCTAGAATTTTGTTGAGAATTTTCGCATTTGTATTCATGAGTGATATTGGTCTGTAATTTTCTTTTTTTGTGGTGCCTTTGCCTGGTTTTGATGTTAGGGCTGTGCTGACTTCACAGAATGAATTCAGAAGTATCCCTTCTTTTTCTATGTTCTGAAATAGTTTGAGTAGCACTGGTGAGTAGCTTTTCTCTGAATGTTTGATAGAATTCTCCAGTGAAGCCATCTGGGCCAGGGCTTTTTTTTGTTGGGAGTTTTTTTTTTTTTTTTTTAACTTTTCAATCTCTTCCCTTGTTATGGATCTGTTCAGATTTTCAACATCATTTTGTGTTTGTTTGGGTAGACAGTGTGTTTCTAGAAATTTGTCCATTTCCACTAGATTTTCAAATTTGTTGGAGTATAGTTTTCCGTATTACTCTGTTGTAATCCTCTTTATTTCAGTTGGGTCTGTTGTAATGTCCTCCATTTCATTTTGTATATGAGTTATTCGTCTCCTTTCCTGTTTTTCTTTTGTCAGTTTGGTCAGTGGTTTGTTGACTTTGTTGATCCTTTCAAAGAACCAACTTTTGATTGTGTCAATTCTTTCAATTGTTTTTCTATTCTCTATTTCATTTATTTCTACCCTGATTTTTATAATTTCCTTTCTTCTGGTGGCTGTGGGCTTCTTTTTCTGTTCTCTTTCTATTTGTTTGAGTTGTGTAGCTAATGTATCAATTTTGTCCCTTTCTTCTTTTTGATGTGTGCACCTATTGCTATAAATTGACCTCTGAGCACTGCCTTTGCTGTGTCCCAAAGGTTTTGGTATGATGTGTTTTCATTCTCAGTTGATTCTAGGAATTTTTTTATTCAATCTTTCATTTCTTCTATTACCCAGTGGTTTTTAAGCAGGGTGTTATTCAGTTTCCATGTAATTGTTTTTTTTTTTTTTCCTTCTCTTGTTGTTAATTTCTACTTTGGTGGCATTGTGATCAGAGAAGATCCTTTGTATTATCTTAATGTTTTAGATTTTGTTGAGGGTTGCTTTGTGTCCTAAGGTGTGTTCTGTTCTGGAGAACTTCTTCCATGTGCCTTGGAAAAGAATGTGTACTTTGCATTTTAATCATTTTTAAGTGTACATTTCAGTGTCATTAATTACATTCACAATGTTGTACAACATCACCACTATCTATTTCCTGAAATTAAGATTCAGAGGTGGAGCAGTCCTGGAGATTACAGGTCAATCAGACTGGTCTCTCTCTTAAAAAAACCAAAGCCAAATCTGTTACCTTTGAGTCTATTCTGACTCATAGCAACCCTATAGGACAGAGAAGAACTGCCCCACAGGGTTTCCAAGGAGCTGTTGGTGGATTCGAACTGCCGACCTTTTGGTTAGCAGCCGAGCTCTTAACCAGTGTGCTGCCAGATCTCCAGTCTCTCTCCTAGAGGATGAAAACTACCTAATAAAGAACTTCAGCCTAAATTTGTTTACCCTCTCTGAAGGGTACTTTACCCTCCCTGGAGTTTGCAGATCCAAGGCCTAAAACCCCAAGCAGAGTTTTAACCCAATTAAGTGGCAATTAAATTGCAAATAGCTAAGGCACTTGGCTGCTAACCAAAAAGTTGGTGGTTCAAGTCTACCCAGAGATGCCTCAGAAGAAAAGGCTGAAGATCTACTTCTGAAAAATCAGCCATCGAAAAACTGTGGAGCACAGTTTTACTGTGACACACATGGGGTCACAATGAATCAGAGTTTCCTAGATGATAATCAGCTTTTATCTCGATTTTGGTGGCGTTTCAGAAATGGCCTGAGCATTTGTGTGTTCTAGGAAGGAGGGCGCGTGGTGTGGGGGCAAGGTGCTGAAATTCTGCCTTTGGGTGTGTCTTCCAAGCCTGACCCAGGCTTCAAAGGGAAGCCTGCCTTGGGACTTTCTGAAAGGTGATTTAGGCGATAATATTGGAACCATTATTCCCTGTCCTAGAATATGACCCAGCTGGAGCTGGACTCACAAGGATGTGTCAACTGGGCCCTGAGTTATAAAGACAATAAAAAAAAAAGCTAGGATAATCTTGGAAAACATTTTTTAGAGAGTCTTTCACACAAACAAATCCTAAAATACAGAACAAAAGACCCACATACTTTCTGCTCTTATTTTTTTCTAGAAGCATTTAATGAATAGTAAAAAAAAATAAATAAATAAAAATTTTTTTTTTATTTAAGATCTGTTGGACCAACGAAGACCCTCCTGGTTATTGTTACTGAAACCTGTATCAATTGCTAAGAAAGACAATTCAAACCGTAGGATCACAATTTCTAGCCAATCTGTGAAGAGGTGACGCTTTCGATGGTTTTGCCCATTTGTAATGTTAAAATATACTGGTGATTCTGCAATGTTCCTCAGACCTTGGCAGACATGGCTCTAGCAGCATTGCTGTCTGTTCTCCCACTCTTGCCTATCCTGTAATACTTCCTCAGACTCGGGCAGACATGGCCATGGCAGCATGTTGTCTGTTTTCCGACTTTTGCTTATTCTGTAGTATTTCTGTTTTCCCACTTTTGTCTGTTCTGTAATATTCCTTGAATTCAGGCAGACACGGCTCTAGCAGCATGCTTGTTCGTTTCCTGCTTTTGCCTCTCTGAATGTATGCTGACTAAAACTTTCTTTTTTGCTTTACTAAACTTTGTGATGTTTTTACCTTGGAACAAAGGTGTGCTCTTCTGGAGACCCCTGGAACATTAGGTGCAGGAAAAAACAAAACACGTTAAAAGGGCAATCAGGGTTAAGCTGGGCCGTGTGAGGAAATTCAGAAGGAAAAACCAGAAGCAGAGTTTTAAACCAATTAAGTGACATCTCCAGTGCAAGTCTGAGAAACTCTCTGAGTTGGCTGGGGCCAGGAATTACTCAATTAAATAGCAAAAGCCCAAAGGGAAATGGAGAAACTGGGCTGCCTCCTGGCTTGCAAACGCCCTTGGCCATAACAGACATAGGGAATAGGCTCAGTTAAACACTGGGCCTGTAACTCTCCATGCATGGCCTTCTTCCACCAGGTCACCCAGCAACAGGAAGTACTGTCCTCCTGCTTCCTCACCCCACCCCAGGCCACCTGATGCTTTGTTACAACTCTGACTGGTTAGCTTTCAGTAGGATGAGAATGAAAAGAAAGGGGAAAGGTACATAGGACTAGACCCAGAACTGTAGCTCCTCAGTAATACTTTCCTGAACATTTACTATGTGCTAGGCACCACTGGAGACTTAATGTAATTAGCTCTCATCCTCACACAATATTGTGAAATCAATAATATTGGAATAGTAACATTGACAATATTGGAAGCTGAAACCCAGAGAGATTAGGGAACTTGGCCAGAGTCACCCATATAGTCATTGGCAGGGTCCACATTTGAAATCAAGTCTGATTGTTCCCAAAGCCCCAGCTAACTTAGGCAGCCATGCCAGGTGGCTCCCGAAAGGATGGCCCTGTGTGTTGAACATCAGTGGAGGGGGCCAGGAGAGGATGGGAAGGCAAGAGTGAGGAATGAGCCTGGAACAGATGTGCAAATAGCATTGTCTGCCATCTGGCTGTTTTCCTGGGAGGGTTAGAGACCTGAGGATCTCTGGAGCCTTCCTCTCTGATACCCTGTGAGCCAGAGCCTAACTAAGAGGCCCCTAGAGAGGAAAGAGAGCAATCCTGCCTCCCAGGTTCCAGAAGGTTGCCTCCTTTCCTCTTCCTTATCCCAGTCCCTCAGGGCCCTGATCACTTTTCCTACCCTGAGCTGTAAAGAGCCCTATAGCTAATTGCCTAATGTGTTAAACCTCTCTGAGGGTGTCCCAGGGGATGCCTGGAGAGCCATGGTGGGCTTTCAGACAGTGGTGGTGGGCCACTTACCCTTAAATCACAAGCGTGTGTCCTTTAGAGCCCTTCTTCTGCAGACTTGAAAGGCCGGGTCTGTGGTGTCAAGTGCAGGTGAACTGGCAAAGGGTTGTGGGGAGCAGTAGCTGGACCCCTACTTGTGTCTCTCATCGCACAGGTGGCACAGTGTTCTCCTGGGGATTTCTGCAGCCAGGACAGGAGGAGAGAAGCAGAGAAATGCCAGGAGCACCAACACAGTGAAGAGGCCTGGCCATGAGGTTGCATGGGTGGGGAAAGCTCACAGCCCTGGGTGTCCCCCGAGACTAGACCACAAGGATGTGTTCTCATTCATTGACTTCTTCACTGATTCCACAAACAGTTATCAAGAGCTTACTTTGGCATGAGCTCAATGTGGAATACCAAGTGAAAACAGGCAGCTGCCCTTGAATTGCTTCCATCTAGTTGTTGTTGTTGTTGTTAGGTGCCATCGAATCAGCTCCAACTCATAGAGGCTTTATGTACAGCAGAACAAGACATTGCCTGGTCCTGTGCCATCCTCACAATCATTGCTATGCTTGAGCCCATTGTTGTAGCCACCGTGTCAATCCATCTTGTTGAAGGTCTTCCCCTTTTTTGTTGACCCTCTATTTTACCAAGCATGATGTCCTTCTCCAGGGACTGATCCGTCCAGATGACATGTCCAAAGTAAGCGAGATGAAGTCTCACTACCCTCGCTTCTAAGAACCATTCTGGCTGTATTTCCTCCAAGACTGATTGGTTCGTTCTTTTGGTAGGGAGATAAAACATGGGCACAAAAAATAAATAAATAAAAAGAGCCTGGAAAGATATCCAAACCTCTCTTTGGCATTTATGAGTGTTAAAAGGTTTTTAGAGGAGAGAGGCAGCTGGTAGGGGGATGGAGGACACTTAGAGAGCACTTACTTTGTGCCAGTGAATGTTCTAAGTGCTTTGTGTATATTAACTCCTTTAATCCTCACAAACACCCTGTTATCCTACAGATGCAGAAACAGGAATAGAGAGGTTAAGTAATTTTCCCAAGGGCCCAAAGCTGGTAAGTGCACTTGACGTAGGCTGTGTGGCTCAGAGACTGTGCTCTTAACAGCTATCGTGCCATCTCTGGCCCTGCCCTCATTTCTTACCATCTGATTGTTAAAATGTGATTGTTAAAATGTAAATTGTTACCATCTGATTGTTAAAAAGTGAGCCTTAATGTCTTCACCGATATTATATTCAGTTGTTAAAAATCAGTATATCTCCAGCATGTTCATACATGTCACTGTTAGATTCTAAGCTGCACCGAGTTTCATTCAGCTGCATTTGTTGATTGTCTGCCAAGAGCCAGACACTGTTGTAGCTGTTTTCCCATATTTGAGGTCAACTTACTTCCTGCAACAGCCTTGGGAAATAGGTGGCAATTTCTCCTGCTTTCCTGAGGAGGAAAATGGGAGGCAGAGAGGAAGAAGATTTGCTACACTGGTAACTAAGCCTTGGACATGTTCTTTTGAGGCGAATTTACTGCTTTTTCACTACATACACTGTTAATCTTTATTACACAAGACCACATACAGCATAACCTGGAACTAGTATCTTTTCATTTGTTTGTTTTGCAGGTGAGGTAGGCTTTATGGTTTTTTTTTTTTTTAGAACTAGCATCTTAACTCGTAACATTAGAGCTGGAAAGAGCACAAAACATGGGCTTTGGATCTGAGTTCAAGTTTTCTGACTGTCCATTATAGATGCGTGAACTTGGGAAATTACCTCAAATCTCTGAACCTCAGTTTCCTCATCTGTAAATGATGATACTAACACTTACCCTACAAGGTTATTGTAAGGATTGCGTTTATTAGCATATAGAAAGAGCTGAGAACTCTGTATGGCACCCAATAGGCCCCCAGTGAATGGTAGCTGTTCCTTTTGGAGAGCCACATAGCATGTGTCCTATAAACATGTACTGGCTTAATGGGTTTTACACAGTACTTTAACACACATTTTCACATTATACTGTTAGTAACCTTGTAAGCTAGATATTCCCATTTCAGAGACAGATGTCACACAAATAGTAACTGGCAGAGCAGAATCTCAAATGCACATCTCATGACGCTCCACCCAGTGACCTCTCCATTGTCCTTCATCTGTACAATGGGGACAATGCAATGTTAGTCTTACCATGTATGCCAAGTTTGGAGAATCGTATTGTCTCAGTTATCTAGAGTTTCTATAACAGAAATACCTCAAGCGGATAGCTTTAACAAACAAAAATTTGTTTTCTCACAGTTTAGGAGACAAATTCAGGGAGCCGGCTTTAAGGGAAGGCCTTCCATCTCTGTTGGCTCTGGAGGAAGGTCCTTGTGTCTTCTAAGATTCTGCTCCTGGGCAATCTTCACGTGGCTTGGCATCTCTCTTCCTCCATCTCTGCTTCTTTCACTTGCTTGTTTAATCTCTTTTATATCTCAAAAGAGACTGACTTAAGACACACCCTATACTAACCTGTCTCCTGAACATAATAAAGAAAACACATTCCCAAATGGGATTATAACCACAGATATAGGGGTGAGGATTTACAACACATATTTTGGGGGTGACACAATTCAATCCTAACACACATGATGAGATAGATGCCCAGAAGATGCTTCATAAACAAAAGGAGCACGAACACCGGTTGTGATTATTTGGTGCTGCCTCCTTGGTAGTGAAGTCAGCTTCGCGACTCTAAGCACATTTACCAGGGTATGTTCCTAGAAACAGCAATCCAAAGAAAAGAGAGTTCCTTGACCAAATTGGTTTGGCTTTGGTAAGTCCTGCCTCATAGAAAGTTCAAAATTTTGCTTATAAGCCCTGGCTTAGAAAATTCCTAGGTCTGCGATCTAGTAAAAAACTCTGTATCTGGTACCTGGCTGTTGGGGTCCAGGGTATACGGTGGTTTGAGTGCAGATTTACTGGTGAAGATATTGATGACAGCCCACCACTCCCTTAGGGTTGGGAGGAAATCAAACCCTGAGAGTGAGGACACTGGTGGTCTCCTCACCTAACAGAACCCCCGTCTGGCATTGGCTGTGTGAGCCCCAGGACCCAGAGTGAGTCTTCATGAGGTTAGATTTACCTGCTGTGATGGTTCATTTTATGTGTCAACTTGGCTAGGCTATGGTGCCCAGTTGTTTGGTCAAACACTAGTCTATATGTTGCTATGAAGGTATTTTGTAGATATGATTAACATTTACAATCACCTGACTTTAAGCAAAGGAGACTACCCTCAATAATGTGGTTGGGCCTCGTTTAATCAGTTGCAGACTGTCATGGATTGATTGTGTCCCCAAAAAATATGTGCTCCAATTTGGATAGGCCATGATTCCCAGTATTGCGTGATTGTCCACCATTTTGTCATCCGATGTGATTCTCCTATGTATTGTAAATCCTACCTCTATGATGCTAATGAGGCAGGATTAGAGGCAGTTATGTTAGTGAGGCAGGACTCAATCTACAAAATTAAGTTGTGTTTTAAACCAATCTCTTTTGCAATATAAAAGAGAGAAACGAGCAGAGAGACGTGAGGCTATCATACCACCAAGAAACAAGAGCCGGGACCTGGGACCTCTGTGCTGAGAAGCTCCTCGACCAGAGGAAGATTGACTACGAGGACCTTCCCCCACAGCCAACAGAGAAGAGAAAACCTTCCCCTGGAGCTGGTACCCTAAATTTAGACTTCTAGCCTCCTAGCCTGTAAGAGAATAAATTTATCTTTGTTAAAGCCATCCACTTGTGGTATTTCTGTTGTAGCAGCACCGGATAAACAAGACAAAGACCTTAGGAGCAAAAACTGAGGTTTCCAGGAGAAGAAATTCTGCCTTAAGATTGTAACATAGAAATCTTGCATGAGTTTCCAGCCTGCCCTACAGATCTTGGATATAAGACTGCAACATCAACTCCTCCCTGAGTGTCCAAGCTGCTGGACACTTGCCAGCACCCACAATCACGCGAGCCAATTACATCAACCTGTCTTTTCTCTCTCTCTCTTTATTCTGTCATATTTACATACATCTTTCTCTCTCTCTCTCATGTTGATTTTGTTTCTCTGGAGAACCCTGAGTGATACAGCTTTTAGTACCAAGAGTGGTTTTACAGGAATAGAATCTTAGGGTGAGTTCTGAATTAATTCTGGGATTTCTGAAATTGTTTCTCTAATTCGATGAGATTTAAAGGCACTGATGGCACAATGGTTAAACATTTGGCTGCTAACCAAAAGGTCAGCCGTTTGATCCATAAGCCGATCCTTGGAAACCCTGTGGGTCAGTTCTACTCTGTCCTATAGGACAGACTTGAAATCAACTCGACGGTAACCGGTTTGGTTTTTGGTTTTATATAATGGCAATATGTTGTGTATCTCTGTTGCTACATCATGCCATGGACCAAACCCATTGCCATCAAGTCAATTCTGACTCATAGCAACTCTATAGGACAGAGTAGAACTGCCCCAATAGGGTTTCCAAGGAGCGGCTGGTGGATTCAAACTGCTTAGCAGCTATAACTCTTAACCACTGCACTACCAGGGCTTCCACCATTGGATCAAACGATTGGATACTCCTAATCAAATGCTTAAAAGAGGCAAGGTTCTGAATGACCATGTATTTTATATCTTAGAACATTTTTTGTGAAACTAATGAGTATAATGAGATTGGCTGGTTGTTCCTAATTGTGCTGGACAAAGTTGGGAAAGAGAAGGATGAGTTCAGGGTTTTAAATTCCCAGCTCAAGTACCATATAAATGACCTAAAAGTTTCTATGCCTTCCCTAAAACAAGTCTTCAACTTCTATAACCACAGAGCTAGGATTGCTGAAAACCAAACCCAGAATCTCATCCTGTGAATGACTGAATAACAACACAAATTGACTTCCCAGTCTCGCAGGGTGTTTGATGTTAAAGTGAGAACATTGATTGGGAAAGGATGGGATTCTGAAAATTAGAACAGGGACATATGGGCAGATTTTGATGAAGCTGGGGACGCTGAACCCCTAAATTCTGTTCAGTCTTCTTTGCCAGTAGATGCAATTCTAAACCAGTTTTGCCTGAGGAAACTGTAATGGCCTCCTCTGAGGTACTTGCCTTGCAAGACTCTGCTTATTTGCTTCAGGTCCCACCCTACTACCTCTCTTTGCTTCTAGACCTATACCTAGACTCAAGTCCCAGCAGGCCCCGAAAGGTGAAGTACAAAGTGTGACCCATGAGAAGGTGCACTACTCTCCAAAAGAATATGATTTTTCCAATTTGTACAGACAGAAATCTGGGGAATAGGTATGGGAATGGATACTAAGGATGTGGGATAATGCTGGAAGGAAAATAACATTAGATCAAGTCAAGTTTATTGATACAGGCTCACTAAGCAGAGATTCTGGAGTCAATGTTATAGTTTGAGGGGTTAGAAAGGACTCTAACAGTTTGTTATTGACTTGCTACTGGGCTTTAGTGGAGACTGAACATTTAACCATGAGCCATTAAGTTACCATGCAACTTGAGCTCCTCATCATGAACTGGGTATTGTCTACCCATAAAGTTCAGCACGCACAGCAGCACTCTATCATTAAATAGAAGTGGTATATGCAAGATCAGGCTACAGCAGGCCCTGAAGACACAAGTAAGTTACCTGAAGAAGTGGTCCAAATGGCTATGGTCACCACTCTTGCCACATTATCTTTTCTCTCCCAGCCTGGCACCTATGGCTTCATGGGAAGTTTCCTATGATCAATTGACTGAGGAAGAGAAAACTCAGGTTTGGTTACAGATGGTTCTGTGCAATATGTAGGTGCCACCCAAAAGTGGACTGGTGACCATAGCCCCTTTCTGGGACATCCCTGAAGGACAGTGGTGGAAGGAAACTCTCCCAATGGGCAGAACTTCTGACCAGTGCAGTTGGTTGAATATTTTGCTTGGCAGGAGAAATGACCAAAGGTGCTATTGTATACAGATGCATGTGCTGTGGCCAGTGGCTTGGCTGGATGGTCAGGGACTTGAAAGAAATAATTGGGAAATTGGTGACAAGGTCTGGGGAAGAGGTATGTGGCTAGACCTGTCTGAATGGGCAAAACAATTGAAAATATTTGTGTCTAATGTGAATGCTTACCAAAGGGTGACCTCAGCCGAGGAGAACACCGTGTGAAGGCACAGAGAGATGCAGAGGGAAGATAGCCATGTGAAAATGGAAGCAGAGATTGGAATTATGCTGCCACAAGCCAAAGAAACACCTGGGGCTACCAGAAGCTGAAAGAGAGGAGGTGGGATCTTTTCCTAAAGCCTTCAGGGAGAGTATGGGCTGCCAACATCCTGAGTTTAGACTGGTAGCCTCCAGAACTGTGAGAGAATAAATTTCCGTTATTTTAAGCCAGATTTTTACGGCAGTCCTAGGAGACTAATACACCTGCCTATCTTACCTGCGTCTTTATCTCAACTAGTTGCCTTCTATCCTTTATACAAGATACGCAGCTGTTCTCTACCTCCCCGAGTATTTGTCTAAGGGTCCTGTATCATTGACCTTAACCCGTGGGGGTCTTGGGCTCCCTCGTCTTTCTTCTTGTAAAATTACAACGCACATTGACATGTCTAGGGCACTAAAAAATGTGTTTCAGATGATCACAGGTCTCTTTATCCTACAGTACCTATCCTGCAATACAATATCCTAATATCCTGCAACCCACAGAACCCACAGAACATACATTGTCCTAATGGAAGAGGATTCAAGTTCCATTGTCTTAATGGAAAAGAATTCCAGCTTCGCAAATCCCTTAATGGGCCTCCAGTTCTGACTAATCAATAAGAAGGCATTAAATCATACCACGTGCATAGCCCTGTGGGAGAACATGGAGAAGGTGGGAGGAAACCATGGCATGATTGAGGGAGGTAATTCATGCCTACACAATTGAGGTTCAAGGAGTCAGAGTGTGGTTTAGCACCGAAGGATGAGGTAAGGAGGGCACCAGAAATGCTGTAGGAGATGCCCCCCAGGAAGGAGGCCAGGGGAGAGAAAAGGGGTTGGGTGGTGACGATGCTGATGGCCTAGGCACTGTGGGTGTTCCTTCAAAGGAGAAGGGGAAAGGCAGCCCAACTTGGAACCAAAGAAAGGAATCCTGAGTGAGCCTGAGAACTCGGCCAGGTACACCATCAGGTGTGGAGGAGGAGGCTTGGCAGGGCCAGGCTGAGCTTGAGGCGGAGCAATGGAAGAGCGGCCACTGCCAGAGCCCTCACAGAAGGAGCATCCATGAATAAGATCTTGGTTGTTCCTGCGGGCGGGGGAGGCTGTGGGAAGCTGGTCCCAAGAGAGCAGCCCAGAGATGAGGGAGAGCTTGCTGGCCCAGCTTTGAAGTCTCTCTCTGACTCTGGATTCATAAAAGGGGCAGCGAGTAGGGAGAAATGGCTTACCTACACCAGCTGTCCCTGAGACTATCCTTTGCACTGCCCTGTAGACCAGAAAACAGCAACAACATCAACAACAACAAAACGTAAATCTGAGCTCAGCTTCATCCTGACAGCTGAGCATGGGAGTTAATCATCCAATAAATATTTATGGAGTACGTGCTCTGTGAAAGAGACTAGCCAACCCCACCTGGGTCTCCATGCTTTAGAGAAGAGAGGCCTGGGAAGCAAGGGCAGGCTTTCAAAGCAACAGCTTTTAATCCCAGACAATGTGTGAAAAGCGCTTCATAAACTATAGCAACTGTGGGTCCTACATGCATTTTCTCATCTGCCAATCCTGCTACAGGACCCACAGTCTGGCTTCAGGCAGATTGTACTAGGTGCTAGGGGTTGGAGCAGGGATGGATGAGAAAATTAACATGATAAAACCTTATATAAGTGCTTTGACAGGACAAAGGCCACTGCTTGCTGTCCGCCGTCCATATCCATGGGTTCTGCATCTGTGGATTCAACCAACCGTGGATGGAAAAATATTTGGAAAAATAAATAGAAGACTTTTTTCCTTGTCCTTATTCCCTAAACCATACAGTATAAAACGATTTACCTAGCATATAATAGTATTTGGTATTATTAGTAATCTAAAAAAAATCTAGAGATGATTTAAAGTATACAGGAGGATGTGTGTAGGTTATATGCAAATACTATGCCATTTTACGTACGGGATTTGAGCATCCGTGGATTTTAGTATCCACGGGGTGGGGGCTGTCCTGGAATGAATTGCCCACAGATACTGAGGGATGCCTTATTTCACAGAGGTGGTTTGCCGCAACAGATCTGAAAGGTGATACAGACTAAGGGTGTTTCTTGTGCAGAAAGTGAATGGGTGAATGTAGAGCTAGCTCACAGGGAATTGTGAATTATCATGGCTATGCCCAGAGGAATAGGCCTGTCTTAGGCTAGGTTCTTTGGAAAAGCAAAACCAATAAAGTGTATAAATACATATATATATAGAAAGAGATTTACATCAAGAAAACAGCTCATGAAATTGTAGAGGCTGGAAAGTCCCAAATCCATGGGTCAGGCTGGAGGTTTCTCCTGACTCACATAGCTGCAGGGACTGGCGAACCCAAGATGGGCAAGTCAGACAGCAGGGCCCTGGTTCACAGGCTCATAGGCCAGACATAGGCAGGCAAGATGGCTGGTAAGCTGCTAGTTCAAGTCTCAAGAACCAGGGGTCAGATGAACAGGAGCCAACCGCAGGATCCAGAGCAAGCAAAAGCCCATGAGCTTTGCCAGAAAGTCCAACCATATTGGATGCAGGCCGTACCCCCAAGGAAACTCCTCTGCAACTGATTGGCTAATCACAGCAGATCCCATCATGGAGATGATCACATTATACGAAAAATCTCATCACGGAAGTGATCACATAATTACACGACTACTAAACTACATCATAACTGCCTGACCCAGCCAAGTTGACACAAAATCTTTAACGACCACAAGGCCTTACATAGGACTATATACCTCATGTGTGAACTAGAGGAAAAAAGTGTGCACATCCTGGCCTGGTTAGAGTGTGGGGCCAGAGATGCGGAACAGGTTGTGACGAGCCTTCTAAGTTATGTTAAGGAGTGTACTTTTACTGGGGAGCCATTGAGGGCCCATGGAATGATTTTACACAGGGAAGGATACCATTACCTTTGCCCTTTAAGAGAGCTTTTTGGTGCCTGTTCTAAGAAGATCTAGGAGGCCTGGTGAGACCAAAGGCAGGAGACTTGGGTGGGGCTTGTGCCAGGACTTAAGGATGGTTTCGGTTTATGTACATGAAGGCAGTGGGACAGCCTCCAAGGTTGGGAGAAAAGCCTGGGCTTGAAGAAAGCCTTGGGCATTGGGGGCAGGAAATAGACCAGACTCCATTTTGTCCGCCACCTGGGTTCTGGTTCAAAGGCCCTGTGGCCACACTGTGCTCCAACTCTCTCTTGTGAACTCCTTCTTGCATCTTCAATTATTGTTTTGGGGGCCAGCCAACCTTGTATCCAATAGAGAAGATGAAGACTGTCTATCCCAGAGGGGAGGATAATAGAGAAGAAGAGAGAGAGGTAAAAGAAACTGATGTAGGTCTTGCCCCTCCTGCTTTGTGCCTGGATCAAGAAGTGGACAGAGGGGCATCTTGAGGGTAGAGCAGTCCACAGAGACTCAGATGTTGGCTCTAAAGCACTGGCAAGGCAGCCCTGGGCCTGGGGACCCCTCAGGGATGAGGAGACAGACAGTCATGCCTGGTGATAATGTTCTTCAATATTTTGAAATGACAAGAGGATGGCAGAAGTGACAGTAGGCTTTGAAGCAGAGCTGGTTCAGCTGATCTGGGAACCCAGGAGAGGGGATATGCTGAGCAAGCAACAAAATGTCTATGATACAGAATGAAGCCAGGAGGGGAGGACAGTCTCGTCAGAACATTTACCATTTAGACAGTCTGGGCATGGAAGCAGGTGAGTGGCAGATGTAATTACTTCTCCCATTCTTGAGCTGCAACACTTCCCCAAGCATCTCGTGGAAACTACCCACATCGGGCGAGCCTCAGTGGCTCAGACTCACCTACCGACAGAAGAGCAATGGTCAAAGACCATTGCCTTGAAACCAAGGGCAGAGATCATGGGGTTCAAGCCCCCTCTGGAACTCCAGAACCAGGCCCACAAAGATTCTGGAATTTGTCTCCTGCTGCCCAACACTCTGACCAATCTCTCTTCCCCCACTGAACCGGTCAGTTGCACAGACTCACAAGATGAAAGCAAATGAGAATCTCAGGGGCCTAAATGGGCCCTAACCTGAGGGTAGAAACAAATCTGCCTCCATGCAGGACAAAACTGGATGGAGCTGAGGGCCCAAGAGCAGTTACAGGCAGAGAATAAGGAAATTCAGCTAAAATTACTGACAACCCCTGCCCTACTGAAACCATGGGGCTGAAACTAAGTCCGTGCTGTCCAGTATGGTAGCCACTAGCCACGTGTGGCTATTTAAATTTAAACAATTAAAATAAAAAACGTGAGGCACTGGCGGTTCAGTGGTAGAATTCTCACCTTCCATGAAGTTGATTTCCAGCCAATGCATCTCCTGTACAGCCACTACCGTCTGTCGGTGGAGGCTTGCATGTTGCTATGATGATGAATGGCTTTCAGCCGAGCTTCCAGGCTAAGACAGACTAGGAAGAAAGGCCTGGCAACACACTAGGAAGAAAGGCCTGGTGATTTCCTTCCAAAAATCAGCCAGTGAAAACCCTGTGGATCACAACAGTCCAATCCACAACCGATCATGGGGACAGCACAGGACTGGGCAGCATTTCATTCCGTTGTGCATGGGATTGCCATGAATTGGGGGCTGACTCAATGGTAGCTAATAATTTCTCTGGTGCCTCTTCCCAGTCCTCCACCACCAAATGTACCGTGTGCTTTGGACATGTGGCAAATATTGCTGACTGATCACCAAACCCATTCCCTCTCCTTCCCGGGCACACAGCTAGGTTACATTTCCCAGCCTCCCTTGCAGTTTAGCTGTGTCCTTGTGAATAAATTCTGGCCACTGGAATGTGAGGTGGTGTGTGCCACTTCCAGGTCTGACCATAAAAACATGCCAGGAACTTCAGTAAAGAAGACATTCAGGCTGCTAACAGATACATGAGGAAATGCTCATGATCATTAGCCATTAGAGAAATGCAAATCAAAACTACAATAAGATTCTGGCATTAATCCAAAAAACACAAAATAATAAATGTTGGAGAGGTTGTGGAGAGACTGGAACACTTACACACTGCTGGTGGGAATGTAAAATAGTACAAACACTTTGGAAATCGATTTGGCGCTTCCTTAAAAAACTAGAAATAGAACTACCATACGATCCAGCAATCCCACTCCTTGGGATATATCCTAGAGAAATAAGAGCCTTTTTCACGAACAGACATACGTACACCCATGTTTATTACAGCACTGTTTAAATAGCAAAAAGATGGAAGCAACCAAGGTGCCCATCAACGGATGAATGGGTAAATAAATGATGGTATATTCACACAATGGAATACTATGCATCAAAAAAGAACAATGATGAATCCGTGAAACATTTCATAACATGGAGGAACCTGGAAGGCATTATGCTGAGTGAAATTAGTCAGATGCAAAAGGACAAATATTGTATAAGACCACTATTATAAGAACCGGAGAAATAGTTTAAACAGAGAAGAAAATATTCTTTGATGGCTATGAAAGGGGGGAAGAAGGGAGGGAAGGAGAGGGATATTCACTAATTAGATAGTAGATAAGTCTTCTTTTAGGTGAAGGGAAAGACAATACACAATACAGGAGAGGTCAACCCAACTGGACTAAACCAAAAGCAAAGAAGTTTCCTGAATAAACGGAATGCTTCAAAAGCCAGCATAGCAGGGGCAGGGGTTTGGGGACCATGGTGTCAGGGGACGTCTAAGTCATTTGGCATAATAAAATGCATTAAGAAAACATTCTGCATCCCACTTTGGAGAGTGGCGTCTGGGGTCTTAAACATTAGCAAGCAGTCATCTAAGATCCATCAATTGGTCTCAGCCCACCTGGAGCAAGGAAGAATGAAGAACACCAAAGACACAAGGCAATTATGAGCCTGAGAGACAGAAAGGACCACATAAACCAGAGACCGCATCAGCCTGAGACCAGAACTAGATGGTGCCCGACCACAACCGATGACTGCCCTGACAGGGAACACAACAGAGAACCTCTGAGTGAGCAAGAGAGCAGTGGGATGCAGACCCTAAATTCTTGTAAAAAGACCAGACTTAATAGTCAGACCGAGACTAGAAGGACCCCAGAGGCCATGGTTCTCAGACCTTCTGTTACCCCAAGACAGGAACCAGTCCTAAACCAACTCTTCAGACAGGGATTCGTCTGGGATATGGGATGGAAAATGATACCGGTGAAGAACAAGCTTCTTGGATCAAGTAGACACATGAGGCTATGTTGGCACCTCCTGTCTGGAGGGGAGATGAGAGGGCAGAGGGGGCCAGAAGCTACCCGAATGGACACGAGGAGAGAGAGTGGGGGGAAGAACTGTGCCATCTCATTAGAGGGAGAGCAATTAGGAGTGTATAGCAAGGTGTATGTAAATTTTTGATGAGAGACTGACCTGATCTGTCAACTTTCGCTTAAAGCACAATAAAAATTAATTAAACAAACAACAACAAAAAAACATGCCAGGTGCTGTATCCATGTTCTTTCCCTATAGGCCAGGCAGATGTCGAAACCAGGTCAGCCTTGTGTCAAAGAAGGCAAAACCAGAGGCAGCCTGGGTCCCTGAAAAATGAAGCAGAGCAGAACCCAATCCTCACCAACCTGGACCTACATTAAGTGTGAGGGGCCAGAAGACTGTATGTATGCCCTCACACATACACACATCTGTCCAGGGTCTCATTCACATCTGGCTGGAGGTGCTTGTCTGTGCTCTTGGCTCGAGGGACTATTTCTAGTTAACAGGCAGAGCATGCCTGTCTCAAGGCTCTGTGGATGGCAGGATCTTTTGCTTCCCCAGCCACTTCCCTGCCTACATCACCTCTCAAGTGAGTCTGAAAATTGCTTTGGACAGTCTCGCTCAGATCCAGAGCCCAGAAAGACTATTTCTGCTCCTGCACGGTGGTTAATGACTTGGCTCCTGCTGCTTGGCAAGCCTCTTCCTCTCTCACTGCGGAGAAAGGAGCTGAGTGATGGTCACAGGCGGGAGCAAGGACTCCACTTGCAGCCAACCTTGTTTTTAAACTTCTGTAAAGAGGCCCCGACCTCTGCTTTTCCCATCACACCTCTCACAGGCCCCATCTTTGGCAGATTTTGACTTAAAATGCAGATTAGATTTAAGGCTCAGAAAGACCCAGCTTGATTTGACAAAGAGGTCCAGGGCGCTGCCAACAGACGGCCTTCCTCGAACTGTCTCTGGCAACTTTCTGTTCCCCACCCCAGACATGAGGGCGCCAGCAACCTCCACAGACTGAGTCTGGGGTCCTTCTGCTTCCACTTCTCTCTGATCCTTCCTGGGAGAGGTTTTCAATGAGGCAGGTGCTCCAGCTAAAGACATCTCAGTCCCAACTGTGCTACAAGTAGTTTCTTAAACTAGCTGAAGAGGCTTAGTCAAGTGTTCATCAAGCCATAAGTGAACAGCTGCCTCCCGCCTTGAGACCGAAGGCTAGATTATTCATCCCTTTCAGTTTCAGATCCTCCTTTTAGATCCAGACAGAAACTGCTCCTTCCACAGCCATCTAAACCCCTAGTTTGTAATGTCATCCTTCAAACTACCCCTCCTTTAGCATCCCACTCTTTCTCAGCCTTTTTTTTTTCAGGGTAGGGGGAGAGTTTGGCTGAATCTCTATCCTCCAAGCCCCTTCTTTCATCCTGGGTAGAGTTTCTGGGGCACTCACTGCTCCAGGCTTCTTTTGCTTCTAACCAATTCACCGCCCCCACCCCCACCGTTCTCCTTGCAGCCTTATACTCATTTTGTTGGCTACTCTCCATTTCTCTGAACTTTCCTTAAAAAAATCTCCTTCCTTTTTATCTACCTCTATTTCACCATCCTCTAAGAATCAAGCGAGTCTGATCTTTAATAGCCTCCTTTTTTCTCTATGTCTCCTTTCTTCCCACATTACCACCTTGTCCAGTCTCCATCCCTCAGGTGTTAAAATGTGTACCATTTATTGAGTGTGTAATATGTAGCGGGCACTTATAAATGCTTTCCCCCCATTTCTTTCATTTCATCCACACAACACAGCCATGAGAATAGGTACTATTACCCCATCTTAGAGATGAAGAGACTGAGGGAGGCCCAGAGAAGTTGAGTAACCTTCCCAGGTTCAGTAGGAGTAGTCAGTAGGAGTAGCACTCAGACCCTGTTCGTCATGCTATCTACTCTCTCTGCCTATCACACATCTCAGGTCAACAAACATTTATCAAATGCTTAACCCATTGCTGTCAAGTTGATTCCAACTCATAGCGACCCCATGTCTGTCAGAGGAAACTGCACCCCATAGGGTTTTCAATGGCTATAATCTTATACAAGTTCTCTAGGGGTATAAATGGTTTGTGCTTGACTACTAACCTAAAGGCTAGCAGTTCGAGCCCACCCAGTAATACCTTGGAAGATAGCCCTGGCGTTCTGCTTCTATGGAGCCGTTATACTCTGTAACACATGGGGTCGCCATGAGTCAGACTGACTCAACAGGAACAGGTTTCCTTTTTTTTTTGGTTTAATCTTACATAACAGGTCATCAGGCTTTTCTTCCACAGTGCAGCTGGGTGGATTTGAACCACCAACCTTTTGGTTAGTAGCTGAGCGCTATTTGTGCCAGCCAGGAGCCACCAAATGCCTACTGTTGGCAGAGCACTGTGGGTAATATTTCCGTGCAGAAGACACAAAGAGAAATAAAACGAGATTTTGTCCATGCCTTCAAAGAGCATCCACCCAGTGCAGGAGAGAGCTGTGTACATTCGTATAATACATGGAAAGCATAAGGGTTAAACATAACCACAGTGTTCTGAGTGCTTAGGAGAGGGAGTAACTATTAGTGTAAGCACAGTGAAGACTCCTCCAGGAGACTCTCACTGTTAGAAAAATCTAAAGATAGAATGAGAGTACATTTTTAAAAAAAATTTTATTTTGCTTTAAGTGAAAGTTTACAACTCAAGTCAGTCTCATACAAAAATTTATGTACACTTTACTATGTACTCATAGCTGCTCACCCCCTAATGAGACAACACACTCTTGCTCTCTATCCTGTATTCCCCGTGTCCATTCAGCCAGCTTCTGTCCCCCTCTGCCTTGTCATCTCCCCTCCAGACAGGAGCTGCCCACATAGTCTAGTGTGTCTGCTTGAGCCAAGAAGCTCACTCCTCACCAGTATCATTTTCTGTTTTATGGCTTTGGGAATGGTTCTAGTCTTGGGCTAACAGAAGGTCTGGGGACCATGACCTCTGGGGTCCCTCTAGTCACAGCCAGACCATTAAGTCTGGTCTTTTTGCGAGAATTTGAGGTCTGCATCTCTCTGCTCTCCTGCTCTCTCAGAGGCTCTCTGTTATGTTCCCTGTCAGGGCAGTCATCAGTTGTAGCTGGGCACCATCTAGTTCTTCTGGTCTCAGGATGATGTAGTCTCTGGTTCATGTGGCCCTTTCTGTCTCTTGGGGTCATAATTACCTTGTGTCTTTGGTGTTCTTCATTGTCCTTTGATCCAGGTGGGCTGAGACCAATTGATGCATCTCAGATGGCCGCTTGCTAGCATTTAAGACCCCAGATGCCACTCACCAAAGTGGGATACAGAATGTTTTCTTAATAGATTTTATTATGCCAATTGACCTACATGTCCCCTGAAACCATGGTCCCCAGACCCCTGCCCTGCTACTCTGGCCTTCAAAGCATTCGGTTTATTCAGGAAACTGCTTTTGGTTTAGTCCAGTTGTGCTGACCTCCCCTGTATTGTGTGTTGTCTTTCCCTTCACCTAAAGTAGTTCTTGTCTTCTATTTAATTAGTGAATACCCCTCTCCCTCCCTCCCTCCCAACCCTCATAACCATCAAAGAATATTTTCTTCTGTGTTTAAACTGTTTCTTGAGTTCTTATAATAGGGGTCTTATAAAAAAAAATTTTTTTATACAATATTTGTCCTTTTGCAACTGACTAATTTCACTTAGCATAATGCCTTCCAGATTCCTCCATGTTATGAAATGTTTCACAGACTCCTCACTGTTCTTTATTGGTGCATAGTATTCCATTGTGTCAATATACCATAATTTATTTATCCATTGATCCATTGATGGGCACCTTGGTTGCTTCCATCTTTTTGCTATTGTAAACAGTGCTGCAATGAACATGGGTGTGCATATATCTGTTCGTGTAAAGGCTCTTGTTTCTCTAGGATATATTCCAAGGAGTGGGATTGCTGGATCGTATGGTAGTTCTATTTCTAGCTTTTGAAGGAAGGGCCAAATTGACTTCCAAAGTGGTTGTGCCATTTTACATTCCCACCAGCAGTGTATAAGTGTTCCAGTCTTGAATGAGAGTACATTTCAGGCGAGGATCCTCCAGGAAAGTGGGAATTATTACAGAGCATCTTAGATGTTGGGCTCTGGGTTAGATTCCTGATCACCTTGAGCAAGTAACTTAACATCTTGAAGTCTCAGTTTCTTTATCTGCAAAATGAGGGGAATCAAAGTACCTGCCTCATAGGGTTGTTGGGAGAATTAATTGAGATAATATAATACCAGTAAAGGATTGAGCATACTAACTGGCATGTTTTAAGTACTCAGTGATTATCACTCCCATAACCTTTCTTCTCCCCTCAAAGCTCCACGCTCCTATCCCATGAAAAATAACATCTATTGAATATCTTCTTAGAGTTAGGTAGGTTCACACAGGTTAACTCATTCAATTCTTGGAACAATGTTTTATGTTTTGTTTGGGGTGGTAGGTTGCAGTTTTAACAATGAAGAAGCCAAGGCTCAGAGGGTTTAGAAATTTGTTCAAGGTCATCTGGTTACTAAGAGACCTTTGCCAGGGCTCCAGTGGCCTTTGCTGGCCCTGCTTTTTCCTTTCACAAGTTACCAAGAAGTCCTGGAGTGGAGTTACTGAGTGAGATGGTGGCATCAGGATCCAGGGGGCCTCAGAGGACACTGGGTCCCAAGCTCAAGTATCTGTAGAAAGAGAGGACCTAGTGGACTGTTCTAGGGGCCACTGGGCATTCACCTAGTGACTCTGTGGACAATGTACTGTTTTCCTGCTTACAGTGGGACAGGCAACCAGAGAAGTCAGTTTTTCCTGTCAATTTCTACATTTCCAGGAAAATCTGCCCAGTCTGCCCGGAAAGGAGGAAGGGAGGGTTGTTCATCCTTGCTACAAGGCAACCGGACGACATTGGGAGTTGGCATCTTGTTGAGATAAAAATAGGATTTGAAGACAGATGGACATGGAATGAAATTTCAGCTCCAAACCTCAGAAACTGGGTGACCCTGGGTGAGGGCCTCTGCCTGGTCCTTTGTTTTCCCATCTCCAAACAGGGGTAATCATAATCAGAACAGCCTCCACTGGCTCCAGAGAGTGGTCATTAAGGCCCAATGAGTTGACACATGGGAGTACACTTCATAGAGTCAGTTATAACAGGGCATTCGATGAGTTGGGTATTCAGAAGAGTTCACTGCCCGAGGGAAAAATCAACCTAACTCCTGCCCGTCAGTGGAGACTCAACTCCAGGGCACCTCCTCGGGGCCTCTGCATCCCTCTGGGATTGAGCTCTTCCTTCTCTACTCCTCTCCCTGCATGTTTATGGTCCACACCACCTACATTTTTCATGGATCATAAAGACCTCCAGGCCAGCCCCATCTGACCCCACTGATGACACCTCACAGAAGTTACCTGGTGCCACACACAGAGGAGATGCTGAATTTCTGTTTATCGACTGATTGAATCAGAGATGGGGTACCAGCATCTGCTCCTGATTGTTTTCCTTCTCAGAGCTTCCTTCTGTCAATTCTTTTCATCTTACATGGAATCCACCCCTTATCCAGACCTTAAAAACAGGAAACTCAAAACTTTCCCCAGGCCTCTGGCTATGGCTTTCTTTCAGGCCTTTACCCTTTCTCAGGTGGCTGACGTTGTGGACTTCAAGGCAACACCACAGAATGTGAGCTTCAGGGTGTCTTCCATGGCTTCTGCCAGCCCTGCTGCTCGGCCTCATCCTTCCCTGAAAAGCTTTGGCTGGAATCAGATGCCAATAGGCCAAAGTCCCTGTTGCCTGGCCCTTCACAGCATCCAAACTAGCAAACCAGAAACTTCCCTGGGGCTGAGTGACCTCCTCTGGGAAGTGAGCCAGAACCCAGCAAAGTGCTGCCTCTTTAGCTGCTGTGGCTGTGTGAGGCCTGGGCCGAATCCCAAAGAACGAGGGCTCAGCTCTAGGGCTGAGAATCTCAGGAGGTGCAGAAATGCAGGGACCTTAGAGGTCCTTGAGCTCAACCTCCTCATTGTCCAGAGGAAGATCCTGAGGCCCAGAGACACTCAGCAACTAAGATAAGGTCACACAGCAATCTAGGGGCAGAGATGTACAAGGCTACCATCCTGTCTCCCAGCCCTGGTCTATTTCTACTGCTCAAAAGCTCCCATTGCCTGGACTGGAAGATTCCAAATTCTGTCTTCTACCTTTTTCCTTTTGGGTCCTGCTATTTGGCTTTCCCAGGGAAAAAAGAAAGCTGTTTAGTGCATTCTTGCTTCCAATCTCAGATTAAGAGGGAGTAGAAAGGATAGTGCCTATAAGGTAAGTACTATTAAGAAGCTCTGGTGGCGCAGTGGTTAAATGCTTAAATGCTCGGCTGCTAACCAAAAGGTTGGTGGTTTGAATCCACCAGCTGCTCCTCAGGAGAAAGGTGTGGCAGCCTGCTCCTGTAAAGATTACAGTCTTGGAAACCCTATGGTACAGTGCTACTCTGTCCCATAGGGTCGCTATGAGTCAGAATTGACTCGACGGCAATGGGTTTGTTTTTTAAAGTACTATCATTGTCCCCATTTTACAGATGACAAAACTGAGGCTCAGGGAGATTAAGTATTTTGCACAAGGTCTCATAGCTAGTAAATGACAGAGCTCCCTGGTGGTGCAGTGGTTAAGCTTTTGGCTGCTAACCAAAAGGTCGGCAGTTCGAATCTACCAGCTGCCCCTTGGAAACACTATGGGGCAGTTCTCTGTCTTATAGGGTCACTATGAATTGGAATCCACTTGACGGCAGTGGGTTTTGGGGGGGTTTTGGTTTGGGATTCCAACTCAAGAGACTGGCTTTATTGCATTGTGTAGCCTGACATCACACACCTAATGAATTACCCCTCAACTTCAGAGGTGCCTGCTGTTCTTTGGAGCCCTAGAGGCCACGATGGAGCTGGGAGAGCTCACATCTGTCTCACACCTGAGGCTGGGCAACATAAGCAATGGCCAGAGGTGAAGGAAGGAGGATGTGGGCAAAGAGAAATCCCCAAGGAGAGGTGGAGACTCCTGGGTTGGGCACCTCACTGGACTCGTCCACCCACTTTCTCCCAAAGATCACAGATGCAGATTCTAGCAGCAATCAAAAAGGGGAGAAACTCCTTTTCCTGGTCTCGTTGTTCTTTGAGCTTCTTTTTTCCTAATTATTAAAACTGGGGGTTCAAATCAGCTCTCTGAAATTCCTTCCTCATTAGCCACCAGCCCACATTGAGCACTACACTGAGCCTGTACAGAGAAGTACCAGCACCCACCGTCCCTCTATTGTAGAGGAAGGGACAGTGCTAGCCCTTGCTTCACGGCCTTTGATTAACAGAGAAGACACAGTCTAGTCTAGACAGTGAGTAAACCAGTCCTCGGCTTCAGGTTCAAGTGGCCTTCGCACTGTCACAGGGTCCACAGAGCGGACATGGAGCTTCAGGAATGGCTCCTTCCTCATTCCATCCTCTAGTTCTCCTCCCATTCCAGTCCTGTTCCACTTCCCTGATTTTTCAACCCTTAAAGGCCTCAAGAAGTGTCTACTTGTGGGTGGCAGAGACACACTTTCCCCAGGCTGTCCCATCTCTCTGTAGTAGGGTGGTATAGGCTGGTGAGGAATGAGGGAAGAGGAAGCCTCAGTGCTCCACCCAGGACAGCGTTTCTGCAGGATAAGTCCACCTGTCCAGACCACCAGCACAGCAGGCATCCCCTCCTCCCTGCCATGCCCAAGAAGCATCTGCTTCAACTGTTATCCCAAGTAGATGGTGCCCCACAAGGATGGAAAGTGGCAGGGAGGAGAAATAACAATACCCTGGCACACTTGCATCATTCTTTCACTTAATCTTTACCATAGCGCCACCATTTTACAGAAAAGGGAACTGAGGCCTGAAAATAACTTGCCCAAGGTCCTGTAACTTACAGGTGGCAGAATCAGGGCACGAAAGCAAATCTGACCCCACACCTTCCTTCTAATCACTGAACCATTCAGCTCTAACATTCATGACTTACATCAGGCCCGCTAGCAACTTCCCCACGTCCATATGGAGGTTTTAATTCAGCCCTACAGAGAGTCTTGAACTCCTTCTTAGTGAAGTCTGGGGCTCTCTCTGAAGCAAACCGCCCCGCCCATCTCTGGCTTGGCATGCCTAGATCATGTCTTCTCTAATATGTGTCCTGGCTACATGATACCTTTTGCTCAGAAGAGATACCTCCCGCCTTTTCCCCGCAGCCCCGAGCTATTCCATGTTAACAACCTCATCCTTCCTTCTCCAGGCAGGGGTTACTTCTGCCAGTCCAGGGGCCTGAGAGCTCCAATAGCCCTGCCAGGTGGCATCTGGGTGCTCATGGCCCTTTCTGAGGAGGCTCAATGTGCGCACCCCCTTCGAAATGTTTGCCTCCTGGCAGGACCGAGCGACCCAGTTTCCCCAGGAAGCTCGGCGAGCAAGCCGTGCGGTTTGGGATCCGCGTGTCTCTCCTGCCCTCTGCCGGTGGCCAGGTGAGAGGCTGGCCTGCGCAGGCAATCCAACGCGGGGTTCGCGGCCGGGAATTGACTCTGAGGCCTGTAAATGTTTGCTGAATTAACTGAATGATTGAGTGGACTGTGTACAGTTCTAGGCTCTGGGACTTAAAGGGACCGAAGAGACAGGGACTGCCGTTGGCGAAACAGAGAATTTGGCTGAACTGAGCCTGCGCTCCTACCACCTTCCCCTTGGCGGTCCTTTTTTCCCTCCCGCGTGTTGAGTTACGGCCTTTGAATGAACTAGAGCCTCCCGCCCCCAGTTCAACTAGCTTCATCCCCACTTACCTAGTTAAAATCTTCTCTACTACATCCCCATTGAGTGGCCATCAAATTTCTGCTTGAATACCTCCAGTGACAGCACATTTACCTATCAGAGTAGCTTTTTCCACTTTTCAAGAGCTACAATCAAAACGGAGCCCTGGTGGTACAGTGGTTAGCAGCTTGGCTGCTAACCAAAAGGCTGGCAGATTGAATCCACCAGCCGTTTCTTTGAAACCCTATGGGCAGTTCTACTCTGTTGCATAGGGTCACTATGAGTTAGAATTGACTCAATGGCATTGTTTGTTTGTTTTTTTAATAATCAAAACAATGTTCTTCATTTCTTCCTGGCTTCAAATCTTTGCCTTGTCACTTACCCTCAGAGACCTCAATTCTTGCCTCTTAAGTGAGTCACTTAAGATGTCCGACTGTCCTTGTGACGGCCTTGCAGCTCTGTGAATCATTATTTGCATACAGGAAGGGAGAATTCACAAAGGTCTTTCACAGTGAGAGTATTTTCATACCCATTTTAGGGATAAATAAAAGTGAGGCCTCAGAAAGGAAGAATGCCTTACCCATGATCATACAGTAAGTCAGAGATAGTTAGCACTCAGACCTGATCTTCTGATTCCGAGTCTAGCATTTTTTTTTCTACGCATGCATTGCTGACGCTGGCTGCTGGGAATTGTTGTAGGGAAAATATCACAAAGTTTAGTAAAGCAAAAAGAAAGTTTTATTCGGCATATACTCAAAAAGCCAAAAGTTGGGAAGTGGACAAGTATGCTGCTAGAGCCATGTCTGCCCGAGTCCAGAGAATATTACAGAATAAGCAAAAGTGGGAAAATGGACAAGCATGCTGCCCATAGCCATGTCTGCCTGAATCCAAGGAATGTTACAGAATCATCAGTATATATTAACATTGCAAATGGGCAAAACCATTGAAAGCTTCATCTTTTCATCTTTTCACTGTGATCGACATTTTGAATTGTCTTTCTTAACAATCACTGGTACAGGTTTCAGTAAGGACGGTCAGGAGGGTCTTCATTGGTCCCACAAATTTTCCATTCACTAATTGCTAAAAGAAAAAGATAAGAGTGGAAAGACTTCTGTGTTCTGTTTGATTGGCTTATGTGAAAGGTTCCCTGAAAGATATTTCCCAAGGTTATCCTACCTATTGTCTTTATCTCAGGGTCCAGTGGATGTGTCCTTGTGAGTCCTTATGAGCCCAGCTTCAGCCAGGTCACATTCTCTATGCTCAAGGACAGGGTATAATGACTCCAATGTTATTTCCCAAATCAGAATTTAAAAATAAAAGGGGGGAAAAGTATTGAGCAATTTTTATGTGCTAGACACTGTTCTAAGTGCTTAATACCCATTCACCTAATGTTGGAAACAACCATATAACGTATGTACTACTATTACTATTCCCATTTTTACTTTCCAGAGTGAGTAAGTAAAAAATCTAACACACTCCGGGGCTGGCACGCCTAACCTCACCACCACACCGCTCCAGAATTGCCTGAGCTTGGGCACACGTCTTTGCTAATTTCTCTCCTTGTCTCTCGTTTTCTTGCCCAATTATATTATGGAGAATGTTCAAGGACAGCTTCCCAGTGGTGGGGAGTAGAATATTAGAAAACAGAAAATAACTAAAGAACCAGTCCTTCCTTCTGAGGCTGTATGGTGTGGCAGTCAAGAGCCCAGAGGCTGGTTCAAATCTGCCTCTGTCACTTTCTAGCTGAGCAACCTTGGGCAAGTTACTCAACTTCTCTTCGCCTCAGTTTCATCATCTGTAAAATGGAGGATAACATTAACATCTACCTTATTGGGTTTTTGTGAATTAAACGAGTTAACTTCTTTTTTTTTAAGTGCTTAAAAGCAGGCTTCATGCTAGTTCAACTGGTTTAGTCATGGCTGACAGAGCAAAACAGAACAGCCCTGAATTTTTACAATTTGGATGATCTGGAACGGTAACCGGAACAGGAAAATTATGGGTCGAAGCCCTGGGATGGGAGGCTCATAAGAGGCACCTGGTGCATCAGACTGGATTATTCACAGGACTGCAGACAATGACACACGTTCAGTGTGGCACAGTCTGCTGCCATCTTTGAGCTAGACACTCCTGCTTCCAACTCTGCTCAAAATACCATGGGCAAGAGATTTGGTTGCTATGCAACATGTACCCTGCCCTTGCTTTCTAAGAGGGAGATGAGGTTTCTAGCAGGGCTTTGACCCATAATTTTTCCTGTTCCAGTTCACCCGATTTTAAAAATTTGAGTCTGTTCCAGTTTCGCTTCCTTGGCCATGACTGAGCCAGGAAAAACCAATTCAAAGCCCTGCTTAAAACCCATTGCCGTTGAGTTGAATTCCAACTCATGTGACAGAGTAGACCTGCCCGCATAGGGTTTCCAAGGCTGCAAATCTTTATGGAAGCAGACTGCTGCATCTTTCTCCCGCAGAGAGGCTGGTGCGTTTGAACCACCAAACTTTCGGTTACCAGCCGAGAGCTTAACCTCTGTACCACCAGGGCTCCCCAGAAAGTGCTTAGAGCAGTGAATTTTTATTATTTAATCTGAAATTTTGGCCTTTTGAGGTGACTGAGGCCCTGGGGGTGCAGTGGTTAAGAGATAGGGCTGCTAACAAAAACATGGGCAGTTTAAACCCACCAGCCAACCCTTGAAAACCCTATCGGGCAGTTTTACTCTGTCCTATAGGGTCACTATGAGTCGGAATCGACTTGATGGCAATGGGTTTGGTTTGGTGTGTGGGGTAAAGCCTGGAGGGTGGGCTAAAGCCTATCTGTGGGGGTATATAGGGAAAGAGTCCTGGAGACTGAAGGGGAAATCGGGGAGGTAATTGATGGAGGACCTGGATGACTTTTGGTAGGACCTGATCTTTTTCTCACAGGTTCTCTGAATGTAAAGGGTTTTTCTGGGGCATCTCATCTAATTAGCAAAGCAGGCAGGAATCTCCAGGCTCAGCCAGCGGCCTCAGAAGACCAGGAATTCCCTGCTTCCTGAGACCAGGGCACACTGCATTAAAATAAACAACACTTGGAGGGCTAGGGCTGGGGTAGGTTTTCTTCGGCCTCTGGAGTAAACTTGACAGCAGGGATATAGGGCCCAGATGCCATCACACCTGGATTCAATTTGGTTTCATATTCCTTTCTGAAAAGCCATACTAATCTGTAGCAGACTGTATGAGTTCCAAGCTGATGGCTACACTGACAATAACATCCAGCATTTCTGAGGGATGCTGTAGGATAACAACACATCCTGCTTGGCTACGCCGTAACTGTAAGACAACACTCCAGATCTGTGCGGTGCTTATGTGTTGTACCCAATTTCTAGATTGCCCAGAGGCCATTAGGAAAAGGGCGCCAATAACTAATACAGGACCGTATAGGACTCCATAAACATCATGTCCTTCTGATCAGAGCCTGGACACACTTTAGTACATGGAAAGCAGCTTTTATTACTTACAAGAATCAGACATCATATACTAGAAAAGGTTCCATCACTAGTGCCCCGCCCCCCAAAGCTGTTTGGGCAGAGATGACAACTCTTCCTTGCACACCACGCTTTGTGCAGTAGGTGAGGGGCTTAGATGGGACTCTCCCTACTGCCAGTCTCCCCCGGCCAGGTAGGTCCACTTAGGTGGACTGTAAGTTTACGCTATGTGTGCCTCACCTGCACCACAGCTGAGAAGACAACTTCCTCTCCCAGCAATTTTATACCCCCAGCCTAAGTGACTGATTGTATCTTTTTAACTCTGCTCATAAACATCCTACTGTATCATGCGTCCCAGACTTCCTGGTTGGGGGGCAGGAGGATGGTTAACCCAGAATTTTATCTTTTTAACCTTGCTAACAAACTTTTAACAAACATCAAGCTTCAGTGGGGGGTAGTGGTTTGTTCTGAAGCTTAAAGATGCCAGCAAGGAGATGAATGGCGAACACCATGGCTGTCTGGCTTGTCTGAAGGATTTGCTCCTCGCAGCTGCCCATACACCAGGCTCGATTCTGAACATGTCACTTGTGTTAACTCATTTAATTTTTACGCCATTGCTTTAATGTGGGTGTTAGTCTCACTTTACCCGGGAGGAAATGGACACACAGAGAGGTTGACATTGATCAGCATCACACAGCTAGTAATGATCCAAGCTGAGATGACAGCCTAGACCCTCTGGCTCCAGAACCGTTATGTTTATCCGCGATGGAAAGCGAGGCTTTACTCTCACTTCAAAAATGATTGGAATTGCGTATTGAAAAATCTTTATTTTGTCTGAAAATTTAACTGTATCTTTAGAGGTTTCAGGAAGCAATTTCCTCTTATAGCTAGAGGCTGCATTTTCCTAGAACCCAGTGGTACCATCAATAGCACCCTTCATTCCTTCAGCAAGTATCTGGGCATCTGATCCATGCCAAGCATTATACTAGGCACTGGGGATGCTGCACAGAGTGACACGGATGTAACCACTGCCCTGATGGAGCTTACAACCTGGTGAGACAGAGAAGCTGATCAAATAGTCACATAGATACATAACCCCACACCTGGACAAGTGCTATAAAGGAAAAGTCCAGGGTGCCCTGAGAGTGTGTGATGGCGGGAGGGGGTGGGAGGCTGACCTAGACTAGCGGTGGGGCATGCTCCAAGAAAATTTTTACCTCTAGGTATGTAAATGAAAGCTTTTCATACAAAGAACGTCTTTTTCTAAGTTTATTTCTGAGCGAGCATAAATAATGGACATTGTCTCAGTCACCTAGCACTGCTATAACAGAAATACCACAAGTGGATGGCTTTAACAAAGAGAAATGTATTCTCTCACAGTCTAGGAGGCTAGAAGTCCAAATTCAGGGTGTCAGCTCCAGGGGAAGGCTTTCTCTCTCTGTTGGCTCTGGAGGAAGGTCATTGTCATCAGTCTTTCCCTGGCTGAGGGACTGCTCAGGACTGGGACCCTGGGTTCAGAGAATGGACTATGCTCCTGGAGTTTCTTTCTTGGTGGTATGAGGCCCCCTTGTCTCTGCTCGCTTCTTTTATATCTCAAAAGAGATTGACTCAAGATACAACCTAATCTTGTAGATTGAGCTGTGATCATTAGCATAACTGCCTCCAATCCTGCCTCATTACAACACTTAAGAAAATCACATCAGATGACAAAATGGTGGACAATCACACAGTTCTCGGAATCATGGCCTAGCCAAGTTGATACACATTTTGGGAGGACACAATTCAACCCACAACAAACATGGACTCACATTTCTTGCAAAGAAATTCAATTTTTATGTCCTAAATCTTGGAAGAGAACCAGCAGTCTAGACACAGGGAAACCTCACCAAGAAAGCTTCTGTATTCATTTCTTAGGGTAACAAATTACCACAAAGTGGGTGGCTTAAAAGGACAGATATTTATTGCCCCACAGTTCTGGAGGCTAGAAGTCAGAATTCAGGCAGTTGGCGTGGCCATGCTCTCTCTGAAGGGGAGGATCCTTCCTTGTCTCTCTTGGCATCTGGTAGTCGAAGGGGTTTCTTGGCTTATAAACCAAAACAAAAACCAAACTCGTTGCTGTCGAGTTGATTGCAACTCATAGCAACCCTACAGGACAGAGTAGAGCTGCTCCCACAGGGTTTCCAAGGAGCAGCTGGTGGATTTGAACTGCCAACCTTGTGGTTAGCAGCCGAGCTCTTAACCACTGCGCCACCAGGGCTCCTCTCAGATTATAGCTGCAGTATAATGCTAATTTCTGCCTCCATCTTCACGTGGCCATCTTCCCTGTATCTCTCTGTGTCTCTTCTCTTTTATAGGACATCGCTTATATGGGATCAAGACCCACCCTACACCGGTAGGACTTCGTGTTAACTTAATTAATAACATTTTCAAAGACCTTATTTCCAAACAAGGTCACATTCACAGGTACTGGGTGTTAGGACTTCAACATATCTTTTGGGGGACACAATTCCATCCATAACAGCTTCTGAGACTGCATAGTTCCTGAGTGGGTGACGATTGCTCATCCAGTGTCCAGAGCACAAGGGTATCTTCACTGATCCCATAATCTTACAGTGCCCTGGTTTTCCTTTATAAATATGGCAATTCATACACATTTATGGCATGCCCCAATCTTTATTAGCAGAGTGACACCATCAGGAGCCTTGGCTCTGGGTTCAGACTGACAATTGGGGTAAGCTACTTAATTCCTATAGGCCTCCATTTCTGCTCTATAAAATGGGATAATAATAGTGTCTCCCTCCAAGGCTAATGTGAGAAGTAAAAGCGACAATGTGTATGAAGCACCTTAGAACCATGTGGACACATGGCAAGTGTTCAATCAGTGTTAATTAGTATACAGTAAGACTAACTATATATTTATCTCAAGATACAGTATGGAAGGGTGATGGTTCAACATGACGGACATAGTTAATGTCACTTAAATGTACATGTGAAGGATGTTGAGATAGCAAATGTTTTGTTACATATATATTTGCTGTTGTTGTTGTTAATTGCCGTTGAGTTGATTCTGACTCATAGCGACCCCATGTGTACAGAGTAGAACTGAGCTCCACAGAGTTTTCAAGGCTGTGACCTTTCAGAAGCAGATCACCAGGTCCTTCTTCCAAGGCACCTCTGGGTGGGTTTGAACTGCCAACTTTTCGGTTAGTAATCGAGCACTTAACCCTTTTGCACCACCTAGGGACTCTACAATTTAAAAGCGATATAGCATGGAAATTAATTCCTTTCTAAATAAACACATTGCTTAAATAAGTTGTCACCACAACTTTGTCTCCTTCTTTTCTTCCTTTACCACGTATTTTCTATTTACATTATTCAATTCTACAAACCTTCAGGAAAAAATCACATGATATAAAATTGCTTGATGTTTCTTATGTGAAAACAGACTGAAAATCAACATGGAAATTGAATTCTGTTCAGCATTCCCAGTGGTTATTTATAAAATCTACCCAGAGCGAGAAACACAACTCGAAATAGAAAAACCACGCAGTAACTTCCACTTAAGGAGCCCCAAAGGGCTTTATTTTTAATTCATTAATATGATTGTGGAGGCTGGTGCTAATTTTTAGACACTGTGGGGTGGTGATAAGACCCCCAAGTGAATTTCCTCCATAAATCCCTGGGGTCAGTGGAAGGAGGGCTCTTCTCGTGTGGCCTTTGGAATCCAACCAGGCACCAAAGCTGCCCCATGGTGGATTCTGGCAGTGCATTTTCGGAAAATGAATCTAAAAAGATTCCTGAGTCCTGAGGAGGACTCCTGTCTATGTGTGCCGTGGATATAAAAAAGCTAAATCCAGGTTTCTGATCCCCTGAAAGACAGAAAAACAGTTCCTGCTTCCACATTCCCTTGACAATGGCTGGAATGCCGCCTCTCCAGGCAAAAGTAATTGCTCACCATAATTATAATTGGCATTTGGGCAACATTTTATACTCGCTAATTAGTTAAATGTACACTTAACTAATTAAACATTTTTTATGTTTAATTAGTTAAATGTACACAGCACCTTGTAGACCATGGAGGATCCCCAGCTCTTTGCGGGTGGGAACAAAGAAACAGGGAGTAGACCTAAAGCTACAGCTCAGCAGACCCAGCACCCTGAGCTCTGGGCAATGGTTTTAGCTTTCTTCCCCCTCAAAAAGATACTGAGATTGTAGTTCCCTAAACCATTCATTCTGCTGTAGTAATGGAAATTGAAAACATTACACTCTGGGCAATCTCTACATTAACCAGAGGCTCTGGTTAACTGAAGGCCAAGCATCTACTGAGTTCCAGCGATAAACATATATGTACTTAACCGTATGGTGAACATCATGGGAAAAACACATGACTCCATTCCTTCTGTCAAGGAGCTTATAGCCTAGCTGGGGCTGGGGTGAGGCAAAATAATGTACATGAAATGATCAGAGGGTAAGTCAAAATGGAGTGACGTGGAATGGAGTTTGCTAAAGACTGAATGAAAGAAGGACTTGAAGTTGAGCCCGGGGGCAGGGAGAAAGCATGCCACAGGTAGTGTGGGGGATTTTGAGACAACACATTTGTTTGAAGAGGAAGGTGTATTGGTGACTGTGGGGGACTCTGTAATGGGCTGCTCAGATCAGTAAAGGACTTGTTGCTCCAGCTCCTGGGAGTGCTGTGAGTGGACAACCTGCAGCTGTCAGCTGCTTCAGGGATTCCTCAACTGCAGAGAGCTGGCTTGCCCAAGGCCACACTCCTTTTCAGGGTGGCGCAGCTAACAACTGAACAATGCAGATATATAAAAGTCCAGCCATCTCAGCCCCTCTTGGAACAACTCTGAAGGAATATTCTAACTCCAGAGCATCCCGTGAGGTCTGCATTGCAGCTCCACTTTTTCTTCTTCCCAATCCTACATTCTTCCCTTCCCTCCCACAAGTGTCAATCCCAAAAAAGCTTAATAAACACCCTGCATGCCAAACCAAACCAAACCAATCGCCATCGAGACCTTCTGATTCATGGCAACCCCATATGTTGCAGAGTAGAATTTTCAAGGCTGTGACCTTCAGAAGCAGATTGCCAGGCTTTTCTTCCATGGTGCCTCTGGGTGGGTTCGAACCACCAACCTTTCAGTTTGGTAGTTGAGTGCTCACTTGTTTGCACCCCAGAGCTTAGGAGGCTGCAAAGGTGCTTGAATTTCAGTACGCATTATAAGGCAGGGTCCAAAAATTTACTTTTTAATACAATCTCTCCAGGTATTTTTGATTCTGACATGGGTTGACAAACTATAACCTGCAGGATACAGTCCTTCAAGACACAGTATTCTGCCCCCTTCTTTTTGTTAAATGTAAAAATCTCACCACCACCCCTCAAAAGGACAATGGCTGTGCTGCAAAACCTGTGTATTTTCTATATTTATCTACTGGCTTTCCTAGTTTGAGCTCTAATTTCTCTAATTTGTATTACGAAAACAATAATTTTATTTGCATCCCTGATAAATGTATAAAATTGGATCTATAAATTACGTGTAATATGGTTTTAAATATGCATGTGCATAAAATTTATAAATTAAGTAATAATAGTAGGGAAAAAAATACCTATCTCAGATAAACATCATCCCCATCACCCACCCCTTTCCGTGCCCCCAGAGAACCTGATACCCTGCCCTGCCGAGTTGAAAACCATTAATTTAGCCAGCCAGCGCTCCCTGAAGATCCACATTTGTGCTATTCTCTCTGCCCAGAAGGCTTTTTGCTCCTTTGACAAATACTTATCGAAGATTCAGCATGTGCTAGGCAGCATATCCCCTCCCCCATTGTAAAAATGACGTGGTGGGGGTGTCTGACCTCCTGTAACTTCAGGAGGGCGGGAGAGACTCATTAGGAGCATCAACAGCCCCAAGCTGATTCCTGTGAGGTGGGGGTCAGACATACATCCACCCACCAATTTTTACCAATTCTGACGCTGTCCCCCCCATAGCACTTTCTACTTCCCTTCTGGGTTAGATAATTCACGCAATGGTCACACAGAACTCAGAGACCGTACTCACAGTTACGGAGTTTATTAGGGAAGTTAACGGGTTACAGTTCAGGATCAGGGACAACTGAGGATACAGTTCTTCGATCAGGACAGCCTCTTCTCAGCTGTGCCTGTAGGCAGGCCTCTCTCTGGCCCTCAGCCTCTCAGCCCCTCAGCCCCTTGGGCCTACTAGGCCAGCCCGGCCTCTGCCCTTGGCCAAGTGTTACAAAGCTCCTTAGCTCCATCAATAAGTACCCAAAAGCACCCCATTCCACCAGTAAGCCTCGGCCCGAAGGTGCTCAGCTCTCTAGCTCCATGAGTTGGGAAGCACCCCATGCCATCTTCTGCTGGTCTTCTGGTTTTGCTACAGTTTCTCTGCTTCTTGCCATCTCCAGCGTTACAGCTCTCTAAGGGTCTAGGACGTTCTCAACACAGGGACCCTGAGTTAAAAGGATATGCTCCACTCCTAGCTCTTCTTTCTTGGTGGTAGTGAGTTCCCCTTTCTGCCTCTGAGATGGCTCACTTTAAGCCTAGCAGGATAGCAAAACTGACCAATTCCCTAATTAGGGCTCTATACACCTTATTTGCATGTTCCCATTCCAAAAGGCTTCCATGCACTTTATGTGCATTAGTAGCAAGCTGTCTAATTCCCTTGGTGGGCCACAAGCACCTCATTTGCATAGTCCCATCCAATCGTTGTGCAGGAGTTACAAAGACTATACCTAGAAGGGCCATATCAACTAATTCACTGCACTGCAGGCCACCCCCTGGCTCTTCTAGCCATTGGCCCTTTTATACTTGTGTGTCAACTTGGCTGGGCCATGATTCTCAGTGGTTTGGTAGTTATGATGTAGTTTGGCAGTTAGGTAATGATATAATCACCTGAATGAGGAGATCTGATATAATTTAATCACCTCCATGATGAGATCTGCTATGAACAGCCAATCTGTTGAAAGGGAGTTTCCTTGGGGGTATGGCCTGCATCCAATGTATACGGACTTTCTGGCAAAGCTCACTGGCTTTTGCTCTGCTCTGGATCCTACATTTGTCTCATCATCTGAACTTCGGTTCTTGGAACTTGAGTCAGTGGACCATCATCTTACCTGCTGATCTTGGATCTGTCAGCCTTCACAGCCCATGAGCCAGCAGCCTGCCGTCTGACTTGCTAATCTTGGGTTTTTTCAGTCCCTGTAGCTACGTGAGTCAGGAGAAGCCTGCAGCCTGATGCCTGACCCGCAGACTTAGGACTTGCCAGCTTCTACATCTCAATGGGCCACATCCTTGAGGTAAATCTCTCTCTCTATATATATATTTTATATACTTGCTTCACTGGTTTTGCTTCTCTAGAGAACCCAGCCTAAGACAGCACTCCAGGTACTTTCTCTCTCCATTCATTCTTTGAACAAGTATTTATTGCGCTATGTACTGTGCTGAAGAAGCCCTGCTGATGCAGTGTTTAAAGTACTCATGCTCGGCTGCTAACCAACAGGTCAGAGGTTCAAACCCACCAGCCACTCCACGGGAGAAAGATGGGGCAATCTGCTTGCAT
This sequence comes from Elephas maximus indicus, assembly GCF_024166365.1. NCBI lineage: Eukaryota > Metazoa > Chordata > Mammalia > Proboscidea > Elephantidae > Elephas > Elephas maximus. Next base: position 170,977,225 of record NC_064821.1, on the reverse strand, counting down.
AAAGATTTTAAAAATTTACAACCTTGGAAACCTTATGGGGCAATTCTATTTTATCCTATAGGGTTGCTATGAGTTGGAATCAACTTGACGGCAGTAGGGTTGGGTTACACTGTGCTGAGTAAAGTCCATTTCTCAGCTAATGGTTCAGCTTCTATTTGTAGAGCTTGTTCATGCTGGTGGCTACATTTTTAACATTTTAAATCCTAGGCTTGCCTGGACTCCCAATGTGGCTTAACTCTGGGAAACTTCTTCCTAGGAACCATTCAGAACTCTTCCTGCTATTTGCTACTTCCACGAACAGCACGAGCATGGGCAGCCAGGGTATCTCCCTTGAGTAGAAACGATGCCAGAGTGTGTCCTGGAGAATCCTAGTTTACATTCCATGGTTAAATAAGTTGAGAGCTTCTTACTGCTGAATTTGCCAGAGTCTTCTATATGCAAGATACATAGGGGTGGGGGTAGAGGCTTGGACAATATGGTATAAAGTGTTTTCCAAACTCATTTGACCTTTTTTCTTAGGATCATTTTACAGGATGCTGGAAAATACTGTCATAGATTATATTCTTTCATCCATTCAACAAAAATTATTCGGTGCCAATTATGTGCCTGGCCACACTCTGGATGCCATTGATAAAATGCTGAGTAACCCAGACACAGGCCTTGTCCTTATGAAGACTTGGGGGAGATAGACATGAATCAAATTTACTAAATTAAATAATCATAACAAATTTAAAATTATAATTGTGACAAGAGCAATGAAGGAGAGGCACACCGCATGGCCAAATGAGAGCCTATAATAGGGGCCTTCAGTCGGAGGGAAGAGTAGGTGACTTGGGGCTGGCCGATATCTGAAGTATGAGTAGGTGCTGAGAGAGAAGAGGAGCATCTGCCCTGAGATAGAGTGCATTCGGTAACAGAAATTCAGGACAGAAAGAAAGACAACGGGGTAGAGTGAGCAAGGTGAGGGGTAGGAAAGGTTACACCATACCGGGTCTTATAGGCCATGCTGGGAATTTTTGTCTTTATCTGAGGGGTAATGTGAAGCCATTACATCTGTGTTATGAAAAGATCATTCAAGCTGCTGAGTGGAGAACTGATTGGAGGTGGGGTCAAGCGGATCCAGACGCACCATTTAGAAGGCTATGGAAGTGGCCCAGGAAGGGGATGATGGAAATTTGGCCCACGATGATGGTGATGGAAGAGATGATAAAAATAATTCTTCCTCATGGGTCTAGATCAAGTTCCTCTTTTACAAAGTGGCTGAACCCACGCAGACCTTGCTTATCCTGGCCCTCCTCGCACCCCCAACAGGATCTCTATGAAAATCTGTCATTGGGAACCGAAGACAACCAGGGAGTACAGCACCAGCCAGAGTCAGAATTTGAAGCAGGAGACCCTGGACTATGAAGCTTTCTGACTTCTACCCCCAGACCACCCCCAAGAATCCTCAAAACTGTCAAGGCATTCAAAAACATGCAAAAAGGAGGGTGAGAATGGCTGCACAAATCGAAGAATGTAACCAATATTACTAAATTAGACGTGTACAAACTGTTGAATGGGTGTATGTTCTGCTGTTATAGTCTCATCAACAACAAAATACTACAAATTATTAAATAATACAAAACAAATTATTAAAAAGAAACTCACAAAGTCTGCGAAGTATCACAACCAAGAGGAGCCTAAGGAGACATTACTTTTAAATGTGATATCCTGGATGAGATCCCACGATAGAAGAAGGACATTAGGGAAAAACTGAGGTAATATGAATAAAGTATGGACTTTAGTGAATAACAATGTATCAGTATTGGTTCATTAATTGCGACAAATGTACCATACTAATAAGCGAATAATAGGAGAAGCTGGGTGTGGGGTATATAGGAACTTTCTATACCATCCTGCCAAGAATTCTGCCAACTAAAGCTGTTCTAAAATAAAAAAAGAAGGAAAAGGAAGAGGAGGAAGAGAAGCATCAGCTTCCCTAGTCGTGCTGGGAAGCCCTTACTGCCTGGGTTTCCTGAGTACTGGGTAGCTGTGGTTTTCAGGGCCCCTCTTGGCTGTTCTGGCCTGGCCTGAAAAGGTAGCTAGTGACACTCCCAGAGCTACCCCGTGTGACTACAGGTTTCTTTCCCAGCAGCTGGGAATTTCAGAGCTGGGAGAGATCATAGAGGTCATCTTCACCCTCAACTGTATGCAAGAATTCTTTCTATATATCTTAAACACCTCAAAGAAGGATTAATTCATTCTATCCCTCATTACACTAATAATTATTAGGGTCTCATCCTTTCTCCAAGCCTCTAGGGTCTTTAGAGCTTAGATACCATCTCACAACTCACCATAACAACTCCTCATATTCCTCAGTTTACAGAGAGGTTAAGTGACTTGCCCAAGGTTACACAGGAAGGAAATTCAGGGTCAGCACCCTTTGCACAACATGGATTGGACTGTAATCAAAATTCTCTACTGTCCATTTCTGTAACATCTGGACTTTTTCAATGAACACATATACCTCTGCTGACAAATCCCCTACTGCACTGAGCTCTCCTTTCACTAAACTATTAGACTTGATTTTGCTTTTTAAGATTTACATTTTAATTACTCAGTGAATAATTTTAAGTGTAACTAGTTTTGGTCCCCATCCAAGCAAATCCTGGCTAGGGATCATGTCATACAATTTCTCCCTGTATTTTCACTTGCTGGACATATAGAACATGCTTAATAAAGATTGGTTAATTGATTGATTAGCTAAAGGTGCTCACAATTTTAAAAATGTCATGGAAAATACTGTTTATATCTATGCTACACACACACACTCACATTTGAAGAAATCCCATTTTCCACTAGATGATTTTCCAGCTGTGTCGAGGGGCTTCCCCAAAGCTAGTCTCCTCTGGCTAATAGTGGGCTCACAGAGGTGGCTTGTGAGATCTCAGAAGTTAATTGCATTTGTGTGACAGACTTTACATGCTAAAAAAACACCAAAAAGTTTCTGAATCTGCCACTTTTTGTCCACGTGAAATACAGTTGGTGATAGTGGTGCTCACATTCTACCAACTTTATAACCACACCTTTTTTTACAGACGGGCTGAATTTGACATATGAGAGATAAGAAGACTGTATGAAATACACTATCACCCAACTGCCAAACCCATTGCTGTCAAGTCAATTCTGTCTCATAGAGACCCTAACAGGACAGAGTAGAACTGCCCTAAAGGGTTTCCAAGGCTATAGATCTTTTTTTTTTTTTTTTAGCATCCCTGGGTGGGCTCGAAAGGCTGTTAATCTTATAAAGCAGACTGTCACATCTTTTTCCCGTGAAGCAGCTGGTGAGTTTGAACTGCCAACATTTCAGTTAGCAGCCGAGCGCATAACCACTGTACTACCAGGCCTCCTATACACTACCAAGAGCTCTTTAAATTGGAATCTCCACCAGACACAGGGGATGGCAAGAAAATTTTACCTAATACCCTATAAGGAGCCACAAATCAAGTTTTTACTGCCTCTGACTTTAGAAGCTTTGTTCAATAATTTAAGAGTCCCTCAATTCCCATCTCCCTTGCAAGATACCCAGTCTTCCCCTCTAAACTGCCTACAATCAAATGAAATGCTTTCATGTGGTTGCTACAAACTACTGAGGGTAAACCACCATTCTTAAAGCAAGCAAATACCAACATAAAAAACACCCGTTGCCTTTGAGTCGATTCTGACTCATGGCAACCCTACGGGACAGAGTAGAACTGCCCCATATGGTTTCCAAGGAGTGCCTGGTAGATCTGAACTGCCGATGTTTTGATTAGCAGCCGTAGCTCTTAACCACTATGCCACCAGGGTTTCCAAACACTAACATAGTCATTATATATTTCCCCATTACATTAGTGACCTATGGAACGGTGCATGCCATCTTTAATAAAAAATTTCCCTGTCAAAGTATTGTACTGTTTACAACATAAAAGGGGACGATGTATAATTGGTCAGGCAACCAGCAGTGTCACACATAATACGGAAGGAAGACTTAAAATCAAATGCTTTTCACAGGCTGGAAAAAAAAATCCTCTGGGGTACACATATTATTCTTTTCAAGTATTTGTAAAATGTATTGGATATCTAAGCCTCACTTTCCTTATCTGAAGAAAGAGGACTATAAGTATACCTATCTGCAGCCACAGCTGCGAAGGTAAGCTAATATGAAGAAAGCTTTCACAGTGTGTGGTACGTAGTATATGCTCAGTAAAAGCAGGCTTTTATTGTCTGTCAGTGAATGGACTATGTAATACAATTTCTTTGTTCAGATTTCAACTTGTGGTAAGGGGAGGTTGCTGCTAGAGGGCTATGTCATTTCCAATAAGTTGGTCCATCTGGGGGATACTGGAAAGTGCCAAACTCATATGAATACTATGAGGACCAAATCAGATAATGTAAGTAAAATCATGAAAGATTTCAAGTGAATCCTACTAAGTACCATAAAATTTTTTTTAAGTACCATAAATTTTTTTTAACGTACCATAATATTTATATACATTATGTCATGTAATTGTGGAAGAGACCGCTGGTTGACCCCAATATCTGCACTCCTTCTTTTTAGAATAAGATCTCTGATTTTTAGCTGAACTAAAATAAATGAAGACTACATTTCCCAGCCTGTCTTGCAGCTAAGTATCGCCAGAAGTCTACATTTTGGCCAATGAGATGTAAGGGAAATTTTAGTGTATTACTTCCAGTAATGTCTTAATCCTTTTGTTACCGAATTTTTAGTCTATTTAAAAAATTTTTTTGGATGCTATATGCCTTCATCAATGGAAGGCATGTTGATTCCAAGACCAAACAGAAATTTTTTACATGGGTTATGGATTTTGAGATATATGATCTGGTAATACAAGCCACCAATGAGGCAAGTGGCTTTCTGGCACCACCAATTTGTGGTAAAAAGTTATGCCAATGAGAGCTACATAGATAATTCAATGCAAGTGCCTTTCCATTAGGTGTCATGGGGAACCTCTGGTTTTCCAAATATGACACAGAAAAACCAAAACGAACCCATCCGGGCTCCCGAACTATCACACAGGAAAGCCACAATTATGCCTGCAGGCCTTATCTCACAGAAATAAAGGGTAAAAAAGGCAAAAGTTTACAAAACCAACAGGTCCAGGATGCATCACCTAATAGAATGCTCAACCTACACAACAATGAGGCTCCAACTCCGGTTTGCTGAGCTTCATGCATTTCAAAGGGACCCACCATGACTTGCTAAATGCATTAGAACTGGAATAACGCCTTACCTCTGAGGTCCAGAGACCTAAAAACTGGCTGGTAATTAAATGAAGAGAGCATGCTATTGTTCTTCTCTTCTTCCCTGCTGGTTGACTGGAATGCATATTTGATGGCTGGAATCTGAAAAACCATGTCAGATCATGAGGCAGCATAATAAGGATTGTTGAGTAACAAAATAGCAGGAAATGATCCATTCGTTGAAAGTTTTCTGAACCATTTAGAGTATGTTAGAGACATCACGTCTTTTAATCTTTAAATGGAAACCCTGGTGGCATAGTGGTTAAGTGCTACGGCTGCTAACCAAAAGGTCGGGACTTTGAATCCACCAGGTGCTCCTTGGAAACCCTGTGGGGCAGTTCTGTTCTGTCCTACAGGGTCACTATGAGTCAGAATCGACTCGACGGCAATGGGTTTTTGTTTTTTTTTTAATCTTTAAATATTTTGGTGGTTTCTGAGATCAAAGGCATTCCTTAACCACAGTACAATTATCAAAACCAGGAAATAAAACATTGATAAATACCCAATACTTTACTATTAATGATTTCATAATACATAGGATGTCAGACCCTGTCTAACTTCAGGGGGAAAGAGAATCAACAGCAACATCAGCTTCAAAACAAACAAAAAACAGACTTGCTGGTCTGACAGAAACTGGAGAAACCTGGAGGGTATGGCACCTGGACACCCTTTTAAATAGGTACTGAAGTCACTCCTGAGGTTCAACCTTCAGCCAAAGATTAGGCAGGTCTATAGGACCAACAATAACACATGAAAGGGACGTACTTCACAGTTCAATCAGGTATATGAGACTAATGGGCACACCAGCCCCAGACCAAAGATGAGAAGGCAGGAAGGGACAGGAAAACTGGACGAATAGAAATAGAGAACCAGGGTGGAGAAGGGGAGAGTGTTGACACATCGAGGGGTTGGCAACCAATGACACAAAATCAATTTGTGTATTAACTATTTAATGAGAAACTAATTTGCTCTGTAAATTTTTACCTAAATGACAATCAAAAAAACAAACATCAGCCCAAGACTGATTCCTCTGAGGTAGAAGTCAGACAAACCACCACTCTCCAAACTTTTTACCAATTCTGACACCCACTGTCAGAACTTCTCTCCTGGGTTCAATAATTCGTTGCAATGGCCACACACAATTCACAAACCATGCTCACAATTATCCCGTTTACGAGGGAAGTAACGGAGCTCTGGTGGCCCAGTGGTTAAGTGATATAGCACTAATCAAAAGGTCAGCAGATCCAATCCACCAGCGGCTCCTTGGAAACCTGATGGGGCAGTTCTACTCTGTCCTATAAGGTTGCCACAAGTTGGAATTGACTCAAGGGCAATGAGTTTGGGGTTTCTTTTTTTTAGGGAGGTAACAGGTACAACTCAGGATCAGCATCAACAGGCTACAACACAGGATCAGGATCAGGAAGCATGTAGGCAAAGTTTGGAAGTCTCCCCCGAAATGGAGAGCATATCCCTCCCTTTCCCAGTGTACGACGGCTCTCTCAGCGCCTTGTGGCCATCCAAGCAAGCAGGGCCTTCTGTCTGCCATGCACACGCCCTGAGGACAGCCTCCTGTTGGCTGCCTCAGGACAGGCTCCTTTCAGCCCCGGTCTCTGCCTGGCTTGGACAAGTGTTGCAAAGCTCTTTAGCTTCACAGATAAGTGCCTGGAGGCACCCCACTCCATCAGGAAGCCTCTTGCCTGGAGGTGCTCAGCTTTCTCGCTCCACGGGTCAGCAAGCTAAGCGCCACCAAGAAGTGCCCAGAGGCACCCCACTCCTATAGAACAGAGTAGAACTGTCTCAGGAGCATTTCCAAGGAGCATGTGGTGGATTCGAAACGCCAACCTTTTGGTTAGCAGCTGTAGCTCTTAACCACTATGCCACCAGAGTTTCCACTAATGGCAAGAGTGGGGGAAGTGAGATGGATATCCTAGAAACCCCAAAAAATAAAACCAAACCCTAGATAAGATACAAAAAGTGCTAACATAAAACTTTGACAAATTCAATGACATCTAAATAAGAAATTTTGTTTATTGAAAACAACTTAAATTAAGTGAAAAGGTAAGACACAACTAGAAGATATCTGTAATACATACACCCAAATAAAAATAAGAATAAAAAATACATGACTAACTACACATCAATAAGAAAGATATAACTCAATAGACTGGCAAAAAGATATGAATAGATATTTTATAGATGAAGAGACATATATGGCTAGTAAGTTTATGAAGAGAAACATAACCTCATTAGTAATCAGAGAAATAAAAAATCAAAACCACAGAGAGATACCATTTTACACTCATTTGGACAGCAAAAAAAAAAAAAGTCTTAAAATGCCAATGACATGGATCAACAAGATTTCTTACACACTGCTGGTGAGACAGTAAATCGGTAAAACCACTTTCAGAAACAATTTGGCATTACCTTGTAAAACTGAACATTCAATATATCATTTAATCCAATAATTTTATTCCTAAATATCCCCTCCCCCTCCCTTCTTCATCTCATTCCAGAAAATTCTTGCACATTTGCTCTAGGACAGATGAATAAGAATCTTCATAGCAGCACTGTTCATAATGGCACACAAACTGGAAATGATCCATATGCCCGTCAAAAGAGAATACTCTTGGTAGTACACTCAATACAATGAAATGTCTTACAGCAGTAGAAATAAATGAACTATAGCTACATACAATAACATGGACAAATCATAGTAATATAATGAATGAAAAAAAGCTAAGTCTCAGAATATTACATATAGTATGTTACTCTTCATGTAAAGTTCAAAAACAAGCAAAACTAAAAGAATATATTTCCAGGGTGCATGTGCACACACACACACGAACTCTTAAAAATTAAAAAAAATTCTTTTAAATCCTTTTTTAAAAAAGCATAGCATTAATAAATACCAGATTCAGGATAGTAGCTACCCATGGAGATAGGCAGTAAAAAAGAGCTCTTAGGTAGATATAAATTGTTGGACATTTTCTATTTCTAACATTGAGTGATAGATTTATGGGTATTCACTCTGTTATTGATAAATAAAGAAAAATTTAAAGGCCCAAGGATGGATCACTGAGGACTGTGTGTCATAAACCAAGAGGATTATGATTAATCAAAGTCTGTGTACCCAAATTCAAAGAGAAAAAATATTACTAATCAAATATTTAGTGATTATCATGTACCAGGCACTGTTCTAAACCCAACATACGTTTTAACCCATTTAATCCTCCAAATGAGAATATTCGATGGTTATTCCCAATTTATGGATGAGAAAACCAAGGCATAGAGAGGTTAATAGCAAGCCTTTTCAAAGCCCACCAGCAGAGCTGGGATTTTAGCCCAGGCTGGCTGTTGCCAGAGGAACCAGCTCTATAAAAAAAAATATGGTGTCTAAATAAAGAGATGGTTACATTAGGGCTTCATCATACAGGAGAAGTTATACCAGAGGGCTTTCTCTAACAACGTGAAAGGACAAACCACACACACAGCTCAGCAAGTATACTAAAAAACATTGTACTATACATTTTGAGTGAACTTTAAGATACTTTTATATCTGAATAAAGCAGTCAAAAAATACACAAACAGTAGCCCCCAAGAAGGTAAAATACTTAGGAATCTTACCAGAAATGTAAAAGACTTATACAAAAAAAACTACAGTACACTTCTGCAAGAAACCAAAAGAGACTTACGTAAGTGGAAAAACGTACCTTGCTCATGGATAGGGAGACTTAACATTATAAAAATGTCTATTCTACCAAAAGCGATCTATACATTTAATGCAATTCCAATACAAATCCCAACAACATTCTTTAATGAGATGGAGAAACAAATCACCAACTTCATATGGAAGCGAAAGGGGCCCCAATAAATAAGGCATTACTGAAAAAGAAGAACAAAGTGGGAGGCCTTACTTTACCTGATTTTAGAACTTATCATACCGCCACAGTAGTCAAAACAGCCTGGTACTGGTACAACAACAGATACATAGACCAATGGAACAGAATTGAGAATCCAGACATAAATCCATCCACATATGTGCAGCTGATATTTGACAAAGGCCCCAAAACAGTTAAATGGGGAAAAAACAGTCTTTTTAACAAATAGCGCTGGCATAACTGGATATCCATCTGCAAAAAAATGAAACAAGACCCATACCTCACTTCATGCACAGAAATGAGCTCAAACTGGATCCAAGACCTAAATATAAAATCTAAAACGATAAAGATCATGGAAGAAAAAATAGGGACAATGTTAGGAGCCCTAATACATGGCATAAACAGTATACAAGACATTACTAAGAATGCAGAAGAAAAACTAGATAACTGGGAGCTCCTAAAAATCAAACAGCTATGCTCATCCAAAGACTTCACCAAAAGAGTAAAAAGACTACCTACAGACTGGCAAAAAGTTTTTAGCTATGGCATTCCTGATCAGCACCTGATCTCTAAAATCTACATGATACTGCAAAAACTCCACTACAAAAAGACAAATAACCCAACTAAAAAATGGGCAAAAGATATGAATAGACACTTCACTAAAGAAGACATTCAGGTAGCTAACAGATACATGAGGAAATGTTTATGATCATTAGCCATTAGAGAAATGCAGATCAAAATTACAATGAGATTTCATCTCACCCCAACAAAAAGCTGGCATTAATCCAAAAAACACAAAATAATAAATGTTGGAGAGGGTATGGAGAGATTGGAACACTTATACAATGCTGGTGGGAATGTCAAATGGTACAACCACTTTGGAAATTGATTTGGCGCTTAACTACCATACGATCCAGCAATCCCAATCCATGGAATATACCCTAAATAAGAGCCTTTACATGACCAGATATATGCACACCCATATTTACTGCAGCACTGTTTACAATAGCAAAAAGATGGAAGCAACCAAGGTGCCCATCAACGGATGAATGGGTAAATAACTTATGGTATATTCACACAATGGACTACTACACATCGATAAAGAACAGTGGTGAATCTGTGAAACATTTCATAACGTGGAGGAACCTGGAAGGCATTATGCTAAGTGAAATTAGTCAGTTGCAAAAGGACAAATATTGTATAAGACCACTATTGTAAGTATTTGAGAAATAGTTCAAACTGAGAAGAAAACATTCTTTTGTGGTTACGAGAGGAGGGTGGGAGGGTGGGAGGGTGGGAGAGGGTATTCACTAATTAGTTGGTAGATAAGAACTACTTTAGGTGAAGTGAAAAACAATGCACAATACAGGGGGAGGTCAGCACAGCTGGACTAAACCAAAAGCAGTTTCCTGAATAAACTGAATGCTTCGAAGGCCAGTGTAGCAGGGGCAGGGGTTTGGGGACCATGATTTCAGGGGACATCTAAGTCAACTGGCATAGTAAAATCTATTAAGAAAACATTCTGCATCCCACTTTAGAGAGTGGCATCTGGGGTCTTATCTCTTAGCAAGCAGCCATCTAAGATGCATCAATTGGTCTCAACCCACCCGGATCAAAGGAGAATGAAGAACACCAAGCACACAAGGTAATTATGAGTCCAAGAGACAGAAAGGGCCACATGAACCAGAGACTACATCATCCTGAGACCAGAAGAGCTAGATGGTGCCTGGCTACAACCGATGACTGCTCTGACAGGAAACACAACAGAGAACCCTTGAGGGAGCAGGAGAGCAGTGGAATGCAGACCCCAAATTCTCATAATCCAGGCTTAATGGTCTAACTGAGACTGGAAGGACCCTGGTGCTCATGGCCCCCAGGCCTTCTGTTGGTCCAGGACAGGAACCATTCCCTAAGCCAACTCTTCAAACATGGATTGGACTGGACAATGGGTTGGAAAGGGATGCTGGTGAGGAGTGAGCTTCTTGAATCAGGTGGACACTTGAGACTATGTTGGCATCTCCTGCCTGGAGGGGAGATGAGAGGGTAGAGGGGGTCAGAAGTTGGCGAAATGGACATGAAAAGAAAGAGTGGAGGGAGAGAGCTGGCTGCCTTATTAGGGGGAGAGTAATTGGGAGTAAGTAGCAAGCCGTCTGTAAGTTTTTATGTGAGAGGCTGACTTAATTTGTAAACTTTCACTTCCCAGACCCAGTGCCATCGAGTGACCCTATAGGACAGAGTAGAACTTTCACTTAGAGCACAATAAAAATCATAAAAAAAAAAAAATACACAAAGAAGTGACTTGATAATGCAAACTGGGTTCTAAATGATTGTTTGCTGATTTAAGGATTTAATATATGCCTGTGGGTAAAAAAAATATACTTTCTTGTACACCAAATAAAATAAACCTCGCTGTCAGGAGACCACTCACTTTATGAAAGGAGATGAAACAGAAAAATTTAATCTACTATTGTGGGTGGAAAATTTTCTTTTTCAATTCCCAGATCCAGTCCTTTTTGTATTTGCCAGGAAATCAAAGGGCTCTCAGCTTCCAAGATAAATTTCATATAGCAATCATAATTGTGTGTGTATTGAAGATAAAAAATAAAAATAAAAAAAACTAGGAAGGAGGGGAATGGAAAGAAGGATAATTGATTGAAAGCATTCTGCTATTTTTTAACTGCACAGTAGTCTTCCATGTTTATGCCTTTTATTTTGCTTTTTCCTTTTAAAGCTGAAACTGATTTTAAAGGAGATGGAAAAAGTACTTCACATAGAAAGCTAATGGTAGCTGCTCTCCTGCCTGGCTGTGTTCTCTAGGCCTTGTACAGCTCCAAGGGGCCACCCTGACACCAAAATGGGCTGTGAGCTTTTCTTGAACATTATTTCTTGAGTTTTGGCAGGGCACTGAAAGGAGAGATCAACATGCTACTGTGGTGCTCTGGGAATTTTTTGGTAGTTTAACTCTGTCTTCATGACTACTGAAAGAACTTCCTCACCCAGGTTAGCTCTCCTCACAAACCTGGCCGCTGATCACAAGGAGACCAGATGAAAACTTGGACTGGACTTCAACAACTCCATCACCAACACCAGAAAAAGAGTTCCAAGCCTGGCGCTGAAACCATGGGTCGCTTTTATCCTTTCTCGGCCCTCCCTAAAGCACATGTATAAACACAGGTTGATAAAATGTCACCAAGCAGCTTCATGCTTTAAGGAACACAAGGGAAATGAAAACAAAGTAAATCACTCACTTTAACTACAGCACACATCCAACATATTCAGTTCTATCATGGACACGAACACACATCACAGACTATTTTGGCGCTGTTACTGGTAATGAAATTTAGACATTTTCTAACCATTAAATTTACCAGTCCTCTTGGCTTCAGGCAACGTATCAGTCCTCTTAGGCAAGGCTTCCTGCCCCTGCCAGCTCCTTCGTATTTCAAGCCACCAACTTGGCAGAGTGACAGGCATTGCCACATATCCTGGTACCTGTTCAGCAAGGCAGTATTCCTTGATTTCTCTCCCTCATTCCTGTAGAGGAAACTATACTGATTTGGTCCTTATCTTTTTCTTTGACCAGTGAGTCAACTAAGCAGGTCAGTTTTGACCAAAAGTAGTCACTCTGGAGCCTGGTTTCACTGGACTGGTTATTGCATTGAGTAATCAGATAATGGCTTGTTTCCTTTGTGTTGTATTAATACAACCTTGAAACAGATTAAAACCTCTTAACCATGTAAATCTTTTTCTTTGAGCATTTTGTGCTTTTATAAACACTGCTTTTTATTCTTTTAATCCACTAGCATTGAGATTTTTATCTCTAAATACCATTTTCCCCAAAAAGGAACCAGAACTCTTTGGAGAAATGGCTGATTCTATGTCTGGGGCAGGAAATACAGCGAGTAAGCCCGGAACAAAATAATGGGAGAGGAGGAAGCTGGGAAGAAGGCACAGAAGAAACAAGTGTGACGTGATTTGACAATTATTGAAATTGGGTGTTAAGTTCATGTGGTTCTTTATAGTATTCTACCTTTGCATATTTTTTACTTTTTCCATAAAAATAATTTTTTAAGGGAAAGCTAGAAAGAATTGCTATTTTTTAAACTGAAAGAGCATGAAAAATAATAGATAAGAGTCTACAATGAAAAGGGAAATTTCTCTCCCATCCCAGACCTGCAGTCAGTCTCTCTCCTCAGGGGAATCCTGGTAATATTCCGTGTATTTGTCAAGGAATTTTCTATGAATGAATGTGCAATGTGCGTGCGTTTTTAAACCATAAATGGTAGCATACTATACAGTTTTATACCTTATGAAATTTTTAGTAGCTAGTTTTAATATGAAGATATCTACACACTATTTTACTGGGTATTTTTATGCTTTACATATCCACTTAAACATGGGCTTCAAGTCTCTTTGATATAATCAAGACATTAAATCAAATATTTATAACACACATATAATATTAAAAATATAATCTTCACTTTCCTCAAGATTATTTGGAAAGAGGAGACCTAAGGTAGAGCAAAATATGCTGCAGTCCCTAATCTTAAATTTTCAGCTTCAGGTTTTGATTTTCGTAACATCATAGTTACCTTAAAAATGTCATGTTTAAACAGATTGATTGGATCTTGAGATGTGGCTGAAGAGGGCATCTACACTGGAATCCTCATAACCTCTGCCTGGCGGAGACCTGGGAGGACTACAGAAAGCCTAACCTCTGTGAACTCAGCACTACCTCGCTTCACCAGACGGTGAGCGCAGGAACAGAGGCTGTACCTGTTGTAATCTTGTTGGCACACCAGCATCTTGCACAGGTGCCTTATTGTCTGACACAATTTAAGTCCACTGCCATCGAGTGGATGCTGACTCATAGTGACCCTATAGAACAGAGAGTTCCCAAAGCTGTAAGCTTTACAGAAGCAGATAGCCCTATCTTTCTCCCAGGAGCGGAGGCTGGGTTCCAACCGCCGACCTTTCGGTTATCAGCCCAGCGCTTAACCATCGTGCTGCGAGGGCTCCTCTGACACAATAAAGGTCTATGGAAAGGATAAAAGTTGACTTTTGATGCAGACAATGTTTGAGAGAGGCAGAGAGATTTAGAGAACCAGCAAGGTGGCTGTGCTACTGGATTATAATATCGAATAACCAGGAGTGCCGGGCGGTACGAGAAGTCACAGAAAAAAAAACACGGTGCGTCAATTTCACTCGATTATTTTACGGGGAGAGTCACATAAAAACAAACATAATCTGCACGGAGCGTCAATTTCACTCGATGGTTTTACGGGGAGAGTCATAAAAACAAGATTAGCTATACACGCACTATAGAGTACAAAATCCACATGGGTTTGCAATATAAAACAGGAAGCCTAAAGACACGTCTGCGGTGGCCCCACAGTTCCGGCCACGCCTGCGGACCGTGGGCCTGGGAGCGTCGGTCACTTCCCCCGGTTACCCGGGGTACTTGGGCAGACACGAGGAGCGCCAAGAAGAGCCCGGCGTTGCTCCATAAGTGCGGGACCTCGAGAACCCGCGCCGATCAGAAGACCGTCCGGGGCCGACCCGGCACTTTTGTGAACTGTAAACTCCCGGGCCGGGCGGGCCCCGGGGACCCCAGTGACCGCGGGCGGCGCCTTCTCGCGCACAGGGGGGAGGAGCCTTTTCAGGCTCTTCACGTAGGGCCAGAGGGACTTAAGATGGTGCCTGCCGGGCGCCTCGAGATGGTTTCCTGAGGCACGCGTGGTACCCGACAGCCGGAGGGCCTGCCCAGTCCCTCGTCTGGCACAGGTAGGACAGTGGGGAGCCCAGAAGTTTCGAGTTCCAAGGGCCGCAGTGCCGCCAAGTACGCCTCGGCACCGAACAGATGTTTGAGGGGAGAACGCCGAAAGCACGAGGAGGCGGGGCGGGCTCGTGGTCACCATCTCGCGATATCTAAGTGACGTCTCCCAGCAAGCGCGGGTTCTAGGCTTTCACCTTCAGTCAGCCGCCTCAGTATATGGGCCTACCCCTTTAAGAGGGTGACGGACAGTTATTTCAGCCTATCAACTTCCTCGACAACATCCAATCAGATTTAAACTTCTGTCAGCCGCCGAAGGAGTTGGAAGAAGAGGGTCGAAACAGGGAGCTCTCTCGCGAGATCGTTGTGAGCCTACCTCTCAGAGGAAAAATCGCCCGAACCGATGGCCGTATTCCCAACTAGTGGGTTAAAGGACAGGATCATAAACCAATGAAAGGGATGAGGAGGTGGGATCGCTGCTTTCGCCGCTCAAGAAGTACCGTTACAAGGCAGACTTTTTGTCCAATCAACGCCGCCAGACTTTGGGTCAGGTGACCGTAGGGTGCGAGGGGCGGAGCTACAGCCTGGCGCGAGGAACCGTTAAGATAGACAAGGAATACAACCAATGAGGTACTCTGACTAGGGCGTTGGGAGCCCAATAACAGTGGTTGGGCGGGCGCCTTCCCGGAGCGCCGGGAGATGTAAAGACAGACAAATAGTCTTTCCAATGAGACTGTAGAAGAGAGGATCTAATTGACCAATGAAGACTGCGGGGCGGGAGCCTTTGCCGCGGCGGAGTCCAAGATGGCGGCGTGCGGTTCCGCTGTGTGAAACGAGCGCGGGGCGGCGGGTTAATCAGCTCCGCGGAGAAGACCTCCGACGACCCGCAACAATGAAGGGAAAAGAGCGCTCGCCAGTCAAGGCCAAACGCTCCCGTGGTGGTGAGGACTCGACTTCCCGTGGGGAGCGCGGCAAGAAGTTAGGTGGCTCTGGTGGTAGCAATGGGAGCAGCAGCGGAAAGACCGAGAGCGGCGGTGGGTCGCGGCGGAGCCTTCACCTGGACAAGTCCAGCAGTCGAGGTGGCAGCCGCGAGTATGACACTGGTGGGGGCACCTCCAGTAGCCGCCTGCATAGTTATAGCTCCCCAAGCACCAAAAATTCCTCGGGCGGGGGCGAGTCGCGAAGCAGCTCCCGGGGTGGAGGCGGGGAGTCACGTTCCTCAGGGGCCGCCTCCTCAGCTCCTGGCGGCGGAGACGGCGGGGAATACAAGACACTAAAGATAAGCGAGTTGGGGTCCCAGCTGAGTGACGAAGCGGTGGAGGACGGACTGTTTCACGAATTCAAACGCTTCGGTGATGTGAGTGTCAAAATCAGTCACCTCTCGGGTTCTGGCAGCGGGGATGAGCGGGTAGCCTTTGTGAACTTCCGGCGGCCGGAGGACGCGCGGGCGGCCAAGCATGCCAGAGGCCGCCTTGTGCTCTATGACCGGCCTCTGAAGATAGAGGCTGTGTATGTGAGCCGGCGCCGCAGCCGCTCCCCTTTAGACAAAGATTCTTATCCTCCATCGGCCAGCGTGGTCGGGTCCTCTGTAGGTGGTCACCGGCACCCCCCTGGAGGAGGTGGAGGCCAAAGGTCACTTTCTCCTGGTGGCGCTGCCTTGGGATACAGAGACTACCGGTTGCAGCAGTTGGCTCTTGGCCGTCTGCCCCCTCCACCTCCGCCACCGTTGCCCCGAGAGTTGGAGAGAGACCGAGATTATCCGTTCTATGAGCGAGTGCGCCCAGCATATAGTCTTGAGCCAAGGGTGGGAGCTGGAACCGGGGCTGCCCCTTTCAGAGAAGTGGATGAGATTTCACCTGAGGATGATCAGCGAGCTAACCGGACGCTTTTCTTGGGCAACCTAGACATCACTGTGACAGAGAGTGACTTAAGAAGGGCTTTTGATCGCTTTGGAGTCATCACAGAAGTAGACATCAAACGCCCTTCTCGTGGTCAAACCAGTACCTATGGTTTTCTCAAATTTGAGAATCTGGACATGTCTCACAGAGCCAAACTAGCAATGTCTGGCAAAATTATAATTCGGAATCCTATCAAAATTGGTTATGGTAAAGCTACACCCACTACCCGCCTCTGGGTAGGTGGCCTGGGACCTTGGGTGCCTCTTGCTGCCCTGGCACGAGAGTTTGACCGATTTGGCACCATACGCACCATAGACTACCGCAAAGGGGACAGCTGGGCATATATCCAGTATGAAAGCCTAGATGCAGCTCATGCTGCTTGGACTCATATGCGGGGCTTCCCCCTTGGTGGCCCAGATCGTCGCCTTAGAGTAGACTTTGCAGACACAGAGCATCGTTACCAGCAGCAGTATCTGCAGCCCCTGCCTCTGACTCATTATGAATTGGTGACAGATGCTTTTGGACATCGGGCGCCTGACCCTTTGAGGGGTGCTCGGGATAGGACACCACCCTTACTATACAGAGATCGTGATAGGGACCTTTATCCAGACCCTGATTGGGTCCCACCTCCACCCCCAGTCCGAGAACGCAGCACACGGACTGCAGCTGCTGCTGTACCTGCTTATGAGCCACTGGATAGCCTGGATCGGAGGCGGGATGGCTGGTCCTTGGATCGAGACAGAGGTGAGAGAGATCTTCCCAGCAGCAGAGAGCAGCCTAGGAAGCGAAGGCTGCCTGAAGAGAGTGGGGGACGCCATCTGGATAGGTCCCCTGAGAGTGACCGTCCACGAAAACGTCACTGCGCTCCTTCTCCTGACCGAAGTCCAGAGTTGAGCAGTAGCCGGGATCGCTACAACAGTGACAATGATCGATCTTCCCGCCTTCTCTTGGAAAAGCCCTCTCCAATCAGAGACAGACGAGGTAGTTTGGAGAAGAACCAAGGTGACAAGCGAGACCGTAAAAACTCTGCATCAGCGGAACGAGATAGAAAGCACCGGACAGCTGTTCCCACTGAGGGAAAAAGCCCTCTGAAAAAAGAAGACCGTTCTGATGGGAGTGTGCCTAGCACCAGCACTACTTCATTGAAGCTGAAGTCCCCTTCCCAGAAACAGGATGGCGGTACAGCCCCTGCAGCAGCAGCCTCTCCCAAACTCTGCTTGGCCTGGCAGGGCATGCTTCTACTGAAGAACAGCAACTTTCCTTCCAACATGCATCTGTTGCAGGGTGACCTCCAAGTGGCTAGTAGTCTTCTGGTGGAGGGCACAACTGGAGGCAAAGTGGCCCAGCTGAAGATCACTCAGCGTCTCCGTTTGGACCAGCCCAAGTTGGATGAAGTAACTCGACGCATCAAAGTGGCAGGGCCCAATGGTTATGCCATTCTTCTGGCTGTGCCTGGAAGTTCTGACAGCCGGTCCTCCTCAGCCACATCGGACACTGCCACCTCTACTCAGAGGCCGCTTAGGAACCTTGTGTCCTATTTAAAGCAAAAGCAGGCTGCTGGGGTGATCAGCCTCCCTGTGGGGGGCAATAAAGACAAGGAGAACACCGGGGTTCTTCATGCCTTCCCACCCTGTGAGTTCTCCCAGCAGTTCCTGGATTCCCCTGCCAAGGCACTGGCCAAATCTGAAGAAGATTACCTGGTCATGATCATTGTCCGTGGTGCGTCCTAAACTCCATGTATAACTTGTATTTACTGCTTTGACATGTTTTGTGATATGTGTAGTGGGATACAGCATCAGATGCGATTTTCTTTTTAGTTGTTTAGTTATAGCTTTTTCTTTTTTATACTTTTACAGACCTCTTTAAGATAGAAGTCAGGACAGTTTAGCTATTAAGTGGAAGGAATGCCCTGAAGGTAGCAGGCAGATGGACTTGCTTTAATTAAGAGTTTCCACTGTTAAGAGTAAATTTTTTCCACTTTTTTCTTCAGTTTTTTTTTTTTTTTTAACCTCGAGCTTAAAAAATTCTCAAAATTACAAAATCAGAATTTTGATAAGTCAGAATTTGGAGGAAAGAGCCTAGGGACTATAAAGATCATAATACATACCTAAAAATGACTTGATTGGCAGATAATTCCTGTACCAGAAATGTTATTTGTACGACTCAAATTTGATCAGGGATCTCAGAAGTATAAGCTGGAAAATTGTATAGCAGTGTGATTAATCAGGCATTTGAGTATTTCTCTGAAAATATGTGGTTTATTCCCACAGAGTTTGCATTAACGTGCATTTTTGTCATCAGTTTTTGAGTTCTTCTGTATCCCATATATGCACTTTTGGTTTGTAGCTGCAACTGCTCAGTAAAAATTGAGGACTTTATGTTACAAACCGTTTATCTTTTATGCTTACACAGTATGCAAGAAGTGAGTAGGTGCTTTTAAAATAACACTTCTTTAGTCATTTACTGGTGTGTGGTGATGTTTTTACTTTTTCAGAGAGGTGTAGCAGGTACAGTTCTAACTGCATATTTCAAAAATAACTTCCTTCTAGGACGAGTTTTGGTTTTTGTATCCATTCGTTCAAATTTCTGGTTTCAGTAATAGAAAGAAGAGTTGTCTGCAGGCTCATCAGACATCTTTTTCAGTGGGCATTAATCAGCCGTATCTGGATGGCAGAATTTGAAAAATCATCGTAAAATGCCTTTGACATACTCTTTTTGTTTCTGTGTGTTTTTATTTTCATATTTAAACAGTGGTGACATTACAATATTGACAATGTTTTGAATATCTTTGAAATTTCACGTTTAATATTTTCAGTGGTGTCAAGCCACCGAAAAAAGAAATGTCAGTGTAGAAAACAGCGTTTTTTATTGCATTATTTCCCCAGACACCTGGAAGGCAGGTATATTGGTACAAAATAATCACTCTCACAAATTTTTTTTTAAGCTGAAGATTATATCAATTTACGGTTCTAAACAGGGGCTTCTGCTGCTTAACAGTAATGAATGGTCCCCCCCCCTTATCCCTCCAGCCCTGCTCCTAGTTTCTCAGGTCACTAGTAAGTGTATTTCTCCTCCCTACTGCCCCTGATTTAAATGCTGAGGACCTCAGCTAAGGCCCTTGATATTTAATTATGACTAGAAACTTTAGGACCTTCTGGATCATGGTCATGTTTCTATTCTATAAAAGTGACTTATTGAAAGCCTGGCAGAATCCAACGGTTTTCTTTCTATTATCAAAGCTGGTAGTTTTGAAATAGCACCAATAATAACCCAGGGAAATGTCATATAATTTTATTTTCCATTATTACAGGTGTCTAAAATGCATGTCAGCATGAAAGCCTCATCACTGCTGTGTCATTCTTTTTGATTTTCACTATGCATTTGTAAAAAAATTTTTTTTTTTTTAAAGTTTGGAGGTTTTTGTTTTTAAACTGGAAAAACTAGCCATTTTGAGAGAAGGAAGGTACTCAGCTATGAGCACGCAGATCCTTGGTGTGCCTCTAGGGAAAATAC
Organism: Elephas maximus indicus; assembly: GCF_024166365.1. Classification (NCBI taxonomy): domain Eukaryota; kingdom Metazoa; phylum Chordata; class Mammalia; order Proboscidea; family Elephantidae; genus Elephas; species Elephas maximus. Next base: position 170,956,880 of record NC_064821.1, on the reverse strand, counting down.
CTGAAATTCCACAGTTCTGTTTTGGTGTTTTTTGCCTTTAAAAAAGCAGTGCTTGGCGTTCTAATACAGAATAGACACCTGTCCAGAGACTAGTGCAAGTGTAGTTTGAGTCTGTGCATACCCAGGGTCAAAGTACAAAATGTGGCTGGATACGTTTTTCCAGTTTAAATAATCTAACTAACCATTAACTTCTGAATTGTCTTTTGATATGATAATTTTTGAGAAGATCAAACGATTTTGCTCTTTGGGAGAGTGAAGTCCATGACATTTAGTTTTACTAGAATCCAAATTGTGTGTGGTTTTTCCTTTTTTTAACTGAGTGATGTGAAGGCTTATCGAAGAGTACTGTGGTTTTTCCTCCATGTTTGTTTGAGTCCTTTTTTGGCATCGCTGCTTTTGTTAGATCTGGGCAATTTGTGCTTCGATGTTTTTGAAACAATGGTTTGATGCCATTTCAAATGTATGTATTATAAATAACGAATTATGTTTAATTTGGTGCTTAGCTACAGAGCACCATCATTCAGATGAATATTTGCATTGCCCATTCTGTTGTGCAGGTTTATAATATTCCTAAATATCCATTTAAAACTTCAGAATTGGATTGAAAGCCAAAGTCCAAAACTGGTTCACATGTCCGTTAGGCAGAATTTCATAATTTAGCATTGGGTATTCTTTGTAATAATCAATTTTTTCTTCTTAATACTGGTTTAGTGTAGGTGATCTTTCTGGAGCTCAGTTCAAATGAATGGAAAGAAAATTTCTAAAGTGTATCATTCAATGGTTTATTAAGTATTAATGGTAAAAAATCAAGTTAATTAAGGCTTTTAGATCACAACTTCAAAGTTTATGAGAAATTAAGGATTTATTCAGCTCCTAGCCAATAATTCTGTTTATTCTTTTGATTTTGTTGTTGTTGATTGCATCTGGAATTCCTATGAATAATTTTCCACACAAAAATTTAAATTCCTATTTTAAGATGCTAACTTTGGCTCAGCTAAGAGTAGAAAGGTTTTCCTTTTAAGGATTACATCTTAAAATGTCCATCCTCTGTCGTATTTAGAAGGTAATACACTCTGGCCCTTCTTGATTCTCTTAAGACCATTTGAGGTACAGTTAAAAATAAAGTGTTTTGGTTGTTACTTTCAGAGTCAGACATTGGTTAAGTTTATTTTAAGACTTCTTTATGAGCAGATTTTCACTGACAATGCTCTTTATGTGTTTGTATGAATTGAAAAATTTAAATCCATTTTCTTTAGACAGTAAAGTTGCTTATTTTGCAGGCACAGCTTGAACTATAGTTTGGGTCCATACAGGAGCCGTTCACCAAAAACTGGTGACAGAAGTAGGAAATCCTCTTGAGAGAAGGCCTTAATGACCTTTTATGTGAAAAATTATTTTTTGGAGGGAACTTCTGGACTGTTTTTTCTGTCTCAACCACAACGTTTGGTTTTGAGATAGGCATTAGGTATGAGAACAAGAAGAAAAGTGGAGCTTACACTTAACGGTCTGGTTATAGTGATATATCCCTGTTGTTGTGTGCCGTTGGGTTGATTTTAGCTAATAGCGACCCTGTAGGACAGGATGGAACTGCCCCATAGGGTTTCCAAGGCTTTAATCTTTATGGAAGCAGACTGCCACATCTTTTTCCCGGAGAGTGGCTGGTAGGCTCAACCTACCCACCTTTCGGTTAGGAGCCCCGCACTTAACCACTGCACCAACGGGGCTCATTAGTGATATCCCTAAAGGGAGAAAATTACAGGTAACCACAGTGAATTGCTAAGCTTAGTGAAGAGTTTTATATGTATGATTTCAGTAGAGTTGAAAAGTAAGAGTCCTGAGATGTTCTTTGGCTGTTTAGCAATTGTTTGTATGTGTGTTTTATTAAAATAACAGCTGCTGTCTTTGGTAACCCAGATGAAGGTGAATTTTTAAATGGCTTTTTATCTTGACCCCTTTATACAAGAATGGAGCAATCTGTATTGCTCCATGTTAATTATAAAATTAAAATAGAGGGGGTAAAAGTTTGACTGGTATCCACCTTTTCATAATTTTACTTTTTAAGTTGTATTTGGAATACATTGATAGAAGAAACTGATTATTAACTTGTTCTTTTCCTGAATTTTTCATGTGTTTACTCGGTTACATGAGTATAAAAGATATTTTCAGTCCTATAATCCTCATTAATTGGAGTCTTTAAAAAAACCCACACTATTGTTCTACTTGTTACATGTCTATTCATACAGTAAATTCATTTCAAGATTTGTGCCAGTGGGTATTATTGGTGCTTTTTGAAGTCAAGGTGGACTGTCCATATCCAGGAAGGTCTTGTTAATGTTATGTTCATCTATAATGGCGTAGGGGAAATATATATTTTTTTAATATTGTGAACATTTGTACTGAATAACCTTTTTTTCCCCCCCGCAAGCAAAACTGGTGAACAGCGGATGAAGATATGGAATTCAAAGCTCTAATGGACCTTTTTGAAGAGAAGTTGTGGCTTATGTGGAGTTTACATGGGCCTCTTGATGGAAGACAGCTATCTGTTTAGTATTTGTGCATTTTACTAAAATGGCAGCTTAAAGTTGTGTATCTGCTATTGTGATGCCAATGCCGGTGTTTTAAGTGGAAAAAAATGACCTCTTTGCTTTGTGCTGTGTACACAAGATTTCTGGAAAAGTAAAGAAAAACCCTTTTTATGGCTCACACAGCTTAAAAGTAGCTGTCACTCAAACGTGCGCTCACAGTTGAGCTGCTTTTGTTTTATTCTAAATAAATTGTTTCTTTTGAGGAAAATGTTTTTCTGCCTGGAAGTGAATTGACGGCAAACCTTTGACCCCTTTGTTTGCAGCTGAGGGGGTACTTGCTGCTGCTCAGATCTTGTATGTCTTGAGCAAGAAGCAGGGAAACCATCAATTTCATTTTGACTATCACAGTGTGTCAATTCTGAAGGATCACTAGTGTTACTGTGACCCCCTTTGTTTGCAGTGAAGGGGATCATTTGCTTCTCGGTCCTCAACTTGATGAGGAAATGGTGCTGTTTGCTGGCATGCAAGAAGCCGGGGCAAGCACCCTAAGCCTCACCACAGTGCACAAGTCGGGGGCTTTGCTGGTTTGAAGAGCTGGAGTTGCTGAAATTTAAGTTTTGATTTATTTTGTTCACCCATCACGTTTGGCCTTAGTTTCATTTTTAATTTGAAGAAAAGTTTGAAATTGCTTTATCTTGCACTTAACATTTGCACCAAATTGCCAAAAAGAAAGAGAGATGCTCCGTATGCTTTTAAATGTTAATGATGATGTTAATAAAGCCTTTCCTGACACATTTGAGGAGCTCCTCCGTCTCCAGGGGCTTCTTACCAGAGTTATGCAGTGATGGGTTTAGTTCTGAATGGATGAAGAGTTCCTGAGAGCTAGTGTTTGTAATTAGAACCGTTACTTGGTATCTGTGCCTTATTTGACCTGTGGTTCTACGTGCCTTGGATGTGCATGCACTGTGACGGTTTCATAGGTACGAACGCACACTCAGGCCTTCGGTTGGTAGTACAGATTGTGAGGAAAAAGATGGAGGCATCCTTAAGGAGGAAAAAGTATTTGCCTTTAGTTCCTGCATTGTCCTGTACGCGGGCTCCTGAGCTTTGGAAGCCTGTTCCCAGTACAGGAGAACAACTCCTCTGTTTGCAGCAGGAGACTTCGGTGCACAGTGACAACGCTGGAGCTCAAGAGGAAGCCAGCAGTGCTGCACCATTGGCTTCAGACACCATTGTTGTTGTTTGCCAGTTTTAAACTTAACTAGTTGCAGACGAAGACCACCTTGAAATGCAGGCTTGTTGGGCTTGTTTTGAATTGTAACCTCGGATGGAAGAGCCTAGTGCTGTCTGTCTCCATGCGGGATGATTGCTAGGCAACAGGTGATTATCAACAAAGGATGCCACGGTTATTCTCTGCAAGGTGGTGTTCCAGTGGCAAACAGCTGTATAGACTCTTGTAAACAGGTAAGAGGGTTTTTAGAGGTCAAAAATGCATTGTAATTAATAGGGTTGAGGGCTTTTGCTATTTTGGGTATGTTACTCTGGATGGGAGGCTTTAGGCATGCTGCTGCCATTGCTAGTAGCTTCCTATCCTCACTGAAGTGTCATATTTACAAAATTTCACGCCAGAACTTTTGTCCTACTCGCTTTTTTCATTTATTCTTAACATTAAAAAAAAATTTTTTTTTTTTATTATGGGAGCTAAAGTGTTAAAATCTTAGTTATGGATTTGGGACCTGTAGTCTTGATGTCTTTTAAATTTTTCGTTTTCCAGTAAGCTTGGCTCCCACCATTATGATTTAGTAGTATAGGAGGACTTAAACCTACAAAAACATTGATCATTCCAAACTGATTGATAAGCCCCTAATTTAAGAGTGAATTTTCCTTACAGTGTACAGCAGAAAGAGACTTTGGGATGGATGGATACTTTAGCTAGCATGGCTAGCTTTTTTTCTTACCCCACAAAGAATTTAGGCACAAAAATTTAATATTAAAATTAGTCAACTGCAACTTCAATGAAGTGAATAGGCAGTGTTGTGAAAATCTGGCTTTTGTCTACTTTTACTATTTGCATTGTCTGTTTAGTCCTCACAACCTTCTGAGTTCTTTGAGTCCCCTCACATTAATTGTGAGGCTTTGGCAGCTTATCCCAAGTGCAACTTTTTAAGTGTCTCATTTTAAGTGTGATAAATTTTGAGTAGATGGGAATTATTCATTTGTTCCAGAAGACTTATGGTATCTAGAATAGCTCATCTGTAATAGCTACTTTTCCCACAGGTTTGATTGAACCCTTTGGATTGCTTAGCCAGACAGCTTATGCATCTGTATTTTGATATATTAAGAGGGGTGAAAACAAAGTACAGTGGTTTTTTTCAACTTGTCAGTGTCATTTTCAGGTTTTAAAAACAGACCTGCTTATCAGATTGCTACTGTTCAAGGCTTTGCTAAATGATGTCTCACCCGCATTTCTTTAAACATTTTATACCTGTTGGAGAAATGTCAGTTTTCAGTGTGTGAATTTTCTCTTGCTGGCCCACACCGAAAGCCCATTAGGTAGTTTTTCCAGTTAGCAACTAGACATTTTAAATCACTATGCAGGAATGTCACATTACACTTTCTACATATTTCTACATGTTTGGTGTCTTTCTAAGGTCTCGTGCTTCATTTCTCAAGTAAGAAGAAGAAAATGTTGAAAGCAGGGCATTTGCTTATTTGTATATAAAATTATATTGTGCAAAATTGGAAGGTACACAGTATGACAGTTTTTTTGAAACTACTCATGAAATTTTCTGAGTAATTTCCAGCTGCACTGTGAAGGAAAAAATACTGGGTCGAATGTTAAACCCAGAATTGATTTCATAAATTGGAAACTGCTGTTTTGAAGTATGTCTGTGGTTTCCCAGCATGTTTTATATGATCTGAATTTAGGGCTCTACTCTAAAGGAAATAACCCTAAGAACTGAAGCACCTCTGGATGGACTTGGGCTCATTTTGAGAATAGGGACTACTCTGACTTCAGTAAAACAATCCACATTTTATAAAATGCCATTTTAATAACTTAAGTCATGCACTTGTTAGGTGCTGTCGAGTCAGTTCTGACTCATAGTGATCCTGTGTACAACAGAATGGAACACTGGTTCTGCACCATCCTCAAAATGATTGTTATGCTTGAGCCCATTGCAGCAGTCACTGTCGATCCATCTGGTTGTGGGTCTTTCTCTTTGTCGTAGACCCCCGACTTTACCAAACGTGATGTCCTTCTCCAGGGACTGGTCCCTTCTGATAACATGTCTAAAGTATGTGAGACATAAAGTCTTGCCATCCGCACTACTAAGGAGCATTCAGACTGCACTTCTTCCAGGACAGATTTGGTCACTCTCTGGTAGTCCATGGTATATTTGATATTCTAATTATAAACTTTCATTGTTTACCTGAGGCAATAAGTTTACGGCTTTTGGTTTGTGTAGCATCTGTTTTTCTTAGCAATAGTATATCTGATTATGGCCTCTCTGACCACCACTTCCATCATGCATTTCGATTCTTTGGCTGTCCTTCAGCTTCCTTTTTTTTTGGTTAAAAGATCCTTAGACCCAATAACTTGAATTATAACCTACTTTTAAATTCTTAGTGGATGAATTCATTGCATAACAAAATGTCTCCAAATCTCAGACAAGACTGGTCTTATTAACCAAGAAGAGATTTTGGCCTCGAAGTGATATTATTTCACATGCTTCAACCCAAATGGCTGTAATACTAAGCTTTCAGTTGCGGTTTCTTTATAGTCGTTGGAATGTCGACTGTACGTTAGGAACTAAGGTGCCAAACATAGTAAAAATAGTCTCTACCCTCTTCACCAGTGTTTACTGTTTTTTAGTCTTGTATAAACCAATAAACAGTTAAATACCAGGGAAAGAGTTAACAGGTTAAGACTACTGTAGGTGAAATGGAAACCCTGGTGGCAAAGTGGTTAAGTGCTACGGCTGCTAACCAAGAGGACAGTAGTTTGAACCCACCAGGTGCTCTTTGGAAGCCATATGGGGGCAGTTCTACCCTGTCCTTTAGCGTTGCTATGAGTTGGAATCAACTCGACAGCAACAAGTTTGGTTTTTCTGTTTTTGTTAATAGTAATGTCACTTTACATCATTCTATCTCAAACTGATCGTTTGTCCTCAGTTCAACCCACTCCAACTGGCTTGCCTTTCAGGATTCCCTATGTTTGTTGGCCCAACCATCTTACTAGTTTTCCAGGCTTAGCCTGCACCGTATCTTTTTCATTGATCAACAAGCTTCTGCATCCTTATTCATGCTTCTCTTTTTGAAATGTCACTCCTAACCTTCCACCATTCCATGTCCTTCTCCGTCTAACAAATCCTTTTGTAAATCCCTTCCTGAGCACCCAGCTTGAAGTGATATGTTCATATGCTCAGTGTCATTTGTAAAAATTCATAAGCAATTAAACATTGGCCTGTGATATCTCACCTATAAACAAAAAAACCCATGTAGGGTTTCGTGGCAGATTCAAACTGCCGACCTTTTGGTTAGCAGCCATGGCGCTTAACCGCTATGCCACCAGGGTTTTCGTATTATTGATAGTCATTTGTTGAGTACTCTCTTTAGACCAAGCATTCTGCCAAGTACCATACACACATTGTCTCATTTAAGTCTCATTATTTTTTTTTATTGACCATAATCTGACAGCCAATAAGTGACGGAGCCAGGGGTCTAACCTGATCTTTGTCCCAGCTAGGGCTCTTAGTCACTTCCTCACTACTTTTTTTCTGGAGGCTGGAAATGGGATTAAAACTGTAAACATGACAGGGTCTGGGCAGTGAATTTCAAACATTTGCAGTACTTGAGAAACAGGCTTTTTGGCTTCATCCCCAGGCAGTCTGGGAGTTGTTAGGACCAGCAAGTTTCAGGAGTCTTTGTTCTTTTAAAACTCCCCAGGTAAATGTGATGTATTCTGTGGGCAGTAGACTATGTTGAGCAACATTGACCCATAGACAGTAGAATACTGAGGTATAAACCTAGGGTAGTGTCATGTTTAAGGCAAGGGAAGAGAAGGAAGTGCTGGAAAAGAACCCCAGGGAGGAGAGCCAAAGTAGTGTTAGGTCTCAGAAGGTGAGAGGAGTTGCTTCTGGACGATGAATTCGAAGCTGCTGCAGCAGACAAGGAGATAAAGACCACAAATGCCATGGAATTTATCACTTTTAAAATTGTCACTCAAGTAACAGTTTTATAGTCATGCAGTTATTTCTCCAAGGAACTCAATCTAGCTTAGTAATTTAATTTTGCCTCGTGACGGTTTGTGAAGAAGAATGACTGTTTATGAAATGCTAAAGGGATACCAGAAAAGTTTTGTGACTTGGCTAAGATACATTGTTCTTAGCTGCCCTTCTGTCAGTTCTGACTCGTGATGATCTTATGTACAACAGAACAAAACGTTGCCCAGTCCTGAGACATCCTTAATAATCACCAGCACGTTTGAGTTCACTGTTGGACTATTGTGCTAAACCATCTCACTGATGGTCTCCCCAGGCTCAGTGTCCCTTTGCTTCACCAAATGTGATGTCCTCTAGCAACTGATTGTCCTGATGATGTGTCCAAAGTAAGTGAGTCGGACAGTGTTCTGTTGTAATCCTTAAGGTTTTCGTTGGGTAATTTTCAGAAATAGATTGCCAAGCCATAGCTAAGAACTGGGTTATCTTTGAGTTTTCAGATGTTAATCTAAAAATAGTATGACTGCAATCTGTCTGAAAATTGAAAGTGATTAGGATTGAGTGTGTGTATGTACCCATGTAAATTGTCTGTTAATGGGCCATCTTTTTAATAGAATTGACACAAAAAGGAATGATAAAGTTGAGTGTATCTTTGCCTTGTAAATGGTTTAAAGATTTACTATTTTAAATTATGTATATTGCCTTTGTCTTCAATTAGTGTAGCTAGTTACCCTTCAGATATTTGGTGCCTGTTATGTAAAGACCAAAACCCATTGCTTTCGAGTCGGTTCCACCTCATAGTGACCCTGTAGGTCGAAGTACAACTGTGCCATAGAGTTTCCAAGGCTGTAAATTTTTATGGAAGCTGACTATCACATCTTTCTCCCACGGAGCTGCTGGTGGGTTCAAACCATCGACCTTTGGTTAGCAGCAGAGTGCTTAACCATTGTGCTACCAGGGCTCCTTGCCTATTTTATATCGGGCTTTATTCTAGATCTTGGGAGTATATTGGTGAAGAAAACAGACAAGTTTTTCTTTTCTCCTTGAACTTGTGTTTTGGTCCAGGAAGGGAGGCAGTAAATGATAAGTTAGGGCCTTAGTGGCCAAGGACAAAGGGTTTGGATTTTATTTTAGCTGCTAAATGCAGTGGGAAGCCATTGGTGGTTTTAAGCAGGGGCAGTGTTAGGATTGGATCAGGATTTGACTGCCTGTCTCTGAAAAATAACAAATTTCACTGCCTTACATGATAATGGAATACTGTAATTTTCCTTTAAATGGCAAGTAAAATAGCATTTCAGATTCTCTGTAAGACACAAAGATGCTCTTGTTCAGAGATAGCAGTGTTCTTTGATTTACATATAATCGTAAAGATTTTATTTCTTCTTGGGGCTTATAATTGTTGGCCACCTTGAGGTTTCAGAGTAGTTTCTAGTACATTCTCATTTCTCTCAACACGCTTTGTCATCTGTGTTTTCTCATGTAACACACTGACTGTGCTTTCTGTATTTCATAACTTGTAATTTTCTTAGTGGTCTCAGCTGAACTTCTGTGGTAAAGATTGATGTAGAAGGTCTGCTGTGGAACAGCTGCCATTCTGTGCAAACCAGACACGTGTGTGTATACAGTTTTTAAGTGCTGAATTGTTTTTGGACCTTTCTTAGTTGACCAACAGATTTCTTTTTTACCCATGAAAATACCCTAATGAAAGTTTTTTATGCACAGGCATGTTATTTATGTTCAGAGTAGAAATATTATTACTGGCAATATTAACACTTGGAGGTGCTATACACATACGTATTTTTTATTGCATATCGTAAGGCATATTTGGGAAAATTGATGTTTCATAAAATTGGTTTGCATTTTGGCATGTGGAAATTGCTACCAGTAATTTTACCAGCCAGTCAAACATCTCATATACTCTGGTTTGTGTATATTCTTTACATACAGAAATGCTTCAGTAAACTAGACTCCTTAATTGGAATTGTTTGGTATTTTATAGCAAAGGCCTCAACCCTGGCTGCCCATTAAAATCACCTGAGGAACTTTTTTTTTTGGTGGTGAAAATAATCGTAACAAAACCTACATCATCTCTATTTCTACATGTACAGTTCAGTGACATTGACTATATTCTTCAAGTTATGCAACCATTCTCACTATCCTTTTCCAAATCCACCATTAACATAACTCAATTCCCCCTAAGCAAAAACTCCCCCTTCCCCTCTCCCTCCCACCCCTGGTAACCAGTAATCTTTGGTTTCTATATTTTTGCCTATTCCATATAAGTGAGACCATACAATATTTGTCCTTTTGTGACCGACTTATTTTGCTCAGCATAGTGTTTCCAGGGTTCATCCATGTAGTGGCATGCATCCGGACTACTTTATGGCTTAGTAGGATCTCATTGTGTGTATATACCACATTTTGTTTATGCTTTCATCTATTGATGGGTATTTCAGTTGTTTTCATCTTTGTGCTATTGTTAAAAGTGCCACGGTGAACATTGTGTTTCTGTTTGTGTTCCTGCCTTCACTTCTGGGCGTATACCTAGGATTGGGATTGCTGGGTCATATGTAGTTCTGTGTTCAACATTTTGAGGAACTGCCAAAGTTTTCCACAGCAGCTGTACCATTTTACATTCCCACCAGCAGTGGATGAGGGTTCCAGCTTCTCGACAACCTCACCAACATCTGTTGTTTTCCTTTTTTTTTTTGATCAGTGCCATCCTATAGGGAAGAGATGGTATCTCATTGTGGTTTTGAATGGCTGATGGTATTGAGCATCTTTTCCTGTGCTTGTTGACCATTTGAATATCCTCTTTGGTGAAATGTCTGTTCAAATCATTTGCCCATTTTTTGACTGGTTTGCCTTTTTGTCGTTGTGTAAGTTTTTTTTTTTTTTAAATATATTTTAGATATTAGACCCCTGTTGGATATATAGTTCCCTGAGGAACTTTTTAATACCAGTATCTGGACCCTTTCTCAGAGATTGATTTAATTGGTCTTTGTCAAGTGGGGCTGTGCTAAGACCCAGATATATTTTTTCTTTTTAAAGCAGCCCAGGTGAGTCTGATGGGCAGCCAGGGTTGAAAACCACTACTTTAGAGACAAATCTCATGCATACTGAAACAGACACACAATCAGCCTCTTTAAGAATTGTTTGAAAATCAAAACCAAAAACTTTCAGAGTAAACTTGGGTTCAGCACAGTATATATTCTTAGTCTTTTAGAATCCTTACTATTTGAAGTGTAGTCCTTAGACCAGAAGCATTAGCATCACCTGGAAACTTGTCAGAAATGCAAAATCTCAGGGCTGCACCCCAACCCCACTAAGTGGAATCTACGTTTTTAACATGATCCTCAGGTGATTCTTATATATGTTAAAGCTTGAGAAGCACTACTTTAGATGTAGATACTATTCTGTGTAATAAAAACGGATGATTAGAACCGTATCTTATGTGCATAAGATTTGTGAATTAGTCAATGACGTTTACTTTAAAGTATTTAAAGAATATTTTCAATAAGAAAAGTGGGAACCAAAGTGTTCTTACGTAGTGAGCTTCAGGTGACCAGAAAATCAACCAGAGGTATCTCTCACGAAGACAGGAAGGAGGGCTTACTATTCTTGCCTATCCTAGTTGGTTGATTCTTGTTTATTTTGTTATGCTTATATTCTTTTTTCTTTTCCTAGTTCACGCTCTTCATTGTGATATAGAACACATTATTTGTTATAGGTACGGGTGAGGATATTTGAGACAGGGTTTGCTAATAGTGCCCCATGAGATGAATGTAGACAAGATTTAAAAAAAATAATTTTATTGTGGTATAACGTAACAAAATTTTGTCGTTTTAGCCATTTTTAAGTGTGAAGTGCGATGACAGTGATTACATTCACCATGTTGTACAATGATCACGGCTGTCTATTTCCAAAGTTTTTCAGCACCCTAAACTGAAACTTAACACCACTTAAGCAACAACTCCCCAGTCCCCTTTCCCTTCAGTCCTTGGTGAACTCTCGTTGCCATCAAGTGGATTCTGACTCATAGCAACCCTATAGGGCAGAGTAGAACTGCCCTATAGGGTTTCCAAGGAGCGCCTGGTGGATTTGAATGGCCGACCTTTTAGCTCTTAACCACTGTTGCACCAGGGCTCCTCCAGTCCTTGGTAACCACTAATAAGCTTTCCTATGTATGCGTTTGTCTAGTCTAGACATTTCATGTAAGTGGGAAAGATTGTTTTAAAAAGTACACAGCGCCAAATAATATATATTGATTCATATATGTTAAAGGAAAAGGTTCAGTATAAATGTTCAGAGAATGATGTAAATTGCAATGTATCATTTTAGGTAAAAGAATAGTTTTAATGTTAAGGTCATTTTCTAAAAAAAATATTCTATTGAGTTTTTGGTGAAAGTTTACACAGCAAGTTAGATTCCCATCTGACAATTTCCGTACAAATTGTTCAGTGACATTAGTTACAGTTAACACAATGTGTCAACATTCTCTTTAATTGTCTTTTGTTCCTTTCCCAGTACTGGGTAGTAGTTCCCCTGCTCCCTTACTATCTTTGCTTCTGAATAATTGTTGACTTTGGTCTCTTACTGATGGTTTTTAAGTAGTTCCCCAGTCTTACAGGTAATATCCTTTATTTTGTGTGTCACTGTGCTGTTTTGCTAAAGGGTGATCTTGGGGAATAGGCTGGGTTCAGGGGTACAGTTTGGCATTCTTTTAAATTAAGAATCTGATTTCTGCTCCATATATTTCTCCCATTCTATCTGGGACTGACTATTGTGACCCTGGTCATGACGGTCAGCGGTGGTAGCCAGTTCTTCTGGTCTCGGGATAGATGAGGTTGTGGCTCTCGTAGACTTGTTTCTTCTCTGTACTTTTGGTTGTCTTCTTATTGTTTTGCTCCTGGTGAGTAGAAACCCATAGTTGTGTCTTAGGTGGCTGCTTGCAAGCTTTTAAGACCTCAGACACTACTCACTTGACTAGGATGCAGATCATGATTTCTGTGAACCACGTTGTGCCAACTGACGGAGTTGTTCCATGAGACTATGGTCCTAAGAAAGGTCAGTTTTAAGATAAGATTCTGAAGTACATTCACCAAGCAATCATGTTGAAAAGTTGCAGCCAGATTATTCTCACATCCCACAATTTTTCTATATGTTAAATTCTATATCATATTTCAAGGAACTTTTCATCAAGCCTGGAACCCTGATGGCGCAGTGGTTAAGAGCTCAGCTGGTAACCAAGAGGTCAGCAGTTTGAATGCACCAGCCGCTTCTTGGAAACCCTATGGGGCAGTTCTGCTCTGTCCTATAGGTTTGTTATGAGTCAGAATCAACTTGAGGGCAATGAGTTTGGTTTTTTTGGTTTTCTTCAAGCACAGCAAGGTCAGGTTCTCTAGAACACTTTCCTAGGGTTCATTTGTGATTTATTGATTTCTCCTGAGAAATGAAAGGTTCGTTTTTAGTGGAGATTTAATTATAGGTTTTTTTTGTCCTGACAAATTTCATTTGTGAAGTTTACCTTCTGCAGTGTTGTAATCTTACTGAAAATTCTTACCACAAAAGGAATGAATTCATTTGAACATCAATAATAAATAAGTGGTAGGAACTACTTTATTTCTGTGATATACTGAATTTTTTCCTTTAATGTAGTTTAAAGATATTTTGAACCTTCAAAAACATATTCTTTTGCTTGCTATTCCTTAAGTTTAGAGGTATCTGAAGCCCCAATACATTTTTGTAAACACATGGTATTGGATCCCCCTCCACTCCTTTTTTTTTTTCTTTTTTAATACCCAAGTTTAGAGGCAGCATTTCTAAGTACAGTAATTGGTTAAATATCTTTTTTTCCTCCTGGGTTTCTTTTTAGGAGCTACTGACAAAAATCTATAGCTGACCTTGGGATCTGGCTTTATAATTCAGCAACTAAAAGATGAGTTCTAATTGGCAGACTTCTGGCATTGGCACTTGTCCTCCTGTTTCTATAGAAACTGGGTTGGAAGTCAGAGCTGCACAAAGGGAAAGGGTAAGTTTCTTTAAAATTCCATATTTATAAACCCATATCTTATTAACTGTGGCATGGTGTCAGTTTTCATGTAAGGAACTAAAACGCACGTTTGAACTACTAATTTTCACTTGAGTGGAAACTGACATCAAGCCATTAAACGTAATAGGAGGGTTTAAATATGGATTTATTTTTCTCATGACTCTGACTTCACGTTTCTTGAAGGAGTGGGGTTGGAAGGACTCAATATATATTCCTCACTTTCAGTTATTCCTAATTTGTGGATCATAAAATTGTATTTTATCCTCCTAGATCTTATTCTGTGACACTTTCGTGGTAAGTGGAAATTGGAATATAAAGTATGTACAGAGGACATTTTTAAAAGTCTGCATGAATTTACGTCTTCTTTTCAGAGCAAAATCTGATTCTTCTTTCTATTCTAAAACAAGTACTGTACTACTGACCAGATTTTTTTTTTTAGCCTCTTTCCTTTCTTAGCCAAGCAGGATGAGGTCGTCTATTGGGGCACATACATTTGATCTCATCCAGGCAGACACCCATTATTCATAGAACCTAAGACACCTGCCATTTGGTGAGTCATCTTATTGCTATGGCTTCTGAGGGCTGTGGTGCACAGTTGGGGCAGTTAGGCTTGAAATTGTTTAATCAAATGTGAAAAACAAACTGATCTATAGAGTGGTGTATGTAAACAACACACTAAACTGACTGCTTTGGGATATTGGAAGGAAGACAGTATTAGCTCTTGCTTTGTAAAAGTTGTCTTCCTTATTTTCTTGGTCCTGATACACTACTCTTAAGGAGTGGGCTTCTCTTTTCTTTGCTGAAAGAACATTGATATTGGTTGGTACAAACCCAAACCCAAACCAAACTCGTTGCCATTGAGTTGATTCCAACTCATAGTGACCCTGTAGGACAGAATAGCACTGCCCCATAGGGTTTCCAAGGAGCAGCTGGTGGATTCGAACTGCCAACCTTTAGGTTAGCAGCCGAATACTTAACTGCTGCGCCACTGGAGCTCCTGGTACAAATTAAAGGTTGGGAAATCTTGGCTTTATTTCAGTGCAAATCATCAGTTGTAAAAACAAGTGAAAGTTGGAAGTAAACTCATTTTTCAAAGTTGCACTTAACAAGTCCCTGATCAGTTAATGCCTAAAAGTGGATCCTCATTAAAAATGATATGTCTCCCTTGCTTAACTATAGGAAACCCTGGTGGCATAGTGGTTTAAGTGCTAAGGCCGCTAACCAAAAGGTCAGCAGTTCAAATCTGCCACGCGAAACTATGGGGCAGTTCTGCTTTGTCCTACAGGGTCACCATGAGTTGGAATCGACTCAACGGCAATGGGTTGTTTAACTATTAGCCTTTATCCTGTTAGTTTCTGTTTTACTCACCAGGGCTCGAGTGAGGTAAAAATAGAATTGAATTTGTGATTTTTTGGGAAGATGGCTAGAAAAAACTAGTTTTTAACCACATATTGTCAAGTACCCAGAGATGGTCCCTACTCCTTAGTAAGGGTGACTGGACTCATCCTAGTTTTAAAACTGAAAGTCGTCTAACCCAGGAACCCCCTCATTTCCAGCCAAACCTGGGCATTTGGTCACCCTATTTTATGTCATTCTCTGCTTTCTTAAAAAGGTTTCACTAGCTTGTTATTGATCATTATTTTGGGTAGACGGATATTTAAAGATAACACTAACTTCTTTCTGAACGTACCAGGGGTTAAGCTCTTTTTTTTTTTTAAAGATATGGTTGTCTTATTTCAGTGATCCTCGATAATGCCAGCTTCCTTTTCATAGAAATAAAACATGAATTTTCAGCTGCCTTTAATTGACTCCAAGTACTTTAGTGTTTTTGTTTTTTCATTTATGTGTATATGTTAAGACCATAGGTGATAAATACGAGACAAATAGGTAGACATTTGGGGCAAATGAGTAGACGTATAAGACAAATATCTGGACATAAACTCTCATGTAAAGTGTCTTAGCTTGTTTAAGAGAAACATTCAAGTTTCTAAAATAATTTGGCTTTCTGTTGAGGCCATCAGAGAAACCACTGTCCAAGTTTTGCATTATGTCTTAAAAACAACCATAATCAAACATTAATATGTGGTATGTTTTTTCTTGCATGGAAACAGCTCATTTTACAGTTAGGCAAATTTATTTACTAAGGAGTTAACTATTTAAAAAACATCGCATCGCATGTATTAATGTGCCTAGAACATTTGAAAAATAACAAAATTATCATTTCAGCCCATTTAAGTATAATTGTTATTTTTATTAAATTTTAAGCTTATAGAAAATCATTAAAGAAGAAAATCCAGGGCCTAACACTGGTGATTAGATTTTAGAATGGACTATGTTAAGAACTAGCTTTATAACCTTAGGCCGGTAACTTGGTTTTAATTTGCTTTTGTTCCTTATGCGTGAAATAGGAATAATAATACCTACTCAAACTTCCACCAGGAGGATAGACATGACAGTGAGGTAATAGGTATGAAAGAATGCCAAAGTTAAAAGTACTATAAGGTAAAGTTTTAGTATCAGAAATAATATTTAACGATCACCATATATAGAAAATGTCTTCATTTACAATGATGGTATGGCATTAGAGTAAGCACAAGAAACAATATCAGTTTTAAATATAACCCAGTAAGTAGCTAAGAAGAAAATGTACTGAACTTTTATGTTTAAATTATCATAGCTTTCCTAAATACATATATTTTTCAAGGCTTACAATTTATAAATATTCTAACTGGATATTCCAGTATTAAGGAATTATAAATGTCATGAATTTAGGCATTACCTTCTCTAATTAGGTTGAGTGAGGACAGATACTTGATATTGGAAGACCTAAAAAAGTTAATTTTCTTAACAACTGCTTGGTTATTGCATTGTGACAGATACGTTTTGTGGCTTTAAATTTTTTTGTTTTTAGTTCCTAAATACTTTGCATTTATTCTTTCTTTCATTTCAGCCTAGAAATTAAAATTTTATGTCACTTTAAGTTAGAACAAATTCGTTATTATGTAATTGCTTTTGATTAAATTAGCTTCATAATCTCTTGATACTTCTAAGAAGCCAGGGTGACAGAGAGGAACTATGCTCTATAGGGTTTTATGTCAGTCCATGTTTGAATTGTGACCAAGTTATTTACTTTCTTTGGCTTTCAGTTTATTCATTTGTAAAATCGGCATCATCATATCTGCTTCGGAAGATTATTTTGGAGATCGAGATGATATATAAAATGTGCCTACCGTACGTAGCTACTGGTATACATTAGATGTGCAAATAAAGTTATTCACCACCCCACCATCGCAGACACACATATCCATAACCGAAGTCTAGTATTTATTTCCGCTTTGTCTCATAGGGGTCTCTTGAGTGTGAAAGAAAAATTGAATCAGTGAACTATTTTGCTTTTCTTGAAACTATATATATATATATATATGGGATTGCGTTCTTAGATTGTGAATTTCTAGAAATATGTTACATCATCTTTTAAAATTGTCCATGAAAGTAGTAAATAAATAGGAACCTCATTAGATAATTACTAATACAGTGAATACATTAGTTATAGAAGCCTTTAGGTTCTTACAGTCAAGAGATTTAGGCTTTCTTAATCCACAGCACACCACAGGTAAGATGAAGAACTTTTCTGTCTTGTAAGACTCATAAAACCTGTCTGAATCAGAATTCAACTTGGAGTTATTTAATTGACCCTACTTAGAAGTTTGCTTAGATGGGAGGCAAAAATTTCGTTGTCCTAGGTATAATCTGAGTAATTACTATATCTCCCTCTTTTTTGAGAACAGTTACTACTTAAATGGGGAAGGGAGGATGAGAGTAGGTCCTTGTAAAATTTTTTATTTCTTTTATCCTGTTTTTACATAGAAAACAGAAGAAAGGCAATTAGCTACTGTTGTGTATGAAGGGCGTTTTACTCGTTACAACTGTATTTTCATTAATCCTCCGAATGTACCTGTGATGTAGTTTGATGGCATTAGCCCTATTTTTAGAGGGGGAAATTAGGGCTCAGAGATTTCCCGAGATCATACGGTAACAAGTGGCAGAGCTAGGGTTTATATTATTAATTACCTATTTTTCCTGTCTGTGTGTGTGAGAGGGATGGTATTTTAGTTTTTTTTTTCTTACTTAAGACAACTGAGATTTGAACCCAGATTAATTTGGCTCCAAAGCTCATGGGAAGCATTCAGGAACACAAAGGTGAATAAAACATCACCTGCTGTCTAGATCTTCCATGGGAAGATACATGAAAAAGATATATATGCTTATGTAATACTCTGAGAAGTTTGATGGGATTCCAAATGAGAGAATAACTTAACGCTGGGGAGGCTTTTCCAGAGGAGGTGGCCTTTCTGTAAGTTAGATTGGAAGGATAAGTGGGAGTGTGCCTGGTGGAGAAGGCAAGCCATTGGGATCGTAGCTGGTGGCAAAGCTTCAGAGCATGCGTAAGGGGTGAAAGATACGGCCTCTTGGAACTAAAGCCAGGCCTTCAGGTTAGGATTTTTCTCTACAGGGAATCACAGACATTTTAAAGCAGAGAGAAATGGAAGTCTGGAATAATAAAAATGTTAGTTTTTTCTTCTTTTGCAATTTTTAAATATTGTTACAGATATACACCAATTCAACAATTTCTACATGTACAGTTTGGTTACACTGATTACATTCTTCAGGTTGTGCAACCATTCTGCCAGTCCTTTTCCAAATTATTCCTCTACCATTTACATAAACTTACTGCTCCTTTAGCTTCTTATCTATTGTCGATTTGATCCCATATAGATAATCCTTTAAAAAAGCGTAATGCTCAAGGCAGACATTCTTTGCTAATTAAGCTAGAGTTTGGTTTGATTTGGAGCCCTCGTGGTGCAGTGGTTAAGCATTTGGCTACTAACCAAAAAGTTTGGCCGTCAAATCCACCATCTGCTCCTTGGAAACCCTATGGGGCAGTTCTACTCTGTCCTGTTGGGTCACTATGAGTTGGAATCGACTTGACGGCAGTGGTTTGGTTTGCTTTTTTTCATTGTTTGGTTTAAAGAAGACTTCAGGGGATATTTTTGGTTTAAGGTTTAAAGATTATCTCGGCAGTAGTTTTAGGATTTCATCCAGGCCCTGTGGCTTTAGAAAGTCTGATTTCCATAAGAATTTGAAATTCTGTTCTGCGTTTTGACCCTTTTGATCAGGATTCTTCCATAGGACCTTTGATCAAAAACATTCAGTAATAGTAGCCAAGCACCATCTAGTTGTTCTGGTCTCATGGCAGATGAGGCGGTTAGCCCTGCATTCCATTTCCTCCTCCTATTCCTGACCTTCCTTTTCCTGTGTTCCTACAGGCAAATAGAGACCAATTGGTATAAGCTTTACATTAGGAAGTATATTTTACATTACATAGATGTGTAAGTGTATATGAAAAAAAGTGATCACAATAAAGTGATGCACCCTATTTTCTAATAGAATTGTAGTCTGTCCTTTTCATTTCAAAGTACAGAGTGCTGATCGTGACCCAATAAGTTGATTTCAAGACCTACGTACACCCCTATAGCTTTTTCCTTTTAGGGGAGTGGTCCTCACAGCACTTTCCTTGTCTTCTCACGTGTTGAACTCTAAACGTTTTAAGATGTATACAAAAACAAAATCTCTAAACATGTTCTAGTTCTTCTTACTTGACTTTATCATTTGAACAAGATATTCTGTTCCTTAGTATTTGTTACTTCCCTGTACTTTTGGTCTAGTAAAATTGAAAAGTTCCAAGGTGTAATTGGAGCAGCCAGTGAAGAAGGATCAAGATTGTACAAACACATCAGTAAACTGTATTTTAGCTGTGTTTTCTGTATCTCACTGACCTGGGCACTAGCATCATAATAGCTCTGCCAGGTACTTCTGGTATTTAGCCTCCTTTTCCCACTATACAACAATTCTGGGCTTGACTTTAAAATTCTATCCCGCTTTCCAGGCGTAAAGTGTAGCTTAAGAGTTAGACAGCATTGGAAGGAGTATGTTCATAAATACTAATAAAGGAGTCAGTTGTATATTTGTGTAAATTTTTTCTTTTGAATAAGCACACCTGAATTGAACCTCAAAAGGTGGTGTACTTTTTCCCTTCTAGCAATAATTTTTGTTATCCTAAGTAAAAGGTCGATGGTGTAGCTGTTAAGTGCTACAGCTGCTAACCAAAGGGTTGGCAGTTCAAATCTGCCAGGCCCTCCTTGGAAACTCTATGGGGCAGTTCTACTCTGTCCTATAGGGTCGCTATTAGTCGGAGTCGACTCGACAGCACTGGCTTTGGTTAAAGTAGAGGGTCAGCAAAAGAGGAAAACCCTCAAGATGAATTGAAGTGGTGGCTGCAACAGTGGGCTCAAGCATAACAATGAATGTGAGGATGGTGCAGGACCAGGCAGTGTTTCGTTCTGTTGTGCATAGGGTACCTAACAACAACCTCAAAAAGTTTATATACTTTTTTTTTTTTTTAACATTTGCCTTTTCTTGTCTTTTTATATAAGTAAGGTCATACAATATTTGTACTTTTGTGATTGGCTTCTTTCACTCAGCGTAATGTTTTCAGGCTCCATCCATACTGTAGTAAATACCAAAACCTCATTTCTCCTACTGGCTGGGTAGTATTCCATTGTATATATGTACTACATTTTGTTTATCCATTCATCTGCTGATGGGTATTTAGGTTGTTCCCTCCTTTTAGCTATGGTGAATAGTGCTGCAGTGAACGTTGGTGTATAAGTCTCTTTTTAAGTCTCTGATTTCAAATTTTTTGGGTAGGAGTAGAATTGCTGGTTCATATGGGAGTTCCATTTTTAGTTTTTTTTTTTTTTTTTTTTGAAAACACTGTTTTCCACTATACTTCTTTTGATATATCCCTTTTCTAAGTCTTGAGTTTATAGAGATGCAGACCTGACATCATCGTAAAACTTAGTTTCATGGAGGTGAAGGAGAGAAGTGAACACAAGTCTAACTTTCCGGGAGACCAATAGGCAAAGTGGAACTCTGTTGATCTTTTTTTGCATTCATTTCTTTCCTGTCTTATGAATAGTCCTCTCACCATCTCTCTCCTCCCCCCACCACCCCAAGGTAAGATGAATAATCAGACAGGATATATATACAGAGTTTCTGAGGTCTTGGGTGTAATTTTTTTTATTATAATTTTAATACAAAATATGTATTTTCTTTTGGGGGGATTGTTAATGATGCTTACTTTTGCTAGATGTTTTGACAATGTTAATGACTGTTTCTACTCACCAGTACAGGAAATATCAATGCCAGGTAACCGCCAGAGAAAATGGCAAGAAGATGGAGTAGGTCATAAGTAGTGGAAACGTGGTGGCTAAAGGAACAAACAGGTTACTGATGCTGCAGAGGATGAGGTAAGACTTGTGCTAATGATCGAGTTTTGACCAGCAACCCAGCCAGAGATAATCCGACTGACTGTCTTAGTAATACCTGGCACAATGCTGGAAAAAGCCTTATGAAATCCTGATTTCATTTTCCTGGTCCCTTTGAAAAATGTGAATACATAAGACATCTTTTCATAAGTAATATGTATGGCCTCGTCCTAAAGCCAGGATGTGTGAAAAAAGTTGGTTTCACAAACAGGGAAGTCTATCAGTAGCATCTCTCATTTGCTTACCTCTTCCAAACACATGTAATAAAATACTGAACTGGCTCCTCCAGATTTGGGTAAACACCCCATCAAATTGCCAGGTGTTTTTTTTCTTACTGGGTTTGGGAGGCTCAAAACCGGGAATCCCTGGAGGCCAGGCATTCCCTTCCTCTAAAAGGTCCTACAGCTGAGGAATTCCTCAGGCCAATTTCCTGGGGAAGTCATATCCTTGAAGATTAGAACATAAATAATAAAGTCTTATATTGGGTAACAAAACTGATGTTGGACTCTTTCTTATAATTGCATATGAAGCTTTAGTAATTAAATTCTCCAAAATCAATCATTATGCTTAATTTAAAAATACTTGGGAAGTCTGGAACTGGAAGATCCTATATTGAGCATTGGAGCTATGGTATAACCTGAATAAGGTTTAACAACCATGTTTTTTACTCAGTCTCATGACAGTGGAACTTTACCCTTTATCCTGTTATAAAGTAATGTAGCAGTTAAACACTGAGAGAAACTTTCACCAGGAGTAGCATAAGCTGCACTTGGTGTGTATTTTAAATTCTTC
This sequence comes from Elephas maximus indicus, assembly GCF_024166365.1. NCBI lineage: Eukaryota > Metazoa > Chordata > Mammalia > Proboscidea > Elephantidae > Elephas > Elephas maximus. The sequence goes on along the minus strand of NC_064821.1, from coordinate 170,934,904 downwards.
TTGCGTGGCTGAAATATTTAATTGCTCCACAAAAAATGAATAAAAAATGCTTACTACCGTTTCTGTATTTTTGTAAGTTACTTCCGAAGATACGTGTTGATATGTTACGTTCTTTGGTTCTGTTGTATAGCCTTAGTCTTACCTAAATTGATGATGTTGTTAAGTGCCATCAGGTCGACTTTGACTCACAGTGCCCCTATGTGACAGAGTAGAACTACGTCATAGGGTTTTCTAGGCTGTGATCTTTATGGGAGCAGATAGCTAGGTCTTTCTCCCATGGAGCCAAATGGGTGGGTTTGAACTGCCAACCTTTCATTTAGCAGCTAAGTGCTTAACCCATTGTGCCACCAGGGCTCCTTGCTCTAAATTAATACTACCAGACATTTTAGTTAGTGAAGAAAAACAAAAAAAAGAACCAGTTTACCTTTGCATCTTCTCTTGAGTACACAAGCTTTATTTGACTAAAATAAAGTATCTTTGTATAGGCAGTCCCTGGGTTACTAACGTCCAGTTTAGGGACAAGTTGTATTTGCCTTTAATGTTACATAATTTGCTCTCTCTTTGAAATGATGGAACCAACCCCTGCTGAAATTCTACCACAGATTCTTTATCACAGTCACCTTCACTTGTTGTACATGCAGCTTTTAAATCATTGAAAAGGCTTGGAGCTTTTTCTTCTGCTAAAGTAAGGCTAAATAAGAACTGTGTGCACCTGCTCCAGCTTACCTACAAATCCCACTTAAAGGCAGAGTTAGGAAAGATCTCGTTCCTAACCTGCGGACTTCGTATAATTGGAACAGCTGAAAAGGGAGGGTATAGTCAGGTTTGTAAAGGAACAAACATGGGCTTGGTAAGTTCAGTCTTTTTAAGAAATCAGGAAGAGAAAAGTTGATGTTGAGCTACTACTGAGAATTTCCAGAAGTATAATTAGAGTGTACCACTTCCACCTCCGTATTTCTTTTTATTTTCTTAGTCTCCCTATTTTATCATTTGAGATAACTCGTAAGTCTTCTGAATTGAGCATTTTGTTTCCAAACATTTTCATAAATACTCAGCTAAAATGTTTTTCTTTTTAACTTATATTCTAATTTACTTTAAATATGAGCCAGTTCATTAGTGACTAGCTTAAACATTCATATTTGTCTGTCTTACTATGAGTTCTAGGGGAATTTATTTAGCTACAAATATTGCCAGAACATCTATTGAATGCTTACTATGAGCCGAACAATATTGTAAACTCTTCAACCATTACTTGCATAATCCTGACAAATTTATGAGGGTGTAGATGCTATTATCACTATGTCACTGATGAGGAAGTTGAGACACAGAGAAGTCAAGCAACTTGCCCAAAATCACACAGGTAGAAAATATAGAGCCAGAACTTGGACCCGGCAAGTCTAACTCCAGAACCAGTCCTCTTAACCACTATAGTCTGCTGTCTACCTAAGATTTTTCTTGCTTTATGGAGCAGCTGTTGCCACTGAGCACAAGCTTTTTGAAATTCAACATTTACCCAATACAGGCAGTTCCCTGGGTTACAAATAGGATTTGTTCCTAAGTCAGTCTTTAAGTTGAATTTGTAGGTAAGTTGGAACAGGTACATAAGGTTCTTGTTGTTGTTAGGTGCCGTCGAGTTGATTCCAACTCATAGCAACGCTGTAGGAAGGGCAGAACTGCCCCGAAGGGTTTCCATGGAATGGCTGGTGGACTTGAACTACTGACGTTTTGGTTAGCAGCCGAGCTGTTAACCACTACTCCACCGGGGCTCCTAAGGTTCTTATTTAGCATCAGGCAGATGTGTGTCTTAGTATATATTTTACCTTTCTGTGCATATAAAACACTTAAACACTTCCAAACTGTGCAGCGTTTCCATAAGCATCACTAAGTAGTGTGTGCGTTTGTTATTACGGACCATTGTATTTAACTGAAAATTTTAATACAACAGGCTTTATGGCAGTCCATTTTAAGTTTGAGGTGTCCGTAAGTTGGACGTTTGTAACTTGGAGACTGCCTGTAAATACTCAAAGCCTACTATGTCAGACTCTAGTATAGGAAGATGAATAAGACTTGGTTCACAGCCCACCTCTACCACCTCTAGGTACCAGATAATACAAGGGCACCTAAATAGGAGAGAGAAATTGGTCAATTAAAAATAACTTCTTAATTCACAATACTCTGTTTATAGGCTCAGAAGAGGCTCCCACCATTAAATAGTCAGTCCAGTTATTATTGAAAACACTACTTTGTCCTCTGAATTTAACTGAAAGCATAAAAAGTCCATTGACTTAGCCGCAAACAGTGCTGTATTTCTGTGGAAACGGTCATTTGGCAATAGAGCTGCACCAGGTAGATAGATTGGAAGGAGATTGATACTTGTACTAAAAGAAAAAAAAATTGGAAAAGAGCTATTTCATATGCTAGGAAATTTTAGTGTTTTAAGTGTGGATTTTAAATACCCTGAAGTGAGGAGGATATGTGTACATTTATGTACAGAAAATATAGAATTAGATAGTGGGAATCATTTGGAAACTGCCTTAGGAGAAGGAACAGCCTTTCATCCCAAGGTATTTTTTAATTGCCTTCAAAGAGGACAGATGTTAATCTTTCCTTTGAAGTGTCTCAGTTTCCTCATCAGTAATGTAGTTACTTGATTTCAGCATGTTCTGACCAGAACTGACGTGTGTGGGCTTCTCGAGATAGAACTGTCGATAAGCACTGCTTTTCTAGCATAAGGATTTGTCAGCTGGTCCTGTTCATCGTTAAACTAGATATTTTTTGACTTAGGAATGATTCACCAAAATTGCTATGTAGGTACTAACCGGCGTATGAACATATAGTTTTTCCCAATAATTCAAAGTTACTTTTTAGTATAATATACTTACTACCTCAGGTACAAAAAAATTTGTGAGGTGAATGGTTTTTAATTCATTTGTGGAAATTTATAGTTGGTATATAAAAGATCTATTCAGGGACATTTTCTTTTTACTAACTTTTCCATTGATTTTATTGAGTCTGATGGAGGAGGTATTTTTTTTCTTAAAGGAAAAATTTTTTTTCTTAAAGGAAAAATTTGAAAAATGAGTGCTTGGCAGGGGTGAGTGCTTGGCAGGGTTATGGGAGGGAGAGAGTCCTGGTTTTGCCAGGCGTATCTCTTTCAGTGCAGGGTGTTTCTCCACCTGTGCAGTTTCATTAGGCATTTAAACCTGTGGTGAACTCTTAGGAGTTGCATGTGTGAGCTGACATAGCCAGAAAGTAGTTTAAGACCTCTTCTGTGTGTCCTTCAGGAAAGCGGCATGTTTACTTTAGATATTGTGCTCATTTCCTCTATGGTAATACCTCAAAATCGGTTACTTTAAAAGCCTTCACTTTCAGTCACCAAATGGGAGAGACCGATAGTTGAGAAAGTTAAAATGATTCACCTGGCCAGTCATATAGATCTATTAGAAATCTTGTAAAAGGTGCCAACAGAAATGTCAACTCCCATCCCAGAACAAGCAATGGCAGTAGAAAAAGACAATCGTTTTTTTAAAATATTACCACAGAAGCTATTTGATACAAGAAAGCAGAACCCAAACCTAAAAGAAAAACAGGTAGTAGCTTTGAATCACTTTCCCATACAAGATAGTCTCCTGCATATGAGATATTATAACTAGACCCTTTGGACCTATGGACAGTAAAAGGGAAGGTTCCTAGCTCCGTCTTTTATAGTCTCATTTTTATAGTGGACTTTCCAGGTAAAAGTCCCATAGTTACACAAAGGGAATGCTTGTAGTGCAGCTCCTGATCAAATACCCACCGGTACCAAGGAAAGCTCCAAGAATGAAGTTTTCTCTTCAAATATTTGAGAAGTAATGGCAACCAGGGAACCTTGAGAGAAAAAAGAAAGGCAAATATAGTACTAGGTAAATGTGCTGTGGCATCACTTACCCTCTGATGTGCAATTTAAATGAAAGACTGAAGGAAAACATGAGGACTCTACTTTGGAATGCTGTGTCTCCTACAAAAACGTGTCTGAGTTGGGTTTCTTAATATACTCGGTTTCACACCATTTTGGTTTTTGGAAGAAGAGTTCTTTTAAAAGAGAAGGATTGTAAATAAGCAGGTTTAGAAGAGAAGCTGTAAATACATTATAAAGTTGACAAGATGGGATTGAATCTAGTGTCCTATGTCTACGACAAGGTTGAATCCATTAATATGCTTCACCATGTTTCAACTCCAGGTAAAACTAAAGGAGAATAAGTCGGTTCTATATTTTGTTTTGAGTATGATTAGATGACTACAACTTCAAGGTTTGAATTCCAATTGAGGGCGTGGTTTGTTCAGCCTATATTAAGGCATTACTGGACTGTAAAAAAAAAAAAACAAAAAACAAGAAAAACTGACATGAAATAAAAAAGTTGAGTTCTTCAACTTACTTTTTTTGAGCCCCAGTTTTTCCAGCATAGTTACCAAATCAAGCAGAGGCTACATGCTGCACGTCCTTAATTTCTCAGCTACGTATTTGTAAATGAGTCTGGATTTCAGCAATGCTTCAGTCTTTCTGACTGACAGAGGAATCTTTCTGGAATGGCACTTTGCTCCTCCTTGAACAGTAAGCTTATTGCTGGCTTTATAACTGTAGAAGAACAAAGTGATTACATAATCAATCCAATCCAGCCAGTTTGCTCTGAGGTGCCTTCAAACTCTTGAAAAGCCACAAAGAAAATTCCAAAAGTCTTGGTCATCCCCAGCAGAAACATGATTACCTAAATCAAAGCAGAGTAAACAATCGAAGTCAGGTGGTAAGTGAGCTACTAGACGAGGTTACAGCTGCTGGAGGTTATGATTCTTACTAGTACTAGTGTGCATTTATTGACAGTTCCTCATTGTATATTTTGTATTTCATGGGAAAGTCATTCCTTTTAGAGGGTTGATAGGAGTCAGAATCGACTCAAAGGCAAAGGTTTTGGTTTTTTGGTTTTAAGCACTTGAAAGCATCTCATTTAATCTTTTTTTACAAGGTTATGGAATAGACATGTCAGTGCTGTATTATAGATCTGGAAATTGCAATTTAGAGAGAGAAAGTCGCCTAAGATGGAGATGCTGGAGCTGAGACCTGAGCGCAGACCAACCTCTACTACCTCTGCTGTCCTGTTACAGTACCACCGTCTTAAACAACAGCCAACTCCAGTTACCTTGATGGGAGAAGTGCATTTGTCCAAAGAATCATTCTCATCTTTTAGGTTAGCTTTGCTTTTACCTCTGCTCCTGAGCTGAGTACTCCCCCGCCACGTGATGTATAATTAGAGTGATGTATAACTTATCATCTAAGTTGGGACACTTGGGAAAGAAAGGGAGTGCTATTAATATGTCAAGACAGTATGGGTAAACTGGGATGTGTGGTCATGTGCCCCATCTGGCCCACCTAACCCTTCTTGCTTGTATCTTTCCCTCCTCTCAACTGTCTCCCCCTCTAGAAGGAACACTCCTTTTGAGGTCAGGTTTTCCTCCTGGAGAGTATTAACATTTGTTTCTTAGAATTCTGATTAGTCTGAGGCAGTGAAGAGCTACGACTTCTTCCCATTTTTGTTTACCAGCCAAACTATTCTCTGCAGGCTCAGGAGGGGAAAGTCAAAGGGAGACTTGCCAGGCCTGCAGGCACTCGCAAAACCCAAGAGACAGTGTACTCTTCCGTTTGTTGTCAGCTACTATTGAGCCAGCCCCAACTCATGGCACTACCATGCGCAACAGAACAAAACTCTGCCTGGTCTTGCACCATTCCCATGATAGGTTGGGGACTGGACCATGTTTTCTTGTGATGCATAGGATCTTCATTGGCTGAGTTTCAGAAATAGATTACCAGGCCTTTCCTCTTAGTCTGGAAGCTCCGCTGAGACCTGTTTAGCATCATAGTTGACAGGTGGTGGTGGCCGCATATGAGGTATTTGGCCAAGAATCAAACCCATGTCTCCACATGGAAGGGGAGAATTCTACCACTGAACCACCAATGTTTCCTAGCTTTCCTCTTTCTGTTCCATTTTCCAGTGGCCTTGGTTTTTCATGAAGGACCCTGGGTTGTACAGTTTGCCCTTGACTGCTAACCTAAAGATTAGCAGTTCTGACTCATCCAGTGGTACCACAGAAGAAAGACCTGCCAATCTGCTGTAAAGCTTACAGCCAAGAAAGTCCTATGGAACGTTTCTACTGGGTAACACATGGGGTCTCCATGAGTCAAAATCTGCTTGGTAGCAACAGGTTTTTGGTTTTTGTGGCCATTTTCTCTGCTCTCAACCTGAACATGCATTGCTTAAGAACCACAGAACCCTCGGTTCCATTTCACTGATTCCACTTCTCTGTCCACCTGGTAAATGTTTTCCTCCATGGTTCTGCACTCCTCTCACATTATACATACTCTCTGGACAAGCATTCACCATCAAGGTTTTAATTACCACCAATGTACTTATGGTGTAGTCAGTAGCATGGGTTCTTCAGTCTGACTGCCTTGGCCTGAATCCTGGCTCTACCTCCTACTAGCTGTGTGACTTTGGGCAAACTTCAGAGAGGTTACACTCTCTTGTAAAGTGGGGACATACCAAGCTCAGGACTGTGAAGATTTAGAAAATGTTGGTAAAGTCCTTAATTCTTGGCACTTAATACGCAAGCCATTAACTATAATTTCATTATTACAATTATCCTTTCTCAAGGGCTTCAGACTCATTTATACAACTGCCTACCACCTCTAATTCAGGTTCAAATCCCAAACCAAACTCAAATCCTTCCCTTAAGCCTACACTTCCTTTTCAGTTCTCTTGATTGGTTCTATCCGCCCACTTGGAAACTCTGGAGGGCTAGTGGTTAAGAGCTATGCCTGCTAACTAAAAGATCGGCAGTGTGAATCCACTAGACGCTCCTTGGAAACCCTGTGGGGCAGTTCTGCTCTGTGCTGTAGGGTCTCTATGAGTCGGTATCAACTCAAAGGCAATGGGTTTCGGTTTTGGTTATCCACCCACTCATCCAAGTCAGAAACCTGATTTCTTAGATGCCTTGTCTTAGCGTCTACCTACTAAATAATCATCAAGACTTCCCCTTTTCATCTCCATCACTAAACTCTTATTTCAGACAGCTCTCTCTTATCTGGAGGCAAGGGACTAAGACATCAATCAGTTATGGTGCTTAGAAGTTGAAAAAGTTGGGAGAAGATTGGTGAGAAAGAAGCCTCTTAATGCATGTTTTTCCATTTTAATTTGATAGAAGGTACAAAATTCTCCTTATTTAGAGTAACAACATGACACCAGGGCTGCATATTCAAAAGTGAAACAGATTTTATCAGGCCCCCATTCAGGCAATTTGTAACCGTAACTTTCTCAAAGATGCTCTATCAGGAAATCAGGCTACAAGATATACACAGATCTCAAATGACCTAGACTTGTTTCTCTCAGTTTAACATCCCTCCAGTGGGTCTTCCAGCTTCCAGATAATAAACTGAGTGGTGGCAATAATCCTCTTGTCGTCCTGTAAAATAACCTTCTCTGTAGACTAGGAGTCTCTGCTACTGTCTACAAGATGCTGATCTCTACATTCTGAGCCGCCCGTTTTTGGCAAGTTGCAAGTCCCCAGTTCAGAACTTTTCTTCTCTGGTTGCGCTTGATGTTAGGGCGTAGCAATAGTGGATGGCTATGACTTGTCTCTAGGAACTGGGCCTGTGTCTTCCATTGTGTATATCAGGAAGGCTAAGGTCAGACCTTTGCATCTCTCCACCCCCTCCTTTAACTTGCAACCATCCAACTTTCTATTTTGAGTCAGATATTATTAAAAGTCTTTCCCCCAAGAGTTAAGTTTTCCTTTAGTTAACTAAGCAGCCTAAATAAGTTTGTGTACTACTACTTCATCCCATGCTTTAGGCAGCCTTGGGTTTCAGTCCTGTCACAAGAATTCACATTACACATCCTAAACGGGTACACCCCCAAATAGAACAAAGCCTCTGGAAATTCTCCAGCACTCACACTTTTCTATAAGAGCAGTTAATTGGGTTGAGCCTGGTGGTGGTGGTAGGTGCTGTCGAGTCGGTTCCGACTCATAGCGACCCTATGCACAACAGAACGAAACGCTGCCCAGTCCTGAGCCATCCTTACAATCATTATGCTTGAGCTCGTTGTTGCAGCCACTGTGTGAATCCACCTTGTTGAGGGCTTCTTCTTTTCCGCTGACCCTGTACTCTGCCCAGCATGATGTCCTTCTCCAGGGACTGATCACTCCTGACAACCTGTCCAAAGTATGTAAGACACAGTCTCACCATCCTTGCCTCTAAGGAGCATTCTGACCACACTTCTTCCAAGACAGATTTGTTTGTTCTTTTGGCGGTCCATGGTATATTCTCGCCAACACCACAATTCAAAGGCGTCAGCTCTTCCTCGGTGTTCCTTATTCATTGTCCAGCTTTCACATGCATATGATGCGATTGGAAATACCATGGCTTGGGTCAGGCACACCTTAGTCTTCAGGGTGACATCTTTGCTCTTCAACACTTTGAAGAGGTCCTTTGCAGCAGATTTGCCCAGTGCAATGCGTCTTTTGATTTCTTGACTGCTGCTTCCATGTTGATTGTGGATCCAAGTAAAATGAAATCCTTGACAACTTCATTCTTTTCTCCGTTTATCATGATGTTGCTCATTGGTCCAGTTGTGAGGATTTTTGTTTTCTTTATGTTGAAGTGTAATCCATACTGAAGGCTGTGGTCTTTGATCTTCATTAGTAAGTGCTTCAAGTCCTCTTCACTTTCAGCAAGCAAGGTTGTGTCATCTGCATAACACAGGTTGTTAATGAGTCTTCCTCCAGTCCTGATGCTCCGTTCTTCATATAGTCCAGCTTCTCGTATTATTTGTTCAGCATACAGATTCAATAAGTGTGGTGAAAGAATACAACCCTTGACGCACAGTTTTCCTGACTTTAAGCCAATCAGTATCCCCTTGTTCTCTCCGAACAACTGCCTCTTGATCTATGTAAAGGTTCCTCATGAGCACAATTAAGGGTGTTAGAATTCCCATTCTTCTCAGTGTTATCCATAGTTTGTTATGATCCACACAATTCGAATGCCTTTGCATAGTCAATAAAACACAGGTAAACATCCTTCTGGTATTTTCTGCTTTCAGCCAGGATCCATCTGACATCAGAACGATATCCCTGGTTCCACATCCTCTTCTGAAACCGGCCTGAATTTCCGGCAGTTCCCTGTCGATATACTGCTGCAGCAATTTTTGAATGATCTTCAGCAAAATTTTGTTTGCATGTGATATTAATGATATTGTTCTATAATTTCCACATTCGGTTGGATCCCCTTTTTTGGGAATAGACATAAATACGGATCTCTTCCAGTCAGTTGGGCAGGAAGCTGCCTTCCATATTTCTTGGCATAGACGACTGAGCACCTCCAGCACTGCATCTGTTTGTTGAAACATCTCAATTGATATTCCATCAATTCCTGGAGCCTTGTTTTTCGCCAGTGCCTTCAGAGCAGCTTGGACTTCTTCCTTCAGTACCATCGGTTCCTGATCATATGCCACCTCTTGAAATGGTTGAACATCGACTAATTCTTTTTGGTATAATGACTCTGTGTATTCCTCCCATCTTCTTTTGATGCTTCCTGCGTCGTTTAATATTTTCCCCGTGGAATCCTTCGTTATTGCAACTGGAGGCTTGAATTTTTTCTTCAGTTCTTTCAGCTTGAGAAATGCCGAGCGTGTTCTTCCCTTTTGGTTTTCCATCTCCAGCTCTTCGCACATGTCATTATAATACTTTATTTTGTCTTCTCAAGAGGCCCTTTGAAATCTTCAGTTCTTTTACTTCATCAATTCTTCCTTCTGCTTTGGCTGCTCGACGCTCAAGAGCAAGTGTCAGTGTCTCCTCTGATATCCATCTTGGTCTTTTCTTTCTTTCCTGTTTTTTCAGTGACCTCTTGCTTTCTTCATGGATGATGTCCTTGATGTCATTCCACAACTGGTCTGGTCTGCGGTCACTAGTGTTCAATGCATCAAATCTATTCTTCAGATGTCTCTAAATTTAGATGGGATAGACTCAAGGTCATATTTTGGCTCTCGTGGACTTGCTCTGATTTTCTTCAGTTTCAGCTTTTGAACTTGCATATGAGCAATTGATGGTCTGTTCCACAGTCGGCCCCTGGCCTTGTTCTGACTGATGATATTGTGCTTTTCCATTGTCTCTTTCCACAGATGTAGTCAATTTGATTTCTGTGTGTTCCATCTGGCGAGGTCCATGTGTTTAGTCGCCGTTTATGTTGGTGAAAGAAGGTATTTGCAATGAAGAAGTCGTTGGTCTTGCAAAATTCTATCATTCGATCTCCAGCATCGTTCCTATCACCAGGGCCATATTTTCCAACTACTGATCCTTCTTCTTTGTTTCCAACTTTCGCATTCCAATCGCCAGTAATTATCAATGCATCTTGATTGCATGTTCGATCAATTTCAGACTGCAGTAGCTGATAAAAATCTTCTGTTTGTTTATCTTTGGGCCTTGTGGTTGGTGCGTAAATTTGAATAATAGTTGTATTAACTGGTCTTCCTTGTAGGCGTATGGATATTATTGTATCACTGACAGCGTTGTACTTAAGGATAGATCTTGAAACATTCTTTTTGACAATGAATGCAACACTGTTCCTCTTCGAGTTGTCATTCCCAGCATAGTAGACTATATGATTGTCCGATTCAAAATGGCCAATACCAGTCCTTTTTAGCTCACTAATGCCTAGGATAACGATGTTTATGCGTTCCATGCTTATGCCTGGTAGGAATACCTTAAGCAGGCCTCCAGGTACACCCCCAAAAGAGCTCCCTCACCAGATCACTCAAATTAGAGTGTTTTTCTTGGGAAAGGGCCTGGGGGGCTGGATCAGCCACAGTGACCCCATTTGAATACATTATCAGGCTTTGTCGGAAAATACTTGAATAACCTAGGTAGTATCACCCTAGATCTTGTCTGATATTCATAGACAAACTTCTTTAAAACATAGTCTGTTATGTATCTACTTCTCATTATGTATCTACTTCTTGTCCCACCATCATCTGACTTGAGCCTCCACCATTGAACTGAAATACCTCTTATCAAGGTTGTTAGAGACTCCCTGTTGCTCAATCAATATCATTTCTATCATACTTGACCTTTCTGTGGCATATGCTCATCACTCTCCTGGAAATTCCTGCCTTGGCACTGATGATTCGCAGATTTTAATATGCCAATCCTGAGCTTCAGATGTACATATCAAACCGTATGGGCACATTGTTGGTTATGTCACAAGTCTTTCAAACTTAGGTTCTGAAACCAAACCATCTCCAGATTTTCTCTTCTTTCAGTGTCTTCCACAATTATCATCCTCCAAGTTGTCCAAGACAACAGCCAAAACCAACAACTCCCTCTCTTTCCCTTTTTTCTGATTACTTTCCACGTCTTACAGGTCTACCTCAGTATTGCTCAGATCTGTATTTTCTCTCCATCCCCTTTGCTACTGCCTTAATTTAAGTCCTTATCATTTCTCACCTAGATTATTGCAGCATCCCTCAAATGGATCTCTCAGCTTCCATGCATATTCCCCACTAATCTGTCATCCACCCTGTAGCCAGAGCTATTTTTCTGAAATACAGATCTGATCTCATCACTCCCCTCTTAATCTTTTTTCATTAGCTCCTCATAACCTCAAGAACCAGTGGTCTTAGTGTGTCACGCAAAATTCTAGCCCATTTCTTCAATTTCATCACTTAGTACCGTATTGTTTATTTATAAATATATCAATCAGTCAGTTCATCTATCCATCCATCCACTAACAATTATTAAGTACCTACTGTGTTCCAGGGTGTATACTATGGACCAGGCTTACAGTAGTGAGCATACAGTGGTGAGCAAAGCAGACATGGTTCCTGACCTCATGGAACATTCAGTCTAGTGATAATATGGAAAACCGTCATAAAAGCATATAGTTACAAAGTGTGGTAAAGTGCTAGGAAGGAAAAATACAGATTACAACAGAAGGATTTAATTTAGACTTGGGGTGGAGTGATGGAAGAAAAAAAACCACTCGAGCCAAAACCTAACATCCTAGTAGAATTTAATCATTCAAACGGGGAACAAGGTAGAAAGGGAAGAATTTGAGCTCTCTGGGCTGAGAGACCCTGAAGAAAAATTAGCTTGCTTTGTTTGAAGAACTAGAATAAGGTAGTTCTTAGAGCTGATTGAAAACCATGTTTTACATTTACCCATGCCATTATACTTCTTGGGCCTGTTGTAATTTCCTAGGGCTGCAGCAACAAAATACCACAAGTAGATGGCTTTATTTGTTGTTGTTAGGTGCAGTTGAGTCAGTTCCAACTCACAGTGACCCTTTGTACAACAGAACGAAACACTGCCCAGTCCTGCATCATCCTCATAATCGTTGCTATGTTTGAGCCTGTTGTCATAGTCACTGTGTCAATGCATCTTGTTGAAGGGTCTTCCTCTTTTTTGCTGCCCCTCTACCAAGTATAATGTTCTCCAGGGACTGGTACCTCCTGATAATATGTCTGTCTTAGTCATCTAGTGCTGCTATAACAGAAATACCACAAGTGAATGGCTTTAACAAAGAGAAGTTTATTCTCTCACAGTCTAGTAGGCTAGAAGTCCGAATTCAGGGCGTCAGCTCCAGGGAAAGGCTTTCTCTGTTAATTCTGAAGAAAGGCCCTTGTCATCAATCTTGCTCTGGCCAAGGAGCTTCTCAGCACAGGGACCCTGGGGCCAAAGGATGTGCTATTCTCCTGGTTCTTGTTTCTTGGTGATATGAGGTTCTCTTGTCTCTCTGCACGCTTCTCTCTTTTATATCTTAAAAGAGATTGGCTTAAAACACAATCTAGTAGATTGAGTCCTGCATCAATAACATAAGTGCCACTAATCCCATCTTTTTAACATCATAGAGGTAGGATTTACAACACATAAGTAAACCAGATCAGATGACAGAATGGTGGACAGTCACACAATACTGGGAATCATGGCCTAGCCAAATTGATATACACATTTTTAGGGGACAGAGTTCAACCCAGGACAGTGTCCAAAATATCTGAGACAAACTCTCACCATCCAAGGAGCATTCTGGCTGTACTTCTTCCAAGACAGATTTGTTTGTTCTTCTGGCAGTCCATGGTATGTATATTCAGTATTCTTCACCATCACCGTAATTTAAAAGCATCAATTCATCCTCGGTCTTCCTTATTCATGGATGACTTCAGAGAACAGAAATTTATTTTCTTACAGTTCTGGAGGCTAGAGGCTTGAATTCAGGGCATTGGTAGGGCTATACTTTCTCCCTTTGTCAGCTCTGGGGAAAGATTCTTTCTTGTCTCTTCAGTTTCTGGTAGCTAGTCCCAGGCCTTTTTTGGCATTCCTTGGCTTTTAGATGGATTCTCACCTGGTACCTTCCCCTTGTGTGTGATCATGTGTTCACATCATTCAAGAGGGATTAAGACTCATCGTACTGCAGTGTGACCACATCTGATTAACTGATAATAAAAGAAAAACTCTATTTCCAAGCAAGGTCACATTCACCGGTGCAGGGGTTAGAACTTCACCGTATTGTTTTGGGGGGACACAGTTCAATTTATAAAAGGGCCACATGTACGTGTGTTTTACTTGGCTTGTCTTTACTTACACTTTAATACTTTGCGGTCTGAGAGATCACCTGTCCCCAGAGATCTCTTGACTCCCCAACCTGAGCAGCACCTAGAACTTACTACATTTCATGGCCTCTTTTTCTCAATATTCTGCAGGCTCAGCTCCTTGATGAAGAGCCTAACCTGTATCTGTCCTTGTACTCACAACCCTGTGTAGAGTGTGATTTGTATTGGAGGGAAGAAATTAATGGTGGCAATTTCTCCTCCCTACCCATTAGAACATTTTTGGCTTCTTCCTAAAGAAAAGTTGAAGGATAAAGGGTAAAACTAACCACTGTTTCTTGACTTTTGGGCCAACTTATTTTCCTGAAACTTTATATCCATTGCCATTTTCTTCTTGCTATATAGAGGCTAGAGCCTTCTTCAGCTTCTCCACCCCCAACATACACATATACCCCAAATATACCTATTCTCTCACTGGGGAAGGTGGATGGCAAATCATGGTTACAACTATATTTTCCGTTTCTGGGGAGAGCTATGTTATCTTCTGCACACACTTTTATATTATTCATGGATTTATTCTTACCAAGATTTCAGTTCAATCTCTTGATCTCATAGCAGTTATAAAAGGCTTCACACTTGCCCTACTTCTAGAGGTTCCAGCTGAGTAATCAGTGGAAAACTGAGGGGGAGAAGATATCTTTGAGGTAAATTGTTACTTGTCATGATGGTTTTACTAAAGTGGAGTGTGTAGAGGCTCCCAGCCTCCCTATTGTTAGCAAGACCTAGCCAAGTGTCCTCTGTAATGTGTTTCTGGGTCTCAAGAACTGGGAAAACTAGAAATGGCAAGCCAGTGACTCTGACCAAGCCAGAGTTGTTCCACTCCCCATTCAGGAGGCTGGCTCTGGACTAAGAACCTTCTCTGCCTACATGGAGGGCAGTTACCCAGCTTGGTATCTTCAAGGTTAATGCACCTGCAGTTTAAAGCCCTTACTGTCAGAACAAAAACATTTCCTAGGTAAGTTGAAGAGGATATTTCTAAGGGGAAGTTAATAGGTAATTGAATATCTTGGAACACCTATGTAAATACTGATTCCTGCCATATGTGTTGTCTAGGATCTACCCAAATGAAAATTCCTTTTATCCTGTCAATAGATATTGCTGGTAAAAAGGTGGAAACAGCATTCTTAGTCCATGTATATTTCTCTCCCATGTATGTTTATTGTAATTCAGTGGTTCTCAAGAGGTTTTGAAGAATGTGTAAAATACCAAGAACCTCTTGCCCTGCTCATTTCCATTCAGTATTATGTAACCCACGACCCATACTGAACCAAATGAAAACCATGACCTCAATATACCTTGCTTTAAACAAGTCTGTTACGTGAAAATCTGAATTTATGAAATTAACTTACAGGGTGCCTTTCCTAAAATAAATCCTTTTAAAGTAATGAACTCTTGAAGAACATTTAGTTACTGGATTTTTCACTCACCTTTTCAAGTGCTCATCTATTTGTGTAAATAAATCCATAATCTAAGTATTCATAGTATCAGTGTAGGTGATTAGTCCAGAATTTTTAACATTTTTTTGTGCCTTTTGTGTGTGTGTGTGTATGCTTTTATAAGTAGCATCACACTCCAAAAGTGGCACATTACTTATTAATCTGGTTATTAGGCAGTTTTTCTTAACTACAACTAAATTGGGGATAATGTAGGAAAAGTAAGGATGGTTATTGGGGAGAAAGGTGGGAGAACGAGAGGCCCCTCCTCAATGACAATACCAATTCTGTTAAGCCTGTGATTTGGGGAGATGGCCCAGCCACAAGAAGCGCTCTCAAAGAGGACATTCTTAGTTTCCTTATTAGTAACACTTCTAGGGAAAAAGAGATTCCACATTTTTCGGTAATAAAGTTAATGTTTAACAAATCATCTTCTGGTTAACAGTTTTGTATTAAATAAATCCTGGCTGAGGACCTCTGCCCCTGTCCCCCTTTTCACCTTCTCTATAACTAGGGAGAATGAGTGATGTTTTCCCACCATTGTTTTTATAGAGCCCTTAGTTACCCACATGGGTGGACTATAGTCAGTACAGGGCCTGTACCCCTCTTCCCTGTGAGCTTCTTACTGTAGGGCTGAGCAGGGGAGGAGATTCAGGAGGGAAAGTGTATTAGTACATTTTAAAGTTAATGGATATTATTTGGGAACACTAAGAGGAGGGGAATTCACCGACATTCTAGATTGGGTGTGCTGATGACTCAGGTCACCATTGTCTCACATAACAACCCCAAGACTTTCTGGGAGGGTGAGGGAAAGAAGATGAAAAAACATTGCCTAATCTAGTTGCTTATGGATGAAGGAGAAAAATCAGGCACCAGTTGCAGAATCCAATTCCTTCTCTCCCTTTCCAGACATAACAGAAATATACATTGGTCCTAACTTTAGCATAAATTACGGTTGGTGAGGATAGGTCAGGAAGCAGACAGCAAGCAGAGCAGAGAGAAAATGTCCCTATCCTGTATTAGTGGAGAGGGTTGCTGTCAACAGTGTTACACATATGATGCATGAGCCAGGGAACCTACTCCCTGAACACTTTTTAGACACTTGTCAACTTCCCAGTACTACCTCCGCATGACTAAAACTATGACTGTCCCCAAATCCCTACCCATGCAGCCAGGGCAGAGCTGCGATCATGACTGGAACATTTCTCCATGTTTGAGAGGTGGTAGGGAGGAAGAGTCAGGAACTGGATGAGAATTTAACTGTTTTTACTCAACCCAAAAAACCAACCCAGTGCCTTCGAGTTGATTCTGACTCATAGTGACCCTATAGGACAGAGTAGAACTGCCCCATGGAGTTTCCAAGGAGCGCCTGGAGGATCGTTTTTACTCAAGGGGGATATTTTCAACATTGTTCTCGGTTTAGTGTGGGCCATTTATTTCAGGATGTAGTAGTAGTTCCTGGCCTGCTATCTTCCTCTCCCCCTTTTTCCACTCAAATGTCAAGGATTTCATAAGGTGACCTACTCTGAACCTTTCTCCAGAGAGCGTTTTCTTAGGCAGTTATGAAAAGGGGGAAAGCACATTCGGAACCCGGAACAAATGAAGCATAGTCAGTCATCCATCCCCATCCTCCATCCAGGTTTGTAGTATAAGGTTGGGTCTTCCTCTTCCTTTTCAGCGTGATGCTTCCTCTGTTTTAAATGCAGAAGATTCCTGTGACAAATCCCAGACATAGTTGATTTATTTGGCAAAAACCTGTTTTAAACTTTTAAACTTCATTCTTCTCTATGACATAAAACAGCTGTAGTATGTATAGCCCACTGCCTTTAAAGTAGATTATTTCCTTTTGTTTCTAAAGTTCCTTATAAACCTTGTGATCTCAATCTCAAAAACGTAAATAGTGCTTTGTTCCATCTTGGAGAATTTGGAGGCCTCTGTCAGGTTTCACCTGGCAAGTTCACACAGCTTTGACAGTTCACTTGGTGGTTTATTCTTAATGCCATATAAAGACTGCATAGCTATAATGTTCCCTATCCCTGTGTTTTAGGCTGGGTTTTTTAAAAGAGCAGAACCAGTGAAGTTGGTATATATTATGTGTGTGTGTGTGTATATATAATATATATATATACATATACACACATACATACATATATATATATAAAGAGAGATTTCAAGGAAATAGTTCATGCAGTTGTAGAGGCTGGAAGTCCCAAATCTGTGGGTTGGAGATCAGGTAAGGTACTTCTCCTGGCTCACATGGTTGAAGGAGCTGAGGAACCCAAAATTGGCTGCTGGCTCACGAGGCTGCAGGAGCTGGTGAAACCCCAAATCTGCAGGTCAGACGGCAAGCTGCTGTTCCCAAGAACCGGAGGTCAGAGGATGATGAGCTGGATGCAGGATCCAGAGAGGGTGAGCTTTGCAAGAACATCTAAGTATTGGATGCAGGCCCACACCCCTAGGGAAGCTCCCCTTTCAACTGATTGGCTGTTTACGTCAGGTCACAAAATGGATGATTACGTAATATCTGCCAAACCACTGAGAATCATGACCTAGACAAACTGACACATAACCACCATTGTCCATCACTTGTCAGCTTGGCATCGGTACACATCTTAAACCACATAGAATCTCTAAAGACAATTATAAAGTGATAGCCCTAACATGATACAACTAACGTGTACAACCGAAAACACACTACCCTGTTTACATCTTATATTTTATAATAAGTAATGGAATAAGGATGGGAAGAAAAATACGTTTGCTATATATATACACACACGCACACACTTGTATAACAAATCCAGGAAGAAATGCTAAAAACAACTATAGTCCTCATTTCTGCAACTGGTCACGTGGTCATAGCTGGTATATAGAGCTACCTTCTTCCACCACCCATTCCATGTTCTGTTTTCTCTCAGCAAGCACCTCAGCTGGTTGGGGTTCTTTCCTGGTGGAGTGACAAATCTTCATTCCTGAAGGGTCTGGGCCATTAGTAATCATGTCGGAATTGGATTGTACACTTTTCCATTGACTTAATCACAGGGCATGGTAGCACTAGGAGATGTCCTAAGGGATCTCCTGTATTTCAGACATACTCTTCTTTACCTGTATTAGATCAATCCAGTTACCCCTTGGTAATCAGGATCAGTCACTCCAGCCAATACAGTAACTGCCTGTTCACCCAGAAGTATGAGGAGCCCAGATTGGCCAGGTGGCATTCATAACTTCCAGTTCAATGAAATCAGTGTAGTGTCTCCTGGTGGGAGCATTCCTCCCTCTGGAACTAAGATCTCTAGACCAGCAGAGCATAGGCTTATGGGGACAGGAAGCAAAAATTTTTTAAGTGGGTCACTAGGAATAACCCAATTCCATCCCTTGATTCCTGGACTCATGAATCCCGGCTATGGGGGAAACAGCACCATATATTGGATACTGGTTTAGAGCATATACGGCCTCCTGGAGAATATTGTCCCAACCCTGCAAGGTATTGAGACCTAGCACGCACCATAATTGTGTCTTTAGAAGCCCATTCCATTGTTCCATTAAGCTAGCCGCTTCAGGTTGATGGGGAACATGGTAAGACCACTGAATCCCATGGACATGGGCCCATTGCAGCACTTAATTTGCTATGAAGTGAGTTCATTCATGGCAATAGTGTGTGAGATACCATGACAGTGGATAAGGCCACGTGTAAGACCACAAGTGTTAGTTTGGCAGAAGCATTGCATGCAGGGAAGGCAAATCCATACCCAGAATAAGTGTCTGTACCAGTAAGAACAAAATGCTGCCCTTTCCATGTTGGAAGAGGTCTGATGTAATCAACCTGCCACCAGGCTGCTGGCTGATCACCTGCAAGGAATGGTGCCATATCAGTAATTCAGTGTTGGTCTGTGCTGCTGGCAGATTGAGCACTCAGCAGTGGCTGTAACCCAGTTGGCTTTGGTGAGTGGAAGTCCATGTTGCTGAGCCCATGCATAACCACCATCCCTGCCACCATGACCACTTTGTTCATGAACCCATTGAACAATGACAGAAGTGCCTGGGGAAAAAGGATGACTGGTATCCACAGAATGCATCATCCTATCCAATTGATTGTTAAAAACCTCTTCTGCAGAGGTCACCCTTTGGTGAGCATTCACATGAGACACAAATATCTTTGGCCCATTCAGAGAGGTCTGTCTGTGTACCTCATACCTCCTTGTCTCCAATTTTCCAATCATGCTCCTTCCAAGTCCCTAATCATCCAGCCAAACCATTGGCCATAGCCGCGCATGAATCCGTATACAGTCACACACCTGGCCATTTCTCTTTCCAAGCAAAGTGAACAACCAGGTGCACTGCTTGATGTTGTGCCCACTAGAATAATTTCATTACTGTCCTTCAGGGATGTCTCAGAAAGGAACTGCAGTGCTGTTGCTGTCCACTTTTGAGTGGTGCCTGCATATTGTGCAGAAGCATCTGTAAACCAGGCACAAATTTTCTCTTCCTCAGTTGACTGATTGTAAGGAACTACCTATGAAGCCATTGGTGCAGACTGGGGGAAGGAAGGTAATGTGAAAGGAGTGGGGTGAGTGGGCATTTTGACACTTCCTCATGTAACTTGTTCCTTCAGGTCCTGCTAGAGTCCGTCTTGTATATACCAATTATATTTAATAATGGAGTGGTGCTGTGCACATCCGACTTTATGACTCTGTAGGTCAGACAACATCCAGTTTATGATGGGAAGCTCAGACCAGATAGTGACTTGGTGGCCCATGGTTAAGAGTTCAGTCTCTACTAAGGCTAAAAGCTGTTTTTCAAAAGGAGGCTAGTTATCTGCAGAGGATGGCAGCACTTTGCTCCAAAATCCTAAAGGTCTGTGCTGTGACTCACCAACAGAGGGCTGCCAGAGACTCCAAACTGCATCTATCTACCACTGACACTTCAAGAATCATTGGATCAGCTGGATCATATGTCCAAGTAGCAGAGCAGCTTGCACAGTAGCCTGAACCTGTTGCAGAGCCTTCTCATTCTGGGCCCCACTCAAAGCTAGCAGGTTTTTGAGCCACTTGATAAATAGCCTGGAGTTGCTCAGATGAGTAATATGTTGCCTTCAAAATCCAGAGGCCCACCAGGAGTTGTGCCTGCTTTTTAGTTGTAGAGGGTCCAGATGTAACAACTTATTCTTCACCTTAGAAGGAATATCTCTACATGCCCGACACCACTGGACCACTAGAAATTTCAAGAAGGTGGAAGATGCCTGAATTTTTGTTGGGTTAATTTCCCAACCTCTAGCCCACAAATGTCTTACTAGTAAGTCTACAGTCATTGGTGCTTCTTCCTTACTAGGTCCAGTCAGTGTAATGTCATCAATGTAATGGACCAGTGTGACGTCTTGTGGAAGGGAAAAGCAATCAAGGTCCCTTTGGACGAAACTATGACATAGGGCTGGAGAGCTGATATACTGCTGAGGTAGGACAGTGAAGGTATATTGTTGGCTTTGACAGCTGAAGGGAAACTGCTTCTGGTATTCCTTCAAAACAGGTATTGAGAAAAAAGCATTAGCCATATTAGTAGCTGTATACCAGGTGCCAGGAGATTTATTAATTTGTTCAAGCAGTGAAACCACACAGCAGCGGCAACTGAAGTCACTACCTGGTAACTTTATGATAATCCACTATCATTCTCCAAGATCCATCTTTTTGTTGTCGTTGCATGGGCCAAATAGGTGAGTTGAATGGGGGATGTGGTGGGAATCACCACCCCTTCATCCTTCAAGTCCTTGATGGTGGCACTCATCTCTGCAATCCCTCCAGGAATGCAGTATTCCTTTTGGTTTACTATTTTCCTAGGTAGGGGCATTTCTAAAGGATTCCACTTGGCTGTTCCTACCATAATAGCCCTTACTCCACAAGTCAGGGATTTGATGCGGGGGTTCTACCAGCTGCTGAATATGTCTATTCCATTTATGCATTCTGGAACTGGGAAAATTACTATAGGATGAGTTCGGGGACCCACTGGACCCACTTTAGATGGACCTGAGCTAAGACTCCATTAATAACTTGACCTTCATATGCCCCTACTCTGACTGATGGGCTACAGTGATGTTTTGGGTCTCCTGGAAGTAGTGTCAGTTCAGAGCCAGTGTCTAGTAATCCCCAAAAGGTCTGATTATCTTTTTCCCCAGTGAACACTATTAATTTTTGGCAGTGTAGCGGGTTCCTTCCTCAAGGGGATCCGGACTCCCCTTCATTCAAGGGTTTTCGGCTCTGTAAGCTGGCTCACTCTGGGAATTGAATGAGGGCTGTGATTCCCTATTCTGGCGATTTGAGTTAGTCTGTGGTTCACTTGACCTAGAATTCTTCCACTCTTGTAGATCAATAGTAGATTTTCTGTCCATTTCACTCTTAGGGATACCATGACTAAGTAGCCAACATCATAAGTCCATATGAGTCAGACTATTCTGATTACTGGCTTGACTCTGCTGTCTATTATAGTAATCACGCCCACCTGGCTTTGCCAATGAAGTGGGCTTGTGTCAATAAACTCAGATTGATCCAGCTTTATGTTCCTTGCACCATTATCCCACACTCTTAATAGCCATTTCCACACGTATTCTCCAGGTTTCTTTTTGTATAAGAAAAATCAAGATACCTCCTCCTGGGTCACACTTTGTACATAATCTTTTGGGGCTTTCTGGTACTTAAGTCTAGTTATAGGTCTAGAAGCAAAATGGGTGGTGCAGTGGGTCCTGGGGACATTCAGCAATGTCTTGTAAGGCATCTGCCACAGGCGATGTCCCAGGCAACAGCACAGGTGCCACTCCAGATGATATGTCAGATAAAGATTCTTCAGGCACAACTAGATTAATCTTATCAGATGGGGTTGGAAGGGATAATGGTTTTACCGGGGTAAGTGGCTTAGCGAAAAAAAAAAAAAAAATGGAGTAATCTCTTCAGATGGAAGTAAGAGCATTGGTTCTGTTGGCAGGAGTGCTTCAACTGAATTTAGGCGCTCAATGTCCCCAGCTTCCTGATTATCTGCTCATATGTCCCCATCCCAAATTTCAGGATTCCAATTTTTCCCAATCAATGCCCTAACTTTAGACACCATTCGAGATGGTGCAGTTGGCATTGTAATTCAGCCCCTCTTACGATAAGACTGTGGGTTTGGTTTTTGGCAGTATCGACTCTGTTACTACAAGAAACAAGGTTTTCTTTCAGGGCACAAGTGGCAACTTTCAGGTCTTTTTAAGTGGTGCTTGAGATGTCACTCTGAAGCCATGAGCTTATATTTTTCTTTCACCACTTCGTCTAGTGAGAGTAGGACCAACCAACCAGCCTCTGTATACTTCTTATTCTGAAAAAATTGTAGAAAACTATCAAATATGCAATAACCCACACCCTTGTTTCTCACAAATATTGAATCTATTGGTGGTGATATTTTGCATATTTCTATTGTCACCTCATGCCGTGGATCAGCAGCCTCTTTACTAATGGAGGCAGAGCGATCACTGCCTTTAAGACTATCGAGGGTTGAGAACCAATTTAGAAAACTTGTTCATATATTTTGTTCCTCTAGAGCCACTCTCGGTACCAAATGTCTTCGGCTGGGTTCTGTAGAGGAGCAAAACCAGTGAAATATATATAGAGAGAGAGAGATGTAAGGAAATGGCTCATGCAATTGTGGAGGCTGGGAAGTCCCAAATCCATGGGTCAGACATCAGGTTGTAGGCTTCTTGTGACTCATGTGGTTGCAAGGGCTGGTGAACCTAAAATTGGCAGGTCAGATGGCAGGCCATGGCTCGGGAACTGGAGGTCAGAGGATGATGAGTTGGATGCAGGATCCAGAGAAGATGAGCTTTGCAGAGTATCTGTATTTGTTGGATGCAGGCCACACCCACAAGGAAACCCCCATTTCAACTGATTGGCTGCTCACATCAGATCACAAAATGAAAGATGATTACATAATATCTGCCAAACCACTGAGAATCATGGCCTAACCAAGTTGACACATAACCTTAACCATCACACCCTGTTTATGTGATATTAACGATCTAGGCAGAACCATGGGAGAGATGAGAAAAAACTAATCAATGGCTGAGATTTAAGGGACATGATTGCTTGCTGAGCAGGCTGGGTGGGGAGAGATGCTGGTAATCCAACACTTCATAGAAACCAACCCCACTGCACAGTTCCTTGATATTCATCCGAGGAATCTTCCACCAAAACTAGAAAACCAAACCACAGCCATCACGTTGATTCCAACTCATAGCAACTCTACTGGACAGAGTAGAACTGCCCCATAGGGTTTCCAAGGCTGTAAGTCTTTATGGCACCCAACTGCCACAGCTTTGTCCTGCAGAGCCACTGGTAGATTTGAACCATCAACGTTTCAGTTAGCAGCCAAACACTTAATGACTGCGCAACCAGGGCTTCTTCCAAACCACAGTCACCCAAAACCCAAACCCATTGCCATCAAGTCGATTCCGACTCATAGCGACCCTATAGGACAGAGTAGAATGGCCTCATAGAGTTTCCAAGGAGTGCCTGGTGGATTTGAACTGCCAACCTTTCGGTTAGCAGCCGTAGCTCTCAACCACTCTACCACCAGGGTTTCCTCCAAATCTCAGTACAAGTATCAAATTCAGGAAATTAACATCAGTATGACGCTATTATCAAATCTAGAGACCTTATGCAAATTTCACCACTTGTTGTAATTATGTCCTTTATAACAATAGGAAAGTTGTTCTGGATTATTACCTGGTGTGTGGGAAAAGGTGGAATACAGCCACAAACGGAGATGTGGCCACTGGAGGTGTGAGGAAGGCCCATGTGCTGGGAGCCCGACCCTTCCTTTTTGCAGTTCATGGCCTGGTCTTGGAACCTGGTTGTCTCATTTCCTCCCTCGTGTTTGCCTCGTGGAGATCCGCACCCCACCTGGAGTTGGGGAGATCAAAGCCTGCCGGGCCCCACTCAGCTGCTCCACAGGAGGAAAGGAGCCTTGATCCTGCTGGTGGCTTCCCACTCGGCACCTCCTCTTGCTTCCAGACATCTGCCCCCCATCTCCAAGGAGCCTGCCAGTAGGTAACTGTAGTGATAGAGCTTCAAGCATCACCCCAGTTGCATGTTGTCATGGTTCCGTACACCCAGTCACACTACCAGTACCAGTCGCCTTCAAGTCAACTCCAATTCATGGTGGCTCCATGTGTGTCAGAGTAGAACTATGCTCCACAGGGTTTTCAATGGCTGGGTTTTCAGAAGTAGATTGCCAGGTCTTTCTTAGGCACTTTTGGGTTGGTCTGAACTGCCAACTTTTCAGTTAGCAGCTGAGTGCTTTAACCACTGTGCCACCCGGACTCCTTGAGGAAGTCCAGCTCTATTTGAGAAGAAAAGTAAATCATACCATTTTCTAGAATAACACTCTTTTTCATTCCACTGCATTGTGAAAAAAGTACTGTAAGAGACAAGCAGGGCAGAGCCAGTGAAGGCACTTGTGCCAATGGACTTGACTTCCTGCAGCGAGGCGAAAGACCAAGATCTGATCTGATCTTAGGCCCTCTCTCCAACCCTTCTTACCCAGAAGGTGGAATATTTCAGCATAAGCTCAAAAGCACATGGAGTAAACCAAGGGTAAGATCCTCCGAGTGACTATGTCCCAGGCAGGGAGATGAAACTCTGTAAGTCTAATACATGTGTTTCTTGAGTGCCACAGGGAGATTATCAAGGTCTGCTTATTTTGTAGAAATATACAGCTCTCCCAGAGACTCCTGGATCACAGTGGCAATCATGAGTTCAATCTATGTTTTTTTGGCCTTTTCTGTACTGATTTAAGTTTCTGGTTACTAATTTGGCATTCCAGGCCCAGTTTTAATTGCTTTTTTGATACCCGATTACCTTAACTCTAGACACCTCCCATGAATGGTGTATACTTGTAGTAATTTTGAATGATGCTGTTTTTATTTATTCCATTTTGGAAATGGTTAAGGTTGAGTCTCCTAGAAAATTCATGGGTTAATAAAACTTTCTCTTCCCATTTCCTTCTCCTGCTCCACCCTCCACATAAAAAAAAAAAAAGCCAACAGGAAATTGCCTTTCATCTTCCCCACACCAACACTCCAGGTTATAAACCAAAGTGTATTTTAGGCCAAAGTTTGTTTTTCTTGCTTTATCTGGAAAATCTGCACATATCTGTATACATTCCTTTCAAGAAGCAAGGGGTTTCTCAGGCTCTTGAAACCAACCTCTGTACTACGTTTTGATTGAAGTGCTAAGCATAAGGATAGCTCAGTGGGCTGGGCTGATGCCCTGTAAATGTAACGGTGTAAGAGATCATGCCGTTGTGTGGTGATGGTGGTGGTAATTGCCATCCAGTTGATTCCCAGTCATATTGACCCCACATGTGCAGAGTAGAGCTGCTCCACAGGGTTTTTAAAGGTGTGACCTTTCAGAAGCAGATCGCCAGGCCAATCTCCCAAAGTGCTTCTGGGTGAATGCTTTTCAGAGAGTTATTTGTAGTTACTAATGCACTCCAGAAAGCATTTTTAAGTAAACATCTGTAGAACTGATTTATTATTATTTTTATTTATTTTCTTTTTTCATGGCATGCTTGTTGGTATTTCAAAGCGAGCTTATGTGATCAGAGGATGAAACAGCTCAAGTGGGGTGGCTTAAATGAACAGAATTTTTCTTCTCACAGTTCAGGAGGCTAGAAATTTGATTTCAGGACACTGGCTCTAGGAGGCAGCTAGCTCTCTGTGTTGGCTCTGGGGGAAGATCTTTGTCTCAGCTTCTGTAACCCCTGTTCCTCCTCCATTCCTTGTGCCTCTCTCTTTCCCAGTTGTGCTTGCTTCTCTCCCCTGTGCCTAATCTGCTCTTTATATCTCAAAAGTGATTAGGTTTAAGACACACCCTACACTGCTACAGCCTTGTCAGCATAACAAAGAAACCCCTGTTTTCAAATGGGATTATATCCACAGGTATAGGGGTCAGAATTCTAACACATAATTTGGGGGGACACAATTCATAACAAATCTTTTGAAACATACCCTTCATAAAGGTACACATGACAAAATTTGAGGTATGATGGGAAATGCAAGGTTAGAACCCCAACTTTGCTCCCCCCCCTTTTTTTTTCTTTTACAGCTGAGAGACTGTGGGCTAGTCACTTTCTCTGAGGCTGTTCGCAAAACTAAAATGTGGCTTATACTATTTTACAAGGTTGTTGTAAGGACTAGCAGTATGTATGTAAGGTGACTGCACATTAATAGATTTACTCTTGGTATTTGGTTCATTAAAAATAATTCTTGTTAATCAGGTGGGACCTAATATTAAGGGCAAAGAATCCTTAAGCCACCTTTGGAATATTACCTTGTGGCATCTGTATCTGATGGACTTAATAAAGCTTATAAGATCTTTAACTAAACAAATAATTCCCTTCATCTCTAATCTTCTAACTCTTAGCCCTAAAACTATTTAGCAAGAATACATCATGATTCCTAAGTAATCACTATTACCCTCACTCTACTGTTAAATGTAACCGTTAAATAATTTTTAGCGCTTTAGATTTACAAGTTAATACAGCCCTACCAGCTAGAATTAAGAGATTTTACTCCTAGTTAGATCATTCCCTGTCCTCAATCTTTGTGTAGAAAAGAGATAGCAGGCTGAGAACCCTGTCTTTTGAAAGGCCTGCTTGTAAAGTTGGCCCTTGGTTGACATTTGGGAACTTAGATTTTGGGAAGGTTCCCACCATTCCCTTCATGTCAAGGGTGGCTCTTTGGGCCTGTTTATGTAAGCATGTGGTTTATGCTGAACACCTCTTTCTTTCTGGGAGTCTGGAATTTTGATACATGGTAGGCTAAGGGTGTTTACATGACCAACCCATAATAAAAACACTGGGCACTGGCTTTCTAATGAGCTTCCTTGGTTGGCAGCACTTCATACACCTTGTTACCACTTACTGCTGGAAGACTTGGTGTGTCCTGTGTGACTCCACTGAGAGAGGACTCTAGGAGCCTTGTGCCTGGTTTTCTCCAGACTTTTCCCCATGCACCTTTCCCCTTTGCTGATTCTGCTTTGTATCCCTTCACTCTAATAAATAATAGCTGTGAGTACAGCTAAGTGCTGAGTCCTGTGAGTCCTCCTAGAAAAACATCAAACCTAGGGTGGTCTTGGGAACCTCCCATACAATCCTACTTTAGCTGCAGCTCTACGGAGACCAGAAAATCAGCCTCTCCAGCACTGAGCTCTTTCCAGTGCAAGTCCTTTGTTTCATCAATATAATTGGGTATGCTACACCCTATCTCAAAGGGTTGTTTGTGAATAAATGAAAAAGCATGTTAATTTATTCCTTTTACTCAATAAACAGTTGCCTCCTACGTGCCAGGCACTCTTTTAAACAGTAGGGACATATGGTATACAGAAAAATGGCTCCTCAAAGATGTTCATGTTATAAATTCCTAGAACGTGTAAATATGTTACCTTACATGGCAAAACGGACTTTGCAGATGTGATTAAGGATCTTGAGATTATCCTGGATTATCCAGTTGAGCCCGATGTAATCACAAGGGTGCTTATAAGAGGGAGGCAAGAGATGGATGGACACAATAGCTGCACAGTGGACTCAAACTTACCGATGATCATGAAGATGGTGCAGGACTGGGCAGCATTCCGTTCTGTTATATATAAAGTCATCATGAGTCACAGCTGACTCAAAGGCAAATAACAAGAGGGTCAAGGTCAGAGAAGAAAATATAACATGGATGCTGAAATCTGAGAAAGAGATTTGAAGAAGCTACCACAGTGGTTTTGAAGATGGAGAAAGGGGCCACAAGCTAAGGAATGCAGGTGGCTTCCAGAAGCTGGAGTAGGCAAGGGAACAGACTCCTCCCTGGAGCCCCCAGAAGAACCAGCCCTGCTGACAACTTCAGCCCAGTGAGACAGATCTTGGACCTATCTCCAAAACTCTAAAATAATAATTTTGCATTATTTACAGCCACTAAATTTGTGGCAATTTGTTACAGCATCAACAGGAAGGGAATACAGGATACAGGGGTGAACAAGATCAACAAGGTCCATGGGTTTATTGAGTTTAGAGGCCAGTCGGGGAGACTGACAGTAAAAATAATAAGTAAAATAATTACAGATTTGGTAAGCACCATGAAGGAAATGCATTAGGTGTTGGTAGAGAGTAACAGGAGATCCTACTTTAGACTGAGTGGTCAGAGAAGGCCTTTCTGAAAAAAGGACATACAAACTGAGAGCTACATGGTTAAGGAGACAGCCATGTGGAAAGCTGGACACATGACATTCTAGGCAAAGGGAACTGTAAGCATGAAGGCCCTGGGGCAAGAACGTGCAGTTCTGGGAATTGACAGAAGGCCAGCGTGACTGGAGCTTAGTAAGGCAGAAAGTGGCATGAGATGTGGAGAAAGGGGCAGGCAGGGGCTAGGCCAGGGAACCTGGGGAGGCCAGGGTAAGAACTTTGAATTTTGCTCTAAATGCAACGACAGGTCCCTGAACAGTGGTTAAGCACTGTGCCTGGCACACGGTAGACACTCAGTGTGTTTATTATTGAGCACCATCTCCAGGATGTCCTGTCAGAAATTGTTTCAACATACATAAAATGAAAACTAGCCACCTTTTCTCTGTAATCCTTTCGTGTTTGAGTCTACTGCTTTCTAAGGCACCCCACCACTTCTTCCTCTCACCTATTCAGTCATCTTTAACTCTTCATTCTCCCTGTTCCCTTTCTGCCAATTCATTTTTTTGTTTCTCATATTTGATCCAGAGCTAAGTACCAGATCTTGCTGAGCTTATTTCTTCCTCTCCAAAATGGGGGTAATAACACCTTAGAAGATTAAAAGGAAATGAGCTAAATGTATGTAAATTGCTTAGCATATATCTAGCATGTAGTAAAAACTCACTGAAGGTTAGCTTTATTACTTTGGGCTATGAAAAAGGGTAGCAGTAGTGTCAGAACCTGTCTAGATTTACAAGGGGGAAGGATAATCACCATGAGCCCAAAGCTGATTCCTATGAGGTGGAAGTCAAACATACTTCTACTCTCCAACCTTTTTTTTTTTTTTTTTTTAACCAATGCTGACATCAGCCATCCTCCCCACAGCACTCTACTTCTCTGCTGGGTTTGATAATTCATTGCAATGGCCACAGAGAACTCACAAACCATACTCATGATTATGGGGTTTATTACAAAAGTAACAGATTACAAATAAGGATCAGGATCAACCTGCAAGTATCAGGAACAACTCAGGAGACAGGATACAATTCGTCAATCGAGACAGCTTCCAACCAAGACAGCTCTCAGCTACCTGTCAGTCATGCTAGCAGGCAGGCCAGGGTTGGGTTTCTGCCACTGTGCCCTGCTCAGCCTGGTCTCTGCCCTGCTCAATCAAGTGTTGCAACTCTTTAGCTCCACACACATAGTGCCCGGAGGCACCCCACTCTGCCAGCAAGCCTCTTGCCTGAAGGCACTCAGCTCTCACTCCATGGGTTGGTAAGCCCCACCTCAGCCATCTCACGCCAGTCTGATTCTGTCTTATGCTGCTGCCACTCTTGCTGCACCATTTCTCAATGTCTTCAGTATCTCCAGCTCTCTCTCCTGGGTCTAGGAGGTTCTCAGCACAGGGACCCTGTGTCCAAAGGAAGCACTCTGCTCCAGGTTTTTTTTTTTTTTTTTGATAATATTTTATTGTGCTTTTGGTGAAAGTTTACATAGCAAATTAGGTCCTGCTCCAGCTTCTTCTTCTAGATGGTAGTGAGGTCCCCCTCAACCTCGGTGGAATTGGCTCTTTTAAGCCTAGCAGAATGGCAGAATTGACCAATCCCCTCAGTAGGCCATAACCACCTAGTCTGCATAGTAATTGACCAACGCTTGCAGGAGTTTTACACACCTTATTTACTAACCAGCCCCTCTGCAGGATCGTTGCCTAGCAAATCATCTTAGCAGAACTACAAACCTAGGGCCAGAAAGGCTATTATTTAAAGAGAAACCTGTTGCCCTGCAGGCTAGGAATTGGAGGTACATTGATGAACACAAGAAAGTTCTGGTAGTTGGTCTACCTCAGATTAATCTTAAAGCTCCACTTTGGCTCTCCCCTGCTCCAAAACTCATTCTGCTAACAGAAGAGGGCCTAGGATTCTTGAAAAGCAGACATTCAAGTTTCTTGAGTTAGCTGCCCTATCTCCCAGCTTTTCAACTGCTACCTCACAGACCCAACTATACCATTTATACATAAAATTTTTTTTGCTTTATCACTTGTCTTTGTCTTTGCCATTCCCTCTGCCTGGAAACCCCTCATCTCTCTTACTACACACATCTATCTTTGGCGGCCCAGTTTATACCACAAAACTCCCTTGTGTTACATATTCATACATTTAAGCAAGTATTTATTGAGTGCCTACTATGTTCTACGAACTGTTCTAGTTGTTGGGGATACATCTGTGAATAAGACAAAACTCCTGTTCTTACACAGTTTATATCCTAGTAGGGGAGACAAAAAATAAAAGAAACATATATATGTCAGATATTGGTGGAGCCCTGGTGATACAGTGGTTAAGGGCTCAGCTGATAACCAAAGGTCAGCAGTCTCAATCTATAGGGAAACTCTATTGGGCAGGTCTACTCTGTCCTATAGGGTCACCATGAGTTGGGATTCACTCAACAGCAATGGATTTTTTTTTTTTTTGAAGGGGTAGGTATTGGTGAAGACAACATACATGCATATTACTTCTATTAAAGTACAAGCTCAAGGGCTGAGTTGGGTCTTATTCAAGATCTTTTTATTCTCACATAGCACCTTACACTTTGTAGATGCTTAATTTTTGAATAAATGATAAATTCTAGATTTTTTTAAACTGTCAATTATTAAATTGTTAAAGAATAGGAGCAACATTCACATTTATCAAAATGAAGTCTTTTGTACCTGCGACAGTTCTGTTGCTGAGAAAAAAAGGCTGAAAAGAAGATAATCTTTCAAACAGTTAAAAAGGCTTTTTTTCTGGTCAAACATGCCTATTGCTGTGGTGGTCTAGGGATTAAGAGGATAGGCTCTTCAGTTGGAATCCCGAATTTAAATGGTGAGGCTGCTAATGCCTTAACTTTCATTACCAGAAAAGTTATTAATGAGAATTGAGTCCCTGGCACACAATTAGTACTTAATATTATTATTTTTTTTTTATTAGCTATTACTTTATTATTAAGAGGTAGGAATACGCTTGGTGTCTTTCAAACATTAATGAACATTCCTGTGAAAATACAGGTATTTCAGGAAGCTCTGTGTTATGGATTGAATTGTGCCCCCCAAAAATATGTGTCAACTTGGCTAGGCCACGATTCCCAGTATTGTGTGATTGTCCACCAGTTTGGGATCTGATGCGATTTCCCTATGTGATGAGGCAGAATTAGTGGCAGTTATGTTAATCAGGCACGACTCAATATACAGGATTATGCTGTTATCTTGAGTCAATCTCTTTTGAGAATAAAAGAGAATCAAGCAGAGAGGAAAGGGACCTCAGGCCACCAAGAAAGAAGCACTGGGAGTGGAGCATGTCCTTTGGACCCAGGGGACTTGCGCCGAGAAGCTCCTAGACCAGGGGAAGACTGATGACAAGGACCTTCACCTTACAACTGACAGAGACAGAAAGTCTTCCCCTGGAGGTGGCGTCCTGAATTTGGACTTCTAGCCCCCTAGACTGTGAGAAAATAAATCTGTTAAAGCCACCCACTTGTGGTGTTTCTGATATAGCAGCACTAAATAACCAAGACACTTCTGAATGAGACGCAAGTAGTTGGAACAAAAGCCTTTTTTTAAAAAAAAAATACAATTTGACAATTGAAAAAAAAAAAAAAAATTTTTGATATAGTTTACAGAATCCAGAAAGATCCCAACTTTCCTCCAACCAGATTTATTGAATACAACAAAATTCTATATACAAAGTAACCTGGACATGCTGCTTCAAAACGTGATCCTTTTTTACCAATATTTTGATATGGTAATTCAGAGTGCCAAAAAACAGCTTACTCTAAAATAAATAGAAAAATGCCCAATGTACATTATATGAATGGCCTAGCTACTAGAACTTTAATAGTTCAGTAAGATAATCAGCATGATAGAATCGAGTCCCTGCGGTAGGCTGGAGACCTGATATGGGATGTCACGAGGCCATTTTGTGCACTGCCACTGTGATGCCATCATGTTTCTGGATCATAACGTTCCTGAAAGGCAAACAAAGCAGAAGATACTCAGTAGAACGTTCCAACTGGGGGCCAACGTAAGGTTAAAATTGTTGTTGTTTTTCCCGTTGCCATGGAGTAGACTCTAACTCATGGCGACCCCTGTGTGTCAGAGTAGAACTGTACTTCACAGCGTTTTCAGTGGCTGATCTTTTGGAAGTAGATTGTCAGGCTTTTCTTCCAAGGTGCCTCTGGTGGACCTGAACCTCCATACTGTCAGTTAGCAGCTGAGCATGTTAACTGTTTCTACCACCCAGGGACTACACACAGTTAAAAAGTATCATTTTTCCTAATTATAAATGCAATACTTGTTTATCTGTACAGCAAAAATATTTGGAAAATACAGAAAAGTGTAAAATATAAAAAGGAAATTAATCCCATAATCCTACTGCTCAGAGGCAACCACTACTGATATTTCCCTAGTTCTTTTTGTCTGCATGTATACTATATAAACATTTTTCCTCTTTTTAGGAAACTGATCATACTGTGTATTCTGCTTTTGTCACTTAATATGATTGCAAAGACCCTCACTTAAGAGTATCTTTAGTATATTAGGAATAGAATATTATAGAGTATTAGGAATATTCTACTCCTACAGAAGTAGTTTTGTTCTTTGATTAGCCTTCCACTGTGCTTTTTATTACTGTCTTTATTTGGTAGCCCAATAGTTCATTATACAGTAAAACCTGTAAAAGCCTGAACCTGTGTAAGGTGGAAACCTGTCAGAGAAGGAAAACTCAAATATTTTCCACTGAAACGAGCGACAGAAAAGTAGTAAGACTGCACCCTGTCAAAGGCAGAAAATTTGAGAGACCCAGAAAAAATAAGCCAGTCCTGTGAAGTTTTGGCTCTCACAGGTTTCACTGTAATTTGTACTCTTCATTTAAAGGTCCTTGTGGCCTGAAAGCACATTAGTTTTAGAGATTAATCTATCTGCCGCTGTGGTCCAAGAAAGTCCTTCAAAGTACTTCAGAAAGTAAATCTACTCTACTCAGGCCATTACCAGGACTTTGAGTGAAGAATCACTGATGAACACGAGGCAGACCTCATTCCAGTCTCCCCAGGATTTTTCTGAACAAAAAAGGAAAGAAGGAATCTGTTGACATCTACTCACCCGCTATCTGATTCTAGACACACCACAGGAATATCAGTGGGGTCAGAAGTCAGCTTAGCTGCTTGCTGGGCTAGAACAGAGATCACTCCAGCATGCTCATCTGACAGGGTCCCACGGCCTGGAAGACAGAGATGATATCATGTCACCTGGCTGTCCAAAAATCTGTACGGAGCTAGAGAAGTAGCTCTCACTAAATTATTCAAAAAACAAGGTTCAGTTCACTGTCCTCTAGTTTACGTAGACATGAAATGCTTTTGCCCTGATACTAAACTGGTTACCTTGAGTGAGAGCCACACAATGGTTCTTAAATCAATAAAGTGATAGTAGACAGTTTTCAAAGTCATTCCCATCACCATTTCCAAACACCTCAAAGATATAAAGGAGTGGTAATTTAAGTCAATCTGAAAGTCCTAAATTCATTTTATAGGGAATGACTGAAACCAGCAAGAAATTCAGAGGTGACATTGACAAAAAGCAGTCAGTAAGGGCAAGTAACTTGGTGAAACCAATTAACTCCTCATGGGAACTCTAATTTCCTTTTCCTGAGCTCAACTTCAAAAGATATAAAAGTCTTTACTCAGGAGTTTAGATATAAGACCACCTTGACAGCATGTGTGAATATTCTGTGAGCAGTTATTTGGGCTAGAATAAAAATAAGCTGGCTGTTTTCAAATGTCAGTAAAATTGGCTTTTTAAGAATGTATGTTTATAGCCTATAGATAATACTAAATCTTGAGCTCTAGGGACAAAAATTAATTACCAGTCTACTTTAAAATATATTTCCGTATATAGAGGAAACACAGGCTTAACCGAACCTAAAACTAAGTCAGGTAACAGCTGTGGCTGTCGAGTCGGTTCCAACTCATAGCGACCCTGTAAGACAGAGTAGAACTGCCCCAAGGAGCGCCTGGTAGATCTGAATGACCTTTTGGTTAGCGGCTGCAGCACTTAACCACTATGCAATCAGGGTTTCCTGTCAGGTAACAGACATGGCCAAAACTAAAAAACCAAAGCTGTTGCCAACTCATAGTGACCCTACAGGACAGAGCAGAACTGCCCCACAGGGTTTCCAAGGAGTGGCTGGTGGATTCGAACTGCTGACTTTTGGTTAGCAGCTGAGCTCTTAACCACTGTGCCACCAGAGCTCCTCTCATATAACTAGACCAAAACCAAAAACCTGCTGCTGTCGAGTTGATTCCAACTCATAGTTGGACCTGTAGGGTTTCCAAGGAGCAGCTGGTAGATTCAAACTGCTGACCTTTTGGTTAGCTCCCAAGCTCTTAACCACTGTGGCATCAGGGCTCCAATAAACATGGCAGGGTCTATGAATTTAGTAATGTTTTATATTAATGGCCAGACACAGTGCAGTTTTTTGGGCCTTGAAGGTTATTTGACAGAACTCATTCAGTTTTAGATTTCCATACTGGAATTCAGCCTTTTCCACTACGGAGCCTGACAAGTGCTTCAAAAAATTTGCCTCTTTTCCTCCCAATTGATCGACTAGGGTACAAAATATAACTGAGTTACACAGATTATCCCTTTCAGTTAGTCACACAGCAAAAATTTAGAGCTTTTAAAATTCCTGCACAAAGTGTCAGGAGTCCTCGGTTTACTAGTTCTGGCATTAATTAACTAATGCTTTGGTTATTCACCTTTCTGAATTTATTTCCTCACCTGTAATTGCTACATTTATTCGAGCATTATGTCCAGATCCGGGACATATTACATAATTATAAACAATTATGATTAAGAGGCTCTGGAGCCAGACTCAAATCCTAGCTCAACCACTTACTAGCTATGTGACCTTGGGCAAGTTACTTAATTGCTATGGCTCAGTTTCTTCATTTGTGAAATGGGGAAAACAATATCTATCTCACAGGACTGTTATGAGGAATAAATGAGTTAATATATGTCAAGCACTTAGAACGACACATGGCACACAGTAAGAGCTCAATAAATGCAGTTCTATCAGTACAAGTATTAAACAACAATCCAGTGAAAAAACTGAGGCTCAGAGAGATTCTTTCTACCTAAGTTCACACTACTAACAAACAGAAGAGCAGCAGGTTAAACCCAGGTGTTTGACTCTGAAGCACTATATTTTACTGCCTATTCACTTACAGTTAAGCATAGTTGGACTAAAACTAGCACCAACCATCTTGCAGGGTTGTTGTGAAAATTCGACATGATGTATGTAAAATCCCAGCACAGTCCTGGCATATGGCATAAACCAAAAGCCAAACCAAACCCACTGCCCTTGAGTCGATTCTGACTCATAGTGACCCTACAGGACAGCAGAACTGCCCCATAGAGTTTCCAAGGAGCGCCTGGCGGATTTGAGCTGCCAGCCTTTGGGTTAGCAGCCATAGCACTTAACCACTATGTCACCAGGGTTTCTGGCACATGGCATACATTCAATAAACAGTAATTGTCATTATCTGGGTTCCTTCTAGACCCAAATTAAAACTATTCAAATACTATTTTAGGAGAGACAAACCTATTCTTTTTTTTAAATTGTGCTTTAGGTGACAGTTTATAGCTCAAGTTAGTTTCTCATACAAAAATCTATACACAGATTGTTATATGACCCCAGTTGCTATCCCTATAACGTGACAGCACACTCCTCCTTTTCACCCTGGATTGCCCATGTCCATTCAACCAGCTCCTATCCCTTTCTGCCTTCTCATCTTGCCTCCAGACAGGAGCTGCCCATATAAAAAAAAACTTGTGTATCTACTTGAACTAAGAAACACACTCTTCTCAAGTATCATTTTATATTTTATAGTCCAGTCTTATTTTTGTCTGAAGAGCTGGCTTCGGGAATGGTTTTAGTTCTGGGTTAACA
This sequence comes from Elephas maximus indicus, assembly GCF_024166365.1. Lineage (NCBI taxonomy): Eukaryota > Metazoa > Chordata > Mammalia > Proboscidea > Elephantidae > Elephas > Elephas maximus. Next base: position 170,898,592 of record NC_064821.1, on the reverse strand, counting down.
GAGAGTCCAGGGGCCATGTTTTCTGGGGTTCCTCCAGTCTCAGTCAGACCATTACGTCTGGTCTTTTTACTGGAATTTGAGTTCTGCACCCCACTATTCTCCTACTTTGCCAGGGACTCTCTGTTGTGTTCCCTGTCAGGGCGGTCATTGCTGGTAGCCATGTATCATCTAATTCTTCTGGTCTCAGGCTGATAGAGTCTCTGGTTTATGTGGCCCGTTCTGTCTCTTGGGCTAATATTTTCCTTGTGTCTTCAGTGTTCTTCATTCTCCTTTGGTCCAGGTAGGTTGGGACCAATTGATGCATCTTAGATGGCCACTCGCTAGCTTTCAAGACCCCAAGTGCCACTCACTGAAGTGGGATACAGAACATTTTAATAAACTTTCTTATGACAATTGACCTAGATGTCCCCTGAAACCATGGTCCCCAGACTCCTGCCCCTGCTACTGTGCCCCCGGAAGTGTTTGGTTGTGTTCAGAAAACCTTACCTTTTGATTTAGTCCAATTGTGCTGACTTCCCCTGTATTATGTGTTGTCCTTCCCTTAACCTAAAATAATTCTTGAGTAGAGACAAGTATTTAATGGCAGAACTTCAAGGACCAATTTTACTTTCATAAATACCAATTAAAAAATTTCAACTTTCTAATCTTGTGATTTGGAGATTATCTTTACTCTCACCAAACTACCCAGAAAAGGTAAGAAACAAAACAAGAAATAAATGCTACAGAATAATAGCACACTAGGCTCCAAGTCAACATCAAATGCTTTGCAATTCACCAAAGGGTTGGTGTGAGATACTTACAACCCAGATTAAGTCCTTGTGAATCTGTGCACAGGACTCCAACAATGGACGGGTTCTTCATTCTAGTTCCAGAATCACAGGAAGGATGAAACATATGATGTGAGAACATGAATTTAAATAACTAATTTAAGACATACAGGCTTCCTATGTGCCAGGCACTGTTGTAAGTGCTTAAAATTGGTGTTTCTCAACTTAAGAAGAAAAATTATTATCCAGCCCTCACAACCCTACCTCAAGGAGAAAAATTAGGTTAAATTAAAATGAATTATGAGGCACTGGTGGTTCACTGGTGGAATTCTCATATCCCATGTAGGAGACCCAGGTTCAACTCCCAGCCCATGCACCTCGAGGGCAGTCACCAGCTGTCTGTCAGCAGAGACTTGCATGTTGCTGTGATGCTGAACAGGTTTCAGCAGAGCGTCCAGACTAAGATGGACTAGTAAGAAAAGTCTGGCGATCTATTTCTGAAAATCTGCCAGTGAAACCCTATGGAACGCAATGGAACCAATCAGCAACTGATTATGGGGATGGTGTAGGACCACACGGCAGTTTTGTTCCTTCATGCATGGGGTCCGCCTGCAGCTAACAACAACCAAAAAAAAAAAAAAAAGCCAAACTCATTGCCGTTGAGTGGATTCTGTGACTCATAAAAATTAAAAATTAATTTAAATGAACTTCTCTGTAATGAAAGTTTTTTTTCACTCCTGTTAAAAAGGCATGCTTTAATACATTAATTCATCTAAAACAACTGTTGAAAAACTATTATGTTTTAAATAACAAGGTCTAAGCAACCATGTTAACATGGGTTGCCTCCTGGAGAGGAAGTGGGAAGCTGCGGAACATTGATGGGTGGAACATGTTTATAAGCTTTCTTATGCCTTTCCATTTGAAGCTCCCATACACACAGCAGTTATCCTCTAGTGGACTGACTCATGGCGACCGTATGTGGGCCAGAGTAGAACTGTGCTCCACACGGTTTTCAATGGCTGATTTTTCAGAAGTAGATCACCAGGTCTTTCTTCCTAGGCATCGCTGGGTGGACTCGAACCTCTAACCTTTTTGTTAGCAGCCCAGCACGTTAATGTTTGCACCACCCAGGGACTCTGAATCTCACACAGATGCTACCTATTCGAAAAAATGAAGAGATGTCTCTTAGCTTCTTCAGCACAAAGTTACTGATTAGGTACGCAATCACTAGGAGACACCTGCGTGTGTCTATATTTCAGGACTCGATTTTGCTCACGTTGTACATCCTTATCAAAAGTGAAATCTATTTCCTAAAGCTCCTGTAAGAACGACCCTGGACATAGTACAATTTCAACAACATGACAGCTGATTTTGGCCTCCGGCTTGAACCCCGGAGACTCGCTCCGGGGCGGGATGTACGGCGGGGGACTGGGAAATATTAATTCCGGGTTACCAGCCCCGCCCCTAAGTCCCGGGGCAAGGTCTCACGGCCTCATCCTTTGTCCAGGGCTTCGCGCGGCTTCCCCAAAACGCCCTGATCGGCACTCGCAGCTCACGCCCTTTGTTCTACTCCAGCCGCCCTCGCCACGACTTCATAACAGGCCGAAGAGGCCCCCACTACTCACGTGTCCTCCAAGTGCTGCTCCAAGGTCGTCTCCATCCCATCCGCCGTCAGCCCCCGGCCTAGGACCTCGGAGCACGTCGCTTCCTTCTCTACTACAGGCTTTAAGCACCCCGCAGTCACATGACACAAGCTGAGCCCGGATCTGGATGGTGCCTCCAAAGGGTCAAAATTGATGGCGGCGCGTCGTCTGCGTTCTTAATCCGAAGTTGCTATTCTATTCCTGCCGTCCTGAGTGGTGACAGGCGTGGTGACCCCGGAGCGTCTCCCCTCGGGAACCGTGCGGGTCGATTTATCCTCTATCCGGGAGAGAGGTCAAGAGCCGGACCTCAGTGCCTCGGTTTCTTGGCCTTTGTCTCAGTGATTTTTAATTTTTGGATGACGGTTCGATAGACTCCGAGACCCACTAAGGACCGGATCTAGTTTAACTTTCACAGTAACCCGGCCAGTCAGTCAGGGTCTGATCTAGTCGGTGGGGCCGGTACGGGGAAGAGAGACCGCTGTGAAAAGGCCACAGGCGTGTAGGGGAAAGACATGCGCTCAAGGGACTGAAGGACGAGATGGAACCGGGGTAAAACCCCAAGCTGGGTACTGCTAAAGGGTCTGCGTTTTAATGAAGACATCAATACTTCTGATGGGAGGGCGTGGAAAAGTTTGGGAAGGAAAGTGGTATCTGAGTCCTAACTCGTGAAGAAGACTGTGAAGGGCTACTTAACAGTAACTTAAAAATTTTTAATTATAAAAGTAGTTGTAAAAAAAGAAAAGGCAAGGAAATCACCCATAGTCTCACTATTAATCCCATGAAGAATATTTTTTTCAGACGTTTGTCTTTGCAAATGCATATTTTATTTATTTCAAACAAAATTGACATACGTACTGGACATACAATTCTGTAGCTAGCCCTTTTGACTGAATTTAGCATAAATTTTTGTCATGTCAATTTGCATTCATTTACATAGTTTCTAATAGTTGTAAAATATTCCATGGTATAAACCAAACCAAACCCAGTGCCATCGAGTCAATTCCGACTCAAAGCGACCCTATAGGATAGAGTAGAACTGCCCCATAGAGTTTCCAAGGAATGCCTGGCGAATTCGAACCGCCGACCCTTTGGTTAGCAGCCATAGCACTTAATCACTAGGCCACCAGTGTTCCCATAGCTGTACCTTAATTTAATTAATGTACAGTGAGGCTGCCTATAGCTGTGGGTGTATGCGTTTTGGCTATCCTAACGCTGAGCGAGTATCCCTGTAAGCCTCTACCCACTCCTGTTCTTAACGTCCTCCTCGCTCTACTTTTCCTCCAACTATCTCATTAGAAAATGTAAGTAGTGACTACTTGAAGTTAAGCTTGTGCCAATTGAACTCAGGAAGCCCGTCTGCTTCCTGTCCAAGGCGTGCTCAGAGAAGCGCCTCTCTGCAGTACCGCCCCCTTGTGGTCCCATGCTTTGTGACAACTTAGCTGGTCTAAACCCAAAACCAAACCAAGCCCATTGCTGCTGAGTCGAGGGCTTCTCAAAACCCCTCAGAAAACCAAAACCCCTTGCCCCCTAGTGGATTCCGACTCCTAGCGACCATATAAAACAGAGCAGAACTGCCCCACAGGGTTTCTAAGAGCGGCTGGTGGATTCAAACTGCAGACCTTTTGGTTAGCATTCTTAACCACTGCACCACCAGGGTTCTAAGGGCTCTGATTTTTAAACCCCAGAGCAGTGCAGTCTAACAGAAATATAATGTGAGCCACACATGTAATCCTAAATGTTCTGGTAGCCACATTAAAGAAAGTAAAACGTGAAATTAATTTTAATAATCTATTTACTTAGTATATGCAAAATATGATCACTTAAACATGTAATTGACATAAAATATGAATATTTTTCATTATTTTTTTTGTACTAGATATGGTGTATATTTTACATTTTACATTTACAGCATATCAGTAGCCACAGGTAGGTTAGTGGCTACCATATTGGCCAGCACAGCTCCAGGGTGTCTCTGATGATCTCAGAGCCAGATGAATAATTAAAGAATTCCCAGAAAGGCTGGTGATCACTTTTAAGCTGTAGGGAAGGCCTTTGGAGGGAAAATGAGAAAGTAGGAAGAGGGACAATAGCTGGTCCATACATCCTTGCCACACTGAAGGGGGAGGACAGGGCGCTCCACACACCCTCCTCTGCCCTGCTGCTCTTCTGCTCCTGAGCAGGTAGACAGAGAAAACAGAACAGCTGACATAAGCTGGGGAGGAGGTATCTGACCCCTAATTGTTTTCTACCTTTTTTTTTTTTGGCTTGTGGGATATTTGATGATTCTTTATTCTCAGTTTTGAGTGCTGGTAATCATTTCTGGGGTGACAGGAAAAGTCCCATGACACCTTGTTATGAATTTGAGATACTTACTTAAAACGGAGTTACATGGGCACTGGATGATAAGTCTTGGTTCAACAAGAGACCACACAGAGGAACTAAAAATAACAAGCTTAGTACTCACAGGTCTTGGGGGGAAGGACACATAGGGTGGTTGTGTCAGGGGCAGAGGGAGAGCAGGAACCTGGGGTTCAGGCCTTTATTAGGGCCTGAGGGTGGGGTACATTAAGGTTTCTGAGCTTCTGTTGGATTGGTCAGGTTGAAGCAAAAGAGTGGAGTCTTGGGGAGGCTGGTGGGGATCTGATCTAAAAGGGAGCAGGAGGGGAGTTGTGGGGAGTTGTTGGTCACACGGGCTGCTGGGGAAGCCATATCAGGAGCTGGCATGAAAGGGCAGAGTAAGTCAGCCAGCTTGTTGTTCTATGCTGGACACGATGGATGCCAGGGCAGCAACTGAAATGGAGTGTTAGCAAAACTCATGACAGCCCACCCTGTGATGCCTCAGCATCGGGTATTAAAATTACATTTATAACTTGAGTGGCCGAAATACTGAAAGACATTAGTATAGCTTTTTATAGCCATTGTAGGGTGCACGTAATCAGAGCAATGAGCAGGATAAATAGGCTTGCAATAATCTGGAAGCCAGTTTGTAGCCATTGGCCCCATGTAGATGGGGAAAGCCATGAAAACAGGTTTGAAACCATGGAAAGTAAGGATTTGTTGGAATATTTTTGTTGTATTGTGCATAACCTTACTATGTTGAGATATTCCCTTGAGTAGTGTGGCCACTTGCCCTGTGTTATTGATGTACATACAGCACAAAGTGCCTTGAGTGGAACACACTCCTACTTGACTGGCCAGTAGGTAATCTAGGGCTAGTCAGTTATTAATCATTTCTGAGCCAGGGAGTTATGCCCTTGCATGGTCAGTCCTAGTATTTTGGGTTTTTTTTTTTTTTCCATGTATGCCATTGGAGTTTGGGACATTTCTTGATTAGCTTTGATAATTAGTGATTTGGTTGCTAAAGCAGCTACTCCAGTAGCTGTTCGCACTACTCCTAGGATGATGACCATTCTGACAATGATAGGTACAAATATAAGCCAAAACCAAACCCACTGTCATCAAGTCAATAACCGACTCATTGCAACCCTGTAGGACAGAGTAGAACCACCCCATAGAGTTTCCAAGGAGTGCCTGGTGCATTCAAACTGCCAACCTTTTGGTTAGCAGCCTTTGCTCTTAACCACTATGCCACCAGGGTTTCCAGTACAAATATAGCTCATCTATAAACCCCTTGCTGTTGAGTCAATTCCGGCTCATAGAAACCCGATAGGACAGAGTGGAACTGCCCCACAGGGTTTCCAAGGAGTGGCTGGTGGATTTGAACTGCCAATCTTTGGGCTAGCAGCTGAACGTTTAACCACTGCCCCACCAGCTCACCTATGGCAGGGCTCATATGTTGGGGGGTAGCCCCAAGGTATGGGAAAACTTGAATAGGAAGGCCAAGGGTCATTGGTGTACAGTGTACCAGGTGCATGTAACTGGGGAAAGACAAGCTGAAATATAATAGTGCCTCTCCTCTGATGTTGGGGCCACAATAGATTGCCAAGGTGATGTTAGCCAAGGCATACTATTCTTTAGCTTGTACCCAGATATAATCAAGGCAGAGGTTTGGGAGGATGGCTGTTGTGGGCCAGATGACGTTTTTGGAGGGACAGATGTGGACGGACAACATAACAGTTCGTGTGGAAATTTCAAAGTCCTGCAACACCTTGATTTTGCCAGGATAGGTGCAGTTGTAATTGAGGGGAACTGAGTGGAACAGACTTAATGGCATGCGTGGCTGGGATAATTTTATCCAATTGGCCATGAGGCTTGGTTCTAAATAAGCCCCATAGGCTTGGAGTTGTGGTTCTTGAGGGCAAATTCAGCAATTATGAGTATATAAGGTGTGTGCTGTCACTCAATCAGATGTATGTACATGTTAGGAGTGGCAGTAAGACTCTATGGAGCATATAATACCTAGGAATAAATCTAACCAGAGATGTGAAGGATTTATACCATGAGAACTGTAAAACCCTGTTGAAAGAGATTAAATAAGACTTAAAGAAAAGGAAAGATGTTCTATGTTCATGGATTAGAAAAGTTAATATTGTTAAGATGTCAATACTACCCAAAGTGATCTATAGATTCATCACAATCCTGATCAAAATTCCAATAGCCTTCTTTACAGAAATAGGAAAATCAATTCTCAACTTTATATGGCATGGCAAAAGGTCCTGAATAGCTAAGCAATGTTGAAAGAGGAGAACGAAGTAGGAGACTCACACTTCCTGATTTTAAAACATACTATACCCGGAGCCCTGGTGGTGCAATGGTTAAGAGCTCAGCTGCTAACCAAAAGGTTAGCAGTTCGAATCTACCAGCAGCTCCTGGAAACCCTATGGGGCAGTTGCACTGTGTCCTATGGGGTTGCTGTGAGTCGGAAACAACTTAAATGAATGAATAAACAAAATGTGGTACATACATACAATGGACTACTACTCAGCCAGTAGGAGAAATGAAGTCTTGATACGTGCTAAAGTATGGATGGAGCTTGAAGACATTATGCTGGGTGAAATAAGCCAATCACAAAAAGACAAATATTTTATGACCTTACTTATATAAAAAGACAAATGTACAGAGACCAAAGTTTATTAGTGGTTACCAGGGGCAGGAGGGAGGGGAAAAAAGAGAGATTAATGGTAATGGAAAAATCCCATTGATTAAGGGTAGGGTGGAATGGCCTATTGTAATTGCTGTCAACAAGCTGTACACTGTAAGAAGTTGAACTGTCAAAAGTTTCGTGATAGATATATTTACAACAATGAAAAAAAAAAGAGTAGCTGCTGAGGCTGCTTATATACAACCAAATACGTCACGAAATTTGGTTCTTTAGTTTGGAGGTTTAGGGTCATTGTTTCATGGGGCATTCCAGTTAATTGGCCAAATAATGTATTTAGTATTTTTGTTCTAGCTCCTTGTTCATTGTATAGTGCATGGAGTCTTAAAAGCTTGCAAGCAGCCATCCAAGGCACAACAGTTGGTCTCTATTTATCTGGAGCTAGACAGAAAGGAGGAAAGTCAGGAATTGGAGGAGGATATGGAATGTGTGGCTAATTGCCTCCATGAACAACTGCCTCCTTTGCCATGAGACTGAGAAGAACTAGATGATGCCCAGCTATCATTCCTGAAAAGATCTCATAAAAGAATCCTAATCGAAATGGGGAAAATGCAGAACAGAATTTCAAATTTTCATGGACTCCATACTTTCTGGAGCCATGGAGGGTGGATGAACCCCTGAAACTATTGCTCTGAGATAATCTTGAAACCTTAAACCAAAAAATATCCCCTGAAGCCTTCTTAAAACTGAACCATAGTTTAACTAGTAAAAAAGGTCTGCCTTGAGCATTATGCTCTTTTAAGAACTAGCTATACGGATCAAATTGACAACAGTAACTCAAAAGATTAGATAGGAACCTTAGGGGACAGTGAGTTTATGTTAATGAGGGAGGAACAACTCAAAAAAGGAGAGTGAGAATGGTTGCATAACTCGGAGAATGTAATCAATGCCACTGAGTTGTACACGTAGAAACTGTGGGATTGATGTATATTTTGCTGTGTATATTCTCAGCAACAGCAAATAATATTTATGAAAAAAAAGAATCTATGGAGTGGGCATCAGGGAGGTAATGGTGGCATGGAGTGGTTTAGCAGTCTTGAGGAAGGAGCTGAGGACAGAGTGGTAGAGAGGGTGAGGCATTGGTGAAGGGGTGTGTGGGGAGGAAGGTGGGGGCCAGCAAAAGTTATAGGCAAGCATATTTAACAGTGTACATGATACCAAGTGTTCTCTTAGACCAGGTGGTGAGGTGTGGTATGGGGAAGTGCCCCTGACTGGTTAGTATAATTTAGATGTACAGCTTAACCGGCCAAAGTGGGGAGGTCAGATCAAGTGCTGCCAGACAGTTGGCAGAAGACTTACGGTTTTGCAAGCATTTTGGTAGAGGCAAGTTTCTTGGCCAAGCAATTAGACATCTCTAGGAAGTAATATTCTATGGGGCCTTTGGGATAGATTAGCTGGAGGCATTTTTGGAGTCAGCCTCTAGGTCAATAGTCACTATAGCCACCACCCACCTAATGGAAGGGTGGCCTGAAAATGGAAGTCCCAACATCCAGGGGTTTTAATAATCCTGGCCTTGGAGCTTGTTGTCTCCCTCATCGTTTTCTTGGGATAAGGCACTGCTGTCTAGGACAGGTCATCTCCAGTAGCCAGCTCTTGGGCTGGGGTGATGTGATCTGAGATGGTGGTAAAGTGGGTAGAGTAGAGGAAGCCTGGGGCCATCTTGGGGAAAGGTGGCCTTCCCAGGTGAATATCTATAAAGAATAGAAGCTGCTAGCAGGTGTTAAAGTCTGGGCATATATATGGTAAGCTTGAGTGAAGATAGAGCTGCAGGTTTGAGCCTAGCTGCTGGTTGAACGGATTTCTGTGAGCTCAGCAGGGTTTATCTGGGGCACATTTTGCAAATGAGTGTGCCGTTCAGGTGGAACCATGTTTAGTCCAAAGACTCCAGGAGGTGTAAACAGGTGTCACCAAAGACTGTACACAGAAGTCTGAACCTGGGGGCACCAGGGGAGGTGCTTGCTGGATGCCCTCCTGGGCCAGGCGCATGGCCCTCTGTTGGGGCTTGTCTCATCAAAAAGAAGCCGATTTGTGTGTAATGGTAAAAATAGAGTTGAGTAAAATTGGTAAATGTGGCATGTGCCGCCTCCAGAATATGAAGAGACCTAGAATGTGCTGTGCTTGGCGTAATGTAGTGGGAGCGTTCATTGCTAGGAGTTGGTACTTTACAGCAAGAGGACTCTCCCAGCCTTTAGGTGACACATAATGCCCAGAAACTTAACAGGAGTGGCAGTTTCTGTGGAGGGCAATTGCCCAGTCTCTTTGCCGAAGGTGTTGCAAGACCTGTTGTAAATCCTTCAAGACCGTGTCCTCCGAGGGCTTCCTTAGAAGAAAGCCATCAATATAATACTGTAAGTCACAGTTGCGCAATTGGAGTGAATCTAAGTCTGCGCAAGTCATGATGATGGCAGGACTTGTTAAGATACCCCGTGGTCAGCTGCATAAAGGTGTATTGCATGCCCTCCAAAGTGAAAGCAGACTGTGGCTGAGAGTCCTCCAGTATGGACGCTGAATAAAACGTATTGGCCTAGTCTAGAACTGTATAATGTGAGCCCTAGGCCTCTTGGATATCTTCAATCATTTTACGACGTTAGGATTAGGAGATTTAATCGCTGGCACTTGTACTTTTAAGTTGTGATAATCAATCATAAGCCAACATCCCTTAGTGGTGGACTTTAATACTGGCCAGATAGGGCTATTAAAAGGCAGGACGGTGGGCCTAATATCCCTAGTGTCTAGCATGTCTTTAATGACGGATTCAAAGGCCTCTATACCTTATTTTTAGTTTACTGTTTTCACCAGAGGTAGCAGCCTAACAGGCATCCATTTGGCAGCTGCCATGAGAAAGGCCAGGAATTTGGGCTTGTTCTAAAAGGTATGTAGCCCAGTTAGGGTATCTGTGCTCATAATTGGAAAGGAGAGAGTCAGGGGGGCCACTACCACTGGCAGTTGTTTTAGGAAAACAGTACCAATTGACACATCAAGTTTAATTTGCACTCCTCATATAATCTTTTCTGCAGTGCCTTGTAAATTATGTGATGACCCAGCCCACCCCAGGGAATTTAGAAAGGTTCCTTGGAATAACAGTAACTTGAGCTTTGGTGTCTAATAGAGCTAAAAAGATTTGGTTGTTGTCTTTGTCCCAGTGGCCCACCACAGCTGTAAATGGGTGATTGTCCCCTGGAGGTAGGACAAACTCCAGGGAGCCACTGAGCTCCTATGGGAGGAGTTGGGGTGGTTGCTTTCTTGGGGAAATGCGGCCTTTGGGGTTCCCTGGGGCTTCTGGGCTACCAAGACAGGGCTTTGTAATTGAGCAAAAACCTTCTTAAGGGCTAATAGCTTTTGCCAGGGCTTCCCGGAAATAAGATTTTTAGGAACTCCTGAAGCTACCAAATAATGCTGTCTGTTGTTTATTGTCTTGGCTGTTGGCCCCAGGTGTAGGATTCCCTGAGCCTCTTGCTTGTGGGGGAGCTTTTATTTATTTACCTTTTTATGTTAACTCTTTTTTTTCTTTTAATTGAACTTTAGATGAAGGTTTATAGAACAAACTAGTTTCTCATCAAACAGTACACACATTATTGTATGACTTTGGTTAACAACTCTGTGACATGTCAACACTCTCCCTTCTCAACCCTGGGTTCCGTATTACCAGCTTTCCTGTTCCCTCCTGCCTTCCAGTCCCCGCCCCAGGGCTGGTGCGCCCCTTTAGTCTTGTTTTGTTCCATGGACCTGTTCAATCCTTGGCTGAAGGATGAACCTCAGGATTGATCTTATTACTGAGCTGAAAGGGTGTCCAGGGGCCATACTCTCTGGGTTTCTCCTGTCTATGTCAGGCCAGTAAGTCTAGTCTTTCTTTTTGAGTTAGAATTTTTTTCTATGTTTTTCTCCGGCTCTGTCGGGGACCCTGTATAATGATTCCTGTCAGGGCAGTCAGTGGTGGTAGCTAGGCACCATCTAGTTGTACTGGACTCATTCTGGTGGAGGCCATGGTAGATGTGGTCCTTTAGTCCTTTGGACTAATCTTTCCCTTGTGTCTTTAGTTTTCTTCATTCTTCCTTGCTCCTGAAGAGGTGAGAACAGTGGAGTGTCCTAGATGGCCACTCACAGGCTTTTAAGACTGCAGGGGAGCTTTTAGTGGGCCATTTCAGGGGTGGAAAAGTTGGGGTAGTTTGCCCTGTCTGCCTTGATATTGAAAGATTTTAGAGCCAGGGTGCACATGCCCCTCACATCTGGTCATTGTATCCAGTCCATCAAGAGCCTCTTGAATAGCGTGAGTTCTCTCAATGATAGGATGCAGTGCTGCCCGATAGTTTGGGGGAGCCCCCTGGAGGAAAAGTATTTGGGATTCCTTGTCTAGAGGGGCCTCCTCTAGGTTAGAGGCATAGTCTAGGTTACTGAGACAGCTGTGTTCAAAGAAATGATGCACCCACTGGACCATGCCTATTTTTCATAGAAGGAACTGGGCATCATCCAAAGTTTTCCATTAGTTGTGAGCTTTGGCTGTGATAACAGTGATGGAGGGGAGCCTAGTGCCATGCCATAAAAATCCAAGTAAATAAAGGCAGGGCTTAGGGCCTATTGTTTTGTGTTTGGTGTCCTCATCCTGGGAAGCTCCAATGAGTCTTTGGTGGACCTTGTTTTACGGGGTCTGGTCCTTCCCATATTGGGGGAGGGGAGCTCAGGGTCTCCCATATCTCTAAGGAACTTGGTCTTTAAGCCAGCAGTGCTTTAAAAGAGTGTGGATTTTAGAACCTTTGGATATATCCGCCAATTGTCTCATTTCAACTGCGGTTAATAAAAGCTGTGAGCCAGTGCTAAATACACCTAATAACCAGTCTGCTTCCTTTCCCCCCCTCTTTCTGGGCAAAATAATTGAGTAAATTGTATGCAGGCTGCTAAACGAAAGGTCAGTGAAGTTCGAACCCACCAGCCGCGCCCTGGGAGAAAGATGTGGCAGTCTGCTTCCAAAAAGATTTACAGCCTTGGCGTCTTAGGCTGGGTACTCTAGAGAGGCAAGATCGTAAAACGTGTAAATATCTATGTAGAGAGATTTATGTTAAGGAAATGGCTCACGCAGTTGTAGAGACTGGAATGTCCCAAGTCCATGGGTCAGGCTGGAGGCTTCTCCCTATTCATGTAACTGCCGGGGCTGGCAAACCCAAGATCGGCAGGTCAGAGAGCAGGGCTGCGAAGACTGACGAATTCCAAGATTGACAGGGAAAACCACAGGTAAGCTGCTAGCTCAAGTCCCAAGAACTGGAGGTAAGAAAAACAGGAGCCTGCTGCAGGATCCAGAATGAGCAAAAGCCCACGAGCCTTGCCAGAATGCCCACTTATATTGGATGCAGGCTACACACCCTCCCTCTCAAGTGATTGGCTACTCACAGCAGATCCCATCATGGGGGTGATCACATTATGTCAAACCTCAACATGGAAGTGATCACGTCATATGACTGCCAAACCACTGAGAAATATGGCCCAGCCAAGTTGACAATCTTAACCATCACACTTGGAAACCCTATGGGGCAGTTCTACCCTGTCCTAAGAATCGCTAGGAGTCGGAATTGACTTGATGTCCCACAACAATAATATGTTGTTTTGATCGAAGGTTGGAGCCTTGGCAACATTTGGCACAGGCAACACTCAGCTGTGCCAAGTAGCGCCACAAATGCTAGCAAGCTGGGGCTCCGGCCCAGGTGGTCCTACCCACCTAAGAGAGCCAGGTAGTCAGCCAGTCGTGGCAAAAAGGCATTCCTGGTGGTCAGTTACAACTGAGACTACCATCCCATCCTTGTCTCCAATTGTTACGAGTTTGAGATACTTACTTAAAATGGAGTTATATGGGTGCTGAATGGTAAGATGAGTTTTGACAAGAAACCACACACAGGAACTGAAAATGAGGTCCCAGAGGAAGGGCACAGCTTGCCTGAGGGCCACACAGGGAGCTCCAGTGCGGGCAGAGAGAGCATGTGGGCGCACCTAGGGCTTAGCCTTTTTTAGGGCCCAGGGGTGGGGTGCATTAAGGTTTCTGGGCTTTTGTTGGATTGATCAATTTGAAGCAAAAGAGCAGGGTCTTGGGGAGCCTGGTGGGGATCTGATCAAAGGGGGAGCAGAAGGGGTGTTGAGGGAAGTTGTTAGTCACATAGTTTGCTGGGGAAGCCATATCAGGAGCTGGCATGTCCTTGTGTTTCTGTGGGCTGCTATCCAGCACGCTCATTGTCAGCCAGCTTGTTGTTTTATGCTGGACATGATGGATGCTGAGGCAGTAACTGAAATGGAGTGTTAGCAAAACTCATGACACACCTGTATGAGAGTGTCTGCTTCATCATATTGTGTTTATACGTTTTCTTTTCAAAGACAGGAAGGGTGTCTTACCCATCTCTGTGACCGGAGTGCCTTGGAGTACAGTGGAAATTCAATAAATATTTATTGAAGGGTCTTGATGGTATATTTTGGGAAGAGGACTCTGTAATGTAAAGAACCCTTAAATCTGAACTTTAACCACCTTATCCTCTTCTTTCTCTCCCCCTTCGTGTATAAGCTCTCAGGAAATGAAAATTCCAGGAGGGTCCAGCATGGGATGCCACTTCCTACATGGCCTGATGGAGAAGTAGGGAATATGAAACTGATCTGGGGGAAACTAGACCTTGTAGCTTGTCCCACTGCTGCTGGCCCAAGAGACCCTAACCTCTCTTCCCTGACCCATCCAGGAGCAGACCCCTCCTAAGGGGTCCATTTGAGAAGTACAGCCTAGTGCTCTCCTGGGTGCAGAGGGCTCTGCTTCACCAGGGCCATCCCATTGACCTATGGGTCGCTTTTTCAAGTGCTTAGTTTTTTTTTTTTTTTAGGGTCACAGGTCTGAGGAGGAAGGAGCCCAAAGCCTGGCCAAGGAATGGGTCCTCATGTCCACCAGGGGGCACCAAGGCTACAGAAAACTCTGCTTAGACTGGAGGGTCCTGGGTTGAAGGAAAGGATCAACAACAGTCTATCCAGCTGTCACAGCATGGGCAGATTTTAGAGCTAACGCTACGCTAGGTAGGTGGTGTAGAGGAGGGAACCCTGGCCTCGGAGTCAAACAGATGTAGATTGGAATTCTGGCTTAGTGACTGGACTGCCAGTGTGACTTCATCCTTGGGGAGCTCACCTGTGAAATGGAGGCACCGTTACCTTCCTCATCAGGTTGTGGGGAGGATTATGTGAGATAATCTATGTAAGAGGGGCTGGTGCACAATGGGAGTCCATAAATAAGGTTTGTTAAATCTGAGTAAGAAGATACTTCTTTCCTCAAGTTGCTTATGTTCTAGCTGAGGACACATGAAAAAATAATTAACAGGACCATGAAAGTAAGGGCCAAATGATTGCTACAGACATCAAGCAGTCTAGTGTTACAGGAGAGTTGGTGGCAGGGCTGGATTCATTTAACTGCTCTATAAAGCTGTGTTAAATGAGATAATTAAATACCTATATTTTTTATTGTACTTTTCTATGGTATAAAAATTATAAAATATGGTGAGCAAAAAAAGAAAAATCACCTGAAATCCCATCTTAGCCCTATCCCTAAATGACATGAATGTGAATGAACTAAATAGGATGGGATGGGATTTGGATAAGGTAGAGCAGGGAAAAGGCTCATCTCTAGTATCACCAGAGTCCTGCCAGTGAAGTCATCTTGCTCCATGAGAGTTACAGGAGGGGTGGGGCATACTCCTGCTTTCTCATAGTGGATACTACCTGAGAGCTGATCCAAAGCCTGCTTCTTAATAGTAGTTATACCATGTATTCTACCACCTGTCTGTCATTTTGTCATACTGTGGTGACTTGTGTGTTGCTGTGATGCTGGAGGCTTTGCCACTGGTATTTCAAATACCAGCAGGGTCATCCTTGATGGACAGATTTCAGGGGAGCTTCCAGACTAAGACAGACCAGGAAGAAGGACCTGGCAGTCTACTTCTAAAAAATCTTAGCCAGTGAAAATCTTATGAATAGTAGCTGAACGTGGTCTGACATAGTGCCAGAAGATGAGCCCCTCAGGTTGGAAGGCGCTTAGAATACTACTGGGAAAGAGCTGCCTCCTCAAAGTAAAATCGACGTTAATGACGTGAATGGAGTCAAGCTTTTGGGACCTTCATTTTCTGATGTGGCACAACTCAAACTGAGAAGAAAAAGCTGCAAAAATCCATTAATAATCAGTGTTTGGAATGTGCAAAGTATGAATCCAGGAAAAATTGGAAGCTGTCAAAAAATGAAATGGAACACATAAAGATAGATATCCTACGCATCAGTGAGCTGAAATGGATTGGTATTGTTACAGGACAGGGCTTCCCAGCTTGGGACTAAGCCCTGCTTAGATTCGTACCTTCTTCTGACCAAGAATGACCAGGAGAGGCTCAGAGGTTCCACAAGAACAAAGGTTTATTAGGAAGAGGCTCACAAGGGAGCGATGGAGAGGGGTTTTCACCTACGCTAGCCTCCAGTCTCTCTCTGAACTAAGGATTCTTTAAGGATTCCTTAGGGCTTATAAAAAGGCACTATCTTTATTTGTTAGCTGGGTGGAGATTTCTAGGAGAAGGGGAGGGGTTATGAAGATCAAATGCGTGAGCAGGTAGAATTCAAGATGGATTTCCTAGCAGAGGTTGCTGGAACTAAGATGAGGTCTGTCACAAAGGCTGCTGGGATGTCAAACAGGACTTATTCTGGGATTTTGCGCATGCATGATGTCTATGGATCTTGGTTCGAGTCTCGGCAAGGGATTTTTGTTCCTGATTATCTCATGTGGAAGGTCATTCATAGGTTACATGCTCTGCACCTGGTAGGGGACTTGAAAAACAACTCAGAAGGATTATCAGTAATTTATAGCTGGTCAAGCATGTAGGATAGGAAATATGGCCCCTTATCTTGTCTAAGCACCTAGTTTGTTAGTCACAAGTAGTCCTCGAGTGCCAGCAGTAAAAATTATATGGTGGTCTGCACTTAGGTTTAGATTCCAAGAATACTGAATCAGAGGTTATTTAATTATAGCTGGTCAAGCACACAAGGCCTTGGAATGTAGCCCCTTATCTTGTCTGAGCACCTAGGTTGTTAATCATAAGTAGTTCTTGGGCGTTAGCAGTAAAAGTTACATGGCGGTCTGCACTTAGGTTTAGATTCCAAGAATACTGAATTGGAGGTTATTTAATTATAGTCAGTCCGATCTCTTGCCTGTCTCAGTATGGGCCATTCTGAATCAGACAATCATACAGTCTACTATGCCAGGTATGACAAGCTGAAGAGAAATAGCATATATTCATCCTGAAAAAGATCATTTCAAGATCTATACTGAAATACAGCACTGTCAGTGATAGGATAATATCCATATGCCTACAAGGAAGAACAGTTAATATGACTATCATTCAAATTTGCAGAATAACCACTGAAGCCAAAGATAAAGAAATTGGAGATTTTTACCAACTTCTGCAGTCTGAAATTGATCAAGCACGCAATCAAGATGCACTGATAATTACTGGCAATTGGAATGCAAAAGTTGGAAACAAAGAAGAAGGACCAGTAGTTGGAAAATATGGCCCTGGTGATAGAAACAATGCCAGAGATCGAATGATAGAATTTTGCAAGACCAACGACTTCTTCATTGCAAATACCTTCTTTCACCAACATAAATGGTGCCTATACACATGGACCTCACCAGATGGAACACACAGAAATCAAATTGACTACATCTGTGGAAAGAGACAATGGAAAAGCTCAATATCATCAGTCAGAACAAGGCCAGGGGCCGACTATGGAACAGACCATCAATTGCTCATATGCAAGTTCAGGCTGAAGCTGAAGAAAATCAGAGCAAGTCCACGAGAGCCAAAATATGACCTTGAGTATATCCCACCTGAATTTAGAGACCATCTCAAGAATAGATTTGATGCATTGAACACTAGTGACTGAAGACCAGACGAGTTATGGAATGACATGAAGGACATCATCCATGAAGAAAGCAAGAGGTCACTGAAAACACAGGAAAGAAAGAAAATACCAAGGTGGATGTCAAAGGAGACTCTGAAACTTGCTCTTGAGTGTCGAGCAGCTAAAGCAAAAGGAAAAATTGATGAAGTAAAGAACTGAACAGAAGATTTCAAAGGGCCTCTCGAGAAGACAAAGTAAAGTATTATAATGACATGTGCAAAGAGCTGGAGACGGAAAACCAAAAGGGAAGAACACGCTCGGCATTTCTGAAGCTGAAAGAACTGAAGAAAAAATTCAAGCCTTGAGTTGCAATAGTGAAGGATTCCTTGGGGAAAATATTAAACAATGCAGGAAGCATCAAAAGAAGATGGAAGGAATACACAGAGTCGTTATACCAAAAAGAATTAGTCGATATTCAACCATTTCAAGAGGTGGCATATGATCAGGAACCGATGACACTGAAGGGAGAAGTCCAAGCTGCTCTGAAGGCATTGGTGAAAACATGGCTCCAGGAATTGATGGAATATCAACTGAGATGTTTCAACAAACAGATGCAGCGCTGGAGGTGCTCAGTCGTCTATGCCAAGAAATATGGAAGACAGCTTCCTGGCCAACTGACTGGAAGAGATCCATATTTATGCCTATCCCCAAGAAAGGTGATCCATCCGAATGTGGAAATTATAGAACAATATCATTAATATCACACGCAAGCAAAATTTTGCTGAAGATCATTCAAAAATTGCTGCAGCAGTATATCGACAGGGAACTGCCAGAAATTCAGGCTGGTTTCAGAGGAGGACGTGGAACCAGGGATATCATTACTGATGTCTGCTGAAAGCAGAGAATACCAGAAGGGTGTTTACCTGTGTTTTATTGACTATGCAAAGGCATTTGACTGTGTGGATCATAACAAACTAGGGATAACACTGCAAAGAATGGGAATTCCAGAACACTTAATTGTGCTCATGAGGAACCTTTACATGGATCAAGAGGCAGTTGTTCGGACAGAACAAGGGGATACTGACTGGTTTAAAGTCAGGAAAGGTGTGCGTCAGGGTTGTATTCTTTCACCATACCTATTTAATCTATATGCTGAACAAATAATACGAGAAGCTGGACTATATGAAGAAGAACAGGGCATCAAGGTTGGAGGAAGACTCATTAACAACCTGCGTTATGCTGATGACACAACCTTGCTTGCTGAAAGTGAAGAGGACTTGAAGCACTTACTGATGAAGATCAAAGACCACAGCCTTCAGTATGGATTACACCTCAACATAAAGAAAACAAAAATCCTCACAACTGGACCAATGAGCAACATCATGATAAACAGAGAAAAGATTGAAGTTGTCAAGGATTTCATTTTACTTGGATCCACAATCAACAGCCATGGAAGCAGCAGTCAAGAAATCAAAAGATGCATTGCACTGGGCATATCTGCTGCAAAGGACCTCTTCAAAGTGTTGAAGAGCAGAGATGTCACCCTGAAGATTAAGGTGCGCCTGACCCAAGCCATGGTATTTTCAATCAGATCATATGCATGTGAAAGCTGGACAATGAATAAGGAACACCGAAGAAGAGTTGACACCTTTGAATTGTAGTGTTGGCGAAGAATATTGAATATACCATGGACTGCCAAAAGAACAAACAAATCTGTCTTGGAAGAAGCGTGGCCAGAATGCTCCTTAGAGGCAAGGATGGCGAGACTGCATCTTACATACTTTGGACAGGTTGTCAGGAGGGATGAGTCCCTGGAGAAGGACATCATGCTTGGCAGAGTACAGGGTCAGCAGAAAAGAGGAAGACCCTCAACAAGGTGGATTGACACAGTGACTGCAACAATGAGCTCAAGCATAACAATGATTGTAAGGATGGCTCAGGACCGGACAGTGTTTCGTTCTGTTGTGCATAGGGTCGCTATGAGTCAGAACCGACTTGATGGCACCTAACAACAATGCACTTGTACCTCGCCAGATGGAATACATGGGAATCAAATCAACTACATTTGTGGAAAAGCTTAATATCATCAGTCAGAACAAGGCGAGGGGCTGACTGTGGAACAGACCATCAATTGCTCATATGCAAGTTCAAGTAGAACCTGAAAAAAATTAGAACAAGTCCACGAGAACCAAAGTACAACCTTGAGTATATCCCATGTTGAACACTAATGACCGAAGACCTGACAAGTTGTGGAATGACATCAAGGACATTATACATGAAGAAAGCAAGGGGTCATTAAAAAGAAAGGAAAGAGAAATGATCAAAGTGAATGTCAGAAGAGACTCTGAAACTTGCTCTTGAACGTCGAGTAGCTAAAGCAAAAGGAAGACAGGATGAAGTAAAAGAGCTGAACAGAAGATTTTAAAGGGTGGCTCAAGAAGACAAAGTCAGGTATTATAATGAAATGTGTGACGACCTGGAGGTAGAAAACCAAAAGGAAGAACAAATTATTTCTTAGACTGAAAGAACTGAAGAAAAAATCCAAGCCTCTAGGTGTAATACTGAAGGATTCTATGGGGAAAATATTAAACGATGCAGGAGGCATCAAAAGAAGATGGAAGGAATACACAGAGTTACTGTACCAAAAAGAATTGGTCGACATTCAACCATTTCAGGAAGTAGCATATGATCAAGAACCAAAAGCACTGAGGGAAGAGGTCCAAGCTGCACGGAAGGCACTGGCAAAAACAAGGGCTCCTGGAATTGACGGAACACCAACTGAGATGTTTCAACAAATGGATGCAGCACTGAAGGTGCTCACTCATGTATGCCAAGAAATTCCAACTGACAGGAAGAAATCCATATTTGTGCCCATCCCAAAGAAAGGTGATCTAACAGAATGCGGAGATTATTGGACAATATCATTAATGTCACACACAAGTAAAATTTTGCCAAAGATCGTTCAAAAGCAGTTGCAGCAGTACATTAACAGGAAACTGCCAGGAATTCAAGCTGGATTCAGAAGAGGACGTGGAACAAGGAATATCATTGCTGATGTCAGATTGATCATGCCTGAAAGCGGAGACTATCAGAAAGATGTTTACTTGTGTTTTATTGACTATGTTAAAGCATTTGACTGTGTGGATCATAACAAACTATGGATAACACTGTGAATTCCAGAACACTTAACTGTGCTCATGAGGAACCTGTACATAGGCCAAGAGGCAGTCATTCAAATAGAACAAGGGGATACTGTGTGGTTTAAAGTCAGGAAAGGTGTGCATCAGGGTTGAATCCTTTCGCCTATTTAATCTGTATGCTGAGGAAATAATCCAAGAATCTGGACTATATGTAGAAGAATGTGGCATCAGGATTGGAGGCAGACTTATTAACAACCTGTGTTGTGCAGATGACACAACCTTGCTTGCTGAAAGTGAAGAGGACTTAAAGCGCTTACTGATGAAGATCAAAACCACAGCCTTCAGTATGGATTACACCTCAACACAAAGAAAACAAAAATTCTCACAACTGGACCAACAAGCAACATCATGATAAACGGAGAAAAGATTGAAGTTGTCAAGGATTTCAATTTACTTGGATCCACAGTCAATGTCCATGGGAGCAGCAGTCAAGAAATCAAAGGACAAGTGCATAGGGCAAATGTACTGCAAAAGACCTCTTTAAAGTGTTAAGAAACAAAGAGGTCACTTTAAGGACTAAGGTGTGCCTGACCCAAGCCATGGTATTTTCAATCACCACAGATGCATGTGAAAGCTGGACAATGAATAAGGAAGACTGAAGAATTGATGCCTTTGAATTATGGTGTTGGTGAAGAATATTGAATATATCGTGGACTGCCAGAAGAATGAAAACTTTAAAAGAAGAAGTACAGCCAGAATGCTCATTAAAAGTAAGGATGGTAAGACTTCATCTCACATACTTTGGACATATCATCAGGAGGGACCAGTCCCTGGAGGAGGATGTCATGCTTGGTAATTTAGAGGGTCAGCGAAAAAGAAGACGACCCTCAATGAGATGGATTGACATGCTGGCTGCAACAATGGGCTCAAGTATAACAATGATTGTGAAGGCGGTGCAAGACTAGGCAGTGTTTCATTCTGTTGTACGTAGGGTTGCTATGAGTCAGAACTGACATGATGGAACCTAACAAACAAAAACAATATCGTTTATTATTGGTATATTTATATATATTTGTATATGTAGTGTGTAGGATTGTTACGAGTTGAAATTGACTGGACGGCAATGGCTTTTGGATTGTCTATATATATTCGCCACCTGTCAGTTTGTCGTAATTGCATGTTGCTGGGATGCTGGAAGGTATGCCACTGGTATTTTGAATACCAGCTGGGTCCCCCATGGTGGGCAGGTCTCAGGGGAGCTTCCAAACTAAAACAGACTGGGAAGAAGGACCTGGTGATCTACTTCTAAAAATTAGTCAATGAAACCTCTGTGAATCAGAACGGATATTGTCCAACAGGACTCAAACATGCCAGTGATAGTGAGGATGGCACAGGACCATGCAATTTTTCCTTCTGTTATACATAAGGTTGCTCAAGATCACCCTGCTTGTTAGTGGTAGAGCTTCCTCTATTGCCCCAACTTCAATCACTTCAAGAGAAACAGTACCCTAGAAATGTGAGAATGAAATCCACTCATTCTACAGAGAAGGAATTTGAAGCGTAGAAAGGGGAGGTGGCTAATTTAGAACTTAAACCTGGGGTTCTTAACTTTCTACCCAGTGTTCCAACTATACTGTGCTGCCAGAGGCTGTCTTAGAGCTGTAGTTAAACCAACTTCAGTGACACTCTCATATCCATAAAGTCTACAAGTCAAGGATATCATAGACATTTGGAAGCCTTCATTAATAGGACTGGAGGAGGATCACCTTCCCAGAGGCAAAAGAATAAAAAAAAAAAAAAAATTTTTTTTTTAAAAGAATAGAGCAAATAATTCTTCCAGCTTGTTCCCAGCCTTGATGCTTGGCTGTCTTAGCTACATATGCTGCTGTAACAAGAAATACCACAAAGTGGGTGTCTTTAAAGAACAGATTTATTGTCTCACAGTTTTGGAGGCTAGAAGTCCAAATCACAGTAACCCTGAGTGTTCCTTGGCATTCCTCGGCTTATGTATGGTTCCTCATATGGTCTCTTTCTCTGTGTGTATCTGTGAATATTCTACATTTTTTATAAGACACCACCCAGAAGGGATTAGGTTTAGGACCCACCCTACTCTGGTATGGCCTTATTAACATAACAAAAGAAACCCCTTATTTCCCAACAGGGTCATATTTATAGGTACAGGGGTTATGACTTCAACATAACTTTTCGGGGGACACAATTCAATCCATAACATCGGCTAAGATATTTTTCTTTCATAGGCATTGCCTAACAATGGTGGTATGACCCACTTGATTATGACTGTCTTAGTCATCTTGTGCTTCTATAACAGAAATACCACAAGTGGATGGCTTTAACAAAGATAAATTTGTTCTCTCACAGTGTAGTAGGCTACAAGTCCAAATTCAGGGTATCAGCTTCAGGGGAAGGCTTTCTGTGTTGGCTCTGGAAGAAGATTCCTTGTCAGCAATCTTTCCCTGGTTGAGGAGCTTCTCAGATGCAGGGACCCTAGGTTCAAAGGATGTGCTCTGCTCCTGGTGCTGCTTTCTTGGTGGTATGAGGTCCCCCAACTTGCTGCTTGCTTCCCTTCCCTTTTATCTCTTGTAAGATAAAAGATGGTACAGGCCACACCTCAGGGAAACTCCCTTTGTACTGGATCAAGGATGTGACTTTAGCATGGGTGTTACCTCCTGCCCTAATCCTCTTTAACCACAGGCAGAGATTATGATTTATAACATAGGAAAATCACAAAATGGAGGACAACCACACATGGCCTAACCAAGCTGACACATATTTTTTGGGGGACACAATTCAATCCATGACAATGTCCTTTTTGATTCTTTTTTATATCCATGAGCCTGGCATTTAGAGTAGAACTGCCCCATAGGGTTTCCAAGGAGCACTTGGTGGATTCGAAGTGCCAACCTTTTGGTTAGCAGCCATAGCTCTTAACCACTATGCCACCACGGTTTCCAGCATTTAGAAGGTGCCCAATAAATGTGTGTAGAGTGAATCGGTAGGGAAATGGGCTTCTGGCCCCTCTAATCCAAGCTTCTCCAAGCAATGATTTGGGCAGAGGAGTAGGGCAGGGGCTGTCAATAGATGGAAGTTGACATTGGGCACTGCCTCCTGAAGTTCATAGCTGAACCCAAATTCCAGAAGATAGGGGCAAGATATATTTTAGATGTCTCAGTGTGGGCTAAAGTTCAAGCACAGGAAGCTGTTTTCCTGCTGCTTTATTAATTTTGCTACCGAAGATAAATGAGGTGCAGACTTCCAGATCCAAGTCTCCATTAGAAGCACAGCTAATGCAGCCATGACAAATGGGAGCAAAGTCCTTATGAATAAAAAAAAGATCAACTTGGTATAAAAAGTCATAGGTCACAGAAAGAAAAATTAGGAGGAGCTGATAAAAAACCTATCCTTAATTAGACTGTCTGCATCACACATCAAATCAGCCTTAATGCCAAGATTTATTGGCCTTGAAATTGTGTAAATGAAATAAGTGCTTGACAACGAATGGAAAAGAAATTACCTGTATTAAAATGTATTTGCAAGGCAGGCCTGTGCACTGATGCTTTTAGTCAAATGCAGGCTTTTAGCTTCTTTTGCTATGCATCACTGTATACCCAGCATCCATCCGCTTGGCCCTAGGTGGGCTTCAGACCCGTGCTTGTGGGGTAACAACATGTACCATGGTCAACAATCTTTTCCATTGTTCTGGAAAAATCCTTCTTAGATAGTGAAGTATCTTTGTGTCTTTATTTTCCCACCTATGAGCTTAGAAAGGTATTACGGGTCTTTACCTCAGAGAAGAGAATATTATGAAGACAAGATGATGTGCCTAGTTCTGCCCACCTCACCATGGATTACCAAAACCAAACCCGTTGCTGTCAAGTCGATTCCAACTCATGGCAACCCCATGGGTTACAGAGTGGAACTGGGCTCCATAGGGTTTTCTTGGCTGTAGTCTTGATGGAAGCAGATTGCCAGGCCTTTCTTCTGCCTCATTGCTGGGTGGATTCATACTGCCAACCTTTCGATTAGTAGTAGAGTGCAAACCATTTGTTCCACCCAGCGACCTGCCCCTCCATGAATAGCAGAGCAAGGAGCTTTCTTGTTGACTGCCATAGTCCGTCTTGGAATCCACGTTTAGCTTCAAGGGCTTATCTACTATCATAACATTTAATTACCCTCTTGTAAGACCTTGAACAAATCCTGGAATGCCTTGATGTCTCAGTGTTTTCCCACGGTAAAGGAAGCTAAGAATGGCACTTATCTCATAGTATTGTGAGAATTCAGTGAGACAGTGGGTGTAAAGTCCCAGCACAGTCCTTGGAGCCACTGCAATCAGGGAACAAACGCAAGTGTTGTGGTTGTTGTTAGGATCTCAAGAAATGATAGGTGAGGCAAATTTGAATTAAGCTCCGTATCATTCAAGGTATTTAGCTGCAAGCAAGAGAAGCTGGCTTTGGGTAATGGAGTAGTAAAGGAGGCTATTGGGTAGCTCATGGAATTGTTAGGAGGGTTGGAAAGCTAAGCTCAGGCTAAGCTTCCAGCGACAAAGCCTGAAACTCCTGCTGGCCCTGCCGCGGAGTCCCTGGGTGATGCAAAAGGTGAACATACTCAGGTACTAACTGAAAGGTTGAAGGTTCACGCCTACCCAGAGGCACCTGGGAAGAAAGACCTTCCAAAAAAAAATCAGCCATTGAAAACCCTATAGAGCACAGTTCTAGTCTGACACACACGGGATTGGCATGAGTCAGAATTGACTTGATGGCAATTGGTAGTGGTGGCCCCTGCCACTGACCTGCCCAGACCCACGAGTGCTCACAACATCAATGCCAACTCTGCGACAGGAGCATGACCCTGCAACCACTGCTGCCCCAAAGCCAGTGCCTCTGCTGCTGCCTTTGCTAGGAAAGTGGGATTTTCCCAGAGTCTCTTTGCTCACTTCTTAATTGAAGTCTTGTTCAGGTAAATTTAAGTGACGAAGTCCAGCTCACATCCCTAGCTTTAGTTGGAGAGCAAGTGTTCTCACATCCCTAGCTTTAGTTGGAGAGCAAGTGTTCTCATTTCTAGATCTGTCTTGAAAGTGCCCTGGACATAGCAAAGGAGTTCAGACAGGGCTGGCCAGCAAGAAAATATTTCAGATGTAGGAGTACAGAGGGTTTCTTGCTTTTCATGAGGGAGTCTTCTTAGGTAGGACATACAAAGCTCCGGAACAACTCGAGAGAACTTCATCTGACAAGGTTCCACTCCCTGCAGAAGGGAGGGGAGTGCTTCCAGCCCTCTGCTGGGCACAAGCTCTGTCTTACAGGGGATCAGAGAGTGTGTTGGTCATTTTGCTCTTGCTTCTACAGATCAAGCCAAACCCAGTGCAGTCGAGTAGATTCCGACTCATAGCGACCCCATAGGACAGAGTAGAACTGCCCCATAGAATTTCCAAGGAGCGCCTGGTGGATTCGAACTGCTGACCCTTTGGTTAGCAGCCGTAGCACTTAACCACTACGCCACCAGGGTTTCCCTTTTACAGATAAAGGCCATCAAATGAATCCCAGAGCCTGCACATCCATCCACTTCATGCTGTGGCCTCACTGTAGACCTACAGTTCCATTCCTTTATCCACTTTTCACCCCTTGTTTGCCAAGTTCTATGCTAGGAGCAATGCAAAATCTCTCTCTCTATATTTATATGGAGCCCTGCTGGTGCAGTGGTTAAGAGCTACACCTGCTAACCAAAAGGTCAGCAGTTCAAAGCCTCCAGATGCTCCTTGGAAACACTATGGGTTGGTTCCACTCTGTCCTAAAGGGCTTCCTCACTCAAGGAGCTTGTGTCTATACAGGAGATAAGCTAGAGAGAATGTAAAACATCCTAAGTTGAATTTGGGGTAAGAGCAACTTCTCAGGCCAGTATTATTTCATTACCAATAGCCTGCATGCTTGGCTGTGCCCGGAGCCTGGTGCCAGCACTGCTGTTTCTAGGTGCAGATTCTAAGGAGAGATCTCAGGTCTGGTAGGCATCTGTCCCTCCCCACCCCAAGCCTCTCAGGGACAGAACTGCTTTTGGGAGGAAGAAGAAGTGAGCAGAGGGAGGAGGATGAAAAGAGAAACGCCAAACCTTAGGATCAAGGCTTTTTCAAAACTTGAGTGTGTCATCTTTACCCTCCACGTTGATAGTTATTGTCACATTGACCCCGACTCATAGTGACTGCACGTACAACAGAACAGAAGGTTGCCTGGTCCTGAGCTATCTTCACAATCATTCAGTGGTGTCACTAGAAGGGTGCAGGGGATGTGGACTGCACCTGAGTGACGGTGTCAGAGGGGGTGACACCAAAATGACTGTGTACAAAATTTTTGTGCAGTGTTTCAGCAGAAATTTATTATTTTCTTTTTAATAAAAATATCCCTGTAGTTAGTTATAACAACAAAAACATTTTTTGGAAGCCCAGCTTACATGTATGAATATACCGCAAGGATATAAAACTGTATGCTAATTTACTTTTTGAACTTTCTAATGCTAGAAGTATATAGGTCAGAGCCGTCATTATTACCCAATGTCTTAGGCTGGGTTCTCTAGAGAAGCAAAACCAGTAGATTTTGACTCATAGTGACCCTTTAGGAGAGAGTGGAACCACCCTGTAGGGTTTCCAAGGAGCAGGTGGAGGCTTTGAACTGCTGACCTTTTGTCAGCTCTTAACCACTGCACCACCAGGGTTCTCTATATATAGAGAGAGAGAGAGAGAGAGAGAGAGAGATTTGTCTCAAGAAAATGGCTTATGCAGTTGTAGAGGATAGCAAGTTAGAAGTGCATGGGTTAGTTATCAGGCTGGAGGCTTCTCTTGACTCATGTAGCTGCAGGGGGCAATGAACCCGAGATTGGCAGGTCAGACAGCAGGCCACTGGCTCATGGGCTGCAGAGGCTGACGAATCCAAGATTGGTAGGCAATACAACAGGCCACTGGCTCAAGTCCAAAGAACTAGAGGTCAGATTGATGATGAGCAAAAGCAGGATCTAGAGTAAGCAAGAGAGTTTTGCCAGATTGTCCATATATGTATACTGGATGCAGGGAACACTCCCAGGGAAACTCCTCTTACAACTGATTGGCTGATCACACCAGATCACATCATGGAGGATGACTACATCACCCAGTTACGATGATGCTTTGAATCACGTGGTTTTTGTCCGCACGTGCTAAAAGCAGGCGCTGTTGTTTTTGTTGCTGCTGCTGTTTTTATCGTCCCTGATTTTGTCACATTTTCTGGTGTTTTAGCTACAATATTGTGGTAGTTAGTATTTGTGAATCCACACCAATAACATTTTTTAGAATGAAGTACTAATTAAAGTAAAAGGAGAAAAATAAAAAAGGTTTCAGAACAGTTATTAATAATATTGTAACTAATAATGTTGTAATTCAATGTAGAAACATTTTGCAAAACAGTTTTGTTGTTAGTATTCATATAATCTAAGAAATATTACATTTATGCAATTTAAAACTATATTTATCACATATTATTCTATGATTAAAATTGATAATCAACATTAATAAGGATTCTGTATGGTCTGGTATGGGAGGAAGTCTATGAGCGGAGGTGACACCATGAGTTACCTCATTCTGTGATACCAACTCTAGTGATGCTGCTGCAGTCATTGGTATGTTTGAGTCTATTGTTATAGCTACTGTGTATTTTGAATGCCTTCCAACCTAGGGGGCTCATCTTCCAGCATATATCAGACAATGTTTTGTTAGAATCCATAGGGTTTTCATGGGCTAATTTTCAGTAG
Source organism: Elephas maximus indicus (assembly GCF_024166365.1). Lineage (NCBI taxonomy): Eukaryota > Metazoa > Chordata > Mammalia > Proboscidea > Elephantidae > Elephas > Elephas maximus. The sequence continues at coordinate 170,870,310 of NC_064821.1, read as the reverse complement.
TAGATGGTCAGAACTTTCTTCCTAGTCCGTCCTAGACTGGAAGCTCCCCTGAAACCTGTCCACCATGGATGACCCTGCTGGTATTTGAAGTACTGGAGGCATGGCTTCCAGTATCACAGCAACATGCAGACCACCACAGTATGATGAACTGACAAGTTGTTGTTACTCCCCACAGTGCGTAGAAAAGCATTTGGCTCATAGGAGGTGCTCAATAAATATGTCTTATAGTGAAGGAATCCCCTTTGAAAATCACGTAGGAAACTGACTGTCATGGATTCAATTATGTCCCCCCAAAATGTGTGTATCAATTGGGCTGGGCTACGATTGATTCCTGGGTATTGTGTGATTTTCCTGTATGTTTTACTTCTTGCCTCTGTGATGTTAATGAAGGAGGATGGGCGGCAGTTGTGTTAGTGAGGCAGGACTCAACCTACAAGTTTGGATTGTGTCTTGAGCCAATCTCTTGAGATATAATAGAAAGAAGCAAGCAGAGAGACAGGGGGACCTCATACCACCAAGATAGCAGCACAGGGAGCAGAGCGTGTCCTTTGGACCTGAGAAGCTCCTTAACCAGGGGAAGATTGAGGACAAGGACCTTCTTCCAGAATCAACAGAGAGGAAGTCTTCGCCCGGAGCTGACACCCTGAATTTGGACTTTTAGCCTCCTTTACTGTGAGGAAATAAACTCCTCTTTGTTAAAGCCATCCACTCGTGGTATTTCTGTTATAGCAGCACTAGATAACTAAGACACTGAGCCTTGCTAATGCTTTGTCTGTACACTATTCTAGCTCCCAAAGAATCAGTGGAGACAAGGGATAATCACAAGTGCCAACAGCAGTGAAACCTGGGAATCACACAGAGAAGGCGGAGGATATAGTTTTTAACTTTCTCAACTGCTACATATTTTACCTCTCCAGGCCTCAGTTTTATTATCTGTAAACTTGGTTGATTTCTCACTCAAGCACATTGCATTTGCTCTTGCACTTAGAGATTTAGAATTAACATTTACAAAGCACATCCCTTCATGAACATTATTTTAATTCCAGTCATCCTTTGAGGAATCTTAGTATCATTTTCATTTTGTGGACGAAGTGACTGAGGTATGGAGAGGTCAGCTAGCTTGTCAAGGTCATAGAGCTTGAAAATGTCCATGGCCTTGGGACTCCAAGGCTAGGGCTGGCCACCCTCTGGGCGCCAGGATGAGTCAGCCCCTCTGCAACTCTGTCTTCTCAACTAGTTTAGACAACACAGGCCAGTGAGTCAGCCCCACAAGGGGCTAAGGGCTGCCTTCTCCCATCTCCCCTTCCAGCAGTGGGGCAACTTCCCCATGTGCCTTCAGATGTTGTTGTTTTTGTTAGGTCCTGTTGAGTCGGTTCTGACTCATAAGGGCCCTATGTACAATAGAACAAAACACTGCCTGGTCCAGCACCATTCTCACAATCGTGGCTATGTTTGAACGAATTGTTGTAGCCACTGTGTCTATTCACCTTGTTGAGGGTCCTCTTCTTTTTCATTGACTCTCTACCAAGTATGATGTCCTTCTCCAGGGACTGGTCCCTCCTGGTAACATGTCCAAAGTACACGAGAAAAAATTCTCACCATCTTCCCTTCTGAGGAGCATTCTGGCTGCACTTCTTCCAAGACAGATTTGTTTGTTCTGGCAGTCCATGGTATAGTCAATATTCTTCACCAGCTCCATAATTCAAAGGCATCAATACTTTTTTGGTCTTCCTTATTCATTGCCCAGCTTTAGCACGCAGATGAGGCGATTGAAAATACCATAACTTTGGTCAGGCGCACCTTAGTCCTCAAGGTAACATCTTTGCTTTTTAACACTTTAAGAGGTCTTTTGCAGATTTGCCCAATGCAATATGTCATTTGATTTCTTGACTACTGTTTCTGTGGGCGTTGCTTGTAGGTCCAATGAAATCAATGACAACTACAATCTTTTCTCCATTTATCATGATATTGCTTATTGGTCCAGTTGTGAGGATTTTTGTTTTCTTTATGTTGAGGTGTAATCCATACTGAAGGCTGTAATCTTTGATCTTCATCAGTAAGTGCTCCAAGTTCTTTGCTTTCAGCAAACAAGGTTATGCCATCTGTATATCGCAGGTTGTTACAGTCTTCTTCCAATCCTTATGCCACATTCTTCTTCATATAGTCCAGCATACAGATTGAATAAGTATGGTGAAAGGATACAACCCTGACGCACACTTTTCTTGATTTGAAGCCACACAGTATCCCCTTGTTCTGTTCAAACGACTGCCTCTTGGTCTATGTACAGGTTCCACCTGAGCACAATTAAGTGTTCTGGAATTCCCATTCTTTGCAATGTTATCCATAATTTGTTATGATCCACATAGTCAAATGCCTTTGGATAGTCAATAAAACACAGGTGAATATCTTTATGGTATTCTCTGCTTTCAGCCAAGATTCATCAGACATCGGCAATGATACTTCTGGTTCCATGTCCTCTTCTGAACCCGGCTTGAATTTCTGGAAGTTCCCTGTCAATGTACTGTTAGAACTGTTTCTGAATTATCTTAAGCAAAATTTTACTTATGTGTGATATTAACTATATTGTTCAATAATTTCTGCATTCTGTTGACTCACCTTTCTTTGGAATGGACACAGAGATGGATCTCTTCCAATTGGTTGGCCAGGTAGCTGTCTTCCAAATTTCTTGGCATAGACAAGTGAGTGCTTTCAGAGTTTGAAACATCAGTTTCATGAAACATCTCAATTGGTAATCCATCAATTCCTGGAGCCTTGTTTTTCACCAATGCCTTCAGTATGGCTTGGACTCCTTCCTTCAGTATCATTTGTTCTTAATCATATACCACTTCTTGAAATGGTTGTACATTGACCAATTCTTTTTGGTACAGTAATTATGTGTATTCCTTCCGTCTTCTTTTGATGTTTCCTACATCATTCAGTTTTTTAGCTTGAGAAATGCTGAGCATGTTCTTCCCTTTTCGTTCTCTAACTTCAAATCTTTGCACATTTCATTATAATACTGTCTACTTGAGCCTTCCTTTGAAATCTTCTGTTCAGCTCTTTTGCTTCATCATTTCTTTCATTCACTTTAGCTACTCTATGTTCAAGAGCAAGTTTCAGAGTCTCTTCCAGCATCCTTTTGGTCTTTTCTTCATTTCCTATCTTTTTAATGACCTTTTGCTTTCTTCATGTATGATGTCCTTGATGTCATCCCACAACTCATCTGGTCTTTGATCAGTAGTGTTTAGTGCATCAAATCTATTCTTGAGATGGTCTCTAAATTCAGGTCATAGTTTGGCTCTTGTGGACTTGTGGACTTGTTTCAATTTTCTTCAGCTTCAACTTGGACCACCACTGCTCTGTCAGTTTGCCATAATGTGGTGACTTTTGTGTTAGTATGATGCTGGAAGCTATGCCGCTGGTATTTCAAATGCCAGCAGGGTCACCTATGGTGGACAGGTTTCAGTGGAGCTTCTAGACTAAGACAGAATGGGAAGAAGGACCTGGCGATCTACTTCTGAAAAAAATTGGTCTGTGAAAACTTTATGAATAGCAATGGTACATTGCCTTCAGATACCACACAGTAAATCAACTGCTACATTAATTCCTGACCATCAGCATTTTCCCCCAGGAGAAATTCAGAGGCAAGAAGACTGATGTCTCATTGATTTTTTTCATTTGCCCAAGGGAAGTGGGATGAATATAATCCCATTTGTCAAGGCGGAGAAGGGCTTGTCTGAAAGCAGCATGGATTACTTTAAGAAGATAAAACTTTATCACTCTCTGGACAAGAGAATGTGAAATTAGGACTAACCTCCCTTGTGAGCTGGCAAAAACATCAATCATCAAAGACAGCATCTAGGGGAATGAGTAGCAAGTTCTCTGGCTTTTTTCCTACTTGTTTTTTCCCTAAAACTTTATGTTTTATATACATACACACCTACACAAACAGGACAAACTCCCTTCCACCAAGAAATTGTTAACATTTGTTGAGGGTTGATGATTGCCAGGCACTGTACTAGGTGTTTTATATTTATTACCCAACAGCTTTATGAGGTGTTACTTTCTTGTTGTTGTTAGGTGCTGCTGAGTTTTTCAATCATAGTGATCCCATGTGACAGAGTAGAACTGCCTCATAGGGTTTTCCAGGCTGTAATCTTTATGGGAGCAAATGTCAGGTCCTTATCCCTTAGAGCTGCTGGGTAGGTTTGAATCATCAACCTTTTGGTTAGCAGCTGAGGGCTTAACCGTTGCGCCACCAGGGCTCTTTAAGTGTTACTATTAGCACTATTTATGGATGTGGAAATTGAGCCTTACAGGGGTTTCGTGACTTGCCCAGGTCATCTAGCTAGTGAAGGGAGAAATCAGGTCCAGGCAAGCTGACTTCAGAGTCCTCACTCAGCTACCATACAGTGCGTGCAGGTTAAATCAGTTGCTATAGAGTTAATTCTGACTCATGATGACGCCATGTGTGTCAGGGTAGAACTGTGCTCCATAGGGTTTTCAGTGGCTAATTAAAAAAAAATTTTTTTATTGTGCTTTCAAAGAAAGTTTACAAACCAAGTCAGTCTCTCATACAAAAACTTATATACACCTTGTTTTTTTTTTTTTTATATATACTCCTAGTTTTTCTCCCTCTAATGAGACAGCACACTACTTCCCTCCACTCTGTTTTTGTGTCCACTCGCCAGCTTCTGACCCCCTCTGTCCTTTCATCTCTTCTCCAGACATGAGCTGCCCACATGGTCTCATGTGTCTACCTGATCTGAGAAGCTCACTCTTTACCAGTATCATTTTCTATCCCATAGTCCAGTCCAATTTCTGTCTGAAGAGTTGGCTTTGGGAATGGTTCCTGTCTTGGGCTAAGTGAAAGTCTGGGGACCATGACCTCTGGGGTCTTCTAGTCTCAGTCAGACCATTAAGTCTGGTCTTTTTACGAGAATTTGACCCACTACTCTCCTGCTCCCTTCAGGGGGTCTCTGTTGTGTTCCCTGTCAGGACAGTCATTGGTTGTAGCTAGGCGCCATCTAGTTCTTCTGGTCTCAGGCTGATGTAGTCTCTGGTTTATGTGGTTCTTTCTGCCTCTTGGGCTCATAATTACCTTGTGTCTTTGCTGTTCTTCATTCTCCTTTGCTTCAGGTGGGTTGAGACCAACTGATGCATCTTAGATGGCCGCTTGCTAGTGTTTAAGACTCCATATGTCACTCTCCAAAGTGGGATGTATAATGTTATCTTAATAGATTTTATTATGCCAATTGACTTAGATGTCCCCTGAAACCATAGTCTCCAAACCCGCACCCCTGCTATGCTGGCCTTCAAAGTTTCAGTTTATTCAGGAAACTTCTTTGCTTTTGGTTTAGTCCAGTTGTGCTGACTTCCTCTGTATTGTATGTTGTCTTTCGCTTCACCTAAAATAGTTCTTATCTACTACCTAATTAGTGAAAACCCCTCCTTGCTCTCGTAACCATCAAAGAATATTTCTTCTCTGTTTAAACTATTTTTTGAGTTCTTATAATAGTGGTCTTATACAATATTTGTCCTTTTGCGACTGGCTAATTTCACTCAGCATAACACCTTCCAGATTCCTCCATGTTGAGAAATGTTTCACGGATTCAGCATTGTTCTGTACTGATGAGTAGTATTCCATTGTGTGAATATACCATAATTTATCCGTTCACCCGTCGACGGGAACTTTGGTTGCTTCCATTTTTTTTTGCTATTGTAAACAATGCTGCAATGAACGTGGGTGTGCATGTATCCGTTCATGTAAAGGCTTTTATTTCTCTAGGATATATTCCAACGAGTGGGATTGCTGGATTGTATAATAGTTCTTTTTCTAGCTTTTTAAGGAAGCGCAGTGGCTAATTTTTTGAAGTAAATCGCCATGCTTTTCTTTCAAGGTTTCTCTGGGTGAACTTGAACTGCCAACCTTTTAGTTAGCAGCCAAGCATGTTAACCATTTGCACCACCCAGGGACTCACCTGCAGGTTGTTGTTACGTGCTGTTGAGTCAGTCCAACTCATAGCGACCCTCTGCACAACAGAATGAAACACTGCCCCATTCTGTGCCATACTCACAATTGTTGCTATGCTTGAGCCCGTCATTGCAGCCAATGAGTCCGTCCATCTCGTTGAGGGTCTTCCTCTTCTTCACTGACCCTCTACTTTACTAAGCATGATGTCTTCCTCCAGAGACTGATCCCTTCTGACAACATGTCCAAAGTATGTGAGACGCAGTCTCGCCATCCTTGCTCCCAAGGAACATTCTGGTTGTACTTCTTCCAAGACAGATTTGTTCATTCTTTTGGCAGTCCACGGCATATTCAATATTCTTCGCCAACACTGCATCGAAGGCATCAATTTTTCTTCAGTCTTCCTTATTCATTGTCTAGCTTTCGTATGCATATGAGGTGATTGAAAGCACCATGGCTTGGATCAGTTGCACCTTAGTCCTTAAGGTGACAACTTTGCTTTTTAACACTTTAGAGAGATCTCTTGCAGCTGATTTGCTCAATGCAATGTGTCTTTTGATTTCTTGACTGCTGCTTCCATAGATGTTGATGGTGGATCCAAGTAAATGAAATCCTTGACAACCTCAATCTTTTCTCCATTTATTATGATGTTGCTTATTGGTCCAGTTGTGAGAATTTTTGTTTTGTTTATGTTGTGGTGTAATCCATACTGAAGGCTGTGGTCTTTGATCTTCACTTTCAGCAAGCAAGGTTGTGTCATCTGCATAATGCAAGTTATTAAGGAGTCTTCCTTCAATCCTAATGCCCAGTTCTTCTTCATGTAGTCCAGCTTCTCGGAATATTTGCTCAGCACACAGATTGAATAACCAAACCAAAAACCCAGCGCCATCGAGTCAATTCTGACTCATAGCAACCCTATAGGGCAGAGTAGAGCTGCCCCATAGAGTTTCCAAGGAGCGCTTGGTGGATTCAAACTGCCAACCCTTTGGTTAGCAGCTGTAGCACTTAACCACTACGCCACCTACAGGTTGAATAGGTATGGTGAAATGATACAACCCTGATGCACACCTTTCCTGACTTTAAACCATGAAGTATCCTGTAACCTGCAGGTTGCTCTGACCAAAAATTCACCCAGACAGCCCTTCTTAGGGAGCACAATGCCTTCCTTCTTTCCACTATTCACTCATTCATTAGTCATCTCCTTAGGACCCCGGTGATCTCCATGGGGGCGGGGTGGGGTGGAGGTAGGAGGAGTGTGTGTGTGGGGGGTGCCCTCTACCAGTTGTAGAGATTGCGCCAAGGCTGAGGGGCTGGACTGCCTGCCTGAGCAGCAGTCTGGGCAGCTGAGGCTCAGGGAGGGGAGGGGGAAGCAGGCACATGAAAGGCTCTGCCGCTGGTGGTTGCTGCTGTGCACAAGTGTCCAGTGGAGGAGGGTGAGATCAGAGGCAGTATCTCAGCCACTCAGAACCAGGACTTTCAGAGCGTCTAGTCACAGGACAGTCTGCTTCGACTGCTCAGAGTCCAAGAAAATGCCACGGCTCTGGGTTAGGAAGGCCTGGGGAACCCATGTGTTTCAGAGGAGAACCGTACTCCATAAGGTTTTCAATGGCTTATTTTTTTCAGAAATAGATCATCAGGCCTTTCCTCCGAGGCATCTTTGGGTGGACTTGAACCTCCAACCAGAATACCTCCTGTGTGCTAGATGTTTCTGTAGGACACTGTGACTTCAAAAACCCAAGAAGCAATGTGTATGCCTTAGATCCTTAGAAAAGACAAGTCTTAGGGTCACATTCTGACCCTTCAACCAGAAGCAGAAGCACCCCCCTGAATAAAGAGCCCCCAGGAGAGGGGCCTTGCCCCAGTCCTGACCGACCTAGGGCACATACTGCCAAAGTGAAGGTTACCTGTGGGCTGCAATTTCAATTCTCTTTGGTCAGAAGAAGCAAGTTTCCTAATTAATACCACTTTAGATCTGACAGAGATGTCTGTTCTGTCTTGGGGCTGTTTGCCTGTGATGGATGCTGGTAACATTTTGAGTTTGTCAGGGAGATATTTCACTGCTTTCCCATGGGGTGGGATGGAGAGACAGCCAGGAAGTGCGAGTCTCTGGTTAAGGCAGAATCTGAGATGAGTCAGAAGTGCTGACTGAAGGGCTCTGTCCTTTCTAGCCCTTGTGGGGTTGGGCAAGGGGGCAAGGTGGGGACTGGGAGGGGCTGGGCTGACCTGCGAGACCCGACATGGACCTGTCATGAGGAATGGACATGGACTGTCAAGGGAAGTGGAATGAGAGAGGAGGCAAGATGCTTTTTCCTAGGCTTTCTCATGCAAAAGAATCATATCTACATTGATCACTAGAATTTCTTGGATAAGATACACAAGCAAACAGGAAGAAAAGAGTTCTTTCTGCCATTTCCAGGGACTGAAATGTCTGCCCCAAACTTCCATTTCTGCTTACTACAAGTCCACTTATTAATCATAAGGCTGGTCTCAAAATCGAAACGTTTTCTGAACGTCCAAACTAGATGACCCTGTGGCACTTTGACTTTGTACATTACTGACAAAGCAAGATTGCTGAAAATTGAAAAACATGACTCTCCTACAAAGATAGAGCAGACACATGTCCAAGATTTAGTACCTCATTAATGAGTGAACAGTAGGATAATAAAAGTGGTTCAAAGAACATTTGGGGCAATTAGGTATTTAGAGGCATTTAAAAAGGAATGTTAGAGTAAGATTCCTAGGTTAGAAACAAAACTGGTTAATGTCCCTCAGGACAATAGAAAGGAACACGACTTCTGGGGTTATCTTTTCTACTTTTCTATTTATCTTCACCAGACTAGATCTACAAATTGGTATGTAACTTCACAGAGTCCAAGCTCTTAATTTCCATCACCTGCCTGTCGATGTGTCCTACTATGGTGGCTTGTGTGTTGCTGTGATGCTGGACGCTATGCCATCAGTATTTCAAATACCAGCATGGTCACTCACGGTGGACAGGTTTCAACGAGCTTCCAGACTGAGACAAACTAAAATAAAAGGCCCAGCAAACTACTTCCAAAAATAAGCCATTGAAAAGTCTATGGACCACAGTAGAATATTGTCTGATATAGTGCTGGAAGATGAGCACCCTTGCTTGGAAGGCACTCAGAATACACAGTGGCCACAGCAATGGACTCAAGCATACCAAGATTGTGAAGATGGTGCAGGACCAGGCAATATTTCTTTCTGTTGTACTTGGGGTGCCATGGGTCGGAGCCAACCAGACAGCCACTAACAACTAACAAAGCTCTTAATTAATAGTAAATAGCTGAGTCAAACAGAGATACATTCATCTAGGTAATTAAATAAACCTTGGGTGGGCTTGTGAAACAGTGCTCAATATGACATGGAAAGGACATGCTGTACTCCTTTGGCCTTATTTCCAAGTTTTGGATTATTTGTCTTATTTTTTAACATCACAGTCATTTATACCCTTGTTTTTCCCACTAGCTCCCTAAGGGCAGCAGCTATGATTTTGCCTCCTCACCATAAGTTCTGGTTTGTTGAACAGAACCAAGGAAAGAGCTATGTGGTAGAGTGAATCAGGAGGAGCAGGTCTGTGTTTTAACCGTATCTGTGACCTTTTTTTAGTGACCTTGACCAATCCTGTAAATTTCCCGGGGCCTCTATATTCTCAAAGGTCCCTGGTGGCACAAATGATTTGTGCTGGACTACTAACCTAAAAAAAAAAAAAAAAAAATTGGTGGTTTGAACCCACCTAGCAGTGCCATGGAAAGAAGGACTGGTGATCTCCTTCTGTAAAGGTTACAGCCAAGAAAACCCTATGGAGTAGTTTTCTGTAATACGTGAGGTCACCATAAGTCAGAATCTACTTGACAGCAATGAGTTTGGTTTTGTTTTTGGCCTCCGTATTATCATCCGTCAAATGGGAAGATTGCCCCCAAGTTCTGGGCACTGCACTGTACACTGGGGATAATGTCCAATCTTTCGGGTTGCTTCTACCTCTAGGAGGCTTGGGTTCTAGGTTGGTCTAATCATCCACGCAGAGGAGCTACTTAATGCAAACACAAATAAACATTCAAGGAATAAACAAAAGAGGTTCTATCAGGTAAATGCAACCCATGACGGCCTTTTTTCTTGTTCTTGGAAGAGCAGACTTCAATGCCATGTGAAGGCTGTGGTCCTGGCTCCTGGCTGAGAAGTGGACTGGAATGTGTGGTTCTGTAGCTTTGCTGGAGAGGGAACAGTTGGTGCCTCCTCCCAGAAGCAGGAGGCCCTGGATCAGCAGTGGAAGAACCCAGCATCCCAGTCTGGCTTTGAGAAAGGAGCAAATCACCATCTTATAACGTATTCATGAGACTCTCATTGCTGTTTCCAATTAATTTCTTGACAAACTCTTCCTTTTCTTGTTTTCCTTAGGACAGGAGGACTCCGAGTGAGCCATTAAGAGACAAAATTATGTGCCCAGTTGGGAGCTCTGGGGAGCTCTTAACTGAAATTAACTTGAGAGCTTTCGAGCGAGATTTACACACACAGCAGAATGGAGCCGAGGCTGCTCCTTTCGGCAGGCACTGCTGTACTGCTGCGATGTTGCCACGATTTTTCTTATCCTGTGCAATGTCCCCAAAGGCCTTTGATGTATGCACAGCCTCAACCCCGTGTCCCTCTGTACCCCTTGAGTCTTACCATGGGGACCCAGTCACTTGACTTGGCAATGGGTCTCACCAGCATGCAAGCAAATCCATCTACCCACCCCCTGAGCCTGGCCTCCCACTTGTAAGCATTTATATGGTATTTCAGGAAGAACATGTCTTCTGTCTGCTGTTTGGAGACCGTGTTCCAGACCCTTGCTGACGGAGCCCCAAAGGCCTCTGCTATTCTCCACTCCCAAAGCCTGGCTTGGAGGCCCCACTGGGCATTTGGGTGAGGAGAGTTGGGTGCCTCCCAGCTATACCATGTCCCTGATGACCCCAGGCTGCCTCACTTTCTCTCTAGATCCCTCAGGCTCAGCAGAGGACACCAAAAACTTCTTCCTAGTATCTCAACCATTCTTTTACTCACTGTTAAGCACTCCTGCTCTGGAAACAATCCCAGACCCCAGTGCTGTCGAGTCGATTCCGACTCATAGCGAACCGATAGAACTGGAAACAATAACCACCATAAAAACAGTAGCTCTGCCTTCTGTGTTTTAAGCACTGTACTATTTAGGTGATTTAGGAAGGGAGCCCTGGTAGCAGTGTTTAAGCGCTTGGCTGCTCCACGGGAGAAAGATGTGGCAGTCTGCTTCCATAAAGATTTACAGCCCTGGAAACCCTATGGGAAAGTTCTAGTTTGTCCTATAGGGTCACTATGAGTCAGATTCGACTCAATGGCAATGGGTTTAGGAGGAGGAAACAGAGGCCCAGAGAAGTTAAATAATTTGTCCAAGGATACTAGCTAATAAAATGGGAATTTGAGCTCAGTTGTAAATGACTCCATGTTCTTTTTTAAAAACAATTTTTATAGACTTTATGTTTTAGAGCAATTTTAGATGTACAGAAAAATTGTACAGAAAGTACAGTTTCCATACCATGTTCTTTTTTTTTTTTTAAAATTTTTTTCCTCTTTTCCTCCGTTTTATAATTTTTAATTATTTAAAAAAACAATCAAATCAGTTGCTGTTTTGAGTCCATCCTGACTCATAGCAACCCTATAGGACAGAGTAGAACTGCCCCATAGGGTTTCCAAGGAGCGGTTGGTGGATTCAAACTGCCGACCTTTTGGTTAGCAGCTGAACTCTTAACCGCTATGCCACCAGTAACATTTAATTGGCTTTTTATTACAAAAGGAACACATGCTCAATTCAGAAAACTTAGAACACGGAAGAGTGTAAAGAAGGAAAAACAAAACAAACAACCCAATGTCATTAAAAATTTCCTTTTACCAAGATAAAATGTTAACATTTTAGTATCTTTCTTTTCATTCTTTTTTCCTCTCACACACATACACAAATACAAAACCGAGTCATATCGTACATTATTTTTTTTGTAACTTTATTCACTTAAACCTGTTGCCATTGGGTCGATTCCAACTCATAGCAACCTTATAGGACAGAGTAGAACTGTCCCATAGAGTTTCCAAGGAGCACGTGGTAGATTTGAACTGCTGACTTTTGGTTAACAGTCATAGCAGTTAACCACTGTGCCACCAGGTTTTCTTAGCAATATGTCAATACTTCCCCATACTCATTAACTCTTTTGTCCAAGTCATGTTCTACCCAACTTCATTTTCTTCTCTATCCAGTCACATGCCTCTATTCTGGGCTGCTCCCGAGGGGACACTGGTGCCCTTTCCAGCAGACCGAGTTAGTGACCAAGGAGCCTGCTTTTTGCAAGGGACATTAAAAATAAAAAACAGGAGGCGGAGCCCAGATGGCGGACTAGGCAGACGCTACCTCGGATCCCTCTTACAACAAAGACACGGAAAAACAAGTGACTCGATCACATACATAACAATCTACGAACCCTGAACAACAAACACAGATTTAGAGACGGAGAACGAACTAATACAGGGAAGCAGCGATTGTTTTCAGAGCCTGGAGCCAGCGTACCAGTCAGGTACGGCACAAGCACAGAGAGCTGCTCCACCCCCCTGAACTAACCCCGGGAGGGGAACCAGCCGGTTCCACGGGCGGCGTGGGACGCAGCCGGTAGGAGAAGTCCCCGGGAGGCAGTGACTGGTCTTGGAACCGGGAGAGCAGCGTCCCAGCCAGGGAACCATCCCTCTGGGATTTGGACTGGACGCAGCGGATTTTCTGGAAAAACTAGTTTCCCAGTGATGGCTCGGAGACAACAATCCATATCAAACCACTTAAGGAAGCAGACCATGACAGCTTCTCCAAGCCCCAAAACAAAAGAATCAAAATCTTTCCCAAATGAAGATACAATCCTGGAATTATCAGATACAGAATATAAAAAACTAATTTACAGAATGCTTCAAGAGATCACAAATGAAATAAGGCAAACTGCAGAAAAAGCCAAGGAACACACGGATAAAACTGTTGAAGAACTCAAAAAGATTATTCAAGAACATAGTGGAAAAATTAATAAGTTGCAAGAATCCATAGAGAGACAGCATGTAGAAATCCAAAAGATTAACAATAAAATTACAGAATTAGACAACGCAATAGGAAGTCAGAGGAGCAGACTCGAGCAATTAGAATGCAGACTGGGACATCTGGAGGACCAGGGAATCAACACCAACATAGCTGAAAAAAAATCAGATAAAAGAATTTAAAAAAATGAAGAAACCCTAAGAATCATGTGGGACTCTATCAAGAAGGATAACCTGCGGGTGATTGGAGTCCCAGAACAGGGAGGGGGGGACAGAAAATACAGAGAAAATAGTTGAAGAACTCCTGACACAAAACTTCCCTGACATCATGAAAGAGGAAAGGATATCTATCCAAGATGCTCATCGAACCCCATTTAAGATTGATCCAAAAAGAAAAACTCCAAGACATATTATCATCAAACTCGCCAAAACCAAAGATAAACAGAAAATTTTAAAAGCAGCCAGGGAGAAAAGAAAGGTTTCCTTCAAGGGAGAATCAATAAGAATAAGTTCAGACTACTCAGCAGAAACCATGCAGGCAAGAAGGGAATGGGACGACATATACAGAATACTGAAGGAGAAAAACTGCCAGCCAAGGATCATATATCCAGCAAAACTCTCTCTGAAATATGAAGGCGAAATTAAGATATTTGCAGATAAACACAAGTGTAGAGAATTTGCAAAAACCAAACCAAAGCTACGAGAAATACTAAAGGATATTGTTTGGTCAGAGAACCAATAATATCAGATATCAGCACAACACAAGGTCACAAAACAGAACGTCCTGATATCAACTCAAATAGGGAACTCATAAAAACAAAAAAATTAAGATTAATTAAAAAAAAATACACATAACAGGGAATCATGGAAGTCAATAGGTAAAAGATCACAATAATCAAAAAGAGGGACTAAATACAGGAGGCATTGAACTGCCATATGGAGAGTGATACAAGGCGATATAGAACAATACAAGTTAGGTTAGGTTTTTACTTAGAAAAATAGGGGTAAATAATAAGGTAACCACAAAAAGGTATAACAACTCTATAACTCAAGATAATAGCCAAGAAAAACGTAACGACTCAACTAACATAAAGTCAAACACTATGAAAATGAGGATCTCACAATTTACTAAGAAAAACGCCTCAGCACAAAAAAGTATGTGGAAAAATGAAATTGTCAACAACACACATAAAAAGGCATCAAAATGACAACACTAAACACTTATTTATCTATAATTACGCTGAATGTAAATGGACTAAATGCACCAATAAAGAGACAGAGAGTCACAGACTGGATAAAGAAACACGATCCATCTATATGCTGCCTACAAGAGACACACCTTAGACTTAGAGACACAAACAAACTAAAACTCAAAGGATGGAAAAAAATATATCAAGCAAACAATAAGCAAAAAAGAAGAGGAGTAGCAATATTAATTTCTGACAAAATAGACTTTAGACTTAAATCCACCACAAAGGATAAAGAAGGACACTATATAATGATAAAAGGGACAATTGATCAGGAAGACATAACCATATTAAATATTTATGCACCCAATGACAGGGCTGCAAGATACATAAATCAAATTTTAACAGAATTGAAAAGTGAGATAGATACCTCCACAATTATAGTAGGAGACTTCAACACACCACTTTCGGAGAAGGACAGGACATCCAGTAAGAAGCTCAATAGAGACACGGAAAATCTAATTACAACGATCAACCAACTTGACCTCATTGACTTATACAGAACTCTCCACCCAACTGCTGCTGCAAAATATACTTTTTTTTCTAGCGCACATGGAACATTCTCTAGAATAGACCACATATTAGGTCATAAAACAAACCTTTGCAGAGTCCAAAACATCGAAATATTACAAAGCATCTTCTCAGACCACAAGGCAATAAAACTAGAGATCAATAACAGCAAAACTAGGGAAAAGAAATCAAATACTTGGAAAATGAACAATACCCTCCTGAAAAAAGACTGGGTTATAGAAGACATTAAGGAGGGAATAAGGAAATTCTTAGAAAGCAACGAGAATGAAAATACTTCCTATCAAAACCTCTGGGACACAGCAAAAGCAGTGCTCAGAGGCCAATTTATATCGATAAATGCACACATACAAAAAGAAGAAAGAGCCAAAATCAGAGAACTGTCCCTACAACTTGAACAAATAGAAACTGAGCAACAAAAGAATCCATCAGGCACCAGAAGAAAACAAATAATAAAAATTAGAGCTGAACTAAATGAATTAGAGAACAGAAAAACAATTGAAAGAACTAACAAAGCCAAAAGCTGGTTCTTTGAAAAAATTAACAAAATTGATAAACCATTGGCTAGACTGACTAAAGAAATACAGGAAAGGAAACAAATAACCCAAATAAGAAACGAGAAGGACCACATCACAACAGAACCAAATGAAATTAAAAGAATCATTTCAGATTATTATGAAAAATTGTACTCTAACAAATTTGAAAACCTAGAAGAAATGGATGAATTCCTGGAAAAACACTACCTACCTAAACTAACACATTCAGAAGTAGAACAACTAAATAGACCCATAACAAAAAAAGAGATTGAAACGGTAATCAAAAAACTCCCAACAAAAAAAAGCCCTGGCCCGGACGGCTTCACTGCAGAGTTCTACCAAACTTTCAGAGAAGAGTTAACACCACTACTTCTGAAGGTATTCCAAAGCATAGAAAATGACGGAATACTACCCAACTCATTCTATGAAGCCACTATCTCCCTGATACCAAAACCAGGTAAAGACATTACAAAAAAAGAAAATTTTAGACCTATACCCCTCATGAACATAGATGCAAAAATCCTCAACAAAATTCTAGCCAATAGAATCCAACAACACATCAAAAAAATAATTCACCCTGATCAAGTGGGATTTATACCAGGTATGCAAGGCTGGTTTAATATCAGAAAAACCATTAATGTAATCCATCACATAAATAAAACAAAAGACAAAAACCACATGATCTTATCAATTGATGCAGAAAAGGCATTTGACAAAGTCCAACACCCATTCATGATAAAAACTCTTACCAAAAGAGGAATTGAAGGAAAATTCCTCAACATAATAAAGGGCATCTATGCAAAGCCAACAGCCAACATCACTCTAAATGGAGAGAGCCTGAAAGCATTTCCCTTGAGAACGGGAACCAGACAAGGATGCCCTTTATCACCGCTCTTATTCAACATCGTGCTGGAAGTCCTAGCCAGGGCAATTAGGCTAGACAAAGAAATAAAAGGTATCCGGATTGGCAAGGAAGAAGTAAAGTTATCACTATTTGCAGATGACATGATTATATACACAGAAAACCCTAAGGAATCCTCCAGAAAACTACTGAAACTAATAGAAGAGTTTGGCAGAGTCTCAGGTTATAAAATAAACATACAAAAATCACTTGGATTCTTCTACATCAACGAAAAGAACACCGAAGAGGAAATAACCAAATCAATACCATTCACAGTAGCCCCCAAGAAGATAAGATACTTAGGAATAAATCTTACCAAGGATGTAAAAGACCTATACAAAGAAAACTACAAAGCTCTACTACAAGAAATTCAAAAGGATATACTTAAGTGGAAAAACATACCTTGCTCATGGATAGGAAGACTTAACACAGTAAAAATGTCTATTCTACCCAAAGCCATCTATACATTTAACGCACTTCCAATCCAAATTCCAATGTCATATTTTAGGGGGATAGAGAAACAAATCACCAATTTCATATGGAAGGGAAAGAAGCCCCGGATAAGCAAAGCACTACTGAAAAAGAAGAAGAAAGTGGGAGGCCTCACTTTACCTGATTTCAGAACCTATTATACAGCCAGAGTAGTCAAAACAGCCTGGTACTGGTACAACAACAGGCACATAGACCAATGGAACAGAATTGAGAACCCAGACATAGATCCATCCACGTATGAGCAGCTGATATTTGACAAAGGACCAGTGTCAATTAATTGGGGAAAAGATAGCCTTTTTAACAAATGGTGCTGGCATAACTGGATATCCATTTGCAAAAAAATGAAACAGGACCCATACCTCACACCATGCACAAAAACTAACTCCAAGTGGATCAAAGACCTAAACATAAAGACTAAAACGATAAAGATCATGGAAGAAAAAATTGGGACAATCCTAGGAGCCCTAATACAAGGCATAAACAGGATACAAAACATTACCAAAAATGATGAAGAGAAACCCGATAATTGGGAGCTCCTAAAAATCAAACACCTATGCTCATCTAAAGACTTCACCAAAAGAGTAAAAAGACCACCTACAGACTGGGAAAGAATTTTCAGCTATGACATCTCCGACCAGCGCCTGATCTCTAAAATCTACATGATTCTGTCAAAACTCAACCACAAAAAGACAAACAACCCAATCAAAAAGTGGGCAAAGGATATGAACACACATTTCACTAAAGACGATATTCAGGCAGCCAACAGATACATGAGAAAATGCTCCCGATCATTAGCCATTAGAGAAATGCAAATTAAAACTACGATGAGATTCCATCTCACACCAGCAAGGCTGGCATTAATCCAGAAAACACAAAATAATAAATGTTGGAGAGGCTGCGGAGAGATTGGAACTCTTATACACTGCTGGTGGGAATGTAAAATGGTACAACCACTTTGGAAATCTATCTGGCGTTATCTTAAACAGTTAGAAATAGAACTACCATAAAAAAAAAAAAATTTTTTTTTTTTTTCAACCCAGAAATCCCACTCCTGGGAATATACCCTAGAGATACAAGAGCCTTCATACAAACAGATATATGCACACCCATGTTTATTGCAGCTCTGTTTACAATAGCAAAAAGCTGGAAGCAACCAAGGTGTCCATCAACGGATGAATGGGTAAATAAATTGTGTTATATTCACACAATGGAATACTATGCATCGATAAAGAACAGTGACGAATCTGTGAAACATTTCATAACATGGAGGAACCTGGAAGGCATTATGCTGAGCGAAATCAGTCAGAGGCAAAAGGACAAAAATTGTATAAGACCACTATTATAAGATCTTGAGTAATAGTAAACCTGAGAAGAACACATACTTTTGTGGTTACGAGGGGGGGAGGGGGGAGGTTGGGAGAGGGTTTTTTATTGATTAATCAGTAGATAAGAAATGCTTTAGGTGAAGGGAAAGACAACACTCAATACATGGAAGGTCAGCTCAATTGGACTGGACCAAAAGCAAAGAAGTTTCCGGGATAAAATGAAGGCTTCAAAGGTCAGCGGAGCAAGGGCGGGGGTCTGGGGAACATGGTTTGCGGGGACTTCTAAGTCAATTGGCAAAATAATTCTATTATGAAATCATTCTGCATCCCACTTAGAAATGTGGCGTCTGGGGTCTTAAATGCTAACAAGCGGCCATCTAAGATGCATCAATTGGTCTCAACCCACCTGGAGCAAAGGAAAATGAAGAACACCAAGGCCACACGACAACTAAGAGCCCAAGAGACAGAAAGGGCCACATGAACCAGAGACCTACATCATCCTGAGACCAGAAGAACTAGTTGGTGCCTGGCCACAATCGATGACTGCCCTGACAGGGAGCACAACAGAGGACCCCTGAGGGAGCAGGAGATCAGTGGGATACAGACCCCAAATTCTCATAAAAAGACCAAACTTAATGGTCTGACTGAGACTAGAGGAATCCCGGCGGCCATGGTCCCCAGACCTTCTGTTGGCACAGGACAGGAACCATCCCCGAAGACAACTCATCAGGCATGAAAGGGACTGGTCAACGGGTGGGAGAGAGACGCTGATGAAGAGTGAACTAATTATAAAAGGTGGACACTGGAGATTGTGTTGGCAACTCTTGTCTGGAGGGGGGATGGGAGGATAGAGAGAGAGAGAAGCCGGCAAAATTGTCACGAAAGGAGAGACTGAAAGGGCTGACTCAAGAGGGGGAGAGCAAGTGGGAGTAGGGAGTGAGATGTATGTAAACTTATATGTGACGGACTGATTGGATTTGTAAATGTTCACTTGAAGCTTAATAAAAGTTAATAAAAAAAAAAGAAAAAAAAAAGCTAAAAAAAAAAAAAAAATAAATAAATAAAAAATAAAACCAACCCAAACCATTTGCCACCTACTCAATTCTTACCTACGGTGACCCCATGTGTATCAAAGTAGAACTGTGATCTATAGGGTATTCGATGGTGGATTTTTTTGGAAGTAGATTGTCAAGCCTTTCTTCTAAGGCACCCCTGGGTAGACTCAAACTTCCCACCTTTGTTAGCAGCCTGGCGAGTTAACCCTTTGCACCACGCAGAGACACCTCGCAAGAGACATCTACCCCCTTTTTTCCATGAATCTACCAAACTCTATGCAGGTTGGGCTTGTTACCTTACTCAAAGCCCATCCTAGGGAGAGAGAGAGAGAGAGAGGGATAGAACGTGCATCCCTGACTATTGTACTTCTCAGAAGGGCTCTCCCAAAGGCAGTGTGGCCTCTTCACTCCACAGCTGATTTAGAACCAGAGAGGCATGCGCAGAAGATGAAGCACATCCTGTTAGAATGGCTGACCCCTTGTGGCTATCCCAGTCTCTGTTTTCTGAAGGGAATCAGTCATTGGCCTCTGGGATACGGTTTTCAAAGTGAGCTTCCATGAGCGCTGGAGGGAACTGACCTGGACACCTGAAGGCCTTATTTTGCTCAGAGCTGAGAAGAGCCACTTTGAGAGGGTAAACATTAACTGAGGAAAATGAAGAGTATTTCATCGTCTGGAGGAAAGTCTCTGAGCCTGTAGGAATCAACTCAGCCCCCCCAAAACATGTGTACGTGCCACTTGGCCTCTGCCCAGGAGGGCCGGGTTAGGATAACTTCCATAGTAGGGATAAGCATCCCAGGAGACAGGTTCCCTGGCAAACTTTCCAGGCCTCTTTGCTAAAGGTAAAAAAAGCAATTTATTCCATAAAACACCAGGGATGGGGAAAGCACGGATGAATCATAACCCCATTTCCATCACCAATAATCCCCAGCTCTCAAAGGAAGAATCGTGGTTCCAATTGGGTGACCTGAGCAAGGAGGCTAAATGCATCACTAGGGTTATTTCTGTGATCAGAGGCAAAAACAAAGATGGGGTCTCCCACCAGGAGCTGAAACTTTCTTGATCCTGGCCTGTGGTTGTTGTTTCATTGATATTTTCCAGTATAAGTGGATTATTGCTGAGTAGAGTCCCCTGGTTTTTTTTTTTTTTTTTAGAGTCCCCTGGTTAGAAAATACATGGCACATGTGCCAACATTTTCCATTCTGCACTCGTGGCAGACATCACCAATCCATGTGGTATCCTTTCCCACTGAACAGGGATGGCCTCAGACTCAATCTCAACACATTTCTCTAGGCAGCCATACTAATCAATCAGCTTTGGCCCATGGAATGAAACCGTTTGCATTCCTGAGTTAGTTTGTGATGATAGGCAGCAACTGCCCAACAAGCCCCCACTGGATAGCATACTTAGGAGGTCCTCACTTTCTTTTTTCCATTAAGAATGAGAGCAGGAAGTGGTTGGATGGGGTGGAGGAAGTTGGGTTAAAGGGAACCAAGGACTCTTTTTTGATTTTACCATCTTCTGATTGAAGACTAGATGTGTCTCTTTTTATATTATCACAAGCATCCTCCTTTCCTGTCTGTTCCTAGCCCAGTCCTCGAGTTGGGGCAGCCTGAAGCGTGGGCTGGGATGCCATTCTCCCTGAGGACAAGAAAGGGGCAGAGCTCTGTTCCTGGTACGCAGCGGCTCACCCATGCCCTCAGATCACATAGAGAACCCCAGGGCAGCGTGGAGAGGCTCAGGTTGTACGTCCCAAGTCTTCCTTACATTAAAGAATCTGGCTGTGACGCTCACTTGTCCCTGCCACCCTCTCTTCTCAAGAAAAGACACATTCAATCACTCTTGCGCGTGGGGTGGGGCGAGGGGGAAGTAGCAAATGTCCCTGTGCTGAAGAAAGTCCCCAATCTGCCAACAAGAGGATGATTTTTTAAAAAATTTAATTGTCGCTATTTTTGTAAATAAAATATTTCAAAAGTTCCAAAGTCTATAAGTCTGAGTTATGGACCATTATGAAAACAATCACCCCTATACTGTCCACTCAGTTTAAGAAATTGAAGGATTACTCCTTAATGAGAAGCAGAGAGTGATGCAGTCCCTGGACTGGGCCAGGGGCCCTTGGGAACTCTGCAGGAGGATGCGGCTGACTTTAATTTTAGTGCGAAATTGGCCAGTGCAGATTGATCACATGTGGGAAGCTTCAGGCTGTCAGTATTCCCATGGTAGCTTCCCTTATTGCCCTGTTCCATCAACATCAGGTGGAAGTAGCATCCCTGTTATGCTGGTGAGACCCCTGGCTCTATGTCTGCCCTGGCTGTGTGTCTGGGGCTGCCCCTGCTGCAGTCTGCTCCTGGTGCCTCATCAATGCAGTGTTCAGACCGTCTTGTATTTTTCCCCCCAAGAGTTTACACGGCTTGGCCTGTGTGAGAGATTATGGAGCTCAGGGGCTCTGCGGCTGGCAAACCACGACTGGCTTCCTCATGACAACTTGCAGGCTGTTATCTCAGCTGTAAATCTTTAGGGTGTGTAATATGGAAGCACAGAGGAAACAGAACGCTGCATCAGGCCTCGGCGCATCTGTCAGCTTGTCCAGGTGGACATGTTCCTAGTATAGGATACGTTGGCTGTGTATTTTACGACAGATTTAAAGAAAAAAAAGCAAATCGATGGCTGTTGAGGCGATTCTGACTCCTGTACATCCAAGTAGAGCTACGCTCCATACAGTTTTCGATGGCTGATTTTTCGAAAGTTGATTGCCAAGCCTTCCCTCTGAGGCATCCTGGGTGGACTCAACTTCCAACCTTTCACTTAGCAGCCAAGCCTGTTAACCATTTGCAGCACCCAGGGCCTGGATTATCTTTCAGAGGCTGAACACACTGGGTGGCTCATGCTCCCACCAGGGTTAGTAACTTTGCTCTACAGCTGGGTGGCCCAGGACCTTGTTCCCACCTGCAAGTACGAAAGCTGACTTTGAAGAAGCTGTGTCACGATAATTATTAGTATAAGGACCATCCAGATGTTGTGCACTGAATCTCTCTCATTAGTTAAGCCGTTACCATAGAGTCGATTCTGACTCATACTGACCCTATAGGACAGAGTAGAACAGCCCCATAGTTTCCAAGGAGAGCCTGGTAGATTCAAACTGCTGAACTTTTTGTTAGCAGCCATAGCACTTAACCACTACACCACCAGGGTTTCCCTCTCATTAGTAGTTCATCTCAAAAGCAAACGTCACTATGCTCTTCTCTTGCTAAAAACCCTTCAGGGCTCCCCATTGCCTATGTGTTAAAAGTCCAAGTTTGGGCACTTGACCTTCCACAAGCCCCAAGCTCCTGCCTGTGATCTTGTCTCTCATCTCTTCGTGCATTAATTTTTTGCCCAAGACACTGACTTCGGTTGATTCCCGCACCCCCTCTCCACATTGGGCTTTGTTCATTCCCAGAATGCTTTTCCACCCACCCAACCAACCCCTGCTTCGCAATGGGTCTAACTCTCACCATCCACTAACAGTGTGCTCTGAGAGGCCCTGTGGGTACCTCCTTTGCAGAGAAACCATAATGCTCTGTTCGGGTGGCAGTCCCTTTTTTCAAATTTTTATTGTGCTTTAAGTGAAAGTTTACAAATCAAGTCAGTCTCTCACACAAAAACTTATATATACCTTGCTACATACTCCCAGTTGCTCTCCCCCTAATGAGAAAGCCCCTTCCTTCCTCTACTCTCTCTTTTCGTGTCCATTTCGTCAGCTTTTAACCGCCCCCTACCCTCTCATCTCCCTTCCAGGAAGGAGATGCCAACATAGTCTCAAGTGTCCACCTGATCCAAGAAGCTCACTCCTCACCAGCAGCCCTCTCCATCCCATTGTCCAGTCTAGTCCCTGTCTGAAGAGTTGGCTTTGGTAATGGTTCCTGTCCTGGAGAGGGCCATGACCACTGGGTTCCTTCTAGCTTTAGTCAGACCATTAAATGTGGTCTTTTTTTTTTTTTTTTTATGAGAGTTTGGGCTCTGCATCCCACTGCTCTCCTGCTCCCTCAGGGGTTCTCTCTTGTGTTCCCTGTCAGGGCAGTCATCGGTTGTAGCTGGGCACCATTTAGTTCTTCTGGTCTCAGGCTGATGCAGTCTCTGGCTTATGTGGCCCTTTCTGTCTCTTGGGCTCATAATTACCTTGTGTTCTTGGTGTTCTTCATTCTCCTTTGATTCGGGTGGGCTGAGACCAAGTGATGCATCTTAGATGGCTGCTTGCTAGCGTTTAAGACCCCAGATGCCACTCTCCAAACTGGGATGCAGAATGTTTTCTTAATAAATTTTATTATGCCAATTGACTTAGATGTCCCCTGAAACCAAGGTCCCCAAATCCCCACCCCTGTTATGCTGGGCTTTGAAGCATTCCGTTTATTCAGGAAACTTCTTTGCTTTTGGTTTAGTCCAGTTTTTTTTAGTAGTAGTGGTGTTAACTCTTCTCTGAAAGTTTGGTAGAACTCTGCAGTGAAGCCGTCCGGCCCAGGCTTTTTTTTTGTTGGGAGTTTTTTTTTTTTATTACTTTTTCAATCTCTTCTTTTCTTATGGGTCTATTTAGTTGTTCTACCTCTGTTTGTGTTAGTTTAGGTAGGTAGTGTGTTTCTAGGAATTCATCCATTTCTTCTAGGTTTTCAAATTTGTTAGGGTACAATTTTTCATAGTAATCTGGTATGATTCTTTTAATTTCAGTGGTGCCTGTTGTAAAATTGCCCGTCTCATTTCTTATTTGGGTTATTTGCTTCCTCTCCTGTTTTTCTTTTGTCAGTTTGGCCAATGGTTTATCAATTTTGTTGATTTTTTCAAAGAACCAGCTTTTGGTCTTATTAATTCTTTCAATTGTTTTTCTGTTTTCTATTTCATTTAGTTCAGCTCTAATTTTTATTATTTGTTTTCTTCTGGTGCCTGAAGGTTTCTTTTGTTGCTCTCTTTCTATTTGTTCAAGTTGTAGGGATAATTCTTTGATTTTTGGCCCTTTCTTCTTTTTTGTATGTGTGCATTTATTGATATAAATTGACCTCTGAGCACTGCTTTTGCTGTGTCCCAAAGGTTCTGATAGGAAGTGTTTTCAATCTCATTGGGTTCTATGAATTTCTGTATTCCATCCTTAATGCCTTCTATAATCCAGTCTTTTTTGAGCAGGGTATTGTTCGGTTTCCAAGTGTTTGATTTCTTTTCTCTGCTTTTTCAGTTATTGATTTCCACTTTTATGGCCTTATGGTCAGAGAAGATGCTTTGTAATATTTTAATGTTTTGGATTCTGCTAAGTCTTGCTTTATAACCTAATATGTGGTCTATTCTAGAGAATATTCCATGTGCACTAGAAAAGAAAGTATCGTTGGTTGCTGTTGGGTAGAGTGTTCTGTATATGTCTACGAGGTGAAGTTGGTTGATTGTGGTATTTAGATCTTCCGTGTCTTTATTGAGCTTCTTTCTGGATGTCCTGTTCTTCAGTGGAAGTGGTGTGTTGAAGTCTCCTACTATTATTGTGGCGCTGTCTATCTCACTTTTCAATGCTGGTAGAGTTTGTTTTATGTATTTTGCAACCCTGTCGTTGGGTGCATAAATATTTCATATGTTTATATCTTCTTGGTATATTGTCCCTTTAATCATTATATAGCGTCCTTCATTATCCTTTATGATGGATTTAAATTTAAAGTCTATTTTGTCAGAAATTAATATTGCCACTTCTGCTCTTTTTTGATTGTTGTTTGCTTGACATATTTTTTTCCATCCTTTGAGTTTTAGTTTGTTTGTGTCTCTAAGTCTAAGGTGTGTCTCTTGTAGGCAGCATATAGGCAGATAGCGTTTTTTAATCCATTCTACCACCCTCTGTCTCTTTATTGGTGCATTTAGTACATTTACATTCAGCGTAATTGTGGAGAGATATGAATTTAGTGCTATCATTTTGATGTATTTTCTTGTGTGTTGTTGGGAGTTTTTTTTTTTTCCCACTTAATTGTATGTACTGAGTAGATTATATATCGTCCTTTCTTCACATTCATTGTTGTTGATTTTGTTTCTGCTGAGTCTCTATTTTTTTCTTGTATTTTATTTTGATACATAGGATAGTTTGTCTCTTTTGTGGTTACCTTATTATTTACCCCTATTTTTCTAAATTTAAACCTAACTTTTATTTCTTTGTATTGCCTTGTCTTCCTCTCCTTATGGAAGTTCTATGTCTACATTTCTTAGCTCTCTTTATTGTTTTAGTGTTGTCTTCTTTTATATAATAACATCACTGTTTCCCCTTTTTGAGCTTTTTTAAAATCTTGATTTATTTTCGTGATTTTCCCTGTCTGGGCTGATTTCTGATTGCTCTCCCCAGTGTTCTAGTCCTGGGTTGATACCTGATATTATTGATTTTCTAACCAAAGAACTCCCGGTAGTATTTCTTGTAGTTTTCATTTGGTTTTTACAAATTTCCTAACCTTCTGTTTATCTGGAAATGTCCTAATTTCACCTTCATACTTGAGAGATAGTTTTGCTGGATATAAGATTCTTGGTTGGCAATTTTTTTCATTCAATTTTTTATATAAGTCATCCTATTGCCTTCTTGCCCGCATGGTTTCTGCCAAGTAGTCTGAGCTTATTCTTGTTGACTCTCCTTTGTAGGTGACTTTTCGTTTATCCCTAGCTGCTCTTAAAATTCTCTCTTTATCTTTGGTTTTGGCAAGTTTGATTATGATATGTCTTGGTGACTTTCTTTTAACATCTACCTTATGTGGAGTTCGATGAGCATCTTGGATAGATATCTTCTCATCTTTCATGATATCAGGGAAGTTTTCTGCCAAGAAATCTTCAGCAATTCTCTCCACATTTTCTGTTATCCCTCCCTGTTCTGGTACTCCTATCACTCGTAGGTTAATACTCTTGATAGAGTCCCACATGATTCTTAAGTTTTCTTCATTTTTTAAATTCTTTTACCTGATTTTTCTTCAAATATATTAGTGCCAAGTGCTTTATCGTCAAGTTCAGAAATTCTGCCTTCCACTTGCTCAATTCTACTCCTCTAACTTTCTATTGAGTTGTGTACTTCTGTAATTTTATTGTTAATCTTCTGAATTTCTGATTGCTGTCAGTCTATGGATTTTTCCAGCTTATTAAATTTTTCATTATTTTCCTGAATAATTTTTTTAATTTCTTCAATTGCTTTATCTGTGTGTTCCTTGGCTTGTTCTGCTATTGCCTCATTTCCTTCCTGATGTCTTGAATGGTTCTGTATATTAATCTTTTGTATTCTGCCTCTTGTAATTCCAAGAAGGCACTTTCGTCTAGAAGATCCCTTGATTCTTTGTTTTGAGTTCTTGTTGAGGTGATCATGGTCTGTTTCTTTATGTGACTTGATATTGACTGTTGTCTCCGAGCCATCTATAAGTTATTGTATTAGTTTATTTTACGTTTGCTTACTGTGTCATAACTTCTTACTTTGTTTTGTTCTGATATGCCCATATGAGTTGCTTGAGTGAGCTAGGTTGATTATTTTCACATTTGGAGCTCTGATGTTCTGTCCCCAGATGGCTAGAGCTGTTATCAGGTATATCAGTCTAGGAGTCCATTCACTTTTCTTGTATGAATTCTGCTCAGGTGTCCAGGTAGCTGATCATCAAGTGTGTGGTACAGGCTTTGTCCTACAGCCTTAGAGGGGCAGGGGTGATTGGTGTAGGTACTGGTGTCTGGTTGCAGCAGGGGGCCATGCTTTGGCCAAGGCAGGGGGCTGAGAATTGTCCCCCACGTGTCTCTGAGGAAAGCGTGTCCCTCTTCCCTAAATGATGTAGGTGGGTGGGTTCTGCAGACAGACCATTCGCCCAACGTTTTTGGTTGTAGGGACTGGGAGGTACCAGTTATCCATGGACCCCTGTTGTGGGTGACTGGGTGACTTGAGTGGAGCCACCAGTCCTTAGGCCCCTGATGTGGGTAGGTGCTCAACAGGACCTACCTCAGGCTCAGGGAAATCAGCTGCTGAAGCTGGCTTGGGAGTGGAGGGGGGAGGGGTGTGGTAAAATATACACAAGTACTTAGCTTTTGCTGAGAGTGCCAGAGTGCCATTCTTCTCTGGTTCTGGAAGTGTAAGTAGGCTGTGTGGCTGGCTATTTCTCCCCGAGGAAACTGCAACTGAATGCTACTACCAGCCTGACGCTGCCGCTCCCGGAAATGGTGCCTGAGGGCTCCCCATGATTCAGGTCCGGTAACTCCTCTCCACTTCTGAACCATCTCTTTCTCCCCCTGCCCCTCAGTTCATTTTCTAAGCTTGCCTTTGATGTTCAGGGCTCTTAGCTTGTCATAAATATACTCGTTTCACTTGTTTTTTTGGGTCTGTGTTGTAAGAGGGCTTGCCGGAAGCATCTGTCTATTCCGTCATCTTGGCTCTGCCTCGGGTGGCTGTCTCTTGAGCTCAAAACCTGAACCTCCCCTTTCTCCCTAGGCCTCTTATCCTGAACACAGTGCCTGTCACATAATAAACCAAAAACCAGTTGCATTGAGTCAACTCTGACTCATGGCAAACCCATGTGTGTCAGAGCAGAACTGCTGTCTGTGGAGTTTTTAATATTTGTGACCTTCTGAAGGTAGATCACCAGGCCTTTCTTCCAAGGTGCCTTTGAGTAGACTCGAACCTCTAATCTTTTGGCTAGCAGTTAAGTATGTTGACCATTTCCACCACCCAGGGACTACTGTCACATACCAGTCCCTAGCAAAAGTCCATCAAATGGGCCGAGGTCTTGGAGTCATCCACCAGCTTGATGTCCTGCCTCTTCTTGAGGCTGTCTTCCACCCTCTGTTGGCACCCTGCTAATTGATGTCCCAAGTCTCAGAGGCAGAATCTTCAGTGTTGGTTATTCATTCACTTGAACAACAGGGCCGAACATCTGTCAGCTCTAGGGGAGCCCAGGAAACAAAGGTGTCCATTGATGAGAGAGGCACATGGGAACACTGACAACCAAATCCAGCAAGTCTAGTGAGAGAAGCTACGGAAGAAGTGGGAGAAGAGCCCAGAGGAGGAAGGCACTGCCTCTCTCAGGCAGCTCCCTCCCAGCCTTCTTCACTGGCTCTCCCTCCTCAGCCTTTCCCAGGTCCCTTCTAAGCCCTTGTCCCATCAGCCTCTCCAAGTGATGTATGGCAGAGCAGGAATTGATTCAAGAGCTGATTTCTAAATGTATGTTTTCTTCACTGCCCTGTGTCCTACCCTCCACAAGAATATCTACCTCATGGGCTTATTGGATCACATAAGATAATGCATGGACAGTGTCTGGCACACAGTAGGTGCTCAATAAATGTTATTACGAGTGAGTGACCAGGCTCCAGCTCATCTCCTATTTCCTGTGTATCACCCAGTCCTTCTGGTCTATTGCCTCCTCCAAGTGGAGCTTATCTCTGGAGGTTACAAATTATTGAGGCTCCCAGTTACAGATGAAGCTGCTGTCAGTGGAGACTGGATTCTGGGCCAGGTGTCAGAGAGCCTGGCTTGTCAGGCCAGAATAATAAATTGTTATTGATGGGCAGTGCTTCTGGGGTGGGAGTGGGAGAATAGAGAGAAAACGAGAGAGAGAGTTGTGTGCAGGCTGAGGAGGTGCTATCCACCCAGGGTAGTGTTATGGATTGAATTGTATCCCCCAAATATGTGTTGGAATCCTAACCCCTATACCTGTGGGGAATAGGGTTTTCTTTGTTACGTTAATGAGGCCATATCAGTGTCGGATGTACCCTAAACCTAATCACTTTTGAGTTATAAGGAGCAGCTTAGACAGAGATAACCAATCAAAACTGGGGAAGACAGATACCACATGGAGATTGCCAATGAACTCAGGAATGCTGGGGCTACAGAAGCTGAGATAAGGGTCTTCCCTCAGAGCTGACAGAGAGAGAAACTTTCCCTAGAGCTGATGCCCTGAACTTGGACTTCTAGCCTCGTAAACTGTGAGAAAATAAATTTCTGCCCTTTAAAGTCATCTACTGCTGGTATTTCTGTTATGGCAGCGCTAGGTGACTAAGACAGGGAGAGGTATCTTGCTTCCCCAGCAGTATTGCCTAGCTGCTGGCCTCATTTGTCATAACTCCAACCTCCACTTTCTTTTGAAATCTTACATGGACCCTTCCCAGGACCCAGAAAAAGTATTCTTTTTCAAGACACAGGGCATCTTAACTCCATGACTGTCCTTGGGTAGCTGAGAGAGCATGGCCGCTTAAAACAGCCCACTTATTGGCTACACACGTGGCAAAATTCCATTTCTCCACAGGCCCCCACCTTACAAGGTTTCTTTATATTGGGATGAAATTTCATTAGCAGGGGAAACCCTGCTTAGGATGTAGAAGCTGGGAAGGAGCGAGGCAATGCCCAGTCACAGGGGCATGTTGTTGTGCACTCCACCTCCCCATTCGCCTCCAAATACCAAGAATGGAGAAGAGCTACTTCCTGAGCTCGGCGTTGCTGTGCCCACACTAGAGGCAATTAGTTACCAAGAGCCCCCATTATCTTAGTTTTAGCATTTGCCAGGCTGGGTGGGTCTGGGCTGGGTGGGTGAGGGGAGACTGTGCCTTCCTTCTTTCTTATATTCCTTACAGGCATCAGCATCTGAAGAAAACCCAGAGAGTCCCTACCCTAGATGACTGGGAACCTAGGCATCTTTGTCCCCCTCCCCCTTCTCCTGGCCTTAGCTAGGGGTTTACAGGCAGACTTGGAACCAACAGACTCAAGGTCTTTGGTGAGCCTATCATTTTTTAGTTGCCTCCACCCTCTCTATCCTTTCATGGACCTGCCACAGTGCTGGCTGAGGATACCTGTGCAGTAGAATGCTCCTTCTGGCCTCTTAGCCCCTGGCTGAGGGTGGTAAGGTAGAGAGTGGGAGAGGGATGACTACTGGGAGATTCTGTCTTTGATGGCTGCCACTGACTCAGCCTCAGGCCTTTGCCAACTTGACCCAGATCATCAGCCTAATGCCTCAGAGCCCCAGAGTGGCTGTTTGCACCAGATGGCACGGGAAGGTCAAGTAGGATACCCCTTCATTTCCCATTTGGATTAAAAGTTTCTATCCCAATAACTGCCATCTGATAAACATCAACTTCCCACAGAGTCTGCATCCCTCAGCTGAAGTCTAAGTGATTTGGTCTTGATTTTAGCATACGCATTTAACCACAATTGTAGCATTTTTATTGGTTGGCATTTTCCTGGAATGCTATTGTTTTTATGCTTTGCTGAAGCTAAACAGTTTCCCTTTTGCCTGTTTCCCATCTTAGGTTTCTGCCTGTGATTTCATGTGGAAAAAGAGTTTGAAGATAAAATGAGTTTTCCCTAAGGGGAAAGACACTCAGAGTGGCGCATGGAAGGCAGAGAGCAGCACAGGGATGCTTCAGGAAGGTCTAACTCTAGGTGTCCTCTCTTCCACCACCATCTGATGAGATTAACCCAGCTGTGTCTGAAAAGTCTTTGTCTGACATATCACCTGGGGCATTGTCTGGAGCATCCCTTGAGGCGGATGCCTTAAAAGGCATTGATGAATGTCCCCAGGACCCACACTCACCACCCATTTTTGCTTCTACACCTATAACTAGACTTAAGTCTCACCGAGCCCCAAGAGGTGAAGTGCAAAGTGTGACTCAGGAGAAGGCACACTACACTCCAAAAGAAACTGCTGGATTTTTCTAATACATACAAATAGAAACCTGGGAAATATGTTTGGGAATGGCTATTAAGGGTGTGGGATAATGGTGCAAGGAGCATAAAGTTGGATCAATCTCAATTTATTGTTATGGGCCCACAAAGCACAGGCAGATTCTTCATTCAGTGTTTCAGCTCAGGAGGTTAGAAAAGGATCTAATAGTTTATTCAGTTGTTTCACTGAATCATGGATTAAGCAGTGGCCTACAAAATCAAGTTGACATGCCAGACCTGCCTTGTTATACTGTAGGAGAAGGTATCCAAAGGCTTAGGGAAATTGGCATGTTAGAATAGGCTTACCAGGTTGGATCCACAGACTCACTCATGGAGTGGCCAGAGGACACAGCTTTTACGACAATTCTGAGGAACAAATTTGTGAAGGGAGTCCCAGTATTCTTGAAAGATTGCTGTGATTGCTATTTTATCTAAGTCGGATTTGACAATGGGAAGTGCCCTAACTGAACTAAGACACCTAACTACAATGGGACTGATTGGACCCAGGGTGGTAGGAGCCAACTGGTGACACTTCATTCGTAAGACAAGATGGGTGTGGTTACTGTAATAGACAGCAGAATCGAAGCAGTAATCAAAATATCCTGACTCATGTGAATTCATGGCATTGGCAACTTAGTCATGATGTCCCTAGGAGTGAAGTGGATGGGAAATCTACTAAATATTACCTGATCTATACAATTGGAAGAATTCTAGGTCAAGTGAACGGCAGTCTAACTTGAATCACCAGAATAGAGAGTCGTGGTCCCTCAATCAATTCCAAGACTCGAGCCAGTTTACAGACCCACAATCCATTGAATGAAAGGGAACCCAGTGCACTGACAAAAATTTATACTCTTCACCTTTCTCCCAGCCTTCCCCAAAGGGAACTCTGGCCTTTTATGAGAAAGACTGTTCACTGGGGAAAAGGAAATGATCCGGGATTACTGGACACTGGCTCTGACTGACACTAATTCCAGGAAACCCAAAATGTCACTGTGGCCCACAAGTCAGAGTGAGGGCATAGGAACGTAAGGTTATTACTGGAGTCTTAGCACAGTGGGTCCAGTGGATCCCCGAATCCATCCTGTAGTGATTTCCCAAGTTTCAGAATATATAATTAGAATAGACATACTCAGGCTGGAATAGATATGCTTAGGAACTGGCAGAGCCCCCACACTAGATTCCTGACGTGTGAAGTAAGGGCTATTATGGTAGGAAAAGCCAAGCGGAAGCCATTAGAACTGTCCCTATCTAGGAAATAGTAAACCAAAAGTAATACTGCTGTCTTAGTTATCTAGTACTGCCATAACAGAAATATCACAAGTGGATGGCTTTAACAAAGAGAAATTTATTTTCTCACAGTCTAGTAGGTTACTACAAGTCCAAATGCAGGGAGTTGGCTCCAGGAGAAGGCTTTCTACCTCTGTTGGCTCTGGAGGGAGATTCCTTGTCCTCAAACATCCCCTGGTCAGGGAGCTTCTCAGGTGCAGGGACTCTGTGTCCAAAGGACGCACTCTGTTCCTGGTGCTGCTTTCTTGGTGGCATGAGGTCCCCAACTCTCTGCTTACTTCCCTTTCCTTTTATCTCTTGTAAGATAAAAGGTGGTACAGGCCACACCCCAGGGAAACTCCCTTTACGTTGCATCAGGGATGTGACCTGGGTAAAGGTGGTGTTACAATCCCACCCTAATCCTCTTTAATATAAAATTGCAATCACAGAATGGAGGACAACTACAGAATATTGGGAATCATGGCCTGACCAAGTTAATACACACATTTTTGGGGGGACATAACTCAATCTGTGACCACCGCATTCCTGGAGGAATTGCTGAGATTAGGGTTTTTTTTTTTAAGGGAGGTGATTCCTGTCACATTCCCATTCAACTTGCTTATTTGGCCTGTGCAGAAAAAGGTGGGTCTTAGAGAATGACAGTGGATTATCATAAACTTAACCAGGGGGTGACTCCAATTGAAGCTGCTGCTCCAGATGTGCTTTCATTGCTTGAGCAAATTAACACATCTTCTGGTACCTGGTATGCAGCTATTGATCTGGCTAATGCCTTTTTCTCCATACCTGTTTTGAAGGAAAACTAGAAGCAGTTTGTCTTCAGCTGGCAAGGCCAGCGATACACCTTCACTGTCCTACCTCAGGGTATATCAACTCTCCAGACCTATTTCATAGTTCAGTCTGCAGGGACTTTGATCATCTTTCCCTTCAACAAGACGTCACACTGGTCCATTACATTGATGACATTACACTGAATGTCATCATTAGGGGGATGTAAGGGTGGTGATTCCTGCCACATTCCCATTCAACTTGCTTATTTGGCCTGGAAGGAAGAAATATTAATGATTCCAGACTTATTAATAAGACATTTGTGTGTTAGAAGGTAAGAAATTAACTGGACAAAAATTCAGGCACCTGCCACCTCAGTGAAATTTCTAGGGGTCCAGTGGTGTGGGACATGTCAAGGTGTTCCTTCTAAAGTCAAGAATAAGTTGTTGCATCTGGCCCCTCCCACAACTAAAAAGGAGGCACAACACCTGGTGGGCCTCTTTGGGTTTTGGAGGCAAAATATACCTAATTTGGGTGTGCTACACTGGCTTATTTATCAAGTGACTTGAAAAGCTGCTAGTTTTCAGTGGGGCCCAGAACAAGAGAAGGCTCTGCAACAGGTTCAGGCTGCTGTGGAAGCTGTTCTGCCACTTGGGCCATATGATCAGGCTGATCTAAAGGTGGCTGAAGTGTCAGTGGCAGATAGAGAGGCTGTTTGGAATTTTGGCACGCCTCTATTGGTGAATCACAGCACAGATCCTTACGACTTTGGAGCAAAGCCCTGCGATCCTCTGCAGATAACTGCTCTCCTTCTGAGAGACAGATTTTGGATTGTTACTGGGCCTTAGTAGAGACTGAACATTAACCACGGGCCGCCAAGTCACCAAGCGGCCTTACCTGCCCATCATGAGCTGAGTGTTGTCTGACCCAGACAGCCATAAAGTTGGGCATGCACAGCAGCACTCCTTCATTAAATGGAAGTGGTATATACGAGATTGGGCAGGGCCCGAAGGCACAAATAAGTTACGTAAGGAAATGGCCCAAATACCCATGGTCTCCACTCCTGCCTCATTACCTTCCAGCTCCCAGTCTGAAGCTATTGCCTTATGGGGTGTTCCTTATGATCAGCTGACTGAAGAAGAGAAAACTCATGCCTAGTTTACAGATGGTTCTGCATGATATGCTGGCACCGCTAGAAAATGGGCAGTGGCAGCACTGCAATCTCTTTATGAGACCTCCCTGAAGGACAGTGGTGAAGAGAAATCCTCCCAGCTGACAGAACTTCGAGCAGTGCACCTGATTGTTCGCTTTGCTTAGAAGGAGAAATGGCCAAATGTGTGATTGTATACTGATTCATGGGCAATAGCCAATGGTTTGTCTGGATGGTCAGGGACTTGGAAGGAACACGATTGGAAAATTGGTGACAAGGAGGTATGGAGAAGAAGCATGTGGATAGACCTCCCTGAATGGGCCAGAAAAGTGAAGATATTTGTGCCTCATGTGAATGTTCACCAAAAGTGACCTAGACAGAGAAGGATTTTAACAATCAAGTGGATAGAATGACCCATTCTGTGGAAACTAGTTATCTTTCCCAAGCCACTTTTGTTATTGCCCAGTGGACTCATTAACAAAGTGGCCATGGTTGCAGGGATAGAGGTTATGCATGACCTCAGCAACATGGACTTCCACTCACCAAGGCTAGCTTGGCTACCAAACCCCTTGCTGTCGAGTTGATTCCGACTCATAGTGACCCTATAAGACAGAGTAGAACTGCCCCCATAGGGTTTCCAAGGAGCACCTGGTGGATTTGAACTGCTGACCTCTTGGTTAGAAGTCGAACTCTTAACCACTATGCCACCAGGGTTTCTGGTCTTGCTAAAGTCATTGCTGAATGCCCAATCTGCCAGCAGCAGAGACCAACACTGAGTTCCCAATATGGCACCATTTCTAGAGGTGATCAGCCAGCAACCTGGTCTGAGGTTGATTATATTGGTCCACTTCCATCATGGAAAGGACAGTGTTTTGTTCTTACTGGGATAGACACTTACTCTGGATATGATTTGCCTTCCCTGCACACAATGCTTCTGCCAAAACTACCATCTGTGGACTTACAGAACACCTTGTCCACCGTCATGGTATCCGTGATGGTTAAGATTGTGTGTCAACTTGATTGGGCCATGATTCTCAGTGTTTTGGCAGTTGTATAATGTTGTGACCATTTGATATGTGCTGTGAAATTTGATATGTGATCGCTCTCATGATGGAATCTGCTGAGCGGTACTGGAGGAGTGGGGCCTGTGGCAGTCCACCACCCCCTCAGCCTTCATC
The DNA here is from genome assembly GCF_024166365.1 of Elephas maximus indicus. Lineage (NCBI taxonomy): Eukaryota > Metazoa > Chordata > Mammalia > Proboscidea > Elephantidae > Elephas > Elephas maximus. The sequence goes on along the minus strand of NC_064821.1, from coordinate 170,835,124 downwards.
TGTCTGCCTTCTGCTACCTACTTCCTTCCTGCTCACCTTGCAAAGGTTCTTGGCTTGTTCTGGATCCAGCAGCTGTCTCTTGTCTGACCTCTGGTTCTTGGGACTTGAGCTAGCATCTTACGTGTCCCTCTTGGGAATTCTTTGATCTTCATGGCCTGCAAGCAAGAGTCCTGCTCCCCAACCTGCCTATCTTGGGTTCACTAGCCCCTGCAGCTACACGAATCAGGAGAAACCTTGTGCTCTTGCCTGCCGACTTTGGGGATTCCTTCACCTTCACAGCCTGTGAGCTGGAGCTCTGCTCTGGGACCTGCTCCTCTTGGGTTCACCAGCTTCTGCAGCTCCGTGAACTGGGAAAGGGTTCTATCCTGATCTGAGGACTTGGGATATTCCAACCCCTACAATTGCTTGAGCTGTTTCCTTGATATAAATCTCTCTCTATATATTTATATGCCTTACTGGCTTTGCTTCTCTAGAGAACACAGCCTAAGACAGTGTCCCACTCAGCACTGCCTTAGATCAAGGGGCTCACTTCACAGCAAATTAAGCACAACAAAGGGCCCATGATCATGGAATTCACTGATCTTACCTTGTTCCTCATCACCCTGAAGCAGCTGGCTTGACAGAATGATGGAATGGCCTTCTTAACACACAATTACAGTGCCAGCTGGGTGGCAATACTTTGCAGGGTTGGGACAATGTTCTCCAGGAGGCTGTATATGCTCTAAACCAGCATCCAATATATGGTGCTGTTTCTCCCATATCCAGGATTTATGGATCCAGAAATCAAAGGATGGAAATGGGAATGGCACCACTCACTATTACCCTTAGTGATCCACTTGTAAAATTTTTTGCGTCCTGTTCCCACAGCCCTATGCTCTGTGGGTCTAGAGGTCTTAGTTCCAGACAGAGGGATACTCCCACTAGGAGCACTGATTCCATTGAACTGGAAGTTAAGAATGCCGCCATTCTGGGCTCCTCGTGCCTCTGGATCAACGGACAAAGAAGGGAGTTAATATATTGGCTGGTGTGATTGATCCTGGTTACCAAGGGGGAAATTGGATTGGTATTACATAATGGAGGTAAATAAGAGTATTTTTGGAATGCAGGAGATCTCTTAGGGTGTCTCTTAGTACAATCATGCCCTATGATTAAAGTCAATGGAAAACTACAGCAACCCAATTCGACATGACTACTAATGGCTCAGGTTCTTTGGGAATGAAGGTTTGGGTCACCCCATCCCCAGTACCACCTGGCTTCCATTTGGCTTTTCCTATCATAATAGCCCTTACTCCACATGTCAGGCATCCAACGTGGGGGTTCTGCCTGTTGCTGAGTATGACTATTCCAATTATGCATCCTGGAACTTGGCAAATCACTACAGGATGGGTTCAGGAACCCACTGGACCCACTTTGAAATGGACCTGAGCTAAGACTCTATTAATAACCTGACCTCCATATGCCCCCACTCTGACTGAAGGGCCACAGTGAGATTTTGGATTTCCTGGAATTAGTGTCAGTCAGAGAGCCAATGTCCAGTAATTCTGCAAAAGTCTAATTATTTCTTTTCCCCCAATGAACAGTCAGTCTCATAGAAGGCCATAGATCCCTTTGGAGAAGGCTGGGAGAAAGATGAACGGTGTAAGTTTTTGTCAGTGCATTGGGTTCCTTTCTCAAGGGGACCTGGCCTCCCTTTCATTCAATGGATTGTGGGTCTGTAAACTGGCTCAGGTCTTGGAATTGATCGAGGGACCGTGACTCTCTATTCTGGTGATTCAAGTTAGACTGCCGTTCACTTGACCTAGAATTCTTCCAGTTGTATAGATCAAGTAAATATTTGGTAGATTTTCCATCTATTTCACTCCTAGGGACATCATGACTAAGTTGCCAATGCCATAAATTCATTTGAGTCAGATTATTTTGATTACCGCTTTGATTCTGCTGTTACAGTAACCACAACCACCTTGTCTTGCCAATGAAGTGCCGTCCCTACTACTCTGGGGTCCAATCAGTCCCATTGTAGTCTGGCATCTTAATTCAGTTAGGGCACTTCCCACTGTCAAATCTGAGTTAGATAAAGTAGCACTCACAGCAATCTCCAAGGATACTGGGACTCCCTTCACAAATTTGTTCCTCACCATTACCGTAAAAGGTGTGTCCTCTGGTCACTCCATGAGTGGGTCTGTGGGTCGAACCCAATAAGCCCACTCTAACATGGCAATTTCCCTAAGCCTTTGGATACCTTCTCCTACAGTATAACAAGGCAGGTCTGGCATGTCAACTTGATTTTGTAGGCCACTGCTTAATCCGTGATTCAGTGAAACAACTGAATAAACTATTAGATCCTTTTCTAACCTCCTGAGCTGAAACATTGAATGAAGAATCTGTGCTTTGTGGGTCCATATCAATAAACTCAGATTGATCCAACTTTATGCTCTTTGCACCATTATCCCACACACTTAACAGCCATTCCCACACATATTCCCCAGGTTTCTATTTGTATGTATTAGAAAAATCCAGCAGTTCTTTTGGAGTGTAGTGTGCCTTCTCCTGAGTCACACTTTGTACTTCACCTCTTGGGGCTCGGTGGGACTTAAGTCTAGTTATAGGTGTAGAAGCAAAAATGGGTGGTGAGTGTGGGTCCTGGGGACATTCAGCAATGTCTTTTAAGGCATCCACCTCAAGGGATGCTCCAGGCAATGCCCCAGGTGATATGTCAGACAAAGACTTTTCAGACACAGCTGGGTTAATCTCATCAGATGGGGGTGGAAGCGATGACGGCTTTACTAAGGAGGGTAACTTAGCAGACAAAGATGGAGTAATCTGTTCAGATGGGAGTGAGAGGGCTGATTTGTTGGCAGGAGTGATTCAACAGAATTTAAGGGCTCAGTATCCTAGCTTCCTGATTATCTGCCCATGTGTCCCCATCCCAAATTTCAGGATCCCATTTTTTCCCAATCAATGCCCTCACTTTAACTTTAGACACCATTCAAGGTTGGGAATTTCATTGGTATTGTAATTCAGCCACTCTTAATGTTAAGACTCTGGGTTTGGTTTTTGGCAATATCAAGCCCTGCTAGTACAATAAGGTTTTCTTTCAGGGCATGAGTGACAATTTTCAGGTCTTTTATGTGGCGCTTGAGCTGTGACTTTCACCACTTTTTCTAGCTAAAGCAGGACCAACCAATCAGTTTCCTTATACTTCTCATTCTGACAAAATTGTAGAAGGTATCAAATATGCAATCACCCAGAGCTTTGTTTCTCACAAATATTGGATCAATTGGTGGTGATATTTTGCATATTTCTATTGTCACTTCACACCATGGATTAGCAGTGCCCTCTTGACTACTGGAGGCAGAGTCATCAGCACCTTTAAGGGTAGCCAGACTTGAGAACCAATTCAGAAAACTCATCCTTACAATTTTGTTCCTCTAGAACCACTGTCAGTACAAAGTGTCTTATGCTGGGTCCTCTAGAAGAGAAAACCTGGTGAAGCGTATATATGTATATATACAAGTATATATGCAGACAGATTTATCTGAGAAAATGGATCATGCAGTTGAGGAGGCTGGCAAGTCCCAAATCTATGGGTCAGACATCAGGGTGGAGGCTTCTCCTGACTCGTGTGATTGCAGGGGCTGATGAACCCGAATTTGGCAGGTCTGGTGGAAATCTGCTGGCTCACAGGGTCTTGGGAGTCGAAGAATCCCAAGATCTGTAGGTCAGGTGGCAGGCTGCTGTCTCATGTCCCAAGAACAGGAGGTCAGAGGATGATGAGTCAGATGGAGGATTCAGAGAGAGCTTTGCCAGAACATCCACGTATATTGGTTGCAGACCATATCCCCATGGAAACTGATTGACTTTCAACTGATTGGCTCCTCACATCAGATCACAAAATGGAGGATGATTACATAATATCTGCCAAACTACTGAGAATCATGGCCTAGCCAAATTTACACATAACCTTAACCAACACAAGCCCTTTCTGGAATGTTAACATCAGGTCTAAGGGTAGAAGGAAGATCTGGGCAACCTGAGTTTATCAATCTTTATGGAGTAAGGGAAGAGCGCTGGACCTAGTCAGGCACCTAGGTTCAATGCTATGAGACCTGGGACAAGTCTCTCCATCCTTCTGGGTTTCAGCTTCCTCATCTGTAAAGGGGGATAGTCAAATTCACTCTCAGCATCCTCTGGAGGATGACGTGAGGAAGGGGAAAGTGCTTCACAGACTGGGAAGTATGGTAAGAATGCAAGATTCATTCTTCTTATTGATTTGGAAGGACACCTAGAGCCTAATCTGGGAACGGGTGAGGGCGCTGATGGTCAGAGTCTAAAGGAGAGATTGACTCAGGAAGGGTGAGCGGTGATGATGGACATTCCCTCTCAGGACTGAGCCTTCCTTATTGTTCACATGGAGTGGTTGGGTTTTGGCAGTGTGTCTCAAAGTGGTCCACTTCCCAAGAAGCTTTCAAAATGCAGATTCCATTCACCCACAAGGTCTGGTGACTTGTGTTCCCAGGGATGTGTTTGGCACATCTAGCTCTCATCTGTTAAGCTTTGGCTTTATCTGTCCTGGGGCACATGATTGTGTGTGTGTTTATGGGTTCACATTCTGAAATGTGCACGTCAGAGCACCTCCTAGTGGGCTAGGTCTGTTGGAGGCATCAGGATTGTGAGTGAGACTGCACCTGTCTGTACCATGGGTAGTTTTGCACATCTTTGTTTTTGCCTTGCAGTTGCCTGTTGGCACTGAGAACAGGAGTAGACCCACCAGCACCTGAGGGAGGGAAAGGGAAAAAGCGGAAGTGATTGGCCATAGCCTAGTTTGGGAAAGACTGAGGGCTTTGACAGGAAGAGTCTCAGGAAGGTGCTGACTCAGGAAGGGTTATCTTCTCTACACGGCCTGAAAGCTGCCTGGTTCTGTGGGGCTGGCTTATCCAGGGGAGAGAGACCACTTGTCAGCAGATGAAGGCGCTTAGGTCCCCAGATGATTGGGATGAGGATATTTTGGTCTTTCCCCAGAAGCTGGTGGCTGTTTGAGGTAGAGCCAGGATTCTTTCTGTGGGCAGGGGCCAAAGTTTCCTCTGACATAAAACATTTGTATCAGTATGCTTTTGGCTACAAGAAATAGAAAGCCCCAACATCAAGTGGCTTAGCATGTGGTCAAATCATGGCTCAAGGATGTCAGGATCTAGGCTCTTTTCATCTTCTGCTCTGTCATACTTAGCACTGGCTTCTTCCTAAGGCTGGTTCTTTTCCAAGGTCTTCTCATAATGGTGTGGGGGGCTACTGGGGATACATGCTTCCTAGTTTCATTCAACTGTGAAAAAAAACCACTCTCTCAAGCATGAGCTACCAGTCCTCACCTTCAAGCTGATTGGGTCAATTTAGGTCACGGTCTATCCCTGGATCAATATCAGTTATCAGGTGAATGTTGTGGTGGGTTGATTTTGATCAAGGTTCAGTCCTAGTGCTGGGAATATGAGTTAGTGCTCACATGAGTCACATGGAGACTCTGAACAAAATTGGGTTTCTGTTAGGAGGGAAGATGTGGGAATGGTTCCCTAATGCAATGTGGATTGAGATCCATCAGTAGATCATGAAAGCAGTTTAGGGCAAGGGTCAGTGACTATGGCCCATGGGCCAAATCTGGTCTACCACCTATTTTTTGAAAATAAAATTTTATTGGAACACAGCCATATCCATTTGTCTCCTATTGTCTATGGCAGCTTTCCCACTACAACTGCAAAGCTGAGTAATTGCGACAGAAACTATGTAATCCTCAAAAAAAAAAAAAAAAAAATCCTCAAAACCTAAAATATTGACCTTCGGTACTTTTACAGAAAAAGATTGCCAATCCTTGGTTTAGAGAGTTTCGACCAGCATCAAAAAATGAAAGTGACTAGACTACAACAGAAAATATCAGCGTGCACTGCATGTGATAAGGACAAGTATTACTTCATAAGCCCTTTCTTTGAAGAACAGTTTTATATAAACATACATTTATGCTTGTGGGTGCTGGGTTATAATTTATTTCTTATGGTAAGACATGGTAAAAAAAATTAGAAAAACTGCACTAGAGCACTGTTCAGTTTTTGATTTGTAAATAGTGTCTTAAGGAGGCCAGTTCGCAACAGAGCAGTTTCTTGGGTTGGATATGATCTACATACCTGAGAGGTCAGGTGCTGAGAAGAGATGGCTTGAGTCACCAAGCGTGATCATGAAACAATTTTTTAAAATCGTGGTGCAAATATTTATAACAAAACATTTGTCCTTCAGCATTTTTTACATGCACAGTTCAGTGACATCGATTACACTTGGAACAATTTGTTTTTAGTAGTGACCTGGCTTATTAGGCAGAGAAGGGGCAGGTCAGAAGAAGGAGGGTCCATGCTGGGAGAGCAGAAGCTGCTGGTGGGGAGTTGGGAGTCCTAGCCCCAGATACAGGCGACACTACAACACACCAAATAAGTCTCCCAGCCTGTAGTTAAGATGAAGAGACTGCTAGAAGACCTCTAAGCCTCTGCCAGTTCTAACATTCCGTGATTTTCAGGGGGGCATTTTGCCTATTCTTTGGGGACAGAAAGCCAAAGTCCTGTGGAAACCACCCACAGAGCAATCCCGAGGCAGGATTAGTGCTAAAGACCTAGCTATGGCCCCCGAGAAGCATTCTATTCACCCTTTTCTTGACCCTGAGGGCTTTGATGTCCAAGCTCCAATCAGAAAGAGACTCAGGCTTGCTGGGAGTATTGACGCCTGGGCTCTTTTCTCCTGAGAACTCTGCTGTGACCAGCACAAAGAGGAGGAAACCTGCTCTCTTGACTGCTTTGGGAAGGAGTCTGACCCGCCACAAGCAGTCTTGTTTCTGGGCCTCTAGCTTTTATCACTTGCCCTCCAGCTCTGGAGCATCTTCCTGCTGGGCTGGGAGCAATTAGACTCTGAGGAGGCTGGCTGGTCTGATTGTCTCTGAGACCTCCCTGTGGTCAGCAAGCAACGCATGGCTGTTTATGACTGTTGCCACTTCAAAGGCATTACTGGGTCCCATGGAAGGAATGGCTTTGACATTTATAGGGAAACCAACGAGCTAATGAGCCAGAGAAGTTTCCGGCGCCTGGGAGATCCTTTTACAGGAAGAAGACAACCGTCCTGGATAGGAATGCATAGTGATTTATTGGGCAGGCAGAGGCCCTTACTAACCCTACGCCTCATTTTGATGAGAGATCATGACCAGATAGGCAAAAAAAAAAAAAAAAAAAAAAAATTTTTTTTTTTTTTTTTTTTTTTCAGATAGGCAGAGGGCTCTAAATGTGTTCTTGGAGAGGAAGCCAGGAATGCTGCCTCAGACAGGGGGCTTTTCTCAGCATGGGTGGCTGGGGGACTGGGCTCTCCTTTCTGGAACTGGCTTCCAAGATTTGGAGGAAACACTAAAGGTTAATTCACCCAGTGGTCTTCTAATATGTTCAAGCACAAGTCCTTTTAAAAAGTGAAGTCATGTGGATGCCTGATATATAAGACAGCTAAAGACAGAGCAGCTCTGTTAGAGCAGTGGGGGAGCCCTTTGCTGGGCTTCCCTAACCACCCGAGATTCCCCTTTCCCCCAGAGCAGCCCCCAGGAACAGTGTCTGAAAGCCCTTTATTTTGCTATTCTTTTTGGCTGCTGAGTTGGACCCCTGCCTCATGGTGACCCATGCACAACAGCATGAAACACTGCCCAGTCCTGCTCCATCCCCATGATTGGTTGGTTGTGGGTCAGATGGTTATGATCCATAGGGTTTTCATTGGCTGCTGTGCAGAAGCAGGTCGCCAGGCCTTTCTTCCTAGTCTATCTTAGTTTGGAAGCTCTAATGAAACTTGTTTAGCCTCATAGCAACACACAAGCCTCCGCCGATGGAGGTGGTGGCTGCACCTGAGGTGCATTGGCTTGGAATTGAACACAAGTCTCTTGCACGGAAGGTGAGAAGTCTACTACTGAACTATGACCCCCTCTCCACCCCTTTTATTTTGTAGAGGAGGAAAATAAAGTCCAGAGACATCGAATGAAGTCTTAGCTTTGGTTTCCCAGGAAGAAGGGCAAGAGGCAAAATCTTGGGTGCTGGTGGTTTATTTGGGAGACAAGGAAGAAGGGGATGACAATAAAGAATGTGTTCTCCAGGTTGGGGGCTCAGCTCTTCCAGGGCCTCCCGAGAAATAGTCCTAGGCCTTCTAGGCTGGAGCATTTATCCGCTGGCTCCAGCTCCCCTGGAGGAGAGTCCTCGGGGTGGGCTGGGGATCACTTCCTGCACTTCCAGGCTGTGCTGGTGGGTGGGCTGAACTCCTGCAGTGCAGAGAAGGCCTCAGGCCATGGAGTGGGTAGAAGTGGGCTTCTCAGTAGGACACAGTCAGCACAAGGTGAAATCCGAACTCATGTGGAACTTCTATCTCAGCTGCTGCTGAAGTCAGAAAGATGCCCAGGGGACATGACATGGGGCACCAGCAGAGCCTGCTATGAGGGACTTATCCAAGGTCCCAGAAAGTTAACGACCTTTCTTTCTTTTTTAAAATTGTACTTTAGATGAAGGTTTACAGAACAAACTAGTTTCTCACTAAACAGTTAACGCACATATTGTTTTATGACATTGGTTAACAACCCCACAACATGTCAACACTCTCCGTTCTCGACTTTGGATTCCCTATTACCAGCTTTCCTGTTCAGTCCTGCCTTCTAGCCCTTGCGCCTGGGCTGGTGAGCCCCTTTAGTCTCGTTTTGTTTTAGGGCCCTGAGTTAATGACCTTTCTCGGTGTCTGCCCCAGGTCTCCACAAGCAAGAATAACCTATGTATGTGGCATAAAATAAGAGACACACATACTACACACACACCCTGATACACATACTACACACACTCACACACACATTCATTTATTTGAAATCTTAGCCTTTGAAAGAATCTTAGAGGCCACTGTGGGCAAGAATCACCTGTATAGCCTCCCTGACAAATGGTGGCCCTGAGACCTCTTTTTGAATACAGCTAATGCTCATTACCAGAATGGCAGCCATTCCCTTATCTGCTGGAATATTCTTTATACTGGCCTAAGATCTTTCCCCCATAGCTTCCATACTGAATCCTACTTTTGCCCTTTGAAGCAATACAGTGTAAGTTTGCTTTATTTTCCTTACACTAGCCTTGCTCATATTTAAGGGGCAGTGTACTGTTGTAGCTGGGAGCTGGGCATTTAGAGTCAGAGGTGGGATCAGATTTTAGCCCTGTCACTTACCATCTGTGTGACCTTGGGTAATTATGGGACCTCCGTTTCCTCAGCTGTAAAATAGGATAATGATATCTACTCAGGGCTGTTGTGAGAATCAGATAATGCATGAGGGCTGTTCAATAGTGGATCATTGTCACTACAGACTGCCATCATGCCTTCTTCAAAGGCTAAACCTCTGTAGCCCTTTAACCTATTCCTCCCATGCTTGGTTGCCATTTCAATTTTAAGACAATCTACCCCTCTCCAGCTTGGGAAAATGAGCCTGCAGTGGGGCGCGGAGTCAGTGCAGTTTCTGGGACTCTGCCATTTAGGGTTAGAGGGTTTGGAAGCTGCCAGGTGAGGGGTGGCAGGAGAGGAGACACATGGTGGGCTGTCTGGGGAAAAAGGGGGGCAGAAGTTTAGTGGGCTGGACTTCTGGGGAGGCAGGAGGGGTAGGAAATTGTCCTGCCAGTCTGCTAGCCTAACCCGCAAACTCAACCTTGGTCCCTCCAGTTTGAGAACACAGGCTAAGGGGAAAGGGTCCCAAGCTTTCTCCTAGGCTGGGCCTCATGGGAAGAGCTCCACCAGGTCCAGGCATTGGAGCCTGCTGCTCGGTTCCAGGTCCTCCTGTGCCCCGGATTCCCTCGAATCTGAAGCTCCATATAGAGCCTTTCCCCAAGGGCAGAGAACGGGGCTGGGGCTGGAGAGCAATCACAAGCCTGGCTTTGGGGGCAGGTGGGAGATGCCTCAGAGTATGAGGCAGGGGGTGGAGGGGATATGACAGGAACAGTGAGGGGAGGTGAGAAGAGACCATGGAGTTTATTAATATTTTCAGTTGCCCTCTTTAATCCTTATTGGCTCATCAGCCAACTTGGCAGCTATTCATTGAGCCCCCGTCCTGTGCTTGGCGCTGGCCAGGCACTGAAGGAGTACAGACACCAACCGCAATGAGGCCCTGCTGGCTGCGTTTCTTCCACAGTGCTCTGCTGAATAAACCTGAGTTTTTGTTAACAAGAACCCCACCCCCAGGACCTGAGAAGCTGATGATGTAAAGGGATGTCCTGTTCAACTTTAGGGCTAAGTGATTGTGGGGCTGAAGTGCTGTTTCCCATTTCTGTTGAAGACATCACCCTTCACAAAGTGCATACACACATTCTCTCCTTTGGTCCTCTCAGAGACACTGTGATGTGAGACTGCTGGAGACATAGGCTGGGAGAAGTGAAGGCTTCTTGGCTGATTTAAGTGGCAGAGCCAGGATTCAAAGTCAGACTTCCTCACTCTGTGCATCGTTCTCCTTGGCCTCTGCTGCAGCTGGTGAAGAGTTTGGGCAATGCCACTGTCTTGCTGAGTGACCTTAGGCAATTCCATAATCTCTCTGGGCACAGGTCCTTCTCTATGGAATGAGGGACTGGGGACAGGCCCTTGGGTCTAAAACTGGGGAGTAAAAATGCAAAGTGGTATCCTGGCAGTGGGTGCTGGCAAACAGCACAAAGAAAGCCCTTTTCCTCCTTGCATGGGGCTTTTTCTGGGCCCTCCTTCCACTAGCCCAGGGCCGTCTCCTCTCTGGAAGGTGAACCAGGTGTCTTTACATGTCTGTGACTCTAAGTTTCTGTGTAGGCCCCTTAGGAATTGTGATGGACGAGCTTAGTCAAAATAGTCCAGCAGGTGCCACAGGGCCTCAGGGAGAAAAGGGCTACAGCATTTCTTAGAACAGGTTAAAATACAAACAGACAAATATAAGCTGTAAATTCATGGTGTGTTTTTAAGAGGAAGCCAAGATAAATGGAAACTAATGATCCTGCCCTGCCCCTGAGCAGTGAAGCTGGTAGACCAGCTGGTGGTTTCTGGTCCCCTGGGCTTATTCACTCTGGAAACATCTGGCTGGGTAGCCAGTTCCCCTTCTGGGGTGTGGACGGCATAATGTCTCTATTCAAATGTTACTCCTCAAAGAGGCTGCAGAGAACTGCAGTGATTGCTTATAAAAGAAACAACATTTTAATGCAGCGTTGGCTGGCTAGGACCTCACCTACTTGGCCAGTCCAGCAGCATCCTTGATGGGATCCTTTCTGGAAGGGGGCAGAGAAGGGAAGAGGAGGAGGACAGATGCCCTTTGAGTATCTCTTAGTTTCCTAGGCTGCTGTGACAAATTATCACAAGCTCGGTGACTTAAAATGACAGAAATGTATTCTCTCACAGTTCTAGAGGCCAGAAGTCCAAAATCAAGGTTTCGGCAGGGCTCTAGAAGAAAAGTCATCCTTGCTTCTCCCAGCTTCTGGTAATTCTAGGCATTCCTTGGCTTTTGGCTGCATGGCTTCAATCTCTGCTTCTGTCTTCATATAGTCATCTCTTTTCTCTTGTAAGGACACTTGCCATTGGATTTAGGGCCCACCTGGCTAATCCAGGAGCCTTGGTGACAGTGGTTAAGCACTTGGTTGCTAACTGAAAGGTTGGTGGTTTGAACCTACCAGTCACTCCGTGGGAGAAAGGTGTGGCAGTCTTCTTCTGTAAAGATTTACAGCCTTGGAAACCCTAAGGGGCAGATCTACTCTGTCCTATAGGGTTGCTATGAGTTGGAATCAACTCGACAGCAACAGGTTTGGTTATGGGTAATCCAGGATGATCTCATGTTGAGATCCTTAACTTAGTTACATGTGCAATGACCCTTTTTCCAAATAGTGTCACAGTCACAGATTCTGGGACATGGACGTATCTTTCGGGAGCCACCACTTAACCTACCACAGCATCAATGTACTCTTGCAGAGTTAGCTCATGTACTTCTCGTAAACACACCTATGAGGAATGTGCTATTCTCATTTTTATAGAAGAGAAAACTGGGGTTCAGAGAGGTGAGATAACTTGTCCAAGTTCACACCATCTGTAGGTGGCTGAAGTAGGATGGAGAAACTTAGGGCTGCACCACCCAGCCAAGAGGGAAGGGAAATTAAACAGGTTGGCCCACCGAGGAGTCATGAGTAGTTTTGTGTTTCTAGAAAAGCAAGTGTGTGAGGGTGGGGATGGTGGAAAATGAAGCTGAGAGGAGAGCAAGCCCAGGTCATTTAAGACCTTGGATACCAGGCTAAGAAGTTGGCTTGATCCCAAGGACAATGAGGAGTCCCTGGAGATGTTTGAACCAGAGGCTATAGAGCAGCTCCCCATGGTTACTCAGAGAATGAATTGAAGAAGAGTAAGCCTGGAGGGAGGGACCAATTCGGAAGATATTAAAAGACAGTGGTAGTAAAGATGGAAAGGGAGGAAGGACTTTGAGGTCCAAGTGACAAGATTAAATGACTAATGAATGCAGGAAACTTCAGGAATCTAGGATAACTCCCAGATTCGGCTACTGAGTGTGTTGGGGTGCCACTAACTGAGACAGGGAACAAAGGGGAAAGGGTGGCAGAGGGCAACTATGATTTGTAGATGCGCAATAGCTTTGCCTGCTTTCCCTGTATTCAGTTATATGTCAGCTATTTCCCAGGTTCCCTTACAGAAGGATGCAGTTGTAAGACCTGGATTCTGCAACGAAACAACCCATGTGAAACACCCATAAGAATTAAGCAACGGGAAGAAAGAGGCTCCATGGGGGACCTGGATGTCAGCAGAGGATCTGGATTTGGAGGCCGTTTCCTCATTAGGCAATTCCATGTGGTTCTGGGCGTAGTTCTTGTACACTTAGTTCCATTGTGTTTTTCAAGACAACCAACAATTTAATGAGCTATTTAACTGTCTTCGTTAAATTCCCTTTCTGCTTAAGCCAGCCAGGGTGGATTTTATTATTTGCAATTAAGAATCCTGACCAACACAAGCAGGTTTATGGATGAGGGTGAAAAGGGGGTACCAGGAGACACAGGCCTGTTGTATGTGAGGTGCCAGTGGGGTATCAATGTGGGGATGTCCAAGAAGCTCTTGGCTGTACAGATCAAGAGCTCAGAGTGGCCTGCCTGGGCTGGGGACACAGATATGGATCATTAGGATGTGGGTGGCTGTGAAGTTCATTTCCAGTGTAGTGTGGAGGGATAGGAGACTACTGAGTGTGTAACCCCAGGGAGCAGCATTGTTTCAGGGATGGAAAGGAAAGAAATCTTTGGAGGAGACTGAGAAAGGCAGAGGACATGAAAAAAATGATGTCATAAAAATAACAGAGAAGAGTTTCAAGAAAGAGTAGTTACTGGTGCAAAAAGTCACAAAAGTGCAAAAGAAATGAGGATTGAAATCATATTTTGTATTTGGGATTTAGAAGGACAGGGGTGATTTAGAGAAAGCAGTTTCGCTAGTATGATGGGATCAGAAGCAAGATAGAGTGGGTTGAGAAGAGAATGGGAGGAGAGGAAATGTAGACTACTCTTTCTAGAAACTTACACTGGAGAGAAAGAAGTGGAGTAAGGTGCAAGCTGAAGGATAGAAGCATGGCCATGCCTACAGACTGTGGAAGGAACTACTGTGATCAGAGATTGCTCTGTGGTAGTATGGAGATAATGACGGGAGAAGATTCAGGTTGGGAATGGGGATTCGGTGGTGGGGGCTTCAGGAGAGTGGTGCAGGGTTGGAAAAACTCCTGGGGTAGAAGAGGGGAGGTCAGGAACACAGAAAAGGGTTCTATTAGAGAGCTTTTGAAGACTGACCAGAGGTGGTAGCCCAAAAGGGAATCACTCTTAGTTTTTCTTTCAACCACATCTTTTGTCTGCAAGGAGATGAGGAGGTGAGATATGGAATTTCAGGTCCAGCACAATGGAAAGATTAAGGGAGGAAGGGAGTTGGTGATGCTGGTGAAATAATGGCTGAAAAGATGCACTGTGGATATGCAGTAGATTTGGAAGGCGGTGAAGCCATGAGGAGTGGTGTGGCTCCCTGGTGGCAGTTATAGCCACAAGGGTCAGAGGCCAAAGGCAGCCATCACCTATGCAGCCTTCAGATGACAATTTCCTGAAGGAATCAGCATGTCTATTTCCTCCTTCTCCTCCTCTTACAGTTGGGTCTTGGGAACAGAAATTTGGATGAGGGATCAGTCATAATCCTTGATCTTTGAAATACCCTCATCTTTGGTCCATGTGGGGGCTGCTTTTTATTTATGTGATTATTTATTTTTAATATTGAAATAAGCACCTTTAAAGACCACCACCCAAAATAAAAGCTAGGACCTTGACAATGACTTATATCTGGTGGCCCTAAGGCCACCACCTTGGCAGCTCACTATGATCTTGATTTGCTTTTCTCTGATGACTAAGGATGTTGAACATCTCTTCATATGTTTACTGGCCATTTGTGTTTCCTTTTCTGTGCAACATTCATATGTTTGTCCAACTTTCCATTGTTTGGCATACATGTGTTTTTCTTACTGATCCATAGAACTTCTTTATATATTCCTGATACTAACCCTTTGTCTGTTATGGATATTGTGAATCTCTTATCTCATGTTTAACTTGTCTTGTTGCTTTAAGTAACTTTTCATGAACAAAAGTTCATAATCTTATATAATCAACTGTATCAATCTTTCCTTTTAAAGTCAATTCTTTTTGTGTCTTGTTTAAAATATTCATTTATATCTTCCTAACTTTTACAGTGTCATTTTTGACATTTAAGTAATCAACCTTTTTAGAGTTGATTTTGTCTATGGTAGGGATATAATTTCATCCTTTTCTATATATAAAACCATTTTGTCCAGCTCTATTTATTGAACAGTCCCTCTTTTCCCCACTTATAACATGTCACCTCTGTCATATACCAATATTCCATGAATTCAAGAGTCTCTTTGTGGCCTCTGTTTTCTATTCCCCTGGTCTATTTATTTCTCTTTGTGCCAATGTCACTTTGTCCTGATGACTATAGTCTTCTGTGCCCTTTTCCTGCTTTTCTTTCTTAGAATGATCTGGTTTTTCTTGTATTTTACTCTTCCATGTAAGTTTTAGAATTTCTTTTCAAGTTACATAAAAAAAAAAAAAACCCACTGGAAATTTGATTGGGATCATGTTGATTCTATAGATCTTTCTGTGGGAGAATTGACATCTTTCTAATATTCATTCTTCTCATCCATAACGTGGTACGTATCTCCATTTATCTATATCTTTGTTAATTTCTACAATTTCTCCTGTAAAAGACTTTCACAGCTTTTTTTAGCCTATTTATTCTTGTTGTTGTTAGTTGCTGTTGAGTTGGCTTGGCTCGTGGAGACCCCATGTACAACAGAACAAAACGTTGCCTGGTCCTGTGCCATCTTTGTGATCGTTGGCATGCTTGAGTCCTTTGTTGCAGCCACTGTCTATTTTGAGTACCTTCCAACCTAGAAGGTCCATCTTCCAGCACTGCATTGGACAGTATTCTATTGTGACACATAGGTTTTCACTGACTAATTTTCAGAAACAGATCACCAGAGCCTTCTTCCTAATTTGGCTTAGTCCAGAAGCTCCACTGAAATCTGTCCACTACCAGTGACCCTGGCGGTATTTGAAATACCAGTGGCATTGCTTCCAACATTATAGCAACATGTGAGCCACCGTAGTAAGACAAACTGACAGACAGGGGGTGGTGTTTCTTCTTAGGTACTTGATTGATTTGATTCTATTATAAATGGTGTCTTCTCTTTAATTACATTTTCTAGTTGTAGAATCAAAGAGTCTTGCAAACATTTGAAAACCAGTTGGAATCAAAGTAACTTTGGTAGGTACTTGAGCTTTAAGAACCTATGGGAAATGCCACTTACAGTAGCCCCCAAGAAGATAAAATACTTAGGAATAAATCTTACCAGAGATGTAAGAGATTTATACAGAGAAAACTACAGTACACTTCTGCAAGAAACCAAAAGAGACTTACATTAGTGGAAAAACATACCTTGCTCGTGGATAGGAAGACTTAACATTATAAAAATGTTTATTCTACCAAAAGCGATCTATACATTTAATGCAATTCCAATCCAAATCCCAACAACATTCTTTAATGAGATGGAGAAACAAATCACCAACTTCATATGGAAGGGAAAGAGGCCCTGGATAAATAAAGCATACTGAAAAAGAAGAACAGAGTGGGAGGCCTTACTTTACCTGATTTTAGAACCTATTATATGGCCACAGTGGTCAAAACAGCCTGGTACTGGTACAACAACAGATACATAGACCAATGGAACAGAATTGAGAATCCAGACATAAATCCATCCACATATGAGCAGCTGATATTTGACAAAGACCCCAAAACAGTTAAACGGGGAAAAAGACACCCTTTTTAACAAATAGTGCTGGCATAACTGGATATCCATCTGCAAAAAAATGAAACAAGACCCACACCTCACTCCATGGAAAAAAACGAGCTCAAAATGGATCAAAGACCTAAATATAAAATCTAAAACGATAAAGATCATGGAAGAAAAAACAGGGACAACATTAGGAGCCCTAATACATAGCATAAACAGAATACAAAACATTATTAAGAATGCAGAAGAAAAACTAGATAACTGGGAGCTCCTAAAAATCAAACACCTATGCTCATCCAAAGACTTCACCAGAAAAGTAAAAAGACTACCTACAGACTGGCAAAAAGTCTTTAGCTATGACATTTCCAGTCAGGGCTTGATCTCTAAAATCTACATGATACTGCAAAAACTCAACTACAAAAAGACTACCCAATTAAAAAATGGGCAAAAGATATGAATAGACACTTCACTAAAGAAGACATTCAGGTAGCTAACAGATACATGAGGAAATGTTCATGATCATTAGCCATTAGAGAAATGCAGATCAAAACTACAATGAGATTTCATCTTACTTCAACAAGGCTGGCATTAATCCAAAAAACACAAAATAATAAATGCTGGAGAGGCTGTGGAGAGATTGGAACACTTATACACTGCTGGTGAGAATGTCAAATTGTATAACCACTTTGGAAATCGATTAGGTGCTTCCTTGAAAAGCTAGAAATAGAACTATTATACGATCCAGCAATCACACTCCTTGGAATATATCCTAGAGAAATAAGAGCTTTTACATGAGCAGATCTATGCACATCCATGTTCATTGTGGCACTGTTTACAATAGCAAAAAGATGGAAGCAACCAAGGTGCCCATCAACGGATGAATGGATAAATAACTTATGTTATATTCACACAATGGACTACTACACATTGATAAAAAACAGTGATGAATCTGTGAAACATTTCATAACACGGAGGAAACTGGAAGGCATTATGCTGAGTGAAATTAGTCAGTTGCAAAAGGACAAATATTGTAAAAGACCACTATTATAAGAACTTGAGAAATAGTTTAAACTGAGAAGAAAACATTCTTTTGTGGTTACGAGAGGAGGGAGGGTGGGGAGGTGGGAGAGGGGTATTCACCAATTAGTTGGTAGATAAGAACTACTTCAGGTGAAGGAAAAGACAACACGCAATACAGGGGAGGTCAGCACAACTGGACTAAACCAAAAGCAAAGCAGTTTCCTGAATAAACTGAACGCTTTGAAGGCCAGTGTAGCAGGGGCAGGGACTTGGGGACCATGATTTCAGGGGACATCTAAGTCAATTGGCATAATAAAATCTATTAAGAAAACATTCTGCATTCCACTTTGAAGAGTGGCTTCTGGGGTCTTAAACGCTAGTAAGCAGCCATCTAAGATGCATCAATTGGTCTCAACCCACCTGGAGCAAAGCAGAATGAAGAACACCAAGGACACAAGGCAATTACGAGCCCAAGAGACAGAAAGGGCCACATGTACTAGAGACTACATCTTCCTGAGACCAGAAGAACTAGATGGTGCCTGGCTACAACCAATGACTGCCCTGACAGGGAACACAACAGAGAACCCCTGAGGGAGCAGGAGAGCAGTGGGATGCAGACCCCAAATTCTCATAAAACCAGACTTAATGGTCTGACTGACACTGGAAGGACCCTGGTGCTCATGGCCCCCAGACCTTCTGTTAGCCCAGGACAGGAAGCATTCCCAAAGCCAACTCTTCAGACATGGATTGGACTGGACAATGGGTTGGAGAGGGATGCTGGTGAGGAGTGAGCTTCTTGGATCCGGTAGACACTTGAGACTATGTTGGCATCTCCTGCCTAGAGGGGAGATCAGAGGGTAGAGGGGGTTACAAGCTGACAAAATGGACATAAAAAGAGAGGGTGCAGGGAGAGAGTGGGCTGTCTCATTAGGGGGAGAGTAATTGGGAGTATGTAGCAAGGTGTTTTTTTTTTAGCAAGGTGTATATAAGTTTTTATGTGAGAGGCTGACTTGATTTGTAAACTTTCACTTAAGAAACAATAAAAATTATATATATATAAACAAAAGAACCTATGGGAGCCTCATCCTTGATTTTCTAAAATCCAAAGAGTTCCGAAGAGGAGGCAGTATGGGGTGCATGTTATATATGGGCTAGGAAAACTCAGGGACCCGTGATGGAGTCCACTTGGATGCAGATTAAGAGCCAGTTCTTCCCATGATTCTTCAGTCTGGACATTGAAAAACCAAAATCAAAACCAAACCTGTTGCCATCGAGTTCATTCCGACTCGTAGTGACTCTGTAGGACAGAGTAGAACTGCCCCATAGGGTTTCCAAGGAGTGGCCTGTGGATTTGAACTGCTGACGTTTTGGTTAGCAGCCAAGCTCTTAACCAGTGTGTCACCAGGGCTCCCCAGTCTGGACGTAGCCATCTTCATCTCTCAGCCCCTGTGATAATGCCTAGACCCCAGAATTGTACTCTCCTCCCTGTTTAGTTTGCTTCTCTGTCTCTCTCTTGTTTAGTTTAAGCCTCTCTATTTTGGGCAGCCTGATTTTATGATCCTGTGGTCTACAAATCTTTGGTTCTTTTCTCTAAGTCTCCTCAGTCTATCTCAGGGCTCCTTAGCTATTTTTGTGCCATGGACCTTTTTGAAGCCTATGACTCCTTCTGAGAACAATATTTTTAGACATATAAAATAAAACACATGAGATTACAAAGGAAATCAATTATACTGAAATATATTTGTAAAAATATGAACTAAACACAAATCTGTGATATGGTAATATACATGCTTCTTCCTTAATACATTGTGATGAGATTTAGCAGTTTTCTAATAACTGCCATAATTTCAATGTAGTGATGATCTTAAATGATATTTTGAGCTAACTGCAAAAAAAATATCTGTGATTTCTCTTGGTGACAAAGCCAAGGTACTGTTAATACATCTATGATTTGGGGCCTATAGTTTTAATAGAAGAAAATGTTAAAAACTTAGTTAGAAGTTAGTGAAAATAAAGATGGAAATGTTTTCTTTATCTAAGCTCATGGATCCTCTGAATTCTGTTCATGAACTCCTTGGGGGACTGTGACCCCAGGTTAAGAAACCCTTGTTTTGATGCTTAGGTTTTCTTTGTAAATGGTGCCTTCTCTTTTGTTACATCTTCTAGTTGTAGAATCAAAAAGTCTTGCAAACATCTGAAACCCAGTTAGACGGTTGAGATCTATTGCTTATTTCTATTCTGTAGCTTATTTCTTTCTTCACATTTTTCTTGAATGGGTCAGAGTCAACTGTTGTTTAATTATTTGCAAGGACCCAATGGTACAGTGGTCACAGGCTCATTCATGTGCTCCAGCATCAACACAAGGTAGTCTACACTCAGGTAGAAGCAGTGGGGTCCCATGGACATGGGCTTCCCTGCTGGTTCTTGGAACAATTGCCTTTTGGCAGAGCTGGAAGGAGATTTAGACAACCCCCACTACTCGCTTCCCTGAATCAAACCCTATTCTGTGGATGAAGGTGAATGATCTCGGGGGACCATACCAGTTATGGCTGACCTGGGTCTGGACCTTGGTCCCAGGGTTTGTCCATGAGAATGATCCTTGCTCAACACACATGCACACACACACACACACACAGATAACACACACACACACAACTCTGTACAAATGGTCCAGGAAAATGGCAAAACTGACATCCACTGACGCAGGGAAATACGTGCCAGACCCGTGTTATGAGCTGTGATTTGCACGCAGCCTCTCATACAAACCCTCACCAGCACATTGCCTCCTCCTCACCTGCCACGCCCACCCTGAACCTCTGTAGGGGTCTGGGAGAGCCTTACTCAGCACCTCTTCTCCTTTTGCTCTCTTCGAAAAAATCAGAACTTTTTGTGTTTCATTTAAGATATTCATTTGTATTTTCCTAAATTTTACAGTGTCATTTTTGATGTTTAAGTAATCAGTCTCTCTAGAGCTGATTTTTGCATATGGTAGGGATAGAATTTCATCCCTTCCCCTATGTAAAACCACTTTGTGCAGCCCCATTTATTGAACAGTTCCTCCTTTCCCCACTTGTGATATGTATATTTTAGCACCCCACACCTTTATTCCAAGGACCCAGGTAGCACAATGGTTAAGCACTTGGCTGCTAACCAAAAGCTGGCGGTTCAAACCCACCAGCTGCTCCATGTGAGAAAGACATGGCAGTCTGCTTTCATAAAGATTACAACCTTGGAAACCCTATGGGGCAGTTCTATTCTGCCCCATTGGGTTTCTATGAGTCATAATCAACTCAACAGCACACAACAACAACCCCTTTATTCCCACTTTGCACCACTCATGGGTGTCTCCATTCACTTCACCTCTGACCTCTCTCCCTTGCCTTGTCTAGTTGCTACTTATTTAGTTCAGGGTGTTCTCCTTCTGCTCTCTCCTTTCCTATACTACATCTATCAGCCAAAAAGCAAACCTAATTGTGGCTAAAAAGCATTAAGAATAGTGTTGAAATCCACTTGTATACAGGAACAGGATGGCTCTAAGTTCTAGAGAGCAGTTAGACCCAATGACTGGGAGCTCCTGGGAGGGTGAATGCATGTCTCACTTGCCTTTGAATTCTTGCTTCTGACATGGGGAAGTCACTCAATGAATGTTTAATTGAATTATTGGACAAAGAACCAGTGTTGCCTACCCCCAAAGCTCCCCAAAGTCCCTATTGGGATTTCCACCAAGTCGCAGCCTATCCCTCACACTTCTATGATTAATCTGGCTTTTCCTCAAACACCAGCATTCAAGAGAAATAAAACACTTACAATCAGTGTTATTGGTTTTCTGTTTTGTAACAGTATTTCCTGCCTACCATTCGTCACTGCAATTGTATGGGATAATTAGTTTTGTGTGTGGCTGGGAAGGGGGTGGCTGGAGGGGTGGGTAGAGGAGGGGAGGATGGGAGGATGTTAGCCTGAGAGTCGCAATGATTTCTAACATTGTCTCTTGTCTCTTGGTGTAAAAAGAGTCCAGGTTGGAAGGTGACCTGTGGGAGATGCGGACAATCTGTGTGGGGCAACCAGAGCCCACAGGGCCACCTCTGTGAACTCCTCCCTGTGCCCAAGCACCTGGCGAAATGCTGCTCTCTTTCTAGGTTGCTTTTCTTCTTCAGGAGCCCCTAGGTGGTGCAAATGGTTAATGTGCTCGTGGCTAATTGAAAAGTTGGTGGTTCGAGTCCACCCAGAGGCACTTTGGAATAAAGACCTGGTGATCTAATTCCAAAAAATCTATGGAGCACAATTCTACTCTGACATACATGCCATAAGTTAGAGTCAACTCAGCCTAACTGCTGTTTTCTTCTTCAGTGTAAGTTCCTAACAAGCTGGGTGGTTTCTTTGTTCTTCTGTCACACCTGGCTCCGTGTCACAGGGAACGGGTGAATCTTACAAGCTCATTATTTTGATTCTCACCTCTCAGGAGAGTTTTATACAAAGGCAGACAGGCCCATCTTTTTATGATAAAAATTCCCAGAAGTTATCAAACACTGCCATGTACGAGGCATGTGCTAAGTGAACACTTTAGCTGCTTCCTTCCACTTAATTCTCCACTTGAAGTCAGAGGGATGCTTTAAAAATGTAAATCAGATCCTGGCCCTCCTGTTTGAGGTTGCGTTCTCTAGAGAAGCAAAACCAGTAAAGCATGTAAATATCTATATAGAGAGATTTATGTTAAGGAGGTGGCTCATGCAGTCACTGAGGCTGGAACGTCCCAAATCCGTGAGTCAGGCTGGAAGGCTTCTTCTGATTCAAGTAGCTGCAAGGGCTGGTGAACCCAGGATCACCTGGTCAGACAATAGGGCTCTTGCTCACCACCTTCGAAGACCAACGAATTCCCAGATTGGCAGGCAAGACCACAGGTAAGCTGCTAGCTCAAGTTCCAAGAACTAGAGGGCAGGTGAACAGGAGCGGCTGCAGGATCCAGAGTGAGCAAAAGCCCTCGAGCCTTACCAAAGAGTCCACTTATGTTTGATGCAGGCTACGCCCCCAAAAAACTCCCTTTCAACTGATTGGCTGGCTGCTCACAGCAAATCCCATCATGGAGGTGACCACATTATATCAAATCTCATCATAGAAGTGATCACCTCATCGCATGACTGCCAAACTACATCATAACTGCCAAAACACAGAGAATCCTGGCCCAGCCAAGCTGACACACAATCTTAACTGTCATAGCTCCCCCGCTTCAAGCCCTCCAAGAGCTTTCATCTCACTTGGTGTCAAGTCCTAAGTGGGTCCTACAAGGCCTGCATGGCATGGCCCCGGTGCCTGCTCTAACTGCATCCCCTTTCTTCCCTTCCCTAGCTCACTGAGCTCCTTGCTGCTCTTAGAACCAGCCAAGAAGGCCCTGCCACAGGACTTTGTACTGGCTCTTCCCGCAGGGCTCAGCAGGCTCACTTCTTCATCAGGTTTCTGCTCAAATGCCATCCCCTCAGAGATACCCTCAGTCATTTAAAATACCACCTGTTGTCATGTTCTGTTGCCTTTCCTGCCTTCTTTTTTTTTAATAGCACTTAAGAGGTTAAGAGTTCGGCTGCTAACCAAAAGGTCAGCTGTTAGGATCTACCTGGTGCTCCTTGGAAACCCTGTGGGGCAGTCCGACTCTATTGCTGTGAGTCAGAATCAATTTGATGGCAATGGGTAATGGGTTTTAGCATACCTGACCATTTCATTATAAATCTAGTTATTTGTCTAATGCCATTCTCTTCCACTAGAATCTAAGTTACATGAGGGGAGAGACGTTATTGTTCGCTGCCATTGTCCCAGTGGGGCCCTGGTGGTGTAGTTGTTAAGAGCTCGGCAGCTAACCGAAATGTCTGCAGTTCAAATCCACCAGCTGTCCCTTGGAAACCCTATGGGGCAGTTCTACTCTGTCCTACAGGGTTGTTATGAGTTGGCATTGACTCAACAGCAACAGATTTGGTTTTTTGGTTATTGCCCCAGCACCAAAAACAATGCCTTCAATATAATAGGTTGTCAATAATTCAGTGGATAAATAAACGAATGAGCACTCATAGAATCCCATGATGTACTATTATTACCCCCATTTTATAGATGAGGAAACTGAGGCATAGAGAGGTTATACAGTATTCTCAAGGGTGTGAAGCTAACTAGCAATCTGGGATGAGAAGTCAAAACACCTGGCCCCGGAGGCCTAGCCCTTAGCTATTGTGCTAGTTTATCTTTCTCTCTGCACTCATAAATGCCCGTGAACGTTTTTATGTTGGAACCCTAGTCTCGTGAGTCACTCAACAGTGGTGGGGGGAGGGTGTCGTGGACAAATATGTTTGGGAAATACTACCAATAGACTTTTCCTTTTGGTGATTCAAACACTTATACGTAGTCCCTGACTTACGATGGGGTTCTGTTCCAATGACTCCGTCATAACGACTTATGGTTCTGACATTGGTTGATACTTCATTTTCTAGGTTTTTATTATTATTACCTTTTATTATCAGTATCTTTACAAATTTGACCTTTATTTGTCTTTGGGGGTTGGTGTAAGAGAACACCAGTAAATTACATGCTGCAGCATTGTATGTAGTACATATTACTAATACTTGAAAAAGTCATTGAGTTCATTCCAACCCATAACAACCCTATAGGACAGAGTAGAACTGTCCCATAGGGTTTCCAAGGAGTGGCTGGTGAATTTGAACTGCTGATCTTTTGGTTAGCAACCAAGCTTTCAACCAGTGCTCCATCAGGGCTCCATTACTAATGATAACATGTTAAAAAAAAACAAACAAAAAAACTCCAACAAACAGTTCATCATAACTTGAATATGTCGTAGGCCAGGGACTACTTACACTAGCTTAAGAAAGGCTCTGAAAAGTCCTTCAGTAAAGAAGCTGGTTTAACTTGTGTAACTCAGTGTTTACTAATTTTTTTTTAGAGCATAAATTAGTTTTATTGAGGAATATAGCAACTACTGTTGGGCAGCACAAAGTGAAAATACCAAGTGCTCCCAGTGTTTACTAATTTTTGACCGTAGAAATCTTTTATTTATTTACTTGTGTATGTAACACCTGTTAACACATTGAAAAACATGCCTTAGGAAATCTTGGCTTTTATTGTGGAGAGAAGTTCGATGGTCTGACTAAGGTCCTGGGACCTGTCTCTGGGTTGTCTGTGTGAGAGTTAAGCCAACTATGGAGTTTAGAGGGCATGCATTGTCCACATAAGATTGCCCTCATTATGACACCAATTGCAAGTAGGGGGGGTTCCCCAAACCCTCTCAGGTTTGATAATTCACCAGAAGGACTCACAGAACTCACTGAAAGCTGTTATACTAACGGATATGGTTTATTGGAGGGAAAGGATACAGATTAAAATCAGCCAAGGGAAGAGACACATGGGGTAGAACCTGGGAGGGGTCCAAACTTGAAGCTTATAGTTATCCTGTCCTGTGAGGTCATGGATGGCATAACCGCCTCCTGGTCACGAAGTGTGACATCATGCACAGAGTATTACCAACCAGGGAAGCTCGCCTAAGCCTTGGTGTGCAGAGGTTTTATTGGAGCTCCATCACATCCTGCCAGCATGACTGACCTTTCACCTCTCAGGATATTGGGCTATTACCTTTAGTCTCCAGTCTTTTCTGCAGACAGAACTGGTATCATGTGATCTGAAATTCTCGTCATAAATCACAATGCTAGACTGGAGGCCAAAGTCCCGAGGAAAACAAAGACACTTCTATCAGGCATGACTTTCCAAGGGTCCAGAGATACCTCCTAGTAGCTGAGAGCGAAAATGCCCCATGCCTCTTTGGGTAAAGCTAATTCTTCACTAAGGAGCCCTGGTGACACAATATTTGAATGCTTGGCTACTAAATGAAAGGTTGGTAGTTTGAACTCACCCAGCGGCTGTGTGGGAAAAAAGACCTGATGATCTGCTCCTGTAAAGATTATAGCCTAGAAAACCCTATGGGGCAGTTCTACTCTGTCACATGGGGTCGTTATGAGTCAGAATTGACTCGAGGGCACCTAATCAAAACACACACACAACAACAACAATAACAACAACACTACAACAACACAGTCACCCATCAAGAGGGCTGGGACCAGGAGCTTCCTCACGCAGCTGGAGGCACTGTACCCAAATTCAGCTTCCCACATGACTGGCCTCTGAGCCCATGGCTTGTCCCCTCACAGATGAGGCCCGTCTCATGCTCACTCCATAAAGAAGGAAAGCAGCAGTTGGCCCCTGGCACCTTTAGCTGTACCCCAGCCGAAGCTTGCTTCTCTGCCAGATGCTGAGAGAATACAGATCCAGTGCCTGCTGGTCTTCTGTCCTTTGGTTCCTGTACCAAGTGATACTGGTTGGTGTTTGTCCTGAGCCCATTACAGAACAATTCCTTATCTGTATCCAGGAACATAAACCCCATCGAGCCTGCCTTGCTTTCTTACTGTTTCTTGTCTCCCACTGGAATTTTAGCTTCCTGGCCACAGGGGCTGTCTTACCCTCTGTGTCCCCTCAACCCCTACCCCAAGTGGAGCCTACAGTGAGTGCTCAGATAATCCCTGTTAGTTGGGGGAGCCTGAACCAATCATCCCGCATGTTGCTTGGTTTGATGCAGGAAAGAATAAAGGACCATGCTGTAAATACCTTAATTCATTATCAAATCCCCTCCCCTCTCAAGCAGGACAGAAGATGCCCCAGAGGCAGAGAAGAGTTTGGAGTGAAACGTACAGAACTCGGCTGAATCACTGCGTTCTTGGGAGACTTAGAGCAAGTGTCGAAGCCCATGATGTGTTCATTTTTATTGGTTTTGATGGTGATTTGATACCATTAGAGATTCAGGTCTCATCTTGGTCTCTGAGCTCATGTGCGTAACGGCCGTGATGGCAAAGGGAATAGCAGCCCTGGATGGACCATATAAATCTGGGAGGAGGGAGGGGCAGGAGCACCTGGCCTCCCAGCTTGGCCGGCACGAAGCTGAGGGAGCTGGAGGCAGCGAGAGGCATCTGAGCAGACAGTGTTTGCCTGCATCCAAGTGACCATGAGGACAGCTGTGCACATCTCAGTCATGCTCCTCCTTATAACTTTTTCTGACTGTGCCGTGATTACTGGGGTAAGTCGGCTCACATTCTCTAAGCCCTGGGTTTGGGGAAGATGTCAGGGATTGCAGGGGACGTGAACACGGGAAGAAGTGGGCAGCTCCGTTCGCGGGACACGCCACAAACCCACAGAGGGACCAGGGAAGTTAGCCATCAGACAGCACCTTAGAGAGAGCGCTTTCACAGGATCTTCAGGTTAGCTGGACCTCACTCTACTAAATAGCGTCTGCTTTGGGGAACTATGTGTAAATCATATTCCGTTTTAAATGGATTAGGAGAACATTGAAAAATCTGAATTTCAGTCCATTGGTAAAATGAGGATTTCTATTGTGTAATAAGGAATTCCTTTACAAAGTGAATTACCACCTCCTTAACGAGCTCTGGTGGTGCCATGGTTAAGTGCTCATCTGCTAACTGAAAGGTCGGCAGTTTGAACCCATCAGCCGCTCTGTGGGAGAACGATGTGCCAGTCTGCTTCCATCAAGATTACAGCCTTGGAAAGCCTATGGGGCAGTTCTACTCTGTTCTATAGGGTCGCTATGAGTCGGAATCAACTCGATGGCAGTGGGTTTAGTTTTGGTTTTAAGCTTATTAGTATCTATTGTGTAAATATAACCTCTGCTTTCTCTGCTCCGAAGAAAGGAAGCTTTGGAATTCTTTCTTTCCTTTATTGTTTATGTGTTTTCACTCCACGCTTAGTTCTGGTAGGAATATGAGAGACATCAAAATTTGACTGAGTGTACCCAAAAACTAGCATCCAGATAATAAGCAGAAATTCAGTCTCAAATCAGACATTCTGCACACATGAGCAAAATGCATCACAGTGCTCAAAAGCCCTTGGATTTCGGTTTTCTGCCAGATGTTTCGCCTTACCTGAAACCACCCTCAGTTGGAACACACATTGTGTTACCAGGAGGGATCTGTTTTTATTAAAACAGAAAGTAACACCTTACCTGAGAGCTTCCCAGATAAAATATGCTAGAAAAAAAAGAGGGAAATAAACTTCTGTTGAAACCGCCTCCAATCTTGTACATGTTGTTGTTGTTGTTAGGTGCCATCAAGTCGGTTCTGATTCATAACGACCCTATGTACAGAACAAAACAGAACTTTTCACACAGAGAATGGAAATGTAGAGAAATGCCAAGCCATTCCTGGAATAGGATTAGTTTTAGTGTTCTCAGAAAGGAACACTTCTTCCTTCTTCTTCTTTAAAGAAAAAAAGACTGAGTTCAAAAGAACAAATATTAAAGGCAAGTCAATGCTTTTGAGACCCAAGGCATGAATAGATTGTTAGGATAGATTAGACCTCATGAATGTAAACCAGGGAGGGCTGTCCTCCCGTTCTGTAGCTTGATGATCTGGGAGGGTGAGGACAGAGGAGTAATGCCGTGTTTCCCTCACAGTGGTAGACACCAGGCATGGTGCCCAGGCTAACCTCACCATGTCAGCCCAATGATTGCCCAGGGTGGCAGAGGGACAGGCAGGTAGGACAGAGGTGGGAAAACATGTTCATTGTACATCCTTCAAGTTGACCTTTTGAAAGGTGCAACGAGAGAGAAAGCTAGGGGATGAGGGAGTGGCTGAATGATGTGATAAGTGGTTGGAACAGGGTGAGGGGAAGCCAGGCATCCCACCTTTCTCCAGCCCCTGTGCCTCTCTGCCTGGCCAGGCTGATGCCCCAGGTCTGTCTCTTAGGCAGAGCCCAGATTCCATCATCTCCACGCTCTCTTCTCCCTGGACTACAAGGGGTTCTTAGTGGAAGACTGTGGTCCTTCCTCCCAGGGTGGGACAGTAACCTCCAACCCCTACTAGAGAAGAAGAGCCAAGTGGGATTTGCTTTCCCCTAACCTTGAGCTTTCAGGGGGCTGGTTTGTGTGGGAGACATGCCTTCACCTGAGCTGGAGACTGGCATGGTCAGGTGGCTGCCACCAGCACCTTGTCTGGGGGATAAGCTACCCCGACCTCCCTGACTTTCTCTCCTGAGGCTGAGTGAGTAGGGAGCTTCAGCTCCTGCCGCATCCTGTACAGGCAGCCAGCGGGTATTCCTCCGACTTCTACTGGGGAAGAGCTCACCAAAACTCAGCTCCAAATTCCAGCTGAGAGGAGCTGCAAACCTTCTCTGGAAGTGGAATGTCTGGATGCATCTCCCTTGCGTCCCATTTGAGTCTGGACCAGTTCAGAGTTCTGTTTGCCCCAGTCCAGGCTTTTGTATCTAGAGGGCTTGTGGGGTCTTCTTTACAAATGGCACTTCTAGAAACTAGGAAGGGCCACCCAGCCCTTGTTCTATGAGTTCAACCCAGAGGGGTCCATCCCCACCTGGGGATCAGGGAGGCCAGCAGAGAAGCATGGGGGAAGACACTGGTCACTGGAGAGAAGGGGTGCCAACATGAGGAGGGGGCAGCAGCCAGGGGTGCTGGTCAGGGCAAGAATGTCCAGATTCAAGGCATCTCAGCACTGACCACCCAGGGACTCAGGTCTCATTTCCCTCTCTAAGGATTCTAATTAATTCAATGTAATCAGCAGCCATTGAGCATCTACTGTGTGCCAGGCCCTGGCCAAGTTCTGGGGTTACAGGCCCCAAAAAGCTGTGACTCCTAACTTCTAGTCTTGTGAGAAAAGGAGGACAGCCTCCCCAGAGAGTGGCCTCAAAGGAGCTTGGAGGGCTCATTGGATCCAAATGGCATGTCCTGCTGAGCCTGAGCGTCCTCTGGCGGGGAGCGGGGCAGCAACGCACTGAGCAGTGCACAGTCCACCTCCTCCTTCCCTACCCCTGACAGGGGTTTTTGGATGTCCCTTCCCTCTGGTTTCTCTTGGTGGCACTAATGGGCTGCCCCTCTGTTTCCCTCCTGCAGGCCTGTGAGCGGGATGTCCAGTGCGGGGCGGGGACCTGCTGTGCCATCAGCCTGTGGCTGCGAGGGCTTCGGATGTGCACCCCGCTGGGGCGCCAAGGAGAGCAGTGCCACCCCGGCAGCTACAAGGTACTACACAGTGCCTCGTGGGTGCACATGAGCCAAGCAGACAGTGCAGGGCCTTGGCCCATGGGAGGCTCATCTCTTGCTCCAGCTGGGCCCTGGGAGGCTGTGGCTCCCAAGGAGAGTGCCAGGGAGGGCCCCTGACTCTCCAAGGGAAGGAGGCAGCCACGGAGGTGCTGTTGCTGGACCTGCCACCTCTAAGCGCCCACCTTACCTGGTGCCCTGCAGATAAACATTACCACTTATATTTGTACGGAGTCCCTGGGTGGTGCAAATGGTTAACGTGCTCACCTGCTAACCAAAAGGCTGGCGGTTTGAGTCCACCCAGAGTTGCTTTAGAAGAAAGGCCTGGTGATTAAAAAAAAAAAAAAAAGAAAAAAAACTTCTGAAAAATCAGCCATCGAAAACTCTGTGGAGCCCAGGTCTACTCTGACACACATGGGGTCATCATGAGTTGGAATTGACTCTGTGGCAACTGGTTTGGTTTGGTTTTATATTTGTACAGAACCTGACTTTTTCCATGTACAAGCTTCTAATGCAGGCTGGAGAACCCCAGATCTAATCTGATCCTCACAGCAACGCTGGGCAATTGGTATCAGGTCCCCATCTTCCAGGTGAGGAAACTGAGGCACAGCCAGGCCATGTGACTTGCTCAAGGCACACAGCCAATGAGACAAAGCTCGGGTGTTTTTGTGGTTCTAACTCTAGTAATACCTCATTTGATGCTGGGGCACTGCCTGTTGGCTTTTTGGGGAGCAACCTGGGGGGTGGGAGTACCAATCACATAGACTATTAGGCCTGGGGGCTGTGCCAGCTCAGCCCCTCATTTGCTGTGTGATCTTGGGCAATTAGCATAACTGCTCTGGGCCTCAGCATCCTTCCGTTGTACAATAAAGGAAGTACACTGATTATCTCAATGTCTCTTTTGGACCTGACAAATTCAGATTTTGAAACACCCTTTGCTCTGTAGGAGTTTCTGGTCAGGAACAGGAAACGAGACCTACAAAATGGCCTCCCAATTTGGGCCTGGACAGGGTGAGGCTAACGGGGTACCGAGGGCACCCACTCTTTTGCATCCTAGGGGCCTTGCTTGCCTCACCCTGCCCCGACCCTGCACGCATCCCCTGACAACCGTCTCACTGCCCTGAGGATGAAGTGTGGCTCACAGGACCCTGGCTTATGAAAGGTCAGGCGTGAGCCTGGGCAGGGGCTGGGGAGGGGCCCAGGCCTGCCAGCCACCTTCCCTGGGCTCTGTGGTTCAGGAATCCTTGAACCTGAATCCTGTGGTTCAGGAGCTCTGGTTTAGTATGAGCTCAGAGCATCCTCCAGCCATTGCCCTCCCAATCACAGCCTTCTGGGGGATGAGGAGGTGTGGGGGAGGCTAGGGTGGGCTGCACAGCCATCCTCATCACCTTGAGGTGTGTGAGATGGTTTGGCCGAAGATCTATATTCCCAGGCAGGACAACAGTTGTAATAGAAGTTAATGCTGAATGCCTACTCTGTGCTAAAAAGTGCTTTTTGTGAACTACATAATTTGAACCTCTTTACAGCCATATGTGGTAGGTGTTATTATTGACCCATCTTACAGATAATGAAGTTGAGGCACAGAGAGGCTAAAAAATCACCAACTGCCCCACAGCTGGAAATTGGCACACCTGGGCTTTGAAACCACCAAGCCGGTGGCTTCATAAAGGACCTGGGTGATGCAAACAGTATGCACATGACTACTAACCTAAAGGTTGGTGGTTCGAACCCACCCAGAGGCTCCGAGGAATAAAAACCTGGAGATCTGCTTCTATAGAGATCATAGCCAAGGAAACTGAATGGAGCAATTCTACGCTGTAACCCACGGGGTTGACATGAGTCAGAATCGACTCCACAGCAAAGAGTTTGTTTGTTTTTATTTTAGTTTTTGGTGGCTTCAAAGAACAGACATTTATTTCCTCACAGTCTGGAGGCTAGAAGTCTGAATTCCACGCATTGGCAGGACTATGCTCTCTGTTTGCTCTAGGGGAAGATCCTTTCCTGCTTCTTCCAGCTAGTTTCTAGTGGCTCCCGGTGTTTCGCCCTTGCTGTTTCTTGGCTTGTAGATGTATCTTCACATGGACTTCTTTGCTCCGTGTCACTTCTCCCCTTTTATAAGGACACCATTCATATTGGATTAGGTCCCACCCTACTCCAATATGACCTCATGTTAACCTAACTGATAACAACTACAAGGACCCTGTTTCCAAATAAGCTCACATTGACAGGTACCAGGGGCTGAATTTGAAGGTATCTTTTGTGGGACACAATTCAATCCATAATAATGTGCAATAAGTGATATTCAATCAATGAGCGTGTGTGTGTGTGTGAACGTGTATATGCACATGTGTGCTGGGCCAGCAAGGGGGCCCAGGTGAGCAGTGTGGGGATTGTGGATTTTAGGGCTGGTGGCTG
The DNA here is from genome assembly GCF_024166365.1 of Elephas maximus indicus. Taxonomy (NCBI): domain Eukaryota; kingdom Metazoa; phylum Chordata; class Mammalia; order Proboscidea; family Elephantidae; genus Elephas; species Elephas maximus. The sequence goes on along the minus strand of NC_064821.1, from coordinate 170,803,196 downwards.
AGAGTATTGTGGCTGAGCTCACAGTCTCGAGAGTCAGATTGCCTGAGTTCAAATCCTGGCTCTTCTACAAATTGGCTGTGAGATCTTGGCATGTTGCTTAGCCACTCTGTGCCTCAGTTTCTTCATCTATAATCACTATTATTGCTGTGCTGGGTGAGGAGGAGCAGGGAAGTAAGAGGGGGTGAGGGGGAGAGCGCTTGCCAGGGGCTGGGCTGACAGAGGCTCCTGCCAGGAGGTGGGCCTCTCTTCAGTGACGGTGTTGTCCCTGTTCTCTTCTGTCTCCAGATCCCCTTCTTCCGAAAACGCCAGTACCACACCTGTCCCTGCTTGCCCAACCTGCTCTGCTCCAGGTTCCTGGATGGCAGGTACCGCTGCTCCGTGGACTTGAAGAACATCAACTTTTAGGAGGCGTCTGGTCTCAGACACCCACCGGGCCTCTTCCCGCGCAGCCTGGGTGGTCTCTTCTGGACTTTCACCTCCACCACGAGGCCCAGCTTCTCCCCAGCTCCCCACATTGCCTACCCTCATCCCTCCTGCCAGCGTGCACACATACACACCCTGCAGTCCACCACCAGCCTGAGGGTGTCCCAACTTGTGGCCTGAGAAGAGGTTCATACAACCTCCCTGAGAAGTTATAAATGCCCTCCCCATCCTACCCCAGCCCTTTGTCTCCTCTGAGGTGACTGATCTCCTCCCCAGGCCCTGTCCCTCTCTCTTTGTATATGCCCTTCTCCCTGAATCAGACGACCCCAAGCACAGACCCTGGGTGCAGCCATTGCTCAGAGTCACTGGTCCTGACCCAAGCCTCAGGCCCTTTTCGGGAGGTCTGTGAGGGTCAGTCTAGGGTGTTGCTCTTCCGTTGATTAGCCCACTCCTCAGGTGATCAGCCCTGCCTTCTGGGCAGTGGACAGTCTCATGGCGTGTGTGGGGAGTTAGCCTGTGGCCTGCAGCTGCTCACTAGGCCCAAGTTGTAATGTCTGTAAGGTCCCCCCGCCCCCGGCACACTGGACCTGGTTGCCAGTGAAACCCCAGTTCCTGCTGCCCTCCCCACCCCAACTGAAATGCAAACAGTGGCAATTCAATCTAATCTGCTATTGACATTTTAGAAGGTGATTAGGGATTTACCTTGAAGAGCTCCTTTCTAAGGAAGCTAGCTGGGTGAGCCACTGACCTTGAGGAGGGGGCCCTCTGTGGGGGGAGGAAGAAGAAAAGAGAGCGGGCAAGGCTGAAAGGGGCGTGGAAGAAGACATAGGAGGACTACTTTACCAGTTGCCAGTGTTGTTGACTCCAACTGAAGGCAACCCCCCGTGTGTCAGAGCAGAACCGCACTCCATAGGGTTTCAATGGCTGACTCTTTGGAAGTAGATGGCCAGGCCTTTCTTCCCAGGTGCCTCTAGGAGGACTCAAACCTCAACCTTTCAGTTAGCAGCCAAGCGTGTTAATCGTTTTCACCACCCAGGGACTCCTAGCATTGGAGACCACCACCAGGCTCCACATAGGCCTCCAGGCCCAAGCTAAGGCATCTCTAGGGAGAGCAAGGGCTTCCTGAACTTCAGTTTGTCTGGAAGTTGTGTCACAGTCCTCCGTTCTCATCAAAAGCACCCACCCCACCCAGCACCGGGCACGGACCTACTGCAGAGTCCCCGAGGCGGGCCTCAGCCAGCGCGGCTCTGTGGGAGGACATGTGCGCTGGCCTGTGGCCTCAGAATCAAAGCAGGAAGTGGGACAGCATGGCCGTGGTGCTTCTGGGGTCCATGTCCATGTGGGAGCTCGGGGAGGGGGCAAGGTCCACCCGGGCTACGTCCACGTGGGGGAGGGGACACGGCTGGTGTTCCTTCTACCAGCCAGGTCAATCTTTCAGGGAAAGAGGGATTTCAGGGTCTCTAAATGAAGGGAGAGGCAGCTCAGGGGGCTGGCAGGGAGGGCCATGCTCAGGTGGCTTGGAGGCAGGAAGACGGTTTGCTGAGCTTGTGGCAGAAACTGGCAGACTCCATTGATGAGACTGCTTAGCAGAGTCCAGTTGCAACTCCTGTTTCTGAAATTTGGTCCCCTTTGCTTTGTATCAAATACTTGACCCATCAAGGTACCATGTGACCAGCTGAGGGAGCCCAGCTGGGTGATGGAGCTGGCCAGGCTCTGACCCTGCTGTCTGAGCCCAGGGGCTGGGAGCCTCCCTGAAGCGCCAGGCTACTGGCTCTGCTTCCTCTTCACCTCAATTTCTAGACTAGAAAAATAAAAAGCATATGAAGAAAGTACATTATATCGCACTCTATTTTTTACTTGGAAGCCTCAAGAGGACAGTGGTTTGTGAGGCCTGGAGAATCCTGCTCTCCCTAAGGGCTTATTCCGAATTTGTCCTTGATTTTCCCAGAGTCCTGGTCAGGGGACGCTCGGGACAGTCCTTACTTCTGGATCCACTCAGGCCAGGGCTTGGCTCCCACGCAGAGATATTTCTTCGTTTGGTTCATCTCCTTTTACAGACTTATCACCAGTTCTGTTCACTGGTTCCCTTCTCGCAGCCCGTAAGTCTTTTTCCCTCCTAGTTTCGCACTCAGGTACCTCGGTATAAAGTTCCAGGAGTCCAGCTTGGCCATCCTTGACCTTTGGGTCTCAGGGCACTGTGGACATGCTGATTGCTACCAGATCATGGTCTCTTTGGGGGCCTTTCCAAACATGCCCCTCCCTGAAAGCTGAGCCAACCTGGACGAGGCACTGTCAAGTACCTCAGAGCAGTTAAGTGGAGCCTTGGGCTGCCGGGAACAAGAATGCCCCTCGGCGCTCAGTCATGGACACTCGGCCCCTGGTGCCCCTCCCAACTCCCACCTGGGAGTAGCCAGTCTGCAAACCTGTCAATTGACTGAACGAACAATTTAATCTAATTGGACTGATTTTTTTCATTTTTTATTAGAATTTTGAAGATTGTATAATTTTTCTCTGCCCAGGTTCCCTGCTGCTCTTGTGGAAGACTGAAGGGTTGCGGTGTGGGGGTGCTGAGGAGGCTAAGAAGAATAATTTTGAGTATACTTTATATTCAAGAATATGGTCTTCATAAATATATTTATGAAAAAGATATTTATAAGAATGCATATTCATAGGAAGAATTTATTCTAGAAGAATTAAATTAGAATTAGATTAAATTGACACATCTTCAAGATACAGGCTGCTTCAGTGACAGCCTTTACCTCCCTTTAGTTTGTGGGAGGAAACCCTGGTGGCTTAGTGGTTAAGTGCTACAGCTGCTAACCAAGAGGTCAGCAGTTCGAATCCACCAGCCTCTTCATCCACCAGCCTCTTCATCCACCAGCCTCTTCTTAGAAACCCTGTGCAGCAGTTCTATTCTGTTCTATAGGGTCACTATGAGTCAGAATTTACTCGAAGGCATCGGGTTTGGTTTTGGTTCGTCTGGTGGTTTCTGGCGCCTTCTAGTGGCCTTAGTGGAGGTAGCACAAAAGAAAGGGAGTTGGCGGGGGAGAAGGTATGGAGTCTCAGAGAGAGGCAACCAAAGCAGATACTTAAAGCAGATAGGGACCACCCCGTAGATACCACAAGCTTGAGGATGCAATCAGAGATCGAGAGGAACAATGCTTCCAGGTGTGGGAAGAAGTCTGCCTCTCCAAAGACCACAAGAGAAATGCTTAAATGTCCCTTGAGGTCCTACCCCATTCTAGATACTTCTTTCTGAGAAGCTGCTATCCTCTTCCTGCTGACATGTTAGAACAGGTGCTCAGGACATCTCCTGATTCAGGATTCAGAAGGTGGAGGTAAGGTGGGGGTCAGAATAACAGGACTGAGTGCCCCCATCTGTGTATCCTCGGGACTCGGCACAGGACAAGGTTCTTCTCTGACTCCGAGGAGCCAAGTCTGAAGCTTGAAGTCAGTAGATTTCCCTCTCTCTCACTGTCTCTTCTCCCTGAACTGCACAGCCAACTGGCCACCGAGATTAGCTCCTGTTACCTGTACACCCAGCCCCTTCTCTCCTGCTGTGGCTACCGCATAGGCCCCATCCCTCCCAATGCCGTCTGTGACAGCCTCTTCCACCCTGGTCTCTTCCTCCAGTTTCCCCCTAAAATCTACTTCCACACTCCTCCTGGCCACCTTCCAGACAGCACATTTGGCTGGCTCATCCCCCCACTAAAAATTTTTCAGTGACTTCCCATTGCCAAAGGAGAAATTCCCAGTCCCTGGAAGGGAGCACAGAGCCCTTCGTGGCCCCTGCCCACCGTTTCCTGCCTCTCCCGTCTTCCTCACCAGGCTTCCCAGCTTCAGGATTGCCTGCAGTTCATGGGAGACTGTACTTGTGGCTTTGCCTGGGCTGGTTCCTCTGTGGCGGATGCTCTTCTCTGTTTCTTCTCTTCACCTGTTGTCTGGTGACTCCAATTTATCCTCCCTTCAAGATCAACTCAAGTGTAGCACTCCCCCCAGCCCCCGGTCTCGAAGAACATGCAAACACCTTATACACCCCTCAGGTGCAGTGTTAGCACTTGCCCTTAGAAACGAGGACCACCTAGCGGGCTGCCTCCACCCATGAGCAGCTTTGCTATCCCCAGTGTTGAATGACTAGAGAGTGGCTGCTGCAGCTGCCCAGCCAGAGCACAGAGGCCTCACCTGGGGGGCAGACCACCCCAGCCAGTCCTATTGGTGGGCCTAGCTAACCCCAGGATCCAGGCTTCCCAAACCAACCAGTAGAGACTCCAGGCTATGGCCCCTCCCCGCCCTTAGCGCCAGTTCACCAGCTGCTCTTCCTAGCAGCAGCAGCAGCTCCAAGTGCAGTTTGAAAAGCTGCGTTGAGCACAGAGCACATTCCTACTTCAGCCCAGTCAGAACCTCAGGAGATGGAATCTCTGGGGTCTTGAGGCCCAGGGCCAAAGAGGGGCCAGGCCTGGGGGTGGAAGGAGGGGCAGGGAGAGGAGGGAGGCTCTGGCCCAGCTCCAGGTGCTGTACCAGGCACACGGAGTACTCAGCAAACAATGTTGATGGGCAGCCTGCCACCCTGTGGTGGCCTCTTTACAGATCCCAGGTCGCACAAGGCAGCGGCCCCCTGTTCTCTGGGGCAGTACCATGGGCTGTGGTTGACAGCAGAGGGGAACTGCGAGAGGAGGCAGGGGCCTTCTGGGCTGGCCTGCCTGGCCCCAACCCTCCCTGCATTTGGGGCAGAGAGACTGGCGTTCAGGAACTGAGCCTGCAACATGCTGTGGATGGAGAAGATTGGGTGGAGGGAGGGGGCACTTTGGCAGATCTCAGTGGAGGGCCTGGAAAGGCTGGACAACTTGAGGAGTTTCTAGTTATCAACTAAAGTGGACAGCAGTTAAATCTGGTATATTATCTATACTCTCCTTTACTGCATGGCGAACAGTGACATCAGCTGCTAGAGGCAGGGACTACAGCTTTATTCTTGTCTGGTGCCTGGCATGTGGCAGTGCTCAATAACCATTTACAGAGTGAATGAATGATTGATTGATTAAATGAATGAATGAAGCAGCGGCACAGTGAGCCCTCACTTCTTCAGAGGCAATAGGCTATAGAGGGTCTCAGGGCCTCTATAGCTTTGAGTAGTCACAGTCCTTTTTTTTCCCCACACTCCCCACACCCAGGGCCCCCTTCTGGTTTCTCCCACACCAGAAGGAGGGCCTCTATGGTCAGTCCAGTGGATTAGTCAGGGAGGCTGGAAAGAGCAGGAAGCAAAGGCCACAGTATTCCTGGGAGACTGTGGTCCGGCAGGGTTGGGGATTCAGAGGTGGGAAGGAGGTGGGAAAGCGCAGAAATGCCTTCTGCTTGGCTGGGGACCGTGGTCTCAGGGGCCATGTAGCTCATTTGGCATAACATAGTTATAAACTAAGAAAATGTTCTACATCCTACTTTGGTGAGTAGCGCCTGGGGTCTTAAAAACTTGTGAGCAGCCATCTAAGATACTCCACTGATCCCACCCCGCCTGGAGCAAGGGAGGATGAAGAAAACTAAAGACACAAGGGAATGATAAGTCCAAAGGACTAATGGATCACAGCTACCGCAATCTCTACCAGACTGAGTCCAGCACAACTAGATGGTGCCCTGCTACCATCACTGACTGCTCTGACAGGGATCACAATAGAGGATCCCAGGCAGAGCTGGAGAAAAAATGTAATACAAAATTCTAACTCACAGAAAAAGACCAAACTGGAGAGACCCTGAGAGTATGACCCCCAGACACCCTTTTAACTAAGTACTGAAGTCACTTTTGAGGTTCACTCTTCAGCCAAAGATTAGAGAGGCCCATAAAGCAAAACAAGACCAAATGGGCACACCAGCCCAGGGGTAAGGATGAGAAGGCAAGAGGGGACAGGAAAACGACTAATGGGGAATCCAAGATGGAGAAGGGGAGAGTGTTGATATGTGGTGGGGTTGGCAACCGATGTCACAAAACAATATGTGTATTAATTGTTTAATGAGGATCGAATTTGCTCTATAAATCTTCATCTAAAGCACAATAAGAAAAATGCAAAAAAGGAAAAAGAAATGCCTTCTGCTTATACTTGAGAACACCTTCAATTATACAAATGATGTTTCATTTCGTTAGACTCTGTAGTGGTGGGGACACAGAGAACAATGGACCTGCCTGTGTGGAGAAGGGCAGTTGAAGGTAAGGGAGAGGAAGGGACCGACCCCCGTGGTGATATGGGGTGGAGATGTCATCAGAGCCCTAGGAGGGGGCCTGGGAGGGGCCAAGTGTGCCCAAGCCTGGAGCCCACCCCACAGAGGAAGAAGGGCCAGCACAGACTGAGCAGAGAGCAGAGGCCAGAACATGGAACTTGCCTGGGAGGTTTCCTGAGAGGCTAGAACAAGATTAAGGGGCAATCTGCTGTGAAACCTTGCTCTGGCTGAATATTTAACAGTGAACGTGAGATTGTGGAGCTGATAAAATTCCAACTGGCTCGCGATGAAGCAAGCACAACCTGAGTACATAAGCGATTGCTGACTCTTTGATCTAGTTATCCTTGTCTGAGGGGTTTCAACAGTAGGCTCCAGGCAGCACCGACCAGAGGCGAGACCCAAGGAAGAAGCAGGAAGCAGAGCCAGACATCAGCTCAGCGCAGTCTCCAGGCTGGGGGACTTGCCTCAGAGTTGAGTTTCCACAGCAGACAACTCCACCATTTTACTTAGACTGTCTGTTTATCTAGGGTGGCTTTGGTTGGGACCAACCGGTGGAGAGGTTCAAAGTCCCTTCGGAAGTACTTTGCTGCTCAAGTCTGCCCTATGCCACTCAGACCAGCCAAAGTGTGAGCCAGGAGGATTGGTCTGAGCTATACTACAAAATCAGGTCCTACCAGAGAGGAGAGAAGCACAAGGAGGCCCAAGGGGTTGCTCTCTCTCTGGGCATCTTCAGGGACAGGTGCCCTTTCTGATGGGAAACAGAGAGCAAAGAACCATCCCTAAAGAAACAACCTTCATCCACCAACTGATAAATGGATAAATAAAATGTGGTTTATCCACATAAGAAAACCCTGGGTGAAGCAAATGGTTAATGCGCTTGGCTACTAACCTAAAGGTTGGAGGTTTAAGTCCACCCAGAATCACCTCGGAAGAAAGACCTGGCAATCTGCTTCCAAAAAATCAGCCACTGAGAACCCTATGGAGCACAGTTCTACTCGGACACACATGGAGTTGTCGTGAGTCAGAATCGACTAGCCAGCAACTGGTACTGGTTATGCCATGCAATGGAATATTACTGAGCCATAAAAAGGAATGAAGTGCTACTACGTGAACCTTCACCTTCTCTTCTAAGTGAAAGAAGCCAGTCACAAAAGACCATATCTTGTATGATTCTGTTTACATAAAATGGCCAGAATAGGCAAATCTGTAGGAGACAGTAGATTACAAATTGCCTAGGGCTGGGGGTGGGGTAGGAGTGGGATTATGGGGGAATGACTTGCTAAAGGGTATAGGGTTGCTTTCTGAGGTTACAAGAATGTTCTAGAATTAGAATGTGGTGAAGTTTGCACAAACCCTGTAAATATCTGAAAAACCATTGAATCGTATGCTTTAAAAAGGTGAACTATCTGGTATGTGAATTATAGCTCGACAAAGCTGTTTGCAAAAAATAAATATAAAATCCACACAGTGAAAAGGCAAGAAAAGAAAGAGCTTTCTAATTTCAGTTCACAGGGCTGGACAAGATGAGGCCAGGAAGGGTTTGAATGGCTCAGCTTCTAAGGTTTAGTGCTTCCAGGGACCCAGGAGATTCTCAGGACTGAGAAGGGTGGGCCTTCCCGGCTGCCTGATGACTTTGTGCCCCTTCCAACAGATACTTTACAAAGGTTCAGTTAACGTTTATTTTGTGGGGGTGGGGAGAACGATCTTATATTAACAAAAACTTTCTACCTCTTGCTTATGTACCAAATAAGACATTTATCATATGTGGTTTACTACACCAGGCAACTTGTTGAGTTGTTTACAATTTAGATAACAAAAGAAATCCCTTCCTTCCTCTACACCAACGAAAAGAACATAGAAGAGGAAACCACCAAATCAATACCATTTACAGTAGCCTCCAGGAAGTTAAAATACTTAGGAATAAATTTTACCAGAGACGTAAATGACCTATACAAGGAAAACTACAACACAGTACAGGAAGAAACAAAAACAGACCTACGTAAGTGGAAAAATACACCTTGCTCATGGATAGGAAAACTTAACATTGTAAAAATGTCTATTCTACCCAAAGCGATCTATAGATACAATGCAATTCCGATTCAAATTTTTTTAATGAGATGGAGAAACAAATCACCAACTTCACATGGAAGGGCAAGAGGCCCCGGAGAAGTAAAGCATTACTGAAAAAGAACAAAGTGGGAGGCCTCACTCTACCTGATTTTAGAACCTATTATACCATCATAGTAGTCAAAACAGCCTGTACTGGTACAACAACAGATACATAGACCAATGGAACAGAATTGAGAATCCAGACATAAATCCATCCACATATGAGCAGCTGATATTTGACAAAGGCCCAAAAGTCAGTTAAATGGGGAAAAGACGGTCTCTTTAACAAACGGTGCTGGCATAACTGGATATCCATCTGCATAAAAATGAAACAAGACCCATACCTCACACCATGCACAAAAACGAGCTCAAAATGGATCAAAGACCTAAATATAAAATCTAAAACGATAAAGAGCATGGAAGAAAAAATAGGGACAACGTTAGGAGCCCTAATACATGGCATAAACTGTATACAAAACATTACTAACCGTGCACAAACACCAGAAGAGAAACAAGATAACTGGGAGCTCCTAAAAATCAAACACCTATGCTCATCCAAAGACTTCACCAAAAGAGTAAAAAGGTTACCTACATACTGGGAAAAAGTTTTTAGCTATGACATTTCTGATCAGTGTCTGATCTCTAAAATCTACATAATACTGCCAAAACACAACTACAAAAAGACAAATAACCCAATTAAAAAATGGGCAAAGGATATCAACAGGCACTTCTCTAAAGAAGACATTCAGGTAGCTGACAGATACATGAGGAAACGTTCACAATAATTAGCTGTTAGAGAAATGCAAATCAAAACTACAATGAGATTCCATCTCACTCTAACAAGGCTGGCATTAATCCAAAAAACACAAAATAATAAATGCTGGAGAGGCTGTGGAGAGACTGGAATACTTATACACTGCTGGTGGGAATGTAAAATGGTACAGCCACTCTGGAAATTGATTTGGTGTTTCCTTAAAAAGCCAGAAATAGAACTACCATATGATCCAGCAATCCCACTCCTTGGAATATATCCTAGAGAAATAAGAGCCTTTACACGAACAGATATATGCACACCCATGTTCACTGTAACACTGTTTACAATAGCAAAATGATGGACACAACCAAGGTGCCCATCAACGGATGAATGGATAAATAAATTATGGTATATTCACACAATGGAATACTACACATTAATAAAGAACAATGATGAATCCACGAAACATTTCATAAGATGGAGTAACCTGGAAGGCATTATGCTGAGTGAAATCAGTCAGTTGCAAACGGACAAATATTGTATGAGACCACTATTATAAGGACTCGAGAAACAGTTTAAACAGACAAGAAAATATTCTTTGATGGTTACGAGAGTGGGGAGGGAGAGAGGGAGGGAGAGGGGTGTTCACTAATTAGGTAGTAGACGAGAACTACTGTAGATGAAGGGAAAGACAACACACAATACAGGGGAGGTCAGCATGACTGGTCCATCCCTTGTTCCAACTCTGCTTGGGGCCACTTTTAGCCTCAGAAGCCCAAAGGCACAGAATCACTGTAATGAACAACTTTTAGGTGGCCAAAACAGATGGCAAAGAAGTTTCCTGAATAAACTGAATGCTTTGAAGGCCAGCGTAGTAGGGTAGGGGGTTTGGGGACCATAGTTTCAGGGGACATCTAAGTCAATTGGCATAATAAAATCTATTAATAAAACATTCTGCATCCCACTTTGCAGAGTGGCATCTGGGGTCTCAAACGCTGGCAAGCAGCCATCTAAGATGCATCAATTGGTCTCAACCCACCTGGAGCAAAGGAAAATGAAGAACACCAAAGATACAAGGTAATTATCAGCCTAAGAGTCAGAAAGGGCCACATAAACCAGAGACTACATCATCCTGAGACTAGAAGAACTAGATGGTGCCCGGCTACAACCGATGACTGCCCTGACAGGAACACAACAGAGAACCCCTGAGGGAGCCAGAGAGCGGTGGGTTGCAGACCCCAAATTCTCATAAAAAGACCAGACTTAATGGTCTGACTGAGACTAGAAGGACCCTGGAGGTCGCGGTCCCCAGACCTTCTGTTAGCCCAAGACAGGAACAATGCCCAAAGCCAACCCTTCAGACAGGTATTGGACTGGACTATGGGATAGAAAATGATACTGGTGAGGAGTGAGCTTCTTGGGTCAAATAGCCACATGAGGCTATGTGGGCAGCTCCTGCCTGGAGGGGAGATGAGACAGCAGATGGGGTCAGAAGCTGACCAAATGGACACAAAAATAGAGAGTGGAGGGAAGAGTGTGCTGTCTCATTAGGAGGAGAACAACTAGGAGTATATAGCAAGGCGTATATAAATTTTTGTAGGAGAGGCTGACTTGATTTGTACACTTTTACTTAAAGCGCAAAAAAAAATTAAGAAAAAAAAATCCCTCCTTAGCAGTGAAAAAAAAGCATTATACATACCTTGTGCAGTTTCGGAATCTCTGTTTATGGTGACTGCCTTATTACAATGTCAGTCGGCTGCAGTTAGGGGTGTAGGGCTCCCAGAATTAAATTGCCCCGTGGGGCGAATGGTTAAATTCTCATCTGGTAAGGCTGCTAACTGAAAGGTTGGTGGTTCAAGTCCACCCAGGGACACCCAGGAAGAAAAGCCTGGCAATCTACTTCTGAAAAGCATCCATTAAAAACCCTATGAAGCACAGTTCTACTCTGATGAACATGATAATAAGGTCCTATACAGGACCACGGAAACCCTGGTGGCGTAGTGGTTAAGTGCCATGGTTGCTAACCAAAGAGTCTGCAGTTCGAATCCGCCAGGCGCTCCTTGGAAACTCTATGGGGCAGCTCTACTCTGTCCTATAGGGTTGCTATGAGTTGGAATCGACTCGACGGCACTGGGTTTATGTGGCACATACGTTAACTGGCACTACATTTTTTCTTTGTTCTAGTGATGTGTTTTATTTTTACTTTGTTTTCATTTTTTTAGACCAATAACTCTCCGTTCTCTGCTCTCTACAGCCCCCAATAACCACGAATAACTTTTGTCTCTATGTGTTTGCTTATTCTAGATATTTCATACAAGTGGAATCATTTGATATTTGCCCCTTTGTGTCTGGCTTATTTCACTTAGCATTGTGTTTTCAAGGTTATTTGTGTGGCAGCATCTATCAAAACTTCATATCTCTTTATAGCTAAATAATATTTCCGGTGATGTTTGAGCGTCCCTTTGAGAATTGCACTGTGGACAGCTTACCCAGTGTAGGAATAATGTCAGAATATGGTCCATTCCTTGTTCCAACTCTGCTTGGGGCCACTTCTAGCCTCAGAAGCCCAAGGCCATAGAATCACTATAATGAACAACTTTTAGGTGGCCAAAACAGATGGCATGTCCCTTGGCTCTCCGAAGACCCCTTGTGACCTACAGAAACCACTACTGAGAATTTCCACTCAACGACTGAGAAGATAGGGTCAGGGTGGGGCCCGCACACAGCCCCAGCCTGCAGCCATATCCTAGACACCTCCCATCCCGCTCTCTCCCATCATATCTCCCCAACAAGCCTGGGGAGAAATTTGGCCCAGGTCATAGGAGGAATACAATTTATGGCCTTTCTGACCGGAAAATTCTTTCTTGTCTTAGCCCCCTGCCTGCTTGGATGTTTTCTGCTCCCCAAGGATCACAGGGGTATTAAAAAACCAGTTGCTGGCGAGTCAGCTCCAGCTCATGGAGACTCCATGTGTGTCAGAGCAGAAATGTGCTCCATAGGGTTTCAATGGCTGTCTTTTTAGAAGCAGGTTGCCAGACCTTTCTTCCAGGGGTCCTCTGGGTGGACACTAATCTCTAACCTTTTGGTTAGCAGCTGAGCATGTTAATTGTTTGACCCCTCCCCCCCCCACCACCCCTAGACTCCACAGGGACATTTGTTTCATATAAATACTTGTGGAACTTGGAGGAAAAATACTGATGTGGTTCTTAAAAGGATTCAGTCCCCCAGGAAGGCCTTGCCTTGTACAGATGGTGCAAGAGAAAACTCATGGTCTCCCGAGGATGAGGGGGAGCCTTTATTTTGGGGCTGAACATTAGTGAGGCGGATTAACTGGGTCTAAACAGAGAGAAACACTGATGAGTAAGAACCGTGGGCACATTTCTGACAGAGACAAGGCATAGGTTAGCCCGTGAAATTCTGTCACAAAACTGAACCCAAAAGATTAAGTAAACAAATATGCCGAATGGCAGCTTGACATTTTCTTGGCATTTTGCATTTTGTTGCATTGGCATTTCTCATCAAATTAGCAGCAAAGCTGCCTTGTTTATGCTTCCTGATAGGTGGGGTTACTCAGTGGTTAAGGTCATAGACTGCTCAAGTTTGAGCCCTGGTTCTGCCACTTACTATTAGGGACTTCGGGTAAGTTACTAAACTTCCCTGTACCTTAGTTTTCCCGTCTGTAAAATGGTGATAATAATAGTACTGAGCTCTTAGGGTTGTGGTGAGGATTACATGAGTTAGGCCTGTATGCTTAGAAATAGGGCCTGGCGTGCAACAGCACGGTGGGAAGGCTTGATGTATTTTTGCTTATTTATGAAGAAGCCTTGGACAGTCAGTACTGGGGACTCTTGACCCAGGACTCTTGCTTTGGGCACCTGGTTTCCAGGTCAAAGCATCTCAAATGCAGCCACTAGCCGTCTGTCAGTGGAGGCTCGCGTGTCGCCATGACGCTGAACAAATTTCAGTGGAGCTTCCAGACTAGACCGATGAGGAAGAAGGACCTGGTGATCTACTTCTGAACACCAGCCAGTGAAAGCCCTGCGTGTTACAGTGGCCTCATCCTTTTGTGCACAGGGTGATCATGTGTTGGGGCAACCGGAGGGCAGCAGCAAACAACAACAACAACAAGTCCGCACCATGTGGAGGCATCTTCTCAGTGAGGTAAACTAATAAAGCTTCAGGAAAGGAACTGAACATCCCTCGTGGATGCACTTCAATTGTCAGGTAAACATGGTCAGAGGAAATCACAGCTTGTTCAGATCCTGTTCTGCTATTATTATAAAGTTTAGAAGCAAAGGTTTATGTAGGCAGAGCGCGATAGCAGCTCCATTTGGGAACATAGATACGCAAATCTTATCTAAGTGTTTCTCAGTACCTTCCTTAAACACATGAGTCACTGTTTCAAAGTAGAATTGAGTGTTTGCTCAATATAGGCTATGATCTTAATACTGTGCTATTCAGTTTTTTTTTTTTTTCTAGAAAAAGCATAAGGAGAGTGGGTTCTGAACTCTATCCTTGCTCTTCTCAGATTTGTTCAGATTAAACCTACCCACGCGTGTGTGTTCCCTGAAACAGGCGTCACTGTGGTGGCAGCTGCCCCTGTGGCGCGGGCAGTACTAGCAACTGTTGGTCATCCATCACTGGCAGTTCCCGAACTCGGGTGTGGATAGAAGCACCGAAGGGGTATGACAAAGTGCCCGGTCCTCGTTACTGACAGACACTCCAATTCCGTGGCCTTTAGTAATAGTTATGACATTCAGCCATAACTCTGATTCAGGTGGTCCCTGTCCCACTCCCCTTTGGAGAATCAAGACCCTAACCCATCACCCTAAACTTTGGAGGAAATAATCAAATAATGCAAATTCTAGATTTCTTTCCAAGGGGTCAGAGAGGCTAGTTTCCATTAGAAAAAAGGTACAGTGTGGTTTTAATGTGAAAACAGGGACTGGCAAGACAGGAAGGAATCCTGGTGGTACAATGGTTAAGTGCTTGCCTGCTAACAGAGAGATTGGAGGTTCAATTCCACCCAGTGGGACAATGGGAGAAAAGACCTGGCAACCTGCTCTCATGAAGATTCCCCACCCCACCAAAAAAAAAAAAAAACCAAACTCGTTGCTATTGAGTAGGTTCTGACCCATCGCGACCCTATAGGACAGAGTATAGTTTCCAAGGAATGGCTGGTGGATTCACATTACGGACTTTTTGGTTAGCAGCTGAGCTCTTAACCATTGTGCCTCCAGGGCTCCTCGATAAAGATTACAGCCAAGAAAACCCTATAGGGGTAACTGTACTCTGTCACATGGGGTCACTATGAATCGGAATCCGCTGGATGGCACCCAATAACAACAGCAAGACAGGGGAGAAGGAGGAAGAAAAGGGCTTATGGGTTTGGCTGCTCATGGGTCTGCATCCATCTAGAATTAGGCTTCAAAGAGGGTATCGCTCCTGTGAAGGTCTCAGTCACCAAAAATAGCAAAAGGGGAAAGGAATACAAAGACAGGGGGTCCTCTAAGGGCTGTAACTTTCGCTGCCTTGATGGCCGGTGGCCTGGCCCCCACCTGGGTGCTGGAAAGCTCTGCAGATGAGAGGCCTCACTGGCTGCCCCTGCAGCCCCACACCAGGAGGCAAACATGTGTCCTACATACACCCTCCAGACCCCCATCTGGGCCCCAGCTGGGCAGATGGGTATACAAGGACCCCAGCTCCAAAATGGGATGCTGGTTTTCTGGAAGGGGTGCTAGGGAGTCAGGGTAACAGAAAATGGGCCAGGCTCCCCTCCTAGGGCTGCTCCACTGTGGGAGCTGCTGGGGACAGGGATCTGGGCAGCAGGAGGCCCACCGGTAGAAGGAGCCCACGGCTGACTCTCAGGGTGAGGGGAAGGGGATCAAACATTTGAGGTCACCTCTGTCTGGCTCCCCATACATGGCCCCAGGTACAGGCCTGCGAGGTGGGGCCAGGGGAAAGAACTCGACAGAAAGGGAAACTAAGCACTAGAGGCTTCAGTGCCAGCAGGTCTCTGGGCCCTAGCTGGGGCAAGATGGGGGGAGAAAGGTCCCTTAGACTTCTGTCCTTGTCAGGTTGCTGTGGCCTCCTCTCTGGGCTCTGACCCTGAGGCCTCATGTGGATGAGGTGGGCCCCAGAGCCCTCACTGGCAGGGGTGGCTGTACCGTGACATGACTATGTGGTGCCCCATTAGTGGTCCAGCCTCAGGAAACCTATTTTTCTTCCTTCCCTTGCAGCCTGTGTAGTC
This sequence comes from Elephas maximus indicus, assembly GCF_024166365.1. Classification (NCBI taxonomy): domain Eukaryota; kingdom Metazoa; phylum Chordata; class Mammalia; order Proboscidea; family Elephantidae; genus Elephas; species Elephas maximus. The sequence continues at coordinate 170,787,456 of NC_064821.1, read as the reverse complement.
CCTGTGATCATGGAAAATGCTGCCTGTGGCCCGCACCCCTTGGGACCCCTGCATCCTCCTAGGAGCACAAAATCAGTTGGTGTTGAGTGGATTCCGACTCATGGCAACCCCATATGTGCAGACTAGAACTGCGCTCATAGAACTTTCAAAGGCTGAGTTTTTGGATGTAGGTCACCAGGCCTTTTTCTGAGGTGCCTGTGGGAGGACTTGAACATCCAACCTTCTGTTAGCAGCTCAGCCTGTTAACTGCTTACACCACACAGGGACTGCCAGGAGCACAGCCTAATTACAAAGGGTGTAATTAGATCCCTGAGCCCTTGGGGAACGGGCTATATCCCCAGCATCTCCCCCTCTGTTTATCAGACCCTGCTCTCCCCTCCCTCTGACCTGTCTTCCTGCCTCCTCGTGGTGCCCCTGTTCCTGCTCTGCCTTCTCTCTGTCCTTCAGTCTGGAGCCCAAGGGCCTCTTGGTGGCACTGGGACTAAAGATTCAGGTTCTCATCCTGGATGGATCTGGTTAGAATGTGGAGTCTGTTTTACGTCTTTTATATGGGGATCATAATTCCTGCCCCCTCCTAGGGTGGCTGTAAGGAGTCCCCCATAGCAGTTTCCTGCAGCCTTTCCTGGGGGTTAGTAGCACCTCGTTGTTGTTGGTTGCCGTTGAGTCGATTCTGACTCATGGCGACCCCACGTGTGCAGAGTGGAACTATGCTCCATAGGGTTTTCAAGGCTGTGACCTTTCGGGAGCAGATCACCAGGCCTTAATTCTGAGGCATCTCTGCGTGGGCTTGAACCACCAACCTTTCAGTGAGTAGTCCAGAGCTTAATCGTTTACACCACCCAGGGACTCCTTGGTAGCACCTAGGCTTCTTGTTAAGTACCCAGAGTCCCGGTTCCCATTGAAAAGCCACAAGATCCGAGTTTCTGGGGAGGAGGCTGGGAACCTGAATTTTTAGCAAGCACCCCTGGTGTGTTTGTGAAACACCGCAAAGGGATGGAGCAAGGAGACCCAGAGATTTCTTCCCCTTGGTTTGAGTCCCGACTCTGCCCGCCACTGGCTAGCTCTGTGACCCTGGGAATTAGCCCCTTTAACCCTCACTTTTTCATCAATAAAATGGTGCTCACATCGGAACTCGCTTCACAGGGTTGTGCGGACTGAAGGGGAGCGGATGGATGCCTGGGCCTGGCCCACTGTGATTGCCAACTGAGTGTGCACTGGCCCTCAGGAAATGAGCTGGTGGAGCGAACCTGCTTTGTTGCTGAGAGATGAATTTGTCTTCTGTTGATATAAAGTGTGTTCCGCTCATCCCTCAGGAAAGATCTCGTGGCGTCTGCACCAATCCCCGAAAGGGCCACTGTGGAAACGGGGCTGTGGAATAGTCAGGGTGGAAAGAAACAACCTGTGCCCACCCCGACCATGCTTGGAACGAGCCAGGTGGGAGCGAGGTTGACCCACACCCGAGCCCTCCACCCCGGGCTCCTCGTGCCCTGAGAGGAAGAAGCAGGTCTGAGCCTTTCCTTGTTCCTGCCTCTCCCTCACCCTCCTGCCCCCATCCAGAATTGCTACCTTTTTACTTTATTTTAACATTTCAAATGTGACCCCAAATAAACCCACCCGGGACTTTATAGCACTCAGCTGCCACCTCCCCTCCCCATTCTTTAAGCCAACCCCATGGAGTCAGTCTGTTCAGTGCAAGGTGAAGATTTTTAACTCGGGCTATTTATAAAGCCCGTGATGGAGCTTCATCATGGAGCAGTCATGCCAGATGTCGACTTGGAAGTTGAGAGAGGGAGATGAGCGTTATCGAAAATTAATGTTGCCAGTGATTAATATCTGATATTTTTAACACGTGTTCATCTCAGAAGAAAAAAATCCTCTTTAATTAACATGGCTGGATGTTACGCAGTCCTTCCGTCGATGTGGGGTTACCGAAAATCTTTGGGAGTGGCTCCAGACAAAAATACGACAGAAGCAGCTCTGGAGTCAGGTTCTCTGGGCTGTGATAGATGGATCAGCCAGTGTCTGCAGGCCTAGGACCCTCCTATGGGGATCCTTTCTCCCCCGAGCCTCCTGTTACCATGCGATCCAGGGTGCAGGAAACACTGGTTGGTTTCATCATGCCCTGGGAGCCAGGAGGCCTTTCTTTAATCTGGGCTCTGCCAGTAAGTGAAGTGGCTGACCCAGGACACTGATACTGGGGGACTTGCCCTGAAAACCTGGTTTATTGGGTCTGCGCAGTATAAAAGTAAATGTTTGCTCTATTGATTTCCTAGGGCTGCCATAACAAAGTAGTACAAACTGGGTGGCCCTGGTGGTATAGTGGCTAAGAGCTCAGCTGCTAACCAAAAGGTTGGCAGTTTGACATAGTTTATTGAAAAAATGTTTTACATCCTACTTTCGTGAGTAGCGTCTGTGGTCTTAAAAGCTAGTGAGCAGCCATCTGAGATACTCCACTGGTCTCACACCATCTGGAAAAAGGGAGAAAGAAGAAAACCAAAGACTCAAGGGAAACATTAGTCCAAAGGACTAATGGACCACAACTACCACAGCCTCCACCAGACTGAGTCCAGCACAACTAGATGGTACCCAGCTGCCACCATGGGCTGCTCTGACAGGGATCACAACAGAGGGTCCCGGACAGAGCTGGAGAAAAACATAGAACAAAATTCTAACTCACAAAAAGAAAGACCAGATTTACTGGTCTGACAGAGACTGGAGAAACCTGGAGGGTATGTCTCCCAGACACCCTTATAGCTCAGTAATGAAGTTACTTCTGAGGTTCACCCTTCAGCCAAAGATTAAAACCTAACCAAACCCACTGCCGTCGAGTCGATTCCGACTCATAGCGACCCTATAGGACAGAGTAGAACTGCCCCATAGAGTTTCCATGGAGCGCCTGGCAGATTTGAACTGCTGACCTGTTGATTAGCCAAAGATTAGACTGGTCCATAAAATAAAACGAGACTAAACGGGCGTACCAGTCCAGGGGCAAGGATTAGAAGGCAGGAGGGGACAGGAAAGCTGGTAATGGGGAACCCAAGGTAGAGAAGGGGAGAGTGTTGATATGTTGTGGGGTTGGCAACCAATGTCACAAACCAATATGTGTATTAATTGGTTAATGAGAAACTAGTTTGCTCTGTAAAACTTCATCTAAAGTACAATTAAAAAAAAAAAAAAAAGCAAAAAGTCGGCAGTTGGAATCTTTTAGCAGCCCCTTCGAAACCGTATGGGGCAGTTCTACCCTGTCCTGTAGGGTCACTGTGAGTCACAATCGACTAGATCGAAATGGGTTTCAGACTGGTTTAGGATCCTTCCTATTCCAGTGTGACCACAGGTTAAATTGCTGTTGTCATTAGTTGCCATGGAGCTGATTCCGACTCATGGCGACCCTATGTGTACACAGTAGAACTGCTCCATAGGATTTTCAAGGCTGTGACCTTAGAGAAGCAGAACACGAGACCTGTCTTCCAAGGGGCCTCTGGTTGGTTTCAAACCATACTATTTCAAACAAGATCAAGTTCACAGCTACCAGGAGTTGGACTTCAACACATCTTTCTGGGGGACAAAATTCAATCGGTAACAGTTGTCCTTACTTAAAAGTTGGTAGATTCTCCAAAAAAAAAAAAAAAAAAAAACCCACATTTCCGGTATCTCTGGGAAAATGAGAAGCCATAGCATTCCTGGGTCTGTGTTCCCACAGTGGCACTAACTAACGGTTGCTGCCGCTTCCTTTAGACCAACCAGAACCCACCATTCATCATGGTCTTAAGCAACCACGCCTGCCTTGGGTTGGCCAGCTCATGACTGGGGTTTACATGTGGCCTGGAGGTGCTGATTTTGTCTGTCCTGCAAGTGTTTGCCTGCATCATGCCATAAAACAATTTGGGAGAGAGCTAAATTAAGTGCATATTTCTATTTTTCAAAATTTATTTAAAAAATTAGACTTTGAAATACAATTTCCAGTACCGCATAGGTTACATTACCTGCTTACCCCATAGTAAAATAGGTGATTTGGTAGAATCTATGACGTGATTTTTCTTACACACTCTAGCCTACTTTTTTTATATTACCTGCCTGGACCCTGTGGATCTCTGAGTTTTCTCCTCTTGCTCAATGTCAGGCAACCTGTTTCCTCATCTGTTAAATGAGACCCAGAGCAGAAAGATCGTGAGTTTTGGAGTCCAACTGGTTCTGGACTGAAATCCTGCCACCGCCATATTCTGACCTGGTATCTGGGTAAGTGATTTAACTTCATTGAGCCTCATTTTTCTTGCCTGTAAAATATGAATAATAATAACTACAATGCATGTTTTTAGTGGTGGTTAGATGTGGGGAGAATAAAAAGAAGAGCTTGTATCTGAGTGCCTGTTGTCTGCCAGGCACTTCACATGACCTCCTTGGTCATCACAAAAACCCTATGAAGTGGGGTATGTTTATGGCTGAAGACATGAGCCTGGGGTCATGGTGGTTGTTGATAGTCACAAAATTAAGCGCAGAGCTGGGTGCCTGGTACACGTAGGTGCTCAGTGACCAATGCCTGTGCAGTAGACATTGTAGGGTCTCCTTCAGTTCTGAAAGCTCCAGGACTAAGGTCCTGTGGCCTCTTCTTTTCATAATCAGACAGGGCCCAGGAGAACCATGCTGGGGATGGGCGGTGTTAGCTTTCTAGATGTCCAAAGAGACGATGTGCTACATGAAGCTATCCATCTTTTACTTCGTGGGCTTTAAAAAAAGTGTATCATTATATTTGTTGTTGTTGTTGTTAGGCGCCGTCAAGTTGGTTCCAACTCATAGTGACCCTATGCACAACAGAATGAAACACTGCCTGGTCCTGAGCCATCCTTACAATCGTGGTTATGTGGTTATGTTAGAGCTCATTGTTGCAGCCACTGTGTCAATCTACCTCGTGGAGGGTCTTCCTCTTTTCCGCTGACGCTTTTATGATATTTGGTTCACAAAAAATATAAATTTTTTAATTTCAAGTAATTGTTTTTCAAATAAAAGTTTCCAAGTAACTTCTAATTTTTTATCAAGTCCTCCTCCCCGACTATTCCAACCAGTTGCTGTTGAGCGCATCCAGCTCACGGTGACCCCATGTGTGTCAGAGCAGAACTGTGCTCTATAGAACTGTGCTGAGTTTTTGGAAGTAGATCTCCAGGTCTTTCTTCTGAGGCACCTCTGAGCGGACTCAAACCTCCAACCTTTCTGTGAGCAGCCAAGAGTGCTAACTGTTTGCACCACTCAGGGACTCCATGCAACTATTTATTGATTCCTTAAAATTGTGTTTGTAAAGTAAAAACACTTGTGATCTCACGATGCGTGTACGCAGCGGGTTTTCTTGTCCTTCATTGGGTCTGCCTTCCAGGTCCACTGTCATTGTCCTGCGTGAGCATTTCCAGGTCCTGTTGTGGTGGGCAGGTGCTGTGGGGGTGGGCAGCTCCAAGGCACCTGTGTTCTACCAGCAAATCTTCCCTCTCTCTCCTCCCTCTCCCCCATTCCATTTGCCCTCTTTTTCTCACCTCCCTACCTGAAGCACAGCCCGAAATAGGATTGAGGACCATCCGCCGGCCCCACTTGCCTGCTGCCCCAGCAGAATCCTCTTTCCTTGTTTTCCCTGGAGCCAGTCCCGGCTCTGAGGATGCTTGGTTTCCATCCACTTCCTTCTGGACATGTGGGTGACACTTTCAAATGTATAAACATAGAATTTGTTTGGAGAGGCCTTTGGATTACTCGGTTTTAAAAACCTTTTTACTCTGAAATAATTTCAAACTCACAGAAACTGTACAAAAACTTTCTAGGAACTTTCACCCAAGATTTCCCAAATGCTGACATCTTACCACATTGGCTTTCTCTTTTCTCTGTATCTCTGTACATACATATACATATATAATAAGTAGATATGTATATGTATTTTTCTGATCTGTTATAAAGTTGTTGTTAGGTGCCGTCGAGTCGGTCCCAGCTCATAGCGACAATATGTACCATAGAACGAAACACTGCCCAGTCCTGCACCACGCTCATGCTCTTTGTTATGCTTGAGCCCATTGTTGCAGCCACTGTGTCAATCCATCTCGTTGAGGGTCTTCCTTTTTTCCGCTGACCCTGTACTTTACCAAGCAAAAGAAATAAATAAAGTTGTGAAGTTATAAAGTTACAGGTATGATACTCCTTTACCTCTAAATACTTCAGTATTTGCTAAAAACCGAGGACATTTTCTTAATATTCAAATCACAGTAAAACCCAAAACACCAAACCTGTGGCCGTCAAGTCAATTCCAACTCATAGTGACACTATAGGACAGAGTAGAGCTCCCCATAGGATTTCCAGGGCTGTAAATCTTTACGGAAGCAGACTGCCACATCTTTCTCCCGCGGAGCGGCTGGTGGGCTTGTACCACTGACCTTTCAGTTAGCAGCCAAACTCTTAACCACTTGCCACCAGGGCTCCTTCCAAATCATAGTACAAATACCAAATTCAGGAAATTAACATCAGTATGACGCTATTATCAAATCTAGAGACCTTATGCAAATTTCACCACTTGTGGTAATTATGTCCTTTATAACAATAGGAAAGTTGTTCTGGATTATTACCTGGTGTGTGGGAAACGGTGGGATACAGCCACAAACAGAGATGTGGCCACTGGAGGCCTGAGGAAGGCCCATGTGCTGGGAGCCCGACCCCTCCTTTTTGCAGGTCATGGCCTAGTCTTGGAACCTGCTTGTCTCATTTCCTCCCTCATGTTTGCCTCGTGAAGATCCGCACCCCACCCGGAGTTGGGGAGATCAAAGCCTGCTGGGCCCCACTCAGGTGCTCCACAGGAGGAAAGGAGCCTTGATCCTGCTGGTGGCTTCCCACTTGGCACCTCCTCTTGCTTCCAGACATCTGCCCCCCATCTCCAAGGAGCCTGCCAGTAGGTAACTGTAGTGATAGAGCTTCAAGCACCACCCCAGCTGCGTGTTGTCATGGTTCAGAACACCCATCCAGTAGTCCGACTACCAGTAACAGTTGCTGTCATGGATCGAATTGTGTCCCCCCAAAATATGTGTCAACTTGGTTAGGCCATGATTCCTGGTATTATGTGGTTGTCCTCCATTTTGTGATTGTAATTTTATGTTAAAGAGGATTAGGGTGGAATTGTAACACCACCCTTACCCAGGTCCCATCCCTGATCCAATGTAAAGGGAGTTTCCCTGGGGTGTAGCTGGTACCACCTTTTATCTCGCAAGAGATAAAAAGGAAAGGGAAACAAGCAGAGAGTTAGGGACCTCATACCTCCAAGAAAGCAGCACCCTGTGCCTGAGAAGTTCCTCCACCAGGGGAAGATTGAGGACAAGGACCTTCCTCCAGAGTCGACAGAGAGAGAAAGTCTTCCCCTGGAGCCAATGTCTTGAATTTGGACGTTTAGCCTACCTTACTGTGAGGAAATAAATTTCTTTGTTAAAGCCATCCACTTGTGGTATTTCTCTTAAAGTAGCACTAGATGACTCAGACAGTTGCCATCAAGTCGACTCTAACTCATGGTGACTCCATGTGTGTCAAAGGAGAACCACACTTGCTCCATAAGGTTTTCCGTGGCTGATTTTTCAGAAGTAGATCGCCAGGTCTTTCTTTCAAGGCACCTCTGCGTTGATTCGAACCACTAAACTTTCGGTTAGCAGCTAAGCTTGTTAACCATTTGTGCCACCCAGGGACTCCAGAATCACACTTTTGTTGGTGTTAGCTGCCGTCAGGTTGGCCCCCGATTCATGGTAACCCCATGCTCTACTTGAGTCTAAATCCTGGACTGCCACTTACTGGCTGTGTGATCTTGAGCAGGTTACTTAACTGCTCTGTGCTTCAGTTTCCTTAAAATGGAACAAATACCTAGCTCCTAAGATTGTCGTGGTTTGTGATTGTGAAAAATTGATTTCACATATGTAAAGGGTTCAGGGAAGTGCTTGATCGGTAGTTAGTAGTTGGTACCCACCAACATTAACTATTAACGTGATTAAGGTCGATGCATTGCTGAGGGGCCAGCCAGATCTCTCCTCACCACCTCCCAAATTCTCCTGAAATGTTGGTGCAGGAGCACCGTGTCATTAATGTCCAGTCCTCAAGTTGGGGAGCATCACAGAGGTCTGTCTTAGTTAGCTAGTGCTGCTATAACAGAAATACTACAAGTAGATGACTTAAAAAAACAGAAGTTTATTCGCTCACAGTTTAGAAGGCTAGAAGTCTGAATTCAGGGGGCCTGTTCCAGGGGAAGGCTTTTCCTCTCTGTCTTTTCTAGGGGAAGATCCTTGTCATCAATCTTCCCCTGATCTGGGAGCTTCTCATCACAGGGACCCTGGGTCCAAAGATGTGCTCTGCTCCTGGATCTTCTTGCCTGGTGGTAGTGAGGTCCTTCTCCTCTCTGTTCACTTTTCTCTTTTATATCTCTAAAGAGATTGACTGAAGATACAGCCTAATCCTGTAGATTGTGTCCTGCCTCGTTAACATAACCGCCTCTAATCCTGCCTCATCAACACCATAGAGGCTAGGAATTACAACACATAGGAAAATCACATCAGATCACAGAATGGTGGACAAACACACTGTACTAGGAATCATGGCCTAGCCAAGTTGATACAGATTTTTGGGGGGCACAATTCAATCTATAACAAGGTACAAAGCTGGGGAGAGGAGGGTCCTACAAAGGTCATCTAAGTCACTATCTCAGTGGTTACCTTGAGCAGTAGATCCCCTGTCACTGGCATTCCCTGGCTGGACTTGCCCAGGAATGTGCTGGATGCCCCCGGGGCAGCATCCCTTCTTATATCTCTTATATCTAGCTCACCCCAGACTAAGCTCCCTGCTCTGCCTGCCCCCACAGTGTCCTGTCCCTAAGCCAGCTAAAGCACTCATGCATCAAATTATATTTAGTTGTCTGTGCATCTGTCTGTCCCGCTAGACAATGAGCTCTGTGAGGGCAGAGAGAGGGCCTTACTCTTCCTACAGATCCAGGGCTGGATCCAGGGACTCATCTGCAGAGGGGAGGTTGTAGCCATGGTGGGTCATGGACCACTGACCGTCCATATGTGCAACAACTGGTCACTGGCTTCCTGATCTTCGTCACCCAAGACCTAAACACTTCTCTAAACATTCCTGAGAAGGGGGTCCCATGGCCTCATTTGCTCACTTCCATATGTATATTTGTTGAGTGAATGAATTAAAAATTCATTGAGTGCCTATGGTAGGTTGGGCATGGTTCTAGGTGTCTAGAGCTACAAAGATAAATAAGACGAAGTTCCTGCCCTCGGGTTCACAGACCAGAGGAGGCCGAAGTGTTAGCCACCACTCTGCCATGAGATGGATGAGCTGTCTGAGAACACTGAAGGTGCTGGGGTGGCGTGGGTGGTTGTTGTAGACGCCATGGGTTGGTTCAGCAGCATCCAGTTGCAACACTTACCTGATTCTACCGTACCGGCAGTAAAGCGAAATACTCAATTCCTGGCTTCCCTTGTAGCTGGGGTAGCTATGTAATGAAATTCTAGTGAATTAGGCATCAGCAGAAGTCGGCTGGCACTGCCTCTTCCTGCTTTGAGATTGGATGTACACTTGGTGCTGCAGCAAATGTGACAGAGAGGCCAAAAGACTTGCAGACATGTCAGCTGAACCAGCACCATGTACCTCTGGGCTTCTTGTTTTGTGGAAAAAAAAAAAAAAAAACACCGACTTTCATTTAAATCACTGTAGCTGGAATTTCTGTGACTTGCATCCAAACTCATTCTTAACTGATACAGTAAGAGATGTCTTTTTCGCAGAATCTTGAAGGATCCCTAGGCAGGAAAGAGGAAAAAGGCCATTTGGGAAGCATTGGTAAAGGCACAGTGACAGGAGAAACCAAATGACGCATTAAAAAAAAAAAAAAACAAAAGGTGTTTGGCATGTGGCAAATATTGCTTCTTTCTGGTTATTCACGTTGACCAAGGCACAGTGCTGGGCTCCATGTGTGTGCGTGTGCGTGCATGCTGTGAGTGTGTCTGTGTGTACGAACAAGTGTAGAACATGTTCCCTGCTGCTGACAAACTACTTAGCAAAATTTTTGTGTAAGGGGGCCAGATAGTAAATATTTTAGGCTTTGTGGGCCATGTGGTCTCTGTTGTAACTCCTTGACTCTGCTGCTGTAATGCAGCCCTGGACAATACATCAATGAATGATCATGGCTGTGTTCCCATAAAACTTTATTTGGGGACACTGAAATTTAAGTTTCATATAATTTTAACATTTCGCAAAATATTATTACCCTTTTAACGTTTCTTAATCATTTAAAAATATAAAACTCTTCTTAGCTCACAGTAGGCACAAAAACAGGCCATAGTTTACCAACTCCATAGTTTACCAACTCTTGCTTGAGAGGCTATAATCTAATTAATGAAACAAAGTCTAACTACAGGAAAAGTGAAGTAACAATGCTTTTGTGTTCTTACATGTTTCATGTTAAATGTTCTATATATTAACTGTCATATCAGCCTTATGCACTGGGAGGGTCTCCAATAGATGCAAAGAGTCTCAAAGCTGGAGAGGAGGTGGGGAGGGCATTCTGATCTAGGCGAATGACTTGTGCAAAGCGTGGAGGCGGGAACGTGCGTGTTATGATTGAGACATAGTGAACATCTGTGCCTAGTTCCTGTTTAGGAAATTGCAGGAGATGAGGCTAATGAGGTGGCAGGGGCCAGGCCCCACACAGTCAGGAGCTTGGTCTGGATCTTCTTTGCTGATAAGGGCTCCTAAGGTGGGAATGGCCTGACAAGTTGTTGAAGACCAGCTGACTTGCTTCTCTCTGCCAGGTACAGCCCATTGGGTGCTGGGAGCTGCCTGCCCTGCCCAGAGCCCTGCGTCATAGCTGAGGGCATTGCCTTGTCTTTTTCCTCCCTCCCCTCCCATCTCCCCATCCCCCATCTCCTCAACCCACTCAGGAGCCTCTAATGGGCGTCGCCGCCATTGCTGTTTCTCATAACCAATAATATGCTCTCCTGTGTGCAGGGTGGGACCAACAACCCCATCTTTTCTCCCAAGAAGACCTGGCAGTTCCCCAGTGTGTTGGGCAGAGTTTCCAGGGCCCAGGTTGCTTAATGCAGAGGAAAGAAGGTGCAGGTTCTGAGGCTGGGAGCTGTGCTCACTGAAATGTTCTGCTGACTTGGCTGGTGGACAGGCCACTGCTTGCCTCACAGGGATGGCTTTGTGGGGAGGAAGGGAGCAGGGTGGGGGCTTTTACAAATGGGCAGGTCAGTCTTCCCTTCCCAGAGCCTCTCCCAGTTGAGCCATTGCGCCTTCTCTGACCTACATTAACTACTACAGGGCCTCTTCAACTTCTTCAGCCTCTGGGACTACTCAGGTGTGAGCACAATGGGGTCGCCTTTGCTGAGTTGCTGAAATTTGGTGCTGGGAGTGTTATGTGGTTGAATTAAGAGGAGGTGCAGTCAAAAGTCAAACATACCCATGTTTAAAGCCCAGCTCCACTTTCTATCAGAGAGTGACTTGGAAAATGAGTTAAGCTTTGGAGTCCCTGAGTGGTGCAAACAATTAATATATTCTCTGCTAACTAAAAGGTTGGAGATTCGAGTCCACCCGGAGGTACCTCAGAAGAAAGGCCTGGTGTTCTACTTCTGAAAAACCAGCCATTGAAAACCCTATGGAGCACAGTTATACCCTGACATACGTGGTGTCACCATGAGTTGACTCGATGACAACTGATTTTCTAAGCTTCTGTTCGCACATCTGTAGCATGGAATTTTTTTTTTTTAATTGTACTTTAGATGAAGGTTTACAGAACAAACTAGCTTCTCATTAAACAGGACACACATTGTTGTATGACATTGGTTAACAACCCCATGACATGTCAACACTCTCCCTTCTTTACCTTGGGTTCCCTGTTACCTGCTTTCCTGTCCCCTCCTACCTTCCAGTCCCTGCCCCAGTGCACCCCTTAGTCTTGTATTGTTCCATGGGTCTGTTCAATCTTGGGCTGAAGGGTGAACCTCAGGAGTGACCTCATTACTGAGCTGAAAGGGTGTCCGGGGGCCGTACTCTCAGGGCTTGGAGATATTTTTTAAAGGATTAATGCACAGTGTCTGATCAAAATAAGCATACAATAAAGCTTATTGATGTTTAGTGTAGCTGAATAATATTTTGAGATATTGAATCATGTTTTCATTTTCTTGTTTCTCTTTTCTGCACTAAAAGAAAAGCATGTTCTGCCTTTCTTTGCTTTAGGGAAGGTGTGGGAAGGGCAGAAAGCCAAAGTGACCCACAGAATTTTCAGGGTGTTGTTGCCTAAAGCCAAAGCCCATCGGAGAACGCGAGGGTCCTTGGAGGACATAGAAGGAAGAAGCAGTGTGATGGAGGAAATGGGGGACAGGCAGGTCCTGAGTGGTGGGACCTGATCCTGCTTCCTGGTGGTGGTCCAGGGAGGTGGCAAGACCAGAGAGGAGTGGCTGTGTGGCCTGTCTGGGGGGTATGACCAAGGTATGCTAGAAGGCTGGGTTGGTCCAGCTGTGGCATAGAGTCAATAATAGCCCAGGGACCGGGATAGGAGGGGACCCCCAGGCATTCCCCAGCACCTTGGCATGTCGGGAAGTCACATGGGTCAAAGCACATCTGAGGAGCATTCCACAAAAATGACCAAGATTAATTTGCTCCCCTCCCCAGCCCTGAAGGGATAGGGGCACATTGCAGAAATTCAGCTGATTTATAGAATTCGAAGAGAACCGATGTTTTGTGTACACCTGAGGTTCAGACCAGCTCCGTGAGCTAGTAAATTCCCATGTTTTACAGCTGAGGAGGTGGAGGCTGGGATGAAGTGAGCCATTCAAGATCACTCACTGCAGTCATTTATGACTCATGTTTGTCGAAGGCCTAACAGTTGTCAGCACTTGACATGCTTATCTCCTGTCCTCACATGACCCTCTCAGTGCCATTGTCTCTACTCTTTGGCAGAGGAAACCAAGGCACAGAGAAAGAACTTGTTCAAGGTCACATCACTATGTGGCAGATGCAGGATTTGAACCCAGGATGTCACACATGCCCTTTTCAGAGACCCTACTCCCCCCTGCCAACTGGTCCCTTTCAACGGTTGGAGTCCACCCCTTTCGACTGCTTTCTATCACGTTGTGATCACGCATTAGGTCCAACTTCTTCCTCATCTGACTCTGGGCTCCCTACGGTGGAGGTGACTTGAGGTCCATCTCAGTGGGTCCGGTGTGAGCATGTAAGTAGATGCTCAACAAATTGAATTGAATTGACTTTGTAGCTTTTCGTATCAGTGTGGAGATCACAAGGTGGATACTGAGGGGAGGTGTCCCCAGGCCCTGATTTTGTTTCAGCCACTTTTGGAGGTCAGCCCCCAGGCACCAGGAGTCTAAACTGCTCAAGGGTGGTCATCCTCACCCTGTGCCAGGTAACTGGTGCTGAAATCTTATCATGGTTTTTCGAAAAGCTTTTTGAGTTCTTGGCCTGCCGTCCACGGATAAGCCCTGCGGCCGCACTGTGCTGGGGCAGCCCTCCTGATAGTGCTGCACTTGAGTGCTGGTAGAACAATCCCAATCTTGTGAATAAACACAGAGCAGCCAGTGCCAAGGGAGCTCTGAGGGTCACCTTCCACAGGAGGGGCAGCTGAGTCTGACTCCCAGGATTCATTGTCCAAGAGTGTTTGCTACTGGTGACATGGAGCAGAGTTTGCGATCTCCTTCCCCTCCTCTCTGCTTCTCTCCCACCTCATATTGCTGACCCCAGAGGGTCCTGGGCCCTGGATGCTGCAGGTGGGGCCCATCGGCTGAAGGATGAACGAAGGTTGGGAGGCGCGAGCGAGAAGCAGGCCTGTCCCCAGACAACCGTGTAATCCGATGAGAGCCCCTAGCATGCTGGGCCCTGTGGTGTCATGTGCAGGCATTAGGTCAAGAGTCTCTTGACCGTTTCAAACTCTAACTTCATTATGGACAAGTCCTTGAGCCCCTTTCAGCCCTGATCTAATCTGCAGGGCAGGAGAATGATGCTGCCTGTTACTCCTCACAGGTAGTAGGAAGGCCACTCTTTATTCATTCGTTTTTCTTTTTAATCACTTATTGGACACCTACTACGTGTTATGCCCAGCGTTGATGTGTAGGAGGAAGCACCACTCAGATGCAGGGGGGTCGTCACAGGGCTGCAGAACCTGGCCTGGCAGGGCAACGTCCACAGGAAAGAAAACCTGAGACAAGCTGTTCCATTTAGCGGAAGTTTTTCTCTCTGCTTCCCTGGTTTTTGGGAAGGGGAGGAGGGTGCCAAAGAGACAGCTGGGTGTGCTTGTGGGTGGTTTCCCAGGGGCATAGTGGCCAGTCTTCTGGGATCCCATCTTTGCAAAGGGGTGTACAGGGGTCATTACTGTGGTGGGATCAGATCTGGCTATCTTCCTAACAATTGCTTTTGAGTTGACTCCAACTCATAGTAACCTAATGAGTGTCAGAGTAGAACTGTGCTCAGTTGGGTTTGCAATAGCTGATTTTTCGGAAGGCTTTTCTTCCAAAGAACCTCTGGGTGGGCTCGAATCTCCAGCCTTTTGGTTAGCAGTTGAGCCCGTTAACCATTTGTACCACACAGGGACTCCAGGGTAGCTTCTTAGCGTCTGTCAAAAAAAAATATTCGGTTGCCCTCTTGACTGTCTTCCCGAGGCTCCCTGCTGAGGCCAAATATTAAACTTCTGAGTCTATACCCCTCTGTGGGACCAGCCATGTCCTAGGTCCCACAGAGGCTCACCTCTTCAGCTGCCCCTGGCAGGCAGCCCTCTCTGTTCTAAGTAGATGACCTTCCTCTTCCACTCCCACCCTGCAGCCCACAGCCCACCTACCCAGGCCTCCCTAACACCATGCTCCCAAAGCCCTGCCTTCACCTCTGCTGGCTCCTCATCCTCACTTGATCTTGATTTTCCAGCTCATAGTCTCACCTCTCCCCAAGGTGTGATCTCCTCCATTGCTTTTGTGGCTATAGTCTTTATTTTCCTTTCTTGTTTTAATTCTCTTTTGGCTACAGACCTGAGAATAAACCTGGCCTTCTAGCCTGGACTTTGGGACCCTCTGCAGGTGGTGCTTCTGAAAAGCTCCCCTGGACCCTTGAGTGGGACCTAGATACTGAGCCTTGGCCCAACCTGTTCCCTAAACCTGACCGCCATATTTCTCTCTTTCTACACGTGTGGCACATGTCTGCCTTCTCTGCTCAACCTTCCAGGTTCTCCCAATTGTTAATACAATCTCTTATTTTCCCTCGTTTTCTAATATGGAATGAAGGCCCATGTTCTTAGGGAATGTACAAGTTTCAGGCCTGCCTTCTCTCTAGACTGTACCCTGTGCCACCTGCTCTGTGCCCTAAACCCCTAGGAACCTCGTTCCCTGGGCGGAAGAGACTACCCCGCCCACCCTGGAGTGACAGACTGAACAAGCAGTCTCTGCTTCAGAGGCCACTTTGGGAGTACACTGAGTCTCCCCTAGAAAACTGGGGCTGTGAGGACTGAGGTGGGAGATTCCAGGACAGGGCAGGCCAGCAGCTGTAAGTGCATTCAAGTCCAGGAAGGGAGGCAGACAGGGCAGGCGTGAGGCCTGTTAAGTATAGGCCTCTTTACCAACCGTAATGTGGAACATGGGTCAGATGTCTGGCAGCAGCCCCACCTGTGTTGGCTCAGGGAGTCCTATTTGGGAAGGGAAAACAGATCCGAGAGGCCAATGTTGACATTTTCTGGCCTGGAGATCGGGCATGGGTATGCTCCAACTTTGAAGTCACTAGGTGATGGAATCTGTGGCCCTTAGCAGTGTGGGTGTTAGATAGCCTGATGTTATCTCAATGTGTTTGCGGAGTGGCCTGAAGTCAGGGGCCATCTCTGCAGGCAAGGCTTCCAGACAACAGGAACTCTGTTGCCTCTATAAAGGCTGTGGGAATGGGCACTGGCTAGAGCAGGGGCCAGCTGGTGGGTCCAGGATGAGGGGCTTTGTGGCACTCCTTGCAGTTCTCACACTCTGCCAAGGCAATCAGATTGCCAGGTGAGTGTCAGACCCTGGGTGGGGGGGTGGGGGGAGGGGCATCTCCTGTGTCCTCTCTGGGGTGGGGAGGGGCATCTCCTGTGTCCTCTCTGGGTGGGCCTCTCCTGGATCCTCCAGCCTGATGTTCCCTGGGGGAATCTTTGGAGGAACAGCTGCAGGTTCCCAGGGTAATTGCTCCCTGTTACTCTTGTCTTTGCCTGTTGAGATCTTCTCTTCTAAGTGTGCCCTTATACCTCAGGTGTGGTGAGAAGGAACAGGGAGTCAGCCATTTCCTTCAGGTGGCTTGGGGAGATGAAGGGCATGGTTTCTGGAGTCAAACTGCCCAGGATTTGAACCCCAGCTCCATCACCAACATAACATCTCTGTGCCTTGGTTTGCTCATCTGCTGTAAGATTAGGATGATAACAGTATCTGTCTGTATTAGTTTCCTAGGGCTGTGGTAACAAATTATCAGAAACTACGTGGCTTCAGGAGTCCCTGAGTGGTGCAAAGAGTAATGAACTTGGCAGCTAACCTAAAGATTGGAGGTTAGAATCCACCTAGAGGCACCTCAGAAGAAAGGCCTGGCAATCTACTTCTGAAAGATCAGGCATTGAAAACCCCATGGAGCACAGCTCTACTCTGACACATGTGGAGTTGCCATAAATTGGAGCTGACTTGGCAGTGACTGGTTTACTGGTTATGTAGCCTCAAACAACGTAAATCTATTCTGTCATAGTTCTAGAGGCTAGAAGTCCAACATTAGGGTGTCAGTAAGATCATGCTCCCTTCGAAGGCTGTAGGAGAAGATCCTTTCTGGTCTCTTCTAGCTTCTGGTGGTCCCAGGTGTTCTTGGCTTGTGGCTGCATCACTCTAATCCCCGCTTTGTCTTCACATGGCCATCTGCCCTCAGTGCCTCTCTATGTCTCTTCTTCTCTTCTAAGGACACTATCATAAAGAGATTGGGCCCACTCTAATGACCTCATCCTAACTAATTACCTCTGCAATGACCTCATTTCCAAATAAGGTCACCTTCACAGGTACCAGGGGCTAGGTCTTGAACATATCTTTTTGGGGGACACAATTCAATCCTTGATACCATCTCATAGGGTTGTTAAGAGGATTATACAAGTTAATACTTATAACATGTTTCAAACAGTGTCTGGCACATAGTAAGAGCTATATAAAAAAACAAAGCAAAGCAAAACAAAACAAAACCCATTGCTGTCGAGGCAATTCTGACTCATAGTGACCCTATAGGACAGAGTAGGATTGCCCCATAGGGTTTCCAAGGAGCAGCCGGGGATTCGAACTATGGATCTT
Organism: Elephas maximus indicus; assembly: GCF_024166365.1. Lineage (NCBI taxonomy): Eukaryota > Metazoa > Chordata > Mammalia > Proboscidea > Elephantidae > Elephas > Elephas maximus. The sequence goes on along the minus strand of NC_064821.1, from coordinate 170,770,129 downwards.
TTGGTTAGCAGCCGTAGCTCTTAACCACTGCACCATCAGGGCTTCAAGAGCTATATAAAAATTTTTTAAACAATATAAAATTCTCTGTCATACCAAGTCCTTTGTGAGCAAAGGCCCCAGATATTCCTCCAAAAATAATAGCCAATATTTATTGAGCTGCTGCTAGGTGCCAGGCATTTATGCTGATCTTTACCTACACTATCCCTAATCCTCAGGGCTACCGTTTAAGGTAGATACTGTCATTCACATTTTACAGAGGAGGAAACTATTGTTCAGACAGAGCACCTGACCTGCCCGAGGCCACATGGTTAGTGGGGGAGGAGCTAGGGCTTGATCCCAGGTGGACTTGTATTCTTACCACACATCACAGAACCTCCAAGTGCCCAGGTCTGAGCCCCATCAAGCTAAACCATGAGGGGTGTGTGACGGGCAACCTGACCTCCTCCCTGGGGAAGCCAACTCCCTGAAAAGAGGTCAGGGTGCCTTCAATCATTCAGGGCTCCTCTTGATAGTTCTGAAAATGGAATTCCTCCAAGTCCAAGCTGTGTTGAGACTGGAGGCAGGACGGGAGCAGACATTTCCATGATGGTGGGTCTCAGGCAGCCCCTGCAGTGGAATCTCCATGCACAGTTGCCTTCCTGGTTCTCAGCATGGGGCTGAGGGCTGCCTTCCAGATGCTGCTGGCTCCCCTCAAAGGGAGGCTCTCTGAGGCTGAGTGCTGGGATAAGACAGCTCAGCAGAGTCTCAGCTACTCACTGCGGGAGCCACTAGGCATTCTGCAGACCCTCATAGGAACTGAAGCTGGAGCAAGCAGAAAACACATTGGGGGCCTGGGCATGGGGACACAGGAAAGCGTAGCTGTGGACTTGATCCCAGGAGCTCAGTCCAGCCTGCTTCCTTTAGGTGCCTACGTCCTTTGGTATCATTGGAGACAAGGGCTGAGAAACATCTCCTGGACATTTCATTGGACAGCCAGGCTCTGGCTGAAGTCACATATGAGGGTTGGGGTGGGGGGACCCAGAGACTAGATCATGATTCATGTATAGGACTGTTTCATATGGAATCCATTTGGGATGTGAACATCATGAGGAAACTCATTTTACTGCATTCAAAGCACTTTCCCGTCTGTAGCCTCACGTTATCCTTAAACCAGCCCCACATAGGAAGACCACCTGATTCTTAGAGCTGGAAACGGCCTTGGGAATCAATTAAGCGCCTCTCCTGCAGTCTACGGGAAAGGAAATCAAGAGGTTAGGACACCCGGTTAGTCAAAGGCAGGGCCAGGAGAGTGGCTGGAAGGGAAGGAGTTAGCTCATTTACCGAGGAGGAGGCTGAAACTCAGAGGACTTTGGGGAGACACCCAAGGCACCACAGATGGGGCGGAGCTGGGCCTAGAACCAGGTTCAACTGTGTTCCCTCTTGATGCTCTTCCCCTTCATCTGCCTCCATTATCCAACATCTAAACTCAGGAGGTCCCTGCAGACCAGGTTCTGCCCTGAGAAGTCCTTTGAAGAATTTCTACCCATTAGGGTAAAAGCTACCCAGAGAGTGGAGACAGGCATTAGTGAAGGAGAAAATGCAAAAGGACTCTCTAGAGTCGTCTGCCAGAGTTGGGCAGAGACTGTATCTTTTTCACTATTAGGTCCCCTGTGTCTTGCTCAGTGCCTAGCACATAGCAGGTACACAGCAAGAATTTGACTGAGCAGTTGACAACAAGTATAGTATCTTTCAAATCGCAGGTTGCAAAACTCATTATAGGGTTATAAAACACATCTGGTGGGTCTCCACCAGCATGGGGGAAAAAAAAAAGGGAATAGAGCATATCCGAGTGCATTGCATTTAGTAAGGGTAGGCAATGACTGTGACCTGATATAAAATATAGTTTTTACTTTGAATTATGATTAAAAGAAAAAAGCCCTTGGCCTGGAGGGCAATGGAAGGTTGACCAGAAGGCTGGGCTGGCAATGGCAGGGTGGGGAGTGGTTTACAGGGCACTTCTGAGAGGCTGGGCAGTCCGAGGGAGATGTCCCACACTCACGTTAATCCTTCCTCACCTCCTCAGGGTCCCTCTGCACAAAGGGAAGTCTATGCGACAAGCCTTGAAGGAGAGCGGGCTCCTGGATGACTTTTTGAGAAAACACCAGTATGCAATTGGCAGGAAGTACTCCAACTCCGGGATGGTGGTCAGGGAGCCTCTGATCAACTACCTGGATGTGAGTGGTTCTGTCAGACTTTCTGGGAATGAATTCTCACATGGTGCGATGGGCTCTTCCCCTCAGCCCAGCCTCCCTGTGGCTTCCCCCTCTTTCAGGAATCGAGGCACCCTGTGAGGTATGGAAGCCATCTCCCTGCCCCCAAGTAAGACCTGCAACGGGCCAGCAGACCCAGCAAGGGCAATGGCCCTGCCTTCAAGGCTCCAAATGTCACCACTGGAAGGTCTGAGCTCAGACACCTTCCTGCACACATCACTTGGGCCACGCCATTGGGCCCCAGACCTGGCCCCAGACCTGACCCCCTGCCTGCCTTTCACAGCTCAGAGGAACCCATGTCTTAGTCTGGTGCCCATTCTGCAGCTGTTTGGTACGTGGCCACCATTTTCCTCTTCCTCCCACCCAGGACTCAGGCAGGAACATCTCTTGTGCCCTGTTTCTTTCTGGAGCTTGTCTCTGTCTCATCTGTCACTCTTGGCAGTAAACAACCAGCCTTTTTTCCCTCCTGTGCTCTCATTTCCTTATCTAGGTCGTCTTCACCCTGCCCCCAGCCTTAGCTCTGACACCTGGAAGGACTGGCAAGGAGGCAGTGACAGCTCAGGCTGAAACTTGAGACCCTGTACCTACAGGATGACCCTCCTCTGTGCCCAGCTTCTTCCTGCTCCTGGCAGCAATGCCTCAGTTTCCCTACCAGGCAGGATTTAAACTTTGGTCTGATGTGCACTTCTCGGGCTGATTCCAACAGTGGCTGTAGGGCTGATGGGGGGAGGGTCAGGCCAAGGATGGTTGTGGGTGGGAGCTTAGTGTGCAGGCTGGAGATGAGGTACCCTCCCTAAGGACCTTCCCTGCATTTCTTCCCCTTGACCTTGCCTACGAGACACTCCCACGCTCTGGGCAGAAAGCACAGGGCGGACAGACCTGAGGAGGTCCTACCCCCTGTCTCTGACCCAGGGCCGTCTGTCCTCAGAGTCAGTACTTTGGAAAGATCTACATCGGGACTCCATCCCAGGAGTTCACTGTGGTGTTTGATACAGGCTCCTCGGACTTCTGGGTGCCCTCTGTCTACTGCAACAGTGATGCCTGCCGTGAGTGACCTCCCGCCCTTCCCACCCCATGCTCACACCCCAGGGCCACTCTGCCAGCCAGTGGTCAGGGCATCCCAGGGGTAACGTGGCATTGAAGGAGAGTTTGCTTTGACATTTCCAGCCTTGGTTGTGTCTCATCTCACCCCCCACCCCAGGTTTGCAAGTCATGGTCTAATAAATAAAGTCCCTGGAGCCCTGGTAGCTTGGTCATTAAGCATTGGGCTGCCAACCAAAAGGTCAGCAGTTTGAATCCACCAGCTGCTCCTTGGAAACCCTATAGGGCAGTTCTACTCCATCCTATAGGGTCACTATGAGTCTGAGTCTACTGGATGGCAATGGGCTTTTTTGGTTTTAAGTTTTTTTGTCTCTACCGGGAGTCAAGGCAAGCTGCTTACCCTCTGGGTCCTCAGTTTTCCCTTCTATAAAATGGGGCTACGGTGTGCCATTGGGTGCTGGGAGAATAAAGTAAGAGAATCTATTACTAGTGATGAGTAAGCATTTAGTATATGTTAACCATTTATTTCCAAAAAACCCTGGGAGGCCAGTACTCTTTTTAGCTCCATTTTACAGATGAGCAAACCAAAGTTCAGAGAGGAAAAGAGACTTGACTAAGATTACTCAGTTGGTGAAAGTAAAATGTACATGGAAACCTCCCCCCTTCCTCTTCTCCCCTACCCCTCCTTGTCCCTCTCTTCTTGTCCCCCTCCCCCTTTCTCTGTAGCTACGCTGCTAGAGGTGAGTTGAACAGCAAAGAATGACTTTCTTTACTAGACAGGGCTATAGAGAGACTGGGCGGCTTATTTTCCTCAGCTGGTCAGCACTTAGACAAGTATTCATACCAGGCCTGGTGAGGGTTTCAGCCCCGGCTGGCACTGCCATAGTGGGGAGAAGATTCCTCCAGGGTCCCCGCTAAACTTGGGTCTGTGTTCCAGAAAACCACCACTGCTTTAATCCGTTCAAGTCCTCCACGTTCCAGAACATGGGCCAGCCCCTGACCATCCAATATGGCACCGGCAGCATGCAGGGCTTTCTGGGCTACGACACTGTCACCGTAAGTGGGACCGTGGGGTCAGCCAGTGCTCGCCCTTCATCTTCCACCAGCCACTTGCCCACCATAGACACCCTAGCTTTTGAGGCTACATCTCTGGCTGGTGCCGAGGAGCCCTTTGGGTCCTGCCCACCCTGGGTGGCTTGGTGGGTCTGGATTCTGAGAGGGATTTTAGCCAGCAGACAGCTCCCTCCTCTCCTTCCTGCTCTCAGCCCTCAGAGGCACCACCGAGGGCCTTCTCCAGGCCCAGGATTCTATTGCCCCTTTCCTTTTTTTTTTTTTTAATTTGTCTTTCTTTCCTTTCCTTCCTGCCTCCCTTGCTATAGTTCAGCATTGTGAGCCTGCGTCAGCACTGAGCTTTTCAAGGACATACCTACAACCTCATTTTAAGTTTAATTCTTCCAATAGCCCTTTGAGGAAGGTATTATTATCCCCATTGTCCAGATGAGCAAACTGAGGCTCAGATGAGTTGATAACTTGCCTAAAGTCTCACAGCTGGTGACTGAGGGAGCTAAGTGTCAGACACAGGTCTTGACCCTCTGAGCAGTGCTCTTTTCTTGACCTCACTCTTTGAGTCATAGATAGTATTGTCTTTCAAGCTAAAGAGCATCTCTGCCCTCCAGAACAGGGAGTGCCCTTTCTCCTCTCTGTTTTTGGCCTCCAAAACATCTAATGCTTTGGCGGACACATAGTAGTGCCCAATAAATGCAGGTTCCTTTCCTTCCTTCTTCAGCCACCATCCAAGGTTAAAATTCAAGCAGCCTCCCTTTGTGCTTATCACCTTGATCTTCCTTGGGTTCTTTCTTGGGTCTGCCTGAAGTCTCTCTTGCTTTGAGCCCAGGACACAGCCTTCCCTGCTGATAGCCCTCTCTGCAACCTCTTCTCTTGGCTGGGGAGGTACCTACCCAGCTCAGCCTCCCTAAGGGACAACACCAGACAATGGAGGCCCCAGAGCCATTTGCTGAGGTGGCTCAGCCAACGGATGGGGCTCTGAAATGCTAATTCCCCTGCTTGGGTGTCCTACTTCCTCTGCCCATCTGGAGCTATTTGCTTTCCTTTCTGCTATTTTGGGTGCAGGGAAGAACCTACCTCCTCACTGAAGAGGTGGCCCTGTGCCTAGTGTCTACAACCATGGTCCATCCTGGCTGCCTTCACTCGTTCATCTTGGGCAGCGGTGGGGAGATCCTCAGGGGTCAGGCCTCCCCTGAAGCCTCACGTGGAAGTGTAGGGTGGGGCATGTTGGGAAGCTGTCAGCCTGGTTTGACGCCACACAGTCCCTGCCCTCTGCTTCTTTGGAACAGGTTGGCTGGGCCAGGCAGGGGTGGCTGCTGCAGGGGCCAGTGTGGGGACTGAACAGGGAGGCCACTCCAGCCCTCTTTTTTAAGCAGGAAGGCTTCTGGGGGAATGAAAGGATGAAGACATCCGGGAGGCTTAGCCTGGGGAATGGTTCAAATAACAAGAGGGGAATTGAGGCCAGGGAGCAGGTGAGAGTCTGTAACGAGAGCCACAGGGAAAAGGGGCCCTATGTACAGGCCATGGAGACAGCTGAGCTCATGTTCACAGGGTCTCCCCACCCCGGCAGGAGTCACCCTGCCCAGAGGAGGAGCTGCTGGGTGCTAAACCCAGAGGCGGGGTGGATCTACTACCTTGGGCAGTGTGGTCAGGAGTAGTGCTCTGGGGGTGGGTACAGCTGGGTTTGATCCTGACTTCTCTCTCTTGAGCTGTGTGACTCTGGGCAAGCCTCAATTCCTCGTCTACAAAATGGTGGTAGTGATACTTACCTCAGAGGGTTGTGGTAGAGATTAAATATGCTCATTAGTTGTCCGTTACTTGTTTAGCCATTCATTACCCTATCCCATTGTCGACAAATCCTGTTGATCTTCTTTCGAGGCCTTCACAGATGAAGAGTCTGACCACTTCTTATCCCTCCACTTGCCATCCTGGTTCAAGCCTCCATTGTGTCTCACCTGGATTGCTGTAATAGCTTCCTAACTGGTCTTCCTGCTTCTGCCTTGGCTTCCTCCACCCCTGGAACCCTCCTGTCTCTGGCTGCAGGTGGAGGTCACTATAGACTCTCTTGCAGGTCTCTGACATTGTGGACCCTCAGCAGACCGTGGGCCTGAGCACCCAAGAACCTGGCAATGTCTTCACCTATGCTGAGTTCGATGGGATCCTGGGGCTGGCCTACCCCTCTCTTGCCTCTGAGTACTTGGTGCCCGTGTTTGACAACATGATGTACAGGCACCTGGTGCCCCACGACCTGTTCTCAGTTTACATGAGCAGGTAGGAGCTGCTGCCAGCTAGGGCCAGACTTAGATGACCTGACAAGGATTACTGGCTAAGGGCAGTGTCCACCCTTTGGGGACACTCTGAGACTCAAGAGTAGTCACCAGCATCCGAGCAAACCTGTTCCTTGTTTCCAGCAAGAATGAAAAGATAAACCTAACCTTTTGCCAAATGGCCCTGATATAGTCATTTATGTTGCCAGAGTTCACTGGACCAAAATCTGACTTTGATTTCTGGCATTTAAAAAAACAAGCCTGTCCCTATCCTTACACAGGGACTTTTAACTTAAATTTTCCAAAATGGCAGGTTCTCAATAATCGTTTGTTCAAATTCACTGACTTTTAGAGCAGATGCCGATGGAGTCCAACCTTCTCCTTTCGATACAGGGGAACAGGCCCAGGGAGGGACGGCCACTCTTAGTCCAGTGCCCCCCCGACCCTACCGTCCTGCCCCCATGATAATACAGCACGGCTCGGACAGAGAGACAGGTGGCAGGATAGAGAGAAGGGGACGCCCCCGGGGAAGGGGCTGGGCAGCTGAGCCCTGGAAAGGGATAAATTGTGCACCCATTTATTTATTCATTCGTTCAACAGGTATTTATTGGGTCCTTACTATGTACAGGAACCCTGGTGGCACAGTGGTTAAGAGCCTGCTGCTAACTGAAAAGGTCAGCAGTTCGAATCCACCAGCTATGAGTTGGAATCGACTTGATGGCAATGGGTTTGGCTTGGGTTTTTTTCCACTACGTACAGGGGCTGTGCCAGGAGATAGGGATGCACCAGTAAACAAGACAAACTAGGAGTTGACCCTCTGGCAGCAGGGAGAACAGACAACGCATGATGACACACACGATTAAACAATTGTGTGTTTAAACAATTGTGATGAGGGTGCTGCAAGGAGGCCTGGGTGTGAAGAAGGCTTAATAATAACAGGGAAGGTATATGCGCAGAAGGGTTAGGAACAAGTAGGAGTTTTCCAGGTGGGACAGAGGGGCAGCGCATTTTAGGGGGCAGCAAGTGTGAGAGCAGGGAGGTGGGATGGCGCTAATAAGGTCTAGGAACTGAAAGAAGCAGAGTAGAAGCAGGTAAGGGTACATGTGTGAGCATTTCCCAGTGGTGGCTCTGAGATCCCCTTACAGGTGGAGCAGAGGAGGTTTGCCTTGGGTGGCAGCTTTAATCCAAAGTATCAGTGACCTTGATGGCCCCCTTTCATACCCACCGCCAAAAGGCTAGGGGCAGGGGCACAGGGACACGACCAGAACACCTAGGGGATTGAGGCAGAGCCTGGCTGAGTCCCGTGACCTGTGACCTCCCCTCACACGGGCAGTTTTCCGACACGCAACTCCACACTTCCGCATGAGATGTCTGAGGGGGCCTGACCCCTGAGGGTCTCCCCCAGCCGCTGCCATGTTTTATGTGCAGGATGGGCTCCCAGCGCTGCCTGGGTCTGGGGGCTACAGAGCAAAGAGCAGAAAGGGTGCTCAGCCCAGGCTGAGGAGAAGCATCAGGGGGCTGGGAGAACTCGCCTGGAGCTTCCTGGGAGAAGGTGGGGCTGGGACTCATCTCCCCCAGCGTGGGCTGGGACACCCTCACGGAGCCGGTGTCAATGAGGTACACAGGCCTTTGCTTGGTTTCAGGAATGACCAGGGGAGCGTGCTCACGCTGGGGGCCGTTGACTCGTCCTACTACACGGGCTCCCTGCACTGGGTACCTGTGACTCTCCAAGAGTACTGGCAGTTCACCGTAGACAGGTGGGTGCAGCCTGGGTGCATGGCGGCATGGGGGCCCAGGTGCCAGGCACCACTGCTACACAGTAACTGGTAAGGTTCAAGTGTCAGTGTCTGAGTCAGACCCTTCCAAGGTCAAATGCCCTTTGTCAGCAATGATGTCTCACACTCTTCTGTGCTTTATCCGTAAGAACAGCTGCATTTGTTGAGCACTTACTACCTGCTAGGCAATGTGCTAGGCGATTATATGGACTGTCTCATTTATTCCTCACTAAAACCGTATGAAGGGCAGTGGTGGTTCTGTGTAGAATTCTTACCTTCCCTGCAGGAGAGCCAGGTTCAATTCCTGGCCAGTGCACCTCATGGGCAGCCAGCCACCACGTGTTGCTATGATGCTGAACAGGTTTTAGCAGAGCTTCCAGACTTAGACAGACTAGGAAGAAAGGCTGGTGAACTACTTCTGAATATTGGCCAATGAAAATCCTATGGATTGCAATGGTCCAATCCCAATGCCCATGGAGTGGCCATGAGTCAGGGTCAACTGTGATGGCAACTAACAACAAAACCCTGTGGGGTTGGTACTGTTACTACCCACGGGCTATAATTTTTTAACATCGAATTTGAACCTCACAACCATCCCTTGAGGAAGTCCAGGTGAGAGTCGTTGTCCCCATTTTGTAGGTGAGAAGCCTGGGTGCAGAAAGGTTAGGTAACTTGCCTGAGGCATGCAACAAGGAAATGGCAGAGTGAAAATCTGAAACCAGATCTTCAGGCAACAAGTACAGTACCCAGTCTACCCGTTAATGCACCTGAATTTGTTTTATTCAAGTTTGACCATGGAAGGTGAAAATGACCTTGATATAGCCACTGTGTTGGAAAAACAATAGTTTTAGGTCTTTTCTCTGAGCTCGGGAAGTTACAGAGGCTCCAGGAGGGGACCCCAGGAAAGGGGCCCAGGGGTGGATCCTGCAGTGGAGGGTGGGAGGTACCTAGGGAGGGAGACCAGATGCTGGACACACCTCGAGGCCATCTGGCTTCCTTCTGCAGCATCACTGTTGATGGTGTGTTGGTAGCTTGTGATGGCGGTTGTCAGGCCATCCTGGACACAGGCACCTCCCTGCTGGCTGGGCCGAACAACGACATCCTTAACATCCAGAAGGTCATTGGAGCCACGCAGGGCCAGTATGGCCAGGTAAGGCCAGGCCCCACCCCACCTCCCCAGACCCCCTGAAGTGGGGGTCCTCTGCTCTCTGGAAGAAATGACAAAGGGAAATAAGGAGGGAGCCCATCTGCCAACAGAGATGGGGTTCCTTGGGAGTTCTTCAGGACGGCCTTTGGCTTTGGACCATTGTTGCTTTGGAGCTGCCATGTTTCATGCGGTGGCTGTAATTGTCCGCCTGGCCTCTGGGTGAGTTGTGCCCTCTCTGACTCGCTGACCTTTGTGGTGCCTCCTTGTTCCTCCTCTGCCCACGAGTCCATCCCCTCCTCCCTGACAGCTGAGTGCTCTCAGATGTCCTTGCAAGCTCTGGCTGGGCCTGGAGGGCATCTACTGAGGTAAACTTCCATGCAGGGATCTGCCTGTGGGTTGGCTGACGGCTGGTCCCCCTCAGCGTCAGGACCGTGTCTCGAGACCCAGCCTTGGTCTGAGAGCATCCCTGTGGTTCTCTGAGCAGGCAGGGCCCCTTTTCTACCCTCCTGGGTTCACTCCATGTAGTGAAAGCGAGTCCTGGTCTGGGCTGCTTCTCTTGCCTTGAGCACTGAGGTGCCTCTTCGAGTCAGATTACACCCCATTTTCCTCTCTGAGAAGACCTCCCTTTGTTTCTTTAGTTTAACATTGACTGCGGAAGACTGAGCAGCATGCCCGCGGTTGTCTTCGAGATCCAAGGCAGACGGTACCCACTGCCACCCTCCGCCTACACCAACCAGGTATGAGTCGTCTGAGAGGAAGCCCTTGGGTTTCTCCTAGAACCCTCTCTTGTCTCCGTGAGTTGGGGCTCTGACAAATCAAGGAAACAGGAGATAAGGAAGTGGTATGGACTAAATGGAGAATGCAGGGACATCCATTCAGACAAACTGACCTTCTGAGTGGAGCCATGCTGTCCTTGGGCCTCACTCATTGTTGCTATAGCCTCACCCTGGGAGAAATGGGGGAGACAGAAAGGACAGATCATGGATGTGAGCAGGGAGGGAGAGTGGGAAAGGTGAGGACCACACCTCACCGTGTGAACTACCATCTGCTGCTTGGGCTCCTAAGACCAGGAGGCTAGAGCTCTGCCCAGGGTTTCCTTGGTACCTGGGCTTTGTGAACACTCAATCCTTCCCTCCCTCCCACTGACCCACTGGCCCCAGCTTTCACCTAATCCTCAGCACCCCAAACTGGCCGGGCAGGCTGCCTTAGCCCCCAGGCCAACCCTGCCAGTTATCTGGGCAGTAATGCTAAGAGCAAGAGGGTAGGGGGCTGGAGAAGACAGGTGAGTGGGAGTAGGGTTCTGGCCAGAGCACCGGCTCTCTGATCTCCGGGGCCGTATGGGGCAATCTTGGATTAAGCTACTATTTTTCTGAATCTCAATTTTTTAATCTATTGAACGAGATGATTCTGATACTTGTTTGCTTCCCTCAGAAGGTGATTTCAAGAATAATTGAAATAAAAGATGAGAATTGTGGAATCGAGTAGGGAAATGCCTGTTATCAGCCACGACAAATGGGGCTGGGGCCAACCTCACCTCAGCCTTCCTTTCCTAGGACCAGGGCTCCTGTACCAGTGGCTTCCAGAGTAACAGTGACCCCCTGCAGTGGATCCTGGGAGACGTCTTCATCCGGGAGTATTACAGTGTCTTTGACAGGGCCAACAACTGTGTGGGGCTGGCCAAGGCTATCTGACCCCACCACTGCTCAGGGACCACACTGTCCCCAAACATACACCCATGCACATGCATACACTCACACACACACACACACGTACACACATATGTGCACACACATGCATCAGAACTTGAAGCAGATGGTTCTCAGTAAACAACGCATCTCTGCAAAGCCTGGCTTCCCTTTTCCTCACTGGGGCCAATACCCTGCCTGCACCATCGTGGGGGTGGGGTGTGATTGTTACATGGTGTGTTGGGCAATGCTGGGGCCACATTGGTGAGGAAGGACTGAGGATATAATTGATAGGTGGAGACTTTCATGAGGAAAATGGCCATTTCAAGCTCAGGACATGTCTTGCCTACTTGTCTTCCCACTCTAGATCTTTCTAGACCTTCACAGGGTGAGGCTTGCTTGTGCCTGGGGATGGGAGGAAGGACTTGGTGGTGTGGGGCTGAGTGGGGAATGCCTGATACATGGAGAGAAAAGCTCGGCATTTTTTAAGAGAAGGGCATTGTTGCCATTGAAGATGACAGGTGATGAGACATACGGGGAGCATCTGGGAAAGGTCAGAGTCCTGGGGTTACCATTCACCTTGGGGAGGAACAATAGCCCAGGGTCCTATTCTCAGTCTTAGAGGCTCAAAACCTGATTTGTCAACGTTCAGAGATTGGCACGAGGCTTAGGGATGGCTCAGGTTAGCCTGGCTTTCAGTGGCCAATGGTCCAGGCAGATGCCAGCACTCAGGTTTCCAGTGAGGGCTGCAATCGTGCAATGGACCAATGGTCATGTTGACAGATCCGTGCACGCTCTTCCTGGAGAGCAGCCACACAGGGAACACAATTACCAAAGGGTTCGAACAAGGGAATTCAGGTGTTATCTAAGGGTTTCTCTCAGTTAAGTTACTCTGAGGTTCTTTAGCTACCTTGGGGAGCAGGTAGACAAGCTTCTTGGTGAAACCTTCGAGTCAGCTTTGCCGAGGCTCTCTGTTCAGTACTTGGCTGGACACTGCACATGTTGGCTTCTGTGGCTCTCCTCTTGCTTTGCACCCATTCTTTTGACAGTCTTTTCCCTAATGGGGGACATGCAACAATCAGACTTCCGTTTACTAAATGGCAGCCAGTCCTGCTCCCTTCTCCCACCTCGATTATTGTGATTGGACTTTAAATCACACCTTACCCAAAACTTGTTGCTATCAAGTGGATTCCAACTCATAGCGTCCCTACAGAACAGAGTAGAACTGCCTCATAGAGTTTCCAAGGAGCGGTTGGTAGATTCGAAGTGCTGATCTTTTATTTAGTAGCCAAGCTCTTAACCACTGTGCCACCAGGGCTTCAAGTCACACTTTATAGAAGTTTAACTTTCAGAAGGTCTTGGAAAGGGGAGGTGGAGGCCATCTTACTACCTAGTCCCTGCCCTACCCCCCATCTTACTACCCAGCTTCTCCCTACCATACCCCAGCCACAGGCTGGTCCCTGTCAGCAGCCTGAGGAGCTGGGCAGTGATGCAGCGAACCTTCTGGAGACAGCAGCTACAGGCCTGTGGTGACACATTACAGGGGAGACTGTTCTTCAGGAAGTGGAGTCGGAGGTCTGACTTCCTTCTTCCAGCTGGACCTGTGGGTAGGATCCTGTTGACAGCCCTGTCTGGGGGCTCCTCCCAAGAAGGATCCCTGGAGTCTTTCTCAGTTGTACCCAAGGACAAACAAGATGAGGGGCACGGGGGTGGACCCCCTCCTGCAGGGAAAGAGCAGGCTGGGCTGAGGGAGGGACAGTGGAGAGGAAGGGCTCCCAGGGCCTCCAGGCTGCAGTCCCCAGTGAGCTGAGGAGCCTGGGGTGTGGAGCCGGCAGAGAATACAGGAGAACATTCTAGGGCTTCAAGGACAGAGGGCAGCACCAGCAGTGGGCCGGGCCTTGGTGTGTGAGGTGTTCTGGGTCAGGGAGGCAAGCATGATGCCAAAGAATGTTTTGGCTTTGGATGACTTCTCTCAGCCTCACTTTCCTCACTGAAGACAGATATCACCTATTTGCCAAGAATGAGACAGAATTGGGCCACTTTCATTATTTTTAGGCTTATAGTAGATTAAAAAAAAAAAAGAAATGCTGAGAAGGCTTACAGAAATTGTGTTATATTTCAGTGCTTTACATCTAACAAATTGTATTTTTAAACATCCCAACCTCAACTAGGCTCTGCAGCCAGGCCCAGCCCTCTGTGGGGAGCTGAGGGGTGATGAGAGAAGAAGCCTGGTGAAGGGGCTGTCAGCATACCTGCTGCTGGCTTGTCAAGGAGGACAACCTGGGGGCCAGTGAGGAGCTGTGATGCAGAAGGCGTCCTTTGATGGGCTGAGCTCACACACTCATGGATCTCCCACCAGCCTGTGTGTGGATGAGGCCCCAGGCGGGGAGGGGGCTGCTGCGGAAGCCCTGGAGGCCGTTCACTTCCACCCAACATACATTTGCTGCCATCTATCCTGCCCTGGCCACACCCAGCACCCTGCAGGGCTTGCCGCTGGGCCTTTGCTCACACTGACCCCTGTGCCTGGTCTGTCTGTTTCCACTTCCTCTGACCTTCAAACTGCTCCTCATCCTTCAAGACCACCTCCTCTGAGAAGACCCCCACTCTCCCAGACTCTGTCTTCCGGCTTCCTGATTGTTCAGCAGTGATCCTTACAATAGCATTTATCATGCCTAGTTATTCACTTTGGCTGCTAACCAAAAGGTCGGCAGTTTGAATCCAACAGCTTCTCCTTGGGAACCGTATGGTGCAGTTCTACTCTGTCCTGTAGGGTCAGTATTAGTCAGAATCAACTCCATGGCGGGTATGTATGTGGTAGTTATTCACTTACATGCCCGTCTCTGACCAGGTCCCTGATGGGCAGTGCCTGGGCCTTTCGTCTCTGAATTCTCAGCCCCCAGCAGAGTTCTTGCTAAACTGGATGCTGGGCAAGGGCTCAGGGGAGCTTAGTGCCATGTGATACCAGTGAGCAAATCTCTGACAGGGTGGCATGAACAATGAGTGCTGAGAAACAAGAGCTCACAGAGATATGAGTATGTATGTTCACAGACACACACACACAGACACACATATACACACCTCCACACACATATGCACATATACACACACAGACACAGATACACACACATACACACACAAGCACACACAGACACAGGTTCACACACACACACAGGCTCTCCTGTGGCACATGACTGCCCAGCCCCTCCCTTCCCCTGTGTAGACATGGCAGAGGCCTCAGGTCTGGAGCCAGCTTCTAGCCTCTCTCCCCTCCTTGTCACTCACCTCCCTGCCAGTGCTTCTCAAGCTAATTAGAGGAAGCATTTGGCCAGAGAGGAGCTTGGAGAGGAAGTCTTTGAAATGGAAATGTTATGACAAAATGATGGATTGTTTTCCGAGCTGTGCAGTTTGTTTCTTCTTGCAGCAGAAAGGAGAATGTAACCGAGACAGGAGTGGCAGAGGCTGGCCCATGTCAGGAAGCCCCAGACAGCAAGAAATGCAAGTGGAACCCACTGAGAGAGTATGAAGCAGGTAGTGAGAGCATGGGGCAAGGAGACAGCCAGGGCAGGTGAGGGACACAGGCTCATTCGTCACTGTTCCAGTAGCCCCTAGAAGCTGCCTGGAAGCAGAGGGTTCTGAGGCCTGGAGGGACATCAGCATGTGGTCCACCTTTCACTCAAGCCCTCCAGACCACAGGAGCTCTGACCAGCTGACCCCCAGCCATTTGATTTACTTGGGGGCAATTACAGTTGCCACGTGCCTTATTCACTAACAAATACTTATTGGAGGTCCCCGGGTGGCAAACTGTTTGCTCTCTGTGATTCAACCCATGCACTTGTTCCTGGTGATCTGCTCCTATACAGATCACAGTCTAGAAAACCCTATCGGGCAGTTCTACTCTATCACATGGGGTCACTATGAGTCAGAATCCACTCATGGACATGCAACAACAACCACCTTATTCATTAATAACTAATTATTGAGTACCTACTGCATGTGAACATTCTAGGCACTAAGTATTCATCAGTGAACACAGCAGACTAACCCCTCAACACTCATGGAGCTTATGTTTGAATGGGGGAGATTGACAACGGGAATAACAAACACATATATATAAACTACCGAACCTGCAAGAGTGTTGAGGGGACACATTACACTTTAAAGCCAGGTGGGAAGAGTAGGATCAATGAAAAGGTGACAGTGAGCAAAGACATAGAATAGGGAGTGAACCCAGCAGGAAGATAAACCAAAAACCAAACCCATTGCTGTCAAGCCAATTCTGACCCATAGCAACACTATAAGACAGAGGAGAACTACCCCATAGGGTTTCCAAGGAGCAGCTGGTGGATTTGAACTGACGACCTTTTGTTTAGCAGCCAAGCTCTTAGCCACTGCATTACCAGGCCTCCAGGCAAGTGGATGGGAGGGTGTTATATATAGAAGGGACAGTATGTGAGGATTAAACACATCAGCACTTAATAGAAGATAACTGGTAGATTAATATGGATACATTATTTTTCCACTTATGCCTCTTATTTTTCTTAGGAGATGCACCCTGTCTTTTTTTTAATCTTATTATTTTATTTTTATTGTGCTTTAAGTGAAAGTTTACAAATCAAGTCAGCCTCTCCTAAAAAAATTTATACACACCTTGCTATGTACTCCTAGTTGCTCACCCCCTAATCAGACAGCACACTCCTTCTCTCTACCCTGTATTCCCGTGTCCTTTCAGCCAGCTTCTGTTCCCCTCTGCCTTCTCGTTTCTGCTCCAGACAGGAGCTGCTCACATAGTGCCATGTGTCTACTTGATCCCAGAAGCTCACTCCTCACCAGTATCATTTTCTACCTTATAGTCCAGTCCAATTTCTGTCTGAAGAGTTGGCTTTGGGAATGGTTCCAGTCTTGGGCTAACAGACAGTCTGGGGACCATGACCTCCATGGTCCTTCTAGTCTCGGTCAGACCACTGAGTCTGGTCTTTTTACAAGAATTTGAGGTCTGCATCCCACTGCTCTCCTGCTCCATTGGGGATTCTCTGTTGAGCACCCTGCCTTTGAAGTTCGGAGTCACAGTTCAATCATTTTTGTATCCTTAGCAACTAGCACAGTATTTGACAATTTCCTGCCTTCCTTGTGGGAGACCTGGGTTCCATTCCCAGAGGATACACCTCATACGCAGCCACCACCTGTCTGTCAGTGGAGGCTTTCATGTTGCTGTCATGCTGAACCGGTTTCAGTGGAGTTTCCAGGCTAAGACAGATTAGGAAGAAAGGCCTGGCGATTTACTTCCTAAAATCAGCCAATGAAAACCCCTCAGATCACCAGGGTCCCATCTGCAATGATTGATCATGGGGTTGGCACAGGACCAGGCAGTGTTTTGTTCCGTTGTGCCTTGGGTTGCCAGGACTTGGGGGCCAACTCGGTGGCAGCTAACCATAACAACATTTGTTCTGTAGATGTATGTTGAATGAATAAACAATTCCTCCTTAAAGCCCTAAATCCAGGCTGGGGGTGGGGGGCGGGGAGGGGGGGGGGGGTGCGGTGCCCTGCAACTCAACTCTTGTCCTGGAGCGCCCTCTAGTGACCTAATCTCAAACGCTAGCTTTGCCTGTCTTTTTATATCTTGCAACATTCTTCCTCCCCACCCCAGGCAATCTTGGGCGCAGTGGCCAAGGAGCAATAAAATGCACTAAGTGCCTACTATGTGCAAGGCACAGTGTCAGCTGCTACAGGAGTCATGCAGATACAGGAGACGTGGTCCCTGCCTCAAACACCTCGTTCACTGGACCTCTCCATGGCTGTCTTTCTTCTCAGTCTTCGCTTTCTGATATCCTCCCTCTCTGACCTCTCTGGATTCATCTGTAATACTGGAATTCCATTTTAGAGCTAGTCAGGCAAGGATGTGCCTGTTGTATGTGCCTGAAGAGATTGGGAACAGAATTGGCCCTTCCAAGTCAGTAGAATAGCCCATCACCCCAAAGTAGTTACAGCTCCTGGCAGCTGGGAAAGCAGCCAGAATCTGGTCCACTGGACACCCTGTGGAGTTGCTGGGGTGAGGCTGGGCCTGGGAAATTTGCAGATCAAGGTTGTCTCCCCATTCTGGCTGATGGAACTGCGTCCTGTTTTGGGGACTGCCCATGGCCCTGCTACCTCCTCTGGGCTGGTGGCCTTGGTCTCCTGAAAGCCGAGGTGGAAGCTCCATCCCTGGTCACTGAGCATCCTCCATCCCTTCCCTAGATGCCTCTGGCCCCAGCCCTGAAAGGTGAGAGACCCCTTCTCCCCAGGGCTCCATTTAGCATCGAGACCAGAATAACTGTGTTCTCAGAGGGAATGAGGATGCTCCAAGACAGGCCTCCGGTGTGGCTGGGAATGTCCCAGGCTCCAGCCACACTTTCTGTAGCTTTAAACTGTTGCTGGGGGAGTCCTTTAAGGTAGGCCCTCCTGGCAGTGCCAAATCTCAGCCCAGTTACGGCTGCTGTCGAGTCGACTCTAACTCATGGCAACTCCATGTGTGTCAGAGTAGGACTCTGCTCCATAGGGTCTTCAATGGCTGATTTTGGGGAAGGAGATCACTAGACCTTTCTTCTGAGGAGCCTGTCAGTGAGCTCGAATCTCCATATTTTGGTTAGCAACCGAGCATGTTAACCTAACCATTTGTGCAACCCCAAACCAAACCCTTTGCTGTCGAGTCAATTCTGACTCATAGTGACCCTATAGGACAGAGTAGAACTTTCCCTTAGAGTTTCCAAGGAGCTGCTGGTGGATTTGGACTGCCAACCTTTTGGTTAGCCACTAAGCTCTTAACGACTATGCCATTTGTACCACCCAGGGACTCCAAATCTCAGCCACAGTCCCCATATCAGCTGGCCAGAGGGGCGACTATATTTTGGATGGGAGGGCAGTGGCGGCTCAGTGGTAAAATTCTCATCTTCCATGCGGGGGACCCCAGTTCGATTCCTGGCCAATGCCCCTCGTGTGCAGCTACCAGTCATCTGTCAGTGGAGTCTCTTGTGTTGCTCTGATCCTGAACAGGTTTCAGCGGACTTTCTAGAATAAGCAGACTAGGAAGAAAGGCCTGATGATCTACTTCTGAAAATCAGTTAGTGAAAACCCTGTAGGTCACAAAGGTCCAATCTGCAACCGATCATGCTGGTGGTGCAGGACCGAACAGCTTTTCTTTCCCTTGTGCCTGGGGTCACCATGACTCTGTGACAGCTAACAACAACAAAAACATACTGGACCAAGGTTTTGAATATTCTATTCCATTGTTCCCTCATTTTATTTCAGTGTCCTGAAAAAGCTGGTAATTCTGAAATCAAACTCCATCTGCCAGACTGTTTATTACACCAAGGGGTGTCATACAAATCTTTTGTCAGGCCTTGTGCCCCAGTTTTTATCAGCCTGTGCTTTGGGGTCTCTGGTGAGGAGCAGGCATCTGAACGGAGGCCAGGGCCGCGGTGCAGCCTGAGAGTCTGGAAATCTCTCCAGACAGCTGATCCACAGTGTGTTCCCTGCATGAGAAAGCCTGTCCTTCCTGGGTCAGGGAGGGCCTATAATCAGCTTCCCCATTTCTGCTGCTCCTGGTGGGCTGCCTGGATTTTACCAGCCTCCAGGCAACCTACAAAGGACCCTCAGTTGAATCGTGACCATAATAATCCCAGTGGGGCTCCCAGAAGGATCTGAGAGCTGAAGGCAGAGGGCAGCCGAGAACTGCGCTTGCTGGGACCAGCTGGGAAGGGGGAGCTGCCACAGGCTGGGTGCACAGAGGCTCAGCCGGGCTCCAGGTCTAGAGAGCTGGGCCTGGGAGAGTGGGACAGGGATTGGGGGTGGAGAGAGGTCATCATCCCTAGGACTCCTCTTGATGACTTGGGCAGCCTTGACTATCTCCTCAGGTCGATTGGTGGGCATCCCCGCAGCATCCAAGGCCTTGCGGCTGAGGACTCTTTAGGCCCCCTGGCCACTGTAGAGATGTCAAGCGGGTGGGGACCTGGAGACTATGGCTTCGTTCCTTGATCAAATAAGACCCCAATCCCTCAGAGTGGGGCAATGTTCAGATGGTCTACTGCAGATAGGAGAGGTGGACCTCACAGGCAAGTCACCTCCTCTTTGGGGTCTCTGGCGAATCACCACTGCCAACACCACATGACCCTCTGAAGCATGGCTGCCTCTAACACTCTGGTGCAAATGTGGACGTACAGCTCTTACTGTCATTCCCCATTGCGCAGGCTTCAGATGACCCAAAGGAGAATAAACAAAAGCAAGTGTCCCTCAATGGTCAGGTTTAAGAGATATGGCGGGGACCCAACCTATCTCCTGGCTGGTTTCTTTATAACAAACACCACATGTATTAGTTTCCTATTGTTGCTGAAACAAATTACAAACTTAGTGGCTGTAAGCACCCCAAATTTATTCGCTTACAGTCCTGGGGGTCAGACGTCTGACTCGGGTCTCACTGGGCTAAAATCAGGATGTCAGCACGGCTGTGCTCCTTCTGGAGGCTCCAGGGTAGAGCCCATTTCCTTGCCTTTTTCAGCTTCTACATGCTGTCCGCATTCCTTGGCTCGGGGCCTCATCACTTGGGCCTCTGCCTGCGTTGTCACATCTCCTTCTCTGACTCTGACTCTTCTGTCTCCCTCTTATAAGGGCCGTTGTAATTACATTAGGCCCACCCAGATGATCCAGGGTAATCTCCCCATCTTGAAGTAGCGAAAATGCGTTTTCTTTAGTGTTTTAATGTTAGAGAGAATATATATTCTCATTTGTTTTAGTATAGCTGTATAAACTGTGAATAATCTCTAGTCCTTGAAAAATGGTGCAGACTCTGTTCAAATATAGCTGAGCAGCCTGTTCCACTCTTAAAACATAACGAACACCCTAATACCTTAAAATATGTTTTCCCCTATTCAAAATGGGTGATTGAGACCCTGACATGACTAACGTCATAGTGATGCTCTAAGTAATTTCTAAACATTTTTTAGTTGCACCAGCTGCACCAGTCTCTTCCAAAGGGGCGCAGAGCTCTCTCAGCTCCTATGGCCTTGGTCTCTTCTT
The DNA here is from genome assembly GCF_024166365.1 of Elephas maximus indicus. Classification (NCBI taxonomy): domain Eukaryota; kingdom Metazoa; phylum Chordata; class Mammalia; order Proboscidea; family Elephantidae; genus Elephas; species Elephas maximus. The sequence continues at coordinate 170,749,855 of NC_064821.1, read as the reverse complement.
TCTTTGTTCTCTTGAATGGCCTCCAGCTTGCAAACTGACAGGAAGGCTCTCTGTCATTTTTAATCTGCAACTTTCTTTCTTGCTCCGTATCTCAGCCACAATGGACTTGGCAAAACAGTTCCACTAGCCGAGAGATTCTTATGTGAGCTTTTCAGTCTGTTACAAATAACTGATTACAGTCTGGATGCCTGATACACATATCTTTAGTTTAATAAAGAGTTTTTTTCATAGTTGTTTTGTGATGTATAAGACCATCTGTGGACTACATGCTCAAAACATTAGGTAACCCTGATCTTTCCCATATAAAACCCTCCCATCAACCCTTTGGGGCAGACAGAATTTGGGAGAAATTTAACACCTTCTGTCTCTTGAATACCGGTGTTCAATAAAGCCCTCTTGCTGCTTACCTCCTCCTGTCTCAGTATTGGCTTGACGGCAGGCGGCTCGAACCCCCGATTTGAGGTAACTATCTCAAGATCCTTAACTTCATCACATCTGCAAAGTCCCTTTTGCCATGTATGGTAACATATCCTCAGGTTTTGGGGATCAGGATGTGGACATCTCCGGGGGGCTATCCTTCTGTTTACCACAGCATCTTAACGCTCTCTGCCCTGAAGCTCATATCCAGACAGTTTCCCTCCTTGAAGTCTAGACCCAAGAGAGGGAGGCTCAAGTAGACATAGGGGCTCCTCCTTTCCATCTGCTCAGTACCTGCCCCCCTTGGAAGACTGACACCAGAAACCCACTTCCTGCAGAGTAGGCCTCACCACATCCGCGGGGTGGCCTTTCCCTTGGCAGCTGCAGGACAAGTCCATTAGAATACTGCACGGTACCCCCAACACCAGAAACCTTCAAAACCATAGCAGGGTGCTCTCCTTACAAAAACTCAGAAAGCTGAGGACCAAAGCTAAGATACCACAGCCAGATACTTCTCCCCAAATCCCATGCCCTGCCCTCTGGGCCTTGTAGTTTTCTTTATTGAGAATTGTTCCTATGATGGGAGAGAGAATATTTGGCTTTTAGATATCTAAGACAGAGAGAAGACACTGTGAGGGGGAGGGAAGAAAGAAACCACCTCTAAAACCTGGAACTGCCAATGCCAGGGCACCCCTGTGAGGTCCCAGGGCCAGCATCTGAGCCCATCTGGGAGACTGGGCTTGACTCCAAGTGGGCAGGAAGTATCTGGCCATCACAGTCAGGAGCCTGGGGAAGATGGCACTGCCTTGACACTCGATGAGCTAAATTTTAGACAAATAAGTAGAAAGATTTCTTAGGTAGATTGTAATTGTTGAAGCATCTTCCACTTAGAGGTGGTACTAGCTAGATATAGAAACAAGTTTTTGAAAGTTTAGATAAAATTCTTTTGAACGTTTTATTGTGCTTTGGGTGAAAGTTTACAGGAAGAAAAGCTTTCCACTCAAAAATTTATACACAAATTGTTTCATGACATTGATTGTAATCCTCCCGATGCGTCAGTACTCTCCCCCTTTCCACCCTGGGCTCCCCATGTCTGCTCATCTGGTTTTCCTGCCCCTGCCTGTCTTCTCATCTTTGCTTTTGGGCGACTGTTGCCCATTTGGTCTCATATGCTTGATTGTTCTAAGGAGCACGTTCCTCATGGGTGTTATTGTTTGTTATATAAACCTGTCTAATATTTGACTGAGAGGTGAATTTTGGGAGTGGCTTCAGTTCTGAGTTAGAAGTGTGTCTAGGGGCCATAGCCTTGGGGGGAAGTTTTGATAAATTTGAGGATGTCAGACTGGGTCCAACGTCAACTCTGTCACTTAGGCCATGTGACATTGACACTTCTGGGCCTCAGTTTCCTCAGCTGTAAAATGGAAGCACACAAGAACTACCCCCAGAGGACAGTCATGAAGAATGATACAATGAATGTGAAAATGCTTTGTACAAATGGGTATGCAATGAAGGAGTGTTATTATTATTGAAGAATATGACCATACTGGGGACCAAGAGGACAATCGCACCTTCGTATAATCTGTACCTTGGTCACAGAAAACTGGGCTGTCACCTGGTCTGGTTGACCAGGGATTGACCCAGTGTTGTTGTTAGGGGCCGTTGAGTCAGTTCTGACTCATATCGATCCTGTGTACCACAGAATGAAACACTGCCTGGTCCTGCACCATGCTTGCAACTGTTGTTATGCTTGAGCCCATTTTTGTAGCCACTGTGTCAGTCCATCTCTTTGAGGGTCTTCCTGTTGTTCGTCGACTCTCTACTTTATCAAGCACGATGTCCTTCTCCAGGGACTGATCCTTCCTGACAACATGTCCAAAGTATATAAGACACAGTCTCACCATCCTTACTTCTAAGAAGCATTCCAGTTGTACATCTTCTAAGACAGATTTGTTTGTCCTTTTGGCAGCCCATCTTATATTCAATATTCTTCACCAGTACCACAACTCAAAGGCGTCAATTCTTCTTTGGTCTTCCTTATTCATTTCCCGGCTTTCACCTGTATATGATGTGATTGAAAATACCATGGCTTGGGTCAGGCGCACCTTAGTCTTCAAGGTGACATCTTTGCTTTTCAACACTTTAAAGAGGTCTTTTGAAGCAGATTTGCCCAATGCAATGCGTCTTTTGATTTCTCGACAGCTGCTTCTATGGGTTGACCCAGTGTGAGAGATCTTGTATTTTCACCTGGTAAAAAGACTCACAGCTCTGTTCCAATGCGCTCCTCTCATTTTGAACATCCCTCCTGCTGTCCTATCTACACTTTGGCAAATGAGATAATACCCTACAACATGCTTTACACTGTGTGGTGGACGGCTGTTATGGATTAAAATATTGGTTGGAGTCCTAATCCCTATATCTGTGGAGGTAATCCCATTTGGATCATTAGATCATACCCAAATAGGGTGGGTTCTAAATCAAATCACTTCTGAGTTATAAACAGAACAGAATGGACATGAAGACATACACATGGGGGAAGACAGGTGCCACGTGAGGATGTCTGCAAGCCAAGGAACCAAGGAATGCCTGGGGCTACTGGTAAGGGAGGAATTGACACTGACGATGAGGCCCTGATTTGAACTTTTAGCCCCCAGAACTGTGAGAAAGTAAACTTCTGTTCTTTAAACCACGCACTTGTGGTATTTCTGTTACAGCCGCACTAGGTGACTAAGACAACAGCCTTCTAAGGTGGCCTCGAATAATTGCTACTTTCTGCTTCCCATGTCCTTGTATAATTCCCTCCCTTTGAGTGGGAGCTGGAGCCCTGGTGGCACAGTGGTTAAGAGCTTGGCTCCTAACCAAAAGGTCAGTAGTTTGAATCTACCAGCCACTCCTTCGAAGCCCTATGGGGCAGTAATACTCTGTTTTATATGGTCACTATGAGTTGGAATCAACTCTATGGCAACGGGTTTGTGTTTTTTTTTTTTTTAGTAGGAGCTGGATTTAGTGACTTGCTTGTAACAAATAGGACACCCAAAGTGATGGGATATCACTTGCAAGGTTAGTTTACAGAAGACTCTGGATCCTGGCTTGCTGGCACTCTCTCATGTTCTCATTTGCTTGCTCTGCTGAAGCCAGCTGCCATGTTGTAAGCTGCCCAAGAAGAGGTTCATGTGGCAAGGAAGTGAGGGCGACCTCAACTAACCATCAACCGCCAGGGAGGAACTGCATCCCTCAGCCCCGCAGCCTGGGAGGAACTGAATTCTGCCAACAACCACATGAGAGAACTTAGAGAAGGATCCATCCCCAGTCGAGCCTTAAGATGACAGCAGCACCAACTGATACATTGATTGTAGCCTGTTTGAGAGACCCTGAGTGGGGGATCCAGTTGAGCTGCACCTGGATTCATGACCCACAGAAACTGTGAGATAATGTGTGTTCTTTTAAGCTGCTAAATTCTGGGATGATTTGTTATACAGCAACAGATATCTGATGTACATTGTAAAGTGTCATTCAACACTAAGGAACTCCAGTATCATTCCATTTTAATCTAGCAAACTACTGAACACTGTCTCTATGTCTGAGGCAATGAATGAGCCATGCAACATCTCCGGCCCCTAGGAGCTCACAGTCCAAGAGGGCAGGTAGACGTGGAACGGGCAAAGCTATGGGAGCAGAGGAGACATTAGGAAAAGCTTCATGGAGGAAAGGTGTTTGGGTGATTCATGAACGATGGGTAAAATTTCAAAAGTAAGAAATAAGGTGAAGTGCATTCCATGGGGGAAAGAAGAGCTTGACCAAAAACACAGAGGTGGTGCAAGATGTTTTCATCCATGTGACAATGAGATGGCCACAATAGAGAAAGAGTTGGACAGATTTGGGTCCTCCTTTCTGGAAGGGGTTAGCACTAGGCAAAATTGGGAGGGTGAGTCTTCACACGACTTCCTAGCAACACTGATACAGAACAGAATGGTCAGATTAACATGGGAACTTTGGTGCGTGGGTGGTCGGGTAGGAAGTGATAGAGGTGACTCCATGCCCTCCTCCTGGCTCGAGAACTAAATCATCCCTGGCTCTCCTGAGAAAGCACCACAGCTGGAGGTGGCTTGGGGAGGGGGTTAAGCATTTAGTTCTGAAGCCAAGCTCCTTGGGTTTGAATCCTGGCTCTACTGCTTGCTAGCTGTAACGTTTTGGGCAAGTTACTTGACTGCTCTGTGACTCTGTTGCCTCATCTATAAAACCAAAAACACCAAACCTGTTGCCAGTTGAGTCGATTCTGACTCATAGCAACCTTATAAAATGAGGTTAACAATAGTTGCTACCTCATAGGGCAGGAGTCCCTGGGTGGCATAAAAAGTTAACATGCTTGGCTGCTAACTAAAAGGTTGGAGGTTCAAGCCCACCCGGAGGTACCTCAGAAGAAAGGCCTAGAAATCTGCTTCTGAAAATTCAGCCATTGAAAACCCTATGAAGCATAGTTCTATTCTGGCATACATGAGGTCGCCATGAGTCAGAGCTGACTCACCCACGACTGGTACTGGTATCTCATAGGGTGCCATGAGACTTGACATGTACATGACATGCAATAAATAAAGTATTGTTATTTTTTATGGAGTATAATCTGATCTTTGCATCTTTCCTCTTTCTTTCTCTTCCTCTGTCCCTTTCTTCATTCCACAAATATTATTGAGCATCTATTACACACCAGACACTGTGTCGGGATTATAACACTAAAAGGGCACAGCCGTGACTTGGAGGGTTTACAATCTACACGTGAATTTTTATCATAGGCTCTATCCATTTTTCACCTGTTATCCACTGACCATGTAAGTGTCAGGTCACTGTCTACCTCCATCCTACTTTTGTGTACATCTTTTACTGTTTACTAAGGAATTTCAGGTATTATTTTAATTCTGACAATAACCTTGGGAGCTTGGTATTACTCATTATCGCTGTTAACAAATAGGGAAACTGAGGCCTAGAGAGATTTTAAAAATAATTGTCCAAGGTCCTGAAGCTTCTAGTGACAAATTGGAGACTAGAACTTTCCACAATGTCAACCGTCGTCTTCTGCAGGCTGACAGGAAGATGGGTATACTGTGGGGTATTAGAGCCTCTGAGGAAGAGGGGCCTGATGTCTCTCACAGAGCCTTGTGGGCATCAGCGTCCGGCTGGGTCACCAGCTGTCCTTGGACTTGGAATTCAAAGAAGTCCAATGTTCTGAGGAGTCAACAGTCCATTTTAAATTTAAATAAGATGCCAGTGTGAAGATGTTTGCAGGCTTAGAGGCTGGCAATCCCACTTCCAGGTTACAGCTGAGGCCTTTCTGGAAATGGAGCCATTTGTCAAATACAAATCAGGCCAGCAGTGTGTGTGTCTGTGTGTGTGTGCATTGTTGAGGGTTAATTCTTGACTCCAGGGGGCCTTTTCTGGGCACGCAAGGCAGAAACCAGGAAAATAGGAAACTCGAAAACGTGAGATTTGAGTAAAAAGCAGCTTCACTTTACAAATCGCTAGAGGGCGCAGTTTCCAGAACCTACCTAGGGGTTCCCCTGATTGCAAACCACCAGGTTTGAGGAGGCAGGGAGGGGAGTAGGCACGCCCCCTCTGGGGACTTTGGAGCACTCCCAGCACCCCACCAGCTGCCTCCATCCCCCTCCCCACCCACTCCTTATCTTCACTTCTTCCCCCTTTTGCTCGCTCCCCACAGCCTGAGGAGGCAGCAGCAGGCTGAATGGGAACCTTTCTCCCACTCCCCACCGGAATGGGGCTGCTTTGTGGTCAGGTGCCCCCTGTGCCCATGGCAGGTGGGGGGCTCCATGGAGACCTCACCTCTGAGCGAGGGAGCTCAGTGTCCTGGGTGCCTGCACAGGCTCTTGCATCCGGGTTGTGTGACTTTGGACCCGTGACTTAACCTCTCTGAACTACTTTTCTCATTTGTAAAGGGGGGTGACAGTACTTACTAGAGGATGCACAGCACACATCTGGCCCACAGGAAAGGGTAATATCCCTTGAGCTATGTCATGGATTGAATTGTGTCCCCTCAAAAAGATAGGTTGAGGTCCTAACCCTTGGGGCCTTGTCTGGAAATAGGATCTCAGTAGGAATTAGGATCATGATGTCATACTGGAGTGGAAACCCTGGTGGCATAGTGGTTAAGAGCTACGGCTGCTAACCAAAAAGTCGGCAGTTCAAATCCACCAGCCCCTGTTTGGAAACTCTATGGGGCAGTTCTACTAGTGTTACTACGAGTCTGAATGGATGGGTTTTGGTGTACTGGAGTGGGGTGGGTCCTAATCCCATCTGAGTGCTGTTCTTATAAAAAAAGGAGAAGAAGCACCGAGAGACACAGAGGGAGAGGACACCAGGTGAGCTGTAAACTGAGGAACCCGCAGGGCCTCCAGAAGTTAGGAGAGAGGCATGGAAAAAGTAGGTTCTCTCTCACAGCCTCTGAAGGAATCAACAGAGCTGACACCCAGATCTCGGACTCTCGGCCTCCAGAACTGTGAAACAATAAATTTCTGTTGTCTAAAGCACCCGCTTTGTGGAATTTTGTGAAACTAAGACAGGGAAGAAGGGCGTGGCCTCTTCTCCTGCTCTGCCTCCACCTTCTCTCAGAGCAAACGCTCAGCATCTGGTAAGGTGCACTGGGCAGATCCAGCTCAGGACCAGGCAGCTGTGGGGTCAGGGAAAGGCCTCTGGCTCGGGTCCCTTCTCCAACGCTGTCTAGATGGTAAGACCTGAGGCAAGTCATTAAACTTTTCAGGATCTCACTTTTATCAGCTATAAACCAAAACCAACCCTTGGCCATCGAGTTGATTCAGATTCATGGTGACCCCATGTGTTACGGAGTAGAACTGAACTCCACAGGGTTTCCTTGGCAGTAATCTTTTTATAGAAGCAGATTGCCAGGCCTTTTTTCCATGGTGCCACTGGGTGGGTTTGAATCACCAACCTTTCAGATAGTAGATGAGTTGCAAACCATTTGCATCACCCAGGGGTGGACAAATATTAAAACCTTCCCTAACACCTCACAGGTGTATTATGAGGTTCAAATGAGATAACAATGTGCATGGAGTCATTTTATAGACTCCCCCATCCCCATCTTAATGACTGTTGTGGTTATTCCTGTCATAGGAGGGAATTCTGAGAATGACAGAGAAGTGTCACAGGGGAGCTTGCTTTTTTGGGAGAATGCAATCCTGTCCTAAGTGGCTCACAGAGACAGAAGCCCAGTAGGCATGCTTGCAAGTGTTTCTTCTACTGCTCCTGGGTTCAGGTACGTTGCTACCAAGTGGCAACCGAGCCTACTGAATTTCTGAATCTTTTCGGGGGAAGAGAACTATTTATTTCGTGCCTGCTCTGTGAAAGGGGCTTTATATTCTACATCTCATTTGACTCCCTCAGCAACCTTAATAGATATGCATAACAGGCCCCGATTTAGAGATGAAAGGATTAGTCTCAGAGAGTTTAAGTAACACTGTCACAGTCACACAGCAAAGCTGGGATTTGAAGCTAGACTTGAAATGCGTGTATATCCTGGGCTCCTTCCATGTACTGCCTTTTCACATTCGGCATGATTATTTCTCCTGCTTGTGTTTTCTAGCAAATAAAGCACTCCAAGCCTTATTTAAACAAATAAATAAAACATCCACATGTCATTAAAACAGTTGGACTTGAGTTTCATTTACAGATGATGCTTTAGAGCAAATTACAATAAACAAATCTCAAGATATATGAATACCTCTTTTCTCTCCCTAAAAACCAAAAACCAAACCCATTGCTGTTGAGTCAATTCCAACTTGTAGCAACCCTATAGGACAGAGTACAACTGCCCCACAGGGTTTCCCAGGAGCTGTTGGTGGATTTGAACTTCTGACCTTTTGGTTAGCAGACATAGCTCTTAAGCACTACCACCAGGGTTTCCTTTCTCCCAACTAGCTATTTTTATCCTTAGTCTCTTCCCTCTTTCTTTCCTCTGTACGTACCTTCAAAGATCATGTTTCAGATCTTTCTATTCATTTATTTAATCTTTTTCAAAAAGCCCCTCCAGGCCCCCTACCACAAGCCTTCTCTTCCCAGTTTGTCCTTCTCTGTCATCCCAGAGAACAGCCACATTGCCTCTTTTTCCCTACCCCCTGCCAGGAGGCCCCCATCCTCTCCACAAGGAGACCGGGCGAGTCTCTCTCAGGGAAATGCAAAACCCTGGTGCTATGGATTGAGTTGTGTCCCCTCAAAATATGTATTGAAATCCTAACCCCTCTACCTGTGGATGTAATCCCATTTGGGAACAGGGTTTTCTTTGTTATGTTAATGAGGCCCTATCAGTGTAGGGTGTGCCCTAACCTAATCACTTCTGAGTTATGAAGTGCGGCCTAGCCACAGAGACAAGCAAGCCAAAAGGGGGTGGGGGATAGACGCCACAGGAAAATTACCAAGGAACTGAGGAACAAAAGCTGGAAAGAGACAAGGATCTTTCCCCACAGACGGCAGATAGAGAGCCTTCCCTATAACTGGTGTCTTGTATTCGGAGTTCTAGCCTCCAGGGCTGTGGAGAAAATGAGCTTCTGTTCTTTCAAGCCACCCACTTGTGCTGTTTCTTTACAGCAGCACTAGGAAACGGAGATACCTGGTTTTCCCTTCCTCCGCCTTAAGGGAGGCCTCCTGGCCCTTCATTCTCCAGGACAAGAATGGGACATCTTTCTCTCTTTTCTCTCTCTGCCGAGTTCCCTCTCTGACTTGAATCTGTGTCCAATGCTGGGACAACTTACCTCCTCAGCTCCAGATTCTTCTCCAGTTGAGATGACAAATATCTCCAAAGGAGCAGAACACAGGGAGGGAAAATGAGCTGCTTCCGTTACAACTCACCTCTGGGTTCTGTCCCATGACGGGGTCAGGGGATGGGCTCACACAGGGCCAGTGTTGCTCCTCCTTCCCCTCCAGTGTGAAATGAGACAAGCCAGGGTGGGGGTTGGGGGTGGGGGTTGACCTGATATTAATGCACAGCCATCACCCCACCCACAGAGAGGGCGTGGGTTTCTGGTCCTTCTGAGAAGGCCATCTCCAGACACCGCACCAGTGGGAATCTCCCCCAAAGCCTACTGGGGGCTCCTGGAGGGCAGTGGCTCCCTCTTAGTTGGCTCTGCAATTCCAGCACCAGTTTTGGCATCTGGCCCACAGCAGGATCTTGGTAAAGGTTTGAGGAAGGACTGAGTATCCCGTTTACACCCCTGAGAAAGTTCATTGGGCACATAGTGAATGGTAGTAATCTTCTCCTGCTTAGAATCTCTGGAATAAATACAGAATTCAGCGAACTGCACAAAAAATTCTGTGACAAGAAATTAAAGATTATTTTGAGGAGGGCGAAGGAAGTTGGAGTCTCTGACTTGGCCCTCTGGTGTCCTAGGTTCTACCCTCCTGCTCCTTGTCGGGGGTCGTGAGCTCCGTCATGGCCCCGCTGTTTCAGAAGAGCAGAAGATCCCTCTGCAATGCCTAAGGAGGATCCCTGTCACCGTCCCGCACCCACCTGACTGACACGTCAGCCGTGGCAGTGAGAAAGCGCTCATTAGCCCGTGACATTTAGCAGGAAGCTTTTCACCTCCGCTTCCCCTGAGAGGTGATAACAAAAGTTTGTCTGATCTTCCTTTTCCTATCTTCCCAGCTCCCTGGCACCCTCAGTCCTTTTCATCCCTGCGTTTGAGGGAGAATGATCTCCTGTCTCTAGGATGTGCCAGCAGGGCAAACAGCAGTCTCTGGGGAGACCAGGCAGCTTTCTTCCTCTCTCTTCAAAGGGCCTTTGGAGCCCTGCAGTCCGGGGGGTGAATAGGATGTGTGTGCCCTTGTTTTTCAGGAGGCTGGAATCAGCTGCTGAGCAGAGCAGGGGAAGCTGGGGTTCTCCTTCCCTTCCCCATTTCCAGGACCCAGTAAGGAGGGGCCGGGTAAAACGCATGTTTGGCTCCTGGGGTGGGCTGGGGAGAAGGCCAGGAGCCTGTGTTGTCACTTAAGAGGAGGCTGGGTGGAGCTGGGACCTGAGCAAGGACTTTCACAGAGGAAGAAAGAGGGTCCTGCTGATGCTGTACTGGGAGGGGTTGGTCCAGTGTGGCTGGTCTGGGCCAAGAGTCAGGCTGTGTACTGGACATTGGGGAAAATTCATAGCTGACATGGAACTTTCCGAATACTTGTCGAGGAGGGATAACTTTTTTGTTGCTGTTGATTTTTTTTTAATTGTAAAAATATGTATAATACAACATTTGTCAATTCAACTTTTTTCAGGTGTACAGCTTAGTGATATCAATTACATTAATCATGTTGTGTAATAATTACCCTTAATTGGTGCCAATCTTCTCATCCCATGAACAGAAACTCACTTCTTCCTAAACAATGGCTCCCTGAGGAGGCCTACATTTGTGGGCTCAGTTGCTCCACCAGAAATCATGTTAAGGAGTTTATGACAGGGCTTTCTGAGACCTTCAGAGTGGGATTCGGGAAAGAGAAGGGGGGTCCTGGTTCTCCTTGACCCCTGTAATCCAGCCCACCCAGGAAGAGTGGCCCCAAGGGAAGGGGGGCAGGAAGCTGGCTCCTGAGCTGATGGAGCAGCTGGAGAGGTAAGAGCCAAGGGATGGCACTGGGGGCTGCTGCTGCTCCCTCCTGCCTTGGCAGAAACCCCTTCCCCTCACTACTCAGGTGGTTGCTTGGGAAAAGAGGACAATCAGCCAGAGCCCACTACATTGTTCAGTGAGCCAAAGCTTCCAAGACAAAACCGGTGACCCCTCAGATAGACTATTTTGGCCTTAGGTGTGAAAATCTGACCTCCCCAGCAGGCTGGCAGCCCTTAGGGAGGGAGGGCTTGTCATGCCCAGCAGGGCAGTGGTCACAAATTTAGATGTCACTGGGGCTGGTAGGTCAGGGTCAGGGACACCAGAATGAGAGGACAGGGGAGTGGCCTGGGCGGCATGTTAGCTGTCCAAAGGAGCTTGCAGCCTCGGCCATTGTGGTCACCCAGGCCTGCCGATGCTCCCAATTTTCCAATCAAAGTCAGAAGAAGATTTTTAAAAAAATTTTTATCATAAAAAATTTCAAACCGACATACAAGCAGAGGGGGTAGTAAAATGAGCCCATGTAGGCCCATCAACCAAAAACCAAACCAACTGCTGTTGCATCGATTTCAACTCATAGTGACCCTATAGAACAGAGTGGAACGGCTCCATAGGGTTTCCGAGGCTGTAAATTTTTATGGAAGCAGACTGTCACATCTTTCTCCCATGGAGGGGCTGGTGCGTTTGAACCACCAACCTTTCACTTAGCAGCTGAGTACTTTTTAACCACTGGGCTCCTCATAGACCCATTACCTGGATTTAATAATTATCAAGATTTTTCCACCTTTATTTTATCCATAAAAAACATTTTATCTATAAAATGAAATAAAATAAGTAAAATATTGTAATGAAATGTGCAAAGACCTGGAGTCTGAAAACCAAAAGGGAAGAACACACTCAGCATTTCTCAAGCTGAAGGAACTAAAGAAAAAATTCAAGGCTTGAGATGCAATTGTGAAGGATTCTGTGGGGGAAAATATTGAACATTGCAGGAAGCATCAAAAGAAGATGGAAGGAATACACAGAGTCGCTGTGACAAAAAGAACTGGTTGAGGCTCAACCATTTCAGGAAGTAGCATGTGATCAAGAACCAATGCAAGAAGCCCAAGCTGCACTGAAGGGGATGGCGAAAAACAAGGCTCCAGGAATTTATGGAATACTAACTGAGATGTTTCAAAGAATGGATGCAACTTGACGGCACCCAACAACAATGACAACAATTCTACCTATGGAGCCCTGGTGGGGTAGTGGTTAAGATCTCAGCTGCTAACCAGAAGGTCGGCATTTTGAATCTACCAGCAGCTCCTTGGAAACCCTGTGGGGCAGTTCTACTCTGCCCTACTCTCCCCCAACTTGACGGGAACATTAAAAAAATTTTTTTTATCTGTCTTTTTATCTATTCTTCTTTATTCTGATCTTTTAAATGTGAAATCTCCAGACTTTTAAATGTTGGCTCAAGTTTTTGGAATGTACCCATGGACCAAAAAAATGTCTCTGTGAGTTAGCTTTGTCTGGGGTCACCAGTGTGCAATCCTGCTCAGGGCAGCAGGGCTCCTCCAGCTGGGTGGGAAAAGGCCAGAGCCCGGGCAAGCCTCCCCGCACCTCATCCTGACTGTACCCCAGGCCTCATAGCCTGCCTGCATATGGCCCCCAAGGGTCACCTACAGCCCTACTCTTCATGAAAGGTACCTGGCTTCAGCCCTTAAGTCTAGGAATGGGGAGAGTATGAGTAGGGTATGACAAAATCTCACCAGGCCTATAGGATCTGCCCTGAGGGTGGCTTATTTTAGGTAGTTGGGAGGAAGCACTAAAAGAAAGAATTCATTAATTTGACAAGTAGTGCTGAGCATCTACTACTATGTGCCAGGCACTGTGATAGGCCCTAAGATATAGTGGACAAGACAGATAAAAAGCCCTGCCTTTTGGAGCTAACATTCTCGTGGGAAAGTATAGATAATAATAAGATACAAAAGCTTTTAAAGTATATATACATATATGTGTGTGTGCATGTGTGTATAAATATATAAAACCTTCTTATCCTATTATTATCTAATAATAATATATAGATGATAATAGGATAAAATACACATACCCATACATATATACTTACAGGCGCCCTGGTGGTGCAGTGGTTAAGAGCTTGGCTGTTCACCAAAAGGTCTGCAGTTTGAATCTACCAGCTGTTCCTTGGAAACCCTGGGGGCAGTTCTACTCTGTCCTATTGGGTGGTTATAAGTCAGAATCAACTTGATGATGGCAACAGTTTTGGTATATACAAATAGAAAGGCTCCTTTCTAGGAAACCCTGGTGACGCAGTGGTTAAGTGCTGTGGCTGTTAACCAAAGGGTTGGCAGTTCTAATCCGCCAGGTGCTTCTTGGAAACTCTACGGTGCAACTCTACTCTGTCCTATAGGGTCGCTATGAGTCGGAATTGACTTGATGGCACTGGGTATATATCCTTTCTATCCTATTATTATCAGAACTCACCCACAAGAATATTGGGGAAATACAGATAATAATAGGGATATATATATGTATATGTATTTGGAGCCCTGGTAGCATAGTTCTACTCTGCCCCACAGGGTTGCTATGAGTCGGAACTGACTCAATGATACCTAACAACAACGTATATGTGTATGTATGTATACGTATATATTTGTTGCTGTTGTTGTAAGGTGGTGATAGGCTGTGAATGGCTCCCATTCTCCGTGCCCCCTGGAGAACGCCAGCCTCAAGGGGCACAAAGGCCATCTAGCAGAGGCAAGCAGAGAAGGGTGATGGACAGAGGGGACAGGAATGCTGAAGGTGGTGCTTGAGCCCCCAGACTCAGTGACCTACCTTCAGCTCCCTTCTTGCATTTCTGAATGAGGCGAGAAAGTCCTGTCTTTTGTTTACTTTTACATTGGGTTTTTGCTACCTGCGTAATATATTCATACATCGACTTGTGCATCCTCAGTGCCTGAGCAAGTCGTGGGGAAAGAACACAGTGAGGGCTGGGAGGGTTACAAGAAGGGGAGGCACTGACCATCCCACCGGAGCAGGGCAGGGAGCCTTGTCTGTGAGCAGTGTCTAGTCTGTAGCGGCTTGAGGGCGCTGAGCTGGTATGTCTGTCTGTGCCCGGGAGGTTGTCCTAAGGTCCCCTACAGCTTCCTTCTGAGATGAGGGCTGAGCTCCTCTAAGTGGTCTCTGCATAGCTGTGGGCTGGGAGAGGCTGGTGCAATGAGGGGTGACTCAAATCTCAGCCTTCCTGATGTCCCAGAACCATCAGGGGAAGAAGGGGGCTCATACAATGGTACCACCAATTTTTGTTTGATTGTGCAGTAAATGTGAGCTAAGGGTGAAGATATAGGGGTTCGGCTGTTGGGCAAAAAGATGGGGGTCAGGGAAACTGGGGTGCCATTTATGCCTAACCCCCCAATTTTATGCTGCCCTCATTTGGGGTAGAGTCTCTGGGTGGTACAAACCGTTAATGAACTCAGCTGCTAATAGAAAGGTTGGTGGTTCCAGTCTACCCAGAGGCACTTTGGAAGAAAGGCTTGGCAATCTACTTCTGAAAAAAGAGCCATTGAAAACCCTATGGAGCACAGTTCTACTCTGACACACATGGGGTCACCATGAGGCAGAATCAATACCCTGGGTACTCAAGAGGTACTTGGTGTCAATGTGTCACCTTGGGTGCCCCTCTGTAGACAATGGATCTCACTGTAGTCAGGAGACTGAGCAGATATAAGGTAAGAGGGGCTCCCATATCCCTTCTTCTGCCTGGGTGGCTGGGTAAGAAACAGGGACGGTGAGGCCAGCCCTGGCAGCAGCAGCATGGGGAGTGGAGGGCCTGCCTCTGCAGCACTACCCCCTGGCACCCACCAGAAGCCAGGACCTGCTTCCTGGGTGTCAGAGCTTATGGGCAGGCCCCCTATCTCTCTAGGGGTGACTGAATAAGCCAAAGAAAAGGAGAGGCTGCCTTTTGCTCTGCTCTGGCTATTTCTAACTGTCCTGGCTGTTCTGCAGGACTCCAAGAAGGGAAAGACTGGGGCTGTAGGCTCTGGGACTCCATTTTGGCCTCTGGGACATCGGTCTAGCCTGCCCTGGGGCCGTATCATTCCACCCTTTGCAGCATATGAAGGTGCAAGCCTCGCAGGTGCTGCCACTGAACACAGAATCGGAGGGAATAAGGCAAGGGCTTAGGAGAGCCAGCCCCTCTGTTCCTAGGAAATGTGCCAAGTCTGTCTGTGTGATCACAGCCCCAACCTCCCCACTGTGGCTGAAGCTGCTCTCTGTGTTAGGAAGCTCTGGGAAGGCAGCATGGGGGATATATTTTGGCATCAAACAGACCTCCTTTCAAATCCCTTTTCTATTGCTTACTGGCTGTGTGCTCTTGACCTCTTTGAACCAGTTTTGTCACACGGCACAATGCGGTTAATGGTATCTACCTCCAAGGGATGATGTGAGAGGCCAAGGCGCTATATACGTCAGGAGAGGCTTAGGTGTAAAGGATTAGGATGAGTGGCTCCCAGAGGGCAGAATGTGGGTATGTGGGCACTTTTGTCAAGGACACCCCAAGGGTGTTTGAGGTCCTGGGCAAATAGTGTTTGCAAGTGCCCTGTGTCTTTATAATTTTGCATCACCCAAAATTAGAGTATCGTCACTACTCTGTTATGCAGATTTGTGAGATCCTGCAAAAAAAAAAAAAAAAATACCGTGCTGGCTAGTGAGAGCAACCTGCTTACCAGGCCATCCTGCAACTAGGGCCTGGTCAGGGCCTCAGAATAACTTCATAGACATAAATCTGGGAGCTTCTCGGGAGATCTGGTCAACCCCACTTGTTGGGAGTGAGGGGTGGGTAGAGATGTGAAGAGTGCCCTGAAGGGACAAATCATAAGGACACTTAGTAATTATGATAAAATATATATATATATATATGATAAAAGCACTCTAAATCCCAGGACCCCTGAGGCCCGGGACCTGGGACAGGAGCCCTGCTTGCCTGGGTCTAAGGGTGGTAATATCTGTGTGAAGCCCAGTTTAGATGTTTGCATGACTCAGAGCTAAATTAAAGCTTGGGGTTAGAATGCAAGAAAGGAATTGAGATAGTTAGAGCAAGCGGGGCACTCGAAGATTACTTAAGGCCTGTTTCTTGGGGCCATAGACTAAGGATAAAGAGAGAAAAAGCTTCTCCCAGGCTACCCCATCTTTAGGCTGTCATGAAGACGAAGTGACAGGGAGGTTGCCTTACCTCCTAATGCCCAGTGTGCAGTTGCATGATGGCAGCTGTGGTTGCAGCGTTGTGCCTTGCAGGGTTACATGGAGCTGGCTGGGTGCCAGGATTTTGTGTTGTGGGTCATGTGGAGTGGAGCTTGCAGTGACCTATGGCCCTGCGCATGATTCCGGTGCTGAATCACCTTTGAGATGTGGCCAGGTGTTGAATATTGGGCCTGAGGAAAGCACAGGGACTGTTTACCTGAGCTGAGGGGGTAAGCTGGGGAGGGACTGAGGGGAGGGTTCCTTCCTTGCCCTTTGGGGAATTCCAACTAGACTCCTAGTCATGGGAGCTTGGGGGGCTGAGCAGGTTTCTCTCCAGGAGGGCAGTTCCTCCATCATCCTGCAGGGACCACCCTCCCTGGGAAGGCCTGGCCTCCGGGCAAATGCCTCAGGGCCTGCTGCTCCCTCCCAACTGCCCCACAGGCTACTGGCCAATTCCTGATGGCCCAGTGGGAGCTAAGCCTCTAGGCAGTTGACATGTCCTTTTTCCTGGAGCAGTCTTCAGGGCCCTGGTGTACGTATACACTTTCTACACAAAGGTCCCTGGTCTTCGCTTAAATCCGCCGAGGTGGGCCAGGTAAAAAGCATTTGGGAATGTTTCTGCTTGTTCACTCTCCCAGGAAGAGAATGGAGAAGCAAGTGGGCCAGGCAGGCTCTGCTGAGATCCTGCAGGCCCCCAGGGATGCTGGCCCAGAGTGTCCCTGCCCAGAAATGTGCTGCCTGATCCCCTGCAAGACAGACTCAAACCCTCTACCTGTTCCCCACATTCTGTCTGATACTCTTCATTAGTAGGAAGAGCACCAGACCAGCAAGTAGCAGATTTGGGTTCCAGAATTGGTTGTGTCACTCTTTCTGGGTGACCTTCGGCAAATTGCTCTGCCCTGGTTTGTTCATCTGGAAAGTGGGGATAGTAATTGTATCTATCCTATTGGTTATTCTGAGATGTAGTGAGATCGTGTAGGTGAAAGTGCTTTGGAAAACTGATGCAGTGCTACACAAGTGGTGTTGTTGTTAGTTGCCGTGGACCCGATTCTAACTCATGGCCAACCTTGCGGTATAGTCCAAGGCTTAATAAGCATTTAGCGCCACCCAGGGACTCATACGTAAATGTAAGGTATTACTATTATTTACCTTAAACATCTCTGAGTTCCTACTCATTATTCACAGCCAACCCTAGCCTTTTAATATGCTTCCTCATAGGAAGATCTGAACCAGTGCCCTTTAATCTTTATTGTACAAATGAATCACCTGGGATCTTGTTAACAGTCAGATTCTGTTTCTGTAGGTCTGGGGTGGGGACCCAGAGTCTGCATTTCTAAACTCCCAGGTGATGCAGATACCGCTGGTCTGGGAACCACACTGTGAGTAGCAAGGACCTGAACTACCGCCTCCCAGGAAAGGAGACTGGAATCTTTCTATAATGGATTGAGAGAAGTAGCTTAGAAAATACAGCACAAGTATGGATTTTATGGGTTTATTAAAAGTTTGTTGTCAAAGTTGTCCTCTTGGTCACAAAGATACATTTTGGTCTTTGGGAAAACAGCCAGAGGGAGGTAGGGAGGCAGGAGAGGGAGAAACACAGTGAGACAGAGAGAGACAGAGACAGAAAGACAGAAAAAGAAGGACTCAAGAAGTCTGGGACTGGTGGACAGGTCACTTCCCGGACTTCTCTGCAGAACAGCCACCATTGGTCTTATTAAGAGAGTCTGTGCTGCCCATTCTTGAGCCCACGCTGTTGAAGATTTTGTCAATTTCTTCTGGAAAGTTTTGCTTCTCCTCATTCTCAGTCTCCCGGTGATAGAAGTAGTTGAAGTTGGAGACAATGACAGGCACAGGAAGGGCAATGGTGAGGACCCCTGCAATGGCACACAGAGTGCCCACAATCTTCCCCCCTGGGGTGGTTGGACACATGTCACCATAGCCCACAGTTGTCATGGTGACCACTGCCCACCAGAAGCCATCAGGGATGCTAGAGAAGTGGGACTCTGGTTCATCCACCTCAGCAAAATAGATCGCACTGGAGAAGAGGATGACTCCAATGAAAAGGAAGAAGATGAGCAGTCCCAACTCCCTCATGGAAGCCTTCAGCGTCTGCCCCAGGATCTGCAGCCCCTTGGAGTGGCGGGAGAGCTTGAAGATGCGGAAGACCCTCACCAGGCGGATGATCCTCAGGATGGCCAGGGACATGTTCTGCTGGGCAGTCGGCTCTGTCTCCTGGACCAGCTCTGTGATAAGAGTTGCGAAGTAGGGAATGATGGAGATGATGTCAATGACGTTCATGATGTTCCTGAAGAAGTCTGTCTTGCTGGGGCAGACCATGAACCGGAGCACCAGCTCGAAGGTGAACCACACGATGCAGGTGGACTCCACCATGAAGAAAGGGTCGGTGAACATGGTCTGGGGGAGGACTGTCTTGCTCGTGTTGACACTGGGATCTCTGACCACCTTCAGCTCCCTGTCCTCTCGGAACTCTGGCAATGTCTCCAGGCAGAAGATGGTGATAGAGATGACCACAACCAACACCGAGACCACGGCCACACCGCGGGCAGCGCTGGAGCTCTCAGGATACTCAAAGAGGAGCCAGAACTGCCGGTGGAAGTCATTGGTGGGGAGAGGTCTTTCAGGGTTTTTGATGAAGCCTTCATCCTCCCGGAACTGGTCCATGGCCTCGATGCCCAGCTCATAGAAGGAGATCTCATCAGCAAAGACGTCAATGGGGACGTTGGCTGGGCGCCGGATTTTCCCGCCAGATTGGTAATAATATAGGATTCCATCAAAACTGGGCCGGTTCCGGTCAAAGAAATACTCATTTCTCGTGGAGTCGAAGAACTGCATCCTTTTCTCTCGGTCTCCTAAGAGGGTCTCTGGGAACTGATTAAGAGTTCTGAGCTGGGTCTCGAACCTCAGCCCAGCAATGTTGATGACCACGCGCTGGTTTCCTTCCTTCAGGGCCACTGACTCAGGCCCTGGGGGATCGAAGTAGTCTCCTGAAAGCTTGGAGAAGGTGGTCTCCTGGTTAGTGCTGTCACTGACGACGATCCCCCAGTTGGAGAAGGGCCTGCTCCCAGGCCGGACTTTTGAACTGGTTGGGTCGAAGCCTGTGGCATAGCCTGGCTCTTCCTGGATTTCGTCTGAGTTGTCAAAATTGACCAGCGCAACCTCCATTTCTTTCCAGCCATGCACATCCATCCTAGGGGAGTCAGGGGAGCAGCATGAAGACCCTCAGCCTTCCCTGCCTGCTATAAGCTGTGGAGAAGAAGTTCATTGCATAGGAGCAGCTGGCTCTCAGTTACTGAGGTAAGGTATACCAGAGAATTGAAAAATGACCTATTTTTAGCTTGGGAAGGAACCTCGTGGTTATTTTGGCAACATTCTTCCCTTGAAACCAGTTTGCACCCCCTGAGTTTGCACACACTAAAAAAAAAAAAAAAACTTGCAAAGAAGGAGCCTGACTGAGGGGGGCGGGGACTGTCCCTAAGAAGGGTCTCTATACACGATGGCAGAGAGGGGACCAAAGTAAAAGATGAAGTTAATGTGTCTTAATAATAAAAACATAAATTTGTATTCACATGAAGTCCCTGAGTTTACCCAACATTTTTCTGTGTATGCCCAGTCTCATCTTTAATGCTTCCTAACCCTTCACACATTCTTTTGATTATATCTTCAAAATATACCTAGAATCCAGCCATTTTTCATCACCTCCTCCATCACCTCTTGGACCATGTGGTGGAGGGCAAAGAGTGGATACATGGACCCAATTGGGATTTTGTAGGGAAGGAAGAACAAGAGGCTGGATGGTGGGCAATCAACATTGTCCTCAACAGCAAGTTCCTTAAGCTATCTGTGCCTTAGACGCTTCATTTGTAACTCCTAGGGTTGTTTTTGAGAGTACATTACATGAGATAAAACCAGAAAACCAAGCCTGTTGTTGTTGATTCTGACTCAGTGACTTCATGTATTACAGAGTAGAACTATTCTGTAGGGTTTTCTTGGCTGTAATCTTTATGAAATCAGATCGCCAGGCCTTTCTTCTGTGGCACTACTGGGTCGGTTTGAACCATCAAACTTTAGGTTAGTGGTCGAGAGCGAACTGTTGCCATTCCGAGACCTTAATAAATGAGAAGAAACCAAAAACCAAACCCATTGCCATTGAGTTGTTTCTGACTCATAGTGACCCTATAAGACAGAGTCAAACTGCTCCACAGGGTTTCCAAGGAGCAGCTGGTGGATTCGAACTGCTGACCTTTTGGTTAGCACCGTAGCTCTTAACCACTGTGCCACCAGGGCTCCATTAAATGAGATAGCATATGCAAAATGCGCAGTGGTAAGATCAATATATGATAGCTATTGTTTTAAGGATCCCTGGTGGTGCAGTGGTTAAGTGCTTGGCTGCTAACCAAAAGGTCATGGTTCAAACCCACCAGCTGTTCCGAGGGAGAAAGATGTGGCGGTCTGCTTCCATAAAGAATACAGCTTTGGAAACGCTATGGGGCAGTTCTAATGTGACCTATAGGGTCGCTATGAGCTGGAATTGACTCCATGGCAATGGGAGTGTTGTTTTGATGTCAGCTGCTAACTGAAAGGTTAGAGGTTTGAGTTCACCCACAAGTTGGAATTGGCTCAATGACAACTGGTACCGGTACTGTTTTTGGCAACTTCCCACATAACAGGAATTTTCAAAGCCAACAGCCATTGGTACTGTTTTGGTCTAAGTCCAAGGTGTTTATGGGGAGTGATTTCAATTTTAAAAATCATATTAGGTAGGCGGGAAGAAAATGTGTGTATGTGTGTGTGTGTGTGTGTGAGTGTGTGTGTGTGTGTGAGTGTGCTGGGATCGAGGTTAAGGAGAGCATGCCCAACAGGCTTGAATATCCACAAACATAGACCAAGATTCCTTCCTCAGATCCACTCAAGTGTCCATTTCAGTTTAAGAACACCGAAGCCAGACAGATGTGGGGCTGGGACTCCAACCTTGTGCTTGCTTATGGCTTCAGACTAGCACTCTCTCCTTTGGGGTCCTGGCCCGGGAATGGCTTTCCCTGCTTATCACCATCTTGCTGTGAATCCCCACCCCACATCTTTCAGTCTGAGAGGAAGGGGTATCATCAGGGGGCTCTGGAGCAGAGGACATGGGAGCCACTTTCTTTTTTTACTGTGGTAAATACGTGTGCAACAGATCATTTGCCTTTTCAACATTCCTCACACGTACAATTCAGCGATGTTAGTTATATTTATCAAGTTGTTCAACCACTACCATTATCAGTTCCCAAATTTTGGGGAACCACTTCTGTGCGGCTAGAGTGGGCCCTTATTAGGAGTCTTCTCTTCAGGCTAAGAGCAGAAGTCACGTGAGGATTAGGGGGCTGTTTGGAGACCCTGGTGGCATTGTGGTTAAGTGCTACGGCTGCTAACCAGAAGTCAGCAGTTTGAATCCACCAGGCACTCCTTGGAAACTCTAGGGGACAGTTCTACTCTGTCCTACAGGGTTGCTATGAGTTGGAATCGACTTGACAGCAACGGGTTTGGTTTTTTGTTTTGGGCCAAATAATTAACTTCCTCTCCTGGGAATAGGACCACCTTCCCTTGTCCCCTCTTGGACTCCTCTTTGTTTCTTCCACCTCCAGCTCCAAGTGGCAGATAGGAGGGTGGCTGGTAAGGATCAGGTGATGTAGGAGATGGCCCACAGGAGCATGCTGTGTGGGTTGCCCCCCACGCCCCATTTAGCTACATCAATATTGGTCATTATAGACACAGGGAAAAGAGAACTAAAACTAGTCTTGGGAACAAGAGACCTGGCTTGAGGCTCAGCCCACCACTTATTTGTATATTTTTGAGCAAATCACTGTGTTTTATGAGCCTCGGTTTTCTGATTTGTTCAATGGGAAGAAATAATGGCAGTTCCTACCTCAAAGATTATACTGAGAACTAAATAAGGTGATAATATCCATGAGAGCACTTTGTAAATGACAAATCATACTAAAATGTTAGGAATGCCCGCTCCCCCACTCCTCTCTCCTTCACTCCATACATAAAAACAGCAAGAAAGCACACTCTATGCTTGGTATGGCATCACATTTCCCCAGGAGGGACTCTCAGCTGCAGCCAAGTGGTTGTCTCACTATCCTCCCAACCCCCACTGTCCAGTCCTGCCTCCAGACTTTTGTTCCTGTGTGCCCCCTGCCTAACATCCCCTTTCCCTCTCTCATGTCTCTCCTAGTCCTCCCTGCCCTTTGGGGGCTGTTAGGCCCTGTCCTGTCCGCAAGGCCTGCCTTGACCAGCCTGGCTTTCGTAGAGCCCTCTGCCTCTCCCAGCTCCTGGCCTCCTTGCCTGGATCACTCATGTCTTCCCTCGGTTTGGAAGGCTAGCTTCCAGGAGGCAGCCTCAGCTCTTCAACTCTCTTGCAAGTTTTTAGGGTGCAATGCAGCATCTGATGGAGTTTTCCTTACTACTCTGCAGGGTTTCATAGGACAGAATTCACCTCTGATCCCCAAGTATGTCATCCCAGTGCCCAGTTCAAAATGGCACATAGGTGACTGATAACGGTCAGGGTAGTGTAGGAGGTGGCGGGTCAGGGGCAAAGTTCAAACTGTGTATTCTGCGGATGTGCAGTGAATGAATGAATGAATGAATGAATGCAAGCTCATGAGGGTAGGTCCCATGTCTGTTCTGTGCATCACTAGGAATCAGGATCCCTAGGTGGTGCAAACGGTTAACACACTCAGCTGCTAACCAAAAGGCTGGTGGTTTGAGTCCACCCAGAGGTGCCTTAGAAGAGAGACCTGTCAATCTGCTTCCAAAAAATCGGTCACTGAAAACCTTATGGAGCACACTTCTACTCTGACACAGATAAGGTCTCCATGATTGGGAGTCCACACGAGGGCAACTGGTACTGGACGACCCTAGCACCTAGTCCAGGGCTTAGTCCATCCAAGGGCTCAATTAACCTCTGGTGAGTGAATGAATGAGTGATGAATGAATGAAGTGTGGTAGGCAGCACACCGGGCTTGGAGCCAGGACACCTGCAACGTCTTTACTGCTTTCTGATCACTGACAACTTACTTTCTGTTTTTGAGCCTCCATTTCTTCACCTGTAAGAAGGAAACATGCTGAGTGAAAGAAGCCAGACAAAAAAGGGTACACACAGCAAAATTCCATTTATACAACATTCTAGGAAGTGCAAACTGGTCTACAGTGGAGGAGAGCACATCAGTGGTTGCCTGGAGACGGGGGCGGGCGGGGGAGGAGGGGTGACGGGGCGGGGCGGGGGGAGTGGGGGGGGCGCTCGGGAAATCTCCCTTAGGGGTGGTGATCACATGTATTGTCTGGATGGTGGCCATGGCTTCCCAGGTGTATAGGTATGTCAAAACTCATCAAATGACACACCTTAAACCTAGTGTACCTCATTTTTACCTCAATAAAGCTGAAACAGGCAAACAAACAAAAAAAGTACAAGTTCTGCCAATGATTTTTCAAAATTTTTGTAAGGACCAAATGAGATGATGAAATTGTTGTTAGTTGTCATTGAGTAGATTTCGACTCACAATGACCGCTTGTGTGCAGAGTAGAACTGAGCTTCATAGGGTTTTCTTGGCTGTAATCTGTAAGGAACTAGATGACCAGGCCTTTCTTTCGTGGCACTCGTGGGTGGGTTCGAACCACCAACCTTTAGGTTAGCAGTGGGGCACAAACCATTTGCGCCACCTAGGGACCGTGATGATGAAATACCGGGGTGCTTTGTAGATTGCACAAGTCACATGGAAGGAGGGATTGCACTTCCTCTGGACTCAGGGCAGTGCCCAGCACCATGCCTGCTCAGGCTTCGAGGGCTCAGCCAGTCGTGGCCCCCAGAGACCAGCCAGCAATGCAGCCTCCTGTAGAGGGGGCAGTGGAGGCACCTTCTCTCACAGCACCCAGGCAGTCCCCGGCCACACAAGGCTGGCTCCCCTCAGCTTAGCGCTTGGCATTTTTGTCCGTTTGGTGGTGGGAGAGAAGCTGCTGTCCACACTGGGCAGAGTGGTTATGCTCTGTTTTAAATGTTGTTGTTGTTGTTAGTTACTGTCGTGTCAGGTCTGACTAATGGTGACTTTATGCACAATAGAATGAAACGCTGCCCAGTCCTGTGCAATCCCCATGATTGGTCACAGATTGGAAAATGTTCTGTTGTGGTCTGTAGGGTTTTGATTGGCTCATTTTTGGAAGTAGATCACCAGGCCTTTCTTTCTAGTTCATCTTAGTCCGGAAGCTCCCCTGAAACTGTTTAGCATCATAGCCTTTGCAGTTACTATTTCATGGGAGCCAATCAGGGTTAATTCTGCCCCTTCAGACTCCCAGCCCTGGTCACCCTCCTCTACCCCATACTGGCTACCTGGGAGAAGATGGATGTCCTGGGTGGGTGTGGTGGAGCACCCAGTGAGGGTGAAGATGTGGAGTTAGGGGCATTCAGTTGTCGGCTCCCATTACATTAGGCAGTGTCCTGGAGCCCGTTCAGCTGTGTGTGACCTTCTTGATGTCTTTGGCTCTGAGTCAGAGATCTTTCCATCTGCCCAGCACTCTGAGGCCTTGATAGAATTACTTGAGGCTGGCCTCTCACCCACAGCTGAAGGGTTGCTGTGATGCCTGATGTCACTCATATCTGCTGTGTGGCACAGCACCAGGGGAGTGCATAGGGTTAAAATGGACCTCTTCCCCTCTGCGCATAATGCGCATCTCTCCAGGTCTCTACCTGGGCAGCTCCTGCCACCTGCAGTGCCTGAAGGTGCAGCTTTCCCTAAGGACTCCAAGGGAAGGCACCTTTGCCCTCCTGAGCACCCCCTAGGACTTTGTCTTCACATCTCTTTTGGCACAACTTTATTTGATCCCTGTTTTTTCTTCCCAGGGCTTTGTCATCACTGGGTCCCTTAATGTCATTTTTAAAAAAATTGTGGTAGATATGTATGTAACAAAACATTTTCCATTTTAACATTTTTTTACACATACAGTTTAGTGACATGAATTACGTTCATTGTATTCAACCATTACCGACATCTGTTTCCAAATTTTTTCATCACTTTTAATAGATCAGTGTCCCCTAAGCAATGAAATGAGTCCACCTTTCTTCCTCCTTCCTGCTCACCCATGGTAACCTCAAATAAACTTTGGTCTCTATACACTTGCCTAGTCTAGATATTTCATATAAATAGGGCCATACAATACTTGTCTTTTTGTGACTGACTTATTTCATTTATCATGGTGTTTTCATGGTTCCTCCATGTTGTAGTATGTGTCAAGACTTCATTTTATCTATGGGTAAGTACTATCCCTGGATGTGTGTCCCACATTTTGTTTAGCCACTCATTCATCGATGGGTGCCCAGCATCCTGCGCATGGAGCCAGGCCAGTCCACTCATCCTCCCCAGCCACCACATTTTACACTTTCTTCTCTTCTGCCTTTGCTCACTCTCTTTTCTCCCAGAGCCAAACCAACTTGATTTTGAATCCCAGCCCTGCCACTCACTAGCTGTGTGGCCTTGGACACATCACCACCTGCGCGAACCCCTCTATAAAATGGAGCTAATAATGCTTCCCACAGTACTCTGGGGAAGAGTAAGATAATGTATATTAAGTGTATAGCACAACGCCTGGAGCTTAGTAGGCCTTCCGTAAATGGGAGTGGCTATCATTCTCCTGCCTGGCCCCTGGGTGGTGCAAGCAGTTTGTGCCAGATTACTAAATAAAAGGTTGGCGGTTCAAACCCACTCAGGAGTGCCGTGGAAGAAAGGCCTGGCCATCTGCTTCTGTTAGGATTACAGCTTTGTAACACATGCAATGGCTATAAGCTGGAATCTACTCAACAGCAATGAGTTTTTTTTTACCATCTCTTGCGCTGTCTATTCTGGGAAGCCTTTCCTGTCCACCTGGCACAGCCCACAGTGGTCCCAGCTGCCCCTCCGTGCTCTGTAGCTTTTCCTGGCTGTGCCCAGTCTGTGGGTGTGGTGTTGTGCTGGCAGGCTCTTCCCCGACTAGATGCGCACTTCCTGCAGGCAGGGCCTTGTGGGAGCTCAGCCTGTGCCTCATCCAGAACAGCTGCTCCTTAGACATCTGTGGATGGTGCCAGGGCTGTGGTTCGGGCTGCTCAAGGTCACAGAGCCACACTGAGCAGTGTCCTGAGCCCATCTGATGATGGCCTTATCTCATAGGTTGTCTTCAGTTGCTTAGCAACCTCAATACCTCCTACACATTCAGGTGAGACAGTAGCTGTCCCTGAGTCACAGGAGGGGTGAAAGAAGTCTTCATGCGCAGATAACTGTGTATGCTGCATCGCGGGGGCCCGAGAGCCTCAGGGCCAGGGAGCCAGAGCTGCGCAAAGGACAAGCCCAGATGTGGGAGGGCTGGCAGCAGGAGGCGGGACAAAGAGGTGGTGGCAGACAGACCTGGCCCAGGGCAGGCTCCCACTGTCTGTTGAATGAGGGAAGGGGTGGCATGACAGGCAGCCCTTGGCACTGCTGTGGCTGGACGCAAGAGGGAGCTGTTGGTCTGCTGGAAGCTGTGTCTGGTCCACTCTGCTTTGGTGTGTGATGGGCCCCTTACTTTCGTCTTTGATGCTCCCTCTCTTTTACCTTCTAGATTCAACCGGGCATCAGCTCTGGCTGGTTCTCCTTCCATGATAGCTTGCACCTGTCCTTTCCCTGGTCCCTGCCACTCCTTTGGTCCAAGCCCATCTCTCTGGCTCACACTGAGCCACTATCAGGACTTCAGTTAGGAACCAGAAGGGTGTTGATTCTGTTCTGTTCTTGCCAGTAGTTGGGATTATGCTACCCCACTCTCTAAGGACTCAGTTTCCCCAGCTAGGAAATGGTAAGATGGGCTCTTAAGCAAGGTTTGCTGCCTCTGCTGTTTACACTATAGGAGGGCCCTGGGTACTGCAAGCAGTTTCCCATCTGCTACTAACCTTTTTTTTACTAACCTAAAGGTTGGTGGTTCAAATCCACCCAGCGGTGCCACAGAAAAAAGGTCTGGCAATCTGCTTCCATAAAGATTACAGCCAAGAAAACACTATGGAGCAGTCCTAATCTATAACACATGGGGTTGCCATGAGTCAAAATCAACCTGACGGCAGTAGGTTTGCCATCTTTAGCTGCTTACCCTAGCCCTCCTTGCCCCTTGTGGAGAGGTAAAGGCAAGTACCTGGCTTTCCCCAGCCTTCCAGAGCAGAAGGCAAAGGGCAGACATGGCAGCTCTGGAGACATCAGGTTCTCCATCCATGGTCAAAAGCTCAGGTCCTGGGGGCAGACAGGGAGGCCAACTCTCCCTCCTGGCCTGGTCACTCACTGTGTCACTGTGGACAAGTTACTTCACCGTGGACAAGTTACTTAAGCTCTCTTGATTTAAGGTTCCTCATCTCTTAAATAGCCTTGCTAGGGCCTGCCATGTACGTTTGTGGTGAAGATTACCAGTGATGCCATATACAAAGCACGTTGCATGTAATAGGTGCTCAGTGAGGGCTAGTAGCTAGTGTTACCTGGGCCACGAGTCAGGGGTCAGACCAGGAAATGACCACTTCTCCTTTCCCTCTCCTGGCACTAGTAAAGGGTGTGTCACACCCTGACTAGTGCAACAGTCAGGCTGAGCCTGCTGGGACAGGTGGGTGTGCTGGTCAGCGATGTGGATGCTGTGGGTGGAACTCCCTGGGGTTGTTGGGGACGACGGGTCATCTTGTGTGGGCTGTAATCGAATCCGCTCAGCCTGTGCGAAGCTACTTCCTCCTGTCCTGCTGTCCTGTCTGGAGGGGCAAGGAGATTGCTGCAGCTACCTACGCTCATACTGACCAAGCATTCCGACACACGGATCAGTGGAGCCTCCCAATGTCCTTAAGGTAAGTAGGGATTATTACCCCCATTTTACAAGTGAGGAACCTGAGGTCCAGAAAGGCTGATGGTCCTTTGGCTGCTGAGTTATATATAAAGCTGTGACTCAATCCGAAGTTTTCAAGTTCCAAAACCAAAGGTCTTCCCTCTATTTTGCAGTTCCACAATAGCTGATCCGCTACATGTGTGGTCTGTTCTCAGTCAACCAGGGACTGTGCCCAGTATACAAACACATATGCATACACACACACACATTTACAGACAGACACACACAGCCACACACAGTTACACAGTCATAGCCCCCCCCACAAACATACTGTCAGCCATACACAGACACACACAGACACACATAGCCACAGTCACATATAGCTACACACAAACACACACTCAGTCATACACAGACACACAGCTGCAGCCATACATAGCCACAGAGACCCAGCCACATGCACACACACACACGCTACCACGCACAAATACACAGCCACATACAACTACAGACACAGATGTACACAGAGACACAGACAACACCCTGACAGTCACACATAGCTATACAGACACAGCCCTCACAGCTACCGCACAGACTCGCACAGATACAGACACACACACACTTCAGACATACATACCAACATGGCCATGTGTGCCATCTCAACAAACAGCCACAAACACATCCATGCTGCACGTAAAAACTACCCAGACACCTAAACCCACAGATATCCATGAACCATGTACGAATGTGTGGACACTCAGACGCGGACCTCTATCAACAAATTTGCAGCCCCAGAAACCACCCACGTGCACAGATGTTTTTGTTCCAGGGTGCCCTGGCACCCCTCCCCCATCTCCTCGCTCTGCCTCTTGGAACAGGAGAATGTTCTGTTACTTGGAGTGATTGAAAGAAGACAAGGAGGGCTGGAGGGGGCTCAGCAAGCCCATCACGTGGCTCTCTTCCTTGTTAGCCTGGCGGTGAGCTCGGCGTGGGCAGTGTGTCTCTCTCCCTGCAGGGACTGCTCAAGGACAGAGCTGTCTTCCTAAAGAGGCAGAACGACGCGGGCAAGAGCTCTTTCATCTAAAACCTAGCAGCAGCAGCAGCAGCGATGCTGAAAACAATTATCTCAGGATAATTCATGCCAGCAGGAATATAAGGGCTTACAACTTAACTGCTATTAACTATAGAGACAGGAGCAGCTCCCCCCGCCCAACGCTGGGGGAAAGCTGGCTCTGGAAGTCAGCTGGGAGGCAGAACACCTAGGGCCTTTCTGGGGAACCTCGTGACTTTGTGCACCATCAAGACCGGTATTGCCTGCCTGTTTGTCCTGGAGAGAAGGACATGTCTGTCTCTGATGGTAACAGGTGCAGGCTCTGGGGGCCAGAATAGGTGCTGGAGAGATCAGCGTGGCCTGAGTAACTTCCTGCCGGTGACCGCTGTATTAGTTTCCTAGAGACGCTGTAACAAAGTGCCACAAACTAGGGGGCTTAAAACAACAGAAATTTATTCTCTCAGTTCTGGAGGCTAGAAGTCTGAAAGCAAGGTGTCAGGAGGGCCATGCTCCCTCTGAAGGCTCTAGGGGAAGATCCTATCTTACCTCTTCCAGCTTCTGGTGGTGGCCCCAGGCATTCCTTGGCCTGTAGATGCATCACTCCAGTCTCTCCCTCCATCTTCAAGTGGCCGTCTTCCTCTGTGTCTGTCTCTCTGTCTCTCTCCTCTTTTTATAAGGATACCAGTCATATCGGATTAGGGGCCACCCTGCTGCAGTATGGGAGTCCCTGGGTGGGAATCGGTTCTCTGTCCAGCCTTGCTCCCTTCAAGGTCCTTCTCAAGTCCTATCCCCTACCTCATGTCTTCCTCAGGCACCTATGTTCAGGGAGGATTAATTTCCCTTTCTGGATGGGCATAATGTGCTCAATACATTGGTTAGGGTGCTTATCTCAGTCACCTTGTAGCAGTTACTGATGCTTTGATCCTTCAACTCCATTTCACTGGGGGCCCCCAGGACCACCTGCATATCTCTGTGTCTCCATCTGATCTCCTCCTCTGCCATATTTGTCCCCCAGTGGGCCTCCATATATGCTTATTAATTTGAACTTCAGTGAGGAGTCTCAACTTGTTGGGGGAATGTTAACATTGAATGGTTCCATTTGCTTTCTAATGCCATCCTCTTTCTGCTAGGTGACAGCTTTCTAAACCGTTCCTCAGTCTGATGCTGTAATTTTTCAGTCGTTTTCAGTAATTACAACAGTCTCATGCTGGCTATTGAAATTCAGTCCTGCTCGTGTTAAACTTTCAGTC
Organism: Elephas maximus indicus; assembly: GCF_024166365.1. NCBI lineage: Eukaryota > Metazoa > Chordata > Mammalia > Proboscidea > Elephantidae > Elephas > Elephas maximus. The sequence goes on along the minus strand of NC_064821.1, from coordinate 170,719,457 downwards.
TTGAATCTGATTTAAGTCTTTCTTCTCCTTTCCACTAGCACAGACTGCACCTGTTTGTGGCTTGAGGTCTGGAGTGGAGGGGGAAATGGTTCTTCCTTCATACTTCTCCCCTCTTGAGGAGGAGGGTAGAGGTCTCCTTCTAAGGCAGGCCAGGCTGCAGCCACCAACTCCCACGGTGGTGGCTGTAACTGCTGTCCTAGTGTATCATCTGTCCATGGATTCAGTGTGAATGTTGTGGGTGAGTGTGACACCTCCATGCCCTGCTAAGGAGGCTGCACTCCTGAGTAGCCCTCTCAGGCTCTGAAAGGCTCTTGAAAGATTTTACCACATCTTCCTGCTGGGACCTCACCCCTCATCCTCTGCTGTGTATGCCTCTTTGTGTCTCATGCTATGGTGGGACCCCAGCCTCCTAGACTCTCTGTGGCCAATTCTGGGGTCTGTGGGCACAGGTGGTGTTCATCAGGGGACTTGAGGGGAGGGACGCTCTTGGCTCTGGCTCATCTGGCCACCACCCACCCACCACACTTCTTTCGCTTCCCTTTCCCTGCAGGCAGCTCAGGGCCAAGGAAGCAAGTTTGTTTGCTGGCTAAATATTGACGTGGAACAACAACATGCCAAATACCACCCCCTTATTTTTGCAGGAACTTCTGAATCTTGTTATTTTCTTGGAGTCACCCCCCTAAGGTGTCACTACATAGCTATGTTTTCACCTTTACTCTGTCCCCAAGTGGAAGATTTAAGCCTTGTTAAATGTCTCCTAACCCCTAACTGGAAACACTGGTGGCACAGTGGTCAAGAGCTATGGCTGCTAACCAAAAGGTTGGAAGTTAGAATCCACCAGGTGTTCCTTGGAAACTCTATGGGGCAGTTCTGCTCTGTCCTATAGGGTCACTATCAGCCGGAATCGACTCGACAGCAATGGGTTTGGTTTTTTTGGTTTTTGACCCCTAACTATTCCCCCGGGTGGTGCAAATGATTGACATGCTTGGCTGCTAACTGAAAGTTTGGAGGTTTGAGTCCATCCAGAGGTACCTCAGAAGAAAGGCCCATTGATCTACTTCTGAAAAATCAGCCATGGAAAACCCAGTGGAACAGTTGTGCTCTGACATCACATGGCATTGCCATGAGTCAGAATCAACTCTGAGGCCCAATTGGCTCTGATACTGATAAGCCCTAACTCCCTCTGTGCCCAGGCACTGCCTCCCCCTCCCCCAGGGTAACAGGGGAAACTGAGCTCTGTGCCCTTGTTTGACTCCCCACCCCCACGTATCCAAGTCTTCCGTGTCTATCTAATCCATCTACCTATCTGAGAGGGAGTAGTGAAGAAAGAGCAGCCTTTGAAAGATTTGGTTTTTCTATTTATTCCCCCTCAAGATTTCATTTTTCATTTCTCCCCTTTCCTCTTCTTTTCAGTGCTTAATTTTTTGCTCCAAGTAAATTTTTGATAAAGGAGAAAGTTTGTCTCTCTGCTTTTGATCTCTTTCTTCCTCTCAGACATTCAGGAGCCCGTGGCCTTCTCTTCCCTTCATGCCGCTTCCTTTCCTCCTAAGCCCAACCCTTACTACTCATTTATGCTAAGGTATACAGCAGTAGGAAATCCTCGTGGTGTAGTGGTTAAGAGCTACGGCTGCTAACCAAAAGGTCGGCAGTTCCAATCCACCAGGTGCTGCTTGGAAACTCTATGGGGCAGTTCTGCTCTGTCTGTAGGGTCGCTATGAGTTGGAATCAACTCGATGGCGTTGGGTTTGGTTTGGTTTTGGTTTATACAGCTCTAATAAAACTGTAAAAGAACACTTGGATCCTTGGGAAGGTCTGTACAATATACTCATCCCCCCTCCTCTCCTATTTGCTGTTGAGTTGGCTCCAACTCATGGCAAACCCATGTACAATAGAAAGAGACGCTGCGGGCCCAGTTCTGCCTTCACAATCATTGGCAAGCTCGAGGCCATTGTTGTGGTCACTGGAAGACTCATCTGTCAGCACAGTATCAGACAATATTCTGTTGTTATCCAATGGGTTTTCAATGGCTAATTCTCAAAAGTAGATCACCAGGCTTTTCTTCCTAGTCTGTCTCCGTCTGGAAGCTCTGCTGAAACCTATCCACCATAGATGAGCCTGCTGGTACTTGAAATACTAGAAGCATAGCTTCCAGCATCACATCAACATGCAAGCCATGAAAGCTGTTATGGGTTAAACTGTGGCCCCCCCAAAATACACGTCAAGTTGGCTAAGCCATGATTCTCAGTATTATGTAGTTATCCTCCATTTTGTGATCTGATGTTATCCTATGTGTTGTAAATCCTACCCTCTATGATGTTAATGAGGCAGCATTAGAGGCAGTTATGCTAATGAGGCAGGACATAATCTGTAGGATTAGGTTTCACTTGAGTCAGTCCCTTTTAAGATATAAAAGAGAGAAGCAAGCAGAGAGGAGGGGGACCTCCTACCACCAAAAAAGAAGAGCTGGGAGTGGAGTGCATCCTTTGGACCCAGGGTCCTTGTGCTGAGAAACTCCTAGACTGGGGGAAGATTGATGACAAGGACCTTCCCCCAGCTCTGACAGAGAGAGGAAGGCTTTCCCTGGAGATGACACCCTGAATTCAGGCTTCTAGCTTCCTAGATTGTGAGAGAATAAATTTCTGTTTGTTAAAGCCATCCACTTGTGGTATTTCTGGTATAGCAGCAACAAGATGCAGAGTAGATCTCTAGTAGGACAAACTAATAGACAGGTGGTAATCTCTCCTCTCAGTCAGTCTTTAAATTCCTGGCTCAAAGTCTGCCTCCTCTGAGAAGACTTCCTGGCTGTCCACTCCCTCCAGGGAAAGCTGTCTCCTCTGAGCTCCCACAGATAGCATCATTTCTACATCATTATGGATCAATCCCGGACATCTCTAGTCTTGTGGTCTTCCTTGTTATTTAACTCTGTATGCATTTGACTTAGGGGCCAGTAGAAAGAGATTGGATTAGAAGTAGGGGCCTTAATACTAGCTCTAATGCTGCCATTAACTAGATATGCTGACTAGAACAATTCACTCTACCTCTCTGGCTTCAGCTTCTTCATTCATAAATTTATTTGTTCATTCATCCAGCAAATTTTAAGACACTGGCTCTAGGGTTAGATTGCCCAGGTTTGAATCTTGGCTCCAGGATTTATTAGATGTATGACCTTGGGCAAGTTATTTAAATTTTCTGTGCCTCAATTGTACCATCTGTAAAGCCAGGATAATACTAGTATGTACAGAGTGATTTAGGGAAAGGATTCATATCCTTGTATCACCTCCATACCTAGTACATTGCCTTGCACATAGAAGAACCTCTGTGAATATTTGTTGAATAATTCATTGATTGATACACAAAAGCCTGAGTTAATGGCATGAAGCACTTATGGTGGAATTTCAAGCCTCTGCAGTGGGCGTTAGTGGTGGGTAGTGGAGGCTGCCTATGTGCCTGACAAAGTACCACAGAGGCTGTTGTCTACTCACCTGGTGAAAGCCCAGCACTGTTTCTGGCTTCTAGGTCTGTTCTTCTATTGTCCCTTATGTGAGGCATTGAGCAGAGGACTGATAGTGGGACTCTGGGGCCTCCTTAAACCCCAAGAAGGCTCCAGAATTTCTGAAATAAGTATAGTTGGTGGAGACTTATGGGCAGTTATGTTTTCTTCTGGTGGAAAGACAAAGCCCAGACTTAGATGGGGACTGAAAGGGTGTCCTTAGAAGGCTCCTAGCTGAACGAGCTAGAAATGTGGGCCATATGAATAATGGCATCTCCCTAAGAGCATACTGGGAAAGGAGCCACTATGCATAGCTTATGCTTGCTGCCATTCATGCAATTGAATTCCCCCAGAATGCTTTAGGAACTCGAGGAAATAGACACTTAGGGCCCTTTGATATGGTGGTTAAAATCCAGTTGCAAAGATTGAAGTGTGGGGTCAGAAGGAAAAAAAGATACGACCAAGAACTCACCAGCAGGAACGAGGAAGGAGAAGGGGCTTCTTCTTCAGCCTGTGCAACCTGTGGGTGCTCCGATCTGGTCAGCTCTCCATGGTGGAGGGTATCTGCAGGTCTCTGGGAGGCCAGGAGGACTGGCAGGAAGGCGACTGCCCAACAAATGGCTGGATTCAGAAATCCTATCCTTTAGTGAAACAGGATCACCCCGTTGCCTCTGTCTCTGGAGGAAGCTCAAGAGAGAGGATCTGGTAAGGGTTGGTGGTCATGGTGCAGGGTGCCAGGGTGCCAGGGGCACCTGGGCAGAGTGAGCTTATGGCAGAAGGTGCACAGACCAGACACTGACTGGCATGACCCAGAGGTGGAATTAGCTGCTGACTCAGAGGATGTTTCCAGAAAGCCAGTGACAGCATGAGCAACAGAGGGTGGTAGTGGGGGGAGCTCATGTCTCCCCATCGGGTCCCCCAGCGCACAGAAGACCTTGTCCTTAAGTGGGTGATCAAGTCAGGCATGGTTTTCCTGGGCTTCTCAGTGGCTGGTCCCTGGCATTGAGGTTCTTACAATGGGGCCCCAGATTCCCATCTGGCCCCCTCCCTCCTGCCTGTGGTAGAGACGAGGGTAAGGGATACAGCCGGGGGCTTGACTCAGTCCCACTGCACTTGGGTGATGACAGGTCCTTGGCCTGATCAGCATGCTATAGGGTTCTTTCTCCTATTCCATCCAGACCCCTACAGGACTCCCACAGGGCCGAGGGGAGAGTGGGAAAGAGAATAGATCTCCTTCACATGCCTGAGCTTTTTTTTTCTATTTGGGTAACAGCCCTGGTGATGCAATGGTTAAGTGCTCTCCTGTTAACCAAATGATCAGTGGTTTGAACCTACTAGCAGCTCCGCAGGAGAAAAGATGTGGCAATCTGCTCTCATAAAGATTACAACCTAGGAAACACTATGGGCAGTTTTATTCTGTCCTGTAGGGCAGCTGTGGGTCGGAATTGACTCATCGACACACAACAACAGCAAGGAGAGGCAGAGAGATGGAATACAAGTGCACTGGATTTAGCAGACTTGGTGTTGAGTGCTAGGTCTGCATTTACTAGCTGTTGACCTTGAGCACGTCTGTAATCTCTCTGAAGCAATACAGCACACAAGCTCTGGAGCCACTTACCGGGGTGTAAATCCAGTGTCAGCTACTACCTGTGTAAACTTGGGCAAATTACCTAATATCTCCTCGCCTCAGTTTTCCCATCTGTAAAATGGGCATGAGAATTATAGTACATCCTTTGCAGTATTGGTGTGAGGTTTAATTGAATTAATACACACTTAGAACAATGCCCTGGTGGCGTAGCGGTTAAGTGCCCAGCTGCTAACTGAAAGGTCAGCAGTTTGAACCCATCAGCTACTTTGCAGCAAAAAGATCTGGCAGTCTGCTTTCCTAAAGATTACAGCCCCAGGAATCCTGTGGAGGCAGTTCTACTCTGTCCTACACGGTCGCTATGACTCAGAATTGACTCGATGGTAGTGGGTTTGGCTTTTTGGTTTAGCACAATGCCAGGCACGGTAAAAACGGATGGTAAACATAGCTGTTATATTTTTGAGTCAATGTCCTCTATGTGTGCTATCCACTTGGAGTAAGGAACCCAATTAGATATTGGATATTAACGTGCTTTGTAAACTATACAGATCAAGAGATAGAGGAATGAATGTTACTACTAAAAATTAGGTGAGGTTGTCTTTGGGATCCATGGGCTTCACCTTCAGGGTCTGCCCCGGGTCTGAAGGGCTTCCTACTCCTCACTGCGCACTCCCAGGCCTTCCCTTTGGCGCTGCCCTGTTGTTAATCCACACCTGTTATGGATTGAATTGTGTCTCCCTCAAATATGTGATGTAAATCCTAACCCGCAAACCTGTGGTTCCAATCCCATTTGGGAATGGGTTTTCTTTGTCATGTTAATGAGGCAGTATTAGTATAGGGTGTATCTTAAATCAATCTCTTTTGAGACAGAAAAAAGAGCAGGTCAAGCAAGTGACGAAGCAAGCAAGCAGAGATGGAAGAGCATAGATGCCAAGTAATCTGAAGAATGCCAAGGAATGGAACTCAAAAGGAACAAAGATCTTCCTTGAGAGCCAACAGAGAAAGCCTCCCCCTAGAGCGGTGCCCTGAATTAAGATGTCTAGCCTCCTAAACTGAGAATATAAATTTCTGTTTATTAAAGCCATCCACTGGTGGTATTTCTGTTACAGCAGGCCTGCTTGGTTCTGTGTCCCAGGGGCTAATGGTTAACAATCAGCTAAACTATGGAATTTAGGGACTTTTCAGGTACCTGTGGATGCACAGTCTCTTTAGTCCATAAAAGACCCTACTGGGCGCATTTTAGGTCATTTTGGGATGATAGGCTTTTCCCTGTTCCTCAAACGACTGGCATGGGGGCTGACTCACCTTCCTGTGTATAGAGCAACCTGACTCTTTGTTCCTTCTGCTTTGGGCCTCCATCTGGGCTGGGGATGTGGGAGAGATTGGTGCACCGGAGAAGCCAGTGGTGCCCTACCCATTCCTTAAGGTCTGAGCTTTGCCTTAAGCAGTGTTTGTGGCCCACCATGAACACCCTGGCCTCACCATAGCTCTGCTTCCTGGAACAGGCAGCAGAGGCAACACAAAGGCTTTTCTCATCAATAGCTAATGAGTCCATCAATAAAGCACGCTCTGTGCTCCCTGTGGACACTGCCCTCCTCATTCCTGGGTCTTTCTCTTCCTCTCTCTTTCCTCTTGTGACTCCAGTTTGTTGTGGCTTTCCCCTCTGGGTTACCCAGATGCCTTGTCCTGTGGAAGGTGGACAAGAGACTAGAATCCTAGAGGGTAAGGGACCCAGAATGCCTGGTGTTCATCCTGTGCCCAGAGTGTACACCCAACAGGCATGGGCAGGTATTAGGGGAGAGTCTTCTCCAGCTCTGCCCCAGGTCACCCCTTTCTCTTGGGACCAATACTGGAGTTCTGTGCAGCTGCTGGAGAAGAAGTCATCTAAAGCAGCGGTGAGCAATGGAGAGCAGGAGATGGCAGGAGAAACAGGGGAGTGGGTTGAGGTACACTCTACCCTCAATTCTGCTTAGGTAGTTAATATTGATCAGATTAATCATCTTAAAGCTGTGAGTGCTTTTCAAACATCTTAGCAGATGTGTCCAAGCCAGGACCAGGAGGAAAGGTTTCTTCGGGTCAAATGAATCAGATCGACCAGCATCTATTTATTTAAGTCCAGCAACATTTACTGTGCCCCATTGTGCCTGGCACTGTGCTGGGTGCTGGGATACAGAGCAACGCCTGTCTGAGTTTCCTTGTGCTGCCGTAACAAAAAGTACCACAAGTTGGTGGTTTTAAAGAACAGGAATTCCTCTTCTAACAGTTCTGGAGGTGAAAAGTCCAAAGCATGGTCTCGGCTGTGTCAGTTCCATCTGTGGCCTCTCTCCTGATTTCGAGTGTCTGCTTGTGATCCTTGATGTTCCTTTGAGGCAGGTGGGTCCTACATGGCATTTGCCTTCCTCCCTGTGAGTGTCTCATTTGTCTATTTTACTCTTTTGATAAGACACTACTCAGAACTGATTAGGTTTAGGACCCACCCTCCTTTGGAATGTCATCAGTAAGAGCAAAATAAAACCCCTATTGCCAAACAGGGTCATATTTACAGGTGTGGGGGTTAGGACTTCCACATTCCTTTGCGGGGGGACACAATTCAATCTATAACAGGTCCATTGGCACGGCTGAGGCTGTGCCCTGGACATAACTCTGCAATGACCACTTTTAGAAGCCCCAGTGGCACAATGGTTAAAGTGCTTGTCTGCTAACTGAAAGGTTGATTGTTCGAACCCACCAACACTCTGAGGGAGAAAAGACCTGGTGATTGCTCTCATAAAGATTACAGCCTTGATGGGAATCAAGGTCTCAGGGGACATCTAGCTCAAGTGACATAACATAGTGTATAAAAAAAAAATGTTCTACATCCTACTTTGGTGAGTGGTGTCTGGGGTCTTCAGAGCCTGTGAGCAGCCATCTAAGATACATCACTAGTTCCACCCCTTATGGAGCAAGGGAGAATGAAGAAAACAAAAGACATTACGGAAAGATTAGTCCAAAGGGCTAATGGACTACAACTACCACAGCCTCCACCAGACTGAGTCCAGCACTAGACAGATGGTGCCAGCTACGACCACCGACTGCTCTGACAGGGATCACAATACAGAGTCCCGGACAGAACTGGAGAAACATGTAGAACAAAATTCTAACTCACAAAAAAAGACCAGACCTACTGGTCTGACGGAGACTGGAGGAACCCCGAGAGTATGGCCCCCCCGACACCCTTTTAACGCAGTACTGAAGTTACTCCTGAGGCTCACCCTTCAGCCAGAGATTAGACAGGCCCGTAAAACAAAATGTAACTAAATGGGCACACCCGCTCAGGGGCAAGGGTGAGAAGGCAAGAGGGGACAGGAAAGCCAGTAAATGGAGAACCCAAGGTGGTGAAGCGGAGAGTGTTGACATGTCATGGGGTAGGCAACCAATGTCACAAAACAGTGTGTATTACTTGTTTAACGAGAAACTAATTTTCTCTGTAAACCTTCATCTAAAGTACAATAAAAAAAAAAAAAAGTTACAGCCTTGGAAACCCTATGGGGCAGTTCCTCTCTGTCATATAGGGTTGCTATGAGTCAGAATGGACTCCACAGCATGGCACAACAGCAACGACACCTGCTTTTAAAATATAGCCTTATTTGGGTATATAAAAAAAATAGTTAATGAAAAATAAACTGCATATTAAAAGTGTACTGTTTGATAGGTTTCAACATAAGTATACACTCATGAAACCATCACAATGCCCACATTACCCCCAACAGTTTCCTAAGTACCTTTGGAATTTCTCCCTCCTCCCTTCCTCCCCTACTTCCCAAGTGACCACAGATCCACTTTCTGTCACTACAAATTAATTGACATTTTCTAGAATTTTGTAGAAATGGAATCATACAGTATATATTCTTTTTTTGTCTGACTTCTTTTACTCAGCAAAATTATGTTAACATTCATCTGTTTGTTACATGTATCAATAGTTCATTCCTTTTTATTGTGGCTTCGCATTCTAGAATGTGGACGTAAAATAAATTGTTTATCCATTTATTTGTTGATGGACATTTGTGTTCTTTCCAGTTCTGGCATTGTAAATAAAGCTGCTGTGGACTTTTGTGTGCAAGTCTTTGCGATGACATACGCTTTCATTTCCTTGGGGTGAATGCCTAGGAGTGGTATGGCTCCTACCAGTTTAATAGAGTTAAATGTCGGCCCTGGCAAGCAATTCCGGATCACTGAATCTTCCAGAATCTCTCCAAAATAATGCTCTCAGGTTCTGGGGAAAGGTATTTTTTTTCTTAAGGAGAAAGCAGGTGGACTTGCACAGGTACCCTAAGGACAAACAGAGAGATCGTGGGGTTGGCGTGAGGTTTGCTGTCTAGGTCACCACAGTTAAAAATCATTGTCCCTAGACCCAGCAAGATATGGTCTTTTACAACCTCACCCTCAGGATGGGGCACAGCTGTGGCTGGAGAAAAGGCCTTGTCCAGCTTCCTGGGAACCAACGGACTTACTTGGGCCTGGGAGAGGTGCTACCACTGGGCTGCAGATGCCAGAGTAGCTGAGTGGGTGGTGGTGGGCATCAGGCTGTGAACAGATCCGGAGAGCAAGCTCTTCTTACCCATCTAACACAGTCCTCCTGTCACACTTTGCATGTTATTCCTCTTGGCTTCAAGTAACACTTCCCTTCTCCTGTTGGTCCTGAGTTCAGGCACAGGAGCAAGCTTGCTGGTGCCAACTTTCATCTGGGTAGCTGGGATCCACAGACCTGGCTGCAGGTTCAGTGTTCCTATCCTGAGGGCTCTGAGAAGTAGCTTCCAGAAACCTGAATTTTAGTCTGAGAGGGGTGGGGGATGGGGGCCCATGGGCTTCTCAGCACCTCCAGTGATTTATCAATTTCAGATCAATTCAGTCTTGTGTCCTTAGTTACATTTTTCATCAATTCACCAACCAGTTATTGGGCACAGAAACTGTTCTAGGTGCTTGGGTTACAGTGGGAACAAATATGGATGCCCTTCAAGGGGCTTAGGAGTCTCTGGGTGGTGAAAATGGCTGATACACTCAGCTACTAACTGAAAGATTGGAGGTTTGAGTCCACACAGAGGTACCTTGGAAAAAAGGCCTGGCGATCTACTTTTGAAAAATCAGCCACCATAACCCTATGGAGCACAGTTCTACTCCGGCACACGTGGGGTCACCATGAGTTGGAGTCAACTCAATGGCAAGTGGCTTGGTTTTCAAGGGGCTCACAGTTCAGAGGAAACCCTGGTGGTGTAGTGGTTAAGAGCTACGGCTGCTAACCAAAAGGTCAGCAGTTCGAATCCACCAGGTGCTCCTTGGAAATCCTATGGGGCAGGTCTACTCTGTCCTTTAGGGTTGCTATGAGTCAGAATTGACTCGACAGCAATGGCTTTGGGATTTTTGGTTTATAGTTCAGAGGTGCAGCCCAGCAAGGAGGCAAAAGCAATTTTAGCAATTTTACCACTGGGAGATTAGTGTTAGCATCTCTCAAGCTCTGGTGCCAAACCAGCCCTCAGGGTCGGCAAAAGCTTCCCCTGGGCCAAGACCTGAGGGATGAGGAAGAGAGGTCCTGAGGTCCTGGCAGAGGTAGAGGGGACTGCCCATGGGGGGAGGCCCAGAGCAGGGACTACTTCAGTAGACAGCCCTCATCAGTCCCACTGGAGGCAGTGGGCCTGTGATGAGAGCATGCCTCTCTTACCCCTTACAGCCCCCTTCTCTTTCTGTCTGCAGGAAGACAGCCACTGCGCTCAGATGCACCTCAGAGACGACTGTTCCCCACTCCCTGATAGGCAGCCTGCCAGGACAACAAACAGGCAAGGCACTAGTAGGGTCATAGCTAAAGAATAACCTCTCCCCCAAAACCAAACTGGTTGCTGCTGAGTCAACTGCAACTCATGGCAACTTTATGTGTGTCAGAGTAGAACTGTGTTCCATAGGGCTTTCAATGGCTGATTTAATAGATACAAGGCCTTTCTTCCAAGTTACCTATTAGTGGACTTGAGCTTCCAACTTTTTGGTTAGTAGCCGAGCTCCTTAACCGTTTGTACCATCCAGGAACTCCTAGCTAAATAATGTTGTTTTTGTTGTTAGGTGCCGTTGAGTCAGTTCTGACTCATAGCGACCCTATGCACAACAGAACAAAACACTGCCAGGTCCTGCACCATCCTTACAATCCTTGTTATGCTTGAACTCATTTTTACAGCCACTGTGTCAATCCACCTCATTGAGTGTCTTCCTCTTTTCCACTGACCCTGTACTTTGCCAAGCATGATGTCCTTCTCCATGGACTGATCCCTTCTAAAAACATGTCCAAAGTATGTAAGATGCAGTCTCGCCACCCTTGCTTCCAAGGACCATTCTGGTTGTACTTCTTCCAAGACAGGTTTGTTCGTTCTTTTGGCAGTCCATGGTATACTCAATATTCTTCACCAACACCACAATTCAAAGGCGTCAACTCTTCTTCGGTCTTCCTTATTCATTCTCCAGCTTTCACATGCATATGAAGTAATTGAAAATACCATGGCTTGGGTTGGGCGCACCTTAGTCTTCAAGGTGACATCTTTGCTTTCAACACTTTAAAGAGGTCCTTTGCAGCAGATTTACCCAATGCAACGTGTCTTTTGATTTCTTGACTGTTGCTTCCACGGCTGTTGATTGTGGATCCAAGCAGAATGAAATCCTCTACAACTTCAATCTTTTCTCCGTTTATCATGATGTTGCTCATTGGTCCAGTTGTGAGGATTTTTGTTTTCTTTATGTTGAGGTGCAATCCATACTGAAGGCTGTGGTCTTTGATCTTCATTAGTAAGTGCCTCAAGTCCTCTTCACTTTCAGCAAGCAAGGTTGTGTCATCTGCATAATGCGGATTGTTAATGAGTCTTCCTCCAATCCTTCTTGGATTTTTGCTCAGCATAAAGATTGAATAGGTATGGTGAGAGGATACAACCATGATGCACACCCTTCCTAACTTTAAACCGATCAGTATCCCCTTGTTCTGTCCGAATAACTGCCTCTTGATCTATGTAAAGGTTCCTCATGAGCACAACTAAGTATTCTGGAATTCCCATTCCTTGCAATGTTATCCATAATTTGTTATGATCCACACAGTCCAATGCCTTTGCATAGTCAATAAAACACAGGTAAACATCCTTCTGGTATTCTCTGCTTTTAGCCAGGATCCATCTGACATCAACAATGATATCCCTGGTTCCATGTCCTCTTCTGAAACTGGCCTGAATTTCTGGCAGTTCCCTGTCAATATACTGGTGCAGCCGTTTTTGAATGATCTTCAGCAAAATTTTGCTTGCGTGTGATATTAATGATATTGTTCTATAATTTCCACATTCAGTTGGATCACCTTTCTCAGGAATAGGCATAAATATGGATCTCTTCCAGTCAGTCGGCCAGGAAGCTGTCTTCCATATTTCTTGGCATAGACAAGTGAGCACCTCCAGCGCTGCATCCGTTTATTGAAACATCTCAATTGATAAATAATACAATGTTATAAATGCTGGGTGAGGAGCAGGGCTTTCTCTGATTAGAAAACATGAGCTTCTTCTGATAGCTTGAAAATTGCAAAAAAACCCAACATTTCTTATTTTTCTCTTCCTGATTTTGCTTCTCTACTCTCATTGGCACAGGAACTTGTCATTCTTGTCAAAATAGTCAATTGAGAAGAAAATACACATTTATTTGAGCGGTGTGTGCTAAGGTCAATGTGGGGAAAATATGCAGAAAATGGAGCCCAGAACTCGCCACAAAAATGCACTGGACAACAAGAATATCAACAGCAGCTAACATTTATTGAGCACTTACTACGTTCCAGGCGTAGGGCCTAGTGCTTTGCATATATTATATCATTTCATCTCCACACCAATAGTTGTTGGTAGGCGCCGTTGAGTCAATTCTGACTCAGCTACTGAGCGACAGAATAGAACTGCCCCGTAGGGTTTTCTTGACTGTAATCTTCACGGGAGCAGACCACCATGTCTTTCTCCCGTGGAGCTGCTGTGTGAGCTCGAAAAAATAACCCTTCAATTAGCAGTTAAGCGCTTAACAATTGCACCACCAGGGTTTCTACACCAATAGTAGTGGGTACTATTATTCTCTCAGTTTTACAGATAGGCAAACTGAGTCACCAAGGAGGTTCGCTTGCTCAAGGTCGTGTAACTCCTAGTGGCAGAGCTGGAATGTGAATCTAGACTTGTTGCCTTCACCTCTGTAGTAAATGTGTGTACGACGTGCAGGGCAGCAGCTGGGTGTGGTCTGTGTGTGATGGGGACTAACATTGCCTGAGGAAGTCAGCGAGGGCTCCCTGTGGAGGTGACATTCGAGCTAAAGGAAAAGTGTTTATGGCTGAGAAAAAGGGTGCAGCTGATAAAGGAATCCTGTGGAAAGAAGGAAGGACCTTTGAGTACTATGGAATGAAGATCCAGAAGAGGGTGAAGTTGCTTGGAAAGAAAGTTCTCTGACTGGAGTGTAGGGTGCCCAGGAAGAGAGAGGGTAGCTTAGGTAGTGTCTGCACAGGCCACAATGGGCTGAGGAGTGGTGGAGGGCTCTCTTCACCAACTGGGATGCCCACTGGTAGCTTCCTCACCCTGTTGAGCCAGGGAAGAAGAAGGAGGCGAGGTTCCAGGCCCAGGACATTTGCAATTCAAGTCAGGATGAACCATCATCATCATTATTGTCACCATCATTATTGTCAGCACAACCATTTCTTCTAAGGAAAATAGATAAAAAAAGAAGCTGTGCTGATTAAATTATGGGGGGAGGCCCTGAGCCTGCCTGCTGGCCCCTTTTTCCCTGCTCCTTGGCACTTCTCCAGCTCCCTGCAACACAACCTGACACCCACTGGTTATAGCCGTTACTGTTTCCAATGTTTCCCAGTTGAGATCTGGCCACCCCAAGGGTCCTGGCCCCAGACCTGGGTTTGTCCTCCAGCCCCTGTCTCCCCTGCATGCAGGCATGTGACGCAGTCCAATTTGGTTCTTGCCTGAGAACCTAATCTCCTTGTTCTCCACTCTGACCTCTGGATCTTTTACCACCACAAGCCCAGGGGCCTGGGGACTCCATGTGACCAGATGGACACTGAGCCTTGAAAAATGACCTCCCCTATCAGATCCTCGGGCCTATCAAGCTTCAGTCTGGGTTGCCCTTCTGACCCAAACTGCTGCCCTCCAGTTTCTGGGGCAAAAGGGTGAGAAGGGCTGTGCGTACCCCCAGGGGAGCCTCTATCACACCAATTGTTTATGTTGGGACTAGACTTGGCAGACAGAGAGAGGCAGCCAGAAGGCAGGGGGAGAGCGAGTCAAAGGGTGGAGGTGAATGAGAACTGTATTCTGCGAGGTCAGGGAACAAACTGTACAACGTCTGAATGGCTCAGGGTCACATTTCTATTTCCATTGCCCCTGGCCAGTGCCAAGCTGCTTTGTCTCTCAGCACTGAAGACATTAGTGGTGCAAGTAGGCTCTCTTCGTATCTGCACATGATTGCTGAGCACCTGATGTGTGCCTAGCACTTAGCTGGGTGGTGGAGACAGAGATACTGTGGGGGGAAGGAGGAGAAAGTAAAGAAGCTGTAGATTCCCAGTGGGAAAATGGGAATATCCAGAGCCACCTTGTGGGATGCTGAGAGTACTGGATGAATATTATATGTATAAGCACCTAGCACCGAGCCTGCTGGCCAGTGGGTTTTCAGTAACGGAGCTGTGAGATAAATGGGAAAACCATAGAAATATTTGCTACAGACTCACAGGGAAGGGAGCACTCAACTAGGGTGGAGGAGGGAGATAAACGAAGGGAGGGAGGAAGATTTCATCTTAGGAACAGCCTGTGCTGAGTCTTATAGGATAAACGGACTCTCCAAAAGCAGAGAAGAGGTTCGTTTGTAAAATAGGTGAAGGGATGTAGACACGTGCCTTTGGGGCAGTTGAAGTAGGCTGTGCAAGGGCGTGGTTGCCTGTGAAGGCCTGGTTTTATCTGGCAAACCCCAAGCTTGGGAGAGTCCCTCGTAAATGACACCAGGATCCCTTCAACACAGTATTGTGTAGTAGAGATCTGCTCTGGATTCAGACCTGGGTTCAAACTCTAGCTGTGTAAGCTTGGGTACATTTCTTAACCTTTCTGAGTCTAAGCCCTCACCTGTAAAAGGGAGATTTGCTGTTGACCTTGCTATATGGTGACGTGATGGTGAAACAAACCAAGGTAGTTACAGGAAGGCCTATGGAAACTTGCTCCTATCTCTTCTAGAAGCACAGAATCTGAGATTTGGAATTCTAGAATTGGAGGGGTGTCAGGAGTGGTCTGCTCCAGCCTCCCCTCGATGCAGCAGGTCCCACTACAGCATCACTGCCAGATGGTCATGCAGCCTTCACTTGACACTTCTGGGCTTGTGCAAATGTCACTGGACCCGTAACCTTAACTTTCCTGCTCTGTGTCCTGGGGGAAGAAGAGACAGGAATAGGAAAAGAGAGATTAGCAATACTGACATATGGTTCATAGAAGCAGAGTCTTAGAAACGACCTTAGAAATCACTGATCTTAATGCCTGTATGGTACATGTATAGCCAATTCTGTGATTGCCTAGGCAGTCACTGGCAGGTCTCCTGGTTTCCCTGGGCAGGGCTGTTCTGCAGCAGGCCTGGCTGAGCTGTCTCCAGCCTAGTGACATCATAGGGAAACTGACCAATCCCTGCAAGCTCTGTACCTGGAATCCAAGGCTACATCTTTGGGGATCCTCCACTATGTGTCACTCCTATCACCTTTAGTGGCCTGCAATCCCAGAGGTGTAGAATGGCCCCGGCAGGACAGGGTGCTGTGACTTGGGCCTTATCCTCACACCATGGACAGATAGGGCAGAAGGGGCAGACTGGGGCAGGTGGGTAGAGCTTAACCTACTGACTGGGGTGGGACAGGCCGGCAGGAGTTTTAGGAAGGATATCATGTTGAGGAACCTGAAAGGTGTACAAGTCCAGCGAAAAAGTCAGTGTTGGAGGCTAGGTGTTCCCAGAGAGTAGAGCCCAGAGACCTCACGGAACTCTGGAGAGGTGGAACCCATCCAGGCAATTAGGTAGAGTCAGCAACAGGATATCTCTCCTATACTTGATCCTGAGGTTGGTAGGGATGGGGCCAAGAACTAGCAAAAGCAAAGCAGAGCCCCAAGGTGGATGTGGGCTCAGGTCCTAGGAGCCAGGTAAGGGTTAGCTGGCCTAGCTAAGACTGCTGGTAAGGTCAGGTGGCTCAGCTATGCGGAGAGGAGGCTATAGGAGCTAGAACCATGCAGGTTAGGGGCAGACTGGAATAGGAGGGACAGAGCTCCCTGGTCTCAGCCCCCTTGGTCTCAGATTGCCCCATTCAGGCCAGCAGGGCCTTGAGGCATAGAGATCATGACTCACAGTGGTATTAGGTTAGAGGTTCAACCTTGGAGGGCTGGAGGGCACCCTGGACTAGCTTAGCTCTGCTACTTGCTAGGCGACTTTGGGCAATCCCTTTAGACTCTCCAAGCCTCAATTTTTTTTTTTTTTTTAATAAAAACTGGAGATGATAACCTTTGTTAAGTCTGCCACAAGGAGCCTGGGTGATCAGCTACTAACCTAAAGGTTGGCAGTTGAAACCCACCCAGCAGCTCTGTGGAAGAAAGCCCTGGAGAACTGCTTCTAAGGATTACAGCCAAGAAAACCATATGGAGTGTAGCTCTACTCTGTAACACATGAGGTCACCATGAGTTGGGAGCTGACTTGATGGCAGCTAACAACAACGTGCTCGCCACACAGGTTCTTTGTGGGATACGATGAAAGCTACATGGCCAATCCACTGAAGTGAGGAGTTGCCTCAGGTCTCATGAGGCACTTTCGTCTGTGAGTCCTCCAGCACAAGGACCTGGTAGTCTCTGGCTTCCTCTGTGTGCCCCACAGCGTTTAGGACAGAGCTGTGCCCCACTGTGCAGATGGAGGGATAGGACCGCTATAGTAGAGGGCAGTCGGTGGAGCCCTGGCAGCCAGCAAGGTTTCTGCAGAGGGAACAGCCTGGTGATGGATGACGCAGCCAGCCTTTGGCCGTCTGGCAGACCAAGCCATTTGCATAAAAACAAAGACAGCTCCAGCGGCATGAAATATTGATGCCTTGAGACTTTCCAGAGTGGTGTCTGTCTCACTCTGTGAGGCCCGGCTTCTGGCCCCAGGGTAATGGCGCCTCCTGCCTGTTGAGGTTGCTTCCAAGGGGCTGCAGGGATAGAGAGCTGTCCTGGCTGAGAGGGCCTCCTGGGAGTCCTTGTGGAGATGCATTAGTCTTGGATTTCAGGTGATACTGACTTTAATCAAACTGGGTTGGAAAAAACCACATTGGATCAGGTTCTGAATGGCTCAGTTTCTGGTCTGAAGAAGGCAGATGGGAGCTTAGTCCCCTCAGCAGGCCCAGACTTCCGTCTTTGACTCCACCAAAAAACCCACTGACCAACTGGCAACTTTACAGGAGTGACAGGGTTGGTGTGGGCGAGGTAAGGAGATGGAGGGGCTAGTGAGAGGTGTGGGCTGGGGAGGGGCATCAGTCCTGGGGGAGCGCTAAGCTGGGGAAGAGTTGCAGTTGTGAGGGTGCAGTTCTCACCAGGGTCCTGCAGGAGGCGTACTAATGGAAGATGCCTAAACGGGCCAACGTGGGTCTTGTGAGGTTCTCAGATCCCTCTTCTAGCTAGGAAACATCAGACAGGGTTTCCGCGAGTGAAAAGGGGAGGATCTCTGGTGGTGCAATGGTTAAAGCACTTGGCTGCTAACCGAAAGGTCCGTGGTTGGAGCCCACCAGCAGCTACTTGGGAGAAAAGACTTGGCAATATGCTTCCGTAAAAATTAAAACTAACAAACTAAACCCATTGCCGTCAAGTTGATTCTGACTTGTAGTGACCCTATAGGAAGGGGCTCCAAGGCTGTGATCTTATGGAAGCAGACTGCCACATCTCTCTCCCACAGGTGGCTGGTAGGTTCGAACCACCGACCTTTCGGTTAGCAGCCAAGAATTTAACCACTGAGCCTCCGGGGGTTCAGTCCGTGAATACTAGTCTAGGAAACCCTATATGGCAACTCTATCCTGTCCTATAGAGTCACTTTGAGTCAGAATCAACCCTATGGCACACAACCACCACCTCAGGGGAGGGCCAGGACTGTTTCTCTCTAGTTTGACTTCTCCCGGGAGGTGGGGGTGGTGACATGAAATCTGAGCTCTCTCCTCAGCTCAGTCCCTGCACGCACTCCCTTCTGGCTCCAACTCCTCTATTTCCATCTGCCAAAAGAGCATGAACATTCAGCCTCAGCCAGATTCCTACGGCCAGAGCAGGCCAGTCCTAATAGGTCTCTCTGCGTGAGCTCTTCCAGGCCAGGGGCCAAGGCTTAGTCATCCTTGCATCCTCAGCTCCTGGCACACAGGAGGCACCTGGAACACGCTTGATGAAATGAACGGGATCTTAAAGTGTGAGGGGGGGCAGGGCCCAGGGCTGACCAATAGGATGAGGGGAACAACCACAGGCCAGTAGGCAGACTCATATCGACCCTATACAAGAGAGTAGAACTCCATTTGGAGAGGTTTGGCAAGGGCCCTGTTCCTCACACCCCTGAACCTCCCAGGAACGGTTGGCTGAAAAGAGCTACTAAGCTTCCTCTCTGGACAGGGTCCACTTTCCATCAGAAACACTGCAGGCAGCCATTTTGTTTTTTAATTTATTTCCTCCCTATTCGAAAAGAAATACACATCCACAATAGAAAATTTGTGAAAAATAGAAGAGCACAAAGAAAACAACTACTGTGTTCTTCACAAGTTGAATCATTTCTTAACAAACATTCTTATTTTAAATATGGCTGAGCTGGCTGTGATTGGAGCCGAAGTACTCCTTGCCCCCGCTCTGTGAACAAGCGATGCCAAACTCATACCCATCTTGGCTCACGGAGCAAACCCAGTGTGCCTGTGTTTCCCATGCACAGGAGGCAAGGTAGATACTATTTTAAGATTAGAACGACTTGCCTGTTCTGGGGGGATGGGGATGGGAATCTGGCAAGTCTTTGGGAAGGGGCTTGGAGGACCTCAGATCCATTTGAGTCAGTCTCTTTACCTTTGTTTGGTGACTCAGCACCTGATCAGGGCTAGAACCCGGCCCCGTTACTCTGACCAACTACTCCTTCAAACTGGAGGCTGGGAGAGAGGTTGGCTACACAGAAGGCCATCCTGCCCTGTAAGAAAGTCAGTGCCGGGGCTTTTCTGAGACCAGAGATTGAACAATCATGTTTTGAGTGCTTACCATGTGCAGACACTGCTCTAAGCGTTTTACAAATATTAACTTATTTAATCCCTCCTATCAACTTTTCACTCTAACAATTTTTTTGAGCATTCACTATTATCTGAAGAAACTTGGGGTCACCCTTGGCCCCCCCGTCACATTCTCCATTCCAATTAATCACCCATTCCTTTCATTTCTACCTCTTCAGCATCTCTGTCGCCTCTTCTTGTCTGCCTCATCACTGACCCTTTGAAGTGGCCTCTTACTGCTTTCTCTGCATCTAGTCTTTCCCGTTTTAATCTTTTCTCCACACAGCATCCTGAGCCATTGTTCCAGTAAGCAAATCAGATCTGTCACTCCCATCTTCAGACTCTTCAATGACTCACCATCTGCTACAGTGCAGAACTGAAACTCCTTTCATGGTGTATGTATGTGGCTTGCTGTTCCCAAATATTGGTTCTCCTTTCTAGCTCAGTAACTCAGTTTTTGGCGAGGTATGCAGTTACAAGACCACATTTCCCAGTCTCCTGGTAGCTAGTGTGGTCATGTGACTAAAAAGGGATGTCAGCGAGGAGTTATGAGGCAGCTCCTGGGGTCCTGTTTTAAGAGTTGTCCCACATGTACCCTTTACTCACTTCTTTATCCCTCTACTCTCTGCTGCCTGGAATAAGATGTCCCTGAAAACCCTATGGCGCACATGGAGTCACTAAGAGTTGGAATTAACTTGATGGCAACTGGTTTGCTCTCAACTACTAACCTAAAGTTTGGCAGTTTGAACTCACCCAGTGGTGCCACAAAAGAAAGACCAGGCAATCTGCTTCCTTAAAGATAACAGACAAGAAAACCCTGTGGAGCAGTTCTACTCTGTAACCCATGGGGTCACCATAAGTCAGAATCAACTCGATGGCAACTAACAACAACTGTAGTAACTTTAGGTCAAGGCTAGACACAGTAAAGCAACAAGATAGAAGGAGCCTGGCTCCCTGACGGTGGAACTCAAGCCAGCTTTGGATTACGTAACTGTCCTTTCTTTGAGAGAGAAATAAATTTCTATCTTGTTTAAGCCACTTTTACTGATTGATTGGTTGGCGGATTGATTGATGTCACTTGCAGTCAAACCTAATCCAACTAATACGGTGCACAAGATCAATGTGCCTCATCCCTCTGCCCTGCCTTCCCGTGTGGCTCCTTCAACACTGCTGGGATGACATAACCTTCCCTGAACATACTGCCTGGACTCTGCCCATGCTGCCTCCACTGTCTGGGGTGCTCCCCCACCCCACTCTCCTGAAGCATGTGTACTTGGCAAACTCTCATTAGGTCTCTCGTTAGCAAATCCCAGCAATAGCTTCGCCTTCTTTTTGAAGCCTCTCCTAGTCATACAGGTTACTTAGCTGTCCTTCCCTGTGCAGTGGCATCATTAGGGTTGGTGTCACCCAGTGCAGTAACTCATGCTGTAACCTCTCTCCCACCCCCCGCATGGTGGGCTGGCAAAAGGCCCCCCCCCCAGGCTCCCTGCAGCTCCTCCCCTCTCCCATTGGCCAAGGTGGAGACCCTCCTGACTGGCGGATGCCTGGGAGGGAGTGAGGGGGTGACAAGTCACTGCACTGAGTGATGGGTGACACCAACCCTAGTGATGCCTCTGCCTTGGTGGCCCTTCCCCCTGTGGCACCAGCCAGCCTGCCATAGACCCTTGGGGTTATTTTGGCATCAAGTCCTCTAACAGTGTCAAGGGGCGCAATCCACACCTCCCCACCCCCTAGTGGTGCCATTATGTCTGCGCTCCTACAGAACCAGGTGCATTTCTCTATGTAGCAATGGCCGCATTGTAATTACTTGCCTCCTCCTCTCCTTACAGCCAAGGACAGTAGCTAATTCCTCCCTACATTATCTCTGATGAGCACCAAACCCAGCCCCCGCTTGTGGCCAAGTGAATTCCTACTCATAGTGACTCTATAGGACAGAGGGACAGAGTAGAACTGCCCCATAGGGTTTCCAAGGAGCAGTTGGTGGATTTGAACTGCCGGCCTTTTGGTTAGCAGCCTGAGCTGTTAACCACTGTGCTGATGAATACAGTGTCTGGCAAACGGTAAGCATCCAATAAATGCTTGCTGAACGCAGGTTTCAGGAAAGGTTGGAACAGAGATGATGAGACTCTTAAGAGTCTCTAAGCACAAGTCCCCACCACCTGATAGCTCCTCTCCTTGAGTTTGTATTCTGTCCACACAGCAACAGACTGGGCAGGAAGGAAGTCCCAGAAAGTGCAACTCCAGAAGCCAGTTCTGAATTCTGTGCCTCTTAGGGCAGTCTTGGCACTCTGTACCACCTCATCCACAGTGTGGAGGCCAAGGATCTTCCAGCCCTGGACACTCTGAGAAAAAGCAGTAGCCAGAGGGGTGGGCAGAGAGACCCCTACAGCTGCAGGACATCATCTGGGATGGTGACCGAGGCAGGGTGGGTGCTGGTCATTGCAGATGGGGCTATGTGAGCTGATCATCGTAGATGGGCCTATGTGAATTCTGGCTGCTGCTCGTGGCCGGAGGGGGACAGCAGAGGTGGGGACAGGGTGGGAAGGCACCTGACAAGGACCTCAGCAGTCAGCCAGGGGCTGCCGACTCAGAACTGAAGCAGACAGGGTGTCTGGGATCTGGTGTAGGAACACGAGGGTCAGTCACAGTGTTCGAGAGGCACAGTGGGAGCCGGATTCTGTGTCAAGGCTCTACTGGGGCAGGAGGAAGCAGAGGAGCACCGGGGAGAGAGCATGGAACTGGGGACAGATCCCAATTCACCAAAATCCTCCAGAGTTTCAACTTCCTCATTTGTGAAATACGGAAAACCACACCAAGTCCTAATTTAGGAGGTTGCTGTGAGGAACAAATGAGACAATATCCAAAGTATGAAGTATCCTAATATTAGCGGTAGTTTTTAGTGTGGGAGACACGTAGGGAACAACAGCAAGGTGTCTGTGACAACTGTGTCACTGGCCCTCTGTCTTTACCTCTCTCTGTACCCATGTCCTTTGTCTTGTGGCTTTGTAGTTCCTCCTGGTCCTTGACTTTGGGTTCAGTCATGTGACTTTTTGGCCAATAGAACACGGTGGAAGTGTGCCAGTTCCAAGCCTAGGCCTTAAAAGGTGTGGTTGGTTTTGTGCAGCTGACAATGTCATGAGAAGAACATACCTCAGCTAGCTTGCTAGTCCAAGGAGGATGAGAGACATGAAGACCAGAGCTGCCTCAGCTGAGCTCAGCTTAGATCAGCTGACTCCCAGCAGACACTCAGACACATGAGTAAGCCAGGAT
The DNA here is from genome assembly GCF_024166365.1 of Elephas maximus indicus. Taxonomy (NCBI): domain Eukaryota; kingdom Metazoa; phylum Chordata; class Mammalia; order Proboscidea; family Elephantidae; genus Elephas; species Elephas maximus. Next base: position 170,696,831 of record NC_064821.1, on the reverse strand, counting down.
CGGCTACCACAGATGCATGAGAAATCATAAATGACTGTGATCTTATGCAACTGAGTTTGGGGTGGCCTGTAATGCTGCAGTATCTAACTGATACAGAGCCCCCTCTCTAATTCCCAAACCTTCCAAGAAGGTAATAGTTAAATGACATGACCAACGTATGATGGATCAGAGCAGAGAAAAACAAAACAAGAGATAGAAAATGCTAACGAGGCCACAAAGATTTGAGGGCAATTGAGTGGAGGGTTTGTGCACACACACAAAGAATGTATCCATCAGAAGAGGAATTAGGCAGACACTGAAGCAGAAGGACGGGAATAAATCAGGTAAAGGCAGCAGAGTCCATCTAACTCCCGTTTGAATGCAGCTTGTCTGGCAGGTGTGGGGAGGAGCCTGCCTGCTGATGATAGGTGACACCAATTGTGGATATGGGTGTGGCAGGCTAATCCGATGCTACTAAACACTGAAATCATTTAACTAACTCATCATGGCCAGTTTCGCGAAGTTTCTATAATTTGACTACCATGGAGAGATTGTGATCAGCCTAAGTTTCCGATTCCTTTGACAGCTATATTTCTCATTGAGATTTAACTGACGTTCAGGTCTTATTGATCCATCTGTATATGAACTTGGTTAGTGTGCACTGGCATCCCCAAATATGACCAAATCTGGACTCCTGATAGAGTTTGAGTTTATCAGTCTGCAAAGATGAGGCTAGAACCTTGGTGGCAAGCTCATCAGAGTAAAAGCTGTCTTCTGATCTCCAGCCAGCTGGCCTCATGTGGCCTCTGTATTAATATCCACCTTTCTTGCCACTTCTACAGCTAAGATTGTTGTTTCCCAGGCATCTGCAAGTCTTGGATGAGACAAAGAGATTGACTGCCCTGGTTGGTAGGAAGAGTTTTGGGCAGGGATCACTGAGCTTGACAAACAGCTACGAAGATCACTCCTAACAGTATCTTTCCAGTCCTCCAAAGCTCATTAGTTAGAAAGACAGTTCTAGGATGTTGGTTCAGAAAGGGTCCTTCCAGACCATCTAGTCAACATTTTCACTTTACAGAACGCTCAGGCTCAGAGAGTTTATATAAGTTGTCCAAAGTCACACAGCCCCCTGAATCCTCCGTATGGGAGGATCTACATATGGTACAGCCACAGATTTGCCCTCACTGTGGTATGGCTGATTCAGCAGAGATCTGACTCACTGACCAAGTATATCCCTGAGAGCAGGAGTTGTGATTGTTAGGGTTGTGTGTCAACTTGGCTGAGCCATGATTTTCAGTGGTTTAGCAGTTATGATGTAGTTTGTCGGTTGTATGACAGAGTGATCAGTTCCATGATGAGATCTGATATAATGTGATCACCTCCATGATAGAAGCTGCTGTGAGTAGCCAATCAGTTGAAAGGAAGTTTCCTTGGGCATGTAGCCTGCCTCGAATATAAGTGGACATTCTGGCAAGGCTCATGGGCTTTTTCTCGTTCTGGATCCTGCAGCTGGCTCCTGTTGGTTTGACCTCCAGTTCTTGGGACATGAGCTAGCAGCTTACCTGTGGTCTTGCCTGCTGACCTTTTAGGATTCGTTGGTCTTCTCAGCCTGTGAACCAGAGCCCTGCTGTCTGACCTGCTGATCTTGGGTTTGTCAGTCCCTGTGGCTATGTGAATCAGAAGTCTCCAGCCTGACTCACGGATTTGGGATGCTCCAGCCCCTACAACTGTGTGAGCCATTTCCTTTATATAAATCTCTCTTTATAGATATTTAAATGCTTTACTGGTTTTGCTTCTCTGGAGAACGCAGCCTATGACAGGAGCCATGTCTGTGCTTAACACCAAGAACCTGGTGCTGGTTACTTCTGCTGGGGTCTCAACATAGTCTTCAGATTAACTGAGTTTGGGGTTGGGGAATGGCCTCTAAACCCTGTTCCTTAGTCCTGGGTTTGGCTGGCTGGGGCTTCCCTCCTGCCATTCATTCTCTCAAGCTCTGATGTTGGCAGGAGCAATTCACTTACTTGTGCTTCATTACCTGTACTCTCTTTCTAACTGGTCGCACTCTCAGAAGGCAATAAGAAAAGCTTTCCCGACTGGGAACCCATGAAGATTTCTCTTTCCTTTGTATTTTCTACTTTTCTCCCACCCCCAAACAAGTCACTCTTGGCACTAATGTTGATTGAGCCCTAATAGTTCATAGAAGCTTTGTGTAGAGGAGCAAGGTGATAATCATGATGCAACGGCAGGTCTTAATATGGTACAGGGCAAGAGCACAGAGCTGAGATTTACTTGACCTTGAGCCTGAAGCTGATGCTCTGACTTTGGGATGTTGAGCGGGTCATTTGATTTCATTTGTACTCAGATTCTTCATCTGTAAAATGAAAATGTTGTGCTAGTTGATTGCCCATAGCACCAATATCCTGTGGTTTCATTTTGAACTCACAACAATTTCTTGACGCAGAGCTGGGAAATGGACGTTATTCCCTTATTGTGTGGGCTCTGTCCATGGTGCTGAGATCTTGGATGCTTTGTCATTGGCCTCCAGTCAGCTTTAGAAAAGAAGAACCAGCTTTGCGGAATGGGGATGCCATTAAAATTATTTAGAGTGTCTAGGATTTGGGCATTAGAGTATTTGCTCCATAAGTAGGTCATAGGCCTGGAGCTTGAAGATTTTTCATAGTCTTAATGTTACAGAATTTCATCTGTACTCTCTAGGATGGTTTGGCAAAATGTCTTCCATGAACAGTCTGTATTTTGACACTAAGACCAAATACATATTGGATTTTCTGATACTGGTACGTTTCAAAAATATTATCACATGGTTTTCACAAGTCATTGAAACGTCCCTGAAATTTTGATAATTTTCCATTTAGACCACATCGCCAGGGTGTCTCTTGGTTATCGGAGTAGTTTAATAATCATTGGTCCAACCATGTGTCTCTATTTATAGCTTTGAAACTATGGCCTCGGCATAGTGATAGTCTGTTGATATGCTGTGTTAATGTTGCAAAGCCTATAGTTGAGTAATTGCCAGAGTTCTTTTTGTTTCATCAAAAATTTTTGTGACTAGAAGGCATGCCTAGGTTTGATGTGAGCATTCATTTTCTGGACAAGAAGGCAAGGGACTAAGCATTCCTGCATGTTTATGTCTACTGAACATCACACAAGAGTTGAAAAGGGTAAAACACAAGACAAATGAGATTTGGGTGTCTATATAGCACCAGAGGGGCTGGATGATTTTTTTTTCCCACTTACTTGACCTGTTGTTTGACACTGCATTGACATAATAGCAGCGACAGAATAAGGATTGTCACACAGTTAATGCATCTGTCTTATAATGCTGGGTGGAGAAACTGGACAATGACAGGAGGCAGTGATGGCCCAAGAGCAACCTGTGAGTTTATTCAGGGGCGTTTCTCAGAGCCATGTGGAAAAGGGCCTCACCTGCAGTATGTCTGTGACTCATCAAAGACTTTGGTTCCCTGTATCCCCGCTTCATGGAGTCTGAAGCTTCTTGCTCTCTACGTTGGGGAACCCAATTCAAAGTCAATACCAGTAATTTAATTCAGGAAGTATTTATTGAGCACCTACCATGTGCCTAGCATTGTGTCTTTACCACGAGGTAGGTGGAAGCTGAGGGTTTACTGGCAGTGAGGCCTGCAGTGATCAGGAGTGGTCATAAAGAAGGTGGTGGAGGAGGGCTGGGAGGGAAGAGAAGGGTCATTTTCTGGAGACCCCAGGAAGAGAGGCAATGGCATAGGATTATGAGTGTGGACCCAGCCCCAAGTTCATGGTCCAGTTGGATTGCTTAATAGCTTTGGGCAGGTCAACTGACCCCTCTAGGTCTAAGCACATTCTTCTATGAAAGGGAGATAAAAATAGCACCTACCCCACAGGGTTTTTGTTGGAATTAAATAATTTACCTAAAGGGCTTAGTTCAGTGCTTGAGAGTGCTTGATAAATGGTTGTTGTTGTGTGCAGTCAAGTTGAGGCAGTTGATTCCGACTCATAGCAACCCTATAGGACAGAGTAGAACTGCTCCATAGGGTTTCCAAGGCTGTAGCCTTTACAGAAGCAAATTGTCACATCTTTCTCCTGAGGAATGGCTGGTGGGATCAAAACACTGACTTTTGGGTTAGCAGCCTAGAACTAAACCACTGTGCCACCGGGGCTCCTGGTGCCCCTGGGCTACCTGTAATCCCCCTCCTGTCTCCTTGGCTTTTGAGGTTATTGAACTTGGTCTTAGCAGTTTCTGCTCTCCCTCAAGGATATGTTAGAAATCTTGACACATCTTGTCATCTTTCAGATGGTTGCACATGAATAGTTTCAAGATTTGCTCCACTTCTTGCCAGGTGCAGACAGGCTTGTTGGCTTTGTACCTGGAGGGTTACCTGGGCACTCAGTGTAAAGGATGTCTCAACATCCACCCCATTGCAGTCCTCAGGGATATATTCCAACCTCTGTGAATCTCAACACAACTGCTTTGCCTTTGCCAAACAGTCAGAATTTCCTAAGTGCTTTCACGATGCAAGTCAAAGGGGACAGCTAGTTATGAAACACAGAGCTTCTAAAAGCCCTTTTTAATTATTTCCTGCCGTAATCAAGTATGCCTTTTCATTATTCGATCAAGCAAGGCACCCTAATTATATGATTTAGTTGATCTTTTAAAATAAAGACAGAAGATAAAAAATGCTTCTGCCTTCTCATTGTCTCCTGTTATTCTGTCACTCAGTTGAGTGGAAGGGGGGTGGCTGCAGGGGGTGGAGGTGATATGACTTTTCCCCTTCTTTCTTCTCTTTTTGCTTTTATAAATGGGAAATATCTTCCTGTTTCCACCTTCCTCTGGCAAGATCCTTTCTCCTTCTTGCACCAGCTTTTCTCAGTCCACAGCCGACTGTGTGTTTCTTTAGTTCTGCTCTTTCTCTGGAATCTGGTCTGATGACAAAATTCATCTGGTGGCATTTCCACCTAACTTTCTAATCCTTCAGGCACTCTCTGTAATGTTTAGATGACATCAGTCTGACCTGAGGATTGGTGCTGCATAGATGCAGCCAATAACAGCATCGGCAGCAACAATAATAGCTACAAATACTTCAACCAGTTGCAGTCAAGTCGACTCCGACTCATGGTGTGTTAGAGTAGAACTGTGCTCCAAAGGGTTTTCAGTGACTGATTTTACAGAATAGGTTGCTAAGCCTTTCTTCCAAGATGCCTCTGGGTGGGCTTGAGCCTTCAACCTTTCGGTTAGCAACCAAGTGTGTTAACCATTTGCACCATTGCAGGTGATACTTAGATTGTGCTAACTGTGCTAGCTACTCATTCTCTGTCTTCTCTGAGGGTTGCTCCCAGGCCTCCTGGCTTCTTAATGTGGGAGTTACCCAGGGCTCAGCCCATGACCTCTTCTTTCCTATCTAACCTTGTTCCTTTGGTGATCTCATTCTGTCTCATGCTTTTATATGCTGATGACTCCAAAACTACCTTCGGTCCAGACTTCTCACCTGAACTCCAGGCTCGTATATCTCACTTCCTACCCATGTCTCCACTTGGATGTCTAATAGATATTTCAAATCTGACATTCCTCATCAAACTGGCTTCTCTTGGCACCTTTCCAATCTCAGTAAATGGCAACTCCATTTTTCTGTTGACCAGACCCAAAACTTTGGCTCCTTGACTCCTCATTCTGTCACATTCTACATCAAATATATAGCAAATAGTATGCTCTATCTTGAAACTGAGAGGGGCAGTGGTGGTTCAGTGGTAGAACTTTAGCCTTCTATGCAGGTAACGTGGGTTTGATTCCCTGCCAATACAGCCCATGTGCAGCCACCACCTGTCTGCCAGTGGAGGCTTACACGTTGTGTTGATGCCGAGCAGGTTTCAGTGAAGCTTCCTGATCAAGATGCACAAGGAAGAAAGCCCTGTGATCTGCTCCCAAAAGTCACAATGGTCCGATCTGCAATCGATCATGGAGCTGACACAGGAGCAGCTAGCTTTTCGTTCTGGTGTACATGAGGTTTCCTTGAGTCGGGGGCTTATGGGAAAGCAGCTAACAACAATGACAACAATAACAACCTTCAAAGTATATTTAGATATGACCTTATCTCACCACCTCTACGGTTCCACATTAGTCAAAGTCATTATAATCTTTTGCCTGGATTATTCTAGTAGCTTCCTAACTGGTCTCCCTGTATTCACTCTTAATTCCCTACAGTGTATTCTCTAAACATCAGTGAGAGTTTCTCCATAAAAACATAATTTAGACCATGTCTCCCCTGCCTTCATATGGCTCCCATCTCACTCAGAGTACAAGTCAAAGTCCTTTCAATGACCTAGAAAGTCTTATGTAATCTGGCTTCTATTACTTCTCTTCCCCAGTGTGCTCTCTTGCTCATTCTGTTCCACACCAGCCTCCTTGCTTTTCCTTAGACACAGCTGCATGTTTTCACCTCAAGGCCTTTGTACATGCTGTTCCCCCTCTGTTTGGAATGCTTTTCCTCCAGATGTCTGCATGGGTAACTTCTATCAGGCCTTTCCTGGCTGCCTATTGCAGCCCTCACCCCAGGCCATGCAACACTTCATATTCCTCTCTCCCTATTCTATTGATCTCTTTAGGACTTATCACTATCACCTTTGTCTGGTTATTGTCCTTTTCCTTCACTCCACGAGAAAGGCATTTTTGTCTGTTTTGTTGCTAGGCCCCAGGTGCCTAGCACAAAGTAGCATTCAGTAAATATTTGTTGATTGAACAAATGTGCCAGACACTGCTCTAAGATCATTGTTCTTAGGTGCTGTCGAGTTGGTTCAGACTCATGGTGATCCCACGTACAACAGAATGAAACACAGCCTGGTCCTGCGCCATCCTCACAATCGTCGCTACGTTTGAGCTCATTGTTGCAGCCACTATGTCAATCCATCTCGTTGAGGGTCTTTCTCTTTTTTGCTGACGCTCTACTGTACCAAGCATGATGTCCTTCTCCAGGGACTGGTCCCTCCTGATAACACATCAAAAGTATGTGAGATGAAGTCTTGTCATCCTGGCTTCTAAGGAGCATTCTGGCTGCACTTCTTCCACGACAGGTTTATTCTTTTGGCAGTCCATGGTATTTTCAATATTCTTTGCCAGCACCATAATTCAAAGGCGTCGATTCTTCTTTGGTCTTCCTTATTCATTGCCCACCTCTCACGTGCATATGAGGCAATTGAAAACACCATGGCTTGGGTCAGGAGCTCCTTAGTCTTTAAAGTGACATCTTTGCTTTTTAACACTTGAAAGAGGTCTTTTACAGCAGATTTGCGCAATGCAATGTGTCATTTGATTTCTTGACTACTGCTTCTGTGGGCATCAATTGTGGATCCAAGTAAAATGAAATCCTTGACAACTTCAATCTTTTCTCCGTTGATCATGATATTGCTTATTGGTCCAGTTATGAGGATTTTTGTTTTCTTTATGTTGAGATGTAGTCTATACTGAAGGCTGTGGTCTTTGATCTTCATCAGTAAGTGCTTTAATTCCTTTTCACTTTCAGCAAGCAAGGTTGTATCATCCACATATCGCGGGTTGTTAATTAGTCTTCCTCCAATCCTGATGCTATGTTTTTCTTTATACAGTCCAAGGTCATTACATTCACTAATTTACTTAATCCTCACAAGAAACTTATGAACCCTCTTTTATAGATGAGAAAACTAAGGCACAGGTGTGGTAGCTGTTGGTAGCAGCCATTGAGTTAGCTCCTGACTCATGGCCACCTCACGTACAACGGAACAAAACGCTGCTCAGGTCTGTGTCATCCTCATGATCGGCGGCACAGATAGGTTAAGTAAATTACCTAAGGCCACACAACTGGTAGTGACAACTGGGATTTGTTTCCAGGCAGTTGGGTCTGAGCCCATGTGCTTCAGCACTTGGCTCCACTGCCAGTATGTAGTACTTGGGTTTTTGGCCCTGAGCCTGGATGCTACCATGCTCCCTGGGCTTGGCCAGTCATTCTCCGGACTGAGAAGCCTGAGGTCCAGGAAAGAGGTTTCTTGCAGAGCCAGGCAGGCAGCGACTGCCCTGTCTCATGTGGTTTCATAACAACAATTGATGGGAGGCTCCTGTTGCCCTCACAAGTCTGATCTGTGTGATTCCAGTGTGCAAGGCACTGGGCTAAGTACTTTCTATGCACTGTTTCCTTTAATTCTCTCAACAAGCCCATGTGGTAGGTACTGCTATTCTCCCTAATCTATGAACGAGGAAACCAAGGCTCAGAGAGGTTGAGAACCTTCCCTCAGGTCACGTAGTCGGTAAGTGGCAGAGATTTGCCTGACTTCAAAATCAACGCTCTTTATTTCAAGGCTTTTTTATTTGGGAGAATACTTTAGGTGAAGTAAGTTACGAGACTACAGTTACTCTTCAAATATCATTTTTATTATAATACCTGCCTTAAGTACATCTTAAGCACTCTTTAAAAAGTACTTGCTTATTTATTTATTTACTTGTTTATTTTATTTACAATGTGTGTTTATTAGTTGTTAAAGTGAATTGGGTCAGGATTATGGGGCTTTATTTTTTTTTTCTCTGAAACATGCATTTACTAAAAGGTTACCAAAAATTAGGAGACAGGGTAATGTAGCAGACAGAGCCTGCACCAATCAGGGATGAGGTGATCTGCGTATGCCTCTAGTACGGCCTTGAACTAGTCACATTCCCTCTCTGGGCCTCCACTTTCCCATAAGGGGAACGAAGGGCCTAGAAGAGCTGACCTCTGAGGTCTTTTCCCATCTGTGTGCTCTGCGTACCTGAAGCCCCCCTGGAACCAGGCTGCGCTGCTCTCAGCCTTTCTGAAGCTGGATGTGTGTAGTCTGGAGTTTCCCAATAGAAGTGTCTTCCTAGGGGGCAAGGGGTGGGCTCTCTCCTTGGTTCTGCTGCCTTGATGTGGGAGCTCAGGACGTGTGTGGAGGGGACAGTTAGAGATTGGGCAAAGAAAGGAATGGCTTAAGCTAAGAAGCTTCTCTGTTCTTTTCCTGGGTGCACAGGCCCTGGAGAGAAGAAGGGAAGCAAGGGAGTGTCATGGATTGAATTGTGTCCCCCAAAAATATGTGTATTAACTTGGTTAGGCCATAATTCCCAGTATTATGTGGTTGTTCTCCATTTTGTGATAGTAATTTTATGTTAAAGAGGATTAGGGTAGGATTGTAACACTCTTTCCAGGTCACTTCCCTGATTCAATGTAAAGGGAGTTTCCCTGGGGTGTGGCTTGCACCACCTTTTATCTCTCAAGAGATAAAAGGAAAGGGAAGCAAGCAGAGATGGGGACTTCATACCACCAAGAAAGCAGAGCAGGGAGCAGAGCCCATCCTTCGGACCTGAGGTTCCTGCTCTGAGGTGCTCCCAGAATTAGGGAAGACTGATGGTAAGGACCTTCCTCCAGAGCCGACAGAGACAGAAAGCCTTCCCCTGGAGTTGACACCATGAATCTGAACTTTTAGCCTACCTTACTGTGAGAAAATAGACTTCTCTTTGTTAAAGCCATCCACTTGCGGTATTTCTGTTAAAGCAGCACTAGATGACTAAGACGGGGGTATGTTTTCGGGTCCTAGTAACCAACACTTCTGTTCTGGACCATGAAGTATTCCCACTGTGAGCCAACACTGATGTCAAGTTGAGTTGCTGCTCCTGTGTCACCCCTGCATGCCTCCCCAGAGACTGCCTCAGATGATAACATCTGCATCCCACTAATTTCACCCCCATTATTACATGGAAAAGGAGATCTGGTAGTGCAAGGGTGGCTGGAGATTTGAACCCACCAGCTGCTCTGTGGGAGAAAGATGTGGCAGCTTGCTTCTGTAAAGATTACAGCCTTGGAAACCCTATGGGGCAGTTCTACTCTGTCCTATAGGGTCACTATGAGTTGGAATTGACTCAATGGCAATGAGTTTGGTTTGGTTTTATTACATGGGATTCTTACCATAGCCAGGTGATATATATATACACACACATATATATTTGTCATTTCCATAAAGCCAGGGAGAAAAGTAGTATCTCCAAGCAAGATGGAATCAGCTCCTGGCCTTGATTTATATTCAGAATGTATCAGCTTCTGGCCCAGCCCAGCTGATGACCACATACTTACGCCATTTCCTCTAGTCACCCAGCCTGGGGGCTTGGGTTACCCCCTTGCCCTTAGTCTTTCACTATTTGCACTCGTCCCTTCAGCAATTCTTCCTGATCTTTCTCAACCATGTGTTGACATGATGCTTAAGCCAGTGGGATAATTAACTGGACCCTCTTCAATGTAAAGATTCATTAAAAGAAGAAGAACGCTTGCTTTTTCTGGCCCACAGTTTCCTGTGAGAAATAAGAAGCGTCCTGTGTTTCCCCCATTTTTCCAGAGTTCAGTGATGGGTGGGGAGAGTGCGAGATCCTGCCTGCCCTGGCTTCTGATCCATATCTTTTTACCAACAAGAACAGCCCTTTGCCTCTGAGAGACAAGAATGGTGGCTCTGGTGAGCGGGTTTGTCATCCAGGCATTTCCCAGTGCTGGAGGGAACCTGCACAGGCCTTAGGTAGGACCTGGCTGCCTTCCTGCCCCAGCCACCTTTCCATACCAGGCTGACCTGGAGTGTGCATGTGTGCTGGAATCAGAGAACCAGGAGTGTCGCTTGGCTAGGGCAGCTTGGTGGGAAATGGGGGAAGAGTTGGGGGTACGGGGTGGGGGGAAAGGCAGAGAGAGGGGCAGGAGGTGACCTGAGGCACAAAGGGGAGTGGAACCAGGAGAGAAAAGGGAGGCTTAGCATGAGAGGGCTTCCGGTTCCCTCTCCCTGGCTACTCAGGTCAAACCCTGCTATTCATGGCCTTCTTTGCCCACCTGTGGTGTGTGGGGGTAACTGTATCTGCCCTCCCTCTCTACCAGCCCCACTGAAGCCTATACCTGGGTGGCCAGGGCTAGGGATGCCAGATAAAATATGGGATGCCCAGTTAAATTTGAACTCCAGGTAAACAATCAATACTTTTTTTTTTTTTTTAGTATAAGTAAGTCCCGTTTAATGTTTGCAATGTTTAAGACATTACCACCCATACCCATTGCCATCGAGTTGATTCTGACTCATAGTGACCTTATAGGACAGAATAGAACTGCCCCATATGGTTTCCAAGGAGTGCCTGGTGGATTTCAACTGCCAACCTTTTGGTTAGCAGCCATAGCTCTTAACCACTAAGCCACCAGGGTTTCCATTTAAGACATACTTACACTGAAAAGGAGCCCCAGTGGCACAGTGGTTAAGAGTTATGGCAAGCTACGGCTGCTAACCATAATGCTGGCAGTTTGAATCTACCAGGCGCTCCTTGGAAACCCTATGGAGCAGGATTCTGCTCTGTCAGAATCAATTAGACGGCAACTTTTTTTTTTTTTTTAATACTGAAAAATGATTCCTTGTTTATCTGAAATTCAAATTTAACTGGGCATTTGTATCTTTATTTGTAAGATCTGGTAACCCCTCCTGGGACCCAACAGGAGCACCTGTGGGTCTGCTTCTCCCAGACAGCCTGGGCAGGGACCCTAAAGGCAAGCTTTCGTCGGTCCATGCTTAGGTATCCATGGAGCTGATAGAGGCCACCAAGACCTTTCTGACCCCCAGAATGCTTTACCTGCCTTGCAGGTCATAGCCTGAAATTTCATTATCAGTCTTTGGTCAGTTAATAAAAAAGTAGTGGAGAGATGACTGGACTAGAAGGCACATGCTGTAAGTGGGAATCTGACTGCAATTTATTAACTGTGGTAAAAGAGCAACCTCCCCAGCCTGTGTCCTCACCTGTTAAGTGGACAGAAGACCTGTTTCACAGGTTGGCTGTAAAGACTGGAAAACACAGTGTATGTAAAAGCCATTTGGCATATAGAAAGTGCTCAGTAAATATTTGCTAACAAATTTTGAGGGCAAAGAGCAGCAACTCATGGAGAACCTGGAAAGCACTGGGGTGGGGCCCTGGGAGAGAGTAGCCCCACCAAGAGGGAAGAAGATGAAATAGAGAGCCTGGGACATCAGGACTTGGCTGTGATATGCATTAGGGCTGGAAGTAAGAAGGTACCTTAGCTTCCTAAGGCTGCCAAAACAAAATATCACGAAGAGGGTAGCTTTAGAGAAGAGAAATTTATTTTCTCACAGTTCTGGATCAGGGTCTCAGCCACGTCGATTCCTCCTGAGAGCTTCAAGAGAGGGACTCTTCCATGCCTCTCACTTAGCTTCTGGTTTCTGCAGGCAATTCTTGGCATTCCTCTGCTGCTCAGTATAGATGCATCAGCCTCTGTCATCACGTGGCAGCTTCCTTCTCCCATGCATGTGTGACTGTTTTTATGTCTGTCCTTCTCTTTTATAAATCACCACTCAGAAGGGATTAGGACTAGGACCCACCCTACTCAAGTACGATTTCGTTCAACTTAACTGGTAACACTGCAAAGAAAAACTCTATTTCCCCAAACGAGGTCATATTTACCAGTGCAGGGGTTAAAACGTTAACATATCTTTTGGGAGGACATAATTCAACCCATAACAGGAGGCATGAAGATTTGCAGGTGATCATGGCTGCTGGAGAGATGGAAAGAACCATTAACTTTTAATATACATGAGTGTCAGTACAGAACGAGGACTGTATTATGCTTGGTCTGAGAAAATGCTACCTCAATTGATGCCAGTTATAAATATTGTAGCTATATCAAAGTTAGAACAGGAAAACTATCAGTGGCTTAGCTGTATGAACACAAGAAAAATACAATCACACACTACTATTTGTGCCTTCTTACCAGGTATCCCAGAGGTGGTAATGAAGACCATTGTATATGTATTTTGCTTAGGGCACATTTTACCTGACTCTTGAGTTTAATGTGATTATGACATTGTATTCTATTCAGGCAGTCATGACTGACAGAGAGTGGAAAGAGCTCCTCCCATGGGCATTTGCTTTGTAACAGAAGGTGGTGGTCTAAAAGTAAATGGTCACAAGAGAGTCCCAAGCCTTCCTCCAAGTGGCCTGTTGCTAGCAATTTCAGGGCCTGAGGCAGGAGTGCAAATGAAGACCCGCTAGCCATATGTCCAAATATGTAAAAGTTGTAAGTTCTAAGTCAAGCTAAGAAACAGTTACATAAAATATGTTCACCTCTTACCGTGACACATTTATCTTCATAACAGCCTGGAGGCCATATTCAAAGCCAAAATCCTTAGACTCCTTGAAGTTCTGTGTCAGAGCAGGGTGGTATGTTCTGTCCCCTGTCCCTGGCCTGTGATGCATTCCCCTTCTGTCCCCATTTCCACTCTGTCCAGCACTTTGAGTATCTGTATTAGCTTCCTAATGCTGCTGTAACAAGTTATCACAAACTCAGTGGCTTAAAACAACACGAATTTATTCTGTTACAGTTCTGGAGGTCAGAAGTCTGACGAGGGTCTCACTGGGCTAAAATCAAGGTGCTGGCGGGGCTGGTTCCTTTCTGGAGGCTCTAGGAGAGAATGTATTTCTTTGTTCTTCTAACTTCTAGGGGCCACGTCCATGCCTTGGCTTGTAGCCCCTTCCTCTATCTTCAAGTCCGAAAGTATAGCATCTTCAAATTTCTCTCTAACACTCCTGCTCCCTTCTTTTACTTAGAAGAACCGTTGTAATTATACTGGGCCCACCCAATAATCCAGAATAATCTCCCCATCTCAAGATCCTTAATTTAATCACATTTACAAAGTTTCTTTTGACATGTGAGGTAACATTCACAGGCTCCAGGGATTAGGGCATGGGTCTTTGAGGGGTATTGTAAGAAATGTATTACCATAAGACTCTTGTGCACATATGTGCTTATCTGTGGATATTCCTCTCTCCCCTTCAAACAGCTACCACTTGGGCCTAAGGATCAGCACACATATGACACCATCTGTCCTTGGGAGGACAGACCAGTGAAGGGGCCCATAAAGACCAGGAAGTGAGCTTAAGTCTATTTGGGAAAGGAGTCAAGGGTCCTGGCTGCCTAGAGAGTATTCTGGAAGGGGGGTATGGGCTCCAGTTATGAATATCTCCTTGCTAAGAATTCCTTACCTCATGGGGAGGGATACAGCTGGAGAAGGGACAGAGCAGAGCCTTCTAAAGCTTGGGGTAAAGGCCAGGGTCCCATCTTATCTGCGTTGAAGAGCAATACTATCCTCTGGTCCAGGGTTTATTAAACTGGGTTAATGGGACTCACTGAGATATGTATATAATTTTATTTCTTTGTGCATATGTATATTTTTTGGTGAAGAGGTTTTATAATTTTCATCAGATTTCCCAAGTGACCTAGAAAAAGTTGAGTATCACTACCCTAACCACTCTCTTTGCTCTCATTGGGCAAAACTGGCCCTTTCTGGGCCACTTCTGGTCTTCCAGTCCACAAGGATACAGAGACTTCCTTATCCCTGAGGACTGGACCTCTCCCAGCTGGCCCCTGCCTGCACAGTGAGACTTTGCAGTGACTATTCCGGGGTGCGGTAAGGGCCCATGCAGGTCAACTGAAGCTCTGGAGTGTGGGGAGAAGGACTACTTGAGGGAGATGGAAGTGGGTGTTACTTTCTTTCCTGTCCCTAAACTCACCTGTCAAGCAGAACTCAGGACAGGAGCCAGATGGGAGTCTGCAGGCTTGGATGTGGCCATCACCATCCAGGCCCCCACTGCCTGACGTGCCTGACAGGTTAGTTAGAGAGTCACCTCGGGAGGAGATCCTGGAGGAGAGGAGGAACAACATCAATTTCTACTATATACTTCTTTATTTTCTAAGAAATTAAGCTGAGTTTATTCCTGTCAGTAAATTTCCTTAGCAGAGATATTTCGATGCCTTGGAAAACATTCTTGTCCTACTTTAGTTGTATAAAGACTGTCTGTGCTGGAAGGGAAATCTGGGAGAGAGGAAGAGGTAAGAGAACTAGAAGGGGGAAGGGGGAGGGAGGAGAGAGGAGAGAAGGGAGAGGGAAGAGTGGGAGGGAGGGAGCAGAGAGGAAAGAGAGGGAGGGAAGAGGAGGAAGAAAGAAAAGAGAGACTGTATTTAAGAAATTAAAGAGCAGCTGTCTCCTTGAAAGAATTTTCTCTCCCCATTTGCTGCTATCCCCACCCCACCTTGTTGAGACAAGTTGCCTGAGGCCTCAGAGGAAGGAACCTGTGGCTATTCTCTGGTGTCACATTCTCTGGTTCTAGTCTTCAGTGCCTGCCAGGGATTTCCTTAACAGGAGGCTTCTCTGATGTGGGACATCTTTCATGGGGGGAGGCATCTGAGGGAGTAAGGCAAAGACACCAGTAGACCCAGAAACTTGTGCCGTGGTGCCTGGCTGGGGTCAGTGTACACAGTTGGAGAGTTCATTGTTGGGGGATGTCTGGACACCCTTCTCACTTCTGCATCCTCAACTCCTTCCCATACATCCCTCTGGAGAGCTGGGCCCTGCCAGCCTTCCAGCCTCAGAATCTCTCTTTAACCCTACCCAGAGGCTGAGCTCCACCCCCCCCCATCTCCTGGTCAGTGCTGACCTCCTGACCTCAGGTTGGAAGGCTTCTGGAGGTCCTGCCCTACCCAGTGAGCGCGGACTCCTCTCAGAGAGGAACAAAGAGGCACCAAAAGTGGGTGCTGAGGGGCATTCTGAAGAATTTGTACCTTCTTCTGAGATGGAACTTGAACCTCTCCCCTTGTCACTCCCCAGTAAAGTCCTACTTCTGAGAGAGAAAGTCACTCCAGGGAAACTGAGGCAGTTGTTGCTAAATATCCACTATACATTGGAAACTCTCCATGAAGCTTATTCCTTTGGCAGAGGGACAAAAAGAATCATCAAGAAAACTTCCATTCAGCCTCTGGCCAGCACTGACTGGACATCTCTCTGCCCTTCCAGACCACAGCTTCTGGAGGTCCCTAGGTCAGCCCCAGGTAGGGACAGAGCCCCGTGGTGTCCTGCTGGACTGTCACATTTGCCTTGTGTTTCGTGCTTCAGAGGACAGATGGAGAACTGGGTCAGGGGAGGGTGAGAAGGGAGGAAAACTTTGGGAAAATCTACCAGATGGGAGCTCTGTGAGGGCAGGGCCGGTGCCCCAGTTACTCTGGATCCAAGACACCAAGCACAGCACCTGGCGGCCAGAGGATACACAACCCTGTCTGCAAATAATCTGTTAATAATCGAAGAAATGTCTGAGGACTTGGCTTTCTTCTCTGAACAATCTTTAGTTCTCGTCTCGGACTGGCATTCTCTGGTTTCACAGGACAGAGTTGTTCTGAAGAGGAGCCCTGCTTGCCTAAAGCTCTGAGGGTGGAGTTTAAAAGTCAACACCATCCTTGTTTGGAAAGACAAGAATCTGTTTATTCTTTCAGTCAGCGATGATGTATTGAGCATCTGCTTTGTGCTGGGCATCGCTGGGGGTGCTAGGGCTAAATGATGAGCAAGAAAAAGAGGGTTGTTGACCTTTTGAAGTTTATAGTCTAGTCAGGAAGACAGAATCTGGCCAGATAGTCTTAACCCATTGCTGTCGAGTTCATTCTGACTCATAGTGACCCTGCAGGGCAGGGTAGAACAGTGCCATAGGGTTTCCAAGGCTGTGATCTTTAAGAAAGCAGGCTGCCACATCTTTCTCCCATGGAGTAGCTGGTGGGTTCCAACCACCAACTCTGAGGCTAACAGCTGAGCACTTAACCACTGCACCACTAGGCCTTCTTAAATAATCTTACAGATGTCTACGTAATTTCACACTGTGATGCGTGTTTCAAGGGCGAAGTTCAGGAGTCTGAGAGAAGGTTCTGCGGAGAGAAGAGAGGCCCTGGCCTAGTGTGGGGGCTGCTCTGCCTCAAAGGAGTGAAGTTGGAGGGCATCTGAAAGGCAAGAAGGAGCAGGTAGGTGAAAGGGACTGGGGTGGAGGGGAGGGTTCTGGGCAGAGGGGACTGTATGATCAGGGGCTACCGGTGGAGAGGGACTTGGGAAGTGCTGAGGAGGTTGGTGTGGCTAAGAGTTTGAGTGCAGAGCAGGGAGAAATGAGGGCAACCAAGACTGCCTGCTAACCATGGGTCATTTCCCAAAGAGCTCAAGGAGAAACAAAGACAGGGAGAAGCCTCTTCGAGCTACCTTCTGAGATGAGGGAGGCCCACTCCAGGCCGAGATTAAGGCTCAGGGATTATTCCAGGCCCTTTCTTTAACTAGTCTGAGGTTACTGAAAAAGACTACGAACATCTAAACTAGTGGTTCTTAAATCTAGCTGTATACCAGAGTAAACTGGGGAGGGTGTTAAAATGCATATTCTCAGGCCTGAATCAGACTCTCTGGAGGTGGGTGTTAAGAATTTAGATTATTCAAGGGTTTTTCGGATTGGATGCTGATGGTCTGCTATCTGGGAACCACAAATCATGTCCATGTCCCACATTTAACGTATGGGGAGAGTGAAGCCCGGAGAGGGGGTTTAATTTGCCCAAATTCACATAGAGAGTGGGTTAGTCTCTGCCTAGGGAGGCCTTTCTTCACAGGGCCTACCTGAGGCACTGTCTTGGGCACCCTTATGGTTAGGGGACAGAGCTGTGAAGGAGCCTCAGGGCCTGAAATCCTGTGTAACCTGGTCAGTATTCCAGCAGGAGTGAGTCACACTTCTGCTTGGGCCCAGGTGGGGGCTGTTGTTGTTGTGAGTTGCCAGCAAGTCGGCTCCAACTCATGGCCACCCTATGTTACCAAGGAAGACCATGGGAACAGAAGGAAATGCCTAGTCCTGTGCCATCTTCATGGTCATTGGTATGATTAAGTCCATTGTTACAGTTATTGTGTCAATCCATCTTATTGAAGGTTTCTCTTCTTTTTGATGGCCTCCTACCAAAGAATTGATGCATTTGAATTATGGTGTTGGCAAAGAGTATTGAATGTCATGGACTGCCAGAAGAACCAACAAACCTGTCTTGGAAGAAGTACAGCCAGAATGCTCCTTAGAAGCAAGGATGGTGAGATTTTGTTTCCAATACTTTGGATACATTATCAGGAGGGACCAGTCTTTGAAGAAGGACATCATGCTTAGTAAAGTAGGGGGTCAGTGAAAAAGAAGAAGACGCACAAAGAGAAGAATCGACACAGTGGCTACAACAGTGGGCTCAAACATAGCAATGATTGTGAGGATGGCACAGGATCAGGCAGCGTTTTGTTCTGTTGCACGTAGGGTCTCTATGAGTCGGAACCAACTTGACAGCACCTAACAACAGTAGCAACAACTACTTTACCAAATGTGAAGTCCTCTTCCAGCAATTGGTCTTGTGGTGGTAGGGACATAGAACCAAGACCACCTCCTATTAGCCTGAACCTTAACAAACATCACCACATTCAGCCCTTACAATAATCCTGGGGCCTAGGAACTATTGAATTATTCCTCCCATTGTGTTGTTGTTATGTGCCATCAAGTCAGTTTTGATTCATAGCGACCCCACGTACAACAGAATGAAAGGTTGCCTGGCCATCCTCACAATCGTTGCTACGTTTGAGCCCCTTGCAGCAGCCACTGTGTCAATCCATCTTGTTGAGGGTCTTCCTCTTTTTTCCCTGACCCTCTACTTTACCAAGCATGATGTCCTTTTCCAGGGACTGGTCTCTCCTGATAACATGTCCAAAGTAAGTGAGACCAAGTAGAGATCAGTAAACTGATGCTCAGAGAGGCTTCCAGGAAGCTTGGGTATCTTTATCCCTCTCTGTGGTTCTACTTTTCTGCTGCCCTTCAAAGATAAATGTGTGTGTGTGTGTGTGAGCACGCGCGTGTGCGCGCCACGTGCTTATGCTCTCAGGACTGGCAGACAGGTCTGAGGAGGCTGCTCCAGAGTCGGTGTCCTCCCTGAAACCACAGCACCTGGAAGGAGAGGTGGGGGCAGATGCGGGATGTCTGGGCATTGGAGGTGCCATCCTAGCTGCACAGAGCCAGCCGGACCAGCAGAGGTCACTGCATGGGCAAAAATGTGGCACATCCTTCTGCTCAGAACCCAGCGCGTGGCCACCCCCGCTTTCTCGCCGAGTGCATTCCTGCAGTACTCAGAAATCTGGGCTTCTGGAGAATGCCATGTTTCATGTCATTTAAACAAGAAAGACCCCATACCAATGGCTGGGGGCTGCTGCGGGACCGGGGAGGAGAGCCAGGGGCTGCGCACTGTCCTTAGGGCAGCTAAGCTCTGGGGCCCTGCCTGCCCGTGGCTCCTGCACCATGCGGCTCTGCAGTAGGTGGTCTGTGATTTTCCTCTCTGAGTCATGGTGTGGCTGCTGGGGACCAACCCTGACCAGATGGCACCCAGAAGGGGCTTCTGTGCCTGGGACACCGTGATGGGCATTGCCATCTGAATCCTATTGCCAAAGGGTGTGTGTATGTGGGGGGTAGGGAGGGTGGAGAGGCCCTTCATGTAAGCTGCGGCCTTAGGGATTTTAGGACATTACCCCAGAATCCTAGAAGAGGTGATGCGGCATGGAGGCTAAAACTGCACACTCTGGTGCCAGACTGCTTGGATTTGAGCTCTGCCCTATTCCTTCTAGCGGGTGACCTGGGACAAGTGATTTCACCTCTCTGTCCCCCAGTCCCCTCACCTGTACAAGGGAATAGTAATAGTGCCTACCTCATGGAGTTGCTGTGAGGCCTAACGAGTTACTGTACGTAAAGTGTTTGGGGGCAGAGCCTGGCACAGGGTCATTGTTAACGATGATTATTATTAACCCTAGTGTCCTTCTGGTCCCATATAAAGTCCTCAAGGGCAAAGTGGAGGCCTCTCTAAGCCCAGGTCTGGGCTGGCCCCAGAGCTTAGGTGTTGCTCATGCAGTAGGAAGGGACTGTGGATTCTCAGAGGCCACTCTTGGGTCCCTTCCACAGTGAATGTCAATTGCTGACCTGCTCTTGACCTCATGCCAGAGCACGGTCCTTGCCTTAGTCATCTAGTGCTGCTATAACAAAAATACCACAAGTGGATGGCTTTAACAAAGAGAAATTTATTTCTTCACAATAAAGTAGGCTGTAAATCCAAATTCAGGATGTCAGCTCCAGGGCAAGGCTTTCTCTCTGTCAGCCTTCTCATCAATTTTCCCCTGGACTAGAAGCTTCTTCACTCAGGGACCTCGGGTCCAAAGGATGTGCCCTGCTCCCAGCACTGCTTTCTTGGTGGTATGAGGTCCATCTGTCTCTCTGTTCGCTTTCTTTTATATCTCAAGAGGCTGCCTCAAGACACAATCCAATCTTGTAGATCAAGTCCTCCCTCACTGACACAACTGCCGCCCATCCTCCCTCATTAACACCATAGAGGCAGGATTTACAACATATAGGAAGATCACACAATGCCGGGAATCATGGCCTAGCCAAACTGATACACACATTTTTGGGGGGACATATTTCAATCCATGTCAGTCCTGATGGAGCATTCTCCCGCCCCTTTTTCTAGCTCAGTCAGGTTCAGGGGTCTCACTTCCAATGACTCTGTAGCCCCTGTGAGCCCTTGGTACCCCTCAGTGCCTGCCCCAGGGCCTGGGAGCCGTCAGGAGGGACAGGAGCCTTTGCTGAGGTGCTGCAATGAAGCCCTGTGTGTTTGGTCACATTCTTGTTCCCTGCGGAAGGGCCAGCCTCTGGCTGTGTCCTTAGAGGACTCTGCAGGTTTCTCCCGTGGTGGCATCTTCCCAGACCTTCTTGGTGACTGTGTCTGCTGAAAGAGCTCTTTGTACGTGGCCATCTGGGAAAATGCTGGCAGTTGGGGTGCCCCGCAAGTGCCTGTCGGTATCTCCCAGCCCCCTGGTTGGGTGGGTGCAGACCATCTCGCCTACCGGGAGCACTTTGCTCAGCTGCAGACCAGATTCCTGAGCTCCCACACACTGCTGGTCTCCCCAGCAGAGGGCTTTCCCCTTCCTGCAGGGTGTGGCAGGGAGAGCCCTGGGCTGGGGGTCGGGACGCCTGGGTTCTGCTCCAGGCTCCGCCACATGCTGGCTGGGTGTCCTTGGGCAAGTTGCTTTACCTCTCTGGTCTTAGGATCCTCATTCATAAAATGGAGATAAGAGCTGTCTCGCCTGCCTCCCAGGGTTCTAGCGAGATCATGAACACAGGCCTTTGATGGGAATAAAGGGCTAGCAGAAGGCTGCCATAGTTCCTGTTGCCTTATCAGGCTGCTGTCAGACTCTTTGCACTGGCCACCACTATGGGCAGCCAAATGGTTGCCTAGGAAAAGGGGCGGTTGAGACACACATGAAGGAGACAGGCTCCCTGACCTTGAGGGAATCGACCCCTCACTTTATTGGAGAAGCACACCACACATTCCTGAGGGCAGAGAAATGCATAAATATAGACATCAAAGAAACCATAGCGTGATTTTAAATATTCATCTATAAACACATAAAAGTTTCCAAACCAACAGCAGCTTGAAGTTCAAGTACTGCAGGACTCTGGAGGGAATAAAGTCATGAACCCAGGAGAAAGTACCCTAGGAAGGCTTCGTAGGGGAGGAAACAGGTTTTTGTTTGTGTGCGTGTGTCTGTGTTTTAAGGAAACGGGTACGGAGAAAAGGGTAGTGGTGGGTGGTGGTGATGGTAGGGCTTCAGGCTGGGACAATCAAGTTCATGATCATTTTAAGGTAAGAAAGACTGGGTGGTAGTTCCTGGCATACACAGATGCTGAAAGAATGAATGATGTGTCAGGAATGGTGAGCAGGTTTCCTCAGCAGGGCTGTCAGGTCTGGACCAGAGTTTAGACAAATGGACTCAAGGCAGAACATTTTTAAGGCCCAGCTCAGTATGACCCATTATCATAGGTCAGTTTCCTAGGGAAACAGACTCTGAGACAGAGATTTGCAGGCAGGAGGCTCACTGGGGAGGGCACTTGGCATCCGCACTTTTGGGGGAATGAAGGGAGCAGGATGGGGCATAAGGACAGTTGAGCTATGATGTAGTTGATCCCGTGGGAGCTCTGGAAGCGGGATGCCCCTTCTAAGATGTTCCTATTTGAAGCTTGGGAGCAAAAACCTTTATATCCCCTTATCAACCAGTCATTGGATGTGGGCTGCCCCTGGGGTGTAACCTTAGGAAAGGCAGTTTTCTTCTGCAGAGGTCAATGCCTGGAGAGGACTAGTAGTGAGCTGCCAGTGGCCAGCAAGTCTGAGCAGCTGTGGAATGAGCTCCTTCCTCCTAAAGGGGACATCTGGGCCCATCACCATGGAGACAGGAAGCCCCTCAAGTGGTGTCTGATGCCCTGCCCAGGCTCTAAGACCAACTAGCCCCTCACTTCCTTCCAGGGCATGATGATTTGGCCCCTTTCTCTAATACACCCCCTTACAGAGCGTTAGAGGTAGGAGTGAGGTTTAATACAATAATATAACAATTCTCAGCTCAGGTGAAGGGTACATTTCAGACCCATCCAGGGGCTTTATCAAACCGCTGTCAGTAGATTCCGATATGCACCGACTGCTATGACTAGACGATAAGCTCCGTGAGGTTAGGGCTCTGTCTATGTTGCACAGTGGTGAGCCTCTGAGCCCCAACGCAATGAATGCTTGGGGAAAGAGAGGCCTCTGTCCTCATCCTCAGCCTCATCTCTCACCACTGTCTCATTGGTTTTGTGTTCTGCAACCACTGTGACCCCCTTGCCTTTGCAGATGGTTTTCTCTGTCTGGATTTCCCCCCTCCCCCTTCTTCTTGTCTGGGTCCTGCTCAGCTATTACTTTCCCCTCTCTCTGATTAAATGAGTTAGTGTATGTGTGGTGCTCAGAACAGGGCCAGGCACATGCTGAGACCTACACCGGTGCTAGCTGTCGCTGTTCTTCCATTCTGCACTGGCACTTAGTGCTGACCACGATCCTAAAGTGGACTACACTGTTTTTCAATGGCTTTTTAAAACCTATTTATCTTCCCACTGATTTGTAAGCTCTTGTCGAGCAGGTGCCAAATCCTTTTCTTTCTATCCACAGCATCTAGTAGGGTGCCTGGCACATTGCCGTTGTTGTTAGCTGCTGTCAAGTCAGCCCTCGGCTTATGATGACCCCACTGACCCCACGCACAGCCCCATGCACATAGGATTTTCACTGGCTGATTTTCAGAAGTAGATCGCCAGGCCTTTTTTCCTAGTCCATTGCAGTTTGGAAGTCCCACTGAATCTTGTTCAGCATCACAGCAAAATGCAAGCCTTCACTGACAGATGGGTGGTGGCTGTGCTTGAGGTGCTGGGAATTGAACCCCGGTCTCTTTCATGGAAAGTGAGGATTCTACCAATGAACTACCACTGCTCTCACTGCCTGGCATGTAAAAAACCAAACCAAACCCATTGCTGTTGAGTTGATTTTGACTCATGTTGCCCTCATGTATTTGAGAGTAAAACTGCTCCATAGGGTTTTCTTGGCTGTAAACTTAATGGAAGCCTACTGCCAAGCCTTTCTTCTGCAGTGCTGCTGGGTGGGTTTGAGCTGCCAACGTTTAGGTTAGCAGTCAGTTAGTAAGTGCTTAATAAACATGTGTGCGATGAGTGAAAGAACTGGACCCTTAGGGATACAGTTTGAAAAACCTACTTAAAGTATTTTTAACGAGGGACTAGTTGGGTGAGACTAACTGACAGTGGCCAAGTGTGGCATCATCATTGCATAGTAAGTACTGAATACTGAATGAATGAATATTGAGTGAATACATGGTTTGATGGATGGTCGGTTGGACAGGCTGATAGGTAGATCGCTAGATGGATGAAGATACGGGTTGACGTATGGCTGTTACCCAGAGTGGAAGGAGGCCGGGATTAGAAGGTTGAGGGGAGGCATTCAAGAGGAAGGAGGACAGGAGAGGGCTTTTACGTCCCACAGAAGCCAAGTGAATCTGGGTGGGGGAGTCTGATAAGGTACCTCCTGGCTTGTCCAGGTGAGGCTTGGGGAAGCGCTGCCCTTGCCTCTTTCCACCTGCAGGTAGTGTGTTCCCAGGGAAGGTGCTGGGGGGCCATTACTCATTCTGACACATCCCTGAGGTCACTATAAAGGCGGGCAGTGCTGAGGCACTGCAGGGCGCTGAGTCAGCAGAGGAGATGGGCTGGGAAGGGAGTGGGCTTGACTGGAGAAATCTTGGGGGCTTGGTGCCAGGGGCAGTGGTCCCTGTTCCTCAAGGGGGTTGGCAGAAAATTCCCCCAAGAAAAGGAATCAGGGGAAGTGAGAACCACCTGTAAGAGGATGCAGGGGTCTGTCACCCCAGAGAGCATGGCTGGGCACGGCTCTGTATCAGGTGTCAGGAGTCCTTGTTCCAGAAAGGGCCTTACTTTTTTCTGTCAGTCAAGAAAGCAGACAGTTGGACAGTCACATGGGTCAGCTGATAGCTAGTGAAATGGGCAACCAATTAGCCAGTCCACCTGTCTAGCAGTCAGAGAAAGTTTGTCCAACAGTCCCCTGGGTGGGACAGATGGGTTGGTCAGCCGAGTTGGTAGGTTGGTGTACATCCTCTGTGCACCCTGCTTGCTGAGTTCAGTATAGGTGCTGTGGGCAGTGGGAGTCAGTCTAGAAAGAGAAGAGACCCAATCCCTGCCCTGGGGAGCCTCTGCCAGGGGTTCTTATGGGGCAGTCCTGCACCTTTGGGACAACTGGAAATGCATAGGGGTGTTCTGGTTGTAACAAGACTGGGGAGGGGCAGGTCAGGCCAAGTCTCCTGTGATGAAGAATCACCCAGAACAATCAAGAATTACTCCACTCCAACGGCCAGGAGTGCTCTCTTGGAGAAATACTGTTTAGTCAAACAGAACATTTTATATAAATGGGTTGCAAGGTTTGTCCCCAGCTCTGCTCCTCTCCACACACCCCAGACCCTTAGGCCTGTCCTGACTCTCTCTTCTCTCTCTTCTCCTCTGGAAGATACTGGAGTTGCTAACATTGAAGGTTTGGAAAGTGCCATGAGCTGTGGGGAGGGAGGTGGCAAGAGGGTGAGAAGTAGAAACACCATCTGCTTGTGGGTCTGGCTAACTCCTGCAGTGGGAGGTTGGACCACAGAGCTGAAGGAAGTGAGCTTCTGGGATGTGCCTCGAAGAGAATCCTGTCCCTCTGCCCATTGTTTAGGGCCTCCAAGGGCTCCTGGCAGAGCTCCACGGCAGCTGAAGGAGGCTCCCAGCTTAGCAATGAGGGGCAGCGCCCCAGATGCTGTCTGGGTCCAGTGTGGGCTCTGGGTCTACCCCACCCTAGTCCCTTCTTGGTTTCTTCCTCACTTCAGGGTGGGGCTGTCATGCAGGGAGGGGGTGGGGGTGGGGTGGGCAGCAGGCTGCTTTTCCTAACACCACGTGTCCTGGAAGGACAAATGTAAAAATATAAAAAGCCTCTGGTCTTGGGGCCAGATCACAGGGCTCACATGGCTGGGTGGCCTGTCACCTTTGCTGTCAGGCTGTCAGCGTCTGGGAAGTTTGAGGCACTGGCTGCAGCCGGGGCTGGGGGAGTGCAGAGCTTGGTCAAAATATGCCTGATATCTGCAGAGTTCCTCCTCACCTGCTTTCCTGGGGTTGTGCTCCAGCATCACAGGCCAGGCTTCGGAGGGGTCGTTCTCAGATCCACTTCTCAGATAGGACAACAGGCTCAGCACAGGGCACTTTTAGGGCAGTGAAACTATTCTGTCTGACACTGTAATGGTGGACGCATGACATTAAATACTTGTCAAAACCCATAGGACTGTACAACACCAAGAGTGGACCCTAATGTAAACTATGGACTTTAGTTCATAATAATGTATCAGTATTGGTTCATCAGTTATAACAAATGTCCCGTGGGAATGCAAGATGTTAATGATAAGGGAGACTGTGTGTGTGTGTGTGTGTAGGGAAAGAGGACATATAGGAATTCTCTGTATTTTCTGCACAAGTTTTCTGTAAACCTAAAACTGCTCTAAAAAAATAAAGGCTATACAAGCAAGCAGCTAGCAAGCAAGCAAACAAAACCAACTAAGGCTCAGGCCCATGACTGGCTAGTGATGCTATGACTCAGACCCAAGTCTTCTGGTTGCCGGTCCAGCGCTCATTCCTTTCCAGCACGATCCTTTGGGAGCCAGTGCTGCCCACCATGAATAGGGAGAAGCCACCCCAGAGACCTTTTCCTAGGAGGTATTTTGTGAGAGTTTGTGTGGAAGGGGTTTTTGGGGATTTGTGTCTTCCACCACAGCCCAGCAGAAATAACATTGGAGAAAAAAGAGGCCTGCCTGGGGGGCTGGCCCAGGGGTAGGACACTAGATTTGGTACCCTGCAGGACTGGAGACAACATCCCCAAATAGTCTCAGAGGAGGTAGCTGACACCTCTCTCTCCTCTGCCCCATGTCAGCAGCTTCTGGAATTACAAGCCTACAGCAGACTTGGTGAAGCCCTGGTAGGCCAAATCCCTGGGGGCCTGGAAAGCAGGCAGTGAGAGGGGAGTGGCTGGGCCAGACTTGGTGAAGAGGGGCCTGGGGCTGCTGGGACTTTTTACCAATCACTCTGCTCACAGTACCTTCACCAACACTGGGCACCCCAACCGGCCGGAACAGGGAGTGCTCTATTCAAGCCACCTTTCGGGCCCCCTTGGCAGTAAGGAACCTCTACTCTTGGCTTCTTCCAGAACTCTGCCTAATGCCTATAGATTGCCTTGGGGCTCCCCTGGGTCTCTGCTCAGCCCCGGCAGACTGGGCCAGGATGAAAGTGAAGCTGTCAATAATTCATGCTCCAGCTCCCCTCACTTCTCCAGCTCGGCTGCCTGTAAATATTTCAAGGGCTTCAAGGGGCAGAGATGGACCAGCAGAGATGCCCAAGATGGGGCTGGATGAAGCCTCATCCTTTCCCAGAGGCTCTCAACCATGCTCCTAGCAGGAGAGGAGTCTAATCCCAGGCTTGGAGGTGGGGGTGGGGGTGTCCAGAGACCCTGACCACGTATCTGGTCCCTACCACTTGTATTCTGGTGGGGACGTGGGTGCTGGGCCACACCTTCTATGGACTGGCTGGCAGCCACCTTGGAGCCAACTGTGGGGGTTGTCTTCAGCTCTGCTATCTTCCTCATCTCCCACTTTCCTTAGGTTTATCTCCCCTCACTCTGCCTTCCCCACATTATCTGCTCTGGTTCAAGTCTCGATCATCAACTTCCTGGACAATTGGCCCAGCCACTTTGTGACCACACATAGCCTGAGGAATTGTTCTAAAACAGAAGTCTGACCCTACCCCTTATCTCAGGATCTTCTCAAACTCTGGACTATCCTCAGGGTAAGAATCTCCCTTTTTTTAAATCTCAAACCCAGGGCCATCATGAGTTGGTTTTCGGGGCCTTTTAGCCTCATGTCCCAGCCCCCTCAGCCTACTCTCCATGGTCTAGTCATTCATATTCCCTGTACGCCCACCTCTAGCCTTTGTTCTATGTGGGAGGATCAATCTCAGGACTACGTGTATCTCTGAGCTGATTCCAGGGTCACTGCGCTGTCCTGTGCCAGGCCCACCATGCCGTGCACACCGGAGGTGAGATACGTGATGGGCCTGGGTCCCCTTTCCAGCTCTGCCAATCATGTCTCTCTTATTCTGACCTTGTGTCATATTTTTCTGAACCTCAGTTTATGCCTCTATAAAGTGGGAATAATTGTACCTACCTCCTAGGGCAGTTGTGAGGCTTGGAAGCAAGGTCTATAAAGTGCCTGGCTCAGTTCGCAGCACAAAGTATGTGCTCCAGCCATGCTAGGGGCCATCTTTGTTATGCCCTCTGTGAATTGCAGGCTCCTGAGTTTCCAAGGAGAGTAGACACTTGGAAACTCTGGCAGGGGTACCAAGAATTCTCAGAAGGGTCTCATGGTAAGTAGTATATCTGGGAGGAACCAGGGAAAGTGAGAGAAGGAGGAAAACCAACACAAGGTACACAATGGAAGAACTGCTGTGGTGAATTGGAATGGATCCCATTCTACTGGAGCAGGGACTGTCTGAGGAGAACACAGCCTGCCTCTCACAATTGTCCATCTGAGCATCAGCCTGGAGGCTGAGGGCTGCCTCCAAGGGTATTGGTTCCCTGAGCTTAAGAACTACGCAGGCACAGGAGAAGAGCAGACTCCCACTGATGTTCACAGCTGCAGAGAAGCCCCAGGGCAGGCAGTGGAAGGTTTTTGGCTGGTGCTTGAGGAGAGTTCAAAGGCACTTGGAGCTGTGGCCAGAAGACAGAGAAGAAGAGCACAGCAGGAGAGCTCTTGCCCTGAGAATGATGTTGAGGCTAATGGAGGAGGAGGTCTGTGGTCATTGGGCTCCTCCTTGACCTTCTCTCATTCACTTATCAAGGATCATTTATTGATCATTCACTAAGTGCCAGGGAGCAACCAGATCATTCTAACCATGGCCAGCTCCTCTTGTCCTCTTACTCTGGCCCTGACGTGACTTGGTACCAAATTAGGCCATAAGGCAGAGCTCACAGGTAGGTGGCAGGTAAGCGGCCCTCTCTTCAGGTTATGGTAGCAGTGGGATTCATGGTTGTCATCCCTCAAGCTTCTTCTTGGGGTCTGGAGAGGTGCCTTTCTTCTTCATCCCAGGACTCTTGACCTTCCTGCCAGTCTTAAAGGGATAGGCACTTCACCTCACAGAGCCGTGTCTTTCTGACATCAGGTAGACATCCTTGGGAGTGAAGGTGTCTTAGTCACCTAGTGCTGCTGTAACATAAAACCACACATGAGTGACTTTAAAGAACAGAAATTTATTTTCTCATAGTTCTGGAGGATAAAAGTCCAAATCAAGGTCTTGGCCATATTGATTCTTTCTGTGAGACACTCTCCTAGTTCTGGTGGGTGTCTGCTAGTGATCCCTGGCGTTCTTTTGCTTGAAGATGATTCTTACGCGTCATCTGTCATCCCACGTGTGTGTCTGTGTCCATTCTTCTCTTTTTATAACTCAGAAGTGATTAGATTTAGAACTCACTCTACTCGGGTATGATCTAATTAGCAAAACAAAGAAAACCCAATTTCAAACAGGATTATATCCATAGGCATAGGGGCTAGGATTCTAGCACATATTTGGGGAGGGTGGTGGGGGGGACACAAATTCAATCCATAACAGGAAGCAAGAACCAGGAGCCAGAAACTTCATCTCCAAAGGCCAGTATGGAGACATCTTAGAGTCTGTGTGCGGGCTTCTCCCTCTCTGTTTGAAGGAGAATGTATTTATATTTCTCACATTTATATTTGCGTACCTGAATGCGCACATATACTTAGAATTGAGAGAGGTTCTTTTCTGTCTTCTTTCTCTCCTCTCAACAATCTCCAAAATACTGGTGAGAGTAGCAGTACTTGAGTGTCCATCCATCCATTCATCTAATGTTTCCCGGACCTGAAAACCCAGCAAGGAAAGGAGACCTAATTAATGACCTTGTTTTGGAATTCCAGTCTGGAATTGCCATCTGAAGACATGGTCTGAATCCCATCTCAGCCACTCACTTGTTTTGGGTCCTTGGACAAAATCACTTCACCCCCAAAGCTCAGTTTCCTCATCTGTAAACTTGTTAGTTGCTGTTGAGTGGATTCCAACTCACAGCAACCCCACGTGCACAGAATACAACTGCTCCATAGGGTTTTCACCACGGCTGTGACCTTTCAGAAGCAGATTGCCAGTCTAGTCCTCCGAGGTGCCTCTGGGCTGGTTTGAGCCTCTAACCTTTGGGCTAGTAGTTGGACACTTAATCATTTGTACCACCCCAGGACTCCTTCTGTAAACCTGAGGCTGGTAACAGTGATCACAACGACCTCACAGCATTTAAGCAGGCTAAAACGAGAGTCCGAATGTGAAACAACAATGCAAACAACGGACTGTTGTAAAAATGTAAGGCATCTACCTCTGCCTTATCACCTTCATCATCTTCATTACCCCTAGTCATCCTCCTCTTCCAACTCCTCTTCAGCAGGTAAGAATAAAAATCCTTGCAACAGGACAAGCTTCACTGATGCTTATAGAAATGCCTATCTAAGTGGGCCACACATGAGCTGCTGGGAGGAAATGGACTTAATTTATAATTGGCTTCATTAGGAGTCTACTTCAGAGGTGGGTTCAGGGGATCCTTAACCCAAACATCTGCTGGGCTCTCCTCTGAGACCTGCCTGGGCCTCCCCAGCTATACATAGCTTGGTGATGCAAAAAAGGATGGAGGCAGGAACTGCAAATGAAGCGGCAGCTAATGAAAAATTCAAGCTAATTGTTTGTTAAAAAGCCCTACTTGCTTCCGAAGGGCTTTTCTGGGCTGGGGAGCGGGATGTGGAGTGGCCTGTGGCTATTGTCGGTTTGTTAGGTGCTCTTTCCTAGAGCACCCAGGGCAGGATCTGGAGAGGATGGGGGGCTTCCTGGGCAGGTGGCCAAGTGGCTGCCTCTCTGTTGTCTGTATCTGGGGGAAGGGGAAGCTTCGTGGAAGCTCTGGCTTAGGTAGTCAAAGCACAATGCGTTTGTCTAAAGAGTTGTGAAGGAGCCCTGGTGCCACATGGTTAATAAGCGGTTGGTTGCTAACCAAATGGTCAGAAGTTCAAACCCACCAGTCACTCCGTGGGAGAAACAACTTGACAATCTGCTCCTGTAAAGGTTACAGCCTGGGAAACCCTGGGGAGCAGTTCTACCCTGTCCTATAGGGTTGGCATGAGTTGGAATAGACTGACAGCACACAACAAAAAACAGCCGTGAATGTGTCTATGTGGCAGGCATGCGATGTGTGTGTTGTGGGTATGCAGAGGAAGAGGAAAGACAGGAAGTATCCTGAAAGTCCCCTGAGTAGGCAAGACCTACTCTTGATTGGTTGTGATTAGAGAAAAAGTTTTTTCTACCTGGCAGGGAGAGTGGACACTTTGTAGGGGGTGGGCTGAGTCTGAGGTGGGAGGAGAGAATGATGTATGCCTACCTGAGTCAGGGGAAGCCAGACATTTGTTTGGAAGTGAAGGTCACTAGTGGTGAGTTAAGGACCCCACTGACATTGGCCGAGCCAATGTGCACCAAGTGAGAATTATATGACAGGCCCAGCCAATATGAGGGGCCAGCCAGGATGTGGGGAAGGGCTGCTAGTTGTGCGGATTCTTGGGGAGGTCCCAAAGGAAGGAAGAAGAGCAGAGAAATTAGATCAGACTACTTGATAAACTGATTGATGTTGCAAGAAGTGGCCATTAGGATTGGCTCAAAAGTTGAAAGCAGAGAAGGCAGAGGAGCTTAGGGAGATGTCTGTGAATGAGCCTGGAAGAGGGAGATGGAGCCAGCCATGGATTTGGGGATTCCAGAGGCCTTGAAGAGCAGTGTCAGCCCCCAAGACACAAGGGTGCACTTGAGGTATAATTAGTATCTTAGTCATCTAGCGATGCTATAACAAAAATACTACAAGTGGATGGCTTTAACAAAGAGAAATTTATTCTCTCACAATCTAGTAGGTTACAAGTCCAAATTCAGGGCGTCTGCTCCAGAGGAAGTCTTTCTCTTTCTGTTGGCTCTGGAGGAAGTTCCTTGTCATCCATCTTAACCTTGGTCTGGGAGCATCTCAACGCAGGAACCTCAGGTCCAAAGGATGCCCTCTGCTCCCCGTGCTGCTTTATTGGTGGTATGAAGTTCCCAACTCTCTGCTTGCTTCCCTTTCCTTTTATCTCTTGTAAGATAAAAGGTGGTACAGGCCACACCCCAGGGAATCTCCTTTTACATTGGATCAGAAATATGGCCTGAGGAAGGGTGTTACATCCCACTCTAATCCTCTTTAACCACAGAAAGAAATTATGATTTATAACACACAGGAAAATCACAAACGGAGGACAACCACACATGGCCTAACCAAGTTGACACATATTTTGGGGGGACACAATTCAATCCATTACAGTGAGGGAGGCTGTACTTCCCAAGATCAAGGCTAAAGAAGAAAGCTGGTCTCCTTGAAGGTGTTCCCAGAGTCACAGCTCATTATGGGGCATAATTTTGGGTTAAACTGTGTGAAGCTCATTTTCATTATGACACTGACCTCTCATTGAGTACAATCTGCACCCTGAGATTTCTTCACTGTTAAGAAGTAGATTTTGCAGTAAGGCATGGTAGAAAGGGCATAGACCTGGAGTCACACAGACCTGGGCCCAAATCCTGGTTATCACTTGCTAGTTTACTTCTTTTGGGAAGCTTTCATTGATCTCCCAGACTAGGGTACATATATTATATATTTCCAGAGCACCTTGTTCTTCTCTCCATCTTTGAAGTCTACACAGCACAATGTGGTGAAATTACGTAATTTAGACTCAAGCTGTGTCAAGCTGGTTTTCATTATCAGTCTGTTTACCTGACATTGGCCTCTCCATAAAGTATAATCTGTACCACAATATTTCTTCACTGTTGAAAGTCTCTATCTTTACATTATGAACTCTTCAAAGATGGGAACCACATCCATCTCTCTGTGGATCCCAGACACCTTGGCCTGTGCTTGGAGTACCTGATTAATACACGTCTGTGGAACTGAACTGACCTTTGGTGACTTCACATTCCAGATCCCAGTTTTCTCATTGGTAAAATGTGGACAGACAATAATGACCACTTGGGATTGCGGAGTGGCCTGAATTAAATAAACACCATAAATGAAAAGCCCTGCATAAGATCTGGCACATGAAGTAGGTGCTCACACACACTGCTGAATAAATGACTTTCTCAGTCTGATGTCCTTTAACTGCATGGAGGAGAAATTCTCATCCCTCAGGTGAGAAGAATGGAAAGTGACCAGGGGTTCTGGGAGAACTTCTCTTCGAGGTTGCCTGAATTCCTTTTGTACAGGTTCTTCTCTTGAAATGTCTATGACCTGGGCTTCCTAGCAAAGGACCTGGAATTTTCCTTCCAACTGGAGGGTTCTAGGGACAGGGAGAGCTGGTTAGAGGGAGGTCTGCCTAGCGGTAGGGGTATGGAGAAGGATGGGGAGAGGTAGAGGTGAGGATACTTCTGTAAGAGAGTCTAAAGAGGTCCCTCTTACGTGCAGCAGCCTAGGTTTGTTCCGAGGACAGAACAAGAAGAAATGAGTCTTTGCAACAAAAGAGCTGAGAGTAGACTTAGAAGAAACTTCCTGTTATTTCTAAAGTCGGTTGTCTCACTTCTATCTCAGAAGATTATTTTTAAAATTTAGGAAGTTCCTGCTAGTCTGGTTTAGGAGATAACACAGCCATGATGGCCTCTACATTTTTATTGCTTTCTAAAATAAGCAGATAATACAGGAAGAAATACAGTCTTATATTCTGTTTGTCAGTGTGTCGTACTGTGGTGGCTTGCATGTTTCTGTGATGCTGGAAGCTATGCCACTGGTATTTTAAATACCAGCAGGGTCACCCATGGTGGACAAGTTTCAGCAGAGCTTCCAGATTATGACAAACTAGGAAGAATAACCTGGTGATCTACTTCCAAAAAAAAAAAAAAAAAAAATTGGCCAGTGAAAACTGGAGAGCAGCAGAACATTGTCTGATACAGTGCTGGAAGATAAGCCCCTCAGGTTGGAAGGCACTCAAACACCACTAGGGAAGAGCTGCCTCCTCAAAGTAGAGTCAACCTTAATAACATGGATGGAGTAAAGCTTTTGGGACCTCCATTTGCTGACGTGGCATGACTCAAAATGAGAAGAAACAGCTGTAAACATCCACTAGTAATTGGAACATGGAATGTATGAAGTATGAATTAAGGAAAACTGGAAGTTGTTCAAAATGAAATGGAACCCTTGAAGACTGATATCCTGGGCGTTAATGAGTTGAAATACACTGATAATGGCCATTTTAAATTGGAAAATCATATGTTCTAATATGCTAGGAATCACAAATTGAAGAGGAATGGCGTCCCATTCGTTGTCAAAAAGAACATTTCAAGGTCTATCCTAAAGTACAATGCTGTCAGTGATGGGATAATATCTATATACCTACAAGGAAAATCAGTTAATAAGACTATTGTTCAAATTTATGCACCAACCACTAATGCCAAGTTGAAGAAATTGAAAATTTTTATCAACTTCTCCAATCTGAAACTGATCGAAGATACAATCAAGATGCATAATAACTATTGGTGATTGGAATGCGAAAGTTGAAAACAAAGAAGGATCAGTAGTTAGAAAATATGGACTTGGTGATGGGAATAACAACAGAGACTACATGATAGAATTTTGCAAGACTGAGTTACCCATTGGAGATACCTTTTTTCAACAACATAAATGGTGACTACACACGTGGACCTTGCCAGATGGAATATACAGGAATGAAATTGACTACATCTGTGAAAAGAGACAATGGGGAATCTCAGAGCAAGGTCAGGGGCCGACAATTGCTCATACGTACATTCAAGTTGAAGCTGAAGAAAATTAAAACAAGTTCACTAGGGCCAAAGCGCCACCTTGAGTATATCTCACCTGAATTTAGATGCCATCGCAAGAATAGATTTGACATACTGAATACTGTCATGGATTGAATTATGTCCCCAAAAAACCATGTGTATCAATTTGGCTGCACCATGATTTCCAGTATTGTGTGGTTGTCCTCCATTTTGTGATTGTAATTTTATAAAGAGGATTATGGTGGGATTGTAACACCCTTACCCAGGTCATATTCCTGATCCAATGTAAAGGGAGTTTCCCTGGGGTGTGGTCTGCACCACCTTTTATCTCTCAAGAGATAAAAAGGAATGGGAAGCAAGCAGGGAGTTGGAGGACCTCATACCACCAAGAAAACTGTGCCAGGAGCAGAGCTCATCTTTTGGACCTGGGGTCCCTGTGCAGAGAAACTCCTAGTCTGGGGGGAAGATTGATGAGAAGGCCGACAGAGAGAGAGAGCCTTCTCCTGGAATCGACCCCTCGAATTTGACTTTTAGCCTACTTTACTGTGAAGAAATAAATTTCTCTTTGTTAAAGCCATCACTTGTGGTATTTCTGTTATGGCAGCACTAGGTGACTAAGACAAACACTAATGACCAGACAAAATCAGAGGAGTTGTGGGATGACATCAAGGACGTCATACATGAAGAAACCTAAAGGTCATTAAAAAGAGAGGAGAGAAAGAAAGACCGAAATGGATGTCAGAAGAGACTCTGAAGCGTGCTCTTGAAGGTACAGTAACTAAAGCAAATGGAAGAAATGACGGAGTAAAAGAGCTGAACAGAAAATTTTAAAAGGTGGCTTGAGAAGATGAAGTAAAGTATTACAATGAAATGTGCAAAGACCTGGAGTTAGAAAACCAGAAGGGAAGAACGTGATCAGCATTTCTCAAGCTGAAAGAACTGAAGAAAAAATTCAAGTCTCTAGTTGGAATATTAAGGATTCTATGGGCAAAACATTAAACCACGCAGGAAGGATCAAATGAAGATAGAAGGAATACACACAGCCACTGTACCAAAAAGAACTGGTTGACATTCAACCATTTCAGGAGGTAACATATGATCAAGAACCAATGGCACTGAAGGCAGAAGTCCAAGCTGCACTGAAGGCATTGGTGAAAACGAGGCTCCAGGTATTGACAGAATACCAACTGAGATGTTTCAGCAAA
This sequence comes from Elephas maximus indicus, assembly GCF_024166365.1. Lineage (NCBI taxonomy): Eukaryota > Metazoa > Chordata > Mammalia > Proboscidea > Elephantidae > Elephas > Elephas maximus. The sequence goes on along the minus strand of NC_064821.1, from coordinate 170,661,449 downwards.
CATATGCAAAGCTGGAAGCACTCAATTATCTATGCCAAGAAATTGGAAGACAGCAAACTGGCCAACCATTGTGCCCATCCAGAAGAAAGGTGACCCAATGGAATGTGGATATTATTGATCAATATCATTAATATGACAAGCAAGCAAAATTCTACTGAAGATAATTTAAAACTGGCTATAACTGTACATCGACAGGGAACTGCCAGAAATTCAAGCCAGATTCAGAAGAGGACATGGAATGGAGAATATCATTGCTGATGTCACATGGAAATTGGCTGAAAGCAGAGCATACCAGAAAGATGTTTATCTATGTTTTATCGACTATGCAAAGGCATTCAGCTGTGTAGATCATGAGAAATTATTGATAACATTGTAAAGAATGAAAATCCCAGAACACTTAATTGTGCTCGCACGAAACCTGTACATAGACCAAGAGGCAGTCATTCAAACAGAACAAGGGGATACTGTGTCATGTGGTTTAAAACTGAGAAAGGTGTGTGTCAGGGTTGTATCTTTTCACCAATACTTATTCAATCTGTATGCTGAGCAAGTAATCTGAGAAGAACACAGCGTTATTGAAGAATACCGCACTATACGAAGAAGAGCACGGCATCAGGATTAGAGGAAGACTCGAAAATCTGCAATGTGCAGATGATGACACAACTTGCTTTCTGACAGTGAAGAGGAATTGAAGCACTTACTGATGAAGATCAAAGACTACAACCTTCAGTATGGATAATGCCTCCACATACGGAAAACAAAACTCCTCACAACTGAATCAATTAGCAACATCATTTTACTTGGATCTGAAGTCAATGCCCATGGAAGCAGCAGTCAAGAAATCAAATGATGTATTGCATTGGGCAAATCTTTGGCAAAAAACCTCTATAAAGTGTTAAAAAGCAAAAGATGTCACTTTGAGGCCTAAGGTGTGTCTGACCCAAGCCATGGCATTTTCAATCACCTCATATGCATGCAAAAGCTGGACAATGAATAAGGAAGATCAAAGAAGAACTGATGCATTTAACTTATGTTGTTGGTGAAGAATATTGAATGTACTGTGGACTGACTGCCAGAAGAATGGATAAATTTGTCTTGGAAGCAGTACAGCCGGAATGCGCCTTAGAAGTGAGAATGTGAGACTTCATCTCACTTACTTATGGACATGTTGTCAGGAGGGATCAGTCCCTGGAGAAGAATATTGTCATGGATTGAATGATGTCCCCCCCAAAATGTGTGTATCGACTTGGTTAGGCCATGATGCCCAGTATTGTGTGGTTGTCCTCCATTTTGTGATTGCAATTTTATATTAAAGAGGATTAGGGTGGGATTGTATTACCCTTATCCAGGTCACATTCCTGATCCAAAGTAAAGGGAGTTTCCCTGGGGTGTGGTCTGCCCCACCTTTTATCTCTCAAGAGTTAAAAAGGAAAGGGAAGCAAGCAGAGGTTGGGGACCTCATACCACCAAGAAAGCAGGAGCAGAGCGCATCCTTTGGACTAAGTCTCCTGCGCTGAGATGCCCCCAGACTAAGGGAAGACTGATGACCAGGACCTTGCTCCAGAGCCGACAGAGAGAAGAAGCCTTCCCCTGGAGCTGGCGCTGGCGCTGAATTCGAACTTCTAGCCTAGTGGACTGTGAGAGAATAAACTTCTGTTTGTTAAAGCCATCCGTTTCTGTTACAGGAGCACTAGATGACTAAGACAGGTATCAGCCTTGGTAAAGTAGAGGGTCAGTGAAAAAGAGGAAGACTCTCAGTGAGATGATTGACACAGTGACTGCAACAATGGGCTCAAACATAGCAACAGTTGCGAGAATGGGGCAGGACTGGGCAGCGTTTTGTTCTGTTGTACATACTGTCACTGTGAGTCGGAACCAACCTGATGGCACCTAACAACAAGAACAAGAGATTCAGATAATACAGACATATTAGCAAATGAAGTAAATGGTAAAGTACCACTTGGTTTCTAAGCTACGCCCTTTATTTCCACTTCATTCCACTGAGTGAACAATTCATGTGCATTCTTTCAGAATTTTGCCCATGATTCACTTGTGTTGTTGTTAGGTGCTGTTGAGTTGGCTCCAACTCATAGCAACCTTGTGTAAACAGAAAAAAATGTTGCCCCATCCTGCACCATGTTCATGATCATTGGTGTGTTTGAGTCTATTGTTTTGGCTACTATATCAACCTATCTCACTGAGGGTTTTCCTAGTTTTCACCGGGCCTCCCGCTTTACCAACCATGATGTTCTTTTCTAGCAATTGGTGTTTCCGAAGGCCATACCCAAAGTAAGTGAGCCAAAGTCTCACCATCCTCGCTTCTAAGGAGCATTCTGGTTGTAGTTCTCAGACTGATTTGTTCAGTCTTCTGGCAGTCCATGTTATATTCAGTATTCTTCACCAACACCACAATTGGAATGCATTGATTCTTACATGTACGTGTACATAAATGGTCTTTTTTCTAAGTGATTTTAAGAGTTATTACATAAAAGCTAGAAATTAAGCATTCGTGTTTTATATATGTTGCAAATACTTTCTCTCATTATCTTTCTGTGTCATAACCTTATTTATGAAATATTTTGTTGTACAAAAATTTTAATTTTTAATTAGTCAAATCTATCAATTATTTCCTTTATGGCTCTCAGGTGTGATGTTTTGCTTAGGAAGATCTTCCCCAGACCAAGATTACAAAAAAATTTCTAAATATTTTCATTTAATATTTTAAAGATTTTTTTTCACTTTTGGCTTTTTAATATACTTGGAATTAATGTTGGTCAGTGGTGTGAATCTATCAGTTACTTGTTGGAGCATGTCAATGACGTAGGTGGATGAAGGCAAATGCTAGCAAAGATAATTCCAAACAGCAAATAAATGTTTGTTGTTGTGGTTAGGTGCATTGAGTTGGTTCTGACTCATAGCTACCTTATGTACAGCAGGACAAGACATTGCCTGGTCCTGTGCCATCCTCACAATCATTGCTATGTTTGAGCTCATTGTTGCAGTCACTGTGTCAGTCCATTTCATTGAGGGTCTTTCTCTTGCCATCCTCGCTTCTAAGGAGCATTGTGGCTGTACTGCCTCCAAGACAGATTTATATGTTCTTCTGGCAGTCAGTCCACAGTATATTCAATATTCTTCACCAACAACATAATCCAAATGCATCAATTCTTCTTTGATCTTCCTTATTCATTGTCCAGCTTTAGCATGCAAATGAGGTGATTGAAAATACCATGGCTTGGGTCAGGCACATCTTAGTCCTCAAAGTGACATTTTTGCTTTTTAACATTTCAAAGGGGTCTTTTGCAGCAGATTTGCCCAATGCAAAACATCATTTGATTTCTTGACTGCTGCTTCCATGGGCATTGATTTTGGATCCAAGTAAAATGAAATGCTTGACAACGTCAATATTTTCTCTGTTTATCATGATGTTGCTTATCGGTTCAGTTGTCAGGATTTTTGTTTTCTTTATGTGGAGGCATAATCCATACTGAAGGTTGTAGTCTTTGATCTTCATCAGTAAGTGCTTCAAGTCTTCTTCACTTTCAGCAAGCTTGTCTCATCTGCATATTGCATGTTGTTAATGAGCCTTTCTCCAATCCTGATGCCCTGCTCTTCTTCATATAGTCCTGCTTCTCAGATTATTTGCTCAACATACAGATTGAATAAGTATGGTGAAAGGATGCAACCTTTTCTGACCTTAAACCATACAGTATTCCTCTTGTTCTGTTCCAATGACTGCCCCTTGGTCTATGTATAGGTTCCTCATGAGCACAATTAAGCACTCTGGAATTCCCATTCTTTGAAATATTCCATAATTTGTTATGATCCACACAGTCAAATACCTTTCAGTAAAACATAGGTAAACATCTTTTTTGTTATTCTGTGCTTTCGGCTGAGATCCATCTGACATTAGCAATGATATCCCGTGTTCCACATTGTCTTGGATTGAATTATGTTCCCCCAAAAATGTGTGTATCAATTTGGCTGGGCCATGATTCCTGGTATTGTGTGATTTTCCTATATGTTGTAAATCCTGCCTCTATGATGTTAATGAGGGAGAAATGTGCAGCAGTTGTGTTGGTGAGGCAGGACTCAGTCTACAAGATTGGATTGTGTCTTGAGGCAATCTCTTGAGATATAAAAGAAAGAAATGAGCAGAGAGACAGGGGGACCTCACACCACCAAGAAAGCAGTGCCAGGAGCAGAGCACTTTTTTTGGACCCAGGATTCCTGTGCGAAGAAGTTCCTAGTCCAGGGGAAGATTGATGAGAAGGCCAACGGAGAGGGAAAGCCTTCCCCTGGAGCTGACACCCTAAAATTGGACTTTTAGCCTACTTCATGGTGAAGAAATAAATTTCTCTTTGTTAAAGCCATCCACTTGTGGTATTTTTGTTATAGCAGCACTAGGTGACTAAGACACACATCCTCTTCTGAATTTGGCTTGAACTTTTGGTAGTTCTCTGTCGATGTACTACTGCAAACATTTTTGAATGATCTTCAGCAAAATTTTACTTGTGTATGATATTAATGATACTGTTCGGTAACTTCTGTATTCCACTGAACCACCTTTCTTTGGAATGGTCACATATATGAATCTATTCCATTTGGTTGGCCAGGTAGTTGTCATCCAGATTTCTTGTCACAGGTGAGGGAGTACGTTCAGTGTTGCATCTATTTGTTGAAGCATCTCAATTGGTATTCCATCAATTCCTGGAGACTTGCTTTTCACCAATGCCTTCTGTATTTCTGAATTACTTGAATGTTTTTATTATAAATATTTTGTAATTAAAAAAACTGCTGGTATAAAATATTATAAAAATATGTAATCACATTATTCCAAAGCTAAACATTTATTTATTTAATATTTAAAAGAAATGTTTACTTTTAAAATTGTGTGATTACATATTTTTATAACATTTTACATCAGTTTTTTTTAATTACAAAATGTTTGTAATAAAAAATTCAAATAATGCAGAAATACATAATGTAAAAAGTGAAATCCCCCAGACCTGCCTGTCCAATCCCACTTTTGGTGAATTAAATTTTTTCAACAAACCTGTCTTATAAAAGTAGAACATATGTTTATTGGCTATTTGTATTTCTTCTTTTATGAATTACCTCCTTGTATCCTTTATCTTTACCACCTATCTGTCAGTTTGTCATACTTTGATGGCTTGCATGTTGTTATGATGCTGGAAGCTATGCCACTTATATTTCAAATACCAACAGGGTCATCCATGGTGGACAGTTTTCAGCAGCACCTCCAGACTAGACTAGGAAGAAAGGCCTGGTGATCTACTTCCAAAACAGAATATTGTCCTACTAGACTCAAACATGCCAACAATCGTGGAGATGGCACAGGACCGGGTGGCCGTTTGTTCTGTTGTATATGGTGTTTCCATGAGTCAGAGCCGACTTGATGGCAGCTAACAACAATATCCCTTATCCACTTTTTCCACTGAGTTGTCTTTTTCTTATTGATTGGTAGGTATTCTTTGTATATTTAGACATTAACCCTTTGACTATTGTTCATGTGTGTTCCGAATATCTTCGAAATTCTAGTCTGTAATGATTACCCATTAAATTACAACATTGATTAGCTTTTTTGTTGTTAAGGGCAGCCGAATGTGACAGAGAAAAGAGGGCCGAGTTGGCAACAAAAAAAGCTGGATTTGTGACTTGACATATCCTAACCTTGGGCAAGTCATTCAAAGTGTCTGCACTTCAGTCTCGTCGTCTGCAAGACAAAGGGGTTGCATTAAGATCTCTGTGATCTCTAAATTCTATGACTTATTCTTTGGCTACTGTATCTGAAATGGCCTTATTTTCTGGACAGGGGCATGGCAGATTCACATCCTGATGATATGTGCTCAAGTTTAGAGTAGTTGTTCTGACTCCCTGGTAGATATGCTGACCAGAGGACTGGGAAGTGGGGTGAGAACCCGGGTGAGCCGGTGGGGGTTGGGGGTGTGGCAAATAGTCCACAGTCCCCCACTGATGGCACAGAGGGTTGTAAAAGTGGGGACGAGACACTTGGCATCTAAGACAAGCACTTTCCCTATCTTGGCCTCAGACTTGGACTGGAAACAGAGTGGTGGGTGGGGGTGGGTGGAGGATGGGGAGGGGTTTCTGAGCTTCCTTCCAGCTCTCCTGTCCTGTGATGGCCAGTGTGAGTCATAGGCAAGTGCTTCTGCGGGCCCTGGGCTGGTGGTGTGTCTGGTAGCCTCTCCTCCTCCCTCACTGCAGGGCCACACTCCCTTTCTCTCTAACACAGCAGCTTTTACAGCATCCATCTGACTGCCAGTGGTGTGTCTGTCTGAGCTACCTGAGAATAAAGGCTTCTCAACAACTTTTTAAAAACCTTAATAAAAAACACTTTAATTCTTCCCTTGCCCTGTTCATTTGCAATACATGCTCATTGTAGAAAAAAGAGAAGTTCATAAAGCAGGGAACCCGTACCAGTGCTGTCGGGTTGATTCCAACTCATGGCGACACCATGTATGTCGGAGTGGAACTGTGCATGAACCCTGATTTTCCGACTCCAGATTTAGTGTTCTCGCGTTCTCAGGCAAGGTCTCTTTCTGCTCAAGTGCAGAAGGAAATTCGAGTGGTGCTAGATGGCAGCAAGGGTTGATCTTTTTTCAGAAACAGATCACCACCAGGCCTTCTTTCTGAAGTGCCTGTTCATGGACTCAAAGCTCCAACTTTTCGGTTAGCAACCAACTGTTAACTGAATCCTAGTAATCTGAGACATCCACTGTTGGCATTTTGATCTATCTTCTAGTCTCTTCTAGACCCTGGGTGATGCAAATGGTTAAGAGCTTGACTACTAGTTGAAAGGTTGGCAGTTTGAACCCACCCGGAGGTGCCTCAGAAGATAGGTCTGGCGATCTGCTTCAAAAAGGTCACAGCCTTGAAAACCCTGTGGGGTTGCCATGAGGCAGAATCGACCTGATGGCAATTAAAAGCAACAACAAGTCTCATCTACATATTTTTTTTCCTTTGAATACTGCATACAAAATTTTGTATGCTGAATTTTTCACTTATACCAGAATTATTTCTCTTTCATTAAAAACTCTCCATAAATACCATTTAAAATCCTGTGTGATATCGATGGGAAGGGGCATTTTGCATTGGGCATTATCATTGGCCGTATTTTCACACTTATCTCATTCACTTCTTCCAATAATTCTGTAAGGAAGGTGGTCAGGAGTGACCATCCCCTTTATGGACAAGCAAACGGAGGCTCAGAGAGCTGAGTGACTTGCCCACTGACACAGAGAGTTAGTGGCAGGACCAGGACTGGAACCCTCATTTTCTGACTCCAGATTTAGCGTTCTTGCATCTGCAGGCAAGTTCTCTTTCTGTTCAAGTGCAGAAGGAAATTTGAGTGGTGCTAGTTTAAAAAAAAAAAAAAAAAGTTGGCAGCAAGATTCCAGAAATGAGAGGCCAGAGTTGTTGCTAGAGGAAAAGCGAATCCTAATCAGTCCAGACATCACTTATTTATAGAGGCTCAAAGAAGGTGCACATCAGCTGAGGCTGAGGAGCGGGAGGGAGGAGGGAGGGGAGGAAGCACCAGAGCACACTTCAGAGCAGGAAGTCAATGGTGTCCTGATGCAGGGAGGCCTGGCTGTGGGGCAGCTGCGAGAGGTAGGATGGGAGGCCCAGGCTGGCTCTGTGTCCCGGCAGAAATGTGTCTCCTGGGTCGATGGGATGGGCCTTGGAGAACCCTCCTTCCTCTGTCCCTGTACATTAGGTTCTTTAAAAGAACTGCCTCTCTTGCCCAGCCCTTGACTACCCTGGACAGAAATAACCTGAAAGAAACTGCTCTGTCACCCAGAGCAAATGGTGGGTTTGGTTTTTCTCCAGAAAATACCAGTCTCGGCTTGCTTTTTCCAGGGCTGACCTGTCTAGTCTGATTTTTCATCAGTGTTGAGACTGCTTTGTTCTCGGGTGTGGGCCCTCAGGGATGGAGGCTGTGGGGGGCTATTTCATAGTAACCTGCACAACAAGATTTCTCAGCCCAGTGGCTGATCCAAGGGCTACCAGGCAGGCCACAATGAGATGAGGTGGAGAGAGCACTGCCCTAGGAGTCAAGAAGCTACTGCACAAGACTGTGCTTTGCGATGGGTTCTCTTCTGTGACAAGACCCTGGTTTCTTTACCTCAAAACTGAGAGGTTGGAGTAGATGATATCCAGGGTCTATTTTGGCCCTGCTGTCCCTTTGTTCTGTTAGAGATAATACCGCTTCTAGGACAAGCATGTGGACTCTGGAGCTAGACTGCCTGGGCTTGAATCCTGGCTCCATCATTAATTGGCTGTGTGACTTGTTAAGAGCAAGTCACTACCTTTTTTGGCATCTATTTCCTCACCTGTACAATGGGAACAGTCCTTACCCCATTAGATCGTTATGATGATTAAATGGGTTAATTTGGTGAAACACTTGGAGCAGTGATGGCACAATGCAAGTGCTTAGTAAATGTTTGTTACGCAAATATTGCTGTTTAAGTTTGGGGGTAGGTAGGAGCAGATTAGACTCCTCCCTCCCAGAAGGGGCACAGCTCTTGGCACATAGTGGGGGGTTACCAGTTGTTTCTTCCAGTCTGAGGATGGCTGAGATTCTACAAAGCATCTTGATGCAGGGTGAGTCAGGGCTGCTTAGTGGCTCTGTACAGCCCAACTCTCTTTTGCAGAAACTAACAACGGTAACTAACTTGGAAGCTTTCATAAAGCCCGCTTCCTACATATTGAATCCTCTCACCATCCTGCAAGGCATCTGGAGGTTATCATCCCAAGCTGATAGGTAAAAGCCTGAGGACCACAGGGGTGTGCAGTAGAAAGGTGGTGCCAGGCCCTCAGCTTGTCCTGTCTGCCCCTGTAGCACAGGTCTGGGGCAGAGGTCTTCTGACCTTGGGGAGTCTGTGTTTCAGGTCGTCCTGTGGAGCACAAAGCGGCCAAGACTCAGGTGACATGGGTGCCTTTGAAAATTGATTTTTAATGACCATACAGAAAAAGGGTTTGGACTTAGCATGCTTTGAAAAATCACTCTCTTATTAGTTATTTAGGTTATTTGCAATTTTATGAGATCATCACATCTATTGAACTAGTAAAAAACCATTGTTTTTCAGAACTTCAGAAGCATTACATGTACATTGGTGAGGGCATCATAAATTGATCATTTTTCAGAAGGACAGTTCTGTACTATTTAAGAGCCATGAAGTTATTCCTATCCTTTGACCCGATAATTCCACTTATTAGAATATACGCCAAAGACATAGCCCAAAAGAGAAAAAAAAAACAAAGTAATTTGTACTTAGTTGCTCTTAGAAATGCTATTTATAAAAACTGAAAGTAACTCAAATGCCCAGCCATCTGGATTTGGCAATATTTACATATTGGAATATGATAGAGCTATTAAAAATGACAAATATGGGAACTATGTCAAAGTATGGACACATATGTATACGAAAAATAACAAGTGGTAAAATGGCTAACTAGTTTGTATTTTCTGATGAAAACTATGCAAAATATAGGCATGGATTTGTTCAGCGAATTGCCAAAGATTAGATGCAAGCTGGCATAGGCTTTAATATTCACCAAATGGTTTAAGTTTATAGTTAAAAAAAAAAAAGAAAGAAAATGGATTCTTTTATACTCATAGATGAATTGGACCAGCTATGCAATTGTCCAGCTCAGTGTAAAACGAAAATGTGGAGCTCCTTGTTCAAAAATATTCAGAATTTCAAGATGGCAGCATCCCCCTCCAAGTGCAAGATTCACAAATTGCTCTCCACCCTGTGAAACTGGCCTGGCTAGAGCCATCAATCCAGTCTACTCATTTCTTCAATGAGCAAACCAAGCTTAGAGGTTCAGCTTTGCTTAGAAGACCTCAGAAGAACCAACAACCCCAAGCTTCCCAAGCTTGGAGTTAGTGCTAGGTTTACCAAACACTGGAGAAGGCATGGCCAAGAAAGGGGCGGTTACAGAACTAGGGCCATTTGTCACTACACCTTGCTGCACCAGCTGGAGAGTCCATTGTACTTCATCCATCCATCCATCCGTCCGTCCGTCCATCCATCCATCCATCCATCCATTCCTTTATCAAGCATTTATTCATTAGTCATTTTGTGCAGGCACTGTACTCAATGATGGGGATACAGAGGAGGAAGACCCAGGAGCTTAGGGTTTAATTGCAGAGACAGACAAAGAAAACACCTGACTCCAGTACCTTGTGGTGAAAGTTATAATAGACTTGAACTAATGGTTTGACAGCACAGAGGGGTGGGGTGGATGCCCCTTTGGTGGAGCTGACTGACACCTGAGTCTTGAGGAAAGAGTAACTTGAAATAGAAGGTAGAGAAGGTTTTCTAGGCAGAGGAAACAGCATAATCTACAAAGTCAGAGTGAGGACAGTGCGTTTGGGGAACCACAAGTAATGGCTTTTTGGAGTAACGGTATATGATTGGTTAATATGCGGACAGGACAACTAAAGCCCCCATGTCTTTTCCTGAAGAGATGCTTACAAGCTAGTTATTTCTTCTCATTCTGTATTTATTTAGCTGACCTTGTTACCTTGCAGCTTACAGAATCCTTTAAAATGGACTCTGCCATCTCTCCTGGCTTCATGCCATCTCAGGTTTGGTCAGCGTACTGTCCATTTCCTTATCCAAAGGGGAATGATCAGGACAAGGCCCAAACCTGAGGCCCTGGTGGCCTCCAGCACACCTCTCTTTTTGAGACTTCTCTAAGTTGTCCGCAAAGACTTTGCAAGAGGCTCGTGCCAAATGTGTTACTGAAATCAGGGCATACTGAGTCTTCTGGTCTATCACAGAGGAATCTTGCTGGTTGGGCAGTGTTGACTTTAGAGGTCCCACTTGGTTTCTTAGTGCACACTGCTTACTATTCTGAAAGCTCCGAGACATACTAGCTGAGGACACTCAATTCCCCACCCCCCAGAAAGTTCTGCTTCAACTTACTGCTGAGAACTGGAGATTATTGTCCATTGCAAGCTTAAACCAATCGCAACTCAGGGCAACCCCATATGTTGCAGAGTAGAACTGTGCTCCTTAGAGTTTTCAAGGCTGTGACCTTTCAGAAGGAGTAGGGAGCAAATTTTTCGAAGTGCCCCTAGGTGGGTTCAAACCCCCAATCTTTCAGTTACTAGTCGAGCAGGTAACTGTTTGCACCACTTAGGCCTCATAGCGAACTTAGAAACTGAAATAGAGCACCTTTCTCTTCTCCCTCTACCCTCCCACATACCTTTCTGGCTACATGCTGGCTGTACATCTAGTCCCTGGCCCAAATTTCTACGCTACTGGATGCCCCTAGTGTTTCCCAGGAAGCAGTCATGACCTTGACCTCTGACTTCCCCACATGAAGTTCATGCAAATGCTCAGGGAAGCTGGAGCCGCTGGGACTGTTCAATATATTTTCTTCTGGTACCTTCCAATGTTGCCCTTTACTTACCCAGCTGAGTTTGTGCTTGGTACTTAATTTGAAAAATGAATCGTGTTTTGTATTTACACATAAATAGTTGGTAGGAAAATAAAATATTTAATTGAGAAAAAAACTACCCAACTCATATTACCCCAAAAGAATCACCCTTAACAATCTGTGGTAACCATTCAGGTCATGCTCCTGCATACACACAGAGAGAGGAATAACTGGTGGATGCATAGATAAATAGGAAAATAATTTTACCAAGATGGAATCATACTGCACACGGCATTTTTACTAAAAATACATTAAAGTTCATTTAGCTGGAGTTTTTTAATATGACAGTGAGAAACTCAAGGAATTGAAACAGAAAGAATTACTGAATATTAGATAAATGTTTTTTCACCGCAAGAGATATTAGTTCCTAAAATATCCTTCAAAGTTAAGAGATAATATAAATATTAAGATGTTAGAGTAGTTTTTAAGCCAAATTTCAATTTTAGACACTATCTAATGACTCCCTGTTGTGAAAGATGAGAAAATTAGCATACTATTCTTTTCCGGTCTCCCCTTCCACAATAAAAGACATTGATTGAATACATTACTTTCACATTGTCCAAAGTCATAGCATTTACTGTCTGGTATATGACCATAATTTCTACCTGCTTAACCTATGGACTAGAGCTACAGCTGCTAACCAAAAAGTCGGCAGTTCAAATCTACCAGGTGCTCCTTGGAAACCTATGGGGCAGTTCTACTCTGTCCTATAGGGTTACTATGAGTTGGAATCAACTTGATGGCAATGGGTACAGGCTATGGAATGCTCGCTGCTAGTTTTTTTTTTTTTTTTCCAACCACGAATTTTCTCTCTTAGAATTATTTTGATTAGCTAAATTTATTTTCCTAGAGTTTTTTCAAGAAGGCTCCTTATTTTGTATGCATGATAGCGTCTGTCTACTGGCTTTATACTTGAAGTGATTTGTTTGGGTTTCTTGTTGTGGTTGTTTTTGGGTGCCGTCGAATCAATTCTGACTCATTACAACCTTATTCACAACAGAATGAAACACTGCGCCATCCTTACAATCGTTGTTATGCTTGAGCTCATTGTTGCAGCCACTGTGTCAATCCACCTCATTGAGGGTCTTCCTGTGCCTTGCCAAGCATGATGGCCTTCTCCAGGGACTGATCCCTCCTGACAACATGTCCGAAGTATGTAAGAGGCAGTCTCGCCATCCTTGCCTCTAAGGAGTATTCTGGTTGTACTTCTTCCAAGACAGATTTGTTCTTTCTTTTGGCAGCCCATGGTATATTCAATATTCTTCACCAACACCACAATTCGAAGGCATCAACTCTTCTTTGGTCTTCCTTATTCATTGTCCAGCTTTCACATGCATATGATGTGATTGGAAATACCATGGCTTGGGTCAGGTGCACCTTAGTCTTCAGGGTGACATCTTTGCTCTTCAACACTTTGAAGAGCTCCTTTGCAGCAGATTTACCCAATGCAACGCGTCTTTTGATTTCTTGACTGCTGCTTCCATGGCTGTTGATTTTGGATCCAAGCAAAATGAAATCCTTGACAACTTCAATCTTTTTTCCGTTTATCATGATGTTGCTCATTGGTCCAGTTGTGAGGAGTTTTGTTTTCTTTATGTTGAGGTGTAATCCATACTGAAAGCTATGGTCTTTGATCTTCATCAATAAGTGCTTCAAGTCTTTTTCACTTTCAGCAAGCAAGGTTGTGTCATTTGCATAACGCAGGTTGTTAATGAGTCTTCCTCCAATCTTGATGCCCATTCTTCTTCATATAGTCCAGCTTCTCGGATTATTTGCTCAGCATACAGATTGTATAGGTATGGTGAAAGGATATAACGCTGACGTATACCTTTCCTGACTTTAAACCAATCAGTATCCCCTTGTTCTGTCCGAACAACTGCCTCTTGATCTATATAAAGGTTCCTCATGAGCACAATTAAGTGTTCTGGAATCCCCATTCTCTGCAACGTTACCCATAATTTGTTACGATCCACACAGTCGAATGCCTCTGCATAGTCAATAAAACAAAGGTAAACATCCTTCTGGTATTCTCTGCTTTCAGCCAGGATCCATCTGACATCAGCAGTGATATTCCTGGTTCCACGTCCTCTTCTGAAACTGGCCTGAACTTCTGGCAGGTCCCTATCAATATACTGCTGCAGCCACTTTTGAATGATCATCAACAAAATTTTGCTTGCGTGTGATATTAATGACATTGTTCTATAATTTCCACATTCGGTTGGATCACCTTTCTTGGGAATGGGCATAAACATGGATCTCTTCCAGTCAGTTGGCCAGGAAGCTGTCTTCCATATTTCTTGGCATAGACAAGTGAGCACCTCCAGTGCTGCATCCATTTGTTGAAACATCTCAGTTGATATTCAGTCAATTCCTGGAGCCTTGTTTTTCACCAATGCCTTCAGAGCAGCTTGGACTTCTTCCTTCAGTGCCATCAGTTTCTGATCGTATGCCACCTCTTGAAATGGTTGAACATCGACTAATTCTTCTTGGTATAATGATTCTGTGTATTCCTTCCATCTTCTTTTGATGCTTCCTGCATCTTTTAACATTTTCCCCATAGAATCCTTCACTATTGCAACTGGAGGCTTGAATTTTTTCTTCAGTTCTTTCAGCTTGAGAAATGCCGAGTGTGTTCTTCCCTCTTGGTTTTCTATCTTGGGTATCTTAAGTTATGCTTTTCTTCTCTCAGACATTGCAGGCCTTATTTCCCCGAAGTTGAGACTGAGTGCTGCTAAGGAGAAGTCTGAGGCATTTCCTCTTGGATAGGCTGTGCAATGTTAACATGAACAAAATTGAATTTTTTTTCCCTGCCCACCCCTCCCCTCACTAGTAACCATCAAAGATTGTTTCTTTCTGTGTGTAAACCTTTTCATGAGTTTTTATAATAGTGGTCTCAAACAGCATTTGCCCTTTCGTAATTGACTTATTTCACTCAGCGTAATACCCTCCAGATTCATCCTTGTTGTGAGATGTTTCACAGATTCATTATTGTTCTTTATAGCTGCATAGTATTCCACGGTGTGTATGTACCATAGTTTGTTTATCCATTCATCCAAAAATTGAATTCTCAATGCCACACTCCCCCAAGGTATTCCTCCACCAATGTTCCCTAATACAGTAAATAGCACCGCTATTCACCCAGTTGTCCAGGCCAAACCTCGGAATCACCCTTTCTCTTGTACCTCACTTTTAGTCCTTCAGCAAGAAAGGTTATTCTGCCTTCAAAATATATGCAAGTTCTGACCCCTTCACATTTCTTACACTGATGCCATTCTAGTACGAGTCACCACACTCCTCCCTTGCACCATTGTAATCACCTCCTAATTGACATCTTGTTCCTATCCTATCCTATTCCACCCCATCCCACTGCACACTACCCTACTGCACTCTACCCCTCCCATCCCATCCCATCCCATCCCATCCCATCCCATCCCATCCCATCCCATCCCATCCCATCCCATCCCATCCCATCCCATCCCATCCCATCCCATCCCATCCCATCCCATCCCATCCCATCCCATCCCATCCCATCCCATCCCATCCCATCCCATCCCATCCCATCCCATCCCATCCCATCCCATCCCATCCCATCCCATCCCATCCCATCCCATCCCATCCCATCCTAACCTACCCTACAGATACTTCACACAAGAGCCAGTTATTCTACTTAAGTTACATCATAACACTCCTCTGTTCTCAGCCCTCTAATGATTTCTCATACCATTTAGAATACATGCATGGCCTATAAAGACTGTACAGAGCCCTGGTGACATGGTGGTTAAGAGCTTGGCTGCTAACTAAGAGGTTGGCAGTTTGAATCCACCAGCTGCTCCTTGGAAACCCTATGGGGGCAGTTTTACGCAGTCCTTATAGGGTTGCTATGAGCTGGAATCGACTTGATGGCAATGGAGTATAAGGCTGTACAAGGTCCTGTCCAGATGACCTTTACGACATTATTTCTACCAATCATTCATTCACTCATTGTGTTTCCACCTACAGAGTCATCTTGCTGTTCCTTGAATCACCATGCATGCTCCTACCTCAAGGTCTTTGCACTCACTGTTCTTTCTTTCTAGAATGCTCTACCCCCAGATATTCTGACTTCTTCTTAATTTCCTTCAGATCTATGTTTAAAGATGTCCTTATTAGAGAGATTTTTCTGACCACCTATATAAAACAATCATGCTTGGTGAAGTACAGGGTCAACAGAAAAGAGGAAGACCCTCAATGAGGTGGATTGACACAGTGGCTGCAACAATGAGCTCAAGCATAACAACGATCATAAGTATGGCTCAGGACCTGGCAGTGTTTCGTTCTGTTGTGCATAGGGTCGCTATGAGTCGGAACTGACTCAACAGCACCTAACAACAACAACTTATAAAACAATATCCTTTACCACTCTTTATCCACACTTCCTGCTTTAGCATTCTTCATAATTCATATTACAAACTGACATTATATGTTTTTTATTGACTGTATCCTCTTGCTAGAATGTAGGCTTCATGAGATCAGGACTTTGATTTATTCATTCACTTCATCTCCAGCAGTTAAAACAGTGCCTGGCACATTGTAGGTACTCAATATGTATAAGTTAAATTAATGGATTAACTAACAAATTAATATTTTTTGACATTATATATGACTTTTTTTTTCTCTCTAATGTCCCCATGCTTGATTCTTTATCCTTGAAGCTCAATAATTTCAGCAGAATGTCTTGATATAGATTGTACTTCTTCAGTTTTTAGTTCCTGGAACAGTATGTACCCTTTTTGGATATGTCATATTGTGTATCATATCAGTAGTGCATTCCCTTTTTATTGCTGAGTAGTATTTTATTGTTTGGATGTATCAGTTTATCTAGTCACTGATTGAAGGACATTTGGGTTGTCCACAGTTATTTGGCAATTATGGATAAAAGCCGTTATAAACATTTGAGGACAGGTTTTTGCATGGACATAAATTTTTCTTTCTCTTGAGCAAATATCTAGGAATGGGATTGCTAGGTCATATGCTAAGTGTATGTTTAGCTTTATAAGAAACTGCTACATTGTTTTCTTAAGTGGATGTGACAATTTGCATTCTCACCAGCAACCTATGACAGTTCCAGCTGCTCTGTATTCTCACTAGCCCTTGGTATTAGGATTTATTTTATTTTAGCAAAAACAAAAAAAAAAAATAGGTATCTCATGGTGGTTTTAATTTAATTACATTCTTTTAATGACTAATAATGTTAAGTACCTTTTTATGTGCTTATTTACCACCCATATATCTTTTTAGTACTGTCTGTTCAAATCTTTTGCCCATTTTGGGAGGGGGTGGTTTGTTTTTTTAGTGTAGAGTTTTCAGAGTTCTTTATACATACGTGATACAAGGGCTTTGTCAGATATGTGATTGCAAATATTTTCGTCCAGTTTGTGGATTGTCTTTTCATTCCCTTAACAGTTTCGTTCACAGAGCAAAAGTTTTTTTAATTTTTACAAAATTCATTTTATCATTTTAAAAAACGGATTGTGCTTTTGGTGCCATCTTTAACTTTGCGCAGCCCAAGATCACAAAATTTTCTCCCAAGTTTTGTTTCTTAAGCTTTATAATTTTACATTTTATCTTTAGGGGCCATGATACGTTTTGAATTAATTTTTGTATATGGTAAGAGTACCAGTGGCTCAGTCGTTAAGCACTTGACTGCTAACCAAAAGGTAGGTGGTTCAAACCCACCAGCCGCTGCACAGGAAAAAGATGTGGCCGTCTGCTCCCATAAAGATTATAGCCTAGGAAATCCTATGGGGCAGTTTTACTGTGTCCTATAGCCTCACTATGAGTTGGAATAGACTTGATGGCACACAACAACAACAACAACAACATATAGTATGAGGTATGGGTTGAGGTACTTTGTGTGTGCGTGCATGCATAGATGTCCAATTGTTCCATCACCATTTGTTGAAAAGACTACCCCTTTTCCGTTGAATTACCTCTGCAGCTTTGTAGAAAATCACTTGGTCATATATGCATAGGTCTATTTTTGGTGGCGTAGTGGTTAAGTGGTACGGCTGCTAACCAAAGGGTCGGCAGTTTGAATCCGCCAGGCACTCCTTGGAAACTCTATGGGACAATTCTACTCTGTCCTATGGGGTCGCTATAAGTTGGAATCGACTGGATGGCAATGGCTATTTCTGGAATTTCTATTTTGTTCCAATCTATGTGTCTTTCCTATCCTCAATACCACACTTGATAGTTGTAGGTCTGTAGTAAGTCTTAAAACGAGCTAGTGTGAGTTCTCCAACTTTATTCTTCTTTTTCAAAATTGTTTTTGGGTATTCTAGTTCTTTTGCACTTTTATCTGAATTTTAGAATCAGCTTGTTGGTATCTTTAAAAAATCTCAATTTGGATCTCATGGAATCTATAGGTTGGGAAGAATTGGCATCTTAACGATGTCGAGTCTTCTGATTCATGAGCAAAGTATGTCCATTTATTTAGGTCTTCTTTGATTTCTTTAATCAGTGTTTTATAGATTTAGTACTCAGATTTCATGTATTTCATGCTGTTGTAAATGGTTCTTAAAATTTTTGAATTTCAATTGCTCATTGCTAGTATATAGAAATATAATTTTGTGTATTGTATATTTTGGAAACCCTGGTGGTGTAGTGGTTAAGTGCTATAGCTGCTAACCATAAGGTCGGCAGTTCGAATCTACCAGGCACTCCTTGGAAACTCTATGGGGAGGTTCTACTCTGCCCTATAGGGTCGCTATGAGTCGGAATCGACTCGACAGCAATGGCTTTTGGGTATTGTATGTTTTATAATTTTGTATATTAATCATATATTCTATGATCTTACTAAATTTGCTTCTTGGTTCTAGGAGATTTTTTGTTCATTCTTTTGGATTTTCTGTGTAGTCAAGCATGTCATTTACAAATACAATTTCTTCCTTTTCAATCTCTATACCTTTTATTTCTTTTTCTTGCCTTAATATACTGGCTAGTACTTTCAGTGGGATGTTGAATAGGAGTGGTGAGGGAAGACATCCTTGCCTGTTCCCAGCCTTAGGGGGATTCAATCTTTCACCATTAAGTATAATGTTAGCTACAGGTTTTGTTTGTTTGTTTTTGTAGCTGCTCTTCATCAGATCGAGGAAATTTCCTTTTATTCCTATTTTGCTGAAAATTTTATCATGAATTAATATTGAATTTTTTACATGATGTTCTGGGCCCCTATTGAGATGATCATATGTGGTTTTTCTTCTTTAATCTGTTAATATGGTTACTTATGTTAATTAGCTAGGTGACTTTGAACAAGTCACCTGGCCTCTTTGAGTCTTAGTTTTTACATCTGTAATTAGGAGTGGTAACCCCTGACAGGCCTACTTGTTAGCTATACTTTGACAGTGAGAAGGTTTTTCACAAATAGAAGAGCTATCGTTAGTCTTCCTCCTTTCGCCCCTGCAGGAGACTTATCTACTCAGTAGCAGCAAGAGGTGAGCTCTGCAAGAAAGGAAGATTGGCTCAAGGCCACACAGCTATTGAGTGGGATTCAAATTCAGGGTGGGTATTAAAGCTGGTGCTCTGTCTCCTCCCAACAAACTACTTCCCATGACTAAGGGCTCAGGGGACACTGAAGGAAAGTGGATGAAAGGAAAGTGGGAAGAAGGCTAAGGATGAGTCAAAGGCAGACTACCATGATTGTCCTTTAACCATGAGGTTAAAGGACAATCAACTTTTGGACAGCGGGCTGAAAGAATCCATGGGCTTGCTCTCCTACGATGTTTTCTAAAACTGAATTTTTAACTTCTCACCTGTGGAAGAAGTGGAGGGTAAGGACTGGACAAAATGACCCCTGTGGCCCCTGAAGGAGAATCTCATTGATATGGCCCTGATGGTGCTCTCTGTGCTTGCTGTCCTGGGTGCTACCTTCCAAGACTAACTTGGCATTTTTAGGCTAGTGCCAGCTGGGGATACCATCTGGCCAACTAGTTGACCAAAATACAAGTTCTTCTCTGGCAGATGGGTACCTACATTACCCCTTGGCATCCCAGGTGGGACCATAGCCAGCAGAGAACATGACCCATCATTGGCTGGCTGTCACTGTGAAGGCTATCTAGGGGTCTGGCAGGGGGCAGGAAGTGTCTTTTCTGGGAGAGGTGGTGCCTTACAGTCTGGGAGAGGCGGCCCTGACAAAGTACAATGATTCTGGACCATTCTTGTTCTGTGTAAAGATATTCTTCCCTTTGCCAAATACGGGGGCTCCTTGGCCTAGGTCACTGAGCTATTCCTGGAAGGTAGGCAACATGCCAGTGCTTCAGGTGAGCGCTGTTCTTGCTCTGTAAATAAATGCGGTGGAGCCAGTGCCCTGGGACCAGCTGCCTAATATGCCTTCAACTAGTGCCCCTCAGATAGGTGGAGGTAGAGTTGTGAGGGCCAGAGGGACATGAAACCTGAAGTCTACCCATGGCCAACCTCTGGGTACCCCAGTTAGGGGGTTCCATCATTCTTCTTCAGCCCATTTTAAACCCCTTACTGATACCAGTGACACAAGGACGGGGTCTCTCAATTCAGGCCTAGTGCCTCACCTTGGGTTCTTGGGCCTTGTATCCTGATGGTGAAGATCAGGTAAGCCAAGGTCTGAGTGAACTTGGCCAGCTCAGGCCTAAATGTAGGGGCAGGCAAGACATCCCAACAAGAATTGGAGCCAGTTCCAAGACAAAAGGTCTCTTCTTAGCCCAGAAAGATAAAACATGAGAAGGAATGAGAGTTGAGTGAATAAATTCAGGAAGATCTGAGCAGTAGAGTGCACACAGACTTACCCCCTCAAATCAGAGTACTGGAATGTGAGGTAGCAGCGCTGTGGTGAGGGCTAAGTCCGGCACCCCTCTTACTAGCCAGACAAGTTACAAGACTACTCTGGGTCTCAGTTTCCTCAGTTGCAAACTTTCAGGGTTTTGGCAGGAGAAACTAACGTATGTGAGCAGCTTAGCATAGTGTCTGGCACATGGTAAGCTCAATGATTTGTTGCAATAGTTATCTTCACCACCATCATTATCATTTGAAACTTTTTTTAGTGCATTTAGAGTCACTGTATTTTAGATTTTTAGACCACTTCCAACACTGTTACTATATGGCCTTGGGTAAAGTTACTTAACCCCTATGAGCCTCAGTTTCTAAGTAGGGCTAATAATAATAATACTTTTCAGAGGATTGTTGGGGTAATTAAATGAGATGATGTAAGAGTATTTGGCAGAGAGCAGGCTCCAAACACATCTAATTAGATATATTTGAGGAGACCCCTAATAAAGCTTTAAAAGGTCAGTTTAGAGCTCTCCTCACAAAGAAGTACAATCTTACACGGCAAGGAGTCACCTCGTGGCATTTATTACCTCAAGAGATGATGTAGATTGGAGCCTTAGTCAGGAGGCTTTCAGTTGTAAGTGAAGAAATCCAACCCAAATTAGCTTGAGAACGTAGGGAAACGTAAGGGGATTGATCTCAGCTTCAGGTACACTGCCCCTTGTGATTTCAGTGGTGGCATCTGTCCATTGTCTTAGGCTTTCTTTTTCATCAGGTTGACTTCTTTCTCATGCAGGCTTTTCCCTGAGGGTGGTGCAGCTGGCCACTGTCTTTGTGGACTGCCTTATCCTCATAGCATGTGTCAGAGAAAAGAGCAACACTGTCTCTTCCTGAGCATCTTACTCCCCACAAAATAGTTGGGGTCACATGGCCACCCCTGGACCCTTGACCTGATTGGCCAGCCTGGGTCACATGCCCAGCCTTGTGGCAGAGCCTTAGAGTTCTTTGATTGACAGCCCCATGAGAACCACAGGAGGAGGGACAGTTCCCATAAAGCAAAGAAGGGTGCAGTTACCAGAAGAAGGGAGAAGTCTCGCTGAGCAGGCAGATGCAATAGCTGTCTACTGCAGTCAGAAATAGGCTCTAGGTAAATCCCTGGATGACCTAATGCATCATCTTAATGGGCTATTAAGGGGAGTGGGGATGCTTACAAGACTCCGTTCTACGGATCCCTCAGTGCCCTGGCAGGGAAAGGTTCATGGACTGGGTACCCACTGGGCTCTTCTGGCCTGTGCACATGGCCAGTCTGCAGCTTGCCTCAACCACACCGTCACCCTCCCTCTCCTTTCAAAACAGCCTTGGAGGCCACACCACTCCCCTTGAACTAAGGTGGTTCAGGCAGCATGATCTAGCTTAGATGAGTGTTGGGCGGGAAAATACAGACAGCCCTGAAAGGATCCCTGAACTTGGAATCTAAAGCCAACGGTCTGAGCCCAGCTGCTCTTCATCCCGGCTGTGTGATCTTGACCACACGTCTGCCCTCAGCATCCTCCTCCACCAAACGAGGGGCTGAGCTGGATGATCTCTGACCTCTCCTCCTGTGCTGACATTCTGGGAATCTATGAATGTTATTAAATTCATGAATCGGCTTCTTTGCCTGGAACAAGTCAGCTTAAAATACATGCAAATTGCACTAAGTATAGCTGTTCCCTTGCTGAGGAGGCAGCCTGGCATATTTACATAGTTTGAAATTGGCTGCTGCCTGCATGGGGGGAGCAATGGCAGGCACGGAGGCCGGGCCAGAGGCAACCACCTCTCAATGCAGGTGGGTCCCAGACCTTTCCCAGGATGGAGTCCCAAGGCCCACTGTCAGCTGCCCTGTGCAGGAGCCTGGATGTGCTAAGATCTGCGCTAAGTGCTCTCTCGCTATTATCGTCTTTAATCCTCACAACAATCCTTCAAAGCAAGAATTACTATTCCCATTAAACAAATGAGAAAACCAAGGCCACAAAGCTGATAATGGTTGAGATTAGAACCCAGTTCTGGCTGACCCGAAAATCCACGCTCGCTCTACCACACAGTGCTAGCCAAGCTTCCTCTTCCACACAAGCGAGCTTAGCCAGACCCACTGTGCTCTGACCGCTTTTTTTTTTTGTAATTTTTATTGTGCTTTAAGCGAAAGTTTACAAATCAAGTCAGTCTGTTACACAAAAATTTATATACACCTTGCTGCATACTCCCAATTAATCTCCCCCTAATGAGACAGCCTGCTCTCTCCCTCCACTCTTTCTTTTCATGTCCATTACGCCAGCTTCTGACCCCCCTACCCTCTCATCTCCCCTCCAGGCAGGAGATGCCAACATAGTCTACCTGATCCAAGAAGTTCACTCCTCACCAGCATCCCTCTCCAACCCATTGTCCAGTCCAATCCATGTCTGAAGAGTTGGCTTCGAGAATGGTTCCTGTCCTGGGCAACAAAAGGTCTGGGGGCCTTGACCACTGGGGTTCTTCCAGTCTCAGTCAGACCATTAAGTCTGGTCTTATGAGAATTTCGGGTCTTCATCCCACTGCTCTCCTGTTCCCTCAGGGGTTCTCTGTTGTGTTCCCTGTCAGGGCAGTCATCGGTTGTGGCCGGGCACCATCTAGTTCTGGTCTCAGGATGATATAGTCTCTGGTTCATGTGGCCCTTTCTGTCTCTTGGGGTCGTAATTGCCTTGTGTCCTTGGCGTTCTTCATTCTCCTTTGATCCAGGTGGGCTGAGACCAATTGAAGCATCTTAGATGGCTGCTTGCTAGCGTTTAAGACCCCAGGTGCCACTCTTCAAAGTGGGATGCAGAATGTTTTCTTAATAGATTTTATTATGCCAATCGACTTAGGTATCCCCTGAAACCATGGTCCCCAAGCCCCTGCCCCTGCTACACTGGCCTTCAAAGCATTCAGTTTATTCAGGAAACTTCTTTGCTTTTGGTTTAGTCCAGTCGTGCTGACCGCCCCTGTATTGTGTGTTGTCTTTCCCTTCACCTAAAGTAGTTCTTATCTACTATCTAATTAGTGAATACCCCTCTCCCAACCTCCCTCCCTCTCCCCTTTTGTAACCACAGAAGAATGTTTTCTTGTGTTTAAACTATTTCTCAAGTTATTATAATAGTGGTCTTATAAATATTTGTCCTTTTGCAACTGACTAATTTCACTCAGCATAATGCCTTCCAGGTTCCTCCGTGTTATGAAATGTTTCACAGATTTCTCACTTCTTTATTGATGAGTAGTATTCCATTGTGTAAATATACCATAATTTATTTATCCATTCATCCGTTGATGGGCACCTTGGTTGCTTCCATCTTTTTGCTATTGTAAACAGTGCTGCAATAAACATGGGTGTGCATATATCTGTTTGTGTAAAGGCTCTTATTTCTCTAGGATATATTCCAAGGAGTAGGATTGCTGGATCGTATGGTAGTTCTACTTCTAGCTTTTTAAGGAAGTGCCAAATCAATTTCCAAAGTGGTTGTACCATTTTACATTCCCACCAGCAGTGTATAAGTGTTCCAATCTCTCCACAGCCTTTCCAACATTTATTATTTTGTGTTTTTTGGATTAATGCCAGCCTTGTTGGAGTGAGATGGAATCTCATTGTAGTTTTGATTTGCATTTCTCTAATGGCTAATGATTGTGAGCATTTCCTCATGTATCTGTTAGCCACCTGAATGTCTTCTTTAGTGAAGTGTCTGTTCATATCTTTTGTCTGGCCATGTTTTTGATGGCCCAGTTCTGACAGTCTCCATTCCTTCATCCAACAGATCTGTGGTGAGCTACAGTTGTGTGCTGGGCTCTGCTCTAGGGATTCTGCAGCACACAAGACAGAGCAGTTTTGGGCCCTCTTGGAGCTTACATTCTAGTGGAAGGGTCAAAAAACAAATATGGGAATAAGTAAATGAAACAAATTGCAGGTCATAAAAAATGCTCCAAAGAAAATCAGTGAGTGCAGAGACCAAGAACACCAGGAGCCCAGCTCAGATGGAAAGACTGGCCTGAGATGGTGACGTCTGAGCTGAGAACAGGGTTTCAGTGATGAGGGTTGAGCCAGCAGTTCTGGCTTCCGGTCTCAGCACCTATTAGCTGTGTCACCTTGAGCAAGTCACTTCATCTTTCTGAGCTTCAGTTCCCTCATCTGTCAAATGGAGGTAAGAATATGTCCCTTGGGAGAGTGGTGGTGAGGATAGTAAATGATGTGTATAAAGCACCCGGTACAATCAATGCCTGGCTGTAAAAGATGTCCACTGAGTGCTGTCATTGTTATTGTCACTGTACTTTCTGATCCAGCCTGGAGCCTGCATGACTCTTGGCAGTGAGGCTGCATGGTTGAATCCCTCTACAGCGCTCACCCAAAACACCACCACACCTGGTAGGGCAGATGCAGGTACTGGGTCAAGAAACAGGGCCTTGATTCCAGTCCTGCCTCTGCTGGTTGGGGACCTTACCAGGTCAAAGCACATGGGGTTTCAGTGCATCCCCACCACACAGTCATTCCTGCCTCCTGGGGTGACTGCGACACCATAAGGGTATGAAAGTCTTTTGAATGCCTCTGCTTAGCTCCAGTTCTCTATCCAACCAGCTGCATGACCTCGCCAAGTTTCTTGGCATCTCTGGGCCCCCGTTTCCTTGTCTTCCAGAGGGGAAGATGGGACTCAGAATGTGAGCATCCTTCAAATGCCGCGGAGCATGAGAAAAATGTAAGATTGCCATGCTTGGGCAGGATGGTACTCGTTCCCACCTCCCACCAGCCGGTAGAGGAAGGAGGGACCAGAGCTGCTTGTTTTCTGAGAACCAGTAGGAACACTGGGGCCCTGAGAAAAGACATATTGGCTATAGGCTAAGGTTGGAGTTACTCCCTAGGTGAGGACAAGGACTGAGTCTCCTGAGCTGCTTCTTCAATGGTGGGCTCAACGAAGCTGTCTTAGTTACCTAGAGCTGCTGGAACAAAAAATACCACAAGTGGGTGTCTTTAAAGAACAGATAGTTATTTTCTCACAGTTCTAGAGATTGAAAGTCCAAATGTAATTATAGCTCTAACGGGAGGAGGGCCCCTGGGTGGCACAAATGGTTTTGTTCTTGGCTACTAACTGGAAGGTTGGAGGTTCAAATCCACCCAGCAGTTCCACAGAAGAAAAGCCTGAAAATCTACTTCTGTAAGATCATAGTCATTGAAAACCCTGTGCAGCACAGTTCTACTCTGAAATATATGGGGTTTCTATGAGTCGGAGTCAACTCAACAGCAATGGGTTTGATATTTTTTGTTCTAGGAGGAAGTCCTTCCTTGTCTGTGTCAGCATCTAGCAGATGCCAGCAATCCTTGGTGGTCCTGGGCTTGTAGATGTATCTGCCACATGTCTGTCTTTGTATATTGTCTTCTGCCTGTGTGTCTCTATGTCTATTCTGCCTTTTTTAAAAAAAAATAATTCGTAAGTGATTAGATTTAGGACCCACCCTACTCCTGTATGACCTAATTAACATAAAAGGAGACTCCTGTTTCCAAAACTAAATCTGTTGCCTTTGAGTAGATTCTGATTCATAGCGACCCTGTGGGACAGAGCAGAACTGCTCCATAGGATTTCGAAGGAGTGGCTGGTAGATTTGAACTTCTGACCTTTTGGTTGGCAGCTGAGCTCTTAACCACTGCACCACCAGGGCCAAACAGGGTTGTATTTACAGGTATAGGCATTATCACTTTCACATTTCTTTTTGGAGGACACAATTCAATCTATAACAGGGGCCAGAAGACTCATGTTAAAGTCAGTGATCTGCATCGTTCATTCTGAGGAAACCTGGACTTGGGTGTGTGCCTGTCTGCATAGATCTGGAAGAAACATAGAGAAACCAGCCATCTTGGAGACCCTGTTGTGTGCCAGAGAATCCTTATACCAGTGTTTCACAGATAAGATGGCTCAGTTTCAGAGAGGCTAAGTAACTAGCCCAAGACCACACAGCTCATAAATTGAAGAGACAGAATTTGAACCCAGATCTGTCTGACTCCCAAGGGCAGCTCCTGATTTTGTGTGGCCTGAACTTATACAAATTTGGGGGGGAGGAGTTATTTAAGATAAGGAGTCACTGGTTGGTGCAAACAGTTAATGCACTTGGCTGCTGGAAGAAAGGTTGGGGCTTTAAGTTCACCCAGAGATGCTTTGGAAGAAAGGCCTGGCAATCTATTTTTGAAAAATTAGTCATTGAAAACCCTATGGAACACAGTTCTACTCTGACACATATGGGGTTGCCATGAGTTGGGATCGACTTGATGGCAACCAGTATTTAAAATAAACATTTTATAAGAACACATTTGGTAAGAAAGTATTTGTTTAGAATGAGAATAGAAGGGACTGTGGAACTGCCCAGGCCTATGAGCGTCCTTGAAGCTTCTCTAAAAACCCTCCTTTGAAAACACCCTGACCATACTATTTCTCATAGAAATCCTATCTATCAAAGCCTTGGACCCATTGGAAAGCATCTCGTTTAAGCCCCTTATTTTCCAGGAGAAGAAATTGAGGTTCATCAAGTGGAAGGAACTGACTTGCACTCCTGAAATCCCCACCATGAGAGTGTGCTGTGTGATGGAGAGAACACGGGTCACAGAATCAGACATATCTGGGTCTAAGGCTCCACATGGCACTTTCTAGCTGGGTGAACCTCTTTGAGCCTCAGTTGCTCCATCTGTTAAAAGAGGATAATAATACCCACCTTACAGGGTTGTTGTTGGGTTCAAATGAGGTGAGGCATTTGAAATAGTATATATAGCAGAAGGGAATGCAATGGTGCATTATGTCTGTATCACAAGGGTGTCTGGGAGTGAGGAGCATGGTGACCGTTATCTGGAAGGGGTGGGCAGTATTGGCTCACCGCTACCGCTTGCTTCTCCGTAAGCAAGCTGAGTGGAGGCCCTGGGGGAAGGAAAGGAGAGCAGTGAAGGTCTCAGGAAATTGCTGGGGGGTGGGAGGGGGCCGGTGGTGGTGTCACTCTAGGCAGCCTCTCAGCTCCATCAGGGTCTACGACCTAGAGCAGGGGGTGGGAGATCACATGGCTCTGTTGATAAATGATGGATCGCGGAGACAGCACTAGACTGGGAGCTGGATACTCTGGGCTCTCGGCTTTATCACCCACTTACACTGTAGCCTTGGACAAGTCCGTTCCCATTTTTGAGCCTCCATCTTCCCCTCTGTAAAATGAGCCAGATGATCTCTCAGGTCCCTGCTGCCCCTGATGTTCTATTACTGCACAGCTGAACCAGCTCACCTAAGTCCCAAGAGCAGTTTTACAACTGGATAGAAACAAGGGATGTGGGCTATTCTGGGGAGTCCTGGAGGGAGGCAGCCATGGGCCTGGTGGAAGGCTCTAGCTGGAAAAACCTCCATGTACATCCACCACTGGGGAGGGTCCTATGGACTATGTATGGCCCCACTTTAGAGATGCAGAAAGACTGGTGTTTCAGTAATCCCATTTGGAGAACAGTGAAGCAGAGCTTAGGGAGGAACTCAAAGTAGGAGTTTCATCATGCAGACTGATCCCTCCTCTTTCCACTCTGATCCTTGGGGAAGAGCTGAGCTTCTACATGCTGCAGGGTTGACTCTACCCAGGGCCCTGTTTGAAATGTGTCATATCCTGGGAGTGAGCCCCCTTTCCCAGGGGCCCTAGCTGATAAAGTCCCAGTGGGCTCTGTGCCCAAAATCTAATGGCCTCCAGCTGGCCAGGACCAGACCCTTCTCAGGCTCTAGGTGGCCAGCGGTAGGGCCAGCCAGGCCTGCTGGATGCGACCCAGAGCGCAGTGCATGAGGCTAACTCCCTCTGACAAGCCCAGGAGCTACACCCCAGCGCCTGGCCAAGTTGAGGCCCAGAGGCCTTCCCGTTGGCAGGGCAGCTGGTAGGATTGATCTCATAATTAAATCAGGGACAGGCCTGTCTGACGTTTGGGTTCCTACCCTGCTTGGGTGCTGGCCCTTGACTCCCAGGATAGACCAGCATTTGCCTCTGAGAAGGAAGATTTATGATTCTGTGGGGATGGGCCAGTGGGGATCTCCTGAGAGATGCTATCTTGATCCTGTCTGTGACTAAGAAAGGACACATTAGCAGTGCTCAGCTGTCCATGGTTAGGACTGCAGGAAGGTGAGGTGGTGAAATCCTTAGATAAACATGATAGATAGCTAAACTCTCAATCTGCTCCTTCCATGGGTTTCCTATCACAGTATATGGTAGCTCTGTTATACCAAGCGCTCAGGTCAAATATCTTGGAATCATCCAAGATGTCTTTCTTTTTCTCACATTGCACATTCAGTCCACTAGCAAATCCTGTTGACTGCACCTTCTGTCTATATCTAGAATCGAACTACTTACTTATGCAGATCAAACACCACAGCCTTCAGTATGGATTACACCTCAACATAAAGAAAACAAAAATCCTCACAACTGGACCAATGAGCAACATCATGATAAACAGAGAAAAGATTGAAGTTGTCAAGGATTTCATTTTACTTGGATCCACAATCAACAGCCATGGAAGCAGGAGTGAAGAAATCAAAAGACGCATTGCATTGGGTAAATCTGCTGCAAAGGAGCTCTTCAAAGTGTTGAAGAGCAAAGATGTCACCTTGAAGACTAAGGTGCGCCTGACCCAAGCCATGGTATTTTCAATCACATCATATGCATGTGAAAGGTGGACAATGATAAGGAAGACCAAAGAAGAGTTGATGCCTTTGAATTGTGGTGTTAGCGAAGAATATCGAATATACCATGGACTGCCAAAAGAACGACGAACAAACCTGTTTTGGAAGAAGTGCGGTCAGAATGCTCCTTAGAGGGAAGGATGGTGAGACTGCCTCTTACATACTTTGGACATGTTGTTAGGAGGGATCAGTCCCTGGAGAAGGACATCATACTTGGCAGAGTACAGGGTCAGTGGAAAAGAGGAAGACCCTCAACGAGGTAGATTGACACAGTGTCTGCAACAATTGAGGTCAAGCATAATAAGGATTGTAAGGATGGTGCAGGACCGGGCAGTGTTTTGTTCTGTTGTGCATAGGGTCGCTATGAGTCGGAACCAACTCGACGGTACCTAACAACAGCAACAACAACTACTTACTTCTCACCAACTCCTCTACTGCCACCTGGATCAAGCCACCATACTCTCTTGCTTGCATTATTGCAATAGCCTACTAACGTCTCCTGCTCCGCCTTTGCCCTCTGTGGTCTATTCTAAACACAGCAACTGGTGTGATCCAATAAAATATGTCCAATCAAGTCTCTCCTCTGCTGAAAAGCCTCCCTTGGCTTCCCACCTTCCAAAACCAAACCTGTTGCCTTCAATTCTGACTCATGGTGACCACATGTGTTTGCAGTCCTTTCCTTAGCTTACAAAGACCTCTGTGATCCACAGGTCCCTCCTCCAATTCCCAACCTTTCTGCCTTCGTTTTCTATTGCCTTCCCCTTGTTCCTTCTGCTCCAGCAACACTGGCCTCAAACATACATGCATTCTCCTGCCTCAAGGACTTTGCCCTTGCTGCTCCCTGTGCCTGGAGTCTTCTTCCCACATAAATCTGCATGGCTAACTCACTGACTTTGCGAAGGTCTCCACGTAAATGTCACCTTATCCAAGAGACCTTCCTTGTCTAGCCTACATAAAACAGCAGCTCTGCCATCGGTGCTCATCTCCTTATCCTGCTTTGTTTTTTTTGTTTGTTTGTTTGTTTGTTTTTTAATAAAAATACCAGTTGCCATGGAGCTGATTCTGACTCATGGAGTCCATGGGTGGTGCAAATGTTTAAAGTGCTCAGCTGATAACCAAAATGTTGGTGGTTCGAGTTCATCCAGAGGTGCCTTGGAAAGAAAGGCCAGGTGATCTTCTTCTGAAAAATCAGTCATTGAAAACCCTATGGAGCATAATTCTACTCCAACCACGTGGCGTCACCATGAGTTGGAGTCAATTTGATGGCAACTGGTAATAGTAATAACTTGTGGTTAAGCGCTCAATTGCTAACTGAAAGATCAGCGGGTTGAACCCACCAGCCATCCGATGGAGAAAGATGCGGCAGTCTACTTCCGTAAAGATTACAGCCTTGGAAACCCTGTGGGACAGTTCTAAGAGACACAATCGATTTGATGGTAATAGGGTTGGTTTTGGGTTCATATTTTCCCCTCCCTGATTAAGTTTTTCCTCTGCCTCGTCTCTCTGGAGGGAGAAGCAGCCCTACAATGTGAGATTTCTGACACAAGGACAGCATCTTATTCACCTCTGATTCTCAGAAACTAGCACAGTGCCAGGCCCTCACAGGAGCTCAGCAAATGTTCACTGAGTGAGCCAATGAAGGAACATGGAATAGGCCCCAATACTTGACAGTGTTTGTTAGGTACCGATTATCTGCCGGGCGCCCTGAAAGGTGTTTTATGTAGGGTCCTTACCTCCACAACTCTGAGGTAGATGGTATCACCCCGTTTTACAGATGAAGAAGCTGGGGTGCAGGGAATTTAATCACCCAAACCAAAGCTGGGATTCTAACGTGGACCCATAGGCTCGGAGATGGGGCTCTCTGCTTTATGTTGCACTTCCCCCCAAGAACAGAAGGTGCCATTTATTGAGCACTTACTGTATGCCAGGTCACTTCCAATCTGCACTCCATCGTCATGGCTGCCCTGTGAAAAACAGTTCATTCCTGACTTCCGCCCTGTTTTGTAAATGAGGAGACTGAGCCAGGCCAGTAGAGTAGTGAGGAAGGGTGGTAGTGAAAGCAATCCCTTCACTGACTTCCTGGACCCTGAAAATGCAAAGTGAAGGAGGGTGAGGAAGGGGTGCAGAGCTCCCAGGCTTTCCGCCTTTCTCCCTCTCAGGTGCTGAGACCCAGGGGAGGAAAGCTTTTTCAGGAACTTTTGATACAGCATTACTCATTCCCACCTTAGAGCCTCGTGAATCCCACTGACAAAAATACACAAGGAGGGTGATCCAGCCCCTTCGCACCTCCTAATCCCTAGACTTCTTGACTCTTCCTCAAGACTCCTGATTCCTGTATTTTCTTGGAGGCTCTCAGCCAGAGGTCAGAGGAGTCAGGGGAACAAAGTTGGAGTTCTCCATGATTTTTGCTGCAAAGTCATTACAAGACTCATCTGGGTGTTGACCTGTCTTGGGCTGGGCTCTCTAATCTTAACCACCACATGACCCCACCAGGATCCCTGTGGTGTCAACAAGACAGTAGACTTGGTTTCGATGACTTGGGTCTGAATCCTAGACGTGCTTCTCGTTTTCTGTGTGAGTCTGGCCATTACTTTGCTTCTCTGAACCTCAATTTCCTCATCGGAAAGTTGAGATAGTGACAGTGATCTCACAGAGTTGTTGCTAGGCTTAAATGAGATAACACACAGGCAAACTGCCCAGCACAATGCCTGCCACGTGGTTGGTGGTCCTTACATCCTAGTTGAATTTGAGTCATCATTTAGTCAGTATATTTACTAAGGACTTACTTTAGACAAGGCATCTCTCTCTTTTTTTTTTTTCTTGATTTGATAGCTTCAAGGTTCAAGAGCCTGAGGTTAGGCTAAGAACTGCAAGAGTAGGTCCTAGGACTTTGTGTTTGTCTAAGTGTGTGTGTGTATGTCTATCTCTACCTAGGTGATTCTATTCCCACGTCACCCTACGAGGGAGGAGGAGAGCTCCTCCACTCAGCCACAGCCGCCATCTGGAGCATATCGAGTGGGAAGGGGCACTAGTAGCAGGTGAGCAGGGGTAGGGTGGGGGTGCGTCAGTGTTGCTACATGGTCTGGCCCCAGCTGGAGCAAGGGTGCTGGGCATGCCAAGGCACAAATGGACAGGTGGTTGAATGTGTGGTAAGTGCTCTGTTCCATGCTGCCTTGGACACTTGGGTGTTTGAAAGCTGAAATGGGCTTTGGCTCCAGGAACAGGGTGGCACTGAGCTGGGGTCCCAGTCTTGTTTTTGTGATCACATTTGGCAGAGGACTACTCACTTAACACCCCTGGGGTAGGAGTTAGAGCAGTGGCACTCCAGCTAGGCTCCCAGCCTGGTTTAGCATTCTCCCCTCCAAGGGGAGTGAAACAGCTCTTCCCTGGGTTGGTGCCTTTCTCCATCCCACAGATCTCTGAGGCCACTTCCCAGGGCTCAGCAAGACAGGGCTTCAAGTCAAGATTGAGGCCATTCCCCTCCAAACCTACCCAGGCCGATGGCCTCTTCTCATTGTACCAAGGCACCTTGGCATAGATCAGGTTTTATTTGTCTTCTTGTAAGACTTGTCTATGTGTCCTGGGCTCCTGGGGGCCACAATTGTGACTATATGATGTAGCTATAGAGGATGGAAGGTGATGGTAGGACTAACACCCATCAAATGTAATACTTACTAAGAGTATGGACCTTGGTTTCACAAAGGCCTGGGTTCAACCGTCAGCTCTACCAGTTATTAGCTTCGTGACTTTAGGCTAGTTACATAATCTTTCCGAGACTCAGTATCCTAATCTGTAAAATATAGACAATAACACCCACCTCAGAGGGCTATTGTGAAAACCAAACAACATAATGCAAGTCAAGCACTTGGCAGAGCATCTGGCACAAAGTAAGCCCTTGATACATTCAGAGCAGATAGACAGGTAGATAGGTAGATTATATTATCTCTTTAATCTTCATGATGACCCTTGAGGTAGGTATTTTAATCTCAATTTCAGGCAGAAAAACAGAAGTTTGGATATGTTAAACCTCTTGTTAAGGTCACACTGATAACATACTATACAGTAGATTCAAGAATCCAACCCAGCTCTGACTTCAAAGGCAGCATTTCCTAAGTCACCCAAATCTCCCCAGCATTAGAATTTGGGAAGGCTCTAGAAACCCGTTAGATTTCTATTCCCTTGGGATACGAGCAGAGTTTGGCCTGGGGCTGCTGTGTAGTCGGGCAGTTTTCGGAGGGCAAGTTCTCTGGGACTGGTGGGAATGTGTGCCAAGGACAAGGCATTAGGAGATGTCTGTCTGGCACCTTGACCATGGACCATCTGGGTGAGTCAGATTGTTACCAATTGCCAATCTGACACAAAGGTCCTTGTCTTTTCCCGAGTAAGAATACACGTGAAAGACAAACTTTATCTTCAGCAAGCTTTATTTTGCTTGAGTCAAGGAAAAGGAGTCAGCGGGGATCTAAGCCTCTCCAAAAGACTGACTCGAAAAGTGAAGCAAGGCTAGGGCTTATATGGGTTCGGTGGGGACAATAGAGTAATGAATATTTAGTGGGCTTCTTTCAAGGGGCAGGTACTTCTCAGAATGGCGGTGCATGTTAATTAGGTTGCACGGGCATCTGGGATCCAAGATGGAACCTGCTGATATTCAAGTTGGAGTCCCTCTCAGGCAGCCCTTGGCATCACTTATTATGGGATATAGCGTAAGTGCACTGATCTTTGGCACTACATCACCATCTTCAGGGAAACCCTGGTGGTGTAGTGGTTAAGTGCTATGGCTGCTAAGCAAAAGGTCGGCAGTTCGAATCCACCAGGCGCTTCTTGGAAACTCTATGGGGCAGTTCTACTTTGTCGTATAGGGTCGCTATAAGTCGGAATCACCTCGATGGCACTGGGTCTGGGCACCATCTTCAGAGGGCTAAGGAAGGTTAAACAGTGGTCACACTTTGTTCTTCATTCAGGAGACTGTAAAGGGGGAAAAAGGGACTAGAAAAACACTAAGAAGGAGATAGTAATTCACGGGTCGTTTCAACCTTATCTCATATTGACAGGGTTTGGTTCCTGTTTACCCAGCTTCTAGATGGTAATCTTTTAAGGGCTCTTTTGTTCCCCTAGCATAGTTAACCCTCTCTGTCTCAAGACCCCTTGCATCTAAAGGTCAGCCTGTCTCTAGAAGTGGAGATCGGAGGTCTCCAGTAGGGCCAGAGAAAGATGCAGGAGTAAGGAAGTCTGAGGACGTGGTCATATCTCTGCTGTGCCAATTCCATGAATGTCTGGGCCACCATTGTGACTACACAATATACATACTCATTCATTCAATGAATATTTGCTATGCCTGGCACTGTGCAGGTTTTGGGGACTCAGAGACTAACAAGACACTTAAAGATGCCTGGTTTGGGCTGGGAGAAAGACTTGGCATCCCTTAGTCACTGAAACAATGAGTTGTTTTTTTTTTTTTCACATGGTTGTTGGTGGCTCCTCAACCATGTGGGTGATTTTCCTCTTAACTTCACTGCAAACCAGTAAGCATCCAGAATTTAGATGCAAAAGCCTTGATCTTTTCTTGATAAGTCAATGTGGAGTGTTGTTTACTGACCTGAGGGAGGGCGGTTGGTTGTAAGAGGGTGAGAGGATGGCCAGAGGGAAGTAAGGGGAGAGGCTAATCAGAGCTGAGAGTCAGATTCAGAAATGCCCAAATTGTTGGATCAGAGATTCTGACTTGCTTCATTTGCATACTACTTAAATAGTGCTAATTTCACATTGGACTGTGTGATCCTTCCCCCACTGCTGTGCTAAACCAGGCTGGAGAAACTTCAGGCCTCCTTTCTGAGGCCCAGGGGACAGGCTGATGCAAAGAGGAGTCCTGGGGCAGGAGTCAGGTCTAGCCTGGTGTCAGCCACTAACTTGCTGCAGATTAGTTTCTGGTTTCCTCTCTTGGCTAGAAGACCCACAAATGCAGGGTATTCTAAGCACCAAGTGCAAAAGTGTTTTCTAATAAGTAAATGGAAATGACCCGGGGCAAACCACTTTCTCTTTCTGGACATCAGGGGAGAAGATGAGGGGTCTACGTTTGACCAATAGTTTTAACTTTTGGGGTCATGGATAGCTATGGTCTGTCTTGGTAAAAAAAATGAATTTACCACAACATGTCGTATATTATTTCAGAAATTTTCTAGACCATCTGGAGTCAATCCTGTACCGCTTGGCTAAGAATAAGAACCCCTGGAGCAGAAAAGGTCAAAATCCTTCAAAGTTTCCATCTCAGATTTCTGGGTATCCTGCTCCACTTGAGCCTCAGGGGCATGGAGAGCAAAGAGATGCAAACTTGCCTCATTTGCATATTATTTAAATAGGACTAATTACACAGTCCTTTTTACACAGTCAGATATTTTTATTGGGCCCCCACTGTGTGGCAGACACGCATTTCATTTCCACAAGATGAGGTAGGCACCGTGGTTCCTTTATGTTTTTGTTCAGTGCCATCAAGTCAATTCCAACTCACAGCGACCTCATGTGACACAGTAGAACTGCCCTAGGGTTTTCTAGGCTATAATCTTTATAGGAGCAGATCGCCAGGTCTTTTCTCCCATGTAGCTGCTGGGTAAGTTCACACTGCCAACTTATAGGTTAGCAGTGGAGCACTTAACTACTGCTCCACCAGGGCTCCTTGGTTCCTTTTCAGAGGGGAGAAAACTGAGGTTTAAAGAGAGCGAAGTAGTGTGCCCAGGGTCACGGAGTTGGTGAGTGATGGAGCTGGGATTCGACTCACACTTTCGGCTCCTGAGCCTCTCTCTCTGGGGGCTAATTTTGTCTCTTAGTTGGGCCAATCCAGCTTTGCTCCTCCTGCCCTCCAGATCTTCCTTGTTTATGGGGCCCAGACTAGGTGGGCCCTCTGCCCCACTCCATCGTGCCTCTCTCTTGAGAGCTGCTGGCTGGGGCAAAGCCCCAGGGTTTTGGCACTTGTAGGGAGAGAACACAGGGCAGGTGCCCCCAGGCCAGGCAGGAAGTCTAATGGCATGGGTGGTCTACTCTTGAACCAGTAACTTCCCTTCCCCAAAATGGAGAGAGGAATGGGGGCCTTGATGTTGTATCTTCCATATCTTTACACCTTCACTTTTCCTCTGCTGTTTTTACCTGACAAGCTCTAAACAGAGACAAACAACACTCCCTCCAGCTTCCACCCCTCAGCTCCTTGGAGGCAGGAGTTCCATGTCTGCAGGAGAAATCAGCAGAAGGGACCAGACCCTGGGCACCTGATTCAGTTTCCCATTTCTTTGGGAGTAATGGGCTCAGCTTCATTATTCTGCTTGGGTACTTCCTGATACCCACACCATGCAGTTTTCCCAGGTGGTTCTTGTCTCCTTATCACCCTCTCCCTTGTCACCTCAGCACCTGCGGCCCAGAAACAGATCCTTCTGAAGGTGAGATCAGGTGGGGAGGCCAGCTGCTTTAGGTGGTCAGTGTTTCCTAGGGCCAACTGTGAAGGGATATAGCTTCCTGGCCCTGCTCACTTTCTACCTCTCCCTTCCTTCTCCCTGACCACCAACAAACACTGGACATTGTTAATTAGAGACTTGGGGGTGTCAGGGGTGGAATGTGCTTGCTGGTGGCTGAGGGCAAGGACTTCTCTGTTGTTATCTCCTATACCATGGCCTCTTTTGAGCCCTCTGAATGCTGGGGAGCCCAGGTAGGGAATGGACTAGCCTTCAGAGGAAATCAGACAGACGTGCCTCACAGTGTGTGTGTACGTGCGTGCATGTGTGCGTGCGTGCGTGTGAATATCAGAGTCTTTTCCAAGGAGGTGTCATTGCATGGCTGGAGAACCAGGTCCCTCCTCCTTGGGAGGCAAAGGGAGAAGTTCCCTCACACAGAGTTCAAAGCATGATCGATTCATATCCCTTAGCCCCAGCAGTAATGAGCAGAAGTGAGAGAGGGTTTGAGGACAGGGCCTGTAGAGGTGGGTGCCACTGATGTCAAGTCAATTCCAACTCATGGTGACCTCATGTGTTACAGAGTGGAACTGCACCAATAGGGTTTTCTTGGCTGTCTTTACAGAAGCAGTTTGCCAGACCTTTCTTCCATGGAGTTGCTGGGTGGGTTTGAACGGCTAACCTTTAGGTTAGCAGCCAATCAAAAACTGCTTGTACCCAAATGACTCCCAGGGGTCCGACTGCCTTCAGTCTTCAAACCTGGCCCCCTTCTCCACATGTCTCCCAGGTCCACTGAAGACACAGGAAGTGCTGATGCAACGGGGGAGGAGATTTCAAACACTCCCACCCACCCACCTTCCCATGGCCCCCTCTGCTTTTGTCTGCAGCAGGGAACACGGGCCTGCGACTGAGATAGTCCCTGCTGCCCTCTCCTGTCCTGCCCGGTTTCTGGCTGAGCCCTCCCAGCTGCAGAGTGAGGGTGAAGCAAGCACACTTAGGTGTTGTAGGGACAATAACCTCACTGTCAGGCAAGAAAGAAGGTGGAAACAATCAATGTCTGTCAAAAATTTTATTTTCTTTTTCCATTTCACACAGAATGATGTTAAAATAAATCCTCAATAATATATATTATATACTTATTTACTTGTGTCAATATTTACAAAAGACAGTGGAGTTCTATGAAGTCTATGTACACCCATGATCAGGTGGACAGGCAATGTTCATTGAGGCACATATGTACACATATATGTATAATCTATGTACAAATATCAGACCCTACTGACACAGGAACTCTCAGCTGCAGAAGTCCTGGGCAGGGCAGTGTTGGTGGGGCTGAAAGCTTCCAGAATATGCCAGCAAGAATGATAATACCTACACATCCTGTGCAATGCAGTTACAGCTGGTGTCTAAATTTTCATGAAGCAAACAAATAGTTAAATGACTCCCAACTCCTGTGAGTCTTCCCCACAAGGCCTGCTCCGCCTTCAGCTCCCATTGGTCCCCAGCCTCTTATCACCATGGAGACCCCAGTTCCCTTTCAGCATCATCCTTACGAAGCTCTACCAGGAGCCTTGGAGTTCCTTCTCCTATTGATCCCAGGGAGGCTTATTTATCTGTGTCTCTTCTTCGAGTTTTCAGCAATTATGAGAGACAGGACGCGGGAGGGTAGCTGCAACGTCATGCACGAGCGGCAGCGAAGCAAATCCTAGCTGGAGTCTGAGCTGCATGAGCCCAAGTGAGCGGCCATTCCCACATTATATATACATAGATGTATATAAAATCCCCAGAGGCAGTCTAGATAAGCACACACAGGTCTGGAAAGGAAACAGCACCCTCCACTCATGAGCTTTACAGCTCTGTCCCTGATGCAAACCAGAGAATCTTCCTTTATTGCTGGCACCATTAATCCCTACTGTTCCAAGATTACCCTTAGTGGAGAGAGGGATGCAGGGATGCAGAAATCCAGGAAAAGGCCAATTTGGCTGGAGCATTGTTTGCTCAGCAGGCTGGAGCTCAATCATGGGACTTTCCAGCTTCCTGGGGCCCTTCAAATGAAGGAAGCATCCAAGCACGACAACAAAAGGAAACTGGGTCGCTGGATCCCACGTGAAGGCAGAACTGGGGCAAGCACAGAGCATGTTCAAACCCTTAGGAGCTGACACTCACCCTCACCAAAGCCAGCCAGGCCTCTCTCTTTTTGCTTTTCTACCCCAGCCCTTAGCCTGGGGCTGGTTTGCTCCTTTCCAGCCCCACCTGGCAGGTCAAAGTCCTTGTCCTACATTCCATCACCTGAAAAGGCAGTAATGTCTGCAGCTGGCATGGAAACGGTTTGGTAGCAAAGTGAGTCCCTGAATATTCCTCTCCTCCCAGCTCCTTCTCTTGCTTTCTGTAGCAGCCCAGAGTATTTGTGCTCATACAAACAAGGCAGCCAGTGTCTTGGGAATCATTTTCAAGGAGAAGCAGGGCTTAGAGGCCTCTCAGGAGGATGGAAAGAGACACAAGACTGAGTCCTCTGGGTAGCTACCAAAGGTCCTAGCACACACTGGCATCTACACCGCCCCCATTTATCTGCATGCTGGAGCAGCTGTCCATATTATGACGTAAGAACACCTGCCCTATGCATCCATCGGTGGAATGATGCAGGGAGTTCTCAGCTGCAACTCATCTGGAACATATCCAGTTATTTTAGGAGTGCTGAGGAGCACAGGAAGTTACACCAGTTTCCACACTGAGGTTCATACCATTTATGAAGGGGCCATTCAGACAGGATGTCTCAACTGCCCCAGTTTACCAGCTGGTCATGCTAAGTCTGGGTTATAGGTTCTATTACCTGGTTATGGCCAGCTTGGCCAGACCAGAGGACTTCTAGGAGTGTGAGGAGATGACAGACATCCCAGCATCACCTCAATCGCCCCACATATCAGCAAGGACACCCCCCACCTCTGCCCAGGTAGAATGCACAGTCAAATGCAAAAGGTGAGGTTGAGAGAAATATTCTCGCCCATGGGCCTAACACACTGCCAGGCAAGATGGAGAATGAGGGCATGTTTCAGCTCATACTCAGGTGTTTATGGAGTGATATATACAGCTCACCCCCAAAGAAGCAGCTGAATTATAGCTGCACTAGTCCCCCATCCTCAACCTAGATTTGGTCATAATCACCAATAAGATGGGTTTGTTAGTTCCACTGATTGCCACAAGTCTCACCTTCCACGGGGCAGAGGTGTTCTTTAGTTCTTCATTAAGAATGTTACTTTCAGATCTCATGAAATTCAAACCCAGGGCACCACCAACGACATGGGGGAAGCTAAACAGACCAGTCCTTTGCAAAGTCTCAGAACTTTCCACTTCTCCAGGGCTACAAAGCTTGGAATAGCTTTTCTTATTCTTAGTGGTGAGGTTACCATTCACCAGGGCAGACAGGACAAAAGATAAAGCACCTGGCCCCTTTTTCAGACTCTCTCTTTATCCTTGAGTCAGGCAGCTACCTGGGAGGGCAAGGAAAGAGGTGATCCTGGGGCCCGTCCTTTTGTTATGAAAGAACTGCCTTCTAGAGAGGTCCCTAAGCAGAAGAAAAATAGCCAAACCGGAGAGACAGGAAGACTGTAAAGGAAGGTCATTTTAAAAATTCAAATAAATGCAGTTTATTCCTTAGATTGCCAACTTTATTTCACATTAGTGAAATTAAGAGGACTGACCAACGCATAATTGTGTAATTTTTGAAATGACGGTATACACATACTACATATGTATATATGTGTGAAAAAATATATATATATATAAAACCAAAAAAACCAACTCACAGCGACCCTAGAGGACAGGGTAGAACTGCCCCACAGGGTTTCCAAGGAGCTGCTGGTGGATTCGAACTGTCAACCTTTTGGTTAGCAGCCAAACTCTTAACCACTGACCCACCAGGGATATCCACATACATACACATAGATATATGTATATATGGAAAATCTCAAGAACTCAGGACCAAGTAACCAGAAACCTTGATTAACAAGAATTATGTTTTCTTACTCTAAGTAGAAAGAGGCAAACGACAGCAAGACAAGTTCCCAGCCAGGACGTGCCCAAGCAGCCAACTGCCACGCACCTCCAGCAGCTAGCATACATGCAGCCTATCTCTTTGGTCTTTCCACCTACACTTCCGTACAACAAACACTGAGGTTTAAAATGTTGACCCTGAGCAATGCAAGGTCTTCTGTCATCTTCAAACACTATAGATACTAAGGCAGGAAAGTTTATACTAACCTACTTAGGAAATTTTTTTTTTTTCAATAACAAAGGTTGAGCCAAAACATTTTTTCCCATTCTCACTCAACCAGAATAATAAATCAACCAGACGTTCCCTTCCCTGAGGATATCCTCTTCAGTTAACTGAGGTTTTGCTGTACACATGTGTATAGAGGAAGGTAGATTGAAAGGGAATGGAGTACGACCTTGGGGTTGCCAGCCTTCCCTGATTGTCCGGTCTGAATATTTAACCTCACCGCTTTTTCAGGCAAGGGGACTCTTCTGAGGCTCCTGGTTATACGTGCAAATATTTGTGCAGATGCACACTGCAGCACATGGTGGGGTCTTTATTTCACCACAGTCACGCCCTAACCACCCAAACTCCTACCCCAGTAGACCCCTACCTAAACCCACGATAACTCACTTCCCTCCGCAGCATTCATGGAATCCCTTTGGTTAAGCAAGTCAGCTTATTCTGAAGGAGAGTCGGAGGGCAATTCCCCAAATCTGCCCAGGCTACCGATCCCAGGTGCCAAACCTCCTGGCCACATTCCCTCAGCATCCATCTCCCTGGGGAGGGGAGGAGGGGCAGCAAATGGATCAAGTAATGGCTTTTAGTGCATGGAAGTGACCTGTAATGGCTCAGGATGCTTTATTCTTATCTATTGGTAAGCTCTTTCTTGGAGGCTTCCATTACACCCTGCCAGATTGACCGAAAGTCAACGAGGTGGGCTGGCGTGAGGTCACTCATACTCAAGGTTTCAGTGCCTGAAGGTTGAGAGGATGCTGTGTGAGAGAGCAGGTTGAAAGGAGGAAGTGGGAGGAGAGAGAGAAATAGAGGGACATGGAAACAGAGAGTCAGAGAGAGGTACACGCAGGGAAGAGACAGAGACAAAGACAAAGAAAACCCTCTCCTGGATCTTCCCTGCTCATACATTGCACATCTGCATATGTTTACATTCCAGAAGGAGGGTCAGAGCCTCAGAGGACAGAAGTCATGTTAACACATGGGGAAAAGAGGGAATTATAGACTGAGAACAAATGCCCCGAAGCCTAGGGCATTATCTGATAATCCAGGTACTATACTTTTCAGTCCTGAGAGCAAAATTTTGAAATAGCTATTGCTAAAGAAAACAGTCACTATTTATTTTATTGCACTTTTCCTCTTTAAAAATATTCAAACACAAACTATGAGAGACGGAGCTTGAGCTTTGGTGGGAAGGAAAACAGAAAGAAGGAAAAAGTGAACTAGATTAGTTTGAGGAAGAGACTCATCCCACCTTCTCAAGGACCCCCCACCTTCACCAGTCCCCATGTGCTGCTTGGGTGGGGGAACAGAGTGGGTCTCAATGAGGACCGAATTTGAAGACATAGATGATGATTACAATAGCCATTGAGACAGTTCCCAGCATCCGGCTCCTTGCTAGTTGGCTCAGGTGGCTAATGATGGATGGAGGAGGTAAGGTTAAGGTCATGAGTGCAAACCCTGCAA
Organism: Elephas maximus indicus; assembly: GCF_024166365.1. Classification (NCBI taxonomy): domain Eukaryota; kingdom Metazoa; phylum Chordata; class Mammalia; order Proboscidea; family Elephantidae; genus Elephas; species Elephas maximus. The sequence goes on along the minus strand of NC_064821.1, from coordinate 170,619,309 downwards.
CAGACACTTTGCAGAGCCTGGGGGAACCTCCATTGTGTAACCAAGGACCAGCCTAGAAATTACAGCCTACCATGGACCAACCTTCTCAGACCAGCCAACCGTTACCCAGATGCAGGTTGTTACGACAACAAGCCCCAGGAGAACTGGAGTAGGGCTCAGCACCATCATCCCCACTCCTGGGTAAACAACTCAAAGCACTGTGCTCCTCCTGGCTGCCATGGTGGCTGGGTAGTGGTGGCAGCCTCATATGTGATTTGCCAACTGCCCTGTATTTCCTCTGTGAGATGCCAGCCTTCATGTCTCTTCTCCACTACCGTGGGCAGTGCTGAACCTACAGCTTGAGAATGTTCAGAGGGTGCTGCCTTCTCCCAACATGGGTTTGCACTGATTTTCTATGAGGAAGTAAGTCAGCCAAAGATCTCACTGCAACGGAGTGACACATCCACAGAGACCAGATAGGACAAAAACCATTGCTGTCAGGTCAATTCAGACTCATGGCGACCCTATAGGACAGAGTAGAACTGCCCCATAGAGTTTCCACGGAGCAGCTGGTGGTTCAAACCACTGACCTTTTGGTTAGCAGCCCTAGCTCTTAACCATGGTACCACCAGAGCTCCCAGATAGGACAAGCTAGTCCTAAAGTCCTCCCCACCAGGGGCAGCAGCCCAAATACTCAGGCTAGGGGCTCAGGCTTTCAAAGCTTTCTTGGGAGCCCTTTCCAGGCCAGGCCAAAAGAGTCTGGAGGCTAAGAGGCTAACCTTATGGTGATATGCCTACACGATCCTCAGAAGCTCAGCTGAGTGGGGCAGATAGGAAGAAAGAGAGTGTGTCAAAACCACAGGAAGCTCCAGGAAGCCCAGAGCCTTCATTATGTCCTTAATTAGATTTGGGCTCCTACAAAATTCACTCTGAAACTTGACCAGCTCAGTTTCCCTCTCTTCCTGACAACCTCCCCCAGGTTTCCTGAGTCTCTTTCCTTCAGACTCCTAAAAATGGCAATGTTCTTAAAACTTTGAGCCCACCAGAGGCATCTGATGAAGCTAAAGGGGAAATTGGTATCTTGATTTGGAAAAACCTGAAAGTCTTAGGATACTGCGCCAAACACCCAAGGTTTGAACCCACATGTCCATTCCCTGCTGTTGTTGTTTCCTCTGTGGAGATCCAGAGATGTGACTATCATTAGGAGGGAAGGGTGAGACACACATGGGATGACCACATAAGTAGACTGTGAGGCCTGAGCCCAGAGCCTTCCCATCTAGATTGGACTTAACCTCCTAACTTCCAACTGAGGTGAAGCCTTTGCCCAATGCATTCGCTCTCAGCTAGTCCTGCTAGTGGGAAGAACCAGCTCCAGGGATAATTCCAAATGGTGGATAATCTTACAAAGTATTTAAACCTGGCTTTAGAATTTTTTTTTTTTTTTACTTTTAGAATATATGATAAAAATAAGACCCTTTTAAAAAATTGTTGTTTGCCTATTTAGCATTAGGTTTATGTCCTTAACCATGTCTCACTTAAACTGAGCAGGTGTGCATTCCCCCAAGGCACAGCAACCGAACGGGAGGCAGAGTATCCAGGTGGAGCCCCAGCAAAGTGGAGTCCATGCCTAGAACTGAACACTCAGAGAGAGGAATCAAGGGTTGACCCTATTGGGCTTATGCCTAAGAGCAAATGAAGTGCCCCAAACAAGTCAAGGTGGCTCATTTTAACAGACTAGTCTAAATACAATGAGAGGCTGGGTGGCCCAAGCGGTTTGCACTTGGTGCTAACCCAAAGGTTGGCAGTCTAAACCCACCTAGTGGCTCCACAGAAGACAGCCCTGGTGAACTGCTTTTGTAAAAAAAACTCCATGGCACAGTTAGACTCTGGAACACATGGGGTTGCCATGAGTTCGGGGCCAACTCAACAGCAGCCAACAACAACTGTCTGTCTATATACAGTCTTGACTTTGTGACCTGGTCCTCATCAAAGCCAATGGAGAAGGAGGGGGCAATAAGGCCCGTGGAAATAAAGAATGTCACGGGCATCTTCACTCTGGTTCTGGACCTAGGATCCTGCAGCTTCTTGGTTATCACTGCTTTTAAGAGAATAGGGTGAATCAGGAGAGCCCCAGGTGCTGGGAGTAGGGGAGCTGGGCTACTGGGTTGTTTATGTAGACTTGCTTGAAGGAAAGGGCATGACGAGGTCTATATTAGGCTGCCCGCTGTTCCAGGTCCTTGCACCCTCTGCACCTGGGTTTCGATGGGAGGAAGGTGAGTGGGTAGAAAACCCCATGAGGTTCCCTGTCTTAAGCAGACCTGTTTGATGTGGTGGCCCATCTTTCTGCTTTAAGCCTCAGGGATTACTTTTCAGGATTGAAATCTGGGGATGAGAGGGAGAGAAGAGACTAGAGGGAGAGACTCCATGAAGGATATTGAATTAAATTTGATCTTCTGTTTGTGCCTGCTAATTTATAGCTCTGGAGGCAAAGCAATGGCTGTGAGTACATGCATGCATTTCACATGTATTGTGTGTGTATGTTCTTGGGCAGAAAAACCTGGTGGCATAGTGGTTAAGAGCTACGGCTATTAACCAAAAAGGTCAGCAGTTCAAATCCACCAGGCGCTCCCTGGAGACTCTGTGGGGCAGTTCTACTCTGTCCTATAGGGTTGCTATGAGTCGGAATCAACGCAATGGCAATGGGTTTGGTTTTTTTTTTTTCGGTTCTTGGGCATGTGTGCCGTTGGTATTTTGTGTGCCTAACATGAGCAAATGCATTGTGTGCATACACTGAGTTTGTATTTTGTGTGCAGAAACAATGGCAGAGAATCCTTTATTTTGTACGCATACCCATTGCGTCCATGTAATTTTTATGTACTCTGCATCTGTGTTGCAGGTTGTGCACTTGCACACGGTGTGTGCAGGTCTTCTGTGCAGGTTCTGTATTAGTAAGTACATTCCATGTCTGTGCAGATTTTGCAATAAGTATTACCACGTATCTGCTGTGCGTGCCCTCTAGGTTATTTTCCATGTGTGTTGCATGTTTTGTATTTGTATATACGTGGCAACAATAAATGCATTTTTTAGTGGGAGTCCATGTGCATGTGTGTGTGTGTGTGAACAGCTTAGTCGCAGATGAAGGACACTCTGATAACATATCTACTCCCTGACCTAGGCCTCAGCTATGGGTTGCTTTACTTTCTGTTTTCCAAAGGTCTGTGTCCTTCCTGTCCCATGTCTTGGGAATTCAGCACCACCTCCCATGAAGGAGAGGAAGAGAAGCATAGAGGAAGAGAAGCACACTTGTGCTGGGCACAGAATGCCCTGCAGACACCTGGGGATGTGGGTGAGGTGATCTGGAACGAATGAGCACCCTGGGCCTAGTACCCTGAGCTGATGCCCACCCCCCAAGACAACTGTAGGCACTAAATAGCTAACAGTGAGGCCAGGGCTGGCGCCACCACTAGACAACCCGGCTACCACAACTCACTGAGTTCGGGGAATTTAAGCCACCTATGTTGAAAGGCAAAGGACAGTCGAGTGAGGCAAAAGCCCCCTTCATTTCAACCCCTTTCCAGGGCCCACCTGTCCTCTATCTTCAGGCTGCATGGTGCTCACTCGCTCGCTATCTGTTCCAGGGGTGGGGACGAATCCTTACTCATCCCTGGGTTCTTCTGAAGCAGCTCTGGTTGCCAGTATAATAGGAGAGAGATTGAGTCTGGCAATCAAAATGATGCCTTTGAATCATCCAGAGACCCCATCCCTTGGTTCTGGAACCTAAATCTTCCCACACAGAGGAAGCTCCACCTAAAGTCCAGACCAGTGGAATTTGGTCCCAGGGAGTCCCGCTCCTTCATGTCCTTGGTTTCAAAGCAGGGGATCCGTTCACGAAAGTGGCTGATGCAGAGTCTAATGACAATGAGAGCCAAACAGTGTGGGGAAAGAGAATGGAGATGATTGACATGGTGGAGTGTAGACAGGAGGCCTGGGGTGGATCTGGTCCAGGATGGCTGGAGCTGTGAGGGCCAGGGGGCCCTTGTGCACTAGGTGAGACAAGCTTCAGCCACAGGAAACTGAAGCTGCAGCACATGGAGGGCAGAAAGACAATTCTAACGTCTAAGAATCCATGGAGACTGGAGGCTCTGAGGCAATGGCAGCAAACCCAGGCCCAGTGGGGTGACCAATGAGACAAAATAATCCATTAGGCCTCTTAGACAACCAACCACCAAGCCGTGGATTTGCTCCTGAACCTGAACTCCAGAGAATAAATATATATATATATGTGGTGTCTGTGCGTATATATGTACAAATATATATACACGCATATGTACATATATATGTATATATATACTCTAGTGCACATAGTCAAACACATGCATAAGTTGCCCTGTGTCAAAAATATTGCATAAGCTTATGCAATGTTCAAATGCAATTATTTCTATAGCTAGCTAGGTAGAGGAACACGTGAAAGAGATACTTGGTATATATTTATATACACTGGATCCACAGATCCGCCTGTCCTCAGGACCAATGTCCTGGTCAGCTGTACAGTCATGCTCACGACTAGGTTAATTCCTAAGGTGCAATCACGTGAGGTGTTTAGATGCTGCTTTCTCGTTTTCCCTCTTCTAGCTTTGCAGAAGTCTGTGTTCCCATTTGGAAGAACAGGGATGGGGTAGGCCTGAGGGCCAGATGTTTCGGTTCCCCATCCCAAATAGTCAGTCTATATTTTTTCCCTGATTGAGAGTTTCCACCCTCCAATGAGGGGAAGAAAAATCTTAGTTCATTGCCATTACAAGGCTATTAACACTCTAAATATGAATACTGTGTAGGCTACTGAGAAAATAGGTTATCTCCTGCATTTTAAATATTGGGATTCATGCAACAAACACCCATGCAGCTTTATCGCATCACTGGTAAATTCCACTGCAGTGTCGTGCAGCTGGGGCCACAGCACTAGGAAAGCAGATGTCTGCAAACTCTAGTGTAATGAAGAAATCAGACATGTTGCCATGACCCCAAAGCCTGGCAAGAATGGTGAAGTCTGAAGCTGAGCGGTGCCTTGGTTTGTTAGCTTCTCCCTGACAAGGTCTAAGGGAGAAAACGTGAAGCTTGACAACTCACATTTGGTCATAAGAACTGTCCCTCCCCTGGGCTTCCCTCACATCGACACTGCAGGGAAAAAGCTGAATGCAGCATTTTCCGTTATGAAACACAAGCCTCCAGAGCATCTACTTGGCAAGTGCAATTCACAAATCCCAGCCTGTGACATAAAAAGTAATTCTAATACACAGGACTGTGTGTCCTTTTCAAAGCAAAAAAATGGGAATGACCTTTTGAACAATTGCTAGAGCTTTAAAGAAAAACCATAATCGCTATTCTCTGTGAAGAGGGGCTGGGCTCAAAATGGGGTGCTCGGGGGAGGTGAGGTGCATCTCCCAGGTGCTGTGTGCACTTAATTAGGAAAGAAAGGTGGCACTGATATGGTGGGTTGTGTCTTTGACATGAGGCAGCCTGAATGTGGCTTTCTGAAGCCTAACTCCATAGGTGACTCCAATCTTTGGAAACCCATTAAGCCGGTGATAAAGATTTCCATGAAAGCCAGGGATAGATACTCTGTGTCCTAAATCAAAAATCAAGTCACTTGCACGACTATTGCTTTCCATGCAGAACCAGATACACACTGCAGAGCACGCTGACTACAACGCAGGCTATTATGCAATATCTGCATTAGTTCCATTGAGTTGCAAGTATGCTAACAGGTTTCAATCAGACATCAGTTAACATTTTGGTAATATTCACATAGTTTGTGTTAGCCAAGGTGCAGTTGGCTGTTTTCAAGTTTTCCTCTCTAAAGTCCTCGTTACTGTTGTTTACCCCCTCCTGGATCTCCATGTAATCAGACTTACTAATGGTGGAGGCACTTCTACTTTTCTTTAGGTCAGGGGAGGATGGGATCTTTGGACAACTCGTCACTTGCAGGTACTGGGCCTGCTCCTCTCCCTCTGTCTCCCGGTGGTAGAAGTAGTTGAAATTGGACACTATGACGGGGACCGGTAAGGCAATGGTTAACACACCCGCAATTGCACACAGGGAACCCACGATCTTTCCCCCAATGGTCGTTGGAACCATGTCTCCATAGCCTACAGTTGTCATGGAGACGACTGCCCACCAGAAGGCATCCGGGATGCTGGGGAACTGGGACTCTCGCTCATCGGCCTCTGCGAAATAGACAGCACTAGAGAAAAGGATGACCCCGATGAAGAGGAAGAATATCAGGAGGCCCAACTCTCTCATGCTGGCTTTGAGGGTCTGACCTAGAATCTGGAGACCTTTGGAGTGTCTGGACAACTTGAAAATCCTAAAGACTCTTACCAAGCGGATGACCCGGAGGATAGCCAACGACATGGCCTGCTGGCCCTGCTGGGCATCCTCTGGCTTCTCAGCCAGCTCCGTCCCCAGGGTGATGAAGTAGGGGATGATGGCCACAATGTCAATGATGTTCATGATGTTGGTGAAGAAGCCAGCTTTGCTGGGACAGGCAAAGAACCTCACCAAGAACTCAAAGGAGAACCAGATGATGCAGAGGGTCTCTACAATGAAGAAAGGGTCGGTGAAGGAAGTGGACTGCTGGTACCCAATGGTGCTGTTGGAATAGGTGTGGAAGGTCATGCCACTGCCATGCATGTCTTCATTTTCATCTCGGAATATGGGTAAGGTCTCAAGACAAAAGCTGACGATGGAGATCAGGATCACCATGACAGATACAATAGCTATAATCCTGGCAGGCCCTGAGCTCTCTGGATATTCAAAGAGAAGCCACACCTGTCTCTGAAACTCATTTTCAGGCAGAGGACGCTCTTCCTCCTTGATGTAGCCTTCATCTTCCCGAAACATCTCCATCGCTTCTTCTCCCAGCTCATAAAACCGAATTTCTTCAGAGAATATGTCTAAGGGCACATTCACAGGTCGCCTCAACCGGCCCCCAGACTGGTAGTAGTATAAAATGGCATCAAAGCTGGGGCGGTTCCGATCAAAAAAGTACTCATTTCGGAGGGGGTCAAAGTACCTCATCCGCTTCTTTGGGTCCCCTAAGAGGGTCTCTGGAAACTGGGCTAAGGTCTTGAGCTGCGTCTCAAACCGCAGCCCTGAGATGTTGATCACCACCCTCTCACAGCACTCGTGGTCTGCCTCTGGGTCATAGGTGTCCTGTGGGTGCCCAGGGAGGGCAGCAGCCTCGTCCGTCGGGTCTCCAGTGGCCACTGTCATAATTGGGGCTGAGAGAAGCGCCTCACGCTACACCTTCCAGCTGCCTGGTGGCAAGGAGCTCAGGGTGCTGCTAACGGCCCCAGGAAACACAGTAGCATTGGCCTGGGCTTCTGCTGGAGAGCCCTGAGGGCTCTCTGAGAGCCGTACAGACAGCCTCGCTTGGCTGAAAGACAGAGGCAGTGAAGGACATGAGACCACTCAGTATTGGCAGCCCGACCTGGTTTGCTGCTTTGTACCTACCATCTCTCAGCCAAGAGTTCAGAAACATTACCACTACCATCACCACAATTTACTTTCACCTTGTAAACTGGCTGGAGATCAGAGGGGAGCAGGTGGCAATCTCTCGAGGAAGGCCTAGAATGCCCTGCCCTGGGGAAAGTGGCTGGCCCAGGCCCTCTCTGCGCCATGCAGGCATCATGAAGCATAACCTCATACTAGAAGGCTGGAAGGATGGCCTCTCCCAGGCACTGAAATAATGTCTTGCGAATAACTGCACCCTGGGAGGTTTTCTTAGTGCGGGTTCTTGGGTCTGGGTCTCTCTCATTGCCCCCACCCCAGTGACTCCACACATGGCTGTTATTTAACAGCAGACTGATTTACCTGGCAAGGCAGGACTCCGAAGCTGTCTTTCTTGCAGAGCGGAGCAGATGCCGTGGGAATCCTAGATACACACTCCGGCAGCCCAACTCCTCATCACGTCTTTTCACCAGAGCTAGAAATAATGGTGAGTCATCCTGGGCAGGAGGGCAGGCTCCAGGTCCTGGAGGTGAGCTCCAGAGCCGGGCTGGGCTGGAGGAGCAGCAGGGTGTCTGGTCAGGGGCACGCAGAACTCCCACAGCCCAGCTTGGGTCTGGAGCCTCTGGAAGAAAAAAGGCAAGATGCAAAGCTCAGCAAAAACGGAAGTCCTCCTGGCTGTCCTCAGGAGGTTTGATGTTGCCTGGAACAAACAGTGCAAGATAGAACCTAGGCTTTGGGGCACCTGGTGCCAAGATGCAGGAGTGCTCTGGCAACTTCTCTCACTGGAGGTGACAGGCTCCCATGTCCACCTTCCATTCTGGTGCCACACCTGAGAACTATCCCTCAGCCTCCCAGCCTTCTCAGGGCAGGCTTCCCATCAGCCTGAGGCTACTTCTCCCAGGGAAAAAGCCTGCAGAGGTGATTGGGCCTGTCTCCTCCAGGGGCCTCCCTGGGGCTGAGCCAGATCCCTCAACTCAACTGCCATCAGGAAGGGACTCTGGACAATGAACATTCCCCTGCCCCCGCCCCATTCCAGGACAGTGTCTCTCAAGGGGAGGACTAACTGTAGCCACACTATAAGCTCTGACCTCTGCTGGGTCCTGGGAGAAGCAGTAATTCCCACCCCCCACCTCCTTCAGAGCCCAACTAGGGACACCCACACACAGCAAGGTCGTCTCTGTACACAGCTGAATGGCTGGGCCCCTGGACTTACGCTCCCCTGAGAATTCCTGGGCAGCAGGCCTCCCTCTGATCGGGGTGGCATTTGAGCTGGGCAGGCGCTCGACCACCAATTTCTCCTCAAGACAAAATCCCTCACATCTCCGCGGCAGGGAGCGCAGAACAAACGCTCAGCCTGCTTGGCTGCAAGGCGGGTTGGCAGCATCGAGAGGGGGAGCCTGGAGGAAGCCGGCTTCCGGGCTGGCCCCCTGCCGGCCCAATCCGGCTGGCCCCAGGGCGGGGAGGGGTCTGGGCCCTCTCTTCATCGCCCGCAGCTCGGGGCGGGATTCCGCCGGGCGCGCTCTCCGCTCCGTTCTGCGCCGCCAGACTGGACCCTCCACTGGCAGCGGTGGCTTGCGCCCCCTTAACTCCCTCCTACCCGGTCGACTCCAGCTGCGGGCCCGAGCGCAGCCCCCCTCTTTTGCCCCCAGGATCAAGCTCCATCTCCACCCGGAAACCCTGGAGCCTGAACTCTGGGGTGTGGGGTGGGTTGCCCTGCGCCGGCTGCCCCAGATCTCTGCTTCCTCTCCTCCTAAGCATGGGGGTTCCGTGGCAGCCTACGGCCCCCGGGAAGAGGAAAAGCTAGCTTTTCTCTGCCGCAAAACCCTTCAGACTCAGTGCCAGAGAGGCGAATGCAACTCGGCCGTCCCAAGTGATTCTGGTCCTACCAACCGGCGCTATTTACCAGACATGGTTATGCTGGCAGCTGCACTTCCCATCACCCGCCAGCTCCTCTATGCGCCCTCCTCCCCGCGCCACGCACACCCCAGAGGGTCTCCGAGCCCATTTCGTGCACTTGTCTTCCGCAGAGTCAAAGCCCCCTCGGCGTGGGATCCGCGGGCCAGGCAGCCGTGGTGGGCACGGGCTCCTCTGGCCGGGCTCGAACCCTCCGCCCTGCAGGCTGCGCCGCCGGCTGCCGGGTAGCCCCTCTCGACGGGCGCCGCAGCGGGCAGGGGGAGGCAGCACGCGCATCGGAACGCCCCGACCCCGATTTACCCTTGCGGATGGGCACCCGGAGCCTCCATATTCGTGGTTTAGGGCAAGCGCCGGCGGAACGGCGGTTACGCGCGGCCAGCCGGGAGCAGGCTCTGCAGTCCCGCGGGCGGCGCGTACTGAGTGCCCGGCCGCCGCCCGCAGCCGCACCGCGCCGCACCGCGCCACGCAGCGCCGCACCTGGCCCGCCCGCGAATTCGAATTAAAGGGGCCGGCGGGTGCCAGAGCCCGCGAGGCGCGCCGCCGGCAGCCGAGCCGGCCACCTAGTTGGGCCACTGGGCCTTGGCCCCGCCCCACGAGGAAAAAAGAGGAAAGCACCCCATTATTTGCCAGAGCCCAAGTTACTAACCAGAACTCGCGAGGGAGGTGGGGCTCAGTTGGGTGCTGCCGAGCCTGGGGACGGGGGCTCGGAAAGATGAGGGGGCAGAAGTTGAGGAGCGCTTCCAAAGCTTCTGCCAACATAATGAAGTAGGCAAAGACAAAACAATCAATAGCTATCCCAGGCCCGAGGAGGGACCCAGCCTCGCGAGAGATGTGCAGCTATTATTTGGAGGCTGCCAGGCAGGCTCTGTAGACCCTCCCGGCTCTCTCGCTGGCGCGCCCCTTCCTCGGGCTCCAATCCCATCCCCTTACCCAGCGGAAGCTTTGGCTTCTCCAGGGAATGCAGCAGGTGCGGGGCCGCAGCGTGGCAGAAACTCGCTGCTGCGTTCGCCTCGGGGCAGGAGCCGCTGGAGCAAGCAAAACTGCAGAGCCGGCCCTCTTGGCTCCCTCCTCCCAGGGGCCCGGGCAAGGAAGGCTGGGCTGCAGCTGCCCCAGGTCAGGGCTAAACCAACAAAACAAAACAAAACAAACCCAAAAAAGCCCCAGTGTCATTGAGTCGATTCCGCCTCATAGCGACCCTATAGGACAGAGTAGAACTACCCCATACAGTTGCCAAGGAGCGTCTGGTGGATTCGAAGTGCCAACCCTTTGGTTAGCAGCGGTAGCACTTAACCACTATGCCACCAGGGTCAGGGCTAGTTCTCACAAAATGGGCCTCCTCACAGGCCTTGGGAGGGGAAAACGGTTAAGCATTCGACTACTATCAGAAAGGTTGGCAGTTCGAACCCAGCCAGAGGCACCTCGGAAGAAAGTCCTGGCGATCTGTTTCCAAAAGGTCACAGCCTTGAAAACCCCATGGACCAGTTCTGCTCTGCACATGGGGTGGCTAGCTATGGGTCAGAATCAACTCCATAGTGACTAACAACCACACAGACCTTGCAGACCAGCTGGCCCTCAAGGCTCTGAAGTTGGGAGTGCAGCTCAGGGCACCTTGGGTTGGGTGGAGGAGAATGAGACCGTGGCTCTTGTAAGAATGTGTGCGGAAGCTTAGCCAGCTCTCTGCTCAGATGGGGGATCCGAGAGGGTCCAACTGTGCTCTTGGGAGCCACATGACAGCCTCCAACCCCTGCCAGCTCTGTTCTCCAGGTCTCTGTCTGAATTACCCAGACAGGGCATTCCACACAGTGGTTCCTTCAGCTTAGATTCTGCAGCAGACACGGTGCTCTGGTTTCTGGTATGGGAAGGCTCTTGCTGGGCCCTCCTGCTCAGAGAGCCCGCACTGAAACCCTGAGGTCCCAGCTCTGTGGGATTCTGGCATTTCAGAGGGGTGGTATACGAAATATAGTTCAAGACTGGGGGTCTACCCAGAGCTACAGGGGGTGGTCTGAGAGGGCAGTGGACTCAGTAAGCTCTGGGGATGACCATAAGACAATGCTGGTTTGGTTTAGGCCATTTGCAGCTGGAGCCAGACCGGGACTGAAACCTCTGCCTGTTACCAGGCCAGTTAATTCGCTCCTCAGTGTCTTCATCTGCAAAGTTGAGTCTACCTCACAGGGTTGTTGTGAAGATCAAATACATTGTTACATGTCAAATGTTTGGCACCAACAGACACTCAGTACATGGTGGCCTCTCCATTCTGTTTCCTTATGAAACTCCCCTCATAACTTGAGGCCCCCAGCTTAGCTTTCTGCTGTTTCTCTTTGTGCCAACTGCCAGTCCTTGTTATTCCATCCTGTTTGCTGCCTAGCTTGACCCACCTCACTTCCTCTGAGACCTGAGCCATTCCCATGCCCTTCTGCTCCACACTCCTTCTGGAAGCTTCCCCTGACCAACACCACAGGGATTTGTACCTCCTACTTGCCACACTGGGTCCTCAGGTCAATTAAAATTCCTACAGTCATCCATTTGATTGTGTCCATATTTTCTTTGCCCTCTTTAAAAAAAAAAAAAAGATGTGGACAGAGAAAAACTCTCAAGGGAGAATTAATGATCATCTAATTGGTGACATGCACTTTCCATGTGGCAGACACTGTGCTAAGCACCCCTAACCCAGTACAACATTTAGTCCTCACAACTCTCCTTGGTAGTTCTTACATTAGAGCTGTTTCATCAGAGAGGAAACTGAGGCAGACACAGGTGAAGTAACCTACCCAAGGTTGTGGCAACTCTGGGCCATGAATCAGGTCTTTGTGCCTCTAGGACCTCCACCCTAGCCCACATACCAGGCTGCTTGGGTGGAATGAGCAGCCCTTGAGTTTCATTTCCCTCTATGGGTTCTTCCTTTGACCCCTGTTCCTATCTCCTGACTTGGCCTCACAGGGATGTATCATCCCCCCACCCCACCCCCCAAAAAAAACACTAATTTAACTCAAAAAAAGGGAAAATATAAAAAGAAAGAAACAGAAAAACAGTTGTTCCCAGAAAATAAAGTTTGGCTCCTAGTCCTCAAAAGTGTCTTTGTAGGTACCGTGGCTTGGCAGTGCTGGGTAAGAAAAGAGAACGCATCCAATCTCGTTCCCGGCTCTGACACTTGCTGGTGAATTTGAGCAAGTTATTTAACCTCTCTGAGCCTCAGAGTCATAGTTATCTAGTGGTGCTATAAAAGACATACCACAAGTGAGTGAATTTAACAAGCAGAAAATGATTTTCTCACAGCTTAAAAGACTACAAATCTGAATTCAAAGCACTGGCTTTAAGGGAAGGCTTTCTCTCCGTCGTCTCTGGAGGAAGGCTGTTGTCTCTTCAGTTACTGCTTCCTGGTTCCTTGGAGATCTCTGTGAGTCTTGACATCTAACCCCATGCCTGCTCCGCTTGCTTGTTTAATGTGTTTTATATTTCAGAAAAGATAGACTCAAGATATACCCTACACTAATCCTGCCTCATTAACATAACAGAGACAATCCAGTCCCAAATGGAAAGATAACCACAGGCATGGAGGTTAGCATTTACAGCACATATTTTGGGTGGACAAAGTTCAGTCCATAATACTCGGTCTCCTAATTTATCAAGTGGGACAAGCACAACCTACTTCACAGGGTACAACACACAAAGAATCAAAAATCCAACTGCTGTCGAGTCGACTCTGACTCAGGGTGACCCCACATGTGTCAGAGTAGAACTGTGCTCCGTAAGGTTTTCAGTGGCTGGTTTTTCAGAAGCACATTGCCAGGCCTTTCTTTCGAGGTGCCTCTGGGTGAGCTCAAAACTTTCAGTTAGCAGCCCAGCAAGTTAACTCTTCGCACTACCGGGGAACTTTCTTCACAGGGTCATCCCACTGCTGTGGGGTCTACCCAGAATCACAGCAACCCCATGTGTGCAGAGTAGAACTGATCTATAGGGTTTTCAAGGTTGTGATCTTTCAGAAGCAGATTGCCAGGTCTTTCTTCTGAGGTACCTCTGGGTGGATTCGAACTGCTAGCCTTTCCATTAGTAGTCAAGCGGTTCATCATTTATGCCACTCGGGGACTCCTCCTTCACAAGGTAGTAAGGATTAAATTAGTTATAAAGGGTGGGCGCTAGCTAGCTTAACTGGGAGGTGAAGCAGTTATTGTCGTTGGGTGCCATCAAGTTGATTCTAACTCATGGTGACCCTATATGACAGAGGAGAACTGCCCCATAGGGTTTTCTTGGCTGTAATCTTTTTTTAATTTTTATTTTATCGTGCTTTAGGTGACCTTATAGTGCAAATTAGTTTCTCATTCAAAAATTTATACACAAATTGTTTTTGACATTGGTTACAATTCCCGCAATGTGTCAGCGCTCTCCCCCTTTCCACCTGAGGTTAGCGCTCTCCCCCTCTCCATGGCCATTTGTTCAGTTTTCCTGTCCCTTCCTGACTTTTCGTCTTTGCTTTTGGGAGGGTATTGCCCATTTGGTCCTGTACACTTGACTAAACTACGAAGGACATTCCTCAAGTGTGTTGCTTGTTTTTTAGGACTGTCTAATCTTTGACTGAAGGGTGAACTTTGGGAGTGGCTTCAGTTCTGAGTTAGCAGGGTGCCCTGGAGGCCATAGTTTCCGGGGTTCCTCCAGTCTGTCAGACCAGCAAGTATGGTCTTTTTTTGTGAATTTGAATTTTGTTCTACATTTTTCTCCCACTCTGTCCAAGACCCTCTATTGTGATCTCTGTCAGAGCAGTCAGTGGTGGTAGCCGGGTACCATCCAGTTCTCCTGGCTCAGGCTGGTGGAGGCTGTGGTTCATGTGATCTGTTAGTCCTTTGGGCTAATATTTTCTTTGTGTCTTTGTTTTTTTTTAAATTCTCCTTTGCTTTGGATAGGATGGGACCAATAGGTGTATCTTAGGTGGCTGCTCATTTATAGTGTTTTTGGTGAAAGTTTACACAGGGAATTAAGTTCTCATTTAACAATTTCTGTGCATATTGTTCAGTGACATTGGTTACATTCTTTGTAATATTTATCAGTATCCTCATTATTTCCATTTTGTTTGTTCTGTTTCTGTTAGTCTAGCTTCCCTGCCCTCTCTTGCCGTCTCATCTTTGATCTAGAGTAAATGTTAACCATTTGATTTCATCTAGACGATTATTTTGAAGAGCGTATTACTCACAGGTGAAAAAGGGCCAATCTGTTATTTGGCTGAAAGACAACTTCTGGGAGTGGTTTGAGTTCCAAGTTTAAAGAGTATCTCGGGGCAACAGTCTTGGGGGTTCATCTAGTCTCTACCAGTCTAATAAGTCTGGCCTTTTTTCAGGAATTCGAATTTTTGTTGTACATTTTTCTCCCCTTCTATCCAGGGCCATCTATTGATAGTGCTGGGGGGCCCTCCCTCACATTATGCAGCAGCTACTCTGGGTTAAGCAGAGGCCACTTCTATTAGCAACCAAAGGCAGAATAGCATAGTGGTCGAAGTACAGCTGCTGGCACCAGGATATCTAGGGCCAATCCCAGCCCTGCCACTGTTTAGCTCTGTGACTCAGTTTTCTCAACTGTAAATTTTGATTGTGTGGTTGGAATATAAAACTCTTAGCACAGTGCCTAACCTACTAAAAAAATACTAAATAAATGTTAGCTATCAAAAAAAAAAAATTTTTTTTTTATCAACATCATCAAAGAGCCCTGGTGGTGCAATGGTTAAGCACTTGGCTGCTAAGTGAAAGGTTGGCAGTTTGAATCTACCCAGTGGCTCCGCAGAAAAAAGACCTGGAGATTTCAACCAAGAAAACCCTATGGGGGCAGTTCTACTCTGTCACATGGGGTCACTATGAATTGAAAATCGACTTGACAATACCTAACAATGTCAACATCATCAGGAATCTGTGGGTGGCATAGATGGTTAGGTGCTGGGCTACTATCCAAAAGGTTGTTCGTTCAAATCTAATATAGGGGTCACATTCTGACTTGATGGGAACTGGCTTTATTTATTTATTTATTTTTAAATCAACACTGTCATCTTGGTCATCATTGCCACCATTGTTCTCTACATTAGAAATGCAAGTGTGGGTGGTTTGTAATGAGCTGTTACAGAGGAGATGCCTTTTGTTCCCTGGGCCACACCCCCGGGACTACCTGTGAATTCAGCTGCCCTATGGGGGGTGATTCTAGAGCAAGCTGACAGTGTCCCACCTTAATCCGTGTATCTCTCGGCTTTCCTGACTCAGGACTCTGTCTGACATATGGTGGCTCACTCAGGTTGCTGCAGGTGGCCTGGGCACTGGGAAAGGCAGCTCTAAATGCTCCAGTCAGTAAGAGAGACAATATGTGTTCACAGTTGGCTCCTCAGAGGGATCCCATCTGTATGGAGTCCCAATTGCTCACAACGGTGACCAGCTCAATTCAGTGAGGCAGCTGGCCTGGGTCAGGACAACATCCAGAGCAAAGGTGGCTCTTCCTAGCCCATTGGGCCTGTGCCCCAGGCAGCTAAGCCAGCATCCCAGGCCCTGCCGCCCGTGGCTTCTTGGACCCTGTCTTCCGCCCAGGCCTCTCTCCTGAGCTGCAGGCTCATCTGTTCTACTTCCCAGGCCTGCTTCTCCCTCTCATTCTACCTGTTGTAAGAGACACCACCATTCACCCAGTTCCCCAAACCAGAAACCTGGGAGCCCTTATCAGCCCTTTCTCCTCCACCTTGGACATCCCTACATCCAGCCAATCACCTGGTTTTAGCACCTGTTCACTTCTCCCTGATCCCCTCTTCTTCACCTGCTAGCCTGGGTCAACCCACCATCAGGCATTGTCTGGGCCGCTGCAACCCTTCCAGATGGGCTCCCATCTGCTCTCTTCTCTCCACAGTTGCTACAGTGATCCTTCTAAAGAGCAGATCAGATCATGTCACTTACCTGCTTCAACTCTTCAATGGCTCCGTATTGCCATGATACAACCTACTTTTGCTAAAAGGCAAGCAAAGTCCTTCACGATCTGATGCTTCACCCTCCCTCAGCCTCCTGGTTCTAGGAGTCTATACTGGTGTGACACTGAACTGCCTGGAAGGCTCCGAATGGCTGAAAACAGACAGATTAGGTTAAGGCCTGAAGTCAGACAGACCTGGGTTTGGGTCCTGGCTCTGCTGCTTATCACTCATGTGACCTCTGGTGGAGTATTTTTCTTCTCTGAGTCTGTAAAATGGAAGGAATAACACCTAAGGCTTGCTCTGAGGATTAGACAAGATAATGCACATGGGGTGTCTATCTCAGCGTCTGACCTTTGGGAAGGACAGAAGGAATGCGTGCTTCTGGGTGGTTCCACATCTTCCAGCTTTGGGTCCAGCAGCCCCCTCGATGCAAATGCCCAGAGGAGGAGGATAGCTCCTCAAAGTGGGCGGATTCCTCTCTGCGTTCACAGAGAGGTTAAGAGCTTACTCAAGGTCACACAGCTAGTCCAGTCAAGACCCAGGGTCTGACCTGAGGTACTGAGGCTCCAGAATTCTGGCTATTAAGCATTCTGCTGTGCTCATAGCTCAAGCATTCGGGCATTCCATGGGCTGGACTTGATCTTGTCATTCTGAGCTTTAATCTCTCCGAGGACTCCAAAGCGTCCTCCCGCTGGAGCTCACAGGCCTCCAGTGACCAGCACTTATTGCCTCCCACCACAGCCATCCCAACTTTGGACAAAACTATTTTTTTATTATTATTTATTTTAATTGTTTTGGTGAAAATATGCACAGCGAAGAATACACCATTTCAACAAATTCTACATGTACACTTCAGTGACATTGTTTACATTCTTCAAGTTGTGTAACCTTTCTAGTTCCCCTTTTCCAAATTATTCCACCACCATTAATATAAACTCACTGCCCCCTAAGCTTCTCATCTAACCCAGATGACCTTGGGGCGTGTGACCTTGGTAAGTCACTCCCCCTCTTTGGGCCTCAGTTTCCTCACCTGTAAAATGGGAAAGATGGATAATATATATGACCCCTTCTTGTTCCATGGCTAGTTCTACAACTTTCCATGGCTAAGGAGCGGGAGCCACAAGCAGACATCTTCAGGTTAGGGAGGAGATGTGCTACACACTTAATGGGCATATCTTATTTAATCTCCACTAGTTTAAAAGTGGAGTCCCAGGGTGGTGTGAAAGGGTAAGCACTGGGCTGCTAATTGAAGAGTTGGCCATTTAAATCTACCCAGAGGTGCCTTGGAAGAAAGGCCTGGCAATCCTTTTCCAAAAGGTCACAGCCATGAAAACCCTGTAGAGCATGGTTCTCTGACACACATGGGGTCACCATGAGTCAGAATCAACTCGATGGCAACTGGTTTTTAGTGTCATATGTACTCTAATTATAACCATTTTACTGAGAGGACATCGAAGCTCGGAGAGGTTGTGTGACCTGCTCAAGGTCATCTGACTCTAGTCAGTGGCAGAGCTGGGATTCGAGCCCAGGTCTCTGTGATCCCCGAGTCAGCAGTTCCCTCACCACATCTCACTGCCTATTTATTTAGAAGGGGAGGAAGGAAGTCTGGAGAAGCCAAAGCACTTTGAAAACAAGTTCAGCCAAAAATTCAAAACAGTGCAAGCCTGATGCTGAGTGCATTTTAATGATGTTCTCTGAGCCCAGGAAGGGTCATTCCAAGGGGAACACATGGAGTTTGCAATTCTGAGGCCTCACGGCAAGAGAACAGGCTTAAACTGCAGTGAGAGGGTTCAGTTAGACACGAGGGAAAACTACTGACTACAGGTGAGGGAAAAGGAGTCTCTGCCCTGTTTTGAAAGGCCTCTCCCTTTTGTAGCTTGGATGGCCAGGGGCAAAGATAAAGTTTATTGCAGTGGTTAAGCACTTGGCTGCTAACCGAAACGTCAGTGGTTCAAACCCAGCAGCCACTCTTCTGGAGAAAGACGTGGCAGTCTGCTTCTGTAAAGATCTACAGCCTTGGAGACGCTGTGGGGCAGTTCTACTCAGTCCTACAGGGTCGCTATGAGTTGGAGTCAACTCGTTGGCAGTGGGGTTTTTTTTTTTTTTTTTAATATGGGAGGGATATTTGATGGACTAAGGGACCCAAAGGAGACCTTTAAGGACAGGAGCTTGAATACCATAAACCATTTAGGTATGGCCTTCCTCAGAATGCTAAGGAAGTAGAATTAGATGATGAAAGATTGGGTAGAAAAATATTAGATAACAAACACGTGTTTGTCGAACGGAATGAGCCACTGGCTGCAGAGGCAGCAAGGCCTCGTCTGGAGAACTCATCTTGGGGTTCTGGGTGACTCAGCCTCTCCGACTCGTCTTTAAAGACGGGGAAGGGAGAGGTAGAAGATTGAAAGGTGATTTGGAAGCTTTTCTGGGGTTGCAGAGCCAAGAGAGCTCTGAAAAAGTGAATGGAAGAAATCTAGAAGGGGCAGAGGGTCTGGGGGTGTGAGGGACAGCTAGAAGGAGGGACAAGGAGTGGGAAGGCACCAGGTGGAGAATGCTATGACTCCTCCCTACTCCTTCACACCCCAGGTCAGGGTCTTGAGGACGCCAAAGCTAATTTTCCCCAGGGACCACCTTCTAAAATTCCAGAATCATCCAACAATACCACCTAGTGGCCATTTTGGAGAGGTGCAGGAAAGTGCCTGAGAAAATTTAAAAAAAAAAAAAAAATTTTTTTTTTCAGTTCAGACTCATGGCAGGTCCATGGCATCAGAGTAGGATTGTGCTCCATAGGGTTTTCAATGGGTAACTTTTTGGAAGTAGATTGCCAGACCTTTCTTTGAGGTGCTTCTGGGTGGGCTCAATCGCCAACCTTTCAGTTAGCAGCCGGGCATGTAATTGTTTGCACCACCCAGGGACTTCAGCTAACTCATAAAAAGAATCCTCTGAGTTTCTTCCTGCCTTGGAGATGTAGTTCAGGGCTCCCGTGGGTTTCCGGATCTAGACAGAGCTGTGCTTTAAGGGTCCTGCATGCCCCAGAGGACTCCCCTTCTTTCCCGAACTCTGGGCATGAGGATCTGTTGGGTTAAACCAGGGCTTCCCTCACCTACAGATTCCCAAGTCTTCCTAGGTGTAGACCTGAAAAGACAGGGATGTCTATAGCCCCTTCCCAAGCCTCCCCTTCTGGGGCAGTGAGGAGTTGACTGAGGATGCAACTGGCACCGGCCCTCCCCTGGGCTCACCTGGGCATGGCCAGGACAGCACAGTGTGGTTACACGTGCATCAGGGATGGGGCTGGAGAGTCATATGGTAGAGTGACTTTACAGTGGCCTGAACATCACTGCCCTTCTCCTCCAGCGGCACCCTCCATGGTCCATGAGCCTTTAGGAAAAGAGCAGAAGTTCTTCCCCCCAGGAAGAAGGGACCCCAGCACTAGATCATAAAGAAAGAGGCATGGTCCCTAAGAAAAACACAGTGGAATCTGGGAACAAGAGGTTTGTGTGGTAAGATAATAGTCAACAAGGGTGGGTGATATTTGCATCCCCATTTGACAAATACAGAAACAGAAGCTCAGGGAGGTTGAGTAATTTGCCTGTGGCCTCATAGCCAGTAACCAGGTGCTAGAGGCTGGGGCTGAACCACAGTCTAAGGCACTAGCCCAGGTCTAAACCAGATATCAAGCCAAACACCGTGCAGAAACAAATCTGTCAACAATTGACTCTAATACAAGGCAGAACAAATTGACCTAAGCTGAGAAATAAAGTACTTAAGTGAATAGGAAGGGTGGGGGGATTAGATTTGCCTCGGTGTCTTAGTTACCAAGTACTGCAGTAACAAAACACACCACATGTGGGTAGCTTTGAAGAACAGGAATTTACTATCTCACAGTTTTGGAGGCTAGAAATTCAAATCAGGGTGTCAGCTCTATGAGTGGGTCCTCCCTTGTCAGTAGTCCCAGCAGTTCCTTGGCATTCCCTGGCATCTGTCTTTCCCCCTCCCCCCCGCCCCCCGCCACCTCATCAGTGTGTCTCTGTGTCTATTCTGCTGTTTTTATAACTCAGAAGTGATCAGGTTTAGGACCCACCCTACTCTGATATGCCCTGGTTAACATACCAAAAGAAAATCCCTATTTCCGAACAGGATCACATCCACAGGTTCAGGGGTCAGGGCTTCAATACTTTTTTTTGGAGGGCGGTGGGAGGCACGATTCAATCCATAACATCGGGGTACCAGGAAAGCCTTCATAAAGAATGGGGCATTTGAGAGGTACCTTTAAGGAGGAGCAGACAGTGCAAAGACCCTGAAAGGGGTGAGGAGGCTGGGGTTAGGGCAGTCCACGTGAGGAACCCACAGCCTTCACCCCTCACTTCACTCATTCATTCACCCGCCGTAGGAAGTTTCTCTGAAGCAGCCTCTCACACAGCACCCCGCATCTCTCTGCACTTCATCCTGCTTTATTTTCCCTCATGTCATTTATTCCCACCTGCCAGTTTGCAACATACTTATTTGTTTATTGTCTCATTCCCCCACTAGAATGCAAGTTCCATGAGAGTGGGAATTTTGAGGGTTTTGTTCTCTCCTGTATCCCCAGTGCCCAGAACAGGGTCTGGAGCAGCATGGGTGCTCAGTATTTATGCGTGAAATAAATGCCTAAATGTATGAGTGAATTCCAGGATAAAGGGACAACGGGGATAGAACACAGAACCAGCCTCACCTGCCCCAGGAAGAGGGAGCCAAGCAGTGAGACTGGAGTGAGGCTGCCTGGAGGGGCGTGGTGAGACTGAGACAGGAGGATCATTTGGGGGCAGATCGGAAAAGCCCTTGAACACCATGTCAAGGAGTTTAGGTTTATTTTGTCCTGCAGGCAACAGGGAGCTATGGAGGGTTTTGAGCAGCAGAGTGATAGGATTAAACCCATGTTTTAGAAAGATAATTTAGGATGTGGCGTAATGGATGGGCTCCTGGGTAGCACAAACAGTTAAGCACCTGGCTACTAACTGAAAGATTAGTCGTTTAAACCCACTCAGAGGTACCTCAGAAGAAAGGCCTGGCGGGCTACTTCTGAAAGGTCACAGCCTTGGAAACCATATGGAGCCCAGTTCTATTCTGCCACACGTGGGTTGCCAGGAGCTGGAATCGACTTGAGGCCAACTGGTTTGTTATTTTTGGTTTTGGCGGTGGATGGATCTGAGACCAAAAGCAGGAAGCCAGAAAGAACCCTTGGGAAGTCAAGCCTTTTGTTACATAAGTGAAGGAAGGAAGGGATGAAGGCAGCGATGATGGCAGTAAAGAGATAAGCATCAACCGGAGAGACATTAATCGGGGCCAATACCTGGTGATCAGTGAGGAGTCAGTGATCAGCGTGGTGGTGCAAGGGCCAAGCAAGGGGATCAGAAAGGTGGTGTGTGTGTGTGTGTGTGTGTGTGTGTGTGTGTGTGTGTGTGCACAGTATGCATGTGCACCTGCTTGCGCGTGCTCACGTGTGCGTTGGGGAATGGACATCACGTGGTGGGCAGTTTCCGCAGACACCCTGGTGGTGGAGTTAGTATGATGGGCGTGTCCAGTATCAAACAGGCAGACGGTGATGCTGACCTGACACTCAGGAAAAGACCAGGCTTGGGGACGGAGAGTTGAGGGTCAGCATCCTGGAGGCGATATTTGAAGCCAGGGCGGAGCATGGGATCTTTAGGTCGAGGGTGTAGATGGAGCGAGAAGAGGGGAGGGAGCAGGACTGCAGTCTTTAGAGCACCATTACTGGAGGGGAGGGGAGGGAGACCGTGGGGAGGAGAGAGTGGAGCCGTGGTCAGGGAGTAGGGCACTGGGACATCTGGGCCAGAGCCTCACAGACACGCTCATCTCCTCCACTGGCAGGACTTTCCCACACCGCCTGAGCCCTGTGCCCCTTCTTCCCTCCTTCCTGCCACAGGAGCACTGGACGCTGCTGGGCCAGATACCACTGGGTTCCCACTCAGGGTCAAACCTTGCACTACGGCAGGGTCAGGGCTTCTACTTCAGGGCAGAATAAAAATTTATTTAGTAATTTTTTAAAATATGGCAAAGCTTCATTGGAGTTTTATCTGATGTGGCCTTGTCCTTCCCATGTGTCTGTTTGGCAGAGTAGACTGTGGCCTAGAAGCGGGACCCAGTATCCAGATCTGGGGCCCGGGGAGGGGCAGTAAATGCCTTCAGCAGGGTTTAAGAGGTGGAATGACACCTGAGCTGGCAGAGCCAGCGGGCGAGGGAAGGGAGAGGGAGTCGATGCCAGATCCTGTGCTGCAGCGAGACGCAGTGGCCCTCAAGGAGCTCACTGACTGGAAGGGGACAATATCCGGTGATGGGCGCTGCTGTGGATTGAATTGGCCTCTAAAAAGATACGTTGAAGCCTAACCCTCTGTATCTGTGGACGTGATCTTGTGTCGAAACAGAGTCTTTGAAGATGTTACCACTTAACACAAGGTCATCCTGGAGCAGGGTGAGTCCTAATCCAGTCTGACAGGTGTCCTTATAAAAGAGAAGAGACTCAGATAGAAACAGAGGGAGACAGCCATGTGACAATGGAGGCAGAGATTGGAGTGGAAAGGAATACCAGGGATCTCCAGCTGTCACCAGAAGCTAGGAGGGAGGCACGGAACAAATTGGCCCTCAGAGCCCTCAGCAGGAATCAGCATGGCTGACACTCTGATTTTGGACTCCTCACCTCCAGAACTGTGAGACAATAAATTTCTGTTCTTATAAATCAGCCAGTTTGTGGTACTTTGTTACTGCAGGGCACAGGGGATAAGGCTCACTCTGTGGGTGGCGTGGGGGCAGAGGCAGGAGTGGGGGGTTGAAGGCGTAGGGGCCGCGAGTGGGGTCCTGCTCACTGCTAACAGGGCACCCAGGATGCCACACTCTCACACAGCCTGTGGCTGCATGTAGAACAGGCCCAGCCACCACGTGGAGAGTGACTTGTCAGCTTCTGACAAAAGATCTTCCTCCTCTTCTACTTCCTCTCTGGAGAGTCTGAGGAACCCAGAGTCCCTACCTTCTTTCTGGTTCTGCCACTCAGTTGAGACCCTGGAAAATCACTGATGCCCTCTGTTCTTCATATTTGGACTTATTGCTCTTGGTGAGGGGTTCCTTTTGGGAGGCAGGCTGGCAGTGGGGGGCTGGCCCTCAGATGAGAAGGACACCCAGGAGAATTCCGAGGGAAGCGTAAGGAGAGGATGTAGGGAATAGACACTCTGCTCAGGCCTACTCAACGTCGCTACTTGGCCAGCTAATTTTTTATTTTTCTAGTTGCTGTCGAATCAATTCCAACTCACGGCGACTCCATTTGTGTCAGAGTAGAACTGTGTTCCACAGGATTTTCAGTGGCTGCTTTTTCAGAAGGAGACTGCTAGGACTGTCTTCTGAGGCACCTCTGGGTGTACTCGAGCCTCCAACCTTTTGGTTAGCAGCCAACTGCCTTAACCATTTGTACCATGCAGGGACTCCTGGACTTCTAATAGGCAGCTCAAATTTGGCACATCCAAAATCCGATCCTTATTTTGTCTCCGCACCCCAAGCCTGATCATCCCGAGTCTCGTTAAAGAGCACCACCCTCCATCTAATTGCTCCAGCCCAACCCCTGGAGATAGCCTTTGACTAATCCATCAGCAAATCCTATTGACTCTTCGAAATATGTCCTGAATCTGATCATGTTTTATCTCCCCCACCTAAGCAATCCTGTCCCATACACTCTCATCTCACACCTGAATGGGCCTCCTTCACCCTCCCCGTGCCTCTCAAAGAAAGTACAGTGAGATTTATAAACATAAATCAGAACTCAAAGCCTTTCCTTGTCCCTCACACCATTTGCCACCTGGGTACCTTTCTGACCTCATTTCCCACCCCTCAGCCCATGGTCACTCGGCCTGGGCCAAGTTGCCTCCTTGATGGTCCTCAAACACAGCAAGCCCATTCTGTGGTAGAGCCTGAGCATTGGCTGTTCCCACCCTTCCCCCAGTCTCATGACTCACTCCTTCCCTTTATTTAGTATATGGTTACACATTACTTCCTAGGAGATAAAACCAAACCAGTTGCTGTCTAGTGGATTCTGACTCATAGTGACCCCATGGGTGTCAGAGTAGAATACCATAGGATTTTTTTTTTTCTTTTTTGGTTGGCTGATTTATTGGGTACTGAGTGGTAGCTGAGGTGGTAAATGGGAGCTGTGACAAAGGCTTCCAACACCAAAGAGGCAACCTAGAGGCTGGTACCAGCACAGACAGAGACAGCGGGACCGAGTAAGGAGGGACTTACTCAGAGATCCACTGTGAGAGTAGAACTGCTCTAATCTTCGGCTCCCCTGGGTGGTGCAAACAGTTAAGCGCTCAACTACTGGCTGAAATGTTGGAGGTTCGAATCTGCCCAAAGGAGCCTTGGAAGACAGGCATGGCTATCTGTTTCTGAAAGGTCACAGCCCTGAAAGCCCTGTGGGGCAGTTCTGCTCTGCACATGTAGGAGCACCATGAGTTAGAATTGACTTGATGGCAACTAACAACATTTAACAAGAGCAAGGCTGTTGGTAAGACTGAAAGTTGGTCTCTGGGATCTGTAGGGTTTTCAAGGGCTGATTTTTTGGAAGTAGATCTCCAGGCCTTTCTTCCGAGGTGCTTCTGGGTGGACTCAAATCACCAGCCTTTCGATTAGCAGCCAAGCGTGTTAACTGTTTGCACCGCCCAAGGACACCTAGGAGATACCTGGCACATAATGCTGGAAGAATGAATGAATGAATGCTATGTTTTAACTCTGTCTGGCAAGCTGGAATTATTCCAATTCTAACAATAACCAGCATTTAATAATAGCCTGGCCTGTGCTCCCTGTTTGGGCTTTGAAATCTGCTCCCATCCCCAGGGATCCCACTAGTTCTCTGTAAAGGAGGCCAGACTTGCCCAAGAAGGTGGGTATCAGCTCTGCCCAACGGGCCGGATGCACGCGCTGCCTCTGGCCACTAGAGGGGGCTACATGCAGCGGCATCTGCTGACTGCGGCTCAGACTGCGGCTGCAGCAACCTGAGGCGGGGTGAAGCCATCCTACACCCACGCAGCACCGGAAAGATGGGAGATGGATATCCACAGTCCCCAATTTCTGAACCAGTGCCTGCCTCCCTGCATTTCCACTAAGCCAGGTACCCAGGGCTTTTAATAAAAGGCAGGTGCGATTTGGAGGGTTTAAAACGTTTTACCCTACTCTTGTAATATCCCAAACGCAGCACCTCCAGTCGCCTGAGGTCACATCTCTGGCAACACCCCCCACCATCTTTACAAATATGAAAACTGCACCTCGGTGAGGTTAAGGTTATTTGCCTGCTGCTTGACAAATCCCCCCAAGCCCTCCCCTGAGCAGCGTTCCCAGACTCTCCAGGCCTGACTTGGGTCTCATCTTCTCTTCCTAGGAGACACCTAAGGTCCCTTGGTGATGCAGTTTACGCTGTACTACTACCCTAAAGGCTGGTGGTTCGGATTCACCAGCGGTGCTGTGGAACAAAGAAAGCCCTGGTGACTGCTTCTGTAAAGATTACCAAACACATTGCCCTCCAGTCAATTCAGACTCTAATGCCCTTACAGAACAGAGTATAACTGTCTCCATAGGGTCTCCAAGGCTGTAATCTTTGCAAGAAACAAGACTGCCACATCGTTCGCTGCTAGTGGTTTGAACCGCCGACCTGTTAGCAGCCCAGTGCTTAACCACTGTGCTACCAAGAAAACCCTATGGAGCAGTTCTGCTGTGTCACATGGGGCCACTAGGAGTCCGAATCGACTGGACGGCAATGGGTTAGGAGGCCACCGCTCTATGTGCACATGTCCTACAGCAAAGATGGCTGTGAATGGCAGTTTTGGGAGCCGTGGTGGCACAGTGGTTAAGAGCTCAGCTGCTAACCAAAAGGTCAGCACTTCAAATCCACCAGCCACTCCTTGGAAACCCTATGGGGCAGTTCTGCTCTGTCCTGCAGGATCACTGTGAGTTGGAATTGACTTGATGGCAACAAGTCCCGAGGTCAGAGACTGTTTTAATGAGAGAGAGAAAGAAGAAGTGGGGAAGGGGGGAGAGAAGGAAAATGAAGAAAGTGACTGGTTCCACAGGGTCTTGTCAGATTTCTCAGCCCCTAAACCAAGCTTGGCATCTCTAGCATCCAGACTCACCCCCATCCTCATACACACCAACCCCTCCTTCCAGACCCTCCCTCACGCCCTCCACCTATCCCTCTCCATGACCCTGTGTGGGCAGGTCAACTCCTCAGGCCCTCAGTGCTGGACCATGCCTTAGACGTCAAGGACTCTGGCCTTCATTTGTCACACTGGCTCTCACAGGTCCCAGGGGCTGGCTGCTCACTGTTCGAATCCCCATCCCCCATCCCCAACTCCAGCATCCTCAGATATGTTGTAGCTTGTTCTGGGTATGGAAACCTCTTCCCGATGGTATGCAAGCTGTCTCCCTGGCATGGCCGCCCATCATCTCGCCTGACTTCCTTGCTTCACCCTCTCAGGAGCTGTGCCTGTGCGGGTAAGAACTGGAGCCCTCACTCAGGAGAGGGTCAGTAGACAGGGCTGGGCAGGGCTGTGACTGCACCCGGTAGGCTCCTCCCCTCCCCTCCTCCTGGGGACCAATAGAGCAGATGGCCAAGAACAGGGCTCTGATCAGACAGGCTTGGCTCCAGGTTATTTACCTCTATGTGCCTCAGTTTCCTCCTCTGTACAATGGAAATGAGAACTGACCTCGAATGATTTGTGTGAAGTGATTAGGTATTCAAAGTGCTAAGTACAAGGCATGCCCACAGCAAGTATTCAATAAACATTACATATTATTATCATTGGCTTTAGACCAATGGGTTACAGACTTTTAAAAATCACAACCCACAGGAAGAAAAACATTTAACATCGTGATCCAGTACAAACACACACAGATATAATTGGAACAAAACTTTCACGCAACTATACGCAACGCATTCTGACATTTTCTGTTCTGTCCTATTTTGTGGTTGGCTTGTTTTTAACTGGGTTCACAACTCATCACATGAATTTCACCTCCCACTCATAGGTCATGGCCATGGACAAAAAGAATTGCTCCCAGCCTGCACACCACCTCCCCCCATCCCAGCCTGCATTCTTGGGACTCACCCTTGCATCTCCTTATGTTCCTCTTTCCACTCCTGCTCTGCAGCCCTGCTCCAGGCCGGTAGCCCATCTGCTGCTCAGCTCTCTGGTCCAGAACATTCTCAGGTGATGGCCTGGTCTCATCATCCTCCCCAGGACTCGATATACTCTCCAGACTCTCACCAGCCTCACAGCTCACTCCTGCCCAGACCTGCCCACTGGGCCTCTTCCCCCGGGCCGTTTCTCACTGGGTTCAACATCCCTGGTCCTTCACAGTACCACGCTTTTCAATCCTCTATCACCATCACTTCCCTTTGTGTAAAAAGTTTGCAACACAATTTTCACAAATGATCTCATTTAATCCCCACGACAATCCTGTAAGGTGGCTAGTAGCACTTCATGTTCAGGTGAGGGAAGGAGGCTCAGAGAGTGTAAGTCACACAGAACTCAAACCCAGATCTTCAAATACCAAGCCCAAGTGTTTTTCCACCAAATCAGTGTTTCTCAATATAGGGAGGCAATGACAATTTTTCACTTTAAGGGACATTTGGCAATGCCTGGAGACATTTTTGGTTATCGCAGTTCAGGAGGTGGGAGTGGGAGGTGCTACTTGAATTTAGTGGTAGAGGCCAGGGATGCGGCTAGAGATTCTACAGTGCACAGAACAGCTCCCCACGATAAAGAATTATTTGGCTCAAAATGTCAACAGTGCCGAGGCTGAAAATTGCTGCACTAGATCGAGGCAGTTTGAGTCATCTCCCTTGTTTACCTTTTTGAGAAGTAAGACAATATTTACTGATCTCCAGGCCCAGAGTAGTATTTCTGCTTCATGAAGTCCCAACAAATGCTGGCAACAGGTGACCAGTAACATACGCTAATTCTCCTAGACCCTGGAAAATAATTCTGCTGGACCAGAAGGCAAGTTCATCCAAAGACAAGGGGGATATCAATTAGGAGGCTTTGGGCTGCAAGGGATAGAAAATCTAATTCCTTGGAGAAAACAAGAAGGAAAGTGTATTATCCTACATTATGAGAAGTCTTGAGATGGGGTAGCTCTAGGGTTAGTTGCTTTTGTGGCTCAACAACAACATCATCAGTGGCCCAGTTTTTACATCTTTCTGCTCTGCCATCCTTGGTGTCTTGGCTTCGTTTGCCAACTAGTTTTCCTTATGATTATAAAATGGCTGCCAGTGTTCCAGGTATCATGCCCAGACATGACTTTCCAGCAGAATAGAAACTAGCTCTTCCTTGTGTTTCTCTTAAAGAGCAAGGAAACCTTTCCCTGAAGCCCCCTCATAGACTACCTCTCAGGTCATAGTGGCCAGAACTGGTCCAGGCCCACCTGTGAACTAATCTCTGAAAGAGGGAACAAGACCACTGCTATGGATTGAATTAAATCCTTCAAAAAATATGTGTTGGCTTTGAAATGTGGCGTCTGGGGTCTTAAATGCTAACAAGCGGCCATCTAAGATGCATCAATTGGTCTCAATCCACCTGGATCAAAGGAGAATGAAGAACACCAAGGTCACACGACAACTAAGAGCCCAAGAGACAGAAAGGGCCACATGAACCAGAGACCTACATCATCCTGAGACCAGAAGAACTAGTTGGTGCCCGGCCACAATCGACGACTGCCCTGACAGGGAGCACAACAGAGAACCCCTGAGGGAGCAGGAGATCAGTGGGATGCAGACCCCAAATTCTCATAAAAAGACCATACTTAGTGGTCTGACTGAGACTAGAGGAATCCCGGCGGCCATGGTCCCCAGACCTTCTGTTGGCAAAGGACAGGAACCATCCCTGAAGACAACTCATCAGACATGAAAGGGACTGGACAGTGGGTAGGAGAGAGATGCTGATGAAGAGTGAGCTAATTATATCAGGTGGACTCTTGAGACTGTGTTGGCATCTCCTGTCTGGAGGGGGGATGGGAGGATAGAGAGAGTGGGAAGCTGGCAAAATTGTCACGAAAGGAGAGACTGGAAGGGCTGACTCATTAGGGGGAGAGCAAGTGAGAGTACGGAGTAAGATGTATGTAAACTTATATGTGACAGACTGACTTGATTTGTAAACGTTCACTTGAAGCTCAATAAAAGTTAATTAAAAAAAAATATGTGTTGTAACCTCTATGTCTGTGGTTATGATCCTATTTGGGAATGGGTTGTCTTTGCTATGTTAATGAGAAGGATTAGTTTAGGGTTTGTCTTGAGATATAAAAGAGATTAAACAAGTAAGCAGAGGTGAGATGTGGTAAGATAGATACCAAGACACATGGAGATCGCCAAGGAACCAGGAAACAAAAGCTGAAGGGACATAGACCTTCCTCCAGAGCTGATGGAGAAAAAGTGTTCCCCTAGAGCTGGCACCCTGAATTCAGACTTCTTGTTTTCTAAACAGTGAGAAAATAAATTTCTGTTTGTTAAAGCCATTCACTTGTGGTGTTTCTGCTATAGCAGCACTAGGTAACTAAGACAAGCACCGTGATTGCCTTGGACTAAGAGGGACTTAGTCCGCAATCAATCATGGGGGTGGCAGGATCAGGGCAGTGTTTCGCTCAGTCACGCGTGGAATTGCCGTGATCAGAAGGCTGACTCCACAGCAGCAGAAATCAACAATAACCCCCAAGTGAGGGAGGGAACGTCCTTCCTCAGATGGTGGCTATGTGGGGAGCAGGGACACGTGACTGAGCTGGGGCTCCATCAGCACTGAAGGTGGGGAGTGGGACTGGCAAGCTAAGATGCTTCTGGATGAGATCAGTTAGAGCCTGGGTGGCGCCAGTTGTTTGTGATCAGCTGCTAACCTAAAAGTTGGTAGTTCAACCCCCCCCCCAGCAGTACTGTGGAAGAAAGACCTGGCAATTTGCTCTCATAAAGATTACAGCCAAGAAAACCCTATGGGGCCGTTCTACTCTGTAGCACCTGGGGTTGCCATGAGTCGGAATTGACTCAAAGGCAACTTTTTTTGTTTTTTCTAAGGGAGCAAAAGAAGTTCCGAACAGACCCCAAGTCACTTCAACATTCTGAGGGTCTGAAGAGAATGAACAGCAAGGCAGATTGGGGAGGAGCTGCCAGGGAGGTAAGATAAAATCCTGGAGAGAGCGGGGACCGTGGAGCCCAGGACAGAGGTGCCCAGGAGGCAGCGATCAGCAGTGTGGGTGCTGCTGAGAGGCCACCTGAGATGAGGCGAAGGACTGCGCAGTGGCAGTGGTGTTCTCTGTGATCCTGGCGAGTGCCTGAGGGAGTGGATGCGAGAGAGTGCGAGAAGGAGGGGTGAAGATGTGGGGGCAGATGTTTTCCGTGAAGGGCACTAGGAACGGGGCAATGAGTGAGGAGGACATGTGGGGAAAGGAGGTTTATTTCTAGTTTCTGCTTTATGATGGGAAGTACATCATAACTGTGAACTGATATTATTGTCTCATTAAACCCCCCTGACAAACCTGCCAGGTGGGTGGTGTTATAATTCTCATCTTACAGGTGAGACATGAGGCTCTGAGGGCTCAGACACTTGCCCAAAGTCATACAACCAATCAGTGGGGGGACCTGAAATGGAGCCCAAGTCCCTGCAACCCCAGAACTTGTGTATTTATTACTATGCTAATGGGGACGCTGACCCTTGCTGAGGGGGCCTGAGCTCCCTTGGATGGGAAGTACCAGAGGGCAGAGCCGGACAGCAGGGAGAGGGGGAGGGCCAGTGTCTATCTAAACTGTAAGATCTTTGGCAGTGGTGAGGGGGGCTTTGGAGGGGCCACTTCTTATTCCCCAACAGCATCCCTACAGCCACCACAAATAACAATACATGGATGAACAAGTGCATAGAAAAATAGATAAGGCATATATTTACAATCTTCGGGCAGAGGCTGTTTTTACGACACCAATAAAAGAAAATCTGAATAGAAATAGTGTATTGGCCAGCTGCAAGATAAGTCACACGAACCTCTCTCCTAAACGCCAGATTTCTCTGTCAGGAGCTCTTTGCCCACTTCTGTCCCCTGCCTCAGCCAGCAGCCTGAGAGCTTCTCCTGTGTGTGACTCTGGAGATGCCACTGCAGACAGTGGGACAGCAGAGTGGGAATGTGCATAGTGATTGTTGGGTTGGGGGAGAGGCTGGGGGAGAAAGGGCTGTATATTGAGGGAGCCCTGAGGGAGTAGGGAGAGAGCTGTTGGTCTAGCCAACCTGAGGTGAGAATGTAGGATGGGGGTGAGTATAAGGATCACCTCACGGCTGCCTTTGAAGTGGGTGAAGTCAGTCTCAGAGGTCCTCTGATCTTCCACCCGGCTCTTATTTTTGGTCATTCCCACTAAAGCTTTTAAAATCTCCTCCCCACCGACCCCAGGGTGCCCCAATGTGTTGGATCATTTTGCCTGCAAAACAGACTGCATTTATTATGTAATGACAAGTGTGTCTATCCACTGTCAGCTAACAGAACATTTATAATGTTCAACATAGCTTCTGGCCAGAGTGACAGCCTCACTGAAGTGTGAGAATTCAGCCCAAAGTAAAGCCACTTGACAGTCTGTTTTGCCTGGGCAATCTTGTCACAAGACGTGGCTTTTCCATGGACTTTTAGAAATTCAAAAATAACTTAAGCACCCTAGTATTACCCCATAGGCACCCAGTCTTGGGGAATTCCTTGGTGTCTGACTTGCTCTGTCTTGCAAAGTCCCGTTCCTTAGAACCCTGCTCTTTGCTGCAGGCATAAAGGTTCACTGGTTAATTTTTTAAAAGTTTCCATAAAAAATGGATTAGTGAGCTAATTTTAACTGTAACCCTCACAGGTAGCATAATGCCTAGCCCATAAAAGACAGGGGTCTCTGGAACATAAAATTGTACGTGCAGCATGATTACAAAAACTAAACCCCTTGCCATCAAGTTGGTTCCGACTCATCACCATTAAAAATAACAACAAAAACAAAATCAGTTGCCATCAAACCAATTCCAACTCACAAAGACTCCATGTGGTACAGGGTAGAATTGAGCACCACAGCATTTTATTTTATTTTTTCGGCTGTAAGTCACTATGAGTTGGAATTGACTTGATGGCACCCAACAACAACAACAATCTTTCTGTGCTGGACTGCTAGCCTAAAGACTTGCAGTTCAAAGCCACCCAGTAGTACTGCAGAACAAAAGGCCTGATGGTCTGTCTCTTTTAAGATTACAGCCAAGATGCCCGGCTACAACCCATGACTGCCCTGACAGGGAACACAACAGAGAACCCCTGATGGAGCAGGAGAGCAGTGGGATGCAGACCTCAAATTCTTATAAAAAGACCAGACTTAATGGTCTGACTGAGACTAGAAGGACCACAGAGATCATGGTCCCCAGACCTTCTGTTAGCCCATGACAGAAACCATTCCCAAAGCCAACTCTTCAGACAGGGATTGGACTGGACTATAAGAAAGAAAATGATACTGGTGAGGAGTGAGCTTCTTGGCTCAAGTAGACACATAAGACTACGTGGGCAGCTCCTGTCTGCAGGGGAGATGAGAGGGCAGAGGGGAACAGAAGCTGGCTGAATGGACACAGAAGTATAGGGTGAAGAGAAGGAGTGTGCTGTCTCATTAGGGGGAGAGCAACGAGGAGTATATAGCAAGGTGTATATAAATTTTTGTATGAGAGACTGACTTGATTTTTAATCTTTCACTTAAAGCACAATAAAAATTAACAAAAAATATAAATTTTTATATGAGAGACTGACTTGATTTGTAAACTTTCACTTAAAGCACAATAAAAATTAAGAAACAAAAAAATTATAGCCAAGAAAATCTTAAGGAGCAGTCCTACTCTGTATGTAACACATGGGGTCTCCATAAAACAACCACAATCTTTATGGAAGTATATAGCCAGGCCTTTTTTTTTCCCAGCACTGCTTAGTGGGTTAGAACCATCAACCTTCCATTAATAAAAGTTAATAGTTGCCTTAGTGCTGCTATTATAGAAATACCACAAGTGGATGGCTTAAAGAAAGAGAAATTTATTCTCTCACAGTCCAGTAGGCTACAAGTCCAAATTCAGGTGTCAGCTCCATGGGAAGGCTTTCTTTCTCTGTTGGCTCTGGAGGAAGATCTTTGTTGTCAATCTTCCCCTGGTTATGGAGCTTCTCTGTGAAGGAACCTCAGGTTCAAAGGACGTGCTCTGCTTCCGGCGTTGCTTTCTTGGTGGTATGAGGTTACCATGTCTCTCTGCTCACTTATCTCTTTTATATCTCAAAAGAAGATTGGCTTAAGACACTACCTAATCTTGTGGATCTCATCAATATAACTACTGCTAATCCATCTCATTAACATCATAGTGATAGGGTTTACAACACATAGGGAAATCACATCAGATAACAAAATGGTAGACAATCACAATAATGGGAATCATGACCTAGCCAAGTTGACAGGCATTTTGGGGGGACATAATTCAAAAGACAGTCATTAAGAGCAAACCGTTTGCACTACCCATAAACCAAAAAAAAAAAAAAAAAAAAAAATCCGTTGTCATTGAATCAATTCTG
Organism: Elephas maximus indicus; assembly: GCF_024166365.1. NCBI lineage: Eukaryota > Metazoa > Chordata > Mammalia > Proboscidea > Elephantidae > Elephas > Elephas maximus. The sequence continues at coordinate 170,585,378 of NC_064821.1, read as the reverse complement.
ACTCATAACGACAACAAGGGATGGGATTTTCTGCCATGGCAGAGTGAAGAGGCTGGCAAAACTTCTCATCCAAAAATAGTGCTAAGCTGGACAAGACTATCAAAAACAATCATTCAGAGATCTGAAAACTGGCCAGATACAAACACTGCATTGAGAAATGTTTATTCATGAAAGACTGCTGAACTACAGGTAACAGCGATGGAACTCTGTGGTGTTCTTATTTAGGGATATGCCCCCTTCTCCCATCTGCACCAGGCTTGGGTGAGGTGGTGCTATCAGGATGTGGCTGGCTATGAAACCAGAAGTGAAACTGAGGGGTCTGGCTTGATTTGGAGAAGCAAAAACCAAACCCATTGCCATCAAGTCAATTCTGACTTATAGTAACCCTGTATAGGACAGAGTAAAACTGCCCCATAGGGTTTCCAAGGCTGTAAATCTTTTTTTTTTTTTTTAATAATTTTTATTGTGCTTTAAGTGAAAGGTTGCAAATCAAGTCAGTCTCTCACACAAAAACCCATATACACCTTGCTACACACTCCCAATTACTCTCCCCCTAATGAGACAGCCTGCTCTCTCCCCCCACTCTCTCTTTTTGTGTCCTTTTCACCAGCTTCTAACCTCCTCCTCCTTCTCATCTCCCCTCCAGGCAGGAGATGCCAACATAGTCTCAAGTGTCCACCTGATCCAAGAAGCTCACTCCTCACTAGCATCCCTCTCCAACCCATTGTCCAGTCCAATCCATGCCTGAAGAGTTGGCTTCGGGAACGGATCCTGTCCTGGGCCAACAGAAGGTCTGGGGGCCATGACCACGGGGGTCCTTCCAGTCTCAGACAGACCATTAAGTCTGGCCTTATGAGAATTTGGGGTCTGCATCCCACTGCTCTCCTGCTCCCTCAGGGGTTCTCTGTTGTGTTCCCTGTCAGGGCAGTCATTGGTTGTAGCCGGGTACCATCTAGTTCTTCTGGTCTCTGGATGATGTAGTCTCTGGTTCATGTGGCCCTTTCTGTCTCCTGGGCTCGTAATCACCTTGTGCCCTTGGTGTTCTTCATTCTCCTTTGATCCAGGTGGGTTGAGACTAATTGATGCATCTTAGATGGTTGCTTGCTAGTGTTTAAGACCCCAGACACCACTGTTCAAAGTGGGATGCAGAATATTTTCTTAATAGATTTTATTATGCCAAGGCTGTAAATCTTTATGGAATCCGTGTGCAGTGGAGTTTTCAATAAAGTAGCAAATTTGGCATAAAATGAATGGAAAGCCCACAGCCCTGCTTGCATGAGGCTGTGGTGCTGCTTGAGGGTGAGCAGCAGACTAGAAGAGTAGCCAGAAATTTAACAGGGAGATCTGGGAAAAAGGGATCCATAGAGGGACTAGATAAGCTCTTCACACGTACCTAGCCAGTAGGGAGTCAGTGCTCATGCACAAACAAGTGCATGGGAAGATTTGATAGAAAATAAAAGCCAGAAAAGACTTAAAAACCTGCCTAAACATGTCTGGGGTCTTAAACACTAGCGAGTGGACATCTAAGATACATCAATTGGTCTCAACCCACCTGGATCAAAGGAGAATGAAGAACACCAAAGACACAAGGTAATTATGAGCCCAAGAGACAGAAAGGGCCACATAAACCAGAGACTACATCAGCCTGAGACCAGAAGAACTAGGTGGTGCCTGGCTACAACCAATGACTGCCCTGACAGGGAACATAACAAAGAACCCCTGGGGGAACAGGAGAGCAGTGGGATGGAGACCCCAAATTCCCATAAAAAGAGCAGACTTAATGGTCTGACTGAGACTAGAAGAACCCTGGTGGCCATGGTCTCCAGACCTTCTGTTTGCTCAAGACACGAACCATTCCCAAAGTCAACTCTTCAGACAGGGATTGGACTGGACAATGGGATAGAAAATGATACTGGTGAAGAATGGGCTTCTTGGATCAAATAGACACATGAGACTATGTTGGTATCTCCTATCTGGAGGGGAGATGAGAGGGCAGAGGGGGTCAGAAGCTGGCAGAATGGACATGAAAAGTGAATGGAGGGAAGGAGTGTGCTGTCTCATTAGGGGGAGAGGAAATTAGGAGTATATAGCAAGGTGTGTATAAATTTTTGTGTGAGAAAAAATATATTTGAAAAGTTGCTTGGAGGAATTGAGGACATATCTATGCAATACAAAAAGAAATGTTTTCACATCAACTACTATCAAATGGCTGGATGTTATCTTAAAATCTTCTTACCTCTCTAGATTTAACTTCTTTTAACCATTTTTTAAAAATCTATTCAAGCCTCAAGATGATTGTAATTGATGGGGAAAAAAGTGGCATAAAATATCAGTTAAATAGTTCTGCTTTTGTTTATCATCTCTCAACCTAAATCTCCTACTGTTGTTGTTAGGTGCCATTGAGTTGGTTCCGACTCATAGCGACTCTATGTATCACAGAATGAAACACTGCCGGGTCCTGCGCCATCCTTAAAATCATTGTTATGATTGAGCCCATTGTTGCAGCTACTGTGTCAATCCATCTCGTCGAGGATCTTCCTGTTTTCCACTGACCCTGTACTTTACCCAGCATATTGTCCTTCTCCAGGGACTGATCCTTCCTGACAACATGTCTAACGTATGTAAGACACAGTCTCGCCATCCTGGCTTCTAAGGAGCATCCTGGTTCTACTTCCAAGACAGGTTTGTTCGTTCTTTTAGCAGTCCATGATATCAACAATCTTTGCCAACACCACAATTCAAAGGAGTCAATTCTCTTTGGTCTTCCTTATTCATTGTCCAGCTTTCACATGCGTATGATATGATAGAAAATACCATGGCTTGGGTGAGGCGCACCTTAGTCTTCAAGGTGACATCTTTGCTTTTCAACACTTTAAAGAGATCCTTTGCAGCAGATTTGCCCAATGCAATGTGTCTTTTGATTTCTTGATTGCTGCTTCCATGGCTGTTGATTGTGGATCCAAGTAAAATGAAATCCTTGACAAATCTCCTACTAATGCTGTTCAATACCCCAAATCAGTGAATCTTAGAGGGTGAGAGGATAGCAGAAATCTCTAGACCAATCCCATACACAGTGGACAAACACTCCTTTATGATACCTGTTGCAAATGGCAATCTAGCCTCTCTTGAACACTTCCAAGAATGGCCATTATTATTGAGAAATATATCCTTGGACTGAAAAAAAAAAAAAAAAAGTGCCTGAACTTTGAATGCACTACCCAATCCACACTCAGATCCACTGGCAGAGGGTGGAAGCCTTGCTGCTTTGAGGTGCTTGAACACAGCCTCTGACTAATCATTGGCTGATTACTAAGCTATGCAGACACAGGGGCAGCCCATTATGAAGCCAAGCTAAAAGGTAAAAACAAGAATAAGAAAAAAACTGAGCAGCAACACCAGTGGCAGAACATTGCAGGTGAGACCGATAACCACAGACTAAGTCCAGATAAATTACTCAAAAAATAAAAACAAAACAAAATCAGCAACAATGCTCAGAGGAAAACAATAAGAATCCAGAATTGGTCAAAATATGATCTAAAAATATCCAGTTTTCAACAAATTAAAAGGCATGCAAAGAAACAGGAAAGTGTGCTCCATTTTCAGGAAAAAAGCAGTCAATAGAGACTCTCTTGAGTGGGCCCAGATGTTGGATTTAGCAGAAAAGGGTTTCAAAGCTGTTACTACTAATCTAACGACTGGCAGCTTGAACCCATCCAGTGGTGCCATGGAAGAAAGGCCTAGCAATCTGCTTCTGTAACAGATTACAGCCAAGAAAATCCTATGGAGCAGTTCTAAATGGGGTCAGCCTGAGTCAGAATTGAGTTGAAAGTATTGCTTTTGGTCCGGTTTGGTTTATAAACCTAGGAATCCCTGGGTGGTAGAAGTGGTTAACACACTCAACAGCTAACTGAGAGATTGGTGTCTCAAGCCCATCCAGAGACACCTCAGAAGAAAGGCCCGACGATGTACTCCTGAAAAACCAGCCATTGAAAACCCAACGGAGAACAGTACTCTGACCCACGTGGGGTTACCATGATTTGAAATTGACTCAATGGTCATTTTTTTTTTTTTAAATTCTGTTATTATTTTTTTTCTTGGTAAGGTCATTAGAGATTAGAGAGTAAAATGGCTTAACCAGGATTATACAGTTAGAAGCAGAGCCAAAATTCAAACAGCTTTGTTAGATTTAGGAGCTCAAACTTTTCACCACTTTGCTGTCCATCTTATTACATCATTGAGGTGAGAGCTGCTGGAAGCCGTATATATATATATATATATATATATATATATACACATATACATATACATATATATACACACATACACACTTATATATATATACCAAACCAAAAAACCAAACCCAGTGCTGTTGAGTCAATTCTGACTCATAGCGACCCTATAGGACAGAGTAGAACTGCCCCATAGAGTTTCCAAGGAGCGCCTGGCGGGTTTGAACTGCTGACCCTTTGGTTAGCAGCTGTAGCACTTAACCACTACATCACCAGGGTTTCCATATATATATATATATATATATATATATATACACACATATATATGTATTTAATTTTATTGTGTTTTAGGTAACAGTTTACAGTGCAAATTAGTTTTTCATTAAAAATTTTATGCATGAATTGTTTTGTGACATTAGTTGCAATCCCCACAATGTATCAGCAATTTTTCCCTTTCTCTTTCTACTCTGGGTTCTCAGTGTCCATTCATCCAGCTTTCCTGTCCCTTCCTACCTTCTTGTCTTTGCTTTTGAGCAGGTGTTACCCATTTGGTCTCATATACTTTATTGAAATAAGAAGCAGTTTCTTCACCTGTGTTATTATTTGTTTCGTAGGCCTATCTGATCTTTGGCTGAAAGGTGGACTTCAGGAGTGGCTTTAGTTCCGAGTTAGCAAGAGATATGGGGGCCATAGTCTCAAGGATTCCTCCAGTCTCTGTCAGACCAGAAGTCTGGTCTTTTGTTTTTGTGAATTTGGATTTTGTTCTACATTTTTCTCCTGCTCTGCCTGGGAGGCTTTTTTTTTTTTTTTTTTTTTAATTATACACATGTACAAAGAACGAAAGCATGTTTGAAGGCTTAAAGGAATATATGATGACAATATTTCAACAAATAGGGAATTTGAATAAATAAATAGAAACTCTAAAAAGAAAGCATGTGGAAATTCTAGAACAGCAGGGCACCAAAATAAAAAATTCACTAGAGGGACTCAACAGTAGATTTGAGATGTCAGAAAAAAGAATTGAAAATCCTATGGTACACAGTTCTACTCCGACACAAGTGGAGGCACCATAAGCCGAAGTCCCCTCCATGGCCACTGGTCTCATTATTTCTTAGTTCAAATTTCCAAGTCAAGGACTCATCAACTTCTCACCGTAGATGTCATATACCTATATTATACAATATTATGTATCCATTGAAAATGACCATTTTGAAGAATCTTTAAGGCGATTGGAAAACACAGTACATTGATCAGTAAAAAAAAACATTAAAGTAGGATTTATAATTGTATAGCATTCAAATTATGCTTAAAGAAGACAACTAACTACTAGATTTTAAATACTTAAAAAAAATCTTTTCCAAGGTTCCTCGAAGGCAGTTTATTAATTCAATTTTCTATTTTTTAATTAAATTTGCTCAGTAGTATTTTTAAAGTAATGTTTCAGACAAATCAGTGGTCTGCTTAATCTTTGATAGAAACCTAACTCAATAAAATAAAAATATTCTAATTTACTAGATATAGCATTGAACCTTTGAAAGTGTACCTGGGTTAAAGCCCTGACTCTAACACTACCTAGGGAAATAGTGAGCCACACTTGAGAACCTGTTTAAAAACAAAACAAAATAAAACATTGGACCAGAGTTCCATGGTCTGTTCTAGTTCTAAAACACGTAATGATTCACTATCGTTTATTGGTACCACTGAAAAAGTAGAAATCTCTCCATTTTATTTTAGTTTGATTGCTTATGCAAATGTGATGGACTAGTTCAATATTGTCAATAAAGTTGAGGAGGGCTGGATTAGGATTAGAATAAGCTTTATTAAACATCTGCTATTTTAAAATCGTACAGACTGAGACCAGGGATATCAGCTGACTAACCCATGGTCACAAAATAGAAAAACTGAAAACTAAGCACCAAAGTGCAAAACCTCTCAGAGCTAATTATTAAGATCAGATTTCCCAAACTGTCCCTCTTACACACCAAAACACATACACACAAAAAAAATTGATGAACTTGAAAGTAGATGAATAAAAATTATCCAGTATGACGAGCAGAGAGGAAAAAAAAAAAAAAAAAGATGGGAAAAAAATGAACAGGGCCTAATGTATCTTTGGGACATCAAATATACCAAACTATGGGTGATGAGAGTCCCAGAAAGAAAGAAGAGAGAGAAAGGGGCAGAAAAATATTTGAATAAAAAATAGCTGAAAACTTCTTAAATTTGATGAAAAACATTAATCTACAGATTCAAGAAGATCAACAAAACCAAATCAGGGTAAACATAAAGAGATCCACTGCTGGACACATCACAGTCAAGCTCTGAAAGAGCTAAAACTATAAAATACCTAGATGAAAACATCAGAGAAAATCTTTGTGACCTGGTGATCTTGAGTTGTTCAAAGATTTCTTAGATACGACACTAAAAGCACGATCTAAGAGAAAATTGTTAAATTGGACCCCACCAAAATTAAAAACTTTTTTTTCAAAGATGCTGTTAAGAAGGTGTAAAGACAAACCACAGGCTAGGAGAACATATTTGCAGATCCTATATCTGATAAAGGAGCCCTGGTGGCACAGTGGTTAAAGTGTTCAGCTGCTAACTGAAAAGTCAGTGATTCAAACCCACCAGCCGCTCCAAGGGAGAAAGATGTGGCAGTCTCCTTCCGTAAATATCACAGCCTTTGAAGCCCTATGGGGCAGTTCTACTCTGTCCCAATAGGGTTGCTATGAATCAGAATCCACTTGACGGCACACAACAATATATCAGATTAAGGACCTGTATACAAAATATATAAAGAATTCTTACAACTCAGTAATAAGAAGACAATCTAATTTAAAAATGGACCAAAAATTTGAATAGACATTTTACCAAAGAACGTGTACAAATGGCTACTAAGCACATGAAAAGATGCTCAACATGATTAGTCATTAGGAAATGAAATTAAAACCACAATAAGATATCACTATATACCTATCAGAATGTAATAAAAAAAAGAAAAAAGACCGATAATTCCAAGTGTTAATGAAGATATTGAGAAACCGAAAATTTTATACTTTGCTGGTAGAAATGTAAAATGGAATATCCACATTGGAAAATAATTTAGTAAGTTCTTAAAAAATTAAACATATACCTCCTGTCTTAGTCATCTAGTGCTGCCATAACAGAAATACCACAAATGGATGGCTTTAACAAAGTTCATTCTCTCACAGTCAAGTAGGCTACAAATCCAAATTCAGGGCGTCAGCTCCAGGGGAAGGCTTTCTGACTCTGTCGGCTCTGGAGGAATGTCCTTGTGATGCATCAGTCTTCCTTTGGTCTGGGAGCATCTCAGCGAAGGAACCTCAGGTCGGAAGGATGTGCTCTGCTCCCAGCACTGCTTTCTTGGTGTATGAGGTCCCCAACTCTCTGCTTGCTTCCCTTTCCTTTTATCTCTTGAGGGATAAAAGGTGGTGCAGGCCACACCCCAGGGAAACTCCCTTTACATTGGATCAGGGAGATGACCTGAGTAAGGGTGGTGTGACAATCCCACCCTAATCCTCTCAACATAAAATTACAATCACAAAACGAAGGACAACCACACAATACTGGGAATCATGGCCTAACCAAGTTGATACACACAGTTTTGGAGGGACGTAATTCAATCCATGACACCTCCCATACCAGCAATCCACTCCTAGATATCCATCTAAGAAAACTTAGGTTCACATAAAAACTTGCATGACAATGTTTACAGCAGCATTATTCATAATAGCCACAAACTGGAAACAGTCCAAGTGTCCATCAACTGATGAATAGATAAACAAAATATGGCCTATCCATACAATGGGATAATAATCAGCAATAAAAAGGAACAGATTACTGATACAAGACATGACATAATGAACCTCAAAAGATTATGCTACGTGAAATAAGCCAGATATTTAAAAAGTCCATATATTGTATAGTAATTCCATTCAGATGAAGTTTCCAGAAGAGGTCTATCTATAGATAATAAAGCAGATCGGTGATTGCATGGAGTTTGGGGTGGGAGTGGGGATGGACGGCAAACAGGTAAGAGTGAATTTGGGGGATGATGTTTGCATAACTGAATAAGTTTACTAAAATATTATTGAATTTTAGACTTAACAATGAGTATATTTTATAGTGCGTAAATTATACCTCATAAAGCTGTTAAAACTACACAATAGCAACAAACACTATGTATGTCCAGAAAAAAAACTGGAAAAAAATACATCGATATATAAAAAATGATTATGTTAGGATTAGATTATGAGTGAAATTTTTTGTTTATTTCGTATATTTTCTGCAACTGTTTGCATTTGATTTATAATGGAAAATATAAAAATTTAAACAAAAGTGAATTCAGGACTTTTTACAAAACCACAAGTAGTGCGCAGTCTTGGAGGTGGAGGTTGAGATTGGGAGAAGTTCCTAGAGGGGACACAATTTTGTTTTAAAGGCACTTTCTAGGCCTTAGAGATATCCAAAAGCAAGGAAATCATTATGGCTGGAGCTGCTAATCAAGAAACCTCAGAGTTGTTTTGACTTCTCTTTCCTCCTTCGTTTTTCAGACTTCATCACCAAGCCTCGCCATTCCATCCGTTAGAGGGGTAGTGCTTCTGTTTCTTCCTCCCCATTCTGGACATCACAGTCCTCCCTCAGTCCTTGGATCGTTGCAGAAGCCCCCTAACAGTCAGCCTACCTTTGGTCAGCTTCGCTTTCAATCCACCCACAGTCATCTAAACACATCATTTTAATGAGTAGGAAAAAGCCCCACTAATTATTATGCCTTACTGTAAAACTTCAGTAATTACAAGGGTGTAGTGGTTCTGTAACACAAATAAACAGATCAATGGAACAGAATAGGAAGTCCAGAAATAGCCTGAGCACTTGTATGAATTTATATATAATAAAGGAGACAATGTAAGCTAGGATGACTTTTTAATAAATGATGCAATGACTACTGGGTAAAAAAAAAAAAAAATTTTTTTTTAACCATTTGAAAAAAGATAAAGTTGGATCCTACCTCACACCCTCTGCCAGCATAAACTCCAAATAAGTTAAAGATTCAAATGTAAAAAGTAAAGCTTTACTACTAGAAGAACTCATAGGGGAATATTTTATCACCATAAAGTGTAGAATGCCTTTTTATATATGACCCCAATCCCAAAGCCACAAAATAAAAAAATGGATAAATTCAACTACATCAAAATAGAAAAAAAAAAGTTTTTCATGGTAAAAAACACAGTAAGCTAATTCAAAGGAAAAATATTTGCAGTTTATAATCCAGATCAAGGTCTAAGCTCCTTCGTATATAAAGAGCTGAAAGAAGTCAATCGGAAAAAGATAAGCAACCGAACAGAAAAATGGGAAATGACCATGAATGGTTACTACACAAGGAAATACAGATACCTCTTAACATGAGAAAAGATACATTCCTTCACTCATAACTATGGGAAATACATATTAAGACTACACTGAGACACCATTTTTTTCTACCTGTCGATTTGGCAAAAATTCAAAAGTTTGACCACATACTTTGTTTTCTTGAGTTGGAAACAAAGGCACTCTCATCCATGATTGTTGGCGGGAGTGTTAATTGATTCAACCCCCGTGGAGGGTAATTTGGCAATGTTCATCAAAATTACAAATTCATTTACCCTTTGACCCATCAATTCCACTTCTGGGAATTCTTCCTATAGGTACACTTAAACGTGTTAAAATGACTTATGCACAAGGTCATTCATTGCAGCGTGATCTGTTATAGCAAAAGGCTGCAATCACTAGGGGATTGCTATGATAAATGATGGTACATCTACACCTGGCATACTATGTTGCGGTTAAAAGGAATTAAGAGTAGCTCTATGTTTTGGTATAAAATAAAACCAAAAAAACAAAATCAAACCCAGTGCCGTCGAGTCAAAAAAGCTCTGAATATTATCAAGTGAAAAAAGCAAGGTAAAAATAATATACCTAGTATGCTATCTTTTGAGTACAAAAGTCAGGGGATTAAAAAATATATTTGTTCTTGTTTACATCTGCACAGAGAAACACTGGAATGATACACAAGAAAGTAATCAAAGTGGTTACTATAGGGTAAGTGGAATGGAGTGGATAGGGCAGGATGAGAATGAGACATCTATTACTTTATTTTGATCTGTATGAAATATTACTATTCAAAGAAAAAATAAAAGTATTTTTAAAGTTCGCATAAATAGCTGTTAAAATGCACACACACACAACCACTTTGAAATGTCATTCCACATAGTCAATAGGATCAAGTGTAAACTAATGGAGAGTCTCAATTTCCAGGTTTATCTCACTTCTCAGCTCTACCTAGCTGGTCTCAATTTCCTAAGCACACCATGTGCTCTGGACAGGTGTCTTTGTTTTTGTCGTCTCCATGCTTGGAATGACCACCCCCTTTTGCTTAATCAATAGCCTTCAAAGTCCTCTTCCTATGTCCCCTGTGAAACCCCTAATTCAATAAGAAGAATGTGATGATGATGACAATTGGTGATGATGACCATCATCATCACTCTTTACTGGGCACCTACCATGCTGCCATGTTAGGCACCACACTAGGTGCTTTTCTGTCTCATTTAATCTTCAAACCATAGAATGTGAAGCCCCAGAGGTGGGGCAGCACTGTGACCCAAACCTCAGTGTCTGTGGTCAGATGGGCCTGGGCTAGACTCCCATCTCAGCTCCTTCCTGGCTCTGTGACCTTGGAAAGTTACATTATTTACAGAAGCTTTAATTTGTTAAAGATTAAATAAGTCACTGGAAAGAAAACACTCAGCACATTGCTTGGCGCATAGTAAATGTTCAATCAATAGCTAGTCACAAAGTCCTCATAGTACCAAATTCTATCAACTACTCCGTGCTGAGGTCTCCCTCTCTTAAAGACTGAGGTCGTAAACCACCTGAACCTCTCGTTTATACCAATAACGCCATGCCAGCTAATGCCATATTATATTTATCTGTCCCTTGTCTTTATCTCATGAGTTGAAGCCTAAGGGACCCCAGGGCCAGAACTAGCTCTTGGGTTTCTTTGTATACTCCATGATTAAACCTGGCACTTACTAGATGTTTATTGATTCAGAAATGTTCATTGATTAAGTCTGAAGAAAGGGAGTAGGGAAGAAAAAAGGAAAAGGGAGGAGAAGAGAACTAAAATAAAACCAGAGACATCTAATGACTAATTTAATTACAGAAAATGCTAGTGCCAGGCCTGGGTTGAGGAGGAAGTGAGAAAGGCAAGAAAGTCCTATCGGGTGGATAAAAATAGAGCCTGAAAAATGTGGACAGGAAGTGAAATCACGGGAACAGGAAATAGGAAAAGAGGATATTGAAAGTAGTGCAATGCACTAAGGGAAACATTTATATTTAGAGAGACTGTTCTTGGGCAGTGTTGTTTCCCCTTTTCTTGACTTTAATAAGGTATAGATGATCGAAATGAGATTAAAAGGCCAATGCCAATTCTCAAGTGCTTTAAACAAGGAAGCCGTATTGTTTGGAGATGGTGGTGGTTGTTGAAGATGATCAAGGGCTTTTAACTGATCACAGGCTGTACAAATGTCCTGATGAGGGAAATACAGTGTTTAGCCAGGGAGCCAGGGGCCCATTTTTACCAGATTTGAAGTAAACCCCTTCCCAAATCCCAGCATAATAAGCTACCCCTGTGTTTCTGTTTCTCTGTCTGCAGATTCAGCTACATAATTTGTGGGGTACAGTGCAAAATAAAATCACGGGGCCCCTTGTTCAAACATTATTAAGAACTTCAAGACAGCAACAGCAGAGCATTAAGCCAAGTTTGAGGCCCTTCTGAGCACAAGGCCCTGTACGACTGAACAGCTGTACACTGTGAAGGTGGCCCTGCCTACCTGTCAGCACCCCTGGGGTGTACCCTTGTCTGGCCCATGGCAAGGGAAGAGACGTCTTTAGGAACACAGATGCTGCTGTTTGAAGGAATGGCAGATGTGTTGCAGGCAGTGAGTCTCCCTGTTTGTGCCTCCTGTCAATCAAGGAACTCAGAAAAGGCCCAGAGCACAGAGCCAAGTCTGGGTAGATGAGGCCCCCTTCTACCAACCCGTGGGCAGGAGACTTTGCTGCAGCTCGAGTTTCTGCTTCTCTTGGTGATGCTGAGGCCTCTCTGGGGGCCAGCTCAAGGAGGAGGGCATGTGATGGCCAACCAGGAAACATGGTCCAGGAAGGAAGTGATGGGGAATATCCTAGAGCTGGCCCGTTGTGGCCTTCCCATGCTACATGACCTTTGCCAGGTTATTCTCCTGTGAACCTCAATTGTCCCCTCTCTAAAATGGAAGGGCTACACACTAATTATGGTCCCTGCATGGTGCAAATGATTTGTGCTTCTCTACCAACCTAATGGTTGGTAGGTTAAACCCACCTGGTGGCATTGTGGAAGAAAGGCCTGGTGATCTGCTTCTGTAAAGATTACAGCCAAGAAAACCCTAAGGAGCACAGTTCTGCTCTGTGCCACATGGGGTTACCATGAATCAGAATCAGCTCAAAGAGAATGGTTTTGGTTTGTTTTTTTTGTACACCAGTTATACTTGAATCATATTCTATTACACCTTGGAGCAGAGTCAGACAGCCACTGGACCCAGATAACCGTATTTTCTGGGATTTTCCATCTTATTTTCTCTTCAGGTGAATCATCTCACAGATCATAAAAGAAACATGAGTCCTTACATATTGTTTGATATTGGGGGATAGAAATTTTTTGGGTATGCTTGTAAAGGTCTGGGTCATTTGCCTGTGGTCTTAGTGGGAGGAGTTCACATTCTCTTTTCCAAAAAGCCTGAGTGTCTCCAAAAAGTATTAAATATATTTTATAGCTATATTGGTATAAAGATAAACATGTTGATATTATACATTAAAATATGTTATTTCATATAAAAGTTCTTTTTTTTTTTTTTTCAGCTGACGGCTGGGGACCGTGGTTTCAGGGGACATCTAGCTCTGTTGGAATAACATAGTTTATAAAGAAAATGTTCTACATCCTACTTTGGTGAGTAGCATCTGGAGTCTTAAAAGCTTGTGAGCAGCCATATAAGATACTCCACTGGTCTTACCACTGTGGGAGCAAAGGAGAATGAAGAAAACCAAAGATACAAGGGAAAGATTAGTCCAAAAAACCAACGGACCATGACTACTACAGCTTCCACCAGACTGAGCCCAGCACAACTAGATGGTACCTGGCTAATACCACTGATTGCTCTGACAGGGATTGCAATAAAGGGTCCTGGACAGAGCTGGAGAAAAATGTAGAGCAAAATTCAAACTCACAAAAAAAGACCAGACTTACTGGTCTGACAGAGACTGGAGAAACCCTGAGAGTATGGCCCCCAGACACCCTTTTAACTCTGTACTGAAGTCACTCCTGAGGTTCACCCTCCAGACAAAGATCAGACCAGCCCATAAAACAAAGCGAGACTAAATAGGCACACCAGACCAGGGGCAAGGACGAGAAGGCAAGAGGGGACAGGAAAGCTGGCAACGGGGAAACCAAGGTTAAGATGGGGAGAGTGTTGACATGTTGTGGGGTTGGCAACCAATCTCACAAAACAATACATGTATTAAGTGTTTAATGAGAAACTAATTTTCTCTGTAAACCTTCACCTAAAGCACAATTAAAAAAAAAAAAAAGATTTGAACAGGCATTTAACAACAACAACAAAAATCCCCTGAAGTCTTCTTAAAACCAAACAACAGTTTAGCTTAACTAGTAAAAAATGTCTGTAAAATAAATAAATAAACAAAAGTTATTTTTTTTTCTTCTGATATTAAGAGAAATTAAAATCATTTTCATGGACCCCTAGAAGCATTACAGGCCTCGGCACTGTGCCCACTGTGCCCAATGGATAGTAGGCCTGACCACCCTGAACGTTCTGCCCGGGCCAACCAATGCAGCCTTCAATGCTCTCTGAGCCCCAGAAGCATTGGCATTTGATCCCAGCCCTCCAGACATTGCAGCTCACTCCCTGGGATCTGGGAGCAATCCTTTCTGATCATGTTACCTTCCTAGTGACCAGAAAGAGTAGAACAGGGGCAGACAGAGGTGAAAAAAAGTCCCCTTTGTTTTTGTTTAGTAGGCAAAGGCTCAGAGAGGGCAAGGGACTTTGGCTGAGGCCATCACCAATGGCAAGATGGCCCCCACTTTGAAAGCAGTTCCTCACAAAGCCATGTCCCTCACCAAAACGTTAGGTGGCTCAGCCCTGGCACTCAGGCAAAGATGACGGCTTAATGACTTGGTTTGAGCCTCTGTTCAGGGTTGGCCCAGAAGTCTGCATGCCTGAGGGAGAGCCCAGATGGTCAGCCTGCTGCTGGTGCCAGAAACACGAGGGTTGTGAGTGGGTCCATTAGTGCTATGTGCTCCATTCACTGTATTTCTAACTCTGTCCCACTACTAATCAAAGGACTACTAGTAAAAAGGTTAAATGTACCCAGTACTTTCTAATTTTCCTGCTGCCCTTCATGACCTTGAGAAGTCAACTCTGTTAGCCAGCTCCTGGTCTGCACAATTGCTCTCTCCTCTCTGTGTTTATTCAGCATTTTAATTATTTGTTGCCATGTTTTCCCCACTAGATTGTCAGCAATCCAAGGGCAGGAGCCACGTCTTCACAAGCACACTGAGTGTCTGATCATGGTGCATGAGTGACACATATGTGTGACATAAATGTGTACATGAATTCATTCATGCAGCATTCAACAAAGCAGGATGACAGAAAGGTGTAGCATTGGCAGAGAAACAGTTCCCATTGATTCCAACTCATGGCAACCTCACGTGTTTCAGAGTAGAACTGTGCTCCATAGGGTTTTCAGTGGCTGATTTTTCAGAAGCAGATCACTAGGCCTCTCTTCTGAGGTGTCTCTGGGTGGACTCGAGCCTCCAATCTTTCAGCTAGCAGCCTAGGGCATTAACCATCTGCGCTGGCCGGGACATCTAGGCAGAGAAGAGGAGTTAATTAGGAATAGAGAGTAGACTTCATGAGGAGATAGAATTAAATGTAGGGGAAAAACTAAAGAAGAAAAGAAAAGGGTATTCATTCACACCCCGATCCCGTGGTGCAAAGGGCCGCCATGACTTGGGGGTGACTTGAAAGCAGCTAACAACAACGTTCGTTCGCCTAATGTAGTGGTAAGTCAGGCTGCAAGAAGCATATGTTTTGGATCAAACAGACTCAAAAGTTAGTTAACATCTCTAAGTACTCGGTACTTTTTCTCCTTCAGGGTGTTTATCACAATTAAAGTCAATTCATTACTACTGTAATATTTGCATAATATCTCTTTCCTCTTCTAGACCGTGAGCTCCAGGAAGGCAAAGACTGTGGAATTCAAGCATAGTACCACATGGTGGATGCCCACTAAGTATTTACCAAGTGGCTCAATGGATGTCTCAAAGTCTCTGTCTCCCGTATACATATAAACATCATAATAGCCTCATCTCAGGGTTGTTATGAAGAATAATTTTTATAAAATATATAAGCACCTGGTACCTAGTAGGTGTTCAAAAAAAAAAAATCCTTAATTCGTTATTATTATTATTATTTAGAAAAACAACAGACACCAAGCGCCTATTCTGTCCTAAGTGCTGGGCAAAAAGGGACAACCAAACATGCAAAGAAATGCACCTTTTAGAAGGAGTATGGAAACCCTGGTGGTGTAGTGGTTAGGAGCTAGGGCTGCTAACCAAAAGGTCGGCAGTTCGAATCCACCAGGCGCTCCTTGGAAACCCTATGGGGCAGTTCTACTCTGTCCTATAAGAACACTTTGAGTTGGAATCGACTGGATGGCAACGGGTTTAGGCTTTTTTTTTTTTTTTAGGGTTAGAGTATCCCAATGTCACCGCCTTCCTCTGTTCATGTCCCCACCCAATAACCTCAGCAAAGTCCAGCGCCCCTCCCCTCAAGCTGCCCCTCCCTGGCTGGCACTGAGCAGCAAGCCCTGGAACCACTAAGGCTGTTCTCTAATTTCGCCACCAGATGGCAGCACGAAGCCCACGACTGAGGTCTAAGGCTGGCCAGGATGCGTGAATGCCCTGTGTAGGGTCTCTGAAGCACAGCGAAAGGAGGAGACCCAGTTTCTGCTCCCCTGAGCTTGCCTGCTGCTTGGGAGTCGCAATTAATGCTTTGGGGACCAGTTCCTTCCTTTTCATTTCCAACTTCCGGACCCCAGCCCTGCACGCAGGGATCCCCTCATACCCAGCAGCGCTCTTTTTCAGAATCCTTCCTCCCACTCCTGTTCCCTCACTGAACCCCCTATATCTTTTTGTGGAGGCTCAGAATGCCCTGTCATCAAGATGCTGCCCTATCAAACTCACCTCCTTACTCCTTGTTACCCCTCAACAATGACCCGGGACCCCTCTTCTGCCCCTCTGTCTTTGCTCACGTCAGTCCCTGCCTGGAAAGTCTGCATATCCACCCTCATATTGCTGTCCCACTTTGTCTCCCACCTCCTTCAAAGCCCAGCTGACAGTTCACCAGCTCACCTCCAGGAGGTCTTCTGAACCACACCTGGGTGAGGGCTCATTCTTTGTGCACCCTCAGCACTTCCTTTCTCAGTAAGCGCTCTCTGGGTTTCAGGTTTGGGTTGACCTGGTTGTGTGATACTTTATTAGCAATTTTCAGGTGTTTCTTGCCACCCCAGTGGGGAGGCAAAGTACAAGTCTTTCACTTAAAAAAAAAAAAAAAAAGTCCTCTCTAACTCCTCCTCTCCTCATTGACCCTTAATAGTCACTGATAGGCCCAAGGGAGAAAGAAGGAGGTGTGTGTGAGGGGTGGGAATGAGCGAACAGAGCACCACGGACAGTGAGGGGCTAGAGGTGAATTTAACCAGTCTTCTCTCCACCCCAACCCGTTCATCACTCCTTGATAAACAGGACAGGAAGGAGGACACTGTAAAAACCGAAAGCCCTAGAAAAAATTGAATTTTTATTCTCCTTGGAAATCCAGTACCTTCTGAGCCTTACTGAGAAAACCCATTCTCTTTATTCATTCATTCGTTCATTTACTCATTTATTCAGAACACGGTATTGAGCACTGACAACTCTTTGGGAACTAGGAACCCAACGTAGGGGCCAGTGTTAGTCCTCAAGACCCCCAAAGCGTAATGGGGAGACAGGTTGGAAAACAGAGTATTACTGCAGAGCAGAAAGAATGCCACCCCCTGCCCCCGAAAGAGGGATGAGAGAGGGGCGCACAGGGTGCTGTGGGAGCCTGGGGTTGGGAGAGGCCATGGGAGGCCTCTAGAAAGAGGACTAGGAGATGAGGACTGAAAGGCTAGCAGAAGCTAGTTAGCCAAGCAAAAAGTTAGGAAAAGGAAGCAGGATTTGTGTACACAGGCGGGAGACAGCAGGGAAGGCTACGGGGACTGTAAGTGACTCATTATGACTGAAGCGTAATGTGCAAGAAATAAAACAGGTGCGTGGAGACAGTAGCAGGGCAGATCTTACAGGGTCTGGAAGGCTCTGCTACTTCATTTTGGAGGTTGGGGAGTCTTAAAGGGTTTTAAGCAGAGGGGTGGCACGATCAGATTTTCCTGTTAGGAAGATCTCTCTGGTTGCTGAGAGGATGGAGTGAGGGACCAGTACAGGAGGTAAGGAAACCAGATAAAAAGCAGTTGTAGTGGGCCAGCAGAGATGAAGTGGGTCTGAACTAAGGAGAGTGCAGAGATGGAGTCAGTGGGCTTGATGACCTATGGGTGAGCCTGTAGAGTCTGGGGAGGGAGTGGGATCAGAGTGCTCCTGCCCGGAGCTCAGGAAAGAGGCCTGAGCTTGATCCCCATTGCACCAGGGGCATCAGGCTAAGCAGCCTGCAGGTGAGAGTGAGCCTTCCTCAAGGTGAGGAGTACGGGGAGCTTTCTGTCAGGCAGGTGAGGGCCAGAGAGTGCAGGAGTCGGGTTCAGGAGAGAGGAGAACATAGGGCAGGAGGGGGAGGAGATTCCCCAACAGTGTGGGGATGAGAACAAAGACAAGCAGAACCTGGGTACAAGTAGGAGGTCCTGGGGGTGCTGCCTTCCCTCCCAGGGCCTCTGGTCACCTCCTTTTCCTTTCTGCTTCTTTCTCTTTGTTCTCCCCTCCAACAGCCAAAGCAAAGCTCCTCTCTGTGGCATTCAGGCTGTGGCCTGCTGGCCCCCATGACTCCAGAAACAGCAGGAGAAACGGTGAACCTGGTGCAGGGGGTGGCCCAGATCCAGCCTTACAAAGTACCTGCCAGTTTGTGCTTGACTACTAACTTACAGTTTAGTGGTTCAAACCCAGGAGTGCTGCAGAAGAAAGGGCTGGTGACCTGCTTCCATAAGATAAGAAAACCCTATGGAGCAGTTCTACTCTGTCACACATTGGGTCCCCATGAGCTGGAATCAACTTGATGGCAACAGTTTTTTTTTTTTTTTTTTGGCCCACCGGACCAGCCCCTTCTGCCCGGATTCCCCTATTTGTGACTCACCATGATGCTTCACTCGGCCAAGGGTCAAAGAATAGGTGAGCAGCTCCAAGAGGCCTTGCTGGTTGCTCAGGTGCTCAGGTTTGAGCAGGAGGGGCCTCAAAGGGCCACTGTAGCCAGTCCTAGTCTTGGGATGGCTGAGGTGAAGTGATTTGCCTGAGGAAAAATAGCTAGAAAGAGGCTGAGATAAACTTAATATTAACCTAATGTGTGTACTCTCTTACTCTTCCTATCCTCAGGAACTGCCCATTTGTAAGGATGTTTTGGTTCACTTCAAGCTTAGTCTACGAACTCTTTGTATTCCGCTGAATTTATAATACATATTCTCTGTGTGACCTTGGGAAATGCACACTCCCCTCTCTGTGGGCCTCAGTTTCCCCATCTGTACTATGAGGGGGTTGAACCCATGTGGTGGTTTTTAAACCAGGCCAGGTGGAAGAGGCTACGGGCCCCAGGACGGGGACCTATGGGGAGTTGGATGCAGGGCTTTGAACCCGTTTGTTCTGATTCAAACTCCTGCTTAGAATTTGCATTTCGAGCAAGTTCCCAGGCGATGCTAATGCTGCTGGTTAGGGACCAGTTCTGAGAACCACTAGCAGAGCAGTGGTTCTCAAAATTAATCATACATAAGAATCACCCGGGGATCTTATTAAACCGTAGCTTCTGATTCAGTATATCTGGGGGTGGAAAGGCAAATTCTCAGCAGGGGTTTGAACCAGAATGAACCAGTTTGAAGCCCTGGTCTGAAAGGAGGAGGACTCCTGGCTTCACCCTGACATCCACCTGAGCAGCTCCCCTTGGATCTGCATGAACACTGCAGATGTGCTGAGAGTTTGGAAGGTTCAGCTGCCTCCAACAATGTTCACTTTCATGATCTCACCTACCTTTGCCCCTGCAACAGCCTGTCGCCTTTATGTGCTCTGTTAAAAAAACAAAACAAAACAAAAACCATTGCTGTTGAGTCAACTCCAACTCATAGAGACCCTATAGGACAGAGTAGAACTGCCCCATAGAGTTTCCAAGGAGCGCCTGGTGGATTCGAACTGCCAACCTTTTGGTTGGCAGCCATAGCACTTAACCACTACGCCACCAGTGTTTCCATGTGCTTTGTGGAGTGTCCTTATCTGTATGCCCTTGCCCATTTTAATGCCTAAGCACTTGGTGGGCAGATCAGTAGTTCCATGACCTCTTTGTATCACACTCAGTGACAAGCTGATGCTCGGTGCTGGTCGTGGCAATGCCCCCCCTCCGCACCCCAAAATCTGACTTTATTAAAGTGGTTTTGATGGGCTAAGAGCTCGGGTATTCCACAGCAAACCTTGGTTATAAATTACATCCCGAGTTCAGCCGAGTGAAATAGACAGGCCCTGTAGCCGAAGGACAAAGCCAAAACCTGTTCTCCATCGCCTAGCACCAGCTGCAATCTGTCCTTGCCGGGCTAGCAGCTGTGAGAGATCACTTAGCCGACCAGGAGCCTTCCCAGCTGGGGCCTTTCTGAGAATCAATGCCAGAGAAACTACATCTGTGAGTCACCACTCAGGGGAAAATCCAGCTGCTCTGCTCAGGCCCAGCCCCAGGGGCCATGGGGAAGGGCCTGCAGGCAGACTGAGAGTAGAAGATAGGCTGCTTTGCTTGTCTCAGTTTCCATAGCAGCTCACCAGGTTTGCATTTCACCATTTCAAAAGGGAAGTTGGAAGGTGGCCCTGGAACCAAAAGATTCACCCCTTGGTGGCAGATGGTAAAGCCCACAGCTTTGGAGTGTGGAGGCTTTTGGCTCAGCCATCGGAATAATCCTTCTGATGCTCTGGGCTCTCATGTTTGATGCATCACTTTTTTTTGCCTGGCCCGCAAGTGGCTAGAGTCAGGGCTTGCCACCTGACAATTGGTATTTTTTTGGGTAATGAGTATCAGCAGATAGGAAGAATCTTAGAGTAGGTGGTGGATCAGAGAAAGCTTCCCAAACTATTGGGCAGCACACACTAGAAAGGAGGGTGAGGTCTGTTTTCAAACTCAACGAGATGGAGTCTTGGTGGCAAGACCGTCTTTTCTGAAGGGAAGATTGGCCAGGTGTGGACCTGAAAGCTACAGGTGTTAAAAGGCTGACCCCAGAGCAGTTCCTGGAAGGACTGGGGTGATTATTCCGGACCATAATGGGCAAGAGCTTTTGGCTGGGGATGTCCCTCTCCACAACAGTGGCAATCACTGCAAAGACTAAGACAACTCCCATAGGGGAAAAGGCCAGGATCTCTTCACTTAAACTTGTTGAACTCCTTAGCTGTGGAAGAAGCCAAGTGACTTTGAGTTTCATTCTTAGATGAGTGCAGGCAGGACAGGGAGCCTGCCTTGCTCTGAGTGGCACAGACCAGACCTGGGGGGTAGGGCTTAGTTCCAAACAGTGGATTTGGGGAGTCATATGAGCAGGTGGGAGTGTGTCTGGAACCCTCCCAGAGTGTTGGGGCCAGAATGGCAAAGGTCCTGCAAACCAAGCCAAAGGAAGGATGCTTGAAGTGGCTGGGGATGTTTAGTCTAGAAAAGAAGACAAGGAATAGTGTTCTGAAATCTCTGTTGCTCCAGATGGCAGAACTGAGGCCAGTAGATGGAAAAAACAGGAAAAAGAAAACATGCAATTCACCAGAAGTAGAACTGTCTGATAATTTTAAGACAGTGAATGTCAATGGTTAAGACTTTGGGTCCTGGAGTAGAGTCACAATGGGCAAGTGTTACGGGACGTGCTTTCCTCCCTCAGATATGGTTATGGGACCCACTCAGTGTTGACCTGCCCCGTAATTTGGAAAAATTGCATTAGTTACTAATACAAATTAGGAGAATATGCTTACAAATCCATATTTCTAGGCTGTCTTGAAAAATATAAAAATCCGATCACCTACGTTCATACTTTCTCATAGAGCTATAAGTGGCCCTGGGTAGCAGCTACCTCCTCTGAATAAGACAATTAATTGAACTCCAGTTAATCACAGATGCCACCTCCATCTACCATCCTTATACCTGAACAGTTTCAGTGATTCACAGGTGCCTGGTTCCTATAGTATTTTAGTTTGTAACCCTGTTCTAGTCAAGAGCCCAGGGTCTGAATCTTGGCTTTGCCGCTTTTAAACTGTTGTGACCTTGAATAAGGCATTCAACCCCTCTGAGTGAATTTCCTTATCCAAAGATGGAAATAATAATATTAGTACTTTGGAGCTAGAGCACTCATGGACAGTGCCTAACACATAGTGGGGCACACCAGGAGCACTCGCTGACTCTAAGCTACCAGGGAGCTGTCCAGCAGTGGAGAGGGTAGTCCTGCAAACCTGTGAGGGCTCCATCACCAATGATGGACCTGCAGAGACTGTGTGTCCTTTAGAGGTCAGGGAATGCAGAGAAGGGATATCCACCAAGAATCTTGAAATAAATGGGCCATCCATTTGTTCTCCTTGGACCCTTCCCAGTGACTATGTCAGAGGTGTTGGTTTCGGGCTGCCCTTGTTTGTTAAAATTAGATTTAACCTGGAAGGAAATTTGAGGAGTCAGAAAGAATGTCACCCAGAATAACTTGCATCCACTTGGGAGGCTGTAGCATGCTGAAAGTAAGGTAGAGCTTTCGCCCTTGGTTCACTGAGTGTGGTAGCACCCCTCTGCCACTTCTCTTTCTGCTGCGGGGATAGCTTGTATTAACTGGCAGCATTTCCTCCCTTTGTAGCTGGCATGCACTCATCAGTCAGCTATGCAGGCTGAGCAGCCACTGGGGCAGCTAAACCCACACCCACCTGTAAGCACCTCAGAACCTGCCTGGGCTAGGGATCTGCCCATGGGCAGGGCCTGATTGGGTGCCCTTCAGGTGGTCTTGGCCAGCCTGATTAGAGAGACTCTGGTGGATGTTTCTCAGTGATTCCTGAGAAGTTCTCTGCTGGAGCCCCATGAATTGAACAAGAGATTCAGTTCTGTATGCTAAGGCTTCATGTATTCTCCAAACCCACATGGGAGCAGAGTCTGCTTTATGTACTCAGGATGCTGAATAAAGAGCAGGGAACTATCAGAAGAGAGGAGAAAAGGAATCTACAAGTCATAAGCCCAGAAGTATACAAGGAAAAGAGGTTCCATGTGTACTAGACATACCTGGGAAGAAGCTTACAAGGGAAAGAGAGGGATCACCAGGTCTGGAGACCACAGGAAGTCAGCCTGCTGGGATCAGAGGATGGAGGCCATGAAGACATGGGGACCAAGGACTGGCAGGAAAAATGGGATGAGTTGAGTGAGATGATACATTCAAACTCTGAATCTGTTTCCCTCACTGCTTCTCCACCCCTTTAGTCTTCCTTCCTTTACTTCTCTGGCATTCACTGTGACACTAATGACTAAATATCATTGCAACCAGAGAGCATCTGTCAATAATCTGTCCACTTGCCTTAGCCCCAGGTGGTGTTCTATGTGCTTACATCTCCCTTCCGGCTGGCCAGAAGAGAGGTGAGCAGCAGGAAGGTGATGCTTATCCAGGGCCTGGTCTGCAGAATCGTTAGGGGAAACCCAGACTTGTAGCCTGATGTGTACTGACACTAGGGCTCTGGCTTTGGTTCCTGTGCTTGAGCTATTCAGCCTCTTTGGAGGAGCTCTTCAGCCTCTTCTTTCTTGGGCACCTGTCTCTGAGAGATGGCCCCTCATTCCACCTTGAATCTGCCTTTGCACTGGGCCTCTGTAGCTACTGAGTTATCATCCCAAGTCGTGTCTGAAGGCTCTTGACTTGGATCTGGAAAGCTGGAAAGCTGTTCAGACAGTAGAGTCTCCATTAAATATTAGATCTGAGATGGCATCACATACTTCAAAGCATGACTTTTTGGGATATTTGTTTGCTATTCTCCTGGCTCTTCCAAATTAATAATTGAGTAAAATCCTGTTCTGTCATTTAGAGCTGATTTGCTTACATTCTACTGAACTGCACCTGCTTTGTGAGAGAGGGGACATGTATCGGGGGCTGGTGGTGGAGCGGGGGCAACAACACAAGCTTAAAAAAGATACATGACTTGGGCATTGACTTTATACATGGAAATACAATCCAGCCCAACAATTGTGGGTCACCTACTGTATGACAAGCTGTGGGTTAGGCTACAGTAAGAGAATAAAGTCAGGTAAGGCATTGCCCTCTCAGGAAGCTTATGCTGGGTCAATCATAGCAAATATCAAATTGTTATCGTTAGTTGCCATTGAGTGGGCTCCAATGCAAATATGTAAAAAACAAAACAAAACAGAAAGCAACCAATCCCATTGCCATCAAGTCAATTCTGACTCATGGCGACCCCATGTGTTACAGAGCAGAACTGTTCCATAGGGTTTTCTTTATGGAAACACATCACCAGACCTTTCTTCTATGCAGTGCTGGGTGGATTCAAACTGCCGACTTTTAGGTCAGTAGTTGAGCACAAACCATTTGCATCACCTATGTACCTTCCAACTCAAATACCAGATAAATAACAGCAGAATGCAAAGATAGATACCCACATTCCACTGCATATACACTCATGATCAAATACACATGGTACATGTCTGGTCACACATGTGAAGACCAAAACAGGCTCTGGATTTTGAGATTTTGGCCATCAAAACCTACACATAATATCTTCCCTTTTGGAATCTACATTTCCTTACAGCGTAGTGGCTGGAGCATGAGCTCTGGAGTCAGAGGGGAGGGGTGAGAATCCAGCTCCCTCCAAACTAGCCATTTGAGCTTGGACATGCATGCATAATCTCTTTCCTCATCTGTAAAATGGGGATTACAGTGCTTACTTCATAGGGTTGCTGAGAGGTATAAAGGAGTTGAAACACATAAGTGTTTAGAACAGTGCCTGGCACACAGGTGGTGCTCAGTGACCTATGACCATCATTTCACAGAGCTGACTTACTACCCAATGCTTGCAGAGGCAAGCAGTAGACGTTCAGGCCATTGGGGAAGACAGAAACCCATATGTAAGATGGGAAAGTGGGACAAGTAAGAGAATGTTTGTGTGGCTTCAGGAGGGGAGAGGGTCCTGGAAATCTGGTGCTTCCCATGCGGCTGCTGAGCCCCAACTCAATTCAATGCATCAAACATATAATGAGAACCTGCCATGCACAAGGTATATAAGTGTAGTGGGAAAACAGAGGTGCTTGAGGCATGGAGTTCATAGTCTGTGTCATGAAGTGAAACAAATAAACAGATAAAAAACGAAGAGTGGAGCATGATAAATGCACAAAAAACTTAAGAAGTCTCATCTAATTGGGGGTGGGGGGGTCAGGAAAGACCTCGTGTGGCTGGAGGAGAAAGTGCTTCAGTTATCAGGAACAGCATGAATCAGAGGAGCGAGGCAGGAGAGCTTGGTATATATTTGAGAAGAGCCAAGAGTCTAATTTTGGCTGTTGCACAGGTTAAGAGCAAGAAGGGTTGGTCTGAACCACTAGTGGAGAGTCCAAAAAGCAAAGTCAGGGTGAGAGCTGGCACTGTTTTCAACAGGCAATAACCACTGAAGGTTTTTTGAGATCCATGTATGTATTTGTGCCCATTACAAAGAAAGGTGATCCAACAGAATGTGAAAATTATCAAACAATATCATTAATATCACATGCAAGTAAAATTTTGATGGAGATAATTTAAAAAAAACGATTGCAGTGGTACATCCACAAGGAAATGTCAGAAATTCAAGTCAGAGCCACAAGAGGATGTGGAATGAGGGGTATCATTGCTGATGTCAGATGGATCTTGGCTGAAAGCAGAGAATACCAGAAAGATGTTTACCTGTGTTTTATTGACTATGCAAAGGCATTCGACTGAGTGGATCATAACAAATTATGGATAACATCACGAAGAATGAGAACACTTAATTGTGCTCATGCAAAACCCTAAGTAGACCAAGAGGCAGTTGTTGAACACAAGAAGGAGATACTGCGTGGTTTAAAATCAGGAAAGGTTTGTGTCAGGATTATATCCTCTTACCATACTTATTCAATCTGTATGCTGAGCAAATAATACAAGAAGCTGGGCAGTATGAGAACACTGCATCAGGATTGGAGGGAGACTCAATAACAACGTGCAATATGCAGATGACACAACAATGCTTGCTGAAAGTGAAGAGGACCTGAAGCACTTACTAATGGAGAGCAAAGACTACAGCCTTCAGTATGGGTTACATCCCAACACAAAGGAAACAAAAATCTTCACAAGTGGACCAATGAGCAACATAATGATAAACAGAGAAAAGATTGAAGTTGTCAAGGATTTCATTTTACTTGGATCCACAATTAATGCCCATGGAAGCAGCAGTCAAGAAATCAAACAAGATATTGCATTGGACAAATCTGCTCCAAAAGACCTCTTTAAAGTGTTAAAAAGCAAAGATGTCTGGGGATAGAAAAATACTAACTAGACAATAAATAAGTGGTAATTTTGGTGATGGGTATGACAGTACACAATACTGGGGAAGCCAGCACAACTTGACCAAGACAAAGCCATAGAAGCTTCATCCAAACTCCCTGAGAGACTGAGTTCTGGGCTGAGGGCTGGGGACCATGGTCTTGGGGAACATCTAGCTCTATTGGCATAACATAGTTTATAAAGAAAATGTTCTACATCCTACTTTGGTGAGTAGCGTCTGGGGTCTTAAAAGCTTGTGAGTAAATCTAAGATATATCTACTAGTCCCGCCCCGTTGGGAGCAAGGGAGAATGAAGAAAACTAAAGACACAAGGGAAAGATTAGCCCAAAGGACTAATGGGCCACAACTACCACAGCCTTCACCAGACCAAGCCCAGCAAAGCTATTTGGTGCCTAGCTACCATCACTGACTGCTCTGACAGGAATCACAATACAGGGTCCCAGGCAGACCTGGGGAAGAATGTAGAACAGAATTCAAACTCATAAAAAAAAGACTAGGCTTACAGGTCTGACAGAGACTGTAGAAACCCTGAGAGTACGGCCACCAGGCACCCTTCTAACTCAGTACTTAAGTCACTCCTTGGTTCACCCTTCAGCCAAAGATTGTACAGACCTATAAAACAAACAATAATACATGTAGCTCAACCATGTATCTGAGACTAAATGGGCACATCAGCCAGGGGCAAGGATGAGAAGGTAGGAGGGGACAGGAAAGCTAGACAAATGGAAAAGGAGAACCCAAGATCAAGAAGGGAAGAGTTTGACACATCGAGGGGTTTGCAAACAGTGTCACCAAGCAATGTGTATTAATTGTTTAATGAGAAGCTAACCTTCACATAAATCACAATTTTTTTTTGATTTGTAAAAATGGAAATGGAATGTTACCATTTTAACAGCAATGTCTTTAGATGATCAAATTATCTATGGCCCTTTCCACTTCTATATTTGCTCTGTTGTTGTTGTTAGGTGCCATTGAGTTGGTTCCAACTCATGGCAACCCTATAGAACAGAGTAGAACTGCCCCATAGGGTTTCTAAGGAGTGGCTTCTGGATTTGAACTGCCGACTTTTGGTTAGCAGCTGAGCTCTTAGCCACTACACCACCAGGGCTTCCATATTTGCTCTGTAGCTTTAATTTTATACTGTGTCTGTCTTTTTTAATGAAGAGAAATGAGCAAAAAGAATTAAAAAAAGAAACTACTTCCAATGGAGGGGGAAAAAAACCAAAGATGTCATTTTGAAGACTAAGTTGGGCCTGCCCCAAGCCATGATATTTTCGATCCCCTCATATGTATGTGAAAGCTGGACTATGAATAAGGAAGACAGAAGAATTAAGCGATGCCTTTGAATCATGGTGAGGGTGAGGGTTATTGAATATACCATGAACTGCCAGAAGAACAAATAAATCTGTCTTGGCAGAAGTATAGCTAGAATGCTCCTTAGAAGCTAAGATGGCGAGACTTTACCTCATGTACTTTGGACATGTTATCAGGAAGGACTAGTCCCTGGAGAAGGACATCAAGCTTGGTAGAGGGTCAGTATAAAGGTGGAAGACCCTCAACAAGATGGATTGACACAGTGGCTGCAACAATGGGCTCAAACATAGCAACAATTGTGATGATGGTGCAGGACCAGGCAGTGTTTCGGCACCTAACAACAACAACAGTGACAGAGATCTTTTTCTTTTTAAAAATAGAAGAATATGGTAGATGAAGGAGATGGAGGAATTGAAGACGGCAACATATTTTTCTGTCTGGATGAGTAAAGGCATGTGGTATCTGCTAGAAACACAGAAGTCAAAAAGAGGGGTTGGCTCTGTGGGCAAAAGAAAATGCTTTGCTTAGACAGTTAGGATCAAAGGTGTCAATGAGTCATCCCAGTGGCAATGACTGGCAGGTTGTTAGAAAAGGAGAAGCTAAAAAGAGAAGCAAAAGATAGAGATATGGATTGGGAAATTATCCACAAAGAGTGTAAAACCATGGGAACAGTTGCAATGGTCCAGAAAGAGATTGTAGAAGAAAAGAGGGCTGAGGGATGAACCTTGGAGAGGAGCAACGAGGGGCAATGCAGGTAAAGAGGAACCATGAAGAAGACCAAAGAGGAATGAATACTACTGAGGAAGGGGGACAGGCAGTTCAGTGCCACGGAAGCCAAAAGAAAACAACAAAAATGGAGCTGTCAAGAGGGTAAGACCTGAGAAAAGGCTACTTGGAGGCCGCTGGTAGTCTCTGAAAGCAGCCTGCGTAGAGCTCCGGGGTGGTGTCGCATTGACAGTGTCTAAGTAGTTGTTGGTTATTGGAAAAAAAAAAAAAAACCTTGTATGAATAGCAAACTTTCAAGAAGGGAAAGGAAGGAGAGTGGAGAGTATGACAGCACAAGAAAGAGGTGCTTATAAAGAGGATTATGGAAAAAAAGTAAGAGGCTTTGGAGAATTGAGGGAAAAGATGAGCTACTGAGCTCATTCAGTCCTTTCTATCTTCCTAATGGATGAAATTAAGATTGGAAAAGAGAATTAGAGAAAGAGGCTGGGGGTTTCCGGAAACCAGAATACTGAGAAATTGATGTCAGTGGCAGAAATGGCGAGTGCGAAAGGGCGTATTTAAATAGATGACTGAGAAAACAAAGAAGATTGTTATAACATAGAATTACCTGATTATGAACCCAATAGGGAATAAGCTAATAAACTTTAATGTAAAACATTTATCCTAGGGAAAACAAATTAGAAAATATCAAAGATATTTAAAATGTTGGGCAGGCCAAGGCCATTTTTCCAGTCCCACAATTTACTAGCAATATGACTTTCTGTGAGTTACTGAGCCCCTGTGTCAGATCTCTCATCTGTGTAATGGGGACGGTTGCACTTTCCAAGGTAGTAGTGCTGTTTTAAGGACCAAATGAGATCATGCAGTACATTGCACATAGTGAGCAGGTACTCAGTAAGTAGTAACCATTACTGCTAGAAGCTTTACTTGGCTGGCTGTTAATACAGACTTGGAAGAGCACCCTGGAATTTAGTTGGACAGATGCTCAAACACTTGCCAGGGGTAGGTAAATGCAGCTGATGTAGAAGTGAAATATTGTGTGTGACCAAACCAAAGAGAAAAGGGAGTTCTGGGGAGCGACATGACATGCGTGAGTTTCTGTGTGTGTGTGTAGGCAGAGAAGACAATATAATTAGGGGAAAGCATTTTATGACTGGTACAAATGGCTCCCACAGCACTGTTGCCTAGTTGACTTAAGTACAGGGAGCCCTCCAAGTCATGTCTGCACATGGGTGGATTATCCAATAGGCAAGGTAAGCACAGTGCTTACCTTGCCAGATCACCTGTACTGAACAATTGCTCATCTTTGATGGGTGAAACCCATTTGAAATTGTTCACTACCGATTACTAAGTAAACACAAGTAAGCCCATGCTCATCTTGCTTATTGGGTCATCCACCACTGTCAGGAATTGTAAATTTAAAAAGAGGTTTTGATTTTGTAGGAAGCTGCTATGGGGCTGGGAGAAAGAGAGATGCCAGATGAAAGTAGAATCTTTGATGAGGTAAAAAAAAAAAAAAAGTGAAATTGCTCACTACAGATGATCTGGTAAGCAAGGCAAGCATCATGCTTACCTTCCCTATTGGATAATCTACCCCTGGCCACCTGCGCAATTTTTAGTTGTGAATATGGTGCTCTTTATCAGCCCCTCAAACAGAGCTAAAAACACACAGCCCAGAACCACAGATTTCTCTCACTTTGGCTCTTAGCTCCATTGCCCTAATCAATGACTAGCTTACCCTTCTTCCCCACCTCAGGAAGCCTGAGAAATACTGGGAATATCAAAAATTTGGTGCATGGTTCAAATTCATGGTCTAACTTTTCTGAGTCTCACTTTTCTTATTTGTGATGATGACATAATGTCTACTTTTTGAATTACTATAGAAATCAAATGAGATAATATGCAAATACTTGATAGCCTGTGAAGTGCTAAATAAAGTTATGTTTTCATCCTCATTTCCCTTAATAACATATTTTGGATTTGCCATATGTGAATTTATCTAAATTCTTTTTGAACATGTCTACATCATAATCTGTATCACATTTTGGGTAACAAACTATGTAAATTGGTGATTTGCTCCCTTTCGTGAACTCTAGATTTGCTTCTCCAGCTTAAGTGAGTGCTCTTCAGAAGAGCATCCTGGGGAGTGGAGAGGGAGTGTGCATTTATCTCACCCAGAACTTGTCCTCTTGTCCTTCATTTATTTTCCAGCCTCCTGAGCCCTCATCTGCTTGCTCTGCCCCGTATGGCAGTGTGTTCTCTGGTGAGGCCCACCCTTAGGTCTGTGCACTGGGGAGGCAGCAAGAGCGAATATGGTCCCCAGCTGTATCCACCATGGCCTGCTACTCTGGCAAGGTAATCTGTGGGTTATCTGGGGCCAGTTTTTAATCCCAGCCTGCTTCCCCCCACCCCCAACTGCCTTCCCTTCCTGTCCCCTTCAGAGTATGTGTGGGGATGGGCAGGGGGAATGGAGCCTCATTTAAAAATTATCCCAAACATCTGCTACTAGCCTCCACCACAATCCAATATATTTAGTGTATTACACTGCCCTTAAAATGACTTTTGGGTGATCCATTGTTTATCTCCAGCATTGTTCACCTCCATTAGTAGTTATGATGTAGAGTTGCTTGTACGTGTATTACATAGACATGTCTCTCTCTCTCTTTCTGCCTCTCTTCACACACACACACGCACACGCACACACACACACACACAGAGGGATCCCCAAAACCTAAAGCTGTCACAATGTGCAATAGACACAGACTGAAAATTATGTAAAGGATCAGTATTAATTTCATCCTTCAGGAGACATGGCAAATTCTTGCATGCAGGAGGTTTAATGACTTTACCCTCAATCTGCACCGAGAGTTGCACACCAGGTGTCATGGACTTAAGGTAGCAGTAGTCCCAGACTGCTGAGGCTGGTGAGTGGGTGAAGTTCTGGTTGGTTCTAATCTTTCTTGATCTGCCTGGAGTCAGTCAGTAATCCTGGAGTGAGGGGTGGGGGCGAAGAACAGTGATCCCAGAACCAGTATCTAAAAATATATACAGAAAGCTGGGGGAATAGTTCCCAGGAGGATACCTGGAGAACTCTTGCTTTCTTGCAAGGGATATTCATTTATACAAAAATCATTTGTCGAGAGCCATGCTGTTTGGTGGCCTTTGTGGCTGAGCCAGGCAGTAAGCTGATGACAAAGGTCTACCTCTGCTAGGAGTCTTGCTCTGAGAGGAAGGATGTACCCCTGTGAGGCCCACCCTCTGCCTCCCTGCTCCTCACTCATTTTGAAACTCATCTCTCCAAGCTGTCTCATTCCACTTGTGGTCACGTGCCATCGAGACTTCCTCTACTTCCTTCTCTTTATTTACTATCCCTTAGTCTTCCCCACTCTGAAAATCGAGGAATGGTTGAGTTGCCATGGCAACCCCCTACCCCCACCTCTTTTCCGTTTTTCAACAATTTTTCTACATTTTAATAAAATCACTATTTATAGCATGCAAAGCTGAGTTCCCCTCCACCGCAGCTCTGCAAGGGAGGTTTCCTGTGTGACAGGAATACCAATGACTAAAACATGGCTTTCTAGTGATGAAGTAAGGAAGCCCTCCAGAGAAAGCATTTTAGGAGACATGTGTTCTTTAAGACCAGGGCTTAACTGACATATAGGAAGAACCAAAGTTGACGGGCTGAAAACCCAGCCCTATAGAATATACCATGCATATGTTGAATTTGCTGGCGGGGGCGGGGGTTGTGCTTTGAAATGAGGTGTTCTTACCTTTATTGCTCTGTCAGAGGGAACAGAAATTCTTGGCTCTAATTGTGCTAAGCTGAGATGTCATAGCCTTGGTGGGAGATTTGCAAGATTGAAGAGTGGATAGAAGGAAGAAGAGAATACACAGAGGCTTCATCATGGACTCGCTATGAGCCCTGTTTTCTCCTCTGTACACTGTACCTGCCTCGGAGGGCTGTTGTGAGAAGTGGAGACACTGAGCCCCAGGCGTTTTGGGGAGTGGTGTGGCCTCATAACTAAGCGTCTGGGCTCTGGAATAGGCTTCAAATCTCATCTCTGCCACTGTCTGGTTTTATGACTTGAGACAAGTTACTTAACCCCTCCATGCTTCAGTTTCTTCTTCTCTAAAATGGGTATGATAAGAATAGAACCTATCTTTCAGGGTTGTTCTGAGGTTAAATAAGTTCATGTAATACAAAACATTACCAAAAATGACGAAGAGAAACCAGATAACTGGGAGCTCCTAAAAATCAAACACCTATGCTCATCTAAAGACTTCACCAAAAGAGTAAAAAGACCACCTACAGACTGGGAAAGAATTTTCAGCTATGACATTTCCGGCCAGCGCCTATCTCTAAAATCTATATGATTCTGTCAAAACTCAACCACAAAAAGACAAACAACCCAATCAAGAAGTGGGCAAAGGATATGAACACGCACTTCAGTAAAGAAGATATTCAGGCAGCTAACAGATACATTAGAGAAATGCAAATTAAAACTACGATGAGATTACATTTCACTCCAACAAGGCTGGCATTAATCCAAAAAACACAAAATAATAAATGTTGGAAAGGCTGCGGAGAGATTGGAACTCTTATACACTGCTGGTGGGAATGTAAAATGGTACAACCGCTTTGGAAATCTATCTGGCATTTTCTTAAAAAGTTAGAAATAGAACTACCATACAACCCAGACATCCCACTCCTCAGAATATACGCTAGAGAAATAAGAGCCTTCACACGAACAGATATATGCACACCCATGTTTATTGCAGTTCTGTTTACAATAGCAAAAAGCTGGAAGCAACCAAGGTGTCCATGAACGGATGAACGGTTAAATAAATTGTGGTATATTCACACAATGGAATACTACACATCGATAAAGAACAGTGACGAATCTCTGAAACATTTCATAACATGGAGGAACCTGGAAGGCATTATGCTGAGTGAAATTAGTCAGAGGCAGAAGGACAAATATTGTATAAGACCGCTATTATAAGATCTTGAGAAATAGTATAAACTGAGAAGAACACATACTTTTGTGGTTATGAGGGGGGGAGGGAGGGAGGGTGGGAGACGGTTATTTACTGATTAGTTAGTAGATAAGAACTACTTTAGGTGACTGGAAGGACAATACTCAATATACGGAAGGTCAGCTCAACTGGACTGGACCAAAAGCAAAGAAGTTTCCAGGATAAACTGAATGCTTCAAAGGTCAGCGGAGCAAGGGCGGGGGTTTGGGGACTATGGCTTAAGGGGACTTCTAAGTCAATTGGCAAAATAATTCTATTATGAAAACATTCTGCATCCCACTTTGAAATGTGGCGTCTGGGGTCTTAAATGCTAACAAGCGGCCATCTAAGATGCATCAGTTGGTCTCAACCCACCTGGATCAAAGGAGAATGAAGAACACCAAGGTCACAGGATAACTATGAGCCCAAGAGACAGAAAGGGCCACATGAACCAGAGACCTACATCATCCTGAGACCAGAAGAACTAGATGGTGCCCGGCCACAACCGATGACTGCCCTGACAGGGAGCACAACAGAGAACCCCTGAGGGAGCAGGAGATCAGTGGGATGCAGACCCCAAATTCTCATGAAAAGACCAGACTTAATGGTCTGACTGAGATAGAGGAACCCCGGCGGTCATGGTCCCTAAACCTTCTGTTGGCCCAGGACAGGAACCATTCCCGAAGACAACTCATCAGACATGGAAGGGACTGGACAGTGGGTAGGAAAGAGATGCTGATGAAGAGTGAGCTACTTCTATCAGGTGGACACTTGAGACTGTGTTGGCATCTCCTGTCTGGAGGGGAGATAGGAGAGTAGAGAGGGTTAGAAACTGGCAAAATTGTCACGAAAGGAGAGACTGGAAGGGTTGACTCATTAGGGGAGAGTAAGTGGGAGTATGGAGTACAGTGTATATAAGCTTATATGTGACGGACTGACTTGATTTGTAAACGTTCACTTAAAGCTCAATAAAAATTATTAAAAAAAAAAGTTCATGTAGATAAGACTTAGAACGGTGCCTGGTACAAAAAAACATGCATCTGTTACCATTGATTAGAGGCATCTGGCAAATGAGAAAGGATCCCTGGTGGCACAGGGGTTAAAGCACTTGGCTGCTAACTGAAAGTTCAGTGGTTTGAAATCACCAGCCACTCTGTGGGAGAAAAATGTGGCAGTCTGCTTCCATAAAGATTTACAGCCTTGGAAATCCAATGGGGCAGTTCTACTCTGTCCTACAGGGTCGCTATGAATCGACTCGATGTCAGTGAGTTTTTTTTTTGGGGGGGGGGTTAAATGAGAGCTATTATTTTACCAGTCTATCAACATCCATGAAGACTAGTCCAAATCTGGGACTTTGCCAAGGATTTATAGCTGTTGGGGGATAGGCCTGGTGGGATTGGTCGATTTTTTATTAAATAGACTACATTGAGAAGTAGTAGCCAATCCTAAATAGAAAGATATAGCAGCTTTTCAATTCTTAGTGTTTACGAATAAAAAATATTTGGTCTTTGCCATGTTGTTTTGGGACTTCATGAAAACAAACTTATACAGTAGCAAGGTGGGTTACTTTAGCTTAAACCTAATTTGAACTTGTGATATTGTTTATCCACTCCGATGGCTCACAGGTGGAAGAATCTCTTAGTGAGGTTACACAGTAGCAATCTCATAGTAGAGTGTCTTAAACTGTAATGTGCCTACAGACCACCTGGGAAGCTTATTAAAATTCAGATTCTAATTTAATAGGTTTGGGGTGGAGTCTGAGATTCTTATTTCTAACAAACACTTGGAGTCCCAGGGTGGGGCAAACAGTTAACACGCACTCATGCTTTGCAAAAAGGGTCTGGTGATCTACTTCTTTAAATCAGCTATTAAAAACACAGTTCTACTCTGACACACGTGGGGTTGCTATAAGTTGGAATCGACTCGATGGCAACTGGTTTTAACAGGCTCTCAGGTGATGCTGATGGTGCTGGTCCAGGGACCAGTGAGGAGAAAGCTTATGAGGTTTTTGAGGTCAGCTCTCCCCAAAGACATTTTTAAACAGAGGTGAGGGAAGGGCTTTCTCCAACTTCCTCTTCAGATGTTATTGATAGTGAGGGAACGTGATTACGAATGGCCAATGGAAGCTGGAAAACTCTTACCTTTCTGAAGCCTTTTTGACAAGGTAAGCTCATATATAATTGTTTGACTTTTTGCCAGAAAGCTCAGAGGTTCCTGACTGCACTGTAAGGGCTTTCCTCTTGCTTGTAAGTCAAGCACGATCGCTCACTTTGTTTCATTCCCAAAGCATTTTCACAAGCAATAAAGTTCATCATTTTCCTGAACATTGTTAAGGCCTTTTTTTTTTTTTTTTTTTTGGCATAGTTTGATTTATTCAGAATGTTTGGAAGAGATGATCGCTGGACCAGAATTAAGGGAAACTGAGCCAAAAGAAGACATCATTATTCAAACATTAACCTAAAGTTTCAACTCCTGCTTAAAAGCATCGCTTTCCTACTATAAATCTCCAGCAATCTCTTATTTCAGTTTAAGCTTTGTCAAAAAAGTAAAGAGAAAACAATATTCTTGACTTTTTTTTTTCTAACAACTGACAATACTGGCAACATGTAACAGCTGCAAGCTCACTTCTGAATTACCAGTAGAGAAATTAAAGGCCCGTGTTATAAGATGAGAGGTTTAGCTACTTCATAAGATGAATCAGCCAGTGACTCACAAGTACAAGTAGTGTGATTTAGGAATCTCAGTGGTTGTGAGCTTTTCTTTGGGGGAACAGGCAAGTGGGTAAGGAAGATGTGAAATTAAAGAAATGTGAATGTGTACTTCCTTTTTAAATTGTAGATTCACCATGATTCAAGAGCTTGGTGGGACATCTAAGGATCATATGCTCATTTCATCAGAAAGGTCATCTCAGCTGGATTTAGACTTCTAGCCATGTCGTCCACTCCCTTACTGCAAGGCAGTGTTGCATCTACCCTAGTGCAGAAAATGTGTCATTTCTACGAGGCTGTTAACCAAAGTCTGTGTCATCTCCCAAAGAGGCACGTAGACCAAGGTCTGTTGATGCCAGCTGATAGGGAATTGGCCTTTTAGTGGCACCCTTTAGCTCTTGCTTAGCTATTCCATTCACCAGCAGCAACTCAGATGGGAGATGGGAGAGTATGGAAGAGGTGGGCAAAAAATCTGCATTTCAAAATTTCAGTTTTTCTGCAGCAAAACAGGTCTTAGAGATGTTGAAAGACTATTCAAATGAAAGCCACACAATGAGATTCCAGATTAAAGGCTCCTCAGTCAGCAGATAACAATGGGAAAAGGTGAAATGAGACTTATCCGAGAATGGCTATCATGACCCATCCTTATAACAGAAGAGCTTTGTTCCTGCTAAGCTTGTGGGGGCCTGTTACGGTAGCAGCCTTATAATTTGTCACTGAATAAATCACCAACATCAAGTTACATTAATTATATCTCACTCTTTGGCACCCTACATTCCTTTTTAATAGGCCTGAAGGAGTTGAGATGAATAACCTGGTTTAAGACGCATTTGCAACCTTTAGAGTTAGTGTTTTAATTTCCACTAACCTGTATTCTTTCTCCATTATTGCAGGTAGAAAAAGCCATATTTTCATTTTTGTTAAGGAGACTGTGTATCATTATCAATAATGAAAAGTTCACTCTAAGTTAGTCGGTGGTTTTGATGATTATAACGACCTAAAGTTTGGTGCTCATGATCTTAAACCAAAACCAAACCAGTTGCCATGGAGTTGGTTCTGACTCATAGCAACCCTATGTGTGTCAAAGTAGAATTGTGCTCCACAGGGTTTTCGATGGCTGATTTTTTGAAAGTAGATTGCCAGACCTTTCTTTCAAGGCACCTCTGGGTGGACTTGAACCATCAACCTTTCAGCTACCAGCCAAGTGTGTTAACCATTTGCACCACCCAGGGACTCTGCCTACGACCTCATGTAGGCTAATTTCTAGTATATGCCACCGGAATGAAAGAATGTGCATATATTTTTGAACTAGGAGTCATTCTGACTGGGGGTTTATAGTGATATCAATGAGTAAATCCTGTGCAGTTTCAACACAAGAGTTCTTGTCCAAGTGGAATACTTCAAAGGATTGGATATTGAAGTATCCCTCTGATGAAGTCTAGAAACTACTGGAAATGTTTAAATTCTAAAGTTAAAATAACACTTGAGATAAAATCTGATTTCCTGTTTCTAAGTCAAGAAGCTTACAAAAAGGAGCCTAAAGGTTCCTGGAATAATAAACAGCTCTCCTAAAACAGAAACTGGGTGAGGTAAGTGTGATTGACTTCAAATACAGATTAATTCTGTCAACACGACTCATGTGCTTCAAAATTAAGAGGGAAGAGTTCCAAGAGACAGACATTTTTGGGGTTTTATTGAATCCAAAAGATTTTTAAACACTGAGATAGTTTGAAATGTCTTATAAGATTTTCCATTGCTAATTACCTACTTTCCTCAGAGTGCATTTGTTTTATGAATCTAGTGGTGAAAGTCTCTAAACAGTGGTGTAGCAGTGAGCAGCTGCTTTTGCAACCTGTGAAATTAAGTAGACTGGCACGGGCTGCCAGGAACCAAAAACCCTTCCTTATCCTCATTTGCCTCACTCAGTCTTTTCTGCCCAACCATCAGCCTAAATCCCTCCCTTATTTCCTGACAGCCCTTGGCTGAGCTAACTGCCCCTTCCTTCATTCTCACAGTTCCGAGAAGACCTGGTATAGGACTTTGCCACTATGCCATAATTATAGGCTTTCTCAGTTTTTCACTACTTCGATGGGGCCTTTGAGGGCAGAAGCTATGTCTTCTCAGTGTCTTATTTATTCAACATATGCTCATTGAGTACCCACTATATGCCAGGTATGCTGAATATAGAGCTAACTAGGACACATGGACTTAGCTCTCAACCTGCTCACAATCTTGTAAGGAGACAAAAGCATTCTTGTCTTATGCTGTTGAGTCGATCCTGACTCACAGTGACCGTATATGGCAGAGTAGAACTGCTACATAGGGTTTTCTAGGTTATATATCTTTACAGGAGCAGATTACCAGGTCTTTTATCCCAGGGAGCCACTGACCTTTACGGTTAGCAGCTGAGCACTTAACCATTGCGCCATCAGGGCTCTGTAGTCAATTATATTTTGTGCTATTTCTTTGACAGATTTTCTCAGGAGGCTATTGCAGTGCATCAGAAGGACGCTTAACTAAAGGTTTCCTAGAAAAGAAGTCAGCTGAAGTAAGCCTGAAAGATAATCAGCTCTCACCCAGCTAAGACAACAGTGTGGATGGGTGAAGTGGGGAAGAAAAAGGTGTGGAGAGAACTCTGGGCAGAGGGAACAGCAAATGTGAGGGTACAGAGGGGAAAGCACATACTACATCCAAAACCATAAACCAAATCCATTGCCATCTAGTCAATTCTGATAATGACAGAGTAGAATTACTCCCATGAGGTTTCCTAGGCTGTAATCTTTACAGAAGCAGGTTGCCATACCTTTCTCCTAAGGAGCAGTTGGCGAGTTTGAACTGCAAACTTTTTGGTTAGAAGCTGAGCGCTTAACCACTGTGCCACCAGAGGTCCTTCACTGTGTACAAGGGATTCACAATAATTCTAAATGACTACAGCAGAGAGTAAATGTTGGAGTGTGACAAAGGATGAGGTTAGAAAGGTAGGCCAGAACTGGATCATGAAGGGCTGTGGATGTCATGCTAAAAAGCTTGAGCTTTATCCTACAAGTTTTGAGGAGACATTGAAGTGTTTTAGCCAGGAGAGTTAGTATATTTGTGGTTTAGAGAGATCACTTTGGCAGTAGTGTGAAAAATTTGTAGTAATACAGGCAAGACATTACAAAATACAGAAATAATTCAGAGATAGAGGGGGTGGAGAAGTTGGATCAAGAGTTTATTGGCTGTGAAGGGTGAGAGAGAAGGAGAAATCTGAGATTAGATGATCCCCAGATTTCTAAACAGTAACATTAGAAAAGGTGGTTCCATTGCCCAAGATAAGAAATACAGTTGGGGTAGGGTGGGATGTTGAGTACAGGAAATGTATTTCTCTGTGTTGGACATGCTGAGTTTGAGGTAAGTTTGTCCAAGAAGAGATTAATAGCAAGGAGATTTGTATACAAAAGAAAATTTGTCTGTGTGGATCAGAAAACCACCTAGAGCTGGCTAACACAATCACGGTGTTTTAGAAGGCTATAGGAAAGTCTCATAGAACTCAAGGGCATGGAGTAGAGCTGGGCCTCCCAGGTACTGCAAAGTTGTTTGTAGCTACTTTCCATCTTTCACTGAGGCAGTATGCTTGTTCTGCTTCACATCTATTTCATTCTTCTCTTTGCTTTTCTACTAGGCTTAGTTACTACTTCATTATATGGATTTAGGGTTGTCATGATGCTGATTTTGGCCCAACGCCATATGACCTAAATGATCTTTGCCTAATTAATTCTACCTCTCAGTTTCCAAGTCTCAATTTCAAATTCCAGGGAGAGAGAATCTAATTGGTCCAGCTCAAGTTTTGTGACCCCTCAGGGCCAGGGAATGGGCTTATGTGGTCTT
Organism: Elephas maximus indicus; assembly: GCF_024166365.1. Lineage (NCBI taxonomy): Eukaryota > Metazoa > Chordata > Mammalia > Proboscidea > Elephantidae > Elephas > Elephas maximus. The sequence continues at coordinate 170,545,648 of NC_064821.1, read as the reverse complement.
TGGGGTTGTCAGGCTAAGAAGGGAGCATGATCAGGGAGAAAATGATCGACCAAGAAAACAACTGATATCTGCAGTACAGTAAGAGTAGCACTCAGGATGTAGATCTGGGCTGGGGATAAAGATCTGGGGAAGTAGTTAAATCTAATTTACTAGATAAGATTACTCAGGGAGAATGTAGATGCTGAGAAATGGTAAGAGGTACGAGCAGAACTTTGGGAAGAAGCAGTATATAAGAACTGACTAGAGGAAGACAAGCCAGTAAATGTGACTGAGAAGGAATGGAAGGAGAGGTAAGAAGAAAAATCATGTCACAAAAGCCAAGAAGGAGGGAGGGGCCAACAGTGTCAAATCCTACAGAGAATGGATAAGGTGAGAACTGAAGTATGACAAAGAAATTAGTAGTGATGAAATTTTCAGTGAAGAGATAGAGATAGAAGTCAGATTATAGTGGGATGACAGTATCATAGAATGCCAAGTTAATGAGGGGCAGGGAAATAGAGATGGTTTCTTTTAAAAAGTTTATCTTTGAATGAAAGGGGGCAAATAGAATTAAAGGTGGTTATATGGCTGAGGAAACACAAAGTATATACTGATCAGAAATTCTGGGTGGGCAGATATTGAGTATATGTCCAAAGCAGGTAATACTTATATGAAGGCAAGTTCTGGGGAAGGTTGAACAGGATCGACTCCACAGCTCCAGACATCAGGACGCCTTTCCACTGAAGTGAGAGGGAAGAAAAGGCATATAAGAGGTACTCGATAAATATTTTTGAATGAATAAAGGAACAGACAGCTGGAGCAGTAGATGAGCCAAAGTTCTCAGAGCTTGAGTTTTCCTTTCTCTTGGGGTCTCACTTTAGGGCAAATGGATCAAGTCATGAAGGCATTCTGAGGTGGGACTACGGATGCCATCTTGGAAGCAGTGTAGGACAAATACAAGGGAAAGGTCTTTCTTTTGCTCTGCTTCAAGATCCTGATAACTCCTTAAGTGGCATCACTTCTTAGGAAGCTGAAATTTGAGATGGGAGATAGGGGAATGTGGGTGTCAGACTTCTGAATTAGAAGACAGAAGACCATGGATTCTAGTCTGGAATTTGCTACCACATGACCTTAGACAAATTGGATAACTGTACATCCGCTTTCTTCATTTTTAAAAAGTGGGTGACTTTACCTTCCCCACCAAAAAGAAATACAGATTGCTGTAAAGCACAGAACAGAGGTAAGGCCCCATTAATGTATACTCCAGGCATTCTGAGAATGTGGGTTGCCTCTGGGGTGTATCCTGCGGAGCTGTCTAATCCTGTCTAGCTATACACATATGCGTGGCATTTCCGTGGAGGACTGCTCTCCAGGTTCCTTCTTGGCTACTATGTGTACTGAGAGTTTGGTCTGACTGACAGGGCAGAGTGCTCCCACTGGCATAGAAATTGCCTGGAGAGAGAAGCATATTAAAATCCAAATATATTACTCAAGTCTGAGACATAAGTTCAAACAATTTTATAAATTCCCTCCAGAAACTAAAGGCAAAAAATTATCTCTGCCTCAAAAATTTGCACCCACATTTATGAATGCCCCTTCCCTCTGTCTAATTCTATCCCTCTGTCTCCTCATTCTATCCATCTCCATCTCCACAAGTTAAAAGATAACACAGGTATTTTCCTCTGCAGAGTTCCTCAGCTTCCCTACAGAGGTAAGTAAATAATGAAGACATAGGTATATTTATTGCCTTTTAGCCCTGCCTCAGGATCCCTATCAGGCCCTCTGACTAAGTTCCACTAGGCAGACTCTGACTACTTTTAGATTCTGGTCATGTGGAAATAGCTGTCTGTTTTTACGGCTCACATAACGGGTATACACGAAACTAGTCACACCTGGCGTCTACTTCTCAGTGACATTGTACAGGTTAAGGAGATTGTGCCAATGAATCAATTTGTCTTCTTCATCAGAAAGCATTTGGACCAGGTATGGGTGAGGGACTATGACACACACAATCATTTCCTTGTCAAGTGTGTCTTTTGAAGTCAAATTTCTGGGTTATTTCTCTTGTTCCTCCTCTTGTGGCTTCATTTTCAAAACAATGCCTTCACTGGCCTTTATCGTAAAAGGACAGTGTTGTCATCAGAGGTTTTAATTCTTCCTTTGGCTTTTTCTATTTCCAAACTATAGTCGCCTCTCCCATGACTCAAGCTATCAGGTATCATTTGGAGAGAACAAAGAGGATTTTTTTTTTCTTTACCAAAATAAGGTAACCAGTTTGGGCTGTGATTTTTGGAACCTATAAATAATAGGCCTGAGAGAGAAAAGCATGATATTAACAAAAGTTTTAATGTAAAAGAAAGTACAGAAAAGTGAGCTGAGGACTGACTCATCCCTAAACCCACGGGGGAGGTGAGCAGGGTGTACTCAGCAATCATTATGTTCTAAATTGTGTTTGTTGAGGTCCAACAGAAAAGCGAGAATTCTATTGGATAAAGTCATGATTCAAAGAGGATATCTGTAATCCCTTGGAAACAACCAGTCTTTTAATTCACCCTATAAATGCGAGCAAAGGACTTACAGTTGGTCCCTTAAAACAAAACACAAATTATGGTCTAGGAAGTCCACCACCAAAATGGCTTGACTAGAAATCTTAAAAACAGTTATTTCTTATATCAACCAGAGGTTCCAAAAAATGTTTTGTTCTTTTCTCTAATACCTAATTACCATGTGTGTAAGACAGTCTAAATCTGCACTTTTTTTTTTTAAGACAAAATTCCAGATGGAAACAAGTGAGAGGGCCTCTGTTTTGGTGATGCAGCATTTGCTGACTTTCCAAAACTACAGACACATTTGAATAACTAGCTGCTATTAGGAAAAAGGGAAAAAAAAATTAGGATCAACATTGCTAAGTACTAAATAAGAACAATGGGTTTTGTAAAGGCTAATGAGGAGAAGTAACAGTTTGTCATGGTGGAAAACTTATGTACACGTGTCTAGAATACATATTGAAAGCAAAATGATAATTTAACACCTCACTATTCTGGGTCTAAATGACGAGAATCTTAACCTACAAGCTTAGATTATGTGTGTGTGAGTATGTGTGTTTTCCTAAACCTGAGAGCAAGGTGGAGCTCTGGTGGCACAGTGGCTAAGAGCTACGGCTGCTGACCAAAACGTTGGCAGCTCGGATCCACCAGCCACCCCTTGGAAACCCTATGAGACAGTTCTACTCTGTCCTGTACAGTCACTATGAGTTGGAATTGACTCAATAGCAATGGGTTTTTTGGTTTTGAGAGTAAGGTCACCTTCCAATTCACCTTCATATTCCCTCACAGTGCCTTGAATGGGGCAGCACACACAATAGATGCCCGGTACATAATTTTGAATCATGTATATTTGATTTGCCATTATTTACTCTTATGTAAGTGGCACAAAGTACGAAGGCACAGACGTATTACAAATAAATTTTTCCTTCCTTGAGACTTTTCTGGGACCCCAACAGTATAAGGCAGGGACGAATGGAAGAAATCTAGGGAATATTGGCATTCTGAACGCTAGCTAGGTATAATGCACTGAGTCTTCACTACAGACATGTGGGAGGACACACAACAGTCTGCAGGCCTGATCCAGTGGTAGAGGATGCTGGAGCTATTGACAACAGTCCAGTTTTTCATGTTTCCTCTTAAAGAAAGGGAGAAAGAAAGAAATCATTTGAAACTAATTATTAATATGACCAACAAGGTTTTCTGGGGAGGTATTTTATTTTATTGAATGCTGCATATAACATTTGCAATGAGAACACTTTAAATCCAGTGAAAACTTGAAAAAATATATCACAATCAAAACTCACAGGTATTTACTGATATTTACTTAACAGAAGGCCCGAAATTATTACGAAAACAACATTAGAGAACATGATATAAGAGCTTACATTAATATGTGACAAATAACATAATTAAATGTCAAAAGAAGACAAATATAGAAAAAATATAAAATATATGGTTGATTTTACACATTAGTTCAGCATTCTATGATTGGTTATTATCATTGTTTAAGAACGATTATTATTCCGTTCCATACAAAATAATACTTGCTTTACTTTTTGATGAGGAGAAACTAAACATAAGGTTAGACAATTTTAAATTCTGATATAATATAGCATATGTTCCATTTAAATATTCACAGTAACACTGCATTGCTAGTCTTTAAAAGTACAGAATGTATCACAGACTGTTGACTTGCAAGGGAAAGCAGTAACAGTGTCTATCTGTGGTTTAAGAAAAGAATAAAAAGGTAGCATCGTGTCATGGGTTAACAATGAATGTTCTCCATATTCAAACTGAGCAGTCATCACATTTTAATTTTGTTCTGGGAAAACCTTTAAATGGGTTTTAAAATACGTGGGTAAACTTTACCATAAATTTGAATTGTGGTGAAATGTTAATAATACTGATACGGTGGATAACCAATTATTTTTTTAAAAAACAAACGAAAACTCCCCAAAACAAAAACCAAACCCGTTGACTAGATTTCGACTCATAGGAACGCTATAGGACAGAGTAGAACTGCCCCATAGGGTGGGTTTCCGAGGCTGTAATCTTTACAGAAATAGGCTGCCACATCTTTCTCCTGCAAAGTGGCTGGTGAGTTCCAACAGCCGAGTGCTTCACCCTGTGTCACCAGGGCTCCTCTTTTTTTTTTTTAATAGTTAAGAAAATACTGAGTTTTCTTAAAATAAATAAAAAAAGACAGTTTTTCTCCCCACTCTTCCTTTCTGCCCTCCCCAGATGACAGACCACATGTGATGAAAAATAATAGGCTGAAAATGATTAGTATGGTGGGTGTGACCCTATTTGTTCTCTGAGTCAGACAGGTTGCAGTTTCTTGGGCTGATTATTGCTTCTTGCAACTGTTCAGAAACGAGTCGTTTATAATGGACGCTAGAAGGATCAGTGAGGAAGGCAGTAACAGCGACAATATCTTTTACCTAAAGACTTAAATTTCCCAATGTATCATTTCAAGTTAAATTTCATTAAAAAATGTAAAGATAATCACAGTGAGAAGATAAAAATAACATGACAGAGGGTAACCAGTGTAAAGAACGTGAGATTTAGAGCCATTTACTGGCCATGTTGTCTTGAGCAAGTCACTTGATATTTCGAAATCTTGGTTCCTTAATCTCTAAACTTCAGAGAGTATTAGTAATTTGTATGGATGTTTATGTTTTAAAGATTAAACATGCGAACCATCTTTGCCAAATATGAGGTAATAAACATGGTAGACATCTCTATGGAAAAAATGGAGGCTCTATTTTTGTTCTTCTGACCTCTGTGTAATTACCATCTATCTGTGTAAGATTTCAAAAACAGATTCTTATTATAACATTTAGCATGTAATACAGAAATACTACTTACACTATTAGTTTGCTTTCCCTTGTATATATGTGTAGGAGCTTTGAAACACAAAAGACACCATTTTATGCGGTAGTTCCAAAAATGGTCTATACAGTGCACTTAAAGTTTTTAACGAGGATATTCTTATTTGGTTTATAGTCATATTATGGCATTTAGGAAAAACACTTTGACAGTTAGATTTAAGTAGACTAAATACTTAACCTCCCCCCACCCCCAAACCCAGCATTAAGAGACCACACTATGGAAACAATTTACCAGAAGAGATACTACTATGGTTTGTTTTAGTACGGTCAGTTCACAAATTATTGTAAGATACAGCACTAACACAAGACGCTAGAATCACCATTTAGCAAATTTTACCAACTTTGAAAAAAATAGATGAAATCACTTCTCACAAAGATCACTAACAGTAACACATAAAAGACTAAATTACACCAAAAGTGAAAATTCATATTCACAAAAACAAAATTACCACACTAAAGGTTTTAATGATATGCTTTGCTAGTCAAAATACACATTTCCTGTTATGATAGAGGCCTTTAAAAACTGCCCCCCCTTTCTGAATGGAGGTGATATAAGACAAACCTTTGGACAAATAATCTCAGTATGACAAAATATTTCTGTATTATTCAAGTGGACTGCTATCATTTTGACAATTTCTCTAGCGCCCAAATTTCGGCATCCTTCTTGCCTAAACTCTATCTACCAAAAATAGGCAACCAGAAAATACTTGTTTTTCAATGGGTATAGTCACCTCTTATTTACTTTGTAGGTATAACAAAAGCTATATCCCTTCTCTTTTCAACTGTCCACTAAAGCCAAACACAAGAGTTTGGGCTGTCCCTGAATTTTGTTCCTCACTCCTGAGCAAAATTTACTACAATATGGCTCATATCAGGTCTCCTCTGTATTCACAAAAATTCACAACATTTTGTGAATATTATTTTAAATTATCATCATTGCTTCTGGGATCAAATGGCATTAACTTTCTAATGTGATAAAATGCACCTTACCAACTGGCTATAGTTCATGAAAAGTATATTTGATTCTGACCTGCTGTTTAATAAACTACACAAATTTAAATAGATTAATTTGAACAGACTTTTTTCTTTTTTAGATAAGTAACTCCACACTCAAAGATGAAACGATAAACCATAATATAACTGAACCATGGTCAAAATGAAAAGCAATTACATTTTTTAAAAATATCTTGCTCTTATATTGTGCCAAAGGCACTTAGCAATATTAGAAATATCAATACTTGAATTTCAAAATTGCCAGTAACTAATCTCTTCATAAATCTTAGAAATCTGTTCATTCACTAGAGACATGCGACATCTTAGCGACTGGAGGGGAGCAACATGTACATTGTAACAATCAGAAGATATATTATTTTCAGAGATGGAAAGAACTTTACAAATTACTAAACTGAAAGTCTTCACTTTGCTGGTAAAGAAATTGGGGCTCAGAGAGGTTAAAGGGACTTTCCAAGGGCACAGGAGAGTTACCGGCAGAGCCAGCAATAAAGCACAGACATCTGCGTAAAGCTCTAATGAACTGCTCCTTGGGTAAAAAGGATCAAGAGACAGTAAGGTAAACACTCCTACTCCTCCAACCTTTTCTCATTCCCCCGTCCCTACCCCAGGCATATATGCTAAGTGTGCAATAAAGTTCTCATACTGTCTTAGCATTTCACGTAGCTTAACCTCTAGGTGAATTAACTAGCATCCGCCTTTCAGCTATTTCATTCATTTGCTTCCATTTGTGCAGAGTGATTTTTCTACTTTCTCATGATCCCATTATAGACCAGTGACAATTCTTAGAGAAGAAAAAATTCTATTTCCTCTTCTCACAATCAATTTAAAGAAGGATACATTTATGACACATTCAGGCCTTAAACCTTAGTTCAATTTATTCTTTCCTTCTGAAATGCATAAGAACATCTGAGTACTTAAGTATTCTTCAAAGCATCTTTCAAATGTGTATAATGAAGATTCTAGATCGGACAGGGTTCTGCATACCCATTTTGCAATTAAGGAAACTGAAGCCTAGCAATGGCAAGTGACTTCTCTAGGGTCCCACAAGTAGAAAGTGGGTAAAAATTCTGGTGTCCTGATATTTAGACTCTTTACTACCCATTCTGTGAACCATCTTTGATATGACCATTTACTCATTTGGTACTATTCTGTGCTTTCGTTTATCCCAGAAGTCCAGGTTTTGTCTTTATTTGAAACTACTGCCTGTGATAATAATGCAGATATGAGATTAAGCATACTAAAATGTTTAAAGTTGTATCATCAGTGTTTTATGAAGGTAGTTTTTTTTTTTTTTTTTGGTCTATTTTTACAACACATTCCGATCCTTACTAAAATATCTGAATGTCTAAGATCTCCTGTGGCACAGCTGTTCAGTTTGTTTCAATCATTCCAGTAGCTGATGTGAGTTACTTTACTGCTGGCCAGTTGTGATCGTTACAGTATATGGTATAAAGTTGGCTGAAATGGATTAGCTATTCTCTGGGCTAGTGCCTCTACTACATGGGTTAACACAGAACAAAACCAAGGTACGGGGTATATTTGTCACTTTATCCAGAAATCATCTAGATTGGAGGTTCACATAATTCAAATCTGAGGTAACTGTCACCCCTTTACTTCATTTTTTCTTACAGGGACCTGGTCTCAATGCTCTGACCACAGAGAAATTACCAGCAGATTGTGCAAAAAAAACTAACCTGGATAGCTCCTATCCATGTGGTTTGCCTCTGGGGGTATAAGATGGTTTCAGTTACTGGTTGTTTTTTTCAGTTGCCCAGGTCTGATGATTCCACTTATGATAGTAGACATTTTTTCCCCAGAGTCCATGAAAAACATTGACTTGGTTTTTACTAAAATTAACAAGATATATATGTATATATACACACACATACATATGTCTATACACACATATGTACGTATATATACACGCATATATATTATATATACATATACATATGTACACACACGTATATATATTTAACAATGAAATTCATCACAGGTATGTCCTTCCACAGGGCATCAGAGCATTATAATCTTGGCTTTGCTGCCAAAATATTTTCCTACTAGTTGCAATTCTTTAAGTGCTTGTATTACAACTTAGCATTGTTGTGCATTTGAATAACAAGATATAAGTAATTTATGCATTTGTTCAGGTATTTGTGCATTTGCAAATAAAATACAGGAATGAAAAAAGTCTTTTTTTATACTGTGTTCACAGTTTGACTTTCCATAAGGTTTCTTAAATAATATACAAATAGCTACCATTCTGCTGAAATGTCACAGTAAACACATTAATAATGGCACAGAAGTGAAATGCCCCCAAATGGGAAACCACCTTTTATGACCTTCTAAACCTCTTCTCCAACTAAAATTTTATTTATTGAAAGAGATATCTATTTCTAACAGAATATAAAAATAGAAGATGATACAAGAAACCTTTTACAAATAGAATTTTCAAGGAAATGTTATAAACATTAGATGAAATACAGTATATGTCTTTAAGAACGTGTTTTGTAAAGCCACACCAAACATCCTATGAAAATTAAACTGAATGAGTATATTATATATGAATGGTTGAAAGGTCTAACTAAATGCTAAAATTTTAGTTAAGATAAATAACTTAAGCATATAACGAACGAGTACCAATCTATTTATGTAAAGCTCAGCTCATCTAAAACCCACCTACAAGCCTAATTTGCAAACTTACCATTTTGAATTAAAAAAAAAATCAAGCAAGGCACATTTCTTTTAGGCAAGTCTGTCTTTTATACCCTTCGTCTTGGCACAGTGTAGATTTCACTTATTTATATGTAAATGGCCTGATCTATGTATGAAAGCCTTTGGTACAAAACACATCTTCACAAATAAAGTTCCACATAACCCAGAATATAGAATATAACATTAATACATCTCATGATTAAACACAGTCCAGAAACTAACTGAAAAAAGAAAACGGTAATAGTTGGCTTGTTAGAAACAAACACTTAGCCTTTCTTTATCAGCAGCACTGATTCTAGTTTTTGGATGTAAGATTTCATCAAAATGTCAGAAGGCTGAAATGATACCTTAAAAAAATTTTTTTTTAATATTCTTTATTTCTTGATCAATATCTTTCATGTTGCACACAATTTGAAGAGACTCCTCCAGCTTCAAAGCTGTTTCCTTTATAGACAGCATGTGTTAGAGACATCAACACCAACTGAGACAAAAATACGGGCAGGCAGAGACAGTTCCCCACCCATCAGTGACGTCACTGTCACTGCATCTTGATCTAGGCAATTAAAACAAGCGTCTTACTGGTCAGCGCAGCTCTACTGTTCCTTGTGTGGGGCTCTTCAGAAATCTGTTGAACAGGAAACACAGTGGTTTACTGTATATTTGGGTTTTCTTTTTAATTACAGACTTTATGTCAATAGAAAATGTTCCATTCATTAACTTTTTAAAACTTTGAAATAAAAACAAAAACTATCACTTTGAAATATTCAAGCAATTTAATTGCCTAAACGCATTAACCACATATTGAATGCTTTTCATTTATAAGTTAGGAAAAGTTCTAGAACACGCTGAAATTGTAGACTATTTTTTCCCCATTAAAAATGACCTCCAAATTTAGTCCATACTAAGAGTCGGCTTTTCTAACAGGAAATTTTATCTTCATCCTTCATGAAAGTTTCTGAGTGCCCCCTGACTGTTACAGAAATGTGTGTATTCATTTTCTTCAGGTATTTCCAAGAGCTTGTTTCATTTCTAGTTCTGCACCCCACTATGGTAACCTAAGTGGAGAACTCTTTTTGAAGTGAATAGAAGTTCTACCAAGATGAGTGTCATGGAGAGAAAGAGAGAGAGAAAAGAAGACAATCTCAAAATGAGTACTGTGAAAACCATTTTCTAGTGCTACAGAATGTCATGCCTATAGTTGATCTTGTCATTACAAGTAACTTTCAAATCGGTTGATCCTTTAAAATATGAACTCTGCACAGTTATATACCATTTTAAAACATCACAAAATAGGACAACAAGAACCACTTGACCAAGGGTCTGTGAAGAGACAAAAAGAAAACAAAACAAATTAAAGATTGGGGCTCTCCTACCACCTGAACTACCAATATGTGACACATGACTGCTGGAATTTTCAGCCTGCCACCTGACCTATGGATTTTGGACTTGCCAACCCCCACAACTGAAGTATAGTAAGCCTGGAATCACTCAGAGCAACAAATTCTGAAGACGCACTATCTGAGAAGTGAGGAAATTCCTGTGTCTCCAAATGGCAATGTACACTCACACAAGGGACATGATGCATCATCATCTGCCTGAGAAATTCCAAGTGGCCTGGTCTGACCAGCAGAGGTGACTTATGGTCTATGCTTTATTTGGTTCCACCCCTTCTCCAGCTCTGTTTACTTGTGTAAGAAGAGATTTTTAGACTTTCTATGAAGAAGAAATGCTTAGAAGACATAACAAACATATTTAAACTTTTAGAAATAAGAATAAACCTTATCTATCCCCTTAAATGGAAACCCTGGTGGCGTAGTGGTTAAGTGCTACAGCTGCTAACCAAGAGGTTGGCAGTTCAAATCCACAAGGTGCTCCTTAGAAACTCTACAGGGCAGTTCTACTCTGTCCTATAGGGTCGCTATGAGTCGGAATCGACTCGACGGCAGAGGGTTTGATTTGGTTTGGTATCCCCTTAAATTACACACACACATACATTTTATATAAACACGTATAGGCATCGATCTATAGTCAAAGGAAAAAAAAAATCTCTCTCCTTAAATGTTGTATTTAACTTTTAAGCTATTTGAAAATTCATTCATGGAATTTTCCAAATTCAGTTTTGCTAGAAGACAAAATAATGAAGTATGCTTTAAAAGTTATCCCAGAATACAACAGTGAATATTTTTCAAACGAATATAGAAAAAAAAAAAAAAAGTTTGTGGCTTGTGGTAGGCAGAATAGTGGCCCAACAAAATGTCCATGTCCTAATCCCTGGGGTCAGTGAACATGCTTCCTTACATGGCAAGAGGGACTTAGCCGAGGTGATTAAAGTTAAGGGTCATGAGTTGGGGAAATTATTCTGGAGTATCTGGGTTGGTCCTATCTAATCACATGGGTCCTTAAAATTGGAGAACCATTCCCAGCTATGGTTAGAGAGAGAGTTGTCACTTTCTATAGAAGAAGGGTCAGAGAGATGTGATGTGAAAAGGACTTGACCTGCCTGCTGGCTTTGAAGAGGAAGGAAAGGACTCACTAACCAAGGAATGTGGGCAGCTCTAAAAGCTAAAAGAGGCAAGGCAACAGATTCTGCCTTCGAACCTCCACAATGAAACAACCCTGCTGACACATATATTTTAGCCCAGTGAGACCCATACTGGACTTCTGATCTACAAAACTGTAAAGTAATAAATTTGTGTTCTTTTAAGAAAAAAAAAAAAATTAAGGTTGGGTGCTTCTTCCCCCAACTACAGAAAATTATTTGGAAATGCTGACAGTATTTAATAATAGCATAAGGCAATATGACAGTCTTGTTCACTGCTATATCCAGAATGTAAATGATGTCTGGCACACAGGAGACTCTAAATGAATACATGTTGAATGAATGGCTAAATCCCTGCCACAGTATGTGACATATAGGAGATATTCAGTAATGTATGTTGAATGAATAAATGGGTATATAAAAATTAGATTCATGTACTCTTCAGAAGTTTACCAACTATGTAATATACAGGATACTTATAAAAACAAAAATAAAAAATGCCAAACCTAGCTCCAGATGTCAATGTGTGAATATAATCTATCACAATGCATACAGAACACTGTTTCCTGTATATACTTCTGGTTTTAATGGGTATCCCCAAACCAGCCGTAAATTCCCAGAAATGGTTACCTGACATTTAAGTGTGCTTTTGAGGGAAGAATCTTTCATTCACTAAATTAAATATTTATTGTATGCCTATTCATTGCTCAACCATCATCTACTGAATAGTTTTCCTTATTGACATGGATCATACTGGGTCATCCTTGATAAAAGGTATAACTTCTTGACTTTTAGTCAAAAAAAAAAAAAAACAAAACCCATTGCCATCCAGTCGGTTCTGACTCACAGCAACCCTACAGTCAAAAAGCAAGAGTATATTCTTGCATCACAGTATGATTAATTTTCATTATAAGAGTTTGAAAATTATAATGGTTTAATAGCAATTGTTGTTGTTACACGCCGTCAAGTCAGTTCCGACTCATAGTGACCCTACGTACAACAGAACGAAACACTGCTCTGTCCTGCGCCATCCTCACAATTGTTGCTATGTTTGAGCCCACAGTTGCAGCCACTGCATCAATCCATCTCGTAGAGTCTTCCCTTTTTTTTTGCTGACCTTCTACTTTACCAACCATGATGTTCTTCTCCAGGCACTGGTCCCTCCTGATAACACATCCAAAGTACATGAGATGAAGTCTCGCCATCCTCACTTCTAAGGAGCATTCTGGCTGTACTTTTTCCAAGACAGATTTGTTCATTCTTCTGGCAGTTTGTGGTGTATTCAATATTCTTTCCCAACGCCATAATTCAAAGGCATCAATTCTTTGGTCTTCCTTAATCATCGTCCAGCTTTCGGATGCATACGTGGTGACTGAAAATACTACAGTTTGGGTCAGCTCACCTTAGTCCTCAATGTGACATCTTTGCTTTTTAACACTTTAAAGAAGTGTTTTGCAGCAGATTTGTCCAGTACATTATGTTGATTGATTCCTTGACTGCTTCCATGGGCATTGATTGCAGAGTCAAGTAAAAGAAATCCTTGGCAACTTCACTATTTTCTCGGTTTATCATCATGTTGCTTATTGGTCCAGCTGTGAGGACTTTTTTCTTTATGATGAGGTACAATTCATACCGAAGGCTGTACTCTTCGATCTTCATCAGTAAGTGCTTCAAGTCCTCTTCACTTTCAGCAATTAAGGTTGTGCCATCTGCATATCGAAGGTTGTGAATGAATCTTCCTCCAATCCTAATGCCACGTTCTTCATATAGTCTGGCTTCTTGGATTATTTGCTTAGCATGTAGATTGAATAAGTGTGGTGAAAGGATACAACCTTGATGCGTCCCTTTCCTGATTTTAAACCATGTAGTATCTCCTGTTCGAACAACTGCTTCTTGGTCTAAGTACAGGTTCCGTGTGAACACAATTAAGTGTTCTGGAATTCCCATTCTTCATAATATTATCCATAATTTGTTATAACCTACACAGTTTAATGCCTCTGCACAGTCAATGAAACACATGTAAACATCTTTGTGGTATTCTCTGCTTTGAGCCAAGACCCATCCATTATCAGCCATTATATCCCTTGTTCTACATCCTCTTCTGAATCTGGCTTGAGTTTCTGATAACTGTTTTTGAATTATCTTCAGCAAAATTTACTTGTGTGTGATATTAATGATATTGTTCAATAGCTGTTAATGACTACTACTTACAAGACATTACAAGTAAGGTGAATGACCTGGGATTCATTTTACTTCTTAAGTACCCAGCCTCTGCTGCATGTTACTCAGCCTTGTTATCTTGAATAGTTCTATTAAGCTTCTGCTTTATTGCTACTGTTACATTCTTTCATATAAGGGATTGGACCATTTTTAAACCTCATGTGTCAATACCTGGCTCTCTTGAGATTATTAAATAAGTATGGATAGCTTGGCATCCTATTAGATTACAGGTGTAGAAAGGAGGTGCAATTCAACAGAGATAAGAAATAAAAAGTAATATCTGGATAGTAATCATGATGTTTATATGAACTGGTAAGAAATGGGTTGAAGAGTTTAGAAGAATAGTCACTGAGGTAAGTATCAAAATCATGTCTACAAGAAGAAAAAAATGAGATATAATAGGAAATGGTGACTATAATCAAAGAAATTTGAACAAATAAATGTTCTAATGTACAAAACAAGAAGTCAAGAGCAGTCAAATTTAAATAATTATCATATTTGTGGATTATCTGTGCCCCTTGATTTTCTCTGGATTTGCTAATACCTCCTAAATAAAAAAAAAAAAAATTTTTTTTTTTTTAAATGAAAGGACAGAAACCCTGCCCAGTTAACTGTTAGCCTCACCAACATGTATTTGATGAAGGAAGCATTGAAATTATTCTATAATGCGTAGTTTTATGGGAACTTTGCTTTCATGTGTCTATACTTTGACATCTATTAAATAACTTAGAGTTGGCTACACACCAATAAATTCTACAAGTTCTACCAACTAAATTGTAATAAACTCCAAAGACTAGAAAGATCTTTTTTTTTTTCTTTTCTTTTCTTTTTTTGCTCAATTATGTATAATTCTCTGGTTGGGCTCTTAAAATTATGTACTCTTGGCAAGCAAAAGAAGTTTAAATTTACTCAGTAATTAAAGTTGGTAATGTGCTAAGATGTAAGCTTTATAAAAACACCTGAAAAGTCATGGAAAAATGAGCTGTAATCAATACTACTCTGAGCAGTATTTAGGTCTACTAATAATGAATATCCTCAACTGACAGAGCTGCTTAGAGAAACTCCTCTTTTGACTTCCGTTAAAATGTTTGAAGGTAAAAGGCTTACAGAATCTAGGTATAAAGAAATGCTCCCTGATAGATTCAAACTTGGGAAAAATCACTTGTCTGTGGTTTTTGGTCACTCACAAAATTTTGCCTTGTAGACATATGACATATAGTCACTCTTGTTTAATGTGCTTTTCATGGCAGTTTTTTATAGAAATATCTTCTTAGTGAATATTTGGTATTTTATTGTCCTGAGCCTTGAGAGGTAGCTATTGACACATGAGGTAAATATAAAATGTAATAGCACATGAGGCATCCTCTTGAATGTCTAATACCTTGACTATAATAGGTTACAATAGAAAATCCAGTAAAACTCACACCACCTTAAAAAATAAACAATGTCACAACCCCTCCCCCAAACCAGAAATGAAAAGTATTTATTTCAATTCTCTATCTTGTGTCATTTCTATAAAGAGCCCTAACAACATGTCCTCTGAAGAGGGAAATGATCTCTGTTCTATGTGGTCTTACCTGTTTGTGTAGGCTGATGGATGGAGGGAAGAGTTCCTAACTTTCCCTGCTCTACATAGGTAATCTCAAGTACAAACATTAGTTTGGTTTAATTTAGTATCATATTTGCTAAGGAAACCGTGCCACTCAGATGTGCAGAGGCCACAGCCAGTTCATTCTCTGGTCTGCTTTGCCTGGGAAATCCAGGAAAGGAGGAAATTCACAAGTGGTGTGGAGAAAGTTCCTCTCTATGCCTATCAGGAAGAGCCCCATTTCCTGCTGCAGAAGAAAGTGCATCTGTTACGATTATTACCTAAAATCCAGCAGTATCTGTAGTATTCACTTATAGTGATGCTTTAATCGGCTTCAGTTATTCAATACCACACGTCAGGTTTCCAAAGATGCTAGGACTCTCCCAATACCAACAGATAATACTGGATTGCCTCTCATCTTCCATCTTATTTTATTTAGAAGTGGCTTAAGTTTTGCCAGTATAAAAGTCAGTGTCAGAGACTATTCTTATTGTTCATGGATTTAATGACCCCATCTACCCTGTCCTATAGGGTCACCACCATGAGTCGAAATTGACTTGCCGGCAACGGGTGTTGGTGTGTGCCTGTGTGTATATATATACATATGTAACAAAACTGCCCCCCCACTGGCTTCTCTTCCAAATCAAATCACATATTTAAGAAATAAGTTTAAATGTATAAAAATAGAACCTCAGGATTCAGAAGGAATTCCCATAAAGAATACCAAATTTAAAAACTTGTTGCCATCAAGTTGGTTCCAACTCTAGCAACCCTACAGGACAGAGTAGAACTGCCCCACAGGGTTTCCAAGGAGAGGCTGGTGAATTCCAACTGCTGACCTTCTGGTTAGCAGCTGAGCTCTTAACCACTGCACCCCAGGGTTGTCAAGAATAAAAAAAAAAAAAAATAGGAGTTTAAAATAAATGTAATGAAACAAATTAAATATTAATAGCGACTAACATATAACACACAGGTGCAATGCTAAATTTCATTCGAAAAACTTGGTAGGGATCTCAATAGAAATTCCCAAGATGGAAAAAGCTTCTTCTCCCCACTCCCACCACCACGCTGAGAGATGAGGTGGTAATCCCTGTATCTGCAAAGTGAGAGCCCTGCATGCGCAGGTTTATTTATAACATTTTTCAGCTATGACAAGACATCATTTTTGTGCACTTAGGTGCTATATAATTATTAACCAGAATCCCGGGATTTATTTTTTCAGAGCTGAGTTCCTATTCTGTACTATTTAGGTTGCAAGAATGATAAAATGGCTCTCAAGAAAATGATGGGAACAAGCAGAGCCTCATTTCCAGACCTCTTCTTCGATGCATTTTGATGACTAATGGTGCAACTTTTGAAATGTAAGGAAAAACCTCTAGTAGAAAAAATAAAAAAAAGAAACAATCTTTTTTTTTGGTAAAAATGTATTTTTCTTTACAATTTGGAGGAGAAAATTAATTCATAGCATCATTAAAAATAAAAGCAAACATCTGTAAACTTTCTAACCAGTTTGAATCAGTTAAATTATATTTGCAAGCTGAACACGAGTATCCTATCTATTACCATGTGCTATATAGCAATGGCCATTTTCTGTCTGGAGGGTAAGAGAAGAGTAAGGTTTGGGCTCTGCAGGCCTTCCTGCCCTTCTTCCTGCCTCCTCTGACTTGCCCTCTCTCAAAGGTTACCAACCACTCCGCAAGTGTATAAAAAACAAGTAATTCCATTAATATATATAAAATCACCACTTCAAAACACTGGAAATTAGCAGTACCAAAGCAACAGTTTTATCCTCCTTAGTTTCAAAGGCCAAACACAAAACAGAAAGAAAAACCCCCACCCTAAAATGCAATTCTAAGGGTCCTCTTCCTGGTTCTTACGCTCCTCACCTCTATCTTCCAGAGTTTCCTCCTCACCTCTATCTTCCAGAGTTTCCTCCCAAGTCTTCAGATTGGGGGGCATGTGTGCTTCTTTGCATTTCTTAGTGGGAGGGGTTATCACTTCTATTCACAGCTGAGGGGTGGGAAGGACTTGGAACTGCTGTAGAATGCTGACTTTTTTAAATGTATAGAAGCCAGAAAATCATAGTTATGGTTCCCAAAGGAATAGACTACTGGCATAGTTTATGTAACTGAATTTCTATACCATCAGCAAAACAATGACTTGAATATGTGCCAAAGAGGTAAATAGCAAATTTTATGTAAGCCATAACTCTAAATTTCTTGATTTATTCTTTGATTATTCTTCATTTCAAAATTTAGAAATAACTAATATATTTCCTTTTCCGTACAGGCATTTGTGGCCATGTAACCATAGTTGCTAGGTGTTTAAATCTGGCATAATACCAGTTTACGACACCATAAAGGAAAGAAAACAATAACAACATTAGCCTCCACATTTATCTCTAGGTTCACCAACTTTACAGTGTCTGCATTTTCCCCAGGGATGTTGATGGATGTGCAGGGATCGAATCACACCTCCTCACGTGAATGTCTTGCTGGTCACACACATACATGTACCTTGCCAACACTCAAGGCATGCGATTCAACAGTGAAGTCTGTGGCCTGGCAAAGCTAACTGGAATGTGTAAACTGCAGGCTCATTAGCATTTTGCTCTAAGCCCAAATCACTATCCATTTTCATTTCCTAAACGATTTAGGACCCTGGAGAAGGGGCTACAGCTATTATGTGAGATAAAGTGATATTCTAATGTGTTTTAGTGCAGGAATGCTTAGATCCGTGGAGTGGCTGAGTAAGGCAATAATGTCATAGATTTAAATGAACTGGCAATCTCCTCCTGTTCTCAATCCTTTTGTTCTAAGTAATTCCTCCCTTCTAAAATAACGGAGAGTCACAATGTTTACACTACTTTCCGGCATGGTTCTTCAGTAACCTAAGCAAAGTATAAGGCAATGGAAAAACAATGATTTGCATAATACTATCATCTATTGGAGATTAAGATACATGAAAACAGGAAATTAATCTTAAAACTGAAAAATATCCATTGTCATTCACAAGTATCGCTGCTGTGACTGCTTATACTTTCTGGGTTAAGATTAAACCGAGATGAATCAATCATTTAAGAAAATAATCTTTCATTACTAGAAAATTCAATCTCTTCACCTGATTTAAATTTTTATATTTGATCCTTCTGGTTAAAAATATCAGATTATTAAAAGGGTAAAGTGAATGAAGTAGGCTTCTGGAGGTACATCCTTTAACCAAATTCATTAGTTAGTAACATGGGCTGAAGTCAAGCCTAAAAGCATTCTCATCCTCTTTCAAGTGGCCCATTAAAAGGAGCATGGGCTTTGCAGCCAGAATGATCTGACTTTAAATTCTAGCTGCGTCTCTTGCTAGCTATGAAGTCGGTGAAATCACTTAACATTAAGCTCTAGTTTTTATCCTCTTACAGAGCCCTGGTGGCGCAGTGGTTAAGAGCTTGGCTGCTAACCAAAAGGTCAGCAGTTCAAGTCTATCAGCTGCTCCTTGGAAACCCTATGGGGCAGTTTTACTAAGTCCTACAGGGTCGCTATGAGTCGGAATTGACTTGATGGCAATGAGTTTGGTTTTGAAAGAGCCCTAGAGGGTCGCTATGAGTCAGAATTGACCTGACGGCAGTGGGTGGGTTTTAAGGAGCTCTGGTGGCGCATGAATCGACTTGACGGCACTGGGTGGGTGGCGCGTCAGGTTAACATCACCTACGCTGCAGAGTTGAGAAGTGTCCACAACATGGTTGACCCATAATAAATGGTACTTATTATTGTTATCATAGAAAGGAAACAGGAAGGTACTGATTATTTATGCATTTGAAATGACTCACAAAGCTCTGCATTAATTATACACTGTTCCTCCATAATGATCACAAGATAACGTAATCTCTTGCACGTCATGTAAATATTTCTCCTGAGCGGTCTACCTGTATCATGACAACCCTATTTATTATCTTCATTTTACACATAAGGAAAATGAGGTTCAGTGATTTGTTCAAGGTCATACAGCAGAGGCAGGATTCGAACCCTGGCAATCTGACTGCAGGGTTTACCTTCTGATCACTTCATTACAGAGCTTGGAAATAACAATACTGTAATATAATAGCCACTTACTCAACAAATACATATTTGACTACATACAATGAGTTACATTCTGTGCTAGGCACTAGTATCCAAAACTTTATCAAGACACAGAATCTATACCCCGACAGGAGCTTACAATATGGCGGCTATAAGCAACGATACTACCTCAAAGTTATGACTCAAAAGCCGTGATGTTTCTCTGGATTAAAAAAAGAACAAGTCCTCTTTGTATTACTGTTCTTTAATAACCATACAATTCTAAAACTTATGGCAGAACCATAATTTACTTAGAGAACTAATCAAGGCTTCTACATCTTCTGGATAAATGTGAATAAAATTCATCCTGCACTTTGTTCATTTTTATGTCGACATGTTTTAAGAACAGATAGAACAATATTGTTCTGTAATTGCTATAGTGTGTCTAACATATTATTAGCAGAACGGGCCATAAAAAGAATTTCTGATCATTAACAATACCATAAGTTTGACTAAAAGGTAGATCAATGGTAAAGGTAACTGAAAAAAGTAGCATGGGAAGCTAGATAAAAAGGCCTAATAGGCACACATAGATAAGAACAGCGACCCTGTGATTAGGTATCTTGATCTCCTGCCTCTATTCTTTTTGTCTTTTCCTTCGTCATCCCCCTCTTATAGTCTCAATTTGTATTTTTCACTCTCTCAAATGCACAAATAGCAAAACAGACATGGTTCTGAGTCCCTGAAAATACTTTATGAACTTTAAAAACAGGAAAAGAATAGTTATGTTATAAAAATCAAAGAGCAATTGTGGATAATGTAAAATGTAGATAAAATACAGTGATGATGTTTAAAGAAAACATTACTCTTATTGCCATTTTGACGATTTTTTTTTGTTTCAAAAAACCGTACTACTACTGTATACTACTAAATAATGATGTAAATTAAAATTGGACCAATAGTCTAATAGCAGTAGGTTGTGCCTTTTATCCTTCTTAAGGGGAAACAGGTTGTTCTGACGCCAAGTGGATTAGTAAAAGAAATGGAATTATTTTCAGCTCTGCTTGGGTGAAGGTTAGGCTAAAGAACAATGATTTATTTTTCATCATTGTTTAATAAGTAACTGCAAAGGGATCAAAGAGCAGTTAGCAACATGAAAATCAAATGGAAAAGATGTTGCGATTGATCTTTTAAAAAGGCACCTAGCATGATTAGTATAAAACTATTGGTTTTGCAAGTAACATCAGTCTAGGCACGAATGCCGTATCCCCGGTTCCCTTTACAAAAGGGCAGTGCTCTCAGTAGACCACACAGTGCTCACCTGATTTTGTGTGTCTTCTGGCAACACCTGGCATATGGCTGAAACTTGCAGGAATTCTCCCAGATTTGGTTACTTCCTGTCCCTCTTTTTTATTGATTGTCTGCAATTCCCTCAGTTAAAAACGTGCATCCTTTATATTTTTGAAGTTTATTTAGTGCTGTGGCGCTAGCAGTGCTGTTGTGGAATCTTGATTTTTTTTTTTTAAAGAGCAAGTCTGAAGGTCCCTTGCAGTCAGGTTTCAGTGCCCTGATTGAATCTCTCATTTGCTTATGTACAGAATACTTTTACATTTGCTTTTTACTTTGCTTTGTTGGCTTGAAACTTCCTGGACAAAGAAAACTGTAGGGAAGCATCGTTTAGAATTATTGCCTAATAACTGGCATTTAATTTAAATCATGCCTTATTGTGGGTTATAGTTAACATTCCAATGCCCTTTTCCTTTTTGATTCAGTCATTACGGGATGACATCAATGATTTTTTGTAGTAAAAAAATATTCATTTTTGTGAGTCATTTCACCTCCTCAGATCCTCAGGCTTAACTTTATTTGTGCGGTTTATTCAAACAGTGGTTTTCCTTATGAAATCATGGAAGTAGGAACCATCTGGAAAGGTTACTGTGGAAACAGCAGGGGCTGGGGAGTGGGGGTGGGGCTAGACAGCAAGAGATGCCATGACAACCTTTTTCGGGTTTCCCAGGAAACATGGGTTGCTATGGGAACTGCATCAGTCAGGTCCGAATTAGTAACTTCCACTGGAAGGGGTGTCTGCCACTTTAATCTTCTTGTGATACTGCAGAAGCTTATCTCACAGATGCCTTAGGAAAATTTTTGTTTCTCTCAGCAGTACTGAAAAACATCTGTTTCTAGGCTTTGTTAGGTCTTGGCTGGGACACAAGCAAGGAACTTCTTCGTGGGGATTAACTTTTAACCTAATACTTTCAAAATGCTTAACAAGCCAGGAAGAGTTAAACTAATTAGTCAGGTCAGGACATCTTGGGCATTTCCCTTTGTTCAAAGTTGCAGCGACCCTTAAAATTCCAGTAGGAGGAAGGTTCAAATAGAAATTCCAGTCAAAAACCAAATAAACTTATGGTGGGTTTACAAGTCATTGTTCTAATTAGACTTTCCATCCACATATCCACAGGGTAGGCAGTGAGTTAAATATTCAATAATGTCGGAGGGTCCACCCAACTGAAGCATCATTTGAGCACCTGTCTGCTGTACTCAGTAAAGAAAAACCACCTTTATATTTTGAGGTCAAACTGTTATCTAACTGCTCTTTAGTTTCATTTCCCCCCAGGATGTACTTTTTTTTTTTTTTTAATAGGGCGTGTACTAGAAATCAAGTTTAAGGTAACAGTTTGTTGTTTGCAATTTTAAGAGACAGGGAGAGAAAGAAAAAAAAAAAAAAAAGAGGGGAGCTGAGAGAATGCAGGCCACTCGCAAAACAGACCCTGTCTCAGTATGAAGCATTAGGGCGAGGGAGAATGAAGTGCGCCTTCCATGTCCCAGTGTTCTTGCCTTGATGAATGGTCCGGAAACGTATAAAACAAGGGTATACACAGACCAAGGGGGGCACATTCCACACAGTACTGAGCACAGTATGTCACTTATATCATCTATTAAACATCGGTGAATATTTTCTTGATGCTGACACAGGAGTTTGGGTTATTGTTCGTGGTGCAGGTGGCAGTGGAATTGCCGGTCTTGAAAGGGGTCTGGGGGAAGGCGCTATGGTTCATACCCCCCTCTTCGATCACCATATACTCCGACTTACTCAGAGTTGAGTTACTCCTTGCTTTTCGCAGCTCCTCGGCTGAAGAGGAGAGGTGCTGGCAACTCCCCACGTGCATGTACTGAGCTTGCTCTTCCCCTTCTGTCTCGCGGTGGTAGAAGTAATTGAAGTTGGAAACAATGACAGGAACTGGCAAAGCAATGGTCAAGACACCAGCGATGGCACACAGCGATCCCACAATCTTGCCCCCTATGGTCACTGGGTGCATGTCACCATAACCTACTGTTGTCATGGTTACCACTGCCCACCAGAAGGCGTCTGGGATACTGCTAAAACCCGAAGTGGGGTCGTCTGCCTCGGCAAAGTAGACCGCACTGGAAAAAAGGATGACCCCGATAAAGAGGAAGAAGATGAGCAGTCCCAACTCCCTCATGGAAGCCTTCAGCGTCTGCCCCAGGATCTGCAGCCCCTTGGAGTGGCGGGAGAGCTTGAAGATGCGGAAGACCCTCACCAGGCGGATGACCCTCAGGATGGCCAGGGACATGGCCTGCTGTCCATTGCCCTGTCGCTCAGCCAGCTCGGTGCCCAGAGTGATGAAATAAGGGATGATGGCCACGATGTCTATCAGGTTCATGATATTTCGAGAGAAGGTGGCTTTGCTGGGGCAAGCGAAGAAGCGCACCAGCAGCTCAAAGGAGAACCAGATGATGCACAGGGTCTCCACCACGAAGAAGGGATCCGAGAAGCTGGAGGCTCCCGCGGGGGCACCCGACGTACCGTTGCTGGCCGCCTGGAACAGGTCCTGGGACGGCGAGGCGAGGTAGTCCTCGTCGCGGAACTCGGGCAGCGTCTCCAAGCAGAAGATGACAATGGAGATGAGGATGACGAGCACGGACACGATGGCGATGCCCCGGGCCGGCCCGGAGCTCTCCGGGTACTCGAAGAGCAGCCACACCTGGCGCTGGAAGTCGCGGCGGGGCAGGGGCCG
This sequence comes from Elephas maximus indicus, assembly GCF_024166365.1. Lineage (NCBI taxonomy): Eukaryota > Metazoa > Chordata > Mammalia > Proboscidea > Elephantidae > Elephas > Elephas maximus. The sequence goes on along the minus strand of NC_064821.1, from coordinate 170,522,064 downwards.
CTCCTCCTCCCGCAGGAAGCCCTCGTCCTCGCGGAACTTCTCCATGGCCTCCTCGCCCAGCTGGTAGAAGCGGATCTCCTCGGAGAAGATGTCGATGGGCACGTTGACCGGGCGGCGGATGCGGCCCCCGGACTGGTAGTAGTAGAGGATGGCGTCGAAGCTGGGCCGGTTGCGGTCGAAGAAGTACTCGTTGCGGAGCGGGTCGAAGTACCGCATGCGCCGCTTGGGGTCGCCCAGCAGCGTCTCCGGGAACTGGCACAGGGTCTTGAGCTGCGTCTCGAAGCGCAGCCCGGAGATGTTGATCACCACGCGCTCCCCGCAGCAGTCCTGCTCGCCGGAGGCCGGCAGCGCGGGCGCCAGCGGCTCGTAGCGGTCGCAGCCCCCGCCGCCGCCACCGCCACCGCCGCCGCCCTGGGGCGGGCCCCCGCCGCCGTCGGCCGCCTCCGGCTCCAGCAGGTGGTCCCCGGGCACCACGGTCATGTCCGGCGGCAGCTCGGCGCCGGCGGCGGGCTCGGCGTGGCCGGGGTTCCGCAGGGTGTGGGCGCCGCCGCCGCTCGCCGGCTGCTGGGGAGGGTGGGCGCAGTGGCGGGCGGAGGGCGGCGGCGGCGAGCGCAGGAGGCTGAGGTGCTCGTCCATGCGGCGGGGAAGCGGCGGCGGCGGGCCCGCGGCGCCCCTCCTCGCGCTCCCCGCCCCTCGGCCGCCTCCGCCCCCGAGCCCAGCCCGCCGCCTGTTGCTGCCGCTGCTGTCGCCGCGGCCGCCGCGAGGCTCAGTCTGCGTCTGGCGCGCTGGCCGGACTCCTCGGGAGAGACGCCTCCGCAGCCCTCCTCCTCGCTCCCCTCCGCCCCTTCCCCGCGGGCGCGCGCCCGCCCCTCCGCGTCCCCTCCGGATTCCCGCCCACCGCGCGGGCGCGCGCCCCGATCCCCGGGTACCGCCGGGAGCTGCCCTGCGCGCGGGCCCTCGCCGCCCCTCTGCCTTACGGAAGCGCCGCGTTTTGCACCTCGGTGGCCCCAGGCCCTGTCCGCGTGGCGGCGTCCCCGTCGCGGGGCGCTTCTCGGCCCATCCCGGGCCCACCCCTCGGCCCGCGGGCCAGGCGAGTTCTGCCCGCGACCCAGTGAATGCCCGGCCTCCTCGTCCTCCACGCTCCACCTGGGCCGGCACTGGGGAGGCGAGGCCGGCGGAGCCCAGGTGGCCGCGGCGGAGGGGGCCGAGGAGGAAGGACGCAGCGGATACGCACTCAGACCCGAGTGATGGCTAGGGAGGGAGAGAGGGAGTACCAGGCCAGGTGGGCGCCCTGGGGGAAGAGGCAAGCTTGGTGCCAGCACCCTGAGTTCACTTGAGGGTAGAACGCTGCCAGGCGAGGAGGTCTCTAAATAATTCATCTCCCGCTTGGATGAGAAGCCAAACCGAGTAATGGGTGCTGATGGGTTTCGCACCCGGAGTCTGAAGAAAATGGATCTTTAAAGGGGTTCAGGTACCTCGCTTCTAGTGTGAATAGCTCACATTAACTTTGTAGCTGAGATTTCAGCTACTGGGAAGAACCAAGGACCAAGTCTCTGGTTGGAACTGGCGACGGCAGCCTGGCCTTTTTAAGTACAGTGAGATTTCCTATCGGTGGGAAAATAAGAGGAAAGCCAAAAAGGAAATGCCCCATGTCTAATCCGTGTACAAGGAGCCGGTTACGCTCTCGGTGGCTGATGAAGCTCTCAGCTGCTAACAGTTCAGCAGGAGAAAGATCTGGGGATCTTCTCCCGTAAGGATGGAACCAAAAATCGAAAGATTAAACTGAAAAAAAACAAACCTGTTGCCATCGAGTGGATTCTGGCTCATAGTGACCCTGTTAGAGTAGAACTGTCCCACAGGGTAGGGAAGCAGACTGCCGCATCTTTCTGCCGCTGTGCAGGCTGGTGGGTTTCAACCGCTGACCTTTTCTTCTGGTAGAGATTCAAGCCTGTAAAACTCTGTGGGGCCATTTCTGCTCTGTCAGATGGGGTTGCTATGGGTGGAAAATCCATTCTACCTACCTGACAACAACAGTCTGTGTGGTTAGAAAGTCTAAGGTAACTACGATTAAGTCGGGGAGGTGGGGGAGTAAGGGAGAGGAAGAGCAGGACCTGTACCTAGACTCTCTACTTATGTTCCACCACTGCCCTTGAAGTTGTTAAACTGAGGAACCCTGGTGGCAGTGGTTAAAGGGCTCTGCTACTAACCAAACCCTGATGGCGTAGTGGTTAAGTGCTACGGCTGCTAACCATAAGGGTCGGCAGTTCGAATCCACCAGGAGCTCCTTGGAAACTCTATGGGGCAGTTCTACTTTGTCCTATAGGGTCGCTATGAGTCGGAATCGACTCGACGGCACTGGGTTTGGTTTGGTTTGTTTTTACTAACCAAAAGTTGATTGGAACATACTGGCTGCTCTGCGCTCTGCAGGAGAAAGATGTGGTATTCTGTCTCTGTAAAGATTTACAGCCACAGAAACCCTATGGGGGCAGTTCTACTGTCCTGTAGGGTCACTATGAGATGGAATCGACTGGACAGCCGTGGGTTTGATTTAATTTTAGTTGTTAAACTGGAAGAACTTTCATTCCCCAACTTGTACTTCTGTTAACTCGATTTTGGGCTGGAAATAACAACTTACGTTTATCCCCTTTGAACTTAAACTTTCTCCAAATTGTTGTGGTCTCTTTGAGCACAATTTGTCTTTCCAGACATTTTAGCAACTCCAATTTAGAGTCAACTCTAGCTTTAAAAATGTGTTTTCTACTGTGTCATTCAAGTCATTTACAAAAGAGAAACTGTTGTCTAGACAACTCCCTCACCTATCAAACATTAGCTGACAATTTGAAGAGTGATTTGTGGTCATCCCCATCACTACTTTCAACCATGAAGTTCTCTAGGACAGAGACTAGGTCTTACCAAATTCTTATTCCTAGCAACTACCAGGAGTCCCTGGGTGGAGCAAACAGTTAAGTGCTCAAATATTAGGTGTATTAGTCATCTAGTGCTGCTATAACAGAAATACCACGAGTGGATCGCTTTAACAAAGAGTTTATTCTCTCATAGTCCAGTAGGTTAGAAGTTTGAATTCAGGGCCTCGGCTCCAGGGGAAGCCTTTCTCTCTGTCAACTGCGGAGGAAGGTCCTTGTGATGCATCAGTCTTCCCTTGGTCTGGGAGCATCTCGGTGCAGGAATCTCCAGTCCAAAGGATGCACTCTGGTTCTGGCACTGCTTTCTTGGTGGTATGAGGTCCCCATGCCTCTCTGCTCACTTCTCTCTTTTATATCTCAAAAGAGATTGGTTTAAGACACTATCTAGTCTTGTAGATGTAATCAATGTAACCGCCACTAATCTATCTCATTACATCATAGTGATAGGATTTAGAACATACAGGGAAATCACATCAAATGACAAAATGGTAGACAATCATACTGGGAATCATGACCTAGCCATGTTGACAGGTATTTAGGGGGGACACAATTCAATCCATGACACTAGGTTGGCAATTCGAACCTACCCAGAGGCACCTCAAAAGACGGACCTAGTAATCTGCTTCACAAAGGTCACAGCCTTCAAAACCCTATGGAACCATTCTACTCTACACACATGAGGTCATCATGAATTGGAACTGACTTAACGGCAACTAACAAAAACAGCAACTACCAAAGTGTTTGGTAAATAGTAGGAATTCGGTATATGTTTGTTGAATTATTCCCCAACAAGTGGTTCTTTGTATTTCTGTCTTGGAATACAGACGTTTCTTCTTTCTGAGTCCAGGAACCTGAGATTCCTGGAATGGGGAGTAAGAGGAAACTGAGCACACAGTACATTACTCAGTTATCCAAAAGGGCTTCCACCTTTGGCTCTCCTGGGTGCACCAAGCACCCATGTTCTTCACTGTCCATTCATCTTCCACTTCACCTCCACATCAGTGCCGGATACTGCAGTCACATATGTTGAAAGATGGTAGAAGTAGGCAACCACAGGAACTCATAAAACTCCAGAATACTGTTTTGTGTGGCAGCCATGCCATTATTTTATGTATATTTTTTGAGCAGGTGATTAGAGCAGCAGGATAATCATTGGTATATTTAAATCTAAGCATAAGACAGACTGCTTGCTGCAAAGATAGCTAATAGAAAAGCAAAGACCCTATTTTTTTAGACCAAATGTTCAATGCACCTCTATGTCTGACTTGGAAATTGATTTATATTCCTCCTTTTGCAGGAATTAGTGCTGAAATGAATATTAATAGCAAGGAAGACCAGAGTAGAGGACTGTCCTGTGATGGATAGTCACAAGTTTCTCCCTGCTGCTCTCTCCTTAATTTTTTTTGTCATTGTAGTTATTATTTTTAATTGTGCTTTAGATGAAGGTTTACAGAGCAAATTAGTTTCTCATTAAACAATTAATACACATATTGTTTTGTGACATTGGTTGCCAGCCCTGCGATGTGTCAACACTCTCTCCTTCTCAACCTTGGGTTCCCCATTTACATTTCCTGTCCCCTCCTGCCTTCTTGTCCTTGCCCCTGGGCTGGTGTGCCCATTTAGTCTTGGATATATGGTCGAACTATGTGTGTTATTGTTTGCTTTATACTCACACCCATCCACTGCGGTCGAGTCGATTCCGACTCATAGCAACCCCATAGGACAGGGTAGAAATGCACCATAGAGTTTCCAAGGAGCACCTGGCAGATTTGAACTGCTGACCTCTTGGTTAGCAGCCGTAGTACTTAACCACTACACCACCAGGGTTCCCTGTTTGTTTTATAGGCCTGTCTGCTCATGAGGAACCTTTACATAGATCAAGAGGCAGTTGTTCAGACGGAACAAGGGGATACTGATTGGTTTAAAGTCAGGAAAGGTGAACGTCAGGGCTGTATTCTTTCACCATACCTATTTAATCTGTATGGTGAACAAATAATATGAGAACCTGGACTATATCAAGAAGAACGGGGCATCAGGATTGGAGGAAGGCTCATTAACAACCTGCGTTATGCAGATGACACAACCTTGCTTGCTGAAAGTGAAGAGGACTTGAAGCACTTACTAATGAAGATCAAAGACCATAACCTTCAGTATGGATTACAGCTCAACATAAAGAAAACAAAAATCCTCACAACTGGACCAATGAGCAACATCATGATAAATGCAGAAAAGATTGAAGTTGTCAAGGATTTCATTTTACTTGGATCCACAATCAACAGCCATGGAAGCAGCAGTCAAGAAATCAAAAGACGCATTGCATTGGGCAGATCTGCTGCAAAGGACCTCTTCAAAGTGTTGAAGAGCAAAGATGTCACCATAAAGACTAAGGTGCGCCTGATCCAAGCCATGGTATTTTCAATCACATCATATGCATGTGAAAGCTGGACAATGAATAAGGAAGACCGAAGAAGAGTTGACGCCTTTGAATTGTGGTGTTGGTGAAGAACATTGAATATACCATGGACTGCCGAAAGAATGAACAAATCTGCCTTGGAAGAAGTACAACCAGAATGCTCCTTAGAAGCAAGGATGGCGAGACTGTGTCTTACATACTTTGGACATGTTGTCAGGAGGGATCAGTCCCTGGAGAAGGACATCATGCTTGGCAGAGTACAGGGTCAGGTGAAAAGAGGAAGACCCTCAACGAGGTGGAATGACACAGTGGCTACAACAATGAGCTCAAGCATAACAGGGATTGTAAGGATGGCGCGGGCCCGGGCAGTGTTTCTTTCTGTTGTGCATAGGGTTGCTATGAGTTGGAACCGACTCGACGGCACCTAACAACAACAACAACAATCTTTGGCTGAAGGGTGAAACCTCAGAAGTGACTTCAGCACTGAGTTAAAAGGGTGTCCGGGGCCATACTCTTGGGTTTTTTCCAGTCTCTTTCAGAGCAGTATGTCTGGCCTTTTTTTGTGAGCTTGAATTTTATTCTACATTTTTCTCCAGCTCTGTCTGGGACCCTCTGTTGTGATCCTTGTCAGAGGAGTCAGTGGTGGTAGCCAGGCACCATCTTTTTGTGATGGACTCAGTCTGGTGGAAGCTGTGGTAATTGTGGCCCATTAGTCCTTTGTACTAATCTTTCCCTTGTGTCTTTGGTTTTCTTCATTCTTCCTTGCTCGAGATGGGGTGGGACCAGTAAACATGTCTTAAATGGCCACTCACAAGCTTTTAAGACCCCAGAAGCTACTCACCAAACAAAGTAGGATGTTGAACATTTTCTTTATAAACTGTATTACGCCAATTGAGCTGAATGTTCCTTGAGACCATGGTCCCCAGCCCTCAGCCCAGTATATTTCCTTTAATTTTATGTGTCTGCCTTGTCTGAAAGACTCTTACAATGAGCTTCTTAGGAGAGCCTTTACTTTGTTATATTTGAGGCCCAGAGAAGTTTAGCAATTTATTCAGGCTCACACAGCTAGTTAGTGGCAGAGCTGGGCCTAATGTCTTGGACCATTTCCAAATCCAATGTGTGTTCTACTGTATCACACTGTGAAACTCTTATGTTGATCGCTGTGAGTGCTTAATAAATACTAGATTTCTAACAGCAGCCTATTTGATTCTGAGTGCTGACTAGTTCACTTTAATTCATATTTATTTTCACATGAAACCTTCTGACAACTAGCCTGTTGTCTATAGGGAGTGAGTTGGTGGGCACATTCTGGCACTGTTGGGCTGCAGAACCCATCACAACAAATCAGTGTCAAAAATGGCACTTCAGCAGGAACACATACCATTTATGTAGTACCCCCAACTGAGTAGCTCAAAATGATTTAAAAAGATCTCATTAATCCTCATGACATCCCTGTGGGATAATAATAATATTATTATAATGTTTAAGTGTAGAATTGTGGCAAAGCCAACAGCTTCATTGGCTATGTGTGGGATTTCCTCATATTTCAGTCTTCAATATTACAGCCCAAGTAAAACTATTAGGTTTGCAAATCACAGAGGTAACCTTGGGGTTTGGGCTCTTTTGGGCTTGTTTAGGTACAGTGGTTAAGAGCTCAGGCTGCTAACCAAAATGTCAGCAGTTCAAATCCACCAGCCACTTGTTGGAAACCCTATGGGGCAGTTCTACTCTGTCCTAGAGGGTCGCTAGCCTAAGTCGGAATTGACTCCATGGCGACAGGTTAGGCTAGCTTGGGTTTCCTATTGACCACAGCAGTACTAGAAATAGCTCACCAGTTGCTTGCCAGATAGTAAGCAGCATTTGGGATTAGGCCAGATGTGTTTCAGAGTAGACAAGGCAGGCCTAGAGATCATCACTATTCCACAATTGTAAAGCAGTGAATGGAGAAAGAACATCTACCATGTTTTAGCAAGACACTGTTCTAGGTACTGTGGAGGAGTGAAGTTTAAGCATGAGCCTTGCCCTTAATAGCCTTACATTGAAAACAGAAGATGAGATATAAACCCATGAAAAAAATTTTAAAAAACTTTTTTATTGTGTTTTAGGTGAACATTTACAGCACAAATTAGTTTCTCATTCAAAAATTTATACAGTTTTTTTGTGTGTCATTGATTGCAGTCCCCACAATGTGTGAGCACTGTCCCCCTTTCCCTTTACACCCCAGGTTCCCCATGTTCATTCGTCTAGGTTTCCTGTCCCTTCCTGCCTTCTCGTCTTTGCTTTTGGGCAGATGTTGCCCATTTGGGCTCATATACTACTTTGAACTAAGAAGCATTTTTCTCACATATGTTATTGTTTGTTTAATAGGCCTGTGTAATCTTTGGCTGAAAGGTGAACTTTAGGAGTGGCTTCAGTTTGAATAGGCAGGGTGTTCAAGGGCCACAGTCTTGGGGGTTTCTCCAGTCTCTGTCAGACCATCAGCCTGGTCTTTTCACGTGTGTGTGTGTGTGTGTGTGTGTGTGTGTGTGTGTGTGTGTGAATTTGAATTTTGTTCTGCATTTCTCTCCCACTTTGCCTGGGACCCTCTATTGTAATCCCTGTCAGAGCGGTAGGTGGTGATAGTCGAGTACCATCTAGTTCTTCTGGGCTCAGGCCGATGGAGGCTGTGTTTCACATGGTCCATTAGTCGTTTGGACTGGTATTTTCCTTGCATCTTTGGTTTTCTTCATTCTCTTTTGGTCTGAATGTGATGGGACCAATAGATGTATTTTCCATGGCCTGTTGCAAGCTTTTAAGACCCCAGATGTTACTTACCAAATTAGGATGTAGAACACTTTCTTTATGAACTATGTGATGCCAACTAAGCTAGATGTCCCACTGAGACTATGGTCCTCAGCCCCAGTCACTTGATCCCTCAAGGTGCTGGAATGTATTTAGGAAGCTTCTATGGCTTTGTCTTGGTCAAGTTGTGCTAACTTCCCCTATATTGTGTGTTGTCTTCCTTTCACCAAAGTTAACACTTGTCTACTATCTAGTTAGTGATTTTCCCTTCCCACCCATCCTCTTCCTGGAAGCAATTAAAGCTTGTTTTTTTCTGTGTGTAAACCTTTTTTTGAGTTCTCATAATAGTGGTCTCATACAGTATTTATCCTTTTATAATTGACTTACTTCACTCAGGATAATGCCCTCTAGATTCATCCATGTTGTGAGATGTTTCTCAGATTCATCATCGTTCTTTATCATTGCGTAGTATTCCATTGTGTGTGTGTACCATAGTTTGTTTATCCATTCTTCTGTTGATGGACACTTAGGTTGTTTCCATCTTTTTGCTATTGTGAATAATCCTCCAATGAACATGGGTGTGCATATGTCTATTCGTGTGACGGCTTTTATTTCTCTAGGATATATTCTATGAGTAGGATTGCTGGATCATATGTTATTTCTATTCCTAGCTTTTTAAGGAGGCACCATATGGTTTTCCATAGTGGTTGTTACCATTTTACATACCCACCAGCAGTGCATAAGACTTCCAATCTCTCTGCAACCTCTTCAACATTTTTTCTTTTCTGTTTTTTTGATTCTTGTCAGTAATGTTGGGTACAATGATACTGCATTGTAGCTTTGATTTGCATTTCTCTAATAGCTGATGATCACAAGCATTTCCTTATGCATCTGTTAGCTGCCTGAATGTCTTCTTTGGTGAAGTGTCTGTTCATATACTTTGCCCATTTTTTAATTGGATTATTTGCCTTTTTGTTGTTGAGGTATTGCAGAATCTTGTAGCTTTTAGAGATTAGACCATTATTTAACATGTCATGGCCAATTTTTTTTTTTTTTTCCTGCCTGTAGGCTCTCTTTTTACTTGCTTGGTAAAATCTTTTGATGGGCATAAGTGCTTTAATTTTTAGGAACTCTCAGTTATATAGTTTATCTTCTGGTGTTAGTGCATCCTTAGTTATGGTTCGTATTGAATTTATGCCATGTATTAGGGCCCCTCCATGAAAATTTTTACACAATATTAGTTAACAATACAAGACAATAGTGCCAGAAATGTCAGAAGCCACAATTTGTTATGGGTTGAATCGTGTCTTCCCAAAAGATATGCTGACCTGTGAACATGACCTTATTTGGAAATAGGGTCTTTGCAGATGGAATCAAGTTAAGATGGATGGGCCCCCATCCTATGTGACTGGTGACATTGTAAGAAGAGGAGAAGAGACTCAAAGAGGCAGGTGCAGAGGGAAGATGGCCATGTGAAGGTGGAGGCAGAGATTGGAGTTATGCTTCCACAAACCAAGGAACACTTGGGGTTTCCAGAAGCTGAAGGTGGTAAGGAAGTATCCTCCCCTAGAGGCTTCAGAGGGAATATGGTCCTTCTCAGTCTTTAATTTCAAATTTTTAGGCTCCAGAACTGTGAGATAATAAATTTCTGTTGTTTTAAGCCACCCAAGTTTGTGGTAATTTGTTATGGCAACTCTGGGGAACTAATACACCCTCTGACTATTGAGTCTACTCTAGCCAAGATGGCTGCCTTGCTTTTTCTCAGTTATACCAAGCTGGTCCTTACTTCAGGGCCTTCCTACTCACTCTTTTCTCTGCCTAAGATGCTCTTCCTCCAGACTTTCACTTGACTCTCTCCATCACTTTAGGTCTTCATTCAAAATGTCACTTCATCAGAGATGACTTCCCTGACCACAGCCGCCCAATTTCTAACAGTTTTCCTTCCCCTCCCCCCTTGGTAATGTTCTAGCTCCTTAGCTGCTTTATTTTTCTTCCTTGCATTTATTTACTTGAAATTAAATTTATATTTTCCTGGTTACTTGCTTATTGACCATTTCCTGCACTGAAATGTAAACACCATGATGGCAAGATTTTGTCCTTTTCACTTTCGTATCCCCCAAATCTACAACAGTACCTGACTTATTGCAGATATTTAATCAATATAGGTAGAATGGAGGAAAGAAAAGGTGCATAATGAAAGTACAAGGCATATTAAGAAACAGTGAGTGAACTAGTTTTGCTGGTTGTAGACGGGTTATACTGGAGAGGCATCTGCCCAGTTCTGGTTCTTTTTCATGGAGCCAGCTGGGCTGTGCAGATATGCAAGAATTGCCTTTAAAAATGACACTTCTTCCACTTCTATCTCCATTCCCTTCTCCCCACCATCCTAGATATGTCTATCCTGCACTCTAGAATTATACTTTAAACTGTGCACTTGGTTGTTCTTCCTTCAGATACCCCAAACAATATTTATAGCACCGAACTCTTTATTTTTTTCTCAAACTTACATATCTCTCTGTATGAAGTTTCATACTAGAAAATTCAGAATCATTCCTGATCCTTCACCCCCCTCCCCCATTCAGTTGCTCACTAAGTGCTTTCTATTCTCTCTCCAAACCCTCTCAACCCTGTCCTCTCCTCTCCATTCCACTGCCACTGCCCCAGTTCAGGTTGCCATCAGAGTTTCATAATAGGCTCCCTGCTTCCAGTTTCTCTTTTATGTATTTCATCCTCAAGGAAGTAGTTATTTTTGTAAAGCATAGGTTTGGTCCTGTTGCTCTCAGTACTGCCATGATGATAGTTGAGCCCTGGCTCTGACCTGTTGTTCTGGAAGCAGCTCCTGTGTTCTCTCCACCCACCTGGCTGGTCCATTCGCACTGCCATGCCCTTGCTCATGCTGACTGCTCATGCTCTAGCTTACTGAACGCCCTTTGCACTTTTTTTCCAAGGCCTAGCTCAGAGGTCACCTCTTTTGAGACCTCACCCTCCCTGTCAGTCATGATTATTACTTTAAAGAAAACTCAAAAGTAGTAATGAATGAAGTCATGATACTTTCTCATCAGAAGGCCTAAGGCATTTTGTTCAGAGTATTACTGTGCTATATTTAGGTCTGTATAATGCACTCCATCTCCCTGTGAGAAGGTAAACCCCATAATACTAATAGCTAACATAAAAATACTGAGCAGTAAATACACTATGCTAAGCCCGGCACTGTGTTAAGCACTTTACACACAATAACCTCCAACAGTTCTGTAAGGCAGATAATATCACTACTATCCTATTTCAGATGGAGAAACTAAATGCAGGACTGTAAAGTCACTTGTCCAAGGTCACACAGGTACAAAATGGTGAACCAGGATGCAAGCAGAGAAATCCACCTTCTCAGTTCTACCCCAGGCCACTTCTGTGAGGATTAGAGGCCTTTTTTCATTCATCTTTCTATTTCCAGTCTCCAATTGTCTTAGGCTGGGTTCTCTAGAGAAGCAAAAGCAGTAAAGTGAATAAATACACATAGAGAGATTTATATTAAGGAAACAGCTCATGCAATTTTAGGGGTTGGAATGTCCCAAGTCCTTGGATCAGGATAGAGTCCTTTCCCAATTCACGGAGTCGCAGAAGCTGGTGAACCCAAGATGAGCAGGTTGGAGAGCAGGGATCCCGCTCACAGGTTGTGATGGTTGAGGAATCCGCAAGGTCAGCAGGCAAGGCTGCAAGGTTTCTCCTGAGTCACTTAGCTGCAGGGGCTGGCAAACCCAAGATAGGCAGGTCGGGGAGCAGGACTCTTGGTCACAGGCCCTGAAGATTGGTGAATCCCAAGATGGACACATAAGCTTAAGTTTCAAGAACCAGAGGTCAGACAAGAGACAGCTGCTGGGTCCAGAACAAGCCAACAACCTTTGCAGGGTGAGCAGGAAGGAAGTAGGTGGTGGAAGGTGGAGAGATGAAGGCTGAGGGGGCAGTGAACCACTGCAGGCCCCACCCCTGCAGGTAACACTCAGCAGATTCCATCATGCGGGTGATCACATATCAAATTTCAACAGGGAAGTGACCACAACATTATACAACTGCCAAAACCCTGAGAATTATGGCCCAGCCAAGTTGACACACAATCTTAACCATCACACCAATATTCCACTGACATCATAAATGCCTTTGAGTAGTATAATAGAAGAAAAAGGGTTATGAAGTATGACTACTTATTCATTAAAAAAGTGATGTAATAGGTAGGCTATGATGAAGGTGTGAGTCCTGTTCCTCAATACAAAAGTTATAAATGTGCTTTCTTGAACTTGTACCATTTTTTAAGAGCTAAGGAAGATGCTAGATGCAGCAAAATTATTCCAGAAGTGGGTGCAGTTACAGGCCCTGACTGGGGTTAAGATGGTTCTCTGGTGTTGCTGTGCACGTCAGAATGGCCCAGCAGTCCAAGCTCTGTGTTCTCACATGGCAGGATGATTAAAAGAAAATTCTAGTTAGGCAGATTGAACTTCCGTCAGTGAGTATGCCAACCAAAGAGTTAAAAGTATTGTTAGGCCACTCATTTAAAACAAGCCCAATGCTTTCTTCTTGAGCTTCCATGTGCTTGAGAGAGCAATCAGACACCAAAACACCTGCTTGGTCTTTTGTGGCTCTGGTTAATTTACTGAAAAAGCAGTCACAGTCACACCTCTCATCATGGAGGAGATGTGCAATTAATGACGAGATAAGCAGTAAAGCCCCCTGGTATGTACCAATTAATGGTTTGCAGATGGGAATGTTTTCAACATTTGTGGAAATGGTCAAAGAGCTTTAGAAAATTAACAAATGTATTAACTTTTTTTTTTTTTTAAGCAAGATGCACATTGCAAGTAGTACTTTCACTTACTTTGACCATAATTTTCTGCAGAGTGGACTTGACCAAGAGTGTTTTAAAATATCTAGAAAATTCCTTGTTCAATGTGTTTATTTCTTCCATGAGATAGTGTGTCATGAGGCTATGGGCAAGCCACAATAAAATTAATTTTAAGTGCTAAAGGGGCTTGTTTTAGTCACATGATTGAGTTGACATTGATGTGAACTATTGAACATAAATTGACAGGAAATTTTAAAACTTTAGCAAAAATTTATGGAAATCTATCAAAACACTATAAGGTCAAGGGTATATTTTGTTGAAGTTCTTTGTATTACCATTCTGGTGAAAACCAAACATATTTTAATAATCTACAGACATAATGATAGTGCTATGATCTCATCATTAGGTTTTACAATGATGTTGACAAAACATTTCAAGAATATGCCTTACAATTTTATTAATTGTTCATTACAATGGTAATAATATTAATGAAATTGTATAAAGGCCCCATAATGGCCCAATTAATATTGAGTATTATAATGACAAAAGAGTAAGAATGCAATTCTTTGGGGACTTCATCATACCTGAGATACAGTAAAATGGATGCAATAGTTGGTTATAAAATTAAAGCAAATAAAATTAAACCAAGTTGTCATGGATCAATCCTTGCCTGGCTCAGACACAGCTGCAAGTATTGAAAAATTCCATCTCTAGGCTCAGGATACCTCAGTTCTCGAGCCAATTCTAAGCAAATTTTGCAGAATATGTTAGGAAACTTCATCCCTACCCCCATCCCTGAGGGTTGGGCCTAGAATCTTTTCTTGTCGCCTTAAGCCCAGTGTGCCTGGGATAAGCCCCCTATTGTCTGTAGAGCTTTAGCCTTGTTCTGAACCCCTGCCATATTTTGACATGGGACCTAGCTCCTGCCTTAGCCTACTAATGTCCTTCCCACTTTCTTCATTGAGACTAGAGCCCTAATTTGAATCTCAGCTTGCTTGTTTGAGATTCCATTTCCCTTTTTAGCCCTTATTAGGCTCCCCAAAGCCTGGGCCCTGCCATAGTCTGGAGTCCTTATTTATGCCAATTGGGCTTCTTGGAGTCACACAGCATCCACCTACCTACCATTGCCATTCTTGTGGCCCTGCATTGCCCACTGACTTGAACTCCATGGGTGAACCTAAATTTCATTTTTCCCCATAGGACTTTATGATTTGAGAAACTGGGCATCCTCCTTGGGGACTAGTCCTAAAGCTGAATTTATTCTCCTAACCTCAAATCTCACCATTCCCAGCTTTCCTCCATACCCCTACCAGCCTACCAAAGTCTTAGAATGCCTCATGAATGAGCTACAAAAGTTGGGGTGCACAACTAGAAATGCTAAACCAATTTAAACTGAAGTCCATTGTTTGTATAGTCACTTAAATTAATTTATATCACATGCAGGCACATGCCCTCACTCTCTCTCTCTCTCTCTCTCTCTCTCTCACACACACACACACACACACACACACACACACACACACACACTAGAAGAAATACAACCAGAATGTTCCCAAGACATGAGACTTTGACTAGCTTACTTTGGACACATTATCAGAAAAGACCAATCTATAGAAAAGGACATCATGTTGGATAAAGTAGAGGGACAACAGAAATAAGGCAACACCTCAATGAGATGGACTGACAAAATCGCCCCAACAATGGACTCAAGCATACCAATGATCATGAAAACGGCACAGGACTGGGGAACACTTTGTTATGTTATTCATAAGGTCATCATGAGGACATGTACAGCAAAACAAAACACTGCCTGGTCTTGTACCATCCTTACAAATGTGGCTATGCCTGAGCCCACTGTTGCAGCCACTGTGTCAATCCATCTCATTGAGGGTTTTCCTCTTTTTCTCTGACCCTCTAATTTACCAAGCATGCTGTCCTTCTCCAGTGACTCATCCCTCCTGATAACATGTCCAAAGTACGTGAGACAAAGTCTTGTGATCCTTGCTTCTAAGGGACATTCTGGCTGTATTTCTGCCAAGAGAGATTTGTTCATTCTTCTGGCAGTCCATGGTATATTTAATGTGCTTTACCAATACCATTCGCTATGAGTCGGAATCGACTCGACGGCAGTGGGCTTAGTGGGTTACCGATACCATAATTTAAAGGCATCAATTCTTCTCTGGTCTTCCTTATTCATTGTCCAGCTTTTGCATGCATATGAGGCAATTGAAAATACTGTGGTTTGGGTCAGATGCACCTTAGTCCTCAAAGTGACATCTTTGCTTTTTAACACTTTAACAAAGTCTTTTGCAGCAGATTTGTTCAATGCAATGTGTAACACACACACACACACACACACATATATCCCATTACCATTGAGTCAATTCTGACTCATAGCAACCCTATAGAACAGAGTAGATCTGCCCCATAGGGTTCCCAAGGATGTATAAAGATTTCCCATGACCATCAGACTCCATTTGTATTTAGAAATCCACCTGCAGGATGACAACCTCAGCATGCATGCGAACAGAACTTTCTGCCAAATGCTTTTGTGTTGGGAGTTAGCTTTCAGGAAAAACCTACTCTTTGAACATGTTTCTCCATTATGTTATACAGAGCAAACTGTTGAAGTATAGCAGAAAAGACACTAGTCTTGGATTCACACTATCAAATGATCGGAGTTAAAGTGACCTTGAGAAATCCTTTTACCTCTACCTGTAAAATGAAGAAAATAATGTCTAAGCCACATGCTATGAGGATTAAATTGAGCTTACGTATGTGAAAGTGCTTAGCACTAAGCCCACTACCGTCGAGTCGATTCCGACTCATAGCGAATGGTATTGGTAAAGCACATTAAATATACCATGGACTGCCAGAAGAATGAACAAATCTCTCTTGGCAGAAATACAGCCAGAATGTCCCTTAGAAGCAAGGATCACAAGACTTTGTCTCACGTACTTTGGACATGTTATCAGGAGGGATGAGTCACTGGAGAAGGACAGCATGCTTGGTAAATTAGAGGGTCAGAGAAAAAGAGGAAAACCCTCAATGAGATGGATTGACACAGTGGCTGCAACAGTGGGCTCAGGCATAGCCACATTTGTAAGGATGGTACAAGACCAGGCAGTGTTTTGTTTTGCTGTACATGTCCTCATGATGACCTTATGAATAACATAACAAAGTGTTCCCCAGTCCTGTGCCGTTTTCATGATCATTGGTATGCTTGAGTCCATTGTTGGGGCGATTTTGTCAGTCCATCTCATTGAGGTGTTGCCTTATTTCTGTTGTCCCTCTACTTTATCCAACATGATGTCCTTTTCTATAGATTGGTCTTTTCTGATAATGTGTCCAAAGTAAGCTAGTCAAAGTCTCATGTCTTGGGAACATTCTGGTTGTATTTCTTCTAGTGTGTGTGTGTGTGTGTGTGTGTGTGTGAGAGAGAGAGAGAGAGAGAGAGAGTGAGGGCATGTGCCTGCATGTGATATAAATTAATTTAAGTGACTATACAAACAATGGACTTCAGTTTAAATTGGTTTAGCATTTCTAGTTGTGCACCCCAACTTTTGTAGCTCATTCATGAGGCATTCTAAGACTTTGGTAGGCTGGTAGGGGTATGGAGGAAAGCTGGGAATGGTGAGATTTGAGGTTAGGAGAATAAATTCAGCTTTAGGACTAGTCCCCAAGGAGGATGCCCAGTTTCTCAAATCATAAAGTCCTATGGGGAAAAATGAAATTTAGGTTCACCCATGGAGTTCAAGTCAGTGGGCAATGCAGGGCCACAAGAATGGCAATGGTAGGTAGGTGGATGCTGTGTGACTCCAAGAAGCCCAATTGGCATAAATAAGGACTCCAGACTATGGCAGGGCCCAGGCTTTGGGGAGCCTAATAAGGGCTAAAAAGGGAAATGGAATCTCAAACAAGCAAGCATACAGTAGGTGCTCAATAGCTGTTTGCTTGTCATATTTTCTACACAACATAAATACACGGGGGAGAAGGGGTTGAGACGCATGTTTCTGATGGCAAAAGACTGCATGCAATACAAGACCTCTATCTCTGCTCTGCCTCAAAGAGGGGTAGGCCTCTCACGCACCCCTGGCTTTTGCCAACATGTGGTCCAAGAGCACCTTCCCTAAATATGGCTTTAAAAACATATCAGAGAAAAAAAGGGTATGCTTTGGAATCAGAACTCTACCATTATCTCCCTCTTCTCAAAACTCAGTGACTGACATTTAGTAGCACTTAGAAAATATTTCTTGAACCAAGCTGACTTTTTTTTTTTTTTTTTAGATTATCTAGTCTAACACATTTCATAGATGGAGTAACTATGGTCTCAAGATATTAAGTAACTTATCTCCAAAATCCAGCATTTAATTAATGGCAAAATCAGAATAGAACCTGTTATTAATTTCCAGCCAAGTTAAATTGACTTTTATACCCACTTTAAAATTTTTCTTTTTTAATCATTCATTTAATGACTTCCTTCCCTTCTTTTCTCCCTCCCTCCCTCTCTTGCTTCCTCTGTCTCTTCTTCTGTCCGTCCTTTCCTTCCATTCCACAGTACCCATTCCTGGTGGCTCTGTGGCTAAGAGCTATGGTTGCTAATCAAGAGGTTGACAGTTCGAATCCATCAACCACTCCTTGGAAACCCTCTGTGCTGTGGGGTCACTATGAGCTGGAATCATCTCGATGGCAATGTGTTTTTTGTTTTGATATTCTTGGATGCGATGGGAATCTAAGATGAAGGAGACACATTCTCTGCTTTTATACATGTCTGAGACTCCTGCCTTCGCTGACCTCTCTGCACTAGCTCTCAGACCTACCTGTATCTATAGCACCTGCTTGGTTTTCTTTTTTTGCATTAGCAGACTTTTCTACCTAGAGCTACGGTTACCTTCCTTTTCCTTTCAGCCTTTTTTACTTACACAAATTTTCTTTAGCTTCCTCATTTATCTTCCAACTCCTGCCCATAAAATGGGCCTTCTGACCTAGACCTTTCTCCTTTGGGCTCTTAAATCCTGGTGTGGTGTCCTGGAGCAGTGAGAGGCCTAGGCAGAGCTTGTCATTCGGCCCATTGGGTGACTCTACTGGTGTCTTCTGCTGGGAAGTGCATGTCAACCCCTGCTGTCTTGGTCATCTAGTGCTGCTATAACAGATACCACAAGTGGATGGCTTTAACAAAGAGAAGTTTATTTTCTCACAGTAAAGTAGGCTAAAAGTCCAAATTCAGGGTGTCAGCTCCAGGGGAAGACTTCCTCTCTCTGTTGGCCTTCTCATCAATCTTCCTCCAGGCTAGGAGCTTCTTTGCACAGGAAACCTGGGTCCAAAAAGCTTTGCTCCTGGTGTTGCTTTCTTGGTGGTATGAGGTCACCGTGTCTCTCTGCTCTCTTCTTTCTTTTATATCTCAAGAGATTGCTTCAAGACACAATCCAATCTTATAGGTTGAGTCCCGCTTCACTAACACAACTGCTGCCCATTTCTCCCTCATTAACATCATAGAAGCAGGATTTACAACATATAGGGAAACCACATAATACTGGGAATCATAGCCCAGCCAAATTGATATACAAATTTTTGGGGGAACATAATTCAATCCATGACACCTGTCTTCCTCAACCTCTACACTCTGGTGTCTTGGCAGGATTAGTGCTACTAATCCTATTAGCTCTTGAACCCATCCCAATTAGAGCAATAGCCTCAACCACACCAGCCAAATGGGGCCTGGTCTAGATCTGAAACGCAAATACGAGTATCTGAGTATCTAGCAAGTTGTTCTCTGCCCTGACTCCCATCCTACTCACCCGGTTCTTAAGACTTGGGTTATGCTTCATTTTCCTTGTTAAAACTGGAGTACCTCCCTATCAGCTCCAACCAGGCTCCTCCTTGTCCGAATGGCTCTGCTACCTGCTACCTGCCTGGACCCTGTTCTTCAAGGGTTACACTCCGGAAACCATGGTCACCTTGTCTAGCAGATGTCAAGCTGCCTGGATTTCCACTGCAATACAACCCCAGTGTCAACATGACTGGGCTTAGCTCTTCAGACCATGGATGTGACCAATATCTTCTTCTGCCATCATGTTGAGGAGACATCCTTTCAGGTTAGACTGTAGCAGGACTATAGACTTCAGATATGGGCACAGGGAACATCAATTCCTATACTCAGGAGAAGAAAATGGCAAAATTGGAAGGGGGCTATTCAATCCCCAAATGTCAACATCTAACAGACGTAGCAAGTGAACGTGATGCAGTTATACACATTGTTAATGGATATGTCCCCTTTGTGCCCAGAAAACACTAACTGTATAGCTTTGGAGAAATAATGCATTGGTAAGTACTCCTAACACCTCACTGTAAATTTCATTTCTAAACAAATAGGCTAAAATTCAACTACCCCCCCTAATTCTAAAACACAAGAGTTCTGAGTTTACCTCAGTATGAAGAATGGAATTAAAGGTGCCAACAACAGAGAATATTCCAGATGCTCGCATTAAAATACGTAATCTGAGAGTGTTTTAAGTGCATCTGAGTACTTTAGTGCTTCATAAATGATCCAGCTACATTATCTACCCCGGATATTGAGAAACTAATAAGCGAATACCTCATACGTTTTATAATGCTGTGTGCCTGAGTCACGGGAAAAGCTGAGGATAATTAAAATACTGGAATATTCCTTTCTGGTCAGGTTTTTCTGAATTCAGGTAGACTTTAGAGGTTAAAAAAACTTAACTATATACATAAAATAAATTGAGAATAGGGTCTTTTGAGTTCATTTTCCTCCGATAATAAACATGACAACAGAAAATTGAATGCAAGACCATGAAATGTGGTACATTTCTTAACTCACCCGGTGAATGATCTCTTGGTTCCATAAAGAAAAATGTTTAAAAAACTCCATTTAGATTTTAGGAAACTTAAGGACAGGGACCGTGTCTTTTTCATCATTACCTTTCTTAGTGTCTATATAGTGCTTTGTATATAGTGTTGTTGTTGTTACATGCCATTGAGTCAGTTCCAACTCATAGTGACCTTATATGACAAAGTAGAACTGCCTCATAGGGTTTCCTAGGCTGTAATTTTTCAGAGCAGATTGCCAGGTCTTTTCTCCCACAGAGCCACTGGTGAGTTACAACTCCTGACCTTTCATTTAGCAGCCACCAGGGCTCCTTCTTGTACATAGTAGGTCTCCACAGATATTAACTGAATGTTTAATGAATTATTCATTTCCTATATTGACCAAAGGGGCAAGCTCCCTGATAAATTTTAACTTCGCTCTTTTTTTCTTTGCTGCCTGAATGCAATCTTGGTCATTGCCTGCAGCCATTTATGTCACTTCCTCCCATTTTCATGTATTTATAATTTGCATAGTGTCCCAGGTCTATGAAATCTTCAAAGCAGAGAATAAAGTAAAGATTAAAGCTTCTTTTGCACCCAAATATAACTTTCAACAGAATAAAGTAATGGATTGCAGGTCATATATTCCAGTGTGATGATAATTTAAAGACAGATTGATATGTATTTTTAATCATTTTCCTTACAGCTTTACCCCACCCACCCTTCCCCAAAGCCTCATAGAAGCTTTAGTAAGTTATTTACTAATTTAGCTGCACCTTATATGCACCCAGTGTCAGGTTTGTGTAAATGCAATAAAATCCATAAGCCTCCTGTGTAATATAGGGCAGAGACAGGAAGAGCCCTTCTGCTCTGAGGCTGGAATATAAAGTAGTTTCAGTTGCTAAAACAGATGAATTCTTTTGAGTCAGAAAACAGAGTTTTCAGCCCCGGCCAACCCAATTTCTGCCAAATAACCAGGAAGATAAATGCATCATTCTTGGATGACAGAAGACGTGTTGGAAATCAGGTAACTGAATTTTAAATATGAAATATGTCTAATTGATTTGCAATTACTGTCCCTGGTGTACTGCCCATTGAGAATGCGATGTTCTGAGGTTGCTGGACCTGTGACACCAGCTCAAATATCAGCTGCTACTCCTGCTTTTTTACTCCTGCTTAGGGAACAAGAAGACATAGAAAAAGCATCAAGGACAATGATACATGGCTCTGTAACTCCACAGGGCTGCTGTACTTTATCAACCAGAGACCAGCAGCACTAAAGCATGTTATGGGGCCAGTTTTGTCTTCAGCTACACCATGCACTAGTGTGTGTGAAATTGCCCTGGCCCACAATGGGGACCTCATATACAGTTAAGGACAAAATTTTGATTAGGTTGTAAGCAGGCCAAAGAGGATGTCTCCAGCTGGAGGTAAACGTGCTCTTTTAGCCTAGTCTATTTTTTTTTTTTTTTTATCTTTATCTGGCTAATGAAATAATATTACCATGTAGTGATTTCTTTTTTCCTTGTGGTCTGACTTCAGTAATTTCTTCTTTTTTTTCTAGAATTGCATTAAACTCCAGGAATGGGAACTTCAATTAATATTATAATTATGGTCATTGCTAATAGTGGTTTTTAAGCTCATCAACATGAAATTTCTGCATGGCGTTTCAAAGATATTCAAGAGATTAAAAATCATAATTAAATATTTCCAGGTCTCACTAATATAAACCCATACAGCCAAAAAGTATTAATATGATAACTGCTGAGAATAGCAATATTCACAACAAATAGGCCTTTCCTTGGCAAATTGCTATATTTATCTGATTCATTTTCTTGAATGTTGCCTCCGGCTCTAAAACCAGAAAATTGGAGAGTTCTGATATGAAGGATGCTAGAAATAATTTTGGCTAGCTACATGAGGGCTGATTTATATATTCATTACACATCTGCCGAGTATTTAGCATAATAAATCAATATAAAATAGCATGTGTGAATAGGTAATGTGTAACAAAAGAAAACAATCAAACCATATGTTAGTGATTATTCAAAATGTATTGTTTGCTATGTCCCCTGAAAATTGGGCAACTATTCAAAAGTATTAGTACATTTTAGCATTTATAACTTTTTTTTCATTTCAAAGCTGTGATGATGGCTTATGTGGATACTTGATTTTTGAGGTTTCCTATAGAGTCACTATGAGTTGGAATTGACCCCGTGGCAATGGCTCAGGTGTGAATGGGGAAACTGATTTGAACATTAGAGCTACCTTTGGAATGAGATTGCTTTAGTCACATTCTTAAAGTAGCTGTTTAAAATGTAAAGAATTAGAAATCATATATGTAAATCACCAAAACACCTCACATAATACAGTCTCGCAACTATGTGCGTGTGTGTGTATGTTGTTGTTAGATGTAGTCGAGTCAGTTTTTGACTCAGTGACCTCATGTGACACAGTAGAACTGCCCCATGGGTTTTCTTGGCTGTAATCTTCACAGAAGTAAATTGTCGTGTCTTTCTCCCACAGAGCTGCTGGGTGGGTTCAAACCACCAACCTTTCAGTTTGCTGCTGAGTGCTTAACCTTTTTGCTGCCAGGGCACACTCTCTCTCAGTCTCTTTCTCTATACACACGCGCACACACACACACACACACACACTCCAAAAGAAGACGATTACTAATAACAGCCATAATATTTATTGTTTTCTGGAGCTCTTAAATCATTTCAATATAGGGGCCCTGTTGGCCAAGTCCTGGGTAGAGCAAACAGTTAAGTGCTTGGCTACTAACCCAGAAGTTTGTGGTTCAAGCTCACCCGGAGTTGCCATGGAAGCAAGGTCTGACGATATGCTTCCCAAAGGTCACAGCCTTGAAAATTCTGTGAAGTACAGCTCTACTCTGGAATGCATGGGGTCTCCATGAGTTAGAACTGACATTACGGCAACTGGTTTAGATTTTTGGTTTATTGTTGGCATAGACTTTTCCTAATGATATGAGTGTGTGACCTTTTAAATTGACCCTTAAGCACTGCAGAGCCTCAGTAGCCAGGAAATGAGCAGGGCATGTCAAGCCACCTCAGTTTTAGAGGCAACTGGCTTCATTTGGATGTTTCTCAGTTTTCACCTTTGCTCTCACCTTTCTGCCAGAGCACTATATTTATTTTTCTGTACATGTGTTTATGGCATTTCTACTCTGGGAATCGCCTGTATAAGAAACTTCACTGCATTATTTTTTATCAAGTGTCGTAGAGTCTGGATTGATGGGCACGTGCATATTCATTCCAGCATATTTCCTCATGGCTAACTTCTAAAATGTTCCTAGCCCCATGTTCGTACGATAGCACTATCAACTCATCCGCAGACATGCAAATGGGTGAGACTAATTACTTTAACAATATCATCACCTCCAATTATATATTGTACTTTTTACAGTTCTGATTTCACTAGGCAATTTTAAAATTGTCTTCTATTTTATAAAGTTTAAAAAATACTGAAAGATGTAAAAAAAAAAGTCTCTAAAACCTTCATTGTTAATTCCTGTAACACACTCTTTAATTTCACTAAATGACATAAATTGCTTAAAACAAAAAATAGAATTTCACACAGCTTTGCTTAATACGTTGGAATAAGATATTATTATGCTTCTCTTGGAAACCCTGGCGATGTAGTGGTTAAGTGCTAGGGCTGCTAACCAAAGGGTCGGCAGTTCGGACCCACCAGGCACTCCTTGGATACTCTGTGGGGCAGTTCTACTCTGTCCTACAGGGTCGCTATGAGTGGGAATCGACTCCAGGGCACTGGGTGTGTTCAGGGCTGCTTCTCTTAGTTAATGCTCATGTTGTTGCTGTTGGGTTGTTTACAGATTATTTTGTTAGACTGTCCTCTAACTTCCAAGCTTTTATGGTTGAAACCTGCCTGGTGTGTGTGCCGATGGGAGTCTGGAAGATCTTTGGGGTCATGGGAAGAACTTGGACTCTAAGTTCTGAAAGACGAATTTAAACCCTAGGTCACTGAGTTCCTAAATTTCTGTGCCTTCAATTTTCTTATCTATGTTAAGGGGATGATAATAGGCAGCTCACAGAGTGATTGTGACTATTAAATGAAATAAAATACGTAGAGTACCTAGCACAATGCCTGTTATATATTTAATCTGATATGTTCTACAAGTGTTCCTCCAGTTTTGCTGGAGGTAAAAAATTGGTGCTTATCATTGCTTCAGATGAAAAGAAAAGTTTCCCTAATTTGTTCCTGCCCTTTGGGTGGCTCTTCAACCTTGGTGGAACTGAGTGTGAAAGGAATGAGTGAATGAACTGGCCATTGGATAGAAATAGCTTTGTATCAATAGTTGGTCCTGGGTCAGTTTAATTCAATTAGAGTCAATGAATAAGGGCTCACACAGCACTTTGTCCATTACTCAAACCTTTATCCTGGTCTAGATTAACTTCTGTAGCAACATCCCTAATTGCTGGTTGGCAGTTCAAACTCATGCAGAGGTGCCTGGGGAAAAAGCCCTGGCAATATACTTCTGCAAGGTCATCGACTTGACAATTTTGTGAAGTGCAGCTCTGCTCTGCAACGCATGGGGTTGCTATGTGTCAGGACTGACTTGATGACAACGGGTTTGGTTTTTTGGTTGATTGTTGGCATAAACCTTTCCTAATGACTTGCTGAGCTAAACAATTCCTTTCACACTCAGTTCCACCAAGGTTGAAGAGCCACCCAAAGGGCAGGAACAAATTAGGGAAACTTTTCTTTTCATCTGAGGTCACCTTCACTTAAAGGATGCTGAGTGCTAAGTATCCCATCAGGAGAAGAACAAGAGAAATGATTTGACATTCACAGGCTTTCTTGGGAAATGAGATTCACATACTAGCAAACCAGATGAAGAAAATCATTGATCACTGAAATGAGATCGGAGCACACCCGAGCTCAGGTAATCTGTCCCTGCCAGCCCTGGGTTATTCCCTACGAATTGCTCAGTTCAGTACTTAGCCCCGTCGTTCCTAGGGTTAGTGTGCTTCACATACCTGACAATTGGAACATAAAAGCAATGTTTGCTTTTCCTTCTTTCCCCCTTAATTGGCTTGTGGGCTCTTAAAAAATGTGGCAGAATTGGAGAGAGGTAAACGAAAAGTTAAAGTGATCTAGGGGAGATGGCTTGGGATAGGGGGTAGGGAGGTAAACAGCAAATAACAGTTTCAAAGTAGGTTGAGTCATTGACAAGGAAACCAAATTGACAAGTGTGGGATATACTGTTGCAGATTTCAGTGGCAACTGTTGCCAGTTTAGCAAAAGAGCAGTGCTTCTGAAACCAGATTTGGAGAGCAGGTTTTGTGAAAAATCCAGCATTCTGCTGCCTCCCAGGATTTGCTTCTAATTTTGCTGCTGGGCTGTCCTCAATGCTCCCACCTCACACGTTCGTTCTATTTGGGGGCTTAGTGTGGAGGAAGCCTGCTAATGCTACGTCCAGGAGAGGGAAAAAAAAGTCCAAATATATTATTTTTTTCTTTGTTGAAATAGACTCAAAGTTATCTGAGTTTTATAAGTCTGTTTTCAGCCATCCTTAGTCACCAGTTGAGCTCCCCAGGCTGCTCATCTCAGCCTACTGGGAACAGATATCTCACCAACATTTTCTTGCTTACTTGTAAACATAAATCTCTCTGCCACTCAGCACTGGCGCCTCATCTTCCGCTCTTTTCAGGCTCTGCTCTAATCCCCGTGCCTTCCTAGGTTTCCTGGGGCTCATGTAAGGAGAAAGGAGAAACCCAGGAGTCTAACCAGAGATGCTTTCTGATATCCACTGATGTGGCTCAGTGGGAGGGATGGCGGTGAGGAGTGGCAACAAGGAGCCGCACACTGAAGATGCTCCCTGCAGGCGTGGCTTCTCCCTTGAGGTTGGCTGAATGCTCCATGAGCTTGAGTTTGTGCTGGGCTTTCCAGTGGCGCTTAGTCTCAGCATCTCCTTTGTGGCCAATGCCTCTAAGGCCCTCTAGAGTGAGGTCTGAGGCAAGGGTGAACCTGAGGGACTCCAGAAGGTGGCAGGTCTGCTCTAGTCCAGATCTGGTCCTGGGGATGAGGAAGTTATGTGGAAAGGTGGGTTTAATCCCCCCACTCCAAGCCTTTGGACATTCTGATTCCCTCAGCCTATGGGTATGTGCTGCGTCAGGTACCCAGGATCTATACCCTCCCCCCCATGGAGCATATGAGGAACTCCTAATTCTAACCAGTGCTAAAGAAGACCTTGCCCTCATATGGATCTGCATATCCAGACCAGTGGGACCACCACACTGCCTGATGGAATCATCTGAGATGACATTTTCCAGATCATCTTATCATTCTACAAGTTACAGTTACAAAGCAGATTGAATTTAGGCCAGCTCTCTGGGTCTAAAGCGATATGTATTACTTTTCTCTCCTCACAGTTGCTGCCTGACCACTCTTT
Organism: Elephas maximus indicus; assembly: GCF_024166365.1. Taxonomy (NCBI): domain Eukaryota; kingdom Metazoa; phylum Chordata; class Mammalia; order Proboscidea; family Elephantidae; genus Elephas; species Elephas maximus. The sequence goes on along the minus strand of NC_064821.1, from coordinate 170,495,848 downwards.
TTCTCATTGAACCCCTGTCTTAGGCTGGGTTCTCTACAGGAGCAAAACCAGTGAAGCGTATATATATATAAATAGAGAGAGAGAGGGATTTATTTCAAGGAAATGGCTGACGCAGTTGTGGAAGCTGGTGAGTCCCAAATTCATTGGTCTTTTCTGCTGTCAGATTGGGCACTCAGCAGTGGCTATAGTCAAGTTGGTCTTGATGAGTGGAAGTCCATGTTGCTGAGTCCATGTATAACTGCCATCCCTGCCATCATGGCCACTTTGTTCATGAGCCCATTGAGCAATGACAGGACTGGCTGAGGAAAGAGGATGACTTGTTTCCACAGAATGCATCAACCTATCCACTTGATTGTTAAAATCCTCTTCCAAACGGATGTCACCCTTTAGTGAGCTTTCACATGAGACACAAATATCCTCACTTCTTTGGCCCATTCAGAGAGGTCTATCCACATACCTCTCCCTCATAACCCCTTGTCACCAGTTTTTCAATCATGTTCCACCCAAGCCCCTGACCATCCAGCCAAACCATTGGCCACGGCCCATGAATCAGTATACAATCACACATCTGGCCAGTTCTCCTTCCAAGCAAAGTGAACAACCAGGTGCACTGGGTGGAGGATTTCCTTTTAACACTGTCCTTCCCTTCAACACAGTCCCAGAAAGGGGCTGCAGTGCTGTGGTGGCCCACTTTCGAGTGGTGCCTGTATATTGTGCAGAACCATCTATAAACCAGGCATGAGTTTTCTCTTCCTCAGTCAGCTCATCATAAAGAACTCCCCATGAGGCCATAAGTACAGACTGGGAGAAGGTAGGTAATGTGACAGGAGTGAAGACCATGGATGGGCATTTGGGCTACTTCCTCATGCAACTTACTTGGGCCTTCAGGTTCTGCTCAGGCCTGGTCCTGTACATACCACTTCCATTTAATGATGGCATGCTTCTGTGCATGCCTGACTTTATGCCTCTGTGGGTCAGGCAACACCTAGTTCATGATGGGCAGCTCAGCCCACATGGTGACTTTGTGGCCCATGGTTAAGCGCTCAGTCTCTACTGAGGCCTAGTAACAAGCCAAAAGCTGTTTCTCAAAAGGAGAGCAGTTGTCTGCAGAGGACAACAGGGCTTTGCTCCAAAATTCCAAGGGTCTTTGCTATGATTCACCAATAGGGGCGGGCCACAGACTCCAAACAGCATCTCTAGCTGCCACTGAAACTTCAAGAACTATTGGATCAGCTGGATCATATGGTTCAAGTGGCAGAGCGGCTTGCACATCACCCTGAACCTGTTGAAGAGCCTTCTCTTGTTCTGGTCCCCACACAAAACTAGCAGCTTTTTGAGTCACTTGATAAACAGGCTGGAGAAGCACACCCAAATGAGGAATATATTGCCTCCAAAGTCCAAAGAGGCCCACCAGGTGTTGTGCCTCATTTTAAGTGGTAGGAGGGGCCAAATACAACAACTTATCCTTTACTTTGGAAGGAAGATCTCAACATGCCCCACACCATTTGACCCCTAGAAATTTCACTGAGGTGGAAGGTGCCTAAATTTTTGTCAGGCTAATTTCCTACCCTCTAGGAGTCAAAAAAAAAAAAAAAAGGTCTTGCCAGTAAGTCTAGAGTTATTGATACTTCTTCCTTACTAGATCCAAATGGCATAATATCATCAATGTAATGGACCAGTGTTACATCTTGTGGAAGGGAAAAGCAATCAAGTTCCCTGCAGACTACATTATGACATAGGGCTGGCAAAATGATAGAGGTATGACAGTGAAGGTGTATTGCTGGCCTTGCCAACTAAAGGCAAACTGCTTCTGATAGTCTTTAAAAACAGGAATGGGGGGGAGGCATTAGCCAGATCAATAGCTGTATACCAGGTACCAGGAGACATATTAATTTTCCCAAGCAATGAAACACATCTGGAATAGCATCTGCAATTGGAGTCGCCATCTGGTTAAGTTTATGATAATCCATTGGGTCACCATGCCTATATTTCAGTTTTGGGGGGCCATAACTATCAAATCCTGGTGTTATTTAGATAACTTAGCCACTTTGATGGGGAGATTCATTTAATAAACATTTATTGAGGGCTTTATCTGTGCCAGGCTTTGAGGAGACTTACTTAGATAGTAGTTATTACCCTGAATGAGTCAGTTGGGGATATATTCCTAGGTCCTATCCCAGATCTCCTGAATCAAAATCTCCAGGAATGGAACTTGGAAATCCATATTAAACCAAGCAAACAAAAAGCAATTGGTAAGATGATACTCTTGGGCAGCAAGTCTGGGAATCATGGTCTGGGGTCTGACTTCTACTTTGGGTCTTTCTGGGCTCATACTAACAAAATTCTCACAAGTGACTGATGTATGGGTAAGAGTGATAATTTACAGTGAGAATTATAACTGTGAATCAGGCTTCTGTTAGTCAAAGGTCATGCTTTCCTTGCAGGCTGAACATGAGCAGGTGATCAGGGACCCAGAGGCAGGGCAGGTTATTGGGTGGTCCTGATATATAACATATACATTATATATATAAATCTCTGTTTGTATATACATGTAATTTAATAAAGATGGGACTATGGAAGCACAGAAGAGGGAGCCACTACTTTTGTCTGGGGGAAGTCAGGAAAGACTCGCGATAGAGGAGGAAACTTTTAATCTGAGTCTTCAAGAACAAGTAGAAATTTTCCAGATGAGGAAAAGAAGGGCTTTTCTGGGCAGAAAGAACAGCTCATTTTACAACACAAAGTTGTAAAAAGGCATGTGTGTGGAATGTTGAGGCATTCAATATGGCTAGAGCTTAGGGTTTAGGGAGAAAGGAAAGGAAATGGGACTGGAGTTACAAATTAATACTAGATAGTAAAGAGCCTTGTGTGTTGTGTTAACAGAACTTTCGTGTGATCTTCTGGGCAGTGGAAATTGACTGAGGTATGTAAACAAATAAGTGACATGATAGATCTACTTTTAAGAACAAAACTCTAGTGACTGTGTGGAAGAGGGACTAGATTAGGGGAAAGGCTGGTGGCAGAGTTAAAAAAAAAAGGAGTAGACAGTTGGAAATGATGAGATGCGAGATAATAAAGTCTGGTCTAAGTCAGTGAACCTGGGAATGGAGAAGAAAGACTTGATTAGGAAAGTTTCTAGTCAATAGCAAGAAAATTTCCCCTTTCCTCTGTTGTGTATTGTAGTCCTTAGCATATTCCCCATGTGTTTTAGAAATGTAAACCTCCATATTGAACATCTACTCTGCCAACTCAAACTTGAGTCACTACACAAGCACCTGTGTTTGACAAAGCCCGAGGGATCCAAATCCAGTCTGCATTGAGTATTTCCCCCAAAATGAGTAACTGCTGCAGTGTACAAAACAAAACCACCCCCAAGTCACATGTGCTTCGGTGATTCCTTAAGATGCCAGAAGAAGATGAAAACAGCTACCAGCGTTGGTTTTTAAGAAAATGTCAGATCTAAAACATTCAACCATAATCTTCCTCTGACTCAACACTTGCCTGTAGTTTTTAGGGAGGCACCTTTGGAAATGATATGATCGTACAGGCTGAAGAACTAATTGTTGACTAATAAAAAGAATACAAACTGTGGATCCAACAGACCTGGATCTATAATAATCGTGTGACCTCGGGTAACTGACTTAGCTTCTTAGTTTCTTAATTTACTTACCTGTGAAATAGCAATATTTATACCTACTTTGGAGGGCTGTTATGAGAATTAAAGGTAATACATGTAAAATATCTTGCACATTTCTTGGTCCACAAAGTAGATATTCAGGAAACAGCTTTTTATTTAAGGCCAGTTTATTCTTTCATAAGCCTATTTTGGACTGCCAAAAGAATGAACAAATCTGTCTTAGAAGAAGTACAACCAGAATGCTCCTTAGAAGCATGGATGGCGAGACTGTGTCTTACATACTTTGGACATGTTGTCAGGAGGGATGAGTCCCTGGAGAAGGACATCATGCTTGGCAGGGTACAGGGTCAGTGGAAAAGAGGAAGACCCTCAACGAGGTGGATTGACACAGTGACTGCAACAATGGGCTCAAGCATAACAACTATTGTAAGGATGGCACAGGACCGGGCAGTGTTTCGTTCTGTTTTGCATAGGGTTACTATGAGTTGGAGCCGACTCGACAGCACCTAACAACAACAACTTTTTGGGCAAACTATATCAGAAGGGTTGTGTTCATTTCTGCTTGTGGCAGTTTAAAAAAGATAGAAAAGATACTGGTAAGTCAGAAAGCTTTTAGAGAAATATCATGAGGATGGCGAAGAATCTAGAAACATTTTTTTATATATATGTGTGTGATGATGCTCTCTCTTTCTGAGTTGGGTTAATTTGGTAGTGCTGCTATAACAGAAATACCACAAGTGGATGGCTTTAACAAACAAAATTTTATTTTCTTACAGTGTAGGAGACGAGGAGTTCGAACTCAGAGCGCCGCCTCTAAGGCTTTCTCTCTGTCGGCTCTAGGGGAATATTCTTGTCTCTTTTTCAGCATCTGTTCCTTGGCTCCTTGGTGATCTTCATGTGCCATGGCATTTACCTTCCCCCATCTCTACTTGCTTGCTAATCTGCAATTTCATGTCTCAAAAGAGATTGACTTAAAACACATCCTACACTAACATTGCCTCATTAAGATATCAGCCAAAAACCTGTTCCCAAATGGAATTATAAGCACAGGCATAGCAGTTAGGATTTACAACACATATTTGTGGGGGGCACAATTCAATCCACAACAAGAGCTATGTAAACTCATCCTGTTTTCCTTTCTGTCTTGGCTGCCAGGAAACTCAGAGCCATATTTGATATTCAAATTCAGCAACTGCATTAACTTTTTGCATTATTACATTTACTCCAGACTTCTGTTTGTCACCTTAAACCTTGTTTGGAAAGAGAATGTACATAAATAAATTCAAGAAATAGAATATGATGAAATAAAATATTACATACAGAATTTCAGAGAAAATTGAATGGATTTGACTTTCAAAACAGGGAGAATTAATAGTTGTCTTCAAGTATTTGATGTGACTCAGTGGCCTTTCTCAGTCTTGCAGCTGTGCATCTGGACATGAGGACTCCAGGGTCACAGAGGAACAAAAGAGAGAGATGGAGGAAGCACACTCGTTATTAGCTACTTCAGCCTGAAAGCGATATAAACCACTTTTATTCACATTTCGTTGGCTACCGCCAGTCACTTGTTCCCAGATCAACTGCAGGAGAGCTGGCGAATGTAGAGGAAGGAGCACATGGGTATTTGGTGAGCCTGTCTCTGACTTGGTGATTAAGACCATTTAGCTAGTTAGTGGCCCAACTGGAACTAGATATCAGGCCTGTTTCCAATCTTTTATTCTCTGATCTGAACTCTGTTGTCTTTTCTTCCTGTTCAGATGGAGTATAGTGTTTAGGGATCAATCCAGAGTATTTTGGAGTCTGGAAGGCTTGGAGCCCAAGGTGTGAGTTCGAGCCTGGGGGCCATGCTGTAGCCCCTTGCGGAGTTTTCGAATATGTCTTATCATAGACTATCTGGATCAAGGTTACCAAGCATAGAACAGGGAATGTGTGTGAGCAGTCATGAACATCCAGAGCCACAGGGATCATTACAGAGGAAAGTGCTGAGTAAAGATCAAGAGGGGAGAATAAACCTAGAAAACTCCCTGCCTAGTCGCCTGCCTAGGGCCCATCAACATGTGGGTTCTCTGGGTTATGAGACTGCAGGTAATAATTTGGCCATTCTTCCAACCTGTATTTGTTAAATGTTTGCTTTTTCATTTATTTAGAGTAAAGGATGAATGCTACATGGAGAAAAGCAGAAAAAGAAGGAAGCTGGTGGGAGACAATACACTCTCAATTGTCCCAAACAATTTAGCTTTGGTCCAAATGGACCCATCCTTCTTGCAAACAAAAACCCTGCAGTAAATTGGATCCACTCTTTACAAAGCATTTAGCAAACCTGAGCATAATTCTTTAGAGACTCATTCCCTTCACCCCAGGGGATTTTAGAGCACTATAATTCTGGTAAATATAATTTCCTCCATCTTACTACCTTCCTAAGGATGTTTTGGTGTCCATTATTGTTTGGTGCTCCAAGTAGACTGTCTCCTTAGACCAGCTTAAGATGCTTTGAGGCATTAGTAGAATGATATGGGAGTGGACACCCATTGCTTCCTTTCGTTTGTTATACCAATGTCCAATCCCAGGAGCAGTGGTGGTTCAGTGGTAGAATTCTAACCTTCTATGTGGGAGATCTCGGTTTGATTCTCCATCAATGCACCTCATGCACAGCCACCTCCCATCTGTGTGTTGCTATGATGCTGAACAGGTTCCAGGTTAAAGCAGACTAGGAAGAAAGGCCCGGTGACCTACTTCCAAAAATCAGCCAGTGAAAGCTGTATGGATCACAGCAGTGGGATCCAAACTGATCATGGGAATGGTATGGGACTGAGATCCTGTTTTGCATGGGGTCACCATGAGGGGAACTGACTCAAGGGTAGCTAACTACAACATGTTCAATCCCACTGACCTAGTGTGATAATCTACAGAGAGAAGCTGCTTTGACCTGATCAATTTCCTCTTGAATTTACAGTGTTCTTCTAAACGCTGTGCATTCAAGAGGACACAACTACCATTTCTGCAGTGCTTCAAAACACTCTGTTCTCAGCCAGACAGTCAGCCCTAGACACCAAGGAAATGAAATACAGGAATCTGCAATGATGAGGCTCAGACTGGGAAATGTTTATGCAAGAAGAGAAGTTAACACAGGAGGACTTTGATTTTTTTTTTCGTTTCTTGACTTCCATACAGAACCCTACTCAGCAATACATTATCTCAGCCATAAATATATATATATATATGGGAATCGTTTACACACATGCTGATAGTTTTCCATCCTGGCTACTGGGAAAGCAAGCAAGCAAGCAAGCAAGCAAAAAAAAAAAAAAAAAAAAGATAGAATATGGCCTGTCGTTTGTGCATGTCAGTGAAAACTGAACGAGAATATGTGCGTTTAAGTGGATTCTTTTCTGGGTTAGGCTGGATTTGGTTTACTCAGGAAAAAATCAGCTACTTGTTTTCATCTCACACAGCTGTGAGGAAAAAAGTCTACCAAACTATACAGAATGATTGAGATCATGTGTTTCTCAGCATTTCAGGCTGGCTTGTGACACTGTAGAGTGACATGGCCTTTAGACAGTACTTTTCTGAGCCTTCTTCCTCCTTATGAGGCCTGGGTAGCAGGTGTTAATGTTTAAGAGATGTACGTATTTGATTTATTCACAGAATTTACAGAGATGGCCCAGGAAACTATAGTAAATACGTTAGAGAGAATAGATTACCCGTGTCACCACTTGGCAGAATTGATCCACATTCATAGATAAGTTTTTAATTCCCTTATAAATTTAATTAACTAGTTAATTAGTTCCCTCCTTCATTATTCAAGTAGATATTGAATTTCCACAATATGTTCTACTATTGCTTTGCTTTTCATTTCTAACGCTCAATAATAAAAAGTAGGGAGATTTCACCACTAAGCACTGTACCCTCACATCAGCACACCCGTCCCCTGGCATCCACTGTGTATACGTTGTGTAAGGCTGTGCAGTTGGTTCAAGGACACACCTGCTCTCCATGGCGTGTGTGTGTCTGTGTGTATGAGAGTGAGAAAGATCAAAGAAACCCCTGCAATCAGTTGTGGAAAGCCACACAAACCTTCACATTACTTAAGGATTGATTTGGTCAATGGTTTGCAGCATTAGGCAGTTCCTCCCAGGGGTCATTCCCTTTCCCTTTCTTTAGTCCACTGGCCCACTTCAGGGCCCTGGTTCTTGTGGTTGTGGGAATTTTGATATCCTACTCTGTTTTCAGGAGCCCTGGTGGCATAGTAGTTAAGAGCTCAGCTGTTAACCGAAAGGTCAGCAGTTCAAATCCACCAGCCACTCCTTGGAAACCCTATGCGGCAGTTCTCTGTCCTATAGGGTCACTATGAGTTAGAACCGACTTGACGGCAATTAACAACAACTCTATTTTCACCCTTCTGTTGAAGGTTGAAGGAGCCCTGGTGATGCAATGGTTAAGCTCTTGGCTGCTAACCAAAAGGTCAGCAGTTCGAACCCGCCAGCCACTCTGAGGGAGAAAGATGTGGCAGTCTGCTTCTGTAAAGATTACAGCCCTGGAAACCCTATGGGGCAGTTCTGCTCTGTCCTAGAGGGTCGGTGTGAGTCAGAATCGACTTGATGGCAACAGGGTTGAAGGTTGGATTATTGTTTTTCTTTTAGTGCCTTTCCTTCTTGGTCTGTAGACAGAGAATGAGGAATGTAGTTACAGAAGTCAGATTTGATCTGCTTGGTAGATAGCTTTTTCTCAAATGTGATCTTTTTGTCCATTTTGCCAAGTCTAGATGTCTCTAATTCTCTTGCCTGGCTCCCCTAGATCACCCTTCTCTCTTCCTGCTTACATCATATTGCATATCTGTTTCCCATCCCTAAAATTGAGACATTGGTGGTTCAGTGGTATAATTTTTGTCCTCCATGTGGGAGACATGGGTTCAATCCCTGGCCAGAGCACTTCACGTGCAGCCACTACCCCATCAGTGGTTTGCGTGTTGCTATGATGCTGACCAGGTTTCAGCAGAACTTCCAAACGAAGACAGACTAGGAAGAAAGCCCTGGTGATCTATTTCTGAAAAGCAGCTGATGAAAACCCTATAGATCACAATGGTTTGATCTGCAGCCAACTATAGGGATGGCGCGGGACAGGGCAGTGTTTTGTTCTGTTGTAGATGGGGTGCTATGAGTCGGGGGCTGCCTCAGTGGTGGCCAAAAATGTAACAACATCCCTAATCTTGGTCAGAGTCTTGGGTCTCAGATCTCTCGGACTCAAGAAACCCCAATAAACTGTTCTAGTAATCAACTCCAAAAAGATTTTCTTAGTGCTAATGCCCTACATGGAGCCCTGGTGGCAAAGTAGTTAAGAGCTCAGGCTGCTAACTAAAAGTCCAGCAGTTCAAATCCACCAGCCTCTCCTTGGAAACCCTGAAGGGCAATTCTACTTTGTCCTAAAGGATCGCTGTGAGTCAGAATTGACTCGACAGCACACAACAACAATGCCCTGCACAGGTAGAAAGTGATGGTGGGAGGCAGAGAGGAGAAAGAGAAAGGTGCAAGCACCCAGAGAATACTCACACTTGGACAGAATCAAGGCCAATGTGGCCTTCAAGGTCCTCGGGCATGTCCATCTTGTTTTACAAAAAAAGGAAATTGAGGATCACAGAATTAAGAGACTGATTCAAGTCCTTACAGCTAGCAAGCACTTAAATAGCTCCCATCTCTTGGCTTTTGGTCCAGTGCTCCTCTGCAGCTCAGAGCTGCCTCAGTAGCCACTTGCCGTCCTGCTGCCCAAACCTGAGGCTTAGTGAGGGTGTGCCTTCTACATTGACCAAGAGCAGAATAGGCATAACTTTCTACTCTGATCTGGGACTTCCAGGCCAGTTTATTATCCAGGCAACCCTTTGAAGCCAAAGGAAATTCTCCCAAAGTCATAAAGTTTGGTGAGGTCAGCATCAGAATAATCAGGGAGTTTTTTTTTTTCTTTTTTTCTAGAGCTCCTCTAAATCTCTTGAGTTATTGCCCTGGTGTACCCAAAAATGCCAGCAAGTCTTCAACATCTTCAGAGGCTTGTTTTTTGAACTCGTACCTGCTGATTAATTAATTGAAGAAAGCTACTGGAGCACAAACATAATCTTACCTCGTGTTAGTCATTCCTGGATGGAGAAGAGGGAATCATGTTAATGTTCGCAATTTCTATTCTGCTCATGTCTCCGGAGCCCATTGCTCTGGCCCACAGAGCATAAGCTCATGAGCTCATGGTTTAATTGGGTTAGAAGAATGTTTCTTTCTTCTGAAGGAGAAGGAGAGCCTCCCCATACCAAGACTAGCAATTAAAACTGCACGAAGAAACTTGGCAGGAATGTGAACAGTGAGGCGCATACTAAGTGGAGAGGAACAAAAGCTTGTACCTCCAGCAAGATCCAGAAAGTTTAAGAGAAGACAATTCTTAATCATGACAGATATGAGTGAGGTGAGGGATGAGATGGACTCATAACAGTCTTGATAAACTCAAAGACACGCATATGAGAGAAAGGAGGGGCTAAATTATGCAGTATGCTGTACTTACGTATTTTTGTCCTACTGTAGAAGAAACTACTGAATGGAATGGCTAGTTAATTGAGATGACTCTAAATCTCCTTCCAAATCTACATTCTGTGATGCCGTATAAAACTCAGACTCAGCCTCTTCAGCCCACGGATACTGGTAGAGTCACACACCTCATCTCCTTCAAAGTGTCCTTGTTATTTCTGGAAATTCCCGAATGGGTGACTTGTGTGTGTCTCCAAACCAATCTGTCAGCTACAGCTACTCTAAGGTGCCTTCTGCTTGCCAGTGTCTACTGCCCAAGAGCCCCTTGAAGAAGCATCATTGCTGGCATTGCTCACTCTTAGATGTTAGTGTATATCCAGGGATGCCACCTCCCAACACTTCCAAAGCTGCCAGTCCTCTAGGCAAAGATGGGGATAATTTGTTGCTCAGAATCTCAAATTCTGCCCCCGAAGAAGTTCTAACTTCTGGTTCATCTTTCCATCCCTACATATTCATACTCAGACCAAGTGGTCAGAGGAACAATTCAATCAACAAATAATTATTTACTGTCTATTATGTGCCTGGCACTTTTCTAGAAGCTTGGGATGCAATAATGAGCATATAGTAATGGTCCCTGCCCTTATCATTGTCCTCTTTTCCCTCTTCTGCTCCTAGCTTCCATCCTTCCAAATCCAATGCTCTCACCTTGCCTAAGGCTCCCATGGATACTGATCAATAAGTTAAACAGATTCTAGAAGGGGTTGTTGGAGAGAGAGGAGCTGTCCATAGCAGCAGTACTGAAGCTTCAGCTGGGCCAGTCAAACCGGCTCTATTTGAAAAATCTGTATACCTAAAATTACACAGATAATCACATCCTATGCAACCAGTCAAATGTTAACTCAATTTATATGATAGTTTTAGTATGTGGACGGAAGGAAGGAGTTGGGAAAAACAGCTTAATAATTATAGTGAATATTTTAGTTTTGTGCGTTTTTATGTTGATGTTAGGTGCCTTTGAGTCAATTCCGACTCATGGCGACCCCAGGTGTAGAGTGTAGAATTGCTCCATAGGGTTTTCAAGGCTGTGACACTCCAGAAGCAGGTCATCAAGTCTTTCTTATGAGCACCTCTGGCTGGGTTCAAACCTCAGCCTTTTTGGCTAGTGGTCAAGCACTTAACCATTTGTGCCATCCATGTGCTCTGCATTTTGTATATCTGTAGCTAAATATAGTATGTTTGTTGCAAAATTTGCCCCCTTTCGTCAAATTGACTGATTAATTCATAAAATATTTATCAGGCATCTACTATATGCCAATTAGTGTTCTAGTTGATTAGAATGTAGCAAAGAACAAGAAGGACAAAAATGCTTGCCTTCAGAGTCTACACTGTAGAGTGACACACAGTCAACACAAAGTATAATTAAGTAAAATAAATTGTATGTTAGTTGGATGCACTCAGGAGAAAAATGGAGCAAGAAGGAGGATAGGAAGTGTTGAGAGAGGGAACAACAGGGTGGTCAGGGAAGTCCTCACTGAGAAGGAGGCATTTGGCCACTGAAGGTGATGAGGTAGCAAGCCATACAGGTAGGTATCTGGAGCAATATCATCCCAGGCTTGAGGAACAGCTTGTGCAAAGGCTTTGAGGTATAAATATGCCCCCCAAATTTAAACAAAACAAAACAGCCATCAGGCCAGTGGGGCCAAGTGAGAGATGGAGAGAGTATTAGGGGATGAGGCCAGAAACATAACAGAGGGCCAGATCTCATAAGGTCTTGTGTATTCTTGAAAGGACTTTGGTATTTACTCTGAGTGAGAAGGGAAGTCATCAGAGGTTTTTGAACAGAGGAGTGACATGGTCAGACTCTTTTTTAACAGGATAATTCTAGCAGCCACTCTGTGGGGCATAGACTGTAGGGGGGCAGGGTGGAAGCAGGGAATCTAGTTAGGACAGTATTGAAATAACTGGGGTGGGAGGCGATGGAGATAGCACCAGAGTGGTAGTGGAAGTGGCATAATTCAAAATATTAACTTCATTGTATCACAGTATAAAATTTAGTTTCTCTGGAAATACAGAATTTTGCTTTTTTTGATGATGAAATTAGTTAATATATATAAAGTACATAGAATGGCCTCTGGCATACAGCAAGCATTTGATAAGTACTAGTGATTGTTTATTTTCTCTCATGGCTATTTTTAAAAAGGATTTGCTACAGCTCATATTTGAAACCGTATATCCATATAAATAACAGGTTAAAATAAAAATAAGATCAGAAATCATATATAGAAAAGGATTGTAATTTGCCCAGAAATCGGATTATCACTATAATTAAACACCAATTCAATTTCTGTACTTCCTGACATCCAAGACAAGAAATGAAATCTCCTAATTTGTAAGGTTCTATCTGATAAAAAGAAACGTCAGTTTTCAGGACATCCAGACTTGCGTTTGGCACCAATTCCTATGGATTCTTAGTATAAAGGACTCTGCTTACCAATATATAATATCCTCAACAATCACTCAGCAGGTAATAGAGACATTCTTTGCTGGGCTTTTCTTTTATTGACTAGCAATGGAATTATTAAATAATGACTCATTAAAGCCATGGAAGAGACTTCATGGTATGGTGAAAGAGCATTCGCTAAGGTCTTAGAAGAGCTGAGTTTAAATCCCAGCTGCACCTGTGTAAGCAGGAGTACACTGACAGGAAACTACCAGAGCTTCAAGCCGGATTCAGAAGAGCATGAGGAACAAGGGATATCGTTGCTGATATCAGATGGATCTTGGCTGAAAACAGAGAAAACCAGAAAGATGTTTACTTGTGTTTTATTGACTATGTAAAGGCATTCGATGATGTGGATCATAACAAATTATGGATAGCATTGTGGAGAATGAGAATTCTAGAACACTTAATTGTGTTCATGTGAAACCTGTGCATAGACCAAGAGGCAGTCATTTGAATAGTACAAGAGGATATTTCATGATTTAAAATCAGGAAGGGTGTGCATCAGGGTTGTATTTTTTCACCATACTTATTCAATCTGTATGCTGAGAAAATAATCTGAGAAGCTGGACTATATGAAGATGAACGTGGCATCAGGATTGGAGGAGGGCTCATTGAAAACCTGCATTATGTGGATGACACAACCTTGCTTGCTGAAAGTGAAGAGGACTTGAAGCACTTACTGATGAAGATAAAAGACCACAGCCTTCAGTATGGATTACACCTCAACATAAAGAAAACAAAAATCCTCACAACTGGACCAATAAGCAACAGCATGATAAACAGAGAAAAGATTGATGTTGTCAAGGATTTTCTTTTACTTGGATCCACAATCAACACCCATGGAACCAGCAGTCAAGAAATCAAATGATGGATTGAATAGGGAAAATCTGCTGCAAAAGACCCCTTTAAAGTGTTCAAAAGCAAAGATGTCCCTTTGAGGACTAAGGTGCCCCTGACCTAAACCATGGTGTTTTCAATTGCCACACATGCATGCAAAGGCTGGATAATGAATAAGGAAAAATGAAGAATTGATGTTTTTGAATTATGGTGTTGGTGAAGAATATTGAATATACCATAGACTGCCAGAAGAATAAAAACAAGTCTGTCTTGGTAGAAGTACAGCCAGAATGCTCCTTGGAAGTGAGAATGGCAAGACTTTGTCTCAGGTACTTGGGACATGTTATCAGGAAGGACTAGTCCCTGGAGAAGGACATCATGCTTGGTAAGGTAGAAGGTCAGTGAAAAAGAGGAAGACCTTCAATGAGGTGGACTGGCACAGTGGCTGCAATGGGCTCAAACATAGCAACGATTATGAGGATGGTGCAGGACGGGCGGTGTTTTGTTCTGTTGTACGTAGGGTTGGTATGAGTTGGAACTGACTCAATGGCACCGAACAACATCAAACTTTCACACACTTAGCCTTTTTGAAGTTTACTTTCAACATTTATAAAATGGACTCTGTACAAGTCGTCCTCTGCCTACCCGGCAAGATTGTTGTGAGGAGGAAATGAGATAATACATTTTAAGACATTATAAATTGTAAAGCATAAAATGTAATTCTTATATTACTTAAATCTAAGTGCTGAGTTAATTTAATCTCAGTTCATAATGTTTTAGGGACCCAGCATGAAAGAAAATGACACCTTTACTCATTCGATCAGCAAATATTTACTAAGGATCCTCTATGTGCCTGTCTCCACCCTCTATGTTACAGGTGCTGCATGCAAAAAATAAAGAAGTCCAGGCCTACTCTCATAAGGATTTTATTCTAGTAAGGGAAGACGAACACATAAAAAACACATTTACAAAGCTAGGTGGAGACATTGGTGTTCAGTGGTAGATTCTCACCTTCCATGTGGGAGACCTGGGTTCAATTCCCAGCCAATGCGCCTCATGTGCAGCCATTACCCACCTGTCAGGGAAGGCTTTCGCGTTGCTATGATGCTGAACAGGTTTCAGTGGAGCTTCCAAGCTAAGACAGTCTAGGAAGGAAGGCCTGGTGATCTCCTTCTAAAAACTAGCCAATGAAAACCCTACGGACCACAATGGTCTGATCATGAGGATGGCACAGGACCGGGAAGTGTTCTGTTGTGCATGGGGTCACCATGAGTGGGGGGCCAACTTCACAGCAGTTAACAATGATAACAGTTAGGTTGTTGTGAAGAAAATTAATGGAGGGTAAAGGATAAGAGACTGAATCTAGAGATACAGGGAGTCAACCTATCCCCTGGCTGCCTCTGTCAAATACCACTTGCCATCTGCACTTTTGACTGGAGTCTAATTCATGCATTGATTCATTATTTCAATAAACATTTACTGAGCTACTCCCACGTACTGGAGTCTGAATAGTCAGCTGAATAACTGCCAGTTTATTATGAAATTGATCCACTTACATCTCCTGCTTTGTCATCTTGTGACTAGCAGCTCACATGGGTGGGACATCTATCTAGTGGGAGTGAAGAGCAAGGCCAAACAATGCCCCTCAATCTTGTCCAAATCGACAAATCTGCCCTTTCTCCCTCTGCCTCCTTACACTGACTTCTTACTCTGATAAGGCCAGTCTGCTGTAATCCCCTGAGCAACCCTTGTGTTTTTGTGGCTTGAAAGTCTCTCCCTTCCCCCCCCCGATCAAAATCCCATGCATCCTCAAGCCCACCAGAATGCCATTTTCTCTTGGAAGCTTTGCCTGATCACCCAAGCAGGTGTGGAAGGCCCTTTCCAGGCTCTTCTTTAGTACCTAGAGTATGAATCATAATTCCTTGAATTGTACAGATGAATGCATGTGGCTTATTTTTTTTCTGGTTAGATTATAAGCTTCTAAGAAGAGTTTAAATCTTAAATGTCCTTGTATCTCCTTTATGTTACTTCTCCGACACAAGCCGGCACTATAATATGTACTCATTAAATATGTGTTATTTGATTAAACTAAAGTCTATTGCCTCATTGATGTAAAGACTTTCATTGGTAGCTAAGGCAAGCATGTAAATAGGAAGATGACTGTTGCTAAGCATATTGCTCCAAAATGTATGTTTCTTCAGTATATTTCTTATTACTGACTAAAATTTTACTTTCACTTTCAATCCTCTCCTGCTGATAAAGAAATGTTACCTCCATTAGAGAGAGGCTAACATGCTGCCTCTCATGAGGTGACTTTTGAGTTCAACGTGACGTGTTAGGTTATGGTGTTCATCATCTATAGTCATCAATTAATTGGTTTGGAGGAGTTTTTTGTTTACTTGTTCTTTAAATTCAAGCTGACCAACTGTGCAGGTGGCATAGGCTTGATACCCAGCTGGCTTCAGTACGGCCCCTGGCCCCTTCTTGAAACTGGATGTGCACCTGATGGCGTGAGCTGTGGTTGCACGAATGGTGTTTATGTGGAATCCAGTGCTGAAAGAAGAACTGTCTGTACTCTTAATTTTTTTTTTTTAAGGCAAAAAATCACTCTTGTTATAAACGAATGGAAAATTCTAGCTGCCATTGCTAGGCACATGCTCACCGGTCATGTGGCAGCTCTCTAGGCTATTGCTTGGATCAGTGAATATCCTTCAAAGGCAGGGCAGCATAGTGGTTAGCAGCCATAGTCCTCAAGCTGGGCTGCCTGGATTGAAGGCTTGGCTCTGCCCCTTACTAGCTGTGTAGCTTTGCGAACAGTTCATGCGCTCGATGGTTAATTCAAAGGTGGAGGATTGAGTCCATCCAGAGATGTCTGGTAATCTACTTCCATTGACGACCCTATGGACCGTAGTTCTACTCTGACACACCCGATCACCGTGAGTCAGAAAAGGCTCAACAGCAACTGGTTACCGGTTAAAATGAAATTAAAGGTGGTCATATAGGACCATTGTGAGAACTAGATGAGTTATTGAATAAAAAGGATCTAGAAGGGGCCTGGTCTTCTAATAGACTCACCAAGTGTTGGGTATATTCGTGCCTTTGTGATGAATTCTCTAACGGATTCCAGCTCGTGACTTATAAAGAAACAGCCTCTTTTTATGTCTCCTATTAAACACCCTCAAGGTGGCCTTCCTTTGCTTATCAAGGACTTTTTACCAAAATGCTTTTCTTGAAGGCAGAGCTTTCATGAAAAAAACGTAACTTTAGATAAGCCATTTTTTTTCCCTCCATTTCTGTTCATCTTCTTGTCTACTGGCCTCATGCAAGCCACCCTCATCTCCAGTCAGGGCTCCTAACTGATCCATGGGTCCTCTCTGACTTGCCCACCTAATATCTGTTCTCCATACAATGGACAAAGGGATCTTTTTATAATGCAAATTTGACCAAGTTACTTCTTTGCTGAGAAACCAGCAATTTCTTCCTTCTGTACTTAAGATAGGATTCCTGGTGGAGCTACAGTAGACTGCTCGGCTGCTGACTGAAAGATCAGCAGTTTGAATCCACCCAGCAGCTCTGCTGGAGAAAGACGTGGCGATCCGTTTCTGTAAAGATTACAGCCTAGGAAACCCTATGCGGCAGTTCTACTCTGTCACCTGGGGTCACTATAAATCGGAATCAACCCGATGGCACAAAACAACAGTGACAAGAAAATTGTTTTTGTTATTGTTAGGTGCTGATGAGTCGATTCCTACTCATAGCGATCCTATAGGACAGAGTACAACTGCCCCATAGAGTTTTCAAAGAGCAGTTGGTGGAGTCGAACTGCTGACCTTTTGGTTAGCAGCGAGGTCTTAACTACTGCGTCACAAGAACAATACACCTAAGATAATATCCAAAGGCCTTCCTCCGGCCTACAAGACCCTACATAACCTGGCTCAGTGAACCAACGACATTCTTTCTGATTCTCAACATGTTGAGCACATTCCCACATCAGGGTTTTGCCCCTGCTGTGCCTACTATTAGAGCACTCTTTCCAGATCTTTGCACGGATGGTGCCTTGCTCTTTAGAGCTCCGCTCAAACAGAGGCAGTGTTGGGTAATGGTCACAAGCATGATGGTGCCTGGCTACCACCACCAACTGCTCTGACAGGGATCACAATAGAGGGTCCCAGACAGAGCTGGAGAAAAATGTAGAACAATATTTTAACTCACAAAAAAGACCAGACTTACTGGTCTGACAGACTGGAGAAACCCTGGAAGTATGGCCCCCAGACACCGTTTTAACTCAGTACAGAAGTCACTCCTGAGGTTTACCTTTCAGTCAAAGATTAGACAGGCCCATGAAACTTAAAGGGCATATCAGCTGAGAGGTGAGGATGAGAAGAGAGGAGGGTACACGAAAGCTGGTAATGGGGAACCCAAGGTCGAGAACAGGTGAGTGTTGATATGTTGTGGGGTTGGCAACCAATGTCACAAAATGAGATGTGTGTTAATTGTTTGATGAAAAACTAGTTTGCTCTGTGAACCTTCATCTAAAGTACAACAACAACAAAAAGAATTGGTCTGGCATTAAGAGTTGTTTCAAAAATCCTGTGATTGACACAGAGTAAACATTATTTAGAGGGAGCCCTAGTGGTGCAATGGCTAAGCACTCGGCTGCTAACCCACCAGCTCGAACTCACCAGCTGCCCCATGAGAGAAAAATGTGCCAATTTGCTCCCATAAAGACGACAGCCTTGGAAACCCTATGGGTGCAGTTCTACTCTGTCACATGGGGTTGCTATGAGTTGAAATAGACTCAACGGCACACAACAACAAACACTATTTAAGTGCTTGCTTAAAAAATGAAAATGTTATTTCCTCAAAGAATCTTTCTCTGACCCATTCCAAGTTCCTACCTTCCCTATGACAGTCATGTAATATAAAAGTAGTTATTTTTATTTTATTCGTGGCACTTGTCATCTTCAGAGGTCGCTTATTTTTGTGCTGATTGCCTCTTCCGCCAGATTGTAAGCTTCATGGCGGCAAAATCCTTGTCTGTCTTATTTCTTAGGGACCTGCCATCCCATCTCTCAGAAGAGTGCCTGACATGTATTATGTTCTCAATAAACATCTGTCAATGAAAGACTCAGAATTCAAATCCTCATTTTATTAACACAGTGGCTTTTGTCTAGATTCTTAGCTTCTCTGGGCCTGGATTTCCCCAACTAAACAATGAATAATAATATCTCCATCTCAAAGGGTTGTTGTTTGTAATACATTCCAAAATGTTAATGGTGATTATCTTTGGGAGATAGGATTACAAGGGATTTAATTTTCCATTTTGCTCATTCATATTACTTTTACAGTAAAGAGCATGGATTTCTTTTGTAATTAACATAGTTGAAATTAATATTTGTCAAGGATTTAACACAGTGTCTGATCCATAGTAGGTATTTAATAAAGAGTGAATTTTAATAATACTAAGGTTTTCAGTAAACCTGAAAGAGCTTCCTTCCTCTGTGGCACTGGGCTATACTGCCTCATACCCCAGTCTGGGGGTTGGGGCTTAATCACTACTAAAAACAAAACAAACAAAAAAAACAATTGCCGGTTGAGTTGATTTTGACTCACGGTGATTCCACATGTTTCAGAGTAGAATTGCACGCCATAGGGTTTTTAATGGCTGTGATATTTTGGAAGCAGATCACCAGGTCTTTTCTTCTGAGGCACCTCTGGGTGGATTCAAAGCATCGAGCTTTCAATTAGTAGTCAGGAGCTTCACTGTTTGCACCACCCAGGGACTTCTTAATCACTGCCAGGCCCCAGGGTTTCCTCTGGGCCACCACACCCTTGTTCCCCTGTCCTTAGGGCAGCTGAGAGGGGCTGTTCCTTTCTCTTGGACCTGCTTGGATACTCAGAACGGAGGGAGGAGGCTCTGTGGCTGTTAGCTGAGGGGCTTTGTCTTGCGGACCTGCTTATTCTCACAGGAGCCCAAGATCGCCTTCTGCTTTTGAGTGGATGAGCTTTCCATAGTACTTAGTATGCAGCCCACGCCGGACAGGCTGCAAAGGATAGGAACACGGCAACATCCATTGTTTAGTTCCCCCCAAATCATTTTCAGCAGCCAGGAAAGAGATTGTGCCCAGCTGCTCTAATCTAATCAGGAGCGGATCCACACAGCCCTGGGAGGTGGGGCTGGTACAGAACTATGATTTCTCAGCCAGTGAATTTCCAGTGCCAAAGGGGGGCTTGCCTACCCCTCTCCAACATGGTGGATGAAGCACATGCTTACTCATCTTGGGCTGGGGGAGGGGAGCGGGACATTCCTGGCACAGGGCTTCCGCAGCAATGATGCAGGAGGCAGGGGAACAGAGTGAGTCCTCTTTTTTTTTTTTTTTTTTAATCAGGATTCCTAGGGCTCTCACTCTTGTCAGGTTATCTGTCAGCACAGCCAGCTCCAGCCAGGGCTTCTGGGTCCTAATGACCTACTTTATATTTGGCCCCCTCAGACTGTCGCCATTGTGTCTTTGAAGATTGGCTTGAAATAACTTGAAAGCCACTGTGCTTGTTTCCAGGAAGTAAAGAGAATCCTAGCATCTCAGAGCAGATTAAGGGTTCTGTGGCTTTCTCAAAAATGGATAGCATATTAGAAAAGAGAGGCCCTGGAGACTGCAGTTTAAATGACTCCATGATGGCTAGATAGATTTGCAGGCTAAAGCTGATGTTGGTTGCACAACACAATGACTGTAATTAACATCACTGAATTGTACATACAGAAAATGTTGAAATGCAAAAGTTTTGTGTTATAATATATATATATACATATATATATATATACCAAAAACCTAGCCTGTTGCCGGTGAGTTGATTCTGACTCATAGTGACCCTATAGGACAGAACAGAACTGCCCCATAGGGCTTCTAAGGAGCGGCTGATGAATTCGAACTGCTGACCTTTTGGTTAGCAGTTGAGCTCTTAACCACATGCTGTCAGGGCTCCTATACACACACACACACACACACACACACATTTACCACAGTAAAACTAAAAAACAAATAAATAAAGCTGGTGTTATTGTAAACTCCAGAAGATGGATGAGCAGCTGTCACCTGGCTGGCTGGGTGCCTCTACCCCTGCACTAGTGACCTCAACCAGGATTGGACTTCAGGGCAGGTCCACAGTCCACAGGCACTCTAAGCCAACACATTGCTTTAATTATCCAAAATAAGCCTGGAATAGACAGAGACTTATCTCACTATGGAACCCTGGTGGCGCAGTGGTTAAGAGTTTGGCTGCTAACCAGAAGGTCGGCAGTTCCAATCTACCAGCCACTTCTTGGAAATCCTATGAGACAGTTCTATTCTGTCCTACAGGGTCGCTATGAGTCGGAATTGACTTGACAGTAATGGATACCTCACTATAGGTGGCTGCCCTGGAATACAGAGTCCAGTGAGGCAAGATTCTATGGAGGACTTCATCCAATGGCAGCCCCATCCTTCACTCATTCATTGGTTTGTTCATTTGTTCATTCATTCATTCATCAAACAAAACAATTTTAAACAGCTAATGCTTGATAGTATGTCCTGTATAGAGCAGCAAGTGTAGTGTGTAAGTGTGCGTCCTAGGGACACACTGTGGTTCAAGGCCTGACTCCACCATTGATCCATGTGTGTCCTTGGGCAAGTCTGTGCCTCAGCTGACTCATCTGTAACACAGGACTTGGAATCTGCCTTGTGATTTTTGTGAGAAAAAAATGAGAAAATCTATGTTCAGTGCTCAGCATAATGTTTGGTATGTCCTAAACAATCCACCACCTGTGGGTTAGTTTGTTGTGCTGTGGTGGCTTGCATGTTGATGTGATGCTGGAACCTATGCCACCGGTATTTCAAATACCAGCCGGTCACCCATAGTGGACAAGTTTTAGCGAAGCTTCCAGACTCGGAAGAAAGCCTTGGCAATCTACTTCTGAAAATTAGCCAATGAAAACCCTATGGATCACAGCAGAATACCGTCTGATATAGTGCTGGAAGATGAGCCCCATAGTTTGGAAGGCACTCAAAATACACAGTGGCCACAACAACAGACTTAAGCATGTCAATGATTGTGAAGATGGTACAGGACCAGACAATGTTTCATTCTGTTGTGTATGGAGTCACCAAGAGTGGGAGCTGACATTGATGGCAGCTAAAGATAACAACAAACTGCCTGTAAATGATAGCTATTATCATTGTTTCAACGAAGGACGCTGAGAAGTTAAATTCAGGGTCACTGACCTCAAGATCCTTGAAAGTGCACAGCTGGCAGGCGTGGCACAAATCATGAGTTGGGTTATCTTTCTGGGGTCAGTGACGTTTCCCTGCAATCTTGGATGTAAACTCCCAGAACTGTGGTTGACCTTGACCTGATGGCTTCTCCATCATTCTAGCGGCTACTTGCTGTCCATACATCCTGTAATGTTTGTTTTCTGCCACTTCTTACACTTTTTTCTAAAACTTCTTCCTCTCCTTCAGTCTGAGACAAAATAAAATGCATCACCTGAAGCTGAGGTTGAAAAATAGCCCAATCATTGTTGTTTGAAAATAAATTCCCGTGTCGATGGCATTTCTTGGTGAACGATTCCCCTTCACCACAGGGCCTTGTTGGAGCAGAGATAAATGAGCCAATTTGGCTCCCTCAGGCTCATCTTATGTCTGAGCCAAATTATTGTAGGAAATACTGAATTATAATTTGTTTGTATGATCATTAATTTATCTAATCATAAATTCCTCAAAAACAATGTCATTGAAGAGGAAATATTAACCAATCCATTATGTTTAATGTGCAGCTTTTTAAAACCAATGGCTATAATAATTCATCTCAGGTGCCCTTGAAAATGATGATGATGATAATAATAGCCAACTTTTATTGAGTGCTCTCTCTGTGCCAGTCACTGTTCTAAACATTGTCCCTATATGAATTTGTTTAATCCTCAAACTACCTCTATGAGGTAAGTGCTGTTATTATCCCATTTTATGGATGAGGAAATTGAGGTACAGAGAGGTTATGAGACTTGCCCAAGGTCACACAGTCAGTATGTGATAGGCCCAGAATTTAAATCCAGGCAGCCTGGATCCAGAGTTGATGCTCTTGGCTTCTTAGATGTTCATTCACCAGGTATTTATTGAGAACCCCTTGGGTTCTAGGCATTGTGCTAGGTACAGGGGTCTCAGAGAAGAACAGAATGTGGTCCCCCTTTCTTTTAGGCATTTGAAGTCTAGCCTGGGAGTCAGACATGTAAAAACATGGAGCTTGGATTTGAACCCAAGCACCCTGGCTCCAGAGAGAGATCCTGAATGGCGATAGGAATTTTCCCATCAGAGAAAGGTAATAAAGGGGAAGGGTATTTCAGGAAAATTGAGAGAAGACAGGCAGGGGAGCCTCCAGATTGCTTAATTAGCAATAGTCTCTTTTCTTCCAAAAAGTCCTAGCAAGTGCTCCCCATTCCTCATCTCACACCGTGATCCACTCTGGGATAGCCACCCAGTGAAAAACCACCCAAATGAAACATGGAACCAATTTTTTTTTTTTTCAGTGAGTCCTGTCTCCCACCCAGTAGCGACAGTATCCTTGAATCTCAAGTTGCTATATCATCCCCTTTACCTGCTGTCCCCTTGAGAGGGGTTTGGTTTTTAATATGTTTGGTTTCTTCTTTTCCCATAAGATTAAAATCCTCTCTCACTCACTCTCACAATCTCGGATTACTCAGAGATGTGATCAGTGACTCACAGCATTTCAGCCGGGAAGGGGAGAAAGCAGGCTGTTGCCCTGGTGGCTGGTGGCATCTGGGCAGCACCTGCCTCTTCCCTCAGAGAGGACTGCATAAGGTCAAGGCACACTCATGGGCCTCCATTCTACTTTGCAGCTTCTCAGGAAAACACTTCCAACTTCCTTCAAGCACCTGCCCAGGTAAGTAGATTGCTCCAAGGAGCATCCCTTCTAAATGCTGGGAGGCCCAAATGGAGGATCTAAAGAGTACTCGACCTGCCTGGGCCCCCTCCTTAGATCATGGTGCCAGTACAAGTATCTGTGTGGCCCAAACCTCAAGCTGAACGGCAAAGGGGAGAGATAGGAGGGTGAAAAATGATCTCTAGAGATCTTTTGAAGCTTGAAGATATCAACTTGAGACCACACTACCTGAGACTACCTTCTATCCCTCTTGCTGGCTACCAGACCAGGTTAATTTTGATCCCTATGATCCCTTCATTAAGAAGCTCATAACATCAGCTGATCCTTCTAAGACTAGTAAATCTTTGCTTTAGTCCAGCCCTCTTACCCTAGTACCTAATGCTTGGTGTGTGAACATCGATTTAGATATCTCATTGTCAATCTAAATCCAACAAGTTTAGCATCCAACACTAAAAATAAACTGAATTATCTTCCATTTATTTTCAGCTGATGTAATTTTGTGTTTCATCTGTGAAACTGCTGCTTGTGTCCTGAACACCCAACAATGCCCTCATGTCAGATATTGTCTTTCACTCCTACCATCCTCACCATGGCACGTGCCCTCTCACCACATGCCTGGATTTCTAAAACTTCTTCTAAGGGTCCTTCTGGCTCTATGCTCTCCACCTCCACCCCTCTGCAGTTTACCCAGCTCAGTGTCACTAGATTTATCTTCTGCAATACTACTACTATTGTGTGACTCTCCTCTTCACAAACACCTGATAGCTCCCCTTGTCTTCGGAAACTTCTCCAAATGGCTTTTAAGGCCTTTATAGTCTGTTTCCGACCTACTTTCTTACTGGTGTGTGTTCTGGGTTTGAAGACAATAAATCCACCAGTCTTCTCCCTATCATCATTTCCCCATGGAGTCTCTTCTTGCTGAAAAGAGCAGGACTGATTACTTTAGGGAAATAGAGGGGACAGCAGGGAAAACTTGGATGAGACATCAGGAAGGACACGCAGGCGACTCCTGTCTTTCAGGGCCCCCTTCCTCATCTTGCCTGTTCAGATTCCTCTCCAGCAGTGTGTTTTAAATGGAGCTGAAATCCTATCCTACTTACCCTTGTACATATTAGCAAAATGTCTGGTGAGCTCTTTATCAAGGGCTGACAGGTTGGAGCCAACCAAAGGAGGCCCAGCACTTCCATCACTGCAGCTGGGACATGCCCCACCTGGAGAGACTGTGCTACCACTTGTCATTTCCTGGCAGCTCCCCCCTTCCCCGTCCTCACACCCAGCTTGCTTGTAATTAAAATTCTGAGACCTTCAAGAGTCACATGAAAAATGATTGGCTGGTCAAGTCCACTCCAGGGGGCAATTGAGTTATGGGGCTTTATCAGAACCAGGCTATGATGGCTGAGCCAGAGGGGCTTGCCACGAGGGCAAATCACAGAGGGTCCTAAGGCAGCACTGATGCCCTTACACTGGCAATGTTTCATTCTGTAAAGTATAAGGTCACCATGAGTCAGAGGTGACTCAACTAAAAAAAAACAGAAGCAGGCAGGAGACAATAAGGATGGCAACAGCTCTAGAATTTCTGTGGGGGAACTTAAGGATAACACTTTGATTGAAAGGAGGGGTAAGCAGACTTGTTTTAATGGTGAACTTGCACAGAAAGAATTTTTTAAGTTAGATTGTTCATTAGGACGGTTTGAGAGGACTGGTAGAAAAAATGGCATGGCCAATTGGTATTTACCTTATGAATTTGCTACTTGCCCTTCCCTGCTCTGCTCTGCTCTGTGCCACAGAAGCCCACCCATGAAAATGACATTTCCCGGGCTCCCTTGTCCTCTGACTTCTGGTAAATGAGAGGCACTGGTAGGAGATGGGAGAGCAAGAGGATTGGGGAAGCCAGGTTCCTCTCCCACCGTTCTCTGTTCTCGGCAACCTCTCAAAAGGGTCTGCACTTCTTCTGTGGCCCCAGCCTCCTTGGGTTGCCCTGCCTTAGTTTCAGCTCTCACAGGGTGGCTTTAGCCCTGGGCTCTAGTAGCAACACCTTCTCCCTCTGTCTTTCCAGCCCCAGGGCTGGTAACAGCTTCCTGCAGTTGCTGCCCTTGGGGTTGCTTCTCCCTCCCATTTGTTGCTTAGCTCTTCTACAAATTGTATAGTTGACTCTCCTTCTAGTTCCTTCCATTGAACTTTTTGTTATGAATGCTGTTTTCCTGACTGGGTCTTCTCTTCTAAACTGTGCCTTGACACAGCCACGAAGCAGGAACGAACTCAAAGCCAGCCATCCAGTGACAGAACAGGGATTGGCACCATTGTCCTGACTAGGAGCCAGTGTCTGTTCACCATACCTCCCAGCCTTCTGAATGAGAGGCGTATGGGCCACGAAGAACAGTGGTTACTATTACCCCAGGGATCCTGCTAATTATGTCCCTTGTTGTAAGGCAGATACCCTGGTGGTGCAAATGGTTAATGCACTTGGGGGTAAAGTCATGGATTGAATTATGTCCCCCCAAAAATGTGCATATCAATTTGGCTGACCCATGATTTCCAGTATTATGTGGCTGTCCTGCATTCTGTGATGGTAATTTTATGTTAAAGAGGATTAGGGTGGGACTGTAACACCCATACCCAGGGCACATCCCTGGTCCAATGTAAAAGGAGTTTCCCTGGGGTGTGGCCTGCACCACTTTTTATCTCTCAAGAGATAAAAAGGAAAGGGAAGCAAGCAGAGAGTTGGAGACCTCATACCACCAAGAAAACAGCACAGGGAGCAGAGCACGTCCTTTGGATCTGGGGTCCCTGAGCCTGAGAAGCTCCTCAACCAGGAGAAGATTGAGGACAAGGACCTTGCTCCAAAGCTGACAGAGAGAGAAAGCCTTCCCCTGGAGCTGACGCTCTGAATTTGGACTTTTAGCCTACTTTACTGTAAGGAAATAAATTTCTCTCGTTAAAGCCATCCTCTTGTGGTATTTCTGTTATAGCAGCACTAGATGAATAAGACAGGTAGTAACACAGAGGTTGGTGGTTTGAGTTTGCCAAGAGGTGCCTCAGAAGAAAGACCTGGTCACAGACTTTTGAAAAATCAATGATTGAAAGCTTGATGAAGCACAGTTCTACTTTGACACACATGGGGTCACCAGGAGTCAAAATCAACTGGACAGCACCTGAATTTTCGTGGTGAGGAGCATGCCTGCTCTTCTTCCTTGTTAAAGTACTTCTTGGGTGTTGATGAGGGAGGAGAAAGAAATGCTGCTCATTTTGGGAGCTTCCAGCCAGAGAAGGGACCTGCAATCAGGCAAAAGATAACAAGGCGTGCAGAAACTAATGTTTCACTCCAGACTCACACTTCGCACCTCTGCTGGCCACGCTGGTCAACGAGTATATAGGAAGTACAAGCTCATCTTAACATCAGCCTCAGATAATCACTGTCCAAAACAGGATGCCATCCAAACACATCCCACACACCTCAACACCAGGACACCACAACTGCAGCCATCTTTTTTAATTACAGGAATATTTGTTGAGCTCCTAGTGTATGCCCCAACAGGAATTTCAAAAGAGTATGAAACATGGCCCCTGCCTTCCAAAGGCCTCTATCTGGTTATGGAGATGACAGACACCTACATGAAACATCTTAAGAGCTATAGGAGGCAGAGCTAAGTTCAATGTCAAAAGGTGGGGTGCCTTAAGGGCTTGGAGAGGGCAGGTAACAGAGGGGCCCAAAAGGTGGCTGGGGAGGCTTCAGGGATGAATTTAGCCCTGAGAGATGGGTAGGGTTTAGCCTGAAGAGAAAAGAGGAAGGCCTGCCAAGTCAAAGTACGGAGAGCACGAGCAAAGGCAGAGGAAATTGAAAAGAGATTGCTTTGGCTTTAGGAAAGAGTCCCCACTGGTAAAGGTGGAGATGTTATTGGGAAAGAAGAGAAGAATTCTCCGCTGGGGACCTGGGGGGGAGCTTACACTGGTTGAGCTCCAACTAGATGCTTTATAAACACTGTGTACTAAATATATTGTCCCATTTAACCACCCCTAAATCATTATTCCCATTTAACAGAAAACTGAGGCTCCAATAACTTAACTATTCTAAAGTCACACAACTAGCAATGGTAGAGCTTTACTTGCTACCTAGTTTGTCTAGTTACAAACTCATATCCCTCCCCCCACTCTCCCACCAATTTCTTTCTGTCCCTACTATAACCAGTGAAAGGCTAGACTCAGTCCTGGATACACTGGAGAGCCAATCACTGAAGATGTGCTGTGGGAGTGGGACATCAGACAAGAAATATCTGAGGAGGACTGCTCTGGCATTGGTCTGCAGGATGGATCAGAGAAGAGACTGGAGACAGGTTGGGGGACCATGGCATTGATCCAGGTAAGATGTCCTGAGAATGGAAAGGAGCAGGTACATTTGAGAGAGGGTGTGGAAGGAGCATAACCAGGCAGGCCTAGGTGACTGACTGGACATTGAAGTTGAGGAATAAGCATTAAGAGAATTAATGAGTCCTAGATGACTCATAATTTGAACCTACCTGACGATGGTTTTTAAAAAATCTTCCTTCATTAGAATGAAGAAAACTAAAGATATTAATCCAAAGGACAAATGGACCACATCTACCATGGCCTCCACCAGACTGAGTGCAGAACAACTAGATGGTGCCCGGCTACTACCACTGACTGCTCTGACAGGGATCACAACAGAGGGTCCCGGACAGAGCTGGAGAAAAATGTAGAACAAAATTCTAACTCAAAAAGAAAGACCAGACTTGCTGGGTAGACAGAGACTGGAGAAACACTGAGAGTATGGCCCCCAGATACCCTTCCAGCTCAATAACGAAGTCACTTCTGAGGTTCCTCCCTCAGCCAAAGATTGGACAGGCCCATAAAACAAAACGAGACTAAAGGAGCACACCAGTCCTGGGGGAAGGACTACAAGGCAGGAGGGGACAGGAAAGTTGGTAATAAGGAACCTAAGGTTGAGAAGGGAAGAGTGTTGACATGTCATGGGGTGGTTAACCAATGTCATAAAACAATATGTGTACTAACTGCTTAATGAGAAAATAGTTTGTCCTGTAAACCTTTATCTAAAGTACGATTAAAAAAAAAATTCCTTCACTAATTTAAAAATGATTGCCAAACATGCTCTCCATTTTTCCCCCTCTAGCTCAGAAAAGGTTTTGTAGTTATTAAGGAAAAAGCTGATTTATGCTTGTTGATTTTATAACTAGGATGGATTGTCAAGCTGTTAACAACTCCACAGACCAGGAAAGCTAGTCAGAGAGGTTCTATTGGATAGAAAGAGAGGTGATTGAATTCAGATTCAGGCAAATGTAGGAGGCCACCGAAAGGTTCCAGAAAAGACTCACTGAGGAGTTGTGGGAGATGAATCTAGAGGATTACTGACTTGAGGTATAGCTGGCTATAGAAAGGACCTATTGGGCTGAGGCTTGACACTCATTGGGAAAGAATTGTCTTAGAGACTGGACTGAGTAAATCAACTAATCCTAGGGAGGCACAAATTAGAATGGTAACAAACAAATGTATAAGCATGGACTGATCATATAAGCTGTATCAAGATGGATTCTGAAGCTACATGCTTTTAATTTGCTTACTATTGTGTGTGACTTGATATTTCCTCCCACCATTAGGTCTTCTTTATTTCAAAGAGCTGAACGAGTGAAAAGCTCGCCAAGGACTCAAGATAAAAGGCTGTCGGCTGAAGACAACAGGTGTTGGTTAGGTTGTGGAGAAATTGGAACCCTCTTCCATTTCTGGTGGGATATAAAAAGGCACAGCCATTGTGGAAAACAGTTTGGTGAGTCCTCAAAAAGTTGAACATAGAACTACCATACAACCCAGCAATTCCAATCCTAGGCATATACACAGAAGAAGTGAAGGCAGACACGCAAACAGAAACCTGTACATCAGTGTTCATTGCAGCATTTCTCACAATAGCCAAAAGGAGGAAACAATGGAAATGTCCATCAACAGATGAATGGATAAACAAAATGTGGTATATACACAATGAAATATTACACAGCCATAAAGAGAAATTAAGTTCTAATGCATGCCACAACATGGATGAACCTTGCAAACATTATACTGAGCAAAATAATTCAGCCACAAAAGGACAAATACTGTAGGATCACACTTACATGAAATAAGCGAATATATAGAAACAAAAGATTATTACTGGCTACCACGGGTGAGAGGGAGGGGGGAAAAGGGGAGCTTTTGTTTAGGGGACATTGAGTTTATGTTAATGGCAGTGGAATGTCTTGGAAAAGGACAGCAATAATGGTGGCACAAGAAGAAAAAATCAAATGAACGTCATCGAATTGTAATTGTGGAAGTTGTATTGGTGAATGTTTTGGTGTGTATATTTTTTTACCACAATTAAAAAGAAAAGGCTGTGGGCTCAAATCTTAATATAAAAGCAGCCTTTCCCACCCCCATTCAATTTTCTAGGGTAATGAGAGCCACAAAATTGAACTGAAGTGAATATTGCTGTTTGCAGTTTGAGGTTTCAGCGGAATTAGGACAATAAGGTGGAAGAGTCTGTTGGTGCAGGAAGGAGTTGTTTAAGTCGGTGGTATTGCATAAGTCTCCCCCAAGTGTCTGTCAGTTTGTCGTACTGTGGGGGCTTGTGTGTTGCTGTGATGCTGGAAGCTATGCCACCGGTATTCAGATACCAGCAGGGTCACCCACGGAGGACAGGTTTCAGCTGTCTTCCTAAGACAGATTAGGAAGAAGGACCCGGCAGTCTACTTCTGAAAAGCATTAGCCAGTGAAAACCTTGTGAACAACAGCAGAACATTGTCTGATATAGTGCTGGAAGATGAGCCACCCAGGTTGGAAGGCACTCAAAAGATGGCTGGGGAAGAGCTGCCTCCTCAAAGCAAAGTTGACCTTAATGACATGGATGGAGTAAAGCTTCCGGGACCTTCATTTGCTGATGTGGCACGACTCAAAATGAGAAGAAACAGCTGCAAACATCCATTAATAATCAGAACCTGGAATGTACAAAGGATGAATCTAGGAAAATTGGAAATCGTCAGAAATGAAATGGAACACATAAACATTGATATCCTAGGCATTAGTGAGCTGAAATGGACTGGTATTGGCCATTTTGAATCAGACAATCATATAGTCTACTATGCTGGCCATGACAACTCGAAGAGGAATGGTGTTGCATTCATTGTCAAAAAGAACCTTTCAAAATCTATGCTGAAGTACAACGCTGTCAGTGATAGGATAATATCCATATGCCTACAAGGAAGACCAGTTAATACAACTGTTATTCAAATTTACGCACCAACCACTAGGGCCAAAGATGAAGAAATAGAAGATTTTTATCAGCTGCTACAGTCTGAAATTGATCGAATATGCAATCAAGATGCATTGATAATTACTGGTGATTGGAATGCAAAAGTTGGAAACAAAAAAGAAGAATGATCAGTAGTTGGAAAATATGGCCTTGGTGATAGAAACAATGCTGGAGATCGAATGATAGAATTTTGCAAGACCAACGACTTCTTCATTGCAAATACCTTCTTTCACCAACATAAACGGCGACTATACACATGGACCTCGCCAGATGGAACATGCAGAAATCAAATTGACTACATCTTTGGAAAGAGACGATGGAAAAGCTCAATATCATCAGTCAGAACAAGGCCAGGGGCCAACTGTGGAATGGACCATCAATTGCTCATATGCAAGTTCAACCTGAAACTGA
Source organism: Elephas maximus indicus (assembly GCF_024166365.1). NCBI lineage: Eukaryota > Metazoa > Chordata > Mammalia > Proboscidea > Elephantidae > Elephas > Elephas maximus. The sequence goes on along the minus strand of NC_064821.1, from coordinate 170,464,724 downwards.
AGAAAATCAGAACAAGTCCATGAGAGTCAAAATATGACCTTGAGTATATCCCACCTGAATTTAGAGACCATCTCAAGAATAGATTTGACACATTGAACACTAGTGACCGCAGACCAAAGTTGTGGAATGACATCAAGGACATCATCCATGAAGAAAGCAAGAGGTCACTGAAAACACAGGAAAGAAAGAAAAGACCAAGATGGATGTCAGAGGAGACTCTGAAACTTGCTCTTGAGCATCCAGCAGCTAAAGCAAAAGGAAGAATTGATGAAGAAAAAGAACTGAACAGACGATTTCAAAGGGCCTCTCGAGAAGACAAAGTAAAGTATTATAATGACACGTGCAAAGAGCTGGAGATGGAAAACCAAAAGGGAAGAACACGCTCGGCTTTTCCCAAGCTGAAAGAACTGAAGAAAAAATTCAAGCCTCCAGTTGCAATAGTGAAGGATTCCGTGGGGAAAATATTAAATGACGCAGGAAGCATCAAAAGAAGATGGAAGGAATACACAAAGTCATTATACCAAAAAGAATTAGTCGATATTCAACCATTTCAAGAGGTGGCATATGATCAGGAACTGATGGTACTGAAGGAAGAAGTCCAATCTGCTCTGGAGGCATTGGCGAAAAACAAGGTTCCAGGAACTGATGGAATATCAATTGAGATGCTTCAACAAACAGATGCAGCGCTGGAGGTGCTCAGTTGTCTATGCCAAGAAATATGGAAGACAGCTTCCTGGCCAACTGACTGGAAGAGATCCATATTGATGCCTATTCCCAAGAAAGGTGATCCAACCGAATGTGGAAATTATAGAACAATATCGTTAATATCACACGCAAGCAAAATTTTGCTGAAGATCATTAAAAAATGGCTGCAGCAGTATATTGACAGAGAACTGCCAGAAATTCAGGCTGGTTTCAGAAGAGGACCTGGAACCAGGGATATCATTGCTGATGTCAGATGGATCCTGGCTGAAACCCGAGAATACCAGAAAGATGTTTACCTGTGTTTTATTGACTATGCAAAGGCATTCAACTGTGTAGATCATAACAAACTACAGATAACATTGCAAAGAATGGGAATTCCAGAACACTTAATTGTGCTCATGAGGAACCTTTACATAGATCAAGAGGCAGTTGTTTGGACAGAACAAGGGGATACTGATTGGTTTAAAGTCAGGAAAGGTGTGTAGCAGGGTTGTATTCTTTCACCATACCTATTTAATCTGTATGCTGAACAAATAATACGAGAAGCTGGACTATATGAAGAAGAATGGTGCATCAGGATTGGAGGAAGGCTCATTAACAACCTGTATTATGCAGATGACACAAACTTGCTTGCTGAAAGTGAAGAGGACTTGAAGCACTTACTAATGAAGATCAAAGACCACAGCCTTCAGAATGCATTGCACCTCAACATAAAGAAAACAAAAATCCTCACAACTGGACCAATGAACAACATCATGATAAACGGAGAAAAGTTGAAGTTGCCAAGGATTTCATTTTACTTGGATCCGCAATCAACAGCCAAGGAAGCAGCAGTCAAGAAATCAAAAGACACATTGCATTGGGCAAATCTGCTGCAAAGGACCTCTTGAAAGTGTTGAAGAGCAAAGATGTCACCTTGAAGACTAAGGTGCGCCTGACCCAAGCCATGGTATTTTCAATCGCATCATATGCATGTGAAAGCTGGACAATGAATAAAGAAGACCGAAGAAGAGTTGATGCCTTTGAATTGTGGTGTTGGCGAAGAATATTGAATATACCATGGACTGCCAAAAGAACGAACAAATCTGTCTTGGAAGAAGCACGGCCAGAATGCTCCTTAAAGGCAAGGATGGCCAGACTGCGTCTTACATACTTTGGACATGTAGTCGGGAAGGATCAGTCCCTGGAGAAGGACATCATGCTTGGCAGAGTACAGGGTCAGCGGAAAAGAGGAAGACCCTCAACAACGTGGATTGACAGAGAGGCTGCAACAATGAGTTCAAGCATAACGACGATTGTAAGGATGGAGCAGGACTGGGCAGTGTTTCTTTCTTTTGGGCATAGGGTCGCTATGAGTCGGAATCGACTCGATGGCACCTAATAACAACAACAATTGCATGAGTCTATTCAATTCAAACTTCTCATTTCACTTATTAGGAAACTGAGACCCAGAGAGGGCAAGTGACTTGAGTTGAGGTAGTAATAGACTGTCTAATGAACTGCGTTTGGGAGAGAGTCAGGTTGGAAGATATGGATCTGGGGGAATGGAAATTAAGAAAGTGGGAAAAGACATTCTTTACTAATTCAGCTAAACTATTGTTTGGTTTAGGAAGTATTTATATGGGATCAAACTGCCAACAGCAACTTGAAAGATTAGATAGGAAACTTAGGGGGCAGCGAGTTTATGTTATTGGGGAAGAATAATTCAGAAAAGAAGGGTGAGAAAGGTTGCACAACTTCGAGAATGTAATCAGTGTCACTGAAAAGTGCATGGAGAAATTGTTGAAGTGGTGTATGCTCTGCTGAGTATATTCTCAACAACAACAAAATAAAATAAATTAAAAGAAAAAGTTTAAGAAGTGCTAAAAAGAAAAAAAGAAAGTGAGAAAAGGCCTGACTTGAGGGCAACCTGCAGACAGTAGCAAAAGAGAGAAGAAACTCTCAAAACGCATTTACAGAAGTAGGAGAATGAGAATACCTCAGTGTAATAGAAGCCAAAGGAGAGGATTTTGGAAGAAAAGAGTAGCCAATAGTAGCAATTGCCCCAAAGTGATTTAAAAAAAAAAAAATTTTTTTTTTTTTTTTAGAATGTGAAAAATTGTTGGATTTGCAATATGACCTTTCCAAGTTCAGTTTTAGTAGAGTGATCGAAATGGAAGGACAGTCAAGTGGTGTGTGTGTCTGTGTGTGTTCTGCTGAACACTGATGTCCAAATTCTCTTGTCCTCATTGAGAAGTTGGAGGAAGCTTGGCACAGCTAATGGGTTGTGTAGGGCAGAGGCTGAAGGGAGGATCCTCTTCCCTGATGCTGAAAGAAATGTCAGAGTCAGGAAGCAAAAGTCAAGTGGGGAGTTGGCTTCCCAGAGAAGAGTGTTAAAATGAGCCCCCAAGCCTAAAAGGCCAGAAGCAGGTATTAAAAACTGAAGTAGGTAAAGAGCTAGAGACTGAGAACGAGCAATATGCTGAAGGACTAGGGAAGTGCCCAGGAGCAAGGAGGGAATAGTCAGGAACAGGTGGACTAGTGTAGTTGTCTGGGGCTAACTTTTGTATCTGCCACAGCATGACTGGTGGGAGCAGGGCTGGCTTCATGGGCATGCAACCTGTGTAGTCACACAGGACTCTGCATTCAGAGGGCCCACACTTGGCTCAAAGTTCTGCTGTCATCATCTTGACCTTTTTAATAAGTTTATCTTTGAACTTGTGTCTTGTATGTAAAGTCAGTTGGGACAATGGAGCATGCATCTGAGTAGAGGAGATATGTACAAAGTGCATGTCCTGCATTCCTTGTAACTCATTTTGCAGAGAGCACTCACCATGCCCCATGAGCACAGAATTCCAGTGGAACCACACTGTGTGGGAGATTTGCAAGACTAAAAGTGAGTACAAGGTAAGTGTAGTTCATCTATAACTGAGCAAGTGGGAGCACTAACATTCCTTCTGAACTAGAGCTTGCTTAGAGTGCAGAAAGAAGACAATGGTTCTGACTCATAGTGACCCTATGTACAACAGAACAAAATGCTGCATGGTTCTGCTATCCTCACAATCATTGTTATGCTTGAGCCCATTGTTGGAGCCACTGTGTTGAGCCATCTCGTTGAGAGGTTTCCTCTTTTTCGCTGACCTTCTACTTTACCTAGCATAATATCCTTCTCCAGGGATTGATCCCTCCTGATAACATGTCGTAAGTATGTAAGACGTAGCCTCGCCATCCTTGCTTCTAAGGAGCATTCTGGTTGTACTTCTTCCAAGGCAGATTTGTTCATTTTTTTGGCAGTGCATGGTATAGTCAATATTCTTTGCCAATACCACAATTCAAAGGCATCCGTTCTTCTTTGGTCTTCCTTATTCATTGTCCAGCTTTCGCATGCATATGAGGCAATTGAAAACATCATGACTTGGGCACGTGCACCTTAGTCTTCAAGGTGACATCTTTGCTTTTCAACACTTTAAAGAGGTCCTTTGCAGCAGATTTGCCCAATGCGATGCGTCTTTGGATTTCTTGACAGCTGCTTCCACGGGTGTTGATTGTGGATCCAAGTAAAATGAAATCCTTGACAACTTCAATCCTTTCTCCATTTATTATGATGTTGCTTTTTGGTCCAGTTGTGAGGAATTTTGTTTTCTTTATGTTGAGATGTAATCCATACTGAAGGCTGTAGTCTTTGATCTTTATCTGTAAGCGCTACAAGTCCTCTTCATTTTCACCAAGCAAGGTTGTGTCATCGAATAACAGGTTGTTAATAAATCTTCCTCCAATCCTGATGCCCCATTATTCTTCATATAGTCCAGTTTCCCAGATTATTTGCTCAGCATACAGATTGAATAAGTATGATGAAATGATGTAATTCTGACGCACACCTTCCCTGACTTTAAACCATGCAGCATCCCCTTGTTCTGTTTGAACGACTGCCTCTTGATCTATGTACAGGTTCCTCATGAGCATAATTAAGTGTTCTGAAATCCCCATTCTTCACAATGTTATCCGTAATTTGTTACGATCGACACAGTCAAATGCCTTTGCATAGTCAATAAAACAGAGGTAAACATCTTTCTGGTATTCTCTGCTTTCAGCCAGGATCCATCTGACATCAGTAATGATATCCCTGGTTCCACATTCTCTTTTGAATCTGGTTTGAATTTCTGGCAGTTCCCTTACTTCCTGATACTAACCAACCACTGACGCTGAAGATGGTGACACAATGAAAGGGAAAGATGGGACAACTCATCCTTCCTTTTCTTTTCAGTCCTTCCTTATTTATCAGTAAGCTGAAGCTAGAGATATTGATAGAATGTGCACACATCAAGAAGTGAAATAGAAAAAATTGTGTTAGATTTCTGAGACCTTTCTACTATTCTGGTGAAATGAAAATGTGATTATGAGCATGTCTGCTAACCAAAAGATTGGCAGTTCGGATCCACTAGCTGCTCCTTGGAATCTCTGTGGGGCAGTTCTATTCTGTTCAATAGGGTCACTATAAGTCAGAATTGATTAAACAGCAACGGGTTTTATATGCATGTACAAACTGTGAAATATGAATCGTGAAACTTCAATTGTTCCACATACAAGTTAAATGCTCACATTTGTATTTAAAATTGGCATTACATAATATATATAAAAAAAAGAATAGTGAAATTCATGCTAATAGGTAAAAACTCTAATTTTTTTTTTACTTAGAACCACATGAAGCAGCAAATAAAAAACACTATGACAAATTGAAAGGAAGGGAAAAGTTTTATATTTTGGTATCTGTAATGGCACTTTCCCCGCCTGCTTTAGGGATCCCACATTTTCATTTTGCACTGGGCTCTGTAAAGTAGTTAGCCAGGCCTACGCAGTCCTGAGAGCTATACAGAGTCCTGAGAGCAGGGAGAAATTATTAATAAATTGAGGAACACAAGGTCATCAAACAAATACACATACACACATATACTCACACATATTCACAGACACAACTCACACACATATTCACACTTTCACACACATGTACTCACACACATTCTCTCTCTCTCTCTCACACACACACACACTGGTGACAATGGCCATGGGTGAAGAGTTAAGAAAATGATGACTCCCCGGAAACTCTGCTCTTTCCTCTGACATGTCTTGAACACCCACCCCATCCCACACTTCTGCTTATGTTAGCAAACCATGAACAATTCCATGTTTTAATACACTTCCCTCATGCTCTTCCTTCTGCCCGGAATGTGCTTCCAGCCATTTGCCGGGCTCCAAGTCCTGGCCCTTAAGAGCAGTGAGAGCCTGTCTGTGGGGGGTTGGGGGTAGTAGGAGCACAGACCTTCAGAAAGGGCCTCACCACAGCAGACTGGCTGCCTGTGCCTGTGCTGCTTCCTTCAGCTCTCTGCTTTCTTCTAGCCTGGCTTCTTGTGTTCCTTTAATGGTTCAGATCTTGGCATGCCCTTGAACTCTGGTTCCTGTCGTAAGGTCTCTCCTCAACCTGGTAGCTCTTAGCTCCCTGTCTTAGCTTGCCCCACTGCTCTGCTTCTGCCTACCAGACTTAGGAAACCTACCAGTTGCTGTCAAGAGGATCCTGACTCATGGCAACCCCAAGTGTGTCAGAGTAGAACTGGACTCCATAGGGTTTTCAATGACTGATTTTTCAGAAGCTGATCACCAGGCCCTTCTTTTGAGGAGCCTTATGTTATGGCCCTTCTTCATCTTCATTCCCTCTTCTTCAAGGCTAAGTCAGGTGAGACTTCCAGAGAGCCTTCCCTGATCCTGCTAACAAAAGCTTTATTTTGCTCACTCCTCCCTCATGAGATACTTACAAAAGCCAGTTTTATGTAGTGGAAAAAGGATGGCATCAGACATACCAGGGTTTAAATCCTGGCTTATTAATGGTGGTTCCATACCAGTCAATAAACTTCTCTGTGCCTCAGTTTCTCCACCTGAAAAAAATAGGCTTCTGACATCTACCTTACAGGGTTGTTGTGAGTATTACAAAAAATAGCATTCAGGAAACAACAAATATTGCAGAGGTTGTAGAGAAACTGGAACCCACATCCATTTCTGGTGGGACTGTAAAATGGTACAGCCACTGTGGAAAACAGTTTGGTGGTTCCTCAAAAGTTGAATGTAGGGGGGCGGAGCCAAGATGGCGGACTAGGCAGACGCTACTTCGGATCCCTCTTACAACAAAGACACGGAAAAACAAGTGAATCAATCACATACATAACAATCTACGAACCCTGAACAACAAACACAGATTTAGAGACAGAGAACGAACTAAAACGGGGAAGCAGTGATTGTTTCCAGAGCCTGGAGCCAGCGTACCAGTCAGGTACCGCACAAGCACAGAGAGCGGCTCCACCCCCCTGAACTAACCCCGGGAGGGGGACCAGCCGGTTCCAAGGGCGGCGTGGGACGCAGCCGGTAGGAGAAGTCCCCGGGAGGCAGTGACTGGTCTTGGAGCAGAAAGAGCAGCGTCCGAGCCAGGGAACTGTCCCGCAGGGATTTGGACTGGACGCAGGTATGGCATAAACACAGAGAGTTGCTCCACCCCCCTGAACTAACCCTGGGAAGGGGACCAGCCGGGTCGTGAGGGCGGCATGGGACGCAGCCAGTAGGAGAAGTCCCTGGGAGGCAGCGACTGATATTGGAGCGGGGAGAACAGCGTCCCAGCCGGAACACTCGATCACGGCACAAGCACGGGGACCTGCTCCACCCATCTGAACTAACCCCGGGAGGAGGCCCAACCGGTTCTCGGAGGCGGCACGGCCAGGCGGCTGGAGGGACGAGAAGTCCCCGGGAGGCAGCGACTGATTTTGGAGTCGAGAGTGCACCGTCCCTGTAGGGGAGCCTTGACGCTGGGCATGGGGCTGGAAGTGGAGGATCTGACCTTGACTCCAGCGGGCCAGACCCCCCGGGGACAATCTCCACACAGCCAGCACACAGAGGCGACGCGCCCCGCGGGAGTCTCAGATATAATAGTCATTCCAAGCAAGACAAGCAACTCTGGCTATATTCTGAGGTGCTACTCTCCTATCTCTCTGTTCCCTCCCCCACCCTCCCCAGGTGGCTTCATTAACATCTGAATAGCCTGAGCCAGAGGGAGAACTCTGATAGGGATCTGACTGCATTTTTTTTTTAGCGGATTTTCTGGAAAAACTAGTTTCCCAGTGATGGCTCGGAGACAACAATCCATATCAAACCACTTAAAGAAGCAGACCATGACAGCTTCTCCAACCCCTCAAACAAAAGAATCAAAATCTTTCCCAAATGAAGATACAATCTTGGAATTATCAGATACAGAATATAAAAAACTAATTTACAGAATGCTTAATGATATCACAAATGAAATTAGGATAACTGCAGAAAAAGCCAAGGAACACACTGATAAAACTGTTGAAGAACTCAAAAAGATTATTCAAGAACATACTGGAAAAATTAATAAGTTGCAAGAATCCATAGAGAGACAACATGTAGAAATCCAAAAGATTAACAATAAAATAACAGAATTAGACAACGCCATAGGAAGTCAGAGGAGCAGACTCGAGCAATTAGAATGCAGACTGGGACATCTGGAGGACCAGGGAATCGACACCAACATAGCTGAAAAAAAATCAGATAAAAGAATTAAAAAAAATGAAGAAACCCTAAGAATTATGTGGGACTCTATCAAGAAGGATAACCTGCGGTTGATTGGAGTCCCAGAACAGGGAGGGGGGACAGAAAACACAGAGAAAATAGTTGAAGAACTCCTGACAGAAAACTTCCCTGACATTATGAAAGACGAAAGGATATCTATCCAAGATGCTCATCGAACCCCATTTAAGATTGATCCAAAAAGAAAAACACCAAGACATATTATCATCAAACTCACCAAAACCAAAGACAAACAGAAAATTTTAAAAGCAGCCAGGGAGAAAAGAAAGGTTTCCTTCAAGGGAGAATCAGTAAGAATATGTTCTGACTACTCAGCAGAAACCATGCAGGCAAGAAGGGAATGGGACCACATATACAGAACACTGAAGGAGAAAAACTGCCAGCCAAGGATCATATATCCAGCAAAACTCTCTCTGAAATATGAAGGCGAAATTAAGATATTTACAGACAAACACAAGTTTAGAGAATTTGCAAAAACCAAACCAAAGCTACAAGAAATACTAAAGGATATTGTTTGGTCAGAGAACCAATAATATCAGATATCAGCACAACACAAGGTCACAAAACAGAACGTCCTGATATCAACGCAAATAGGGAAATCACAAAAACAAATTAAGATTAATTAAAAAAAAAATACACATAACAGGGAATCATGGAAGTCAATAGGTAAAAGATCACAATAATCAAAAAGAGGGACTAAATACAGGAGGCATTGAACTCCCATATGGAGAGTGAAACAAGGCGATATAGAACAATACAAGTTAGGTTTCTACTTAGAAAAATAGGGGTAAATAATAAGGTAACGACAAAAAGGTATAACAACTCTATAACTCAAGATAAAAACCAAGAAAAACGTAACGACTCAACTAACATAAAGTCAAGCACTATGAAAATGAGGATCTCACAATTTACTAAGAAAAACGCCTCAGCACAAAAAAGTATGTGGAAAAATGAAATTGTCAACAACACACATAAAAAGGCATCAAAATGACAGCACTAAAAACTTATTTATCTATAATTACCCTGAATGTAAATGGACTAAATGCACCAATAAAGAGACAGAGAGTCACAGACTGGATAAAGAAACACGATCCATCTATATGCTGCCTACAAGAGACACACCTTAGACTTAGAGACACAAACAAACTAAAACTCAAAGGATGGAAAAAAGTATATCAAGCAAACAATAAGCAAAAAAGAAGAGGAGTAGCAATATTAATTTCTGACAAAATAGACTTTAGACTTAAATCCACCACAAAGGATAAAGAAGGACACTATATAATGATAAAAGGGACAATTGATCAGGAAGACATAACCATATTAAATATTTACGCACCCAATGACAGGGCTGCAAGATACATAAATCAAATTTTAACAGAATTGAAAAGTGAGATAGACACCTCCACAATTATAGTAGGAGACTTCAACACACCACTTTCGGAGAAGGACAGGACATCCAGTAAGAAGCTCAATAGAGACACGCAAGACCTACTTACAACAATCAACCAACTTGACCTCATTGACTTATACAGAACTCTCCACCCAACTGCTGCAAAATATACTTTTTTTTCTAGTGCACATGGAACATTCTCTAGAATAGACCACATATTAGGTCATAAAACAAACCTTTGCAGAGTCCAAAACATCGAATATTACAAAGCATCTTCTCAGACCACAAGGCAATAAAACTAGAGATCAATAACAGAAAAACTAGGGAAAAGAAATCAAATACTTGGAAAATGAACAACACCCTTCTGAAAAAAGACTGGGTTATAGAAGACATTAAGGAGGGAATAAGGAAATTCATAGAAAGCAGCGAGAATGAAAATACTTCCTATCAAAACCTCTGGGACACAGCAAAAGCAGTGCTCAGAGGCCAATTTATATCAATAAATGCACACATACAAAAAGAAGAAAGAGCCAAAATCAGAGAACTGTCCCTACAACTTGAACAAATGGAAACTGAGCAACAAAAGAATCCATCAGGCACCAGAAGAAAACAAATAATAAAAATTAGAGCTGAACTAAATGAATTAGAGAACAGAAAAACAATTGAAAGAATTAACAAAGCCAAAAGCTGGTTCTTTGAAAAAATTAACAAAATTGATAAACCACTGGCTAGACTGACTAAAGAAATACAGGAAAGGAAACAAATAACCCGAATAAGAAACGAGAAGGACCACATCACAACAGAACCAAATGAAATTAAAAGAATCATTTCAGATTATTATGAAAAATTGTACTCTAACAAATTTGAAAACCTAGAAGAAATGGATGAATTCCTGGAAAAACACCACCTACCTAAACTAACACATTCAGAAGTAGAACAACTAAATAGACCCATAACAAAAAAAGAGATTGAAACGGTAATCAAAAAACTCGCAACAAAAAAAAGCCCTGGCCCGGACGGCTTCACTGCAGAGTTCTACCAAACTTTCAAAGAAGACTTAACACCACTACAACTAAAGGTATTCCAAAGCATAGAAAATGACGGAATACTACCCAACTCATTCTATGAAGCCACCATCTCCCTGATACCAAAACCAGGTAAAGACATTACAAACAAAGAAAATTATAGACCTATATCCCTCATGAACATTGATGCAAAAATCCTCAACAAAATTCTAGCCAATAGAATCCAACAACACATCAAAAAAATAATTCACCCTGATCAAGTGGGATTTATACCAGGTATGCAAGGCTGGTTTAATATCAGAAAAACCATTAATGTAATCCATCACATAAATAAAACAAAAGACAAAAACCACATGATCTTATCAATTGATGCAGAAAAGGCATTTGACAAAGTCCAACACCCATTTATGATAAAAACTCTTACCAAAATAGGAATTGAAGGAAAATTCCTCAACATAATAAAGGGCATCTATGCAAAGCCAACAGCCAATATCACTCTAAATGGAGAGAACCTGAAAGCATTTCCCTTGAGAACGGGAACCAGACAAGGATGCCCTTTATCACCGCTCTTATTCAACATCGTGTTGGAAGTCTTAGCCAGGGCAATTAGGCTAGACAAAGAAATAAAAGGCATCCGGATTGGCAAGGAAGAAGTCAAGTTATCACTATTTGCAGATGATATGATTATATACACAGAAAACCCTAAGGAATCCTCCAGAAAACTACTGAAACTAATAGAAGAGTTTGGCAGAGTCTCAGGTTATAAAATAAACATACAAAAATCACTTGGATTCCTCTACATCAACAAAAAGAACACCGAAGAGGAAATAACCAAATCAATACCATTCACAGTAGCCCCCAAGAAGATAAGATACTTAGGAATAAATCTTACCAAGGATGTAAAAGAACTATACAAAGAAAACTACAAAGCTCTACTACAAGAAATTCAAAAGGACATACTTAAGTGGAAAAACATACCCTGCTCATGGATAGGAAGACTTAACATAGTAAAAATGTCTATTCTACCAAAAGCCATCTATACATTTAACGTACTTCTGATCCAAATTCCAATGTCATATTTTAAGGAGATAGAGAAACAAATCACCAATTTCATATGGAAGGGAAAGAAGCCCCGGATAAGCAAAGCACTACTGAAAAAGAAGAAGAAAGTGGGAGGCCTCACTTTACCTGACTTCAGAACCTATTATACAGCCACAGTAGTCAAAACAGCCTGGTATTGGTACAACAACAGACACATAGACCAATGGAACAGATTGAGAACCCAGACATAGATCCATCCACGTATGAGCAGCTGATATTTGACAAAGGACCAGTGTCAATTAACTGGGGAAAAGATAGCCTTTTTAATAAATGGTGCTGGCATAACTGGATATCCCTTTGCAAAAAAATGAAACAGGACCCATACCTCACACCATGCACAAAAACTAACTCCAAGTGGATCAAAGACCTAAACATAAAGACTAAAACGATAAAGATCATGGAAGAAAAAATTGGGACAACCCTAGGAGCCCTAATACAAGGTATAAACAGAATACAAAACATTACCAAAAATGATAAAGAGAAACCTGATAACTGGGAGCTCCTAAAAATCAAACACCTATGCTCATCTAAAGACTTCTCCAAAAGAGTAAAAAGACCACCTACAGACTGGGAAAGAATTTTCAGCTATGACATCTCCGACCAGCGCCTGATCTCTAAAATCTACATGATTCTGTCAAAACTCAACCACAAAAAGACAAACAACCCAATCAAGAAGTGGGCAAAGGATATGAACACACATTTCACTAAAGAAGATATTCAGGCAGCCAACAGATACATGAGAAAATGCTCTCGATCATTAGCCATTAGAGAAATGCAAATTAAAACTACGATGAGATTTCATCTCACACCAGCAAGGCTGGCATTAATCCAAAAAACACAAAATAATAAATGTTGGAGAGGCTGCGGAGAGATTGGAACTCTCATACACTGCTGGTGGGAATGTAAAATGGTACATACTTTTGTGGTTACGAGGGGGGGAGGGAGGGAGGGAGGGTGGGAGAGGGTTTTTTTATTGATTAATCAGTAGATAAGAACTGCTTTAGGTGAAGGGAAAGATAACACTCAATACATGGAAGGTCAGCTCAACTGGACTGGACCAAAAGCAAAGAAGTTTCCGGGATAAAATGAATGCTTCAAAGGTCAGCGGAGCAAGTGCGGGGGTCTGGGGAACATGGTTTGCAGGGACTTCTAAGTCAATTGGCAAAATAATTCTATTATGAAATCATTCTGCATCCCACTTAGAAATGTGGCGTCTGGTGTCTTAAATGCTAACAAGCGGCCATCTAAGATGCATCAATTGGTCTCAACCCACCTGGAGCAAAGGAAAATGAAGAACACCAAGCCCACACGGCAACTAAGAGCCCAAGAGACAGAAAGGGCCACATGAACCAGAGACCTACATCATCCTGAGACCAGAAGAACTAGTTGGTGCCTGGCCACAATCGATGACTGCCCTGTCAGGGAGCACAGCAGAGGACCCCTGAGGGAGCAGGAGATCAGTGGGATGCAGACCCCAAATTCTCATAAAAAGACCAAACTTAATGGTCTGACTGAGACTGGAGGAATCCCAGCGGCCATGCTCCCCAGACCTTCTGTTGGCAAAGGACAGGAACCATCCCCGAAGACAACTCATCAGAAATGAAAGGGACTGGTCAGCGGGTGGGAGAGAGACGCTGATGAAGAGTGAGCTAATTATATCAGGTGGACACTTGAGACTGTGTTGGCAACTCTTGTCTGGAGGGGGGATGGGAGGATAGAGAGAGAGGGAAGCCGGCAAAATTGTCAAGAAAGGAGAGACAGAAAGGGCTGACTCAAGAGGGGGAGAGCAAGTGGGAGTAGGGAGTGAGATGTATGTAAACTTATATGTGACAGACTGATTGGATTTGTAAACGTTCACTTGAAGCTTAATAAAATTTATAAAAAGAAAAAAAAGACAACATAGAGTATGACAACAAAAATAATCTAACAATACAAACATCATTTGTATAAGGTAACCAAAAACATGCAAATCCAAACAATATCCTAGCGATGTGTGTATATATATATATATACAGTAAAACAATAAATTACAGCAATGGAATGATAAATGCAAAACACAGAATAATCCAGTTGCCAGTGTGGATGGAGGAAAGGATATAAAAAAAAGGAAAAAAAAAAAAAAAAAAGTTCCTGTGCAGTTAAATTGGATTCTCTACTTCAGAGTCTCTTCAGACTGCAATCCAGGTGTTAACTGTGACCTCGTAGGGCTTGTTTGGGGAAAGAGCCTCTTTGAACACCCATCAGTTTGTTGGCATAATTAATTTCCTTGTGACTGCAGGGGCTGAAGTCTTCAGTTCCTTAGTGGAGGCCACTATTTGCTCATAGGACCTGCCAACAGTTCCTTGTTATGTGAGCTTCTTCAACAAGTTGCTTGCCACATGGGAGCCGGCTTCTTCAAAGCAGCAAAGGAGAGTTTCTGATTCAAAGATGGTCAGTCTGTCTTGTAAAGGCTATCACCTGACCATTTGCTCCAAATATTTGCATGTAGAAGAATCCTTCCATAGCTTATGAAAAATGCAGACTTATACCCTACTTCCAATTATTCTCATTCAGTAAGTCTGGGTTGGAGACTGGGGTTCTACCTTTTAATAAGCCCTTTAGGTTTTCCTCATACAAGTTGTTGAAAAAAATTTTTGAAAAAATCATGTATCTGTTAGATAAAATAAGACTGCTTGATTTGTATCCAGAAGAAAAAAAAAAAAAAGTTGAATGTAAGATTATCATAGGATACGGCAATCCCAATCCTAGGCATATACCCAGAAAAAGTAAAGGCATGAATGCAAACAGAAACCAGTACACCAATGTTCATTGCAGCAGCTTTTCACAATAGCCAAAGGTGGAAGCAACTGAAATGTTCATCAACAGGTTAACGAATAAACAAAACATAGTATATACACACAATGAAATATTATGTAGCCATAAAGAGAAATGAAGTTCTGATGCATGCTACAACATGGATGAACCTTGAAAACATGCTGGATGATATAAGTCAGTCACAAAAGGACAGATACTGTATGAGCTCACTTATATGAAACAATATGTAGAAACCAAAGATAATTAATGATTACCAGAGGCGAGAGGGAGAGGGGAAAAGGGAGCTTTTGTTTGAGGGGTGTTGAGTTTATATTAATGGTGGTGGAGTATTTTGGAAAAAGATAGCATGAAAAATGTAATTAATGTCATTGAATTGTAAATGTGGAAGATGTGTTGGCAAATATTTTAATGTGTATATTTTCACCACGATAAATACACATCAAACCAAAAAGCCAAACCCAGTGCTGTCGAGCTGATTCCGACTCATAGCGACTCTATAGGACAGAGTATAACTGCCCCATAGAGTTTCCAAGGAGCGCCTGGCAGATTTGAACTGCTGACCCTTTGGTTAGCAGCCGTAGCACTTAACCTCTATGCCACCAGGGTTTCCATAAACACACACACATACACACAAATAGCATGCAATCTGGCTATCTTAGCACTCACTAAAAACTCCCCTTTCTCCTGCAACAGCTTTTTCCCATTACTGGGGTTGAGCACTGTCTTAGTCACCTACAGCTGCTGTAACAGAAATACGACAAGTGAGTGGCTTTAAAGAACAGATTTTTTTCCCCCTCTTATTTCTGGAGGCTACAAGTCCAAATCAGGGCCTCAGCCATGTCAATTCCTTTATTGTCAGTAGCCCCAGGTATTCCTTCATTCCTTGGTGCTTCTTGGCTTGTAGACGGTCCTCACATCATATCTATATTCCCCTTCGTGTGTCTGTGTCCATTCTGCTCTTTTAATAATCCAGAAGCAATTAGATTTAGAACCCACTCTACTTGGGTATGGCCTAATAAACATAACAAAAACATGTTTCCAAACAGGATCATATTTACAGGTACGAAAACCAAACCAAACCAAACCCATTGCTGTTGAGTTGATTCCAACTCATAGTAACACTTTAGGACAGAGTAATGTCCCATAAGGTTTCCAAGAAGGAGCTGGTGGATTTGAACTGCCCACATTTTGGTTAGCAGCCAAATGCTTAACTACTATGCCACCAGGGCCCCAGTGTACAGGTACAGGGGTCAGGATTTTAATATATATTTGGGGGGACACAATTCAATCCAGAACAAGCACCATGCCTTATTCATATCTTTATTCCCTGCAGCACCTAGAGCAATAACTGTAGCTGACAGGTCATCATTGCCTATGGGTAGAATTAAATTAAAATTTTTCTTATGCCTCTGTCAGCTCCACATTCTCAATTGTAATCTCCTCTACAAAGTAGTATCACTAGAAAAAAGAAAAAAAAACACCTTAACTAAACTTATGTTTAAAGGCTGTACTCCATGATATTACTGATTGTAACCCAAAATGAAGTTATGCTTTCTTCTTATTAAAAACAGTACATGCTCAAAATAAAAATATAAACACAAGCAAAAAAAGCGTAAAAAAGTCTTTAATTCTACCCACCCAGAGACAGCTAGTGTTAATACCTCTCCACTAACTTTTCAATTCAAATGCAGCTAATAAATACTTATTTTCTTGGGAGAAGAGCTAGTATATTCAGAGATGGGTATGATCTTCAGAGTAGAAAAATTAAGCAAGACTGTGATCCGTGACTGTAAAGATAGCCATCATTCTCCAGACACTTCACCCAAGAAGACATTCAGGTGGCTAACAGGCCCATGAGGAAATACCAGTGATCACTAGCCATCAGAGAAATGCAAATCAAAACTACAATGAGATACCATCTCAACCTGACATTACTGGCACTAAAAACAAAAAAAACCAGAAAATAACAAATGTTGGAGGTGTTGTGGGGAGATTGGAACTCTTATGCACAGCTGGTGGGAATGTAAAATGGTACAATAATTATGGAAAATGATATGACTTCTCCTTAAAAAGCTAGAAGTAGAAATACCATAAGACTCAGCAGTCCCACTCCTAGGAATATATCCTAGAAAAATAAGAGCCATGACACGAATAGATGTATGCACACCCATGATTATTGCAGCATTATTCAATAGCAAAAGATGGGAACAACCTGAGAGCCAATCAACAGATAAATGGATAAACAAATTATGGTACATACACACAATGGAATACTATGCAACAATAAAGAATAATGATGAATCTGCAAAAATCACACAACATGGATGAATCTGGAAGGCATTACACTGAGTGAAATAAGTCAATCACAAAAGGACAGATATTGTATGAGACCACTATTATAATGAAAAGGTTTACACACAGAAAAAAACAATCTTTGATGGTTACGAGGGAGGAAAGTGGTGGGGAGGGGAAATCACTAACTAGATAGTAGACAAGTGTTAACTTTGGTGAAGGGAAAGACAAGACACAACACAAGGGAAGTCAACACAACTTGACAAAGGCAAAGCCATAAAGCTTCCTAGACACATCCATACACCTTGAGGGACCGAGTTACTGTGGCTCAGGGCTGGGGACCATGGTCTCAGGGAACATGTAGCTCAATTGGCATCACATAGTTCACAAAGAAAATGTTCTACATCCTACTCTCATGAGTAGAGCCTGGAGTCTTAAAAGCTTGCAAGCAACCATCTAAGATACATCTATTAGTCTAACGGCACTGGGTTCTGGATATTAGTCTAATTACATTCAGAACAAAGAAGAATGAAGAAAACCAAAGACACAAGGTAAAAATTAATCCAAAGGACTAATGGACCACATGAACCACAGCCTCCACCAGCCTGAGCCCAGAAGAACTAGATGGTGCCCAGCTACCACCACTGGCTGCTCTAACAGGGATTACAATAGAGGGTCCCAGACAGAGCAGAAGAAAAATGTAGAACAAAATTCAAACTCACAGAAGAAGACAAGACTCATTGGTCTGACGGAGGCTGGAGGAACCTCCAAGACTGTAGCCCCTGGACATCCTGCTAACTCAGAACTGAAGCCACTCTTGAAGTCCACCTTTCAGCCAAAGATTAAAACCCAGTGCCATCGAGTCGATTCTGACTCATAGCGACCCTATAGGACAGAGTAGAACTGCCCCATAGAGTTTCCAAGGAGCAGCCATAGCACTTAACCACTGCACCACCAGGGCTTCCACCAAAGATTAGACAGGTCTATAAAACAAACAATAACACACATAAGAAACATGCTTCTTAGTTCAATCAAGTATATGAGACCAGATGGGAAACACCTGCCCAAAAGCCAAGATGAGAAGGCAGGAGGGACAGGAAAACTGGATGAATGGACACAGAGGACCTGGGGTAGAAAGGGAAGGGGGAGAGTGCGGATACCATTGTGGGGATTTCTGTCAATGTCACAAAACAATTTGTGTGTAAATTTTTGAAAGAGAAACTAATTTACACTGTAAACTCTTACCTAAAGCACAATAAAATTAAAAAAACAAAACAAAAACATGGTTCTCTAGTTAGACCCAGCAGAGTGGGAGTATCACTGAAAATGATTTTTAGTTTTCTGGTGCTACAATCCTTCTTTAGTCCAAAAAGGAAAAATGGTGTCTTTGCTTGTTTATTATGCAGTGAGAGTAACCCCTCAATATACCATACACTCTTCATTTTACTAAGTGTTTGTTGTTGTTAGGTGCCGTTGAATCAGTTCTGACTCACAGTGATCCTACATACAACAGATCAAAATAGTGCCCAGTCCTGTGCCATCCTCACAACTATCATTGCTGTTTGAGCCCATTGTCGCAACCACTGTATCAATCCACTTATTGAGGGTCTTCTCCCTTTTCACTGACCCTCTGAACTTCACCAAGCATGATGTCCTTCTCCAGGGACTGGTCCCTGCTGATAACATGTCCAAAATATGTGGATGAAGTCTCACCATCTTCGCTTCTAAGAAGCATCCTGGCTGTACTTCTTCTAAAACAGACTTGTTCATTCTTCCGGCAGTCCATGGTATATTCAATTTTCTTTGCCAACGCTATAACTCAAACGTATCAGTTCTTCTTTGGTGTTCCTTAATCATTGTCCTGTTTTCCCACGCATATGAGGCAATTGAAAATACCATGGCTTCTGTCAGGTGCACCTTAGTCCTCAAAGTGACATCTTTGCTTTTGAACACTTTAAAGAGATCTTTTGCAGCAGACTTGCCAAATGCAATATGTTGTTTGATTTCTTGACTGCTGCTTCCATGGGCAAGTAAGTGTTCATTAAGGACCTGCTAATTTTTTTATATGCCAGGTTGCTGGACAAGGTGCTGAGGACACAAGAGCACAGTCATTGCCCTCATGAGTTTCAGGCGGGTGAGGGACACAGGAGTTAACAGGGGGCTACAATGCCATGTGATAAATGCTATGAGGAAAGACCCACATGACACTGAGGAGCATTCAAGGGGGACCCAAGTCCAACTATGAAGAATTCTCAGAAAAGATAATATCTATGCTGAATCTTGAAAGACAGGTAGTAGTTTGGCAAACCACAGAAATGAGGAGTTGAAGTGAAGAAATTCCTGGAAGAGGAAAGAACATATATGATGGTGTACATGCGTGGTATGTTTGGGGAACTGCATAGTGGGTGCATCATAGAGTTCAAAGGGTAAAGTACAGACAGATGAGAATTTGAAGTCCTTGGATACCACACTCATGAATTTGAACTTTATCCTGATGGTCATGGGCAGTCCTTGCATTGTTTGAAGAAGGGGAGTGTCGTTATCAGATTTGCATTTTAGAAAGACTGTTTTGGAAGCAGTGTGGAGAACAGAATGGAAGGTGCTGAGGCTGAAGGCAGAGAGGCCAGTAGGGAGACTGTTGCATTCATTCAGGGCAAAGTAATGATAGTGGCCTGCAGAAGGTGAGCTTAAGTGGTGAGGGAACAAAGGTCATGGAACGGAAGAATTGACTGGATGTGGGCACTGATTGGATATTGGGTGTCGGAGAGAGAAGTCAAAACCCACTCCCAGGCCTCCAGCTTGGGCAATGGGGTTTATAGTAGTATCATACTCTGGAATAGGAACAGGGAGGGAAACACAAGAGTGGGGGAAGATGATACTGAGTTTGAATGACATCTGTGAGGCATTGAGTGAGCAGCTGGGTATATGGTTCCAAAGCTCTGGAGACAGATTTGAGCTGGAGATATAGACTTGACTGTCATTCATATACAGATGGAAGATACAGTTTTGGGAATAAATATGATTCCTAGAAAAATCAGTGATGGGAAGACAGTCTGAGAAATACTGACATTTAATGGGGGACAGAGGAAGATGACTAAGAAGGGTTGGCCAGAGAGGTAGGCAAAAACCTAGGAAGGGTGATGTTTGGATGCCAAGGGAAGAGAAGAGTTATTTAAGTATATGAAGAAAGGATTACCAACTGGAAAAAAGAAAAGTCAAGTTAGATAACAACTGCTGTTGTTATTAGCTGCCATCAAGTTGGCCCCAGACACGAGGATACCCCATGCACAATAGAACGAAATACTGCCCAGTCTCTGCCATCCCCAGGATTGGCTGCGGATCAGACCGTTGTGATTCATAAGATTTTCACTGGCTAATTTTTAAAAGTATATCATCAGGCCTTTCTTCCTGGCTTGTCTTAGTATGGAAGCTTCTCTGGAACCAGTTAAGCAATATTGGAACACAATGACAGGTGGGTGGTAGCTGTACCTGAGGAGCACTGGCCAGGAACTGAACCTGGGTCTAAAGCATGAAATGCAAGAATTCTACCTCTGAACCACCACTGCCCTCAGATAATAACTAAGATGTATTAATTGGGGTCACTAGTGGTCATGGTGAGCACAGTTTCAGTGCAGAGATGGGGCGGAAGCCAGATTGTAGTGGGCTGAGGTGTGGGGTGGAGGTGAGGAAATGAAGGTAACAAATATAGAAAACATTTTCAGGAGGTTTGACTTCAAAGGAATAGAAAAGAAATAGGGTGGTAGCTAAAGTGGGCCCTATGTTTGGGGGAGGACTTTATATTTTTAAGATGGAGTTTCTTAAGCATGTTTAAATGCTGATGGAAAAGAAAGAGAGAACAAGACAGAGAGAGAGAAAAAAAGAGAGAGAGAGAATAGAAAATAATTCTTCCAAAATACTTTCATATTTATTCATTTATTTGGCCTTACAGTGCACTTAGGAGGCTATTAGTTTTTCTTCCATTTTTCAGGTGGGGAAACTAAATGAAACCCAGAAAGATGAAATGGAATTCTCTAAGATTATATGTCAGGAAAATGAGAGACAAGCTGAGATTCAGGGGTTCCACCAGACAGTAAATCTTCACAAAAAAAAAAATGCATTTCCATTTCCCAAATCCCTAGAGCTCAGAGCAGATCCAAAGTACTGTAATTATGGTGCCCCCAACTCCCCCACCCTTGACTGGGAGGGGGCCAATCTCGTAGCTCTTATCAGACTCTATTGAGCTGAAGCCTTAATGAGCAGCAGCAATCTGTTATTTTCCTCTTGTTTGCCTTGCAGGTTGCTCTTTTAGTTCACATCCAGACAGGGAGAAGGAGATGAATAT
Organism: Elephas maximus indicus; assembly: GCF_024166365.1. Classification (NCBI taxonomy): domain Eukaryota; kingdom Metazoa; phylum Chordata; class Mammalia; order Proboscidea; family Elephantidae; genus Elephas; species Elephas maximus. The sequence goes on along the minus strand of NC_064821.1, from coordinate 170,443,432 downwards.
TAAAAGCATACATCAAGGGACTGAGGGAGACAGGGAGCTCCTCGGTATGCAGGGGCAGAAGCAGGGCTTTGACACCAGGCAGCATCCATGAGTATAGAGTCTGCCCTGGTCTCTGACAAGCCTGCCCTTGGGGAATGTTCTCTCTTGACTGCTCTGCTATTGGGGAGGGGTTGTTTCTGGAACTGTCTGAACTGTGAGCTTAGCTCATTCTAGAATGACAGTTTGAAAGAAAGGAATTATATTTCTGAGATCTTGGGAGAATAATTTGTTCTGGGGTACGGAGTGGGACAAGAGGGAGAGTTTCTTTAACTGGACGTCTTGTTAGAGAGAGCATTAAGTTATATTGATCTGGGATGGTTTGAGGTGTAGGGAAGATGGATAAAGCCTCAATGTCAAGAGTACCAACATCATCTTTAGAGTCTACTCAGTAATGGACTCAGAGTTGCCAAGTTAACTTCCTGAGCTGGTGCGAATCTGGGACAGAGGTCAGCAAATGTTTGGGGCTTGTTTGTCACAGCTGGTCCAGGTGACCCAGTAAGGGGCATTTCCACTCTGTGCATCTGAAAGCTGGAAAGAATAAGTACTTAACGAGGGAGCTACAAGGTAGCTACAAGGAATTCTCACCTTCAGAGCCACAAAGAGGTTCGTAATTATTGATTGGCCAAAGTAGGGTCTCTTGGAAGGTCTGAAGCTTTCTGGCTGATAGTCTGTAGTGACTGAAGGCCAGGATTGATTGTTTGGTTGGTTGTTAAGGTAATTCTGTACCAAACTCAAAATTAAATAATCAAATAATTGAAGGGCTGGTGTCTTCAAAGTCTAGTACAGTACATGGAACATGGAAGATGCTTGATAAATCATGGTTAAATGATTGAATAAATGATCCTTTTTCTTTATTCCTTTATTCAAATGACCTATACCAACTCAATTCAACAAATATTTATTGGACACCTACTATGTAAGAGGAGCCTGGTAAGTCCTAGAAAGGGACCTGTCTTGCTAGCTGTAGCAGATACTGTTCGTGCCTGTGCTCATATCCCCTCATCACTGACCATTCCTGAATATGCTTCTGGATCCCTACTGGAAATTTCTGTAACTTTCTCTGCCTGAAGGCTTTCTCAGGTCACAAGAGATGCTCAGCCTGTGCACAGCACAGGCTTGATGTGCAAGAGAGTCAGTGCTCCTGGGGGCAGTACTCAATGACAGACTGGACTTGGGGTATTAATGCCTCCACTTCCTCACCCCTCAGATGGAACAACTCTGAGGTATGTTCTACACAGTTTTCCAGAGGTTCCCAGTGGAACTGAGCCTCACTTGCCCACAGCTTCCTGATCAATAGTGTATCATATGTTGACTTTGGAGTACCTGGATGGTATAAATGGTTAATATAGTTGGCTGCTAACTGAAAGGTTGGCAGTTCGAGTCCACCCAGGGGTGCCTCAGAAATTCCTGGCAATCTACTTCTGAAAAAACATCCATTGAAACCCTACGGAACACAGTTCTACTCTGACAAACATGGGGCCACCATGAGTTGTATTAGACTCCATGGCAACTGTTTTTTATATGTTGACTTCCTGTTCTTCCCTATTCCCCACTTCCCTACTGGTGTTTCTTGGGATCACCTTCCAAATAAACTACTTACCATCAAAACTTTAATTCAGGGTCTGCTTTTGGAAGAACTTGATTTAAAAGACACAATCCTTAGTATATTTGAGTGGGCTCCAGAAAGATGGGGAGGAAGTTTTTGCTCCTGAACAGTTGAAGGCGGAGGTGGGAGAGAGGGGATGAATGATTGATGAACTCTGGGTGATCACAGCTGAATACCTGCCTAAGATGTGCTACTTAGAGTATAAGACCTCTGGGTGTGATACGAAAGCAAAATGGGTAAGTAATGTGGATAAATAGCTGCTGTGAAGTTGAATCTGACTCATGATGACCCTATCTATGCACAACAGAATGAAATGTTTCTCAGTCTTATCCTTGTGATCACCAGCATGTTTGATCTCATCATTGAAACTATTGTGCCAATGAGTATCGCCAAGGGTCTTCCTTGCACTTGGTGGCCTTCTACTTCTTCACACATGATGTCATCTTCTAGGGATTTTGATGATGTGTCACAGGGTTGTTATGAGTTGGAAATGACTTGGCAGCAATGGGTTTTTTTAGTGGAATGACATGTCCAAAGCCAATGAGTTGGTGTTTTCGTCATCTAGTGCTGCTATAACAGAAATACCACAAGAGGATGGCTTCAACAAACAGGAGCTTATTCTCTCACAGTCTAGTAGGCTAGAAGTCCAAATTCAGGGCGTCAGCTCCAGTGAAAGGCTTTCTCTTTCTGTCTGCTCTGGAGGAAGGTGGTTATCATCAGTCTTCCCTCGGTCTGGGAACATTTCAGCGCAGGAACCTCATGTCCAAAGGACACCCTCTGCTCCTGGCACTGCTTTCTTGGTGATATGAGGTCCCCAACTCTCCGCTTGCTACCCTTTCCTTTTATCCAAGATCCCTTTACATGGGATCAGGGATGTGACCTGAGCAAGGGTGTTACATCCCACCCTAATCTTTAACCATAGGCAGAGGTTATGATTTATAACACACACGAAAATAACAAAATGGAGGACAACCACACAGTACTGGGAATCATGGCCTAACCAAGTTGACATGTATTTTGGGGCACAATTCTATCCAAGACAGTCCAGTAATATTCTATTGTGATCCATAAGGTTTTCACTGACTAATTTTCAGAAGTAGATCACCAATCCTTCTTCCTAGTCTGTCTCAGAGTGGAAGCTCTGCTGAAACCTGTCCATCAGGAGTGACCCTGCTGGCATTTGAAATACTGGTGGCATAACTTCCAGCATCACAGCAACATGCCAGCCATCACAGTATGACAAACTTACAGGTCGGCGGTAGGAAAAACATAAGGTACTGCTTAGTGGTGTAATGGCTGAGAACTATGGCTGTTAAACAAAAGGTCAGCTGTTCAAATTCATCAGGCATTGGAAACCCTAAGGGGGCAGTTCCTATAGGGTCACTATGAGTCAGAATTGACTCCATGGCAATGGGTCTTTTTTTTTTTTTTTTTTTGGTGTAAATACAAGGCGATAATATTTTTTTCTATTATTTTTCCTTTAGTTCCATACATCCCTTCTCCAGCTTGCCCCACACACAAAAAAAAGAAGCCCAATACCGGTTGCTGTGGAGTCAATTCTGACTAATAGTGACCCTATAGGACAGCGTAGAACTTCCCCATAGTGTTTCAAAGGAGCAGCTGGTGGATTCGAGCTGCCAACCTTTTGGTTGGCAGCTAAGCTCTTAACCAGTGAGCCACTGGTCTGCCCACACTGTTCATTAATTAGGTAGGCGACTCTAAAAGGAATCTAGCTGGCTCTGTCTCTCTTTTGTGTCCCACATGGGGCTGCCCTGTGGACCTGAGTCTGCAGAGACCAGATCAGTGTTTGTGAAGGCAGGAGCCTGTTCTCTGAGCTTAAGGGTACGGAGGATGGAGGTGGGCACTGGTGAGAGTCCTGAGGGCACAGAGAAGTGTCAGCCCAATGCTCACTCAGTGGGCAGAGAGAATGCTTTGCTGCTCATTGAGCTTTGAAAAATATTTACAAGGTAACTTTAAAGCCACTGGTTAGACAATCGGATAAGCATCACAATGAAAGGAAGGATATACTAGTTTAAGAAAAAAAAAAAAAGATGAGTAGGCATGGAGTTCCTGGGTGGTGCAAATGTTCAAAGCATTCAGTTGGAGGTTCAAGTCCACCCTGACGTGCCTTGGAAGAAAGGCTTGGTGATCTACTTCTGGAAAATCAGCCACTGAAAACACTACAGAGCACTATTCTACTCTGACACACATGTGGTCCCCATGAGTCAGAGTCGCCCTGATGGCAACTGGTAAGCTGGAAGAAATGGGAAGGAAGGCTGCCTGAGTTCCTGATCTTCGCCCAGGCCATATCACTATTTCCCCTCTTTATAGCCTTTGATGAGGCCATAAAGATGGCTCCCCTGATTTGGGACACCTGAGTCTACCTCCTTTGGTCCCAGGTTGCACTCACCCTACTGCCTATATAAGGTATGAATGTATAGGATATGATTCAGTGAGGAAATACCCCCCGTCTTCAAATACTTTCGTCACTTTTCTCTAATAGTTGACAAATACTTTATTTCCACCAAAAACAAAACAAAATACAAAGGAGTTCACATGTAAGCGGCAATGGGGACAATAACACATTAGCTTAAACTTTGACTTAAATGTGAACAACTGCTATTAAAGCAAGTTTGCTGGGGAAGAGGCAAGAGAGCAGGCAAAGCCCTAGACTCCTCTGACTTTTCACAGGTAACAGGTCTGAGCACTGTTTCCCCCAGGAGCTAAGAACTCAACTCTATAAAAACCCTTCATAGGATTGCCTTCTAAGCCTCTTGCCAGGGAAGCTCTTACCTGAAGGTCTCTCATTTTTTGGATCTCACTCAGTACATAGAATATTCCTTCTCCATTTAGCAGGGGACAAAAGCCATCTTTAGAAGATCTTTTAACTGAAGCATTTATATGATTAATTTGTGATGGCCTAGGGTATGACTGTGACTCCGAGCCATAGCTCTGAGAATCCTGCTTCCTTATGGCTCCTGTGTGACAGTGGAATTGGTAGCTAAGAAAGAGGGAATCTTGACAAACTGCCCTAGGGAACTTGTCACACATGCCCCAGCTTTCCAGCAAACCAGCTGGTGCCCTCTCATCCCAGGACACTCTTCTTAAATACCCTCTGTCTTTATACTTTATGGAGCCCTGGTGGCTCAGTGTTTATGAGCTACGGCTGCTAATGAAAAAATTGGCAGTTCGAATCCACCAGCTGATCCTTGGAAACCCTATGGAGTGGTTCTACTTTGTCCTATACAGTTGCTACAAGTTGAAATTGACTCAATGGCAGTGGGTTTATACACCTTATATTATATTAGGTCTAGAGCAGTTTAACGTCTCAGATAACAACATCAACAAATAATTGTTGCAGGCATATCTTACACATATTACCTCAGTTAACCCTTGTAGCCATCTATGAGGTAGTGGCTGTTGTTATTTTTTGTCCAGTCGGCTCTGACTCATGGCCCCATGTACAACTGAATGAGACGTTGCCTGGTCCTACATCATCTTCACTATTATTGGTATTGGCCCATTATTTTGGCCACTGTGTATTTTGAGTGTCTTCCAACCTAGGGAGCTCATCTTTCAGCACTATATCAGGCAATGTTACGGAATTGTGTCACCCCAGAAAATGTGTGTCAACTTGACTAGTCCATGATTCACAGTATTGTGTGTGATTGTCCACCATTTTGTCACCTGATGTGATTTTCCAATGTATTGTAAATCCTACCTCTATGCTGTTAATGAGGAGGGATTAGCAGCAGTTATGGTAATGAGGCAGGACTCAATCTACAAGATGAGGTTATATTTTAAGTCAATCTCTTTTGAAATATAAAAGAGACAAGCAGGCAGAGAGACAGGGGGATTTCTTATCACCAAGAAAGTAGTGTGCCAGGACAGAGCACTTCCTTTGTACCCAGAGCCCCTGTGCTGAGAAGCTCCTAGTCCAGGGGAAGATTGATGATGAGGACTTTCCTCCAGAGCCAACAGAAATAGAAAGCCCTCCCCAGGAGCTGACACCCTGAATTTGGACTTCTAGCCTACTAGGCCATGAAAGAATAAACTTCTGTTTGTTGAAGCCATCCACTTGTGGTATTTCTGTTATAGCAGCACTAGATAACTAAGGCAGGTAATATTCTGTTGTGATCCATATGGTTTTCATTGGCTAATTTTCTGAAGTAGATCACCAGGCCTTTCTTCCTAGTCTGTCTCAGTCTGGAAGGTTGGATAAAACCTATCTATCATGACGACCCTGCTGTACTTGAAAAACCAGTGACATAGCTTCCAGCATTATAGCAACATGCAAGCCATCACAGTATGACATGCCTACAGATAGGTGGTGGTTCTATAAGGTAGATATTCCATTTTACAAGTGAGGAAATGGAAGTTTATGGAGGTTAGATAATGTTCCCAATATCACATGATTCTTAAGTGGCACAGCCAGGATTTGAACCTACATCTCTCTAACTACAGAGTCTGAATCCTTAACAAGGTTCTAAGTCATAAAGTTTTTCCAATTCTTCCTCTGGTCATTCCCTAGATGTCTCTTACCTCTCTTCTCCTCTTTCCAGCCCAAGTGGCAAATGCAGAGCAAGAACTATTGTTCCTTCAAATTCCCAGGATCTTGGAATAACTTGTATAAGATGAGGAGAGGAGTGGGAATAGGGAGAGATGATTAACTTCACCACAACCTCCTTTCTCCCTTCAGTTCTTTCTAGGTATTTTATTCAGCTGTTGGGTCACTGGAAACTGTGGCGGCATAGTGGTTAAGAGCTACAGCTGCTAACCAAAAAGGTTGGCAGTTCAAATCCACCGGGTGCTCCTTGGAAACCATACAGGCAATTCTACTCTGCCCTGTGGGGTCACTATGAGTGGGAATCAACTCAACGGCAACAGGTTTTTTTTTGGTTTTGATTGTGTCACCTACTCCCTAGGGTGAGACCCTTCATGGCGTCTCCCTGGCCTTTCTGGTAACTTGGGCTTTCATACCCAGAATAATCTATCTTTGAAAAGTAATGGAGACAAAGCCTCAGAATGGTTCTCCTGTGGGTAAAAGGAGAGTTGACTCTCAGCATGAGTCCGACCTCCTTTTTCTCCACTTTTCTCCCAAGGAAGATACATCCCAGATACAAGACAAGTACTTAGAAGAGCTTTGGCTCATAAAATCCATGGGGGCCAGAAAGACTGGTCCAAAATGTGAACCCCACCCTATTTAACCTGGTTCTGTGGCCCTTTTTTGCCTTGTTGTTCCCTTTTGGGTGCACTACTGCTGGCTTAGATGGTGGGGTGATGAAGGGAGAACTGGGTTGTTGGTCCCTCGGTTTTCCAGGGTCAGGACTGGTCTGGCCAAGCTCAGAGGCACAGGAAGAATCAGGGACATTGATGCTAAAGAGTTGACAGGGCTAGACTTGCCACAGATACAGCAGTAGCCCTGAGAGATGCTCCTGCCTGGAAGTCACCACCATGTAGGAAAAGGGCCAGCCAGTTTTGAAATCCAGGCAAGAGTCATAGGCTGGAGCCATGGAGCCAAGTCCTCTCTTCCTGTGAGGCTGCCTGGAGCTCCATGATATGAATCCAGGCCAGGAAGGCCCACTGCAGCCTTATCCAGGACAAGACTGACTCACTCACCTTCTCTTGCTGTCTCAGCTCTCCCTCATGCACTTACACCACTTCCGTGAAGGGTAGAAATACCCACCACCCACTTGGTCATCCTTCATCTTGCCATCCCAGGTCATATTCAGGAGGAGCAGAGGATGACACTGAGTAGGGTAGGCAGTGCAGGGCAAATGGTTTTAGGCCGCCGAGGACATTGGCACCTGGGGAGTAATGCTCCAGTCTCCTGCCTACCCCCTGGCCCCTGAGACCAGGTCTGCTCAGCCAGAGTCTGTCCCTGAGCCATCCTCTACCTCACTTCCCCATGGTTCATAGCCCATGCCCTGTCTCAACATTTCTGTACCGTAGCGTGGGGCTCCCTGGCTAGGACCCTGAAGCCCTCCTCCTGTCCTTAGCTCCCCTTTCTCCTTACTCAAGGCCTGCTGTTAGGTAATTTCTGTTTCCAGTTGAGGGCTGCAGAGATAGTGAAATGGACCCCCTCTCTGGTGGGAAGGGTAGAGGAGGGCAGTTTCAGGCGAGGGAAAAGGATGGTTTGTCCTCAGGCTTAAAAAGTAGCTAACAGCTCTGGTGGGTGGAGGAGGGGGAGAGAGGTGAGGAACTCTTTCAGAGGGTGAGTGGAAGGGCATTCCAGGGCCCTGGAGCAGCAGGCAGCCTGGGGCCCAGGGCTTCACAGAGCTGTTCGCATTTGAAGGCGGGATGTGGCAGTGGTACTATCTCTAGGAGAAGGAGCTGGAGATCCCTGCACAATGGGCTGGGAGGTCAACTATCGAGAAGGACACCTTGAGAGGCAGGCAGACGCTGGTGATGATTACAGTGATGATAACAAAACTTCTTGCCAGGGGTCCTACATATATACAGTTACAGCGTATTTTAAAAATCTCTTCCATGGGACCATGAACAATTTGGGCATGGTCTCCATCTCTGTGTCCTCGGAGCCTGGTTCTCAGCCAAAAAAAAAAAAAAAAAAGCCAAACCAATTGCCATTGATTCACTTCTGATATATGGCGACCGATGTGTGTCAGAGTAGAATGGCTCTCCATGGGTTTTCAATAGCTGGTTTTCGGAAGCAGATTGCTAGGCCTTTCTTCCAAGGTGTCTCTGGGTGAACTCAAACCTCCAACTTTCAGTTAGTAGCTGAGCATTTAACCATTTGCACCACCCAGGGACTACTAATCCTAAGTAGCTGGTCAGTAAATGCCACTTTTGCACTCACTTACTGAGCATGTTCTCTGAGCCAGACCCAGCACTGGGCACTAGGAGTTTAGATGTAACATAAATGGCACACACATCCCAGGGACAAAGGCCTTCCTTCCCTAAGGATCTACTAGGACAGGCACTGCGGGACATGTTTTACATGCATTCCCTTTAATTCTCACAAGGTGCTCAGCGCCCAGTGGAGCAAACAGACATAAAAGCAAATACAAGCAGACATGAAGCCAGTGATTTTGTCATGAACAGAGTGCAGTGGGCCACCAGATGAAGACCAGACTAATCTGCCCTGGGGTTAGGGAAGGCTTGGGGAGGATGCCACTGCGGCGCTGGGTCTTGATGGATGTTTTGGGGCTTAAGCTAAGGATGATGTATGTCCACACTGGCCGTGGGAAGCTGCATCAACATGGCTGTTCTTTCCTTTTCTGGCTTTAGGCAGGAAAGCTCCTGAGTGGTCAGAATAATTCTCAAGTAGGGGTGAGTGAGAAGAAAAGCAGGAAATACAGGAGAAACCCTTCCTAGATTCATTACTGAAAGGAGAGCAGAGATAACAGAGAGGTCTTAACATCCATTTTAAATCTATTTCATGCACCTCAGGGTGTCATCTTGGGCCTGCCTACTCCCCTCTCCCACCTTCCACAATGGTTTCTCCCTCTTCCTTCGGAGGCCTAAAGAGGAGCTACCCCTCTCTTTCTGTGCACTCACTCAGTTCCCAGCAGCCTCAGGCAGGGCTGGATTAAAGCATTTGAGGGCCCTAAACACTGATAATCTGTGGTGCCTCCTCCTCTGCTTACTTACGCTTTTGAATGAGATATATGAGTCTTTTATATATATATATATATAAAACCCAGACCCAGTGCCTTCTAGGGATTGAAGGCAAAGTGGCGTATACTATTTTAGCGGAATGAGATGAACTGGATTATAAAATTTTTAGTAGATGCGGGGTACTAAGATTTTTACCACGATACATAAATTAAAACTTTCCCTGCTAGATAAATATTATATTTCCAGTATTATTGGATGCTTGCTATTTTAATATTATATTCAATTATTACCCATGTTAGCATTATATTAAATGTATGCTGGATTGCATCTGTGTGTATGCCAAACATATTTTAAAGTGAAAGTTATAAATATTATTGTCTACAAAACCTAGGCATAACTCTGTACATAAGTGCTATAGAGTTAAAAAGTAACTTGACTGAATTCATTGCAGTGATGGACTTATTTGAGTTCCCTTGCTTTTGCACAGTCATCTGGGATTGGAGTTCCCATTGGTTGTGCGCAAGAGCATACCCTTGTGTTTGTATCAAGGCAAAGAGCATTGCTGGCCCTCCTGGCTGGAACCGCTGAATTAGCAGATGTGGATGTACAAGATGGTTCTCTCAAAATGGATCAGAGACCTGTTACCTATTAATATAATCCATTCTTTCCCAGGAACTGCTCATGTTGGATCCAGTTCCATACTGGGTGAATGTAGCAAGAGTGAGACTTGGCAGCCCACCCCCACCTCTTGTTTATTAGAAAAAAATCGTATACTCCCAAGAGACACGCTGAGATAAGGAGTTTCAATTACATGGGAGGGGACCATAGGAGACAGGTGTTAAAGTGGCAGGGGCCTCATAACTTAAACAACTTTGTGCACCCTGGCGACCCTGCATGAACTTTATTTCCAACTGGCACATTCTCACGCACTGGAGTTGGTAAACAGTTCAATCTCATTTAGTGCCCTGCCAGTTCTGTTCCACTGAAGCACTTGCCTTTCCTTGTGTCCTGTCTGCTTGGCATCTATGGGTCTTTGCTTTGGACAACTGGTGCCCCTATTTTGTTGATGCCCTAAGCATGTACTTATTGGGTAATCTGTCCCTGGCCTCAGGGCACCAATAGCCCAGCACTGCCACATCCACAACAGCCATGGGCAATCCTGCTGTAGCCATCCTGGGGTACCTGGGGGTGTGCAGTGAACCCACAAGTGAGGGTGTACACATTTCACACAGCCTGCTGCTTGTCTGCAGCTCTGGGCACAGGGAGCAAGAACAGCCCTGGAGTCCCCTTCCCTTGCACTCTTTCCCTCCTAAGACTCTCCCTGTACTCTTCCATCTTACACACATTCCTTTTTTCTCCTTGTTCTCACCCCCATCTCCTCCCGAGCCCATTTCTAAATTATCTCCCACCTTCTTCGGATGCATCAGGATATAATAAAAAGCAGTGGGGTTGGAAGCAGGCTGGGTTCAAATCAAGGCTCAGCTCTGTGATTTGGGGCAAGCTCACCTCTGGCAGAACCTCAGCATCCTCAACTTTTTAACTCTTAGGGTTGCTGTGAGGATTAGTAACACCTTCAATAAATGATTGCTCTTAGTAACCTTCACCTATCAGCCACCTGCCGCTTCCCCAAACTTCCTTGATTTCCACCCTCTAACTGACCCAGGGTCAGGCTGGGAAGAGTGGGTGAGGGTCATGGGATCCATATCTTCAATTTTCCCATTCTTTAAAAAACCAGAGCCAGAACCCATTTCTGTCGAGTCAATTCCAACTCATAGCGACCCTATGGGATAGAGCTGAACTGCCCCATAGGGTTTCCAAGGAGCACCTGGTGGATTTGAACTGGTGTTCCCTGGTTAGCAGCCATAGCTCTTAACCGCTATGCCACCAGGGTTCCCTCATTCTTTAGGAGAGACTAAATGCTGGGGAAAGCACTGGAGAAAAGTGGAGAAGGAATCCCCAGGACAAAAGAAGCCTGAAGTCCTTATCTTAGAGAGCAGTGAGTTAATGTTAACGGGGAGAGGAACAACTCAGAAAAGGAGAGTGCGAATGGTTGCACAACTTGAAGAGTGTATTCAATGTCACTGAAATGCACATGAAGAAACTTGAATTGGTGTATGGTTTTGCTGTGTATACTCTCAACAACTACAGCAAAAAAAATGAATTATTAAAAAAAAAAAAGCCTCCCTTCCTTAAGGATTTGCTATGGGCTAGGCACTGAGGGGGCAGGTTTTACATGTACTCTCATTTAACTCTTAACAACAATTCTATAAGGCAGATGTTTATCCTTCCCATTTTTCAGATAAGATCCTTGGAGAAGGTAATTAACGTTCCCAGAACCAAAGAATAAGTGCAAAGCTAGCTCTTTAATTCAAGTGTTGTTATTCATTCACTTATTTTTCTTATTTAAGCAAGAGATGCTTAGAGATAAAACAAGAAAGATCTGTCTCGTTTCCTCCTTGCCCCTACCTCTCATGGTCATCCTCACATCCATCACAGTCCTCACTGCGGTTGGCTTTTGCCACCTGTTTCCATTGGGATTTCAGCATCAGGTCAGAGTCCAGCAGAATCCTGATATGCCCACTGCCAGGCCCTTGGTCCCACCTAATAGTCTTAACAGGCAGAAGCAGAACATTTAGGGGAAAAAGGACAGCCTGTAAGAATTGCCAGTGAAAGAATACGGGATTCAGAAATTAGAAGGAGGCAGAAGTCCAGAGGAACAGTGGAGCAGCAGGCCAAAATGCTTGCACAGAGCTTTTTGCTGCAAGTAATTAACAGGGCCCACAAAGATGAGAACACATAAATGCTGACCAGAAGTGTAATTTTCTTGAGTTAGAATAATTCGTGAAAGACCAGAGAAGAGTTGGAGTTGTTGTTAGGTACTGTAGGGTTGGTTCTGACTCATAGCAATCCTATGTACAACACACCGAAACACTGCTTGGTCCTGCGCCATCCTCACAATTGTTGCTATGCTTGAGGCCATTGTTGCAGCCACTGTGTCAGTCCATCTTGATGAGGGTCTTCCTCTTTTTTGCTGACCCTCTACTTTACCAAGCATGATGTCCTTCTCTAGAAACTGGTCCCTCCTGATAACATGTCCAAAGTCTGTGAGATAAAGTTTCACCATCCTGGCTTCTAAGGAGCATTCTGGCTGTACTTCTTCCAAGACAGATTTGTTCATTGTTCTGGCAGCCAATGATATATTCAACATTCTTCACCAACATCATAATTCAAAGCCGTCAGTTCTCCAGTCTTCCTTATTCATTGTCCATCTTTTGCATGCATGTGAGGTGACTGAAAATACAATGGCTTGGGTCAGATGCAACTTAGTCCTCAAAGTGACATCTTTGTTTTTAACACCTTAAAGAAGCCTTTTTCAGCAGATTTGCCCAATGCAATACTTCATTTGATTTCTTCACTGCTGCTTCCGTGGGTGTTGATTATAGTTCCACATAAAATGAAACCCTGGACAACACCAATCTTTTTTCCACTTATCATGATGTTGCTTATTGGTTCAGTTGTAAGGATTTTTGTTTTATGTTGAGGTGCAGTCCATACTGAAGGCTGTGGTCTTTCATCTTCATTGGTAAGTGCTTCAAGTCCTCTTTACTTTCAGCAAGCAAGGTTGTATCTTCTGCATATCACAAGTTAACGATCTTCCTCCTATCTTGATGCCCATTCTTCTTCATATAATCCAACTTCTCAGATTATTTGCTCAGCATACAGACTGAATAAGTATGGTGAAAGGATTCAACCTTGGTGCATAACTTTCCTGACTTTAAACCACGCAGTATTCCCTTGTTCTGTTAGAACAACTACTTGTTGATCTATGTCCAAGTTCTGCATGACCACAATGAAGTATTCTGTAATTTCCATTCTTTGCAATGTTATCCATAATTTTTTATGATCCACACAGTCCAATGCCTTTGCATAGTCACTAAAACACAGGTAAATATCTTTCTGGTATTCTCTTCTTATTGCCATCTGACATCAGCAAAGATTTCCCTCATTCCATGCCCTTTTCTGAATCCAGCTTGAATTTCCGGTAGTTCCCTCTTGAGGTACTGCTGCAACCACTTTTGAATGATCTTCAGCAAAATTTTACTTAAAGAGTAGAAATGGGAAAATTAAAGGAAATGCCCTGGTCCCAGCCCTCAAAATATCCAGCAGGTGCCAGCAACCTGGAGTCACCAGGAAAGGGGCTGTCCACTTCCCAGTTATCTAGAAGAACAGGACAATGCAGCCATTCCCATAAACCTTTCCTGGAGTTCTGCATGTGTCTCTTTGATGCCTCTAAAGGGTGAAAAGTTTCCTGGGAAGGAAACTGTGCTGCCATCTTACCTTCTCCCTGGGTGGGCCAACACTGGGAAACTCCATAAGGGTGAGGAGAAGAGAAGTCACAGCCCAAACCATTCTGGTTTTTAAGACCTACTTTGGGATTTGGGACTGGGAATGGAGCCGAGGTCATGCCTTGTTGACAACAACCTGAAATTAGCCCCCAACCAGGCCTCTGTTCTGCAGGGGGTGGGTGGGAATGCTACAGAAGCTGGTGCCCAGGTGGGAGGGCCTTAGAGTCCTGCTGAGCCAGGAGGGGAATCGCCCAAGGCCCAAGGAGAGTACACTGCCAGGGCGGGGAGGCAACATCATGGTCAGAAAGAGCCAGTCTCATACCCAGGAAATCAAGGGGACTCTTCTGGACTGAAAGGCAAGGCCAGCCCTGAACTGGACATCTGAAAAGTACTGAGGCAAAATAGTGAGGGGGGTGGGACAAGGGCAAGGGGTCTAGGTGGTTGGGGCTCTGTCCAGGAAGTGGGAGTATCAGCCAGAGTCTGAGCCTCTGAGGAATCCCCCTTGTAAGTGATCCCACAGCTCCTGTGCTTTTAAAGTGTGGATACAGATAGTATCTGGGAAGTAAACCTGCCTTAGAGAAAGGCCCCTTCAGAGCTGATAGGAGCTTCCTGATAGAGCGAGGAAGACTCAACCCTGAGGGGGCACTGGAGCCCAGACTGCCAAGATGGGTGCTACTTAATGAAGTCTGGCCAAGCCTTACCTTGGATACACCTCTCAGCACTGCCTCCCTCTTGTCTACTCCAGGTGCAGCCTGGTCTTGACCTCAGCCTTGCAGGAGCTCACCTCAGGTCAGTGTGCAGAAGGGAGCCAAGCCAGACTGCGAAGGCAAAGGCCATGGGCCTCCTGGACCCTGACCATGTTCTGACCCTTTGACATGCATGTGACTGAGGGAAGGAAGCCACTGGAAGAATGTACCCCATCAGGGTGAGCTCTCCTTGTCTTGCCTAGGGACCCCTGACGGGTGACATGGAGCCTTTCTCTCAGGCGGGTTTTCTCTCTAGAGAACAATCATATCCACGTTGAAAGAAACAGGAGCTGTGGAGAATTTTTCATTATGTGTTATGGATTGAATTGTGTCCCCCCAAAATGTTCATCAACTTAGCTAGGGCATGATTCCCAGTATTGTGTGATTGTCCACCATTTTGTCATTGATGTGATTTTCCTATATGCTGTACGATCTTAATGAGGCAGGATTAGAGGCAGTTATATTAATGGGACGGAACTCTACCTACAAGATTTGATTGTATTTTGAGTCAATCTTTTTTGAGATATAAAAGAGAGAAACAAGCATAGAGACAGGGGAACCTCATGCCACCAAGAATGAAGAACCAGGAGGGGAGCACATCTTTTGGATCGGGGGTCCCTGTGCTGAGAAACTCCTGGACCAGGGGAAGATTGATGACAAAGACCTTCCTTCAGAGCCGACAGAGAGAGAAAGCCTTCCCCTGAAGCTGACACATTGAATTTGGACTTCTAGCCTCCTAGATTGTGAGAGAATAAGTTTCTCTTTGTTAAAGCCATCCACTTGTGGTATTTCTAATGTAGAAGCACCAGATAACTAAGACATTATCTAAGTATATTTGGCTTTTGAGGATATTAGTCATTCTTTTTTTTTTTTTTAGTTTTTCTTGTGCTTTAAGTGAAAGTTTACAAATCAAGTCAGTCTCTCATACAAACATGTATATACACCTTGCTATGTACTCCTAGTTGCTCTCCCCCTAATGAGACAGCACACTCCTTCTCTCCACCCTCTATTTTCATGTCCATTCTGCCAGCTTCTGACCCCCTCCGCCCTCTCATCTCCCTTTCAGACAGGAGCTGCCAACATAGACTCATGTGTCTACTTGATCCAAGAAGCTCACTCCTCACCAATATCATTTTCTATCCCATTGTCCAGTCCAGTCCCTGTCTGAAGAGTTCACTTTAGGAATGGTTTCTGTCTTGGGCTAACAGAAGGTCTGGGGGCCATAACCTTTGGGGTCCTTCTAGTCTCAGTCAGACCATTAAGTCTGGCCTTTTTACGAAAATTTGGGATCTGCATCCCACTGCTGTCCTTCTCCCTCAGGGGTTCTCTGTTTTGTTCCCTGTTAGGGTAGTCATCAGTTGGAGCTGGACACCATCTAGTTCTTCTGGTCTCAGGCTAATGTAGTCTCTGGTTCATGTGACCCTTTCTGTCTCTTGGGCTCAAAATTACCTTGTGTCTTTGGTGTTCTTCATTTTCCTTTGCTCCGGGTGGGCTGAGACCAGTTGATGCATCCTAGATGGCCCCTTATTTTAGTCATTCTTAAAGGTCAGCTCACCTCTGCAGCCTCCAGCCAGTCCCCTACCTCCAATTTTTATAGATACAAATATTTCCCTCCTTTCTGACTTCAGAGTGCCACTAAGCCACTCTCAGAACATCCTTTTCAGGCTCAGCACCTCCTAACCATGCTGGAGTCAGAGCAATGGCAGAGTGACCTCCAGAGCTCTGCTACTGCTTTTCAAAGTTTAGGAGTCACTTGGGCACCTGGAGTAGGGCCTGAGGTGCTGCATTTCTAATTAGCTCCTAGGCTAGGGATTGACAAACTTTTTCTGTAAAGGCCCAAACAGCAAAAATATTTGACTTTGTGGGATCTATGGTCTTTGTTTCAACTATTCAACTGCTGTGGTAGTGCAAAAGCAGCCCCTGATGATACATAAACAAATGGGAGTGGCTGTGTACCAATAAAGCTTTATTTACAAAAGCAGGCAGGCTGGACTTGGCCTATGGGCTGTAGTTTGCAGATCCCTGTCCTAGGTGATGTGGACATTACCGGTCCACAGGCCATACTTTGGATAATCAGGCATTAGAGGGTTCAGTCAACCCTCTAATGGTTTTTGTTGTTAGCTGCTGTGGAGTTGGCCTTGGACTTGTGGTGACAGAACACTGCCTGGTCCAGATCATCAGACCTTTCCTCCTAGTTTTTCCTAGCCTGGAAGCTCTGCTGAAACCTGTTCAGCAACACACAAGCCTCCACTGACAGACGGGTAATGGCTGCACATGAGGTACTTCAGCCAGAGCCAAACCTGGGACTTTTTCTCATGGCACAGAAGATGAGAATTCCACCACTGAACCATTACTGCCTCATTGAGGGTTTTTAGGCTTCCGTAAAGAGAATCCTGGAAGAGCCATTTCCCTGCGCAGAGTACTGCAGGCACTGGCAGAGAGGTAGGCCCCTTCGGATAAGAGGGAACTTGTCTTACTTACTTTTACCACAAAGGGCCTAAGGGGGACACAATGAAGATGAAAAGTTTGACCTATGAATTTTTCAGTGGCATTTCCATCTTCTCTTCAGTCTGGGAAAGCTCTTCCTTGAGGCTGATTTGTTATGTTCAGTGACCCAAAGGATCCTGACCTGCTTTCATTAGTATTTTTCCCTTGGATCTCTCCCAGTAATGAGGGGGAGAAGGAGGAATCAGAGCCTAGGTTATGACTGTCCCCTGAACCCAGACACCTGCCCATGCCTCCTGCAGATGTCCTCACTGCCCTGTCCCAAAGCTGTTTGTCCTGAATCAGTCATTGTGAAGAGGAATTAATCTGTGACTTCTCATTCTTTCTAAGCAGAAGTAGACACAGCACAGAAAAATGGGGTATTCGTACTATTATTTAATGGAGCTCATCAATTCTGCATTATGGTTGAGTTCAGGTTTTAGAGACAGGCAAACCTAAGTTTCAGTTCTCACTGTGTCACTTACCATCTGTGTGAGCAACTTATTTAAACCAAGTTTTTTTTTTCTGACTGCAAAAGTAACACCTATGAAAATTAAAAATAGAAAATTATAGAAATATTTAACATGAAAATGCTTACTGTTATGGATTGAGTTGTGTTCTCCAAAAACGTGTGTCAACTTCTCTAGGCCATGATTCCCAGTATTGTGTGATCCTCCACTATTTTGTCATCTGATGTGATTTTCCTCTATGTTGTAAATCCTACTTCTATGAACTTAATGAGGCAGTTATGTTAAGGAAGCAAGACTCCATCTACAAGATTAAGTTGTGCCTTAAGTCAATCTCTTTTGAGATATAGAAGAGAGAATTGAGCAGAGAGACGGGGGGACCTTGCGCACCAAGAAATAAGCCAGAAGACTGTGTGTCCTTGGACCGGAGGTCCCTGCACTGAGAAGCTCCTAGACCAGGGGAAGATTGATCACGAGGACCTTCCCCACAGATCCAATAGAGAGAGAAAGTCTTCCCCTGAGCCAGCACTCAACTTGGACTTCTAGCCTCTTAGACTGTGAGAGAATAATTTTCTATTTGTTAAAGCCATTCACTAGTGGCATTTCTATTATAGCAGAACTAGATTAACTAAGACACCTACCTAAAATTTTTATTCTCATCCCAGGATAAACAATATTCAGGGCTTGGCGTATATTTTTTTCAGTGATTTTTAAATTAAAAAAAAAAAAAAAAAGCCAGTTGCCATTGAGTTGATTCCGACTCATAGTGACCCCATAAGACAGAGTAGAACTTCCCCACAGGTTTCCAAGGAGCAGGTGATGGACTTAAACTGCCGGCCTTTTGGTCAGCAGCCATAGCTCTTAACCACTATGCCGCTAGGGCTCCAAAATGAATATAGTGAGATAAAAGTATTTTTCTTAAGTGGTTGTATGGTATCTATTATTACTCAACTTGCTTTTTTTACTTTCTATATCCTGTACGTCTTTCTATGTCAGTACATAAGATATCTCTGTTTTAACTGTTGCAGAGTGTGTATTGACATACCATAATTTAGTCAGTTTAGGTCATTTGCTTAACTTCACTAAACTTCCAATTTCATCAGAGTTTCAAGGAGGATAATAACAATATCTACTTCACGGGGTTTTTTTTTGAGGATTAAATGAATTTTTATTTGGAAAATACTGAGTACAGTGTCCACCATATTAAAAAATATTCAATTAATGATGAGAATGAATAATTCATGTCTTGTCTTAGTCGCCTAGTGTTCCCATAAACAGAAATAGCACAAATGGGTGACTTTAAAGAACAGGGGCTTATTTTCTCACAGGTCAGGAGGCTAGAAGTCTAAATTCAGGCCATTTGTTATAGCTTCTAGTCCATTACCCATTGCCATTGAGTCAATTCCAACTCATAGTGTTAACGAACCCTAGAAGGTAGGCCCTTGTCAGGGGCACTCAGACTTAGTCATTTCTACACTGAGGCAAAAGAAATGGAGAATTGACATAGTAATACATAAAAATGATTTTGGTGGGTGTTGTGGCAAAGAGAAAAAATACAAACAAATGATGTGCATGTAGAAAACAGAAAAAAACCAACCCTTGCAACTGTTGCAAGGAAGAGAAGACAACTTGTAATAAGGTGCAAACTTGAGAATGACAAAATGACAAGATATACAGGCAAATAAGCTTATGAATTGTTAAAACAACAAAAGCCACACTAAACAGTACCTGATTCAGCCCTTCCCCCCACCCCAGGACAGTTGAAGGTACTTTAGCCCTAAATTGACTTATTACATTTATCTGCATTTCTGTTTGGTGGGCAGATCTGGCTTTAAGGTTAGAGAAAGAAGTTCATGGCTGTCGACGTTAAAACACTCCGACAGGTGATGTAATTGCGGGGGTTGGGGGAAGTTCTGCCCCGCTTCTGTCCAGTTTTCAGGGCAGAGGCAGGATGTGGGTTGAGTTTCAGCCTCAGTTACTTTGTTCTCAAGTTCATGTGTCCTCTGGGAAGCACCAAAATAGCTCTGCACAAGTTCAAGCTCTTTTCACACCTCCCACAGTCAGGGAAGGCGTTGGAGGGCTGGGCGGTGTGTGGTACATGTAGTGGGGGTATAGGATGAGGGTGAGGAGTATTTAGCAGAGAAAGAAAGAAACTTCCTTCTGTCTTCCTCCCAGTTGATCTCAAAGGCTTATTGTTCTCTTATGCAATTATAATTCTTGAACCCTAGAGATGGAAGAAACCCTGGCAATCTAGGCCAAAACTCTCATTTTGCAAAGAGAAAACCAAAGCCTATTATGAGCAAAGATGGGGTTTTGATGGCATTGTGGGCAGGGAATCAGGAACAGGCAAGTTATTCCAATCATCTTTCATCCTGATAGTATGGGGGGAAGACACATCCAAGGAACAGCAGCCACACAGGATGCAGAGTGTCACCAGATGGTTAGACTCAATGTAGGACTTTGAACTGGAGAATGTGGCTTTTGCTTCAAATGAGCCTCCAATATCCTCTTAAAGATATTAAATCCAAACCTTAGAATATTCTCACCTTTTGCCTACTCATTAAAGAAAACCCAAAACAAACAAACAACAACAACAAAAAACCAAAGATGTTGCCATTGATTCCTACTCATAGTGAGGGAGAGAGAATGGAGATATCTAGTCTACCCAGAGGTGCCAGGTCTCGCTCAGATAATCCCCTGGCTGCGTGGAAGAGGCAATAAAAGAGGAGTGGAGCATAAGGGAGCATAAGCATGGGGAAATGTGCTCCAATCGACATATTAAGCTGTTACCAATCAAAAGGGCTCTCCCTTCTTTTGGGGAGGAGCAAGCAGTAAGGTGGGCAGAGGAGAGCGTGTGGGGAGGAGGAGAGCCAAGAGTTCTTCTCCTTGCTATGAGGACAAGAAAAAGAAAGTGAGTTCCCCATATCTGTATACCTGGTTAATTGCAGATCTGGGCTCAGTGCCCAAATATTTTTAATCTAAGAGTGATCAATTAAATTCAAAGCAATTCAATTCAACAATTATTTATTGAGCACCCACTCTGTGTAAGGCATTGTTCTAGAATCAGACATTGAGTGGACAATCTCACAACCAAGAAACTTATAATTTGATGTCAAGTGCTATAAGAGAAATACGTTGTTGTTGTTACATGCTGTTGAGTTGCTTTCGACTCATAGCGACCCCATGTGATGGAGTAGAACTGACCCATAGGGTTTTCTAGGCTGTAATCTTACAGGAGCAGATGATCAAGTCTTTTACCTATGGAGCTGCTGGGTGGGTTCCAGCTGCCAACCTTTTGGTTACCAGCTGAGCACTTAAATGCTGCACCACCGAGGCTCCTTATAAAAGAAATGTCATCATAGTAATGAGGGCAGCAAAGTCCTCAACCCTGGGTGTATATTATAATTATCAGGGAAGCTTTAGTAATATACTGACTCTACCACCAGAGATGTAGGTTTAATTGGTCTTGGGTTAGGTCTACACACTGGAGTATTTTTAATCTTCTCATGCAATTCCAATGTGCAGTTTGAGTTGAGAATCTCTGTGTTAAGGAAACAAAGAGGAGCAGAGAGTTAAGGGCCATAGAGGGAAGCAAGGAAAGTTCAAGGCCTTACTCAATGAGCTTTAATAGATGACTCATAATCCCACAGGTGGAGCTTAGGGTAAGTGAGCCTTCTACAGGTAGGAGGAATCACATGAGCAGGACACGGAGGTGAGGAAACACGGGACATGGTCAGAGCATAGCTGGCCTGGTTTGTATGTTTCCCAGAGTACCTAAGGAATGATGGGAGATAAGCAGCAAAGATGGAGTAGGGACTGCCTTGTCTGAGGCACACAGCACAGCCAGACCAAGATGCAAGTCTTCTCACTCCTAAATGACACCAAGAAACTGGTCCAAGACCCCCAAGGTCACAACAGAAGTTCTAGTTCAGGATGGGGAGGCCAAGCCAGAGAGTCTTCTTCATCTGGTCAAAGCCCAGTGAACCAGGGCAAGCATAGGCTGAGAACTAGAGAAAACTTACCTGGTTTTACTGCTTTGGAGGACACCATGCTCTCTGATTCCTCTGGGACTACAGGGAATAAGAATGACTTGCCCTTTGTGTATCACCATCTTAAATATAATGAAGTGAAGATCAGAGTTTAATTAACTATCTTCAGGTCACACAGGTGGAAATTTTGCCTGATTTCAAAGTCAATGATTTTTCTATTTATTTGAATTCTTGCTCACCTTTTACTCCTGTCCTGGGTTGTATGTAAATATAAAACAAGCTCTGTGAAACCCTGGTGGAGTAGTGGTTAAGTGCTATGGCTGCTAACCAAAGGGTCGTCAGTTCAAATCTGCCAGGCGCTCCTTGGAAACTCTATGAGGCAGTTCTACTCTGTCCTATAGGGTCACTAGGAGTCGGAATTGACTAGATGGCAAAAGGTTTTTTTTTTTTTTTAGTGCTTAGCTATGTATTTTACAGCCATCTTGTTTTATACTTACATTCTTTTGACTCTGTTTACTCTACTAGACTGTGAGCTCTTTAAAGATAGGGCTACATCTTACTCAAATGAAATAAAAATTACATGGGTCTTTGAGGTATATTATATAACTATTTATTTGCTTAACAATCATTTAGGAAGTGACTACCATCTGCCAGGTACCTGAAATAGAGTAATAAAAGTATTTAGTCCCTGTCCTCAAGTTGCTTACAATATTGCAGGATGCAAAACCTCTAGTAGAAGAGAGTTCACCAAGCCTATGTCTTCTATCATCTTGCTCTTTTGACCTGATTAAGCTTCACCTAGAATGTTTGAGCCATAAGCCAGGTATCTAATCTCTCTTGGTCTGAGGGATTAACTGAGTTCTACAGTGTTGATAGGATTCACATGGATTAGCCCCTAGAAATATGATTTGTAAAGTAGAACATAAAATAATAAACCATGGCATGAAGAGGCAATTTTTGAGGCAGACAGATGGGTTTTAAACAGTAGGCATAGGACCAGACAGCTGAGCTGTAGGTGAGGAATAATGTCAGTGCTAAAGTTAGCAATGGCCACTAAGCACTTAGTTTCTACATCACAGAGTACAGCTCAGCAAGGCCACACAACATCAAAGTTATCCACTGCTTCAGGTATATGACTATTCAGCTTAGTGAGGAAATAACACCAGTAAAATAAATTTTAGGTTAAATCAACTGACTGGCACAATCAAGTTCAG
Organism: Elephas maximus indicus; assembly: GCF_024166365.1. Lineage (NCBI taxonomy): Eukaryota > Metazoa > Chordata > Mammalia > Proboscidea > Elephantidae > Elephas > Elephas maximus. Next base: position 170,420,963 of record NC_064821.1, on the reverse strand, counting down.
TGGCCAAAGCACAACCAGCTTCTAAAGCTGGAGAACAAGCCTTAGCTGAGCTCCTCTGTCCTTGGTGCTGAAACAAACCCATAGGACTGGGGCCCTTGCACTTGAAGTGCCTGTTGTCTCTAAGACATGGCAGACATAAAGGTAGATTGTGGGGGCAGGAAGGGAGTGGTGAGACATAGCTCTCCACATCACTTTCATGGGGAAGAGGACAGTGATGATCAATGCTAAAATGCCCCAGAAAAGTGCCTGGTTGACAAGTATGTCTGGGAGTGGGTTGGGAATTCAGCCTCAGCACCTCCAGGGTCTTTTATGTTCCTGACACAGCATGTGCATATCTCAAGAATGACCCTTATTACATTTTTCTGAAACTATAAAACTCAAGCCTACCTCCAAAGCCAGGCTCTGTTCTCTCTTTCTTGAACCTTATAACTGCCATGCTGTCTTGACTGTGATTCACATTTGGGAGAAATCAGGTTAGCACACTTATGAATCTTTCCTACCACACACTGAATCCTGTTGTTGTTGTTAAGTGCCACGGAATCAATTCCAACTCATAGCAACCCACATGACAGAGTAGAACCGCCTCATACTGTTTTCTAGGCTGTAATCTTTATGGGAGCAGATGGCCAGGTCTTTTCTCCCATGGAGCCACTGAGAGGGCTCAAACTGCCAACCTTTCAGTTATCAGCTGAGTGCTTAACTGTTGCACCACCAGGGCTCCTTACACTGAGTCCTATTAGACCTTATTCATGTTATCTTAATACCTAGTACAATATTGGCACATGGTAGATATCCAATAAATGCTTTTGGAAATAAAAGTAAATAGGTAACACTTGGTTGTCTATGGAAAAGCTGTAGCAGAGAAAAGACCATTGACTGGGGGAGGATTCCATTTTCCTCCATGCTGTCTCCTCTCAATTAAAAATGGTGCAGTTTCACAATGGTAAATTACTTCAAAGCTTTACTAAATGCTTAACTTCATCACTTCTCTGTTGTCATATTGAGGATGGTGGGTGGGATGATAAGCCAATGCAGAAGAAAGTTAGCCAATGGGTCTGAGATAATGGCATTAATACTTCACATTTGTACTTTTCTTTAAACTATCATGAATTGTCATCATATGCAACTCCATTTGATCTTCCTATATATATATATATATAATCCCTATAAATATGTGATAAAACAGAGGCTCAGAAACATATATATATATATATAAAATCCCTGTAAATATGTGATAAAACAGAGGCTCAGAAACATTAAACATCTTGGCCAAGATCCCACTGTAAGTTATCACTAGCCTAGAAAAGAAAACCAGGTCTCTTGACTTCTAACTCAGTGTTCCTTTCATTGCTCAATAGAGGTCAGGGTAAAATTAAGGTAGAAGACTGGGAACCTTAGCTACTCCACTTATGAGTCCTCGTAGAATCAGTGGATACTTGGGAACATTTAGTGCAGTTTTCCTATTCCCTGTCAGCTATAGACACTCCTTTCATGGGCGCTAACAGAAACAGCAGAATTATCTCTATATGCCTTTATTATATTTAATGGGTTTTCTTTATTCTAGATAAGCCTTGCCTCTTGAGTTAAAGCCAGCCTATTTTAGAATTTTTTGTTTTACCTATTTGCTTTGGTCATTTTTATATTGAGGTGAATCACTGTGGACCCTTGGGACACTAGCCATAAAATGAACAGGTCTAATCTACATTGAGTACTTAACACTCATTTATTCATTCAATATTTAATGACATATTTCCTTGTTTTCTGTGGAGAAGCTGTGAGTGGACCCCAAAATGATTAAGTCCTAAAGGAACTTGTATTAATCTTGTTGGAAGACATGTTATAAAGCTGTGAAATGTTGAGTAATAATAAGAACAGGCTAGGTAAGACAAGAGTAGAACTATCAGAAGGCCACACTTGATTGATTGTCAAATTAGTGGTACAGACAAGAGTGCTATGGTTTTGCGCTATTATTCATTGATTTCAGGAGATTGAATTGGACTGGGTAGAGCTCAAGGGGTGAATTGGTATAGGGAAGGTATAAATGAAAATTGCCACCAAAATGCAATGAGGGAGATCTCCTTGGCAAGATTTGAGGAAAAGGAGAAAGGAGAGAAAAGATGTTCGTGTATCCTAGATCCCATGAAGTAAGTAAGAGGAAGAATTGCACGGCTGTGAGACAGAAGTATGCTACAGCTACAGTCTATCCAGCATTGAGTAAGAGAAAGTTGGAGTCCCAAATATTTATGTATTTAAGAAATATTTATTGAGATAATTTTATGCTCTGCTCCAGGGACAGGGATATAATGGTGAACCTGACGGCCACGGCACCTGCTTCTCTTGAAGTTTATGGACTACAAGTGGGAATCCTAGAGTGCTATGGGAGCACCAAGGAGAGCCCTAGCCCAGCCATCTTGAGAGTTAGTAAAGGCTTCCTTAAGGAATGGACATTCTAGTTGAGGTCCAAAGTTCAAGTACCTATTGCTGTTGAGTAAATTCCAACTGATACTAACCCTATAGGACAGAGTCGAACTGCCCCATAAGGTTTCCAAGGGATGGCTAGTGGATTTGAACTGCCAGCTTTTTGGTTAGCAGCCAAGCTTTTAACCCCTGCACCACCAGAGCTCTAAAGTTCAGGTTAAAAAAAAAAGGAAAGAAAAAGAAACTAAACCCATTGCTGTCAAGTGGATTCTGCCTCATAACAACCCTATAGGACAGGGTAGAACTGCCCCATAGCATTTCCAAGAAGCACCTGGTGTATTCAAACTGCCGGCCTTTTGGTTAGTAGCCACAGCTCTTAATCATGATGACACCAGGGTTTCCAAATATTAGGTAGGAAGTAGCTAATTAAGGAGGGTAGGGAGTGTTGGAAAGGTTGTTCCAACAGTATGCTCAGTAGGTCAGAAGTGAGAGAGTACATGGGCTATTTTGCAAACCAGGCCTTTAGTTTGGCTGGAGCCTAGTGTTTGAGGCAGGAGATCATATTGCTGAAGATGGAGAAGTAAGTGAGAGCCAGATTATAGAGGATCTTTGGCTTTGGAGATAAAAGCAGAGTCTGGGAAAAAGAAGAAAATATGTTCTTGAAGGGTTTTATTGGGAGAACAGCATGAGATGTGCAGTTAAAAAAGGTCTCTCTGGATGCTATGCAGAGAGTAGATTGGAAAGGACAGGTAGCTTAATTAGAAGGCTGTCCCTGTCATTAAGGCAAGATTTGGTGGTGCTGAACTAGAGTAGTAGCAGTGGAAAGGAGAGACTTGGGTAGATCTGACAGACATTTAGAAGTCAGGATTTGAATGATTATTGATGGATGGGGTGTGGAGAGTAAGGGAGAGGGAAGAGTCAGGGATACACCCAGGTTTCTTGTTCTCACTGTCCTCCAATTACTATCTGTCATTGATTCATGGAATGAATTAATCTGGGCATGGACTGTCAATATGATTAATTTGGCTGGGTGATCTATAAAGGAAAGCACCTCTTTCCATCCCCAAGTCCCTTCCTGCTTTCATCTCTGTATGCTATGTCTCAGGATGCCTTGCTTAAATCCCAGGAAAACTCAGATTGGGGGTGAGAGATGGCAGAGGGAGGAGAATAGAGGATTAAAGATGGTCCTTTTATTCAACCTGCTTTTTTGTTTCCAAAGGACACCTTTTTCTTTTGCCTTTGCTCCGATCTGCGGGATGAATTCTCTTTTCTTGGTATGTCTGGGGCTCGCAGTGTCAAACCAGTGCCATATGGAGAAATAAACAAACCATTCTTTGCTTTGTGGCTGGCAAGGAAGACCTGACATTCATTTTCCACAGCTAAGAAAACCTTCTCTCCTCCCTTTCTAAGTGCCTCCAGGTTCCTTTTCCTAACAGATTGGGAGAGGAAACTGTGGAAAGCCAGAGCTGGCTCCGGACAGGGTAAAATCCCAACCACCCCCCCACCCTTAGCTGAAAAATCTGTCAGAGGCTGAAAAAATATCATATCAGAACTGTCAGCCCCCAGGCTAATTAAGCTGTGTAGGTAAGAGGGGAGCCAAGGGACCAGAGGGAGGTGCCTGACAGATGGCTCAGAGAGGACACCTGGACCACAGTGCAGGTAATAAGCAGTGCCCAGCTCGGGCTCTTGGTGCTGAAGTGTGGAGGAAGCTTTGGAAAGCCTGGCCATGTGAGATAAGGAACTGCCCAGAGGCAATGTCTTTTTAGACAACACCTTCAACCTGTTCCAATTATTTTAGAAAAAGCCTGAATGGTTTTCCTTTCTGCATTAGCTAGTATCTTTTCCCTTCCCTTCTCCTTTCCCCAAAGCCTGTCAAGGGAATATCCCTCATTGCATTTTGGTGGAAATTTTCATCTATACCTTCCATGTACCAATTTATTCCTTGAGCTCTACCCAGTCCAAGTCAATCTCCTGAAATCAATGCATAATATTGTAAAACCATAGCATTCTTGTCTGCACCATTTATTTGGCAAACCTGAAGGATATAGGTTGCAGTCTGCAGTGGAAATGGCAGTGCTGCTAGAGGCATCAATTTTGTGTGTCTCTGAGAGCTTTTCCCCACACGCTGGGGTGAGGTGTGACAGAGACCCTGTTTACATCAGCTTTTCAAAACATTCCCCAGAAGTTTGAATTTGCTTGGCAGGAGCTCCTTGCTGGCTGTGGTGGTAAAGTAACGAGATTCCCCATTCATGAGTTCTTTTTCATCTTGGTGGCTTTTCAAAGCACTGTCTCATTAGCCAGGCTGGAAAGGGTTTTCAAAGATTCCTTTGCTGAAGCAGGCATTGCTGAGGTCAGAGCCAAGCAGGCACAGAAAGGACAGTGCTTGGGGGTTTGGGGCAGTGTCGTAGAAAGGAAGGCAAGAGGGGCCCACTTTCCCCCAGGGCACAAGTCCAAGGGGAGGCGTGGAATGACATTCTGTGGTGCCATGACTATGAAAGGCACCTGACTGAGACAGCCAGACAAGAGGCAGGAAGGCGCTTCTGCTGACTTGTCACTGCTATCAACGTCTATTCGTCTTGAAAATGTGGGGCAGCGTATGGCCCAACTTACAGATTGCCCCTGCCCTAAGTGCTCATCACCCTCGCTCCGCCCCTCCTTGTCTGGCTTGGGGTCCTATGGGAAGGCTCAGAACAATGCTCCAGGTGGCTGCACTGTTCCCTGCACTGGTGAGGTAGGGCAGAGGCCCTCAGGGTCTCTTGGTCACAGAAATGACAGAGCAAGAAAAGCATGCCACAGCAGATGGGATTGGAAGAACAGTATCAAAGATGACTCTTTCCTCCACCTTTGGGGCCTGGTGTGGGCTGGATGGGGAACTTTATGAAATTTAATGTCCACTTGGCCTTTTGCCTCAAATCAGAAACTATTAGTCACTGAGCCTGCATCTGTGTGAAAGGAAACCCCACAAGGTGGATAGAGAACATCCAGATGCGCTGATTATAAAAAAAAAAAAAAAAATTAAAGAGATTTCCAAACCCTAATGCTGATTTCTCAAACTTTGCTTTATATCCCGATCATCTGGAACAGTTGTTAAAAAAAAAAAAAATGTAGATTCCTAGGGTCAGGTTCAGAGTCTCTGGACTCTAGAATCTCCAGGTTGGGACCAGAACACATGTACTTTTAACAAGCCCCTCTGGGGCATGAAACGCACACAGAAGTTTGATTTAAGCAGCTGTTCTTGAGAATCCTTCATTTCTTGGGCATCAGAGAGGCCAGGGGATCTCAGAGCATGCGTGGGTGTGTGCCAGCAGAGGTGTTCTGAATGCTCCAGCAGGAGGAAGGCAGGAGTCTGGAGTTCAAAACAAAGGGCCCCCACCAGCCACAGACAGGTCCTGCTGGAGCTGCCCAGGGACCTGTCAGGCCAGCTCTGGGGGCCAGGAGTGCAGGCTGTGATTCTGAAATGTCAGGGCTGCTCAGGAAGCGTCTCTGGAGAGCTGTCTGCTCCCAAAGAATGAGATAATAATTGCATTGAAAATTTCAGGGAAGCAGAAGGCTTGTAGAACACATTAGAAATTTTAATCACTTTCTCAGAAAGGCTTTGATTAACATCCTTTCTAGCCCTTCCTAGGTGTGTCCTAAGCATCCCTCATTCCAGCTGACAGGTAATTAGTGCTCTGGCCGGGGAGGGAGGCTCCAGCTGCACAGATCAAGTAAGACAGAGCTTGTGAAGACACTGCATGACCTGTAAAGATGACAAAAAGAGGGGATTGTTCTTACCCCCCAAGCGGCTCATACTCCTGCCTCCCAGGACCATTCAGCGGCTGGACTGCACCATGCAATCTCTCACCGTTGCTTGTGCTGCCCCCCAACCCTCCAACCTCCCCCCCGCCACTGCCCAGAATGCCTTTCCATGTCTTCTCCACCTATAAATGCCTATTCATTTCTCAAGGCTTCAGTCAAATATACCTGTTCCTGTATCTTCCGGTTCCCCTGACAGACATCAGTACTCTGTGCTCACCCCTGTGAAGGCCACCTGAAAAGCGTGTGTAGTCCCTGGCACGTAGTAGGTGCCTGCTAAGAATTCTCTTTCTTTATATTATCTTTTTGTTTTTTGTGTGTCTGTCTCCCCTTCAAGATAGAAAGTAAGCTATTCTTCCTGGCATTCCCAATGACTATCACAAAACCTGGACTAGTAGGCGCTCAGTAAATGTTGAGTGAAAACACTAATATGATACCAGGCAGAGTGACCTGGGAGATGTGAGGTAGAAAGAAGTAACCTGACATGCTCTCCAGAGCCCTCCGAGGATGCTGGGTTTATCTAAGATTTACTCTAGGAACTGCGTGGAAGGGGTCGTTCTAATTTCAATGCATAACCCACCAAGAAAACCCTAGCCGATATACCTAGATTCTGCTGGAATGCAATCCTGAGTATAAATCGTGGCACTTCATGTTGTATTAGTTTACTGTTCAGATGGATCCACCAAGGTGCCTCTTCATGCCTCAGTTTTTCCATCTGCAGTGTGGGAGAGATGACACACCTCTGAGTACAGTGAGTAATCCTGCCTTTCCTCCTTCTCTGATACATCTTTAGAAGAATACAGCTGTCACTGGGGGCGGGTGTGTACAGCTCTTAGAAAAACAGAGCCATGTGTTTCATGTAGCAAGAAGCACAAAGGGCAGGACTTGAGATAGAGAAAAAAAGAGAGTGTGAGAGAGTTTTTTTTTTTTTTTTGGTCCCTCATCCTTTCCTGATACCACACTCCTCATCTAGTTTAACCTAACCTGCAAATTAAGAGAAGAGGAACTGCATCCATTGCGCTGCTAGTATATTGCAGACAGCCTTGCTACTTAACGCAGGATCCTCAGATCGACATTGGCACCACCTGGGAACTTCTTAAAAATGCAGGATGTCAGGCCCCACCCCAGATCTATTGAGTCAGAATCTGAATTTTAATAAGATCCACAGGTGAGTCACATGCACATGAAAATGTGAGAAGCAGAGGCATAGCGTATTCTTAAAAACCTTTGTGAAAGTGAAACAAGAAGCAGGGGAGAATGGAAGCAAAAGATATTGAAAAGACATTCTGCCCACCAAGAGTTGTAGAAATGAAATGGCTTCCCTTATGAGAATAACTAGAAAACTTCAGGTGGTAGGAGAAAGGATAAAGGGCTTTTATTTAACTGCAGACTACTCGGGGAGTTGACAGAGCAGAGGAAAACATCAATGTGTGAGCTCAGACCAAAGCAGCACTCCACTCTCCTAGCCCTGTCTGATCTCCCATGGCATCACTCCCTCGACCTGTCCAATCATTCACCTGTCACAGCAGGAAACCCACGACCTTGCCCTGGGTGGTAACAGGGGAGAAAGGGCAGTGCTTTATAGTTCTATCTTACAATGAATCTCCTGTTTTTATTGAGCTGGAGTCTTAGATTGAATTCCCCTTTTCCCAACAAGTGTTGTTGTTATTGTTGTTAGCCATTGTTGGGTTGGCTCATGACTCATGGGGCCCCGTGTACAATGGAAAAAAACACTGCCTGGTCTGGTGCCATCCTCATGTTTGGTTGTGGATTGGACCATTGTGACCTGTAGGGTTTTCATTGGCTGATTTTCGGAAGTATATCATCAGGCCTTTCTTCCTAGCCGGTCTTAATCTGGAAACTCCTCTGAAATCTGCTTAGCACTGTAATCTGGAAGCACGACTGAAACCAGTGCAGCACCATAGCAACATGTAAGTGTCCACTGGTGACTGCGTTTGAGGTGTGTTCGTTGGGAATCTAACCAGGTCTCCTGCATGGAAGCCAAGGATAGAGACTGGGTTGGGAGTCTCTCTGTGAGATAGGCAGCATACCCTTGTGTATATGTGTGTGTGCATGTAAACTGAGATATAATTTTCATATAATAAAATTAAAGATCCTAAGTGTTCAGTTTCATGAGTTTTGTCAATTGTAAATGCCTGTATAAACACTACACTAAACAAGATATGGAATATTTCCATCACTCCAGAAAGTTTCCATGTGCCCATTTCCAGTCAATTCCCTCCACCTCCCCACCCATGCCAGAGACAAACAGTTTCTGGTTTCTATGCCCATAGATTAATTGTGCCTGTTATTGGATTTCATAAATGGGATCATACAGAATAACCATATAGTACGCACTCTTCTGTTTCTTGATTCTTTCTTCAACATAATGTTTTTGAAACCCATCCTTGCTATTGCATGCATCAGTAGCACATTCCTTTTACTGCTAAGTTATATTCTATTGTATGAATAAATACAATTTCTTTATCCATTCTCCTGCCAATGGACATTTAGGTTACTTACAGTTTTGGGTTCTTATGAGTAAGACTGTTCTGAACATTCTTGTAGGAGTCTTCTGTAGACAATTTTGGCTTTGATGTCTTAGAGACAAATACCAAGGAGTGGAATTTCTGGGTCATAGGGTAGATGCGTGTTTAAATTGTTAAGAACAGCCAAATAGTTATCCAGAGTGGTTGGAACATTTTAAACTCTCTTACTAGCAGCGTATGAAACCTCCAGTAGTTCCATGTCCTCACCCCAACAGTTGGTTTTATCAGTCTTTTTGACATTTAGTCATTCTACCACTATCAGTTACCATCGAGTTGATTCTGACTCAAGGTGATGTCATTTGTGTCAGAGCACAATTGTGCTCCATAGGGATTTTTTTTTTTTTTTTAATTTCCATTGTGCTTTAAGTGAAAGTTTACAAATCAGGTCAGTCTCTCATACAAAAATCCACACACACCTCGGCATACATTCCTAATTGCTCCCCCTCCAATGAGACAGCACAGTTCTTCCCTCCACTCTCTCTCTTAGTGCCCATTCGGGTAGCCTCTGGCCCTCTCATCTCCCCTCCAGACAGAAGATACATAGGGTTTTTAATGGATAATTTTTTGGAAGTAGACCACCAAGACTTTCTTCTGAAGTGCCTCTGGGTGGACCCAAACTGCCAACCTTTTGTTGTTCAAATCTTTCATTTCTTATTTATTTTGTATCTATTTGATTCTATCAATTACTATAAGACGACCCATAAAACCCATTGCTGCTGAGTTGATTTTGACTCATTAAAATCTCTAACTAGGATATAGATTTGTCTACTTTCCCTTTAGTTCTGTCAATTTTTGCTTCATTTATGTTGGAGATTATGTTGGAATCAAGATTTTGAAGGAGGGTCGGCAAGATGGTGGAATAGCCAGATGCTTCTGAAGATCTCTCTTACAACAAAAACCTGAAAAAACAAGTTGCTGGACCTGAATTGCCAGGATCCCTCAGGCACCATTCATGGGAGCAGCTGCAGCACACTGGTTGTAGCGTTTGGCCGCAGTTTCCTCAGGGAGAAGCAGCCAGATGCAAAGCCTACTCACACCTCTGGAACCAGAGAAGAACAGTGCTCTTGGCAAAAGTTAAGTACTTGTGTATATTTTACTGCACCCCCTAACCCCAACCTGGCTTCAGTGGCTGTTAATTTTCCAGGGCCTGAGATAGGCCCTGTTGAGTGCCTGGAGCCATTCTCCCAGCCTTGGAGAAGGAATAAATTCCCAGTTGTGGGAAAGGTAATTTGCCAGCTCCACTAACCTGGGGAGCTCTGGCCAGAAGTGGTTCCTGTCCAGGCTCCACTCAGGTCACCCAGCCACCCACAACAGGGATCCAAAGATAACTGGTACCTCCCAGTCCTTACAACCAAAAGCATTGGGTGCCCATGATCCATCTGAAGAACACACCCACCTGTATGCTTTAGGGAAGAGGGACGCTCTTTCCTCAGAGTCACTCGTGGGCGATTCTTAGCCCCCTGCTTATTCAGAGCGTGACCCCCTGCTGCAATCAGATACTGGTACCTACACCGATCACCCCTGCACCTCTAAGACTGTAGGACATAGACTGTACCACACACTTGATGACCAGCTACCTGGTCACTTGAGCTGAATGCATACAAGAAAAGTGAATGATCCCTGAGACTGATATACCTGATAAAAGTTCTAGCCATCTGGTGACAGGAGGTCAGAGTTTCAAAGGCCAAAATAATCAAGCTAGCTCACTCAAGCAACCCATTTGGGCTTATCAAAACTAAACAAAGCAAGAAGCTAGGATATAGTAAACAAACAGAAACTAATACAATAACTTATAGATGGCTCAGAGACAACAGTCAAAATCAAATCACGTAAAGAAATAGACCATGATCTCTTCAGCAAGCTCTCAAAACCAAGAATCAAGGAATGTTCTAGATGAAAGTGCCTTCCTGGAATTACCAGATGCAGAATATAAAAGATTAATATACAGAACCCTTCAAGGTGTCAGGAAGGAGATCAGGCAATACGCAGAACAAGCGAAGGAACACACAGATAAAACAGTTGAATAAATTAAAAAGGTTATTCAAGAACCTAATGAAAAATTTAATAATCTGCAAGAATCCATAGGGAAACAGCAATCAGAAATTCAGAAGATTAACAATAAAATTACAGAATTATAGAAAGTCAGAGGAGCAAAATTGAGCAAGTGGAAGGCAGAGCTGATATCTTGAAGATAAAGCACTTGGCACCAATATATTTGAAGAAAAGTCAGATAAAAGAATTTTTAAAAATGAAGAAACCTCAAGAATCATTGTGGGACTCTATCGAGAGAAATAACCTATGAGTGATTGGAGCACCAGAACAGGGAGGGATAACAGAAAATACAGAGAGAAATTTTGAAAATTTGTTGGCAGAAATCTTCCCTGATATCGTGAAAGATGAGAGGTTATCTACCTAAGATGCTCATCGAACTCCACATAAGGTAGATTTTTAAAAGAAGCCATCAACAGATATTATAGTCAAACTTGCCAAAACTGAAGATTAAAGAGAGAATTTTAAAAGCAGCTAGGGATAAACGAAAAGTCACCTATGAAGGAGAGTCAATAAGAATAAGCTTGGGCTACTCAGCAGAAACCATGCAGGCAAGAAGGCAATGGGATGACTTATATAAAGCAGTAAAGGAAAAAAATTGCCAGCCAAGAATCATACATCCAGCAAAACTGTCCTCAAATATGAAGATGAAATCAGAACATTTCCAGATAAGCAGAAATTTAGAGAATTCGTAAAAACCAAACCAAAACTGCAAGAAATACTAAAGGGCGTTCTTTGGTTAGAAAATCAATAATACCAGGTATCAACACAAGACTAGAACACTGGACAGAGCAATCAGAGGTCAACCCAGACAGGGAAATCACAAAAATAAATCAAGATAAAAAAACGCTCAAAATAGGGAAACAGAGATGTTTTTATGTAAAGGAAGACAACAATAAAACAAGAAAGAGGGACTAAGAAAAGCAGATCTTTCAAATGGAGAGGGAGACAAGGCGATATAAAGAAGTAAAAGTTAGGTTTAAACTTAGAAAAATAAGGGTAAACGCTAAGGTAACCACAAAGTAGACTAACAACCTTAGCATCAAAATAAAATACACGAAAAAAACAGAGACTCAGCAGAAACAAAATCAACGACAATGAATATGAGGAAAAGAAAATATATAAACTACTCAGCACAAAAAATTAAGTGGGAAAAAGAAACTCAACAACACACACAAAAAAACACATCAAAATGACAGAACTAAACTCACATCTATCCATAATTACTCTGAATATAAATGGACTAAGGACACCAATAAAGAGACAGAGAGTGGCAGAATGGATTTTAAAAAACGTGATCCGTCTATATGCTGCCTACAAGAGACACACTTTGGACTTAGATACACAAACTAAAACTCAAAGGATGGAAAAAAATATATCAAGTAAACAAAAATCAAAAAAGAGCATGAGTGGCAATATTAATTTCTGACAAAATAGATTTTAAAGTTAAATACACCGCAAAGGATAAGGAAGGACACTATATAATGATTAAAGGGACAATATGCCAGGAAGGTATAACCATATTAAATATTTATTCACCCAATGACAGGGCTATGAGATACATAAAACAAACTCTAACAGCATTGAAAAATGAGACAGACAACTCCACAATTATAGTAGGAGACTTCAACACACCACTTTCGGTGAAGTACAGGACACCTAGAAAGAAGCTCAATAAAGACACGGAAGATCTAAATGCCACAATCAGCCAACTGGATCTCAGAGATATATACAGAACACTCCACCCAACAGCAGTCAAGTATACTTTCTTTTCTAGTGCATGCAGAACATTGTCTAGAACAGACCACGTATTAGGTCATAAAGCAAGCTTTAGCAGAACCCAAAACATTGAAATATTACAAATCATCTTCTCTGACCATAAGGCCATAAAAGCAGAAATCAATCACAGAAAAAGCAGGGAAAAGAAGTCAAACAGTTGGAAACTGAACAATACCCTGCTCAAAAAAGACTGGGTTATAGGAGACATTAAGGATAGAATAAAGAAATTCATAGAATCCAATAAGAATGAAAACACTTCCTATCAGAACCTTTGGGACACAGCAAAAGCAGTGCTCAGAGGTCAATTTATATCAATAAATGCACACATACAAAAAGAAGAAAGGGCCAAAATAAAAAAATTATCCCTATAACTTGAACAAGTAGAAAGAGAGCAACAAAAGAAATCCTCAGGCATTAGAAGGAAGCAAGTAATAAAAATTAGAGCTGAATTAAATGAAATAGAAAACAGAAAAACAATTGCAAGAATTAACAAGACTAAAAGCTGGTTCTTTGAAAAAATTAACAAAATTGATAAACCATTGGCCAGACTGACAAAAGAAAAACAGGAGAGGAAGCAAATAACCTGAATAAGAAATGAGGTGGTCGATATTACAACAAACCCAACCAAAATTAAAAGAATCATATCGGATTGCTATGAAAAATTGTACTTTAACAGATTTGAAAACCTAGAAGAAAACAATGAATTCCTAGAAACACACTACCTAACTAAACTAACACAAACAGAGGTAGAAAAACTAAATAGATCCATAACAAAAGAAGAGATTGAAAAGGTAATCCAAAAACTCCCAACAAAAAAAAGCTCTGGCCCAGGCAGGTTCACTGCAGAGTTCCATCAAACTTTCCGAGAAGAGTTAACACCACTACTACCAAAGGTATTTCAAAGCATAGAAAATGATGGAATATTCCCAAACTTGTTCTATGAAGCCAGCATACCCCTGATACCAAAACCAGGTAAAGATACCACAAAAAAAAAAAAAGAAAAGAAAATCACAGACCTATATCGCTCATGAACTTAGATGCAAAAATGCTCTACAAGATTCTAGCCAATAGAATTCAACAACATATCAAAAAAAATGATTCACCATGACCAAGTGGGATTCATACCAGATATGCAGGGATGGTTCAACATTAGAAAAACAATTAACGTAATCCATCATGCAAATAAAACAAAAGACAACAGTCACATAATTTTATCAACAGATGCAGAAAAGGCATTTGACAAAGTTCAACACCCATTCATAATAAAAACTGTCAGCAAAATAGGAATAGAAGAAAAACTCCTCAGCATAATAAAGGGCATTTATACAAAGCCAACAGCCAACAACATCCTAAATGGAGACAGTCTGAAAGTATTCCCTTGAGATTGGGAGCCAGACAAGAATGCCCTTTATCACCACCCTTATTCAACATTGTGCTGGAAGTCCTAGCCAGAGCAATTAGGCTAGATAAAGAAATAAAGGGCATCCAGATTAGCAAGGAAGAAGTAAAAGTATCTCTATTTGGAGATGACATGATCTTATACACAGAAAACCCTAAAGAATCCTTAAGAAAACTACTGAAACTAATAGAAGAGTTCAGCAGGTTATCAGGATACACGATAAACATACAAAAATCAGTTGGATTCCTCTACACCAACAAAAAGAACATTGAAGAGGAAATCACCAAATCAATACCATTTACAGTAGCCCCCAAGAAGATAAAATACTTAGGAATAAATCTTACCAGAGATATAAAGACATATATACAAAGAAAACTACAAAACACTACTGCAAGAAACCAAAAGAAACCCACATAAGTGGAAAAACATACCTTGCTCATGGATAGGAAGACTTAACATTGTAAAAATGTCTATTCTACCAAAAGCCATCTATAGATACAATGCAATTCACATCCAAATTCCAATGACATTTTTTAATGAAATGGAGAAATAAATCATCAACTTCATATGGAAGGGAAAGAAGCCCCAGATAAATAAAGCATTATTGAAAAAGAAGAACAAAGCGGGAGGCCTCACTCTACCTGATTTCAGAACCTATTATACTGCTACAGTAGTCAAAACGGCCTGGTCCTGGTACAACAACAGATACATAGACCAATGAAACAGAATTGAGAATCCAGACAAATCCATCCACATATGAACAGATGATTTTTGACAAAGGCCCAAAGTCAGTTAAATGGGGAAAAGACAGCCTTTTTAACAAATGGTACTGGCATAACTGGATATCCACCTGCAAAAAAATGAAACAAGACTCATACCTCACACCACACACAAAAATTAAGCCAAAATGGATCAAAGTCCTAAATATAAAATTTAAAATGATAAAGGCCATGGAAGAAAAAATAGGAACAATGTTAGGGGCCCTAATACATGGCATAAACAGCATACAAAGCATTACTAACAGTGCAGAAGAGAAACCAGATAACTGGGAGCTTCTAAAAATGAAATACATATGCTCATCCAAAGATTTCACCAAAAGAGTAAAAACATTACCTACAGACTGGGAAAAAGTTTTCAGCTATGACATTTCTGACCAGTACCTGATCTCTAAAATATATATGATACTGCAAAAACTCAACTACAAAAAGATAACCCAATTAAAAAATGGGCAAAAGACATGAACAGGCACTTCACTAAAGAAGACATTCAGGCAGCTAACAGATACAGGAGAAAATCCTCACTATCATTAGCCATTACAGAAATGCAAATCAAAACCACAATGAAGTACCATCTAACTCCAACAAGGCTGGCATTAATCCAAAAAACACAAAATAATAAATATTACAGAGGTTGTGGAGAGACTGGAACACTTATACACTGCTGGTGGGAATGTCAAATGTTACAACCACTTTGGAAATCGATTTGGCACTTTCTTGAAAGGCTAGAAATAGATATAGCATATGATCCAGGAATCCCACTCCTTGGAATATATCCTAGAGAAATAAGAGCCTTTACATGAACAGATACATGCACACCCATGTTCATTGCAGCACTGTTTACAATAGCAAAAAGATGGAAGCAACCAAGGTGCTCATCAACAGATGAATAGATAAATAAATTGTGGTATATTCACACAACGGAATACTACACTTTGATGAAGAATAATGACGAATCCATGAAACATTTCATAACGTGGAAGAATCTGGAAGGCATTATGCTGAGAGAAATTAGTTGCAAAAGGACAAATATTGTGTAAACCACTATTAAAAAGAACTCGAGAAATAGTTGAAACAGAGAAGAAAATATTCTTTGACAGTTATGAGAGGGGGGAGGGAGGAAGAAGGTTTTCACTAAGTAGATATTAGATAAGATCTATTTTAAGTGAAGGGAAAGACAACACACAAAATAGGAGAGGTCAGCACAACTGTACTAAACCAAAAGCAAAGAAGTGTCCTAAATAAACTGAAAGCTTCAAAGGCCAGCGTAGCAGGGGTGGAGGTTTGGGGACCATGGTTTCAGGCGGCATCTAAGTCAATTGGTTTAATATAATCTGTTCAGATAACATTCTGCATCCGACTTTGGAGAGTGGCATCTGGAGTTTTAAACACTAGCAAGCGGCTATCTAAGATGCATCAATTGGTCTCAAACCACCTGGAACAAAGTAGAATGAAGAACAGCAAAGACACAAGGTTATTTAGAACCCAAGAGACAGAAAGGACCACATAAACCAGAAAATACATCAGCCTGAGACCAGAAGAACTAGATGGTGCCTGGCTACAACCGATGACTGCCCTGACAGGGAACACAACAGAGAACCCCTGAGGGATCAGGAGAGCAGTGGGATGCAGACCCCCAATTTTTGTAAAAAGATCAGAGTTAATGGTCTGACTGAGACTAGAAGGTCCTGGTGGTCATGGTCCCCAGACCTTCTGTTGGCCCAAGACAGGAACCATATCCAAAGCCAACTCTTCAGACAGGGATTGGACTGGACGATGAGATAAAAAATGATACTGGTGAGGAGTGAGCTTCTTGGGTCAAGTAGACACATGAGACTATGTGGGCGTCTCCTATCTGGAGGGGAGATGAGAGGGCAGAGGGGGTCAGAAGCTGGCTGAATGGACACGAAAAGAGAGAGTGGAGGGAAGGAGTGTGCTGCCTCATTAGGGGGAGAGCAAGGTATGTATAAATTTTTGTATGAGAGGCTGACTTGATTTGTAAACTTAAAGCACAATTAAAAAAAAAAGTTTTTGAAGGAACAGGAAGAAGAAAATGTCAATAGGATGATGGAGGATTATTTGTGATCAGGTATGTTTGACTATGATCCCAACAGCCTTTGTGCTGTTTGAGTAAGGAAAAGAAAGAATGCTAGGTGCTGAAGCTGGTCATTTTCAGGGAAGGGACTAGTTGTTTTTTGTTTGTCTGCTTTAATTAAGCAGTTGCCTCCCAAAGACATGAACTGGAAAGGCCTTAGCAAGAAACTAAGACAATATCCAGACTCTGCCCTGGGAACATGCTTCTAGGAAACTGATGGACAGCAACTAATTCTTCCCCAGCTCCTTAGACAGTACAGCCCTGGGGTTTCATTTAAATATAATTATATCAGACAGACAGGTGATTTTGCTATAAACCAGAGGGATGCTAATCAAAACAGCTTGGGCTCCAGATACTCTTTCCAAAGACACATGAGGCCTGGCTAATGAGAACTTATGGGGATCTCCTATGTGTGGAGAGCCCTGCTCTGGTCCCTGTGGAGAACTAAAGAGAAACAGGAGTTCTGACCCTGCCCTTAAAGAATTTATGTTCAGGCTGAGTAATCTAAAAACTCTTAGTGAGAAATGAAAGGGGGATAATGAATGATAATCCTGTATTTTTGTATGGCACTTTATAGTGTGCTAAAGACTTTCGTGTGTATCAGCATCCTTTAATGTTCTCAACTATTCCCAGCAGTAGGTAGCACAGGTATGGTTATTCCTGATGTGCAAACAAGCTTAGTATGAGTTCATTTCTGCACCCCTGCTCCATCCCACATATTATGAATCTATACTTAGTGGTCTGTTGGATACACAGTCTATACCCTAGAGCCACATGGAGAGTCAGTTCCAGGGCTCCAGATATCATAGGAATTAGGCCTGACTACACTGTTCCCTTTGATAAGTGTATGGCTTAAGAGCACTGACTTGAACCCAGACTGTTCGAGTGTGAAGTCCACCTCTGCACTCACTGGCTGTGTGACCTCGGCAGATTACTTAGCCACTCTGTACCTCCATTTCTTCAAATCTTAGATTAACAGATTATTGACAGGCTGAAATCAAGTCCATAAAGGGAAATCATCTGTATAGTGGGGATGGAAATAATGATACCTCTGGGATCTCAGAGGTTGTTATGAGGATCAAGTGAGTTAGGATTTGTAAAGCACATAGAATAGAATTTTTAACCTTTTCATTACCATTGGGTTAATGGTATACTAGCCACTTTTTATACCCCTGGACCTCAGAGGTAAGGAGTTATTCTGGCTCTGATGCATTTAGTGGCAAGGTGGGTTCTTTTGAAATGTGTGAAGCTCAGCAGCCCAGAGTTGGAGCTTCATTGTTCCGTAGGTTGAGCATTCTACTAGGTGATATTTCCTGGATGTATTAGTTTTGTAAACTTTTGCCCTTTTTCTCTTTATTTCTGTGAGATAAGGCTTGCAAGCATAGTTATGGCTTTCCTGTGTGATAGTTAGGGAGTCCCGATGAGTTTGTTTTGGTTTTTCTGTGTCGTATTTGGAAAATCAGAGGTTCCCTGTGTAACCTAATGGAAATAAATTGTTTCCTGTAACAAATTGTTGGCTTAGCTCTCACTGGTATATTGTCATACCACAGATCGGTGGTGCCACAATACTACTCGCTTCATTGGTGGCTTCTATTATGAGATCATATTTCTCAAAATCCATATTGCCAACCAAAAATTTAAACACACACTGTTAGTAAGCATGCACTCCAATACTAAAAACACATGACAGCAAAAAAAAAAAAAAAAAAAGAAAAGAAATTAAGGAGAAAAAAATGTAGTAACAAAATTAAAATATATTTCTCAGCTACAGAACAGAATGTCTAGTCATTCAAAAGATTATTTATTGTATGGGTCAGGCACTGGGCTGGGCACTGGCCTGTACCATCTAAAGTCACTCTAAATCTCTACCATCATTTGCTTTCAAAATTTGTAACTCCTAATGTGGTTTATGGAGGCCCTAGGTGGTACAAATAGTTAGCGCACCTGGCTGCTAATCAAAAGGTTGAAGGTTCGAGTCCACCCAGAGATGCCTCAGAAGAAAGGCATGGAGATCTACTTCCAAAAAACCAGCCATTGAAGACCTTAGGGAGCACAGTTCTACTCTGACACAAGTGTGTCTTCATGAGTAGGAATTGACTCGATGGCAACTGATTTTAGTATGGTTTATAAATTTTACAGTCACCTCCTTAGTTCTTCCAACTACGTATTGTTTCTTCAATCTCAAATACTAGGCTATGCCTATTAAATATAGAATATTGTTTAACCCTCACAGCACATCTTCAGAGATCCCAACTTTAATGGAATTTATGGGTGAATTAGCCATCATTGTCCTGCCTCTGAGTCCCCTGGTACATAAAACAAGGACTGCTCCCTCCACCCCGATCCAGCTGGGTCAGTCTCCAAATCCTGGCCTCTGTAAATATTGGGCACCCTGGTTTTTCAGCTGTCTGGAATTGATTGAAAAGGCAGTTTTGATCCCTGGGCATATAGCCATGACCACAGAAGTTTGAACAGGTGCTTTGCAATCAGACAGACTCAAGCTGGAGTCCCGACTTTATCCTTTACTAGGTATATGGCCTTTAGAAAGTTCTTTAGCATCTATTTGTCTATCCTTTAGTTCACTCAACAAATATTTATGAGCATCCATGTAATGCTAGGCTCTGTTCTAGGCTCTGAGGACACAGCCATGAACAAAAGAGACAACAATATCTGCCCACGTTGACCTGACATCCTGGTGACTTTATGAATCCATTTTTTCATTTAGAAAATGAGGAAGAACAATAGAGCCTCCTTTATAGGATTGTTGTGAGATTAAATGAGATAATGCAGGTAAAGTGCTTAGCGCAGTGCCATTGGAACATATTAAAAAAGCAATAATGTTAGTGAAAATGTGAACATCTGCCTAAATTTGATATTTTTCGGATTATCTCCTGACTGACAGTGTAGCGTAGAAGAGTTGACTGCCAAAATAACAGTGATTTCTGGAATATTTGGATGGAGTGTCGCTCTTCCTTGGTCTCTTCTCCAAGGATAGCTCCCTGACCAAAAGATGAAATGACAGCCAAGCTCATTTATCACAGCAATTTAAAAACATTGATGATAGTCTGTAGAATAAATTGAGAGGAAATTTCATTTACATCTTTAACCAAGGAGCCAGCATTATTGGCCATTTAATTGTCCATCCTTCATTACTTATCTATCCTTCAGATAGTTATTCTAGACAAGACTGAAGGTCAGCATTTCCCCTTTAAACTTATTCTAAACCTAAATATTATTGCCCTAAATCTGACCGTACACATAATAGTAATAGGGGGATTAAGTGGATAAAGAAGATTAAGATGGAATGAATCTCTCTCCATTCAGAGCAGCAACTACGGCTCCCCTTCTGTTACGTTGACTTTGTCCTATACAAGATCAGCCCCTTAAATCTGATTCTATCTTTTCTCTCTGCACTATAGCCATTTCCTTTGTCATCCTCTCTCCTAGACTATAAGCTTTTTAAGGACAGGGATCATATTTTACATCTTTCTACCTTCTGCTCATATTTCAGCACCTGGCATATAAAAAAAAAAGGGCATATAGTTGGTGTTTAACGTGTGTTTATTGAATTGAATTCAAAAGGTATTGATTTCCTCTCAAATCCTGGATTAACAGATTACTGACAGGCTGAAATCAAATCTGTCTAACTCTCCCAACTTGGTTTTATAAAGATTTCCAAAAACATCAAAATAATGATGGCAAAATCATTTAAAAGTGCTTTGAATGGAATTCAGCTAAAGCTATTCAAAGACATAAGTTTAAATCATTTTTTTACAATGTGCCATCTCAAAAGGATAAATTTATAATAGATTCCAGTGAAGAAACATTACTACTAAAACCAGAAGAAGTAGGAGTTGCCTAATGATGGATAAACTTTCAATATTAAATGGTTCAAATGCCCCCTTATTACCTACCACCTCTTTTAGCATATTTATTTAGACAACCTGGCATAATATTAGATAATCTGATTGCATGTTCTCTGGCTATAACAAATAGGAAGACAAACATCTTCTACTTGAGGGTGTGGTTTTATAATTTTCAACTGGCTGTGGATATATAAAGGGACTTTAAAAGGTGCTGAAATTTTAGTTTATTATTTCAGGAAGAAGAGTGAAAGGAGAGTTACTAAGAAAGGAAAGGTCAAAATTTACTCCAGAAAACTTGGGAGCTATTGTTGGGGTAAAGAACTGGGGGGTAAGAGTCACTCAACAAATATTAATTGGGCACCGGCTATATACTAGCCACTTTCTAGATGCTGTGGAAACAGAGGTGAGCCCTGCCCTTATGGTGTTGATGTTTATGTCAAGGGAGTATTCATTCAAAGAAGCTGTAATAACATTGAACCCCAGAAGGCAGGGATTCAGTCTCCACCCCTCAGTTCCCTGGAGATTTCTTGGCCCTCTACAAATGCTCATAGGCCCTTTCCACCTGTGAGCTCTGTAGATCCAGAGAAATTAGGAAGGAAAATATGGTCAAGTACAAAAGAGGTGTTGTTATGACCTTCCCTGGGGCTGGGACTGCCTATTTGTCTTATGTTTCTACAACCAAGAGATGCTACTCAAGTAACCCCTTTCTGAACAGAAAAAAATCTGTCCCAAGGTGACTTTCTGTGACCTAGACTGCTGGTTGGCTGGCAGCTTCCCTGCTAAAATAAATAATAATAGATAAAAGAAAACAGATATGTTCTGTCTCACTGGGCACCCCATAACACATCTATCTCAAAAGGATCACAATGAAAATTAAAGGGGATTATGTAAAGTGCCTTGCATGGTGCCTGGCATAAGATAAAGATTGCATATGAGTATCTGTGCTATTTGTTCTTCCTTCCTCAGTTGCTATCAGAAGTAGACAGCCTCTGGCTCTGAGAGAGCCTGGCATAAATCAGGCTCCCAATCAGGACAGGCAGTCAGCTCCACCTCCTGCACATCTGGTATGTAAAGCACGTGAATCCCTCTTTAATCAACAATTCAGAAAAATGTCACATCCGACCCTCATCAGAGAATTCAACCAGGAGTTGATTGCAAAGCCGCCCCGTGCCAAAGGCTTGCTGGGGACTGTTGGTAATTAAGAGAAACTACCTAATGGATACATTATCTACATGCATTCTTCTTCTAAGTCTTTTCTTTGAATTAAAAAATCATCAGAAAACTTACCTGAACTATATTATTGCCAATCTATATAAAAACCCCTATTGAGTTAAAATGTGCTGCTTCTTTATCTAAAAAAAAAAAAAATTATTATTATTTTTTTATATTGAAAGCATCTGCCTAGCATGGGTCTGGCTCATAGTAGGTCTTAATAAATATTTGTATATTGAAAGAATGGATCTGTTTGAACAAGATTTATGGCTTTTATTTCACTTAGTTTGTTTAATACAGTCATAGAGGAAAATAACATCTTTTTAAATTTCCTTTTTATCCCTTCTTTCTCTGGGGGATTGCTCTTCATCCTTCATATCTTAGCTGGATTTCACATTCTCTATGGCATCTCTGACCCTTGCTACCCCAGGCAGATTTCTAAGCTCTCCCCTCCCTGCTCCTGTAGGGTCCAGAGACCACCTTTGTTACCGAACCTCTCATGTGCTTTTATAATTGCACTATTGCAAATTGCTGAACAGTGAGTCACTTCAGGACATAACTGTGTCTTTTTCATCTTTGTAACTCCAGTGTATGGCACAGGACCTGGTCCGTAGTAGGGTCTTAATAAATATTTGTCAAAAGAATGAATAAAGCAGCGGCGGATTAACCAGTAAGCACTGTATGTAGCAGCTTGCAGTAAGCAAGAAATGCACTGGCTTAATTGTGTTTACTTACTAATCTGTGGTGAACAATTTCACAAACATGTGGTGGAAACCAGATGAAATTGTGCACTACAGATTAGTTAGTAAGCACAATGAAGCCCATTCGTACTTTGCTTTTTGGGTAATCCATCCCTGGGATAAAGCTATTCAGTTCCTATTGCATAAGAATCGGCTTAACATTTCTTTCTTGAATTTAGCAACAGGAAAACTTGATATTTCCAATACATTTTATATCATTCCTACTTTAAGAAAAACACTTTCCTGATATTATGAGACATCTTCATGATCCCTACTACCAAGAAGTTCTCTGTCAGGTGAGGGAGACAGATGTACCTATACACATATCCAAGGTAATCTGGAGTCCATGTTCTAATAGCAACACAGAGAAAGTGCTGAGGATTGTAGGGGTTGGGAGAGATAAATTCCTATAAAGATAAAGGAAGCTTGTTGGTTCAGGGGAACTTCAAATGGTAGACTTTTCATAGGTGGATGTAGGGATGGGATGAGAGGCAAATGTCAGGTAGAGAAAATGACTGTTTCATTTCCTTGTCTATTAATGCATCCATCCACCCATCCACCATTTGTCCCACAGGCTTGAATGAAGGACTGTGAAGTTCCTGAGTGCATGGACTGTATTTTCATCTTTATACCCCCAAATGCCTGATATGACCCCCAAACACCTGATATGCCACTTGTCTATAGTAACTTTTTAACAGGTGATTTCTGGAAAACAAAGTTTATTAGTATAGTGGTAAATAAGACTGGAAAAGATGTTTGAAAGCAACTTGGTAAGAAATAGGTCTGTTTGTTTTGGGTAGACATTGAAGGTTATTGTGATGGGGAGGGATGTAGTCACATCTGATTATTTGTGAAAGATGGTGTGGAGGGGAAAGAAATTGGAGACCAAGAAAGCAGTTAGATGATGCTTGAAAAGGCTCAGACAAGTTTCAATGAGGAAGTGAATCAAGAAATGGAAGGGGTAAGGATGGGATGAAGGTGTTTTGGTTTTAAGCTGCCGTTTCTGCTCATTTCTCTTTAAAAACTGCCCAAAGCAAAAATAAGAACTAGAGGAAGACATACACTTGATCACTGACAAAACTAAGAAAACATTTGTAGACCCAAACCATAATATATGAGATGTTGGAATTTGATTTAGTAGAGTAGAGAAAGCTTTAAAAAAGTTAAGTGTCTTTGGGTGGGTATATTAGTGAGAGCAATTCTATTCACTCTGAAGAACCCTGGAGAGACCAAAGCACTGGAGTTCTCGGGTGCTGTGGAAGGTGGGGGGGGGGGTGTGTAGTTGAAAATAGTGGGATTGATTTAAAGCTTGTAAAGGGATCAATTACACCTTTAGGACCCCCCTTCCCCCCATCCTTCACATCCAAGAGAATATTCATTCCTCTCATGCTTTAGCATGACAGTAGAGGTTTGTTCTCTGGAGCAATTGAACAACAGGGCCCCTGAATTCAGAGATACCAGGTATGGTAGAGGGCTAGGATGAAGTAGAAAACAGAAAAGGGAGGGATTATGTGAAAGGCTGCATCCTGAATGGCAAGTCATCCAGCTTCCTTGTCTTATCCCCCTAGAACTCTAGCACTACATTTTACCTTCATGAGAGGATATTGGACCATACTCTCTGGAGAATCTCAATGGCCCAGAGAAGATTATGTACACACACACACACACACACACACACACACACACACACACACACACTTCCCTAAGGGTTCCCCAGCAAGAACACTCAGCCTATAAATTAAATTCCAGTAGTCATCAAGCTTTGTTCAATCACAGACAGCCTCCAATATGCATTTTAGTGTCTCCCTCTTTAAAAATAAACAGGAAGCGAGAGGTCTAGATTTTTGAGAAAGGTCTACAACAAGAAAAAAGATAGGGAAAAGAAAAGAACTCCAAGAAAACAGAGAGAAGAAGAAAATTTAAAGGAAACTATAATTAACATGCCCAGAGAGATGAGGATGTGTGATGGTTAAAACTGTGTGTCAACTTGGCTGGTGCATGATTCTCAGTGTTTATGTGATCACCCCACGATGGATCTGCTGTGAGTAGTCAGTCAGTAGAAAGTTTCCTGGGGCACATGGGCTGTATCCAAATATAAGCGGACATTCTGGCTCTTCCCTGCACTGGATCCTGCAGCTGGCTCCTGTACGTCTGACCTCTGGTACTTGAGACTTGAGCCAGCAGCTTACCTGCCAGTCTTGGGATTTGTCTATCTTCACAGCCTGTGAGAAAGAGCCCTGCTCTCCAACCTGTTGATCCTGGATTTGCTGGCCCCTGTGGCTATGTGGGAAACCCTGGTGGAATAGTGGTTAAGTGCTACGGCTGCTAATGAAAAGGCCGGCAGTTTGAATCCACCAGGTGCTCCTTGGAAACTGTATGGGGAAATTCTACTCTGTCCTATAGGGTCGCTATGAGTCAAAATTGACTCGACAGCAGTGGGTTTGGTTTTGGGTTTGGTGGCTATGTGAGTCAGGAGAAGCCTCTGTCTTGATCCACAGACTTGGGATATTCTAGCCTCTACAATCATGTAAGCCATTTCCTTGATATAAATCTCTCTATATATTTTATATGCTTTACTGGTTTTGCTTCTCTAGAAAACACAGCCTAAAATAGGGTGCTATAAAAATGTAAGAATAAAATAAGGAAAATCTCGTATAAATCAACAATGTGACAGCTAATTAAAAATTCAAAAGAATTGAAAGATAAAGTTCAAGAAATCTCACTGAAAGTAGAACACAAAAACAAAGATGAATAAAAAGAGAAAAAAGATAAAGAAATTGGAGAATTTAACTTCCAATATCAAACTAACAGAGACTTTAGAAAGACACAACAGAAAAAATGGATAGAACAGATTTATCAAAGAAATAATTTGAAAAAATTTTCAATAACCTAGGTACATAAGTATCTAGACTGAAATTCCAGACAGTGTCTTCCAATAAATGAATTTTTTAAAAGTCATACACTCCTGACATTTTAGTAAGCTAGGCATAAAGATTTAATTAAAAAAAAAAATCCAGAGAGAGAAACAAGACACATATGAAGGTTAGTAATTAGCAGATACTCTGGAAGCTAGAAGACAGTGGAGAACTACATTCAGTATTATGAAGGAAAATAATTTCCAATTTAGTCATATAAAATTAGCCAAACTATCAAGATGCGTGATGATAGAATAAAGATATTGTAAGCATACAAAATCTCAACAAATTTACCTCCAATGTATCATGTCTCAAGAAGCTACTAGACAATACGTTTCACCAAAACAAGAAAAGAGAAAGGAGGGTATACACGAAGGATGGACTCCAACACAGGAAAAGGGCAAAGGGAATTTTCATGCTGGTGGTGAAAGAAGTCTCAGGACAACAGCTGTGTAGCTGACCTAGAGAGTAACCAGTCCACAGAGCAGGAAATTAAAGGCTCAGGAGAGAACACTTTAGGAGGGGGGAAGGAAAAAACAGTGCTATAGAAAACTGCATTTGAGAAGCCGCTTGAGGAAATGGAAAAACTTAGCCAGCCATTGGCACACAGAATACTAACAAAATGTGAAAAAACAAAATAGAAGAGGCAATTATTAGCCATGCGAAAACCTAAAGTTGAACAAGGAAACAACCCTTATAGTACACTACTTGGCTCAGCAGTAAACAGTGTTTCAATGATTCTAATGAGATAAATATTGAATAGTGATCTAACTGGAATTGTGAGATAGCTATACAGGAAGGAAAAAGGAGAAGAACTCATTGAGAGTGGTTGGGAGGAATGTACAAGAGCTAAGTAATCATAACAAATCATGGATAGCATTGTGAAGGACGGGAGTTCCAAAAAAAATAATTGTGCTCATGACAAACCTGTACATAGATCAAGAGGTAGTCATTCAAACAGAACAAGGGGATACTTCATGGTTTAAAGTCAGGAAAGATGTGTGTCAAGGTTGTATCCTTTCACCATACCTATTCAATCTGTATGCTGAGCAAATACTCTAAGAAGCTGGACTACATGAAGAAGAACAGGGCATTAAGACTGGAGGAAGACTTATTAACAACCTGTGTTATGCAGATGACACAACCTTGCCTGCTGAAACTGAAGAAGACTTGAAGCACTTACTGATGAAGATCAAGGATTGCAGCCTTCAGTGTGGATTACACCTCAACATAAAGAAAACAAGAATCCTCACAACTGGACCAATAAGCAACATCATGATAAACGGAGAAAAAACTGAAGTTGTCAAATATTTCATTTTATTTGGATCCACAATCGACCCCCATGGAAGCAGCAGTCAAGAAATCAAAAGATGCATTGCATTGGACAAATCTGCTGCAAAAGATTTCTTTAATGTGTTGAAAAGCAAAGATGTCACTTCAAAGACCATGGTGGTTTCAATCATCTCGTATGCTTGCGAGAGCTGGCTGATGAATAAGCAAGACTGAAGAAGAATTGAAGCCTTTGAATTGCGGTGTTGGTGAAGAGTATTGAACATATGCTGGACTGCCAAAAGAATGAACGAATCTGTCTTAGAAGAAGTGCAACCAGAATGCTCCTTAGAAGTAAGGATGGTGAGACTACATCTCACATATTTTGGACATGTTATCAGGGGGGACCAATCCCTGGAGAAGGACATCATGCTTGGTAAAGTAAAGGGTCAGCAAAAAAGAGGAAGACCCTCAACGAGATGGATTGACACAGTGCCTGCAACAATGGGCTCAAGCATAACAAAGTGTTGTGAAGATGGCACAGGTCCAGGCAGTATTTCCTTCTGTTGTACATAGGGTTGCCATGAGTCAGAAGGGACTCAACGGCACCTAACAGCAACAACAAGTAATTATCCATCATCATAGGAAGTGTATAGGTAATAACTAATGTTGGAAAATTGAGAGAAAGTGGTATAAACTTATTTAGAATCATAGAGATAATACAGGAATAAATAGTTATATGGTTACAACTTGGCTACTATATGTGGGTGGTGAATGTTGTGCACTTCACAACTCTAGGTGTGTGCCATTCACGTCATGGAGTATTTGAATGGTGTCCCCTGAAAGCTGGGTATTGAACTGCCTTCAAGGCCTTCCACAGCAACTCTGCTTCTTGGAAGCAGATCCAGTGTTGGGGTCAGTTTATGAGATTGGGGCTGCTCCATTTACTTCTAAACGTGTTAGCGCACTATATGTCTTTTAATATCATGTGCTTGTTTAAAACAAAATAAATAGAATAAAGAGGAAAGGAGAGGACAGATTTTGAGACACACTTCTGGGATAAAGTCAATGAGATTTGGCAGCCTCTGAGGAATGGACAGATGAAGAGGAGCCAGTAAAGAAAGTAGAGAAAAATCGGTTAAGCAGGGAGGAGAAACAACGAGAAAGTATCATAGAAGTCAGTTTCCGGGAAGTGGTAATGGCCAACAGCGCCACATGCTGGTAAGTGGGAAATTGTAGGCTTTGTCATCAGAAATCCCTGGGGTTGAGTCTCAGCTCCTTCACTCTATGAGCTACTGTTTCTTCATCTAAAAAACGGTGATAATGACACCAATGTCACTACACCCCTTTGTTGCTGCTTTCATGAAATACAGGAAGACATCCTTTCTGGAGTAAGAAATTATTTTCAGCACCCAGTTTTATATCTCAGCCATGCTAATGTAAGTACTACCTGGGGAAAGAGTTACACCGCTGAAAATAAACTATTTTCAATATATTATTTCTAAGGCCCTTGGGAGGATTTTTTTCTTTCAATTTGACAGAGGTTAAGCTCTACTTCCTTGAAGCAGAGGGCTGTAACTGGTATTTCTGAGGCTCCTGGAGTATCCCAAGGAAATTCTTTGGTCCTGAGAAGTGGCTGTAGAGGACTGTCTGCCTCCTAATGGTCAGCTAAAATGGCCTCCTTCCTGCCACAGGACTCCAAATGCAGGACGCGCTTCCTTCCCCAGGCAGCAGAAGTAGAAAGAAATAGACAGATGCATACAGGGACATTAAAGTGATGCTGTCTCAGCTCAGTTCAAGCCTGCCTGTCAGTGAAGATAAATTGGATCTTGAGCTGGCAGTGGCCAACCTAGAGCCAAAGCCTGAGAAGAAGCAGAGACATATCTTGGAGGAGGAAAAATCTGGGTCCAACTTCACCAAAGTGCTGTTCCAACTTCACCAAAATCCCTATCCTCTCCTAAATGCAGGAAGGGAGCCCCTTACAGGGACAAAAACAAAACACAACAAAGCCCTTTCCCAGAGAGTCAATTCTAACTCATTGTGACCCCATATGTTACAGAGTGAACTTGCTACATAGGGTTTTCTAGGCTGTAATCTTAATGGAAGGAGATCACTTTTTTTTCTGCAGCCCTGTTAGGTGGGTTTGAACCACCAACTTTGAGGTTAGTAGTCAAGTACAAACCCTTTGTGTCACTCGGGGACCCTGTAAAAACATGTGGGGCTATGAGAAATCCCCTGGTCAACTCAGTTCTTAAATCACTCTTGCTTCATCTATTGTTTGGTTTCATGGAATTTAATAATAATGATAACAGTGACAACAACCAAGGTAAATGCTTATATAAAACATTATATGCCAGGTACTGTTCTCAGCATTTACTTAAATTAACTTTTGTACAGATGAGGAAAATGAAGCCCAAAAAGATTAAGGAACTTGCCTAATAACGGAGGCAGGCCTAATATTAGAGGCAGGCCCTCTGAACACCAGTCTCTTCATCATATCCTCAGGGTCCTCAGCAACCATTTGAGAAATAGATGTTCTTCCTCTCCTCAGAAACCTGTTGTGGCTCCGCACTGACTATTGGGTAGAGTGTATTCAGGCATTCAAGGTTCTTCATGACAACACCTGTGTACCTTCCTAATATCATCTCCATTATGTCCCACCACATACCAGCACTACACTCTGGGCTTCTCACCCTGCTTCTAAACTGCCCTCAATGCTCACATCTGTGGGCTTTAGCTAATATCACTCCTTCAGCCTAGAATAAGGAGTGGTGGAGTTATAGAAAATAGATGAGATTCGGAACCATATTGATCTACATATATCTGGTCTCTTACAAATGGTGGCAGATATTGCTAGTTGTCTACTGGATATCCACTTGCCCTATAACAAAGTCCCGACTTTGAGATGGGCACATCAATGGCTATCTAGAAGACTAAGTTTACTCAGGTAACTACATCTTAGCTAATAATATGTAAGTGAAAATGTTGTTTGAGATTTCCAGAAGATTTCTTATGTTGGAAGTAATTAGCCCTTTTTCCTCCTTCCTCCATCCTCCATCCTCCCCTTTGGAGTGTGGGTGTGATACCTAGAGCACCAACAGATATCTTGCACCATGAGGATTTGGTCCACCCAGGGAATAATGGAGCACAGAGCCTGAGAAATAGTGGGTCTCTGGTGGTCATGCAGTGGCCAAATAAGCCCCAGATTACCTGCTTTTCGACTCATATCTAATTTGTGGAAGCATCAGTCAAAAAATCAAACAATGCATTGCAATGGGCAAACCTGCTGCAAAAGACCTCTTTAAAGTGTTCAAAAGCAAAGGTGTCACTTTAAGGACTAAGGTGTGGCTGACCCAAATCATGGTGTTTTCAATTACCTCATATGCATGTGAAAGCTGGACAACAAACAAGGAAGATCTGAGAAAAACTGACGCCTTTGAATTACAGTGTTGGCAAAGAATATTGAGTCTACCATGGACTGTCAGAAGAACAAACAAATCTGTCTTGGGAGAAGTACAGTCAGAATGCTCTTTAGAAGCAAGGATGGCGTGACTTTGTTTCACATACCTTGGACATGTTATTAGTCCCTGGAGAAGGACATCATACTTGGTAAAGTAGAGGGTCAGTGAAAAAGAGGAAAACCCTCGATGAGATGGACTGACACAGTGGCTGCAACAATGGGCCCAAGCATAACAACGATTGTGAGGATGGTGCTTGACTGAACAGTGTTTCATTCTATTGTATGTAGGGTTGCTATGAGTTGGAACCGACTCAATGACACCTAACAACATCTCATTCAAGCCTCAATTTTGCTTCGTTTTTCATAGTTAATCCTAACCTTAACTGATATACTAGCTTGCAACACTGAGCATGTCCCTTACCTTTATTGGTCTAAACCTTAACCATAAAATAAAGACAATTATCTCTGTCCCACTTGGTAGCTGTGGGAAGTAAACGAGATAACATGAAAAAGAGTAGCATGTGCTCTGGCAAGCTGAGAGGGGAGATATTTTGGAAGGTGAACCTTTCAGCATCAAGCAAGTCAGGCCAAACCTGCTCCCCATCCACTTGCCTGGGCCTAGTCTTCTCAAATATACTTCATTCTGTTCCTGGTGGTTTTATGTGTGAGAAAGGAGTCAGTGGAATCATGATATTAATGCCACTTTAGTGTACTAGGTGACTTTTGGGATACCCTCCAGAATTTATGCAGGGCAGAAGGCTCTCTACGTCTACCTTTGTCAATGTCTACAGACAATCCTGGAGAGAGTAGGGCTTTCTTTCTTTAGACATCATCTGAGGACCACAAGATTTCTCTCAAGGGATGTTACAGCCCTCAGAGAGTCAGGTACACAGCCTCTCTCTCTGTCTCTCCCTCTGTCTGTTTTTCTCCCATTGTCTCTCTCTCTTTTCTCATTGGGACTAAGAGAGGAGTGTAGGGGACAGCAAAAGTGTGAATGAAGCAGAATGAGGCTCTTAGGGAAGGTGTTCTCAGGAACTTCTAAACAAGTTGAATCTGAAACTGACCAAATTGACCTTTTTGGAGTTCAACCACAGCCATTTACTTGTTCTTTTTCTAAAAGGCAATAAGCACTTTCAAAATGCAATGTCTTGTTTCAATGCCTTCCTTTTGCCTAAAGCACCCTCTTCCCATGGTTTACTTGGCAAGTTCCTGCCCTTCCTTCGAAGTTCACCTTAAATGTCACCTTCTTTGAGAAACGTTTTCTGGCCCAGTTAGACAGTAAACCATGCTAGAGGCAAGATTCACATTCTGCAGTGAAAGTGAAGAGCCTATCATTAGTGTGCCTATCATTAGCTAGAAGGTAAGCCAAGGAAACATTTGTGGGGATGCCCACAGTGCCCTCATATTCCTAACAAGAAGCAATTTAGGGGTCCAGTTGAACCACTAATTGAGTGATCAAAAACTCAATGCCATTGAGCATGGCCACAATCAATTTAGCAGAGAAAAAAATAAAGCAGATGAAACTCCCACTTTGGCCATAACGATTCTCAGTATACCAGTCCTAGGACATTTAGTGTTGAGCAATGCACCCTTCTTGATGCGTGCTTCAAGATAAACTGTCTACAACATATATACTTCAGTAACTGAGGAATTAAGTGCTTCATATGGCTGTTAACTAAACCAAACCAAACACCAAACCCACTGCCGTCGAGTCGATTCCGACTCATAGTGACCCTATAGGACAGAGTAGAACTGCCCCACAGAGTTTCCAAGGAGCGCCTGGCAGATTCAAACTGCTGAACTCTTGGTTAGCAGCTATAGCACTTAACCACTATGCCACCAGGGTTTCCTGGCTGTTAACTAAAAAAAAAAAAAAAAAAAAAAATTTTTTTTTTTTTTTTAGTTGTAGTTAAATACTAGAGGGTCCCTGCCCAAACCAATGCCTTTGGTTTTTGAACAGGTGATCTATATCTCTTGTTTTAGTCCATAACTAGATAATAAGGGCAAATACCCACGAAAGTTATTCCTAATTCATGACATTGATGTCATATTTACCTAAAAGAATGTTATCTTTGTATTCTCTTTGCTGGAGTGGGGATGTGTGAATATGATATCAGTGTTACCAAGTCATGTGGATACAATTTTTTTAAAGTCCAGTAACACGCCTCTGTTTATCTCACTCCACTTAGATGGTGCTATTAGAGTGTCAAAATTGTATTCCAACTCTTCTGACTCTTATTGCACTGAAAAGTATGTCCTGTACAAGCATCAATAATCAGGGGTCAATATCAAGATCACATAGCTTTTCTCATAACCAATTCCTGTCCACAGGGGATATAATGGGCACACATAGGTCCTTTCCTCTGGTTTTATTGTACTTAATTTTTTAAGGCAATGAGAAGCCTGTGATAAATAAATTAGAAAAATTCCTGGGTGGCCTCTGCTGATTTTTGCTTTACCTGTTTCTTCTCTGTCAAGCAAGGCGCCAGGAGGATAAGTCCTACATTTGCTAGTACAGAGAGTGAACAAAATCATTTTAAGTTGATGGCAATCCATTCAGAGGAGATGAGAGGAAAAACCTGTCCTTTGAGGCTTCCAAGAAGGTTTAAAAAGATTCTTTGACAGGAACAGCTCAAATTGAGTTAGAAAAACCTGGTGCATTTATTGTCAGTCCCCTAACTTCCTTAGCACAATACACAAGTACAGACAGGCTCCAGGGCAGCTATGCAAAAATGAATTAAGAGAAAATATACAGTTTTTACTGAGACCACAGCAAAAAAGGGCTAGCCATAATATATAATACACGACACAGGTAGAACAAGAAATAACATTCTCCTGAGATTTTACCCATTTATGGGGGCAGCGGTGGTTCTGTGGTAGAATTCTCTCCTTCCATGTGGGAGACCTGAGTTCAATTCCCAGCCAATGCACCTCAAGCACAGCCATCACCCACCCGTCAGTGGAGGCTTACGTGTTGTCATGATGTTAAACAGGTTTCAGACCAAGACAGAACTCAGAAGACTAAGACAGACTAGGAAGAAAGGCCTTGTGATCTATTTCTGAAAATCAGACAATGAAAACCCTGTGGGTCACAATGGTCCAATCCGCAACCGATCATGGGGATGACGCAGGATCAGGCAGTGTTTCATTACATCGTGCATGGGGTCTTCAGGAGTCAGAAGCCAACCTGACGGTAACTAACAATAGCAACAGCCATTCAGTACCACTGTATTCTAAGGAAAGGGAGTTTGGTGAGGATCAGAGGGGGGAAAGAGGGAGGCACTTGCCCTCAAGGCACCACAAATATAAATTATGCCTAGCTGAGGCAGCCAGACAGGAGGGCGGGAAGGTGTTTCTGCTGAAGCTTCACAGCTATCAACATCTATTCATCTTGAAATGGGGGCGGGGGAGAGGGGACAACTTAGATATTGTCCCTGGGTGATCGAATCGGGGAAGGCGCAACTTAGAAATTGCCACTAGGTGTTCCCATTACCCTCACTACACCCCTGGCTGATGATTTTTCCCCCATTTATATTAATAAGTGTAGCTCTGAAAAAATTGTCCTTTGGAATCCACTCATTCTTTAATTGGAGATCAAATTTTTTTGTGTTATAATTTTTTTTTTTTGATAGCATGTGTTTTCAGTATTGGAATGCAAGCTTACTAACTGTATTTAAATTTTTGGTTGGTAATATGGACTTTGAAAAACACTTCGTGATCATACATGTGCCCGTGAAGCTCTGGAAGTACTCTGACACCAAGACTTGGTGGGCACCTGTCTGTCCCACTGGATCTGGGTGGCACAATTTATTGTAGACACCTTCTATTTGGTTACATTGTGCACCTCTGGTTTTCCAAATACGACACTCAAAAAAGCAAACAAACCCACCAGGGCTTGCTAACTGTCACGCAGGACACCATAAATATGCTTAGAAAGCTTACCTAGCCGTACAAAAGTCAAAAGGGACAAAAGTTTTACCCAATCACACTTCCTGAATGCACTACCTCATATATAAGCCTGATACCCCCAGCTATTTTGTTCCAATGAACATTTCTTTTGCTTTTCTCTGTTACATAAGTCCCCACAGAAGGACAGCAAATGCTTTCAGTGGGAAAAATAGCCTCCCAAGAAACCTGAGAGGTGGAAAATGTGGGTGGACGACTGTATATCCCACTGGGCAACCAAAGAATTAAAGATTTGAAGCAAGAGTTTATTTGGAATCATAATCAATCCTGGTGTTTAGTCTCCCAAGATGTTATTTGAGCCTGGAGAATAAATACAGGTTATCATCAAAAAGATACTATATGCCTGAGCAGACAGGGCAATGTGAATGATAAGACAGAGCATGTTCACCTTGTGAGGGAAATGAATCAAGGCCAAAAGAAAGAATTTCTATTAGCATATGTTGAGGAGCAGAGGTTGACTAAAATAAGCCTGGCCCATCTACCATAACTGCTACCAAAATCTTTTCTTTTTTTTCTTAACAGCCACAGAATTAAATGGTTTAACCCCATGGAAAAAGAATGTTCTAAAATGGAAGGTGCCTGTAGGTATGTTAGTTTTAGGGGAACAAAGGGATGAGCTTTTTTTTTTTTTAAGCAGGTGGTGGTTGTCGTTGAGTGCCGTTGAGTTGATTTGACTTATAGTGACCCTATATGGCAGAGTATAACTGCCCCACAGGGTTTCTCACCAGGGCTCCTTTTTAAGCAGGTAATAGAGGATTTATTTTATACATAAAGAAATAGGTATGTGACTTTTATTAATAGAGAAACAGAGTCTCAGGAAAAAAATCACATCATTAATAGACAAAGAGAAAAATTATAGCATTATCTCAAGTGATAGAAAAAAACTGATAAAGTCAAACTTCTTCTTTATCTTTCTTTTATGTCAAATTTCATCAAAGTTTTACATGCATATATATTTTTTCTTGAGTTGAAGTTCGCATAATATAAAATTAACCATTTTAAAGTGAAAAGTATCAGTGGCATTTAGTACATTTACAATGTTGTGCAACCACCACCTGTGTCTAGTGCCAAAACATTTTTATCATCCCAAAAGGAGACTCCATACCTATTAAACATTCCCCCTCCCCCCAGACCCTGGAAGCCACCACTCTGCTTTCTGTCTCTGGGTTTACCTATTCTGGGTATCTCATATGAATGAGATGTCTTAGTTTCCTAGTGCTGCCATAACAGAAATACCACAAGTAGGTGGCTTTAAAGAACAAGAATTTATTGTCTCACAGTTTTGAAGACTAGAAGTCTAAATCAAACTATTAGCTCTAGGGGAAGTTCCTTCCTTGTTGGTAACCCCAGGCATTCCTTGGCATTCCTTGGCTTGTTGATGGATCCTCACATGTTCTCCTCCCCCAGGTATCTTTCTGAGTCTGTTTTCCCTTTTTATAAGAGACCATTCAGAACAGATTAGGTTTAGGAGATAACCTATTTCTTTTTCATTAACATCAAAAAGAAAAACCCTATTTTCAAACAGGATCACAGTCATGAGGGAAAGGGTTAGGACTTTAATGTATCTTTTTTGGCAGATGCAATTCAATGCAGAACATGAAATCATACAATATGTGACCTTTTGTGCGAGGCTTCTTTCACTTAGCATAATGTTTGCAAGTTTCATCCACATTGTAACATGTATCAGTACTCCATTACTTTTTATGGCCAAATGATATTCCAGTGTACATTTATAAGACAATTTGTTTATTCATTCATCCTTTGATAGACATTTGGGTTGTTTCCACCTTTGGCTATGTGAATAGTCCTGCTGTGCACATGCTTGTACATCTGTTTAAGTACTTGTTTTCAGTTCTTTTGAATATATATGGACTGACCTTTAAAACATACTTAGACTATCAAATAGGTCCATACACAAAAAAGTACAGTGTCTGCCCTTTTAAAGTACCCCTTGAGTTCTTCAGTTGTTTTACTTGAGTTGGGCCTTTTAAGCCTTCAGCAAAGGACCTGAAACTCTCAGAAAATCAAATACACCAGAGTCCTTACCATAGGACCCCCAATGGCCAGATTTCAAGCAATGACTTTTAGTCAATAAGGAGCAACAAACAAACACTGTCACTGGAATTCTCATAGTGTAGGCAGCATATAGCATGGTGGTTCACAGGGCAAATGCTCCAGGTTCAGCCTGGGTTTGCATCCTGGGTGCACTGCTTCCTAGATGTGAGATTCTGGGCATGTTATTTAAACTCTCTATACTTTGAAGCACTTACTGATGAAGATCAAAGACTACAGCATTCAGTATGGATTATACATCAACATAAAGAAGACAAAAGTCCTCACAATTAGACCAATAAGCAACATCATGATAAATGGAGAAATGATTGAAGTTGTCAAGGATTCATTTTGCTTGGATCCACAATCAATGACCATGCAAGCAACAGTCAAGAAATCAAATGACATATTGCATTGGGCAAATCTGCTGCAAAAGACTTTGTTAAAGTGTTAAAAAACAAAGATGTCACTTTGAGGACTAAGGTGCACCTGACCCAAACCATGGTATTTTCAATTGCCTCACATGCATGCAAAAGCTGAACAATGAATAAGGAAGACCAAAGAAGAACTGACACGTTTGAATTATGGTGTTGGCTAAGAATATTGAATATATCATAGACTGCCAGAAGAATGAACAAATCTGTCTTGGAAGAAGTATAGCCGGAATGCTCCTTAGAAGCAAGGATGGGGAGACTTATCTCACATACTTTGGACATGTTATCAGAAGGCACCAGTCCTTGGAGAAGGACATTATACTTGGTAAAGTAGATGGTCAGTGAAAAAAAGAAAGACTCTTGAGATTGTTAAGGTTGTGTGTCAACTTGGCTGGGCTGTGATTCTTAGTGGTTTGGTAGTTAAGATGTAGTTTGTTAGTCATATGACGATGTTATCACTTCCATGGTGAGATTTGATAGAATGTGATCACCTCCATGACGGAATCTGCTGTGAGTAGCCAGTCAGCCGAAAGGGAGTTTCCCTGGGTGTGTGGCCTGCATCCAATATAGGTGGACTGTTTGGCAAAGCTCAAGGGCTTTTGCTTGCTCTAGATCTTTCAGCTGACTCCTGTTCATCTGACCCCCCAGTTCTTGGGACTTGAGCTAGCAATTTACTTGCTATCTTGCCTGCCAATCTTGGGATTCATCAGTCTTTGCAGCCTGTGAGCAAGAGCCCTGCTGTCTGACCTACTGATCTTGGGTTCACCTGCCCCTGTGGCTACATGCATCATGAGAAGCCTCCAGCCTGATCCACGGACTTGGGACATTCCAGTCTCCATAATCACGTGAGCCATTCTTTGATATAAATCTCTCTATGTAGATATTTTTATGCTTTTAGGTCACTATGAGTAGAACTGACTCAACGGCAACGAGTTACTGGTTTTGCTTCTCTAGAGAACCCAGTCTAAGACAACCCTCAATGAGATGGATTGACACAGTGACTGCAACGATGGGCTCTAGCATAGCAAATGATTGTGAGGTTGGTGAAGGACCAGGCACTGTTTTGTTCTGTTGTGCATAGGGTTGCTATGAGTCGGAACCAACTTGACGGCACCTAACAACAACAACAACATACCTCAATTTCCTCATCTGTAAAGTGGTGATAACAACAATATATACAAACTAAGGCACTTACGAAGGTTAAATGAGATCATTCATATAAAATAATTAGAACTGGAGCTGGCACATGTTAAATGTTTAATAATTGCCACCTATTATTATTATTATTATTTATTATTATAGGGTTGCTGTCAAAATCAAGTTGATAGCAATGGATTTGATTTTTATTATTATTAGTGGGAGACATGGTGGCACAATAGTTAAGCACTCGGCTACTAACTGAAAAGTTGGTAGTTTGAACCCACTTAGAGGCTCTGCAAGAAAAAGACCTGGTGATCTGCTCCCATAAAGATCGCAGCCTAAAAAACCCTGTGAGGCAGTTCTACTCTGTTACATGGGGTAGCTTAGAGTCAAAATCAACTCAATGAGACCTAACAACAATATTATTAGTAGTAGTAATTTATCATTATATAATTTACCCCCTACTCCTAGTAAAGACTTGTGGTGCAAATCTGCCTGGTCCCACTCCTTTAGTCTAAGGTAGAGTATGTCTATCCAGTTCCTGGAAATGGGATGTCTTCTGAGTATTCAGTTGAGGTCACCTGCCTTGAGGTGAGACTTACTGGGGAGTCAGCCAAGGAGAAATTCCCTAGGAATCTCTAAAATGAGAGGGTTGCTCAGCAGCTTGTCAGGATAGCCTGAGGGTCCCTTCAGGGGAAGTGTTCCTCCCTGAGACTGTGAAGGAGACACCTGAGTCATGTTGGCAGTAAAGGCCTAGGACCAGAGGAATATTTACAGTGAAGCCAGCAATGCTTAGCTTCAGGGCCCCTCACTGTCCAGGCCTCTTCCAAGGCCCTGGGTGGTCCCTGCCAATTCATGTTGTTGTTGTGCCAATTCATGTGCTGTCAAGTCAGTTCCGACTCATAGAGACCCTACGTCCAACAGAACGAAACACTGCCCGGTCCTGCACCAACCTCACAGTCATTGCTGTGTTATTGTAGCCATCTCCTTGAGGGTCTTCCTCTTTTGCACTGACCCTCTACTTTACCAAGCATGATATCCTTCTCCAGGGACTGGTGATAACATGTCCAAAGTAGGTGAAATGAAGTCTCGTCATCCTCACTTCTAAGTAGTATTCTGGCTGTACTTCTTTCAATACAGATTTGTTTGTTCTTCTGGGAGTCCGTGGTATATTCAATATTCTTTGCCAACACCATAATTCAAATGCATCAGTTCTTCTTTGCTCTTCATAACTTTGCATAATTTCTCTTAAAACCAAAAAACCAAACTCGTTGACATGGAGTCTGTTCCAACTAATGGCTACACCATGTGTGTCAGAGTAGAAGTGCTCCATAGAGTTTTTGATGTCTGTGATCTTTTGGAAGCAGTTCACCAGGCCTTCTGAGGCACATATGAGTAGATTCCAACTGCCAACTTTTTGGTTAGTATCTGAGCACTTAACCATTTGTACCACCCAGGTACTGCTTATTTCTCTTAAAGAGGTTCCAAAAATTGTACAATCTTTAAGCCCCACAAAACCTGAACTCACCCTTGCATAGGCCTCTGTCATGAGAGGAGAGCACATTTTTTTGTCGGGTCCTATAAATAGACTCAACATAACCCTTGAAAAAGACAATTATAAGAAGTCAAAGTATTGTCACTTTGGCCTAGGCCAGTGGTTCTCTGCTTCTAGTACGCCTAAGAGTGTATTAGAATTATCAAGTTTTCTTCCTCAAACAACACACACTTGGTTGAGGTAGGGAACCTTATCAATTTTCTCCCCGGATAGTTCTAATACAGTTCTCCAAACTGGCTGGCCACCATTGGCTAGATTATGTGACCCAGCCCCTCTAGGATATAGTACAGTCATGTATCACTTAACATCTGCCGTAGACTCTGTGAAATATGACGTTACGTGATTTGGACATTGTGCAAACATGCCTAAATCGCGAGCAATAGCATTCACTGATTTTCCACCTTCGCGTTGTTTGATAACCTTTTGTTTCACTTCTAAATCAATATTTCTCCTTGTCTATTGCTGCTGCTATCACTAGCACTGGTTTTGCTGTGTTTGAGAGGCATGAGGTACTTGACGGTAATATTTTCGAAAGAAAATTAAACAGATAACCCTACAACACTTGAGAGATGCGCAATACAAGAGATTGAATGCTGCTGCCTACAAGTGTAAGCATGCACTGTTTTACGGTAAACTTTTTTGTAAGTAGGGAAAGTTCACATTAAAATAATGATAGAAAGTATGGTACAGTACATATGTAAGCCAGTAACATAGGTGTTTATTATGACTATCAAGCCGTATGTATTATAGATTATATGTGTACTGTACCATTATATGCCCGGCAGCATGTGGGATGTGTTGCAAGTGGCAAGCTGTAATGTTCTCTACCTCTGGTTATGTCTACTACAGCCCATTCTCCTATCAAGACTTCTGAACTCTTATAACCTTATGGGACTAGGGAGGTATATGTGGTCTGAACAGACGTTATGTGGCACATGACTGTATTTTTTTTTTTTTGGAACCTGTATAGGGTTGCTATGAGTCAACATCAACTCGATGGCTGCAGGTTTGGTTCTTTTTTTGGTTTACTGGATGCTGCGGTGTGCAGATAATTCCCCTCCCAATCCCAACCCTAGGATTGTCACCTGCTGATGGGCACAGCGTTGCACCCAGAAGAAGGAACTTCCTCACATGAGATCATGCCTCCTGGTATGATGGTACGGTCCCCTAGCCTCAAATCCGGTTATCTCTGAAGGCCCATCCAGCTCCAGGGCTTCCAAAGAGGCTGAGGTCTCTGTTTCAACTGCATCCCAGTTCTCCCTTTACTCCATCCTGCTTCCTCACTTCCTTTCAGGTGTTGTTCCCAGGTGCCCTCCCCAGTAGACCTCCTGAATGCAAATCTCTGCTCAGAGGCTGTTTTCCAGGGAACCCAACCCACAACAGACCCCAGTCATACTTGTCTGCACCTCTGGCCACCTTCACACCACTACATAATCCTCCCAACAGCCCTTATACAACATCATAGAGGAAAAACATTCATAGCTATCAGAAATATGATACATTTGCGAGAAATATATTATAGTTACAGGAAGTCATTTCTAGGTAAAAAAAAAATATTAAACCACAGAAATAAAAAGGATTAGTTGGAGATGGTTTAAAAATAAACTAAAAGTTTATAGGTTACAGAAGCACGTGTTAGATTAGATAAAATGGATAAGATGTAAAATAAAAGAAGGCTAAAAGATGAGGTTTAAAAAAGGAAAAAAAGAAATGAGATTAAGACTCTAGATGAAAGGGTAAAGCCCAGGATATGAAAAGCTGAAAATACACACACAGACAGGATTTGAGGATTAAGAATAAAATATAAGAACTAAAAAGTAAAAGAATTTAGGAATGGCTTTTTTTTTGAGAAATAAAATTTAAAAATTCATAGATTAGAGGACCATATAGCTAATTAATAGAAAGAGAGACAAAGCAGGAGAGACACAGAGAGATATATAGAGAGAGTGAGCCAGAGAGACAGACAGAAAGAGACTGAGAGAGATACAGGGAGAGAGAGGGAGGGAGATAGAGACACACAGAGGCAGAGAGACAGACAGAGACTAAGAGAGAGAGAAAGGAAGAGCGAAAGACAGACACACACATACAGTAAGAGAGACAGAGACAGAGAAACACATAGAAGAAGTGAGGGAGAGGCAGAGAGAGACAGAGACAGACACACATACACAGAGAAAGAGAGAGAAGAAGAGAGAGAGACACAGAGAGGGGGAAGCAGAGACAGAGACAGGCACACACACAAAGAGAGACAGGAACACACACAGAGAAAGAGACAGAGACAGAGAGACACACATACAGAAAGGGGGGGCAGAGAGACAAACAGAGACAGATGGAGAAACAGAAAAAATACACACAGAGAAAGAGGGGTGAGAGAGACAGAGAGGGAGAGGAAGAAAGATAGAGAGGGAGAGACATAGATAGACACAAATACATAGAGAGAGAAGGAAAACCAGGTGAGCCTGGTTCTGAACAGAGCTCTATGTGGTGGAGATGCAGTGCTCCTTGATGGAGAAGGTAGTGAGCAATGGAATGTCCCTACTCTCAGCTGCACATCACACTCATATTTCTGACAAAGACTGGTTTTCCAGCCAGATCTTCTAGCAACAGGGGACCAGTCTCTGGAAACTTCTCTCTCTGTCAGGACCACAATCCACATTGAGAAAAGGAAGTGTGCCTGAGGGTGGGCCTTACCCTGGAAGGGAGAAAATCCTCAGAAGTGGGGAGGGGGAAGTCAAAGCCAAGACGACGATTGTGACTCACCCACTTATTTTAACCAGAAGATTTGGGGGCAGTAGCTATTTCAAGCTGTGACTGAAGGAAGTCTTTCCCAAGCATCAGGGTGGAAGTCTTGGCAACTCTCACTGTGGCTTCCTGACAATTGTCCCTCTTTCCTGACATTCCTCCCAGCCCATAGTCTCAGCACTGAGAGTCCTTCTCACTAGGAGACTGAGGTTACGAAAATGCTCCCAAGGGGGCAGCTGCTTTTCTGTGTGTCAGGAAAGTTGAAAGACGAATGTGATCTGGATTGTACCTGGTTCTGTTCCCAGGTGAACAATTGCCAAGGTTTCCACCCAGCTTCAGCCAGTGTTGGTTATTTCACTTCACCCTTCATGACTCTAAATTTTCCAGGAAGCCATCCTAAATTAATTACATTTTTGATATTCTCTTAAGATTCACTCATTAATTTATTTCTTTATTCTTTTGGGTAGCCTTTCATTCCACAAATATGCATTCAACAAATATTTACTGAGTACATAATAGGCACTTCTATGCTGGAAACTATGGCAGGAAGCTTAGAAATTAATCCCACCATAAGCACTTTGCTTTATAGGTGAGGATATAGGCCTAGAGCTACTTTATTCCATATGGTAGCCGCTTAACTAAAATTAAAAATTCAGTTTCTAAGTCACATTAGTCACATTTCAAGTGCTCAATAGACCCATGGCTATTGGCTACTGTATTGAACACTGCAGATCAAGAACATTACCAGAAAGTTCTATTGGACCACAATGGCCTAAAGAGCTAAGTGAATTGCTTTGGATCACATAGTCATTGAATGGTCCAAATAAAACTCTGTGAATAGTTATAATTTGCTAGTGTCTTATATTTCTGCCAAAATAAAAATAAGAGTGGAAATTATTCTAGTTATAGACACCAAAGTACTTGGAAGAAAACAGAAAAAAACAAAAAAAATGGAGGTACATAGCTAGATATTTAAAAAAACTATCCAGATAGTTGACTACCGCTAAAGTAGAACACCCAGATGTCTGAATGAATGTTTTCATTCATTAGACAAGTCTTTCAAAACGTTGATTAAAAAAACCCGTTGCTGTCAATTCCGACTCATAGCAACCCTATAGGACAGAGAACTGCCCCATAGAGTTTCCAAGGAGCATATGGTGGATTTGAACTGCCGACCTTTTGGTTAGCAGCCATAGCACTTAACCACTACACCACCAGGCTTTCCAAAACGCTGATAGCTTGGCTTAAATAATTATCCTGAGGGACACGCCCCCATTTTCCAGGGAACCACTCCATTGGCTAGGATAGAAGTAGACCATATGAACCCATCCCTGACCCATAGGCTGCTGGGTCATTGAGATCTTCCACAGAGGATAATAGATGGAAATCAGCACCCCTGTTTTGAATTCTGCCTCCAGCATTGGGATAAGTTTCTTAATTTCTCTGACTGCCAGAATCCTGATCTCTGAAATGAGTATAAAGCAAAGCAATTTCAAAGATCAAATGGGATGATTTACGAGGAAGTGTTTTGAAAAGTGTAAAGCATTAATCAGATATTCTTGTTAAAATGCCATTC
Organism: Elephas maximus indicus; assembly: GCF_024166365.1. Lineage (NCBI taxonomy): Eukaryota > Metazoa > Chordata > Mammalia > Proboscidea > Elephantidae > Elephas > Elephas maximus. The sequence continues at coordinate 170,377,179 of NC_064821.1, read as the reverse complement.
CTGTTTCCTTGGTGTTGGACAGACCTGTCTCCCTTCTTGTTGCTTCATAATTAAACTCTACCACAGACTTCATAGATGATGTTTCCATCTGTGTGGGGAGCTTAAGGCATGTCTCTAACAGTAGAAACACAAAATGCTTTGTACTGTTCTTGTTATTACTAAGTTTCAAAAGCAACATTGTGCCAAACAAAATGACGAATCAGATGAAATAACTTCAAAAGGACAGATTACTGTAGGCTACTTCTATCTCTAGCTGACCATCTAAGCCAGCTCAGGAAAAGACTGGAATTATTTTTTCCCTCATGGCTGTTGACTTTTTCCTGCAGTGTGGGGGCCCAGCTGAGAGGGACTCAGGCCAATTGTGCAGCTTTCCGAAAGAAAGGTTCATTGAGTAGGGATAGAACCATGTTATAGGACACAAACAGGAATATGTGGACTGCTAACCAGGTCAATACAATGTGTTATTATGGCTGGTACCAAAAAAAGTGTCACAGAACAGAATGACAGTGTGTCTCCAGACTTTTCACATAAAGGGCACCTTTTATTATTTGTTCCATTGGACTCAATGTTATATCAAGAATATTAACAATAACATATATTATCTCATTTGATCTTACAGAATAACCCAAAAAGATTAGCATTATTTTTATTCCTATTTGCACAGATTAAAAAACTGAGTCTTTGAAACAATTGTCTCCCAAAAAAGTGGATTGATTAGAGCCTTTTACATTTTCTCATTTTTAAAAACGATTGAAAACATGTTACTGTCAAGCAAAGCTTCTGATTATCATAAGATGTTCGTTTGCCAGTTGATGTGATTCTAATCAAAGCAGAAACACTTGATATTGCAGTAAGCCTACCCATCTTTATGGTAAGTTGAACGTGCAGTTTCAATCAAGCTTTTGAAATAGTGAAAAGAGCTTGTGAGATTATCTAGAAGTCTGGTTTTCTCTCTCTGTGCTAAAGACCTCTGGAATCCTAAAGGGATGACTGATGTGAACAAAGTTAAGAATCAGAATTCCCTTGAATCACCATGAGAGGCTGCAGTACATTTAAAAACAATATATTAAAAAAACATATATTTTTTCCAAACTGAAGTTAACTTTGTTAAATCTTGAGCCTGAATTATAGACAGTGTTTATTTTCCCCCACTTAATTGTTAGAGTTTATTGAAGACAAATGTCAATAGCACCAGGAACAATTACAAGGTTCTGTCTTAGGTCACGTTCTCTGTCTAGCCTGGGTGATTCCATCCCACTCCCAGGCTATAAAATGCATCATTAGGTTGATGATTCCCAAATATGTATCTCTGTCTAGGTCTGACATCTCCCTGAGCTCAGATGACTTGGAATCTATACCTGGATATCTAAGAGGTATCTCAAGTCAACTAGTCCAAAGAGAGTTCTTGGTCTCACCCTGCTCCTAACCCACTCCTTTGTCATCTTCCCCACACTGACAAATAGTTAACACCCAACACTAACAAACTCAAGTCAAAACCCAGAGGTCACGTCTGATTCCACCCTTTCTTTCACTGTCACAACCAACCTTCTCACTTCTACCTCCAAAATACATCCCAAAAGTCTTTGCTTCTCTCCACCTTCCCTTCGGCTGCCCCAGTCCAAGCCAAATCATCTGTCCCCAGATTGACCTAAGAGCCTCCTGTTTTCTATGCTTCCACTCTAGTGAACTTCAAATCAATGGGCAATACAGAACTACTTGGTCTTTGCCTTCAAATTACAAACATTGTATGATTTCACTTACATGAAATATCTAGACTAGACAAATTTAACGCGATCAAAGTGTGTTAGTGGTTACCAGGAGTGGGAGGAAGGGGGAAGAGGGAACCACTGCTTAGGGGCACTGAGCTTCCGTTAAGGGTAATGGAAAAATGTAGAAACAGGTGGCATATTAACGATGATTTCACAATTTGGTGAACATAATTAATGTCACTGAATTGTATTTATAAAAAATGTTAATGGAAATGTTTTGTTTTATATGTATATATATATGTGTGCATATTGATACATACTTGGCCACAAAGAAAGAGTTTTTAAAAAGTGTTGAAAGACAATAAATAAATAAATAAGAGCGAGAAAGAGGAAGTGAACCAAAATGATAGAAGGAAGGATCTAAATTAGACCTTAAATAAAAAAATTCTTGTCAAAACAGTTATTTCTTGTGGGGTGAGGGTGGGGGAGTTGATTGAGAATAAACATAAGGGAAACTTCTAGGCTGCTGGAAATGTTTTATGTCTTGATCTGGGTGGTGATTATGTGGGTGCATACATATACAAGTTATACCTCAATTTTTTTAAAAGTTTAAAAAAAAAAAGGGAAAGAATTTCTTGCCAAGATTCTAAAGACAGTTTGGCAGCCCACAAAGTGATCTTGTAGAATATATTTTCCTGGCTTTCTTTTCAGAATAGGATGGACTCCTAGCTGTCTGGGGTGTTCAGATGCCTAGAATTAAAGAGATGTAATCAAAAATCAAATTTGTTCCACTTATTTCTGCCTTTGGCCCTGTGCCAGGTGCATCGTGATGAATATTTAATGTGTTACTTAACGTTTCATCACAGAAGAGTATTTAAGGACATGATGAATAACTGATATGCTAAGTGGAGGCATGTTAGAGAGTATCCAGCCCAGGCCACTCTCACTGGGGAACCAAATTACTGTGAGATTCTTTGGGGTCAAAAGCAGCCATCTGTTTTCCAGGCCTTTCCTGGGTATGCCCCAATGCCATTGTGTCCCTCAGCTTCAGAAGTAAGCCAGCTGAAAGCAAACTAGGCTCTGGTGATAAAGGAATATCTTGGAAATTTGTATTTATGAAGGAACACAGCAGCATAGCCTGTGCCAAGTTGATAGGTGGTTGCCCTTTTCTCTGTACCTATTTTTTATTGACCAACAGTGGGACTGGATTAGTCAGCGTTCTCTAGTAAAACAAAGCCAACAGAATATACGCATATGTATATGTATTCATATTGGTATTCATATTCATATTTCCATTTATAATTGTAATTATATTTATATATATTGTTGTTAGGTGCTGGAGTCAGTTTTGACTCATAGCAACTCCATGTGACAGCATAGAGCCACCCCATAGGATTTTCTAGACTAATTTTATGGGAACAGATCACCAGGTCATTCTGTGGAGCCACTGGGTGGGTTCAAAACACCAACCTTTCAGTTAGCACCCAAGCGCTTAACTGTCACACCACCAGGGCTCCTTGGATATTAGATTAACACAGTAGCTAAAACAATGGGCTCAAACATAGCAATGATTGTGAGGATGGCACAGGATCAGGCAGTGTTTCGTTCTGTTATACATGGGGTCACTTTGAGTTGGAGCCACTTGACAGCACGTAACCCAACAGCAACGTATACATGCATAGGTATATATACACATGCACACACACACACACATATATGTGTGTGTGTGTGTGCATGTGTGTATATATGGAAACCCTTGTGGCTCAGTGGTTAAGTGCTATAGCTGCTAACCATAGAGGTCAGCAGTTCGAATCCACCAGGCGCTCCTTGGAAACTCTATGGGGCTGTTCTACTCTTTCCTATAGGGTCGTTATGAGTCAGAATCGACTCGACGGCAGTGGGTTTGGTTTTTTTAGTTTAGTATATATATATACATTGTTAGGTGCTGCTGAGTCATTTTTGACTCATGTCAACCACATGAGTGCAGAGTAGAACTGCTGTATAGAGTTTTCAAAGCTGTGACCTTTCAGAAGCAAATTGCCAGGCCTTACTACCAAGGCACCTCTGGGTGGATTTGAACCGCAAACCTTTTGGTTAGCAATTCCGTGCTTAAACATTTGTGCCTCCCAGTAACTCCTACATATATACATAGACACAGACATACATACAAACGTGATGTGTATACATACATACATATATATCAATATAAATGTATAAGTATGTATAAAGAGAGATTTTAAAGAAATTGGTTCAAGTGATTGTGGGGACTGGCAAGTCTAAAATCCACGGGCTAAGCAGTAGGCAGGATACTCTAGCAGTCTAGTGATAAAATCTATATTAGTTTTCTAGGGCTGCCTTAGCAAAACACCACAAACTGGGTGGCTTTTGAGAGCAGAAATTTATTGTCTCACAGTTCTGGAAAAGCCTAAATTCAGGGTGTCAGCTAGGCCATGCTCTCTCCAAAGGCTCTAGGGGAAGAAGATTCTTCCTTGTCTCTTCAGCTGGCAGTAGCCCCAGGCATTCCTTGGTTTACAGCATAACTCTGCCTTCCTCATCATATGGCCATCTTCCCTCCATGTCTCTCTGTCTCCGGTCTCTTCTCTTTTTATGTGGACACCACTATGTCATTTGAAAGCAATGTAGAGTAGCTAAAGGGAATGGAAGAAATGATGAAGTAAAAGAGCTGAACAGAAGATTTCAAAGAGCAGCTTGAGATGACAAAGTGAATTATTATAATGACGTGTGCAAACACCTGGAATTAGAAGACCATTTCTCAAGCTAAAAGAACTGAAAAAAAAATTCAAGCCTTGAGTTACAATATTGAAGGATTCTATGGGCAAAATATTGGATGACGCAGGAAGCATCAAAAGATGTAAGGAATACACAAAGTCACTCTACCAAAAAGAATTGGTCAATGTTCAACCATTTCAGGAGGTAGCATATGATCAGGAATCTATGACACTGAAAGAAGAAGTCCAAGCTGCACTGAAGACATCAGCAGAAAACAAGGCTCCAGGAGTTGACAGAATACTAATTGAGATGTTTCAGCAAATGGATGCTACTCTGGAGGCACCCACTCATCTACACCAAGAAATTTAGAAGACAGCTACCTGGCCAACCAACTGGAAGTATCCATATTTGCGTCTATTCCAAAGAAAGGTGACCTAATGGAATACCAAAATTATTGAAAAATATCAATATCACATGCAAATAAAACTGCTAAAGATAATTTAAAAATGGCTACAGCTATACATTGGCACGGAACTGCCAGAAATTCAAGTTGGATTCAGAAGAGGACTTGGAACGAGGGATATCGTTACTGATGTCAGATGGATCTTGGCTGAAAGCAGAAAATACCAGGAAGATGTTTGCCTGTGTTTTATTGGCTATGCAAAAGCATTTGACTGTGTGGATCATAACAAATTATAGATAACATTGCAAAGAATGGGAATTCCAGAATGCTTAATTGTGCCCATGAGGAACTTGTATAAAGACCAAGAGGCTGTTGTTTGAACAGAACAAGGGGATACTGCATGGTTTAAAATCAGGAAAGGGGTGCGTCAGGGTTGTATCTTTTCACCATGCTTATTCAATCTGTATGCTGAACAAATAATCCCAGAAGCAGGACTATATGAAGAAGAACTGGGTGTCAGGATTGGAGGAAGAGTCATTAACAGCCTGTGATATGCTGGATGTATTATTGTTTGTTTTGTGGGCCTGTCTAATCTTTGGCTGAAGGGTGAACCTCAGGAGTGACTTCAGTACTGAGTTAAAAGGACGTCCAGGGGCCATACTCTCAGGGTTCCTCCAGTCTCTGTCAGACTAGTAAGTCTGGTCTTTTTTTTCTATTGTGATTTTTTTTTTAAACTTTTATTGTGCTTTAAGTGAAAGTTTACAAATCAAGTCAGTCTCTCATACAAAAATTTATATACATCTTGCTATATATTCCTAGTTGCTCTCCTCCTAATGAGACAGCACACTCCTTCTTTCCACCCTCTATTTTTGTGTCCATTTGGCCAGCTTCTGACCCCCTCTGCCTCTCATCTCCCATCCAGACAGGAGCTTCCCACATAGTCTCATGTGTCTACTTGAGCCAAGAAGCTCACTCCTCACCAGTATCCCACAGTCTAGTGCAATCCCTGTCTGAAGAGTTGGCTTTGCGACTCGTTCCTGTCTTGGGCTAACAGAAGGTCTGGGGACCATGACCTCTGGGGTCCTTCTAGTCCCAGTCAGACCATTAAGTCTGGTCTTTTTATGAGAATTTGGGGTCTGCATCCCACTGCTCTCCTGCTCCCTCAGGGGTTCTCTGTTGTGTTCCCTGTCAGGGCAGTCATTTGTTGCAGCTGGGCACCATCTAGTTCTTCTGGTCTCAGGATGATGTAGTCTCTGACTTACGTGGCCCTTTCTGTCTTTTGGGCTCATAATTACCTTGTGTCTTTGGTGTTCTTCATTCTTCTTTGCTCCAGGTGGGTTGAGACCAGTTGATGCATCTTAGACGGCCGCTTGCTAGCATTTAAGGCCTCAGACTCCACTCTCCAAAGTGGGATGTAGAATGAATTTTCTTAATGTATTTTATTATGCCCATTGATTTAGATACCCTGTGAAACCATGCTCCCCAAACTCCTGCCCCTGCTATGCTGGCCTTTGAAGCATTCGGTTTATTCAGGTGTCTTCTTTGTTTTTGGTTTAGTCCAGTTGTGCTGACCTCTCCTGTATTGTGTACTTCAACATATTTTTGAGGAGACACAATTTAATCCAAAACAGAGACAAACTGATCAAGTGTCTGGCCTGCAGTCAAATATGAAGGACCTGGGTGTTATCACCTGCAGACAGAAGCTGTGCGTGCCGGACTGGGTGGAGTGGAAGTATAGGAAGTGAGACCTATAGTGTGTAGAATGACAGCACAGTAGTTGGAGCAGCGGCCCTAGAGCAACTTCCCGGGTCAGTGCCCTCTGCTACTACTTCCTAGGATCAAACTCCTGAATCTGTGCATAAACTAACCACGGGCAGAAGCACCAATCTCATAAGATGATCTTCATGATTTTAGGTGTTACTTCATGTCATTCAACCAGCCCTTGGCACATGACATGACTTTTACAGGTAGAAAAACTGCCACACAGCTAAGTTCAATAATTGGCTGGGGGAAACAGATCACAATTTTAGGTCTGTCCGACTCCAAGCTTGTGTCCTTAAACACTACTCTACACTCCTTCCGTGAATGCATTGAATCCTGATAGAGGCAGGCTGGGCATCAGGGGCAAGGCTAGGCTGAGGCTTTGTCTGTGGAGAAGGAAAGAGGTCTCCTGACACTAAATCACACCTGCATAATATGACCCAGTGTTGAGAGCACAGGATTTCACGTCCTGGCCCTGTCACCTCCTACCTCTGTGACCTTGAACAGGTCACTCCCTCTTGGTCTCAGACTCCTCACCTGTGTAGTGAGGAGTTGGAGTAGGAGACCTCTAAGACCCCTTTGACCCTGAGGTTCTGCTATTCTGATCCCCATGCAGCCCTGCCTGTAGCCCTTGCTCTGGTTTGGGTAAGTGGCTGTGCGGAAAGGACAGAGGCTGATGGGATAGTGCTGTGTGAGTATATCTGAAGGCACCTCTAATGACAAACACATCTGAGCAAATCTCTCTCCTGTCCTTGCCAGCATTGATTTTTCCAAGAGTGGGATCAATGCACTGCTGAGATGGAGAGGGGATCAGTACACGGTGTTCTTCCTCTTGTCACAGAAGGCAGGCACTTGCAGAGCTGTCTGCTTCCATCGTCTGCCTTTGTGACTCTTCCCGTGGCTTCTGCAGGCACGGTGCTGACACCATTGTCTGGAGGGGGCTGGCGGGTGGCAGGGAGAGGAAGCAATATTCTCCCTGGCTTGGGGTACAGGAACAGAAGCCACTTGACTTCCAGTCACAGGAACTCTGAGTCAACCACCTCTAAGGGTCTTGGTTTGCGAATCCGTCAGTGAAGATCATTTTATCTGCAGGCTAGTTTGGGCTGTTAAAGGGCATACGAGACTGTCTTGCACATTGTCAAGTTCTACGACGTGGATGAAGTTTTCCTCTTAGGAAATTTCCAGTGTTCAACAGAAATCATTTACAAATACATCCACCCTTTGGGATGAAGACTAGGAACTGTGATCTCTCAGGTGGTTAGTCTTGCCACAGAGGCAGAGTATCTAAGAGCATAGCTATGACTTTCTACTTGACATCCAGTGCCGGGCCTGTGTAAAAAGTATGCAAGTCCATAGTAAAAACTGAACTCAGCAGGAAAGGCAGTGTTCTGAATGTCAGAGGGCTGTGCTTAGAATTGAAGGTGCAAAGATAAATAGGAGGCTAACGGTCTAGAACTACCACCCATCAGTTTGTCATACTGTGGTGGCTTGTGTGTTGCTGTGAGGCTGGAAGCTATAGCACTGGTATTTCAAATACCAGCAGGTGGACAGGTTTCAGTGGAGCTTCCAGACTAAGACAGAGTAGGAAGAAAGGCCTGGCAATCTACATCGAACAATCAGCCAATGAAAACTCTATGGGTCACAACTTAATATTGTCCCATATAGGGCTGAAAGATGAGCCCCCTACATTGGAAGGCACTCAATACACAGTGGCTACAATAATGGACTTGAGTATACCAATGATTGTGAAGAGGGCACAGGACAGGGCAGCATTTTGTTTTGTTGTTCATCAGCGACCGTGAGTTGGAGCCAACTCAATGGCAACTAACACTAACCATGGTCTAGAGGAAGACAAACTGGTTAGACAATGACGATCTGTGATGGAGAAAGTGCAGGTGTTACAAGAGCATAGAGCAAGGACGTGAAACCCAGGTGGTGGGGAGAGAGCAGGGAAGCCTGCTGGGAGAAGGTGGTATCAAAGAGGAGTCTTGAAGGATTGGTAGGAGTTAACAGGAAAATGAGGTTTTAAGGAAGGGAATTCAAGGTCATGGAAAGAGCGTGAAATGTCGTATTATTCTGATTCCGCTCCCTGTTCTCAGACACACACACACTTCCTGTCCCCAGAGTCTAATTAGAGCATAATCTTCTGCATGTGTTGAATGCAAGAAAGAATGGCTGGATAAGAAGACAAGTAGTTCAGAGTGGCTGGACTATAGAATCCTCTTGTAGGGGGATGTGGAGAGAAGGAGAAAGAAGGGAATACCAAGAAAAGGAGCGAAAGGAGAATAGTACGTTCTCTGACATTCAACTTAAAAATATTATAAACATCATGACGACCAGAAAGGGTAAGCGATTTGCCCAAGGTCACATGGGAAAAAATAACCCCAAATTGTGTTGGGGTAAGGGTGGATATAAATATGGCTATAACACTGCTCTTATGATTGTCTACCAGAGATTTTCCCATGAGGCCTTGCTACAGGTAAGTATCACAACAAAAGAAGTTGCATAGCAGGTTAATAATATACTAAATGTGCGGTATTTGCAGAGCAGACAACAATACTCCAGACGTGCTACATTTCCTGTGCCAAGAGAAACTAATTAAACTCTCGGGAAGGGAAGTGTATATGTGTCTGAGAACAGAGAGTAGAATCAGAACAATCTGATGTTTCACACTCTTTCCATGACCTTGACCTTGGCGGATAGCCTCCATTCACAAATCTTAGTTTCTTATTCTTCATTCATATATGTTTCTAATATTTGGACAGTAATTATTTAGAAGTGGTGTAGGCAAAACCCAGGTTAAAGAAAAAATCCTTCCTCCCCAGCAGGGACTGCCCTTCAAGAGGACACTGTGATTTTCAAATGTGAGAAACGAAAACCAAGACCAGCTTAGTAACTTCCTCAGAGCAGAGCAGCAAGGCAAGGGAAGAACTGGAGGTAGAGCCCAGACTTCCTGTTTACTAGCCCAAAACTATTCGCCCTTTGCCTGCCCTGGGGTGAAGGTGCTGCTCTTTAATGTCCATGCCAGAAGTAATTGTGAAGTCAGAAGTTTATGCCAAGGATGTGGGACCACTCTGGGCCTTCTCTGCAGTGGTCATAGATAATCCCATCTATTAAATCCCTACACAGGCACTGGGGTGCAGAGACTTCTGTTGCCTTCCATTCCCAATCCCATTCTGACTTTTGTTTCTGTGATCAACATGACTAAAAGGGAAATTAAGTGGAGAAGGTTGGGGAGGTGGGGTCACTACTTTAGGAATTGTGCCACTTTTTGCCAACTAACGAAGGACTGTCCAGTTGCTTTACAACTAAATCTGCCCTGATGAGGGCCCTTGACCTTGAGCCCAGGCTGTAAGAGAGCCTAAAATGTGAAAATCTAACAGCAACAGAGGAGCAACTTTACCCTATTATCTTCATTGCCCTATCCTCCCTTTCTTTGTATCAAATGAACATGCTCAATATCCAGGGTTGCCAAGAAGTAGATTCCCTCCCCTTGGGATGATGTTTGGCTGATAACTCTGTCCCTCTGCCCCTCCTACACAGACTCCCTCCTCCCTCACCCCCTTTTGGCCTCATCAGGTAAAGGGTGCCTGGGACAGGATGTCTGAACGCCTGTATCGGCAGGGCCTGAGATCAGGGGCCCAAGCAGGCAGACTGTAATTGCAAGTAATGTTCACGATTCTGGGACAGACCCCAGGGAAGCTGAATCCGTAAGTGCTGCAACCAGAATTTCTGGAGGATTCGCCCAAGCACACTTGGAGACCTTGTGCTGGCTCAAGATCTCCTGTGGTGACGCTCTGCCCTCTGGTGGTAAGATCTGTGGAAATTACCAAGTCTCCCTGGCTGCCTGGTTCCAAGAGCATCTGTATCTTGAGGCCCAAACCTGAGCAGGGTTTTTTTAGAAGCATCTGGGTAAGGGCCTAGCTCCCACTTGACCCTTGGCTTCCTGCAGACAGTCAGGAGAGAAGAAGTGCACAGGGAGATGTTAGGGAAAAATTGCTGAACTGGGCACCTGGGTGCTCAGCCCTGCTATTGTATAAACAGTCACAGGTTTCTCTAACTCCAGTGGTGTCACAGCAGAGGGGGTGAATCCTCCTGGACAATGGTGCTAACATGGCCATGTTTTTTCTATCTCTGCTCTTGTCAGTTCTCTAAGTTTCTCTTCTACTGTGTTCTAGAACCATGACTTGTCAAAATGTTATCTAAGAAGGCTTTGAGTGGGTGGGAAAAAACTATTATTAGCCACATTCAGAGGGAGAATGCTCCAGGTTGAGTCCATGCTATGTGAACCCTCTTTAAAGTTAATGATAGCCAATGCATTAAAAAAACAAAAAACAAAAAACAAAAACCTGTTGCCGTCCACTCAGTTCCGGCGCATAGCCACCTCATAGGACAGAATAGAACTGCCCCATAGGGTTTCCAAGGAGTGGCTGGTGTATTTGAACTGCCGACCATTTGGTTAATAGCCAAGCTCTTAATCACTGCACCACCACGGCTCCAGTGAGTGCATCTCTCTCTCTCATCTCCCAGTGCCATCGAGTCAATTCTGACTCATAGCGACCCTGTAGGACAGAGTAGAACTGCCCCATAGAGTTCCCAAGGAATGTGGTATTAATTCTGTGCCAGGCTGTATTCTAAGATATTGTCATATGTTTACTCATTTAATGCTCACAACGGCCCTGTGAGATACATACTGTTTCACTCCCATTTTATAGGTGAGGAAACTGAGCCTCAGGCAGGTTAAATAACTTGTCAGTTAGAAGCAGCAGAGCTGGAGTTTGAACGTAGAGCATGTTCTTAACTACTCTACTGCTTCTATTACTTTTCCTGACTCAAAATAGTAGGTCAGCGAGGACTGAGAGCCTAGACACAGAGAGGTGGTTAGAGTTAGAAGCTGGAATACTTGAATCCAATAGGATTGCTTGGGTTGCATAAAGGGAAGAAGTTCGAGGCTGATTGTCCTTTCCAAAACAGATTCTACAAGGGAAGTATTGTCTGAGACAATCCTCCTGAGTTCCCCTGAGTCTCTACAAATAATAACAATGGCATCCACAAGATGAGTCACTGGTTGACAAATCTGAACTTGAAAATTTTAAGCTCCTTGAGAATAGGGATTTTTTTTTTTAATAATGACCAGTACCCAGCAGTTAGGCAGGATATAGAATGGGGTAAAAATATAATTACTAACATTTAATCAGCTATTACAATATGTCAGGCACACTTCTAAGGGCTTTACGTGGACTATGTCATGTAATCTTCACAGCATTCCTATGAGGTTTGATTGTTATCATCACCATTTCCATTTCATAGATGAGAAAACTTGAGGCATCAAAGGTTAAATAACTTCCCTAAGATCACACATGTGAGGAAGCAAAGATTTTAACCTAGGTAGCATGTCTCTGAAGTCCCTGGATGGTACAAATGGTTAACAAACTTGCTGCTAACAGAAAGGGTAGAGGTTCGAGTTCACTCAGGGGTGCCTCAGAAGAAAAGCCCGGTGATCTACATCTGAACAATCGACCACTGAAACCCCTGTGGAGCACGGTTCTACTCTGACACTCATGGAGTTGCCATGAGTCAGAACCCATTCAGCGACAACTGGTTTACTGGCTAGTGTGTCTCCAGCGTCCAGTCTCTCAACTGCCATGCTGTGCTTCTTACTGGGTCAGAGAAGAAGAAGGAGGAAGGTAACATGAATAAAAAGTCCTATGGATGCTCACTCTGGGCCAGCGGTTCTTCACTAGGGGACCATTGATGGGATCCAGAGACATAGTACTAATAGCAGGTAGTCTTTATGTGTTTGCCAACTGTTGAACTGAATAATTTTGAGCCCCTGATGAGGTAAATACTATCATTGCCATTTTGCAGAGGAAACCAAGGCATAGAGAGGTTAAGTAACTTGTCCAGGGTCACTCAATCAGTAAGTGGTAGAGAAGGAATTTGAATCCAGGTGATCTGACTCCAATGCTGGGCTCTTAACCATTATACTATATTACCTTGATCCTTTGTAAGATTCAAAAAGGGAACTGGGTATCCCCCAAATATCTAGACCTATTACTGTAGACAGTCTCCAAAAGTTAGGCTTTTGCTGTTTCTCTCTACTATATAAACATACAGCTTTTTATATAAGCAATATCTGATTACTTTATGGGAAAACTCCAACCTGGAAAGGTATAGTTCTAGTCCAGAATCAGTGTGGGGGGCAAGGGTCCCAAGTTCTGGGGGACAAGCAAAGAACAGAGCAGTCTGAGTGGGACTGTGGAGTCACTGGCCTCAAGCAGTTTTCACCATCATCTCTGCCTTTTTTTCTCTGCTTCTTCTAGGTCTGTTTTGAGTCCTTTGTCCCTTCTGTGGTGCATAGAGAGAAGTCCAGCTGCTTTCCACCCTTTGATCATCACAGGCAAGCTTTGACCTGAAAGCAAAAGCTGATGTCTAGGAACAGAGATGGGATCCTGGTAGCTAATAGGATTTGCATCTTCCCCCTCTGGCCAGGGATGTGTCTTGTGAATGGGGCCCTGGACACAAGTTATCCAGATGAACATATGGTGAGGATGATTCTCCAACAAGAAAACTGTGTTGGTTACAAGCCCATTTTCATTATTGTCTTGGCACCACCATTCATTGCTGCCTTCTCTGTGGATAGGTTTAGATATTCTTCCAGGTAACATGGAGGGGAGGAAACTGGCTGTGTGGGAGGGTTCAATTAGAGATTCAGAGCCTGGGCTAGAGAGTTTTCTTTTGTTTGTTTCTGTTTGTTAAATTTGGGCCATAAATTTAAAGAAAGACTCCACCCATAATTTTGAAAGAAGCAGCCCTAACCAAGTGGCCTCCGAGTTGCTGAGTACCATTGCCTTTTTTATAGGAGTCCCAGGGTCCTGGGGATACACTTTTTTGGTGGCTATTTAACAGAGCTTGTTAATGAACCTAAAACTGTGGTATTGGTTTTCAGGTGCTTCAAATGGTTTCATTTATACCAAAGTTGTAGATGGACGGGCAGAGCGAATGGCAGAATAGCCAGATGCTTCCGGCAATCCCTCTTACAACAAAGACCATTAAAATCAAGTGAAATGACTGTATTTACGATAAGCTAGGAGCCCTGAACATCAAAGGCAAAGTTAGAAAATGGACTGAGTGGCAGGGGGAGAAAGAGACAGCTCAGAATTGGAGAAGAGTTGCCGGACCTGAATTGCTGGGATCCCTCAGGCACCACTCCCAGGAGCGGCTGCGGCGGGCTGGTAGTAGTGTCCAGCTGCAGTTTCCTCAGGGAGAAGCAGCCAGCCACACAACCTACTCACACCTCTGGAACCAGAGGAAAATGGCACTCTTGGCAAAAACTAAGTACTTGCATATATTTTACTGTGCCCCACACCCCCAAGCCGGCTTCAGTGGCTGTTGATTTCCCTAGGCCTGAGATAGGCCCATTCGAATGCCCCGAACCATGCTCCTGGACTTGGAGAAGGAATAAATTCACAACAGGGTGAAAAGATAATTTGCCAGGTCCACTAACCTGGGGATCTCAGGACAGAAGCGGCTCCTGTCCAGGCATAAATGGTCCACAGACTTTGAATACCTTTCCCCTCTGCATGGATCTGTGCGGGCCTATTTCAGGAGAATAGGCCCTTGCTGGCGGACTGCAACTGTTTAAGCTGTGTGGTGGAGAGGTTGGTGTTTGATATTTGACACCACTTTGCCTATTAAACAGGGTCCTCACCTACCCACATCAGGGGCTTATGGATTGGTGGCTCCGCTCAGGTCACCCAGGCACCCACAACAGGGGTCCAAAGATAACTGGTACTTCCCAGTCCTTACAACCAAAAGCATTGACTGCCCATGGTCCATCTGCAGAACTCACCCACCTGTACTCTCTAGGGAACAGGGATGCACTTCCCTTAGAGACACTCAGGGGATGGTTCTCAAACCCCTGCCCTGATGAGAGCGTAACCCTCTGCTGCAACCAGATACTGGTACCTACACCAAACACCCCTGCCCCTCTAAGGCTGTAGGACATAGACTGTACCATACACTTAATGACCAGCTACCTGGACACCTGAGCTGAATCCACACAAGAAAAGTGAACGGACTTGTAAGCTCGTACACCTGATAACAGCTCTAGCCATCTGGTGACAGGACGTCAGAGCTCCAAAGGCAAAAATAATCAAGCTAGGTCACTCAAGCAACCCATTTGGACATATCAAAACAAAACAAAGCAAGAAGCTATGATACAGTAAGCAAACATAAAATAAACTATTACAATAACTTACAGATGGCTCAGAGACAACAGCCAATATCAAACCACATAAAGAAACAGACCATGATCGCTTCAACAAGCTTTCAAAACAGAGAATCAAAGGATCTTCTGGATGAAGGTGCCTTCCTGGAATTACTAGATGCAGAATTCAAAAGATTAATATACAAACTCTTCAAGAGATTAGGAAGGAGATCAGGCAATATGCAGAACAAGCCAAGGAACACACAGATATAACGGTTGAAGAAATTAAAAATGTTATTCAAGAACATAATGAAAAATTTAATAAGCTGCAAGAATCCACAGAAAGACAGCAGTCAGAAATTCAGATTAACAATAAAATTACAGAATTAGACAACTCAATAGAAAGTCAGAGGAGCAGAATCAAGCAAGTGAAAGGCAGAATTGGTGACCCTGAAGGTAAAGCACTTGGTACCAATATATCTGAGGAAAACTCAGAAAAAAGAATTAAAAAAAAAATGAAGAAACCATAAGAATCATGTGGGACTCTATCAAGAGAAATAACCTATGAGTGATTGAAGTACCAGAACAGGGAGGGATAACAGAAAATACAGAGAGAATTGTTAAATATTTGTGGTCAGAAAACTTCCTTGATATCATGAAAGATGAGAAGATATCAATCCAAGATGCTCATTGAACCCCACATATACCAAAGTTGTAGACATTGGGAGCTGATCAGCAAATAAATACCTTTAGTCAGGGTTAGTCCATTCAAAGTCGGGACGTTTCCTACATCTGTGTAGTGATTTCTAGTTTACTAAACTTTTATGTATATTATCTAACTTTTATCATCACAAAAAGTCTAAGAGAAGTAAGGACAGTTATCTTTACAATACAGAAGTATAGAAACTCAAGGAGGTTTTTACTTGTCAACGATTGTTCCACAAATGTGGAGCACAAAACAAAACCAGACTTTCCTACTTCAACACAACAGCTCTTTCCACCACAGAGAACAGCCCATCTGTATTAGTTGAGATACTTTGGGCTACAAAAAAGAGAAAACCTAACTCAAAATGATTCATGATTTCACATTATGCTAAGTCCTGAGAAAGTGGTTCCAAGATGGATTAATTCAGCAGCTCAGATGTCACCAGGAATAATCCAGGCTTGATTTACCTTCTTGCTCTGATGCCCTTGGCTTGTTGGGCGGTTCCTCTCATGGTAAAAAGATGGCCATGGCAGCTTCAGGCATCATAACCTCACACACCACATTCCAAGGGAAGAAAAAGGGACTATTCTTCTGGAATATATCTTTATAAGAGCAAGATAACCTTTTTTCCAGAAACTCTTTGGCAGACTCCCATTGGACCCTGGTGCTGTCATGCTCTATCCTTCTCTCTTTCTGAAAACTCATTTAGATACATTTCTTCATTCATTTGCTCTTTCAATAAATTGATTATTTGGCTATGTTCTGCTTAGGGCACAGGAATGAATGAGTTACTGTCCCTGATTTAGAAGGATTCAAGTTCCACAGGGGAAGTGTGAGTTAGTAAGGCCAATGTGATGGCCCTGTACCAGTGTTGTTTACAAGATGTTGTAAATACCCAGAAGAAAAAGCATCAACTCTTTCTGGGGGAATTTGGAAGCTTTTCATACTGGAGGGAATATTTGAACTGTCGTCTTGAATCATAAGTAGTTTGGCCAGATGGAGAAATCAGAGACAAGTATCATGCAGAGGGAAGAATGAAGGCAAAGCCACAGACACGTAAAAGGTCAGTGCACAATGAGATTGAGTAGATTGGCTGAAGGGGAGCTGCTCGGGTAGGTTGGAGCAAGGGAGTGTATAGGGCCTTAGGAGTTAGGCTTTACTAACTGGGAGCAAGGTTGTATTTCCCTTACCATGGGAAAAACTCAAGAAAGGAACAGGAAGTCAAATTGAGCATCTGTTATGGATTGAATTGTGTCCCACCAAAATATATTTTGGAATCCTAATGCCTATACCTGTGAATGCAATCTGTGATGGTTAAGATTGTGTGTCAACTTGGCTGGTCTTAAGGTAGTAGTCATCTCAATTGATTGCTCACAGTCAGTTACAGGTCGACCTCTTTGTCTACTCCACTCTCAGTACCAAATGTCTTAGGCTGGGTTCTCTAGAGAAGCAAAACAAGTGAAGCATATGAAATATATAGAGAGGTTTATATCAAGGAAACAGCTCACATGATTGTAGGGGGTTGTTAATGGAGTCTTGGCTCATGTACATCTCACGGTAGGTCCAGTGGGTCCCTGAACCCATCCTGTACTGATTTCCCCAGTTCCAGAATGCATAATTGGAATAGATATATTCAGCAACTGGCAAAACCCCCATATAGGATCCCTGACAAATGGAGTAAGGGCTGTTATGGTAAGAAAAGGAAAGTGGAAGCCATTAGAACTGTCTCTACCTAGGAAAATATTAAACCAAAAACAAAACTGCAGTTCTGGAGGGATTGCAGAGATTACTGCCACCATCAAGGACTTGAAGAATGCAGGGGTAGTGATTCCTACCACATTTTTTCCCCGTTCGACTCGCCTATTTGGCCTGTGAAAAAAAACAGATGGATCTTGGAAAATGACAGTAGATTATCTAAAACTTAACCAGGTGGTGACTCTGATTGCAGCTGCTGTTCCAGATGTAGTTTCATTGCTTGAGCAAATTAATACATCTCCTGGTGCCCAGTATGCATGTATTGATCTGGCTAATGCCTTTTTCTCCATATCTATTTCAAAGGGCCACCAGAAGCAGTTTCCCTCAGCTGGCAAGGCCAGCAATATACCTTCAATTGTGTTCCTCAGGGCTACATCAGCTCTCCAGCCCTATATCATAATTTAGGCTGTGGGGAATTTGATTGCCTTTTCCTTACACAAGATGTCACACTGGTCCATTATATTGATGACATTATGTTGACTGGACCTAGTAAGGAAGAAGAAGCGTCAATGACTCTGGACTTATTGGTAAAACAATTATGTGCTAGAGGGTGGGAAATTAATCCCACAAAAATTCAGGCATCTTCCACCTCAGTGAAATTTCTAGGGGTCCAGTGGTGTGGGGCATGTTTAGGTATTCCGTCTAAAGCGAAGGATAAGTTATTGCACCTGGCTGCTCCTAAAACTAGAAGCAAGGCACAGCACCTAGTGTGTTTCTTTGGATTTTGGAGGCAATATATTCTTCATTTGGGTGTGTTACTCCCAGCCTATTTATCAAGTGACTCAAAAAGCTGTTAGTTTTGATACATAAGGAAATGTTCACGATCATTAGCCATTAGAGGAATGCAGATCCAAACTACAATGAGATTTCATCTCACTCCAACAATGCTGACATTAATCAAAAAAACACAAAATAATAAATGTTGGAGAGGCTGTGGAGAGATTGGAACACTTATACACTGCTGGTGGAAATGTAAAATGGTACACCCATTTTGGAAATCGATTTGGTGCTTCCTTAAAAAGCTAGAAATAGAACTACCATACTATCCAGCAATCCCGCTCCTTGGAATATATCCTAGAGAAATAAGAGCCTTTACACCAACAGATGTATGCAGACCCATGTTCATTGCAGCACTGTTTACAATAGCAAAAAGATGGAAGCAACCAAGATGCCCATCAACGGATGAATGGATAAATAAATTATGGTATATTTCACACAGTGGAATACTATGCATCGATAAAGAACAGTGAGGAATCTGTGAAACATTTCATAACATGGAGGAACCTGGAAGGTATTATGCTGAGTGAAATTAGTGGCAAAAGGACAAATATTGTATAAGACCAGTATTATAAGGACTCGAGAAATAGTTTAAACTGAGAAGAAAACATTCTTTTGTGGTTTCGAGAGGGGGGAGGGAGGGGGGTGGGAGAGGGGTATTCACTAATTAGATTGTAGATAAGAACTACTTTAAGTGAAGGGAAAGACAGTACACAATACAGGGGAGGTCAGCACAACTGGACTAAACCAAAAGCAAAGAAGTTTCCTGAATAAACTGAATGCTTCGAAGGCCAGAATAGCAGGGGCAGGGGTCTGCGGACCATGGTTTCTGGGGCATCTAAGTCAATTGGCATAATAAAATCTATTAAGAAAACATTCTGCATCCCACTTTGAAGAGTGGTGTCTGGGGTCTTAAATGCTAGCAAGCAGCCATCTAAGATGCATCAATTGGTCTCAACCCATCTGGATCAAAGGAGAATGGAGAACACTAAGGACACAAGGCAATTACGAGCCCAAGAGACAGAAAGGGCCACATGAACAGAGACTACATCATCCTGAGACCAGAAGAACTAGATGGTGCCCGGCTACAACCAATGACTGCCCTGACAGGGAACACAACAGAGAACCCCTGAGGGAATAGTGGGATGCAGACCCCAAATTCTCATAAAAAGACCAGACTTAATGGTCTGCCTCAGACTAGAAGGACCCAGTGGTCACGGCCCCCAGACCTTCTGTTGGCCCAGGACAAGAACCATTTCCAAAGCCAACTCTTCAGACATGGATTGGACTGGACAATGGGTTGGAGAGGGATGCTCATGAGGAGTGAGCTTCTTGGATCAGGTGGACACTTGAGACTGTGTTGGCATCTCCTGCCTGGAGGGGAGATGAGAGGGTGGAGGAGGTTAGAAGCTGTCAAAATGGACATGAAAAGAGAGAGCGGAGGGAGACAGCGGGCTGTCTCATTAGGGGGAGAGCAATTGGGAGTGTGAAGCAAGGTGTATATAATTTTTTGTGTGAGAGGCTGACTTGATTTGTAAACTTTCACTTAAAGCACAATAAAAATTATTTAAAAAAAAAAAAAGCTGTTAGTTTTGAGGGGGGCCCAGAATAAGAGAAGGCTCTCTTTTTTTTTCTACAACAGGCTCAGGCTGGTTTGCAAGCTGCTCTGCCCCTTGGGCTATATGATTCAGCTGATCCAATGGTGCCTGAAGTGTCAGTGGCAGATAGAGATGCTGTCTGGAGTATTTGGCAGGCCCCTATTGGTGAATCACAGTGTAGGCCTTTAGGATTTTGGAGCAAAGCCCTGCCATCCTCTGCAGATAACTACTCTCCTTTTGAGAAACAGCTTTTGGCTTGTTACTGGGCCTTAGTAGAGGCTGCATGCTTCACCATGGGACACCAGGTTACCATGTGGCCTGAGCTGCCTATCATGAACTGGGTGCTGTCTGACCCTCAGAGTCATAAATTTGGATGTGCACAGCAGCAGTCCATCATTAATGGAAGTGGTATATATGAGATTAGGCCTGAGCAGGACCTGAAGGCACAAGTAAGTTACCTGAGGAAGTTGCCCAAATGCCCATGGTCTCTACTATTACATTACCTTCCATTTCCCAGTCTGCATCTATGGCCTCGTGGGGAGTTCCCTATGACCAGTTGACTGAAGAAGAAAAAACTTGTGCCTGGTTTACAGATTGTTCTGTGCAATATGCAGGCACCCCTCAAAAGTGGATAGTGGCAGCACTACAGCCCCTTTCTGGGACCTCCCTGAAGGACAGTGGTGAAGGGAAATCCTCCCAATGGGCAGAACTTCAGGCAGTGCACCTGGTTCTTCAATTTGCTTGGAAGGAGAAATGGCCAGATGTGCAATTGTACACTGATTCATGGGTTGTGGTCAATGGTTTGGCTGGATGGTCAGGGAGTTGGAAGGAACATGATTGGAAAATTGGAGACAAGGATTTATGGGGAAGAGGTATGTGGATAGGCCTCTCTGAATGGGCCGAAGAAGTGAATAGATTTGTGCCTCATGTGAATGCTAAACAAAGGGTGACCTCAGCAGAGGATGCTTTTAACAATGAAGTGGATAGGATGTCCCGTTCAGTGGTAACCACTAATCCTCCTTCTCCAGCTACTCCTGTCATTGCCCAATGGGTTCATGAAAAAAGTGGCCATGGTGGCAGGGATGGAGGTTATGCAGGGGCCCAGCAACATGGACTTCCATTCGCCAAGGCTGACTTGGCTACAGCCACCACTGAGTGCCCAACCTGCCAGCAGCAGAGACCAACACTGAGTCCTCAATATGGCACCATCCCTTGAGGTGATCAGCCTGCAACTTGGTGGCAAGCTGATTACATTGGACCACTTCCATCATGGAAAGGACAGCAATTTGTCCTTATTGGAATAGACATTTACCCTGGCTATGGATTTGCCTTCCCTGCATGCCATGCTTCTCCCAAAACTACCATCTGTGGACTTATGGAATGCCTTATCCACCATCATGGTATCCCACACAGTATTGCCTCTGATCAAGGGACTCACTTCACAACAAATGAAATGCGGCAGTGGGACCATGCTCATGGAATTCACTGGTCTTACCACGTTTCCCGTCATCCTGGAGCAGCTGGCTTGATAGAATGATGGAATGGCCTAAAGACACAATTACAGCACCAGCTAGGTGGCAATACCTTGCAGGGTTGGAGCAGAGTTCTCCAGGAGGCTGTATATGCCCTAAACCAACATCCAATATATGGTACTGTTTCTCCCATAGCCAGGATTCATGGGTTCAGGAATCAAAGGGTGGAAATGGGAGTGGAACCAGTCACTACCACCCCTAGTGACCCACTTGCAAGATTTTTGCTTCCTGTCCCAGCTTCCTTATGCTCTACAGGCCTAGAGGCCTTAGTTCCAAAGGGAGGAATGCTCCCACCTGGAGACAGACACATCACTGATTCCATTAAACTGGAAGCTAAGAATGCCACCTGGCCACTTTGGGCCTCTTATGCCTCTGGATGCAAAGAAAAGTGTTACTATATTGGCTGGTGTCATTGATCCAGACTACCAAGAGGAAATCGGATTGATACTACATAATGTAGATAAAGAAGGGTATGTCTGGAATGCAGGAGACCCCTTAGGGCATCTCTTAGTACTACAAAGTCCTGTGATTAAAGTCAATGGAAAACTACAGCAACTCAATTCCAACATGACTACTTATGGGCCAGACCTTTCAGGCATGAAGGTTTGGGTCACCTCACCAGGCAAAGAACCACAACCAGCTGAGGTGCTTGCTGAGGGAAAAAGGAATAAAGAATGGGTGGTGGAAGAAGGTAGTTCTAAATACCAGTTACAGCCATGTGACCAGTTGCAGAAACGAGGACTGTAATTTTTATGAGTATTTCTGCTTTATATATGTGCATCAGATATTTTTGTTTTCTTCACCTATAAAATATAAGACCTAGACTAGTGCATTTTTGGTTTATGTGTGTTAGCTGTATCGTGTTAGGTACAAGTATAACTTTGTAATTGTGTTTATTCAGAGATTATGTATAGTTTGGGGAGATGTGTACAGATGCTGAGTTGACAAGGGGTGGACTGTGATGGTTAAGACTGTGTGTCAACTTGGCTGGGCCATGATTCTCAGTGTTTTGGCAGTTGTATAATGTTGTGATCACTTTCCTGTTGAAATTTGATATGTGATCACCCCCACGATGGAATCTGCTGAGTGGTACTGGTGGGGGTGGGGCCTGTGGCGGCTCACCATCCCCTCAGCCTTACTCTCTCTACCTTCTGCTTTCTACTTCCTTCCTGCTTGCCTTTCAAAGGTTGCTGGCTTGTTCTGCATCCAGCAGCTGTCTCTTGTCTGACCTCTGATTCTTGGTACTTGAGCTAGCAGCTTACCTGTCCATCTTGGGATTTGTGGATCTTCACAGACTGTGAGCAAGAGTCCTGCTCCCTGATCTGCTGATCTTGGGTTCGCCAGCCCCTGCAGCTACATGAATCAGGAGAAACCTTGTGGTCTTGCCTGCTGACCTTGGGGATTCCTCAACCTTCACAGCCTATGAGTGGGAGCCCTGCTCTCTGACCTGTTCATCTTGGGTTCATCAGCTTCTGCAGCTCCGTGAATTGGGAAAGGCCTCTATCCTGATCCAAGGAATCGGGAATTTCCAACCCCCACAATAGTGTGAGCTATTTCTTTGATATAAATCTTTCTCTTTATATATTTATACACTTTACCGGTTGTGCTTCTCTAGAGAACTCATCCTAAGACACAATCCCACTTGGGAATAGGTTTTTCTTTGTAATGTTAATGAGTCCATATTAATGTAGGGTATGATATGTCTTAAACCTACTCACTTTTGTGATGTGAAAAGAACATATTGGGCACAGAGACAAGTAAGCATAAGTGGAAGGGAAGATAGGTGCCACATGGAGATCTCCAAGGAATGCCAAGAAGAATACTAGAGAAGCAGAGACAAGGATTTTCCCCCAAAGCAGAGACAGAGACTTTACTTAGAGCGAGCACCCTAAATTTGAACTTCTGGCTGCCTCCTAAACTGAGAAAATAAATTTCTGTTCATTAAAGCCACCTACTTGTGGTATTTGTGTTACAGTAGCACTAGGAAACTAAGTGCATTCAAGGATATCTCATTGTTGTTGTTGTTAGGTGCTGTCAAGTCAGTTCCAACTCATAGTGACCCCATGTACAACAGAATGAAACACTGCCTGGTTCTGCACAATCCTCATAATTGTTGTCATGCTTGAGCCCATTTTTGCAGCCACTGTGTCAATCCATCTCATTGAGGGTTTTCCTCTTTTTTGCTGACTTTCCACTTTACCAAGCACGATGTCCTTCTTCAGGGACTGATTCCTCCTGATAATATGTCCAGAGTATGTGAGATGTAGTCTCACCATTCTTGCTTCTAAGGAGGATTCTGGTTGTCCTTCTTCCATGACAGATTTATTCATTCTTTTGACAGTCCATGGTATATTCAGTATTCTCTGCAAACACCGTAATTCAAAGGCATCAGAAACAGGTATCAGAACCAGGTACATCCCAAGGGTGATGGGATTTTAATGGAAGCAGAGGAATAGTTGATGAGGCCTTTGCATGGTAAGGCGCTGTAACTGAACTACTGCATAAAGCTAGGAGTCACCCATTCATGAAAACAAGGAAGGAAGGAAGGAAAGGAGAAAGGAAGGAAAGAAGGAAGGAAGGGAGGGAGGGAGGGAAGGAAGCAAGGAGGGAAGGAAGGAAGGAAGGGAGCAAGGAAGGAAGGAAGGAAAGGAGAAAGGAAGGAAGGAAAGAAGGAAGGAAGGGAGGGAGGGAGGGAAGGAAGCAAGGAGGGAAGGAAGGAAGGAAGGGAGGAAGGAGGGAAGGAGGGAAGGAGGGAAGGAAGGGAGGAAGGAAGGAAGGGAGGAAGGAGGGAAGGAGGGAGGGAAGGAGGGAAGGAAGGAGGGAAGGAGGGAAGAAAGGAGGAAAGGAAGGGAGGAAGGGAGGAAAGAGAGAGAGAAAGAGAGAGGAAGGAAGGAAGGAAGGAAGGAAGGAAGGAAGGAAGGAAGGAAGGAAGGAAGGAAGGAAGGAAGGAAGGAAGGAAGGAAGGAAGGAAGGAAGGAAGGAAGGAAGGAAGGAAGGAAGGAAGGAAGGAAGGAAGGAAGGAAGGAAGGAAGGAAGGAAGGAAGAAAAAACCAAACCTGTTACCTTAGAGTCAATTTCCAACTCATAGCAACCCAATAGGTCAGAGTAGAACTGCACCATAGGGTTTTCAGTTTTGTAATCTTTATGGGAACAGACTGCCACATCTTTCTACCAAGGAGCTGCTGGTGGGTTTGAATCACCAAACTTTTGGTTAGCAACCAAGCTATTAACCACTGTGCCACCAGGGCTCCTTCATCCATTAAAGAGGAGATGAAATTCCTCTCTCCTACAGCCTAGAGTCAACACAAGGAAGTTTGATAGCTTCATGGAACTGTGGATAGAAAAGTTAATGGAGGGAAAGCAAAACCCCAAGCTAGGTCAACACAAATGACCTCCATAACTGGACACCCTAGGGGTCTGGAATCCTAAAGTCAAAATATAATACTCCTCTGGAATAAATTAAACCTATAGGATCACAGCAAAGACATTTGAAATTGCCAGTGAGTATTTCCCAGGTCCCAGAACATGAGGGGCTTCCATAGAAAACAATTCTTTTTAAAGATAAGTTCATGATTAAACAAAAGACACATAAGGAAACAAACTGCCTTGAGAAGGAGTAGTCAAAAGAATACATTAAGAACTACAGTTAACAAAGCAAACTGAGAGAGTCCTTAAATTAGGCAAGCTCAAAAATAAAGACAGAGGAAATTCCACAAGACAAGAGAAGGACATTGTGGGAACAGAATAGGTAAATTGAAAAAGAAATAAAGATAAATCATAGAAATAAAAATATGGCTAAATGAATTTAGAATCCAGTGAATGGGTTGGTAGACTAATGTACCTGAAAAGGCAATAATGAAAGCTATAGTTGAAGAAATAATCCATGATGTAGCAAGCAGAGATTAAGATATGGAAAAGAAAAAAGAAGCATAAGAGACAAAGGGATAGAATGAGAAGTATCATTATGCATCTGATGAAAAACACAGGATTTCACACACTACCTACCTAAACTAACACAAACTGAGATAGAAAATCTTAACAGACCTAAAACAAGAGACTGAAGAGGCAATAAAAAACAAAACAAAAGCCCTGGCCCAGATACCACACAGGAGAATCCTAACAAATATTAAGAGAAGAGCTTGCACCAGTACTACTCAAACTATTTCAGAGCATAGAAAGGGAACGAATACTGCCAAATTCATTCAAGAAGCCAGCATAACCCTGACAACAAAGCCAGGCAAAGACACCACCAAAAACAAAACAAAACAACAAAAAAAAAGCTAATATCTCTCATGAATATAGATGTAAAACCAATAGAATTCAGCATCTTATCAGAAAAAAAAAAAATACACCATGACCAAGCAGGATTCGTACCAGGTATGCAAAGATGATTCAACTTTAGAAAATCATTCAACCTAATCCACCACATAAATAGAACAAAGGAAAAGAATCACACAATCATTTCAATCATTGCAGAAAAGGTATTTGATAAAGTCCAACACCCATTCCTGATAAAATCTCAATAGAAGGGGAATTCCTCAGCATAATAAAGGCCATTTAACATATTGGAAGTAATCAGGATCTTTTCATTGCTTTCTGTCTCTTGCCCAGTTAAGTAGGAAGCATATATATTTAGGAAACCCTGGTGGTGTAGTGGTTAAGAGCTATGGCTGCTAACCAAAAGGGTGGCAGTTCAAATCCACCACGCGCTCCTTGGAAACCTTATGGTGCAGTTCTACTCTGTTCTGTAGGGTCACTATGAGTCGGAATTGACTCAATGGCAATGGGCTTTATACAAAACAAGCAGCCAACATCATTCTCAATGGAGAGAGGCTGAAAGCATTCCCCCTGCTATTTAACATTGTGCTGGAAGTCCTAGCTAGAACGATAAGGTAAGAAAAAGAAATAAAGGACATCCAAATTGAAAGACAAGAAGTAAAATTATCCCTATACATAGATGATATGATCCCATACACAGAGAACCCCAAAGATTCCACAAGAAAACTATTAGAACTAATAGAGTCAGTACAGTAGCAGGATACAAAATTAACACAAAAATCAGTTATATTCCTATACACCAACTAAGAGAATTTTGAAAAGGAACCCCTAAAGGAGATAGAATACTTAGGAATAAACCTAACTGTATAGAATCTATAAGATCTATACAAACAAAACTACACAACACTATTGCAAGAAACTAAAAAAGACCTACATAAGTGGAAAAACATACCATGTTCGTGGATAGGAAGGCTCAATATTGTGAAAATGTCAATTCTACCCAAAGTAATCTACAAATACAACACAATCTTGATCCAAATACTAACAACACTTTTTAATGAGATGAAAAAAATAATCACCAACTTCATATGGAGAGGGAAGTGGTACTGGATAAGCAAAACATTATTGGAGAAAAAGAACAAAGCAGAAGGCCTCACACTACCTGATCTCAAAACTTATTATACAGCCACAGTAGTCAAAACTGCCTGTTACTGGTACAGTGACACATAGACCAATGGAACAGAATCAACAACCTGGGCTTAAATCCACCCCTCTATGGTCAGCTGATCTTTGACAAAGAACCAAAGTCCATTAAATGGGGAAAAGACAGTCTTTTTAACAAATGGTGCTGGCAAAACCAGATGTCCATCTGTAAAAAGCTGAAACAGGACCCATACCTCACGACACTCAAAAACTAACTCAAAATGGATCAAAGACCTAAATATGAAACCTAAAATGATAAAGACCATGGAAGAAAAAATAGGAACAACATTAGGGGCCTTAATACGTGGCATAAATACAATGCAAACCATAAATAACAATGCACAAACACCAGAAGATAGATAACTGGGAGCTCCTAAAAATTAAACACTTATGCTCAACAAAAGATTACACCAAAAGAGTAAAAAAGAGAATGTACAGACTGGGGAAAAAAAATTTGGCTACAACATATTCCACAAATGTCTAATCTCTAAAATCTATAGAATACTTCAACACCTCAGTAACAAAAAGACAAATAATCCAATTAAAAAATGGGCAAATGATATGAACAAACACTTCACCAAAGAGGACATTCAGGCAGTTAACAGACTCATGAGGAAATGCTCATGACCATTAGCCATTAGAGAAATGCAAATCAAAACTATAATTAGATACCATGTCACCCTGACACTACTGGTACTAATTCAAAAACACAGAAAATAATGAATGTTGGAGAGGTTGTGGGGAGATTGAAATGCTTATGCACTGCTGGTGGGGATGTAAAATGATGCAACTATGGAAAACAATATGGCACATCCTTAAAAATCTAGAAATAGAAATACAATATGATCCAGCAGTCCCACTCCTAGAAATATATCCTAGAGAAACAAGAGCCATCACATGAATAGACATATGTACACTCATGTTCATTGCAACACTATTCACGATAGCAAAAGGGTAGAAACAACCTAAGCACCCAACAACAGATGAATGGATAAACACACTATGGTACATATATACAATGGAATACTACACAACAATAAAGAACAATGATGAATCTGTGAAATGTCTAACAACATGATTGAATCTGGAGGGCATTATGCTGAGTGAAATAAGCCAATCACAAAAGGACAAATACTACGTAAGACCAAATTATAAAAACTCAAGAAAAGGTTTACACACATTAAAAAAAAAAAATCTTTGATGGTTATGAGGGAGGGAAGCGTTTGGGAGAGGAAATTACTAACTAGATAGTAGACAAGTGTTAACTTTGGTGACAGGAAAGACAACACACAATATAGGGGAAGTCAGCACAACTTGACCAAGGCAAAGCCATAGAAGCTTCCTAGACACATCCAAACACCTTGAGGGACTGAATTGCTGGGGCTGAGGGCTGGTGACTGTGGTCTCAGGGGACATTTAGGTCAACTGGCACAACATAGTTCATAAAGAAAATGTTCTACATCCTACTTTTGTGAGTACTGTCTGGGGTCTTAAAAGCTTTTGAGCAGCCATCTAAAATACACTTATTGGTCCCAGCGCATTTGGAGCAAATGGTAATGAAGAAAACCAAAGACACAAGGAAAATATTAGTCCAAAGGACTAACGGACCACATGAACCACAGGCTCCACCAGCCTGAGCCCAGAAGAACTAGACCATTCTGACAGGAATCACAATAGAGGGTCCCGGACAAAGAGGGAGAAAAATGTAGAACAAAATTGAAATTCACACAAAAAGATGAGACTTACTGGTCTGATAAAGGCTGGAGGAACCCCAGAAACTATGGCCCCTGGAAACCCTGCTAACTCAGAACTAAAGCCATTCCCGAAGTCCACCTATTAGACAAAGATTAGACAGACCTGTAAAACAAACAATAACACACGTGAGGAATGTGCTTCTTAATTCAATCAAGTATACAAGATGAAATGGGTAACATCTGCCCAAAAGCAAAGATGAGAAGGCAGGAAGGGACAGGGAATCTGGACGAATGGCCACGGGGAACCTGGGATGTAAAGGGAAAGCGGGAGAGGGCTGACACATTGTGAGGATTGCAACCAATGCCACAAAACAATTTGTATATAAATTTTTGAATGAGAAACTAATTTGCACTGTAAACTTTCACCTAAAACACAATTAAAAAATTTTTTTAAATGATTTATTCATTTATTTTGGTGATCTGAGAGTGTAGTAGGTTTTCAAACTGTAATTCAAAGCCAGGAGCGATAAAAAAATCTCAATAAAGCAAAGTCAAATAAATTACAAGCTGGAAAAATAATATTTGCCAATTATATCATACGTGAAGGACTAATTTCTAAAATATTTTAAGGTGTCAGTGGCCCATGAATAAAACAGAAAAAGGAAATTAAAATTAGTTAACAGAAAGTAAGTAAATTGCCCTTAAAAAATCAAAAGATGCTGAATTTCATCCATATCCCAGACCAAAAACTAAACCCAGTCCTGTCGAGTCGATTCCAACTCATAGCGACCCCATAGGACAGAGTAGAACTGCCCGTTAGAGTTTCCAAGGAGCGCCTGGCGGATTTGAACTGCCGATCCTTTGGTTAGCAGCCGTAGCACTTAACCACTACGCCACCAGGGTTTCCTCATCCATATTAGCTAGTATTTACTAAGTACTTCCTGTGTGCCAGGACCTGTGCTTTACATCTCCACAACAACCACTGTTTGAAGTAGGGACTCTTACTATCTCCATTTTATAGATGAGGAAACTGAAGCACGGAGAGGTTAAGAAACTTTCCCAAAGCCATTCAGCTAGTAAGTTGTTGATGTTGGGTGCCGTTGAGTTGATTTTCGACTCATAGTGACTCTGTGCAATAGAGCAGAACTGTCTCATAGGGGTTTCTGGGCTGTAATCTTTACAGAAACAGATTGTCAGGTCTTTCTGCCCCAGAGCTGGTGGGTGGGTTTGAACCACCAACCTTTCAGTTAGCACTTGAGTACCTATGAAGATTTAAACTCAGGCAGCCTGACCATAGACACCTCCAATATTCTGCACTGTCTCTCAGTCCAATGAGAAATAAAAATTTAAAATGTGGTCAGATACGCTTTATTTGTCTCTCAGATTCAGACAGATAACAGGAGTTTAATATACCGTGGTGGGGATCCAGAAAAACAGGCATCCTCGTATATTGCTGATAGGAGTGTAAATGGGTATGGCCTCCATGGAGAACATTTGTCAATATCCGTCACAATCCACATACATATAGTGCCAGCCCTTTAGGCAACATGTTACCCCATCTACACTTATGGCTGTTCGTATGATTCCTCTTTTCCTTAAAATTTAGAAATAGAGCCCGAATAAGCGTGTGGTGATGAATTTTATCCTTTGCAAAAAGACCGAGACTGTTGGACCAAGGGAAGTGTTACAAGAGTTGGGCAATGGCTGGTGGTTGCCTCACAGCCCACAGTTCTTGATGGTCCCAAGCCATGTCTACTCCCCAAACTGTTCCAAAGCAGCCTCCTAACTTCAACTCCCTGGCCTTCTTTAGAATCCTTGGCAGACAGGGTTTGCCACTCCCTGGAGGCCACCAGGCCAGTGGGCAGCCTGATTTGAGTGCACTGCAATAGACAGATCCAGCAGAAGGAGGACTACCAGAGCATTGGCTGCTTGGGATTTGCCTGGTCAGCTTGGGAAACCCATCCATGGAGTTAAGTCATCCATTCCTAGGCTTCAAACTATTGCGTATTTTCTTCCACGCTCAACATGCATTCCATTACCATTTCATTTCATTCAGCAAGTTTCTGGCCTATATATTAAATAAATTCAATAACATTCAACATATATTTTTGTTGAATAAATAAATGGATGGAGCTTGAACTATTCCACTCCTAGGCTGCCAATAATTCTTGGCTTTCTGCCCCTGAACTCATACACTACGGAGTGGCAGTCATGTTGTAGTTTATCCTCTCCTTCTCACCTCCAGGGAATTTATCTCTTAAAATCACATTCCCATACTTCAATTCACTCTCTAATCATCTACTGAGCCTGGGTCTTCAGGCTCAGCACAAAAGCACAGATGGGCCCGAGACGATGCGTCCAATCTGTTGAGATGCTGTGGGTGACTGTATACTCAGACTTCTTAGAAAGGGCATATGGAGAGTGTAGTATACACCCTGGAAGGCCCCAGGAAGGGTCATTGCTCCCCTACTGGCTGTGCCAGTTGGTCCAGGTACAGTACTTTTCCTTTTTTTCCAGATGCAGAAAGGCTCAAATATTTGTGGTGGCTTCTTCCATATAGCTCTTGAGACTTTCAACAACCATCCATCAACAATCTTGGAGAGTAGTTTGAAATTTCATCCTTAAATCGGTTGTATCTCTTCTAATAGAACCTACTTCTAAAATTTTTATGTGCTGCCACCAGATGGAGATAGAGAGTCAAAATTAGAGCCTGTATGCTGAGTGTTATGACATTCATTGCACACAGGGCTAACCCGTTAATCCTTTATATATGTTAGCTCACTAATCTTTTATTTAAATACCACATTAATTCTGTCATCAGCTCTATAAGGACTGCAGATGAGGACAATGAGGCTCAGAGAGCTTATGTAGTTGGTCTAACATCTCAAAGTTTTTAAGCTGAAGATTTCTCAGGCATGTGGTCAGAAATTTTCAGGGGTATTTTCTGCCTTAAAATATCTTTAAAGCAGCTTCTAACTAAGTTAGACATATACTTATCAAATGACCAAGCAATCCCCTCCTAAGTATTTACCCAAGAGAAATGAACACATATGTCCACACAAAGACCTGTACACAAATATTTTTTTTTTATAGTAGCTTTTTATTCATAATAGCCCCAAACTGAAAACAACTCAAACATCCATCAACTGATGAATAGCTGAACAAATTGTGGTACAGTCATACAATGGACGAGATCCCAGAAATAAAAACATACCAACTGCTGATAAGTTGAAATGACATGGGTTAATCATAAAAGCATAATGATAAGTGACAGAAGCCAGACATAAAAAGTTACAAATTGCATCATTCCATTTATGTAACATTCTGGAAAAAGCAAAATTACAGATACAGAAATCGTATCAGCAGTTGCTGGGGAGTTGGGAGGCATAGGATTGACAGTAAAAAGTTTCAAAGGAACTTTTTGGAGGGATGGAAATAGTCTCTATCCTCATTGCAATGGTGTTTACTTCACTGCATACACTTGTAAAAACTTATCAGTCTGTATACTTACTCAGTGTGAATTTTATTATATCTAAATTACATCTTAATAAACCTGACTTAAAACAAAACATATAAGAAACAAACTTGCAATTCATAATGAAATAGTTTATATATGGTACTTGTCGCATATTATTTCTGTATGCTTTCAAATCACATCTGATTCTGTAAAGTTCTATGCTGTTATGATGTTTTTATGATGCTTTTAAGCACCTATGTATAAGTCGTTTATAATGTGAAGTTAGAAATAATTTCTGAACTTAGAAATAGAAACGTATATTTCTATAATATTCTTTAACCATTAACCATAAGTCATTAAAAAGTTGTTCTAGCCTTGAAAATACATAACAGGAGTATGTGAAGTAGGTCGTAAATAACTTCCCTAAGTTGGGCTGTGCACCTGCACTCTCTGATAATGGAATGTAACATTAACCAAATCTCTATAAATTAATCAAACATAAATATGTCACTAAGTGTTTTAGTTATCTAGAACTGCTGTAACAGAAATACCACAAGCGGATGGCTTTAACAAAGAGAAATTTATCCTCTCACAGTATAGAAGGTTACAAGTCCAAATTCAGGATGTTGGCTCCAGGGGAAGGCTTTCTCTCTTTGTTGGCGCTGGAGAAAGGTCCTTGTCCTAAATCTTCCCCTGGTCAAAGAGCTTCTCAGGTGCAGGGAACCCGGGTCCAAAGGACGAACTCTGCTACTGGTGCTGCTTTCTTGGTGGTATGAGGTCCTCAACTCTCTGCTTGCTTCCCTTTCCTTTTATCTCTTGAGAGATAAAAAGTGGTGCAGGCCACACCCCAGGGAAACTCCCTTTACCTTGGATCAGGGAGGAGACCTAAGTAAGGGTGGTATTACAATTCTACCCTAATCCTCTCAACATAAAACTACAATCACAAAATGGAGGGCAACCACACAATACTGGGAATCATGGCCTAACCAAGTTGATACACACATTTTGGGGGGGACATAATTCGATCCATGATACTAAGCAATTCCCGTAATTTTTAATTTATTAACTTGACCTTGAAAAGTGTAGTAAACAAGAATATAAATATGTCATACAACAATTCCCTAATTAGCAATAAAACCAAAAAACTAAACCCATTGACATCAAGTTGATACCAACACATAGCGACTCACAGGACAGAGTAGAACTGGCCCATAGAGTTTCCAAGTATCAGCTGGTGGATTTGAACTGCTGACTTTTTGATTAGCAGCTGAGCTCTTAACCACTGCACCACCGATGGCAATAATGCATAATATAAATTAATAAAACATAAATATGTCATACAACAATGCCCTTATCTGGCAATAAAACATACCAAATACAGTTGAACATGACAGCACCCAGGGATTTCTGCTCATTTTCAGAGAAGACAGAAACAAAAGATCTCTCTGTCTGAAGACTGAGAAGACTGCTAAGACAGCTTGTCACAACTGACCTCAGACCCTGGCTACAGGGGACCTCCTCTGAGTTGGAAGGGTGGTCAAGTCTCCTCCTCGAGATCACTTGTTAAAGGTAAAAGGCTGAAGTCTAAAGATTTAGATGCTAACGTTTAAACTAACATTGTTATTGTTAATTCTGGTTCTCCAAAGCTAAGTGAATGTCTTGAAGTCTTACTTGTGTGCCTTGCCACGACTACTT
This sequence comes from Elephas maximus indicus, assembly GCF_024166365.1. Lineage (NCBI taxonomy): Eukaryota > Metazoa > Chordata > Mammalia > Proboscidea > Elephantidae > Elephas > Elephas maximus. Next base: position 170,343,672 of record NC_064821.1, on the reverse strand, counting down.
TGCAATAAACTAAATGAGTTTACATATGATAAACCTGAACATTTTTGCAGATATTCTTAGGATAAAATTGTCCAGGACAGTACTCTTTAAATTATCTCTGATTTTTCTGAGCAACTTTATCTGCAATTTAATTTTCATTTTCACCTTTAATCACTTGCAAGTGCTCCTGGAGCAGGGATTGTTATACTTTTAGACATACATAGATGGATTTCAGAGGTTAATGAAACCTCTGAAACTAGGGGCAAAACTTCGTGCATATATGAAAATGGGTATACATGGAAAAAAGTTTCATAACTTTCATTGTTTTCAAAGTGAGTCCCCCCAAAATGAAGGTAACACTGTGCTGTGTCCTAAGAAAAGAGGCTGTACTGTTGTGTGGTTTTAACTGTGAAAGAGTGGATCTCAGCATCTTGCAGGTGGTGAAGCTGAGTTATAAAGAGGAAAAGTCTTGAAGAAGGAGCCCTTGGGGCCCGTATTCCTGGTGGTGGGTGAAATGATGAAGGTGCTTCAAAAAAGAGTCTTCAGGAAAGTGACCACAGTATGCCACGAGAAATAGTTGCACCATGGGCTGTTCTTAATACTCAAAGAGTTCTCAGCAGGAGTTAGAAACAAGTTCTTACATAATCTTGAAGCAGTCTGAGTGAAGTAAGTATGAAACATATATATATATATACACATACATAAGCACCCATCACCAAACCACTGCCGTCAAGTCTATTACCGACTCATAGTGACCCTATAGGACAGAGTAGAACTGCCCCACAGAGTTTCCAAGGAGCACCTGGTGGATTTGAACTGCTGACCTTTTGGTTAGCAGCCAATCTCTTAACCACTGTGACACCAGGGTTCCATATATATATATATGTGTGTGTGTGGCATAGTGGTTAAGTGCTACAGCTGCTAACCAAAAGGTCAGCAGTTCAAATCCACCAGGCGCTCCTTGGAAACTCTGTGGGGCAATTCTACTCTGTCCTATAGGGTCACTATGAGTCGGAATCGACTTGATGGCAACAGGTTCGGTTTTGGTTTCGTGTGTGTATACCAAGGCAAAAAACAAAAAACCCACTGCCGCTCAATTGAATTCTAACTCATAGCATCCTTACAGGACAGAGTAGAACTGCCGTCTGGGATTTCCAAGTCTGTAATCTTTACAGAAGCAGACTGCCACATTTTTCTCCCTCAGAGCGGCTGGTGGGTTCAAACCACTGACCTCCTGGTTGGCAGCTGAGCACTTTAACCACTGTGACACCAGGATTCCTTACATGTAGATATATATATACACACACACATACAGATACATATATATATATACATGTCATGGGTTGAATTATGTTCCCCCAAAATGTATCAAGCTTGGGTAGGCCACGTGTGGTTGTCCTCCATTTTGTAATTTTCCTGTGTGTTATAAATCATAATCTTTGCCTGTGGTTAAAAGGATTAGGGTGGAATTGTAACACCAACTCTTACTTCGGTCACCTCCCTGACCCATGGTAAAAGGGGTTTCCCTGGGGTGTGGCCTGTACCACCTTTTATCTCTCAAGAAATAAAAGGAGAGGGAAGCAAGCAGAGAATTGGGAACCTCATACCACTAAGAAAGCAGCACCAGAAGCAGAGTTCATCCTTTGGACATGGGGTCCCTGCACCTGAGAAGTTCCTTAATCAGACGAAGATTAAGGACAAGGACCTTCCTCCAGAGCTGACACAGAGAGAAAGCCTTCCCCTGGAGCTGATGCCCTAGATTTGGACTTGTAACGTGCTATACTGTGAGATAATAAATTTCTCTTTGTTAAAGCATCCACTTGTGGTATTTCTGTTATGGCAGCACTAGATGACTAAGACAGAGTTTGGTATCAGGAGTGGGATGGTGCTCTAACAGATACCTAAAATGCGGACTTGGTTTTGAAACTGTGAATGGATAGAGTTGCAAAAGTGACAGAGGACCAGGGTAGCAGAGAACCTGCAGTGGCAGAGAAGTGGCAGAAGCAGAGAACCAACAGTAGCAGAACCAGGAGACCAGCACAAGACTGTGATGGAGCCGACCCGCAAAGCAAGAGAGCTGATTGCCCGTGTGCAGGAGGCTTCCCGGAGGAGTGGGGTACCTCTGGGCACTTATCGGTAGAGCTACAGAGCTTTGGAACATTTGCCCCAGAAGGGCAGATGCTAGCATGAGGCCTGAAGAGCTGAGAGGCCAAGAAACCAGGAAACAGAAGCTGAAGAGACAAGAAACACAAGAAGCTGAGCTGCCTCAGTCTCAAAAGGTATGGCCATGACCTCAGGGGTTTTGAAGGGTGGAGCCATGGCCTCTGGTGTTTCTAAGGGTGGAGTTGCCACTCAGGTGGACTAGGAGAATGGTGTGTCTAAAGCCAAGGGAGCAGAGTTGCTGTCCCAGTGGGTCTGGAAGGCAGAGTTGAAACCCAGGGCTGAGGGGTCTCCACTCAGAATATGTGGCCAATACCCAGAGGCTGGAAGGCAGGGTTATTATGTAAACTGTCTCAGAGAACAGAGGATTATTTTCAAAGCTTTGAGGGCTAACGTAATGTGCTCTGCTGACTTGCTTGGTGCCTGTTGTCCCTTCTTTCCCTTCAGTTTCTCCCATTTGTAATGGAAATGTCTAGCTTGTGCCTGTTCTGCCATTGTACCCTTGGAAACAGACAACTTGGATTCTAGATTTCACAGTTGAAGAGGAATTTTTGGATTTTGGACTTGGAGTTAAGACTTTTGCTATGATATGATGGGGTGAATATGTTTTGCGTGTTGCAAAGGTGTGATTTTTGGGGGGCCAAAGGGTGGAATGTCATGGATCGAATCATGTCCCCCCAAAAATGGATCAGCTTGGTTAGGTCATGTGTGGTTGCCCTCCATTTTGTAATTTTTCTATGTGTTATGAATCTTAATCTTTGCCTGCAGGTAAAAGGGTTTTTTTTTTTTTTTAAATAACACTACCCTTACTTAGGTCACCCCCTGCTCCAAGGTAAAGGGAGTTTCCCTGGTGCGTGGCCTGCACCACCTTTTATCTCTCAAGAGATAAAAGGAAAGGGAAGCAACAGAGAGTTGAGGACCTCATACCACCAAGAAAGCAGCACCAGCACCAGGAGCAGAGCACGTTCTTTGGACACAGGGTCCCTGCACCTGAGAAGTTCCTTGATCAGGGGAAGATTGAGGACAAGGACCGTCCTCCAGAGCTGACACAGAGAGAAAGACTTCCCCTGGAGCCAACACCCTAAATTTGGACTTGTAACCTGCGCAACGGGTTTATACTGTGAGAAAACAAATTTCTCTTTGTTAAAGCCATCTATTTGTGGTATTTCTGTTATGGCAGCACTAGATGGCTAAGACAATACACATATATATTTAGTATATTGTACTGCATCACGCATTTATTATATATAATTTTTGGAAATTCTGGTGGTATAGTGGTTAAGTGCTACAACTGCTAACCAAAAGGTCAGCAGTTTGAATATATAATATAGCAACATCAAGGAGCCTTGGTGGTGCAATGGTTAAGTGCTTGGCTGCTAACCAGAGGGTTGAGGGTTAGAACCCAACCAAGGAGACTGCAGAAGAAAGATCTGGCTCCCATAAAGATTATAGCCTAGGAAACCCTGTGGAGCAGTTCTACTCTGTCACATCGGGTCACCACAAGTCAAAACCTACTTGTCGGCACCTTTAATAATTACAATAGCAACATTTAGGTAAATTAAAACATTTGGCACAAACACATATTAGAGCAATTGACTATGCAAGAAGGAGAATGGAGTAGGGTATGGAGATAAAGAGAATGGATGAATGTGTAGGTATGTATATACATACAAGGCAAAAAACAAACAAAAATCTCCACTGCTGTCAAGTTGATTATGGCTCACAGTGATCCTATAGGACAGGGTAGAACTACCCCATACTGTTTCCAAGGAGAGGCAGGTGGATTTGAACTGCCAATCTTCTGGTTAGCTGCTGATCTCTTAACCACTGCACCACCAGGGCTCCGACATAACAAGGCATGAGAGAAGAAAACCCAAGGAGTACAAATTAGAGGAGTTTGGTCTACTGGTTAATTATTCTGTTCCACAGAAAGTTTACCTATTGATGGGAAAAGTTCACCTGTGGCGTGCTGCTGTTGTTTGGGCCCCTCCTGACCTTTTTCTGTCTTTTATGTCTGAGTATGATCTAGGGCCCCTAATGTCTGGCTAACTTCATGGTCAGAGTACAATATAGAATCATGGACCCTCACCAGGAAAGACAAAGGTCAACTATTTATATGTGATCTGTCTTATTTCCAAAATAATTTAAGATGGCTTAATGATCATTCCAGATTAGTAGTCTTATTTTTCTGTCTTCTTCTTATTCAAACATTCTCCTTCCTCCAACACTTTCCTAGAAAACTCTTTTCTTCTTCATTACTCCCAGATCTGACCCTTCTGATGAGGTAGAATATTATTTGCCAAACATTTCCTTTATTAAAATCCTATTTTCTTATTTTTATTTGTAAATCTTTTGTTTTCCTGAGGTCTATCTACTCTCTTTCATGCAGCTCTAACAAGTGGACTTCCCGGGAGCAACTCTGAGAATGTGGACTCTCAAATTAGCAGTCTCTTGTGAAAGAGATTCTGAAAAGATAAGAGGCAGGAAAGAGCTGTTGATCCAGGTGTGAATTAAAGTAGAATTCTAAACAGTAAAGTCAGGAAAAAAAATTTAAGACAAAGTTGGGGGAAGAAAACTTTAAAATAAAAATTGTTCATAGTAGGGACTTGTGTTAATATCTGTAATTTGTAACCATTCTATTCTCTTCTCTGTTACAACGAACTAACAAAAGGTGATCTTCCATTGTGCCCTATAAGAAACAAGACTTTTCTAACAACCTCCTTCAGAGCTGACTGCTGTGGCCTTTAAATGTAACCTACAATCTGCTTTGCCAAGTTAGTTAATGATTGGTTGCCCCTAGATAATGTTCAAATGGATATCTCTGATTTCTAAAGGTATAAATTAGTTTCCAATATCTTAGTATGAAAATTTTCAAACCCATGGAAAAGTTGAAGTAATTTTTACAAGGAACATTGTAAAAATAGATTCTACCAATAATATTTTGTGATACTTGCTTTATGACCTATCTATTCATCTATCCTTCCCTCCACTTATTTAACAATCCTTGTTTTTATGCATTTCATGATAAATTGCATACATCTATAAAAGCAAAAAAAAAAAAAAAAAACCTTGCTGCCGAGTTGATTCTGACTCATAGAGACCCTATAGGACAGAGTAGAACTGCCCCATAGGGTTTCCAAGCAGTACCTGGTGGATTCAAACTACACCACCAGGGTTTCTGCACACATCTATAAGTGAAGATAAATATTTTGTTTGTTTTCTTTTTTTAGAAGAACCTCAAAAATTAAATCAAAGACTCGTAGATTCATTATCTTATAAACAATATCTGGTAATAATTACTGTTACTGCAGTACCCAAAATATTCTTATTTTTTCTGTGAAGTGGAAGCAAGTTCATGTGCCAAGAGATAGGAAATAAATGTAATGTTTTGACTGAGGAGAGAAGTGAAGAATTTGAATAGCCACTGAAAGACAGAAAAAAGGCTGATTTCTGGTGTGTAAGAGAATTAGCAGGCAGTGCAGTGAAGAACTGACACCACATTTTTTGAAATGGCACAATCTGCATGTTTGTGTTATATTTGCCATCAATACAAATGGGAGTAAAAGGGCCAGATGGTTGAATTAATCCATGTGGGGTGATGTCACAGGAAGACTATGAGGCAAGAGAATTGAGGATGCTAAAAAAAAGAGAGTTAATGGGATATACCCTAGAGAAATAAGAGCCTTTACACAAACAGATATATGCACACCCATGTTCAATGCAGCACTGTTTACAATAGCAAAAAGATGGAAGCAACCAAGGTGCCCATCAACAGATGAATGGATAAGAAAATTATGGTATATTCACACAATAGACTACTACGCATTGATAAAGAACAATGATGAATCCGTGAAACATTTCATAACATGGAGGAATCTGGAAGGCATTATGCTGAGTGAAATTAGTCAGTTGCAGAAGGACAAATATTGTATAAGACCACTATTATAAGAACTCGAGAAATAGTTTAAACAGAGAAGAAAATATTCTTTGATGGTTACAAGAGTGGGAGGGAGGGAGGGAGAGAGGTATTCACTAATCAGATCGTAGACAAGAACTATTTTAGGTGATGGGAAAGACAACACACAATACAAGAGAGGTCAGCACAACTGGACTAAACCAAAAGCAAAGAAGTCTCCTGAATAAACTGAACGGCCAGTTGAAGTCCAGTGCAGCAGGGATGGGGGTTTGGAGACTATGGTTTCAGGGGACATATAGGTCAATTGGCATAATAAAACCTATTAAGAAAACATTCTGCATCCCACTTTGGAAAGTGGCATCTGGAGTCTTAAACACTAGTAAGCAGCCATCTAAGATGCTTTAATTGTTCTCAACCCACCTGGAGCATAGGAGAATGAAGAACACCAAAGATACAAGGTAATTATGAGCACGAGAGACAGAAAGGGCCACATAAACCAGAGGCTACATCAGCCTGAGACCAGAACTAAATGGTGCCCGGCTACAACCGAAGACTGCCTGGGCATAGAACACAACATAGAACCCCTGAGGGAGCAGGAGAGCAGTGGGATGCAGACCTCAAATTCTCATAAAAAGACCAGGCTTAATGGTCTGAATGAGACTAGAAGGACCCCGGTGGTCATGGTCCCCAGACCTTCTGTTGCCCCAAGACAGGAACCATTCCCAAAGCCAACTCTTCAGACAGGGATTGGACTGGACAATGGGATAGAAAATGATATTGGTGAACAGTGAGCTTCTTGGATCAAACAGGCACATGAGACTATGTTGACATCTTCTATCTGGAGGGGAGATGGGAGGGTGGAGGGGGTCAGAACCTGGCTGAATGGACAGGAAAAAAGAGAGTGAAGGGAAGGAGTGTGCTGTCTCATTAAGGGGAGAGCAACTAGGAGTATTAGGTGTGTATAAATTTTTGTATGAAAGACTTGATTTGTAAACTTTCACTTAAAACACAATAAAAATTAAAAAAGAAAAAGAATTAATAATGAGACTGTGAGTGCTCAGCTGCATACAGGTGGAAGTAAAAATTGGAGGGGATTATTAAATTTAGAACAAGGAGGAGGCAAAGGCAAAGTAATTGAATACCATTACCAGACTGTAGACGTAATGATGGTATGAGAGTGAGATAACTAGAAAGACACTAGACTGTAGTCATGGGTTCTTTTTATTTCAGAGATGGAGAGTGTGACGGTTAAGATTGTGTCAACTGGCTGGGCCATGATTCTCAGTGTTTATATGTGATCACTCCCATGATTGAATCTGCTGTAAGTAGCCAGTCAGTTGAAAGGAAGTTTCCTTGGGAGTGTGGCCTGCATCCAAATATAAGCAGATGTTCTGGCTTTTTTTTTTTTTTTTTTGCTCACTCTGGATCCTGCGGCTGCCTCTTGTTCATCTGACCTCTGGCTCTTGGGACTTGAGTTATCAGCTTATCTGCGGATCTTGGAACTCATCCATCTTCACATCCTAAGAGCAGAAACCCAAACTCTCTGACCTACCAATCTTGGGTACAGCAGACCCTGCAGCTAATTTAATTGAGAGAAGCCTCTATCCTGATACACAGACTTAGGACGTTTCAAGCTCTACAATCAAGTAAGCCATTTCCTTAATATAAATCTCACTCTTTATATATTTCTACACTTTACTGGTTTGCTTCTCTAGAGAACCCAGCCTAACACAGACAGTGATAAGGTATAAGAAGTGGTCAGGAATGCAGTGGCTGAAAGAAAGAAGAGATCAAGAAATTGGAATACAAAAAATTTGTTACTGCAGTTTCACAGGTTAGAGCTGCCTGAAGCAAACAGCAAATTCTTGAGACAGGAGTGAGGGAGTAAAGTAAGAAATAGGACTACCGGCCAACATGGCACCCTAGACAGGACAGTGCTGTCCCTCCACAGCAAAGACCCAAAAAACTAAGTAAAACAGAGACAAACATCACTCCTGGAACCTAAAGTGTCAAATGAAGAGATAAAGAACTCAGCCAAACACTGAATGGGATAAGAAACTGATAGAGGACAGAGAGCAAGGAGAGATACATGCTGAGGTTCCTTATCAGCTAATGCAGCAGGGATTCGCCATCTTGGACTCCTGTTGGAAATCACCTGACAGGGATCATGGGAAAGCAGCTTCATGGAGCTCCCAGCAGGTGACAGAACACACGGTAACAGGCGATACAGAGTTTCCCACCCCTCATCCTCTCCCCCCTGCTCTACCTCTGAGCTTCCTGGCTGGCTGTGGTGGCTTTGCCAGCTGTGAAGTGCAGTATCCATGCCTCTTGGATTCATCCCACCCACATCGCAGATCGGCAGACAGGGAGTACAGGAAAGCAGCTTCATGAAGTTCCCAACAGGAGACAGAACACCCGGTAACCAGCGATATATACTTCCCTAACCCTTACCCTTCTCCCCTCCTTCTTCGGCTGCCTCTGCATCCCACCAGCCATAGCCTCTTGGCCAGGAGGCAACTTCTTCCTCTCTGGGCTGCTTGGATTTGCCCCACGCACACTGGCAGGGTCCCTGAGCTGGTGTTGCTTCTTTCTGTCTCTTCTGGTTTCTTCTGTGCCTCCCACCACCTCCCTCTACTTTCTCTAGAACACATGGCTCCATGTGCCACCTTTGCTTCTTCTCAAAAGGCTGTGAAGACCTGCTTGACTGGGAACCACTTCCCTGGCCCATGACACCATGCTGGTGGGATCCCTGGGGCTTTTTTTTTTGCTTGTTTTGTTCTGTTTTGTTTGTTTTCTCTTTTCACAGTTAGGAGCCTCTTCTAGCCAGACTGCACTTCATGGCTTAGGTGCCACTCCCCCAAGCTGCACAGCCACGTAGGTAGGATCTGTAGGAGCATTTCTTTTCTTTCTTTCTTTTTTTTCTCTCCTTTTCCCTTTCATTTCACACTTCCCATCTGTCTATACTTATCTTTTTTTTCCTGTCTCCTGAATGCCTGTTGCTGTGTGACATCTATACCCCCTCTAGCCAGGCTATATTGCACAGCCTGGGAGATTTCACTGGTCTTCGCGGCCACACTGGTGGGACCACTGGGGAATTTTCTTTTCTTCTAGATACACTTTTGTCTTTTTACCTCTTTATTTTTTTTCAATTTTGCTTTTCTCTATTTCTCAGTTTCTCATCTCTCCACTTCAATGGCAAGCTCCCTTTGCACTCTTTTTTTTTCCTTTGTTGTTTGTTTTTGGCTCCTGTTTCTCTCTCCTCTGTCCCATGACCATATTAGCTCCATACATCACAACCTCCCACCTCTATCATGCCTACTTGTATTGTGTGCTGAACATCACACCTCTGAGAAGCACAGGCGTGGCCTACTGGAATCTGCCCAGTACTGATTCATGGCCCGCCCTGTCAGGCCTAGTAAATGCCACACACACACACACACACACACACACACAAAGACCCATCCCAGCTCCTCCCCTTCAGCTGGATCTGCCTGACTGCAACATAGCTGAGTGACTGGCCCCACCCACTGGAAGTGAAAAGTATCACAACTACAGACAAGCAAACAAAGAATGCACAGTCCACCTGCTCAAACATAACCAAATAAAACAAAAAAAAGGACAAAACAAACAAATATACAATCAAGAAATGAGGAAGACAACTACTGAATATCCTGAAGAAAGCAGATAATATCAAAACACACACACACATGCATATATATATATATATATATATATAGGACAGGATTGTTCCAGTCAGCATTCAAAATAAAACACCAGGTGCCTTTCCAGTAGAAGAAAAGGCACTAGAACTACCTGACAGGGAATTCAGATCTCTCATATTCAGGGCTATCCAGGAGTTGAAGCAAAAAACAGACAAAAATGAAGGAAAAATAGACAAATTTATGGAAAAGGGAGACCAAATCATGGAAAATACAGACAAAAAATGGAAGAATTCAGGGAAATAGTACATGAAAAAAAATGCCAAAATAAATTCACAAGTAGAAATCATACAAAAACTACAATTAGAAATCCAAAAGATAAACAACAAGGTTTCAGAAGTGGACAGTGTCATAGAAGGGCTGAGGAGTAAGTTTGAAATGATAGATGATAGGATCAGTGAAATTAAAGACAAACACTGGGATACAGCTCTCTTTGAGGAAAAATCAGAAAAAAGAAGGAAGAAAAATTAGGAAACCCTGAGAATGATGTGGGATGCAATCAAAAGCAAAAAATTTACAAGTGATTGGAGTGCCAGAACAGGGAGAGAAAACAGAAAACACAGAGAGGATCATTGAAGAATTGCTGACAGAAAATTTCCCTAATATCATGAAAGATGAAAAGCTGACTATTTAAGAAGCTCAATGAACCCCGTATAGGATAGACCCCAAAAGAAAACCACCAACATATATCATAATCACACTCAGTAAAACCAAAGGCAAAGAAAATATCCTACGAGCAGCTCAAGAAAAACAAAAAGTCACATACAGAGGAGAAACAATAAGACTAAGCTCTGATTATTCAGCAGAAACCATGCAGGCAAGAAGGCAATGGGATGACAAATATAAAACAATGAAAGAAAAAAAATTGCCAACCACAAAAAATATACACTGCAAAACTTTCATTCAGATATGATGGTGCAATTAAGAGATTTCCAGATAAACAGAAATTAAGGGAATATGCAAAAACCAGAACAAACCTACAAGAATTATTAAAGGGAGTCCTTCAGTCTGAAAACAAACAACATCAGACCACAGCCTGAATCTAGGACACAAGATTGTACCAGCCAGGTACCAGTGTTGGAAATGAACTCTCAAGGACTATCCAAAGCCAAAAGAACTGCAACAGGAAACCAGAGAGGGTAATCTGTAAATGACAACAATGTCAGAACAATAAAAGAGGAAATAAACAGTGTAGGTATAGAACTTCCTAATGGAGAGGAATGCAAGGTGATACCAAGTAATAATAGACTGTTTCAAACCTAGGAAGACAAGGGTGCATTTCAAGGTAACCACAAAGAAAGTTATCAAACCTACTCATGAAAATAAAGAAGGAAAACATAAAGCCTCAATAAAAACAAAATCTACAAAAACAAAAGAAATCCACAAACAAAAGGAACTCAGCACAGGAGAGTAAGAGGAACAAAGAAAATGTTAGCAACACAAAAAAGAAGCACTACAAAATGACAGCAATAAACTCACACCTATCAATAATTACGCTGACTGTAAATGGCCTCAATGCACCCATAAGGAGAAAAAGAGTGACAGAATGGACCAAAAAACAGGATCCATCACTATGCTGTTTACAAGAGACACACCTTAGACACAAAGACATAAATTTATTAAAAATCAAAGGATGGAAAAAATATATACCAAGCAAATAAGTACCAAAAAAGGCAGAAGTGGCAATACTAATCTCAGATAAAAGAGACTTTAATACAAAATCCACCATAAAAGACAAAGAAGGGCACTATATAATGATTAAAGGGATGATCCGTCATGAGGACTTAACCATAATAAACATCTATGCACCCAACGATAGGGCTCCAAAATACATAAAATGAACTCTGACAGCCCTGAAAAGAGAAATAGACAGTTCCATGATAACAGTAGGAGACTTCAACACACCGCTCTCAGTAAAGGACAGAACATTGAGAAAGAAACTCAACGAATATACAAAGGAGCTAAAGGCCACAATCAGCCAACTTGACCTCATAGACATATATAGAACACTACACCCAACAGCTGCTAAGTACACATTCTTTACCAATGCACATGGAATGCTCTCCAGAACAGACCACATCTTAGGCCACAGAGCAACAAATATTGAAATAATACAAAGTATCTACTCTGACCACAACACCATCAAAGTAGAAGTTAACAACAGGAAGAGTAAAGAAACAAAATTAATTACATGGAAACTGAATGACACCCTGCTTAAAAACCACTGGGTAATAGAAGAAAACAGAGACAGAATTAAAAAATTCCTAAAATCAAATGAGAATGAAAACACATCATAGCAAAAGCTTTGGGAAACAGCAAAGGCAGTCCTCAGAGGTCAATTTATAGCAATAGTGCACACATTAAAAAAGGAGAAAAGGGCAAAATCAAAACATTAGCTCCACAACTTGAACAAATAGAAAGAGAACAGCAAAAGAAGACCATAGCCACTAGAAGAAAGGAAATAAAAAAGATCAGAGCAGAAATAAGTGAAATAGAGAATACAAAAACAATAGAAAGAATTAAACAAAACCAAAAGTTGGTTCTTTGAAAGAATCAACAAAATCACTTGTCAAACTGACAAAAGAAAAACATGAGAGGACACAAATAACCCAAATAAGAAATGAAATGGGAGACATTACAACAGACCCAACTGAAATAAAAAGGATCGTAACAGAGTATTATGAAAAACTATACTCCAACAAATTTGAAAGCCTAGAGGAAATGGACAAATTTCTAGGAACACACTACCTACCCAAACTAACACAAAATGATGTAGAAAATCTGAACACACTCATGACAAGAGAAGAGATTGAAAAGGTAATAAAATAACTCCCAACAACAACAGCAAAAAAACCCTGGTCCAGATGGCTTTACTAGAGAATTCTACCAAACGTTCACAGAAGAGCTTATACCAGTACTACTGAAACTATTTCAGAACAGAGAAAAGGAGGTGATACTTCCAAATTTATTCTATGAAGCCAGCATAACCCAGATACCAAAACCAGGCAAAATTAGAGACCAGTATCTCTCATGAATATGGATGCAAAAATTCTCAACAAAATTCTAGCCAATAGAATTCAGCATCATATCAAAAAAAATAATACACCACGACCAAGTAGGATTCATACCAGATATGAAAGGATGGTTCAACATTAGAAAATTAATCAACATAATACACCACATAAATAAAAGAATCACATGAGCATCTCAATTGATGCAGAAAAAGCATTCAACAAAGCCCAACACTCATTCCTGATAAAAACCCTCAATAAAATACGTATAGAAGGGAAATTTCTCAACATAATAAATGGCATCTATGCAAAACCAATGGCCAACATCATTCTTAACGGAGACAGGCTGAAAACATTCCCCTTGAGAACAGGAACAAGACAAGGATGCCCTTTATCACCACTGCTAGTTAACACTGTGTTGGAAGTTCTAGCTAGAGCAAGAAGGCAAGAAACAGAAATAAAGGATATCCAAATGGGTAATGAAGAAGTTAAACTCTCCCTATTCGTGGATGATATGATACTATACATAGAAAACCCAAAAGACTACATGAGAAAACTACTGGAACTAATAGATTCAGCAGAGTAGAAGGATACAAGATAAACATTACAAAATCAGTTGGAATCCTATACACCAATAAAGAGAATGATGAAAAGGAAATCAGAAAAATAATACCATTTATAGTAGCCCCTGAAAAAATAAAATACTTGGGAATAAATCTAACCAGGGATGTAAAAGACTTATATAAAGAAAACTACAAAACACTACTGCAAGAAACTAAAAGAGATCTACATAAATGAAAAAACGTATCATACTCATGGATAGGTAGACTCAACATCCTGAAAATGACAATTCTACCCAAGGCAATTTACAAATACAATACAATACCAATCTAATACCAACAACGTTCTTTAAAGAGATAGAAAAACTTATCATTAAGTTTATATGGAAAGGGAAGAAGCCCCGGATAAGTAAAGTACTAATGAAGAAGAATAAAGTAGGAGGACTCACACTACCTGACCTCAGAACCTACTATACAGCTCCAGTAGACAAAATATCCTGGTACTGGTACAAGGACAGACACATTGAACAATGGAACAGAATTGAGAATCCAGATGTAAATCCATCCACCTGTGGTCACCTGATCTTTGACAAGGGCCCAAAATCCTTCAAACGGGGAAAAGATAGTCTTTTCAACAAATATTGCTGGCAAAACTGGATGTCCATCTACAAAAAAATGAAACAGGACCCATACCTCACACCATTTACAGAAACTAAACTCAAAATGGATCAAAGACCTAATTATAAAGCCAAAAACTGTGAAATTCATAGAAGGAAAAATAGGATCAATGTTAGAGGCCCTAATACACGGCATTAACAGAATACAAACCACAGCTAACAACACACAAGCTTCAGAAGATAAGCTAGATAACTGGGATCTTCTAAAAATTAAACACTTATGAAAAGAGAACCTACGGACTGGGAAAAAAATTTTGGCTATTATAAATCAGACAAAGGTCTAATTTCTAAAATCTACAAGAAAATCCAACACCTCTAAAACAAAAAGACAAATAATCTAATTAAAAAATGGGCAAAGGAAATAAACAGCCTCTTCACCAAAGAAGACATTCAAGCAGCCAACAGACACATGAGAAAATGCTCAGAATCTCTAGACATCAGGGAAATGCAAAGCAAGACCACAATGAAATACCATCTCACCCTGGCATTACTGGCATGAATCAAAAAAACAGGAAATAACAAATGTTGGAGAAGCTGCAGGGAAGTCAGAACTCTTATGCGCTGCTGGTGGGAATGCAAAATGATACAACCATTTTGGAAAATGATAATTTTTTTTTTTTTAGAAAGCTAGAAATAGAAATACCATATGATCCAGTAAACCCACTCCTAGGAATATATCTTAGAGAAATAAGAGCCATTACATGAGTAGACATATGCACACCCATGTTCATTACAGCATTGTTCACAGTGGCAAAAAGATGGAAACAACCTAGATGTCCTTCAACAGAAGAATGGATAAACAAACTGTGGTACACACACACAATGGAGTGTTACGCAATGATAAAGAACAATGATGAATCTGTGAAGCATCTCATAACATGGATGAATCTGGAGGGCATTATGCTGAGTGAAATGTCAGTCACAAAAGGACAAATATTGTATGAGACCACTACTGTAAAAACTCATGAAAAGGTTTACATAGAAAAAGAAACAATCTTTGGTGATTACGAGGGAGGGGAGGGGTAGGAATGGAAAAACACTAAGAGACAACAGATAAGTGGAAATTTTGGTGAAGGGTAAGACAGTACACAATACTGGGGAAGCCAGCACAACCTGTACAAGGCAGGTTCATGGTAACTCCACAGACACATCCAAACTCCCTGAGGGACTGAATTGCTGGACTGAGGGCTGTGGGGACCATGATCTCAGGGAACATCTAGCTCAACTGGCATAACATAGTTTATAAAGAATATGTTCTACATTCTACTTTGGTGAGTAGTGTCTGGGGTCTTAAAAGACTGTGAGTGGCCAACTGGGATACTCCACTGGTCTCAGCCCTTTGGGAGCAAGGAAGAATGAAGAAAACTAAAGACACAAGGGAAAGATTAGTCCAAAGGACTAATGGACCACATCTACCATGGCCTCCACCAGACTGAGTCCAGTACAACTAGATGGTGCCTGGCTACCACCACTGACTGCTCTGACAGGGATCACAATAGAGCTGGAGGAAAATGTAGAACAAATTCCTAACTCAAAAAGAAAGACCAGGCTTGCCGGCCTGACAGAGCCTGGAGAAACCCTGAGAGTATAGCCCCCAGACACCCTTTCAGCTCAGTAATGAGGTCACTCCTGAGGTTCACCCTTCAGCCAAAGATTGAACAGGCCCATGGAACAAAACAAGACTAAAGGGGCACACCAGCCCTGTGGCAGGGACTGGAAGGCAGGAGGGAACAGGAAAGCTGGTAATAGGGAACCCAGGGTTGAGAAGGAGAGTGTTGACATGTTATGGGATTGTTAACCAATGTCATAGAGCAATGTGTGTACTAACTGTTTGATGAGAAACTAGTTGTTCTGTAAACCGTCAACTAAAATACAACTAAAAAGAAGAAGAAGAAATTGGAATGCAAGGGTGTTTTGACATTGAAGTTTTTTTTTTCATAAAGTTGGAATTAACATTGATGAATCAAGCGCCAAAGCTTTGTATGTAAGATAGACCGAATCTTGGCTATTGAGACATAAATAGTAATCTCCTGGAGGAATTTGAGGACAATTTTTCTCCTTGATGAAGAATGTAGAGAAACTTTTTCTCTCCATTTCTGCTTTTGTGTGTAGTCATTCAAGGGCTTTTTTATGCTTGGTCATGCTGCAGCTATCTTGAAGCCAATGGAGAAAGAGCCAAAGAATTGCTGAGAAGACATCTCAGAGCTCTGGCATGGCTGAACTGCTGAAGAAACCCTGCAACTGCCTACCTCTAGACTTCTTGTTGCATAAGAAAAACAAACATCTTAGGCCCAAGTCTAGTATTGTCTTTCTTGAAGCCAAAGGCAACCGAACTGGTAAAGAGAGAGGAACAGCTTGCAATTGTCTTCCAGGCAGGAACCCTCAGGCCCCTCAATTATTCCTCAAAAGATGGTTTGTTGTTTGCTTTAGGCCATTCATTATCTTTGTCCTTCTGTTTGCCTTGAGTTTGTTAACATTCTTCTCAGGATGCAGTGCCTAGCGTCGAACACACTCTAGATGTCGAATAATCAGTGTAGAGCAGAGTAATTCTTCACTCTGGGCATTAAACTATTAATCAACTTTAAAATTATATTAAATTTTTGGCATCACTGACATATCAAATCACCAATTACTTACATTTATTGATTTGTTTTCAAATGTACAGTTGGGTTGAGGGACCGAAATGAAGGATTTTACATTTTTCATATTGTTTTTAATTCTGTAAGATTTAACTCTATGATAACAGTCTGTTGGAATATTTTTGAATTTTGAGTTTTTTATGGTTATACTGTTTTTGTTACAGTATTCATAAAAATATTAAACATGACAACATTAAGAACCTCCAGAAACCTCACTTCACATTGGCAATCCATTCATCATTATCCTTTGAGTCTTGCTTTTCAACTAATAATCTAACACTGTGTTTGGCCCTACCCATATCTTGTTGATGAGGCACAGCATCTCCTCTGTTCCTTAGGGGTATAACTCAGGGAGTCACTCAGAACCCTTCTTCCCCATGCTTATGAATGAGAGAAGGCTGGTGAAAGAAGCACAGATAGAGGGGAGAATCTTTTCCAGACATCTCTTTCCCCCAACCTAGGATAGCCTGGTCTGAGAAGAGAGCAGACTGGACAGCCCTTAGAAATGCTTATCTTAGAATATGCTGCTAAATGAAGAAAATGACACAATTAATTATAATGAGTTTCATGAATCATTTTTTAAAAGTTTTACACTTTTCCCTTTGTTTAATTTGACTTGAAAGCCTGAGGGACTTCATTAAAAGTTGAAAGTGTTAAACACCAAGGGACTGTGAATTTGTTTAGACTTAGCTGGGTTTAATGAGAAATGGTCCAATGATTGTTTGTATAATTAAGATTTAGGCATAAGCTCCTCCCCTGCACACTACCAGAGTTAATAAATATAAACCCTGTATGAGCAACTTCTTAAGTTACAAGAATAAGGATCCCTGAGGGAGTGTGAATGATGGAGCTTTTCAGTTAAGGACCATTCCTTCTTTGAAGGGACAGTGTATTGCTCGTATTTCAAATGAGCATGCTCAGAGAGTACAAAACCTAGACACATGGCAGCAGGCCCTGTGATTCCTCTGATACTCGTGCCAGATGTCTTAGGCTATGAGATCATGAGTATCAGGGTTGGCCCTCAGTTCCCCAGGACATACATCACTCTCTGCAGGCAATAACTTGGTTTATGGCTAGACTGGAATGTGGCTAAATAAGTTTTTGTTTAGATCCCTGATGTTGATGGTTATTTAAGGGGAGATTGACTGCAAATTGGCCCAACATCAGCTACTAAAGAACAGCCATTCCATGAAGTCTTCCTTGATCTCCCCGTCTGTTCAACTTCAGCACAATCTGTGATTCACGTCATCCCCTGATGCATTTAGGCAATAACTATTTTTAGTGTGTTTCTTTTAAAATAATAATAATACCTCATATTTTTAAGCACTCTGTCCCAGGGACTCTTGAGTGGTTTATACACATTAGATCACTTAATCCCCACAGCAGCTATATAAGTTAGGTGCTATTGTTATTCCCATTTTACAGATTAAGACACTGAGGTTTAGCAGGTCAAATTACTGATTCAAGATCTTACAATTAGTATGTGGTAGAATTAGAATTTGAACCCTCTACCCTGACTCCAAAGTCCATACTACTAACCACTACATTATATTAATTTCCTGTTTTTGGACCAAGGAGTACTTGTGAGTTGTCAGTACCTGCTCTTTAAAATGAATCTCATGCTCACAGTACTCTGCTGTTGCTCTGCAATACTATGAAGACTGGTAAGACATTGTTGTTATTGTTAGGTGCTGTCCAGTAAGTTCTGACTCATAGCGACCCTATGTACAACAGAAAGAAACATTGCCTAGTCCTGCGTCATCCTCACAATTGTTGTTATGCTGAACACATTATTGCAGCCACTGTGTCGGTCCATCTTTTTGAGGGTCTTCCTCTTTTTCAGTGACTGTCTACTTTACTAAACATGATGTCCTTCTCCAGGGACTGATCCCTCCTGATAACATGTCCAAAGTATGTGAGATGTCGTCTCACCACCCTTGCTTCTAAGGAGCATCTGGTTGTACTTCTTCCAAGACAGATTTGTTCGTTCTTTTGCAATTTGTAAGATGTAGGAATATTTGAATTTCTCTTTAACACCGTGACAGTCTCCCAAAAGTTAAAGAGGCAATGCAGGTGGTCTAGTGCAGTGCCTAGCATATAGTAAGTACCTAATAAGTAAATACTAAGTGCTTAATTGGAGCCCTGGTCACCTAGTGGTTAGGAGCTCAGCTGCTAACCAAAAAGTCAGCAGTTTGAATCCATCAGCTGCTCCTTGGAAGCCCTATGGGGCAGTTCTACTCTGTCTGTTTACCAGCTGCTTCCTTTGGTTTAATCTCCCTGCCACTGGCACTTAGTCTACCGTGGCTCTCTTTTTCAAAGAAAACTTGAGTATCTGAGGTTGATTCCACAGCTCCAAGGGGAAAAAACTGGCAAAATGTAAAAACACTTTAATAATAATAATAATAGTAAGGCTATTAGGTATAGCTAATAGCCTAAATCTCACATTTTCAGGATGAAAGCTGTTTGCCACACAGACAGAATAGCTACACATCTGGTGAGCTATCCAGGGTACTGAATTTCCTCTGCCTTCACTTCTCGTTCATCCAATGGAGTAAAATCTCTCTTTGTGCCTGTTCTAGTTATCCCAGTGAATACAACACTGAACTCTATTTAGAATAAATAAATAAAGTTTATATTCTGATTATAGGAGTAATAAAAAGAAGAAAATCACCCATAAACCTATTACCTCCAAGCAACTATACACATTTTTACACATTTGAGATCATTCTGAATATGCAATGCAATTTTTTTCATCGCTTTTTCATATTGACACATCTTTCAATGCTCTTTTTTTTAAAAAGAAGCATAATGTTTTACCATGTTATGTTCCATAATTGGAAACCCTGGTGGCGTAGTGGTTAAGAGTTATGACTGCTGACCCAAATATCAGTAGTTCAAACCCACCAGGAGCTCCTTGGAAACTCTATGGGGCAGTTTTACTCTGTCCTGTAGGGTTGCTATGAGTTGGAACTAACTCAACAGCAATGGGTTTTTTCATGGTTTGGTTCCATAATTGAATCATTCTTAAAAGACTGGGAATTCTATTTTTAAATATTATTTATAACACTATAACAAATAATTTTGTGCTAAATATTTTTCAATATTTAGAATTGTTTACTTAGAATAGAACACTAAAGTGTATTCGACGGAGTTGCTGGCTAAGGGAAATTAAAAGCTTAAACCTGATAAAAAGTTGATAAGTTACAGAACTCACTGTGACCCTTAGTAAAAGTAAATAGAAGACTCATAAAAAGTATCACCATTTTAGTGTTAAGGTATGGGAGAAATTTCTGCTGACAGTCCTCAAAAAGAGACTAAGAACTAACATTGTGAACCTTTTTTTTTTTTACATAACTGTTATACTAAACACCGTAGTATATTTCAGAGTTTTTATTTATGAGAGATAAGTGACAATTCACCAAAACACGAACCAGTAAAGTAATACCAGAAAAGGGTCAATGTAATACTGTCCAGCTAAACAATGCTTTTCAAGAAGAATGCAGAATATCCAGAGCAATGATAGCCTTTAGATTAGTTTCTATTAATATTATTTCCTTCACAAAATATAAGAAAAATAAAAGGACAATCTTACTCATGAATATATATACAAACGTCTTTTCAAAAATATTAGCAAACAAAAGCAAGCAAAAAAAAAGGATATTAATCATAACAAATGGGGTTTATTTCAAGAATGGAAGGCTGGTTTAACATTAGAAAATCAGTAAATGTACTTCACCAAATTAACGTATTAAGAGAGGAAAACAGTATGACTATTTCAATAGATGCAAAAAATAGCATTTGACAAAATTCAACTACTATTTATAACAACAACTTTTAGCAAATTCAAAAAAGAAGTGAATTTCCTTACTCTGGTAAAGGTAGCCTCAAAAATCTTCAGAAATCGTTTTTAATGACAAAATATTGAATGTTTTTCCTTTGAGACCTTGTGCAAAACAAGGATTCCTGCCAAACTCACTATTTTCTATATTGTACCAGAAGTTCTAATCATTGCAAAAAGGTAAGAAAATGAAATAAAATGTAAAGTGGAATGTATTTGGAAATAAAGTAAGAAATCTGTTATTATTCATAGCTAATATAATTGTGTGTGTGGAAAATCCCCCCAAATCTGTGGAGTTTAGCAAATTCAATCTATGAATCTGGCAAGATTTCTGGATACAGTCAATATACAAAAATCAGCTGTATTTCTATATTCCAGCACAAACAAAAAATTAGATAACTTTGAAATAGCATAAAAATTTCAGGAACCTAGAAATAAGTCTTTAAAAAATATGTGAGGTCTCTATGTGAAAAACTATAAAATATAGTTTAAAAGAGAAATTAAAGATCTAAATAAATGGAAGGAAATCATATTAATGATTCATAAAATTCAATATTATAGAGATATCAATTATTCCCAAATTACACTATAGATACAATGCATTCTCAATAAAAATGCCAACCGTGTGTGTGTGTGTGTGTGTATTTGTGAATGTATGTGGACCTTGACAATGTAATCCTCAAATTTCTAAAAAAATATAAATGACCCAAAATAGAAAAACAAAGTGGGAGGACTTGCTCTGTTGGATACAAAGACTTATCATAAAGCCACTGTCAAAAAGACACTGTTACTGGCTCATGGGTACAGAAATAGACTAATAGAACAAGAGGACTCAGAAACAGACACACACACATCTGACACTTGATTTAGGCCAAAGTTTGTATTGCAGATCAGTGGAGAGAGAATAGTCTTTTCTATAAATGGTTTTGAGACACATGAGTGTGTACATGGAAAAATACTTAAAATTACCCTTGCCTTACATTATACAAATATGTCAATTCCAAAGTGGGTGACAAAATAATAAAACCTTTAAAGGTAATTTATAATAATATTATCAATGACTTGAAGTGGAGAAAGAATTCTTAAACAAGATATAAAAAGTACCATGCTTAAAGGAAAAGACTGATACATTGAACTTCATGAAAATTAAGAACTTCTGTTTGTCTAATAGCACACTAAAGAGTGAAGGGGCAAGCCACAGATTGGCAGGATATATTTGCAAGTTATAAAACCAACAAAGGGCTTGGATAGAGAGAATATATGAGAAAACACAATCTATCCAGTAGAGCAATGGGCAAAAGATATGACAGCCATTTCAATAAAGGGAGTATCTGAATGGACAATGAACTTGTGAAAAAGTGTTCAAACTCATTGAAATGCAAAATAAAATAATACAAAAACCTAAGATCTATCTTGACACCACCAAAATGGCTGATATTAAAAAGAATATTAATACCATGTATTGATGAGAATGGAAAATAGGGAGCTCTCCATATATTACCAGTGGGAGAATAAATTGTTAAAATAATTTTAGAAAACAGACTGACATTATCTACTAAATTTGAAGATACACATATCACATGACCAACAAATTTCTCTCCAAGCTATATACCCAACCAAAATGCATACACACTCATACCATGAGAGGTGTACATGAATGTTTATAGTAACATTGTTTGTAATAGCCCAGAACTTAGATGCAATGCAAATAAGCATATACAGTAGAACGAATAAATAAATTGTGGGATACTCACGCAATGGAATGCCATACAGAAGTGAAAATACAAGAATCATAATTATGTACAACAATATGAAAGTCAGAACTTTGAAAGAAAGCCAAAACCAAAAATTACATACTGTGCTTTTTATTTACATACATCTCAAAAACTAAACTGTTATACTTTGGGATGCATACTTAGATCGTAAAACTTTAAAACACAGCAAGGAAGCCTCAACAATCTGTTTTCCCTTTTATCCAGAAGGTTTACTATTAGGGATTTATCCAAACTAAAGAATCAGACAAAATGCACAATGACACATGAACAAAGATGTCTAGTTTCTGACACAGGTGTGCTTGGTTATTTGGACCAAGCTGTCTCCTGGAAACAAGTAAAAATGCAGGATAATTTTTAAAAAATTAGAAAGCATTGACGAGCCAAAATTGGAGGGGAAATGAAAACTCACTGAATTAAGCAGAACACCTATCCTGAAAGTACTGCCAATCCTGATAAATTTAAACTTTCACTTTGATGATCTTTTTCAGGCAAGAGAAGACAGAAATCCAATCCCAAATTCACATCACCTCAGTGGGTCAGGAAAACCTAAAGATCTGAAGTCGGTTTAAGGTAGTTTTTCAAATTGATTGTTCAAGCAGGCACCAGACAGGAACAAATGCAGATTCTCTCTGGAAGAAGATAACTTTATCTTAGACATAAAAGTATTTCTGCCAATATTTTTTTCAGTAACAATGGTCATCACACTAAAGATAACCAGCCATACAAGAAAACAAGGCATTATGAACAAGAACTAGAAAAAAAAAACAGCAAAAGAAACAGACCCACAGTCTTCAGATTTTGTAATTATCTGGTGCACACTTCAAAGCAACTATGCTTAGTGAAATAAAATAAAAGCTGAAAATATCTCCAGGGAATAAATACAAAACCAAATCCATTGCCATCGAGTCGATTCCTATTCATTGCGACCCTATAGGAGAGAGTAGAACTGCCCCACAGGGTTTTCAAAGAGCACCTTGTAGATCCGAACTGCCGACCTTTTGGTTACCAGCTGTAGCTCTTAACCACTACACCACCAGAGTTTCCCTCCAGGGATTAAGAAACTATAAAAAGTAATGCAACAGATTGGAAAAAGAACCAAATTAACATTTTAGAAACAATTACTAAAATTTAAAATTAAGCTATTTAATAACAGATTAGAATACATAAAGAATTTTAAGTATTGAAATACAGCTCAAAATGGGGGAAAATGGAAATATAAATTTAGACACTCCAAAAGAAGCCAAGAAAAGACAGAAAAATAAACCTAGAACTTAGAACAAAAATAAAAAACAACATAAAATGATAGATTTAAATGCAGAAATAAAATCAGTCACAAATTTGCTGCAGTTTAAAACTAAATTTTGTTAGATTGGACTGAAGAAATTTAATGAGATTCTAAGTAAAAAAAAGCTCTACTTTAAACAGAAAAAAAAAAATTCTACGAGGATGGAAAAAGAGATTCCATGAAAAAATTCACAGAAAAAAACATGAGAAAGATGATGATCTGGGGTAATAGCACTGCAGGCAGAAGGAATGGTCTATGAAAAGGTCCTAAAGCTGAAAGAAAACTGTGCCTTTCAAGAACTTAAAGGAAGCCCAAAGAGGTTGAAGTCTAATGAGTAAAATAGTGTAGCCAGGATGACTCTGCAGAGGGAGTAAAGGTGGGGGTCATACGAAGGCTTACAAAGATTTAGGGCTTTATCCTAATAATTATAAGAAGTCATAGAAGTGTCTAAGTAGGGGATGGATAATATTTTTTGACCACAAAGTAAAAAATCGAAGCTAGCAGGAGTGAAAGTAGAAACACCTGGTAGGAAGCTGCTATAACCCCCAAGGCTAATATATTATACTAAAATGATGTCAGCAGGTGTGGAGAAGTGGTTGTTTCCATAAGATATTTTGAATGCAGAACTGAAAGAACTTAATGATAGTAGTGAGGGAGTCCTAAATTAATTAATTCCCAGGGGTGTAAGTAAGGGGGAGAGAGGCATGGCACTTTACCTGATAGATTCTATTATCTCCACTTCTCCAGAGAAAAATATATTTATCCCTCCTAATTTTTTTTTTAAATATCTTATAGAAGATATTTTTCCACAAGTAGAAGAACAAAATGCTTGAGTCAAAAGAAACTCAAATGGAATCTCTCAAGGCTAATGTGACTATAAAGCCAAGGGACAAATACGCTGCGTACCGGGGTTGGTTGGAGGTTCAGAAAAAGAAAATACCTGCATAATAAGCTAAATGAAGTTTGCACCACAGTAAACATGGAGTTGGTAGGGAATCAACTACAGAACCAAGAACTCTTCGTAATAATGGAGCCAAAGTAACAGTTATACTTTGTTGTATATAGGCCGTCCCTGGATTATGAGCCAGTTCCATTCCTAAATCTGTCTTTAAGTTGCATTTGTAAGTAAGTCAGAACAGTTAGGTATGGTTCGAATGGAACGTCAGTTAGTCAAATGTTTGTCTTAGTGAAGAATATATAGTGTGCCTTTCTATGCATAAAAAACATTAAAGAAACACTTCTAGATACACAAAACATCTGAACATAATACAGTAATAATAATAATGTTTTGACGTGTATTGCAAAGTAGTGCCCATTTGTTATTATGAAACATTGTATGTACCTTGAGTTTTTAATGTAATAGGCTTTCCAGGGGTTGGTTCGTAACTACGGGGTGTACGTAAGTTGGACGTTTGTAAACTGGGGACTGCCTGTACTCAGAATTAACAAGAGAAATTAAGCAGCTGAACTAGTTGTATTGCATTGTCAAATACAAATACCCTATTATGAATTATGAATTGCATTATGGTATTGGCAAAGAATATTGAATATACCATGGACTACCAGAAGAACTCACAAATCTGTCTTGGAGGAAGTACAGTAGGAAGGCTCCTTAGAAGCGAGGATGACAGGACTTTGCTTCAAATACTTTGGACATGTTATCAGGAGGGACCAATCCCTGGAGAAGGACATCATGCTTGGTAAAGTACAGTGTGAGTGAAACAGAGAAAGGGCCACCTTGACACAGTGGCTGCAAAGATGGGCTCAAGCATAGCAACGACTGTAAGAATGGTGCAGGACCAGGCAATGTCTCATTCTGTTGCGCATAGGATCGTTATGAGTCAGAATCGACTGGACAGTACCTAACAACCACAGCAACAGTAGCCATTCATCCTTTCTTCCTAATAGTAACAGGCTTCTTCCCCCCAAAAAGAGTGTTTTAACAAGGCATATTGCTACCAAGCTAGAAACAACATTTCCAGCCTGCCTTGCAGCTGTATGTGACCATGCGAATATGATATGGTGTGTAAGTTCAGTGATGTAAGCAATTACAATATCAAATCCTTAAAAGGAAACTGCTTGTCTTCTACTATCACTTTTTCCTCTGTCTTATAGGCTGGAGCTTGTGTGGTGCTGGTGAGCCATTTTATCACACAATTGAAGAAAAAACCCTAGGATTGCTGGAGCAACAACATAGATGGAACCTGAGTCCCTGGATGACCTTACACAGCAGTACCAGTTACGTATCTTGGATCACTTACCTGCCTCTGAATTGTTATGTTAGCTATAAATAAAGTTCTATCTTGTTCGAGCTACTTTAATTTGTTGTCTTTTTGTTCTGGTAGCTTGGCTTGTATCTCAACTAATAAAAGTGCCTTATTTGCTACAAGGAAGCACAAGAAGAAACAGAGGGTAAAAGACATGGGATAACAGATTAAAATCTTTATGGAAAGATAGTGTAGTTCACTTGACACTCAATTCCAATACACTTTTATCTTGCTTTCCCCTAATAAATGCTGAAAAAATAAAATCTTACCTCTTTAGACTATTGGAGCTGGCATGATCACGTCACCCAGTTCTAGCCAACGTGTCATAAGTGGAAATTTGCTGAGGATTTATGGGAAAGTCTTTGCTTTCCTAATACCACCCCTCTCTTCACCTTCCCTGTCTTAGGTTTCTGTTGTTTTAGTTGTTATGGAGTTAATTCCCCTACTCACGGCAACACCATGTGTGCAAAGCAGAACTGCTTTACAGGATTTTCGAGGCTGTGACCTTTTGGAAGCAAATCACCAGTTCTTACGCCTTAGGTGTCTTTGGTTGGATTTGAACCACCAACTTTTCAGTTAGTGGTGAAGCACTTAATAATTTGTACCATCCAGGAAATCCATCTTAGTATCTAGTGCTGCTAGAATACCATAAGTGAGTAGTTTTAAAGAAATGTATTTTATCATTGTTCAGGAAGCTAGAAGTCTGAATTCAGGGCACCAGCTCTAGGGGAAGGATTTATCTCTCTGTCAGCTCTGGGGGAAGGTCCTTGTCTCTTTTCAGGCTCTCTTCCTGGATTCCTTTGCAGTCTTCATGTGACATAGCGCCTATCTTCCCCTATCTGTGTTTCCTTCCTTCTGTGCCTAACCTGCTCTCTTTATATCTCAAAAGTGATTGGCTTAAGACACACCCTGCACTGATATGACCTCATTAACATAACAAAGAAAACCCAGTTTCCAAAATGGGATTACATCCACAGGTATAGAGGTTAGAATTCACAACACATATTTTAGGGGGACACAATTCAATCCATAACACACCTTAAAAGTAGCCACAGAGAAAAATCCATATTATAAACAATGGGCCAGCAAGTGGGCCAAATGGTGATTTTTCAACATGACCAACAGAACCAGAAGACAGTGAAGTAATATCTCGAAAAGGCTGAAAGAACAAAAACTGTTACCTTGAAATTTTATACCCTGCTAAACTAATATATTCAAAAACTGATTCTTTAAAAAATATAGTTTCAGAGAAATGAAAGCACAGAGTTATTGCTAAATATTCCCTTTGAAGAGCCTCTGAAGTACTTTTTTCAAATTTTAGGTGCGGCCCAGCATATGCACATATAATTATATTTTTAAGACGCACACATGTAAACTGGAATCACGGTGTAAAATGTGTTTATTACAGAGGGTCATGGTCAAAACAGTTGAAAATCACTACTTAAAGGATCTGTTTCAGGGAAAATGAAATTGAACCCAGAAGGAAAGACAGATCCAGAATGAATGCTGTGCAAAGGAACGTTTAGTTTATAAAAATATTAATTACAGAAAATAATGATAAAGAAAATAATGACTAATTTGGTAGGTTAAAAAAGTAAAACTAAAATACAGAAAAATAACATGGAGAGACATCAAAGCTAAAGCATTCTAAGGGTCCCTGTATTTAATAGGAGAGCACTGACATTGTTAATAATAATAGCTAGCAATTACAAAATGTTACCTATTTATTGGACACTGTTAATGTTTTTTACATCTATCTACTTATTTTACTTTCACCTATTTATCCTTATTTTATCCTTTTATCCTAAAAGGTAGATGCTACTATTATGCACATTTTATAAGTGAGAAAACTTAGGCACAAAGAAGTTAAGTAATTTGCCAAGGCCATATAGCTGTTAAATGGTGGAACCAAGATTTCAACTAAGGCAGCCAGTTATACAGTCTAATGCAAGTAACCATTGCTACACTGATTTTCAATTAACTTTTAATGTAGTAAGATATTAAAATTTGGGGGTAATCATTAAAAGAATAGAAATAGAGTTCATAATTTTGAAAACATAGGCAAAAGAAGAATGGAAAATCCAAGAAAAAAATTTTTTAAAGATCATAGATATCAGGGTGTATTAATTTCCAAGGACTGCCATAACATAGTACCACAAACTGGATGCCTTAGAAAAATAGAAAATTATTGTCTCACAGTTCTGGGGGCTAAAAGTATGAAATCAAGCTGTTAGTAAGATTGGTGCTTTAGAGGAGCCATTTATTCCTTGCCTCTCTTCTACCTTCTGGTGATGACTGGCAAATGATTGCCATTCCTTGGCTTGTGGAGGCATTACTCCAAGCTATGCCTTAGACTTCGCATGATGTTTTCCCCTTTTATTCGTATCTTTGTGTTTCTTCTCCTCTTCTTATAAAGACACAAGTGAGATTGGATTAGGTCCCACTCTACACCAGCATTATCTCATCGTAACTAATTACGCCTGCAAATAGTCTATTTCCAAGTAAAGTCACTTTCACACTTACTAGGGGTTAATCTTCAACATAGCTTTTTGGGGAAACAGAATTCTACCCATAATGCATGGTAAAATGAAAAGCAGAAAATATGAGGTTAAGAATGACTGTATGTCTACTAGGAATTATAGTAAATATAGATAAAATAAACTTGCCAGCTAAAAGATTAAGACTGGTGTCTTAGAAAAAAAAAAAGAAAAAGAGGAAGGGCCAAGGTGGTGGAGTAGCCAGACACTTCCAGTGGTCCCTTCTACAACAAAGACCACCACCCCCCCGCCAAAAAAAGTGAATTGATTATATATATGATGAGCTAGGAACCTTGAACACCAAACGCAAAGTTAAGAAATTGGACTGAGTGACGGGGGAGAGAGAGATGGTGCAGAAGCAGCAAGGAGTTGCTGGACCTGACTCAGCGGGAACTGGTGCCCCTCGGCCCTGATTCCCTGGCACAATGGCAGTTGGGCTGGCAGTAGCTTTCAGGATGTGGTTACTTCAGCGAAAGGAGGTGAAAGAAGTGGCATAGCCACAATCCTCTGGAGTGACCAAAGTGAGGCTGAGCCAGCAGCACAGAATCTATGCACACCTCCAGAACCAGCAAAAAAAAAAAACAGTGCTTTCAGCATAAGAAAAGTGATTTCATAAAATTTACTGCGTGGATCTAATAGCTCTTCCTTTTGAAAGAATTCTCTCTCATCTACCTGATCCCTCCTCCCTTTGCCCAAACTGGCTTCAGTGACAGTTGAGATAGGTCCTGCTGTGTCCTCTGAGCCATTTTCCCAGCCTTGGAGAAGGGACAAAATAACATATGGGGGAAAAATAATCTGCCAGCTCCCCTAATATGGGAATTTACAGTAGAAAGGCATTCTGTCCAGGTACAAGTAGTCCACAGACTTTGAATGCCTTTCACCCCTGCATGGACCCATGTTGCCCCATTTCAGCAGCTAGGATCCTGTTATATTGCAAGGGTGTGTGTGCCTGAGGTCTAACTTTTAACTGTTTCAGCTGTGCGGTGGAGAGGAGGGTTTTTGACGTTTGATACTGCTCTGCCTATTAGACAGGGTCCTCACCTATACACATGAGGGGACTGAGTACTGGTGGCTCCTCCCATGCCACCTAGCCACCTACAAGAGGGGTCCAAGGATAAGTGGTGCCTCCCACTGCTTACAGTTAAAATCATTGTGTGCCTATGGTACAGCTGCAGAGCCCACCCACCTCTGCTCTCTAGAGAACAGGGACATGCCTTCCTCATAAACACTCAGGGGAAGGTTGTCAGCCCCCTACCTTGCTCAGAGTCCTGCTGCAACCAAAAACCTGTGCATACACCAGTCATCACTGCTCCTCTAAGATTATAGGTGAGAGCCTGCACCACACACTTGGTGACTGACTACCTGGACTCCTGAGCTGAATCTGTGCAAGAATAATGAACAGACTCCTAGGCTCATATACCTGATAACAACTCTAGCCATCTGGTGACAGGGCATTAGTGATTCAAAGGCTCCAATAATCAAGTTAGCTCACTCGAGTAGCCTATTTGGGTATATCAAAACAAAACAAAGCAAAAAGCTAGGACACAGTGAGCAACCCAACCCACATCCACTGAGTTGACTCCGACTCATAGCGACCCTATAGGACAGAGTAGAACTGCCCCCATAGAGTTTCCAAGGAGTGCCTGGTAGATTCGAACTGCCGACTTTTTGGTTAGCAGCTGTAGCTCTTAACCACCACGCCACTAGAGTTTCCATAAAAAAACCAGGTGAAGACACCACAAAAAAAAGAAAATTACAGACCAATATCTGTCATGAATATAGATGCAAAAATTCTCAACAAAATTCTAGCCAATAGAATTCAGCATCATATTAAAATATATATATATATATATTGCATACCTGGGATTTATACCAGGTATGCAAGGATGATTCGATATTATAAAATCAATCAACATAATCCACCACATAAGAAAAACAAAAGAAAAAAAATCACATGATCATCTTAACAGACAATTGACACAGAAAAGGCATTCGACAAAGTCCAATACCCATTCCTGATGAAAACTCTCAGTAAATTAGGAATATAAGGGAAATTCCTCAACATAATAAAGGGCATGTACACAAAACAAAAATTTTTTTTTATACAAAACAAATAGCCAACATCATCTTAATGGAGAGAGGCTGAAAACATTCCGCTTGACTACAGGAACAAGACAAGAATGCCCTTTGTCACCACTCCCATTTAACATTGTATTAGAAGTCCTAGCTAGAGCAGTAAGGCAAGAAAAAGAAATAAAGGGCATACAAATTGGTAAGGAATGATTAAAATTGTCCTTATTTGAGGACATGATACCATACATGGAGAACCCAAAAGACTCCATGAGAAAACTACTGCAACTGATAGAAAGATTCAGCAGAGTAGCAGCATACAAGTTAAATATACAAAAATCGGTTAGATTCCTATACCTAAATAAAGAGAACTATGAAAAGGAAATCAGGAAAACAGTACCATTAATAATAGCCCCTAAAGAATTAAAATCCTTAGCAATAAATCAAACTAGGGATGTAAAAGACCTATACAAAGAAAACTACAAAACAGTACTGTAAGAGACTAACTTAAATGGAGAAGCATACCATGCTCATGGATAGGTAGACTCAACATTGTGAAAATGGAATTCTACCCAAAGCAATTTATAAATACAATGCAATTCTGATCCAAATACATGCATGCCAATTTGTCGTACTGTGGGGGCTTACGTGTTGCTTTGACATTGGAAGCTATGCCACCAGTATTTCACATACGAACAGGGTCAACCATGGCAGAGAGGTTTCAGCTGAGCTTCCAGACTAAGACAGACTAGGAAGAAGGACCTAGTGGTATACTTCTGAAAAGAATTAGCCAGTGGAAACTTTATGAATAGCAGCAGAACATTGTCTGATATACTGCCAAAAGATGAACCCCTCAGGTTGGAAGGCACTCAAAAGATGACTGGGGAAGAGATGCCTCCTCAAAGTAGAGTCAACCTTAACGACTTGGATGGGGGCAACCTTTAGGCACCTAAATTTGCTGATGTGGCATGACTCAAAACGAAAAGAAACAGCTGCAAATATCCATTAATAATTGGAATGTAGTATGTATGACATAAGAATCTAGGAAAATTAGAAACTGTTAAAATGAAATGGAACACATAAACATCGATATCATAGGCATTAGTGAGCTGATATGGATTGGTATTGGCCATTTTGAATCAGATAATCATATGGTCTACTACGTTGGGAATGACAACTTGAAGAGGAATGGTATTACATTCAGGGTCAAAAAGAATATTTCAAGATCTATCCTGAAGTACAGCTCTGTCACTCATAGGATAATATCCATACACCTACAAAGAAGGCCAGTTAATATGACTGTTATTCAAACTTATGCATCAAGCACTAAGGCCAAAGATGAAGAAACTGAAGGTTCTTACTAACTTCTGCAGTCTGAAATTGATTGAACATGCAATCCAGATGCATTGATAATTACTGGTGATTGGAATGTGAAAATTGGAAAAAAAGAAGAAAGATCGGCAGTTGGAAAATATGTCCTTTGGTGACAGAAATGATACTGAAGACTGCATGATAGAATTTCGCAAGATCAGCCACTTCTTCATTGCAAATACCTTTTTTCAACAACATAAATGACAACTCTACAAGTGGATCTCACCAAATGGAATACACAGGAATCAAATCGACTACATCTGTGGGAAGAGATAATGTAAAACCTCAGTATCATTGGTCAGAACAAGGCCAAGGGCTGACTGTGGAACAGATGATCAATTGCTCATATGTAAGTTCAAGTCGAAGCTCAAGAAAATTAGAACAGGTCCATGAGAGCCAAAGTAGGACTTCGAGTATATTCCACCTGAATTTAGAGACCAATTGAAGAATAGATTTGAAGTACTGAACACTAATGACTGAAGACCAGAAGAGTCATGGAATGACATGAAGGACATCATACATGACAGAAGCAAGAGGTCATTAAAAAGACAGAAAAGCAAGAAAAGAGCAAAATGGATGTCAGAAGAGACTCTGAAACTTGCTCTTGAACATTAAGTAGCTAAAGCAAATAGAAGAAATGATGAAGTAAAAGAGCTGGACAGAATATTTCATAGGGTGGCTTGAGAAGACAAAGTATTACAATGACATGTGCAAAGGACTGGAGTTAGAAAACTAAAAGGGAAAAACATGCTTAGCATTTCTCAAGCTGAAAGAACTGAAGGAAAAATTCAAGCCTTGAGTGCCAATAATGAAGGATTCTATGGGGAAAATATTAAATGACACAGGAAGCATCAAAAGAAGATGGAAAGAATACACAGGGTCACCATGCCAAAAAGAATTGGTAGACAGACGTTCATCCATTTCAGGAGGTAGCATATGATCAGGAGCCAACGGTACTCAAGGAAGAGGTCTAAGTTGAACTGAAGGCATAGGTGAAAAATAAGGCTCTAGGAATTGACAGAATACCAACCGAGATGTTTCAACAATTGGATGCAGCATTGGAAATGCTCACTTGTCTATGGTAAGAAATCTGGAAGACAGCTACCTGGCCAACAGACTGAAAGAGATTCATATTTATGCCTATTTCAAAGAAAAGTGATCCAACTGAGTGCAGAAATTATTGAACAGTATCATTAATATTAGACGCAAGTAAAATTTTTCTCAAGATCAATCAAAAGCAGCTGCAGCAGTATATTGACAGGGAACTTCCAGAAATTCAAGCCACGTTCTGAAGAGGTTTGAGATGGATTCTGGCTGAAAGCAGAGAATAACAGAAAGATGTTTACCTGTTTTTGATTAACTATGCAAAGGCATTCGACTGTGTGGGTCATAACAAATTATGGGTAATATTAGAAAGTGTGAATTCCAGAACACTTAATCATGCTCATGAGGAACCTGTACATAGATCAAGAGGC
The DNA here is from genome assembly GCF_024166365.1 of Elephas maximus indicus. Lineage (NCBI taxonomy): Eukaryota > Metazoa > Chordata > Mammalia > Proboscidea > Elephantidae > Elephas > Elephas maximus. The sequence continues at coordinate 170,310,393 of NC_064821.1, read as the reverse complement.
AGTTGTTTGAACAAAACAAAGGGATACTGAGTGGTTTAAAGTCAGGGAAGATGTGCGTCATGGTTGTATCCTTTCACCATACTTAGTCTGTATGCTGAGCAAATAATCCAAGAAGCTGGACTATATGAAGAATGGGGCATCAGAACTAGAGGAAGACTCATTAACAACCTGAGATATGTACATGACACCACCTTGCTTGCTGAAAGTGAAGAGGCCTTGAAACACTTATTGATGGAACTCAAAGACTACAGCCTTCAGTGTGGATTACACCTCAACATAAAGAAAACAGAAATCCTCACAACCGGACCAATAAGCTACATTATGGTGTTGTTGTTAGGTGCCGTTGGGTCAGTTCTAACTTATAACGACCCTATGTACTACAGAACCAAACATTGCCCGGTCCTGAGCCATGCTCACAATTGTTATGCTTGAGCCCATTGTTGCAGCAACTATGTCAATCCATCTTGCTGAAGGTCTTCCTCTTTTTCGCTGACTCTCTACTTTACCAAGCATGTCATTCTCCAGGTGCTGATCTCTCCTGATAACATGTCCAAAGTATGCAAGACGTACTCTCGCCATCTTTGCTTCTAAGGAGCATTCTGGTTGTACTTCTTCCAAGACAGATTTGTTCGTTCTTTTGGAAATATTCTTTGCCAACACCACAATTCAAAGGTGTTAATTCTTCTTTGGTCTTCCTTATTCATCGTCCAGCTTTCCCATGCATATAATGTGATTGAAAATACCATGGCTTAGGTCAGGTATCCCTTAGTCTTTAAGGTAACATCTTTGCTTTTCAATGCTTTAAAGAGGTCTTTTGCAGCAGATTTGCCCAACGCAATGCGTCTTTTGATTCCTTGACTGCTGCTTCCGTGAGTGTTGATTGTGGATCAAAGTCAAATAAAATCCTTGACAACTTCAATCTTTTCTCCATTTATTATGATGTTGCTTATTGGTCCAGTTGTGAGAATTTTTGTTTTTGTTATGTTGAACTGTAATCCATACTGAAGACTGCGGTCTTTGAATTTGGTCTTTGAATTTCTGGCAGCTCCCTGTCGATATACTGCTGCAGAGGCTTTTGAACGATCTTCAGCAAAATTTTACTTGCCTATGATATTAATGATATTGTTCGATAGTTTCCTTATTTGTTTGATTCACCTTTCTAGGGAATAGGCATAAATATGGATCTCTTCCAGTTGGTTGGCCAGATAGCTGTCTTCCAAATTTCTTGGCGTAGACAAGTCAGCACTTCCAGTGCTGCATCCATTTCTTGAAACATCTCATTTGATATCCTGTCAATTCCTGGAGCCTCGTTTGTCTCCAATGCTTTCAGTGTAGCTTGAACTTCTTCCTTCAGTACCATCAGTTCCTGATCATATGCTACTTCTTGAAATGGTTGAATGTCGAACAAATCTTTTTGGTATAATGACTCTGTGTATTCCTTTCATCTTCTATTGATGCTTCCTGTGTTATTTAATATATTCCCCCATAGAATACTTCACTATTGCCACTCGAGGCTTGAATTTTTTCTTCAGTTCTTTCAGCTTGAGAAATGCTGAGTGTGTTCATTATACTTTGTCTTCAGAAGCCGCCCTTTGAAATCTTCTGTTCATCTCTTTTACTTCATCATTTCTTCCTTTTGCTTTAGCTACTCGATGTTCAAGAGCAAGTTTCAGAGTCTCTTCTGACATCCATTTTGCTCTTTTCTGTATTTTCTGTCTTTTTAATGACCTCTTGCTTTCTTTATGTATGATGTCCTTGATGTCGTTTCACAACTCCTCTGGTCTTTGGTCATTAGTGTTAACACATCAAACCTATTCTTCAGATGGTCTCTTAATCCAGGTGGGATATACTCCAGGTCCTACTTTGGCTCTCGTGGACTTGTTATAATTTTCTCCAGTTTCTACTTGAACTTGCATATGAGCAATTGATGATTTGCTCCGCAGTCAGCCTCTGGCCTTGTTCTGACTGATGATATTGAGCTTTTCCATCATCTCTTGTCGCAGATGTAGTCAATTTGATTCTTCTGTATTCCATCTGGCAAGGTCCAAATGTATAGTTGCAATTTATGTTGTTAAAAAAAGGTACTTGCAATGAAGAAGTCTTTGATCTTGCAAAATTCTATCATGTGATCTCCAGCATCCTTTCTACCACCAAGGCCATGTTTTCCAACTACTTGATCCCCTTTTTTATTTCCAATTTTCACATTCCAACCACCAATAATTATTAATGCATCATGATTGCATGTTTAATTTCAGACTGCACAAGCTGGTAAAAATCTTCAATTTCTTCATTTTTAGCTTAGTGGTTGGTGTTTAAATTTGAATAAGATTCCCATTAACTGGTCTTCCTTGTAGGCATGTAGATATTATCCTATCACTGAGAGTGTTGTACTTCAGGTTAGACCTTGAAATGTTCTTTTTGACAATGAATGCAATGTCATTCCTCTTCAAGTTGTCTTTCCTGGCATAGTAGGCCATATGATTGTCCAATTCATAATGGTTAATACCAGCCCATTTCAGCTCACTAATGCCTAAGATAGCAATGTTTATGTGTTCCATATCTTTTTTTGGCGATTTCCAGTTTTCCTAGATTCATACTTTGTACATTCCAGGTTCCAATTATTAACAGATGTTTGCTGCTGCTTCTTCTCATTTTGAGTCATGTCGCATGAGCAAATGAAGGTCCCGAAAGCTTGACTCCACCCACGTCATAAAGGTCAACTCTACTTTGAGGAGGCAGCTCTTTCCTGGTCGTATTTTGAGTCCTTCCAACCTGAGTGGCTCATCTTCCAGCACTATATCAGATATTATTCTGCTGCTATTCAGAAGGTTTTCACTGGCTAATTCTTTTCATAAGTAGACTGCCAGATCCTTTTCCTAGTCTGTCTTAGTTTGGGAGATCAGCTGAAACCTGTCCTCCATGGGTGACCCTGCTGGTATCTGAATACTGGTGGCATAGCTTCCAGCATCACAGCAACACACAAGTCCCTACAGTACAACAAACTGATAGACACATGGGGGAACATTATGTTAAATGGAGAAAAGATTGGAGTTGTCAAGGATTTCATTTTACATGGATCCACAATCAACACCCATAGAAGCAGCTGTCAAGAAATCAAATGGCACATTGCATTGGGCAAATCTACTGCAAAAGATCTCTTTAAAGTGCTCAAAAGTAGAGATGTCACCTTGATGACTAAAGTGTGCCCAACACACCATTGTGTTTTAATATGCATGCGAAAGCTGGGCAATGAATAAGGAAGACTGAAGGATTGATGCCTTTGAATAACGGGGTTGGTGAAAATATTGAATACATCATGGACTGCCAAAAGAATGAACAAATCTGTCTTGGAAGAAGTACAACTAGAATGCTCCTTAGAAGCAAGGATGGCAAGACTACATCTCACATACTTTGGACGTGTTATCAGGAGAGATCAATCCCTGGAGAAGGACATCATGCTTGACAAAGTAGGGGGTCATCAAAAAAGAGGAAGACCCTCAGTGAGATGGATTGATACAGATGCCGCAACAATGGGTGAATCCCTAGCAATGAATGTGAGATTGGTGCTGGACCAGGCAGTGTTTCATTCTGTTGTACATAGGGTAGCTATGAGTTGGAACCAACTCAATGGCACCTAACAAAAACTATAACAACATAAAAACAAAACAAGACTAAATGGGAACACCAGCCCAGGGGCAAGGACAAGTAGGCAAGAGGGGACAGGAAATCTGGTAATGGGGAACCCAATGTTGAGAAAGGGAGAGTGTTAACATGTTATGGGGTTTGCAAACCTTGTCACAAAACAATATGTGTGTTAACTGTTTAATGAGAAACTAATTTGTTCTGTAAACCTTCATCTAAAGTACAAAAAAAAGTGATGCCAGTTTTAGGAATTTTCAGTGATAATTAATGAAAAACAAAACAAAAAAATGAGCTCAGTGCTTCAAAGTCCCAGCTCAAATACTGCATAAAAGACCTGAAATTTGTGATTTGTGTCCTGAAAGAAGGTCTTATTTCTTGTAGTAACGAAGCCTATTGTTGAAAACCAAGCCCAGAGTCTTATCTAAAAGTGGCTGAATTACAATGCCAATTGAATTTCCAACCTCAGATTGGTGTCTGAAGTTAAAGTAAAGTCATTGATAGGGAAATTTTGGATGGGGATACACAGGCAAATAATGTCGAAGCTAGGGACATTGAGCCCCTAAATTCTGTTGAAATATCCCTGCCAATAGAACCAGTCCTCTCACTCCCATTTGAAGAGATTACTTACTCCAGCTTTGTCTGCTAAACCACCTTACCCAGTAAAACCACTTCTTCCATCCCCACATGCTGAAATTAAGCCAGATGTGTTTGAAGGGTCCTTGTCTGAGACATCACCTATCGCAGTGCCTAGCACATTTCCTGGGGCATCACCTGAGGCAGACGCCTTGCAAGACATTGCTGAATGTCCCTGGGACCTCTCCCTATCATCCTTTTTTTTTTTCTAGCCCTATAAGTAGACTTATTTTATAAGTAGACTTAAGGCCCAGCGAGCCCCAAGAGGTGAAGTACTAAGTGTGACCCAAAGAAAGTAAGCTAGACTTCAAAAGAACTGCTTGATCTTTCTAATATATACAGACAGAAACGTGGGGAGTACATGTGGGAATAGATATTAAAGATGTGGGTTAATGGTAAAAGGAACATAAAGCTGAATCAGTCTAAGTATATTGATACGATCCTGCTAAGCAAAGATTCTTCATTCCATTTTTCAGCTCAAGAGATTAGAAAAGGATCTAATAGCTTATTTGGTTGGTTGACTAAAACATGGACTGAGAAGTGGCCTACACTAAATGAAGTTGAAATACTGAAACTGCCTCAGTATACTGTAGAAGAGGTATCCAAAAGCTTGGGGAAATTGGAATGTTAGAGAGGATTTATCATGTTGGACCCACAGATCCATCCAGGGAGTGCCCACAGGACACATCTTTCGCCTTAACTGTGAGGAACAAATTTGTGAGGGGAGTTCCAGCATCCTTGAAGACTGCAGTGATTGCTCTTTTATGTGTGAATTGCCCTAACTGAATTAAGACACCTAACTACATTGGTAGTGATTGGATCCCAGGATGACTGAGGCCAAGTGGTGGCACTTAGTCACCAAAGACAAGGTGGGCATCGTTACCATAATGGACAGCAGAGTCAAAGCAGTAATCAGAATAGTCTGAGTCATATACACTTATGGCATTGGCTAATTAATCAGGGTATACCTAGGAGTGAAATAGATGGGAATGTACTAAATGTTTACTTGATCTGTACAAGCAGAAGAATTATAGCTCAAGTGAATAGCAGTCTGACTTGAATCACCAAAATAGAGAGTCATGGGCCCTCAATCAATTTCCAGACTTGAGCCAGTTTACATGCTGTCTTGGTTATCTAGTGATGCTATAACAGAAATACCCCAAGGGAATGGCTTCAACAAACAGAAGTTTATTCTAGGAAGCTAGAAGTTCAAATTGAGGGCATCAGCTCCAGGGGAAGGCTTTCTCTCCCTGTGGGCTCTGGAGGAAGGTCCTTGTCATTGATCTTATCTTCATCTAGGAACTTCTCTGATCAGGCATACCATGTCCAAAGGATGAGCTCTGCTCCTGGCACCACTTTCTTGGTGGTATGAGATCCCCTGTCTCTCTGCTTGTTTCTCTCTTTTATATCTCAAAAGAGATTGGATTAAGACTCAATCTAATCTTGTAGATCTCATCAACATAACTGCCACTAATCCATCTCATTCACTTTCTAGTGATAGGATTTACAACACAAAGGAAAATCACATCAGATGACAAAATGGTGGACAATCACACAATACTGGGAATTGTGGCCTAGCCAAATTGATACACATATTTTGGGGGGACACAATTCAATCCTTGACATATACTCAAAACCTCTTGAATGAAGGGGGTCCAGGTCCCCTTGAGGAAGCCCACCCACTACAGTGCAAAAAAATTATATTATTAATCTTTCTCCCAGCACTCCCCTAAAAGGATCTAAGGCCTTGTACAAGAGTGACTGTTCATGGGGAAAAGGAAATAAGCACATATTTGGGGGCTTATTGGCCACTGGCTCTGAACTAACACTAATTCTAGGAGACATAAAATGTCACCATGGTCTACCAGTCAGAGTAGGGACATATGGAAGTTAGGTTAAAAATGAAGGCTTAGCTCAGGTCTGTCCCACATTGGGTCCAGTGGGTCCCTGAACCCATCCTGTAGTGGCTTCCCCAGTTCCAGAATAAATAATTAACACAGACATACTCAGCAACTCTCAGAACCCTGACTTTGGATCCCTGACATGGAGTAAGGGCTACTATAGTAGGAAAGGCCAATGGAAGCCGTTATAACTGACCCTATCTAAGAAAATAATAAACCAAAAGCAATACCACAATCCTAGAGGCATTTTAGAGACTGGTACCACCATCAAGGACTTGAAGGATGCAGGGGTGGTGATTCCCACTACAGCCTATTTAACTCGCCTATTTGGCCTGTACAGATGGATCTTGGATAATGACGGTGGATTAAAATAAACTTAACCAGGTGGTGACTCCAATTGCAGCTGCTGTTTCAGATGCGGTTTCATTGCTTGAACAAATTAATACATCTCCTGGTACTTGGTATGCAGCTATTGATCTGTCCAATGTTTTTTCTCCATTCCTGTTTTTAAAGACCATCAGAAGCAGTTTACCTTCACCTGGCAAGGTCAGCAATACTCCTTCACTGTCCTACCTCAGAGGTATATCAACTCGCCAGCCCGTTGTCATAATTTAGTTGGCAGGAAACTTGATTGTCTTTCACTTCCACAAGATGTAACACTGGTCCATTTCATTGATGACACTATACTGATTGGATGCAGTAAGGAAGAAGTATCAATGACTCTAGCCTTATTGGTAAGGCATTTGAGTGGTAGACTGCCTAGTGGATTTGAACTGCCAACCTTTTGGTTAGCAGCCATAGCTCTTAACCACTATGCCACCAGGGTTTCCATTTGAGTGGTAGAGGGTGTGATATTATTCCAACAAAAACTGAGGTGCCTTCTACCTCAGTGAAATTACTAGGGGTTCAGTGGTGTGATAGAATGATGGAATGGAGTTTTAAAGACACAATTATAGAATTGTCTAGGTCACAAAACCTTGCAGGGCTGTGGTAATATTCCCCAGGAGGCTGTATATGCTCTAAACCAGTGTTCAATACATGGTACTGTTTCTCCCACAGCCAGGACTCATAGATCAAGGAATCAAGAAATGGAAATGGGAGTGACATCACTCACTAGTATCCTTAGTGACCCACTCACAAAATTTCTTCTTCCTGTCCCTGTAACCACATGCTCTGCAGGCCTAGAGATCTTAGGTCCAAAGAGAGTAATGCTTGCACCAGGAGACAACACTGATTCCACTGAACTGGAAGTTAAAAATGCCACTTCAGAGGAGGAGGAGGGAAGGTGGCTGAATAGTCAGATGCTTCCAGTCATCCCTTTTACAATAAAAACCTGAAAAGACAAGTAAATATATGTGACAATCTAGGAACACTAATCATCAAAGACAAAGCTGAAGAATTGGACTTAGTGGCAGGTGAAAGGAAAGACAATTCCAAAAAGCAGCAGAAATGAAGAATAACAGATTGCGAGACAGCTGGGGCCCTGTTGAGTCTGCATACTGCACACTGGCTGAGGAGAGCGGCAATATCCCAAGCCAAGACCTACCACATCTGGTGCAGCCAAGCAGCTGTGAACCAAACAGGAGTGATACGGGACCTGCAAAAGTTAAGTGCAAGTTACCAACGTACTGTACACACTGGCAAAATAACCCTCCTCCAAGAGCTTCACAGCAGAGATCTCCTTTCCCCTCACCCATCCACCCACCCCTCTCCGATACCAGTCCCATGGCATTCAACAATGTCATGACCCCTAAGTCAGGAACTGAGAGGCCTTGCCCCTTCACCTAGCCACTAGCATGCAGGGCCCATGGTCCAGCAGTACCCTTCAGCCCTGCCCAGTCCCTTGGGGGCTGATTCAACACTACACACCCTCATTAGCATAAAACAGCAAAGCATACACCTGAAGCCCATTTTCACCTGCAGTAGCCAAGGAGGAGCTGCAGATTTGTGACATTCAACACCTCCCTGCCCCATAAGAAGGGGCCTCACCCACTCACACCAGTGGCCTGTGGGTCAGCGGTAACCCATTCCATCTAGCCACCCACAACAGGGGTCTGAGAATTAGTGGTGCCTCCCAATCCCTCCAGCCAATGGTACCAGACACCCAAGGGCCTGCTGTACTACCCTCCCATACTATGTACTTTAGGGGACAGGGACATGCCCTCCAACCAGGCACCTGGGGGCAACTTCAGCCCCTGCCTTACCCTACCCATCATCCCCCACTGCAACCAGAGACCTGTGCCTGCTGCAAACACCCCCATGTATCCCTGCCTGCCTAGGCCTGTAGGTGAGAGTCTGCACCACACTCTCAGTGACAAATGACCCAGACATCTGTGCCCTGAATAACCACACACCTGGTTTTGGTATCAGGCATATGCTGGCTTCATAGAATGAGTTTGGGAGTATTGCATCCTTTTCTATGCTCTGAAATACCTTTAGTAGTAGTGGTGTTAACTCTTCTCTGAAAGTTTGGTAGAACTCTGCAGTGAAGGCGTCTGTTTGTGTTAGTTTAAGTAGGTAATGTGTTTCTAGGAATTCATCCGTTTCTTCTAGGTTTTCAAATTTGTTAGAGTACAATTTTTCATAGTGATCTGATATGATTCTTTTAATTTCAGTTGGGCCTATTGTAATATCTCCCATCTCACTTCTTATTCGGATTATTTGCTTCCTCTCCTGTTTTTCTTTTGTCAGTTTAGTCAGTGGTTTATCAATTTTGTTAGTTTTTTCTAAGAACCAGCTTTTGGTCTTGTTAACTCTTTCAATTGTTCTTTTTTCTATTTCATTTAACTCTGCTCTAATTTTTATTATTTTCTTTCTTCTGGTGCCCGAGGTTTTCTTTTGTTGCTCTCTTTCTATTTGTTCAAGTTGTAGGGATAATTCCTTGATTGGTGCCCTTTTTTCTTTTAGTATGTGTGTATTTATTGATATCAATTGACCTCTGAGCACTGCTTTCACTGTGTCCCGAAGGTTCTGATAGGAAGTGTTTTCATTCTCACTGGATTCTATGAATTTCTTTATTCCATCCTTAATGTCTTCTATAATCCAGTCTTTTTTGAGCAGGGTATTGTTCAGTTTCCAAGTGTATGATTTCTTTTCCCTCCTTTTTCTGTTATTGATTTCCACTCTTACAGCCTTATGGTCAGAGAAGATGCTTTGTAATATTTCAATGTTTTAGATTCTGCTAAGGCTTGCTTTATGACCTAATACGTGGTCTATTCTGGAGAACGTTCCATGTGCACTAGAAAAGAAAGTATAGTTGGCTGCTGTTGGGTGGAGTGTTCTGTATGTCTATGAGGTCAAGTTGGCTGATTGTGGCATTTAGATCTTCCATGTCGTTATTGAGCTTCTTTTTGGATGTTCTGTCCTTCACCTAAAGTGGTGTGTTGATGCCTCCTACTATAATTGTGGAGCTGTCTAGCTCACTTTTCAATGCTGATAGAGTTTCTTTTATGTATCTTGCAGCCCTATCATTGGGTACATAAGTGTTTCATATGGTTATATCCTCCTGGTATATAGTTCCTTTAATCATTATATAGTGTCCCTGTTTATCCTTTTTGGTGGATTGAAATTTAAAGTTTATTTTTTCAGAAATTAATATTTCCACTCCTGCTCTTTTTTGATTGTTGTTTTCTTGATATATTTTTTTCCATCCTTTGAGTTTTAGTTTGTTTGTGTCTCTAAGTCTAAGGTGTGTCTCTTGTAGGCAGCATATAGCTGGATCTTTTTTTTTTTTATCCATTCTGCCACTCTCTGTCTATTCGTGCATTTAATCCATTTACATTCAGTGTAATTATGGATAGGTATGATTTTTTTTTATTATTTTGGTGCTGTCATTTTGATGTCTTTTTTTGTGTGTTGTTGACAGTTTCTTTTTCCCACTTAATTTTTTGTGCTGAGTTATTTATATATTGTCTTTTCCTCTTATTCATTGTTGTTGATATTGTTTCTGCTGAGTCTCTATTTTTTGTGTTTATTTTATTTTGATGACTAAGATTGTTAGTCGCCTTTGTGGTTACCTTAATACTTACCCCAATTTTTCTAAGATTAATCCTAACTTTTATTTCTTTATATCGCCTTGTTTTCCTCTCCATATGAAAGATCTATGACTACATTTCTCAGTCCCTCTTTATTGTTTTAATATTGTCTTCTTTTACATAATAACTTCTTTGTTCCCGTTTTGAGTGGTTTTTAACTTGATTTATTTTTGTGATTTCCCTGTCTGGGTTGACATCTGATTACCCTGTCCAGTGTTTTAGTCTTGGGTAGATACTTGGTATTGTTGATTTTCTAACCAGAGAACTCCGTTTAGTATTTCTTATAGTTTTGGGTTGGTTTTTACAAATTCCCTAAACTTCTGTTTATCTGAAAATGTCCTAATTTCACCTTCATATTTGAGATACAGTTTTGCTGGATATATGATTCTTGGCTGGCAAAATTTTTCCTTCAATGCTTTGTATATGTCATCCTATTGCCTTCTTGCCTGCATTGTTTCTGCCAAGTAGTCTGAGCTTATTCTTATTGACTCTCCTTTGAGGGTGGCTTTTCATTTGATCCTAACCCAAAACCCAGTGACCCTAGCTGCTCTTAAAATTCTCTTTATCTTTGGTTTTGGCAAGTTTGATTATAATCTCTTGGTGACTTTCTTTTAAGATCTACCTCATGTGGAGTTCAATGAGCAGCTTAGATAGTATCTTCTCATCTTTCACGATAGCAGGGAAGTTTTCTGCCAACAAATCTTCAATAATTCTCTTTGTATTTTCTGTTATCCCTCCCTGTTCTGATACTCCAATCATTCATAGGTTATTTCTCTTGATAGAGTCTTGCATGATTCTTAAGTTTTCTTCTTTTTTTTAAAATTCTTTTATCTGATTTTTCTTCAAATATATTTGTGCCAAGTGCTTTACCTTCAAGCTCACCAATTCTGCCTTCCACTTGCTCAATTCTGCTCCTCTGACTTTCTACTGAGTTGTCTAATTCTGTAATTTTATTGTTAATCTTCTGAATTTCTGATTGCTGTCTCTTTATGGATTCTTGCAGCTTTTTAAGTTTTTCCTTATGCTCTTAAATGACCTTTTTAATTTCTTTAACTGCTTTATCTGTGTGTTCCTTGGCTTGCTCTGCATGTTGCCTGATCTTCTTGATCTCATTCCTGATGTCTTGAAGAGTTCTGTAGTTTAATCTTTTGTATTCTACATCTGGTAATTCCAGGAAGGCACCTCGATCCAGAAGGTCCCTTGATTTCTTTGTTTTGAAAGCTTGTTGAAGCAATCATGGTCTGCTTTTATGTGATGTGATATTGACTGTTGTCTCTGAGCCATCTATAAGTTATTGTATCAGTTTATTTTATATTTGTTTACTGTATCCTAGCTTCTTGCTTTGCTATGTTTTGCTATGCCCAAATAGGTTGCTTGAGTGTGCTAGCTTGTTTATTTTTGCCTTGGAAGCTCTGACGTCCTGTCACCAAAAGGCTAGAGTTGTTATCACATATATCAGCCTAGGAGTCCATTCACTTTTTTTGTATGTATTCAGCTCAGGTCTCCAGGTAGCTGCCCATCAAGTGTGTGGTTAGGCTCTGTCCTACAGTCTTAGAGGGGCAGCAGTGATTGGTGTAGGTACAGGTATCCTGTTGCAGCAGGAGGTCACGCACTGAACAAGGCAGGGGGCTGACACTGTACCCTGAATGTCCTTGAGGAAAGAGCATCACTGTTTCCTAGTGCTCACAGATGGGTGGGTTCTGCAGATGGACCATGAGCACCCAATGCTTTTGGTTGTAAGGACTGGGAGGTACCAATTATCCTTGGACTCCTGTTGTGGTTGGCTGGGTGACCTAAGTGGTGCCACCAGTACTTGGGCCCCTGATGTGTGCAGGCGAGGACCCTGTTTAATAGCAAAGCAGTGTCAAACATCATTCACTCACCTCTCCACTACACAGCTGAAACAGCTGCAGTCTGCCAACAAGGGCCAATTCTCCTGAAATAGGCCCACACTGGTCCATGTGGGGCTAAAGTATTCCAAGTCCATGAACTGTTTATGCCTGGACAGGAGATGCTTCTGTCCTGAGCTCCCCAGGTTAGTGGAGCTGGCGAATTTTCTTTTCCCCCAATTGTGAATTTCTTACTTCTCCAAAGCTGGGAGAATGGCTCAGGACACTCAGCAGGACTATGTCAGGCTCAGGGAAATCAATAGCTACTAAAGCTGGCTTGGAGGTGGGCGGCATGGTAAAATATATGCAAGTATTTAGCTTTTGTTGAAAGCGCCATTCTTCTCCGGTTCCAGAGGTGTGAGTAGGCTGTGTGGCTGGGTATTTCTCCCTGAGAAAACTGTGGCCAAACGCTACCAACAGCCTGCCACAGTCGCTCCTGGGAATGGTGCCTGAGGGATCCTGTGATTCCGGTCTGACAACTCCTCTCTGCTCCTGAACTATCTATCCCTTCCCCTGCTACTCAGTTCATTTTCTAATTTTGCCTTTGATGTTCAGGGCTTCTAGCTTGTCAAAAATATAATTGTCTCACTTGTTTTTTTTCTGGTCTTTGTTGTAAGACAGATCACTGGAAGCATTTGGCTACTCCACCATCTTGGCCCTGCTTCTCAGAAGATATAATCTTTTACACAGAAAACCTCAAAGATTCCACAAGAAAACTACTGGAGCTAATAGGAGATTTCACCAAATTTGCAGGATACAAGATTAACATACAAAAATCAGTAGGTTTCCTCTACAACTACAAAGAGAACTTCAAAAAGGAAATCACCAAATCAATAAGTTTTACAATAGCACCCAAGAAGATAAAGTACATAGGCATAAATCTAACCAGAGACGTAAAAGACCTATACAAAGAAAACTACAAGACACTACTGCAAGAGACCAAAAGAGACTTACATAAGTGGAAAAAATACCATGTTCATGGATAGGAAATCTCAACATTGTGAAACTAACACAAGATCTCTTTAAAGTTTTCAAAAGCAAAGATGTCACCTTGAAGACTAAGGTGTGGCTCACCCAAGCCATGGTGTTTTCAATCATCTCATATGCATGTGAAATCTGGACAATGAATTAGAAGGAAAGAAGAATTCATGCCTTTGAATTATGATGTTGGTGAAGAATATTGAATATACCATGGACTGCCAGAAGAATGAACGAAACTATCTGGGAACAAGTACAGCCAGAATGCCCATTATTTGGACACGTATCAGGTGTTATAAAATAGAGGGTCAGTGGAATAGGAAGACCCTCAATGAGATGGATTGACACAGTGGCTGCAACAATGGGCTCAAACATGGCAACGATTGTGAGGATGGTGTAGGACTGGCCAGTCTTTCATTCTATTGTACATAGGGTCGCTATGAATTGGAATTGACTCAATGGCACCTAAGAACAATATTTAAAAACACTTATAAACTATGGCCAAGTGGGACTTTTTCAAAGCATGCAAGCCTGGTTCAATATTAAAAAATCAGTCAGCGTATCTCACTATACTATCTTATCAATGAACGTAGGAAAATCACCTAACAATATTCAAAATCCGTTCATGATAAAAACTATCAGAAAAATAGTAATGGAGGGAAAGTCCTCGACTAGATAAACAACATCTTTAAGAAACCTAAAGCTGAATTATATTTGCTGGTTAAAGTTGTATATTCTTTTTCTAAAATTTGGACCAAATCAAGGATATATGCTCTTATCACTCTTGTTCAACATAGTGCTGGAAGTTCTGGCCAGTTCAATAAAGCAAGAAAAAATGCAAAAATATTTTAAAAGAAGTGGGAAAAAAACTGTTCTTAAATGCTGGTGACACGACTGTGGATAGAAATAAGGATCTACAGAAAAAAACTCCTGTTACTAATGAATAAATTCAGCAATGTTGCAGGATACAAGAAAAACATACAAAAATTAATTTTATTTCAGTATTAAGAATGATCAGTAAGACAAAGTAAAAATACAGTGCCATTCACCATTTAATCAATACCATTTAGACAAAAAAAAAAACTCTAAATTACTAAGGTGTAAATTAAACGAGGCATGCACAGAACTTGAATACCAAAAACTATAAAATGCCAATGAAAGAAATCAAAGAAGATCTAAATTAATGGAGTGGCATGGATTGAAAAGCTCATTATAGTAAAAACTTTAATTCTCTCCAATTGATCTATAAGTTTAATGTAGTTTTTATCAAAATCTCAGCAAGATTTTTTTGTAGATCTAGGCATGATCATTCTAAAATACATATGGAAAATCAAAGAAACTAGAATAGAATGGGAGAAACAGTCTATTTAATTCCAAGATTCATTCTATAACTACTGTAAAAGAAACAAGAAGCAAATCAAATAGTACACCCAAAATTATCTGAGTAACACGAAGGCAGTAATTGAGGAATTGAGGAACAAAAAAAGATATAAGAATATAGAAAAAATAACAAAATAGAAAAAAGCAAGTCTTTCCTTATCAGAAATTATATTAAATGTAAATCAATTAAACTCTCCAATTAAAAGGCAGAGCCTGGCAGAATGGATAAATATATTTTATCCAACTATATATCTACAAGAGACACACTTTAGATCCAAAGACATGGATTGAAAGTGAAAGGGTATAAAAAGACATTCCACACAAAACAATAACCAAAAAAGAGAGACGGAGTAGTGTGATGGCCAATTTTATGTGCCAGCTTGGCTAGGCTATGATTCTGAGTGGTTTGGTCAAATGCTAGGTTAGTTGCTGTTCCATAATGTAGTCTAATATAATGTAATGAAATCACTTTCCATAATGTAATCAGTTAATCAGTTAAAAGAAGTTTCCTTTAGTGTGATCTGTCTCTAGACTATAAACAGATATTTTGGCAGAACTCATTCTCATTCTCCACTCTGCACTCTTTCCATCACCTGACCTATGAATCTTGGAACACAAGTCTGCAGAAGTTTCCAGCCTGTTTCCTGATATATGGGTTCTGGATTTGCCATCCTCACACAATCCTGTAAGCCAGCAGGAGTCTCCAGCCTTCTGCCTGACCTATGGATTTTGGGACTTGCCAGCTCCCACAAGTGCATAAGCTAATCCCTTCAAGTAAATACCCCCCCCATAGATATATATATATATGTGTGTGTGTGTGTGTGTGTGTGTGTGTGTGTGTGTGTTGTTAGGTGCCATCAAGTCGTTTTCAACTCATAAAGTAAAGCTGTTCCACAGGGTTTTCTTGGTTGTAATCTTTACAGGAGCAGTTGACCACGTTCTCCCAAAGAGCTCCCAGGTGGGTTTGAGCCATCAACTTTGAGTTACCAACTGAGCACTTAACCATTTGCACTGCCAAGGACATATGTGTATATATATTGTGTATATATAAAACAAAAGCCAAACCCATTAATGTCCAGTCAATTTTGACTCATAGAGACCCTACATGACAGAGTAGAACTGCCCCCATAGGGTTTCCGAGGAGCGCCTGGTGGATTTGAACTGCTGGCCTTTTGGTTAGCAGCTGAACTCTTAATCGCTATGCCACCAAGATTTCCAAAAATGAAGGGCTTCCTTCTAACAGAAATAAAGTGAAAGAGTGCCTGAACAGGGACTTGAACCCTGGACCCTCAGATTAAAATCTGATGCTCCACTGACTGAGCTACCTAGGCCCCTTATTATATATATATTTCATATATCTGTATATATGTTAATGTATATGTATACATATATATTTGTGTATACACACACACTCCTCATTTATCAACTCTGTTGTTAGCCTACGTTTCACATTTACTACAGTAGTAAAAACTCTATTCAACTATTTTGTACATTAACAGTGTACACCTCACAGTAACGAATGCCGAGGTGCAAGGCTGTGATGGTTAAGGTTAAGTGTCAAGTTGGCTGAGCCATGATTCTCAGTGGCTTGGGGGTTATGTAAAGATTTAATTTGGCAGTTATGTAATGATGTAGTCATCTTCCATTTTGTGATCTGATGTACTCATCATCCATTTTTGCATAATGCAGATTTTCACATAACCACCTGGTCTTTGGAACCTAGTCATATTGATAAGTGAGGAGTGGGAATGTGTGTGTGTCTGTTTGTATGTCTGTTTATATATGTGTCTATATATATATATATATACATACACATATATATCACTACTTCTGTTTATATATATATATATACATACACATATATATAACTACTTCTGTTTCTCCACAGGCCCCTAACAAAAACAAGTAGATGTATTTATAGCAGACAAAACAGACTTCAACACAAAATTGTTACAAGAAACAATGGAGGATTTTATATAATCATAATAGGGTCAATTCTTCTAGAAGATATAACAATTATAAACATATATGCAGATAACAAAAGAACCCAAAATATATGATGAAAAAATTTACATAATTTAAGGGAAAAAATAGACACTCAAAAATAATAGTTGGAGACCACAACAGCCTAATTTTGATAATGAATAGAACTAGACAAAAGATAAACAAGGAAATAGAATACATGAACAACCTATAAAACCAACTAGATTTAACCAACATGTATGATCACTCCACCTGACAACACCAGAATACATATTTTTTTCAAGTGTGCATTGAACATTCTCCAAGCTAAAGCACATTTTATCCCTCAAAAAAAGTCTCAATAAATTTAGAAATACTGGACTACAAAGCATCTTTTTCAACCATAATGAAATAAAATTAGCTATCAATAAAACAAGGAAATCCAGAAAATTCACAAATATGTGGAAATTTAAATACATACTCTTAAATAAACAACGGGCAAAAGAAGAAATGACAAGGAAAATAAATTATAAAATACTTTAAAATGAATGAACACAAAAACATAACACACCGAAACTCTTGGGACATAAGAAAAGCAGTGCTCAGAGTGAAATTTTCACTGTAAATACCTACATTAAAAAAGAAGAAAGAGAGGCAGAGCTGATATGGTGCTATAGGCAGAAACACCACGCCGATCCTCCACAGCAAATACCCAAAAAAACTAAGTAAAACACAGACAAACGTCAATCCTGGAACCTTAAGCGTGAAATGAAGAGATAAAGAACTCAGCCAAGCACCAAATGGAGTAAGAAACTGACAAGTAACAGAAAACGAGGAGAGATACGTGTGGAGGTCTCCTATCAGCTAACGTAGCACGTATTCACCATCTTGAACTCCTGGCAGAGATCAGCGGACACGGGGCTTCCAGCAGGAGACAGATCACCCAGCAACCACCTATATTTACTTTCCCACTCCCCATCTCTCTCCCCGCTGCTGCTTGGTCTCCATCACTTTTTAGCTGTCTGTGGTCTTCAGCCGGCCAGGAAGACCAGGGTCTGTTCTGCTTAGATTTGCCTTGCCCATACTGGAGATCAATGGTCACGGAGTACAGGAAAGCAACTTCACAGAGCTCCGTGCAGGAGACAGAACAACCGGTAACCAGCCATATATGCTTTCCCACTCCCACTCTTCTTCCCCACCCCCTCCCCCCGGGGCCTCTACCACTTCCCACCAGTCCGCAGTCTGTTGTCTGGGAGGCATCATGCCATTTGAATTCACCACGCCCACACTGGTCAGCACCATCAGTGCCACTTGTTTGTTGCTAATGCTGCTTTTTCCACTTCTTTTGGTTTCCCCCATGACTCTCACTGTCCCCTCCCTCAACACCTGGCTTCATGTGTGGGCTTTGCTTCTTCTTGAAAGGCTGTGAAGTGTTGCTTGGCTGGGGAACTGCTTCCCTGGACTCCATGATGGTGGGCTACCTGGGCCTTTTTTGTTTTGTTTTGCTTATCTGTTTTCTTTTTCTTTTCACAGCTTGGGAGCCCCTTCCAGCCAGGTTGTACTGCCCAGCTTGGGAGCCAATTTCCCGGTCTGCATAGCCTTCCCAGTGGGATCCCTGGGAGCATTTCTTTCTTTTTTGTCTTGTTCTGTTTGTTTTCTTTTTCTTTTTGCAGCTTCAGAGCCTCTTCTAGCCAAGCTGTACTGAGTGGCCTGGGAGCCATTTCCCCAGTCTTTGCAGCTGCACTGGTGAGATCCCTGGAGCCTTTGCCTTTCTTTTATTTTTTTCTAATTTTTATTATATCTTTTCATTTAATTGAAGAAAAACTGACTGTTCAAGAAGCTCAATGAACCCCATTAGGATAGGCCCCAAAAGAAAATCACCAAAGCATATCATAATCACACTCACTAAAACTAAAGACAAAGAAAGAATCCTGAGAGCAGGTCAAGAAAAAAGAAAAGTCATATACAGAGGGGAAACAATAAGACTATGTTCTGATTATTCAGCAGAGAACATGCAGGCAAAAAGGCAATGAGATAGACACATAAAACCTTGAAAGAAAAAAATTCCCAACCAAGAGTAATATATTCTGCAAAACTCTCGTTCAAATATGATGGTGAAATTAGGACATTTCCAGATAAACAGCAATTTTGGAAATATGTAAAAACCAAACCAAACTTATAAGAATTATTAAAGGGAGTCCTTTGGTTTGAGAGCAAACATCAGACCACAGCCTGGATCTAGGATGCAAGATCGTACCACCCATACACCAGCCTAGGAAATGAACTCTCGAGGACTATACAAAATCAAAAGAATTACAACAGGGAACCAGAGAGGTTAATCTGTAAATGTAAGAATGTCAGAAAAATAAAAGAGGGAATAAATGGTATAGGTATAGAACTTTCTAATGGAGAGGAAGGCCAGGTGATACAAAGTAATAAAAGACTGGTTCAAACCTAGGAAGATAAGGGTAAATTTAAAAATAACCACAAAGGTAACAAACCTACTCATCAAAATTAGAAAAACATAAAGTCTCAGTAAAAACAAAACCTACAAAAACAAAAGAAATGAACAACAACAAAAAAAACCCACAAACAAAAGGAATTCAGCACAGGAGAGCAAGAGGAACAAAGAAAACGTCAGCACCACAAAAATAATAATAATAATAATAATAAACAACTACAAAATAAACTCACATCTATCAGTAATTACAAAAAAAAAATTTTTTTTATCAATAATTACACTGAATGTAAATGGCCTAATTGCACCCATAAAGAGACAGAGAGTGACAGAATGGATTAAAAAACAGGATCCGTCAATATGCTGTCTACAAGAGACACACCTTAGAAACAAAGAATGTAAATTTATTAAAAATCAAAGCATGGAAAGAAATATATCAAGCAAACAGCTACCAAAAAAAAGCAGGAGTGGCAATATTAACCTCAGATAAAATAGGCTTTAAAACAAACTTCACCATGAAAGACAAAGAAGGGCACAGTATAATGATTAAAGGGGCAATGCATCATGAATAAACAACCATAATAAACATCTATGCACCCAATGACTTGACTCCAAAATACATAAAACAAACTCTAACAGCACTGAAAAGAGAAATTGGCAGTTCCACAATAATAGTAGGAGACTTCAGTACACCACTCTCAGTAAAGGCCAGAATATCTAGAAAGAAACAACAAAGATACAGAAGAGCTAAAGGGCACAATCGGCAAACTTGACCTCACTGACATATATAGAACACTCCACCCAAAATCTGCAAAGTACACATTCTTTCCCAATGCACATGGAACGTTCATCCTATGAAGCCAGCATAACCCTAACACCAAAACCAGGCAAAGACACCACAAAAAAAGAAAATTACAGACCAATATCTCTCATGAATATAAATGCAAACATTCTCAACAAAATTCTAGCCAATAGAATTCAGCATCATATTAAAAAATAATACACCATGACAGAGTAGGTTTCATACCAGGTATTAAAGGATGGTTCAACATTAGAAAATCAATCAACATAATCCACCACATTAATAAAAAGAAAAGAATCGAATCATGTGATCATCTTAATTGATGCAGAAAAGGCATTTGACAAAGTCCAACACTGTCATGGACTGAATTGTGTTTCCTAAAATCTGTGTCAGCTTGGTTAGGCCATGATTCCCGATATTGTGTTGTTGTCCTCCATTTTGTGATTGTAATTTTATGTTAAAGAGGATTAGGGTGGTATTATACCACCACCCTTACCCAGATCACATCCCTGATCCAATGTAAAGGGACCTTCCCTGGGGTGTGGCCTGCACTACCTTTTATCTCTCAAGAGATAAAAAGGAAAGGGGAGCAAGCAGAGAGGGGGGCCTCATACCACTAAGAAAGGAGCACTGGGAGCAGAGTGCATCCTTTATACCCAGTGTTCTTGAGCAAAGAAGCTTCTAGTCCAGGGGAAGACTGAAGAGAACCTTCCTCCAGAGCCAAGAGAGAGAGGAAGCCTTCCCCTGAAGCTGATGCCCTGAATTTGGACTTTTAATCTACTTTACTGTGAAGAAATAAACTTCTCTTTGTTAAAGCCATCCACTTGTAGTAATTCTGTTCTAGCAGCACTAGATGACTAAGACAAGCACCCATTCCTGATAAAAAACTCTCAAAAAAATAGGTATAGAAGGCAATTTTATCAACATAATAAAGGGTACCTATGCAAAGCCAACCGCCAACAACATTCTTAATGGAGAGAGGCTGAAAACATTCCCCTTGAGAACAGGGACAAGACAAGGATGCCTTTTATCACCAGTCCTATTTTTTTTTTTTTTTTAAGTTCTAGCTAGAGCAATAAGGCAAGGAAAATACATAAAGGGCATCCAAATTGGTGATGAAGAAGTTAAACTGTCCCTATTTGCAGATGATATGATACTATACATAGAAAACCCAAAAGAGTCCACAAGAAAACTACTAGAATAGAAAGATTCCGCAGAGTGGCAGGATACAGGAAAAAGTACAAAAATTAGTTGTATTCCTATATACCAATAAAGAGAAGGATGAAAAGGAAATCAGGAAAAACAATAGGATTTATAATAGCCCCTAAAAAAGTAAAATATTTAGGAATAAATTTAACCAGGAATGTAAAAGACCTATACAAAGAAAACTACAAAACAGTACTGCAAGAAACTAAAAGAGATCTACAGAAATGAAAAAAACACACTATGCTCATGGGTAGGTAGACTCAACATTGTGAAAATGACAATTCTACCCAAAGCGATTTACAAATACAATGCAATCCCGATCCAAATACCAACAACTTTATTTAAAGAGGTGGAAAAAATTATCATTAACTTTATATAGAAAGTGAAGAAACCCCAGATAAGTAAGGCACTGTTGAAGAAGAAGAATAAGGTAGGAGGACTCGCACCACCTGACTTCGGAACTTACTATACAGCTACAGTAGTTAAAACAGCCTGGTACTGGCACAACAACAGATACAGTGACCAATGGATTAGAATTGAGAACCCAGATGTAAATCTACCCACCTATGGTCACCTGATCTTTGACAAGGGCCCAAAGTCCATCAAATGGGGAAAAGACAGTTTTTTTTTAACAAATTGTTCTGGCAAAACTGGATGTCCATCTGTAAAAAAATGAAACAGGACCCATACTTCACACCATATGCAAAAACTAACTAAAATTGGACCAAAGACCTAAATATGAAGCCAAAAACTATAAAGTTCATCGAAGAAAAAATAGGATCAACACTACAGGCCCCAGCATACAGCGTTAAGAAGCCAAACCATAACCAACAACACACAAACTCCAGAAGTCTTTTGATGAGTCTTCTCATGAGACTTCACCAAAAGAGTAAAATAGAACCTACAGACCAGGAAAAAATGTTTGGCTATTATGAATCAAAGGTCTAATCTCTAAAATCTACAGGAAAATACAACACCTCTACAACAAAAAGACAATCCAAATAAAAAATGGGCAAAGAAAATGAACAGACACTTCCCCAAAGAAGACATTAAAGTGGCCAACAGACACATGAGGAAATGCTCGTGATCAGTAGCCATTAAACCCCAAAACCAAACCCAGTGCCGTCAATTCGATTCCGACTCATAGCGACCCTATAGGACAGAGTAGAACTGCCCCATAGAGTTTCCAAGGAGCACCTGATGGGTTCAAACTCCTGACCCTTTGGTTAGTAGCCGTAGCACTTAATCACTACACCACCAGGGTTTCCCAGTAGCCATTAGAGAAATGCGAATCAAAACCACAAAGAGATACCATCTAACCCCAGCATTTCTGGCATGAATCAAAAAAACAGGAAATAACATTTGTTGGAAAGGCTGTGGGGAGATAGGAAATCTTATGCCCTGCTGGGAATGCAAAATGATACAACAATTTTGGAGGAAGATATGGTGCTTCCTTAGAAATCTAGAAATAGAATTACCACATGATCCAGCAATCCCACTCCTAGGAATATATCCTAGAGGAACAAGAGCCTTCACACGAATAGACATATGTACACTCATATTCATTGCAGTGTTGTTCACAACAGCAAAAAGATGGAAACAACAGATGTATGGACAAACTATGGTACATACACACAAAGCAGTATTATGCAAAGATAAAGAACAATGATGAAAATCTGTGAAGCATCTCATAACATGGGTGAATCTGAAGGGCATTATGATGAGTGAAATAAGTCAATCACAAAAGAACAAATATTGTATGAGACCACTACAGTAAAAACACATGAAAAGGTTTACACACAAAAAGAAACAATCTTTGATGGCTATAAGGGAGGGGAGAGGTGGGGATGGAAAAACACTAAATAAACAATAGATAAGTGGTAACTTTCGTGAAGGGTAAGACAGAACTCAATACTGGGGAAGCCAGCACAATGTGCACGAGGCAAGGTCATGGAAACTCCATAGGCACATCCAAGCTCCCTGAGTGACCGAATTGCTGAGTTGAGGGCTGTGGGGATCATGGTCTTGGGGAACATCTACCTCAACTGACATAACATCATTTATAAGGAAAATGATCTACATTCTACTTTGGTGAGTAACATCTGGGGTTCTAAAAGCCTGTGAGCGGCCATCTAGGGTACTCCACTGGTCTCCCCCTTTCAGGAGCGAGGAAGAATAAAGAAAACTAAACTTACAAGGGAAAATTAGTCCAAAGGACTAATGGACCACATCTACCATGCCTGCTTCAGACTGCGCCCATTACAGCTGGATGGTGTCCAGCTACCACCACCACCAACTGCTCTGACAGGGATCACAATAGAGGGTCCCAGACAGAGCTGGAGAAAAAGGTAGAATAAAATTCTAATTCACAAAAGAAGACCAGACTTACTGGCCTGACAGAGACTGGAGAAACCCTGAGAGTATGGCCCCGGACACCTTTTCAGCTCAGTAATGAGGTCACTCCTGACTTTCATTCCTCAGCCAAAGATTAGCCAGGCCCATAAAGTAAAAAGAGAGTAAAGGGGCACACCAGCCCAGGGGCAAGGACTAGAAGGCAGGAGGGAACAGGTAATAGGGAACCCAAATTTGAGAAGGGAGAGTGTTGACATGATGTGTGGTTGTTAACCAATGTCATAAAACAATATGTGTACTAACTGTTTAATGAGAAACTAGTTTGTTTGGTAAACCTTTGTCTACAGCACAATAGAAAAAAAAAGAAGAAAGATTTCAAATCAATAACCTAACCTTTCACTTTAAGGAACTAGAAAAAGAAAAGCATACTAAACCCAAAGTAAGCAGAAAAAAGGGAGAAAAAAAAATTAGAGTGGAGATAAATCAGAGAATAGGAAAACAACAGAGATCAATGAAACCAAAATTTCAGTCTTTGAAAAGATCAACAAATTTGACAAACCTTTAGCTAGAGTGACCAGAAAAAAAAAAAAAAAAAACAGAGAGAGAGAAACTAAAATTACTAAAATAAAAAATGAGAGTAGGGACATTACTACCAACTCTACAGAAATGAAAATGACTGTAAGAGAATACTAGGAACAAGCCTATGTTAACAAATTACATAACCCAGATGAAATGGACAAATTCATTGAAGCACACAAATTTCCAAAACTGATTCAAGAAAAATTTGAAAATCTGAGTAGACCTATAACAAGTAAAGAGATTAAATCAATCAAAAACTATTCAACAAAGTAAAAACAGGACGAAATGACTTCACTGATGAGTTCTATTGAACATTTAAAGAATTAACACCAATTTTTCTCAAACTCTTCCAAAAAATAGAAGAGAGGGCAACACTTTGTGAGACTAATATTCACTGATACCAAGGCTAATGTCATGGATTGAATTCCGTCCTCATAAAATATATTGAAATCTTAATCCCTGTTCCTGTAAATATGACTGTGTTTGGAAGTATAAGGTTTTTTATGTTAATGAAGTCATACCAGAGTAGGGTGAGTCCTAAACCTAATCACTTCTGACTTTTTTAAAAAAAGAGAGAAAAGATATAAAGACACACACAGGAGGAAGATAGATGCCAAGGAATACTAAGGAATGCCAAGGATCACCAAAAAATGCAAAGGATCACCAGCAGACACCAGAAACTAGGAGAAAAGCTCACAGAAGGAATCACCATGGCTGAGGCCATGATTTGGATTTAGCCCCAGCACTGTGAGAAAATAAACTTGTGTTCTTTAAACCCACCCATTTGTGATATTTCCATTACAGTGGCACCAGGAAACTAAGACACCAGACAAAGACATCACAACGAAATACCAACAAACCAAATCCATCAGTGTATTAAAAGGATTATACACCATGACCAAATGGTATTTGTCCCAGGAATCCAAAGGTGTTTTAACATATGAATATCAATGTAATACACCATATTAATTTAATGAAGAGAAACACAGATTATCATCTCAATTCAAGCAGAAAAAGTATTTGACAAAATTCAACACTCTTTCATGATAAAAACATTAAATGATCAAACCAGGAATAGAAAGGAGCTTCTTCTACATAAAAAAAGGCATTTATTAAAAAGACTCACAGCTAACATCATACCTAACATTGAAAGACTAAAAATTTTCTCCCAAAGATAAGTAGTTACATCAAAAAGTAAATGGATTAAACTTCAAGGATGTAGCAAGGATGTTTGTTTTTGCCACTCCTGTTCAATATTGTACTGGAATTTCTAACCAAGGAAATTAGACAAGAAAAAGAAACAAGTCATTCAAATTGTAAAGGAATAAGTAAGACTATCTCTATTTGCTGATGATATAATTTTATATATAGAAAATCCTGAAGACTCCATAAAAAAAAATACCGGAACAATAAACAGATTCAGCAAAGTTGGAGAATACAAGATCAAGACACAAAATTCAGCTGTATTTCTAGCAAGCAATAATCCAAAAATGAAATTAGAAAAACAATTCCACTTAAAGTAGCATGAAAAATAATAAAAAAGATCATTGAGGGATCTCCTTGGAAGATGGAGATATGAGCAGTGCTGTGTTCCTATCCTCCCACCAGATCATGAAGGAAAACAACCAGAAATTGGTAGACTTAACTTTGTAAGGGCTCCAAAAAAGCAGCCAGAGGGCTACTACAACTAAGCAAAAACTGAATCAAGAAAAAGATGACTTTTAAATGGTAAAAAATATTTGGTTTTCTACTTCCTTTCCCCCTCTCCTTCTCCCTTCTCAGCTCAGCAACCTGGCTATCTTAAGGTGGTAGACTGGCAGTAGTGAACTGCACTCTCAATGAAGGGGCCTGATCCTGGCTCTGGTGTGAGCAGAGCAGACTTTTAAAAAAAGACTTTACTAGGGGATTATTACGTGTGTCTGTTCTGATTTGTTTGGGAGCTGCCTGAGGGATGGATGTGGGGCTCTCTTCCTGGTTTGGCTACCTCAGAGCTTATGTGGGGTAGGAGGCACCAGGCAATGCCCAGAGTTGTGACCACCTATAGCTACCTGGAGCTAAATGATGTGATAGGAGCATACAATTAACACCTAAGGGCTGAAAGAGAATCCATAGTGAGAGTTTCAGAAATTAGAGCTTTCAAAAAAATCCAAAACCAAACCCACTGCCATTGAGTCGATTCCGACTCATAGTGACCCTGATGGCATAGTGGTTAAGTGCTACAGCTGCTAACCAAAAGGTCGGCAGTTCAAATCCACCAGCTCTCCTTGGAAACTCTATGGGGGTAGTTCTACTCTGTCCTATAGGGTCGCTATGAGAGCTTTCAAAAGCAGTGTGTAAATGAGGGAATTGAAAAAGCCCCATGCATTCTCAGAGCAAAATATATGCACAAAAAATACCTAAGAAAACCCTAGCTTTCACCTCAGGCTAATCCTTTAGGGAGGATCTCAGCACAGGAACCTCAGGTCCAAAGGATGTAATCTGCTCAGGGTGCTGCTTTCTTGGTGGTATGAGGTTCCCAAAGCTCTGCTTACTTCTCTTTCCTTTTATCTCTTGAGAGATAAAAGGTGGTGCAGGCCACACCCCAGGGAAACTCCTTTTATATTGGGTCAGGGATGTGGCCTGGTAAGTGTGTTAAAATCCCACCCTAACCCTCTTTAACATAAAATTACAATCACAAAATGGAGCACAACCACAGAATACTGGGAACCATGGCCTAACCAAGTTAATAAACACATTTTTGGGGGGACATAATTCAATCCATGACATTCTACCCTTTGGTCCCCCAAAAATCACATTCACGCAACATGCAAAATGTATTTACTCCATCATATCACAGCAAAAGCCTTAACTCCAAGTCCAAATTCCAAAAATTTCTCTTCCTTTGTGAAATCTAGAATACAAGTTATCTACTTCCAAAGGTACAATGGCAGAATAGGCACAAGCTAGACATTCCCGTTACAATGGGAGAAACTGGAGGGAAAGAAGGAATAACTGGCACCAAGCAAGTCAGCAGAACACATTACCTTAGTCCTCAAGGCTTTGAAAATCATCCTCTGTTCTCTGAGACAATTTATGCAATGGCCTAGCCCACCAGGCTCTAGATATTAGCCACACTCTCCAGATTTTGTGTGGAGGCCCTCCAGCCCTGGGCTTCGGCTCCATCTTCCAGGCCCACCGGGACAGCAACTCTGCTCCCCCGGCTTTATGTACACCATTCTCCTAGTCTATCTAAGCGGCAACTCCACCGTTAGAAACACCAGAGGTCATGGCTCCACCCTTTGCAACTCCAGAGGTCTGGCCATACTTTTTGAGACTGAGACAGCTCAGCTTCTTGTGTCTCTTCAGCTTCTGTTTCCTGGTTTCTTGGTCTCTCAGCTCCTTGGGCCTCACACCTGCATCTGCCCTGCTGGAGCAAGTGTTCCAAAGCTCAGTAGCTCCACTGATAAGTGTCTGAAGGCACCTCAGTCTGCCAGGAAGCCTCCTGTGCACAGGCACTCAGCTCTCTTGCCCTGTGGGTCAGCTCCAGCACTGTCTGGCACCGGTCTCCTGGTTCTGCTGTTGCTGGTTCTCTGCCACTGCCACTTCTCTGTTGCTGCAGGTTCTCTGCTGCTGCCGGATCTCTCTTGCTACTGGCCCTCTGTCGCTGCTGCTCCTCTATCCATTCACAGTTTCAAAACTATTTCCACATTTTAGATATCTGTTAGAGCAGCACCCCACTCCCTCAGCACCAAATTCTGTCTTAGTCATCTATTACTGCTATAACAGAAATAGCGCAAGTGGATGGCTTTAGCAAAGAGAACTTTATCCTCTCACAGTTCTCTTTAACATAAAATTACAACCACAAAAAGGAGGAAAACCACAGAATACTGGGAATCATGGTCTAACCAAGTTAGTCAGGAAACTAGAAGACAGGACAATGGAAATTACCAAGTCTGAGGAGTAAAAAGAATGAAGAAAAGTGAACCAAACCTAAGAGACTGTAGGACATTATCAAGTGATCCAATAAATGCATTATAGGAGGCCCAGAAGAAAGAGAGGATGGGACAGAAAGAATATTTGAAAAAATAATGGCAAAAAAGTCTCAAATTTGATGAAGGACATGAATCTAGACATCCAAGAATCTCAACAAACTCCTAGTAGGATAAACAGAAAGAGAACCACACTGAGTTGCATTATAGTTGGACTCTCAAAAACCAAAGAATAAAGAGAATCCTGAAAACAGTGAGAAAGAAGCAAATTGCCATTAAAAAAGAGATCTTTGAAAAAATTATGTTCTGATTGCTTCTCAGAAAACATAGAGGTCAGAAAGTCGTGGGATGATATAAAGTGCTGAAAGAAAAAATGCTGAGGTAGTTCATTACCACTAGGCCTGCCCTATAAAAATTGCTAAATGGAGCCCTTCAGATTAAAATGAAAGGACACAATGCTGTAATTCAAAGCCATAAGAACAAAAAGATGTTCAATTAAGGCAATTCCCTGGGCAAATGTAAAGGCCAGTTTTATGGTATTATTGGTTTGTAACTCCAGTTACTATGTCCTACATGATTTAAAATTACAAACACATAAAAATAATTATAAATTTATGTTATTGTTCACATAATGTATAAAGATGTAATTCATGATAACAACAACATAAGATGAGGAAAGAATATAGGAACAGGGGTTTTGTATGTTATTGAGGTCAAGCTAATACCAGCTTAAACTAGGATGTTGTAAATTTAAGATGTTAAATGCAATCCCCTTAATAATCACAAAGAAAATATCTTTTAAAATATACTAAAAGAAAAGAGAAGGGAATAAAAATTGTTCACTACAAAAAAATCAATTAAATGCAAAAGAAGGCAGGATTGTAGGCAATGAGGACAGTTCTGATACATCCCATGACATAGATGAAACTTTTAAACATGCTGAGTGAAATAAGTCAAATACAAAAGGGCAAATATTGCATGATTTCATTTATACAAATATCTAGAAGGGGCAAGTGCATAAAGACAAAAGTTTATTAGTGGTGCATAAAGACAAAAGTTTATTAGTGGTTATCAGGGGCTCTGGGGAGGAGAAAGTGGAGAGTTATTCCTTAAGGAATACTGAGTTTGTTTGGGGTGATGAAAAGCATTTGCAAATGGCTAGTGATGATGTCCGTACATCATGATGAATGTAATTAATGTCATTGAACTGAACACATAAAAATGATTGAAATGCCATCCCTGAAGGAGCAGGAGAAAAGTGTGGAGCAGAACTCAAATTTGCATAAAAAGGCCAGACTTAATTGTCTGGCTGAGGCTGAAGGAACCCTCAAAGCCATGCCCTCGGATGCTCTGTTAACCCAGAATAAAAAACATTCCTGAAGCCCACTCTTCAAACAAAGGTTAGACTGGACTATAAAACATAAAATAATACTCATGAAGAGAGTGCTTCTTAGTTCAAGTAGATACCTGAGACCAAATGGGCAGCTCCTGTCTGGGGACAGGAGGAGAAAGCAGGAAGGGACAGGAGCTGATTGGATGGACACGGGGAACCCATGGTGGAAAGAAGGAGTGTGTTTCACATTATAGGGATTGCAACTAGTGTCACATAACAATGTGTGCATAAATTTTTGTATGAGAAATTAACTTGAGCTGTATACTTTCACCTAAAGCACACTAAAAAGAAAAAAAAAGACTGAAAAGTCAAATGCTTTGTTATATATACTTTACCACAATAAACTTAAAAAAAAAAAAAAAAACTTTTCACAAGGATCCATAAAGAAGTACTTCCGGAAAAAAGGAGGATAAAATACTTAGGAAAAAATTTAACCAAGTAAATGCAAAAATTGTATTGTATACAGAAAACTATAAAACATTGTTGAAAGAAATTAAGAAGAAAGAAAAAAATGGAAAGACATCCATTTTCATGGATTGAAAGATTTAATACTGCTAAAATGGAAATACTACCCAAATTTATCTACATATTCAATGAAAGCTCTATCAAATTTCCAACTACCTTGTTAGCAGAAATGACAAGATGATTCTAAAATTTGTATGAAATTGCAAGGGATCTTAATAGGCAAAAAAAAAAAAGAACAAAATTGTAGGACTCAAACTTCTAGACTTCAAAATTTACCATGAAGAAAACTACACTAATGAAAATACTTTATGGCATAAGGATAGACATAAAGATCAACAGAGTAGAATTGAGCCTTGAAATAAACCCATACGTCTATGGTCAAATGGTTTCTGACAAGAGTGATAAGACTATTCAATGAGGGGAAGAACAGTCTCTTCAATAAATGGTGCTGGCGTAACTGGTTATCCATCTGTAAAAGAATGAAATTGAAACCTTACATGGGACTGAAAAATGATACTGTTTGGCAGCTTCTTAAAACACTAAACATACAACTGTCAATTGACCCAGCAATTTCACTTCTGGGCATTTACCCCAGAAAAATGAAAATTTCTGTACGCACAAAATCCTGTACGCCCTACAGGTATAATGCAATCTTGATCCAAATACCAACAGCATTCTTTAATGGATGAAGAAACTAATCACCAACTTTATCTGCAAAAAGGCCCCAGATAACCAAAGTATTATTGAAGAAGATCAAAGTAGGAGGCCTCACACTACCTGATTTCAGAACCTCCTATACAGCCATGGTAGTCAAAACAGCGTGGTACTGGTACAGCAAGAGACACATAGACCAATGGAACAGAATCGAGAACCCAGTAGTAAATCCACCCACCTATGGCCAGCTGATCTTTGACAAAGGAACAAAGACCATTAAATGGGGAAAGACAGTCTTTTTAACAAATGCTGCTAGCAAAACTGGATGTCCGTCTGTAAAAAAATGAAACAGAAACTAACTCAAAAATGATCAAAGATGTAAATATAAAACCTAAAACTATAAAGATCATGGAAGAAAAAATAGGAACAATGTTAGGGGCCATAATACATGGCTTAAATCCAATACAAACCATAACAATGCACAACACCAGAAGATAAACTAGATAACTGGGAGCTCCCAAAGATTAAACACTTATGGTCATCAAAAGAATTCACCAAAAGAGTGAAAAGAGAATCTACAGACTATGAAAACATTTTTGGCTATGACACATTGACAAGGGTCTAATCTTTTAAAATCTATAGAAAACAACTCAACAACAAAAAGACAAATAATCCAATTAAAAAATGGGCAAAGGATATGAACAGACACTTCACCAAAGAGAACATTCAGACAGTTAATAGACATATGAGGAAATGCTCTTGGTCATTAGTCATTAGAGAAATGCGAATCAAAACTACAATGGGATAGCATCTGTAATGGATTGAATTGTGTCCCTCCAAAAATCTGTCAACTTGGCTGAGCCTTGATTTCCAGTATTGTGTGATTGTCCACCATTTTGTCATCTGATGTGATTTTCCTATATGTTGTAAATCTTACCTCTATGATGTTTATGAGGTGGGATTAGCAGTAGTTATGTTAATGAGACAGGACTCAAGCCACAAGATTAGATTGTTTCTTACATCAATCTCTTGAGACATAAAAGAGAGAACCAAGCAGTATGGGGATTTCATATCACCAGGAAACAAGAGCCAGGAGAATAGCTCATCCTTTGGACCAAGGGTCTCTGTGCTGAGAACTCCTCAACCAGGAAAATAATACAGAAACAAAATGCCAAAATAAATTCACAACTAGAAATGATACAAAAATAACAATTAGAAACTAAAGACATAAACAAGGTTGGACAGTGTCATAGAAGGGTTGAGGAGCAGGTTTGAAACGATTGAAGACAGGATCAGTGAAATTGAAGACAAACACTTGGATACGACTGTTTGAGGAAAAATCAGAAAAAAGAATGAAGAAACCCTGAGAATTACGTGGGATACAATCAAAAGCAAAAATTTGCAAGTCATCGCAGTTCCAGAACAGGAAGAGAAAATGGAAAACACAGAGAGGATTGTTGAAGAATTGCTGACAGGAAACGTCCCTAATATCACAAAAGATGAAAAGCTGACCAGCCAAGCTCAGCGAACCCCACACAGGATAGACCCCCAAAAGAAAATCACCAAGGCATATCACAATCACACTTGCTAAAACCAAAGACAAAGAAAAAATCCTGAGAGCAGCAAGAGAAAAACAAAAAGTCACATACAGAGAAGAAACAGTAAGACAAAGCTCTGATTATTCGGCAGAAACCATGCAGGCAAGAAGGCAACAGGATGACATATATAAAACTGTGAAAGAAAAAAACTGTCAACCGAGAACAATCTATCCTACAAAACTCTCATTCAAACATGATGGTGAGATTAGGACATTTCCAGATAAACAGAAATAAACGGAATATATAAAAACCAAACCAAACATAAAGAATTATTGCAGGGATCCTTTGGTCTGAGAACAAACAACATCAGATCACAGCCTGAATCTAGGATGCAAGATTGTACCAGCCAGATATCAATCTCGGAAATGAACTCTCAAGGACTATCCAAAACCAAAAGAATTACAACAGGGAACCAGAGAGGTTAATTAGTAAATGACAGTATAATAAAAGTGGGAATAAATGGCATAAGTATAGAACTTTCTAATGGAGGGGAAGGCAAGGTGATATCAAGTAATAATAGACTGGTTCAAACCTAGGAAGATAAGGGTAAATTTCAACATAACCACAAAGAAAGTTAACAAACCTACTCATCAAAAGAAAAAAGAAAAACATAGTCTCAATAAAAACAAAATCCACAAAAACAAAAGAAATTAAAAAGAAATCCACACACACAAAAGGAACTCATCACAGGAGAATAAGAGGAACAAAGAAATTCTCAGCACCACAAAGAAAACCACTACAAAATGACAGCAATAAACTCATGCCTACCGATCATTACACTGAATGTAAATAGCCTAAATGCACCAATAAAGAGACACAGAGTGACAGAACGGATAAAAAAACAAAAACAAAAACAAACAGGATCCATCAATATGCTGTCTACAAGAGACACACCTTAGAAACAAAAGTGTAAATTTATTAAAAATCAAAGGACAGAAAAAATATACATCAAGAAAATAACTACCAAATAAAGAGCAGAAGTGGCAATACTAATCTCAGATAAAAGAGACTTTGAAACAAAATCCACCATAAAAGACAAAGAATGGCACTATATAATGATGAAAGGGATGATCCATCATGAAGACTTAACCATAATAAACATCTACATATCCAATAACAGGGCTCCAAAATACATAAAACAGACTGTAGCAGTACTGAAAAGAGAAATTGACAGTTCCACAATAATAGTAGGAGACTTCAAGACACCACTTTTGGTAAAGGACAGGATATCTAGAAAGAAACTCAACAAGCATACAGAAGAGCTAAAGGACACTATCAGCCAACCTAACCTCATAGACATATATAGAATACTCCACCCAACAGCTGCAAAGTACACATTCTTTTCAAGTACACATGGAACGTTCTCCAGAATAGATCACATCTTAGGTCACAGAGCAACCCTCGACAAAATCCAAAACATTGAGATAATACAAGGTATCTTCTCTGAACACAATGCCATCAAAGTAGAAATTAACAACAGGAAGAGTAAGGAAAAAAACAATGAATTACATGGAAACTGAATAACACCCTGCTTAAAACCAGTGGGTAATAGAAGAAATCAGAGATGGAATCACAAAATTCCTAGAATCAAACAAGAATGAAAACACATCAAACCAAAACCTTTGGGACACAGCAAAGGCAGTCCTCAGAGGTCAATTTAAAGAAATAAGTGCACACATCAAAAAAGAAGAAAGGAACCAAATGAAAACATTAGCTACACAACTTGAACAAATAGAAAGAGAACAGCAAAAGAAGCCGACAGCAACCAGAAGAAAGGAAATAATAAAGATCAGAGCAGAAATCAAGATCAGAGCAGAAATCAATGAAATAAAGAAGAAAAAAACAATAGAAAGAATCAACAGAACCAAAAGTTGGTTCTTTGAAAGGACCAACAAAATCAACAAACCACTGGCCAAACTGACAAAAGAAAAACAGGACGGGACACAAATAGCCCAAATAAGAAATGAAATGGGGGACATTACAACAGACACAACTGAAATAAAAAGGGTCATAACAGACTATTATGAAAAACTATTCCAACAAACTTGAAAACCTAGAGGAAATGGACAAATTTCTAGAAACACACTACCTACCCAAACTAACACAAAATAATGTTGAAAATATGAACAGACCCATAACAAGAGAAGAGATTGATAAAGGTAAACAAAACAAAACAAAACAAAAAACTCCCACCAAAAAAAAAAAAAAGCCCTGGTCCGGATGGCTTCACTGGAGAATTCTACCAAACATTCAAAAAGCTTATGCCACTACTACTCAAACTATTTCAGAACATAGAAAAGGAAGCAATACTTCCAAATTCATTCTATGAAGCCAGCATAACCCTGATATGAAAACCAGGCAAAGACACTACAAGAAAAGAAAACTAGAGACCAATATCTCTCATGAATACAGATGCAAAAATTCTCAACAAAATTATGGCCAATACAAT
This sequence comes from Elephas maximus indicus, assembly GCF_024166365.1. Classification (NCBI taxonomy): domain Eukaryota; kingdom Metazoa; phylum Chordata; class Mammalia; order Proboscidea; family Elephantidae; genus Elephas; species Elephas maximus. Next base: position 170,276,050 of record NC_064821.1, on the reverse strand, counting down.
TCAGCATCATATCAAAAAAATAATACACCACAACCAAGTAGGACTCATGCCAGGTATGCAAGGATGGTTCAACATTACAAAACCAATCAACCAAATAAACAAAAGGAAAGAATCACATGATCATCTCAATCGATGCAGAAAATGCATTTGACATAGTCCAATACCCATTCCTGATAAAACCCTCAATAAAATAGGTATAGAAGGGAAATTTCTCAACATAATAAAGAGCATCTATGCAAAACCAACAGCCAACATCATTCTTAATGGAGAGAGACTGAAAACATTCTCCTTGAGAACAGGTACAAGACAAGGATGCCCTTTATCACCATTCCTATTTAACATTGTACTGGAAGTCCTAGCTAGAGCAATAAGGCGATAAAAAGAAATAAAGGGCATCCAAACTGGTAATGAAGAAGTTAAATGGTCCCTATTTGCAAAGGATATGATACTATACATAGAAAACCCAAAAGACTCCACAAGAAAACTACTGGCACTAATAGAAAGATTCAGCAGAGTAGCAGGATACAAGATAAACATGCAAAAATCAGTTGGATTCCTATAGGCCAATAAAGAGAACAATGAAAGGGAAATCATGGAAGCAATACAATTTATAATACCCCTGTCCCCACTGCCTTATGCTCTGCAGGCCTAGAGGTCTTAGTTCCAAAGGAAGGAATGTTTCCACCTGGAGACACATCACTGATTCCATTGAACTAGAAGCTAAGAATGCCACCTGGCCACTTTGGGCTTCTTACACTTCTGGATCAACAGGCAAAGAAGAGAATTACCTTACTGGCTGGTGTGATTGATCCAGACTGCAAAGAGGAAATTGGACTGATACTACATAATGGAGGTAAGGAGGAAGGCTGGTAGATTCGAACTGCTGACCTTTCCAGTTAATAGCCATAGCACTTTACCACTGTGCTACCAGGGCACAGTTTGTCAGTTTGTCATACCGTGTGGGCTTGCGTGTTGCTGTCATGCTGGAATCTATGCCACTGATATTCAGATACTAGCAGGGTCTCCCATGGAGGAAAGGTTTCAGCTGAGCTTCCAGACTAAGACAGACTAGGAAGAAGGACCCAGCAGTCTACTTCTGAAAAGCATTAGCCAGTGAAAACCTTGTGAATAGCAGCGGAACATCGTCTGATATAGTGCTGGAAGATGAGCCCCCCAGGTTGGAAGGCACTCAAAAGATGACTGGGGAAGAGCTGCCTCCTCAAAGTAGAGTCGACCTTAATGATGTGGATGGAATAAAGCTTTCGGGACCTTCATTTGCTGATGTGGTATGACTCAAAATGAGAAGAAACAGCTGGAAACATCCATTAATAATTGGAACCTGAAATGTACGAAGTATGAATCTAGGAAAATTGGAAATCGTCAGAAATGAAATGGAACACATAAACATTGATATCCTAGGCATTAGTGAGCTGAAATGGACTGGTATTGGCCATTTTGAATCAGACAATCATATAGTCTACTATGCTGGCCATGACAACTCGAAGAGGAATGGTGTTGCATTCATTGTCAAAAAGAACATTTCAAGATCTATCCTGAAGTACAACACTGTTAGTGATCGGAAAATATCCACATGCCTACAAGAAAGACCAGTTAATATGACTATTATTCAAATTTATGCACCAATGACTAGGGCCAAAGATGAAGAAATAGAAGGTTTTTATCAGCTGCTGCACTCTGAAGTTGATCGAACATGCAATCAAGATGCATTGATAATTACTGGTGATTGGAATGCAGAAGTTGGAAACAAAGAAGAAGGATCAGTAGTTGGAAAATATGGCCTTGGTGATAGAAACAATACTGGAGATCGAATGATAGAATTTTGAAAGACCAACGACTTCTTCATCACAGATACCTTCTTCTGCCAACATAAACGGTGACTATACATATGGACCTTGCCAGATGGAACACACAGAAATCAAATTGACTACATCTGTGGACAGAGACAATGGAAACACTCGGTATCGTCAGTCAGAACAAGGCCAGGGGCCAACTGTGGAAAAGACCATCAATTGCTCATATGCAAGTTCAAGCTGAAACTGAAGATAACCAGAGCAAATCCACGAGAGCCAAAATATGACCTTGAGTACATCCTACCTGAATTTAGAGAACACCTGAAGAATAGATTTGATGTATTGAACACTAGGGACCAAAGATCAGACGAGTTGTTGAATGACATCAAGGACATCATCCATGAAGAAAGCTAGAGGTCATTGGAAAGACAAGAAAGAAAGAAAAGACCAAGGTGGGTGTCAGAGAAGACTCTGAAACTTGCTCTTGATCGTAGAGCAGCTAAAGCAAAAGGAAGAATTGATGAAGTAAAAGAACTGAACAGAAGATTTCAAAGGGCCTCTCGAGAAGACAAAGTAAAGTATTATAATGACGCGTGCAAAGAGCTGGAGATGGAAAACCAAAACAGAAGAACACACTCGGCATTTCTCAAGCTGAAAGAACTGAAGAAAAAATTTAAACCTCGAGTTGCAATAGTGAAGTATTCCATGGGGAAAATATTAAATGTGGCAGGAAGCATCAAAAGAAGATGGAAGGAATACACAGAGTCATTATACCAAAAAGAATTAGTCCACATTCAACCATTTCAAGAGGTGACGTATGATCAGGAACAGATGGTACTGAAGGAAGAAGTCCAAGCTGCTCTGAAGGCATTGGCGAAAAACAAGGCTCCAGGAACTGATGGAATATCAATTGAGATGTTTCAACAAACAGATGCAGCGCTGGAGGTGCTCACTCGTCTATGCCAAGAAATATGGAAGACAGCTTCCTGGCCAACTGACTGGAAGAGATCCATATTTATGCCTATTCCCAAGAAAGGTGATCCAACCGAATGTGGAAATTATAGAACAATATCATTAATATCACACACAAGCAAAATTTTCCTGAAGATCATTCAAAAACGGTTGCAGCAGTATATTGACAGAGAACTGCCAGAAATTCAGGCCAGTTTCAGAAGAGGACGTGGAACCAGGGATATCACTGCTGATGTCAGATGGATCCTGGCTGAAACCAGAGAATACCAGAAGAATGTTTACCTGTGTTTTATTGACTATGCAAAGGCATTCGACTGTGTGGATCATAACAAATTATGGATAACATTGTGAAGAATGGGAATTCCAGAACACTTAATTGTGCTCATGAGGAAACTTTACATAGATCATGAGGCAGTTATCCGGACAGAACAAGGGGATACTGATTGGTTTAAAGTCAGGAAAGGTGTGCATCAGGGTTGTATTCTTTCACCATACCTATTTAATCTGTATACTGAGCAAATATTACCAGAAGCTGGACTATGTGAAGAAGAATGGGGCATCGGGATTGGAGGAGGACTCATTAAAAACCTGCGTTATGCAGATGACACAACCTTGCTTGTTGAAAGTAAAGCACTTACTAATGAAGATCAAAGACCACAGCCTTCAGTATGGATTACACCTCAACATAAAGAAAACAAAATCCTCACAATTGGACCAATAAGCAACACCATGATAAACGGAGAAAAGATTGAAGGTGTCAAGGATTTCATTTTACTTGGACCCACAATCAACTGTCATGGAAGCAGCAGTCAAGAAATCAAAAGACGCATCGCATTGGGTAAATCTGTTGCAAAGGACCTCTTCAAAGTGTTGAAAAGCAAAGATGTCACCTTGAAGACTAAGGTGTGCCTGACCCAAGCCATGGTATTTCCAATTGCATCATATGTGTATGAAAGCTGGACAATGAATAAGGAAGACCGAAGAACAATTGACGCCTTTGAATTGTGGTGTTGGCAAAGAATGTTGAACATACCATGGACTGCCAAAAGAACTAACAAATCTGTCTTGGAAGAAGTACAGCCAGAATGCTCCTTAGAGGCAAGGATGGTGAGACTGCGTCTTACATACTTTGGACATGTTGTCAGGAGGGATCAGTCCCTGGAGAAGGACATCATGCTTGGCAGAGTACAGGGTCAGGTGAAAAGAGGAAGACCCTCAACGAGGTGGATTGACACAGTGGCTGCAACAATGAGCTCAAGCATAACGACGATTGTAAGGATGGCTCAGGACTGGGCAGTGTTTTGCTCTGTTGTGCATGGGGTCGGTATGAATTGGAACCAACTCAACGGCACCTAACAACAACAACAACAATGGAGGTAAAGAAGAGTATTCTGGAATGCAGGAGATCCTTTAGGGCGTCCCTGAGTACTACCATGTCCTATGACTAAAGTCAATGGAAAACTACACCTACCCAATTCTGACACGACTACTAATGGCTGAGACCCTTCAGGAATGAAGGGTCAAGATACCCTACCAGCAAAGAACCATGACCAGCTGAGGTGCTTGCTGAGGGCAAAGGGAATACAGAATGGGTGGCGGAAGAAGGTAGTTTTAAATACCAGTTATGGCCATGCGAGCAGTTGCAGAAATGAGGACTGTAATTGTTATGAGTATTTCTGCTTTGTATGTGTGCATCAAATATTTTTGTCTTCTTCACCTATAAAATATAAGATGTAAACAGGGCTAGTGCATTTTTGGTTTACGTGCGTTAGTTGTATCATGTTAGGCACAAGTATAACTTTGTAATCGTCTTTATTCAGAGATTATGTATGGTTTGGGGAGATGTGTACAGATGCCAAGTTGACAAGTGGTGGATTGTGATGGTTAATATCGTGTGTCAACTTGGCTGGGCCATGATTCTCAGTATTTTGGCAGTTGTATAATGTTGTGATCACTTTCCTGTTGAAATTTGATATGTGATCACTCCCATGATGGAATCTGCTGAGTGGTACTGGTGGGGCTGAGGCTGTGGTGGCTCACTGCCCCTTCAGCCTTCATCTCTCTGCTTTCCACTACCTACTTCCTTACTGCTCACCTTGTAAAGGTTGCTGGCTTGTTCTGCATCCAGCAGCTGTCTCTTGTCTGACCTTTGGTTCTTGGGACTTGAGCTAGCAGCTTACCTGTCCATCTTGGGATTTGCTGATCTCCACAGTCGGCGAGTAAGAGCCCTGCTCCCCAATCTGCCTATCTTGGGTTTGCCAGCCCCTGCAGCTGAGTGACTCAGGAGAAACCTTGTGGTCTTACCTGCCTACCTTGGGTATTCCTTGACCATCACAACCTGTGACCCCTGCTCTCCAATCTGCTTATCTTGGGTTCACCAGCTTCTGTGCCTCTGTGAATTGGGAAACCACTTCATCCTGATCCAAGGACTTGGGACATTCCAACCCCTACAATCACGTCAGCTGTTTCCTTAATATAAATGTCTATATATATATATATTTATATGCTTTGCTGGTTTTGCTTCTCTAGAGAACCCAGCCTAAAAGACCCCCTAAAAAAATAAAATAGAAGTAAATCTAACCTGGGATGTAAAGGACCGATGTAAAGAAAACGATAAAACACTACTGCAAGAAACCAAAACAGATCTACATAAATGAAAAAACATACCATGCTCATAGATAGGAAGACTCAACATTCTGAAAATGACAATTCTACCCAAAGCAAATTACAAATACAACGCAATCCTGATCCAAATACCAATGACATTCTTTAAAGAGATGGAAAAATGTATCATTAACTTTATATGGAAAGGGAAGAACCCCCAGATAAATAAAGCACTATTAAAGAAGAAGAATAAAGTAGGAAGACTTGCACTACCAGACCTCAGGACCTACTATACAGCTACGGTATTCAAAACAGCCTGGTACTGTTACAATGACAGATACATTGACCAATGGAACAGAATTGAGAACCCAGATGTAAATCTATTCACCTATGGTCACCTGATCTTCTACAAGGGCCCAAAGTCCTTCAAATGGAGAAAAGATAGTCTTTTTAACAAATGGTGCTGGCAAAACTGGATGTACACCTGCAAAAAAAATGAAACAGGGCCCATACTTCACACCATATACAAAAAATAATTCAAAATGGATCAGAGACCTATATATAAAGCCAAAAACTATGAAATTCATGGAAGAAAAAATGGGATCAATGCTAGAATCCCTAATACAGGGCATCAAGAGGATACAAAGCATAACCAACGATACACAAACACCAGAAGATAAGCTAGATAACTGGGATCTTCTAAAAGTTAAAGACTTAAGCTCATTGAAAGACTTCACCAAAAGAGTAAAAAGAGAACCTACAGACTGGGAAAAAAAATTTTGGCTATTACAAATCAGGCAAAGTTCTGATCTCTAAAATCTACAAGAAAATCCAACTAGTCTACAACAAAAAGACAAATAATCCAATTAAAAAATATACTAAGGAAATGAATAGACACTTCAGCAAAGAAGACCTTCAAGTGACCAACAGACACATGAGGAAATGCTCCTTACCTCTAGCCATTAGAAAAATGCAAATAAAAAACCACAATGAGATACCATCTCACCCTGGCATTACTGGCACGAACCAAAAAAACAAGAAATAACAAATGTTGAAGAGGCTGCAGAGTGTTCGGAACTCTTATGGACCGCTAGTGGGAATGCAAAATGATACAACCATTTTGGAGAACGATATGGTGCTTCCTTAGAAAGCTAGAAATAGAAATACCACATGATCCAGCAATCCCACTCCTAGGAATATATCCTAGAGAAATAAGAGCTGTCACACAAATAGACATATGCACACCCATGTTCATTGCAGCATTATTCACAATAGCAAAAATGGAAACAACCTAGATGCCCATCAGCAGATGAATGGATAAACTGTGGTACATACACACAACTGAGTATTATGCAACACTAAATAACAATGATGAATCTGTGAAGCATCTCATAACATGGATGAATCTGGAGGGCATTATGCTGAGTGAAATAAGTCAATCACAAAAGGACAAATATTGTATGAGACCACTACTGTAAAAGCACATGAAAAGGTTTACACACAAAAAGAAACAATCTTTGATGGTTACGAGAGAGGGAAGGGGTGGGCATGGAAAAACACTAAATAGACAATAGATGAGTGGTAAGTTTTGTGAAGGGTAAGACAGTGCACAATACTGGGGAAGTCAGCACAACTTGTACAAGGCAAGGTCATGGAAGCCCTATAAACAAAAAACAAAACCCTTTGCCATCAATAGACACATCCAAACTCCATGAGGGACCAAATTAATGGGCTGAGGGCCGTGGGGACCATGGTCTCGGGGAACATCTAGCTCAATTGGCATAACATCATTTATAAACAAAATGTTCTACATTCTACTTTGATGAGTAGCATCTGGGGTCTTAAAAGACTGTAAGTGGCCATCTAGGATACTTCACTGGTCTCACCCCTTTGGGAGCAAGGAAGAATGAAGAAAACTAAAGATACAAGGGAAATATTAGTACAAAGTACTAATGGACCACATCTACGATGGCCTCTACCAGACTGAGTCCAGTACAGCTAGATCGTGCCCGGCTACCACCACTGACTGCTTTGACAGGAATCACATTATAGGGTCCCAGACAGAGCTGGAGAAAAGTGTAGAACAAAATTCTAACTCAGAAATAAAGACCAGATTTGCTGGCCTGACAGAGACAGAAGAAACCCAGAAAGTATGGCCCCCGGACACCCTTTCAGCTCAGTAATGTAGTCACTCATGAGTTTCACCCTTCAGAAAAAGATTGGGCAGGTCCATAAAACAAAACGAGACTAAAGGGACACACCAGCCCAGGGGCAAGTATTAGAAGGCAGGAGGGGACAGGAAAGATTGAGAAGGGAGAGTGTTGCCGTGTCGTGGGGTTGTTAACCAATGTCATAAAACAATATGTGTACTAAGTATTTAATGAGAAATGAGTTTGTTCTGTAATCCTTCATCTAAAGTACAGAAAAAAAATACAAATAAGAGATTGGAACTCTTATACACCGCTCCTGGGAATGTAAAATGGTACAGCCATTATGGAAAATGTTATGGGGACTGCTCAAAAAGCTAGAAATAGAAATACCATAAGATACAGCTCTTTAACCGCCATGCCACCAGGGCTCCATAGCCAAATATTAGACAGGCCTATAAAACAAAAAATAACACACATGAGGAATGTGCTTCTTAGTTCAACCAAGTATATGAGACCATATTGCAACATCTGCCCCAAAGCAAAGAAGAGCAGGGAGGAAAGGGAAAGCGGGAGAGAGCTGAAACATTGTGGGGCTTGCAACCAATGTCACAAAACAATCTGTGTATAAATTTTTTGAATGAAAAACTAATTTGTGCTGTAAACTTTCACCTAAAACACAATAAAATTAAATAAAAAAGTGTACACAAAGCTTTATAGCAGCTTTAAAATGATAGCCAAAAACTAGAAAAAATTTTTTTCATCATGGTTAATTTTGTGCGTCAACTTGGCTGGACATGGGTTCCCAGTGGTTTGGTCAAACACAGTCATGAGTTACATGTCATTAAATCAGTTGGCCTTGGGTAGAGCAGATTACCTTCCACAGTGTGAGGTAATGTAATGCAACCACATGCTATAATGTAATGCAATCACCTTTCCACAATGCAATCTAACATGAAGTAATCGATCAGTTGAGGTCATGCCAGTGTAGGGTTGATCCTAAACCTAATCACTTTTGAGTTATAAGAAGACCAGAATAGACACAAAGACACACAGGGGAAGACAGATGACATGTGAGAATCATCTAAAAGCAAAAGAATACCAGAACTGAGGAGAGAGGTTCACAGAAGGAATTGACACTGCTGATAACCTGATTTGGACTTTTAGCCTCCAAAACTGTGAGTAAATAAATTCCTGCTCTTTAAAGCCACTCATTTGTGGTGTTTCTGTTACAGCAGCACTTGGAAATTAAGACATCCTTCTATGAGTGAATGGCTAAACAAACTGTGATGCACCCATACCATAGAATAAACTCAGATATTAAACTGGATGAACAATTGATCAATGCAATATCCCTGGACGAATTCACCCCTGGATGAATCGACAGAAAATTATGCCTAGTGAAAAAAGGGCAATCCCTAAAGGTTACATACAATATGATTCCACATAGATATGTTGTTGTTGTTGTTAGGTGCCACCGAGTCGGTTCCGACTCATAGCGACCCCATGCCCAACAGAACAAAACACTGCCCGGTCCTGCGCCATCCTTACAATCATTGTTATGCTTCAGGTGATTGTTGCAGCCACTGTGTCAATCCACCTCGTTGAGGGTCTTCCTCTTTTCACCTGACCCTGTACTCTGCCAAGCATGATGTCCTTCTCCAGGGACTGATCCCTCCTGACAACATGTCCAAAGTATGTAAGACGCAGTCTCGCCATCCTTGCCTCTAAGGAGCATTCTGACCACACCTCCTAGAGACAGATTTGTTCATTCTTTTGGCAGTCCATGGTATATTCAATATTCTTCGCCAACACCATAATTCAAAGGCATCAACTCTTCTTCGGTCTTCCTTATTCATTGTCCAGCTTTCACATGCATATGAAGCAATTGGAGATACCATGGCTTGGGTCAGGCACACCTTAGTCTTCAGAGTGACATCTTGCTCTTCAACACTCTGAAGAGGTCCTTTGCAGCAGATTTGCCCAATGCAGTATGTCTTTTGATTTCTTGACTGCTGCTTCCATGGCTGTTGATTGTGGATCCAAGTAAAATGAAATCCTTGACGACTTCAATCCTTTCTCCGTTTATCATGATGTTGCTCATTGGTCCAGTTGTGAGGATTTTTGTTTTCTTTATGTTGAGGTGTAATCCATACTGAAGGCTGTGGTCTTTGATCTTCATTAGTAAGTGCTTCAGGTCCTCCTCACTTTCAGCAAGCAAAGTTGTGTCATCTGCATAACACAGGTTGTTAATGAGTCCTCCTCCAATCCTGATGCCCTGTTCTTCTTCATACAGTCCAGCTTCTCGTATTATTTGCTCAGCATACAGATTAAATAGGTATGGTGAAAGAATACAACCCTGACGCACACCTTTCCTGACTTTAAACCAATCAGTATCCCCTTGTTCTGTCCGAATAACTGCCTCTTGATCTATGTAAAGGTTCCTCATGAGCACAATTAAGGGTTCTGGAATTCCCATTCTTCACAATGTTATCCATAATTTGTTATGATCCACACAGTCGAATGCCTTTGCATAGTCAATAAAACACAGGTAAACATCCTTCTGGTATTCTCTGGTTTCAGCCAGGATCCATCTGACATCAGCAGTGATATCCCTGGTTCCATGTCTCTTCTGAAACCGGCCTGAATTTCTGGCAGTTCCCTGTCAATATACTGCTGCAGCCATTTTTGAATGATCTTCAGGAAAATTTTGCTTGTGTGTGATATTAATGATATTATTCTATAATTTCCACATTGGGTTGGATCACCTTTCTTGGGAATAGGCATAAATATGGATCTCTTCCAGTCAGTTGGCCAGGAAGCTGTCTGCCATATTTCTTGGCATAGACAACTGAACACCTCCAGCGCTGCATCTGTTTGTTGAAACATCCCAATTGATATTCCATCAGTTCCTGGAGCCTTGTTTTTCGCCAATGCCTTCAGAGCAGCTTGGACTTCTTCCTTTAGTACCATCGGTTCCTGATCATATGCCACCTCTTCAAGAATATCGACTAATTCTTTTTGGTATAATGACTCTGTGTATTCCTTCCATCTTCTTTTGATGCTTCCTGTGTCGTTTAATATTCCCCCCATGGAATCCCTCACTATTGCAACTCTAGGCTTGAATTTTTTCTTCAGTTCTTTCAGCATGAGAAATGCCGAGTGTGTTCTTCCCTTTTGTTTTTCCATCTCCAGTTCTTTGCACATGTCATTATAATACTTTACTTTCTACCCTCGAGAGGCCCTTTGAAATCTTCATCAATTCTTCCTTTTGCTTTAGCTGCTCGACATTCAAGAGGAAGTTTCAGAGTCTTCTCTGACATCCATCTTGCTCTTTTCTTTCTTTCCTATCCTTTCAGTGACTTCTTGCTTTCTTCATGGATGATGTCCTTGATGTCATTCAACAACTCGTCTGGTCTTCGGGCTATAGCGTTCAATGCATCAAATCTGTTCTCCAGATGGTCTCTAAATTCAGGTGGGATATACTCAAGGCCATATTTTGGCTCTTGTGGACTTGCTCTGATTTTCTTCAGTTTCAGCTTGAACTTGCATATGAACAATTGATGGGTCTGTACCACAGTCGGCCCCTGGCCTTGTTCTGACTGATGATATTGAGCTTTTCCAACATCTCTTTCCATAGATGTAGTCAATTTGATTTCTGTGTGTTCCATCTGGCAAGGTCCATGTGTATAGTCCCCATTTATGTTGGTGAAAGAGGTATTTGCAATGAAGAAGTCGTTGGTCTTGCAAAATTCTATCATTTGATCTCCGGCATTGTTTCTATCACCAAGGCCATATTTTCCAACTACTGATCCTTCTTCTTTGTTTCCAACTTCTGCATTCCAATCGCCAATAATTATCAATGCATCTTGATTGCATGTTCAATCAACTTTAGAGTGCAGCAGCTGATAAAAACCTTCTATTTCTTCATCTTTGGCCCTAGTCATTGGTGCATAAATTTGAATAATAGTCATATTAACTGGTCTTCCTTGTAGGTGTATGGATATTATCCTATTACTGACAGTGTTGTACTTCAGGATAGATCTTGAAATGTTCTTTTTCACAATGAATGCAACACCATTCCTCTTCGAGTTGTCATGGTCAGCATAGTAGACTATATGATTGTCTGATTCAAAATGGCCAATACCAGTCCATTTCAGCTCACTAATGTCTAGGATATTGATGTTTATGTATTCCATTTCATTTTTGACGATTTCCAATTTTCCTAGATTCATACTTCGTACATTCCAGGTTCCAATTATTAATGGATGTTTCCAGCTGTTTCTTCTCATTTTGAGTCATACCACATCAGCAAATGAAGATCCCGAAAGCTTTACTCCATCCACATCATTAAGGTTGACTCTACTTTGAGGAGGCAGCTCTTCCCCAGTCAACTTTTGAGTGCCTTCCAACCTGGGGGGCTCATCTTGCAGCACTATATCAGACAATGTTCCACTGCTATTCATAAGATTTTCACTGGCTAATGCCTTTCAGAAGTAGACTACAGGGTCCTTCTTCCTAGTCTGTCTTAGTCTGGAAGCTCAGCTGAAACCTTTCCTCCATGGGTGACCCTGCTGGTATCTGAATACTGGCGGCATAGCTTCCAGCATCACAGCAACACACAAGCCCCCACAATACGACAAACTGACAGACACGTGGGGTATAGTATTTTTGAAATTACAGAATTACGGAACAGATTAGTGGTTGCCAGAGGTTAAGGAGGGTGTGGGGCAAGAAGGAAGTGGCTGTAGCTATAAAAGGGAATAGGAGGGGTCCTGACTGTATCAATGACAGTGTCTTGGTTGTATTATTGTGTCATAGTTTTGCAAGATGTTACCATTGGGGGAAACTGGATAAAGGGTACATGGGACCTCTCCGTATTATTTCCTACAACAGCATATGAATCTACATTTATCTCAAAATGAATAAATTTCTTAAATTTATTTAAGGATAATATTTTTTTTTAATCTTTTTTTTTTTCCTCTGGTGGAGTGTTTGCTATTGGGTGAACAGGTCTTGCTGGGTTTTAGTTCCAAAGTTCAAGCTAGCTATGGCAACTTTGAGCGCTGTGGCCTTATGGTCCCATTGGGGTACAGCACCCAAGAAAGGAGAGCTAGAGGTGTTGCAAATGTGAAGACCTGCTGGGGCTCTCTCTACTTCCACTCTGGCTTCTGGGTCTGGCTACCAAAAAGGAGTAATCAGCCTGGGGACAGTGTTTTGCAGTCTTTCCATGGCAAAGTTTTCTGCAACTTCTGAGAAAGGAAACTGATAACAAAGGGTTTACAAAGAGGGTAATTAATTCCTTGTTTACTTATAACCTTGTATCAAGCATATAAGAGCTTATGTCAGGAGACCTGGGTTCTGGATTTGGCTCTGCTGATGCTGAACCCAGTGACCTTAGGCTAGTTATTTTTTTTTAAATTTCTCTGTGTTTCAGTTTTTGTTTCAAAAAGGTTGCACTAACATTCCATCTCATTAACATTATCTGTTTTGTATATCAACCTCCCTAATTAGAATATAAATAACTTGAGGGTAATGAGTATAACTTCATAATTTTCTGTCTGCAATACCAAATTAGCACTGTGTACCTAGTCAATAAATGAATGAAGATGTAAACCAAATGGAATCTATAAGCCTGGCAATTATGTAGGTGAGTGGGTTCCTTTCCTTTGAACTTTCAAACACACCCTCTGGAAGAGAGCAGGTTTAGCAAGATAAATTTTGAAAGAGTGAATTAGAGTCAGGGTTGCCAAAAAAGCCATTTCCGATTGGAAAGGAATTGAGAAATAGTTTCATTCCTCTTGCTTTGTCACAAAGAAAGAACAAGAAATAAAGATGACGAGGAATTTTGAAATTAAGCCTTGGAAAGGAAAAAAAAAAAAAAAATTTCCTCTTTTAACCACTGGAAAGTCGCAGGGCTCTCAGATCAGTTAAAAGGCCTCAGGAAGTAAGTTGATATATTTTCCATCATAGGATGTAAACAGAGAAGCGAGATTGGACTAGAATCTATCGAAGGAGCCTGAAGCCCAGGTGCAAGAGCAGTCTGCCTTGCTCACAGCTCTTCTGATGTGACCCAGAGATTCAGTTTAACTTTGCTACTGAGGCAATAAATAAAATAATCTGTGCAGAACTAAGCTGTAGTTGATGCTTTTACTGTTATTTTTAGTTGCTGTCCAGTCTGCTCCACTCATAGCAACCGACTCATATGCAACAAAATGAAATATTTCCTGGTCCTGTGCCATCCTCAAGGTCACTGGTATGCTCAACTCCAGTATTGTGGCCACTGTGTATTTTGAGTGCCTTCCAATCTAGGGGGCTCGTCGTCTAGCACTGTATCGGACAATTTCTGTTGTGATCCATGTGGTTTTCACTGGTTAATTTTCAGAAATAGGTTACCAGGCCTTTCTTCCTAGTCTATCTTAGTCTAGAAGCTTCCCTATAACCTTGCTGGTATTTGAAATACTGGTGGCATACCTTTTGGCATCATAGCAACATGCAAGCCACCACAGTATGACAAACTGACAGACAGGTAGTGAAACTGATGTTCATATTTCCTTAAATCTTTATCTTTACTTAAATTTTGTACAATGCAAATGTCTCAGTCTGTCTTCTCTGGAGGCAGGCCCCACAGCCCAAGGAAACTTCTCTTTCAGCTGATTGGCTGCTCACATCAGATCACAAAATGGAAGGTGATTATACAGTGTCTGCCAAACCACTAAGAATCCCAGCCTAGCCCAGGTGGCACATAACATTAACCATCACAGCAGGTAAGTATTTATTTAATATCCTCCAGGCTATTTTAAAGTAATTTTTTCTAGAAAAGCTAAGGGCCAGGGTTGTATGGTCCACGCTGCCTCTTTCTGTGATCTGCATGTGAGAACAGCTTGGCTGGGTCAGCACACAAACGAGCTTTTTCCTCTGAGGGCAAAATCCCTAAAGAAAATAACCATCTTCCAGAGGGCTGGCCTTGAGAGTCCAGTCCTTAAGGATAACTGAAAACTTCGTGGCAATACTGTAGATTTTTGTTTTTGTTATCTGAAAATATTTATTAACTAGTATGTACCAAATACTGTTCTTGGCACTGGGACACAGTCATGGACAAGATACAACACTTCCTTGCTCTTGTGGGGGAGATGGTCAATAACCAAGTAAAAAAAATAGGATGAATTGAAATAACAATATCTGCCACATGGAATAAAATCAGGGCATGATCTAGGCAGAGTCAACAATTACACAGGCTCTGAAGTTGAAGGGAGTTTGATGCCCTTAAGGGACAGGGACATGAAAAAGAAATAGGCAGTCAGTAATACAGTTAACTTTCCACTATCTCCACAAAGCCATATTCTCAACAATGTTAACTAAATATAACACATTAAGTTCAAAAGTGGTTTTATTTTAACCTTTTGATTTTCTTTTTGGAATTTTCCACCTCTTTTATGTTTACAGCATATGTTGTTGCTAGATGCCATTAAGTCGGTTCCGACTCACAGTGACCCCTGTGTACAACAGAACAAAACACTGCCCAGTCCTGCACCATTCTCACAATCGTTATGCTTGAGCCCCGTATTGCAGCCACCATGTCAATCCATCTCATTGAGGATCTTGCTGTTTTTCGCTGACCATCTACTCTACCAGACATGATGTCCTTCTCCAGGGACTGGCCCCTTCTGATAATATGTCCAAAGTGTGTGAGACTAAGTCTTGCCATTCTCGCTTCTGAAGAGCATTCTGGATGTACTTCCTCTAAGACAGATTTGCTCCTTCTTCTGGCAGTCCATGGTATATTCTGTATTCTTCGACAACACAATAATTCAAAGACATCGATTCTTTGGTCTTCCCTATTCATTGCCCAGCTTTCACATGCATATGAAGTGATTGAAAATACCAAGCCTGGGTCAGGCACACCTCAGTTCTCAATGACATCTTTGCTTTTTAACACTTTAAAGAGATCTTTTGCAGCACATTTGCACAATGCAATGTGTCCTTTGTTTTCCTGACTGCTGCTTCCATGGGCATTGCTTATGGATCCAAGTAAAATGAAATCTTTGATAACTTCAATCTTTTCTTCATTTTTCATAACGTTGCTTATTGGTCCAGTTGTGAGGATTTTTGTTTTCTTTATGTTCAGGTGTAATCCATACTGAAGGCTGTGGTCTTTGATATTCATCAGTGTTTCAAGTCCTCTTCACTTTCGGCAAGCAAGATTGTGTCATCTGCATATCCCAGGTTTTCAATGAGTCCTCCTCCAGTCCTGATACCCCGTTCTTCTTCTATACAGTCCAGCTTCTCGGATTATTTGCTTGGCATACAGATTGAGTAAGAATGGTGAAAGGATACAACACAGACACACCTTTCCTGATTTTAAACCACACAGTATCCCCTTGTTCTGTTTGAACGACTGCCTCTTGGTCTAAGTACATGTTCCTCATGAACACAGTTAAGTTTTCTGGAATTCCCATTCTTCATAATGTTATCCATAATTTGTTATGATCCTCACAGTTGAATGCCTTTACGTAGTCAGTAAACCACAGGTAAACATCTTTCTGGCACTCTCTGCTTTGATTTTCTCTTTAGAATTTTTCACTTCTTTTATATTTACAGCATATAGATATATCATTTAAATCCTTCCTGAAGTCAAAGGATCAGAATTATAATTGATTCTTGTATTGTGCTATATGTGTCGTGGGTCTGAAGTACTTAGTTGAATCAGTACCAAATGCAGAATATATTTGAAGTTTGTATTCTTTTTTTAAAATTGGTAAATGGTATTATTATTTTTAATAATAATAATTTTATTATTAATGGTAACCATTAATAATAAGAAATAATTTTAATGTTTACCATTAATAATAAAGTTATTATTAATGGTAACCATTAATCTTTTGTCTTCATGCATTTGCCTATTCTAGATATTTAATATAAGTGGACTCATACAATATTTGTCCTTTTATGTCTGACTTATTTTACTTGGAACCCTGGTGGACCAGTGGTTAAGAGCTCAGCTGCTAACCAAAAGGTTGGCAGTTCCAATCCATCAGCTGCTCCTTGGAAACCTTATGGGAGTAGTTTTACTTTGTCCTAGAGAGTTGCTGTGAGAATTAACTCAACTGCAACGGATTTTGGTTTATTTCACTTACCATAATGTCTTCAAGGTTCATATATGTGGTGGCATATATCAGAACTTCATTTCTCTTTACAGCTAAATAATACTCAATTGTGTGTATATAACACAGAAGTGTTCATTCTTTTTTTTTTATTGTGCTTTAAGTGAAAGTTTACAAATCAAGTCAGTCTCACACACAAAAACTTATATACACCTTGCTACGTACTCCCAATTGCTCTCCCCCTAATGAGACAGCCCGCTCTCTCCCTCCACTCTCTCTTTTCGTGTCCATTTCGCCAGCTTCTAACCCCCTCTGCCCTCTCATCTCCTCTCCAGGGAGAAGATGCCAACATAGTCTCAAGTGTCCACCTGATCCAAGAAGCTCATTCCTCCCCAGTATCCCTCTCCAACCCATTGTCCAGTCCAGTCCCTGTCTGAAGAGTTGGCTTTGGGAATGGTTCCTGTCCTGGGCCAACAGAAGGTCTGGGGGCCAAGACCACCAGGGTCATTCTAGCCTCAGTCAGGCAATTAAGACTGGTCTTCTTACGAGAATTTGGGGTCTGCATCCCACTGCTCTCCTGCTCCCTCAGGGGTTCTCTGTTGTGTTCCCTGTCAGGGCAGTCATCAGTTGTAGCCAGGCACAATCTAGCTCTTCTGGTCTCAGGCTGATGTAGTCTCCAGTTTATGTGGCGCTTTCTGTTTTTTGGGCTTGTAATCACGTTGTGTCCTTGGTATTCTTCATTCACCTTTGATCCAGGTGGGTTGAGACCAATTGATGCATCTTAGATGGCCGCTTGCTAGCGTTTAAGACCCCAGATGCCTCTCTCCAACGTGTGATGCAGAATGATTTCTTAATAGATTTTATTATGCCAATTGACTTAGATGTCCCCTGTAACCATGGTCCCCAAACCCCTGCCCTTGCTATGCTGGCCTTGGAAAAAAAAAAAAAACTTTTTAAACATTCAGTTTATTCAGGAAACTTCTTTGCTTTTGGTTT
Source organism: Elephas maximus indicus (assembly GCF_024166365.1). Taxonomy (NCBI): domain Eukaryota; kingdom Metazoa; phylum Chordata; class Mammalia; order Proboscidea; family Elephantidae; genus Elephas; species Elephas maximus. The sequence goes on along the minus strand of NC_064821.1, from coordinate 170,258,416 downwards.
AGTCCAGTTGTGCTGACCTTGCCTGTATTGTGTGTTGTCTTTCCCATCACCTAAAGTAGTTCTTATCTACTATCTAATTAGTGAATACCCCTCTCCAACCCTCCCTCTTTCCCCCATCTCATAACCATCAAGGAATATTTTCTTCTCTGTTTAAACTATTTCTTGAGTTCTTATAATAGTGATCTTATGCAATATTTATCCTTTTGCAACTGACTGATTTCACTAAGCATAATGCCTTCCAGATTCCTCCATGTTATGAAATGTTTCACAAATTCCTCACTGTTCTTTATCAAAGTATAGTATTCCATTGTGTGAATATACTGTAATTTATTTATCCATTCATCCGTTTATGAGCACTTTGGTTGCTTCCATCTTTTTGCTATTGTAAACAGTTCTGCAATGAACTTGGGTGTGCATATATCTGTTAAAGGCTCTTATTTCTCTAGGATATATTCCAAGGAGTGGGATGGCTGGATCCTATGGTAGTTCTATTTCTAGCTTTTTAAAGAAGCTCCAAATCAATTTCCAAAGTGGTTGTACTATTTTACATTCCCGCCAGCAGTGTTTAAGTGTTCCAATCTCTCCACAGCCTCTCCAACATTTATTCTTTTGTGTTTTTTGGATTAATGCCAGCCTTGTTGGAGTGAGAAGAAATCTCATTGTAGTTTTGATTTCCCTTTCTCTAATGGTTAATGATTGTGAGCATTTCCTCATGTATCTGTTAGCTACCTGAATGTCTTCTTTAGTGAAGTGTCTATTCATATCTTTGCCCATTTTTTAATTGGGCTATTTATCTTTTTGCAGTTGAGTTTTTGCAGTATCATGTAGATTTTAGAGATCAGGTGCTGACCGGAAAAATCATAGCTAAAAACTTTTTCCCAGTCTGTAGGTAATCTTTTTATTCTTTTGGTGAAGTCTTTGGATGAGCATAGGTGTTTGCTTTTTAGGAGCTCCCAGTTATCTAGTTTTTCTTCTGCATTGTTAGTAATGTTTTGTATACCATTTATGCCATATGTTAGGAGCCATTAGGGCTCCTAACGTTGTCCCTATTTTTTCTTCCATGATGTTTACCATTTTAGATTTTATATTTATGTCTTTGACCCGTTTTGAACTTTTCTTTGTGCATGGGGTGAGGTATGGATCTTGTTTCATTTTTTTGCAGATAGATATCCAGTTATGCCAGCACCATTTGTTAAAAAGACTGTCTTTTCCCCCATTTAACTGTTTTGGGGGCTTTGTCAAATATCAACTGCTCTTATGGGGATGGATTTATGTCTGGATTCTCAATTCTGTTCCATTGGTCTATGTATCTGTTGTTGTACCAGTACCAGGCTGTTTAGACTACTGTGGTGGTATAAGAGGTTCTAAAATCAGGTGGTGTGAGGCCTCCCACTTTGTTCTTCTTTTTCAATAATGCTGTCCTTATCCGGGGCCTCTTTCCCTTCCATATGAAGTTGGTGATGTGTTTATGCACCTCATTAAAGAATGTTTTTGGAATTTGGATCGGAACTGCATTAAATGTATAGATTGCTTTGGTAGAATAGACATTTTTATAACGCTAAGTCTTCCTATCCATGCGCAAGGTATGTTTTTCCACTTATGTGGGTCTCTTTTGGTTTATTGCAGAAATGTATTGTTGTTTTCTTTGGCTAAGCATTTTACATCTCTGGTAAGATTTATTCCTAAGTATTTTTTCTTCTTGGGGGCGACTGTAAATGGTATTGATTTGGTGATTTCCTCTTTGATGTTCTTTTTGTTGGTGTAGAGGAATCCAACTGATTTTTGTATGTTTATCTCAGCCATCTTGTATCCTGATACTCTGCTGAACTCTTCTATTAGTTTCAGTAGTTTTCTTGAGGAGTCCTTAGGGTTTTCTGTGTAAAAGATCATGTTGTCTGCAAATAGAGATAATTTTACATCTTCCTTGCCAATCTGGATGCCCTTTATTTTCTTTATCTAGCCTAATTTCTCTGACTAGGACTTCCAGCACAATGTTGAATAAGAGTGGTGATAAAGGGCATCCTTGTCTGGGATCGCAATGGGAATGCTTTCAGGCTCTCTCCGTTTAGGTTGACGCTGGCTGTTGGCTTTGTATAAATGCCCTTTATTATGCTGAGGAATTTTCCTTCTATTCCTATTTTGCTGACAGTTTTTATCATTAATGGGCGTTGAACTTTCTTAAATGCCTTTTCTGCATCAATTGATAAAATCATGTGATTCTTGTCTTTTGTTTTATTTATATGATGGATTACATTGTTTTTCTAATGTTGAACCATCCCTGCATACTTGATATGAATACCACTTGATCATGGCAAATTATTTTTTTGATATGTTGTTGAATTCTATTGACTAGAATTTTGTTGAGGATTTTTGCATCTAAGTTCATGAGGGATGTAGGTGTATAATTTTCTTTTTTTCGTGGTGCCTTTTTTACCTGGTTTTGGTATCAGAGGTACGGTGGCTTCATAGAATGAGTTTGGCAGTATTCTGTCCTTCCCTATGCTCTGAAATACCTTTAGTAGTAGTGGTGTTAACTCTTCTCTGAAAGTTTGGTAGAACTCTGCAATGAAGTCGTCTGGACCAGGGCTTTTTTTTGTTGGAAGTTTTTTGATTACCTTTTCAATCTCATATTTGTTATGGGCCTGTTTAGTTGTTCTACCTCTGTTTATGTTAGTTTAGGTAGGTAGTGTGTTTCTAGGAATTCATCCATTTCTTCTAGGTTTTCAAATTTGTTAGAGTACAAGTTTTCATAGTAATCTGATATGATTCTTTTAATTTCAGTTGGGTCTGTTTTAATATCACCCATCTCATTTCTTATTTGGGTTATTTGCTTCCTCACCTGTTTTCTTTTGTCAGTTTGGCCAATGGTTTATCAATTTTGTTGATTTTTTCAAAGAACCAGCTTTTGATCTTGTTAATTCTTTCAATTGTTCTTCTGTTTTCTATTTCATTTAGTTCTGCACTAATTTCTATTATTTGTTTTCTTCTGGTGCCTGAGGGTTCCTTTTGTTGCTCTCTTTCTATTTGTTCAAGTTGTAGGGGTATTTCTTTGATTTTGGCCCTTTCTTCTTTTTGTATACGTGCATTTATTGATATAAATTGACCTCTGAGCACTGCTTTTGCTGTGTTCCAAAGGTTCTGATAGGAAGTGTTTTCGTTCTCATTGGATTCTCTGAATTTCTTTATTCCCTCCTTAATGTCTTCTATAATCCAGTCTTTTTTGAGCAGGGTATTGTTCAGTTTCCAAGTGTTTGATGTCTTTTCCCTGCCTTTTCTGTTACTGATTTCTACTTTTATGGCCTTACAGTCAGAGAAGATGCTTTGTAATATTTCCATGTTTTGGATTCTGCTAAGTGTTCCTTTATGACCTAATATGTGGTGTATTCTAGAGAATGTTCCATGTGCACTAGAAAAGAAAGTACAGTTGATTGTTGTTGGGTGGAGAGTTCTGTATATGTCTATGAGGTCAAGTTGGTTGATTGTGGCATTTAGATCTTCTGTGTCTTTATTGAGCTTCTTTCTGGATATCCTGTCCTTCACCGAAAGTGGTGTGTTGAAGTCTCCTACTATTATTCTGGAGCTGTCTGTCTCACTTTTCAACACTAATAGAGTTTTTTTTTTTTTTTTAATGTATCTTGCAGCCCTGTCATTGGGTCCATAAATATTTAATATGGTTGTATCCTCCTGGTATATTGTCCCTTTAATCATTATATAGTGTCCTTCTTTATCCTTTGTGGTGGATTTAAATTTAAAGTCTATTTTGTCAGAAATTAATATTTCCACTCCTGCTCTTTTTTGATTGTTGTTTGCTTCATATATTTTTTTCCACACTCTGAGTTTTAGCTTGTTTGTGTCTAAGTCTAGGGTGTGTCTCTTGTAGGCAACATAGAGTAGGATCGTGTTTTTTAATCCATTCTGCCACTCTCTGTCTTTTTATTGGTGCATTTAGTTCATTTACATTCAGCGTAATTATGGATCGGTATGAATTTAGTGCTATCATTTTGATGTCTTTTTTTTATGAGGTGTTGATAGTTTCTTTTTCCCACTTAATTTTATGTGCTGAATAGATTGATCGTCCTTTCCTCATATTTGTTGTTGTTGATTTTGTTTCTGCTGAATCTCTATTTTTTTCTTGTATTTTATTTTGATGAGTAGGATAGTTTGTCTCCATTGTGGTTACCTTATTATTTACCCCTACTTTTCTAAATTTAAACCTAACTTCTATTTCTTTGTATCACCACATCTTCCTCTCCATATGGAAGATCTATGATTACAGTTCTTAGTCCCTCTTTATTTTTTTAATGTTGTCTTCTTTTATGTAATAACATCTCTGTGACCCAAAACAGAGCTTTTTTTTTTTTTAACCTTGCTTTCTTTTTTTGATTTCCCTGTCCAGGCTGACTTCTGATTGCTCTGCCCAGTGTTCTAGTCTTGGGTTGATACCTGATATTATTGATTTTCTAACCAAAGAACTCCCTTTAGTATTTCTTGTAGTTTTGGTTTGGTTTTTACGAATTCCTTAAACTTCTGTTTATCTGGAAATGTCCTAATTTCACCTTCATATTTAAGAGACAGATTTGGTAGATATATGATTCTTGGTTGGCAATTTTTTTCCTTCAGTTTTTTAAATAAGTCATCCCTTTGCCTTCTTGCCTGCATAGTTTCTGCCCAGTAGTCCAAGTTTATTCTTATTGGCTCTCCTTTGTAGGTGACTTTTCGTTTATCCCTAGCTGCTCTTAAAATTTTATCTTTGGTTTTTACGAGTTTGATTATAACATGTCTTGGTGACTTTCTTTTAACATCTACCTTATGTGGAGTTCGATGAGAATCTTGGATAGATATCTTCTCATCTTTCACGATATCAGGAAAGTTTTCTGACAACAAATCTTCAACAATTCTCTCTGTGTTTTCTATTATCCCTTCCTGTTCTGGTACTCCAATCACTCATAGGTTATTTCTCTTGATAGACTCCCACATGATTCTTAAGATTTCTTCATTTTTTTAAATTCTTTTATTTTTCTTCAAATATATTAATGCCAAGCGATTTATTTTCAAGTTCAGAAATTCTGGCTTCTACTTGCTCAGTTCTTCGCCTCTGGCTTCTATTCAGTTGTCCACTTCTGTAATTTTATTGTTAATCTTCTGAATTTCTGACTGCTGTCTATGGATTTTTCCAGCTTATTATATTTTTCATTATGTTCCTGAATAATCTTTCTAATTTCTTCAACTGCTTTATCTGTGTGTTCCTTGGCTTTCTCTTGCGTATTGTCTCATTTCCTTCCTGATGTCTTGAAGGGTTCTGTATATTAATCTTTTGTATTCTGCCTCTGGTAATTCCAGGAATGCACTTTCATCTAGAAGATCCCTGGATTCTTTGTTTTGAGAGCTTGCTGAGGTGATCATGGTCTGTTTCTTTATGTGACTTGATATTGACTATTTTCTTCAAGCCATCTATAAGTTATTGTATGCGTTTTTGCTTGCTTACTGTGTTGTAGCTTCTTGCTTTGTTTTATTTTGATATGCCCAAATGGGTTGCTTGAGTGAGCTAGCTTGATTATTTTCACTTTTGGAGCTCTGTTGTCCTGTCCCCAGATGGCTGGAGCTGTTATCAGGTATATCAGTCCAGGCGTCCATTCACTTTTCTTGTATGAATTCAGCTCAGGTTTCCAGGTAGCTGATCATCAAGTGTGTGGTACAGGCTCTGTCCTACAGTCTTAGAGGGGCACGGGTGATTAGTGTATGTACTGGTATCTGATTGCAGCAGGGGGTCATCCTCTGAGCAAGGCAGGGGGCTGAGAACTGACCCCTGAGTGTCTCTGAGGAAAGTGTGTCCCTGTACCCTAGAGCATGCAGGTGGGTGGGTTCTGCAGATTGACCATGGGCACCCAATGTTTTCGGTTGTAAGGACTGTGAGGTACCAGTTATCCTTGGACCCTTGTCACGAGTGGCTTGGTGACCTGAGTGGAGCTACCAGTCCTTAGGCCCCTGATGTGGGTAGGTGAGGGCCCTGTTTAATAGGTAAGGCAATGTCAAACATCAAACACCCACCTTTCCACCACACAGCTGTGGTTGGAGTCTGCCAACTAGGGCCTATTCTCTTGAAATAGGCTGACACAGGCCTATGCAGAGGGGAAAGTTGCTCAAAGTCCATGGACCGTTTATGCCTGAACAGGAGTCGCTTGTGTCCTGAGCGCCCCCAGTTAGTGGAGGTAGCAAATTATCTTTTCCCCCAATTGCAAATTTTTTCCTTTTCCAAGGCTGGGAGGATGGCTCTAGGCACTCAACAGGGCCAATCAGGGAATTCAGCTCCTGAAGCTGGCTTTGGGGTGGGAGGGGAGGGCATGGTAAAATATACACAAGTACTTAGCTTTTGCTGAAAGCACCGTTCTTCTCAGGTTCCAGAGGTGTGAGTAGGCTGTGGGGCTGGCTGCTTGTACCTGAGGAAACTGTGGCTGAATGCTAGTACCAACCCACCACCACCACTCCAGGAATGGTGCCTGAAGTCTCCCCACGATTCAGGTCCAGTAACTCCTCTCCGCTTCTGAACTGTCTCTTCCTCCCCCTGCCCCTCTGATCATTTTCTAAGCTTGCCTTTGATGCTCAGGGCTCCTAGCTTGTCATAAATATACTCCTTTCACTGCTTTTTTGGGTCTTTGTTGTAAAGAGGGCTCCCTGGAAGCGTCTGTCTATTCTGCCACCTTGGCTCTGCCTCGCCTCTATTCTTCTTTTGATGAACACTTGGATTGTTTTCACCTTTTGGTTATTGTGAATAATGCTATAATAAACATTGCTGTACAAGCATATGAATCACTGCTTTCAATTCTTTTGGGTACATAAATAGAAGTGGAATTACTGGGTCATATGGTAATTCTACGTTTAGCTTTTTGAAGCCTCACCCAACTATTTTTCACAACAGCTGTGCCATTTTACATTCTTAGCAGCAATGTACAACTGTTTCCATTTCTCTTCATCCATGTCAACACTTGTTAGTTTCCATTTTTATTTTTTATAATAGCCAACATAATAAGTGTAAAGTGCTATCTCATTGTAGTTTTGATTTTCATTTCCCTTTTATAGGATTGCTATGAGTCAGAATCTAGTCTATGGCAAAGGGCTTAGCTTTGGTTTGTAATGACTACTGATGTTGAGCATTTTTTTACTTGCTTACTGACTATTTGTATCTCTTTTTTGGAGAAATGCCTATTGAAGTCTTTCGCCCATTTTTTAAATTAGGTTTTTAGTCTTTGTTGTTAAGTTTTAGAGTTCTTTATATATTCTGAATATTAAATCCTTATCTGATACATGATTGTCTTTTCACTTTCTTGATAATGCCCCTCGATGCACAAAAATTTTTAATTTTTATTATGTCCAATTTATCTATTTTTTCCTCTTGATGCTTGTGCTTTTGGTGGCATATCTAAGACTCTATTGCCAAAAAGAAGGTCCTGAAGCTTTATCCTTATGTTTTGTTCTAAGAGTTTTATGATTTTACCTCTTCCATTTAGGTCATTGATCCATTTTGAATGAATTTTTATATATGCTGTGAGGAATGCCTCCAACTTCGTTCATTTACATGTAGAAATACAGTTGTCCCAGTACCATTTGTTGAGGAGATTATTGTTTCTCTGTTGAATGGCTTTGGCATTCTTACTGAAAATCACCTGGCCATAGATATACAGATTAATTCTTAGATGCTCAGTTCTGTTCCATAAGTCTATAAATTTATTTTTATATAGGCACTACATTGTTTTGATTGTTGTGGCTTTGTAATACATTTTGAAACTGGGAATTGTGAGTTCTCCTACTTTGTTCTTTTTTTTTTTTTTTCTTCTAAGGTGATTTTGGTTCTTCATGGCCCCTTGCAATTCCATATGAATTTGAGGATTGACTTTTTTCATTTCGGCAAAAAAGGCTGTTAAAATTTTAATAAGAATTGCATTATATCTGTAGAGTGCTCTGGGTAGAATTGACATCTTAACAATACTAAGTCTTCCAGTCCATGAACACAAGATGTCTTTCCATTTATTTAAATCTCTTTAATTTATTTTAGCAATGATTGATAGTTTTCAGTGTAAAGGTCTTTCATGTCCTTGGCCGAAATACTCCTTGTTATTTTATTCTTGTAGATGTTATTACAAAAGGAAGAGTTTTCTTACATCATTTTCAGATTGTTTGTAGCTGGTGTATAGAAATACAGCTTTAAAAAAATTTATTAAATGTCATTATTTTAATGTGTTTTAGAATAAAACAGCCCATCAAACCCATGAATTAGATAGGTATATTTGTAGTGGCATAGAGCTTCCTTTAAATAAATGTATTTATTTATCTTGGACTTTAGACGAAGATTTACAGAGCAAACTAGTTTTTCATTAAACAGTTAATATACATATTGTTTTGTGACATTGGTTGCCAACCCCATGACCTGTCAACACTCTTCTCTTCCCCACTGTGGGTTCCCCATCACCAGCTTTCCTGTCCTCTCCTGCCTTCTTGTCCTTGCCCCTGGGCTGGTGTGCCCATTTAGTCTCTTTTTGTTTTATGGGCATGTTTAATCTTTGGATGAAGGGTGAACCTCAGGAGTGACTTCATTACTGAGCTATAAGGGTGTCTGGGGGGCATACTCTCTGGGTTTCTCCAGTCTCTGTCAGAACAGTAAGTCTGGACTTTGTGTGTGTGTGTGTGTGTGAGTTAGAATGTCTTTCCACATTTTTCTCCAGCTCTGTCCAGCACCCTCTACTGTGATTCCTGTCAGAGCAGTTGCTGGCAGTAGCTGAGCACCATCTAATTGCACTGGACTCAGTCTGGTGGAGGTCGTGGTAGTTGTGGTCCATTAGTCCTTTGGACTAATCTTTTCCTTGTGTCTTTGGTTTTCTTCATTCTCCCTTGCTTCAGACAGAGTGAGGCCAGTGGAGTATCTTAGATGTCCACTCACAAGCCTTTAAGACTGCAGCCACTACTCACCAAAAAAAAAAATAGAGAACATTTCCTTTATAAACTCTGTTATGCCAATTGAGCTAGATGTTCCCTGAGACCATGGTCCCCACAGCCCTCAGCCCAGTAATTTGGTCTCTCAAGGAGTTTGAATGTGTCTATGGAGCTTCCATGACAACTTGGACAAGTCATGCTGGCTTTTCCAGTATTATGTGCTGTCTTACCCTTCACCAAAGTTACCACTTATCTACTGTCTATTTAGTGTCTTTCCCTCCCACCTCTCCCCTCCCTCTTAATCATCAAAGATTGTTTCTTTTTGTGTGTAAACCTTTTCTTGAGTTTTATAGTAGTGGTCTCATAAGATATTTGTCCTTTTGTGATTGACTTATTTCCCTCAGCATAGTGCCCTCCACATTCATTCATGTTGTGAGATGTTTCACACTTTCATCATTGTTCTTTATCATTGCATGGTATTCCATTGTGTGTATGTATCATAGTTCGTTTACCCATTCATCTGTTGATAGGCACCTAGTTTGTTTCCATCTTTTTGCTATTGTGAACAATGCTGCAACAAACATAGGTATGCATATGTCTATTCGTGTGGTGGCTCTAATTTCTCTAGTACACATTCCTAGGAGTAGGATAACTGGATCATACAGTACTTCTATTTCTAGCTTTTTAAGGAAGCACCACATCATTTTCCAAAATGGTTGTACCATGTAGCATTCCCACCAGCAGTGCATAAGAGTTCCAATCTTCCCACAGACTCTCCAACATTTGTTATTTTCTGTGGTTTTTTTTTTTTTTTTTTTTTTTTTTTATTCATGCCAGTAATGTCTGGGTGAGATGGTATCTTGTTTGGTTTTCTTTTGCAAAAAATACAACTAATTTCTGTGTGTTGGTCTTGTATCCTGCAATTCAGCTGAATTTGTTTATTAGCTCACTTGTGTTCTGGGTTTTTTTTTTTATTATTATTCTTGAATAAATCTGTATTAGTGATTTTAGCTCCAAAAAAGAAATATCTTTTCATTTTAAGAGCAGAAAATAGTTTCATGATCTATTAAAAAAAAAGTTCTATTAGATATTGCAAAATAGCCTTTCTGCAAAATAGCTACTAGTCTTAAATACTGAAGCAGGCTTCTACTAAATGGCCTTGCTCTAAATAAAATAATCTTTACTATTTTTATCAATGGTCTTTCACTTTTTAGATATAACTTGCCGTTTAAAAATTTGAGCATCAGTAACTATTTCTACCACCTATACAGCCTTAATTCAGGCTCTAGATCCCTTCCTTTAACTTATCAGGGTAACGGTAACATTTTGTGAAGGTTGGAGGAAAGGGTTTACTGAAATGAAAAGAACAGTGGATTTGAAGTCAGACATTCTCTCTATATCTATTCATTCAACTGATAAATATTTATTAAAAATCTTATTATGTACCAGGCTCTGCTGCAGGAGCTGAGTACCAAGTAGTGACTAAAATAGATAGGCTCTGTCTTTGTGGAGCCTTCAGTCTGGTCCCAGCTCCCTCACATTCTACTGCCTGGGTAATCTTGAAAAAGTCACTTCATCTCTCAGAACCTGGGTGTCTTCATTTGTAAAATGGGCAAGTTGCAGAGGGCATATGAGGATTAGCATAATGTCTGGCATATGGTGGATACTCAGTATATGGATATCATTAAGAACATCCCACCCAGATCCCTGGGGGCATTTCTTTTTTCTTTCTATTTTTTCCTTTGTCTTTTTCCCTTTCTTTTTTCATTTCTCAGTTCTAGCCTCTTTGTACTTACCTTCTTTTCCTGTATCCTGAATACCTGGCACTGTGTGACATCTATACCCCTTCTAGCCAGGATATACTATGCAGCCTGGGAACAACTCCCTGGTCTTTGCAGCTGCACAATGGGACCCCTGGGAGCTTTTCTCTCTTTTTAGTTTTTTTTTTTTTCAAAGTTTTGTTTAGTTACTTTGTTTTTCTTTTTCCTTTTCTACATTTCTTGATTTTTCACCTCTCCACTCCAATGGCAAACTCCCTTAGCACTCTTATGTTTGTTTTTGGCTCCTGTTTCTTTCTCTTCTCTCTCATCTCTCCCATACCCATATTAGCTGCACACATCAAAACCTCCCCTCTCTTTCCTGCCTGACTGCAGTGTGCACTGAATATCACACCCCCAGCAGCACAGCCACAGCCTACCAGAATCTGCCCAGCGCTGATTCACAATCTGCCCTCTTGGCCCTAGTATGCACCACAAACAACCCATCCCAGCCCCTCCCCTTCACCTGGACCTGCCCTGCAACACCATAGCTGAGCAACTGAACCTGCCCATTGGACAAGGAGGTGTAAAGTATCAGGACCACAGACAAGCGAACAACAAAAATGCACAGCCTGCCTGCTAAGACATAACCAAATAACAAAAAAACCAGATGAAACAAGTAGATCTACAACCAATAAATGAAGAAAATAACTACTGAATGTCCCAAAGACAGCAGACAATATCGAAACATATTAAAAAACAGGACAGGATAGTTCCAGTAGGACTTCAAAATAAAGCACCAGGTGAGTTTCCAGTAGAAGAAAAGACACTAGAACTACCTGACAGGGAATTCAAATCTCTAATATTCAGACCTATCCAAGAACTGAAGCAAAAAGCAGACAAAAATAAGGAAAAAATAGACAAATTCATGGAAAATACAGACAAAATATGGAAGAATTCAGGAAAATAATACAGGAACAAAATGCCAAAATAAATTCACAACTAGAAATCATACAAAAATAAAAATTAGAAATCCAAAAGATAAACAACAAGATTTCAGAGATGGACAGTGTCATAGAGGGGCTGAGGAGCAGGTTTGAAATGATAGAAGACAGGATCAGTGAAATTGAAGACAAACACTTGGAAACAACTCTCTTTGAGGAAAAATCAGGAAAAGAATGAAGAAAAATGAAGAAACCCTGAAATTATGTGGGATACAATCAAAAGCAAAAATTTTTCAGTCATCAAAGTTCCAGAACAGGGGGAGAAAACAGAAAACACAGAAAGGATCGTTGAAGATTGTGGACAGAAAGCTTCCCTAATATCATGAAAGATGAAACCTGACCATCCAAGAAACTCAACAGACCCCATATAGTATAGACCCCAAAAGAAAAACACCAAGGCATATGATAATCACACTCGCTAAAACCAAAGACAAAGAAAAAATCCTGCTAGCAGCTTAAGGAAAACAAAATGTCACATACAGAGGAGAACCAATAAGACTAAGCTCTGATTATTCAGCAGAAACCATGCAGGGAAGAAGGCAACGGGATGACATATATAAAACCTTGAAAGAAAAAAATTGCCAACCAAGAATAATATATCCTACAAAGCTCTTGTTCAGATACAATGGTGAAATTAGGACATTTTACAGATAAACAGAAATTAACGGAATATGTAAAAACCAAACCAAACTTAAAAAATTATTAAAGGGAGTCCTTCTGTCTGAGAACAAACAACATCAGACCACAGCCTGAATCTAGGACACAAGATTGTGCCAGCCCAATACCAACCTAGGAAATGAACTTTCAAGGACTATCCAAAACCAAAATAATTACAACAGAAGACCAGAGAGGATAATGTGTAAATGACAACAATGTCAGAACAATAAAAGGGAATAAATGGTGTAGGTGTAGAACTTTCTAATGGAGAGGAAGGCAAGGTAATACCAAGTAATAATAGACTGGTTCTTTTTTTTTTTTCAAACCCAGGAAGATAAGGTTAAATTCAAGGTAACTACAAAGAAAGTTAACAAACCTACTCATGAAAATAAAGAAGAAAAACATAAAGTCTCAATAAAAATAAAATCTACAAAAACAAAAGAAATAAAAAGAAATCTACAATCAAAAGGAACTCAGCACGGGAGAGTAAGAGGAACAAAGAAAACATCAGCACCACAAAAAAAAAAGCACTAAAACATGACAGCAATAAACTCACAACTATTAATAATTATATTGAATGTAAATGGCCTAAGTGCACCCATGAAGAGACAGAAGGTGACAGAACGGATTTTAAAAAGGGCTCCACCAATATGCTGTCTACAAGAGACACACCTTAGAAACAAAGATGTAAATTTATTAAAAATCAAAAGATGGAAAAAAAAGATATCAAGCAAACAGTTACTAAAAAAAAGCAGAAATGGCAATACTAATCTCAGATAAAATAGACTTTAAAACAAAATCCACTATAAAAGACAAAGAAGGCCACTATATAACGATTGAAGGGATGATTCATCATGAAGACTTAACCATAATAAACATCTATGCACCCAATGACAAGACTCCAAAATACATAAAACAGACTCTAACAGCACTAAAAAGAGAAATGGACAGTTCCACAGTAACAGCTGGACACTTTAGCACACCACTCTCGGTAAAGGACAGAACATCAAGAAAGAAATTCAGTAAAGATATAGAAGAGCTGAAGGTAACAATCAGCCAACTTGAAGGGAAATTTCTCAACTTAATAAAGGACATCTATGCAAAATCAATGTCCATCATCATTCTTAATGGAGAGAATCTGAAAACATTCCCCTTGAGAAGAGGAACAAGACAAGGACGCCCTGTATCACCACTCCTATTTAACATTGTGCTGGAAGTCCTAGCTACAGCAATAAGGCAAAAAAAAAAAAAAAAAAAGAAGAAGAAGAAGAAGAAAGAAATAAAGGGAGTCCAAATTGGTAATGCAGAAGTTAAACTGTCCCTATTTGCAGATGATATGAAACTATACATAGAAACCCACAGGACTCCAAGAGAAAACTACTGGAACTAATAGAAAGATTCAGCAGAGTAGCAGGATACGAGATAAACACAAAAATCAGTCAGATTCCTATACACCAACAGAGAGAATGATGAAAAGGAAATCATGAAAACAGTACCATTTATAATACCCCTAAACAAATAAAACACTTAGGAATAAATCTAACCAGGGATGTAAAGGACCCATACAACGAAAACTACAAAACACTAAAAAACACTACTGCAAGAGAATAAGAGATCTACATAAATGGAAAATCATTCCATGCTCATGGATAGGTAGATTCAACATTGTGAAAATGACAGTTCTACCCAAAGCCATTTACAAATACAATGCAATCCCAATCCAAATACCAACAACATTCTTTAAAGAGATGGAAAAACTTATCATTAACTTTATATAGAAAGGGAAGAAGCCCCAGATAAGTAAAGCACTATTGAAGAAGAATAAAGTAGGAGGACTCACACCAGCTGACCCCAGAACCTACTATACAGCTACAGTAGTCAAAACAGCCTAGTACCGGTGCAATGACAGGTACATTGACCAATGGAACAGAATTGAGAACCCAGATGTAAATCTATCCACCTATGGTCACCTGATCTTCTACAAGGGCCCAAAGTCCATCAAATGGGGTAAAGACAGTCTTTATAACAAATGGTGCTGGCAAAACTGGATGTACATCTGCAAAAAAAATGAAACAGGACCATACCTCACACCATATACAAAAACTAATTCAAAATGGATCAGAGACCTATATATAAAGCCAAAAACCATGAAATTCATAGAAGAAAAAATAGGATCAATGCTAGAAGCCCTAATACATGGCATTAACAGGGTACAAACCATAACTAAAAACACACAAACACCAGAAGATAAGCTAGATAACTGGAATCTTCTAAAAGTTAAAGACTTAAGCTCATTGAAAGACTTCACCAAAAGAGTAAAAAGAGAACCTACAGACTGGGAAAAAAATTTTGGCTGTTACAAATCAGGCAAAGTTCTGATCTCTAAAATCTACGAGAAAATCCAACTCCTCTACAACAAAAAGACAAATAATCCAGTTAAAAAATGTACAAAGGAAATGAATAGACACTTCGGCAAAGAAGACTTTCAAGCGACCAACAGACACATGAGGAAATGCTCCTGACCTCTAGCCATTAAAGAAATGCAAATAAAAAACCACAATGACATATCATCTCACCCTGGCATTACTGGCACGAACCAAAAAAACAGGAAATAACAAATGTTGAAGAAGCTGCAGGGCAATTGGAACTCTTATGCACTGCTGGTGGGAATGCAAAATGATACAATCATTTTGGAAGAGGATATGGCACTTCCTTAGAAAGCTAGAAATAGAAATACCATATGATCCAGTAAACCCACTCCTAGGAATATATCCTAGAGCAATAAGAGCTGTCACACAAATGACATATGCACACCCAGGTTCATTGCAGCATTGTTCACAATAGCAAAAAGGTGGAAACAACCTAGATGCCCATCAACAGACGAATGGATTAACAAACTGTGGTATATACATACAATGGAGTATTATGCAATGATAAAGCACAATGATGAATCTGTGAAGCATCTCATAACATGGATGAATCTGGAGGGCATTATGCTGAGTGAAATAAGTCAGTCTTAAAGGACAAATATTGTATGAGACCACTACTGTAAAAGCACATGAAAAGGTTTACACAGGAATAGAAACAATCTTTGTTGGTTACAAGGGAGGGGTAGGATGGGGATGGAAAAACACTAAATAGATAATGTTGTTGTTGTTAGGTGCCGTTGAGTTGGTTCCGACTCATAGCGACCCTGTGCACAACAGAATGAAACACTGCCCGGTCCTGCGCCATCCTTACACTCGTTATGCTTGAGCTCATTGTTGCAGCCACTGTGTCAATCCACCTCATTGAGGGTCTTCCTCTTTTCACCTGACCCTGTACTCTGCCAAGCATGATGTCTTTCTCCAGGGACTGATCCCTCCTGACAACATGTTCAAAGTATGTAAGACGCAGCCTCGCCATCCTTGCTTCTAAGGAGCATTCTGGTTGTACTTCTTCTAAGACAGATTTGTTCATTCTTTTGGCAGTCCATGGAATATTCAGTATTCTTCGCCAACACCACAATTCAAAGGTGTCAGTTGTTCTTCTGTCTTCCTTATTCATTCTCCAGCTTTCACATGCATATGATGTGATTGAAAATACTGTGGCTTGGGTCAGGCGCACCTTAGTCTTCAAGGTGACATCTTTGCTCTTCAAAACTTTACTGTGGTGGATAGTGTCTGGGGTCTTAAAAGCCTGTGAGCAGCCATCTAGGATACTCCACTGGTCTCACCCCTTCGGGAGCAAGAAAGAATGAAGAAAACTGAAGATACAAGGTAACGATTAGTCCAAAGGACTAATGGATCACACCTACCACGGCCTCCACCAGACTGAGTCCAGTGCAACTAGATGGTGGCCGGCTACCACCACTTGCTGCTCTGACAGGGATCACAATTGAGGGTCCTGGACAGTGCTGGAGAAAAATGTAGAACGAAATTCTAATTCAAAAAGAAAGACCAGATTGTTGGCCTGACAGAGGCTGGAGAAACCCTGAGAGTATGGCCTCCAGACACCCTATCAACTCAATAATGGAGTCCCTTCAGCTAAAGACTAGACAGGCCCATAAAACAAAACAAGGCTAAAAGGGCAGACCAGCCCTGGGGCAGGGACTAGAACACAGAAAGGGGTAGGAAAGCCAGTAATAGGGAACATAAGGTTGAGAAGGGAGAGTGTTGACACGTAGTGGGGTGGTTAACCAATGACATAAAACAGTGTGTGTACTTACTGTTTAATGAGAAACTAGTTTGTTCTGTAAACCTTCATCTAACGTACAATAAATGAATAAATAAAAAGAACATTGCACCCAAAAATGCAGAACGGAATTTCAAATTCTCTCTGGAGCCATGCAGTTTGGATGAACCTCTGAAACTATTGTCCTAATGTTTAAACCTTAGACTAAAAATTCCCCCTAAATTCTTCTTTAAAACAAATAATCATTTAACTTAACTGCTAAAAAAAAAGGTCTGCCTTGAGCATTATGTTCTTTTAAGAACTATGTATATGCGGTCAGATAGAGCACAATAACTCAAAAGATTAGATAGGAACCTTAGGGGGCAGTAAAAAGTTTACATTAATGGGAGAGTAACAGCTGAGAAAAGAGGGTGGGAATTGTTGCTCAACTTTAAGAATGTAATCGGTCTCACTGAATTGTACATGCAGAAATTTGAATTGGTGTGTGTTTTGCTATGTATAGTCTCAACAACAATAAAATTAAAAAAAGAACATCCCACCCAAAAGTCCTTAAGACCAAGTTATACTTTTGCAGCTGCACATACATATGGAATACATGTATGTAGATATTTGTTCATTCATGAGTTCAAAATAGTGGCAAATACCAAGTTTGCAAGAAGTCCGGGTACTAAATAGTTGAAAAATATACTTCATTTCCAAAGACCAAATGTGTTAATTTCAGTTCATTGTTTATTTTATCCTTGTTTCAACTGTTACACTCGTTTGACAGTTGTAATAATTTGTTAGTTTGAACAAATGTCTCTGCAGAGTGTTGATACGTGTTAGTAAATAACTTTAACTACATAAGGTTGTCACTCACAAAGTTACATTTCTTAAAATAATCAATGACAAGAATCCAGAAGGACACGAAGTCTTTAGAATCCTAATTAATGGCTTTGCTAATAGGTATTTACTATTCTAGATACTAGTTTCAGATTCCTGTGAAACCTACACAGAAAGGAAATACACAGTAATTTTTCTTCCAGAGGATAAAAACAAAGTGAATACTTCCTTCAAAATATTGTTCTAATGTATTTCCCCCAAAACATAACATATGCATGCATTTTCAATCATCGAATTAAAGCTCTTTATAAAGGCTGTATAAATACAAAGAGTCATTACTAATGTAGGAGTTTAACACAAAGGGAGGGAGCATATAATTTGCAAGATAAACAGCAATTCCCCACCAGACTCCTTTGGTAAATGCCCATGAGCACCAGTATCAAGGGAGGCATTGGCTTTGCCCACAGAGGGACTCAAGTTTGCACTGAGGAAAGAGCTTGAGAAATTAAACCAAAACTCAACTGGCCTCCTAGATGCACAGAGTCAGACAGCTCTGACTCAGTTTTGTCAAGTGCACAGGGAAGTGTATTTCTGGATAAAAGCAGGATTCCAGACATCCGTCCAGTTCTCTGGATCCAAGGGAGGTGGACATGCCATCATCTCAGTGATCTGGCTCCCCAAAGTAGGAGTGGACCTCTAGGAAGCACTGACAGGTAGAGCCCATCTCTTCTGCTGGTGAATGCTGTGGTTTATCCCCTCTTGACTCTGTTCTTTGCTAGAAGAGGCCAGGTTACAATTCCCTAATGTAGTAACTCAACTAATCAGTTTAGTGGAAAAAATCAAGCTATTTGCCCGTTTGGTTGATCAATTGTCCACCTGAACTAGCAAGATGAGTCAACCATCCTTATCAATTAGCTGGGTGTTGACTGAATTGATGGGTTAGTTCATTGGCCACTTAATTCAGCTAAGACAATAGATTCCATTCAGACAACACCTGAGTCATTCATATTCTCTTCTTTTTATTTTTTTTAGTGGAAGTGACAAAACCTGTGATTATTCACGGCCTTTTCACTGAGCATTTGTGTTTTTACTTTGCTTTATGGTAAGTCTCTTCTGTTTGCCACACGCTTGCTTTGTGGCAAAGCCATAACTAAGGCATGGTAGTATCATTGCATTGGCCCAATTAGAGGGAAAAAAATCTCAGTGTGGGAAAGAATATTAAAAATCATCAAATCCAAAAAATCCTCCAGTGCTTTACCAAAAAAAAAAAAAAAAAAAAGAAACCCACTGCTGTCAAATCAATTTCAACTCATAGAGACTCTACAGGACAAAGTAGAACTACCCCATAGAGTTTCTAAGCCTGAGAATCTTTATGGAAGCAGACTGCATCATCTTTCTGCTGTAGAGCAGTTGGTGGGTTCCAACTGCTAACCTTTCAGTTAAACACTGTGCCACCAGGGTCCCTTCTAATTGAGTTGGGCTGGTTGGTAATTGTCTTCACAGGAGCCCTGGTGGCACAACAGTTAAGCAATTGGCTGTGAACCTAAAGACAGGAAGCTCGAACTCATCAGCTGCTCCATGGGAGAAAGATGTGACAGCCTGCTTCTGTAAAGATTTGCCTTCTTGGAAACCCTACAGGGCAGTTCTACATTGTCCTATAGGGTTGCTATGAATTGTAATTGACTCAATGGCAATGTGTTTGCTGGGTCTGAAATTGTCTTCTCAAGGTGTTCTTGTTGAATAGCTGCAGTGAGGGGAGAAGATTTCTTCCTAAGAAAGCCCATCACCAACAGTCAGTGATGACTCTGCTGGGCAAAAATGGGAAAGGAGTAAGGAGTGGAAGAGAAAGAAATGAAGAGGAGAGGAGAGAAAAGGAAAAGGAGAGGACTATCACTTATTGAGTACTCACTCCCTTAGCCCTGTGCTAATTTGATTTACAGGCATGCTGTGAGATTTGTTGGGTTTGTGGCTCTAGAGTCAAGCAGCGTACGTGAGCAGGGTTAACACAGAAGCACTTTAGCAGTGTCCAAACCCCTAGCTTTTTCAATAATATCCTTTCTACATTTCTTCACTTCTGCTGAAGAGGAAGAGAAAGAGACAGTGGCTTCATACCAGGGTAAACAACAACAACAAAAACTAAACTCATTGCTGTAAAGTTGATTCCAACAACTCATGGCGACCCCATGTGTTATGGAGTAGAACTGCTCCAAGGGTTTTCTTGGCTATAACCTTGACAGAAGCAAATCTCTAAGCCTTTCTTTCGTGGTGCCACTGGGTGGGTTCAAACTGCCAACCTTTAGGTAAGTAGTTGAGAGCAAACCATTTGTACCACCCCAGATCTTCCATACTAGGGTAGGGAGGTCAGAATCACTGACCTCTCTGCTGTCTTTGAAAGTCTTGTCGGTACAGACCTAAGAAGGCTCACCTCTCTTTGTGCTTGAGCAGGGATTTGAACCTAGGCCTGTTAACTAGGCTTCACTGCCTTTCTAGTCAGTTCTGTAGTCCTGCTTCCATCCACTTTCCCTTCATTATGCCTTGCTACACTGCCTCCAGGGGATGCAGCAGCCCTGCAGCAGAAATGTAAGTGGCTGGTAGAGAGGATGTGGTAATTTCCCTGTGCATATTCTCAGAAAGGGATTTTTATATATATTTGCGGCAATAGGTTGATCAGACTTTTTTTAAGCTTATAAGGAAAGGACACAAGTGTGGCAGTGTGAAAGTAAGTCCAGGGGACAGACAGTCAGAAAGTGTGAGTCTTTCTGGGATGGCTCCCTCACCAACGAACAAAGTATTGCCATGAAATTTAAACGTGGACTGGAAACTGCCATGTAGAACCTTTCCACTCTTCCCCTTCCCCTGTGAGATGATACAACGTATGTAGCCTACATTTCATGTTTGTGGTTCCCAGGCCCCGTGAGAGGCTGTGTTAATGGTGAGAAGGGAGGAGGGCTCCAGAGCCAGCCTGAATCTCATCTCGGCCACTTTCTAACAAAGGACCATGGGTACGTTATTTAACCTCTCGTTGCCTCCATGCAGGAGCCCTGGTGGTGCAGTGGTTAAGTGCTTGGCCGCTAACCGAAAGGCTGGTGATTCAAACCACCATGGGAGAAAGATGTGGCAGTCTGCTTCTGTAAAGGTTACAGCCTTGGAAAGCCTGTGAGGCAATTCTACTCTGTTCTATAGGGTCACTGTGACTCAGAATCGAATTGATGGCAGTGGGTTTTGATATTGGTGCCTCCATGCAAAGCGTGGCTTCGTTGGTAAAGTGAGGATAGTAAGAGGATCCACCACCTAGGGTTGTTGTGATGATTAAATTAGGTGTATATTTCAGCTCTTAGAACAATGCCTAGGACAACGTAAGTAACAACAGCATCGTCATTATCATCATTAGCAGCAGCAATAGCAGTAACCGGAAGTCTGGCCATGTTCTGCCAGAACTAAAGCCCTCTCTCAGAGGTCTCAGATGGTCCTGTGTGCATTGCAGGGGATGGAGGGAAGTGCTTTCTTTGCACCTTCCTCATGTTCCCTATGTTCTGCTGGCATGCTCTGGGCACCAGGACTGCAGGTCAGTCTAGATTCCAGGTTAGTCTGCGAGCCACTTAGAAAGCTGGAACAAATGCTCCACAAAATGGTACTCAGGGCATGGGAGCAATTTAAAAAAGGAATCAATACCGAGAGGCTGTTGGTATGCTTAAAGATAGCAGGAACAGTTTAATTACACAATTACATGCACACACACACACACACACTGCAGGGTGCTGCAAAGGAGACCTGGGGTTCGTGGCCAATGCCTCCTTCAAAGTAAGGGCAATTCCTTGGTTAAATTTAAGTAATGTCAGCAGCCCTGAATAGCCAGCGATTTCTCAGTCTTTGTATTTACATGCTTTATTGCACGTGTAGGCATATGTTAAGTTCTTCTGCATCCCGGGATCCCGTTTTACAGATGAGAAACTGTCTCAGAGAAGTTAAATAACTTGTTGAAAATCTGACTTGTATAAAGCAGAGCCTCTGGCCTTGTTTAGGGCTCTCTACTCTTGGTAACTCCCTCATTATTATACTCACACAGTCGTTTCTGTGCCTACACCTGGACTTTCCCATTCCCACTTGCAGCAACTTGGTCCCTCCATACTTATCATTCCTAAGGAGATATGGAGCCTTGGTGGCGCCATGGTTAAGAGCTCAGCTGCTGACCAGAATGTGGGCAGTTTGAATCCACCAGCCACTCCTTGGAAACCCTATGGGGCACTTCTACTCTATCCTACAGGGTCACTCTGAGTTGGAATCAACTTGAGGGCAATGAGTTTTTGTGTTTTTTTGGTTAAGGAGGTACAGATTCAGTAAAAAGGAGTTGAGAATACTAAAGTAGGTAAAAGACTCTCTCTGTGGCCATGGCAGTGTTTCCTTAGAAGCAAGTGTTGGGCAGGATCCCTGTCTGCTCCTGGGCTTTGTAATAGGGTTTTGATCAAGATGGGACTGAGAAGACAAGGGTTTCCTTATCTCATTCAAAAGGACCCGGGGCTATCTTCCACACATGCCTTGGGCCACCTGGTTCTGACTGTCCTTTTCTCATTTACTCCAGCCCTAGATGAAATCTATTTAATGGCCTGGTTTTATCTATTTGCAGTTGTAAGAGAAAGCATATCTACTCCTAGGTTACATCGGCGTGGTTGCTGACCTCAGAATCTGAGAATTTTAACCTTACGTGATTTTTTGCTTGCTTACCAGTTACCAGTGGCTGTGAGATAGGGAAGAAACAGGGACTGAGCCCCTAGGCAAGGAGCCCTACAACACCTGCAACTTGCAACTTTCTTACAAAAATTTTGTGCTTGGCTAGTGACATAAAACCCCCATCCTGGAATGTGAGATAAGGAAAGAACAAACAGTGTACTTCATTGTAAGATGTTTTTTCAGAAGGACCGCAGGATCTGGTCCCTGGAGCATGCACAGACATCTGCAAGGTGACTGATGGATGACCTCCGCCTGATGCAAGTGCCTGCGACAAGAATCGAACCGGCGCCACAGGGGGACTGCGCAGGCACAACACCCCATAGTAAGTTCTGCCACCCAGTCCCAGAAGCCTTTGTTAAGGGTTCCATCTTGGATTCCAGATGCTAACACAGCCTACTTTAATATGTACCACCATTCTGAGAAGTACCTGCCCCTTGAAAGAAAAAACTAAATATTCATTACCCTTTTATCCTCGCCAAACCCATATAAGCCCCAGAAAAACCTTTGTTCAGGGGAACAGAGCCTAGCATTGCTTGGTCCCTCTCTGATCCCTGCTGTGAGCTTTTTTTCTCTTTCTGTCGCTGTTTCTGTCACTGATAAACCTTTGTTCGTGTGGAACTTCTGAGCCTCTCCTGGTCATTCTTGGTCAGTAGAAGGCAAGAACCTAGGCACGGCTTAGTCCCGAGCTGGGAAGCCTTGTCCTGTAACAATAGGAGCTGTTCCCCTAAAGATTAACAGTGCTTGTGGAGGAAAGGGGTGGGCTTCTTTCTCCTAGGCCCTTTATCCTCTAGCTTGTCTCTGAGGGTGCAGGAACCATCTGGACTGTGCCTTTCATGCTCCTCTCTGTCTTCCTTTTGGATCATCTTCCTTCCTTTTCATAACTCCTCAGATTACCACAGTACATTCAGGAGGACATGTGGTAGGTGATTCTCCCACCCTTTCCTTGTCATCCTTCCCTCTTTGTTTTCCTTTTCCCTTCTTTTCTTCTGTTTCCTGCTTTCTCCAAGCCTGACCTTGCTCCTGATGAAGAGAAGATACAGGGTAGGAGAAGCAGGAGGGATCAAAGTGGTCTCAGGTTCTTACTTCAACTTTTTTTCTTTCCCATTTCAGATCTTGAAAGGAAATATGACCAACTCCCCCTTTGCCAAAATTAAAAAAAAAAAAAACTTTCCAAAACCAGGGTGGGGAATGAAGATCACTCAGTGTCAGTCTGTGTTCTGTATATAAGCTAGAACTTTCTAGTTTTTACATGTTTTGTCACTGTTTCCAGGAAAGCAGAGGCATGGTGATCCCATCTTGGGAAAACCAAACAACCATAGCAGAATTTGTGCTTTGAGGATTCACTTCCATCTGACAGCTAAATATTTCCCTCTTTATGATGTTTTTAGTTTTTTACACTATAACAGTCTCTGGAAACATTCTCATTGGCCTGTTAGTTTTGTTCAGCCATCACCTCCACACACCCATGTACTTCTTCTTGGTGAACCTGTCCTTTCTGGAGATCTGGTATACCTCCAACATTGTCCCCAAGATGTTGCTGATTATTATAGCTGAACAGAAGACTATCTCTGTTCCTGGCTGGCTGGCACAGTTCTACTTCTTTGGATCCCTGGCTGCAACAGAGTGCCTTTTGCTGGCAGTAATGTCTTATGACTGTTACCTGGCCATCTGCCAACCTCTCCGCTATCCCATCCTCATGACTGGCCCCCTCTGTATCAAGTTGGCTGCCAGTTCTTGGCTATGCTGTTTCCTCCTCACAGCAATCACAATGGTCCCACTGTCTAGACTGACCTTTTGTGGACCTAATGAAATCGATCACTTCTTTTGTGACTTCACCCCTCTGGTCCATCTCTCTTGCGGGGACACCTCACGCACTGAGACAATTGCCTTTGCCACCTCTTCTGCAGTCACTCTGGTCCCATTTCTCCTCATCACAGCCTCCAATTCTTGTATCCTTGCTGCTATCCTAAGAATTCCATCTGGCACAGGCCAGCGAAAGGCGTTCTCCGCCTGCTCCTCCCACCTCACTGTGGTCACAGTGTTTTATGGGACACTGATTGCCGTGTATCTGGTACCCTCAGCCAACTCTTCACAACTCTTGGGCAAAGTGTTCTCTCTACTCTATACCATCCTGACACCCATGTTCAACCCAATCATTTACAGTCTGAGAAATAGAGATATCCACGAAGCTCTGAAGAGGAACTTGAGTAAGAAATCGGGTTTCCTCAAATGACATAAAAAGCGAAAGAGGTGTGTTTGTTCCAGGGCTGATGAACTGGACTGAGTCTTTTAAATTCTGCGTACAAAGGCAACTACTTAAATAAGGAGCTACCTAAGCCAGTTGACCAGAAGCCTCTGAGTATGACTGTGGACACTGCTCAGTACTGACAGCCTCAGGTGAACTGATGTCCCAGGATACAATCTAAGCAGGTTAGACTCTGTTCCAACATCTCCAGTAGATCTAGTTTCTTGTGTAAAAGACCATAACCAAAATGAACTGGTAAGGCCAGTTCAAATATTCATTGAGGGTCTAATATGCTCAAGGCACTATGCTAAATTTAAGTGAAAAAATGATAGATAAAAAAAGATGAAGCCTGTGATCTTAATGAACTCATAGTCCACAAGGAAGAAAAGCAGTAATCAAAAAACTAGTGTAAAATTACATACATTAATATAAAAATTACACTTATGATTCAAATTATATTAAAAAGATGTTAACTGTATGTCAAGAATGTGGAGCTTCAGTCTCTTTCTTTGGGACCAAAACCAAAAACCAAACCCAGTGCTGTCGAGTCGATTCCAACTCAGAACGACCCTATAGGACAGGGTAGAACTGCCCCACAGAGTTTCCAAGGAGCACCTGGCAGATTCGAACTGCTGACCCTTTGGTTAGCAGCTGTATCACTTAACCACTACGCCACCAGGGTTTCCTTCTTTGGAACAGATTTGGGGAAATGAAGACTTAGGAAAATGAGGCTAGACACAGGATGCACAACAATATCTCCAATACTCTGACTTCCCTGCTGCCATAGTGACAGCTCAGTTGGAAGTTGGGGCTTCTTATATTCTAAGCACCACCTACTCCTGCCACGCCCTTTCCCAAGGTTCCTGCTCCAACTCGCTCCCCTTCCTACTGGCACTTGCTTTCAGTAGTTAGAACATAGGGTGTGGTGGGCATGTGCTTGTTCTTTGCTCTGTGCAGTTCTAAAGCGCTGAATTGACTTGAATAGTAAAGCTGAGGTCAGCATTGCACACATAGATGCTAATGCCTCCTTGCCTGACTCTTACAAATTATGCCTCCCACTTCCCCAGTGCCAGTCTTATGGCGGAGTTCTTCTCTGTCCTATAGGGTAACTATGAGTCAGAATCGACTCCACAGCAATAGGTTTGGTTTTTTTGTTTTCCCCAGTGCCAAGGACAGGATTATCTCTTGTCCAAACTTTTCTCTTGAAGCTTTGTTCTCTTCTAGAGTTAAGCAAACTGATTGTGTTCACCATACATGATAGGTTACTTGCAACCCTGGCTGGGAAACAGCGCATACATGGCTGCACTGGGTATCGGAGTACATTCTCAGGCCTTGCTGTATGACAGATGAATTACGCACTTCTTACTCCTCTTACACACTAGGAAAACATGTGAGATCATCTTAGGGTTATTGTCATTAGCTGCCATAAAGTCGGTTCTGACTCATAGCAACCTTATAGGACAGGGCAGAATTTCCCCATAAGGTTTCCAAGGAGGGGCTGGTAGTTTTGAACTGCCAACCTTTCAGTTAGCAGCTGAGCTCTTAACCACTGCAACACCAGGGCTCCCATCTTAGGGTACTCACAGTAAAAGTAAAAGTTGTTAGCGCTCAATTATCTGTGGGTGACTCCTCTGCAGCAAGCGTTAATACCAGAATAATCTTTGGGGAAGCTGCCTGGGAGAACAGTCTTCGGTGTCATGTGTGAGCTTTGAATTCAAGCTCTGCCACTTTCTAGCAGTATGACTTTGGGCAAGTTATCTAAACTCTCCGATCTTAGCCTTTCTCATCTGGAAAAGAGGAAATGTTATACTACTCCATCCTGAGGTTAAGTCAGAAAATGTCCCTATGGACACTGTCTGGCCTGTAGAAAGAGCTTAATAAGTGGTAGCTCTTGTAACTCTTCTTCTAGGTTCCAGCTCCCACACCAATCCCACCCAAGACTATTATATAGTAGGGACACATTTTTAGTATTATAGAGTGATAAAAGCTCAGAATTTTTAAGGTCCATCTCATTTCACAGATGAAGGAAGTGATACCTGAGGGGATTAGGTGGACTTTCCCTGGGTAATTATAGAACAAAGACTAGAGCCCAGCGCCTCTAAGTCCAGACCTCTCTCCCCAATACCACACCACCTACCAACTCAGTGAATTCTTTCCTTGCCTGGTGACACGTAAAGAACTCCCTTTTTGTACACCAAAATTGCTGGTAGGACTGCTGTTTTGTTACACTTGGCAGAGAGGGAATATATAGTATATTGTAGCATATGCCAGAGCTGTTGACCCCCACCCAACCCCAAGCCCCACAGTGCACCCCTATAAGCTCAGGGTCTCCAATCAGGCAACAAATCTCAAAACTTTTGTAGGCAGCATGGCACAACTGCTGTCAGCTGGTAGAAACATTTCCCCACTCTTCTTTCACGGGAAGCTTCAGAAAGATGTTGACAACCTTGCCTCCCAACCTCCCAAATGGGGAAGAGGAGGTGTTGTGTATAGAACTGGCTTCCTATTTTCACTGAGACATGATAATGAAACACAAAGCCAGAGGACTCTCATTCTGTGGCAGTGTGGGCTGCAGGATGAGAGGAGCCACACCTTCAGTCCCACAACTGAAAATAAAACCCAGCACTGACAAGGAACCCACGGGTCTGGTTGCCTGGACCAGTGGTTTTCTGTACTTAGGCAAAGTACTTAAGAGGCCACCAAAGGGGGAAAAAGGGTAAGCAGTCTTTGAGCCCTGACTTTGTGTCACCAGAGCAGTTCTGCTTTTATCTATCTTATTTATTGCTGTTCCATTTAAAACTTCATTTGCATAAAGACTTCTGCTGCTATACATGTGTACACATATACATGCACATGCACACACACTTTTTTTTTTTTACTGGATCTTTCTTTTCATATGGCTGTCCTTATGTCCTGTTGAAAAATGTACAAAAACAAGGGGTCATGTTTGAATTGATTTATGCCCTGTAAGGTTAGAGACAGTTGGTGTGCCCTGGTTGAGGTGAGAATAGGAAGAGAGTCTCTGAAGGAGGCCACAGCTCCTGGAATGGCCAGCTTCTGTAGATGATTTTATATATCACAGTTGCTAGCACTGAAGTTTTCAAGCCTCCTGAATCTCTGTAAACAACTTCTCTTGTACAAGTTGAGTCTCAAAGCAACACTTGCTAATGACTCCCCAGGCTTATCAAGGATGCCTGTCCTTGTGGGCACCGGATGCCTCGAGTTGGCATGGCCACATCCTGGCATATTTGTTCTTTGAGGCTCAAGGGTGAATTGGCCTACAAAAAAGAGCTCTTGTCATGCACAGACTTAGTCAGCTTCCTTTCTGAAGAGAAGAAAAGAGAAAGCTACGTGATGATCTCTAAGGTCCTGATTCTTGCGCCAAGGCTGTGAGGTTCCTTGGTGATCAACAGAAGAGGATAGACATGTACAGTCAAGGCTGAAAAGGGAGAGGGGAGGTCATAGCCTCTGCTGCCATTACAGGGAGTGTTGTGTTTGCTGAGAGACCTCTCACTCTATTCTCTCTGAGCTCAGGGCAGGATGGCAAGAAAATCCATCCCGGTTGGGCTGCAGCAGCATCTTCAATCTTGGTGGTTTCCCACTGATGCACATCCATTTGAGATCAAAGAAGATGAGATGTTGGTAAGAGAGAGTCCCAACTATCATGCTGAGATCAAGGGCCTACAGTACAAGGGGACCATTCCTTATACATCCTCCTGGGGCCTGACTGTCTCCTAACCACTGTGTGAGTCAGAGCTTGTGATATCTGCTTAGGCTCTGCTAGCTGAGAGACCTGGGGCAAATCTATTAACTGCTTTAGGTCTCAGGCTCCAAATCTGAAAAATCAGAAAGATTGGCTAGATATTGTCTAAGAAATACATTGGGAATAATAGATAACATTCTTATTGTACTTTAAACTTTATAAAGCTTTTCTACACACTGTTTCACGTTTAGTCCTCATAAAGTAGAAATTATCCCCATGGCACAGATGAAGACACTAAGATTCAAAGATGCTAAATGACTTCCTCAAAACATGTCTATGAATGCCTTTCTGGTTACCAACCGTCTCTTATTTCCATTACATCATTCCGGCTCTAAGACTTCATAATTCAGAGCTTCTTTTCTTGGTACATTTTTTGGTACAGGTACAATAGTCAATTATGACACTACCTTGCCTTTTAGGCTTAATCCAATGTGACATGGACTGGCAAACTTGCATCCATGGAAACACCCTGCTGGCAACATTACTACAAATGCCATACTGCCAAACAGTTTGGCACTTTTTTACATCATGTCTGTGATATATTATGGCTACTAGATTTATTTTTTTAATAGATTTAGGCTTTAGGAATGATATGGGCTCTAGACAATATATATCCAATTTCTGAAACCCAGATTTTTAGTTCATTTCTCAATATGAATGATTTTTTTGAAACGCCAGGAAAATCTAGATAATACGAAGCCAATTGTTATAATTTTAAGCACTTATACTTATTTCTAAGGTATAATTCATAATAGCAATTAAATTTGTGAAGAACTTTTTTTTGAAAAATGATATTATACTGTCTTCAAAACTAGAATTTCAGAGTCTATAAGCAAAATCCAATGGGTGAGCAGTTAAATTTAATCTCCCATTTGAAGCTTCCAGTCTTGTAATTCTCATAAGCTTCTATGTCCCCCCAAACTCTAATACTCTTGCTTACTTGAGTAACTTGCTGGAATAAGCTTGAGAATTCTATCTGTAGTCTTCTCATATTTCAAGTGACTATTTGGGTTTTTTATTTTCTAATAATAAAAACAGGTACACTCACTTACATAGAAGGCTAAAACAAAAAAGCAAAACCTGAACGGAGACTCATTGATCTCTCCATATCTATAGGAGTCTTTTGTCCATTCAGAATACATTTTGACAGGTGTTATTACGTGATAATGGTGCATCCATTATCATGCTTTGTATGGCCATGTTCAAGCCACCTAAACTCCCATGTTCCGTTATCACATATGGTGCTTGATCAATATACCATACACTGAGAAGACCAATGCTAAATCCTTTTTTTTTTTTTTAACTTAGGTTTTTCAAAGTCTCTGAGCATTCTTCTGGAGCATCCAACAACATGGTTTGCACTGATACTTTTATTTTTTTTTTTTGTTCTTGTTCCTCCAAAAGAACTGTAAACATCTGACAGTCAGAAATAACTGTTAGTTCTCATTACAATTTTGTTGATTGGATCGGAGTGGGTATATAGTTTTATATTCCCAGGCAACAGTCCCCTCTGATCATCAAGCACTTAAATCAACTCTTCTGGTGCAATGATGGAGAAGGGTAGATTAAAGGAAAAATTTTCTCCATTAAAATGGGTGTCTATTTTGCTATGAGCAACTCTTATCTTGAGATTTTTTTTTCCTGATATTCTTAAGATTCCTAAGGTCCCCTCTCTAATAACCACTCCTCTTTCCACAAATGTATACCATAATCATCCTTTCCCAAATCTCCGGCCCCTCTAACTTTCAGACCTCACACTAGCTGAAGCTGCTCAAATATTTATAGAACACCTCTGCCATGGATTGAATTGTGTCCCTCCAAAACATCTGTTAACTTGGCTGGGCCATGATTCCCGGTATTGTGTGATTGTCCACATTTTGTCATCTGATGTGATTTTCCTGTGTGTTGTAAATCTTATCTCTGTGACACTGATGAGGTGGGATTAGCGGCAGTTACATTAATGAGGCAGAACTCAATCTACAAGATTAGGTTGTGTCTTAAACCAACCTCTTTTGAGATATAAAAGAGAGAAGCGAGCAGAGAAACATGGGAACCTCATACCACCACGAAGGCAATGCTGGGAACGGAGCGCATCCTTTGTACCTGAGATTTCTATGCTGAGAAGCTCCTAGTCCAAGGGAAGACTGATGACAAGGACCTTCCTCCAGAGCCAAAAGAGAAAGAAAGACTTCCCCTGGAGCTGACGCCCTGAATTTGGACTTCTAGCCTACTGGACTGAGAGAATAAGTTTCTCTTTGTTAAAGCCACCTGCTCGTGCTATTTCTGTTATAGCAGCACTAGATGACTAAGACAACTTCTTATGTGCTAGGCACAGAGTTAGGTACCAAAAATACACGTGAGCAAGATCAACACAGATTACTAGAGTAACCACAAATACTACAGAGCTTTGAGTCTAGTGCAGAAGACAATTACAAAGACAATGAATGATGGAGGTGCATGTCGGCAATGGGAGCACGTAGCAGAAGTCCTAGTTCTGTTTGGAGGGCTTCTGGGAGGAAACTGAGATGTAGAGAATGAGTAGGAATTAGTCAGTTGAAGAGTAGAGGGGATATTCCAGAAAGCAGTTGAACAAGCAAGAAAGAGAGTAAAAGAGAGAGAGAGATTGGTTTGTTCAAGCAATTCGAAGGAGTTCAGTGTTCAGTGTAGTGGGACCATAGGGTAGAGGTGGGAAAGGAGTGGCCAGCTGAGAGTGTAAACCTATTAAGGAATTGCTTAAATCCTATGGGAACTCATTGAAGAGTTTTAAACTGGGGAGTGACATAATTAAATCTGCATTTTAGAAGGCTCTCCCCCTGGGGGCAGAGTTCAGAAACTTTCAAGATGATCTTGAAGGAGGCTGGGATCCAGTAACCCAGGTGAGACATAATAAGTGTAATGGCTGAAGGTTGGAGAGAAGTGGTCTGATTTGAAAAATATTTAGACAAAAGCATGTTGAACTTGGTGGCTCATGATGTGTGGTAGTTGGAAGAGAAAGTAGCCTAAGGGGATGCCTGATTTCTGATATGAGCAACTCAAAGGAGTCTGGCATTTTTCCTAGATTGTGAATGCCATCTTGAGTGTGAGAATGCTGACCGAGTTCACTAAACTGAATTTTGGATACTGGATTTGAGGTGCCTGAGAAATTCTAAGTAGGCATCTAAGCAGGTGCATGTGAGACTCAAATGAGACATCTGGGCTATATAGATGGATCTTCGGCACAGAATAATTGAAGCCCACAGAATAGATCAGATAACTGGGAAAATGTGAGTCACGTGAGAAGCCTCTTACCAGCTCTTCCAATTCAGGGGCCTGTGATTGTGACAGCAACCCCAGGTAAGGACCATTGAGTCATCAGCCAAGGAGAGTTTGTAACCACACTTTTTCTAAGGTATGGTTACTCTGAAAAAATTATTCCCTGAAAAATAACACCTCATTCCCACCAAACTTTTCCATGGTAAATAAGTTTGGGAAAATCTGCATACCGTATCCTTTCCTTGGAGAGTATGAAGGTCTAACAAGTTGTGTAGTAAAGAATCTTTACATCTTTGTTAACTCAGCTTTTCCCAACAAAAACATAAAATGGTTTACTGATTTTTCAATTGATTGATGCATTCTATTAACACCCCTCAGAACCAATATTCACAGAGAAGATCACTTTGGAATGTTGATTTAGAAACACAATGATCAGTAGATTTTGAAAAATGTGTTTCCAGTTTTGACCCTACTTCATCCACTGGAATTTTCTTTGATTAAAGGGGTTAAGGGACCAGGTTACAACCCCAATGTATCACTTGCCAGCTGTGAAACTTAGAACCAGTCACTGATCCACAGTTTCTTTACCTGGTAAATGAAGAGATGGATGACACCCTCCTCAGTGCTTAACTTATAAGAATGCATCTGAGAAAGCTAGCTCTCTCCCTCTTCCTTCATACCCTGAGACATTCAGATTCTGGACTAACCTCCGACTAGGGCTGACCCATGGGAAAGAATGGTATCAGCAATAATAATTTCTATTTATTAAGCACTGGTGACACAGTGGTTAAGAGCAATTGCTGTTAACCAAAGGTTGGCAGTTCAAACCCACCACCTGCTCCTTGGAAACCCTATAGGGTGGTTCTACTCTGTCCTATAGGTTTGCTGTGAGTCAGAATTGACTTGACTGCAACAGGTTTGGTTTTTTGTTTTATGATGTGTCAGACATCATACTAAGTGCTTCATGTGCACTGTCTTATTTACCCTTCACACCGACACTGAGGTGGGTAGTATTCGTTTTCATTATCACGCTACAAATCAGGAAGCTAAAGCTCAGAGATTAAGTAACTTTCCAAAGTTCACAGCTGTTAAGTGAAGAGCTGAGATTGAAACTGGTCTTTTTTTACTCCAAAACCGGAAATTCTATCCATTTTATTCACTGCCTCAGTTCCAGTGGTCTGGTATGTGGCTTCCTGTGCTTTAAGACTTCTCATCTCCTAGTCCTATTACCAAGGAAGTCCTGGTGGCACGATGGTTAAGCACTTGGCTGCTAACCGAGAGTTCAGCTATTCTAACCCAGCAGCTACTGTGCAGGAGAAAAGACCTGGTGATCTGCTCCCATAAAGATTTCAGCCTAGAAAACCCTATGGGGTAGTTCCTACACTGTCCTATAGGGTCACTAGGTATTGGAAACAGCTGGAAGACACACAACAATAGTCCTATCACCAAGTGTAACCTACCACCATCTCCCGCAGACAGCATTCCAAACTCTGGGCCTTTTTCTGACTCTTGCCTTATCCATTACCTACCCCTCCCCACCCATATACATCCCTGACATACCTGAAGGTCAAATGAATCATTCCATTCTTCCAAACCCTGGCCTGGCATTTTCAAAGATAATGAAAAAAAAAAAAAATTCTAAAGAGTAAGAATTCTGAACTGGAAAGAGGAGAACTTCTGTGAAAAAGAATGGAAAGCATCTGTCTAATGCTTTACTGTTAGTTAAGCACAGTCACACCCATTAGATCAATTGGCTATCTCCCAAAATACAAGGGGAGTTAGACGCCATTATTCCCCCCATTTTATTGACTGTAGTGAATATTGGAAGTGTAGGTCACAGATGGAATTTGGACAACCTAGGTTTTTTTTTTTTTTTAGGATTTTAGTCCCAGCTCTGCCATTTCTTTCTGTTTTCTTTTTTTAAATTTTATTGTGTTTTAGGTGAGAGCATACAGCACTAATTAGTTTTTCATTCAAAAATTTTATACACAAATTGTTTTGTGACATTAGTTGTAATCCTGAAATATGTCAGCACTCTCCTCCTTGCCTTTTCCACCCTGGGTTCTCAGTGTCCATTCATCCAGTTTTCTTGTCCCTTCCTGCCTTCTTATTTTTGATTTTGGGCAAGTGTTGCCCACTTGGTCTCTTAGACTTGATTGAACTAAGAAGCATGTTCCTCACTTGTGTTATTGCTTGTTTTATAGACCTGTCTAATCTTTGGCTAAAAGGTGGACTTCAGGATGCCATTTCTTAGTTGTACAACCTCTTTGAGCCTCTCTTTTCTCATCTATAAATGGATTATTATGGATTGAGTTGTTGTTAGGTGCCATGGATTTTGACTCATAGCGATCCCATAGAGTTTTCTAGGCTGTAATCTTCACTGGAGCAGATCGCCAGGTCTCCAACGGAGGTACTGGGTGGGTTTGAACCACCAACATTTTGATTAGCAGCTGAGACCTTAACCGTTTCACCATTAGGGCTCCTTATGGGTTGAATTATGTCCCTAAAAAACATGTATTAAAGTCTTGGCCCTTGCACCTGTGGATACGATCCTGTTTGGAAACAGAATTTTCTTTGTTATGTTAATAAGTCATACCAAAGTAGGTTGGATCTTAAACATAATCACTTCTGAGTTATAAAAAGACCAGAATAGACACAGAAACACACATGGGGACTAGACAGATGTCATGTGAGGAACTGTCTACAAGCAAAGGAACACCAATGATTGCTGGCAGGCACAGAAACTAAGAGAGAGGACCACAGAAACAGCTGAGAACTTGATTCAGACTTTTAGCCTCCAGAACTGTGAGAAACTAAATTTGTGTTTATAGTCACCCACTTGTGGCATTTTTGTTATGGCAGCACCAGCAAACTAAGAATTATAACAGTTATTAACTCATAGGATAATTATATAATTATTATAAACCAAGCTTGGGAGGTTGATATTTGCTCAAGGTTTCACAATTAACAGAGAGAAAGCTGGAACTGAAACCCAGATTTTTGGACTCTAAATCCAGTGCTCTCGCTACTAACCAAATTGCTTCTACCAGTGCTTCTTGGATCATTCTTCAGGGATTGACCTCAACAATGTTCTCTTGTAAGGATAGCCTGGTTTCTGAAACACAGAAGTGTGAAAATGGTAGTCCAGTAAAACTGGAGACTAGAGATATGCCCAAAAGCAGGTGAAGGGGGTGTAGGGGGCAGAATTGTTTAAGAAAGGCTCTAAGACTCAATCTTGAATTTTTTTTTTAATATTGCATCTTGGGTCCAACCCCAGTCTGTCTTAATGTAACCCTCTGATAGTGGGGCCAGGCATACTTAACCTTGAACCAATTCGTAGGTAATTCTGAGGTGCCACCTTGATTGAGAAGCACTGTCCTTTTCTAAAAAAAAAAAAAATCATTGCCAAATGACCCTGTTACTCACTACCAGTTGCCACTGAGTTGGTTCAGACTTATGGCGACCCCCTGTGGATCAGAGTAGAACTGTTCCATAGGGTTTCAATGGTTGATTTTTTTTTTTTTCTGATGTAGATTGCTAGGCCTTTCTTACAAGGCACCTCTGAGTGGACTCAAACCTCCAACCTTTGGCAAACAGCAGGATGCGTTAATTATTTGGACCACCCAGGAACAACCCACTAGTGCTCACAGATTAGTGTCTGAACCACCTTAGTCTTCAGGCTCCCCCTAGTTTCATAGATAACAGTTTAGCTATTTGGGTGAGTTGTGGGAGGAAAGTTCTCAGAAGCCACTGTGGGATGACTGACTCTGAGGCCGAGAAGGCGGAGCCACCCTCACTTCCTCCTTTTCATCTGGACTTCCTGTTGTCACAGCGCGATCATATTTATCAACCTTTCACTTCTCCTTTTTCACAAATAGCCCCGGGCATTAGTGTTAGCAGTCTTGTCGCAGCCACCTCAAGGATAATCACTGAATTCTGCCTAAAAGACTTAAGGAAAGTGCCTGCAAAAGGTAAGGCTGATGGCATTTTAATCTGGTTGGAGAATGAAGCCCCAAGCCATTTTACGTGGGGTAGGGTATCTTCTGGGAGTCTCCATACACCTCTGTGGGAACCCTAAACTTTCCTTCAATTCTGTTTTACAAATATTTAGTGTAAAGTAAAGTAAAAAGTAAGTAAGTAAGTAAAAGGAAGTAAAAAAGATCAGCAAGATCCTTTCTGTTGTGTGCTACTGAGTTGATTCAGACTCATAGGGATCCTATAGGACAGAGTAGAACTGCCCCATAGTGTTTCCTAGGCCAAAATCTCTATGGGAGCAAATTGCCCTGTCTTTTCTCCTGCAGAGCAGCTGGTGAGTTTGACCTGGTGACCTCTAGGTTATCAGCCTCGTGCTTAACCACTGCTCCACCAGGGCTCTGTCTACAAAAAAAAAAAAAAATTTTTTTTTTCTTTAAAACTGTTGCCATGGAGCTGATTCTGACTCCTAGTGACCCCATAGTATAGCGTAGAACTGCCCCATAGGATTTCCAAGGAGTGGCTGGTGGATTTGAACTGCTGACCTTTTGGTTAGCAGCCAAACTGTTAACCACGGGGACACCAAAACCCATTGCCATCGAGTCGATTATGGCTCATAGTGACTCTATAGGACAGTTTCCTATTGAGCCCCTGGTGGATTCGAACTGCTGATCTTTTGGTTAGCAGCCATAGCACTTAACCACTGTGCCACCATGGTTTCCACTGGGACACCAGTAACTCCCAAAAGGCAATCTGGACAGAAAGGCTTTTAATTAACTAGATTCCCGTTATCTTATATCAGGCATTCATGTGCTTAAATTGCTTGCTACATAATTTGAATTTCTCTGTGTGGTAATTTCTGATGCCTGGAGCTTTCTAGATGAGGCCAGGTGTGCAGTGGTTAAAGCACTCAGCTGCTAACCAAAAGGTCAGCGATTGGAACCCACCAGCACTCCACAGGAGAAAAATGTGGTAGACTGCTTCTGAAAAGATTTACAACCTTGGAAACCCTATGAGGCAGTTCTACTCTGTCTTATGCGGTCATTATGGGTTGCAATTGACTTGAGGGCAACCGGTTTGGTTTGGTTTGGGGCTATTTGGAATGAAACTGGGGAGATTTCTTCTGTGCTCTGGTCTTTAGAAGATTGGTCTTGTGATTTTAAAAAGTAAGAAGAGAACCAACAGCCAGAGCCATTTAGAAGGGCACCTGGGAGTCTGAAATGTGAGTCTTGTTCATTTGAAAAAATTTCAAAAGCAAACTTAGTGACTCCCAGTGCAGTTCCTCAGAGACACTAAATGGAAGGGCAGTCAAAATCGCAACACCTAGCTCAGACTCAGGGACACAGCATGCTCAGTAAATGTATTTTTGAGGTGAAAGCTAGACACCTGTAAGAGGTACTTGGTTTGGCAGGCAGGTTTTAAAAAGCAGGAAGAACATTGTTATCCTCAGGCTTCCCCCAATTAAACATTCTTGGTGCAAAAAACATGAATATTAATAAACATAATATGAAGTACACTTATGACAGTCAACCAACAAAACTTGATATTGCAATAATTTCCAATTCATGAGCTATAACTAATGATTGAGCTTGCACAGACCCAGCTAAGTGGTAGCTAAGCTTTAAGCTTTGGTCCTAACTTTTTCTGTGACGATCGTGGTAGTTGCTGGGGATCAAGTCTTACCACTGGATATGCTGTATCAGCGCTTTCTTCTTCCAGGACCTGTAAGACTCTGACTTGACTGTGCCCTGGAAGGGAGAGGGGAAAACATCCCCAGGACCACATCTACCCCCACACCCAACTAAGGGGGATGGGAGGAGCAGAGGTGTCTAGATTTGCAAAGGAAAGGTTCAGCACTTCAGGGGCTATTGAGCCTTGAATTTAAAAATAAAGACCAGACTTTTCAATGAATTAATTCAATAATCAGGTGTTAAGTGGCTACGGAGGGCCAGATATTGTGCTTTGGAATGTACTGTTGGTATAGGGGGAGTGGCAAGTTCAGCAAATAGTTCTACCCTTAAGCAACTCCCATGGCAGAGACCAGATATGTATGTACGTGCTCTGGAAGAGAGATCAGGGAAAGCAGAATCTTAGTTGCTGGCAGAGTGAAGACATTTTGTTTTCTCAATCTTGAGTGGAATATGCAGTTTTGAAATTGTAGTTAAATTGGAGGAGCAGGGGCTGGGCTGAAGCATGATTTCCTGTGATACTTCCTGTGTGGGCCATTGGGGAGTATCTAGCTTTTTTTAAATGAAGTGATTACACCCACAGGGAGTGATTTAAAACCCACCCTTCCTCAGCTATCTGTGACCACCACCTAAGGACCCCACCTTTGTTCAGTGACAAGAGGCACAAAATGGAATAGACAAACTGTATTGGCCTTTACTTTCTTATCACTTCATGTTGATCTCTAACTGCCCAGAGGCTCTGAAGCTCCAGACCTCAGAGACCTATTTCCCTTCCCCACTCCCACCTCACAACATAGCAGCTGGCAGGCGTTGTACTAAGTGCTGGAGACAGAAGGAGAAACGATGTGGTTATCAACCTCAGACTGTCTGGAATCTAATGTGGAGGACAGACACAGTGATGCACAACTATAACATGACGTGATCCTTTCTACAACGGAGGAGGGATTGTGCATGTCAAATTTAGGAGGGATTTTGGAGCATGCTAAAGACTCCCTGGGAGAGGAGGTGACTGCTTCAGCTCACTTTCAAAGTATGAGTTTGCTATGGGGACGAGAGTAATAGTATTCCAGACCAAGTGGCCAGATTTGCACAGTCCAAGTAATGTAGAACCCCAGGCATGTTAGAGATGAGGGTAATCAAGTGGGACTGGAGTGAAACAAGCCATGATTGTGGGACCTCTGGAAGTCTAAATCTCTTTCACATATGTGGTTCTGGGACCCCTGCACCTAAGGAAGGGCAGGACCAATATGGGGGGTGGGGCTAGGGGGCCTGGGTCTATCCCTGGATGAGGGTAAGCTCTAGATGTCCACATGGTGGAATAGATGGGATGTGTCCTGACATAAAGGAGAAGAGGAAGATTTCTTCCCCTCAACCTAGATTTTCCCCTAGATTAGAGGTAAGGGTGGAGCTTTTTGAGAGGTTATAGCCATTCTCTTTTTTCTCAGCTTCCGTTACAGGAAATGCTGTGTTGATTTAGTTACAGTGGTTTGGTTTGTGTTCCAAGATCAGTCAGCCCACAGCACTTGTAGGGAGGGAGCACCCACTCTGTATAGATCACACTGGGCCCTAGAGACTGGGTTCCTGCCCTCAGGAAGCTCCCAGGACCCAGCCGCCACTGCAGGCACAGAGCACTGAAGGGAGAACCCAGAGAAGCCAGACAGCAGTGCAGAGCCAGCCTTGGTGTGGCTGGAGTAGAGGAGGGGAAGATAGCAACTGGAAGTGGGCACTCAGTTTGGGAAAACTGTCTGGAAGCAGGTTTGGGAAAGAGGAAGATGTGTGTTCCCAAAGCCCATGGGTAAGCACTCAGAGTGGAGGCCACAGATCTCTATGTTGAGATATAGAGGCAAGTCCTGTATTCATTTCCCATCTCAGGAACACGCAGTGGAGTTCCTACCCAAGTGGTAGCATCAGTACATGATGTTGTTATGTGCCGTTGAGTTGAGTAGAACTGCCTGGTAGGGTTTCCAAGGAACAGCTCTTGGATTCTAACTGCTGACCTTTTGGTTAGCAGCCAAGCTCTTAACCATTGTGCTACCAGGGCTCCTAATACATCATAGCTGTGGCCAAAAATTGTTGTAAAAGATGCCATGAGGATACATCTCTGTCGTCACTACTTAGAAAAAATTTTTGTTACTCAAGTCCCCAATATTCTTCTCTGAGGAACCAAAGACTTCCATAAGCTTCGTATATAAGAGATCAAAAACAAAAACCCATTGCCGTTGAATCAATTCTGACTCATGACAACCCCGTGTGTTACAGAGTAGAACTGTTCCATAGGGTTTTCTTGGCTGTAATCTTTACAGAAGCAGATCACCAGGCCTTTCTTCCATGGTACCACTAGGTGGGTTCAAACTGCTGTCATTTAAGTCGGTAATCAAAAAAACAAAACCTGTTGCTGTCGAGTTGATTCTGACTCATAGCAACCCTAAAGGACAGAGTAGAACTGCCCCATAGAGTTTCCAGGGAGCAGCTGGTGGATTCGAACCGCCAGCCTTTTGGTTAGCAGCTGAACACTTAACCACTTTGCCACCAGGGTCCCTTAGGTTAGTAGTCGAACACATACCTTGTAGGAAGGGATACTCAAAAAACCAAACCCACTGCCATGGAGTCGATTGTAGGAAAGGATAGGAAGCCAATAATTAATTACCTTGAAGAATACCATGGTCTTACATGTTAACGGTGATTGTCTCTGGGAGATAGAGTTTCAGATTATAATTTATAAATTACTGTTTATAAAATAATTTATAAATTATTTTATACTTTTCTTTGTTGCTTGAAATTTCTTACAGAGGCCATGCAAAACTTAAAAATAAAGTTTTCTCCAAAAAAAAAAAGCAAACAAAGCATTACTAAAGGTCTTCAGGACCTTGGTATGTTTTATTCATAAAAATCTAGCAGAAACTCAGGGTCCCTCTTAGGCATGGGCTGGAAGTTCTGAACTTAATTTTTTAGTCAGCATTCACTGACCCAGGCACTCAGGGGCTGAGCCATCTAGGAAATATGACATCATTTAACCTTCAGAGCAACCAGTAAGGTAAGTATCAATATTCCCATTTTAAAGATGAGGAAATTTTGAGAGAGGGAGGTTAAGAAAATTGCCCAAGGCCACAGTGTCACTGCTAGACCTCTCCGATTCCAAAACTAGTGCTTATCAAGTTGCACTCCATGGAACATCAAGGTCTTTGAGCTATTAATAAGCAATTTTCCATGTAAAAATAGGATTTGTAGTTATATGACCAAAAAGCCAGTTGTCATCCTCAAGTTGGCTCCAACTCATGGCAACCCCATGTGTATCAGGGTAGAACTGTGCTCCATAGCTTTCTGATGGCAGATTTTTTTGGAAGTAGGTCACCAGGCCTTTCTTCCAAGGCACCTCTGAGTGGACTCAAACCTCCAACTTTTCAGTTAGCAGCTGAACACATTAACCATTTGGGCTACCCAAGGGGACTCCTGTAGTTATTTAGGTCTACTTTACTTTCTGTTAGAGACCCAACATGTACATTCTGTTCCTTAGAAGTCATTCATTAAAAAAAATTTTTTTTAACAACTTTTTATTTTTTTAATTTTTCCCTTTTTTTTTTTTTTTTTTTTTACCATGGAGTGCCCTTACTCTCTATTGTTATTTTTTGTTTGTTAAACATAATGGTCTGTGTAATGCCAAGGCTGCCTATTGGAGCTCCACTGACTGGTAAGATAAGGCTAAAGATCGAGAACTGATAGGGGTTTTTGATGCTTCTGTCTAACTGTATCCACTTCTGTTGTTGTTAGCCCCTGACTCATGGAGACCTTATGCACAACAGAACAAAACGGTGTCTGGTCCTGCCCCATGATCTGTTGCAGATTGGATCATTGTAAGCTATAGGGTTTTCATTGGCTGCTTTTTGGAAGTAAAGATCACCAGGCCTTTCTTGCTGAAGCCTCATAAGCATCATAGAAACATGCAAGCCACCACTGACAGACTGGTGGTGGCTACATGTGAGATGCCCTGGCTGAGAAGCAAACCTGACTCTCCTACATGGAAGATGAAAATTCTACCACTGAGCCACCTTTTATCTGCTTCTAGGCTTGGTTAAATTCAAGGCTGGATTAGACGGTGCTGCAAGTACAGGTCAAAGAAAAGAATGAGGATGGAACTAGAAATCCACAAGACAGTTTATTAGCCCAAGCTCTCTACCTGGAGGAAACTACAGGTTGAACTTCTGTATCAGGCCGTGGGAGGTGGCCACAGCTAACTGTCATTTGGTCAGGGAGGTTTCCTGGAAGCTGATGTCAGGGACTTTCTTCACAGAGCCATGAATCATAGGACTAGGAGTCACAGACTTTGACTGCAAGAGGAATGTCAGTTCTTTTGGGACTCTAAGGGTTGGTAAAGTGGAAGGCTTGATAATTAGCCAGTGGCGGTGAGAGAATAAATAAGGATCTCCAGGCTAGAAGAGAACGCTGCCCTGCAAAGGGAACCTGCCTGTCTCAGGGAATTGAAGAAAGGGAAATGGAGCAGCAGTCTCTCTAAGTTTATGAACATTGGGGCCATCATTGCAGTCACTGAAGTAGTGACAGCCTTCACCAAATGTGCATATTTCCTCCATCAGTTGGGTGTGAGTCTTTGTAAGCAGAAAATCAAGGAAGGAGAAAAGGGAGGTTTTCCTTCCCTTCCATGAAGGAAGGAATCAGTGGGGAAATTCCTAGAGCTGTTGGTACCTCTTTATTGGGAGCTCTGTGGACAATTAGGTTACTAGGCCTGAGGCAGCTGCCATAGAATCCCAGAATGTTGGAACTGAGGTGATTCTAGGAGGCATTTGACCCAATCCACTTCTGTTATGATGGTAAATTATTTACCTATGTCCAAAAGATAGCTTATTGGCAGAATAAAATCTCAGATCATGGCTCCTGATGCTGTCGTCTCATGTTCATTCCACTGTACCATATTACTTGGAGTTAATGAGCTAAAGTCCAATTATTTGCTCATCGAACAAGCTTATTTTGAGCACACTGCACTATGGTTTTTTATGAGTCCTGGGGAGAATGGTTAAGTGCTTGGTGGGTAGCTGAAAGGTTGGCAGTTTGAAATCACCCAGTGGCTTCACCAGGAGAAAAGACCAGGCGATCAGCTCTTGTAAAGATTATAGCCTAGGAATCCCTATAGGGTAGTTCTTCTCTGTCATGTAGGGTTGTTATGAGTCGGAAACAACTGGATGGCACAAACAACATATACCAGGTACTCTGTTAGGCCCTGAGGATTCAAAGATGAATAAAATAGCTCTTGCCTTCAAGGAGCTCATAGGCTAGTGAGGAAGGAGATAATTATAAAAGTGGTTAGTACAATGACAGAGATGCACAGATATTACAGGTACTCATTGGAGGGTTGGAGAGTTGAGCTTGGATGTTCTCTCTTGCTGTCTTCAAGTTCAATAATCTTTTCTGATGCAATGTCTAAGCTGCCATAATCCATTCCGGTATTTTAGTATATTTTCCATCTCACACATTGCAGTTGTTATCTTTAGAATCTAAATTTCAGTCTTTTTAATATTTTCATCTCTCTACTTAATTGTTTGAACATATAAAATCTACTTTAATGTCCTTACCTGCTATTTCTAACATCTGGGTCAGTTCAAATTGATTAATTTATCTCCTCATTGTGAGTTGTGGGTTTCTGCTTCTTCTGTGTTTGATATTTTGAGTGAAGCCAGACATTGTGATTTTTACCTTGTTGGGTGCTAGGTATTTTTTTATTCCTATAAGTCTTGAACTTTTTGGGGGATGCGCTTAAGTTACTTGGAAAGTGTTTGATGCTTTTGTGTCTTGCTTTTAAGATTTGTTAGGTGGAACTGGGGCATTGTTCAGCTTAGGGCTACTTATTCCCCACTACTGTGAGTTGGAACCACCTCAACGGCATCTAACAACAATAATAGCAACAACAACTGAGGAAAGACCCTCTGTGTCTTCTACCCAATGCCTTGTGAACTTTGAGGTTTTCCAGTTTAGTGGGTGGGAACAGGCACCTAGTCCCAGCTCTGGATGAGTGCCAGACACTGTTCATATGACACCCAATCTTGGATAGTTTCTTCACATGCATGTATTGATCAGTACTCAGCTGAATTCTTTTTTTTTTTAATTGTCATTTTTTTTGTTGCACTTTAGATGAAGGTTTATAGAACAAACTAGTTTCTCATTAAACAATTAATACGCATATTGTTTTATGACCTTGGTTGCCAACCACACATGTCAGTACTCTCCCCTTCTCGACCTTGAGTTTGCCATTCAGCTGAATTCTTGATGGGCTTTGAGGTAATGGGCCTCCAAAAATGTCCGTGTTATGATCCCTGGAACCTATAAATGGACTTAGCAGATGTGAATGAATTAATATCTTGTGATGGGGACATTATCCTGGTACACCCAATCTAATCATATGGATTCTTATAAGAAAGAGATAAGACAGCAGAGTGGGAAGTAAAAGACGTGACAACAAAAGCAAGAGGTTGGAGTGATTCAAGGAAGGAGCCAAGGAATGCAGGTGACCATCAGAAGCTGGCAAAGGCAAGAAAATTGATTTTTTTCTAAACTCCTTAGAAAGCGTGCATTACTGCCAAAACGTTGATTTTAGACTCCTAACCTCCAGAGCTGTAACAAATAATTTGTTTTTTCAAATGACTAAATTTGTAGTAATTTGTTATAGTGGCAATAGGAAATTAACACAGGCACCCTCTGCAGTTCTTTGGTGTTTGCTTTCTGTACATCTCTTTCCTTTGGCGTGTGAACCCTAGCTGCCTTGGCCTTCTCAGAATCTCAGTTCTGTCTCATCAACTCAACGAGTCTGCCAGGCTTCCCCTCTCTGCCCCGTGGCCTGAAAACTATGTCAATACAGGAAGCTGGGGCAGTCATAGGGCCTACATAATTTATATCCCATGACTGTCTCCCATCGTCTGATATCCTGTATCTTGCAAGCCATAGTTTTATATAATTTTTCCATTTTTTGGTTGTTTCAGGTGAGAAAGTGCATATGATTCCTACTAATCCATTTTGTCCAGAAGCACATATCCCAAATATGTGATTTTATATTTGCTTGT
Source organism: Elephas maximus indicus (assembly GCF_024166365.1). NCBI lineage: Eukaryota > Metazoa > Chordata > Mammalia > Proboscidea > Elephantidae > Elephas > Elephas maximus. The sequence continues at coordinate 170,214,366 of NC_064821.1, read as the reverse complement.
GTTGTTGTTGCTGTTAGGTGCCATTGAGTCTATTCTGACTCATTGTGACCCATGTACAACAGAACGAAATGCTGCCTTGTCCTATGCCTCCATTGCTATATTTGAGCCCATTGTTGCATTGTGTCAGTCCATCTCGTTGAGGACCTTCCTCTTTTTCACTCACCCTCTACTTTACCAAGTATGGTCTCCTTCTTCAGGGATTGTTCTCTCTTGATAACATGTCCAAAATACGAAAGACGAAGTCTTGTCCTCCTGGCTTCTAAGGAGCATTCTGGCTCTACTTCTAAGACAGATTTGTTTGTTCATCTGGAAGTCCATGGTATATTCAGTATTCTTTGCCAACACCATAATTCAAATGCATCAGTTCTTCAGTCTTATTCTTTGTCTGACTTTCACATGCATATGAGGCGATGAAGATACTATGGCCTGGGTCAGGCACACCTTAATCCTCAAAGTGTCATCTTTGCTTTTTAACACTCTAAAGAGGTCTTTTGCAACAGATTTGCCCAGTGCAGTACATCATTTGATTTCTGGACTGCTGCTTCCGTGAGCATTGATTTTGGATCCAAGTAAAATGAAATCCTTGCCAACTTCAATCTTTTCTCCACTTATCATGATGTTGCTTATCGCTTCAGTTGTGAGGATTTTTGTTTTCTTTATGTTAAGGTGTAATCCATACTGAGGGCCATTCTGTAGTCTTTGATCTTCATCAGTAAGTGCTTCAAGCCCTCTTCACTTTCAGCAAGCAAGGTTGTGTCATCTGTATATCGCAGGTTGTTAATGAGTCTGTCTCCAGTCCTGATGCCATGTTCTTCTTGATACAGTCTGGCTTTTCAGATTGTTTGCTCAGCATACAGACTGAATAAGTATGGTGAAAAGATACAGTCCTGAAACACACCTTTTCTGATCTTAAACCATGTAGTATCCCCTTGTTCTGTTCGAATGACTGCCTCTTGGTCTATGTACAGGTTTCACATGAGCACAATTAAGTGTTCTGGAATTTCCATTCTTCACAATGTTATCATAATTTGTTATGATCCACACTCTTGAACGCCTTTGTATAGTCAATAAAACACAGGTAAACATCTTTCTAGTGTTCTCCACTTTCAGACAAGTTTCATCTGACATCAGCAATATTCTTCATTCCACGTCGTATTCCGAATCTGGCTTGAATTTTCTATAGCTGTATTTTCTTATAGACATATTTTTTATAAAGGTGACACTTAGCTTTTTTTTGTACTAAGGCTTCAATATCTGGTGTGTATATATATACATATATATACGTACACTTAAAGCACATCTTAAGTCAGACTGTTGTTTTTTCAGCGTAGAACTAGTTCTTAGGGTTTGCTTGGCTGTAGTCTTAATGGAAGCAGATTGCCAGTCCTATCTTTCTTGGACCAACAACCTTTAGGTTAGTAGTAGAATGCAAACCATTTATGCCACTTAGGAACCTTTAAGTGGGATTAACCAGATGGATTTAAGTGCTCAATAGCTACAGCATAGCTCTAGAGTGTAGCAGAATCATCATAGTCAATGTTTAGCTGCTAAAAAGGACTACACTCAGTTGAATGTGTCAGCTTGAATGTCACCTCCTCCATGAAATAATCCTTGATCAGCAGAACTAAAAATCTTCGAACTTTTAAGGCATTTTGGTACTGTTTTCTGGGTGTTGACATACTGTACTGTGCAAAAAAGCCTACGGTAAGGACTCCCAAGATGAAAAATGATAAAAGTCACATCCTAAGAGTTAAACTAATAAAAAAAATCTTCTAGATAAAACTAATCAGTTTATTTATCCATAGGTGTGTCAAAGCCTTTGTCTACTTCTAACTAATATAATAGAGTGGTTCTTTAAAACTAAATAATCATGAGTTCCATTTGTTGAGTACTGACAATATATGCCAAGCTCTGTGGCAAAATTATTTAATCTTCCCATCCGTTCAATGAGGTATAGGTATTATTTTCATTTCACATATGAAGAAATTGTGACTAGACATGTTAAGTAGGTTTCTAAATCTCACATACCCATTCAGTGACATATGTGAGAGTCAAATTCAAGTTTGACTTCAAAACCTGTATATTAAATCATTACATACTTTTTAACCCTCCAAGCTTATCTGTCTTAGTTCCTAGTTCTGCTGTAACAAAAATACCACAAGTGTTTGTAGTACATGAGGAGACCCCATACCCATCACATTTATAATGGATGGATCGCTTTTGTGTGGCCCTTCTCACCATGGTCTTGTAACCCCCACCCAAGTGATTGGGTGGGATTGTGCAAATAGGGTAATTGTAGCCCACCAATTGTGACTGGTCTGTTTTGCTATCCTGCTGGGCTTGCAATGAGCCATCGCAGAGGCAGGAGAGAGAGGATCCCACCACCACCAAGGAAGAAGAACCAGGAGCAGAGAACATATCCTTTGCACCTGGGATCCCTGTGCTGAGAAGCTGCTGGAACCAGAAGATAGGGAGAGAGAGCTCGAGAAGTAGTGGCAGAGAAAAGATGGCAGGAGATGGCACGGCTGCCAGGAGAGAAAGCTGAGTGCCTTTGGGCAGGAGGCTTGCTGACGGTGTAAAGTGCCTCTGGGCACTTATTGGCAGCACTAAAGAGCTTTGTAACACTTGCCTGAGCAGGGCAGAGGCTGAGGGCCAGAGAGACATGCCTTTAAGCACGGCTTGGAAGAGGCTGTCCTGATGGAAGAACTATATCCTGAGTGTTCCTGAACCTGAACTGTAACCGGTTACTTCTCTAATAAGCCCCATGATCATGAGTATTGTCTGTGAGTTCTGTGTGGCTATTGCAGTGAATTATTGAACCCAGCAAAGAAGTAAACAGTGCCATGGGAGGGATGGTTGTTGTCAGAATTGGTAAAGATGGCGGAGAGAAGAGGCATGTCTGGCCTTCACCTCATAGGAATCAGCCTTGTGCTGTTGGTCCTGATTCTCCTTTCCACTTGTGAAGTTAGAGGAGGTCAGACACCGTGCCCACACCATTTTTACACCCTTTAAGCATATCCCCTCCCTACCCCCACCCCCAATCCCTGACAGTCACCAATCTGCTTGTCTCCATGGATTTACTTATTCTGGATATTTCACAAAAATAGAATGTCTTAGCCTCCTGGTTCCATCGTAACAAAAATACTACAAGTGGATGAGTTTAAAGGGCAGGAATTCATTGTCTGAAAGTTTTAGAGGCTAGAAGTCCAAATCGGGATTGGCTCTTGTGGAAGATCCTTCCTTGTCAGTAGCCCTCAGTGTTCTTTGGCATTTCTTGGCTTATAGAGGGTTCCTTGAATGGTCTGTTCCGCCTGTGTGTGTCCCTCCTTACCTGTTTTCCATTTTCATAAGACTCACTCATAGGGATTAGGCTTAGGACCCACCCTACTCCAGTATGATCTCATTAACATAAAGGAAAAAAAGCCCTTATTTCCAAACAAGGTCACATTCAAGGTACAGGGATTACGATTTCAACATATGTTTTAAGCATTTTGTCTTTTTAACAGAGAAATTTACTCTGTTGTGAAACAAGTGGCTCAAGTTTATCCATAGCCTGGAGATCATCTGATTCCTGAGTACCTTGACGCTACAAAGAGGGTACTATAGATTGTACAATCAATCCATGTACTGCAAAGGCATAGTTCAAATTGAAAAAAAAAAAAGTTCACATTTTGCTTTATACATCAGTTTCATGTGCAGTTTTTAAAGATTAGTCACTTAACAAAACCTCATTACCTCTGAAAGAAAGTTGAAAATTATGTATCTGGATCTCTAGAATTGAAGACTAGACACTGGGTATTGATGTCCTCACACACACACACAAATGATATGCTATTAAAAAAAAAAAAGTAAGCTTTCATTGCTATATCTTTTTTCCTTCTCCATTGGATATTTGTTGGTCTGTTTTTATTTCAGCTGTGAGATTGTCAGATTCAGGAGGATGGCTATTGCTTAGTCATAGTTGTATCTACCACAGCATCTAGAACAGAAAACACCATGAATGTTTCTACAATAAAAGAATGAATGAGGCATAGCTATGTTCTACCTACGTTCATGTAAAGTAGGTAGAACATAGCTATGGGCATTAGGCCATGGGCTTGATGAGCCATGGGCTTTCTCCACAACTGATTGGCTAGCCAGTCTCTGACCTTGAAGCCTACCTTTCTGAGTAAGTACCCAGGTGCTAGTCACTGATGCTGCACATGGACCACAAAGCACTGTCCTTGCTGTGTATCACTGTGACTTATCCTCATCTAAGGATGCCTCTATTGTTCTCTTCTACAGTTCTTTATTCAATGTTAAGCATTTTAGATTTGCAAAAATGAGTGTCCAGGATGAGCCAACTGATATCTCAACTCAGAGACTAAGAGAGCACAGAGATTGGAGAGACTTCCCAGAGCAGAACCACAGCTCAAACCCAACATGATGCTGATGATCCTTGAACTTCGAACATTTATGTCCTCTGATCTCCCATGTCACATTGCAGAGTCAGGTCACTTATTTTTTCTCTTCCTTCTAATTTTTAGGGTGAGCTTATCAGCATGGGCGTAAGTAGCCTGAAATTGCTGAAGTATGTCCTGTTTTTCTTCAACTTGCTCTTTTGGGTAAGTGTGTCTCTTTTGAGCATGGTTGAGCTTACCATTCCCCGGCTAAGCTCTACTTCTCTCTACTGAATAGCCTGATGTGGAGTGTAACCCCTGTCTGGGTCATGTTTAGCTTAGGAGCAAAGAAATAATAATTTCTTCCCCACTTCCTGTCTTGCCATATGTAAGCCTGCAAAATGTAAATATACCAATGTAATTATTAACAAGGGTGCTTTTGCTTGCTACTGCTCACTGCTATGGTGGGAAACTTGAGCCTACATTCTGTATCTCTGGATACTGGTTTGTTTTGTTTTGTTTTTTTGTGGACACCTTGGAAAAGTGGCTGATTGAAGTGGAAGTCACTCTTCCCGAGGAGGTTTCACTGTCAGATTCAGTAACCAAATTTCAGACATAGGATGGATTGGTACTTACATTTCAAGGAGAAGATTCTTAAAAGTTTGTGCTCTCTAGCTGACTGCCTAGCAATATGAGCTTCCTCAAGCAGGGTGTCCTCTCTACATGGTCATGGTTTCCAAAAGGAAGGTCATGTGAGCAGTTGAGGGAACAAGGAGTAGGGGATTTGAAGTATTAAGTTAGACATACTATATGGTAAAGATACTGTGTGGCTCTACACAGTGAGTTTTCCCTGGTATTTGGAAATGAGTAGGATGAAGCACAAATGGGACTCCACAGGAGGAAACTGGAATTACTTGTCTTTTAGGAGCATAGGAAAGTTGGGTAAGTAGGTTGTTCATGAGAGTCTTTATACAGCCAATGGAAAAATGTGATTCTGATCTAAAGCAAGTGAGAATAGGAGGAGATACTCAAGAACTAGCACCGTATTCTTCCTCAGATGTTGTGGGATTCTTGTTTTCAGTTCTGTGGCTGCTGCGTTTTGGGATTTGGGATTTACTTCCTGATGTACAACAACTTTGGGGCGCTCTTCCATAACCTCCCCTTCCTCACACTGGGCAATGTACTTGTCATCGTGGGATCCATTATCATGGTAGTTGCCTTCCTGGGCTGCATGGGCTCCATCAAGGAGAACAAGTGTCTGCTTATGTCGGTGAGTCCCTAGCAGCAGATGTGGTACGTTAAATGCAGAGTGGTAATGCCTTAAGTCCTAAGCAAGATGTTGCTTGGTAGCTCACCTGTAAGCCCAGGGAAATCATAGGAACATAGGACTGGTACCTCAGGATAGCCAAGTATGTCCAGAGCAACAGTATTTTATTTCTGACTGGGAGCCAGAGGGATAGATGGGAGACTGCATTGCTATCCTCCTTGGCATCCATCTTACACTGTAAATGATAACCATTGTCATTACTGTAATTTCTCTTCATGACATTTTATTTCTTCTCCATGTCTGGCTGAGATTAAGTGTCATCCATTCACCTAAGCCCTCCTCACAACTAGTATATATTTTCAGGAGCTGATTCAGAGTCAGTGACTCTGATGGAAAATCTAGTCTCTAGACTCTGGCCTCACCAAAATGACAAAGGACACTTCCCTAACCCACATTTTTACAAGATAGCCCATAGTGTCAGTGACCCAACTTGAGTGAGGGTGTAGGCTACAGCCATTGAAATCTAACATGAGGATGCTAGAGCATCCTCTCAGCAAACTGTCCTGAAGGAGCATCTTCAGGCTTAGATTTTTCCTAGAAACTTCATGAAAAAAAGATCTCATTTCTCTCTTGACCTCAGCACAGAGTTTGGTATAACAGTGCCACTTTATCCATAGGTATGGCTCCTAATCACTTTGGTTCTTCCTTAAGTCATTCGGTTAATCCTCTTTCTCGTATGAGTCAACTGTTAAACTGGAAATCAGAGAAAATAAGAAAAAGTCCCTGTTCTCACAGCAAAAGGTGGGAGAAAATAGACATGGAGAACAGGTTTTAAGTAGTCAAAACCAGTCTTGGGGTAAAAAAGTGATGGAGAGAGTATGTGAAAATGTGTTTTCTTTTGTGTATGATTAACACAAAGGGGGAAAGTGTCTAAAGCTAGGAACAAATATGAGTCAGGACTGTGATTAGAGCACCTCTGCCTCCATCTGTACAAGGTTTTTCTTAGCTTCCACCAGCACCTGCCCCCACCATGCTAACTCTGATCTCTCAGAAAGGCCCAGGCCCAAAACTAAAGACACATGGTTCAGTTTTCTGGCCTTTTGCTCAACTGTTTTGGTAGGCTTTTGCCAAAATTGCTTCATTTATTCTCTTTCACTCAACAGATGGTATTGAATACGTATTGTGTGCTTGGTGCTCTGGTAGGCACAATGGGTAGGAAGGAACAGTGTTAGAAGACAGCTGATCTACCCCCTAAAGGCTTGGAGTCTAGTTGTAGGAAAAAACCCGTTGCCGTTGAGTCGATCCCAACTCATGGCCACCCTATAGGACAGAGTAGAACTGCCCCATAAAGTTTCCAAGGAGTGCCTGGTGGATTTGAACTGCCGACCTTTTGGTTAGCAGCCATAGCTCTTAACCACCATGGCACCAGGGTTTCCAGTTGTAGGAAAAGAATACATATTTCTCACAAAACAAGAGAAGGCTTACAAAGGGTTGAGCAGGCAGGAACAGAAACCTCCTTAACCCCCTGCACATGTGTAGAGACCTGCTTGGTTGCTTCCAGGGTGGAATGGGAGTGGGAGGAGAACCAGAATTTGTGCTGTGAACATGTTTCTGCTTTGCAACAGTTCTTTGTTCTACTGCTTGTTATCCTCCTTGCTGAGGTGATCTTGGCCATCCTGCTTTTCGTGTATGAACAGAAGGTACGTCATAAAGGGCACAACTCATTGTCTCATTTGCTGAAAGTGAGGTGTATGTGGTGGAGAAGAAATTGGCATAGAGTAAGCCCTATAATAGGGGAAGGATCAAAGTGGATGTATGGAGGAAAGGGAGATTAATTGTAATTGGGGATAGAAAAAAACTCATGGAGGAGATTATATTTGAGTGGTGCCTTGAAGGATGATTAGGAAGAGTAGTAAAAACCAGTTTATCTTCCTATAACTACTTAGTTTTCTGTCTGCTTGGCAGTAGGGAATGTGGGGGTGCCTAAGAGAGCCCATGTTTTGATGGCCCCTTTTTGTTCTGTGTAAACCAGAGTTCTGGAAAGTCAAGAGTCCATTGTGTACTTCATCCTTCAACGCCATCACACTCTCAGCTCGTCTTCCTATATACAACTTACTCCCCTCATTTCCTTAGCTTTGAGGAGACAGTTCAGAAAGGAAGAGGAAATTGAACTAGTAGAATATGCTAAACTTAAATTTTGAGTCCTAAAAATTACTTATTCCTTGAACTCATCTGTTTTTTACAATGTCTCCACTGCTGGAATGTGCCTGCTCAGCTGGGTGAGTATGTGGCCAAGGGCCTGAAAGACAGCATCGATCACTATGGCTCAGACAACAGCACCAAGGCAGCGTGGGACTCCATCCAGTCATTTGTGAGTACAGGTGGAATCCTCCTGAGCTTAACCGTTCGTTTTCTGGAAGTTTCAGAACCTAAAGTCCAGAGCCCTGACGTCCAGAATGATGCCATGGCATCACAAACAAGGGAGCACAAGAATCAACCTGACTGATACCAAGTTATCCACACTCTCCCTTTCATCCCTCATCAACTCAGATAGACTCACTGTTTAAGCCCTACTAGTATGTAAGGAAGACCTAAACATGTCATACTGGATTAATTGATGTATTTTCTAAAATTTTACTGTAAACAGGAATTATATAAGAAGTCTCTATTGAATTCCTGAGTAACCCCAACTAAGTATCTGCATTCTGTTTCTCATGCCCTCTCCCCACCCACAAACATGCATGTGGTACTCTGCATTCCTACGGTGGTGGTGATTGATGATGGGCAACATAGATGGGGTCAGTGGAGCCAGCCTGGCATTGGCACAGTCTGTGTCCCAAACACTACCCCTGTGACCACATGGAGCCACACTCATGGCCTTGTCATGCCTGCTTAGTGCGGAGTAGGAGAAGTAGCACAGGAATTAGAGCTTAGAAGCCAGGATTGGGTAACTTTGGGCAAGTCACTTAATCTCTCTGGATCCCCAATTCCTTTTTTTAAATTTTTGTTTATTTTTCCAACTTTGTATAGAAACCTTTTGATTATAGGATTTTCAGGCATATACAAAATAAAGAATAGTACCAAAATGTATCTCCATGGACATATCACATAGGTTGAACATTTACAGTGGCGCAGTGGTTAAGCACTTGGCTGCTAACCAAAATGTTGGCGGTTCAAACCCACCAGCTGTTCCATGGGAGAAAGATGTGGCGGTCTACTTCCATAAGGATTACAGCCTTGGAAACCCTATAGGGCAGTTCTACTCTGCTAACAGGTGCCAGTGTTGCCTCGTTTAATCCCCTAAACTTTTGTTATTGTTGTTGTTAGAATATTTTAAAACAAATCCTAGATATAGCGTTTCATCCATTAAATATAAAGTATGTGTCTCAAAAGTAAGAATTTCTTTTTAACACAACTAATTTCTTTATTGGAGCCCTGGTGGGACAGTGGTTAAGTGATACAGCTGCTAACCAAAAGGTCAGCAGTTCAAATTCACCAGCTATTCCTTGGAAACCCTACGGGGCAGTTCTACTTTGTCCTATAGGGTCGCTGTGGGTCGGAATTGACTCAATAGCAATGGGCTTGGTTGATCAGGTTAATTTCTTTATCATACCTAAAAATTTACAATAATTCCTTAACATCAACTAGCAAATAGTCTATAATCAAATTTTCCTCATCTTCTCAAAAACATTTTTAACGGATTTGTTCCAATCAAGATCCAAACAAGGTTCACATGTTATGTTTGGGTATGTCTTTTAAATCTCTTTTTGTCTATAAGAGTTTTTCTCTCTGCTCATGCTATTTATTTGTGGAAAGAAATTAGGTTATTTGTCCTATAGAATTTCCCACTTCCTGGATCTGGCTAGTTGCTTTCTCAAGGTATTTTGGTGTCATGGAGACTTATCTCCCATAAACCCTGTAAATCTAGAGGGTTGATGCAGGCTCAGTTTTTTGCCAAGACTACCTCATAGGTGGTACTTCCCATTGCATCATGTGAGTAGGCACATAATGTGTCTGATGGTCCTACTTTTAGTGATTTTAAGATTGATCATTGGTTTCAGGTATGGTCAGCCCAATCTCTCCATTATCAAGTCCCCTAGGAACCTATTTCCTAATATGTAAAACGTGAATAAGCTTGCATTCTCTACTTCACAGGGTTCTTATGTGAATTAAATGGTATAACCAAATGTGAAAGCACTTTGTTCTAAGAAGCCTATAAGTCAGGGCAATTCTGGATTTTCTGTTATAGAGTCAGATCTGAAGGGATCATCTCTCCATCTCAAGGATCAGTTTTTTTTTTTTTCTTTTCGTTTTGTTTTTCCTGTTAGCTTTCTAACCATCATGTTTTTGGGGTTTGGCTTTTAGCTGCACTGTTGTGGTGTAAATGGTACGATGGATTGGAAAAAGGAAATACCAAAATCTTGCGAAGGTCAAGTTGAGGTAATTTTTTGGGCATCTTTCCTGTTATTAGCCTCTTTGATTAAACTTTTAATTACCTTAGAAACTTTAGTTGTGCACATCCTAGTCCTCCCAGACAGAAACAGGAAACTTTGAACAAAAGAAAGACTAAGGAGACAACCCCAGGTAGCTAGACAAATCAGGGAAAAGCAGGAACAAACTCATGTAGATTAAAGACACTGTGAAGAATCTTGTTACACTGAAATATTACATTGCAGGGAGAAAGTTTGTATGAAAGTGGCAGAGTAGAGTCTAGATTTTTCTTAAGCAAGAGGTAGGTCCTCTTATGGTTGAAAGTGAGATTAGTAGAGCTGAAGTAGAACAGATTCTCCTGCTGTCTGTTCCCCTGCTCTCCTTCCTTGGAGATGGCAGGATACAGCCCCTTAATGAAATCTATCATAACTTCAAAGTGAAGGAATGATGAGATGGGAGAGAGAGTTAGTAGAACTGCTGAAACAACCTATACACTTAATTTGTACATTCAGAATAGACTCAGAGAAGCCAAAATCATCTTCCAACCACACCAAGTCCCTAAGGTCCTGTCCTCACCTTATGTTACCATCTCTTGGGGTTGTTTGGAAGTCTCCAGAATTTTCACATCTGTGGAGGAAGATGATGACACCTACCAACCAACCCTAGAGCTAGGTATGGATATCAGGGGCTTACTGGCTGTTGAAGCAAAAGATGAAATGCCAGTCAATCCTAGGATTGCAGAGCCCATAATTCCCATTTGTTAACCCCAGGTCAGCAGTAAGTGTTCAAAGAACAAAAGATCATCTGCTGCTGACATGCTTCTTTGGAGCTAATTTAACTCAGTGGGTAACAATTTAGGTCTTTTACATTATTGTATCACTGTCAGAAAATCCTCTAGTTTAATATTCTCTATGGAAACTCTGGTGGTATAGTGGTTAAGAGTTACGGCTGCTAACCAAATGGTCAGCAGTTCAAATCCACCAGGCACTCCTTGAAAACTTTGTGGGCCAGTTCTACTCTGTCCTATATGGTCACTTTGAGTTGGAACCAACTCGACGGCGACGGGTTGTTTTTTTTTTAATGTTATGCCTCAGTTTCTCCATCCATACAAAGAAGATAAAACTACAATAATTAGCCTAAGTTTCTTGGCATTACATAAGTCAAAATAAAAAGGTATCTTCCCAAATAAACCTCCTGATAAGGTTGAATAATTCAGTAGCATCACTTGTACCTGTAATTTTTTTCTAGGGTTGCTATGTGAAAGCAGAACAGTGGTTTCGCTCCAATTTCCTGTATATTGGAATCATCACTATCTGTGTATGTGTGATCCAGGTAAGAGCTTAGCCGTAGGAATATTGTGAGAATCAAATGAATTTATCCAGATGAGGTTTTAGAACAGTACAAGGTATGTAATATATGCTAAATGATTGTTAGCTATTTGTATTAGCTTAAAACTCCCCCTGGTCAAGTAGTAAATGATATTATTGCCACTTTGTCTTATGGCATACAGTACCTATGTCACAAAACGATGTATCTGGTCAACATATCCGTCAGAGTTATGAGTGATTCACAGTCAAACTAAAAGCCCCCAAGCAGAGCCCCACTTTGGTTCTTCACTCAACTGGTCTGGAAAAGAGCCTGTGATGAATTAAACATTTTACTTGAAAAAAGTGGTTTTGCATGCTAAGAAGGAGTTGATAATTAAAATTATAATCAATCTGCTTAGTTTGCAAGTCTGGGTTGAATGGGGGTAGTTTTGGGTCCTTTTTTATTATGTGATATTTTGACCATTTTCTCACCCATGTATAGCACAGATTAGCTAAGATTTAATCAGGAAGCGCAGAGAAGCCATTTTCTCTGTTTGGAAAACCAATGAGGCATAGAGAATGGGTAGAGATAACTCACCACACGATGTGTTCGATGAGCAGAACTTAACTATACTGGCAGCAAGACTTCTTTCACATAAGGAAACAAAAGATGTCCCAACGCTTTATAGTCTACTGTCTTGCCATCATTATTTTCAGTCCATCCTCAAGCATGAGGAGGGAACTCCTGAGAGGGAATTGGAAGTAACGGAGGGAAGGGTAGTCTCAGTATGATGGACAGTTTCTCTGTCCCTGGAGCCAATCCCAGGGGTTGTGGAGAGATGACTTCTCCTATGAAGACCTCACGTTTTCCCAACTCTTTTCTCAGGTGTTGGGGATGTCTTTTGCGCTGACCCTGAACTGCCAGATTGATAAATCCAGCCACATCTTAGGGATGTGACCTGCAACTACCCTGTATTGGAGAGACTTGTTTTATCTTTGGAAATCCAAAACCACTTGTAACATGAATCCCTAAATGATCACCTCCTGGACTGGCACTTTTGTCCTCCACCCATCTCTTCCCTGGTTTCATCACTGCCTCAAACAACTAGATATGAGGGTATTGGTCAGGAGTTTCCCATCTCAGGCAGCAAACCAATCATACATCAGCTCGTGGCAGCAGCCCCATGCCACTCAAGGTGGTGACACTAACACCAAGGGTTTTTCAGACATGACAGGGCCAGAGAATCTGTGGCATTAACATCTCAAGATCAAACGGTAGGTCCAGGATTTGAATTTTGGTATCTTCCCATTGTCAGCCTCAAGCCTCTAAATCATGTTCAGTCTACTCTACAAAGTTAAGCAAGAGACAGGCTAAAGCTAAAGGGTGTTCTGGGGCCACACTCACTGAATCATTGTCACAACCCTCTGTTTCCTTTTGACTAGAAGAATGACAGAGTACTGTTTCCCCAAAGGGTGAGGTTTCTTTTCAATTTCCTTATTAAATGGGCTTGCTGACTTATTCTAAGTCGTTCCAGAAGAAACTATCCAGTGATTCATATCCTGACTTTAACCAGTCTCTTAGCTTTTGATTTACATAGTCATGGAGGAGCTCAGTAGCACCTGTGTCTCTGATAGGTTAGCTGATAATCCCATTTAGAAGAATTCTGCTGTTATTTCTTTATCAGATAAGGTTTTATAAATGTACTATTTTAACACTTCAATAAATAAAATATCTTATGTTCTCAACCACAGTATTCTTATTCTTATACCTCATACCTACCTTCCATGACTCAGCCTGATGTCCCAGCCTTAAAAGTAAGCTCAAATAGTGTCAGTAAGCCAGGTGTATTAGTTATCTTTTGCTGCAAAACAAATTATTCCAGAACTTAGTGGCCGAAAACAACAGACATTTATTATCTCACAGTTTTTGTGGATCAGGAATTTGGGAGCACCTATGTAGGTTATTCTGGTTCATAGTCTCTCAAGGCTTTTTTTTATGTAGGTTATTCTGGTTCATAGTCTCTCAAGGCTGTAATCAGGGTATAGGCCAGTGCTACAGTTATATCAAGGCTCAATTGGAAGAGGATCTGCTTTCAAGCTTTCTTACATGGCTGTTTGCAGCCCTCAGTTCTTTGTTACATGGGCCTTTCCACAGGGCTTCTTTAAGACAGGCAGCTGGCTTTCCCTATAGCAAGACTTCCAAGAGAAAGCATGAGAGAAAGGACCCAAAGCAGAAGCCACAGTCCCTTTGTAGTCTAACTCAGAATTGATATCACTTCTGGCATATTCTTTTCCTTAGAAGTGAGTCAATAAGTTCAGCCCATATTCAAGGAGAGATTACACAAGAGTGTAAATATCATTGGGGCTCATTGGGAGCTAGCTTAGAGATTTCTAACCACACTATGTTTGTTGGGTAAAGAGAAGCAGCTAAATTGAATTATCTGTAAGTCCTAGATATGGTGACTGTATTTTGTAAAGCAAAAAATAAAAACATATCTAATAAGGAAGTGAACATCCAAATAAGGAGCCCTGGTGGCACAGTGGTTAAAGTACTTGGCTGCTAACTGATAGGTTGGAGGTTTGAACCCAGAAGCTGCTTCAAGGGAGAAAGATGTAGCAGTCTTCTCCCACAAAGATCCTGTTGGGGCAGTTCTACCCTGCCTTATAGGGTCACTATGAGTCGGAATTGACCCGACAGCACACAGCAACAACAACATTCAGGTGTAGAGAAGTCAGGGGTGGGAGAAGAATTGGTTTCTACTCTCAAAGTTTTGTACATGATCTCCCACCTTCAATTAAGGAGAATTGGTCATTTGAGTGATAGTCTATAGAGAAACCTACATCTTTTGCACTTTCATGAGGAAAACAAAGAAGGTACAGCGGAGACATGCCCTTGAGTACCATAGGTGTCAAAAGTATCTCAAATTCAATGTGTACAAAATGAAATTTATCATAGTATCTTCCAAACCAGCTCTTCTTTGTTTCCTATATCAGTAAGTGATACTACCACCCACCTAGTTACCCTAGCCTGAAACCTGGACTTTGTCCTTAACTCCAGCCTGTATTTCACTCCCAACATCTAATCACTCAGGAAGTTCTAAGGATTCACCTACCAAATAATCTCAAATCCATCCATTCTCCTCGTCTCATTTTTGCCTGTGTTCCTTCAATAACCTCAACAGCCCACTCTCTGGTCTAGTATCCACCACTGGCCCCATCTAAGCTATTTTCTACACAGCAGCCAGAGTAATACTTCTCAAACATAAACATAACCAGGACACTTTCCTGCTTGGAACCCTTCAATGACCCTCTGTTGCTGTTAGGACAAAGTCCAAATTCCTTATTATACCTACCAGGCCCTCCATCATATATCCTACTCTTAGCTCTCCAGCCTCACCTCTTGCTGTTCTCATCCTTGCATTCTACGGTTTAGCTATATTGAAGTTTAGTTAGTTTCTCTAGGCTTTACTTATATTTCATTTTTCCCACTCAACCACTGATTCCCTTTGTCCAGATATTTCCTAGTCCCTCATTCCTCTGAGAAAGATTTAATTTCACTAAGATGAATGTTGAGGTCTTTCTATGTAGGAGGAACCCTAGCAGTGCAGCAGTTAAGAGCTTGGCTGCTAACCAAAATTTCGGCAGTTCGAATCCACCAACCACTCCTTGGAAACCCTATAGGACAGTTCTACTCTGTCTTATAAGGTCGCTATGAGTTGGAATCAACTCAATGGTAACAGGTGGCTTGGTTTTTGGTTTTTCCACGTGCGAGGCACCATGCTAATTACTTTACACACATCTTCCCATTTAAACCTTGACAGAATGTCCCTTGTATGTGTTTCCATAACACACTCATAGAAACTTCATAGAACTTGCCACATTTTATTTTAATTGCCTATTTTTTTGTCTTTATCATCCATTAGCCTGGTCAAGTTAAAAAGTGAGAGAAAATGTACAAATTAATTATAATTAAGAATGGGGGCATAACCACAAATACAGTTAAGGTTTAAAAGCCCATCAGAGAATATGATTTAAAAAACAAAAAACTAGGCAATTGTCATGGATTGACTTATGTCCCCTGAAAAATGTGTGTATCAATTTGGCTAAGCCATGATTCCCAATTGTGGTTGTTTTCCATTTTGTGATTGTAATTTTATGTTAAAGAGGGTTAGGGTGAGATTGTCTCATCCTTGCTAAGGTCACATCCCTGATCCAATGTAAAGGAGTTTCCCTGGGGTGTGACCTGCACCACCTTTTACCTTACAACCAAGCAGAGAGTTTGGGGACCTCATACCACCAAGAAAGTAGTGCCGGGAACAGAGTGTGTCCTTTGGACCTGAGATTCCTGTGCTGAGATGCTCCCAGACCGAGGGAAGACTGATGCATCACAAGGACCTTCCTCCAGAGCTGACAGAGAAAGAAAGCCTTCCCCTGGAGCCGGCGCCCTGAATTCTGACTTCTAGCATACTGTACTGTTAGAGAATAAACTTCTCTTTGTTAAAGCCATCCACTTGTGGTATTTCTGTTACAGCAGCACTAGATGACTAAGACAGTGATCAATCTGGGAAAAAAAAGGAGAAGCTATATAAAATAGATATCATCCAAGTTGACTCAAAAAGCAAAAGAGAATTTCTGTTTCTGATAATACAGCAAATAATGTTACTAAACTAAAATTCCCACTATGAACAACTAAAATGCTGGATAAAAGCTTTAAAACATTTTCTTAAAACAACTTTTGAGCTGAAAAGGAAGTAAGGAATACTCAAGTCAGAGAATGAGAAATGGTGGAAGCCATAGAAGAAAGAGGATTTTGAGGGCACTTGCAAACCAGGTGAACTTGGGCATAAAATTTTCATGACCTCATAGGACAAGGGGCATAGGAGGCAAAGTTCAAGGCCTGCCTAATGTGGGGCATCTAATCAGAGATCTTCCACTTCTAAGCCAAGGACCCCAAACGTCTCTACACTCAATGTATGAGTGAACTAGAAATATGACTCACTTTCAACAAGGATTGCATGAACAACTGTCTGAACCTTGGCAACTTAGCAGAGGGGGACAACACCCCTGAGAAGTTATGTCAATAATATGACTACCATGAAGGCTTAAAACTCAAATTTACAGCACCTGAGTTATCCCAAAACAAAGTTAGAATTTCATTTAAAGTAGCCCCAAACTGAAATTTTTCCAAGTTTCTGGCAGAATCAAAATACACATACCTTCTGTAGAAACACACATTAATACCAGGTTTCCATAAATTTCCCAAAACAAATTTAGAATGAAATTGAATTACTTACAGTCCAAATTCACTAAACACATGATGAAAGAAGGCGCTAAGATCAAGAACCAAGAGAAACCACAAATAGCAGAAACAGACCCATAGATCTTCAGGTATTGGGGTTACTTCACACACAAAAAAATGGAAACTCTGGTGGCATTGTAGTTAGGAGCTATGGCAGCTAACCAAAAGGTCAGCAGTTCAAATTCACCAGGCACTCCTTAGAAACCCTATGGGGCAGTTCTCTGTCCTATAGGGTTGCTATCAGTCTAAATTGACTCAACAGCAAAGGGTTTGGTTTTTTGGTTTGGTAACACAAAATATAAAATAGCCATGTTTTCCTGTATTTAAGAAAGTAAATAGAAGTTTTAAAATATGTGCATAAAATATGAAACTAAGGAAAGACTAAGCATTTTGAAAAATGAAAATATGATAATTAAAAATTAAACCCCAGTGCTGTTGAGTCGATTCCGACTCATAGCGACCCTATAGGACAGAATAGAGCTGCCCCCCACAGAGTTTCCAAGGAGCGCCTGGCAAATTCAAACTGCCAACCCTTTGGTTATCAGCCATAGCACTTAACCACTACGCCACCAGGGTTTCCAAAAATTAAACAAATGTGTTTAATAGCTGATTTGATATAACTTGAGAGATTAACAAAATGGAAGATTTATACAAGGAATTTAATCAGAATGTAGTTGTGAGTTGAACTGTATCCTCCCACTCTCCCAATATATGTGTAAGTCCTAACCCCAGCACCTGTGAATGTGACCTTATTTGCAAATACTGCTAGTCCCCAACTTATAATGGGGTTCTGTCCCAATGACTCTGTCTTAAGTTGGTTCTGAAGTAAACCAAATGGAATACCTTTTTTTGTTTGTTTGTTTTCATTATTATTGCCTTTTGTTATCAATATCTTTATAAATCTGATCTTTATTTGCCTTTGGGGCTTGGAAATATTACATATAAACTTAGAGATATGTTTTCGTACATACATAAAAAATATACAAATCATAAAAACTTATTCTGACAATGAAGAAGAGTTGGACGATGTTGGTGTTTTGTCAGATGTGATAATAACTCCACTTGTGGAAGGTTCTACATCATCTGGACTATCCGTGGGAATGGGGATGGCATTTCTAGTCATAAAATTAGTGAGAGTTTTCTGTATGGCCCTTTTCTTTTTTTCTTCATATAATTTGCAGTAACATCTCACTGCTTCCTGACTGAACCTGCCTATCGACTTTAGCAAAGCAACCAGACTTTGTGTCCATGTCTTCAAGCAGCTGAAGCACCTGAGCTGGAATCGACTCAATGGCAACAGGTTATGGGTTAATCCTTTCACTGTAAAGTTTTTTTTGGCAACTTCTCTCCTTCCTCTTCCTCAGTATCTCTTTCTTCTTTGGCATTTCTTTCCTGTTTAAAATCCATTAAGTTCTGATCTGTCAATTCTCCTTCTTTGTAATCTATGAGCTAGCTGTTCCGCATCAGCAATATCAAGTTCTAAATTCAGTGTTCTTGCCATATGGACTATTTTTCCACCAATCTCTTCCATCGTTATTATCCTGATCAGAAGCTTGGAATGAGTTCACATAACTCAGCAATTTTTTCCATATCATCTGCATGCATTTTCCCATAACTTCCTCCTAGGAAGATGCAATGTTCCAGATACACTGACAGTTGCAAGTGCTATTTGTCATAATTCAAATACGGTGTAAGTCTGGGATTGCCTGGAGGGTCTTTGAAGATGTAAAGAAGTATCTTGAGATGACATCTTCCTGGATTTAGGATGGACCCTTGTAAAAATGGCACGGCAGAGGCATCTGATGTCCTCTAACTTCACAAGGGGGAAGAAGAATCAAGATCAACAGCCCAAGACTGATTCCTATGAGGTGAGGTCAAACATAACTCCTCTCGCCAGCCCTTTTTACCAATTCTGACACTATCTGTCCCTCCCATGGCACACTCTACTTCTCTGTTGAGTTTGATAATTCATTACAATGGCCACACAGAACTCACAGACCATACTCAAGATTATGGGGTTTATTAGGGAAGTAACAGGTTACAATTCAGGTTTAGGAATGCTCGGGATACAGTTCTTTGATCAGGACAGCTTCTTCTCAGTTGTGCTGGCAGGCTCACCTCTCTCTGACCCCTCAGCCTCTGCCCTGCTTGAGTGTTACAAAGCTCTTTTAGCTCTGCCAATAAGTGCCCAAGGTACCCCAATCCGCCACGAAGCCTCGGCCTGAAGGCTGTCAGCTTTCTCGCTCTAGTGGCTAGGGAGCCCACTGCACCATCTCTAACAGTCTCCTGCTGTTCTCCTGCTGACATTTTTCTTCTGCTGCTTCTTGCCATCTCCAGTGTTATAGCTTTCCCTCTCTGTATTCTGTGTTACAGCTCCTCCTCTCTCTTAGAGTCTCCCTTTAAGCCTAGCAGGATGGGAAAAATGATCAATCCCCTCATTATACTTCCATACACCTCATTTGCATAGTTCTACCCAGTCATTTGGTAAGAGTTACAAAAACTATGACCAGAAGGGTCATATTAAGTAATTCACTGCTCTGCAACCCTAAACCCTATGACTGGTGTACTTATAGAGTGAGATTTGAGATACAGACACAGAGGAGAGACCCAGAGGGGAAGTCCATGTGAAGACAAAAGAAGCATCTACAAGCCAAGGAACACGAAGGATTGTTGACAACCAGAAGCCAGGAGAGAGGCATGGAATGAATTCTTCCTCAGAGAAACCAATCCTTCTGACACTTTGATTTTGGACTTCTGGCCTCCAAAACTATGAGAGAATATGTTTCCGTTGCTTTAAGCTACCAAGTTTGTGTATTCTGTTACTGCAGCCCTAGTACAGTAACACATAGAAAGAGTAGAAAATAGGAAAGCAAGCTTAAGAAATGATGAGGATGGAGTTACAGTCTAACATAAGTGTAACTGGATTTCCAAAAATAGGAAATACAAAGCACAATAGACACAATATTTGAAGTTGTAATGGCTGAAAATATTCCATAGCTGATGAAAGACACAATCCTCAAATAAGAGGCCCAATGAATGATATTCATGGGGGAAAAAGAAATGCACACCTAGACACATCATGGTTAACTTGGAGTAAAACAAAGAAAGCAATTTAAAAACGGCTGTAGAAATTGTGGTTCTAGTAATGGGTAAGCAGAGGTGAAACACTAGAGACCAAAGCTGTCTATGTCCAGAGGGCATGAGCAAATATCACGAATACTTGTGTTTGGATTCTTTGAGAGGATCCATTCATTATGGCAGCAGGGGATGTTATGTGATACTTTCATATGGAGCCTCATTCTCAGAGTAAGGGCAAACCACTTGAGTGAGGTTGACCCACTACACTTATCTCCAAACTCTGAGAATTCCAGAATGTACTGCTGTAGGTCTGAACCAAGGAGAAGAGGAAAAAGAATAGGAAAAGCAAGAGGAAACCTGTGTGGCTGTGGCCACAGATTACATTTCCCATAGCTTTGCACACTAAGTAAGCAAGTCCTGGGTGGACTAGTGACTTTCAGAGCTTAAACTTGGTTTGCAATGGTCCCAACTAAACATACTCCTGAAACCTGGCAGAAACAAACCCAAAACCTATCTGGAGAAGGGAAAGTCCATCTTATACCTCAGGAAACTCCCACAAATAATTTTTCAGGGACAATGGACAGCAAACAGTCAAATATTACAAGCCATAAAAGAAAATCAAGGAAATGGTTTACGCCATAAAAGAAAATAAAATAACATACCATGAATAACAACCGATATAAACCAGTCAGCACAGACAGAACTGCACAGACTTTAAATATAAGACTTTTCAGGCACATTTTTCAATCAGCTATGCTTACAATGCTATTAAAGTAAATTACAACTTTAAATTTTCTGCAGGTAATGTTGTTGTTGTTAGGTGCTGTCAAGTCAGCTCCTACTCACAGCAACCCTATGAACAACAGAACACTACCTGGTCCTGTGCCATCCTCACAATTGTTATGCTTGTGCCCATCGTTACAGCCACTTTGTCAATCCACCTCATTGAGGGTCTTCCTCTTTTTCACCGACCCTTTACTCTACCAAGCATGATGTCCTGCTCCAGGGATTGACCCCTCCTGATAACATCTCCAAAGCGTGTGAGACATAGTCTAGCTATTCTCACTTCTAAGAAGCATCCTGGCTATACTTCTTCCAAGACAGATTTGTTCACTCTTCTGGCAGTCCATGATATAGTCAATATTCTTCACCAACACAATAGTTGAAAGGTGTCAATTCTTCTTCAGCCTTCCTTATTCTTTGTTCAACTTTTGCACGCGTATAAGGCGATAGAAAACACCATGGCTTTGGTCAGGCTGAACTTAGTCCTTAAGGTGACATCTTTGCTTTTTAAGACTTTCGAGAGGTCTTTTGCAGCAGATTTGCCCAATGCAAGTTATCATTTGATTTCTTGACTGGGCATTGACTTCCATGGGCATTGACTGTGGAGCCAAGTAAAACAAAAGCCTTTACAACTTCAATATTGTCGCCATTTATCATGACGTTGCTTTTCGGTCCAGTTGTGAGGATTTTTTTTTTTTTTTATGCTGAAGTGTGTCTTAGGCTGGGTTCTCTAAAGAAACAAAACCAATAAAGCATATAAGTATATATAGAGAGAGAGATTTATATCAAGGAAATGGCTTATGCCATTGTAAAGGCTGAACGTCCCAAGTCCTTGGGTCAGCATAGAGGCTTCTCCTGATGCACGTAGCCATAGGGCTGGTGAACTCAAGATCCACAGGGCTCTTGCTCACAGGCTATGAAGATCAATTAATCCCAAGATCAGCAGGCAAGACCACAGGCAAGCTGCTAACTCAAGTACCAAGAACTGGAGGCCAGATGAAACAAGAGCCAGCTGCAGGATCCAGAATGAGCAAAACCCCTTTAGCCTTGCCACAATGTCAATTTATATTTGAAGCAGGCCACAGGCCCAAGGAAACTCCCTTTCAACTGATTGGCTACTCACTGCAGATCCTATCATGGAGGTGATCACATTATATCAAATCTCATCATAGAAGTGATCATAACATCACACAACTGCCCAACCACTGAGAATCATGGCCCAGCCAAGTTGATACACAACCTTAACCATCATAAAATAAGCATGAGGAATAGAAAACCATAAAAAGTCATGGATTTAAGAAAAAACCAAACGACTTCTAGAAATAAAACAGGCAATAACAAATTAAACACTCAATGTATTTGACAGCAGATTAAATGTAAGTAGAAGACAGAATTTGTGAACTGGAATATAGAACAGAAGAAAATGTTCAGAATGCAGCACAGAGATATAAAAACATAAGAAATGTGAAGAGGGCAAGAAATGTAGAAAACACAGTTTGAATCCATTTGATTCAAGCCCTAGAGAAGTGGAGAAAATAAATGGGCAAAAAATATTTGAAGACAGTATAGCTAAAACCTGATGAAGGACCCCAATGCATAGTTTCAAAATGTCCACTTAATATCAGAAAGAAAAAATAATAAATCCATACCCATAAGCATCATAAAGAAACTGAAGAACACCAAAGACAGAGAAAGTCTTAAAAGCAGTCAGAAAAAAGACAGATTTTTTTTTTTTTTTTGTACTTTAGGTGAAAGTTTACAGAGCAAATTAGTTTCTCATTCAAAAACTTTCACACAAATTTTTTCACAACATTGGTTGCAATCCCTGCAATACGTCACCATTCTCCCCCTTTCTGCTCCAGATTCCCTTGAGTGTGTTTGTCTAGTTTTCCTGTCCCTTCCTGCCGTCTTATCTTTGCTTTTGGGTACAAGTTGCCCATTTGGTCTCATATACTTGATCAAACTAAGAAGCACATTCCTCACTTGTGGTATGGTTTGTTTTATAACTAAAACCAAAAACCAAACCCACTGCTGTAGAGTCAATAATTTTTGGCTGAAAAGTGACTCCAGGCTTGGCTTCAGCTCTGAGTTAGAAGGGCGTTCGGGGACCATAGTCTCAGGGGTTTCTCCGGTCTCTTGTCAGAAGAGTAAGTCTGGTCTTCTTTGTGAATACGAATTTTGTTCTACATTTTTCTCCTGCTCTGTCCTGGATCCTCTATTGTGATCACTGCAGAGCAATTGATGATGGTAGCTGGGCACCATCTAGTTCTTCCGGGCTCAGGCTGGAGGAGGCTGTGGCTCATGTGGTCCATTAGTCCTTTGGACTAATATTTTCCTTGTGTCTTTTGTTTTCTTCATTCTCCTTTGCTCTGGATGGGATGGAACCAATAGATGTATCTTAGATGGCAGCTCGGAAGCTTTTAAGACCCCAGATGCTCCTCACGAAAGTAGGATGTAGAACATTTTCTTTATGAACTATGCTATGCCAGTTGACCTAAATGACCCTCAGGAACACAGTCCCCAGCTCTCAGCCCCAGTAACTCAGTCCCTCAAGGTGTTTGGGTGTGCCTGGGAAGCTTCTATGACTGTACTCTACTATGTGTCTGAATATACATGCTGTATATACAAATATGTATGTAAAAACATCCACAGCCTAACCTATATATGTATGTGAGCATACATATCTGCTGTCTTAGTTATCTGGTGCTGCTATAACAGAAATACCACAAGTGTATTTCTTTAACAAACAGAATTTTATTTTCTCACAGTCTCATGGGCTAGAAGTACGAATTCAGGGCACCAGCTCCAGGGGAAGGCTTTCTCTCTGTGTCGGCTCTAGAGGAAGATCCTTCTCATCAATCTTCCCCTGTCAAGGAGCTTCTCAGTGCAGGGATCCCAGGTCCAAAGCATGTGCTATTCTCCTTGCTCTTGTTTCTTCGTGGTATAATGTCCCCCCCTCACTGCTCGCTTCTCTCTTTTATATCTAAAAAGAGATTGACTTAAAGTAAAACTTAATCTTGTAGATTGAATCCTGCCTCATTAACTTAACTGCTGCTACTCCCACCTCATTAACATCATAGAGGTAGAATTTACAACATATAGAAAAACCACATCAGATGACAAAGTTGTGGACAATCACACAATACCGAGAATCATGGCCTAGCCAAGTTGACCTATATTTTGGGGGGGCACACGATTCAATCCATAACATCTGCCTATGTAAATTATTATTTGTTTTTACTCTTGTTGTATGGTTGTATGTGCTATAGTATTTACTGTGGTTGCCTCTTTTTTTTTTTTAATCTCTTCTGTTCCCGTAAGTGTCTTCCTTTGCCTTGGTCAAGTTGTGCTGATTTCCCCTATATTGTAGATTGTCTTTCCCATCACCAGAGTTAACACTTCTCAACTATCTAGTTAATAATTTCCCCTCCTTACCCCTCCTCTCCCTTGAAACCATCAAAGATTGTGTCTTTCTTCATGTAAACATTTTCTTGAGTTTTTATAATCATGGTCTCATACAATATTTATCCTTTTGTGATTGACTTATTTCACTCAACACAATGCCCCCCAGATTCATCCATGTTGTGAAATGTTCCACTGATTCATCATTGTTCTTTATTATTGTGTAGTATCCCATTAAGTGTATGTACCATAATTTGTTTATCCGTTCATCGTTGTTGGGCCCTTAGATCGTTTCCATCCTTATGCTCTTGTGAATAGTGCTACAGTGAACATGGGTGTGCTTATGTCTATTCGTGTGACAGCTCTTATTTATCTATGATGTATTCCTAACAGTGATATTGCAGATCAAAAGGTATTTCATATGAGGCGTCGTCATATCATTTCCATAGTGGTTGTACCATTTTACATCCCACCAGCAGTGTATGAGCGTTCTAATCTCCCCACAGCCTAGCCAGCATATATCGTTTTCTGAATTTTTAATCAGTGTCATTCTTGCAGGAGTGAAATGGTATCTCATCGTGATTTTGATTTGTATCTCTGTAATGGGTAATGAAACCCCGGTGGTGTAGTGGTTAAGTGCTATGGCTGCTGACCAAGGGGTTGGCAGTTTGAATCCACCAGGGGCTTCTTGGAAATTCTGGGGGCAGCTCTACTCTGTCCCATAGGGTTGCTATGAGTCAGAATTGACTCGACGGCAGTGGGTTTGGTTTTTTGGAATGGGTAATGATCACGAGCATCTTTTCACGTATTTGTTGGCCACTTGAATGTCCTCTTTGGTGAAGTGTCTGTTCATGTTCTTTGCCTATTTTGTGATTGGTTTGCTGGTCTTTTTATTGTTGAATTATTGACATTTTCTGTATATTTTAGAGATTAAACTGTTATCAGATATGCCTTTGCCCAAAATTTTTTTCCCAGTCTGTAAGTTCTCTTTTCATACTCTTGGAAAAGTCTTTTGATGAGCATAAGTATTTAATTTTTAGGAGGCCCTAATTATCTAGTTTATTTTCTGGAATTTGTGCATTTTTAGTAATGCTTGATACTCTATTTATGCCATAAACTAGGGCCCCTAGCATTGTCCCTGTGTTTTCTTTCATGAACTTTATAGTGTTAGGTTTTACATTTGGGTCTTTGGTCCATTTTGAGTTAGTTTTTCTGTGTGAGGTGAGATATGGATCCTGCTTCATTTTTCTGCAGATGGATATCCAGTTTTGTCAGTACCACTTGTTGAAAAGACTACCTCTTCCCCATTTAATGAACTTTGACCATTTGTCAAGGATCAGGTGTTCATTAAAAAAAAACATTGTTGTTGAGTTTATTCCGACTCATAGCGACTGTCATGAATTGAATTGTGTCCCTCAAAAATATGTGTCAACTTGGTTAGGCCATCATTTCCAGTATTGTGTGGTTGTCTTCCATTTCATGATTGCAATTTTATGTTAAAGAGGATTAGGGTGGGATTGTAACACCACCCTTACCCAGGTCATGTCCCTGATCCAATGTAAAGAGAGTTTCCCCGGGATGTGGCCTGCACCACCTTTTATCTCTCAAGAGATAAAGAGAAAGGGAAGCTAGCAGAGAGTGGGGAACTCATACCACCAAGAAAGCAGTACTTGGAGCAGAGTGCATCCTTTGGGCCTGCAGTCCCTGCACCTGAGAATCTCCTCAACCAGGGAAAGATTGAGGACAAACACTTTCGTCCAGAGCCAACAGAGAGAGAAAGTCTTCCCCTGGAGTTGACACCCTGAATCTGGACTTTTAGCCTATTTTACCGTGAAGAAACAAATTTCTCTTTGTTAAAGCTGTCCACTTGTGGTATCTCTGTTCTAGTAGCGCTAGATGACCAAGACAGAATTTGGTGCCAAGAGTAGGGTGCTGATCTAACAGATACATAAAATGTGGAAGCGGTTTTGAAACTGTGAATGGATAGAGGAGTGACAGTGGCAGAGAACCAGCACAACAGAGAACTGGCAGCAGCAGAGCCAGGAGACCAGTGAGAGACTGCACTGGAGCTGACGCATGCAGTGAGAGAGCTGAGTGCCTGTGAGCAGAAGGCTTCCTGGTAGTTTGGGGTGCCTCTGGGCACTTATCAGTGGAGCTACTTTGGAACACTTGCCCCAGAAAGGGAGATGTGGGCATGAAACCCCAGGGCCAAGAGGCCAAAAAACCGGGAAGCAGAAGCTGAAGAGACAACAAACACAGGAATCCAAGCTGCCTCAGTCTCCAAAGGTACGGCCTTTTCCTCTGGGGTTTCAAAGGATGGAGCCATGGCCTCTGGTGTTTCTAAGGGTAGAGTAAGCACTCAGAGAGACTAAGAGAATGGTACACCTAAAGCTGAGGGAGTAGAGTTACTGTCTCAGTGGGCCTGGAAGGCAGAGATGAAGCCCAGGGCCTATGAGCCTCCACTCAGAATCCAGAGAGTGTGGCCAATGTGTAGAGGTTAGAGAGCATGGCCATTGTGTAAATTGTTTCAGAGGACAGACTATTATTTACAAAGCCTTGAGAGCTAATGTAATGTGTTCTGCTGATTTGCTTGGTGCCTGTTACCCCTTCTTTTCCTCTAGTTTCTCCCATTTGTAATGGAAATGTGTAGCTTGTGCCTGTTTTGCCATTGTACCTTTGGAATCAGATAACTTGTATTCTAGATTTCACAGATGAAGAGGAATTTTTGGATCTTAGACTTGGAGTTAAGACTTTTGCTATGCTATGATGGGGTGAATATGTTTTGCATGTCACAAGGATGTGACTTTTGGGGGGCCAAAGGATAGAATGTCATGGATTGAATTGTGTCCCCCCAAAACTGTGTTGACTTGATTAGGCCTCCACTTCATGATTTAACATAAAAGTTAAAGAGGATTAGGGTGGGATTGTAACACCAGCCTTACCCAGGCCAAATCCCTAATCCAATGTAAAGAGAGTTTCCCTGGAATGTTGCCTGCACCACCTTTTATCTCTCAAGAGATAAGAGGAAAGGGAAGCTAGCAGAGAGTGGGGACCTCATACCACCAAGAAAGCAGCACTGGGAGCAGAGTGCGTCTTTTGGGCATGGGGCCCCTGCACCTGAGACTCTTCTCAACCAGGGGAAGATTGAGGACAGAGAGAGAGAGAGAGAGAAAGTCTTCCTCTGGAGCCGACACCCTGAATTTGGACTTTTAGCCTATTTTACTGTAAATAAATAAATTTCTCTTTGTTAAAGCCATCCACTTGTGGTATCTCTGTTATTGCAGCACTAGATGACCAAGACAGTGACCCTATAGGACAGAGTAGAACAGCTCCATGGACTTTCCAAGGGGCGCCTGGTGGATTTGAACAGCTGACCTTTTGGTTAACAGCTGTAGCTCTTAAACACTATGCCACCAGGGTTTCCGGGTGTCCATAGGTGGATGAATTTATTTTTGGGTTCTCAATTCTGTTCCATTGGTCTAAGTATCAGTTGTTGTACCAGTACCATGCAGTTAACTACTGTAGTTGTATTGTAATTCTGAGATCGAGTAGTGTGAGACCTCCTACTTTGTTCTTCTTCTTCAGTAATGTTTTACTCATCCAGGGACTCTTTCCTTTCATATAAAGTTGGCAATTAGCTTTTCCATCTCATAAAGAATACGGTTGGAATTTGGGTCGAGATTGCATTGTATCTATAGATTGCGTCAGGTAGTGTTGACATTTTCACAATGTAAAGTCTTCCTATCCATGAGCATGGTATGTTTTTCCATTTTTGAAAGTCTCTTTTGTTTTCCTGAAGTCGTGTTTTGTAGTTTTCTTTGTATAAGTCTTTTACATCCCTTGTAGGTTTATTTCTAACCATTTTATCTTTTGGGAAGCTATTGTAAATGGTAGTTTTCTTAATTCCCTTTACGGAGTTCTCTTTTTGGTGTAGAGGAATCTAAACTTTTGTATGTTGGTCTCATACCCTGTCACTTTGGTGAATCCTTCCTTCTATTAGTCCCAGTAGCTTTCTTGTGGGCTCTCTAGGGTTTTCTATGTATAGAATCATATCGTCTTTGAATAGAGATAGTTTTACTTCTTCTTTACCAATTTGGATGCTCTTTATTTTTCTTTCTTGTCTTATTGCTCTAGCTAGGACCTCCAGTACAATGTTGGATAAGAGTGGTGATAAAGGGCTTCCTTGTCTGGTTCCCATTCTCAGGGGGAATGCTGTTGGTCTCTCTCCATTGAGAATAACGTTGGCTGTTGGCCTGGTGTATATGCCCTCAATTATGTTGAGGAATTTTCCTTCTATTCTATTTTGGTGAGAGTTTTTATCAGTAATGGGTGTTGGACTTTATCAAATGCCTTTTCTGCATTGATTGAGATGATCATGTGATTCTTTCCCTTTGTTTTTTTTATTTGAACTTTAGATTTATAGAACAAACTAGAGTTTCATCAAACAGTACACACATTGTTGTATGACACTGGTTAACAACCCCACGACATGTCGACACTCTCCCTTCTCAACCCTGGGTTCCTTATTGCCAGCTTTCCTGTTCCCTCCTACTTTCCAGTCCCTGCCCCAGGGCTGGTGCACCCCTTTAGTCTTGTTTTTTTCCATGGGCCTGTTCAATCTTCAGCTGAATGGTGAACTTCAGGGGTGGCCTCATTACTAAGCTGAAAGGGTGTCCCCGGGTCATACTCTCTGGGTTTCTCCAGTCTCTGTCAGGCCAGCAAGTTTGGTCTTTCTTTTTGAGTTAGAACTTTGTTCTACATTTTTCTCCACCTCTGTCCCAGACCCACTATTGTGATCCCTGTCAGAGCAGTCGGTGGTAGTAGCCAGGCACCATCTAGTTTTACTGGACTCATTCTAGTGGAGGCCATGGTAGATGTGGTCCATGAGTCCTTCGAACTACTCTTTCACTTGTGTCTTTAGTTTTCTCCATTCTTCCTTGCCCCCAAAGGCATGAGACCAGTTGAGTGTTCTAGATGGCTGCTCACAGTCTTTTAGGACCCCAGAAGCTACTCACCAAAGTAGAATGTAGAACATTTTCTTTATAAATGATGTTAAGCCAATTGAGCTAGATGTTCCCTGAGACCTTGGTCCCAACAGCCCTCAGCCCAGCAATTCGTTCCCTCCGGGAGTTTGGGTCCATGGAGCTATCATGGCCCTGTCTTGTACAGGTTGTGCTGGCTTCCCCAGTATTGTGTACTGCCTTACCCTTCACAAAAGTGTTTATTAAGTGTTTTTCCATCCCCACTACTCCCCACCCTCATAAGCGTCAAAGATATTTTCTTTTTGTATGTAAACCTTTTCTTGTGTTTTTACAGTAGTGGTCTCATACAATATTTGTCCTTTTGTGATCGACTTATTTCACTGAGCATAATGCCCTCCAGATTCATCCATGTTATGTGATGCTTCACAGATTCATCGTTGTTCTTTAACGTTGCATAATACTCCATTGGAAAACCTGGTTGTGTAGTGGTTAAGTGTTACGGCTGCTAACCAAGAGGTTGGCAGTTCAAATCTGCCAGGTGCTCCTTGGAAACTCTATGAGGCAGTTCTACTCTGTCCTATAGGGTCACTATGAGTCTGAATCGACTCGACGGCAGCAGGTTTTTTTAATACTCCACTGTGTGTATGTACCACAGTTTGTTTATCCACTCATCTGTTGACGGGCATCTAGGTTGTTTCCATTTTTTTGCTATTGTGAACAATGCTGCAATTTTCTTTGTTTTTTTATGTGGTAGGTTACATTGATAATTATATTGAACCATCCTTGCAAAACTGGCATGAACTCCACTTAGTCATGGTGTCTTATTTTTTTGATATGCTGTTGGATCCCATCAGCTAGAATTTTGTTGACAATTTTTAATGTCAGTTGTTCACAAGGGATATTGATCTATAATTTTCTTTTTTAGTGGTGTCTTTGTCTGGCTTTTGTATCAGAGTTATGCTGACTTCATAGATGAATTTGTTTGTTTTCCAAATTCTGGAATAGTTTGAGTAGTGTTGGTGTCAAGTGTTCTCTGAATGTTCGGTAGAATTCTCTGGTGAAAACATCTGGGCCAGTAGTTTTTCATTGTTGTTTTCTTTTTTATGAATTCTTCAATTTTGTCTTTTGTCATGGGTTTGTTCATATTTTCTACCTCCGTTTGTGTTAGTTTAAGTAGGTAGTGTGTTTCTAGGAATTTGTCCATTTCCTGTAGGTTTTCAAATTTGTTGGAGTATAACTTTTCATAGTATTGCTATGATCCTTTTTATTTCAGCTTGTTTTGTTGTGATGTCACTCATCGCATTTTTTATTTGGGTTATTTTTATCTTCTTTTTTTCTTTTGTCAGTTTGGCCAGTGGTTTGTCAATTTTATTGATCCTTTCAAAGAACCAGCTTAGTCTTGTGGATTGTTTCAATTTTTTTTTTTTGTTTATTTCTGCTCTAATCTTTATTATTTCTTTTCTTCTGACATCTGTGACCTTCTTTTGCTGCTCTTTTTCTGTTTGAGTTGTAGATTTAAGGTATTGAAAAATTTGGCCCTTCTTTTTGGGTGTGTGTGTTTATTGCTATAACTTGGCTTCTGAGTACTGCTTTTGCTGTGTCACGAAGGCTTTAATATGTTGTATTTTCATTCTCGTTTGATTCTAGGAATTTTTTAAATTTCATTTTAAATTTCTTTTATGACAGTGGTTTTTAAGCATGGCATTGTTCAGTTTTCAAGTATTTGATTTTTTTCCTTGTTCTCCCTATTACTGATTTTTAATTTTACAACATTGTGATCTGAGAATATGCTTTCTATTATTCCTGTATTTTCAAATTCATTGACATTTGCTTTGTGGCCTAGGATATGGTCTCTTCTAGAAAATGGTCCATGTGTGGTGGAGAAGAATGTGTACTGCATGGCTGTTGGGTGGAGTGCTCTGTATATGTCTATGAGATCAAGTTGATTGATTGTACTATTTAGATCTTCTGTATCTTTGTCCAATTCTTTCTAGTTGTTCTGTCCATCATTGAAAGTGGTGTGTTAAAGTCTCCTACTATTATTGTAAAACCAACTATTTCTGTTTTCATTTCTGTTTGGGTTTGTTTTATGTATTTTGGAGCTCTGTCGTTGGCTGTGTAGATATTTATTATGGTTATGGATTGATCCCTTAATCATTTATAATGTCCTTCCTTGTCTCACATGATAGAGTTTGATTTTAAAGTATATTTTATTAGAGATTAATATTGCCACTCTGACTCTTTTTTGGTTATTGTTTGCTTGATATATTTTTTTCCATCCTTTGATTTTTAACCTCTTTATGTTTAAGGTGTGTCTCTTGTAGGTAATGTATTGATGGGTCATGTTTTCTTATCCATTCTGCCACTTTGTGCCACTTGATTGGTGCATTTAACCTGTTTACATTCAGTGTGATTATCAGTAGATATATATTTACTGCTGTCATTTTGTTATGCTTTTTTGGGAGGAGGGGAGATGATGTTGACACTTTCGTTTTCCACTTAATTTTCTGTGCTGACTTCTTTTTGTTTGTGGATTGTCTTCTCATTTCGTCTTTGTGGATTTATAGTTTACTTAGTCTTTTTTTATTTTCTTATTTTGGTAAGTAGGTTTGCTAATTTTCTTTGTGGTTACTGTGAGGCTTACCTTTATCATCTTATGCTTCAAACAGTTTGCTATTTTAAGATATCACCTTGACTTCCTCTGTAACTGCACCATTCATTCCCCTTTTTTGTTTCAAAGTTGTTGTTGATTTCAGATTGATGTCCCCGGTTCCCTGTTTTTGGTTCTGTAGCTTTATTTTGCTTTTGAGATTTCTCTATCTTGGTTGGCATCTTGTTGATGCCATCACGTAGCTTGCTCTCAGGTTGTCATTCTGCTGTTGTTTGTTCCCTATCCCAAGGACTCCTTTTAATATTTCTTGCAAAGATGGTCTGGTTTTTACAAATTCCCTTAATTTCTATTTATCTGGGAAGTCTTAATTATTTGAGAGACAGTTTTGCTGGGTATATGATTCTATGTTGGCAATTCTTTTCTTTCAGGGTTTTATATATGTCATCCATTACATTCTTGCCTGCATGGTCTCTGCTGAGAAATCAGAGCTTAGCCTCATTGGAGGCTCTTTGTAAGTGTTATTTTATTTTTCTAGAGCTGTTCTCAGAATTCTTTCTTTATCTTTGGACTTGGAAAGTTTGATTATGATATCTGTTGTTGATTTTCTTATGGGGTCTATGCTGTATGGGGTTCATGGAGCTTCTTGGATGGAAATATTCTCATCTTTCATGACACTGGTAATGTTTTCTTCCAGCAAATCTTCAAAAATTTTCTCTGTGCTTTTTTTGTTTTTGTTTTCTTTATTTTTTTTTGGACTCCTCCTTTTCTGGGATTCCCATCACACCTAAATTATTCCTCTTCATAGTGTCCCACAAAACTCTTAGGCCTTCTTCATTTTTTTTCATTCTTTTTTCTAATTATTCCTTAAAAAAATTGATATCAAGGATTTTGTCTTCTATTTCACTAATTCTTTCTTCCATTGTTTCAATTCTACTTCTATGTCATTCTACTGAGATATCTATTTCTGATGTTTTATTGTTAATATTCTGGATTTCTAACTGATGCTTTTGTATGATTTCTAATTGTCTATTTAATTTGTCATTTTGTCCTTGTATTGCTTTCCTGAATTGATCTAAGGTTTTGTCTGTTTTCCTTGATGTCTTCAAAGACTCTGTATATAAGCCTTTTGAATTCCTTACCACACAGTCCCGTTACCATCTCTTCCTCAGGAATATTTTCTGCCTCTTTATTTTGGTCATTTTGTTGAGCCATCTTGTCTTGTTTCTTTATATTATTGGGTATTATCTGTTAGCTCTGAAGCATTAATGTGTTGTTTTATTTATGATTTTTTTGTTTTCATTTGATTTATCAGCATGGGTGGGTTGGGTACTCCTTGACGATCACTTGCCTGGCAGCACAGGGGTGTTCACTTCCTGCCCTGAGTTGGGTGGAGAAACAGTGGGCAGGGCGAGCCTTCATAGCTGTTCACTGTACACGTGAGATGGCTGAGGTCATATGGGGCCAGGGCTATAGAGTGGAATAGGAATGCTCACAGTCACTCATCAGGTGGGTGGGCAATGGTCAAGAGGCAAGGCAGGTATCTAGGGGGTATTGAGGGATCCTTCTGATGGAGGAGGTGTGGGGTCACCAGCTGAGGGGTGCACAGGCACACTCTCTGACAGGAGAAGGGCAGGGTGGGCCACTGGGTGGAAGCATAAGCACCCTCTCTAGTGGGGGAGGGGCAGACTGGTAAGCCAGGGGGCCTACAGACACTTCCCACAACAGGAGAGGAGTGGGGCAGGTGACCGAGGTGAGCACAGCCACTCTCCCAGTTAGGGGAAGTGTGGGGCAGGTAGATGAGGGTCATGCAGGTGCTTTCTCTGGCGTCGGAGGGACAGGGCAGGTAGCTGGGCATCACACAGGCATTCTCCTGGGCAGGGAAAGTGTAGGGCAGGTGGCCAGGGATTGCACAGGAGCTCTTTCCAGCAGAGGAGGGGTGTAGCAGGGGCCAGGTGGGAGAAGTGTGGGATGGGGTGCCTAGATGGGCTCATGGTCCTCTCTCTGGTGGGGCAGGGGTAGGTCAGGCAGCTGAGGTTATGAAGCTGCTTTCCTGTGCAGGAGAGGGGCAGTGCAGGTGGCTGGGGGTCATGCCAGCTCTCTCTCCAGTATGGGAGGGGAGGACAGATGGCCAGAGAAGGGGTCAGCAAGAGAGAAAAAGAATGTGTTTGAGATTTGTCTATTGTTCTGTGCTCACCACTCATCCTAACAGTCAGGTACTGGTGCTGGAGAGTCACCCTGTCTCTGGGTCCTGGCTCCCTCCCTGGTCTGTGCATGCTGGGATCCCTGATGCTCTTGTCCTGCCTCCTGTACTTTCCCTCCTTAACTCCAGTTCAAGGTGAGCATCCTGCTCATCTTGCTTCACTCCAGTATGTCAACACAATTTCTCTGTCTCCTACTGGGAGTTCTGTGATGTTGTCTTCCTGTGTTCCTCACCCAGGATGGCTGCTGGCCTTGTCTCAAAATGGCCCTGCTGTGCCAGGCTGTCTGGCAGGGCACCTGTACTCTGTATCTCTCCCTTACGGCAACTCATTAAGTTTCTTTTTCCAACTGGTGTTTGATCTAATTCTATGTCCTTTCATTTGATGCTCAGGGTTCCAGGGCTGTCACCTGTATCTGTTTCACTTTGTTTCTCGGGTTTTTGCTAAAGAGGGATGGTGTGGTGCAACTGAATAGGCCACAATCTTGAATCCTCTCTTAGAGACAGATTATTATGTTCTGTCTTGAATTACATTTAGATTGAAGAACCTGTGACACAGTGGTTAAGCACTGGGTTGCAGTTCAAACCCACCCAGTGGCTCCACAGGAGAAAAGACATGGTGATCTGTTCCCATAAAGATTACAGTTTAGGAAACACTTTGGGGGAAGTTCTACTCTGTCACATGGGGTGGCTATGAGTCAGAACCAATTCAAAAGCACACAGCAACATAGCAACAATAGTTAGATTGACCACTGACTTATCAGTAGTAACTCTTTCCAGAAGACAGTAGATTCCAAAGTACTTAAATTCAAATAAGAATGTTCTTAGACAAATAACAACCAAGAGAATTTGTCACAAACAGACACTCACTAAAGGAAATTTAAAAGCCTATATTTAAGACAGAAAGTTATCCTAGATAGAAGGTCTAAAATACAAGACAATCAAGAGGAAAAAACGTGATAAATATGCAAGCAAGTGTAAATGACCATTGATTCTATTAAAAAAATATTATTATAAAGTATTATAACGTATTGTGAGAGTAAAAAAAAAAAAAGAGATAGATTTAAAATACCAGGCAACAATAGGTCAAAACAGGGATAAATGGAGTTAAAATGTTCATTGTGTATCCAGAAGATGAGTAAATATTTTGATTAAATTTAGACTTTGATAAGTCAAGGGTATATTGTATAATTTCTAGGATATCCACCACAAGAAGAGAAAAAAACAGTTTAAAATTTTCAGTAGAATACAGTAACATAAAAACAACATTTACTCAATTAAAGAAAAGTCAAGGAATGGGACAGGACAGAGTGAACAGATGCGATAAATATAAAGAACAAAATAAGAGAGTAGAAAGAAATCCTAATTTATCAATAATTAAAAAGAATGTAAATAGACTATATGCATTAGAGAAAAGATAAAAATTGTCACGTTGGAGTAAAAATAAGTCCGGTTACATACTGTTTATAAAAGAAATATCTAAAACATTAGAATATTGAAAGTAAGAGAATGGACAAAAAAGATCATTGGTGTGACCATATTAATATAAGACAAAATGATATTTAAGTAAAATAGCATACCTAGAGTTAATGAAGGTCATTTCATAATGCCAATAAACTAATTTCATTAGGAAGAAATGATCATTTTAAATGTATCTTCATCTAATAACATGACTTCAAAATATGTAAAGCAACTATTGACAGTACATCAACAATCGTAGTGAGGAACTTCAACATGTCTCTTAGTAATTGATGCATAACAAAAATGAGTAAGGATATAGGAGTTTTAACAACATAATTAACAACCCTGGACATTATGCAATAGGATACAGCATCAAACAACTACAGAATACAAATTATTTTTTAGCACAAGTGGAACATTTACAAAAATTGAACATATACCAAGTTTCAACAAATTGCAAAGGACTGAAAACATGTAGAATATTTTCTTTATTCGTAAATAATTTAGGTTAAAAGCCTATTATAAAAAGATAATATCTCCATGTATTTAATAATTAAGAAATACACTTCCAAGGAGGGGACAAGATAGTCAGACACTTCCGGTGAACCCTCTTACAACAAAGGCCTGAAAAAACAAGTGAAATGATTATATTTCTGCCAAGCTAAGAGCCCTGAACATCAAAGGCAAATTTAGAAAACGGACTGAGCAGGAGGCGGAGGGAGAGACAGTTCAGAAGTGTAGAGGAGTTGCCGGACCTGAATCACCAGGAACTCTCAGGCTGCAGTGGGCTGATGGTAGTGTTTGGCCGCAGTTTCCTCAGGGGGAAACAGCCAGCCACACAGCCTGCTCACACCTCCACAATGAGAGAAGAATGGCACTCTCAGCAAAAGTTAAGTACTTCCGTATATTTTACCGCACCCCCAGCTCCCAAGCCAGCTTCAGTGGCTGTTGATTTCTCTGGGCCTGAGATATGTTCTGCTGCGTGACTTGAGCCATTTTCCCAGCCTTGGAGAAGGACTAGGTTCACAACTGGGAGAAAACATAATCTGCCAGATCCACTAACCTGGGGAGCTTAGGACAGAAGACGCTCCTGTACAGGCATAAATGATCCGTGGGCTTTGAATACCTTTACCCCATGTGTGGACCTATGGTGCCTATTTCAGGCAAATAGGCCGTTGTTGTCAGACTGCAACTGTTTCAGTTGTGTGGTGGAGAGGTGGGTGTTTGATGTTTGACAATGCTTTGCCTGTTAAACAGGGTCCTCACCTACCCACATCAGGGGTCTAAGAACTGATGGCTCCACTCATGTAACCCAGCCACCCGTGAAAAGTGTCCGAGGATAACTGGTACCTCTCAGGCCTTACAACAAAAAACATTGGGTGTCCATGGTCCATCTGCAGAGCCCACCCATTTGTGTGCTCTAGGGAACAGGGATGTGCTTTCCTCTCAGACATTCGGGGAACAGTTGTCAGCCCCCTACCTTGTTCAGAGCATGACCCCCTGCAGCAACCAGATACTGGTATCTACACGTATCACCCCTGCCCCTCTAAGACTATAGGACAGAGCCTGTACCACCCACTTGATAACCAACTACCTAGACACCTGACCTGAATCCGTACAAGAAAGTTGAATGGACTCCTAGGCAGATATACCTGATAACAGCTCTAGCCTTCTGGTGACAGGATGTTAGAGCTTCAAAGGTGAAAATAATCAAGCTATCCCATTCAAACAACCTATTTGGGCACATCAAAACAAGACAAAGCAAGAAGCTAGGATACAGTAAGCAAACATAAAATAAACTAATAAAATAACTTATAGATGGCTTGGAGACAACAGTCAATATCAAATCACATAAAGAAGCAGACCATGATTGCTTCAGCAAGGTCTCAAAACAAAGAATCAAGGGATCTTCTGGATGAAGGTACCTTGCTGGAATTACCGGATGCAGAATACAAAGACTAATATACAGAACTCTTCAAGGCATCAGGAAGGAGATCAGGCAATATGCAGAACAAGCCAAGGAACAGAGATAAAACAGTGGAAGAAATTAAAAAGGTTATTCAAGAACATAATGAACAATTTAATAAGCTGCAAGAATCCATAAAGAGACAGGAATTAGAAATTCAGAAGATTATCAATAAAATTAGAGAATTAGACAACTCAATAGAAAGTCAGAGTAGCAGAATTGAGCAAGCGGGAGGCAGAATTTGGTGAGATTGAAGATAAAGTACTTGGCACTAATATATTTGAAGAAAGATCAGATAAAAGAATTAAAAAAATGAAGAAACCCTAAGACTCATGTGGGACTTCATCAAGAGAAATAACCTACAAGTGATTGGAGTACAAGAACAGGGAGGGATAACAGAAAATACAGAGAGAATTGTTGAAGATTTGTTGGCAGAAAACTTCCTTGATATCATGAAAGATGAGAAGATATCTATCCAAGATGCTCATTGAACCCTCCATGAGGTAGATGTTAAAAGAAAGTCACCAAGACATATTATAATCAAACTTGCCAAAACCAAAGATAAAGACAGAATTTTAAGAGCAGCTAGGGATAAATGAAGAGTCACCTACAAAGGAGAGCCAATAAGAATAAGCATGGACTACTCAGCAGAAACCATGCAGGCAAGAAGGCAATGGAATGACTTATATAAAGCATTGAAAGAAAAAAATTGCCAGCCAAGAATCATATATCCAGCAAAACAGTCTCTCAAATATGAAGGCAAAACTAGGATATTTCCAGATAAACAGAAGTTTAGGGAATTTGTATAAACCAAACCAAAACTACAAAAAAATACTAAAAGGAGTTCTCTGTTTGGAAAATCAATAATATCAGATATCAGCCAATGACTAGAACACAGGACAGAGCAATCAGATGTCAACCCAGATAGAGAAATCACAAAAATAAATCAAGATAAAAAAAAAAACCTCAAAACAGAAAACAGCGATGTCACTACATAAAAGAAGACCACATTAAAGCAACAAAGAGGGGCTAAGGAATGTAACCAAAGATCTTTCATAGAGAGAAGACGACAGGGCGATATAAAAAAATAAAAGCTAGGTTTAAACTTAGAAAAATAGGGGTAAATATTAAGGTAATCACAAAGAAGACTAACAATCCTATTCATCAAAATAAAATCCAAGAAAAAAATACTCAGCAGAAACAAAATCAACAATGATTAAGAGGAAAAGATAATATATGAAGATAAGCTACAGCACAAAAAAATTAAGTGGGAAAAAAAAACTGTCAACAACACACAAAAAAGGCATCAAGATGACGCACTAAACTCATAGGTATCCATAATTTCATTGAATATAAATGGACTAAATGCACCAATAAAGAGACAGAGAATGGCAGAATGGATAAAAACACATGATCCGTCTATATGCTGCCTAGAAGAGACACACCTTAGACTTAGAGACGCAAACAAACTAAAATTCAAAGGATAGAAAAAAAATATACCAAGCAAACAACAGTCAAAAAAGAGTAGGCGTGGCAATACTAATTTCTGACAAAACAGACTTTAAAGTTAAATCCACCATATAGGATAAGGAAGGACACTATGTGATGATTAAAGGGACAATATTCCAGGAGGATATAACCATATTAAATATTTATGCACCCAATGACAGGGCAGCAAGAGACATAAAATGAACTCTAACAGCATTGAAAAGTGAGATAGACAGCTCCACAATAATAGTAGGAGACTTCAACACACCACTTTTGGTGAAGGACGGAACATCCAGAGAAGGTCAATAAAGACATGGAAGGGTCTATATGCCACAATCAACCAAGTTGACCTCACAGACATATACAGAACACTCTACCCAACAGCAGCCAAGTATACTTTCTTTTCTAGTGCACATGGAACATTCTCTAGAATAGACCACATATTAGGCCATAAAGGAACCCTTAGAAGAATTCAAAATATTGAAATATTACAAAGCATCTTCTCTGACCATAAGGCCATAAAAGTAGAAATCAATAGCAGAAAAAACAGGGAAAAGAAATCAAACACTTGGAAACTGAACAATACCCTGCTCAAAAAAGACTGGATTATAGAAGACATTAAGGATGGAATAAAGA
The DNA here is from genome assembly GCF_024166365.1 of Elephas maximus indicus. Classification (NCBI taxonomy): domain Eukaryota; kingdom Metazoa; phylum Chordata; class Mammalia; order Proboscidea; family Elephantidae; genus Elephas; species Elephas maximus. The sequence continues at coordinate 170,175,079 of NC_064821.1, read as the reverse complement.
AATTCATAGAATCCAGTGAGAATGAAAACACTTCGTATCAGAACCTTTGGGATACAGCGAAAGCAGTGGCAGAGGTCAATTTGTATCCATAAATGCACACATCCGAAAAAGAAGAAAGGGCCAAAATCAAAGAATTATCCATACAACTTGAACAAATAGAAAGAGAGCAACAAAAGAAACCCTTAGGCACCAGAAGCAAATAATATAAATGAGAGCAGAATTAAATGAAATAGAAAACAGAAAAACAATTAAAGAGTTAACAAGACCAAAACCTGGTTCTTTGAAAAAAATTAACAAAATTGATAAACGATGGGCCAAACTGACAAAAGAAAAACAGAACAGGAAGCAAATAACCCGAATAAGAAATGAGAGGGTCGATATTACAACAGACCCAACTGAAATTAAAAGAATCATATCAGATTGCTACAAAAAATTGTACTCTAACAAATTTGAAGAAATGGATGAATTCCTAGAAACACACTACCTAGGTAAATTAACACAAAGAGAGCTAGAATAACTAAATAAACCCATAACAAAAGAAAAGATTAAAAAGGTAATCAAAAAACTCTCAAAAAAAAAAAAAAAAATCCCTGGCCCAGGTAGCTTCACTGAAGAGTTTAACCAAACTTTCAGAGAAAAGTTAACTCCACTACTACTAAATATATTTCAGGGCATAGAAACGTATGGAATACTCCCAAACTCATTCTATGAAGCCAGCGTATCCCTGATACGAAAACCAGGTAAAGACACCACAAAAAAGAAAATTACAGACCTATACCCCTCATAAACTTAGATGCAAAAATCCTCAACAAAATTTTGGCCAATAGAATTCAACAACATATCAAAAAAATAATTCACCATGACCAAGTGGGATTCATAACAGGTATGCAAGGATGGTTCAACATTAGAAAAAAAATTAACGTAATGCACCACATAAATAAAACAAAAGACAAGAAACATGATTTGATCAATTGATACAGAAAAGGCATTTGACAAAGTTCAACACCCGTTCATGATAAAAACTCTCAGCAAAATAGGAATAGAAGGAAAATTCCTCAACATGACAAAGGGCATTTATACAAAACCAGTAGCCAACATCATCCTAAATGGAGAGAGTCTTAAAGCATTCCCATTGAGATCGGGAACCCGACAAGCATGCCCTTTATCACCACTCTTATTCAACATTGTGTTGGAGGTCCTAGCCAGAGCAATTAGGCTACATAAAGAAATAAAGGGCATTCAGATTGGCAAGGAAGAAGTAAAAGTATCTCTATTTGCAGATGACATCATCTTTTACACAGAAAACCCTGAGGAATCCTCCAGAAAACTACTGAAACTAACAGAAGAGTTCAGCAGCGAATCAGGATACAAGATAAACATACAAAAATCAGTTGGATTCCTCTACGCCAACAAAAAGAACATTGAAGAGGAAATCACCAAATCAATGCCATTTACACTAGCCCCCAAGAAGATGAAATACTTAGGAATAAATCTTACCAGAGATGTAAAAGACTTATACAAAGAAAAATACAGTACACTTCTGCAAGAAACCAAAAGAGACCTACATACGTGGAAAAACACACCTTGCTCATGGATAGGAAGACTTAACATTATAAAAATGTCTATTCTACCAAAAGCAATCTATACATTTAATGCAATTCCAATCCAAATTCCAACAACATTCTTTAATGAGATGGAGAAACAAATCACCAACTTCATATGGAAGGGAAAGAGGCCCGGGGTAAGTAAAGCATTACTGAAAAAGAAGCACAAAGTGGGAGGCCTCACTCTACCTGATTTTAGAGAGTATTATACCGCCACAGTAGTCAAAACAGCCTGATACTGGTACAACAGATACATAGACCAATGGAACAGAATTGAGAATCCAGACATAAATCCATCCACATATGAGCAGATGACATTTGACAAAGGCCCCAAAACAGTTAAATGGGGAAAAGACAGTCTTTTTAACAAATGGTGCTGACATAACTGGATATCTATCTGCAAAAAAAAAAAAAAAGAAACAAGACCCATACCTCACACCATGCACAAAAATGAGCTCAAAATGGATCAAAGACCTAAATATAAAATCTAAAATGATAAAGATCATGGAAGAAAAAATAGGGAGACCACCAGAAGCCCTAATACATGGCATAAACAGTATACAAAATGTTACTAACAATGGAAAAGAGAAGTTAGTTAACTGGGAACTGCTAAAAATCGAACAGCTATGCTCATCCAAAGACTTCACCAAAGAAGTAAAAAGATTACCTACAGACTGGGAAAAAGTTTTTAGCTATGACATTTCTGATCAGTGTTAGATCTCTAAAATCTACATGATACTTCAAAAACTCAATTACAAAAAGACAAATAACCTAATTAAAAAATGGGCAAAGGATGTGAACAGGCGCTTCACTAAAGAAGACACTCAGGTAGCTAACAGATCCATGAAGAAATGCTCACGGTCATTAGCCACTAGAGAAATGCAAATCAAACTATAATAAGATTCCATCTCATTCCAACAAGGCTGGCATTAATCCAAAAAACACTAAATAACAAATATCGGAGAGGTTGTGGAGAGACTGGAACACTTATACACTGCTGGTGGGAATGTAAAATGGTACAACCACTTTGGAAATCGATTTGGCACTTCCTTACAAAGGTAGATATAGAGCTACCACACGATCCACAGCAATCCCATCCCTTGGAATATATCCTAGAGAAATAAGAGCCTTTACATTAACAGATATATGCATACCCATGTTCATTACAACACTGTTTACAATAGCAAAAAGATGGAAGCAACCAAGGTGCCCATCAACGGTTGAAAGGATAAATAAATAAATAAATAATCTCAATAAGTGCAGAAAACTAATAAAATCTCACATGATTTTTTTTTATTAACTTTTATTGAGCTTCAAGTGAACGTTTACAAATCAAGTCAGACTGTCACATATAGGTTTATATACACCTTGCTCCGTACTCCCACTTGCTCTCCCCCTAATGAGTCAGCCCTTCCAGTCTCTCCTTTCGTGACAATTTTGCCAGCTTCCAACTCTATCCTCCCATCACCCCTCCAGAAAGGAGATGCCAACACAGTCTCAAGTGTCCACCTGATATAATTAGATCACTCTTCATCAGCATCTCTCTCCTACCCACTGTCCAGTCCCTTTCATGTCTGATGAGTTGTCTTCGGGAATGGTTCCTGTCCTGGGCCAACAGAAGGTTTGGGGACCATGACCGCCAGGATTCCTCTAGTCTCAGTCAGACCATTAAGTATGGTCTTTTTATGAGAATTTGGGGCCTGCATCCCACTGATCTCCTGCTCCCTCAGGGGTTCTCCGTTGTGCTCCCTGTCAGGGCAGTCATCGATTGTGGCCGGGCACCAACTAGTTCTTCTGGTCTCAGGATGATGTAGGTCTCTGGTTCACGTGGCCCTTTCTGTCTCTTGGGCTCTTAGTTACCGTGTGACCTTGGTGTTCTTCATTCTCCTTTGCTCCAGGTGGGTTGAGACCAATTGATGCATCTTAGATGGCTGCTTGTTAGCATTTAAGACCCCAGACGTCACACTTCAAAGTGGGATGCAGAATCACATGATTTTTTTTTAAGTCTCAGGAAACCAGGAACAGAAGAGAAAATTTAGTTCTTAATTTCATTTACTTTGACTTTCACTTATAGAATTTCTACTTGGTTCTTTCTTATAGATTCCAATTATGTGATAAAATTCTGTATCTTAGTCATCTAGTGCTGCTATAACAGAAATACCACAAGTGGATGGCTTTAACCAAGAGAAATTAATTTATTCACAGTAAAGTAGGCTAAAAGTCCAAAATCAGGGTGTCAGATCCAGGGGAAGGCTTTCTCTCTGTCAGCTCTGGAGGAAGGTCCTTGTACTCAGTCTTCCCATTGTTGAGGAGTTTCTCGGGAGCAGGGACCCCCGGTCCAAAGGACACGCTCTGCTCTTGGTGTTGCTTTCTTTGATATGAGGTCCCAAGCTCTCTGCTTGCTCTTAAGAGATAAAAGGTGGTACAGGCCACACCCCAGAAAAATTCCCTTTACATTGGATCAGGGATGTAACTTGGGTAAGGATGGTGTTACAATCCCATCCTAACCCTTTCAACATAAAATTGCAATCACAAAATGGAGGACAACCACAGAATACTAGGAATCATGGCCTAACCACGTTGATATACACATCTTTGAGGGGACATAATTCAATCCATGAAATCTTTTCCTTTATTTTCTCAGCCTTTTCCTCTATTATATTCAACATAGTTACTGTAAAGTTCTTGTCTGGAATGACCAATATCTGGATAACCTCTTGGTCTATTTCAATTATCTATTTTTTCCTTTGATTTTAGGTCATTTGACTCTCTCTTGGCACGCCTGGAAATTTTTGTTTGAACGCCAAACGCTATATATTAAAGAATTGAGAAGCCTCTGTGTGACATTCTTTCCTTTACATTTTTCCCTACTGAACATTCAGAATGGGGCTGATCATACTAATTCAATCATTGGCTCGAGGAGTTGTGCCACTTGGTAAGCCTCTGACCACTTCTGTTTCTCCTCCATTTCTGTGACATGACTCTCAGGGGCCAGGTGTGTTCCCTGGGCTCCCACCTCCTGATACGTTCTGAACAAAAATCCTTTTTTTTTTTTTTTTCTCAAGCATTACCAGAGATTCTACTCTGATTTTTAAAGGCCCTTTTTTTTTTCTTTTTTTTAATTTATAGCTTCCTCTCCTGTGCAACTTCAGGACTTAGCAAATGTCTTAAGGAGAAAACTAGCTAAGTATCAAACCGAATTCTCTGTCTCTTCTTATTTGGACTCTGTCCCTCAAGTATTTACTTTTTGTTTTTCACCCTCCATGACACTGGCAAAAGCTCTTCTGTTCCTCTGCCTCTTGGTAGTAGCCCTTTGCCTGAACTCTTTACTTGGATCTTCAGCTGCTAGCCCTACATCCAAGATTGGCAAATGTCCAAAGGGGAAAGCAGTTGTGAAATATCTGGTCAATTCTCCACAGTCCCCCTTTTTCTTAGATTTTGGACCCTGAAGTCATGACTGCCTCTTTAGCTCTTTGATGCTTTCTTACACACACACACACACACACACACATATATACTTATTTTTTTAATCCATGTATTCTAGCTGTTTTTTTAATAATTTTTATTGTGCTTTAAGTGAAAGTTTACAAATCAAGTCAGTCTCCCACACAGAAACTTATATACACCTTGCTAAAAAAAAAACCATACTGCCAATTGCTCTCCCCCTAATGAGACAGGGTGCTCGCTCCCTCCACTCTCTCTTTTAGTGTCCATTTCACCAGCTTCTAACCCTCTCTACCCTCTCATCTCCCCTCCAGACAAGAGATGCCAAAACATTATCAAGTGTCCACCTGATCCAAGAAGCTCACTCCTCACCACCATCCCTCTCAAACCCATTGTCCAGTCCAATCCATGTCTGAAGAGTTGGCTTCGGGAATGGTTCCTGTCCTGGGCCAACAGAGGGTCTGGGGGCTATGAACACTGGGGTCCTTCCAGTCTCAGTCAGACCATTAAGTCTGCTCTTTTTATGAGAATTTGGGGTCTGCATCCCACTGCTCTCCTGCTCCCTCAGGGGTTCTCTGTTGTGTTCCCTGTCAGGGCAGTCATTGGTTGTAGCCAGGCACCATCTAGCTCTTCTGGTCTCAGGATGACGTAGTCTCTGGTTTATGTGGCGCTTTCTGTCTCTTGGGCTTGTAATTACCTTGTGTCCTTGGTGTTCCTCATTCGCCCTTGATCCAGATAGGTTGAGACCAATTGATGCATCTTAGATGGCCGCTTGCTAGTGTTTAAGACCCCAGACGCCTCTCTCCAAGGTGTGATGCAGAATGATTTCTTAATAGATTTTATTACACCAATTGACTTAGATGTCCCCTGTAACCATGGTCCCCAAACCCCTGCCCCTGCTACGCTGGCCTTCGAAGCATTCAGTTTATTCAGGAAACTTCTTTGCTTTTGGTTTAGTCCAGTTGTGCTGACCTCCCCTGTATTGTGTGTTGTTTTTCTCTTCACCTAAAGTAGTTCTTATCTACTATCTAATCAGTGAATACTCCTCTCCCATCCTTCCTCCCTCCCCCCTCCTGTAGCCACAAAAGAATGTTTTCTTCTCAGTTTAAACTATTTCTCAAGTTCTTATAATAGTGATCTTGTACAATATTTGTCCTTTTGCAACTAATTTCACTCAGCCTAATGCCTTCCAGGTTCCTCCATGTTATGAAATATTTCACAGATTCCTCACTGTTCTTTATCGATGTGTAGTGTTCCATTGTGTGAATATACCATAATTCATTTATCTATTCATCCATTGATGGACACATTGGTTGGTTCCATCTTTTTGCTATTGTAAACAGTGCTGCAATAAACATGGGCATGCATATATCTGTTCGTGTAAAGGCTCTTATTTCTCTAGGATATATTCCAAGGAGTGGGATTGCTGGATTATATGGTAGTTCTATTTCTAGCTTTTTAAGGAAGCACCAAATCGATTTCCAAAGTGGTTGTACCATTTTACATTCCCACCAGCAGTGTGTAAGTGTTCCAATCTCTCCACAGCCTCTCCAACATTTATTATTTTGTGTTTTTTGGATTAATGCCAGCCTTGTTGGAGTGAGATGAAATCTCATTGTAGTTTTGATCTGCATTTCTCTAATGGCTAATGATCATGCACATTTCCTCATGTATCTGTTAGCTACCTGAATGTCTTCTTTAATGAAGTGCCTATTCATATCTTTTGCCCATTTTTTAATTGTGTTATTTGTCTTTTTGTGGTTGAGTTTTTGCCGTATCACGTAGATTTTTAGAGATCAGACACTGATCAGAAATGTCATAGCTAAAAACTTTTTCCCAGTCTGTAGGTGGTCTTTTTACTCTTTTGGTGAAGTCTTTGGATGAGCATAGGTGTTTGATTTTTAGGAGCTCCCAGTTATCTAGTTTTTCTTCTGCATTCTTAATAATGTTTTGTATACTGTTTATGCCATGTATTAGGGCTCCTAAGGTTGTCCCTATTTTTTCTTCCATTATCTTTATCATTTCAGATTTTATATTCAGGTCTGTGATCCATTTTGAGCTCATTTTTGTGCCTGGAGTGAGGTATGGGTCTTGTTTCATTTTTTTGCAGATGGATATCCAGTTATGCCAGCACCATTTGCTAAAAAGACTGTCTTTTCCCCCATTTAACTGTTTTGGGGCCTTTGTCAAATATCAACTGCTCATATGTGAATGGATTTATGTCTGGATTCTCAGTTCTGTTCCATTGGTCCATGTATCTGTTGTTGTACCAGTACCAGGCTGTTTTGACTACTGTGGCGGTATAATAGGTTCTGAAATCAGGTAAAGTAATGTCTCCCACTTTGTTCTTCTTTTTCAGTAATGCCTTATTTATCCTGGGCCTCTTTCCCTTCCCTATGAAATTGGTAATTTGTTTCTCCATCTCATTAAAAAACATCGTTGGAATTTGGACCGGAATTGCATTAAATGTATAGATCGCTTTTAGTAGAATAGACATTTTTATAATGTTAAGTCTTCCTATTCATGAGCAAGGTATGTTTTTCCACTTATGTGGGTCTCTTTTGGTTTCTTGCAGAAGTGTACTGTATTTTTCTTTGTATAAGTCTTTTACATCTCTGGTAAGATTTATTCCTAAGTATTTCATCTTCTTGGGGGCTAGTGTAAATGGCATTGATTTGGTGATTTCCTCTTCAATGTTCTTTTTGTTGGCGTAGAGGAATCCAACTGATTTTTGTATGTTTATCTTGTATCCTGATTCGCTGCTGAACTCTTCTGTTAGTTTCAGTAGTTTTCTGGAGGATTCCTCAGGGTTTTCTGTGTAAAAGATGATGTCATCTGCAAATAGAGATACTTTTACTTCTTCCTTGCCAATCTGAATGCCCTTTATTTCTTTATGTAGCCTAATTGCTCTGGCTAGGACCTCCAACACAATGTTGAATAAGAGTGGTGATAAAGGGCATCCTTGTCTGGTTCCCCATTTCAAGGAGAATGCTTTCAGGCTCTCTCCATTTAGGGTGAAGTTGGCTGTTGGCTTTGTATAAATGCCCTTTGTCATGTTGAGGAATTTTCCTTCTATTCCTATTTTGCTGAGAGTTTTTATCATGAACGGGCGTTGAACTTTGTCAAATGCCTTTTCTGCATCAATTGATCAAATCATGTTTCTTGTCTTTTGTTGCATTACGTTAATTGTTTTTCTAATGTTGAACCATCCTTGCATACTGGGCCATGATGAATTGTTTTTTTGATATGTTATTGAATTCCATTGGCTAGAATTTTGTTGAAGATTCTTGCATCTACATTCATGAGGGATATAGGTGTATAATTTTCTTTTCTTGTAGTGTCTTTACCTGGTATTGGCATCAGGGGTATGCTGGCTTCATAGAATGAGTTTGGTAGTATTCCATCCTTTTCTATACTCTGAAATACCTTCAGTAGTACTGGTGTTAACTCTTCTCTGCAAGTTCGGTAGAACTCTGCAGTGAAGCCGTCCGGGCCAGGGCTTTTTTTTATTGTTGTTGGGAGTTTTTTGATTAACTTTTCAATCTCTTCTTTTGTTATGGGTCTGTTTAGTTGTTCTACCACTATATGTGTTAGTTTAGGTAGGCAGCGTGTTTCTAGGAATTCATCATTTGTTCCAGGTTTTCAAATTTGTTTGAGTACAATTTTTCATGGTAATCTGCTATGATTCTTTTAATTTCAGTTGGGTGTGTTGTAATATCACCCATCTCATTTCTTATTTGTGTTATTTGCTTCCTCTCCTGTTTTTCTTTTGTCAGTTTGGCCAATGGTTTATCAATTTTGTTGATTTTTTCAAAAAACCAGCTTTTGGTTTTATTAATTCTTTCAGTTGTTTTTCTGTTTTCTATTTCATTTAGTTCTGCTCTAATTTTTATTATTTGTTCTCTTCTGGTGCCTAAATGTTTCTTTTGTTGCTCTCTTTCTATTTGTTCAAGTTGTAGGGATAATTCTTTGATTTTGGCCCTTTCTTCTTTTCGGATGTGTGCATTTATGGTTACAAATTGACCTCTGACTGCTTTCGCTGTGCCCCAAAGGTTCTGATAGGAAGTGTTTTCATTCTCACTGGATTCTATGAATTTCTTTATTCCATCCTTAATGTCTTCTATAATCCAGTCTTTTTTGAGCAGGGTATTGTTCAGTTTCCAAGTATTTGATTTCTTTTCTCTGCTTTTGCTGTTATTGATTTCTACTTTTATGGCCTTATGGTCAGAGAAGATGCTTTGTAATATTTCAATGTTTTAGATTCTGCTAAGGCTTGCATTATGACCTATATGTGGTCTATCCTAGAGAATGTTCCCTGTGCACTGGAAAAGAAAGTATACTTGCTTCCTGTTTCATGGAGTATTCTGTATATGTCTATGAGGTCAAGTTGGTTGATTGTGGCATTTAGATCTTCCGTGTCTTTATTGAGCTTCTTTCTGGATGTCCTGTCCTTCACCAAAAGTGGTGTGTTGAAGTCTCCTACTATTATTGTGGAGCTGTTTATCTCACTTTTCAATGCTGATAGAGTTTGTTTTATGTATCTTGCAGCCTTGTCATTGGGTATGTAAATATTTAATATGGTTATATCGTCTTGGTGTATTGTCCCTTTAATCATTATATAGTGTCCTTCTTTATCCTTTCTGATGGATTTAACTTCAAAGTCTTTTTTGTGAGAAATTAATATTGCCACTTCTGCTCTTTTTTTATTTTTGTTTGCTGATATATTTTTTCCACCCTCTGCGTTTTAGTTTGTTTGTGTCTCTTAAGTGTAAGACATGTCTCTTGTAGCCAGCATATAGACAGATCTTGTTTTTTAATCCATTTTGCCACTCTCCCTCTCTTTATTGGTGCATTTAGTCCATTTTCATTCAGGGTAATTATGGACAGCATGAATTTAGTGCTATCATTTTGATGTCTTTTTTTGTGTGTTGTTGACAGTTTCTTTTTCCCACTTAATTTTATGCGCTGAGTAGATTATCTTTATATATTGTCCTTTACTTATATTTGTTGTTGTTGATTTTATTTCTGCTGAGTTTATTTTTTTCTTGTATTTTATTTTGATGAGTAGGGTAGTTTGTCTCCTTTGTGGTTACCTTATTATTTACCCCTATTTTTCTAAATTTAAAAGTAACTTTTTTTTCTTTGTATCACCGTATCTTCCTCTCCATATGGAAGGTGTATGATTACATTTCTTAGTCCCTCTTTATTATTTTAATGTTGTCTTCTTTTATATACTAACATTGCTGCTACCCTGTTTTGAGCTTTTTTTTTATATATATATAATCTTGATTTATTTTTTTAGAGTTCCCTGTCTGGGTTGACTTCTGGTTGCTCTGCCCAGTGTTCTAGTCTTGGGTTGATATCTGATATGATTGATTTTCTAACCAAAGAACTCCCTTTAGTATTTCCTGTAATTTTGATTTGCTTTTTGCAAATTCCCTAAGCTTTTATTTATCTGGAAATGTCTTAATTTTACCTTCATATTTAAAAGACAGTGTTGCTGGATATATGATTCCTGGCAGGCAATTTTTTTCCTTCAAATTTTCGTTTATCCCTCGCTGCTCTTATAATTCTCTCTTTATCTTTCATTTCGGCAAGTTTGATTATAATATGTCTTGGTGACTTTCTTTTAACATCTACCTTATGTGGAGTTTGATGAACATCTTGGATAGACATCTTCTCATCTTTCACGATATCAGGGAAGTTTTCTGCCAACAAATCTTCAACAATTTTCTCTGTATTTTCTATTATCCCTCCCTGTTCTGGCACTCCAATTGCTCGTAGGTTATTTCTCTTGATACTGTCCCACATGATTCTTAAGGTTTCTTCATTTTTTTTAAATTCTTTTATCTGATTTTTCTTCAAATATATTAGTGCCAAGTGATCTATCTTCGAGTTCAGAAATTCTCTCTTCTACTTGCTCAATTCTGCTCCTCTGACTTTCTATTGAGTTGTCTGATTCTGTAATTGTATTGTTAATCTTCTGAATTTCTGATTGCTGTCTGTCTATGGATTTTTCCAGCTTACTAAACTTTTCACTATGCTCCTGAATAATCTTTCTAATTTCCTCAATTGCTTTATTTGTGTGTTCCTTGCCTGGCTCCGTGCAGTGCCTCATTTCCTTCCTGATGTCTTGAAGTGTTGAGTACATTAAACCTTTGTATTCTCGCTCTGGTAATTCCAGGAATGCATTTTCATCTAGACGATCCCTGGATTCTTTGTTTTGAAAGCTTGTTAAGGTGATCATGGTCTGTTTCTTTATGTGACTTGATATTGACTGTTGTCTCCGAGCCATCTATAAGTTATTGTATTAGTTTATGCTTGCTTACTGTGTTGTAGCTCCTTGCTCTGTTTTGTTTGGTATGCCTCTATGGGTTGCTTGAGTGAGCTAGCTTGATTATTTTCACCTTTGGAGCTCTGACATCCTGTCCCCAGATGCCTAGAGTTGTTATCAAGTATATCAGTCTAGGATTCCATTCACTTTTCTCGTATGAATTCAGCTCAGGTTTCCAGGTAGCTGGTCATCAAGTGTGTGGTATAGGCTCTGTCCTACAGTCTTAGAGGGGGAGGGTGATTGGTGTATATACCGGTATCTGATTGCAGCAGGGGGTCATGCTCTGAGCAAGGCAGGAGGCTGAGAACTGACCCCCGAGTGTTTTTGAGGAAAGTGCACCCCTGTTCCCTAAAGCATGCAGGTGGTTGTGTTCTGCAGGTGGGCCGTGGGCACCCAAAGTTTTTGGTTGTAAGGACTGGAAGGTACCAGTTATCTTTGGACCCCTGTCGTGGGTGCCTGCATGACCTGAATGGAGCTACCAGTCCTTAGGTCCCTGATTTGGGTAGGTGAGGTCCTTGTTTAATAGGCAAAGCAATGTGAAACATCAAACACCCACCTCTCCACCGCAGAGCTGAAATGGTTGGAGTTTGCCAACAAGGGCCTATTCTCCCAAAATAGGCCCACACAGGTCCATGCAGAAGGGAAAGGTGCTCAAAGTCCTCAGACTGTTTTTGTCTGGACAGGAGCCACTTCTGTCCTTAGCTCCCCTGGTTAGTGAAGGTAGGAAATTATCTTTTCCCCCAATTGCAAATTTTTTCCTTCTCCAAGGCCGGGAGGATGGCTCTAGGTGCTCAACAGGGCCTATCACAGGCCCAGGGAATTCAGCCACTGAAGCTGGCTTGGGTGTGGGGGGGGGGCACAGTAAAATATATGCAAGTAGTTAGCTTTTGCTAAGAGTGCCGTTCTTCTCAGGTTACGGAGGTGTTTGTAGGCTGTGTGGCTGGCTGCTTCTCTCTGAGGAAACTGTGACTGAACACTAGTATCAGCCCACCACCACCGCCACTCCAGGAATGGTGTCCGAGGGCTCCCCATGATTCAGGTCCTGTAACTCCTCTCCGCTTCTGAACGGTCTCTTCCTCCACCTGCCCCTCAGTTCGTTTTCTAAGCTTACCTTTGAAGCTCAGGGCTCCCAGCTTGTCACAAATATACTCGTTTCACTTGTTTATTCAGGTCTTTGTTGTAAAGAGGGCTCACCGGAAGTGTCTGTCTATTCTGCCATCTTGGCTCCGCCTCCTATCCTAGCTATTTTTTTTAGGAGCACTGTTATGCTGCAAGCTTCTCCATTATTGTTTGGAAGCAGAAATTTAAAAAAAGAAGGACTCTTTAAAATATGATTAAAAATAACTCTAAAACTATTATAGCAAATATCAAACCAAATAGTGACCCATTTGAAAACGGTGCAATCAGGAGTAAGATCTCTATTTCTTCCCAAAGCGGTAGTAAATCAAAAAGTGGCAGTACAGCAAGAAAAAGAAATAAGGGATAAAGAATGGAGTGGATGAAACAAAAGTTTTATTCTTCATAGATGCCATGACTATAAAGGTATAAAATACAACAGCATTTACAGATAAGCTCTTAGAATTAATAAGACAGCTTGGCAATGATATTGGACATAAAATCAATATACTAAAATCAATTTTATTTCTAAATACCAGCAACAGACAATGGTAGAAAAAAAGAGATCACATGTATAATTGCATCCAAAAAATTGAACACTTAAGATTAAAGCTGACAAAAGATATGCAAGACCTTTACACAAAAATTATCAAATTTTTTTGAAATGCTAAATAATAGAAATACACTGTGTACCCGTGGAGAACTCTATCATAGTCACTAATTGGAAGACACAATATTTTATATGTGTGTATTCTTCCCAAATTGGTTTATAGATTCAAAGCAATTCCAATAAAAATCTCAACAAAAAATTTTGGTGGAACTTGACAATCTGGTTCTATAGTTTATATGTAAAAACAAAAGGCTGAGAACAACTGAGGTAATTTTTGAAGAAAAAGGACAAAGTTGGAGAAACTACTCTATAAATGTTGATACATACTGCAAAACAATAGTTACAGTAATTATAATAGTTTTTTAGTGCATCGACAGGAAAACAGACCAGTGAAACAGATTAGAGAGTTCAGAAGGATACCTATTCTTATATGACACTTGATGTATACCCAAACCCAGCTGCTGTTGAGTCAATTCCAACTTAGGCAACCCCATGCATGTCAGAGCAGAACTGTACTCCACAGGATTTTCAATGGCTGAGTTTTCAGAAGTAGATTGCCAGGCCTTTCTTCTGAAATGCCTCTAGGTGGCCTTGAACCATCAATGTTTCAGTTAGCAGCCATATATGTTAACCATTTATACCACCCAGGAACACAGTTGAGCTTTTAGGCCAATGGTGAAAGAAGGGTGTTTTTAACCAGTGGTCCTGTAACCGAATGAGGGTTCTTGTCCTGTCTTATTAGCTGATTGAAATAAGACAGATGCCACATCACCAGTTGCAAGGGAAACAGAAAGTGGAAATTTATTGTCTATGTGGACAAGGAGCAACATGGGATCTAGCAACTATAAGGCCACCCGTGCTTCCTGTCTGAGGGGGCTGGGGAACTTTTTATTTCCAGTGGTGTCTGGGGGTTGGGTTTGGTGCCCAAAACTCTCCTCCCTTAGCCCTCCTGTGTCCACATTTGGAGGTCCAGATGTTGAATCATGTCGGTGATGTTCAGGTCCAAGGACAGATTTGAGGACAGAGCTCTTCAGGTCCTGCACATACTGGAAAATCTGGTTCACCCTTGTGTGGGATTTTGCACCAAATTCAAACTGCAGTTAGGGCCGCAGTATGGTCAGGCCAAACCACAGTTAGAAGCCATGGCTTGGCGGGCTGTGAAGGGAGGAACCACAGTGGGGGGGGAGGGTCTCAACGGACTCTTCAATTCCCTCTTGAACAGGTTCCTTTTAATTTTAAAAGGGGTTCAGAGCTGAAGGTATCATCTCCTGTAGCTTCTTCCTGCTGGCTAGGTGCACTGGCATAGAACTGGGCTCTAGCTGGAACCTGCTTGAGGGAGATGGGGTAATATCCCCATCACAGCATCATCTGTAGGTGGAACTTCTGAAGCCTGAAAGACACAAACTTTACTAAAAGGTTAAACAAATGAGGTTCAAATACAAGCAGCAGGATGACCATGGCCAAGGATCTTAGAAGGGGAAGACACCATGTTAAGTTCAAGATTGCTGCCTTTACTATATCTCAGATATCCTGTGAAGTTGGGCCTTGGTTGAACTTGTGTAGCCATTTACTAGGGAGGGACTAGAACCCTCCCCAAGAGACCAGGAACCCTATTATCGTATCTGCCCCAGTTAGGATTAAACCAGGTGCCCTCTTTAGTCTATAACCTGAGGCTCAGCTGGAGGCCCAGTACATTCGGACACTGGTGTCTGAGAGGAACAAAAATCTTAGGGAACATTGACCAGTGGTTGTGACAGGGCCAATGTAAGGAGTTGTCCATCTACAGCCAGGACAATGACAAGCCTGGCTGAGGTCACCCAGGCATAAGCTGGACCCACTCACTCAGACACATCTGCCGGGGGCACACAAGGATTTAGTGATGACACAGCCACTGAGCGTGGCACCAGCTCGCTGGAGCCAAGTGTCACTCCATAAGTTCAGGGCCAGGGACTACAAAGCCCAGGTCGGCACGCAGGGCTTTGGTATTTTATTTATTTATTTATTTATTTATTTATTTATTTTTGAGGCATTGTAAATGTGTTTCGAAGATAATTGAGTGTGCCCAGTGGCGTAGGCCCCATGTGGTTGGGCAAGCAATAGTTGAGGAGCAAATAAAAAGTTCTTGGGAAATTCTTGGATATCTTCAATATCTTCTCTCAGTGGGTGTCCCTGTGCAACAGACTTGGTTGGTCAGATTGGTCTGGAGATACTTTGTCTCATTCTAATTGTCTTGGGTTTTAGCAGTGGAGTCAGTGAGACCCTGGATGGTCTGTTGGACAAAGTTTCTATTCCAGGCACCAAACCCAACCCCCTTCACTTTGAATCTGGGCTACCCATAGCTTAGGTCAGCCAAGCAATTTCAGGTTATAAACTGACTTTGAGTTGGTTCCTGACCAGTGCTGCCCCCAAGTGTCTGGCAAAAGTAAACATAAAGCTGTTCTGACAGAAGGAACTTCCATCTGAGATTTGAGGAAATTCTCAAAGACAATTTTTGAAGGTTAATGACCAGCTATCAGCCAAAGATAAAAAGGCAAACAATCAATAATGCAACATCAGTTAGAGTCAACAAAAACAACAGGTAGCAGAAATGGACCCACACAGATAAGATATTGGAATTACCAAATGAAGATTTTAAAATAAATATGCTTGCTATGTTTAAAGAAATCACAACCTTTAAAACACTTACAGGAAAATATCAAAGTGTCTTAGTCATCTGGTGCTACTATAACAGAAATATCTCAAGTGGATGGTTTTAACAACAGAAATTAATTTTCTCACGGTCTAATAGGTTAAAGTCCAAATTCAAGGTTTCAGCTCCAGGGGTCTGCTTTCTCTCTCTGTTGGCTCTGGAGGAAGATGCTTTTCCTCAATCTTCCCCTGGTTGAGGAGCTTCTCAGGTGCAGGGACCCCAGGTCTAAAAGACACACTCTGCTCCCAGTGCTGCTTTCTTGATGGTATGAGGTCCCCAACTCTCTACTTGCTTCCCTTTCTTTTTTATCTCTTGAGATATAAAAGGTGGTGCAGGCCACACCTCAGGGAAAATCCCTTTGCACTGGATCAGGGATGTGACCTGGGTAAGGGTGGTGTTACAATCCCACCCTAGTCCTTTTAACATAAAACTATAATCACAAAATGGAGGACAACCAACAATGCTGGAAATCATGGCCCAGCCCAATTGATACACACATTTTTGGGGGGACGTATTTCAATCCATGACACAAAGTAACAGAATGTATGAAAAATGACTAGTATATTTCCAGAAATTAAAAACACAACAAATAAAATTTCAGTGGATGCATTTTGCAGCATAACGGAAAATTAGTGAATTAGAAAATAGAGCAGAATATATTGTTTGTAAAGCAGATTAGAGAGACATAAAGACGGAAATACTAAAAAAATTAAGGATTCAGCAACAATGAAAATTATAGCTATTTTCGCTCATGAAGATAGATACAAAAATCCTAAACAAAATATTAGCAGACTTAGTGGTGGAATAATGAATAAAACATCATGATAAAGTTAAATTTATCTCAGGAATTTATTAGGAAATCAATGTAGTTCACCATATTAACCAAATAAAGGAGAAAAATCTATGGTCATCTCAATAGATGCAGAAAAAGCATTTGATAAAATTTAACTTCCACTGATTATTAAAACAAACAATTCTTTTTTTTTATTAAATGTTGGAATTTGGTAATTTTTAAAAAACATTGTTCATAATTTAAGAAACATTTTGCATATGATTCAGCCTTCGGGAGCATGAGTGTGTTTTAATTAATTTTTGTGCTTTAAGTGAAAGTTTACAAATCAAGTCAGTCTCTCATACAAAAATTTATATATACCTTGCTGTACACTCTTAATTGCTCTCCCCCTAATAAGACAGCACACTCCTTCCCTCCACTCTCTCTCCTCGTGTCCATTTGGGCAGCTTCTGGCCCTCTCTGCCCTCTCATCTTCCCTCCAGACAGGAGATGCCAACATAGTCTTATGTGTCTACTTGATCCAAGAAGCTAGTTCTTCACCAGTATCATTTTCCGTCCCATATTCCAGTCCAATCCCTGTCTGAAGAGTTGTCTTGGGGAGTAGTTCCTGTCTTGGGCTAACAGGAGATCTGGGGACCATGGCCTCTGGGGTCCTTCTAGTCCTGGTCTGACTATTAAGTCTGGTCTTCTTATGAGAATTTGGGGTCAGCATCCCACTGCTCCCCTGCTCCCTCAGGGGTTCTCTGTTGTGTTTCCTGTCAGGGCACTCATCGCTTGTACCGGGCACCATCTAGTTCTTCTGGTCTCAGGCCGATGTAGTCTCTGGTTTATGTGGCCCTTTCTGTCTCTTAGGCTCATAGTTACCTTGTGTCTTTGGTGTTCTTCATTCTTCCTTGCTCCAGGTGGGTTGAGACCAGTTGATACGTCTTAGATGGCCACTTGCTAGCGTTTAAGACCCCAGATGCCACTGTCCAAAGGGGGATGCAGAATGTTTTCTTAATAGATTTTATTATGCCAATTGACCCAGATGTTCCCTGAAACCATGGTCCCCAGACCCCTGCCCCTGCTACACTGGCCTTCGAAGCGTTCAGTTTATTCAGGAAACTTCTTAGCTTTTGGTTTAGCCTAGTTGTGCTGACCTCTCCTGTATTGTGTGTTTTCTTTCCCTTCACCTATAATAAAACCTATTTACTGTCTAATCAGTGAAAACCCCTCTACCTCCCTCCCTCCCCGCTTTCGTAGCCATCAAAGAATATTTTCTTCTCTGTTTAAACTATTTCTCTAATTCTTACAATAGTGGTCTTATACAATATTTGTCCTTTTGCAACTGACTAATTTCACTCAGCGTAATGTCTTCCAAATTTCTCCATGTTATGAAATGTTTCATGGATTCATCATTGTTCTTTATCAATGCATAGTACTCCATTGTGTGAATATATCATAATTTATTTATCCATTCATCTATTGATGGGCACCTTAGTTGCTTCCAAATTTTTGCTATTATAAACAGTGCTGCAATGAACATGGGTGTACGCATATTTGTTTGTGTAAAGGCTCTTATTTCTCTAGGATATATTCCAAGGAGTGGGATTGCTGGATCGTATGGTAGTTCTATTTCTAGCTTTTAAAGGAAGTGCCAAATCAATTTCCAAAGTGGTTGTACCACTTTACATTCCTGCCAGCAGTGTATAAGTGTTCCAGTCTCTCCACAACCTCTCCAACATTTATTATTTTGTGTTTTTTGGATTAATGCCAGCCTTTAAAACAAACAATTCTTGATGACCTAATGATAGGAGGGAATTTCCTTAACCTATAAAAGGCTATTTATTAAAAAATACAGCAAACATCATTCTTAATGGGTAATGAAAATTTTCCCTTTGATATTCAGAACAAAATACTTAGCATTGCATTAGAGCATCTAGGACTAGAAAATAAGTTAAGAAAAAGAAATGAGATATAAGGATGAGAAAGGAAGAAATAAAATCATCACTACTTACAGATGGTATGAAAATGGCATGGTATGTATATAGACAATCCAAAGTATTTACCAACAAACTAGTAGAATTAATAAGTTTACCATGGTTGCTGGATACATAGTCCATATCTGGAAATTAATTATATTTTGATATACCAACAACAGTCAGGTAAAAAATGAAACTGAAATCAGGTATTATATTTTTTTAAATCAAGAATATCAAGGAATAAATATAACTGATGCATAATAATTATATGGAGAAAATCATAAAGCTTTATTGAGAGTAATTAAGGTAGACCTAAGTAATTGGATACCCTGTTTCATGAATTGAAAATGTTGATAAAAATTGACTTATAGTTCTAACATTATCACAGTCAAAATCACAATACTGTGTGAGTGAGTATGTGTAAGTCAGAAGCTGCCAATGATTCTAAAGTTCATGTACATTCAAAGGACTGGAAATAGCTAACCATCTCTTGGAGAAATATGTTAGGAGATTTAATCTATTAAATATAAAGGCTTAGTATAAGGTTGTGGTAATCAAGACAGCATAAAACTGGCATAAAAATAAAACTGGCATAGGGATAGATAATTAGACCAATGGAATAGAATGTAGATAATACAAACATACATGCATATAAGGAAACTTGATGTATGGTAAAGGTGGCACTGCAGAGCACTGACACAATGATGGACTTCATATTGGGGCATTTGAATATCTATAAGAAATAAATGCTGCCATTAAAATTCAATTCTACCTGAAATAAATACATAACTATGAAATGAAAAACTATTAGATTTTTAGACCATTTCTTCATGATAGGTAAGAACTTTTAAAAAACATGACTAAGGAAGCATAAAAAGAAAAGACTGATAAAATTGACTATATTTACTTAACAAAAAAAAAGTCCTAAAATACTGAAAGGACAAACCAGAGAACGGGAGAAAATGCCTACTTTACATATAATCAACATATATACATACAGAATGTATAAAAAATTCCTATAAATGAGTTTTTTAAAATTCAGACAATGTGATAGAAAATGGGAAAAAAATGGCACTTCACAAGCAAGGAAATTCAAATAGCCAGTAAATATATGATAAATTACTCAACCTCATTAAGAATCCAAAGATATCTTGAAATCAGCAGTGGAAATGGGGTACCATTTATACATCATATTTGCAATAAAACAAATGAACTGAAACATTCTTGTGCTGGATGGGATGTAGAACATTGGGAATCTTATACGCTGTTGATAATATATGTTGTCATTGTTGTTAGGTGCTGTTGAGTCTGTTGGGGCTCATAGTGACGCTATGTACAATAGAACAGAACAATACCCAGTTCTGCGCCATCCTCACAATCATTGTCATGCTTGAGCCTGTGGTTGTAGCCACTGTGTCAGTTTCTCTCATTGAGGATTTTCCTCTTTTTTGGTGACCCTTGCTTTACCAAGCATGATGTCCTTCTCCAGGGACCGACCCATCCTGATAACGTGTCCCAAGTGTGTGAGATGTAGTCTCACCACCCTTGCTTCTAAGGAGCATTCTCTCTGTATTACTTCCAAGATGGATCTGTTCATTCTTTTGGCAGGCCACGGTATATTCAATATTCTTTGCCAGCACTATAATTCAAAGGCATCAATTCTTATTCAGTCTTCCTTATTCATTGTCCAGCTTTTGCACGCATATGAGGAGATTGAAAACACCATGGCTTGTGTCAGGGCCACCTTAGTCTTCAAGGTGACATCTTTGCTTTTTAACATTTTAAAAAGGTCTTTTGCAGCAGATTTGCCCAATGCAATGTGTCATTTGATTTCTTGATAGCTGCTTCCATGAGTGTTAATTGTGGATCCAAGTAAAATGAAGTCCTTGACAATTAGAATCTTTTCTCTGTTTACCATCATTTGCTTATTGGTCCAGTTGTGAGGATTTTTGTTTTCTTCATGTTGAGGTATAATCCATACTGAAGGCTGTAGTCTTTGATTTTCATCAGTAAGTGTTTCAAGTCCTCTTCACTTTCAGCAAGCAAAGCTGTGTCATCTGCATAACACAGGCTGTTAATGCGTCTTCCTCCAATCCTGATGCCCCGTTCTTCTTCATATAGTCCAGCTTCTCAAATTACTTGTATGCTCAACATACAGATCAAATACGTATGGTGAAATGATACAACCCTGACTCACAGCTTTCCTGACTTTAAACCATGCAGTATCCCCTTCTTCTGTTTGAATGACTGCCTCTTGATCTGTGTACAGGATCCTCATGTGCACAGTGTTCTGGAATTCCCATTTTTCCCAATGTTATCCATAATTTATTATGATCCACACAGTCAAATGCCTTTGCATAGTCAATAAAACACAGGTAAACATCTTTCTGGTATTCTTTACTTTCAGCCACTATCCATCTGACATTCTTCCACATCCTCTTCTGAATCTGGCTTGAATTTCTGGCAGTTCCCTGTCAACGTACTGTTGTAACCGCTTTTGAATGATCTTCAGCAAAATTTTACTTGTGTGTGCTATCGATGATATTGTTCAATAATTTCCGTATTTGGTTGCATCACCTTTCTTCAGAATAGGCCTAAATATGGAACTCTTCCAGTTGGTTAGCGAGGTAGTTGTCTTCCAAATTTCTTGGCATAGATGAGTGAGCACTTCCAGCCCTGCATCCGTTTGTTGATACACCTCACTTGGTATTCTGTCAATTCCTGGAGCCTTGTTTTTTGCCAGTGTCTTCAGTGCAGCTTGAATCTCTTCCTTCAGTACCATCAGTTCCTGATCAATGCAACCTCCTGAAATGGCTGAACATCGACCAATTCTTTTTTTTTTTTTTTTTGTGGTGAAAAAATTTATATTTAGAATTAGCCAGCTGGACTCAGTTTATATGATCCAAATTTTGTTGGCAACATCCAAAGCATCATAGTCAGGAGCCAGTCGAACATATGCCTTCTTCTCTCCATCGGGTCTAATCAAGGTGTGGACCTTGGCCACATCAATGTCATAGAGCTTCTTCACAGCCTGTTTGATCTGGTGCTTGTTGATCTTGATGTCCACAATGAACACAAGTGTGTTGTTATCTTCTATCTTCTTCATGGCTGACTCAGTGGTCAGAGGGAACTTGATGAGGGCATAGTGGTCAAGCTTGTTTCTCCTGGGGGTGCTCTTCTGAGGATATTTGGGCTGCCTTCACAGCCTCAGTGTCTTGGGCCGCCAGAAGGTGGGTGAAGTGAGGATCTTCTTTTTTGTGTGGCTATGGATGCTTTTCAGCACTGCCTTCTTCGCCTTCAACGCCTTTGCTTTGGCTTCAGTTTTGGGAGGCGCAGGGGCTTCCTTCTTAGCTTTTGGCGCCATCTTTGTAAAAAGGCGACCAATTCTTTTTGGTATAGTGATTCTGTGTATTCCTCCCATCTTCTTTTGATGCTTCTGCATTGTTTAATATTTTCCCTGTAGAACCCTTCAATATTGCAATTCAAGGCTTAAAGTTTTTTGTCAATTCTTTCAGCTTGAAAAATGCCAAGCATGTTCTTCACTTTTGATTTTCTAACCCTAGGTCTTTGCACATGTCATTATAATATTTTGTCTTCTTGAGCCACCCTTCAAAATCTTCTGTTCATCTCTTTTACTTCATCATTTCTTCCATTTGCTTTATCTGCTTGACATTTGAGAGCAAATTTCAGAGTCTCCTCTGACATCCATCTTGGTCTTTTCTTTCTTTTCTGTCTTTTTAAGGACCTCTTGCTTTCCTCATATATGATGTCTCTGATGTCATTCCACAACTCCTCTGGTCTTCGGTCATTAGTGTTGAACATGTCAAATCTATTCTTGAGATAGTCTCTAAACTCAGGTGGGACATGCTCAAGGTTGTAAAACAAACTGACAGACATGTGGGAATTGATGATATATATAAGTTAATACAACTCCTTTGTACAATGGCGTGACATTATATATGAATCAGTAATTCCATTCTTGGATAAGTACCCTACAGAAATGCATACTTACATGCACAATGACAAAGGGCAAATTTTTTTTCACAGAAGCATTGTTTGTAATGAACAAACAGTGGGGAAAGCCCTGATGTTTACCATCAGTAGAATGGAAAAATTACTGAATGTTCATTTATGCAATAAAGTACTGTACAGAAATGAAAATAAATGAATTATATTAACTAATCTTCAAAACATTATGTTGAGTAAAAAAATACACATTAATAAGTAATACGGTATGCTTCCATTAAGCATTTTTTAAAAGTTAAATGTTATATTTCACACTACAAATATTTTTAATTTCAACATTCAATATATAAAAATGTCAAATATCTAGGAATAAATCTACCAAAAGTTGTGGAGGGCATTTTTAGAGAATATTTTCAATCTCAATTGAAAGGCATTACACAAGATCTAAATACATGTAGAAATATATCGTGATAAGAGATTGGGCCTATCAGCATCCAACATTGTATACTTGTCAATTATCTCCAAGTTAACCTATTGATTTCATTCAACCCCAATACACACCCAGCAGAATGCATTATGGAATTGAAAAAGCTACTTCTAAAATCTCTATAGAAGTGCAAAAGATTGACTTCTAAGATGATGACATGAGCAGGTCTAAGATCCCAAAGCTCCCACGTGAGCATGAAGGAAAGCAACTGGAAATCTGTAATCTCAACTCCATAAGAACTTCCAAAAGTAGGCAGAGGTTTGGAGAAACTAACCACAAACAGAAACAAGAAAATGGCAACTCTTAAACAGTAGTGAAGTTTCTTTTTCTATTGTCCCCATTCATCCTCCTTATCCTTCTCCTGGTGCAGACCACAACTCATACTCTCAAAGAGGGAGCTTTCAATCTCTGGTTCTGGAGTGAGTAGGGCAGAATTTGTTGGCGGACTGTTCAGTGTGTCTGTTCTGATCTGAGAACTGCCTGAAGAACTGAAGTCTCAGTCCTCCATCCTAAATCAGAACTCACACAGGGCAGAAGAGGGAGAGGTGGGAAAAGACTGAAGGCTGTGACCACCTGATAGTTTCTAGTAGAAATCATCACTTTTGAAAGAACCATGTGTCCAGGGGATTGAGAAAGTGAACACATTGTAATATTCTAATGTCCTGACTTTAATGCAAAAATCACAAAGCATACAAATAAACCTGGAATGATGGCCTGTTCAAAAGAACAAGATGAAAGGAGAGAAGTTGTCTCTATGGAGGCATAGATGATGGATACATTAGAAGACTTTCAAACAACAGTGCTAAACATGCTCAAAGAGCTAAAGGAAAACACTGAGAATGAACTAAAGGAATCAGGAAAATGATACAAGAATAAAACAAGAATATTGCTTTACCTATTAAAAAAGGTCCTCACCTGCCCACATCAGGGACCTAAGGACCAGTAGCTTCACTCAGGTCACTCAGACACCCAGGACAGGAGCCCAAGGGTAACTGGTACCTCACAGTCTTTACAACCAAAAACTTTGGGTGCCCATGGTCCATCTGCAGAACCCACCCACATGCACGCACTAGAGGACAGGGATGCGCTTTCCTCAGAAATACTCAGGGGTCAGTTCTCAGCCTTCTGCCTTGCTCAGAGCATGACCCCTTGCTACAATCAGATGCCAGTACATACAACAATCACCCATTCCCCTCTAAGACTGCAGTACAGAGCCTGTACCACACACTTGATGATCAGCTACCTGGAAACCTGAGCTGAATTCATACAAGAAAACTGAATGGACTCCTAGACTGATATACCTGATAACAGCTCTAGCCATCTGGGGTCAGGATATCAAAGTCCAAAGACAAAAATAATCAAGCTAGCTCACTCAAGCAACCCATTTGGGTATGTCAAAACAAAAAAAAAGCAAGAAGCTGTAACACAGTAAGCAAGCATAAACTAATACAATAACTTATAGATGGCTTGGAGACAACAGTCAATATCAAGTCACATAAAGAAACAGACCACGATCACCTTAACAAGCTCTCAAAACAAAGAATCCAGGGATCGTCTAGATGAAAGTGCATTCCTGGAATTACCAGAGCAAGAATACAAACGTTTAATATACAGAACCCTGCAAGACATCAGGAAGGAAATGAGGCAATGCACAGAACAAGCCAAGGAACACATAAAGCAATTGAAGAAATTAGATTGTTCAGGAGCATAACAAAAAGTTTAGTAAGCTGGAAAAATCCATAGACAGACAGCAATCAGAAATTCAGAAGATTAACAATACAATTACAGAATTAGACAACTCAATAGAAAGTCAGAGGAGCAGAAATGAGCAAGTGGAAGGCAGAATATGGTGAGACTGAAGACAAAGCACTTGGCACTAATTTTTTCTGAGGAAAAATCAGATAAAATAATTAAAAAAAAATGAAGAAAACTTAAGAATCATGTGGGACTCTATCAAGAGAAATAACCTACGAGTGATTGGAGTACCCGAACAGGAAGGGATAATAGAAAACACAGAGAGAATTGTTGAAGATTTGTTGGCAGAAAACTTTCCTGATATCATGAAAGATGAGATGATATCTATCCAAGATTCTCATCGAACTCCACATAAAAAAAAAAAAAAATTTTTTTTTTGTAGATGTTAAAAGAAAATCACCAAGACATGTTATAATCAAACTTGTAAAAACCAAAGATAAAGAGAGAATTTTAAGAGCAGCTAGGGTTAAGTAAGCAGTGGGTGGTGGGTTAGGGATAAATGAAAAGTCACCTACAAAGGAGAGTCAATAAGAATAAGCTTGGACTACTCGGCAGAAACCATGCAGTCAAAAATGCAATGGGATGACATATTTAAAAAATTGAAGGGAAAAAATTGCCAGCCAAAAATCATAAATCCAGCAAAACTGTCTCTTAAAAATGAAGGTGAAATTTGTACATTTCCAGAAGCTTAGGGAATTTGTAAAAACCAAGCCAAAACTACAAGAAATACTAAAGGAAGTTCTTTCATTAGAAAATCAATACTATCAGGTATCAACCCAAGGTTAGAAAACTGGGCAGAGCAATCAGAAGTCAACCCAGAAAGGGAAATTAAAAAAAAAAAAAAAACAGAGCAAGATTATTTAAGAAAAAAAGCTCAAAACAGGGTAACAGCGATGTTATTATAAAAAAGAAAACAACATTAAAACAGTGAAGAGGGATTAAGAAATGTAATCAATGATCCTCCACATGGAGAGGAAGATATGGCAATACAAAGGAATAAAAGTTAGGATTAAATTTAGAAAAATCGGAACAAATAATAAGGTAACCATAAAGGAGACAAACTATCCTACTCATCAAAATAAAATACAAGAAAAAAAATAGAGACTCACCAGAAACAAAATCAACAACAACAAATATGAGGAAAGGACAATATATAAAGATAATCTACTCAGCACTTAAAATTAAGTGGGAAAAGAAACTGTCAACAACACACAAAAAAAGACATCAAAATGATAGCACTAAATTCATACCTATCCATAATTACCCTGAACGAAAATGGACTAAATGCACCAATAAACAGAGAGTGGTAGAATGGATTAAAAAACAAGATCCATCTATATGCTGCCTACAAGAGACACACCTTAGACTTAGAAATACAAACAAACTAAAACTCAGAGGATGGAAAAAAATATATCAAGCAAACAACAATCAAAAAAGAGCAGGAGTGGCAATATTAATTTCTGACAAAATAGACTTTAAAGTTAAATCCATCAGAAAGGATAAGGAGGGACACTATATAATGATTAAAGGGACAATACACCAAGAAGATATAACCATATTAAATATTTATTCATCCAATGACAGGGCTGCAAGATACATAAAACAAACTCTAACAGCACTGAAAAGTGAGATAAACAGCTCCACAATAATAGTAGGAGACTTCAACACACCACTTTTGGTGAAGGACAGGACATCCAGAAAGAAGCTCAATAAAGACACAGAAGATCTAAATGCCACAATCAACCAACTTGACCTCATAGACATATACAGAATACTCCACCCAACAGCAACCAAGTATACTTTCTTTTCTAGTGCACATGGAACATTC
This sequence comes from Elephas maximus indicus, assembly GCF_024166365.1. Lineage (NCBI taxonomy): Eukaryota > Metazoa > Chordata > Mammalia > Proboscidea > Elephantidae > Elephas > Elephas maximus. Next base: position 170,148,492 of record NC_064821.1, on the reverse strand, counting down.
TCTAGAATAGACTACATATTAGGTCATAAAGCAAGACTTAGCAGAATCCAAAATATTGAAATATTACAAATCATCTTTTCTAACCATAAGGCCATAAAAGTGGAAATCAATAACAGCAAAAGCAGGGAAAACAAATCAAATACTTGGAAACTGAACAATACCCTGCTCAAAACAGACTGGGTTAAAGAAGACATTAAGGATAGAATAAAGAAATTCGTAGAATCCATTGAGAATGAAAACACTTCCTATCAGAACCTTTGGGGCACAGCAAAAGCAGTGCTCAGAGGCCAATTTCTATCAATAAATGCACACATACAAAAAGAAGAAAGGGCCAAAATTAAAGAATTATCCCTACAACTTGAACAAATAGAAAGAAAGCAACAAAAGAAACCTTCAGGCACCAAAAGAAAACAAATAATAATAATAAGAGCAGAACTAAATGAAATAGAAAACAGAAAAACAATTGAAAGAATTAACAAGATGAAAAGCTGGTTCTTTGAAAAACTCAACAAAATTTCTAAACCATTGGCCAAACTGACAAAAGAAAAACAGGAGAGGAAGCAAATAACCTGAATAAGAAATGAGACGGGCAATATTACCACAGACACAACTGAAATTAAAATAATCATATCAGATTACTATGAAAAATGTACTCAAACAAATTTGAAAACCTAGAAGAAATGGATGAATTCCTAGAAACACACTACCTGCCTAAACTAACATAAACAGAGGTAGAACAACTAAATAGACCCATAACAAAAGAAGACATTGAAAAGGTAATCAAGAAACTCCCAACAAAAAAAAGCCCTGGTCCGGACGGTTTCACTGCAGAGTTCTACCAAACTTTCAGAGAAGAGTTAACGCCATTACTACTAAAGGCATTTCAGAGCATAGAAAAGGATGCAATACTCCCAAACTCGTTCTATGAAGCCAGCATATCCCTGATACCAAAACCAGGTAACGACACCACAAAAAAAGAAAATTACAGACCTATATCCATCATGAACTTAGATGCAAAAATCCTCAAAAATTCTAGCCAATAGAATTCAACAACATATCAAAAAAATATTTCACCATGAGCAAGTGGGATTCATACCAGGTATGCAGGGATGGTTCAACATTAGTAAAACAATTAATGTAATCCATCACAAAAATAAAACAAAAGGCAAGAATCACATGATTTTATCAATTGATGCAGAAAAGGCATTTGGCAAAGTTCAACACTCATTCATGATAAAAACTTTCAGCAAAATAGGAATAGAAGGAAAATTCCTCAACATAATAAAGGTCATTTAGACAAAGCCAATAGCCAACATCATCCTAAATGGAGAGAGCCTGAAAGCATTCCCCTTGAGATCCCAGAGAAAGATGCCCTTTATCACCACTCTTATTCAACATTGTGTTGGAGGTCCTAGCCAGAGCAATTAAATAAATTCGGCTAGATAAAGAAATAAAGGGCATTCAGATTGGCAAGGAAGAAGTAAAATTATCTCTATTTGCAGACAACATGATCTTATACACAGAAAACTCTAAGGAATCCTCAAAAAAAACTTCTGAAACTAATAGAAGAGTTCAGCAGAGTATTGGGATACAAGGTAAACACAGAGAAATTAGTTGGATTCCTCTACACCAACAAAAAGAACATTGAAGAGGAAATCACCAAATCAATGCCATTTACAGTAGGCCCCAGGAAGAAAAAATACTTAGGAATAAATCTTACCAGAGATGTAAAAGACTTATACAAAGAAAAATACAGTACACTTCTGCAAGAAACCAAAAGAGACCTATATAAGTGGAAAAACATACCTTGCTCATGGATAGGAAGACTTAACATTATAAAAATGTCTATTCTACCAAAAACGATCTATACATTTAATGCAATTCCGATCCAAATTACAATGACATTCTTTATTGAGATGGAGAAACAAATCACCAACCTCATATGGAAGGGAAAGAGGCCCTGGATAAGGAAAGCGTAGCTAAAAAAGAACAAAGTGGGAGGCCTCACTCTACCTGATTTTAGAACCTATTATACCATCATAGTAGTCAAAACAGCCCGGTACTGGTACAACAACAGATACATGGACCAATGGAACAGAACTGAGAATCCAGACATAAATCCATCCACATATGAGCAGTTGATATTTGACAAAGCCCGCAAAACAGTTAAATGGGGGAAAAGACAGTCTTTTTAATAAATAGTGCTGGCATAACTGGATATCCATCTGCAAAAAAATGAAACAAGACCCATACCTCACTCCAGGCACAAAAATGAGCTCAAAATGGGTCAAAAACCTAAATATAAAATCTAAAACAATAAAGATCATGGAAGAAAAAATAGGGACAACCTTAGGAGCCCTAATACATGGCATAAACTGTATACAAAACATTATTAAGAATGCAGAAGAAATACTAGATAACTGGGAGCTCCTAAAAGTCAAACTCTTATGCTCATCCAAAGGCTTCACCAAAAGAGTAAAAACATACCTACAGACTGGGAAAAAGGTTTTAGCTATGACATTTCCGATCAGTGTCTGATCTCTAAAGTCTACATGATACGGCAAAAACTCAACTGCAAAAAGACAAATAACCCAATTAAAAAATGGGCAAAAGATATGAACAGACACTTCACTGAAGAAGACATTCAGGTAGCTAACAGATACATGAGGAAATGTGCATGATCATTAGCCATTAGAGAAATGCAGATCAAAACTACAATGAGATTTCATCTCACTCCCACAAGGCTGGCATTAATTCAAAAAATACAAAATAATAAATGTTGGAGAGGCTGTGGAGAGATTGGAACACTTATACACTGTGGTGGGAATGTAAAATGGTACAACCACTTTGGAAATCGATTTGGCGCTTCCTTAAAAAGCTAGAAATAGAACTACCATATAATCCAGCAATCCCACTCCTTGGAATATATCCTAGAGAAATAAGAGCCTTTACACGAACAGATATATGCACGCCCATGTTTATTGCAGCACTGTTTACAATAGCAAAAAGATGGAACCAACCAAGGTGCCCATCAACAGATGAATGGATAAATAAATTATGGTATATTCACATGATGGAATGCTGCCCTTCGATAAAGAACAGTGAGGAATCTGTGAAACATTTCATAACATGGAGGAACCTAGAAGGCATTATGCTGAGTGAAATTAGTCAGTTAGTTGCAAAAGGACAAATATTGTATAAGACCACTATTATAAGAACTTGAGAAATAGTTTAAACTGAGAAGAAAACATTCCTTTGTGGTTACGAGAGGTGGGAGGGAGGGAGGGTGGGAGCGGGGTGTTCACTAATTAGATAGTAGATAAGAACTACTTTAGGTGAAGAGAAAGACAACACACAATACAGGGGAGGCCAGCACAACTGGACTAAACCAAAGGCAAAGAAGTTTCCTGAATAAACTGAATGCTTCAAAGGCCAGCGAAGCAGGGGCAGGGGTTTGGGGACCATGGTTTCAGGGGACATCTAAGTCAATTGGCATAATAAAATCTATTAAGAAAACATTCTGCATCCCACTTTGAAGAGTGGCGCCTGGGGTCTTAAATGCTAGCAAGCAGCCATCTAAGATGCATCAATGAGTCTCATCCCACCTGGATCAAAGGAGAATGAACATCAAGGACAGAAGGTAATCAGGAGCCAAAGAGACAGAAAGGTTCACATGAACCAGAGACTACATCATCCTGAGACCAGAAGAACTAGATGGTGCCCGGCTACAACCAATGACTGCCCTGACAGGGAACACAACAGAGAACCCCTGAGGGAGCAGGAGAGCAGTGGGATGCAGACCCCAAATTCGCATAAAAATGCAGACTTAATGGTCTGACTGAGACTAGACGGACCCTGGTGGTCATGGTCCCCAGACCTTCTGTTGGCCCAGGACAAGAACCATTCCCGAAGCCAACTCTTCAGACATGGACTGGACTGGACAATGTGTTGGAGAGGGATGCTGGTGAGGAGTGAGCTTCTTGGATCAGGTGGACACCTGAGACTATGTTGGTATCTCCTGCCTGGAAGGGAGGTGAGAGGGTAGAGGGGGTTAGAAACTGGCAATATGGACACGAAAAGAGAAAGTGGAGGGAGGGAGCAGGCTCTCTCATTAAAAAAAAAAAAAAAAGAGTAATTGGGAGTATGTAGCAAGGTGTATGTAAGTTTTTGTGTGAGAGATTGACTTGATTTGTAAACTTACACTTAAAGCACCATAAAAATTATTTAAAAAATAAAAATAAATTGGACTTCAAAAACAAGACCAAGCATATCAACAAAGAGATGAGCACTATAAAAATGAACCAAACGGAATTGCTGGAGCTGAACAATACAACTGAAATAAAAAATTTAGTGGAAGGGCTCAACGGCAGATTTGAGCTTTCAGAAGAATCAGTAAACTAAACGATAAGGCAATCACAATCATTGAGTGTGAAGAGCAAAAAGTAAAAGTATCAATAAAGCTGAGCAAAACCTAACTATGCATGACAAGAATCCTGGAAGAAAGAGAAAGGGTCATAAATAATATTTGATGAAATGACAGAAAACTTTCCAAATTCAAAAAGGACATGAATTTTAAAATCCAGGAAACTCAATAAACACCAAGTAGGATAAATACAAAGAGATCCAAACCAAGACTCATTATAATCACTACTCTTGAAAACCAAAGATAGAGTCTTGAAAGCAGCTAGGGAAGCAATTATCACATACAAGGGATACTCAATGAGATTAAGTGGTAATTTCTCCTCAGAAATCTTGGAAGCCAGAAGGCAGAGAATTGACATATTTAAAGTGCTGAGGAAGAGGACTGTTAACAAAGATTTCTGTTCATATTCCATTTTGGGTCCTTCCTATTTCCTGGCTGGCTATAATCATTTGTTTATTTTGGGAATATGTGAAGCATAAGTAAGACATTACTATGATTCTAAGAGTCAGACCTACACCAAAAGATATAATCACAGAAACGTTACTGCATTTCATCCCTGCTAACTCATTCCCAAAGGAGCTCTGGCGATGCAACAGATAAGCACTCAGCTCCTAACCTAAAGGTTGGTGGTTTGAACTCACCGAGTGGCTCTGTGGGTGAAAGATCTGGTGATTTGCTCCTGTAAAGATCACAGCCTAGAAAACCCTGTGGGGAAGTTCAACTGTGCCACACGGGGTTGCTAGGAGTTGGAATCGACTCGACAGAACTTAACATCAACAATAAAAACCCATTCCAAATCTTCTGCCTGTCCCTTTCCCACCTATGCCCTGTAGATAACAAACTAGTTTTTCATTCGTCCTTCCTATATTTATTTTGTACAAATGAGTATTTTCTCATATCCCTTCTTTCTTACATGAAGAGTAGCATACTGTAGATGCTACAATATAAATGCCCTTTTGTGCTTTTTTTTTTTTTTTTCTCATTTTAGGGTATGTCTTGGAAATCATTCCATATCAGTTCACAGGGCTCTTCTTCATTCTTTTCTTACAGTTACATAATATGTAGGCATTACGTAGTTTATTCATCTACTCTCTTATGAATGGGCATTTAACTTGTTTTTAATACTTTGCCATTAAAAACCACACTGCAATTAATAAACTTTTGCATATATACTTTTATATTGTTGAAGGTTTATTTTCAGGATAGAATCGTAGAAATGGAGTTACTTTGTTAAATGGTAAGAACATATGTAATTCTGTTAGGTATTGCCAAATTTCCATCCAGGAGAATTACACCAATTTGCATTCTCATCAACAATGTATGAAAGTGCCTATATCCCCCCCAGATTTGCCAAAAGAATATGTCATCATATTTTAAAATTTTTTACCAGTCTCATAAATGAGAAATGGTGTTTGAGTGGTTTAAATTTGTATTTCTTTAATTTTGAGTGAATTTGAACATTTTTCATATATTTGAAGGCATTTCTGCGTCTTTTTTGTTTTTGGTTGATTGAATCTTCATGTTCTTTACCCATTTTTCTATTGGGTTCTTTTTCTCTCCTCATTTGTATCTGTTAATAAATATTTTATTCATTAGTAAAATCACATTGACTATTGTGCTGAGGACAGGACATATGAGGACACTGGTGGGAACAGGGAGATTATTAGTTGCTTATGTCAATAATCCAGATGAGAAGTAATGCAAGATAGTCACAGTAAAGTCACAGTAGAAGTGAGCTGTGATCAGATTCCAAGCATAATTAAATATAAACCAAGAGAATTTCCTAACAGACTGGCTGTAGGATATAAGAAAAACAGAGAAAACAAGTTGAACTCCAAGTTACCACCGTCCCCCTCCCAAGCAGTGGAAGCCTGTACTTGTCACTAACTGAGATGGGAAAGTCTTTGCTTAAGGCAAGTTTTGGGTAAGGGTGGTAATCAAAATCTGTGTTGGGATCACCTGAATATTTAGATGACCATTAGACATTTTTTAAAAAATAAATTTACATCCTTGTCTCTAAGGTGTGTCTCTGGTAGACAGTATATTTTTGGACCCTGTTTTTTTAATCCATTCTGTCACTCTGTCTCTTTATGGGTACATTTAGGCCATTTACATACAGTGTAATTATTGATAGGTGTGAGTTTATTGCTGTCATTTTGTAGGGCTTTTTTTTGTGGTGCTGACATTTTCTTTGTTCCTCTTGCTCTCCTGTGCTGAATTCCTTTTGTTTGTGGACTCCTTTTTCATTTTTTATTTTAGTTTTTGTAGATTTTGTTTTTACTGAGACTTTATGTTTCTCTTCTTTATTTTGGTGAGTAGGTGTGTTAACTTTCTTTGTGGTTACTTTGAAATTTACCCTTATCTTCCTAGGTTTGAACCAGTCTTTTATTACTTTGTATCACCTGGCCTTCCTCTCCATTAGAAAGTTCTATACCTATACCATTTATTCCCTTTTATTTTTCTGACATTGTTACATTTACAGATTAACCTTTCTGGTTCCCTGTTGTAATTCTTTTGGTTTTGGATAGTCCTTGAGAGTTCATTTCCTAGGTTGGTGTATGGGTGGTACGATCTTGCATCCTAGATTCAGGCTGTGGTCTGAAGTTTGCTCTCAAACCAAAGGACTCCCTTTAATAATTCTTGTAAGTTTGGTTTGGTTTTTACATATTTCCTTAATTGCTGTTTATCGGGAAATGTCCTAATTTCACCATCATATTGGAATGAGAGTTTTGCAGGATATATTACTCTTGGTTGGGAATTTTTTTCTTTCAAGGTTTTATGCGTCTATCTCATTGCCTTTTTGACTGCATGTTTTCTGCTGAATAATCAGGACATAGTCTTATTGTTTCCCCTCTGTATGTGACTTTTCTTTTTTCTTGACCTGCTCTCAGGATTCTTTCTTTGTCTTTAGTTTTAGTGAGTGTGATTATGATATGCTTTGGTGATTTTATTTTGGGGTCTATCCTATGTGGGGTTCTTGGATGGTCAACTTTTCATCTTTCATGATGTTAGGGAAGTTTTCTGTCAGCAATTCTTCAAGGATCCTCTCTGTGTTTTTTGTTTTCTCTACCTGTTCTGGAATTCCAATCACTCACAGATTTTTGCTTTTGAGTGTATCCCACACAATTCTCATGTTTTCTTCATTTTTCTTCATTCTTTTTTCTGATTTTTCCTGAAGCGGAGTTGTATCCAAATGTTTGTCTTCAATTTCAATAATCTTGTATTCCATCATTTCAAACCTACTCCTTAGGCCTTCTATGACACTGTCCATTTCTGAAATCTTGTTGTTTATCTTTTGGATTTCTAATTGTTGTTTTTGTATGATTTCTAGTTGTGAATTTATTTTGGCATTTTGTTCCAATATTATTTTCCTGAATTCTTCCATTTTTTCCTGCATTTTCCATGAATTTGTTTGCCTTTTCCATGAATTTGTCAATTTTTTCATTTTTGTCTACTTTTTGTTTCAACTCTTGGATAGCTCTGCATATTAGAGATTTGAACTCCCTGTCAGGCAGTTCTAGTGCCTTTTCTTTTTTACTGGAAGCTCATCTGGTGTTTTATTTTGGACGCCTACTGGAAGCTTCCGGTCCTGTTTTTTTTAATATGATTTGATATTGTCTGCTGTCTTCAGGACATTCAGTAGCTAATTTCTTCATTTATTGATTGTAAATCTGTTTGTTTCATCCTGCTTTTTTGTTTGGTTATGTCTGAGCAGGTGGGCTGTGCATTCTTTGTTGTTTACTCATCTGTGGTCTTGATACTTTTCACCTCCTTGTCTGATGGGTAGGTCAATTGCTCAGCTATGGTGCAGCAGGGTATGTCCAGCTGAAGGGGAGGGGCTGGGAAGCTTTTTTGTGACATGTACTAGGGCCGATAGGGTGGGCCAGGAATCAGTGCTGGGCAGGTTCCAATAGGCTGTGCCTGTGCTGCTTGGGAGTATGGTGTTCAGCACACAGGGCAAGTAGGCAGGAAGGAGGGGGAAGACTGTGATATGTGGAGCTAATATGGGTATGGGAAAGATGAGAGAGAGGAAAGAGAACCAGGAGCCAAAAAAAAAAAAAAAAGAGTGCTAAGGGAGCTTGCTGTTGGAGTAGAGAGATGAGAAACTGAGGAATGGAGAAAAAAAAAAAACTAGATAAAAATTTGGAAGGAAAAAAGAAAAGAAAAGCCCCAGGGGTCCCACTTGTGCAGCTAAAAAAAACAGGAAAGTGCCTCCCAGGGTGCACAATATAGTCTGGGTAGAGGGGGTATAGGTGTCACACAGGGCCAGGAATTCAGGAGACAGGAAAAGAAGGTAAGTATAGAGAGATGAAAACTGAGAAATGAAGAAAGACAGAAAGGAAAACAAGAAATAAAGAAAGGAATAAAAAGAAATGCACCCAGAGATCTCACCTAGGCAGCTGCACAGATTGGATGAGTGGCTCCTAAGCTGTGCAGTGCAGCCCAGCTAGAAGTGGCTCCCAAGCCCAGAAAAGAAAAAGAAAACAAACTAAACTAAACAAAGCAAAAATAAAAGCCTTAGGGATTTCACCAGCATGGTGCAGCAGGCTGGGGGAGTGGTTCCCCAGTCGAGTCGTGTTTCACAGCATTTCAAGAGGAAGCAAAAATGGCACACAGAGCCAGGGGTTCGAGACAAAGGTGGAGCAGGTGGTGGGAGGCATGGAAGAAACCAAAAGAAAAAAGCCACGCCAGCGACTGAAAATGGCACTCAAGGAGCTGGCCAGTGTGGGTGGAGTGAATCCACCTGATTCAGGGTGGAAGCAGTTGCTTCTGGGCCAAGAGACTGTGGCCAGTGGGAAGCAGAGGAGGGTGGGGGTGGGAGAACAAGGGTGGGGGTTAGGAAAGCGTATATCACTGGTTACCAGGTGCTCTGTCTCCTGCTGGGAACTTCGTGAAGCTGCCTTCCCGTACTCCCTGCTGCAGATCTGTGATGTGGGTGGGGCGAATCAAAGTGGCATGGAGGCTGCGCTTCCTGGCTGGCAGTGCATGGAGGTAGAGAAGTGAGGAGAGGATGGGGGGGTGGGAAAATGTGTATCACTTGTTACCAGGTGCTCTGTCTCCTGCTGCGAGCTCGGTGAAGCTGCTTTCCTTTGCTTCCTTTCTGCCAATCTCTGACAGGAGTCCAAGATGGTGAATCCCTGCTGCCTTAGCTGATAGGGGACCTCTGCACATATCTCTCCTTGCTCTCTGTTCTCTGTTAATTTCTTATTTCATTTGGTGCTTGGGTAAGTTATTTCTTCATTTGACACTTCAGGTTCCAGGACTGATGTTTGTCTCTGCTTAGTTTTTCAAGTCTTTGCTGTGGAGGGACAGCGTGGTGCTTCTGTCTATAGCACCATGTTGGCCAGAAGTCCTTAGATGCCCACCTGACTTTTAATGCGGATTATTTGTTCAGATTTGTTCAGATTATTTGCTTAACAAGCAATTTGAGAAGCTGGACCACACGAAGAATTCACGGCATCAGAATTGGAGGAAGACTCATTTACAACCTGCAATATGCTAATGACACAACTTTGCTTGCTAAAAATGACGACGACTTGAAGCACTTATTAATGAAGGTCAAAGACTATAGCCTTCAGTATGGATTATGCCTGAACCTGAAGGAAACCAAAGCTCCCACAACTGGACCAATAAACAAAATCATGACAAATAAGAAAGAAACTGAAGTTTGTCAATGATTTCATTCTACTTGGATCAACAATCAACATATATAGAAGCAACAGTCAAGAAATCAAACAACGTATTGCACTGGGCAAATGTGCCTCTTTACAGTTTTCAAAAACAAAGATGTCACTTTGATGAGTAAGATCTGTCTGACACAAGCCATGGTCTTTTCAATTGCCTCATACGCATTTGATAGCTGGACAATGAAAAAGGAAGACAAAAGAAGAACTGATGCATTTGAAATGCGAGTGTTGGTGAAGAATATTGAATATATCATGGACTGCCAGAAAAATGAGCAAATCAGTTTTAGAGGAAATACAACCAGAATATTCCTTACACGTAAAGGGCAAGACTTTGGCTCACTTACTTCAGACATGTCATCAGGAAAAATAACAATCACTAGAAAAAGGACATGACGGTTGGTAAAGTAGAAGGTCAGAGAAAACGAGGGAAACCCTCAACGAGATCAAGTGACACAATAGCAAAAGAAATGGATTCAAACATAGCAGTGATCATGAAGATGGCTCAGGACAGGGCAACATTTCATTCCTTCACTATAGTTGGAGCCAACTTGACAGCACCTAACAACACTAAACCTTCGAGTGAAACTGTCAAGGAGGCTGCTGGTTATACAATTTTGTAGTTCAAAGGAGAGTTCCTGCATATAGATATTTTGATCCGTGAGAACCGAATGAGATTATCACATGAGTGATATAGATGGAAAGTAAAAGACATACAAGCACTGAACTCTAAGTAATTGCAACAGGAGGATGTCATGGAGAAGAGGAAGGACCAGCCAAAGAAACTGAGGAGCAACCATTTAGGCAGTTGGAAAACAAGGAGAATATGGTGTCTTGGAAGCCAAGCAAAGTACATATTTCAATAAAGATACAAAGATAAAAAATGTCAAATGCCACTGGCAGATCAAGTAAGATAAAGAATTGACCATTAGATTTAGTAAAATGATGCTTATTGAAGACCTTAACAATGGCAACTCTAGTGAAGTGGTGAAGATAAAACTCTAATTTGAGTGAATTTGAGGATGAGAGGATTGGTATTCGAGACCATCAGTATAGACAAACTTTGAAGAATTTTGCTGTAAAGGATTCAAGCCACATATTCAGTATCATGAAATACAATGTCGGAAGAAGTATGGGTACTTGATTTCATGAGCATCAAAGCCTTTGTAAGAAAGAAAAGGAGAAAGTAGGCTGAAACGAAAAGGTAGAAAAATGAAAAGAAATGGAAGATGGATGGAATATTTCTTTAGGATGATTTTAGTTGAATTTATTTTATTTAACAAACACGTAATACTTACTATGGGTCAGACATTATTCTAAGAATTTATAAATATAACTCATTTAATACTCTTCTTCCAAACCTCAAAATTCATGTAAGATTGTCCTTTGTTCCCCAACTTTTAAATGTACTCAGAGAGGAGCCCACAATTTCATTTCTTCCCTGTTCATACAATCTCCTTAGATGATTTTATCCAGCCTGTTACTTTAAATACCTATTTACCAATAACCTTAATTATGCATCTCCTAGTCCTAACTTTCCCTCTGAGCTTCAGAGTGCTATAGTCAATTTCCTACCTGTCATCCTTACTAGGGAGCCCATTAAACTTTTAAATGTGACATGTCCAAAGCTGAAATCATGGTTTTACTGCAGTTCACTCCTTTCCTGTCTTCTCTGTCTTAACAGACACTATTTAAGGATTTATAAATATAACTCATTTAATACTCTCTTTTTTTTTATTATATACTACTATATTGTATATTCATCTAATATATACTATTCACCCAATTCCTCAGGTGAAAAACTTATGAATCTTCCTCAATTATTTTTCCCCCTACCTCACATCCAATCCAGTCACAAGTCTAGCAGCTGTTTTCCTCAAAATATGCTCTAGACATTTGTATCATGCTCAATGCTGCCGCTTGGGTCCAAGCCATCATCTTTCACTTCAACCTCTGAAATGGCCTCCTAATGGATTAATTTTTACTCCCCCTATGCACTTACTTCACAGCATGCAGTGATCTTGGCCAAATTGCCTCAGTTTCTTTACCTATATGATTCAGACACAAACGTACATCGGAAGATTTTTGTGAGCATTAGATGAGTTAGTACCTGCAAAGCAGCAACTACTGGAAAATAGTGAAAAATCATATCTTATTATTGTGTGATCGTATTTGTTTTATTTTAAACACATAAAGAGAACTATATCCCTCCATGCTTAAAGTCCTCCAATGGCTTCCCTCACTATGCTCTATAATTCTCTACATATACTGGCCTATGCCCACCTTTTAAACTTCATCTCTTACAATGTTTCCTCTCATTTACTATGATCACACTGATCTTCTTTCTGTTCCTGGAACAAGGCAAACTCAGTCCTACTTCAGGACATTTACTGTTATAGCTAGGTCCACTTGCAATGCTCTTCCCTCAAAATTTTGCAATAATCACTTCTCACCAGTAGGTCTCAACTCAAACGACACCTCCTCAGACACTTTCATTGACTACCTATCTAAAATAGTCACAACCTGTCACTCTCCAACCCTTTGCCCTGCTTTCTTTTTCTACATACCACTTCCCAGTCTCTATAATTATATAACTCTTCATTTTCATTCTTCCTTACTAGAACTTAATTTACATGAGGACAGAGACTTTGCTTCATTCACCACTTATTCGTAGTACCTAAAAAAATGCCTGGCATAAAGCAGGGACTTCATAAATATTTGTCAAATGAGTGACTGAAGTTAGGGAAAAAACTATTCTAATTGTCTTAAACCCTAGATCATGTAACTAAAAAATCCAGGGGTAGGCATGGTTTCAAGGAGCCCTGGTGGTGCAACAGTTAAGCGCTCATCTGCTAACCAAAAGGTTGGCGCTTTGAACCCACCTAGCAGCTCCATGGGAGAAGGACCTGGTGATCTGCTTCTGTAAAAATTACAGCCAAGAAAACTCTATAAGGAAGTTCTACCATGTCATATGGGTTCACTATGAGTTGAAATCAACTTGACAGCACCCAATAACAATAACAACAACAGGCATGGCTTCACAGGTGGTAGCATAAGGATTCCAGCTCCATGTTCTTCGTGATTCTCTTGATTTTGTGCTCCTTCATGTGTCAGCTTCATCTTCATGCTGGCTTCCCTCTTGATGGCAAAATAGCTACCTCAGTCCCAGCCATTTTCTGCGTATCACACAATTCAGAAGGAGAAAAAATATCTATGTCCCAAATTTCCTAGAAGAAGCATGATAAGACCACCCCTGAACCAATCCCTGTGGCCAGAAGAATGTCACAAGCTACAAAAGTACTGGAAAGAAACTACATTAAGTGGTTTAGCCCTGCAGTTCCCAAATTGTGCACTGAGGGGCCCCCAAGACACCAGATAAAACTTACGGAGATGTAACGAGGTATTTTGATTTTTTGAGGGTAATACTCAGTATCTGCCAGATACTGCACAAACCACTAGCTCAAGGTACAGTCAATCCTTATTATTTATGGATTCTGTATTTGGGAATTCACCTATTCACTAAAAATTTATAAACAGCAAAATCAATACTTGTGGCACTTTCTCAGTCATTCACAGGCATGCAGTGAAAAATGTGAATTGCCTAACATGCACATTCCTAGCTGAGGTGGAAAAAAGGTGAGGCTCTGCTTTCTTGTTTTACCTCTCATTCCATAAATAGATGTCCTTTTGTGGTCAATTTAGTACATTTTTGCATTTTTCTGTTTTTTGTGGGTGATTTCACTGTTTAAAATTGCCCCCAAGAATAATGTTGAAATGCTGTCTAGTATTCCTAAGCACAAGCAGGTTGTGACATGCCTTATGGAGAAAATACGTGTTAGATAAGCTTAGTTCAGGCATGAGTTATAGTGCAGTTCACCAAGAGCTCAGTGTTAATGGATCAACAACATACATATTAAAGTGTGTTTTTAAGCAGAAACACACATATAACAAGGTTATGTATTTATTGGTTAGTAAGAATGTTGTGACCGGGGGCTTACAGGGACCTCACCCTGTATTTCCCCTAAAGCAATGGTACAGTATTTGTTAATTGTGTTAGCGGCAACTCTATAGAACATAACTACTGCAAACGAGAATCAGCAGTTCACATTTTCAACATTAAACGTTGTTGTTACGTGTCATTGCGTTGGTTCGAACTCATAGGGACCTTATCTATGTACAACGGAGGGAAACGCTTCCCGATCCTGCGCCATCCTCACAATCGTTATTATGCTTGAGCCTGTTGTAGCAGCCACTATGTGAATCCATCTTGTTGAGGGTTTTCCTCTTTTTCACTGACCCGACAGCACTGGGTTGGTTGGCTACTCTACCAAGCATGATGTCCTTCTCCAGGGACTGGTCCCTCCCGATAGATAACATGTCCAAAGTTCTTGAGACGAAGTCTCATCATCCTCACTTCTAATGAACATTCTGGCTGTACTTCTTCCAAGGCAGATTTCTTCGTTCTTCTGGCAGCCTGTCGTATATTCAATATTCTTTGCCAACACCATAATTCAAATGCATCGATTCTTCTTTGCTCTTCCTTATTCATGGTCCATCTTTCACATGCATATAAGGCAATTGAAAATGCCACAGCTTGAGTCAGGTGCACCTTAGTCTTCAAGGTGACATCTTTGCTTTTTAACAATTTAAAGAGATCTTTTGCAGCAGATTTGCCCAATCCAATGCATTGTTTGATTTTTTTGACTGCTGCTTCCATGGGCGTTGACCGTGGAACCCAAGTAAAATAAAATCTTTTACAGTTTCAATATTTTCTCCATTTATCACGATGTTGCTTAACAGCCCTCTTGTGAGAATTTTTGTTTTCTTTATGTTGAGGTGTAATCCATACTGAAGGCTATGGTCTTTAAGCTTCATCAGTAAGTGCTTCAAGTCCTCTTCACTTTTAGCAAGCAAGGTGGTGCCATCTGCATATATATGTCCTATCTTTGCAAAGCTGGGTTTTTTTTGTTGCTGTTAATTGCTGTGATAAAAAGCAAGCACTGCATTCAATTAATATGGAACAGGAATCGAGGGTGGCAGTGTCTAAGTTGATTGTGAAGTCTGAGAAACTGTGCATTGCCCAACAGGCACATCATTCTTTTTTATTTTATTTATTTTGCTATTGTCGTTCAGTGACATTGAATACATTCTTCAAGTTGTGCAACCACTCTCATCCTCCTTTTCTGAATTGTTCCTCCCCCATTAACATAAATTCACTGCCTAAGTTTTCTATCTTATATTTTGAGTTGCTGTTGTCAGTTTGATCCCATATGGATCTTGAAAAATCAAAATGCTCAAGGCAGACATTCTTTACTAGTTAAGCTAAACTACTATTTGGTTTCAAGAAGACTTCAAGGAATATCCCTGGTTTAAGATTTAAAGATTATCTCAGGACAGTAATTTTAGGGTTTCATTCAGCCTCCATGGCTCCAGAAAGCCTAGAGTCCATGAGAATTTTCAATCTATTCTGCATTTTCCCCTTTTGATCAGGATTCTTATATAGAATCTTTGATCAATATGTTTGGTAATGGCAGCTGGGCACCATCTAGTCCTTCTGGTCTTGTGCAAAGAAGGTGGCAGTTATTCATGGAGGCAAATAGCCACACATTCCATATCCTTCTCCTATTCCTGACTCTCATTCTTCCTCTGTTGAAGAATAGAGATGAGTTGTCGTGTCTTGGATGGCTGCTTGCAAGCCTCTAAGACCGTAGGCACTACACAACAAACTAAACAGGTAGAGCAGAAGCACTAAAAGTGTTATTAGGCCAATTAAGTGGGTTGTCCCATGAAACTATGACCCTAAACTTCTGAACCAAGGAGCCAAATCCCATGAGGCTTTTGGTTGTACATAAGCAGCCTTAGCAGCTACTCTTTTTTTTTTTGCCATTGTTGTAAGAGTATCTATCACACTTTTGCCAGTTCAACTTTTTACAGGTGCACAACTTATTGACAGCAATTGCAGTAGTCAGCTGCAGGCACATCATTCTAAGTTTTTAAGAATGAAATAAAAATGTTTTTACTTCATGTATTTTTTCAAATGGCTAAGATATTAGGACTTGCAATAGGTAGAATTCTAAGAATGACCTGCCCGATGACCCTTGCCCTTGTATAATTCCCTCCTTCCCCTTGAGTGTGGGTGAGACCTGCAAATATGAGATATTACAGCCATGATTATGTTGTTATATGGCAAAAGAGAGATAATCTGAATGGGTCTAATCTAATTAGAAAAGCCTCTTAAAAGCAGAGAGTTTTCTATGGCTGGTGGCAGAAGAGGAAGTCGGAGAGATTCAAAGTGTGAGAAGAATTTGATGGGCTCTTGCTGGCTTTGAAGCAAGAGGGGGCCTTATGCAAGGGCTGGAGAACAACTTCTAGGAGCTGAGACTGATGACCCTCTGACAGCCAGCAGGAAAATGAGGACCTCAGTCCTGCAACCACAGGAACTGGATTCTGCCAACAACCTGAATGAGTTTGAAAGTAGATTTTTCCCCAGGGCTTCCAGGTAAGAGCTCAAACTAGTTGATGCTTGATTTCAGCTTTGTGAGACCTTAAACAGAGAACCCAACCAAGCCTATCTGGAATTCTGACCTACAGAATTGTGTCTTTGTGTTTTTGTTTTAAGCTGCTAAATTGTGGTGATTGGTCATGCAACAATAGAAAACTAATACAAGACCTAAATACTTGTTATATTATTTGGACTTAACTAGTAAACACAGCCTAGGAGTGCCAAGAACAAATTACTGAGACAGGGTAGCCTGAACTGAGTTTGCAAATCTCTGGTTTAGATGAGTCAGGGCTTACTCTGGGAGCTGAGGGGTGTCAATCCCATTGTCTTAGTTATCTAGTGCTGCTATAACAGAACTACCACAAGTGGGTGGCTGTAACAAATGAATTTATTTTCTCACAGTTTAAGATGCTAGAAGTCCATACTCAGGATGCTGGCTCTAGGGGAAGACTTTCTCTATTGGCTCTGGAGGAAACCCTTGTCTCTTTTGAGCTTCTTCTCCTGGTGATCTTCATGTGGCTTGGCTTCTCTCTTTCCCCATCCCTGCTTCTCCTGCTTGCTTGTTTAATCTCTTTTATATCTCGAAAGAGATTGATTTAAGACACATCCTATACTAATCCTGTCTCATTAACACAACGAGACAACCCACTCCCAAATGGGATTATAACCACAGGCATAGTGTTTAGGATTTGCAACACATATTTTTTGGGGGAACACAATTCAATCCATAACACCTACCTAAACTGAATGACTGCTGTTCAATTGGGAAGAGTGGGGAGAAAAAACACAAATGTACACATCAAATAAGGAAAGAATACAAAGAAACCAAATACACAGTAATGGAACTGAAATTAACCAAACGGAAATATTAAAAAAAAAGAATGGATGCAATTAAAAATATAATGAATGATATGAATAACTTTCTGACAATGGAGAGTAAAAGAGAACTGAGATCAGAGGGCTAACATACGGATAATTCCTTTTCCTGAAGGAAAGCCAATAATAAATGGGTCAGAAGCAATAATAAGATACTTAAAAGAAGAAAAGCCTGTGTAGGCAGTTGAAAGGACTCATTGTGTTGTTGGAGAAATCCAATAGAACTTTTGAATCACAGTCTGAAGACAAACACAAATATTCAAGCAGAAAAATCAGGATCTAACATTTCGATAGTATTAAAAAAAAAAATACTATGAGCATTCAAGCAGAAAAATCAAATTGCCCTTAAAGGAATAAAGACCAGATTGGACTCAACCACCTCTTCAGCAACAAAACCTTTTCTTCCAGCCATCATGACCATGCTCTCCTCACACAGCATCCAGCTACACTGGTCTTTTAGTTCTTCACATATGCTGTGCTGTTTCCTGCTTTAGAACCTTTCAGCTTGCTGTTTCCCTTCTGGGGAAAGTCCTTCCACCCCTACCTCTACCCTTTTGCTTATTTAATTCCTACTTTCCCTTCAGATCTCAGGCCAATCATTTCTTTCGAGGAAAAATTTATGACCTCTCTGCCTAGGCAAAACCAGTGGTACACGAGGCTGACAGTGTATCAGGGATATTTAGGGAGGTTAATCCAGTTTGTACTTAATCCAGTTTGCTCACCATGGATCTCTAATCCTTACCATAATGGATTTTACTGCATGAAATGAAGAGTCACTGCTGGACAATGAGAAATGACTTTGTTTTAAAAGATTCAATCTGGCTGTAGAATAGGCTGTATGGGTGCAAGGGTGGAAGAAGGGAAACCATTTACAAAGATACCAATAATTTAGTCCAGAGCTGACAGAATGTGGTTGGATTTTAGCAATTTTGAAAGTAGAACCAACAGGATTTAGATTGGATGTGGGATGTGAAAGAAGTCAAGTATGACTACAAGTTTTTTTGAGGGTATAAGCAACTGAAAGAATGGATTTATCACCAGCTAATTTTAAAATTTAAAATGAGTGTGGGTGAAACAGGTTTGGACAAAGATGTAGGTTTCAGTTCTGAATGTAAGTTTGAAGTAGTGACTTAGACATATAATAGAGATATCAAATATGCAGTTGGCTATGCAAATATCCAGGAAAGAGGTGTAGAAATAAAGCTAAAAATTTGAGTTGTGAGTATGCACCTACTATTTAAAACCATGAAACTGGGTGAGATCACCAAGAGGGTGAGTATAAGTAGAAAAGCAAGCCCATGGCCAAGACCTGGGGTACTTAAATGTTAAGAGGTTGGGGAGAAGAGAATCAACAAGGGGAGAAGAGAATCAAGAAGGAGGCTGAGCATGAGCAGTCAATAACGCAGGAGGGGTGTAGTCTGGAAGCGAAAGAATATTAAGAAAAAAAGGAGTCAGGCAACTGACTGGTTTCTTAATGAATCAATGTCATTAAAAAATGAAGACTCTGATAAATTAAAGAACTCTACAGCAAGATAAAATGCACAGTCCTAGATCTGATACTGCTTTGGAAAAACCAGCTGTAAAAAATATTCTGGAGTCAAACCCGGAGTATCTGAATTTGGCTTGGGTATTAGATTAAAATTTACTGAAATTGGAAGGTAAAGATTATTGACTTGATGATTGTTTCAGAACAGTAGGACTTCATTTTAGTAAAAGCATATATGTATTTTCCTGTAAGTTATAGGTTTATAACTCATTTTCCTATGAGTTGTAAATCATAATCTCTGCCTGTGATTAAAGACAATTACAGTGGTCCTTGCTCAGGCCACATCCCTGATCCAATGTAAAGGGATTTTCCCTGGGGCGTGGCCTGCACCACCTTTTCTCTCTTGAGAAAAGGGAAGCAAGGAGAGTTGGGGACTTCATACCACCAAGAAAGCAGCACCTGGAGCAGAGTGTATCCTTTGGGCCCAGGGTCCCTGTGCCTGAGAAGCTCCTTGACCAGGGGAGATTGAGGACGAGGACCTTCCTCCAGAGCCGACAAAGAAAGAAAGCCTTCCCCTGGAGCTGATACCCTGCATTTGCACTTTTAGCCTACTTTACTATGAAGAAATAAATTTCTCTTTGTTAAAGCCATCCCCTTGTGGCATTTCTCTTATAGCAGCACTAGATGACTAAGACAGGTGGTAGGGGCGGTGATCTCTGGATAAAAGGAATGTTGTTTTAATTTTTAATATTTTACCTTGCTGTATTTTCTAATTTTCTACAATGCACATACACTCCTATAATAAAAACTTTACATTTTTTTTTTAAGGAAGTAACAATTCATAAAACTCTATTTCTACTGATAGGTAAATTAAGAGGACTGACAATTTGCTCATTTGGATCTAGCAACGTGGAAGTCATTGGTGACAAGATCTGTTTTGGTGGTGCAGGGGAAACAAAACCTGACTGGAACAACTGGGCAGTTCTTCAAAATGTTACTGAGTTACCACATGGTCCAACAATTCCATTCCCAAGAGAACTGAAAACATGTCCAAACAAAAACTTCACATAAAGTTCACAGTAGCATTATTCCTCATAACCAAAAAGTGAATGTAACTCAAATGTCTATAAACTGATGGATAACCAAAATATGATCTATTCATACAATGGAATATTTCTCAGCAATGAAGTACTAACGCATACAACGTGAACTTGGAAAATATTAATGCCAAGTGAAAGAAGCCACTCTAAAAGAAAACGTTTTGTATGTTTCCATTTGTATGACACATCAAGGATAGGCAAATCCATAAAGACAGAAGATATATTAGAAGCCCCTGGGTACTGCAGTTCTACTCTGTCCTCTAGGGTCGCTATTCTGTCCTATAGATTGACTTTGATGGCAATGGGTTTGGTTTTTTCGGGTGGTGCAAAGTTAATTGCTTGACTAATAGCCAAAAGGTTGGCAGTCCAAACCACCCAGAAGTGTCTCAGAAGACAGACCTGGTGATCTGATTCTGAAAGGTCACAAACTTGAAAACCCTATGGAGCACAGTCCTACTCTGACACACGTGTTCACCATGAGTTGGAATCAACTCAAGGGCAACTTATCAACAGGGCTGGTTGGAGGGAAGAACGGGGAGTGACTGCTAATGGGTCTGGGGTTTGTTTCTGGAGTGATGAAAATGCTCTAAAATTAGTGTTGATGCTTGCAAAACTCTGTGAATGTAATAAAAACCATCGAATTGTACATGTTAAAAGGGTGAATTTTATGGTATGTGAGTTGTATCTCAATAAAGCTGTTAATTAAAATGCGAAACAGGAGAATCTAGTTGATGTTGTTTTTGTTTCACTCCCTCTCAGTATTTTCTGGTTTACTGTTTCCTGTTTTGTTGCCCACGTTCAGGGTTTTTTGACCTCTAAAACCATCTCTTACTTTCAGGGATTTGTTAATCACTCTGCGTAACCTCATCCTCCCTTCTTCTTTTATTCGCATTTTAAGCTGAATTTATTCCCAAGCCCTAATTTTTTTTTTTTTTCTTGAGTTTCTTGTGGGGTATCTTTTTCTTCTGGGCAACTTCCTCTTCTGGCTTAGGAACAATCTGTTCCTTTTCAGTAACGATCAACTCAATGTGGCACGGGGAGCTCATGTCTGGGTTAATTTGACCATGAGCTCTGTAAGTGAAGAACATCTTGGGGGTTTTATTCACCTGGATGTGGCTCAATGACCAGAGTATCTACATCTAAATTCTTAAGTTCAGCATTACTCTCTACATTTTTAAGCATGTGCAGCAAAATTTCACCATTCTTTTTGGGCCACTGACCCTGTGTCCAACCCCACTGTCTGGCCTGGGCACACATACCAACTCCACCATTGTAACATCAGAACGGCACACACTGCTTCTGCCAAGTGGCATCTTTCAGATACTTGGTGGCTTTCTGGATATGCATACCCTTGATGGCCTGGGCAGTTTCATGGGTGTTCTTAAAATGGACCTGAAGATTTGAACCTCTTGATATGCATGATTTTGTGCAGTTTTCCAGATGAAGTAGTGAACCATTTTGTGAGATCACCTCAGGTCACTTATGGGAGGGGAATCCCTTCTTCCATTTTCATCTCTACCATGCACCACTCCCAAACTCTAGCAAATAAAAGGTTAACCAAACAGAAAAATATCTTCTATTGAGAAACTACACATTACCATTTTTTTTTTAAAGTGCTAAATGTGGCCATTGTCCAGATCTTTTTTTTTCCCCTTAAATTTTATTTCGTTGTTGTTGAGAATATACACAGCAAAACATACACCAATTCAACAGTTTCTACATGTACAATTTAGTGACATTGATTACATTCAAGTCGTGCAACCATTCTCACCCTCCTTTTCTGGGTTGTTCCTCCCTCTTAACATAAACTCCCTGCCCCCTAAGGTTCCTATCTTCCAAGTTACTGTGGTCTATATGGGATCAAACTGATGACTTCGGGGGAGATTTTTGGTTTAAGGTTTAAAGATTATCTTAGGGCAATAGTTTCGGGGATTCCTCCACCCTCCATGGCTCAAGAAAGTCTACAGTCCATGAGAATCTGAAATTTTGTTCTGCATTTCCCCCTTTTTGATCAGGATTCATCTACGGAAACTTTGATCAAAATGTTCAGTAGTGGTAGCCAGGCACCATCTAGTTCTTCTGGTTTCCTGGCAAAGGAGGCAGTTGTTCACAGAGGCAATTAGCCACACATTCGACAGGCTCTTCCTATTCCTGACTCTCCTTCTTCTGTTGCTCCAGCTGAACAGACAGCAATTGTTGTGCCTTGGCAGATCTATTTTTCATTTACTCCACATAAAGTGTGTACATATTCAACAAAAGAGAGAGATGTATTTGCCTAGGAATAATAACATCACTTTAAGAAAACAATACATCATATAGCCTGAATTCTGAAATCTGTTTTGGATTATATGAAACTGCTTTGTAAGTTAAAAAACATTCTTCATTCTTCAGAAACATTTGAAATATTTAAATAATGCTGCTGTAATACATTTTCTTTCATGAAATTTAAAAAACATTATAACACATAGACAGTAGAAGCTATCATCATTTTATGGGAAAGAGACCAAGTAAGTACATATACAAGCCCATTGGCAAAGTTTAGAGCTGGTTTCCTCTCCAGGATTACAGAAAGTCAATAATATACAATAATTATGTATTGTTGGAGTTAACACCTGAGCAATTTAACTATTAAAGATACAAACAACAATAACAAAAACCCTGCAAAAATATTCAAATTGGAGAATTCTAATTAAAATAATTGAAAAATACAAATTTTTTTCCTTCCAAAAAATGTATCTAAGTCAGATATCCCATGTAGATTATTCACAGGAGTCATATGTCAATCAATCTTTTCTGTATCCCTTACATAAAATTTTATAATTCACTGATGAAAAACAAACTGCATATTCAAAAACATTTTCAGGATGTATGTATAATTAACTTAGTACAAAAGTATATGGAAAAAACCAGGTATTTCAATGAAGTCTTTAAGCTTAGCTATATTTTATTATTTTTGGTGCATCTTCTTACGTATTTCTTCAAGAGCTGCTTCCTTCTCTCTCAGCACCTGCTTAAGTCTTCTTATTTTCTCATCTCGAATGGTTTCTTCTAACTCTGGTGGTGTCATGGCAAAAACATCCTCGGTATAATTTTTATTAAAGGAATGACTTTGTTCAAAACTTGCATTTGAACTCAGTGTGCCTTTCTCCTGGTTATCATGAATATAATGTTCTATATCAGTTCTCTTTTCTTCTCTGGTTTTCTTGTGGCTTGTGAGACTGTTACGTTGTGACACCTCCGAAGTCGGTAAAATACTGCTTCGGAGTTGGGAACTGGTGACACTGGTTTCTCCATTTACACCTGTGTTACAAGCACTCTCGGTTTTTCTCTTTTTTGCATAATCCATCTTCTTAACAGTTTTTGGTTTTCTTTTTTTATCAACACCCTGTTGCAATGTTGAGTAGGATTCCAAAAGAAAAACAAAATGTTATTGCCACATATATAGTGTGCTCCCAAATTTAAAAAAGTGTAGATACAAACATTTAGCAATTAAATTCAACAAAGAAAAATTTTATTTGGGCCAACTAACGCAGAAAAGCAATGCTTACCAATATGAATAGTAATATTTTACTGACAGTCACTGAGATTAAATTGCTTAACATTTTCTTGCTAAAGTCAAGTGTTAGAAGTAGTACTGACCTACACCAAAATATAAAGTCTGAGAAATACAACCCATTTTTTTTCTTTTCCTCGCCAAGGCAGGAATCACATAAGGAGAATTTTCATTGATGAACTAACAACTGATTGCTCTCTGATGTTCAGAATATTAAACAGTATAATAATGATATATTCATAAGTAGGACGATGGTAGGTAAAGTTGTAAGGGCATTTCTTTTCATCATTATTGACCATGTAGGTTGCTTAAAATGTCTGCATTATAAGTAACACTGCAATGAACATCTAAATGCTTTTATTTTCCCTATGCTTATTTCCTTTAGAAAATCCTTAAAGATAACTAGAAAGTTGGTATAATACATATATTTGCAAATTTGGTGACAACCATCATTCATATTAATGAACAAAACTAGAAAAAAAAATACAATCAAGAAAATCACTTTGTAGTACCTACAAAGGGCACTGTAAAATTACCTGTTTTCTCTCTGCCTTCTTCACCATCACCTCTGTCTTTTTGTAAGTATCACCCTTCACCAAACTGGTAAAGGCATCAAAACTTTTTCCAGAGTTCAAATGGTCAGGAATTCGAGTAAGGCACACTCTCAAATCTTTAGTGAGCCCAAATATCTTTTTAAATTCAGCATCATTCTTCAGACATAGTGCCTTATTACCCACTTCTTGAGTATCCTTCATATCATTTCTTTCTTGAGTATCTTTTTTTAACGTTGATGCCATTTCATTCTGGGTCTGGAATTAAGGAAGAAAACACACAAACAAGACTGCAAATTACTCGAACTATTTTATTAGATCAGCAACTAAATGAATACCCCATCTCACATAAAATAAAACATCTTAGAATACTAAATGATTGGATTGCCTTACTGTCTACACTCCAAAAATTAAATTTAACACTGAAAACATAAAATGTTCCTCTGTAACTTCTCATTTATTTTCATTTCCTGTAC
Source organism: Elephas maximus indicus (assembly GCF_024166365.1). Classification (NCBI taxonomy): domain Eukaryota; kingdom Metazoa; phylum Chordata; class Mammalia; order Proboscidea; family Elephantidae; genus Elephas; species Elephas maximus. Next base: position 170,123,841 of record NC_064821.1, on the reverse strand, counting down.
CATAAAAGTAACAGGTGGTCAATTCTCAAACAACTAAAATGAGAATACAAAATAATGACAAGTTAAAAATAATCTGTATGACATTGTTTAGAAATCACAGTCTTCTTGAAGTCTTATGCCTTAAATCAATCTTATACATAGCAATTAGGAGTTACCTCCTTGCATCTCTCAAGTTCAACAAATTTTTTACAGAAGGGAAGAAATGCTGACATTATTAAACAGACTACTACATAAGCAAGGAAAATACTTAGTGAACGCAGGCACGTATACCTTAAGTAGAACAGAAAGGTAATTATGTGGGTATGTTGGGTAATTGGAATGAGAAGTCAGAGAGCACAAAGCGAAGGAAACGCTCCTTAGAAGAAGAAAAAAAAAAAAAAGATGCTGATAAAATCTTATTTCCACAAAATGACTGAAAGGCACTGATTTAACTAGCCCTGTCTCAACCTTTCTACCTAAAAAAAAAAAAAAATCACTGAATATCTTCCCTCATCCCCAAAGAGAAAAAAAAGACAGCTCTCCTGTACGCCTAACGCTGATCTCTTTATATACTAAAACTAGTATTAAATATACATGTACATGTATGTATGTACAGAGTCCCTAGGTGGTATAAACGGTCAACACACTAGGCTGCTAACCAAAAGGTTGGAGGTTTGAGTAGGTGCCTTGAGAAAAAGGCCTAGCAATCTACTTTCAGGGGGGAAGGGGGGACAGGGACGGGGACCGGGAAGCCGTTGAAAACCCTATGGAGTACAGTTCTACTCTGACACACACTGGGTCACCATGAGTCAGAATCTACTCAATGGCAACTTTTTTTTTTTAAATGTATGCATACATATACATATACACACATACAATTTTACTAAGCTTTAAATATATACTATCCTTCCTCAACTCTTCTAGGTTGCTCTATTACTTTTTGTTTTAAAAGATCTGGCATTACAAATGATTGAAGAGAAAGATATTGCTGAAACCTAATTATACACTTTCTCAAACATTTCCTCAGATGAAAGCTTTTACTCAATTAAGCATTCATGTGTGTTTATGTGTATGTGGTATGTGTGTGATGTGATGGGATGTGGCAGGGAAGAAAGAGATATCTCAGATGATAACTTTGAGAATTAAGAAAGAAAATGTTTCTATATAGATATATAAAAAGAATACCCTAACATGGCAAAATTACCTTTGGTTCTTGGTCTCTGAAAACACCCTGCTGTGAAGTAACAGTTGTTGCATCAATAGAGGAACTTATTTTCTCTATGCTCTGGATATTTCCTTTTCTGGGGGTATTTTCTCCTGTACTAAATCCATCTGGAAAGACTGGGTTTGTGAATGAAGTCTTACATGGTTTTAAGTAGTTAATGGATTGGTTCATATTATGTGGGTTTAGGGTAGAAAGAGATGGTTGCTCCACCTTTTTATTCTTCTCTGACGTTAGACTGGCCATGGAAGCAAGTTGGATATTTGAAAGTGATTTTGTCTCCATCTGGGAAGATTTACTTTTTGCCAAGACAATGTTTACAACCTCTCTGGATATGTCTGTGACTGGACTTGAACTCACTATCTGTGATGTGTCTTTTCTTGGTGGAGTACCAGGAGAAACAGAATTCTGTTGGTCAATTTGTGACGGCAAAACATCCGACCCCTTTTTAGCCAACAGATAGACTTTCCCATTGAACATAACCAAAGCATTATCTTTAATAGGTATACTTTTGGATTGCGTCCCACTAGCACTGATGGTACTCAATGGTGGCATATTTACAGTGTTGTCTCCCAAATTTTTCCTATCTACAAATGTTTTTAAAATCTTTGAAGCCACATTATTTGAAGACTTAACAGGAACAAGTGATGGAGTACAAGGCTGGAGGGTTTCTTGAAAAATCCATTTCACTGGAGCAGCTTGAGAATGCTGGCCACTTTTTGCCTCTGTAGCAACATTCACTGGAATTTGTGTGGTACTTAGTATCACTGGATTTGCTACTTCTGTAACAGGTTTTGGGTAAATGTTTTGAAAGTTCTTGGTAACTACATTTTTCACTGTTTTTACAGGAGATACATAAATAACAGTAGGTATCTGGGAGGCCTCCACTGTTCCTGAAGTACTTGTGGCTGCAGCTGCAAGAATCTTTTGCTGAACTGAAGGAGGCAACGATGACGCTGGTACAGATTTCACTTCAGCATGGGCTGGAATCTGTAAATGATGCCCAGAAGGCAACACTGGAGACTTGACAGTCATTGGAAGACTCTGAGTATTTACTAAAATATAAGATGAATCATTTTGTGTTGAGGAAGGAGGAACAGCAAATGTTTGCATGGTGAGTCCATCAATTTTCACACCATGACTCTGAACTTTAGAAACTGATGAGGTAAAATTTTCAGTTCCCACAGAAGTAACTCTAACTTTTTCTGATGTATCTACTGTTCTTGAAAGAAAATAGTTTGTAGAATTGGCTGGCTGAAAAACAGGCAATTGAACTGAAGTACTTGTGGAAGAGCTGGAAATCTGAGTCTGAAAAGTAACATGAACTGGGCTTCCTGTGTTCCCTTTCAAAGCATCAGACATGACTGAAGATTGAACTAGTGGTATAAGATTTCCAGAGGAATTAGGAATTGGAAGTAATTGCAGAAGATTTTTTCCATCCGAGCCAATCGTCTGAACTACTTGGTATATGCAGCCTGAAACACTTAAAAGAACATTATGAGTAAATAAAACAACATACTACATGGTATATACATTTTATTTAAAAAAAAACTTGCAAATATTATTGTAAATATAAAAACTTCTAACAAAATATAATAAAGTATATAACTTCTCATTTTGAGTTTTCAAAGCAAAATACTGTAAAGCAAAGATTTTTTGAAATAGAAGAGATAATCAAAGACACAGTCAGCTTTGATTTAGATCTTATGACATGATTAGGCAATGGGAATGAGATATTAACATTTATTCCTAAAACTAAAAGTAGACTTTTCTAAGATTTTACCTTGTAAAAAGTTACGGCTACTACAATAGGCTCCTCTTAAACTATTAGCATTCTTCTGTTCTCCTTTTCCTTGAATTCTAATTTAACCTCCACTTATTCTTTTTTTTTTTTTTTTATACTTACTCTCCCTATGGGGGCAGTTCTACTCTTGTCTCACAAGGTTGCTATGAGTCAATCTACTCAACGGCAACAGGTTTATATTCTATTTCCCTCGCTCCTCTTTTTTTTTTTTTCTGTCCCTAATCTGTTCTGTCTTCTTCCCACTGATAATTACAATTATACTGTCAGCCATACTTTTGCTTAAGATCTCTCTCTTACGGTGATACTCAGTGTGCCGTATTTTTGTACTGTGAACTAAACTAAGTTACCCATGTAGAAACCATTTTCTTGTTTCATTATTGATTGTTTTGGCACACGTGAGGTATGGTGCTCACATGGCAATTACTTACATTAATTCCAACTGCCTATCAATACATACATATAAAGCACCACAATTCAGATGAACGGTTGGTTTTCAATGAATGTAGAGGAGACTGGAAATCAATAAAATATTTTTTACCTAGCCAATTTTGATCTTCACACTTACAAGCTACTTCTTAGTACAAATTGTCCGCTTTTAAGAAAAGCCAATATATACTAATCCCTGTTTTTGTAAAATGAATTATTTGGGGATTACTTGAATGCAGACTATTTATGCTACAACTCCTTTTGGTTCCTGGGAAATACCAAGGTCTCATGGGACTCGGGGCCATTACACATGCTATTTCTCTAGCTAGATACTCCTTCCCCACACAACTCTTCCATGGCTCAATTCTCAGTATAAATGATACATTCCAAGAGATACATTCTCGAACCACCTTAACAACCCCTGCCCTCCTTTATAATTAATCTATATTACACCTGTTAATCTCCTTTGGTACATATCACAGGTTGCAACAGCTTAATCTGTCTCTTATGTTAAACTCTGAGTAACCCCAGTGTCGCGTCCATCAGCTTATAGGCCCAGTAATGGTCTTATATAACTAAAATCAAATGAAGACAAAAAATTTAAGGGCAAAAAAAAAAAAAATTAGCATTCTCTACAGTATAAAAATATGTTTTAATACCTACAAGGTGTTTTTAAAACCTTCATGAATTAATAAAAATCAATGCTAAAAATTACATGCATCCTAGAAAGTACTGGAACTCAGTTTTACCCTTCTGCAAACAGAAATAACATCATTATATCTCTATAAAAATTTAAATCAGTCTTGTGACCACTTGATAGTACTTCAAAATGTTATAGTGACTTTTAATAAACTAAGTTAATCTCTACACAGAAGCATGAACCCAAAGAAAAGTATGAATTCTTGCTCTCCAGGCTTGAAGAGTGAAAATACACCTTCACTACTCCTCCACCACCAAAAAAAGCACACATGAACTGGGGGCAGAACTTAGTTAGCATTAATTCATTAAGCAAAAATGTACTGAGTTATATGGTCAGGCACCAGGCTCAGTCTGGGAAAACTGAACTACAGTTGGTGGGCCAAATCTGGCTCTTTGCCTGTTTTTGTGCAACCCACAAGCTCAGGATGGTTCTTACATTTTAAATTATTGGATAAAAAATCAAAAGAATAAAATTTTGTGACATGAAAATTATATGAAAAATCAAATTTCATTGCCATGAAGTTTTATAGGAACACAAGTTCATTTTTTTTATTACCTATGGCTGCTTTCACGCTACAATGGCATAGCTGAGTAGCTGCTGCAGAGATTAGGTGACCCACAAAGCCTAAAATATTTACTATCTGGCCCTTTAGAGGAAAAGTTTGCCAGTCCCCAAGCTAGATCAACCCACAACGCCTAAAATAATTCAAACTAGTGAACACATGGACATGTCAATAGGCAAATAACTAAATGACTTAAATGATATATTTGCATGAATATAAAATGCTTGCTTTTCTTCTTAAAGTATTCTCTTCCCAAAGCTTCCAAAATATGGCATTCTCCTACAAGTACTACGGCTGCTAACCAAAGGTTCAGCAGTTCGAATCCGCCAGGTGCTCCTTGGAAACTCTATGGGGCAGTTCTACTCTGTCCTATAGGGTTGCTATGAGTCAGAATCGACTCGACGGCACTGGGTTTTATTGTTCTACCTTTATCTATAGTGACTCCTCAGTCTTCTTTGCTAACTCATCATGCTTGAATCAACCTCTGAATGCTGGAGTTCACCAAAGCTTGGGCCAAGCTCTTCTCTTCCTACTCTGTATTCTTTCCCCAGATTATTTCTTTCATTTGCATGGCTTCAATTACCACTCATATGTCGACAATCCCAGTATTTATATCTGTACCTCCTTTGAGATTCAGGCTTACATACTCAACTTTCCTCTTGGTATCTCCATTCAGAATCTCAAAGACACCTAAAACTCAAAGGACCAGAAGATCTTTGTTCCCCTCCCCTCATTTCCTTCTCCTCCAGTGTTTTCTTCTTTGGTAAATAAATGGCACGACCATTCTATCTTAGATACCTGAGTTAGAGCAGGTAATTCCTGTTTTCTTGTCCTCTACATTTATCGATCCATCGCAAAATACTATTGCTATTCTCTCTTAAATTTCCCTTGACCTGTTAAACTCTTTCCAAATAAACAGTTATCACTCTAGTTCAAGTAAACATACCTCTGGCTTAGACTACTACAGCAGGTTTGTAACCGGTCTTCTTTGCTTCTATCACATCCTCTCCCTTTCATTCAGCACACTAGAACTGGTCTAATGTCACTTCTCTGCCTAAAACATTTCAATTGTTCAGTTATATACAGATAACTCTCTTACGAACTCTGACTGTAAAAAGGAAGAGAAAGACTAGCAATGAGTTGGAGAAAAAAATGGAGTCTCAGAATATATCTTTCTTATTCTTTTTAAGGTTAGATGAGCCACATCATATAAAAATGCTTATGTGAATTAGTCAAGAGGAAGAGACTGAGAATTAAAAAGAGAGGGATAATCAGCAGTGTAAGGTCTGAGGAGGAGGAAGGAAATGCAATCTACAAGATGTTGTAATTAGGTGGCATTGAGTTGGTTCTGACAGCGACCCTATGTAGAACAGAATGAAACACTGCCCAGTCCTGTGCCAGCCTCACAATCATTGCTATTTTTGAGCCCACTGTTGCAGCCACGGTGTCAATCCATCTCGTTGAGGGTCTTCCTCTTTTTCACTGACCTTCCTCCTTACACCAAGCATGATGTCCTTCTGCAGGGACCCGTCCCTCCTGATAACATGTCCAAAGTACGTAAGACAAAGTCCTGCCATCATCCCTTCTAAGGAGCACTCTGGCTATACTTCTTCCAAGATAGACTTGTTCATTCTTCTAGCAGTGGATGGTATATTGAATTTCTTCGCCAACGCCATAATTCAAAGGCATTCTTTTTCAGTCTTCCTTATTCATTGTCCAGCTTTCCCATGAATACAAGGCAACTGGAAATATCATGGCTTAGGTCAAATATCATGGCTTAGTCCTCAAAATGACATCTTTGCCCTTTCAACACTTTAAAGAGGTCTTTTGCAGATTTGCCCAATCCGTCATTTGATTTCTTGGCTGCTGCTTCCATGGGCGTTGACTGCGGATCCAAGTAAAATCTAGAAGATAGGTGGAGGGAATGGACTTTAAAGATGGCTGGAGAAATATCCTTCCATTGGAATTGCAGAGGATGGGTGCATTTACATGTAGGTGTATAGCTTTGGTGTCAGAAGGTTATGGCAATTCTGATAGAATGGCTTTTATTTTCTCTATGAAAAAGGACATGACATCATCTGCTAAGAATAACAGCAAAAACAAGGGAGAGATCTGAGGAGAAGCAAGAAGATTTGAAATAGTCTTTGTGAAAGAATAAGGCAGCCACAGAAAATAATAGGGCTGCAAAGCAGTGTTAATATCAAGGAAAACAGGAAATAGTGATGCCAATCTATGCTCTTGTGAGATTTTGTCTCACTAGGTATAGGCAAAGAGAAAGCAGATAGTTGAATTCTTCCAGGGTTTGGGTGGCTTCAGAAGGGTGAAACAAAAATCAAAGAGGAGCAAAGGAGTTTAGGTTGTTGACAAAAGTTATTAAAATGATCAAACAATCTAGGCTAGATGGGAGGGAAACAGTTAACACATTAAGGGCCAAAGTATAGGGAGAAAATAAAGAGATTATTGCACTGGAAGGCTAGGTAAAGTTAAAAGAACAGTCATGGTGGGAATACTTAAGTTAGAAGTACAGGAAGTGGTGTTTGGGAAGCAGGATGCAGCAATTTCATCCAATAACAAGTTCACCACTTGTCTGTCAGTTTGTTGTACTCTGGTGGCTTGGTGTTGCTATGATGCTGGACACTACGCCACCAGTATTTCAAATACCAGCAGGGTCACCCATGGAGAATATGCTTCAGCAGAGCTTCCGGACTAAGATAGGCTGGAAGAAGGACACGGTGATTTACTTCTGAAAAAAGTGGCCAGTTAAAACCTTATGGATAGCAGTGGAATATTGCCTAATATAGTGCCGGAAGATGAACCCATCAAGGTTGGAAGGCACTCAGAATATGACTGGCGAAGAGCTGCCTCCTCAAAATAGAGTTGACCTTAATGATGCGGATGGAGTAAAGCTTTTGGAACCTTCATTTGCTGATGAGCACTACTCAAAATGAGAATAAACAGCTGAAAACATCCATTAATAATAGGAATATGGAATGTACAAGGTATGAATCAAGAAAACTGGAAGTTGTCAAAAATAAAATGGAATGCTTGAAGATCAACATCCTAGGCATTAGTGAGCTGAAATGGACTGGTATCGGCCCTGTTGAATCAGACAATCACATAGTCTGCTATACAGAGGATGACAAATTCAAGAGCAATGGCGACACATTTATCATCAAAAAGAACATTTCAATCTATTTTGGTGAGTAGCATCTGGGGTCTTAAAAGCTTGTGAGTGGCCATCTAAGATACTCCACTGCTCTCGCCCCATCTGGAGCGAGGGAGAAAGAAGAAAACCAAAGATACAGGGGAAAGATTAGGACTAATGGGCCACAACTAACCCCAGCCTCCACCAGAAAGAGCCCAGCACAACTAGATAGTGCCCAGCTACCACCACCAACTGCTCTGACAGGTATCATAATAGAGGGTCCTGGACAGAGCTGGAAAAAAATGTAAAAGTTCTAACTCACAAAAAAAGACCAGAATTACTGGTCTGACAGAGACTGGAGACACCCCAAGAGCACGGCCCCTGGACACTCCTATAACTCAGTGATGAAGTCACTCCTGAGGTTCACGCTTTAGCCTAAGATTAATCAGGCCCATAAAACAAAACCAGACTAAATGGACACACCAGCTCAAGGGTAAGAACGAGAAGGCAGGAGGGGACAGGAAAGCTAGTAATGCGGAACCCAAGGTCGAGAAAGGGCAAGTGCTGACATGTCACAGGGTTGGCAACAAATGTCGCAAAACAACTTAAAAAAAAGAACATTTCAAGATATATCCTGAAATATAATGCTGTCAGTGATAGGATAATATTCGTATGCCTACAAGCAAGAACAGTTAATATATTATTCAAATTTACACACCAATACTAATGCCAAAGATGAAGAAATGGAAGATTTTTACTAACTTCTGCAGTCTGAAACTGATCAAACATGCAATCAAAATGCATTGAAAATTACTGGTGATTGGAATGTGAAAACTGGAAACAAAGAAGATCGGTAGCTGGAAAACATGACCTTGGTAGCAGAAACAATGCAGGAGATCACATGATAGAATTTTGCAAGACCAATGACTTATTCATTGAAATAACCTTTTTCCAACAAAAATGGCTACTATACCGTGGACCTTGCCAGGTGGAATACACAAGAATCCAATCAACTACATCTGTGGAAAGAGATGAAGAAGCAGCTCAGCATCATCAGTCAGAACAAGGACAGGGGCCAACAGTGGAACAATCAATTGTTTATACTCAAGGTCAAGTTGAAGCTGAAGGAAATTAAAACAAGTCCACAAGGGCAGAAGTATGACCTTGAATATATCCCACCTGAATTTAGAGACCATCTCAAGAAGAGATCTGACACTGAACACTAATGATCAAAGACCAGACGAGTTGTGGGATGACATCAAGGATATCATACATGAAAAAAGCAAAAGGTCATTAAAAAGAAAGAAAAGACCAAAATGGATGTCAGAAGAGACACTGAAACTTTTTCTTGAATGTAGAGTAGCTAAAATGAAAGAAGAAATGATCACGTAGAACAGCTCAACAGAAGGTATCAAGGGGCAACTCAAGAAGACAAAGTGTTGTAATGTTGGACACAGGAAGCTTCAAAAAAAGATGGAAGGAAGACACAGAGTCACTCTACCAAAAAGAACTGGTCGACGTTCAGCCCTTTCAGGAGGTAGCATATGATCAAGAACTGATGGTACTGAAAGAAGCCCATGCTGCACTGAAGACATTAGCAAAACATAAGGCTCCAGGAATTGACAGAATATCAATTAAGATGTTTCTACAAATGGATTTAATGCTGGAGTTGCTTGCTAGTCTATGCCAAGATATTTGGAAGAGAGCTACCTGGCCGATCAACTGGAAGAGATCCATATTTGTGCCATTCCAAAGAAAGGTGATCCAATGGAATGGTGGAAATTAACGAACAGTATCATTAATAACACATGCCAGTGAAAGTATGCTGAAGATAATTCAAAAATGGTTGCAACAGTACACTGTCAGGAAACTGCCAGAAATTGAAGCCAGGTTCAGAAGAGGACGTGGAATGAAGGGCATCACTGCTGACGTTAGATGGATCTTGGGTAAAAGCAGGTAACACCAGAAAGATGTTTACCTATGTTTTACTGACTACACAAAGGCGTTTGACTATGCCGATAATAGATTATGGATAACACTGTACAGAATGGGAATTCGAGAATACGTACCCAGGGCAGAATTAAGGCATGTGAGGCCCCTAAACACTGATGATCTATGGCGCCCCTCCCCCGCCGCTTAATCACACATTAAAATGGGTTACGTGTTTATATATATATATACACACACACACGCACGCATACAAATGTGTGTGCCTTAGCTATCCACAATTTAACTTCTTTTTGGTGGTGCAGCGGTTAAGAGCTCAGCTGTGCTAACCAAAGGTCAGCAGTTAGAATCCACCAGCCGCTCCCTGGAAACCCAATGGGGCAGTTCTACTCTGTCCTATAGGGTCACTATGGGTTGGAATCAACTCCACGACCGAAAAGGCGGCGTATGCCATTCTAACGGAACGAGATGAACTGGATTATAAAATTTTTTATGGATGGGGGTATTAGGATTTTTACTATATACTACATTCTCTACAAAAGGGATATTCCATATATTCTACAAGAAAATACATCAGTGAGCTTGTTTCAATGATTGATGTAAAATTCTATTGATCTCCCACAATGAAAAACTGACTTTCACCAATTTTGCTTTAAATGGCTCACACTTCAATTTTGATGCTTGTTTTGTAATAAAAAATAGCTGTCATAAATGAAAAGATGTCATAAAAGAAAATTTAATCATCAGAAAACATTACAACAAATTACTATATTTTATTTTTAGATAAATCTTTCATCTCTGACATGTTATAATTAAAAACATTTCTATTCTTTGCTCTTACAAATTCTTCAATGATTTCATCAAAATTAAGCTGCTGAACAACATCTATACCCATAATAAGGATACTGAATTGAATCTTCCTTGAACCACTTCTGTACACTGAGGGTCTGTGAGTCTCTTTAGGGACGAAAATGAGCATTCTGTTCTGCAGTTTGCGATCATTAAAGTTAGGAATATGTGTAATTTCAACATTGGGAAATACACATTGTATTTTACCTTCTATTATGCCTACATGAAAAAAATGTCTTTCTTAAATCTGTAAACTCAATTCTCATTTAATAATGAAATTGTTGCACTTCTCTATAAAGGTTTGTATTTAAGTCATCGGGATAAGTGTTCCTGGAAGCCTTCATTCATTCTTCATCAGGTATATCCACATTGTTTAAGAAGGAAAATCTATTTGAAAGAACTTCATACACTTTCGCCCTTCTTTTCATGCAAGATTCAAGTGTGTCAATGATGGTGTAGTATGTGGTTATGTGAAATTGATCTCTGGCACTCAATAATACTACTGGAGCACTTCCATCATTTACTTGTTTCTTTCTAATGTTTCTGTGACAACGAACTGCTTGATAATCAGTACCTGGCAATACTGTTTTGTTGTTTTCAAAGTCTTCCCTTAATTTATGTATATACCCTGTTAAAGACTAGTAGAAATATGAGCGTGTCTTTAAATTTACTTCTGAATCTTGGAGAGCTTGACTCATTCGATGAAACTGCTACAATATATTATTACACATAACCAATATAAATACATAGTCTAGCGTTTAGACTTTGTTGGCGATGTTTTTAGCTTCCGTTTTGGTTATCTCCTTTTTGTGTCTGGTCTAGCAATATTTTCTATGGCATCTAGAATCTGACTCTAGGATTCCAGGATTGCACTCGTTGCTACAGCATGCGCTTTCCAACGTGTACTAGAAAGACATTTTAATACTCGATCATTGCCTAAATATGTTTTAAGAACTACCAGTCAGTGAGTAGGGGTGGCAAAAAATGTGTAGAGTAACTAACAGCAGAAAAAAAAATTAACTACTTCCAAACAAGGTACAGCACTACATCCTAGAAGACTAAGTCAATGTGCAGCACAAGCTATGAAAATGACGTATTACGTTCTAAGTTTTCTTCTGCATGCCGTTATAATGCCCTGACATATTGGCAGGACTGTGAATAGACTGGTCTCTGCACTTAGAAAAATCAATTTTGTAAACTTCACATAAACAGTGAAGTGCTTGATTTGCAATTTCTTTACAAGTTATGTTTTTCTAAGCTGGTAAATGTGATAAATCCCACAACAGGTTTATCCATCTGTTAGAGATACATATCTTAAAACAATACTTATGATCTGTATGAGAAAGATCAAGAGTGGAATCTACAAACTGAAATATCAAGCTATACTTATTCCACTGAAAACAGTTGATCCAACTTTATCACTTATTAAGTACATTAATTCTTAACAAGTTGTTTTAGACATACACGATGGGTTGCCCTTTCCTGTGTTACCATACTTTGATATGTGACCTGATAAAAATGGATCAAACTGAGCAACAAGTTCAAGTAAACATCCCAAATCTCCATTTTGGGGACCCAAACATTTCATTTATCCCGCAAAAAGATAGTCCACGTTCAGGTATTGTTATAATGACAGCAACAAACATCGCAAAACGGCTTTCCAATACTGACATTCTTCATTAATTTCTGTTCCCGGTTTATGAATTAAACCAAAACCACATCTTTAGTTTAAATATGACAACAGATCTCTGTGAATTAAACTGTTTTCATGTTTAGCCATCATATTGGAGTTGCACCAATCACTAAATCCATCCATAGCAAATTAAGAATTAAATGATTTAGAACTAAAGAGTTTACAAACAAAACAATACACAGAGCTGACTGATGTAGAAGACAGCAGCCATTCCCTCTTATAATTTTCGCCATTTGCTTTGCACCCTAGACAAATACTGTCTATAGAACCTTGTTTGTTTACCATCCAGAAGTTTTTGACATGAATTTACAATTGGCTCACTGTGATGTCAACAATCACTTGTCCCCTCTTTTGATCCAATAAATTTACATCATTAGAAGAATAATTATCCCACAAAGCAGGGTTTGTATTCTGTTATTTATGGAGTCTGCAGATGCAACAACTTCAGATTCTGAAATAGTTTCATTTTTTACAGCATTATTAATTTTTTTTTTTACTATAGCAAGGACTGGATGCAGAATTCGGGAACAAATTCTGTTATATTCATATTGCTCTTAGTAATTTCAGCACTAGCGGTACTAGCACAACGATTTGCACCCATTAAGCTAGAGCATTCAACGAAGTCTCTTCTGATTCGCTATGTTTTAAAAAGGAAGTTACTTCTGGAGTTGTCTTTAGGGATTCACAAATCTTTTTTTTTTATCTTCTGCAAGCTTTTATTTTTGCACTCCACTTAGTTGTTGCTGTTTCCTTTTATACAGACATAAAATTGTCACTTTTTAAATTCGATTCTACTGCAGCAAACAAATTTGAATAACTGAAAATAAATAAAATTTTAAAACAAGTAAAATTTATAAAATAAAATATACATTCGAATTTGGATGTTAACACAAAAAATTATATTTGAAAATTAGTAAGTAAAAAAAGTTGATTTGGAACATGTAATTTTATTCTTCAGGTCTGAGGCAGTCAATAGTACTTAAAAACCAATCAGAAATAATTTCATTCGTTTGTCATACAATGTTTGTTGGCAACCCCTTTGCAGATCTCAAGTGTTTTTCATCTTGAAATACCACTTAAAAACTTGAGCACTCACTTTCTGTCCTCTGGTGCTGCATCTTCACAGTTCACTGAACTACTGCTGATGCCCAACAGCGAAAAGAGTGATCGCAAAGAGCACAATAAAAATACAAGGGCATGCTCCATATGAAGACGCATTTCAGCTTGCTTTGTGCAGGACCAGATATGCCACAAGTCACGTGATTATACTGCCACTAACATGTTCTTATGTGGTTGACAAAAGAGAACTGAATGTGAGGTTATATACCCCATTAGCCCGAAATGAAAAAGAGAATGTAAGTGTTATCATACACAAAATTTTAAAATGGTATCAATTTCATTTGGTGCCCTGCCAGTTCCCTTCAACTTCAGTGCTTGCTTTACCTTGTGTCCTGTCTGCTTGGCATTTATAGGTCTTTGCTTTGGACAACTGGTGCCCATTTTATTTATGCCCTAAGCACATGTTTACCTCACTTATTGGATAATCCATCCTTGCACTTACCCTATTTTTACACAAATAGCAAGTGCCTTCTACATTTGTCTGCCAATAGCTACCTCCCCTCTCAAAGTATGTTCATAAGCCTGCTATGCTGTCTTTTATAGCAACATGTAAAAAAATTAGCATAGCGGCGCTTATGAAAATATCTTGTGGGGAAGGGAGAGGTTGGCAAACAAACACAGAAGGAACATGTTATTTGTGTAAAAATAAGGTAAATGTGCACATGCAGAACCTGTACACAGACCAAGGTACAGTTTTTCAAACAGAACAAGGGGATACTGCATGCTTTAAAATCAGGAAAGGTATGCATCAGGGTTGTGTCCTTTCACCATACTTATTCAATCTGTACGCTGAGCAAATAATCTGAGAAACTGGACTATATATGAAGAACAACATGGCATCAGGACTGAAGAAAGACTCATTAACAACCTGCGATATACAGATGACATAACCTTGCTTGCTGAGAGTAAAGAAGACTTGAAGCACTTACTGATGAAGATCAAAGACCACAGCCTTCAGTATGGATTGCACCTCAACATAAAACAAAAAGTCACAATTGGACCAATAAGCAACATCATGATAAATGGAGAAATGACTGAAGTTATCAAGGATTTTCTTTTACTTGGATCCACAATCAGTGCCCACGGAAGCAGCAGTCAAGAACTCAAATGACATATTGCATCGGGCAAATCTGCTGCAAAAGAACTCCTTAAAGGGTTAAAAAGGAAAGGTACCACCTTGAGGATTAAGGTGTGCCTAACCCAAGCCATAGTATTTTCATTCACCTCATAAGCATGCAAAAGCTGGACAATGAATAAGGACGACTGAAGAATTGATGCCTTTGAATTATGGTGTTGGCGAAGAACACTGAATATACCATGGACTGCCAGAAGAATGAACAAATCTGTCTAGGAAGAAGTACAGTCAGAATGCTCCATAGAAGCACGGATGGCAAGACTTCATCTCAAGTACTTTGGACATGTTATCAGGAGGGACCAGTCCCTGCAGAGCAACATCATATTTGGTAAAGTAGAGGGTCAGAGAAAAAGAGGAAGACCCTCGATGAGATGGACTGACATAGCAGCTGCCATAATGGGCTCAAACGTAACAACGGTGAGGGAAGCACAAGACCAGGTAGTGTTTTGTTCTGTTGCATATATGGTCTGTATGAGTCGGAACCGACTCAATGGCACCTAACAACAAGGTCCAAGTAGATGGCTAAGAGAGAATGGAGAATAAGATCACTGGAGAAAAAGATCTTTGTACTGAAAGACCAGGGTGGCAAATATGTTATCAATATAGATGTTGAAGTTATGCAGGATTGGAGAGAAGACTGAGAGGTAGGTGACAAGTTTTCAGAGACAGCAAGTTGATAGATGATGGTAAGAAAAAAAATGTTAGGCACTGATATGCCAGAAAGGTTTCTTGAAGCCCACTCCCTTCAGCAGTCTATTTTCTTTCCCATTATTCTACTAAAATCTCGTTTCAAAGATAACCAAATATATGTCCTCGCAATTAAATCTGTCTTTATCTCATCCCCTAGGTGGCTCTCTGCTACAACTGACACTGCTACCTAATTACCCCTCCATCCTGAAGCTTTTCCCTATCCCGGTTTCCACTACGTAAACTTCTGTTTCTCTTGTCTTTCTTAATGCTCATTTAGTTTATTTATATATTTCATCTGTAAGTAAAAGATTAGAAGCTCCAACAAAGCAGAACACATACCTTTGTAATTATCTGTTTAGGGGCAAGCACACTTATTAAATCTTTAGTAACATTTTAATTGACATGGTATTTAAAGAAATGACACACACTGCTGATAACACTTAACATACTTCATTATTGTTGTTAGTTTCCATCAAGTTGATTCCAATTCGTGATGACCCTGTGTATGCAGGGTAGAACTGCTCCATAGGGTTTTCAAGGTTATGCTCTTTCAGAAGCAGACTGCCTGTCTTGTCTTGTGAGTCACCTCTGGGTGGGTTAGAACTGCCAATTTTTTAGCTAGTAGCTGTGACACTCAGCTGCCTTTACTTCATTATATGAGCCTCTACATCTCTGCTCTACTGAAAAAAAAAAATTGTGAATATTGCACAAACTATTCTCAAAAATTCCATCATTAGATTTTCCTCTCTTCTCCTTCTTGATTTCCCCTCTAAAAAGGGAAGAAAAACACAGCTTTTTCCAGGTCAACACATTAGTAGAAATTCACATACTCTACCATACCATGAGTTCCTTAAGGGTAGGCTATCCTATTCATATCTATTTCCTCTGCATTTAATGAAGCAACTGGCACACTGCAGACACTCAATAAACATGAACTGAATTGAATTCCACCAGCTATTTTTTAAAAAAAATCTATGACTTCCTGCAACAATATGGAATGAACTCTAAAAATTAAACTGAAATGCAGAGTGCTAAAGAAGCGATAAATGAAGGTGAAATCATACTTCTTCAATCAACGTACATTTTTTTCAGAACTAAAAGAACGTTCCATTTAAGAGACTAAATAACTAAGATCCTATAAAGATTCTATTAAAGATCATATCCTGCTAGTTAAGGTCAGAACTAGATTCTGCATCCCATGCTCTGGTTTGGTCATTTAAAAAGAAAAATCATCAATATGAAGCTGATTTTTGAGCAAGGAAACTACATCAGAAAAATAATGCTGTTTAATACTTTAAAAGAGAAAAGAACATATTAGAAAGATAAGCTTCTTCTAATCCTGACTCTTGCAATTACTAGTTGATTTATTTGGAAAATTTACTTAACCTTTTTGAACCCTGAGCTGCTAATTGTTAATGCTCTTGGCTGCTAACTGAAAGGGGAGGTTCGAATCCACCCAGAGGTGCCTTGGGAGAAAGGCCTGGCAATCTACTTCCAAAAAATCAGACATTGAAAACCCTATGGAGCACAGTTCTACTCTGACACACATGGGATAGTGTCTCGTCCTTACACACACGCCCACACACAAACTCATACAAATCACAAAATTTAAGATAATAAAACTTCTATTGTATACAATTGAATATAAACTGAACTGACTGACAATGAAGCATAATCTTTCTAACCACACTAGGCCCCCAGCTAAGCATAATACTTTTAGCTCCCCATTTGAGAACCAGCGGTTCAGGGAGCATACACACCAACTGCCAATTACGTGATATCCTGATTCTTATTATCGTAGGATGTATTATCAAAAACTTGTATTACGATACCTCTAAGCTGGTAGAGGAACCCTGGTGGCACAATGGTTAAGTACTCGGCAGCTAACCAAAAGGTCAGTGGTTTGAACTCACCACTCTGTGGGAGAAAAGACCACTTGCTCCCGTAGATTTACAGCCTAGGAAACCCTATGGGGGCAGTTCTACTCTGTCCTATAGAGTTGCTGTGAGTTGAAATCAACTCCATGGCACACAACAAGCTGGTAACTCTATTTTCAGTTCTGATCCTGCCTTGAGTTTCAGATTCAAATGATCTTCCTAACTGCTTTTTTGGTGTGTTCCCATCTCAGTTAATTTACCCATATCCACCCAGAAAACTGACATCATAACTGATACACCTCTGTTCCTCATCTTTCAGTGCCAATTCACTAACAAGGTCTACTTCTTTTCCCTTCTATATCTGTGAATCCCAGTGCTTGGGTTATCTGTGAATCCAGCCCCTATCCTGCATCAGCTAATTCAGGCCCTTAAAATCTATGAAAAAACAACAAAAATAGCATCCTTATATGCCTGGCCCCTCACCCCCAAATCCACACTGCCATCAGTTATCTAAAATGCACTAACCACGCGAGAGCTTTTCTTAAAATCTGCTGAACTCCAATAGACCTCTTTAGCAAGACGCCTGGTGGCACAGTGGTTAAGCGCTCAGCCACTAACTGAAAGATCAGTGATTCAAGCCTTCCAGCAGCTCCATGGGAGAAAGATGTGGTAGTCTGCTTCAGTAAAGATCTACAGCCTCGGAAGCCCTATGGGACAGTTTTACTCTGTCCTATACGATAATTATGAGTCTGAATCGACTCAACAGCACCCATCAACAATCTCTTTAGTGGGACAAACCACACCCTCAAGAGCTATCTAGTTATTCTACTTGTAGTTTAGAATCAAGCAATTACTAATAAAAAAATCATACTATTTTACGCCTCTGTGCTTTACTTACCAGTTCCCTCTGCCTTGCTATATCCTTGTATTCATCTTTAACTGGATAGCTGCTTATGTTTCCCAACTCAGCTGCTCCAGGTATCTTTCCCACAGCTACCTTCCTCTGCCCTCATAGCACCCTGCACATAATGTTATCATAAAATTTATTACATCATCTCCCTCCCCATCCCTGTAAACTGTAAAGTTTTCATGGGCATGGATCAGTCTTATTCTTTAGTGCAGCCTCCCCAGCTACAGCCTCCCCAGCTATCATAGCCTATCACATAGTAGGCACTCAATGAATGTTTTTAACTGAATTTCTGAAATACACAACTACTAAGAGGTGGAATTAAAATATGAACCCAGATCTCTATAACTCCAAAGCTTATCTTCTTTCGACTATACCATTATAATTCCTGTTTTGTTATTTGATAATAAGGTCCAAATTCAGATAAACGAAATGTATACTATCACGAATATCTTCCAGATTTTTCCTTTGTGCTATAAGCTTAAATTTAGATTTTACATTTTAGGTCCGGATAAATTAGAGACACTTTAAACAATAAACATTTTATATCAGTTTTGAAAATTTTTTACCAATGGAAAGCAATAACTCAAATATCTACAGATACAGTCATTTTTAAGTTCATGATAAGCAACTTATTACCATCAAAAATATTACTTGAAAAATAAGAAAAAAAAACTAAGTTTCCCATAAACTGAGGAGCTAACATTAAACATACTACTTACAAAATTATATCTGTATACCATGTAGATTGTTACAAAATAGAATGGAATCAAATATGCACTCAGTAACCAAAATATATGTCCAATATCTTCAGAAAAGTATCTTGTAAATGTCCCAAACAGGTGATGTAAAACCTCAGTGATTTGAAGGCAGTAAGGAAAAATAAATGCATTCAAAGACTTTTAAAGCAATAGTGTATAAATTTATGAGTTAATGAACTGGAAAATACAAATGTAATCAAAATATAACGAGTTATAACACTTTTTAAAACCCCAAATATAGACAGTCAAAAGAATGAGAAACTGGTTAAGAGAGTTAAAGTAAACAATAAATAAAAATATAAAGTTCTTACTCTATTGTATTTCTGATATAGAAAAAGAATGCACTGTAAAAACATACAATTAGGGTAAGTCAGACTTCATCTAGTATCCAGGTATTAAAATATGGTAGAAAATATTAAACAATCATTAAAAAGTAATTCTACTTTTGCGTATTTGTACAGGATACTATTTCTGCTGCCTACCTCCAAATTCTACCGCAAAATTAAAAAAGCGAGAATTTTTTATGATTCCACATACAATGCTTTTTTCTTGATGGTTCTTCAACATTGTCTTAGCTCACCACTGTTGTTGTCACTTGCCATAGTGTCAATTCCGACTCATGGTGACCCCATGTGTGCAAAGTAGAACTGCTCCATAGGGTTTGCAAGGCTATGGCCTTTCAGAAGCTGATCATCAGGCCTGTATTGCAATGTGCCTCTGGGTGGGTTTGACCACCAACCTTTAGGCTAGAAGTGGAGCATTCAACTCTTTGTGCCACCCAGGAACCCATCATTGATGGGTGCTGTGGAGTCAATTCTGACTCACAGCTACCCCGTGTTACAAAGTAGAACCGCCCCATAGGGTTTTCTAGACTGTCATCTTTAAGGAAGCAGATCTCTGGATCTTCTCTCCCCAGGAGCCACTGTGCGGGTCCCAACTGCCACCTTTTGGGTTAGCAGCTGAGCGCTTAACGATTGCACCACCAGGGCTCAAAGACTCCTTAGCTCACCACCATTAGTGATCATTTCCCTTTACAATATCGTGCATGCTTTTAAAAAATCACAATTATATATTTATTGCAATTAGATTTTGTTATCTACATGTAATTAAGTCTACCTCCTGCGTTAAAATTTGTACAAAAGTAAAGTTCTATTCTTATAAGGTGATAACAACACAGTGTCCTATTGTTTTCCTATACTAAGTATTTTACGTATATTCATTTTCAATCCTTAAACTAATTCTTGGTGCTATTATTTATAGACTAGCAACCGAGACACAGAAGTATGAAATACTTTGCCCATGGACTTGCGAACAGTAATGGGCAAACCCAGGATTAAACCCAGGTGCTTCCATTTTCTTCAAACACAAATCCTCTTTCATGAATTTTGCATCTTAATTTCCACACTTTTCCCTTCACATTTTCCTTCTGCAAAAGATTCATTAACTTATCTTTTCCTCACCATTTACCATCATCCACTAACCATGGAAATGTAACTTCAAATATTCTACCTTAGGTAACACCTTGTTCCCATTTCATTTGTTTGATAAATACAAACTTTTAAAAAGCTGCTAAATTACTGATGTTCTCTAAATTTACAAATAAATATGTCCTTCTAAGAAATACTGGACTCTCCATGTCAAATATGTATTTCCTCTACATAGACATCTAACTAGAAATGGCACTCTAATCACACCTGCTACAAATATGCTATTCCAAAGGATTGGTTTTATAAAAGAATTTCTATTTTTACTTTCCTCTCTCTTCATATAAAGCTAATATTTTTTAATAAAGCATTCAATTCTATTTCCTTTTTTTAAAGGAATTTTTCAATTTCTAAATTCATATAGTATTACCAATTACACAAAAATAATATCCTTACTTTTTTCCTAACTCTATTAAAGTATGATTATTTTCACTTAAGGTCCAGAACCATCAGGGCTGCACTTGCTAAAACGCGCAGACTGCTGCATATATTTTCCTACGTATGCGCCAGAATCTTCCAGAAGGTTTTGCTCACACAGGAGCGTCGGCCATGTTGGTTTCTCTCTCCCGTGGAGCTCTACTCTGTAGGCCCATGAAACTTGAGACGCTGGATTCCTCCGGAGCCAGGGCAGCGGATGAATGCGTCAGGCTCTGAGGAGGTTTTACGTTTCCAAGAGGAACGCGCTCAAACGACTCCCTAAGTGCCAAAGTGAAGAGCACTTCCCGCTTGAGTGGCTCAACCTGCCGGGTCAAACTCATCTGAACTGCAGAACAGGAAACGACGGGCGACTCGACATCCAGCTAAGAGACGGGGCCAGGGGCGGGCGTGTGGAGGAAGATTCGAAACCGGTACTTACCAATGCGAGGCGTTGCCTTTATTTTCCTCTGCGGGTTTCAGGAAGACCCTCTGTAGATTATTGGACATTTTAGAGGGGGTGGGAGGGAACAGCACAACCAGAAAAGGGGGTTGTGTAGGGCCGAGTTCTCAAAGGGGCGAGAACCAGAGCGAGAGAGTGTTGGGCTAGAGTTGCCCGGAGCAACTCTGAGGGGTTCGATGCTGAAACGGTGGCGACAGCTGGCACTCGAGAGGGCGTATCCTCAGACTTCGGAGGAAGTCGGCGCAGCCACCCATACACCGGAAGACTAGAGGCTGGTGACGGCGCCTGCCCTACCCTAACCTCCGAGAGAGTCGGTCCGAAGTCCCCGCCCCCAGAGCCTACGACATCGCCCCATAGCCACCCGGACGAAGAGCGGGAGGCGTGGCCTCAATGGCGTCACTCCTATGGGCTGGGTCAGTGGGTGAAGACAGAGCCAACCTACCTTTGACGACCCCGCCCACCGAAGCCGCTAGTCGGAGCAAACCTCAGCCGGTGGCTTCCGGGATCGTCACATCCGGTTGCCAAGGTGACTGGCTCGCCAAAGCCCCGCCTTTATGATACAATCCAATCGCGAGTGACATTTGCTACCTCTTTTTCCGGATCAAGTGACGAATCACTAGAGAAAATTCTCCAGACATCTACGCGAATTAAAATGTTTCCGGGGTCAGTCGTAAATTTTCTGCCTTTGTGTTCGCCTCTAGTGTAAGTTTTTCGTTCCCTGCAGTGCTTCAGAAGAAGCTGGCTGTCTTTTGGAGTCGCCACGCTCCCATGGCGTGAGGAAATTTTAGACGCTTGCCTCTAGCCTGCGGTGTGTTGTTGCTACTTCTAGGAGGTTTTTTCGTTTTTATCCTCTTGTCTTGATGTTTTACTTTTAGACCGAACCTAACTCCCTCCCCCCACCACACGTTTATGCCAAGTCAAAACCGTCATTTACTGTCATACAGTTAATTCATTCGTTCTCTACAAGTTTCATTCCCGATATAAGCTTTTTTTTTTTTTTTTTTTTTGGTATCTTTATTTGAATGTCCAGATAAAAAGCTTTTCGGAAGTGTCATTTCCTGCGGTTAAACCATTTATCCCCGAAACAGGTTCTCGGGCTTAAAGAGTAAAAATTTTAATTTGGTTGGGAATATAAGGAAGGTATAGGAGAAGTGGTCTGGAACATCCAGTTTCATCTGGTATAGTCAGTCCCTGGGTAAACTGGCTTACACTGTTCCAATTTAGGAGACTGACATAAAGTAGACAGTTTATGGCTTATTTTGATCTTTTTAAGAGTGTCATTCTCCTGAGTCTTTAAGAAACTAATACTAAAGAATCTGATGTTCTGATATATTTAACAGAAAGTGATACTTTACAACTACTGTTCACTCTCTGATAGAGGTAACTTCAAGTATATGGAATCCTGTATCTATAACGTTTTCAATTAATGAGCACTCGCAAATATTTCCCATCCTAAAGGGAGGGAGGTGGTGAACCCTCAATGCTCTCTTGGTTTTGATTATCCTATCTGTGATACTATACTATCCTGTACTTTAAAGAGTTGTCTATTCTTGCTTGTCCCAATTTCTCCCTCTTCATCCCTTCAGGTCCCTGAGTGGAACAAACGATTTGTGCTCAGCTGCTAATCTAAAGGTTGGCGGTTTGAACCCACCCAGCAATGCCACTGAAGAAAGGCCTGGTAATCTGCTTTATTGTCAGAGATTGGGCTCCCAGTGAAGCTGACTTTTAAGATGGACTTTGATATGAAAGGAGTTTATTAAGAATTAGTACCTAGAGAAGGAAAGGAAGCAAAATTGGCCCAAGGGAGAATTTGGGCTGTTAAGTTTCAACAAAAGAGATTGCCTTTCCTGCATGGAGCTCTAAAAATGAGATGAATTTTCAAAGTTTTACTGAGTTTGGTGAGTGGGCTAGACCTTTATACCCCATGGCAATCTATCACTGAATGCCGGCTCTCCCAGGGAAGGGGGCATGCCCTTGGGCAAGAAAGATTTCTTTAGCTAAGGCGCTTACTCAAGGATGCTGATAGCCGAGGCCTGTCTGCTGGCAGCACTGCCCGCAGCTGGAGGAATAAGAGAGCTTTGGGAGGTGCATCACAGCATCCGCTGCACTTGTTAAACCGCTGATGCAGCTATGTGTTACAATTGATGCTGATTATCTCACACTCATTCAAAATACTCTGCTCAGCAGCACTATTAATTCTCTCTCTCTTGATTCCACTGACAATATACTTTCCTGGTTTTTCTCCTACCTTTTTGTCTACTTCTCAGATTCCTTTGCAGATATAGTCTTCCCTTTTCAACCATTAAATAAAAGAGTTCCTTAAATCTTGACCATTAATGCTTTATTGTCTCAAACTTTCTTGAGGAAAATTATGAATTGGTAAAAGGAACAACAAACAAGAAGGTAAAACTTATTTTACAATACAACCTCAACATATTAAGCAACAGCTGAAGGGAGGGAAACCAAAAAAAACCAAACCCTTTGCCATTGAGTCAATTCCATCTCATAGTGACCCTATAGGACACAGTAGAACTGCCCCATAGGGTTTCCAAGAAGCAGCTGGTGGATTCAAACTGTGACCTTTTGGTTAGCAGCCAAGCTCTTGACCACTTTGCCACCAATAGATTAATAAGTTGAAAGATGCAGAAAATGATTTTACACACACCCCTGAGAAATTAACAGTTAAAGGCAAAAAACAGGTATGGATATCAAGCTCTAAATACAATGAACACGATCAAGCTATTAAATATATAAGAAACTCTCATCAGATAGCTCACATTTTCTTTTTTTTTTTTTGTAGCATACATAGAACAAGTATAAAAATAAACCATGTATCAGGCTACAAGGAAGCCTCAATAAGTTTCAAAGAATCAGTATTATACAAACTACGTTTTCCAAACAAAGCAATTAGCAAGTCAGAAAACAATAACAAAACATACTTAGAAAACAAATAACCTACTAATAATTACCTTTTGATTGCACACGGAATCGTATGGAAAGTGAAGTGAATATATCATAAAGTAAGAATGTTAAAAGCAAATGAGTTAAACATTGAACTCAAGAAGTTGAGAAAACCAAAAGAAATAATAAATGAAGGAAATACAGATCAAGAAAGTTAGTCTAATAAACTGACTCTAAAAAGATCCATGGTAGAGAGAGGCTTTTGGCAAGATCCATAAAGAAAAAAAATAAGAGACGATACAAGAAAAATACAGGTGAAAAGGGAGGAACTACTATAAAATACTTTTTTACAGCAGAGATGTTTATTTGAGAATATTATAAACAATATATACAATACTTGCTGGAACCTGTTAGGATGATAAACTACCGTGAGTTGCTGGTTTCTTTAAATTACAAAATGTGAAATATATATTCTAGGTATTAAGAGGAATTTTAAAAGTTGTCAGGGAGGCCAAAGGCGGTCTTAAAATTATGGATGTATGTGGCAGGAGAGGCAACTGCAGCCCAGGGTGGAGCACAGAGGACACAGTGAAAGAATTGCCTGGAAAAGTGCAGTTTTAAGTTTTTCAGTTGTCTTCCTCCCACATTTCCTTGAGATAATCAGTGTCTGCCCAGTCACAGAAGAAATTTGAGGAAATAGTCCATACCTCTGGTGCAGGTGTTCATGAAGGTAATACCAGGTAAGCAAAGCAGTACCACTGAGGTGATGAGCTGAATAAAACAGATATGACCAGGATAAGGCATTTATTTCTCCATTTCTCTCCTTCAAAATCCTTAAGTTTTGTAGATTATCATCTAGGGAGACAGTCTCCTATAATTCTACCTACTCTAAGGGCTTAAAGGTGAAATACTGACTCAAGGAGTTGGTTTGTGGGAGAGCAGCAAATAAGAATGACTAACTGGTTTGGTGATGCCCAGAATTCTGTGTCCTAAAGCTCAACCCATTCCAAACCTGCTTCATTTTACTGGAAAATGACATAAAGATCTGGCCTTTGGCCCTCATTCAACACACAATAGCAGACAAAACAACCAAAACCAGTAGGAGAATATGATATTATAAGCCAAAGTAACTAAAAAGGAATACAACTATCTCAAAAGAAAACAAATAGAACAATTGAAATACACAATATGAAGAAAAGTTATCAGAAGAAACAATCCAAATACCTAAACTATGCATTATCAAGTTAAAGTGATACAGGAAAACAAAAGCAATAGAAAAATATCAAAGAAAATTAAAAAATTAGGTCTAAAAATATGAATTAGGATAAAGAACATGATAAAATCAGAAAAACCAGACCTGTTGCCTTCCAGTCAATTCCCACTCATAGCAACACTATAGGACAGGGTAGAACTGCCCCATAGAGTTTGCAAGGAGTGCCTGGTGGATTCAAACTGCCAACCTTTTGGTTAGCAGCTGTAGCACTTAACCACTATGCCACCAGGGTTTCCAAGAAAGTGGTAGATGAGACAAATAGCTTAATGCATTCATGTAAGAAGAGAACAGATGGAGAAATTTAAGGAAAACTTTAGAACAATGGGAAGGATTAAAAGCAAATAAACAACGAGCTTGAAGATCTGTCCATCCAAACGTAACAAACTGAAACGCAAAGAGAAAAAAGAATGAAAAAGAGAACAATATCCAAGAACAGCGGACCAATTAAAAATGTGCAACAATATGTAATGGGAATACTAGAAGGGGAAGAAAGGGAGAAAGGAGCAGAAGAAATATTTGATGTAATAATGGCTGAGAATTAAAAAAAAAAAAAATGAAAGAAACTGAACCACAAATTCAGGAACATAAGAGAATACCAAACAGCGTAAAACCAAAAAACCCCAAACCCATTGCTGTCAAGTCGATTCCGACTCATAGTGACCCTATAGGACAGAGTGGAACTGCCCCCATAGAGTTTCCAAGGAGCTTCTGGTGGATTTGAACTGCTAACCTTTTGGTTAGCAGCAGTAGCACTTAACCACTATGCCACTAGGGTTCCCCCAAACAGGATAAATACCCAAAAAACTACACCTAGGCATATCATACTCACTGCAGAAAACCAAAGACAAAAAGGTAATCTTGAAATCAGTCAGAGAAAGGGAGGTACCTTATATATAGTGGAACAAGAATAAAAATTACATCAGATTCCTTATAAGAAACCATGCTATCAAGAAGAGAGAGCAATAGAATAGTGTCAAAAGAAATAAACCATTTACCTAGAAGTTTGTACCCAGCAGAATTATCCTTCAAAGGTGAAGAAGAAATAATGATTTTCTCAGAAACACAAAAACTAAGCTTTCTAATGAAATAAGTATAAGTGAGGTAATTTTTTTTTTTTTAAGGTAATGTCACCAGTAGACCTGTTCAGGGCAGTGGGTTTCTATATGTATGGCCTTTCCGGCTCTGGGTTTGTAGCTCTGCTAAAAGGCGATTTGTTAGTCCACAGTCTTGCAAAGGAATTGGTTAGTCTACTATGCAAATAAAGTGTGTAAAACCCCTGCAGGGATTGGTCAAAAAAAAAAAAGTGTAAAACCCCTGCAGGGACTGGTCAATTACTATGTAAATAAGATGCTTCTGGCCAACCAAGGGGACTGATTAATTTTACCATCCTGCTAGGCTTAAAAGAGCCAATCCCACAGAGGTTCCTATCTGATATAATAGGTAATTGTTTGTTCAAAGTAATAATAGCAACGATGTATTGGATAGTATAGCATATGGATATGTGACATGAATGGAAGCAATGTTATAATGGATAGAAAGGAGAAATTGGAAATACTCAATTATAAGACGACTGCCCTACTCCTGAAGCAGTATAGTGTAATTTGAAGGTACACTTAGATTAGTTGTAAACATATAATGCAAACTCTAGAGCAACTTCTAAAAATTTTGAAAGAGAAGAATTGATATGCTAAGAGAGGATAGAAAGTTGAATCATACAAAATGACCAATTAAAAGCAGAGAAGTGAGAAAAAAAGTGGAAGATAAAAAGAGAAAGAAACAATCCCAACTGAAGCCCTAGCAAGTTAATTTGTGGATACTGACAAATTGATTCTAAAGTTTAAGATAGCTTAATGCATGCATCTAAGGAAAGAATTAGAGAACTGATAGAACAATCTAAGGAAAACTTTAGAACAATGGGAAGGAATTAAAAGCAAGTAATCAATGGGTTTGAAGATCTGTCCATCCAAACTTAAAAAACTGAAATGCAAAGAAAAAAATGAAAAAAAAAAAAGAACAGTATCCAAGAACTATGGACCAATTTAAAAGATGGGAATAATAATAGTAATACTAGAAGGGAAGAAAGAGAGAAGAAATAAATATTTGATGTAATAATGGCTGAGAATTAAAAAAGGAAAGAAACCAAAGCAAAAGTAGGAAGGGTGAAAGTAGACATTTAGCCTCTGTATTCAGCCTTTGTTGATGATGGTGGGTGTGGAGCCACTTTTTTTGTGTGATGTTTGGTTAGAGTACAGTAATTACTGTCTAAAAGTTTTTCGTCTTGTTAAGCTGCTCCTTTCCTTGTCCTTTGGATAGAAAGAATATTTTTCTTGCAGCTTTTTTGTTCTCTGTTCCCATTGACATTTTTATATTGCTGGCTTATCCAGCATCCAGTTCAGGATATATGAGGCAAAGGAAAATGAGGGAGTTCACTGCCAGATCATTCCTTAGGTCCCAAGGTTTCTAGCCACCAGTCTGTATCTAGTGTCCATTCATCTGTCCGTCCAGCCATCCATCCATCTATCATATATATACAGAGTTTTTAGCTACACTTACTATATGTGAAAATACATGTACTGTATTTTTCCAGAAGTGAAAGTCTCAATTTTTAGCAGTTTGTAAGATTTTCAGCAGTTTAAGTATGTCCTTTGGTGTGGTTTTCTTTGCATTTAACTTATTTTGAGTTTATAGACATTGTTGAATTTGTATTTTTATGATTTTCATTAATTTCAGAAATTTTTTCACTAATATTTCTTCAAATATTACACCTCCTCTCTTTCTGTCTGTATCTCTGTCTTTTCTCATATATGCCAATTATACATATGTTAGAACTTTTATTAATGTCCCTCCCATATGTCTCTTGTGACTTATTCCATATTTTCTACACTTTTTTTCCTCTCTGTGCTTGATTCTGGATATTTTCTTCTCCCCTGTTTTCCAGTTTACTAATACTCTCAACAATT
Organism: Elephas maximus indicus; assembly: GCF_024166365.1. Taxonomy (NCBI): domain Eukaryota; kingdom Metazoa; phylum Chordata; class Mammalia; order Proboscidea; family Elephantidae; genus Elephas; species Elephas maximus. The sequence goes on along the minus strand of NC_064821.1, from coordinate 170,095,530 downwards.
ATGTCTGATATATTATTTCAACCACCTATTAAACTCCTAATTTCAATTTTAGATTTTTCAGCTCTATAATTTCCATTTTACTTTCTTTAACATGCACTTCATATCTCTGGCAAAGTTTTCTGTTATATTTATGTGTCTATTAATAGTAGTTTAAAAATACATGTTTAGTAACTGCAATATCTGAATCATCCAGGGTCTGATTTAATTGTCTACTTTTACTACTTGCTTTTGCTACTGTTGTATAGAATATGTCATAATATTTTATTAGATGCTGAACACTGCATGTGAAAAACTTTAAAAAGATTAAGTTTGTATCTGGTAAGCAGATAGAGTACCAATAGACCCCATCAATCCCGTAAGACTTGGTTTGAGATTTTGTTAGGATTTGTCCATTTCAGTTTTATTATTACTTCTAGGGTATGGTCTGTGTTCCTAGGATGTGGCCATTCTGGGAACTAAACTGAATGCCCAGATGTTTACTAAAGCCCCTTCTCATGCTTTGAACTCCAACCTCTGTCTCCTTGGTACAGCATGGCTGCTGAAATTTCTGCTCAGCTTGTTAGTTTTCCAGCTGCTGTGTTCATTATTGTAAAACTTCAATGTGCATATGCAGCTGAGGGTTTGGCCAATAATTTGATTTATGGTGAATTTTCTCTTGGGCTCATTTCTCTATGGTTTCCACCTCTCTGGGAATTTGCTTAAATTACAGTGAGTTGGTATCTCTGAAATTGATCTCTGCCTCCTTATTCCAAAACTAACCTATCATGATAGGGACCTGAGTAGCATTATCCTTAGTTTTGGAGTATTGACTGGTAAGATATGAGATGAAGCCTCCTAGGGTACCAGAAATGTTCTACATGAATGTATGCATAAGTATTGTCTTAGTCATCTAGTGCTGCTATAACTGAAATACCACAAGTGGATGACTTTAACAAAGAGAAATTTATTCTCTCCCAGTCCAGTAAGCTAGAAGTCCGAATTCAGGACACTGGCTCTAGGGGAAGGCTTTCTGTCTCTGTGGCTCTGGCGGAAGACCCTCATCATCAGTCTTCCCTTGGTCTGGGAGCATCTCAGCGCAGGAACCTCAGGCCCAAAGGACACGCACTCCTCCCGGCACTGCTTTCTTGGTAGTATGAGTTCTCCTACTCTCTGCTTTTCTTTCCTTTTATCTCTTAGATAAAAGGTGGTACAGGCCACAGCCCAGAGACTCTCTGTTTACATCGGATCAAGGATGTGACCTGGTAAGGGTGTTACAATCCTTTTAACATAAAATTACAATCACAAAATGGAGGACCACCACAGAATACTGGGAATCATGACCTAACCAAGTTGATACAGACATTTTTGGGAGAACATAATTCAATCCATGACAAGTACCTAAGATTTCTATATTTTATCATATGTAAGTTATACTATGATAAAAATGTTTTACATTTTTTAAGAGCAAATGCAAATTCTCAAGGGAGGAATGCAACTTGTAAAAAGGAATAAAAAATTAACTAGTATTGGGAGACATTGAAAGTTGAAAATTGACATCTAGAACTTCCAAATCCTAATTAAACCAGGGAGAAAGAAGGAGCTATCATGGAGAGGAAGAGGAAATGGTAAGCACAGGCCAAAACTCTGTCCACCTAAGAGTTGGTGGTATAGTGGTTATGAGCTCAGCTGAATACAAGTGGACTTTCTGGCAAGGCTCGTGAACTTTTACTCACTCTGGACCCTCTGAGTCCTGTTCATCTCACCTCCAGATCTTGGGATTGGAGCCAGCAGCTTACCTGCCATCTTGCCTGCCAATCCTGGGATTCATCAATCTTCATAGCCTGTGAGCAAGAGCCCTGCTCTCTGATTTGCTGATCATGGGTTCGCCAGCACCCATGACTAGAAAAATCAGGAGAAGCCTCAAGTCTGACCCAAGGACTTGGGACGTTCCACTCTCTGCAACCGCTTGAACCATTTCCTTGATAACAATTCTCTCTATATAGATATTTAGATATTTATACACTTTACTGGTTTTTCTTCTCCAGAGCACCCAGCCTAAGACATTCAGTACTGAGAGTGGTTCTAGAGAACTAAAATTGTAAGGATGAGTTTTCTAAATTGGTTCTCAAGTCTGATTAGTCTTAAAGATGTGGATAACTCTGCTTCCAGCACAAAAGAGGGCACTGCTAATCCATGGTGTGAGGTGGTAATAGAAATACACAAAATATCACCACCAACAGATCAGGTATTGGTGAAAGGCAAGGATCTAGGTGCTTGTATGTTTGATACCTTTCTCCAATTTTGTCATAAAGAGAAGTATAACGAAGCTAGTTGGTTGGTCCTACTTCTGCTAAACAATCCAGTGAAAGAAAGAGATGAGCTCAGGGCTTCAGATTCAAAGCTCAAGCACTGCATAAATGACCTCAAAGTTTCTACTTGTGCCTTGAATGAAATCCTTATATCTTGTAGTAACAGCTGATATTGCCAAAAACTAAACCCAGAGTGTTATTGTAAGAGTGGCTGAATTACAATGCCGACTCAATTCCAACCTGGAGCAGTGTCTGAAGTTAAAGTGAGGGCATTGATTGGGAAGCAATGGGGTCCTGAAACTTGGGATGGCGACATATGGGCAGATAATCAGGAAGCTGGACACACTGAGTCCCTATATGCCATTGAATCATTCCTGCCAACAGAACCAGCCCTCTCACTGTCATCTGAAGAGATTACTACAACTTTGCTAAGATACCCTCTGCAGTAAAACCATTAGCCCCTATACCCCATCTAATAAGATTAACCCAGCTGTGTCAAAAGAGCCTTTGCCGTAGTCATTGCCTGGGGCATCGCCTGAGGCAGTTGCCTTACAAGACAATGCTGAAGGTTCTCAAAACCCATCGCCACCAATTTTGGCTTCTAAACCTAAAACTAGACTTAAGTCCCAGTGAACCCCAAAGGGTGAAGTACAAAGTGTGACCCAGGAGGAGGTAAGCTACAAAACAACTGCTTGACTTTTCTAATAGGTACAAACAGAAACCTGGGGAATATGTGTGAGAATGGCTATCAAGGGTGTGGGATAATGGTGCAAGGAGCATAAAGATGGATCGGTCTGATATGGGCCCACTAAGCACAGATTCTTCATTTTGTGTTTCAGCTCAAGAGGTTAGGAAAGGATCTAATAGTTTATTTGGTTGAGTCACTGAAGCATGGATTATGCCATGGCCTACACTAAATCAAGTTAAAGTACCAGGCCTACCTTGGTATACTGTAGAAGAAAGTATCCAAAGGCTTAAGGAAATTGACATGCTAGAGTGGATTTAGCAAGTTAAACCCACAGATTCATACACAAAGTGCCCAGAAGACACACCTTTTACCACAACAGTAAGGAACAAATTTGGAAGGGACCGCCAGCGTTCTTGAAGACTGCTGTGACTGCTATTTTATGTACGTCAAATTTAACAGTGGGAACTGCCCTAACTGAATGAAGACACCTAACCACAATGGGGTTGATTGGACCCTGTGGTAGTAGGAGTCAAGTGGCAACACTCAGTCAAGAAAGACAAGGTGGGCTTGGTTACTGTAATGGATAGTGGAGTCAAAGTAGTAATCAGAATAGTATGATTCTTGTGGACTTAAGGCATTGGCTACTTAGTCACGGTGTCCCAAGGAGTGAAATAGATAGGAAATCTACTGGATATTTACTTGATCTGTACAAGCTGAAGAATTCTAGGACAAGTGAACACCAGTCTAACTTGAATTGCAAGAATAGAAAGTCACAGCCCCTCAATAAATTCCCAGACTTGAGCAAGTTTAAAGATCCACAACTCCTTAAAGGAAGGGGAGGCTGGGTCCCCTTGAGGAAGGACTTCAAAACAGTGCAAAAATCTTATACTCTTACACTTTCTCCAAGCATTCCCCAAAGGGATCTACGGCCTTTTACGACAGTGACTGTTCATCAGGGAAAAGGAAATATCAGATTTTTCAGGGATTACTGGAGATTGGCTCTGAACTGATACTAATTCCAGGAGACCCAAAACATCACTGTTGCCCAACAGTCAGAGTGGGAGCATATGGTGGTCAGGGTATTAATGGAGCCTTGGCTCATGTCCGTCTCACAGTAGGTCCAGTGGGTCCCTAAACCCATCCTTTAGTGATTTCCCCAGTTCCAGGATGCACAATTGGAATGGATATACTCAGCAACTGGTAGAACCCCCACATTGGATCCCTGACAAATGGAGTAAGGGCTATTATGGTAGGAGAAGCCTAGTAAAAGCCATTAGGACTGCCTCTACCTAGGATAATAGTGAGGCAAAAGCAATACCACATTCCTGGAGGGATTTCAGAGATTAACGCCGCCACCAAGAACTTTAAGGATGTGTGGGGTGGTGATTCCTACCACATCCCCATTCAACTCACCTGTTTGGCCTTGCAAATAGATAGATCTTGGAGAACAACAGGGATTATCAAAAACTTAACCAAATGGTGACTCCAATTGCAGCTGCTGTTCAGATGTGCTTTCATTGCTTGAGCAAATTAATACATCTCCTGATACCTTCTGTGTGGCTATTGATCTGCCTAATGATTTTTTCTCCATACTTGTTTTGATGGACCACCAGAAGGAAGCAGTTTACCTTCAGCTGGTAAGGCCAGCAATATGCCTTCAGTTGACTACCTCAGAGCTATGTCAATTTTCCAGCCTTATGTCATAATTTAGTCCGCAGGAAACTTAATCAACTTTTCCTTCTACAAGACATCACCCTGCTCCATTATATAGAGGACATTATGCTGATTGGACCTAGTAAGGAAGAAGTGTCAATGATTCTTGACTTATTTCGTAAAACATTTGTGTGCTGTTGTTGTTGTTAGGTGCCTTTGAGTCAGTTCCTACTCATACTGACTCTATGCACAACAGAATGAAACACTGCCCGGTCCTGCACCATCCTCACAATTTTTGTTAGGCTTGACCCATCGTTGCAGCCACTGTGTCAGTCCATCTGCTTGAGGGTCTTCCTCTTTTTTGCTGACCCTCTACTTTACCAAGCATGATGTCCTTCTCCAGGGACTGATCCCTCCTGTTAACATGCCCAAAGTATGTGAGACGCAGTATCGCGATCCTTGCTTCTAAGGAGCATTCTGGTTATACTTCTTACAAGAGAGACTTGTTCATTCTTTGGCAGTCCATGACCTATTCAATATTCTTCATCAACATGACAATTCAAAGGTGTCGATTCTTCCTCTTTATTCATTGTCCAGCTTTTCCATGTACTAGAAGGTGGGAAATTAATTCAACAAAAATTCAAGCATCTTCCACCTCTGAAATTTCTAGGGGTCCAGTGGTGTGAGGCATGTCGAGATGTTCCTTCTCAAGTGAAGGATAAGTTATTGCATCTGGCTCCTACACAACTAAAAAAGAGGCACAATGCCTAGTGTGCCTCTTTGGATTTTGGAGGCAACATATCCCTCATTTGGGTGTGCTACACTGGCCTGTTTATCAAGTGGCTCCTAAAGCTGCTAGTTTTGAGTAGGGCCAAAAACAAGAGAAGGCTCTACAACAAGTTCAGGCTGCCGTGCACGAGGCTGTGCCCCTTGGGCCATATGATCCAGCTGATACAATGGTGCTTGAAATGTCAGTGGCAGATAGAGATGCTTTTTGGAGTCTTTGGTAGGCACCTAATGGTGAATCACAGTGCAGACCCTTAGGATTTTGGAGCAAAGCCCTGGCACCCTCTGCAGATAACTACTCTCCTTTTAAGAAACAGCTTTTGGCTTGTTGCTGGGCCTTGATAGAGACTGAATGCTTAACCATGGGCCACCAAGTCACCATGTGACCTGAGCTGCCCATCATGAACTGGGTGTTGTCTGACTCACAGAGCCATAAAGTTGGATGTGCACAATAGCATTCCATCGTTAAATGGAAGTGCTATATACGAGATCGGGCCTGAGGAGGACCTGAAGACACAGGTAAGTTACATGAGGAAGTGGCCTAAATGCCCATGGTCTCCACTCCTGTCACATTACCTTCCATCCCCCAGTCTGCATCTATGGCCTCATGAGGAGTTCCTTATGATCAGTTGACTGAGGAAGAGAAAACTTATGCATGGTTTACAAATGGTTCTACTCCACATCCAGGTACCACTTGAAAGTGGACAGGGGCAACACTACATCCCCTTTATGGGACCACCCTGAAGGACAGTGGTGAAGGGAAATCCTCCCAATGGGAAGAAGGTCAAGCAGTGCACCTGATTGTTCACTTCACTTGGAAGTAGAAATGGCCAGATGTGCAATTGTATACTATTCATGGGCTGTGGCCAATGGTTTGCTGAATGGTTAGGGACTTAGAAGTAATATAACTAGAAAATTGGTGACAAGGAGATATGGGGAGGAAATGTGTGGATAGATGTCTCTGAATGGCCAAAGAAGTAAAGATATTTGTGTCTCATGTGAATGCTCAACAAAGGGTGACCTCACCAGAGAAGGATTTTAACAATCAAATGATATATTGACACATTCCGTGGATACCAGTCATCTTCTTTCCCCAGCCACTCCCATCATTGCTCAACTGCCTCATGAACAAAGTGTCCATGGTGACAGGGATGGAAGTTATGCACGGGATCAGCAATTTGGACTTCCACTCACCAAGGCTGACTTGGCTACAGCCACTACTGAGTGCCCAACTTGCCAGCAGCAGAGACCACATTGAGTCCTCGATATGGCACCATCTCTGGAGGTGATCAGCGTACAACCTGGTGGCAAGATGGATACATTGGACCACTGCAATCCTGGAAAGGGCAGTGTTTTGTCCTTACTAGAATAGAAACTTAACCCTGGATATGGATTTGCCTTCTCTGCACACAATGCTTGCCAAAACTACCATCCGTGAACTTACAGAAAGCCTTATCCACCGTCACGTTATCCCACACAGCAACACCTTGGAGCAAGGGACTCACTTCACAGCAAAAGAAGTGAAGCAATGGGCCAAGCTCATGGAATTTACTGATCTTACAATGTTCCCCATCATCCTAAAGGTGCTGGCTTGATAGAATGATGGAATGACCTTCTAAAGACATATTTGCGGCACCAGTTAGGTGGCTTGCAGGGTTGGGCAGTGTTCTCCAGCAGGCTGTATATGCTCTAAACTAGCATCCAGTATATGGTGCTGTTTCTCCCAAGGCCAGGAATCATGGATCCAGGAATCAAGTGGCGGAAATAAGAGTGGCACCACACATTATTATCCCTAATGACCGACTTGCATAATTTTTGCTTCCTGTCCCTGTGGCCTTATGCTCTGCAGGTCTAGAGGTCTTAGTTCCAAAAAGGAGGAATGTTCCCACCTAAAGACAGATCACTGATTCCATTGAACTGGAAGCTAAGAATACCACCTGGCCACTTTGGGCTCCTTATGCCTCTGGATCAACGGGCAAAGAAGGGAGTTACCACGTTGACTGGTGTGATTGATCCTGATTACCAAGAGGAAATCGGATTGATGTTACATAATGGAGGTAAAGAAGAGTATGCCTGGAATGCGGAGATCCCTTAGGGCGTCTCTTAGTACTACCATGCCCTGTGATTAAAGTCAATGGAAGACTACAGCAACCCAATTCCAACAAGATTACTAATGTCTTAGGCCCAGGAAAGACCTTAGAAGAGCAGGTTTAGGTCACCCCACCAGGTAAAGAACCACAACCAGCTTAGGTGCTTGCTGAGGGCAAAGGGAATACTGAATGTTTGGTTGGAGAAGGTAGTTCAAAACAACAGTTAAGACCACGTGACCAGTTGCAGTAACAAGGACTGTAAGTGTTATGAGTATTTCTGCTTTGTATGTGTACATCAAATATTTTTGTTTTCTTCACTTATAAAACATAAGATGTAAACAGAGCAGGGCTAGTGCATATTCAATCTTTTATGCGTTCATTGCATCATGTTAGGAGCAAGTATGACTTTATAATTATCTTTATTCAGAGATTGTGTATGGTTTAAGGAGATGCGTACAGTTGACAAGGGGGGGACTGTGATCATTAAGGTTGTGTATCAACTTGGCTTGGTCATGATTCTTAGTGGTTTGGTAGTTACAATGTAGTTTTGCAGTCTATGATAATGTGATCACTTCTACAATGAGATTTGATATAATGTGATCAGCTCAATGACGGGACCTGCTGTGAATAGCCAGTCAGTTGAAAGGGAGTTTCCTTGGAGGGGGGTGGCCTGCATGAAATATAAGTGTACTTTCTGGTAAGGCTTTTGGGCTTTTGCTCATTCTGGATCCTGCAGCTGGCTCCTATTTGTCTGACCCTGGATCTTGGGACATGAGCCAGCAGCCTACCTGCCATTTTGCCTGCCAATCTTGGGACTCATCAACCTTTGCAGCCTGTGAGCAAGAGCCCTCATGTCTGACTTGCCAATCTTGAGTTTGCCAATCCCTGCAGCTACGTGAATTAGGAGAAGTCTCCGGTCTGACCCATGTTCCAGCCTCTACACCTGCATGAGCCATTTCCTTGATATAAATCTCTCTATATAGATATTTATATGCTTTACTGATTTTTCTTCTCTGGAGAACCCAGCCTAAGACACTCACCAAAGGGTGAGTTGGATAGAGGAGGATTTAATAATCAAGTGTATAGGATTTTGCATTCTGCAGATAACAATAAGTCTCTTTTCCCAGCCTTTCCTGTCATTGCCTAATGGGCTCATGAACCAAGTTACCATGGTGAAAAAGATGGAGGTTAAGTGTGGGCTCAGCAACATGGACTTGCGCTCATCAAGGCCAACTTGGCTACAGCCACTGCTGAGTGCCCAGTCTGCCAGCAGCAGAGACCAACAATGCATCTTCAGTATGGCACCATTCCTAGGGAAGATCAGCCAGCAACCTGGTGGTAGACTGATTACTTTGGACCACTTCCATCACAGTGAAGGCAGCATTTTGCTCTTACTGGGATTGATATGTACTCTGGATACAGATTTGCCTTCCTTGCACAGAATACCAATTGAGATGTTTCAACAAACGGATGCAGTGCTGGAAGTGTTCACTCATCTCTGCCAAGAAATTTGGAAGACAGCTACGTGGCCAACTGACTGGAAGAGATCCATATTTACATCTATTCCCAAGAAAGGTGATCCAGCCAAATGCAAAATTATCAAACAATAATTAACATGGAAACCCTGGTGGCATAGTGGTTAAATGCTACAGCTGCTAACCTAAAGTTCGGTAGTTCAAATCCACCAGGCACTACTTGGAAACTCTATAGGGCAGTTCTACCCTGTCCTATAGGGTCACTATGAGTCAGAATCGACTCGACGGCAACGGGTTTGGTTTTTTTGGTATCATTAATATCACACCCAAGTAAAACTTTGCTGAAGATCATTCAAAAGTAGTTTCAGCAGTACCTTGACAGGGACCTGCCAGAAATTCAAGCTGGAGTCAGAAGCGAATGTGGAACTGGGGATATCATTGCTGATGTCAGATGGATCCCAGCTGAAAGCAGAAAATACCAGAGAGATGTTTACCTATGTTTTATTGGCTATGCAAAGGCATTGGACTGTGTGGATCATAACAAATTATGGATAACAATGGGAAGACTGGGAATTCCAGAACACTTAATTGTGCTCATGAGGAAACTTTACATAGGTCAAGAGGCAGTCATTCAAACAGAATGAGGGGTTACTGTGTGGTTTAAATTCAGGAAAGGTGTGTGTCAGAGTTGTATCCTTTCCCCATAGTTATTCAATCTGTATGCTGAGGAAATAATCTGAGAAGCTGGACTATATGAAGAAGAACAGGGCATCAGAATTGGAGGAAGACTCATTAACAACCTGCATTATACAGATGACACAACCTTGCTTGCTGAAAATGAAGAGGAATTGAAGCACTTAGTGATGAAGATCAAAGTCCACAGCCTTCAGTATGGACTATACCTCAACATGAAGAACACAAAAATCCTCACAACTGAATCAATAATCAACATCATGATAAATGGAGAAAAGATTGAACTTGTCAAGCACTTCATTTTACTTGGATCCACAATCAACACCCATGGATGGAGCAGTCAAGAAATACAAATACAAATTCCATTGGGCAAATCTTCTGCAAAATACCTCTTTTAAAGTGTTAAAAACCAAAGTTGTCACCTTGAAGACTAAGGTGTACCTGACCCAAGCCATTGTATTTGTAATTGCCTCAAATGCATGCAAAAGCTGGACAATGAATAAAGAAGACCAAAGAATTTATGCCTTTGAATTGTGGTGTTGGTGAAGAATATTGAATAGACCATGGACTGCCAAAAGAACAAACAAATCTGTCTCGGAAGGAATACAACCAGAATGCTCCTTAGAAGCAAGGATGGCGAGATCACATCTCACATACTTTGGACACGTTATCAAGAGGGATCAGTCCCTGAAGAATGACATCATGCTTGGTAAAGTAGAGGGTCAACAAAAAAGAGGAAGACCCTCAAGCAGATGGATTGACAGAGTGGCTGCAACAATGGGTCAAGCATAACAACGATTGTAAGGATGATGTAGGACTGGGCAGTGTTTCATTCTGTTGTACGTAGGATCGCTATGAGTAGGAACTGACTCGACAGCACCTAGCAACAACAATATACATATATATATAATATCTTTGTTTTCTTCCCCCAGTCCCCTTATTCTATTACTTATTATAAAATACAAGACGTGAACAGGGACTAGTGCATTTTGGTTGAATGCATGTTAATTGTGTTACATTAAGTACAAGTATGACTTTATAATTGTCTTTATTTAATGGTTATGTATTGTTTAAGGAGATGTGTACATGTGCTAAGTTGACAAGCAGTGAACTTGGATGGTTAATGTTACGTGTCAACTTGGCTAGGCCATGATTCTCAGTGGTTTGGCTGATATTATGTAACCATCCTCCATTTTGTGATCTGATGTGATCCACCAATCTCTTGGAAGGGGAGTTTCCTTGGGGGTATGGCTTGCATCCAATATATATGAATGTTCTGGGAAAGCTCACTCTCTCTTTTGAGCCTGTATTCAGCTCATTGCCTGATCTCCAGTTCTTGGAGAAGCCTTCAGCCAGCAACCTGACCTGTAAATTTTCGATTTGCCAGCTCCCACAACCCCATGAGCCAGCATTCTGCCACCTGATCTGCAGATTTTGGATATGTCAGCCCCTGAAACCACATGAATTAGGAGAGGCCTTCAGTCTGACATCTGACCCATGGATTTGGGACTTGTCAGCCTCCACAATTGTATAAACTATTTTCTTGAAATAAATCTCTCTATATATGTTTTTATATATGCTTCACTGGTTTTGCCCCTCTAGAGAACACATCCCAGACAGAAGGGAAAAGACATTAGAAGCTATTTAAAAAAAAAAAAATTAAAGCAATGCATAAAAATAAAGATCTCGAGGGGGGGCCAAGATGGCTGACTAGGTAGAAGCTACCTCGGATCCCTCTTGCAACAAAGACTCGGAAAAACAAGTGAATCGATCACATACATGACAATCTACGAACCCTGACCATCAAACACAGACCTAAAGAGTTGACCTGAATGACAGAGACTGAGAACAAACAACCACGGGGAAGCAGCGACTGTTTTCGGAGCCTGGAGTCAGGGTCCCAGTCAGGAAACCTTGGCGCCAGGCTTTGGACTGGGCGCAGGGGAGCTGAGCACGGCATCCTGAGACGGCACAAACACGGGATGCCGCCCTAGCCCCCAGAAGTGACCTCGGGGGAAGCCCAGCCAGTGCACGCAGACAGTGCAGCGACGTGGCTGACAGGAGGAGAAGTCACCGGGAGACAGCAACTGGTTTTGGAGCCAGGAGTGCGGCGTCCCAGCCGGGGAACCTTGGGCTTTGAACTGGGAGCGGAGGAACTAACCACGGCTTCTGAGACAGCGCAAGCATGGGACACAGGCCTGAACCTCGGGGGCAATCTCTACCCAGCCAGCGCACACAGTCGATGCGCCTCTCGGGAATCTCAGGTAAAACAGTCATCCCAAGCAAGATAAGTAACTTTGTCTATATTCCAGGGTGCTTCTCTCTTCTATTTATCTGAACCCTCCCCTCCCCTTCCCAGGCGGCTTCATTAACATTGGAATTTCCTGAGCCAGAGACTGAGCTGCCCTGCGGTTTTTCTTTCTTTCTTTCTTTCTTTTTTTTTTTGGTCTTTTCCTAACCCATTCTCCTAGCCTGAGAGAAGCAGCTACAAAAAACCCAGGGTCCAAAAATCCTTCCCTAATTGGACTAAAAACTCAGAACCAGCTCCAGCCAAGCATATGTGATCCAGAGTCAGGCTTTCATCCCTACAGGGAACAAGGTGCCTATTATAATGCAAAGGCATTTCTGATAGGGATCTGACTACTTATTTTAGCGGTTTACTGGAAAGACAAGTTTCCCAGGTCTGATATCTCTGCATATTCAACAGAGCCCTCACTGACCCACAACAGGGAACTGAGGGCTGAAGCTCCCCCCAGACCACCTAGCCTCTTGCCTTAGGGGTCTAAGGAGGGTGACACCTACCAATCTGTAGAGGTACTTGCGTTGGGGGCCTAAGGTACAGCTGCAGAGCCCACCCACCAAAGTGCTTTAGGAATAGAGACACACTTACCTCATTGGCACTTGGGGGAAGCCTATCAGCATCCTGCCCCCCTCCCCAGAGTGTGAACCCCTGCTGCTACTAGAATCTGATGCACACAACGATCACAACTCCTTCTCTAGGTGGATAGGTGACAGTCTGCACCACACACTTGATGACCCAAAATCAGATTCTACTCAAGAATAGTGAATGGACTCTTAGGATTCTATATCTGGTAACAGACCAAACCAGCTGGTAATAGGACATAAGTGATTCAAGGGCTACAACAATCAACACAGCACAATCTAGTAACCCATCTACATATATTGAAAGAAAACAAAACAAAACAAGATAAGACTCAGTGAGCAAATATAATATAAATCATTACAATATCTTATAGATGGCTCGGAGACAACAGTCGATATTAAACCGCATAAAGAAGCAGACTGTGATTGCTTCTACAACTCCCCAAATTAATGAATCAATGACTTTCCCAAATGAAGACACAATCCTGGAATTGCCAGTTGCAGAATATAAAAAACTAACATACAGAATGCTTCAAGACATCAGGAATGACCTCAGAAATGAAATAAGGCAATCTACCGAAAAAGCCAAGGAACACACTGATAAAGCAGTTGAAGAACTCAAAAAGATTATTCAAGAACATAGTGGAAAAATTAATAAGTTGCAAGAATCCATAGACAGACATCATCCAGAAACACAAAAGATTAACAAAAAAATTACAGAATTAGACAATGCAATAGGAAGTCAGAGGAGCAGAAGCGAGCAATTGGAATGCAGGATGGGAGATCTGGAGGACCAGGGAATTGATACCAATATAGCTGAAAAAAAATCAGATAAAAGAATTAAAAAAAATGAAGAAACCCTAAGAATCACGTGGGACTCTATCAAGAAGATTAACTTGCGTGTGATTGGAGTCCCAGAACAGGGAGGGATAACAGAAAACACAGAGAGAATAGTTGAAGATCTGTTGGCAGAAAAGTTCCCTGACATCAGGAAAGACGAAAGGATATCTATCCAAGATGCTCATCAAACCCCATTTAAGATTGATCCAAAAAGAAAATCACCAAGGCATATTATCATCAAGCTTGCCAAAACCAAAGATAAAGAGAAAATTTTAAAAGCAGCCAGGGATAAAAGAAAGGTCTCCTACAAGGGAGAATCAGTAAGAATAAGTAGAGACTACTCAGCAGAAATCATGCAGTCAAGAAGGCAATGGGATGACATATAGAAATCATGCAGTCAAGAAGGCAATGGGATGACATATATAGAGCACTGAAGGAGAAAAACTGCCAGCCAAGGATCATGTATCCAGCAAAACTCTCTCTGAAATATGAAGGCAAAATTAAAACATTTACAGATAAACACAAGCTTAGAGAATTTGCAAAAACCAAACCAAAGCTACAAGAAATACTAAAGGAAATTGTTTGGTCAGAAAACCAATAATATCAGACACCAGCACAACACAAGGTCACAGAACAGAACATCCTGATATCAACTCAAATAGGGAAATCACAAAAACAAATTAAGATTAATTTTAAAAAGAAAAAAAAAACGCTCAAAACAGGGAATCACTGAAGTCAATATGTAAAAGATCACAATAATCAAAAAGAGGGACTAAATACAGGTGGCATAGAACTGCCATATGGAGAGGGATACAAGGCGATATAGGACAATACAAGTTAGGCTTTTACTTAGAAAAATAGGGGTAAATATTAAGGTAACCACAAAGAGGTAAAACAACTCCATAACTCAAAATAAAAACCAAGAAAAACATACTGACTCAGCAAACATAAAGTCAAATACTATGAAAATGAGGAACACACAATTTACAAAGAAAAATGTCTCAGCACAAAAAAGTAAGTGGAAAAATGAAATTGTCAACAACACATATAAAAAGGCATCAAAATGACAGCACTAAACACATACTTATCTACAATTACACTGAATGTAAATGGACTCAATGCACCAATAAAGAGACAGAGAGTCTCGGACTGGATAAAGAAACACGATCCGTCTATATGCTGCCTACAAGAGACACACCTTAGACTTAGAGACACAAACAAACTAAAACTCAAAGGATGGAAAAAAATATATCAAGCAAACAATAAGCAAAAAAGAAGAGGAGTAGCAATATTCCGACAAAATAGACTTTAAACTTAAATCCACCACAAAGGATAAAGAAGGACACTACATAATGATAAAAGGGACAATTGACCAGGAAGATATAACCATATTAAATATTTATGCACCCAATGACAGGGCTGCAAGATACATAAAACAAACTTTAACAGAACTGAAAAGTGAGATAGACACCTCCACAATTATAGTAGGAGACTTCAACACACCACTTTCAGAGGGCAGGACATCCAGTAAGAAACTCAATAGAGACACGGAAGACCTAATTGCTACAATCAAGCAACTTGACCTCATTGACTTATACAGAACACTCCACTAAACAGCTGCAAAGTATACTTTTTTTTCTAGTGCACATGGAACATTCTCTAGAATAGTCCACATATTAGGTCATAAAACAAACCTTTGCAGAATCCAAAACATCGAAATATTACAAAGCATCTTCTCAGACCATAAGGCCATAAAAGTGGAAATCAATAACAGAAAATTAGGGAAAAGAAATCAAATACTTGGAAACTGAACAATATCCTGCTGAAAAAAGACTGGGTTATAGAATACATTAAGGAGGGAATAAAGAAATTCATAGAATGCAACAAGAATGAAAACACTTCCTATCAAAACCTCTGGGACACAGCAAAAGCAATGCTCAGAGGTCAATTTATATCGATAAATGCACACATACAAAAAGAAGAAAGAGCCAAAATCAGAGAACTGTCCCTACAACTTGAACAAATAGAAAGTGAGCAACAAAAGAATCCATCAGGCACCAGAAGAAAACAAATAATAAAAATTAGAGCTGAACTAAATGAATTAGAGAACAGAAAAACAATTGAAAGAATTAACAAAGCCAAAAGCTAGTTCTTTGAAAAAATTAACAAAATTGATAAACCATTGGTCAGACTGACTAAAGAAATACAGGAAAGGAAACAAATAACCCGAATAAGAAACGGGATGGGCCACATCACAACAGACCCAACAGAAATTAAAAGAATCATATCAGATTATCATGAAAAATTGTACTCTAACAAATTTGCAAACCTAGAAGAAATGGATGAATTAAAAAAAAAAAATTTTTTTTTTTTTTTTACCTAAACTAACACAATCAGAAGTAGAACAACTAAATAGACCCATAACAAAAAAAGAGATTGAAATGATAATCAAAAAACTCCCAACAAAAAAAAGCCCTGGCCCGGACGGCTTTACTGCAGAGTTCTACCAAACTTTCAGAGAAGAGTTAACACCACTACTACTAAAGGTATTTCAAAGCATAGAAAATGACGGAATACTACCCAACTCATTCTATGAAGCCACCATATCCCTGATACCAAAACCAGGTAAAGACATCACAAAAGAAGAAAATTACAGACCTATATCCCTCATGAACATAGATGCAAAAATCCTCAACAAAATTCTAGCAAATAGAATTCAACAACATGTCAAAAAAATAATCCACCACGACCAAGTGAGATTTATACCAGGTATGCAAGTTTTTTATGCAAGGCTGATTTAATATTAGAAAAACCATTAATGTAATCCACCATATAAATAAAACAAAAGACAATAACCACATGATCTTATTAATTGATGCAGAAAAGGCATTTGACAAAGTCCAACACCCATTTGTGATAAAAACTCTCAGCAAAGTAGGAATTAAAGGAAAATTCCTGAACATAATAAGGGCATCTATACAAAGCCAACAGCCAACATCACTCTAAATGGAGAGAACCTGAAAGCATTTCCCTTGAGAACGGGAACCAGACAAGGATGCCCTTTATCACCACTCTTATTCAACATTGTGCTAGAGGTCCTAGCCAGAGCAATTAGGCTAGATAAGGAAATAAAGGGCATCCGGATTGGCAAGGAAGAAGTAAAAGTATCTCTATGTGCAGATGACATGATCTTATACACAGAAAACCCTAAGGAATCCTCCAGAAAACTACTGAAACTAATTGAAGAGTTTGACAGAGTCTCAGGTTATAAGATAAACATACAAAAATCACTTGGATTCCTCTACATCAACAAAAAGAACATCGAAGAGGAAATAACCAAATCAATACCATTCACAGTAGCCCCCAAGAAGATAAAATACTTAGGAATAAATCTTACCAAAGATGTAAAAGACCTATACAAAGAAAACTACAAGGTACTACCGCAAGAAACTAAAAAGCACCTAAGTGGAAAAACATATCTTGCTCATGGATAGGAAGACTTAACATAGTAAAAATGTCTATTCTACCAAAAGCCGTGTATACATACAATGCACTTCTGATCCAAATTCCAATGACATTTTTTTAATGTGATGGAGAAACAAATCACCAACTTCATATGGAAGGGAAAGAAGCCTCGGATAAGTAAAGCATTACTGAAAAAGAAGAAGAAAGTGGGAGGCCTCACTCTACCTGATTTTAGAACCTATTATACAGTCACAGTAGTTAAAACGGCCTGGTACTGGTACAACAACAGGCACACAGACCAACGGAACAGAATTGAGAACCCAGATATAAATCCATCCACATATGAGCAGCTGATATTTGACAAAGTTCCAGTGTCAGTTAATTGGGGAAAAGATAGTCTTTTTAACAAATGGTGCTGGCATAACTGGATATCCATTTGCGAAAAAATGAAACAGGACCCAAACCTCACACCATGCACAAAAACTAACTCCAAGTGGATCAAAGACCTAAACATAAAGACTAAAGCGATAAAGATCATGGAAGAAAAAACAGGGACAACCTTAGGAGCCCTAATACAAGGCATAAACAGAATACAAAACATTACTAAAAATGATGAAGAGAATCCCGATAACTGGGAGCTCCTAAAAATCAAACACCTATGCTCATCTAAAGACTTCACCAAAAGAGTAAAAAGACCACCTACAGACTGGGAAAGAATTTTCATCTATGACATCTCCGACCAGCGCCTGATCTCTAAAATCTATGTGATTCTGTTCAAACTCAACCACAAAAAGACAAACAACCCAATCAAGAAGTGGGCAAAGGATATGAACACACACATCACTAAAGAAGATATTCAGGCAGCTAACAGATACATGAGAAAATGCTCTCGATCATTAGCCATTAGAGAAATGCAAGTTAAAACTACAATGAGATTCCATCTCACTCCAACAAGGCTGGCATTAATCCAAAAAACAGAAAATAATAAATGTTGGAGAGGCTGTGGAGAGATTGGAACTCTTATACACTGCTGGTGGGAATGTAAAATGGTACAACCACTTTGGAAATCTATCTGGCATTTTCTTAAAAAGTTAGAAATAGAACTACCATACCCAGAACAAATCCCACTCCTCAGAATATATCCTAGAGAAATAAGAGCCTTTACACAAACAGATACATGCACACCCATGTTTATTGCAGCACTGTTTACAATAGCAAAAAGCTGGAAGCAACCAAGGTGTCCATCAACTGGTGAGTGGATAAATAAATTATGGTATATTCACACAATGCAATACTACGCATCAATAAAGAACAGTGAGGAATCTGTGAAACATTTCATAACATGGAGGAATCTGGAAGGCATTATGCTGAGTGAAATTAGTCAGATTCAAAAGGACAAATATTGTATAAGACCACTATTATAAGATCTTGAGAAATAGTTTAAACTGAGAAGAGCACATTCTTTTGTGGTTAGGAGAGGGGGGAGGGAGGGAGGGTGGGAGAGGGTTATTTACTGATTAGATAGTAGATAAGAACTACTTTAGGTGAAGGGAAGGACAATACTCAATACAGGGAAAGTCAGCTCAATTGGACTGGACCAAAAGCAAAGAAGTTTCTGGGATAAACTGAATGCTTCAAAGGTCAGTGGAGCAAGGGCGGGGGTTTGGGGACTATGGCTTAAGGGGACTTCTAAGTCAATTGGCAAAATAATTCTATTATGAAAATATTCTGCATCCCACTTTGAAATGTGCCATCTGGGGTCTTAAATGCTAACAAGCGGCCTTCTAAGATGCATCAATTGGTCTCATCCCACCTGGATCAAAGGAGAATGAAGAGCACCAAGGTCACACGATAACTATGAGCCCAAGAGACAGAAAGGGCCACAGGAACCAGGGACTTAAATCATCCTGAGACCAGAAGAACTAGATGGTGCCTGGCCACAACCGATGACTGCCCTGACAGGGAGCACAACAGAGAACCCCTGAGGGAGCAGAAGATCAGTGGGATGCAGACCCCAAATTCTCATAAAAAGACCAGACTTAATGATCTGAGACTAGAGGAATCCTGGCGGTCATGGTCCCCAAACCTTCTGTTGGCTCAGGACAGGAACCATCCCCGAAGACAACTCATCCGACATGGAAGGGACTGGACAATGGATTGGAGAGAGATGCTGATGAAGAGTGAGGTACTTGTATCATGTGGACACTTGAGACTGTGTTGGCATCTCCTGTCTGGAGGGGAGATGGGAGGGTAGAGAGGCTTAGAAACTGGCAAAATTTTCACGAAAGGAGAGACTGGAAGGGCTGACTCATTAGGGGGAGAGTAAGTGAGAGCATAGAGTAAGGTGTGTATAAGCTTACGTGTGACAGACTGACTTGATTTGTAAAAGTTCACTTAAAGCTCAATAAAAATTACTAAAAAAAAAAAAAAAAACTAGCTATAATAACCCAACAGAAAAAAAAGGTAAAATAAGTAAATAAATAAAGGTCTCAAATAAAGGGAATTTGCATGGACAAGTAAAAGTGCTGGTAATATGGTATTCATAACTGATAATTTAATTGTTTTGCCTTTCATTCTTTTTAATAACAAATGTACAAAAAGGAAGAATAAATTTATGTTACAGCGCACATAAAATATAAAGAGGTAATTGGTGATATCAACACCAATTTGTGGGGGGGGGAACAGTATAGGTATAGAATTTCTTGTATGTTATTGAAGTTAATTTGGTACAAACATACCCTATGATGTTATAAATACATGTTAAATGTAATATTCATGGTAACCACTAAAAAAATACCTGAAAATCATACACAAAAGGAAGGGAGAAGGGAACCAAAATGGCTCACTATAATAAACCAACAAAACACAAAAGCAAACAGTAATAAAGGACAAAGACTAAGAAGCTTAAGACACACAAAAAATAAATAACAAAAGGGCAGAAGTAAATCATTTCTTATTAGTAATTACAGTGAATGTAAATGCACTAAATGTTACAATTAAAAGGCAAAGAGTGGCAAAATGGATTTAAAAAACATGATTCAACTACATGCTGTTTTATAATAGATGCACCTTAGACCCAAGGGCACAAATAGGTTGAAAGTGAAAGAATGGAAAAAAATTCCATGTACACTATAACCAAATGAGAACTGGCATTGATCTTGAATATCAAAGCTGACTTTAAGAAAAATCTGTTAGAAGAAATAAAAATGGATATTATATAATGGCAAAAGGAGCAATTCATAAAGATTTAGCAATCAAAAATTTGCATGTACCCAGAGTCTGGGCCAAGGTGGCAGATGTTTCCTGTGGTCCCTCTTACAACAAAGACCCCCCCAAAAAAGTGAATCAATTATATATGACAATCTAGGAGCTCTGAACTTCAAAGGCAAAGTTGAGGAATCGGACCGAGTGGAAGGAGGAGGGAGAGATGATTCAGAAGTAGTGAGGGGTTGCCAGACCTGACCCGGCAGGAACTGGCTCCCTGAAGGCTGAATTGGCTGGAATGCATTGTGAGACAAGTAGTGGTGACTGGGATGCACTTTCCACATCAGGAGAGACTGAGTGGTGGAAAGTCTACTCAAGCCTCCAGAATCAGCGAAAACCCGCAATCAGTTGGCAAAAGATAAACATATATGTCTAACCTACCACACGGATCAAAAACACCCCCTTTGGGAAGAACCTCTCTCCAATTTACCTGCCCCCTCCCTGCTCTGCACCAGGTCCCAATCTGGCTTCAGCTATTGTTGCATTCCCTGGGCTGAAGTAGAACCCATTGTGTGCTCTGAGCCATTCTCCCGTCTTTGGAGAGGGAACAAATTAACAAACAGGGAAAAATAATCTGCCAGCTGCACTAACCCAGGAACTCAGGGCAGGCACAGCCCCTAACCTAGGCACATGCATAAGGTGTCCATGGACTTTGAATGCATTTCACCCCTGCATAGACCTGAGTGGGCCCATTTCAACAGTGTAGGCCTTCATTAGCATGGTAAACCTGCTGCTGTTGAGTCGATTCCAACTCATAGTGACCCTATAAAACAGAGTAGAACTGCCTCATAGAGTTTCCAAGGAGCGCCTGGTGGGCTTGAACTGTTAACCTTTTTGTTAGGAGCCATAACTCTTAACCACTACGCCACCAGGGCCTCCATGTGGTACAACAGGATATAAACCTGAAGCCTCTTTTCAACTGTATCAGCTATAAGGTAGAGTGGCAGATCCATGACATTTCACACTATTCTGCCCATCAAGCAGGGCTCTCTTCTCACCTACCCACATTAGGGGCCTGAGCACTGGTGGTTCCACCCATGCCACCAGCTACCCACAACAGGGGTCCAAGAATAAGTGGTGGCCCACATTCCTTACAGCCAACAACATTAGATGCCCATAGTCTGGCTGCGAAACCCACCTACCTATGTGCTCCAGGGTACAGGGACATGCTTTCCTTCCCCACATTCAGAGGCAGCTGTCAGCCCCCTGCCTTGCTCAGCGTGTGATCCCCTACTGCAGCCAGACACCTATGCCTACTTCAATCACCCCTGCCCATCTAGGATTATAGGTGAGAGCCTGCACCACAAACTTGGTGGCCAACTACCTAGACACCTGAGCTGAATCCATACAAGAAAAGCAAATGGACTCCTGGGCTCACATACCTAGTAACAGCTCTAACCACCTGGTGACAGGACATGAGAGCTTCAAAGGCACCAATAATCAAACTAACATACATGGCCAGCTATTCGGGCATCAAAAAAAAGAAGCAAGGACATAGTGAGCAAACATAAAATAAATATAATAACTTATCACTGGGTTGGAGACAACAGTCTATATGAAATCACGTAAAGAGGCTGAAGAGGATGGCTTCAGCAAATGCCCACACAAAGATTCAAGAAACCTTCTGGAGGCAGATAACTTCTAGGAATTACCAGATGTAGAATTCAAAGGATTAATATACAGAGCTCTTCAAGGGATCAGGAGGGAGAACAGGAAAAATGCAAAAAAAGCCCAGGAACACACAGAGAAAGCAATAGAGGAACTTAAGAAGGTTATGCAAAAGAATAATGACAAATTTAACTGGCTGCAAGAACCCACAGAGAGACAGCAAACTGAAATCCAAAAGATTAAAAATAAAATTTCAGAATTAGACGACTCAATAAAAAGTTATAGGAGCAAAATTGAGGCAATGGAAGTCAGAATTAGTGAGATTGAACATAAAGCACTTGACACCAACTTATTTGAAGAAAAATCAGATAAAAGAATTAAAAAAATGAAGAAACTCTAAGAATTATGTGGAACTCTATCAAGAGGAATAACTTATGAGCAATTGGATTACCAGAAAGGGGGGATGACAGAAGATACAGAGAGAATTGTTGAAGATTTTTTTGGCAGAAAACTTCCCTGATATCATGAAAGATGAGAAGATATCAATCCAAGAAGCTCATCAAACTCCATACAAAGTAGTTCCAAAAAGAAAGTCACCAAGACATTATAATCAAACTCGCCAAAACCAAAGATAAAGAGAGAATTTTAAGAGTGGCTATGGATAAATGAAATGTCATCTACAAAGAGGAGTCCATAAGACTAAGCTCAGACTACTCAGCAGAAACCATGCAGGCAAGAAGGTAAAGGGATGACATATATAAGGCCTTGGAGGAAAAAATTGCCAGCCAAGAGTTATGTATCCAGCAAAACTGTCTCTCAAGTATGACGGTGAAATTAGGGAATTTCCAGATAAACAGAGGTTTAGGGAATTCGTAAAAGCCAAACTAAACTTACAAGAAATACTAAACGGAGTTCTCCAGTTAGAAAATCAATAACATCAGACAACAATCCAAGACTAGAACACAAGACAGAGCAACCAGATATCAACCCAGATAGGGAAATCACAAATAAATCTAAGCCAAAACACAGAAAATAGAGAAACAGAGATGTCAATATTGCAAAAGATGGCAATATTAAAACAAAAAAGAGGGACTAAAGACTGCAGTCATAGATCTTTCATATGGAGAGGAAGTCAAGGTGATATAAAGAAGTGAAAGATTGGTGTAAACTTAGAAAAATAGAGGTAAATATTAAGGTAACCACAAAGGAAACTAACAATCCTACACATCAAAATAAAAAACAAAAACATAGACTCAGCAAATACAAAATCAACAATGAAAAAGATGAAAAGAAAACACATAAAGAGAAACAACTCAGCACAGAAAATTAAGTGGAGCAAAGAAACTGAACAACACACACAAAAAAAATACAACAAAATGACAGTACTAAACTCATACCTATCAATAATTACACTGAATGTAAATGGATTAAATCTACCAATAAAGAGACAGGCAGTGGCAGAGTGGATTAAAAAAAAATGATGTGTCTATATGCTGCTTACAAGAGACACATCTTAGATTCAAAGACACAAACAAACTAAAGCTCAAAGAATGGAAAAAAAATACATCAAGCAAAAAACAATCAAAAAGAGCAGGACTGGCAATACTAATCTCTGGCAAAGTAGACTTTAAAGTAAAATTCACCACAAATGATAAGGAAAGACACTATATGATAATTAAAGGGTCAATACACCAGGAAGACATAACCATCGTAAATATTCACACACCCAACAGCAGGGTTCCAAAATATGTAAAACAAACTCTCACAGCAGTGAAAAGAGAAATAGACAGCTCCACACTAATAGTAAGAGACTTCAACACACCACTTCTGGTGAAGGACAGAATATCCAGAAAGAAGTTCAATAAAGACAAGGAGTATCTAACTGCCAAAATCAACCAACTTGATCTCATAGACATATGCAGAACACTCCACCCAACAGCAGCCAAGTATACTTGCTTTTCCAATGCACATGGAACAGTCTCCAGAATAGACCATATATTAGGCCATAAAGCAGGGCTTAACAGAATCCAAAGCATCGCAATATTACAAAGCATCTTTTCTGACCATAAAGCCATAAAAGTAGAAATCAATAACCTAAAAAGAAAGAAAGAAAGAAAGAAAAAAAAAACACAGGTAAACTGAACAACACCTTGCCACCAAAATATTGGGTTATGGAAGAAA
Organism: Elephas maximus indicus; assembly: GCF_024166365.1. NCBI lineage: Eukaryota > Metazoa > Chordata > Mammalia > Proboscidea > Elephantidae > Elephas > Elephas maximus. The sequence goes on along the minus strand of NC_064821.1, from coordinate 170,071,616 downwards.
TTAAGGACGGAATAAAGAAATTCACAGAACCAAATTAGAATGAACACACATCCTACAAACCTTTGGCACACAGCAAAAGCAGTGCTCAGAGGTCAATTTATAGCACTACATGAACACATCCAATAATAAGAAAGGGCCAAAATCAAAACATTAATCCTACAACTCAAACAAATAGAAAGAGAGCAGCAAAAGAAGCCCTCAGTCACCAGAAGAAAGCAAGTAATAAAAATTAGAGCAGAATTAAATGAAATAGAAAAACAATTGAAAGAGTTAACAAGACCAAAAGCTGGTTCTTTGTAAAGATCAACAAAATGGATAAACTATTGGCCAAACTGACAAAAGAAAAATAGGAGAAGAAGCAAATAACCCAAATAAGAAATGAGATGGGCGATACCACAACAGACCCAACTGAAATTAAAGGAATCATAATAGAATATTCTGAAAAATTGTACTCTAACAAACTCGAGATCTTAGAGAAAATGGACAAATTTCTAGAAGCACACTACATACCTAAACTAACACACACAGGTACAACAACTAACTAAACCCATAACAAAAGAGATTGAAATGGTAATTTAAAAACTCCCAATGGGGGAAAAAAAACCCTGGCCGTGACTGCTTCACTGGAGAATTCTACAAAGTTTCAGAGAAGGGTTAACTTCACTACTACTAAAGGTATTTCAGAGCAAAGAAAAGGATGGCATACTCCCAGACTCATTCTATGAAACAGCATAACTCTGATACCAAAACCAGGTAAAGACACCACAAAAAAAAGAAAATTACAGACCAACATCCCTCATAACATAGACACAAAAATCACGAAAAAATTCTAACCAATAGAATTCATCAACATATCAAAAAAAAATTTCACCATAACCAAGTGGAATTCATACCAGTTACGCAGGGATGTTTCAACATTAGAAAAACAATCAATGTAATCCATCACATAAATACAACAAAAGACAAGAACTACATGATCTTATCGATTGATGCAGAAAAGGCATTTGACAAAGTCCAACACTCATTCATGATAAAAACTCTCAGCAAAATAGGAATAGAAGGAAAATTCCTCAACATAATAAATGGCATTTACACAAAGCCAACAGCCAGCATCATCCTGAATGGAGAATCTGAAAGCATTCCCCTTGAGAACAGAAACCAGACAAGGATGCCCTTTATCACCACTCTTATTTAACATTGTGCTGGAGGTTCTAGCCAGAGCAATTAGGCTATAAAAAGAAATAAACGGCATCCAAATTGGGAAGGAAGAATTATCTCTGTTTGCAGATGATAGGATCTTATACACAGAAAACCCCAAAGAATTAACAAGAAAACTACTGGAACTAATAGAACAGTAGTATCAGAATAAAGTATCAGGATACAAGATAAACATAGAAATGCCAGTTGAATTCCTCTACACCAACGAAGAGAACTTCGTAGAGGAAATCACCAAATCAATATCATTTACAATAGCCCCCAAGAAGATTAAATACTTGGGAATAAATCTAACCAGAGATATAAAAGACCTATACAAAGAAAACTCCAAGACACTACTGCAAGAAACCAAAGAGACTTATATAAGTGGAAAAACATACCATGCTGATGAATAGGAAGACTGAACATCATGAAAATGTCAATTCTACCCAAATTGATCTACAGATACAATGCAATCATGATCCAAGTTTTAATGGCATTTTTTAATGAGATGGAGAAACAAATCATCAACTTCATACAAAAAAGGAAGAGGCCCTGGATAAGTAAAGCATTACTGAAGAAGAAGAACAAAGTACGAGGCCTGACTCTACCTGATTTTAGAACCTATTACACTGCCACAGTAGTCAAAACAGCCTGGTGCTGGTACAGCGACAGATACATAGACCAATGGAATGGAAATGTGAATGCAAATGTAAATTCATCCACATTTATGAGCAGCTGATATTTGACAAAGGCCCAAAGTCCATTAAATGGGGGAAAAGATGGTCTGTTTAACCAATGATGCTAGCATACTGAATACCCACCTGCAAAAAAAATGAAACAAGACCCATACCTCATACCACGCACAAAAACTAACTCAAAATGGACCAAACGCCTAAACATATCTAAAACGATAAAACTCACGGAAGAAAATCTAGGGACAATGCTAGGAGCCCTAATATATGGCATTAGTAACAATGCACAAACACTAGAGGAGAAACTAGATAACTGGGAACTCCTAGGAATCAAACACTTATGCTCATCAAAAGACATCACTAAAAGAGTAAAAAGACAACCTACAAACTCAGAAAAAAATGTTGACTAGAACATATCCAATCAGGGTCTAATCTCTAAAATCTACAAGATACTGCAAAACCTCAACAACAAAAAGACAAAAAATCCAATTAAAAAAATGGGCAAAGGATATGAACAGGCACTTCACCAAAGAAGACATTCAAGCAGCTAACAGGTACGTAAGGAAATGCTCACGATCATTAGCCATTAGAGAAATGTAAATAAAAACTACGATGAGATACCATCTCGCCCCAACAAAGCTAGTATTAATCCAAAGAACACAAAATAATAAATGTTGGAGAGGTTGTGAAGAGACTGGAACACTTATAATACTGCTGGTAGGTGTGTAAAATGATACAACCACTTTGGAAATCAATTTGGCACTTCTTTAAAAGCTAGAAACAGAAGTACCGTAAGATCCAGCAACCCTGCTCCTTGGAATATATCATAGAGAAATAAGAGCCACCACACAAGTAGATATATGCACACTCAAGTGCATTGTAGTACTGTTCACAACAGCAAAAAAATTATAATAACCTAGGTGCCCACCAATGGACGAATGGATAAACAAATTATGGTATATATTCACACAATGGAATACTACCCACGATAAAGAATAATGATGAATCTGTGAAACATCTCATAATGGATGAATCTGGAAGGCATTATGCTGAGTGAAATTAGTCAGCTGCAAAACGACAAATATTGTATGAGACCACTATTATAAGAACTCAAGAAAAATTTTAAACACAGAAGAAAATATTCTCTGATGGTCGAGGGTGGAGGGGGGAGAAGGGTATTCACTAACTAGATAGTATACAAGAATTATGTCAGGTGAAGGGAAGGACAACACACAATACAGGGAAAGTCAGCACAACTGGACTAAACCAAAAGCTAAGAAGTTTCCTGAATACAACCAAACACTTCGAGGGACAGAGTAGCAGGGGCAGGGGCCTGGGGACCACAGTTTCAGGGGACATCCAGGTCAATTCCCATAACAAAGTTTTTTAAGAAAACTTTCTGCATCCCACTTTGGTGAGTGGCATCTGGGATCTTAAAAGCTAGCGAACAGCCATCTAAGATACATCAATTGGTCCCAACCCACCTGGAGCAAAGGAGAATGAAGAACACCAAAGACACAAGGAAAATATGAGCCCAAGAGACAGAAAGGGCCACATAAACCAGAGACTCCATCAGCCTGAGGCCTGAAGAACTAGATGGTGCCTGGCTACCGTCAAAGACCGCCCTGATAGGGAACACAACAGAGAGTCCCTGACTCAGCAGGAGAAAAGTGGGGTTCAGCACTCAAATTCTAGTAAAAAGACCAGATTTTATGGTCTGAGACCGGAGGAACCTACAGAGGACATGGCCCCTGGACCCTCTGTTAACCCAGAGCTAAAACCATTCCCAAAGCCAACTCTTCAGACAAAGATCAGACTGGACTGTAAGACATAAAATGATACTTGTGAAGAGTGTGCTTCTTAGTTCAGGTAGATACATGAGACTACATGGGCAGCTCCTGTCTGGAGGCGAGATGAGAAGGCAGGGGGGACAGGAGCTGGTTGAATGGACTCAGGAAACCTGGGGTGGAAAGGAGGAGTGTGCTGTCATGTTACAGAGAGAGCAACTAGGGTCACGCATCAATGTTTGTATAAATTTTTGTATGAGAAACTAACTTGAACTGTATCAGGGCACCTAAATATATAAAGCAAACATTGATAGAATTGAAGGGAGAAAGAGAGAGCACTAGAATAATATTTGGACACTTCAATACACCAATTTCAATATTGGATAGAACATATAGAAAGATCAACAAGGACACAGATGGTCTGAATGATACTATAAACCAACTAGACTTAACAGACATGTACAGAACACTCAACAACAGTGCAATGTACATTCTACTCCAGTGTACATGGATCATTCTCCAGGATAGATCACATGTTGTTAGGTTACAAGCCATGTCTCAATAAATTTTAAAATATTACAATCAAACAAAGTATTTTCTCTGACCACAGTGGAGTGAAGCTAGAAATCAGTAACAGAAAAAATAAACCTGGAAAATACACAGATATTTGGAAATTAAACAACACATTTTTTAAATTTCTTTTTACAAATCAAGTCAGTCGCCCACACAAAAAGTTATACACACCTTGCTATGTGTTCCTAGTTGCTCTCCCCCTAATGAGACAACACATTCCTCTCTCCACCATGTATTCCCCATGTTCATTCAACCAATTCTTGTCCCCCTCAGCCTTCTCATCTCACCTCCAGACAGGAGTTGACCACAAAGCCCCATGTGTCCACTTGAGTCAAGAAGCTCACTCCTCACCAGTATCATTTTCTATCTTATAGTCCAGTCTAATCTCTGTCTGAAGAGTTGGCTTCAGGAATGGTTCCAGTCTTGGGATAACAAAGGGTCCAGGGACCGTGACCTTCAGGGTCCCTCTAGTCTCAGTTAGACCATTAAGTCTGATCTTTTTATGAGAATTTGAAATCTGCGCCCCACTGTTCTCCTGCTCCATCAGGGACTCTCTGTTGTGCTCCCTGTCAGGGCAGTGATCAGTGGTAGCCAGACACCATCTAGTTCTTCTGCTTTCAGTCTGATGTAGTCTCTGGTTTATGTGGCCCTTTCTGTCTCTTGGGCTCCTCTTTACCGTATGTCTTTGGTATTCTTCATTCTCCTTTGGTCCAGGTGGGTTGAGACCAATTGATGCATCTTAGATGGCCACTTGCTAGTGTTTAAGAACCCAGATGCCTCTCACCAAAGTGGGGTGCAGAACTTTCTCTTAGTACATTTTGTTACGCCTATTGACCTTTTTTTTTTTTTTTTAATTGACCTAGATGTCCCCTGAAACCACGGTCCCCAAATCCCCGTCCCTGCTACTCTGCCCTTCAAAGTGTTGGACTGTGTTCAGGAAACTTCTTTGCTTTTGGTTTAGTCCAGTTGTGCTGACCTCTCCTGTATTGTGTGTTGTCTTCCCCTTTACCTAAAATAGTTCTTGTCTACTATATAATTAGTGAATACCTCTCTCTCTCCCTCCCCACCCTTGTAACCATCGAAGAATATTTTCTTCTGTGTTTAAACTTTTTCTTGAATTCTTATATTAGGGGTCTCATACGGTATTTGCCCTTTTGCAACTGGCTAATTTCACTCAGCATAATGCCTTCCAGATTCCTCCATTTTATGAGATGTTTCACAGCTTCAACGTTGCTCTTAATCATTGCATAGTGTTCCATCATGTGAATATACCATAATTTATTTATCCATTCATCCGTTGATGGGCACCTTAGTTACTTCCATTTTTTGCTATTGTAAACAGTGCTGCAATGAACATGGGTCTGCATATATCTGTTCGTGTGAGAGCTCTTATTTCTCTAGGGTCTATTCCAAGGGAGGGGGATTGCTGGATGGTATGGTAGTTTTATTTCTGTTTAAGGAAATGCCAAATCGATTTCCAAAGTGGGATTCCCACCAGCAGTGTATAAGTGTTCCAGTCTCTCCTCAGCATCTCCAACATTTATTATTTTGTGTTTTTTGGATTAATGCCAGCCTTGTTGTGGTGAGATGGTATCTCGTTGTAGTTTTGATCTGCATTTCTCTGAAGGTTAATGATTACGAGCATTTCCTCAAGTATATGTTAGCCACTGGAATGTCTTCTTTGCTGAAGTGTCTGTTCATGTCTTTGCCCATTTTTTAATTGGGTTATTTGTCTTTTTGTTGTTGAGTTTTTGCAGTATCATGGAAATTTTAGATATCAGATATAGCCAAAAACGTTTCCCTAGTCTGTAGGTAATCTTTTTACTCTTTGGTGAAGTTTTGGATGAGCATAGGTGTTTGATTTTTAGGATCTCCCAGGTATCTAGTTTCTCTTCTGGTGTTTGTACATTGTTACTAATGTTTTGTATACTGTTTATGCCATGTATTAGAGCTCCTAGCAATGTCCCTATTTTTTCTTCCATGATCTTTATGGTTTTAGATTTTATATGTAGGTCTTTGATCCATTTTGAGTTAGTTTTTGTGCATGGTGTGAGTTATGGGTCTTCGTTCATTTTTTTGCTGATGGATATACAGTTATGCCAGCACCATTTGTAAAAGAGACTGTCTTTTCAACAATTAATGAACTTTGGGTTTTTGTTGAATATTAGCTGCTCATACGTTGATGGATTCCTGTCCAGATTCTCAAGCCTGTTCCATTGGTCTATGTATCTGTTGTTGTGCCAGTACCAGGCTGTTTTGACTACTGTGGCGGTATAATATGGTCTAAAACCAGGTAGCGTGAGGCCTCCCACTTTTTTCTTTTTCAGTAATGTTTTACTTATCCGGGGCCTCTTTCCCTTCCCTATGAAGTTGGTGATTTGTTTCTCCATCTCATTAAAAAATGTCATTGTTATTTGGATTGGGATTGCATTGTATCTGTAGATCGCTTTGGGTCGACTAGATATTTTTACAATGTTGAGTCTTCCTATCCGTGAGCAAGGTATGTCTTTCCACTTATGTAGGTCTCTTTTGGCTTCTTGCAGCAGTGTCTTGTAGTTTTCTTTGTATAGGTCTTTTACTTCTCTGGTTAGATTTATTTCTAAGTATTTTACTTTCTTGGGGGCTGTTATAATGGTATTGATCTGATGATTTCCTCTTCAATGTTCTCTTTGTTGGTGGAGAGGAATCCTATTGATTTATCTTGTATCCTGATACTCTGCTGAACTCTTCTATTAGTTTCAGTAGTTTTCTTGAGGATTCTTTAGGGTTTTCTGTGTATAACATCATGTCATCTGCAAATAGAGATACTTTTACTTCTTCTTTGTCAATTTGGATGCCCTTTATTTCTTTATCTAGCATAACTCCTCTAGCTAGGACCTCCAGCACAATGTTGAGTAAGAGTGGTGATAAAGGGCATGCTTGTCTGGTTCCTGATCTCAAGGGGAATGCTTTCAGACTCCCTCCATTTAGGATGATGTTGGCTACTGGCTTTGTATAAATACCCTTTATTATGTTGAGGAATTTTTCTTCTATTCCTACTTTGCGGAGAGTTTTTATCATGAATGGGTGTTGGACTTTGTCAAATGCCTTTTCTACATCAATTGATAAGATCGTGTAGTTCTTGTCTTTTGTTGTCTTTATGTGATGGATTACTTTGATTGTTTTTCTAATGTTGGACCATCCCTGCATACCTGGTATGAATCCCATTTGGTCATGGTGAATTATTTTTTTGATATGTTGTTGAATTCTATTGGCTAGGATTTTCTTGAGGATTTTAGCATCTAATTTCATGAGGGATATAGGTCTGTAATTTTCTTTTTTTGTGGTGTCTTTACCTGATTTTGGTATCGGGGAAATGCTGGGTTCATATAATAAGTTTGGGAGTATTCCTTCATGAAATACCTTTAGTAGCAGTGGTGTTAACTCTTCTCTGAAAGTTTAGTAGAATTCTCCAATGAAGCCATCAGGGCCAGAGCTTTTTTTGTTTGGGAATTTTTTAATTACCTTTTCAATTTCTTTTTTTGTTATGGGTTTATTTAGTTGTTCTACATCTGTTTTGGTTAATTTAGGTAGGTAGGGTGTTTCTAGAAATTTGTCCGTTTCTTCTAGGTTTTCAAATTTGTTAGACTATAATTTGTCATAGTAATCTGATATGATTCATTTAATTTCATTTGGGCCTGTTGTGATATTGCCCATCTCATTTTTTATTCAGGCTATTTGCTTCCTCTCCTGTTTTTCTTTTGTCAATTTGGCCAGTGGTTTATCAGTTTTGTTAGTCTTTTTAAAGAACCAGCTTTTGGTCCTGTTAACTCTTTCAATAGCTTTTCTGTTCTCTACTTCTCTTAATTATGCTCTGATTTTTATTATTTGCTTTCTTCTGGTGCCTCAGGGTTTCTTTTGTTGCTCTCTTTCTATTTGTTCAAGTTGTAGGGTTAATTCTTTTTGGATATGTGCATTTAGTGCTATGAGTTGACCCCTGCTTTAGCTTTGTCTCAAAGTTTCTTATAGGGAGGGTTTTCATTCTCATTTGATTCTATGAATTTATTTATTCTGTCCTTAATTTTTTCTAAAATCCAGTCCTTTTTGAGCAAGGTGTTATTCAGTTTCCATGTGTTTGATTTCTTTACCCTGCTTTTTCTGTTACTGATTTCTAGTTTTATGGCTTTGCGGTCAGAAATGATGCTTTGTAATATTCTGATGTTTTGGATTCTGTTAAGGCTTGCTTTATGACCTAATATGTGGTCTACTCCAGAGAATGTTCCATGTGTGTTGGAAAAGAGAGTACACTTCTTTGCTGTTGGGTGGAGTGTTCTGTATATGTCTCTGAGGTCAAGTTGGTTGATTGTGGTGTTTAGATTTTCCGTGTCTTTATTGAGCTTCTTTCTGGATGTTCTGTCCTTCACTGAAAGTGGTGTATTGAAGTCTCCTGCTATTTTTGGAGCTGTCTATCTCTCTTTTCAATGCTGTTAGAGTTTGTTTTATGTATCTTGAAGCTCTGTCATGGGATGCATAAATATTTAATATGGTAATATCCTCCTAGTATATTGTCTCTTTAATCATTGTATAGTGTCCTTCCTTATCCTTTGTGGTGGATTTAACTTTAAAGTCTATTTTGTAAGAAATTCGTATTGCCACTCCTGCTCTTTTTTGATTGTTGTTTAATGGTATTTTTTCCCATCCTTTGAATTTTAGTTTGTGTCTTTAAGTCTAAGTTGTGTCTTTTCTAGGCAGCATACGGACAGGTCTTTTTTTTTTTTTTTTTTCCTATCTGCAACTCTCTGTCTTTTTATTGGTGCATTTAGTCCATTTACATTCAGCGTAATTATGGATAGGTATGAGTTACTGCTATCACTTTGATGTCTTTTTTTGTGTTGTTGACATTTTCTTTTTTCCATTTAATTTTTTGTGCTGAGTAGTTTTTCTTTAAAAATTGTGTTGTCCTCTTCTTCATTGTTGTTGATTTTGTTTTCACTGAGTCTTTATGTTTTTCTTTCATTTTATTTTGATGTGTAGGATTGTTAGTCTCCTTTGTGGTTACCTTGTTATCTACCCCTATTTTTCTAAGTTGAAACCAAACTTTTATCTCCCTATATTACCTTGACTTCTTCTCCACATGAAAGATCTATGACTACATTTTTTAGTCCCCCTTTATTGATTTAATATTGTCCTCTTTAAAATTTTTTTTTCTTTTATGGTAATGATGTCTCTGTTTCCCTGTTTTGAGCTTTTTTTATTCTTGATTAATTTTTATGATTTCCCTATCTGGGTTGATATCTAGTTGCCCTGTCCTGTGTTCTAGTCTGGTTTGTTATCCAATGTTATTGATTTTCTAACCAGAGGACTCCCTTTAGTATTTCTTGTAGCTTTGGTTTGGTTTTTGCAAATTCCCTAAACTTCTGTTTACCTGGAAATGCCCTAATTTTACCTTCATATTTGAGAGACAGTTTTGCTAGATATATGGTTGTTGGTTGGCAATTTTTCTCCTTCTTGCCTTTTCCCATTGCCTTCTTGCCTGCATGGATTCAGCTGAGTAGTCTGAGCATATTCTTATTGACTCTCCCTTGTAGGTGACTTTTCATTTTTCCCTAGCCACTCTTCAAATTCTTTCTCTGTGTTTGGTTTTGGCAAGTTTGGTTATAATATGTCTTGGCAGCTTTCTTTTGGGATCTACCTTGTATGGGGTTCAATGAGCAACTTGGGTAGATATCTTCTTATTTTCCATGGTATCGGGGAAGTTTCTGCTAATAGAACTTCAATAATTGTCTTTGTCTTTTCTATTTTCCCTCCCTCTTCTGGTACTCCAATCACTCATAAGTTATTTCTCTTGATAGAGTCCCAGATGGGTCTTACGGTTTCGTCATTTTTTAAAATTCATTTACCTGATTTTTCTTTGAATACATTGTTGCCAAGTGTTTTATCTTCAGTCTCATTAATTCTGCCTTCCATTTTCTCAATTCTGCTCCTTTGACTTTCTATTGAGTTGTCTAATTCTGAAATTTTGTTATTAATCTTCTGAATTTCTGATAGCTGTCTTTCTATGGATTCTTGCACCCTCTTAAATTTTTCAATATGCTTTTGAATAACCTCCTTAATTTCCTCGACTGCTTTATCTTTGTGTTCCTTAGCTGGTTCTGCCTTTTCCCTGATCTCCTTACTCATCTCTTGAAGAGTTCCGTATATTAACCTCTGATAGTTTCAGGAAGATATCTTTATTCAGAAGATTCCTTGAATCTTTGTTTTCGGAGTTTGTTGAAACGATCATTGTCTGCTCCTTTATGTGATTTGATATCAACTGTTGTCTCCGAGCCATGTATATGTTATTGTATTACTTTATTTTATGTTTGCTTACTGTGTCCTAGCTTCTTGCTTTGTTTCATCGTGATATACCCAAATAGGCTGCAGCTCATTTGAGCTAGCTTGATTATTGGAGCCTTTGAAGCTGTAATGTCCTGTCACCAGACAGCTAGAGCTGTTACCAGGCATATGAGCCTAGGAGTCCATTCACTTTTCTTGTATGGGTTCAGCTCAAGTGTCCTGGTAGTTGGTTACCAAGTGTGTGGTGCAGGCTCTTACCTACTGTCTTAGAGGAGCAGTGGTGATTGGTCTACACTCAGGTTTCTGGTTGCAGCAGCAGGTCACTCTTTGACCAAGGCAGGGGGCTAACAACCTCTCCCTGAGTGTCTGTGAGGAAGGCATGTACCTATCCTCTAGAATGTGCAGGTGGGTGGGCTCTGCAGCTGAACCATAGGCACCCAATTCTTTTAACTGTGAGGATTGGGACGCAACATTTATTCTCGGACCCCTGCCATGGGTGGCTAGGTGGTGTAGGTGGAGCCACAAGTTCTCAGGCCCTGATGTGGGTAGGGGATGACCCTGCTTAATAGGAGAATGGTGTCAAATGTTAAAAACCCGCCTGTCCAATGCACAGCTAAAACAGTGAAAGTCAGACCTCAGACACATACATTCTTGCAATGTAACAACAAGGGCCTAGCTGCTGAAGTGGGACCACATAGGTCCATGCAGGGGTGAAAATTATTCAAAATCTGTGGACTGCTTGTGCCTGGACAGGAGCTGCTCCTGCCTTAAGTTCCCAGTTTAGGGAAGCTGGCAGATTATGTTTCTCTCATTTGTTAATTTGTTCCTTCTCCAGTGCTGGGAGAATGGCTCAGAGTGTGCAGCAGGAGCTAGCTCAGGTCCAGGGAAATTGACTCTCACTGAAGCCAACTCAGGGCAGAGGAAGGAGGGATCAGATAAATGGGAGAGAGTTCTTTCGAAAGGTGGATTATTCATTCTGCATGGTAAATTAGACACAATAACTTATCTTATGTTGAGACTGCTGTTTTTTGCAGATTCTGGAAGCATGAGAAGACACTGTGCTGCTGACTCTCTGTGGCTAAGGAAGATGAGTCTTGAACACTACCACCAGCCCCACCACAGCCAGACCAGAGGACCAGGGCTGAGGGGCTCCGGTTCATGCTGAGTCAGGTCCTGCAACTCCTCATTGCTTCTGAATCATCTCTCCTTCCTCCTGATGCTCAGTCCAATTTCTTAGCTTGGCCTTTGATGTTCAGGCCTACTAGTTTGTCATATATATATAATGGATCCACTTGTTTTTTCAGGTCTTTTTTGTAAGAGGGATCACTGGAAGTGTCTGACTTCTCCACCATCTTGGCCCTGTCTCTCAAAACAACATATTATTAAACTACCAAAGGGTCAAGAAAGAAATCAAAAGATAAATCCTTAATTTTTAGAGTTAAATAAAATGAAAGCACAACATACCAAAATTTATGCAGTGGAGAGAAGACAGTACTCAAAAGGAAACTTATAGCAATAAAAACCTACCTGAAAAAAGAACAAAGAACTCTAACAAACAGCCTAACCCAACAACTTCAGGAACTAGAAAGGGAAAAGCAAGGTAAGCCTAAGCCTACCACCAGAAAGGAAATAACAAAGATCAGAGCATAAATAAATAAAATCAAAAACAGAAAAACAATAGACAGACTCAAGAAAACGAGAACTTTGTTCTTTGAAAAGATCAATAAAACTGACAAACTTTTAGCTAGACTGACAAAGAAAAAAGAAGAAAAGATGCAAATAACCAAAATAAGAAATGAAAAAGGAGATATTTCAACTGAACCAATAGAAAGAAAGAGAATTATGAAAGAATATTATGAACAACTGTACGGCAACAAACTGTTTAGCCTAGATGAAATAAATTCTTAGAAGCACATAATCTATCCAAACTGACTCAAGAGGAAATAGAATGTCTCAACAGACCCATAACGAGTGAAGAAATTGAATCAGTGATCAGAAACCTCCCAACTAAAAAAAATCTTGAACCAGGTGGCTTCACTGACAACTTCTACCAAACATTTAGAGAATTGACACCAAAGACGTTTAAACTTTTCCAAAATATAGACAAGGAAGGTATAGTCCCTAATTCATTTTAGGAAGCTAACATAACCCTGATATCAAAACCAGACAAAGACACCACAAGAAAAGGAAACTACAGACCAATATCCCTTATGAATACAGATGCAAAAATCCTCAAGAAAATAGTAGTGAACAGAATCCAACACCATGACCAAGTGGGACCTATTCTAGGAATGCAGGGATGGTTCAACATTAGAAAATCAATCAACACAATGTACTACATCAATAGAACAAAGGAAAAGAACATCATAATAATCCCTATGAATGCAGAAAAAGCAAGTGATAAAAGCCAGCACCCTTTCTTGATGAAAACCCTCAAGAAGGTTGGAATAGAAGGGAAATTCCTCAATATGATTCAGGGCATAGATGAAAAGCTAATACCCAACATTATACTTAATGGAGAAGGACTGAGAGCTTTCCCCTTGAAATTGGCAACAAGACAAGTGTGCCCACTCTCACCACTTTTAATCAATATTATATTAAAAGTCCTAGCCAGAGCAATAAGACAAGAAAAAGAAATCCAGATCGGAAAAGTAGTAAAATTATCTCTATTCCCAGATGACATGATCGTATATATAAAAAATCCCAAAGAGTTCATGGAAAACTTATAGAACTAATTACAGGGATTTACCAAAGTTGCATGGTATAAGGTCAACAAACAAAAATCATTTGAATTTTTATACACCAGCAATGAGAAATCTGAAAGGAAAATTAGGGAAACAATTCCATTTACAATAAAATGAAAAAAAAAAACAAGGAATAATCCAAGGAATAAATCCAACCAGGGTTGTGAAGGACTTATACAATGAAAATTATAAAACACTGCTGAAAGAAATTAAAAAAGACTTAAATAAATAGAAAGATGTTCCATGTTCATGCATTGGAAGAAAACATTGTTAAGATGTCAATACAACCCAAAGCAATCTATAGATTGAATACAATTCTGATCAAAATTCCAACAGCCTTCTTTACAGGAATGGAATAATAAATCCTCAACTTTATATGGAATGGCAAGAGGTGCTGAATAGCTAAAGTAATGTTGAAAGAGAAGAACAAAGTAGGAGGACTCACACTTCCTGATTTTAAACATATACTGCAGTAATCAAAACAGCTTGATACTGGTATAACAATAGACATGTAGACCAATGGAATAGAATCCAGAGTCCAAAAATAAACCCGCAAATCTACGGTCAACTGATTTTTTATAAGGGAGCTAAGTCCATCCAATACAGAAAGAAGTCTCTTCAATAAATGGTGTTAGGAAAATTGAATTACCTCAAGCAGGAAAAAAAAAAAAATCCATGCCTCACACCGTATACAAAAACGGTTAAAGTGGACTGAAGACCTCAATGTGAAAACTAAAACCATAAGATTATTAGAAGAAAATTCAGGAGGAATGCTGTAGGGCCTAGATTTTAACAGTGGATTATTTAATATAATAGTAAACACAAACATCAAAAGACAAAAATAAATAAATGGAACTTCATAAAAGTTAAAAACTTTTGTTCGTCAAGAGACTATCAAAAATTGAAAAGACTAGTTACTGACTGGGAGAATATCTTTGGAAACCACATATCTGATAAGAATCTAATAACCAAAATACAGATAAAACTTTAACAACAACAAAAAGACAAACAAACCAATCATAAAATGGGCGAAGGACTTGAACAGACGTTTCAGCAAAGAGGCCATTCAAATGGCCACTAAACACATGGAAAGATGCTCAACGTCATTAGCCATCAGAGAGGTGCAAATCAAAACCACTATGAAATACTATTTCACTTCCATTAGGATGGCTAAGATAAAAAGAATTAAAAAAACAGAAAATAACAAATATTGGTGAAGATGTGGGGAAATTGAAACCCTTATCCATTGCCAATGGGAATGCAAAATGGTACAGCTGTTGTGGGAAACAGAGTGGCTGTTTGTCAAAAAACTAAAAATAGAACTATCACATGACCCAGCAATTCCACTCTGAGGTATATACCCAAAAGACGTGAAAGCAGAGACTAAAATATATTTGTACACAAATGTTCATTGCAGCACTATTCACAATAGCCAAAAGGTGGAAACAACTTAATGGCATCAGTGAATGAAAGGATAAACAAAATGTGGCACATACATACAATGGAATACTACTCAGCCAGTAAGGGAAATTAAGTTTTGATACTTGTTACAGTATGGCTGGAGCCTGAAGACTTTATGCTGAGTGAAATAAGTCAATCAAAAATAAATAAATAAAGGGGGTGGGGGCCAAGATGGTTGACTAGGTAGACGCTACCTCGGATCCCTCTTGCAACAAGGACTTTGAAAAACAAGTGAATTGATCATATACATGACAATCTACCAACCCTGAACAACAAACACAGATTTAAACAGTTGACCTGAGTGACAGAGACGGAGAAGGAAAACTATGGGGAAGCAGCGACTGTTTTCGGAGTCTGGAGCCAGCGTCCCAGTCAGGTAACCTTGGCGCCAGGCTTAGGATTGGGCGCAGGGGAGCTGAACACGGCATCCAGTCACAGCGCAAACACGGGGTGCAGCCCTACTCCCCTGAACTAGCCCAGGGAGGGGGCCCAGCCAGTCCGCGAGGGCAGGGCGGCGACGCGGCTGGTGGGAGGAGAAGTCCCCGGGACGCAGCGACTGATTTTGGAGCCGAGAGTGCAGCGTCCCAGCAGGGGAACCTTGACGCTGGGCTTTGGACTGGCAGCAGAGAATCTGACCGCAGCTTCAGCGGGCCAGACCCTCGGGGATAATCTCCACACAGCCAGCACACGTAGGCGACACGTCCCTCAGGAATCTCTGATAAAATAGTCATCCAAAGCAAGATAAGCAACTTTGGCTATATTCCAGGGTGCTACTCTACCCTATTTTTCTGAACCCTCCCCTCCCCTTCCCAGGCGGCTTCATTAACATCGGAATTTCCCGAGCCAGAGGGAGAACAGCTCCGGCTCTGCGGCTTTGCTTTTCCCATTTTTTTTTCTTTTGGTCTTTTCCTAACCCATTCTTCCGGCCTGAGAGAAGCAACCACAAAAAACCCAGGGACCAAAAATCCTTCCCTAATTGGACTAAAAGCACAGAACCAGCTCCAGCAAAGCATACATGATCCAAATCTCCGGCTTTCACCCTTACAGGGAACAAGTGGCTGTTATAATGCAAAGGCAGTTCTGATAGGGATCTGACTGCATTTTTTCAGTGGATTTACTGGAAAAACAAGTTTCCCAGGTCTGATATCTCTGCTTATTCAACAGAGCCCTAACTGACCCACAACAGGGAACTGAGGGCTGAAGCTCCCCCCAGACCACCTAGCCTCTTGCCTTAGGGGTCTAAGGAGGGTGACACCTACCAATCAGTAGAGGTACTTGCATTGGGGGCCTAAGGTATAGCTGCAGTGCCCTCCCACCAAGGTGCTATAGGAATAGAGACACACCTACCTCACTGACACTTAGGGGAAGCCTGTCAGCATCCTGTCCCCCCTGGAGTGTCAAACCCAGCTGCTAATAGAATCTGGTGCACACAACTATCACCACTACTTCTCGAGGTGGATAGGTGTTAGGGTGCAGCACACACTTGATGACCCAAAATCAGATTCTACTCAAGAATAGTGAATAGACTCAGGCATATATATCTGGCAACAGCCCAAACCAGCTGGTAATAGGTCATAAGTAAGTCAAGGGCTACAACAAACAAGACAGCACAATCTAGTAGCCCATCCATGTATATTGAAAGAAAACAAAACAAGATAAGACTCAGTGAGCAAATATAGAATAAATCACTACAATATCTTAGTGATGGCTTGGAGACAGCAGTCGATATCAAACCACATAAAGAAGCAGACCATGACAGCTTCTACAACCCCCAAACAAAAGAATCAAAATCTTTCCCAAATGAAGATACAATCCTGGAACTATCAGATACAGAATATAAAAAAACTAATTTACAGAATGCTTCAAGACATCAGGGATGACCTCAGAAATAAAATAAGGCAAACTGCAGAAAAAGCCAAGGAACACACTGATAAAACTGTTGAAGAACTCAAAAAGATTATTCGAGAACATAGTGGAAAAATTAATAAGTTGCAAGCATCTATAGAGAGACAACATGCAGAAATCCAAAAGATTAACAATAAAATTACAGAATTAGACAACGCAATAGGAAGTCAGAGGAGCAGACTCGAGCAATTAGATTGAAGACTGGGACATCTGGAGGACCAGGGAATTAACACCAACATAGCTGGAAAAAAATTAGATAAAAGAATTAAAAAAAAAAATGAAGAAACCCTAAGAATCACGTGGGACTCTATCAAGAAGGATAACTTCCATGTGATTGGAGTCCCAGAACAGGGAGGGAGGACCAAAAACACAGAGAAAATAGTTGAAGATCTGCTGACAGAAAACTTCCCTGATATCATGAAAGACGAAAGGATATCTATCCAAGATGCTCATAGAACCCCATTTAAGATTGATCCAAAAAGAAAAACACCAAGACACATTATCATCAAACTTGCCAAAACCAAAGATAAAGAGAAAATTTTAAAAGCAGCCAGGGATAAAAGAAAGGTCTCCTACAAGGGAGAATCAATAAGTTCAGACTACTCAGCAGAAACCATGCAGGCAAGAAGGCAATGGGATGACATATATAGAGCACTGAAGGAGAAAAACTGCCAGCCAAGGATCATATATCCAGCAAAATTCTCTCTGAAATATGAAGGCGAAATTAAGATATTTACAGATAAACACAAGCTTAGAGAATTTGCAAAAACCAAACCAAAGCTACAAGAAATACTAAAGGAAATTGATTGGTCAGAAAACCAATAATATCAGATACCAGCACAACACAAGGTCACAGAACAGAACATCCTGATATCAGCTCAAATAGGGAAATCACAAAAACAAATTAAGATTAACTGAAAAAAAAAAAGAAAATGCTCAAAACAGGGAATCATTGAAGTCAATATGTAAAAGATCACAATAATCAAAAAGAGGGACTAAATACAGGTGGCCATATGGAGAGGGATACAAGGCGATATAGGACAATACAAGTTAGGTTTTTACTTAGAAAAATAGGGGTAAATATTAAGGTAACCACAAAGAGGTAAAACAACTCCATAACTCAAAATAAAAGCCAAGAAAAACATAACGACTCAACAAACATAAAGTCAAATATTATGAAAATGAGGAACACACAATTTACAAAGAAAAACTTCTAAGTAAAAAAAAGTAAGTGGAAAAATGAAATTGTCAACAACACACATAAAAAGGCATCAAAATGACAACACTAAACACTTACTTATCTATAATTACACTGAATGTAAATGGACTAAATGCACCAATAAAGAGACAGAGAGTCTCGGACTGGATAAAGAAACACGATCCGTCTATATGCTGCCTACAAGAGACACACCTTAGACTTAGAGACACAAACAAACTAAAACTCAAAGGATGGAAAAAAATATATCAAGCAAACAATAAGCAAAAAAGAAGAGGAGTAGCAATATTAATTTCTGACAAAATAGACTTTAAACTTAAATCCACCACAAAGGATAAAGAAGGACACTACATAATGATAAAAGGGACAATTGATCAGGAAGATATAACCATATTAAATATTTATGCACCCAATGACAGGGCTGCAAGATACATAAATGAAATTTTAACAGAACTGAAAACTGAGATAGACACCTCCACAATTATAGTAGGAGACTTCAACACACCACTTTCGGAGAAGGACAGGACATCCACTAAGAAGCTCAATAGAGACACGAAAGACCTACTTACAACAATCAACCAACTTGACCTCATTGACTTATACAGAACTCTCCACCCAACTGCTGCAAAGTATACTTTTTTTTCTAGCACACGTGGAACATTCTCTAGAATAGACCACATATTAGGTCATAAAACAAACCTTTGCAGAATCCAAAACATCGAAATATTACAAAGCATCTTCTCAGACCACAAGGCAATAAAAGTAGAAATCAATAACAGAAAAACTAGGGAAAAGAAATCAAATACTTGGAAACTGAACAATACCCTCCTGAAAAAAGACTGGGTTATAGAAGACATTAAGGAGGGAATAAGGAAATTCATAGAATGCAACGAGAATGAAAACACTTCCTATCAAAACCTCTGGGACACAGCAAAAGCAGCGCTCAGAGGCCAATTTATATCGATAAATGCACACATACATAAAGAAGAAAGAGCCAAAATCAGAGAACTGTCCCTACAACTTGAACAAATAGAAAGTGAGCAACAAAAGAATCCATCAGGCACCAGAAGAAAACAAATAATAAAAATTAGAGCTGAACTAAATGAATTAGAGAACAGAAAAACAATTGAAAGAATTAACAAAGCCAAAAGCTGGTTCTTTGAAAAAATTAACAAAATTGATAAACCATTGGCTAGACTGACTAAAGAAATACAGGAAAGGAAACAAATAACCCGAATAAGAAACGAGAAGGACTACATCACAACAGACCCAACTGAAATTAAAAGAATCATATCAGATTATTACGAAAAATTGTACTCCAACAAATTTGCAAACCTAGAAGAACTGGATGAATTCCTGGAAAAACACTACCTACCTAAACTAACACAATCAGAAGTAGAACAACTAAATAGACCCGTAACAAAAAAAGAGATTGAAACGGTAATCAAAAAACTCCCAACAAATAAAAGCCCTGGCCCGGATGGCTATACTGCAGAGTTCTACCAAACTTTCAGAGAAGAGATAACACCACTACTACTAAAGGTATTTCAAAGCATAGAAAATGACGGAATACTACCCAACGCATTCTATGAAGCCACCATCTCCCTGATACCAAAACCAGGTAAAGACATCACAAAAAAAGAAAATTACAGACCTATATCCCTCATGAACATAGATGCAAAAATCCTCAACAAAATTCTAGCCAATAGAATTCAACAACATAGCAAAAAAATAATTCACCACGACCAAGTGGGATTTATACCAGGTATGCAAGGCTGGTTCAATATTAGAAAAACCATTAATGTAATCCACCATATAAATAAAACAAAGACAAAAACCACATGATCTTATCAATTGATGCAGAAAAGGCATTTGACAAAGTCCAACACCCATTTATGATAAAAACTCTCACCAAAATAGGAATTGAAGGAAAATTCCTCAACATAATAAAGGGCATCTATACAAAGCCAACAGCCAACATGACTCTAAATGGAGAGAGCCTGAAAGCATTTCCCTTGAGAACGGGAATCAGACAAGGATGCCCTTTATCACCGCTCTTATTCAACATTGCGCTAGAAGTCCTAGCCAGAGCAATTAGGCTAGACAAAGAAATAAAGGGCATCCGGATTGGCAAAGAGGAAGTAAAATTATCTCTATTTGCAGATGACATGATCTTATACACAGAAAACCCTAAGGAATCCTCCAGAAACCTACTGAAACTAATAGAAGAGTTTGACAGAGTCTCAGGTTATAAGATAAACATACAGAAATCACTTGTATTCCTCTACATCAACAAAAAGAACATCGAAGAGGAAATAACCAAATCAATACCATTCACAGTAACCCCCAAGAAGATAAAATACTTAGGAATAAATCTTACCAAGGATGTAAAAGACCTATACAAAGAAAACTGCAAAGCTCTACTACAAGAAATTAAAAAGGACATACTTAAGTGGAAAAGCATACCTTGCTCATGGATAGGAAGACAACATAGTAAAAATGTCTATTCTACCAAAAGCCATCTATACGTGCAATGCACTTCTCATCCAAATTCCAATGTCATTTTTTAAGGTGATAGAGAAACAAATCACCAACTTCATATGGAAGGGAAAGAAGCCTCGGATAAGCAAAGCGTTACTGAAAAAGAAGAAGAAAGTGGGAGGCCTCACTCTACCTGATTTCAGAACCTATTCTACAGCCACAGTAGTCAAAACAGCCTGGTACTGGTACAACAACAGGCACATAGACCAGTGGAACAGAATTGAGAACCCAGATATAAATCCATCCACATATGAGCAGCTGGTATTTGACAAAGGCCCAGTGTCAGTTAATTGGGCAAAAGATAGTCTTTTTAACAAATGGTGCTGGCATAACTGGATATCCATTTGCAAAAGAATGAAACAGGACCCATACCTCACACCATGCACAAAAACTAACTCCAAGTGGATCAAAGACCTAAACATAAAGACTAAAACGATAAAGATCATGGAAGAAAAAATAGGGAAAACCTTAGGAGCCCTAATACAAGGCATAAACAGAATACAAAACATTACCAAAAATGACGAAGAGAAACCCGATAACTGGGAGCTCCTAAAAATCAAATACCTATGCTCATCTAAAGACTTCACCAAAAGAGTAAAAAGACCACCTACGGATTGGGAAAAAAATTTCAGCTATGACATCTCCGACCAGCGCCGGATCTCTAAAATCTATATGATTCTGTCAAAACTCAACCACAAAAAAAACAAACAACCCAATCAAGAAGTGGGCAAAGGATATGAACACACACTTCACTAAAGAAGATATTCAGGCAGCTAACAGATACATGAGAAAATGCTCTCTATCATTAGCCATTAGAGAAATGGAAATTAAAACCACAATGAGATCCCATCTCACTCCAACAGGGCTGGCATTAATCCAAAAAACACAAAATAATAAATGTTGGAGAGGCTGCGGAGAGATCGGAGCTCTAATACACTGCTGGTGGGAATGTAAAATGGTACAACCACTTTGGAAATCTATCTGGCGTTATCTTAAACAGTTAGAAATAGAACTACCATACAACCCAGAAATCCCACTCCTCGGAATATACCCTAGAGAAATAAGAGCCTTCACACAAACAGATATATGCACACCCATGTTTATTGCAGCTCTGTTTACAATAGCAAAAAGCTGGAAGCAACCAAGGTGTCCATGAATGGATGAATGGTTAAATAAATTGTGGTATATTCACACAATGGAATATTACGCATCGATCAAGAACAGTGACGAATCTGTGAAACATTTCATAACATGGAGGAACCTGGAAGGCATTATGCTGAGCGAAATTAATCAGAGGCAAAAGGACAAATATTGTATAAGACCACTATTATAAGATCTTGAGAAATAGTATAAACTGAGAAGAACACATACTTTTGTGGTTACGAGGGGGGAGGCAGGGAGGGTGGGAGAGGGTTTTTTACTGATTAATTAGTAGCTAAGAACTGCTTTATTTTTTTTTTTTTTTAAGAACTGCTTTAGGTGAAGGGAAGGACAATACTCAATACATGGAAGGTCAGCTCAACTGGACTGGACCAAAAGCGAAGAAGTTTCTGGGATAAACTGAAGGCTTCAAAGGTCAGCGGAGCAATGGCGGGGCTTTGGGAACCATGGTTTAAGGAAACTTCTAAGTCAATTGGCAAAATAATTCTATTATGAAAACATTCTGCATCCCACTTTGAAATGTGGCTTCTGGGGTCTTAAATGCTAACAAGGGGCCATCTAAGATGCATCAATTGGTCTCAACCTACCTGGAGCAAAGGAGAATGAAGACCACCAAGGTCACACGATAACTAAGAGCCCAAGAGACAGAAAGGGCCACATGAACCAGAGACCTACATCATCCTGAGACCAGAAGAACTAGTTGGTGCCCAGCCACAATCGATGACGGCCCTGACAGGGAGCACAACAGAGAACCCCTGAGGGAGCAGGAGATCAGTGGGATGCAGACCCCAAATTCTCATAAAAAGACCAGACTTAATGGTCTGACTGAGACTAGAGGAATCCTGGCGGTCATGGTCCCCAAACCTTCTGTTGGCACAGGACAGGAAGGCAACTCCCAAAGACAACTCATCAGACATGAAAGGGACTGGACAGTGAGTAGGAGAGAGATGCTGATGAAGAGTGATCTAATTATATCAGGTGGACACTTGAGACTGTGTTGGCATCTCTTGTCTGGAGGGAGGATGGGAGGATAGAGTGAGTTGGAAGCTGGCAAAATTGTCACGAAAGGAGAGACTGGAAGGGCTGAATCATTGGGGGAGAGCAAGTGGGAGTACGGAGTAAGGTGTGTATAAACTTATATGTGACAGTCTGACTGGATTTGTAAACGTTCACTTGAAGCTCAATAAAAGTTAAATAAATAAATAAATAAAAAGACAAGAACAGGAATGGTATAGAGACCAAAGTTTTTTAGTGGTTACCAGGATTGGGAGGAGTACTGACTTTCGGTTGACAGTGATGGAAAAATCACATTGATTAAGGGTAGAGTTGCACAGCTGATTAATGTAATTGATGTCAGTAAGTTGTACACCTGTAAAAAGCTGAACTGGCAAAGGTGTGTGATAGATATTGTTATGAATCAATTGTGTCCCCTCAAAATGTGTATCAACTTCCCTAGGCCATGATTGTACGGTTGTCCTCCATTTTGTGATCCGATATAATTTTCCTATGTGTTGTAAATCCTTATTTCTATGATGTTAATGTGGCAGGATAAGAGGAAGTTATGTTAAAGAGGCAGGACACAATCTACAGGATTAGGTTGCATCTTGAGTCAATTTCTTTTGAGATATAAAAGACAGAAGTGAGGAGAGAGGACAGATACATCATTAACACCAAAAAAGAAGAGCCAGGAATGGAACACACCTTTTGGACCTAGTGTCCCTGCACTGAGAAGCTCCTAGACCAGGAGAAGATTGATGACAAGGGCCTTTCCCAAGACCCGGCAGAGAGAGAAAGCCTTCCCCTGGAGATGGCACCCTGAATTTGGACTTCTAGCCTCCTAAACAGTGAGACATCCATAAGTCTGTCAGTTTATCATACTGGGGAGGCTTGTGTGTTGCCGTGATGCCAAAAGTTACGCCACCAGTATTCAAATACCAGCAGAATCACCCATGGTGGACAGATTTCATCTGAGCTTCCAGACTGAGACAGACTAGGAAGAAGGACTCAGCAGTCTACTTCTGAAAAGAACTAGCCAGTGAAAACCTTATGAATAGCAGCAGAACATTGACTGATATAGTGCTGGAAGAGGAGCCCCTCAGGTTGGAAGGCACTCAAAAGACCATTGGGGAGGAGCTGCTGCTTCAAAGTAGAACAACAACAACAAAAAAAACCAAAGCTGTTGCCGGGGAGTCGATTCCGACTCATAGTGACCCTATAGGACAGAGTAGAACTGTCCCATATGGTTTCCACAGAGTGCCTGGTGGATTTGAACTGCCAACATTTTGGTTAGCAGCCATGGCTCTTAACCACTATGTCACCAGGGTTTCCACAGTAGAGTAGACCTTAATGAGATGGATGGAGTCCAGCTATTGGAAACTTCATTCACTGATGTGACATGACTCAAAAATGGGAAGAAACAGGTTCCATTAATAATTGGAATGTGGAATATATGAAGTATGACTCCAGGAAAACTGGAAATCATCAAAAATGTAATGGAATGCATAAACATTGATATCCTAGGCACTAGTGAACTGAAATGAACTGGTACTGGCCATTTTGAATCAGACAATCATATGGTCTACTATGCTGGCAATGACAACTTAAAGAGGAATGGTGTTGCATTCACTGTCAAAAAGGACACTTCAAGTTGTATCCTAAAGTACAATGCTGTCAGTGATAGGATAATATCCATACACTGGCAAGGAAGATCAGTTAATATGACTATTATTCAAACTTACCCACCAACCACTAAGGGCAAAAATGAAGAAATTAAGATTTTTACCAACTTCTGCAGTCTGAAACTGATCAAACATGTAATCAGGATGCATTGATAATTACTGGTGATTGGAAGGCAAAAGTGGGAAACAAAGAAGAAGGATCAGTAGTTGCAAAGTATGGCCTTGGTTATAGAAACAATTCAGGAGATCGCATGATAAAATTTTGCAAGACCATCGACTCCTTCATTGGAAATACCTTTTTTAACCAACATAAACAGCGACTATACACGAGGCTCTCACCAGATGGAATACACGGGAATCAAATTGACTACATGTGTGAAAAGAGACTATGGAGAATCTCAATATCATCAGTCAGAGCAAGGCCAGGGGATGACTGCTGAACAGACCATAGATTGCTCATATGCAAGTTCAAGTTGAAGCTGAAGAAAATTAGAACAAGTCCACTAGAGCCAAAGTACGAACTTGAGTATATCCCACCTGAATTTAGAGACCATCTCAAGAATAGATTTGACGCATTGAACACTAGTGGCTGAAGACCAGATGAGTTGTGGAATGACATCAAGGACATCACACATGAAGAAAGCCAGAGTTTATTAAAAAGACAGAAAAGAAAGAAGAGACCAAAATGGATGTTAGAAGAGACTCTGAAACTTGCTCTTGAATGTACAGTATCTAAAGCAAAAGTAAGAAGTGATGAAGAGCTGAACAGAGGATTTCAAAGGGTAGCTCGAGAAGACGAAATAAAGTATTATATTGACATGCACAAAGACCTGGAGTTAGAAAACCAAAAGGGAGGAACACACTTGGCATTTCTCAAGCTGAAACAACTGAAGAAAAAATTCAACCTCGAGTTGCAATATTGAAGGATTCTACAGGGAAAATACTAGGTGATGCAGGAAGCATCAAAAGAAGATGGAAGGAATACACAGAGTCTCTATATCAAAAAGAACTGGTCAAAGTCCAACATTTCAGGAGGTAGCATATGATCGGAATCGATGGTAATGAAGGAAGAAGTCCAAGCTGCACTGAAGACATTGGTGAGAAACAAGGCTCTAGGAATTAATGGAATATCAGTTGAGATGTTTCAGTAAATGGATGCAGCACTGGAAGCACTCGCTCATCTATACCAAGAAATTTGGTAGGCAGCTACCTGGCCAACCAACTGGAAGAGATTCATGTTTATGCCTATTCCCAAGAAAGCTGATCCAACCTAATGCAGAGATTGTCAGACAATATAATTAATATCACATGCAAGTAAAATTTTGCTGAAGATTGTTGAAAAGCAGCTGCAGCAGTACATCAACAGGGAACTGCCAGATTCAAGCCACATTCAAAAGAGAATGTGGAACTAGGGATATCATCGCTGATGTTAGATGGATCCTGGCTGAAAGCAGAGAATACCAGAAAGATGTTCGCCTGTGTTGTATTGACTATGCAAAGGCATTCGACTGTGTGGATAATAACAAATTATGAATAACATTGAGAAGAATGAGAATTCCAGTACACTTAATTGTGCTCATGAGGAACCTACGCATAGATCAAGAGGCAGTCATTCAAACAGCACAAGAAGACACTTCGCAGTCTAAATTCAGGAAAGGTGTGCATCAGGGTTGTATCCTTTTGCCATACTTATTCAATCTGTATGCTGAGCAAATAATCAGAGAAGCTGGACTATATGAAGAAGAACGTGGCATCAGGATTGAAGGAAGACTCATTAATAACCTGCCTTATACAGATGACACAACCTTTCTTGCTGAAAGTGAAGAGGACTTGAAGCACTTACTGATGAAGAGTAAAGACCAGAGCCTTCAGTATGGATTACACCTCAAGATAAAGAAAACAAAAATCCTCACAACTGGACCAATAAGCAACATCACGGTAAATGGAGAAAGAATTGAAGTTGTCAAGGATTTCATTTTATTTGGATCCACCATCAACACTAATGGAAGCAGCAGTCAAGAAATTCAAAGATGCGGGTCTTAAAAACTAGCAAGCAGCCATCTAAGATGCATCAATTGGTCTCAACCCAAGGACACCAAAGACACATGGAAAATATGAGCCCAAGAGACAGAAAGGGCCACGTAAACCAGAGACTCCATCAGTCTGAGACCCGAAGAGCTAGATGGTGCCTGGCTACCGCTAATGACTGTCCCAACAGGGAACAAAACAGAGAATCCCTGGGGGACGAGGAGAAATGTGGGGTGCAGATCTCAAATTCTAGTTAAAAGACTTAATGGCCTAACTGAGACTGGAGAGACCCCAGAGGACATGGCCCCTGGACTCTCTGTTAGCCCAAAACTCAAAACATTCCCAAAGCCAACTCTTCAGACAAAGATTAGACTGAACTATAAAACATAAAATGATACTGGTGAGGAGTGTTCTTCTTGGCTGACGTAGATACATGAGGCTATGTGGACAGCTCCTGTCTGGAGGTGAGATGAGAAAACGGGGGAACAGGAGGTGGTTGAATGGACAAGGGAAATACAGGGTGAAGAGGAGGAGAGTGCTGCCACATATAGTGAGAGCAACTAGGGTCACATAACAATGTGTGTGTAAATTTTTGTATGCAAAACTGATATGCATTGTGAACTTTCACTTTAAGCACAACTTAAAAAAGAAGAAGAAAAAGAAATCCCAAGACACATTGCATTGGACACATATGCTGCAAAAGACCTCTTTAAAGTGTTAAACAGCAAAGATGTCAACTTGAAGACTAAGGTGGTCCTGACCCAAGCCGTGGTATGTTCCATCACCTCATATGCATGGGAAAGCTGGACAATGAATAAGGAAGACCTAAGAAGAATTGATGGCTTTGAATTGTGGTGTTGGCGAGGAATATTGAATAGACCATGGACTGCCAAAAGAATGAACAAATCTTGGAAGAAGTACAACCAAAATGCTCCTTAGAAGCAAGGACAGTGAGACTACGTCTCACATACTTTCAACATGGTATCAGGAGGAATCAGTCCCTGGAGAAGGACATCATGCTTGGTAAAGTAGAGGGTCAGTGAAAAAGAGGAAGACCCTCAACGACATTGATTGACACAGTGGCTGCAACAATGGGCTCAAGCATAACATTTGTGAGAATGGTACAGGACTGGGTAGTGTTTTGTTCTGTTGTGCATAGGGTTGCTATGAATCGGAACTGACTCCACTAGGCACCTAACAACAACAACAGCAACAAACTGTGAGATAATAAATTTCTGTTTGTTAAAGCCATCCACCTGTGGTACTGCTGTTACAGCAGCACTAGATAACTAAGACATATTTACAAAAAAAAAAAAGGAGTAGCTGCTGAGGCTCTATGTACAACTAAACACCTCGTGGGATTTGATTCTTTGGTTTGAAGGTTTAGGGCCATGGTTTCATGGGACATCCCAGTTAATTGGCCTACTAACATGTTTTGGTGCTTCTGCTCTACCTCCGAGTTGGTTGGGTAGTGCCTAGGGTCTTAGAAGCTTGCAAGCGGTCACCCAAGGCACAATGATTTGTCTCTATTTTCCTGGAGCAACAGAGGAAGAAAGAGTGTCAGGAATAAAAAAAAAAAAAAGGAGTGTCAGGAATAGGAGGAGGAAATGTAATGTGCAGCTAAATGCCTCCTGAAAAGCTGCCTCCTTTGCTATGAGATCAGAAGAACTAGATGGTGCTTAGTTTCAATTACTGGACATTTTGATCAAAGATTCCATAGAAGAATCCTTATCAAAAGAGAAAATGCAGAACAGAATTTCAAATTCTCATAGAATCCAGTCTTTCTGGAGCCATGGAGACTGGATGAACGCAAATATTGCCCTCAGATAATCTTTAAACCTTAGACAAAAAATACCTGCTGAAATCTTCTTAACATCCAACAATAGTTTAGCTTAATTCGTAAAGAAATGTCTGCCTTGAGCATTATGCTCTTTATAAAGATCATAGAAGAAAAAATAGGGTCAATGCTAGGGTCCCTAATATACTGCATAAATACCATACAAACCATAACTAACAATACACAAATGCCAGAAGATAAGCTAGATAAATGGAATCTTCTAAATATTAAACACTTAATATTTATTCTAAATATTAAAGACTTCACCAAAACAGTAAAAAGAGAACCTACAGACTGGAAAGAAATTTTCGGCTATTACAAATCCAACAAAGGTCTAATCTCTAAAATCTACTGGAAAATCCAACATCTCTGCAAAAAAAGACAAATAATCCAATTTTAAAAAATGAGCAGAGGATATGAACAGACACTTCACCAAAGAAGACATTCAGGCAGCTAACAGACAAATGAGAAAGTGCTCAAGATCACTAGCCATTAGAGAATTGCAAATCAAAACTGCAATGAGATACCATCTCACCCCGATATTACTGGCACAAGTCAAGAAAAAAAAACACAAAATAAGTGTTGTAGAGGCTTCAGGGAGCTTGGAACACTTAAGCACTCCTGGTGGGAATGAAAAAATGGTACGGCCATTTTGGAAAACAATATGGTGCTTCTTAAAAAGCTAGAAACAGAAATACCATACAATCCAGCAATCCCACTCCTAGGAATATATCCTAGAGAAATAAAATCTGTCCACTTGAATAGACATATGCACACCTATGTTTATTGCAGCACTATTCGCAATAACAAAAAGGTGGAAACAATCTAAGTGCCCATCAACAGATGAATGGATAAACAAACTATGGTACATACACACTATGGAGTACTACACAACAATAAAGAACAATAATGAATCTGTGAAACATCTCACAAAATTAATGCATCTGGATGGCATTATGCTGAGTGAAATAAGTCAATCACAAAATGATAAATATTGTAGGAGACCACTACTATAAAACTCATGAAAAAGTTTATACATAGAAAGAAACAATCTTTGATGGCTACTAGGCAGGAAAGGGTTGGGGAGGGAAAAACACTAAATAGACAATAGATAAGTGGTAACTTTGGTGAAGGGTAAGAGAGTACACAATACTGGGGAAGTCAGCACAACATGACCAAGGCAAGGTCATGGAAGCTTCATAGACACGTATAAACTCCCCGAAGGACCAAATTACTGGACTGAGGGATGGGGACCATAAACTTAGGGGACAGCTAGCTCAATTGGCATAACATAGTTTATAAAAAAAAAGTTCTACATTCTACTTTGGTGAGTAGTGTCTGGGGTCTTAAAAGCTTGTGAGTGACCATCTAAGATACTCCACTGGTTCCACCCTGTCTGGAGCAAAGGAGAATGAAGAAAACCAAAAGACACAAGGGAAAGATTAGTCCAGAGGACTAATGGACCACAGCTACCACAGTCTCCACCAGACTAAGTGCAACACAACTAGATGGTGTCTGGCTACCACACTGACTGCTCTCACAGGGATCACAATAGAGGGTCCTGGACAGAGCTGGGAAATAATGTAGAACAAAGTCCTGACTCACACACACACACACAAAAACCAGACTTATTGGTCTGACAGAGACTAGAGAAACCCTGAGAGTATAGCCCCAGATACTCTTGTAGCTCAGTACTGAGTCACTCCTGAGGTTCACTCTTCAGCCGAAGATTAGGCAGGCCCAGAAAACAAAATGAAACTAAATGTGCATACCGGTCAGGGGAAGGATGAGAAGGCAGCACAGGACAGGAAAGCTGGTAATGGGGAACCCAAGGTTGAGAAGGGGAGAGTGTTGACATGTGCCGGAGTTGGCAACCAATGTCACAAAGCAATATGTGTATTGTTTAATGAGAAACTAATTTGCTCTGTAAACCTTCATCTAAATGCGATTTTAAAAAATCAACCAAAGGCTAGAAAAGTAGGTGGCAGCTAGGGTAAAAAAAAAAAAAAAAAAGTAGGCATGGAAGAAAAAAAATCAATTAAAAAAAACAAGGAACATATAATTTGCTGCAAATGACTTTCAACTAATGTATACACAAGAACTACTTTAAATCTTTTATTTAGAGGGAGCTGTAAAACTATTAGAGGTAGTTCTGAAGTCAGTAAAGATATTCTTAGTAATATTCTTAAAATTCATAAATCAAAATCTATGATAATAGATTCCATAGTTTGAGGTTTATGAATGATTGTTGTTAGTTGCAAACGAGTATATTCCAACTCGTGGCAACCCCATGTATGCAGAGTAGAGCTGCTCCACAATGTTTTCAAGGCTGCGACCTTTTGGAAGCAGATTGCCAGGCTTGTCTTCTGAGCACCTCTGGGTAGATTTGAGTCATTAACCTTCAGCTAGTGGTCAAACACCTAACAATTTGTGCCACCCAGGGACGCCTTATAAATGATTACATCACCTGAAATGTACAAAATAAATTTTTCCTTGGGCAGTCTGATCTCTACAAAATAAGACACTGGGCCTGTCTTTATGTAGGGGTAGATTATTGTTTTGTAACAAAGTACCATACTTTGTTTACAAAGCAAGAAAGAACTTGTTTTCCATGTAATATTAATAAAAGGAATATAATTATTAAAAAAAAAGAAATATCTATTCAGGATCAAATTTACAACAGCAAATCTAAAGATTAGATAGGAACCTTTAAGAGGTAGTGACTTTACATTAATGGGGGAGAAACAACTCACAAAGGGAGGGCGAGGATTGTGGCACAACTTGAAGAATGTAATCAATGTCACTGAAATATACATGCAGAAACTCGAATTGCTGTACTTTTTGCTGTGTGTATTGTCAACAACAGCATCAAAAATAAATTATTAAAAATTAATAAAACCTGAATCCAACCTCTAGGAAAAAAAATAACACACAGAGTTTCAAGAAGAATGTTCTCACATGTGTGTATGTAGATAGATAGAGATGATAGATACCAAAACCCATTGTTGTCCAGTCGATTCCAACTCATAGTGACCCTATAGGATAGAGTAGAACTGCTGCATATGGTTTCCAAGGAGTGCCTGGTGGATTAGAATTGCTGATATTTTGATTAGCAGCCATAGCCCTTATCCACTATGCCACCAGGGTTTCCATATGATAGGTAGGTAGAGAGTTAGATAGATAGAGTCCTTGGGTGGTGCAAACAGTTAATGCAAAAAAGCAAAGGTCCGAGTCTACCCAGATGTGCTTCAGAGGAAAGACTTGGTGGTCTACTTTTGAAAAATCAGTCACTGAAAAACCCTATAGAGCACAGTTCTACTCTGACACACATACGATTGCCATGAGTCAGAGTTGACTCAACAACAATTGGTTTTAAAGGCATTGGAGAAAAACCAATGAAGTCAGGAGTTGAGGTATTATGACCCTAGAAAGAAGAAAATCACATAAGGAGAGATTCATATTTCCTGACCAATTTTCTGTGAGCTTTTTCCAAAGTGGAAGAATATACCATATTTTAGTGCAGATAACGTGTGTGTTACATGTTTTTTGCCAAAAGTGCTCTCCCCCTGGGAGGTATTTTTGTAAGCATGATATGCTGCACCCAACATCAGGTAGGAATACTAAAAGGATAATTGACCAACCGCTGGAGACTGAACATGGACTAGCTTGAGAGATAATATCTCCTGGAAGACCCGAACTTTCATGAATTTTACCTCCAGCAGCTCCTCCAGGTTCTCACTGTGAAGATCCAAGGAAAACCCCTTCATGCTTCTGACAGGGGAAGAGAAAAGTAACCATTCTGAAATATATCCAGAGTGCTCTAGTCTCCTTAATAACGACCTGTCCTCGAGGGAAACTACCAGAGACTAACCAAGTGGGTTTTACCAGAACCTGTTCAACATACCAAAACCCACCATCATAGAGTTGATTCCTACTTATAACTACACTGTAGGACAGAATATAACTGCCTCATAGGGTTTCCAAGGAGCAGCTGGATTTGAACTGCAAATGTTTTGGTTAGCAGCTGAACTCTTAACCACTATTCAACATGGGAGAAGGGAAATACTTAATCTAGCCCCCTCTAACCTTTCCTTCTAAGCTAAAGGATTAAAAAAAAAAAAAAAAACAGCTGAGAAGCAGTTGGGAAAGTTCCAGTCCAGAAGCACAGATTCACTAGCAGACTAAGACCTAATCATAGTTCATAGAATGCCTCCCTTCCCCCCACATCTTACAATCACATCAGTAGAATTCTTGTATAACAGGGGATTACAGATGAGAGAATTGTAAGTCTTAGTCCCCATCTAAGAAGTTTCCAGTAAAACACAAAGACAATAGCGGAGACAAAGTAAGGACAACAGAGAAAAGTTTAACCTTTAACCTCTACAGCTACAGCAAACAGTAAACCCAGCCTAACTCCTAGCCAGGTAGATATAAAACTTCACATCAAAGGCCTATTTGCTTCTGTTCTTTTTACTCTATAAGCCATGTCCAGAATTCAACAAAAAATTACAAAGCATGCTAAATGACAAAAAACACAGTCTGAAGACACAGGGCAAATATCAGAACCAGACTGGATATGGCAGAGATTTTAAAATATCAGACGAGAAATGTAAAATAACTATGATTTATATGCTAAGGACTCCAATGGGAAAAGTGAACAACATAAAAGAAGAGATGGGTAATATAAGCAGAGCAATGGAAACTATAAGAAAGAATTGAAAAGAAATGCTAGAAATAAAAAAACACCGTTAACAGACATGAATAATATCTTTGATGGGCTCATTTGCAGACTGGACACAACCAAGGAAAGAATCAGCAAACTTGAAGATATGTCAATAGAAACTTCCCAAACTGAAAAGTAAAGGGAAAAAAGATTGGGGGGTGGGGTGGGAAAGAACAGAATACTCAAGCATTTTGGGACAATTACAAAAGATGTAACATGTGTAACGGGAATGCCAGTAGGAGAAAAAAGAGAGAGGAAAAACAGAAGAAATATTTAAAGTAATAATGGCTGAGATTTTTCCAAAATTATTGACAAATACTGTCCACAGATCCAGGAAGTTCAGAGAATACAAAGCATGATGAATACTGAAAGATGACTCATAAGCATATCATATTCAAACTGCAGACAACCAAAGAGAAAGAGAAAATCTTAAAAGGAAGTGAGAGGAAAAAAACATCTTACCTATAGAGGAAAACCCAAAAAATAAAAAAAACAAACCCATTGCCATCCAGTCCATTCTGATTCATAGTGACCCTATGAGAATTACTTGGATTTCTCTTTAGAAACTATGCAAGAAAAAAAAATGGAGTGAAATATTTAAAGTGTTGAAAGAAAAAACCACCAGCCTAGATTCTCCACCTGGTGAAATTGTTCTTCAAAAGTGGATGGAAATAAGCATTATGCTCTTTTAAGAACTACCTATATGGGATCAAATGGACAAGAGCAGCTTGAAAGCATAGATAGAAACATTAGCAGGCAGTGAATTTATGCTAATGAGGTTAATGAGGGAGGAATAACTTAGAAAAGGAGGGCAAGAATGATTACACAACTAAAACAAGGTGATCAGTGTCACTAAATTGTACATGCGGAAACTGTTGAATTGTATGTTTTGCTGTGTATTTTCTCAATAAAGACAGCAAAATAAAATTTATACATATTTATAATTCTATACATCATATATATATATATAGTTGTTGTTGTTAGGTGCTGTCGAGTCAGTTCAGACTCATAGCGACCCTATGCACAACAGAACGAAACACTGCCTGGTCCTGAGCCATCCTTACAATCGTCGTTATGTTTAAACTCATTGCTGCAGCCACTGTGTCAATCCACCTCGTTGAGGGTCTTCCTCTTTTCACTTGACCCTGTACTCTGCCAAGCATGATGTCCTTCTCCAGGGACTGATCCCTCCTGACAACATGTTCAAAGTATGTAAGATGCAGTCTCACCATCCTTGCCTCTAAGGAGCATTCTGGCCACACTTCTTCCAAGACAGATTTGTTCGTTCTTTTGGCAGTCCATGGTATATTCAATATTCTTCAACAACACCACAATTCAAAGGCATCAATTGTTCTTCGGTCTTCCTTATTCACTGTTCAGCTTTCACATGCATATGAAGCGATTGAAAATACCATGCTTCGGAACAGGTGCACCTTAGTCTTCAGGGCGACATCGTTGCTCTTCAACACTTTGAAGAGGTCCTTTGCAGCAGATTTGCCCAATGCAATGCATCTTTTGATTTCTTGACTGCCGCTTCCATGGCTGTTGATTGTGGGTCCAAGTAAAATGAAATACTTGACAACTTCAATCTTTTCTCCGTTTATCATGATGTTGCTTATTGGTCCAGTTGTGAGGGTTTTTGTTTTCTTTATGTTGAGGTGTAATCCATACAGAAGGCTGTGGTCTTTGATCTTCATCAGTAAGTGCTTCAAGTCCTCCTCACTTTCAGCAAGCAAGGTTTTGTCATCTGCATAACGCAGGTTGTTAATGAGTCTTCCTCCAATCCTGATGCCCTGTTCTTCTTCATATACTCCAGCTTCTCGGATTATTTGTTCTGCATACAGATTAAATAGGTATGGTGAAAGAATACAACCCTGACGCACACCTTTCCTGACTTTAAACCAATCAGTATACCCTTGTTCTGTCCAAACAACTGCCTCTTGATCTATGTAAAGGTTCCTCATGAGCACAATTAAGTGTTCTGGAATTCCCATTCTTCGCAGTGTTATCCATAGTTTGTTATGATCCACACAGAATGCCTTTGCTTAGTCAATACAACACAGGTAAACATCCTTCTGGTATTCCCTGCTTTCAGCCAGGGTCCTTCAGACATCAGCAATCATACCCCTGGTTCCACGTCCTCTTCTGAAACTGGCCTGAATTTCTGGCAGTTCCCTGTAATCAATATACTGCTGCAGCTGTTTTTGAATGATCTTCAGCAGAATTTTGCTTGCATGTGATATTAATGATATTGCTCTATAATATCCACATTTGATTGGATCACCTACAGGCATAAATATGGGTCTCTTCCAGTCAGTTGGTCAGGAAGCTGTCTTCCATATTTCTTGGCATAGATGATTGAACACCTCCAGCGCTGCATCTGTTTGTTGAAACATCTCAATTGATATTCCATCAATTCCTGGAGCCTTGTTTTTCGCCAATGCATTCAGAGCAGCTTGGACTTCTTCCGTCAGTACTATCGGCTTCTGATCATATGCCACCTCTTGAAGTGGTCGAATATCGACTAATTCTTTTTGATATAATGACTCTGTGTATTCCTTCCATCTTTTTCTGATGCTTCCTGCGTCGTTTAATACTTTCCCCATGGAATCCTTCTCTGTTGCAACTCTAGGCTTGAATTTTTTCTTGAGTTCTTTCAGCTTGAGAAATGCCGAGGGTGTTCTTCCCTTTTGGTTTTCCATCTCCACCTCTTTGCACATGTCATTATAATACTTTACTTTCTCTCCTCAAGAGGCCCTTTGAAATCTTCTGTTCAGTTCTTTTACTTCATCAATTCTTCCTTTTGCTTTAGCTGCTCGATGTTCAAGAGCAAGTTTCAGAGTCTCTTCTGACATCCATCTTGGTCTTTTCTTTCTTTCCTGTGTTTTCAGTGACCTCTTGGTTTCTTCATGGATGATGTCCTTGATGTCATTCCACAACTCTTCTGGTCTTCGGTCACTAGTGTTCAGTACGTCAAATTTATTCTTGAGATGGTCTCTAAATTCAGGTGGGATATATTCAAGGTCATATTTTGGCTCTCGTGGACTTGCTCTGATTTTCTTCAGTTTCAGCTTGAACTTGCATATAAGCAATTGATGGTCTGTTCCACAGTCGGCCCCTGGCCTTGTTCTGACTGATGATATTGAGCTTTTTCCATTGTCTCTTTCCACAGATGTAGTCAATTTGATTTCTGTGTGTTCCATCTGGTGAGGTCCATGTGTATAGTCCCCATTTATGTTGGTGAAAGAAGGTATTTGCAATGAAGAAGTTGTCGGTCTTGCAAAAATCTATGATTCGATCTCCGGCATTGTTTCTATCACCAAGGCCATATTTTCCAACTACTGATCCTTCTTCTTTGTTTCCAACTTTCACATTCCAATCGCCAGTAATTATCAATGCATCTTGATTGCATGTTCGATCAATTTCAGACTGCAGCAACTGAAAAAAAATCTTCTGTTTTTTCATCTCTGCCCCTAGTGGTTGGTGCATAAATTTGAATAATAGTCGTATTAACTGGTCTTCCTTGTAGGCATACAGATATTATCCTATCACTGACAGCGTTGTACTTCAGGATAGATCTTGAAAAGTTCTTTTTCACGATGAACGCAAGATCATTCCTCTTTGAGTTATCAGTCCCAGCGTAGTAGACTATTTGATTATCTGATTCAAAATGGCCAATACCAGTTCATTTCAGCTCACTAATGCCTAGGATATTGGTGTTTATGTGTTCCATTTCATTTTTGACGATTTCCAATTTTCCTAGATTCATCCTTCGTACATTCCAGGTTCTGATTATTAATGGATGTTTGCAGCTGTTTCTTCTCATTTTGAGTCATGCCACATCAGCAAATGAAGGTCCCGAAAGCTTTACTCCAACCACGTCATTAAGGTTGACTCTACTTTGAGGAGGCAGCTCTTCCCCAGTCATCTTTTGAGTGTGTTCCAACCTGGGGGGCTCATCTTCCAGCACTATATCAGACAGTGTTCCGCTGCTATTCATAAGGTTTTCACTGACTAATGTTTTTCGGAAGTAGACTGCCGGGTCTTTCTTCCTAGTCTGTCTTAGTCTGGAAGCTCAGCTGAAACCTGTCCTCCATGGGTGACCTTGCGGGTATCTGAATACCGGTGGCATAGATTCCAGCATCACAGCAACAGACAAGCCTCTGCAGTATGATAAACTGACAGACACATGGGGGATATATATATATATGATAAACTCTATGGAGTAGAGTTCTACTTTGAAGCACATGGGGTCACCATGACTCGTAATCAACTGAATGATAACTGGTTGGTTTATAAGATGTTGAAAAAAGCTGATTGAGGGAAAGCTGATTGAGAGCACTCTTTATAACTCTTCTGTAAATCTAATTTTATCTCAAAAGAAAAAGTTTTTTTAAAAAAAGTAGATGGAAATAAAGATTATGCCAGACCAAAAAAAAAAATGAGATAATTTGTTGCCAGTAGACCAGCCTTGAAAGAAATATTAAAAGAATTTCTTCAGAGAGAAGAAAAATGAGATTGGCCAGAAGTCTGGATATATTCATTATTTAGTCAAGAATAAATAAATGAAGGTAAAATAAAATGTTTTATTTTTCTTATTCTTTTTTTTGGTTTTTTTTTTTTTAAGTAATTTTATTGTGCTTTAAGTGAAAGTTTACAAATCGAGTCAGCCGCTCACATATAAACTTATATACACCTTACTATGTACTCCCATTTACTCTCCCCCTAATGAGTCAGCCTGCTCCCTCCTTCTAGTCTTTCCTTTTGTGAGGGTTTCTAACCCTCTCTACTCTCCCATCTCCCCTCTGGACAGGAGATGCCAACACAGTCTCAAGTGTCCACCTGATAACAAGTAGCTCACTCCTCATCGGCATCTCTCTCCAGCCCATTGTGCAGTCCAACCCAGGTCTGATGAGTTGTCTTTGGGAATGGTTCCTCTCCTGGGCCAACAGAAGGTTTGGGGAACATGACCGCTGGGATTCCTCTTGTCTCAGACAGACCGTTAAGTCTGGTCTTTTCATGAGAATTTGGGATCTGCATCCTGTTCTCCTGCTCCCTCAGGGGTTCTCTGCTGTGCTCCCTGTCAGGGCCGTCATCAATTGTGTCTGGGCACCAACTAGTTCTTCTGGTCTCAGGATGATGTAGGTCTCTGGTCCATGTGGCCCTTTCTGTCTCTTGGGCTCATAATTATCTTGTGACCTTGGTGCTCTTCATTCTCCTTTGATCCAGGTGGGCTGAGACCAATTGATGCATCTTTGATGGCCGCTTGTTAGCATTTAAGACCCCAGATGCCAGACTTCAAAGTGGGATACAGAATGTTTTCTTAATAGAATTTATTTTGCCAATTGACTTACATGTCCCCTGAAGCCATAGTCCCCAAACCCCCGCCCTTGCTCCGCTGACCTTTGAAGCATTCAGTTTATCCCAGAAACTTCTTTGCTTTTGGTCCAGTCCAATTGAGCTGACTTTCCCTGTATTGAGTGTTGTCCTTCCCTTCACCTAAAGATCTACTATCTAATCACTGGGTGGTTTTTGATCCAATCAGTAAATAACCCTCTCCTACCCTCCCTCCCTCCCCCTTCTCCTAACCAAAAAAGCATGTGCTCTTCTCAGTTTAAACTATTTCTCAAGATCTTATAATAGTGGTCTTATACAATATTTGTCCTTTTGAATCTGACTAATTTCACTCAGCATAATGCCTTCCAGGTTCCTCCATGTTATGAAATGTTTCACAGATTCCTCACTGTTCTTTACTGGTGCGTAGTATTGCATTGTGTGAATATACCATAATTTATTTATCCATTCATCAGTTGATGGACACCTTGGTTGCTTCCAGCTTTTTGCTATTGTAAACAGTGCTGCAATAAACATGGGTGCGCACGTATCTGTTCGTGTAAAGGCTCTTATTTTTCTAGGATATATTCTGAGGAGTGGGATTTGTTCTGGGTATGGTAGTTCTATTTCTAACTTTTTAAGAAAATGCCAGATAGATTTCCAAAGTGGTTGTACCATTTTACATTCCCACCAGCAGTGTATAAGAGTTCCAATCTCTCCACAGCCTCTCCAACA
Organism: Elephas maximus indicus; assembly: GCF_024166365.1. Classification (NCBI taxonomy): domain Eukaryota; kingdom Metazoa; phylum Chordata; class Mammalia; order Proboscidea; family Elephantidae; genus Elephas; species Elephas maximus. The sequence goes on along the minus strand of NC_064821.1, from coordinate 170,032,689 downwards.
TTTATTATTTTGTGTTTTTTGGATTAATGCCAACCTTGTTGGAGTGAGATGGAATCTCATGGTAGTTTTTTTTTTATTAACTTTTATTAAGCTTCAAGTGAACGTTTACAAATCCAATCAGTCTGTCACATATAAGTTTACATACATCTCACTCCATACTCCCACTTGCTCTCCCCCAATGAGTCAGCCCTTTCAGTCTCTCCTTTCGTGACAATTTTGCCAGCTTCCCTCTCTCTCTATCCTCCCATCCCCCCTCCAGACAACAGATGCCAACACAATCTCAAGTGTCCACCTGATATAATTAGATCACTCTTCATCAGCATCTCTCTCCCACCCACTTACCAGTCCCTTTCATGTCTGATGAGTTGTCTTCGGGGATGGTTCCTGTCCTGGGCCAACAGAAGGTCTGGGGACCATGGCCGCGGGGATTCCTCTAGTCTCAGTCAGACCATTAAGTATGGTCTTTTTATGAGAATTTGGGGTCTGCATCCCACTGATCTCCTGCTCCCTCAGGAGTTCTCTGTTGTGCTGCCTGTCAGGGCAGTCATCGATTGTGGCTGGGCACCAACTAGTTCTTCTGGTCTCAGGATGATGTAGATCTCTGGTTCACGTGGCCCTTTCTGTCTCTTGGGCTCATAATTATCTTGTGACCTTGGTATTCTTCATTTTCCTCTGCTCCAGGTGGGTTGAGACCAATTGATGCATCTTTGATGGCCTCTTGTTAGCATTTAAGACCCCAGACACCACATTTCAAAGTGGGATGCAGAATGTTTTCATAATAGAATTATTTTGCCAATTGACTTAGAAGTCCCCTCAAACCATGGTCCCCAGACCCCCGCCCTTGCTCCGCTGACCTTTGAAGCATTCATTTTATCCCGGAAACTTCTTTGCTTTTGGTCCAGTCCAGTTGAGCTGATCTTCCATGTATTGAGTGTTATCTTTCCCTTCACCTAAAGCAGTTCTTAGCTACTAATTAGTGAAAAAAAAACCCTCTCCCTCCCTCCCTCCCTCCCCTCCTCGTAACCACAAAAGTATGTGTTCTTCTCAGTTTTTACTATTTCTCAAGATCTTATAATAGTGGTCTTATACAATATTTGTCCTTTTGCCTCTGACTAATTTCACTCAGCATAATGCCTTCCAGGTTCCTCCATGTTATGAAATGTTTCACAGATTCCTCACTGTTCTTGATCGATGCGTAGTATTCCATTGTGTGGATATACCACAATTTATTTAACCATTCATCCGCTGATGGACACCTTGGTTGCTTCCAGCTTTTTGCTATTGTAAACAGAGCTGCAATAAACATGGGTGTGCATATATCTGTTTGTGTGAAGGCTCTTGTTTCTCTAGGGTATATTCCGAGGAGTGGGATTTCTGGGTTGTATGGTAGTTCTATTTCTAACTGTTTAAGATAACGCCAGATAGATTTCCAAAGTGGTTGTACCATTTTACATTCCCACCAGCAGTGTATAAGAGCTCTGATCTCTCCGCAGCCTCTCCAACATTTATTATTTTGTGTTTTTTGGATTAATGCCAGCCTTGTTGGAGTGAGATGGAATCTCATCGTAGTTTGAATTTCCATTTCTCTAATGGCTAATGATTAAGAGCATTTTCTCATGTATCTGTTAGCTGCCTGAATATCTTCTTTAGTGATGTGTGTGTTCATATCCTTTGCCCACTTCTTGATTGGGTTGTTTGTCTTTTTGTGGTTGAGTTTGAACAGAATCATATAGAGTTTAGAGATCACGTGCTGGTCGGAGATGTCATAGCTGAAATTTTTTTCCCAATCTGTAGGTGGTCTTTTTATTCTTTTGGTGAAGTCTTTAGATGAGCATAGGTGTTTGATTTTTAGGAGCTCCCAGTTATCGGGTTTCTCTTCGTCATTTTTGGTAATGTTTTGTATTCTGTTTATGCCTTGTATTAGGGCTCCTAAGGTTGTCCCTATTTTTTCTTCCATGATCTTTATCGTTTTAGTCTTTATGTTTAGGTCTTTGATCCACTTGGAGTTAGTTTTTGTGCATGGTGTGAGGTATGGGTCCTGTTTCATTCTTTTGCAAATGGATATCCATTTATGCCAGCACCATTTGTTAAAAACACTATCTTTTCTCCAATTAACTGACACTGGGCCTTTGTCAAATACCAGCTGCTCATATGTGGATGGATTTATACCTGGTTTCTCAATTCTGTTCCATTGGTCTATGTGCCTGTTGTTGTACCAGTACCAGGCTGTTTTGACTACTGCGGCTGTATAATAGGTTCTAAAATCAAGTAGAGTGAGGCTTCCCACTTTCTTCTTCTTTTTCAGTAATGCTTTGCTTATCCGGGGCTTCTTTCCCTTCCATATGAAGTTGGTGATTTGTTTCCCCATCACATTAAAAAATGTCGTTGGAATTTGGATCGGAGGTACATTGTATATATAGATGCCTTTTGGTAGAATAAGCATTTTTACTATGTTAAGTCTTCCTATCCATGAGCAAGGTATGTTTTTCCACTTATGTAGTTCCCTTTTAGTTTCTTGCACCAGTACTTTGTAGTTTTCATTGCATAGGTCTTTTACATCTTTGGTAAGATTTATTCCTAATTATTTTATCTTCTTGGGGGTTACTGTGAATGGTATTGATTTGGTGATTTCCTCTTCGACGTTCTTTTTGTTGATGTAGAGGAATCCAAGTGATTTTTGTATGTTTATCTTGTAACCTGAAACTCTGCTGAACTCTTCTATTAGTTTCAGTAGTTCTCTGGAGGATTCCTTAGGGTTTTCTGTGTATACGATCATGTCATCTGCAAATAGAGACAATTTTACTTCTTCCTTGCCAATCCAGATGCCCTTTATTTCTTTGTCTAGCCTAATTGCTCTGACTAGGACCTCTAGCACAATGTTGAATAAGAGTGGTGATAAAGGGCATCTTTGTCTGGTTCCCATTCTCAAGGGAAATGCTTTCAGGTTCTCTCCATTTAGAGTGATGTTGGCTGTTGGCTTTGTATAGATGCCCTTATTATGTTCAGGAATTTTCCTTCAATTCCTATTTTGCTGAGAGTTTTTTATCATAAATGGGTGTTGGACTTTGTCAAATGCCTTTTCTGCATCAATTGATAAGATCATGTGGTTATTGTCTTTCGTTTTATTTATATGGTGGATTACATTAATGGTTTTTCTAACATTGAACCAACCTTGCATACCTGGTAGAAATCCTACTTGATCGTGGTGGATTATTTTTTTGATATGTTGTTGAAATCTATTGGCTAGAATTTTGTTGAGGATTTTTGCGTCTATGTTCATGAAGGATATAGGTCTGTAATTTTCTTTTTTGTGATGTCTTTACCTGGTTTTGGTATCAGGGATATGCTGGCTTCATAGAATGAGTTAGGTAGTATTCCATCATTTTCTATCCTTTGAAATACCTTTAGTAGAAGTGGTGTTATCTCTTCTCTGAAAGTTTGGTAGAACTCTGCAGTGAAGCCATCCCAGCCAGGGCTTTTTTTGTTGGGAGTTTTTGGATTACCTTTTTAATCTCTTTTTTTGTTATGAGTCTATTTAGTTATTCTACTTCTGATTGTGTTAGTTTAGGTAGGCAGTGTTTTTCTAGGAATTCATCCATTTCTTCTAGGTTTGCAAATTTGTTAGAGTACAATTTTTCGTCATAGTCTGATATGATTCTTTTAATTTCAGTTGGGTCTGTTGTGATATGGCCCATCTCGTTTCTTATTCGGGTCATTTGTTTCCTTTCCTGTATTTCTTTAGTTAGTCTGGCCAATGGTTTATCGATTTTGTTAATTTTTTCAAAGAACCAGCTTTTGGCTTTGTTAATTCTTTCAATTGTTTTTCTGTTCTCTAATTCATTTAGTTCAGCTCTAATTTTTATTATTTGCTTCTTCCGGTGCCTGATGGATTCTTTTGTTGGTCGCTTTCTATTTGTTCAAGTTGTAGGGACAGTTCTCTGATTTTGGCTCTTTCTTCTTTTTGTATGTGTGCATTTATCGATATAAATTGACCTCTGAGCACTGCTTTTGCTGTGTCCCAGAGGTTTTGATAGGAAGTGTTTTCATTCTCGTCGCATTCTGTGAATTTCTTTGTTCCCTCCTTAATGTCTTCTATAACCCAGTCTTTTTTCAGCAGGGTATTGTTCATTTTCCAAGTATTTGATTTCTTTTCCCTGATTTTTCTGTTATTGATTTCTACTTTTATGGCCTTGTGGTCTGAAAATATGCTTTGTAATATTTCGATGTTTTGGATTCTGCAAAGGTTTGTTTTATGGCCTAATATGTGGTCTATTCTAGAGAATGTTCCATGTGCATTAGAAAAAAAAGTATACTTTGCAGCAGTTGGGTGGAGTGTTCTGTATAAGTCTATGAGGTCAAGTTGGTTGATTGTAGCAATTAGATCTTCATGTCTCTATTGAGCTTCTTACTGGATGTCCTATCTTTCTCCGAAAGTGGTGTGTGTTAAAGTCTGCTACTCTAATTGTGGAGGTGTCTATCTCACTTTTCAATTCTGTTAAAGTTTCTTTTATGTATCTTGCAGCCCTGTCATTGGGTGCATAAATATTTAATATGGTTATATCTTTCTGATCAATTGTCCCTTAAATCATTATGTAGTGTCCCTCTTTATCCTTTGTGGTGGATTTAACTTTAAAGTCTATTTTGACAGAAGTTAATATTGTCTCTCTGCTCTTTTTTGATTGTTGTTTGCTTGAGATATTTTTTCCATCCTTTGAGTTTTAGTTTGTTTGTGTCTCTAAGTCTAAGGTGTGTCTCTTGTAGGCAGCATATAGACGGATCTTGTTTCCTTATCCAGTCTGAGACTCTCTGTATTTTTATTGGTGCATTTAGTCCATTTACATTCAGCATAATTATAGATAAGTATGAGTTTAGTGCTGTCATTTTGATGCCTTTTTGTTGACAATTTCATTTTTCCACTTACTTTTTTGTGCTGAGAAGTTTTTCTTTGTAAATTGTGTGTCCCTCATTTTCATAGTAGTTGACTTTATGTTTGCTGAGTCATTATGTGTTTCTTGGTTTTTATTTTGAATTACAGAATTGTTCAACCTCTTTGTGGTTACCTTAATATTTATCCCTATTTTTCTAATTAAAAACCTAACTTGTATTGTCCTATATTGCCTTGTTTTCCTCTCCATATGGAAGATCTATGTCTCCTATATTTAGTCCCTCTTTTTGATTATTCTGATCTTTTACATAATGACTTTACTGATTCCCTGTTTTGAGCATTTTTTTCTTTTTTTAATTAATCTTATTTTGTTTTTGTGATTTCCCTATTTGAGTTGATATCAGGATGTTCTGTTCTGTGACCTTGTGTTGTGTTGGTATCTAATATTATTGATTTTCTGATCAAACAATTTCCTTTAGTAATTCTGGCAGCTTTGGTTTGGTTTTTGCAAATTCTCTAAGCTTGTGTTTATCTGTAAATGTTTTGATTTCACCTTCATATTTGGGAGAGAGTTTTGCTAGATATACGATCCTTGGCTGGCAGTTTTTCTCCTTCAGTGCTCTATATATGTCATCCCATTGCCTTCTTGACCGCATGGTTTCTGCTAAGTAGTCTGAATTTATTCTTATTGATTCTCCTTTGTAGGTGACTTTTCTTTTATCCCTGGCTGCTTTTAAGATTTTTTCTTTATCGTTGGTTTTAGCAAGTTTGCTGATAATATGTCTTGGTGATTTTCTTTTTGGATCAATCTTATATGGGGTTCTGTGAGCATCTTGGATAGATATCCTTTCGTCTTTCATGATGCCAGGGAAGTTTTCTGCCAACAGATCTTCAACTATTCTCTCTGTATTTTCTGTTATCCCTCCCTGTTCTGGAACTCCAGTGACACGCAAGTTATTCTTCTTGGTAGAGTGCTACATGATTCTCAGGGTTTCTTCATTTTCTAAAATTCTTTTATCCGATTTTTCTTCATTTTTATATTGGTGTCAATTGCCTTATCCTCCACCTCCCCCACTCTGCATTCCAATTGCTCGAGTCTGCTCCTCACTTCCTATTGAGTTGTCTAATTCTGTAATTTTACTGTTAATCATTTGGATTTCTGAATGCTGTCTCTCTATGGATTCTTGTAGCTTATTAATTTTTCCACTATGTTCTTGAATAATCTTTTTGAGTTCTTCAACTGCTATATCAGTGTGTTCCTTGGCTTTTTCTGTAGATTGCCTTATTTCATTTCTGAGGTCATCCCTGATGTCTTGAAGCATTCTGTATATTAGTTTTTTATATTCTGCATCTGGCAATTCCAGGATTGTATCTTCATTTGGGAAAGATTTTGATTCTTTAGTTTGGGGGGTTGTAGAAGCAATCATGGTCTGCTTCTTTATGTTGTTTGATATCGACTGCTGTCTCCGAGCCATCTCTAAGATATTGTAATGATTTTTTTATATTTGCTCACTGCGTGTTATCTTGTTTTGTTTCAGTATACCCAGATGGGCTACTAGATTGCTCTGTCTTGATTGTTGTAGCCTTTGAATCACTTATGTCCTATTACCAGCTGGTTTGGGCTGTTACCAGATATATAATCCTAAGAGTCCATTCACTATTCTTGAATAGAATCAGCCTAGGTGTTCTGATTTTGGGTCACCAAGTATGTGGTGTAGATTGTCACCTATTAACTTAGAATAGTGGTGATAGTTGTGTGCACCAGATTCTAGTAGCGGTGGGGGGTCACACTCCAAGGGGGAAGGATTCTGACAGCCTTCCCCCACATGCCAGTGAGGTAGGTGTGTCTCTATTCCTAAAGCACTTTGGTGGGTGGGCTCTGCAGCTGTACCTTAGGCACCCCATGCTTGTATCTCTAAAGATTGGCAGGCACCAGTATCCTCAGACCCCTTTGGCAGGTGACTAGGTGGTTTGGGTGGAGCTTCAACCCTCAGTTCCCTGTTGCGGATCAGTGAGGGCTCTGTTTAATAGGTAGAGATATCAGACCTTGAAAACTTGTCCTTCCAGTGATCCACTAAAACAATTACAGTCAGATCTCTATCAGAATTGCCTTTGCATTATAATAGCCACCTTGTTCCCTGTAGGGAGGAAAGCCAAAGACTGTGGATCTCATATGCTTGGCTGGATCTGGCTCTGTATTTTTATTCCAGTTTAGGGAAGTCAGGGAAGGATTTTCATCCCTGGGTTGTTAGTAGCTGCTTCTCTCAGGCCAGGAGAATTGGTTAGGGGGAAAAAAAAGGCAGAGTACTTCACTCCCTGGCCGAGGAAATTCCAGTGTTAATGAAGCTGCCTGGGGCAGGGAGGGGAGGGATCAGATAGATAGGAGAGGGTAGCAGCCCGGAATATAGACAAAGTTACTTATCTTGCTGGGTGATGGGTGTTTTATCTGAGATTCCCAAGGGGTGTGTAGCCTGTGTGAGCGGGCTGGGTTGAGATTGCCCCCAAGGGTCAGGTCCACATTCCCGTGCTTGTGCTGTCTCAGAAGCCGTGGTCAGCTCCTCCACTCCCAGTCCAAAGCCCAGCGCCAAGGTTCCCTGGCTGGGACACCACACTCCAGGCTCCAAAACCAGTGACTTATCCTGTCAGCTGCATCATTGTGCTGCCTGCATGTGCTGGCTGGGCTTCCCCCAAGGTCCCTTCAGGGGGCTTGGGCTGCGTCCCGTGCTTGTGCCATCTCAGGAAGCCGTGCTCAGCTCCCTGCACCCAGTCCAAAGCCCGGCACCAAGGTTTTCTGACTGCGACGCAGGCTCCAGGCTCCAAAAACAGTCGCTGCTTCTCTGTGGTTGCTCATTCTCTTGTTAGCCACATCAGTGTGCAGCTTGCCTGCGCTGGCTGATTCTCTACTGAGGTTACCCCAGGGGGCTAGGGGTTAGGGCTGTGTCCTGCGCCTGCCCTGCCTCAGCAAGCCAATCAGCCCCGCCACTTGGCACCAGGGAACGCGAGGGCTCAAGGCTGTGGATCGGGATGCTGGTTCCAGAAGCAGTCACTGCTTCAGGGTGCAGCTTTTTGCTCCCCTGTCACTCTGGTCAACTCTTTAGATCTGTGTTTGATGGTCAGGGTTCGTAGATTGTCATGTATGTGATCGATTCACTTGTTTTTCCGAGTCTTTGTTGCAAGAGGGATCCGCGATAGCTTCTACCTAGTCAGCCATCTCGGCCCTGCCTCCCTTATTCTTATTCTTAACTGATCTAATAGATTAAAAAAAAAAAAAAAAAACCCAAACCTGTTGCTGTTAGTCAATTCTGACCTCATGTGTTAAAGAATAAAGCTGATCTATGGGGTTTTCTTGGCTGTAATCTTAATGGAAGCAGATTGCCAGGCATGTCTTCCATGGCATTGCTGAGTGGGTTTGAGCTTCCAACCTTTAAGGTAGTAGTCAAGTGCAAGCCATTTGTTCTGCCTAGGGATCTGATCTATTAGATAACAATTAAAAAAAATAGCAATAGCAACAGCATAGTAGATGATTATAGCTTTTGGGTAAGTGGAATGTATGACAGCAACATTATAAGGGACAGGAAGGAGGAATTTGGAATACTCTGTGTTATGGATTGAATTGGGTGCCACAAAAATATGCGTTGTAAATCCAATTATTTCAATTATCACTTTAAATGTGAATGGTTTAAATATATAACTAAAATGCAGAGATTGTCAGAATAGCTTAAAAAAATCAGACCTAACTATATGTTGTCTCTAGGAAACCTACCATAAAAATAAAGATGCAGATAGATTAAAAGTATAAGAAAGAAATTACTATGCTAACACTAATCAAAAGAAAGTTGGAGTAGCTATATTAACTTCAGAAACACTTCAGAGCAAGGAAAAATATCAGGGATAAGGAAGGGCATTACAAAATGATAAAATAATCAATTCTCTGAGAGGACATAACAATCCTCGATATGTACGCATCTGACAACAGAGCATCAAAATACGTGAGGCAAAAACTGACAGATTTGCCAAGAGAAGTAGACAAATTCACTATTATAGTTGGAGCCTTCGACACCGCTCTATCAGTAACTGAGAAATCCAATATGCAGAAAATCAGAAAGTATAGAATTGAACTGAACAGTACGATCAATGAACTGGATCTAACTGACACACGTAAAATATTTATCTAACAATAGCATAATACACAGTCTTCTCAAGCTCACATGGAACATTCACCAAGATAGACCACATTCTGGGCCATAAAACACACCTGAACAAATTTTAAAGAGTAAAAATCATACAAAGTATGCTCTCAGACCACAATGGAATTAAATAGAAATCAATAACAGAAAGATAGCTGGAAAGTCCCCAAATATTTGAACAATAAACAATACACTTCTAAATAACACATCGATAAAAGAAGTTTCAAGAGAAATATAAAAAATATTTTGAACTAAATGAAAATACAACTTATTAGGAGGCAGAGCCAACGTGACACTATATACAGAAGCACCAATCTGTCCCTCCACAGCGAAGACCCAAAAAACTAAAACAGAGACAAATGTCAATCCTAGAACCCTAAACATCAAATGAAGAGATAAAGAACTCAGCCAAGCACTGAATGGAATAGGAAACTGACAGAACAGAGAGCAAGGAGACCTATGTGCAGAGGTCCCCTATCAACTAATGCAGAATGGATTTGCCACCTTGGAATCCTGTGAGAGGTTGACGGACAGGGAGTATGGGAAAGCAGCTTCACAGAGCTCCCATCAGGAGACAGAACATCCGGTAACCAGTGATACAGGCTTTCCCGTCCTTTATCCTCCCCCCTGATGCTTGGCCTCAGTCACTTCCTACCTGGCTGCAGTCACTCAGCCAGCCGGGAAAAGCAGGGTCTGTGCCGCTTGGATTCACCCCACCCACACTGGCTGGCTACATCAATGCCATTTGTTTGTTGCTGGTGTTGCTTTTTCCAACTCTTTTGGTTTCCTCCCTGCCTCTCACCACCCTCCCCCACTTCTCTCGAACACTTGGCTCCGTGTGCCAGCTTTGCTTCTTTTTGAAAGGCTGCGAAATGCCCCTCAACTGCGGAGCTGCTTCCCCAGACCATGCCACCGCATCGGTGGGATTCCTGGGGCTTTTTGTTGTTGTTTGTTTGTTTTCTTTTTCTTTTGGAGGCTTGGGAGCCCCTTTTAGCCAGGCTGTACTGCCCAGCTTGGGAGCCACTTCCCCAGTCTCCACATATGCGTTGGTGGGATCCCTGGGTGCATTTCCTTTTTTCTTTTTTGTTTTGCTTTGTTTCGTTTTTCCTTTTTTTTTTTTTTTTTGTCTGTTTGTTTTATTTTTCTTTTCATGACTTGGGATCCCCTTATAGACAGGCTGTACTGCACAGCCTGGAAGCCACTTCTCCATTCTTCACAGCTGCACCAGTGGGATCCCTGGACTTTGCTTTTCTTTCTTTTTTTTCCTAATTTTTATTTATTTTACTTATTTTTTCTTTTTTCTTTCTCTCTATTTCTTGGTTTCTCATCTCTCCACCCCAATGGCAAGCTCCCTAAGCACTCTTTTTATCTTATTTATTTTTTCTTTTTTTTGTTTGTTTTTGGCTCCTGTCTCTCTCTCTTCTTTCCCATATCCATCTTAGCTCCACACATCAAAACCGCCCTTCTCCTTCCTGCCTACCTGCACCATGCACTGAACATCACACCACTGAACAGCACAGGCAGGGCCTGCCGGAACCTGACCTGCACTGATTCCCAGCATATTCTGTTGACTGGCTCTGCCCATTGGACAAGGAGGTGAAAAGCATCATGCCCACAGACAAACAAACAACAAATAAAGCACAGCCTGCCTGCTCAAACATAACAAAATAAAACAAAAAAACAGGATGAAAAAAATCTACAATCAATAAGCTGAGAAAATACTGAATGCCCTGAAGACAGCAGACCATATCAAAACATATAAAAAGAAAAGGTCAGGATGGTTTCAGCAGGAATTCAAAATAAAACACCAGATGACTTTCCAGTAGAAGAAAAGGCACTAGAACTACCTGATAGGGAATTCAAATCTCTAATATTCAGAGCTATCCAAGAGTTGAAGCAAAAAGCAGACAGAAGTGAGGAAAAAATAGACAAATTCATGGAAAATACAGACAAAAAATGGAACAATTCAGGAACAAAATGCCAAAATAAATTTACATTCTTTTCCAATGCACATGGAACGTTCTCCAGAATAGACCATGTCTAAGACCACAGAATAACCCTCAACAAAATCAAAAATGTTGAGATAATACAAAGTGTCTTCTCTGGCCACAATGCCATCGTGGTAGAAATTAACAACAGGAAGAGCAAGGGAAAAAAATCAATTACGATTACATGGAAATGGAATAATACCCTGGGTAATAGAAGAAATTAGGGTAAAAACCACTGGGTAATAGAAGAAATCAGTGATGGAATAAAAATTTCTAGACTCAAACAAGAATGAAAACACATCATAACAAAATTTTGGGACACAACAAAGGCAGCGCTCAGAGGTCAATTTGTAGCAATAGATGCACACATCAGAGAAGTAAAAAGCGACAAAACCAAAACATGAGCTACACAACTGAAAAAAACAGAAACAGAACAGTAAAAGAAGCCCACAGCCACCAGAAGAAAGGAAATAATAAAGATTAGAGCAGAAATAAATGAAATAGAGAATAGAAAAGCAATAGAAAGAATCAAAAAAAAAACAAAAGTTGGTTCTTTGAAAGGATCAACAAAATCAACAAACCACTGGCCAAACTGACAAAAGAAAAACAGGAGAGGATGTAAATAACCCAAATAAGAAATGAAATGGGGGACATTACACAACTGAAATTAAAAGGATCATAACAGAGTATTATGAAAAACTACACTCCAACAAATTTGAAAACCTAGAAGAAATGGATGAATTTCTAGAAACACACTACCCACCCAAACTAACACAAAATGATATTGAAACTCTGAAGAGACCCATAACAAGAGACTGAAAAACTAATAATAATAATTTCCAAAAACTCCCAAATAAAAAAGCTGTGGCCCAAGTGGCTTCACTGGAGAATTCTACCAAACATTCAGAGAACACCTTACACCAATACTACTCAAACTATTTCAGAATGTAGAAAAGGGAGTGATACTTCTGAATTCATTCTATAAAGCTATCATAACCCTGATACCTAAACCAGGCAAACAGACCACAAAAAAAGAAAATTACAGATCAGTATCTCCTGTGAATATAGATGCAAAAATTCTCAACAAAATTCTAGTCAATAGAATTCAGCATCGTATCAAAAAAATAATACACCACGACCAAGTAGGATTCATATCAGGTATGCAAGAATGATTCAACATTAGAAAATCAATCAATGTAATCCACCACATAAATAAAAAAATAAGAAAAGAATGACATAATTATCTCACAATCAATGCAGAAAAGGCATTTGACAAAGTCCAACACCTGTTCCTGATAAAAACTCTCAATAAAATAGGTATGGAAGGGAAATTTCTCAACATAATAAAGAGTGTCTATACAAAACCAACAGCCAACATCATTCTCAACGGAGAGAAGCTGTCTTGTCATCTAGTGCTGCCGTAACAGAAATACCACAAGTGGATGGTTTTAACAGAGAGAAGTTTATTTTCTCACAGTAAAGTAAGCTAAAAGTCCAAATTTAGGGCCTCAGCTCCAGGGGAAGGCTTTCTGTTTCTGTCAGCTCTAGAGGAAGATCTTTGTCCTCAATCTTCTCATGATCAAGGAGCTTCTCAGGCACAGAGACCCCAGGTCCAAAGGACACTCTCTGCTCCTGGCACTGCTTACTTGGTGGTGTGAGGTCCCCAACTCTCTGCTTGCTTCTCTTTCCTTTTATCTCTTGAGAGACAAAAGGTGGTGCATGCCACACCCCAGGGAAACTCCCTTTACCTTGGATCGGGGAGGTGACCTGAGTAAGGATTGTGTTACAATTCCACCCTAATCCTCTTAACATAAAATTACAATCACAAAATGGAGGACAACCACACAACACTGGGAATCATGGCCTAAACAAGTTGACACATATTTTTGGGGAACACAATTCAATCCACAACAGAAGCTGAAAACATTCCCTCTGAAAACAGAAAGCCCTTTATCACCACTCCTATTTAATACTGTGCTAGAAGTCCTAGCTACAGCAATAAGGCAAGAAAAAGAAATAAAGGGCACCCAATTTGGTAATGAAGGAGTTAAACTGTCCCTATCTGCAGACAATATGATACTATACGTAGAAAACCCAAAAGACTCCACAAGAAAACTCCTGGAACTAATAGAAAAACTCAGCAGAGTAGTAAAATCAGTTGGATTCCTATATACCAGTAAAGAGAATTATGAACGGGAAATCAAGAAAACAATAATAGTCCCCCCAAAAATAAAATACTTAGGAATAAATGTAACCAGGGATGTAAAAGACCTACAAAAGAAAACTACAAAATACTACTGCAAGAAAGCAAAAGAGATTTACGTAAATGGAAAAACATATCACGCTCATGGATAGGTAGACTCAACATTGTGAAAATGACAATTCTACCCAAAGCTATTTACGAATATATTGCAATTCTGATCCAAATACCAACAACCTTCTTTAAAGAGATGGAAAAACTAATTGTTAACTTTATATGGAAAGGCAAGAAGCCCTGGATAAGTACAACACTACTGAAGAAGAATAAAGTAGGAGGACTCACACTACTTGACCTCAGAACCTACTATACTGCTACGATAGTCAAAACAGCCTAGCACTAGTACAATGACAGATTACTGACAAATGGAACAGAATTGAGAACCCAATTATAAAATCATCCACCTATGGTTACCTGTAATAGAAAACAGGAAATCAATGGATAAAACAACTAAAACCAAAATCTGGCTCTTTGAAAAGATCAATAAAATTGATAAACCTCTGCCAGACAAACCAAAGGAAAAAAAGGGGGAAGACAAAAATTACTAATTTCAGAAATGAAGGAGGGGTCATCACAACTGATCCCACGAACATTAAAAGGATAATAAAGGAATATTGTAAACAACTTTATGCCCCCAAATTTTATAATTTAGATAAAATAGACCACTTTCTTTTTTTTTTATTGTACTTCAGATGAAGGTTTACAGAACAAATTAGTTTGTCATTAAACACTACACATATTGTTTTATAACATTGGTTAACAACCCCACGACATGTCAACACTCTCCCTTCTCAACCTTGGGATCCCTATTACCAGCTTTCCTGTACCCTCCTGCCTTCTAGTCCTTGTCCAAGGGCTGGTGTGCCCCTTTAGTCTCGTTTTGTTTTATGGGCCTGTCCAATCTTTGGCTGAAGGGTGAACCTCAGGAGTGACATCATTACTGAGCTGATAGGATGTCCGGGGGCCATACTCTCAGGGTTTTTCCAGTCTCTGTCATGCCAGTAAGTCTAGTCTTTCTTTTTCGGAATTTTGTTCTACATTTTTCTCTAGCTCTGTCTGGGACCCTCTATTGTGATCCCTGTCAGAGCAGTCAGTGGCAGTAGCCGGGCAGCATCTAGTTGTACTGGACCCAGTCTGGTGGAGGACGTGGTAGATGTGGTCCATTAGTCCTTTGAACTCATCTTTCCCTTGTATCTTTAGTTTTCTTCATTATTCCTTGCTCCTGAAGGGGTGAGACCAGTGGAGCATCCTAGATGGCCACTCACTGGCTCTTAAGGCCCCAGATGTTACTCATCAAAGTAGAATGTAGAACGTTTTCTTTATAAACTATGTTATGCCATGGTCCCCACAGCCCTAAATCCAGCAATTCAGTCTCTCAGGGAGTTTGGATGTGTCTATGGAGCTTCCATGACCTTGCCTTGTACAGGTTGTGCTGGCTTCCCCAGTATTGTGTACTGTCTTACCCTTCACCAAAGTTACCACTTATCTATTGTCTATTTAGTGTTTTTCCATCCCCACCCCATCCCTTCCTCGTAACCATCAAAGATTGATTCCTTTTGTGTGTAAACATTTTCAGTACAGTAGTGGTCTCATACAATATTTGTCCTTTTGTGGTAGACTTATTTCAGTCAGCATAATGCCCTCCAGATTCACCAGTGTTATAAGATGCTTCACAGATTCATTGTTATTCCTTATTGTTGTGTAATACTCCATTGTGTGTATGTACCACAGTTTGTTTATCCATTCATCTGTTGATGGACATCTAAGTTGTTTCCACCTTTTCGCTATTGTGAACAATGCTGCAATGAACATGGGTGTGCATATGTCTATTTCTATTCATGTGATGACTCATTTCTAGAGTATATTCCCAGGAGTGGGATTGATGGCTCATTTGATATTTCTATTTCTAGCTTTCTAAGGAAGTGTCATATCTTTTTCCAAAATGGTTGTGTCATTTGGCATTCCCACCAGCAGTGCATCAGAGTTCCCATTTCCCTGCAGCTTCTCCAATATTTGTTATTTTCCATTTCTTTGATTCATGCCAGTAATGCCGGGGTGAGATAGTATCTCATTGTGGTTTTGATTTGCATTTTCCTAATGGCTAATGATCACAAGTGTTTCCTCGTGTGTCTGTTAGCTGCATGAACGTCTTCTTTGGTGAAGTGTCTGTTCATTTCCTTTGCCATTTTTTAATTGGATTATTTGTCTTTTTGTTGTAGAGGTGTTGGATTTTCTTGTAGATTTTAGAGATTAGAACTTTATCTGATTTGTAATATCCAAATTTTCTTTCCCAGTCTGTAGGTTATCGTTTTACTCTTTTGATGAAGTCTTTTGACCAGCATAAGTGTTTAATTTCTAGAAGATCCCAGTTACCTAGCTTATCTTCTGGAGTTTGTGTGTTGTTGGTTGTGGTTTGTATACTGTTAATGCTGTGTATTACGGCTTCTAGGGTTGATCCTATTTTTTCAACTATGAACTTCATGGTTTTTGGCTTTATATTTAGGTCTTTGATCCATTTTGAATTAGTTTTTGTATATGGTGTGAGGTATGGGTCCTGTTTCATTTTTTCACAGATGGGCATCCAGGTTTGCCAACACCACTTGTTAAAGAGACTGTCTTTTCCCCATTTGATGGACGTTGGACTCCTGTTGAAGCTCAGGTGACTGTAGATGTATGGATTTAAATCTGTGTTCTCAGTTCTGTTCCATTGGTCAATGTATCTGTCATTGTACCAGTATCAGGCTGTTCTGACTACCGTAGCTGAGATTCTGAGGTCAGGTAATGCGTCTTCCTACTTCATTATTCTTCTTCGACAGGGCTTTGCTTACCCGGGGCTTCTTCCCTTTCCACATAAAGTTAATGATAAGTTTTTCCATCTCTTTAAAGAATGTTGTTGGTATTTGGATCGGGATTGCATTGTATTCGTAAATCGCTTTGGGTAGAATTGTCATTTCACAATGCTAAGGCTACCTGTTCATGAGCATGATATGTTTCTTCCATTTATGTAGACCTCTTTTGGTTTCTTGCAGTAGTGTTTCATAGTTTTCTTTGTGTAGGTCATTTACATCCCTGGTTAGATTTATTCCTAAGCATTTTATTTTTTTAGGGGCTATTATAAGTGGTATTGTTTTTCTGATTTCCTTTTTGTTGTTCTCTTTATTGGTGTAGGAGAATCCAACTGATTTTTGTGTGTTTATCTTGTATCCTGCTGCTCTGCTGAATCTATTAGTTCCAGTAGTTTTCTCGTGGAGTCTTTTGAGTTTTCTACGTATAGTATCATATCATCCACAAATAGGGACAGTTTAACTTCTTCATTACCAATTTGGGTGCCCTTTATTTCTTTTTCTTGCCTTATTTTTATTCATGTAGCTAGGACTTCTAGCACAACGCTAAATAGGAGTGGTGATAAAGGGCAACCTTGTTCCTGTTTTCAGGGGAATGTTTTCAGCCTCTCTTTATTAAGAATGATGTTGGCCTTTGGTTTTGGATAGATGTCCTTTATTATGTTGAGAAATTTCCTTAGAAGTTGGCTGATTGTGCTCTTTAGCTCTTGTGTATCTTTGCTGAGTTTCTTTCTAGATGTTCTGTTCTTTACCAAGAGTGGTGTGTTGAAGTCTCCTACTATTATTGCTGGACTGTCGATTTCTCTTTTCAGTGCTGTTAGAGTTTGTTTTATGTATTTTGGAACCCTGTCATGGGATGTGTAGATGTTTATTATGGTTAAGTCTTCATGATGGATCATCTCTTTAATCATTATATAGTGCCCTTCTTTGTCTTTTATGGTGGATGTCTTAGTCATCTAGTGCTTCTATAACAGAAACAGCACAAGCTTTAACCAAGAGTTTATTCTCTTACAGTCCAGTAGGCTAGAAGTATGAATTCAGGGTGCCAGCTCCAGGGGAAGGCTTTCTCTCTCTGATGGCTCCGAAGGAAGGTCCTTGTGATGCATCAGTCTTCCCTTGGTCTGGGAGTATCTCAGTGCAGGAATCTCAGGTCCAAAGGATGCACTCTGCTCCTGGCACTGCTTTCTTGGTGGTATGAGGCTCTCCCATCTCTCTGCTCACTTCTGTCTTTTATATCTCAAAAGAGATTAGCTTAAGACACTATCTAATCTTGTAGACTTTATTACATCATAGTGATAGGATTTACAACACATAGGGAAATCAGATCAGAAGATAAAATGGTAGACAATCATACAATCATAGAAGGGAATCATTACCTAGCCAAGTTGACAGGTATATTTGGGGGATACAGTTCAATCCATGACAGTGGATTTTGTCTTAAAGTCTATTTTATCTGAGATTATTATTGCCACTCCTGTACTTTTTTGGTAGTTGTTTGCTTGATATATTTTTTCCATCCTTTGATTTTTAATAAATTTATATCTTTGTTTCTACGGTGTGTTTCTTGTAGACAGCATATTGATGGATCCTTTATTTTTAACCATTCTGTCACTCTCTGTCTCTTTATGGGTGCATTTAGGCCATTTACATTCAGTGTAATTATTGATAGGTGTGAGTTTATTGCTGTCATTTTGCAGTGCTTTTTTCTGTGGTGCTGATATTTTCCTTGTTCCTTTCACTCTCCTATGCTGAGTTCCTTTTGTTTACGAATTTCTTTTGCTTTTGTAGATTTTATTTTTATTAAGACTTTATGTTTTTCTTCTTTATTTTGATGAGGAGGTTTGTTAATTTTCTCTGTGGTTACCTTGAAATTTACCCTTATCTTCCTAGGTTTGACCAGTCTCTTATTGCTTGGTATCACCTTGCCTTATTCTCCATTAGAAAGTTCTATACCTACACCATTTATTCCCTCTTTTACTGCTCTAATGTTGTCATTTACAGATTAACCTCTCTGGTTCCCTGTTGTAATTATTTTGGTTTTGGATAGTCTTTGAGAGTTCATTTCCTAGGTTGGTATCTGACTGGTACGATCTCGCATCCTAGTTTCACGCTGTAGTCTGATGTTGTTTGATCTCAGACTAAAGAATTCCCTTTAATAATTCTTGTAAGTTTGGTTTGGTTTTTATATATGCCCTAATTTCTATTTATCTGGAAATGTCCTAATTTCACCATCATATATGAATGAGAGTTTTGCGGGATACATTTTTTTTATCAGGTAGTTCTATTGCCTTTTCTTCTACTGGAAAGTCATCTGATGGTTTATTTTGTATGCCTACTGGAACCATCCAGTCCTAACTTCTATATGTTTTGATATTGTGTGCTGTCTTTGGGACAGTCAGTAGTTAATTTCTTTTTCTTTTTTTTATTGATTGTAGATTTGTCTGTTTCATCCTGCTTTTTTGTTTTATTTGGTTATATTTGAGCAGGCAGGCTCTGAGCTCATTGCTGTTTACTTGTTTGTGGTCACAATACTTTTCACTTCCTTGTCCAATGGGCAGGGCCAGTCATTCAGCTATGTTGCAGCAAGGCAGGTCCAGCTGAAGGGGAGGGGCTTGGATTGGCTGTTCGTGGCATGTACTAGGGCTGACAGAGTGGGCTGGGAATCAGTGCTGGGCAGGTCCTGGTAGGCCGTGCCTGTGTTGCTTAGGGGTGTGATGTTCAGCGCACAGTGTAGGTAGGCAGGAAGGGGGGGAGGTTGTGATGTGTGGAGCCAATTTGGGTCTGGGAAAGAGGAGAGAAAGGAGAGAGAAACAGGAGCCAAAAACAAATAAGCAAAAAGAGTATTAAGGGAACTTGCCATTGGAGTGGAGAGATGAGAAACTTAGAAATGGAGAATAAAAAAAGGAAAAAAGAATAACTAGATAAAAATTTGGAAGAAAGAAAATATAGGCCCCCAGGGGTCCCGCTGGTGCAGCTGCAAAAACCAGGGAAGTGGTTCCCAGGCTGAGCAATATAGCCTGGCTAAAGGGGGTATGGAAACCCTGGTGGTGTAGTGGTTAAGAGCTGTGGCTACTAAGAAAAAGGTTGGCAGTTCAAATCCACCAGGCACTCCTTGAAAACTCTTTGGGGGCAGTTCTACTCTGTCCTATAGGGTCACTATGAATCAGAATCAATTTGATGGCAATGGGTTTGGGTTTTTTTGTTTACAGGGAGTATAGATGTCACACAGCACCAGATATTCAGGAGGCAGGGAAAGAAGGTAAGTATAGAGAGACAAGAACTGAGAAATGAAGAAAGACAGGAAAAATGAGAAAGAAAGAAAGAAAAACATAACTCCCCCAGGGATCGCACCTGCATGGCTGCACAGATTGGGGGAATGACTCCTATACCATGCAGTGCGGCCTGGCTAGAAGGGGCTCCCAAGCCATGAAAAGAAAAAGAAAACAAACAAACCAAAAAAAAAGGCCTCAGGGATCCCACCAGTGTGGTGTCACAGGCCAGAGGAGTGGTTCCCCAGTCGAGAGGTCCTTCACAGCCTTTCAAGAGGAAGAAAAGATGGCACATGGAGCCAGGCGTTCAAGAGAAAGGAAGGGGAGGTGGTGGGTGTCACAGAAGAAACCAAAAGAAACAGAAAAAAAAAGCAATATCAACAACAGACAAATGGCCTGTGTGGGTGGGGCAAATCCACATGGCCCTGGGGCCAAATCAGTTGTCTCTGGGCCAAGAGACTGCAGCCAATGGGAAGCAGAGGAGGCCAAGGGAAGGGGAGAAGGGTGAGGGTTAGGAAAGCGTATATCACTGTTTACATGTTTTATTGACTGTGCAAAGGCATTCGACTGTGTGGATCATAACAAATTACGGATAACATTGTGAAGAATGGGAATCCCATAACACTAATTGTGCTCATGAGGAACCTGTACATAGATCAAGAGGCAGTCATTCAAACAGAAGAAGGGGATACTGCATGATTTAAAGTCAGGAAAGGTGTGTGTCAGGGTTGTATCATTTCACCGTAATTATTCAATCTGTATGCTGAGCAAGCAATCTGAGAAGCTGGACTGACTATACGACAAACAGGGAAACAGGATTGGAGGAAGACTCATTAACCACCTATGTTATGCAGATGACACAACCTTGCTTGCTGAAAGTGAAGAGGACTTGAAACACTTACTGATGAAGATCAAAGACTACAGCCTTCAGTGTGGATTACACCTCAACCTGAAGAAAACAAAAATCCTCACAATTGGACTAATAAGTAACCATCACGCTAAACGGAGAAAAGTTTGAAGTTGTCGAGGGCTTAATTTTACTTGGATCCACAATCAACACCTATGGAAGCATCAGTCAAGAAATCGAATGATACATTGCATTGGGCAAATCTGCTGCAAAAGACCTCTTTAAAGTGTTAAAAAGCAAAGATGTTACCTTGAAGACTAAGGTATGCCTGACCCAAGCCATGATGTTTTCAATTGCCTCATATGCATGCTGAAGCTGGACAATGAATAAAGAAGACCGAAGAAGAATTGATACCCTTGAATTATGGTATTAGCAAAGAATACTGAATATACCATGGACTGCCAAAAGAACAAACAAATCTGTCTTAGAAGAAGTACAGCCAGAATGCTCCCTAGAGGTAAGGATGGCGAGACTGTGTCTCACATACTTTGGACATGTTGTCAGGAGGGATCAGTCCCTGGAGGAGGACATCATGCTTGGTAAAATAGAGGGTCAGCAAAAAAGAGGAAGACCCTCAATGAGATGGATTGACACAGTGGCTTTAACAATGGGATCAAGCATAACAATGATTGTGAGGGTGGCGCAGGACCAGGCAGTGTTTCATTCTGTTGTACATAGGGCCACTATGAGTCAGAACTGATTCTACGGCACCTAACAACAACAAGACACTTTAGGGCTCCACCTTTCACTACAGACTCTTAATTAGGGGGTATATAGTTTCTATACCAGATTCCTGGCAGCTAAAGCATTGGCTTCTGACCTAGGCTCGGTATTCTGACAGTAAGATGCAAAGGCCCAGGGAGAAAAAAAAAAAGGAGAGTCACAGATTATTTGCAGTGGCTGAGGCACACATGAGTGAGTTCAGTAGCATGGTGTAAGTATCAGTGGAAGCTAATCCAGCAGAAATACTACAAATAGACTATTCTTGTGAATTATTTGCATTCCTTTTAACATTTTAAAAAGTGAAATATAACATGCCTACAGAAAATTGTATAAAATATGTATGAATTATAATTTAAAATTATGAAGCAAACATCTGTATAGCTACCATCTAGGGCAAGAAATAGGATGTGGCTAGAACTGAAATTCCTTAGTACCCCTTCCCAATAACACTCCTTAAGTTAACTTCTATACTGACATCTGTGGGATTTACCTCTTTTCTTTCTTTTTTTTTATATTAATTTAAATTTTATTCTATTATTATTTTTGTGTGTGTGTGGAGGACGCCTTGGTCCGTGAAACCAGAATTCTTGCTACCACATTAGAAAAGTAATTCTATGAATTTTTTAAAAACATTTCATTGAAGTTTTGGTGAAAGTTTATACCACAGCAAATTAGGTTTCTATTTAACAATTTTTATACATATCGTTCAGTGACATTGGTTACATTTTCCACTTTGTGTTAACATTCTCATTATTTCCATTCTAGTTCTGCTTGCATAATCCAGCTTCCCTGCCCCTCCTGATCTTTTTGTCTTCACTTTAGGGTAAATGTTGACCATCTGGTCTCATATAGATGATTTTTTTAAAAAGGAGCACAGTACTTATGGATGAAATTTGTATTATGAGTTAATCTGTTATTTAGCTGAAAGGTGATCTCCAGAAGCAGTTTTAGTTCAAAGTTTAAAGGGTATCTCAAGGCAATAGTCTTGAGCATTTTTCTAGTCTCCACTGGTCCAAAACCAAAAATTCACTGCCGTCGAGTCGATTCCAACTCATAGCGACCCTATACGACAGAGTAGAACTGCCCCATAGAGTTTTCAAGGAGCGCCTGGCGGATTTGAACTGCTGACCCTTTAATTCACAGCCGTAGCACCTAACCACTACACCACGAAAGTTTCCTCCAGTGGTCCAGTGAATTAGAATTTTGCTCTACAATTTTCTCCCATTCTATCTGCAGTCATCTATTGTTTCTCTGGTCAGAACTGTTGGTAGTGGTGGCTGAGCACCATCTAGCTTTCTGGTCTCTGGATAAATGAGGCCATGGTTTGTGTAGGCAATTAGTCCTGTAGACTAATTTCTTCTTTGGTTTCCTTCTTTCTTGTTTGTTCCAGATGAGTAGAGACCTATAGTTGTATCTTAGATGGCCACTCGCAATCTTTGAAGACCCTAGATGCTACTTAACATATGAGGATGTAGAACATAAACTTTATAGACTGTGTTGTGCCAATTGATCGAGTTGTCCCCTGAGATGATGGTCCTAAGCCTTCAAACCCAGTAAAACAAATCCTGAGAGGTGTTCGGTTATGTCTGGTAGGTATCCATGACGGTGCCCCCTATGTACTTTATTATATATATGTGAAATATATATGTATGAATATATGTGCAGCACACACAAACATGTATATATCTATGCCTACCCATTAAACCAAACTTGTTGCCATCAAGTTGATTCTGACTCATAGCAACCCTGTAGGAGAGGATAGAACTGCCCCATAGAGTTTCCAAAGAGTGCCTGGTGGTTTAAAACTGCTGATCTTTTGGTTAGCAGCCGTAGCTCTTAACTACTACACCGCCAGGGTTTCCTCTATGCCTATGCCCACAGATACACCTATATATGCACACATATATACACCCACTCCTCACTTATCAACATGGTTAGATTCCCAAAACCAGGTTGTTATGTGAAAATCATTGTTATGCAAAAATGGAGGATGACCACATGAGATCACAAAATGTAGGATGACTACATCATTACATAACTGCCAAACCACTGAGAATCATGGCCCAGCCAAGTTGAAACATAACCTTAACCATCACAGCTGGTACTACTCTTGCCTCACACCTTGGCATTTGTTATTGCCAGATGCATGTCATTAATTAGAAAAATAGTCAAATACTAGATTTTTTTTACTACTGTCATAAATGTGCAATGTCAGACAACGAGAGAGTTAATAATTGAGGAGTAGGTGTATACATATATACCTTGCTAGACACATATATGCATATATATCTACCTATGGAAAAAAAAAAAAGAACCACTCACATATTTTTTGGTTGCTACTGCTATTGTTGACAAATTATATATGTTATAGCATTTACAATAAGTTCCTTTAATCTTGTGTATTTCTTATTGTCAAAATTTACCTTGGTTAAGTTGTACCCACTTCACCCACACTTGGTATTGCCTTTCCCATCATCAAAAATAACAAGCGTCAAGAGAGTGATTTCCCCTCCCTTTTCCTCCCATCACTGGTAACCACCAAAGAAAGTTGATTTCTGTATGTATACCAATTTTTGTCTTTTTATAGAAGTAGTGTCATACGCCTTTTGTCCTTTTGTCCCTGACTTATTTCACTCAGCATAACATCCTCCAGATTCATCCATGTTAGAAGACATTTTGTGTACTCACTATTCTTTATAGCTGCTTAGTATTCCCTTGTATGTATATACCACATTTTGTTTATCCATTCATCCATTGATGGGCACTTAGGTTATTTCCATCTTTTTGCTACTGTGAGTCATGCTGCAGTGAACATAGGTGTGCATATGCCTATTTGTGACACTGTTATTAGATCTTTAAGTATATATCTAGGAGTAGGAGTGCTGGATCATATTTCTATCTCTAGCTTTTTTGAGGAAGCACCATACTGTTTTTCATAGTGGTTATACCATTTTACAGTTCCACCAGCAGCGGATAAGGGTTCCAATCTCCCCACATTCTCACCATCATTTGTTGTTTTCTGTTTGTTTTTTTAAATCAGTGCCATTTTTGCAGGGGTGAGATTGTATCTCATTGTAGTTTTGATTTGCATCTCTCTAATAGAGTCGCTGTAAGTTGGAATTGACTTGACAGCAATGGGTTTTGGTTTGTTTGTTTTTGGAATGGCTAATGATCACGAGCATCTTTTCATGTGTTTGTTGGATGCTTGATTGTCCTCTTTGGTGAAGTGTCTGTTTACGTCCTTTGCTCATTTTTTAATTCGATTGTCTTTTTGTTGTTGAGCTGTTCAAGTTTTCTATATATTTTATAGATTTTACCCTTATTAGATATATTGTTCCCAAAGATTTTTTCCCAGTCTGTACATTCTCTTTTTATTCTTTGTTAAAGTCTTTTGATGAACGTAAGTATTTAATTTTTAAGAAGTCCTAGTTACCTAATTTGTCTTTTGTTGCTAGTGCATTTATAGTTGTGTTTGTTTGCTTTTCTTTAAAGTTTTACCATTGGTCATGGATTGAATTGTGTCCCCCCAAAATATGTGTCAACTTGGTTAGGCCATGATTCTCAGTATTGTGTGGTTGTCCTCCATTTTGTGATTGTAATTTTACATTAAAAAGGATTAGGGTGGGATTATAAAACCCTTACTAAGATCACATCCCTGATCCAATGTAAAGGGAGTTTCCCGAGGTGTGGCTTGCACCACCTTTTATCTTATAAGAGACAAAAGGAAAAGGAAGCAAGCAGAGAGTTGGGGACTTCGTGCTACCAAGAAAGCAGTGCCAGAAGCAGAGCACATCCTTTGGACCTGGGGTTCCTGCACTGAAATACTCCCAGGCCAAGGGAAGACTGATGCACCACAAGGGCCTTCCTCCAGAACCGAAAGAGAGAAAAAGCCTTCCCCTGGAGCCAGCACCCTGAATTCGGACATCTAGCCTACTAGACTGTGAGAGAATAAATTTCTTAGAATTTGGTACAGAGAGTAGGGTGCTGCTCTAACAGATACCTAAAATGTGGAAGCAGTTTTGAAGCTGTGAATGGATAGAGGACTCAGAAGAAAGTGAGGAGAACTGTTAACACCAGACAAGGCACAGGTGGTGATAAGCAGCAGCAGAGGACAGGCAGCAGCAAAACCAGGAGACTAGCATTAGATGGCACTGGAGCTGACTCACAGAGTGAGAGAGCTGAGTACCTTTGCACAAGAGGCTTCCTGGTGGAGTGGAGTGCCTCTGAGCACTTACCAGTTGAGCTAGGCTTGCCAACCCATGAAGCAAGAGAGCTGAATGCCTTCTGGCCAAAGTTTACTGACGGAGTGGAGTGCCTCCAGGTATTTATCGGTGGAGCTACAGAGCTTTGGAACACTTGCCCCAACAGGCATGACGCCAAGGGCCAAGAGGTCAAGGAACAATGAAGTAGAAGCTGAAGAGACAAGGAACACAGGAAGCTGAGCTGCTTCCAGTCTCAAAAGGTGGGGCCAAAACCTCTAAGGTTTCAAAGGGTAGAGCCATGGCCTCTGGTGTTTCTAAGGGTGGAGTGGCCTAGATGGTGTGCCTAAAGCCAAGGGAGCAGAGTTGCCTTACTAGTGAGCCTGGAAGGTGGAGCTGAAACCCAGAGCCAAGGGACCTCCATTCAGAATCTCTTCAGCGTATACCTAGGAGTGGAATTGCTGAGATTTAAGGTATGTACATATTCAGCTTTACTAGATAATGCCAAACTGTCTTCCAAAGTGGCTTTACCAATTTTTACTCTGCCAGCAATATAAGAGTTTTAATTATTCCACATTACCAGGCCTTTGATACTGTCAAACTTTAAAATTTTGCCTATCCATTTGATGTGTAGTAATATCTAATTGTAGTTTTATTTTCATGTCTCTGATTACTAGTGGGTTTGAGCAGTTTTTAATAATTTTTGGTCATTTTATTTCCTCTTTTGTAAAATATTTCTTCTTTTTTTATCTGTTGAGTAGCTTGTCTTTCTTTGACTGGTTTGTAGGAATTCTTTAGGGGTCTTTTGTCAGATATGTGTTAGAAATATATTCTACCATTAGATAACTTGTTTATTCTTCAAACAACAAGAGGATACTGCATTGCTTAAAATCAGAAAGGGTGTTCTTCCGGGCTGCATCCTTCCACCTGTATGCTAAGCAAATAATCTAAGAATCGGAACTATAAGAAGAAGAAAGTGGCATCAAGATTGGAGGAAAACTTGTTAAAAACCTGCAATATGCAGATGACACAACCTTTCTTGCTGAAAGCAAAGAGGACCCTCAAAACATTTACTGATGAAGGTGAAAGACTACAGTCTTCAGTATGGATAACACTTCAACATAAAGAAACTGAACCAATAAGTAACATCGTGACAAACGGAGAGAAGATTGAAGTTATCAAGGATTTCATTTTACTTGGATCTACAATCAACGTCCATGGAA
Organism: Elephas maximus indicus; assembly: GCF_024166365.1. Lineage (NCBI taxonomy): Eukaryota > Metazoa > Chordata > Mammalia > Proboscidea > Elephantidae > Elephas > Elephas maximus. The sequence goes on along the minus strand of NC_064821.1, from coordinate 170,006,208 downwards.
GCAGTAGCCAAGAAATCAAATGAAGTGGTGGGGCCAAGATGGCAGAATAGCCAGATGCTTCCGGTGATTCCCTCTTACAACAAAGACCTAAGAAAACAAGTGAAATGATTAAATTTTTGACAACCTAGGAGCCCTGAACATCAAAAGCAAAGTTAGAAAATGGACTGGGCGGCAGGGGGAGGGAGAGACAATTCAGAAGCAGAGGGGAGTTGCTGGACCTGAACTGCCAGGATCCCTAAGGCACCGTTCCCGGGAGTGGCTGTGGCTGACTGGTAGTAGCATTCAGTCACAGTTTCCTCAGGGAGAAGCAGCTAGCCACACAGCCTATTCACACCTCCAGAGCCAGAGAAGAACAGTGCTCTTGGCAAAAGCTAAGGACTTGCATATATTTTACCAGCCTCCCACCCCCAAGCCTGCTTCAGTGGTTATTGATTTCCCTGGGCCTGAGATAGGCCCTGTTGAGCAGCTGGAGCCACTGGAGAAGGAATAAATTTGCAACTGAGTGAAAAGATAATTTGCCAGCTCCACAAACTAGGGAGCTCAGGACAGAAGTGGCTCCTGTCCGGGCATAAGCCATCAGTGGACTTTGAATACCTTTCCCCACTGCATGGACCTGTGTGGGCCTATTTCAGGAGAATAGGCCCTTGTTGGCAGACTACAACTGTTTCACCTGTGCAATGAAGAGATGGGTGTTTGATGTTTGACACCGCTTTGCCTTTAAACAGGGTCCTCACCTACCCACATCAGAGGCAAAAGGACTGGTGGCACCACTCAGGTCACCCAGTTACCCACAGCAGGGGTCCAAGAATAACTGGTACCTCCCAGTCCTTACACCTAAAAACATTGGGTGCCCATGGTCCATCTGCAGAACCAAGCCACTCGTACACTCTAAGGAAGAGGGATACACTTTCCTCAGAGACACTTGGGGGAGGATTCTCAGCCCCCTGTCTTGTTCAGAGCATGACCCCCTACTGCAACCAGATACTGGTACCTACATCAATCACCCCTGCCCCTCTAGGACTGTAGGACAGAGCCTGTACCACACACTTGATGGCCAGCTACCTGGACACTTGATCTGAATTCATACAAGAAAAGTGAATGGATTCCTAGACTGATATACCTGATAACAGCTCTAGCCATCTGATGACAGGATGTCAGAGCACCAAAGGCAAAAAAAATCAAGCTATCTTACTCAAGGAACCCATTTGGGCATATCAAACAAAACAAAGCAAGAAGCTAGGATACAGTAAGCAAACATAAAATAAACTAATACAATAACTTATAGATGGCTCAGAGACAACAGTCGATATAAAGTCACATAAAGGAACAGACTACGATTGCCTCAAAAAGCTCTCAAATCAATGAATCTTCTGGATGAAGGTGCCTACCTGGAATTGCCAGATGCAGAATTCAAAAGATTAATATATGGAACTCTTCAAGACATCAGGAACGAAATTAGGAAGCCGATCAGGCAATACACACAACAAGCCAAGGAACAAACAGATAAAGTAGCTGAAGAAATTAAAAAGGTTATTCAAGAACATAATGAAAAATTTAATAAGCTGCAAGAATCCATAGAGACAGCAATCAGAAATTCAGAGGATTAACAATAAAATTACAGAATTATACAACTCAGTAGAAACTCGGAGGAGTAGAATTGAGCAAGTAGAAGGCAGAATTGGTGAACTTGAAGATAAAACACTTGGCATCAATAGATATGAAGAAAAACCAGATAAAAGAATTTAAAAAAAAGAAGAAACCTTAAGAATCATGTGGGACTCTCTCAAGAGAAATAAACTACTACTGATTGGAGTACCAGAACAGGGAAGGATAACAGAAAATACAGAGAGAATTGTTGAAGATTTGTTGGCAGAAAACTTCCCTGATATTGTGAAAGATAAGAAGATATCTATCCAAGATGCTCATCAAACTTCACATCAGGTAGATTTTAAAAGAAAATCACCAAGACATATTATAATCAAACTTGCCAAAGCCAGAGATATAGAGAGAATTTTAAGAGCAGCTAGGGATAAATGAAAAGTCACCTACAAAGGAGAGTCAATGAGAATAAGCTCAGACTACTTGGCAGAAACCATGCAGGCAAGAAGGCAATGGGATGACATGTTTAAAAAATTGAAGGAAAAAAATTGCCAGCCAAGAATCATATATCCAGCAAAACTGTCTCTCAAATATGAAGGTGAAATTAGGACTTTTTAAGATAAACAGAAGTTTAGGGAATTTGTGAAAACCAAACCAAAACTACAAGAAATACTAAAGGGAGTTCTTTGGTTAGAAAATCAGTAATATCAGGTATCAACCCAAGACTAGAACACAGGACAAACCAATCAGATATCAACCCAGATAGGGAAATCACAAAAATCAAGACAAAAAAATGCTCAAAACAGGGAAACAGTGATGTTATTATGTAAAAGAAAGCAACATTAAAACAATAAAGACGGACTAAGAAATGTAGTCATAGATCTTTCCTATGGAGAGGAAGGCAAGGCAATAGGAAGAAATAAAAGTTAGGTTTAAATTTAGAAAAATAGGGGTATATATTAAGGTAGCTACAAAGGAGACAAACTATCCTACTCATCAAAATAAAATACAAGAAAAAAATAGAGCCTTAGCAGAAACAAAATCAACGACAACAAATATGAGGGAAAAAATATATAAAGATAAACTACTCAGCACAAAAAATTAAGTCAGAAAAAGAAACTGTCAACAACACACAAAAAAGACATCAAAATGATAGCACTAAATTCATACCTATCCATAATTACCCTGAATGTAAATGGACTAAATGCATCAATACAGAGACAGAGTGGCAGAATGGATTAAAAAACATGATCTATCTATATGCTGCCTACAAGAGACACACCTTAGACTTAGAGATACAAACAAACTAAAACTAAAAGGAGGAAAAAAAATATATCAAGCAAACAACAATCAAAAAAGAGCAGGAGTGGCAATATTAATTTCTGACAAAACAGACTTTAAAGTTAAATCCACCACAAAGGATAAGGTAGGACACCATATAATGGTTAAAGGGACAATATACCAGGAGGATATAACCATATTAAATATTTATGCACCCAAAGACAGGGCTGCAAGATACATAAAACAAACTCTAACAGCACTGAAAAGTGAGATAGACAGCTCCACAATAATAGTAGGAGACTTCAACACACCACTTTTGGTGAAGGACAGGACATCCAGAAAGAAGCTCAATAAAGGCACAGAAGATCTAAATGCCACAATCAACCAACTTGACCTTAGAGACATGTACAAAACACTCCACTCAACACCAGCCAAGTATACTTTCTTTTCTAGTGCGCATGGAACATTCTCTAGAATATACCACATATTAGGTCACAAAGCAAGCCTTACCAGAATCCAAACCACTGAAATATTACAAAGCATTTTCTCTGACCATAAGGCCATAAAAGTAGAAATCAATAATAGAAAAAGTAGGGAAAAGAATTCAAACACTTGGAAACTGAACAATACTCTGCTCAAAAAAGACTGATTATAGAAGACATTAAGGATGGAGTAAAGAAATTCATAGAATCCAATGAAAAAACACTTCCTATTAAGAAAACATTCTGCATCCTACTTTGGAGAGTGGCGTCTGGGGTCTTAAACGCTAGCAAGTGTCCATCTAAGATGCATCAGTTGGTCTCAACCCACCTTGAGCAAAGGAGAATGAAGAACACCAAAGACACAAGGTAGTTATGAGCCCAAGAGACACAAAGGGCCAGATAAGCCAGAGACTACATCAGCCTGAGACCAGAAAAACCGGATGGTGCCTGGCTACAACAGATGACTGGCCTGACAAGGAACACAACAGAGAATCCCTGAGAGAGCAGGAGAGCAGTGGGATGCAGACCCCAAGTTCTTGTAAAAAGACCAGACTTAATGATCTGAGACTAGAAGGACCTTGGTGGTCACAGTCCCCAGACCTGTTAGCCCAAGACAGGAACCATTCCCAAAGCCAACTCTTCATATAGAGAATGGACTGGACAATGGGATAGAAAATGATACTGGTGAAGAATGAGCTTCTTGGATCAGGTAGACACATGAGATTATGTCGGAATCTCCTATCTGGAGCGGACATGAGAGGGCAGAGAGGGTCAGAAGCTGGCAGAATGGACACAAAAAGAGAGAGTGGAGGGAAAGGTGTGCTGTTTCATTAGGGGGAGAGCAATTAGAAGCACGTAGCAAGGTGTATATAAATTTTGTATGAGAGACTGACTTGTAAACTTTCACTTAAAGCACAATAATAATAATTAAAAAAATACCAAGACCTACATGAGTCCAGGTGACAGGATGAGATAAAAAAAATCAAACGACACATTGCATTGGGCAAATCTTCTGCAAAAGACTTCTTTAAAGTGTTAAAAAGCAAAGATGTCACTTTGAGGGTTAAGGTGCACCCAATCCAAGCCATGATATTTTCAATCACCTCAGATGCATACGGAAGCAAGACTATGAATAAGAAAGACCAAAGAATTGATATCTTTGAATTACGGTGTTGGCAAAGAATTCAAATATACCATTGACTGCCAGGAAAATGAACAAATCTGTCTTGAAAAAATACACTGAGAACACTCTTTAGAAGCAAGGGTGGCAAGACTTCATCTCACATACTTTGGACTTGTTATCATCAGGGACCAGTCCCTGAAGAAGACATCATCCTTGATAAAGTAGTGGGTCAGCGAAAGAGAGAAGACCCTCAACGAGATGAATGAACTCACACAGTGGCTGCAAGGACGGGCTTGTGCATAGGAATGATTGTGAGGATGGTGCAGGACCAGGCAGTGTTTTTGTCTGTTGTATACAGGGTCTCTATGAGTCGGAACCAACTTGACGACACCTAAAAACAACAGTGGCAACTTTATACGTTATTTGCCCTGTAACATAAATTTATGCTTATTTTTATGTATTTGTCATTATAAAGCATAAAGGACATAACAAGTAGTATTGTCAAACAAAAATATATTAAAGCTTGCTCTTCTATTGTTCCATACAATTACCTTTAATGGAGATTTTCTTTTTTCTATGAATGGCTTTGAGTTACTGTCTAGTGCCCCTTGTTTCCCATTTGAACAACTCCATTTAGCATTTCTTGTAGAGTAAGTCTGGGGGTTATGGACTCTCTCTGCTTTAGTATTTCAGAAAATGCCTTAATTTTGCCTTCATACTTTTTTTTTTTAAAATCAATGTATTTAATTTCAAAGTATATTTATGAGTGATTATCACTAAACAAAAATCATGCCTGAAGAGAGAGGCTCAAACACATACCTTGAATTTTGCCTTCATTCTTGCAGAACAGTTTTGCTGGGTTGGATTCTTGGTTGACAGGTCTTTTCTTTCAGCACTTTAAATATGACATTCCATTGCTTTCTGGCCTCCAAGGTTTCTGAGGAGAAATCAGCACTTAAACTCATTGGAGATCCTTTACGTGTGACTGTTTGCTTCTGATTTTCTGCTTTCAGGATTCTCTCTTTATCTTTAATTTTTGAGAGCTTGATTAAAACTTGTCTCAGTGTGAATCTCTTTTTGGTTTATCCTACATGGAGTTCATTGAGCTTCTTGGACTTACCAAAACCTAATTAGTTTTCATGGAGTCAATTCTGACTCATGACCACCCCATGTGGTGCAGATTAGAACTGCACTCTGTAGGGTTTTCAAGGCTGTGACCCTTTGGAAACAAATCACCAAGGCTTTCCTCTGAAGCACCTCTAGTAAACACTGCAAAACTTTCAGTTAGTGGTCAAGTGCTTAATATTTATGCCATCCAGGGACTCCTATTCCAAAAGTTTTAACTTTAGCTTTTATATTTAGGTCTTCGATCCATTTTGAGTTAATTTTTGTACGTGATGTTGTCATGGATTGAATTGTGTCCCCCCAAAATATGTGTCAACTCAGCTAGGCCATAATTCCCAGTACTGTGCTGTAGTTCTCCATTTTGTGACCTGATATAATTGTCCTGTGTATTGTAAATCTTTATCAGTGTCTTTGGTTGATGAGGCAAGGTTAGGCTACATTAAAGAGGATCAGGATGGGACACAACACTCTTAATCAGGTCACAGCCCTGATGCAATGTAAGGGGAGTTTCCCTGGGGTGTGGTCTGCATCGCCTCTTATCTTACAAGAGATAAAAGTAGAGAGAAGCAAGCAGAGAGGAAGGCCTCCTACTACCAAGAAAGAAGAGCCGGACCCAGAGTCCCTGGGCTGTTAAACTCCTAGACCCAGGGGAAGATTGAAGACAAAGGCCTCAGAGCTGACAGAGAAATAAAGCCTTCCGCCTGAAGGTGGTGCCCTGAATTCAGGCTTCTGCCCTCCTAAACCAGGAGAGAATAAATTTCTGTTTGTTAAAGCCATCCACTTGTGGTATTTCTGTTATAGCAGTACTAGATAGCTAGGACAGATGTGAAGTACCTATTTTGTTATACCGAAAGATACGTTGAAGTCCTGTCCTCTGGTTAATGTGAATGTTACCTTCTTGGGAAAGAGTTTTTGAAGATGTTATCTGTTAACAGGAATTCCTACTGCCGTAAGGTTGGCCCAAATCCAGTCTGAGTGACTCCTTAGAAAAGAAGATAAGAGGTCATGTGAAGATAGATCTACATGCCAAGGAATACCAAGAAAGCCCTGGGGATACCATAAGCTGGAGGATATGAAGGCTGTTCCCCTAGAGAGGACAGAAAGAGAATGGACCTGTAAATACCCTGATTTTGGACTCCCAGCCTCCAGAACTGTAAGACCATAAATTTCTTTTCTTACAAGCCACCACTTTGTGGTATTTTGTTGTGGCAATCCTAGGAAACTAATTCACTTTTGAAGCTGGATGCCTTTTTTTCTTTTTATTGTCTATTTGCTCTCCCTAGAACTTCCAATGCAATGATGAATAGCATAAAAATGGCTCATGTTTTTTAATCCATTCTGTTACTATCTGTCCATTTACATTCAGTGTAATTATTGATAGATATGAGTTTAGTGCTGTCATTTTGATGTCTTTTTTTGTTCTTGTTGTGTGTTGTTGACAGTTTCTTTTTTCCACTTAATTTTCTGTGCTGAGTCTTTTTTCCTTAATATTTTCTTTTCCTCTTTTTCATTGTTGTTGCTTTTGTATCTTTTTAAATTTCTTTCAGCAATGCTTTATAATTTTCAGCAAACAAATTTTTCATCTTAGTAGTTAAATTTATTACTAGGTATTTTATTCTTTTAGATGGTATTGTAAATGAAATTATTTTCTTAATTTCCTTTCAGATTGCTCATTGCTTGTGTATAGAAACACATTTGATTTTTGTGTTAACCTTGTATCTTGCAACTTTGCTGAATTAATTTATTAGCTCTGGTAACTTTCTTGTGGATTCTCTGAGAATATACATACATACATACATACTTACGTATGTTGTTGTTGTTGTTACGTACTGTCAAGTCAGTTCTGACTCATAGTGACCTTGTGTACAACAGCAGGAAACACTGCCCAGTCCTGCGCCATCTTCACAATCATTGCTATGCTTGAACCCATCATTGCAGCCACCATGTCAATCCATATCGTCGAGGATCTTCCTTTCTTTCACTGATCCCCTACTTTAAAAGCATGATATCCTTCTCCAGGGACTGGTCCCTCCTGATGACATGTCCAAAGTACTTGAGTCAAAGTCTTGTCATTCTCGCTTCTAAGGAGCATTCTGGCTGTATTTCTTCCAAAACAGATTCTGGCAGTCCATGGTATATTCAACATTCTTTGCCAACACCATAATCCAAAGGCATCGATTCTTCTTCAGTCTTCCTTATTCATTGTCCAGCTTTCACATACATATGAGGCACTGGAAAACATCATAGCTTGAGTTAGGCACACCTTAGTCCTGAAAGTGACATCTTTGCTTTTTAACACTTTAAAGAGATCTTTTGAAGCTGATTTGACCAAAGCAACACATCATTTGATTTTTTTTTTTTTTTTTTGACTGCTGCTTCCATGGACATTGATTGTGGATCCAGTAAAATGAAATTCTTGACAACTTCAATATTTTCTCCATTTATCATGATGTTGCTTACTGGTTCAGTTGTAAGGATTTTTGTTCTCTTTATGTTGAGGCGTAATCCATACTGAAGGCTGCAGTCTTTGATCTTCATCAGTAATTGCTTCGAGTCTTCTTTGCTTTCAACAAGCAAGGTTGTGTCATTCACGTAATGCAGGTGGTTAGGGGGTCTTTTTCCAGTCATGATGCCATGTTCTTCTTTATATAGTCCAGCTTCTCAGACTATTTGCTGGGGATACAGATTGAATAAGTATGGTGAAAGAACAGGACCCTGACACACACCTTTCCTGATTTAAACCATGCAGTATCCTGCTTTCTATTCCAGTGACTGCCTCTTGGTTTATGTACAGATTCCTCATGAGCACAATTAAGTGTTTTGGAATTCCCACTTTTTGCAGTGTTATTCATAATTTGTTATGATCTACACAGTCGAATGCTTTTGCCTATTCAGTAAAACACAAGTAAACATCTTTCTGTTATTCTCTGCTTTCAGCCAAGGTCCATCTGACATCAGCAATAATATTCCTTGTTCCACGTCCTCTTCTGAATCCAGCTTGAATTTCTGACAGTTCCCTGTTGATGTACTGCTGCAGCCACTTTTGAATGATCTTCAGCAAAATTTTATTTGCATGTAATATTAATGATATTGTTCTATAATTTCCCCATTCTGTTGGATCACTTTTCTTTGGAATGGGCACAAATATGGATCTCTTCCAGTTGGTTGGCCAGGCAACTCATCTCCAAATTTCTTGGCATGGACAAGGGAGCACCTCCAGTATTGCATCTGTTTGTGGAAACATCTCAGTTGGTATTCTGTCAATTCCTGGAGCCTTGTTTGTCAAAAAACAAGACCTACACTAGTACCTGTTTTTGCTAACCAACAGAAATCTGAAGAGGATTTTTGCTTTTAGGATAAAATGTGAAAAGCAGAAATAGTGTTCAACGTTTGTTTTGCAGCCAGCCATTAAGGAGGCAGAGGGCACCTGGAGCAGTGAGAGTGGTATTAGCCCCACCTGGGGCCTGGGAGCCCGCCACATCTCCCTGAGAGTGGGAAAATGGCAGCGTGGTGGGGGTGAGGGGGACTCCAAGCAGCCTTCTCCACACGGTGACTCCTTCTTTTCCTCCAACACAACCCTTCTCCACCACACTCCTTTTTTCCACCTCCCTTCTCTCCAGGCACCAGATGGGACATGACCCACAATCTCCAGCCTCCTAGACAGCTTCTCACCTCACCTCATCCCCATCTCCACCTAGCCTGGGCCATCCCAGGGCTTCAGGGGGCAGCTCGCAGGCCCTCTGGGAAGGCCAAGATGCAGGACACTCTCAGATGTAGGAGCTAGGAAGAGTGGTGACCCAGGGAGTAGCAGCCATCAGGGCCTGTGTCCCAGTTAGGGGATGTCTCTGTCCTGGCCAAGCTCCTTCCCTGGGAGCTACACTCAGCATCTCAGCATCAAACTGCCATAGCTTTGAAATGTGTGAACATCTATGCTTTATTTATCATATCATTCCTGCTTTTACTATATGTCAGTGTAATTTTAGGTTTTATGTATTATTTGTTATGGTTTGGTAGGTTATTTTGGGGGTCTGGGAAGCTCAAAAAATTTTCCAGTGTTAATTGATGACAATTACTTCTTCGCTTTATGCCATTTTGGCTTACAAAAGTTTCATAGAACACTCTAGTTTTGGATAGCAGGGGAAACCTGTTTTATATTATTTTTGTAGTTACTCTAGAAATGAAGTATGTATCCTCAACTCATCACAATCTACATTGAATTAATATTACCACTTAAAAATTTAAGATTATTACTTCAATGAAATTCCATTTACCCCTCTTCCCTTTGTGCTTTTGTTTTTATATTTTTTATTTGTTATTAACTCCATAAATCATTATTGTAACAGTTGCTTTAAACATTCAATAGGGTTTACATTTTTGAAAGTATTGTATAAACCAAAAACCAAATCCCTTGCCATTGAGTAGATTCCAACTCATAGTGACCCTACAGGACAGAGTAGAACTTTCGCATTGAGTTGCCAAGGAGCGCCTGGTGGATTCGAACTGCCAACCTTTTGGTTAGCAGCTGAAGCTCTTAACCACTACGCCAACAGGGTTTCCGAGTATTATATATACCCATATACTTAATCTTTTCCAGTGGGCTTCTTTTCTGTTGATATGAGTGTCTATCTGTAATGATTTCACTTCAGTGTAAGAATTTCCTTTATTTTTGTTTGTAAAGTCGGTCTTCTGGCAAAAAAATTTTTCAGTTTTACTTGTCTGAAAATGTCTTTACTTTGCCTTCATTTTTTAAACATTTTTTTCTTCTGTATTTAGAATTCTAGGTTTACAGATTTTTACTTAAAGCACTTAAAATATGTCAATCCTATAATTTTCTGGATTCCTTTGTTTCTGTTAGGAAGATATTCCTTATTTTTACTGCTGTCCCATGAATGTAATGTGTCTTTCTTTCTCTCAATGCTATAAAGATCTTTCTCATTATCTTTTTTTTTCATCAGTTTGAATTTATGTGACTAGGTATTTTGCCCTTTTTTTTTTGCATTCATTAGTTAGGTTTGCAAAGCTTCTTGGATCTGTGGGTACAGAAGTCTGGGTCCAATCAGAAGATAGAAATCACACAATAGTTTAAACAGGGGGAATTTAATATAAACAATATTAAATATGATAAAAGATTAACTATGAGGTATCAGAAAATTCTATATGGCACCCTTAGGGCTAAGGAAGAGTATCCAAGAAATGACAAAGTTGAAAGGGGTTCAGACCTCATTGGGGAAAATGTATTTCAGCCCACTAAATAGCAGAAAAGTTTATTTTTCCAGGCCAGAATTTGTCTGAAGTTGCTAGGCAAGCCGCCTAAGTAACCGTTGAGTTTAGGCGGGGGGCCTGACAATCAGCAACCAGTGGCATGAATTCACATGGAAGTTTGGGTACTAGAAGGCGCAGGAAGTTATGAGTATAGAAGTTAAAAGAAGCAGGTCTGTGTGGACTCCAGGGGCCACAGGCAGCTGTACACACCCCATGCAGGGACTTATAGAGGAAGTCTGGGCTCTGGCACAGGCAAGAGGCCTTCAAGGTATGTGAACCATTCAGGGGTTCTGATTTTCATGTTGAGAGGGCTGTGGAAATGTTATTGCAGGCTGAGGCTAAAAAGTCACAGAGTGACCACATTCTGGGACCACGGCTAGGGCAGTGCTCTATTTAATAGCCTCACACCAACACTGCCAAATCCCAGCCCACTCCAGAAATAATAGGAGAGACCCTTCCTCTTGCAATGCCCCCCATTCCCTCTACTGTGAAAGATTAATATTGTGCTCATTTAAAGGTGAAATGGTTAAAGGAATTCTGTTGTCTATCACAGAGCGTATATTAAAGGTACATTAAGGCAATAAATTGATAAATAACACGGCTGGTTAATAACATTTCAAAAATTCTGGAAAATTATTAACTGTTTTTAAATATTTCTTCTGCCCATTCTTTCCTTTCCTTCTGGGATTACAATTACACATTTTTATTGCTGTTGTTAGTTGCCATCAAGTTGGCTCCAACTTATGAATAATGGGGAAACCCTGGTGGCATAGTTGTTAAGTGCTATGGCTGCTAGCCAGGAGGTCAGCAATTCGAATCCACCAGGTGTCACTTGGAAACTCTATGGGGCCGTTCTACTTTGTCCTATAGGGTCGCTGTGAGTCAGAATCGACTCGATGGCAGTGGGTTTGGTTTTTTGTTTTTATGAATAATGACCTTATGAATAACAGAACAAAATGTTGCCTGATCCTGTGCCGTATTCATGATTGTTGGTATGTCTGTGTCCATTGTGGAGGCTATTGTGTCATTCATCTCATTGAGGGCTTCCTTCATTTTCACTGACGGTCTACTTTACCAAACATGATGTCCTTTTCTCGTGATTGGTCTTTCCTGATGACAAGTCCAAAATAAGTGAGCTGAAATCTGGCCATCCTCACTTCTAAGAAGCATTCTGGTTGTATTTCTTCTAAGACTGCTTTGTTCATTCTTCTGGCAGTACATGGTATATTCAATATTCTTCGCCAACACCACAATTTGAATGCATCAATTCTTCTTTCTTCTTTTTCCATTGTCCAGCTTTCATATGCAGATGAGACAGTTGAAGACGATGGCTTGGGTGAGGTACACCTTAGTCATCAAAGTGACATCTTTGCTTTTGAAAACTATAGAGAGTTTTTTGCAGCAGATTTCCCCATTGCAATACATCATTTAATTTCTTGATTGCTGCTTCACTGGATGTTGATTGTTGATCCAAGTAAAATAAAATTATCGACAACTTCTCTTTTTTATCCCCTATCATTGTATTGTTTATCAGTCTAGTTATGAGGATTTTCGTTTTCTTCATGTTCAGGTATAATCCATACTGAAAGCTGTAGTAAGTGCTTCATCAGTAAGTAAGTGCTCCAAGTCATCTTCATTTTCAGCAACCAGGGTTGTGTCATCTGCACACAACCTCCAATCTTTATGCCACCTTCTTCTTCATATAATCCAGCTTCTTGGAGTATTTGATCAGAATACAGATTTAATAAGTAAGGGGAAAGGATACAACCCACCATGCACTTTTTTTCCAATTTTAAACCAAATTACACGTTAGTAAATTATTTTATCTTATCTCACAAATCTCTGGCCTATGTTCTATTTTTAATTCTTTTTTCTCTTTGTGCTTCAATTCCTATTGACTCCCCTCAGGTTTATTAATCCTTTCTTCTGTGTATAGTTTGCTATACAGCCATTCCAAGAAATTCTTGATTTCAAATACTGTATGTGTTAGTTTCCTATTGCTGCTCTAACAAATGACCACAAACTTAGTGACTTAAAACAACAAAAATTTATTATCTCACAGTTCCAGAAGTCAGATGTCTGAAATGGGTTTCTCTCAGTAAAATCGAGGCGTCAATAGGACTGCATTCTTCTGACGGTTCTAAAGGAGAATCCATTTCTTTGTCTTTCCAGCTTCTAGATACCGCCTGAATTCCTTAGCTTGTGGTCACTTCTTCCATTTTCAAAGTCATCAGTGTAGCATCTTCGAACCTCTCTCTCATTCTAACTGTATTGCCTGCCTCTTTCTTTCATAAGGGTTCTTGTGATTACACTGGGCCAACCTGGATGATCTAGGATAGTCTCTCCATCTTAAGATCCTTAACTTGATCACGTCTGCAAAGTTTCTTTTGCCACGTAAGGTAACATATCCACTGGTTCTGAGGATTATGGCATGGGCGTCTTTGTGAAGCCACTATTCTGCCTACCACAGTCTAACTTGATTGACATCCATCCCACATTCAAAATACATTCACTCCATCCCAAGAATCCCCCAGATCTCAATCCATTATAGCATTAACCCAAGTCCAAATTTCATCTAAGTCTCATTTGCTAAAACATTTCAAATCTCATTCTCTAAATCATCTAAATTAGGTATTGGTGAGGCTTTGAATATAATCCATCCTGTGTACAATTCCCCTCCATCTGTAAACCTGTGAAGTTCAAGAAACAAGTTATCTTCTCCCAAAATGCAGTGGTGAGATAGGCATAGGATAACAGTTATAGACGTTCCAGGTAAAAAGGCAAAATAGTGGAAGGAGAAAAGAAGTCACTGATCCCAAGGACTTTTGAAATCCAACGGGGCAAACACCATTAGGTTTCAATGCCCGGAAATAATTCTCTGTGGTTCAGAGCTGTGCCATATGTGCTAACCGTTATGCCCTATGGGCTGACACTTCTGCCCTGTGGGCTTGCAACTCTGCTCTCTGGGGTCATGGCTTTGCCCTCAGAATCATCTTCCTTTTTAATGAAGGGCAGCACGTGTTTCCACAACATGGAAATCTCTGTTATGGCAAATCTGCTGCAAAAGACCTCTTTAAAGTGTTAAAAAGAAAAGATGTCACTTTAAGGACTAAGGTGCACCTGACCCAAGCTATGATGTTTTCCATCACCTCATATGCATGCGAAAGCTGGACAATGAATAAGGACGACTGAAGAAGAATTGATGCCTTTAAATTATGGTGTTGGTGAAGAATATTGAATATACGATGAAGTGCCAGAAGAATGAAAAAAATCTGTCTTAGAAATAGTACAGCCAGAATGCTCATTAGAAGCAAGGATGGCGAGACTTCACCTCACATACTTTGGACGTGTTATCAAGAGGGATCAGTCCCTGAAGAAGGATATCATGCTAGGTATAGCAGACGGTCAGCAAAAAACAGGAAGACTCTCAATGAGATGGCTTGACACAGCGGCTTAAACAAGGAGCTGAAGCATAACAACTACTGTGAAGATGGCTCAGGACTGGGCAATGCTTCATTCTGTTGCACATAGAGTCACTGTGAGTTGGAACCAACTGGATGGTACCTAACAACAACAACAATAGCTACTCAACAAGTCACTAACGTACAGAAACATGCATCATGAGAAGAAATATCACTCATCCCTTCTACATATTGGCAACTTGTGACTCCTGACCAACAATGCTCACATCACTGAGGTCTATAAAAAGTCACTTTTCACATTCGTCCTGAGTAAAAGACAGAATGACTTAAGTACAAATACAACATATTGTAAACAGTTTCTTACCAAAAAAAGTCACAAATTAAACCTAAGTATTTTACAGAATTTACTACAAAACATCATAAAAACTGCCTTTCACTTAAGCTTTCTCTCCCTGTATCTGGCGAGCCAGTTGAATGCTAGCAAGCAGCCATCTAAGATGCATCAGTTGGTCTCAACCCACCTGGAGCAAAGAAGAATGAAGAACACCAAAGATACAAGGTATGTATGAGTCCAAGAGACAGAAGGGCCACATAAACCAGAGACTCCATCAGCCTGAAACTGGAAGAACTAGATGGAGCCCAGGTGCCATCGATGACTGCCCTGACATGGAACACAACAGAGAATCCCTGATGGAGTAGGAGAACAGTGGGATGTAGACCTCAAATTTTCGTAAAAAGACAAGATTTGATGGTCTGAATAAGACTGGAGGGACCGCAGAGGTCATGGCCCCCGGGGCCCTCTGTTAGCCCAAGACTGGAACCATTCCCGAAGCCAACTCTTCAGACAGAGATTGGACTGGACTAAGACAGAAAATAATACTGGTGAGGAGTGAGCTTCTTCACTCAAGTAGACACATGAAACTATGTGGGCAGCTCCTGTCTGGAGGTGAGATAAGAAGGCAGAGGGCAATAGGAGCTGGTTGAATGGACATAGGGAATACAGGGTGGAGAGGAAGTGTGCCGTCACTTTACAGGGAGAGCAGCTAGGGTTACATAGCAAGGTGTGTATAAGTTTTTGTTTGAGAGACTGACTTGAATTGTAAACTTTCACTTAAAACACAATGAAAAAAAAAAGTTGAGGAAGTTTCCTTCTATCTCTAGTTTGCTGAAACTTTTCCCATAATAAGCATTGGATTTTGTCAAATGCTTTTTCTGCATCAATTGACATGAGTATATAATTTTCCTCCTTAGTCTGTTGTTTTTGTGTGTCTTATACCTTCTTTCTCCCTTATTTCTTCTAATACTGCTAACTTCTGTGTTTTGTTGCTTTTTTGTAGTGAGCCATTTTGTTCCTCTTCTTTCCTTTGTGTGTATTTTTTAGACATTTTCTTTGTGGTTACAATAAATATTACATTTAATGTCATGCATTTATAACAACCTGAAGTTAACGTCAATAACATAGAAAAACTCCAGACATACATTGTTCATCTTCTCCCCTCCCCCTGTTTAAGTTGTTGCTGTCACCAATTACATCTTTATACATCATGTGCCCTGTAACATACATTTATAATTATTTTCATACATTTGTCATTATAAAGCATGAAGGATATAACAACTAGAATTATCAAGCAAAAATACCTTGACTTGCCGTTATACTTACCCATGCAATTACCTTTAATGGAGATCTTTCTTTCTACTTATAGCTTCCATTTACTTTCTAGTCTTTTCCATCTGAATGATTCTCTTTAGCATTTCTTGTAGGGCTGATCTGGTGGATATGAACATTCTCAGCTTTTGTTTAACGGAATGTCTTAATTTCACCCTCATTCTTGAAGGACAGTTTCACTGATATAGTATTCTTGGTTGATAGTTCTTTTCTTTTGGCACTTTAAATATGTCGTTTCATTGTCTTCTGACTTTCAAGGTTTCGGAGGCGAAATCAGCATTTATTCTTATTGGGGATCCTTTATATGTGACTGTCCTTTTCTCTTTCACTGATTTCAGTATTCTCTCTTAAGTTTTTGAGAGCTTGATAATAATGTGTCTCGATGTATATGTCTTTGGGTTTATCCTACTTGAAGTTAGTTGATTGAGCTTCTTGGATTTGTAGGTTCATGTCTTTTGTAAGATTTGGGAAACTTTCTGCCTTTAACTTTCAAGTATTCTTTCTGTTCCTTTCTCCCTCTCATTTTCTTCTAGGATTCCCATGGTGTGTACATTGGTTTGCTTGATATTGTACCATAATTCCATTAAACTGTGCTCAGATGTCTTGAACCTCCTTACATTTTGCTCTTCAGCCTCTTAATTTAAACTACCTTGTCCTGTAGGTCATTGAGTCTTTCTTCTTCCTTATCAAATCTATTATTAAATTCTTCCATTTTGTTTCTTATTTCAGTTTTTCAGTGCCAGTATTTTCCCTTGGTTTCTCTTTACTGTTTTTTTTTTTTTAATTTCTCATTTTTTCATGTATCACTTTCCTGATTTCCGTTGTTCTTTGTGTGTGTTTTCCTTTAATCTTTGAGCTTGCTTAATATTATTGTATTCCATTATTTCATTCTGTTTAGTATTCAGGCTTCCGTAGAAACGATTCCTCTCCTTTTGTCTAGTTCACTTGAATGGGCTATCATTTCTATTTTCTTTGAGTGTTTTGCGATTTTTTTGTTGTTAAAGGCAGGACATTAGAATTTTAGAGGGTGTTAGCTTTCTCAGTTGTCCCAGTATTTGGTGTTTTTGACAGGACTACTTTCTTAAGAAACTCTTAGGGCAGGTCTTCAGGCTTTGCATACCACTCTCTTTCTCTCTGGTGACTTTCCCTCTGTGCCTTAACCACAATTTTAAAAGTCCATACAAGATTTCTGTTTTTAGGGTCTCCCAAACAGAAAAGGGAAGCCCTGGCATAGTGGTTAAGATCTACGGCTGCTAACCAAAAGGTCGGCAGCTCAAATCCACTAGGCACTCCTTGGAAACCCTATGGGGAAGTCCTACCCCATCCTGTAGGGTTGCTATGAGTTGAAATCGACTTGACGGCAATGGGCTTTAACCAGAACAGAGAAAACACACTCATCAGTCTGTCCACCCATTACTCATTGCCATCAAGTCAATTTTGATTCATAGCAACTCTATAGGACAGGGGTAGAACTCACAGTGACCCTATAAGACAGAGTAGAACTGCCCCATAGGGTTTCCAAGTAGCAGCTGGGGGTTTGAACTGCCTAACTTTTGGTTAGCAGCCATAGCTCTTAACGTCTGCGCCACCAGGGCTCTATGTCTGTCCATCAGTGCGGACAATTAATTCTAACAGAGAACATGTACTAATCAGTCTGTCCATCAGGGGGTACAATCTCCTTTCTCCTTCCCTGCTGTGTGGGCTGTTTCCATGCCCACATCAAAAGACCTCTGGTGGGGCTGTGGGGATACCCTCTGTTCTTGTCTAAGTCTGGGCAGGCCCACGGATCTTGGAACTGGAGATTAGGGTGAGCACAGGCAGGCTTTTCTCAGTGCTGGGAGGGGACGAGGTGGGCATATCCTGAACTGATCCCCAGGGAGATCTGTCTTGTTGATTTCAGGGCTGAAGCTGAGGGCTTTTCCCTGTGTATAGATAGGCAGTGTGTTGGCTGGGGAAGAAGGCTCCTTTGCTGGCACCATTTCCATATTCTGCAACAGCCGACAGTCTGTGCACCAAGATGAGGAGAGGTAGGCACACCCCAAACAGACCCTCAAGGAGATCTGTCTTGTTGATTTCAGAGATGGAGCTGGGAGCCATTCCCTGTGCACAGGCATATAGTATATTGGCTAAGGGAGCAGGCTCAGCTGCAGATGTGGTTTCTATAGTGTGTAGTGTGTAAAAAAAAAAAAAAAAACTAGTGCCATCAAGCAGACAACAATTCACAGTGCTGGGAGGGAGACGGGCAGGGACAAAGAGAAAAGTGGTTTTCTTACCATATGAGATTCTTTATTTCTTGACTGATGTCTGTCTTGGAGTCCCCACTGCTTTCCCTTTCCCAGAGTCCCTCAGGGCCGAGCACAGATTTCTTGCTGTGTTTATTGGTGTCAGTGTGGAAAGGATTATAACCTAGATCTGGTCATGCCACCATCTTCCCAGGTTACCTCTCTTATTATCATTTTAATGTTTTTGTGTATTAACGTCACTCATTTTTATTCCTGATATTAGTAATTTGTACCTTCTTTTTTTTTTTAATCAGTTTCTCCAAAAGTTTATCAATTCTATTAGCATTTTCAAAGAAGCAAGTTTTGGTTTTGTTCATTTTTCTCTATTTTATCTGCTTTCTATTTCATGATTTTTTCTTTTTATCTGAATTTCCTTATAATTTCTTTTGATTTCATTTGCTATTCTTTTTCTATGTTCTTGAAATCAGTGTTTAAATAATTGATTTTCTAATAAATGTATTGA
Source organism: Elephas maximus indicus (assembly GCF_024166365.1). Taxonomy (NCBI): domain Eukaryota; kingdom Metazoa; phylum Chordata; class Mammalia; order Proboscidea; family Elephantidae; genus Elephas; species Elephas maximus. Next base: position 169,987,503 of record NC_064821.1, on the reverse strand, counting down.
GAGCTATCAATTTCCATCTCAACACAGCTTTATTTGGAACATACATGTTTTGATATGTAGCATTTATATTTAGATTCCATTCAAATTGGATTCCAATTTCCAATATGATTTCTTCTATGACCCCTTCATATACAATTTTGTTGTTATTGTTATTTGCTGTCAACTGGGCTCTGACTCATGGCAACCTTTTATACAACAGAACAAAACATTACTTGGTCCTGTACCATCTCCATGATCTTTGATATGTCTGAGCCCACTGTTGAGGCTATTGTGTCAATATATCTCATTGAGGGATTTCCTCTTTTTTTGCTGATCCTCTACTTGACCAAACATTATATCCTTTTCTAGCAATTGGTCTTTCCTGATGACAAGTCCAAAGTAAGTGAGCTGAAATCTTGCTGTCTTCCCTTCTAAGGAGTATTCTGGTTATATTTCTTCTAAGATTGATTTGTTCATTCTTCTAGAACCCTGTGATATAATCAATATTCTTCAACAACACCATAACTCAAAGGTATCATTTCTTCTTCTGTCTTCCTTTTTTATTGTCTAGGTTTCACATGCAGATGAGGCAATTGAAAAGACCATGGCTTTGGTCAGGCACACCTTAGTAGCCAAGGTGACATCTTTGCTTTTGAAACTTGTAAAGAGGTCTTTTGCAGCAGATTTGCCCAATGCAGTACATCATTTGATTTCTTGACTGCTGCTTCCATGGGCATTGATTGTTAATCCAAGTAGAATGAAATTCTTATTTTCTAGAGTTCTATAATTGTTTAGAGATATTTGGGGGAAGGGGATAAAATTTACAGAAAGTGAATATACAAGTTATAAGTGTTCAGGTTGATGAATTTTGACATTACACATACTATAACCCTTTTTAAATTATTCTAGTTATGCAAGAAATATTCTTTCATGCCCCTTTCAAGTTGAACCTTCACCAGAGGTGACCAATGTTCTAATATTTTTCACATTAGATTAGTTCACCTGTTGTAGAACTTTATATTTATGGAATTCATATGTATTATTTTGTCTCTGGCTTATTTCAGCATAATATTTTTGAAGATCATTAATGTTCTGTGTGTCAGCAGTTTGTCACTTTTAATTGTTGAGCTGTATTTGGTTACATTAATATATCACAATTTGTTTATCCATTTTCCTGTTGATGGACATTTGGATTGTTTCCAGTTTTAGGCTATTATTAACAAAGCTGCTGTGAACATTTTTATATAAGTCTTTTTCTGGGTATATATTTTCATTGCTCTTGAGTAAACACCTAGGAGTGGAATTGTCACATCATATTTAATTTTATGAGAAACTGCCAAACAGCTTCTCCAAAATGGTTGTACTACTTCTCACTCCCAATCGGCAATGTATACAAATTTTTGTTACATCACATCCTAATGTTGGTGATATGTCTTTAAAATTTTAGCCGTTTTAGTAAATATTAGTGGTGTCTCATTGTTTTGATTTGTATTTCGATGATGACTGATGATGTTGAACACTTTTGCACATATTTATGGGCCATTCCATTATCTTCCTTTGTGAAATGATTCATCAAGTTCTTTGCTCATTTTTATCACATTATTTGTCTTTCTATTATTGAATTGCAGCTTTCACCTTTTAATTCCAGAGTTTATTGTTCATATTTAATATAATTACAGATTTACTTGGATTTAAATCTATAAACCATAGGTATATCCTCTATTTATCTCACCTATTTTTTTTTTTTTTTTTTTTTTTTTACTTTTTCAGTCTTCTTTCCTTCTTTTGGCATAAGTGTTTTTTATTACTGCCTTTCCCCAGCACAGGGGTTAAAAAGCTTGGTTGCTAACCAAAAGGTCAGCAGTTCAAATCTACCAGCTGCTCCTTGGAAACCCTAAGGGGCAGTTCTCCTCTACCTTATAGGGTTGCTATGCGTTAGAATTGGCTCAATGAAAATGGGTTTGGTTTTGGTGGTTTTTCTCAGTCATTAGCTTTTAATTATGCATTATTTTGCTAATATTTTAGAGGTCCCAAAAAAGTTACAGCACATTTCCCTTGACTTATTAATATCAAAATCTTCTATTCACTTCAAATATCAAACACTTTAACTCCATTTATCCCTCTTCTGATTTAGGTGAATTTTAAATGTATTTTAATTCTACGTGTTTCAGAACTCAGAGGATACTATTATTGTCTTATACAATCAACAGTAATTTAGACTTATCAATTTATTTTTCCATTCTATTTCTATTTATTCTTTCCAAATTTGCAATATTACCTCTAGGATCCTTTTCCTTTTGCCTGAAGAATCTCCTTTATTGTTTCCTTTACTGCAGGCCTAATGGCGAAAACATCTCAGTATTCACAGGTCCAAAAATTTCTTCCTTATAATTTTTTAAATTAATTTTTATTAAGCTTCAAGTGAACATTTACAAATCCAATCAGTCTGTCACATGTAGGTTTACATACATCTTACTCTCTTCTCCCACTTGCTCTCCCCCTATTGAGTCAGCCCTTTCAGTCTCTCGTTTCGTGCCAATTTTGCCATCTTCCCTCTCTATCTTCCCATCCCCCCTCCAGTCAAGAGTTGCCAACACACTCTCCAGTGTCCACCTGATTTAATTGGCTCACTCTTCGTCAGCATCTCTCTCCCCCCCACTGACCAGTCCTTTTCATGCCTGATGCGTTGTCTTCGGGGATGGTTCCTGTCCTGTGCCATCAGAAGTTCTGGGGAGCATTGTCTCTGGGATTCCTCTAGTCACAATCATACCATTAGGTGTGGTCTTTTCATGAGAATTTGGGGTCTGTATTCCATTGGTCTCCTGCTCCCTCAGGAGTTGTCTGTTGTGCTCCCTGACAGGGCAGACATCGATTGTGGCCGGGCACCAACTAGTTCTTCTGGTCTCAGGATAATGTAGGTCTCTGGTTCATGTGGCCCTTTCTGTCTCTTGGGTTCTTAGTTGTCGTGTGACCTTGGTGTTCTTCCTTTGCCTTTGCTCCAGGTGGGTTGAGACCAACTGATGTATCTTAGATGGCCGCTTGTTGGCATTTAGGACCCCAGGCGCCACAATTCAAAGTGGGATGCAGAATGTTTTCATAATACAATTATTTTGCCCATTGACTTAGAAGTCCTCTCAAACCAAGTTCCCCAGACCCCAGCCCCTGCTCCGCTGACCTTTGAAGCATTCATTTTATCCCGGAAACCTCTTTGCTTTTAGTCCAGTCCAATTAGGCTGACCTTCCTTGTATTGAGTGTTGTCTTTCCCTTCACCCAAAGCAGTTCTTATCTACAGATTGATCAATAAAAAGCCCTCTCCCTCCCTCCCTCCCTGCCCCCTTTGTAACCACAAAAGTATGTGTTCTTCTCCATTTTTTCTATTTCTCACGATCTTATAATAGTGGTCTTATACAATATTTGTCCATTTGCAACTGACTCATTTCGCTCAGCATAATGCCTTGCAGATTCCTCCATGTTATGAAATGTTTCAGAGATTTGTCACTGTTCTTTATCAATGCGTAGTATTCCATTGTGTGAATATACCACAATTTATTTACCCATTCATCCGTTGACGGACATCTTGGTTGCTTCCAGCTTTTTGCTATTGTAAACAGAGCTGCAATAAACATGGGTGTGCATATATCTGTTTGTGTGAAGGCTCTTGTATCTCTAGGGTATATTCCGAGGAGTGGGATTTCTGGGTTGTATGGTAGTTCTATTTCTAACTGTTTAAGATAATGCCAGATGGATTTCCAAAGTGGTTGTACCATTTTAAAATCCCACCAGCAGTGTATGAGAGTTCCAATCTCTCCGCAGCCTCTCCAACATTTATTATTTTGTGTTTTTTGGATTAATGCCAGTCTAGTTGGTGTGAGATGGAATCTCATCGTAGTTTTAATTTGCATTTCTCTGATGGCTAATGATCGGGAGCATTTTCTCATGTATCTGTTGGCTGCCTGAATATCTTCTTTAGTGAAATGTGTGTTCATATCCTTTGCCCACTTCTTGATTGGGTTGTTTGTCTTTTTGTGGTTGAGTTTTGACAGAATCATGTAGATTTTAGAGATCAGGCGCTGGTCTGAGATGTCATAGCTGAATATTCTTTCCCAATCTGTAGGTGGTCTTTTTACTCTTTTGGTGAAGTCTTTAGATGAGCATAGGTGTTTGATTTTTAGGAGCTCCCAGTTATCGGGTTTCTCTTCATCATTTTTGGTAATGTTTTGTATTCTGTTTATGCCTTGTATTAGGGCTCCTAGGGTTGTCCCTATTTTTTCTTCCATGATCTTTATCGTTTTAGTCTTTATGTTTAGGTCTTTGATCCACTTGGAGTTAGTTTTTGTGCATGGTGTGAGGTATGGGTCCTGTTTCATTCTTTTGCAAATGGATATCCAGTTATGCCAGCACCATTTGTTAAAAAGACTATCATTTCCCCAATTGACTGACACTGGTCCTTTGTCAAATATCAGCTGCTCATATGTGGATGGATTTATATCTGGGTTCTCAATTCTGTTCCATTGGTCTATGTGTCTGTTGTTGTACCAGTACTAGGCTGTTTTGACTACTGTAGCTGTATAATAGGTGTTGAAATCAGGTAGAGTGAAGCCTCCCACTTTCTTCTTTTTCAGTAATGCTTTGCTTATCCGGGGCTTCTTTCCCTTCCATATGAAATTAGTGATTTGTTTCTCTATGCCCTTAAAATATGACATTGGTGTTTGGATTGGAAGTGCATTGTATGTATAGATGGCTTTTGGTAGAATAGACATTTTTACTATGTTAAGTCTTCCTATCCATGAGCAGGGTATGTTTTTTCACTTAAGTATGTCCTTTTGAATTTCTTGTAGCAGAGTTTTATAGTTTTCTTTGTATAGGTCTTTTACATCCTTGGTAAGATTTATTCCTAAGTATTTTATCTTCTTGGGGGCTACTGTGAATGGTATTGATTTGGTTATTTCCTCTTTGGTGTTCTTTTTGTTGATGTAGAGGAATCCAAGTGATTTTTGTATGTACCTGAGACTCTTCCAAACTCTTCTATTAGTTTCAGTAGTTTTCTGGAGGATTCCTTAGGGTTTTCCATGTATACGCTCATGTCATCTGCAAATAGTGATAGCTTTACTTCCTCCTTACCAATCTAAACCCTTTATTTCTTTGTCTAGCCTAATTGCCCTGGCTAGGACTTCAAGTACAATGTTGAATAAGAGCGGTGATAAAGGGCATCCTTGTCTGGTTCCCGTTCTCAAGGGAAATGCTTTCAGGTTCTCTCCATTTAGAGTGATATTGGCTGTTGGCTTTGCATAGATGCCCTTTATTATGTTGAGGAATTTTCCTTCAATTCCTATTTTGGTAAGAGTTTTTCTCATAAATGGGTGTTGAACTTTGTCAAATGCCTTTTCTGCATCTATTGATAAGATCATGTGGTTTTTATCTTTTGTTTTATTTATGTGATGGATTACATTAATGGTTTTTCTGATATTAAACCAGCCTTGCATACCTGGTATAAATCCCACTTGATCAGGGTGAATTATTTTTTTGATGTGTTGTTGGATTCTATTGGCTAGAATTTTGTTGAGGATTTTTGCATCTATGTTCATGAGGGATATAGGTCTGTAATTTTCTTTTTTTGTAATGTCCTTACCTGGTTTTGGTATCAGAGAGATGGTAGCTTCATAGAATGAGTTGGGTAGTATTCCGTCTTTTTCTATGCTTTGAAATACCTTCAGTAGTAATGGTGTTAAGTCTTCTCTGAAGGTTTGGTAGAACTCTGCAGTGAAGCCGTCTGGGCCAGGACTTTTTTTTGTTGGAAGTTTTTTGATTACCGTTTCAATCTCTTTTTTTGTTATGAGTCTATTTAGTTGTTCTACTTCTGAATGTGTTAGTTTAGGTAGGTAGTGTTTTTCCAAGAATTTATCCATTTCTTCTAGGTTTTCAAATTTGTTAGAGTACAATTTTACGTAGTAATATGAAATGATTCTTTTAATTTCATTTGGCTCTGTTGTGATGTGCTCCTTCTCGTTTCTTATTCGGGTTATTTGTTTCCTTTCCTGTTTTTCTTTAGTCAGTCTAGCCAATGGTTTATCAATTTTGTTAATTTTTTCAAAGAACCAGCTTTTGGCTTTGTTAATTCTTTCAATTGTTTTTCTGTTCTCTAATTCATTTAGTTCAGCTCTAATTTTTATTAATTGTTTTCTTCTGGTGCCTGATGGGTTCTTTTGTTGCTCACTTTCCATTTGTTCAAGTTGTCGGGACACTTCTCTGATTTTGGCTCTTTCTTCTTTTTGTATGTGTGCATTTATCGATATAAATTGGCCTCTGAGCACTGCTTTTGCTGTGTCCCAGAGGTTTTGATAGGAAGTATTTTCATTCTCATTGCTTTCTAAGAATTTCCTTATTCCCTCCTTGATGTCTTCTATAACCCAGTCTTTTTTCAGGAGGGTATTGTTCATTTTCCAAGTATTTGATTTCTTTTCCCTAGTTTTTCTGTTATTGATTTCTAGCTTCATTGCCTTGTGGTCTGAGAAGATGCTTTGTAATATTTCGATGTTTTGGATTCTGCAAAGATTTGTTTTATGACCTAATATGTGGTCTATTCTAGAGAATGTTCCATGTGTGCTAGAAAAAAAAGTATATTTTGCAGCAATTGGGTGGAGAGTTCTGTATAAGTGAATGCAGTCAAGTTGGTTGATTGTTGTAAGTAGGTCTTTCGTGTCTCTATTGAGCTTCTTAGTGGATGTCCTGTCCTTCTCCGAAAGTGGTGTGTTGAAGTCTCCTACTATAATTGTGGAGGTGTCTATCTCAGTTTTCAGTTCTGTTAAAATTTCATTTATGTATCTTGCAGCCCTGTCATTGGGTGCATAAATATTTAATATGGTTATATCTTCCTGATCAATTGTCCCTTTTATCATTATGTAGTGTCCTTCTTTATCCTTTGTGGTGGATTTAAGTTTAAAGTCTATTTTGTCAGAAATTAATATTGCTACTCCTCTTCTTTTTTGCTTATTGTTTGCTTGATATATTTTTTTCCATCCTTTGAGTTTTAGTTTGTTTGTGTCTCTAAGTCTAAGGTGTGTCTCTTGTAGGCAGCATATAGATGGATCGTGTTTCTTTATCCAGTCTGTGACTCTCTGTCTCTTTATTGGTGCATTTAGTCCATTTACATTCAGCGTAATTATAGATAAATAAGTTTTTAGTGCTGTCATTTTGATGCCTTTTCATGTGTGTTGTTGGCCATTTCATTTTTCCACGTTTTTTTGTGCTGAGACATTTTTCTTAGTAGCTTGTGAGATCCTCATTTTCATAATGTTTAACTTTGTGTTTGTTGAGTCGTTACGTTTTTCTTGGCTTTTTTCTTGAGTTATGGAATTGATATTCCTTTTTGTGGTTACCTTATTATTTACCCCTATTTTTCTAAGTAAAAACCTAACTTGTATCGTTCTATATCGCCTTGTATCAGTCTCCATCTGGCAGTTCAATGCCTCCTATATTTAGTCCCTCTTTTTGATTATTGTGATCGTTTATCTATTGATTTCCGTGATTTCCTGTTATGTGTATTATTTTGTTTATTTATTTATTTTTTTAGAATTAGTCTTAATTTGTTTGTTTTTGTGCTTTCCCTATTTGAGTTGCGTTGATATCAGGACATTCTGTTTTGTGACCTTGTATTGTGCTGGTACCTGATATTATTGGTCATCAGGCCAAACAATCTCCTTTAGCATTTCTTGCAGTCTTGGTTTAGTTTTTGCAAATTCTCTAAACTTGTGTTTATCTGTAAATATCTTAATTTCTCCTTCATATTTCAGAGAGAGTTTTTCTGGATATATGATCCTTGGTTGGCAGTTTTTCTCCTTCAGTGCTCTGTATACGTCGTCCCATTCCCTTCTTGCCTGCATGGTTTCTGCTCAGTAGTCTGAACTTATTCTTATTGATTCTCCCTTGAAGGAAACCTTTCTTTTCTCCCTGGCTGCTTTTAAAATTTTCTCTTTATCTTTGTTTTGGGCAAGTTTGATGATAATATGTCTTGGTGTTTTTCTTTTTGGATCAATCTTAAAAGGGGTTCGATGAGCATCTTGGATAGATATCCTTTCGTCTTTCATGATGTCAGGGAAGTTTTGTGTCAGGAGTTCTTCAACTATTTTCTCTGTGTTTTCTGTCCCCCCTCCCTGTTCTGGGACTCCAATCACTCGCAAGTTATCCTTCTTGATAGAGTCCCACATGATTCTTAGGGTTTCTTCATTTTTTTTAATTCTTTTATCTGATTTTGTTTCAGCTATGTTGGTGTTGATTCCCTGGTCTTCCAGAAGTCCCAGTCTACATTCCAATTGCTCGAGTCTGCTCCTCTGACTTCCTATTGAGTTGTCTAATTCTGTAATTTTATTGTTAATCTTTTGGATTTCTACATGCTGTCTCTCTATGGATTCTTGCAACTTATTAATTTTTCCACTATGTTCTTGAATAATCTTTTTGAGTTCTTCAACAGTTTTATCGGTGTGTTTCTTGGCTTTTTCTGCATTTATCCTAATTTCATTTGTGATATCTTTAAGCATTCTGTAAATTAGTTTTTTATATTCTGTATCTGATAATTCCAGGATTGTATCTTCATTTGGGAAAGATTTTGATTCTTTTGTTTGGGGGGGTTGGAGAAGCTGTCATGGTCTGTTTCTTTATGTGGTTTGATATGGACTGCTGTCTCCGAGCCATCACTGGGAAACTAGATTTTCCAGGTAATCAGCTAAAAAAAATGCAGTCAGATCCCTATCTGAATTCTCCCTCTGGCTCAGGGTATTCGGATGTTAATGGAGCCGACTGGGGAGGGTGGGGGCGGGATCAGAGAGCTAGGAGTGTAGCACCACATAATATAGAGCTGATCACCGCGTTCACGCTCTGCCCCCGTCCACCGAAATCCGGGCGGGACGGCTCCCCGTTTGGGACGCTACTCTCCCCGCCCCGAGACCAGTCACTTCCTCCCGGGGACTTCTCCCTCCGGTGCGCCGCACCGCTAGCGCGAACTGGGTGGGCGTCACCTGCACGACCAGGTGGGCCTGCCCCCTGGGTCAATTCAGGGAAATATAATTGGACCCCGCGCTCACACCCCGCCCGCTTTCGCCAAAATCCCAGCGGGACGGCTCCCCGGCTGGGACACTGCTCTCCCCGCTCCAAGACCAGTCACTTCCTCCCGGGGACTTCTCCCTCCAGTGCGCCGCACCACACGCGCGAACTGGGTGGGCGTCCCCCCGCACGAACGTGTGGGCCCCGCCCCGGGGTCGCTTTAGGGAAATATAGCTGACCCCGCCCCCGCTCGCGCCCCACCCGCTTCCCGCCAAACTCCCAGTGGGATGGCTCCCCAGCTGGGACGCTGCTCTCCCCGCTCCAAGATCAGTCACTGCCTCCCGGGTGCTTCTCCCTCCGGCTGCGCTGCTACACCACCCGCGCCAACCAGCTAGACTCTCTCCCAGGATGGGTTTGGGTGGGTAGGGCTGGGCCCCTTGTCTGTGCCGTCTGCCCCCCGGGCTCTGCCGCAGATCGGGCTCCGAAGGTCACCTGCCTGGTACGCTGGCTCCTAGTTCTGAAAACGGTCGCTGTCTGCCTGTATTTGTTCGTTTTCCGTCTCTAAGTCTGTGCTTGTTGTTCAGAGTTCGTAGATTGTTATGTATGTGATTGATTCACTTGTTTTTCCGAGTCTTTGTTGCAAGAGGGATCCGCGGTAGCGTCCACCTAGTCCGCCATCTTGGCCCCGCCTCCTCTTCATTATAATTTAATTTTTATAGATATTTTTACTCCATATAGACATTTAAGTTGACAATTATTTTCTTTCAGCTCTTTGAAAACATAATTCCATGTCTTTTAATTTTCATTTTATCTGTTGAAAAGTCAATTGTTAATCTTAATGTTCCTCTTTTAAAAGTAATGTGTCTTTTTTCTTCTGTTTCCTTGAAGGTTTTCTCCTTGTCATTGATTTTTAGCAATTTTATTATCATGTATATAGAGTACTTGTCTTTGTATTTACCCTATGTGATCATTAAGGTTGTGTTTCAACTTGGCTGAGCCATGATTCTCAGTGGTTTGGCAGTTATGATGTAATTTGACAGTCATATGATGATGTGATTACTTCCATAATGAGGCTTGATATAATGTGATCGTCTCCATAATCGGATCTGCTGTGAGTAGCCAATCAGTTGAAAGGAAGTTTCCTTGAGAATATGACCTGCATCAAATATAAGTAGACTGTCTTGCAAGGTTCGTGGCCTTTTGCATGCTCTGGATCCTGCAACTGGCTCCTGTTCATCTGATGTCTGGTTCTTGGGACTTGAGCTGGCAGCTTACCTGCCATCTTGCCTGCCAATCTTGGGATTCGTCAATCTTCACAGCCTGTGAGCTAGAGCCCTGCTGTCTGGCTTGCCGATCTTGGGTTCCCCAGCTCTGCATCTACATGAATCAGGAGAAACCTCTATCCTGACCTACAGACTTGGGACATTCCAGTCTCCTAAATCGCATGAGCCATTTCCTTGATATAAATCACTGTGTATATATATTTATATGCTTTACTGGTTTTCCTTCTCTAGAGAACCCAGCCTAAGATATTTGGTACCAAGTGTGGTTCTAGAGAAACAAAATTGTAAGGAAGAGTTTTCTAAATTGCTTCTTAAGTCTGGTTAGTCTTAAAGATATTGATGACTCTACTTCTGGTAGTAAAAAGGGCACTGCAAATCCATGGTGTGAGATGGCAAGAGATATATGCAAAATATCACCACCAATAGATCAGATATTGGTGAAAGAAAAGGCTCTGGGTGATTGCATGTTTGATACATTTTTATAATTTTGTCATAATGAGAAGTATAAGGAAGCTGTCTGATTGGTCCTACTTTCACTAAGCGAAGTGGTCAAAGAAAGAGATGAACTCAGGGCTTCAGAGTCAAAGCTCAACCATCACATAAATGACCTCAAAGTTTCCACATCTGCCTGGAAAGAAAGCCTTATTTCTTGTAGTAGCAGAGCTGATATTGCTGAAAACCAAACCCAGAGTCTTATCATAAGAGTGGCTGAATTACAACACCACTCAATTCCGAAACGTAAGTGGTGTTCTGAAGTTAAAGAGAGGGCACTAATTGAGGAGAAATGGGATCCTGAAACTTGGGATGGGAACATACGGGCAGATAATCGGAAAGCTGGAGACACTGAGCCCCAAAATTCCATTGAATCACTCCTGCCAACACAACCAGCCCTCTCACTCCCATGTGATGAAATTACTCCATGTTTGTCTGCTAAGCCACTTCCCTAGTAAAACCATTGGTCCCTCCACTCCCATCTAATGAAATTAATCTCATGAGAAGAATGTCTTACAAGATAATGCTGTATATTCTTAAAACTCGTTCCCACCACCGATTTTGGCTTCTAGACCTGTAACTAGATTTAAGTCCCAGAAAGCCCCAAAAGGTGAAGAACGAAGTGTGACCCAGGAGAAGTTATGCTACATTACAAAAGAACTGCTTGATTTTTCTAATATATGCAAACAGAAACCTGGGGAATATGTGTGGGAATGGCTAGTAAGGATGTGGAATAATGGTGCAAGGAACATAAAGTTGGATCAGTCTGAGTTTATTGATATGGGCCTATTAAGCACAGATTCTTCATTCATGTTTCAGCTTGAGAGGTTAGGAAAGGATCTAATAGTTTATTTAGTTGGGTCATTGAAACATGGATTACAAGGTGGCCTATACTAAATCAAGTTGAAGTACCAGACCTGCCTTGGTATACTGGAGAAGAAGGTATATGATGGCTTAGAGAAACTGATATGCTAGAGTGGATTTATCAGGTTAGACCCACAGACCCACACATGGAATGCCCAGAGGACACACCTTTTACCACAACAGTGAGGAATAAATTTGTGAAGGGAGCCCCAGCATCCTTGAATACTACTGTGATTGCTCTTTTATGTAAGTCAGATTTGACATTGGGAACTACCCTAAGTGAATTAAGACACCCAACTAAATTGGGGCTGACTGGACCCCATGGTAGTAAAGGCCAAGTGGTGGCACTCAATCGACAAAGAAAGGTGGATGTGGTTACAGTAAAGGACAGTAGTGTCACATCAGTAATTAGAATAGTCTGACTCATATGGACTTCTGGTGTTGACTACTTAGTCATAGTGTACCTAGGAGCAAAATAAATAGGATATCTACGAAATATTTACTTGATCTGTGCAAGCAGAATTTCTAGACAAGTGAACAGCAGTCTAAGTCCAGTTGCCAAAACAGAGAGTCACGGCCCCTCAATCAATTCCCAGACTTCAGGTAGTTTCCAGACCTACAACCCTTTGAATGAAGGGCCAGGTCCCCTTGAGGAGGGACTGAAAACACTGCCAAAAACTTATGCTGTTAATCTTTCTTCCAGCCTTTCCCAAAGGACTCTACAGCCTTTTATGAGAGTGACTGTTCATTAGGGAAAAGGAAATAATCAGACTTTTCCAAGATTACTAGATACTGGCTCTGAACTGACACTGATCCCAGGAGACCCAAAACGTCACAGTGGCCCACCAGTCAGAGTGGGGGCATATGGAGGTCTCATTATTATTGGAGTCTTAGCTCATGTCCCTCTCACAGTAGGTCCAGTGGGTCCCTGTATCTATCCTGTAGTGATATCCCCAGTTCCAGAATGCATAATTGGAATAGAGATGCTCAGCAACTGGTGGAACCCCCACACTGGATCCCTGACAAATAGAGTAAGGGCTATTATGGTAGGAAAAGCCAAGTGGAAGCCACTAGAACTGCCCCTACCTAGGAAAATAGTAAACCAAAAGCAATACTGCATTCCTGGAGAGATTACTGCCACCATCAAGGACTTGAAGGATGAAGGGGTGGTGACTCCTACCACATCCCCATTCGACTCGCCTATTTGGCCTGTGCATAAAACAGATGGATCTTGGAGAATGACAGTTGATTATCAGAAACTTAACCAGGTGGTGATTCCAATTGCAGCTGCTGTTTCAGATGTGGTTTCATTGCTTGAACAAATTAATACATCTCCTGGTAGCTGGTGTGCAGCTATTGATTTGGCTAATGCTCTTTTCTCCATACTTATTTTGAAGGACCACCAGAAGCAGTTTGCCTTCAGCTGGCAAAGCCGCAATACACTTTCAGAGTTCTACCTCACCGCTATATCAACTCTCCAGTCCTATGTCATAATTTAGTTTTCAGGGACCTTGATTGCCTTTCCCTTCCACAAGACTTCACACTGGTTGGTTACCTTGATGACATGCTGATTGGACCTAGTAGGAAAGAATTGTCAATGACTCTAGACTTATTGGTAAAACATTTGCATGCTAGAGGGTAGGAAATTAATCCAACAAAAATTCAGGAGCCTTCCATCTCACTGAAGTTTCTAGGAGTTCAGTGATGCAAGGTGTCTTGGTCATCTAGTGCTGCTGTAACAGAAATACCACAGGTGGATGGCTTTAACAAAGAAAAGTTTATTCTATCACAGTCCGGTAGGCTAAAAGTCTGAATTCAGGGCACCAACTCCAGGGGGAGGCTTTCTATCTCTGTCAGCTCTGGAGGCAGTTCCTTGTCATTAGTCTTCCCCTGGTCTAGGAGCATCTCAACGCAGGAACCTCATGTCCAAAGGACATGCTCTGCTCCAGGCACTGCTATCTTGGTATAAGGTCTCCATGTCTCCCTGTTAGCTTCTTTTTTTTATATCTCAAAAGAGATTGGCTTAAGATACTATCTAATCTTGCAGATCTCATGAATATAACTGCCACTAATGCATCTTATTACACCATAGTGATAGGATTTACAACAGGTATAGAAATCACATCAACAACAAAATGTTAGACAATCATACAATACTGGGAATCATGACTTAGCCAAGTTGACAGATATTTTGGGGGGACACAATTCAATCCATGACATGGGGCATGTCAAGATATTCCTTCTAAAGTGAAGGATACGTTATTACATCTAACCCCTCCCACAACTAAAAAGGAGGCACAACAACTAGTGGGCCTTTTTCTGGAGTTTGGAGGCAACATATTCCTCATTTGGGTGTGCTACTCTGGACTATGTATCAAGTGACTTGAAAAGTTGCTAGTTTTGAGTGAGGCCCAGGACAAGACAAAGCTCTGCAACAGCAGACAGGGATCACAATAGAAGTTGCTGGACAGAGCTGTTGAAAATGTAGAACAAAATTCAAATTCACAAAAAAAAAGACCAAACTTACTAGTCTGAGGGAGACTGCAGAAACCCCAAAGACTGTGGGCCCTGTGCACTCTGCTCAGAACTGAAGCCACTCCCAAGGTCCACCTTTCACTCAAAGGTTAGACAGGCCTACAAAACAAATAATAACACACATGAGGAAAGTGCTTCCTAGTTCAATCAAGTGTACGAGACATAATGGGCAACACCTGCCCAAAAGCAAAGATGAGAAGGCAAGAAGGGACTGGAAAATGGGACAAATGGACATGGGGAATCTGGGGTGGAAAGGGGGAGAGTGCTGACACATTGCAGGGATAGCAACCAATATCACAAAACAATTTTTGTATAAATTCTTGGATGAGAAACTAATATATTCTATAAACTTTCACTTAAGCATAATAAAATAAAAAAGAAAGAAAACAAAATTCCTCACAACTGGACTAATAAACAACGTTATGATAAGTAGAGAAAATATTGAAGCTGTCAAAGATTTCATTTTACTTGGATCCACAATCAATGCCCATGGAAACAACAGTCAAGTAATCAAATGACATATTGCATTCAGCAAATTTGCCGCAAAAGATCTCTTTAAAGTGTTAAAAAGCAAAGATATCACTTTGAGGACTGAGGTGCACCTAACTCAAGCCATGGTATTTTCAATTACCTATATGCATGTGAAAGCTGGACATTGAGTAAGGAAGACTGAAGAAGAACTGATGCCTTTTTATTATGGTATTGACAAAGAATATTGAATATGCTCTGGACTGCCAGAAGAAGGAACAAATCTGTCTTGGAAGTGCTGCCAGAATGGTCCTGAGAAGCGAGGATGGTGAGACCTTGTCTCAAGTACTTTGGACGTGTTATCAGGAGGGATCAGTCCCTGGAGAAGAACATCATGCTTGGTAAAGTAGAGGGTCAGCGAAAGAGAAAAAGACCCTCAAAGAGATGGACTGACAGTAGCTGCAACAATGGGCTCAAGCATAGCAAAATTGTGAGGATGGTGCAGGACCAGGCAGTGTTTATTTTTGGTGTACATGGGGTTGCTATGAGTTAGAACCAACTCGACAGCACCTAACAACAACAAAAACATGGTAATTATAAATTTGTATTTTTAAGAGACTGCCAAGCAACTTTCCAAAGTGGTTGCATCGATTTACATTAACCCAAAATATGAGAATTTCAAACACACTTTACCAATGACAATTGATATTGTCAGCTTGATTTTAGCAATTCTAGCGGGTGTATAGTGTAATTATATTGTCATTTTAATTTGCATTTCCCGGATGGCAAATAACATTGAGCATCATTTGACATGCTCGTTGGCCATTTATTTATCTACTGTTGTTAAGTGTTTGTTTAAATCTTTTCCAGTTTCTTTATAGGTCATTTGTTACTTTATTGTAAGAGTCCTTATATATTTTGGGTAAAACTGCATTGCAAGATATATGCATTTTGAATATTTTTCCCCATATATACATTTACTTTTCATTTTATTAAGGGTCATTCAAAAAGAAGAATATTTAAATTCTTTCTTTTTTTTTGGTTAGAAGGCTTTATTTAATGGGAAAATTGAATGCAATATTAGGTTAATCTGCTGGTCAGATACCTGTGTTTCCTTTGCACCAGGTTATTTTTGATAAACAACTCAAAGAATGTTATTTTATAAGTGAAAATCCTGAGACTCTGTCACCTGAGAATGTCATATTTCATTACTATTTTGCATTTACGGTAAATAAAACATTTTCTGTCAAGGAAAAATTAAGGAATTTTTTTCTTCTTTTCTATCAAAATAGCTTTTCCTACATGATTTTCTCCTCAAGAAATACCTTGGAATTTACTTGGATTTTAGCATAATATTTAGAATTTGAGTACTAATATAATGGGTATTGTTGTTGCTTCTTAGTAGCAGCTGCTGCAAAATAATTATCAAAGAAAATGTTTTGGTTTTCTGACGAGTCATAATCATATTGAACTACGAAGTTAATGCTTTCTGTTCCTTATTTCAATTTAAGTAAGTAGATAGTTCACACTCAATTTCTGTAGTGGTCAAGCGAGGAAAATGCATCTAGGATCTGTTGATTCACTTTGAAATATGAAAGAGCTTTGAGAAAGGCCTTTTGGACAGATGAAGTTCCATGAGCACTTTGCTGCTTTGTTTGTCAGAGGATAGTGCTTCTGCTACCCACATATCCAGGGAGGAGTTCAACTGGACAGGAAATTTCAGCAGGTTCTATCCCAGGTAGTCAGAGAAATACTTTTCCAGAGGGTAAAACCATGGCACCAGGACCCAGTTTGTTTCGAGGATGTTCTTCAGCAGGGAAGAAAGCCATGTCTCTCATCTGAGGAACTCTAGCTCTTTTTTCTTCACTAAGTGTATAATAAATGTATTTCTTCAATTCAGTTTCTTCCTCATGAAGCTAGAAATAGATAATACAGTTGTTTATAAGATGTTTTGGGAACCATAATCACTACCACCCCTTTTTATTTTCACATCCTTGGAAATTTATCTTTACTGGATTCTTAAAAGCCTTCTAGATTTTAACAATAGCATATGAGAATGTGAAATTATTAATTCATCCAGCAAGGTGCTTTGTTAGACACTAGGGTTAAAAAGGATCTGAGATATAGCCCCTGCCCTTGACAATTAGTTCTAAGGCACTCCCAATATCAGTGCTGAAATTTTATAACTACTTATTTCTCTCATGACCATAACTGAACTGCAATGCTACTTCCAACTATGAGCATCCAAGGCAACAGTGTACAAGTGTACAGTCAGTACTTATGTCAATGAGACAGATTCATTTCTAATCACAGAGCTTTGTTACACCAGACTCAACTATCATATAATTGACACTTTAGCTCCATGGCAATAAAACAGAAGGGTGAAAGCAGAAAAAAGAGAGGGGAAACACAAAAACAACACTTTTTTCCCATGCATCTAAACCCATTAGACTTCTTGGAAAAAGTATAACCCAAATGCTCCTTAGAAGCAAGGATGGGGAGACTACGTCTCACATACTTTGGACATGTTATCAGGAGGGATCAGTCCCTGGAGAAGGACATCATGCTTGGTAAAGTGAGGGTCAGCAAGAATATTTAAATTTTGATAAGTAATATTTATTAAAATGTTTAATGGGTTATGTCTTTTATGTCTTTGCATACCCAGGTTTGTAAGATATTCTTTTAGAAATTTTAGTTTTAGCCTTTATGCATAGGGCAATGATCCATTTCTAATTGCCATTTTGAAGTTCTTTTTTTTTTCAGTTTGGATATTTAAGTGTTTCAGCACCATTTGTAGGAAATACTGTGCTTATCCCATTGAATTTACTTGGTACTTAAGTTGAAGATACATTGACAAAATGTGTGTGATGTGTGTGGTTTGTGTATTTCCAACCGAGAGCTCATTTTACCATCTCCTCTACAAAAAACTAAGTTTTTTTTTTTTTTGACACTGTTTGTCTTAGTCATCTAGTGCTGCTATAACAGAAATACCACAAGTGGATGGCTTTAACCAAGAGAAATTTATTTCCTCACAGTAAAGTAGGCCAAAAGTCCAAATAGAAGACGTCAGCTCTGGGGGAAGCCTTTCTCTCTCAGCTCTGGAGGAAAGTCCTTGTCCTCAATCCTCCCCCTGCTTGAGGAGCTTCTCAGGCACAGGGATCCTGGGTCGAAAGGACTCACTCTGCTCCTGGTGCTGCTTTCTTGGTGGTATAAGGTTCCCAACTCTCTGCTTGCTGCCTTTTCCTTTTATATCTTGTAAGATAAAAAAGGTGGTGCAGACTACACCCCAGGGAAACCCCCTTTACATTGGATCAGGGATGTTACCTGAACCACAGTGTTACATCCCACCTTAATCTTTTTTGATGACAGACAGAGATTATGATTTATAACACATAGGAAAATCACAAAATGGAGGACAGCCACACATGGACTAACCAAGTTGACACATATTGGGGGGACACAATTCAATCCATTACCCTGTTTTAACCCCATTTTTTCAAATTATACACATGTTCTTAAGAAATATCTTGGAGAACAGTTCCAGAATGTCAGAATGAGCTCTTCCAAAATTCCACCCCTCCATCAAAAGAATGAGAACATTGGCCAAATGGTCAAATCAACATTTTTGGGATTTTGGAAATTAACTAAAGGCTTGCAACAATATAAGGAGCACTTATTTAAGAAAAACAGCTGAATCTCAGTAATAACAGTGAACTTTGTGTCATTTTTAACTTGCCATATTCTCACAATTTGCCCAGATCCACCATAATCTTGAAAACCAGCAGAGTTGTAATCATAGTGTTGCTGCAAAACGCGGGTTTGAGCCACCTGCCACAAAGCCAATACTGAGACAAGGGTGAGGTGAGCAGCAAGAGGGCTTTATTGTATGCTGGTATACAAGAGACAGAGAGGAATGGGTTCCCCCAAAATCTGTCTGTCTCTCAGAGACTGACCGGAGGGTTTTATAGGGTTAGGGCTTAGGCTTGAAGAATCTGGAGACTGGCAGTTCTCCTTTGAGGGGGCATGCTGACCACATTTCAAACATGTTGACCTTCTGTGGGTATTCTTAGAGGTCTTCTGATGCCATCCTGGTTTTGGTCACAAGATAAGCCCCCATTGTCTAGTTGTCTCATTCCAGATCTTATTTATTGCTGTTCTGCTTCTCCAAGAGGAACATAGGTTAATTTTGAAATTCGTAGAATCATGGAGAAAGGGAGAGGGAAGGGAGGAAAAAAAACACAAATCACAAAATCACCAGTGTGTGTACAAGCTAACTATGCATGCCATGCAGAAAAAAATGCTGCAACACCCGGGATGCTAGGCCTCTACAATCTCTTTCTCATGCTGCCCCTTTCAGTCCTCCCTTTTATTGGCAATTTCTCAATCTTGGGAAACAGGGAGGTGTTCTTTTCTACTTCCTGCTGGTTAGGGGCGTAGACTGGGGTGAGGCACTCCTAATACCCATCAAGCATGATAGTTGGGAGGTAGATTAGAGTGGAAGGCAGCTGCGTCTTGGCAGATTAAATGACGTGCATCTCTCTGATCTGATAAAGGGGTGCCTTGACTTACCAGAGGAAAGATTTCTCCAACTTTTAGAGTTTGTAGTCCCTTTTGCCAAACAAGGAACACAAATGCGTATTAAAATAACTACTATCCCTATAGTGACTAAGGGAACCAACCAGCACCCCAGGGAGGGAAACAGGTTAGAACACTAGCTCCACATGTCCTCTGGCCTTGACATAGGGTCTGTCCATTTGGTAACTTTATGGATCACTTCTAAACCTGCCTCGACCTCCTCTGAAGTATTTATCCATGCACAGCAGATTATGTTTATGACAGCAAAGATCCCTCCTGATTTAGCTAACAAAAAGTCCAGAGCAGAGGAGGGGGCTGAGATGGCTGACTAGGTAGACGCTACCTCGGATCCCTCTTGGAACAAAGACTTGGAAAAACAAGTGAATCGATCACATACATCACAATCTACAAACCCTGACCAACAAACACAGATTTAAAGAGTTGACCTGAGTGACAGAGATTGAGAACGAACAACTACTGGGAAGCAGCGACTGTTTTCGGAGCCTGGAGCCAGCGTCCCAGTCAGGAAACCTTGGCGCCAGGCTTTGGACTGGGTGCAGGGGACCTAAGCACGCCATCCTCTGACGGTGCAAACACGGGGTGCAGCCCTACCCCCTGAACTGACCTCGGGAGGGGGCCCAGCCGGTCTGCGCGGGTGGCGCAGTGACGTGGCTGGTGGGAGGAGAAGTCACTGGGAGGCAGCGACTGGTTTTGGAGCCGGGGGTATGGTGTCCCAGCTGGGGAACCTTGACGCTGGGCTTTGGATTGGTGGCGGAGGAACTGACCACGGCTTCTGAGACAGCGCAAGCACGGGACGCGGGCCTGACCCTCGGGGGCAATCTGTACCCAGCCAGTGCACACAGGCCACGTGCCCCTTGGGAATCTCAGATAAAACAGTCATCCCAAGCAAGATAAGTAACTTTGTCTATATTCTGGGGTGCTACTCTCTCCTGTTTTTCTGAACCCTCCCCTCCCCTTCCCAGGCGGCTTCATTAACATTGGAATTTCCCGAGCCAGAGGGAGAACTGATCCACTGTGTTTCTTTTCCTTTTTTTTTTTTTTTTCTTTTTTTGGTCTTTTCCTAACCCATTCTTCTGGCCTGAGAGAAGCAACCACAAAAAGCCCAGAAACTAAAAATCCTTCCCTAATTGGACTAAAAAACAGAACCAACTCCTGCCAAGCATACGTGTCCACAGTCTCGGGCTTTCATCCCTACGGGGAACAAGGTGCCTATTATAACACAAAGGCATTTCTGATAGGGATCTGACTGCATTTGTTTTAGCGGTTTTACTGGAAAGACAAGTTTCCCAGGTCTGATATCTCTGCGTATTCAACAGAGCCCTCACTGACCCACAACAGGGACCTGAGGGCTGAAGCTCCCCCCAGACCACCTAGCCTCCTGCCTTAGGGGTCTAAGGAGGGTGACACCTACCAATCTGTAGAGGTACTTGCGTTGGGGGCCTAAGGTACAGCTGCAGAGCCCACACACCAAGGTGCTTTAGGAATAGAGACACACCTACCTCACTGACACTTGGGGGAAGCCTGTCAGCATCCTGCCCCCCCCGGAGTGTGAACCCCTGCTGCTATTAGAAGCTGGTGCACACAACTATCACCATTACTTCTCAAGGTGGATAGGTGACAGTGTGCATCACACACTTGATGACCCAAAATCAGATTCTACTCAAGAATAGTGAATGGACTCAGGCTTATATATCTGGTAACAGCCCAAACCAGCTGGTAATAGGTCATAAGTGAGTCAAGGGCTACAACAATCAAGACAGCGCAATCTGGTAGCCCATCTACATATATTGAAAGAAAACAAAACAAGATAAGACTCAGTGAGCAAATATAGAATGAATCACTACAATATCTTAGTGATGGCTTGGAGACAGCAGTCTATATCAAACCACATAAAGAAGCAGACCATGACAGCTTCTCCAACCCCCCAAACTAAAGAATCAAAATCTTTCCCAAATGAAGATAAAATCCTGGAACTATCAGATACAGAATATAAAAAAACTAATTTACAGAATGCTTCAAGACATCAGGGATGACCTCAGAAATGAAATAAGGCAAGCTATAGAAAAAGCCAAGGAACACACTGATAAAGCAGTTGAAGAACTCAAAAAGATTATTCAAGAACATAGTGGAAAAATTAATAAGTTGCAAGAATCCATAGAGAGACAGCATTCAGAAATCCAAAAGATTAACAATAAAATTACAGAATTAGACAACTCAATAGGAAGTCAGAGGAGCAGACTCAAGCAATTAGAATGCAGACTGGGACATCTGGAGGACCAGGGAATTAACACCAATATAGCTGAAAAAAAATCAGATAAAAGAATTTTAAAAAATGAAGAAACCCTAAGAATCACGTGGGACTCTATCAAGAAGGATAACTTGCGTGTGATTGGAGGCCCAGAACAGGGAGGGATAACAGAAAACACAGAGAGAATAGTTGAAGATCTGTTGGCAGAAAACTTCCCTGACATCATGAAAGACAAAAGGATATCTATCCAAGATGCTCATCGAACCCCATTTAAGATTGATCCAAAAAGAAAAACACCAAGACACATTATCATCAAACTCGCCAAAACCAAAGATAAAGAGAAAATTTTAAAAGCAGCCAGGGATAAAAGAAAGGTCTCCTACAAGGGAGAATCAATAAGTTCAGACTACTCAGCAGAAACCATGCAGGCAAGAAGGCAATGGGATGACATATACAGAGCACTGAAGGAGAAAAACTGCCAGCCAAGGATCATATATCCAGCAAAACTCTCTCTGAAATATGAGGTCTAGTAGGTTACAAGTACAAATTCAGGGGATTGGCTCCAGGGCGAGGCTTTCTCTTTCTGTAGACTCTGGAGGAAGGTCTTTGTCCTCAATCTTCCCCTGGACAAGAAGCTCCTTGTCCAAAGGACATGCTGTGCTCCTGGTGCTGCTTTCTTGGTGGAATGAGGTCCCCAACTCTCTGCTTGCTTCCCTTTCCTTTTATCTCTTGATAAAAGGAAACTCCCTTTACACTGGCTCAGAGAGGTGAGTGAGGGTGGTGTTACAATCCCACCCTAATCCTCTTAACCTAAAATTATAATCACAAAATGAAGGACAACCACACAATACTGGGAATCATGGCCTAACCAAGTTGACACATATTTTTGGGGGGACACAATTCAATCCATGACAGTACCCAAGCCGCTACTCTCACCAATTTCAAAGACAAGTGAGTGGTCAGGAGAACTTCGAATGGTCCACGTGGGGGCCAACTGGTCTTCTGGGTGTTGGTTTTTCCGAACGTTTAACAGGACCTGATCTGCTGGCTGAAACCTGTGGAACGGCACATCAGAGGGGAAGGATAGATGAGAAGAACCATATTTATTAATGTTGTTTATAACAACTCCCAGAAAGAGTGGACCCAATCTCTCTTCTCTACCTCAGACATCACAGAAGTAGGGAAAGTTGACTTTTTAAGGAATGGTCTCCCATATATTAATTCATAAGGGCTTTTTTTTTTTTTTTAACTTAAGCCTACTTCTAGGGGCCGCTCAGATTCTAAGCAGGGCAATGGGTAAAACTTGTATCCAAGTGGAGCTTGTTTCTTGGCAAAGCTTTGCCAAGGTCCTTTTTAGGGTGCAGTTCATCTTCTCAGTCTTTCCTGTTGACTGTCGCCTCCAGCAGAATGTAAATTCCAACTTATATCTAGGGCTTTCCTAATCTCTTGAGTTATTTGTGCCACAAAGGCTCCCCCATTGTCACTTTGAATTGAAAGTGGCAGGCTAAACCAAGGAATGATTTCTTTAAGCAATATCTTGGTCACCTCTCAACCCTGGTCAGTCTGGCAAGAGAAAGCCTCTACCCATCCCAAATAAGTGTCTACAAAAACTGATAAACACCTGAAGTTTCCACATGCTCGGGGCATCACTGTGAAATCTACTTGCCAATCTTTTCCCATGTTTTTTCCCCAGTGTTGGACCCCTGGTTCTGTTGGGTGTGGCACAGTCTTTGGATTATTCTTTGTACATAAGTGACATCTTCTGGTGACTTCTCATACAGGTTTGAGGAGATTTGGCCCCGTGACTACCTGTCAAATCCATTTAAGAATGGGTTTCATCATGTAAGGCTGATACCACACCATGTACTTGGGCTTCTGGCAATAACACCTCCCCTTCGGGGCTTATTAACCAGTCAGAATGGGAAACTGGGTGAAAACCCCACTCTTCAGCTCTCTCCAAGTCTTGTGTGGTATAGGTTGGTGCAGGAAGGTCAGTGGGGTCTGGAAGGGGTTAAGGTCATTTCTTTTCCTACCTCACTTCTTTGCATTGCAGCCCTTTTTTGCTTCTGTGTCGGCTTTCTGGTTTCTCACTGCTTCAGGCGATTGCCCTTTCTGGTGTCCAGAACGGTACACCACTGCCACTTGAAAGGGATCATTGACCGCTTCCAGGAGCTCAAGAATCTCTGGCACATGTTTTATCTCTTTGTTAGCAGCGGTCAGAAGCCCCTTCCTTTCCACAAGGCCGTGTGCGAATGGAGGACTAGATGAGCATATTTACTGTCAGTATACCCAGTTATCCACCTCTCTGCTCCCAGTCGCAGGGCTCACCCAAGAGCTATAAGCTCATCCCTCTGAGTAGAAGTTCCAGCAGGAGGTGGAGCTGCCTCTAAAACCTCAGTTTGGGTCACCGCTGCATACCCTGCCCTGCGATGCCCCTTGTGTAGGAAGCTACTGTCACCTGTATACATTTCAATATCTGAGTCACTCAGGGGGACATCTGAGAGACCTGGTCTGCTAGAATAAGCTTCTTCAATTATTTCTAGGCAGTCACGTATGGGGGCATCTTCTGGAATGGGCACAAAGTGGCAGGGTTCAGGGAGGAAACAACCTTCAGAACCTCATTTGGCTTATCTAACAAGATTGTTCCAAAAGGGGCAAAACTGTGTGTGGTGTGTTCACTGTTACCTTTTGTCCAAGAATGAGCTTCTCAGCTTCTTGTAGCAGGTCATTGGTCACAGCCATGGCTCGAAGACAAAGAGGCCACCCTTGAGCCACACTGTTCAGCTGTTTGGGGAAATAAAGTACCAGGTGCTTGGCCAGTCCCAGAGTCTGAGTTAATACTCCCACAGGAATTCCCAGCCTTTCATGCACAAATAGTTTAAAAGGCTTCTAGAGGCAACCCCAGTGTGGGAGCCATCATCAGTTTATACTTAAACTTTTCAAAGGCCTGTTGACAATCTTTTGTCCATAACAAGGGCTCTTTTTCTTCTTCTTTAAAAGCCTCATATAGGGGTTTTGCCATAAGTCTAAATCCCAGTATCCGGATTCGGCAAAACCCAGCCAAGGAAAACTCTCAGCTGTCACTTAGAGGTGCCACTCGCATGATGGCCTCCCTCCTATCTTGAAGAAGGTCCCGTTGTCCCTGGGAAATTTGAAATCCCAGATATTTTACCTGTTGTTATGAAATCTGGGCTTTTTCCTTAGACACCAAGTAACCACACTTAGCCAGGTTATTTAGAACCAAAATAGTATTTTGGTCAGAGTCCTTCTCAGTCTTACTTGCCACCAGGATATCATCCACGTATTGCAAGCCAAGACCCCTTTTTAGTTTCAGTGCTCTTAAGTCCTTGGCTACCATTTCTCCAGAAATGGTGGGAGAATTTTTGAATCCCTGAACCAAAACCTGCCAAGTAAGGTGTCTCTTAGTCCTCATTTTAATGTCAGTCCATTCAAAAACAAACAGGGGCTGAGACTCATAGTGCAGAGGAATGCAAAAGAAAGTGTCCTTTAAATCCAGCACTGAAAACCAGGCACATTGACTAGGTATGGTAACCTGGAGGGTATATGGGTTTTGCACTACTGGATGGATGTCTTCTTCTATTTGGTTGATTTTTCACAAGTCTTGAACAAACTGATATTCCTTTGTTCCCGGTTTCAACACCAGCAGGGTAGGGGTATTATATGGAGACAGCAAAACTTTAAAAGTTCAGTTTCTATGTACCGGTGCACCAAGAGTGCAATTCCCTCCAAGGCTTCCTTATGGAGGGGATAGTCTCTGGTTTATGATGAGTGCCCGGGACTTGAGGGTGATTTTAACCAGGGGCAGCTGATTTAGCCAGCCCAGGTCTTCCCGATGCCCAGACCTCTGGGTCTACTTTCTGTTGAATATGGGGTGGGGGCAGGAGGAATGCCACTAGGTGTCAGTGTTTTCTCACACAATAGTGCTGCTTGTAGTGCACATACGATCTCCTGGTGGAACCTGGACCAGTATGCAAAAGGGTCTGAAAGTGACCTGGGTCCCGAGTTTTGACAGGAGGTCCCTCCCTAAGAGGGAAAACAGGCACTCTAATATATGAAGAAATTCATGATATAATAAGTCTTTTCCAATTTCACAATTTACTGGTTGGACAAAGGGACAGGTGGACAGCTTCCCAGAGATTCCTACCACAGGTGCAGTGCATGGTCTGAGAGGAGACTGGGTCGTGTACAAAACCGAGAAGGTTGCTCCCATGTCTAAAATGAAGTCGGTAGGACACCCTCCCACCTTTAGGGTTACCCGAAGCTCACAGTGGGAGATAGTTAGTAAGGGTTTTAGCCCGGGGCACTGTCACTCCAAATCGTTCCCAGGTGAGGGCCCCTCCTAGTATGCTTGTAGAGTGGCAGACTGAGGCCGACCCTTTGTAGCCTCAGGACATTCTCATTTCCAGTGTCCACACTTCTTGCAGTAAGCACATTGATCTGATCCCAGGGGTGGCCATGCCCTGCATTCTGGGCCCGTCTCCCTCTTTGCTCCCTGCCTCTTTTCTGGGCTGAAGGGGATAAGGCAGCAACCAGCAGGGCCGCCTTTTACTTCATTTTTTGTTTCTCTTTTTGTTCTGCTGCTTGGTCTCTGTTATTATAGACCTTGAAGGCAATTTCAAGCAGCTGTCCTATAGACATCCCCAGCTTGTGCTCCACCTTTTGCAGCTTCTTCTGAATGTCAGGGGCACTCTGGGAGATGAAGGTCATATTCAAAAGCCTGGAGTTATTGGGGGCCTTGGGGTCCATGTCAGTGTACTAGCGAAATGCATCTGTTCACCCTCTTAAGGAAGGTAGAGGGATCTTCTTTCTCTCCCTGAATGACTTCTCTGACCTTTTGTAAGCTTTTAGGCTTAGGGTACCCATTCCTTAATCCAACAATTACACAATCTAAATATAGCTGAAGCCTGTTTTTCCCTATCGCACTGTTACGGTCCCATCCTGGTTCCCAAACAGGAATTGCTTCTATCCCTGGAGGCCCAGTCTCACTGGTGGGATCTAGGTCATGTAACCTATCGGCTTCTTTCTGAGCTTGTTCTAACACCATATGGTGTTTTTCTGAGGTTAACAAGGTGATGAGGAATGTCTGTATGTCTGCCCAGGTAAGACGGTGAGTAGAGAAAATAGAAAGGAATAGTTTAGCCATTTGGTTTGGATCACTCTGGTAAGGAGGAGTATGACCCTCCCAGTTATATAAATCAGAAGTTGAGAGCAGAGTATACACTAACATTGGTCTCCATGGCTGTCCATCTACATCTACTCCAGCTGGAACTTCTCTTAGGGGGTATTGCACTTCCTGAACTTCCAGGGTACCCTCACCAAAAACAGTACCCTGGCAGGTACGAGAAGGGGAGACGATACCTGAAGCCAAATCTACACCATCTGTTCTCTCTGCTTCTTTTCCCTTTTCAACTGCCGGTGGGCTGGCTGCACTAGTATCAAACTCGGCTGCTTCAGGGAGGGTCTCGTCACTCTCCTTTAGGCTGATCCTCCGGCTGAAGCGGTGCCTCCTCTGTCTGAAGGCGGAGTAGCTGAAGCAGCGACTGGGACCCATCCTTCTAAAAAGGAGTTCTTGGGAGAGGAATCAGGAAGCACTTGGGCTTTGCTTCCCCTGAAAAAGAACCTGGTTAGAGGGGTTTAGGGTTTGGTAAACAGACATGAAACCTTGGATGTAGGGGACTACATCCCACTTTTTTTCTCTTTTACAGAACAGATCAACCTGCAGAATCGTGTTAAAGCCCAGAGACCCAAATTGTGGACACTGTTCCTGGTCTCCTAATTGATATTGAGGCCAAACATTATTACATGAAAATACCATCTTCTCCTTAGTCATAGGTTCATAGCTATACCTTTTCCAATTTGCTAGAATACACCTTAAGGGGGACTTAGCAAGGATGGATGAGCCTCCCCCCAAATTGGGTGTTCTTTGTAAACACTTCGTGGTTATTGACACAGAATAATTTTCTTCTCAGCCTGATGATGATTAATTACACAGTCTACCTGGAAGTCTACCTCTTCTCTAACTAAACTTAATTCTGCCAGAAGCCCCCTAATCCCTACCCTGGGTCCCCAACACCCCTCGAGGCATTTCTCTAAGATGACCTGGGCATGGTAGACTGCCAATGACCTATGGAACCGATTGTCACAATTAAAGAACGGGGACCAAAAATATTCACGAATCTGAAGACAAGTTTTGTACAAATAAGGATTAACACAATGACAAAGACGACATAAGATCTCCTCAGCCTCACACAGACAATCACACTGGTATGCACACAGCTCACACATATACACACTCAGCTCCTTGGCCAGCCTCACATTCATTCTTGTCAATCTCAACCTCCCAGACAATCCCTGGATGACAGAGGTAATCTTGACAGCCTTGGCAGTCTCAACCTACCAGGCAATCCTTAGATGACAAAGGTAATCTTGACAGCTGAAAGCTCATTCGCACATCTGAAAACCAAGACTCTAGAGTCACCAGGATCCCCTTTTGCAATCCTACTCATACGGTCAGTCATCTGAAGCACCACTCGCTCCAGAAACCAAGGGTTCAGGCTTCCTTTAAGCCTGCCCTATCTGCCCTAGCCCTGAGCACAACATGGAGAAAAACCACAGACTCACCCTTTGGGGATTTTTCCTAAGCTGATCTTGCTTTTACTCACCTTGTTCAGGGTGGCTGGGGACTGGCGGTGCTGTTGCAGATGCGCGGACTGGCTGATGGCCTCCCTGGAAGTGAACAGGACCTCCTGCAGCTGCTTTACTGGGAGGGCTGTCGGTCAGTCCAAGACCCCACCCTGGGGCTGCCCCGTCTCAAGTGGCTTGGCCCCACATTAGGCGCCAAAATTTGTTACCGCAAAACATGGGTTTGAATCACCCGCTGCAAAGCCAATACTGAGACGGCGGTGAGGTGAGCATCAAGAGGGTTTTATTATATGCTGGTATACAAGAGACAGAGGGGAATGGGCTCCTCCAAAATCTGTCTGTCTCTCAAAGACTGACCAGAAGATTTTATAGGGCTAGGGCTTAGGCTTGAAGAATCTGGAGATAGGCAGTTCTCCTTTGAGGGGGCATGTTGACCACATTTCAAACATGTTATCCTTCTGTGGGTATTCTTAGAGGCTGTCTGATGCCATCCTGGTTTTGGGTCACAAGATGGGCCCAAATTGTCTAGTTGTCTAGTCCCAGATCTTATTGATTGCTGTTCTGCTTCTTCAACAGGAACATAGGTTAATTTTAAAATTCATAGAATCACGGAGAAAGAGAGAGGGAAGGGAGGAAACAAACCACAAATCACAAAATCACCAGTGTATGTAAAAGCTAACTATGCAAACCGTGCAGAAACAAAGCTACAATGCCCAGGTTGCTATGCCCCTATAGTCTCTTTCTTATGCTGCCCCTTTCAATAATATCTGCAACCTAGCCTCCACTGGAGAAGAAAACAGGTTTGGAGGTCTCTAAAAAAGCCCCGTACTCAGAGAATTGTCACAATTTGACCTTTGTGGCAGTTCCCTGGAAAAGCCACAATCACAAGGCTTAATTTTATTTGCACTGATACAGAGCTTATTCAGTGAGAAAAATCTTATTCCAAGGGTGTTAGCTAAAACCAATCAATGGCAATTGATTAACATTACCGCTGCATGAGGCAGTGTTATGGATTGAATTATGCCCCCTCAAAGTATGTGTTGAAATTCTAGCCCTTATGTCTGGGGATGTAATCTTGTTTGGAAATAGGGTTTTCTTTGTTACTTTAATGGGGCCATATCAGAGTTGGGTGTATCCTACACCTAATCGCTTCAGAGTTATAAGGAACAGCATAGACGTAGAGACAAGAAACACAAAAAGGGGAAGGCAGGTGCATGTGAAGATTGAAAAGGAACTGAGGAATGCCAGGGTTGGGTTGTAGAAGCTGAAAAAGACAAGAATCTCCTCCCACAGTCAACAGAAAGAGGGCCTTTCACTGCAGCCAGTGCCCCAAAATTGAACTGCTAGCCTCCTAAACCAAACCAAAACCCACTTCCTTCAAGTCAATTCTGACTCATAGTGACACATAGGGTTTCCAAGGCTGTGAATCTCTATGGAAGCAGACTGCCACGTCTTTCTCCTGGTGGGTTTGAACCACTGACCTTTTGGTTAGCAGTCGATCACTTTAACTACAGTGCCACCAGGGCTCCTTAGCCTCCTAAACTGTGAATAAATAAATTTCTCTTCTTTATAACCACCCAATTGTGGCATTTGCATTACAGCAACACTAGGATACTAAGACAGGCAGCAAAACCAGACGGAACAAAAAAGAAGCTTGCCAAAACAAGTTAAAAAGGAAAACTGGGAAATAAGATGTCTCTAAGGACTTCAAAATGTTCCAAAATAATCCCAGTAATCTAGAATGTGGCATGCATTTGCAAGGGTATGTCAATGCTCTGGAAGATTTGAGAAAGCCCAAATCTCTCACCTCTGACTGATCTTGAGGCTTTGCACAAACAGGAATTGAAAGCTAAGATAAAGTTGTAAACTGCCAGAACATTGAAGGTGTTCCACAAAACGCAGAGTCCCTCAGCAAAGGGTGGGAGACTTATTGGTTCATGGCATTTAATAAAGTCTCTGCCAATCATTAGCTGACCATGAAGCTAACCAAGCAGAGAATTGACTACCAACAACAAATACAGAACAGACATTATGGAATTAATCCAAGAAAATCACCAAACACCACCACTACAACAAAAATAAAAACATAACAAACCTTGGGAAGGATGGATCTGATAGTCAGAATTTCCACATTATATTATATAACCAGTTCTGAACAACAACAGCAAAAAAATATGAATCATTCAAAAAAAACAGGAAAGTATAGCCCATACCCAGGAAAAATGAAGTCAATAGAAACTCTCTGAGAAATCCCAGATTTTGAACATGCTAGAAAAGACTTTAAAATAGCTGGTATAATTATGGTCAATGATCAAAAGAAAACCAAGTCTAATAAATTAAAGGAAAGTATTAGAAGGATGCCTTGCCATATGAAGAATATCAATAAAGCAATATAAAATAATTAAAAGACCAAGTAGAAATTATGGAGTTGAAAAGTACAATAAGTGAAATGAAAAAATTTACCAGAGGCCCTCAAGAGCAGATTTGAGTTGAAAGAAAAAAAATAATAAATAAAATTTTAGATGAGTTGAGATTATCCATTCTGAGTAAATGAAAAAGAATGAATATAACAGTTCATCATAGACCTGTGAAACGCCATTAAGTGTAACACATGGGTAATAGGAATCGCAGAATGAGAAGAAAGCAGAAAAAATATTTGAAAGAATGACTGAATACTTCCCAAACTTAATGAAAAAAAATTAATCTACACATCAAAAAGCTCATCAAACTTCAAGTAGGATAAACTCAAAAAGATCCACACCTAAATATATCAGAGTCAAAGTGTGAAAAGACAAAGAATCTTGAATATAGCAAGACAAAACATATCTTATAAAGGATCCTCAGTGAGATTAATAGCTGACTTCTCATCAGAAACTTGGAGATCATGAGGCAGTGGAACGACACATTCAAAATGCTTAAAGAAAAAGACTCAACCAAAATTCCTATAGCCAACAAAACTACTCTTCAAAAATGAAAGTGAAATTAAGACATTCTCATAAAAGCAAAAAAAAAAAAAAAGAGAGAGAGAGAATTTGTCACTAGGAGAACAACTGTATAAGAAATACTAAGGGGAGTCCTTCGGGATGAAATGAAAGGACACTAAACAGTAACTCAAATCCACACAAAGAAATAAAGAGCACTGGTAAAGGTTACTACATAGGTAAGTGTAAAAGACAGTATTTTTTTTAAAATAATTCTTTGTTCTCCTGATCTAAAAGATAAATGCATAAAGCAGTAATTATAAAACACTATTAATGAGGTTATAAAGAAGTAATATGTATGAAAGTAATAACACAAAGGAGCAGGAAGGAAATGGAGCTATTTTAGACCCCATCGGATACAATTAAAATCAATTTGATATTAGTCTAAACTAAATTTTATAAATTGTTAGTGGTAATCCCAAGGGAAACTACTAAGAAAATAACACAAAAATACATACAATGACAAAGGAATTAAGATGGTGCAGTAATAAATATTTATTAAACACAAAAGAGGCAGTCATTGAGGAATTGAGGAATAAAAAACACACAAAACCATAGAAAACAAATAGTAAAATGGGATTTGTATATCCTACCTTACCAGTAATTATATTAGTAAATGGATTAAACACTCCAATAAAAAGGCAGAAATTGAGGTGGAGCCAACAAGGCACTACAGACAGAAGCACCACACTGTCTCTCTACAACAAAGACCTGAAAAGACTAAGTAAAATATATACAAATATCAATCCTAGAACCCTAAGCATCAAATGAAGGGATAAAGAACTCAGTCAAGCACCAAATGAAATAAGAAACTGATGGAAAACAGAGAATGAGGACAGCTATGGAGTGGAGTCCTCTGCTAACTAACACAGCATGGGTTTGCCATCTTGGACCTCAGCCACCAAGAATGGTGAACAGGGAGTATGAGAAGGCAACTTCACAGAGCTCCCAACAGGAAGCAGAGCACCTGGTAACCAGAGATACATGCTTTCCGACCCCCTACCCTTCTCTCTACATGGCCTCCACCACTTTCCAACAGGCCATGGTCGCATGGCCAGAGAGACACCAGCCTGGCTCTACCCTTCCCTCACTGGTCAGCTCCTTCAATGTCATTTTTTGTTCTGTTTTGTTATTGTTTTTTGGCTCTTTTTTTTCTCTCTCTCTCTCCCTTCCTTCCTTTCATTTCTCCCGCCCAGCTAGCCCCATATGCTGTCCTTGCTCCTTCTTGACAGGCTGTGCCACACTGCTTGGGTAGAGAGCCACCAGCACACGGCCTCCCCAGGTCCACCCCCCCCCCCACTGGCCAGCTCCTTTATCAGCATTTTGTTGTTGTTACTGTGTTTTTTGCTTTTGTTTGTTTCTTCTCTTTCTCTCCCTTCCTTTCCTTTTTCCTGATCAACCAGCCCCATGTGCCATCCCTGTCTCTTCTTGACAGGCTGTGCCATGCCACCTGGCTAGAGAGACACCAGCACACAGCCTTCCTGAGTCTGCGTCAACCACCAGCTGGCTCCTTCAGCACCTTTTTTGTTTTGTTTTGTTTGTTTTTTCTTTCTTTTTTGTTGTTGTTTCTTCTGTCTCTCTCCCTTCCTTCCTTAACTTTCTCCCATCCACCTAGCCCCGTGCACCACTACCCACCCTTCTTAACAGGCTGCACTGTACCACTCAGCTAGACAGCCCCTGGCACACAGCCTCACCACATCTGTGCTGCTCCCACAGGCAGGCTCCCTCAACACCATTTTTTTTCTTCATCTTTCTGCTTCTCCCTCCCATCTAGGCCCTGCACTGTCTCTGCCCTTTCCTGATGGACCATGCTGTTCCACCCAGCAAGAAAGACATCAGCTCGCTGCTACCCCAATTCCACCCTGCCCCCAATGGCCAACTCTCCCAGCACCATATATATTATTTTTGTTGCTGCTGTTTTTGTTTTTCTTGCTTGGTCTGTTTGTTTCTTCTGTCTCTTTCTCTTCTTTCCTTTCTTCTGCCCACCTAGCCCTGTGCACCCACCACTCCCCTTCTCAACAGACTGATTCACATCTCTCAGCTGGAGACCCACCAGCACATGCCTCACCAGGTCTGCCCCACCTCCACCTACCAAATCCTACATGTCACTATTTTATTTACTTTTTTTCACCTCTGTTTCTCTCTCTTCTTTCTCTCACCCACATAGCTCCACACATTGGATCCACTTCCTTTTCACCTGTCTGCACCACACATCAAGCACCACACCCTTGAGCAGCACCAGCACAGACCACAAGACCCCATCCTTCACTGCCCCCCAGCCCTGAACCACTGGCCCCAGTATGTGCTGCCAATGACCCATTTCCATCCCCCCACCCACTGGACCTGCCCTGTTGCACTATAGCTAAGCCACCAGCCCTATCCAGCTGGACAAGGTGGTAAGAAGTATCATGCCCATGGATGAGCAAGCAACAAAGCAAGCACAGCCACCTGCCCAGATAAAAGCAAATAAAACAAAAATTCAGGATGAAACAAAGAAATCTATAATCAATAAACAAAGAAAATAACTCCTGAATGTCCTGAAGACAGCAGACAATATTAAAACATATATGTATGTATGTATGTACATATATATATATATATATATATATATATATATACACACAAAAAAACCAAACCCAGTGCCATCAAGTCTATTCTGACTCATAGCAACCCTATAGGACAGGGTAGAAATGCCCCATAGAGTTTCCAAGGAGCGCTTCTTGGATTCAAACTGCCGACCCTTTGGTTAGGAGCCGTTGCACTTAACCACTATGTCACCAGGGTTTCCATATATATATATATATATATATATATATATATATATATATATATATATATATATATATATATATATATATATATATATATATATATATATATATATATATATATATATATATGGGACAGGATGGTTCCAGAAAGCGACCAAAATAAAACACCAGATGACCTTCTGGTGGAAGAAAAGGCACTGGAACTTCCTGACAGAGAACTCAAAACTCTAATATTCTGGGGTACACAAGAGGTGAAGAAAAACACGAACAAAAATAAGGAAAAAATAGACGAAATCATGGAAAATACATATAAAGTCAGGGAAAACACAGACGAAACAATGGAAGAGTTCAGGAAAATAATAACATGAACAAAATGTCAAAATAAACAAACAACTAGAAATCATACAAAAACAGCCATTAGAAATCCAAAAGGTAAACAACGAGATTTCAGAAATGTACAATGCAACAGGTTTGAGGAGCAAATTTGAAACAATGGAAGACAAGATCAGTGAAATTGAAGACAAATTCTTGGATATAACTTTGAGGAAAAATAAGAGAAAAGAATGAAGAAAGCATGAGACAGATGTCAGATACAATCAAAAGCAAAAATTTGCCTGTGATCAGAATTCCAGAACAGGGAGAGAAAACTGAAAACAGAGAGGAACATAAAGATTTGCTGACAGAAAACTTCCCTAATATGAAAGATGAAAAGCTGACCATCCAAGAAGCTAAATGAACCCCATATAGGATAGATTCCCAAAGAATATCACTAAGACATATAGTCACGCTTGTTAAAACCAAAGACAAAGAAAGAATCTTGATAGCAGCTCAAGCAAAACAAAAAGTCACATACAAAGGGGAAACAGTAAGATTAAGCTTGATTACTCAGCAGAAGCCATGCAGGCAAGAAGACATTAGGATGACATATATAAAACTTTGAAAGAAAAAAATTGCCACCCAAGAATAATATATTCTGCAAAACTCTCCATGAAATATGATGGGGAAATTAGGACATTTCCAGATAAACAAAGGAAATATATAAAAATCAAACCAAACGTACAAGAATTATTAAAGGGAGTCCTTCAGGTATTTTTTTTTCAGGTAGGAAACAAAAAACATCAGACAACAACCTGAATCTAAGACACAGGACAATTTCAGCCAGATACAAACTTAGATGATGAACTCTCCAGGATAAAACAAAACTAAAATATTTACAACAAGGAACCAGAGGTGTCAATTGGTAATTGACAACAATGTCAAAACAAAAAAAGAGGAAAAAAACGATGTTGGTATAGAACTTTCAAATGGAGAGGGAGTCAAGGTAATATCAAGTATTAGAAGATTGGCTTAAATTTAGGAAGATAGCGGTAAATTTCGAGGTAACCAAAAAGAAAGTTAACAAACCTACTCTTCAAAGTAAAAAAGAAAAACCTAACATCTCAGTAAATACAAAATCTACAAAAATGAAAGAAATGAAAAAAAAAATCCACGAACAAAGGGAATTAAGCACAGGTGAATAAGAGGAACAAAGGAAACATCAGCACCACACAAAAAAAACTACAAAATGACAGAAATAAACTCACACTTATCAATAATCATGCTGAATGTAAACAGCTTAAAAGCACCCATAAAAAGGCAGAGAGTGACAGAATGGATAAAAGAAAACAGGGTCCATCAAGATGCTGTCTACAAGAGACACGCCTTAGAAAAAGACACACAAATACATTAAAATCAAAAGATGGGAAAAAAATATGAAGCAAACAGCAACCAAAAACAAACAGTAGTGGCAATACTAATATCAGATAAAGTAGACTTAAAAACAAAATCCACCATCAAAGACAAGGAAGGTCATTATATAATGATTAAAGGGACAATTCACCATGAGGACATAACCATAATAAACATCTATGTACCCAATGACAGGGCTTCAAAATAGATAAAACAAACTCTAACAGCACTGAAAAGAGAAATTGACAATTCCAGAATAATACTAGGAGACTTCAACATACAACTCTAAATAAAGGACAGACCATTTAGAAAGAAATTCAACAAAGATACAGAAGATCTAAAGTCCACAACCAACCAACTTGACCTCACAGACATATACAGAGCACTCCACCCAACAGCCCCAAATTACATTCTTTTCTAATGCACATGAATATTCTCCAGAATAGACTACATCTTAGGCTACAAAGCAACCCTCAACAAAATCCAAAATACTTACATAATACAAAGTACCTTCTCTTATCAAAATGCAATAAAAGTTGAAATTAATAACAGGAAGAGCAAGAAAAAAATAATCAAATACATGGAAGCTGACTAACACTTTGCTTAAAACCACTGGGTAATAGAAGAAATCAAAGATGGAATTTAAAAACTCCTAGAATCAAACAAGAATGAAAATACAGCATACCAAAACTTCTGGGACACAGCAAAGCC
Organism: Elephas maximus indicus; assembly: GCF_024166365.1. Classification (NCBI taxonomy): domain Eukaryota; kingdom Metazoa; phylum Chordata; class Mammalia; order Proboscidea; family Elephantidae; genus Elephas; species Elephas maximus. The sequence continues at coordinate 169,951,147 of NC_064821.1, read as the reverse complement.
AGGGCTCAGAGGAAAATTTATAGCAATAGATGCACACATCAAAAAAGAAGGGACAAAAAAATTAGCTATACAAATCAAATAGAAAGAAAACAGTAAAAGAAGCCCACAGCTGCCAGAAGAAAGATCAGAGAACAAATAAATGAAATAGAGAATAGAAAAACAACAGAAAAAAAAATCAGAAAACCAAAAGTTTGTTCTTTGAAAAGATCAGCAAAATCGACAAACCATTGTCTAAACTGACAAAAGAACAGGAGAGGAAAAAAAAATAAGCCAAAGAAGAAATGAAATGGGGGATAATACAACAGACCCAACTGAAATAAAAGGATGATAACAGAGTATTATGAAAAACTATATTCCAACAAATTTGAAAACCTAGAGGAAAAAGACAAATTTCTAGAAATACACTACCTATATAAACTGACACAAATTGAGGTAGAAAATCTGAACAGACCCACAACAAGAGATTGAAAAGGGGAGGGGGGGAACTCCCAACAAAAACAAGTCCTGGCCCAGAAGGCTTCACTGGAGAATTCTACCAAACATTTAGAGAAGAGCTTGCATCAGAACTACCCAAACTACTTCAGAACATAGAAAAGGAATGGATAATTCCAAATTCATTCTATGAAGCCAGCATAAACCTGATACCAAAACCAGACAAAGACATCACCAAAAAAAAAGAAAATAGCAGACCAATATCTCTCATTAATATAGATGCAAAAATTCTCAATATAATTCTAGCCAAAAGAATTCAGCATTGTATAAAAAAAATACACCCCTACTGTCTTAGGCTGGGTTCTCTAGAGAAGCAAAACCAGTAAAGTATATAAATACATATAGAAAGGAAATTTATATGAAGGAAACAGCTCATTAGATTGTACAGGCTGGAACATCCCAAGTCCATGAATCACGATAGAGGCTTCTAATTCACATAGAAGCAGGGACTGGTGAACCCAAGATCAGCAGGTTGGAGAGCAGGGCACTTGCTCACAGGCTGTGAAGATCAAAGAATCCCAAGATTGCAGGCAAGACCGCAAGGCTTCTCCTGATTCACGTAGCTACAGGGGCTGATGAATCCAAGATAAGCAGATCAGAAAGCAAGGCTCTTACTCACAGACTGTGAAGATCAATGAATCCCAAGAACAGCAGATAAGCTGATAGCTCAAGTCCAAGACTGGAGGTCAGACGAGGAGGCATCCGCAGAATCCAGAGTGAGCAAAAAGCCAGAATGTCTCCTTATATTGGGATGCAAACCACTCCCCCAAGGAAACTCCCTTTCAACTGATTGGCTGCTCACAGCAGATCCCATGATAAGAGTGATCACATATAAACACTGAGAATCACGGCCCAGCCAAGGTGACACACAATCTTAATCTTCACAGTCCACCCCTTATCAATTTGGCAAATGTATGCTGTTGCTGTTGTTGTTAGGTGCCATACAGTTGGGTCCAACTCATAGCGACCCTATGCACAACGGAACGAAACACTACCCGGTCCTGCGCCATCCTTACAATAGTTGTTATGCTTGAGCTCACTGTTGCAGCCACTGTGTCAATCCACCTCATTGAGGGTCTTCCTCTTTTCCACTGACCCTGTACTCTGCCAAGCATGATGTCCTTCTCCAGGGACTGATCCCTCCTGACAACGTGTCCAAAGTATGTAAGATGCAGTCTCACCACCCTTGCTTCTAAGGAGCATTCTGGTTGTACTTCTTCTAAGAGAGATGTGTTCATTCTTCTGGCAGTCCATGCTATATTCAATATCCTTTACCAACACCACAATGCAAAGGCGTCAACTCTTCTTCGGTCTTCCTTATTCATTGTCCAGCTTTCACATGAATATGATGCGATTGAAAATACCATGGCTTGGGTCAGGAGCACCTTAATCTTCAGGGTGACATCTTTGCTCTTCAACACTTTGAAGAAGTCCTTTGCAGCAGATTTGCCCAATGCAATGCGTCTTTTGATTTCTTGACTACTGCTTCCATGGCTGTTGATTGTGGATCCAAGTAAAATGAAATCCTTGACAACGTCAATCTCTTCTCCGTTTATCATGATGTTGTTCATTGGTCCAGTTGTGAGGATTTTTGTTTTCTCTATGTTGAGGCGTAATCCATACTGAAGGCGGTGGTCTTGGATCTTCATTAGTCAGTGCTTCAAGTCCTTTTCACTTTCAGGAAGCAAGGTTGTGTCATCTGCATAACGCAGGTTGTTAATGAATCTTCCTCCAATCTTGATGCCCCGTTCTTCTTCAGAGACTCCAGCTTCTCATATTATTTGTTCAGGATACAGATTAAACAGGTATGGTGAAAGAATACAACCCTGACGCACACCTTTCCTGACTTTAAAACACTCAGTATCCCCTTGTTCTGTCCGAACAACTGCCTCTTGATCTATGTAAAGGTTCCTCATGAGCACAATTAAGTGTTCGGGAATTCCCATTCTTCTCAATGTTATCCACAATTTGTTATGACCCACACAGCTGAACGCCTTTGCATAGTCAGTAAAACACAGGTAAACATCCTTCCGGTATTGTCTGGGTTCAGCCAGGATCCATCTGACATCAGCAATGATATCCCTGGTTCCACATCCTCTTCTGAAACCAGCGTGAATTTCTGGCAGTTCCCTGCCGATATACTGCTGCAGCCGTATTTGAATGATCTTCAGCAAAATATTGGTTGTGTGTGATATTAATGATATTGTTCTATAACTTCCACATTCAGCTTGATCACTTTTCTTGAGAATAGGCATAAATATGGGTCTCTTCCAGTCAGTTGGCCAGGAAGCTGTCTTCTGTATTTCTTGGCATAGATGAGTGAGCACCTCCAGCGCTGCATCTGTTTGTTGAAACATCTCAATTGATATTCCATCAATTCCTGGAGCCTTGTTTTTCACCAATGCCTTCAGAGCAGCTTGAACTTCTTCCTTCAGTACCATCGGTTCCTGATCATATGCCACCTCTTGGAATGGGTAAACATCGACTAATTCTTTTTGGTTTAATGGCTGTGTATTCCTTCCATCTTCTTTTGATGCTTCCTGCGTCGTCTAATATTTTCCCCCGTAAATCCTTCACTATTGCAACTCGAGGCTTGAATTTTTTCTTGAGTTCTTTCAGCTTGAGAAACGCCGAGGGTGTTCTTCCCTTTTGGTTTTCCATCTCCAGCTCTTTGCACACGTCATTATAATACTTTATTTTGTCTTCTCGAGAGGCCCTTTGAAATCTTCTGTTCAGTTCTTTTACTTCACCAATTCTTCCTTTTGCTTTAGCTGCTCGACACTCAAGAGCAAGTTTCAGAGTCTCCTCTAACATCCACCTTGGTCTTTTCTTTCTTTCCTGTGTTTTCAATGACCCCTTGGTTTCTTCATGGATGATGTCCTTGATGTCATTCCACAACTCATCTGGTCTTCGGTCACTAGTGTTCAATGCGTCAAATTTATTCTTGAGATGGTCTCTAAATTCAGGTGGGATATATTCAAGGTCATATTTTGGCTCTCGTGGACTTGCTCTGATTTTCTTCGGTTTCAGCTTGAACTTGAATATGAGCAATTGATGGTCTGTTCCACAGTCGGCCCCCGGCCTTGTTCTGACTGATGATATCGTGCTTTTCCATCATCTCTTTCCACAGATGTAGTCAATCTGATTTCTGTGTGTTGCATCTGGTGAGGTCCATGTGTATAGTCCCCATTTATGTTGGTGAAAGAAGGTATTTGCGATGAAGAATTCATCGGTCTTGCAAAATTCTATCATTCGATCTCTGGCATTGTTTCTATCACCAAGGCCATATTTTCCAACTACTGATGCTTCTTCTCTGTTTCCAACTTTTGCATTCCAATCGCCAGTAAATATCAATGCATCTGGATTGCATGTTCGATCAATTTCAGACTGCAGCAGCTGATAAGAATCTTCTATTTCTTCATCTTTGGCCCTCGTGGTTGGTGTGCAAATTTGAATAATAGTCATATTAACTGGTCTTCCTTGTAGGCATATGGATATTATCCTATCACTGGCAGCATTGTACTTCAGGATAGATCTTGAAACGTTCTTTTTGAGGATGAATGCAACACCATTTCTCTTCAAGTTGTCATTCCCCGCATAGTAGACTATATTATTGTCTGATTCAAAATGATCAATACCAGTCCATTTCAGCTCACTAATGCCTAGGATATTGGTGTTTATGTATTCCATTTCATTTTTGACTATTTCCAATTTTCCTAGATTCATACTTTGTACATTCCAGGTTCAGATTATTAATGGATGTTTCCAGCTGTTTCTTCTCATTTTGAGTCATGCCACATCAGTGAACGAAGGTCTCGAAAGCTTTACTGCATCCATGTCATTAAAGTCGACTCTACTTTGAGGAGGCAGCTCTTCCCCAGTCATCTTTTGAGTGTGTTCCAACCTGGGGGGCTCATCTTCCAGCACTATATCAGACAAAGTTCTGCTGCTATTCATAAGGTTTTCACTGGCTAATGCTTTTCAGAAGTAGAGTGTCGGGTCCTTCTTCATAATCTGTCTTAGTCTGGAAGCTCAGCTGAAACCTGTCTTCCATGGGTGACCTTGCTGGTATCTGAATACCGGTGGCATAGCTTCCAGCATCACGGCAACATGTAAGCTCCCACAGTACAGCATACTGACAGACACTTGGGGGGCTTTGTATGTGCACATCAAATATTTTTGTTGTTGTCAGTTATGAAATGTAAGATGTAAATGGGATAGTGCATTTTTGATTGTATGTGTGATAGTTGCATCATGTTAGGGGCAAGTATGACTTTATATTTTTTTATTCAGAGATTATGTATGGTTTAAGGAGATGTGCACATTTGCCTCCCAGGTGTCTGTCAGTTTGTCGTATTGTGGGGGCTTGTGTGTTGCTGCGATGCTGGAAGCTATGCCACCGGTATTCAGATACCAGCAAGGTCACCCATGGAAGACAGGTTTCAGCTGAGCTTCCAGACTAAGACAGACTAGGAAGAAGGACCTCGCAGCCTACTTCTGAAAAGCACTAGCCAGTGAAAACCTTATGAATAGCAGCAGAACTTTGTCTGATATAGTGCTGGAAGATGAGCCCCCCAGGTTGGAACACACTCAAAAGATGACTGGGGAAGAGCTGCCTCCTCAAAGTAGAGTCAACCTTAATGATGTGGATGGAGTAAAGCTTTTGGGACCTTCATTTGCTGATGTGGCACGACTCAAAATGAGAAGAAACAGCTGGAAACATCCATTAATAATCTGAACCTGGAATGTACAAGGATGAAGCTAGGAAATTTGGAAATCGTCAAAAATGAAATGTAACGCATAAACATCGATATCTTAGGCATTAGTGAGCTGAAATGGACTGGTATTGATCATTTTGAATCAGACAATAATATAGTCTACTATGCGGGGAATGACAACTTGAAGAGAAATGGTGTTGCATTCATCCTCAAAAAGAACGTTTCAAGATCTATCCTGAAGTACAATGCTGCCAGTGATAGGATAATATCCATATGCCTACAAGGAAGACCAGTTAATATGACTATTATTCAAATTTGCACACCAACCACGAGGGCCAAAGATGAAGAAATAGAAGATTCTTATCAGCTGCTGCAGTCTGAAATTGATCGAACATGCAATCCAGATGCATTGATATTTACTGGCGATTGGAATGCAAAAGTTGGAAACAGAGAAGAAGCATCAGTAGTTGGAAAATATGGCCTTGGTGATAGAAACAATGCCAGAGATCGAATGATAGAATTTTGCAAGACCGATGAATTCTTCATCGCAAATACCTTCTTTCACCAACATAAATGGGGACTATACACATGGACCTCACCAGATGGAACACACAGAAATCAGATTGACTACATCTGTGGAAAGAGATGATGGAAAAGCACGATATCATCAGTCAGAACAAGGCCGGGGGCCGACTGTGGAACAGACCATCAATTGCTCATATTCAAGTTCAAGCTGAAACCGAAGAAAATCAGAGCAAGTCCACGAGAGCCAAAATATGACCTTGAATATATCCCACCTGAATTTAGAGACCATCTCAAGAATAAATTTGACGCATTGAACACTAGTGACCGAAGACCAGATGAGTTGTGGAATGACATCAAGGACATCATCCATGAAGAAACCAAGGGGTCATTGAAAACACAGGAAAGAAAGAAAAGACCAAGGTGGATGTTAGAGGAGACTCTGAAACTTGCTCTTGAGTGTCGAGCAGCTAAAGCAAAAGGAAGAATTGGTGAAGTAAAAGAACTGAACAGAAGATTTCAAAGGGCCTCTCGAGAAGACAAAATAAAGTATTATAATGACGTGTGCAAAGAGCTGGAGATGGAAAACCAAAAGGGAAGAACACCCTCGGCGTTTCTCAAGCTGAAAGAACTCAAGAAAAAATTCAAGCCTCGAGTTGCAATAGTGAAGGATTTACGGGGGAAAATATTAGACGACGCAGGAAGCATCAAAAGAAGATGGAAGGAATACACAGCCATTAAACCAAAAAGAATTAGTCGATGTTTACCCATTCCAAGAGGTGGCATATGATCAGGAACCGATGGTACTGAAGGAAGAAGTTCAAGCTGCTCTGAAGGCATTGGTGAAAAACAAGGCTCCAGGAATTGATGGAATATCAATTGAGATGTTTCAACAAACAGATGCAGCGCTGGAGGTGCTCACTCATCTATGCCAAGAAATACAGAAGACAGCTTCCTGGCCAACTGACTGGAAGAGACCCATATTTATGCCTATTCTCAAGAAAAGTGATCAAGCTGAATGTGGAAGTTATAGAACAATATCATTAATATCACACACAACCAATATTTTGCTGAAGATCATTCAAATACGGCTGCAGCAGTATATCGGCAGGGAACTGCCAGAAATTCACGCTGGTTTCAGAAGAGGATGTGGAACCAGGGATATCATTGCTGATGTCAGATGGATCCTGGCTGAACCCAGACAATACCGGAAGGATGTTTACCTGTGTTTTACTGACTATGCAAAGGCGTTCAGCTGTGTGGGTCATAACAAATTGTGGATAACATTGAGAAGAATGGGAATTCCCGAACACTTAATTGTGCTCATGAGGAACCTTTACATAGATCAAGAGGCAGTTGTTCGGACAGAACAAGGGGATACTGATTGGTTTAAAGTCAGGAAATTTGGGTTATATTCTTTCACCATACCTATTCAATCTGTATCCTGAGCAAATAATTTGAGAAGCTGGACTATATGAAGAAGAACAGGGCATCAGGATTGGAGGAAGACTCATTAACAACCTGCGTTATGCAGATGACACAACCTTGCTTCCTGAAAGTGAAAAGGACTTGAAGCACTTACTAATGAAGATCAAAGACCACTGCCTTCAGTATGGGTTGCACCTCAACATAAAGAAAACAAAAATCCTCCCAATTGGACCAATGAGCAACATCATGAAAAACGGAGAAAAGACTGAAGTTGTCAAGGATTTCATTTTACTTGGATCCACAATCAACAGCCATGGAAGCAGTAGTCAAGAAATCAAAAGACGCATTGCATTGGGTAAATCTGCTGCAAAGGACCTCTTCAAAGTGTTGAAGAGCAAAGATGTCACCTTGAAGACTAAGGTGCACCGGACCAAGCCATGGTATTTTCAATCGCATCATATTCATGTGAAAGCTGGACAATGAATAAGGAAGACCGAAGAATTGATGCCTTTGAATTGTGGTGTTGGCGAAGAATATTGAATATACGATGGACTGCCAAAAGAATGAACACATCTGTCTTGGAGGAAGTACAACCAGAATGCTCCTTAGAAGCAAGGATGGCAAGACTGCGTCTTACGTACTTTGGGCATGTTGTCAGGAGGGATCAGCCCCTGGAGAAGAACATCATGGTTGGCAGAGTACAGGGTCAGCGGAAAACAGGAAGACACTCAAAGAGGTGGATTGATACAGTGGCTGCAGCAATGAACCTAAGAATAAGAACGATTGTGAAGATGGCTCAGGACTGGGCAGTGTTTTGTTCTGTTGTGCATAGGGTCAGTATGAGTCGGAGCCGACTCGACGGCACCTAACAACAACAACGTACAAAGCAGAAATACTCATAACAATTACTGTCCTCATTTCTGCAACTGGTCATGTGGCTGTAACTCGTATTTAGAACTACCTTTTTCTACCACCCACTCAGTATTCTCTTTACCCTCAGCAAGCACCTCAGCTGGTCATGGTTCTTTGCCTGGTGGGGTAACCCAAACCTTCGTTACTGAAGGATCAAGCCATTAGTAGTCATGTCAAATTGGGTTGCTGTAGTTTTCCATTGACTTTAATCACAGGATATTGTAGTTCTAAGAGATGCCCTAAGGGATCTCCTGCATTCCAGACATACTCTTCTTTACCTCCATTATATGATATCAATCTGATTTCCTCTTTGGTAATCAGGATCAATCGCATCAGCAAGTACGGTAATTCCATCTTTGCCTATTGATCCAGAGGCATAAGGAGCTCAAAGTAACCAGGTGGCATTATTAGCTTCCAGTTCAATGGAATCAGTGATGTGTCTCCAGGTGGGAGCATTCCTCCCTTTTGAACTAAGCCCTCTAGTGCAGAACATAAAGTCATAGGGACAGGAAGCAAAAATGTTGTGAGTAGGTCACTAGGCGTAATAGTGAGAGGTACCACTCCCATTCCCACCCCCTTGATTCCTGGACCCATGAATCCTGGCTATGGCAGATACACCACCATATACTGGATTCTGGTTTAAAGAATATACAACCTCCTGGAGAACACTGCCCCAACCCTGCAAGGTATTGCCACCTAGCTGATGCTGTAATTGTGTCTTTAGAAGGCCGTTCCATCATTTTATCAAGCCAGCTGCTTCAGGATGATGGGAAACATGGTAAAATCAGAATTCCATAAGCATGGGCCCATTGCCGCACTTCATTTGCTGTGAAGAGAGTCCCTTGATCCAAAGCAATGCTGTGTTAAGACAGTGGTTAAGGCATTCTGTAAGTTCATGGATTGTAGTTTTGGCAGAAGCATTGCGTGCAGGGAAGGCAAATCCATATCCAGAGTAAGCATCTATTCCAGTCAAGACAAAACACTGCCCTTTCCATAATGGAAGTGGTCCAGTGTAATCAACTTGCCACCAGGTTGCCGGCTGATCACCTCAAGGGATGGTGCCATATTGGGGACTTACTGTTGATCTCTGCTGCTGGCAGATTGGACAATCAGCAGTGGCTGTAGCCAAGTCAGCCTTGGTGAATGGAAGACCATGTTGCTGGGCCCATGCATAACCTCCATCCCTAGCACCATGACCACTTTGTTCATGAGCTCATTGATCAATGATGGGAGTAGCTGGGGAAAAGGATGACTACTTTCCACAGAACGCGTCATCCTATCCACTTCAGGAAGGCCACTTATCCAGGGCCTCTTCCCTTTCCAGGTGAAGTTGTGATTTGTTTCTCCATCTTATTAAAAATGCCATTGGAATTTGGACTGAGATTGCATTGTATCTATAGATCACTTTGGGTAGAATAGATGTTTTCACAATGTTGAGTCTTCCTATCCATGAGCAAGGTATGTTTTTCTACTTATGTAGGTCTCTTTTGGTTTCTTGCAGCAGAGTCTTGTAGTTTTCTTTGTATAGATCTTTTACATCTCTGGTTAGATTTATTCTTAAGTATTTTATCTTCTGGGGAGCTATTGTAAATGGTATTGATTTGGTGATTTCCTCTTCGGTGTTCTCTTTGTTGGTGTAGAGGAATCCAACTGATTTTTGTATGTTTATCTTCTATCTTGCCACTTTGCTGAAATCTTCTATTAGTTCCAGTTGTTTTCTTATGGATTCTTTAGGGTTTTCTGTGTATAAGATCATATCATCTGCAAATAGAGATACTTACAATTCTTCCTTACCAATTTGGATGCCCCTTATTTCTTTTTCAAGCCTAATTGCTCTTGCTAGGACATCCAGCACGATGTTGAATAAGAGCGGTGATAAACGGCATCACTGTCTGGTTCCTGTTCTCAAGTGGAATGCTTTCAGACTCTCTCCATTTAGGATGATGTTGGCTGTTGGCTTCATATAAAAGCCCTTTATTATGTTGAGGAATTTTCCCTCTATTCCTATTGTGCTGAGAATTTTTATCATGAATAGATGTTAGACTTTGTCAAATGCCTTTTCTGCATCAATTGATAAGATCATGTGGTTCTTGTCTTTTGTTTTATTTATGCGATGGATTACACGGATTGTTTTCCTAATATTGAACCATCCCTGCATACCTGGTGTGAACCCCACTTGGTTATTGTGAAGCATTTTTTTTATACGTTGTTTAATTCTATTGACTAGAATTTTGTTGAAGATTTTTGCATGTAAGTTCGTGAGGGATATAAGTCTGTAAATTTTTTTTTGTGTGTGTGTGTGGTGTCTCTACCTGGTTGTGGTATCAGAGATATGCTGGCTTCACAGAATGAGATTTGGAGTATTCCGTCCTTTTCTATGCTCTGAAATACCTTTAGTAGTAGTGGTGTTAACTGTTCTCTGAGTGTTTGTAGAATTCTTCAGTGAAGCCATCAGGGCCAGGGCTTTTTCAGTTGGGAGTTTTTAAATTACCTTTTCAATCTCTTCTTTTGTTATAGGTTTATTTAGTTGTTCCAGCTCTGTTTGTTAGTTTAGGTGAGTAGTGTGTTTCTAGAAATTTGTCCATTTCCTCTAGGTTTTCAAATTTGTTAGAGTTCCATTTTTCATGGTATCTTGTTATGATTCTTTTAATTTCAGTTGGGCCTGTTGTGATATTGCTCATCTCATTTCTTACTGGGGTTGTGTGCTTCCTCTCCTGTTTCTCTTTTGTCAGTTTGGCCAGTGGATTATCAATTTTGTTGATCTTTTCAAAGAACCAGCTTTTGGTTTTGTTAACTGTTTCAATTGTTTTTCTGTTCTCTATTTCATTTAATTCTGCTCTAATTTTTATTATTTGCTTTCCTCTGGTTCCCAAGGGCTTCTTTTGCTTCTCTCTTTCTATTTGTTCAACTTGTAGGGTTGATTCTTTGATTTTGGCCCTTTCTGCTTTTTGGGTGTGTGCATTTATTGCTATAAATTGACTTCTGAGCACTTCTTTTGCTGTGTCCCAAAGGTTCTGGTAGGATGTGTCTTCATTCTCATTCAATTTTATGAATTTCTTTATTCCGTTCTTAATTTCTTCTATTACCCATTAGATTTGACAAGGGGTTGTTGAGTTTCCATGTGTTTGATTTTTTTCCTTGCTTTTTCTGTTATTGATTTCTACTTTTATGTCTTTATGGTCAGAAAAGATGCTTTGTAATATTTTGGATTCTGTTTAGGCTTGCTTTATGGTCCAATATGTGGCCTATTCTGGAGAATGTTCCATGTGTGTTGGAAAAGAAAGTATACTTGACTGCTGTTGGGTGGAGTGTTCTGTATATGTCTATGAGGTCAAGCTGGTTGATTGTGGCATTTAGATCTTCCATGTCTTTACTGAACTTCTTTCTGGATGTTCTGTCCTTCACTGAAAGTTGTGTGTTGAAGTCTCCTGTTATTATTGTGGAGCTGTCTTTCTCTCTTTTCAATGCTATTAGAGTTTGTTTTATGTATTTTGGAGCCCAGTCACTGGATGCATAAGTATTTCTTATGGTTATGTCCTCCTGATGTATTGACCCTTTAATCATTACATAATGCCCTTCCTTATTCTTTGTGGTGGATTTTACTTTAAAGTCTATTTTGTCAGAAATCAATATTGCCATTCCAGCTTTTTTATTTTTTGCTTGATTTATTTTTTTCCAATCTTTAAGTTTTAGTTTATTTGTGTCTTTAAATCTAATGTGTGTTTCTTGTAGGCAGCATATGGACAGATTGTGTTTTTTAATCCATTGTACCGCACCCTGATTCTATTTGTGATTTAGTACATTTACGTTCAGCATAATTATTGATAGGTATAAGTTTACTGCTGTCATTTCGCTGTCTTTTGTGTGTGTGTGTTGTTGACATTCTTATTTCCACTTAGCTCTTTGTGCTGAGCAGTTTTTCTTTATATGTTTTCTTTTCATCCCTTTCATTGTTGTTGATTTTGTATGTGTTGAGTCTTTATGCTTTTCTTTTTTTTTTATTTTGATGTGTAGGATTCTTACTTTCCTTTGTGGTTACCTTAATATTTACTTCTAATTTTCTAAGTTTAAAACAATCTTTTATTTCTTTATATCGCCTTGACTTCCTATCCATATGAAAGATCTATGACTACATTTTTTAGTCCCTCTTTTTTGTTTTAATGTTGTTATCTTTTACATAATGATGTCCCTGTTTCCCTATTTTGAGCATTTTAGCTTTGATTTATTTTTGTGACTTCCCTATGTGGGTTAGTATCTGGTTGCTCAGTCCTGTGTTCTAGTCTTGGGTTGTTATCTGATGTTATTGATTTTCTAACTGGAGGACTCCCTTTAGTATTTCTTGTAATTTTGGTTTGGTTTTTGCAAATTCCATAAACTTCTGTTTATCTGGAAATGCCCTAATTTTGCCATCATATTTGAGAGGCAGTTTTGCTAGATATGTACTTATTGGCTGGCATTTTTTTTTCCTTCAAGACTTTATATATGTCATTCCATTGCCTTCTTGTCTGCATGTTTTCTGCTTAGTAGTCAGAGCTTAGTCTTATTGACTCTCCTTTGTATATGGCTTTTCCTTTATCCCTAGCTGCTCTTAAAATTCTCTATCTTTGTTTATACCAAATTTGATTATAATATGTCTTTGTGACTCTCTTTTGGGATCTAACTTGTGGGGGGTTCGATGAGCATCTTGGTTAGATATCTTCTCATCTTTCACGATATTGGAGAAGTTTTCTGCCAACAAATTCTCTCTGTATTTTCTGTTATTCCCCCTGTTCCTCTTGATACAGTCTCACACAATTCGTAGGGTTTCTTTATTTTTTAAAATTCTTTTAGCTAATTTTTCATCAAATATGTTGGTGCTAGTGCTTTATCTTCAGTCTCACTAATTCTGACTTCCATTGCCTAAGTTCTGCTCCTATGACTTCATATTTTGTTATCAAATTCTGAAACTTTATTGTTAATCTTCTGGATTACTCTTTGTTTTCTCACTATGGATTCTTGCAGCCTATTAAATTTGTCATTATGCTCCTCTAATCTTCTTAAGCTCCTCTATTTCTTTATCTGTGCACTCTTTCACTTGTTCTGCATTTTTCCTGATCTCCTTCCTGATGTCTTGAAAAGTTCTGTATGTTAATCTTTTGTGTTCTGCCTCCAGTAATTCCAGAAAGTTTTCTTTATCTGAAAGATTTCCTGATTCTTTGTTTTGGGAGCTTGCTGAAGTCATCATGTTCTGCCTCTTTATGTGATTTGATATTGACTGTTGTCTCCAAGCCATCAATAAGTCACTGTATTTATTTTGTATGCTTTCTGTGTCCTAGCTTATTGTTTTTTGTTTGTTTGTTTTGATATGCCCACATAGGCTGCTCGAGTGATCTAGTTTGATTATTGATGCCTTTGAAGCTATAATGTCCTGTCACCAGGAAGTTAGAGCTCTTACTAGGTATGTGAGCCCAGGAGTGTGTTTACTTTTCTTGTACGGATTCAGCTCAGGTGTCCAGGTAGTTGGTCACCAAGTGTGTGGTGCAGGCTTTCACCTTCTGTTCAAGATGAGCAGAGGTGATTGGTGCAGGCACAAGTATCTGGCTGCAGAACAGGGTTACCAACTGAGCAAGGCAGGGGGCTGACAACCACCCCCACGTGTCTGTGAGGAGAGTGTGTCCCTGTCCCCTAGAGCACATAGGTTGGTGGGTTTTGCAGTTGGACTATGGGCACCCAGAGCTGTTAGCTGTAAGGACTGGGAGGCACCACTTATTCTTGGACCACTATTGCAGGTGTCTAGGTGGCATAGGTGAAGCCACCAGTTCTCAGGCCCCTGATGTGGGTAGGTGAGGCCCCTACTTAACAGGCAGAGCAGTGTCAAATGTCACAAACCTGCCTCTCCACCATATAGCTGAAACAGTTGAAGTTAGACTTCAGGTATATGCACTATTATACTGTGCTAATGAGGGCCTGTGGTGCTGAAATGAGCCCACATGGGTCTATGCAGGGGCCAAAGGTATTCAAAGTCCATGGACCCCTTATGCCTGTGCTGGGGAAAGGAGTTGTTTCTGCCCTGAGTTCTCAGCTTAGGTGAGCCAGCAGATTATTTTTCCCTGTTTGTTAATTTGTTCCCTCTCCAAGGCCGGGAGAATTGTTTAGAGCCTGTGGCAAGTCCTACTTCTGGCCAAGGGGACGTGGTAATCTCTGAAACCAGCTTGTACCCAGTGCAGACCAGGAAGGGGGCATGTCAGTGGGAGGGAGGTTTTTCTCAAAAAGGTGTTTTTTGATCTGCGTGTTAGGTTAGTCGCAAGTACTTATCTTTTGCTGGCTGAGTGTCACTTTTCACTGATTCTGGAAGCGTGAGTACACTCTCAGCCTCTCGGTCTCTCCCGATGTGGAAAACACATCTCAAACACCACTGCATGCCTCACTGCTGGCACCAGCGGATCCTGGCCTGCAGGGTGTTGGTTCCCACTGAGTCAGGTCTGGCAACTCCTCGCTACTTCTGAACTGTCTCTTTCTCCTCCTTCAGCTCAGTCCAATTCCTCAACTTTGCCTTTGATGTTCAGGTCTCCTAAGTTATCATCTATAATTGATTTACTTGTTTTTTCAGGTCTTTGTTGTAAAAGAGACCACAGGAAGAGTCTGGCTACTCCACCATCTTGGGCCCCTCCTCCTTTTTTTAAGTTGTGCTGTAAGTGAAAATTTACAGTCCAAGTTAGTTTCTTATACAAAAATCTATACACACATTGTTATGTGACCCTAGTTGCTCTCCCTATAATGTGACAGCACTCTCCTCAACTCCACCCCAAATTTCCCATGTCCATTCAACCAGCTCCTGTCCTTTTCTGCCTTCCCATCTCACCTCAGGACAGGAGCTGCCCATTTAGTCTCATGTATCTACTTGAGCTATGAAGCACAGTCTTCACAAGTATCATTTTATGGCTTCTAGTCCAGTCTAATCTTTGTCTGAAGAGTTAGCTTCGGCAATGGTTTTAGCTTTGTCATAACGGAGTCTGGGGGCCATATGTTCTGGGGTCCCTCCAGTTTCAGTCAGAACATTAAGTGAGGTCTTTCTACTAGAATTTGAGTTCTGCACCTCACTTTACTTCTGCTCCGTCAGGGACTCTGTTGGGCTCCCTGTCACGACAGTCATTTGTGGTAGCCTGGAACTATCTAGTGCCTCTGGTCTCAGACTGATGGGAATCTCTGGTTTATGCCTTTCTGACTCTTGGGAATATATTTTCCTTGTGTCTTTGGTGATCTTCACTCTCCTATGCTCCTGGTGGGTTAGGACCAATTGGTGAATCTTAAAGGGCCGCTCAATAGCTTTTAAGACCCCAGATGTCTCTCGCTAAAGTGGGATGCAGAACATTTTCTTAATAAAATTTATTCCACCAATTGACCTAGATGTTCCCTGAAACCATGGTCCCCACACCCCCGCCCCTGCTACTCTGTCCCTCGAAGAGCTGCTCGTATTCAGGAAACTTCTTAGCTTTTGGTTTAGACCAGTTGTACTGAATTTCCCTGTGTTCTGTGTTGTCCTTCCCTTCACCTAAGATAATTCTTTTCAGCTGTCTAGTTAATGAATTCCCCTCTCCCTTCCCCTGACCCTCATAACCATGAAAGAATGTTTTCTTCTGTGCTTAAATCTTTCCTTGAGTTCTTATAATATTGGTCTCATACAATATTTGTCCTTTTGTGACTGACAAATTTCACTCAACGTAATGTCTTCCAGATTCATCCATGTTATGAGATGTTTCGTGGATTCATCATTGTTCTTTACCATTGGGTAGTATTCCATTGTGTGAATTTACCATAATTTGTTTATCCATTCATCCACTGATGGGCACCTAGGTTGTTTCCATCTTTTTGTTATTGTGAACAGTGCTGCAATGAACATGGGTGTGCATGTTCATTCGTGTGACAGCTCTAATTTCTCTAGGATATATTCCAAGGAGTGGGATTGTTGGATCATATGGTAGTTCTATTTCTAGCCTTTTAAGGAAGGGCCAAATCGACTTGCAAATTGGATGTACATTTTTACATTCCCACCAGCAGTGTATAAGTGTTCCAGTCTCTCCACGACCTCTCCAACATTTATTATTTTGTGTTTTTTGGATCAAAGCCAGCCTTGTTGGGGTGAGATGGTATCTCATTGTAGTTTTGATTTGCATTTCTCTAATGGCTAATGACTGTGACCAATTTCTCATGTATCTGTTAGCTTCCTGAATGTCTTCTTTAGTGAAGTGCCTGTTCATATCCTTTGCCCATTTTTTAATTGGGTTATTTGTGTTTTTGTTGTTGAGGTTTTGCAGTGTCTTGTAGATTTCAGAGGTTAGGCCCTGATCAGATTTGTGGTAGTCAAATTTTTCTTCCCAGTTTGTAGGTTGTCTTTTTACTCTTTTGGTGAAGTCTTTTGATGAACATAAGTGTTTGATTTTTAAGAGCTCCCATTATCTAGTTTCTCTTCTGGTGTTCGTGCATTCTTAGAATGTTTTGTATTCAGTTTATGCCATGTATTAGGGCTCCTAGTGCTGTCTGTATTTTTTCTTCCATGATCTTTATACTTTTAGATTTTTATTTAGGTCTTTGATCCATTTTGAGTTAATTTTTGTGGGTGTTGTGAGGTATGGGTCTTGTTTCATTTTTAGGGAGATGGATGTTCAGTTATGCCAGCACCATTTGTTAAAGAGACTGACCTTTCCCATTTAATGGACTTTGTGCCTTTGTCTAATATCAGCTGGTCATAGGTGGATGAATTCACATCTGAATTCTCAATTCTATTCCATTAGTCTGTTGTTGTACCAGTACCAGGCTGTTTTGACCACTGTGGTGGTATAATAGGTTCTAAAATCAGATAGTGTGAGGCCTCCCACTTTGTTATTCTTTTCCAGTAATACTTTAATTATTTAGGGACTTTTCCTTTTCCAGATGAAATTGTGATTTTTTTTCTCCATCGCATTAAAAAAATCATTGGAATTTGGATCGAGATTGCATTGTATCTGTAGATTGCGTTGGGTAGAATTGACATTTTCACAATGTTGCGTCTCCCTACCCATGAACAAGGCATGTTTTTCCACTTATGTAGGTCTCTTTTGGTTTCTTGCAGTAGTGTCTTGTACTTTTCTTTGTATAGGTCTTTTCCATCTCTGGCTAGATTTATGCCTAAGTATTTTATCTTCTTTGGGGTTATTGTATATGGCATTGATTTGGTGATTTCCTCTTCAATGCTCTCTTTGTTGGTATAGAGGAATCAACTGATTTTTGTATGTTTATCTTGTATCCTGATACTTAGCTGGAATCTCCTTTCAGTTCCAGTAGTTTTCTTATGGATTCTTTAGGGTTTTCTGTGTATAAGATCATATCATCTGCAAAAAGAGATAATTTTACTTCTTCCTTACCAATTTGGATGCCCTTTGTTTCTTTTTCTTGCTGGATTGCTCTGGCTAGGACCTCCAGCACAATGTTGAATGAATGCTGATAACAGGATTCCTTGTCTGGTTCCCTTTCTCAGGGGGAATGCTTTCAGATTCTCTCCATTTAGGATGATGTTGGCTGTTAGCTTCGTGCAAATACCCTTTATTATGTTGAGGAATTTCTCTTCTATTCCTGTTTTGCTGAGTTTTTTTTTTATCATGAATGGGTGTTGGACTTTGTCAAATATCTTTTCTGCATCAATTGATAAGATCATGTGGTTCTTGTCTTTTGTTTTATTTATGTGATGGATTACATTGATTGTTTTTCTAATATTGAACCATTCCTGCATACTTGGTATGAATCCCACTTGGTCATGGTGAAGTATTTTTTTTTTTATGTTGAGTTCTATTGGCTAGAATTTTGTTGAGTATTTTTGCATCTGAGTTCATGAGGGATATTGGTCTGTAATTTTATTTGTGGTGTCTTGACCTCGTTTTGGTATCAGGGTTATGCTGGCTTCATAGAATGAGTTTGGGAGTATTCCACCCTTTTCTACACTCTGAAATACCTTCAGTAGTAGTGGTGTTAACTCTTCTCTGAGTGTTTGGTAGAATTCTCCAGTGAAGCTGTCAGGGCCAGGAATTTTGTTGTTGTTGTTGGGAGTTTTTTAATTACCTTTTCAACCTCTTCTTTTCTTATAGGTTTATTTAGTTGTTCTACCTCTGATCACAGCCTTCTGTATGGATTACAACTCAACATAAAGAAAACAACAATCCTCGCAACTGGACCAATAAGCAATATCATGATAAATAGAGAAAAGATTGAAATTGTCAAGGATTTCATTTTTCTTGGATGCACAATCAACACCCATGGAAGCAGCAGTCAAGAAATCAAAAGACACTTTCCATTGGGCAAACCTGCTGCAACGGATCTCTTTAAAGTGTTGAAAAGCAAAGATGTCACCTTGAAGACTAAGGTGTGCCTGGCCCAAGCCACGGTATTTTCAATTGCATCATATGCATGGAAAAGCTGGACAATGACTAAGGAAGACCAAAGAAGAATCGATGCCTTTTAATTGTGGTGTTGGCAAAGAATATTGAATATACCATGGACTGCCAAAAGAATGAATAAGTCTGTCTTGGAAAAAGTACAACCAGAATGCTCCTTAGAAGCAAGGATGGCGAGGGTGTGTCTTAAAAACTTTGGACATGTTGTCAGGAGGAATCAGTCCCTGGAGAAGGACATCACGCTTGGTAAGGTACAGGGTCAGCAAAAAAAGAGGAAGACCCTGAATGAGATGAATTGACACAGTGGCTGCAAAAATGGGCTCAAGCATCACAACAATTGTGAAATGCTGCAGGACTGGGCAGTGTTTCGTGCTGCAGTACATACATATGGAACCGACTCAACAGCACCTAACAACAACAACTACCTCTGTTTGTGTTAGTTTAGATAGGTACTGTGTTTCTAGAAATTTGTCCATTTCTTCTAGGTTTTCAAATTTGTTGGAGTACAGTTTTTTGTAGTACTCTGTTATGATCCTTTCTGTTTCAGTTGGGTCCATTTTAACATTTCCCATTTCATTCTTTATTTGGGTTATTTGCTTCCCCTCCTATTTTTCTTTTGCCAATTTGGCCAATGGTTTGTCGAATTTATTGATCCTTTCAAAGAAGGAACTTTTGAGTTCATTGATTTTTTTCTATTGTTTTTCTAATCTCTGTTTTATTTCTGCTCTGGTCTTTATTATTTGCTTTCTTCTGGTGGCTGTGGACTTCTTTCGCTGTTCTCTTTTTGTTTGTTTGAGTTATAGCGCTAACATTTTTATTTTGCCCCTTCTTTTCTGATGTGTGTGCTTATTGTTATAAATTGACCTCTGAGCACTGGTTTACCTGTGTCCCATAGGTTTTGTTATGTTGTGTTTTCATTTTCATTTGATTCTAGGAATATTTTTATTCCATCTTTCATTTCTTCTCTTACCCAGGGGTTTTTAAGCAAGGAGTTATTCAGTTTCCTTCCTCTTCTTAATTTCTACTTTTATGGCGTTATGATTGGAGAAAATGCTTTATATTATCTCATTGTTTTGGATCTTATTAAGGGTTGTTTTGTGGCCTAAGATGTGGTCTATTCTGGAGACTTTTCCATGCGTGTTGTAAAAGAATGTATACTTTGCTGCTGTTGGGTAGAGTGTTCTATATATGTCTATGAAGTCAAGATGTTTGACTGTGGCCTTAAGATCTTCTGTATCTTTGCTGAGTTTCTTTCTAGATGTTCTGTCCTTTACCAAGGGTGTTATGTTGAAGTCTAAATTACTGTGGAATTGTCAATTTCTCTTTTCAGTGCTGCTAGAGTTTTTTTTTTTAATGTATTTTGGAACCCTGTAGCTATTTATTACGGCTATGTCATCATGATGGACTGTCCCTTTAATCATTATATAATGTTTTTCCTTGTTTTTTAATGGTGAATTTTGCTTTAAATCCTATTTTATCTGAGATTAGTATTCTCACTCTTTTTTTTTTTTTTTTTTCCTTTTCGGTTGCTATTTAATTGATATATTTTTTCCATCCTTCGATTTTTAATATATTTATGTCTTTGTGCCTAAGGTGAGTCTCTTGTAGACAGTATACTAACAGGTCACGCTTTTTATCCATTCTTTCACTCTCTGTTGCTTAACGGGTGCATTTAACCCATTTACGTTCAAAGTGATTATCGATAGGTGTGTTTATTGCTGTCATTTTGTACTGCTTTTTCATGTGCTGCTGAAATTTTCTTTGTTCCTGTCACTCTCCTTTGCTGAATTCCTTTTGTTTGTGAGATTTCTTTTCATTTCCTTCATTATTGTAGATTTTATTTTTACTGATACTATGTTTTCCTCTTTATCTTGATGAGTAGGTTTGTTAACATTCTTTGTCCTTACATTGAAATTTACCCCATCTTCCCAAGCTTAAAACAGTCTTTTATTACTTCATATCTCCTTGACTTCCTCTCCATTTGAAAATTCTATATCTACACCATGTATTTCCCCTTTTATATTCTGACACTGTGGTGATTTACAGATTGACCTCTCTGGTTCCCTGTTTTGAATCTTGTAGTTTTGTTTTATCCTTGAGAGTTCATTACGTAGTTCAGCATTTGGCTGCTACTGGCCTATATCTTAGATTCAGGTTGTTGTCTGATGTTGTTGGATCTCTAACCAAAGGACCCCCTTTAATAATTCTTGTAAGTTTGGTTTGGATTTTACAAATTCCCTTAATTTCTGTTGCACTGAAAATGGCCTAATTTACCATCATATCTGAGAGTTTTAGAGTACATATTATTCTTGTTTGGCAATTTTTTTCTCTCAAGGTTTTATATATTTATATCTCCTCCCATTGCCTTCTTGCCTGCTTCATGTCTGCTAAGTAATCAGAGCTTAGTCTTAATGTTTCCCCATTGTGCATGACTTTTCATTTTTCTCCAGTGGCTCTCAGGATTCTTTCTTTGGTTTTGGCAAGTATGATTATGATGTCTTTGTGGTGTAGTGGTAAAGAGCTATGGCTGCTAACCAAAAGGTCAGCAGTTCAAATTCACCAGGTGCTCCTTGGAAACACTGTGGGGCATTTCTACTCTGTCCTATAGGGTTGCTATGAGTCAATATCAACTCGAACGCAATGTTTTTTGTTGTTGTTTTCGTGAATTTCTTTTGGGATCCATCCTGTATGGGGTTTGTTAAGCTTTTTGGGTGGTCAGTTTTTCATCTTTCATAGTATTAAGGAAGTTTTCTACCAGCAAATCTTCAATGATCGTCTCCATGTTTTCCATTTTCTCCCCCTGTTCTGGAACTCTGATCATGAGCAAATTTTTGCTCTTGGTTGTATCCCACATACTTCTTAGGTTGTCTCATTCTCTTCTCTGATTTTTCCTCAAACAAAGTGGCATTCATGGATTTGTCTTCAATTTTGCTGATGCTGTCTTCCATTATGTCAAATTTCCTCCTAAAACCTTCTACTGTGTTGTCTATTTCTGAAATTTCTTAAAAATATTTTGGATTTCTAATTGCTGTTTTTTATGATGATTATTTATTTTGACATTTTGTACTTGTATTATTTTCCTGAGTTCTTCTACTGCTTTGTCTGTGTTTTCCTTGATTTTGGCTGTTTTCACTGGTTTTGTCTGTGTTTTCTATGATTTTGTCTATGTTTTCCTTGATCTTTTTCTTAATCTCTTGGAGAGCCCTGAATATTAGACTTTTGAATTCCCTGTCAGGTAGTTCCACTGCCTTTTCTTCTGTCAGAAGGTCAACTGATGCTTTATTCTTGTCACTTACTGGACCCATCTTGTTCTTTTTAAAAAACATGTTTTGATATTGTCTACTGTCTCCAAAACATTCAGTTTTTATTTTCTTTATTTATTGCTTGTAGGTTTGTTTGTTTTGTCCTGCTTTGTTCTTTGGTTATGTCTGAGTGGGTGGGCTCAGTGTGCTTTCTTGCTTGCTCATCTTTGTGCATGATACTTCTCACCACCTTGTCCTGGGGTGCTAGGCCAGTCACTCAGCTATGGTGCAGCAGGGCAGGCACAGCAAGAAGGGAAGGAGCAGAGGTGGATCATTTGTCTGCAGCATGAACTGGGCCAAAGGCTGGAGTGGGGCTGCTTCTCCCTGCAGTGGGGTCCTGAGCTGCTGGGGAAGGGCCTGGTGTCTGAGCTGGGTCCCCTTGGGACAGTGACAAGTGGCAGAAGGGGTCCAGAGCCAGCAGAAAGGGGCCTGGGGTAGGGACTGGGTTCCCTAGGTGCCACAGCAGGTGGTAGGAAGTGTCCAGAGCCAGTGGGGAGGCTGGGTCCCCTGGTTGTCATTTGTCTTAGTTATCTAGTTCTGCCATAACAGAAATACCGTAAATGGATGGCTTTAACAAACAGAAATTTATTCTCGCACAGTCTAGTAGGTTAGAAGTCCAAATTTAGGGTGTCGGCTACAGGGAAAGGCTTTTTCTCTCTGTCTGCTCTGGAGGAAGGTCCTTGTCCTCAATATTTCCCTGGTCAAGGAGCTTCTCAGGCACAGGGATCCAGTGTACAAAGGATGCACTCTGCTCCTGGTGCTGCTTTTTTGGGGGTATGAGGTTCCCAACTCTCTGCTTGCTGCCCTTGCCTTCTATCTTTTGAGAGATAAAAGGCGGTGCAGGCCACACCCCAGGGAAACTCTCTTTACCTTGGATCAGGGAGGTGGCCTGAGTAAGGGTGGTGTTATAATCCCACCCTAATCCTTTTAACATAAAATTGCAATCACAAAATGGAGGACAACCACACAGGGCCTAACCAAGTTGATGCACAGATTTTTAGGGGACATAATTCAATCCATGACACCATGGCAGATGGATTCCAGAGCTACCAGGAAGGGGTCTGGAGTTTGGCCCAAGTCTCCTGTTTGCTACAGTGGCAACAGGAGGGATCCAGAGCCACGGGAAGGGGTCTGAAGTCTGTGGCAGGTACCCCGAGTGCTATGGCAGGCAGTGGGAGGATCCGGAGCTGGCGGGAAGGGTCTGAGGTCTGGGCTGGGTTCCATCAGTGCCACAGTGGGTGGCAGAAGGGGTCTTGAGCCAGTGGGAAGGGACCTGGGGTCCAGGCAGGGTTCCTTGTGTTTTGCGGTGGGTAGCAGGAGGGGTCCAGAGCTGGTGGGAAGGGGTCTGCAGCCTAGGCCAGGTCCCCTCAGGGCTGCAGTTGGTGGGGCAGAGGAGAGAGGTAAGGCAGCAGCAAAGGCAGGGTCAGAGGGGGCTAGATGAAGGGGGAAAATAGTGTGAGTTGGTACTCTGGATCCTGGCGGTCGGTGTTGCCACAATGGGGCTGTTATAGCTGCTGTTCACTAGAGGAGTGGATGTTATATGAGCATGCTCCTGTGGTAACTGGCTGAGAGAGTTTGGGCTTCTCATGAGTTAGAGCCAGCATATATGTTCTTAGTAGTCCTGGGTATGTCCATGCCATACCTCTATCTCCTATCGGTGATTCTGTGGGGGTTCCTTTATGCATGCAGGGTTGTTGGATTTATTCCAAGATGACAACATTGAGTCAAGCTGTTTGGTCAGGAACCTCCACTTTGTATCTCTATTCCTTCCCCACTTTATGTCAGTTTCTTCTTCTCCTCAGCGACTTTCAATCTAATACCTTCGCCCTTCATTTAAGGTTCGGGATTCTAGGATTGATGCCCGTATCTGTTTTACTTTTTTTGGGGGGTGGGGCTTTGTTGCAGTTGGATGGCTTAGTGTGTCTGACTAGTCCACCATCTTGGCTCTGTTCCCAGCCTCAGTATATTTTAAAAGATTGAAATAAAGCAAGTGTATTCTCCAACCACAAGAGAATTTTATGACTAACAAAAGGAAATTTGAGAAATTAATGAATATGTGGAAATTAAACAAAACACTTCCAAAAAGTCAATAGGCCAAAGAATACATATAAGAAAAAACTTCGAGATGAATGAAAGTGAATACACATACGTAACCTACGGGATGCAGCTAAAGCAGTGCCTAGGAAGAAATTTATAGCTGTAAACACCGATATTAAACAGGATGAAAAATTTCTAATCAATACCTAAATCTCTACTTAATGAACTAGAAAAAAGACCAAAGAAAAGTAAGCAGAAGAAATAAATAATATAGATGACAATGAAAAAAAGAAAAATACGGAATAGAAATATTATAGGAAAAGAAATCAATGAAACCAAAATTCATTCTTCGAAAAGATCTGTAAAATTGGCAAACTCTAGCTAAATCAATAAAGAAAACAAAAGAGTCAAATTATTTAAATCAGCAATGAAAGAGGGGGTTTATCTACCAACCACATAGTAATAAAAAAGCATTAAAAGGAAATACTACGAGCTGCATGCCAACACATTAGATAAGCTAGTTGAAACTGACAAATTAGATAACCTAGACAGAATTTCTGAAAACCCTGGTGGCATAGTGGTTAAGTGCTGCGGCTGCTAACCAAAAGGTCAGCAGTTCGAATCTTCCAAGAGCTCCTTGGAAACTCTACGGGGCAGTTCTACTGTGTCCTATAGGGTCGCTATGAGTTGGAATCAACTCGATGCCAGTGGCTTTGGTTTAGACAATTTCTAGAAAGATACAAACCACCAAAACTGACTCATGAAGAAAGAAAATATGAATAGACCTGTAACAAAAAATCGAAGTAGTAATTTAAAAGTCTCCCACAAAGAAAAGCCTGGACACAGTTGTTTTAGTTGGTGAATTCTACCAAATGTTCAAAGAAGTAATATCAATACTTTACAATCTTTTCCAAAAAATAGAAGAGCAAATACTTTTCAATGTATCTGTGAGACGAATCTTACCCTGATACCAGATAAAGACATCATAAGAAAACTGCAGACCACTATCCTTTATATAAAACAAAAAAAACAAACCCATCCCCCTCGAGTCGATTCCAACTCATAGCAACCCTATAGGGCAGAGTAGAACTGCCCAGTAGAGCTTCCAAGGATTGCCTGGTGGACTCGAACTGTCAACCTTTTGGTTAGCAGCTGTAGCACTTAACTACTATGCCACTAGGGCTTCCCATCCCGTATGTACATAGATAAATAAACATCTTCAAGAAAATATTAGCTAACTGAATCTAGCAACATGTAAATAGGATTATAAACCATGACAAGGTGGGATTTATTCCAGGAAGGCCAAGGTAGTTGAGCATCCAAAAATTAATCAAATTTATATGCCAAGTTAATAAAATGAAGATGAAAAACCATATGATCATATCAATAAAAAAAAATCCATCACTGTCCAGTCAATTCCAACTCATAGTAACCCTGTAGGACAGAGCAGAACTGCCCCACAGGGTTTCCAAGGAGCAGCTGGTGAATTCAAACTGCCAACCTTTTGGTTAGCAGCCAAACACTTAAGCACTGTGCCACCATCAATAGACATACAAAAAACATTAACAAAATCCAACACTTACATAGAAAATCCTAGAAATACACACACAACCAGAAGTAAAAAATGAGATTACCAAGGTTGCAGGATAAAAGAGAAATATAGTATTATAAGTTATATTTCTTTCGTTGTTATTGTTAGGTGCTATCGAGTCAGTTCTGACTTATAGCGACCCTATGTACACTGTCCAGCCCTGCAACATCCTCATAACTGTTCCTATGCTGGAGCCTATCATTGCAGCTACTGTGTCAATCCATCTCCTTGAGGGTCTTCCTCTCTTTCACTGACACTCTACCAAGTATGATGTCCTTCTCCAAGGACTGGACCCTCCTGATAACATGTCCAAAGTACTTGAGACAGAGTCTCATTATTCTCACTTCTCAGTAGCACTCTAACTGCACTTCTTCCAAGACAGATTTGTTCGTTTTTCTGGCACTCCACAGTATATTCAATATTTTATGCAAACACAATAATTTAAAGGCATCAGTTATCCTTCAGTCTTTCTTATTCATTGTCCAGCTTTCTCACGCATGTGAAGTGAATGAAAATACCGTGTCCTGAGTCAGACGTACCATACTAAAAGTGACATCAAACACTTCCAGCCAACATGGCACTGTAGGCAGAAGCACCACACCATCCTTTCACAGCAAAAACCCAAAAACTAAGTAAAACAGAGACAAATGTTACTCCTGGAACCTGAAGTGTCAAAAGAACAGATAAATAGCTCAGCCAAGCACTGAATGGAATAAGAAACTGACAGAGACAGAGAGTGAGGAGAGATATGTGCAAAAGTTCCCTGTCAACTAACAGCACAAATCCACCATCTTGGACTCCTGTTGGAGATCAGTGGACAGGGAGCCCAGGAAAGCAGCTTCAGGGAGCTCCCAACAGGAGACAGAGTACCTACTAACCAGCAATACATACTTTCCCACCCCCCATCCTTTCCCCACAGCTCTACCTCCACACTTCCTGGCTGCCAGCAGTGGCTCCGCCAGGGGAGAAGTACAGTGTCTATGTCACTTGGACTCACCCCATGCACATCGGAGATCTGAGGACAGGAAGTACAGGAAAGCAGCTTTGCATAGGATGGGGGTTAAGAAAGTGTATAGCACTCAGTAACCAGCAGTATGTGCTTTCTTAACCCCCACCCTTCTTCCCCTTCCCGCAACTGCTTCCATGCCAGGCCGCTTGGATTCGCCCCGCCCACACTGGCCGGCTATCTAAGTGCCATTTGTCTGTTGCTGCTGTTGCGTTTTTCCATTTCTTTTGGTTTCTTCCAAGGCTTCCACCATCACCCCCTCTTTCTCTTGAACACCTGACTCCATGTGCCAACTTTGCTTTTTCTTGGAAGGCTGTGAAGTACCACTGCTCTACCTACTAGACAGAGCTGCCACCTACCCACAGCAGGGACCTGAGGGCTGAAGCTCTATCCATGCCACCTAGCCACCCACAAAAGGGATCCGAGGATAGCAGTGCCTACCAGTCTTTACAGGTACAAGCACTGGGTCCCTAAGGTACAGCTGCAGAGCCCATGCACCAGGGTGCTCTAGAGAACAGAGATGCTCCTTCCTCACTGACACATGGGGGAAGGCTGTCAGTACCCTGCCCTCCTCAGAGTGTGACCCCTGCCACTACCAGAAACCAGTGCATACAACCATCACCAATACTTCCCAAAGATAGTAGGTGAGAGCCTACACCACACACTAGGTGACTATCAGGACACCTGAGCAGATTCTACTCAAGAATAGTGAATGGACTCATAGGCTCATATACCTGGTGACAGATCTATCCATCTGGTAACAGGACATTAGTGCTTCAAAGACTCCAATAATCAAGTTACTGCACAACAGTAGCCTATCTGGGTATACTGAAACAAAACAAAACAAGAAGATAGGATACAGTGAGGAAATATAAAATAAATTATTACAATATCTTACAGATGGCTCAGAGACAGCAGTCGATATCAAATCACACAAAGAAGCAGACCATGATTGCTTCTACAAACCCCTAAAATAGAGAATCAAGGTCTCTCCCAGATGAAAATGTATGCCTGGAATTGCCAGATGTAAAACACAAAAGATTAATATACAGAATGCTTCAAGACATCAGGGATGATATCAGGAATGAAATCAGGCAATGCACAGAAAAAGCCAAGGAACACACAGATAAAGCAGTTGAAGAAATTAAAAAGTATATTTAAGAACATAATGAAAAATTTAATAAGCTACAAAAATCCATAGAGAGACAGCATTCAGAAATTGAAAATATTAACAATAAAATTACAAAAACAGGTCATTAGGAAGTCAGAGGAGCAGAACTGAGGAACTAGAATGCAGAATTGGGGAGACGGAGGATAAGGCAGTTGGCACCAATCTATTTGAACAAAAATCAGATAAAAGAATTTTAAAAAATGAAGAAACCCTAAGAATCATGTTGGAATCTATCAAGAAGAATAACTTGGGTGTGATTGGAATTCCAGAATAGGAAGGGATAACAGAAAATACAGAGAGAATTGTTGAAGATTTGTTGGCAAAAAACCTCCCTGATATTGTGAAAGATGAAAGGATATCTATTCAAGATGCTCATTGAACCCCATACAAGGTAGGTCTCGAAAGAGAGTCACCAAGACATATTATCATCAAACTTGCCAAAACCAAAGGTAAAGAGAAAATTTTAAGAGCAACCAAGGATAAATGAAAAGTCACTTATAAAGGAGAATCAATAAGAATAAGTTTGGACTACTTGGCAGAAACCATGCAAGCAAGAAGGTAATGGGATGACATATATAGAGCACTGAAAGAGAAAAATTGCCAGCCAAGAATCATATATCCAGCAAAACTGTCTGTCAAATATGAAGGCAAAATTGTCATTTACAGATAAACACAAGCTTAGAGAATTTGCAAAAACCAAACCAAAACCACAAGAAATACTAAAGGGAATTCTCCAGTTAGAAAATCAATAATATCAGATATCAACACAACACAAAGACACAGAACAGAGCAACCTGATATCAACTCAAATAGGGAAATTAAAAAAATAAGATTTTAAAAAAACACTCAAAACAGGGAATCACTGATGTCATTATGTAAAAGATGACAACGATCAATAAAGAGGGACTAATTTTTTTTTTTTTTAAATACAGTAGGCATAGATCTTCCATATAGAGAGGAAATCAAGGTGATATAGGGAGATGCAAGTTAGGTTTATACTTAGAAAATAGGGGTAAATATTAAGGTAACCGCAAAGAAGACTAACAAGCCCATACTTCAAAATAAAAACCAAGATACACACAAAGACTCAGCAAAAACAAATTCTACTACAATGAAAAAGAGGAACATATAATTGACAAAGAAAAACTTCTCAACACAAAAAAGTAAGCAGAAAAAGGAAATCGTCAACCACACACAAAAAAAGGCATCAAAATGACAGCACTAAACTCATACCTGTCTATAATTACACTGAATGTAAATGGACTAAATGCACCAATAGAGTGACAGAGAGTTGCAGATTAGATAAGATAAACATAATCCAGCTATATGCTGCCTACAAGAGACATACCTTAGACTTAGAGACATGAACTAAAACTCAAAGGATGAAAAATATATATATATCAAGCAAACAACAATCAAAGCGAGCAGGAGCGGTGATATTAATTTCTGACAAAATAGGCTTCAAAGTTAAATCCATCACAAAAGATAAAGAAGGACACTATATAATGATTAAAGGGACAATATACCAGGAAGATATAACCATATTAGATATTTATGAACCCAATGACAGGGCTGCAAGATACATAAAACAAACTCTAACGGCACTGAAAAGTGAGATAGACAGCTCCACAATTATAGTAAGAGACTTCAACACACCACTGTCAGTGAAGGACAGGACATCCAGTAAGAAGCTCAATAAAGACATGGAAGATCTAAATGCCACTATCAACCAACTTGACCTCATAGACATATACAGATCACTCTACCCAACAGCCGCAAAGTATACTTTCTTTTCTAGTGCACGTGGAACATTCTCTAGAATATTAGGTCATAAAGCAAGCCTTTGCAGAATCCAAAACATTGCAATATTACAAAGCATCTTCTGAGACCATAAAGACATAAAAGTAGAAATCAATAACACAAAAATCAGGGAAAAGAAAAATACTTCGAAATTGAACAATACCATGCTCAAAAAAGAATCAGTAGTAGAAGACATTAAGGAGCGAATAAAGAAATTCATAGAATCCAGTGAGAAAACACTTCCTATCACAACCTTCGGGACACAACAAAAGCAGTGCTCAGAGGTCAATTTATATTGATAAACACACACATACAAAAAGAAGAAAGGGCCAAAATCAAGGAACTGTCTCTACAGTTTGAACACATAGAAAGAGAGCAACAAAAGAAACCCTCGGGCACCAGAAGAAAACAAGTAATAAAAATTAGAGTAGAATTAAATGAATTATAGCCCAGAAAAACAATTGAAAGAGCTAAAAAGACCAAAGGCTGGTTCTTTGAAAAAATTAACAAAATTGATAAAGCATTGGACAGACTGACAAAAGAAAAACAGGAAAGGAAACAAATAACCCAAATAAGAAATGAGAAGGGCGATATCACAACAGACCCAAATGAAGTTAAAACAATCATATCAGATTACTACGAAAAACTGTACTGTAACAAATTTGAAAACCTAGAAGAAATGGATGAATTCCTAGAAACACACTACCTACCTAAACTAACACAAACAGAGGTAGAACAACTGAATAGACTCATAACAAAAGAAGAGATTGAAAAGGTAATCAAAACACTCCCAACAACAACAACAAAAAAAAGCACTGGTCTGGATGGCTTAACTGCAGAGTTCTACCAGACTTTCAGAGAAGAGGTAACACCACTACTACTAAAGGTATTTCAGAGAATAGAAAAGGACTGAGCATTCTCAAACTCATTCTATGAAGCCAGCATATCCCTGATACCAAAACCATGTAAAAACACCACAAAAAAAGAAAATACAGACTTATATCCCTCATGAACTTAGATGCAAAAATCCTCAATAAAATTCTAGCCAATAGAATTCAACAACACATCAAAAAAATAATTCACCATGACCAAGTGGGATTCATACGAGGTATGCAGGGATGGTTCAACATTCAAAAAACAATTAATGGAGTCCACCATATAAATAAAACAAAAGATAAGAACCACATGATTTTATCAATTCATGCAGAAATGGCATGTGACAAAATCTAACACCCATTCATGATAAAAACTCTCAGCAAAATAGGAATAGAAGGAAAATTTCTCAACCTAATAAAAGGAATTTATACAAAGCCAACAGCCAACATCATCCTAAATGGAGAGATTTGGAAAGCAGTCCCCTTGAGAAAGGGAACCAGACAAGGATGCCCCTTATCACCACTCTTATTCAACATTACGCTGGAGGTCCTAGCCAGAGCAATTAGGCTAAAAAAAGAAATAAATGGCACCCAGATTGGTAAAGAAGAAGTAAAAGTATCTCTATTTGCAGATGGTATGATCTTATACCCAGAAAACCCTAAAAAATACTCAAAAAAGCTACTGAAACTAATAGAAAAGTTCAACAGAGTATTAGGATACAAGATAAACATACAAAAATCAGTTGGATTCCTCTACACGAACAAAAAGAAAATCGAAGAAGAAATCACCAAATCAATACCATTTACAGTAGCCCGCAAGAAGATAAAATACTTAGCAATAAACCTTACCAGAAACGTAAAAACTTATACAAAGAAAACTACAAGACACTACTGCAAGAAACCAAAAGAGACCTACATCAGTGGAAACATACCTTGCTCATGGATAGGAAGACTTAACGTTGTAAAAATGTCTATTCTACCAAAAGCCATCTATAGATACAATGCAATTCTGACCCAAATTTCAACCGCATTTTTTTAATGAGATGGAGAAACAAATCACCAACTTTATATGAAAGGGCAAGAGACCCTGGATAAGTAAAGCATTACTGAAAAAAAGAACAAAGTGGGAGGCCTCACTCTACCTGATTTTAGAACTTATTATACCGCTGCAGTAGTCAGAACAGCCTGGTACTGGTACAACAACAGACACATAGACCAATGGAACAGAATTGAGAATCCAGACATAAATCCATCCACATAATAGCAGCTGATATTTGACACAGGCCCAAAGTCAGTTAATCGGGGAAAGACAGACTTTTTAACAAATGGTGCTGGCATAACTGGTTATCCATCTGCAAAAAAATGGAACAAGACCCATACCTCACACCATGCACAAAAACGAACTCAAAATGGATCAAAGACCTAAACATAAAATCTAAAACGATAAAGATCATGGAAGAAAAAATAGGGACAATGTTAGGAGCCCTAATACATGGCATAAACAGTATACAAAACATTACTAAAAATGCAGAAGAGAAACCAGATAACTAAAAAAAAAACTGGGAGCCCCTAAAATCAAACTCCTATGCCCATCCAAAAGAGTAAAAAGACTTCACCAAAAGAGTAAAAAGACTACTTAGATACTGGGAAGAAGTTATAGCTATGACATTTCTGATCAGTGCCTGATCTCTAAAACCTACATGATTACGCAAAAACTCAACTACAAAAAGACAACCGGATTAAAAAATGGGCAATGGATATGAACAGGCACTTCACTAAAGAAGACATTTAGGCTGCTAAGAGATATATTAGGAAACGCTCACAATCATTAGCCATTAGAGAAATGCAAATCAAAACTACAATGAGATTCCATCTCACTCCAACAAGGCTGGCATTAATCCAAAAAACACATAATAATAAATGTTGGAGAGGTTGTGGAGACACTGGAACATGTACACACTGCTGGTGGGAATGTAAAATGGTACAACCACTTTGGAAATCAATTTGGGGCTTCCTTAAAAAACTAGAAATAGAACTACCATATGATCCAGCAGTCCCACTCCTTGGGATGTATCCTAGAGAAATAAGAGCCTTTACACAAACAGATATATGCACACCCATGTTCGCTGCAGCACTGTTTACAATAGCAAAAAGTTGGAAGCAACCAACATGCCCATCAATGGATCACTGGTTAAATAAATTATGGTAAATTCACATGATGGAATACTACCTATTGATACAGAACAATGATGAATCCGTGAAACATTTCATAACATGGAGAAATCCGGAAGACATTACGCTGAGTGAAATTAGTCAGTTGCAAAAGGACAAATATTGTATAAGACCACTAATATAAGAACTGGAAAAATAGTTTAAACAGAGAAGAGAATATTCTTCAATCCTTACGAGATGGTTAGGGAGGGAGCGAGGGAGAGGGGTTTCACTAGTTAGATAGTAGAAAAGTTTTATTTTAGGTGAAGGGAAGACAACACACAATACAGAAGAGGTCAACACAACTGGACTAAACCAAAAGCAAAGAAGTTTCCTGAATAAACTGAATGCTTCAAAGGCCAGCGTAGCAGGGGCAGGAGTTTCGGGACCATGGTTTCGGGGGACATCTAAGTCAATTGGTATAATAAAACCTTCTGCATCCCACTTTGGAGAGTGGCATCTGGGGTCTTAAATACTAGTAAGTGGCCATCTAAGATGCGTCAATTTGTCTCAACCCACCTGGAGCAAGGAAGAATGAAGAACACCAAAGACGCCAGGTAATCATGAGCCTAAGGGACAGAAAGGACCACATAAACCAGAGACTACATCAGCCTGAGACCGGAAGAACTAGATGGTGCCTGGCTACAACCGATGACTGCCCTGACAGGGAACACAACAGAGAACCCCTGAGGAAGCAGGAGAGCAGTGGGATGCAGACCCCAAATTTTCATAAAAAGACCAGACTTAATGGTCAGACTGTGACTAGAATGACCCTGGAGGCCATGGTCTGCACCTTCTGTTAGCCCAAGACAGGAACCATTCCCAAAGCCAACTCTTTGGACAGGGATTGGACTGGAATATGGGATGGAAAATGATACTGGTGAAGAATGACCTTCTTGTATCAAGTAGTCACATGAGACTATGTAGGCATCTCCTGTCTGGAGGGGAGATGAGAGGGCAGAAGGGGCCAGAAGCTGCCCGAATGGACATGAGGACAGAGTGGAAGGAAGGTCTGTGCTATATCATTAGGGGGGAGAAATTAAGAATGTATAGCAAGGTGTATGTAAACTTTTGTATGAGAGACTGACCTGATTTGTAAACTTTCACTTAAAGCTCAATAGAAATTAATTAAAAAATAGTAATAAGACTAAGCTCTGGTTATTCGGCAGAAACCATGCAGGCAAGAAGGCAATGGGATGACATATATAAAACCTTGAAAGAAAAAAAAATTGCCAAACAAGAATAGTATATCCTGCAAAACTCTCATTCAAATATAATGTGAAATCAGGACATTTCCAGATAAACAGAAATTAAGGGAATATGTAAAAACCAATCCAAAATTACAAGAGTTATTAAAGGCTGTCCTTTGGTCTGAGAACAAACAACATCAGACCACAGGCTGAATCTAGGATGCAAAATTGTACCAGCCAGATACCAACCTAGTAAACGAACTCTCAAGGACTACCCAAAACCAAAGGAAAGGAATTATAACAGGGAACCAGAGAGGTTAATCTGTAAATGACAACAACATCAGAACAATAAAAGAGGGAATAAACGATGTAGTTGTAGAACTTTCCAATGGGACTGAAGGCAAGATGATACCAACTAATGATAGACTGGTTCAAACCTAGGAAGATAAGCTTAAATTTCAAGGCAACCAGAAAGAAAGTCAACAAACCTACTCATCAAAATAAGAAAAACACAAAATCTCAATAAAAACAAAATCTACAAAAACAAAAGAAATAAAAAGAAATCCACAAACAAAAGGAATTCAGCACAGGAGAGTAAGAGGAACAAAGAAAACGTCAGCACCACACACACACAAAAAAAAGCACTACAAAACGACAGCAATAAACTCACACCTAACAATGGTTACACTGAATGTAAATTGCCTAAATGCACCCATAAAGAGACAGAGAGTGACAGAATGGATTAAAAAACAGGACCCACCCATATGCTGTCCACAAGAGACACACATTAGAAACAAAGATGCAAATTTATTAAAAATCAAAGGATGAGAAAAAATATATCAAGCAAACAGCTATCAAAAAAGAGCAGGAGTGGCAATACTAATCTCAGATAAAGTGGACTTTAAAACAAAATCCACCATAAAAGACAAAGAAGGGCACTATATAATGATTAAGAGATGATCCATCATGAAGTCTTAACCATAACAAACATCTATGCACCCAATAACAGGGCTCCAAAGACAGAAAACAAACTCTAACAGCTCTGAAAAGAGAAATTGACACTTCCACAATAATAGTAGGTGACTTCAACACACCACTCTCAGTAAAGGACAGAACATCTAGAAAGGAACTCAACAAAGATACAGAAGAGCTAAAGGGCACAATCAGCCAACTTGACCTCACAGACATATATAGAACACTCCACCCCAAAGCTGTAAAGTACACAGTCTTTTTCAATGCACATGGAATGTTCTCAAGAACAGACCACATCTTAGGCCGCAGAGCAACCCTCAACAAAATCCAAAACATTGAAATAATACAAAGTATCTTCTCTGATCACAATGCCATTTAAGTAGAAATCAACAACAGGAAGAACAAGGAAAAAATCAATTACATGGAAAGAGAATAACATCCTGCTTAAAAACCACTGAGTAATAGGAGAAATCACAGATGGAATAAAAAAAAATTCTAGAATCAAACATGAATGAAAATAAATGATACCAAAACCTTCAGGACACAGCAAAGGCAGTCCTCAGAGGTAAATTTATAGCAATAGATGCACACACCAAAAAAGAAGGGAAAAAATCAAAACTTTAGCTACACAACCTGAACAGAATAGAAAGAGAACAGCAAAAGAAGCCCACAACCACCAGAAGAAAGGAAATATTAAAGATCAGAGCAGAAATAAGTGAAACAGAGAATACAAAAACAATAGAAAGAATTAAAAAAAAAAGTTGGTTCTTTGAAAAGATCAACAAAATTGACAAACCACTGGCCAAAATGACAAAAGAAAAACAGAAAAGGATGCAAGTAACCCAAATAAGAAATGAAACGGGGGGACATTAAAACAGACCCAGCTGAAATAAAAAGATCATAACGGAGTATTATGAAAAACTATACCACGACAACTTTGAAAACCTAGAAGAAATGGACAAATTTCTAGAAACACACTACCTACTGAAACTAACACTAAATGATGTTGAAAATCTGAACAGACCCATAACAAGAGATTGAAAAGGTAATTTAAAAAACTCCCAAAAGAACAAAAAAAGAGCCCTGGCCCAGACGGCTTCACCAGAGAATTCTACCAAACATCCAGAGAAGAGCTTACGTCAGTACTACTCAAACTATACGTCGCTATACTTCCAAATTCAGTCTATGAAGCCAGTATAACCCCGATACCAAAACCAGGCAAAGACATCACAAAAAAAGAAAATCTCTCTCAATAACTCTCATGAATATAGATGCAAAAATTCTCAACAAAATTCTAGCCAATAGAATTCATCATCATATCAAAAAATAACACACCACAACCAAGTCACATTCATACCAGGTATGCAAGAATGGTTCTAAATTAGAAAATCAATCAGTGTAATCCACCAGATAAATAAAAGAATCACATGATTATCTCAATGGATGGAGAAAAGGTATTAGACAAAATCCAACAAATATCCCTGATGAAAAATCTCAAAATAGGTATAGAAGGGAAATTTCACAACATAATAAAGGGCATCTCTGCAAAAGAAATAGCCAACATCATTCTTAATGGAGAGAGGCTGAAAATATTCCCCTTGAGAACAGGAACAAGACAAGGATGCCCTTTATCACCACTTCTATTTAACATTGTGTTGGAAGTTCTAACTAAAGCAATAAGGCAAGAGGAGAAATAAAGGCCACCCAAATTAGTAAGGAAGAAGTTAAACTGTCCCTATTTGCAGATGATATACTATGCATAGAAAACCCAAAAGACTCCACGAGAAAACTACTGGAACTAATAGAAAGATACAGCAGAGTAGCACGATACAAGATAAACACAAAAATCAGTTGGATTACTATGTACCAATAGAGAGAATGATGAAATCAGGAAACAAAGCTATTTATAATAGCTCCTAAAAAAAAAAATAAGATACTTAGGAATAAATCTAACCAGGAATGTAAAGGACCTATACAAAGGAAACTACAAAACACTACTGCAAGAAACCAAAAGAGATCTACATGAGAGGAAAAACATACCATGCTCATGAATAGGTAGACTTAACATTGTGAAAATAAAAATTCTACCCAAAGCGATTCACAAATACATTCCAATCTCAATTCAAATACCAACAACATCCTTTAAAGAGATGGAAAAACTTATCATTAACTTTATATGGAAAGGGAAGAAGCCCCAAATAAGTAAAGCACTATTGAAGAAGAAGAATAATGTAGGAGGACTCACACTACCTGACTTCACAACCAACTATACAGCTACAGTAGTCAAAACAGCCTTGTACTGGTATAAGGACAGATAAATTGACCAATGGAACAGAATTGAGAACCCAGATGTAAATCATTCCACTTATGGTCTCCTGAACTTCGACAAGGGCCCAAAGTCCATCAAATGGGGAAAATACAGTCTTTTTAAGAAAAAGTACTGGCAAAACTGGATGTCCACCTGCAAAAAAATGAAACAGGACCCATACCTCACACCATATAAAAAAACTAACTCAAATTGGATCAAGGACCTAAATATAAAGCCCAAAACTATGAAGTTCATAGAAGAAAAAGTAGGATCACCGCTACAGGCCCTAATACATGGCATTAACAAGATATGAACCACAACTAACAAGACACAAACTCCAGAAGATAAGCTAGATAACTGTTATCTTCTAAAAATTCAACACTTATGCTCATCAAAAGGCTTCACCAAAAGAGTAAAAAGAGAACCTACAGACTGGGGAAAAATTTTGGCTATTACAAATCAGACAAAGGTCTAATCTCTAAAATCTACAAGAAAATCTAACACCCCTACAGCAAAAAGAAAAATAATCCAATTAAAAAATGGGCAAACCCCATTAAACAAGGTCCTCACCTACCCACATCAGGGAACTAAGGACTGGTGGCTCCACTTGGGTCGCCCAGCCACCCGCGACAGGGGTCCAGGGATAACTGGTACCTCCCAGTCCTTACAACAAAAACTTTGGGTGCCCATGGTCCCTCTGCAGAGCCCACCCACCAGCATGCTCTAGGGAACAGAGACGCGTTTTCCTCAGAGACACTTGGGGGTCAGTTCTCAGCACCCTGCCTTGTTCAGAGCATGACCCCTGCTGCAATCAGATACAGGTATATACGCCAATCACCCCACTCCTCTAAGACTGTAGGACAGAGCCTGTACCACACACTTGATATCAGCTACCTGGAAACCTAAGCTGAATTCATACAACAAAACTGAACGGACTCCTAGACTGATATGCCTGATAACAGCTCTGGCCAGCTGGGGACAGGACACCAGAGCTCCAAAGGTGAACACAATCAAGCTAGCTCACTCAAGCAACCCATAGGGGTATACCAAAACAAAACAAAGCAAGGAGCTATGACACAGTAAGCAAGCATAAACTAAAACAATAACTTATAGATGGCTCGGAGACAACGGTCAATATCAAGTCACATAAAGAAACAGGCCATGATCACCTCAACAGGCTCTCAAAACAAAGAATCCATGGATCTTTTAGATGAAAGTGCATTCCTGGAATTACCAGATGCAGAATACAAAAGTTTAATATACAAAACCCTTCAAGACACCAGGAAGGAAATGAGGCAATACACAGAACAAGCCAAGGGACACACAGATAAAGCAACTGAAGAAATCAGAAAGATTTTTCAGGAACATAATGGAAAGTTTAATAAGCTGGAAAAATCCATAGACAGACAGCAATCAGAAATTCAGAAGATTAACAATAAAATTACAGAATTAGGTAACTCAATAGAAAGTCAGAGGAGCAGAATTGAGCAAGTAGAAGCTAGAATTTCTGAACTTGAAGATAAATCACTTGGCACTAATATATTTGAAGAAAAATCAGGTAAAAGAATTTTAAAAAATGAAGAAACCTTAAGAATCATGTGGGACTCTATCAAGAGAAATAACCTATCAGTGATTGGAGTACCAGAACAGGGAGGGATAACAGAAAATACAGAGAAAACTGTTGAGGATTTGTTGGCAGAAAACTTCCCTGATATTGTGAAAGATGAGAAGATATCTATCCAAGATGCTCATCGAACTCCACATAAGGTAGATCTTAAAAGAAAGTCACTAAGACATATTATAATCAAGCTTGCCAAAACCAAAGATAAAGAGACAATTATAAGAGCAGCAAGGGATAAAAGAAAACTCACCTACAAGGGAGAGCCAATAAGAATAAGCTCGGACTACTCGGCAGAAACCATGCAGGCAACAAGGCAATGGGATGACATATTTAAAAAATTGAAGGAAAAAAATTGCCTGCCAAGAATCATATACCCATCAAAACTGTCTCTTAAATATGAAAGTGGAATTAAGACATTTCCAGATAAACAGAAGTTTAGGGAATTCATAAAAACCAAACCAAAACTAAAGGAAATACTAAAGGGAGTTCCTTGGTTAGAAAATCAATAATATCAGGTATCAACCCAAGACTAAAACACTGGGCAGAGCAACCAGAAGTCAACCCAGACAGGGAAATCCAAAAAAAAAAAAAAAAAAAGCAAGATTAAAAAAAAAAAAGCCCAACACAGGGTAAAGACGATGTTATTATATAAAAGAAGACAACATTAAAATAATAAAGAGGGACTAAGAAATGTAATCATACACCTTCCATATGGAGAGCAAGATACGGCGATACAAAGAAATAAAAGTTAGTTACAAATTTAGAAAAATAGGGGTAAATAATAAGGTAACCACAAAGGAGACAAACTATCCTACTCATCAAAATAAAATACAAGGGAAAAATACAGACTCAGAAGAAACAAAATCAACAACAAATATGAGGAAAGGGCAACATATAAAGAAAATCTACTCAGCACATAAATACAAGTGGGAAAAAGAAGCTGTCAACACACAAGAAAAGACATCAAAATGATAGCACTAAATTCATACCTATCAATAATTACCCTGAATGTAAATGGACTAAATGCACCAATAAAGAGACAGAGAGTGGCAGAATGGATTAAAAAACAAGATCCATCTATATGCTGCCTACGAGAGACACATCTTAGACTTAGAGACACAAACTAAAACTCAAACGATGGAAAAAATATATTAAGCAAACAATAATCAAAAAAGCAGGAGTGGCAATATTAATTACTGACAAAATAGACTTTAAAGTTAAATCCATCAGAAAGGATAAGGAAGGACACTATAAAATGATTAAAGGGATAATACACCAAGAAGATATAACCAATTAAATATTTATGCACCCAATGACAGGGCTGCAAGATACATAAAACAAACTCCAACAGCACTGAAAAGCGAGATAGACAGCTCCACAATAATAGTAGGAGACTTCAACATACCATTTTCAGTGAAGGACAGGACACCCAGAAAGGAGCTCAATAAAGACACGGAAAATCTAAATGCCACGATCAACCAACTTCACCTTGTAGACATATACAGAACACTCCACCCAACAGCAAACAACTATACTTTCTTTTCTAGTACACATGGAACATTCTCTAGACTAGACCACATATTAGGTCATGAAGTAAGCCTTAGCAGAATCCAAAACATTGAAATATTACAAAGCATCTTCTCTGACCATAAGGCCATAAAAGTGGAAATCAATAAAAGGAAAAGCAGGAAAAAGAAATCAAACACTTGGAAACTGAACAATTCCCTGCTCAAAAAAGACTGGATTATAGAAGACATTAAGGATGGAATAAAGAAATTCAGATAATCCAATGAGAACGAAAACACTTCCTATCAGAACCTTTGGGACACAGCAAAAGCGGTGCTCAGAGGCCAATTTATATCAATAAATGCACACATCCAAAAAGAAGAAAGAGCCAAAATCAAGGAACTATCCCTACAACTTGAACAAATAGAAAGAGAGCAACAAAAGAAACCCACAGGCACCAGAAGAAAACAAAAAATAAAAATTAGAGCCGAACTAAATGAAATAGAAAACAAAAAAACAATTGAAAGAATTAACAAGACCAAAAGCTGTTTTTTTAAAAACTCAACAGAATAGATAAACCATTGGCCAAACTGACAAAAGAAAAACAGGACAGGAAGCAAATAACCCGAATAAGAAATGAGATGGGTGATATTACAACAGACCCAACTGAAATTAAAAGAATCACATCAGATTACTATGAAAAACTATACTGGAACAAATTTGAAAACCTAGAAGAAATGGATGAATTCCTAGAAACATACTACCTACCTAAACTAACACAAACAGAGGTAGAACAACTAAATAGACCCATAACAAAAGAAGAGATTGAAAAGGTAATCAAAAAACTCCCAACAAAAAAAAAGCCCTGGTTCGGATGGCTTCACTACAGTGTTCTACCAAACGCTCAGAGAAGAGTTAACACCACTACTACTAAAGGTATTTCAGAGCATAGAAAAGGATGGAATACTACCAAACTCATTCTGTGAAGCCACCATATCCCTGCTACCAAAACCAGGCAAAGACACAACAAGAAAATTATAGACCTATATCCCTCATGAATATAGATGCAAAAATCCTCAACAAAATTCTAGCTAATAGAATTCAACAACATATCAAAAAAATAATTCACCATGACCAAGTGGGACTCATACCAGGTATGAAGGGATGGTTCAACATTAGAAAAACAATGTAATCCACCACATAAATAAAACAAAAGACAAGAATCACATGATTTTATCGATTGCTGCAGAAAAGGCATTTGACAAAGTTCAATGCTCATTCATGATAAAAACTCTCAGCAAAATAGGAATAGAAGGAAAATTTCTCAACATAATAAAGGGCATTTATACAAAGCCAATAGCCAATATCACCCTAAATGGAGAGAGCCTGAAAACATTCCCATTGAGATCGGGAACCAGACAAAGATGCCCTTTATCACCACTCTTATTTAACATTGTGCTGGAAGTCCTAGGCAGAGCAATTAGGCTAGGTAAAAAAACAAAGGGCATCCAGATTGGCAAGGAAGAAGTAAAAGTATCTCTATTTGCAGATGACATCATCTTATACACAGAAAACCCTAAGGAATCCTCCAGAAAACTACTGAAACTAAAAGAAGAGTTCGGCAGAGTATCGGGATACAAGATAAACATAAAAAATCAGTTGGATTCCTCTACACCAAGAAAAGGAACATCGAAGAGGAAATCACCAAATCAATGCCATTTACACTA
This sequence comes from Elephas maximus indicus, assembly GCF_024166365.1. NCBI lineage: Eukaryota > Metazoa > Chordata > Mammalia > Proboscidea > Elephantidae > Elephas > Elephas maximus. The sequence continues at coordinate 169,909,355 of NC_064821.1, read as the reverse complement.
GCCCCCAAGAAAATAAAATACTTAGGAATAAATCTTACCAGAGATGTAAAAGACTTATACAAAGAAAACTACAGTACACTTCTGCAAGAAACCAAAAGAGACTTACATAAGTGGAAGAACATACCTTGCTCATGGATAGGAAGACTTAACATTACAAAAATATCTATTCTACCAAAAGCAATCTATACATTTAATGCAATTCCGATCCAAATTCCCAGGACATTCTTTAATGAGATGGAGAAACAAATCACCAGTTTCATATGGAAGGGAAAGAGGCCCCGGATAAATAAGGCATTACTGAAAAAGAAGAACAAAGTGGGAGGCCTTACATTACTTGATTTTAGAATATTATATCAGCACAGTAGTCAAAACAGCCTGGTACTGGTACAACAACAGATACATGGACCAATGGAACAGATTTGAGAATCCAGACATAAATCCATCCACATATGAGCAGTTGATATTTGACAAAGGCCCCAAAACAGTTAAATGGGGAAAAGACAGTCTTTTTAACAAATGGTACTGGCAAAACTGGATATCCATCTGCAAAAAAATGAAACAATACCCATACCTCACTCCATGCACAAAAACTAACTCAAAATGGATCAAAGACCTAAATATAAAATCTGAAACGATAAAGATAATGGAAGAAAAAATAGGGACAACCTTAGGAGCCCTAATACATGGCATAAACAGTATAGAAAACATGATAAAGAATGTAGAAGAAAAACTGATAACTGGGAGCTCCTAAAAATCAAACACTTATGCTCATCTAAAGACTTCACCAAAAGAGTAAAAAGACTACCTACAGACTGGGAAAAAGTTTTTAGCTATGACATTTCTGATCAGCACCTGATCTCTAAAACCTACATGATACTGCAAAAACTCAACTGCAAAAAGACAAATAACCCAATCAAAAAATGGGCAAAAGATATGATAGACACTTCACTAAAGAAGACATTCAGGTAGCTAACAGATATATGAGGAAACGTTCACGGTTATTAGCCATTAGAGAAATGCAGATCAAAACTACAATGAAGAGGCGGGGCCAAGATGCCGGACTAGGTGGACGCTACCGCGGATCCCTCTTGCAACAAAGACTCGGAAAAACAAGTGAATCAATCACATACATAACAATCTACGAACTCTGAACAACAAACACAGATTTAGAGACGGAGAACGAACAAATACGGGGAGACAGAGATTGTTTTCAGAGCCAGGAGCCAGAGTACCAGTCAGCGGATTTTCTGGAAAAACTAGTTTCCCAGTGATGGCTCGGAGACAGCAGTCCATATCAAACCACATAAAGAAGCAGACCATGACAGCTTCTACAACCCCCCAAACAAAAGAATCAAAATCTTTCCCAAATGAAGATACAATCCTGGAATTATCAGATACAGAATATAAAAAACTAATTTACAGAATGCTTAAAGACATCACAAATGAAATTAGGCTAACTGCAGAAAAAGCCAAGGAACACACCGATAAAACTGTTGAAGAACTCAAAAAGATTATTCAAGAACATACTGGAAAAATTAATAAGTTGCAAGAATCCATAGAGAGACAGCATGTAGAAATCCAAAAGATTAACAATAAAATTACAGAATTAGACAACGCAGTAGGAAGTCAGAGGAGCAGACTCGAGCAATTACAATGTAGACTGGGACATCTGGAGGACCAGGGAATCAACACCAACATAGCTGAAACAAAATCAGATAAAAGAATTAAAAAAAATGAAGAAACCCTAAGAATCATGTGGGACTCTATCAAGAAGGATAACTTGCGAGTGATTGGAGTCCCAGAACAGGGAGGGGGGACAGAAAACACAGAGAAAATAGTTGAAGAACTCCTGACACAAAACTTTCCTGACATCATGAAAGACGAAAGGATATCTATCCAAGATGCTCATCGAACCCCATTTAAGATTGATCCAAAAAGAAAAACACCAAGACATATTATCATCAAACTTGCCAGAAACAAAGACAAACAGAAAATTTTAAAAGCAGCCAGGGAGAAAAGAAAGGTTTCCTTCAAGGGAGAATCAATAAGAATAAGTTCAGACTACTGAGCAGAAACCATGCAGGCAAGAAGGGAATGGGACGACGTATACAGAGCACTGAAGGAGAAAAACTGCCAACCAAGGATCATATATCCAGCAAAACTCTCTCTGAAATATGAAGGAGAAATTAAGATATTTACAGATAAACACAAGTTTAGAGAATTCGCAAAAACCAAACCAAGGCTACCAGAAATGCTAAAGGAGATTGTTTGGTCAGATAACCAATAATATCAGGTACCAGCACAATACAAGGTCACAAAATAGAACGTCCTGATATCAACTCAAAAAGGGAAAGCACAAAAACAAACAAATTAAGATTAATTCTAAAAAATGAATAAATAAATAAAATAATACACATAACAGGGAATCATGGAAGTCAATAGGTAAAAGATCACAATAATCAAAAAGAGGGACTAAATACAGGAGGCATTGAACTGCCAGATGGAGAGTGATACAAGGCGATATAGAACGATACAAGTTAGGTTTTTACTTAGAAAAATAGGGGTAAATAATAAGGTAACCACAAAAAGGAATATCAACTCCATAACTCAAGAAAAAAGCCAAGAAAAACGTAGCGACTCAACTAACATAAAGTTAAACATTATGAAAATGAGGATTTCACAATTTACTAAGAAAAACGTCTCAGCACAAAAAAGTATGTGGAAAAATGAAATGGCCAACAACACACATGAAAAGGCATCAAAATGACAGCACTAAAAACTTATTTATCTATAATTACACTGAATGTAAATGGACTAAATGCACCAATAAAGAGACAGAGAGTCACGGACTGGATAAAGAAACACGATCCATCTATATGCTGCCTACAAGAGACACACCTTAGACTTAGAGACACAAACAAACTCAAACTCAAAGGATGGAAAAAATATTTCAAGCAAACAATAAGCAAAAAAGAAGAGGAGTAGCAATATTAATTTCTGACAAAATAGACTTTAGACTTAAATCCACCACAAAGGATAAAGAAGGACACTATATAATGATAAAAGGGACAAATGATCAGGAAGACATAACCATATTAAATATTTATGCACCCAATGACAGGGCTGCAAGATACATAAATCAAATTTTAACAGAATTGAAAAGTGAGATAGACACCTCCACATTTATAGTAGGAGACTTCAACACACCACTTTCGGAGAAGGACAGGACATCCAGTAAGAAGCTCAATAGAGACACGCAAGACCTACTTACAACAATCAACCAACTTGACCTCATTGACTTATACAGAACTCTCCACCCAACTGCTGCAAAATACATTTTTTTTTCTAGCGCACATGGAACATTCTCTAGAATAGACCACATATTAGGTCATAAAACAAATCTTTGCAGAGTCCAAAACATCGAAATATTACAAAGCATCTTCTCAGACCACAAGGCGATGAAACTAGAAATCAATAACAGAAAAACTAGGGAAAAGAAATCAAATACTTGGAAACTGAACAATACCCTCCTGAAAAAAGACTGGGTTATAGAAGACATCAAGGAGGGAATAAGGAAATTCATAGAATGCAATGAGATTGAAAATACTTCCTATCAAAACCTCTGGGACACAGCAAAAGCAGTGTTCAGAGGCCAATTTATATCGATAAATGCACACATACAAAAAGAAGAAAGAGCCAAAATCAGAGAAGTGTCCCGACAACTTGAACAAATGGAAAGTGAGCAACAAAAGAACCCATCAGGCACCAGAAGAAAACAAATAATAAAAATTAGAGCTGAACTAAATGAATTAGAGAACAGAAAAACAATTGAAAGAATTAACAAAGCCAAAAGCTGGTTCTTTGAAAAAATTAACAAAATTGATAAACCATTGGCTAGACTGACTAAAGAAATACAGGAAAGGAAACAAATAACCCGAATAAGAAACGAGAAGGACCACATCACAACAGAACCAAATGAAATGAAAAGAATCATTTCAGATTACTATGAAAAATTGTACTCTAACAAATTTGAAAACTGAGAAGAAATGGATAATTTCTTGGAAAAACACTACCTACCTAAACTAACACATTCAGAAGTAGAACAACTAAATAGACCCATAACAAAAAAAGAAATTGAAACGGTAATCAAAAAACTTCCAACAAAAAAAAGTCCTGGCCCAGACGGCTTCACTGCAGAGTTCTACCAAACCTTCAGAGAAGACTTAACACCACTACTACTGAAGGTATTTCAAAGCATAGAAAAAGACGGAATACTACCCAACTCATTCTATGAAGCTACCATCTCCCTGATACCAAAACCAGGTAAAGACTTTACAAAAAAAAGAAAATTATAGACCTATATCCCTCATGAACATAGATGCAAAAATCCTCAACAAAATTCCAGCCAATAGAATCCAACAACACATCAAAAAAATAATTCACCCTGATCAAGTGGGATTTATACCAGGTATGCAAGGCTGGTTTAATATCAGAAAAACCATTAATGTAATCCATCACATAAATAAAACAAAAGACAAAAACCACATGATCTTATCAATTGATGCAGAAAAGGCATTTGACAAAGTCCAACACCCATTTATGATAAAAACTCTTACCAAAATAGGAATTGAAGGAAAATTCCTCAACATAATAAAGGGCATCTATGCAAAGCCAACAGCCAATATCGCTCTAAATGGAGAGAACCTGAAAGCATTTCCCTTGAGAACGGGAACCAGACAAGGATGCCCTTTATCACCGCTCTTATTCAACATCGTACTTGAAGTCCTAGCCAGGGCAATTAGGCTAGACAAAGAAATAAAGGGTATCCGGATTGGCAAGGAGGAAGTAAAGCTATCACTATTTGCAGATGACATAATCGTATACACAGAAAACCCTAAGGAATCCTCCAGAAAACTACTGAAACTAATAGAAGAGTTTGGCAGAGTCTCAGGTTATAAAATAAACATACAAAAATCACTTGGATTCCTCTACATCAACAAAAAGAACACCGAAGAGGAAATAACCAAATCAATACCATTCACCGTAGCCCCCAAGAGATAAAATACTTAGGAATAAATCTTACCAAGGATGTAAAAGACCTATACAAAGAAAACTACAAAGCTCTACAACAAGAAGTTCAAAAGGACATACTTAGGTGGAAAAACATACCCTGCTCATGGATAGGAAGACTTAACATAGTAAAAATGTCTATTCTACCAAAAGCCATCTATACATATAACGCACTTCCAATCCAAATACCAATGTCATATTTTAAGGGGATAGAGAAACAAATCACTAATTTCATATGGAAGGGAAAGAACCCCTGGATAAGTAAAGCATTACTGAAAAAGAAGAAGAAAGTGGGAGGCCTCACTCTACCTGATTTCAGAACCTATTATACAGCCACAGTAGTCAAAACAGCCTGGTACTGGTACAATAACAGGCACATAGACCAATGGAACAGAATTGAGAACCCAGATATAAATCCATCCATGTATAAGCAGCTGATATTTGACAAATGACCAGTGTCAGTTAATTGGGGAAATGATAGTCTTTTTAACAAATGGTGCTGGCATAACTGGATATCCATTTGCAAAAGAATGAAACAGGTCCCATACCTCACACCATGCACAAAAACTAACTCCAAGTGGATCAAAGACCTAAACATAAAGACTAAAACGATAAAGATTGTGGAAGAAAAAATAGGGACAACCCTAGGAGCCCTAATACAGGGCATAAACAGAATACAAAACATTACCAAAAATGATGAAGAGAAACCCGATAACTGGGAGCTCCTAAAAATCAAACATCTATGCTTATCTAAAGACTTCACCAAAAGAGTAAAAAGACCACCTACAGACTGGGAAAGAATTTTCAGCTATGACATCTCAGACCAGCGCCTGATTTCTAAAATCTACATGATTCTGTCAAAACTCAACCACAAAAAGACAAACAACCCAATCAAGAAGTGGGCAAAGGATATGAGCACACATTTCACTAAAGAAGACATTCAGGCAGCCAACAGATACATGAGAAAATGCTCCCGATCATTAGCCATTAGAGAAATGGAAATTCAAACTACGATGAGATTCCATCTCACACCAACTAGGCTGGCATTAATCCAAAAAACACAAAATAATAAATGTTGGAGAGGCTGCGGAGAGATTGGAACTCTCATACACTGCTGGTGGGAATGTAAAATGGTACAACCACTTTGGAAATCCATCTGGCGTTATCTTAAACAGTTAGAAATAGAACTACCATACAACCCAGAAATCCCACTCCTCGGAATATACCCTAGAGATACAAGAGCCTTCACACAAACAGATATATGTACACCCATGTTTATTGCAGCTCTGTTTACAATAGCAAAAAGCTGGAAGCAACCAAGGTGTCCGTCAATGGATGAATGGGTAAATAAATTGTGGTATATTCACACAATGGAATACTACGCATCCATAAAGAACAGTGACGAATCTGAAACATTTCATAACATGGAGGAATCTGGAAGGCATTATGCTGAGCGAAATGAGTCAGAGGCAAAAGGACAAATATTGTATAAGACCACTATTATAAGATCTTGAGAAATAGAAAAAACTGAGAAGAACACATACTTTTGTGGTTACGAAGGGGGGAGGGAGGGAGGGAGGGAGGGAGAGGGTTTTTTATTGATCAATCAGTAGATAAGAACTGCTTTGGGTGAAGGGAAAGACAACACTCAATACAAGGAAGGTCAGCCCAATTGGACTGGACTAAAAGCAAAGAGGTTTCCGGGATAAAATGAATGCTTCAAAGGTCAGCGGAGCAGGGGCGGGGGTCTGGGGAACTTGGTTTGAGGGGACATCTAAATCAATTGGCAAAAAAATTCTATTATGAAAACATTCTGCATCCCACTTTGAAATGTGGCGTCTGGGGTCCTAAATGCTAACAAGTGGCCATCTAAGGGGCATCAATTGGTCTCAACCCACCTGGAGCAAAGGAAAATGAAGAACACCAAGGTCACACGATAACTATGAGCCCAAGAGACAGAAAGGGCCACATGAACCAGAGACCTACATCATCCTGAGACCAGAAGAACTAGTTGGTGACCGGCCACAATCGATGACTGCCCTGTCAGGGAGCACAACAGAGAACTCCTGAGGGAGCAGGAGATCAGTGGGATACAGAACCCAAATTCTCATAAAAAGACCATACTTAATGGTCTGACTGCGACTAGAGGAATCCCAGCGGCAATGGTCCCCAGACCTTCTGTTGGCCCAGGACAGGAACCATCCCCGAAGACAACTCATCAGACATGAAAGGGACTGGTCAGCGGCAGGGAGAGAGATGCTGATGAAGAGTGAGCTAATTAAATCAGGTGGACACTGGAGAGTGTGTTGGCAACTCTTGACTGGAGGGGGGATGGGAAGATAGAGAGAGAGGGAAGATGGCAAAATTGGCACAAAACGAGAGACTGAAAGGGCTGACTCAATAGGGGGAGAGCAAGTGGGAGAAGGGAGTAAGATGTATATAAACTTACATGTGACAGACTGATTGGATTTGTAAATGTTCACTTGAAGCTTAATAAAAGTTAATTAAAAAAAAAACTACAATGAGATTTCATCTCACTCCAACAAGGCTGGCATTAATCCAAAAAAACACAAAATAATAAATGTTGGAGAGGTTGTGGAGAGATTGGAACACTTATACACTGCTGGTGGGAATGTCAAATGGTGCAACCACTTTGGAAATTGATTTGGCATGTCCTTAAAAAGTTAGAAATAGAACTACCGTATGATCCAGCAATCCCACTCCTTGGAATATATCCCAGAGAAATAAGAGCCTTTACACGAACAGATATATGCACACCCATGTTTATTGCAGCACTTTAAAATAGCAAAAAAGATGGAAGCAACCAAGGTGCCCATCAATGGATGAATGGATAAATAAATTATGGTATATTCACACAATGGAATACTACACAGTGGTAAAGAACAGTGAGGAATCTGTGAAACATTTTATAACATGGAGGAACCTGGAAGGCATTAGGCTGAGTGAAATTAGTCAGTTGCAGGACAAATATTGTATAAGACCACTATTATAAGAACTTGAGAAATAGTTTAAACTGAGAAGAAAACATTCTTTTGTGGTTACGAGAGGGGGGAGGGAGGCAAGGTGGGAGAGCGGTATTCACTAATTAGATAGTAGATAAGATCTACTTTAGGTGAAGGGAAAGAGCACACAATACAGGGAAGGTTGGCACAATTGGACTAAACCAAAAGCAAAGAAGTTTCCTGAATAAACTGAGTGCTTCGAAGGCCAGCGTAGCAGGGGCAGGGGTCTGGGGACCATGGTTTCAGGGGACAAATAAGTCAATTGGCATAATAAAAACTATTAACAAAACATTCTGCATCCTACTTTGAAGAGTGGCGTCTGGGGTCTTAAACGCTAGCAAGCAGCCATCTAAGATGCATCAATTGGTCTCAACCCACCTGGATCAAAGGAGAATGAAGAACACCAAGGACAGAAGGTGATTACACGCCCAAGAGACAGAAAGGGCCACATGAACCAGTGACTACATCATCCTGACACCAGAAGAACTAGATGGTACCCAGCTACAACCGATGACTGCCCTGACAGGGAACACAACAGAGAACCCCTGAGGGAGCAGGAGATCAGTGGGATGCAGACCCCAAATTCTCATAAGACCAGACTTAATGGTCTGACTGAGACTGGAAGGTCCCTGGTGGTCATGGCCCCCAGACCTTCTGTTGCCCCAGGACAGGAACTGTTCCCGAAGCCAACTCTTCAGACATGGATTGGACTGGACAATGGGTTGGAGAGGGATGCTGGTGAGGAGTGAGCTTCTTGGATCAGGTGGACACTTGAGACTATGTTGGCATCTCCTGCCTGGAGGGAAGATGAGAGGGTGGAGCGGGTTAGAAGCTGGCGAACTGGACACATAAAAAGAGAGTAGAGGGAGAGAGCAGACTGTCTCGTTAGGGGGAGAGTAATTGGGAGTGTGTAGCAAGATGTATATGGGTTTTTGTGAGAGAGACTGACTTGATTTTTAAATTTTCACTTAAAGCACAATAAAAATTATTTTTTAAAAATGGGCAAAGGAATCAAACAGACACTTCACCAAAGAAGACATTCAAGCAGCCGATAGACACACGAGGAAACACTTGCGATCACTAGCCATTAGAGAAATGCAAATCAAAACCACAAAGAGATACCATCTCACCCTGGTGTTACTGGCACAAATCAATAAAACAGGAAATAACAATGTTGGAGAGTCTGTGGGGAGACCGGAACTCTTATGCACTGCTGGTGGGAATGCAAAATGATACCATTTTGGAAAACAATATGGCACTTTCCTTAGAAATCTAGAAATAGAAATACCGTATGATCCAGAAATCCCACCCCTAGGAATATATCCTAGAGAAATGAGTCATCACACGAATAGACATGCACACACCCATGTTCACTGTAGCATTGTTCACAATAGCAAAAAGATGGAAACAACCTAGATGCCCATCAACAGATGAATGGATAATCAAACTGTGGTTCATACACACAATGGAGTGTTACGCAATGATTAAGAACAACAATGAATCTGTGAAGCATCTCATAACATGGATGAATATGGAGGACATTATGCTGAGTGAAAGAAGTCAGTCACAAAAGGACAAGTATTGTATAAGATCATTAGTGTAAAAACTCATGAGAAGGTTTACACACAAAAAGAAAAAATCTTTGATAGTTACGAGGGAGGGGAAGGGTGGGGATGGAAAAACACTAAATAAGACAATAGATAAGCGGTAACTTTGGTGAAGGGTAAGACAGTACACAATACTGGGTAAGCCAACACAGCTCATACAAGGCAGGGTAATGGAAGCTCCAAAGACACATCCAAACTCCCTGAGGGACTGAATTGCTGGGCTGAGGGCTGTGGGGACCATGGTCTAGGGGAACATCAAGCTCAATTGGCATAGCTTATAAAGAAAATGTTCTACATTCTACTTTGGTGGGTAGCATATGGGGTCTTAAAAGCCTGTGAGCAGCCATCTAGGATACTCTGCTGGTGTCACCCTTTCGGGAGCAAGAAAGAATGAAGAAAACTAAAGATACAAAGGAAAGATTAGTCCAAAGGGCAATGGACCACATCTACCACAGCCTCCACCTGACTGAGTCCAGTACAACTAGATGGTGCCCGACTACCACCACTGACTGCTCTGACAAGGATCACAATAGGGGGTCCTGGAGAGAGGTGAAGAAAAATGTAGAACAAAATTCTAATTCACAAAAAAGACCAGACTTACTGGCCTGACAGAGACTGGAGAAACCCTGAAAGTATGGCCCCTGGACACCCTTTCAGCTCAGTAATGAAGGCACTCCTGAGGTTAACCCTTCAGCCGAAGATTGCTGTAAAAAAGAAATTTTTTGTTTTTTGAAGATTGGACAGGCCCATAAAACAAAATGAGACTAAAGGGGCACACCAGCCCAGGGGCAGGGACTAGGACGCAGGAGGGAAGAGGAAAGCTGGTAATAAGGAACCCAAGGTTGAGAAGGGAGAGTGTTGACATGTCGTGGCATTGTTAACCAATGTCATAGAACAATGTGTGTACTGACTGTTTAATGAGAAAGTAGTTTGTTCTGTAAACCTTCGTCTAAAATACAATAAAAAAAAATTTTTTTTAATTATCTGCCTTAAGCATTATACTCTTTTAAGATCTATCTCTATGGGATCAAATTGAAAACAGCAGCTCCGAAGATTAGATAGAAACCTTAGGGGGCAGTGAACTTATGTTAATGTTGGAGGAATAACTCAGGAAAGGAGAGAATGGTCACACAACTTGAAGAATGTAATCGATGTCACTGAATTTTATATGCAGAAACTGTTGAATTGGTGTAGGTTTTGCTGTGTATATTCTCAACAATAAAAACCTAAAATAAACTATTAAAAAATTCAATTTCTTAACTAATATATGTTACCCTAGATTTTTTTTCCTGAGTTCCTTTTAGTAATTTTCATCTTTTGGAAATTTTTTGCCTTATATTTTAAGTCAACTTAGAGTTAATCGAAGTCATTCATTCTGAGATAAATTTGTTCATAATATTCTTTTTTTTTTCTCTTTAGGACTGTAGAATCTGTAGTGATGCCCCTCTCTTTCACTCCTAATATTTGTAATTATGCCTTCTCTATTTTTAAAAATTATTCCAGAAAAATGTTCATTTGTTTTAAAGTTTTAATTAGCTTTTGGTTTCATTGACTTTTCTACATTTTATTCATTTTCTTTATTTTAAAAAATATTTACTAGCTCTTTGAGCTTTTTTGTTCTTGCTTTCCTAACTTCCTAAGGTGGAACATAAACCACTGGTTTTAGACCTCCTCTTTTCCTAAAAGAAATATTTAAACCTATATTTTTTTTATAAATTAGCCTCTAAGCATTATTTTGGTTGTGTTTGGCTGTCTTATAGAATATATAATCCATAAATATTGATAGGTTCTTTTCATTTTCATTCAGTTTAAAATATTTTCTGATTTCCTTCGTGATATTTTCTTTGAACTATAGGTCATTTAGATGTATGTTGTTTAATTTTCAAATACTTGGATATTTTCCAGCTATCTTTCTGTTATCCATTTCTAATTTAGTTCCCTTGTGGTCTGATAATATATTCTGTATTACTGCAATCATTTTGAGTTTATGACTCAACATATAATCTTGTTGAATGTTCACAACTACTTGAACAGAATGTGCATTCAGCCATTATTGTTTATAATGTTCAATAGTTTTTAGTGTTGTTTGAGGCTTCTATATGCTTACTGATTTTTTGTCTCTTTGTTCTACCAATTATTTGTAAAAGGGTTGTTTAAATATTCAACTATAATTTTGAATTTGTCTCTTTCTCACTTCAGACCTGCTGGTTTTTTCTCTGTGTTTCTTTAAGCTGTGTTATTAGGTGCATACACATTTAGTATGGTTATATCTTTTTGATGAGTTGACTCTTTAAGCTTCATAAAATGTTCTTTATTTTGAATAATATCGTTTGTGCTGAAGTCTACATTATCTGATAGTATATAGCCACTCCAGAATTCTTATGATTAGTATTTTCATTGTATAATTTTTTTAAATTTTAACCTATCTGTATCTTTATATAAGGAGCCCTAGCAGTGCAATAGTTAAGTGCTTGGCTGCTAAGTGAAAGGTCAGTGGTTGGAACTCACCAGCTGCTCTGTGGGAGAAATATGTGAAAATCTGCTTCCATAAAGATCACAGCCTTGGAAACCATATGGGGGGAGCTCTACTCTGTCCTATGGGGTCACTATGAGTCAGAATCAATTTGATGTCAGCAGATTTTGTTTTGTTTTGGTGCCTTTACATATAAAGTCTATGTATTGTGAAGAGCATAAATTTGGGTATTTTTTAAAACTTGAAACTGAAAGTTGTAGTTTTTAAAAGCTGTGTTTAGACAACTTACATGTAATAAAATTATCAGAATGAGTAGGTTTAATCTACGATCTTCCAGTGTCCTTCCTATTAGTCCCACTGGTTCTGTTCAGCTGTTCCTCTTTGCACTATGTTTTGTGTGCATGGTTTTTTGAGGATTGCAACATACACCCTTATATTTTCACAGTCAACTTACAGTCAATATTTTCCATGTGATATAACAATGTAGGAATTTTGCAACTATAGGTCCTTCCCCCCTCAGATATCACACAAATTGTTCTTATCCATTATAAACCTACAACATATTTTAAAGTATGGTTTACACATTCATATGTATTTTAAAGGAATTAAAAGAAAAAATCTGTATTTGCCCATATATGTATCATTTAAAACTTTCTTCATTGTTCCTGAAGATTTGAGTTTCTTTGTAGTATTATTTCCTTTCAGCCTGAATAGCATTCTTTAATATTTTTGTCTTGTTTTATTTTTAGAGTGCTTTAGGTGAACGTTTACAGCACGAATTAGTTTCTCATTCAAAATTTATACACAAATTGTTTTGTGACATTGGTACCAATCCCTGCAATGTCAGCACTTTCCCCCTTTACCTTTATACCTCAGGTTCCTAATGTCCATTCACCCAGTTTTCATGTCCCTCAATACTTTCTCATCTTTGCTTTTGGGCAAATGTTGCCCATTTGGTCTCATATATGTAATTGCACTAAGAAGCACGTTCCTCAGGTGTGTTATTGTTTTTTTATACACCTGTCTAAACTTTGGCTCCCCCACTCATCTGTCAGTTTGATTTACTGTGGGGGCCTGCATGTTGCTGTGATGCTGGAAGCTATGCCACTGGTATTCAACTACCAGCAGGATCACCCATAGTGGACAATTTTCAGTGGACTTCCAAACTAAGAGACATTACAAAGAAGGACCTGGCAGTCTACTTCTGAAAAAAATTGGCCAGTGAAAAACCTATGAATAGTAGCAGGACATTGATATAGTGCTGGAGGATGAGCCACTCAGGTTGGAAGGCTGGGGAAAAGCCACCTCCTCAAAGTAGGGTCGACTTCAAGGATGTGGATGGAGTCATGATTTCGGGACCTTCATTTGCTGACGTGACATGACTCAAACTGAGAGGAAATAGCTGCAACCATCCATTAAAAATTGGAATGTGGAATATAAGAAGTATGACTCTAGGAAATTTGGAAACCATAAAAAGTGAAATGCAACACATAAACATCGATACCCTAGGCATTAGTGACCTGAAATGGACTGGTATTAGCCATTGTGACTCAGACAGTCATATGGTCTACTATGCCAGGAGTAACAATTTGAAGAGGAATGCTGTTGCATTCATCATCAAAAAGAATATTTCAAGGTCTATTCTAAAGTACAACACTGTCAGTGATAGGATCATATTCATAAGCCTACAAGGAAGACCACTTAATATGACAATCACTCAAAATTACTCACCAATCACTAAGGCCAAAGATGAAGAAATTGAAGGTTTTTTTTACCAACTTCTGCAGTCTGAAATTGATCAAACATGCAATCAGGATGCATTAATAATTACTGATGATTGGGAGGCGGGACGAAGATGGCTGACTAGGTAGAAGCTACCTTGGATCCCTCTTGGAACAAAGACTCGGAAAAACAAGTGAATCGATCACATACATGACAATCTACTAACCCTGACCATCAAACACAGATCTAAAGAGTTGACCTGAGTGACAGAGACTGAGAACGAACAACCCAGGGGAAGCAACGACTGTGTTCGGAGCCTGGAGCCAGCGTCCCAGTCAGGAAACCTTGGCGCCGCACTTTGGACCAGGCACAGGGGAGCTGAGCACAGCATCCTGAGACAGCGCAAACACGGGGGGCAGCCCTAGCCCCCTGAACTGACCTCAGGGGAAGCCCAGCCAGTGCATGCAGACAGCGCAGCAACGCGGCTGACAGGAGGAGGCAGCGACTGGTTTTGGAGCCGGGAGTGCGGTGTCCCAGCTGGGGAACCTTGGCACTGGGCTTTGGACTGGGAGCAGAGGAACTACCGCGGCTTCTGAGACAGCGCAAGTATGGGACGCGGGCCTGACCCTCGGGGGCAATCTCTACCCAGCCAGCGCACACAGTCGACCCGCCCCTCGGGAATCTCAGATAAAACAGTCATCCCAAGCAAGATAAGTAACTTTGTTTATATTCAGGGTGCTACTCTCTCCTATTTGTCTGAACCCTCCCCTTCCCTTCCCAGGCGGCTTCATTAACCTTGGAATTTCCTGAGCCAGAGAGTGAACTGCTTGCGGTTTTTCTGTTTTTGGTCTTTTCCTAACCCATCCTCCTGGCCTGAGAGAAGCAGCTACAAAAAACCCAGGGTCCAAAAATCCTTCCCTAATTGGACTAAAAAACAGAACCAGCTCCAGCCAAGCATATGTGATCCATAGTCTTGGGCTTTCATCCTTACAGGGAACAAGGTGCCTATTATACTGCAAAGGCAATTCTGATAGGGATCTGACTACAATTGTTTTAGCGGATTACTGGAAAGACAAGTTTCCCAGGTCTGATATCTCTGCATATTCAACAGAGCCCTCACTGACCCACAACAGGGAACTGAGGGCTGAAGCTCCCCCCAGACCACCTAGCCTCCTGCCTTAGGGGTCTAAGGAGGGTGACACCTACCAATCTGTAGAGGTACTTGCATTGGGGGCCTAAGGTACAGCTGCAGAGCCCACACACCAAGTTGCTTTAGGAATAGAGACACAATACCTCACTGACACCTGGGGGAAGCCTGTCAGCATCCTGCTGCGCTTGGAGTGTGAACCCCTGCTGCTACTAGAATCTGGTGCACACAACTATCACCACTACTTCTCTAGGTGGATAGGTGACAGTCTGCTCCACATACTTGATGACCCCAAATCAGATTCTACTCAAGAATAGTGAATGGACTCAGGCTTATATATCTGGTAACAGCCCAAACCAGTTGGTAATAGGACATAAGTGAGTCCAGGGCTACAACATTCAAGACAGCGCAATCTAGTAGCCCATCTACGTATATTGAAAGAAAACAAAACAAGATAAGACTCAGTGAGCAAATATAGAATAAATCACTACAATATCTTAGAGATGGCTTGGAGACAGCAGTCAATATCAAACCACATAAAGAAGCAGACCATGATTGCTTCTACAACCCCCCAAAATAAAGAATCAAAATCTTTCCCAAATGAAGATACAATCCTAGAATTGTCAGATACAGAATATAAAAAACTAATTTACAGAATGCTTCAAGACATCAGGGATGACCTCAGAAATGAAATAAGGCAATCTACAGAAAAAGCCAAGGAACACACTGATAAATCAGTTGAAGAACTCAAAAAGATTATTCAAGAACATAGTGGAAAAATTAATAAGTTGCAAGAATCCATAGAGAGACAGCATTCAGAAATCCAAAAGATTAACAATAAAATTACAGAATTAGACAACTCAATAGGAAGTCAGAGGAGGAGACTTGAGCAATTAGAATGCAGAGTGGGAGCTCTGGAGGACCAGGGAATTGACACAAATATAGCTGAAAAAAAATCAGGTAAAAGAATTTAAAAAAATGAAGAAACCCTAAGAATCATGTGGGACTCTATCAAGAATTACTTCTGTGTGTGATTGCAGTCCCAGAACAGGGAGGGATATCAAAACACACAGAGAGAATAGTTGAAGATCTACTGGCAGAAAACTTCCCTGACATCATGAAAGACGAAAGGATATCTATCCAAGATGCTCATCGAACCCCATTTAAGATTGATCCAAAAAGAAAATCACCAAGACATATTATCATCAAGCTTGCCAAAACCAAAGATAAAGAGAATATTTTAAAAGCAGCCAGGGATAAAAGAAAGGTCTCCTACAAAGGAGAATCAATAAGAATAAGTGCAGACTACTCAGCAGAAACCATGCAGGCAAGAAGGCAATGGGATGACATATATAGAGCACTGAAGGAGAAAAACTGCCAGCCAAGGATCATATATCCGGCAAAACTCTCTCTGAAATATGAAGGCGAAATTAAGATATTTACAGATAAACACAAGCTTAGAGAATTTGCAAAAACCAAACCAAAGCTACAAGAAATACTAAAGGAAATTGTTTGGTCAGAAAACCAATAATATCAGATACCAGCACAACACAAGGCCACAGAACAGAACATCCTGATATCAACTCAAATAGGGAAATCACAAAAACAAATTAAGATCAATTAAAAAAAAAAAACGCTCAAAACAGAGAATCATTGAACTCAATATGTAAAAGATCACAATAATCAAAAAGAGGGACTAAATACAGGTGGCATAGAACTGCCATATGGAGAGGGATACAAGGCGATATAGGACAATACAAGTTAGGTTTTTACTTAGAAAAATAGGGGTAAATATTAAGGTAACCACAAAGAGGTATAACAACTCCACAACTCAAAATAAAAACCAAGAAAAATGTAATGACTCAGCAAACATAAAGTCAAATACTATGAAAAAGAGGAACACACAATTTACAAAGAAAAACGTCTCAGCACAAAAAAGTAAGTGGAAAAATGAAATTGTCAACAACACACATAAAAAGGCTTCAAAATGACAGCACTAAACACATACTTATCTATAATTACGCTGAATGTAAATGGACTAAATGCACCAATAAAGAGACAGAGAGTCTCAGACTGGATAAAGAAACACGATCTGTCTATATGCTGCCTACAAGAGACACACCTTAGACTTAGAGACACAAACAAACTAAAACTCAAAGGATGGAAAAAAGTATATTAAGCAAACAATAAGCAAAAAAGAAGAGGAGTAGCAATATTAATTTCTGACAAAATAGACTAAAGTTAAATTCACCACAAAGGATAAAGAAGGACACTACATAATGATAAAAGGGACAATTGACCAGGAAGATATAACCATATTAAATATTTATGCACCCAATGACAGGGCTGCAAGATACATAAAACAAACTTTAACAGAACTGAAAAGTGAGATAGACACCTCCACAATTATAGTAGGAGACTTCAACACACCACTTTCGGAGAAGGACAGAACATCCAGTAAGAAGCTCAATAGAGGCACGGAAGACCTAATTGCTACAATCAACCAACATGACTTCATTGACTTATACAGAACACTCCACCCAACTGCTGCAAAGTATACTTTTTTCTCTAGCACACATGGAACATTCTCTAGAATAGACCACATATTAGGTCATAAAACAAACCTTTGCAGAATCCAAAACATCGAAATATTACAAAGCATCTTCTCAGACCACAAGGCCATAAAAGTGAAATCAATAACAGAAAAATTAGGGAAAAGAAATCAAATACTTGGAAACTGAACAATACCTTGCTGAAAAGAGATTGGGTTATAGAAGACATTAAGGAGGGAATAAAGAAATTCATAGAATGCAACGACAATGAAAACACTTCCTATCAAAACCTCTGGGACACAGCAAAAGCAGTGCTCAGAGGCCAATTTATATCGATAAATGCACACATACAAAAAGAAGAAAGAGCCAAAAGCAGAGAACTGTCCCTACAACTTGAACAAATAGAAAGTGAGCAACAAAAGAATTCATCAGGCACCAGAAGAAAACAAATAATAAAAATTAGAGCTGAACTAAATGAGTTAGAGAACAGAAAAACAATTGAAAGAATTAACAAAGCCAAAAGCTGGTTCTTTGAAAAAATTAACAAAATTGATAAACCATTGGCCAGACTGACTGAAGAAATACAGGAAACAAATAACCCGAATAAGAAATGAGATGGGTCACATCACAAGAGACCCAACTGAAATTAGAAGAATCATATCAGATTATTACAAAAAAGTGTACTCTAACAAATTTGCAAACCTAGAAGAAATGGATGAATTCCTAGAAAAACACTAGCTACCTAAACTAACACAATCAGAAGTAGAACAACTAAATAGACTCATAACAAAAAAAAGAGATTGAAACGGTAATCAAAAAACTCCCAACAAAAGAAAGCCCTGGCCTGGATGGCTTTACTGCAGAGTTCTACCAAACTTTCAGAGAAGAGTTAACACCACTACTACTAAAGGTATTTCAAAGCATAGAAAATGACGGAATACTGCCTAACTCATTCTATGAAGCCACCATATCTCTGATTCCAAAATCAGGTAAAGACATCACAAAAAAAGAAAATTACAGACCTATATCCCTCATGAAAATGGATGCAAAAATCCTCAACAAAATTCTAGCCAATAGAATCCAACAACATATCAAAAAAATAATCCACCACAACCAAGTGGGATTTATACCAGGTATGCAAGGCTGGTTTAATATTAGAAAAAACATTAATGTAATCCACCATATAAATAAAACAAAAGACAAAAACCACATGATCTTATCAATTGATGCAGAAAAGGCATTTGACAAAGTCCAACACCCATTTATGATAAAAACTCTCAGCAAAATAGGAATTGAAGGAAAATTCCTCAACATAATAAAGGGCATCTAAACAAAGCCAACAGCCAACATCACTCTAAATGGAGAGAGCCTGAAAGCATTTCCCTTGAGAACGGGAACCAGACAAGGATGCCCTTTATCACCACTCTTATTCAACATTGTGCTAGAGGTCCTAGCCAGAGCAATTAGGCTAGACAAAGAAATAAAGGGCATCCAGATTGGCAAGAAGGAAGTAAAATTACCTCTATTTGCAGATGACATGATCTTATACACAGAAAACCCTAAGGAATCCTCCAGAAAACTACTGAAACTAACAGAAGAGTTTGGCAGAGTCTCAGGTTATAAGATAAACATACAAAAATCACTTGGATTCCTCTACATCAACAAAAAGAACATTGAAGAGGAAATCACCAAATCAATACCATTCACAGTAGCCCCCAAGAAGATAAAATACTTAGGAATAAATCTTACCAAAAATGTAAAAGACCTATATAAAGAACACTATAAAGTACTACTACAAGAAACTAAAAAGAACCTACTTAAGTGGAAAAACATACCTTGCTCATGGGTAGGAAGACTTAACACAGTAAAAACGTCTATTCTACCAAAAGCCGTGTATACATGCAATGCACTTTGGATCCAAATTCCAATGACATTTTTTAATGTGATGGAGAAACAAATCACCAACTTCATATGGAAGGGAAAGAAGCCTCGGATAAGTAAAGCATTACTGAAAAAGAAGAAGAAAGTGGGAGGCCTCACTCTACCTGATTTTAGAACCTGTTATACAGCCACAGTAGTCAAAACAGCCTGGTACTGGTATGACAACAGGCACATAGACCAATGGAACAGAATTGAGAACCCAGATATAAATCCATCCACATATGAGCAGCTGACATTTGACAAAGGCCCAGTGTCAGTTAATTGGGGAAAAGATAGTCTTTTTAACAAATGGTGCTGGCATAAATGGATATCCATTTGCAAAAAAATGAAACAGGACCCATACCTCACACCATGCACAAAAACTAACTTCAAGTGGATCAAAGACCTAAATGTAAAGACTGAAACAATAAAGATCACGGAAGAAAAAATAGGGACAACCTTAGGAGCCCTAATACAAGGCATAAACAGAATACAAAATATTACCAAAAATGATGAAGAGAAACCAGATAACTGGGAACTCCTAAAAATCAAACACCTATGCTCATCTAAAGACTTCACCAAAAGAGTAAAAAGACCACCTACAGATTGGGAAAGAATTTTCAGCTATGATATCTCTGAGCAGCGCCTGATCTCTAAAATCTATACGATTCTGTTAAAACTCAACCACGAAAAGACAAACAACCCAATCAAGAAGTGGGCAAAGGATATGAACACACACATCACTAAAGAAGATATTCAGGCAGCTAACAGATACATGAGAAAATGCTCTCGATCATTAGCCATTAGAGAAATGCAAATTAAAACTACGATGAGATTCCATCTCACTCCAACAAGGTTGGCATTAATCCAAAAAACACAAAAGAATAAATGTTGGAGAGGCTGCGGAGAGATTGGAACTCTTATACACTGCTAGTGGGAATGTAAAATGGTACAACCACTTTGGAAATCTATCTGGTGTTTTCTTAAAAAGTTAGGAATAGAACTACCATACAACCCAGAAATCCCACTCCTCGGAATATACCCTAGAGAAATAAGAGCCTTCACACAAACAGATATATGCACACCCATGTTTATTGCAGCTCTGTTTACAATAGCAAAAAGCTGGAAGCAACCAAGGTGTCCATCAATGGATGAATGGGTAAATAAATTGTGGTATATTCACACAATGGAATACTACGCATCGATCAAGAACAGTGACAAATGTGTGAAACATTTCATAACATGGAGGAACCTGGAAGGCATTATGCTGAGCGAAATGAGTCAGAGGCAAAAGGACAAATACTGTATAAGACCAGTAGTATAAGATCTTGAGAAATAGTATAAACTGAGAAGAACACATACTTTTGTGGTTAGGAGGAGGGGAGGGAGGGAGGGTGGGAGAGGGTTATTTACTGATTAGTTAGCGGATAAGAACTACTTTAGGTGAAGGGAAGGACAATACTCCATACACGGAAGGTCAGCTCAACTGGACTGGACCAAAAGCAAAGAAGTTTCTGGGATAAACTGAATGCTTTGAAGGTCTTTGGAGCAAGGGCGGGGGTTTGGGCACTATGGCTTAAGGGGACTTCTAAGTCAATTGGCAAAATAATTCTATTATGAAAACATTCTGCATCCCACTTTGAAATGTGGCGTCTGGGGTCTTAAATGCTAACAAGCGGCCATGTAAGATGCATCAATGGGTCTCAACCCACCTGGATCAAAGGAGAATGAAGAACACCAAGGTCACACGATAACTACGAGCCTAACAGACAGAAACGGCCACATGAACCAGAGACTTACATCATGAGACCAGAAGAACTAGTTGGTGCCCGGCCACAACCGATGACTGCCCTGACAGGGAGCACAACAGAGAACCCCTGAGGGAGCAGGAGATCAGTGGGATGCAGACCCCAAATTCTCATAAAAAGACCAGACTTAATGGTCTGACTGAGACTAGAGGAATCCCGGCGGTCAGGGTCCCCAAACCTTCTGTTGGCACAGGACAGGAACCATTCCCGAAGACAACTCATCAGACATGGAAGGGACTGGACAACGTGTTGGAGAGAGATGCTGACGAAGAGTGAGCTACTTGTATCAGATGGACACTTGAGACTGTGTTGGCATCTCCTGTCTGGAGGGGAGATAGGAGGGTAGAGAGGGTTAGAAACTGGCGAAATTGTCACAAAAGGAGAGACTAGAAGGGCTGACTCATTAGGGGGAGAGTAAGTGGGAGTATGGAGTAAGGTGTATACAAGCTTATATGTGACAGACTTACTTGATTTGTAAACGTTCACTTAAAGCTCAAAAAAAATTATTAAAAAAAATTTACTGATGATTGGAATGTGAAAGTTGAAAACAAAGAAGAAGGATCAGTAGTTGGAAAACATGGCCTGGTGACAGAAATGATGCTGGAGGTAGCATGATAGAATTTTACAAGACCAATGACTTCTTCATTGCAAATAACTTTTTTCAACAACAGAAACAGTTACTATACATGTGGAACTTGCCAGACGGAATACATAGGAATCTACTACATCTGTGGAAAAAGATGGTGGAAAAATCTCAATATCATCAACCAGAACAAGGCAAGAGGCTGACTTTGGAAGACCATCAATTGCTCATATGCAAGTTCAAGTCAAAGCTGAAGAAAATTAGAACAAGTCCACAAGAGCCAAAGTACAAATGAACATATCCCATGAAAATTTAGAGACCATCTCAAGAATAGATTTGACGTGTTGAACACTAATGACCAAAGACCAGACGAGTTGTGGAACGACATCAAGGACACCATAAATGAAGAAAGCAAGAGGTCATTAAAAAGATAGGAAAGAAAGAAAAGACCAAAATGGACAACCAAAAAGACTCTAAAAGTTGTCCTTAAACATAAAGTAGCTAAAGTGAAAGGAAGAAATGATGAAGTAAAAGAGCTGAACAGAAGATTTCAAAGCGTGGCTTGAGAACACATAGTATTATAACGACACGTGCAAAGACCTAGAGTTAGAAAACCAAGAGAGAAGAACACACTCGGTGTCACGGATTGAATTGTGTCCTCCCAAAAATGTGTGTATCAGTTCGGCTAGGCCGTGATTCCCAGTATTGTGTGACTGTCCATAATTTTGTATTCTGATGTGATTTCACTATGTGTTGTAAATCTGCCTCTATGATATTAATGAGGGGGGATGGGCCGCAGTTGTGTTGATGAACTAGGACTCAAACTACAGGATTGGACTGTGTCTTCAGCCAGTTTCTTTTAGGATATAAAAGAGGGAAGCGAACAGAGAAAGAGGGGGACCTCCTACCATGAAGAAATCAGTGCCGGGAGCACAGTGTGTCCTTTGCACCCAGGGTTCCTATATGGAGAAGCTCCTAGCCCAGGGGATAATTAATGAGAAGGACCTACCTCCAGAACCAACAGAGAGAGAAAGTCTTTGCCTGGAGCTAATGCCCTAAATTTGGATTTTTAAGCTACTTTACTGTGAGGAAATAAATTTCTTTGTTAAAACCACCCACTCGTGGTATTTCTGTTTTAGCAGCACTACATAAATAAGATACTCAGTGTTTCTGAAACTGAAAGAACTGAAGAAAAAATTTAAGTCTCGAGTTGCAGTATTGAAGGATTCTACAGGGAAAATATTAAACAATGCAAGAAACGTCAAAAGAAGATGGAAGGAATACACTATACAAAAGAAGAATATTAAATGACAAGAAGCTTCAAAAGAAGATGGAAGGAGTCACTATACTAAATAGAACTAGTCGATGTTCAACCATTTCAGGAGGTAGCATATGATCAGGAACCGATGGTACTGAAGGAAGAAGTCCAAGCTGCAATGAAGACATTGGCAAAAAACAAGACTCCAGGAATTGACAGAATACCAACTAAGATGTTTCAACAAGCAGATGCAGCACTGGAAATGCTCACTCATCTATGCCAAGAAATTTGGAAGACAGAAGAGATTCATACTCATGCCTATTTAAAAGAAAGGTGATCCAACAGAATGCAGAAGTTATTGAACAACATCTTAATATCAGACTGAAGTTAAATTTTGCTGAAGATCACTCAAAAATGGCTGTAGCAGTACTTCAACAGGGATTCCAGACAGATTAAGAACAAGATGTGTAACTAGGGATACTATTTCTGATACCAGATGGATCTTGGCCAAAAGCAGAGAATACCAGAAATATGTTTACCTGTGTTTTACTGACTATGCAAAGACATTCAACTGTGTGGATCATAACAAATTATGGATAACATTGCAAAGAATGGGAGTTGCAGAACATTAAATTGCGCTCATGAGGAAACTATCAATAGACCAAGAGGCAGTCATTCGAACAGTACAAGGGGGTACTGCATGGTTTAAAGTCAGAAAAGGTATGCGTCAGGGTTGTATTCTTTCACCACAGTTATTCAATCTGTACACTGAGAAAATAATCTGAGAAACTGGACTATATGAAGAAGAAGGGGGAATCAGAATTAGAGGAAGACTCACTAACAACCTGTGTTACGCAGATGACACAACCTTGCTTGATAAATGTGAAGACTTGAAGAACTTACTGATGAAGATCAAAGATTACAGCCTTTAGTATGGATTACACAAATTCTCACAACTGGACAAACAGGCAACATTAAGACAAATGGAGAAAAGACTGAAGCTGTGAAGGATTTCATTTTACTTGGATCAACAATCAATGGCCAAGGAAGCAGTCGTCAAGAAAACAAATGAGAGGCAGGGCCAAGATGGCAGACTACTCAGACACTTCTTGTGGTCCCTCTTACAACAAAGACCCCAAAAAACAAGTGAATCAATTATATGACAATCTAGCAGCCCTGAACATCAAAGGCAAAGTTGAGGAATCGGACTGAGCAGAAAGGGAAGGAGAGATGGTTCAGAAGCAGCAAGGAGTTGCCAGGCCTGACCCGGCAAGAACTGGCATCCTGCAGACTGGATCGGCTGTGAGCAGTGAGGCAAGCAGTGGTACGCAGGACATGTTTTCTACTTCAGGAGAGAACAAGCAGTTAGCAGAGAGTCTACTCATGCCTCCAAAACCAGTGATAAGCAGTGCTCAATCGGCAAAAGTACATGTGTCTAAGCTACCACAGATCAAAAAAGGCCCCTTTGAGTAAAACCTCTCCCCCATTAACCTGACTCCTCCCTGCTCTGCACTGGGTCCCAAGCCAGCTTCAGAGATTGCTGAGTCCCCTGGGCCAAAAGTAGGACCTGTCACATGCCCAGACCCACTCTCCCAGCCGTGGAGAGGAAAAAAATGAACAAAAGGAAAAAATAATCTGTCGGTTCCCCTAAACCGGAAATTCAGGGCACAAACAGCTCCTTTCCACAGGCACAGGCATAAGGGGTCCATGGACTTTGAATGCCTTTCACACCTGCATAGACCTGTGTGGGCCCATTTCAACAGTGTAGGCCTTCATTAGCACAGTACAACAGGGTACATACCTGAAGACTAACTTCAACTGTTTCAGCTAGATGGTTGAAAGGCAGGTTTGTGACATTTGACACTGCTCTGCCTATTAAGCAGGGCCTCACCTACCCACATCAGGGGCCTGAGAACTGGTAGCTCCATCTATGCCACCTAGGCATCCATGACAGGAGTCCAACAATAAGTGGTGCCTCCCAGTCCTTACGGCCAACAGCACTGGGTGCCCACAGCCTGGGTGCAAAACCCACCGACCTACATGCTCTAGGGGACAGGGACATGCTATCCTCTCAGACACTCAAGGGCTGCTGTCAGCCCCCCGCCTTGCTCAGCCTGTGACCCCCTACTGCATCCAGGTACCTGTGCCTACACAAATCACCCCTGCCCATCTAGGACTTTAGGTGAAAGCCTGCACCACACACTTGGTGACTGACAACCCGGGCACCTGAGCTGAATGCATACAGGAAAAGTAAAACAGACTCCTAGACTTACATACATAGTAACAGATCTAACAACCTGGTGATAGGACATTAGATCTTCAAACTAGGCCACATGAGCAGCCTATCTCGGCATATCAAAAGAAAACAAAACAAGAAGCTAGGACACAGAAAGCAAACACAAAATAAATTAATAAAATAATTTATTGATGGCTCAGAGACAACAGTCAATATGAAATCACGTAAAGAGGCAGACGATGATGGCTTCGGCAAGCTCTCAAAACAAACAATCAAGAAATCTTCCAGATGAAGAGAACTTGTTGGAATTACTGGAGATAGAATACAAAAGATTAATATATAGATGTCTTCAAGAGATCAAGGATATCAGGTCAAATGCAGAACAAGCCAAGGAACAGACAAAGCAACAGAGGAATTTAAGAAGATGACAGAAGACCATAATGACAAATTTAATAGGCTGCAAGAATACATAGACAGCAAACAGAAATCCAAAAGATTAACAATAAAGTTTCAGAATTAGACAACTCACTATAAAGTCATAGTAACAAAATTGAGGCAATGGAAGTCAGAGTTGGTGAGATTGAAGATAAAGAATTTGACACCAACTTATTTGATGAAAACTCAAATAAAAGAATTTAAAAAAATGAAGAAACCCTAAGAATTATGTGGGACTGTATCAAGAGGAATAACCTATGAGTGACTGGAGTACACGGAGGGGAGGGATAACAGAAAATACAGAGAATTTTTGAAGATTTGTTGGCAGAAAACTTCCCTGATATTGTGAAAGATGAGAAGATATCTATCCAAGATGCTCATTAAACCCAACACAAGGTAGATCCCAAAAGAAAGTCACCAAGACATATTATAATTAAATTTGCCAAAACCAAAGATAGAATTTTAAGAACAGATAGGGATAAACAAAAAGTTATCTACAAAGGAGTGTCAATAAGACTAAGCTCATACTACTCAGCAGAAACCATTCAGTAAAGAAGGCAGCGGGATGACATATTATAAAGCCTTGAAGGAAAAAATTGCCAGCCAAGAATTATATATTTAGCAAAATTGTCTCTCAAAGTTGATGTTGAAATTAGAGCATTTCCAGATAAACACAAATTTAGGGAATTTGCAAAAACCAAACCAAACTTACAAGAAATACTAAAGGGAATCCTCTGGTCGGAAAATCAATAACATCAGATAACCCAAGACTAGAACACAGGACTGAGCAACCAGATATTAATCCGGATAGGGAAGTCGCAATAATAAATCAAAGCTAAAACACTAAAAATAGGGAAACAGAGACATCATTATGTAAAAGACAACAATATTAAAACAAAAAAGATGGACTAAAAGATGCCAGCATAGATCTTTCATATGTAGAGGAAGTCAAGGAGATATCAAGAAATAAAAGATTGGCTTAAACTTAGAAAAATAGGAGTAAATATTAAGGTAACCACAAAAGAAACTAAGAACCCTAAATATCAAAATAAAAAACAAGAAAAACATAAAGACACAGCAATTACAAAATCAACAATAATGAAAATGATGAAAAGAAAGTACATAAAGAAAAATGACTCGGCACAGAAAATTAAGCAGAACAAAAAAATTGTCATCAACACAAAAAAAAAAACATCAAAATGATAGCACTAAACTCATGCCTATCAATAATTACACTGAATGTAAATGGACTTAAATGCACCAATAAAGAGACACAGAATATCAGAATGGATTAAAAAAAAACACAATCCATCTATATTCTGCCTACAAGAGACACAAGTTAGACTTAAAAACACAAACTAAAACACAAAGGATGGAAAAAATGTATCAAACAATCAAAAAAGAGCAGGAGTGGCAATATTAATTTCTGACAAGCTAGACTTTAAAGTAAAATCCACCACAAAGGATAAGGAAGGACTCTATATAATGATTAAAGGGCCAATATACCAGGAAGATATAACCATAGAAAATATTAACACACTCAATGACAAGCCTCCATAAAACACTCTTACAGCATTGAAAGGAGACATAAACAGCTCCACAATAATAGTAGGAGACTTCAACACACCACTGTCAGTGAAGGACAGAACATCCAGAAAGAAGCTCAGTAAATACACGGAAGATCTAAAGGCCACAATCAACTAACTTGACCTCATAGACATACACAGAACACTCCACCCAACAGCATCCAAGTATACTTTCTTTTCCAACACACATGGAACATTCTCCAGAATAGGCCACACATTAGGCCATAAAGCAAGCCTTAACAGAATTCAAAGCATTGAAATATTACAAAGCATCTTTTCTTACCACAAAGCCATAAGAGTAGAAATCAATAACAGAGAAAGCAAGGAAAACAAAATCAAACATAGGGAAACTGGACAACACCTTGCTTAAAAAACTACTGGGTTATAGAAGAAATTAAGGACGGAATAAAGAAATTCACAGAATCAAATAAGAATGAAAACATCCTATCAGAACCTTTCAGACACTGTAAAAGCAGAGCTCAGAGGTCAATTCATAACAATAAATGCACACATCTGAAAAGAAGAAAGGGCCAAAATCAAAGAATTAACCCCACAACTCAAATAGAGAGCAGCAAAAGAAGCCCTTGGGAACCAGAGAAAAGCAAATAATAAAAATTAGAGCATAATTAAATGCAATAGAGAATAGAAAAGCAATTGAAAGTGTTAACAAGACCAAAAGTGGGTTCTTTGAAAAGATCAACAAAATCAATAAACCATTGGTCAAGCTGACAAAAGAAAAACAGGAGAGGAGGCAAATAACCCAAATAAGAAATGAGATGGGCGATATCACAACAGACTCAACTGAAATTAAAAGAATCATAACAGAATACTATGAAAAATTGTACTCTAACAAATTTGAAAACGTGGAGGAAAGGGACAAACTTCTAGAAACACATTACCTACCTAAACTAACACAAACAGGTACAACAACTATCTAAAGGCATATCAAAAGAAGAGATTGAAAAGGTAATTAAAAAACTCCCAACCAAAAAAAGCCCTGGCCCTGATGGCTTCGCTGGAAAATTCTGCCAAACACTCAGAGAAGAGTTAACACCACTACTACTAAAGGTATTTCATAGAATACTCCTAAACCCATTTTATGAAGCCAGCATTTCCCTGATATCAAAACCAGGTAAAGACACCAAAAAAAGAAGAAAAAATTGCAGACCAATATCCCTCATGAATTTAGACACAAAATTTTAGCCAATAGAATTCAACAACATATCAAAAAAAATAATGCACCATGACTATGTTGGATTCATACCAGGTATGCAGGGATGGTTCAACATTATAAAAACAATCAATGTAATCCACCACATAAATAAAACAAAAGATAAGAGCCACATGATCCTATCAATTGATGCAGAAAAGGCATCTGACAAAGTCCAACAAACATTCCTGATAAAAATTCTAAACAAAATAGGAATAGAAGGGAAATTCCTCAGCATAATAAAGGGCATTTCTACAAAGCCAACAGCCAGCATCATCCTAAATGGAGAGAGTCTGAAAGCATTCCTCTTGAGAACAGGAACTGGACAAGGACGTCCTTTATCACCACTCTTATTCAACACTGTGCTGAAGGTCCAAGCCAGAGTAATTAGGCTAGAAAAAGATACAAAGGGCATCTAAATTGGTAAGGAAGAAGTAAAAGTATCTCTATTCACAGATATGATCTTATACACAGAAAACCCCAAACAATTCACAAGAATACTACTAGAACTAATAGAAGAGTTCAGCAAAGTACAGGATACAAGATAAATACAAAAAAAAATCAGTTGGATTGCTCTACGTCAAGAGAACAAGAAGAGGAAATCACCGAATCAATACCATTTACAGTAGCCCCCAAGAAGATAAAATACTTAGGAATAAATCTAACCAGAGATAGAAGAGACCTATAAAAAGAAAACTACAACACATTACTGCAAAAAAACAAAAGAGACCTACGTAAGTGGGAAAACATACCTTGTTCATGGACAGGAAGAATCAACATTGTGAAAATGTCTATTCCACCCAAAGCATCTACAGGTAGAATACACTCTCGATCCAAACTCTGAAGGCATTTTTTAATGAGATGGAGAAACAAATCATCAACTTTATCTGGAAAGAGAAAAGTTCCCAGATAAGTAAAGTATTACTGAAAAAGAATAAAGTGGGAGACCTCACGCTGCCTGATTTTAGAACCTATTATACCTCCACGGTAGTCAAAACAGCCCAGTACTGGTAAAACAACAGATGCATTGACCAATGGAACAGAATTGAGAATCCAGATGTAAATTCATCTGCATATGAGCAACTAATATTTGACAAAGCCCCAAAGTCTGTTAAATGGGGAAAAGACAGTCCTTTTAACAAATGGTGCTGGCATAACTGGATATCCACTTGCAAAAAAAATGAAACAAGACCCATACCTCACACCATGCACAAAAGTTAACTCAAAATGGATCAAATTCCTAAATATAAAATCTCAAATGATAAAGATCATGTAAGAAAAAATAGGGACAATGCTAGGAGGCCTAATACATGGCATAAGCAGAATACAAAACATTACTAACAATGTACAAACACCAGAAGAGAAACTCGATAACTGGGAGCTCCTAAAATCAAACACTTATGTTCATCCAAAGACTTCACCAAAACAGTAAAAAGGAAACCTACAGACTGGGAAAAAAAATTTTGGCTACAACTAATCCGATCAGCACATAATCTCTAAAATCCACAAGATACTGCAAAACTTCAACAACAAAAAGACAAATAACCCAATTAGAAAATGGGCAAAGTATATGAACAGGCGCTTCACCAAAGAAGACATTCTGGCAGCTAACAGATACATAAAGAAACGCTCACTATCCCTAGCTAGGGGACAAATGCAAATCAAAACGACAATGATCTACCCTCAACAAGGCTGGTATTAATCCAAAAAACACAAAATAATAAATGTTGGGAGGTTGTGGAGAGACTGGAACACTTATACACTGCTAATGGGAATATAAAATGGTACAACCATTTTGGAAATCAACTTGGCGCTTCCTTAGGAAGCTAGAGATAAAAGTACCATATGATCCAGCAATCCCACACTTGGAATATATCCTAGAGCAATAAGGGTCCTCACATGAATAGATGTAGGCACACCCATGTTCATTGCAGCACTATTCACAATAGTAAAAAGATGGAAATGATCAACACATAAACGGATAAACAAATTATGGTATATTCACACAATGGAATACTACGCAATGATAAAGAACAATGGTGAATCCCTGAAACATCTCAGGACATGGATGACTCTGGAAGACATTATGCTGAGTGAAATTAGTCGCAAAAGGACAAATATTGTATGAGACCACTATTATTAGAACGCAAGAAAAGGTTTAATTAAACACAGAAGAAAACATTCTTTGATGGTTATGAGGGTGGGGAGGGAGAAAGAGGGGTATTCACTAACTAGATAGTAGACAAGAATTATGTTAGGTGAAGGGAAGGACAACACAATACAGCGCAAGTCAGTACAACTGGACTAAACCAAAAGCTAAGAAGTTTCCCGAATACAACCACTTTGCAGGACAGAGTAGCAGGGGTGTGGATCTAGGGGCCATGGTTTCAGGGAACATCTAAGACAATTGGCATAACAAAGTTTATTAAGAAAATGTTCTGCATCCCAGTTTGGTGAGTGGCATCTGGGGTCTTAAAATCTAGGAAGCAGCCATCTAAGATGCATCAATTTTTCCTAAGCAAAGAAGACTGAAGAACACCAAAGACACAAGGAGAATATGAACCCAAGAGACAAAAAGGGCAACATAAACCAGAGACTCCATCAGCCTGAGACCAGAAGATTTAGATGGTGTCTGGCTACCACCAATGACTGCCCTGACAGGGAACACAACAGAGAGTCCCTGATGGAGCAGGAGAAAAGCAGAATGCAGAACTCAAATTCTAGTGAAAAGACCAGACTTAATGGTCTGAGACTGAAGGCACCCTAGAAGACATGGCCCCTGGACTTTCTGTTAGCTCAAAACTAAAACCATTCCCAAAGCCAACTCTTCAAAGATAGATTGAACTATAAGACATGAAATAATACTTGCAGAGTGTGTTTCTTAGCTCAACTAGGTTCATGAGACTAAATGGGCAGGTCCTGTCCGGACATGAGATAAGAAGGCAGAAAGGGATAGTAGACCGGTTGAATGGACACGGGAAATACAGGGTGAAAAGGGGGAGTCTGTTGTCACATTATAGGGAGAGCAAATAGGGTCCCATAACAATGTGTGTATAAATTTTTGTATGAGAAACTAACTTGAACTGTAAACTTTCACTTAAAGCACAATAAAAATAAATAAATAAATAATCACCTAAACAGTCAACGATTACTTTAAAACAAAGATGAGACTATAAGGAGGCAGGAAAACTACTTTAATGGACATGGAGCAACCAGAACGGAAATAATGAAAATGTTCACCCATTGTGATGAATGTAATGAATGTCACTGAATAATTCGTGTAGAAATTGTTGAATGGGAACCTAAACTTCTGTGTAAACCTTCACTGAAAACACAATAAAGTATTATTTTTTTTTAAAAAAAGAAAACATATGAAGCATCGCTTTGGGTAAATCTGCTGCAAAAGACTTCTGTAAAGTGTTAAAAATCAAAGATGTCCCCTTGAAAACTAATGTGCACCTGACCCAAGCCATAGTGTTTCAAATCGCCTCATATGCATGTGAAACCTGGACAATGAATAAGGAAGATCAAACAAGAATCAATGCCTTTGAATTATGGTGTTGGCGAAAATATTGAATATACCATGAACTGCCAAAAGAATGAACAAATCTGTCTTGCAGAAAGTACAGTCAGAATGCTCCTTAGAAGCAAGGATGGTGAGACTTCGTCTCACACACTTTGGACATGTTATCAAGAGGGGTCATTCCCTGGAGAAGGACATCATGCTAGGTAAGGTAGAGGGTCAGCAAAAAAAGAGGAAGACCCTCAACGAGGTAGATTGACACAGTGGCTCTAATAATGAGCTCAAGCATAATAATGATTGTGAAGATGGCACATGACTGTACAGCATTCTGTTGTACATAGGTCGCTATAAGTTGGAACTGACTTGATGGCACCTGACAACAGAAAAATAGTAAATGGTGGAGCCTGGTTGCACAGTGGCTAAGAGCTTAGCTGCCAACCAAAAGGTCGACAGTTCGAATCCACCAGCTGCTCCTTGGAAACCATATGGGGCAGTTCTACTCCAACCTGTAGGGTTGCTATGAGTTGGAATCAACTCAAGAGCAACAGGTTTGGTGTTGATTTGATTATAAATGGTATTCTTTTCCTGACTTCCTTTTCAAAGTTCTCTTTGTCGGTGTATGGGAATCCAACTGAATTTTGTACGTTGATCTTGTATCCTGTTACTCTGCTGAATCTTTCTATCAGTTTCAGTGGTTTTCTTGTGGAATCTTTGGGGTTCTATATGTATAGGATCATATCACCTGGGAATAGGTATAGCTTTACTTTTTCCTTTCCAATTTGATGCCCTTTATTTCTTTTTCTTGCCTTATTGCTCTAGCTAGGACTTCAAGCACAATGTTAGATAGAAGTGATGATAAAGGGTGTCCTTCTCTTGTTCCTGTTCTCAGGGGGAATGCTTTTGGCCTCTCTCCATTGAGAATTATGTTGGCATTGGATTTGTATAGATGTCCTTTATTATGTTGAGGAATTTCCCTATTATTCATATTTTATTGAGAATTTTTATCAGGGATGGGTGTTGGGCTTTATCAAATGCCTTTTCTGCACCAGTTGAGATCATTGTGATTCTTTTGTTCTATTTATGTGGTGATTACTTTGATTTTCTAATGTTGAACTATCCTTGCACACCTGTATGAATTCTGCTTGGTTGCATTTTTTTTTTTTTTAATATGATGCTAAATTCTATTGGCTAGAATTTTGCTGAGAAATTTTGCAACTACATTCATAAGAGATATTGGCCTGTAATTTCCTTTCTTTCTTTTTTGGTGTCTTTGCCTGGCTTTGGTATCAGGGTTATGCTGGCTTCATAAAAAGAATTTGGGAGCATTCCTTCCTTTTCTATCCTCTGAAGTACTTTGAGTAGTACTGGTATGAGAACTTCTCTGAATGTTTGGTAGAATTCTCCAGCGAAGTCATTCAGGTCAGAGCTTTTTTCTGCTGGGAGTTTATTACCTCTTCAATCTCTTGTTATGGGGCTGTTCAGATTTTCTACCTCAGTTCATGTTAGTTTAGGTAGGTAGTGTGTTTCTAGAAATTTGTCCATTTCCTCTAGGTTCTAAAATATGTTGGAGTACAGTTTTTCATAGTATTCTGTTATGATCCTTTTTATTTCAGTTGGGTCTCTTGTAATGTCCCCATTCTCATTTCTTATTTAGGTGATTTGCTTCCTCTTGTACTTTTGTTTTGTCAGTTTGGCTAATGGTTTGTCGATTTTGTTGATCTTTTCAAAGAATCAACTTTTGGTTTTGTTGATTCTAGTTTTCTGTTCTCTTTTTCATTTATTCTGCTCTAATCTGCATTACCTTCTTTCTTCTGGTGATTGTGGGCTCCTTTTCCTGTTCTGTATTTGTTAGAGTTATAGGGCTAACGTTTTGATATTGGCCCGTTCTTATTTTTTTATGTGTGTGTTTATTACCATAAATTGACCTCTGAGCACTGCCTTTGATGTGTCCTAAAGGTTTTGGCATGATATGTTTTTATTCTCATTTGATTCTAGGAATTTTTTTTAATTCTCTCTTTGATTTCTTCTATTACCCAGTTGTTTTTAAGCAAGGTGTTATTTAGTTTCCATGTATTTTTTTTTTTTCTTGCTCTTCCTTTTATTGATTTCTACTTTCATGGCATTGTATTCAGAAAGAATGCTTTGTATTATTTCAATGTTTTGGATTTTATTGAAGGTTTGTGGCCTAAAACGTGGTCTATTCTGGAGAATGTTCCAGATGTCTTGGAAAAGGATTTGCTTCTATTGCGTGTTCTATATGTGTCTACGACGTCAAGACGGTTTGACTGTGGCCATAAGATCTTTTGAATCTTTGCTGAGTTTCTTTCTAGATATTCTGTCCTTTACCAAGAGTGGGGAGTTGAAGTTCCATTAATTATTATATAATGTCCTTCCTTGTCTTTGATTTGTTTTGCCTTAAAGTCTATTTTATCTGAGATTAATATAGCCACCCCTTCCATTTTTTTGGTAACTGCTTGATATATTTTTTTTCCATCCTTTGATTTTTAATATATTTGTCTTTGTTTCTAAGGTGTGTCTCTTGTGGACTGCATATTGATGGGTCATTTTTTTTTTTTAATCCATTCTGCCACTCTCCTTTTTACTGATGCATTTGTGCCATTTACATTCAGTGTGATTATGGACAGGTATGAGTTTATTGATGTCATATCGTTGTGCTTTTTCTTTTTTGTTTTTGTAGTACTGATATTTTCCTTATTCTTCTTAATTTTCTGTGCTGAGTTCCTCTAGTTTGAGGATTTTTCTTTTGTTATTATAGATTTTGTGTTTACTGAGTATGTTTTTCTTTTTCTGTTCTCATGAGTATGTTTATTAACTTTCTTTGTGGTTACCACAAAATTTATGCTTATCTTCCTAAGTTTGAACTTATTACTTGGTATCGCCTTGACTTCCTCTCCATTTGAAAGTTCTATACCTACACTGTTTATTCCCCCTTTTATTGTTCTGATGTTGTCATCATTTACAAATTGACATCTGTTTCCATTGTTTCAAAGTCTTTTAGCTTTGTTTTAATATCAAGAGCTCTTTTTTTTTTTTTTTTTTTTTACTTAGGTTGATATCTGGCTGATTCTGTCCTGTGTTCTAGACTCCAGTTGTTGTGTGATGTTGTTGTTTCTTTAACCAAAGGACTCTCTTTAGTAATTTTTTTTAAAGTTTAGTTTGGATTTTATGAATTCCCAGAGGTGACAGAGAAAGCCTTCCCCTGGAGCCAGCACCCTGAACTGAGACTTCTATCCTACTGGATGGTGAGAGGATAAACTTCTCCTTGTTAAAGCCATCCACTTGTAGTATTTCTGTTACAGCCACACTAGATGACGAAGACACAGCCCACTGCCTTGTTGTTTGCATAGTTTCTGCTGAGTTATGACAGCATAGTCTTATTTTTTCCCCTCAGTAAGTGACTTTTTGTTTTTCTCGTGCTGCTCTCAGGTTTTTTTGTCTTTGGTTTTGGCAAGTGTGATTATGATATGCCTCGGTGACTGTTTTGTGGCTTATCCTATATGGCGTTTGCTGAATTTGTTGGATGGTAAGCTTTTCATCTTTCATGATATTTGAGAAATTTTCTGCAAGGAAATCTTCAACAATCTTCTCTGTGCTTTCCCTTTGCTCCCTCTGTTCAGGAACCCCAATCACATGCAAATTTTTTCTCTTGATTGTATCCCACATAATTCTTAGATATTCTTTTTTTTGTTGTTGTTCTTTTCCCTGATTTATCTTCAGACAAAGTGGCATCCATGGATTTGTCTTCAGTCTTGCATATTGTCTTCCATTATTTCAAATTTTCTCCTAAAATCTTCTGTTGTGTTTTCCATTTCTGAAATTTTGTTGTTTATCTTTTGAATTTCTAGTTGCTGCTTTTGTATGATTTCTAATTATTTATTTCGATGCTTTCTTCTTGTATTATTTTCCTTAACTCTTCTATTGCTTTGTCTATGTTTTCCTTGATTTTGGCTATTTTTCATTGGTTTAGTGTGTTTCCTATGATTTTGTCTATTTTTTTCCTTGGTATTCTCTGTGTTTTCTTTGATCTCCTTCCAACTCTCTCAGACAGCCTTAAATATTAATCTTTTGAATTCTATATCAGGTAGTTCCACTTCCTTTTCCTCTACTGGAAGTTATCTGAGTCTTTATTTTGGTCTCTTGCTGGAGAATCTTGTCCTGCTTTTTTATGTTTTCATATTGTCTGCTGTCTCCTAGACATTAAGGTATTGTTTTCTTCATTTATTGATTGTTCATTTGTTTCATCCAGCTTTTTCATTTTGTCTTGTTAGGGTGAGCAGACCAGGTGTGCTTTGCTGCCTGTTTGTCTGTGGGCATGATGGCACTCACCACCTCGTCTGGGTGAGCAGGGCAGCAGCAGGCAGGGAAAGCCCCCTTCTCTGTACACTGGTTTGATGAGATGGCCGACAGTGGACTTGGTGGGGGTTGTCTGCCTCCTGATGATGGCACAACAGTATGGGAGCATCCACAGCCCTTTGCCAGATGGGTGGCAGTGTTAGATGAGGAGTGGTCTGGGCTGTCTTTCCACCATTTAGTGGCTGGTCTACTCACCAGAAAGGTGAGAGGTGGGGAAGCATTTTTCTGTAATTATTGGGTGTTCTGTGTCCTGTGGTGAGCTCCATGAAGTTGCCTTCCTGTACTCCCTGTCCAGGGTCATTGTTGCCTGTGCTTCAAGATGGCAACGCTGTGCCATGTTAGTTGGCAGGGGACCTCCACTCCGTATCTCTCCTCATTCTGTTTTCTGTCAGTTTCTTCTTCTATTTGATGTTTGATCTATTTCTGTATTCCTTCATTTGATACTTACAGTTCCAGAATTGATGTTTATATCTGTTTTACTTAGTTTTTCAGGACTTTGCTGTAGAGGGATGGCATGGTGCATCTGTCTAGGGCACCAAGTTGGCTCCACCTCCAAATCCTTTAATATTATTTAGAGCAGAGGTTTGGTAGTGATAAATTCTGAGTTAACAATTAAAAAAAAAAATTAAAGATGTTCCACTATCTTCTGGCCTCTATGAATTCTGATGAGAAGTCTGTAATCATTCAAACTGTTGATCGCAATGTAATGTCATTTTCTTCTTGCTTTCAAGATTTTTTACTTTGGTTTTCAGCAGGTTTACTACATTGTACCTACATATAAAAATATATATATATATATATATCCTCAAACTTAATCTGTTTAGTGTTCACCAAGCTTCTTGAATTTCTAATTTTGTCTTTCATCAAATTTGAGACTGTTTCTTCAAAAACTTTTTTTTCTGTCCCCTTGTCCCTCTCTTTTCCTTCTGGGACTCCAATTACCCTTATATTTAATCTCTTGAAAATGCTTCACAGGTCCCCAAGACTGTTCACTTCATGTTGTTTTTTCTTTCTTCTTCAAATTGGATTTCTATTGTTTTACCTTCAAGTTCACTGACTCATCTGTCATTTCCATTCTCCTATTTTTTAAATTTTCAGGTATTAATTCTATAGTCCTAAAATTTCCATTTAATTCTTTTGGTATATTTTATATTCCTTTTTTTTCATATATTTTAAGATTTTTTTCTTTTACCTAATTAAGCATAATTATAATAACTGCTTATAAATCCTTGTCTGATGAATATTATCTGGGTCATCTCAGGGTTAGCATGTGTTGATTCCAAGAGAATTACATTTTCTATTTTTTGGTATGCCAATTAAGTTTGGATTATATGCTGAACATTTTAGAAGTTATGTTCTGGAGACTCTGAACTCTGCTATATTGCTCCAAAGTGTTGATACTTTAAAAACCATGCCATTAACTTGGTTAGGCTCAAATTGTGACTGGTGTCATACCTGTGGAGGGTGGTATTTCAGCTCTCAGTGCAGAATGCCTTTAGTCTGCCCCATATATTTATCATCAAGAAGTCAACAAGGTACACAGAATTTAGGACTCCTCTTCTGTGCAGGGGCAGATTATGCAACGGTGCTTACCTTGGTAACCAGATAATCTGTAGTGAACAATTTCACATTTTTTTACTACATCTAATTCTACTTCTAGCTATGGCTGGCTTCTGTCTCTCTCACAATGCCACAGTACTTTCCTACAAAATCAAAGCCTCCTTTCAAATTTGGAAACCTGACAAAGAGAATTCAAGTCCCTGATGTTTCACTGGTGAATTGCATCAAGTATTTTGGAAGAAAGAATTATTTTATATAACCTCTTTCAGTTAATGAAGTGGGGCCAACCTTGTTGTTGTTATTAGGTTGTTGAATCAGTTCCAACTCATAGTGACCTATGTACAACAGAATGAAACACTGCCCAATCCTGCCCCATCCTCACAACCTTTGCTATGTTCAAGCCCACTGTTGCAGCCACTGCGTCAATCCATCTCGTTTAGGGTCTTCCTCTCTTTTGCTGACCCTTTACTTTACCAAGCATGATGTCCTTCTCCAGGGACTGATCCTTCCTGATAACATTTCCAAGGTATGTGAGACAAAGTCTCACCATTCTCACTTCTAAGAAGCATTCTGGCTGTACTTCCCCCGAGACAGATTTGTTCTTTCTTTTGACAGTCCATGGTATATTCAATATTCTTTATCAACACCATAATTCAAAGGCATAAATTCTTCTTCAGTCTCCCTTATTCATTTCCCAGCTTTTGCCTGCATCTGAGGAGACTGAGAACACCATGAGTCGGGTCAGGTACACCTTAGTCCTTAAAGTGACACCTTTGCTTTTTAACTTTAAAGAAGTCTTTTGCAGCAGATTTGCCCAGTCAGTGCATCATCTGATTTCTTTACTGCTGCTTCCAAGGCCATTGATTGTGGATCCAATTAAATGAAATTCTTGACAACTTAAATTTTTTCTCCATTTATCACGATGTTTATTGGTCCAGTTGTGAGGATTTTTTATTTTTTTTTTTTATGTTGAGGTGTAATCCACACTGAAGGCTGTGGTTTTTGATCTTCATCAGTAAGCACTTCAAGTCCTCTTCACTTTCTGCAAACAAGGTTGCCATCTACCTATCTCAGGTTGTTAATGAGTCTGTCTCCAATCCTGACGCCGAGTTCTTCTTCATATAGTCCAGCTTCTTGGACTATTTGCTCAGCATACAGATTGGATAAGTATGGTGAAAGCATAAAACCCTGATGCACACCTTTCCTGACTTCAAACTATGCAGTATCCCCTTGTTCTGTGTGAATGACTGCCTCTTGATCTATGTACAGGTTCCTCACGAGCACAATTAAGTGTTCTGGAATTCCCATTCTTTGCAATGTTTTCCATTATTTCTTATGATCCACATAGCCGGACAACTTTGCATAGCCAATAAAACACAGGTAATCATCTTTCTGGTATTCTCTGCTTTCAGGCAAGACCCATCTGACAACAGCAATAATATCCCTCGTTCCATGTACTCTTCTGAATCTGGCTTGAATTTCAGGCAGTTCCCTGTCGATGTAGTGCTGCAAATGCTTTTGAATGATTTTCAGCAAAATTTTACTTGTGCATGATATTGATGATATTGTTCAATAATTTTCGCATTCAGGTGGATTACCATTCTTTGGAATAGGCATAAATATGGATCTCTTCCAGTCGGCCAGGTAGCTGTCTTCCAAATTTCTTGGCGTAGATGAGTGAGCACTGCCAGCATCGCATCTGTTTGTTGAACCATCTCAATTAGTATTCTGTCAATTCCTGGAGCCTTGTTTTTTTGCCAGTGTCTTCAGTACAGCTTGGACTTCTTCCTTCAGTACCACTGGTTCTTGCTACCTTCTGAAATGATTGTTGACCATTTCTTTAGATACAATGACGGTGTATTCTATTTTCTTTTTTTGCTTTCTGTGTTGTACAGTATTTTGCCCATAGAATCCTTCACTATCGCAACTCAAAGTTTGAATTTTTTCTTCATTTCTTTCAGCTTGAGAAATGATGTGTGTTCTTCCCTTTTGATTTTTCTAACTCCAGGTCTTTTCACATCATTGTAATACTTTGTCTCCTTAACCCACCCTTAGAAACCTTCTGTTCAGCTCTTTTACTTCATCATTTCTTTCTTTTGCTTTAGCTTCTCTACATTCAAGAGCAACTTTCAGGGTCCCCTCTGACATCCATTTTTTTTTTAATTAATTTTTATTAAGCTTCAAGTGAACATTTACCATTCCAATCAGTCTGTCACATGTAAGTTTACATACATCTTACTCCCTTCTCCCACTTGCTCTCCCCCTATTGAGTCAGCCCTTTCAGTCTCTCGTTTCGTGCCAATTTTGCCATCTTCCCTCTCTCTCTATCTTCCCATTCCCCCTCCAGTCAAGAGTTGCCAACACACTCTCCAGTGTCCACCTGATTTAATTAGCTCACTCTTCATCAGCATCTCTCTCCCCCCCGCTGACCAGTCCTTTTCATGCCTGATGCGTTGTCTTCGGGGATGGTTCCTGTCCTGTGCCATCAGAAGGTCTGGGGAGCATTGCCTCCGGGATTCCTCTAGTCGCAGTCAGACCATTAAGTATGGACTTTTTATGAGAATTTGGGGTCTGTATCCCATTGGTCTCCTGCTCCCTCAGGAGTTCTCTGTTGTGCTCCCTGACAGGGCAGACATCGATTGTGGCCGGGCACCAACTAGTTCTTCTGGTCTCAGGATAATGTAGGTCTCTGGTTCATGTGGCCCTTTCTGTCTCTTGGGTTCTTAGTTGTCGTGTGACCTTGGTGTTCTTCCTTTGCCTTTGCTCCAGGTGGGTTGAGACCAATTGATGTATCTTAGATGGCCGCTTCTTGGCATTTAGGACCCCAGACGCCACATTTCAAAGTGGGATGCAGAATGTTTTCATAATAGATTTATTTTGCCCATTGACTTAGAAGTCCCCTCAAACCATGTTCCCCAGACCCCAGCCCCTGCTCCGCTGACCTTTGAAGCTTTCATTTTATCCCGGAAACCTCTTTGCTTTTAGTCCAGTCCAATTAGGCTGACCTTCCTTGTATTGAGTGTTGTCTTTCCCTTCACCCAAAGCAATTCTTATCTACTGATTGATTAATAAAAACCCTCTCCCTCCCTCCCTCCCTCCCCCCTTCGTAACCACAAAAGTATGTGTTCTTCTCAGTTTTTTCTATTTCTCAAGATCTTATAATAGTGGTCTTATACAATATTTGTCCTTTTGCCTCTGACTCATTTCGCTCAGCATAATGCCTTCCAGATTCCTCCATGTTATGAAATGTTTCAGAGATTCGTCACTGTTCTTTATCGATGCGTAGTATTCCATTGTGTGAATATACCACAATTTATTTACCCATTCATCCATTGACGGACGTCTTGGTTGCTTCCAGCTTTTTGCTATTGTAAACAGAGCTGCAATAAACATGGGTGTGCATATATCTGTTTGTGTGAAGGCTCTTATTTCTCTAGGGTATATTCCGAGGAGTGGGATTTCTGGGTTGTATGGTAGTTCTATTTCTAACTGTTTAAGATAACGCCAGATGGATTTCCAAAGTGGTTGTACCATTTTAAAATCCCACCAGTAGTGTATGAGAGTTCCAATCTCTCCGCAGCCTCTCCAACATTTATTATTTTGTGTTTTTTGGATTAATGCCAGTCTAGTTGGTGTGAGATGGAATCTCATCGTAGTTTTAATTTGCATTTCTCTAATGGTTAATGATCGGGAGCATTCTCTCATGTGTCTGTTGGCTGCCTGAATATCTTCTTTAGTGAAATGTGTGTTCATATCCTTTGCCCACTTCTTGATTGGGTTGTTTGTCTTTTTGTGGTTGAGTTTTGACAGAATCATGTAGATTTTAGAGATCAGGCGCTGGTCTGAGATGTCATAGCTGAAAGTTCTTTCCCAGTCTGTAGGTGGTCTTTTTACTCTTTTGGTGAAGTCTTTAGATGAGCATAGATGTTTGATTTTTAGGAGCTCCCAGTTATCGGGTTTCTCTTCATCATTTTTGGTAATGTTTTGTATTCTGTTTATGCCCTGTATTAGGGCTCCTAGGGTTGTCCCTATTTTTTCTTCCATGATCTTTATCGTTTTAGTCTTTATGTTTAGGTCTTTGATCCACTTGGAGTTAGTTTTTGTGCATGGTGTGAGGTATGGGTCCTGTTTCATTCTTTTGCAAATGGATATCCAGTTATGCCAGCACCATTTGTTAAAAAGACTATCATTTCCCCAATTGACTGACACTGGTCCTTTGTCAAATATCAGCTGCTCATACATGGATGGATTTATATCTGGGTTCTCAATTCTGTTCCATTGGTCTATGTGCCTGTTGTTGTACCAGTACCAGGCTGTTTTGACTACTGTGGCTGTATAATAAGTTCTGAAATCAGGTAGAGTGAGGCCTCCCACTTTCTTCTTCTTTTTCAGTAATGCTTTGCTTATCCGGGGGTTCTTTCCCTTCCATATGAAATTAGTGATTTGTTTCTCTATCCCCTTAAAATATGACATTGGTATTTGGATTGGAAGTGCGTTATATGTATAGATGGCTTTTGGTAGAATAGACATTTTTACTATGTTGAGTCTTCCTATCCATGAGCAGGGTATGTTTTGCCACTTAAGTATGTCCTTTTGAATTTCTTGTAGCAGAGTTTTATACTTTTCTTTGTATAGTTTTCTTTTACACCCTTGGTAAGATTTATTCCTAAGTATTTTATCTTCTTGGGGGCTACTGTGAATGGTATTGATTTGGTGATTTCCTCTTCGGTGTTCTTTTTGTTGATGTAGAGGAATCCAAGTGATTTTTGTATGTTTATTTTATAACCTGAGACTCTTCCAAACTCTTCTATTAGTTTCAGTAGTTTTCTGGAGGATTCCTTAGGGTTTTCCATGTATACGATCATGTCAGCTGCTTAGTGATAGCTTTACTTCCTCCTTGCCAATCTGGATACCCTTTATTTCTTTGTCTAGCCTAATTGCCCTGGCTAGGACTTCAAGTACGATGTTGAATAAGAGCGGTGATAAAGGGCATCCTTGTCTGGTTCCCGTTCTCAAGGGAAATGCTTTCAGGTTCTCTCCATTTAGAGTGATGTTGGCTGTTGGCTTTGTTTAGATGCCCTTTATTATCTTGAGGAATTTTCCTTCAATTCCTATTTTGGTAAGAGTTTTTATCATAAATGGGTGTTGGACTTTGTCAAATGCCTTTTCTGCATCTATTGATAAGATCATGTGGTTTTTATCTTTTGTTTTATTTATGTGATGGATTACATTAATGGTTTTTCTGATATTAAACCAGCCTTGCATACCTGGTATAAATCCCACTTGATCAGGGTGAATTATTTTTTTCATGTGTTGTTGGATTCTATTGGCTAGAATTTTGTTGAGGATTTTTTCATCTATGTTCATGAGGGATATAGGTCTATAATTTTCTTTTTTTGTAAAGTCTTTACCTGGTTTTGGTATCAGGGAGATGGTAGCTTCATAGAATGAGTTGGGTAGTATTCCGTCTTTTTCTATGCTTTGAAATACCTTCAGTAGTAGTGGTGTTAAGTCTTCTCTGAAGATTTGGTAGAACTCTGCAGTGAAGCCGTCTGGGCCAGGACTTTTTTTTGCTGGAAGTTTTTTGATTACCGTTTCAATCTCTTTTTTTTGTTATGGGTCTATTTAGTTGTTGTACTTCTGAATGTGTTAGTTTAGGTAGGTAGTATTTTTCCAAGAATTTATCCATTTCTTCTAGGTTTTCAAATTTGTTAGAGTACAATTTTTCATAGTAATCTGAAATGATTCTTTTCATTTCATTTGGTTCTGTTGTGATGTGGTCCTTCTCGTTTCTTATTCGGGTTATTTGTTTCCTTTCCTGTATTTCTTTAGTCAGTCTAGCCAATGGTTTATCAATTTTGTTAATTTTTTCAAAGAACCAGCTTTTGGCTTTGTTAATTCTTTCAATTGTTTTT
The DNA here is from genome assembly GCF_024166365.1 of Elephas maximus indicus. Classification (NCBI taxonomy): domain Eukaryota; kingdom Metazoa; phylum Chordata; class Mammalia; order Proboscidea; family Elephantidae; genus Elephas; species Elephas maximus. The sequence continues at coordinate 169,865,353 of NC_064821.1, read as the reverse complement.
CTGTTCTCTAATTCATTTAGTTCAGCTCTAATTTTTATTATTTGTTTTCTTCTGGTGCCTGATGGGTTCTTTTGTTGCTCACTTTCCATTTGTTCAAGTTGTCGGGACACTTCTCTGATTTTGGCTCTTTCTTCTTTTTGTATGTGTGCCTTTATCAATATAAATTGGCCTCTGAGCACTGCTTTTGCTGTGTCCCAGAGGTTTTGATAGGAAGTATTTTCATCCTCGTTGCTTTCTAAGAATTTCCTTATTCCCTCCTTGATGTCTTCTATAACCCAGTCTTTTTTCAGGAGGGTATTGTTCATTTTCCAAGTATTTGATTTCTTTTCCCTAGTTTTTCTGTTATTGATTTCTAGCTTCATTGCCTTGTGGTCTGAGAAGATGCTTTGTAATATTTCGATGTTTTGGACTCTGCAAAGGTTTGTTTTATGACCTAATATGTGGTCTATTCTAGAGAATGTTCCATGTGCACTAGAAAAAAAAAGTATATTTTGCAGCAGTTGGGTGGAGAGTTCTGTATAAGTCAATGAGGTCAAGTTGGTTGATTGTTGTAAGTAGGTCTTCCGTGTCTCTATTGAGCTTCTTACTGGATGTCCTGTCCTTCTCCGAAAGTGGTGTGTTGAAGTCTCCTACTATAAATGTGGAGGTGTCTATCTCACGTTTCAATTCTGTTAAAATTTGATTTATGTATCTTGCAGCCCTGTCATTGGGTGCATAAATATTTAATATGGTTATGTCTTCCTGATCAATTGTCCCTTTTATCATTATATAGTGTCCTTCTTTATCCTTTGTGGCGGATTTAAGTCTAAAGTCTATTTTGTCAAAAATTAATATTGCTACTCCTCTTCTTTTTTGCTTATTGTTTGCTTGAAATATTTTTTTCCATCCTTTGAGTTTTAGTTTGTTTGTGTCTCTAAGTCTGAGGTGTGTCTCTTGTAGGCAGCATATAGATGGATCGTGTTTCTTTATCCAGTCCGTGACTCTCTGTCTCTTTATTGGTGCATTTAGTCCATTTACATCCAGCGTAACTAAAGTAAGTTTTTAGTGCTGTCATTTTGATGCCTTTTCATGTGAGTTGTTGGCCATTTCATTTTCCCACATACTTTTTTGTGCTGAGATGTTTTTCTTAGTAGATTGTGAGATCCTCATTTTCATAATGTTTAACTTTATGTTAGTTGAGTCGTTACGTTTTTCTTGGCTTTTTTCTTGAGTTATGGAATTGATATTCCTTTTTGTGGTTACCTTATTTACCCCTATTTTTCTAAGTAAAAACCTAACTTGTATTCTTCTATATCACCTTGTATCACTCTCCATCTGGCGGTTCAATGCCTCCTATATTTAGTCCCTCTTTTTGATTATTGTGATCGTTTATCTATGATTTCCATGATTCCCTGTTATGTATATTATTTTGTTTATTTATTTATTTTTTTAGAATTAATCTTAATTTGTTTGTCTTTGTGCTTTCCCTATTTGAGTTGCATTGATATCAGGACGTTCTGTTTTGTGACCTTGTATTGTGCTGGTACCTGATATTATCGGTCATCGGGCCAAACAATCTCCTTTAGCATTTCTTGCAGTCTTGGTTTAGTTTTTGCGAATTCTCTAAACTTGTGTTTATCTGTAAATATCTTAATTTCTCCTTCATATTTCAGAGAGAGTTTTGCTGGATATATGATCCTTGGTTGGCAGTTTTTCTCCTTCAGTGCTCTGTATACGTCGTCCCATTCCCTTCTTGCCTGCATGGTTTCTGCTCAGTAGTCTGAACTTATTGATTCTCCCTTGAAGGAAACCTTTCTTTTCTCCCTGGCTGCTTTTAAAATTTTCTGTTTGTCTTTGTTTCTGGCAAGTTTGATGATAATATGTCTTGGTGTTTTTCTTTTTGGATCAATCTTAAATGGGGTTCGATGAGCATCTTGGATAGATATCCTTTCGTCTTTCATGATGTCAGGAAAGTTTTGTGTCAGGAGTTCTTCAACTATTTTCTCTGTGTTTTCTGTCCCCCCTCCCTGTTCTGGGACTCCAATCACTCGCAAGTTATCCTTCTTGATAGAGTCCCACATGATTCTTAGGGTTTCTTCATTTTTTTTAATTCTTTTATCTGATTTTTTTTCAGCTATGTTGGTGTTGATACCCTGGTCCTCCAGATGTCCCAGTCTACATTGTAATTGCTCGAGTCTGCTCCTCTGACTTCCTACTGCGTTGTCTAATTCTGTAATTTTATTGTTAATCTTTTGGATTTCTACATGCTGTCTCTCTATGGATTCTTGCAACTTATTAATTTTTCCAGTATGTTCTTGAATAATCTTTTTGAGTTCTTCAACAGTTTTATCGGTGTGTTCCTTGGCTTTTTCTGCAGTTAGCCTAATTTCATTTGTGATGTCTTTAAGCATTCTGTAAATTAGTTTTTTATATTCTGTATCTGATAATTCCAGGATTGTATCTTCATTTGGGAAAGATTTTGATTCTTTTGTTTGGGGGGTTGGAGAAGCTGTCATGGTCTGTTTCTTTATGTGGTTTGATATGGACTGCTGTCTCCAAGCCATCACTGGGAAACTAGTTTTTCCAGGTAATCAGCTAAAAAAAATGCAGTCAGATCCCTATCTGAATTCTCCCTCTGGCCCAGGGTATTCGGATGTTAATGAAGCCGCCTGGGGAGGGGGGGGGAGGGATCAGAGAGCTAGGAGTGTAGCACCTCAGAATATAGAGCTGATCCCCACGTTCACGCTCCACCCGCGCCTGCCAAAATCCAGGCGGGACGGCTCCCCAGCTGGGATGCTGCACTCCCCGCTCCAAGACCAGTCACTTCCTCCCGGGGACTTCTCCCTCCGGTGTGTCACGCCGCTCGCGCAAACTGGGTGGGCGTCGCCCGCACGAACGGCTGGGCCATCCCCCGGGGTCAATTCTGACGAATATAACTGGTCCCCGTGCTCACGCCCCGCCCGCACCCGCCAAAATCCCAGGGGGACGGCTCCCCGGCTGGGACGCTGCTCTCCCCGCTCTGAGACCGGTCACTTCCTCCCGGGGACTTCTTCCTCCGGTGCTCCGCGCCGCATGCGCGAACTGGGCGGGCGTTGCCCGCACGAACGTCTGGGCCCCCCTCCCCCGTGTCGCTTTAGGGAAATATAGCTTATCCCCACGCTCGCGCCACGCCCGCTTCCCACCAAACTCCCGGCGGGACGGTTCCCTGGCTGGGACGCTGCTCTCCCCGCTCCAAGATCAGTCACTGCCTCCCGGGTGCTTCTCCCTCTGGCTGTGCCACTACGCCGCCCGCGTCAACAGGCTAGGCTCCCTCCCGGAATGAGTTCGGGGGGTAGGGCTGGGCCCCTTGTCTGTGCCTTCTGCCCCCCTGGGCTCAGCCCCAGATTGGGCTCCGAAGGTCACCTGCCTGGTACGCTGGCTCCTGGTTCTGAAATCGATCGCTGTCTGCCCGTATTTGTTCATTCTCCGTCTCTAAGTCTGTGTTTGTTGTTCAGAGTTCGTAGATTGTTATGTATGTGATCGATTCACTTGTTTTTCCGAGTCTTTGTTGGAAGAGGGATCCGCGGTAGTGTCCACCTAGTCTGCCATCTTGCCCCCGCTGTCCCGACATCCATTTTTATATTTTCTTTCTTTCCTGTCTTTTTAATGACCTCTTGCTTTTTTCATGTATGATCTCCTTGATGTCACTGCACAACTCATCTGGCCTTCAGTCATTAGGGTTTGATGTGTCAAATCTATTCTTGAGATGGTCTCTAAATTCAGGTGGGATATACTCAAGGCCATACTTTGGCTCTCATGGACTTGTTCTACTTTTCTTCAACTTGAACTTGCATATGAGCAATTGATGGCCCCTGGTCTTGTTCTGACTTATGATAGTGAGCATTTCCATTATCTCTTTCCATAGATGTAGTGAATTTGATTTCTATGTATTGGATCTGGTGAGGTCCATGTGTATAGTCACCATTTATGTTGTTGAAAAAAGGTATTTACAGTGAAGAAGTCACTGGTCTTGCAAAATTCTATCATGTGATCCCCAGCATCATTTCTATCACCAAGGCCATATTTTCCAACTACCAATCCTTCATCTTTGTTTCCAACTTTCTCATTCCAATTACCAGTAATTATCAATGCATCCTGATTGCATGTTCGATCCATTTCAGACTGCAGAAGTTGGTAAAAATCTTCAATTTTCTCATCTGTAGCCTTAATGGTTGGTGTATAGATTTGGATAACACTTGTATTAACTGGTCTTCCTTGCAGGCATATGGATATTATTCTATCACTGACAGCACTGTACCTCAGGATAGATCCTGAAATGTTCTTTTTGATGATGAGTGCAACACCATTCTTCTCTGTCATTCCCAGCATAACAGACCATATGACTGTCCAATTCAAAATGGCTAATACCAGTCCGTTTCAGCTCACTAATTCCTAGGATAGAGCCCTGGTGGTGCAGTGGCTAAGAGCTATAGTTGCTAACCAAAAGATCAGCAGTTCAAATCCACCACCCGCTCCTTGGAAACCCTATGGGGCAGTTCTACTGTGTCCTATAGTATAGGGTCACTATGAGTCAGAACTGACTTGATGGCAATGGGGTTAATGCCTAGGATATCGATGTTTATGTATTCCATTTCATTTTTGAAGATTTCCAATTTTCCCAGATTCATAACGGAATCAACTCAATGGCAGTGGGATACTTTGTAAATTCCACGTTCCAATTATTAATGGATGTCTGCAGTTGTTTCTTCACATTTTGAGTCATGCCACATCAGCAAATGAGGGTTCCAAAAGCTTGCCTCCATCCACATCATTAAGGTTGACTCTACTTTGAGGAGGCAGCTCTTCTCCAGTGATCTTTTGAGCGCCTTCCAACCTGAGTGGCTCATCTTCTGGCACTATATAAGACAATGTTCCGCTACTATTCATAAGTTTTTCACTGGTCAATTTTTTTCAGAAGTAGACTGCCAGGTCCTTCTTCCTAGTGTGTATTAGTTTGGAAGCTCCACTGCAACCATGGGTGATTCTGCTGGTATTTGAATACTGGTGGCATAGCTTCCAGCATCACAGCAACATATGCCATAGTACAGTTTTAGTACTAAATATCCTACTTAGGTTTGAGATTCTTGGGTCTCTGAATTTATTGCTTTAACAATATTAGAAAATTATTGCCTCTTATTTAACAACTTCTCTCCCCTAACTCCTCTCCTTCTGTGACTACAATTGTACTTATATTAGAATGCTTGATATTACACCAGAAGTCACTGAGACTGGTTATTTCAGCATTTTTTCTCTGTGCTTCAGTTTGGATAGTTTCTATTGCTATGCTTTCAAGTTCACTAATCTTTCTTATTATTTTTCTGCAGTGTCTAATCTACATTTATGCCCATTCAGTAGAATTTTCATTCCAAATGTTTTATTTCTCATCTCTAGAATTTCCATTTGTCTTTTTGGTATTTTCCGTTTCTCTCATGATCCAATTTTGGAGCAAGTATAAGTGAAAAAGTAAGTACAGGTGTTGCCTTAGCCATCTAATGCTTCCATAACAGAAATAGCACAAGTGGATGGCATTAACAAAGAGAAATTAATTTCCTCACAGTAAAGTAGGCTAAGAGTCCAAATTCAATGCGTCAGCTCCAGGGGAAGGCTTTCTCTCTCTGTTGGCTCTGGAAGAAGGTCCTTGTCCTCAATCTTGTCCTGACTGAGGAGCTTTTCAGGCACAGGCACTGAGATCCCCAACTCTCTCCTGTGCGGGAACAAATGGCTAATTGTAAAGAAAAAATTACCATGCACTCTTATTTCACAGAATACAAAAAATGCATTCTAAACAGAGACAGACCTAATAAAAGCTAAAACTCTGAAACTTTTGGAAGAGACCGTACGAGACAATATTTGCAAACTTAACAAAAAACAAAATCAGTTCCTTTTGCGTTGACTCCAACTCATGGCAACCCCATGTTGTGTCCAAGTAGAACAGTGCTCATTTGAGTTTTCAATGGCTGATTTTTTGTAAGTAGATTCCCAGGCCTTTCTTCTGAGGCATCTCTGCATAGACTCAAACCTCCAATAGTTGAGTTAGCAGCCAAATGCCTTAACCACTTGCAAAGCAACAACAACAGATATTGTTTACTATGATGAGCTGACAACTGTATATACGTGTTACCCACATTCTATTCAAGATGGAGAATATTTGAACATCCCCAGAAAGGTCCTCCATGCTCCTTTCCAGTCAATTCCTCCCATGAAGGAACCAGTGTATGACTTCTATAACCCTTGTTTTGCCTGTTCTTATGCTAAAATATAAACATAGAGTATGTATTTGTGTGTATAGTGTCTTTTGCTCAATACAATGCTTCTGTAATTCATCCATGTTGTGCATATATGTAGTTCATTTCTTTCTATTGTCAAGTAGTAAGCTATTGCATAAATACCTCAACTTGTTTATCCATTCTCTTATTGATTGAAGTTAGGATTATTGCCAAATTAGGGCTATAATGAATATGGCTGCTGTGAACAGTTTTGTTAGTCTTTTTGTGGAAATGTTTTCATTTCTTTTAGGTAAATTCCCGTGAATGGTTTTTGCAGGGTCACTGAGTAGATGTATGCTTATTTTTATGAGAAACTGTTGAACAGTTCTTCAAATTTGGTTCAACAGCAACATAAGAGTTCCAGGTGCTCCTCATTTTCATCAACATTTTGTGTTCAGTCAGTCTTTTTGATTATAGCCATAGTAGTGGGTATGTGGGAGCCCTGGTGGTGCAGTGGTTAAGGACCCAGCTGCTAACTGAAAGGCCAGTTCAAACCCACCAACAGCTCTGAGGGAGAAAGACGTGGCAGTCTGCTTCCGTAAAGGTTTACAGCCTTGGAAACCCTACGTGGCAGTTGTACTCTGTCCTATAGGGTCATTATGAGTCAGAATTGACTCGATGGCAATGGATTTGGTTTTGGTTAGTGGGTATGTAGTGGTATCTCGTTGCAGCATTTCCATTACTCTGATGTTGCACATCTTTTTATGTGCAATCTGTCCATTTGCGTATCTTCTTTTGTGAAATACCTGTTCAAGTCCTTTGTCCATTTTTTAAAATTGTTTATCTTTATTAGTTGCAATTCTTTATATATTACAAGTCCTCTCTGTAAGAGATAGGTACTATGAGTACTGGTTTGGCTGTTTATATTCTGAAGTGTATCTTTTGATGAGCAGAAATCTTTAATTTTTGTAAAGTCCTGTTTATCATCTTTTTCTTTTGTGTGTCTGCTTAAGAAAACTTTATCTTCCTCAGGGTCAGAAATATAGTCTAGATTTTCTTCTAGAAGATTTATGGTTTAGGCTCTTTACTTCAGATCCACGATGCATCTCAAAATTTTGTAGAGCAGTGAGATAGGGGTTGGGTTTCCTTGTTTTTCCGCTATATGCATGTCCTGTTGTAACAGCATCATTCGTTGAAAATACTTTCCTTTTCTCACTGAATTGTCTCAACTCTATGGTTGAAAAATGAATTGACTATGCATGCATGTATCTGTTTCAGGATTCTCTATTATGTGCCACTGGTCTATTTGTCTATATTGCAATATTACACTGTTTTTATTTAACATTATAATACATCTTGAAATCAGGCAGTTAGATTGTTTCGGGTATTCTAGATTCCTTGAATTTCTGAATTTTAGAATCAGCTTATTTATTCAAAAATTTATGCTGGAGTTTTGATAGTTTACATTTAATGTATAGATCCTTAGCAGATAGAATATCTTAATATTGATTCTTCTAATCCATGAATAAGACCTAACTTTCTATGAATTTAAGCATTTAAATTTTTTTCTTGCCCTTCTGTTCTGGCTAAGACTTCTATTACAATGTTTTACAGAGGTGATGAGAACAGGTATCTCTGCCTTTTTTCCAATCTTAGGGAAAAATAATTTAATGTTGTTGTCATTAGGTGCCATTGAGTCGGTTCCAACTCATAGCAACCCTATGCACAACAGAACGAAACACTGCCCGGTCCTGCGCCATCCTCACGATCGGTGCTATGCTTGAGCTCATTGTTGCAGCCACTGTGTCAATCCACCATGTTGAAGGTCTTTCTATTTTCTGCTGACCCTGTACTCTGCCAAGCATGATGTCCTTCTCCAGGTACTGATCCCTCCTGACGTGTCCCAAGTATGTAAGACACAGTCTCACCATCCTTGCCTCTAAGGAGCATTCTGGCTGCACTTCTTCCAAGACAGATCCATTTGTTCTTTTGGCAGTCCATGGTATATTCAATATTCTTCACCAACACCACAATTCAAAGGCGTCAATTGTTCTTCAGTCTTCCTTATTCATTGTCCAGCTTTCACATGCATATGATGCAACTCAAAACACCATGGCTTGGATCAGGCGCACTTTAGCCTTCAGGATGACATCTTTGCTCTTCAACACTTCAAAGAGGTCCTTTGCAGCAGATTTACCCAATGCAATGAAGAAGTCGTTGGTCTTGCAAAATTCTATCATTCAATCTCTGGCATTGTTTCTAGCACCAAGGCCATATTTTCCAACTACTGATCCTTCATTTCCAGCTTTTGCATTCCAATCACCAGTAATTATCAATGCATCTTGATTGCATGTTCGATCAATTTCAGACTGCAGCAGCTGATAAAAATCTTCTATTTCTTCATCTTTGGCCCTAGTGGTTGGTGGGTAAATTTGAATAATAGTCCTATTAACTGGTCTTCCTTGTAGGCGTATGGACATTATCCTATCACTGACAGCGTTGTACTTCAAGATAGATCTTGAAACGTTCTTTTTGACGATGAATGCAACACCATTCCTCTTCAAGCTGTCATTTCCAGCGTAGTAGACCGTATGATTGTCTGATTCAAAATGACCAATACCAGTCCATTTCAGCTCACTAATGCCTAGGATATCGATGTTTATGCATTCCATTCCATTTTTGACAATTTCCAATTTTTCTAGATTCATACTTCATGCATTCCAGGTTCTGATTATTAGTGGATGTTTGTAGCTGTTTCTTCTCATTTTGAGTCATGCCACATCAGCAAATGAAGGTCATGAACGTTTTACTCCATCCACATCATTAAGGTTGACTATACTTTGAGGAAGCAGCTCTTCCCTAGTCATCTTCTGAGTGCCTTCCAACCTGGGGGGCTCATCTTTCAGCACTATATCAGACAATGTTCTGCTGCTATTCATAAGGTTTTCACTGGCTAATGCTTTTCAGAAGTAGACTGCCGGGTCCTTCTTCCTAGTCTGTCTTAGTCTGGAAGCTCAGCTGAAACCTGTCCTCCATGGGTGACTCTGCTGGTATCTGAATACTGGTGGCATAGCTTCCAGCATCACAGCAACATGCAAGCCCCACAGTACAACATACACGTGGGGGAATTTAATATTTAAATCAGTATTTATATTAGCTGTTGGATTTTCATAGATATCCTTTAAGAAATGGAAGAAATGTCTTCTATTCCTGGTTTGCTGGGAGTTTTTATCATAAATGTGTCCATTTTGTCAAATTACTTATATGTATCTTTTCATATATTCATGTGGTTCTCCTCCATTGTGTGAATTTGGTAAATTATATTGCCGGGATAAACTCTACTTGGTCATGATAAGTCATCCTTTTTTATATATTGCTGAGTTCTATTTCCTAATATTTTATTAAGTATTTTTGCATTCATACTTATGAGGGTTATTTTTATTTCCTTGTAACATCTTTGTCAAGTTTTGTTATTGGGATTACACTGGTCTTATACGAGAAGTTGGAAATTGTTTTTTACCTTTTCAAAGTTTGTGTAGAGTTTAATACTAATTTTAACCTAATATTTGATTGATCCTTCACGACCAGGGCCTATAGTTTTCTTTGCGGCAGTTTTTCTTTTTTTAATTACAAATTCAACACTTTAATAAATATGGGGCTTTTTTTTTTTTGAAGTTTCTACTTCTAGCATCATTTATAAGTTGATTTTTCACAGGCATTTGTCCATTCCATTTAAGTTGTTGAATTTATTGACACGAAGATTACTTTTTCTTTCTTTTTTTTGTTTTTTTTTAGGGAAAAAGAAAAAAACTAAGGTTTTTATTTTAAGATCTTTGGTTAAATAACAATTGTTTCTTGATAACTTGTGTTGTAGGGGGAAAAAACATCTCAAAGTTTAGTAAAGCAAAAATAAAGTGTTATTCAGCGTATATTCAAAAAGACAAAAGTTGAGAAGCGGACAAACATGTTGCCAGAGCTATGTCTGCCCGAGTCCAAGTAAATATTACAGAGTAAGCAAGAATGGGAAAACGGGCAAACACGTTTCACAGCCATGTCTGCCTAGAGTCCAAAGAGTATTACAGAGGAGACAAAAGTGGGGAAATGGACAAGCATGTTGCCACAACCATGTCTGCCCTAGTCCAAGGCATATTACAGAATAAACAAGAATGGGAAAATGGACAAGCATGCTAGAGAATATTATGTAATATTCTCTAGACATGTCTGTCTGAGTCTAGAGAATATTACATAATAAACAGGAATGGGAAAACAGACAAGTATGCTGCCACAGCCACGTCTGTCTGAGTCCAAGGAAGGTTGCAGAATCATCGGTATATATTAACATTACAAATGGGCAAAGCCATTTGAAAGCTTCTCTTTTTCAAAGATTGGCTATAAACTGTCACCATACATTTTGAATTGTCTTTCTTCAAGATCATTGGTACAGGTTTCAGTAATGAGTCAGGAGGGTCTTCATTGGTCCAACAAATTTCTGTTCACTAAATGTTAATAGAAAAAGATAACAGTGGAAAGTCTTTTGTGTTCTGGCTTACGTGAAAGTTTCCCTAAAAGATATTTCCAAGATTATTCTATTGTCTTTATACCTCCGGGCCCAGTTGCTGTGTCCTTGTGAGTCCAGCTGGGTCACATTCTGTATGCTCAAGGACAGGGTGTAATAACTACAGTACTATTTCCTAAATCACTTGTGATAAACTTCTGACAAGTTTGAAAAGAAAATTTTTTATAAAAGAAAGAGTGCTAAAAAAGGTTTATTTAACATGATGTAAATTACATGGAACATGTTGTTAAAATCAAGAGAAGCGCCTGATTCTCTTTGGGTTAAAATTTCTATGTTAGTATTCCCTCTTGTGTTTTGTCTCATGTTACGTAGCAAATGATTGCTGACTTGGTTGAAACTTTATTTTTAGAATCTAGCAACATCAAAGCCAATGGATTAGTTGAAGAATTACTATTCAGGTATATAGAGACTTCATAATCTTAGAATGTTCTTGATATATCCTGACTACATGGCATCATAGCTCAAGATTATTATGTTACATCTGAAGTTCTTTAAAAATATGGTTAATGGTTATTATTGAAAATATTTTCATCTAAAGTTTCTTTTAACTTTTATTTAGCTTCAAGTGAACGTTTACAAATCAAGTCAAACTGTCACATATAAGTTCATATACACCCTACTCCGTGCTCCCACTTGCTCTCCCCCTAATAAGTCAGCCGTTCCAGTCTCTCCTTTCATGACATTTTTGCCAGCTTCCAACTCTCTCTATCCTCCCATCCCCCCTCCAGACAGGCGATGCCAACACAGTCTCAAGTGTCCACCTGATACAAATAGCTCACTCTTCATCAGCATCTCTCTCCTACCCACTGTCCAGTCCCTTTCATGTCTGATGAGTTGCCTTCGGGAATGATTCCTGTCCTGGGCCAACAGGAGGTTTGGGGACCATGACTGCCGGGATTCCTCTAGTCTCAGTCAGACCATTAAGTATGGTCTTTTTGTGAGAATTTGGGGTCTGCATCCCACTGATCTCCTGCTCCCTCAGGGGCTCTCTGTTGTGCTCCCTGTCAGGGCAGTCATCAATTGTGGCCGGGCACCAACTAGTTCTTCTGGTCTCAGTACTTTTTCATTCTTGATGTTAAATTTTGCTTTCTCTTTTTTACTTGATCAGTCTTGCTAGGTGTTTTCTCAATTTCAATTATAAAAAAAACTTTTGAGTTTGTTATTTTCACTATTGTTCATGTATTCATGTCCATCACCAATTGCAGAAAAGTTCTCAGTCATTATCTCATCAAAGATTTCTTTTGTATCATTCTACCTTCCTCTGGGACTTCAATTACAAGAATGTTAGGTCATTTGATTTTGCTTTCAGATCAGAGATTCTATTTGCTTTTTTCATTCTTTTTTCCTGTCTTTCAGTTTGTGTACTTTCAATTGGCCTGCCTTAAAACTTACTGTTCTCCTCTATGTGCATTCATAAATCATATTCCAGATTTTTCTTGTTCCTAGTAGTTTCCATTTCTCTGCTGAAATTTTCCATCTCTTTATGCATGTTTTCAATTTGATGCTTCAGCATATTTATCATAGTTATCAGTCTGATGATTCCAAAATCTGAGTCATTTCCTGAATTTCCTTCTGTTGACTCTTCTGTATGTGAACATTTTGTACCAAAAAACAGTATGGATCACAGTAAATAATAGTTTGCCAGAAAAGAGTACACCTCTTTCTTTGTCAGGCTCCTGAATGGAAGGGTGAATTAATCTGATCTGTAGTAGCTGAGCTGGAGGTGGCCTTTTTGCAGCTTTAGTTTGATTAACTTTATCACTGGCTTCAACTATTTTGAGTGAATGATCAGGATTTCTTTTCAACAGGCTTGTGACCTAAGCATTGGCAAAATTCTAGTAAAACCTCTATGCTTTTTAGCTGAGCTGCCAGCTTTCCAAACAATGAGGTATTTCTTGTACAACATCCTAATTGCGTATTTTAGCCCTGGTAGTGCAGTCGTTAAGAGCTCGACTGCTAAGCAAAAGGTCAGCAGTTCAAATCCGCGAGGTGCTCCTTGGCAGTTCTACTCTGTCCTATAGGTTCAGTTAGTTGGAATTGACTAGACGGCAACAGGTTTTGTTTTTGGTTGGTAGCATTCTGAAGGAGCCCTGTTGGCACAGTGGTTAAGCACTCAGCTGCTAATGAAAAGGTTGGCAATTTGAACCCGCCAACTGTTCTGCAGGAGAAAGATGTGGCAGTCTCCTTCCATGAGGATTTACAAACTTAGAAACCCTATAGGGCAGTTCTTTGTGCTAGAGGGGCACTATGAGTTGGAATCAACAGGACAGCAGTGGGTTTTGGTGTGGGTGGAGCATTCTCTTTATAATCTACTCATGCCCTCAGCTTTCTGTGCCTCAGTTGAACTCTGTCATATTACCAAGCCCTTTGGAGTACACAGTTGCTTACATTGTTAAGACCTAGAACGCCTCAAAAAGATTTTACCTTTGTCTTAGGTCTGTTCTATATTCTTACCTTCCTAATACGTAAATACATTTTTTCTAAAACCAGCACCCTGGCTAGTTAAGAAGCAAGATGAACAGCATGAGACATACAAAGGCACTAATAAGCTGATATTTATTCAACTTTGATTTTGCACTGAGTCTGTACTGGGTACTACAGAAGAGATAAGAAAAGGTATCTTTCTCACAAATTTATTGAGCATTTACAACATGAGATATCATTCTAGGAATCTACAGTATAATCTTACTAATGGGAGTGAATAAAAACAGAGTTTCTTCCTGTGTACCCAGGACAAAAAGGAAATGAGTTTTTCATTAGCAGATAGCAGTATCTGAGAATTTTGATAGTTTAAGACCTCTTATTCTAAAAGGTAAACATTCAACACAAAAATGCTGATTGAATTAGAAATGCCTTATCAGTCCATCAGAGCTTCTGTATCTGATGCTGGAAGAAAGGCACAACCTGAGGGAGGGCATGGCTATCTTCCACTACTTTAGCCTTAGGTAACGGATGAACACACATTCCAAATTTCTCTTTAACTTATTATGAGTAGCTATCTTACTTCTTGGAGTCCCTGGGTGGTGCAAATGGTTAACATGATCAGCTGCTAAGAGAAAGGCTGGAGGTTTGAGTCCACCCAGAGATACCTTGGAAGAAAGGCCTGTTGATCTACTTCCCAACAATCAGCTGGAGTGGGGCACAGTTCTGCTCTACACATGCAGTCACCATGAGTTGACTTGACAACTGGTTTTTACTGGTATCTACCGCTTCTTGAACCTATGAATATTTTCAGTCTGTATTATTTCTGAGGGTAAAAGTTAACTAAATGAATTCAAATACTATCAAAGTAGCATTTTTTTTGTCTTAAAAAGAATTTCTTCACTGTGCTAGTGTATATCTCTAAGACTAATATTCTGGAATGGATAAACTAATTCATGCTCATCCCTACACCTCCTTTCCCACACGTAACTTACAATATTATGTACTTTGATTGTATTTTCCTCTCAGTCATCAGTCTTTACAGGCTGAGGAATATTTCACTTCCCCACCATACTGTGGTCCTTCACAGCTTCAGTTACAGCTTTCTTGATACACAGCAATCGGGACTAAATGCTGTTTCACAGGTGTGGCTGCACCATGATTTTTGGGGACATTAAGTGATGAACCATTCAATCTACCATTGTTTAGTGAAATATCTCCCATATGTTCACTGTCTTTTGATGTAAGTAAACAACATTTATTTTATCCTGTTTTCTATCTTATTAGTCTAGAATGTATTCAGAAATATTACTAACTCCTATATCAACAATTTACTCATAATTGAGAACTCAAGTTCCATTATTTAAGCATTTTTCCTTAAATTGTTCCCTCATACACTTTACACTTGCCCTTGCCACTTTTTCTTTTGGTCACAGACCCATCTCTTCTAAAAAAGACGAACCCTGTTAATCTTTTTGGAAGATTCTTTTGCAAACCAGTTTGCCAGTAAGCACCTTCTAGATGAGCATTTTCTTCTTTTCAATCTTATCAGGGATCTGTAAAGAATTCTTTGCTTGCACAGCCAAGGATTTAAGTAAAATCTATCCAGCCACTTCCACGACCAGAGAATATTGTTTTGGTAGATGAATTCATCATAATTATTTTGAACCTAGTTTTTCTCAACTGCTGAGTTTGTTCTTTAGAATTTAGAGCCTATAAAAATCAATTCCCTTAAAAAGGCTCAAAAATTGCACATTTAAGACTACCTCTACAAGTTTTTTTTTTTTTTTTTAAAGTAACTATAATTCGCAGTGAAGGAAAACCTAAGAAGCACTTGATTGCAGTTCGAGGTGACTTTTGTTTGATATTGCTCTATCTGCTGTTATTCACAAACTTCTCGGTTGTGTTTATGAATACGAATCCTTATTTCGTGTAACCTATGATTGGAATAAATCTTTTACCTATAGCTACATCTCCTTCATTGATGATTAAAATCTCATACTAGAGACTACACTTCATGAACCTATTGCAAGCATGTGTGACAGACGAGCTAGAACCTCTTGTACAAAGCTTATGCAAAGAATGAGCTCATGTGAGTTCCGGTCTGCTTCCCTTTATAGGTGGATTCCAGAGCAAAAATATAAAAAACACTATAAAACATGTATTCTATGATTTCTGGGGAAGTAAAGAACCTAGAAATATAGTCTTCACTATTTTTATACTAAAGAAGTTTTCAAATCCACAGAGTTCCAGACTGTGCTGATAAAGAAATATAATTAATATGACATAGCTGTTGCTTCAAAACCCAATTTTAAAGGAGTTACCAATGCTGATTACTGCAGGTCCTGGAAAATGTCTCTGATATATGTGCTCCAGACAAAACATGCTTTATAATGATTTACAGAATGTGAAATGCTGGGTTTTGCAGCCTGCTTGATGTCCTTCTGGTTGTTTCTCTTCAATTAAGTAGAAAACTACAATGTTGTAGTCCTTTGATTTTATTTTCTGGGATAAAAAAGCATAGGCATAAATGTTTTAAATGGTCCTCTTGATGATATCCTTTAAAATAACTTATCAAATGGCTTATTTCATGTCTCTTGATTATCAGTATTCATAAATGTCACTGTCAGCCTTGATTAATTGGTTGAAAATAACACAGCAGAGTAAGTGGCGTTTGTGAATGTTTCCCCAATCCCTGAGAATCATAATCATCACAGAAAGATTTTATCCTTTTCATCATAAGTCTCTGGAAAGTAGTCGTGTTCGTTCATTGTTAACTGGGCAAGGAACAGTGTCATACAGTGTTAATCCTTGTAAATTGGCTTCCACCCGTAAAGAAATTTTCTGCAACAGAAAAGAAAATTATACATAGAAGCTTGCCTCTTGAAGACAGACCATATCTTAATTGTGTTCTGTAGACTATCTTTTGTAATTAGGAATGTAAATCAATTCTAACAGGAAACATGCGTGAGACAGCTGTTGTACGGTCAAAGGTATCCCCTTCCTCTCTAGTACCAATTGTTCTGGGAACACCAGCTTTTTCTGATTCAAAAAGTTCCTTGTTTTTCCTTGGCTTCCATTAAGAATCAGCAAACAATAAATATGAGGAAAACTTATAGAAATGTAGAAAGGACTGATGAAAATCTGTGAAAGAATTTCTCCAAATTAATTGTTTCACAATCCTATTTTCAAGGCTGAACCTTTCTAGCAACTCACTGCTTCTCTCAAAAACAGAAATAATTCACCTGAGAGATTACTCTTCTGGAATCACTGCTCATGGTACCAAATTTTAAACAAAACTGATTTTTGAAAAAGGTTGGAGATTTCCTTCTTGCTCCACCTGAGGGAGAACTGACTGCATAAATCTAATTCTGTGTTTTCTTACCTGAAAATCACGAATATAAGTCAGAAAAAAGCCAACGAAGGAAAATGACATGGACCATTCTGCTGCAGTAGTTATCATGTGAAGCACATAACCCTTGAGTGATACAGGGGAAAAAAAATAATAATTCTGTAAATTTCATTCTAATGATGTACAATTTCTCTCAAGTAAAAAAAGTCAACTATTTATTCAACATAACTGAAGAATTAAAGGGAAGAGGAAAATCCTCCTAAGTGTTAAGAGCTGTATTGGTTTCATCTAGAGTAAATAAAATTTGCATTTGAGTAACTAAGATGAAACAGAAGAGTTCCTATTCTACAATCAAGGAGCTATTGCCTTTCCCAAAGCCACTATGTTCGTAAGATACCATTAAAAGACTAATTATGCTCATGATAAACTTAGTAACTGCTATTTTTAGAATATTAAATACATGGATTTATAATTAGAAGAACCTAGTAAATCATTTCATTCATTCATCCTCACAAACATGTCCTATTCAGAGCCGATTCTTAAAAGTTGATTTAAAATAGAATGCCACTGAGTGGTTAGCGAAAATAGATGAACTCATTTTAATATCTGTCCCTCCTCTTTTATTCTCAGAATCAAAGATGTTATTTCCATTCAGATATCCTCTACATTGGAACCAAAAAAAACCAAACCCATTGCTGTCGAGTTGATTCCAACTCATCACAACCCTATAGGACGGAGTAGGACTGCCTCATACAGTTTCCAATGAGTGCCTGGTAGATTCGAACTTGCCGACCTTTTGGTTGGCAGCAGTAGCTCTTAACCACTATGCCACCAGGGTTTCCAGAACCCAAATGCAGTCTTTTATAAAATTCCAGGTAACAAAAAGTGGGAGAAGACAACTTTTCAACGTAGAAAATGAGTATTCTAATGATAAAAGGTCTTAGCTGGACAGACTGTAGACTATATCCACATTTGTTGTTACGTGCTGTCGAGTAGGTTCCAACTCATAGCAACCCTATAGAACAGAGTAGAACTGCCCCCATAGGGTTTCCAAGGAGTGGCTGGTGGATTTAAACTGCTGACGTTTTGGTTAGCGGCCAAGCTGTTAACCACCGTGCCACCAGGGCTCCATATCCAATTTAGAAGGGTGAATTTCTGAAAAAATTCTTGGTCATCACAATTCTCTTCATGCCTTGAAAATGTCCAAGAATCACAGGTGACAGGAGAATATGGATGGTTCTAAATAAACTCTATAATGTCTAGAAAATAATCCCAATATACAACTGAAATTCTACTGAAAAAGTTGCATTGCGAGTTTGAAATGAAAAATAAATCAAAATCCATTGCAATAGTCATCTTTAACACAACGTTGTATAGACACTAAGTTCTTACTTTTTCCTCAGGGTTCCAATGGAGTTTCTGTACTATATCAGTGCCAAAATTGCCACTGTACAAAAGGGATGAGCAAGTCAGCACTATAAAGAAATAAGTTACGGAAAAATCTCAGAGATGACCTGTAAATTTAAATTAGACTCAAAACAAAAGATCACTTCAAAGGTCCAGAATGATTCCTCATACATTTGTTGCAAAGGTCCAAACCAATTTTCTCACACACTTAATATTGTAAGCACTTGTAAAATTAAAAATATGACCAGAGGATCACTATAAGATGGTTCTCATAGTCAACTCCCTCCTCTCTGCTCAGTAAATTAGCAATTCTATTATAAGCTCTGCTGGATAGGGCATTAACTCATCCTTCATTTCTTTGAAGTGAGTATGCTCAAGCTGAATATTATCTTTGTTCCTGGCTTAGTTACTAAGGTTCTAGGTACAATTTGAATTCTGTATTTCAGACCCTTTAATTTAGGATTAGCAACCCAAGAATCGCTCCCACAAAAAGGCTGCTTGCAATGTGCCAAGAGTGCCCACTTTAATTTTGTTATTCCATTCTCTTCCAAGTGTAGCCACATTTTTACAGCAAAGGATACTGCTAAACGCACTGACCGCACACCAGATAACCACCAGGAGTCTGATCCAGAAGACTTGCTTGCCATGAATTCTGGGCTGCATTTGGTAGGAAAGGATAGTCTGGACAAACATATATAATGAGCCCAGACCAAAGGTGAGCACAGCTCCACTTACATGTGCGAGAAAAAGGGTTGTTTTCTGAAATAGAAAGAATGAATAAATAAATGAAACTCAGAACACACTGACAACATACCACGTAAAAGCACAAGTCAAAGATTTCAACAGGGCATTCATTGAGTGGAGAAGCTCTGCAGATTCTACAAATAAATCACTTCCTGAAATAATTTTCTGTCATAATACTCAGTATAAATCTGAGGATTACAGTAAAACCAAACTATTTCATATGCCACTACTGAAAATTGATAGCACATACTCATTTATTCTTTTACTCATTTAGTAAAATACTTACTAGGTGCCTGTTATGTGCCAGGCATTGTTCTAAGTCCTTGGATGCATAAGCACTGGTGAATGAAACCAAAACTCCTGCTCACTTACGAGTTTAGTGAGAGAGCACAAACAATAAATAATAAATGTAAAAAATAAGTAAACTACATAGTATGCTAGGTGGTGATAAGAGTTATAAAAAGTAAACAGCTCAAGCTAAGAGGGATTAGCATGGCCAGGAGCGCTGGGGGTAGTGAGTTACAATGTAAATATAAAGACTCAAGAAATTAAAACGCTCTCCCTATGGCTCTAGTCTGACAGGTTTCTGATAAACTATACAGTAAGGGATTATAATAAATTATAATTTTTTTCTCCTTTACCTTACTCTTGTCAGTATCCATTTACATTTTACTTTTTAATATTAAATATAGCTTCTGCTTGTAAGTGGCAACAGCAGCTCTCTAAAAATTCCACATATAAAGATTTTCTGTTCAATCACTGTATTTCACTTGGTTGAGAAGGTACTATACAGCTCTTAGCCCAGAGGGTTCTCAATGACTAAAGTAACGAGAAAGGTTAGGGTTTGGTTCCCTCCTTTTATAATCCGCTGTGCTAATTTACAAACACTACTGCTAGTTCTGAGTCCAATTTTCTTAGTTCAAGGTTACACGGGGTTTCTAGTATGTAGGGGTAAAAAATTACAGTTTGTTTTCCAATGGTGTTGGTTTCTTTTTGGAGAGAAGGACTACTTCTATAGGTTTGGGGTATAGTAATCGGCAACAGAAAGGAGCCCTGTTGGGAAGGAGCCCTGGTGGCACAACAGTTAAAGTGCTCAGGTGTGAACTGAAAGGTCCGCAGTTCAAACCCACCGGCTGCTACATGGGAGAAAGATGTGGCAGTCTGCTTCCGTAAAGATTCACATCGCTGTAGAGTCGATTCCAACTCATATCGACCCTATAAGGTCAGAGTAGAACTGCCCCATAGAGTTTCCGAGGAGCACCTGGTAGATTTGAACTGTCAACCTTTTGGTTAGCAGCTGTAGCACTTAACCACTACACCACCAGGGTTTCCTCTGTAAAGATTACAGCCTTGGAAATCCTACCAGGCAGTTCTACTCTGTTTTACAGTGTCGCTATAAGTTGGAATTTGACTTGAAGGCAATGGGTTTGGTTTTTGTTTTTGGTAATTAGCAATAACTATTGGAAAGGGGAAAAAAAATCCACTGTTGCTACTACTATGGGTTAAAAAAGAGACAAAAACAAATATTCAGTATCCACAAAACCTACCACAAAATTATAATATCTTCATTCAAAGTTGTGTGAATTTCTCTATGCATACGGATAAAGGCAGGAAAGATACAGGCAAAAATAAAAACAACTATTTTAGGGCTGGGGGCACAAGGGAGAATCTTTTCCTTTAAAGGTATTCTCATATATCTTGGTCGAGCTAAATATAGATACAGTCTGATCAATTCCCACTGTGGCCTGTACACAGTTCCATTAACAAAATTCTATGATTAGAAAGCAAAAATAAAGAATAAAGAGAGAGCATTTACTATATTTTTAAAACTGAAACAGAGGTATAAAAAAACAGTGGTTTTATCCAGCAGTACATCCAATGAATGAATTTAACTTCGTCATTTTAGAAATTGTAGGAAGAAGTATAAAAGCCTGAAATAAGAACAGAGCCTCTGAGGATTCCAATTCTATTGGTGCGCCCCTTTGACCAAGCCATTTTAGAGAGAAAAATTCTGTAATGATAGAAGTTATGTGTAGAGACAGAAGTGTAACTTAATGATTATCACCCTGTGGATACTGATGCTAATTTTACATCCATTTGTAAATTAATCCCAAAATCCCTCATCAACCATAAACGTGTGGTACTTTGACTTCTCTTTTTGAATTCATTTGTACTATCTACCAGTTCCTTCGTTACGCTAATAAACTAAATAAACTCTTTGGAGTCGTTCTACTCTGTCCTATAGGGTCGCTATGACTCGGAATCAACTCGACAGAGGTGGGTACTACATTTTTAGAGGCTTGGAGAACACAAAAAAGAAAATCTGAAATATACTGGAGTAATGCTCACAGAAAAGACTTCCCTGAGGAAGTATAGTCTGCATGCCATCTTAAAGATTTAGGCTTGGGGGATGAAGCATGTCCAAGAGGAGACAGCATATGAAATGGAGTTACATTAGCTCATCCTATTGAAGAAACAAACAACAACAAATAGCCAGTGTACGTACAACAGAGACATCAGGAAGGAGAATGATGCAGAACGAGGCTGCAGAGGCAAACAGCAGCCAGATCATATAAGACCACTGAGCTAATTATGCAGTTTAGCAGTTTATCAATTTTTTTTCCTCTCTTGATTATATCTTTTCATGCAACTTTGGACCTGTACAGCTTTAAGCAGGGGTGCAGGGAAAGTGACAGGCATATTTACTTCCAAAAGATCACTTTGGCTGCACTATGAAGAAATGATTAGAAGGATGTAAGCGTGATTACAGAGAAACCACTGAGGAGGCTCTGGCAGTAATCCAGATGAGAGATGATGAAATCTCATTGGCTAAGAAGGAGATGGTACAGAGGGAAATGGACAGATGCAGATGCAATCACAAAATATTTAAGAGGTAAAACCACTAAGTTCTTACTCTATTTAAAACACAGTGCTAGCCTCTCTTCTAAGTCAAACCCTATAACTACAGCACATTTATAGACCTAGTTTGTTCACAATTCATTCTATATGAATCAACTGAAGTTTGTCTCTAGAAGAGAAAGGAAGGACGGAGACGAAGAGGCAATGCACCCACTACTTTAAATAAATGAGTAAATGTTTACATTTAGAAAGAAAGGAGAACTATTTGATACTGGGGTTATGCTACAGGGTCTGCTTTATAGACAGGGCCCAGAAATGAGGCCATCCATGAAAGAAAGATGAAGAGGACATTCCAAAACTTCAAGAAAAGAGATGCAATCAAGAAAGACAAAGTAATCTGATTCAAAAAAAAGCAATGGGACTCCTGTGGTGAAGGCAAACTGGAATGAAAGCTGAAAATAAAACAACTAAGTATATAATTACAAACAGTCTTAGCAGATAAGTGAAATAAAGATAGAAGACAACTTGGGTACATGCTATCAGGATAGAAATTTACTGGGTTGTGTAAATGTACCAATTGTTAATGTAAGTAGCATAAAAAATGCCATCGCCGCTGGCACAGTGGTTAAGTGCTCAGCTGTTAACAAAGAGGTCATCGATTAGAACACACTAGCCACCCCACAGAAGAAAGATGTGGCAGTGTGCTTCCATAAAGATTACTGCCTTGGAAACCCTATGGGGCAGTTCTACTCTGTCCTATAGGGTCACTATGAGTCGAATCAACTCGGCAGCAATGGGTTTGGTTTTTTTTTTTTGGTAGGGGGGTAGGAAAAATATGGCGGTAACTTTGGGATTCATTTTTAGCATACACATGATGATAATGTTAAATGGTTCCAAGGACAACTGGAGATTTAACTAGGGAACATAACTCTATAGACAGAAGCACCATGCCGTCCCTCTGCAGAAAAGACCCAAAAAACTAAGTAAAACCGATACAAACATCAATCCTGGAACCCTAGGCATCAAATGAAGGAATAAAGAACTTGATCAGGCACCAAATGGAATAAGAAACTAACAGAGAACACAGAACAAGGAGAGCTACGGAGTGGAGGTCCCCTACCAACTAACATGGTATGGATTTGCCATCTTGGACTTCAACCACCAGGAAAAGCAGACAGGGAGTACAGAAAGGCAACTTCACAGAGCTCCCAACAAGAGACAGAGCACCTGGTAACCAGGGATACATGCTTTCCCACTCCCCACTCTTCTTTCCTTACACGGTCTCCACTGTTTTCCAACAGGCCACGGTCACTTGGCCAGAGAGACATCAGCTTACTGCTTCCCAGGTCTGCCCCACCCCCAAAGGCTGGTTCCCCTAGTGCTATTTTTACATTTTTTATTACTGTTTTCTTGGCTTTTTTGTTTCTTCTCTCTCTCTCTCTCCCCGCCGCCTTCCTTCCTTTCCTTTCTCCTGCCCATCTAGCCCTGTATGCTGTCTCTGTCCCTTCTTGACGGGCTGCACTGAACTGCTTAGCTAGAGCGCCAACAGCATGGCCTCCCTGATTCCGTGCCTCGCCCACCAGCAGGTTCCCTCAGCACCATTATTTTTTCTGTTTCTTCTCTCTCTCCCTCCCTCCCTTCTTTTCCTTTCTCCCACCCACCTCACCGAATATGCTGCCCCTGCCCCTTCTTGACAGGCTGTGTTGTACCACTCAGACTGAGAGCCAATGGTATACGGCCTCCCTGGGTCCGTGCCACCCCACAGGTCAGCTCCTTCAGCACCATATTATTTTGTTCTGTTTTTGTTTCTTCTCCCACTACCCCTTCCTTCCTTTTTATTTCTCCTGCCCAGCTAACCCCTGTGCCATCCTTGTCCCTTTTAGATGGACTGTGCCACACTGCTTAGCTAAAGGGCAACCAGCATACAGCCTCCCTAAGTCTGTGCTGTTCTCACCTGCCAGGTCCCTTAGTGCCATATTTTGTTGCCGTTGTTTCTTCTCTCTCTCTACCTTCCTTCTTTCCTGTCTCCTGCCCACATAGCCCCATGTGCCTTCTCAAAGGGCCGTGCCATACCACTCAGCTAGAGAGACACCGACAGTCTTTCCAGGATGCACTACCCTCACTGGCTGGCTCCCGCAGAACAATGCCATTTTACTTTGTTTGCTTTGTTCTTTTTGTTTCTTTTTGTCTGCCTTCTTTTTGTTTCTTCCGTCCACCTAGTCCCGTTTGCTGTCCCCTCTTCTATACAGGCTGTGCTGCGCCACTCGGCTAGAGAATAACTGGCACATGGCCTCCCCAGATCTGCAATGCCACACAGGACAGCTCCCTCGGTGTCATATTTTTTATTTTTCTTTATCTTTCCCCTTCTCCCTTTTCCTTCTCCCTCCCACCTAGGCTCTGGGCTGCCTCCACCCCTTCCTGAGGGAATGTGGCAGCTGCGCCACCCAGGGAAAGAGACACCAGCTCACTGCTACCCAGATTCTACCCCACCCCAACAGCTGGCAACCTCATCTCCATATTTTCTTGTTGCTGCTGTTGTTGTTTTTGTTGCTTCACTTTCTCTCCCATCTTTCCTTTCCTATCTCCCACCCACCTAGCACCGTGCGCCACCCACACCCCTTCTCAACAGGCTGAGCCATATTACTCAGCTAGAGAACCACCAGCACATGGTCTCTCCAAGTCTGCCCCACCCCAACGTGCATAGTCTCACCACGTAGACATTTTATTTACTTTTATTTTCCTTCTTTTTTGTGCTGTTTTTTCAGTCCTGTTTCTCTCCCTACTTTCTCGTAACCACTTAGCTACACACATCACATCATCTCCTTTACCTCCTGCCTATCTGCACTGCATGTGGAGCTCCATGTCCCCAAACACCACAGGAGTGAATTCTGGGACCCCGCCCCACACTCCTCCTTGGCCTCACCCTGCTGGACCTAGTGGTGCCACAAACGACCCATCCCTGAGCCTCACCTGCCACTGGACCTGCCCAACTGCACCATTGCTGAGTGACCCTTCCTGCCCACCTGTACAAGGTGGTGAGAATTATCATGCCCACAGAAAAGCAAGCAACAAAACATGCCAGCCCGCCTGCCCAGACATAACCAAATAAAGTTTTAAAAAGGACAAAAAAAAAAAAAAAAAACAAATCTACAATCAATAAACAAAGAAAATAATTCCTAAATGTCCCAAAGGCAGCAGATAATATCAAAACACAGTTAAAAAAAAAAAAAGGACAGGATGGCTCCAGTAAGTGACCAAAACAAAATACCAGATGAACTTCCATTAGAAGAAAAGGCACTGGAACTACCTGACAGGAAATTCAAAAGTCTAATATTCAGGGGTCCCCAAGAGATTAGAAAGAGCTGAAGGAAAAAATAGACAAAACCATGGAAAATACAGATAAAATCAGGGAAAACACAGACAAAGCATTCAGAATTCAGAAAAATAATACAGGAACAAAATCGTCAAAATAAATAAGCAACTAGAAATCACAAAAAGAAAACTGCAATTAAAAATCAAGAAGTCAACAAAATTTCAGAAATGGACAGTACAAAAGAACATTTTAGGAGCAAATTTGAAACAATGAAAAACTAGATCAATGAAACCGAAGACAATTACTTGGATACCATTTTGTTTCAGGAAAAATCAGAGAAAAGAATGAAGAAAAATGAAGAAAATCTGAGAGCAATGCAGGATACAATCAAGAGAAAAAAACTGCATTTGATAAGAGTTCCAGAATACGGGGAGAAAATGAAAAACACAGAGTGGACCACTGAAGATTTGCTGACCGAAAAGTTCCCTAATATCATGAAAGACGAAAAGGTGCCCATGCGAGAATCTCAACGAAATCCAAACAGCACAGAACCCAAAAGAAAGTCACCAAGGCATATTATAATCACACCTGCCAAAAACAAAGGCAAAGAAAGAATTCTGAGGGCAGCTCAAGAAAAATAAAAAGTCACATACAAAGGGGAAACAATAAGACTAAACTCCAATTACTCGGCAGAAACCGTGCAAGCAAGGCAATGAGATGACATACACAAAACTTCGAAAGAAAAAACTGTCAACCAAGAATAATATAGCCTGCAAAACTCTCTCTCAAATACAATGGCAAATTAGGACATTTCCAGACAAACAGAAATTAAGGGGCTTTGTAAAAACCAAACCAAACTTGTAAGAATAATTAAAGAGAGACCGTCAGTCAGAGAACCAACAACATTAGACAACAGCATCAGCCAGAAGCCAACATAAGTAATGAACTCTAATGGATGTAACAAAACTAAAAGATTTACAACAGGGAACTAGAAAGGTCAATCTGTAAATGATAACCATGTAAGAACACTAAGAGAAAATAAATAGCATAGGTACAGAACTTTCAAATGGAGAGGAAGTCAAGGCATTATCAAGTAATAATAGGCTGGTTTAAACTCAGGAAGATGGGGTAAATTTCAATCTAACCACAAAGAAAGTTAACAAACCTACACATCAAAGTAAAGAAGAAAAACAAAGTCTCAGTACACACAAAATCTACAAAAATGAAAGAAACAAAAAAAATTCACAAACAAATATAATTTAGCTCAGGAAGGTAAGAGGAACAGAGAAAAAATCAGCACCACAAAAAAAAGGGCACTAAAAAATGACAGCAGTAAACTCACATCTATCTATCAATAATCACGCTGAACATAAATGAATTCAATACAACCATAAAGAGGCAGGGAGTGACAGAACAGACTAAAAAAAAAGAACCCATCAATGTGCTGTCTACAAGAGACATACTTAGAAACAAAGACATAAATATATTAAAAATCAAAGGATGGAAAAACTATGAAGCAAACAGCAATGAAAAAAGAGCCGAAGTGCAATACTAATCTCAGATTAAATAGACATTAAAACAAAATTCACCATCAAAGACAAGGAAAGACATTATATAATGATTAAAGGGACAATCCACCATGAGGACATAACCATAATAAATATCTATGCACCCAGTGACAGGGTTCCAAAATACATAAAACAAACTCTAACAGCACTGAAAAGAAAAACCGACAGTGTTACAATAATAGTAGGAGACTTCAACATATCACTCTCGGTAGAGGACGGAACATCTAGAAAGAAATTCAACAAAGATACAAAAGATCTACAGGCTACAATCAATGAACCTGACTGCACAGACATACGTAGAACACTCCTCCCAAAAGCAGCAAAGTATACTTTCTTTTCCAACGCACATGGAACTTTCTCCAAAATGGACCACAACTTAGGCCACGAAGCAACCCTCAACAAAATCCAAAACACTGACACAATACCATCTATCTTCTCTGGTTACAACACCATAAAACTGAATAACACCTTTAGGGTTGCTATAGGAAACACTGGTAGTGCAGTGCTTAAGACCTATGGCTGCTAACCAAAAGGTCTGCAGTTCAAATTCATCAGGTTTTCCTTAGAAATGCTATGGGGCAGTTCTACTCTGTCTATAGGGTCACTATGACTCGGAATCAACTCAACACAATGGGGTAATGGGGTAGGGTCACTATAAGCTGGAAGTGACGTGATGGCAATGAGTTTTGGTTTTGGTAAAAAATCGCTGAGTAATAAAACAAATCAAAGAGGGAATCAAAAAATTCCTAGAATCAAATGAGAATGAAAACACATCATACCAAAACCTCTGGGACACAGGAAGCAGGTGCTAAGAAGTCAATTTATAGCTGCGGACACAAACATCAGAACAGAAGAAAAGGACAAAATCAAAATGTTACCTACACAACTCAAACATACAGAA
Source organism: Elephas maximus indicus (assembly GCF_024166365.1). Classification (NCBI taxonomy): domain Eukaryota; kingdom Metazoa; phylum Chordata; class Mammalia; order Proboscidea; family Elephantidae; genus Elephas; species Elephas maximus. Next base: position 169,837,988 of record NC_064821.1, on the reverse strand, counting down.
AGAGAACAGCAATAGAAGCCCACAGCCACCAGAAGAAAGGAAATAATAAAGGGCAAAGCAAAAAAAGGAAATAGAGAACAGAAAAATAATAGACACAATCAACAAAACCAAAAGTTGGTTCTTCGAAAGGATCAACAAAATCTTGACAAACCACTGGCCAAACTGACAAAAGAAAAACAGGAGAGGAAGCACATAGCCCAAATAAGAAATGAAATGGGAGAAATTACAACAGACCCAACTGAAATAAAAAGGATCAAAACAAAGTACTATAAAAAGCCATAATCCAACAAATTTGAAAACCTAGAGAACATGGACAATTTTTAGAAACACGCTACCAAACTAAAGTAGCACAAACTGAGGTAAAAAATATGAACAGACCCATAACAAGATAAGAGATTGAAAGGTAATACAAAAACCTCCCACTAAAAGAAAGTCCAGGCCCAGATGGCTTCACTGAAAGTTTCTATCAAACATTCAGAGATCTCACACCAGTACTACTCAAATTATTTCAGAATATAAGAAAGGATGGGATACTTTAAAATTCATTCTATGAAGCCAGCATAACCCTGATACCAAAACCAGGCAAAGAAACCACACACAAAAAAGAAAATTACATACCAATATCTCTCATGAATATAGATGAAAAAATTCTCAACAAACTTCTAGCCAATGGAATTCAATGGCATACCAAAAAAAATAATACACCATGACCAAGTAGGACTCATACCAGATATAGCAAGGACGGCTCGACATTAGAAGATCAATCAACGTAATCCACCATATAAATAAAGAGAAAGAAAAGAATCGCGTGATCATCTCAATCGATGCAGAAAAAGCATTCGACAAAGTCCAACAAACATTCCTGATAAAAACTCTAAATAGGTATAAAAAGAAAATTTCTCAATATAATAAAGGGCATATATGCAACACAAACGGCCAACATCATTCTTAATGGGGAGAGGCCGAAAACATTCTCCTTGAGAGCAGGAACGAGGATGCCCTTTATCGCCACCTATTTAGCATTGTGTTGGAAGTCCTAGCTAGAGCAATAAGGCAAGAACAGAAATAAAGGGCATCTAAATTGGTAATGAAGAAGTTAAATTCTCCCTATTTGCAGATGATATGATACTACACATAGAAAACCCAAAAGACTGCACGAAAAAACTACTGGAACTAACAGAAAGATTCAGTAGAGTAGCTGGATACAAGATAAACATAAAAAAATCAGTTGGATTCCTGTACACCAATAAAGAGAACGATGAAAAGGAAATCAGGAAAACAATACCATTTATAATAGCCCCTAAAAAAATAAAATACTTTGGAATAAATCTAACCTGGGATATAAAAACCTATACAAAGAAAACTACAAAACCATACTGCAAGAAACCAAAAGGGATCTACATAAATGGAAAAACATACCATGCTCACAGATAGGTAGACTCAACATTATGAAAATGACAATTCTACCCAAAGAGATTTACAAATACAATGCAATACCGATCAAAATACCAACAACATTCTTTAAAGAGAGAGAAAAACTTATCATTAACTTTATATGGAAAGGGAAGAACCCCGGATAAGTAAAGCACTACTGAAAAAGAATAAAGTAGGAGGACTCGCACTACCTGACCTCAGAACCTATTATACAGCTACAGTAGTCAAAACAGTCTGGTACTGGTAAATGACACATACATTGACCAATGGAATAGAACTGAGAACCCAGATGTTAATCCATCCACCTACAGTCAACTGATCTTCAAGAAGGGCCCAAAGTCCATCAAATAGAGAAAAGACAATCTTTTTAACAAATGGTGTTGGCAAAGCTGGATGTCCATCTTCAAAAATATGAAACAGGACCCATATCTCACACCAGATACAAAAACTAACTCAAAATAGATCAAAGACCTAAATATAAAGCCAAAAACCATGATGTTCATAGAAGAAAAAACAGAGGCCCTAATACACAGACTAACAGGATACAAACCACAACCAACAACACAGAAGCTCCAGAGGATAAGCTATGTAACTTGGATCTTCTAAAAATTAAATGCTTATGCTCATCAAAAGGCTTCAGAAAAGTGTAAAAAAGGAGCTACAGACTGGGAAAAAAAACTTTGGCTATTATAAATCAGACAAAGTTCTAATTTCTAAAATCGACAAGAAAATCCAACACCTCTACAACTAAAAGACAAATAATCCAATTAAAAAATGGGCAAAGGGAGTGAACAGACACTTCACCAAACAAGACATTCAAACGGCCAACAGACACGTGAGGAAATGCTCACGATCTCCAGCCATGAGAGAAATGCAAATCAAAACCACAATGAGATACCATCTCACCTGGCATCACTGGCACAAATCAATAAAACAGGCAATAACAGATGTTGGAGAGGCTACAGGGAGACTGGAACTCTTATGCACTGCTGGTGAGAATGCAAAATGATAAAACCACTTTGGAAAATGATATGGTGCTTCCTTAGAAAGCTAGAAACAGAAATATCATACGATTCAGTAATCCCACTCCTAGGAATATATCCTTGAAAAATAAGAGTAGTCACACGGACAGACATATGTACACCCATGTTCACTGCAGCACTGTTCACAATAGCAAAAAGATGGAAACATTCTAGATGCCCATCAACAGATGGATGGATAAACAAACTATGGTACACACACAGTGTAGTATTATACAACAATAAAGAACAGTGACAAATCTGTGAAGTATCTCATAACATGGATGAATCTGGAGGGCATTATGCTGAGTGAAATAAGTCAATCACAAAAGGGCAAATATTGTATGAGATCACTACTGTAAATACTTATGAAAAGGTTTATACAAAAAGAAACAATCTTTGATGGTTACAAGCGATGGGAGGGGTGGGGTTGGAAAAACAAGTAATAGACAACAGGTAAGTGGAGGGTGAAGGGTAAGACACTATACAATACTGGGGAAGCCAGCACAACCTGTACAAGCAAGGTCATGTTAGCTCCACAGACACATCCAAACTCTCTGAGGGACTGAACTGCTGGGCTGAGGGCTGTGGGGACCATGATCTCAGGGAATATCTAGCTCAACTGGCATAACATAGTTTATAAAGAATATGTTCTACATTCTACTTTGATGAGTAGCATTTGGGGTCTTAAAAGCCTGTGAGTAGCCATCTAGGATACTCCACTGGGCTCACCCCTTCAGGAGCAAAGAAGAATGAAGAAAACTAAAGATATAAGGGGAAGATTAGTCCAAAGGACTAACGCACCACATCTACCACGGCCTCCACCAGACTGAGTCCAGAACAATGAGATGGTGCCCGGCTACCACGACTGGCTGCTCTGACAGGGATCACAATACAGGGTTCCGGACAGAGCCAGAGAAAAATGTAGAACAAAATTCTAACTAAAAAAAAAAAGACCAGACTTGCTGGCCTGACCAAGACTGGAAAAACCCTGAGAGTATGGCCCCCAGACACCCTTTCAGCTCAGTCATGAGACCACTCCCGAGGCTCATCTTTCAGCCAAAGATTTAACAGGCCCAAGGAGCAAAACAAGACTAAAGGGGCGTACCAGCCCTGGGGCAGGGACTGGAAGGTAGGAGGAACAGGAAAGCTGGTAACAGAGATCCCAGGGCAGAGAAGGCAGAGTGTTGACATGTCGTGGGGACATGTCGTGGGGTTGTTAACCAACATCATAGAACAACGTGCATACTAACTGTTTGATGAGAAACGAGTTTGTTCTGTAAACCTTCGACTAAAGTACAATAAAAAATAAAAAAAGAAAATCAATCACAGAATCCCCCACATAAATAAAAGAATCACTTGATCACCTCAAATGAAGCAGAAAAGGTATTTGGTAAGGTCCAAGACCCATTCCTGATAAAAATTCTCAATAATATATGAATAGAAGGGAAATTCGTCAACACAATAAAGGGCATCTATACAAAACCAAGGAAACCCTAGTGGTGTAATGGTTACGTGCTATGGCTGCTAACCAAAACATTGGCAGTTTGAATCCACCAGGCGCCTCCTTGGAAACCCTATGGGGCAGTTCTACCCTGTCGTATAGGGTCGCTATGAGTTGGAATAGACTTGACGGCAATGGGTTTGGTTTTTTGGTTATATACAAAACCAACAGCCAACATCATTCTCAATGGAGAGATGCTGAAAACATTCCCCTTGAGACCAGGAACAAGACAAGGATGTCCTTTATCATCATTCTTATTTAACATTGCACTGAAAGTACTAGCTAGAGCAATAAAGTAACAAAAACAAATAAAGGGCATCCAAATTGGTAAGGAAGAAGTAAAACCATCTCTATTTGCAGAAGATATGATACTATACAAAGAGAACCCTAGAAACTCCCAAAGAAAACTGCTGGAACTAACACAAATTTTCAGAAGAGTGCCTGGATACATGACAAACATATGAAAATCAGTTCTATTCCTATAAACCAATAAAGAGAACTATGAAAAGGAAATCAGGAAAGCAATGCCATTTACAATAGCCCCTAAAAAAATAAAATACTTAGGAATAAATCTAACCAGGGATGTAAAAGATCTATATAAAAAAAACTACAAAACACTATATAAATGGAAAAACACACCATGCTCATGAATAGGTAGATTCAAAATTGTGAAAATGTCAATTCTACCCAACCAAACCCACTGCCATTGAGTCGATTCCGACTCACAGCACCCCGGAAAGCAATCTACAAATACAATGCAATCCTGATCCAAATACCAACAGCGTTCTTTAAGGAGATGGAAAAACTAATCACTACCATGATGTGGAAAGGAAAGAGGCCCTGGAGAAGTAAAGCACTACTGAAAAAGAAGAATAAAGTAGGAGGCCTCACAGTACCTGACCTATTATACAGCTCTGGTAGTCAAAACATTCTGGTACTGGTATGACAGATACATTGACCAATGGAACAGAATAGAGAACCCAGATGTAAATTCATCCACCTAAGGTCACCTGATCTTTGACAAAGGCCAGAAGTCCATTAAATGGGGAAAAACAGTCTTTTTAAACAAATGGTGTAGTGGTTAAGCGTTACAGCTGCTAACCAAAGGGTCAGCAGTTCAAATCCACCAGACACTCCTTGGAAACTCTGTGGGGCAGTTCTACTCTGTCCTATAGGGTCGCTATGAGTCAGAATCAACTTGACGGCACTGGGTTTGGTATTGGCAAAACTGGATTTACATCTGTAAAAAAAAATGAAACAAGACCCATGCCTCAAACCCTACCCAAAAACTAATTCAAAATGGATCAAAGGCCTAAGTATAAAAACAAAAATTATAAAGACTATAGAAAAAAAAAATAGGGTCAATGCTAGGGTCCCAAACACATGGCATGAACAGGGTAAAACCATAACTAACAAAACACAAACACCAGAAGATGGAGTAGATAACCGGGATCTTCTAAAAACTAAACATTTATGGTTCATCAAAAGACTTCACCAAAAAAGTAAAAAGAGAACCTACAGACTGGGAAAAATATTTTGGCTATGACAAACCTGACAAAGGTCTAATCTCTGAAATCTATAGGAAAATCCAATATCTCTACAACAAAAAGACAAATAATCCAATTAAAAAATGGGCAAAGGATATGAACAGACACTTCACCAAAGAAGACACTCAGGCGGCTAACAGACACAGGAGGAAATACTCTTGATTACTAGCCATTAGACAAATGCAAATCAAAACTAAAATGAGATACCTTCTCACTCTGACATTACTGGTATGAATCAAAAAAACAGACAATAACAAACGATGGAGAGGCTGTGGGAAGACTAGAACTCTTATGTACACACTATCATTTTTGAAAACGATACAGTGCTTCTTTAAAAAGCTAGAAACAGAAATACCGTAAGATCCAGCAATCCCACTAACAGGAATATACCCTAGAGAAATAAGAGCTATCACACAAATAGACATGTGCACACCCATATTCACTGCAGCATTATTTACGATAGCAAAAAGATGGAAACAACCTAAGGGCCCATCAGATGAATGGATAAACAAACTGTGGTACACACACACAATGGCATACTATGCAATGATAAAGAACAATGACGAATCTGTGAAACATGTCACGACATGGATGAATCTGGACGGCATTATGCCAAGTAAAATAAGTCAATCACTAAAGGACAAATACTGTATGACCACTATTATAAACATTCATGAAAAGGTTTACACAGAGAAAGAAACAATTTTTGATGGTTACGAGTGAGGCGAGGAGTGAGAAGGGAAAACCACAACACTAACTAGACAACAGATAAGTGGAAACTTTGGTGAAAGGTAAGACAGTACACAACACTGGGGAAGTCAGCACAACTTGATGAAGGCAAAGTCACAGAAGCTTCATAGACACTTTCAAACTCCCTGAAGGGACCAAATTACTGGGCTGAGGGCTAGGGACCATGGTCCCAGGGGATATCTAGTTCAATTGGCATAACACAGTTTATGAAGAAAATGTTCTACATTCTACTTTCGTGAGTAGCATCCGGGATCTTAAAAGCTTGTGAGCAGTCATCTCAGATACTCCACTGGTCCCAGCCCATCTGAAGCAAGAGAGAATGAAGAAAACCAGAGGCACAGGGGAAAGATATGTCCAAAGGACTAATGGAGTACAACTACCACAGCCTCCACCAACTGAGTCTAACATAACTAGATGATGCCCAGCTACCACCACCAACTGCTCTGACAGAGACCACAAAAGAGGGTTCCGGACAGAGCTGGAGAAAAACTCAGAACAAAAGTCAAACTCACACACACAAAAAAGACCAGACTCACTGGTCTGATGGAGACTGAAAACACCTGAGAGCATGGCCCCTAGACACCCTTGTAACTCAGCAGTGAAGTCACTCTTCCAGTTCACCCTTCAACCAAAGATTAGATAAGCCCATAAAACAAAACAAGACTAAATGGGTGCATAAGCCCAGGGGCAAGGATGAGAAGGCTGAGGGGACAGGAAAGCTGGATGAATGGAAATGGGGAATCCAGGGTCGACAAGAGCATTGACATGTCGTCGTGGGGTCAGCAACTAATGCAATGAAACAATATACGTATTGTTTAATGAGAAACTAATTTACTCTGAAAACTTTCATCTAATACACAATAAGGAAAAAAAAAAGGACAATTGGAGTAGAAAATCACTATCTGTATACTAAAAATTCCAAAGAATCTATTTTTTAATACTGATTAGGCAAGGCAGGATCCCATTTGTGGCATAGACAGCTAGCTAGCTGTCCACCAAAATTTCTCCCCTTCCATAGTACACAGCTGTCCCTGGGAACTAATGTCCAATAAGACTACATCTCCCTGCCTTGCTAACGGTTAGCATATGCATGTCAGTGGAATGCTGTGAATTACTTCCAGGCCCAGGCTTTTAAGAAGCCGGTGTGCTTTCTGTATGCTCTCTTTTACAGTTTCAGCCAGCTGGATGCAGAAGACAAAAGGCCTTAGGGAATGACAGAGCCCAAAGACAGGAACTGCCTGTGCCTTAATCACTGTGGGAGGAAAGCCACCTGCTCACCACAAACACTTGCACTGGATTCGTGTAAGAAAAACTGGTGTTACGTGACTGAAATTTTGGGCTTTTTTTTTTTTTTATGTGTTACAACAGTAAGCATTCCCCTAATTAATATTCACGTAGACCATACTTATAGAGACTACTAGTATTAACCGTTACTAAAAAACTATGAAAAATAGGGACCAATCTGAAGTATTATAGACAAAAACTGAATATATCTACATATGTGTATTTGTACAGTGGGTGTATTGTTTGTAGTTACATGTCTGAATGGTTATCCAATGTCTAAAAATGTAATCAAATGTCTACATTGAAACTATAAAGGCTCCATAGAGATTAGTTGAAAAGCACCATATGCCAGGATGCAGCCCGAAATATCAGAAATTCATCTGAAAGAATACCAACAGAATGTGAGAGCTTGCAAATACAGTGAAACCTGTGAGAGATGGAACACAACGAGACTGCCTTGTTTTGCCAGGTTTTGCAAATTTTCCCCCTTTGACAGGATGCAGTCTTACCACTTTTCTATGGCTCATTTTAGTGGAAAATATTTCCTTCTCTGACAGGTTTCTGCCTTACATAGGTTATAGCTTTCACAGGTTTTACTATACTTGTTGAAGGCTGACTGCTACTTGAATGTCAAGATGTACTTGAGAAAAAGGGGGAGGCGTTACAGATTATCCCTTTACTTCTTCATATATAGGGCTGGGCACCTAAGAACGCAGGCGACCAATGGTAATATGTAAACAAACCTCTAAACCCACTGCCATCGAGTTGATTCCGACTCATAGTGGCCCTAGAGGACAGAGTTGAACTGCCTGATAGGGTTTCCCAGGAGCGGCTGGTGGATTTGAACTACTGACCTTCTGGTTAGCAGCTAAGTTCTCAACCACTACGCCACCAGGGCTCCAATATCTAAACAAGTATGTCAAATAGGTAAAGGACTACACATAATTTATTAAGCATATTTTTTAAAAAACTCAAAAATATTGACAACTGAAATCGTATCAGTTATAATCTACATAAATTCTCTGTGTGGTCTTGCAGTAATCCCCAAGTGAGTTGTAATCAAGAGTCTGATAACTGTCCTGTGGATCCTAGAAAAAAGTTGAAATAATTTATAGTTGTTCAAGAGATTAACATTATTATTGGGAATGTCTTTTTCTAATTATGAATGTGGTTCTTTTCTAAGAGGGTCAAATAATTTAAAGGGAATGGAATCTATTTTGTTAAACGAAAAAAACAATAGCAGCATGAAATTGTTTCCAGTTTCCTCTTTTAACGTGTGTATTTATATACTTCAGGAAAATATCTATGCTGGGCTAAAACACAAACCTGGAAGTTTGCCACAATAGAAAGTCCTAAGCAACTGAATAATCCAAGTACAAGGCCAGCTTTGTTTAATCTGATGATACGGTTCTCGTCAGGATTCAGAGCATGGACTTGCTTGTAACGAACATAAATGGTAGCAACGCCTGGAGGAGATAATCCAAAAACAACAAAGTAATGGCCGAGGAGAAAGCTGCCAAGAGAGGGCTCACAGAGGTCACAAATCTAAAGAAACACAGATTTTCCTTTTAAAGTTAACCTCGGAGAAGAAAAACACCTGTAGATTTTAAAGAACTTTTAAAGTTCCATTATATACCTATTGATATCACTGCCTGACTGAACAAGTCATTTGAATCGTTTTAACATTTAGGACAAAACTTAAGAGATAAGTTTGATGTTTTCTGAAAATCTCTTAATGATATGTGCTACATAAAACACAAAATATTTTATATGATCATCAAAGTCAAAAGTGACTAGTTCTAGAATATGGATAAAATGGTCATCGACAAAAAAGATAGCTCAAAAGATCATTACTTCACTCATATCATTCTCTTTCAAATTTACTACAACTTGGCTCAATCAGATACAGCATTCAATTAGATACAGTGCCCAATTATAGAGGGGAAAAAAGCCACTTTACCATCTTATTAGGCAAGGAAGGGCCAAAATGAACTTTCCATTGCAAAAATATTGCCCAAGAACTCAGCAGTGTAGAAAAAGTAATAAAGATACGCTTTAAGTAGTCAACATGTTCATGAAAAGTCAGAGTCATGAGACAAAATTTCTGTAAATTTAATCATTTTCCTGACATTTACTTCGGACCCAAGCAAATAATGGAAAAAAAAAAATATTTTAACAAACCATTAATAAAAATTCAGTTCAGGATATAAATACTAAACAGAAATGAAAAGTACTATCACAGGAACTTCATCCCTTTGGAGTTAACACATCACTCAGAAATCAAAACATGCTTCCACCTCTACTCCTAAACTTCTAATTGTCCTAAAGGAATTTAGTTCAGGTTAGTGTGGTCAGTTGCATCTACGGCTCTTTTTCCCCTACTGATTACTTAAGAAGAAGGCTTCGAAGAATATTTGCTTATACTTTACAACTTCTATGTGGATGAACACCTAAGTAGCCCTATAGATGAATAAAGATCTATTTCCATAATTTATAATTTCTAGAAATTGTTCTTTTTAAAGTAGCATAACCTGTGATCAATAATTTAGTGATGACATTCCCTCAGGTATAACTAAAAAGTACAAGCAGTGTAAGACAATAAGCTTTAAAAAGGAAAATAGCAATTTAGCTATTATTTTTAATCCTTGAGATCGCTCTCATTACTTACATAGAACTGCAGTAACATTTAACATTGCCCCAAACAAGCATTTTTCTGGAGCTACTGTACCAGTGTCACTGAAAGAAAAAGAAGAAGGAATGTGGATTTCTCACGTAAGATATACAGGGGTATTTCTTCTGAGCAACAAGAAGTAACAGGAATTACTTCAAACCCTATGTCTCTTATCGGTCCAAAAGTTCAATTCTTATATCATTTTATGAAGAGAACATGGAAACTTGCGCTCACAGATATCTGCCTACTTCACTTTCTTCTCACATTGCTTAAAGGTTATTTCTTTCCCACATAACAGAAATCAATATAAATTGATAAAACAAAAAAGTTATATTTGGTGTGTTACGATTATGTTACTGACTTACCATCAGTCAGGCAGGAGTGTTTATCTGTCTCACCAAAAGATTCCCTAAAGATCACAGGCCCTTTCACAATTCTACCTTTTTGTACCTGCGCTGACTCTGCCTAGAATTCAATTAACACCTAATCATTATTCAAAGATTAATTAAAATAAAAATACTAACCAAGCACTTACCATATGCCAGGCACATTTATGGACAGAAATACAGTGGCAAGGAAAATGGACAAAGCCCCTGCCCTCATGGAGCTTACGTTCAAGACCAGTTTTGAGTCCCCTCTTTTCTACTGTCTTTACCACCTCCTCTAGCAGACAATTAATGACTACCACAGCATTCTGTCCACCCATTGCCGTCGAATCGATTCTGACTCATAGCAACCCTATAGGGCAGAGTCGAACTGCCCCATAAGGTTTTCAAGGAGTGGCTGGTGGACCCTCCCAGTTCACAGGATCAACAAAACAATGAAATGAAGCATGGAGTAATAAATGAAAAGTTCTAGCATAGTAGCAAGCACATGAGAGACACCCAGTGAATGATAGTGCTTTTCCTTTCCCTCAACCTACTACAAAAATTAAAAAGACAAAAGCTTGGGCCTTCAATAGAGTAGTAAAGAACTAATAAGGATTCTCAGCTAAGGCAATGTAATGGAAATAAAAAAGAAATAGTCATGGCTGCTAAGGAATCCGTAAGGTCTGGTGAACATGTGGATTGGGGGTTTTAAGAAAAGGAAAGTATCAAACATAAATTTTAAGGATTGGTTCTTTGAGCTCTAAAGTTCTAGGAGTCTTTTTCTTAATAAAAATCTGCAATTAAAAAAAAATTCTCATTAATGAAAATAGAAAAAGAAACAAAAACAATGTATTTGTGAAGGAAAAACAGTAAAAGAATAATAAATGATATAAATGATTTTGTTACACTTTGATTCTCTTCAGAGTGTGGGATTATGGGTTGTTCTTTTTTTCTTCTGCCTTCCAAATGTCCACAAGGTATGAATTTTTCTTTTAATCAGAAAAAAAAAATCCATAATTTTAATAGTTGTACTCCAAATGATGTTCCCATTTTAGATTATCCCATAAATAAGTAAAAGCACACATTTCCAAGATGGCTGGTTAAGGGTGCCCCATCTTTTGGCCCTGAAACAAAGACATAAATTGGCCAACAAATTAAAACAGCCATGCCCATGACTTCATCAGCATGGTACTTCATTCAACCCAATGGCTACTAAACTGCTTTGATCACAGACCATCAGAAAAATGTCTGAGCATGTCATCTCAAAATACATGTATTTGTTATATTACCATTCCATATATTAAAAGTTGTTATGTATATATACTTTTTTTATATTAAAAGTTGTTGTTGTTGTTGTTGTGTGCCATCGAGTCGATTCTGACTTATAGCGACTCTATACGGCACAGGAGAACTGACCCATAGCGTTTCCAAGGAGCAGCTGGTAGATTCCAACGGCCAACCTTCTGGTTAGTAGCCTGAGCTCTTAACCACTTTGCCACTGGGGCTCCATATTAAATATTAGTCAATTTTAAATATCTTTTTTTAATTAAAAAATACATGAAGAGGTTTCGATATTTTCTTCTTGCACCCAGCGGATAGTCATGCACTTCACTGGGGCACCTGCTTGTAGTCCAGTTGCCTTTGAAGTGAAATTTACATTTGGTCATGCCTTTCGGAAACCCTGGTGGTATAGTGGCTAAGTGCTACGGCTGCTAACCAAAAGGTCGGCAGTTCAAATCCACCAGGTGCTCCTTGGAAACCCTGTGGGGCCATTCTACTCTGTCCGGTAGGGTCGCTATGAGTCAGAATTGACTCAACGGCAATAGGTTTGGTTAACAGGTTTTTACGGTTATAACAACTAAATCCTTTGGATAGGGTCTAGTAACAGAAAAGGAACCTTGGAGACCATCTCCTTGTTGCTGTTAGGTGCCGTCAAGTCGGTTCTGACTCATAGCTACCCTATGCACAACAGAAAGAAACACTGCCTGGTCCTGAGCCATCCTTACAATTGTTGTTATGCTTCAGCCCATTGTTGCAGCCACTGTGTCAGTCCACCTTGTTGAGGGTCTTCCTCTTTTCCACTGACCCTGTACTCTGCCAAGCATGATGTCCTTCTCCAGGGGCAGATCCCTCCTGACAACATGTCCAAAGTATGTAAGACGCAGTCTCGCCATCCTTGCTTCTAAGGAGCATTCTGGTTGCACTTCTTCCAAGACAGGAGACTATCTAGTGTAATTTAATCATTTGGCAGATGAAGGAAATGAGCCTAAGTAAAAATGACTGCTATTGAGTTTAAACATATTAGATTGTTGGAGAAAGATTCCTGGGTAATACTAAGCTCATAAGCGGGGAAAAAAAAAAGGCAAAAGGGCTGGGCAGAAAAGGAAGTGTCTAGGGTGTCATCAGATAATCACATGCAATACCATCAAAGAACTGAAACTCTGAAAAAGAACCCAACAGCCTTTTAAGCAAATTATTAAAAGTTCTTTAAAATGGAAACAGACAAGGTCTCAGAAGGGGAAAAAATAATGAAGAACCCTCATGAACCTTAAGTATGTATCTTTTCTCAGAGTTACTGAAGAATGGACTGGCTCCTTAAGTACTTATTTCTCTAGCAAAGTAATAAACAGTGATTATTTGCCAAATTATTCCTAGAATCAGGACATTAAATTCTAAAACATTTTTGGGTTTTATAAATCTTCCCAAAGTGTACCTAATTTGTTTATGTTCTTTGTGCCATACCATTGTGGAAACAAATGTAGGTGGTGGAAAGGTTATTTTACAGAGGGTGAAAAATGAATAAATGAAACCGCAACAAGAACAAGCTAAAGCATTAGATAGATATACAGATGTAGATATATATACATATATATACATATGAACCAAACCAAACCCGTTTCCATCGAGTCAATTTCGACTCACAGTGACCCTATAGGAGAGAGCAGAACTGCCCCATAGGGTTTCCAAGGAGCAGCTGGTGGATTTGAACTGCTAACCTTTTGGTTAGCAGCCATAGCGCTTAACCACTGCACCACCAGGGCTCCGTATATGTATATGTATTTACATATTTTTATACAAATGTATACATTTATACATTTAAAAGAACATACATATATATATATTTCATTTGGTAGTTCCATGGAGACAGGATGTTTCAAAGGCCTCATACAGAAGCTGAATACTTTTTTCGGACCTAACCACACCCCAGGTGAAATCATTTTGAAGAGAAAGCTGTAATTGCTAAATCATATTCAATTATGGTATTTTAAAGACGACATTTTCGGAACCTCCCCTCCTTACGTAATTCTTTTAACTTTTATATAAAAGTTTAAACTTTAGTTAACTGCAGAAACCGTTTATAATGATCCTGGTTTTTCTTATGTTGCTTGTAAGAACATAAATTGATGCAACCAGTTTAGCAGGGTATCTGGCAAGCACCAAATTAAAAATGATGATGTCATATTACCTATTCAGCAATTCTACTCCTAGGAACCTATGTCACATAAATATAAGCACAAGTATGTAAAGTTACAGGCAATGGTATCTTCAATACAGCATTTTGTAACAGAAAAAAATAAATAAAAATAAGCGATTTGTCTATGTCATTTTTTAAAAATGAAACAAAACCAAAAAATTCAAAAAAAGTAAAAGGTGAAGAAAAGAAGAGAGGTAAAGGAAAAGGAGAGGGAGAGGGAGAGAGAAAGAGTTTTGTAAAAACACACATGACAAATCAAACCCAACTCTGGAAGGAGACTGACCAAACCATGAATCATCTCTGGGCAGCAGGCACTGGAAGGGTGTGGGAAAGGACTTTCACTTTTTATTTTATAATCACTCTGATATGGCTTATATTTGTTATAATGTCCACATGTTGCTTTTTTAACTAGAGAAAAAGGGAGTTATGAACATAGCATATGCAACTGAGTAGCCATGCTTCCATCATTAGCAGTTTTGAAATTTCAAATACACTACTGATAAACTTTGAATAGTTAATCTGTCAGAAAGGCCAAGGCAAAATATAAAGAGAAAGAACGCAGTCTCTAGGGTCAAATTACCTGGGTTCGAATCCTGGCTTCTAACAAATCAGCCACTGAAAACCCTGTTGAGCACAGTTCTGCTGTGATACACATGGGGTCACCATGAATGGGCATAGACTGTACAGCAAATGGTAGTTTGGAATCTTGGCTCAAACGTTTACAAGTTCTATGCTCTTAGGCAAATAACCTCTCTGGACCTCATTTCCTCCTCTCTAAAATGAGGATAACAGTTCCTACTTCAAAAGGTTGTTGTAAAGTTTCAATTATTGACGACATAAGAATTCTTAGAACATTATTTAGCACATAGTAAGCAGACCAATAAATATTTATCATTATCAGTATCTTTTAAAATTATTGGTATTGTTTGCAGCATTTTTTAATTTTCAGAGGAGAATAATTCCAATTCTTTCTTCTGAGATAACCTCAAATATTTATTTGGAAGACAAGGCACTAAAGGTGTCACAATTCACTAACTGAATCTTATCCCTCTGTCTCCATATTTCTCTACTACATAAAAAACTACATAGAAAGAGCCAAATACAAGCTCCTTTTTAAGTTCTCTTTATTTTCACAATGCCAACAGAAAATCTGAATTTTAAAATATCGACATTAAACACTGGCTTCTTACAGGTGAAGAGTGAGCTTCTTGGATCAAGTAGACACATGAGACTATGTGGCCAGCTCCTGTCTGGAGAGGAGACGAGAGGGCAGAAGGGGTCAGAAGCTGGCCGAATGAACACGAAAATAGAGTGGAGGGAAGGAGTGTGCTGTCTCACCAGGGGGAGAACAACTAGAAATATACAGCAAGGCATATATACATTTTTGTATGAGGCTGACTTGATTTGTAAACTTTGACTTAAAGCACAATTAAAAAAAAAAATTGGCTTCTATTTAAAATATGAATGAGACGTAAAATAAGGATTTTTCCCATAAAAATAATACATTTCACTCACCTGATATAAGGCAAAACAGGGTCGACATGATGGAGTGTTATTGCAGTAATGTATGAAAAGATGAAAGCTGCAGCAGTCCAGATTACAAGAGCTGAAGGGAGAAAACTGAGGCCTTGCTGAAACCACCACATCTCAAACAGGTCTTCTGAAGCAGAAAAGTCTAGAAAAGATAATTTGCAAGGGTTTCCTCTGTTCCACATTAGCCATCCATTCCCACTATCTTGGCAGTTAACACGCTGAACTGTCCACTTCTGAAATCATCCCGCACACCATCCCCCAACCCTGTTCTCCCTCCCTTTCTCAGTAAGCAAAATCAGGATTCACTCACTTCCCCCAGTCTGAACCTTCTGTCTTCCTCATCTTCCCACATGTAAGCAAGCACCAAATAATGTTTGTTCTATCTTCTAAATTTCTATCCCTTCTATCTTCACTACCACTTATCTATCTAAACCACCATCATCTCTTGGCCAGATTTAATAATCTCCTAAATTGTCCTCCTCCAGTCTTGACCACAACCAGTCTAGGCTCCGCTCTAAAACCACGTGATACTTCTAAAATACCAATCTGACTACATTACTTTCCTATGAAGAATCCCTAGGCTCCACTCTAAAACCATGTGATACTTCTAAAATGCCAATCTGACTACATTACTTTCCTATGAAGAATCCTTCAACACCGTCCCTGTGCCCATACAAGTCATTTTTCCTCCTTAATATGGTCTACAAAATCCTGGCATCACCTGGTCTCTATCTTTCTATATTCATCTTCGGCCACTCTGTTTGCTCCCAATTCCTTGCTCTAGCCATTTTACCATTATAAAGGCAAACATTTAGTGTTTACTATGTGTCAACAATTAAGCATTTTAAACACTTCATTTATAATTAAAAAAAAAAAATTACAAGCATATAATTCAAAAGAATTATAAAGATGCTAAGAGAATTGCCTAAGGTCACAGGGCTAGAAAGTAGTAGACAAAGGATTCAAACCCAGGCTCTTTAATTGCAAATTATTATGCTATACTGCCAGACCAAACTTCTTTCAGATCTTCAAACGGGCCTTGCTCTCTTGCAAACCTTTAGATCTCCATATATTGCCATTTCTGTCTGCATGATAGAGTACAATGCTACCACCCTCCCTCCCCCCACTACCACCGGTTAACTCCTATGCATCTTTTAGGTCCCAATCCTTCTAGCTTCAGCTCAGAGTCCCTTTGTTTGCACTAGCTCCATTTATCTGCCCAACTGAGACACTTATCACATTTAACTGTTTACTTGCTTGTTTGGTTTTCTCTTCCTCACTAAATTTTAAGTTCTGTGACAGCAGGAATCAACTGTTTTGTTCACCATTATATTTCCAGCTCCTACATGAGAAGAAAAAAAAAGGTCGAAATACGTACATACATACATGTATATATGTATATATACATGCACATACATAGAGATACATATACACACACACCCCACACATCACTGCTTTCTTCCTTAAATCCCAGGCTGAGGTTGTTGTTAAGTAATAAGGAGCCAATAATGTGAATTTTAGAAAACAGTAACATCTTTTTTACTTTTTTTAATTTGTTTTACTTTTGTTGTTGTTGAGAATATACACAGCAGAACATACACTAATTCAACAATTTCTACACATACAATTTAGTAACTTTGATTACATTCTCGGAGTCACGTAACCATTTTCACCCTCCTTTTCCAAGTTTTTCTTCCCTATTAACTCACTGCCCCCTAAGGTTCCTAGTTAATTTTTCAAGTTGTTGTCAATTTGATCCATACAGATAGATATTCATAAGAGTATAATGTTCAAGGCTGACATTCTTTACTAGTTAAGCTAAACTATTGCTTGGTTTTAAGAAGACTTCAGGGGACACTTTTGGTTTAAGGTTTAAAGATTATCTCAGGGCAATAGTTTCAGGGGTTCGTCCAGCTGCCATGAGTTTTTGAAATTCTGTTCTGCATTCCCCCCCTTTTGATTCTCCTACAGAATTAACGTATCTTTACGCAATTAATTTTTAAAAAATGAATTCAGTTTTAAAAATTACAGCAAATTATTTCTAGGCACATGCAAATAATTTCATGTTTGGAGGAGCATCTTCTCATGGTTTGATGAACTAAAATTATTTGCCATGAAGTTTATAAAATTCACAGCTCTTACTGTCACAATCCTCCACTGTGCTCAGCTTCCTCATCACAGACGGACCTTCCAAATAATGAAATTTCAATCGCTTTTGACTTTTACTTGTCACTTAGCCTGGTCATCTGATTTGTTACTAAATCTGTACATTCACATCTTGCTAAATAAGTTCCTTTTCCTCTATTCCTAAAGTCACCATTTTAGGCTTGAGTTGAGTCATTTCCTGCCTGAATTATCACAATCTCCTCTTTTCCTATACACTTCTTTTCTTTGTTAGTCCTTAACACTTCATCTACTTTTCCCCCTTTATTTATTTAGTTACCACGATTTCTTGCCAAGATTCCATAATGGTTTCCTTAACATAGGTTTCTAAGACAATAATTCTTACTTTCCATATTTTTTAATTACTTCTCAAACCTTGTTTTTAATTGTTTATGTTTTATTTCTTTAAACATCAATTTGTTTCTGATAACCCCAGTCTAAAGTTCTCAGGAGTCGCGTTCCATTATTTGTCAGTTCGGCCAACCCCTGCACATGTGTTTTATGGTTTCTGACCATGAGTTTGTATTTAGATGATATTAATTTAGATGTATTCTAAAAAGTTTAGATTAATGGTGAGTCATTCCATAGAGGGTTTGTGTTTATTTTTTTCAGGCACCCTGGCATATTACCAACCTGAGCCAACTTTTGACCCCTTGGGTTTCCAGTTTTTTTGGAACATGTAGGTATGGAAATTTTAACCTTGAATCTGAGTGATGGCACACCCGAGTTTCAAGTTCTCAGCTGGTGTCTTTATTCCCCCACCTGGAACTGAGGCAAAAAAATGAACACATTTCTTTACCATCTCCTTTGCCAGGAGGGAGATATTTTTCTAACCCACCTCTCACTGAGTAGGTAGACTTTTGAGGGTCCCGGCTCAACTTGGAGGAGGTAGTTTTCCAAGGCCATAAGTTATACAATTTCAAGCAAAAACATTTATATTTTATGAAAATATCACCCTGAAACACAGGTACCATTTACACAGATGACCATGTGAATGGTACCACGTAGAGCTGTGTACCTGGGAGGTTCAGCCGTCTGAAGCCTATCTCTCTATCTTGGGTGCTTTATTTCTGCTATCAGCCAAATGCCCCAAAAGGAGCCACAATGCCAGTTTACCACTCTGGTTTAGCTTTCTCTCTGGGTTTTCAGTCCTGGGAATTTCCCTTTCTTTCCCACAACATAAGCGATGCATTTAAAAAGCTAATATACTTTATTCAGCATTTAAGTGTTTTGGCAAAAGAGATTTTCAAAACATTCTGTCCACTCCTTTGCCAAAAACATAGTTTCCCATCCCCCAACCCCTTTTATTGCTTTTGTAGGTCCAAATTCTTCCTACTCATCAAACCAAACTAGAGACTGTAAAGGACAGAGCAGAAGTGCCCTACATGGTTTCCAAGGAGCTGCTGGCGGATTCAAACTGTCAACCTTTTTAGTTAGCAGTTGTCATTCTTTACCACTGTGCCACCAAGGCTCCCTATTCATCAACACCGAGCTCAAATGCCATCTTCTGCACACCAAAACCCAAAACCGACCGCCGTCAAATCGATTTCAACTCATAGCGACCCTACAGGACAGAGTAGAACTGTCCCATAGAGTTTCCAAGGAGCGCCTGGCGGATTTGAACTGCAGACCTCTAGGTTAGCAGCTGTAGGTGCACTTAACCACTATGCCACCAGGGTTTCCCTTCTGCACACAATGTTCTCTAATTCTTTTGCTTCTGGAAATTAGCATTCCTTCCTCTGAGAATATTTGACTGTGCACATCACTTACAGCTCATTATATTCTAAACCAAAACAAAAAACCAAATCCAGTGCCGTCAAGTCGATTCCAACTCATAGTGACCCTAAAGGACAGAGTAGAACTGCCCCGTAGAGTTTCCAAGGAGCGCCTGTTGGATGTGAACTGCCGACCCTTTGGTTAGCAGCCGTAGGACTTAACCACTACGTCACCAGGGTTTCCCACTATATTCTACTGCATAAAAATTTATGAGAGTGCCTTAAGTGGATAATATCCTTGATAAGGGACTCCATTTCTCCACATAAGCCTAGCAGAGGGTTTACTCATAGTAATCACTCAATAAATCTTTCTTGAAAGAACAGCCAGAAACAAATCCCCTTCATTCCCAAAACAGCTCATGACTGTTCTATATCAATAAACAGTATTACCATTTTTCTAGCTTATCTAGAGTAACCTTAGGTTCTCTCTTCCAAAGCCTTCACATGATGTCACTAAGGGATGGTAATTCTACCTCTGTAAGTCATTTGCAACCATCTCTTCCAGTTCCCACTGGAATCACTCGATTCAGATTTTTAGTTCTTTCAGCCAAAGTGCTTTTTTTCTTCCCATCTATCCATCCTATATATATTGCCAAATTAATATTTCTAAAGCATTTCTCTGCTCAAAAACTTTTTTTTTACAAAGTTGTGTGACCTTAGACAAGTTTCAGAACTCTCTGTGCCAGTTTCTCCTTTGAAAAATGGAAATAATATCATCAGTACAGGCTGTACTGTCCAATATAGTAGCCATAAGCCATACATGGCCATTTAAATTTATTAAAATTAAATAAAATTTAAAAATTCAGTTCCTCAGTTGCACTAGTCACATTGCAAGTGCTCAGTAGCCAGCCAAATATGCCTAATGTTACTACATAGGATAGTGAAGACACAGAATATTTCCATCATGTGGAAAAGTTCTATTGGACTGAGCTGGACAGTATTATAGGGATTCCACTTCCGTAGCACAAGCAAAACACTAAACACATCGCTGACGCATAATAAATGGTAGGTTTTATTAATATCATCTGTTAAATGGTCTAAAATAGCCCCCTCATAGAGGTTTACTCAAGTACTAAATGAGATGATATATGTAAGGTACTACATACAAAAAAAAGAAAAACCCCATTGCCGTCAAGTCTATTCCAACTCTTAGCAACCCTATAGGACAGAGTAGAACTGCCCCATATGGTTTCCAAGGAGCAGTTGGTAGATTCGAACTGCCGACCTTTTGGTTAGCAGCCATAGCTCTCAACCACTACGTCACCAGGGTTTCCAAGGTACTATCATAGGTGGTCAATAAATGTTTGTTCCCCCTTTAGAAAGTGAAAGATGAATTACCTGTTGTATGAGTTTACACAATGTCAGTCTTCAGATCTGCCCAAATCTGCACTTTCTGTAAGCTCTCAAAGTCCCATACAAAGAAAAAAAGAGGTTGCTGTTTCAATCCACATGATTTTAAACATATGCACAACTTCAAGTTCATGCACCAATATTGCTCATGGGCAGAACACTATGCTACAGCATTGTCTGTAGGTTATTCTCCTTAAAGAGTTGATACTTTTTTTTTTTTAATAATGATATTGTACTACATGGAATTGAGTAATATTTTAATTCTAGAATATCAAATTCTTTATCCTTTCTCACATCAGACACCTTTCACTGGTCTCAAAAGGATAAAAGAAAAACACTGGGTATCCTTCGACAGAAGAAGTGGCAAAAATGAGGGGGAAATGGTAGCTTACAAGTTTAAGCAAAATAAAATGCTTAAATAGCTAGTGTGTGATCCAATGGAAAGAATACAAGCTGATATCGCGTTTATCTAAATGCAAATCCTAGCTTTACCACTTCCCACTTGTATGATTTCAAGCAAGTTAACTTCTCTAACTAAACTGTGGTAGTCTAATCTGTAAAGCAGGCATCTCAAAGGGTGATTCTGCACAATGAAACAGGATAAGCATATAATAAATACCAGCTGATTTATTAATTTGGTACAGCTGTAACTAGTCATAGGTATGAGAATGACAATGCTTAATTCTTTTTCTGAATGCATCATCTTGGATTTGTATCTCCTTTGGCTTTAAAGATTCCAGTTGTTTAAACTGACAGTTTAGAGGAGAAAATCAAAAAACCAAACCCAATATCGAGTTGATTCTGACTCATAGTGACCCTTCAGGACAGAGTAGAACTGTCCAATAGTTTCCAAGTAGTGGCTACTGGATTTGAACTGCGGACTTTTTGGTTAGCAGCTGAGCTCTTAACCACTGCACCACCAGGGCTCCATTTAGGGATTCCACTTCCGCAGGGCTTAAAACGCATTACCAGATTGCTAAAGAAAACTGTGAAATTTAAGTGCTTGAACCAGGAAAAGAAGACTGCTACTGCTCATGTCTTTTCACCTTGCAAAGCTGGAAGTCTGGCTGGGTAACTGCTAAACAAGCAAAATTAGAGCTTTAATGGTTAATAGCTTTTTTTAGCTCAAGAAACCTTTCAAATTGTTCGAAAATATGCAGGAATAACCTCCACACAGGAGCAAGTTTGTTCTAACGAAATGTTCCTGCATCTCTCACTTATCATCTATGCTTTCTTTGAAGTTGTAGGAATCAGAAATGCACTTACAATTTTTAAATTTCACAAATGTTTAAATCCCAGGAATTCCTTTTGCTGTCTCCTTTCAGTAATCACTGCTGAAAAATAAGAAGAAGATAGATTCTGGATATTCCAAGTGAACAAGAGAGGAAGCCCCAAAGCTTCTTTTAGAGGTACACAAAACTATCAGGTCCAAAGCAAAGAAAATGGTGATTTTTCTAAAATGTAACTTAGCCGCTTGACAAATGTAATCTTGTTATGGTTAAATCCTAACAAATCTACAAAGTTAAGCAAGTTTTCTTTTATAAACTGGATCAAATGCTACACGGAGAAATGGGGAGAATCCAAATTACAGAGCTCCATTTGGGTACTAATTTACAAATTAAAATTTGAGAGAATTGGGAAAATTATTTCTGGGGTGTGTTTCCTGTGTTTTACCAATGTATCGTAATGTAAAGCACGGTTTTGAGGAAACCCAGGGCTTTCTGTATGAGGCCCAACCACGGCGACAGAACTGCATGCATTAGACTGAGCTCCGTGTAAACACAAGGTCACCAAGGATCTCAATTTCAGACACCCCACGCCTCATGCAATCTGTGTCCCGGTGCGACAATAGGAACGTGACCTCAGTCCCAGTTTTTATGAGACTGGGGCAAAGGTTCTGGGAAACGAGATAAAGGCTAGTTGCCGATTTAAACAAATACAGAGGATTTATTTAGACCACTGCCTTTTTCCGGAGGCGGGAAGCACCCGGGCGAGGACCTAGGCTCCACTTTGCCTGGGGCGGAGATAAAATGCGGGAGGCGGAGCATGGCTGGGCTTGGGACTTATGGAGAAAGGAGGAGGGAAAGGGAGGCTCGCGAAGGGGTGCACAAGACCAGAGACCAGCCTACACCGCCGCCTCTCTCCCGGCCCCCCACGCCCGACCACCTGGCCCCTCTCCGGGGCCTCGCGGTGTCGCCTCTGGAGGTAGAGTTAGCCCGCACGCGACTCGCGCGACCGCCACGGAGATGGGGGGCTCCGGTCTGCGCCCACTTCCCCTACCCACCAGATTCCATCCTCTGACGCACCCCCTTACGCCTCTTTCGGCCTACCTTGCCCGGATAACCCAGCCAGTGCCGGCAGCGGACTCCCGAGCCTGCCCGCAGGATGGAGAAGGGGCGGAGCCCTGGAGCGCGCTCCCGAGCAGCCAGGCCAGCCCCGGGGCGCGCTCACTGCCCGGAGGTGCGCGCTCGCGCTGCAGCTCGTTCTGATCCTGTCTCCCTTTACGGCAACCGCGAAAGTGTCGTGAGCGTGCTGCCGCGGATCGCAGTCACCCAGTCGGCTGGAGCCGGAGGTTCTTATTTCTAGGGGTGTGCCTTTCGGGGTCAGGGTAAGGATGGGGGGCTCCGTACTGGGAAAACTGCGGGGGTGTGAAGGACGTTCTGAGGAGCACAACTCCCAGGAAGGGTGGAGAGAGGGCTGGATGCTCTGGGGTGGGCATTGGTACGTAGCTGTGTACTCCCGCGAAACGAACGCCGCCCTTCTCGCCGGCGCAGGGTGGCCTCGCGCGCGTAGTCTGCCCTCTGGTATCATATAGAGCGATTGATGTGGCGAAGCGTCTGCGCGGGCCCCCGGAGGCTGATGTATGGGAGCCGGGGGGTGGAGGTGGAGACAGCCTGGGCGGGCCGAGGGCTGGGGGCGCTGCCATCGCGGAACCGACCTTGCCTGTCAGGTCCACACCCTCCTGCCCCGGTGCTGCCAAGTCCACAAACCGCCTTGCACACTTTGCTGGGGTTGCCTTCTCTTTGGAGTGTGGTGCTGGTATTTCGCGTCTGGGCCACGCTCCTTGGTCAGCAACTTTTCTACAAATTTTCGCTTATATTGACAGGCTCTGAAATTGCCAGCTTAGGTTTATTTCAGCAGTATTCTTGGAAGGAGAAAGAACACGAAAGTTGTTACTATTTGGTGGTGTTCCCGGGAGCACTGGATGAATGGAATTTTTCCACTTAGCAAACGTGTTTAACTTGTTTTTTTGCAATTCGGTGCTCAGCGTTTTTGTGGCATTTTACCATTTTGCATCATTAGTATTGAATGTACTGTATAATATGGCTTAAAGTCTCTTAGTTGGTCAATAAATCCATGTTTAGTAAGTTCATAATTGTATTTTAACAAACATTTGTGTCTTCTCTTGTACGGGATCAAAGAATATAGATTCACTTCTTACTCTCAAACTAGTAGGAGTGAGTTCAGTAAGTGTGTAAGGAATTGATGAACTTACAAGACAAGTTAGACTGTGGTAACTCTAAGGGAGCTTAAAAAAAAAAGCTAAACCCATTACGGTCCAGTCGATTCCCACTCATAGCGATCCTATAGGACAGAGTAGAACTGCCCCATAGAGTTTCCAAGGAGCGCCTGGTGGATTGGAACTGCCGACCTTTTGGTTACCAGCTGTAGCTCTTAACCACTACAGGGTATTTAAAGCATTACTAATTTAGAACCATTGGCGGTCACATAAAGTTCCAGAGTTTGAAGTTCTAAAAGCATTTTGTTGCATGTTTCTTCTGTGCTGAGAAAAAAAAATTGTCGTATCCACTTGTTTATATCTTGTCTTTACAGCCTTTCCACTTAAGAAGTAAATTGGATAAATCTGCCTCTAGTATTATCCTGTCCATTCTTTCGACAAAGGCTTCTTTATTTGTTGTCCAGCTGATAGATTATTACTGAGTATTTACAACTATGGTTTCATAAACTCATTCTCCTTCATGTCTCACCCCCAGTCTCTTTAAAAATTTACATTCTAAATATTAAATATTTAGAATATTACCTCAAACTTTTTTTAATAACCCCAATTACGTTTTATTGCATTGTCAGTTTCTTTGTTCCCCGGGCAGCAGTGATTTGTCCTTCCAAGCTGGATAAAGGTATTGGTGATGTTCTTTTTGAGGGTCATGCTGTCCTGTCTTTTTTAAGGGCACAGGAAAATAAGCTATGAAATGCCACACTTTTTCCTGTGCCTTTGAGGCCGTTGTTTTATTTCCTTTTTTAAGGAATGCAAGATTTCACTTGAGCAGTATAGTAAATCTAAGTTGTATTACAGTTTTTGCTTCCAAGTATGCTGAAAAGGCTTTTGTTTTTGTAAACTTGCTCTGTGTATCACTTGTTGAATAATGCTGAACTTAGTCCTGTGAGCCTGTTTCCTTTTTCTATCTTTTTCACTTGCTCTTTATTGTTTGCTCTGCCTCCCTGATAGTGTTGGCCATTAGTATTTTCCTTCGGTGCTGCCACAAAGATTGGGGAGATCTGTGAGCATACTGCCAATTCTGTATAGCTCAAAACTTGGCATCCAGAGACATGGGGTGGGTAGGAGACATTGGGTGTTCGGAATTTCTCACAAGTTAGATACTGTGTGTGCTTATCTTAGGCTCCGCTCAGCTGTTGAAGTTTTTTTTTTTTTTTTAAAGTGGGATACTTGTCCCATGTTCCCCAATCCTGAAATCTACACAGAAATAACATAGGCAGCATGCCATTATCCTCAGCTTCTGTAAGCTTAGGTGTGTTTTAAGGTCCCCAAGTTATGCGTAATTTTCATAAAGGTAATATCTTTGATTATATTTTTGGACCTTTGTTGGACTTTTCAGATAAATATTCATGCCTGCACAAAGAAAATTCTTCATCAGACCATATGTGTTCTACTTGGACTCCCACAAGTTTATTCACAGCGTGTTATAACTTAGCTGTTTACAATACTGCCCCCTTCCCTTTTTGAGGCTCTTGAGGGTATGGATGGCATATTTTAATCTTTCTGTTTCCTCAGGGTCTAGAACAACTAGTTATTCATTAAATACTAGGTGGATCATATTTGTTCATTGCTCACTACATAAATATTGATTACCTACTAAGTGCTGAGTGCTAGGTGTGATAAAAGATCCTGGAAAATAGAATGTTAGCAAGATAGCCATGGCCTCTGACCTCGTGGAGTTTATAGACCACTGTGGGGAACACCCACTCCCCCCCAAAGAAAAATTATCAAACAAAAAAAGTTCACCTAAAGGACTGTGATCAGTATTATAGTAAACTGAATCATAGATGGGAATTTTTTATAGTTTAAAATACTCACTTTTACTATTGTGATTTATAGAAACATACCCTTAATTAACAAATAGCTTGTGCTGCAAAATTATAGGTTTCTTTATAGGCTCATAGGTGGCTTCCCTTTACATTCAAAATAAAATCTCAACCCCATGCCATGGCCTAATAAACCTCTGTATTGTCTGGCTCTTCAAACCTCATTCTACCCCACTGTTCATCTGGTTTACTACTGTCCAGCCATCATGATCTCTGAAGTACCTGAACAAGAAAAGCTCTTTCTTGCCTCAGGGCCTGTTCCCTTTTCTTGAAATTTTCTTCCTCGTGCTCTTGGAACGGCTATCTCCTTCTTTTCTACTGGTTTTGGTATAAATGCCATCTCTTCAGAGACTTCATCCACCCTATTTAAAATATGTACCTCCAACTGCTTTCTGGTTTGGCACTTTGTTTTCTTAACAGCACCTGTCACAGTGTGTAATGTTATTCGCTTGTTTACCTGTGTTTGATTGTTTTCCCAGCAGACGTGAGAGCTGCGACCATGTCTGTTCTTGTTCACTGCACTCAGATGTTGGTTGAATGGTTTTGGAGTTTGGAATCCATTTTCCCATAAAAACTGTAAATGACTGGTGGCTAGATTCCTAAGCTAGCCAGCAATAATTTTAATTTCTTACATAAATTTTTTTTTTTTTTTTTTAGTTTCTTGTAGTGCGGTAAGAAAGGGATGTTCTCTCCTTACCTTTAGAGAATAGGCCTGACGCCAGATAAAATAATCTTTATGATATTTGTACCTCCTTTCCATTTTCATGCCCCACATTCTTTTTTCCCTTCACTACATGTAGTTCTGATCCTCCTATTGCAGCTCCCTTGAGATATGCTTGCTTTTTACCTGCTGAATTTCAGAAGCTCTTTTTTCTTCTTCCTGAAGTGGTTTTCATAGCAATAACCTCTGGATCTCAGGTGTGATGGGGAAGAAGGAAGATTGGATTTGGACCTGTGGTAGTGACAGCAACCTCTGTGGCTCTCTGTATGTGTGGAAAGCAGAGTAATCATCTGTATGTCAGGGCTTACCCCATCTGAATTTTTATTTGCAATGTTGTTGCTAATAGTTTCACAGAGACAATGTTGCCAAATTGAAATGTTGGCAAAGAAAACCTTCAAAAAGCTCATAGGCCCTTTTCATATATAAATTATATAATGTCTAGACCTTGAAAGGTTTGTCAAAATGTAGGTTTTTCTAAAAGAAAAATAGAAGAAAAAAAATCGAGGTCGAAGGGGGGAAAAACTCAGAAGGAAAGTATCAGTTTATCAAATAGTCCTGCCAAATGTTCAAACTTAAAACCACTAGGATCAGTTCCTTGTAGCTGTTTAGTGCCAGGAACAGGCCGACACCCTCAATATATCACCTTTAAAAAAAAAAAAAAAAAAAACAGTAGAAGAATGGAACACTGCAGTAATAAAATACAAATTGGGTTGACCGAACTTTTTATTACTGTTTCCAGTGGAATTCCATAAGAGCCAATTATAGCTCACCAATATGAAAATACGTTACCTGTTTTGACTATAGAAAGTTTGGCTACTATAAAACAAAGTGTTTTGGTGATTATTGGTGTGTCATCTAAAGCAAGAAGGTTGCCAGTTGTTCAATGTTACATAAACATAGTTAGAGGGCAGTGGTGGATCAGTGGTAGAATTCTAGCCTTCCATACGGAGACCTGGGTTTAGTTCCCAGCCTGTGCTCTTCGTGCACCACCACCACCCATCTGCCAGTGGAGGCTTGCATATTGCTGTGACGTTGAACAGATTTCAATGGCTCTTCCAGACTAGGATGGACTAGGAAGAGAGGTTTGAGGATCTGCTTCTGAAAATCAGCCAGTGAAAACCCGTGTGCATCAGCATAGACCAATCTGTAACTGGTCATGTCATGGCACAGAACTGGGCAGCGTCTTATTCCCTTGTTCATGGGGTCTCCATGAGTGGGGCCCAACTTGACAGCAGCTAACCACAAGAATAACAGATATCGTTTAAAAAGAGTTTTAATCAATAGCTTTTTGTTACAGTTGGGTGTGTGGAGGAAATTCTTTGAAATAGTAAGAAATGAGTGTTGATTTGCCCTCTTGGTTTGAAAATTATTTTAATATTTTTATTTCAGAGCACTTCAGTTGGTTAAATTGTGGCACTCATGATTTTTTGTTGTTTGAGATTTTTGAATATTTAAGCAAGTTGACAATGGCTATTTTCTGAATCAAGTATTGAAATACATGATCTGGCAGAGAATTTGGATACCACTTTAAACTGTTAATGATTCTGAAATTTTGGAATTTGATATTTATGAGGAGAGGGAAGAAGTATTATAAATCCTGGGCATGGTGATACTAGGTCCATTGTTGAGATGCCCTAGACCCTGTATCACATTCTGTGGTCCCATAGTACTGTGTTCCTGGGAACTTTATATTGCTTTCTGAATAGAAGCATTATGACCAGACAATCAAAGAATACCTCTCTTCATTCAATGCCACTACCCTTTTAGTTCTTCTAAAATTATTTCATCTTTTTTCTTTCTTTCCTTCCCCATCCCCCCTCCCCCAAATCCTCTTAGGGTTTCTCTTCTTCCTCTTAGCCACTAGCTATGGATTTCCCAGAAGATTCTTTTTTCTTTTTCTATATTTAATCCCTTCAAGAACTCTTCTACTTTCTAATCTTTAGCTTCTAAATTGATGACCTGGAATTGTCATATCATACACAGACTCCAGTGCCAAGTAGAGAATCATCTTGCTGAAAGCAATTTTTGGCCTTATGTCTTGGTTCTTTCCAGCAGTACCAGTACCTGAGGCTAATGAATGGTAGCTGACCAGATCATGAGGGGACTACCTGGGGGCCTGATGCTGACTACTAAGCATCATGAGGCATGATGTATTTATCATGGCCATGTGGTGAGGCCAGTAAGAGCCCTGAGTCCGGAGGCTTAGATGAAGCTTTCTGGTACACAGGAGAGGGTAACATGTCCCCTTTGGGGACATGAAAACTCTGCTCTGGGACCCCTCCACAACCTCACCCTGTATGTTTCATCTTTTGTATACTTTTTTGTTATATTAAAGCTCTTGTCACAGGTATGGTGTTTCCCATTGAGCTCTGTGAGTCCTTTCAGCAAATTATCAGACCCAAGGAAGAAGGGAGAGCTGGCTGGTCTGAAGTGGAAGGAGTTATGTGGACTCCCAGGTCAGCAGCCAGTACCCTCAGGAGGTAGAGGAAAACCCCAAATTTGGGGCCAACAGGCCTGAAGTGGAGGAAATCATGTGGACTCCCAAGCTTGCACCTGGTACCTACTGACCTCGCCTTGGGTAGCTGGGGATGAGAGAGAGAGAGCTGTGAGGGCAGCTGGGGTCTGCACTGAACAGGGAAGGGAAGCTGAGATTTCTGTAGGATGCAGCTGGCATGTGGAGTGGGATTTGTTATCTACCACACAATTTGGTATCAGAGGCGGGTGATCTTAGTCTCACTGGACTGGTTTGCACAATTGGTACAGCAAGCAGGGTTCACCTGAGCAGTCCCTGGCATTGCACAGTCTTTTGTTTTCGTTTAAAACATCTCTGCTTAAAAAGCCCTTGTATGTCTTCCATCTTACCCTCATCTCCAGATCCCCTCACCCTACTTCAAAGTCACCAGAATAACAGATTGATTTTTCTCCAACTTTATCTTGACAGTACCACTGGTGTCTACCTGTTGACTCCTTTTTTCTTCTCCTTTACCCCTAATATTTAATCCGTAAGCCCTTCCTGCTAATTCTTCCTTCTAAAGTAGAAATTACTTACAGATTTGACTTTCTTATTTCCATTGTTACTACCCTACTTTAGGTCCTCACCACTTGCAAACCACTGAGATCTCCATACTAGTTAAGTCCTTTGGCTACTTTCTCCATTCATCTGATGAATACATGCAAATACCCTATTAATCTTGAAATATTGTCATTTTCTTATGCTGCTTGATAACCTATAGTAATTATGGTGTCATTAATGTTTTCTAAAGTGCAAGTACTTAAGGGATTAAATTCAAGGTCCTTTACCAACAATCATCCCTTAACCAACTTATAGTTTTTTCTTACTACTTCTTCAGCTCATCAGCCCACTCTGCTAATACATATATACTGTCCTCTTAAAGTTAATGTTTTGTGTTGTTGTTTATCCTCACTTGGAATACTACTTAAAAAAAAAAAAGGTGAGGTTATATGACTTTTTTGGCTCACACCATCAATAGAACTAGACCCAAAAACAGGTCCCTGGTTTTCTGATCTCTAGTTAACATACATAAGCCTATTAGCAGTTTGAAGATTTTTGTTGTTGTTTTTGTTTTTAATGCACTGGTAATTATATAAAATGTAAATTCTGGTTGACAAATGTATTTTATTTTTTATTTTTACAGGTAAAGACCAGCTATAAAAAAAGTTATAAAACTTAAGACAAATTATTGTCTTGAGATAAAAGAAAACCAAGACCCATGAGTGGGCATCGGTCAACAAGGAAACGATGTGGAGATTTTCACCCAGAGTCTCCTGTGGGCTTCGGGCATATGAGTACTACAGGATGCGTATTAAATAAATTGTTTCAGTTACCTACACCACCATTGTCAAGACACCAGCTAAAACGGCTAGAGGAACACAGATATCAGAGTGCCGGACGGTCTCTGCTTGAACCCTTAATGCAAGGATATTGGGAATGGCTAGTTGGTAGAGTTCCTTCCTGGATTGCCCCAAATCTCATCACCATCATTGGACTGTCAATAAACATCTGTACAACTGTTTTATTAGTCTACTACTGCCCTACAGCTACAGAACAGGTAAGAACAGATTTCTTAACAATACGTATCAACATTTGTTAAATGCCAAAACGGTTTAGTTGGGATTACGGGTCATTTTAGCTAAAGAGAAGATAATATGACATCTGTTATCAACTATTTAAAAATATCCTAGAGCCCTGGTAGTACAGTGGTTAAGAGCTCAGCTGCTAGCCAAAAGGTCAGCGATTTGAATCTATCAGGCGTTTCTTTGAAACCCTATGGGGCAGTTCTGCTGTAGCCTATGGGGTCACTATGAGTCAGAATTGACTCAGCAACGGATTTGGTTTGGCTTTTTGGTTTCACATCCACTGTTGATAAAGCATGTACTGCTCCTCATAACTGCAACCAACCTTATCCTACTTTATCCATTATTAGAAACCAGAAGCAGAGGGTGGGCTCTCATCCTAGTAGGTAAATTAATGTTATCAGGGATTTAACTGTTGCTTTTAAAATCAGAAAATCTGATTTCTTTATATAAAAGATTTATCCCATTTTTTGAAATGGCTGAATAAATTCTTAGCAAAGTTTAAAATGAGAAAAGTCTCTGGCATTTGAGATGGCTGTAAATCAATTTTATCAAGTGTTGTCCCCTTCATTCTGTTGAGAATTGTAGAATATCCCTTTGCTCTTGCCGTAAACATGTGTAACAGATAGACCTCAGCTGTATCTCATATTATTTTAGCAAAGCAAAGATAGTATAAGAAAAAGTCAATATAATGTATTTCTTGTTCCACATCCTGCTTTGTCTGACATTAAGAAAGGAAGCACGCTATTGCTTATGAAGACTCTTTCCCTAAGCCTTCTCAAATCCAAGCCTCTCTACTACTTTTACTATATATAAACCAGAACTAAGCAAAACCAGTTGCCATTGAGTTGATTTCAACTCATGGCAATCCCATGTGTTGCAGAGTAAAACTGTGCTCCATAGGGTTTTCAGTGGCTGTGACCTTTTGGAATTAAATCACCAGGGCTTTCATCCAAGGTGCTTCTGGGTCAATTTGAACCACCAACCTTTCAGTTAGTAGCTGAGCACTTAACTGTTTGCACCACCCAAGGACTTCTGTTATTATCTATACCCATTACTTAAAACCAAAAACAAAACTAACCCTTGATCAGAATGGGTAAATCGATGTTTATCTCTTGTTTTAAACTTTCCTTGTTAAAAAATGAACTAAAGTAGTTAGGTAATGAAAGAGAATTAGATACATTTGTTGTGCCTGTATCACTCAGAATGGTCCAAGACTACAGAAGGCGACCCTCGACTAAGGTTGTTGAAAGTAATTCTTTGAACCATGTGGAATTAGAATGGCCACGTGATTCCTTGTTTTGTTTTTAACTTGAAGTAATTAAAAAAAAAAAAATAGTGTGTTCAGATGATTTGTCCTTTGAGATATAAAATTACCACCATCCAACCCTCTGTGCCTTTCTGTTTTCATCAGTTCATATCCACATATATCTCTTGAAGTGAATGGCTATCGACAGTTGCAGTTACCTATAAAATATGTTATTTTTGTCTTTCAGGTCCTCATTTCCCCCCACTGTTGAATACAATTTCTCATTTACTATACAAATTCAGTCCATACAATTTGTATGGATATATTTCTGGTTTTCCTTCACTTTCTTAACTATCTTGCTTTATATTGATCAGGAAACTTAAACAAAAAACAATATGATTGCTTATGTATGTCTGGGATCCTTTATTACCTGCCCTTTGAGCTGTTTCACCTGGCGCTTATGTAAGCCCCTGGTAGAAGAGTTTGGTCTGGATCTCACATGTCCTTAGAGATATAGAACAGCAGGGAGATTCGTTGGTTCCAGTGGAAGCCCTCCAGTGGTCCTAAGCCAGTTCCAGGATGGGGATCGGGGAGTAAGAGCAGGTTCAAAGGTAGCTCAGCCACTGAGAGTCATTTATTGAGCACCCAGAGTATACCAGGCACCGTGTTCCCTATAATACTTTTCCTCAGCCTCTGTCCTGAACCGTTTTGGAATTACTAGAATTAATTTTTTGCGGGGGAGACTTCCAGAATGGCAACTACCCTGATCACAGAGAACTTTTCAGAATTATTGCTGGGAGGAATCAAGGTGGAACATGACTGAGCTGCTCTTTGGTACTCTGCAAGGGAAGGCAGTGTCTAACAAAGGATACATCTAGATTTCTTTACAGCTACATGGCAGAAATCCTTGTCAGGCTCAGATCAGAATTACTGAGGTAGGCCGTGGCTGTCTTCCAGGATACACTGTTCCCATCTCTGTGATCTTGAGTAACTTAGGTAAGTTCTCTAAGTCACATTTGACTTGTCTTTTTTAAGCCTTACCTTGTAGTACTGTTACGAGGATTAAGTTGAGGTTACCAGCCACGTAGTGTGTTTAGCAGAGTGCCGAGCATATAATGCTCAATAAAGTCGGTGATTATTTGGAATTTGTCTTGCAGCTTGATATATGTGGCATATGCTTTTGAGTTACCTTTGCCAAATAGGACAGATAAAGTTGTTACCTATTTGAAACAGACGAAAACTAAGCGACCCTGTTACCAGTAAGAGTTCTACCAGATTTAAGCGTAACTTTTTGGAATGTGATCTTAAGAGTTTTTTGTCTTAGTGCTTATTTATTTTTTGTTTGTTTTTATATTGCAGTTTAATGCTTTTGATTTAACTTATTAAAAAATAACTTGTTACATTTTTTTAATAATGAAAAAATGGAAAGAAAAAGTGGCACATTGGTCCATCATCCCACTGCCCAATTAACTCCTATCGATATTAAAAGAGAAAGGGAAAAAATAACAGAAAATTTCACAGAAAGGTATAAAACAAAAAGTAGAATCTTCCCCTTTTTGCCTGCCCATCCATCCCACTCCTACCCTCAGTCACTTTCCTTAAACGTAACAACATTTAATAAGCTTTTGGTGTGTATATTCACCTGCGGAAAAAAAATCATTCTTGCATCAGCATGCGTGTATGTTTATATGTATGTAAACCCCTCAACTCTGTTTCAAAAGCTCAGTAAAACCACATTTCTTAGACTCTTTCATCTGAGTTAACTCACATAAGAACATCTCTGTAAGATCTTGCAAGTTAGTTAATTGTCATATTGTGATGTGATTATTTGCTTCGGCCAGTTCTTTTCCACTCACCCCTCATGGTGTAATGGTTTCCTGACTGATGAGTTCATTCATTCATTCAATGTCTCTTCTAGGCTCTTAACCCAAATAAGACCATACTTATCTCTGAATTAGACGGCTTTCTCCTTGAAACACATCTGAGAATTGTGAAATAATGGAAATAGGAGCAAGTATATGATATTATTGTAGTGTTCTACAGATTCACAGGAAGAGGGAAAAATCCGAAGAACACAAGAAAGTTTTTTTCTCTTTTTAACTATATAATTATTATCTTGCTGTTTTCTGAGATTCTGTGTATACTGTTAATTGAAGTTGTCTCTGTTCTGAAGTAACTCTTTTCCCTATTAGAATCCTAAGTTTAGACTCTAAGAAGTCCTTGTCTTCTCTAGCAGTGTTATTCAATACAGCTTTCCGTGATGATGACAGTGTTCTCTGTATGATCCAATTTGGTAGCCATAGCCACGTTTAGTTATTGAACACTTGATGTGTGGTTAGTGCAACTGAGGAACTGAATTTTTAATTTTATTTCATTTTAATTAATTTAAATTTAAATAGCCACACATGACTAATGGCTACTGTATAGACAACACAGAGTTACTGGAACAAGAAGCAGTAGATCCAAAGTCCAGAAGATGGAGTTCTTAGTCACACAGGATTCATTACCCATCAATATGCTTCCGTATAAAGTGTGGTTACATAATCCCAGGTAGCACATTCAGGATTTGTAACTCTGGCTTTCCAGTCTTCTAATTGCCATTGAGTTGACTCTGACTCATGGTGACCTCATGTTGTGTCACAATAGAAATGTGCTCCATGGACTGATGTTTCTGAAAGTAGATTACCAGGCCTTTCTTCCAAGGCACCTCTGGGTGGACTCCTTTCACTTAGTAGCCGAGCACATTAACAATTTTTACCACCCAGGGACTCTGGCTTAGAAGAGGTGTATGTTGTTGTTAGGTGCTGTCGTTCTTAGGTGCCATCGAGTCGGTTCCAACTCATATGACCCTATGTACAACAGAGCAAAACATGCCCTGGTCCTATGCCATCCTCACAATTGTCGTTATGCTTAAGCCCATTGTTGCAGCCACTGTGTCAATCCATCTCATTGAGGGTCTTCCTCTTTTTTGCTGACCCTCTGCCTTACCAAGCATGATGACCCTCTCCAGGGACTGGTCTCTCCTGATAACATGTCCAAAGCATGTGAGACAAAGTCTTGCCATCCTTGCTTCTGAAGAACATTCTGTCTGTACTTCTTCCAAGACAGATTTCTTTGTTCTTCTGACAGTCCATAGTATTCAGTATTCTTTGCCAACACCATGATTCAAAGTCATCAATTCTTTTTTGGTCTTCCTTATTCATTGTCCAACTTTCACATGCATGTAGGCAATTGAAAATACCAGGGCTTGAGTCAGGCACACCTTCATATTCAATGTGACATCTCTGCTTTTTTAACACTTTAAAAAGAGGTATTTTGCAGCCAGTTTGCCAAATGGAATATGTCATTTGATTTCTTGACTGCTGCTTCCATGGGCATTGATTGTGAATCCAGGTAAAATGAAATCCTTGACAATTTCAGTCTTTTTTTTCCATTTATTATAATGTTGCTTATTGGTCCAGTTGTGATGATTTTGTTTTCTTGAGGTTGAGGTTCAGTTCGCACTGAAGGCTGTATAGTCTTTAATCTTTTTCAGTAAGTGCTTCAAGTTCTTTTCACTTGCAGCAAGGAAGGTTGTCCGTCTGCATATCCTAGGTTGTTAATGAGTCTTCCTCCAATCCTGATGCCACATTCTTTTTCATATAGTATAGAGGTGTATACTGTGGTCCTTTTAATAGCCTCAATGTCCTAAATTGTGGAACTCTAAGAAAATGTTTAAGAGAAGATCCTTGCCTTTTAATAACTGAGAACTAAATACATCTGTAGCAGAGAAACCCATTCCTATTGCAGGAACCCTTTACAATGCAGAATATACTAAATATTATCTGGAGCTCTGAGTAGTTTTAATTTGCAACTCTGAGAATTTAATACAGTTTAACTTGATAACTGATATCTGGTAACATATCTGTTTTTGTAAAATTTTTTTCATGGCCTGGGCATGGGAAGCTCTGAAAAGTAATTCAAAATTCTCCTCTTCACTCTTAGAGATAACAAACCAGATAAAAGCTCTCCTTTTTTAATGTACAACATTTAAAGTCAGTACCAACAGTTCAATTTCTAGCCAGGAAAAGAGAAATTATGACCATAAATATTGGAAAAATAATGTTCTAAGCACTAACTAACAGCTATGGAAGCAGCAGTCAAGAAATCAAAAGACGCATTGCATTGGGCAAATCTGCTGCAAAGGACCTCTGCAAAGTGTTGAAGAGCAAAGATGTCACCCTGAAGACTAAGGTGCGCCTGACCCAAGCCATGGTATTTTCAATCACCTCATACGCATGTGAAAGCTGGACAATGAATAAGGAAGACCGAAGAACAATTGACGCCTTTGAATTGTGGTGTTGGCGAAGAATATTGCGTATACCATGGACTGCCAAAAGAACGAATAAATCTGTCTTAGAAGAAGTGCGGCCAGAATGCTCCTTAGAGGCAAGGATGGCAAGACTGCGTCTTACATACCTTGGACATGTTGTCAGGAGGGACCAGTCTCTGGAGAAGGACATCATGCTTGGCAGAGTACAGGGTCAGCGGAAAAGAGGAAGGCCCTCAACGAGGTGGACTGACAAACAGCGGCTGCAACAATGAGCTGAAACGTAACAACGATTGTAAGGATGGTGCAGGACTGGGTAGTGTTTCGTTCTGTTGTGCAAAATGTTGCTATGAGTCGGAAGCGACTCAACGGCACCTAATAACAACAACAACAAGCACTTTGTATACTAGATCATAATTTTCCAAAGTGTTGTTCCATGGAACTTTGAAGAGGTGTATTTAAAAATACATCCTATCCGTGGTCTCATGAGACAGTTCAGTCAGTTGGCATAACATAGTTCACAAAAATCATGATCTGCATCTTAGTGAAGTGAGTAGTGTCGAAGGTCTTAAAAGTTTGCAAGCAGCCATCTAAGACACAACTACAGGTCCTACTTGCGAGGAGCAAAACGGTAAGAAGGTAGCCAAACGCTCAGAGAAGAAACAAGTCTACATACATGAGTGACAACCTTATCTGCCCTGAGACTGGAAGAACTAGATGGTGCCTGGCACTGCCGCCGACCATTCTGACCAGAGTCACAATAGACAATCCTGGAAACAATAGGAAAAAAATATGGAGCAGAACTCAATTCTTATTAAAAAAAAAAAAAAAAAAACAGACAAACTGAAACAGTGGAGAACAGAGGACTTGCCAGAGACTAACTATCGCCCTGAGACACTCTTTAAACCTAGAACGGAGCCTATCCCCTGAGATTACCTTTTAGTGAAAAGAGTGGCACAGAAAGTGTGGGTGCTCTACTTAAAAACCATCTGAATGAGACCAGAAGTTCAATGATTACTCAAAAGCAAAAGTGAAAAGATAAGGAGGCAGGGAAGTTAGAGCACTAGACGTGAAAGAAACAATACAATTAAAGAGGGTGTTGACACATTGTGGTAGATGTAACTGGTGTTACTGAACAATTTGCACAGATTGTCAAATGGGAACCTAACTTGCTGTGTAGACTTCAACCAAAAACTCAGTAAAGTAAATAAAAATATGTGCCATGCTCTGAAAAATTTGGGAAATGGCAGCATATTGTGTCCCCCTTTTTGGAGAGTCACAGTATGTTTTAGCAGCATTAGGGACTGGAAGAAGTCCTACAGTAGAGAAAGCTGTTTAACATTGCTTAACCCATTGTTTCTCAAATGATTTTAGTCTGGAATATTTTTTTTTTTTCTTCATGTAATACCTATAAACATCCTGAAGGACACAATTTGGGAAATACTATACTACATTATTCATTAATCGACTTTTAAATCTAAATGTTTGGAGGAATATTATAGAAATCCCCTAGTCTAATCTCTCATGGGATTTTTGTAATATCCCTGTGAAGTACTTATCCAGCATCTACTTGAGCACCCTATAAGACAGAGAATTTAATTCTCTTGAAATTCTAATTGTTTCAAGAAGTGCTTCATTTTGTAACTCTTGGATCTTCTCTTGTGTAACTTCCAGCCAGCATACTTCTCTAGAGAATGATCTGCAGGTAAAAATATGTTAACGTAGTAGCTAATATGTCTTAATGCTCTTGCTTTTCTTATTTTCTTCCACAGGCACCTCTGTGGGCATATGTTGCTTGTGCATGTGGCCTTTTCATTTACCAGTCTTTGGACGCTATAGATGGGAAACAAGCCAGAAGAACCAATAGTAGCTCTCCTCTGGGAGAACTTTTCGATCATGGTTGTGATTCACTGTCAACAGGTACTGTTGTTTTTTAATGTTAATGATGACTGACAGTAGTGAAAGCAAAGTGATAAACAGTGTTAGACTAAATAAGAGGTTGGTGGTGTTATTATAGTTATCAGAATAAATGATTTTGTATTAAATTTTAGTATTTTCAAAAGACTGAACCTGATTAATATTTTTTCATTATTGGCATTATCAGGAAATTTAGGAATTAAGTTCATTTCTGTGTAAGTTATTTTTAATGCTAAATATTGTTTTGTCGTGTTTGTTTTCAAAGTCTTAGGGCATAATTGTCATCATAAAGTACACGCCAGTACAATAGTGGGAGACTAATTAGATAATTTGTGGTCTTTATGTTTAAGTGGCTACATTGTAGGCATTTAAAACTATGTTATAAAGACTTTGTTTATAACTGATAATGTGTTTGGATAGAAAACACTGGGGAAAAAATACATAAAAGTACTAACAACAGATGAGTCACTATGGTTAGGTGATATGCCTTTACTTGCACTATTTGGCAAATTTTTAAAATAATACTTCTGCATATCTTTAGAGGGAAAAAGGAAATTTAGAAATGAAATGATAATTTCTAACAAGTTTTCCTGACAGGAACTTCCCACCTTATGTTTAATTTAGTCCTTCAATTGGTTTCTTATCATTGGACATGCCTTTTAAAATATTTAGAGAGAAAGAAGTGAAAACTCTAGTTTTACCTCCTGAACCCGGATTTACAAATGTAGATGCATGTTAAAATCATCGTCTCAATATCCAGTCAGCAGTTTGCTTAGTAGAAGGGGAGCAACTAAGCTCTGAGTAAAGGCTAGTTTAGTATCTTAAACCAAAAAAAAAAACCAAACCCAGTGCCGTCGAGTCGATTCCGACTCATAGCGACCCCATAGGACAGAGTAGAACTGCCCCATAGAGTTTCCAAGGAGCGCCTGGCGGATTCGAACTGCCGACCCTTTGGTTAGCAGCCGTAGCACTTAACCACTACACCACCAGGGTTTCCAAGGTATCTTAAAAGGTGTTATAATATAACTAGGTGACTGTAGAATGACAGGTATCCTATTTTTTATTTTAAGGGACGGTCATGTTTGCACTATAGTTTGAGTTTCAAACTTTTATGGAAGTCTTTTTGTGTGTCACCCATAATGGTATCTGCTACATAAGAAACAGCAGCTATCAATCTAAAACAAGTAGGTCACTTTATGGATTATCCATGCCTTTCTTCTTGCCTTCAGGCTCTCTGCCTTTTAACTTCTTACTGCTCATTATTACCACTATCACTAAATTGGGAAAGTACTCCGAAAAATAACTATTTTAGTTGCTTTCAAGAACTTTGGTTCCACTAAGTGGTTTAGTGAAAGAGAAGATTTAAATTATGAGGAAAAAAGATAGCGTCGGGATTATGTCTGACTTTCCTGTTACCATAGATAACTGAGAGCAGATTTACATTCTTAGCCTATTTCTTCTTTGTCTTACCTGAAATCATTTCCAGCTCAGTCAAGGTTTGGTATTCAGATTGTTCAGTTTCACTGTGATCTTTTTTCTGCAGTTTTTGTGGTTCTTGGAACTTGCATTGCGGTGCAACTGGGGACAAATCCTGACTGGATGTTTTTTTGTTGTTTTGCTGGGACGTTCATGTTCTATTGCGCACACTGGCAGACATATGTTTCTGGAACATTGCGGTTTGGAATGTAAGTAACAATGATGTTTGCTCGTTCTAATGTGGAGGATGTTGCTTGTAGATATTTGAATATTAGGGGTGGATCAAATTACTAAATTAGTTTGATTAATAAAAGAATCTTAAACTCATTATTATAGTTGTTGCCTAATAATCTTTGCCATATGCCTTTCTGTCATACCTTTTAAAAGGAAATATCAGAATCTTCCAACCAATACTTTTAAAGCAATCTGAAAAACAGTAGCCTCTCCTCGCTCGCCTCTATTTCTCTCTCTGACAGTAAAATTCAATCTTTTTTTCCCTGCTGTCATTTGCCCTAATACCATGCTTTATTTTACATATAGAAGTGCATTTTTCAGGAAAGATAAATCGTTTCTAAGAGCAAAGATCAACTGTTGTCTTTAAATATCATGGCCTTTATATACTAGGTTTTATTCCTTTCAGATTGTTTTATTTATTAATCTAAAAAAAAAAAGAAAACCAAGCGCTTGATAATTCAGTTCACATGAGAACACCATATAGATTATTTTTGCCAGTGAAATGTCAGAGATTTTCAAAATGAAATACAGACTCATTTCTTTGAATAGTTCCTACCTGATGATCGGTACTTTTCCGTAAATATTCATTAGTAAACCGGTCTCGGAACAAGGTTAAGGATGGTATTCATCAACCAACTGGTATTTAAGTTAGTATCACAGATCCTATTTACACTGCTTAGGTTGTTCTTTTTTTTTTTTTTTTAATGGTGTAGGATTCAAAGAGAAAGGGCTTGAGAAAACACTGTCTACGTCGTGAAATGTCAAAATGAAAATCTCTGATGGCAGATGACGGGGAACATCTTAACCTAGTCTGCACTGAAGATGAATCATTAGTAGATTTTTAATTTTAGTAAAGTTAGTTTTCTAGGCTTTGAAAAAGCAGAATGCATAGAAATCCAGCTGTTCACTACAAGTTCAGTTCAGCTGACTTTAGCTAAGCTTGTTTCAATAGAATTTAAGATGTTCTGATAGCAGTAAGTGAACAGTTAATACTTTGAATGTTAACTGTTTAAGAAGCGTGTCTTACAATACTGTCAAAAAAGGATTTAGAGAATATGTTTAAGGCACATCTCAGTGTGGTACTTGCATTAGAGACGGCAGTGGACATGAGTGCCCATTTGAAAACTATATGCCTGTGCATTCATCAGTAGTTTATAAAATGATCTCAGTACTCAGAAGATATTGAAGATTTCTGATACCAAAAAAAAGCAGTAATTGAAAATATGCACAGGTGTTTTTTCTCAATGATTCATGTTTTTACAATCTTTCTCTACACTAGGTAAAGCCATAAAATGTGATGGACTTCTAAGAACAGACTTCTAAGATCACTTGATTTGCCCTAATTCAGTTTTAATTTTTAATGATGTTACTGTTTTCAAAAATAGTAAAATTCGTGATACATGAATTTCACGTAGTTTATATTTCATTGATTATTATCTTGCCAGTTAACTTCTAAGCCCTTATTTTGAAAGCCTAGTCATCATCCAGCCCTAACTCATTCTTTCCCTTTCAATAAAGCAGCACCAGTCATATGGGTGGGAACTGGAGGAAGGAGAAAGAACAAAACCATGGAAGTAGGGGAAGAGTAAATAGACAGTGTTTTTAGGAGTGATTTTATATCATAGCTTTCTATTTGCCAGTCTTTGAGTTTTCCTCATGGTGTATTTCCATTGATGAGCTACGTATTTGGAGAACTGCAAACAGTTGCGTATGGTTGCTTCATAAGATGCCTATAGGGGAGTGGCAGGAGAAGAGGCTGGAGAAGATCCAGATATACTCTGTGATGCCAAAAACGTTTTATCCTAATTCTGTGGGGAAGTTTTACAGGACCTAAGCAAAGGAGATGACAAAAATGCCTTTTAGAAAAGTCAATTTGGCAGCATTGTAGAGGATGAATTAGAATGAGCTGTGACAGAAGCAGGGAGATCAGGAACAAGTGTCACTGTGGTTAAGGTGAAGAGTTGAAGAGTGGCAGCCTCAGCTAGATAGTGACAGTGTTTCTGGAGAGAATGGGACGGGTTGGAGAGAGATATGAGGAAAAACTATAGGACATAGCCTATATTTGAATGTGGGGAATGAAAGAGAGGGCTGAGGCTGGAATGCTCCCAGTTTTCTGGCTTGGGTGGTTGCATGGAAGGTGGAGAAAAGGCACTAAAGAAAGAGGAAAAGGATCCTATTTGAAGAGAGAGTTCTATTTAGGATGTGAACATTAGGGGTTTTAGGCATCCAAATAGAGTGAGAATAACAGAAACTTAGAGAGCAAGCCTAGAAAGAAGCTCGTAAAAATTATTGAAAGTAACAGCCAGAGTAAAAAAAAAAAAAAAAAATGAGAGCTAAAAGCCAAGAGAGGAAGGAATTTCAAAAAACAATTCTAAATGCTGCCAGGGCTCAAAATAAGGACAGAAATGGGTACATTGAATTTGGCAGTATAAGGCCATCCCAAGTAGTTTCTATATAGTGGTGGGGTAGAAGCCAGATTATGAATGGGAAGTAAATAAGTGGAGACGGTACAGGTTGGAGGAGAGGACACAGGCTTAAAGGAAGGAGGGGTTTTGTATTTAAAAGAAATCCAGCAGAAAAGGGATTGTAGATACCTGAAAAAAGAGAGTATTATTTATGTAGTAAGATTGCTGAAAATGTAGGACCAGACACGTTCTAGGGTGACAGGACTAGATCACGAAGATGCTCTTCCACTGGGACTGGAGTGCTTACTGATAAATGGCATAAAAAAAATTTTTTTTTTTTTTTTTAGAAATATTGAGGCTGGTTTGAATTTAACATCTAAATTTAAATATTAGTACTTTAAGGAGTTGGTTTTGATGTGGGAAAATTGTGCAAAGTTTTCTGAAATACCTCAATTACATTAAAACAACTTTTTTTTTTAATTAAAAACAGGCTACAATATTCATGGAAATACGCTGCTAACGCTTTACATTTAAGGAGATGATTACCAAAATACCAGTATACAGAAACATGTAGAATAATACATTGCGTACATATCCCTAAAGAAGTCTTTAAATTGCCCTTTTTCAAGAGCGAATAGAATAGGCAAGTGTATAATAGGTTAAATATTGAAATAAAGTTTGTATGTGTGAAGGAGAATGTCCAAATTTTATTTTGCTTAATTAGGAAAGAACAAGTTCAACTTTCAAATGTAGTTTGACTAAAGAAATTTTTTAAAAAATCACTTACTTTTTCTTACCTCTTAGAGGAAAGGAAAAGCAGCCTTAGGTACATTTGGAATCTCATTTTAAAACATTTTTATTTGAATTGTTTTATTTTGATATGCTTACACATGACTAAAAAAATTCACGAGGATTTCTCTTTTATATGTAAATAAATTCAAGTTGTTACACTTTTATTGTTGTTGGCTGCCATCGAGTCTGCCCTCAACTCATGGCAACCCCATGCATAACAATGCTGACTGGTCGTGCACCACCCTGTGATCAGCTGCAAATTGGGCTGTTGTGAACAGCAGGGTTTTTTTCATTGCCTGATTTTCAGATGTAAATTGCCAGGCCTTTCTTCCTAGTTCATCTTGGTTTGGAAGCTCTGCTGAAACTTGTTCAGAATCATAGCAACACACAAGCCTCTGCTGACAGACAGGCTGTGCATGGGGTGCGCTGGCTGAGAATCAAACCCAGGTCTCCCACCTGGAAGGCGAGAATTCTACTACCTAACCACTAATGCCTTTTAATAACCTTAAAATGTAGAATGTTTGCCAAATAAGAAATTTTTATTTCATCTCCTTAGTCTTTTTAATGCAACTGTTTTTAGTTGCTGTTCAGTTTGTTTATAATATATTGAACAAAAAAGAGGCACAGTAACGTTTGAAACTGTTTTATTCAGAGTAGAAGTCTAGCTTTGTGAGAAGAGAAAAGAAATCCTCCCCGAAATTATGACTTGTATCTTCCAGCATTTTGCTCTGATGGCAGCTAAAAGCTGCCTGGCACACAGGATATTAATCTGTTCTTATCTAAACACACCCCTGTCCTAACAGTGCTTCTGGATGACAAGCAGAGACTGACAGTGACAAGTACTACCTATTGGGACCCTTCCAGGTCCAGTTTAGCACTGTAGGATTTTTACCAGCCTGATATGAAAGACAGGGGAGGAAAATGGGGTTTGAAGCTAAAATATGTATATAGGGTTGCTATGAGTTGGAATCAACTCGACAGGTTTGGTGTGGGGTTTTTATGTACTTTCTAGCTTCGGCAAAGCCCATCATGTCCGTGGATTACGTAAGGGATCTCTGAGATTCCTCTGAGGAAGTCTCTGATTCTGTTGATTTTACAGACATTATTTCTCATGACTTACTGCGTATAATTACAGCAAGCAGAATATCAGTCTTTGCTTCCATTCATTTTTAATTTATGCTTCTAAGATTCTACATTTAAATTCATTAAAAACCCTGCCACCAAAAGTTTATTCCTATGTAAGTAACTTCTGTAATCACTTCCCACTTTTTCTTTTCTGTAGTTAGTTTAAAAAAAAGTTAATAGGCTATGTATTCTATTGGTAGTCTGTCAAATTTAGTTCATCTCTTTATCCAAGGTGAACCAAAAACCAAACCCATTGCCATCAAGTTGGTTTCATCTCATAGCAACCCTAAAAACATACTTATTTGAAGACTTCCTAGTAATTAAAACTGATTCTGTTAATGTATAACCCACTTTCTCTTAGGAAACTTCCTATCGAATACCTGTATAT
The DNA here is from genome assembly GCF_024166365.1 of Elephas maximus indicus. Classification (NCBI taxonomy): domain Eukaryota; kingdom Metazoa; phylum Chordata; class Mammalia; order Proboscidea; family Elephantidae; genus Elephas; species Elephas maximus. Next base: position 169,793,061 of record NC_064821.1, on the reverse strand, counting down.
GACCTGCATATCTTTACATGGTTAAGATTGATCACATTAATTATTAAATGCCAGACATTTTCCTTTTAGTTTCTGTATGTATTTTTCTCTCAGAAGTGATGCATTCATTTGAACCCCAGCTCCGCCCATTTAATTCTGTCTCATTGTTATAGATAATGTTGATAGAACAAGCAACTCTCAGTTATTGTAGTAATGTAAAACCCAGATTGCAATTTGGGCTTTCATAAAGTTATTTTTGTTGTTAGGTGCCATCGAGTCAATTCTCACTCATAGCAACCCTGTAGGACAGAATAAAGCTGCCCCTTAGGGTTTCCTAGGCTGAAATCTTTACAGAAGCGGAGCGCTAGTCTTTTCTCCTGTGGAGCCACTGGTGGGTTTGAACCACTGACCTTCTGGTTAGCAGTGCTTAACCACTGCACCACCAGGGCTCCTATATCTCATTCCTCTGTTCTTAATTTTCATTAGTAATGTAGTTTTTATTTAAAGCCTATTCTATATACTGCTACCCTTTTCTGTCACCATCTGTGTTATACTTCTCTAGTGATTCAACTGGGTGTTTTACCACTAATAAACTAATCCAATCTAGTAGAGCATTATAATGCTGGTATGGAGTTAAGGGAAGAGAAAAGGAGAAGATGCTAAACCAGAGATTTTCAGGGAACAAGACAAAGAGATGGCTAATTTGACTTCTGTCCTAATATCCAAAGAAAAGTCACTCTTAACTAGATTCTTTCCCACTTGCACACGTATTTAAGAGACCTATGTCACTAACTACCAAGTAGTTTTATTTCACTTCTGGGTAATTGAGAGTTGACTGCATGTCTTTAGTGCTGATGTTTCCAACTTCCGGTTTACAAGTCATTTATTTGGTGTTAGTTTTAATTTTTTAAACTTTTCTATTTTGACTTGAGTTGAAATACATGTGTATGTATAAGGATATCAATAGTACTGTATAAATTGTATCATTGAATCTTTAGTGTCTTTATAAGGAGAATGCTACATTTGAATCTGTTTTTGCTACCTGTTTTTGTGGGGCTCTTTAGCAGAATCTCTGAGTAAAGTTATTTTGAAATGTTTGTTTCCCTATGCATAGATTCGATGTTACAGAGTCCCAGATCATAATTATAATATGCCAGCTTCTCACAGGAACCCTGGGACCTTGGTTCTGGAACTTCACGGTAACTGCTAGAATACTCATGCTGCCAGTGAACAATGGCGTGAAATCTATAAAGACAGCACCTTTGTCATGCACAGAGTAATTAAAAAATGAAAAATCAAAAGTCTTCCTGGTGGTATTTCACAGACAAACAGGTTATTAGAAAACAATTACTTTTCTAACATAATAGGGCAATAAAAATCCACCCTACTAAACAAATCTTTTTTTAAAGAGTTCTCTTTCCCATTTACTTACAGTGCCTAATAATCGTTTTTGCCCTGTGTAATATTTTTTTAAAACAAATACATACCTTTCCACCCATTAAATAGTATTTTTTTAGTGTTTATTTTTGAAAACAATAAAGCAAGCAGAGTTTTCCTTAGATAAGTAAGTTGAAAGGACCCTTTTTATTAAGTAGGAAAGATTCTGCTTATTCTCAACTTTTTTAGCATATCTATAAGCAATCTAGTACTGGTTTTTCTGCTTGGATTTTTAATGATTTTGGTTTGAAAAAATATTAATGCTAGAAGCTCTTCTCATTTATATTTGTTTTTTGTTTTCCTCTATGCCGTGCTTTCAAAACAGTATTTCAGCTATTCATGTCACTGTAATCATGTTTTAAACACTCCTTTTTCAGTTTCTTTTTAAGTTAATACATATTCCCTTAATATAATATTAAGTGTAAGTAATAAATCTTTTTCCTCTCAGATTAGAATTGTAATTTGACCTTATGACTTTTTAAAGTTCATAATAATTATTAGAAAATGAATAGTCCATTTGGATAGTCCAGAATTCTTAACACTTTAATATGAAATGGTTTATTTATAAGAACAGTAGAGCTTAGATTCAGTTTATTTCGCAGTTCAGGCAGTTCGGGGAGCATATGGAAACCTGACAGATAATTCTAGCAATACAAGCTGCATTAAGTTTCCTGAATTTAAGTCCTCTGCCCCTCTCCAAAAAGAAATTTTTAATATTTTACCATTGCTTCAGTACACGATAGAAACAGTGAATCTCTTGGTAGCAGAGTACATATTCTTTCTGAAGGGTGAATTGCAGAGTTGTAAATCCATTTATTCAGTAGCAGTAATGTTGACTTTGGGAACAAATTAATAGTGTGAGGTTAATTTTTTTTTTAATAATCCAATTTTCAAAACAAACTTGGAATGTGGAGAATACTGGGAAGTAATATAGATATTGTTTTAGGAGCAAAACGAAAGCATTTTTCAATTGGATTTACAACGTGTTTGCATAATTATTTGTGGAACTCCTTCCTAAAGTAGAATAATATACATAGTTCAAGCTTCTTAGCACCCTTCTACCCTTACCCTGGAGCCCTGGTGGCACAGTGGTTTAGAGCTACGGTGAGCCACAGCTGCTAACCAAAAGGTCAGTTTGAATCCACCAGCTGCTCCTTGAAAATCATATGGGACAGTTCTACACTGTCCTATAGAGCCACTGTGAGTTGGAATCAACTCAGCGGCAATGGGTAAGGTAAGAGTACCCTTACCCTGTCTTCTGGTACTTTCTCCAAAGACCTGTAGTTTCATACTCACTATAATTGTCTAAATTTATAATTTTTGATACTCATTTTTTATTGTTAATTATACTCACCAAAGGTCCTCTCCACCAATGTTCTTAATGAATTTAACAGTCAGAATATTGACTGTAGTGCTTAGTTTTACCTTGTTTGTCTGTAATAACAAACTACCTCATAGAGCCCTTTCTATTAAAATGTTCTGGCAATGAATGCATTTTACATCATTAAAAATGTTTTGGAAAGACATTCTCTTTTCTCCAGATATACTGTCTTCACTTGTATAAGATGCTAACTTGCAGAGATTTTCTTTTGCTTTTAATAATTGCTGGTTTTAATGGATTTGGTCATTGAAATGAAATTATCAGACATACTTTTTTTTTTTTTTTTTTAACAAAGTTCAGAAGAAAATAAGCTTCAGAAACAGTTGTTCTCCCTAAATTGTTTCCTGGTGAATGTATTAGCATCTAAACTCCCTGTGCCAACTATTGCCTGATACGTTCTAGCATTTTAAGTAAAATTGTGTTACAGTATTAAAAGTGCCATCCTGAAATGTGTAGACATCTTAGTGACAGCAAGTTAAAGACTTACGGAGGCAAGGCCAAGATGGCAGAGTAGTCAGACACTTCCTGTGACTAGAAAAAATAAGAAAATCGATTATATATGACAGTCTAGGAGCCCTCAACGTCAAAGACAAAGTTGAGGAGTCAGACTGAGCAGCAAAGGGAGGGACAGTTGAGAAGTAGCGAAGATTTGCCAGACCTGATGTGGCCAGCACCCTACAGGCTGGATCAGCCGGCGTGCACAGGCTGGGGCAAGCAGTAGCGATCGGGATGCGTATTCCACACCAGGAGAGACCGAGCGGCGGAGAGGCTGCACAGGCCTGCGGAACCAGGGGAAGGCAGCACTGAATTTGAGGAAGTTAAGTGTAAGCGTCTAACCTACTGTGCAGGATCGAAAAACCCCTTCTCTACTCTGGGAAGTACCTCTCTTCCATTTACCTGCCCCCTTCCCCATTCTGCTCTGGCTTCAGCGATTACCGTGCCCTCGGGGCCAAAAGTGGGACCTGTCACATACCCTAAGCCATTCTCCCAGCTTTGGAGAGGGAACAAATTAACAAACAGGAGAAAATAATCTGCCAGCTCCCCTAAGCCAGGAACTCAGGACAGGCACAGGCCTTTGCCTAGGCACAGGCATACAGGGTCCATGGACTTTGAATGCCTTTCACCCCTGTCTAACTAGACCTGTGTGGGGCTATTTCAAAAGCAGAGGCCCTCATTAACATGGTACAATAGGGTACATACGTGAAGCCTATTTTCAGCTGTGACAGCTGAGGGCGAGTGGCAGATTCGTGACATTTGACATCATCCTGCCCATTAAGCTGGGTCCTGACCTACCCACATCAGGGGCCTGAGGACTGATGGCTCTGCCCGCTCCACCTAGCCCCCCGTGACAGGGGTCTGAGAATAAGTGGTGCCTCCCAGTCCTTACAGCCAACAGCACTGGGTGCTCAGAGTCCAGCTACAAAACCCACCCACCTACGCACTCTGGGGAACAGCAACACGCCTTCTACTCAGACACTCAGGGACAGCTGTCAGCCCCTACCTTGCTCAGCACATAACCCCCTACCACAGCCAGATACCTGGGCCTACTCCAATCACCCCTACGTAGCTCTGCCTGTCTATGACTATAGGTGAGAGCCTGCACCACACACTTGGTAACTGATGACCTGAATACCTGAGCTGAATCCACACAAGAAGAGTAAACGGACTCCTGGTCTTACATACCTAGTAACAGCTCTAACCACCTGTTGACAGAACGTGAGAGCTTCAAAGACACTAGTAATCAAAGTAGCTCACATGACCACGCTCTTTGGGCATATGAAAACAAGAAGGTAAGACACAGCAAGCAAACATAAAATAAATTAATAACTTATTGATGGCTTGGAGACAACAGTCAATATCAAATCACATAAAGAGGCAGACCATGATGGCTTCAGCAAGTGACCAAAACAAAGAACAAACCTCCTGGAGGAAGAGAAAGCCTTGGAATTACCAAGATAGAATTCAAAAGATGAATATACAGAGCTCTTCAAGAGATCATAAAGGAGATCAGACAAAATGCAGACCAAGCCAAGGAACACACAAAGCAACAGAGGAATTTAAAAAGGTTATACAGGAGCATAATGACAAATCTACAGGCTACGAGAATCCATAGAGAGACAGCAAACAGAAATCCAAAAGATGAATAAAATTTCAGAATTAGCCCAGTAGAAAATCGTAGGAGCAGAATTGAGGCAATGGAAGTCAGCATTAGTGAGATCGAAGATAAAGTACTTGACACCAATTTATTTGAGGCAAAATCAGATAAAAGAATTTTTTTTAAAGAAACCATAATTATGTGGAACTGTAGTTGGAGAGGAAGAATAGGCCAGTGATACCTTTATTTAACTGCAAGATTTTACTACATGAAGTGAAAAGACTCTCCTTTTAATTCTTTTCTACTTTTTCCAGAGGTTATGAGGGTAGGCCACCCCTTCAATTTGAGACTTAAATTTTATTTCCTCTTATCCTAGGGAACTTGTTCTATTCTAGCCTTGGGCTATATGTTTCTCCTCTTTCTCAGCCACTCGATGAGCTTTTTCTTTTTAGTCCACTCAGGTAATTTAAAGATCATATGGTAGGTAATACTGTTTTAAATAATTTAGCTTATCTCAGAAATAAATGCTTATACTTGTCTAACACTTAAAAATACTCATGGTTATCTCAGCTGTATTGCTAATGTTATTTAACATTAATCTAAGCTTGCTGTGCCCATTTTGCCCCTTATCAAGGGTAGAAAAGTAAAATATTGGAAGGCAATTCGTTGACTTTCTAGGCTAATCTTCATTCTAGTCCATCTACACCTCACCCCCACCCCCCGCCTGGTTTTTCTGGTAAAGCATTTAGTGAATGCCATGCTCTGGTTATACATAATTTCTTTAGAGCTTCAGATACACTTACAAATAATTGTTGATCTGTAGTTATCTAGCAATTGCTGTAGGGTTCAAAACACCTTCATATGGATGACTTTTTAAACAAAATGCTTCTTTTTAAATAACAGCTCACAAGTCAAATTGTACAAATCAGAGTTTCTTTGACATGAATTTATCCCTAGTGCATGTTTTGTGAGCCAAGCTAGTACAAAAAAAAAAAAAAAAGCCTGGTGCCATCGAGTTGTTTTCGACTCATAGCAATCCTATAGGACAGAGTAGAACTACCTCATAGGGTTTTCAAGGCTGTAATCTTTACAGAAGCAGACTGCCCGGTCTTTCTCCCACTGAGCAGCTGTTGAGTCCATACCATCAACCTTTTGGTTAGCATGAAAGCGCTTTAACCAGTGCACCCCATGGGCTCATTAGCCAAACTAATAGCCGGCCTAAAATTACAACATAATTATATTTACTATTTGTAGTTTAACAAAAACATGTTTACAAATTAACTACAGGTATGTCTTTGAAATGGATATGTCACATGTAGAAGAAAAACAGAATAAATTGTCTTTTTTCTGATTTTAGAGAGGAAAGACACAAAAATTGCTGGGGAAAAATGATTAACATGCTTATCAGCTCTTACAGAATATCAGCTGAAATCTCTTTGCATCCCTCAATTAATACTGAGTCTTCTTGTATTCAAACCAAATATACTTGTTAAGTATGTCTCTGAACACTGAGAAATAAAAGTGAAACTTTGAAAATAGAAAGTTTCCTCACAGTTAGGTATCATAGAGTTTGGAGTTGTCATACCCTTTTATCACTTTTAAAAGCCATTTTGTCCTTCTGAGGTAATAATTGCTCTGATCCGGGAGTTTCTGAGCTGCCTTTTTGTGGTGATAAAGGAGCCTTGAGATCCTCACTCCCACTGAAGACATGCTCTGTTCCCTTCCCTGTTCAGAAGTTCAGATTACTCATGTTTACTTAGGACACCTTCTTCTCTGCTGCTTAATAAATTGACCATTAGAGCGTTGTAAGGAATGATTGACCCGAGAGGTTTGTTGTGGGTGTTAAAGGTTATTTTGACCTTGGACTGCCATGTTGATAGTCTTGCCACCCACATCAGACAAATGGGGGAGGTTAGACTCCACAACTGGTTTGCTCTTTTCCATTTTTCTTGTGTGACAACCAGCAGAACATTGGTTTGTTGCTGCCTTGTAGTAACTTAAGTGTGTTCTGACCAGAGTGCTCATTATGGGTTATCCACAGCAATTGGAGGAATTCTTTTTGTCCTCTGACCACATGTACTAAAATAAAAGTAGAAACGCAAAATTATTTTAAAGCAGTACTGGTCAAGGTATTCAAATACCTTCATGGTTAGACAAAAAATTATGTTTTTAGTGTTGCCTCATTTTTCCCCTTTGAAACTTTTAGGCTGTGGACATGTAATGCTATAGATATGAGATTTGTTTTTTCATATATATATGTGTGTGTGTGTATATATATATATTTTTAATCACTCTGATATTCCTTTTCCACTCTCAGTCCCTTGTGTCTTGAAGGACTTTTTGTGATGGTGGTAGATGTTTTGTTTAGTGCCAACATTTGGAAATATTATCACCCATTATTCTCCATTTGAAAAATAATAATTTTAAAAGGTAGTTATTACAGAAATGCCACATTCCTACTTTTGTATAGTATGCTGCTTTCTAGATAACTGTTTCTTTCTTGCATGGCCAAAAGAGATTACAGTGAGCCCTCTCCTAATGTGTTAGAGTCAGTTCAGCCCCTAGTAGAGACCTGTTAGTGGAAGGGGGGAGAAATGATCGATCATGTAACTAGTGCTCTTCTAAACAGAATCACTAACCCGTTTGTTCACTGTTAATCATTTCTGCCCCGTGTCCCTCCTAGCTTGCTTTAGTTTCCATACCTGGGAATGGCCTTGCACCCACACCGTTTTTCATTGAGATTCAGGATTAGAACCACATCTCTAGGATTGATGATAGGCAGTTCTCATGATTCAGCTTCATGAGAGCAGGAGGGGCTGATCCTGGAGTACTGAGCTTTACTCTAAATAGATAAGCAAACAGAAGAATATATTCCCAGCTAGCTACCAACTGGTAAGTTTTCCCTGGCCTCCTCCCCTAACATTAAGGTAGTGTTGGTAAAAATACGACAGTTATCTGAATGGTTTAGAAAATTCTGTCTTCCAAATTTTCCAAACAAGATATTTCATAAAACTTTTCTAGGAAACCCAGTTTGGAGCTTTTTAAGGGTTTTTCATGTTTCCTGTTCTCTTTTACATTCACCCCAAGGTACAAAGATTAATTGCATGAGGTTCCCTCCATTTTTATTTTGTAATTCTATACTTCTGGCCCTTCCCCTTCCAAAAGGCTACTTCATATATCCAGCAAAATGTTGTAAGATGTCTACCCTCCTCCACCCAAGACAGAGTCGATCATCTCTGACACCTGCTTAGTCTCCTGAGTCTGCTACTGAGTCTAATTCCCCTTATTGGCAACGCCATTCACCAGGTCAGCTCTACAGATTCTTTTTAGCCTAATTCAGTCCATTTTTTTTTTTTTTAGTAAATGTGTATATGAGGATAACTGCATCACTATATGCTTGCAGCTTAAAAAGCTTCTGTTTTAAAAACATTCTTGGAGCAAACAAAGACCAGTTTTTTTAGTTGTGAGAGACTGGTTTCAACCCAGTTATTTATTACAGGCATGAGAGTCACATATCTTAAGCTCACATTATAGATTATCTGCTTTAAGTATCAGCATTAGAAATGGGGGCTCTATTCTGCTGTAGGAAGTGAACCCCCTTGCTACTGTTGACATCTGTCTTTTTTAGACTGATTACTTTTTTTTGTTGTTTTTAATTTACCTTCTTGGATAAACTATTCACTTTATTCAAAAACTACCGTTATAAAAAAAGATAAGTAGTGAAAAGTTGTCTTCCTATCCTTATCCCCCAGTTTCCCAGTTTCCATACTGTCTTCCCCAATAGGTGACCACTTAGTTTGTAATGTATCCTTCCAGAAATTTGTTATGCAATTACTGGCAAAAATAAAAATATTATTTTTCTTTTTTACACAAAAAGTAGCATATACACCATTCTGCAACATTTTTTTTTTTCACTTAATGTATTTTGGATATTTTTCCGTATCAGTATTTAGGGGAGTTGCCTCACTTTTTTTTTCTTAAGCTGCAAAATATTTCATTTTTTATAGAACTACCATAATTTATGTGGTTACACTTCCTCATTGAGGGATTTTTTAAAAAAATGTTGCTGTTATAAATAATACTACAATGAAGAACCTTGTACAAATATTTTGTGAAAGCATATCTGTAGGATAAATTCTCAGAATCAAAATGCATTTGGATCCAGTAATCTGAGAATGATAACCACAAGATTATACGAAGTACTAGTCTACAGAAGGAAAGGAATACCAGTTTATGCTTTGCTTTGCTCCTCAATCTTTTTGCTGATACTCTTTTTTTCAGACTTTCAGACTTCTAGTTTCTGCTGCCCTGTTTTTGCATCAGGTTTATCTCTTCTCGACTGTGAGATAATGTTCAGCAACCCCAAAGCTAATTCCTGGCTTCTTCCAGGTTATTCTTTCCAGAAATCTTAGGGTAGTTGACCTAGTAAGGATAATAATTTGATTAAGAATTGGGTGAAATTTTCACACATACACCATAGCAAGATATCTAAAGGGCAGTCAGTTTTGCAAGGTCTCAGTCATTTATGTTACTTTAGTGAAAGCTCACCACTCTTTCCACCTAATACTACAAAGCACTTGTTTCCAGATTTCATATTATACAGCAGTGCAGTGTAATCCTCTGCTTGACATTCGAAATTTATCTCCAGCTCCCATTTGTTTGGTGGGAAAGGTTAAGCTGTAGTTTCAGCCCAAGTTCAATGAGTCAGAAATTTCCTTTGGAAAGGAGGGGTTTTTATTGCTCTGTGAAATTCATCAAATTAAAAGGCTCTGGATTTTACTTGATTTTGTTCATAACAAATTTTTGATGCCTCCTTTTCCCCTTTCCTCAATATTTGAGATTTTTTTTCTATTGTGCATGATAGAGGAATGCTGCTAAGCTTGAAATAATTAACTTGAAGTTGTTTTGAGTAATTCTGCTTTTTTTTTTTTGGCTTTTTGTACCTAATCAGAATTGATGTGACTGAAGTGCAAATCTTCATAATAATCATGCATTTGCTGGCAGTGATTGGAGGACCACCTTTTTGGCAATCTATGGTAACTGTTCACATTGCGTACCCATGTAATGCATGTTGTCTTTTGCTTGTCTTTTCTAATATAGTATAATCCAGTTAAAGGATAATATGTAATTATTTTATTCTTTCTGAAGGTGAAAAGTCACAGCAATGGTAGGACATAAACTTCTCTTTAGGGCATGATACATTTTACTGCGTGGAGTTATGTGGTGCCTTAGATCCATTCCAGGACTATTGTTTTTGAAGGCTATTGAGAATCTGAGTTATTATTGTCATCTTGTCTAACAGATAAGGAAACAGCAGATGGTACAAAAGTTGACAAACCAGTGACCAGATTAAGTCAGATCTTTCATTCTCCTTCTGGACTACATGAGCCTACTAGTTTTTCTGTCGTATACTTAAAGCTACGTAACAAATTTGGGGTACTAAATTAACCCTGACCCCAAAACAGCATTAATGCTTATTGAAACCAGTCCCATGGGATTATTTTAATAAGTCAGAACCTTGGTTTTCAACCTGACCTGTAATATAGTTACCCCTCCCTGGCACAAAATTTTTCCCACAAAATTCTGAGAGGGATAATATAACATGGGAGCCAAGAGTACAAGGTCTGGAACCAGGCTGGCTGAGTTTGATCCAGGCTGCACTGCCTACTGTGGACTTAATCTGTTATTTAATTCTCTGTGGCTTAGTTTCCTCCTCTGTAAAATGAGGACAATAATGCAGTGAAACCTGTGAGAGCTGGAACTTGTCGAGACTGCCTTGGTTTTCTGAGTCTCACAAGTTTTCCATCTTTGATAAGGTGCAGTCTTACCACTTTTCCATCTGTCCTTTCAGTGGAAAACATTTGAATTTTCCTTCTCTGGCAAGTTTCTGCCTTACACAGGTTCCAGCTTCCACAGGTTTTACTGTAGTACCTATCTCATAAGGTTATTTTGTGAATTGAATGAGGTAATATGTGTAAAGCACTTAGAACAGTGCTTATCAAATAGTAGGCACTCAGTAAAAGCTGTTGCTGCTTTTATAATTGGAACGTATTCTTCTACATTTGAGTCTAAGTAGTTTCTACTCCTTGGTCATCAGTTAACTGCTGATTGCCACCACCACCCCTTCAGAATACAGTATCCATAATTCATTTGATGGAATCAAGTATAAGGGAAATTTACTGAGCCAAAAATTCCTCTTACATAACTCATTTTATGCCAGTAAATTAGGTACTTGAGGATGTGTAATTAACACATTTCCTTAATGCCTTTTGTTAGGGAGGTGGCCATGAGGAAGGAGATGAAGGAATAAAAATAATCTACAGTCAACCTGGAAATTCTGAAACTATTCTGCTATGTACATAGTATATATTTCTCTACAGACCCTATTGACTTTTGAGACTAATATATAGGAGAGATGAGAATTTTATTACTTTTGCTCGCTAATAGATTAAATAGTCTTATTTTAACAATTTAGCCTTATAGGCAGGAAAGAAAACATAATCCCAAAACCAGATCATAAAACCTAAAGGATCCTACCCACACTCAAATTTTTTATATCCCTGGACTGTATTAACCATTATTTGCATAGGTCTTAATGTCTTCCACCAAAATTTTCTCCATAAAAGTTATTTTGAATATTTTTAACATACATGAATTACCTGTGAAGTTTCAGGATACCACTATCAAAAAAGTGAAATTTCTTGATTATCTGAAAACAAGTCAGAATCTGGTTTATGTACTTAATTATCCTTTTAAATGTGGAGATGCATAAAACATTGTTGTGAATGAAATTATGCATATACATATGTTATACACGTATCTTTATTTCTTAGGTGGTGCCTGGCAATGAATTTACTAAAGGTTGCAGTTAGTTTATGTTGAGTTTTTTGTTTGTTTTCATTTTTTTAAAGACATTTTCATGCACAAAAATTGGTGCATGGTTTATACATTGCAAGAAACAAACAAAAAACCATTTTGTATATTACTTCCCCAAAAGAATATTACCTTTGGAATGTCTTGGAAGTATATTCAATCATATCATTCTTTTTTAAAAAAAGGAGACTGTCATCACTTTGGAAGAGACCCACGTATAATCCACTCATGATTACTTTCACTGGCATTTGAGTCTTTTAAATCTAGTAGTTGGTAAAATATATATCAAACTATCAGATTCCAGTTTAGGCAACTGAATGAGGTGAGGTTTCAGGATTCATTAGGTAGGACTTCACGAACATGTAGTTTAACTTTTATTTCCTCTCATTCTTAAAATGTGCCCTTTAAAAAGTATCTTACACCTAAATAATTCAAGCATGTTGATTTTCCATGAACACTTGGTGGAGATTAGTATCTGTGTTAACATTTGCTATATTTTGGTGGAATTTATTTATACTTAAATTATTTACAAAGAGGCTTTCCTATACTGTTTGGAAGAAAGTCACTAATCTCAAAATAATACTTTCTATTTCTGCTTAAATTTACAAACCCTATAAAAAAATATGCCCATAAGAAAACTAGTCTAACAGCTTAATAATTGATTAATAATTGGTTAATTCTGTATTAACCCAAATGACTGAACCAAAACATATATCCCTTATAATCTGGTGAAGGTGTTGAGAATTTAAGATAGTATTTTTCCACCTCTAACCTTTTTGAAAATTAGATTAGACTGATACTATTTGGGTGCATTATTTCATACCATGAATCCCGAGGGTATTCCTCTGGCTTATAGGGCAGACTCCGTGACCTACCAAAACCAAGCCCATTTTCATCAAGTCAATTCCGATTCATAGTGACCCTATAGGACAGCATAGAACTGGCCCATAGGGTTTTTAAGGTTGTAAATCTTTACAGAAGCAGACTGTAAAGCAGACTTTCTCCCACAGAAAGATGGGTTTGAACCCTCACCATTTGGTTGGAAACTGAGTGCCTCAACCACTGTGCCACTAGGGCTCTTTCCATGACCTAAGAGAGCTCTTACTCTTCCCAGGTCTGGAAGACTGCAGAAACTCTGGGTAGGTCTTAGGTGAATGTGTTTTCAATATGGCTGTCTGGCTATTTCTATAGAGTGGGTGCACTTTGGCCACCATGGATGAGTTCCACAAAATAATGCCAAAAAGAGCAAGATCGGGAAAAACAGAATGTGCCCACCTGCCTTGATTTTGAGTGTGGGGTGAAAATGGCAATACTTTAGTGCTTTTTAGTTGTGGTTTCAGTTGGCACCAATATTTAAGGGATTAGCTGATGAGGCTTGGGATTCCTCTGCAACTCTCCCTTCACTTTGCCTCATATTTTCTTGTAGCTAGCTTCCTTTATTGTGGGGACAAGATATTTCTTCATACTCTCAAAACAGTAATTCTCAAGAGAAAGTACAAGAAAAGGAAAAGATCTTAATATTCCTTCAACAAATGTATATTGAGCACCTGCAATATCCAGGGCTCTGCATAGAAAACAAAAATCAATCAAACAAAATCCTACACTCAGGAGCATTTGTTTTGATGTATGTAACTTGCATAGGACAGAACCGATGAGAGCCTAAGAATGTTTATGGTAATTTGCTTGTAGGTCTATAGCTTGCTTACTTGCTTTGTGGTCCAAGCCACATACTAATTGCCTGGCTTTTTTAATGTTCTCTATTTCTTCTTTCAAAGGGCAACAGTTTCCATGACCCTAAAGCAGTTTCCCCAAATTCCAGATATAGTTGTGATGCCCGTTCAGTTCAATGTGCCACAGATTACTGTTACCCAGAGCTGGCACTCATTCAGTACCTGGCTCTAATACCGGGATGGCCCCTGTACTAGATTGATGCTTCTTTTGGAATCTAGGGGAGTATAGTATTTCTCCCTTTGCCAGAGAGGTCCTTTGTCTCTGTGGAGGGAAGAGGGAGGGGAGAGGACCAGGAAACTGGCCAGAATATTGAATATCAGTCAGGTGCATCAGATTTAGATTGTAATATCCCTGGTTTCCTGAACTAGAGCAGAAAAAATGTCTTGGAGCCCAAAGCAACCATAGTGTTAGTTTTCTCGTCTGTTGAAAACAAGTTTTGAATTTGGGGTGTAAGCATTGGAGATGATTAGGGAAGGAGGAAGGCCATTTAGGATACTCCATAAAGTACTGGACTTGATTTTTAAGTTGACCTGTTTCATTTTAGAAAATTAAATACTACCACAGTACAACTTGAATTTGAGCAGTCTCAATTTCAGTTTTTTGTTTTTTTTTTAAGAGTTGCAGTTTTGTAAGAGGTCACAGAGTTATGTAAACAAGCTGAGTTCTTCAGAGTTTTGAAGAATTGGAGTATCTAAACATTAAGATTATTGTTTGCCAAAAATCCCCTAAAGCTGAAGTTTTATGCATGCATGAAAAAAGGATATGTCACATTTCCTACTTGATTTTTAAACTGTAGACAGATGACAGTCATAGAAAGTAAGCAGCCCTAGTTAAAATGTTTTTATTTTAAGAACTCATGGCCTGCGTTGTGGGCTTTTGCTATCTTGTTCCTATAGGATTTGTATCTAATACTAGAATATATATTGAATTTACTGTTGTTTCCTTATCCATCCATATTGGACAAAATTTGAAACTTTAGAAAGGCTAAAACCAAAAAAAAAAAAAAAAGAACCCATTGCCATCAAGTCAATTCCAACTCATAGCAACCCTGTAGGACAAAGTAGAACTGCCCCATAGGGTTTCCAAGAAGTGCCTGGTGGATTCGAACTGCCAACCTTTTGGTTAGCAGCCGTAGTTCTTAACCACTACACCACCAGAGTTTCCCAGAAAGGCTGAAGGGAGGTACAAAAGGGAAGAAAATCTTAAATGATTTTTAAAAATTTAGTACAAGTGTATTTTCTTTTAAATGTTAAGATATCGTGCTTTCAAGATTAAATACCTGATCTTGATGCACTCAGCCGGCCTTACTTTTAAGTAATCAATCCATATTTTTGGTATAAAAAATCAAAAACCAAACCCATCGTTGTGGAGTCAATTCTGACTCATAACGGCTCTATAGGACAGAGTAGAACTGCCCCCTAGGTTTTCCAAGGCTAAGGGATTTGAACTGCCAACCTTTTGACCTTTCATTTACAAGCAAGCTCTTAACAACTGCTCCACCAGGGCTCTGTTATTTTCAGTATAGGACTCTACAACTGAGTAGCCAAAATGTTTACATGCAAGTTTTCCAAAGTAATATATTCCCATGCTGAAAATAGGAATATATTATTTACTTCTGAAAAGTTACATGTTAACATTTTGGCTACTGAGTTGTAGAGCTGTGTTTGAATGTGCTTGATGTGTTTTTTCTCATATATGAGTGCCTTCTCAGTTGCCCTCTGCTTTTGCCCTAACAATTTGGAATTGGGAAGTCTTTGGAGTAGAACTGTTCCATTCTCTAGTTTGTAAATTTTCTAGTCTAATTGCAAATATTTTTTTTATTTTATGCTCCATACTTTCACAATTAGTAATAAACCACAGATTTAGAGGTAGAATTCAAAAAATGCAGAAAGAAAAAGACAAGGTACATTCCTTCTACAAAAAGGTCAGAAGACAACTTGGTTCACTGTTGCCAGACCTCTGGGATACATTAGGTGATCCTTACATAGCTGCTGGTACACAAATTAATAAAGTTGGGTCAGTTAATTTGTAAAGGTTGGTGTCAGGAGAAGTGAGATGAATTTCTACGTTGCCTCATGTCTTGAGACTTGTTATGTACTTATAATGGAAAGGAGAGGGAAATTTTTTGTGTATTTACTAAACTAGAGGGAAGGGAGAATATTTGGGAATATGAATGAAATATTTGAGAGTACTGTCTTACGTTAATTTGAATATATTTTAATTGTTCTCTCTCTCTACCATTAAAGATTCCAGTGCTGAATATTGAAGTGAAAATTTTTCCTGCGCTTTGTACTGTAGCAGGGACCATATTTTCTTGTACAAATTACTTCCGTGTAATCTTCACAGGTGGTGTTGGCAAAAATGGATCAACGATAGCAGTAAGTATATCTTAAGATTTCTAATGATTGTTTATGCTAAGACTTGATTTTGTGGTGGCTTTGTTTATTCATTTGAAATGTATAAAATCATCTGTTAGAGTTTCTGCTTGGCCAAAAAAAAAAAAAGTCCAAAACTTCTCAGGTTTATTTGTCCGTGTGTACATTTATATGTTTATATATGCATATATTTGTGCACACACACACACATACACTTATATACATATATATGAAAAAAGTATGAATGCTTTATAAAATAAGCCTGGTCTATTGAGTAAAATCCTCAGTTTGTGCCTAACCTGTCCATGCTGCTACTTTTCTCTAGCTGTTCGGGTGCTCACTGATAGAAACTGCTGGCTGTTAGGCACCATGCAGTTCTCCACGGTCTGAGTTGAGCTGCCTTTCAGCAGATCCATGTAGTAACTGATGAGTGGATACTATTATCTCTTCTCTTTTCACTGTACAGGGAACAAGTGTCCTTTCTCCTTTTCTCCATATTGGATCAGTGATTACATTAGCTGCAATGATCTACAAGAAATCAGCAGTTCAGCTTTTTGAAAAGCATCCCTGTCTTTATATACTGACATTTGGTTTTGTATCTGCTAAAATCACCAATAAGCTTGTGGTAAGCATCCAGGTTTTGTTTTGTTTTTAACTTTTGTCTGATTTTGGTTTTATGGCCATAGTTTTCATTCTGTAGCATCTGAGCAGTCCTGAAGTTTGCTCTCCTGCAATCAGAATCTCTTCCCATCAAGGTGGGAACTGTTTCTGCTCTTTTGTGACACTACAGCTCAAGGTTACCAGAAGCTCCTTGAGTGTCTACAGTTTTTCTCCCTTGTATCCACAGTTTAATTTGGTCATTTAGTTTTATCTGCTGTCTCCAGCCTCATTGTGGACACTCAAATTAAAGCTCCTGGTGAAAAGCATCTTTTGGAGGCTTATTTGACATGGTGTATATCCCTTTCTATGGGGCATATAACTCACACATATACTTCATGTTGTCGACAAATTTTTAGTTGTAGGAATTCAGATATTGCTAACTGATTCTTAAAACTTGATATTTGAGCACAATACTGATTTACTCTGTAGCTTACAATTTTTCTAATATGAAAATGCGTACATCGGTGATTCTGTTTTATTCATAGGTTGCACATATGACGAAAAGTGAAATGCATTTGCATGACACAGCATTCATAGGTCCAGCACTTTTGTTTCTGGACCAATATTTTAACAGCTTTATTGATGAATATATTGTACTTTGGATTGCTCTGGTAAGTATTATACTATGTCTTATTTCATGATCAGTAGGCTACTTGTTTTCTTGTTTCAGTGCGTCAGTCGTGAGAGATAGATAATATAAAGATTTGGAATGTCAGTCTTGCCTACCTCAAGGCTCATAAATTCCAAATTTCGGACAGTGTGGGCCAATGGCCTATTTCCATAAATGACCTTTTATTGGAACACAGCCATGGCCATTCATCTATGTATTATCTGTGGCTGCTTTCTTGCTATAATGGCAGAGTTGAGCAGTTGTAACGTCTACTGTTTCTCAAAGAGTTTGTTGACCTTTGGTGTAAAGGAAAGATCCATGAGGAAATTCAGTCATTAAATTGTATTTAATTGAAGGTGAATCTGGAGAGAGAAGAAGAAAGTTAGAGGCCATTCTTCTTTACTTTCAGCAAGGGTCTAAGCAGGTCCTGAGAATCTAATGGTATTTTTTTTCCAGGTCTTCTCATTCTTTGATTTGATCCGCTATTGTGTCAGTGTCTGCAATCAAATTGCGTCTCACCTTCACATACATGTCTTCAGGATCAAGGTCTCTACAGCTCATTCTAATCATCATTAATGACGTAATTGGTGTTGTATAGGAAACTTGTGTTTTTTGAAGGAAAGAATCTGAACATATTAAGGAGAATGGGGTGGATAAGAACAAATATAATTTATAATAATCAATGTTGTATAACTTTTATTCTTTGTTACTGGTAACACTCCTTAACTATGCTCTGTGAGAATGGGAATTTCAAGTCCCATCCTGTAAATTGTACATGTGGTCTTACAGGGTTTGGCCCAAGAAAGCATGCAGGAAAAAAATGCCATGTGTTTGTAATTATCCTGGATTCATCATAATATTGTCATGGGGAACCAGATCTCCAGAGGTGGAGATTTCTAATGTAGAATATTTGCAGGTCAAAAGATGGTTGCTTTACAATTTTAACAAATCATCATCTCTTATTGACATCCTTGTTTAGTGTCTTCTCAAGCTTTCTTTTATTAAGCAGCTCAGCTTGTGGCACAGAGATATTCCACTAGCTTGTGAGATGGAACTAGTGATAAAGACTTTGAATTTGGATTGAAAGATTTCCTGTCTTTACCTTGTTGAGGAAGTCATTTTAATTGCTCAAGAAGTGATATCTTTCATGGGCTTGGGAAATCCTGTCAGCATGCAGAAAAATGTGGTAACTTTGTCGATCCATTTTATTTTTTTAAATAAATACATAATCTGAAAGCCAGCTTTCTTCTCAGTGTTATTCAGTGGAAAGATAAACTAAGTTTTAAGGTCTTTTTTTTTTTTAAAGCAAAACTTATTTCTATTTTTTAATAAATAAGGAAATTCAGTCAGCTGCATTGTCATGATGTGTCCTATGACGTTTCTATTTTGTGTAAACTGTTTAACGTAAAAAAGAACTATGTTTATTTTCCTTCTGAATAAGTTTTTGTTGTATTTGTCACCCTTGCAATTATCGGTCACATAGGACTCTCAAACTTTCCTCCCAGACTTTCACTAATTGCCTGGGCCTCATGATGGGTCACTTTGCATTGTCCTTTTCTGGCTACTCAGTGTCTATACTACAGTTTGAAATGGGAAGCAGGTGTCCTCAATAACTATGAGCCAGATCTGTTTTCAGTATATAGATGGTTGAGTTGCTTGAATGAAGAAGACCATAGAAAAGGTTTAAACTACTGGCTAAAATGAAGTATCTTACTAGTTTTTATTTATACCTGTCTCCATATATTGCATCGTGGATAAATGATAATTGTACCGCCTTGCCTGGCAGCCAGAACTCCCCTTGCTTGCCCTTTTGATGGTTCGCATGATCCCATGTGGATCTGGACTCTCAGTGACAGTTCAGCCCTCAATTTCTCTGTTAGACTGTACAGGAAAGGGGAATCTCTTCTCACCTTTGCTCGCTAGCAACTTCTCCAGCATCTAGGGTAGAGAAGCACACATAGAGAAATGCTAAAGTAGATCAAGTTTTAAAAGGTAGGGCAAAGCAGAGAAAAGAAAAATGGTTCATTCTACTTTGTTGGCACATTTGCATCTACTGTCTTATTTCATTATTAGTTGCTAATAACCTACAATGGAAACTGAGGCCTGAAGAGGCTGAATGGCATGCCAGTGTCACATAATGGCTACTTTTCAGAACAGGTTCTAGAATCCAGGTCTTCTGAATCCTGGTACAGTGTTCTCTCCTGCGCCATACTGGGTCTTGAAAGGCTAAAGCTAAACTGAGATGTTGAGGGCTAAGTGAAATATGTATATTCTCCTAGAACCTTTTTCAGCCATTAGGGAATCTGAAACGTGCTCACATACCTGGTGTGTGCTTTCTTCATCCCATCAGATCAAGAGTGCTTTTGTAGTAAACCTCAGCTGGCCCCAGCTCTTCTTGCATATTCAGATACAGTAAAACCTGTGAAAGCCGGAACTTGTGTAAGGTGGAAGCCTGTCAGAGAAGGAATGTGCAGATATTTTCCACTAATAGAGAGCAATAGAAAAGTGGTAAGATTGTACCCTGTCAAAGGCGGGAAATGTGAGACCTGGAAAAATAAGGCAGTCCCGTCAAGTTCAGCTTTCACAGGTTTCACTGTACATTGACTTAGTTTGTTACCTGGTTTTTAGTGCCCTATACCAAATGGTTCCCAAACCTGCTTGGACATCAACATCACTTGAAGGAACTCCTACAGATTGCCAGGCCCTATCCCTGGAGATGATCCAATAGATTTGGGATAGGCCCTCAGAAAATATTTTCACAAGCTTGTAAGGATTTTAGGCCCAGTTCTGAAACCCTTTGAGGTGCAGTTAGGTTTAGGAAACACTGCCTTAAACTACCTTAAAAAATGCAGGTATTCTTACAAGCTGTGAAGAGTAGCAGTGTAGTTAGGGTGGTGTTTATCAGTAGTGGAACATCTGCTCCCTGCAGTAGGCCCCTGTGCCCCCAATGAGATTACACTGGCTTTAACTCCACCTTCCAAAAGCATTTATGTTCTTTATATGGAATTCAGGGACCTCTGAGGGCCACAATCACATATGTAAAAAAGGTAGAATTTTTGAAAGACACTTCTAAATAAGTTTCCCATCTCCTGCAGTGTTTAAACAGAAGCTGTCAGTAGAGGTAGAGAAGGAGGATGGAGCAGGTGACCACTAAACCCCTTGGACCCTTACGATTGTGATCTCTTTTCTTAAAGGGAAAAAAATGTTAATGCAGAGATCCTGTCACTTTTAGCTAAAGAGCTAAAGTGGGCTTCTTGGAACCCTAAATGTGTACAACTGGAGGTAAAAGACAAATCCAAATGAAGTGATAGACAAGTAGGCCTGTTTATGGAAGGGATATAGTGCTCTTTACTTCTCTTGCCTGAAATTCCTACCCTCAAGTTGCTCCTGGACAGCAGTCACTTCCCTGTCGCTAGCAGCCTCTCCTCCCAGGATTCTGAAGAACACACCTGAGTTGAACCAAGGTTCATCTGCCCTGTCCTCCAGTGCTATTGCTCTCACCCATACCTTCTGCCCCTCCTATTAGAAGAGGAAGAACTCCTGAGCCCTGTAATTCTACCACTGCAAACACAGCCCCAGGGTACAGGACCACCAAAACCAGGTCCTCTGCTTTTAGTCCAGTTTATCCTCACATCTATTGCCTTGTTCTTCTATTCTCCTCCCATAGTGGAAGCCATAGATGCACACAAATAGCAAGAAGGTTTTCATCTTTATTCTCATTCTCACATGTCCACAGACCATTTTCGTATTGAAGAGCTGAGCCTTGGGGCCACAACTGCTTTCTCTGCTTGAGGGTTTTGTACTAGTGGTTCCTGGGAGAGGCCAGTTGCAACAACTTCTAACCAAGCCTCTATAACATCTGTACTACTGTCTCCTTGCTGTGTCACCTCTGCAAAAAACGCAGCTTTCAGTCCAGCTCTGTAAGCACAGGGGCCAGAGCCCTCCAAAGTCCTGAGAAAGTTAATTCCAGGGATCCCAAACTCTGACACCAGCTTGAAGCAAGACCTGGTTACCAGGACTCGGAGGCTGTGGACACTGGGGTGGAGAGCATCACTGAGCCTGCCATGCTAGCAGGGGCCCGAGTCCAGAAATGGCCTGTAGGTCTCTTCACACCTGTTCACCACAGTTCTTATTTCACAACCTTTTCCCTGGTTTCTTCTGTTTCTTTTGTTCCTCATATTCAAGTATTTTCCGCTGGAAATAGCCTGTGGGTTCAGATACAGGTTTTAGAATCAGCTAATCTGCCAGACTATGATGAGCTCAGGCATGAGGGTCAGAAATACTCTCTTTCTAATTCCACCCCACACAAACACACACACTCCCATCCCTGCCAGGATTCCCACACCTACACAGGTGTCTGGAGAGCCAAGGTATTCAATTTGGCCCCCAAAAAGGGGCCCTCAAACAAAGGATAATTAACAGGAATTAGCTCCAGATTAAAACAAAGAGGAAATAATACAGTCCAGGTGGCTGCAGAATATAGCACCTTCTACAAAATGTCAGCCCCCTAAGCATTTTCTTAGGTTTCATGGTATTTCCTTCCAATCCCACTGATACAATTACAGCTATTCTGTGGGCCCCTAGAGGGAAATACTCCCTCCTCCCCTCCTCTTCATCCTTCATACAGTTGCACCTAACCTGAAGGACCCCCCCATGTGTCTGTCAGTTTGTCATAGTGTGGGGGCTTGTGAGCTGAGCTTCCAGACTAAGACTAGGAAGAAGGACCCAGCGGTCTACTTCTGAAAAGATTTAACTAGTGAAAACCTTATGAATACCAGCAGAACATTGATAGCGTGCCAGATGATGAGCCCCTCAGGTTGGACGGCTCTCAAAAGACAACTGGGGAAGAACTGCCTCCTCAAAGTGAGTCAGCCTTAATGATGTGGACGGAATCAAGCTTTTGGGACCTTCATTTGCTGAAGTGGCATGACTCAAAATGAGAACAAACAGCTGCAAACATCCATTAATAATTGGAACCTGGAATGTATGAAGTATGAATTTAGGAAAATTGGAAGTGTCAAAAATGGAATGCATAAACATTGATACCCAAGGCATTAGTGAGCTGAAATGGACTGGTATTGGCCATTTTGAATCACACAATTATATGGTCTACTACGCCAGGAATGAAAAGTTGAAGAGGAATGGCGTTCCATTCATCGTCAAAAAGAACATTTCAAGATCTATCCTGAAGTACAATGTGGTCAGTGATAGGATAATATCTATATGCCTGCAAGGAAGGCTGGTAATATGACTACTATTCAAATTTACACACCAACCACTAAGGCCAAAGATGAAGAAATTGAAGATTTTTACCAATTTATGCAGTCTGAAATTGATCAAATATGCAATCAGGACACATTGATAGTTACTGGAGATTGGAATGCGAAAGTTGGAAACAGAAGGACTGGTAGTTGGAAAATACGGCCTTGGTGATAGAAATGATGCCGGAGATCGCATAATAGAATTTTGCAAGATCAACGACTTTTTTTTCCACCAGTGTAAACATCAACTATACACATGACCTTGCCAGATCGAATACACAGGAATCAAATCAACTACATCTGTGAGAAGAGAAAATGGAAAAGCTCAATATCAGTCAGAACAAGGCCAGGGGCTGACTGTGGAACAGACCAATTGCTCATATGCAAGTTCAAACTGAAACTGAAGAAAATTAGAACAAGTCCACAAGAGCCAAAGAACAACCTTGAGTATATCCCACCTGAATTTAGAGACCATCTCAAGAATAGATTTGATGCATTGAACACTAATGACTGAAGACCAGAGGAATTGTGGAATGACATCAAAGACATCGTAATGAAGAAGGCATGAGGTCATTAAAAAGACAGGAAAGAAAGGCCAAAATGGATGTCAGAAGAGACTTTGAAACTTATTCGTGAACGTCAAATAGCTAAAGTGAAAGGAAGAAATGATGAAGTAAAAGAGTTGAACAGAAGATTTCAAAGAGCGGCTCAAGAAGACAAAGTAAAGTATTATATAATGACATGTGTAAAGACCTAGAGATGGAAAACCAAAAGGAAAGAACATGCACTGCATTTCTCAAGCTGAAAGAACTGAAGAAAGCCTTGAGTTGCAATATTGAAGGATTCTATGGGGAAAATATTAGATGACTCAGGAAGCATGAAAAGAAGATGGAAAGAATATACAGAGTTACTATACCAACAACATTAGTCAACATTCAACCACTTCGGGAGATACCGTGTGAGCAGGAACCAATGGTACTGAAGGAAAAGTCCAAGCTGCACTGAAAGTATTGTGGCGAAAAACAAGTCTCCAGGAATTGACAGAATGCCAACTGAAATGTTTCAAAAAATGGATGCAGCGCTGGAAGTACTCATTTATGCCGAGAAATCTGGAAGACTACCTGGCCAACCGACTGGAAGAGATCTGTATGTATGCCTATTCCCAAGAAAGGTGATCTCACTGAATGCAGAAATTATCATACAATATCATCAACACCACACGAAAGTAAAATTTTGCTGAAGATCATTCAAAAGTGGCTGCAGCAATATATTGACAGGGAACTTTCAAAAATTCAAGCTGGATTCAGAAAAGGACGTGGAACCAGGAATATCATTGTTGATGTCAGATGGATCCTGGCTGAAAGCAGAGAATATCGGAAAAATGTTTATCTGTATTTTACTGACTATGCAAAGGCATTTGACTGTGTGGATCATAAATTATGGATAACATTGTGAAGAATGGGAATACCAGAACACTTAATTGTGCTCACATGGATCAAGAGGCAGTCATTCGAACTGAACAAGGGGATACTGCGTGGTTTAAAGTCAGGAAAGGCATGAATCAGGGTTGTATCCTTTCACCATACCTGTTCAACCTGTATGCTGAGCAAATAATTGGAGAAGCTGGACTCTATGAAGAAGAACGGGGCATCAGGATTGGAGGAAGACTCGTTAACAATCTGTATTATGCAGATGACACAGCCTTCCTTGCTGAAAGTGAAGAGGACTTGAAGCACTTACTAATGAAGATCAAAGACCACAGCCTTCAGTATGGATTACACCTCAACATAAAGAAAACAAAAATCCTCACAACTGGACCAATGAGCAACATCATGATAAACGGAGAAAAGATTGAAGTTGTCAAGGATTTCATTTTACTTGGATCCACAATCAACATCCATGGAAGCAATGGTAAAGAAATCAAAGGACGCACTGCATTGGGCAAATCTGCTGCAAAAGACCTCTTTAAAGTGTTGAAAAGCAAAGATGTCACCTTGAAGACTAAGATGCGCCTGACCCAAGCCATAGTGTTTTTTCAGTTGCCTCCTATGCATGTGAAAGCTGGACGATGAATAAGGAAGACCAAAGAAGAATTGATGCCTTTGAATTTTGGTGTTGGAGAAGAATATTGAATATACCATGGACTGCCAAAAGAACAAAAAAATCTGCCTTGGAAGAAGTACAACCAGAATCCTCCTTAGAAGCAAGGATGGCAAGACTACATCTCACATACTTTGGACATGTTGCCAGGAGGGATCATTCCCTAGAGAAGGAAATCATGCTTGGTAAAGTAGACAGCGAAAAAGAGGAAGACCCTCAATGAGATCGATCAACACAGTGGCTGCAACCATGGGCTCAAGCATAGCAACCGGGCAGTGTTTCGTTCTGTTGTACATGGGGTCGCCATGAGTCGGAACTGACTCGATGGCACCTAACAACAACAACCTGGAGGTGGTGACCCTCTCTGGGCTTAGACTGTGTACCTGCAGGAGGTTTCTTGCTGTTTTCAGCTTCTTGGATGAACAGGGAGAAGAGCTGTGTCTTCACAAACTTCTTCACGAATCGGCGGCTGGCCTTGGAGGTCAGAGCCTTATAGAATGACCGTTCTTGGAAGGAGCCATGCCCATTTGCCTCCCGCTTGATATAGGAAGCATAGTGGCCCACCGTCTTGACAAAGAACTGCACAAACGGGCCTGAAACATGTTCATTGATTTGTTCTGAAGCTGTAGGGGACATATAGAGGCCATGTCAGAGGGTAGTAGAAGGAGGAAATTACTCAAACTCTCAGCTCCAATTACGGCTTTCATTGTAAGCTGAAAATTCCTGGGGAAATGGGTGGGTGGGTTTATAATTCCCACTGACTGATTGAAGGGAGAGACTACCATTGCTTAGGAAGAATAAAATCTCATATTCTGACTTCCCTTCGGATCTAGGCCTCTGGGGCTGGCCCAAGGCTCTGCTGTAAAAGTTGATCTTAGTTCTGGAAGGGAATGGTTGGGAGTCATGCCCTTGAGCTCCCTGGAGAAAAGCAAATAAGAGGGGCATAGGACTTACTCTGTAACTCTTCGGTCTTCTGACCAAGAGAGTCTAAGATGTCATCCTGAAGTTTGGGTGGTAAAATGTCTTTTTCATCACCAACCTAAGAGAGGACAGGGTTAGCTCAGAGGTTAAGCAATACAGGAGGAAGTGTGGAGCAAAGGAGGCTGGCCTGATAAGGGCATGAATTCTCTACCTCACCCCACCCCCAAGAATCTGTCACATAGGAGAGAAACAACAGAAGCTGTTTCTTGGTCTTCAGCTTGTCTCCAAACATTAGCAAGATTCTCTTCTCTTGATGCCTAATGGTACTTGGTTTATATCCTTCGCTCTGAAGTTACTAACAATGATTGCCTTATAGTGAAGGTGTCTGTGTCCTTGTCTATCTGTGAGCTCCCTGAGAGAAGGGAAGTCTAATTAGTGCAGATTCTAGCTCAATAAAGCACTTAATATCCATTGAAATAAATGGAATATGGATGAAGCTAGAGTGATCGAGTTGGTGGTGGGCCTGCATGGGATGGAACCCAGACACTTACCGACATTAAAAAGGTTCCTTCACAAAGATTGACCAGCAGGACCTGAAATCAACACAGAATAGCTTTATCTCTTCCCCTTTTGTCATAGACCTCAGAAGGACTTACCATCTGCATATCTGTGGCTGTACTTTTCAGCCCAGGTAATGACAAAATCAGCATCTTCAATTCCCATTTCCTTTCTGCCACTTTCCCTCACATTCCCCTCTTTGGAAACCTCAATTCCCTCCCTAAAACTCAGAAGCTAGGAAAGGAGTGTTAGGAAGAGAGCCAAGGTAGAAGGGGAATGCAATATGGGGAAACCATAGCCAGTCACTGCCTTAGTAAACATGGATCACAGTCATTATTTCCATATATGGGGCATTTAGTACATGGCACACACGATAAGTGCTTTACAGATATGATCTCATTTAACCCTCCAATAGTCCTGTGAGACAGGTACTACCCCCAGTTTGCAGGTGAGAAAACAGACTCAGAGAAGTTTTGCTAACAAAGAGCAGAACCAGTTTCAAGCCTAGATTGTGCTGTCCCAGGAACTACATTCCTCTCCTCACAGCCTTCAACTCCCTGCCCTCTGATCAACTCAAACAAACGAGAAAAAAAAAAAAAAAACAATGCTGGCGAGTTGATTCTGACTCATATCATCCCTATAGGACAGAGTAGAACTGCCCCATACAGTTTCCAAGGAGCAGCTAGTGGCTTCAAATGCCGGCCTTTTGGTTAGCAGCCAAGCTCTTAACCACTGTGAAGGACCCTTTAATGCTTGCAACGGCTTTATGTACAATTGCCTGGAGCACTATCTAAAAA
Source organism: Elephas maximus indicus (assembly GCF_024166365.1). Classification (NCBI taxonomy): domain Eukaryota; kingdom Metazoa; phylum Chordata; class Mammalia; order Proboscidea; family Elephantidae; genus Elephas; species Elephas maximus. The sequence goes on along the minus strand of NC_064821.1, from coordinate 169,766,283 downwards.
AAAAAAAAAACCCTCAGAGCTTTCAGCCTTGTAGCAGGAAACTCAGGAAGAGAGGAAATGGCCCAGGGTCAACAGGAGGAGGAAAGAAAGGATGTGAAGAGACCACTTGTCTATAGGCTGCAGGTGAGCACAGGGCTGGAGTTTGGGGTACCTGAGTACTAATACTACTAGCTCCAGCACAGCCTGAAGGGCCTTAACTCCACACCAGTGGTTACAAATAGGCAGCCTGCTAACTGATTCCAACTTACAGATCTCTTTCATTGATCCATACAGTATTTCTAAATAATTGAAGTAATTTCCAATATTAAAATGGGATAATTTAATGTAACATTTGGATTTCTGGCTTCTCCTGAAAAATCAGGAGCTCTAATAACAGTGGTCCACCTCTCTTAAGGACGGTATTCAGATGGAACTGAGTAGCAGCCTTCAAGCAGGGCACAGGCTCCCCAATTTACCACAACCCCCCAAAGGCTGTGTTGGTCACTTAAATGCCTGCTAGGCCCCTCTAGGCTTTTTTGGTTTGTGACCCTTGGTCTTGACAATCAAGTGAATGATCCCTCCATTCTCGCTTCTAAGTGAAAGAGAGTGACTGGAAATATGCCAAAAGACAGAGCAGGCACTGTAATTATCCGTCATCAGGGGAGAAACATTGAACTAGTCCAGGCCTGAAACCACACGTATACGTAGGCCCAGGCTTCATGAAGGAAAGACTGTTCATTTGGGACATTTGAGGAAAGAGTACATGTAAAGAATTTTTTGTGTGAGATTGTTCCCACAGAGCTTTCCCATATTGGAGTACACTACCATCTGTGGAGAAATCCCTTCCAGAGAGCTTCTGTGGGGAGTCAGAGAATCTCCCCAACACCCATCCTCACCTTATGTCCCTCCCCCTTTCCTATCCCTTGCTTATTCACAAAGCAGTTGCTGAGGAATAAAATAGGCCAGAACTCCTGAAGAGCGGGGGTCCCACTGGCCTTCAGGTGTCTCTCCACCTGGCAGTCGGGGGAATAGCTGCAGCTTCTGAGGAGCTGTAGCTGCAGAGTCAGGAAGTTTCATAACTTCCTAGTTGGGACATTTTTAAGTCTTATTGCTAAACACGGGGCTACTACTGTGTCCCACTTAGTCACAAGACTAAGGCAGGTTCAAAGGGCATGTGTACTAAGCAGTTCTGAGAAGGGCGGGAGGGCCAGGGGAACAAGGAAGGAAAACAGCCTTCTTCTTTACTTCCCAGCAATACTCCTGGGAAATGGAATTGCTGCTTTATTAGAGGGGTTTCGGGTTTATCTGTGCTAGGTTCCATTACTGATTGTGTGGCCTCAGAGAAGTCAAGTAAGTTCTCTGGGCCTCAGTTTTCTCTTTAAGTAAAATGGGGAAGACCATACCATTTTAGTATCTACTTCTAGACCCTCCTTTTCCCTTGGTAGGTGCTCTGTCTGAACAGAGTAAGTCAACCGTTAGCCAGTATAGACATACCGAAGTAGCTCCTCTGGCTAAGGATATAGTAATACGCTATCCTTTGAAGGTCCTACTGACCTCTTCCTACCCACAACTCAAAGCACAGCACATGTTTTGAGTTGTTTTTAAACATTACTAAACCAAACCCGTTGCTGTCGATTCCAACTCATAGCAACCCTACAGGACAGAGTAGAACTGCCCTATAGGTTTCCAAGAAGCACCTGGTGGATTCGAACTGCCGAACTCTTGGTTAGCTGCCATAGCTCTTAACCACTATGCCACTGGGGTTTCCTTTTTAAACACTGGGGATACATTTATGCTATTAATGCCCATTTTTACAACAGAGCCCTCTGCTATATCTGGGGCAGAGCCTACAGTCAATAAACAAGAAGCTAATGGACTCAAAGGGGATTTGGACCCATGTCCTTATTAGCCAACTGAGCTCTGAGCAGCTGGGCTAATCAGCAAGATGGCTTTTGCTATAAAAATTTGTATTTTCAAGATTAGACATCAACCAAGACAGTTTGTAGGACGAAGCCATCAGCTCTCTTCCAAGACACCTGAAGGAACTCCAGTGAGGTGTGTGTTGTATAAACCAGCTGTGATGACCCATTCAGATGGGAGAGGGCACACCCCAGGGACTGCTCATGGAACCTGCTGGGTATAGGTCAGTCTGATGACCTCACAATAAACTGTGTGCTCTTTCTTAAGCCCAAAGGGAAATCATTCAAGAGAGAGGAGCAAACACTTAGCACCAACTATGTGTCAAGCACTGGGCTAGGGGCTTTACAGAGGTTATTTCCCCCGAATCCCTATGAACTGAACAGTTATCCCTATTTCACAAACAAGGAGGCTAAGACCTAGAGAGGTTAAGTGACTTGACCAGAATCACACAGCTGTTAGTAGCAGAGCTGGGATTCAAATCCAGGTCTGCCTGGCTCTGAATCATTGACCCTTGCTGCATACCTCTTCCATGGGGCTGTCCATAACCTCCTGCTGAAACCGCATTTGCACTCCAACCATGAATGGGGTGGGGCTGCAGACGGTGGCCAGAAGGCTCTCGGGGACGACAGGGATGTAGGTGTGCGCCCAGCTGAAGGGGTAGAGCAGCGCAGCAGTGGCGTGGATGCACTGGGAGAGGGTGCTGGGGACAGAGCACAGGGAACGAGAGTCAGGGGCCCCCAGCACCCAGCAGAGCCACTGCGAGGAGTCTCCCTGTGCCTGCACCCCATCCCCCTACAGAGCCTGCTGCCCACAGCACAGCAGCTGCTACATGTCTGCCTGTTTAGATACACAAAAGCAAATCCGAGAGCGGGTGATGACTTGTTGCTGGAGGGGCAGAAACCAGGAGAGGCTGAGGCTCCACTAATCAAGGATGGGCCTCTACTTGACCCTTATCCTCCCGGTTAGTTTTCTCAACTCTCTACTGGGCAAAAACAAAAGCAAACAAAAAAAGCCGAACCTGTTGCTGTCAAGCTGATTCCGACTCATAGCAACCTATAGGATAGAGTAGAACCACCCCATAGGGTTTCCAAGGAACAGCTGGTGGATCGGAACTGCCGACCTTTTGGTTAGCAGCCAAGCTTTTAACCACTTTACCACCAGAGGCTCTAAAGAGGCAAAGGAAGGAGAGATGTCTTCATTCCAACAGATAACTGATTGAGCCTCTGTGTGCTCAGGACTGTGTTAAGGATACAGCTGCTAGGAAGAACAAGACACTGTCTCTGCTGTCAAGGAACTCAGAATGTAAAGATGGACACAAACATGGAAACCAACCATTATACTACAGTGTGAAGGAAGTGCATATGGTGTGCCTTGGGGGCATAGCAAGACCTTTTTTCCTTAAGTCTATACATCCTTTATGTATAGATGGCTCCCTCTGGCTACTCTACCAGTACCAGTTGTCATGGAGTCGATTCCAACTCATAGTGACCTAAAATGACCAGGTTGGTGCCTGAGTTAGCTTGGGAAATTCCTAGGTTCCTGGAAGCTCTGCATAGCAGTTCCTACGTGGAAAGTCCCACAGAGGTGGCTCCAATGAAGCATTCCCATGTTATTACTGCCAAAGTCACAACCCAGTCCCAGTCCACCCCACACACAACCCCACTCTCTGTCTTCTTTATTCTCCATTAGCTTTCATGGCTCTTCATTTCTTCAGCCAAATTGCCCCCAAGCCAAGCCCAATAAAAACATAGACGCGGAAACCTTGTTTCAATTCCTGGTATCAAGCTAGCACTTCCTGAGTTAGAAACATTGAGTCTCTGACAGTCTAGCCAAGGCCCAGTCTGACTGGAAGTTCCCTCCCTGCCCAAGCTTCAGAGATAGCAAAACAGCGTGGGAAGGAACTGGGTAGTGAGGGATCTCTCCAGGGAATGTTCGTGCCTGGTATTTAAGCCCTGCCAGCTTTTGCCCAAGCCCGAATTACCTAACAAGTGAAGTCACCTGCACTTCCTGGAAGGCCCAGAATCCCAGCCCCAGCCACAAGAGAAACTTCTCATTTCTGTACAGGGCTGGGCGCGGATGAGGTATTTCTAAAGCAAAAGATTATGCCACTTCCCTCAAGGGTGAGCCTATGACCAGTTCCTATTTGGTTATCACTCTGATTTTTACACAGTTTTCAATTCACAAGTCCCATTCCCTGCCCAAGCTTCCTTTCCTCTGAAACCCATGACATTCAGCCAACCCACTGACCTCTGTTGTTTGAGTCTCTAATATACGTTTTTTTCTTCTTCTTCCCTAAAACGTAGAACGAGGATCGTGAGCCCAATATCCGTAGCTCTCTCCTACAGGTATCGATAGAAGGCCTGACCCCTACTGCTTTATGATTTTTTTTTTCCTTCTTAAAAAAAAATTTTTTTTTTATTCTGTCACATGCCTCACTGTGTCTCTTTCACAGTTGAAGCACCTCAGAGATGGAGACCACGTTCTGACAGTACCCTGCTTTGGCTACACACAGAGAGTCACTGAACTATGAACATATTATTAACAATGTATTACTAAGCTGCTAGCCTCTGTGTGCCCAGCAGCGTGTTAGGACCTGATGTGCACGCTTATTTAATCCTCAGAGTCACTGAGTGGTGCGAACGGTTAACCTCTAACGAAAAAGTTGGAGGTTTGAGTTCACCCAGAGGTACCCTGGAAGAAAGGCCTGGTGATCCAGTTCCCCAAAAATCAGCCATTGAAAACCCTATGGAGCCCAGTTCTGCTCTGACACACCTGCATTACCAAGAGTGGGAATCGACGCCACAGCAGCTGGTTTCATTTAATCCTCACAACCTTAAGAGATAGTACAATCGTTATTTCCGTTTTATAGATGAGGAGGCCACGACTTCCAGAAGTTACGAAATTAACCTAAGAAGAACCACACAGCTAAAAGTGGAGGAATAGGGTTTGAAGCTTCTGTTAATTTTAAACTCTATGCTTTCAACTATTACATTAATTCTGTATTTCCTTAAAGTCAAGGGCTATATTATTTGTATTTATCTTCCTGAGGCTGGACACCTGGCAAACAGCTGACATGCCATAAATGTTTGCTGAATGAGTGAATACATGGATAGATGAAATATGTTTGTCATTAGGATGATGGCTTAACCTCCATACCATTATACGCCTTCCTGCTCTGTCCTCCACCCTCCTTGCCTCCCACAGCTTTTCAAAGGCAGAATCAGATCTGCATCCACCCGAAATGGTCCCCACCTGGGCTGTCCCAGGAAAACTTAATGCTCCTCTCAGAGCTAAATCAAGAGCCTTCTTCAGGCCTGGGCAGCAATCAAGTCTGGAGGCAGGAGCCGGAGAGCTACAGCAGCTGTTTCTCTAGGCTTAATATGCAGGTCAAGGAGCTGGAAGGGCAGTGAGCACAAGGGTCCTACAGCCTGATCTCCTCTGAGAACCGTCTGGTGTTCCCTTGAGCCCAGGGCTGCCGGCCAGCTCAGGGGAGCAGTTCAGGGGAGCCATTCAGTGGCTGGGCCTACCTGAGGCCTTCTGCCAGGAAAATGATTCTTCTCTCAAACACCGCAGAGGCAAAGATCTGCAGAATCTGCTCAAAACTGAGACACTGTAACAGAGAACTGAAGTCCACGTGCTCTAGGTGGGAATCCAGGGGCCGTGTCAGGGAGATGAACTGTGGGGAAACCAGAGAGGAAGGGTCACACTGCACAGTCACACAGACCCCAGAACCTGGGTCTTGCTGGCCTCTACTCCATTCTCCCTCATGGGAATGAACCTGCTACTGTCTCCCTGCAAAAATCTGTTGATGGGATTCCCTCTGCTCTAAGGATAACATCGATTTAATCCTTAGCATGGCTACAAGGTCCTGTCTCCCTCTCTGGTCCTACTGAGCACACCCCACCTCCCTCACTATGCCTCGGCCATGTTGGCTTCTTTCTGTCCCTGGGATTTCTCTTCTCCCTTCAGTCTCATTCTCATTCAGGTCTCAGAGGACTTTTTGGCCACCTAAAAGCACATGTGTTTCCCCACTATTTTCTCATGTACTACCCTATTTTCTTTTTTCATCACAATTACACAATTTGTAATTTAAATGGACTTTAAATGAGGTCAAAGGCCATGTTCATTTTGTTCACCTCTTTATACCCAGAAAATAGTATAGTGCTTGGCCCTGGAGGCACATCGGTTAAGAGCTCAGCTACTAACCAAAAGGTCAGCAGTTTGAATCTACCAGCTACTCCTTGGAAACCCTATGGGGCAGTTCTACTCTGTCCTATAGGGTCACTATGAGTTGGAATCAACTCAATGGCAACAGGGTTTTTTTTTTTTTGGGAGGGGGTGGGAGAGGATAGCACATAATAAGTATTCAATACTTATTTTCTAAGTGAATGAAAAAAATCTAGTCCCTCCTCTTATTTTTATATGAGGAAACCAAGACTCAGAAGGGCACACAAACTTATCTAGAATACCAGGAGTCTGGGCTAAGTGGCCTTAAAACAATAGCATCCCCACATGGAATGGGTGGAACTCAGGGCATGGGGATGGGTGATGAGAAATAGACATGAACACTAGAAGGTATAAGACAGAGACAAGAGAATAAGGTGGGTGGAAGAGTAAGTAGCAGTTTGAAGTCTGGGGACAAAGTATTTTCTGGCATCATAGGTCTCAACTTCCGTGATAGCTTTATTATAAATAGGAATCTTGGTGGCTTGAACAGTAACTAGGTCCGTGTGGACACCAAGTTGGGAGGATCAGAAAATCTGGGTTTGGTTTTCAGCTCTGCCAGTCATTCTAAGCAAGTCCAGTCCTGCCTGCCTCAGTTTCTCTGTATATTAACCTGGTGAATGTAAGAACAGTGGGAAGAAGTGCCACAGAGGCCTGCTCTCTCTAGCCATGGAGGGTCCCCCCTGTCTTGCTAACCCACCTCAGTGCCTGAGTCAGGGATGAAGCTCTTGAGGGTGACAGTCTTCCCAGGAGCAGGGAAGGCCGCCTCTCGGAGGCCCTGCATGAACGGGTAGATGACCGCCGTGGAGATCTGATGCCGCTTCTCCACTTCATCCAGGATCTGCACAGAAAAGGGCCACAAGAGACATAGCTCAAAGAGGTGCACCGGGTCGGGGGCAGAGATCCGACATGTCCCATGATGAGGGATCTGGCACAGTGAAGCTCCCGTGCTGGTCCAGCTAATCCTCATCAATTCTTGAGGCTTCTCCACCAACTGGTTCTCTCCCTCCCTAGCAGAAACTGGTCTCAAGCCAAATAATCTGCTGTTTATCTCCTACGTAAGACCTGCTTTTGCCTAGCCTTCTTTCCCTCTCTCCACCAATCCGCGTCCCTCCCTTCTTACCACCCTTGATGGGACCGTGTTCATTTGTACTGGTTGAAGTGGGGCCTAGAAGTCTAAGCCTTTTGGGTGTCACTCTGTCCTCCAACTTTCATTGGAGACTCCCAGGGTCGGTTCAACTTCCATCCCTCAGATCACAGCACAGATGAACACTCCCCCTAAGCAAAGGCTGACAGAGTATCCATCCCCCTCCTCCAAGGGTACAGAGTGTACGGAAGCCCTTTTGTGGCCACCAAGACTTGCCCCATCCTATTGGAGGAAATTCTCTTTCATCCTAACTCAAGTATACTGACACTCGTATTAGCTCCAGCAGAAGTCCTGGGAACCTCAACTTCTCTTCTACCCCTCAACTAGTCAGAGGGGATCTTGGGAGGGCCAGAGTCATATCTAAGGTATGGCACATGCCCTGGGCACCACTGAAGGGGGGGCGCTACTGAGCAGTTTCTATTAACCCGGTTCTGCCCAACGTCCTTCCTCAAGTATGGCAGAAACAGAGGCATAGGGGGAGAGGGGCAGTTTCCCCCTGGGCACAAATTCAAGGGGGCACCAGACAAGGCAAGGAATGATATTCCAAGGTGCCACAAACATGAAAGGCACGTGAGGCAGCCAGACAAGAAGTGGACGGTGTTCGCTCGCTGACAAGTCTCCACTATCAATATCTATCTGTTCATCTTGAAACTGAGGGGAGGGGGAGGCGCAACTTAGAGATTGCTCCTAAAACCCTGTGTACTCACCTGAATTGTGGAGGCATGCAATTTAAAGATTTCCCCTACGTGCTGATTACCCTCCCTACGCCCCAGAAGGGGCGCTTTTTCAGTGCTTGCCATTGGTGCTATTGCCTGTAGATACACCTCTGCTTGGGACCCTTATTCTATAATAATTCTCTTCATATTAATTTGGTGCTCTGCATTGTATAACTTCTCATATATCTCCTTATTTGAACCTAACACTAGCCTGTGAGGTATGAGGGTGAGGGGTTATTATATCCATTTCACAGAGGGGGAAATTAAACTCCAGACAGAAGACTCCTGGCCTGGGGCTCCTCCCATTGTCCTGCTTCAATTCCCTTCTTACCTCCTACAATGGGGAAAATGGCTCTCTCTTCAGGTCAAACGCCCCCCCTGGTTTCAGTTCCCATTTTTTCCCTAAAAGCAATCAAGCCCAAGCCCCTCTCTGCCTCAGTTTCCCCAAGTGGGCCTCAATGCTGAGTCCAGCTGTGGGGGAGAAGCTCCCCTAAGGGCTCAGAGGGCACAGTCAGAGGCGGGGAGCCAGGCTGAGCCTGGAAGGGGAACAGCACTAACGGGCCCCGAGGAATCCTGTCCACCCTACCTTGGAGAACAAGCCGAAGCAGCCGATGCAGCTGAGGATGCAGTACACTTTGGGAAGGCGAGGGCCGCGGCCAGCAGGCTGGGGAGGGCAGAGAGGTGCCTTCAATGCTGTGGCTTCCCCAGCTGGGGCTGGAGGGGCTCAAGGACAATGGATGGAGTGCAGGGAATTTATGGTGAATGGTGGGCCACAGGGAGAAAGGCCTGGCTGTGCAGAGGTCCTGCTCATGGACAGGCAGTAGAGAGGCCAGAGTGACCACCAAGGCCAAAGGAAGATGGCCTTGATGGGGCTGGGAGCTCACAGGCAAGCAATGCTGCCTGCAGTGCCATTACCACCTGGGGTCAGCTCAGAGAGGGGGAAAGTGTGTTTTAGATGAGGAAATGGCTAGGAGGAACGCGTTGTGGAGGTGACTTGGAGAATCCTCCTGAGACTGAAGAATTGAACCGAGTTGTCCAAATCTTAGCCTATGTTCTGGGAGGCCCAGGAGCCAAGGCCACTCAACCTGGACAGAGAGGGCAGAGAGAGGTACAGGTTGCAGCCCCCCACAATGAGAGAGGCTGTTGACAGCTGGGGAGAGCAAAGACCAGGCATGACTAGCAAAGCTCCCTGGAGAGGTGGGAAGGGGCACTATGCCTCGTTCTTGCAGGGGTACACAATGGACACCAACATGGCTGCAGGCGCTGGGCTTTGCTCTCTCTAAACCACCCTTGGTTTTTGCAGCTGAGGCTTGAGCAAGGCCAGCTGTGGAGATGAGCAGTTTGCAGAGAGGAGGGGGCAGTTCTGAGCTGCACAGACCAAGACGCGCCTGCAGTATCCAATCTTCCTGCTCCCGTCCACGTTGGTCAGAACGAAGGAGAATGTCTCCCTGGGAAAGAGCAAATAAGGCTTGGTTTGCATTTGCCCACTGGATTATAAAGCAGAAAGGTGGCCAGCATCAGAGGGGTGGTGAGGGGGTGGGGAGAAGGGCAGAGAGCTGCTACTGAATCAAGGCAGTAGAAGTCCTTACTGGGGGGCCAAGCTCTAAGCATATCATCTCATTTAATTCTCAATCAAAACCACCCTATGAGGTAGGTACAATTATTGTCCCCAGTTAAAAGATAAAGGGATTGAGGCTCTGAGCGGGCATTTGTTACCCAAGGTCGCTCAACTTGTAAGTGGTTGGGCCAAAATTCTAACTCAGGGAACCAAATCCCAGGACTCATGCTGTAAGGGACATTGCTATATTGCCTCCTTAGAGGTCTTCAGCTGAGTCCAGCTTCTGCCCATGGCAGAGCAAAACAGTAGAAGGAGAGAGAGCAGTCAGGATGTCTCCTAGGACAAGTGAAAGGACCTCATCTTCCTCTGGAAGGAGATGACTCCTCTGGAAGGAGATGGCTTATACCCTTGGCCTTGAGAGACCCCAGGCAAGACGTTTTATAAATGAGTCAACCCCAGTCCCCCCCTCCCCCACAGGGGTGACGGGTGCACAGGGGCCACATGGCTCTAGCATTACTCACAGTCTCCACAATCCCAGACTCCCCTGTCCCAAGGCTGACCTGGGATACTCAGTGAGAGGTGCCCACTCATTCCCATCTGGGAAGCAGAACAAGGGGATGGCACTGAGCAGCCGTTCCTCCTCCTCCTGTTGGCCCCGTAGCAGGTTCTCCCGCTATAAGGAGAAGAAAAAGAGGTAAGTGGATTGTGGAGTTGAGGGGAGGAGAGGTTTGAGGGCTGGAAGCTTCTTCTAGGCTCTAAGCTTTCCCTCTGGGATGGGGCCCAAAGGGTCCCTTCACCTGTCACTCTGCACCAGGACTTCATTTTGGGTCTGGCCAGAATGCCCCCAAAATTGAGACAGCCCCTCCCTGGCCAAGTCCACAGGAATTTCAGTATGCCAAAGATCAACCCAGTCAGGAACGGGGATGCACTGTCCCCAACCCCTCACCCAGCGCAGATCAGACAAGCAGGAGCCTGATGCTTGGGCTGTGACCAGAGTGCTGGGCCTTCCTACCAGCTGTGCCTGCCCCACCCATCCCAGGCAGGGGATCCTCATCAAGGTCTGGCAGGAGGTAAGCTTCTCTCCAGAGAAGGGTGACTGAAGACTGAATTTGAAAGAACTGGGAGGTCCCAGAAGGGACTAAAGAGCTACCCCAGTTTCCCGGCTAGGGAACAAGCTGAGGCAGTGCTGGGTGCCTCACTCAATCAGCTCCTCACAAAGCAGTCAGACCTAGATTCTATGGGCGATAACAGAAAACAAGGCCGGGCTAAGAAGGAAATAGAGGGCAGCAGCTCAGGGCAGCTCCAGGCTCAGCACTGGCAGGATGGGGAGAGGGAAATGGTACCCCCACCACCGCCATTCACATCACCCAATCCTCTGTCTCCCCTCTCACACACCTGCCTCTTGCCATGAGTCCTTACCTTGGGAAACTGGTAGGTGATTGTAGGCTCATAATCACCCCCGGAACGCTTTTGTTTGAGAGAAACCACAAGAAGGTACTCAAAGAAGTGCTGTCCTCCAAAGGGCTTGGGTGGAGGGAGCTCCTGGGCCCTTTCCAGTTCCTTTACAGCTTCCCCTGTATTGTCCTGGGAAGATTCTAAAACCGAGACAAGATAACAGGGCCCAATCAGTATCTCATCTGTCCACGCCTGAGGTGAAGTCTGTGAGAAGCCAGGCACCTTCTGCTGCCTTGCCAGCCCTGAGGCACCTGGAACCTGGCTGCCCGGCACACAGCATCTCAGGTCGCAGAACAGGATCAGACCCAGCTGGGCAGTTTCCAAACCTGCCTTGGAGACTTGAAACCACTGGGCACCCAGAGGTGGAAAGAAACCACTGACTTGGAAACCGAGGACATGTACTGGGGAGGCCACATGGGTGGCCCTATGCTCCAAGGTACCGCAGCAAGTCTGCCTACCTGCGGGTTGCCCAGGTCCTAGCCCAGTGCCTGAAACACAGCATGTCCTGAGTAGATATGTAATAAATAAATCACAACAGGGCCATGTGACTGTGACCCCACAACCCCTACAGAGGGCATGGCTGGCTCTAAAACCAACAGAGGAAACCTCCCAGCCCGGTCACATGGGGGGCCATGTGGAAGTAGAGATATAAAAGCAAGAGGAGAAAGGAGCATTTCAAGGAAGAAACACAGCCCCTCTAAGAAGGTCACCCTGGAAAAAAGGAAGTGGGCTCTCCAGTCCAGACCTGCTCGGAGCCGGGGCAGCCGGTTGCGGAAGAGCCTGAGAGCCCGGCCTACCACTTGTCCTTCCATCTTCCAGGGCCTGAGGGGCATGGAGTGCCTCCCTTTCCTCCAACACAGCCTGGCTACAGAAAGTCTGAGAAAGGGGATCCCGCTTCCGTCGCCAACCACAATTCTGCCATGCTGAGCCACAAACTGCCTTCCAAATAGAGGAGAGCAGCTTCCATGCTGTGTACCCAATGGCTGAGTGAGGAGGATGTGACAGGGCCCAGGAAGGCAGCAGGACGCCCAGCACCAACAGAGGCAGCATCCTGGCACAGCAGCTCAGACCTCAGCTCCTCCCAAAAGCCTCAGGGTGTGGTGAGAGAAAAGGTCATGAGCAAACACCTCCAAGGCCCAGCTGCTTCTGGGCTAAAAAAAAAAAAAAAAAAAAACCGTTGCTGTTAAGTCGATTCCGACTCATAGCGACCCTAAAAAAAAACCTAAGCGTTCTGAATTCCTGTCTCCAGGTTGTGTAATGGTTTATTTACAAGCTCGGGATAGAGAAGAATGCTCCATAGCAGATAGCATTGGACTGTGGAGAGTGGAACAGGGCAGGTCCCAGGGCAAGGATCTTATACCCCCGTAACTTCCTGACCTTTCACTTCTCAATGTATCCAACCAAAAAAACACCCCATTGCCATCGAGTCGATTCAGACTCATAGCGACCCTGTAGGACAGAGTAGAACTGCCCAATAGGGTTTCCAAGAAGCAGCTGGTGGATTCGAACACCCGACCTTTTGGTTAGCAGCCAAGCTCTTAACCACTGCACCACGAGGTCTCTAACACAGTCAATAGCAACTGAAAATCCCCATGCAAGGCCACTTGCTGCTCTCTGGAACTTCCAGGACTTCGAGGCTGCAACCCCGCCCACATGACCAGAGGCTCCCTGCAGGATGCCAGCTGCCTGCCCCTGATTAAGATAAATAGGCTTGGCCCAATAATTATCTAAATGGATACATTGTTCCAGTGAGAGAAGGGAGTCCTATAAATCAATACAGATCTAAAAGTCTCCTCTCCTAGTGGTGGGAGCTAGAGCAAAGTCCACCTCTGAGCTGGAGAGTTACTGATATTTCAGGAATTTCTACAACAAAGTATCTCTCACCCCCTGCAGCACTTCCTAGACTAAGACAGAGAGTTTCCACACTGGGAACTGTTCCAGGGCTCCAGCAAAGGATCCGTTTTCCCTAATAGGAAGCACTGACTCAAGAGATTCTCCCTGGCCCTGAGTGGGAACTATTGTATTTTAGCAGCCTGAGGGTCACCCAGTGGCTATGGAAACCATCCAGGTGATCTCCATCTCCACCCCTACTCCTGCTCAGCCTTTTCCCTGTTGGGTCAGCTGAAAGCAGAGCATGGCCCCTGGGGTTCAGTTGGGAGCCAGTCCTCAGCTGTGTCTGGAGAGAATGGCAATACCTCACCTAGGACTCTCATATAAGCCCTTGAATGAGTAAATGCCTGAGGTAGGAGATAAGGGCTTTTCCTAGGAAGCTGCCTCAAGGAGAAGGCAGGGGTTAAATTGGTTGGTTCCAGTGTCTGCCGCTCCCTCAAAGAATTAGCAGTCCTCTGGGAGGAGGAGGTCTCTGGTGGTACAAGTGGTTTGCACTGGACTACTAACCTAAAGGTTGGCAGTGCAAACCCACCCAGCAGCACCATGGAAGAAAGTCCTGGCAGTCTGGTTCTGTAAAGTTTATAGCCAAGAAAACACTATGGAGTACAGTTCTACTCTATAACACATGGGATCACCGCGAGTCAGAATTGACTTCAAGGCAATGGGTTTGGTTTTTTGTTGGAAGGGAGGGAGGTATTTACTGGAGGAGGGGAGATCGCTAACGTGCTCCTAAGACCACCAGACCAGTTTTTGTGGGACTAGTAAAAACTAAGACTCAGTGTGGGTCTTTTAGTGTCCCAGCCAGGACTCCTAGGAGGAAGCCCCAATCACAGTAAATAATGTTATAAATGCTGTAATGGGGGAAAAGGGTGAACGGGGACACTTGGAGTTGTCACCACAGCCATCACCATGCCTTACTCCCAACCTTCAGACTTGCTGCCTAATCCTCACCACCTGTCTGAGCAATAAGCATCTTTCCGACACAGATGGGGAAACTGAGGCACAGAGTAATTCAGGACTTAGTGAGGGCGGGGAAACCCTGGTGGTGGAGTGGTTAAGAGCTATGGCTGCTAACCAAGAGGCTGGCAGTTCGAATCCACCACGTGCTCCCTGGAAACCCTAAGGGGACAGTTCCACTCTGTCCTTAGGGTCGCTATGGGTCAGAATTGAATCGCTGGCAATGGGTTTGGTTTTTTTGGTTAGTGAGGGTGGGGGATTATGAGATGCCCTGCCTTCTGGAAGCATGACACACAAAACATTCCACAGAGGTCTTTGAGAACCAGAATCTTCTAACTGGTCCTTCCAGAACCTTAGGAAACTAGCTCTTTCTCTAAATCCTTTGGGCTTCATTTTTAGCCCATTTCCTCTTGCTTTATCAGGAGAGCCAAGACAGCCGCAAAACTCCTTGATAGAAGAAGTAAAGAAACTTGAGGGCCGAAGCCAAGAAATCCAGAAAAAGAATGTGTTCTCCCCTCTTTCACAGGGGGTTACAACAGGAGAGAAAACTAATATCCATCAAACCCGTATGTTTTATATAATCATCTCTTTTAGTCCCCAGTGCCCTAGAAAGGAATTGTTATCCTGAGTTTTTAGTTGAGGAGGGAGCCACCCTTCCTAGGTAAGCCAGGAGTCTGGTTACACTTGTTCTTCCACTAGGGAGCCCCTCCCACAGTCACTTCAGACATCTCAGAACTGTCTGGAATATAGGTGAGGGGACTTTCTGGGACCTTGATTTGGACAGCTGGCCTTTCCTCCCAGCTTGCCTCTTTTCAACCTAGGACCACTGCCACCACCACCCCCACCAGGATGTTATACACACATACACTTATCTCACCCTCCTACCACAGAACTGTCCTGAGGCCAAAAGGCAAAAGAGGGGGTGTAATATCCCCAGGAAGGTAGAAGACAGTATAGAAGATGGGGTGAAAAGGGCACACTCTCCTGGCCTGAGACGTGCCAGACCACAGGACAGGTAATACTGGGAGCTGGTCTTACAATTCCTCCACTTCCAGGAAGCTCCTACAGGTGCCCTCATCAGCCTTGTGTTGGTGCTGGGGTGGGTGAGGACAACTGGATTGTTTTGTCTGGGCTGTGGGAACAGACCTTATCCATTCACACAGACTTCTGAGGATCAGGGGAGGACAGAAAAGACCTGACCAGTGAGCCCCTAGGAAGAGAGTACAGCAGCTCCAACCTGCATTCTGCTCCAGTCACTTACAGTCATTCCAGAACCCAGGAACCCAGTGGTCTCTGATCTTTCCCCTTTGATGGAAGTGGAATGACCAGACACTAGGGACCTGTTTTTATGGAGAACAAGTGTTGGAGGAGGAGTGGGGGAGGAGATTCGCAGAAGAAAGGGGAACAGGACAAAAACCAGATGACTCAGAGGTTGCTTCAGTTCAGAGCAGGGAGCATTGACTTTCACCCCCTGGGGCATCCCAGATCTATGGTTTGGAGGGGGGCTCACTCCTCCTCTTGACTTGCCAAAGTTGGAAGGGGTGGGCTGTCTGGAAAGGGCACCTCTTCACTTTTTAATCTGCTCTTATCTCCCGCAGAATGCAGGATCTCTGGGCAAAGTATCTAGGGGTTATGGCCACTCAGCCATAGGGCTGGTTAGTGGTAAGCAGCAATGAATGCTTGTTGAATGAATGAATTCCTAATTGCCTTCCTGCAACAGTCCAGTCCTCCTACTAAGGAGGAAGAAAAGAAATTAATATTGACTTTAAATATAATCCCCACAACACTGGACAGGAAGAATTATCCCCCATTTCTCTGATGAGGGGTTGGGGAATTGGATAAGTGTGATTTATCAAGATCGCACATTTTAAGGAAGTAGCTGAGCCAGGCTCTACCAGCAGGTCTGCCCGGGGGCCACACTCTGACCTCACTGCCCCTGGGTGGAGGTGATTTCTGTGGTTGGTAGCTATTTGTGGGGCAGGGGCTTGCATCAGCTCTTAGGAACAGCGACAAGACCACAGCAGGGTCCAGAGTTACGAGGTAGGGCGGAGCAGCAGGCAGACTTGGGGGTAAGGCGGCGTCTCCCAGGAGGACACCGCTGCGGTTGCACCACAAGCTTCCTGGTTGGAAGGACACGTGGCCCCGAGGCCCCACAACGGTTTCCTCGGATCCGGATCCGCTGCCTCCCCCTTACTCCCTTAGACCTCACCACCCCACTGACCTCCGACCCCGCCCCGCCCCGCCCCGCCCCCACCTGGCCATTTTCTCTCTGTACCTGCGCCCCGTCTCCAGCCCTTCTGAATCCCCCTCAAACTGTTCCCGATCCCCACCCTCAGTGCCCCCCTCCCCTGGCTCTCCACCCCTGTCAGCATCCAGTCCTTGCCCCCGGCTTCCGCACTGCCCCGGCGCCCCTGCCCGGCACTAACCCCCACGGCCGCGCTTCAGTCTCAGGCTGGCTCGGAGGCGGCGGCCGAGCCCATCCATGGCCCCTCCGGTGCCCGGCGCCCGCTCCAGGGTCCGCGGCGGCCCCGCCCCCCAATCCTCTACCTCCGCTGGCCCCGACACTTTCACTTTCACGCGAGGGTAGGTCGAGGAGACATGCCCGGGGCGGGGCGGCGCACCTTCCGGGCTCCAGCCCAACCCCCGGCGCACCTGGGCAGGCCTGCTCATCTCTGGGTCTCCAGCTGGGCAGCGTAGGGTGACAGAGGGCGCTCGACGCGCGTCCGGGAGGGGGCGGTGCCACCTCGTTCCCACCTCCGTGGGGCACCCCGGGAAGCTTGACTTTTCGAACCCTGCAGTCCTGGCCAGACTTGCGGAGTCGCGGCCAATGTCACCCTACTCCTGAGGCAAAGACTGGGAGTGTCCTGTGGACCTCGGTGCGCCTTTCCAGATGGCTCTGAACTAAAGCCAAAGGGGACAGAGTTTTGCTTTAGTTACAACTTCCAATCTCTCCCTCTCCTCCCTTGACATTGCTTTAGCCTCTGGCCATTTCCAGGTCCCTTGTCATATTTGTCCTCCAGCCTTGGGGAGGGGGGGAGCTGAGGGCGGGGAAGGGGCATCTGTCCCTGCGTTGCTCTTTTCTCTATTCCACTATGCTCAAGGAACAGGACCTGAGTTTGTGGCTCCTGAGAACTGGGGCTGTGGCTTAGGGTCCTGATGGTACTTTCCATCCAACTGTGTTCTTGGGCATATCAGCAAAATGGGGATAGTATCTGTCCTGCCTTGCCCACCCCACAGAGGCGGGGAAGTTAAGGATATGGAAACTCTCTGTAAATTGTTATGTGATGCAAATGTAAGGAATAGGGCAATGTATTGGTTGAATATTGTTGTGCCTTTATTGTCCCAACCTATTTTTATTATTTTTACCGCTGTAGCTATCCTCTTCTTCTAATCCCAGTACTGCCTCTCAGCTCCGCCTTCCCCCTTTCTCACTTACCCTGACTTTCAAAAAGCCCAGACTTCAAACTTAAGTTGTTAACCATGACCTTTTGCATCTGCTAAGCCTCTCACTTGCTCTTGGAGGGGTCTTCTCTGGCTCCTCTTTCCCTCCTAGGATATGTATCTGTAGGGGTCAGAAGAGAGGAGGGAGTCAGAGCCGATCTGAAATTCCTCCACTCACGAAAGTTTTAGCCTTAGTTTCAGGGGTGGGAGACAGAGGAAGAAGAGGAGACTAGCAAAAACATGCCTGGGGTCTAAGGCAATGACCCCAGACCTACAGCCCCCTTCCTCTCCCCATGCATGTCCTCCAGAGGACTCTCTAGTCACGGAGTCTGGGTGAGCAGGAGGGGTGAATCCAGCCCTAGTATTAACCTGTCTAGCTTTATTTAGCCTAGAATTTCTAAAAGTTGCTTCTACCCTGGGCGTGTGCAATTTTGTACTTAATTACACAGCCTGTTTCTGTTCCGTTTCTCTGTGTATTTCCACACCCACACACAAGGGCACATCTCTTCCCCAAGTACTTTCTCTTGGCTGAACCCATGTCTTACACATTTCTGTGTGAGCACGGTAGTTGTTCATGATAAACTTGTCCAGTTGGTTGACAGGTGCCTTTATTGTCCTTACCCATTTTGTAGTGCTCTCAACCAAACTGCTTCCTTCCCTTAAAAACGGATCAAGAAATGTGTGTACATGTGCACCCGAAAGACAAGTACAAGAATGTTCATGGCAGCTTATTCTGGATAGCCTCAAACTGGAAATAACTGCAAATGTCCATCAGCAGTAAAACGGAGAAATTGCGATATAGTCTTACAATTCTTACAATATATTCTTACTATATGGCAGTAAAAACAAATAACCCACTGCTACACGCAATAAGATGGCTACACTTGCACAAACACAATGTCGAGAAAAAGAAGCCAGACACAAAAAAGTACATAATGTTCTACTTACATGGAATTAAAAACAGGCAAAATGAATCTATGATGAGTCAAGATGGTTTTACCTTTAGGGAGAAGGAGGAATTAATGATTGGGAAAAAGCCATAGAGTTTCTGGGGTGCTGGTAATGTCCTGTTTCTTAACCTGGGTGGTGGATGCATAGGCGTGCTCACTACGTGATCATTCTTTGCACTATACGGTATACGCCTATGCACTGTGTGTGCATGAGCCTTTAATTAAAAAAGTTTGGTTTTGTTTTTTAAGTGTTCAGTAGGGCATTTAAAACCAGTTGACATCGAGTTGATTCTGAGTCATGGCACCCCAGTGTGTTTCAGAGTAGAACTGTGCTCCATAGGGTTTTCAATGGCTGTGATCTTTCTTCTGAGGCACTCTGGGTAGATTTGAATCATCATAGCCGAGTGCTTAATCACTCGTGCTACCCAGCAACTCCTACTAGGACATTAAAAAAAAAAACAAAAAACAACACCCATTGCTGTTGAGTTGATTCTGACTCATAGCGACCCTATAGGGCAGAGTAGAACTGCCCCATAGAGTTTCCAAGGAGCGCCTGGTGGATTTGAACTGCCGACCTTTTGGTTGGCAGCCGTAGCTCTTTAACCACTACGCCATCAGGGTTTCCATTAGGATGACATTAATGAGGACAGTGAAATGTAGAGGCACAAGCTAGCTGAGTATTAATTGATAAATTGTAGGAAAGTGAGGAAGCGGAGTTAAGAAGTACAATCTACATTTTTGAGAAGCTTGGATAACAATGGGGAAGAGGAAATTGGTCCATAGAGGGACATTTGGATTTAAGGTGGTAGGTTAAGATGGAAGAGAGTAGAACATATTTATGGGCATAAGGGTAGGAACCAACAAGAGAAGAGATTTAAAGACAAGAGAGTAGTAGATGGAACAAGGCCTGAGAGGAGGGGGTAAGGTGGCAGTCACGGACTTAGGTAGACATTTTGGCATTAAGTGGAAAAGCAAAAGAGATGAGAATGGGCATAGATGTTGATATGTTTGCAGATGAGGAAGTAGAAGTGAAAGGATACAAGAGGCCTCAGTTTCTACTAAAAGAAAAGGATTTTCTTCCTCTTTTCTTCTAGTAGCTGCCATTCCCCACCCCATCTCTGTCTCCCAGAACCTGGCTGCAAAGTGGAAGAAAATATTCCCAGCCTTCCTTTCTGTGGTGCAGTGAATTACTTAATATGGCCTTAGCCATAGCCTTTGTAACTCCCACCAAATGACTGGATGAGAACTATGCAAATAAGGTGCTTGTGGACCACCAAGAGGATTGGATAGCTTGCTAATAATGTAAATAAGATGCATGGCACCCTTATGGGGGTTGTTATTGTTATTATGTGCCATTGAGTCGGTTCCGACTCATAGAGACCCTACACACAACAGAAAGAAACACTACCCCGTCCTGTACCACCCCTACAATCATTACTTTGCTTGAGCCCATTGTTGTAGCCACTGTTTCAATCCATCTCATTGACACTCTTTTTCACTGACTCTCTCCTCTACCAAGCATGATATCCTTCTCCAGGGACTGATCCCTCCTGATAACACGTCCAAAGTATGTGAGACAGAGTCTCACCATTCTTGCTTTTAAGGAGCATTCTGGTTGGACTTCTTCTAACACAAATTTGTTTGTTCTTTTGGCGGTTCATGATATACTCAATATTCTTCTCCAGTACCACAATTCAAAGGCATCAATTCTTCCGTCTTCCTTATTCATTGTCCAGCTTTCTCATGCATATGAGACTATTGAAAACACCATGGCCTACGTTAGTCTTCAAGGTGACATCTTTGTATTTCAACACTGTAAAAGGTCTTTTGGAGCTGATTTGCCCAATGCAATGTGTCTTTTGATGCATTGGGAGTGAGGCCATGCAAATAAAGTGTACGGAACCCTAATGAGAAATTGGTCAGTTTTGCCATCCTTCTAGGCTTAAAAGAGCAGGCAATCCCAGAGCAAAGGGGACTTGACTACCATCAAGAAGAAGAGACAGGAGTGAATCACACTCTTTGGACCTGGATCCCTATGCTGAGACCCTCCTTGACCCAGGAGACAGAGAGAGAGCTGTAATGCCAAAGACAGCAAGAGATGGCAAGAAGCGGCAGCAGAGAAATGGCAGCAGCAGAGACAGCCGGCAGAAGACAGTGCAGTGGGCTCGCTGGCCCACGGAGCAAAGTGGTTACAGTGGATGGGCTGACTCCTTGAGTGAGAGAGCTGAGTGCCTTTGGTCAACAGGCTTACTGGTGTAGTGGGGTGCCTCTGGTCACAGCTTCTCCTCAGCCATCCCTGCAAGCTAATCTCTTTCTGGCCCTTGGCTCCTCAGCCTGGCTTCTGTCCTTCTTGGGCAAGTGTTACTAAGTTCTTTTAGCTCTTCTGATAAGTACCCAGAAGCACCCCACTCTATCAGTAAGCCTTGCCCAAAGGCCCTCAGCTCTAGCTCTGTGGGTTAGCAAGTCTAGCTCTACCAAGTGCCCAGAGGCACCCGACTTCACCAGCAAGCCTCCTGCCTAAAGACACTCAGCTCTCTCACTCTGTGGGCCAGGAAGCCCACAGCACCATCTCCTGCCTGTCTCCGACCTCTGCTGCTGTTGTTTCTCTGCTGCCACTACTTGCTGTTTTTGGTATTACACCTCACTCTGTCTCTCTCTCCCTGTCTCCTTGTTCCAGAAGATTCTCAGCACAGAGATCCTAGGTCCACCCTTGGCTCTTCTTTCTTGGTGGTGGTGAGATTCTCCCTTCCTGCCTCTGGGATGACTCATTTTAAGCCTAGCAAGTTGGCAAAACTGACCAATCCCTTGTTAGCATTCAGTATACCTTATTTGCATGGTTCCACTCCCACAAGGGTGTCATGCATCTTATTTACATTATTAGCAAGCTATGGGTCACAAATACCTCATTTGCGTAGTCCCACCCAGGCATTTGGTGGGGAGTTACAAAGGCTATGGCTAGAAGGGTCATATTACATAATTCACTGCAGCACAGATGGGAAGCCATTGAGAGGTTCTGAAATTTGACATGATCACACAAAGACGAATAAGGCATGATCCCTGCCCTCACAGAGTTTACATTCTTGTGGAAAGATATTACAGTGAAACCTGTGATAGCCGGAACTTGGTGGGCTGCCTTGTTTTTCCAGGTCTTGCAAGTTTTCTGCCTTTGACATGGTGTATACCACATTTCTACCATTGCTTTCTATTAGTGGAAAATATTTGAGTATTCCTTCTCTGACAGGTTTCTGCCTTACACACATTCCAGCTTTCACAGGTTTTACTGTATAATGTGGGATTAAGATAAGCACAGAGGACTCCAGGAATGTGAAGAAGAAACATGCATTCCAGCCTGAAGAATCAAGTCTGCTCTCCAGGAGACAAGACTGGGAGACAAAATGAAATGCGAAAATTGAAATTAATTTTTTTTTTTTTTCTGAATACAGAACACATTCATAAGAAAAAGAACAAAAAGAATTTAAAAGTGTCTTTTCAGCCCTATTCAGGGCTCTAACCAAACAGTAAACCAGTTGCTATTGAGTTGATTCTGACTCACGGCAACCCAACAGGTCTCAGAGTAAAACTGTACTCCACAGGGTTTTCAGTGGCTGTGATCTTCCAGAAGTAGATCACCAGTCTTTTCTTCCAAGGTGCTTGTGGGTGGATTTGAACCACCAACTTTTCAGTTTATAGCCAAGTGCTTAATTGTTTGTGCCACCTAGGGACTCCATGACCGACCAACCAATAGGTATACCAATTTCTTTAACAAGCTTAATAAATATTGTTAAACAAATGAATGAATCCCCAGCACAATCTCTACAACATGAGGAAATGTCGATGCATATTTGTTGAATTTAACTATTGTTCTCACACATTGATTGTACTCAGGGATTTTCCTGTCCTTGTCCATCCACTTAATAGGAACAGATGAAACAAACAAACAAACAGTTGCCGTGGGGTTGATTCCGATTCATAACGACCCTACAGGGCAGAGTAGAACCGCCCCATAGGGTTTTCAAAGCTGTAAATCTTTAGGTTTCTTAAAAATTTTTACTTATTTATTTTACTGTACTTTAGATGAAGGTTTACAAAGCAAACTAGCTTCTCATTAAACAATTAATATACATATCGTTTTGTGATATTGATTGCCAACCCCACGACATGTCAACGTTCTTCCCTTCTTGAACTTAGGGTCCCCATTACTAGCTTTCCTGTCTTCTCCTGCCTTCTAGTCCTTGCCCCTGGGCTGGTGTGTCCATTTAGTCTCATTTTGTTTTATGGGCCTGTCTAATCTTTGGCTGAAGGGCCAATCTCAGGAATGACTTCATTACTGAGCTAAAAGGGCATTCAGGGGCCATACTCTTGGGGTTTATCCAGTCTGTCAGACCAGTAAGTCTGGTCTTTTTGTGTGTATGTGTGAGTTAGAATTTTGTTCTATATTTTTCTCCACCCCTGTCCAGGACCTTTCATTGTGATCCTTGTCAGAGCAGTCAGTGGTGATAGCTGGGTACAATCCAGTTGTGCTGGACTCAGTCTGGTGGAGGCTATGGTAGCTGTGGCCCATTAGTCCTTTGAACAAATCTTTCCCTTGTGTCTTTGGTTTTCTTCATTCTCCCTTGATCCAGTTGGGGTGAGACCAGTGGACTATCTTAGATGGCCACTCACAAGTTTTAAAACTCAGACACACTCATCAAAGTAGAATGTAGAACATTTTCTTTATAAACTATGTTATGCCGGTTGAGCTAGATGTCCCCCAAGACCATGGTCCCCACAGCCCTCAGTCCAGTAATTTGTTCCCTCAGGGAGTTTGGATGTGTCTATGGAGCTTCCATGAACTTGCCCAAGCCTATAAATCTTTTTTTTTTTTAATTGAACTTTAGATGAAGGTTTACAGAACAAACTAGTTTCTCACCAAACAGTACACACACTGTTGTATGACATTGGTTAGCAACCCCATGACATGTCAACACTCTCCCTTCTCAATCCTAGGTTCCCTGTTACCAGCTGTCCTGTTCCCTCCTACCTTCCAGTCCCTGCCCCAGAGCTGGTGCACCCCTTTATTCCTGTTTTATTCCATGGCACTATTCAATCTTTGGCTGAAGGGTGAAGCTTAGGAGTAGCCTCATTGCTGAGCTGAAAGTGTGTCCCGTGGCCATACTCTCAGGGTTTCTCCAGCCTCTGTCAGGCCAGCAAGTCTGGTCTTCCTTTTTGAGTTAGGATTTTGTTCTACATTTCTCTCCAGCTCTGTTGGGGACCCTCTATTGTGATCCCTGTCAGAGCAGTCAGTGGTGGTAGCCAGGCAGCATCTAGTTGTACTGGACTCAGTCTGGTGGAGGCCGTGGTAGATGTGGTCCATTAGTCCTTTGGACTAATCTTTCCCCTATGTCTTTAGTTTTCTTCATTCTTCCTTGTTCCCCGAAGGGATGAGACCAGTGGAGCATCCTAGACGTCTGCTTGCAGGCTATTAAGACTCCAGATGCTATTCACCAAAGTAGAATACAGAACATATTCTTTATCAACTCTGTTATGCCAATTGAAGTAGACCCTGAGACCATGGTCCCCACACCAAGGCTGTAAATCTTTGCCTTAGCAGACTGCCACATTGTTCTCCCACAGAGCAGCTGATGGGTTTAAACCAACGATCTTTTGGTTAACAGCCGAGTGCTTAACTACTGATCCACCAGAGCTCCTGGTGAAATCTGCACACTGCTCCCAAAAAGCACTGTCCATTCATACCTTTGACACTTTGTTCTACACTAAGTAATTCCCTGAAGTGGGTTTTTTTTTTTTTTTTCCTTCCTACATGGAGCAAAGGCTTATCGTAGTAGGTGTTACAACTAGTGTAAGTCCCCAGGGATATTAATGACTCACTGGAGGTAAGACAGACCTATAGTTCTACCTTAATGCTGAGAAGAGAGGCCTTTTGGAAGACAGGGATGAGCACATAATTCGTCATTGTAGCGGGAGAAGAGGAGGTCACAAGATAGTGCAGAACTTTGCAATTCATCAACGATCTGTAGATATTTTTACCTACGATTAGAAGTTTAAAAAACCTGATCTTCTGCAAAACTTCAGACTCCCGACAGGGAAGACTTACAATGCTAACAAGCAAAATCTTTCTAAGCATGCAAACAAATCTTATAAATCAAACATACTGAGCTTCTAAATGTAGTGAGCGGACAAAGCATAACCAAGTCAGCTAATGAGAACAAATTATTTTACCTGAATGAACACATTTTACCAAAAATGTTTACCCTGCATGCATGCCTTTATTATCTCTCTGTGTATTTGTGCAGTTTCCCAGAGCTACACATTTTTTTTTTCATTCAACCAAGGAAAACTTAAAAACCAGAATCAGGGCTTGGTCTGAGACTCTGGATGGGAACACAAGGCTTCAGCATTAATTCCAGGATCATTCTAGATGAGCCGTAAATTAATAAGACACATTCTTCTTATAGTAAGAAGACTTTTCAATCTCACATTTTTTATTGTTATGTAGTGCATCCTCTGTCCCTATTTTTATTTTGTGAACAGTAACCATTTCTAACACTTTTACCAAGATGCCTCCTACAGGAATTTTAATTGATGACTTTGAATTGAATTTCTCTTCTTGCCAGAATTTTAATTGACTAACTTAAACTGAAATTCTCTTCTTACCTAAATTGTGATGAAATCTCTTCGTTGCCTGCTTGTAGTCTGCATCCTCTTTGTACCTCTATGTCTTATTAACTGCCGTACTCAGTTATTTACTGACAGAAAGAGCCTAGAACTGTAGAACGTCAAGTCAGAAGGGGAGGTATGAGAAGCATTAGCATGCTCCAGGCTGTACCAGAGTGCTGGAGCCTCGGCGGGCACGGTCTGAGTAGTGGGAAAATCATCACCTAGAGTACTCGGAGCCTGCCAGTCAGTGAGTGAAGCCTGATCATCATATAGCTGGTTAGTGGCTGTCAGGATCAGAACCCAGGCAGCAGGTGTCCAAGCACCTCCGTTCAGCCTAGGGAGGTTGTCTTAGTTATCTAGTGCTACTGTAACAGAAATACCACAAGTGGGTGCCTTTAATGAACAGAAATTAATTTTCTCACAGTTCAGGAGGCTATCCGAATTCAGTGCGCTGGCTCTAGGGGAAGGCCCTTTCTCTGTGGGCCTGGGGGAAGATCCTTGTCTCAGCTTCTGTAGCTGCTCCATCCATCTGTTCCTTGCTGATCCTCACAAGACATCTCCCCCCACCCCACCCTATATGTGCTTTCTGGTCTCTGTGTCTGTGTCGCTCCTTATGACTCAGAAGTGATTAGGTCTGGGGAACACCTTACACTGATGGGGTCTTTTTCACATAAAAAAAGAAAACATTATTCCCAAATGGGATTACATCCACAGGTATAAGGGTTAGGATTCCAACACATTTGTGTTGGGAATACAATTTAATCACTAAGAGAAGGGATCCATCTGAGGGATAAGTCTTCATTTGTTTATTTGTTTTTCCTGTTTTTTTGTTTGTTTTTTTTTTCACTTAATGAGCGGAGACAACAGACAGCAGTGAGCACTTAGCACTGGGGAGCACATGAGAGATCAGTCAATACTCATTAATTGACTGATTAATGCCACCAACCCCCAAATGTCCACAGCCACCCTGATAATAAAGCCCAAGAAGGTATGACTGCCGTGCCCCATCATTTCCCTTCTCTTCTCTTGCCCCTGCCCAGCCCTGAAAGGAGCAGTGCTGAACAACCTTGTTATACAACAGGGCT
The DNA here is from genome assembly GCF_024166365.1 of Elephas maximus indicus. Classification (NCBI taxonomy): domain Eukaryota; kingdom Metazoa; phylum Chordata; class Mammalia; order Proboscidea; family Elephantidae; genus Elephas; species Elephas maximus. The sequence continues at coordinate 169,740,304 of NC_064821.1, read as the reverse complement.
GTCTGCTTAGTGACCACGGCATGTAGGGGAAGCCAAGGAAATGTGAAAGAAGGGTCATGGTCACAGTGGGCAGAAGTCTGGAGGGAAGTGAGACAGGTGGTTGGCAGGATTGGCATCATGCTCACAACCATGCCCCCTACTTGGGTTTCAGGGGCTGCCCTCCTTTTCTTTCATTTTGGCTCCTGCAGAGAATATCCTTTTGTATTATGTCTCATGTCTTATTTAAAAAGATGGATGAACACACGTGTGTACATACATATACATACTCACATAGGTGCTTGCATGTCTATTTAATTATATGCACCATATTAACACCTGACTTGAAACTGAACACTGCAGAATAGAGCCACTCAAATCCAGTGCCCTCAGGGAGCTTGTACTCTTGGAATTACACACTCATTGAGGTAAGGGCCTGTGTCAACCTCACGTGGATGCCTGTCTTAGTGTCTGTGTGCTGCCATAACACAAATACCACAAGTGAGTGTCTTTAAAGAACAGAAATGTATATTCTTCCAGTTCTGGAGGCTAAAAGTCCAAATCAGGACCTCAGCTATGTCGGTTCCTTCTATGCAGCAGCTGTCTTAGTTTCTGGTGTCTCCCAGCAATCATTGGCATTGTTTTGCTTGTAGAAAGGTCCTTATGTGGCATCTGTCTGCCCCCTGTTTGTATATCTCTGTGCCTTTTCTGCTTTTTTAATGACACCACTTAGAAGTGCTTAGGTTTAGGACCCATTCTACTTTGGTATGACCTCATTAACATAAAAAAGAAAACCCCTATTTCCAAGCAGGATCATATTTACAGGTACAGGGGTTAGGACTACAACACACACATATATATATTTTTTTAATTTTTATTGTGCTTTAAGGGAAAGTTTACAAATCAAGTCGGACTCTCATACAAAAACTTATATACACCTTGCTATATACTCCTAATTGTTCTCGCCTTAATGAGACAGCACACTCCTTCCCTCCTCTTTTTCTTTTCGTGTCCAATTGGCCAGCTTCTGACCCTCTCTATCCTCTCATCTCCCCTTCAGACAGGAGATGCCAACATAGTCTCCTGTGTCTACTTGATCCAAGAAACTCATTCTTTACCAGTATCACTGTGTATCCCATAGTCTAGTCCAATCCCTGTCTGAAGAGTTAGCTTTAGGAATGGTTCCTGTCTTGGGCTAACAGAAGGTTTGGGGACCATGACCTCTGGGGTCATTCTAATCTCAGTCAGACCATTAAGTCTGGTCTTTTTATGAGAATTTGGGGGTCTGCATCCCACTGCTTTCCTGCTCCCTCGGGGGTGCTTTTTTGTGTTCTGTCAGGGCAGTCATTGATTATAGCTGGGCACCATCTAGTTCTTCTGGTCTCAGGCTAATGTAGTCTCTGGTTTATGTAGCTCTTTCTGTCTCTTGGGCTCATAATTACACTGTGTCTTTGATGTTCTTCATTCTCCTTTGCTCCAGGTGGGTTGAGACCAATTGATGCATCTTAGATGGCCACTTGCTGGAGTTTAAGACCCCAGACTCCACTCTCCAAAGTGGGATGCAGAATGTTTTCTTAATGGATTTTATTATGCCAATTGACTTAGATGTCCCTGAAACCATGGTCCCCAAACCCCTACCCCTGCTATGCTGGCCTTCAATGTATACAGTTTATTCAGGAAAATTCTTTGCTTTTGGTTTAGTCCAGTTGTGCTGACCTCTCCTATATTGTGACTAAAACACATATTTTTAGGGGACACAATTCAGTCAATAATAATGCTCTTATCGGACTTTTCTAAGAGCCAAAAGGGCTCCAACCTACTTCATCATTTCTCTACCTCTCATCCACCTTTAAGTCTCTCTAACGAGCCTTCATACTTGTTAGAGATACCACCTCAGCCTGCAGGGGCATTTTCACACCCTACATGCCTGTAGGGTTCTTTTGAAGATCAAAGGAGAAGTTAAATATGAAAATATTTTGGATAATTTGAGTATTTGAGCTAATATTATTGCTTCATACTCCAATGGGTATATGTAATAGAGTTCACTGGCATCCTTGCAGCTGAGAGGAAGCAGAATTCAGTAGTAATCGGCACCTGATGAACCACATGAGAAGTATGAGGGCTGAGCAGCAATCACATTATAAAAACATGAGAAACCATGAGCATCAGATTCCCAGAGTGAATGTGGCTATGTGACTAAAAACTGCTCTGTTTTGCTTTCTTTCCTTTTTTGGTAATATATGAAGGAAACCACATGCAAATTGGTATTTATTCTATAGGCCCAGGTACCCATTCTCTTCTTATCAGGAAGTTGAAAGTATTGGTTGTCCTAGCAACAGAGGCCTGGTTGCAGGAAGAGTGGGAGGTTAAGGTTGTTTACCAGCTTGTTCTGGGGAAGGGTAAAACAGCCACCCACAGCACTAACCAGAGGAAACTGCCTGTTCCCTAAGGTCGCTGTGGGGTTTCCTGTCAGAGCACCTGGTACCCCAGTTCACGACAGGGGCCCTCACCTCAAAGTCTTTCCATAGACGGAGATGAGAGGGTTTGTAAATGACCGACCAACCACCTCCCAGGTCAAATCCACACTCCTTCTTGTTGAGTCTAGGGAACAGACCGTAGGCAACAACAACACTGGACATTGAGTCAGGAATTTCTGCATTTAAATCCTGCCCCTACCACTTGAAAGCTGTGTGGCTTCTTCTCTGCAAAGTGGAGAGAGGCTGTAATGCTCCCTGTTTGTGAGGACCCATCCATTTTAATTTTTTTCCTTTCCTTCCCAGTTCCCTGGGACCCTTCACCACTCCTCTTTTACCCCCAGCTGAATCTCAAAACTTTTCTTACTTTATTTTGGAGAGCAATTTAGTTTTGTTTCATTTTTTATTCTCTAGACCAGTTCCTAGGACCTAACCTTTCAGAACCGACAATCCAAGTGTTTTATTAAAAAAAAAAAAAAGTTCTCCAAGAGGAATTCTGCCTCTAGCTTTAAAATATCATGCTTTCTTTTTTTTCCCTCAGTGATATATTCGTTTTTTCACTCCATACTTCCCTTGTTTCTCAAAATGCCATATATGAATGAGACAGCCAGTCAGGCCCGTCATGTTCAGCACAGACTTCACTGGTCTCCATTGCACTGCTTCCCTCACAGACCATTATTTATGACCTGAAACTGTGACCTCCGCCCCATATTCCTTTATGCCCTTTTATCAATCAGCTTATTTATGAAGTCTTCCATAACCACAGTGTCATTGTGTCAGCATCACGTCAATACATATTTATCATATATACCTCAGGACAAACATTAGGCACAGTGGAAAAGGGAAAGAGGGGATTACTTTGCAACAAAATTCCAAATAACAATAAACCTCAATGCCCATCACCAACCCACCACCATGCCACTTCTTCCCTGCTAAAAGAATTCCAATTTTTTCAAGTACCAGTAAAAATCTTCTGACTTTAGAAAGGGGAGACCCCTTACCCTGGCCATAAGAAATGAATTGTAATTTACCTATATAAGAATATAGTAATCTCATTCTTCTAAATTTGGTCACATGACCTAATCCTGGCCAATGAGGTATAAGGGGAAGTTTGCTGGATGTAGCTTCTAGGAAAGCTTTTGCTTACTGGGTAAAAAGAGATAAAAACTGGCAGGGCGCCTTTTGTCTCTTTGCCATTTTTTCTTATCTGGAATACAGTGACATGATGCCTGGAAGTACAGCAGCCGTCTTGGGACCATGAGACAAAAGAAAAAGGACAAAGAAACAATCTGTTAAAGTATGGTTTAACAGAAAGATAGCAAGAGTCTAGAATACTAGTGGCAACCTTCAGCAGCTGACCAGTCTTGGTCTAACCAGTTATGTGAAACAAATAAACCTCCATTTGTTTGCGTTTTCTGTTATGCATGCCTAAATGTAGTCCTAACTGATACTTAGTTCTTGCCCTCAGGAAACAGTTAATGGCTCAGTTCACACATCTTAGTATCACTCTTGATTCCAACTCTGGTGCCTCAACAAATGTAGCCCATTCTTTCATCGAAATATGATCTATATTTCAACCACTTCTCACTTTTCCTCCCGTCATTAAAAAAAAAAAAAAAACTGTCATTAGTCTGGTCTAAAGCATCGTTATCTCCCACCCAGAATATTGCAGTATTGTCCTAATGGACCACCTGTGTCTACCCTTTCCCCCCTTCTGCCTATTCTCAACACAACAGCCAGAATGATCTAATTAAAATCTAAGTCAGATAGTATCAGTTCTCTGATCAAAACTCTACAATGTTTTCCCATGCTACTCAGAGGTAGAAGCCAAAGTCTTTAAAATGAGTTATAGGGCACCTATGTGATTTAGCTCCACAGTGGATTCAAATCCTGGCCTTGCCATTTATTATTTATACAATAACCTTTCTGAGTCTCAGATTTTTCCCTTGTAAAAGGACAATAATATTAGCACCTACCTTATAGAGTTGTTGTGAGGATTAAGGGAAGTGATACACTTTCAGTTCCAAAAATTTTTTCTGGGGCTCCAGTGATGCAAGTATATTGGGCCTCCTGATATTGCCCTGAAGATCACTAAGCTTCTGTTCATTTTTTCTTTTCTAGCTTTTTATTCCTCTCTTTTTCTTTGGTTTAGATAGTTTCTATTATTCTGTCTTCAAGTTCACTGATATATTCTTCTGCAGGATTTAATCTGTTTTTCAACCCATCCAGTAAATTTTTCATTTTAAATATTGGGTTTTTCAGCTCTCGAAGCTCCATTTTTTTAAATTTTATGTATTTTGTTGTTGTTAAGAATATACACAACAAAACATAAACCAATTCAACAGTTTCTACATGTATTATTTAGTGACACTGATTACATTCTTCAAGTTGTATAATCATTCTGATTCTCTTTTTCTGAGGTGTTCCTCCCTCAGTAAAATAACTTCACTGCCCCCTACGTTTTTTTTGTCTAATCTTTCCGGTTGCTGTTGTCAATATGATCCCATTAGATAGTTCTTAAAAGAGCATAATGCTCAACACAGACACTTTTTACTAGTTAAGCTAAACTATTGTTTGGTTTTAAGAAAACTTTAGGGGATATTTTTGGTCTGAGGTTTAAAAATGATCTCAGTTCAATGGTTTCAGGGGTTCATCCAAACTTCAGGGCTCCAGGAAGTCTGGAGTCCATGAGAATTTCAAATTCTGTTCTGTGTTTTCTACCTTTCAGTCAGGATTCTCCTATGGAACGCTTGATCAAAACGTTTAGTAACGGTAGCTGGGCACCATCCAGTTCTTCTGGTTTCATGGCAGAGGATGAAGTTGTTCATGGAAGCAATTAGCCATGCATTCCATATCCTTCTTCTATTCCTGACCCTTTTTCTTCCTCTGTTGTTCCATGTGAATAGGGGCCAATTGTGCCTTGGATGGCTGCTTGCAAGCTTTTAAGACCCCAGGCTGTACGCAATGAACCAGGAGGTAGAACAGAAGCACTAAACATGTTATTAAGCCAATTAATTGGGATGTCCCATGAAACTATGACCCTAACCCTCCAAACCAAGAAGCCAAATCCCCTGAGGTTTTTAGTTGTAAACAAGCAGCCCCAACAGCTACTCTTTTTTTTTGTCATTGTCGTAAATATATCTATCACACAACTTTTGCCAATTCAACCTTATACAGGTGTACAATTTTTTGTTTTTAATTGTACTTTGGATGAAGGTTTACAGAGTAAACAAGTTTTTCATTAAACGATTAATACACATATTGTTTTGTGACATTGTTTGCCCACCCCACAACATGTCAACGCTCTGCCCTCTCTACCCTGTGTTCCACATTACCAGCCTTTCTGTCCCCTTTTGTCTTCTTGTCCTTGTTCCCGGGCTGCCATACCCATTTTGTTTTATGGGCCTGTCTAATCTTTGGCTGAAGGGTGAACCTCAGGAGTGACTTCATTACTGAGCTAAAAGGAAGCTCCATTTTTCTACAGTTTTTCTTAGTTCATTCATGTTTTCTTTTAAACCTTTGGACATATTTATAATAGCTGCTTCAAAACCCTTATATGTTAATTTTTGTCATTCTGGATCTGTTTTTATCGACACATTATTCTCCTAGTTATGGGTCACATTTTCCTGTTTCTTTGCATATCTAGTAATTTTTTTATTGGATGTTGAACATGGTGATTGTTATTTATGAAATGTTTAGATGTTGTTGTTATCTGTTGTTGTTAGGTGCCATCAAGTCGGTTCCGACTGATAGTGACCTATGCATAGCAGAACGACACACTGCCCAGTCCTGAGCCATCCTTACAATTGTTGCTACGCTTGAGCTCATTGTTGCAGTCACTGTGTCAATCCACCTCGTTGAGGGTCTTCCTCTTTTCTGCTGACCTTGTACTCTGCCAAGCATGATGTCTTTCTCCAGGGACTGATCCCTCCTTACAACATGTCCAAAGTATGTAAGACGCAGTCTCGCCATCCTTGCCTCTAAGGAGCATTCTGGTTGTACTTCTTCTAAGACAGATTTGTTTGTTCTTTTGGCAGTATATTCAACATTCTTCACCAACACCACAGTTCAAAGGCTTCAATTCTCCTTCGGTCTTTCTTATTCATTGTCCAGCTTTCACATGCATACGATGTGATTGAAAATACCATGGTTTGGGTCAGGTGCACCTTAGTCTTCAAGGTGACATCTTTGCTTTTCAAAACTTTAAAGAGGTCTTTTGCAGCAGATTTACCCAATACAATGCGTCTTTTGATTTCTTGACTGCTACTACCATGGCTGTTGATTGTGGGTCTAAGTAAAATGAAATCCTTGACAACTTCAATCTTTTCTCCATTTATCATGATGTTTGTCTGTCAGTTTCTTGTACTGTGGGGGCTTGCGTGTTGCTGTGAAGCTGGAAGCTATGCCAATGGTATTCAGATGCCAGCAGGGTCACCCATGGAGGACAGGTTTCAGCTGAGCTTCCAGACAAAGACAGACTAGGAAGAAGGACCCGACAGTCTACTTCTGAAAAGCATTAGCCAGTGAAAACCTTATGAATAGCGGTGGAACATTGTCTGATATAGTGCTGGAAGATGAGCCCCCCAGTTTGGAAGGCACTCAAAAGATGACTGGGGAAGTGCTGCCTCCTCAAAGTAGAGTCGACCTTAATGATATGGATGGAGTAAAGCTTTTGGGACCTTCATTTGCTGATGTGGCACAACTCAAAATGAGAAGAAACAGCTGCAAGCATCCATTAATAATCGGAACCTGCAATGTATGAAGTATGAATCTAGGAAAATTGGAAATCATCAAAAATGAAATGGAACACATAAACATCGATATCCTAGGCATTAGTGAGCTGAAATAGACTGGTATTGGCCATTTTGAATTGGACAATCATACAGTCTACTATGCTGGGAATGACAACTTAAAGAGGAATGGTGCTGCATTCATCGTCAAAAAGAATGTTTCAAGATGTATCCGGAAGTATAACGCTGTCAGTGATAGGAAAATATCCATACGCCTACAAGGAAGACCAGTTAATATGACCATTATTCAAATTTATGCACCAACCACTAGAGCCAAAGATGTAGAAATAGAAGATTTTTATCAGCTGCTGCAGTCTGAAATTGATCGAACATGCAATCAAGATGCATTGATAATTACTGGCAATTGGAATGCGAAAGTTGGAAACAAAGAAGAAGGATCAGTAGTTGGAAAATATGGCCTTGGTAATAGAAACAATGCCGGAGGTTGAATGATATTGAATGATAGAATTTTGCAAGACCAACGACTTCTTCATTGCAGATACCTTCTTTCACCAACATAAATGGCCACTATACACATGGACCTCACCAGATGGAGCACACAGAAATCAAATTGACTACATCTGTGGAAAGAGACGATGGAAAAGCTCCATATCATCAGTCAGAACAAGGCCAGGGACAGACTGCGGAACAGACCATCAATTGCTCATATTTAAGTTCAAGTTGAAACTGAAGAGAATCAGAGCAAGTCCACGAGAGCCAAAATAGGACCTTGAGTATATTCCACCTGAATTTAGAGACCATCTGAAGAACAGATTTGACCCACTGAACACTAGAGACTGAAGACCAGTCGAGTTGTGGAATGACGTCAAGGACATCATACATGAAGAAAGCAAAAGGTCATTGAAAAGACAGGAAAGAAAGAAAAGACGAAGATGAATGTCAGAGGAGACTCTGAAACTTGCTATCAAACGTCAAGCAGCTAAAGCAAAAGGAAGAATTGATGACGTAAAAGAACTGTCTTATCTGGTGCTGCTATAATAGAAATACCACAAGTGGATGACTTTAACAAACAGAAGTTTATTCTCTCACAGTCTAGAAGGCTAGGAGCCTGAATTCAGGGTGCCTACTTATTTTTTTTTTTACTCCAGGGGAAGTCTGTCTCTGTCTGTGGACTCTTTAGAAAGGTCCTTGTCATCAATCTTTGCCTCGTCTAGGAGCTTCGCAGAACAGGGAACTGGAGTCCAAAGGACATGTTCCCTCCTGGCACTTCTTTCTTGGTGGCAAGAGGTCCCTTGTCTCTCTGCTCACTTCTCTCTTTTTATCTCTCGTAAGATAAAAGATGATACAGGCCACACCCCAGAGAAACTCCCCTTACATCTGATCAGGACTGTGACCTGAGTAAGGGTGTTGCATCCCACCCTAATCCTCTTTAACATAACCTAATCTTACCTCATTAACACAGGCAGAGATGAGGATTTACAACACACAGGAAAATTACATCAGGTCACAAAATGGAGGATAAACAAACAATACTGGAAATCATAGCCTAGCTAAGTTGACACACATTTTGGGGGGACACAATTCAATCCATAACGTTGTCCTTTAAAGAGTGATAAAGCTTTTCCTAGCAGGCAGTTAATTTACTTGCAGATCAACAGATCAACTTGAGCATTTGTGTGTGTGTGTGTGTGCGTGTGTGTGTGCTTTAGGTGAAAATTTATAGTGCAAATTAGTTTTTAACGTCAGCATTTTGAAGCCAGTGTTTGAGCTTTGTTAGGCAGGTCTAGAGTTCTCTTTACTCTAGGGGTGTTGTAAGAGTAAATTCCGTCTCATGGTGACGCCATGTGTGTCACAGTAGTCTTGTGCTCCATAGAGTTTTCAATGGCAGACTTTTTGAACTAGATCACCAGGCTTTCCTCTAAGGTGACTCTGGGTGGACCTGAACCTCCAAACTTTCAGTTAGCAGTCAAGTGTGTCAATTGTTTGTATGACCCAGGGACTTCTCTACTAAGGTTTAATCCTCCTGAGGTCCTGCTTAAATTTCTTAGTTTCTCAACCAGGACTTTCCCCTCCGACTGGTCTTAAACTGAATATCTCCCAGCCCTGTGAAAGCTCTAGTGGTTGTTCAGCTTTCAGATCCCTCATGGTGCTTTATTCTTTGGTAATTGTTCTTGGCAAAGGATAATTATATCCTCTGGGTAAAGAATCTCACTCTATATAAGCACAAATTAGTATTTAGTCGAAGACTCAAGTAAACCCCTGCATATTTCGGAAGCTGTTGTTCTGCATTGTTCTTTCATCTGGTATTCTGTTGCACAATTTCTATACACCTCAGCTTCTTCAAACTCTAATCGTGTCTCCTTAGCTCAGTGAGATTCATGCTTTCGGATCCCCCTCTTCATGCAGAAGTTTGGAAACTCTTCCCAGGCAGAAATACAGGGTAGCAGTAGGGTCTATTTAATTTGCTCTTCTTCTTTCAGGGATCACTGTCCTGCACTGCATGTTACCTTATGTTCAAAACCAATTTTTTTTTTTCATATATTTAATCTAGTTTTGTAGTTTATGGTGTGAGACTTCTGGTTGAACCTGGTACCGGTTACTCTGTCATGACTGAGAGTAGCCACAAACACTAAATGTGTAATGCATTTCAGCCTCCATGCTAGTTACTACGATGCCAAAATAAGTTAGAGTACATTAGCATGTGGTAGAGGAATTGAAACTCAGAGTAAGGAAATAATTTGACCAAGACAAAGCTGTCTTCAGAGCTAGGAGGAGAATCCAGGTGTTTTGCCTTCTCAAGCTGTTCTTTCACTTTCAAGCCACATCTTCCCTCCCCCAATTTAACTCCTCTGAGCAATTCCTTTCCCCAGTTATCTACTCCTCTTCAGTCCCAGCCTTCTAGCACTTGGGACTCTGATCTCTTCAGCCAACTTCTTTCTGATACCTCCATTTGCTCCATTCAGACTAGCTGGAAAGGGTCTTTCAGACCCAAATACACCAGACATTTAAGAGGGAATGAGACCCCCTCTGGAAGAAAGATGTAGCAGTCTGCTTCCATAAAGATTTATAGCCTTGGAAACCCTACAGGGTCACTATGAGTCAGAATCAACGTGACGGCAGTGGTTTTGGTTTTGAAGACCCACTCACCCTGTCAGGAGCCGGTGAGATGGGCTTTCTGATTCTCTCCACTCTGACATCTGCTTTAGATTGGTCCCAATGGTCCTTCCACAGCATGCAATAAGATGGGCCCAGGTCTGTGAAAGTGTGTCGTGAACAGCAGCACCTAAGCAAATGGGATTCATAAAAACATAAAGCACTAAGCATCTGCCTCTGTGTGCTTCTGTTAAAGGAGAATAATAATAGCATCTACCTTATAGAGTTGTTGTGAGGATTAAATGCAGTGATAAGCTGCGTTAGGGGCTGAGGATCACCAATAAAAGGTCTTTCTTCTCTCAAGGAGCACTCGTTCTAGGGACCTGCTGCCCAGCTGCATGGGTGCAATTAGTAGACAGCCTTCTGCTGCCAGTTTTTCTGAGTATGCCACAGATGCAGAAGTCCTTGGGTGATACAAACAGTTAAGTGCTCAGCTACTAATGGAAAGGTTGGCAGTTTGAATCCACCCAGAGGCATCTTGGAAGAAAGAGCTAGCCATCTGCTTCTGAAAGATCATAGCCACTGAAAACCCTACAGAGCTGCGGTGCAGTGAATTACTTAATATGGCCTTTCTAACCATAGTCTTTGTTACTCCCACACAATGATTGGGTGGAATTATGCAGATAAGTTGCTTGTGGTCCACCAAGTGGATTGGACTGCTTGCTAATAATGCAAATAAGGTGCATAGAACTGTGAGGGGTGGAACCATACAAATAAGGCATATGGAACTCCAGCAATGGGTTGGTCAGTTTTGTTGTCCCTCTAGGCTTAAAATGAACCATCCCAGAGGTGGAAGGGGACCTCCACCACCACCAAGAAGAAGAAATGAGAGTGGAGTGTGTCCTTTGGACCTGGGACTGAGATCCTCCTGGACCCAGGAGACAGAGAGATAGAAAACTGTAACACTGGAGAGAGCACAAGACAGCAAGAAGCAGCAGCAGAGAAATGGTGGCAGCAGAGGGAGCAGAACCAGGAGACTGATAGGAGACAACATGGTGGGCTTCCCAGCTCATGGAGTGAGAGAGCTGAGTGCCTTCGGGCAGGAGGCTTGTGGTGGAGTGGGATGCCTCAGGGCACTTATTGGTGGAGTTAAAGAGCTTTGTAACACTTGTCTGAGCAGGACACGGGCTGGGCCAGAGAGAGAGGCCCCCCTGCAGGCATGGCTGAAAAGAGGCTGTCCTGATCAAAGAACTGTATCCTGAATGCTCCCTAATCCTGAATTGTAACCTGTTACTTCCTTAATAAACACCATAATGGTGAATATTGTTTGTGAGTTTTATGTGGCCACTGCAATGAATTATCGAACTCAGCAGTGAAGTAGAGAGTACTGTGAGAGGGACGGCTGGTGTCAGAACTGGTAAAAAGGTCGGAGAGAAGAGGTATGTCTGACCTCCGCCTCATAGGAATCAGCCTTGGGCTGTTGATGTTGATAATGGTTCTCCTTCCCCCTTGTGAAGTTAGAGAAGATGAGGCGCCCCCACCACAGGATTTTCTACTCTGAAACACAAGAGGTTACCATGAGCGAGAATCAGCTTGATGACAACTGGGTTTTGTTTTGTTTTTGGCCTCAGATACAGACACCCTCTCTTGCCCAAGGTCAAGTATTTGGTGACTAAGCGAAGTAGGGGTATAAACCCCCAGGCATTTTGCTGAAGTGGGGCAACACTGATGGACAGCACTTATTCTAGAGCTCCCGACCAGATTGGCCGAAGTTTTGTTAGCGTTGCATCATGATTCAGCTCCCTCTGCCCAATTCTGCTCCCTCCCTCTTCCTTTTTCAGGTGTTGATTTCTGATAAACAACTTGTGCCTGAACTCTGACTCAAGTCAGCTTCTGCATGACCCAATCTGTGACATAGGGAATAGCCACTGGGCTTTGGCAGCTACCATCTAGTCCAGATTCCTTGCAGCTAGGGCCTCAAGGTCAGGCAGAGGATGGTGCCTAGGGAAAGGTCACACTGCTACCACAGGTTTCGGCTCTTCACAACTCTCTACCTCCCTTCTTTATCAATGTGAAAGAAAATTGAAATAAACATCAAGGAAGTATTGGAAAACAATAGATAATATTTACTGAATGTACACTGTGAGCCAGGCACTATGCTAAGTGCTTCAAATGCATTGTGACATTTAATAGCTGCAGACAATCTGACATGTGAGGTTCGTGGGTAGATGGCGTGTGATCATCTCAGGCCTCTTCCAGGATCCTGGCCCCATCTTCTGCAGCATGAGCCCTTGAGGACAGCTTTGTTCTCATCTCTGGCTACTGCTCACCTCCTCTCTCTCTCCTTCCTCCTCCAACTCTCATTTCTGTAGGTCGGGCAGTTCCTGCTCAGGCCTGACTAGCAAATCAGATGCACTTTCAGTCCCCAACCCCCATCCTTGAAAAAAGGAAGGTCAGAAGCTCTCAGCCCACATCCTGTATTTGAGCAAAGTTCCCACAGGTGGTTCAACCCAGACAAGCCTTTATGCAAGATCTTTCAGCTTGCAGCCAACCTAGCAACCACCAATCTGGGCTTCCACGAAGTCATTCAATCGCTCATCAGAGATCGACTGAGTTCCGATGGTACACAGGGGCCATAACAGGTGCGGAAGTACAGATGAATCATCCGTCCATTAATCCTTGCACTTGTTCATGTAAAAAAAAGAAAAATCAAAACCACTGCCATCGAGTCAATTCCAACTCACAAGGGTTTAATAAGCTTCTATTTTGTTTGAAGCACAAGTCCTGAAGATATGGTGAGCAGCAAGAAATAGTCTTGACCTCATATCCCACGTAGTGGAAGGGTGAAAGGTCAGTTCATTATGAAACCACTTCATTACAGGGCAGTCTCTCACACAAAGTCCGGAAGAATGTACAAAACAGTTTTTTAGTTTAGGTTTAATAATATCTTCTCATGCAAAAAGGGTTCCTAGCTTGCTTTCTTCCTTCTTAGTTCTTCACTGGAGTCCCTGGGTGATGCAAATAGTTAAGGTGCTCCTCTGCTAACTGAAAGGTTGGCAGTTCAAGTTCACCAAGGTGCCTCAGAAGAAAGGTCTGGAGATACACTTCAAAAAAATCGGCCATTGAAAACCCTATGGAGCACAGTTGTACTCTGACACACGTGGGATTGCTATGAGTAGACTCGGCAGCAATGGTAGTTCTTCACTAGGCCTGGGTCTTTCTGTGTAGACTCCCTGTGTCCCTCACAGATTCACTCCTTTCACTAGGGAGCAAATACCTCTCTCAGGACCTGCCCATGCTTCTCTCTCCCCCATGAACACTTGACCTCTTTTAAGGTCCTTCCCCTTCCTGCCTTGTCTCTGTAGATGGGCCTCTCTTAGCACAGATCTCTCTGTTCTTATGCTGAGATACGTTAAGAGAGCCTGCCTCCTTCTCTACCTTGAGGCCCATTAACAAAAGTCCTGTTCTGCTACATGAAGTTTAGACCTGAACCAGGCTGCAGGAATAGAGGTCAGGGGTGCCAAGCTGCAGAAATATGAGCTTGTATGCGTGTTGGGGCAAACAAGAAAAACCCATTTGGCCATATTTAAAACAGAGAATCTCATTCCTTTTCCTGCATTTTCCCCTTTGGCCTTCCCTGGTGTTCTCCCTCTGCTTCCTCCTTCTGGGGCCTTTCCTCTTTCCACAGTCAGAAAGGTCACGACATCATCCCTCTCTCCCTACCCATCCTCCCAACTTCTCTGAGACTTCTGAAACCCAAGAAACCAGAGGTTGCAGAAGACGGTACCTACCCAGCAAGTGCAGCGCCGCCTGCCAGCCTCCACCAGAGGGAGCTACTTTCCTGGCCTCCTGCTGTGGGGGCCCGTTCCCTAGTCCCAAATCCAGGCTTGGTGCTTGGGAAGCACTGCAGGGACCTGGACCCAGGATTTTATCTGGACCTGTGACAGTGTCTCAGTTTAATAACCATCCTTCATGTGCATTGCCTTCTTCTGGCAGAACTGGGATCTACAGTTCCTCCTCAAGCAAGTCCCTAAAGCACATTTCTGACCCAACATTGGGTTAATAACTGTTTGTTTTCCCTCCTTCAGAAACTATTGAAATCCTACCCTGAGTATTGTAGTAAGCCTCCTGGTTTACCAAGCTCTAACTCAGCAAATGTGATTATCTCAGAATAGCCTCAAACTTTAGCTAATCCCAGGGGTTCCTACCTCTGACTGCAGCTGGTGTTTTGACACTGGTCCAAGGACCACTATTTGGGAACCATTGCCCTATAGGGTATACCCTCTCCTTTTCTCCAAAGTGGCCTGATGAACTCTAAGGTTATTATCAGCTTTAGTATTCTGTGATTAGGTAATCACACCAAATGACTTAATTAAACAGTTTATTTTATTTTATTATTTTGAGGCTATAAGGAGCCCTGGTAGTGAAGTGGTTAAGCAGCTCAGCTGCAAACTGGAAGGTTGGCGGTTTGAATCCACCAACTGCTCCACGGGAGAAAGATACTTTTGTACAGATTACAGTCTTGGAAACCCTATGGGGCAGTTCTACTCTGTCCTATTAAGACAGGGAACAGAAAACAGGGAACAGAGGGGCCCCCAAATATGCAAACGAAGTAACAGGAAATGGCCCAGAGCCCAGAAACAAAGCCATTCCCCAGAACAGTGGGGCAGGGTATCTAAAAACAGCCCACAAACTTCTTTAAAGTTGACTTTCAGAAACAGCTGGAGAAAACTAGCCCCAGGGACATGCGCAGAACATCCACCTGTGACCGCTGTGTGATCTTCCACCAGGGGCAGTGAGAGGCTGCAGCAGCAGCTGAGAATCAAACGGGGAGAGAGACAGCGTAGGCGCGATACCCCATAGTAAGTCCTGCTACGAATCCCAGAAGCCTCCGGGACAGGCGCCATCTTAGAAAGCCGCTGTGTGAGCACTGCAGTTAACATATCCCCACCTATGCCTGTGAATAAACATGAATCTTTTCCCACCCAAGAATTTTTAAAAACCTGGGTGGGTTTTTTGTTCTGTGAGACAGGGGTAAGCATTGCTTTAGGCCCTCCTTGTCTTTGCTTTCAAGCCTCTTCGATAAAGCTTTGACCAGTAAGAGGCAAGAACCTTATTCCGGTAACACTATAGGTTGCTGTGAGTTGGAATCCACTCAATGGCAATGTTTTTTTGTTTTGTTTTGTTTTTTTTATGTCACATGTAACGCATCTGGGAGGACCCTTTTAGATATGGTCCTATGCAAAAGAAAATGTTCTCAGGAAATGTGTGCGAAATAATACAATGTTAAAAATTTAACAAACAGAAACAAAATTATATATACAATGTAAAGCATTGTATACAATGTAAAGTATGTATACAATTAAAATGCACCTATAATCAATGAATGGAATATAGAGGCAGAGAATTAAAAAAAAAAAAACTAACCTGAGTACATATGGGAATCTGTAGCATTGAATGTGGCTTTTCACATTGGTAGGGAAAAGATGAACATCTAATAAGTGATGCTGAGACATCTAGATAGCTATTTATTAAAAAAAAAAAAAAGCTGGATCCACTTGCATTTTTAAAAATTAATTCCACATAGGTCAAAGATTAAAACGTAAAAAATAAATCAGAAAGTATTAGGTGGAATCACAAGTTAAAAAATAATACATATATGTATATATACACACACATATATATAAAATCTTGGACCAAGACACCAAAGCCTGAAGCCATGAAGAAAAAGACTAATTATTAACTATATACAAGTTAAAAATGCTATGGCCACGAATACCAAAACCAAAAGGTAAAGACAACCTGGAAATCTATATTTGCATCATGTTTGACAAGTTTTATTTAATATATAAAGCAGGGCTAATTTATTTATTGTATTAAGATCTCTTCCAAATAAAGAAAAGAGGAGAAAAATCCAATAGAAAAAGGGGCAAAGAATATACGAAGGTAAGTGCCCTGACAAAGAAATGACGCATCAACATAAATGATCACACTTACTCAAAGAATGCAAATTAAAACAATGAGGCAACACTTCACCTGTCAGATTGGCCAAGATAGCAAAGTTGAATGCTGTACAACTTCTTTGGAAGGCAGTTTTGCAGTAGCTATGAAAATTAAAAGGAGTCCTTGTGGGAAGTGGTTGAAACAATTGGCCGCTAACTTAAAGGTTGGTGGCTCAAACTCACCAGCTGCTCAGTGGGAGAAAAATGAGGCAGTCTGCTTCTTTAAAGATTACAGCGTTGGAAATCCTATGGGGCAGTTCTACTCTGGCCTATAGAGTCGCTGAGTTGGAATTGCCTTGACAGCAGTGGATTTTGTTTAGGTTTTTTTTTTTTTTTTTAGTAAAATTAAAAAGGCAAAGGCTCTTTAATCCATCAATTCCATTGTTAGGGATTTGTCCTATAGAGAGGCTCATACATATGTAAAGGATAGATATTTTCAACGATGTTCATTTTAGCATTGTTAAATAACAACAACACAGAAAATCTAAAAATAACCAGCCACAGCTCCCCCATAAGCCCCTGTTTTTTCTGGTCTGTGCCTCCGAACGGCAAACTTTCAATGCTGGGGACGCCTTGCTCTTCCCTGGGCAGGATTTAAAACAGATCTAGGTCATTTTTCTCTCTCAAGTTGACAGACAACTGGTAATGGGAAACCAAATGTGGGAAGGTTCGTTAGACTAGCGTATAGCGTGAGAACAAAAACAGAGAGACAGAGACACACAGACACACACACACAGACACACACACAGAGACACACACACAAAGAAAGAGAGCCAATTTAAGAGGAGATTGGAGAGGGCTAGGCATGGACCAGAACATGCAGGGCCTTGAGAATCTGAATCTTTGAATCTGGAGTACGATTCAATTCTAACAAGTTAAGGAGTGTCCTCAATAAACGTTTGTCGAGGATACCCCACCCTACCCCATCCCCACTCGTTGTACTTAATTGCACAATCAGGTGGGGAAATAGACATAAACACCAATACAATGTAGTAAATGTTAGAATGAAGATACGAAAAGAAATCTCTCTGAGTAGAGGAACCAGTTAACTCTGCCTGGGTGAGAAGCCTAAAAGGCTACACAGAGAAGGTGATAAAAGGAGGTGGTAGGCGAATAGCTGCTGGGCTAGACCATCTAGGCTGATAAGATGTCTGACTAAATAACCGAGAATAAGCAGGCCAGAGGTGATGTGAATGCAGAGGGAGGAGAAGGAAAGAGGACAGATCCTGGATGATAGGGAAGGTAGGTTTGAGGGCATGAGGGTGATACAAGGAAGAAGGGCCACGAGTGCGAGTGCGACTAGCTACCTTTCAGGGTGGGACCGGATGAAAGGGCCCTTCAATGGCCGCCCCCATCGCATCTTTCTGACAGGTAAAATTTGATCTGCTCAAACCTGGGTCTCATTGCCAGGAAGTTGCACAAGGCAGCTGTGCTTTGGGAAGTCCCTGCAATCTCCTGCACTTCTTGCTTGCTTCCCATAGAACAGGCTGTGGCAACCTCAGAGCATAAAAGGCCCAGGGTATGTGCATCCCAGAGGCAGCTGGCCAGGAATATGGAGGCAATCAGCATGGACCAAAAGTCTCTCTGGGCAGGTGAGCATGGGGACGGACGTTAGTGAAGAGGCAAGGGGTAGATAGACCTCTGGAAGAAGTGATCTTGTTCCTCTTCTGAGAATTCAGCCTCTCTGTTTACCTCCTACCCAAAACTATTGAGTTAGTGCAACTGTCCTAGGTAAACCATCTGATCTTTCCTAAATGGATAAAGGATCAGCAGTGAACAGAGTTCCTTGGGGCACCTGAGATGAGCTCATTTTCACTGAAGTGCCTCTTGACCAAACTGGAGCTCAAGTCAGGACAGAGACCAAGCTCTCTTGATGTATGAGTATTGTCTTGGGAGTCACATTGTTATTGCAATTTCGCAAGATAGAGTCGCCAGCTGCAAACAGCCAATTCTTGAAACGGGTGAGGTGGGTAGCAAGAGCTTTGTTATATATAGATATATGGAGACAGAGGGGAATGATCTCCTCCTAAACCTGTCTCAAGAAACTGGAGGCCAGCCGGGGTTTTATAGGGAAAAGGGGAAATGGGTTTTAGGAACTTATGGAATGTCCATTCTCTTTCTGTGCAGTTTCAGTGGTCACATCTCAAACATGTTGATCTTTTCCTGCCAGTATCCCATCAGCCCAGGTGGTGACTGGCGCCATCCTGGTGAGCATCGTCCTGTTTGACAGGCTTAGATCCATATCACTTGTTTTTCCATGGTCCTAGGGGAAACATTGGTTAACTTTTAACTTTTAGATGAGCTAACAGCAAAATCGTACTTGGAGACAGAGACAGGCTAGGGAAGGGAAAAAAAATGGCACAGGTACTGTTCAAGATATGGCTGAGCAGCCTGTTCCAACATCTTTCCTGTGTGCTTTGGGTACATTTTAGAACTTTAGGGGAGCCCCATATTTCTCATCAGCTAATGGTTTGTTGGATTAAATGTTTTCTAAAATCCCCTTTTTGGTTCAAAAGTTCTGATCCCAAACTCTCTGGCTTACAGAATGGCTGAGAATTTGGATGAAGGTGGGGATGAGGTTGTAAATAAACAGAGCTGGGAGCTCTACTGGCAATGGTTAAAGTGCTCGGCCACTAACTCAAAGGTCGGAGCTTTGAACCCAACAGCCACTCTGCAGGAGAAAGATGCAAAAGTCTGCTTTCATAAATATTTACAGCCTTGGAAACCCTATGGGAGAGTTCTACTCTGCTCTATAAGGTCACTATAAGTCAGAATAGACTCCGTGGCAATGGGTTTGGGTTCTGGTTATGGGTAAATAAGAGAAATTAACAAGGAGGGAAAGAGATGTGTCTAATAGAGGAAAAAAAAAAAAAAAAACCCGTTGCTGTCAAGTCGATTCCAACTCATAGCAACCCTATAGGACAGACTAGAACTGCCCCACAGGGTTTCCAAGGAGTGCCTGGTGGATTCGAACTGCCGACCTCTTATTTAGCAGTCGTAGCTCTTAACCACTACACCACCAGTAGAGACAAAGAAGCCATTTTTTTTTTTTTACCACAAATTGCGGGTTCAAGCCACCTGCCGCAAAGACAATACTGAGACAGGAGGAGGTAAGCAGTAAGAGCTTTACTGAATACGGGTATTGAAGAGACAGAGGGGGTTAAATTTCTCCCAAATTCTGTCTAGTTCTAAAGAGCTAGTGGAAGAGTTTCATAGGGGGAAGGTCAGGGTTACCTAATGTTTTGAGCACGTAGTCCACAGATGGTATTATACATCACAAAACAACTACAAGAAACTCTTTATTAAACTAAAGATATGCATGTCAGGCATCTGGACTCTAATCAGTATGTTTGTTACAAGCTGAAAAAACTCATAAGAATCTCTCATTTAGTGGAACTGTTCTGCCAAGTCCACTCTGGCTGAGATAGGGAGCAAGAAAGAAAGATGTAGATTAAAAATGTCAGGCAGCTTTTCTAGCTGCCATCTTACAGGCTGAAGGCCATTTCTCAAGAGAAGAAAAAAAGAAGAGAGACCAAGGCCACAGGAGCTGAGAGAGCTCCGCACCCCTTTGGAAGAGACCGGCGCAGCAGGTGTAATAAAAAAATGTTTAGAGATTACTTACAGCATCATTATGTTAGTCATGTCAAGCTCTCAATCACCCATTTTGAATAGGAGAAAACATGTTGTAAGGTATTAGGGTTTTTGTTATGTTTAAGAGTGGAACAGGCTGCTCAGCTATATCTTGAACAGAACCTGCGCCATTTTTTAAAAGCTAGAGATTAATCACAGCTTATACAGCTATACTAAAACAAACTAGAAAATATATTCCCTTTTTTTTTAATATTTAAAACACTAGAGAAAATGTATTTTCTCTACTTCAGTTTCATTTGCCCTTACCTCTTTCTTCTTTCACTTTGTCTTATACTCTCACGCCATGAGAGGCCCACTTGGTAGTGGCAAGAGCCTTTGGTGTTCCTGTCGATGTGTTCAGCCCTGTACGGAAGCGGCACTTTGGGGAAGGGTTCTAAAAGCTGGCTCAAGAGCAGATTTTGCAATCAGAATTTTTCCTGATCACTTAACCGGTGCATGGAGAACCGGCTTTCTACCTATTCTGGCCTCTGCCTGAAAAACAAAACAAACTAGTTGCCATCTAGTCAATTCTGACTCATGGAGATGCCATGTGTGTCAGAGTAGAACTGTGCTCCACAGGGTTTTCAATGACTATGATCTTTTGGAGGTAGATTGCCAGGACTTTTTTCCAAGATGCCTTTGGGTGGATCTGAACCACTGACCTTTCAGTTAGTAGCTAAGCTCTTAACCATTTGTGCCACCCAGAGATTCCTGCCTTTGCCTAAAAGGGATGTGAATAGGCAGGAGAGAAGCCTGGATCCCTGTTTCCCAGCCCCGTGCTCTGGGAAGGAGACACCAGTTCCAGCAACTGTGTCAAGTGAAGTTCTCTCTCCTTTTTAACTGCCATTTTCTCCATTTTCAGACCCCCAAGTTGTCTTAGTATGAGTAAGTCTGAACAATGTTCCCATTAAAGGAACCACACAGTTCAAGGAGTCGTGCCCCTTGGGTGAAGTGTCCAGGACTCAGAGTCCTGCTCTTTCCCTCCGTTTAGGAGGGTAAATTAAGGATAGAATGATCTCACTGGTCCTTCTAGGAGAGGTGTCCTGTGGGGAAGAGGCTGGGTATGACCTCAAACATGTTAGCTTAGAACACTGCTAGAGCTGGCTCACACATCTCAATTCATCTTGCCTTGTTTTGAGTTAGTTGCCTTTACGCAGGTTGACCATTCATCTCAATTTGCCTAAAACACTCCTGGCTTAAGCTATTGCCCCAGGGTAATTGTTAATAATGTCCTTTTTACTCTCCAGAGTGTCCCAGTGGACAGTAAACCGTATGATCACTTTACCTATACACCTATCCAACTCCTCACTAGACTGTGAGCTCATTGACTGCAGGATGGCATCAACTTCATTTTAACTTCCTCAATGCCCAGGACCACACACAGGGCACATGATTCAATAAATGTTTGTTGGTTAAATAAGTGAATGAGCAAATTAGATAACAGTTTGGAAAATGTTTCTGCCTAGGATTTCAGGAAAGGCACCTAAGGGCTGGGGACCTCATGGCCCTGTAAAAAGACCACAGCAGCTGTGGCTGAAAAGCCTAGAGGAAATTAGGCTGGGCACACCCATGTGCCCACCACCATTGTCTGGGAGAGAAGAACCAGATATAACTCAACAGATTTCCCTTTCTACCCATCTCCTACAGGTATAGTGGTCTTGCTGCTGCTTCAAGGGGGTGAGTAGCCTATGAGTCACTACTGCTTGGGTCCCCTTACCATTTCTGATGTTTGGTTTCTGTCTCTGCTTTGTTCTGTTTTTCTCTTGATCACTCTCTGACACTAATATATTTATGCCTCTGAGATTTTGTTACTTCTTGTGCATTTGTGGTTCTGGTTCAATTTTTGAGTCTGTTTTTCTCTTTGTCTCTCTCTTCCCTGTATATATAACTTTAATGTTGTATGTGTATGTGTGTGTACACACATACATAGCATAGATCCTCTCTGTTTCTCTGCTTATCTTTGTGTCATTCATCCAAACGTACACACCGAAACTTAGTGCTCCGTGGTGGTTTACATATTGAAGGTATCTCTATCTCTCAATGTATTTCTTAACTGGAGTTTGAGAGCCAGTACTAACGGCTCAGGTTGAATGACCATCAGAGGCTCTGGCTGAATAAACAAAGGAAACAATGGCTGTTTTGGAGAGAAGCTTGTGGTTTTCTGGGCTCTAAGGCAACAGCGCTAGAATCTCTGGCTCTCTTCACTTTACTCCAGGATCTGCCTACCGACTGGTTTGCTACTTTACCAGTTGGTCCCAGGACCGGCAGGAACCAGGAAAGTTCACCCCTGAGAACATTGATCCCTTCCTATGCTCTCACCTCATCTACTCGTTTGCGGGAGTCAGTAACAACAAGATCGTCATCACCAGCAAGAACGATGCAGTGCTTTACCAGACCATCAACAGTGTCAAAACTGAGTCAGTAGGCTGGGGGTGGGAGCATCTAGGGTGGGTTTTGGGGAGGGGAGTCAGTTTTACACCAGTGCCTAAGGCCAACCCACCAACCACCTTATTTATTCATTCATTTAAATGTATTTCCTTGGGTGTAATCCTGATTCTACCTAGTCTTTTCTTCTCCCCAATGCTCCATTCTTTCACTGAACTTAGCTGCTAAGCAGCCACATTTTTCACTTCAGGAACTCAAACCTCTAGGCAAAGGTTTCCCTGTCAGTAAAAAAATAGTAATGATAATAATAATCAGCTTATTCTTCTGCTGCAGGAATCCCAAACTGAAAATTCTCTTGTCTATTGGGGGGTACGAATTTGGTTCCAAAAGGTAAGACTGCAATCTCTGTTTTTTTTGTTCATTCTCCTGGGTGATTCTTATCATCACCACTTTTCCTCCTCTGGAAAAGAGACATTGAACTAGGCACTGAGGGGTCTTCCCTTGGCCCAGGTGGTAAAACTGGTCCGAGTTCTGTCACCACGCTGAGGCACAACACTAGGTTTTCTGGTGTCTATATTAAAAAAAAAAAAAAAAAAATTTTTTTTTTTTTTATAATAACTCTGCAGGAGTTTAGCATATGCCCAGACACTTAAGGCCTGGGGAAAACTGAATGGTGAGCAGAATTCAGTAAACTCTCAGTAATTTATATGAAGGTTTTTTTTTTTTTTTTACCTTGTGAATTATAGGGAAATTACTTTAATTGAGAAATGCGATTTTTTAAATTACTTGAGGGTTTGACTGCACCATGGAGGTGGAAAGGGGTAGGATATTTTCACTTAAAAACTGGGCCTTGGCCAGCAGGAGCCTATGGCCCTTGAAGCTCTAGGTCATGGTTGTGTGGCCCAATGGCCAGAAAGAGCACAGAATGGCATACCAGACAATCAAGTCCACTTTGCTTAAAAGTAAATAGCCATTAACATGAAACAAACATTGTAAATTATAGTTCCTAACATATGGAAATGATACTCCATTTACATCAACAGCTAAATAAATACAAGTACCTAAGGATAAGGAGGAAACCCGGTGGCGTAGTGGTTAAGTGCTATGGCTACTAACGAAAGGGTTGGCAATTCAAATCTGCCAGGCGCTTCTTGGAAACTCTATGGGGCAGTTCTACTCTGTCCTGTAGGGTAGCTGTGAGTTGTAATCCACTCAACAGCACTGGGTTTGGTTTTGGTTTTTTGGTTAAGGATAAGGAGACCTGGTGGCACAGTGGTTTAGAGCTTGGCTGTTCATCAAAGCGTCAGCAGTTCGAATCCACCAGCTGCTCCTTGGAAACCATATGGGGCAGTTTTACTCTGTCCTATAGGTTTGAGTTGGAATCTACTCAACAGCAACACGTTTGGTTTTTTGATTTACAGAAGGATGAAAGGCAACGTTTTTGCACCCTTCAACAACAGTTAATCTAATTTAAAATTTTTCTGCTTTAATTTAAAAAAAGGTGCAAATGTTTTAAAAAATCCAGGCATCTTAAATTCAGCCACCAGAGGCTTTCAGATTTCAAAAGTAGCCTTCTGATAGTACAACTTCCTCACGGGGCTTGTCAGTATTCAGTTACAACAGGAGTAGGCAGAAAAAAGAACTAGGTGCTATAAAACCTATTTAGATGGTTGGCCTAGGGAAAGTTACCAAACCTCTCTGAGCTCAGTTTATCCATCTGCAAAATGTATATAACAGTAACTACTTCATAAGGTGGTTATAAGAATTTCTAATGAGATAATACTTGGCGTGTGCCCGGCTCAGTGTTACCATTCAATGAGTATCAACTCTTCTTCCTTTTTCTTCTCCTTCTTTGGTCCTGAATATTTGTATCTATGAAATAAGGGATGGTATTAGAAATTGTAGTAGTATTTCTGAAGTCTCTACCAGTTCTCAGATTATGGAATGCTTAGCAACTCAATTTCCGCAGCAGAAAGAAGAAGGACGAGGTTACCTGACTTACTTGGGACTGCATCAACCATATCATGAACTCCTTTCAATTATGAATGGGTTTCAATGGCAATGATCCTTCTAATTCTCAAATTTTTCCCTGTTATAATACTTGCTTAATTTGTTATTCAATTAAAAAAAGTCTTCATCATTCATTCTTACATGCATGCATCAATGCATTCATTCAATAGATGATTTATTGATAAATTGAGTGCCAGTTTAGTAATTAAAGCCAGATTTAGACTTTGTAGATAGACAAATCGGGTTTGGGTTTCCCTTTAGCCATATATGCAAGCCATATGACCGCGAGCAAGTTCTTTAAAGTTTCTAAGTCTCAGTTTTCTTTAACTATGCAATAGGAATAGTAATAGAAACTACCTTAGGGTAATGTTGTGAGGCCAGGCAACACATATAAACTGTTCAGCATAGTGCTGGTATGCAATAAGGGCTCAATAGTTGGAATAACTGTGGTTATATTATTGCTAAAACCAAGCTTTGTGGTGGGTGGTATGCAGAATATAAAAAATGTATAACACACAGAAGTGATTAGGTTTAGGGCTTACCCTAATCTGGTATGACCTCATTAACATAACAGAAGAAATTAAGATTTCCAAACAGATCGCACCCACAGGTACAGAGTCCAGAGCTTCAATACAACTTTTGGGGGACACAATTCAATCCACAACATGACCTAATCAATTATCAGTCCCAAGAATCATCCATAAGCCCATAATGCTTGCCTTTGTCTCCCCATCTGTATCAAAAGGATAAGGAGAGAGATGGGATAGACAAACGGTGAGAGGATATTGGGGAAGGAAAGACTATTTTAGAATTTCTGTGAAAATTGTTTTGCTAGAGGTATTGCCTATTCTTTCCAAAGAACACCTTTATTGCTTCTACACAGATTCCACCCCATGGTTGATTCTTCTGCATCACGCTTGGAATTTATCAACTCTGTAATTCCATTCCTAAGGAGCCATAACTTTGATGGGCTGGACATAAGCTGGATCTACCCAGGTCTGAGAGACAGCACTCGTTTCACTGAGCTGATTCATGTAAGCCAAATTCATGTAAAGGTACATTCAGTGCCTTTAATATGAACACACCAGGAGAGGGGAAAAGAAGAGCTTGAGCATTGTGGGAAGACACAGCCTCTGCCTTCAAGAAGCCCCCACTGATGAGGAAAAGCCCTTGGTCCCAGTTTAGAGACAACACGAAATAACAGAGTCCCCTTCTATAATGACAAAACACCACCCATATAACAGTATGGGGCCATAGAATGAATTCCCGGGGTGCTGAGATAGCCTCATAGAAGAGGGTTTGCTTCAGCAGATTTATCAGAAGACCCAGACAGTTCTTTCTTGGGTGTCCTCACTTTTCTGGATACAGTGAGGCTGGGGCATCCTCCTCCCTCCCTCTGCCTGAGGTGTCCTCTTCCACACTCTCCAATATGGAGCACTCCTGGGCAGATACAGGCACAAGGCATCACCATCTGGGGGTAGGGGGGAAATGGTTGACCCCTTATGTCTAATGAGGTTTGAGAAACTTCATAATCCCACACAAGAATGTTAGCTCTGTACTCTGGGAGGGGGATCTGATGCCTTGTTTTTCACAGGAGTTAGCAGAGGCCTTTCAGAAGGACTTCATAAAATCCAGAAAAGAGAGGCTTCTCTTGACTGCAGGAGTATCTGCAGGGAGGCAGGAGATTGATAACAGCTATCAAATAGAGAAACTGGCAAAGTAAGTATGTAGGAACACCTCCATCCCTTTGTCTCCAGCCTGGGCCATGCAAGTGATGCTCATTGGTATGCCTGAGGAATGGGAGGAGGAGGGGGAGCATGAAGGTCACTGCCCTAATCCCACACCATTCAGTCAGGAAGTTCTTCTTTGTGACTACTTTCAGTCCTCTAACTGTGGCACAGTGGTTAAAAGCTGGGCTGCTAACCAAAAAATTGGCAGTCCGAGTTCACCAGCCACTCCTCGGAAACCCTATAAGACAGTTCTCTGCTGTTCTGTAGGGTCACTATGAGTTGGAATCAACTTCACAGCAACGAGTTTGATTTTGGTTTAACTGCACTCGAAACCTGTTGTGTAAAATTGTTTCTAGCTCTGCTCATCACAACATCTCCTCCTTTGCTTTCGGCACTTCAGAGAACTAGATTTCATCAACCTCCTGTCCTTTGACTTCCATGGATCTTGGGAAAAGCCCCTCGTCACTGGCCACAACAGCCCTCTGAGAAAGGGGTAGCTAGACAGAGGGACAAGCTCCTACTACAATGTGGTGAGTTGTGCAGAGGAAGCATAGTGGGATCCTGGGTGCTCAGGAGGAGTTGAGGAGAGCTTTGTACATCTAGAGTCATGTTCCTCTCAAACTGAGGAAGTGCCCAGGAGGGACTCAGGTGACCTTGGGGACTAGTACGTACAGGAGACATGCTTTAACCAGATGCCATTAAAATGCCACCCAGAAAATGTCAGAAGACTTGGTAGTTGCCATAAGCTCTGTGTCTGGCTCAGTGTGTCACCCATCCCAGTCTTCTCTGAGTTCTGATTCTTCAGTACATTTCCTGGTCCTACACAGATGTACAGAACTTGGTACCCTTCAGTGCCTGTCCATATTCCCCATTTAATTTGATCTTCAGAATAACTCTGTGAGGCCAAGTGGGCAGAAAATGTTACTCCCACTCACAGACGATGAAAAGGAAGCCTAGCACATTCAGTGACAGCTCAAGGTCACCCATACAGCCACGGAGGTCCCAGAAAGTGATGGGAAATGGAAAGTCTAAGCAAAAAATTTCACCCTCAGCAATTTTTAGTGTTGCTGTTGTTTTGGTACATATACATGGTTGTGTGTTTCTAAAATTTTGGGAGGAAAAATGTTTTCTGAGTTGCATTTTTCCTGGCCTTCACATTTACAGTGACAGAATTGGTCAGTCCAGAAGTGGATCTTCTGATTTCTAGTTTGGGTTTTTTAGGACTCCACATGGTGAAATCACATCAGCCTCTCTCACTCCTTCCTC
Source organism: Elephas maximus indicus (assembly GCF_024166365.1). Taxonomy (NCBI): domain Eukaryota; kingdom Metazoa; phylum Chordata; class Mammalia; order Proboscidea; family Elephantidae; genus Elephas; species Elephas maximus. The sequence goes on along the minus strand of NC_064821.1, from coordinate 169,712,987 downwards.
AATATTGGGCTATTTTTAAACATCAAGAGAGAGATCATTGTCTAGCACCTTATTTTGTTCTTGAGGGCAAGATGGCCAAAGCTAGTCTTTTACTTCCTGATCTGACCCCTTGGGTCCAAGGTCTTTGTGAGGCCTCACAGGCTAAGAGTCTGACAGTCATCTTACCCCATCTTTCTCAGTAAGCACCATTAGCCACAGTATAGGCAAATTCCATGGCAATTGACACGAAGGAGAAAGACAGACAGTTGACAACCTTGATTTCATGTTTTCTAGGTCACTTGCCTAATTTTTTTTTTTGTGATCCACTGTTCAGCTTTCTTTCATGACCTAGAAAAAGCTGAACTAGTCTTTTAGTGCCAGCAAACCTTAAATCATTAGAATAAAGCACTCTGGTCCTGGTGGGACTGTCTACACTCTACTGATGCAGAAGGTAATAAACAGTCACCTCTGTGGAATTTGGAGGGGGGGTTAAGAATGGACACTCACACCCTGTGCCTCAGTTTATCTTCCTTTTCTAGGCATATGCTGTGGGATATTGGATAAATAAAGGAATGCCGTCAGAAAAGGTGGTCATGGGCATCCCCACATATGGACGCACCTTCACACTGGCCTCTGCAGAAAACTCTGTGGGGGCCTCTGCTTCCAGGCCTGGAGCTGCTGGCCCCATCACTAAGTCTCCAGGCTTCCTAGCCTATTACGAGGTACCTGAAAGCTCCCTGGGCCCTCAGCAATCTGGATCAGATTCTGCCCAGTAGGCAGATAGATTTGGCATCACTGAGATTGTTGTCAAAATTGCTCAGTCTGTTAGACCATCTCCTCATTCTAAGGAAATAAATAAAAGGCACAGGGAATACTGGAAATCAACCAACAATTCAATCAACAGACACCCTGGGAGCGCTCTTATATCCCAAATACTGGGTACTGTGAAAGCTAGAGATAAGTAATTCTCCATTCTTGTCTCAAAGGGCTGACCGTCAACGTGGGAAGAATGCAGAATATAAATATAACTAGTCAAACAAGAATTTAAAAACAAGATAACTATAATGTTTAATAAAATTACAGAAGTATTTCAGAATAAGATGTGATTAAGTGGCCAATGAGTGGCACACACGGCTAGGAGTTCAGTGATGGGTGACTGGGGAAGGGTCCATGGAGGAGGAGGTATTTGTGCTGGGCCTTGAAGGATGGGTAGGAGTTGATTGGGCGGATAAAAGGATATCATCCTACATCCAAGGATCCTTCATTGTCTCCCCTTGCAGCCCTAACTTGACCTGTCATCATGGGTGTGGATATACCACGAGCCCATGTTGAGTGACTTGGCACCCACTCAAGGACTCAGTCATTGTACTGTTCGGTCTTTCACTTCACCATTCACACGGAAGACTGAGGCACCATCAGTTCATTTGGCAAAGGGGAAAGGGACATGGGTCATCATGAACGTCCTCAGTGAATCTGAGGCTCCCTGACAGATTGGAGGGAGGGAAGGAGAGAGAATGACCCACCACTAGGTAGTTCTAAGTTGATAGTGGTAACATTCTTAATATAAAGGTCAAGAACGGTCACTGGTCACAATCTGTTGGTAGAGTTTTACCATGGACCACTGGATATGCACTTCCCCATCCCACAGAAAGTTTAATTGTATTGCTCAGTTTATCACTTTAGGTCTTAATTATAACTTTGATAAATTGATATTTATGTAAGTATTCAACTGTCTATTTCCACCCTAACTAAGGTAAGCACAGTATAAAAAACAAAAAACCCAGTGCTGTGGAGTCGATTCCGACTCATAGTGACCCTATAGGACAGACAATCTAAAAACATTCCAAAATGAATTCTCTATGTCACATGGGGATATATTTTTTTTTTCACTGAAGATTTATCCTTTTTAGTTGTTTTTACTTATGCTATTAGAAAGAGAAAGTGGCTGATGATGGAAGGAGGTATCCCAGGATAGGGGAGATTGGGAATGGGACAGAGTGGTTGGGATTAAAATAAGGATAATCTACAAGGTGGGAACTGATGTTTATGGTCATCATAATACTTCACATACGTACCGCACTTCACTGTATTCGAAGTTTTGTGTGTGTGTGTTTAACATGTATTAGTTCATTTGATCCCAATAGCAATACTATAAGGAGACATTATTATAATTATTCCCATTTTGCAAACAAAAAAATAAGATGGTTGATTGGTCAGTGCTAGAACCTGATCTGGAACTCAAGTATTTTCTGATTTTTAGCTGCTCATGATTCTTCCTGATGAGGCCTTAGCATAAGCAATTAATGGTAGTTCACCTCGAACCATTCATTCTGTACAGTGTATGGGGTCATTTCCTTCATTGTCTGGTCCTTGGGATAAAGGTTCTGATATTTTCCACAGCCCCCTAGTGGCTTACCTGCCCTTTCTACCTCAGTAAGTTTCAAGAAGAGCCCATCACGGACCCCTTTCTTTCCCCACTCCTCAGATTTGCCAGTTCCTGCAAGGAGCCAACATCACAAGAATGCAGGATCAGCAAGTTCCCTATGCAGTTAAAGGAAACCAGTGGGTCGGCTATGATGATGTGGAGAGTGTGGAGACCAAGGTATGTAGGCAAGAGGCTCTGGGGGTGGGAGAATAGTCTTTTGAGTGGGGAATGGGATGCTTGGTGAAATGCCCTGGTACTCTGTGTTGAGAGAAGAATCTGGGACCCCAGACTCTAGGAAAGGAACTAGTAGGCTCCGTAGCCCAAGTTGAGTGGTGACGCTAAGCCATACCTTAGTGTGGAGTTGCGGTACAGGCAGGGTAGGTAGAAGGGATGCCAGAAATAATTGGAGCTTGAGAACAAATGGAGAAGTGAGGGGTGGAGAAAAGTGAGGAGTGAAAGGAATGAAGGAGACAATGCTGTCTATACAGAGTGGTTATCTACCTTGTCAGTCATCTGAGGACAAGTCCTTTAGTCCTCATGGACTACCTACAAGGAGTCTTCAGCTTTCTGAACCTACCAGTTCTTAGACCTTTCTAAGACACTTGTTTGCCTTCTAATCTTGGGGCAGGCAGGTGTTATCAGTGTAATTGACAAATACAGCTCTCTTGTCTCAATCGTGGCTTCTGGTTTTTACCTCTGATCCTGGAGGGTTTTCAGACATTCCAAGAATGCTGGACCTGGGGTGTGGTGGCTCCATGGGCCACGACAAGAGGTCATTAATAGTGGATGGCTCTCTCATGCTCTCATAAGCAACCCTGAGCAACCTGAGCTCACCCTTCCCTTCAGGAAGTCCCCAAGTCCATCTAACCTATAAGTCTATTGTTGAACTCTAATCTCAGACCCTTTTCTGAACCTGACTTGGGTTATGGGCCTTTAAGGGCCTCTTCTAACCTCCTGATGTATGTCTATGCTTCCCTCAGGTTCAGTTTCTAAAGAATTTAAACCTGGGAGGGGCCATGATCTGGTCTATTGACATGGATGACTTCACTGGCAAGTCCTGCAGCCAGGGTCACTACCCTCTTGTCCAGGCTGTCAAAAGAAGCCTTGGCTCTCTATGAAGGTAACTGAGTTGGGGCTGGGGCTGGGAGTGGTCAGAGAGGTGGCGAGAAGGGAGTACAGGAGATTGGGGGAGATCATCTACACATATTTAGGCCAGCCCTTTCTTATGCCATCTTGGACCTTTAGCCTTATTTTCTGATCAACTAAGCTGGCTCTGTCTGTTTGGTATGCTTCCCGTAGACATTTTTTAAAATTTCTTTTTTTAAAAAAATTTATTTTTGGTGAGAATATACTCAACCAAACATACATTCATTCACAATTTTCATGAACAGTTCAATAAGATGGTTACATACTTCACATTGTGTCACCATTCTATCTCTACCCATATTGTTAAAAAAAAAAAATTTTTTTTTTTTTTTTACATCACCATTAATTTAGGCTCTCTGCCCCTTAAAGTTCTCTTCTGTACTTTAGGTTAACTGTTGTCAGTTTATACTCACATAGATAATTCTTCATAAGAGTGCTATGCTTGAGGCAAACATTCTTTATTAACTGGGCTAAATTGTTATTTAGCTTAATGATGGCTTCATGGGAAAGTTTCAGTAAAGGTTTAAAGATTATTTCCAGGCATTAGGTTCAGAGGTTCCCCTGTCTCGATGGATCCAGTAAGTTTGGTTTCCATATGAGTTTTAAGTTCTGTTCCGTGCTTTTCCTCCTTTTGATCAGGATTCATCTACTGAGTTCTTGATCAAAACATTCAGTAATGGTAGTCAGGCACCATCCATTTTTTCTGGTCTCATGGTAATGGAGGTATTCCACAGACTTTTTGAATATTAACAAAAATAAATTGAGCTATCACTTATTGAGCACATACTTGAGCTAAGGACTTTGTTTACATGTGTAATGGGGGTAAACATTGATTCCACCACAATTCTGGTTACAAAAAACATCAGTCTGTTTTAATTTTCTAAATTAAAATGAATCTGCCACCATTTCCTCAATTGGCTGGACTAATGAGGAGCCCGGTCTCAGTCACTACGAATGCTCCCTCCCCTCATCCACAGTTGTTCTTACTTAGTCTTATGTTTGCAAGGTCATTATTGATATGCTCTTGCTCAAGCCTACCTGTTACCTTGAGGAAGGTGACTTTGCTGCTCCTCCAAACCTGGGCTCCATGTTCCCTGGGTGCACTGTGTATCCTTCTTGTGGAGAATATATCCATTCTTGTGACGGGAAGAGCTATTGTTAACCAGCTAGCCTTTGTGAGATCCATTGTTCCAGCACAGGAGCTTTTCCTGGAAAAGGGCCCAGGACAGCAAGGAAACTCCTTGTCTAGATGACTGGGCTGCTCCTTTCTAACTCTGATCATCTGTGGTTCAGTAACTTGATTCAGGCCTCAGGTTACTGACTTGGCCTTTGAAGTATTCTTCCTTTTGTTTCTAGGCTTCATCTACAGCTGAGCAGGCAAGGAGACCTTGTTGCCTACTCATTCTCCAGGAATTCTCGTGTGGGGTTCACCTTGCCAGACTGACCTCAAGATCTCTGTTCTCCAAGCTTTCCCCTGACTTTCTCCCAGACCAAAAACTGGGCCTGGCTTTGGACTCCGGCAGCTACTGACTTGTCCTGAGGCACAATAAGAAAATATTTGTGCTCCAGCAAGTGTGGCTTCGTTTGTGCAATCCTTTACCCTGTGGGGAAACCCTGGTTAAGAGCTACGACTGCTAACCAAAAGGTTGGCAGTTTGAATCCACCAGCTGCTCCTTGGAAAACTTACGGGGCAGTTCTACTCTGTCCTATAGGGTTGCTGTGAGCCGAACTCAACAGCAATGGGTTTGGTTTTTTTTTTTTTTTGTTTACCCTGTGGTGTAAGGCAGTCCTACCCCTACCGTTCGTGGAACCCAAGGCTAGAGTACAAGCGGAGTCTTGTATGTCGTATGTCTAAATATTTAAAAGAGCTAATGAGCTGTTAAAATATTATTTATATTTTAACATTGACAAATATGCCTTCATAACAGCCTAAAAGATCTGATTTGAATTTAGAATTCTCAGGCTTATCAGAATTCTGCACCAGAATTCCCTTCGCTCATGGATTGAATTGTGTCTTCCAGAAACATGTGTTTCAATCTGGCTAGGCCACGATTCCCAGTATTGTGTGATTGTCCACCATTTTGTCATCTGATTTGATTTTCCTATGTGTTGTAAATCCTACCTCTATGATGTTAATGAGGCAGGATTACAGGCTGTTATGTTAATGAGGCAGAACTCAATCTACAAGATTAGGTTATGTCTTAAATCAGTATCTTTTGAGATATAAAAGAGACAAGTAAGCAGAGAGATAGGGAACTCTCATACCACCAAGAGACAAGAGCCAGGAGAATAGCCCATCCTTTGGACCTGAGGTCCCTGCACTGAGAAGCTCCTCAACCAGGGGAAGATTGATGACAAAGACCTTCCTCCAGAGCCAACAAAGAGAGAAAGCCTTCTCCTGGAGCTGACACCCTGAATTTGGATTTGTAACCTACTAGACAGGGAGAGAGTAAATTTCTCTTTGTTAAAGCCATCCACTTGTGGTATTTCTTTTATAGGAGCACTAGATAACTGGGACACCTTCCTTCTTCCAGCTCTGACTTGCAGAGCAGGGATCTCACATACACACACTGTGGACATCTCAGCCTTTGCATCGCACTTTGTCTATACCCCCGACAAAGAGCCTCAGGGCTGGGTCTGTGCCCGCCAGTGGTGTGCTCCACCCTCAGGATGAAACCAGGGAAAATCCTGTGCAGGCCCTGAAAGTGGGCATGGGCTGTCTGGGCAGGGAGTTCTGGGTATCTGGATCGCGTTTTAGAAGGGGATGGATGTGAGTTCCAGGTGGATATGCCCCAGCCCCGAAGTCTCCCCACCTCATGAGGAGGGTGCAGCTGGAGGAGGACCACAGTGGAACCCTCTAAGGCAAAGGTCCACAAACTATGCCCCGGGCCAAATTCAGCCCACTGCCAGTTATTGTAAATAAAACCTTATTGGAACCCAGCCACACCCAATTTGTTTACATAATGTGTATGGGTGCTTTTCTACTACTGAGTTGAGAACTTGCAGGTCATATGGCCCTCAAAGCCTAAATTATTTACTCTCTGGCCCTTTATAGAAAAGTTCACCACCCCCTGATCTAAAGTATGGTGCCCAAGATAGGGATTCCTCTTGCTCAGGCATAAGGCTGTTTCTGGGTTCAGACGCTCTAATTTCAGGATGATCTGTGTTTTTCCCATCCTCTCCTTTCCCTTCCAATCCTTTCCTTGTTAAAAAATCATTTTTATCCTAATGACTGAAACAACACTTTCATGCGTATATTTGATCCTCATGATTTGTGAACTAGGTTATGTAACCCCCATGCAGATGAGCTAACTGGGGTTCAGGAAATGTAAGATCACATGTCTAATAAGCAGTGGCAACTAGATCAAATCTCAGAACATGGCAGCACCATGTTCTGTGGAAGACAGGCTTAGAGGCGGTGACCTGATCTGAAATAGAGGGTAAGAATACTAGAGAATTAGTTCTAAAATGGCTTTTGAATGGCCCCATACTTTTTTTTTTAATTGTACTTTAGGTGAAGGTTTACAGAACAAACTAGTTTATCATAAAACAGTTAGTACACACAGTGTTCTGTGACATGCCAACACTTTCCCTTCTCAACCCTGGGTTCCCTATTATCAGCTTTCCTGTTCCCTTCTGACTTCCAGTCCCTGTCCCAGGGCTACTGTGCCCCTTTCATCTTGTTTTGTTCCGTAAGCCTGTTCAATCTTTGGCTGAAGGGTGAACCTCAGAAATGACCTCATTACTGAACTGAAAGGGTGTCTGGGGGCCATACTCTCAGGGTTTCTCTAGTCTCGGTCAGGCCAGCAAGTCTGGTCTTTCTTTTTGAGTTAGAATTTTGTTCTGCATTTTTCTCCAGCTCTGACTGGTACCCTCTATTGTGATCATTGTCAAAGCAGTCAGTGGTGGTAGCCGGGCACCATCTAGTTGTACTGGACTCAGTCAGGTGGAGTCCATGGAAGATGTGGTTCATTAGCCCTTTGGGCTAATCTTTCCCTTGTGTCTTTAGTTTTCTTCATTATTCCTTGCTCCCAAAGGAGTGAGACTAGTGAATTATCCTAGATGGCCACTCACAGGCTTTTAAGACCCCAGATGATATTCACCAAAGTAGAATGTAGAACATATTCTTTATAAACTATGTTATGCCAGGTGAGCTAGATATTCCCCGATATCATGGTCCCCACAGCCCTCAGTCCAATAGTTTGTTCTCTCAGGGAGTTTGGATGTGCCTATGGAACTATCATGACCTTGCCTTGTACAGGTTGTGCTGGCTTCCCTAGTATGGTGTACTGTCTTACCCTTCACCAAAGTTACCACTTATGTATTGTCTATTAAATGTTTTTCCATCCCACCCTTTCCCTCCCTTGTAACCATCAAAGATTGTTTCTTTATGTATGGAAACCTTTCCATGAGTTTTTACAGTTGTGGTTTCATGCAATATTTGTCCTTTTGTGATTGACTTATTTCACTGACGTAATACCCTCCACATTCATCCATGTTATGAGATGCTTCACAGCTTCATCTTTGTTCTTTATTATTGTGTAATACTCCATTGTGTGTATGTACCACAGTTTGTTTACCCATTCATCTGTTGATGGGCATCTAGGTTGTTTCCATCTTTTTGCTGTTGTGAACAATGCTGCAGTGAACATGGGTGTGCATATGTCCATTCTTGTGATGATTCTTATTTCTCTAGGATATATTCCTAGCAGTGGGATTACTGGATCCTATGGTATTTCTATTTCTAGCTTTCTAAGGAAGCACCATATCATTTTCCAAAATTGTTGTGTCGTTTCGTGTTCCCATCCACAGTGCATAAGAGTTCTAATCTCCCCAGAGCCTCTCCAACATTTGTCATTTCCTGTTTTATTAATTTGTGCCAGTAATGCCGTGTGAGATGGTATCTCATTGTGGTTTTGATTAGTGTTTCTCTACTGGCTAGAGATTGTGAGCATTTCCTCATGTGTCTGTTGGCCGCCTGAGTATCTTCTTTGGTGAAGTTTCTGTTCATTTCCTTTGCCCATTTTTTAATTGGATTATTTGTCTTTTTGTTGGAGAGGTGTTGGATTTTCTTGTAGATTTTAGAGATTAGACCTTTGATTTGTAACAGCCAAAATTTTTTTCCCAATCTGTAGGTTCTCTTTTTACTCTTTTGGTGAAGTCTTTTGATGAGCATAAGCAATTTTTTGAAGGTCCCAGTTATCTAGCTTATCTTCTGGAGCTTGTGTGTTGGTTGTGGTTTGTAGTCTGTTAATGCCATGTATTAGGGCCTCTAGTGTTGATCCTACTTTTTCTTCTATGAACTACCCCGTTTTTGGCTTTATATTTAGGTCTTTGATCCATTTTGAATTAGTTTTTTATGAGGTGTGAGGTATGGGTCCTGTTTCATTTTTTGCAGATGAACATCCTGTTTAGCCAGCATCGTTTGTTAAAAAAGGCTGTCTTTTCCCCATTGGATGGACTTTGGGCCCTTGTGGAAGATCAGGTGACCATAGGTGGATAGATTTACATCTGGGTTCTCAATTCTGTTCCATTGGTCAATATACCTGTCATTATACCAGTACCAGGCTGTTTTGACTACCATAGCTGTATAGTAGGTTCTGAGGTCAGGTAGCATAAGTCCTCCAACTTTATTCTTCTTTTTCAATAGTGCTTTACTTATCCAGAGTTCTTCCCTTTCCATACAAAGTTAACGATAAGTTTTTCCATCTCTTTAAGGAATGTTGTTGGTATTTGGATTGGTATTGCATTGTATTTGTAAATCATTGTGAGTAGAATTGTCATTTTCACAATTTTGAGTCTACCTATCCATGAGCATGGTATGTTTTTCCATTTATGTAGATCTCTTTTGGTTTCTTGCAGTAGTGTTGTAGTTTTCTTTGTACAGGTCTTTTACATCTCTTGTTAAATTTATTCCCAAGTATTTTATTTTTTGGGGGGCTTGAATAGCCCCTTCCTTCAGGCTGAAAAAATATCAGTTGTACATAAAAAGGAGTGGGGGTGGCAAGCCTGGTGGAGACTGAGAGAAGTTAGCCTCCAAAGTCCTCCTAAATGCCACCCCAGTTTCAAGATAGGCATTACTTTGCTTGAGGCACCTCTCTGATCCCTAACTCTTGGGTCAATCCTTTAAGTTCCTTGGTAATCCAGGATCTCAAGAAGAGGAAGAGTGAAGTCATTAAGAGCATAGTCTGGAATCAGACTCCCTGGGTTCACATTCTGGCTTTGACACTAACTTACTGGCTGCATGACTTTGGGCAAGTTATTCACGATATTTTTATGCAAATAACTTGCACTTTCTACATTTGTTTGCCAGCAGTGCCCCCCTCCCCAGGGGTAAGCACTCTTTGCTAATTTCTTTACAGCAACCTGTAAAAAAAAAGATGGCATAGCAATGCTTACTAAAATGCTTCGCAGGGGGAGGGCACAGTTGGCAAATAAACTAAAAGGTGCATGTTATTTGCATAAAAATAGTAACTTCTCTGGCCCCCATTTTCTCATCTGTAAAATGAGGGTAGTAAGAATACCTACCTCCCAGAGCTGTGAGGGTTAATTAAGTTGGTTAATATTTGTAAAACATTTAGGCATTTACTGCTAGCACATCATGAACATTATTGGAGTGTTTATAGTTACTCCTATTATCCTGCTGTTGCACTGGGGCACAAGATAGAGTATAGACAACTGTTCAGCACGTTACCCTTGGCCTTTCATGAAGCCTAAGAGCCCGTTGAAGAAAGGTCTGTGTCTTGGGCTCCAAGCCCTGAACTCTACGGAACCTCCTTGTATACCTATTATGAGGAGAGAACCATTTGCTTTGCAAACATCCGGGAGAAGATTAAGGCAAGTAGGGCCTCTTGTTTGTCTGGAATTGGGAAGGGACCCTGCTCAGCAGTCTCCCCCAAACAACCCCTTTGAGGAGACCTCTCAGTGGAGATCTCTAAGTGGAAGGTATGGCTACACTTCCTCTCGGGTGTACTGGGAGTGGAGCCAGCAGCACCACCCTCTCCTGGATGGGATTCCATCAGTATGGGTAATGCCCTGTGGCTGGTGTCAATGCCAGAGGTAAATCCAGGCCTCCTTGGAGGAACGCAGCCTGCTCCTTTGCTCCTCTCACTGCCGACTGGGACTAGGGTACCTTAGACATGGTCTGAAAACCTGTTACGTAGTGTCCTGGTGGGCTGCCTGTAGGGGGCTTCCCTTTCTGTGTGGGTAGCAAAGTCAGAAGCTGGGTAGGGGGAGGCAGATCCTAAACTACCCTAATTCTCCAAGCCTTGATTCATGTGCATTTTTGTACTGGTATTTCTGATTTATATGACTCCTGACTTTCTCCCAGGTCTTATTGCTTCTTCCTTCTGAATCAAAGCCTAATTAGAAATGTCTTTATCCCAGGAGAATTTTTCCCATCCTATGTGAACTGGGTGGTGTCCTTGTTTGGTGCAAATGGTTAGGTTAAGTGCTTATCAACTAAATAAAGATTGGCAGTTTGAATCTACCCAGGGACACTTCGGAAGAAAGGCCTGGCGATCTGTATCCAAAAGGTCACAGCAATTGAATATGTGTGGAACACAGTTCTAATCTGACACACATGGGGTTGCCATTAGTCAGAATCAACTTTATGGGAACTGGTTTGGTTATTGGTTTTATTTGAACTGGGCAATCATCAGTTAAACAGAAATCTCAAACCAAAACTTTGCTGTTGAGTCAATTCTGACTCATAGTGACCCTATAGACAGAGTAGAACTTCTGTATAGTGTTTCCAAGGCTGTAAATCTTTTTTAAATTTTTACTGTGCTTTAAGTGAAAGTTTACAAATCAAGTCAGTCTGTCATACAAAAACTTACATACATCTTACTATATACTCCTACTCATTCTCCCCCTAATGAGACAGCACACTCTTTCTTTCCACCCTGTATTCCTGCACCCATTCACCCAGCCTCTGCCTCCCTCTACTATCTCATCTCGCCTCCAGACGGGAGCTGCCCACATAGTCTCATGTGTCTACTTGAGCCAAGAAGCTCACTCCTCACCAGTATCATTTTCTCTCTTATAGTCCAGTCCAATCCCTGTCTGAAGAGTTGGCTTTGCGAATGGTTCCAGTCTTGGGCTAATGGAAGGTCTGGAGACCATGGCTTCCAGGGTCCTTCTAGTCTCAGTCAGACCATTAAGTCTGGTCTTTTTATGAGAATTTGAGGTCTGCATCCCACTGCTCTCCCACTTCATCAGGGGTTCTGTGTTATGTTCCCTGTCAGGGCAGTCATCAGTTGTAGCCAGGCACCATATAGTTCTCCTGCTCTCAAGCTGATGTAGTCTCTGGTTTCAGTGGCCCTTTGTGTCTCTTGGGCTCATAATTACCTTGTGTCTTTGGTGTTCTTCATTCTCCTTTGCTCCAGGTGGGTTGAGACCAATTGATGCATCTTAGGTGGCTGCTTGCTAGTGTTTAAGACCCCAAACGACCAGGGCTTTTTTTAATTAAATAGAAGCAGCTTGAAAAATAATGCTTTATTACTCCAAACTTCTTGGAACCTTACAAACTTCTAGCTACTACCCAAGATCTATTGCTGTTATCGAATCAAGGAGGAGAGAGGTAGGCAGGGGCTCCCCACTATTGTCCCCCTAGGGATAAACCACGGAATGGTGGCTGCCTGACTTCCATTGCCCATACTCCTCCCCAAGGATCCAGCTAGTCTCTTTTGACGTGTGGGGCCTGTTCTGACCCTGCAGTGACTTTGAACCCCAGGCCAGCCTCATTTGTGTGCCAGCTATGCCATTTGCTAAATGTACCTTTAGTCAATAGCCAGTTCACTTTTGAAGTTGTTCTCATGGAGTCTCCATTGTGTCATTGGGTTGATTACCCAAGATGGGAAACACAGATAAGATTCAGAGGGTGAAGGGAAGTTGAACGTTACCCCCTGCCTGTTTATTCCTAAGTCTTTACCTTGCCTGCTGTAGGGGGCCAGGTACAGGGCAGGAGCGCTTGGTGTGCTCCCTGTAAAAAGCTAGTGAGATCTCAGACAGGCCTGGAACTCAGGTTCAGGACATACCACCAAAATGGGCAAGCAGTTGATCCTTGTGGTGAGCCTTTCCCAGGAAAACCTAGTTGAGCTTTCAGGGCAGCTACTTTTTCTCCTTTTATTCACTGTCCCCTTTCCCACTCCTTGTGCTCCAAAGCCTCTTGCGTTGTCTCCTTCTTCTCTCCAGCCTCCTTGGCTTCATAACATCGTAGGTATGCTACTTTCCTGGGACTGTCATAACAAAACCCCACTAATTGGGTGACTTATAAGAACAGAAATTTATTCTTTCACAGCTTTAGAGGCTAGAAGTCCAAGTCAAGGTGTCAGCAGGGCCAAGCTCTCTCCAAAGTCTCTGGAGGAGGATCATTTCTTTCTCTCCCAGCTTCTGGTAGCCCCTCCCATTTCCTGGCATGTAGATGCATCTTCACATAGCTGTACTTCCTCTGTCTGTCTCTGTGTTTTCTCCTCTTTTATAAAAACACCACTCAAATGAATTAAGAGCCACCTTACTCCAGTATGAACCCATGTTAACTGACTACATTTTCAAAGACCTTATTTTCAAACAAGGTCACATTCACAGGTACCAGATGTTAGGACTTTAACATATCTTTTTGGGGGACACAATTCCATTCATAACAGTGGGGGAGGAAGGAAGACCCACTGAGTATCTGAAGACTCCATAATGGAGGAAAAGTAGATAACTCTGATGGACCAAGACAAAGCCATTTCCCCATATGTAAAATGATGGAAGACTTGGGCTTGCCCTTTCCATTCTAACATTCTGTGATTCCTCTTCAGTGTTAGCCACAGAGCAGGAACCCAATGCATGGACTTGATCAAAGATCAATCAACTAACAGATGCAATTAGTAGAAAAAATTATAAGGTTGAGATTTTTTTTACATGTGGTAGTCTGGGGGCGAGTCCAAGGGATTGGGGAGGGAGGAAGAGAAGACCTTAAAGAGTTAATTGCTGTTTCCCAAGGGCTGACTTTTTTCCAGGAACCAAGCTGTGGCTAGGAGCCCAATGAGAACAATCGCTGGGCTGGGCACAACAGCACATGCTGGTTGTGGCTGGGTGGCTAGGAAGGGAATAAAATTTAGAGGCATCATCTAAGCTGAGAAGCAGAGTGATGTTGGTTCTGGAAATGGTGAGTTCTAGATCTCAGTGTGAAGAGACCACTATGGGAAAGTGCCATCTGCCCAAAACCTCCGTTCTCCACCTTCAATGCCTCCTTTGTCCTTTCCCACCAATTTGCCCAATCTTTAAAAAAAAAAAAAATGAGCCCATTAATTCAACAAATACTGATGGAGTGTTGGCCAGGCACTGTCCTGGATAGTGGGAACTCAAAAGTAAATCATAGTCCCTGCCCACAAGAAGCTCACTCTCTGGTGGGCAAAACTGTAAACAATTATTTTTCAATGTGTCAGGTGCTGTTATAGAGATAAGGAAGGCCAAATACCAGAAGAACCGAGAGGGAGAACAGGAAACCCAGTCCAAACATCACCTGTCTCGGGAAGTCTTCCATGATCTCTTTTTTCCATGATAACTCTGTGCATCGCACAATTTTATCACTTGTGATTGCATTGCACCTATTTGCTTATAGACTTAACTTCTCCACTAGGCATTGATTTCCTTGAGGAATCTTTTTGCCTCCAGAGCCCAGTACTTAATATGGGTTTGTTGGAAGGATAACAACAAATCCTCCTGGTTCCTGAGCTGCCCGTCATCATCAGAGCTGCCTACATTCACTGAATGCCTACACTAGCCACTTTCTTCAAAAGTGTCACGTGGGGGCCCATGTTGGAAAATGATTTATACAACACAGTGGCCATCAGGCCCCATCTACTGGCCAGTGATGCCCAAGGCCTACTCCTTCCCAGTCAGGGAAAGGGTGGTCCTGGCACCCTCTGACTAAGGTCTCTTTTCCTCTGTAGGGTTGGCCCTCCTGCTGCAGCTGGGTAAGTGCCCCATGTGAGGGTGGGAATGCCAGGGTAACTTGGGGGTTGGAGAAATGGTTCAGAGCAGGGCCCATCTCTGACTTCTCTGACATTTCAGGCACAGCAACCAAAATTGTCTGTTATTTCATTAACTGGAGCCAGTACCACCCTGGGATTATACACTACATGCCTGAGAATGTAGACCCTTGCCTCTGCACACATATCATCTATGCCTTTGCTGGCATGGCCAGCAACCAGTCAAGACCATTGAGTTGAATGATGAGGTCCTCTATGCTGGCATCAGTAGCCTCAAGAACTAGTGAGTTCTGGGCTTGGACTCCGTGCTGAGTTGGAGGCTCTCAGTTGGGCATTTCAGAAGTTCCCTGAGACACATGGACACCAGAAACCTTAGCCTTTGAGTGCTGTCAGCAATCACTCTTGTGCCTGGTTGGCAGAGCTGTCAGCATTGTTATCCACAGAGCAGACAGGTTGCTGTCATTTTTCTGAATTATTTTCTCACCAAGTCCTCAGCACTGTATTTTCTGTGTCAAGAAGGTACCATCCACAAGGGATTCATTGTGAATAGCGCCCCCTGAAGTTTGTCAGGCTGAAATACATGCCCTCCAGCAACCTATAAGTTAGCTACTAATTGAAGAAAAACCTAAAATATCCCCTGTGCTAGTAAAAACCTTGGCATATTAATTAGATGGTTACTATGTGCCTGGCATTTTTTTTTTAAGTGCCTGGCATTAGGCTAGGTGCTTTTCATTTATTATTTTACTTAACCCTCACAATAAGTCGTATGAGTTAGGCATATTAAAACCATTTTTTAGTTGAGGAAATAGTTATAGAGAGGTTAAAAGCTTTCCCTAGTCCACAAAACTAGTAGGTAGGAGAACCCAGGAGTATCTGATCAGTTCATCAGACAGGTTAACTGAAACTTTGGTTCATCTGGGAATCTAATGGGTAGGTTTTATGGTCAAGCTGACAGGACGTGGGTGCCTGCCAGGAGATACCATGGCATAAAGGAGGTTTGAATCCCGCCTCTGCTATCTTACTAGCTAGGTCATCTTGGGCAAGTTACTTAACCTTTCCGAGTCTCACTTAAAGGTAAAATGAGATTAATAGTTCATGCCTTGTAGGATTGTAAGGATTACAGGGACAAAGCATGCAAAATTCTTGACATTTAGTAGGCACTCAGAAAATGTGAACACTTCCATTGCCTCTACTCCTTGCTCTTTCCTTTGAGGGACTCAGATTTTCTGCTTTCTTTGCTCTAGCTCCAGCTCACATATGTTTATGCTAAGGAACTGTTTTTAGGTTCCACATCCTCCTGGGTATACTGCCTCTTTTTCCCCAGAAGCTCACTGCTACTCCAGGATCAATCAGCCCATTGGCAGAGTTGGAAATCCACTCAGTGAGCATTTATAATGTGCCCTAGAGGTACCCATGGCAAGAGGGCATTTCGCTCCTATAGAAAGCTTTGCTCCCAAGACAAAGTAACAGACCTTGGGGCATCTCTGGGCTTGGGTGTGGGATGTGAAGGCAGAGAGACTAACATCTCCTAGCCAGTGGAATTCCATTCATATTGGTACTTTTCTCACTCCAGCAGCATGGAACTGAAAACCCTGCTGTCTGTTGGTGGCTGGAATTTTGGAACCCAGGGGTAAGACCTTGTTTTAGTGGCTGAATCAGCCCCAGGTTACTCAGTCTTTTCTAAATTCCAAGGGCTCTGAGTTTCTCTGAAGTGGATGGCCCCTGGCTCTCAGACCTCAGTTTAGACATTTCAAAAATCCTTCTCTGATCAGCTCTTCCTGAACTCTGACTCACCTCCATCATACCTGTTGTTGTATGCCGTCGAGTTGATACCAACTCAGAGTGACCCTACAGGACAGAGCAGAGCTGTCCCTTAGGCTTTCCAAGGCTGTAATCTTTATGGAAGACTGTCACATCTTTCTCCCTTGGAGCGCGTGGTGGATTTGAACAACTGACCTTTCAGTTAGCAGATTGGGCTATCAGAGCTCCTACATCGTAGCTCTTACCACACTGTACTTTAATTGCCTCTTTACCTTCCTCTGTATGAGCTCTTCCAGGGCAGAAACTCTATTTTATTCTCCACTGTCACTACATCACTCACTAAATGTTGAATGAATGACTGAATAACTGAATGTGTGTCCAGGCAAATAGTCAGAAAGCTAAATGACAAGGCAGGGTCTTGAAGGAATTAGTACACTATTTTTTTCTCAAAAAGTGCCCTGTGGGAGAATTTCATTCTTGGGAGAGTCCATGTCAAAACCCATCACTGCCACTAAGATCATGACTCATTAATTCCAGATTCTCTAACAGGGTGACCACTGCTGAGAGCCAATAGACCTACATCCAGTGGGCCATACAGTTTCTGAGGAAGTACAACTTCGATGGGCTGGACATTGATTGGGAGTATCCTAGCAATCATGGCAGCCCAGCAGACACACAGCAACTCTTTACGATCCTGTTGAAGGTGAGTCCCTCTCCTCTTAGTCCAAAGAACTTAGGACCTGGCCCACAATGTGCTAGGGATAAAGTCTCTTTCTATCTGGCGAGAGGTTCTGAGAGAGGCTGAATACACCTCAGCCCAGAGTGTGGCCCTCATCCTTCCTGGCCCAAAGCCTGATTTCTTTAGTACAAGATCAGATCATTCTTTCAGGGAAAACTTACATTGGGCAAGTTAGAGAGACTGGTGCACGATAACATGATGACAGTTAATAGATTTACAGTGAGAAATATAACTGACAAAGGGACTGAAACAGTCATACCCTCTCTATCTCTAGGTACAGATCCACATGGGAAGTAAGATATCCCTCAAATATTTCCTTGGTGAGTGGCATCTACACATGTTGCTCCAGGCTCTGATAAAATCCAGTTGCTGTTCAGTTGACTCTGGCTCATGGTGACCCCCCATGTGTCAGAGTAGAACTGTGCTCCATAGAATTTTCAATAGCTGTTTTTTTTTGGAAGTTGATTGCTAGGCTTTTCTTCTGAGGTACCTGAGGGTAGACTCTCACCTCCAATCTTTTGGTTAGCAGCCAGGCATATTAATCATTTGCCCCACCCAGGGACTCCTCCAGACTCAGATAGATAGGTGGATGTGTGTATTGCCAGGGTAGGGGTACTCCTGTTGCCAGGACCAGATGTAAAATTATTGGGTCTGAGTTCCCTCTTCTCTGGGCAGAACCTGACTGAGCAGAGATGTTTCCTTTGATACTCTTTTATATCCTCTTCTTCCATGACTGGTTTCTAGTTATTAAGTTAATCATGCACATTTTGAATGGCTGAGAGCAATTTTTATCTCATAATATAATCTTTTTTCTGCTCTGGCTATTATTTGTTAATTTTCAAGTTTAGCTCTTGGAGGATAACCAAATTCTCCACATTTCCAGGTTCCTGGGAGACAGCTCTCTGTTGTCCACAGGGACCAACAACAGCTGATAAGAACAAAGAATTCTAAACTGAGCACTCTGAAGCTTTCTTCATAAGAATCGTGACCCTGTCACCTGCTTGCTGGGAACCTCCAACCTGAATCCAGTGTCCTCCATTTCACAGGAAACATATGAGGCTTTTGATCAAGAGGCTTTCCAGAGGAGCAAGCCCAGGCTGCTGATTTCTGCTGCTGTGTTGGCTGGCAAAGGTACCATTGAGACTGCCTACCAGATCCCTGAGATGTCTAAGTAAGTAAACCCCAAGCCGGGGATCCTAGGCTCAGAGTTCAGCAAACCCGAGACCCTCCCCATAGAGTGACTGGAGCCCAGATACCAGTGGCCAATGCTCAGGTACTCAGGATGGAGATGGTTCTACCCCAAAGGAGTAAGATGACCCCAGAGACTGAGGGAGAGGCATGGTAAGCCAGCATGAACCCTGACCTTGTTTCTAAGTCTGTTTCCAAGGCTCTCTGTGGTGAAAGGTTATTTGGAGAAGGTTAGATCTTACACGTCTACAAATCTTGAAGGTCTGAGTGCAGGTATTGATTATGGATTGAGTGTCTTTTATGTACAAGTTGTTGTTGGAATAAGGGTAAGGGTTAATGGAATAAAGAATAATAATACATCTCCCTATGGCATAATCACAAACAACACATTTTGTAGGTTCAGAAGCTTTAGTGGCACAGTGGTTAAGTGATACAGCTGCTATCCAAAAGGTCGGCTGTTCAAATCCACCAGCCGCTCCTTGGAAACCCTCTGGGGTGGTTCTACTCTGTCCTATACGATCTCTATGGATTGAAGTTGACTTGACCTCAATAGGTTAAAAGCTTTTGTGGGGAGTAGGATGGAAAGCCTTATTTCCTTTGGGTCATTTCTCTCCTCCTCTCTCCTTCTCTCCAACTGCCCAAGGTATGCGGACCTCATCAACGCAATGACCTATGACCTAAGGGGCTCCTGAAAAGCCTTCACGGGAGAGGACAGCCTCCTGTTTGCAGAACTCAATGACTAGGGAGTCTACAAATACTTTAATGTGGTGAGTGAGGAAAATAGGTTCAAGACAGCAAGTCCTAGCAGATATCTTCAAAGCAAGTCATGAAACCTCTAATCCAGGACTAAAGGGGAAGCCAAGGAAGTTGGATGGGCTGAATGAAGAAGACAAGTGTTGATCAGAGAGAAAACTAAGAGGCCTGGTTCTTCTCCTCTCTCTTAACCTAGCTCATTTTACCTACTTCCCTGTTCCTATGATTAAGTGTATCAATTTATCTTTTACACCAAAGGAAGTAGAATAGTGTTTGGGATAATCCCAAATATTGGAGAAGTTTTTAAAAATATGATTGTCATTTGTGCTAAAAGTACATTTTATGATCCATTCTATTCCCACTCTTTTTCCTGTTCTCGCCACCATTTTTTTTTATCCCATGAGGTTTATATTTCTAATCTGTATGGCTTAGCCAGCTGTAACAATGTCTGCCTAATGATTAGTAGGTGGTTAAGAGGACTGGATATGATTTCAGTAAAGAATTCAAACAGAGATTTAAAAATTGAAACAGAAAAATCTCCCAGGTGGGCATCTCATGCTCAAATAACTCTGAGCTGTGGCTTTCAGCCAAGTAGGGAGACAAATGATACATGGCTGAATTCCAGTCATGCTCCAAATGCTAAGTCCAGTATGAGGGGAGGAAAGATATGAGAGAACAATTCATTCCCAGTTGACACTGGGCTCTGCTACCTAAACAATGGGCCTATTGACTGAGGATGCCTCTGACACCCATTCTAGAAGGGGGGTGGTGCTCCTTTCCTTTCTGCTGGGTTGGATTGTGGAAGGAGCTTGACAGGATGATGTATCCGCATTTGTCAGGAAATTGTGTAGAAAACCCAGGCTATTCTACCAGCCTTTGGGCATGTGCTAAACTGCTTCCTCATGGTATCACCTCACCTCCTTAACTTGCTTCCAGGAATATGCATTGAACTACTGGAAGAACCAAGGTGTCCCTGCTGAGAAGCTGATGGTGGGCTTTGGTGCTTATGCCCGCACCTTCACTCTCATAAACCCTGCCAACCACATGGCCTGGATGCTCCCACTTCTGGCCCCTGAACAGCCAGGCCGTATACCAAAGTAGGAACTCTCGCCTACTTTGAGGTAAGGGCCTCAGAAGGCCCAGGGAACCAGGGAGATCCATTCTCTCTGTTCCAAAGGATTGAAGACACTTCCATGGAGAAAGAATCCAGACTCTGATTTCTAATAGAGGGTACCCTTTTGATTGGCTGCTTTGAGTGTGTTACTGTGCTTGAGTATGTGGTAGGGATAAAACGTCTTGAAGATCAGCCTTTCAAAGTCTATGTGCATTTTTAATACTAGTGGTAGTTCATATTTACTGAGTGGAAATGGAGAGCCAGGCTCTGTTGTAAAGTGATTTTTATATATCATCTCATTTGCCCTCAAGGTGTTCAAGGTCACAGAGCTAGTAAGAGGCAGAACTGAGTTGAAACCTAAGTTGCCCAGGTTCAGAATCTCAGATCTCAACCATTATGCTCTGCTATCCCCTTGTTAACTCTTCTGAGACAAAAACTCTCTCAAATAAGAACATTTCAAAGGGAAACTGGGCACAAGGCACAAAGAGACTGCTTTGTCCATTGTCACACAGAAGGCTATTGGCAGACACAGGACTGGATTTCATGGATCGACTCTCCATCCAGCCCACACTGCACTGGCTCGCTAGACTGAAAATCAGGGTGAGGAGCTGGATGAAACTGGAATGATGTGTTCTTATTCCCAGCAAAGGGTGTGGTGGCAGCGGTGTATCCCAGGAAGGAAAGGGTGTGTCTTAATCATCTAGTGCTTCTGTAACAGAAATACCACAAGTGGGTGGCTTTAGCAAAAAGAAATTTATTCTCTCACAATCTAGTAGGCTACAAGTCCAAATTCGAGGCTCAGCTCCAGAAGAAGGCTTTCTCTGTCGGCTCTGGAGGTAGATCCTTGTCATCCATCTTCCCTTGTTCTGGGAGAATTTCAGCTCAGGAACCTCAGGTCCAAAGGGCGTGCTCTGCTCCCAGTGCTGCTTCCTTGGTGGTATGGGGTTCCGAACTCTCTGCTTGCTTCCCTTTCCTTTAATCTCTTGGGAGATAAAAGATGGTGCAGGCCACACCCCAGAGAAACTCCCTTTACATTGGTTCAGGGATGTGACCTGGTAAGGGTGTTACGATTCCACCCTAATCCTCTTTAACATAAAATTACAATCACAAAATGGAGGACAACCACGGAACACTGGGAATCATGGCCTAACCAAGTTAATACACACATTTTTGGGAGGAACATAATTCAGTTCATGACAGGGAGGGAAGAGGGAACAGTGACCAGAGCAGAGAGGGGCCCACCTGAGTCATGACTGATTCTCTTTCACCTGCCCCAGATCTGCTCATTCCTGAAAGTAACCAGTGACATGTGGAACACCTCTCAGGAGGTCCCCTACGCCTACAAGGGGAACCAGTGGATTCAGTATGACAACCCCAAGAGCTTTACCCTTAAGGTAAGGCCCTCCACGCCCTTTGTCTGCATGGCTGGGGAGAGGGTTAGGGACCTGCCCTCATGGTGCCCTTGAGCTGCAAGGCACAAAGAGGCTGTTTTGTCCATTGTCACACAGATGGCTACTGGCAGACACAGGGTTGGAATTCCTGGCTCATCTTTCCGTCCAGTGAATGCTGCACTGGCTCACTAGACTGAAAATCAGGTCAGAAGAGCTGGGGTGAGACTCAAACTATGTTTTCTTATTCCTAGCAAAGGGGGTGGTGGCCTTGGTATATAGCAGGAAGGAAAGGGAGGGAAGAGGGAGAGACAGGTTACCAGAGCAGAGAGGGGCCTATCTGAGTCAAGACTGCTCCTCTTGTACCTGCCCCAGGTCTGCTCATTCCTAGAAGACATCTAAGAGAGGCATGGTGAGGTAAGCCAAGGCCCAGGATCCAATGGCCCAGCTACAGAGCCTGGAAATTGGAGCAGCCCCTCCTGTCCTATTTGGTAGCAGTTGGCTTCCTTCCTTCCTTCCCTTCGCTCCTGCACCTTCTCCTCCTCCCATTCCCTGAGACTCTCCTTTGGCTCCCTCACCTGCTCCGTTCTGGTCTTATTCCAACCCTCCTATTTGTCCTTCCTCAGGCATGCATTCTTCCTCCTGCCAAAGGCCACTGCGTAGATCACAGTGTTTCCTTGTTTGCTTACAGCAAATTCCTACGGGTTGTCAAGGAAAGTCAGGAGGCAGATATCCCCTGCGTCTTGAGGCTTCTGCCCACTGGTCTTTACATATTCATGTCTGGAGAGGATATGACTACTGCTTACAAACCTCAGGGCCCTTTCCATCTATGCCTTCATGTCTGGAATCCTCTCTTTGCGCAGACACTTTGCTGTGTAAAGTGTTCTATATCTCTTATGACATCACAGCCAACCCAAGCCCCAGCTCAGACAAGCCTTTTCAGAAGGTTGTTTGTGATTTCAGAGGGCAAAGAAAAAAGGCTGATTGGAGCTTAAGGCCTTCTTTCCCCCTGACTTCTAGTACTAAAATCTTCTGTTGTATAAAAATATGTCCATTGATCCCTGAAAGTTGCTCAGGAAAGCCACTCGCTTTCCCTTCTCCCCATGAGTGGTCATGATCCTTGTCAGCCTGCTGCAGTCACTCACTGCACCTGTGCAAGGACACCTCACAGGCCCCCACCCCTCTCCCCCATGGTGAGTGGTTGCTAAAAAACAGCTTTGGAGGGGTCATTGTCTGGGTCATTGACCCAAATGATTTCATGGGCACTTTCTGTAGACAAGGCAAATACCCTCTCATGAATGCCATCAAATCTGCCCTTGGTGTCTCCACTCCCAGTAAGTAGTGATTGCTGCCTACCAGCCATGACATAACACATCAGATATGGTTAAGAAAGAGGAAAAGACAATCCAGAGCTCCTCCCAGCCTGGCTTCAAGGAATTCTCCCTGCAGATCTTCCACCCATCCAACATGACTGTGGGGGCTGCATTTAGGACCCAGAAAGACAGACCCAGGTAGCCTGCCTCGGGCAGCTGTTGGGTGATGGCCCTACTGAGAGAGGGAGGACCTATCAATATTCCTGAGGGTTGTCCTCTGGGGACCTGCCCAGCGGAGCCTCAATAAAGTGGTCTGAACAGATCAGAGCCTGGGGAGGGGGAGAAAAAACAAATCCATTGCCATTGAGTCGATTCCGATTCATAGCGACCCTATAGGACCTAGTAGAACTGGCTCCTAGGGTTTCCAAAGAGCGCCAGGTGGATTCGAACTGCCGACCTTTTGGTGAACAGCCGTAGCTCTTAACCACTGTGCCACCAGGGTTCAGAAGTGCCTTGTCTCCTATTCCCTACCCGCCCAGTTTCAGCCATTATAAACTTTGCAGAGCAAAGAGGACAAAGCAAGCGAGGGATTAAAAAGTTAAGAGGTGAGGAAAGGGATGGGAAGAAGGAAAAACCTGAAGGTGTCCATCTTGTACCTGCCCAGAAGCAGGAAGCAGAGTTACAGCTGATTTCAGCACACAATTCTGCCCTAGTCCCAAGGGCCAGGGCAAGGGGTGCTGGAAAGCTGGGGAAAAGCTAGTGCTGACCATTGGGCCTTTGTATCAGGTCTGCAGGTTCTTTTAGACTCTGTGTAATCTTCACAGGCACTTTGGGAGACAGATGTTACTAGTCTATTTAAAAAGAATAACATAATTATGCAGCAATTACTATGTTATGTATCATGCACATTGTTATGTATCATGCACATTGTTATATATCTCACACCTACCATCTCCAGGAGACCACGGCCCACTCTTCCTCAAAACAGTCACACTGCTAAAGATGCTGAGCAAGACTGTAGCTCTCAGAGCAAGAAAGCTATGCCCGCTTATTGGGGGAAGTCTGAATTGCACCTTTTCTACAAAACTGGCACCAACAGTGAGCAGAACCTCTGGAGGCTAATCGCCCTTCCTCCTGTCTCACTAGTTGAAGTATGAGGAGGGTGTCTGTAACATCTCAGACAGTCCCGGTTTTCAACTGTTGTTTCCACTATCCCTGTCATTTAGCAACTTTGCTGGTTTTTAAATTTTATTATCAAATGTTTTTATTCTCAGGTGTATTAAAGTTATGTAGAATGGGGTTGGTACACCTGCACTTTATGCTTTCAGTTTCTGCCATGGTCTGTACACAGAATTTTTACTTTAGCACATGGTTAAATCTGAACGTTCACCAGGGTTACGGACTGAATTGTGTCCCTCAAAAATACGTGTTGGAATCTTAATGTCATACCTGTGGATGTACTCCCATTTGGGAATAGGGTTTTCTGTGTTATGTTAAGGAGGCTATATCAGTGAAGGATGTGTCCTAAACCTAATCACTTCTGAGGAATACAAGGAGCAGCGTAGACACAGGGGAAACTCTAGTGGTGCAGTGGCTAACTGCAAAAACTTCTAACCAAAGGATTGGCGGTTCAAATCCACCAGGCCCTCCTTGGAAACTCTATGGGGCAGTTCTACTCTGACCTATAGGGTTGCTGTGAGTCGGAATTGACTTGACAGCAACGGGTTTGATATAGACACAAGGATGAGCCAGCATAGAATGGAAAAGATAGAAGTACACGTGAGGATTGCCAAGAAGCGAAGGAACACTGGGGCTATAGAAACTGAGACAAGGATCTTGTTCCAGAGACAACAGAGAGCTTTCTCCTAGACCCAGTGCCCTGAGTTTTGACTTCTAGCCTCCTAAATTGTGAGAAAATAAATTTCTGTTCCTTATGGTCACTCACTTGTGGTATTTCTGACACAGTAGCACTAGGAAACTAAGACAACCAATGATAACCTATCTCTCTTTTCCTGGCCTTTTCTGAAAATGCTTAAGTTACAGTTCCCTCTCAATGACTGCTTATAGGGTGCTCACTGATAAGCTGAAGTGTGCTGTAATAGAAGCAGCTAGGGACAGCTATCTCCTCTCGTCTCTAGTACTACAAGGGTGGTATTGATGATGCTTCCCCTGCCAGTCCCTTGGCGGACCAACCAGTTGTGCCATGGGCTGAACCATAGCCTGCGAGATGCACAAAACCATCAGGCTACCAGTCAGAGGGCCCAGAAGGATGTGTGGGAAATTATGGGTTAGGAGTATGTGAAACTTGTTCGGGGAATTGGAAGCCAAACAGGCCTACCGCTGAGCTTATAGAGGGTAGTCTGAATGTACTTGGTACAAGAGTTTTGTCATTTATTGTGTGGTTCAAATCTGCCACCCCTTATTTTATTGTTTGGCAACACTTCTTATTTTTTAAGTGTACTCTTGTCAGCAATGAGCTCAAGAAAATAAAAGTGCCTACACAATGAAAAATTAAGCACACTGACTTCCCATTTTCCGAGAAAGTTGATAATGAACGTGTAAGTTTCATGAGATATATACCACTCCCCATGGGCACTGTTTGATGCTACGTGAAAACCAGACAACACAAATCTGCTGAATAAACATCGCATCTACTTCAAAAGCAGTAATTATTTTAAGTGGATTTTGCCTAAAGAGGATGATTTAACAAAGGTGGGTGCCAAAGGTGTTCTTCATATCACTCAGTGAAGCGTAAATTTCATTTAGATAGATCAAATGGCTGACGTTCCAAATGAATTTCTCTCTTTTTCTTTTCCAAGTTTTGTGTATGGGTGTGTTTGTGTATAGGAACAAAACTGAAGCAATAGCCAACTTCACAAGCTTTTAAATAATATCAAATGTATATCCATGTCATCGGATGCTTCAGACAGAATATCAGATAAGTTCATTCTAATCATGGTTGGATTTTTTTATCCAGTTCCTGAAATTGAAGCAAAGCTTTTGGTGGTTTATGCCATCAAAAATGAAACATTTGATATTGTCATAAATGATACTGTAAATTCAGTAAGAAAGCACATTGAAAATTAAAAATTACTTTTGAGATGATAGTATGAATTCAAATATTGATGGGGCACAATATGTCAAAACAGTGTTTTTTCCAAATTAAAAAAAAAAAAACTTACAAAGCAGAAATGTCCTTGGAATTGATTGTGGGTCACAAATCATTCACGAATACATGCAAAGAAATTGTGATATTCTATTATTCAAAATAAAGGCTGTTAAAATTTTAAATATTTTTATATACACAGGGTAACTAATGTATGTAACTTTTTTGACAAAGCTGATGTTGACTATTACGTGTATATAAAAATATTCTGTAATGAATCTGAGTGTCTCATTATGATATTAAATTTTTTTAAAAATACATACATCTTCTAAATTTTGGTTGAATTTTATTCAAAATCCATTGTAAATCTTTAGTCAAAATATTCAATGAATGAAGCATGAAAAAATTTTAACTTTTGAAATGTTTGTAAGAGAAGAACTTTTAAACATTTCCTTTGGAAATAATTGAGCAAATCAAGGGAGGAGAGCTCAAATACTATACAATATAATTTTGAAATTCTGTAATTATACTTTGGAATATTTCAATTTGTGGGAAGAATTTTTTCAGCTACAATTTTAATTAGATAAATTTATTTTCTATCTCAGAATGGAAAGAAACTGAAGAGTTCTCTGATTTAGCACCATCTTAATTTGATGAAGCATTCAAAAGAGTCATAAACTCAGTTAACTTGATAAATTTTGCCTTATGAAGGTTATTTGATAAAAAAAATGTGCTCTGGGTAGAGGCAAAAAGACAGAATCTGTGAAAATACTTGAGTTGAAATATTTAAACATTTTAATAGAAGAAAATCAGAATCAAAGATATCCCCCACTTAGCAGAATTTGCTCTGAACATTTGTAGGGAAAGTATTTCCCAATTAAAATTTCTCCATGAAAAGTTTCTGATCTACAAAGAAAAATCAGTAGAAGATATCAGCCCTTTTAAATTGATTAACCATGAAAAACAGCTTAGAAAATTGCAGACACTATTATGAAAATAATATCAAAAAATAAAAACATATTGAAAAAACTCCATTCTTGAGAAAACTGTCAGTGGCATAGTTGTAGAAATACGGCCAAGAAACTGATTAAAGTATATGAATATATAGCAAGAATAATTATTCAGAATTATTTTATTTTGCTTAGTGTACAGGTATATATTTTATACGTCAGAAAAATATTTTTGAAAATACTTTTAATAGTACTATTTTATAAATCCATTAGTATAATAAAAGTTAGTCAATAAAAAATAAATACTTCCAAAATGAAAAACCTTATTTTTGATGCACTTTTTTACTCTCACATGTGTCCAAGTTTTGGAGAAGGGGCCCTCAGCTGTGATCAAATATTTCATTATATATTCAATGTTCTCATAAACAGTCAGCATAAAACAGGAACCCAGATTTGCACGAAGTGCTGGCCCAGTCATTTTGTAAGCTAGCTACAAAAAGAGAACTTGAACTTAGCTTCTTGTGGATTTTTACCTATTTTGCATATCTGGCCCTAGAACAGGAGCCTGCCTAGCTCCTCCACCCTGGGTTTCCCCAGATTGCACTGTGACCCATGTGGCTTGCATGTTAGTTATTTGTACAAGTGTCTGGGCCATTAACGTCTTCATCTTGAGTCTCCTGCCACCGTGGTGAGGGCTCCTTATCTCATTTCCTTGGCTGGGCAGGAAAGAAGACTGGCAAGATCACCTTTGTTATTCCCCCAGTCCCCTTTCTGTGAATATATTTATTTAACAAGCAAATACACAGCTCCTCTATGAGCAGTCCAGTCCTGGGCACTTTATAATCAACAACTCATTAAATATTTGTAACCATTCCATGAGGTAGTCATGCTTATTACGTCCACTTTGTTGTTGTTCCTTTCTGTGGAGTCACTTCCAACTCATGGTGACCCCATGTGTCAAAGTAGAACTGTGCTCCATAGGGTTTTCAAGGCTGTGACCTTTCGGTAGCAGATTGCCAAGCCTATCTTCCGAGGTGCCTCTGGGTGTGCTCCCAACATCAGTCTTTGGACTAGTAGTCCTGGAGTGCTTAACCGTTTTCCCCACCCAGGGACTCCTTTACAGATGAGGAAATTGTGGCACAGAAAGCCTAAGAGACTCGCCAAGGGTCATACAGCTCGAAAATTGAGACTCAAAGCAGGGAGTCTGGTTCCGGGTGTCTGTGATCTTATCCCACACTCTGCTGTTCTCTGAGCCCAACTACACCAGATCACTCCTCATACCCAGCCCAGTCACTAGCCTTTGGATCTTACTCTGAAGGGAGAGGAAAGGAGAGTGAAGCAGGACAGACGGCACCATCTGATGTTTCAAGAGCCCCTCTGTGACTTCAATACCCACTCCATCCAAGACCTTGGAGCCAGGACGCCGTCCCTAATGTCTGGTTCACCCACCGCGGCCCAGAGGCGGTGCGGAGAGGACAGAGCATTGCCCGCAGGTGGCGACAGACCCGCGCGTCCCAGGAGGGCCAGGGCAGGAAGGTCCTGGAACCATTCGCACCCGTACCCTCTGTGCGGGACCGCGACTGCGACTGTAGCTGACTGGAGGCAACCCCTTTCCCCCAGTGGGACTGGTCCTCAGCCAGCGCGACGCCACGCAGGTGCAGGGCGAGCGCGCGCGCTGGAGCCTCGGCGCTCCCTCCCGTTTCCGCCCCTTTTCATCCTTCTTCCCTGGTGGCATAATGGTTAAGTGCTATGGATGTTAACCAAAGGATCGGCAGTTCGAATCCGCTAGGCGCTCCTTGGAAACTCTGTGGGGCAGTTATATTCTGTCCTATAGGGTCGCTATGAGTCGGAATCGACTCGATGGCACTGGGTTTGGCTTGGTTTGGTTTGGTTTCCCTCTCTTAGGCGGCGCTATGGATGGCCAGGTGGAGGAGAGCAGAGCTGAAGTGACCAGAAAGAGGCGCCGAAATCTCCAATTAGGTGATGAGGGGAACGCAAGCCGCCTGTTTACTGGCCCTCAAGGACAGGATCCGACCGAGTAGGGCGGGCCCAGGGAGGAAACCCCCAGCCTTTTTCCCTGAAGGAGGGACTTACTCTCGGGGCGATTGACGGTCAAGTGATACTC
This sequence comes from Elephas maximus indicus, assembly GCF_024166365.1. NCBI lineage: Eukaryota > Metazoa > Chordata > Mammalia > Proboscidea > Elephantidae > Elephas > Elephas maximus. The sequence goes on along the minus strand of NC_064821.1, from coordinate 169,684,018 downwards.
AGCGCGTTGGAGATGTCCGGGATCAGCGCCTTCTGCAATCTACGATTCTCATAACTACCCCCTTCCCTCACCGCTGAAGGTTGACAGAGACTTTCAAAAACTGGCTCTGGCGGGGCATGTGACATCCCTCAGGCGCTTTGAGCTGTTAAGAAAGACAAATGCAGGCCAGAATCCAACGGAAAGAGTGCATAGGATCCTTCAGGCACAGAGCCGGCTGGACGGAGCGCTCCACTCAGGACTGGGAAACTCGCCAGGGGAGTGCAGGCCGCCACAGGCACCGGCTGCTTCCCCCCAACTCACTTTCTCCACCAGGCTGTGGCCAGGGACAGGGGATGGGGAAGGCTCCACCATTCCCAGCAACACGGGGCAGATGGGTGATGCCCAGGGTCTTCAAACCTCCCCTTCAAGAAGCTCTAGATGCCCATATGGCAGGTGGGCAAGTCTTTGGAACCGGACATCCAGAATTAGCCCACTATTTTCTCACATTGAAGGTCACTTCTCCACTCTCGTTCTATATCTTTTTTTATTGCTCTGGGAGTCACCGTTTGGATCTGACTGGTGACTCCTCCATCAGCTAGGGCAACATTTCTCAAAACGAGTTCCAAGTAATACTAGTGTTCCACAAGCTAGTAATACATCAAAGAGATTTTGGGAAATGCTATCCTATACTGTACTCTTGCTATGTATGGGCCACAAATTTGGTTCTATATTTCTGGTAGCCAATGACAAATGGGAAATGAAATTAGTCACACAATTTATAATGTCCAGAAAATCAGAACAAATAAGACACGTACAAATCTTCTAGACTCTAAGACCAGAAATATACTCCCCTCCAGGACTTTCATAAAGAGAACACTGTAATGTAAGAATCACCATCCTTACAGTAGACACAAAGACCTATTTCATAAGGATGTTCCCTATAACATCCCTCAAAAGAAAGAAAGAGTGTTTTAAGTCCAAAACGCAATCAGTCAGAGCAATTCATGGGGAACCCGTAAAATAAGATACGGTTTTTAGCTCTCTGCTGGCCTCTCTAGAGCTGTGCTGTCCAGTACAGTAGCCACTAGCCACAGATGGCTACTGAGCATTTGAAAGGTGGCCAGTACAAACTGAAATGTGTTCTAAGTGTTGAAATACATACAAGATTTTGAAGACTTAGAAAGAAAGAAAGAAAAAATACCTGGATAGTTTTATATAGATTGCGTGTTGAAATGATATTTTAGATAGATCAGGTTAAATTAAAAATATTAATTTTACCTGTTTCTGTTTTTTACTTGGCCATTAAAAAATTTAGGTTACATATGTGACTCACATTACCTTTCTCTTGGACAGGGCTGCAATGTTTCCTGCACTGTATACTCTAAGATATGAATAAATATACATATCAATAGTTCAAGAATTTGAGAAACATTGCCTACTATAGCTCCTTCCAGGAGTGTTTTGCAGGATGGTAATACGAGAGCCTTGGAAAAAATTTCCTGCATTAAACATAATTGGGAAATGCCAGGTTAAGCATAAAGGACTTCTCAGAACTCTCAATATAAGGTAAATTATGATTTTCCAAGAAAGCATTTCTCCAACATATTCAACCAGGGAACCCTTTTCGTAATGAAGACCCATTAACACAATTCTGAAGGACAGTTTAGGGAGCAGTGGACTAGGGGATAAAGCTTGCAGGCCTTACTCTGGCACATAAATCTCATCGCGCTCTGGTTGTGGTTTAGCGCTCCAGCCTTTTCTCTTGCCTTTTCGCTCCAACTAATATCTAGACTAGTATTTCACCAGTAAGGCCTTACCCAGACTTATAAATCAAATCCCTTGAAGCCACCTTTTTGTGTCAGTTAATTTTTGTTCCTAAAAAACAGCCCTGAGATACAGTGGCTTAAAACAACAACAATTTATTTAGCTCACCATTCTGCAGCCAGCAACTTGGGCTGAGATTAGCTGGTACGTCTTGGTGGGGCTTACTCTTGCATAGAGATGCATACATACAGATCAACCAGATGACTCTGCTTTTGGGGATTGCCTGGCTGTGAGGTAGGGCCACATGTTTCTCATCATTCAGCAGACTGCCCCGTTTACTTGGCAGTCAGCATTCCAAGAGTGTGAGAGCAAAAGCTTGGAACTTACACATTCTATTAGTTAAGCAAGGAGCCCTGGTGGTTCAGCGGTTAAGCCTTGACTGCTACACGAAAAGTTGATGGTTCAAACCCACTAGCCGCTCTGCGGGAGAAAAATGTGGCAGTCTGCTTGCTCCGTAGGGTTTCCAAGGCTATAATCTTTATGGAAGCAGGCTGCCACATCTTTCTTCTGTGCCATAAAGATTACAGCCTTGGAAAGCATGTGGGACAGTTCTACTCTGTCCTATAGGGTCACTATGAGTAGGAATCAACTCCGTGGCAATGGGTTATAAGCAAATAACAAGGCCATTTCAGATCCAAGGGGTGGAGAGCCTCCACCTCTTGATGTAAGAAGCTAAAAAGTATTATGGCCATTTTTACAAGCTTCCACATTTGTCCTGTAGTCTCATTTTCAAAATAACCCCATTTCTTGTACTTTACATGCACAGAAGCACAGTTTTGTATCTTGCTTTCTTTCACTTTCTCAGATACCTTCCTATCTTATCAACGTATCAGAGCTACTTTATTCTCTTTTATGGTGACTCTTCACTTTATCACTTTGCTGAACTTCCCTTGCTCCCCTCTCTCCATTGTTTTTACCATACCTCAACATTAAATGTTGGCTATTCTGGAAACAATCTTTTCCAATTAAAAAAAAAAAATGTTCTCCCTATCTCTGATCATCTATTTCCTTTGGAATCCATAAATCCAAACGCATTGCTGCCCACTTCTCAAGCAGGATTCCTTTTCTACTTGCTTTAATAGTTACTCTGGACTAACTTCTCCTAGAGTACTTAATTCACCAGATCATAATTTTCTATTTGTTTATCTGTTTTCACCAATGATGGTGAGCCCTATGTCTTATTTACTCATGCAGCTAAGCAACCACACTGTTCCTAACACAAGGTAGACATTCATTAGGTAATTGTCAAATAAACAAATGAACATTAATGAATAAATTGTTTGATATAGATGCATTTCCATGGTATTTACTGTAGGCTATAGCATCTGGTGGAAACCCTGGTGGTGTAGCAGTTAAGTGCTATGGCTGCTAACCAAGAGATCGGCAGTTCAAATCTGCCAGGCGCTCCTTGGAAACTCTATGGGGCAGTTCTACTCTGTTCTATAGGGTCACTATGAGTTGAAATTGACTCCATGGCAGTGGGTATAGCATCTGGCTGTAAGTTTACAGGGAACAAGGACTTTGCCTCCTCCCTTCCAGCTTCTGACATACCTCTTACTGGAAGGATGCCTCCTTTTAATACCTCCTACCTGGTTGGTTTTTAAAGGAAGTATCCTTCCAGTAAAAGGTGAGTCACAGCTGGAAGGAAGAAAGGGAGAGGGCGAAGTCCCTGTCCCCTGTAAGCTTATGGTCAGATGCTGTTGCCTATGGTAAATATTATGGGAGTGTAACTGTATCAAACTATTTATTCATTAATCTTCATTCATTTATTTAACAATCACCTAATGAATGCCTACCTTGTGTTAGGAACCATGTGGGTGCTCCTACCTGGTTTCCTGAGGAGCCCTGGGTAGTGCAGTGGTTAAAGCACTCAGCTGCTAACTGAAAGGTTGGCTGTTCAAACCCACCAGCCACTCTCTGGAAGAAAGATGTGGCAGTTTGCTTTCATAAAGATTGTTGTTGTTTGATGCCGTCGAGTCAGTTCCAACTCATAGCAATCCTATGTACCACAGAACGAAACACTGCCCCGTCCCGTGCCATCCTCACAATAGTTGTTATATTTGAGCCCATTGTTGCAGCCACTGCTTTAATCCATCTCATCGAGGGTGTTCCTCTTTTCCACTGACCCTCTACTTTACCAAGCATGATGTCCTTCTCCAGGGACTTGTCCCTCCTGATAACATGTCCAAATTACGCGAGATGAAGTCTCACCATACTCGCTACCAAGGAGCACTCTGGCTATATTTCTTCCAAAACAGACTTGTTTGTTCTTCTGGCAGTCTACGGTATATTCAATATTCTTTGCTAACACTGTAATTCAAAGGCATCAGTTCTTTTGCCTTCCTTATTTGTTGTCAGCTTTCACATGCATATGAGGTGATTGAAAATATCATGGCTTGGGTCAGGCACACCTTAATCCTCAAGGTGACATCTTTGCTTTCTAACACTTCAAAGAGGTCTTTTGCAGCAAATTTGGCCAATGCAATGCATCATTTGATTTCCTGACTGCTGCTTCCATGGGTGTTGATTGTGGATCCAAGTAAAATGAAATCCTTGGCAACTTCAGTCTTTTCTCCATTTAGCATGATGTTGCTTGTTGGTCCAGTTGTGATGATTTTTATATTCTTATGTTGAGGTGCAATTCATACTGAAGGTTGTTGTCTTTGGGCTTCATCAGTAAGTACTTCAAGTCCTCTTTGCTTTCAGCAAGCAAGGTAGTGTCATCTACATATCGAAGGTTGTTATGAGTCTTCTACCAATTCTGGTGTCATATTCCTCTTCATATAGTCCAACTTCTTGGATTATTTTCTCAGCCTACAGTTTGGATAAGTAAGGTGAAAGAATGCAACCTGACTCACACATTTCTTGATCGAAACCATGCAGTGTCCACTTGTCTGTTCAAATAATTGCCTCTTGGCCCATGTACAGGTTCCATGTGAACACAATTAAGTGTTCTAGAATTCCCATTCTTTGCAATGTTGTCCATAATTTGTTATGATCCACTGAGTCTAATGCCTTTGCACAGTCAGTAAAACACAGGTCAACATCTTCCTGGTAGTCTCTGTTTTAGCCAAGGTCCATCTGACATAGGCAATGATATTCCTGGTTCCAGTACTCTTCTGAATCTGGCTTGAATTTCTGGCAGTTCCCTGCAAATGTACTGCTGTAACTGCTTTTGAATGATCTACAGCAAAATTTACTTGTGTGTGATACTAATGATATAGTTCAATAATTTCCGTATTCTATTGGATCACCTTTCTTTGGAATGGGCACAAATTTCTTGGCACAGAAAAGTGAGTACCTCCAGTGCCGCATCCGTTTATTGAAACATGTCAGTTGGTATTCCGTCAATTCCTGGAGGCTTGTTTTTCATCAATGCCTTCAGTGCAGCTTGGACTTTTCCTTCAATAACATCAGTTCTTGATCATATGCTACCTCCAGAAATGGTTGAACGTTGACCAATTCTTTTTGTTGTAGTGACTATGTATTCCTTCCATCTACTTTTTGATGCTCCCAGTGTCGTTCAGTATTTTGTCCATATAATCCTTCAAAATTGCAACTTGAGGCTTGAATCTTTTCTTCATTTCTTTCAGCTTCAAAAATGCTGAGCATGCTCTTCCCTTTTGGTTTTCTAACTCCAGGTCTTTGCACATTTCTTTACAATATTTTGCTTTGTCTTCTTGAGCCACCCTTTGAAATCTTCTGTTTGGCTCTTTTACTTCATCATTTCCTTCATTCTCTTTAGCTACTCTACATTCAAAAGCAAGTTTCAGAGTCTCCTCTGCTATCCACTTTCATTTTTTCTTTCTTTTTAAAGACTTTTTGCTTTCTTCATGTATGCAGTCCTTGATGTCTTCCCACAACTTGTCTGGTCTTCGGTCATTAGTGTTCAATGCATCAAATCTATTCTTGATATGGTCTTGAAATGCAGGTGGGATATGCTCAAGTTTGTATCTTGACTCTCGTGTACTTGTTTTAATTTTCTTTAACTTCAGCCTGAACTTGCATATGAACAATTGATTGTCCGTTCTACAGTCAGCCTCTGGCCATGTTCTGACTGATGATATCGAGCTTTTCCATCCTGTCTTTCCACAAATGTAGTCAATTTTATTCCTGTGTTTCCCATCCAGTGAAGCCCACATATATAGTAGCCATTTATGTTGTTGAAAAAAGGTATTTGCAACAAAGAAGTCATTGGTCTTGCAAAATTCTATCATGCGATCTCTGGCATAGTTTCTATCACCGAGGCTATATTTTCCAACTATCAACCCTTCTGCATTTTCAACTCTCACATTTCAATCACCAGTAATTATCAATGCATCTTGATTGTGTGTTTGGTTAATTTCAGACTACAGAAGTTGGAAAAATCTTCAATTGCCTTATCTTTGGCATTAGAGGTTGGTGCGTAAATTTGAGTAATAGTCTTATTAACTGGTCTTCCTTGTAGCTGTATGGATATTATCCTATCACTGGCAGCATTGTACTTCAGTATAGATCTTAAAATGTTCTTTTTGACGATGAACACAACACCATTCCTCTTCAGTTTTTCATCCCAGTGCAGTAGGTATGATTACTGATTCAAAATGGCCAATACCAGTCCATTTCAGCTCACTAATGCCTAGGATATCAATCTCTCTTAGTTATATAGTGTAGCTATAGCAGAAATACCACAAGCGGATGGTTTTAACAAACAGAAGTTTATTCCCTCTAGGAGGCTGGAAGTCTGAATTCAGGGCACCAGCTCCAGGAGGAAGGCTTTCTCTCTCTGTTGGCTCTGGAGGAAGGTCCTTGTCATAAATCTTCATCTGGTCTAGAAGCTTCTCAACACAGGGACTTCAGGTCCAAAGGATGTGCTCTGTTCTTGGCACTACTTTCTTGGTGGTATGAGGTGTCTCTGTCTTTCTGCTTGTCTCTCTCTTTTATATGCCAAAAGAAACTGATTCAAGATACAACCTAATCTTATAGATTGAGTCCTGCTCTATTAACAGCATAGAAGTTTGGATTTACAACATGTAAAATAATCACATCAGATGACAAAATGGTGGACAATCACAATACTGGGAATCATGGCCTAGCCAAGATGACACATTTTGGGGGGACACAGTTCAATCTATAGCATGATATAACATTATATCAGACAGTGTTCTGCTGCTATTGATAAGGTTTTTACTGGCCAATTTTTTTCAGAAGTAGACTGCCAGGACCTTCTTCCCATTCTGTCTCAGCTTGGAAGCTCAGCTGAAACCTGTCCATCAAATGTGACCCTGCTGGTATTTGAAATACCGGTGGCAAAGCTTCCAGAATCACAGCAACATGCAAGCCACCACAGTATGACAAACAGACGGGTCTGTAAAGATGACAGCCTTGGAAATGCTATGGAGCAGTTCTACTCCGTCATATAGGGTTGCCTGAGTCAAATGGGTTTTGCTTGACTTTTTTTGGACTTTATTTCCTATGTGCTAATTCCTATAGCTCTCAGCTTTCTTGTGTGTATATCTATGAGTTCCACCTGTTAGAAGCTGTCTCTTCATTAGAGTATTTCTCTTTTGTATGTACTTTATGTGATGAGAGCTTTCTGGAAACAAGGGCTGCTGCCTCTTCACTCCTTCATGTACATTTGAAAAGAATGTGGTTGTGCAACTGTAGCTACATTGTTTAGTATGTCAATTAGGTCAAATTTATTAATAATGTGCTCAGATCTAGACAGTAACTGAAAATTCTCTTTGTTCTATCTGTTACTGCAGAGATACTCTAATGTCCCTTTTTTATCTTTAGTGATGCTTCTTATCTTGAAGTCAACTTTGTCTGATATTAGTATAGCTACCCAAACTTCCTTTAGGTTACTGCTTGGGTGATGTATTTTTTCCATTCTTTTACTTCTGTCTTTATATATCCTAGTGGTATATTTCTTATAAGCAACAAATAATAGAGTGCTTTTTAAAAAATATAAAAATTTGGCAATCTTTGGCTTAAAACTAGACCATTTAGCCCATTTGGATTTAATGTAATTACTGGTATAATTGGGTTTAAATGTACATTCCTATGATGTGCTTCCTTTTTGTCCAACATGGCTTATATTACGTTTTGTCCCCTTTTTTAAAAGAGAAGCAATTGTGAAAGAGAAGGAAAGGAGAATCTTTAAATTGCAGACTAGTTTTCAGCCACATAAATTCTAGCAAAGAATACTTACAAGTTTTGAGAATCTGAACATTTATTCTATTTATTATCTATTTGTTATTTATTAAAATCATCCATGTGTTCACATACCCCTTGGAAATTCTCTTGTATCTCTCCCTACTGCCAGTTGCTATCGAGTTGACTGACTTGTTGTGACCCCACATGTTTCAAAGCAGAATTGAGCTCCATGGGATTTTCAATGACTGTGATCTTTCAGAAGTAGATGACAAGGGCTCTCTTCTGAATGCCTCTGGGTGGATTCAAACTGCCAACCTTTCCATTAGTAGCCAAGTGATTAACAGTTTACACGACCCAAGGACTTCTTCGTATCCACAGAGGTCAAGTAAACCCCAGATTAGACTATAAGGATTCAAATGAGAATGGCAATGAGGTGAGGTCTGAGATATAAAGCCAAATCACGTAGGCCTCATTCGATGTGAAACAGAGTATGGACTCAATTCCAAACCCAAAGGAAAGCCTGGGGAAAAAAAATTTTTTTTAATTAATTTTTATTAAGCTTCAAGTGAACATTTACCATTCCAATCAGTCTGTCACATATAAGTTTACATACATCTTACTCCCTTCTCCCACTTGCTCTCCCCCATTGAGTCAGCCCTTTCAGTCTCTCGTTTCGTGCCAATTTTGCCGTCTTCCCTCTTTCTCTATCTTCCCATCCCCCCTCCAGTCAAGAGTTGCCAACACACTCTCCAGTGTCCACCTGATTCAATTAGCTCACTCTTCATCAGCATCTCTCTCCCCCTTGCTGACCAGTCCTTTTCATGCCTGATGAGTTGTCTTCGGGGATGGTTCCTGTCCTGTGTCATCAGAAGGTCTGGGGAGCATTGCCTCCGGGATTCCTCTAGTCGCAGTCATACCATTAAGTATGGTCTTTTCATGAGAATTTGGGGTCTGTATCCCATTGGTCTCCTGCTCCCTCAGGAGTTGTCTGTTGTGCTCCCTGACAGGGCAGACATCGATTGTGGCTGGGCACCAACTAGTTCTTCTGGTCTCAGGATAATGTAGGTCTCTGGTTCATGTGGCCCTTTCTGTCTCTTGGGTTCTTAGTTGTCGTGTGACCTTGGTGTTCTTCCTTTGCCTTTGCTCCAGGTGGGTTGAGACCAATTGATGTATCTTAGATGGCCGCTTGTTGGCATTTAGGACCCCAGACGCCACATTTCAAAGTGGGATGCAGAATGTTTTCATAATAGAATTGTTTTGCCCATTGACTTAGAAGTCCCCTCAAACCATGTTTCCCAGACCCCAGCCCCTGCTCCTCTGACCTTTGAAGCTTTCATTTTATCCCAGAAACCTCTTTGCTTTTAGTCCAGTCCAATTAGACTGACCTTCCTTGTATCGAGTGTTGTCTTTCCCTTCACCCAAAGCAATTCTTCTCTACTGATTGATCAATAAAAAACCCCCTCCCTCCCTCCCTCCCCCCTTTGTAACCACAAAAGTATGTGTTCTTCTCCGTTTTTACTATTTCTCAAGATCTTATAATGGTGGTCTTATACAATATTTGTCCTTTTGCCTCTGACACATTTCACTCAGCGTAATGCCTTCCAGATTCCTCCATGTTATGAAATGTTTCAGAGATTCGTCACTGTTCTTTATCAATGCCTAGTATTCCATTGTGTGAATATACCACAATTTATTTACCCATTCATCCATTGACGGACATCTTGGTTGCTTCCAGCTTTTTGCTATTGTAAACAGAGCTGCAATAAACATGGGTGTGCATATATCTGTTTGTGTGAAGGCTCTTGTATCTCTAGGGTATATTCCGAGGAGTGGGATTTCTGGGTTGTATGGTAGTTCTATTTCTAACTGTTTAAGATAACGCCAGATGGATTTCCAAAGTGGTTGTACCATTTTACAATCCCACCAGCAGTGTATGAGAGTTCCAATCTCTCCGCAGCCTCTCCAACATTTAATTTTGTGTTTTTTGGATTAATGCCAGTCTAGTTGGTGTGAGATGGGATCTCATCGTAGTTTTAATTTGCATTTCTCTCATGGCTAATGATCGAGAGCATTTTCTCATGTGTCTGTTGGCTGCCTGAATATCTTCTTTAGTGAAATGTGTGTTCGTATCCTTTGCCCACTTCTTGATTGGGTTGTTTGTCTTTTTTTGTTTTTTGTTTTTTTTAATAACTTTTATTAAGCTTCAAGTGAACGTTTACAAATCCAATCAGTCTGTCACATATAAGTTTACATACATCTCACTCCCTACTCCCACTTGCTCTCCCCGTCTTGAGTCAGCCCTTTCAGTCTCTCCTTTCTTGACAATTTTGCCGGCTTCCCTCTCTCTCTATCCTCCCATCCCCCCTCCAGACAAGAGTTGCCAACACAATCTCAAGTGTCCACCTGATATAATTAGCTCACTCTTCATCAGCGTCTCTCTCCCACCCGCTGACCAGTCCCTTTCATGTCTGATGAGTTGTCTTTGGGGATGGTTCCTGTCCTGTGCCAACAGAAGGTCTGGGGAGCATGGCCGCCGGGATTCCTCTAGTCTCAGTCAGACCATTAAGTTTGGTCTTTTCATGAGAATTTGGGGTCTGTATCCCACTGATCTCCTGCTCCCTCAGGGCTCCTCTGCTGTGCTCCCTGTCAGGGCAGTCATCGATTGTGGCCGGGCACCAACTAGTTCTTCTGGTCTCAGGATGGTGTAGGTCTCTGGTTCATGTGGCCCTTTCTGTCTCTTGGGCTCTTAGTTGTCGTGTGGCCTTGGTGTTCTTCATTTTCCTTTGCTCCAGGTGGGTTGAGACCAATTGATGCATCTTAGATGGCCGCTTGTTAGCATTTAAGACCCCAGACGCCACATTTCAAAGTGGGATGCAGAATGATTTCATAATAGAATTATTTTGCCAATTGACTTAGAAGTCCCCGCAAACCATGTTCCCCAGACCCCCGCCCTTGCTCCGCTGACCTTTGAAGCATTCATTTTATCCCAGAAACTTCTCTGCTTTTGGTCCAGTCCAATTGAGCTGACCTTCCATCTATTGAGTGTTGTCTTTCCCTTCACCTAAAGCAGTTCTTATCTACTGATTAATCAGTAAAAAAACCCTCTCCCACCCTCCCTCCCTCCCCGCCTCGTAACCACAAAAGTATGTGTTCTTCTCAGGTTTACTATTTCTCAAGATCTTATAATAGTGGTCTTATACAATATTTGTCCTTTTGCCTCTGACTAATTTCGCTCAGCATAATGCCTTCCAGGTTCCTCCATGTTATGAAATGTTTCACAGATTCGTCACTGTTCTTTATCGATGCCTAGTATTCCATTGTGTGAATATACCACAATTTATTTACCCATTCATCCATTGACGGACATCTTGGTTGCTTCCAGCTTTTTGCTATTGTAAACAGAGCTGCAATAAACATGGGTGTACATATATCTGTTTGTGTGAAGGCTCTTGTATCTCTAGGGTATATTCCGAGGAGTGGGATTTCTGGGTTGTATGGTAGTTCTATTTCTAACTGTTTAAGATAACGCCAGATGGATTTCCAAAGTGGTTGTACCATTTTACAATCCCACCAGCAGTGTATGAGAGTTCCAATCTCTCCGCAGCCTCTCCAACATTTATTATTTTGTGTTTTTTGGATTAATGCCAGTCTAGTTGGTGTGAGATGGAATCTCATCGTAGTTTTAATTTGCATTTCTCTCATGGCTAATGATCGAGAGCATTTTCTCATGTGTCTGTTGGCTGCCTGAATATCTTCTTTAGTGAAATGTGTGTTCATATCCTTTGCCGACTTCTTGATTGGGTTGTTTGTCTTTTTGTGGTTGAGTTTTGACAGAATCATGTAGATTTTAGAGATCAGGCGCTGGTCGGAGATGTCATAGCTGAATATTCTTTCCTAGTCTGTAGGTGGTCTTTTTACTCTTTTGGTGAAGTCTTTAGATGAGCATAGGTGTTTGATTTTTAGGAGCTCCCAGTTATCTGGTTTCTCTTCATAATTTTTGGTAATGTTTTGTATTCTGTTTATGCCCTGTATTAGGGTTCCTAGGGTTGATCCTATTTTTTCTTCCATGATCTTTATCGTTTTAGTCTTTATTTTTAGGTCTTTGATCCACTTGGAGTTAGTTTTTGTGCATGGTGTGAGGTATGGGTCCTGTTTCATTCTTTTCCAAATGGATATCCAGTTATGCCAGCACCATTTGTTAAAAAGACTATCTTTTCCCCAATTAACTGACACTGGGCCTTTGTCAAATATCAGCTGCTCATACATGGATGGATTTATATCTGGGTTCTCAATTCTGTTCCATTGGTCTATGTGCCTGTTGTTGTACCAGTACCAGGCTGTTTTGACTACTGTGGCTGTATAATAGGTTCTGAAATCAGGTAGAGTGAGGCCTCCCACTTTCTTCTTCTTCTTCAGTAATGCTTTACTTATCCAGGGGTTCTTTCCCTTCCATATGAAATTAGTGATTTGTTTCTCTATCCCCTTAAAATATGACATTGGTATTTGGATTGGAAGTGCGTTATATGTATAGATGGCTTTTGGTAGAATAGACATTTTTACTATGTTAAGTCTTCCTATCCATGAGAAAGGTATGTTTTTCCACTTAAGTATGTCCTTTTGAATTTCTTGTAGCAGAGTTTTATAGTTTTCTTTGTATAGGTCTTTTAGATCCTTGGTAAGACTTATTCCTAAGTATTTTATCTTCTTGGGGGCTACTGTGAATGGTATTGATTTGGTTATTTCCTCTTCGGTGTTCTTTTTGTTGATGTAGAGGAATCCAAGTGATTTTTGTATGTTTATTTTATAACCTGAGACTCTTCCAAACTCTTCTATTAGTTTCAATAGTTTTCTGGAGGATTCCTTAGGGTTTTCCATGTATACGATCATGTCATCAGCAAATAGTGATAGCTTTACTTCCTCTTTGCCAATCTGGATACCCTTTATTTCTTTGTCTAGCCTAATTGCCCTGGCTAGGACTTCAAGTACGATGTTGAATAAGAGCGGTGATAAAGGGCATCCTTGTCTGGTTCCCGTTCTCAAGGGAAATACTTTCAGGTTCTCTCCATTTAGAGTGATATTGGCTGTTGGCTTTGCATAGATGCCCTTTATTATGTTGAGGAATTTCCCTTCAATTCCTATTTTGGTAAGAGTTTTTATCATAAATGGGTGTTGGACTTTGTCAAATGCCTTTTCTGCATCTATTGATAAGATCATGTGGTTTTTATCTTTTGTTTTATTTATGTGATGGATTACATTAGTGGTTTTTCTGATATTAAACCAACCTTGCATACCTGGTATAAATCCCACTTGATCAGGGTGAATTACTTTTTTGATGTGTTGTTGGATTCTATTGGCTGGAATTTTGTTGAGGATTTTTGCATCTATGTTCGTGAGGGATATAGGTCTATAATTTTCTTTTTTTGTAATGTCTTTACCTGGTTTTGGTATCAGGGAGATGGTAGCTTCATAGAATGAGTTGGGTAGTATTCCGTCTTTTTCTATGCTTTGAAATACCTTCAGTAGTAGTGGTGTTAAGTCTTCTCTGAAGGTTTGGTAGAACTCTGCAGTGAAGCCATCTGGGCCAGGACTTTTTTGTGTTGGAAGTTTTTTGATTTCCGTTTCAATCTCTTTTTTTGTTATGGGTCTATTTAGTTGTTCTACTTCTGAATGTGTTAGTTTAGGTAGGTAGTATTTTTCCAAGAATTTATCCATTTCTTCTAGGTTTTCAAATTTGTTAGAGTACAATTTTTCGTAGTAATCTGAAACGATTCTTTTAATTTCATTTGGTTCTGTTGTGATGTGGTCCTTCTCTTTTCTTATTCGGGTTATTTGTTTCCTTTCCTGTTTTTCTTTAGTCAATCTTGCCAATGGTTTATCAATTTTGTTAATTTTTTCAAAGAACCAGCTTTTGGCTTTGTTAATTCTTTCAATTGTTTTTCTGTTCTCTAATTCATTTAGTTCAGCTCTAATTTTTATTATTTGTTTTCTTCTGGTGCCTGATGGGTTCTTTTGTTGCTCACTTCCTATTTGTTCAAGTTGTCGGGACAGTTCTCTGATTTTGGCTCTTTCTTCTTTTTGTATGTGTGCATTTATCGATATAAATTGGCCTCTGAGCACTGCTTTTGCTGTGTCCCAGAGGTTTTGATAGGAAGTATTTTCATTCTCGTTGCTTTCTAAGAATTTCCTTATTCCCTCCTTGATGTCTTCTATTACCTAGTCTTTTTTCAGGAGGGTATTGTTCATTTTCCAAGTATTTGATTTCTTTTCCCTAGTTTTTCTGTTATTGATTTCTAGCTTCATTGCCTTGTGGTCTGAGAAGATGCTTTGTAATATTTCGATGTTTTGGATTCTGCAAAGATTTGTTTCATGACCTAATATGTGGTCTATTCTAGAGAATGTTCCATGTGTGCTAGAAAAAAAAGTATACTTTGCAGCAGTTGGGTGGAGAGTTCTGTATAAGTGAATGCGGTCAAGTTCGTTGATTGTTGTAAGTAGGTCTTCCGTGTCTCTATTGAGCTTCTTACTGGATGTCCTGTCCTTCTCCGAAAGTGGTGTGTTGAAGTCTCCTACTATAAATGTGGAGGTGTCTATCTCACTTTTCAATTCTGTTAAAATTTGATTTATGTATCTTGCAGCCCTGTCATTGGGTGCATAAATATTTAATATGGTTATGTCTTCCTGATCAATTGTCCCTTTTATCATTATATAGTGTCCTTCTTTATCCTTTGTGGTGGATTTAAGTCTAAAGTCTATTTTGTCAGAAATTAATATTGCTACTCCTCTTCTTTTTTGCTTATTGTTTGCTTGATATATTTTTGTCCATCCTTTGAGTTTTAGTTTGTGTCTCTAAGTCTAAGGTGTGTCTCTTGTAGGCCGCATTTAGACGGATCGTGTTTCTTTATCCAGTCTGTGACTCTCTGTCTCTTTATTGGTGCATTTAGTCCATTTACATGCAGTGTAATTATAGATAAATAAGTTTTTAGTGCTGTCATTTTGATGCCTTTTCATGTGTGTTGTTGGCCATTTCATTTTTCCACATGCTTTTTTGTGCTGAGACGTTTTTCTTAGTAGATTGTGAGATCCTCATTTTCATAATGTTTAACTTCATGTTAGTTGAGTCGTTACGTTTTTCTTGGCTTTTTTCTTGAGTTATGGAGTTGATATTCCTTTTTGTGGTTACCTTATTATTTACCGCTATTTTTCTAAGTAAAAACCTAACTTGTATCTTTCTATATCGCCTTGTATCACTCTCCATCTGGCAGTTCAATGCCTCCTATATTTAGTCCCTCTTTTTGATTATTGTGATCGTTTATCTATTGATTTCCATGATTCCCTGTTATGTGTATTATTTTGTTCATTTATTTATTTTTTAGAATTAATCTTAATTTGTTTGTTTTTGTGCTTTCCCTATTTGAGTTGCGTTGATATCAGGACATTCTGTTTTGTGACCTTGTATTGTGCTGGTACCTGATATTATTGGTCATCAGGCCAAACAATCTCCTTTAGCATTTCTTGCAGTCTTGGTTTAGTTTTTGCAAATTCTCTAAACTTGTGTTTATCTGTAAATATCTTAATTTCTCCTTCATATTTCAGAGAGAGTTTTGCTGGATATATGATCCTTGGTTGGCAGTTTTTCTCCTTCAATGCTCTGTATACGTTGTCCCATTCCCTTCTTGCCTGCATGGTTTCTGCTCAGTAGTCTGAACTTATTCTTATTGATTCTCCCTTGAAGGAAACCTTTCTTTTCTCCCTGGCTGCTTTTAAAATTTTCTCTTTATCTTTGGTTTTGGCAAGTTTGATGATAATATGTCTTGGTGTTTTTCTTTTTGGATCAATCTTAAATGGGGTTCGATGAGCATCTTGGATAGATATCCTTCTGTCTTTCATGATGTCGGGGAAGTTTTGTGTCAGGAGTTCTTCAACTATTTTCTCTGTGTTTTCTGTCCCCGCTCCCTGTTCTGGGACTCCAATCACTCGCAAGTTATCCTTCTTGATAGAGTCCCACATGATTCTTAGGGTTTCTTCATTTTTTTAATTCTTTTATCTGATTTTTTTTCAGCTATGTTGGTGTTGATTCCCTGGTCCTCCAGAAGTCCCAGTCTACATTCTAATTGCTCCATGCTGCTCCTCTGACTTCCTATTGTGTTGTTTAATTCTGTAATTTTATTGTTAATCTTTTGGATTTCTACATGCTGTCTCTCTATGGATTCTTGCAACTTATTAATTTTTCCACTATGTTCTTGAACAATCTTTTTGAGTTCTTCAACAGTTTTATCGGTGTGTTCCTTGGCTTTTTCTGCAGTTAGCCTAATTTCATTTGTGATGTCTTTAAGCATTCTGTAAATTAGTTTTTTATATTCTATATCTGATAATTCCAGGATTGTATCTTCATTTGGGAAAGATTTTGATTCTTTTTTTTGGGGGGTTGGAGAAGCTGTCATGGTCTGTTTCTTTATGTGGTTTGATATGGACTGCTGTCTCCGAGCCATCACTGGGAAACTGGTTTTTCCAGGTAATCAGCTAAAAAAAAATGCAGTCAGATCCCTATCTGAATTCTCCCTCTGGCCCAGGGTATTCGGATGTTAATGGAGCCGCCTGGGGAGGGTGGGGGAGGGATCAGAGAGCTAGGAGTGTAGCACCTCAGAATATAGAGCTGATCCCCACGTTCACGCTCCACCCACACCCGCTAAAATCCCGGCGGGACGCTCCCCAGCTGGGATGCTGCTCTCCCTGCTCCAAGATCAGTCACTGCCTCCTAGGTGCTTCTCCCACCAGCTGCGCCACTACGCCGCCCGCGCCAACCGGCCAGGCTCCCTCCCGAGATGAGTTCGGGGGGTAGGGTTGGGCCCCTTGTCTGTGCCGTCTGCCCCCCTGGGCTCTGCCCCAGATCGGGCTCCGAAGGTCACCTGCTTGGTACGCTGGCTCCTGGTTCTGAAAACGATCGCTGTCTGCCCGTATTTGTCCGTTCTCCGTCTCTAAGTCTGTGTTTGTTGTTCAGAGTTCGTAGATTGTTATGTGTGTGATCGATTCACTTGTTTTTCCAAGTCTTTGTTGGAAGAGGGATCCGCGGTAGGGTCCACCTAGTCCGCCGTCTTGGCCCCTCCTCCCTGGGGAAAATTTTAAGCAGAAGAGTGACAATCTGATTTACTGTTTTAAAAGATGCCTTTGAAATTGAGAAAATGTCAATATTACTCCAAACAATCTAAAGATACAATGCAATCTCCATCCAAATTTCAAAGGCATGCTTCAACAAGATAGAGAAACGAATCACCAGTTTTATGTGGAAAGGAAAGAGGCCTTGATTAAGTAAAGCATTACTGAAGAAGAAGAACAAACCGGGAAGTCTCACACTACCTGATCTTAGAACATACTATACAGCCACGGTAGTCAAAACAGCCTTGTACTGGTACAATGATAGACAGACCAATGCAACACAACTGAGAACCTAGACATAAATTCACCCACCGACAGAAAGGTGATATTTGGCAAAAGCCAAAGTCCGTTAAATGGGGAAAAGATAGTCTCTTTAACAAATTGTTCTATCGTAACTGGATAACCATCTGCAAAAAAATGAAACAAGACCCGTACCTAATACATACAAAAAACTAACTCAAAATGGGTCAAAAACCTAAATATAAAACCTGAAATGATAAAGACCATGGAAGAAAAAATAGCAACAATGCTAGAGGCCCTAAAACATAGCATAAATATAATACAAACTATAACTAAAAATGCACAAACACCAGGAGCTTCTAAAAATTAAACTTTTATGCTCATCAAAAGACTTTAACAAAAGAATAAAAGAACCTACAGACAGGGAAAAAAAAATTGGCTATGACATATCCGATAAGAGTCTGCTTGGATACCTCAACAACAAAAAGACAAACAATCCAACTAAAAAATGGGCAAAGGATATGAACAGACACTTCACCAAAAAAGACATTCAGGTGGCTAACAGATACTTGAGGAAATGCTCATGATCATTAGCCGTTACAGAAATGGAAGTCAAAACTACAACGAGATACTTTCTCACCCCAACATTGCTGGTACTAATCCAAAAAACACAAAATAACCAATATTGGAGAGGTGTGGGAAGATTGGAACTCTTCTGAACTGCTGGTGGGAATGTAAAATGGTACAACCACTTCAGAAAATGATATGGTTCTTCCTTAAAGAGCTAGAGCTAGAGATACTGTATGATCCAGCAATCCCACTGCTAAGAATATACCCTAGAGAAATAAGAGCCATCACATGAATAGATATATGCACACTGATGTTCATTCCATTTGCAGCTGTTACTTCTCGTTTTGAGTCATGCCCATCAGGAAATGAAAGTCCCGAAAGCTTGATTCCATCCACGTCATTAAGGTCGACTCTATTTCGAGGAGGCAGCTCCTCCGCAGTCATCTTTTGAGTGCCTTCCAACCTGGGGGCCTTATCTTATGGCTCTACATCACACAGTGTTCTGCTAGTATTCACAAGGCTTTCACTGGTTAATTCTTTTCAGAAGTAGACTGCCAGGTCCTTCTTCCTAGTCTGTCTCAGTCTGGAAGCTCAGCTGAAACATGTCCCCCATGGGTAACCCTGCTGGGATCCGAATACTGGTGCCATAGCCCCTACAGTACGACAAACTGACAGACTCTTTGGGGGAAGAAGGATTGGTAGTTGGAAAATATGGCCTTGGTGATAAAAATGATGCCAGAGATCGCATGATAGAATTTTGCAAGATCAACGACTTTTTCATTGCAAATACCTTTTATCACCAAACCAAACAGAGGCTATACATATAGACCTTGCCAGATGGAATACATAGGAATCAAATCAACTACATTTGTGGAAAGAGATGATGGAAAAGCTCAATATAATCAGTCAGAACAAGGCCAGGAGCTGACTGTGGAACAGACCATCAGTTGCTCATATGCAAGTTCAAATTGAAGGTGAAGAAAACTAGAAAAAGTCTACAAGAGCCAAAATACTATCTTAAGTATATCCCACCTGAATTCAGAGACCATCTCAAGAATAGATTTGATGCATTGAACACTAATGACCAAAGACCAGTCAAGTTGTGGAATGACATGAAAGACATCATACATGAAGAAAGTAAGAGGTCATTAAAAAGGCAAGAAAGAAAGAAAAGACCAAAATGGATGTCAGAAGAGACTCTGAAACTTACTTTTGAACGTCGAGCAGCTGAAGCAAAAGGAAGAAGTGATGAGGCAAAAGAACTGAGCAGATTTCAAAGGGCAGCAAGAGAAGAGAAAGTAAAGTATTATAATGACATGTGCAAAGACCTGGAGATAGAAAAGGGAAGAATATGCTCTTCATTTCTCAAACTGAAAGAACTGAAGAAAAAGTTCAAGGCCTGAGTTACCATAGTGAAGGATTCTGCAGGGAAAACATTAAACGAAGCAGGAAGCATCAAAAGAAGACAGAAGGAAGATGTGGAGTCATTATACCAAAAAGAATTGGTCAATGTTCAACCATTTCAAGAGGTAGCATATGATCAGGAACTGATGGTACTGAAGGAAGAGGTTCAAGCTGCACTGAAGGCATTGGCGAAAAACAGGGCTCCAGGAATTGATGGAATATCAACTGAGATGTTTCAACAAACAGATGCAACGCTGGAAGTGCTTACTCATCTACGCCAAGAAATTTGGAAGACAGCTACCAGGCCAACTGACTGTAAGAGATCCATATTTATGCCTATTCCCAAGAAAGGTGATCCAACTGAATGCCGAAATTACCAAACAATATCATTAATACGACATGCAAGCAAAATTTTGCTGTAGATCATTCAAAAGCGGCTGCAGCAGTATATCGACAGGGAACTGCCAGAATTTCAGGCCAAATTCAGAAGAGGTCATGGAACAAGGGATATCATTGCTGATGTCAGGTGGATCCTGGCTGAAAGCAGAGAATATCAGAAGGATGTTTACCTGTGTTTTATAGACTGTGCAAAGGCATTCGACTGTGTGGATCATAACAAATTATGGGTCACATTGTAAAGAATGGGAAGTCCAGAACACTTAATTGTGTTCATGAGGAACCTGTACTTAGACCAAGAGGCAGTCTTTCAAACTGAACAAGGGGAAACTGTGTGGTTTAAAGTCAAGAAAGGTGTGCATCATGGTTGCATCCATTCACCTGACCTATTCAACCTGTATGCTTAGCAAATAATCTGAGAAGCTGGACTATATGAAGAAGAATGGGGGAAGACTCATTAACAAACCTGTGTTATGCAGATGACACAACCTTGCTTGCTGAAAGTGAAGAGGACTTGAAGCATTTACTGATGAAGATCAAAGACCACAGCCTTCAGTATGCATTACACCTCAACATAAAGAAAACAAAAATCCTCACAAATAGACCAGTAAGCTACATCGTGATAAATGGAGAAAAGATTGAAGTTGTCAAGGATTTCATTTTACTTGAATCCACAATCAACACCCATGGAAGCAGCAGTCAAGACATTAAAAGACTCATTGAATTGGGCAAATCTGCTGAAAAGGACTTCTTTAAAGTGTTGAAAAGCAAAGATGTCACCTTGAAGACTAAAGTGAGCCTGACCCAAGCCATGGTGTTTTCAATCACATAATATGCATGCTAAAGCTGGACAATGAATAAAGAAGATCAAAAAAGAATTGACACTTTTGAATTGCGGTGTTCATGAAGAATATTGAATATACCATGGACTGCCAAAAGAATGAACAAATATGTCTTGGAAGAAGTACAACCAGAATGCTCCTTAGAAGCAAGGATGGCGAGACTGCATCTTACATACTTTGGACATGTTGTCAGGAGGGATCATTCCCTGGAGAAGGACATCATGCTTGGCAAAGTACAGGGTCAGTGGAAAAGAGGAAGACCCTCAACGAGCTGGATTGACACGGTGGCTTCAACAATGGACTCAAGCATAACAATGGGTGTGAGCATGGTGAAGGACTTGGAGGTGTTTCTTTCTGTGGTACATAGGGTCGCTATGAGTCTGAAACAACTCAATGGCACCCACAACAACAACAACATGTTCATTGCAGCACTATTCACAATAGCAAAAAGATAGGAACAACCTAAGTGTGCATCAACAGATGAATGGATAAACACACCATGGTACATACACACACTGAAATACTACTCAACTATGAAGAACAACGATGAATCTGAGAAACATAACATGGATGAATCTGGAGGGCATTATGCTGAGTGAAATGAGTCAGTCACAAAAGGACAAATATTGTATGAGGCCACTACTATAAGAATTCAAGAAAAGCTTTAAACACAGAAAAAAAAGCATTCTTTGATGGTTACAAGAGTGTGGATGGAGGAGGAGGGGAAACCACTAACTAGATAGTAGACAGGTGTCAACTTTGGCAAAAGGAAGGACAACACACAATATAGAGGAAGTCAACACAACTGGACCAAAGAAAAGCATAGAAGTTTCCTAGGCACACTAAATACTTTTAAGGGACTGAGTAGCTGGGGCTGGGGCCTGGGGACCATAGTCTTGGGGGACATCTAGGCCAACTGGTATCACATAGCTCATAAAGAAAATGTTCTACAATCTACTTTGCTGAGTAGTACCTGGGGCCTTAAAAGCTTTTGAGAGGCCATCTAAGGTACATTATTGGTCCCATCATACCCAGAACAAAGGCAAATGAAGAAAACTGAAGACACAAAGCACTAAAGGAGCACATGAACTAGAGGCTTCACCAGCCTGAGACCAGAAGAATTAGACGGTGTGCAGCTACCACCAACAACCATCCCACCAGGGCTCACAACAGAGAGTCCTGGACAGAGCAGGAGAAAAATGTAGAACAGAATTCAAATTCACTTAAAAAGGTCAGGCTTACTGATCTGACAGAGATTGGAGGAGGCCCCGAAAATATGGCTCTGAACACTCTGCTAACCCAGAACTGAAAACTTTCCCAAAGCCGACTTTTCAGACAAAAATTAGACAAGCCTATAAAACAAAAAATAGCACATGTGAGGAACGTGTTTCTTAGTTCAATCAAATGTATGAGACCAAATGGCAGCTCATGTCCACAAGCAGGATAAGGCAGGAAGGGACAGGAATTGGATGAATGGACACAGAACCAGGGGTGGAAAAGGGGAGTGTGCTTTCATATTGTGGGGATTGCAACCAATGTCACAAAACAATATGTGTATACATTTTTGAATGAGAAATTAACATGAGCTGTAAACTTTCACCTAAAGCACAATTAAAAAAAAAAGTGCTCCTTGCCTTGGAGTTGATTCTGATTCATAGCGACCCTATAGGACAGAGTAGAACTTTCCCATAGGGTTTCCCAAGGGGCGGCTGGTGGATTGGAACTGCCGATCTTTGGGTCAGCAGCCATAACTCTTATCCACTCTGCCACCAGGACTCCTGTGCAAAGATGTTGGATGGCCACAAATGACAAACACAAACTATAGCTATAAAAGGTTTGGAGTTAATAAGTGTGTTTCAAATAAAGAGTACACTTTCTTACTCCAGCAAAATTAAAGAAAACTCAGTGTAGTTATTATAGCTCATGTGGTAGCAAGAGTCATTAGATAGACTGCACATCTGACAAGACCGAAATTGCACCAGAGTTACAAAATTTTTGCACCAAAGAGCATACCCAGAAAGGGATAAACTCAATAAGACAGGATTAGAAATGAGGCACTGCATTTCTAATTTTGTCCATGTTTACCGCCAATATTACATCTCTAATAATCAAGAACAGTGCACGTGGTCTGAATAGCTTTATCTTAGGGGTTTCGAAGACAAGAAAAAGATTTATTAAAGTTTATGTCAATTTAATCATTGTTACATTTCTCCCCTTCTTTAGTAACTTTTACTATTTTGTTTTCACACTTGATGTTCTACAGTTCTATTATTTTAGTTTGTGTTTAGTTTAATGTTTATGTGTGGTTTGTTTCTCTTTAACCTGCTTGGTACTCAATGTACACTTTTCATCCGAAGACTCATCTTTTTTCAACTCTCCGCCTTTATCTCTTTTTAAATTTAAATTTTAGTTTTGGTCAAAATAATTAATAAGTCAAATAAGACTACAAGGTTACAAAATTAAAACCGCAGTTCCCTAAAGGATTGATCTTATCAGATATATTTCTTAGCGTCATTAATATTATGTAGCCATTAGCCATTACTACATTTTTATGCAAATAACACCAACCTTCTACATTTATCAACGGCCCCCTCTTCCTTTGAGGTATTTTTATAAGTGCCACTATGCCCGTTTTTTTTACTTGCTGCTGTTTAGAAAAAATTAGCATAGCCTGCTTAGGAAAATACCTCAGGCAGAGGGAGGGATTGATTGGTAAACAAACATAGAAGGCGTGCATTATTTGTATAAAAATGTCATATATATGTATATATACACACACACATAAATGAAAGAATAGACGGCCAGACAGAAATGATTTTGTAAATCTAGGGTCATAGGAGAGATGCTATTTTTAACAAAAAAAAGTATATTTAATTTTATTTGAATTTAAAACAAAAAAATAATAGATCAATTGCTGAGTTGCATATACTTTTTGCAGCAATATTTATTCGACAAATACTTACTGAGCACCTACTATATCCCAGGCACCATTCTCTGTACTTGGGATACAGCAGTCAACAAAACAGAGAAAGATCCTCATCCACATGTAGCTTGCATTTTAGTGGGAGAGAGAGATATTAAAAAATAAATATCATAAATACATAAATCATATACTATGTTGGAATCTGGAAGTGTTGTGTAAAAAAGTAGAGGAGAGTAAGGAGGCCTGGGGACTGATGGTGGGGGCTTGCACTTTTAAATTAGGAAGTCAGGTACCCAGTGACAAGAGAAGGTATGTATGAGCAGGACTAGTTTGAGGTGCAGAAAATCTGTGCACTCAGTTTAATGCCCTGCTGTTGCTGTTTAGGAATTCTTAATTTTTGAACACAGGGTCTCACATTTTCACTTTGCAGTGGGCCCCACAAATTGCATGAGTAAATACATGAATGGAGTGAAGAGACCAGTGGTGTGGATATCTAGGGGATGGTGCCAGCAGAGGGAAGTGCAAGATGAATTCTCCCTAAGGAGGGAGAATTTCTGGCATATTAGAGGAATAACAGGAGGCCAGTATGGTTGGAGAAAAGGGAACAAGGACAGAGGAATAGTGGGAAAAGTTACAGGAGATGTGATCAGAAGGGGGCAGATTGTTTATGGTAGGGATCTGCAAATTTTTTTTTGTAAAGGGCCAGATAGTAAATATTCAGGTTTTGTGGGCCATATCCCCTCTGTCAAAAGTACTCAACACTGCCATCAAAGTATGAAAGCAGCCAGAGATAATAGTTAAATGAATAAGCATGGCTGTGCTCCTATAAAACTTTATGAATTCTGAAATTTGAATTTTATATAATTTTCAGACATAATGAGATATGTTCTTCTTTTGATTTTTAACCTATTTAAAAAAGTGAAAACCATTCTTAGTGTACAGGCTGTACAAAAACAAGTGGTGGTTGGTTTTGGCCCATGGGTTATAGTTTGTTGATCCCTGGTTAGGGACTTGGGTAGTATAAAGACTTTTGCTTACTTTTACTTTGAAAGAACAAGGAGACTTTGGAAGTTTTTAAGTAGACAAATGATTTGATTTGACATCTGTCTTAGGATGGGTTCTCTAGAGAAGCAAAACCAATAAAGTATGTATATATACATACATATATATATAAAGAGAGGTTTATATCAAGGAAATGGCTCACACGGTTTTTAGAGGCTGTTAGTCCCAAGTCCAGAGGTAGGAAAGAGAATTCTCCTGATTTACATAACCACAAGGGCTGGTGAATCCAAGACTGGCAGGCCAGACAGCAGTGCTGCCACAGCCTGTGGACAGATGATCAGCAGGTAAGACCACTGGCAAGCTGCTAGCCCAAGTCCCAAGAACAGGAGGCCTGACAAATGGGAGCCAGCTGCAGGGTTCAGAACAAGCAAAAGCCCCGGCAAGGCGAGCAGGAAGGAAGTAGGCGGAGGAGGGTGGTGAGATGAAGGCTGAGGGGATGGTGAACTGCCACAGGCCCCGCCCCCACCAGTACCACTTAATAGATTCCATCATGAGGGTGATCATGTATCAGATTTCAACAGGGAGGTGATCGCGACGTTATACAACTGACAAAACAATGAGAATCGTGGCCCAGACAAGTTGACACACAATCTTAACCATCACAGTCCACCTATTGTCAACCTGGCACCTGTAGACATCTCCCCAAATTGTACATAATCTCTAAATAAAGAAAAAGTCATACTTGCACCTAACATGATACAATTAACACGTGTATAACTGAAAACGCACTAGCCCCATTTACATCTTATATTTTATAAGTGCAGAAAACAAAAATATTTGATGCACACATACAAAGCAGAAATACTCATAACAATTACAGTCCTTGTTTCTGCAACTGGTCACATGGCTGTAGCTGGTATTTAGAACCACCTTCTTCCACCACCCACTCTTTGCCCCCAGCAAGCACCTCAGCTGATTGTGGTTCTTGTGGTTCTTTGCCTTGTGGGGTGACCCAAACCTTCATTCTGAGCAATGAGTAGTCATGTTGGAATTGGGTTGCTGTAGTTTTCCATTGACTTTAATCACAGGGCATGGTAGTACAAAGAGACGCCCTGAGGAATCTCCTGCATTCTGAACATACTCTTCTTTACCTCCATTGTGTAATATCAGTCTGATTTCCTCTTGGTAGTCAGGATCAATCACACCAGCCAGCATGGTAACTCCCTTCTTTGCCTGTTGATCCAGAGGCATAAGGAGTCCAAGGTGGCCAGGTGGCATTTTTAGCTTTTAGTTCAATGGAATCAGTGATGTGTCTCCAGGTGGGAATATTCTTCTCTTTGGAACTAAGACATCTAGACCTGCAGAACATAAGGTTGTGGGGACAGGAAGCAAAAATCTTGCGAGTGGGTCACAAAGGGTAATAGTGAGTGGTGCCCCTCCCATTTCCACCCCTTGACTCCTGGACCTATGAATCCTGGCTATGGGGGATACAGCACCATATACTGGATGCTGGTTTAGAGTGTATACAGCCTCCTGGAGAATATTGCCCCAACCCTGCAAGGTATTGCCACCTGCCTGGCACCATGATTGTATCTTCAGGAGGCCATTCGATGGTTCCATCAAGTCAGCTGCTTCAGGATGATGGGGAACACGGCAAGACCAGCGAATCCCATGAGCACGGGCCCACTGCTGCAGATTCCATCATGGGGGTGATCATGTATCAGACTTTAACAGGGATGTGATCACAGCATTATACAACTGCCAAAACACTGAGAATCATGGCCCAGCCAAGTTGACACACAATCTTAACCATCACAACATCTGTTTTTAAATGATCAATTTGAGTGCTTTGTTAAGAATATTCAGTTAGGAGGCTAGTAGAATGATCAGGAGAGAGAAGAAGGCCCAGAAAGGATGGCAGCAGTAGAGATGGTCAGAAGTGATTTAATTTAGGCTATGTTTTTTAGATTTTTTTTACAGGTGGTAGGATTTTTTTTAATGGATTGGATGTTGTTATTGTTGGTTGCCGTCAAGTCAGTTCCAGCTCATGGTGACCCCATGTGTTATAAAGTAGGTTTCCTTGGCTGTAGTCTTTTTTTTTTTTTTTTAATTGTTGTTGAAAATATACAATATATTTGTTGCAAAACATACACCAACTCAACAATTCCTACATGTACAATTCAGTGACATTGATTACATCCTTTAGGATGTGCAACCATTCTCATCCTCCTTGTCCAAATTGTTCCTCCCTCATTAACATAAGCTCCCTGCCCCTAAGCTTTCTATCTGACCTTTCAAAGTACTGTTGTTAAATTGAATCCATATGTATAGTTCTTCATAAGAGCATGATGCTCAAGGCAAATATTCTTTACTAATTAAACTAACCTATTGTTTTGTTTAAAGAAGACTTCAAGTGGTATTTTTGGTTTATGATTTAAAGTTTAAAGATTATCTCAGGGTAACAGTTTAGGGAGTTATCCAGCCTCAATGGCTCCAGAAAATCTGGATTCCATGAGAATTTGGACTCTGTCCTATATCCCTCCCCGCCTTTTGATCAGAATTGTTTTGTAGAATCTTTGATCAAAATGTTCAATAATGGTAATCAGGCACCATTCAGTCCTTCCAGTCTCATAGCAAAGGAGGCATTTGTTCATGGAGGCAATTAGCCATACACTCCATTTCCTCCTTCCTACTCCTGACTCTCCCTCGGCTGCTCCAAGTGAATAGAGACTAATTGTCGTGCCTTGGATGGCCAGCCATTCGCAAGCTCTTAAGACTCCAGGCACTACACAATGAACTAGGACATAGAACAGAAGCACTAAACACATTACTAGGCCAATTAACTGGGATGTCCCATAAAACCATGACCCTAGCACTACAAACCAAGAAACCAAATTCCATGAGGTGATTGGTTGTACATTCTTAGCTGAAATCTTAATGAAAGCAGATCACCAGGCCTTTTCTTCCATGATACTGCTGTGTGGGTGTGAACCACCAATCTTTAGGTTAGCAGCTGAGTGCAAACCGTTTGTATCACCTAGGAATCTCAAATTGTATGCAGGATGTGGAAAAATTAAAAAGCAGTTCAACATTATGGCCTAAGAAATTAAAACACAGAGTTGTTCTCAACTGAAATGGGAAAGGTGATGGATAGAGTGGGGTTTTGGTGGGAAAGAGCAGGTTTTTGGTTTTGGACATGTTGAATTTAAGATTTTTAGTGAATTTCTAAGTAGGGATGTTGAGTAGGCAGCTGGACACAAAATTTTTGGAGGTAGTTGGTATTTAAAGTTAATAGATTGGATGTGATCACTAAGGAAGGGGAGACATATAGAGAAAGGAGAGAGTCTAAGGACTGAGCCCTGGGCATTCCAACATTCAGAGGCTGGGAAAAAGAGGAGGAAGAAGGAAGACTACAGAAGGAGGGATGAGTGAGATAGAAGGAAAATAGAGTCTAGTGTCCTGAGAGCAAAGGAAAGAAAGGCAAGGAGGAGGAAGTGATCAACTGTGTCAAATACTGTTGCTAAGTCAAATAAGATGGGGTGTGAGACTTGACCATTAGATTTAGCAACTTGTAGGTTATCAATGGCTTTGACAAGAGTAGTTTTAATACATGGCTTGGTGGCAAAAGACCAACTGGGATATGTTTAAGAGAGAAGGGAAGGAAAAGAATTGAATGTGGTAGGAATACACAACCGTTTTGGAGTGTCGCAAAGGAAAGCAAAGAAATCAGGTTAAGAAAAAAAGATTATGGAAAAGAGGCTGAATTTATGTTTAAAAGCTCATATTTCAAGAGGTATGAAAGAAAATTTAACTTTCTAGTTTTTATGTTAATATTTTGTTATTTTCACTGATTCAAGATTTTTATTTCCCTTTGTTTTATAGTAGAGCTAAATTCTTATATTTAAAGTAATGCAATATACATCACCAGGATTTATACTGCAGCTTCTGTACTACTGTATTCTTTAATTCATCTCCTTGTTTGTCTTCCAGAAAGGACCCTGCAATTGTTGTCTTCCATTTTCTTGCATATATGAGAATGCTTTGCTGTTGCCTTTATACTTGATCAGCAACTTGTTGGACATAAAATTTTTGGCTCAGCGTGTTTCTCAAAATTTTGTAAACATTTCTTCTTTTTATTCTGGCATCAAATATTGAGCTAGTTCTTTTCCTATGACTTTCATTTACTTTTCTTTCATTTTTGGTTGGTTGATTTTGTAGTTGAATAGTTTTTTCAAGTACTGCTATGGCTGCTACAATCTTTGAGTTCCTTCATCTTTGAATGTCTGTTTATTCCCTTTCTACTTGAAAAATAACTTGGCAGAGTATATGAATGGCTCATAATTTCTTTTCTCAGAACTTCGTAGGTGTCGCCATCACCCATCTTTCAGTTTGTTGTGCTGTTGTTTGCTTGCATGTTGTTCTCATGCTGGAAGCTATGCCACTGGTATTTCAAATACCAGTAGGGTCACCCATGGTGGACGGGTTTCAGTGAAGCTTCCAGACTGAGGTAGACTGGAGATCTACTTCTGAAAATTAGTCATTTAAAATGCTATGGGCCACAACAGAATATTGTCTGATAGAGTGCTGGTAGATGAAACCCCTAGATTGGAAGACGCTCAAAATACACCATGGCTGCAACAATGGACTCAATCATACCAATGATCATGAAGATAGTGCAAGACCAGGTAGCATTTAGTTCTACTGTACGTGGGGCCACCATGAGTCAGAGTCAACTAACAGGGTGACAACAGCAACAATTGTAGGTGTAGACAAAACCTCTTATATACCATTTCTAATTCTTTCTACCTTACCCTTTAATTCCAGCTCCAGCAACCACTTCTGCGTAAGCCTCTATCACCTTCATGGAGTTGTAGTACCTTGCCTCAAATCTGAGCCATGCACTTCTTGCTTCCTGTGTTGTGGCTTCTCTGCTTAAGCTTTCCACTTATGTAGGTGCAACCTAGACATGCAGAGGGGTTAATGTAAACAATGGAGTCGAAGGTCTCATGGTGTTTCCACCTTTCTTCCCTGATGGCTCAAAAACACATTTCATAAGACTTCTAAGGCAATCCCAAAGGATTGAGCTCCCAGTTGCTCCTAGAATTGGCCAACTTGATAAAGCATTCTTGTATCGGCCCTCCTTTCTTCCCTCTTTCACTACTTGGTCTCTTACTCCTGGTTCCTGGATTTCATTCCCAAATGAATCACTCTCAGTCTCTGCTTCCAGGTAAACTTAGCCTTAGATAGTAGGCCTTGCTCCACTGTGTTTTAGCATTGAATATTGTCTTGGGGTATTTGGGGCCAGCGAGCACCTACTCCTCTTTGATCAACTCATATCTTCTAAGTTATTTGATTTTTTTTCTTTCTGATGCCTGAAGAATTCAATAACTTCACCAGGGTATACCCTGATTATGATGGTTCTTTATCAGTTTCTTCTGGAAGACCATTAGTAAGGGCTAACTTGACTGATGCCTTGCAGGCTGGTCTCTTGGAAAGGAAGGTAGCCTGCTGCAGAACACTGTAGAAATCAGCCATAGCCTTCAGCCTAGGGCTTAATACAACCAATTCTGGCAGAGAGCTAAGCCAATGGGTCAAGTCTTCAGCCCAGTTTCCACCAAGGAATAGAGCTGTCACAGTAAGAGTTGGATCACACCAGGGAAGGGTTAAGTATTCTCTCAATTGAAGATAGTGAATACGGATGAAGGCCAAGATTCTGATATATCATACTGCTGTAGATCCCTTGCCTTAATCTAACTAATGAAGATTTTTGTTCCTGAATAAAGAAGCTTAAAATTCCCAACATCGAAGGCCCACGGTCATTCTCTCAGAACTAGATGCTGTCTCTACTAGATTGTGGTGTGCTGATTGAAAATAAGATGATGACTAGAAGATCATGCACCTGCTATTTCTTCAATCTTCCCCTCACCCCACCACTAATAGACACTGTTCTAGAATGCCTAGCATGCACTCTGTTTACCCATTTGCCCTTATGAATGACACTTGGTAAAGGGAGTTGGAAGTTGGGCGTGGGGCATCCATCATAGCCTTGAAGTGAACCAAGGTGCCAGAGATCAAAGACTCACACTGAGGATTAGAAAGCTCTTCCTGGGGCCTTGTGGCCTGTCACTTTCAAAAATTGGTATGGCAGTCATGGGGACTAGCCCCCTAAATTCCTGCAGATCCAGAAAAATGAAAGGAGACTGAGTGGTTAAGGTTACCAAGTCTACTATTCCATGATTGTTATTAGTGGCCTTGGAGGAAGCTGTGTAAAGGGACAAGGCTCCACTGAGGGAAATCTGAATCAGCATCTCTGATGAAATTACTATTTGAAAACTCTTATTGGTTTAATGTCAAGTGATTTTTACACAATCTTATTCAAGCAGGATCAAATAAGTCACTTCTCTGACTCTGTCCTTATGAGTGGTAAGGTCACAGGTTGTCAGAATGTTAGGCTACTATGTGCCCCAGTTAAATGGGGGGGCTAGGGACAGAAAGGTTTAAAGCATCTTTAAATCTTACTAGTCCCCCCACAATGGGTAAATAAGATAACCCCAAATAGGGCCAAGTGAACCAACAGAATTGCTAGCTGGACTCCCATTGAGGATCCCTCTTAGAAGTCTGTGTGATCATGGATTTTAGATAAAGGGCTCAAACATGATGAATTGTTGGTAGTCTCTATCCTTATGTAGGGGAAAAATACTAGCTTGTGGGTGCCCGCCCAGTGACTGCCAAAGGGATAGGTGCAACTGGATGAATAACTTAGTGTATAAGATAGAGGGAAGATTAAGGGACAGCATATCCAGAACACATGATGATAAGGAACTACAAAGTGGGCCCCCTTTCTATAAGACTGGGAGAAAAGTGATTGTTCAAATGGGGTAGCACTGAAGAGTGGACATACGCAACCATCCTACAGGACCCCCTAACTTGATGAGTTATAGGCATTGGCTGTTCAACTGGAGATACCTTCCACATAAGCAAAGCATTGGAGGGATAATTCTATTCATTGTTGTAATGCCCAAACCTAATTTTATGGCTATTTCATGTCTTCTATCACTCACAGAGGATGGGAGCAAGAGACTGCTGGAGTAGCCAACTCAAAGACAAACAGTTTAAGCCCGGTGCTCAGTTCCAGCTGGTAGGCTGACTGAGGATTGCTTGCACAGTGCTATAAATGACCTGAAGACAGTCATTCCCAGCAGTAGTCCATCTGTTCTCAGCCATCTGTTAGGAACTTAGGAGCCTGAGGACAGGAAGCTTTCTGGTGCTGAACAACTGTGATTCAGGAACTCAAGCCTAGGTATCCCTTCCCACACCTTTCTTGCTTTTTTTTGTATCTCTCAGCTCTGACTCTCTTGGCAACTGTAAAATCAGGACCCCGCCCTGTACTAAGGAATAGGTAGATATTTATCAGGGTCACAGCTATCTCTACCTAGTTGTTGATGCCACATGGACACTGAATATCGATTCTTACCCTGGTATTGGCACAAATGAAGTGCTGTGACTATCACATGACCATGGAATGAGACAGTGGTAGTGCCAGATTTTCACCTAGGTGGTGCCCCCAGGTTTGGGCAAAATACCATGGATACTTCTGGAAAGAGAAAAAAAACCTTTGCTTGGTAGGAAGTAAACACCTGAAACCATGGGAGGTGAGGTGGTGAAGCATTCTCATTGTCTTACACGTAGACCCCCCCCCCCAGGAGAATTATCACTCAAGCTGCCCAAGTTCTTAGATGCAACTCTCACAGATAGTGGCCTCCTCTGATAATCTGTCATGATGCTGACTCTACCATCCAGAATTGATGCAGTTGGATGAGAGCCAGTGACCATTCTTGTGTTTCTTAATATCACTATCCTCCTAGCATATTCCATTGAGTTACACTACCCAGTAATTGCCAATGTAACTGTCCATGAAAGTTCCTAGGTCTCAAAGCCTAGCAGGCCATGCAGAAGAGCTTTTCTTCCCTCTGAGATGGCACATGTCCCATGGTCATTGGAGTATGCTTGGGAACAAAATTACAATCAATAGCCAGTAGTTTCTTGACACTCATGCTGCAACCCCCAGTGATGTCTTCGTTCAACTCTATATAATGCTCATACCTGTAAGTATGAAGAACAGCCACTGACTGTCTGACCGTGACTACACATAATACTTTCTGTTTTGGATAATGTGCCCCTCAAGGTTTTTCTTTCTGTAGACAAGCATCTTTCTTTTGGTTGCCTCATATGAACAGGTCCTGCGATCTGCAGAAGGTTGACCCAGTTATTTTGAACTTTCTAGGACCGCCTTCCAGGACCTTAAGGCCATTATTTACCCTGGATACAAAGAAGTCACGTTTCTGTGGGGTAGGACTCATAGCACTCTACAGCCTCACTTGTAGCCTTATCTTTGAATGATAGAAAGCAGAAGAGTTCACTTAATATGATGGATGACAGTAAAAATTCCAAAAGATATTAATAAGATAGAACAAAGGACCATGAAATTAAACTAAATTAAGTAGATAGACATCAGCTCTTGAATTTATTTTCAACTAAATTAAAAGTATAACATATTTGTTAACACTTTAAAGAGGACTTTTGCCACAGATTTGAAGAATTCAACACATTGTTTGATTTCTTGACTGCTGCTTCATGGTCATTGATTATAAATCCAAGAAGAATAAAATCACTGACAACTTCAATTTCTTCTTCTTCATTTATCATGATGGTGTTTATTGGTCTACTTGTAAGGATTTTCATTTTCTTCATGTTCAGATGTAATCCATTCTGAAGGCTGTAGTCTTTTACCTTCATCAGTAAATGCTTCATTTTTGCTTTCAGCAAGCAAGGTTGTGTTGTCTGCATATCTCAGATTGTTAGTGAATCTTCCTCCAATCCTGATGCTGCATTCTTCTTCATATAGCCCAGCTTCTTGGATTATTTGTTCAGCATATAATAAAAAAAATTTTTTTTAATAGCTTGAATACATAAGATGAAAGAATACAACCCAGTTGCACATCTTTTCCAATTTTAAATCACACAGGATTCCCTTGTTGGTTCAAATGACTGCTTCTTGATTCATGTATAGGTTCTGCATGAGCACGACTAAGTGTTCTGGAATTCCCCTCCTTTGTATGTTATCCATAATTTGTTATTATGCCAGTCACGTCCCTCACTGTGCATGAATAACTTGGCATTCTGACTTGGATTGATTGCATGGGTCAGTCACCCAGTCATTTTACATGGAGCTCCTTTAAGCCATGCATGTTGGAAATGAAGAAGTAAAGCTGCCATTATTCTCAGATGATATGACTGACTACTTAGGAAACCAAACAAATGTATAGAAAATTACTTGAATTAATAAGAGTGTTTAGTAATGTTTCAGGAATTAAGGTTCTTACATAAAATTTATTTACACAATAAAAAATTAATTACATATATACACAAGCAATAAACAGAAAATACTGTTTAAAATAATTTCACTCATAATAGAGGCAAAGTGAAAACTTTACAAGGATGTGAAAGACAGTTATGGAGAAATGTAAATAATTTTTTCCATGATTTTATTTATTTATATTTAATTGTACTTTAGATGAAGGTTTGTAGAACAAACTAGTTTCTCATCAAACAGTACATACATTGTTCTGTGACATTGGTTAACAACCTCACCACATGTCAGCACTCTCCCTTCTCAATCCTGGGTTCCCTATTACCAGCTTTCCTGTTCCCTCCTGCCTTCCAGTCCCTGGCCTAGGCCTGGTGCGCCGCTTTAGCCCTGTTTTGTTCCATGGGCCTGTTCAATCTTTGGCTGAAGGGTGAATCTCAGGAGTGACCTCATTACTGAGCTGAAAGAGTGTCCAGGGGCCATACTCTCAGGATTTCTCCAGTCTCTGTCAGGCCAGCAAGTCTGTTCTTTCTTTTTGAGTTAGAATTTTGTTCTACATTTTTCTCCAGCTCTGTCTGGCACCCTCTGTCGTGATCCCTGTCAGAGCAATCAGTGGTGGTAGCTAGGCACCATCTAGTTATGCTGGACTCGGTCTGGTGGAGGCAGTAGTATATGTGGTCCATTAGTCCTTTGGACCAATCTTTCCCTCGTATTTTTAGTTTTCTTCATTATTCCTTGCTCCCAAAGGGGTGAGACCAGTGAAGTATCCTAGATGGCCACTCACATGCTTTTTAAGACCCCAGATGCTACTCACCAAATAGAATGTAGAACATATTCTTTATAAACTATGTTATGCCAATTGAGCTAGACGTTCCCCAAGATCATGGTCCCCACAGCCCTCAGCCCAGCAATTTGATCCCTCAGGGAGTGTGAATGTGCCTGTGGAGCTACCATGACCTTCCCTTGTACAGGTTGTGCTGACTTTCCCATTATTGTGTACTCTTACCCTTCACCAAAGTTTCCACTTGAAACTTATATAATTTTATTAAGAAATATTTTGAAAGGCCTAAGTAACTTGAGAAAAGCAACCCAAGTTCTTGGATAGAAAGACTGAATACTACGAAGATCTCAGTCCTCTCCAGATTCATCTATAGAGTCTATATAATTTCAATCAAAATTCCAATAGGGTTTCTCATGAAAATTAACAAGTGAATTATAAAATTGCAATGAAAATGTAAAGGACCAAAATGGCTAAGACATCTCTAAGGACAAAGAGCAGTGGGGGGTGGAGGACAGGAAGCCATTACATATGACAGGTCTGATGTATGATAGAAATGGTATTTTAGATAAGTATGGAAAAGATGGATTATTCATAAATGATGCTGGGATAATTAGTTATCAATATGGAAAAATAAAATCACATCAAGTTCACACACTATACACAAAAATGTATTTTATTAAGAAGTTAAATTTGAAAGGTGACATTTAAAATTTTAGAAGAAAATATAAAAGAATATTTATGTCTTCAGGGTAGGCAAGGATTTCTTTCAAACAAGAAACCAAAAAAGAAGTAAGAAAAACTTATATATGTTTTACTACAATAAAATTAGGAATTTCTTTTCATTAGAAGATGCCATAAAGAGTGAAAGGACAAGCCATAGAGTGGGAGAAGATATTTTCAATGCATATAATAGACAAAGAGTTAAAATCCAGAATCCAGAAGGAACACCTATAAAAGACTAATAAATTTGTGAACCACCCAATTAAAAAAATGAGCAAAAGACATGAGCAGGCACTTTACAGAAAGCGAAACAAAAATGACTAACAAATGTTTTAAAAATATTCCATTTAATTAAGAATCTGAGTGGTTGTTTTTGTTGTGAGGTACCGTTGAGTCTGTTCCAACTCATAGCGACCCTATGCACAACAGGACAAAACACTGCCTGGCCCTGCACCACCCTTACAATCATTATGCTTGAGCCCATTGTTGCAGCTACTGTGTCAGTCCACCTCACTGAAGGTCTTCCTCTTTTCCACTGACCCTGTACTTTGCCAAACATGATGTCCTTCTCCAGGGAATGATCCCTCCTGACAACGTGTCCAAAGTAAGTAGGAAACAGTCTCTCCATCCTTGCTTCTAAGGAGCTTTCTGGCTGTACTTCTTCCAAGACAGATTTGTTCATTCTTTTGGTAGTCCATGGTATATTTAATATCCTTCACCAACACCACAATTCAAAGGTGTCAATTCTTCTTCCGTCTTCCTTATTCATTGTCCAGCTTTTCTATGCGTATGATGCGATTGAAAATACCATAGCTTGGGTCAGGTGCACCTTAGTCTTCAAAGTGACATCTTTGCTTTTCAACACTTTAAAGAGGTCTTTTGCACCAGATTTATCCAATGCAATGCATCGTTTGATTTCTTAGCTGCTGCTTCCATGGGTGTTGATTGTGGATCCAAGTAAAATGAAATCCCTGCCAACTTCAATCTTTTCTCTGTTTATCATGATGTTGCTCATTGGTCCACTTGTGAGGATTTTTGTTTTCTTTATGTTGAGGTGTAATCCATACTGAAGGCTGTGGTCTTTGATCTTCATTAGTAACTGCTTCAAGTCCTCTTTACTTTCAGCAAGCAAGATTGTGTCATCTGCATAATGTAGGTTGTTAATGAGTCTTTCTCCAATCCTGATGCCCTGTTCTTCTTCATGTAGTCTACTTCTTGGATTATTTGCTCAGGATACAGATTGAATAGGTATGGTAAAAGGATACTACCCTGATGCACACCTTTCCTGACTTTAAACCAATCAGTATCCCCTTGTTCTGTCTGAACAACTGTCTCTTAATCTATGTAAAGGTTTCTCGTGAGCACAATTAAGTGTTTTGGAATTCCCGTTCTTCGCAATGTTATCCGTAGTTTGTTATGATCCACACAGTCGAATGCCTTTGCATAGTCAATAAAACACAGCTAAACATCCTTCTGGAATTCTCTGCTTTCAGCCAGGATCCATCTGACATTGGCAATTATATTCCTGGTTCCACGTCCTCTTCTGAAACCGGCCTGAATTTCTGGCAGTTCCCTGTCGATATACTGCTGCAGCCACTTTTGAATGATTTTCAGCAAAATTTTGCTTGCGTGTGATATTAATGATATTGTTCTATAATTTTTGTAATCTGAGAGATTTAACTAAACCTACATACTGAGATGACACAAATTTGGGAGTCCAATGATTACCAAGTTTGGGCAAGAATGTAGAATAATAGGAATTCTCATCTATTACTGTTGGTAGTGCAAATTGACACAACTACTTTGGAAAGTAAAAATGTCCAGCTAAGTAGTAAATTTTAATATGCATATCCCAGCAATCTCATTCCTAGGCATAACATTGGAGAGACTCTTGTACGTGTGCACAAAGACACATGTGAAAAAGAGTTGTAGTAGTATATAGGGGAGAAAACTGGATTAATCACATGTTGCCCTATGCAGAATGGATAAGTAAATCACAGAATATTTATATGATAGAATACCATACAGCTGTGAAAATAACCTAACAGAGGTTACTTGTAACAATTTCAATGTTCTCAAGAACAATGCTAACCTAAAAAAGAAATAGTATATATAGTATTTTATTTATTTGCATAAAAGTCAAAACTAATGAATAGTAAAACTAATATACTGATCCATTTATATGAAACTAATATAAAACTAATGAATATATTATTTAGGGATACAGACATTTGTGATAAAATTATAAATAAAGCAAGGGATTCGCTAGCTAGAAATTCGGGATAGTGAATTTCACTCCAGGGAATTGAGGAGCTACAACCCTTGGGGAGGCTTACAGGGTGCTTCAAAGGTAATACTCTTTTTCTTAAGCTGGGTGATGGGCCAGGAGTTTTCGTTTTAACCTTATCTTTTCATGTATTATCCAAATTCATGTGTGTGATAAATTTCACAATAAAACTGAAGGGTACCAAAAATAATACAGGCTTAGTGAAAAAAATTAAACAATATAGAAGGATACACAATGCTGATGATTTTCAATCTTATTCTATGAATGCTTGGATGGGAGGCAAGTTTGATGAACTCAACTGGAACCCATAAGGAGCTCATAAGAAGGAATGCTTTATCTGCAGGTCATTTATTTTGGATTGGGGCGCCAAATTCAATAGAAAATACCTTACCAAATATAAACAGCACCTGGAGCTGATAGAGCTGAATAGGACAAATCTGGGGCTACTGGTCTAGCTGTTTGTTTTGACATATCCTTGATTTAACCTTGATTTTACACCACCCTGGTTCTTTGTCCCAACCATATTCTCCTGGATACCCCAGGGGAATGCCTCTCCCAGTTCAACCTGTACCACAAACTGGCCTACTTATAGGGAGGCAGTGCAGTGCAAACATTAGATTTCCATTCTGGAAGCAGCTTGTCTTGGGATTAAATTCTGGATCTGGTGATTAATAACATAGATCAATTTTCTAAACTGCCAGATTGGAATGATAGTAATAATCCTCTTTATAGGCTAAATGAAATGATCAAGTAGAGTCTTCTGATGAGCATTCATTGTTTTTTTGCTCACCCAGCATTCACTCTCCATTCTTTGAAAATTTTATCCAAGTGCCCTGTCCTTTCCCCAGTCAAGGGTCTGATACAAAGCTAACAGAACCAGAATATTTCTCTCGGGACTTTGATTCATTTGTGCAGTGATGTATGGATGGAAAATAAAATTGGAGTTTATTTATCCTAAAGCACCCTCCCCACCTCCCCACCCCTGGCCCCCCCCCCACACTTCTCACTCCCAAGAAATGTTTGATCTCTTTCATTTCAGAGACAGGTTCTATAGTCTTACCTTTGACCCTGTGAGCTTTCTCATATCTTTTCAACATATTGA
Organism: Elephas maximus indicus; assembly: GCF_024166365.1. Classification (NCBI taxonomy): domain Eukaryota; kingdom Metazoa; phylum Chordata; class Mammalia; order Proboscidea; family Elephantidae; genus Elephas; species Elephas maximus. The sequence continues at coordinate 169,645,293 of NC_064821.1, read as the reverse complement.
TTTGTACTTGTAGCCAGAGCTGGTTTTGGCTGCTTTAAAAAATTAATCCCAAGTGATGAAAGCACCCAGTACAATCTACCACATAATAAATAGGTGCTTGTAGGAATACACAGAGTCACTGTACCAAAAAGAATTGGTTTACGTTCAACTATTTCAGGAGGTAGCAGATGAGCAGGAACCGATGGTACTGAAGGAAGAAGTCTAAGCTGCACTGAAGGCACTAGTGAAAAACAAGGCTCCAGAGATTGACAGAATACCAATTAAGATGTTTCAACTAAAGGATGCAGCACTGGGAGTGCTCATTCATCTAAGCCAAGAAATTTGGGAGACAGCTACTGGCTAACTGACTGGAAGAGATCCATATTTATGCCTATTCCAAAGAAAGGCGATCCAACCAAGTGTGGAAATTATTGAACAATATCATTAATATTACACGCAAATAAAATCTTGCTGAAGATCATTCAAAAGTGGTTGCAGCAGTGCATTGACAAGGAACTGCAAGAAATTCAAGCTGGATTCAGAAGAGGATGTGGAACCAGGGTTATCATTGCTGATATCAGATGAATCCTGGCTGAAAGCAGAGAATACCAGAAAGATGTTTACCTGTGTTTTACTGACTATGCAAAGACATTTGACTGCGTGGATAATAACAAACTATGGATGACACTGTGAAGAATGGGAATTCCAGAAAACTTACTTGTGCTCATGAGGAATCTGTACACTGATCAAGAGTCAGTCGTTCAAACAGAACAAGATGATACTTCATGGTTTAAAGTCAGGAAAGGTGTATATCAGAATTGTATCCTTTCGCTATACTTATTCAATCTGTATACTGAGCAAATAATCCAAGAACCTGGACTATATGAAGAAGAAGGGGGCATCAGGGTTGGAGGAAGACTCATTAACAACCTACATCATGCAGATGACACAACCTTGCTTGCTGAAAGTGAAGAGGACTTGAAGCAGTTACTGATGAAGATCAAAGACCACAGCCTTCAGTATGGATTACACCTCAACATGAAGAAAACAAAAATCCTCACAACTGGACCCATAAGCAACCTCACGATAAATGGAGAAAAGATTGAATTTGTCAAAGATTTCATTTTACTTGGATCCATAATCAACACTCATGAAAGCAGCAGTCAAGAAATCAAACAAGGCATTGCACTGGGCAAATCTGCTGGAAAAGACCTTTTTAAAGTGTTAAAAAGCAAAGATGTCATCTTGAAGACTAAGGCGTGCCTGACTCAAGCCAGGGTGTTTTCAATCACCTCATTCATATTCATGTGAAAGCTGGACAATGAATAAGAAAGACTGAAGAAGAATTGACGCCTTTAAATTATGGTGTTGGGGAAGAATATTAAACATACCATGGACTGCCAGAAGAATGAACAAATCTGTCTTGGAAGAAGTACAGCCAGAATGCTCCTTAGAAGCAAAAATGGTGAAACCACATCTCATATACTTTGGACACATTCTTAGGAGGGATCAGTCCCTGGAGAAGGAGATCATACTTGGTAAAGTAAAGGGTCAGTGAAAAAGAGGGAGACCCTCAACAAGGTGGATGGACACAGTGGCTGCCACAACGAGCTCAGTCATAACAACGATTGTGAGGATGGCACAGGATCAGGCAGTGTTTCATTCTGTTGTACATTGAGTAGCTATGAGTCAGAACTGACTTGATGGCACCTAACAGCAACAACAGTGTTTGTTGGCAGAATTATTTTCAGAATTGAGGTTCCCCCCCATCCCCCATAGAATTTCATCTAGATTCTCTCTAGTCCTGAGAGTGGGAACCAAATGGCCAGGACCTAATTACCACTGGGAGAATGGATACACTTAGCTTTCAAATGAAGCATGCAGAATCCATATGCTCACCAACGGCATTCCAGACGTTGTCACAAGCAGTGCCATATAAGTAGCACAGGCAATAATGACCAGAGTAATTCAGATGAAGGAGAGATCATTGTGATTCAAAGAGAGGATCTGAGCTGACTTTTGAAGGATAGCTAGGATTGGGATAGGCAGTTAGGAAAAAAGGAAGACATTACAGGCAAGGGATGGAAGGATAGCATGAGCAAAGGGCATGCAAGGCGCGTTTAGGAACAATGAAGAGACCATTTTGGCTGAAGAAGACATTTATTATAGCATAGTGGTAATGGATAATGTTTGAAAAGGTAGAGCGGAATTAATTTCAAACAAGTAATTCTAGAAATGGTCCAGTTGCAAATATTTCTATGAAAAGAGATTCTTTTCAATATCACCACTTCATCTCTGTTCATCAGGGGCAAGAAATATTTTTTAGCATCTCCTGGATGTAATTTGAAACTATGGAACACTACAGAGTTAGTTCTCGGTGACCTTCGGAGTGAACATTTTGGGAACCACACATTTTTAGATAAAATTATTATATAATCCTGAGTTGATGTCATTCCAAGCCACAGGTGTGCGTAGGGTGCTCAGGCAAGTAGCACCTAAAGAGGAACAGTTTCTTAGGCACTGATTGTACAAATTGCATATGAATAGTTCTATGAAGAAAAAATATTTAAGAACCACTAAGAACTTCAAAGAGATTTTATTATTTACTTTTCAATAAAGACTGATGCCAGGCATGAAAAACCCACAACATAAAACTTATCCACAGTCTCTAAGTAGATGCTTATCAGCCCTGGCGGTCGTCAAAAGGGCTGTCAAGATGGTCCTTTCCATGGTGATGGTCTCCACCACCCTTTTCAGAGACATCACATTGCTTTGTCTTTGTTGAGCAGGGAGTGTGGTGATGGGAGTGGGAGGGTATGAGTTACAGGCCCTAGGAGTTGAAGAACCCTTAGGCAGGAGCTCTGTTGATTTATTAATTAGCTATGTACACATCTGGGTTAAATGTTTTTCCACTTGGAAGCCCTCATGATAACCAGGAACTCGGATGGTAGGCATAAAAAGCAAATGCAGGCTCTGCTGGTCTGGTTCAGATGGCAACCACGGCAAAGCTTATTCTCCTCACAGGTGAGTTTGTGATCAGAGACAAAGCCTCATTCTCACCTTATTTCTTTTTCTCTCTGGATCTGACATCGTGAAGCAGTGTTCACACTGCAGCTCCGTGCCTTTCTATTCTCTTTCATTGTCATATAGGATTTTGATTTTAATCTTAGAAATCAACAGAGAGATACTCAGGTTTGTTACACATAAACTAATTTAGTTTATTGCAAGATAATCACTGTAAGGCACAAAAGTAAGACCTTAGGACATTCTTTTTAGAGCCGGAGAGTCAGAATTAACAATTATAATTGCGATGTTAGTTCAATGGTTAGAGTTCAAATCTTTAGATTTCAGGCATGTACCTTTTACATGTGGTCTTGAGAGGAAGGCTTGACCGTGGTTCAAATTTGGCAGAGGTCTTTTGTAGCTAGGGTCCGAAGTCAGCAGCAGTGGGCAAAATTTCAGCCTACGCCTCTGGCAGGATCTCAGAGTCCAGAGGGTGATATTTTGTCTCTGCCTTCTAACAGTGAGTGAGCAGAAATTCAGGGTTTATATGTGAATTTCTCATCTTGGCTTCATACGATAAGGCCCATTCATGTCTTCCTGCTACATCAAAGACTAGTATGTTATATCTTCTCTCCAGGGTTAGAGATTCACCAAATGTCACTTCCTTTCTTCAAGGTTAGAGATAGGGAGGTTGTTTAGATTTACGTATTAAGGTTAGTTTATGAAGATGAACTGTGTTATGTTTTCTTTTATCAAAGCATACTTGGCAAAGTCAACTTTAAGTTTGTTTACATTCTTCATGTGCTTCTATGTCTAAGTTCAGGAATTTTCTAAATAACTTTCTATTGACTTTTTGTGGTTATTGTTAGCTGCTGCTGAGTTGACTTTTAATTCATAGTGACAAAGTAGAACTGCCCCATAGGGTTTTCTAGGCTGTAATCTTTACAGGAACAGATCACCAAGTCTTTCTCCTGTGGAGCCATTGGGTGCATTTGAACTGCCAACTTTTTGGTTAGCAGCCGAGACCTTAACCGTTGAGCTACCAGGGCTCCTTTTCTAATTACCTACAGGTTTTTGATAACTTATAGTTAACGTTAGAAAGCCTCACAAAGGTAGACATATTTCTATTTCTAAGTTCATATTATGAGTGCTTAATAATACATATTTTGCGAGCGTAGTAGTGTCTTATGCCTTATGTGATTTGAGAGCATCATAGAAACATACAGAACATTAATCATTTCAAATTTTCAAGAGAATCCTGACATAAACAAATCAGTCTGCCTCTTGCTCTCTTAACATCAGTGAATTCTACTATCATTTCTGCCTTCATTGATCCCACTGGCATCGTCTTAAAAGAAAGGCTAGTTTTCTTCCAGAACTTGTCTTCTGTCTTCTCTTGTTGGGTTGTTCCTTTTTCTCCATTCATCTCTTTCTGCTACACCTCATTTTAGTTTATATTATTTTTATTTACATGTTTGTGCCTTTGGTCTATCTTTTTCAGATATAAAAATCAATAGGAACTGAGATAGTTATTTATATAAGTTATCTTTGTTTTCAGAATTATTTCTCTTTCAACTTCTATTGTCCCACTAAGTTGATAATGTACTATAAAAATGTCGCTGTTAGAAGTTCAAACGTTGATTCAGTAAATGATTTAGAGCCAAATAGTACCCAGAGTTTATTCTTTGCTCTAGAGCTGTAATTTACAAACTTTTTTTAAGCTTCAGAGCCTTTTCCAAATGAAACTTCAAGTTCAATGTGTAAAACATTCAGAGCAGAAATACTCTAGTAGAAACCAGGAAGAGGCCTCTGGACGCTTACCTCATAGCTCCTAGCTCTTCTCTCTCTAAAGGCTCCAGAAGAGTAGTTCAAAAAGGAAGAAAAAAAACTCCTAAAACTCCAGGAGATACTGAATTCATTGCTTTAGAGAATGCTTTGTCTTTTGGAAGGTTGGGCTTGTCCCAGGTCAGGGAGGTAAAGGGTGGATGGATGCATAGTCATTGAGTAGAGTGAATTTGGAATAGTTTCAGTAAGTAGATCTTCCATAGACAGTAGACTTCTGACTTTGCATCAATGACATTTCTTTCTGACTTGGAAGGTGGAAGAAGAGGGTGCCCATTTTTGACTAAGAGAAAGGAAGAACATTTACTGAAAAGCCTGCTTTTTGTCATAACCCAAAGTGCCACTGGAGTTGTAACAGTCTATGCCCAAATAGACTGTTATCCAAGGTCTCAGAATTAGATTCTACAGGTTATAGACAATTGACACAGAGTATATGCTTTTTTTCTCTCTCTCTTAGGTCTGGCCCTTCTGCTGAATTGTCAGCTGGGTAAGTCATGGGCTCTATGTTTGACCTCTGACATAATCTTTTCCCACCGTAAACCTCAATACCCTATAAATTACTTCTGTGAAAAATCTCTGCTTTATATATCGCATGAGATTGATTTATATTCCAATACTATTTGCAAAATAACTATTTGTTGTTGTTGTTGTTAGGTGCCGTCGAGTCAGTTCTGACTCATAGCGACCCTATGCACAACAGAACGAAACACTGCCTGGTCCTGCTCCATCCTTACAGTTGTTGTTATGCTTGGGCTCATTGTTGCAGCCACTGTGTCAATCCACCTCGTTGAGGGTCTTCCTCTTTTCCACTCACCCAGTACTTTGCCAAGCATGAAGTCCTTCTCCAGGGACTGATAAATATATCAAGAGATAAACCATGCCAGTGAAAGAGAGATAGGTTTAACTTTGGGGGGATCTACTGTTTTAGATTGGGTGTCACTGCTGTCCTCTTCTGTGTGACCATCTGGGAGTTATAAACTTGTGTTAATTGAACTTCACAGGACTACTGGGCATCTTTTCTCAGAAAGTTCCTAGGCTTATCCAAGATCCCCAAATAAATCTGTCATTAAAAATAATCCATCCCAGGTCATTGACCAGTCATCAAGTTAAAATCTTGAAACTTTTCTGCAAGGCTGTTCATACTAACAATTCCCACACAGAGATCAGGCACCAGAGACACAGGGAGGGAAACAAGGGCAGGGCCAAAATTTGCAGCACATTTCAGTGGCTTTTAAATCAGGCCACTGTCCTTCCTCCTTACTCTCCACAGGTTCTGCCTACCTGCTAACATGCTACATCACCAACTGGGCCCAGTACCGGCCAGGCCTGGGGCGCTTCAAGCCCGATGGCATCGACCCCCACCTCTGTACTCACCTGATCTATGCCTTTGCTGGGATGAGCAACAATGAGATCACAACCATTGAGTGGAATGACGTGACTCTCTATCAAGCTTTCAAAGGTCTGAAAAACAGTAAGAGAAGAGGGAGACATCTAATTTGGTATCTCCTAGGTCAGGACTTCAGAAACATTAATGTGTAAACCAATCACCTAGGGATTTTCTTAAAATGCAAATTCAGATACAGAGGGTCTGAGGTAAAGAAAAAAGCTGCATTTTTAACAAGCTCTGAGGTGGTGCTGTTGCTCCTGGTTCAGGAGTCACACTTGAAGTGGCAAGGATATAGGTAACATAGCATTGTTGTTATTAGGTGCTGTCGAGTCTTTTCCGACTCATAGTGACCCTATGTACAACAAAATGAAACACTGTCTGGTCCTGTGCCATCCTCACCAATGTTGTTTGCTTTTCCCACCACAGATCTCAGATTCCTGTAAGTTATGCATATACAAATTATCTGCTTCATACATAATATGTAATTTATTTATATTCTAATACTACTTTTTGAAAAAATATACTGAGATAAACCATAGTACCAAAGGAGATTTGCTATCTACTTTACGGACAGATGGGTTTCACTTTGGGGGAATCTACTGTTTTGGATTAGTAGATATTAAAAAATATACATTGGTTCTATTTCTTCCTTTCTGTGTAAAATCTTTTTTGTGACCTAGGAAATTATAAGCCATCATAGCTTCTTCCTGCAGGGAGTAGGAGGCAGAGAATATTAAAAATCACACACAATTTAACCCAAATAAAAAAAAATTTTTTTTTTTTTTTTTTATCAGAAGGGTTTCATCTATTTTAACAGAGTTTTATTTTCATGTTAAAAAAAAAAGGGCATCTGGTATTCTTTAATTTCTGGTGTTATTCAGGTTAGTCATATCTAGGAGAATGAGGCTACAATCCATTGTTATCCTCAGTAGTGACGTTATCTTGAATGCAGCTACTGGAATTTAAGTTATGATACCTAATAGGATACAAACCCCTTTAAAGTGGTGCTTCTTGAAGAATGGTTATTTGACCACTTGCATTGGAATCACATGGGGCACCTGAAAAAAATGCCAGTCCTTCTGTCCAACTGAACCAGAATCTCTGGGCGAAGGGCTATAAACCTGAACTCTAAATGTCCTCCTGCCACTGTGACCCTTGCACTTAATTCTTACATACACTGATGTTTAAAACCATTATTCCAGAAAGAGTGTGTAAGTCCAAGCCAATTAGTATTTGTCAATTGTCACAGCAGTTGAGAAAGTAATTATGCTCAAGCAACATTTACCATTTCAACTGATGAAATAGAATAAAAGGCAATTATGCTTAAGTTATATATATCAAAAATATTGTCAATCATTCATTAAAAAAGAAGTTCCATAATGTAAATTTCCCTAAGAAACCTTGAGTGCTTTTATGATAATGACACAAAGACCTTATGAAGAAAATTTTCAGCAGTTGAGAAAAATTGTTCTATGGCCCGCCCTATCAAGGCAGCAGCAAAATGTATGACCAGGCCTGATTCTAAAGCAATGTTATTTTAAACAGACGAACTTATATAAAATTTGAAACTTCCGTTATTTAAAACCTCTGTTTTACAGGAGTAACCAGCTGAAAACTCTCTTGGCCATTGGAGGCTGGAACTTTGGAACTGCCCCGTAAGTCCTCTAGCAGAGAGCCATTTGCAAGAGCCCATTGTGAACGCTGTCCCTTTAGGCTTCACAATCTAAGAGCATTAAGGGTGTGCATTAAGCAAATATGCTAATTTTTGTTTAATATAAACCTCAGTATGCAATAGAATAGGTCGTCAATATGAAATAGAACATAATTTATTTTATATGTTTAAATTTCGATAGATATTCTGGGATCTCATCCACAGAGATTTAGTTACTGAGATTCCAAAGCAACCTCTTCTTAACGTATTTCAAAAGCACAAACCCTGAAGAGGGTGTAGTAGAGCTCCTATCTATTTACATTTTGGGAGAAGAAAAAGTCATATAGACCTTTTAGAGGGTACATGAACTTGGGAGATTATTTGGAGAGAGAACACAGAGAGCTGAGTTAATCAAGTGTTCAAAGCAACAAGTGAAACTTGGGAGAAAGATCAGAGTTGGTTGGATAACAAAATAGAGGGAACATAAGGTAGCATGGCTGGGAAGAGTAGTGTTACAAAGTAAGGACAGGAGAAACCAAGAACATGCTTTAGTCTGAGCTGTGGGTCCCAGTGAAGAACTCCAAGGCAGAAATTGCAGAGTTTGAGCTAGAGCCATGGCTCAGAAAATGTGTGTGGTGCCTGGAGGATATCTACTACAGGGGCCAGTGAGGGAGACACATGTCTTGGGAGGGCTGATTATAGAGCATTGGGCCTGGAAGATAAAGAAGAAGGGATGCCTCTGGACAGACCATGCAGCAAGAGAGCAAGATCTGAAAATAAAGTGAGAGGATGAGTGACAAGGATGAATTCACAATGAGCTGAAGGTTTCTAGATCAAAAGAAGTAATACAGTTACTTGATTCTCTGAGAACCCTGAACATGCAGCCTCATGGGAATGTAATGAAGTGAGGAGGCCAGTGGTCTCACCAAGCTTAGCATCAACTTGAGATGGGGCACATGACGGCATATCAATAGAGAGTGACCTGTGTCCCCAGCGGAAGGTCAGAAGCACAGGCAGGTGTGTGCCATGAACATATGGATAATGTCAACAGTAACAAGACACCTGGCTGCCCTGAGCTTCTCTTCCCCCCTCCTATCTTTCCCCCAGGTTCACTGCCATGGTTTCCACTCCTGAGAACCGCAAGACTTTCATTGCCTCAGTCATCAAATTCCTTCGTCAGTATGAGTTTGACAGGCTGGACTTTGACTGGGAGTATCCTGGCTCTCGTGGGAGCACTGCTCAGGACGAGCACCTCTTCACCATCCTGGTGCAGGTGAGGAGGGAAGTAACAATCTTTAGGCCACAAAAATCCATGACCCATTCTTTTCAAGAAGCATCTGGGGTTTCCAGAGTAAAACTAAACCATAATTTAGAATTATAGAATCCTAGCATTGCAAAGATTTTTAGAGATCATGCATTCATTCAACAAGCCTTTAACAATGACAGTGATAGTGATAACTAGCAAATGTTTACTCTGTGCCAGGCAGTATATTCCATGATATTTTACAAACCATAACTCATTTCATCTTCACATAACTCTATGATATATGTACTATAGTTATCATATTTATTTTACAGATGAAGAAACTAGGTATAGAGAAGTTAAGTAACTTGCCCAACATCACTTAACTAGTATGTGTCAAAACTACCCATTCAGTCTGATTACAGAGTCCATTACTTCTAACCATTACACTAGACTGTTATTACTTAGTGCTTACTCTTCACCAGACACTGGGTTAGGTGTGGAGGTAAAGATAAGAATAAGACACACAGTCCTTGGCTTTCAGGAACACACAATCTAAAGGTGGAAGACTGAAAAACAACCAGTACCTTTTGATAAGTGCCGTGATAGAGGTGTCCACAGAGTACAAAAGTGGCACAGACAGAAGGCACCTCATGCTGCTCTAGGGCAGGATCAGAAAGGGCTTCCTAGAGAAAGCGATGCTTGAGCCCAGTTTTGAAAGAAGTTGTGTTAACCAACTAAGTGAAGGAAGGGACTGGCACAAATGACTTATAGACATATATGGGCCAGTAGATGAGTGATGGATGATGAGGCTCCATAGGTGGCTGGAATCAGATCATGTGGGGTCTTGTATATTATGTTATGAAACCTGCATATTAGGTAGCTGTAAAACTGATTCATATTATCTATCCTATCTGCTTTGTAAGATGTCGAGATACTAAGGTAAGATAAACGTGTGAAAGTACTTTGAAAAAGAAAACATCATACGAGCATACATTTACTATTATTTAGGGAGTTGAAAGCAGCTTCTTAGGTGTCCTACTGTGTTTACTACTCTATAGGAAATGCATGAAGCTTTTGAGCAGGAAGCCAAGCAGGCCAATAAGTCCAGGCTGATGATCACCGCTGCGGTAGCTGCTGGTATCTCCAACATCCAGCCTGGCTATGAGATCCCCCAGCTGTCCCATCAGTGAGTGATGCACCTTATCCTCAAACTCCTGGAGGCATCGCCTATGCAGGGCATACTTGTCCTTGTTCTGTCTTGCTGTTTACAGACCTTGCTTAGGAGGGTTTGGAAGTGGTATCTTTTGCCTGAATGGGTGTAGGAAATGACCATCACAAATAATTTTTAATCCTTTATCCCACTTCAGATACCTGGACTACATCCATGTCATGACCTATGACTTCCATGGCTCCTGGGAGAGCTACACTGGAGAGAACAGCCCCCTCTACAAGTATCCCAGTGACACTGGCACCAACGCTTACCTCAGTGTGATGAACCCCTGCCCAGATTCACATGCAGGCCAAGGATGATGTTGTAAATTATGTGGAGATTCAGGGACAAAAATCAACAGAAATTCTGCAAATGTCTCATTTGGACAACTGTCCTTTTAAGTGGCCTATCATATCACATTAACTATAATTTTACCAAAATATTTGGAAAAAACTCTAATTATTCCACCTGTCATTAGCATCTTCAATTTCACCAGTTAGCACAGGGGAATAGTATAACTAAGCATCGGGCCATCAGCTTGGTGAGGCCTCTAGCTGACCTGCTTCCATTGCAGGAATATGCCATGAATTACTGGAAGGATAATGGGGCACCAGCTGAGAAACTCATCGTTGGATTCCCAACCTATGGACACACCTTCATCCTGAGCAACCCCTCCAACACCAGCATTGGTGCCCCCACCTCCAGTGCTGGTCCTGCTGGGCCCTACACCAGGCAGGCTGGATTCTGGGCATACTATGAGGTAGGTGAAAGAACCCTGGTGGTGCAACAGTTAAGTGCTTGGCTACTAAACAAAAGGTTGGAGGTTTGAACTAACCCAGTGACTCCATGAGAGAAAGATCTGGAGATCTGTTCCCATAAAGATTACAGCCTAGGAAGCCCTATGGGGCAGTTCTACTCTATTATGTGGGATCTCTATAAGTCAAAATCAACTCAACAGCCCTAACAACATCAACAACATGAGGTAGGTAGATTGGGCTGCACAGTGTTCTGTGAATTTCATGCCTGGTGCTGGCCAGTAGGCTTATAGTGAGAATTTGCAGAAATCTTGAATGCTCATTCTGTCTCCTATCTACTTTCTTTAAACCCAGAGCATGACTACAATAAGAAACCCTGGTGGTTAAGTGCTTAGTTGCTAACTGAAAAGTCAACGGTTTGAACTCACCAGCCACTCTGTGGGGGAAAGATGTGGCAGTCTGTTTCTGTAAAGATTGCAGCCTTGGAAACCCTATGGGTGATTCTACTCTGTCCTATAGGGTCACTATGAGTTGGAATGGACTCGACTGAAATGGGAGGAGGATCACTCCAATGCTTAAAGTGTTTAAATAACTTGTTCGTTTACCGAATTCAATACGAAAAGCACTTAATAATGTGCAATATCCCTTCAAGGATAAGAGCACACACTTGAAGTCATTTATATTAGCACACAAGGGAATAAACTAAATATATCTCTCACATTACTGTGGGCTTCAAAGATCAAACACTAAAAGTAGGGACAACATGAGAGTATATGAAAAGCAAATTGACCTCCTTTACTGCAGATAAAAACTCAATCAGAAAACCTCAACTGGAGACATGAAAGAAAAAAAAAATCAAAGAGCAAGTGTATGTTTTTCTTTCATAGCAGTTATATTTAACAGATTTTAATTTGTTGACTTTTTAAAGATCTGTACCTTCCTGAAAAATGGAGCCACTCAGGAATGGGAGGCCTCTCAGGAGGTGCCTTACGCCTATCAGGGCAACAAGTGGGTTGGCTATGACAACATCAAGAGCTTCAATATCAAGGTAAAGTCAGCCCCTCAGGCATGGTGAGGTCCCAGCTCTGAGCCCCAGGAAATAAAATGACTTCTGTTGTCTTCTGTGCTTGAAAGGCTCAATGGCTTAAGCAGAACAACTTTGGAGGTGCCATGGTCTGGGCTATTGACCTGGATGACTTCAGTGGTACTTTCTGTAACCAGGGCGAGTTCCCTCTGATCTCAACTCTGAAGTATGCCCTTGGCCTGCAGAATACAAGTAAGTGACAGCAGGGGAAACCCAGGACATAGAAATACTCCTTCTGCAACTCAAAAGACACTCCTCACTTGTTCCCACTCCCATTGCCTGGGGCACTTCTTCCCATCTTACCTCACTGCTCTTGCCCTTCTGAGAGACAGGTACTGCATTCTGCCCCTACCCCTGAACTTCCATGATAAGAGCTTTGTGCTCTTATGGGAAACCAGCTCCATTTGAGTAGGTTTTCTAGGTCTGCTAAATCTTAAAGGTATAGAAGAGCCTCCAGGAATCAATGACCATAGAATGCATGCTAACCTTCATAAGCATCTAGTTCTGTACAAAATCTCTTATAAAAATTCTCTCTCAGCCCTTCTAGAGGAGATTTAACAAGAAATCCTCACCTATGCTCACATATTTCTAATCTGTAATTCAGAGTAAGTACCAACTTCCTAACTTTTTTCCAGCAGTCTCAGAGATTTCCTCTTAGAGCCCATTTGCTCACCACTTATACCCAGATCCTAGAAAGGTCTTTTGCACGTACTGGGTGCTCAGTAAATATTTTTTGAATGATTTAGACAGCATCAAGGGAAGAAAGAACTTTTATATAAAGCCAGGCTGGCTTGAAATCACAGCTTTTTAAAAATTCCTGCATATGGAGCCCTCAGTTTCAAGGATCCAGAAGCTAACTGTACCTCGACTCCAGACCCCTGTCTCCTTCCAGATCTCTTTGCCTTTGGGCAAAGCTCTGAGCCTCTACCGGGCTCACCAGTCTGCTCTTTGTGTTGTATGTTTCAGGTTGCACCCCCCAGCTCAGCCCATTGCCCCTATAACACTTCCTCCCGGCAGCAGAAGCAGCAGCTCTGGGGGCAGTGGATTCTGTGCTGGCAAAGCCAAGAGGCTGTACCCTGTGGCTAATAACAGCAATGCCTTCTGGCACTGCCTGAATGGACTCACATACCAGCAACAGTGCCAGGCCATGCTTGTCTTTGACACCAGCTGTGATTGCTGCAACTGGGCATACACCCAACCTGTGCCCCAATTCCCTACACTTCTCAAAAGTCTCCTTTGCTTAGGACATCTTACTGCTGCCTAGAGCTCTGCAATAAAATCCAACAATAAAACATGAGCGTCATTGATTTTATGTGATTTGGGTGGTGTTACAGGTTGAATTGTGTCCCCCCAAACCATGTGTTGGGGTCCTGATTCCTAAACCTGTGGATGTAATCCCATTTGGAAATAGGGTTTTCCTGCTGTGTTAATAAGGTCATACCAGTGTAAGGTGTGTCCTAAACCTAACTACTTCTGAGTTATAAAAAGCAGATTAGACACAGAGACAGTCAAACCCAAGTGGTAGGGGAACGATAGATACCACATGAAGGTCTCCAAGGAGCCAAGGAACACTGGGGCTACAGGAGCTGAAAGAAACAAGGTTTTTACCCCCAGAAAAGACAGTAAGACACCCTTCCCTTAAAGCCGGTGACTTGAATTTGGACTTCCAGCCTCCGGAACTAAGAAAATACATTTTTGTTCTTTTAAGTTACCCACTGACAGTATTTGTATTACAGAAGCACTAGGGAACTAAGACAGGTGGATGGACAACTTGTCTAGATGTGAAAACACAGGTCGTGCACATAGGAGCAAAGGGACAAAGAAGAGTGTGGGATGAAGCGGTGGAGCCAAGAGCCCCACAGACTTCTGGCTGCTGGAATTGATCTGTATGAAGTCGGAATCTGTGAGGAGGAAATGTTTGAATGTTGGGCTCATGGATGGAATGAGGACCTGAAGAGGATAGGTCTGTAGTCTGGTGACTGTCCTCAGGGAGGAACCAGAGTGATTCCATAACACCTGGGGGCACAGGCAGTATGCCTGGCTCGCCCAAGGAATTGGAGGTCAGGGCATTACCTCCACTTGGCAGCTTTGGGAAGATCTGTGTACTGGATTCCTTTTGGGGTATCCACCCAGCCCATGGGCCAATAACGTCCCAACCTCTGGGGTAGTCACCAGCTGCTGTGTTAGTACTACAAGATCCCCTTCCCTCAGGTTACCTGATTGACTGGGGTGGACATCAGACTTGAGAGGGCCAATCAGATTACCACACCTTGGAATTTGCAATTGAGATCAAAGTATTGCCTGTCAGTCCTGAGAGTAGCTGGGTCTGTAATATGTAAGTTCAGGAGCTGTATTGAGGCCATATTTGCCACGAGGTCTGGGGAGAAGGAAAAGCTGCTTGGATGCAGAACAAGAAGACCTGCAAAGAAAAGCCACCAAGCAAGATGGACAAGGAAAGAGCACTTATCAATGGCTTTCAAATTGCTGATTCCAGTATCCCTCCTGAGGCCAGATGTATTTCTGCCTTTGGGTTCTGTGAAACACCGTTATAATCATATAGTAAATTCCCCTGTGCTGCTTAAGCTTACTCAAGTTTGTTTCACTTGTTTGCAACTGCAAGGACCCTAGCTAATACAATCAGAAAACAATGAGTGATATGTATTTTCTTCTGGCATGCTTACTATGTGCCAGACTCTGTTCTAAGCATTTTGCATGTATTTTCTTCATTTAATCCTCACAGGAACCTTATGAGGTGAGGCGCAGAGGGGTTGGGAAGTCTGCTCAACGTCACACAGTTACTACATTGCAGAGCTAGGTTCAAACCCCAGGAGTCTGGCTCCAGAGCTCACAGACTTAACTATTATGTTTTACAGCTTGCCTTGACACACACATATCAGTGTTCTTGCAGAAGGTGACAGCACTGGTGACAGTGGTAAGGCACACACAGATTTCTGGATAATGACTATTCATCCATTAACTCACAACATTTGTTGTTTATTATGTGCCAGATAATGCTCTAGGGAGCGCAGTAGTGGTTCAGCAGTAGAATTCTCACCTCCCATGCAGGAGACCCAGGTTTGACTTCTGGCCATTGTACCTCATGCATAGCCCACCACGCCTCTGTCAGTGAAGGACTGTGTGTTGCTATGTTACTGAACAGATTTCAGTGGAGCTTCCAGATTAAGACAGACTAGAAAGAAAGGCCTGGTGATCTCTTTGAAAATCAGTCAGTGAATGCCTTATGGATCACAATGGTCCAATTCCCAAATGATCACGGGAATGTCACAGAACCAGGTAATGTCTCATCCCATTGCGAATGGGGTTGCTATCGGTCAGGGGCTGACTCAACTGCAGCTAATTACAGTAAAGTCCTAGGACATGAAGACAAAGTGGTAAATAAAACAAAGACTGCACTCTCATGGAGATTATACTTTGCTGGTGGGGGAATTAAACAATAAATAAGTAAAGAAATGGGAAAAATTGAACAGTGATAGAAAGCAAACAGGGAGGAGGCTACTTTAGCTTAAGCAGTCCAAGAAATCCTCTCTCAAAGGTCCCATATGAAGTTGGCCTTAACATTCAAGAAGAGCCAGCCATCTTGAGATCTGGGAAAATAGTACTTCAGACAGAAGATGCAGCAAGTGCAGTCCTTATGATGGAAATGAATTTGACGTGTTCGTAAAAAAGGAGAGGG
Source organism: Elephas maximus indicus (assembly GCF_024166365.1). Lineage (NCBI taxonomy): Eukaryota > Metazoa > Chordata > Mammalia > Proboscidea > Elephantidae > Elephas > Elephas maximus. The sequence goes on along the minus strand of NC_064821.1, from coordinate 169,629,442 downwards.
GTGTTACCATGAGGTGGTGAGAACAAAAAAATAGGCAGGGTTAGATCAGGGAAGAACACGCTCAGCATTTCTCGAGCTGAAATAACTGAAGAAAACTTCAAGCTTCGAATTGCAATAGAGAAAATATTGAATAATGCCGGAAGCATCAAAAGAAGATGGAAAGAATACACAGTCACAGTACCAAAAATAGGTCAACATTCACTCATTTCAGGAGGTAGCATATGATCAAGAACCCATGGTGCCGAAGGAAGAAGTCCAAGCTGCACTGAATACACTGGCGAAAAACAAGGCTCCAGGAATTGACAGAATACCAACTGAGATGTTCCAACAAATGGATACAGCTCTGGAAGTATACACTTGTCTATGCTAAGAAATTTGGAAGACAGTTACCCGGACAATTGACTGGAAGAGATCCATATTTGTACCCATTCCAAAGAAAGGTAAAACAACTGAGTAGAAATTATTGAACAATATCGTTAGTATCACACAGAAGTTACATTTTGCTGAAAATCATTCTAAAGTGGTCTCAGCAGTATATCAACAGTGAACTGCCAAAAATTTAAGCCAGGTTCAGAAGAGGACATGGAACAAAGGATATCACTGCTGATGTCAGATGGATCTTGGCTAAAAGTAGAAAATACAAAAAAGATGTTTACCTGTGTTTTATTGACTATGCAAAGGCACTCGGCTGTGTGGGTCATAACAAATTATGGATAACATTGCGAAGAATGGGAATTCCAAAGCGCTTAATTGTGATCATGAGGAACCTGTACATAGATCAAGAGGCAGTCATTCAAGCAGAACAAGGAGATATTGCGTGGTTTAAAGTCAGGAAAGGTGTGTGTCAGGGTTGTATCCTTTCACTGCACTTAGTCAATCTGTATGCTGAGCAAATAATCTGAGAAACTGAACTATATGAAGAAGAACGGGGCATCAAGACTGGAGGAAGACTCATTAACAACCCGCGTTATGCAGATGACACAACCTTGCTTGCTGAAAGTGAAGAGGACTTGAAGCACTTACTGATGAAGATCAAAGACTAGAGCCTTCTGTATGGATTGCACCTCAACATAAAGAAAACAAAACTCCTCACAACTGGGCGAATAAGCAACGTTATGCTAAACAGAGAAAAGTTGAAGTCAAGGATTTCATTTCATTAGGATTCATAATTAAAGTACATGGAAGCAGCAGTCAAGAAATCAAACAATCTATTGCATTGGGCAACTACGCTGCAAAAGACCTCTTTAAAGTATTAAAAAGCAAAGGTGCCACTTTGAGGACTAAAGTGCGCCTGACTCAAGCCATGTATTTTCAACTGCTTCAAGAGCTGGACAATGAATAAGGAAGACCGAAGAAGGATTGATGCCTTTGAGCTATGGTGCTAGTGAAGAATACTGAATATACCAGGGGCTGCCAGAAGAACAAACACATCTGTTACTGGAAGAAGTACAGCCAGAATGCTCCTTGGGAGCAAGGATGGTGAGACCTCATCTCACATACTCTGGATGTGTTATCAGGAGGGACCAGTCCCTGGAGAAGGATATCATACTTGGCAGAGGGTCAGAGAAAAAGAGGAAGACCCTCAACAAGGTGGATTGACACAGTGGCTGCAACAATGGGCTCAAGCACAGCAACGATTATGAGGATGGCACAGGGCTGGGCAGTGTTTCAGTGTGTTGTACATACGGTCACTATGAGTGTTAACCAACTCGATAGTACCTAACAACAATGACAGATCATGCTAGGTCTTGAAATATGGTTAAAAGTTTGGATTTTAGTGTGAGCTGGGAAGATATTGGAAGGTTATAAGCAGGGATGGGTGACAATCTAAATTCAGCATCGACGAGAGGAGGCTGGAATAGGGGTAAAGAAGATGGGAAGATAACACTCACAATGATTGTATCTGATGGATTGACCCCTGAGCACTTATGTGACACTCCTTGAAGCTCGAAGTCGTAGATGTGGGGGCTAGTGTCTTTAATGGGCAAGTAAAGGTAAGAGTATGTTATTCATTGCTGGATAGTATTCCTTTGTAAAGTAAAAAAAAATTTTTTTAACTTTTTTTTGAGATAATTGTAAATTCACTTGTAGTTGAAAGAAATAATACAGAGAGATTCCCACATATCCTTTACCCAGTTTCCCCCAATGGTAGCATCTGGCAAAGCTATAGTATGTTTATCACAACCAGGATATTGACATTGATATAATGAAGACACAAGGACATTTCCATCACTCATAAGGATTTTTCGTGTTGTGCTTTTATAGCCTTCCTCTACCCCCCTCCCCACCCCAACTGTCCTTAGCCCCTAGCAACCACTAATCTGTTCTCCATTTTATAATTTTGTCATTTCAAGAATGTTATATAAATAGAATCATATGGTATGTAACTTTTTAGGATGGCTTTTTTTACTCAGCAAAGAACTCTGCTTTTACAAAGTACTCTGTACTTCTTTTGTAAAGTGAAGCATGCTTTTATTACACAAATAATTATATTTTACATGTAGTCAGGTAACTTTTAAAACTAATTCTATATTCCTTTGGTAAAGTGCAAAAGGCTTTTATTTCATAAATACCAAACCAATAAAAAACCAAAACCAAACCCATTGCCATTGAGCCAATACTGGCTTATAGCGATCCTATAAGACAGAGTAGAACTGCCCCAAAATGTTTCCAAGAAGCAGCTGGTGGATTTGAACTATCGACCTTTTGGTTAGCAGCCGTAGTTCTTAATCACTGCGCCCCAGGGCTCCAAATACCAAACTAGTTGCCATCAAGTCAATTCTAACTCAAGGCGGCCCCATGTGTTTCAGACTAGAACTGTGCTTCAACAAGTTTTCAATGACTGTGATCTTTCAGAAATAGATCGCCAGGTCTGTCTTCTGAGGTGGACTCTGGGTAGATTCAAACCACCAACCTTTCAGTAAGTAGCTGAGTGCATAACCATTTGCACTACGCGGGAACTTGGAATAACCATGCCTAATTTTTGTTTTATAAATTTGATTTTTTTTCTTTTTCACGTAACAGGGTATAGTTTTATATGGCCCTGTCTGAGAAACTCAAAGTGCTTCATGAACCTAATTTGTAGACACCCTCTAAGAACACCAGCCAAAATTTGGTTAAATTTGGCTGATTTGTTATATTTCAGTTCAGTTTATTTATTTATTTTTTAAATAATTTTTATTGTGCTTTAAGCGAACGTTTACAAATCAAGTCAGTCTGTCACATAGAAGCTTATATACACCTTACTACATACTCCCATTTACTCTCCCTCTAATGAGTCAGCCCTCTCCCTTCTTCCAGTCTCTCCTTTCGTGAGCGTTTTGCCAATTTCCAACCCCCTCTACCCTCCCATCTCCCCTCTAGACAGGAGATGCCAATACAGTCTCAAGTGTCCACCTGATACAAGTAGCTCACTCTTCATCAGCATCTCTCTCCAGCCCATTGTCCAGTCCTTTCCATGTCTAAGGATTAGTCTTCGGGAATGGTTCCTGTCCTGGGCCAACAGAAGGTTTGGGGACCATGACCACTGGGATTCTTCTAGTCTCAGTCAGACCATTAAGTCTGGTCTTTTTATGAGAATTTGGGGCCTGCATCCCACTGTTCTCTTGCTCCCTCAGGAGTTCTCTGTTGTGTTCCCTGTCGGGGCAGTCATCGGTTGTGGCCGGGCACCATCTAGTTCTTCTGGTCTCAGGATGATGTAAGTCTCTAGTTCTTGTGGTCCTTTCTGTCTCGGGCTCATAGTTATCGTGTGACCTTGGTGTTCTTCATTCTCCTTTGATCCAGATGGGTTGAGACCAATTGATGCATCTTAGATGGCTGCTTGTTAGCATTTAAGACCCCAGACGCCACACTTCAAAGTGGGGTGCAGAATGTTTTCATAATAGAGTTTATTATGCCAATCGACTTAGAAGTCCCCTGAAGCCATAGTCCCCAAACCCCCGCCCTTGCTCCACTGGCCTTCGAAGCATTCAGTTTATCCCGGAAACTACTTTGCTTTTGGTCTAGTCCAGTTGAGCTGGCCTTCCCTGTATTGAGTATTGTCCTTCCCTTCACCTAAAGTAGTTCTTAACTACTAACTAATCAGTAAATAACCCTCTCCCACCCTCCCTGCCTCCCACCTCTCGTAACCACAAAAGAATGTGTTCTTCTCAGTTTATACTATTTCTCAAGAACTTATAATAGTGGTCTTATACAGTATTTGTCCTTTTGCATCTGACTAATTTTACTCAGCGTAATGCCTTCCAGGTTCCTCCGTGTTATGAAATGTTTCACAGATTCGTCACTGTTCTTGATCGATGCGTAGTATTCCATTGTGTGAATACACCATAATTTATTTAACCATTCATCAATCGATGGACACCTTGGTTGCTTCCAGCTTTTTGCTATTGTAAACAGGGCTGCAATAAACATGGGTGTGCATATATCTGTTCGTGTAAAGGCTCTTATTTCTCTAGGGTATATTCCGAGGAGTGGGATTTCTGGGTTGTATGGTAGTTCTATTTCTAATTGTTTAAGATAACGCCAGATAGATTTCCAAAGTGGTTGTACCATTTTACATTCCTGCCAGCAGTGTATAAGAGTTCCAATCTCTCCACAGCCCCTCCAACATTTATTATTTTGTGTTTTTTACATTAATGCCAGTTTTGTTGGAATGAGATGGAATCTCATTGTAGTTTTAATTTGCATTTCTCTAATGGCTAATGATCGAGAGCATTTTCTCATGTGTCTGTTAGCTGCCTGAATATCTTCTTTAGTGAAGTGCGTGTTCATATCCTTTGCCCACTTCTTGATTGGGTTGTTTGTCTTTTTGTGGTTGAGTTTTAACAGAATCATATAGATTTTAGAGATCAGGCCGTGGTCAGAGACGTCATAGCTGAAAATTTTTTCCCAATCTGTAGGTGGTCTTTTTACTCTTTTGGTGAAGTCTTTAGATGAGCATAGGTGTTTGATTTTTAGCAGCTCCCAGTTATCTGGTTTCTCTTCGTCATTTTTGATAATCTTTTGTATTCTGTTTATGCCTCTATTAGGGCTCCTAACATTGTCCCTATTTTTTCTTCCATGATCTTTATCGTTTTAGTCTTTATGTTTAGGTCTTTGATCCACTTGGGGTTAGTTTTTGTGCATGGTGTGAGGTATGGGTCCTGTTTCATTTTTTTGCAAATGGATATCCAGTTATGCCAGCACCATTTGTTAAAAAGACTATCTTTTCCCCAATTAACTGACACTGGGCCTTTGTCAAATATCAGCTGCTCATATGTGGATGGATTTACATCTGGGTTCTCAATTCTGTTCCACTGGTCTATGTGTCTGTTGTTGTACCAGTACCAGGCTGTTTTGACTACTGTGGCTGTATAATAGGTTCTGAAATCAGGTAGAGTGAGGCCTCCCACTTTCTTCTTCTTTTTCAGTAATGCTTTACTTATCCGAGGCTTCTTTCCCTTCCATATAAAGTTGGTGATTTGTTTCTCCATCACATTAAAAAATGTCATTGGAATTTGGATCGGAAGTGCATTGTATGTATAGATGGCTTTTGGTAGAATAGACATTTTTACTATGTTAAGTCTTCCTATCCATGAGCAAGGTATGTTTTTCCACTTATGTAGGTCCCTTTTAGTTTCTTGCACTAGTACTTCGTAGTTTTCTTTGTACAGGTCATTTACATCTTTGGTAAGATTTATTCCTAAGTATTTTATCTTCTTGGGGGCTACTGTGAATGGTATTGATTTGGTGATTTCCTCTTCAATGTTCTTTTTGTTGATGTAGAGGAATCCAAGTGATTTTTGTATGTTTATCTTGTAACCTGAGACTCTGCTGAATGCTTCTATTAGTTTCAGTAGTTTTCTGGAGGATTCCTTAGGGTTTTCCACGTATACGATCATGTCATCAGCAAATAGTGATAGCTTTACTTCCTCTTTGCCAATCTGGATACCCTTTATTTCTTTGTCTAGCCTAATTGCCCTGGCTAGGACTTCAAGTACGATGTTGAATAAGAGCGGTGATAAAGGGCATCTTTGTCTGGTTCCCGTTCTCAAGGGAAATGCTTTCAGGTTCTCTCCATTTAGAGTGATGTTGGCTGTTGGCTTTGTATAGATGCCCTTTATTATGTTGAGGAATTTTCCTTCAATTCCTATTTTGCTGAGAGTTTTTATCATAAATGGGTGTTGGACTTTGTCGAATGCCTTTTCTGCATCAATTGATAAGATCATGTGGTTTTTGTCTTTTGTTTTATTTATATGGTAGATTACATTAACGGTTTTTCTAATATTAAACCAACCTTGCATACCTGGTATAAATCTCACTTGGTCGTGGTGGATTATTTTTTTGATATATTGTTGAATTCTATTTGCTAGAATTTTGTTGAGGATTTTTGCATCTATGTTCATGAGGGATATAGGTCTGTAATTTTCTTTTTTTGTGATATCTTTACCTGGTTTTGGTATTAGGGATATGGTGGCTTCCTAGAATGAGTTAGGTAGTATTCCATCATTTTGTATGCTTTGAAATAGCTTTAGTAGTAGTGGTGTTAACTCTTCTCTGAAAGTTTGGTAGAACTCTGCAGTGAAGTCATCCGGGCCAGGGCTTTTTTTTTGTTGGGAGTTTTTTGATTACCTTTTCAATCTCTTTTTTTGTTCTGGTCTATTTAGTTGTTCTACTTCTGATTGTGTTAGTTTCGGTAGGTAGTGTTTTTCTAGGAATTCATCCATTTCTTCTAGGTTTGCAAATTTGTTAGAGTACACTTTTTCATAATAATCTGATATGATTCTTTTAATTTCAGTTGGGTCTGTTGTGATATGGCCCATCTCGTGTCTTATTTGGGTTATTTGTTTCCTTTCCCGTATTTCTTTTGTCAGTCTGGCCAATGGTTTATCGATTTTGTTAATTTTTTCAAAGAACCAGCTTTTGGCTTTGTTAATTCTTTCAGTTGTTTTTCTGTTCTCTAATTCATTTAGTTCAGCTCTAATTTTTATTATTTGTTTTCTTCTGGTGCCTGATGGATTCTTTTTTTGCTTGCTTTCTATTTGTTCAAGTTGTAGGGACAGTTCTCTGATTTTGGCTCTTTCTTCTTTTTGTATGTGTACATTTATCGATATAAATTGACCTCTGAGCACTGCTTTTGCTGTGTCCCAGAGGTATTGATACGAAGTGTTTTCATTCTCATTGCATTCTATGAATTTCTTTATTCCCTCCTTAATGTCTTCTATAACCCAGTCTTTTTTCAGGAGGGTATTGTTCAGTTTCCAAGTATTTGATTTCTTTTCCCTGATTTTTCTGTTATTGATTTCTACTTTTATGGTCTTGTGGTCTGAGAAGATGCTTTGTAATATTTCGATGTTTTGGATTCTGCAAAGGTTTGTTTTATGACCTAATATGTGATCTATTCTAGAGAATGTCCCATGTGCATTAGAAAAAAAAGTATATTTTGCAGCTGTTGGGTGGAGTGTTCTGTATAGGTCTATGAGGTCAAGTTGGTTGATTGTAGCAATTAGGTCTTCCGTGTCTCTATTGAGCTTCTTACTGGAAGTCCTACCCTTCTCCAAAAGTGGTGTGTTGTAGTCTCCTACTATAATTGTGGAGGTGTCTGTCTCACTTTTCAGTGCTGTTAAAGTTTGTTTTATGTATCTTGCAGCCCTGTCATTGGGTGCATAAATATTTAATATGGTTATATCTTCATAGTCAATTGTCCCTTTAATCATTATGTAGTGTCCTTCTTTATCCTTTGTGGTGTATTTAACTTTGAAGTCTATTTTGTCAGAAATTAATATTGCTACCCCTGCTTTTTTTTGATTGTCGTTTGCTTGATGTATTTTTTTCCATTCTTTGAGTTTTAGTTTGTTTGTGTCTCTAAGTCTAAGGTGTGTCTCTTGCAGGCAGCATATAGACGGATCGTGTTTCTTTATCCAGTCTGAGACTCTCTGTCTCTTTATTGGTGCATTTAGTCCATTTACATTCAGCGTAATTATAGATAAGTATGTGTTTAGTGCTGTCATTTTGATGCCTTTTTGTGTGTGTTGTTGACGATTTCATTTTTCCACTTACTTTTTTGTGCTGAGACATTTTTCTTTGTAAATTGTGTGTTCCTCATTTTCATAGTAGTCGAATTTATGTTTGCTGAGTCCTTATGTTTTTCTTGGTTTTTATTTTGAGTTATGGAATTGTTAGACCTCTTTGTGGTTACCTTAATATTTGCCCCTATTTTTCTAAGTGAAAACCTAACTTTTATCATCCTATGTCACCTTGTTTTCCTCTCCATATGGCAATTCTATGCCTCCTGTATTTAGTCCCTCTTTTTGATTATTGTGATCTTTTACATAATGACTGCAATGATTCCCTGCTTTGAGCATTTTTTTCTTTTTAAAATTAATCTTAATTTGTTTTTGTGATTTCCCTATTTGAGTTGATATCAGGATGTTCTGTTCTGTGTCTTTGGGTTGTGTTGTTATCTGATGTTATTGATTTTCTGACCAATTTCCTTTAATATTTCTTGTAGCTTTGGTTTGGTTTTTGCAAATTCTCTAAGCTTGTGTTTATCTGTAAATGTTTTAATTTCGCCTTCATATTTGAGAGAGAGTTTTGCTGGATATATGATCCTTGGCTGGCAGTTTTTCTCCTTCAGTGCTCTGTATATGTCATCCCATTGCCTTCTTGACTGCATGGTTTCTGCTGAGTAGTCTGAACTTATTCTTATTGATTCTCCTTTGTAGGAGACCTTTCTTTTATCCCTGACTGCTTTTAAAATTTTCTCTTTATCTTTGGTTTTGGCAAGTTCGATGATAATATGTCTTGGTGTTTTTCTTTTTGGATCAATCTTAAATGGGGTTCTATGAGCATCTTGGGTAGATATCCTTTTGTCTTTCATGATGTCAGAGAAGTTTTCTGCCAACAGATCTTCAGCTATTCTCTCTGTATTTTCTGTTATCCCTCCTTGTTCTGGAACTCCAATCACACACAAGTTATTCTTCTTGATAGAGTCCCACGTGATTCTTAGGGTTTCTTCATTTTTTTTAATTCTTTTATCTGATTTTTCTTCAATTATATTGATGTCAATTGCCTTATCCTCCAACTCCCCCTCTCTGCATTCCAATTGCTCGATTCTGCTCCTCTGACTTCCTATTGAGTTGTCTAATTCTGTAATTTTACTGCTAATCTTTTGGATTTCTGAATGCTGTCTCTCTATGGATTCTTGTAGCTTATTAATTTTTCCACTATGTTCTTGAATAATGTTTTTGATTTCTTCAACTGCTTTATCAGTGTGTTCCTTGGCTTTTTCTGTAGATTGCCTTATTTCATTTCTAAGGTCATCCCTGATGTCTTGAAGCATTCTGTAAATTAGTTTTTTATATTCTGCATCTGGCAATTCCAGGATTGTATCTTCATTTGGGAAATATTTTGATTCTTTAGTTTGGGGGGTTGTAGAAGCAATCATGGTCTGCTTCTTTATGTGGTTTGATATCGACTGCTGTCTCCGAGCCATCTCTAAGATATTGTAATGATTTTTTTATATTTGCTCACTGCGTGTTATCTTGTTTTGTTTCAGTATACCCAGATGGGCTACTAGATTGCTCTGTCTTGATTGTTGTAGCCTTTGAATCACTTATGTCCTATTACCAGCTGGTTTGGGCTGGTACCAGAAATATAAGCCTAAGAGTCCATTCACTATTCTTGAGTAGAATCTGATTTTGGGTCACCAACTGTGTGGGGTAGACTGTCACCTATTCACTTAGAGGAGTAGCGGTGATAGTTGTGTGCACCAGATTCTAGTAGCAGCAGGGGTTCACACTCTGGGGGGGGGCAGGATGCTGATAAGCTTCCCCCAAGTGCCAGTGAGGTAGATGTGTCTCTATTCCTAAAGCACTTTGGTGGGTGGGCTCTGCAGCTGTACCTTAGGCACCCAATGCATGTACCTCTACAGACTGGTAGATGTCACTATCCTCAGACCCCTGTGGCAGGAGGTTAGGTGGTTTGGGTGGAGCTTCAGCCCTCAGTTCCCCGTTGTGGGTCAGTGAGGGCTCTGTTGAATACGCAGAGATATTAGACCTGGGAAACTTGTCTTTCCAGTAATCTGCTAAAACAATTACAGTCAGATCACTATCAGATTTGCCTTTGCATTATAATAGCCACCTTGTTCCCTGTAGGGATGAAAGCCCAAGACTGTGGATCACAGATGCTTGGCTGGAGCTGGTTCTGTATTTTTAGTCCAATTTCGGGAAGTCAGGGAAGGATTCTTGGTCCCTGGGTTTTTTGTAGCTGCTTCTCTCAGGCCAGGAGAATGGGTTAGGAAAAGAAAAAAAAACTGCAGGGCACCTCACTTTCTGGCCCAGGAAATTCCAACGTTAATGAAGCCACTTGGGAAGGGGAGGGGAGGGATCAGATAGATAGGAGAGAGTACACCCAGGAATATAGACAAAGTTACTTATCTTGCTTGGGATGACTGTTTTATCTGAGATTCCCGAGGGATGTGTCGACTGTGCGTGCTGGCTGGGTAGAGATTGCCCCGTCCTGTGCTTGTGCTGTCCCAGAAGCCATGGTTAGTTCCTCTGCTCCCAGTCCAAAGCCCAGGGCCAAGGTTCCCCGGCTAGGACACTGCACTCCCGGCTCCAAAATGAGTCACTGCCTCCTGGTGACTTCTCCTCCTGTCAGCCGCATCGCTGAGCTGCCTGCGTGCACTGGCCGGGCTTCCCCTGGGGTCACCTCAGGTAACATACATTTTACTTACCATTTTTACTGTCTGTCTACTCCACTAGAATTAACCTCCATGAGAGCAAGGATTTCTGTTCACTGTTATATCTCCATTTCCTAGAACAGTGCCTGCTATTTTGTGAGAGTTAAATAAATACTTGTTGAATAAATAAATGAATAAGAGCAGGAAGGGAGATAAGAACCAACAAGTTGAGTATTCTAAGCATTGGACTGGGAACTTTATATAGGTGCCAAATACACCTGATTTATTTTTTAAATTTTATTGTATTTTAGGTGAAAGTTTACAGAGCAAATTAGTTTCTCATTCACAAATTTATGTACAAATTGTTTGCGACATTGCTTGCAATCCCCACAGTGTGTCAGCACTCTCTCCCTTTCCCTTTATACACTGGATTCCCCCTGTCCATTCATCCAGGTTTCCTGTCCCTTCCTGCCTTCTTGTCTTTGTTTTTGGGCAAGTGCTGCCAATTTGGTCTCACGCACTTGATTGCACTAAGAAGCACACTCCTCCTGTGTGTTACTGTTTGTATGATAGCCCTGTTCAATCTTTGGCTAAAAGGTAGAGTTCAGGAGTGGCTTCAGTTCTGAGTTAGCAGGGCATCTGGGGGCCACAGTCCTGGAGGTTCTTCCAGTCTCTGTCAGACCAGGAAGTCTGGTCTTTTTTTGTGGACTTGAATTTTTTTCTACATTTTTTTTCAACTCTGTCTGGAACCCTCTGTTGTGATCCCTGTCAGAGTGGTTGGTGATGGTAGCCAGGGCACCATCTAGTGCTTCTGGGTTCAGGCTAGTGGAGGCTGTGGTTCATGTGGTCCATTAATCCTTTGAACTGATATTTTCCTTGTGTCTTTAATTTTCCTCATTTTCCATTGCTGCAAAGTTGATGTCATCAATATATGTATTTTAGATGGCCACTCGCCAGCTTTGAAGACCGCAGATTCTACTCACCCAAGTGGATGTAGAACATTTTCTTTTTGAGCTATGTTATGCCAATTGACTTGGATGTCCCCAGAGACCATGGTCGCCAGCCATCGGTCCCAGTAACTTGGTTGCTTAAGGTGTTTGGATGTGTTTAGGAAGCTTCTATGGCTTTGCCTTTGTCAAGTTGTGTTTATTTCCCCTATATTGTGTGTTGTCTTTCTTTTCGCCAAAGTTAACACTTGTCTACTATAGAGTTAGTGATTTCCCCTTCCACTGCGCCCCTCCCTCATAACCACCAAAGACTGTATTTTTCTATGTGTAAACCTTTTCTTGGGTTTTTATAATAGTGGTCTTATACAATATTTGTTCTTCTGTGAATGACTTACTTCACTCAGCATAATGTTCTCCAGATTCATCCATGTTGTGAGACGCTTTGCAGATTCACCACTGTTCTTTATTGTTGCATACTATTCCATTGTACGTTTGTACCATAGCTTCTTTATCCATTCATCTGTTGATGGGCATCTAGGTTGTTTCGATTTTTTGCTATTGTGAACAATGCTGCAATGAACATATGTCAGCATATGTCTATTCCTGTGAAGGCTCTTATTTTTCTAGGATATATTCCTTGGTGTGGGATTGCTGGATCCTGTGATATTTTTATTTCTAGCTTTCTAAGGAAGTGCCATATCATTTTCCAAAATTGTTGTACCATTCTGCATTCCCACCAGCAGCGCATAAGAGTTCTAGTCTCCCTGCAGCCTCTCTAACATTTGTTGTTTTTTGGTTTTTTGATCTATGCCAGTAATGTCAGGGTAAGATGGTTTCTCATTGTGGTTTTGATTTGCATTTCTCTAATAGCTAGTGATCGAAGGCATTTCCTCATGTGTCTGTTGGCCACTTGAATGTCTTCTTTGGTGAAGTGTCCGTTCATTTCCTTTGCCCATTTTTAATTGGATTATTGTCTTTTTGTTGTAAGGGTGTTGAATTTTCCCATAGATTTTAGAGATTAGACCTTTGCTGGGTTTGTAATAGCCAAAAAAATTTTCCCAGGCTGTAGCTTCTCTTTCAGTGAAGTCTTTTGATGAGCATAAGTGTTTAATTTTTAGAGGATCCCAGTTGTCTCACTTATCTTCTGGAGTTTGTGTGTTGTAAGTTATGGTTTACATACTGTTAACTCTGGGTATAAGGGCCTCTAGAGTTGATCCTATTTTTTCTTCTATGGTCTTTATAATTCTTGGTTTTATATTTAGGTCTTTGATCCATTTTTAATTAGTATTGGTGCATGGTGTGAGGTATGGGTCTTCTTCCATTTTTTTGCAGATGGACATCCAGTTTTGCCAGCACCACTTATTAAAAAGACTGTCTTTTCCCCATTTGGTGGATTTTGGGCTCTTGTCCAAGATCAGGTGATCAAAAGTGGATGAATTTACATCTGGGTTCTCAATTCCATTCCATTGGTCAATGTATCTGTTGTTGTAGCAGTACCAGTCTGTTTAAACTACCATAGCTGTATAGGAGGTTCTGAGGTCAGGTAGTGCAAATCCTCCTACTTTATTCTCCTTCTTCAATAGTGCTTTACTTATATGGGGCCTCTTCCTTTTCCATATAAAGTTAATGATAAATTTTCCATCTCTTTAAAGAATGTATTTGGTATATGTATTGGGATTGCATTGTATTTGTAAATTGCTTTGGGTAGAATTGTCATTTTCACAATGTTGAGTCTACCTATCCATGAGCATGGTATGCTTTTCCATTTATGTAAATCTCTTTTGGTTTCTTGTAGTAGTGTTTTGTAGTTTCCTTTGTATAGGTCTTTTACATCCCTGGTTAGGTTTATTACTAAGTATTTTATTTTTTTACGGGCTATAAAAATGGTATTGTTTTCCTGATTCCTTTCATCGTTCTCTTTATTGGTGTGTAGGAATCCAACTGATTTTTGTATGTTTATCTTGTATCTTGCTACTCCGCTGCATCTTTCTAATAGTTCCAGTAGTTTTCTCATGGAGTCTTTTGGGTTTTCTATGTATAGTATCATATTATCTGCAAACAGAGACAGTTTTACTTTGTTACCAATTTGGATGCTCTTTATTTCTTTTTCTTGCCTTATTGCTCTAGCTAGAACTTCCAGCACAATGTTAAATAGGAGTGGTGACAAAGACCATTCTTGTCTTATTCCTGTTCTCAAGGGGAATGTTTTCATCCTCTCTCCATTAAGAATGATGTTGGCCGTTGGTTTTGTATAGATGCCCTTTATTACTTTGAGGAATTTTCCTTCTATACCTACTTTATTGAGAATTTTTATCAGGAATGTGTGTTGGACTTTGCCAAATGCCTTTTCTGCATCAATTGAGATGGTCATGAGATTTTTTAATTTTTTTTGTTTATGTGGCAGATTACGTTGATTGATTTTCTAAAGTTGAACCATCCTTGCATACGTGACATGAATTCTGCTTGGTCATAGCGTATTATTTTTTGACACGATGCTGTATTCTATTGGTGAGAATTTTGTTGAGAATTTTTGCATGTATATTCATGAGAAATATTGGTCTGTAATTTTCTTTTTTTGTGGTGTTTTTGCCTGGTTTTGGTATCAGGGTTATGCTAGCTTCATAGAATGAATTAGGAAGTATCCTTTCCTTTTTATGTTCTGAAAGTTTGAGTAGTACTGGTGTAAGGTCTTCTCTGAATGTTTGGTAGAATTCTCCAGTGAAACCATCTGGACCAGAGTTTTTTTTTTATTGCGAGTTTTTTAAAATTACCTTTTCAATCTCTTCTCTCGTTACTGGTCTGTTCTGATTTTCAAAACATTTGTTAGTTTGGGTAGGTAGCATGTTTCTTGAAATTTGTCCATTTCCTCTAGGTTTTCAAATTTATTGGAGTATATTTTCTCGTAATACTCTGTTATGATCCTTTTTATTTCAGTTGGGTCTGTTGTAATATCCCCCATTTGATTTCTTGTTTGGGTTATTTGTACCCTCTCCTGTTTTTCTATTAGCTGTTGATTTTGTTGATCCTTTCAAAGAACCAATTTTTGGTTTTGTTGATTCTATTGTTTTCTATTCTCTATTTCATTTATTTCTTCTTTGGTCTTTATTATTTCCTTTCTTCCGGTAGCTGTGTGCTTCTTTTGCTGTACTCTTTCTATTTGCTCAAGTTGCGTAGCTAATGTTTTGATTTTGTCCCTTCTTTTTCTATGTGTGCATCTATTGCTATAAATTGATCACTGAGCACTGTCTTTGCTGTGTCCCAAAGCCTTCATTATGATGTGTCTTCATTCTCATTTGATTCTAGGAATTTTTTTATTCCATCTCTGATTTCTTCTATTATCCAGTGGTTTTTTAAGCAGAGTGTCATTCAATTTCCATGTAGTTGATTTTTTTCTTTGTTCTTTCTGTTGTTAATTTCTATTTTGATAGCGTTGTGATCAAAGGAGATAGTTTGTACAATCTCAGTGTTTTGGATTTTGTTGAGGGTTGCTTTGTGGCCTAAGATGTGGTCTATTCTGGAGAACATTCCATGTGCATTGGAAAAGAATGTGTACTTTTCAGCTGCTGGGTGGAGTGTTCTGTATATGTCTATGAGGTCAAGTTGACTGATCATGTCATTTAGATCTTCTGCATCTTTGCTGAGTTTCTTTCTAGATGTTCTGTCCTTTACCAAGAGCAGTGTGCTGAAGTTTCCTACTATTATGATGGAACTGTTGATTTCTCTTTTCAGTGCTGTTAGAGTTTGATTTTATGTATTTTGGAGCCCTGTCATTGGGTGCATAGATATTTATTATGGTCATAGCTTCATGAAGGATAGTTCCTTTAATCATTGTATAGTGCCTTTCTTTGTCTTTTTTGGTGGATTTTGTTTTAAAGTCCATTTTATCTGAGATGAGTATTGCCACTCCTGCTCTTTTCTGGTAGCTTTTTGTTTGATATTTTTTCCATCATTTGATTTTTAATAAATTTACATCTTTGTTTCTAAGATGTGTCTCTTGTAGACAGCATATTGATGGGTCCTGTTTTTTTTTTTTTTTTTTTTTTTAATCCATTCTGTCAGCCTCTGTCTCTTCATAGGTGCATTTAGGCCTTTTATGTTCAGGGTAATTATTGATAGGTGTGGGTTTATTGCTGTCATTTTGTAGTACTTTTTTTGTGTGTGTGGTTCTAACGTTTTCTTTGCTCTTGTTACTCTCCTATGCTGAATTTCTTTTGTTTGTGGAGTTCTTTTTCATTTCTTTCATTTTTGTAGATTTTGTTTTTACTGAGACTTTGTTTTTCTTCTTTATTTTGATGAGTAGGTTTGTTAACTTTCTTTGTGGTTACCTTGAAATTTACCCTTATCCTCCTAGGTTTGAACCAGTCTATAATTACTTGGTATTGTTGCCTTCCTCTCCATAAGAAAGTTCCATAACTACACCATTTATTCCCTCTTTTGTTGTTCTGACCTTGTTGTCATTTACAGATTAATCTCTCTGGTTCCCTGTTGTAAATCTTTTGGTTTTGAATAGTCCTTGAGAGTTCATTTCCTAGATTGGCATCTGGCTGGTGCATTCTCACATCCTAGAGTCAAGCTGTCATCTGATGTTGTTTGTTCTCAAATCAAAGGACTCGCTTTAATAATTCGTGCAATTTTGGTTCGGTTTTTACATATTACCGTAATTTTTGTTTATCTGGAAATGTCCTAATTCCACCATCATATTTGAACAAGAGTTTGGAGGATATATTATTCTTAGTTGGCAATTTTTTTCTTTCAAGGTTTTATATCTGTCATCCTGTTGCCTTCTTGCCTGTGTAGTTTCTGCCAAGTAATCAGAGCTTACTCTTATTGTTTCCCCTCTGTATGTGACTTTTTGTTTTTCTTGAGCTGCTCTTAGGATTCTTTCTTTGTCTTTAGTTTTAGTGAGTGTGATTATGATATGCCTTGGCGATTTCCTTATGAGGTCTATCCTATTTGGGGCTCATCGAGCTTCTTGGATGGTCAGCTTTTCATCTTTCATGATATTAGGGTTTTCTGTCAGTGATTCTTCAATGATCTCTCTGTGTTTTCCATTTTCTCCCTCTGTTCTGGAACTCTGGTTACTTGTAAATTTTTGCTTTTGATTGTACCCCACATCATTCTCAGGGTTTCTTCACTCTTTTTTCTGATTTTTGCTGAAACAAAGTGGTATCCAAGTATTTGTCTTCAATTTTGCTGATCCTGTCTTCCAGTGTTTCAAACCTGCTTTTTGGATCTTCTATGACACCACCCATTTCTGAACTCTTGTTGTTTACCTTTTGGATTTCTAATTGTTGTTTTTGTATGATTTCTACTTGTGAATTTATTTTGACATTTTGTTCCTATATTATTATTTTTTATTCTTCCATTGTTTTGCCTATAGTTTCCATGGTTTTGTTTATTTTTTTCCCTCATTTTTTGTCTGCTTTTTGCTTCAACTCTTCGATAGCTCTGAATATTAGAGATTTGAATTCCCTATCAGGTAGTTCCAGTGCATTTTCTTCTACTGGAAAGTCATCTGGTGTTTTATTTTGGATGCCTGTTGGAACAATCCTGTTCTTTTTTTCTTAATATGTTTTGGTATTGTCTGCTGTCATTGGGACATTCAGTAGTTATTTTCTTCATTTATTGATTGTAGATTTGTTTGTTTCATCCTGCTTTTTTGTTTTATTTGGTTATGTCTGATCACAAGGGCTATACATTCTTTGTTATTTGCTTGTCCATGGCCAGGATACTTTTCACCTCCTTGTCCAATGGTCAGGGCCAATCGCTCAGCTACAATGCAGTGGGACAGGTCTAGCTGAATGGGAGGGGCTGGGGTAGGTTGTTTGTGGCACAAACTGGGACTGACAGGGTGGGCCACGGGTCACTGCAGGGCAGGTTCTGGTATGCCGTGACTGTGCTGCTTGGGGGTGCAATGTTCAGCACACAGTGCAGGTAGGCAGGAGGGAGGGGGGAAGTTTGTGATGTGTGGAGCTAAGATGGGTATGGGAAAGGAGAGAGAGGAGAGAGAAACAGGACCCCCCCAAAAGGTGTTAAGGGAGACTGCCGTTGGAGTGGAAGATGAGAAATGAAGAAAAACAAAAAGGAAAAGAGAAAAATAATTTTAAAAAAGAAAGAAAGAAATGCGCCCAGGGATCTCACTGGTGACTAGGGAAGTAGTTCCCAGGCCTTGGAGCACAGCCAGTCTAGAAGGGGGCAGAGATGGCACACAGCACCAGGTATTTAGGAGACAGAAAATGAAGGTAAGTAAAGAGAGATGAGAAACTGAGAAATGAAGGAAAACAAAAAGGAAAAAAAGGAGATAAAAAGTATAATAATAATAAATGAAAAGAAAAAATGCCCCTAGGAATCCCTCTTGTGCGGTTGTGCCGACTGGGGAAGTGGCTCCCAAGCCATGCAGTACAGCCCTTCTAGAAGGTGCAGAGGTGGCACACAGCACCAGGTATTCAGGAGACAGAAAAAGAAGGAAAATAGAGAGAAGGAACCTAAGAATAAAGAAAAACAGAAAGGAAACAAGCAAACAAACAAACAAAAAAAGTCCTCAGGGATCCCACCAGCATGGCGGTGCAGACCGGGGAAGCAGTTCCCCAGCTTAGCAGCACTTCACAGCTTGTCAAGAAGAAGCAAAGATGGCACATGGAGCCAAGTGTTTGAGAGAAAGGAGGGGTAGGAGATGAGAGGCAGGAAAGAAACAAAAAGAAGTAAAAAAAAGCGACACCAGCAACAAAAAAATGGCACTGAAGGAGCTGGCTGGTGTGGCTGGGGTGAATCCACATGGCATGGAGCCGGTGCCTCCCAGGCAGGGGTTGCTTGGCCCTCTGGGAAATGGCAGAGGCCAAGGAGGGAGAAGAAGAGTCAGGGGTGGGAAAGCATGTATTGCTGGTTACCAGGTGCTCTGTCTCCTGCTGGTAGCTTTGTGAAGCTGCTTTCCCATACTCCCTGTCCACTGATCTCCAGCAGGAGTCCAAGATGGCTAATCCCTGCTGTGTTAGCCAATAATGGACCTTTGCTCGTATCTCTCCTTGTTCTCTGTCAGTTTCTTATTCCATTCAGTGCTTGGCTGAGTTCTTTATCATTTCATGTTCTAGGACTGACTGTTTTGCTTAGGTTTTCGGGTCTTTGCTGTAGAGGGACAGCATGGTGCTTCTGTCTATAGCACCATGTTGACTCTACCCTCTGCTAGTCTGTTGATTATGTCGATCTTTTCAAAGACCCAACTTCTGGTCTTGCTAATTCTTTCTATTGGTTTTTTTTTTTTTTTTTCTCCCTCTCTATTTCATTTATTTATCCTGTAATCTTTATTATTTCCTTTCTTTTTGTTCCTGTGGGCTTCTTCTGCTGTTCTCTGTTTGTTCAAGTTGTAGGGCTAATGCGTTGATTTTGGCCCATCCTTCTTTTTTTGATGTGTGTGTTTATTGGTATAAATTGACTTATGAGCACTGCCTTTGCTGTGTCCCAAAGATTTTTGTATGATGTGTTTTCATTTCATTTCATTCTAGAAATTTTTTTAGTCCATCTTTGATTTCTTATATTACCCAGTTTTTTTTTTAAGCAAGCTGTTATTCAGTTTCCATGTCTTGATTTTTTTTCCCTTCCTCTTCTTGTTATTAATCTCTGTTTTTATGGTATTATCAAAGAAGACGCTTTGTATTATCTCAGTGTTTTGGATTTTTTTCAGGGTTGCTTTGTGGCCTAAGATGTAGTCTATTCTGGAGAACGTTCCACATGCATTGAAAAAGGATGTATACTTTGCTGCTCTTGGGTGGACTGTTCTACATGTGTCTGTGAGGTCAAGTTTGCTGATTGTGGCCTTTAGATCTTCTGTATCTTCGCAAAGTTTCTTTTAGATGTTTTGTCCTTTACCGAGAGTGGTGTGTTAAAGTCTACTATTATTGTGGAACCGTCAATTTCTCTTTTCAGTGCTGTTAGAGTTTGTTTTTTGTATTTTGGAGTTTTATCATTGGGTGTGTAGATATGTATTGAAGTTATGTCTTTTTGGTGGATTGTCCCTTTGATCATTACGTAATGTCCTTCCTTGTCTTTTATGGTTGATTTTACCTTAAAGCCCATTTTATCTGAGATTAATGTTGCTACTCCTACTCTTTTTTAGTTACTGTTTGCTTGATATATTTTTCCATCCTTTGCTTTTTAATATATTTATGTCTTTGTGTCTAAGGTGCATCTCATGCAGACAGCATTTTTTTTTTTTTTTAGGTCAGGTCAGATTTTATAGGTTTTGGTCAAGGGCTTTTGTAAGACTTACTAGGCAAAGAGGAGGTACAGTGTAATCTCAGATATAAGTTATAGAGTTAGAATGAGGCTCTGAGTGGGAAAATACTTAGCATTTCGCAGGTAATTTCATGAAACTCTTCAGGAGACTAGCACATCACTGTGTTGATTTAACTGGAACTTTACAAGATCACTTTAGGTCTGGTTTCTGAAACTGCCAAGGTTCATGTATTTGCCTGGCAATAAATAACCAACATTTTTTAGATTGATCTGTAATGGATGCTAATTTGAATCACCCCCAAGAAGTTTTTGGCATGGGTCCAGATTAATATAAAAAACAATTTTTTTATATTAAAAAAAAGATTAATATAGTAAGGAAAAAAGAGGAGGAAGTATGGATGATTTTCTAGCCCAGGGGTTTCAAAAATAAACATTTGATGGGCCAAAGATGTCTAATATTATCAGTCTTCCAACCTGGGCATGAGCATGGAACCTGAAAAAGTTTAATTATTCTATCAGAGTAAAGAAAATTTGTATCTGATAAAAACTCTCTACCAGCAGGCCACTCTGAACCAAGAGCTTTCCCGTAGATTAAGTTAGGAGAAGAAATGTAGTGTAGTAGCAGTAATCGTAGAAAATGTTTATTGATCTCTTACTGTGTACAAGGCTAAATGTTTTATATGCATTACCTCATTTAACCCTCTCACCAAATTTATGAGGTAGAGTTTATCCTTATTTTCATTTTGTAGATGAGAAAACTGAGATTCAGAAAAAAAACAAGAAGTTGCTCAAGTCCTACAGCTCGTAAGTGATGAAGCCAGTGTCCAAATTCCTCCAAAATACATGCTTATAACATCATATTAGACCTCCATCTGTGTTAAAATACACGCAGGCTTTTATTGTTCTGAAGGGGGTCGGAGCTTAATTTATGGTCAATATGTTCTTCATATTTGATTACGCCTTCATAAAACAGAGCCTTGAGTTTTTTTGTTTGTTTTTTGTTTTTTTGAGTTTAAGGGAATCCAACCACTCCCAGCTCAGAACTGCCTTAGTATCAAAGGACCAAAGTAAAATAGAAACTAATTTAGAGCATTATTACAAAGAATGTTTGGTTATGTTAACTGTAAATTATTTCAACTCCATACCTCTGCATCAGAAATAATCTAGACTGGAATAATTTTAGAGCCTCATTGATCTGGTCACCACACTTAGTGCAATGACATTTCTCAATGCTGCTCTGCAATGATTGCAATTAATGCAACTTTTTTCAATATGAACTTTCTAGAAGAGTATTTTATTAAGCACAAATAGCTAAATATTTAAATTCCTGATACTGGTCAACCAGTTAACTATTGTTTGGCCTATTGTAATACTATGGATGTCTTTCTGAAAATTATCATAAATGTTTATAAGAGTTTTATCTTTCTATATGCGTGTTAACAATATTTCCTCCCTTCCTTTTCTGTAAGATACTCTAGTTAAACCCAAGTTTCTATTATGAATTAGTAGAGGTCTACATTGCTAGTGGTAGATTAGTACGAAAATGGTGGGAGTTTTTATTTGGGCCCACCAGGCATACTGTCTTGTATTATCTTAGTGGTGGAGGAAGAGAACAATCAGATTATTTTTTTTTCAAAAAGTAGATGCAACTCAAATTTTGTGAAAAAGAAACAGAGGATGCCTCAGAAATGCTAAGGGTTAGGTTGTTGGATTAGCAAAAGCTTTTATTCTTTACCTACTTAAGAATTATTTATGCCAGGTAAAAATAAAGGGAGAACTATGATGTAGTCTATGACGGTAACATCCTTCCTAGTTACAAAGGTAACCAGCTCCTGAAATCTCAGCATGGCTGATTCTGTGGAGGTGGCTAAATTGATAGAAAAACAAAATGCTGCTCTCCTCTTTTACACTGGCTTTGACTACAGGAATTAAAAATGACCAGAAGTGGACTATAAGACATAAAATGATACCGGTGAAGAGTGTGCTTCTTGGCTCAAGTAGATACATGAGACTAAATGGGCAGCTCTTGTCCAGAGGTGAAATGGGGAGGAAGGAGAGGACAGGAGCTGGTTGAATGGACACAGGAAATACAGGGTGGAGGAGTGTGCTGTCACATTGTAGGGAGAGCAACTAGGGTTGCATAACAATGTGTGTATAAGTTCTTGTACGAGAAACTGACTTGAATTGTAAACTTTCACTTAAAGCACAAAAAAAAGAAAAAGAAAATGACCAGAAGGTACATATGAGAGGAAGTCATAAGATCATGCTACTTGTTGTTGTTGTTGTTAGGTGCCGTCAAGTCGGTTCCGACTCATAGCGACCCTATGCACAACAGAACGAAACACTGCCTGATCCTAAGCCATCCTCACAATCGTTGTTATGCTTGAGCTCATTGTTGCAGCCACTGTGTCAATCCACCTCGTTGAGGGTCTTCCTCTTTTCCACTGACCCTGTACTCTGCCAAGCGTGATGTCCTTCTCCAGGGACTGATCCCTTCTGACAACACGTCCAAAGTATGTAAGATGCAGTCTCGCCATCCTTGCCTCTAAGGAGCATTCTGGCTGTGCATCTTCTAAAACAGATTTGTTCGTTCTTTTGGCAGTCCATGGTATATTCAATATTCTTCGTCAACAGCACAATTCAAAGGCGTCAATTGTTCTTCGATCTTCCTTATTCATTGTCCAGCTTTCACATGCATATGATGTGATTGAAAATACCATGGCTTGGGTCAGGTGCACCTTAGTCTTCAGGGTGACATCTTTGCTCTTCAACACTTTGAAAAGGGCCTTTGCAGCAGATTTACCCAATGCAATGTGTCTTTTGATTTCTTGACTGCTGCTTCCATGGCTGTTGATTGTGGATCCAAGTAAAACGAAATCCTTGACAACTTCAATCTTTTCTCCATTTATCATGATGTTGTTCATTGGTCCACTTGTGAGGATTTTTGTTTTCTGTATGTTGAGGTGCAATCCATTCTGAAGACTGTGGTTTTTGATCTTCATTGGTAAGTGAGTCAAGTCCTCTTCACTTTCAGCAAGCAAGGTTGTGTCATCTGCATAATGCAGGTTGTTAATGAATCTTCCTCCAACCCTGATGCTCTGTTCTTCTTCATATAGTCCAGCTTCTCGTATTATTTCCTCAGAATACAGATTAAATAGGTATAGTGAAAGAATACAACCCTGAAGCACACCTTTCCAGACTTTAAACCAACCAGTATCCCCTTGTTTTGTCTGAACAACCGCCTCTTAACCTATAAAGGTTCCTCATGAGCACAATTAAATGTTCTGGAATTCTCATTCTTCGCAATGTTAGCCACAGTTTGTTATGATCCACACAGCGGAGTGCTTTTGCATAGTCAATAAAACACAGCTAAGCATCCTTCTGGTATTCTCTGCTTTCAGCCAGGATCCATCTGACATCAGCAATGATATCCCTGGTTCCACGTCCTCTTCAGAAACTGGCCTGTATTTCTGGCAGTTCCCTGTCAATATACTGCTGCAGCCGTTTTTGAATGATCTTCAGCAAAATTTTGCTTGCGTGTGATATTAATGATATTGTTCTATAATTTCCACATTCAGTTGGATCTCTTTTTTTGGGAATAGGCATAAATATGGATCTGTTCCAGTCAGTTGGCCAGGAAGCTGTCTTCCATATTTCTTGGCATAGACGAGTGAGCACCTCCAGCACTGCATCTGTTTGTTGAATCTCAGTTGATATTCCATCAATTCCTGGAGCCTTGTTTTTCGCCAATGCCTTCAGAGCAGCTTGGACTTCTTCCTTCAGTACCATCGGTTCCTGATCATATGCCACCTCTTGAAATGGTTGAACATCGACTAATTCTTTTTTGTATAATGACTCTGTGTATTCCTTCCATCTTCTTTTGATGCTTCCTGCGTTGTTTAATATTTTTCTGATGGAATCCTTCACTACTGTAACTCAAGGACTGAATTTTTTTCTTCAGTTCTTTTGGCTTGAGAAATGTCAGATGAAACACACAGACATCAAATTGACTACATCTGTGGAAAGAGATGATGGAAAAGCTCAATATCATCAGTCAGAACAAGTCCAGGGGCTGACTGTGGAACAGACCATCAATTGCTCACATGCAAGCTCAAGATGAAACAAGAAAATCAGAGCAAGTCCATGAGAGCCAAAATATGACCTTGAGTATATCCCACCTGAATTGAGAGACCATCTGAAGGATAGATTTGATGCATTGAACACTAGGGACCAAAGACCAGATGAGTTGTGGAATGACATCAAGGACATCATACATGAACAAAGCAAGAGGTCATTGAAAAGACAGGAAAGAAAGGAAAGACCAAGATGGATGTCAGAGCAGACTCTGAAACTTGCTCTTGAGTCTCGAGCAGCTAAAGCAAAAGGAAGAATTGGTGAAGTAAAAGAACTGAACAGAAGATTTCAAAGGGCGGCTCAAGAAGACAAAGTAAAATATTATAATGACATGTGAATTATTATCATGTTACTTAGAAAAAAATAGTAAATATAATATTTTTTGAAGTCTTCATCATACAATTTGTTTCTCCAGCCTATGATATTCCAAGAGAGTGACTGGATTGTAGTAATCTTAAAATCTCATCTGGGGATAGCTTCCACTTACAGGAAAATAGAGTGTACATACTTTTTCCTATTCCTCCTACTGAATACAACTCAAACTCCTGGACCCTGTGTGTAAAATAAGCACAAGAAGGCTCTGAAAGGTAGAGAAAACAAGACAGACCAGAACTCAGGACCCAAAAACAACACAATGGTGAGTTCCTTGGGTTTTCTTTTGCCTCATATATCCCAGACATGGAGCCGAAGAAGGTGGTAACCTAGAAATGCCAATGTGCACAGATGAAAAAACCCAACAAAAGCCTGATTTCTCCAGCCAGAGGACCAAGAAAGGGGCAGCTTAGCAAGACAGAAAACTTTTAGACAATAGCAGGTCTACTCCAGCCAAACACCACAAAAGAACTGTGGCCCCAACCGCACCTCCAGTAGCAGAGACCAAGTGGGGAGGCTAGACTTCTTCCCTTGCCAGACTACAATGAGGCAGCCAAGCACTCATGCTGGGGTGGTGTTAGAGAAGGCCAAGTAGAGAGCTAGGAATTCATTCCCACTGGCCAGGAATGAGGCTTTCTCCCATTCCATACTGGGGTACAATCAGGGAAGGTATGGTGGATTGTTAGAACTCTCACCTTGCCAGGGGATACCAAGGTCACCCTGACCATGGTGTCAGTGGAGATCACATGGGGAGCTGTAACTCCCACCCTTGCCCAACATTAGTGAAGACTCACTCACCCCTTGGCTATCAATAAAGGCCAAGGGGAACCTGGACTTCTACCTCCACCTGGCAATTACCAGGCAGTGCCCCCACTACCCCTGCGCGGACAATGCCAGTGCAAGTCAGCAGGTTTAAAAAAGATCCAGAGTCTCAGAAAATAATACAAAATGTTCATATTTCAACTGAAAATTGCTTGAAAAGCAAGAACCAGGGAGGTTTCAAACTCAGTGAAAGAAGACAATCAAAAGATGCCAACATCAGAATGGCAGAGATGTTAGAATTTTCTGACAGAGTTTAAAGCAACCATGATTAAAAATCTTCTTTTTCAACAGAAATTACAAGCATGCTTGAAACAAATGAAAAAATAAAAAGTCTCAGCAAAGAAGTAGAGACTGTAAAATAGAGGATCTAAAAAG
Organism: Elephas maximus indicus; assembly: GCF_024166365.1. Lineage (NCBI taxonomy): Eukaryota > Metazoa > Chordata > Mammalia > Proboscidea > Elephantidae > Elephas > Elephas maximus. Next base: position 169,603,903 of record NC_064821.1, on the reverse strand, counting down.
CTCAGTGGATGTGCTTAATAGCAGAGTAAACAGTACAGAGAAAAAAAAAATCAGTGAACTGGAAACGTAGAAAAATGGAAATTGCCAAACATGAAAAACAGAGAAAAAACAGACTGGAAAAAGTTTTGTGGAGCTATAAAAAAAATTCTAATGTTTATGTTATCTGAATATTGGAAAGAAAGAAGAAAGAACATAGTGGTGAAAAAGTATTCAAAGAAATAATGGCTGAAATTTTCCCAGTTTTTGGAAAAAGACATAAGGCTACAGATTTAAGAAGCTGAGCAAACCCCAAGCAGAATAAACCAAAAGAAATTCACATCAAAACACATAATAGTCAAACTTCTGAAAACTGGAAACAAAAAATCTCGAAATCAGAGAGAGAGAAATGACACCTTACATACAGGAGAAACATTAAGTTTCTAGTTATTATCTGGAGGCCTGGTGGTGCAACAGTCAAGTGCTACAGCTGCTAACCAAAACGTCAGCAGTTCAAATCCACCAGCTGCTCCTTGGAAACCCTATTGGGCAGTTCTACTCTGTGAGTCAGAATCAACTCAATGGCAACAGGTTTGGTTTTTGGTTTTTGTTATTATCTGGCTGACCATTTCTTCTCATATGGGGAATAGTTTGAGAGTTAAAATTCTCTGTAGGATAATATTGAGTGGAGAATGCAAAGTATCAATTTGAATTATACTATAATTACAATGATGTAAAAATTTTAAAAAATTATGGATGTATATATGTGTGTATGTGTGTTGTTGTTTTGTTGTTGTTAGGTACCATCAAGTTGGTTCCGACATATAGCGATCCTATGTACAACACAACAAAACACTTCGCAGTGCTGTGCCATCTTCACAATTGTTGCTAAGCTTGAGCCCATTGTTGCAGCCACTGTGTCAATCCATCTTGTCGAGGGTTTCCCTTTTTTTCGCTGACCCCCTACCTCACCAAGCATGGGGTCTTTCTACAGGGCCTGGTCCCTCCTATTAACATGTTCAAAGTACCTGAAATGAACTCTTGCCATCCTTGCTTCCAGGGAGCATTCTGACTGTACTTTTTCCAAGACAGATTTGTTTGTTCTTCTGGTAGTCCACAGTATATTCAATATTCTCTGCCAACTGCAAAATTCAAATGCATCTGTTCTTCCCTGTTCTTCCTTATTCATTGTCCAGCTTTCACATGCATATACGGCAATTGAAAATATTACGGTTTAGTTCAGGCACACCTTAGGCCCCAAAGTGACATCTTTGCTTTTCAAAACTCTGAAGAGGTCTTTTGCAGCAGATTTGCCCAATGCAGTACATCTTTTGATTTCTTGACTGCTGCTTCCATGGACATTGTGGATCCAAGTAAAACGAAATCCTTGACAACTTAAATATTTTCTCCATTTATCATGATGTTGCTTATTCGCCTAGTTGTGAGGATTTTTGTTTTCTTTATGTTGAGGTATAATCCATACTGAAGGCCAATAAGTGCTTCATCAGTGAGTGCTTCAAGTTCTCTTCACTTTCAGCAAGCAACGTTGTGTCATCTGCGTATCACAGGCTGTTTCTGCTGAGTCTCTATTTTTTCTTGTGTTTTATTTTGAGTAGGGTAGTTATTCTCCTTTGTGGTTACCTTAATATTTACCCCATTTTTTTCTAAGTTTAAACCTAACTTTTATTTCTTTGTATTGCCTTGTCATCCTCTCCATTTGAAAGATCTATGACTACATTTCTTAGTCCCTCTTTCTTGTTTTAATGTTGTCTTCTTTTACATAATAACATCACTGTTTCCCTATTTTGAGCATTTTTTCTATCTTGATTTATTTTTGTGATTTCCCTACCTGGGTTGACCTCTGATTGCTCTGCCCAGTGTTCTAGTCTTGGGTTGATACCTGATGTTATTGATTTTCTAACCAAAGAACTCCCTTTAGTATTTCTTGCAGTTTTGATTTGGTTTTTACTAATTCCCTAAACTTCTGTTTATATGGAAATGTCCTAATATCGCGCTTCATATATCCAGTTTTGCTGGATATATGATTCTCAGCTGGCAATTTTTTTTTCCTTCAATGCTTTACATAAGTCATCCCATTGCCTTCTTTCCTGCATGGTTTTGGCTAAGTAGTCCGAGCTTATTCTTATTGACTGTCCTTTGTAGGTGACTTTTCCTTTATCCCTAGCTGCTCTTAAAATTCTCTTTATCTTTGGCTTTGGCAAGTTTGATTATAATATGTCTTGGTGACTTTCTTTTTAAAATCTACCTTATGTGGAGTTTGATGAGCATCTTGGATAGATACCTTCTCATCTTTCATGATATCAGGGAAGTTTTCTGCCAACAAATCTTCAACAATTCTCTCTATATTTTCTGTTATCCTTCCCTGTTGTGGTACTCCAATCACTCGTAGGTTATTTCTCTTGATAGAGTCCCCACGTGATTCTTAAGGTTTTTTTCATTGCTTTAAATTCCTTTATATGATTTTTCTTCAAATATATTGGCACCAAGTGCTTTGTCTTTGATCTCACCAATTCTGCCTTCCACTTGCTCAATTCTGGTCGTCTGATTTTTTTTTCTGAGTTGTCTAATTCTGTAATTTTATTGTTAGTTTTCTGAATTTCTGATTGCTGACTCTCTATGGATTCTTGCAACTTGTTAAATTTTTCATTATGTTCTTGAATAACCTTTTTAATTTCTTCAACTGTTTTATTTCTGTGTTCCTTTGCTTGTTCTGTGTATTGCCTGATCTCCTTCCTGATGTTTTGAAGGGTTCTGTATATTAATCTTTTGTATTCTGCATCTGGTAATTCCAGGAAGATATTTTTATCTAGAAGATCCGTTGATTCTTTGTTCTGAGAGCTTGTTGAAGTGATCATGGTCTGCTTCTTTATGTGATTTGATATTGACTGTTGTCTCTAAGCCATCTATAAGTTATTGTATTAGTTTATTTTATGTTTGCTTAAAAAAAATCTTTTTTTTTACTGTATCCTAGCTTCTTGCTTTGTTTTGTTTTTATATGCCCAGATGGGTTGCTCGAATGAACTAGCTTGATTATTTTCACCTTTGAAGCACTGACGTCCTGTCACCAGATGGTTAGAGCTATTATCAGGTATACCACTCTAGGAGTCCATTCACTTTTCTTGTATGAAGTCAGCTCAGGTGTCCAGGTAGCTGGTCATCAGGTGTGTGGTACAGGCTCTGTCCTACAGTCTTAGAGGGGCAGGGGTGATTTGTATAGGTACCAGTATCTGATTGCTGCAGGGGGTCACACTCTGAACAAGGCAGGGGGCTGAGAATCATCCTGCATGTGACTCTGAGGAAAGCGTATCCCTCTTCCCTAGAGTGTGCAGGTGGGTGGGTTCTGCAGATGGACCATGGGCACCCAGTGCTTTTGGTTGTAAGGACCAGGAGGTACGAGTTATCCTCAGACCCCTGTTGTGGGTGGCTGGGTGACCTGAGTGGAGCCACCAGTTCTTAGGCCCCTGATGTGGGTAGGCAAGGACCCTGTTTAAAGTGGTGTCAGACGTCAAAAGCCCACTTCTCCACTGCACAGCTGAAACAGTTGCAGTCTGCCAACAAGGGCCTATTTTCTGGAAATAGGCCCACAGAAGTCCACACAGGGGGTAAAGGTATTCAAAGTCTATGGACTGTTTATGCCTGGACAGGAGCTGCTTCTGTCCTGAGCTCCCCAGGTTAGTGGAGCAGGCAAATTATCTTTTCCCCCAATTGCAAATTTATTCCTTCTTCAAGGCTGGGAGAATGGCTCCCGGTGCTCAGCAGAAACTATCTCAGGCCCAGGGAAATCAACAGCCTCTGAAGCCAGCTTGGGGGCAGGAGGCACAGTAAAATATATGCAAGCACTTAGCTTTTGCCAAGAGTGCCATTCTTCTCTGGTTCTGGATACTGGCTGCTTCTTCCTGAGGAAACTGCGAAAGAAAGCTACTACCAGCCTGCCGGGAGTGGTGCCTGGGGGACCCTGGTGATTCAGGTCCAGCAACTCCTCTCCGCTACTGAACCATCTCTCTTTCCCCATACTTCTCAGTCCATTTTCTAACTTTGCCTTTGATGTTCAGGGCTCCTAGCTTGTCATAAATGTAATCGTTTCACTTGTTTTTTGGGGCCTTTGTTGTAAGAGGGATCGCTGGAAGTGTCTGGCTATTCCACTGTCTTGGCCCTGCCTCCTGCATATCCACATGCAGCATATTAATGAGTTGGTTTTCTTTTTTTTTTTAATACATTCTGCCACACTCTGTCTTTTTACGAGTGCATTTAAATCATGTATTTTCAAAAAGTATGAGTTTATTGCTTTCATATTGTTATTTTTGTTTTGTTTTAGGGGGTGCTAACGTTTTCTTTGTACCTCTCACTTTCTTGTGCTGAGCTCCTTTTGTTTGCAGATTTTCTTTTCTTTTCTTTGGTTATTATAGATTTTGTGTTTACAGAGTCTTTATATTTTTCTTCTTTTTTATTTTGATGAGTAGATTTGTTATCTTTCTTTGTGGTTACATTGAAATTTGCCCTTATCTTCCTAAGTCTGAACCAGTCTTGTATTACTTGATATTGCCTTGAATTCTTCTCCATTTGAAAGTTCTGTACCTACACTGTTTATTCCCCCTTTTATTGTTGTCATCATTTACAAATTGACATCTCTGTTTCTCAGTTTTAAGTCTTTTAGCTTTGTTTTATTATTGAGTTTTTTACCTAGGTTGGTATCTGGCTGACTCTGTTCTATGTCCAAGACTCCAGTTTTTGTCTGATGTTGTTGGTTCTCTAAATGAAGGACTCCCTTTAATATTCCTTGTAAGTTTCATTTTGTTTTTACAGATTTCCTTAATTTCTGTTTTTCTGGAAATGTCCTAATTTGCAATCATATTTGAGAGAGTGTTTTGCAGGATATATTATTCTTGGTTGGCAGTTTTTTTCTTTCAGGGTTTTATATATGTCATCCCATTACCTTCCTATCTGCATAGTTTCTGCTGAGTAACCAGAGTTTAGTCTTTTTGCTTCCCTTTGTAAGTGAATTTTCATTTTTCTTGAGCTGCTCTCAGAATTCGTTCTTTGTCTTTGGTTTTGGCAAGTGTGATTATGTTTTGGTGACTTTCTTTTGGGATCTATCCTACATGGTGTTTGTTGAGCTTCTTGGATGGTCAGCTTTTCATCTTTCATGATATTTGGGGAGTTTTCTGCCAGGAAATCCAACAATCTTCTCTGTGTTTTCCATTCCCTCTGTCCTCCCTGTTCTAGAACTCTGGTCACATACAAATTTTTGCTCTTGATTTTGTGTTACATAATTCTTAGATTTTCTTCATTCTTTTCTCTGATTTTTTCTCAAAGTGGCATCCATGGATTTGACTTCAACCTTGTTACTTTTGTCTTCTATTGTTTCAAATTTGTTTCTAAAACCTTCTATTGAGCTATCCATTTCTGAAGTTTTGTTATCTTTTGGATTTCTAGTAGCTGTTTTTGTATGATTTCTAATTATTTATTTCAATGCTTTGTTCTTTTAGTTTCCTGAATTCTTCTATTGCTTTATCTGTGTTTTCCTTGATTTTTGTTATGTTTTCATTGGTTTTGTCTGTGTTTCCATGATTTTGTCTATTTTTTTCTTGGTTTTATTGGTGCTTTCATTAATCTCTTTACCAGTCTCTTGGAGAGACCTAAGTATTAGTCTTTTGAATTCCATATCAGGTATTTAAATGCCTTTTCTTCTACTGGAAGTTCACCTGATTCTCCATTTTGGTTGGTTGCTGGAGCCATCTTGTACTGTTTTTTTAAACATGTTTTGATATTGTTGGCTGCCTTCAAGATGTTAAGGTACTGTTTGTTTGTTTTTTTGTCCTGCTTTTTTGTTTTGTTTTGATATGTCAGAGTGGGCAGGCCAAGAGTGCTTTGCTGCTTAATTGTCTGTGGGCATGATGGCTCTCATCACCTTGTCCATGTAGGCAGGGCAGCAACAGGCAGGATGAGTCTGGTTTGCTGTACACTGGTTTTGCAAGGTTGCAGAGGGCAGACTGGGCAGGTGCTGTCTGCCTTCCTATGTTGGTCCAGCAGTGTGGAAGCATTCATAGCCCCTCACTGGATAGTCAGGGGTGTCAGATGAGGAGTGCTACAGGCTCACTTCCCACCATTTATCAGCTGGTCAAGCAGCAGGAGCTTACGTGCACTGGCAGGCCTGAGTGCTGGGGACACTCTAGCCACGGTAGCAGGGCAGGAGCCAGCAGGAAGGGGTGGTGGTGTGGGGGGCTAGGTGGAGGGGAATAAAAATAAATAGAAAAGAAAAAGAGGAAAAAGAAGGAAAGAAAAATGGTGGCATGGTGGTGCCACCAGCATAGGCTGGGCATACCTGTGGGTCAGTGGGAAGGGAGGGAAGGTGACATATTGGGTTAGTTTGGAGGGAGAAAGAAAAGAAAGAAAAAGTATTGGTGGCATGGTGGGGGCTCTGGGTGGGGGCACGGCAGACCCAGCATAGTGGTGGGCCAGCGTGTGGGTGGTTCTCTAGTCGTGGAGGCACAGTGAGGCTTGGTGGGGAGGGGAGGGAGGTGGTGTACAGGGTTAGGTGGGAAGGAGAAAGAAAAGGAAGAAAGAGAGTAAAAGTAAATACAAAAAACTGCCTTGCAGCAGAAGTTGGCAGGTGGGGGTGGGACAGACCTAGGGTGGAAGCAGGCCACTGGGTCTCTAGTCACAATGACGTGGTGGGATCCAGAAGCAGGGTGGATTGGTGACACGGTCTCCCTCCCAGCTTAGTGGGAAGGAGAAAGAAAAGAAATAATAATAATTGAATAAAAATAAATGAATTAAAAAAACTAGCTTCATGGTGTGGGCTGGCAAGTGAGGGCAGGGCTACCGAAGGGCAGGTTGGAAGGAAGGAGAGGTGAAGTATGGGGCTAGGTGCGAGGGAGGAATAAAATAAAAGCAAAAAGTAAATGGCTGTGCAGTGGGAGCTGGCAGGTGGGAGTGGGGTGGACCCAGGGTAGCAGCAGGCCTGTGGCTCTCTAGCCTCATGGTACAGCATGACCTGTTGGGAAAGGGTTGAGGTGGCATAAGGACAGAAGACTGAGGGGTGGTAAAGCATGTTTCTCTGGTTACCAGATGCTCTGCCTCCTGTTGGGAGCTCCATGAAGTTGCCTTCCTGTACTCCCTGTCTATGTTTTTTGCTATCTACTAAGATGGCAATGCTGTGCTGTGTTAGTTGGCAGGGGACTACCATACCATCTCTCTCTTCATTCTCTCTTTTTTGTCAGGTTCTTTTTCCACTGGATGTTTGATCTAGATCTTTATTCCTTCACTTGATCCTTAGGGTCCCAGGGCTGATGTTTTTATCTGTTTTACTTAGTTTTTGAGGGCTTTGCTGCAGAGAGTTGGCATGGTGCATCTGTCTAGGTGCCATGCTGGCTCCAGCTCTGCCAAATACACTTTATATCTCTTATGTGGTGAATATTGTCCCCCGTGTTACAGGTGAGGAAATTGGGACCTCACGAGGTTACATAATTTGCCCAGGATCATGTAGTTGGTAAGTAGCAGAGCTCATTTTTAAAGTTAAGCCTTTCTAGCTCCCTTTTCACTACAATTCTGTCTCCCAGAAAGCAATGTCACAATGACTTGACCGGGCACTTCTAGGGTGGGGCTGTTGCTTAGCAGCCAGCCTTAGTCATATCCTTTATTGTCTTGGCTAATGTTCATATATAAGAGGAGGGAGTCATGGAGGCAGTATTTGAGAGAGCCAAGGTAATTACAAGTCCCATTGAGGACCTTCTCTGGTTCACAGCCCACTGGAAATCTACGAAGCCTGTGCTGCCTTGTCTACCAACAAGGAGTGTGAAGACCAGGAAAAACACGTTGGTAAAGTGCTTTCCCCAGCCATTCCTTTGGGACTTTGCAAATGGTAATGATGTTCTTGAGCTCTAATTCATGTATAGACATTCACCCCTTAACTACTGAAATCAAAGGGGAGAGAGGTGGAGTCAGGGTCAGATTAACAAGTAAGCAAGGTAGGCACCAGCTTATTTATGTTTACTTATTAAACATCTTTGATGTGGTAAAAAAAAAAAAAAAAAAAACAGATAAAATTCTTAACTACAGGCTAGTAAGCACACACAAGCAAGCCCATGGGTTCCTGTCTTATTGAGTAATCCAGCCATGGTCAGGTATGGCAAGATTACATTAAGGTCTGATTTAGATTTTTTTTTTTTAGAATGGGGATAGGGAAAGGGCTTTGCTCACTGACCCAGGAGCCTTGGCGAGCGGCAGCACCCATTCACATGAAGGGGCACAATTTTTTTTTTTATTGTATTTTATTTTTTTTTAGTTGAACTTTAGATGAAGGCTTACAGAAGAAACTAGTTTATCATCAAACAGGTCGTACACACATTGTTGTATGACTTTGGTTAACAATCCCACAACATGTCAAAACTCTCCCTTCTCAACCGTGAGTTCTCTATTACCAGCTTTCCTGTTCCCTCCTGTATTCCAGTCCCTGCCCCAGGGCTGGTGCTCCCCTTTAGTCTTGTTTTTTTCCATGAGCCTAGTCAATCTTCGGCTAAAGGGTGAACCTCAGGGGTAGCCTCATTACTGAGCTGAAAGGGTGTCCAGGGGCCATACTCTCCAGGTTTCTCCAGTCTTTGTCAGGCCAGTAAGTCTAGACTTTCTTTTTCAGTTAGAATTTTGTTCTACATTTTTGTCCATCTCTGTCTGGGACCCTCTATTATGATCCCTGTCAGAGCAGTCAGTGGTGGTAGCTGGGTACCATCTACTTGTACTAGACTCAGTCTGGTGGAGGCCATAGTACATGTGGTCCATTAGTCCTTTGGACTAATCTTTCCCTTGTACCTTTAGTTTTCTTCATTCTTCCTTGCTCCTGAAGGGGTGACACCAGCAGAGTATCCTAGATGGCTGCTCACAGTCTTTTAAGACCCCAGATGCTACTCACCAAAGTAGAATGTAGAACATTTTCTTTATAAACTATGTTATGCCAGTTGAGCTAAGTGTTTACCCAAGACCATGGTCCCCACAGCCCTCAGACCAGCAATTCCATCCCTCAGGGAATTTGGATGTATCTATGGAGGTTCCATGACCTTGCCTTGTACAAGTTGTGCTGCCTTCCCCAGTATTGTGTACTGTCTTACCCTTCACCAAAGTTACCACTTATCTATTGTTTATTTAGTGTTTTTCCATCCCCACCCCTCCCCTCCCTGTAATCATCAAGGATTGTTTCTTTTTGTATGTAAACCTTTTCACGAGTTTTTACATTAGTGGTCTCATACCATATTTATCCTTTCGTGATTGACTTATTTCACTCGGCGTAATGCCCTCCACATTCATCCACGTGATGGTGTACACACATATTCATCATTGTTCCTTATAGTTGCGTAGTACTCCATTATGTGTATGTACCACAGTTTGTTTATCCATTCATCTCTTGGTTGGCATCTAGGTTGTTTCCATATTTTTGCTATTGTGAATAATGATGCAATGAACATGGGTGTACATATGTCTATTCCTGTGATGATGCTTATTTCTCTAGGATATATTCCTAGGAGTGGGGTTGCTGGATCCTATGATATTTCTATTTCTAGCTTTCTAAGGAAGTGCCATATCATTTTCCAAAATAGTTGTATCATTTTGCATTCCCACCAACAGTGCATAAGAGTTCTAATCTCCCCACAGCCACTCCAACATTTGTCATTTCCTGTGTTTTTTGATTCATGCCAGTAATGTCAGGGTGAGATGGTATCTCATTGTGGTTTTGATTTCCATTTCTCTAATGCTAGTGATCTAATGGCAAGTGTTGGCCACTTGAATGCCTTCTTTGGTGAAGTGTCTGTTCATTCCCTTTGCCCATTTTTCAATTGGATTATTTGTCTTTTTGTTGCAGAAGTGTTGGATTTTCTTGTAGATTTTAGAAATTAGAACTTTGTCTGATTAGTAATAGCCAAAAAATTTTTCCCAGTCAGTAGGTTCTCTTTTTACTCTTTTGGTGAAGTCTCTTGATGAGCATAAGTGTTTGAATTTAAGAAAATCCCAGTTACCTAGCTTATCTTCTGGAGTTTGTGTGTTGTTGATTGTAGTTTGTATTCTCTTAATGCCATATATGAGGGCCTCTAGCATTGATCCTTTTTTTTTTTTCCTATGAATTTGATAGCTTTTGGCTCTATATTTAGGTCTTTGATCCATTTTGAGTTAGTTTTTGTATATGGTGTGAGGTATGGGTCCTGTTTCATTTTTTCACAGATGGGCATCCAGGTTTGCCAACACCACTTGTTAAAAAGACTGTCTTTTCCCCTTTGATGGACTTTGGGCCTTTGTCCAAGATCTGATGACCGTAGGTGGATGGATTTACTTCTGAGTTCTCAATTCTGTTCCATTGGTCACTGTATCTGTTGTTGTACAAGAACCAGGCTGTTTTGACTGCCATAGCTGTGTAGTAGGCTCTGAGATTAGGTAGCGAGAGCCCTTCTACTTCATTCTTCTTCTTCAATAATGCTTTACTCATCTGGGGCTTCTTCCTTTCCATATAAAGTTAATGATAAGTTTTTTCATCTCTTTTAAGAATGTTGTTGGATCAGGATTGCACTGTATTTGTAAATCACTTCAGGTAGAATCATCATTTTCACAATGTTGAGTCTATCTATCCATGAGCATGGTATGTTTTTCCATTTATGTAGATCTCTTTTGGTTTCTTGCAGTAGTGTCTTGTAGTTTTTTTTGTATAGGTCTTTTACATCCCTAGTTAGATTTATTCCTAAGTATTTTACTTTTTTAGGGGCTATAAAAAATGGTATTGTTTTCCTCATTTCCTTTTCATCATTTTCTTTATTACTGTATGGGAATCCAACCGATTTTTGTATGTTTATCTTGTATCCTGCAACCCTGCTGAATCTTTCTATTAGTTTCAGTAGCTTTCTCATGAAGTCTTTGGGTTTTCTATGTATAGTATCATATCATCTGCAAATTCAGACAGCTTAACTTCTTTATTACCAATTTGGATGCCCTTTATTTCTTTTTCTTGCCTTATTGCTCTAGCTAGGACTTCCGACACAATGTTAAATAGGAGTGGTGATAAAGGTCATCCATGTCTTGTTCCCATTCTCTAGAGGAATGTTTTCAGTCTCCATTAAGAAAGATGTTAGCCATTGGGTTTGAATGGATGCCCTTTATTGTTGAGAAATCTCCCTTCTATACCTATTTTATTGAGAGTTTTTATCAGAAATTGGTGTCGGACTTTGCTGAATGCCTTTTCTGCATTGATTGAGATGATCACGTGATTCTTTTCTTTCCTTTTATTTATGTGGTGAATTACATTGATTGATTTTCTAATATTGAACCATCCTTGTATATCTGGTATGACTCCTACTTCATCATGGTGTATTTTTTTTTATATGATGCTGAATTCTATTGGCTAGGATTTCATTGAGAATTTTTGCATCTATATTCATGACAGATATTGGTCTGTAATTTTCTTTTCTTGTGCTATCTTTCCCTGGATTTGGTATCAGGGTTATACTGGCTTCATAGAATGAATTTGGAAGTATCGCTTCCTTTTCTATGTCCTGAAATAGTTTGAGTAGTACTGGCATAAGCTCCTCTCTGAATGTTTGACAGAATTCTCCAGTGAAGACATCTGGGCCAGGACTTTTTTTTTATTTGGTTTTTTTTTTTTTTTTTTAGCATTTGTCTTGGTTATCTAGTGCTGCTATAACATAAATACCACAAGTGGATTGCTTTTACAAAAAGAAATTTATTCTCTCACAGCCTAGTAGGCTACAAGTCCAAACTCAGGGCTTCAGCTCCAGGGGAACTCCCTCTCTCTCTCTGTTGGCTTTGGAGGAAGGTCCCTGTCCTCAATCCTCCCCTGGTTGGGGAACCTCCGAAGCCCAGGGACCCCAGGTCCAAAGGACATGCACTGCTTCTGGTGTTGCTTTCTTGGTAGTATGAGGTCTCTACCTCTCTGCTGGTTTCTCTTTTCTTTTAACACTTAAGAGATAAAAGGTGGTGCAGGCCAGACCCCAGGGAAACTCCCTTTACACTGGATCAGGAAGGTGACCTGAGTAAGGGTGGTGTTACAATTCCACCTTAATCCTCTTAAGATAAAATTACAATCAGAAAATGGAGGATAACCACACAATACTGGGAATCATGGCCTAACCAAGTTGATACACACATTTTTGGGGGGACACAATTCAATCCATGACACTTTTTCAATCTCTTCTCTTGTTATTGGTCTGTTCAGATTTTTAACATCATTTTTTGTTAGTTTGGGTAGGTAGTGTGTTTCTAGAAATTTGTCCATTTCCTCTACTTTTTCATAGTTGTTGGAGTATAGTTTTTCCTAATTCTCTGTTATGATCCTTTTTATTTCAGTTGGGTCTGTTGCAATGTCCCCCATTTCACTTCTTATTTGGGTTATTTGCGTCCTTTCGTGTCTTTCTTTTGTCAGTTTGGCCAGTGGTTTGTCGATTTTGTTGATCCTTTCAAAGAGCCAACTTCTGGTTTTGTTGATTCTTTTATTTATTTTCATTCTCTATTTCATTTATTTCTGCTCTGATCTCTATTGTTTCCTTTCTTCTGGTGGCTGTGGGCTTCTTTTCTGTTCTCTTTCTATTTGTTCGAGTTGTGTAGCTAATGTTTTGATTTTGTTCCTTTCTTCTTTTTTGATACATGCATCTATTGCTATAAATTGACCACTAAGCACTGCCTTTGCTGTGTCTCAAAGGCTTCAGTGTGATGTGTTTTCACTCTCATTCGATTCCAGGAATTTTTTAATTCCATCTCTGATTTCTTCTATTACCCAGTGGCTTTTAAGCAGGGTGTTATTCAGGTTCCATGTAACTGATTTTTTTTTCCTTGCTCTTTCTTTTCTTAATTTCTACTTTCATGGCATTGTGGTCAGAGAAGATACTTTGAATTATTTCAAAGTTTTGGATTTTGTTGAGGGCTGCTTTGTGGCCTAAGATGTGGTCTATTCTGGAGAATATTCCATGCACATTGGAAAAGAATGTGTACTTTGCAGCTGCTGGGTGGAGTGCTCTATATATGTCTACGAGTTCAAGTTGGCTGATGATGTTCTTTAGATCTTCTGTATCTTTGTTGAGTTTCTTTCTAGATATTCTGTCCTTTACCGAGAGTGGTGCATTGAAGTCTCCTACTGTTATTGTAGAACTGTCGATTTCTCTTTTCAGTGCTGTTAGAGTTTGTTTTTATGTATTTTGGAGCCCTGTCATTTGGTGTGTAGATATTTATTATGGTTATGTCTTCATGATGGATAGCTCCTTTAATTATTATATAATGCCTTTCTTTGTCTTTTATGATGGATTTTGTTTTAAAGTCCATTTTATCTGAGATTAGTATTGCCACTCTTGCTCTTTTTTGGTAGTTATTTGCTTGATATATTTTTTCCATTCTTTGATTTTTAATAAATTTACCCCTTTGTCTCTAAGATGTGTCTCTTGTAGAAAGCATGTTGATGGATCCTGTTTTCTTATCCATTCTGTCACTCTTTATCTCTTTAATGGGTGCATTTAGGCCATTTACATTCAACTTAATTATTGATAAAAAAAAACTAGTGCCATCGAGTCAAGGTGTGAGTTTATTGCTATCATTTTGTAGTGCTTTTTTTGTGGTGCTGACATATTCTTTGTGCTGAATTCCTGTGCCGAATTCCTTTTTTCTGTGGATTTCTTTTTCATTTCTGTTGCTTTTGCATATTTTGTTTTAGTGAGTAGGTTTTTCTTCTTTATTTTGATGAATAAGTTTGGTAACTTTCTTTGTGGTTACCTTGAAATTTATCCTTACCTTCCTAGGTTTGAACCAGTCTATTATTACTTGATATCACCTTGCCTTCTTCTCCATTAGAAAATTCTATACCTACACCATTTATTCCCTCTTTTATTGTTCTGAAATTGTTGTCATTTACAGATTAACCACTATGGTTCCCTATTGTAATTCTTTTGGTTTTGGATAGTCCTTGAGAGTTCATTTCCTAGGTTGATATCTGGCTGGTACAATCTTGCATCCTAGATTCAGGCTCTGGTCTGATGTTGTTTGTTCTCAGACTGAAGGACTCCCTTTAATAATTCTTTTAAGTTTGGTTTTGTTTTTACGTATTCTTCTAATTTCTGTTTATCTGGAAATGTCCTAATTTCACCATCATATTTGAACAAGTTTTGCAGGATATGATATTATTGGTTGGTAATTTTTCTTTCAAAGTTTTACATGTCATCCCATTGCCTTCTTACCTTCATGGTTTCTGCCAAAAAATCAGAGCTTAGTCTCATTGTTTCCCCTCTGTATGTGACTTTTTGTTTTTCTCGAGCTGCTCTCAGGAATTTTTCTTTGTTTTTCGGTTTTAGTGAGTGTGATTATGATCTGCCTTGCTGTTTTTCTTTTAGGGTCTATCCTATTTGGGGTTTGTGGAGCTTCTTAGATAGCTTTTCATGTTTCATTGTAATAGGGAAGTTTTCTGTCAGCAAATATTCAACAATCCTCTATGTGTTTGCCATTTTCTCCCCCAGTTCTGAAACTCCAAGCACTTGCAAATTTTTTATTGTATCCCAAGTAATGCCCAGGGTTTCTTCATTTTTCTTAGTTCTTTTTTCAGATTTTTCCTCAAACAGAATTGTAGCCAAGTGTTAGTCTTCAAATTCGCTCATCCTGTCTTCCATCATTTCAAACCTGCTCCTCATCTCTCTTTGACACTGTCCATTTCTGAAATCCTGTTGATCTTTTGGATTTCTAATTGTTGTTTTTGTATGATTTCTAGTTGTGAATTTACTTTGGCATTTTGTGCCAGTATTTTTTTCCTGAATTATTCCATTTTTTGTCTATATTTCCCATAAATTTATCTGTCTTTTCCATGAACTTGTCTATTTTTTCCTCATTTTTGCCTGCCTTTTGCTTCAACTCTTGGATAGCTTTGAATATTAGATATTTGAATTCCCTATGTCTTTTCCACTGAAAAGTCATCTGGTGTTTTATTCTGGATGCCTACTGAAACCATCCTGTCCTTTTTAAATTATGTTTTGATATTTTCTGCTGTCTTCAGGACATTCAGTAGTTATTTTCTTTGTTTATTGATTGTAGATCTGTTTGTTTCATCCTGCTTTTTTGTTTTATTTGGTTATGTCTGAGCAGATGGGCTGTGCATTCTTTGTTGTTTACTCATCTGTGGTCATGATACATTTCACCTCCTTGTCCAATGGGCAGGGCCAGTCACTGAGCCATGGTGCAGCAGGGCAGGTCCAGCTGAAGGGGAGGGGCTGGGATAAGTTGTTTGTGGCACTTTCTAGGGTCAACATGGCAGGATGGGAATCAGTGCTGGGCAGGTTCTGGTAGGCTGTGCCTGTGCTTCTCAGGGGTGTAATGTTCAATGCTGGTAGACAGAAAGGAGGGAGGAGGTTGTGATGTGTGGAGCTATTACAGGTATGGGAAAGAGAAACAGGAACAAAAAAAAAATGAGTGTTAAGGGAGCTTGCCATTGGAGTGGAGAGATAAGAAACCAAGAAATGGAGAAAAACAGAGTAAAAATGAAAAAAAAAACTAGATAAAAATTTGGAAGAGGGAAAAATGAAAGAAAAGAAAAGCCCCCAGGGGTCCCAGCAGTGTGGGTGCAAAGACAGAGGACATGGCTCCCAGAGTGTGCAGTGTAACCTGGCTACAGGGGGTATAGATGTCACACAGTGCCGGGTATTCAGGAGACAGGAAAAGAAGGTAAGTATAGAGAGAAGAGAACTGAGAAATGAAGAAAGACAGAAAGGAAAAAAGAGAAGAAAACAATACACCCAGGGATTCCACCTCTGCAGCTGCACAGATTGGGGGAGTGGCTCCTAAACTGTGCAGTACAGCCCTGCTAGAAGGGGCTCCCAAGCAGTGAAAAGAAAAAGAAAACAAATAAACAAAGGAAAACAAAGCAAAAAAAAAAAAATCCCTGGGGATCCCAGCAATGTGGTGTCATGGGCCAGGGGATTAGTTCCCCAGTTGAGTGGTGCTTCACAGCCTTTCACGAGGAAGCAAAGATGGCACATAGAGCCAGGTGTTTGAGGGAAAGAAGTGGGAGGTGGTGGGAGGCACAAAAGAAATGGAAAAAAGCAACATCAGCAGCAGAGAAATGGCACTCAGGGAGCAGGCCAGTGTGGGTGGGGTGAATCCAAGCAGTCCGGGGCCAAAGCAATTGTCTCTGGGCCAAGAGCCTAGAGCCAGCAGGAAGTGGAGGGGGGCAAGGGATGCGGGAAAGAAGGATGAGGTTTAGGAAAGCGTATATCACAGATTACTGGATGCTCTGTCTCCTGCTGAGAATTTCGTGAAGCTGCTTTCCTTTACTCCCTGTCTGCTGATCTCTGATGTGTTCAGGGTGAATCCAAGCAGCACAGATGCTGCAATTTCCACCCAGCTGAGCCACTGCTGCCAGCCAGGAAGTGGGGAGGTAGAGCAGCAGGGAGAGGATGGGGGGTAGGAAAGCATGTATTGCTGGTTACCTGGTGCTGTGTCTCCTGCTGGGAGCCCCATGAAGCTGCTTTCCCATGCTTCCTGTCCGCCGATCTCCAACAGGAGTCCAAGATGGGGAATCCATGCTGTGTTAGCTAATAGGGGACCTCTGTACATATCTCTCCTAGCTCTCTGTTCTCTGTCAGTTTCTTATTCTATTCGGTATTTTGCTGTGTTCTTTATCTCTCCATTTGACACTTGGAGTTCCAGGACTGACATTTGTCTCTCTTTTACTTAATTTTTTGCGTCTTTACTGTGGAGGGATGGCACGGTGCTTCTGTGTATGGTGCCATGTTGGCCAGAAGACCTCAAAATTTTTTTTAATTGTTATTGAAATATACACACCAAAACACACCCCAACTCAACAATTTCTACATGTACAATGCAGTGACATTGATTACATTCTTTGAATTGTACAGCCATTCTCACCCTCTTTTTCTGATTTTTTCCTTCCTTATTGACATAAACTCACTTATCCCTAACCTTCCTATCTTTCCGGTCAAGTTGCTGTTAATTTGATGAAGGAGCATCATTTTTTTATTCTCACAAATGTGCCTTTGGAGCTAGCTGCAGCCCCGGGCAAGAAGATGATAGACTAGATGTGCATTAACATTTGTTGAATGTCAATCATAAGTTAGTCACTCACTGTGCAAGGTTTGTCCCCGTGCTATCTCATAAATTCTCATGGTGGCCCTAGTGGAGGAAGAAAACGATTAGCTCCATCATATAGATGAACCAAGGCTTACATTTAAAAAAAAATAATAGTTTAAGTAATTTCCACAAGGTCATGTAGCTGCTAGTAAATGACAAACCAATATGAATTAAAAATCAGTTCTGAGGGGCTTCAAAACTTGTGTTCATACCTCTACCACCAGATGGGAGTGACCGTTATTTAATAAAGTCTAGAAGGTGGGATATATAAAGCATTTCCTCATTTCTCTAGACACATCCTTCCTCCAGCAGGATCTCTATTCTTTGGAATAGGGGTTCTCAACCCTATTCAGATTCAAGGACTGCACTGAGTAACAAATTATTTTGTTAGACTCCCTTTATTGTCCTAAAATTAAATTCATGGATAATATAATCTACCATATATAATTGCACAAACAATTCAATATGATGCCATACCTGTATATAAAGGAGAAAAATAATAATAAAGAAATATGTATTTAATATGAAAATGCCAGATATGAGTATTTTAGAAGACAATGAAGTAACTAGGCTCTTGCACCATATAATGTATAAGTTTAGAATTAAGCAAAGAAGGTCAAAAGTCATATCACAGTAGTCAAAACAGCCTGGTACCGGTACAACAACAGATACATGGACCAATGGAACAGAATTGAGAATCCAGATTTATGAATCCATCCACATATGAGCAGTTGATATTTGACAAAGGTCCCAAAACAGTTAGATGGGGAAAAGACAGTCTTTTTAACAAATGGTGCTGGCATAACTGGATATCCATCTGCAAAAAAAATGAAACAAGACCCATACCTCACTCCATGCACAAAAACTAACTCAAAATGGATCAAAGACCTAAATATAAAATCTAAAACGATAAAGATCATGGAAGAAAAAATAGGGACAATGCTAGGAGCCCTAATACATCGCAGTATAGAAACATTCTAAAGAACTAGATAACATTCTAAAGAACTAGATAACTGGGACCTCCTAAAAATCAAACACTTATGCTCATCCAAAGACTTCACCAAAAGAGTAAAAAGACTACCTACAGACTGGGAAAAAGTTTTTAGCTATGACATTTCTGATCAGCGCCTGATCTTTAAAATCTACATGATACTGCAAAAACTCAACTGCAAAAAGACAAATAACCCAATTAAATAATGGGCAAAAGATATGAATAGACACTTCACTAAAGAAGACGTTCAGGTAGCTAACAGATATATGAGGAAATGTTCACGATCATTAGCCATTAGAGAAATGCAGATCAAAACTACAATGAGATTTCATCTCATTCCAACAAGGTTGGCATTAATCCAAAAAACACAAAATAATAAATGTTGGAGAGGCTGTGGAGAGATTGGAACACTTCTACACTGCTGGTGGAAATGTCAAATGGTACTACCACTTTGGAAATCGATTTGGCACTTCCTTAAAAAGTTAGAAATAGAACTACCATACGATCCAGCAACCCCACTCCTTTGAATATATCCTAGAGAAATAAGAGCCTTTACACAAACAGATATATGCACACCCATGTTTATTACAGCACTGTTTACAATAGCAAAAACACGGAAGCAACCAAGGTTCCCATCAATAGATGAATGGATAAATAATGGTATATTCACACAATGGAATACTACACATCGATAAAGAACAGTGAGGAATCTGTGAAACATTTCATAACATGGAGGAACCTGGAAGGCATTATGCTGAGTGAAATTAGTCAGTTGCAAAAGAACAAATATTGTATAAGACCACTATTATAAGAACTTGAGAAATAGTTTAAACTGAGAAGAAAACATTCTTTCGTGGATACGAGGGGGGGAGGGAGCGAGGGTGGGAGAGGGGTATTCACTAATTAGATAGTAAATAAGAACTACTTTAGGTGAAGGGAAAGACAACACACAATACAGGGGAGGTCAGCACAATTGGACTAAACCAAAAGCAAAGAAGTTTCCTGAATAAACTGAACGCTTCGAAGGCCAGCGTAGCAGGGGCAGGAGTCTGGGGACCATGGTTTCAGGGGATATCTAAGTCAATTGGCATAATAAAATCTGTTAAGAAAACATTCTGCATCCCACTTTGGGGTCTTAAACGCTAGCAAGCAGCCATCTAAGATGCATCAATTGGTCTCAACCCACCTGGATCAAAGGAGAATGAAGAACACCAAGGGCACAAGGCAATTATGAGCCCAAGAGACAGAAAGGGCCACAGGAACCAGTGACTACATCATCCTGAGACCAGAAGAACTAGATGGTGCCTGGCTACAACCTATGACTGCCCTGACAGGGAACGCAACAGAGAACCCCTGAGGGAGCAGGAGAGCAGTGGGATGCAGACCCCAAATTCTCATAAGACCAGACTTAATGGTCTGACTGAGACTGGAAGGACCCAGTGGTCATGGCCCCCAGACCTTCTGTTGGCCCAGGACAGGAATCATTCCCGAAGCCAACTCTTCAGACGTGGATTGGACTGAACAATGGGTTGGAGAGGGATGCTGGTGAGGAGTGAGCTTCTTGGATCAGGTGGACACTTGAGACTATGTTGGCATCTCCTGCTTGGAGGGGAGATGAGAGGGTGGAGGGGGTTAGAAGCTGGTGAAAAGGATACGAAAAGAGAGAGTGGAGGGAAAGAGCAGGCTGTCTCATTAGGGGGAGAGTAATTGGGATTGTGTAGCAAGGTGTATATGGGTTTTTTTGGTGAGAGACTGAATTGATTTGTAAACTTTCACTTAAAGCACAAAAATTATCAAAAAAAAAAAGTCATATCACAAAAACAGTTCAGGAAAATACTAGAGCAGAGTTATAGGTAGACACCAGAACAAAAACTAGTGTTACTGTATTTGGATTGCTGATATTTTGCTTGGGATTTTTCCATCTATATACATGACAGAGATTGGCCTGTATTTTTCTTTCTTGTAATGTCATTGTCAAGTATTGTCATTATGGTTTTGCTAGTCTTATAGAATAAATTGGGAAATGTTCTTTTTATGTTATCTTGAATAGTTTATATAGAATTGGTGTTATTTCTTCTTTAAATATTTGGTAGAAATCTCTGGTGGAGCTGACTAGGTCTATAATTTTCTTTGTGAGATTTTAAGAAGAATTATGGATCCTATACTCTTTATTAGAAGAGTTTTGGTGTTATAGTTTTCTAGAAATGTATCCACTTCATCTACACTTTCAAACTTATTGTATATGGTGTTTTATGATTTCCATTTCATATAAAATCTTTAATGTTTGTAGAATCTGTCCCCTTTCATTTCTCAGACTGGCATTTTGTGCCTTCTGTCATTTTCCCCAATCACCCTTATAAGGGATTTGCCAATTTTATTCGCGCACGTAAAAAACAAACTTTTGGCTTTGATGATTCTCTCCATTATATATTTTTTCTTTCATAAATACCTATACTTGCTTTTCTTATCACCTTCCTTTTACTTTCATCAGGTTTAATTTAAAAATTTCCTCTAATTTCTTGAGATGAGCACTTAATGATTTTTTTTTCAGGCTTTCTTGTTTTCTGATACCTGCATTTAATGTTACAAGTTTCTAACTACTCATGGATTTGGCTACAAAACACAGAAAAATCATATTTTCTGTATCATTCAGTTAAAATACTTTCTAACTTCTTTTTACTACGGATGTTTAGCTTATTTTTCACTAAAGTTAAAGAACTCTGTATAATTCAGATTTCAATCCTTTGAAATTTGTTAAATCTTTCTTTTATGGTCCAGCACACAGTCAGTTTTGTGAAATGTTTCATGTGACTTAAAAATATTCTGGAGGTAGGGCCAAAATGGCAGAGTAGTCAGATGCTTCCTGTGGTCCCTCTTACAACAAAGTCCTGAAAAAGCAGGTGAATTGATTATATATGACAATCTAGGAGCCTGATTACGCAACTTTGCCTTTGATGTTCAGGGCTCCTACAGAGCCCTGAACATCAAAGGCAAAGTTGAGTAATCAGACTGAGTAGCAGGGGGAAGGAGAGACAGTTCAGAAGCAGCAAGGGGTTGCCAGACCTGACCTTGCAGGAGCCAGCACCCTGCAGGCCAGGATTGGCTGGCACCAACTGTGAGGGAAGCAGTGGTGTTTGGGATGTGGTTTCCACATCCGGAGACACTGAAAGGCGGAGAGTCTACTCAAGCCCCCAGAATCAGCGAAAATTGGTGCTGAATTGGCAAAAGATAAGCTGTTACCTAGTAACAGCTCTAACCACCTGGTGACAGAACATTAGAGCTTCAAAGTCACCAAAATTCAAACTAGAGCACTCAAGCAGCCTATTTGGACATATCAAAACAAAAGAAGCTAGGACACAGTAAGCAAACATAAAATGAAAAAATACAACAACTTATTGATGGCTTGAAGACAACAAAAAACAGTCAACATCAAATCACACAAAAAGGCAGACCATGATGGCTTCAGCAAGCTCCCAAAAGAAAGAACAAAGAAATTTTCCAGATGAACAGAACTTCCTGGAATTACTGAAAGTAGAATATAAAAGATTAATATACAGAATTTTTCAAGAGATCAGGAAGGAGACCAGGCAAAATGCAGAACAAGCCAAGCAGCACACAGAAAAAGCAATAGAGAAACTTAAGAAGATTAGAAAAGAGCATAATGACAAAGTTAATAGGCTGCAAGAATACATAGAGAGACAGCAAACCGAAATTTAGAAGATTAACAATAAAACTTCAGAATTAGACAACTCAATAGAAAGTCATAGGAGCAGAATTGAGGCAATGGAAATCAAAATTAGTGAGATTGAAGATAAAGCACTTGACATCAACATATTTGAGGAAAAATCAGACAAAAGAATTATAAAAAGTGAAGAAACCCTGAGAATTATGTGGAACTGTATTAAGAGGAATAACCTACAAGTGATTGGAGTACCAGAACAAGGGGTGTGGGAGATAACAGAAAATACAGAAAGAATTGTTGAAGATTTGCTGGTAGAAAACTTCCCTGATATTGTGAAAGATGAGAAGATATCTATCTAAGATGCTCATCGAACCCAACACAAGGTAGATCCCAAAGCAAAGTCACCAAGACATGTTATAATCAAACTTGCCAAGACCAAAGATTAAAGAGAATTTTACGAGTGGCTAGGGATAAAAGAAAAGTCACCTACAAAGGAGAATCAAGACTAAGCTCGGACGACTCTGCAGAAACTATGCAGACAAGAAGGCAATAGGATGACATATATAAATCCTTGAAAGAAAAAAATTGTCAGCCAAGAATTATATCTCCAGCAAACTGTCTCTCAAATGGACAGGAAGTCAAGGCAATATAAAGAAATAAAAGATTGGTTTAAACTTAGAAAAATAGGGGTAAATATTAAGGTAACCGCAAAGGAAACTAACAATCCTACATGTCAAAATAAAAAACAAGAAAAATGTAAACCAAAAAAAAAAAAACCCGTTACCATCAAGTCAATTCCGACTCATAGTGACCTTATAGGACAGAGTAGAACTATCCCATAAAGACTCAGAAAATACAAAATCAACAGCAATGAAAAAGAGGGAAAGAAAATATATAAAGGAAAATGACTCAGCATAGAAAATTAAGTGCAACAAAGAAACTGTCAACAACACACACAAAAAAATACATCAAAATGACAGCACTAAACTCATACCTATCAATAATTATGCTGAATGCAAATGGACTAAATGCACCTGTAAAGAGAAAGAGAGTGACAGAATGGATTAAAAAAACACGATCCGTCTATATGCTGCCTATAAGAAACACACCTTAGACTTAAAGACACAAACAAACTAAAACTCTATGGATAGAAAAAACATATCAAGCAAACAACAATCAAAAAAGAACAGGAGTGGCAATATTAATTTCTGACAAAATAGACTTTGAAGTAAAATACACCACAAAGGATAAGGAACAACACTATATAATGATTAAAGGGTCAATACACCAGGAGGACATAACTATAATAAGTATTTACTCATCCAATGACAGGGCACCAAAATACATAAGAACAAACTCTAACAGCATTAAAAAGAGAGATAGACAGCTCCACATTAAAAGTAGGAGACTTCAACACACCACTTTCGGAAAAGGACAGAACATCCAGAAAGAAGCTCAATAAAGACATGAAAGATCTCAATGCCAAAATTAACCATCTTGATCTCACAGACATATACAGAACACTCCACTCAACAGCTGCCAAGTATACTTTCTTTTCCAACACACATGGAGCATTCTCCAGAATAAACCACGTATTAGGCCATAAGAGAAGCCTTAACAGGATCCAAAACATTGAAATATTACAAAGCATCTTTTCTGACCAAAAAGCCATAAAAGTAGAAGTCAATAACAGAAAAAGCAAGGGGAAAAAAATCAAACACATGGAAACCAAACAACACCTTGCTCAAAAACTACTGGGTTTTGGGAGAAATTAAGGGCAGAATAAAGAAATTCATAGATTCAAATGAGAATGAAAACATCCTACCAGAACTTTTGGGATATAGCAAAAAGGCAGTGCTCAGAAGTCAATTCATAGCAATAAATGCACACATCTAAAAAGAAGAAAGGGCCAAAATCAAAGAATTAACCCTTCAACTTGAACAAACAGAAACAGGGTAGCAAAAGAAGCCCTTGGGCACCAGAAGAAAGCCAATAATAAAAATTAGTGCAGAATTAAATGAAATAGAGACTAGAGAAACAACTTTAAGGGTTAACAAGACCAAAAGCTGGTTCTTTGAAAAGATCAACAAAATCGATAAACCACTGGCCAAGCTGTCAAAAGAAAAACAGCAAGTGAAGCAAATAGCCAGAATAAGAAATGAGATGGGCGATACCACAATGGACCCAAATGAAATTAAAAGAATCATAACACAATACTATGAAAAACTGTACTCTACCAAATTTGAAAACCTAGGGGAAATGGACAAATTTCTGGAAGCATACTACCTACCTAAACTAACACAAACAGAAATAGAACAACTAAATAAAGCTATAACAAAAGAAGAGATTGAAAAGGTAATTTTAAAACTTCCAACAAAAAAAAAGCCCTGTCCCTAACAGCTTCACTGGAGAATTCTATGAAACTTTCAGAGAAGAGTTAACACCCCTACTACTAAAGGTATTTCAGAGCATAGAAAAGGATAGAATACTTCCAAACCACTCTATGGAGCCAGCATAACCCCAATACCAAAACCAGGTAAAGACACCACAAAAAAAGAAAATTACAGCCCAATATCCATCATGAACTTAGACACAAAAATCCTCAACAAAATTCTAGCCAATAGAATTCTGCAACATATCAAAAAATAATTCACCATGACCAAGTGGGATTCATACCAGGCATGCAGGGATAGTTCAACATTAGAAAAACAACCATTGTAGTCCATCGCATAAATAAAACAAAAGACAAGAGCAACACGATTTTATCAATTGATGCAGAAAAGGCATTTGACAAAGTCTAACACCCATTTATGATAAAAACTCTCAGCAAAATAGGAATAGAAGTGGAAGTCCTCAGTGTAATAAAGGGCGTTTATACAAAGCCAACAGCCAACATCATCCTAAATGGAGAGAGTCTGAAAGCATTCCCCTTGAGAAAGGGAACAAGACAAGGATGCCCTTTATCACCACTCTTATTCAACATTGTGGTGGAGGTCCTAGTCAGAGCAATTAAGCAAGAAAAAGAAATAAATGGTGTCCAAATTGGTAAGGAAGAAGTAAAAGTACCTTTACTTGCAGATGCTATGATCTTATTCACAGAAAACCCTAAAGAACCTGCAAGAAAACTACTGGAATCGAAGAGTTCAGCAGGGTATCAGGATATAAGATAAACATACAAGAATCAGTTGCATTCCTTTATACCAACAAAGAGAACATTGAAGAGGAAATCAAATCAATACCCCCAAGAAGATAAAATACTTAGGAATAAATCTAACCAGAGACATAAAATGCCTATGCAAAGAAAACTACAAGACACTACTGCAAGAAACCAAAAGAGACCTATATAAGTGGAAAAACATACCTTGCTCATGGATAGGAGGACTCAACATTGTGAAAATGTCTATTCTACCCAAAGCAATCTATAGATACAATGCAATCCCCATCCAAACTCCAATGGCATTTTTTAATGAGTTGGAGATACAAATCACCAACTTCATATGAAGGGAAGAGGCCCCGGCTAAGTAAGACACTGCTGAAAAAGAAGAACAAAGTGGGAGGTCTCAGACTACATGATTTTACAGCCCATTATACTACCATGGTAGTCAAAACAGCCTGGTACCGGTACAACAACAGATACATAGACCAATGGAACAGAATTGAGAATCCAGACATAAATCATCCACTTATGAGCAGCTGATATTTGACAAAGGACCAAAGTCCATTAATTGGGGAAAAGACAGTCTCTTTAACAAATGGTGCTGGCATAACTGGATATTCACCTGTAAAATAATGAAATGAAACAAGACCCATACCTCACACCATGCGCAAAAACTAACTCAAAATGGATCAAAGACCTAAACATAAAATCTAAAACTATAAAGAACATGGATGAAAAAACAGGGACAATGGTAGGAGCCCTAATACATGGCATAAACAGTACACAAAACATTACTAACAATGCACAAACACCAAAAGAGAAACTAGATAACTGGGAGCTCCTAAAAATCAAACACTTAATGCTCATCCAAAGACTTCACCAAAAAAGTAAAAAGAGAACTTACAGACTGGGGGGAAAAAAATTGGCTATGAGAAATCCGATCAGTGTCTAATCTCTAACATCTACAACATAGTGCAAAATCTCAACAACAAAAAGATAAATAATCCAATTTTAAAAATGGGCAAAGGATATGAACGGGCACTTCATCAAAGAAGACATTCAAGAGGCTAACAGATACATGAGGAAATGCTCACTATCATTAGCCATTGTTATTGTTACTGTTGCTAGGTGCCGTTGAGCGGTTATGAGTCATAAACCTTATGCATAACAGAAGGAAACACTGCCCAGTCCTGAGCCAACCTTACAGTCATTGTTATGCTTGAGCTCATTGTTGTAGCCACTGTGTCAATCCACCTCATTGAGGGTCTTTCTCTTTTCATTAGCCTGGAATGGCTAATGGCTTAAAAAAAAAAAAAAAAACCCAGTGCCGGAGTGCCTGGCGGATTTGAACTGCCGACCCTTTGGTTAGCAGCCATAGCACTTAACCACTATGCCACCAGGGTTTCCCATTAGCCATTAGAGAAATGCAAATCAAAACTAAGATACCATCTCACCCCAACAAGGCTAGCATTAATCCAAAAAACACAAAATAATACATTTTGGAGAGGATATAGAGAGACCAGAATACTTATATACTGCTGGTGGGAATGTAAAATGGTATAACCACTTTGGAAATCAATTTGGTGCTTCCTTAAAAAGCTAGAATTAGAAATACCATACGATCCAGCAATCCCACTCCTTGGAATATATCTTAGAGAAATAAGAGCCCTTACATGAATAGATATGTGCACACCCATGTTCACTGCAGCACTGTTTACAGTAGCAGAAAGTTGGAAACCACCTAGGTGCCCATTAACAGATGAATGGATAAACAAATTGTGGTATATTCACACAAGGGAATACTATGCAACAATAAAGAATGATGAATCGGTGAAACATCTCTTAACATGGAGGAACCTGGAAGGCATTATACTGAGTGAAATTACTTGCAAAAGGACAAATATTGTATGAGACCACTATTATAAGAACTCAAGAAAAGGTTTAAACACAGAAGAAGGCATTCTTTGATGGTTACGAGGGTGAGGAGGGAGGGAGAGGGGTATTCATTAACTAGATACTAGACAAGAATTATTTTAAGTGAAGGAAAAAGACAACACATTATACAAGGGAAGTCAGCACAACTGGACTAAACAAAAAGCTAAGACTTCTCCTGATCACAACCAAACACTTTGAGGGACAGAGTAGCAGGGGCGGGGGTTTGGGGACCACGGTTTCAGGGGAAATCAATTGGCATAACAAAGCCTATTAAGAAAATGCTCTGCATCCCACTTTGGTGAGTGGCGTCTGGGGTCTTAAAAGCTAGCAAGCGGCTATCTATGATGCATCAATTGGTCCCAACCCACTTGGAGCAAAGGAGAATGAAAAACCTCAAACACATAAGGAAAATATGACCCCAAGAGACAGAAAGGGCCACATAAACTAGAGACTCCATCAGCCTAAGACTAGAAGAACCAAATGGTCCCCAGCTACCACCAGTGACTGCCCTGACAGGAAACACAACAGAGAGTCCTGAGGGAGCAGGAGAAAAGTGGGGTGCAAAACTCAAATTCTGGTAAAAAGACCAGCCTTAATGGTCTGCCTGAGACTGGAGGGACCCCAGAGGACATGACCCCGGACTCCGTGTTAGCCCAAAGTAAAACCATTCCCCAAGCCAACTCTTCAGACAAAGATTAAACTGGACTATAAAAACATAAAATTATACTGGTGAGGAGTGTGCTTCTTAGCTCAATTAGACACCTGAGACTAAGTGGGCAGCTCCTGTCCAGAGGCAAGATGAGAAGGCAAAAAGGGACAGAAGCTGGCTGAATAAAAAATAGATACAGGAAATCCGGGGTGGAAAGGAGGAGTGTGCTGTCACACGACAGGGAGAGCAAGTACGGTCACGTAACAATGTGTACACAAATTTTTGTATAAGAAACTAACGAACTGTAAACTTTCACTTTAAGCACAATTTTAAAAAATGTCTTCTGCAGTTAGTGAATGCAGTGTTCTACAGATGCCAATTTAGTCAAGTTTGATAGCAGTGTTGGTCAAATCTTCGAAATCTTTATCCTTTTATCTCAGAAGCCAAGAATCTGCTTAATGGTCGCATATTTTCTTGCTTTCTTTTGCTTCTCTGTGTTCACTCGCCAGTTTTGTTGCTTCTTCCAAAATCTCAAGCCAATTATAGTTACTTTAAAGCCCGATCTCTAGATTTCCTTTGAGTCTATTTCTACTTTATTTTTGTATAAGTGGTCATTTGAATATTATTATATTTCATTGACTATCAAACATTTGGTATAGAAAAACTATAAAAATTAGCTGAGGCTCTGGATGATATTATCTTCAGAGATGATTTCCTTTCATTTCTGGCATGCCGTAAGGGTAGAAGCAGAT
Organism: Elephas maximus indicus; assembly: GCF_024166365.1. Lineage (NCBI taxonomy): Eukaryota > Metazoa > Chordata > Mammalia > Proboscidea > Elephantidae > Elephas > Elephas maximus. Next base: position 169,575,634 of record NC_064821.1, on the reverse strand, counting down.
CACCATAATGCAATTTGGTAGTGAAATGATGCAAAGCTGAACTGCAGGGTTTTTTGAGAGCTGCTCTATTTCTTGTTTACCTTTATTCCTAGGGTTTGTACCTTTGGAGTCCCAGCTGAAAGCCCAGGGTGTCTTCTAGTCCCTCCTCTTCCATGGCCAGGCTACTTTTTGTTCCCCAGCTCTCAGACTGTCCAAAGTTCTGCTCAAATCTTCTACTTCTCCACCAGCTTTTTAATTAGCAAATGCTCAAAGGGAACAGTGGCACCAACTGTTAGGTTCACTACTTGGGCTTCTCTACCTGAGATACTGGCCCTGCAAGTCGTTTCTTCCTTGTTATAGCTCTAATGTCTCTAAACATAGATTTTTTTTTTTTTAGTTAGTTCAGCTTTTCTAGCTACTCTCAGTTGGAGGATTAGTCTGAGGTCAGCCAGCCTACCATTGCTGGAATGGGTTTCCGTACTTTAAAAGTACTTTGTAAGACATGTTTCATGTCACTAATCATGTAAACACTATTTCCAAAAACAGTCTGGGTACCTAGAAATATTGATATTACCTAAAATATTAATGAAAGTGAAAATGGTCAATTAATATCAATATCTCTTCTCATTTTACTTATTATCAATACTATTACAGTTATATTTTGAGTAGATAGAATGCTTGGAGTTAATGATACCATAATTTTGAGAGTATATCTTTATTCTATTTAAGTTTTGTTCTTCACATAATGACCTCCTATATTACTGGACTTTCTGCATTACTTTTTTATAATTTTTTTTTCAATGTCCAGCAGGGCTTTTGAATGTTATATGAGACTTGGGGCAATTTATTGTGTGCGATTGGGCACTGCAAGGCAGGATGTCTAGTACCCCTGGTCTGTTGAGCAGAGGTATCCCCCCAATAATTTTTAACAAGCAAAAATGTTTCCATACATTTCCAAAATATCCTCTGGGGCTCAGTATCACCTCTGTTGGAAACTACTTTAGATGTATAAAATCATCCCTGAAGACAGTTCTAGTTGCCTCCCACACCTGGACAACTCCTAAAAGCCATCCTAAAATCTAGTAAAAAGTCCAGGAAAAGGTAAAGAAGTCAACACATGCCCTGAGGATTTTTCTTGGGCTGGATGGGGGTACTCACGAGCTGACTGGTATTATCTTCAGTAATAATAACCTGGTGTCAACCACCAAGTACCGGGCACTGAATTGTTTTAATCTCGTTATCTTAGTTGACCCTGTAACCTTAAAGTCAATTCTGACTGTGTTGCAGAGTAGAACTGTGCCATTGGGTTTTCACGGCTGTGGCCTTTCAGAAGTAGATCACCAGGCCTTTCTTTGAAAGCATCTCTAGGTGGGTTTGAACAGCCAAACTTTCAATTAGTTTTTGCCACTCAGGGACCCCTTCAACGACCCTATACACAGAAATTATTATTCCCAATTTAGAGATGAGGAAACTGAGGTTTAGAGGTTTCGGTGACTGGCAAAGATTTTAAACTTATTAAGCAACTTCTGTGATGCCCAAGGCCTCCAGCCCTTTACGGACTTGTTGCTCGTCCCCCCATTACATACAGAGAGAGAGAGAACAGGGTAACTAGATTGGAATGGCTTAAGGAAAAAATGGATCTGTTGCGGTGTGCCATGGAGTTGATTCAGACTCACACTGACCCTACAGGACAGGGTAGAACTGCTTCAAAGAGTTTCCTAGGCTGAAATCTTTACTGGAGCAGATCTCCAGGTCTTTTCTCCTGCAAAGCAGCTGGTGGGTTCCAACAGCAGGTCTTCAGGTTAGCAGCACAGCTGCGTTAACCATTGCACCAGCGGGCCTCCTGCAAAAATGGCTCTAAGAGGACCTAGTACACAGCTAGAGGCCCTGGGTGGCCAAACGGTGGTGGCTGGAATCCACCCAGAGGCACCTCAGTGATCCACTTCTGAAAAGCAGCCACTGAAACCGCTGTGGATCACAGCTCTATTCTGACACGCGTGGGCTGCCAGGAGTCGGAGGACACTTTGGACAACTGGTTTAAAAGAGCTATCTATCCTCTGCGTCCCATTCCCCTCCCAATCCCCTCCTTTGGTCTTGCTCTGGGAGTCGCCCACCCAGGTGCGCCATCACTGCAGGGGCTGCGTTTTCCTTTCCTAGATCCTAGCAGCCCGGTCTTGGGGCATTCTCTCCACAGCAGCGCATTCCCAGAGGCCAGTTTCCAAAGCCCTTCTGCCCATCCTTCCACTCCGTACCCTCTACAGCCGCGGATCCAACAACTTCTCTTCCCCCAGCCCAACAGCAGAGATGGCAATTCCTTTGGTGCCCCGCCCCAGAGGGGCGAGTACCCCCCCCACCCCGCCCCCAATTGTCCCTCCTCCACCACCCCGACTCGCTGCGCAAGCGTGCTCCGGGTCCGCAGCCGCGCGGGTGCTCCCGACGCCCCTGCGTTCCCTTGGCAACGCAGTACACAAGTGCTGGCCCGAGAGGCGTGTGCACGATGTGCTTCAGCTTCAGCGAGGCGGGTGAGGCGAGCTGTGGTAGAGGAGCCTTGTGCAGAGGGGAGGGGGAACGAGAAGACAGGGAGGCTGGGAAAGACAAAGGGGAGGGAAATGCAGTTCGCCCTCCTGGTGGAGTGGGTTCTGGCTTTTGTTAACAGCACGGTCGAACCCTGACCTCTGTGCCGCATCCCCCCCCACACCATCCTCCAACCGCCAACGTGCACACGGAGACCGAGGTGCCTTCTCTCACGTGGAGTTTCTCCTCTTTCTTGATCTTCAGAATCGCTGATTAATTATTCCTTTGGAACATGTCAGCAGAGGAAAGTCTTTCCTTGCTACAATCCCCCAGACTTAATGGGGAACAAGTTTCTCCCTCTGAGGGGAGCACCCCACAGAGGACCTGGATGTTACATAACGGAAGACGTGAGTATTCACCTCGCCTTAGATAGGTCTCAGTTCCAGGGCTGTCTAAAGACACGCAAGCTCAATAGAAGAAAAATTCCACGGGATTTGTGATCTTCAGAGTCCCCAACATGAGAAGGTGCCCTGAACTCCTACAACCAGTTGTCTGGCCAATTGTCAAAGAGTCAGTGACCTTTGCTCCCCTCTTCCTTTTCCACCAAATGCAAGCCTTTGCCTCAGGGAGTCCCCAGAATAGTCCGTACCCCATTAACACCTCCAAAGAGCTGTGGGCCAATGCCAATTACGCTCCGTTAGTCCAAACCTGGACTGTTGATATGAAGGGCAGTAGGTTTATGAAATAACAATATAATCTGACTGACTGTTACATTAGAGTGCATGTCACTCTTTGGGTATGAGGACAGGATTCAGTGGAATCATAGGATTTTTTTACCCAGCCCTATTCCTTGCAGAGTCACCTGTGTTACTTAGTTGTTTGGTGTCATGCTGGTATATTGACCTCGAAGGCACCAAGACAAGGAAGAAAGGGCAATCTCTTGCAGAGAAGATTCAGAGAGGAGCATTCCAAGCTCCACTAAACGATGGCTGTAATGTTCTCTGTGTTTTTTTTTTTTTTTCTTTTTATGTATTTCACCTGAAGAAATATGGCTTGGCGTACAACCTCACGAAAATCCCAACCAGTAAAAAAGGGTATGCTTTTGGAGCGAGAACAAGCTTGAGGTTTCAACCAATCAAGGTTAGAAATAGCTGAATATGTGCAGGTTTTGGTGTGACCCATGTTACCTGTATTTGTAAGGGAGACAAAAGGGCTGGGGGGCGGGGGGGAGATTACCTAAAAGAGTATGCCCTGAAATTCAAGAAAAGTAGCCATTTAGGCAAAAGCTGTTAAGGAGGAAGCCTGCCTGAAATGTTTGGACATTCACATTGCAAATGAGTGCCTGAGTATACCGGGGAGACTGGAAAACAGTTCGTGGGAAGAAATCATCTCAAGATAGGGCTTTGGTGCTGAGACACCTGAGGTTAAAATACTAGAAGGTGCATTTACATCGAATTATCTTGTCAGAAAACAAATTCCAACTTGTCCACCCTTTTGTGTGAGTGAATCTCAAGTCTAAAGTAGTCTGTATTGGATCCTAAAGGTCCCTAGACGGCGTAAACAGTTTGTACTCAACTACTAACCTAACCTAAAGGCTGGCAGTTCAAACCTACCTAGCAGTGTCACAGAAGAAAGGCCAGGTGATCTGTTTTCATAAAGATTACTGCCAAGAAAACTGTATGGGGGACAGTTCTACACTGTAGTACATGGGATTGCATCTATTGGGTGATATCTTGACACTTCAAGTTCAAGGAGTAGGGCTGCAGGTGCTGGCTCTAAAAATCTCTAAGTGGGGCAGTGGGGCTGCAGGCCCCCCCCTCCACTACCAGCAGGGCTGCAAGTAGTTACCTTGGCATTCTGCCCACCATGGGTTTATTTCTACATCCTAAGCATTATATGGAGCCCTGGTGGAGCAGTGGTTAAGAGCTTGGCTGCTAACCAAAAGGCTGACAGTTCAAATCCACCAGCCGCTCCTTGGAAACCCTATGAGGCAGTTCTACCCTGTCCTATAGGGTCGCTATGAGTCGGAATCGACTTGATGGCAATGGGTTTGGTTTTTTTTTTAAGCATTATGTATCTTTAGGTAGCTGAACCATACCCGTATCTTGATTTTCTACCTACTGTAGGCCTATTTTTCTCTATAGCTTGAGGTGGCTGAACCATGGTTGATTCATGAACAGGAAGGGAACATTCCAATTTTTCCGTCTAGAAGGCTTTATGTGTGTATATATCACCCTCTAACATGATTTTTTTTTTTTTTTTTAACATGATGTTGATCTTTTTCTTGGAAACAGAATATAACACCTTACCCAGGCAGGTACCAGAAAATACAGTCTCCGGAGGAAAAACACAAGCAATCTTTTGCTCCATTTAATACCATGTTGCCTCGATGTAGGAAGTGCGATTCAGAAAAGGACTTTTATCCTGGGTATGTATCTTATTTTCCTGGCACATTTTAACGAAGAGCAATAGGAAAAGAGGTACATTAAAAGGGCTACATCGAAACCACCCCAGCTAAATAAGAAACCACTGTATCTTTAAAATTTACCCTCTTCCCTCCCAGTTCTCTGCCATTGTAGAATTGGAGAGTCATAGTCAGTCAGTCAATAAGTGTTTATTAATATGCCAAGCATTTTTGTAGATTCCAGAGATTTAGCAGTAAACCCATTACACAAGTTTCCTGATTTCCTGGAGTTCACGTTCTGGAGACCAGAATGTAATATGAGAAGCAAGTATATAAGAAAATATCACTGGTAGTAAGGAGAATGACTGTATAATTTATTAGCCAAACTGGGGACACCTCTGAGCATGAAATATGCTAAGATATTAGCTGCAAGCCGGGACTGTGGGGACAAACCAGGAAGCATGGGGACCTGGTGTGATGTGCTATGAAGGAAACGAAACAGGATGATGATGGGCTGGAGGCTACTTCAGCGAGGATTGCCAAGAAAGCTCTCTTTGAGGAAATGACATTTGGTTCTAGACCAGAATGACAAGCAGGAGAGAGCCCTGTGAAGATCTGGGGACAGAGCTTTCCCAGCAAAAAGCGCAGCAGGTGCAAAGGCCATTCATTGGGAAGGAATTTGGTGGGAAGAAGAAAAGAGAAGGCTAGTATGGCTAGGGAAACCCTGGTAGCATAGTGGTTAAGAGCTATGGCTGCTAACCAAAAGGTCAGCAGTTCAATTCCACCAGGCGCTACTTGGAAACCGTATTGAGCAGTTCTACTCTGCCCTATGAGTCTCTATGAGTCAGAATTGATTCAGTGGCAATGGGTTTTTTGGAGTATGGCTAGAGTATAGTGAGGAAGGAGGAAGTGAGGTCAGAGAGGGAGGCTGGGAATAGATTATGTAGGCCTCACAGGCCAAGGGGTTTAATCTAAATGCTTTAGGGAGCCACTCGAGATTTATGGAATTGTAGGGCAAAGGGTCAAGGTCTGTCTTTTACTGATGAAACATCCGAGTATCAGATAGTGCATGTAACTTTCTCGGGGTTGCTTTCAGGAAGTGGGAGTATTGAATCTTGACCCCCATGTCAGCTCTTTCTTCCACACTAAAAAGTTTTCACTAAAGGACAAAGTGTTATGAACAAAGACAACTTTAAAATAAGCCCATCATCAAGAACACTGAACTGGGTCTGCTTCGCTATCCCTTGGAGAAACTTTTTTTTATTGGTGATAGATTAAATTATTGTGGCACTTTTATCCTCCATTTCAAATCATGGGCAGTACTAATTGATCACTGTCGCAGACCTCTTTCCTCATCTGCCACTTCTCAGATCTTCTGGCCTTTCAACTAAGGATACGAGTTGCAGAAATATTTTTTAAACTAAGATCGATCTTTACCCCAGCTGAATGTCAAGACTCGGTATCTTTAACAACTGATCAGAAATACAGTAACAGGCAAAGGGACCCCCATACTTGCCCAACATTAAAAAGCTAATCCCAAAGAGTTAGGGATAGTTATGGTAATGGTAGAGTTGGTGTATGGATATTTACTCCTTAGACATGGTGTTGTGTATTTCTACTTCTAGCCCTGGCACATACAACCCAGAAATGAAGCCACCCCGAAAAATTGCTTGGCCGATGAAATTTGGATCTCCAGACTGGGCTCAGGTTCCATGTCTACAGAAAAGGACCTTAAAAGCCGAGGTAATAAGATTGAACATCTGGGGTGTGGTGGCGGTTCAGTGGTACAGTTCTCACCTTCCATGTGGGAGACCTGGGTTCGGTTCCCAGTGAATGGTGAATGCACCTCGTGTGTAGCCACCACCTGTCTGTCAGTGAGAGTTTGCATGTTGCTGTGACAGTGAACCCTGGTGGCGTAGTAGGTAAGTACTACAGCTAATAGCCAAAAAGTTCAGCAGTTCGAATCCACCAGGTGCACCTTGGAAGTTCTATGGCGCAGTTCTACTCTGTCCTATAGGGTTGCTATGAGTCGGAATTGGGTTTGGTTTTGCTTTTCGGATCTAATAAAGGTCACATTTTTTTTATTTGATCTTCAAAAAATCTTCTGCAGTATATAGAGGAGAATGATCTCCATATGACAGAGGAAGAAACTGAAGCTCAGGTGGATTAAGTGACTTGTGGAGGTTGCATGGCTCAAATTCAGATCTTTTGGCTCCTAGTCCAGTGCTCTTTCCATCACATCCCTAGAGATTAGATCATCAAGGAGTTGGAGAGCATTCTGGTTAAGAGGATGGGCTCTGGTGACAAACTGCCTGTGTTTACTAGCTCCACTATTTACTTGCTGTGTAATATTGAGCAAGCCTCTTAATTTTTCCGAGCCTCAGTTTTCTTATCTGTAAAATGGGTATAATACAATATACCTGTGAAAATTAATTGAGATAACGAAGCAGTTAACACAGTACCTCATACATCAGTGCTCAAACCATGCTAGCTATCATAATATTCCAGAGGTGCCTATTTTCTCCTAGCGGAACATTGGGTTAATTCCACAGATGTTTATTAAATACTGGACTGTGCCAGAGCCTTTGGGTGATACTCAAAAATTAAATGTATAATTTTTGTCTTTAAAAAACATGCCAGCTATTTGGAGAGAGTTTATACACAGATTTAGCAAATAATTCCTGGCATGATATAAACAAAAGTGAGGCAGTAACGGGTAGATGCATAGACAAATGCTGAGAGAATCACTACGTCTCAATTACTGTGGGTTCCTGGGTGATGTAAATGGTTAACGGGCTGAGCTACTAGCTGAAAGGTTTGCGGTTTGAGTCCACCCAGAAGCACCTCAGAAGACTGGCCTGGCAATCTACTTCTGAAAAATCAGCCATTGAAAACCCAGTGGAGCACAGTTCTACTCTTACACACAGGAGGCCGCCATGAGTCAGAGTCAACTTGATGGCACCTGGTATAATGGGCAGATTACTGTGAGATGGGGCTCAGCTGAGCCTCACAGCTATAATGTACAGCCAGGAGGACCAGAGGTGGAGGATCTTTGTTAGGATATTGAGCTTAATATTCTTTCATTTTAGCTGTCCACAGACAAAGACTTTAGAAAGCATCGGAATCGTGTGGCCTACCTAAGTCTGTATTACGACTGAGAGGCGGTGACTACATTCACAGGCATCCTTCTGACTACAGAATTTCCAGGATTGAGGACGGAGCCACTCTTCTCTCTCTGTATCACTGTGGTCCTCTTATCTGCCGGCATGGGGCCCGGCGGAGGGGAAGGGGACTTATAACTGCTGTATAAGAGCATTAAAACTAGCTTAGAGCGTTCTATCTTCATGTCCTCATTTATGGTGCATATATAAGTAGATTGGTTCCAGGGTTCATGTTGGGTGTTCAGCGGGGTGAGTTCATCTGAGTGAAATACTGGTAGGTCCTGCCCTCTAGGTCTGATTCTAAGGCACCGATTTTATAATTCTGCCTCTAGCTCTGTCAAGAGGAGGCTGATGGCCTATACTTATCAAGAGTTTCACACTGCTGGTGGGAGTGTAAAATGGTAGAATCACCTTGAAAAATGATTTGGTACTTCCTTAAAAAGCTAGAAATAGAAATACCATATGATCCAACAATCCCACTCCTAGGAGTATTTCCTAGAGAAATAACCCTCACACGAATAGACATACGCACACCCATGCTCACTGCAACATTGTTCACAACAGCAAAAAGATGGAAACAACCTAGGTACCCATCGACAGATGAATGGATAAACAAATTATGGTACATACACACGTGGAATACTACACAACCATAAAGTACAATGATGAATCTGTGAAACATCTCACAACATGGATAAATCTGAAGGTATTATTCTGAGTGAAATTAATCACAAAAGGACAAATATTGTATGAGACCACTATTATAAGAACCCAAGAAAAGGTTTAAACACAGAAAATAGTATTCTTTAATGGTTATCAGGGTGAGGAAGGGAAGGGGAATTCCCTAACGAGAGTAGACAAGGATCAACTTCATGAAGGGAAGGACAACACACAATACAGGGGAAGTCATCACAGCTGGACCAAAGCAAAAGCTAAGAAGTTTCCTGGATACATCCAAACACTTTGAAGGACAGAATATCTGGGGCAGGGGACAGGGGACTATAGTTTCCAGGGACATCTAGGTCAATTGGCCTAACAAAGTTTATTAAGAAAATGTTCTGCATCTCACTTTGGTGAGTGGTGGTCTGGGGTCTTAAAAGCCCGTAAGTGGCCATCAAAGAAGTATCAACTGTTCTCAACCCACCTAGAGCAAAGGAGAGTGAGGAAAACTGATGATGCAAGGAAAATATTAGCCAAAGAGACTAAAGGGCCACATAAACCAGAGACTCCACCAGGCTGAGACCAGAAGAACTAGATGGTACCCGGCTGCCACCAATGACCACCCTGACAGGGAACACAACAAAGAGTCCCAGACAGAGCAGGAGAAAAGTATGGAGCAGAACTCACATTCACATAAGACCAGACTTAATGATCTGACAGAGACCAGAGGAACCCCCAAAACTATGGCCCCCAGATGCTCTGTTAACCCAGAACTGAAACCATTCCTGAAGCCCACTCTTCAGACAAAGATTAGACAGGACTATAAAACAAAAAATAATGCATGTGAGAGTGTGCTTCTTAGTTCAGTCAGATACATGAGACTAAATGGGCGGCTCCTGTCCGGAGGCAGGATGAGAAGGTAGGAAGGGACAGGAACTGGTTAAATGGACACAGGGGACCCCGGGTGAAAAGGGGAAGTGTGCCGTCATAGGAATTGCAACTAATGTCGTAACAGTACGTGTATAAATTTTTGTATGAGAAATGAACTGTAAACCTTCACCTAAAGCACAATTAAAAAAAAAAAAGTTTCAGTGCGATTTGGCCTTACTTAGGCTTATATTTGGGCTTGCTAGATAATGGGTTAGATACAGAGGATACCTAAAGGCAGGGTAAAACATTTAAGTTTTAGGAGCTCATGCGAGTTTCTGAGTTCCCAGCATAGAGTGGGAAAGTCCTGGTTTAGATACCTTTCCAAGATTGATGTAAACTCACAGAACCAAAAATCCCCCATCCCTTTCCATTACGTCATCTATTTAGCCTATCAGCCAACACGTATTTATTGCATTCCTACTGTCTTACTGTCTTAGTCATCTAGTGCTGCCATAACAGAAATACCACAAGTGGATGCCTTTAACAGAAATTTATTTTCTCACAGTCTAGTAGGTTACAAGTCCAAATTCAGGGTGTTGGCTCCAGGGGAAGGCTTTCTTTTCTCCGTTGGCTCTGGAGGGAGGCCCTTGTCCTCAATCTTCCTCTGGTCGAGGAGCTTCTCAGGCGCAGGGACCCCATGTCCAAAGGACGTGCTCTGCTCCTGGTGCTGCTTTCTTGGTGGTATGAGGTTCCTAACTCTCTGTTTGCTTCCCTTTCCTTTTATCTCTTGAGAGATAAAAGGTGGTGCAGGCCACACCCCAGGGAAACTCCCTTTACATTGGATCAGGGATGTGACCTGGTAAGGGTGTCACAATCCCACCCTAATTCTTTTGACATAAAATTACAATCACAAAATGGAGGGCAACCACACATGGCCTAACCAAGTTAATACACATGGGGAGGGGGAAACATCATTCAATTCGTGACACCTACTATGTGTCAGGCAGAGTATTGAGAACTATAAATATAGCAGAAATCCAAATAAACTACTGGCTCCCTGGAGGTCTGCAGTCTGAGGATCCCCTACCCCCAGAGTACTTGGTGGCTTGGGCCTGTCTCCCCAATCCGAATGACCTCCTGAAGCCTCAGAAGTGAGTCTGGAGGTATGAAAGTCAGAACTCACAGCAGCCACAGTCATTGTTCAGATACTCTGGCCTGGGAGGTAGGCCCCTTTTCTTCAACACTAACTGAAGTCAGTGTGGTTCCTTCAGGGTGGGTACTATGTGTGGTTTACTTTATCTTTTAATGGAAGGTCCTTTAGTGGTCACTTAGGCTTCTTAGTAACTACCAAAAAGGTGGCAAGTCTGCGTGTGTCTGGATGCCAAAGTGAGAAGCTGCCAGCGGCTGCAGAAATGCTCTGTACTTTTCCATTCCTGGTTGCTTTACAGGCATGCGTGGCTCTAGCCTACTGTAATCTCTAAGGGCCGCTCCATTGGGTGTTAGCTGGAAAAAGGGACAGTAAGCAAGCGGTGAAAACTCTTGGGCTTATGATGCTGTGAGACTTAATTCCTTAAAGGTCAAGATCTTCTGAAATAATTAAGTGGTGAAGGGTGAAAAAGTCTCCATTGGAAAATCAAATTGGAATATTAAGATAATGATAAAGATACCTCAGGCTAAAAACTTTCACCCAATATATCCAATCCAGTTGCCATTGAGTCAACTCATGGTGACCCCGTGTGTGTCAGAGTAGAACAGTGCTCCACAGGGTTTTCGGTGGCTGATTTTTCAGAGGGAGATCACCAGGCCTTTCTTCCGAGGCACCTCTGGGTGAATGCAAACCTCCAGCCTTTTGATTAGCAGCCAAGCACGTTAGCCATTTGCAATGCACAGGGACTACCCAATGTATAGGTGTCTTTTAATCTGATGATTTCTATTATTTTGTAAGGAAGTGTTTATAACTTGAGATAAATTAGGATTAATTTAGCCCTTCCCCTACATGCCTCCTCCCTTTTTCTCCTTTGGATCCATAGTGTGTGTGTGGGAATGTGTACACTCACATGCACATGCCGGTTTTTTTCAGAGGGAACCTGATAATTTAGCATTGGTTATTTTTTCCGACTCAGGATCTTGGGCTCTTACTTTGCAGATAATGACAGGTGTGATAGAACATATTTCACACTGATGTTTGGCACATCCACTCAAGCCCTTTCCTAGGGAAGGGAGCTCTATTTTCCAAAATAGTAATCTGATTTGATTTAAAAGAATAAAATTTTCATATATCTTCAGTTAATCTTCAGGGTCTTTGAAAATGCTAAATTGTATACGTAAGCACATAAGAGCACAAATGGATACAAAGAATACAGCATGCTGTGCCATATTCATTTTACGTCTGGATTTGATTCAAGGGGGTTGCAGTTTTTTAGGTTTCACTGGAGTAAAATCTCGTAATAATGGTATTTTCGTAGGGCAGGGATTCCCAAGTGACAGGCTGATATAATACATAGACTACACGAAATATTGAAGGATGTAGTTTGACATGCAGCACAAGAGAATCTGTGACAAAGTAGGGTTTTACCACATTTTTCACTTAAGGCCAGTTGGAATACACGCAGCTCTGGTCAGAGACCAGCCCTTGGCCGCACCGGAGGTGGAAGGTCCTGCCTCTGGCACACTGGTAGAACTTGGTGGTGTTTTCAGGATCACTGTAGGTGCCATCGGTTTTGCCAGTGCAGAAGCCTCCATCTCCTCCACTGCCTCCATTACCAACACCTTCACCGCCGTCTCCACCACCGCGGCTGCCACCTCCACAATGTTGGCACAGAAGCCTTCACTTCTTGGTGTCACAGGTTGGTTATACCAGGTCTTGGTGGCTGCTGGGCTACATTCTAAAGGAATAAAAAAAGCATTCAACATAAACTGATTTTTGTATGTAGAAGCAGTAGGCTGTAGACACTCCCCTACATCAGTTCTGTTCTCAAATCAAAGAACTTGAGCCCTGAGAGGGTTCCAAGCTGTAGTTGGTAAGAATGCTATACAGAGACAAAAGTCCAGAGCAGCAGGTAGGGGCACCAGGACCACCGAAGTCCTAGTAGCATGGCAGCCCTGCGATTCTATTCCAGTTTTACCCTAGGTGAAATAGACCCAACTCTACTGTGACAGAGCAAAGGACTTTATTTATATTTTTATTTATTTTATATATTTGGGTTTTTGTCATCTTGCTAGGCTTTGTTTCTTATGTTTTATTTTTACTTGTTTCCCTTGAACGTTGTTCTTTTACATCTTTTTTTCTCCCTCTGGTGATTCAGAAGATTTATATTTCATTTTACTCTACTAGCTCTCTCAGTCACTACAATTTGCTGCCCCTGGCTAGTTGTTAACTTGAATAAGATAATTTTATAATCATCTCTGGCAGATTTTTACAGTTCTAAAAATCAATGATTCTAAGAATTTACTTACAGTAGAGACATTGAGAACCTCTTATATCCTCCACTGCTCCACCTCCATTTTTAGACCTGCCCCCAGAGATGCTTAACCCAAGACCACCAACCAAAAAAACAAACCCACCACTGTCAAGTCACTTCCAACTCATAACGACCCTAGAGGACAGAGTGGAACTGCCCCACAGGGTTTCCAAGGCTGTAGTCATTACGGAAGCAGACTGTGACATCTTTCTCCAGTGGAGTGGCTGGTGGGTTCAAACCACTGGCCTTTTGGTTAGCAGCCAAGAGCTTTAACCACTGTGCCACCAGGGATCCCTATACAAGACCACAGGAAGAGCAAAGGTTTCTTCTTTCTTACTGCTGAGTCATTGACCAAGGTGAGTTTCTGTTCCTGCCCTTCTTCGTGACCTCCCTCCAACCCTTCCCACCGGCAGGCAAACCACAAATCTATGCATCTGAAAGGGGATACCCTAGGTTTTTCTGAGTTAGAATATAGGGCACTGCAGTGAGGGGAAAGTGGTCTAGCTTAGAGATAAATGTCAGTGCATATGGCTGACTGGCTTTCTGGGTATTGAATTCTTCTTCCCTAACAGATACCCGGTCTAAATTTCCCTGAGCAGCAAGGCCTACCTTTAAACCAAAACCAAACTAAACCTGTGGCCATTGAGTCGATTTCAACTCATAGCGACCCTATAAGACAGAGTAGAACTGCCCCATAGAGTTTCCAAGAAGCACCTGGTATATTTGAACTGCTGACATTTGGTTAGCAGCCATAGTACTTAATCACTACACCACCAGGGTTTCCAGGCCACCTCTAGGATATCCAAAAACCAGTTGCCATCGAATGGATTGTGACTCATGTTTTCAATAGGTGATTGTTCGAAAGTAGATCACCAGCCTTTCTTCCAAGGTGCCTCTGGGCAGACTTGAACCTCCAACCCTTTTGGTTAGCAACCTTGCACGTTAACAGCTTGCACCACCCAGGGACTCCTCTAGGGTACTAAGTATATTTGAGTCCTTGCCCATGATAGCTACTGGACTTAGCACTGGCCTCTTGGCTGAAAATCAGAGTCTAAAAAGGTGTTTTCTTTAATCTGCCCCTTTTCATAGGTATGAGGGACTCAAAGTTCTATGGCTACCTCCAAGCAGTCTGGCCCCTCTGTATTTGTCATTCTTTGCAGCTTGACCTGCATCTTATTTAGGACAATGCATATAACTGAGCAGTGAGGTACTTGAGGACAGGCCCAGGAGTGACTTCAGCTTGCTTCTGAGTGGGTATTTGCTCTCATTGCAGAAGGAGCCTGTGAAGTCATGGAGATCAATGGCCCAAACCATGGCCCCACCAAAACTATTCTTCTTGAGAAAGTCAACTTGTGGACAAAAAGAGTGCTTGGCAACCACAATCAGATAGAATCCACACAAGAAACAGACAGTGGGGTGTGGGGTGACAGTGGCATTAGGGAGGGAGCTGCAGGTGGGATTGAGACCCCATCATTTTTCTTTTATCAAAGTGTATGTATTTTTTGGATTTAAGACATATGTTTGACCAACTCAGCTCAATTCTTCTTTCCTAGTCCCGTTTGATAAACTCTTGGGTATCAATAATAAATAAAGCTAGTATTTATTTAACATTGGTATGTCTGGCTAAATTATATTTTTGTAGTTATTACCTCACTTAACCCTCACGAGAACTACAAGGTAGGCATAATAATTATTATTTTTTCACAAATTTGTGGGAACCCATCCAGCCTCAGATCCCAGGGATTTAGAACCAGGTACTTCTGACTCCAGAACCTGAACATTTAACAACTGCACCAAATGGGTCTTTTCCTTGTCCTCACCTACCACCTTTCTTCTAACTAGTACTATGTAAAGACACACTAACTGAGTAGGGTAGTAGAAAGCACTAGGCTCTGGGCCAGGCAATGTGTTCAGTTCCTGCCATTAGCCATTTTCCAGCCATGTGACTTTGGACTAGTCATAGCATCTGTGATTCTCAGCTTACCTATCTGTGAAATGGAGAGGCTCTTTCCTACTTTGTGTAGAATCAAATATGATATGGTTAAAGCATTTAGGTAAAAATGCAAAGATTTTTTTTGTTTTTTGTCATTAAAGATGATTTTAGGCCAGCCTTATAACCACTCACATGAATTAGTAGAAATGTATACTGGACAAAAATTGAGACTACATTTTAATATTAGTCTATTCTAAATATATATGAGCGTATTATAGTATACATTTAACATCATATTATTAAATTTTTAATTGTGTTTAATCACATTATTTTCCCTGTTTTGGAGAAAAAGGATTCCTTCTATGCATATTTAAAACTTTGAAACCACTAATCTTAGTGAAATGGGCTCCTGATGAACTTAGGACTCAAAGACAGAATTGTAATTTTTTTACTTTTTTAAACAGCGTTCATACCTTATACCCAAAGCTCTGGACGTTGTCGTAGCCAATCCACTCAGTGCCTTTTTAAGCATATGGAACTTTTTGGTCTTCAATCCAGGCACTTGTGGCTCCATTTAAGAATGTGCAGATCTATGGGAGGAATGAAGAAGGCAGTGTTGAGCACATCACAGATCTATGTCATGTATTAGAGGAGAAAGAACTTAAACAGAAAGAATAAAAAGAAATGGGAGGGAGGTGGAAAAGGGGACGTTATCAAATCTACATTCATCACAAGTTTTTCTAGAATGTGATCTTATTTCACACCATGAAGACACAACTTCCTACAGGAATCAGGCTATAAACAAGTGACGTTCTAATCCCATACGAAACAGTTCTTTAAGACATGGTGAGCATGACCATCCACTACCCGTCTCTTCGATTGGTTGTGCTGTGGTGGCTTGCACATTGCTGTGATGCTGGAAGCTATGCCCCCAGTATTCAATTATTAGCAGGGTCACCCATGGTGGGCAGGTGTCAGCAGAGCTCCCAGACTGACGGACTAGGAACAAAGGCCAGATGACCTACTTCTGAAAATTAGCTCATGAAAACTCGATGGATCAGAACAGAATATTGCCTGATGTAGTGCTGGAAGAAAAGCCACCTGGCTTGGAACGCACTCAAAATACACAGTGGCCACGACAATGGACTTGAACATATATTACTGATGATCATGAAGATGGTGCAAGGCTGAGCAACATTTCACTCTGCCGTACACGGGGTCATCATGAGTTGGAGCCTACTCGACGGCGACTAATAGCAACAAGCATGACCATATGTGCTACAGTCATTCTTCCCTCTTGAGTTTTTGGCAAACACTGCTAATCATTCACGTATCAGTCTCAGAATCCTTCTCAGCACAGGATTCAAGTAAACGTTACCAATTCAAGTTCATGGGAGGTGAAAATCCTCGAAATTCTTCTCTAGCTGTGTATATGGGTGTAATAGAATTCAGTATTGCTTTGGGGCTATGGGAAAGATGGGGCTATACATTTCAAAACCAGAAAAGGAGATTCAGGTTGATTATTTTTTTAACTGAAAACTATTCTGGAGCCCACAACCTGTCTTTTCCAAGTTGCATGTGCTCAGAGATGTGAGATACCAGGGTGTAGGTCCTCAGGGGAAGAAGGGCAGCAGGGTGACTTGAAGAGTAAAAGAATTTTCCTTGGTGCATTTTTAAGCCTGAATTAGCTACGTGTTTCCTCATAGTGAGCCCAGAAGCCAGCATCATGTGTGTAAAGACCAGATGACTCTGCTCCAGAGACTGGGGCACAGACTGAGGTGTCAGAGCTGCTGAGCCGGAAGATCCTCCCATAGGTGGGGAACCCCATGATGAGCTTCTCCACAGGGACCCCATTGTCTCTCCAGTATTTCATGGCATATTCCTGAAGAAGGCAACATGGACATTATTTTCTCACTGTTTGTCACATTTGATTGACAATATCCAGCTCCTTGTCCCACAAAAAGAAAGCTTTAACATATAACCAAGACTCTTCCCAACCCCTTTCCCATCTCCCCTTTGATATGATTTGAGGCTCTTCTGTCTCACACAGTTGAGAAAATGCCTTGGTCCTTGGATCCTGCATACAGGGGACTGTTGTGTCCTATGCATGTGTCCCAGCCACCATGGAAGTCATAGTTATCGCACTGATGAAATCCAGGAGCCTGGAACAAGAGATTTTGAGCCAACAGGATTCTGGAAGCATTTTCGTATAGACAATTAAAGAGCAAGAAATGGTAGCAGTGGGAAGTCCATGATGTCAAGCAGATATCCCTAGAGCCCCACCAATGGTGCCTCCTTGGGGGAAGGAGATTCCAGGGAGTGGATTATCTTCTGTAACTCCCACAGGGCTGCAGAGGACGTCTCCTTAACCTCCTTGACACAGAAACAGGGAAAACTCAGAGAAGAAGTCTAGTAAATGTGGGGTATTAGGGCATGTGTCTTAGAAACAACCATCTCTATGGCATGGGAAGCCCAGGAGAGTAGCTGTCCTATTGCTTTGTCAATAATAACATTCTTGATTTTACAGCCTTTTTCAAAAGTAACTGCTAATGAGGATTGCTATTATAAGAATTTGTCATGGATGATCTCGAATCCTGAAATCAGTTCTACTTCTCCTCAAAGCCAACCCAACTACAGTGACAACTTAAAGGGCTCATCACCTGATCCCAGAGCCACCAAGTGTCTGAACCTCTTTGGCAACTGAAGATATCAACATTTCCAAATCCCATATGTTTACAAAGCCAGTGGTTGTGAGGCTCTCCACCAAAAAGTTTAGGAATCTCTGTTCTAGGATTTGGGGGCCCTGAGAGACCCAGTGCACTCAATTCCCAATTGCTGCAATTTCTGCATTGATGGTCTCTTTGCCAGCAAATACAGCTGCTGTGATAAGCAGTCTGGGGCGTCCTATTTCCTTAGCCTCTTCTTCAAAAGCCCCTAACGTTTCCTGGAGAGAGAGGAGAGGGTGGATTTGAGTGTCTGTCTTCATTGCCCGTTCCCTGTAGTAGGTACCTCCTGGGCTAGTTTCCAACTTACAGTAATTCCCTCTTTTCTGGAAACACTCTTTAATACACAGGAATGGGTCCTAGTAAAGTCTAACTTGGAGCAAAGAGAAATAGAGGCTAAGAGTTATTGAATCCAAGTCACACTTAATGGCAATTCCAGAGAAAAAGCCTAGTAACTCTAGAGGCCGAAGTTCTAGGAGCTGTCTTGCCTACTCTCATTTTACCCTCCCTTTAACCAAAAAATATTCATCAATGGATACATGTTTCTATAATTAATTTTTTCCCCTTCAATATATCTTCAGTATAACCATGGTGAGATCTTTTCTGCCTCCAGGCCTTCGCTAATGCTATTACCACTTCCTTAGAACATACTTCTCAATACACTTTTTGTGGCTAGATCATTTCAATTCTCCGTGTCTCGGAAGTCACTTCCTCTCAGAAGACTTCTCTAACTATCCTGTTTCCTTTCATCATAGCTCTTATCACAATTTGCAATTATTTGATGCATTTTTAGGGGGTGATATCTGTATCCTTCACTATTCTGTACGGCCCACAATAGCAGGGATCATGTTGGTCTTGTTTACGGCTCTATCTACGATGTGAGGCACAGTGCCTGGATCATAGTAAGTGCGCAATAAATACTGAATGAATGGCTGACATAAAGAATAGCTTCTTCCCAATTCAAGGATTTCTTCTTTGGGTTCCTTCAGATACTTATGTCCTTCCAATAAATTCTGTCTTGGCGTAAGCTAGCCAGAGAGTCTAGTTCTGTTGCTTACAACTATCAAACCTTTTCACCAGGAAACAAAGCTCTCATGGAAAATCCACTAAGGCCCCAACTTCTCTACAAGATGACCCAGATAAGGGCTCCATTCTTACCTTAATCAGGGTGGTAAATCGCTGCTTGTCCTCAGGTGGCCTTCCTTGAGATCCTGGGTATTCTATGTCCAGGTCAATGCCATCAAACCCATGTTGACAAAGGAAGTCAATGGCTGGCAGCCGTGGAGACCATCCTGGTGAATCTAGGCAGAGACTCATCTATAATAACATCAGCAGGCCCCGGGAATCCTCCTTGTACCATCTCTGATACCAGTTTTTATTATAGATTTCATAATAGCTTCTGCTGGATTTTTACTATTAACATAAAGAAATTCAAAACTGTTAATGTAAACCAATAGATGTGTTTTATAATTACAAAAAATTGTTTTTTCTTCAGTATATATTGTTTGAAGCTGTGATGGCACAGTGGTTAAGAGTTCAGCTGCTAACCATAAGGTCAGCAGTTTGAACACACCAGCCACTCCTTGGAAACCCTATGGGTCAGTTCTACTTGACGGCAAAGGGTTTGGTTTGGTTTTTGATACACCTTGTTTATAAAGAATCTTTTCCTTGGAAATTCGGCCTAACTAAAATTAAAAAACAAAAACAATAGAATAGAATTTTTCTATTTATTTATAACATAAAAGATAAGTGTATATTTTCTTTAGTAGTGGGGTCTCTCAGGGAGTAGTGGTCTTGATACTATATTTCTTTGATTCTGAAATGTTCATTTTTTATATTTACTGTTTCTGAAATTAGGATGTGATTTGCAATTTGTATGTGAATTTAATGAAGCATTTCTGACACCCAAAAATGTACTATTACACTTATGCTGAGTCATGTATTGGAAGGGTGCCTTAATGTCTAGAAAATTTACGCTTCCACAGTCAAGTTAATTTTTAATTCTCATAACCCTATGAAGGAAACATTTTTATCCTCATTTTTAGATGAGGCTCAGGACTTCAAGATTAGGGTTTCGAAGACACACAGCAACTACACTCTTTTCTATTGTTTCTTCTCCAACTGAAGACATCAGCGTCTACTTTGAAGATACCATCCTCCTTTCCCTTGGAAAAACCCATTTTTACCTCCTTCTCTGGGTTGTTTCCCACCCCAGCCTGAGGGATTCTCTTTTGCCTCCACCCTCATCCCCTGATGTGGGCAGGCTCTTACTTCTGAGTGCTAAAGCTCCAGCCACCAGGAGCCAACAAGTTGACCAGATCTCTGTTGCTGCAGAAAGATACAAAGAGAAGCATTTAAGAGAGGTTTCTGTGAGCCTATGGGATGCAAACATTGGGAAAGCAAATTTCTCTTCCTCATCCCTGACTCTCTAGTGAATGGACAGCTGCCAAGCACAATCTCCAAAGTCCCCATAGCAAGAGTTCCTCCGCATCTGCCCACGTTAGTGTTTACATCCCACTTTATCACAGGGGTCAGAAATTTGCATATTCTTTTCAGGAAGAAACTATCTACAAAGGATTTTGCCTTTCAGAATCTTATGATATTTGAGAATGAACTGGAGGGTGTCTATTATTTCTCTCGCTGCCAACCCCATCCCCACATCTACCACTCACCGTTGATTCAATTCCTACTGACCGTTCTTTAAGGGCTCAGAACTGAAGATACAGGATATCAATATCATTCCATTCATAGGGAGCAATCTTGTCATTCATGGTGGCAAAGGGCATATGTCAGGTGTGTTCACAGACATGGGTTTACATCCTTGGGAAGAACTTGGCTGGTTCTGGTCGGTACTGAGACCAGTTGGTAAAGTAGCATACTAGCTTATAGGCGGAGCCTGAGAGAAGAAAGCAGCTGTCATTGTGGCCCGAGGTTGCACTGTCTTGCTGTCTCACTGGCTAATTAATTCTTTGAGGGGAAGGATTACCTAAAACTTAGCGAGGCATATACATGCTGCTACACTCCTTTCCCATGTCTATGGAAGAGACCTGAGCATCTTTCATGACCCAGAAAGCTATAAAAATTTATCATAGTCAACATATAAAATAAAATCAATTTGTCATCACAGAAGCAAGTAGTCAGAGTAATTAATTATGCTCCCTGGATTCTATGCATAGCTCCATCACAGACAGTTGGAGTTAATTATCGGTAAAATAGCTACCTTTGGTAGATGGCATATGATGTGACTGATGCTTTATTTAGGGCCTTTACATGCATTATTTTGCTTAAATTTTAATTTTCATAACGCTATGAGGGAAACATTTTTATCATCATTTTTTAGATAAGGCTCAGAAAAATTGACTTTCTCAGCATTGTAAGATTAGGATTAATACCAATTCATTCATCTATCTAGTCCCCGAATAGTTACTGTGCATCTACTATTGCCAGGCAGTCTTACTCCAAAGTTCATTCTCTTTCCACTACCTTCTACTGGACTCTCCTATCTGGGCCTCCATCATGTCTCATATCCATAGCCCAGAATTGGAAAGAATGTGAGAGCCTTTGAGAGAACAAAAAGAAGTGTAGGTAATAGAAACTGCACCAGACCTGGCATCGGGGCATAGGTTTAAGTCCTGACCTTAAGTAACAAAGGACAAGACACTTGCCCTCTATATACCTTAGTTTTCTCATCTATAAAGCGGGGAGTTTGGCATTAGATGTGTTTTCTCAGCTCTGACATTCCGGGATCCAGCAAAACAGGCTGGGAGCTTGGGGTTCTAGCCCTCCCTGACTTCCTCAAGGAGGGAGAAGGAAAAGCAGAGTTGGGAGAAATGAGAGAAAGAGGAGTAACTATTAGGAAGACTAGAGTGTGGACGGGAGGTTGTATGGCTCCTTACCTAGTTGCACCTGCAGCAGAACTGCCAAGCCTGAAACAACAAATACAAACACAGGAAGTTCTCAGACTGGCTTCCCATTTAGGGCCCAGGAGACACACAGGGTTTCAAGGGCATACAGGCTTTTGGACTTAAGCTTCTCAGAGACTCAGGGCCCCAACTCATCATTCCTGCATTGGAGCTCAAGTCCCCCTGCTAGGCCAGAGCCCGAGGCATGGGAGGAGCCTCATGCTGAAGCCTCATTGAAACAGGTCTCTGTTCTCCCTCCCCATCTCCGGGGATACCCCCACAACCTGTGGGAAAGAAGGGCAAAAAGGAGACTCACAGGCCCAGAGCAGTATCCTCCTCATTGTGCCTCCACACTGGCCACCTTATTTGGGCTCTTGGCCCACCCTTTATAAGGAGGAGATCCCTTTTATGACTGTGGGAGCAGCATAGCTGCCACCTCGTGAGCACAGATCCCCAAGGTTATACACTCCCATCTCCACTCATTCCAGATTCATGAGAGGGAGCACCCCTCACCCTGACGGAAAAGAAAAGCAGCAAATCCCCATCAGAGCCCAGTCCTGGCCACTGCTGACAGAACTGCTTGTAATTGGAGGCATTGGCTCAGCCCTGAGGTCCAGTCTCTTTCCTCCTGGAAATATGGAAGCTCAGGGAGAGAATGAAGGGCACTAAACTGGGATATCAGGGTCCCGAGGTACAGGACTCAAGACCAGGAAAGTATTCATTTAAGCATATAATTTTCCCACTACAGGACCTGGCTCCACATGCAAAACCTACGGTGAGGGTCTTAGAAGGGACCTGGTTCAGAGAAGGGGTGTGACTAGCCCTGCTCATTCTCTCCCCTCACACCCTCTTGCGGCTATAGCCCTGGAAGGGGAGGACATGGCAGCCATGGGATGCTGTAGCTGCCAGTCCAAGGCGGGTATAGGGAGACGGCAGCTGCTAACTGAGAAATGTGGACATTGTACCCCTGCCCCTTTCTCCTCATCCTGGGAGGAGTGGGTGGCAGCAAGATGTAAAGAACATCGTGACCTACTATTGCTAGAGTCTGACTCCTTAGGCTAAACATGCTAGAGTGGAAGGGGAAGAGATGGTAAGATGTGGTTAGGAGGGTGGGTTGGTGCTACACAGAGGCATAGAATTGCTACTGCCAGCAATTGCACCCCATAGGGTTGGGGCTCAGCCAGGCAGATAAGCGAGGGCACAGGTGCAGGGGCAGCTGCCAGCCGTGGCCTGAAAATGGGTCCTCGGGCTGGGCAAATAATTTCCTCAGTGCCTTGAGTCTCCTCCCAGCCTTCTCAGGAAGTAGCTGATTCATATTCCCTGAGTGTTGTGCTCATCTTTGGATCCCTGGTACCTGACACAGACCAGGCATTTGACAGAAGTGGGTTGAATAAATGGATGGCTCATCTTCTACAGTTCTTGTGTTGGGCAATCTCGTGGCTGAATAGCTACCAATCACAAAGCAATTCCTAACTCTATTAGTTACCTATTGCCATATACAAATTACTCCAAAATTTAGCCACTTAAAACAGTAAGAAATATTTATTATTTCATATGATTTCTGTGGATCAGGAATTCAGGAGCAATTTAGCTGGGTGATTTTGGCTTGAGTCCTCTCATGAGGTTGCAGTAAAGCACTGGCTGGGGCTGCAGTCATTGAAGGCTTGACTGGCTCTAAAGGATCCACTTCTAAGATGGCTCATTCACATGGCTGGCAAGTTGGTGGTGGCTGTTGGCAGAAGGCCTCAGTACCTCATTTGCAGACATTTCTATAGGACTGCTAGAGTGGCAGCTGACTCCTACCAAATAAAATAAGTGATCTAAAAAAGAGCATGGCAGAAGTCACATTCCATCATTCCCACAATATCCTATTGATTACACAAGTCAGTCTTATTCGATGTGTGAGGGGACTATATAATGGCATGAATACCAGGGGACAAGAATCAGCAGGGGCCATTTTGGACACTGGCTGCCACACTGCCACAACAGTTGCTGAATGCCCACTGTGTTAAGGTATTGTGCTAAATACTGAGGATTAAAAAATTGATAGACACCATCCCTGCCCTACAGGAGCTCAGAGACTAGTGGGAGAGATAAAGATATTGTGGGGTTCCGTGGGAGCCCAGGGAAGGGGCACCTGGCCCAGCCTGGTTTGCTTACTAATAGCTTCCCAAGTCTCTGAGAAATGCAAATAGAGTTGTTTAGAACGATTTTCATATTTTATCCACTAACCCACTACTGGAAGCCCTGGTGGCGTAGTGGCTAAGTGCTACAGCTGCTAACCAAGAGGTCGGCAGTTCAAATCTGCCAGATGCTCCTTGGAAACTCTATCGGGCAGTTCTACTCTGTCCTATAGGGTCACTATGAGTCAGAATTGACTCGATGGCAGTGGGTGGGTAACCTACTGCTCTCCAGGGATATATGCCTGGTACATGGAGAGTGCTTAATAAATTCTGGGTTTTATTATTATCCTTTCTTGAGACTTGCTAGCCACCTCATGCCAACCCTGTTAGACTAACTTCCTCAGTTGCTGACCTAACTACATCCAGCTACTTTATTGTCCCCTTTGCACTACCCAAAACTCAGGGTGGCAGCTCTTAATTATAGAGTCTTTCTCAACCAATCTACTCCTCAAGCAATGGGACAACCTGTATCTTTTAGATTAAATGATGTTCACCCCGTCATGGATTGAATTGTGTCCCCCAAAGTATCTGTCAACTTGGCTAGGTCATGATTCCCAGTATTATATGATTATCTACCATTTTATCACCTGATGTGATTTCTCTATGTGTTGCAAATCCTATCACTATGATGTAATAAGATGAATTAGCAGCAGTTATATTGATGAGATCTACAAGATTAGATAGTGTCTTAAAACAATCTCTTTTGAGATATAAAAGAGAAAAGCTAGCAGAGAGACATGGGGCTTCATACCACCAAGCAAGCAGAGCTGGGAGCAGGGCACATCCTTTGGACCTGAGATTCCTGCGCTGAGATGCTCCCAGACCCAGGGAAGACTAATGACAAAGATCGTCCTCCAGGGCCAACAGAGAGAAAGCCTTCCCCTGCAGCGGGCATCCTGAGTTCGAACTTCTAGCCTACAGGACTGTGAGAGAATAAAATTCTCTGTTAAAGCCTCTACTTGTGGTATTTCTGTTATAGCAGTACTAGATGACTAGGACAACCCTCTCTTTCATTCTTCTTTGATAAGAAAAAAGATACATGGCATGCAGAAGGATAGTAACCCAGCTCTTTCTGAAAAATGAGTAGAGTCTTACCAACCACATACAAATTAATCCGCAAAATTCTCATGTCTTACCACTTGTCTAACACTTAAGGTATGCTTCATTCCTCCAAGAGGAAAAAAAAATTTTTTTTTTTTCCATTCTAGAGTGATTTGAATTGTCCTGGAAATCTTTCTGATCCCCTGGAGGAAAAACACTAAGCTTACCGTTTACCTCCTGCTTCCACCGTTGCCCGAGGAGCCCCAATAGTCTGACCTGCATGAGCACTGAGTCACACAAACCTACTAACACGATGTTGTTGTTGTTGTTGTTGTTAGGTCCCATCAAGTCGGTTCTGAACAGAACAAAACACTGTCAGGTCCTGCGCCATCTTCACAATCATTGTGATGCTTTAAGCCCATGTCGCAGCCACTGTGTCAATCCATCTCATTGAGGGTCTTCCTCGTTTTTGCTGACCTTCTACTTTACCAAGCATGATGGTCTTTTCCAGGGACTGATTCCTCCGGATAACATGACCAAAGTATGGGAGACATAGTCTCTCCATCCTTGCCTCTAAGGAGCATTCTGGTTGTACTTCTTTCAAGACAGATTTGATTGTTCTTTTGGCAGTCCATGGTATATTCGATAATCTTCTCAAACACCATAATTCAAGGTGTCAGTTCTTCTTTGGTCTTCCTTATTCATGGCCCAGTTTTCACATGCATAGGTGGCGATTGAAAACACCATGGCTTAAGTCAGGCACACCTTAGTCTTCAAGGTGACATCTTTGCTTTTCAACACTTTAAGGAAGTCTTTTGCACCAGATTTGCCCAATGCAATGTGTCCTTTCATTTCGTGACTGCTGCTTCCATGCATGTTGATTGTGGATTCAAGTAAAATGAAATCCTTGACAACTTCAATCTTTTCTCCATTTATCATGATGTTGCGCAATGGTCCATTTGTGAGGATTTTTGTTTTCCTTATATTGAGGTGTAAGCCATACTGAAGGCTGTGGTCTTTGGTCTTCTTCAATAAGTGCTTCAAGTCCTCTTCACTTTCAGCAAGCAAGACTGTATCATCTGCATAACACACGTTGTTAATGAGTCTTCCTCCAATCCTGATGCCCCGTTCTTCTTCTTATAGTCCAGCTTCTCAGCATATAGATTGAATACCTGTGGTAAAAGGATACAACCCTAATGCACACTTTTCCTGACTTTAAACCACACACTATCCCCTTGTTCTGTTTGAAAGACTGCCTCTTGATTAACATGATGAGAAAAAGAAAATAAAACGTGGTTTAAGGGATCCCAGTAGCTTGAAGAAGAAAAAATACATTTGTATAATACAATCAGCTAGTCAAATTAAAACACACAAACACACACACACGGACACATCTTTAAAATGCTAAATTTAGATGCATTTAGAAACTAATATGTGAGAATTGATGTATTTATAATATTGAGTTTTTCCGTTTAGGGACAAGATTTTTTTCTGAAAGATTGTGAGATCCACAAAGAAATTTGTTTATCATTGCTATCATTGAATCGTGTCCCCCCAAAAATGTGTATTAATTTGGCTAGGCCATGATTCCCAGTATTGTGTGATTATCCACCATTTTGTCATCTACTGTGATTTTCCTGTGTTTTGTAAATCTTACCTCTACGATGTTAATGATGCAGGATTAGAGGCAGTTATATTAATGAGTCAGGACTCAATCTGCAAGACTAGGTTGTATCTTGAGTCAATCTCCTTTGAGATATAAAAGAGAGAATTGAGCAGAGACACGGGGACCTCACACCACCAAGAAAGCAATACCAGGACAAGAGTGTGTCCTTTGGACCCCAGGTTCCTATGCTGAGAAGCTCCTAGACCAGGGGAAGATTGATGACAAGGATCTTCCCCCAGAACTGACACAGAGAAAAAACCTCCCCCTAGAGTTGGCTCCCTGAATTAGGACTTCTAGTCCCCTAAACTGTGAGAGAATAAATTTCTCTTTGTTAAAGCCATCCACTTGTGGTACTTCTGTTATAGCAGCACTAGATAACTAAGACAATCATATTCTCCAATGATTCTCAGAGCCTAGCAGAATGCCTGGGAAATAATAGATGCCCCATAAATATTTGCTGATTCTTTGTCTTTACCAGATTTAGGTAAAATGAAAGTGAATTTGGAAGGTTATCCCATGCTCAGGAAATATTTGTTTCTTAAATGTTTGATAGCACTATCTGGCTCTGGTGGCTTTTAGGGAGACAATTTTTAATACCACTTTCACTGTCTTCCATAATTATATATATTGGTCTGTTTACTTTTTCTGTCTCTTCTTATGTTAATTTTAAAAAAATTGTGCTTTAGGTGAAACTTTACAGCTCAAGTTAATTTCTCATACAAAAATTTATACACATATTGTTATGTGACCCTAGTTGCAATCCCTGTAATGTGACAGCACACTCCCCCTTTCCACCCCATGTTTCCCGTGTCCATTCAGCCAGCTCCTATCCCTTTCTGCCTTCTCATCCTGTCTCTGGACAGGAGCTGCCCATTTAGTCTCGAGTACCTAGTAAGAAGCACACTGTTCATAAGTATAATTTTATGTTTTACAGTTCAGTCTAATCTTTGAAGAGTTAGCTTTGGGAATGGTTTTAGTTCTGGGTCAACAGAGTCCAGAGGCCATTTATGTCAATTTTATTAGTTCATATTTTTCTAAAATCTATTTCTTCTGTATCTTTTAGTTTATTTGCATAAAATTTTTGTAGCATTTGCTACTTGAATCACCTTTGTATCAGTGGTAATCTCTGAAGGGAACACAGTGCATCAATTTCATGTACAGGTAAGGCTGGAGTGACTTTTCTGCTAGAAGATTAGAGGGGAAACCAGGCACATCAAGGAGACAAGAGTACTGCCAGGCCCAAAATAGAAATGGTGAACCACTGTGACAGAGAAGCTGGGCTTGGAATCAGATAAAGTTCTGTTGGAATACCTGATCTGTCACTTATCAAAGATGAGACCTTAGCCAAGTTATTTAACTTCTCCAAGCTTCAGTTTCCTCATGGGTAAAATTTGGATAATAGCACCTTTTCTATAAGGTTGTTATGAGGATTAAATATGTTAACATACGTAAAATGGTGTACATCTACTTAACCCAAAATATAGAAAAAATGAAGTGCCAGGTAGCTATTATCATTAAAATGTATGATTTCTGAATTTACTGAGACAATGGGGAAGAATTTTTTTTTTTTTTAATTGTTCTTGGAGACTCAGAATGAAGGTCTTTCATCATCTGAAGGCTCTGGAAACCATTTTTCAAGATTGAGGAAATAGTGCGAACTTTCAATGTAGCAGGAGAAATGGATTTCCAATGATGCTGGAAATGAAGACAGTGAAACTCAAAGTACTCTGATAAAAGAACTTACAGAATGTTCTTACAGTTGCTAAATGTGTAGATATTTTTTTTGTTGTTAGTCAATTCTCTAGGTGGAGTTTGGGGAATATGCAAAGACCACAGGAAGGCATTTCCAAAACAATACTGAGGAAGTTAAAGTGTTAGTAACTACCCCAAAAAAGCCAAACCCATCACCATCGAGTCAATTCTGGCTCATAGCAACAAGGAAAATGTATAACTGCCCCATGGAGTTTCTAAGGCGTGCCTGGTGGATTTGAACTGCCGACCTTTTAGTAAGCCGCCATAGTGTTACCTGAATAAGGTTCTTGCCTCTCACTGGTCAAGAATGAGCAGGTAAGGCACATAGAGTTTTCCACATGAGCAAAGTTTTATTGAAGAGGCTTGCAAGCGGAGACGAGGAGGGCCTAGAGCAATGCATACCCCCATCTCACAGAACAAAAGATGGGCCTGGGTTTTTTTAAGTTCTTGGGCAGGAAAAGATTTATATTTATTCATAGACACAGGAGGTGATATGTCAAGTAAAGTGAGCGCGCAGCATTCTAAGATGGCTCCTGTCCCGGAGGCCTCTGGGATTCGTAGCAGGACTTATGAGGTGTCGCGCCTGCACAGTCTCTCACTCCCTGGGTTCGATTCCCCAGCTGGGGTTGTAGCCCCTCACTGCCCCAGGTGGAAGATCACACAGTGGTCACAGGTGGATGTTCTGCACTTGTCCCTGGGGCTGGTTTTCTCCAGCTGCTTCTGAAAGGCAACTTTAAAGAAGATTGCGGGCTATTTTTAGATGCTCTGCCCCATTGTTCTGGGGAATGCCTTTGTTTCCATGCCCTGGCCCATTTCTTTTTACTTTGTTTGCAGATTTGGGGGCCCCTCTGTTCCCTGTCTTACTAAGTCTCTAGGTTCCACACTCAATCCCCTATTACCTCCCTGACAAAAAATATAGTCTATTTCTGTTTTACTTGCTTCTCCTCTAACCACATCAGTCTCTTTCCCATTCCTCAAACAGGCACCCTCTCATCTCAGGGCCTTTGCTTCCTGTCTTAATAGCACTTACCCACTACACCTCCAGGGTTTCCTTAGCAATTATAGTCAAGATTAGATTGAGAAGAGGTCAGCTATTCAACCTCTATAAATGGACAAGAGCTAGATGTGACCCAGAAAGACCTCCTCCTCCAAAGGTAGAGAACTTGATCAATGAGCTTTCAGTACTGGGTAACTAGGACACCAAGAGGTCATGGAGAAGCTTGAAAGGAAGAACTGGTTAAACAGAATAAGTGAGCTCAGTTTTAGAGATGATGAGTAAAAGAAAAATATTGTTATTCTTTGCTTGTGTGCCCTGTAAATAGTTAAATCAATTTATTTGTTCAAAACTTGTTTTCTAGTTATGCGTGCATTCTCTTTTTGGGTACGAGACTATGAATAAAAGGGATCATGTCTGCTTAATTCTCTCCATAAAGTGCCCAGCACTGAAATAGCTTTTTAAACTATAATGACAAGAAAGAGAATAATGCGAATGATTGACAAAGCTAAGTCATGTTTCATGTATTTATTGAGTTGAAACGAATTCCAGGAAGGCTTCGTCCTCTCCGTAGCCCCATCCTTTCTGTTCAAGGCCAGTTACAGCACTTGCAGCTTTCATCAAACACAAGGACTTCTATGTATTTTTGGTCACAGTGTTATCATTAGCAAACTCAAAAAACCTGGATGGATCATCAGAGTCCCTGAAGATGTCATCATCTTTGCCTTCACAGAATGTACTGGAGGGTGTGGGCATGGGAGGCTCTGGAGTGATGCAGCCTACATACAAAATGACAGGCACACCATTAGTAATGGTTTATGAAAATTTTGAGGAAACCTCTAGACATATGAGATGAGAAAAATCCTCCCTACTTAATAAATTAAAACCAAGCCATATTTGAGGTTGTTGTTCTCTTGTGTCATACAGTCATTCTGACTCACAAGTGGTTTACGCTTGGCTGGTAACCAAAAGCTTGGCTATTCAAACCCACCCAGAGGCACCGTGAAAGAAAAGGCTTGGCAGCCTGTTTCCATAAACATCCTGGCCAAGAAAACCCTTAAAGCGGTTCTACGCTGTAACACATGGCATCATCATGAAATTTGAGGCAGGAGGACATTATTCACCAAAGATTAGAACAGAGCTGCAGATTATATAGGATCATTTGTTTGAAGAGAAGAGAATGCTAGTTTCACTAGCCAGAATAGAAAGATAGTTTTTATTTAGTATTTGGAGTCCCTGGGCTCAGCTGCTAACCAAAAGTTTAGAGTTTCAAGTCTACCCAGAGGTTCCTTGGAAGGAAGGCCTGATGATCTACTTAAAAAAAAAAAAAAATCACCCAGTTCTACTCTGTCACCCAAGGGGTTGCTGTGAGTCAGAATTGACTTGACAGCAGCTGGTTTATTTGGTATTTAATTGTTTTGCTGAGTTAGACAACAACGGCTGTTTCTTGACTGGTAAAGGAATTGTTCTCAAGTTCACCATAGTAGGTCAGTAATTTTGTATAACATATTGACAGGTGGAAAAATATGTATTTTCTAGGATTTTCTGAAATAATTTGCCTCAATGGCCCATCTCAAGTTCTCAAATGAGAAATTACTGAATATTAGAAGCCACAAGTTGTCTATATGTTCAGGATGCTCACTCTCATGTTACATCATTTAAACAGTTATACTCCAAGTCTGGGTGAAACACTTCATAAGCCCCGGCCTGCTCTGGATAGGATAACCATCCATCTCAGCTTGCCGGGACTGTCCAGGGTTA
This sequence comes from Elephas maximus indicus, assembly GCF_024166365.1. Taxonomy (NCBI): domain Eukaryota; kingdom Metazoa; phylum Chordata; class Mammalia; order Proboscidea; family Elephantidae; genus Elephas; species Elephas maximus. The sequence continues at coordinate 169,544,630 of NC_064821.1, read as the reverse complement.
CACTATTCTCTCAAAAGTGTCTCAAAAGTGTTCGGAGAGAGGCGTCTGGGGTCTTAAACACTAGCAAGCAGCCATCTAAGATGCATCAATTGGTTTCAACCCACCTAGATCAAAGGAAAATGAAGAACACCAAGGACACAAGGTAATTATGAGCCCAAGAGACAGAAAAGGCCACATAAAACAGAGACTACATCAGCCTGGCACCAGAAAAACTAGATGGTACCTGGCTACAACCCATGACTACCCTGACAGAGAACACAACAGATAACCCATGAGGGAGCAGAAGAGCAGTGGAATACAGACCTCAAATTCTCTTAAAAAGACCGGACTTAATGGTCTGAGTGAGACTAGAAGGACCCCGGAGGTCATGGTTCCCAGACCTTCTGTTAGCCCAAGACAAGAACCATTCCCAAAGCCAACTCTTCAGACAGGGATTGGACTGGACTATGGGATAGAAAATGATAATGTAAAGGGTGAGCTTCTTGGATCAAGTAGACACATGAGACTATGTTGGCATCTCCTGTCTGGAGAGGAGATGAGAGGGCAGAGAGGGTTTGAAGCTGGCCAAATGGACATGAAAATAGAAAATGGAGGGAAGGAGTGTGCTGTCTCATTAGCGAAAGAGCGACTAGGAGTGTATATAACAAGGCGTATATAAATTTTTGTAGGAGAGACTGACTTGATTTGTAAACTTCCACTTAAAGCACAACAAAAATTAAAAGTAAAAAAAAAAAAAAAGTTGTCCCAGTTTGGGAGGTAAATTGTATGATCACCCTAGCTATAAAATTTAAGTCTTTCTCTGCTAGAAATGAATTAAAAGCCCCAGAGCAGAAACCATGCTTTGTGCTTCTGCTTCCTTGGGATTGAACACTAAAGTGTATTTTTTTTTTTTCGTTTGAGTCATGCAGATGTTTGACTAATTACCTGGTGTTTGCAGCCCCAGAAGAAACTTTAGTTTGGAGATGAGAGGATATGACCCCTCACTGCAGAAGTTGCCCAGGAAGCCATCCAAGTCAAGAGCCCAAACCATGGCACCACCAAACTCATTAGCCTTCAGAAATGTCACCTGTGATATAAAAGTATATTCTATCAATCCAGTCCTAAGTCTTTTAAGACATTATAAAATTATTGAAATCGTGATGCAATATGATTCAAAAAAACTTTCTGAAAAGGAAACAAAGAAAAATAATTATGTCACTATAGAATAACTTCATTTTTGCATACTAATCATAGTTTTGTGCACCGGATATGGTTCTTTACAGTGAACAAACCATCTATATTCTGGTTTTTGTCTTTGTTTTCACTTCTCATCAGAAATAAACATTTCTCATGTCTGTACTTAGTCTTTCTAAATATAATTTTTCATACTTTTGGATTATAAAACACATTTTCCTTTGTTTTCTTATTTTATAATCATAAGCAAGACTCTAAGAAACACCTGTAATAAATAACCTGTACATACATGTTTTGATCATACTGTTTTTCCAATAAATACTCAAGAGTTGGAAATGGAAGCTAAAGGGTATGTATATTTATATTATTCCTGTTATGTACAGCCATATTGCTTTCTAAAAGGGAAAGCCAGACGAGGCCTATCCAAGGGGCTCTTGAAATGACAAGCATTCTTGGAAACTGGCAGTCTGCCTGGTGTGGTGGAAAACACATAAACTTTGGAATTATATTGACCTATTTATTGGCCAAATTCCAGTATACCCCTTACTGACTGTATATCCTTGGGAAGTAAATTAACCTCTCAGCATCCATTTCCTTGTGAGAAATTAGGAATTATAATACATATTTAATAATATATATTTAATAACAATAGTAGCTGTCATGTCACGAGCACATACTCAACATGCATTCTTTCATGTAATCCAGCCCCTAGGCTTGTTATAAGAATTAAATGGAATATCTTATATAAAACAACCAGCACATTGTAGGCAATCAATAATTGCTTTCTCCTTCTCCTTCCACAGAATAAAAATTGACTTTTCCCATAGCTCCCAGAAAGAATTCCTGCACAAAGAGAGCACTCTGATGGGGTGCTGGCAGCCTCCAACCAAAGTAGAAATTGGTCCAAGGCATGTATTTTCTTGGTAATTATGTTTATAGGCGCCTTCAGGTCCCCTTTTGGTTACCAGTGAAAATGTCAAGGTCAGAGAGACTGAGGCTATCCACTCTCTACACCCTTAAGCTAGTGGTAGCATGGTTGACTTGCACTTAGTCCTAACTTTTCACCTTTGAAAGTCTGTGCCAGCAGCATTATCTTGTCTTCCGTGGCCCCTCCAAGGGAAAAGGTTTGAAATTTCTCTCACCCTGGCCAGAATGCAAGGGAGTAGTAGTCATCTTCTTGGGCACCTTTAAATCTATCTCCTCTCTTATGAGTTAATGGGTGTAAACACTCAGAACCTCTCTCCTCCTGCCCCAGGCAAGTCTCATCTTCCATTGTTTTACCTTCACTTCCTCTTCCCTAAACTTGTTAAAGGAGGAAACACAGAGACAAGAAGACAAGGCTGGGCATATTGTTAAGAGATGGGAGGGTTGGTAAGAGTTAGTGAAGGAAATTTTCCAATGTGATTTTTACTCTATCTCAAGTCCTGGATTTGTCTACAAAGAACCAGAAGTGTGTGAGCTTATCTATAAAAGTCTTTTGGGTATTCATGTGTATGTATGTCTGAGAAGGTGTATGTCATTGTATTTGTGTTCGTATATATTTCATCTCTACATTTCACAAGAACATAGGAAAGATACCTTAGAAATCTTTTGTTCTAACTGCCTTGTTTTATAAAGTAGGAAACTGAGGATCAGGAAGAGGAGTTATTGGCTTGAAATCACACAGTGAGTTAGTCGCCTAGCTCTGGGTATCACTGGGGTTTCCCAGCCTCTCATTCAGGGCTCTTTCCACTTGAACAGTGAATTTTCCAAGAGCAGGGATAATGTAACATCATCTTAAGTTCCATGGGCTGAAACTTAACCGTGTGCTCATAGCTTTCAATATTGTCAAACCCAACCCACTCATTTCCTTTGGGGACCTTCTGGTCTTCAATCTATGAGATAGTGGCTTCAAGTAAGCAAGTGCAGAGCTGATGAGAGGAACTCAAGTCAACAAAACCCTAAAGATGGGCTAAGATTTTGGAATGTCTGTAAAAGAAGTAAATATCATTGTCAAATACTGTAGCCACATGCTAGCAATCCTATTGTTGTACAAACCATACTTTACTATAATCAGCTCTTTGTGTTTTTGCTTCCTCCACTTGGATTGCAAGCTCCATGAGAGCAGGAGTTATATCTTCTTTGACTGTATTCCCAGTGCCCAGCACGTTGCCTGGCATATATAAGTACTCAATAAATTATCTTGGACAGAATTATTAAGTAGAAATAGCTTGAGTATTATAGAGAACTCACAGCAGAGAGCCTCCGTTTCCCCAAAAGTTATCTATTCTTAAATTTAAAAAGTAGCAATTAAAAACGCTTTACATTTTGAACTGAGATTTAAACTTTTATCATTCTTAAAAAGTTTACCTCTCGTGTAAGTCAAACTACTTTCAGATTATACATAGCAGGACACTTTCATTTCCCAAGATGATTCCAACACTCCCTGAGGAATGTTTTTCATCTTCATTTGGGGTAGATAGGGAAATTATCCAGGAAAGTTGTCTTAAGACAGGAAAGAATCCAAGTGTTTTCTAATCCAACTCCCCAATCAAATTGAGTACCCACTACAGCCTTTCCTACGGGTGGTTACCTCCTGGTAGGCCCAGAAGCCAGCCTCCCGACTGTAGGGCCTGACAGATCCTGGCCACGAGATGGGGGCTCCCACAGACACATCTGAAGAAGTGAGGCGCATGGCCCATCCATAGGTAGGGAACCCCGTGATGAGCTTCTCAGCAGGTACCCCTTTGTCTCGCCAATATTTCATGCCAAATTCCTGGGAATATAATCAGCTTAAGGCCCAAAGCCAGTTCTTCCGCACCTTCCTCCCTATGTCTGATTCCCAGTCCTAACCTATGGCATCTGCCTTATTGTGTTGAAGTAGATATACTCCTTGTGGTCAGCAGAACCCTGGTACAGGAGGCTGTTGTACCCTGTAACTGTGCCCCAGCCTCCATGAAAGTCATAGGTCATCACACTGATGAAGTCCAGGAGCCTAGCAGGAAAATGGTAGAGGTGGGGTGAACAGCAGCTGAGGATATAGTTGTAACATTGATGGTGGTTATGGTCATGGTTATAGATTGGGGTGTGGCTAAACCTAAAACTGTGGATAAGGCTGTGGACATGGCTATGGCTATGGATGAGATATTTCTCAGGGACCCAAGGGGTTATCTATTGCATATCTATATTTTTTTCAGTTACACTCCATAGAATTCTAGAAACCTGGAAAAGGACAAATGAATTAGTGTAGAGGAATATTTCCCCATTCCTTTGCATTCCCACTCCAACTAGAACACCTTTACTTCTTCTTTCCTGAGTTAAAGATCCGTCAAATATTTCATTTGAAAAGAGGGTTATAATAGCTTTTCTTAAAAAAAAGTTTTAACATTCTGCATCCCACTTTGAAAAGTGGCATCTGGGGTCTTAAATGCTAACAAGCAGCCATCTAAGATACATCAATTGGTCTCAACCCACCTGGATCAAAGGAGAATGAAAAACACCAAGGTCACATGATAACTATGAGCCCAAGAGACAGAAAGGGCCACGGGAACCAGAGACTTACATCATCCTGAGACCAGAAGAACTAGATGGTGCCCAGCCACAACCAGTGACTGCCCTGACAGGGAGCACAACAGAAAACCCCGGAGGGAGCAGGAGATCAGTGGAATGCAGACCCCAAATTCTCATAAAAAGACCAGACTTAATAATGGTCTGACTGAGACTAGAGGAATCCCGGCGGTCATGGTCCCCAAACCTTCTGTTGGCCCAGGACAGGAACCATTCCCGAAGACAACTCATCACACATGGAAGGGACTGGACCATGGGTAGGAGAGAGATGCTGATGAAGAGTGAGCTACTTCTATCAGGTGGACACTTGAGAATGTGTTGGCATCTCCTGTCTGGAGGGGAGATGGGAGGGTAGAGAGGGTTAGAAACTGGCAAAATTGTCATGAAAGGAGAGACTGGAAGGGCTGACTCATTAGGGGGAGAGTAAGTGGGAGTACGGAGTAAGGTGTATATAAGCTTATACGTGACAGACTGACTTGATTTGTAAACGTTCACTTAAAGCTCAATAAAAATTATTAAAAAAAAAAGTTTTAATACCACTGGTATCATACAAGTTCCCACATGTGCATTAAAGATTTTCATGTAGGCTTTGCCAGAATATTTTTTAACTAACCACCTGATCAGGCATTTGATACCATTATGATGTGGCTTTCAGTCTAACAACTGGACCTTAGAAAGTTACTTGATTTATTGATCTGCAAAAAATGATTCCCTATCATTTCTCCCTGTTGTCCTTGTTACTGTTGCTCGGTGCAATAGAGTCAGTTCTGACTCAGAGCCACCCTCTGTACAACAGAAAGAAACACTGCCTAGTCTTGCACCATCTTAGCAATCATTGTTATGCTTAAGCCCACTGTTGCAGCCACTGTGTCAATCCATCTCATTGAAGGTCTTCCTCTTTTTCGCTGACCATCTACTTTACCAAGCATGATGTCCTTCTCCAGGGACTTATCCCTCCTGACAACATGTCTGAGGTATGTGAGACATAGTCTCACAATGCTTGCCTCTAAAGAGCATTCTGGTTGTACTTCTTCCAAGACAGATTTGTTTGTTCTTTTGGCAGTCCATGGTATATTCAATATTCTTCACCGACACCATAATTCAAAGGCATCAATTCTTCTTTGGTCTTCTTTAGTCATCGTCCAGCTTTCACATCCATAGGAGGCAATTGAAAACACCATGGCTTGAGCCAGGAGCACCTTAGTCTTCAAGGTGACATCTTTGCTTCTCAACACTTTAAAGAGGTATTTTGCAGCAGATTTGCCCAGTGCAATGCGTCTTTTGATTTCTTGACTTCTGCTTCCATGGGTGTTGATTGTGGATTCAGATAAAATGAAATCCTTGACAACTTCAATCTTTTTCCCATCTATCATGATATTTCTTATTGGTCCATGTCTTCGTCATCTAGTGCTGCCATAACAGAAATACCACAAGTGGATGCCTTTAACAAACAGAAATTTATTTTCTCACAGTCTAGTAGGTTACAAGCCCAAATTCAGTGCATCGGCTCCGGGGGAAGTCTTTCACTGTAGGCTCTAGAGGAAGGTCCTTGTCCTCAATCTTCCCCTGGTCAAGGAGCTTCTCAGGTGCAGGGACCCCGTGTCCAAAGGATGTGCTCTGCTCCTGATGCTGCTTTCTTGGTGGTATGAGGTCCCCAACTTTCTGCTTGCTTCCCTATCCTTTTATCTCTTGAGAGAGAAAAGGTGGTGCTGGCCATACCCCAGGGAAACTCCCTTTACATTGGATCATGGAGGTGACCTTGAGTAAGGGTGGTGTTACAATCCCACCCTAATCTTCTTAACAAAATTAAAATCACAAAATGGAGAACAACCACACAATACTGGGAATCATGGCCTAGCCAAGTTGACACATATTTTGGGGGGGGACACAATTCCATCTATGACAGTCCATTTGTGAGGATTTTTGTTTTCCTTATGTTGAGGTGTAATCCATACTGAAGGCTGTGGTCTTTGATCTTCATCAGTAACTGCTCCAAGTCCTCTTCACTTCAGCAAGCAAGGTTGTGTCATCTGCATAACACAGGTTGTTAATGAGTCTTCCTCCAATCCTGATGTTCCGTTCTTCTTAATATAGTCCTTCTTCATATAGTCCTTGTTGGCACTAGTTTTTTTATTCAGAACCAAAACAAGTCTGTGCTGTCATGTTTATTTACACAGGCTTCCTGCACTCCACTGTTTTGGAATTTTTTTTGCAAAGCACTTTCACTATCTGTTAAATTAGCACTCAGACAGACAATTAACTGAAGCTTTTCCAGGAAAAATAACTTCAGTGTTCCCAGAAATCTCCAATAAGCCACTGCGCATATCCATGCCAGGAGCAATATCCTAGACCATTCCAATGAGGCTTCCTTGAGCTCTGGGTGAGGAAGCTGTGTGGCCTCAGGGGCTCCTCTGGTTTCTCATGCAGCAGATAGCTCAACAGGCTGATGTACTAGCTATTGCTGAAATCCTTTGGAGAGTACCCTGGACTCTTTTTATCCTCCTATGTCCTAATGAGAGACTGCAGCCTAAGAAATTCCCCTGGAGAACAATGCTGGGAAAGCACAAACTGGGATAATATCAACAAGCCCAGCTTGGCCCCATAGCTGGGCAGGAACTTATAAAAGTTTTAATTACACATAAGAGTAAAGAACTCTCTCTAGCTCTCTTTATCTTCTGCTCCCACATGTGGCCATGCCCTGGGTCAGTGTGAAAATCTTTCCTCTCCCTAATGGGTTAGCCCAGTGGCTGGGCCACATGCATTCATCCAAGCCCACTGGAGAGCCTCATACCACATACAACACACCATCCTCTAGGTACGAAGCAGGAGACAGACTGTATGCCAATAAAAAGCAGCAAGGAGGAGAAGGGGGAGAAAACCCCACAAACATTAGGCAAAAATGCACAGACTACCTAAGTTTAGTCTGACTGAGGCCCCAAGAGTCCCACAGGTCTAAATCTTGCCCTGGTATAAGACATACTATTTAGGTCTTTGGGTATTGCTGCTTGACTCACGCTCCAGTCTTGGCTATTTCATAACCAGCATCACTAGTTCCATCACAGCTGCAGAGATCAGCAAACGGGGGCACCTTGTGGCTTGGGCTTCAGCTTCAAAAACTGCTAACATTTCCCATAGCAAAAGATTGGGTTGTTCACTTTGGAGAGTGATGTCTGAGGTCTTAAGTGCTAGCAAGCGGCCATCTATGATACATCAATTGGTCTCAGCCCACCTGGAGCAAAGGAGAATGAAGAACACCAAAGACACGAGGTAATTATGAGCCCAAGAGGCAGAAAGGGCCACATAAACCAGAGACTACATTAGCCTGAGGCCAGAAGAACTAGACAATGCCTGGCTACAACCGATGACTGCCCTGACAGAGAACACAACAGAGAACCCCTGAGGGAGAAGGAGAGCAGTGGGATGCAGACCCCAAATTCTTGTAAAAAGACCAGACTTAATGGTCTGATTGAGACTAGAAGGACCCTGGAGGTCATGGTCCCCAGACCTTCTGTTAGCCCAAGACAAGAACCATTCCCAAAGCCAACTCTTCAGACAGGGATTGGACTGGACTATGGGATAGAAAATGATACTGGGGAAGAATGAGTTTCTTGGATCAAGTAGACACATGAGACTATGTTGGCATCTCCTGTCTGGAGGGGAGACGAGAGGGTAGAGGGGGTCAGAAGCTGACCGAATGGGCACAAAAAGATAGAGCGGAGGGAAGGAATGTGCTGTCTCATTAGGGGGAGAGTAACTAGGAGTATATAGCAAGGTGTTTATAAATTTTTCTATGAGAGCCTGACTTGATTTGTAAACTTTCACTTAAAGCACAATAAAAATAAAAATAAAACAGGTTCACATGGAAAAAAAAAAAAGATAAGGTTGTTTTTGTTTTTAGTTGCCATATAATCGGCCCCCAACTCATGACGACCCCATGCACAAAAGAACAATACACTGCCCTGTCCTGTACCAACACCATGATTAGTTGCATTTCACACCATTGCAATCCATAGGATTTTCACTGGCTTATTTTCACAAGTAGATTTCCAGGCCTCCTTTCCTACACCATCTTAGTCAGGAAGCTCTGCTGAAACCTGTTCAGCATCATAGCAACACACGAGCCTTCACTGTAAGATAAGTGGTGGCAGCACATGAGATGCAGTGGCCAGAAATCGAGCCTGGGTGTCCTGTATGGAAAGCAAGGATTATACCACTGAACCACCTCTGCTCCCATAAAAAATGGGGTAGGATTATGGTTAGTGACAATTGTAGGGAAAATACAGTGCTCACAAATAACCCAAATTTTGAGTTAAAAATAAGTAATATTTGATGGGAAAAAGTCTCCTTGCTTGTATCTGTGTACTAGGTGTATGTGTGCATGTGTGAATGAGCTAAGGCTTGGGATCTAAATTTTCTGGAATATTTTTCCTTGCTTCCTCAATGAAGCAATCCTTTGGGGGCAGTTATACTCTGTCTTATAGGGTCATGTCTCAGTCATCTAGTGCTGCTGTAACAGAAATACCACAAACAGAAATTTATTCTCTCACAGTCAAGGAGGCAAGAAGTCCTAATTCAAGGTGCCAACTCCAGGGGAAGACTTTCTCTACTGGCTCTGGGGGAAGGTCTTTGTTGTCCACCTTCTCTGGTTGAGCTTCTCAGTGAGGGGACCCCGAGTCCAAACGACGTGCTGTTCTCCTAGTTCTTGTTTCTTGGTGGTATGAGGTACCCACGTCTGTCTGCTTGCTTCTCTCTTTTATATCTCAAACGAGATTGGCTCAAGACACAATCCAATCTTGTAGATTGAGTCCTGCCTCATTAACACAATTGCTGCTAATCTCATCTTGTCAACACCATAAAGCTAGGATTTACAAGACATAGGAAAATCACATCAGATGACAAAATGGTGGACAATCACACAATACTGGGAATCATGGACTAGCACTGACACACATTTTTGGGTGGGACACAATCCAATCCATAACACATGGCTATGAGTTGGGATCAACTCGGTGGCAACAGGTTTTTTTTTTTTTTTCCAGGGAAGCAGTGACTTACAGAGAAAAAAGTTTGGGAGATCTCTGCCACTTTCTAAACGTGATTTGGGACAAATTTTGTTGTTAGTTGCTGTCGGGTTGATTCCACTCATGGCAACACCATGTATGCAGGGTAAAACTGCTCCATTGGTTTTTCAGAACTGTGACCTTTTGGAAGCAGATCACCAGGCCTTTCTTCTGAGGTGCCTCTGGGTGGATTTGAACTGCCAGGCTTTCAGTTTGTAGTTGAGCACTTAACTGTTTGTATCACTCAAGGACCCTTGGGGAAAATTACTCTCCTCTGTGATTTGACAGTTTGTTTCTCAATAAACAGAGATAAAAATACATACTTCACTTGGGTGTTATAAATATTAAATGGAGTCACATGGGCATATTGCCTAACACAGTGTCTGACACATAGTACATTGGCTTCCTTCCCTTCGGAAATAGAAGTTGTCAATAGTGGGGGATCCCCAGAGCTCCTGGGTTTTATGACTGTATCTGTTGGTCCTTACCTTGATCAGAATAGTAAAATGTTGCTTGTCCCCAGGCAGGCTGCCCCAGGACCCTGGATACTCAAAGTCGAGGTCAATGCCATCAAATCCATGCAGCCAGAGATACTTGACCACCAAATCAATGAAAATCTTATGGTTGCCAGCTGTGGCACCCATGGTGGTGAACCTGGAGAGGGTGTGGTCCTCAGTGAATTCAGGTGCCATCACCTTTGTCCCCTTCATTCTTTCTCTCATATGAATTTGGTTTAGCCCAGGCTCCAAGAGATAGAGGAACTACCACCAGCTCCTGTCCTTGGAAAGCCACCTTCACTTCTAGCAGCTACCTCCAGCAGTCTGATGTCATAAAAATCCTCCCAGCCTATAAAGCAATCTATAAAATTAGTGTATAAAACAGGCCTCTTGGTGCTTTCAGATAAACCATTCCTTGGTTATTTTAGGGTCTTCTTTCACCCAGTTGTAAGTTACATTCCATACCCTCCTATAAACTCCCAAATTCCTTCAGGAGGGGCATCATAATACAGTGACAGGGCAAAGAAAACTCTATCTCCTCCACTGCTTTGTTATCACTCTTCCTTCCCTCTTTCTCTTTTCCTGTCTTGAGGATCGTTACAGCTACTTACTTTTCAGAGTTCCCCCAAACATTCCTTTATGTTCTCACATTTCCATGCCCTTGCTCATGTGGTTCCCTTCTCCTAGCATGCCCTTCCCATTCTTTCTGACAAATTTCTTACCATTACTGCCCTTTTCAAATGTTACCTATTCTCTTAAAATTTTTACCCAAACAGAATTAAGCATTGTGTTCTCATAATTTTCTTATTACATCGTACATATGTCATTGCAGTATTCAGCTGCATGTGCTCTGTGCAGATTTGTCTCCCTAACTAGATAGAAAGCTTTCTGTGACTCTTTTTATCTTAGTTATCTAGTGCTGCTATAACAAATACCACAAGTGGATGGCTTTAACAAAGAGAAATCTATTCCCTCACAGTCTAGGAGGCTAGAAGTCCTAATTCAGGGTGCCAACTCCACGGGAAGACTTTTTCTCTCTGTTGGCTGTGAGGGAAAGTCCTTGTCATTCATCTTCCCTGGTCAAGGAGCTTCTTAGTGCAGGGACCCTGAGTCCAAAGGACATGCTATTCTCCTGGCTCTTGTTTCTTGGTGGTATGAGGTCCCATGTTTCTCTGCTTGCTTCTCTCTTCTATATCTCAAAGGAGATCTTCCTAAGACACAACCCAATCTTGTAGATTGAGTCCTGCCTCATTAACATAACTGCCACTAATCATATCTCATCACCATCATAGGGATAAGATGTACAAGACATAGGAAAATCACATCAGATAACAAAATAGTGGACAATCAGACAATACTGGGAATCATGGCCTAGCCAAATTGATACACATATTTTTGGGGGACACAATTCAATACATGACACTTTTATTCATCTGTTTTTCTCCTATAGTACCTAGATAGGTGCCTGGCTCTATGTTATTCAATAAATGTTTGCTGAGGTATCTAATAGCCTTCCTGAATTCCTCAGGCTGACAATATACTCCTGTCCATCTATGCCAGTTAGAATAGTGGAAGACTTTGTATTCTTTAAGTCTTCTACAACTCTTTCATTCTTGTATACCTCTGATTTATATACCCATTGCCTACTGTAATATTTAGCACATAATACATGCTCAATAAATACTTGTTGAAATAAGTTGAAGCATTTTAAATAAACAGACATTGTGTGTAGGTCATGTGATGGATTATTGCGATAGATTACTCCTTCACACTGTTTCTTCTAGGCCTTTCTCCTTTCCCTCATCCTATGACCCTAGGATCAAAAACTCTGGGTTCTAATCAACCTCTTTTTTAGGATAAGTAAATCTGTAATCAGGCAAACACTGGCTTCTGTTCGCTCATCTCCTGATTCTAGCTCTTTTCCTGTTGTGGAATAGCTCCTGCTGATGCACTTCTGGGATCTTTCATGTCACCTTCAATCGCCTTCTCTTCACCTTCAAACTAGCTTCAGCCTCCTCCTTCTGAGATCAGCCCCTACTCCAGCTCCCCATAGAAAGAAGAGATTCTTACTTCCGCGTGCCAAAGTTCCACCCACCAATCACCAGGAGCGTAACCAGGTTTTCATTACTGATGTGAAGCACAGATGTCCATTTTAGCCAAGTGTGGGGAAACTGCCTAATGAAGTCAAAGTGGCCTTCTCTCAGACTCACAGCTCTGACACCAAAAGAACAGAACCATGTCCCCAGGAACTCTCTGCTTGGAAAACCTCTCTATCCCTCAAAGGATCAACTTTATGCTAACCATTAAGATTGGAGCACCCACACCTGAGTTCTGAGCCACCCTAGCCCATCCTGGAGCAGAAGACAAGAGACGAAACTATGTGGAAGGGAGCACTTCCCTTATACTACAACCACAGGTATGTATCGGATCTTATAGGCAACTTTACTCTCTGACTAGAGACATTCTCATGGAGAGCATAGAAGACGTTTAGCCAAAGACACCCATGAGAATTTAAAAGCTGCCACCCCGCACCACCACCATCCCTACTCAAAATTTTCAAATGCTGCTGAATGAAATAAGTCAATCACAAAAGAACGAATATTGTATGAGACAACTATTATAAAGTAACAACAAAAAGTTTACACACAGAAAAAAAGAAAATTCTTTGATGGTTACCAGGGATGTGGTGGAAGGGGTGGAGGGAGGGAAAATTACCAAATAGATAGAAGACACATGTTAGTATTGGTGAAGGGAAATGCAATATACAATATGAGGGAAGTCAGCACAACACGACTCTTAGTTATCTAGTGCTGCTATAACAGAAATACCAGAAGTGGATGGCTTTAACAAAGAGAAATTTATTTCTTCATGGTAAAGTAGGTTGAAAGTCCAAACTCAGGGTGTCAGCTCCGGGGCAAGGCTTTCTCTCCCTGTCAGCCTTCTCATCAATCTTTCCCCAGACTAGGAGCTTTTTTGTGCAGGAACCCTGGGTCCAAAGGACACTCCCTGCTCCTGGTGCTGCTTTCTTGGTGGTAGGAGGCCCCCCGTCTCTCTGCTTGCTTCTATCTTTTATATCTCAAGAGATTGCCTCAAGATACAATCCAATCCTGTAGGCCAAGTCCTGCCTCACTAACACAATTGCCTCCCATCCTCTCTCATTAACATCATAGAGGTAGGATTTACAACATATGGGAAAATGACACAATACTGGGAATCATGGCCCAGCCCAATAGATTCACACATTTTTGGAGGGACATAATTCAGTCCACGTCAGGAGAGGGAAAATTACCAAATAGATAAAAGACACATGTAGTATTGGTGAAGTGACACACAATAGACAATATGGGCAAAGTCAGCACAATATGACCAAGCCAAGAGAGGACACTGAGAGGAATGCGAGAATAAAGGACAACCACAATAACCACTATAGCATACACAATCCTGCAAGAATAGTATTAACAAACAATAATTTACAAATAGATACGTAGGTAAATAGATATGCCAAGAGGTGTGGAAGAGCATAAAGGAGCACACCCACCGGCAGATATGGATTTGGTGGTGGATATGTCTACATACATGACTGTAGGTGCTCCTCATATATTAATATAGACAATAGAGCACACAAGGGGGCTCAGTCAGACATAACCAAACACCCCACAGGATGAATTTCCTAGGCTCAAAGGCAAAGGACCATAGACTTCGGGGTACATCTATATCAATTGTCACAACATAGTTTACAAAGACAATGTCTGCATCTTACTTTGGTGAGTAATACCTGGCATCTTAAAAGTTTGCGAGCAGCTATCTAAGATACAACTAGGTTCTCTTCCCGTTCAGAACAAAGGAAAATGAAGAAAACCAAAGACACAAGGGAGCAATTAGTCCAAACGAATAATGGACCACATGAACTACAGCCTACACGACCCTGAGACCAGAACTAGATGGTACCCAGCTACCACTATCTACCGCTCTGACTGGGATCACAACAGACGGTCCTAGACAGTGTGGAAGAAAAACGTAGAACAAAAAATCAAATTCACAAAAAAAGACCAGACTTACTGGTCTGACACAGACTGAAGGAGCCCCCAAGACTATGGCCCTAAGACACCCTTCTGACCTGAAACTGAAGCCATTCCCGGAGACCATTTTCCAGCCGAACGATAGACAAACCCGTAAAATAAACAGTAACACTTAAGAGGAATATGGTTCTTAGAACAATCAATTATACAAGATCCAGAGGGCAATATTCGTCCAAAAGCAAAGATAAGAAGGCAGGAAGGCGTAGAAAATCCAGGCGAAAGGAAACAGGGAACGCAGGGTGGAAATGGGGAGAGTGGTGACACATCGTGGGGAATGAAACGGAGCCCATACAACACTTATGTACAAACTATCCAACAAGAATCTAATTTGCTCCGTAAAATTTCACCTAATGCACAATAGAAACAAACATCTATTTGAAAACAGAAAGCAAGGAATCTTCCAAATAGGTTGATTACTCCCATCCTGATCTCAGTAGGTAGGTAATTATAGTAGAAAGTTCATTAACAGAGACTAAAGAACTGAGTTAGCCACTGAAGCTACTTTCCTTTTATGCCTCTCTAGTATTCAATTTTTTTTTTTTTTTAGCATTCTAGACTTATCATCTCTCGCTCATTGACCTCAGCCACAGTCTCAGAGGGACACAGGCCAGAGCTCTATAGGGAGGAATCCAATTTAGCTGTAGCAGATAGATAAAGGGAAATAGAGAATTGGAGCAATGAAGCCAACAATGCTGGCAGATAAAAATCACTGTTGAAGAAATGAAAATAGTTTTGATTTTTATCAAGGTGGCTTGGCATTTCCATTCCTCTCTCCCCCAAAGTCACCCTTTCGGTATTGTGTGCTTTAACCCTGAATAGGGAGATGGTCTCCAAGACTAGCTTTGGGTTTTGAGTCTACCCAGAGCTTTTGCCCTGTGACTCCCCCATATATTCCAGAACAAGGTAAAGACTGCTGCTTGAGGGCCTGAAACCAGGGGTAGAGGATATTGTCATTCCACTCATAGGGACTGATCTCGTTATTGACTATAGCGGTGCTGGCCATAGTGGCAAAGGCACAGATGAGGTGCATACACAGGCGTGGGTCCACATTCTCTGACGTGTATTTGGCAGGGTCTCGGCAGTATTGGGACCAACTGCTGAATTAACACACAAGCTTCATGGCGTGGCTGTGCCTGGTTGAGAAGAAGAGGGGCTGGGAGTCGGAAGGGTTGAGATCTGGTACCTCAGTACTCCTGAAGGCTCTTCCACGGGCTCACTGGGGAGGAACAGCAGAAACGCTCTGAGAATCCCAGTTCTCTCTCTGGACTTAGGGCTGGAGATGTGAGGAGGGCACAGAAGGGCTCATATCTGTCAGCTAAGACTGCAAGCTAAAAATATTCTCCCCTTCTCAGGGACCTGGGAGTGGAGTGAGAGCAAACACACTATAAAACTGAAACCATTTTCCCCCTGAAGACATCTAACTTCTGTGGAGTTAATGACTGTTTCCCAGCTACCCTGCCCCCGCCAACTAACTCATTCTTGTTCTTGTTAGTCACCTTGGAGTTGATTCTGACTCATGGGAACCCCATGTGTGCAGAGTAGAGCTTCTCCATAGGGTTTTCAAGGCCATGACCTTTTGGGAGCAGTTCACCAGGCCTGTCTTTGAGACATCACTGGGTAAGTTCAAACCACCAAACTTTGGCCAGCTGAACACTTAACCGTTTGCACCACCTAATGCTATCTTAATTCCATACCCTGACAAATGTCATTCTGGTCCTGGGCAGCCCTCATTTCTATCCCTTACTTAAAGGAATATGAATGTTGGGGATGGTAGGGAAGAAAGAAGGAAGAGAGGTTTTTTTTTCGGCGGGGGGTGGGGTTTGGTTGGTTTGTTTGTTTTTGGATGACAACTTTGAACATCCTATAGAAGCTGGCAACTCCAGCTCTCTCAGGTTCTTGAACATCTAAGTCTGTTTATGGTGGAAATTCCCTTGTCAGAGAGAAAGCCTCACGGTACTTACCAAGCTGCAGCTGAGGCAACACAGCCAGACCTGCCAAAAAGCAAGCAATAGCATGGAGAATGTGATTAATGTCACTGAACTGTACATGTGAAAAAAAGTTGAAATGGCAAATTTTTTGTTATATATATATACTTTCCACTATAAAAATAAATAAATGTAAAAATAAACAAACCAACAACAACACAAAAATAAAAACCAAAAAATAAATTCATGATTCAGCTCTGGCTTCCCAGGGAAACTACAGGCCTGTTGTCCTGCTGGGTAACTATGATCATTCAGCTCCCAGGGAGTCCTGCCCAGCTTTTTCTCTCCACGTCTTATAGAGATAGGGTGGGGGGAATAGGGGGGCTAAGTCCTGGAGCTGCGTTCTTCACCATCTATTAAGTGGTAAACTAGAAAGAGCATGGACTTTGGAGTCAGACACTGTTAGATTTGAAGCCTGGATCTTCTACTTCTAGCTGCAGGATACTGAATATCCTATTGGATCTCTTTTAACCTCAATTTGCTTACTGGCAAAAAGGGGGGGGGGGGATGGGTAATAAAACCTATTTCGAAATTTTGTTGTAAGCGTTAGATGAGATCATTGAAGTGGCAGTACCTAATACACAGGCAGGACTGAACGTGTCTTAATTAAGCCGTTGGTCCAGCTGACTTACCTTAAGCCAAGATCCAACTTAACTACTCTTAACTCAACGGCATGCTCAGTAAGGGCAACCAAATGAATAGCACTTTTTGGGGTCCCAGAACGCCCCAGAGCCTGTGGGAGCAGCCATTCACACCTCCAAGCATTCAGCACCCTCTGACTGCTTATCAACCACAGAATTCCAGGGGGTCTTCAGGATTGGGGTCTTCAGAAAGGAATAGAAGGGATAGTATCTGAGGACCAAAGGACAAAGGAAGCATTACTTCCTCCTCTACAGAAGCTGGTGCTGGGCAGGTTGTAGGTGATGAGGTAGGTATGAAAGGAGAGGAAGGACGTCATGGATTGAATTGTGTGCCCCCAAAATAAGTGTTAATTTGGTTAGGCCATGATTCCCAGTATTGTGTGGTTGTCCTCCATTTTGTGATTGTAATTTCATGTTAAAGAGGATTAGGATGGGATTGTAACACCCTTACTAAGGTCACATCCTTGATCCAATGTAAAGGGAGTTTCCATGGAGTGTGGTCTGCACCACATTTTATCTTACAATAAATAAAAGGAAAGGGAAGCAAGCAGAGAGCGGGAACCTCTTACCACCAAGAAAGCAGCCCCAGGAGCAGAGCAGGCCCTTTGGACCCAGGATTCCTGGGCAGGGAAGTTCCTAGTCCAGGGGAAGACTGATGACTAGAACCTTCCTCCAGAGCCAACAGAGAAAGCCTTCCCCTGGAGCTGACGCCCTGAGCTTGAACATGTAGCTTACTGGACTGTGAAAGAATAGATTTCCCTCTGTTGAAGCCATCCATTTGTGGTATTTCTATTACAGCAGCACTAGATAACTAAGACAAGGGATTGTAAAAATAATTCATTTAACAGTATATTCCAGAGACAGGGAAAGGTGTGGATTGCTGAGGTAGCGGGTCTTGAATTGGAGGCTGCAGAAGCAGAGCCCCGGTTTAGATGCTCTGTCTTTAGCAGACCGTTGTCCAAGCCCTGTTCAGGCTCTGGCTCTGGGTGAACCATCGGGCAAGTGGGTTCACCACCCTATGCCCAGGTCTCCACTCTCTCCTCTAACAACATCATGGCCTGAGTTGCCTCTGGGTTTTTGTGACCATAACATCGGATTATGAATATGAAAGAATTCTAAAAACACTAGAAGTCAAGAATTGTCTGGTGGTATCTAGACTTGCTAAAGGAAAGAAAGGGCCCAATATGATCCTATAGGGTGTCCGGGGGTGGCAAATGGTTAACACATTCGGCTGCTAACTAAAAGTTTGGAGGTTCAAGTCCATCCAGAGGTGCCTCGGGAGAAAGTCCTAGAGATCTACTTCTGAGAACTCAGCCGTTGAAAACCTGTGGCGCACCACCCTACTCTGGCACACATGGGGTCACCATGTGTCAGAATCTACTCCGCAGCGACTGGTCTGGTTTGGCTTCCTGTTGTTCTTGTTGTCATTTGCTGTCAAGTCGATTCCAAGTCATAGTGACCCTATAGGACAGAGTAGAACTGTCCCATTTGGATTTCTAGGCTGTAATATTTACTGGAGCAGATTACCAGGTCTTTTCTCCCACCAAATGGCTGGTGGGTTAGAACTGCCAGTCTTTCAGTTAGCAGTCGAGCACTTAATCATTGCAACACCAGGCTTCTTGGTTTACTAACAGCTGCTTAATAAATATCATTGATTGAATGAATGGTGTGTTTAGAATAGAAATATGAATGTGCCCTGATCTAGATTGCCCAATCTCATTCCATGCATCTCCTACTCCCCTGGGGCTGTATTCCCCTCTACCCTAATTGCCTCCTCCCTGCACTTAGGATAAAGTGGCACACAATTTAAGGGAAGAAAGAGAGAAGAAGAGGGGAGGGAAATGGATAAACACAGATTGTGTTGGCAGGGGTAGCTCTGGGACAGTCATTTCACCCAGAAGGAACCAGAAACATGTGGGAATGCCTAACTTGCTAGGACCCACCAACTAAGCCTTTGAAATGCTTTAGCACTTCTACCATGGCATAGAGGAGTTTAATCATTCTGGACCACAAGCACCCGCAAGAGAGAAAAAAAGTCCACAAGTTGACAAAGCTGGAGGCTGATGGGGATGGTACCTGCCAGGAGAAGGGAGAATCCAAACAGAGCCTTTATTTCTTGAAGCTAGGTGTGATTCCTGCTTCCTGACCTTTGCTGGAGAGGACTCTCTGAGTTTAGAGAAGAAGGAAAGGGCGATTGGATCTGTGGGACTCATCAGCCCAAAGCAGCATTCTCTCCATTTCTGCTGCAGTCCCAGCACAAAGTCCTGGGGCCCAGGGTGCTCTATATTAGGTCTGGGTGAGGAAGGGCCTGACTATCACTGTGAAAGTGGAACAGCTGCAGAAGGCAGTGTGCCCACAGGCCAGCCCCAGGGCCTGCTTCCAGTTCTATACTTGTCACATTCCCAAGGTCCCTGGGCAACTGATCCTGTTGTCACAGCCCCTCACCTGCTATACCAAGTTCACAGAACTCATTAGGCATCAAACCTTCTCAAAAAGACAATATTCTTCTGATTATTTCTTCAACAGTGAGAGGGAGAAAGCTATGATACTGCTACAACATTGACTTCCTCTCCTGATCATTATTTATCTATTAACTGATTAAATCAATGCATCAAATATTTACTGGGTGCCTCCCTAGTGCCATGTTCTAGGGACACACTGGTGCTTAAGACATGGTGGCTGCCCTCACATCTAGTAGTCTAGTCATGAACATATGCAGGCAAATTAAAATGCGTTACTACCTTGCAATGGAAAAATGGATGAACGCTGCAGAAAAGGGAAGAGGGGATCGCTACTGGAGGGACAGGCAAGACTTCACAGAGGAGGTGACATTTGCACTTGACTTGTCATAATTTACCAGTGAAAAGAGAGCTGAAAAGTCATTTTAGGGATGGGAGGATAAGATACAAAAAGGCCTGGGGCATTTTTAGGGCAGTGAAACTACCTTGCATGATACTGTAATGGTAAAAAAAAAAATGGTAGACACATGAAATTATATATTTGTCAAAATGCATAGGACTGTACAACACAAAGAGTGAACCCTAATGTAAACTATGGGCTTGAGTTCATAATAATGTATCAATATTGGTTCATCAATTATAACAAATGTCCCACAGGAATGCAAGATGTTAACAATAGGGGAAATTGTGTGTGGAGGGAGAAGGAATGTATGAGAATTCTCTGTGCTTTCTGCAGAATTTTTCTGTAAACCTAAAATAAAGTCTAAAGAAAAGAAAAAAGCCCAGGACGGGAGAGAGTCTGGGGTATGCAGGGACTGGTGAGGAGCTTGCAGTGGCTGGGCTGCAGGCCAGTGGAGAGGAGAGCCAAAGGGACCAACTATGCTACTGCCTTAATGGACATTCACTCTGAAGTGCAGGCAGCTAGTGAAGGGGAAGCCATGACATATAGACCAAGGGGATGGGATCATTTGACCCTTCACTCAAGGCACCAAGAGAGTACCCATAACTCTGGATTCCAGGAGAAGAGAAATGGCCCACTTCTGGGCCACGTCATCCCACCCTCCTAAGGGTTACCATCTACTATATACAGCAGAGGAGAGGGTCAAGTTGTCTTAGTTATCCAGTGCTGCTATAACAGAAATATCACAAGTGGATGGCTTTAACAGAAATTTATTCTCTCATAGTTTGGGAGGCTAGAAGCCTGAATTCAGGGTGCCAGCACCAGGGGAAGTCTTCCTCTCTCTGTCGGCTCTGGGGGAAGGTCCTTGTTATCAGTCTTCCCTTGGGTCTAGGAGTTTCTCAGCACAGGGACCCCAGGTCCAAATGACACAATCCCCTCCCAGGCCTCTCTCTTTCTATTTGCTTCTCCCTTCTTTTATCTCTCGTAAGATGAAAGATGACGTAGGCCACACCCCAGGGAAACTCCCCTTACATTGGATCAGGGCTGTGCCCCGAGTAAGGATGTTGTATCCCACCCTAATCCTCATTAACATGACCTAATCCTGCCTCATTAACATAATGGACACCTCACTCCCAAACGGAACCATAACCACAGGCATAGAGGCTAGGATTTACAATACATCACAAAATGAAAGATAATTATATCAGATCACAAAATGAAGAACAACCATGCAATACTGGGAACCATGGCCTAGCCAAGTTGACACTTATTTTGGGGGGACACAATTCAATCCATGACAGGGGTAAAGAGTGGTATGAACAGTATGGGCAGAGGGTGTGAGAGAAAAGGTCAAAACATTGGACCAGGACTGTGGGAGCAGGTTTTGGGGCTCCTGGTGAATTGTGGATAGTGAAGTAGAGGGTCAGAGTGGACCTAAGAGAAGAGGAAGCAGAGAGCTGGCTGTTTTGAGTTGGCTCTCAATTCTGGGTTTAGGGGCCAGATATGAAGAGACCTTCTGCTTCCATTTAGGCTTCTCAGCCATGGCCATAAGCCTAGCAAAATGGTCAGGGTACCAGAGCAGAAGCTCTACCAGGAATGAAGAATATGCATCTGTATGGAGTTGTGCCTTGGGAATCTTGTGAATGATACACCAGGTGCTAGAACAGGAGGAACCCCAACCAAGTGGGAACCCTAAGGGGAGAGATACCCTACCAGCAGAGCTCTCTTTCTAAAACAGATCTACCTCTAAAGCCTGCTATGGAGTCCTGTGATTAGAGAATAAAGTCTAGATTTTTAGCAAGGCCTTGCCAGGCTGATCCCAGCCCACCTGTGCAGCCTCATTTCCTGCCAACCCCTCCAGGTACTATGTGCTCCAGCTGGTTCAAATTTCCCGCTGCTCTATAATCACATCAACTCTTCTCAGCCTCTGGTTTTTCTCGTGCCATTCTTCTGCATGGGATGCTCTGGTGGTTAATTTTATGAGTCAACTTGGTGAAGCTATGGTGCCCTTGCTTGGTCAAATACTAGTCTAGATGTCGCTATGAAGTTATTTACATGTAATTACCATCTAAATCAGGAGCCTGGGCGTCACAAGCAGTTTGCAATTGATAGCTAACCTAAAAGTTGGTGGTTGGAACCCACCCAGTGGCTCTGTGGAAGAAAGGCCTGGCAAACTGCTTCCATAAAGATTACAGCCAAGAAAACCCTATGGAGCAGCTCTACTCTGTAACATGTGGGGTCACCATGAGTCAGGGGCCAACTCAATGGCAGCTAACAACAAGAGTGTTTAAATCAGTTGATCTTAAGCTAAGCAGATAACCCTCAGGAATGTGAGCAGACCTTATCCAATCAGTAGAAGGACTTAAGAGCATAAAGTGAGGTGTCCTGAAAAAGAAAGATTCTGTTTCAAGACTGTAAATAGACAACACTGCTGGGGTTTCCCCGTGTTACCTGACCTACAGATTTTGGGCTTGTCAGCCCCCAAAAGTGCATGAGCCAATTCCTCAAAATACATCACTGACTCTTGCTATGAATCGCTCTTCCTAGCTATCTATCCGTCCGTCCGTCTGTCCGTCCGTCCATCTGTCTGTGCATCCATCCACCTTGCTCTCCATTTCTTTCTCTCTTCTGTCTCCTTCTCTCTCTCTCTCTTTCACTCTTCCCTCCCCAACCCCTGCAGTCTTCCAAATCTCTATCGTAAAAGATATAGGGATTGGGCCGCAAGATTATCATTTAGTGGGGTGGGGACAGAGTGGTACCAGTGGACGTGGGTATCTTAGTTATCTAGTGCTGCTATAACAGAAATACCACAAATGGATGGCTTTAACAAACAGAAATTTATTCTCTCACAGTCTAGGAGGCTACAAGTCTGAATTCAGGGTGCCAGCACCAGGAGAAGGCTTTCTATTTTCTTCAGCTCTGGGGGAAGATTCTTGTCATCAATCTTCCCCTGGTCTAGGAGCTTCTCAGCTCAGGGACCCTGGTCCAAAGGATATGCTCTACTCCTGGCACTATTTTATGGTGCCATGAGGTCCCTCTCCTTTCTGTTCAATTCTCTCTTTTATATCACAAAAGAGATCGATTCAAAATACAACCTAATCCTGTAGACTGAGTCCAAACTCATTAACATAACTGCCTCTAATCCTGCCTCATTAACATCATGGAGGTAGGATTTGCAACACATGAGGAAAATCATATCAGATCACAAAATGGTAGACAACCACACAATACTGGGAATCATGGCCTAGCCAAGTTGGCACACATTTTTGGGGACACCATTCAATCCATAACAGTGGGGAACACTCACATATAAATATAAATCTTGTTCCCAACCCGTAAGTGATAGACAAGGTGAAACAGGCCTTAAGCTGTGGGGGAGTTTCTCTCGGGGTGTTATTTTTCTGGAATTTAGGAGAAGACACAATTTTCTAACGCTTGCTTTGCCAGCACTACAAATTGTTCCACCAGGTTGGGCTTGCTAATGGTCATGATAACTGGGGTTTGGTTGTGTGATATAATCTTGGTAACTATATTGAGAACTTTGCAGAAATTATATCTCTAACTTAAGATCTTTGCTCTAAACACTAGAGGCCAAAGGCCAGAGCGTGAATAGGGGTGATACAGAGACAGTAACAGTGGCTGGCAGGGCAGGGAATGAGGGTGGGGGTGAAATGGCTGGTCAGCAGCTGCCTCCTTGTCATGGATTGAATTGTGTCCCCCCAAAAATATGTGTCAACTTGGTTGGGCCATGATTCCCAGCATTCTGTGGTTGTCCTCCATTTTGTGATTGTAATTTTATGTTAAGAGGATTAGGGTGGGATTGTAACACCACCCTTACCCCGTTCACATCCCTGATCCAAAGAAAAGGGAGTTTCTCTGGGGTGTGGCCTGCACATTTTATCTCTCAAGAAATAAAAGGAAAGGGAAGCAAGCAGAGAGTTGGGGACCTCATACCACCAAGAAAGCAGCGCCAGGAGCACAGTGCATCCTTTGGACAAGGGGTCCCTGCGCCTGAGAAGCTCCTCAACCAGGGGAAGATTGAGGACAAAGGCCTTCCTCTAGAGCCGACAGAGAAAGCCTTCCCCTGGAGCCAATGCCCTGAATGTGGACTTTAGGCTGGGAGAAAATAAATTTCTCTTTGTTAAAGCCATCCACTTGTGGTATTTCTGCTATGGCAGCACTAGATGACTAAGACACTCCCCTTTGACAAAAAGAATCTATTTCTCCCATGAGAGAAACAAAACACTAAAAAAATAAAAGGAGTGGTCCAGTGCAAACACTAAACCATTCAATAAGATCAACTCTATCGTGTATTAGTAGAGGGGACACATACGATGATATGAAAAATGTACACCCACATTTACTCCTCAACCAAAGATACACACACACATCTGGCTTAAAAATTATTTGCACCTTTTATTTTCCAGGTACATCCTTCTAATCATATTTGAATCGATGTGATGTCTCCATTATTAAAACAGTTTTGTGGTCCCAGGGCAATGCCGGTTTTTAATTCCCTGGACACAGCTTCTCTGCCTTGGAAGAAAGCTGCTTTAGATGATTGCTGATGACTAACCATGTAATGCAAATACACCTACTGGACTTACTTCAAACAAGTGAAATGCTAAAAGCATGATAATTTACTTGATTGAAAATTCCTTGGGGGCCAAAATCATGTCTCATTTATATTTACATGTCTAAGAGGCTTGCACATACCAGACTCTCGTGAAATATTTATGACTTTGATTCTGGTTCTGATTTTGACACTAACTGCATAAACACCTCTCCACGCCTCAGTTCCTTCCATCATGAAATAAGATTGGAGTTTTAAACTCAAATGCTTTGGGCCCAGGAAGCAGGTAAAGCGAACACGTGAAGCAGCTAAGGGTACCAGTAGGGAGTAATAGGGCCTGTGAAAACGCACGGCACCAGCCAAATTTCTTAAAACTGCACTGCTTCTCTCCAAAAAAATGTCTTCTGGTAAGATTTGGCCATCAGGTTACCTGCTTGAAATACTAAGATTTTTTTTCCCCCCTCCTCTAACATACTTGAGTTTTTTGCTCTGGTTCACGTTCTTTTCTAAGGATGGAGAGAAAAAAAATGTTGGAGAAGAGAGTGCTGAGAGGGGTGATAACCTCCCAATCAGACCTCCCCGTGTAAACACTGCTGCGTCCCTAACATCTATGCTGCAGTTCCATACTCAGAGGCCTCCCATAGATTAATTAATAAATTCCCTAAAATAGCTGTTGCTGAGTTTTAATTTGGACTCCCCGAGTTGTGCAAACAGATAACACACTCAGTTGCTAACCAAAAGGTTGCAGGTTTGAATCCATCCAGAGTTGCCCTGGAAAAAAAGCCTGGCAATCTACTTCTGAAAAATCAGCCATTGAAAACCCTATGGAGTACAGTTCTACTCTGACACACATGGGGGCACCATAAGTAGGGCTTCACTCAATGGCAACTGATAAGTAAGTTTTAATTTAGAATAAACTACTGAAAGAAGAACACGAGAAAAAAAAAAAACTGTAGAAGGAATATCAAAGATGTTTGGAGTTTCTGATTTATTCACTGCACAAAGAACTCCAGGAGGAAAGCAGGTCAGGACCATTAAAAATGCTGCCAGTGGTCCACACAAACATTAGGATAATCCCAGAGCCCTGTGGAGAGAGGTGGAGACAGATATCTTTGGGTAGTCTAGGCAGAGAGAGCAAAGCCCACTCTACCGTTGGCCATGTCATAGACAGAGAAATATTCCTTGAGGAAGACATCTCCCAGAATCCACAGGGGCTACCCAGTGAGGGAGGACAGGTAAGTGGCCTCAGTCCCGAGCCTGCAGTAGCCATTGTTCTAAAAAGACAAAGACATGAAGGTATAACGATTGTAGAAACCATTCCCCACAGGAGCTCTCCCCACCCTATATTCCCATGACACTCGGGGCGGGGGGGGGGGTCTCTGAATTCTTGCTCAGGCTCACCCTGGCCCTGGGTGATTCCCCATAGCAAACCAGATGTGAGCTGGGACATGGAACAGCAGTTTGGGCCTATCTTATCACAGCACCCAGAGAGCCTGGGAGTGAATACGTACATTGAAGACATAGGCAGAGGGAGGCAGAGGGAACTGGAACCCGCTGATGATGAAGGTGATGGTGGGCATGCTCTGTACATAGTTGCAGTTAACCACAAACTGAAAGAGGGAAGAGGTAAAGCTGCTGAGGCCCAGGGACTGGGAACCCACAAAAGGCCCAACCTCCCCTTCCCTCCTTTTTTTCCTGAATCCCCTGTGAGACCTTCCCCTTGACCCTCCAGCAGAGGCTGCTTCAGGGCATGAAGAGCATGGCCTGCTTCCCAGACACAACACTGACCAGGCCCTCTTGCTTTCTTGAGCCCTTTCTTCAATCATGTCTCCTCAAACATGTCTCAGCTCTTAGATTTTCGTTGTGTTGGAGAAATCGGGCTTACTCTAGAACATAGTCTCTAGTCTCAGAAAGTACAATCTACAAAGAAAAGACATGAGCATGCTCACACTTCTAAAAACACACTCTTGAGCACACTCATCCACATTTGTTTGCACATGTCCATGAACACAACACACACACACACACACACACACACACTGAGGAACCAAGATTTAGTGTGCAAGAAGAAGCAAAGTGCAGGTATGTGGACAGAGGAGAGCAGGTCTGTAGATAGTAATCCCAGAAGATTCCTCT
The DNA here is from genome assembly GCF_024166365.1 of Elephas maximus indicus. NCBI lineage: Eukaryota > Metazoa > Chordata > Mammalia > Proboscidea > Elephantidae > Elephas > Elephas maximus. Next base: position 169,518,081 of record NC_064821.1, on the reverse strand, counting down.
GGGTTTTACTCAGAGGAAAACCCAAAGGTGTATTTCTAGGGAAGAAAGAAACCCAAGTGGAATGAAGAAATGTATTGTCCCCTGACTCTAAAATTTCAGTGCAGTCAAATGAGAGTGGACAGATAAAGTTGCAATGTGCTCCTAGGACCTGCAATGAATTAGCAGCACCTCCTGACAACCATTCACCTCATACTCATGGTCTGGATGGACTGTATACTCCCTCCCTTTGCCTGCCTTGCACTGAGGATTCATGGCCTGAAATGCCACGCTGTGTTTCCACATGATCTGTCCTCCCAGGGGCTCAGGTCCCCACCCAACCCTTTCTCTTTTCCTTTGTGAACTCATTGCACCCAGGCTCTTGTGTTGAGGCTGCCTGGCTGTGCAGAGAATCCATTGGCTTCTGGTTACTCACATCACCATTCTGGGCCTCCTGGGCTCCTGTTGCCTACAAGAAGGAGCCCATGTACTGCGGGGAAACAGCCAGCAGGAAGGTCCCAGTATCCACAATCGCCTGGCAGCCCTGGAAGCACAAGCCCGTGACCTGGTTACTAGTGGCAAACCTGAGGGGGAGACCATGACAAAGAGGGTCAGGTACTCTGCCACAAACCTGAGCCATGTCCACCCCTTCTTCCCTCAACCTAGCAGCTTTAACATTCTGTCTCTTCCAGGAAGCTAGGCCACCAATATTATACATCTGTCCATATAATGTTTCTGTGCCTTTGTGATTATTGGTAGTGGTCAAGATCATGAATTTTGGAAACAGCTTGTGCTCAGATCTTGACCTTATGAAATGCATGACTTTGGACAAGTTACTTAACCTCTGAGCCTTGTTTTCTTTATCCACAGAGTGAAATATATTGCTGGCCTCTTCATAGAGTTACGGAATTTTATGCAATAATATATATAATATATTTAGCATAGTGGCTGGAACATAGAAAACATCAATGATAGCTGTTACTCTTATTGATGATGGAAGTGGTAAAGACGATGCTTCAGATATTCAAAGTGGGTGATGATAAAGCTTCCAGGAACAGAGACATGGATTGACCTAGGAATGACCAATCTGCTGGCATGGCAAGGCTCAGTTGACCAATTCAAAAAGTTCAGACAAGAGCTAGATGTCAGAGCTTATGGGCACCAGACCCATCTCAATCTGGAGGGCTTAAGTGATTCTTTAAGAAATCTGTGTGATGCGGAGCAAAGGCTTCAGCCATGATAGGAGCGGGAAACACCGTCACACTGGAGGAGCATCTTAGGAATGTCCACAATCCATAGGCACTGTTCTCTCAACTTACTCCTGGATGGCAATCTGCCAGTAGAGTTCCCAGGTGACAGGCGTCCAGACGATCTGACCAGAATAAAGCTGGGTGTCCACACCTCCCAGGGTGAGCTCCCCACCATATTGATGGGTTGGTTGGCTGGGGAGAAATGTAGAAGAACATGAGTTCCCATGACACAAACAACAGGACAGGCAGTTCCTCTCTTCTCTCTCCTTCCCTCCCTCCTTCCTTCCCTCAGACTCAGGGGTCAGCAGAATGGGGGAGTCACCTGGCTCAGAGCTGCAAGGGAGAGATGTCTAAAAGTAGCACTTAAAATGGAATCACTAATTATGTCTGTAAAAGAGGAGATGGAACTGGAAACTAGGCACCTGAAAACAAACAAAAAAATATCCCAGAGCTCTCTGAGATGAAGTAAGAAAGAGCAGAAACATCTCTGGGATCCCATGGAATGGGGTCCAACAGAGATCTCAAGTGAACTATGACCAGAATGTTCCTACTGCAGCCAAGTTGGGAACTAGACAATGTTGAAAGAAATTATGCCCCTTGTTTCACTATCCTGGATCTGTCAGTCATAGAAAAAAGAGGTTTGAACTTAGGCACTCTGAGGGTCATGTGTTCAGAAAATACGGAGCAGGGAATAAAGTTTGCCACAAAAGTTCAAGGGTAGGTAGGCTAGGAAAAGCACTGGATTTGTGATCAAGTTGTTTGAGTTTGAGTCTTAGCTCCACATCTACCAGTGGGTGACCATGATCAATATTGTTTGAGCCTCCATTTCCTCATTGGTAAAATGGGATTAATAACAGGGTTGTTGAGATGTCACTTGAAGCAATAGATACAAGAACACTTTATAAAGCTGGAGGCATTATTATAATTATGATTTCATTATTTTTCTCTTTATTGGCAAATGCTCATAAGGGTTGTTCTGTAGGGTTACAAGTGGGCAAATCTAAATGTTGATCTCCAGATTTACAAAAATAAATGTTCAGGGAATACTACTCACATTTAAGAAAAGAATCATCATATGGCTTTTAGCCTAGCATAATTAAACATTCCTACAGTGTTTTTTTTTTTTTTAGTGTATTTAAAATAACCCTCCCCCCCCCACCAAATTAAATTCCTCACAATTTTTTTTAGAAATACATGGATTGTATATAGCAAGTTACACTCATTGTGTCAGGAAACTTTATAACCTGGGCCATGTCTGCTTGGCTGTGGGCTCCACGGGTGCTCCAAAGCCAGGTCAAGGGGTGGGAGGATAGGCTGTTACTGAGAAAAGTAGAAGCTGAAGATGGGTTGAGTGAGCTGGCCCTGCTGCAGCGTCCCCTGCATGACCATTGGGGCATTCCCCACCGCCATGTTTGGATAGGCTGTGCCCAGGATCCCGTCAAAATCTGAATAGTAGAAGGGGTTGCTGGGTTCATTCTCACTCAGGCCAAACTGCTGATTATTGACAACGATGTTCCGAACCTGGGGCGAGCAGACAGAGGAGCTTAAGATTTGGGTGGACAAATCCTTCACAGAGTCTGGGCCAAAGAACCTCTCCTGGGGAGAAGAAGTTGGCTTCTTTCATGCAGAGCTCAACCATGAGGGCAGAAGTGGAGATAGAATAGCAGCAGTATTACCTAACCATGTATGTGTCTGGGGTGGGGGGGGGGAGTGTGAGTTTTGGGGAGGGAAAGCCAGCTGTTTTCTGGAGTTTCAGTTTCTACCTCCATGAACAGTGAAAGGTCAGTGAATGGTTTTACACTGAATAATCCATGTGGAGGAAGGATTAGAGGAACTGTGGGTGTTTGACCTACAGAAATAAGGAAAGAGTGAAAGAACATGTCTTCAAATATCCAAAGTGTTACTGCATAGAAGAGGAGGCAGTTTTATTCTATGTGGTTCCAGAAGGCAGAGTTAAGACCAGGGAGCAAAGTCACCAGAAGACAAACTTTAGCACAACATAAAGAGCTTTCTACAGTTATAAGGCCACTGTCAGGAGTGCTGTGGAAGCAATTCCTGACTTGGGAGGTTGAATTAGTGGCTTAAGTCCCTTTCAACCCTTAGCTTCTATGAAGGTTGTACTTAATTAGTAAGCATGGATTTCTCTGGTAACTTAAGAGTCTAGAAAGTGGGACCAAAACCACAAATTCTCGGAGGCTAAGAGAACATCACTCACAGTCACGGTATCGTATCCCAGGACCACACTCAGGCTGCCACTTCCATAAGACAGTGTATAGGTTTGCCCGTTCTCTCTGAAGGTAGAGGACAGGCTAGGGTTGAACCTGTTGTGATCAACTGTAGAGAGACAGAATGGAATATTAGCTTTCTGCAAATACTTGCAGATAACTTATCCTCAGTGTCCTGGGATCTTCAGACCAAGGCTGGAAAAGGGCATCAGCCTCAGATCCTTTGTTTGTGGACAAACTGTGTTGGCCCCTGAGAAGTCTGTCCTCTTGTATGATAGACATTGCTCAGCTTCCTCCCAACCCACCATGACCTGGGAGAAGGATTGGCTCATAGGAGCCAAGAATTCTGGTCCACAGGAGAGCTGAGGGGGAAGAGAAAGGAATGGAAGCCTAGTGTATTTCTGCTGCCTCTCTCCAGAACAGTCAGCAACTTCTGCTAAAGTGCTTGATAGACTAAGAGCAGACTTCCTGGGTGTTCCTATTATAAGGAGAATGAAAAACTACATATGTGCAAAGAACTCTGGACTGGGAATTATACACTGAGCTCAGATTTTGACTCTGCCACTTCTTAACTCACCCCCTTCCCTGCCCTTCCTCTGCTTCCAGCCATGGGGGTGAGTTGTGAAGGTGGTGTACTCACAGCAGGCCTGGCTGTGAGTAGGTGGAGGGTACCCATAGGCTGGAGGAGCCAGTGTCAAAGAGGACCAGGAAATTTTGGGGCAGTGTCCCAATGCTGATTTTCCCAAAGTAGAATGACTGCAAAAAAAGGTTCGTTAACGGCATTAAACTCTTGGCCTTGTCCTAAGGTTGAGGAAGAAGTTAGCCCACTTTGCCTAAATCATTTCCTTGGAGGAATAAGAGGCTTCTTCCACAAGTTCTCCTTTCCCTCTGGAGACAGCTCCTCTTGATATTCCATCTTTTTGTCTCTAACTGCAAGTCTAGTCCTTTGACCATGTGAGACTTAATCCGGCAAGACAATATTTTCCTCCAAGTGTGTTTTCTACTTTTCAGTAAGGTGAAACCTCCACGGATTTGCCAGGGCATGCTATAACACCCTGACTTAGAGAAGTAATCACTTTTCTTTCCCTTTTCCAGTATTCATCTACCCTTCCCACTTCTCTGTCTTTCCCTCACACATACACACACACACACACACGCACACACACCCTTTTCCCCTTCTCTTCCAGTGTTAGATACCTTTACTACCATTCTCCTCTTTCCTGATCACACGCTAGCAAAGGGTACAAACTAAAAAAGTTTGGGGTGAGAGGCAGCTTAGAAAGCAAGAAGAGCATTTCACTAGGAGATAGTTTAACTTCTAAGTGAATTTGGCCACTACTTCACTTACCTGACTCTAGTTCCTTCATCTATAAAATATGGGATACCACATGACCCCGAAATTCAATTCCTAGGTATATATGTAAAGGAATTGAAAGCAGGGACTGAAACAAATACTTGTACACAAATGTTCATTGCAGCATTAGTCACCATAACCAAAAGATGGAAACAACCTACGTCCATCAACAGATGAATGGATAAACAAAACATGGTATATCCATACAATGGAATATTTTTCAGCCATAAAGAGAAATGTAGTTCTGATACATGCTACAACAGGGATGAACCCTGAAAACATGCTAAATGAAATACAACGGACACAAAGGAACAAATATTATATTATTCCACTTATGTGAAATGTCTAGAATATAGTTCTGATACATGCTACAACATGGATGAACCCTGAAAACATGCTGAATGAAAGAAAACAGACAGAAAGGAACAAATATTATATGACTCCACTTATGTGAAATGTCTAGAATATAGTTCTGATGCATGCTACAACATGGATGAACCTTGAAAACATGCTAAATGAAATATAACAGATGCAAAGGAACAGATATTATATGACTCCACTTATGTGAAATGTCTAGAATAGGCAAATGCATATAGACACAAAGTGGTTTCTGGGGGTTGTGGACGGGGAAACCCTGGTGGTGTAGTGGTTAAGTGCTACAGCGGCTAACCAAAGGGTCAGCTGTTCAAATCTGCCAGGTGCTCCTTAGAAACTCTATGGGGCAGTTCTACTCTGTCCTATAGGGTGACTATGAGTCAGAATCGACTCCACGGCAATGGGTTTGGTTTTGGTTTCGTTGAGGGTTTGGGGGAGAAAATAATGAGGAGTCTTTGCTTAATGGGTACAGAGTTTCTGTTTGCAGTAATGAAAAAGTTTTGGAAATAGTGGTGAGACAATGATTAAAAAAACGTGGGAGTTGAAATAGGAGATCCCTAAGGTGTCCTCCAGCTTTGACATTCTACTTAACATCCCACTAAGGAGAAGTGTATAGCACACTAGAGGGTCGAGATGCCCTGATCAGACATCATAGCCTTGAGAACATTAAAACATTTATTCTGAGAACCTTCAGGGGACCAGTGTACTTTTCCACTGAAATAGCGTCTGGGGGCACTGGAGATTTTGTTGCATGGCCTGGCAGCCTCACTTGTGTTTTCCTTCTTTCCCCTTGTCGCTCTTTGCTGAGACTTCCTTTGGATCTCTCAATTGACTCAAACATTCCCTCTATGAATCTCTTAACCATATGAATGGACTTAGAGAGATGGACCAGTAATGAGAGGAAAGAGAAAAAGAAAGGGAACTATTATACTATTAGACCATACCAACTAACAACCGTATTATTCAGATACGAGGGTGAGACTCTGAGAAGTTTAATAACTATTTCAAAATCACAGCTAATGAGAGGTAAAAATTAGTATCTAAGAATGGTTATTAACCAAGGGTTACAAACAACTCCCCACCCCCACTCACAACCATGTAGTTGGTGATGGCCTCATAAGAAACAGATTCGTTATTGAAATACTTGGCAGCTGGACCAACTTTTGGGTGGTTCTTTAGGAATGTCTCCAGTACGCCATACTCCTCCATCACCTGGTGAAGAGACTTGCCTTTCTTCAGAATGATTCTATGGGGAATAAACAAAAGTGATGAGCTTCGCCTTGCCCCATTAAAACAATTCCTTCAATCATCTGACCTAGAGTTTTCAAACCTCTTCAATACTCTGCTCAAGGAGAGTCTTCTTACAGGAAACCCTTTCAGATCCTAGCCAGTTGCCACCACTGTAACCACCCCAGCATTTCCAGTGTAGGTATACGTAAACACATAATTTGGGTTTTTTGTTGTTGTTGCTGTTTGTTTGTTTTTTGCTTATATATTATTTCCCAAGAATAAATGTCTGTTTCTTCCAAGTAATCTTATAAGCCTGGGGCAGGGATTATGTATCCTTCCTTCTGAGAAAACAAAACACCCACCCCATCACCCTTACAAACTCATACCCTCCCCCCTCCACACATACACACGTACTCACATACACACATAGGCAGGCACACAGACAGTTTACACACACCATGTATCCATTTCAAGTCTTAGGCCACAGTAGGCGCTCAGTTCTTCATACTGAGTGACACCCTGACTGCCTCTTCAGGAAGCCTGAGAATAAGAAAGCTTTTGGTCTTCGCTATCTTGTCAGGCAGCTGAATCCCAGTACACACCTTTCCAAACCCTCTGAGAGGTGTAGACAAACCCAGATCAAGACCAGGATCTTCATGGTGGTGATTTTCAACTGTCTGCCAGCACGCAAGGCACTGTGGCAGAGCCAGGAATTGGGGCTCATGAAGGGAGATTGGGTCTCCCTTTTAGACCCTGGGCTCTGCACTTTTGGTCTCCAGGCACGTAGGCTTTCCTACTTTTGTACCAGCTTGTGCCGCTCCACATACAAGGATTTTGTTTGTCTTTCCCTCTGGCAGGCATTAACAACTTTAATACTCACTCCACAGTCAACAACTTTAAAAGCAATTAATGGCTTTGCTGATAGAATCTAAAGATTAGGATTTGATAACAAACCTAAAATGCACTGAGGACAAAGTATCCTGGTGGCCTGTGTCTACTGAGAAATGGGTGTTGGCAACTTCTACCAGAACAATGGAACAATTTGCCATTTGGCTCCAAAGGACATGTGCTTTTCCGAGATTTACAGTCTATTCTCCACTTCTTCCTCTCCTTCACCTCCCCACTCTTCTGCTCTGTCTCATCTATAGCCTTCTATGTATGATTCTCATAGTCCGTGACATTCTTTGCTCTTTTTTCTTTTATTATTTTTTAGCTCATGAATCAGCCATTTATTGAATGCCTACTCTATACTCACCTCTGTACTAAGCTCTGGGAATACAAAGATAATTAAGAAATGGTCCCTGTATATAAAGGTCTGCATTCTTGCTTGAGTAATTGACACACAATCAAATTATGAGGCAATGTGATCACTCCAGGCGTTCAAATGTTGAGTGAATGAGGGTGTTAATAAAAGTATTCATAAAGCAAGCAGAGAGAGTGGGTGCTAGTTCCTGGTGGCTTGGGAAAGACTTCAACAAAGGAAGCGACATTTGAGTAAAGATATTGTGGAATGCTAGATGAGGGAGTAAGGGAGGTGGAAAAGCCATTGAAGCAGAAGAAAAACTTGAGCAATTGCATGAAGGAGGGAAGATGTGTGATGAGCTCAGAGAACACTGTGACCAACGCGGTCAGAAGAACAGTGGCTCCTCACCAGTCCAAAACAGATTCAAAGGACTTCCCCCTGGGTGTGTACAATTCCCAGCATATTAATTGCAACTCTGAAAATTTTTCGCTACTCTAGAAACCATATGAAATGGAAGTACTGTAATTCAGTAAGAGTCTACAATGCTATATTAAAGCAGTACATATTCAATATTTTCAACGTTTTAACTATTAGTACTATCAAAGTATTTATGACATGCCTCATAACTGATTACAACACACTAGCAAACTATGGATAGAACCACTGGACTACAGTACTAGGTATCTACATTGGTATGACCAGCTACACCATACATGCCATGCTAAGGAATATTGACTTTGTCCTGTAAGCAGTTAGGAGACATCAGTGGTTTTACCCCAGCAAATGACACACTTAATGAATGCCCCTCCATCTACGATAGACACCTAGCTTTTTAGATTGGAGCCTATTAGAAGCAATGAGTAAAAGGGGCCAGTCACCAAATGATTCCCTAAGTTAACAAGTGGTCATGAGAGGACTTACTAGAACTTTGTTATGAATCTACCCTGAAGCTTAGAGCTATGCACAAACCCAAGGAAAGTTTCAACTTCATATGTGTGATTTCACTTTCTTCATAGAAATGAGATTTTTAAAGGGAATCTTAAGAGCTGGCATTTCAAGTCTGGTTTTTCTGACCTCAGAACCTCTTTCGAACCATCACTCTGCACTGTCTCCTTCTCTAGGTCTGGTGTGCTCAAGTTCTCTTTGCTTTGATCTGTATGAAAGCAACAAATTTAATTATAAAGACAAAGAGATTTACTTTTTTTTTTTAATAGAAAAATATTCTAATTGCTTTTCCCCAGACTCTCCTAGCCTTCTTCCCTCCTACATGTTATGCTGCTGCCACCTCGTGGTAATGCTTCTCTCTTACAAAAGCAGGTTTTTGAAAGGTTAGAACGACACATTGCCCGTTGAAATTTTCAGTAGGAGTGATTCTTGTTTGAAAATTTGGCTCAGTTTTGTTCAACTTTCTACATATGGTCTTATTGTCCATATGTCATATTGGCTCTTTACAATATCCCGGAACACTCAGAAGCACCCAGAGGTGAAGGGTAAGGACCTTGTCATCCAGAGGGGTGGTGATGATGTGCAATGGAATGACCCCTGTATCTTGTACGTAGGTAGAGCCCAACACATACTTTCCCCCTTCCCCTCCTCAAACTCCACTCTACCCTAAGCCAGGACCCTGCTACAATAGACCACTTTTACACTAGCATCTTGCTGTTTCCATAGGAGGACTTTTAAAGAGCTTACAAAAAGAATAAAGGAAAGAATGAGCATCTTGGAACCACCTATAACAGAAAGTGCTAGAACATTTAGAATGTGTGATCCTCATTGACAACCTAATAGATTGGCACTAGCAATAAACATGGTGCTCATAAAGAGAGGAAGTCTAAAATGGTTGACTAGGTTCCCATATCCCCCACATGTCTGTCAGTCTGTCATACTGTAGGGGCTTGCGTGTTGCTGTGATGCTGGAAGCTGTGCCACTGGTATTCAAATGCCAGCAAAGCCACCCGTGGTGGACAGGTTTCAGCTAAGCTTCCAGACTAAAACAGACTAGGAAGAAAGACCTGGCAGTCTACTTCTGAAAAGAATTAGTCAGTGGAAGAAAACCTTATGAATAGCAGTGCAACATTGTCTGATATAATGTCAGAAGATGAGACTTTCAGGTTGGAAGGAACTCAAAAGATGACTGGGGAAGAGCTGCCTCCTCAAAGTAGAGTCGAGCTTAATGACATGGATGGAGCCAAGCTTTCTGGACTCTTTTTTGCTGATGTGGCATGACTCAAACTGAGAAGAAACAGCCGCAAACATCCATTAATAATCTGAATGTGGAATGTACAAAGTATGAATCTAGGAAAATTGGATATCATCAAAAATGAAATGGAAGACACAAATATTGATACCTAGGCATTAATGAACTGAAATGGACTCCGTATTGGCTGTTTTGAATCAGATGACCATATGGTCTGCTATGCCAGGAATGACAACTTGAAGAGGAATGGCGTTGTATTCATCATCAAAAAGAATTTTTCAAGATCTATCCTGAAGTACAACGATGTCAGTGATAGAATAATATCCACATGCCTGCAAGGAAGACCAGTTAATACGAATATTATTCAAAGTTACGCACCAACCTCCAAGGCCAAAAATGAAGAAATAGAAGATTTTTACCAATTTCTGTGGTCTGAAATTGATCAAAAATATAATCAGGATGCATTGATAATTACTGGTGATTGGAAAACAAAATTTGGAAACAAAGAAGAAGTATCAGTAGTGGGAAAATACGGCCTTTGTGATAGAAACGATACTGGAGATGGCGTGATAGAATTTTCAAGACCAACAACTTTTTAATTGCAAATACCATTTTTCAACAACATAAATGACAACTATACATATGGACCTTGCCAGACAGAATACACAGGAATCAAATCGACTATATCTGTGGAAAGAGATGATGGAAAACTCAATATCATCAGTCAGAACAAGGCCAGGGGCTGACTGTGGAACAGACCATCAATTGCTCATATGCAAGTTCAAGTTCAAACTGAAGAAAATTAGAGCAAGTCCACGAAAGCCAAAGTATGACCTTAAGTATATCCCACCTGAATATAGAGACCATCTCAAGAATAGACTTGATGCATTGAACACTAATTACCAAAGACCAGACAAGTTGAGGAATGACATCAAGGATATCATACATGAAGAAAGCAAGAGGTCATTAAAAAGACAGGAAAGAAAGAAAAGACCAAATTGGACGTCAGAAGAGATTCTGAAACTTGCTCTTGAACATCCCGTAGCTAAAGCAAACGTAAGAAATGATAAAGTAAAAGAGCTGAACAGAAGATTTCAAAGGGCAGCTTGCGAATACAAAGTAAAATATTACAATGACATGTGCAAAGACCTTGAGTTAGAAAACCAAAAGGGAAGAACACGCTCAGCATTTCTCAAGCTAAAAGAACTGAAGAAAAATTCAAGCCTCGAGTTTAAATATTAAAGGATTCTACAGGAAAAATATTAAACAACACAGGAAGCATGAAAAGAAGATGGAAGGACTACACAGAGTCACTATACCAAAAAATTGGTGGACGTTCAACCATTTCAGGAGGTAGGATATGATCAGGAACTGATGGTACTGAAGGAAGAGGTCCAAGCTGCACTGAAGGCATTGGTGAAAAACACGGCTCCAGGATTTGACAGAATACCAACTGAGATGTTTCAACAAACAGATGCAATGCTGGAAGTGCTCCTTCATCTATGCCAAGAAATTTGGAAGACAGCTACCTGGACAACTGACTGGAAGAGATCCATATTTATGCCTATTCCAAAGAAAGGTGATCCAATAGAATGCAGAAATTATCAAACAATATCATTAATATCACACACAAGTAAAATTTTGCTAAAGATCATTATTCAATAGTGGCTGCAGCAGTACATCAACAGGGAACTGCCAGAAATTCAAGCTGGATTCAGAAGAAGATGTGGAACCAGGGATATCATTGCTGATGTCAGATGGATCCTGGCTGAAAGCAGAGAATACCAGAAAGATGTTTACCTCTGTTTTATTGACTATGCAAAGGCATTCAACTGTGTGGATCATAACAAATTATGGACAACATTGCAAAGAATGGGAATTCCAGAACACTTAACTGTGATCATGAGGAATCTGTACATAGATCGAGAGGCAGTCATTCAAACAGAACAAGGGGATACTGAGTGTTTAAAAGTCAAGAAAGGTGTGTGTCAGGGTTGTATCATTTCACGTACTTATTCAATCTGTATTCTGAGCAAATAATCTAAGAAACTGGACTACATGAAGAAGAATGGGGCATCAGGCTTGCAGGATGGCTCATTAATAACCTGCGTTATGCAGATGACACAACTTTGCTCACTGAAAGAGGACTTGAAGCACTTACTGATGAAGATCAAAGACCACAGCCTTCAGTATAGATTACATCTCAACATAAAGAAAACAAAAATTCTCACAACTGGACCAATAAGCAACATCATAATAAACAGAGGAAAGATTGAAGGTGTCAAGGATTTCATTTTATTTGGATCCACAATCAACACGCATGGAAGCAGCAGTCAAGAAATCAAACAACACACTGCATTGGGCGAATTTGCAACAAAAGACCTCTTTAGCAAAGATATCACCTTGGAGACTAAGGTGTGCCTGACCAAGCCATGGTGTTTTCAATCGCCTCATATGCATTCGAAAGCTGGACAATGACTAAGGAAGACTGAAAAAGAATCAATGCCTTCGAATTACGGTGTTCGTGAAGGACATTGAATATACCATGGGCTGCCAAAAGAACGAAAAAATCTGTCTTGGAGGAAGTACAACCAGAACACGCCTTTGAAGCAAGGATGGAGAGACTTCGTCTCACATACTTTGTACGTGTTATTAGGAGGGCTCAGTCCCTGAAGAAGGACATCATGTTTGGTAAAGTAGAGGGTCAGCAAAAAAGAGGAAAACTCTCAGGGAGATGGATTGACACAGTGGCTGCAACAATGGGCTCAAACATAAAAACAAACTCAGTGGCACCTGACAACAACAACAGGCTCCCATATAACTTCTTGGCATTGTTATCAGACGGTAATGGAGCATGTATGTAATGGTATGGAAATGTAAGGGAAGGCAAGAGGAACATTTACTAACTTCCTCTCCGAACTCTTATCCCACTGCCAACACTCAATACCCCAGGATAAAACCACCTCCACATACACATTATACACACACACACACCTGTTCACAACAACCTTCTCTCTTATGGAATCTTCCCCTTTATCATTTCTCTAACCTTAGAATCAGCCCATTTGCCTTCCTTCTCTCTACCACCACTAAGGAAGAATATAATTGACAGCTATGAAGGGTGCAGCATTTGCCTTCAAGGAATCACCCCCAAATTCTCAGCCAATGCTACTCAGGGCTAACTCATATATTCTTTGATAAGAAACATCTGCATTGTGACCGGCACTTCAAAAGCCCTCTCATGTTCCTTTCTAGGCATGTACCCCAAGGGTAATCACTATCCTGACTTATTCATTTTGCCTGTTTTTGTATTTTATAAAAATGGCATCATACCTGTACTTTTTTTCATTTATCATCTCTCAATATTATGTTTGTAAAATTCATCTATTTTGTAGTTGTAAATGATTGTCTTTGCTGTATAATATTTTACTATGGAAATACACTACAATTAGTCATTCTATTCTAGATGGTCATTTTAGGAAGTCTTATTTTTTTAGGTGTAAGGAATAGTATTGCTGTAGGCATTTTAGCTCTATGCTGTTCAATACAGTAGCTCCTAGCCCATTTGGCTATTTAAATTCAAATTAAATAAAATTTATATTTACTTCCTTGGAGTTAACTAGACACATTTCCAGTGCTGAATAGGCACATATGACTAGTGCATACCTTGTTGAAAACGTAGTTTATAGAACATTTTCATCATTGCCGGAAGTTGTATTGAGTATATGTGTTATGGATTGAATTGTGTCCCCAAAAAATGTGTGTCAACTTGGCTAGGCCATGATTCCCAGTATTGTGTGGAGGTCCTCTATTTTGTGACTTGATGGAATTACCCTTGTGTTGTAAATCCTACCCTCTCTGATGTTAATGTGAAACCCTGGTGGCTTAGTGTTAAGGGTTCTGCTGCTAATGAGGCAGGATTAGATGTAGTTATGTCAATGAGGCAGCAAACAATCTATAGGATTAGGTTGTATCTTGAGTCAATCTCTGTCATGGATCAAATTATATCCCCCCAAAATATGTGTCAACTTGGTTGGGCCCCGTATTGTTTGGTTGTCCTCCATTTTGTGACTGATGTCATATTCCTATGTGTTGTAAATCCTAATCTGTGCCTGTGGTTATTGAGGCAAGATTAGATTATGTTACAGAGGATTAGGGTGGAATGTAACCCCCTTACTTGGGTTACATCTCTGATCCAATGCAAAGGGAGTTTCCCTGGGGTGTGGCCTGCATCACCTTTTATCTTACAAGAGATAAAAGGAAAGGGAAATGAGCAGAGATGGGAGACCTCATACCAAGAAAGCAGTGCAGGGAGCTGAGTCTGTCCTTTGGACCTGAAGTTCCTGTGAGGAGAAGCTCCTAGACTAGGGGAAGATTGATGACAAGGACCTTTCTCCAGAGCTGACAGAGAGAGAAAGCCTTCCCCTAGAGCTGACACCCTGAATTCGGACTTCTAGCCTCCTAAACTGTGACGGAATAAACTTCTGTTTGATAAAGCCATCTACTTGTGGTATTTCTGTTATAGCAGCACTAGATGACTAAGACAATCTGTTTTGAGATATAAAAGAGAAATATGAGCAGAGAGGAGAGGGACCTCATCACCACCAAGCAAGAAGAGCCAGGAGAAGAGCACGTCCTTTGGACCCATGGTCCCTGCACCAAGAAACCCTTAAGCCAGGGGAAGATTGATGACAAGGACATTTTCCCAGAGCCAACAGAGAGAAAGCCTTCCCTTGGAGCTGGTGCCCTGAATTTGGACTTCTAGCCTCCTAAACTGTGAGAGAATATATTTCTGTTTGTTAAAACCATCTACTTGTGGTATTTCTGTTATAGCAGCACTAGATAACTAGGACAATATGTAATTCAATTCTTTTTTAAAATAGGTTTTAATTTTCTAGTGATATTTTCCATTGTTGTCATTTCTTTTGTCTATTTCTTATTTCTTCTCTTGGTTAGTAATAATACTCCCTTGTCACTTTGCATGCTTTGTCATTTTTTAGTGTGCTGCGCATTGTGTGTAAATTAATGACAGAGGCTCCAGGTGATCTTATCTTCCAGTGACAAGGCTTCCCCTTTTCCCTGTTATGCAGATAGAGTAAGAGCCAGCTCAGTCTATTTAGGGATTGAGCTGTGTCCTAATTGAGTTACAGCTTTAGAAATATTCACCTACCTCTGATTTGTTTTCATTCCTCTGTAATGGCCCTCTTTGGCTTTCATTTGAGAACCGTTGGATATCCATCTTTTAAGCCCTGAAAGACTGAGGGAGATTCTACTCTCCTCATTAGAATTTCCCAGCCCAATTCCCCAGTCTCCTGTCCCATGCAGTGTCGAAGTTTCTGAGAGGGAAACTGGCCAAGTGTTTGCGGTTAACTCCTTCCCACAGTAAGTCTTTGTTTCCTTAGCACCATCAGGCTATAAGATAATTAACTGCGTCTTAGAAACATTTAGTCACATTTGCCAGCCTTCTGTGCAGCTCCTGAAACTAGCAAATGCCCTTTGGGGATATCGGCCGTGTATTTGATGTCCCTCAAGTTTCCCGTTTGCCATTCCAGTTCCATGTGACGTTTAAACATTTTGCTGATTTCTCTTTTCCTTAGCAATGGCTGTTTTCTTGGGCACAGCCCAACCTAATGCAGAATTGGGAAATGTCTGCAGGTAAAAAGGTGGCTGGCTATTTTCATTTCACCTCAGGATGGTTCTCCCCTCTCTAAAATTTTATTAGTTTATCTTGTGCTAGTTGCCTCCACAGCTATCTGGTACCTTTAACAATTTGAGTTTTGTAATTTAGCTTGCTTTTGCTAGTTGTTATAGCAGGAACAGTGTCCTTCCATGTACTCAGAAATGGAAGTCCCTCTTGTCTCTAGTAGGGCTTTTTGCCTTGAAACTTACTTTTTCGATAATGTCCGTATAGCTAAAAAAGATTTTATTTTTATTAGTACTTTAATATATTTTCCTGTCATTTTACTTTAAACTATTTTATATCTCTAAATTTTAAATGTGTCTTTTATAAACAGCATAAAACTGATTTTTATGAAGTATAATGATCTCTGTCTTTGAATTGAGGTCTTAGTTCATAGACATTTATTGTAATTTCTGGCCAATTGTGTTTAAATATATGTCTGCCTAGTGTTTTCTAATGTGTCCTCCTTTCGTGAATTATTTTGTATTGATTATTTTTTTCTTATTTAGTTATTTTTATCTCTATTCTCTTGGAAGATACGTATTTTTTCCTATTCTTTTAGTGATATCATAGAAATTACCATATGCATTCTTTGTATTTAGTTTTCAACAGTTTGACTATGATACGTCTGGGCACAAATTCCTTTGTGTTTATTCTGTTTAGGGTTGTTAAGTTTCTTGAATCTGTAAACTATGTCTTCCACATAAATTGGAGACTCTTCAGACATTGTTTATTCAAATTTTTTTTCTGTTCCATGGCTTTTCTTCTTTCCTTCTGTGCCTCCAATGACACAAATTTTTAAGCTTTTGGTATTGTCCCATGAGTCTCTGACACACTTTTTATTTTTTAATCTTTTTTTCTCTCTGTTGTTCAGATTAGATAACGTCTATAAATCTGTCTTAAAGTTCACTGACTCTTTCCTCCATTATCCCCATTCTGCTATTGAATCTCTTCACTGATTAAAAAATATTGGTTCTTATATTTTCAGATCTAAATTTTCCATTTTATTTTTCTTTATTTCTTTGTGAGACTTTGTCTCTTTCCATTTATTTTAAGAGTGTTTAATATGTGGGGATTGGTGTTTCTGGAGGATACCTAAGAGAAGTATATAGATAACACACACACACACACACACACACACACACACACAATACCGTGTTTTGCCTTTTTCTTAAACACTTCTTGTGGAGAGAATGGGTGGGGGTGGTTTTCCAGGGTCAGCTAAGATTTTATCGAGCAGGATTGTGGGAAACAGAGATTTATGCTCTGCCAAAAATGAAGTGAACAGTTGCTCATGGCAGAAGGGGAGACACATGACCCACACTGGAAAACAACAATGTGTACTAGACACAAACTCTCTCTTCCCAAAAATATCAGTAGGGGGAGGTGATCTTGAAGGGGGGAAGCTGACAATTAGATTGCAGTTGTGATTTCAAGAAAAGAACCTCAGAAAATGCAGATGAATTTTATGTTGCCAGTTATTTGACAGATAAGATTGACCCACAGTGGCTTTGGCACCTGCTTTGTTCCATGAATGGTTTGTGACTGGAGGGCACAGGAGACTTCTGTCAGGTCACCTAGAAGAAAATACAAGTGCTTCCCCTGCCTCTGTCACCATCAGAGCCTGGGATCCTTGATTCACAGCAGAGCTTCCTGGGTTTTCTTTTTTTAGGAAGGGAAGAATTGCTGGAAGTGTCGTTTGAATTGACAAAGGAATAGCTTCCATCCATGGAAACAAAGAGGCTGTCAAAAGCAAGGGGAGAATTTTCTGGGAGCTGTATGGCAGGGCCAGAGGACAGCATTCTGCCTTTAGCTACCCTCTAAAGACCAAAGTCACCCATCAAGCAGTCAATGCTCACCTCAGAAGTCAAATTCTCCCCCCTGCCCAGCAGAGGTGATTGTCATCCTTCTGGAGGGGACAGTCACCTTTTCAGGGACCACAGACTTCCTTCTCAGTGTCATAGTCATCTCTCCAGTGGTCTCAGTCTGAAGATTCACAGGGGTAATAGTCTTTCCTTCAGCAGTCAGATGATGCATAGGGGTCATAATCATCTCTCCAGAAGACACAGACTGATGATCGACAGGGGACATTGTCATCTCTCCAGGGGCCACAGTCAGATGACCCACAGGGGTCATGGTCATCTCTGCAGGGGTCACAGTAGAATGATCCACAGAGGTCATGGTCTTTTTCAGAGTTGCATTGTGCTTTCCAAGGGTCATAGTTTCCATTCCAGGGGTCACAGTCTCATCTCTGGGGACTGTAAACATATTTTCATACTTTCCGCTGCTCTCAGTGGTCATTGCCTCTTCTCCTGGGGGAAAAATATCAAAGTGAATGATGAATGCCTTGGTCACAGCCTACTTTCAAGGTCAGCTATTGAAGAACCTATAAAAGATGAGAATCACGATTGTGATAAAAGCATTGAGCTGAACTCTAAAGAAAATCATCAGAAAGGATGACTCACTTCTTTCTTCCAATACTACGAATTATTGGCAGGGCTAGAATCACTCCAGGGCTGATACTGCTGCTCCCAAAATCCAGAATTGGAGGATTTCATAATACTCCCACTTGAGGGCATAGATGAAATCCCACCACATAGAAGCCGTGCTCCCCTGCCCACCCACCAGGTTAATATGGTCCCGGGCACCCATAGGCACTCAGTGGATTTTCTACTTTTCTGGGAGCTTGCCTGTTCTCTATGCTTAAGTCCTCACCTTGGCCTCTCTGCACCTTCTGCAAAACCTTGCTCCCAAGGTCTAATTACTTGTTGAATCCTCAAGGAGAAACCTCTGGAGCCCCTACGTTGTAAGAGGCACCAGGAACAAAGCCAAGGGCAATGAGACTGCTCTGGACAGGATGTTTTAAAGAATTGGATTGGAGTCCCATCTCCACCCCTGACTAGCTGTTTGACTTAGACTTGACCTTTCTGACTCCCAATCTCCTTATCTATAAAATGAAGATTAAAAACCACCTATAAGGTTGTTTCAGCTCTAGGGTGCCAAGTTCCATTTCTTAACTGCCAAGAAAACCTCTATACCAAAAAGAGCTTTAAAAAGAAAAATACTTCTTTTTTTCTGGTCCCTGCCCTGTGAAAACAGGGTGAAGAGACTGAGAAATAAATTAACATATATTGAGTGCTAACTATGAGCCAGCACAGTTTTCATTCCATATCTCATTTAATTCTTACGCTAATGAATTATTCCCATTTTACAGACAGGGAAAATTAAGCTCAGAGAAGTCAATGAGGAGCAAATATCCAAACCAAGATTTAAAAACAGATTGGCCTGACATCAAAACTTATTCTTTTCCCTCAATGTCATGTTACCTCACCAAAAAGGTGAGAACTCTGTTTTTAAACCTAGCAGAACAAGACTTCCTCTCCTCAGTGCCTGTTATAGATTGAATTGTGTCCCACAAAATTATGTGTCATAATTCCTAATCTAGTGGCACAGTGTTTAAGAGCTTGGCTGCTAACCAAAAGGTCAGCAGTTTGAATCCACCCGCCCCTCCTTGGAAACCCTATGGGGCAGTTCTACTCTGTGCTATAGGGTTGCTAAAAGTCAGAATCAACTCAGCAGCAGTAGGTTTAGTTCTTTTCGGGTTATGTCTGTGGTTATAATCCCATTTGGAAATAATTTGTCTTTGTTATGCTAATGAAGAAGGATTAATGTAGGGTATGTCTTGAGTCAATTTCTTGAAATACAGAAGAGATTAAACAAGCAGCAAGATGGAGAAGAGAGATGTCAAGCTGCAGGAAGATCACCCGGCAGCAGAGGCTCAAAGAGACACGGACCTTCCTCTAGAGCCAACAGAGGAAGCCTTCCCCTAGGGCCAGCTCTCTGAATTTAGACTTCCAACCTTCTAAACTGTGAGAAAATAAATTTCTGTTTGTTAAAGCCATTCCTTGTGGTATTTCTGTTACAGCAGCACTAGATAACTAAGACAGTGTCTAATTACCCAACTTCCAAACCCAGATTCTAAATTGTAGCTACTTACCTTCCTTCACCAGGAGATTCTTCAATATGTGGACAAGGGGGAAAGGGCCATTGCCACAGAAAGTGCCCTTGACGTCATCCAGGTCCAATGTCCATACCATGGCCCCCCCCAAAATGCTCTTTCTTTATGAACATTGCCTATAAAAGAAGCAACCAATCAACCTGCTGTACTGACCAGCCTCCAGGCTGAGTACAATGGCCAAAAACATAGATGGACCTTCAGAATGCAATATAGCAGGGTGATTAGAAGTGTAGCCTGGATATGAATCCAACCTCTACCACTATTAGCTCTGGGACCCTGAAAAAGTTACATGACCCCTCTGTGTCTTAGTTGTCTCATCTGTAAAAGAGGGATAATAACATTTCCAACATTTCTGAATCAAAGTAATGCCTATACGAAAAATATTTGGATCAGTGCCTGACATGTACTAAAGGTTCAATAAATGTTAGATATTACCTCTCTAGGCTCCCCAGCTAATCACCATTATCGATCATACTAAAGTGTGGATATTGATTTCTTATTTAAAAAGCACTTCTACATATCTTATCTCATAGATAATACTGTACCCTTTTCATGAGTGAGAAAATGGAAGTTTTTATCCATGATTTTTAAAAACTCAGATACAACAACACAGCAGTTTAGACTCAAATCCAGTGTTTTCTCTCAAGGCTGATGGGAAAGACAGACTCCATCTTATAAAAACAGCCATATGACTTGAGCAAGCCATTTGGCCCTTTTCTGGGGTTTACTTTCCCCAAAAATGTAAATAAAATAAGAGGAAGGAGGAGCCCAGTTATGGTCTAGTCTGAAACTGTGAAGATTTTACACAACTTACAAGCTAACAAGTTAGCCTGCCAGAAACGCATGTATACATATGCCAGTACCAGTTGCTGTTGGGTCAGTTCCAACTCACTGGAGCACAGTTCTACTCTGATACACGTGGAGCTGTTGGGGCAGCTCCACGTGTATCAGAGTAGAACTGTGCTCCATAGGGTTTTCAATGGTTGATTTTTCTAAAGTAGCTCTTGAGACTTTTTTTCCAAGGTGCCAAGGTGGACTTGAACCTCTAACCTTTCAGTTAGCAGCCAAGTACCTTAACCATTTGACCGCCCAGGAACTCTAATACACATATACCACATACATACATGTATATGCTATATGTATACACACACACACACACACACACACACTCCTCTGGATTAGAGAACAGACTGTTACTGATAGGGGGAAAAAAAAAGAGAGAGAGAGAACAAGAATAGCATCTTGATGAAGACCAAACACCTCTAACACATTCAAGTCCTTCCATAAATTGGTCCATATTTTCCTCTACTGCCTTGAGTTACACTTTATAAAAAGTCTCTGCTCCACCCAAATTTTTCTGTAATCCAAAACGAGCTTTCCACACACACTTAGCCCTTTTCTAGGTCACCATCTCGTCCTGCTCACCTCCCTCAGGAAGCCTTCTCTGACTACCCCAGCCTTTGCCACATATCAGCAGCATCCATTGAGTGCTTAGCATGTTTTGCCTTACATTGGTATTTACCTGTTATGAAACCTTCTGATCCAAAAGGAAGAGAAGAGACTGTCATCAAAAAGCTATGTGAACTGAGAGAAGTCACTTCTCCCCTCAACACCTAGATTCTTTCCCTTCAAAATAAGAGGGCTGGACTAGACAGAATTATGAAACTGTAGGTAAAACTAAAATTTAGGTGTGTCTGAAACTCATCTGGTCTAATCATCCTCACCTATTTGCCCTCTATCCAATACACACACATGTGCACACACACACACATATTATACAGACCAAGGACCTATGGAAGTAAAAGGTAAACTATATGCTGTGCAAGAAAGAACCAGGGTCTCACTTTGTAACTGAAGCTGGCAGCATCATCATAGCCAACCCACTTCTTCCCCTTGTATGCATATGGGACAAACTCATCTTCAATCCAATGCTTCCTTGCTCTCCGGACAAAGGAGCAAATCTGCCAGAAGGATCACAAGGTTAGTTCCATCAAATGTCATGAAGAGAAGCACCAGCAGGTACACTTGTTCCTTTCCCAGGGAGAAAGAGTCCAAGAATCCCTCACCAGGGAGTGAGAAGACGGTAGACCAAAGAGGGAGTAGAGAAGTCACTCAGTGACCCTGCTACTCTGAATAAATTCCTAAAATTACACATTCCTTCCTCTAATGTCCATGATAGAAAAGGGGAGAGAACACAGGAGTGGGTGACATTCTTAAGAAACTAAGCCAGCTTTGGTAAATAATACCAACACAAAACTACTAACAATAACATACCTGACCTTTTACCAAACCTGTATTTTTTTTCAAAGTGTTTTCATAAGTAAGTCTCTTCTCTGTTCATTAGATCTCAGCACAAACTGCCCCATACAGGTAGCTTTCAGTTAGCTTTTGAATCTCTAATACACTTACAGGTCTCGAAGGCAGGGACTAGGTTCTCACAATCAATGGAACATTTGAGTGTCTACTTGTGCCCAGCATTGTGCTAAAAACGATGCTGGATGGTACGAACAAGTAGAGGTGCTGAAGTTGCACTGCAGAAGTTAATGTTTAAGTCATTTGTTTTGGTGCTTTGAAGATTCTGCCTATAAAAATCTCTTTGACCCATAATATCCTTCAAGAACATTGCATCCTCTTACCACTACTGACCACTCTGACTAGGATCACAACAGAGAGTTCTGGACAGAGTGGGAGAAAAATATAGAACAAAAAATCATATTCACAAAAAAGACCAGACTTATTGGTCTGACAGAGACTGGAGGAACTCCTGAAACTGTGGCCCAAAGACACCCTTCTGACCTGGAACTGAAGCCATTCCTGGAGACCACTTTTCAGCCAAACAATAGACAGGCCCATAAAATAAACAATAACATCCAAAAGGAACATGTTTCTTAGAACAATCAATTATATGAAATCAAAAGGACAAACATTTGTCCAAAAGCAAAGATGAGAAGGCAGACGAGAGGAAATAGGGAACCCAGGGTGGAAATGCTGAGACATTGTGGGGAATGCAATCAACGTCATGGAACACTTTATGTACAAACTATTGAATGGGAAACTAATTTGCTCTGTAAACTTTCACTTAAAGCACAATAAAAATTAAAAAAAAAAGAAGAAGAAGAAGAAGATTACACCCTCTCTTCACTTATCAATATGGTTAGGTTCCAAAGACCAAATCATTATGTGAAATCAGTGCTATGTGAAAATGGAGGATGACTACATCACCACGTAAGTGCCAAAGTACATCATTACATAACTGCCAAACCACTGAGAATCATGGCTCAGCCAAGGTAACACGTAACCTTAACTATCAAAGCCAGCGTTACCCTTGCCTCACACCTCCGCCTTCATTACTGTCAGATGTATGTTGTTAATGTGCAAAAATAGTTGGATAGTAGATTTTTTACTATTGTCATAAATGCAAAATATCAGACAATGAGATAGTAAGTGAAAAGGTGTATTTCAACTCTTCCATCACTCATAACCACACTTCTTTGCATTAGCAGAAAAACATCCCCATCCATCTAGGACAGAACAGAGACTGGGAAGACATTCGTCACATACTCCCCTGCAGTCTAAGTAAGACTATAGCTTTCCATTTGGGATCCCCTAAATACCTTGTGTTTTTGCCCCTGCTGTCCCCTCTACCTTGCAAGTCCATCCCATCCTGTCATTTCTGCCCATCAGACTCCTTCCTGGGCTTCAAAGCTCTGCTCAGAATCGAGCAGCCCCATAGAATTTTCCATCTCTCTTCAGCCACCTGAAACAGTCTTGTGCCTCTTACTGTCTTCTGTTCTGTTTTATATTCCCTTCCTCTACTCAACAGCAAGCTTTTCTGAGATGGGGATTAAGGGGGTGGAATTGGAATAGAGGAGAAAGAAGCTATAGTAGAGGATGTCTTGGAATTGCTTCAAACTAATGTAGTAGTGGGGAGGAAGGGAGCAGGGGAGATGAGATGAAATAAGATTGGTAATGAGTTGCTAATCATTGAAGCTTGGTGGTGGGAATATGGTGATACTTTTGTATATGTTTGAAATTACATATATTGCAACTAGTCATGCATTTTGATTAGCCCATAATAGTAAGCCAGATTTGATCCTTTCAAGGGATGAAATATCTGTCCCCTTTCAATCACACTCCATCCAGCCCCTTATCCCTCACAAAGAACTCAAATAATTCTCTTAAAGAAAAAGGAAATATCCCAGATAGTAGGCTTCCCTTGGCCCAGGAAACTGCCTTTTGCCCTGTCTCTAGCCCTCACCCTTGATCTTGGCCCATCCTTGCCCTTGGGAAGACGTCCCTCTTATCATCACCTCAAAATAAGCCAAGAAGCCGGCTTGCTTGGTGTACTTCCCTGGAGATGCTGGTCCTGTAGCCCTGGCCCCCAACCAAGTCTCAGAAGCTTTGAGGAGGCAAAAGGTACGCCCATAGGTGGGTAACCCCATGATGAGCTTCTCTGAGGGTGCCCCAAGCTTTCGCCAGTAATCCATGGCATATGCCTGCATATAGGAAGAACACAAACCCCTCTTTGGTATTATAAACCGATGGCCTGGGATTAGGGGCAGATATCTGGGCCATTTGAGATCTTTCCTTTTCTTACCGATGACCTGGGGTCTCTAGGTTGAGAGAACAGGGGGCTGTTGTGTCCTGTGAACTTCTCCCAGGAACCATGGAAGTCATAAGACAAGATGTTGATGAAATCTAGGCATCTGTAGGGGACAGGATGAGGAGATCATCACAGTACTACCTAGCTGTGCATTGGCCACTCAGACTTCCCTCCCCTTTCTGCCTTTG
This sequence comes from Elephas maximus indicus, assembly GCF_024166365.1. NCBI lineage: Eukaryota > Metazoa > Chordata > Mammalia > Proboscidea > Elephantidae > Elephas > Elephas maximus. The sequence goes on along the minus strand of NC_064821.1, from coordinate 169,493,742 downwards.
GGGCCTGCTAAAAGCTGTGCCTACACCTGAAATGCTGCCGCTGGCACAAACTGCTGGTTAGGGACAGTTGTGTATTAGAACCTATGCTTCCTGATAGTATCCACAGCACTCACAGCCTAGGCCAAGGTCACACAAGAAAACAAATACAAATAGGCCTGATACAGGTACTAGCAGAGATCTGCACATGTTGTACAAGTCCAAAGCCACGTGAGCATCATTCTGCTTTGGTGAGTCAGGGAAAGTGCCAAAAAAGACAAAAGAGTTGAACCGCATTCAAAGAATGATAGGAAATTAGCAATGTAGTAAGAGTGGAGAATAGCCCTGTCAACTGGAATACTGAGTCCCATGTACCAGTGAAAGGGGTTCAGCTCCACCATTCAAACAGCCACTGAAACCCACCTCCTTCGGAAAGCTTTCTTAATTGCTGTTGTTGCTGGGTGCCGTTGAGTCAATTTTGACTAATAGCAACCCCATGAGACAGCATAAAACTGCTCGAGAGGGTTTTCTTGGCTATAATCTTTTGGGAAGCAGATTGCCAGGTCTTTCTCCTGTGGAGCTGCTGTGTGGGTTCAAACCACCAACTTTTCAGTTAGCAGCCAAGCTATTAACCAGGGCTCTTTGCTTTGTTAACTTTCAGGTGTAACTGAGCACTTACTGGGAATAAGAGTTTAAACTGATTATCTCATTTGATTCAAATCTGGCAAATGTCCTATGAGGTACGTGCTATAACTGTCTGTACTTTAAAGAGGAAATTGAAACCCAGACAGGTTCATTAATTTTCCTGAGATCACCTGGCTGGGTGAAGGCAGGGCTCCATCAATCCCACCTACCTTCAAGACCAGCAGGAACGACCTCTGTGCCCTTCTCCTCCCATATTGACGGCTCCCCTAGGGCCATCTCACACAGCAACAGCCCTACCTCTCTTTTGTTCTACATCCCCAACAGTTTTCTCATTTGTAACTACTTGATTCCTGAGGTTCAAGAAAATTAGCCCAGAGCCAGCATGCCCAGAAAGATTTATGAGCCATTCTCTGTCTGGCTTTGTCGTTTTTGCATGGAGACCTGTGCTCTGGAAACTGGGTCTGATCTGACTATGCATTCCAATTTTTGGTTTTGTGTCAGTGGTTGTTAATTCATGTATCCCTCTGATGGCAGCCACCTGCTGCACAGAATCTGTCTATAACTGTCATCTAGGAAGGCAGTGGCCAGGCCCATGGGGTTCTGTCCTTGTGACACCCAGCAATGGATTACACAGAAGACTTCCCTGATGATGATGTTGGGGGAGGGGGAGTACTATATCATCTCCCTCTGGTCCTCTAAAGAAAGCCCCAGTGTATAATGGAGTTAATCCTTGTCCTCATCCATGCTCTTTGATCCACCCCCCAAACTTACATTTATACCCAGGCAGGCATATGGGGAGCTCGGGGACAAAGCTTGGGCAGCTCTGGGCTCAAGCTGTTGAGATGCCTCCTTCCTGTCAACATCTTGCCTCACCAAGGCAACATCCACTCACCTTCCTAGAAGACGGACATCATAAGATGTTTGGATGATATCTGGGACCCCAGAGACAGCAGCAGAGAGCAGCAGCTTTGGGTGCAGGTTGTTGGTTGCCTCCTTTTTGAAGGCAAACACGAGCTCCTAAAAGGAGAGGAAGACAAACACAGAGAATCAGGTGAAACAGAGTCAGAGAAAGAGAGAGAGGCACAGAGACTGGCAGACTGGCATTATCATCCTGAGCCCCTTGAGCCAAGTTCTGGGATATAAAGGTGAGTCTGCCACAGGTCCTGACACAGGCTCATGAGGGAAGCAAACATGGCCCAAAGTGATTTAAAAGAGGATTAGGGCAGGCAGTGGTGGTTCAGTGGTAGAATTCTCACCTTCCATGCAGGAGACCTGGGTCAGATTCCCCACCAATGCATCTCGTGCACAGCCACCGCCCGTCTGTCAGTGGAGGCTCGCCATTTGCTATGATGTTGAACAGGTTTCAGCAGAGCTTCCAGACTAAAACGGACTAGGAGGAAAGGCCTGGACATCTACTTCCAAAAAGCAGCCAATGAGTACCCTGTGGATCACAATGGTCTGATCCCGTTGTGCATGGGGTCACCATGAGCCAGAGCCAACCCCATGGCAGCTAATAACAACAACAAGCAGGCTCAGAAGCACAGAATTTAGACTGACACTGCCTGGGGGAGTCCAGGAGGCTGCACAGAGAGGCATCACTTAGGCTAGACGATTGGACCAAGACTCCGATGCAGAGAAAGCAGCGACCATAGGACACGTGCTCAGAGCTCTTTTGCCCAACACCTCTAAGGTGATGGCAGTAAAAGGACATTCTGTCACCTCTCTCCTGCCCCTACCCTATCCCCAGCCTTATGCTTCTCCTTTGCTGTGAGCCCAGATATGATAAAACTAGACCATTTCTGGATTCTGGAGCTGCCATACTAGCCTTACTTCAATTAAGAAGACAAAATTCCACCGGTCATGCATGGGGCTACCTCTTTGTCCAGGGTACAAGAAGAAAAGGTCAAGACCATCGAAATTATATGTCCTCAGGAGGGATATAACTGAATCAATAAACTTTTCACGCCTGGCAGGTGTGGACAACATAGCGGTGAACCTGCAGGGAGGCCAAGGGATGAGGCAGGGAGCACCACCTGCAGGATCACAGCCCCGTACAAGGATGGCAACCTCCTACAAGGCCTCCAGGTTTGTGGCTTGTTGGTGGCATGGAGGATGTGGCTGAAGGAAAGAAAGAGGGATCTTTAAACACTAAAAACCTCTCAAATTCTCATTAAGGTATGTGTAGGGGATGAGCGAAGGACTTAAAGTGTGAGTTGGGGCTTGCCAGGCAGAAGCACCAATGGCTAGATCCCCAGGAATGGGGAATTCAGGCAACAGAGAGAAATGAAAACCATGTCCTGTCCCTGGCCAAACGCACAGGGAACAGCAGGTACAAGACAAAAAGCATGGCCGAGGTTGGGAGACCTGGCTTAGTCCAGCTCTACCACCAAAAACATGGTTCAACCACTTATAAGGCACTTGGCCTTTCTCCACCTGCTTCTTTTTGGGTAAATACTCCATTCCTAAAACCTGTCCTACCACTGACAGTCTTTCCCTGACTGGATTAGGGGAGAGAACATGGGCCAAGGGCCAGAACTTCCAGAAAGATCTATGATCTAATCTGGGCCTAGGCTGCAGAACATGGCATGAGAGGCCCATGCTCTAACGAGGGGCTCCAGTCCCTCTTCTTTTGTTCATTTGCTTGCTTGATTTTTTTTTTTTTTTTCTGTTTTAGTTTATTTTTTCTTCTGTAGTAGAGAATACAACTGGGAAAAAAAAAAATTCTAACTTACTGGAGCGGAATTTTAAGCAATTCTGAGCTAGATCTGCATGCAATGATTAGAAAATTACTAAAAGCATAATTTCAGAGTCATTCTAAAATTATAGAATTAGTCGGGCCTGAGTTGCTTTGTCGGTTTGCTACTTCCGCATTGGGTGATCTCTAAGTGATAGCTGAGTGCGATTTGGTAAGTTCCTGCAGACTTCTGACTTTTGCTTTCTTTTTCTAACAAGTTTGGGATACAAACAACTACTTGTGAGCTTCCTCTGAGTATTCATGAGATAATGTGTGTAAAGCACCTAGCCCAGCATCTAGCAAACCGTGTTCAAAAAGCGGCCACCATGGGAGAGGTGAAGCTTAGGGTTGGGCAAAGCCAGTTATCACCTGGTATTGTTGTGCCCTGTCCAGTCGATTCAGACTCATAATGACCCTGTATGACAGAGTAGAGCTGCCCCATAGGGCTTCCTAGGCTGTAATCTTCCCCAGATCTTTTTTCCTGCTGAGGGGCCAGGTGTTCGAATCGCTGACCTTTTGGTTAGCAGCCAAGCACTTGACCACTGAGCCATCAGGAGTCCTTAGATATTACCTAAAAACCAACAACACTCCCCAAATCCTTCCTCCATTGTCACTGGAAGACTTATACAAGGTGCATCCCTCACATATTCCCCTGCCACCAGGTTTCCATCTCATTTCCCTTAGGCAAGAAGTTTGGCACTGGCCTCTACCCCAGGCCTCAGCCAGAAAATAGGGGACAGGAAATGGAAAGGCTTTTTGTAATCTCCACATTGCCAGTGGAGGATAAAGTGCTAATAAGGGCAGCAGTGGTTAGGAGCTACTACTGCAAGCTATGGCTGCTAACTAAAAGGCTGGCAGTTCGAATCCACCAGCTGCTCCTTGGAAACTCTATGGGGCAGTTCTACTCTGTCCTATAGGGTTGCTATGAGTCAGAATCAATTCAACAGCAATGGTTTTTTACCACATGTTGTGCATTTACTACGTATGTGCCAGTGCACCAAGCTTAGCATCCAATGCAGTCCTTTGACTCCATTTACAAAATGAGTAGACCCAGGCCCTGTGAGGTTTGGGGTTTATACTTCTTGTCCCATACAAACCTTTCTCCCACTCTGAGACAAAACCCTTGCCTCTTAGGAAGGGTCCGACGGCCAATTATGAGTGCCCATTTTGTCCCAGCCCCCTCCTCCTCCACCCTCTCTGCTAGAACTTCCCGGCTTCCTATCCCCAATCCCCTATTCCCATGGAGAAGAGGTGAAGAGGCCCTAGAAGCCAGGGCCAGGCTGGGGAAGTGTCTGCACTAGTTTTGCTGTCCCCACAGCCAACCAGGCTCCTTCTCCCAGTCCTCACTTCCAGCCCACCTGCTCCACCCTCCCTTCTGCCATCACCCCTCAACTCCTCAGACAGAATATGGCAATAGAAAACTCTCACCTTGGTGTGCCAAAGTCCCATCCCCCAACAGACAGCAGTGTTTTCAGCTTCCTGTTCCTACGATGTGGGACAGAGGGTTGGTGAACTGGGTCCTTATGCCAGTGAGCAGCTGCAGCCATCATTTCTTTCCCTTCACTCGTTTAGGGAACAGTGGGGACATAGGGAAGATGGGAGGTAGGGGAAGGAAAGGGGATGAAGGTGGAAGGAGGAAGGAGGGGCTTAAAGGGTGAGTTTTGGGGCTGCCAGGCAGAGAAGAGAGAGGATGTTGAGGCAGAGGCTACAGCAGGGACAACACAAGGAGGCAAGAAAAGCACTCAGGCTCCTCTTCCACAGGGAGGTCTGAAGTGGGGGAGGAGGCTTCAGATATCTCTGTGAAGAGGAGGTTAGAATCGGAAGAATCAGAGGGAAGTGGGAGAGAATTAGAAAAATCGACTTAATCTATAATATCTGAAAATATGGCCCCCACACCCAATAGGAATAGACCTCTCCCTGAGCTTGTTGAACTCTGGGTAGAGAATATTCTCATCCTGGACATTTTTCGCAACAATCCGGTTGTTCTTCACTGAGGCAAATGCAAATATCAGGTGGGTGCAGAGAAAGGGGTCCAGGTCCTGGGGCAAGATCGAGGCAGCGTCTGGTCGACTATATGCCCAGTTGGTAAAATAACACACCAGCTTATGGGCAGCACCTGGCCAGGGAAAGCACACATTAGCTGGCAGAGACCAAGGAAGGGGGGGCACTCAGCTTCCACAGAGAAGAGTGGACACCAGTCCAAGAGCCCAGGCCACTGTAACTCCTTCCCCCACACTCGCCAAAACTGCCCTGAGGTCCGGGCCCTCCACCACTGCTGAGGTCCTGGGGGAAAGGAATGCTTTATGAAATCCTGATTGTCAAGTCTGGATCCTGGCACACAGTGAGTGGCTGACAAACAGCAAGGGGCTCAACATCCTCTGCTGAAATGAATGGTACCAATTACCCCTGACCAAGGAGCCAGGGCATGGTGGGACACTCGACAAGGAGGACCTCTTAGCCGGAGAATCTCCCTGGCTCTGGAGAGAACACAGTTTCCTTACCATTGTGGTGTTGCAGCACAAGAGCCAACCCTGCAAGAAACAAAGGAAGGAATGACTCTCAAAGACACACAAACGCCCAGAGTGACACGCCCCAGCGCCCACCCCAGTCAGCCAGTGCGCCACCCACTCAGCATGCCATCCAGGGGCAGAAGCACAAATGGCGGAACATGCCATTCACCCATTCTCTCTTCTCTGAAGTTGGGTAGGTGAAGCCAGATCTATTTAAGTTCTTTTTCACTCTAATAAACACCACTCTAATGCACTCTAATTTCACTCTAATGCACACACACGTACTTTCCACAGGGACAATGATGTTTTTTAAAAAGTCCCAGCAAAAGATTTAAACCAGTGACTCTCATCCTTGGCTGTACTTTAAATATCCTGGGTCCTCCGCCAGAGATTCTGCTTTAATTGATCTGAGGTAGGACCCAGGCATCAATTTTTTAAAAATTTTATACAATCAAGTTTGAGAGCCACTGCACTGATCATTCCTCCCTGGGCACCTCCTTCACTATGTCCCATTCTGTTGTTGTTAGTTGCCATCAAGTTGGCTCCAACTTATGGTGACCCCATGTACAACAGACTGAAATATTGTCCAATCCTGTGTCATCTTCTTGATCATTAGAATGCTCAAGTCCATTGTTGCAGCCACTGTATATTCTGAATGCCTTCCAACCTGGGGGGCTCATCTTCTAGCACTATATTGAACAATTTTCTATTGTGATCCATAGGGCTTTCAGAGGCTAATTTTCAGAAGTAGATCTCCAGGCCTTTCTTCCTAGTCTGTCTTAATCTGGAAGATCCGCTGAAACCTGTCCACTATGGGTGACGCTGCTGGTACTTAAATGCTTCTGCATCATAGAAACATGCAAGCCACCACAGTATGATAAACTGATAGACAGGTGGTGGTGTCCCATCCTACCCCTACCTAATCCAGGCCCCCTGAGTCCCACGCTGCTCTTTCAGCCACCAGAGAGATGGCAAACTCATGAAGCCTGGTACCTACTGGATACCGTGAGGGGTGGGTCCTGTCACACTCACCAACCCACAGCAGCAGCCTCCCCATCTCGAAGGTCTGACAGCTGTAAGGCCAGAGTTTGAACCCCTTTATATGAGCTTCCTCATGTACAGCCCAGCCCTACACACACACACGCACACACGCACACACGTACACATGCGCGCGCACACACACACACACATACCAGTGCCAGAGTTGGTAATTTATGAACTGCTGCCTCAGAGTCACAGTGATTCCAGCACCTCCCATCTTCCCTCTCCAGCACAGCTGTAGCTCTCAGAGTTTACACAGCACCAGCTCTGGACCAACACTGGCATGGGCTGGGTGTCCACCACGGGCCATGTCCAGGGCAGGGCAGTGTTCCTGAGCCTTCCCTCACCCTGGTGGTCTACCCTCCGTGGGCAGAGTATAGGGGAAAAACACTGCATAGTAGCAGTTATTCTCCTGTTATAAGACTATGGGTTAGGGACCCAAACCCCAAACCCAGTGCCCTCGATTCGATTCCGACTCATAGCGACCCTATAGGACAGAGTAGAACTGCCCCATAGAGTCTTCAAGGACTACGCCACCAGGGTTTCCTTTGGTTAGGGAAGCAGTGTAAAATACAGTTTAAAAGCCCCAGGTTGGACTCAAGGAGGCAAGGTTTGAATCCCAGTGTCTCCACTTAGAAGTTGTATCATCTTGGATGAGTTACTTAGCCTCTTTAAACTTCAGTTTCCACATTTGTAAAATGAGATAACAGCTCTTATTTATTTATTTGTTTGTAATGTCCTTTGCTTGGTGGCGTAGTGGTTAAGTGCTACAGCTGCTAACCAAGAGGTCGGCAGTTCAAATCCGCCAGGCGCTCCTTGGAAATTCTATGGGGCAGTTCTACTCTGTCCTATAGGGTCTCTATTAGTTGGAATTGACTTAACGACGACAGTGGGTTTGTTTTGTTTTGTTGGTGCTTTGCTTGTAATAAGGACTCAATGAATGGTAGTCGTAATTAGGGACTCCAAAATGGTTACCCAATAGGGTTTTAAAAACGAAACAAAACCTGTTGCTGTGAAGTTGATTCCAACTCATAGTGACCCCATAGGAGAGAGTAGAACCACCCCATATGGTTTCCAAGGAGTGGCTGGTAGATTTAACTGCTGGACTTTTGGTTAGCAGCCGAGCTCTTAACCACTGAGCCGCCGGGGCTCTCAAGCTCAAATGCTGACACTCGCCAGGTAGGTCACGTAAATGAGTCAAATATACACGACAAATAGTTAAATTCTTCACTTTATTGTGAGAATAACTGCTGAAGCTCAGTGATAAACATCAGCTGACTGCCTGATGGTCAGGAGACAATACAGATGGGTACAAGCAGGGACAGCACTTCTGAGGAGCCTCAAATGGTTGCAATGCAGGGAAGCAGACCCAGTGTGAGTAAACTGATTTCTCAAGAGAAGACACAAATTTGAATTTTTATATGAGTCAACAATGTTTGAGTCAATATTATATGAGCCAGTGGTGAGAATGTGTCATAAGCCCAAGGAATATGATGAATAGAATCCTGGGCACCTGAGAGCGTGTTTTTGAAAAATATAACAACAATATGAATGAGGAACAAAACAGTTTCTTCCTCCTTCCTAGGTTCTCAGACCATGGGTAGGCCCCATATTTCAGGTCTGAATCTCAATCGTGGAGGACCAGAAAACAGATGTTTTAAATTACCCAACACGCCCATTCTCTCAGACTGACCCTGTCACCTAATCCACATGTCACTGAGATATTAACCACATGCCAACATAATAAATAACACAGGGAAATAACGATGGCTAGAATCAACTCGATGGCACTGGGTTTGTAGTGTTCAGAATTATCACCTCTATCCTTCATTGCCAGTATGAAGATACCAGAAAAGTCAAATTTTAATCAGCAGGTGGTTTGGAGATCATGAAATAGAAATAATAAGTGGTATAGAATTTGGGGATGGGAATATTTTATTGAAACTCTAGGAGGGCCTGGCAGAGCATCCCACCAACAGAGAATGTGTTTCCCTTTTTTCATACATCTTCGCCTTCCTTTGTGTACTCAACAAATAGTCACTGAACATGTGATATGTGCCAGGCCCTGCTAGGCATTCTAACTACAATGATGATCAAGACGTAGTTCTGCTTTCAAGGAAATTACAGTCTGCTAACAGGATTGACTGTATCCCCAGAGCTAGTGTGTCTCTTTCTGTCTTGGAGAACAGCTTGATAGGTGCATTAGGGGAAACATGCATTTATTTGCCAAGCAGACTCGAGGTCCAGTTCCTGCTGTGTACCACCACTGGGACCACCTGAGTCCCACCTGCATGCTCAATGCCACCCTCCATTCCATGAGCTAAGATTAACCTGAATCAGGAGATTATTAAGCCTCCTGAGACCAACACTGGAGCAGGCTTGGCAAACAACTTATACCATTGGTTAAGTTACCCCTGGTGAGGTTTCTAATTCTGATGACCAGCTCTTACTCCTTTCCCAATTCCCAGTCCATAAGCCCTAATTCATGCCTCTGCTTTGATATCTCTCCTTTTCTGTATACTGCTGGGCACCACAGTTGGTTCCTAGGGTTCCTCAGTCTCGCTAGGCTCCCTCCATTCTACACCGTGGGCCTTGCTGGCTGCCTTTTAAGATCTTCTTGATGAGAAATGCCTGAATCCCTCTACTTCTGAGTCTCCCTTAGCCCAACTCCCTGACTCCAGATTCCCCATCGCTGAGCTTTTCCACTAGGTTTGTGCCCTTCCACCTAGACTCCTGCCAGGGGCACCAGGTGTTAATGCCATACCTACCACCATAGTAGACAATTGTCTGCCAATTGGAATCGCATTCACCTGCACCTAGATCAGTGCTCTGGGCTCCTATTCTGCTCCAGTGGACATGACCAGATTCATTCTAAGACTTAGCCCTTCCGTATCTGCAGAAGTGACTGATGATGCTGAGAAGAATGCCAAGATACAACAATGGGTGCCCAGGAATGACCTGAGAATGCCAAGATATAACAATGGGTACCCAGGAATGACTTTCACTTCATTCAGGCATGACCGTGCCAAATAGTTGGCAACAGTGACTCTCCATATATACGGTAGATGATGAATAGTAACATGCTCAGTGAGGGTTATGTAGAAAATCAGTGTGCCATGTCGCTCTTTGCTCTTAATCCCTTCTTGAGTGCTTGCTGTCAAAAAAGACAGCCGTTGCTTTTTTTTTTATTATTATTAACTTTTATTAAGCTTCAGGTGAACATTTACAAATCCAATCAGTCTGTCACATATAAGTTTACATACATCTTACTCCGTACTCCCACCTGCTCTTCCCCTATTGAGTCAGCCCTTTCAGTCTCTCCTTTCATGACAATTTTGCCAGCTTCCCTCTCTCTCTATCCTCCCATCCCCCCTCCAGACAAGAGCTGCCAACACAATCTCAAGTGTCCACCTGATATAATTAGCTCACTCTTCATCAGCGTCTCTCTCCCACCCGCTGACCAGTCCCTTTCATGTCTGATGAGTTGTCTTCGGGGATGGTTCCTGTCCTGGGCCAACAGAAGGTCTGGGGAGCATGGCCGCCGGGATTCCTCTAGTCTCAGTCAGACCATTAAGTCTGGTCTTTTTATGAGAATTTGGGGTCTGCATCCCACTGATCTCCTGTTCCCTCAGGAGTTCTCTGTTGTGCTCCCTGTCAGGGCAGTCATCGATTGTGGCCGGGCACCAACTAGTTCTTCTGGTCTCAGGATGATGTAGGTCTCTGGTTCATGTGGCCCTTTCTGTCTCTTGGGCTCCTAGTTGTTGTGTGACCTTGGTGTTCTTCATTTTCCTTTGCTCCAGGTGGGTTGAGACCAATTGATGCATCTTAGATGGCCGCTTGCTAGCCTTTAAGACCCCAGACGCCACATTTCAAAGTGGGATGCAGAATGTTTTCATAATAGAATTATTTTGCCAATTGACATAGAAGTTCCCTCAAACCATTTTCCCCAGACCCCCGCCCCTGCTCCGCTGACCTTTGAAGCATTCATTTTATCCCGGAAACTTCTTTGCTTTTGGTCCAGTCCAATTGAGCTGACCTTCCATGTATTGAGTGTTGTCTTTCCCTTCACCCAAAGCAGTTCTTATCTACTGATTAATCAATAAAAAACCCTCTCCCTCCCTCCCTCCCCCCTTCGTAACCACAAAAGTATGTGTTCTTCTCAGTTTTTACTATTTCTCAAGTTCTTATAATAGTGGTCTTATACAATATTTGTCCTTTTGCCTCTGACTAATTTCGCTCAGCATAATGCCTTCCAGGTTCCTCCATGTTATGAAATGTTTCAGAGATTCGTCACTGTTCTTTATCGATGCATAGTATTCCATTGTGTGAATATACCACAATTTATTTACCCATTCATCCGTTGATGGACACCTTAGTTGCTTCCAGTTTTTTGCTATTGTAAACAGAGCTGCAATAAACATGGGTGTGCATATATCTGTTTGTGTGAAGGCTCTTGTATCTCTAGGGTATATTCCGAGGAGTGGGATTTCTGGGTTGTATGGTAGTTCTATTTCTAACTGTTTAAGATAACGCCAGATGGATTTCCAAAGTGGTTGTACCATTTTACAATCCCACCAGCAGTGTATAAGAGTTCCAATCTCTCCGCAGCCTCTCCAACATTTATTCTTTTGTGTTTTTTGGATTAATGCCAGCCTTGTTGGTGTGAGATGGAATCTCATCGTAGTTTTAATTTGCATTTCTCTAATGGCTAATGATCGAGAGCATTTTCTCATGTATCTGTTGGCTGCCTGAATATCTTCTTCAGTGAAATGTGTGTTCATATCCTTTGCCCACTTCTTGATTGGGTTGTTCGTCTTTTTGTGGTTGAGTTTTGACAGAATCATGTAGATTTTAGAGATCAGGCGCTGGTCTGAGATGTCATAGCTGAAAATTCTTTCCCAGTCTGTAGGTGGTCTTTTTACTCTTTTGGTGAAGTCTTTAGATGAGCATAGATGTTTGATTTTTAGGAGCTCCCAGTTATCAGGTTTCCCTTCATCATTTTTGGTAATGTTTTGTATTCTGTTTATGCCTTGTATTAGGGCTCCTAGGGTTGTCCCTATTTTTTCTTCCATGATCTTTATCGTTTTAGTCTTTATGTTTAGGTCTTTGATCCACTTGGAGTTAGTTTTTGTGCATGGTGTGAGGTATGGGTCCTGTTTCATTCTTTTGCAAATGGATATCCAGTTATGCCAGCACCATTTGTTGAAAAGACTATCTTTTCCCCCATTAACTGACACTGGTTCTTTGTCAAATATCAGCTGCTCATATGTGGTTGGATTTATATCTGGGTTCTCAATTCTGTTCCATTGGTCTATGTGCCTGTTGTTGTACCAGTACCAGGCTGTTTTGACTACTGTGGCTGTAGAATAGGTTCTGAAATCAGGTAGAGTGAGGCCTCCCACTTTCTTCTTCTTTTTCAGTAATGCTTTGCTTATCCAGGGCTTCTTTCCCTTCCATATGAAATTGGTGATTTGTTTCTCTATCCCCTTAAAATATGACATTGGAATTTGGATCGGAAGTGCGTTATATGTATAGATGGCTTTTGGTAGAATAGACATTTTTACTATGTTAAGTCTTCCTATCCATGAGAAAGGTATGTTTTTCCCCTTAAGTATGTCCTTTTGAATTTCTTGTAGTAGAGCTTTGTAGTTTTCTTTGTATAGGTCTTTTACATCCTTGGTAAGATTTAGTCCTAAGTATTTTATCTTCTTGGGGGCTACTGTGAATGGTATTGATTTGGTTATTTCCTCTTCGGTGTTCTTTTTGTTGATGTAGAGGAATCCAAGTGATTTTTGTATGTTTATTTTATAACCTGAGACTCTGCCAAACTCTTCTATTAGTTTCAGTAGTTTTCTGGAGGATTCCTTAGGGTTTTCTGTGTATGGATCATGTCATCTGCAAATAGTGATAACTTTACTTCCTGCTTGCCAATCCGGATACCCTTTATTTCTTTGTCTAGCCTAATTGCCCTGGCTAGGACTTCAAGTACGATGTTGAATAAGAGCGGTGATAAAGGGCATCCTTGTCTGGTTCCCGTTCTCAAGGGAAATGCTTTCAGGTTCTCTCCATTTAGAGTGATATTGGCTGTTGGCTTTGCATAGATGCCCTTTATTATGTTGAGGAATTTTCCTTCAATTCCTATTTTGGTGAGAGTTTTTATCATAAATGGGTGTTGGACTTTGTCAAATGCCTTTTCTGCATCAATTGATAAGATCATGTGGTTTTTATCTTTTGTTTTATTTATGTGATGGATTACATTAACGGTTTTTCTGATATTAAACCAGCCTTGCATACCTAGTATAAATCCCACTTGATCAGGGTGAATTATTTTTTTGATGTGTTGTTGGATTCTATTGGCTAGAATTTTGTTGAGGATTTTTGCATCTATGTTCATGAGGGATATAGGTCTGTAATTTTCTTTTTTTGTAATGTCTTTACCTGGTTTTGGTATCAGGGAGATGGTGGCTTCATAGAATGAGTTGGGTAGTATTCCGTCCTTTTCTATGCTTTGAAATACCTTCAGTAGTAGTGGTGTTAACTCTTCTCTGAAAGTTTGGTAGAACTCTGCAGTGAAGCCGTCCGGGCCAGGGCTTTTTTCTGTTGGAAGTTTTTTGATTACCGTTTCAATCTCTTTTTTTTTGTTACGGGTCTATTTAGTTGTTCTACTTCTGAATGTGTTAGTTTAGGTAGGTAGTGTTTTTCCAAGAATTCATCCATTTCTTCTAGGTTTGCAAATTTGTTAGAGTACAATTTTTCGTAGTAATCTGAAATGATTCTTTTCATTTCATTTGGTTCTGTTGTGATGTGGTCCTTCTCATTTCTTATTCGGGTTATTTGTTTCCTTTCCTGTTTTTCTTTAGTCAGTCTAGCCAATGGTTTATCAATTTCGTTAATTTTTTTGAAGAACCAGCTTTTGGCTTTGTTAATTCTTTCAATTGTTTTTCTGTTCTCTAATTCATTTAGTTCAGCTCTAATTTTTATTATTTGTTTTCTTCTGGTGCCTGATGGGTTCTTTTGTTGCTCACTTTCCATTTGTTCAAGTTGTCGGGACACTTCTCTGATTTTGGCTCTTTCTTCTTTTTGTATGTGTGCATTTATCGATATAAATTGGCCTCTGAGCACTGCTTTTGCTGTGTCCCAGAGGTTTTGATAGGAAGAATTTTCATTCTCATTGCATTCTATGAATTTCCTTATTCCCTCCTTGATGTCTTCTATAACCCAGTCTTTTTTCAGGAGGGTATTGTTCATTTTCCAAGTATTTGATTTTCTTTCCCTAGTTTTTCTGTTATTGATTTCTAGTTTTATTGCCTTGTCGTCTGAGAAGATGCTTTGTAATATTTTGATGTTTTGGACTCTGGAAAGGTTTGTTTTATGACCTAATATGTGGTCTATTCTAGAGAATGTTCCATGTGTGCTAGAAAAAAAAGTATACTTTGCAGCAGTTGGGTGGAGAGTTCTGTATAAGTCAATGAGGTCAAGTTGGTTGATTGTTGTAAGTAGGTCTTCCGTGTCTCTATTGAGCTTCTTACTGGGTGTCCTGTCCTCCGAAAGTGGTGTGTTGAAGTCTCCTACTGTAATTGTGGAGGTGTCTATCTCACTTTTCAATTCTGTTAAAATTTGATTTATGTATCTTGCAGCCCTGTCATTGGGTGCATAAATATTTAATATGGTTATGTCTTCCTGACCAGTTGTCCCTTTTATCATTATATAGTGTCCTTCTTTATCCTTTGTGGTGGATTTAAGTCTAAAGTCTATTTTGTCAGAAATTAATATTGCTACTCCTCTTCTTTTTTGCTTATTATTTGCTTGATATATTTTTTTCCATCCTTTGAGTTTTAGTTTGTTTGTGTCTCTAAGTCTAAGGTGTGTCTCTTGCAGGCAGCATATAGATGGATCATGTTTCTTTATCCAGTCCGTGACTCTCTGTCTCTTTAATGGTGCATTTAGTCCATTTACATTCAGTGTAATTATAGATAAATAAGTTTTTAGTGTTGTCATTTTGATGCCTTTTCATGTGTGTTGTTGGCAATTTCATTTTTCCACATACTTTTTTGTACTGAGACGTTTTTCTTAGTAAATTGTGAAATCCTCATTTTCATAGTGTTTGACTTTATGTTAGTTGAGTCGTTACGTTTTTCTTGAGTTATGGAGTTGTTATACCTTTTTGTGGTTACCTTATTATTTACCCCTATTTTTCTAAGTAAAAATCTAACTTGTATCATTCTATATCACCTTGTATCACTCTCCATCTGGCAGTTCAATGCCTCCTGTATTTAGTCCCTCTTTTTGATTATTGTGACCTTTTACCTATTGACTTCCATGATTCCCTGTTATGTGTATTGTTATTTTTTTTTAATTAATCTTAATTTGTTTGTTTTTGTGATTTCCCTATTTGAGTTGATAGCAGGACATTCTGTTTTGTGACCTTGTATCGTGCTGGTGTCTGATACTATTGGTTTTCTGACCAAACAATATCCTTTAGTATTTCTTGTAGCTTTGGTTTGGTTTTTGCAAATTCTCTAAACTTGTGTTTGTCTGTAAATATCTTAATTTCGCCTTCATATTTCAGAGAGAGTTTTGCTGGATATATGATCCTTGGCTGGCAGTTTTTCTCCTTCAGTGCTCTGTATATGTCGTCCCATTCCCTTCTTGCCTGCATGGTTTCTGCTGAGTAGTCTGAACTTATTCTTATTGATTCTCCCTTGAAGGAAACCTTTCTTTTCTCCCTGGCTGCTTTTAAAATTTTCTCTTTATCTTTGGTTTTGGCAAGTTCGATGATAATATGTCTTGGTGTTTTTCTTTTTGGATCAATCTTAAATGGGGTTCGATGAGCATCTTGGATAGATATCCTTTCGTCTTTCATGATGTCAGGGAAGTTTTGTGTCAGGAGTTCTTCAACTATTTTCTCTGTGTTTTCTGTCCCCCCTCCCTGTTCTGGGACTCCAATCACCCGCAAGTTATCCTTCTTGATAGAGTCCCACATGATTCTTAGGGTTTCTTCATTTTTTAAAATTCTTTTATCTGATTTTTTTTCAGCTATGTTGGTGTTGATTCCCTGGTCCTCCAGATGTCCCAGTTTGCATTCTAATTGCTCGAGTCTGCTCCTCTGACTTCCTATTGCATTGTCTAATTCTGTAATTTTATTGTTAATCTTTTGGATTTCTACATGCTGTCTCTCTATGGATTCTTGCAACTTATTAATTTTTCCACTATGTTTTTGAATAATCTTTTTGAGTTCTTCAACAGTTTTATCCGTGTGTTCCTTGGCTTTTTCTGCAGTTTGCCTTATTTCGTTTGTGATGTCTTGAAGCATTCTGTAAATTAGTTTTTTATATTCTGTATCTGATAATTCCAAGACTGTATCTTCATTTGGGAAAGATTTTGATTCTTTTGTTTGGGGGGTTGGAGAAGCTGTCATGGTCTACTTCTTTATGTGGTTTGATATGGACTGCTGTCTCCGAGCCATCACTGGGAAACTAGTTTTTCCAGAAAATCCGCTAAAAAAAAAATGCAGTCAGATCCCTATCAGAGTTCTCCCTCTGGCTCAGGCTATTCGGACGTTAATGAAGCCGCCTGGGGAGGGTGGGGGAGGGATCAGAGAGATAGGAGAGTAGCACCTCAGAATATAGCCAGAGTTGCTTGTCTTGCTTGGAATGACTATTATATCTGAGGTTTCCACGGGGCGCGTTGCCTATGTGTGCTGTCTGTGTGGAGATTGCCCCCGGGGGGTCTGGCCCCCTGGAGTCACGGTCAGATCCTCCGCTGCCAGCCTGGGGCGGTGCATTCCCAACTCCAAAATCAGTCACTGCCTCCCAGGGACTGCCCGTCCCGCCTATCGCTTCGTCGCGCCGCCCCCGCGAACCGGCTGGGCTCCCCCCCGGCGTCAGCTCAGGCCAGCGGAGCAGCTCCCCGCGCCTGCACAGCGACCGCGCTGCCCGGCTGGGACGCCACTCTCCCCGCTCCAAGACCCGTCACTGTCTCCCGGGGCCTTCTCCCACGGGCGCCTGCGCGAACCGGCTGGGCCCCCCCCCGGGGTCAGTTCAGGTGGGTGGAGCTGCTCCCCGCGCTCGCGCCCCGCCAAAATCCCGGCGGGACGGCTCCCCGGCTGGGACGCTGCTCTCCCCGCTCCAAGACCAGTCACTGCCTCCCGGGGACTTCTCCCACCGGCTGCGTTGCCACGCCGCCCGCGCGAACCAGCTGGGCCCCCTCCCGGAATGAGTTTGGGGGCCAGGGCTAGGTCCCTTGTTTATGCCATCTGCCGCCCTGGGCTTTGCCCCAAATCAGGCGCTGAAGGTCACCTGACTGGTACGCTGGTTCCAGGCTCTGAAAACAATCGCTGCCTCTCCGTATTTGTTCGTTCTCCATCTCTAAATCTGTGTTTGTTGTTCAGGGTTCGTAGATTGTTATGTATGTGATCGATTCACTTGTTTTTCTGAGTCTTTGTTGCAAGAGGGATCCGCGGTAGCGTCCACCTAGTCCGCCATCTTGGCCCCACCCCAGCCGTTGCTTTTTACCTGTTTTATTTTTACATACCCACCCGGATACTTGGAAAATATCCTTCCCTGTTCACACAGAGTTAGAGACATTTACAAATGTCTTTTACTTGGGTCACTGAAGAAATCTCACAGCACTGCAAGCCCTCTTTTACTTCCCAAAACTCATCTAGATGAAGCCAAGATCACTCACAGGAAGTGCTGTTGTTGTAACAACATATATGACCAAATTTTTCATGGTATTCGTGCAGATGAATTGGAAAAGTATAACTTGAGCAAAATCAGTTGCTTGAATGGAAACCCTGGTGGCATAGTGGTTAAGTGCTAGGGCTGCTAACCTAAAGGGATGGCGGTTTGAATCTGCCAGGTGCTCCTTGGAAACTCTATGGGGCGGTTCTACTCTGTCCTATAGGGTTGCTATGAGTCAGAATCAACTCGACTACACTGGGTTTTTTGGTTTTATAGCTGTGTAGCAAATTACCCCAAAGCTTAGTCAGTTAAATAAACAATAAACATTTGTCACAATTTTTGAGGGTCAAGAATTTGGGAGCAGGTTGGCTGGGTAGTTCTGGTTTGGGAGTTCTCATTAGGGTCAGATGTTGGTCAGTTAGAGACCGCAATCATTTGATGACTGAACTGGGTCTGGATGATCCGCTTCCAAAATGTCTCATTCATGTGACTGGCAAGTTGTTTCCTCTCCACATGGCCACGGCACAATTGTTCTTGACCAGTCCTCAGAAAACGGCAGCAGACTTCCCCCAGACAGAGTGATCCAACAAAGCAAGAGGGAAACTGCAAACCTTTTATCACTAAAATCATTTAATTCATTTTCAAGATAGTTCTTCCACATATTTTTTGTTTATTGTAATTTAGGTGAAGGTTTACAGAACAAACTAGCTTCTCATTAAAGAATCACTACACATATTTTGTGACATTGGTTACTAACCCCACGACACGTCAACAACACTCTCCCTTCTCAGCCCTGGGTTCCCCATTACCAACTTTCCTGTCCCCTCTCGCCTTCTAGTCCTTGCTCCTGGGCTGGTGTGCCCTTTTAGTCTTGTTTTGTTTTATGGGCCTGTCTAATCTTTGGCTGAAGGACAAACCCCAAGAATGACTTCATTACTGAGCTAAAAGGGTGTCTGGGGGGCATACTCTCCGGGTTTCTTCAGTCTCTTCAGGCCAGTAAATCTGGTCTTTTTTTGCAAGTTAGAATTTTGTTCTACATTTTTCTTCAGCTCTGTCCAGGACCCTCTATTGTGATCACAGGCAGAGCAGTCAGTGGTAGTAGCTGGGTACCATCTAGCTGTGCTGGACTGTCTGGTGAAGGCTGTGGTAGCTGTGGTCCATTAGTCCTTTGGACTAATCTTTCCCTTGTGTCTTTGGTTTTCTTCATTCTTCCTTGCTCCTGATGGGGTGAGACCAGTGGAGTATCTTAGATGGCTGCTCACCAGCTTTTAAGACCACAGATGCTACTCATCAAAGTAGAATGTAGAACAGTTTCTTTATAAACTATGTTATGCCAATTGAGCTAGATCTTCCCTGAGATCATGGTTCCCATAGACCTCAGCCCAGTAGTTCAGGCCCTCAAGAAATACGGATGTGTCTGTGGAGCTTCCATGACCTTGCCTTGTACAAGTTGTGCTGGCTTCCCCACACTTACCACTTACGTATCTTCTATTGAGTGTTTTTCCATCCCCACCCTTCCCTCCCTCATAACCATCAAGGATTTGTGTGTAAATCTTTTCGTGGGTTTTTATAGTAGTGGTCTCACACAATATTTGTCCTTTTGTGACTCACTTATTTCACTCAGCATAACGTCCTCCACATTCACTCATGTTGTGATGCTTCACAGATTCATCGTTTGCACAGTATTCCATTGTGTGTATGTACCGTAGTTTATCCATTCATCTGTGGATGGGCACCTAGGTTGTTTCCATCTTTTTGCTATCGTGAACGATGCTGCAATGAACATGCGTGTGCATGTCTACCTGTGTAAAGGTTCTTATTTCTCTAGGATATATTCCTATGAGTGGGATTGCTGGTTCATATGATATTTCCATTTCTAGCTTTTTAAGGAAGTGCCATATCATTAACAAAATACCGCGAGATGGATGGTTTTAAACAACATAAATTTATTTTCACAGTTCTGGAGGCCAGAAGTCCAAATTCAGGGCATCGGCAGGAATATGTTCTCTCTCTCTCTCTCTGTGTGTGTGTGCACGTGCACTCTAGGGAAGATTCTTCCTTGTCTCTTTTAGTTTCTAGTAGTCCTTGGCATACCTTGGTTGCTGAAGATGTTGCCTCATCGTCACGTCTTCCCCTGCATGTGACTGTTTCTGTCCTTTTTTAGTAAGACAACAGTCATATAAGATTAGAACCTACCATACTCCATTATGTCATTAACTGATAACATCTACAAGAAAAACCCTATTACCCAAATAAGGTCACATTTACAGGTATAGGCATTAGGACTTCAACATATGGGGGCACAATCCATAAGTCTACCAGACAGAAACCTAGCCCACATCACTGTAGAAGGGATTTACTGCTTTTTTTTAACCCAGTTCCCTGATCTAAGTCAGTTCAGAGACCTAAATCTCTCAATTGTGAGGAGGCCAGGT
Source organism: Elephas maximus indicus (assembly GCF_024166365.1). NCBI lineage: Eukaryota > Metazoa > Chordata > Mammalia > Proboscidea > Elephantidae > Elephas > Elephas maximus. The sequence continues at coordinate 169,473,719 of NC_064821.1, read as the reverse complement.
CCTGCAATGTGGCTATAAGTATACACTGCGAATTTTATCCAAACATTTCCCAGACAATGTGTGGGGTAGGGTGACAACACTGGAAATGCCTAAAATGTGCAAGGGCATTAGACTTCGGCTCTAAATTTACTCTGATGCTCAGAGACTTGAAACACCAATGTGGCCTACTGACCAGATTAGGGGCTTATGAAGACCAAGGGTGTCACCCCAAGAATATGTGTCAACTTGGTTAGGCCATCATTCCCAGTATTGTGTGGTTGTCCTCCATTTTGATTATAATTTTATGTTGAGGATTAAGGTGGGATTGTACCACCACCCTTACTCAGGTCACCTCCCTGATCCAGTGTAAAGGGAGTTCCCCTGGGGTGTGGCCTGCACCACCTTTTCTCTCTCAAGAGATAAAAGAGAAGCAGAGTTGGGAACCTCATACCATCAAGCAAGCAGCACCGGGAGCAGAGCAGATGCTTTGGGCATGCGGGTCCCTGCACCTCAGAAGCTCCTTGACCAGGGGAAGATTGACATGGACCTTCCTCCAAGGCTGACAGGGAAAAAAAGCCTTCCTCTGGAGCCAACGTCCTGAATTTGGCCTTATAACCCACTAGGCTGTGAGAAAATAAATTTCTCTTGGTTAAAGCCATCCACTTGTGGTATTTCTGTTATAGCAGCACTAGATGACTAAGACAAAGGGTAGATGCAGTCTTGACCCAAGTCCATTGAGCAGTAGAATCCAGTGTGGCCATGAACATATCAAACTATAGATCAAATAGATTATTGTTTGGGATAGCAGCTTGGACTTTGGATGTTGACCAGCCCCTTCTCCTTGGGCATGTTACTTAACTGCTCTAAATTTCCCACATTTACAAAATACAAGTACTTGGAAACCCCAGTGGCATACTGGTTAAGCGCTACAACTGCTAAGCAAAAGGTCGGCAGTTCAAATCCACCAGGCGCTCCTTAGAAACTCTATGGGGCAGTTCTACTCTGTCCTATAGAGTCGCTCTGAGTCGGACTTGACAGCAATGTTTTGTTTTTTTTTTTAATTTCTAAGTAAATCATGAATTAAATGAGAGAGAAAGCATATAAAGAGCTTGCTGTTGTTAGGTGCCGTCAAGTCAGTTCTGACTCATGGTAACCCTGTAGGTGCTGCCGAGTCAGTTCTCACTCATGGTAACCCTTGTGTACAACAGAACGAAACACTACCCAGTCCTGTGCCATCCGCACAATCATTGCTATGTTTGAGTCCATTGTTGCAGCCACTGAGTCAATCCATCTTGTTGAGGGTCTTCCTCTTTTGCTGATCCTCTGCTTTGCCAAGCATGGTGTCCTTCTTCAGGGACAGGTCCCTCCTGATAACATGTCGAAAGTAAGTGAGATGGAATCTCACTATCCTCACTTCTAAGGAGCATTCTGGCTGTACTTCTTCCAAGACAGATTTGTTTGTTCTGGCAGTCCGTGGTATATTCAATATTCTTCACTAACACCTTAATTCAAATGCATCAATTCTTCTTTGGTCTTACATAGGCAGCTGAAGAAAATCTGGGGAAATTTTAATTAGCTCAAAATTGAGATTAGAGTTTGATTACCCTTTTTCCGAACAAAATCAATTTCCTGCAGAAGTGATTCCAACATGTGGTCAGTGTAACCCACAAACTGGCAATAAGAAACTCACTGATTGGAAGCAAATTCTCAGCTTCTCCCACAAATGCTGGCCCTGCTGAGGTGCCCTCCCATTTCCCAGAATGCACAGAATCTTTGTATCTTATAGAAAAACTAATGTGAATATATTTTGGAAATCTGTTATTTGTACAATAACTTATTTTTTCTTAGTTTGTATACAGAAAGTTGTGATGTCAAGTAGCTACATTTCGAGAAATACAAATACAAAAGATACACTACTCATTCTGTACAAATGCAACAAGAAGCTGTCTTTTAAAAATCAGAACCCTTTACTTTCAGGTCTAGATGTGGCAAAACAGTTCTGGAGCCCTCTGAAATGGGACCTGGTTCAAGAAGAAGAAAAAATAATACCAGGGACCCTCTCCCCACCTTTAGCCGTTTCTCACATGCTGTCCAGAGGAAACACAGCTGGAGCCCCAGAGCAGTTCAAGAGCTTGTGTGTGTGTACTATTGTAATGCGATTGTGAACCAGTAGCAATTCGTACCTATTAACAAAGAGCCAAGCCCTCACTGTCCTGGGGGATAGGAGATACCTGGGGAATCAGTGCACTGTCTGATGCACCTGAAACTGTACTTTAGGCCTTCTGTACTTTTTGAGTTTCCAAGCACTAGCCAAGAGATGAGCCTCCTAGGCCCTGGAGGACCAGAGATCAGGAGTGGAATATAGTGGGTTAGGTTAAAGAACTTCAAAATAAGAACACTAAAAATAGGGAAATGCATTTACTCCAGCATTTAAGACACTTGAACCAGTGAAATTAAATGCAAAATAAATGTTTGTATGGTTTCAAACAAATAAAAATAAAACAAGCCCACGTCCACCTGTCATCAGTAAGTCCATTCCGTGCTAACGGTACTGGTTAACTACTCTCACTTGAGTCAAGGACCTAGTACACACCCCTTATGGATTACACTTCTGACTGAGGTCCCCGCCACAGCGATCTTGTTAACCGGAACACACACATATTCATCCCAAAGTGATGGTCATTCCTACCGTGACTGTGATGTTAGCACATATCCATCTGAATTCAAACTAACATTTTCTAGGGTAAAAGATAATGCAGTTCTTCAAAGTATATGCTTTTCTTCTGTCATCACTTCAACCAACCACCTGGACACATGAACACTTCCTTGTATTCTTATCTCTTACACACAGGTCCTCTCTCCACCACTCTTTAAGTCCACAGGGAAAAGAGCTATGCAAATTTAATTCCTACTCACCCCACCCCCTCCTTACTTTCTCTAATTGACCACAAAACTTAAGGTTTTACCTCTGAGCAAGGCTTTGCAGTTTGTTAAGGTTTGAACCCCTGCTGAGAATTTGCATTTATAACAAGTTCCCAGAGGATGCTAAGGCTCCTGGTTCGGGACCAATTCTGAGAACCACCAGCAGAGCAGTGATTCTCAACATTTATTATACATAAGAATCACTTGGGGATCTTGTTAAAATGTAGATTCTGATTCAGGATATCTGGGGGCAGAAATGCAAATTTCAGCAGGGGTTCAAACAGGAACAAACCAGTTCAAAGCCCTGGATTCTACTTACCCATCCTGTTCCCTTACAAGTAGTTAGTGGAAAACTATTTCCACCCCACCCCTGGTAGATCCTATGACTACAAATTCCCCTGCTTTTACTCCAAGGTAATGGTGAGAACAAAGAGTTTATGCCTGGCAACAGTGTGGCATGGAAGCTTAGATACATTTTCCCCAAATTCCTTCAAATTGCCTGTTTCATAATGTGATTTTAGCTTAAATAAATCTACAAAACTGAAAAATACATAATTGATTGCATTTCATTTCAATGCAATTAGTAATCAATCCATGAATTCTAAATGGTTACTTCAAGTGCAACTAGCCACTTGGGGGTAGTGGTCGGGGGAGAAGACTTTAAAAATGGGCTATAAATTAATACTCTGGTGACCCACATAAATCTAATTGCAGAGAGAACACACATGCTTCAAAAAAGAAAAGGCCAACAAAGCCTAAACTTTTTATTTGATCAACCAGTATTTCTGATTCTCTCCCTGATATCGGATGTCAAAGCCTTCAGAGTCCACAAATTCAGTATTCAAACTTCCTGATCCACATAGAAAGAGGCCCAGAGGTGGGAGTTCTGGACTCATGCTGGTTTTTTTTTGCAGCAAAGAGGGCAGAGATTTCTCTGCAATTGTCAGTTTTCAATCTTATTGAAATGCCCTTAACCTCTCCATCACCCCCACACTTTTTTCTACAGCATCTCACCTATGACAGAAAAACACTTATCGCTCGTATATGCAACTCCATTGATTCCACAGGCACCAGCCATACTTTTTGTTCAGCCAAAAAGTGGATTTCCAGTTCTGTTTGATGGCAAGGAGATGTGCGCAACTGTGACAACAACATCCTGGCTCGACCTCAGGTGAGCTGGGCTGGTTTTACTGAATGGAAGTATTTCCCATGGTACAGGGGAATTAAACTCTATAAAAATAAATGAGCTCCTGCCTCATGAGTAATATAAGAGCTGCTTCCAAGAATCCAGGGATGCCCACATCCCATATACTACTCAGATGTGGCCAATTCCTCAGGCACAGCTACGTGGGAAGAATAACTCTTCTGTCAACTTTTTTTTTGGGGGGGGGCATACTTGGGGAAGATGTGGGATGGGTTTATTTTTACCCACTACCCATAAAAATAATTATACATCTACACACACACTCAGACACACAAACATATCCATTTTCAAGAAAGTTCTTCCTTCCTATGACTATAGGACCCCAGAATCCAGCCTCCCCAGACTGAGAGACGATGCCTGTTAACTGCACAGATCTAGTGATCAATACACTGTGTGAGGCTCTATGTTGTCTCACAAGCTGAGGGGGCAGGCACAAAGGGAGTGGATAATCATACAGGATTTGCTTTTGGTCTTAAATCCAACCTACTCGGCAACACTGTTAGGCCCAGGGGCTGGGACAGGTTCTAAGGGCACAGTGTGGTGGATGACTTGATGATCCCAGCCCACCGTAGTCAGGAGGGAGTAATTGAGTAGGGACCAAGTAGCATCTCTCACAAAGTCTCTGTGGGCTCGGCTTCTAAACCTAGAAAAGAAACAGAAGTTTGGACATGGTATAAACAAGAGGAAAAAGCAGATCTGGAGAAGAAAGCAAACCCAACACATCTGGGGTATATTTTTTAGGGTGTTTTATACACATTTCACTGGATGTATGGCCTCATCATCAGGATAACAGTGTAGCTATCCACAGTAGACTACATCAATTTTCCAATCCAGCCCTCTATTTTCAGAGATGAAGAAATGGTGGCTATAGTGAGGTTACTGATATATGGGCCAGGATCAGGAAGCAAATTGTGGTAAAGATGGGAGTATAATTCAGGTCACCTGCCCAGTGCCTTTTACCCTACCCAAACTCATCGCTGTTGAGTCAATTCTGACTCATAGTGACCCTACAGGACAGAGTAGAGCTACCTCATAGGGTTTCCGAAGCTATAATTCTTTATGGAAACAGACTACTTCATCTTTCTCCCATGGAGTGGCTGGTGGGTTCAAACAGCCCACCTTTCAGTTAACAGCTGAGCACTTAACCACTGTACCATCAAGGCTCCTTTTTACCCTACAGTAGGTTGTATTTCACATATGTGGTTTTTTACGTGAACACGGTAGACTGACCCCTTCTAGGAGAGAGGTGGAATGCCAGACTCAGACTCACTGCCCACATTCCTCCTCTAACAAGGATATAGCTGGTTGTGCGCCAGCCCCAGGAACAGGGGATGGTTAACAGTCTGTGTTGCTTCCATCACCCAGTCCCCTCACATGCAGATGGAAAATCCTCCCTCCAAGAGAAAGCACTTCACCGGAGGGAAGCAGGACCCAGCCCCCTGCTGTCGGCCCCTCCCTGATTCCTGATCACAGGATTCCACTTCGCACTTACACCTCGGAAAGGCCCGAGTCCAGCACAGCCAGCGAGCAGTCTTCACTGATAGAGGCCAGGAAGGGAACACTAGGAGAGGGAGAAGAGGGTTGTGAAAGCTAAAGCCCATGGATCTAAAGACAAAACCCAGACTGGGCTTCCCCGCTCCTCAGGGCCCACTAGAAACTGATCCAGAGCAGAAGGTGGCCTCATCACCACTCTGGATTAAGGTCTGGTTACCACTGAAGTCCACATTATACGTTGCAAGGAAAGATGGGGAAATGGAGCAAAGTCAAGGCTGAAGATCACCTTTAGCAGTAACCCAGAAACACCTGAGGGAAATAAGGCTTTTCCAACCACACAGTCCTAAAAACCTACAATATTAATCATTTTGGGCATTGAGCAGAAATGAAACCATATCTTAGCCATGTTCAGAGAGAGACTTCACAACCCCAAAATGACTAGGGGTCACAGGTACCTCTGATATTCTAAAACCTCAGCTAGAGTAGCGTATGCTTTAAACCAGTTGCCACCAAGTTGGAATCGACTCATTCCAGTCGACTCATAGCAACCCCATGTGTATCGGAGTAGAACTGTGCTCCATAGGGTTTTCAATGGCTCATTTTTCTGAAGTAGGTCACTAGGTCTTTCTTCCAAGAGAGTAAACCTGAACCTCCAACCTTTCAGTTAGCAACTGAGTGTGTTAACTATTTGCACCTGTCTGTGTTAAGGGCCTGCCTAATCAGCTGATGCTTAGCCAACATAAGCACCCCCCTTGCTCTTCCATTCATAGCCAGCAGGCCCCTGGTGACAAAGAACAGTACCTGTGTGGAGAGAACACCAGCCCAGTGACACACTGGGTATGCACAGCTGAGCTGAGGGCATAACTTGCGCTCTTGGTGTCCACAAGGGAGACAGTCCCATTCTCATCACCTACAGAGAAGACAGCAAGCACAACACAGTGGTTAAGAGCATGGGGTTTGGAGTCAGCCAAACCTGGATTTGAATCCTGGTTCCTCAAGCCTGGACCAGCTAATCACTCTGAGCTTCTGCTTCCTTTTCCGTAAAGTAGGAATAACTAGCTATTGGGTGGTTGTGAGGATTAAAGGATGAGATAGTTATTATTTTAACCACAAACTACATCACTACCTTCACAGCCTCATCACCATGATAGCACTGCAAGTATCCACAGAAAATACTCATTGCTGTATTCAAGAAGATATAGTGATCTACAGTAAAACCTGGGAAAGTCAGAACCTGTGTAAGGTGGAAACTGTCAGGGAAGGAAAAGTCAAATAGTTTCCACTAACAGAGGGCAATAGAAAAGTGATAAGACTGCACCCTGTCAAAGGCAGAAAACTTGCGAGACCTGGAAAAACAAGGCAGTCCCATTGAGTTCTGGTTCTCACAGGTTTCACTGTATTTGCTTTGTGGCTCACTGACTTCTAGCCATGCACGGAATACAGGAGTCCGTGTGAGCAATCAGGAAAGCAAATCAGCCAGAAAAAAAAAAATCATTATGCCCTTCAAAGCTAAACTAAAACGACTTTTGGATCATCCCTACCTCCTCACCCCTCCATTAACATAACTCATCAAGTGCCCAAGTGTGCTGGTAACTCTAGCAACCAGATCCCTGTGCACTACGGATACACATACATATATATATAGCTCTTTCTCTCTCATCCTCCCCTTTCCCAAAGTCAATACGGACTCTGACGTGCAGTCTTACCAAAGACGAAGGCTTCACTTTGCTGCGGATGCCAAGCCAGTGAGGTAGGAAGGTAGCCAGAGGCATTGCAGCCTGTAAGTGAGAAAAACAAGGGTCTGGGCCAAGACTCATGGAGTCCAGAAAAAGAAGTTTCTCCAATGAACTCACGCTAAATCCTGGGGACACCTTTATTTAATTTCCCAAATCTTAGTAGGGCCATCATGGACTCATCCTTGAGCTTCATAGCCTACATTTACCCGTTAGCCTCCTGTTCTTTCTGGATATATGAGTCACAGGCAAGTTTCAAGCACAACCATGAAGACGATAACTCTGGCCCCTCTGCCCACCCATTTAATGAAGAAATCACCCACCCAACCAGGCCTTCCTCTTAGTACCCGTTGCACAAAATGGAGTTAGCAGAGCCTCAGTAAGAAAAGAGATTATGTCACTATGTCACAGTGACTGGGCATCTGACAACTTGGCCTCTGACTCTGGCCAAAGAAAGCTAAAGATTCCTAGCACCATCCTCCTATTACTGGCTCTCAGACTTACCCATCTGTGATGCTGGCTTGGGACAGCGAGTATCCCAGAGTAAAATCCTACTGTCCTAGAAGAATAAACAGGGGAAAAAAGAGGGGGTGGGTTTCACAATCCAAAAAAGCAGATGCTACCCAGGAGGTCTTCACGAGACACTCAAGTACTCTTTGGCCTTCAGAGAGCTTGGGTGTGGTTAAGGAGTGGGAAAGGAAGGGGAAGAAGCTGTCTCACCTCACTACACGACAGAAACATGGAGTCCTTGTGGGGAGAGGCAGCAACACAGGTGACCTGCCCAGAGTGAGCTGTAACGGAGAGAGAAAGAAAAACATAACAGAGAAGAGGCTGGGGACATTATAAAAAGGAGAGTCCAGATACCATTAAGCGGCAGGAGGAAAGGTGTGAGAAATAGGCCTGGCTTCATTGTACAATTTAACAAATTTCTTGAAATTATTAACACAAAACCTAAAGGTTGATGGTTAAGAGTTGTAACACCTAAAAACACTTGGAGAATAAAGGCGATGAAGAAGCAATTAGGGGCTGAGTAATAGTGAAAAAGCTTATATTTAGCCCTCCTGATAGAGAGGCTAAATAATTCTAGAATAGCATTCTTCATACTGGAGTACACATACCTCTAGGCAGTATACAAAAACATTCCAGGTGGTTCCTGGATGCTAAAAGTTTTAAAGAAATTCCTCCAATGTTCTCTTTCCTTAAATTGGATTGAGAAAGTGTTTGCTATCTGCCAGTTCTTTTTTCCTACCTCTCCTTTCACAATCACCCTTCTCCCACTTGATAGAAGGAACTTAGACCTCTCACCTACCCTATAACTATCTATGGTGCCATACTCAGAGGTATAAAAACCTAAGGGTTCCAAACCAAGGGACTAAAAGGGATTGTCCCCAGGAGCCAAAGAGCAAAACTGAGAATTTCTGGATAAGAAACACGGACAGGGATGGACCTTATTTCACGCACAACACCAACAAAAGTGAGGCTGTCTGACTTAACCTATCTCTGTCTAATAATGAGAATTTAAAACTATGATAGATGGTTGTCAGAAGGACACATCCAACAAGTTTATCTGAATGTAAAAATGAAGTCAGAATTTTCCAACAGAAAGTTAAGTTCAACTTGGCCATCTGGTTTAACAATGAGTACTGGTTTTTGCCAGCTAGGTTACTTAGTAGATATTCTGCATAAATTAAATGGCTTTAATCTGCAAAGCCAAGGTTTTGATACAAATATGCTTAAGACAAGTACACAACAAATAACTGTCAGAAATTACCTCCTTTGAAAACCTTTTAGGTATCAATTTTAACATGTGTGGGGGGTACAATTATTCACAATTCTTTTAATACAAAAAGTTTGGAGGGTTACTGTTATATGTTAATCACTGGCTGGGGAAACCACTTTCTCTCAAGGAATTTAACCAGGCTTTCCAAGGTAGTCTGAAAGGGGCTCTGCTCTGAGGCAGAAGGATGGGATTCAACCACCCTCCACTGTTCTCTTCTAGCCCTAGAATCCATGGAAAGCCAACATGATGAAAAACCAGGAAAGTAATTGATTGCTATTGAAAAAAAGCATGGGGGAATATAAAAAATGAACACATGGTTCTTCTGTCCTCAAGGGATTCAGAATTCAGTGGTGAGAATAGGATATAACATGGCAAAATAGTACAACCACTGTGGAAAATGGTATGGTGCTTCCTTAAAAAGTTAAAAATAGAGATATCATATGATCCAGCAACCCCACTACTAAGTATATATCCTCAAGAAACAAGAGCTGTGATATGAATAGATATATACACACCCATATTCACTGACTTATTATTCACAATAGCAAAAGATGGAAACAACCTAAGTGCCCATCAACAGATGAATGGATAAACAAACTATGGTACATACACACAATGGAGTACTACACAATGTTAAAGAACAATGATGAATCTTTGAAACACCTCAAATAGAAGAACCTGGAAGACATTATGCTGAGTGAAATAAGTTAATCACAGAAGGACGAATATTGTATAAGACCACTATCACAAAAAGTTAAGAAAAAGTTTACACACAGAAACACTCTTTGATGGTTACCAGGGAGCGGAGGGGGAGGGAGGTAAAATTACTAACTAGATAGTAGACACATATTAACTTGGATGAAAGAAAGGTGATACACAGTAAGGGGGAGGTCAGCACATCATCAAGGCAAAGGAAGACACTGGGAGGTACATAAGAGGCCAAAAAGGTAAATATCACTACACACACAATCCTGCAATAATAGTAATAACAAATGATGATTTATGAGTGGGCACATAGGTAGATATGTAAGCTGAAAGGGTGTGGGATGGCATATGGGAGTAGACCCAAAAACATATCTAGGTTTGGCAGAGAATATCTCTACATACATATTTGTATGGGCTGCCAATATATCCATGTATATAGTAGAGCACACAGGGGGCACAGTCATGAAAACTTCTTAGCCATAACCAAACACCTTGAGACTGAGTCACTGAGTTGAGGGCTTAGGATCATAGTCTCAGGGGACATCCACGTCAACTGGCATAAATAACACAGTCCATAAAGACAATGTTCCCCATCCTACGTTGTTCAGTAGCAACTGGGGTCTTAAAAACTTACGAGTGGCCATCTAAGATACAACTATTGGTCTCATCCCATCTAGAGCAAAGAGTGAAGAAGATCAAAGACCCAAGGAAACAATCAGTCCAAAGGACTAATAAACATGAACCATAGCCTCCACCAACCTGAGACCAGAAGAACTAGATGACGCCCAGCTACCACTACAGAATGCTGTGATTAGATCACAATAGAAGGTACTAGACAGAGTGGGAGAAAAATGTAGAACAAAATTCAGATTCACAAAAAAGACCAGAATGACTGGTCTGACAGAGACTAGTAGAACGCCTGAGCCTATGGCCCTTAGACATCCTTCAAACCTGAAACTGAACCCACTCTTGGAGATCACCTTTCAGCCAAACAACAGACAGGCCTATAAAGTGAACAATAACACCCATGAAAAACCCTCAGAACAATCACCCACACCAGACCAAGAGGGCAGCACTTGCCCAAAAACAAAGCTCAGAAGGCAGGAGAGACAGGAAAGATGGGAGAATGGAAACGGGGAACCCAGGGAGCAAGTAGGTAGAGTGCTGTCACATTGACGGGTATTATGGTTTGAATTGTGTCCCCCCAAAAATGTGTGTCAACTTGGCTACACCATGATTCCCAGTATTGTGTGGCTATCTACTATTTTGTGATCTGATGTGATTATCCTATGTGTTGTGAATACTAACCTCTATGATGTTAACAGGTCAAGATTAGAGATAGTTACATTAATAAAGCAGGACTCAATCTACAGGATTAGGTCGTATCTTGAGTCAATCTCTTTTGAGATATAAAAGAAAGACGGGAGCAGACAGGAAATGGAATCTCCTACCACCAAGAAAGCAGAGCCAGGAGCAGAACATGTCCTTTGCCTTTGGTGTCCTTGTGCTGAGAAACTCCTAGACCTAGGTAAAGATTGATGACAAGGACCTCCCCCTGGAGCCAACAGAGAAAGTAAGGCTTCCCCTGGAGCTGGCACCCTGAATTCAGACTTCTAGCCTCACCATCCACTTGTGATATTTTAGTGCTAGATAATTAAGACAAGGGGATTACAACTAATGTCATGAAACAAAATGCATGTAAATTGTTGAATGGGAAACCAATTTACTCTGTAAACTTTCACCCAAACCACAAAAAAAAATGTTTTTAAAAAAACCTGACACAAAGAACTAAAGAAAAAGGTGTTAGAAAACAGGTAGCAATAACCAGGAAAACACAGGACATGTCTAAGAAGTAAAAGGCAAGTACGGTAGGCTTCAGGTATCAGCATTTTAACATTATTGTTTGACTATTTGCAAGTGGGAGCCCTAGTGGCACAGTGGTTAAGAGCCTGGTGGCTAACCAAAAGATCAGCAGTTCAAATCTACCAGCTGCTCCTTGGAAACCTTATGGGGCAGTTCTACTCTGTCTTGTAGGGTTGCTGTGAGTCAGAATCAACTTGACAGCAATGGGTTTGTTTTGGGTTATTTGCAAGTGACCTGAAAGTCCAAGACATGTATCAGTTTGTGATGTTGCTTTGTTACAAATCTGAATCATGCACTTTGGCAGTGAAAGGCACATAGCCATTGAATAAATCTCAGCGCTCACCAGCATCTAAATCTCTGAGTGAAAGATGTACTATACATTATAAGAACCATTTGCCTGAAAAAATGGCTCCCAAAATAAAGCCAACTGCCAGTGCTGTTACCGAAAGTGAGGACAAAAAGGAATATTAGAAGAAAATGATGACTCTTAACAGAAAGGTGGATCAATAAGCAATATCATGATAAATGCAGAAAAGACTGAAGTTGTCAAGGATCTCCTTTTACATGGACCACAATCAACACCCACGAAAGCAGCAGTCAAGAAATCAAACAACAGATTGCTCTGGGCAAATCTGCTGCAAAAGACCTTTTAAAAGTGTTAAAAAGCAAAGAAGTCACCTTGAAGACTAAGGTACGCCTGACCCAAGCCATGGTGTTTTCAATTGCCTCAAAAAATGAGTAAGGAAGACCAAAGAAAAACTGATGCCTTTGAATTATGGTGTTGGCAAAGAATACTGAATATACCACAGACTGCCGAAAGAACTAACAAATCTGTCTTGGAGGAAGTACAGCCAGAATGCTCCTTAGAAGAAAAGATGGCAAGACTACATCTCTCATACTTTGGACATGTTATCAGGAGGGATCAGTCCCCAGAGAAGGACATCATGTTTGGTAAAGTAGAGGGTCAGCGAAAAAGAGGAAGACCCTCAAAGAGATGGACTGACACAGTGGCTACAACAATGGGCTCGTGCATTAACAATGATTGTAAGAATGGCACAGGACCAGGCAGTGTTTCGTTCTGTTGTACATACAGTCACTATGAGTCAGGACCACCTCAACAGCATCTAACAACAACAACAACAGAAAAGCAGAATTTTTTATGGAAGTGATATTCCAAAGCTTGAGATTTGCAAGTTTCAGGGTTTATCTCTTGAGAATGTCAAGAATTTACTGTGATTAGGTTTAGCTAGTGCAGGGTACTTGAAGGAGAACTGACAGTAAAAGGGCTTGAATACCATGACGAGAAAGTGGGATTTTAATCTACAGGTCACAAAAAAATAATGAAAGACCAAAAGAGCAAAAGATCATAGATGGAGAGATGAGTGCCACCGTCCATGCACAGTAAAGCCTGCAAGTGAATGAAGGCATAAGAGACAGGAAGGTGGCGAACCAAATGAAAAAGAACTTGGTAACCAACTGATAGTGTGGGAATAGGAAGAGCAGAAGAGAATGGGAAGCTTGAGCCTGTGTGGCTAAGAAGGTGGTGAGGCCAGCGACAGAAACAGAGAAATTAAGAAAAGGGCAATGGATAGATATTGGGGCCTGAATTTAGTTTTGGAGGAAAATTATCAAGCAGGAGAATATGGAACTGCTGCCCTTGACATCCAAGCCAAGTTCAGAAAGCCCAAACAGGAGAATCAAAGTAAAATGGTTAAGGCCAGTACTGAAAGGGAAGTACACTCACTCACCTCGGTATGAGTTCAGTACCGTCTGCTGAACAAGGTCCCAAACCTTGATGCTAAGAAGCGAAAGGAAACAGACATTTAATCTTGACTCGGACTATCTACATAAAAACATCTGTTCGAACAAGTACTTTCGCTTACCAAAATGTCCCATTTTTCTGTCTTTATTTGCTGGACTTCTGCTATGGTCTATTACAATGGACAGCAAAATTTCGAAGGACATACACGTCATAATCGATCACCCCGAAGCAAAACCCACTGCTGTCAAGTCAATTCCGACTCACAGTAACCCTGAAGGACAGGGCAGAACTGCCTCATACAGTGTTCAAGGCTATAAATCTTTATGGGAGCAGACTGCCACATCTTTCTCCTGTGGAGTTGGCTGGTGGGTTCGAATTGCTGACTTTTTGGTTAGCAGCTGAGCACTTTAACCACTGTACCCCCAGGGAATCTGTCACCAGGCTCTTATAACGACCCCGAAGCAATACTTAACAAGGTTATAAGACAGCAAGGACACACAAAACAGGCCTACAGAGAGGAGTGATGAGGGACCCACCAGAAGTCTTTACTACCGCTGACAGCTTGTGTGCCAGAGCTCAGGACGCTGACTGTAGACACAATGTCATCATGCTCATACTTGCAGAACTTGCTGACAATGAGTGTCTCATTCTCATCCAGCTCCCACAATTCAACAGCACCTGGTTGGGGATGGAGGGTGAGGAAAACATGGACTTGGATTATACCACGAGAGTACTTCACTTCTAGAACTCATGTAGTCTACTGTTACCAAACTGAGTACATTATTCCTATAAAAGCAAAGCCTATATAATTAGAGGGTTTAGTTAACTCCCAAGCTGCCTGGCTTTATGCTGGCATTACTGTTTTCCTAATAACAATTTAGGCAACTGGATGGAGAAAGCCTCTAGAAAAAGTCAGGGCAAGATGGAAGGGTTCGTAAAATCCATTATTCTGCTTCCAGTGAGAAGATGTTGGAAAATCAGCTTCCAGGAGACAGGGATAAGTCTCCACAATTGTGCAGTACACAGTCTGGTGAGGTTAATCATGTGGATTTCCAACTATATAGACACTAATAAACATTTGCTGACGTATCTGTGTAAATGTCTTCCAGACTTTTAATAAATATTTGTTGAATAACTGAATGTCTTGCATAGTGGCTGGCTAAATACAGAAAATCCCAAAACGTTGTCTTGAATACTCAATGTTCAAATTCAACTGTAAGAGGTTCATTCTTTAATGCCCCACTTTTATCCTTCCATGAGATGCCTGACAACTCCCAAATTCGTCTTTTTTTTTTTAATGCCAAAACCTTCATTGCTGAGCCTGACATTCAAAACAAATAAAGCAAAATGAAGACATTTAAGACAAAAACATCGAAAGTGACAGCACAGATTGGCTTCGACATCTTCCTTAAAATCAGGGAACATTACCCCTGTTGAGCAGGGTTTACAAGAAGAAAAATTATGACAATCCATTTCTTAAACATGTTATAGATTGTGGTAGGAAACCCCACCAGGTAATTCAGAAGCTTGTGAAAGATATTTCCCCCCCACAACAAAGTCTGCGTTTGGAGTCAACACCCTCAGGCTCCCCCAAGCACTGAATATAGGATGCCCAGTCCAAGCTGTACCCCGAGCGTCCAGTCCAGCCCGTAGGAATGAGGCGAAAGTGACTCACCCGAATCGGAAGCCACGAGGATACCTTTGTCCCCGACCCAAGTGAGGTCAGCCACTCCAGCCTCCGTCTGGACTCCGGCGGAGCAGAAGCCTTCGTTGGGGGCGGAACAAGGGTCCTTGAAAAGCCAGAGGGAGCCAGCCCAGCAGCGGCCACTCAGGCTGGAGGCCCCGAGCAGGAGTGCCCCATCTGTGGGAGGTACAAGCTGTCAGCGCGCCAGGGATGGAAGGACTCGTCTCCACGGCGACCACGCCGAGCAGCAAGCGCGGGCTGGGTCCGGAGCAAGAACGCGAGGCGGGGTTGGGAACTAAGCTCGGAAATGTGAGAAAGGGATCAGGATGGCAAGCGGGGCGGGGATGGACAGTGAGGGTCAGTCCTGAAGAGGGGGGTGTCCTGGGCCGGGATGAGAGAGCCCCCAGGCCCGGAATCTCAGCTCACCGGACCGGTACCGCGCAGCCTCCAACTGCCGCTCCATACAGGCGGGCGCATTAGCGGGGAGGTTCCACTCGCGGGCCGCCGAGGGCACCAACGGAGGTGGGGTTTCCTTCCGCATCTCCAAGGTCCCAACTCCAATCTAGACCCAAACCCGACGCCGACCGGAGATTCAGCAGCCCTGCGGTCCCACGTGGTGCACTTCCAGGCCTCCGCCCCTTTCCCGAGGCTACAGCAACTCTACTTCTCGCGAGAATGGCTTCCTCTCTCAGGCTGCCGCCCTCCGGTAACAGGTTCTCGCGAGAAGAAACAGAGTCCAGCCAAAAGTTGAGGGAAAAGAGGGGGCGAGGTTCTCTTCTCGCGATACTTGCAAGCGGCCATCTTGCTACTCTGCTGGCAGACTCTCCCGTTGGGGTCACAGGGACGCTGAGAGTGCAGCAGGTCCCTTTCTTACCATGTTGTCCCGGGTGGTACTTTCTGCCGCCGCCACAGCGGGTGAGGGTTGTAAACGCTGGTCCAGGCCATCAGGGTGATTTGAAAGAGGCGGGTATAGTGGTCACGGGTGAGGGAGGTGGAGGAAAAAGGGGGTGAAGAAAGATTCAGCGAGACTCGGTTCTAAATGAGGAGTGATCAGTGGTGCTCAGGAGGGAATTCGGGATCTGAGGGGACGAGAAGGAGGGTGCAGGGCCGTAATGGTCGGACCTCGCGGGGGCGGAGGACGGGGAAGCCTGATCCACCTTGACTTTGCTGATCTGCCCCTTGTGTATCTGCAGCCTCCTCTCTGAAGAACGCAGCCTTCATAGGTCCAGGGTAAGTATGAGAAGTGTAATGCTCCCCTTCGTCCTTGTTTTATCACCTGGTTTCACTTCCCGGTTTCCCTCTCTTGGCCTTAGACCAGAAATTACCCTTCAGGTAACTCTTGGGACGCTTAAAGGCTCATTCAAACATTTTTGTTCTTGTAAGTGCCAGGAACGTTTTATCCTCTCATGGCAAATATCTTAAAGAGGATAAGTGATGTGTTCTAACTAAACCAGAAACCGTGATTTTGGTGTCTTTTAAGCCCCGCCCCCTCCCTTGTGACCTTCAGCTAGACTTAGCTGCTGCTGCCTGAATCAGGGTTACCAGATTACAGACCCAAGAACAAGTTTTATTAAATAAATAGAACAGTGAAACATGCAGCTTTCAGTCTTTCTCCCTTGTTCTTTTTACTGCCAGATTTTAAGATTAACAAAAATCGTCCGTTAAGTAAATATTTAGCTTGCCACCCACATACAAAGGATAGAAAAATAAGGCTAAGTACCGCACACACATTCTAGGAGGGGAGGCAGCTATTAACTAGTGGTTTAGAGTGAGGGCTCAAGGCTTGAAGAGCAGGGTGCACCTAGCTTCCTTTACCACTTACCAGCTGCTGAGCAGCACGTTTACTATCTGCAAAATGGAGATAGTGCATTATGGGCTTGTGAGAATTAAGAGACTTCAGACCTGTGAAACTGTTAAGAACAGTGCCTGGTGCATAATGTTTTTAGAAAATGTTAGCTGATACTGTTAATATTATTTCATAAAACATGTCAATTTTCTCTGGGATTTCTCTTTTGACTTCCAAACTTAGTCCTAGAACCACCATCCTGTGGCTTGAAAGAGTGCCTTTAATCTGTCTGCAGTTTTGTGTATGACATGAAATGAGGCTTTAATTGATTGCTTCCAATTTCACAGCTTACCAGAGAAAAGACTCCATACAGACATGTAAACAATTGTAGTAACACTGTAATATATTAACTATATATTCAAAATATAAGGAAATATCCCTGATTTCCCTCTTTCACACTGCATATCTAATCCATTATCAGAGCTCTTCCTGAAGATTATATTTTGACTGTTACCACTTCCAAAGACCATTTCTGTTATAGTAAAAACCACTATCATCTTTCACCTAGACTATTTCAGGAAATCCCAGTGGCATAATGGTTAAGTCCTACAATGACTAACCAGAAGGTTGGCAGTTCGAATCTACCAGGCACTCCTTGGAATCTCAATGGGGCAGTTCTGCTCTGTCCTATAGGGTCCGCTGTGAGTTGGAATTGACTTGACAGCAGTGGGTTGTTAGACTATTTCAGTAGTCTCTTAACTAGGCTGCTTTTGACTCTATTCTTCCCCCCCCCCCCATTATGGCCAGTTCTCACAGTTAAAAAAATAAAAAAGTTGCCGTCAAGTCGATTCTGACTCATGGTGACCCCGTGTGTGCAGAGTAGAACGCCATTCCATAAGGTTTTCAAGACTGACCTTTCAGAATCAGCTCATTAGTCCTGTCTTTGAGGTGCTTCTGGGTGGGTCCAAACCACTAGCCTTTAAATTAGTAGCTGAGAGCACTTAACTTTGTGAGCCACCCAGGGAATAGCTGGAGGGATTATGTCACTCCCCCACCTAAAACCCTCTAGAGCTCCCCTACCACTTAAAATCCAAACTAGTTAGCATAACCCAGAAGGCCCAACATGAATTGACCTCTATTCTTCCTCTTTGATGTTATCTCCTTCCATTCTCTTTTTTAGTTCATTCTTTAGCTCTACTGACCTTTTTGCTGTTCCTCTGAAAACTGTCAAGGAAACTAAGCTTGATCGCAGATACGAAAAAGACGAGGGGATTTTATTTGATCAGAAGCTTGATAAGAGACACCAGTATGCTGTAACTGCTAAAAATGCAAGCTTAGGCTGCTTTAATACAAAAATAGTTCACGAATCACTGCTGATAATACTACAGTAGCTCAAGCTCAGTACTGGCAATGGCAAGCTCTCAATGTTCGTAGGATGAAGAAATTGGTCAAGCTACATTTATTATGTTCAGTGCTGTGTATCCATTCTTGTAAACAAAACCTGAGAGCTCCTTCTCGAGGACAGTCAGAATTATCAGGGAACTGAGATATTTAACACAGATACCCTGAGCGTTATCATCTATGGAAAACCAAAATTAGAACCTGTGGGTAGAAGTTCCAAGGGTGTACATAACAGCTCAATTTAAAGATGACTATAATTAGAGCTATCCAGTGCTGAAAAAGGCCTGTTTCACATAGTGGTTAGTACCCCAATATAGGAAATATTCAAAAAGGTCAAAGTTCTTGTTTTTAAGGCACTCACAACACAGAAGACATGTAATAGGTAACCGCTTACATAGGACTTTACCATATACCAAGCACTGTCCTAACAACCCTATAAGGTAATATCCTTTATTCCCATTTTATTTACTTTCTACAAGGTTATGAAAGCTTAAGTTACTTGCTCGATGTCAAGTGGCAGGTCTAGGATTTGAACCTAGATAGTCTGCACAGTCTGTGTTTTTGTATACTTCATTGTTAATAACAGACATATGGAGCGCTAGACAGATGAACTCTCAGGCTTATAGAAGGGTTTACAGTATTGGATAGAAGATTACATAAGGCTTTAAATGTCTGTAATTGAGTCATTTGGTCTTGTCACACAGCTAATTATCAGACCCTAATGTTTCTTTTCCTAGCCCCTTTCTTCGTTCCATTATAACAATTACTGGGA
The DNA here is from genome assembly GCF_024166365.1 of Elephas maximus indicus. Lineage (NCBI taxonomy): Eukaryota > Metazoa > Chordata > Mammalia > Proboscidea > Elephantidae > Elephas > Elephas maximus. Next base: position 169,454,634 of record NC_064821.1, on the reverse strand, counting down.
TATTCCCTGTCTTCATCCGCATTTAGTGTTTCTTCTAATTGTTCAAACATTGTTTTCTTCAAGGAAAGGCTTTAAACTTTTGTAATTGCTACCTACAGGGTGATACAGGCAACAAGGATCTTTCACACAGGGCAGCCAAGTCTTGCCCCGGTACCACCTCTTCCTGAATATGGAGGAAAAGTTCGCTTTGGGCTGATCCCTGAGGAATTCTTCCAGTTGCTTTATCCTAAAACCGGTGTCACAGGTGAGCATTTGTCCAGTCTTTGATAGCATGTTTGGATGGTATGGTCTGTATTCACCTAGGTTTTTAGTAGTCTCTTAACTCTTCCACGTAGTCCACAAAATATCAAGTCAGTGGTTTTTAAAAGGAAATTGTGGAGACGGTTCAATATGACCCTTGATTAGACTGTTCTAACTTGAACTAAATTTGGTTGGGATTTTAACTTAATTTTATAGCGTTGTTTCCATTTGTTGAGGAATGACATGGTCAAATTTAGTGAATGCCTACTATGTGCCAGGCACTGTTTTAGGCAGTGGGAATACAGTCTAAACTAAGTTAAGTGCCTGCCTTCATGGAACATACATTCTACTGTAGGATATAGAAAGTAAAGAAATGAGTAACTGTATAGTATACTGGCAGGTAATAGGAAAAGCTATGGATAAAAATAAAGTCAGATAAGACAGTAGAGACTATTTGTATACTTAAACATGAAAACAGAAATTGTACAATTTTTATCAGTTTTTCCCTCCTAATAGGTGTTTTTTTTTCTTTTTTTTTCTTCTGATAACAGTTTTATAATGCTATACGCTTTCATTTATGTTATTTAATCCTGTAACAGCCCTTTGAAGACATTTTTATTACCCAAAAAAACTAGAGAAGAATTTGCAGAGACATATTATCTCTTTAGTGGCTGAGCTGAACTTGAGCCCAGGTCCTCTGACTAAGTTTAGAGTTCTTCCTGCTACACATGTTGCCTTGTTATAGCCAAATATTGATATGACCATGGACCATTGGAAACCAATGGTTTTTTTTTCTTTTTTAACTCTGATATGACCTACAGTAGCATTTCCCTAACTGAAATTGCAAGGAACGTTAGTGTTTTCAGATCTCTGTAGGTGGTTAAAAAAAAAGTTACATATGATCGGCCCTTTTTGCAAATTCATGTTTAAAATTTAGATATTTATGGGAACTCTGTACTAACTGCACAATTTTTTCTGTAAACCTAAAATACTGATTTAGTTTTTACATTAAAGGCACTTTAAAAAGAACTGTTGAGACTTAATATGGGAAACTGGGTAAAATATATTTGAACCACTTTTATTCTGTTGATATATACTGACATCTTTGTTACAAGTCTTCTTCAGAAACACAGTAAAATACTGCCCTATAGGGCAGTTCTGTCCCCACCTAACATCTTGTGAGGCACAGAGGAAAATCCTAAAGGAATGTAAATCATGGTTTGTGTCTTTTCAGAACTCATGGCATGGTTAAAGAAAGCCATGTTTGAAACATTCTATTTAGGTGTTAGAAGTTGAGAGTTCTGGCACTTTAACTTTTCCTTTTATGTACATACTACTTTGTAGTTTTTTTTTTTTTTTGCTTATTTCCAGCATCAGGTTGTTATTAAATAAAAATAGACCAGGATGGATAAGATTTTATCTCGTACAATGTTCCCATTCAATAAATAGTATATTTTGCTGGGCATATGACTTAAGAAAGTAACCTGTCATCTTTGTGGAGTAGTTCCTGTTTGTTGGGCAGTTGTGCTATGCACTCTACTTATAGTAGTTCTCAATTTCATCAACCCCATTTTACAGATGAGAAACCGAGCTCAGAGATTATTTAATTGCTCTATTCCTAATAAGTTGCCGAGTCACAATGTTCATTTTCCCTGAGTCCAGACCCTTGTTCTTTCAACTCTGCCATACTGTTTAATTTAGTGTTTTGTTTTTGAATCTGATTATTTTAAATTGTTGCTTAACTTTGCCTTAACTAACCAAATGCAGCAACATCTGTTTTGTCCTTTTAGGCATAGCATATTCATTCAAAAAAGAACTTTTTTTTAGGACCCTACGTGCTTGGAACTGGGCTGATCTTGTATTTCCTGTCCAAAGAAATATATGTGATTACCTCAGAGACCGTCTCTGGCGCAGCACTAGCAGTGTTGGTCATCTATGCAGTTAAAAAATATGGTGCCGTTATTGGACAATTTGCCGATAAACTCAGTGAGGTAAGAACCATAAAGTCCTTTTGTCTTTTTTTCCTCCTGATTTTAGACTAGCAGAAACAGCAAGGCCTTCAAGTGTTATTTATGATATGAGTATTAGGGGAAAAGTATTTGACTATTAAAATTGTAAGTGTCGATGTTAGCTACTCATTTGAGGTAATTTTTTTTTAATCTACCAAACTTTCATCAGCCTTTCCATAGTTTTATCTATTCAAGAAGATATCACATAGCTAGAAGGGCTAGGCATCAGGCTGAAGCCCCACTAGAAACCTGGTGGGCAGTTCTTAACGGTCATTATTTGTATTTTTTTACCCAAGTCCTTAATTCCTTTTCGGCCTGGCTTGGTTGGTTTTAAATCCTGGCTTTTTTTTTTTTTTTTTTTTTGTCTCCTGGGAGACTTTAAGGATTTGTGCATTTGTCCTTAAACGTGTGTATATTTCTTTGTGGGTGTTTTTATAAATGAGGGATAAAATTTTGAGGAAGTATAAAATGAATATGTTTTTATTACTCGATGCTTTTACTGATCTTTGTTGTAAATATCATAATTGCAGGAAAAAATTGCCAGGCTAGAAGAATTTAAGCAGTCTTGCATCAAATACGCCGAGGATGGGATTGATTTCGAGAAGGAAAAGCAGGCAGTGGTTCAGAAACGCCATTACCTTTTTGATGTGCAGAGGGTAGGTTTCAGAAGTTCCTGAGGAGAATGAATTACTCATTTATACATTTAAAACAGAAATGTAGATTCTCTTTTTAAGGGTTGGTTGAATAGACTGAGCATATGCTATTTAGAAAAGTTAAGATTTGGGTGAGGGCTTGCTATTTAGACATCTAAGAACTGCCAAATGGAAAAGTAATTATTAATCTAAAATTAGAAACAGTAGAAGTTACAGAAGAACACCTTTTAGATCCACACAAAGGAAAATAATAAGTTATAACCAATAACTTGTTGCCATCTAGTCGAATCCAACTCATAGCCGCGACCCTACAGGAGAGAGTAGAACTGCCCCACAGGGTTTCCAAGGAGCAGCTGGTGGATTCAGACTGCTGACGTTTTGGTTAGTAGCTGAGCTCCTAACCACTGTGCTACTAGAGGTCCTAATAAGTTATAGTTGATTTTAAAATGGTATACTCTAAGAAAGGCCATAGGTGAAATACAGCTTGCTATAAACAACAAACTCGATTTAAGAAAACCTGATATCTTAGATTCCAGATTCACAAAGCAGACAAATTCAGATACTAATAGAGCTTTTCACCATGATCACAGCATAATTAGTTGTAAAATATTGAGTTTCAAAACAAAAGGAATATATTCAATTATCCTGTCATTATTTATTTTGAGACTGCTACTTTATATGCCTGATATTTAAAGTGAGATATCCTTATATTAGAATTATAGGAGCACCTATGAAAAGAGAAATGAGATACTAAGGGAGAGTAGGTATCTGAAATATTAAGAATCTGGGGCAGTATTTCTGTGTGGCCTCTGTACCACTTGCATCAGAATCAGCTTGGGTACAGTTTTTGGACCCATGCAAAGACCTTTGGAATCAGAACCTCTGATGGGGGCTATCCAAGGGCCTATGTTGTTTTAACAGGATGCTTAAAGGTTCTTAAGTGCATGCATGTTTCAAATTTTCAGAATATTTAAAAATCTCTTTTATTACGTATTCATTTAGGTTACGGCGAGAGAATGATACATACACACACACACGTTCTGGCCTTTCTTTTTTTTTAACCAAATTGGAAGATGTAGCTTTCTCATAAACATCAAATAATAGTTGTTTAACTTTTTATTTATTTAAGAAATATTTTTTTAACGGGTATTTATTGAGCTTCCTCCAGTGTGTCCAACTGATCAATGCAGGGTCCTGGGAACATAGCAGAAACAGTCCCTACTACATTGGCCTACTTTCTAGATAAGGAGAATGGAAAATAATTGAGCAGATGTATGTATCAGATGGTAATAAATGCTCTGTAGAACAATAAGGTAGTGTTAAAAGAAAAGAGTTTGCCAAAGGAGGGAATTATTTTTATAGGGCAGTTAGAGTATTTGAGCAGAGACTGGAAAGAAGCGATAGAGCGAGCTATGTGGATTTCTGAGAAAAAGTGTTCCAGGCAGAGAGAACAGTTGTAAGGACTATAAACCTGAAAGCTTACCTGGTATAGTCAAGGAGAACAAGGCCAACATAGCTGACGTAGTCCGAGTGGGGGAAGAATAAAAGGAAGAGAGGTAGCAGGCTTCCCAGGATGCAGATCGTGTGAGGCCGTAGCTGGCTTTTGTAAGGACTTTGGCTCTGACTTGTACCGAGGGGGAAAGCCACGGGAGGCTTTTAAGCAGAGGAGTGAGATGATCTCTAGAAGGAGCATCCCGTTGAGATGAGCTTTCATTTTTGTAGGCGTCGCTTTGAGGCGACCATCTGTTAGCCAAGTAGAAGTGTTAAATAGGCCACCGGATAATAACTCTGGAGTTGATGGGGAGAATTCCAAGTTGGAGCTAGTAATTTTGGACTCATGAGCTTACAAGTGGCATGTAAAAGCCGTGAGGCTGGAACACCAGGAAAACAGGCAAAAGCTGGGACTATTTCAGTTTATGCTTGCCCTACTAGTGGTTGAGTAATAAAGGGCCTCAGAGTTCCCTATAGGATTTAGCAACATGGAGGTTGGGGCCATTTTAGTGGAGTGATTAGAGTAGGTTGAAGAGAAAATAAGAGGGAGGAAGTTGAAATCAGTATGTTGTTGTTGTTGTTGTTAGGTGCCGTTGAGTCAGTTCCAACTCATAGCGACCCTGTGCACAACAGAATGAAACACTGCCCCGTCCTCCCCATCCTTACAATCATGCTTGAGCTCATTGTTGCAGCCACTGTGTCAATTCACCTCATTGAGGGTCTTCCTCTTTCCCGCTGACCCTGTACTTTGCCAAGCATGATGTCCTTTTCCAGGGACTGATCCCTCCTGACAACACTTCCAAAGTATGTAAGATGCAGTCTCGCCATCCTTGCTTCTAAGGAGCAGTCTGGTTGTACTTCCTCCCAGACAGATTTGTTTGTTCTTTTGGCAGTCCATGTTATATTCAATATTCATTTCCCAGTTCTCACGTGCATATGATGGGATTGAGTGGGTGAGGCGTACCTTACTCTTCAAGGTGACATCTTTGCTTTTCAACACTTTAAAGGGGTCCTTTGCAGCAGATTTACACAATGCAATGCATCTTTTGATTTCTTGACTGCTGCTTCTATGGGTCCAAATAAAATGAAATCCTTGACAACTTCAATCTTTTCTGCGTTTATCATGATGTTGCTCATTGGTATAGACAGCTCTATCGAGGAGTTTCATTATAATTGTGAGCAGAGAAAGTAGCCAGTAGATAAGAAGAAGAGAATGTAGGAATCAAGAGATTTTTTTTTAAAAGATGGAAATTACAATGACATGGAACATCTGATAGAAGTTAGTAGAGAGAGAAAAAGATTATATAGCAAAGAGGAAAAAAAACTATTGGAGTGTTGTCCCTGAATAGACCATCAGGCCTGGAATCTAATGCACAGGTGGAGGAGTTGGCTTCAGGAGCATAGATGGTTCAGCCATAGTTACAGAAAGGCAAGATATATGGGTACGAATTCAGGTAGATTGGTTTATGTGGCGTTTCTTATTGCTTACTTTTTCTCAATGATATAGGAAGCAAGGTCATTCAGTGACAGTGAAGGTAGTCAAGAAGATCTTAGAGGTTTGAGGAGAAAGCATGAAATAATCATCTGGAAGAGCCAAAGAGTGAATGAACGAAAATGTATTGAGCAGTACTAAGGACCTACTTGAGGTTAATATCTCAAGCCATCATATTTAATGGGCAGACTTATAAGCATTGTCATTAAAGACAAGAACATAGTAATAGCCCTATCACCATCATTAATTCAATATTATTCTGGAAGTAGTAGCTAATGTAATTACAGAAGAGAAAAAAAAGTATAAACATTAGAAAAGAAAAGGTGAAGTTATCCTTATTTACAGATTACCTAATTGTATACCCGGAAAATCTAAAACAATCAATGTAAGTCTTAACACAATAAGCAAATTCAATAAGGTGTCAAGGTACAAATATGTAATAAACAAAATCAGTAGATTCTGTATACAAACAGTAGTATACAAACCGTATACTGTGTTAGTAGTATATAAATGGCAATCAGAAAATACACTAGAAGACGACGTACCATGTAAGAAAAGATGCCTAGGTATAAACTGAACTGGAGATGTACAGTCTCTGTGTTTTGAAAAATGTAAACTGCTCATGAGGTGCAAAGGTCTAAGAACCTTCTTCTTAAATTGGTAAAGTTGGTATTATAAAGATGTCAGTTCTCTGTATTTGTATCTGTAAATGTAACATGTTCATAGAAAAAATACTAATAGGAATTGGGTTGGGGGTCAGGTGGAATTTAGACAAACCCAAAGCCTGATGCCATTGAGTCAGTTCTGACTCACAGCGACCCTATAGGAAAGAGTAGAACTGCCCCATAGGGTTTCCAAGGAGCAGCTGGTGGATTGAAACTTCTGGCCTTTTGGTTAGCAGCCAAGCTCTTAACCACTGTGCTACCAGGGCCCTGACCAATTAAAAGGAACTTAAAATAGTATAATACAGCATATAAATAGAAGTCAAGTTGACAGAGCAAATGAAAGGGTCTAGAGATAGACCTAAATACATTTAAAAACAACAGTTGCTGTCAAGTCAATTATAACTCATGGCGACCTCATGTGTGTCAGAGTAGAACTATGCTCCATAGGATTTTCAGTGGCTGATTTTTCTGAGGCAGATCTCCAGGAGCCTCTGGGCAGACTCGAGCCTCTAACCTTTTGGTTAGCAACCAAGTGTATTAACCATCTGTACTGCAAAAGAATTTTATTTAGATAGATGGAATTTTCATCTTAGAGGGGGAAGGATGGATTATTTAATACATAGTACAGACAAATGAAGCCCTGGTGGTGCAGTGGTTAAGACCTCAGCTGTTACCCAGAAGGTCGGCTGTTCAAATCCACCAGCCACTCCTTGGAAACCCTATGGGGGAGTTCTGCTCTGTCCTATAGGGTTGCTGCAAGTCAGAATTGACTTGATAGCATCGGGGGTTTTATAGAGATAAATGACTAGATCTGTGGATATAAAATTGATTTCCTGACTTTCGCTTCATGTCAGTAAATTTAAGCTGAAGTAAAGAACTTTAAATAAAAAAATGAAACCATAAGAGAAAAACAGAACAATTAAAATTTTTAAATATTTTTAGAATTGGGAAAGCCTTCTAATAAAAACAAAATCCAGAATCTTTAAGAGGAAAGATTGTTAAATTGATCTCATGTAAATTTAAATTTTGTACATGTAAAAAATACCATAAACAGTTAAAAGACAGCCGACAAACTGGGAATAATTCACGCATTCCATGTGGCAAAAAGGGGTAGTTACCTTAATGTAAAAGATTTTACAAATCAGTAGGAGCAACTGGCATCCCAGTGGAAAAATAGGCAAAAAATACAGACAGTTCATAGAGAAAAAAGTAGCTACAGCTTTCTTTTAAATATGTAAATTTGCTCCTTAGATAATCGTGACAAAATTGATGCGATTGTTTTTTTCATGTATCAGATTAGCAAGGGTTTGGAGAAACAGGTATTCATGTTGCTCGTAGCAGAATAAATTGCACAACATCTCTGTGAAACTGAGGAGTGTTTATCACAACTTAAAATGTAATGCCCTCTTGATCTTTAAGAGCATGGGCTCTGTAGCCTGAGTGCCTGCATATTCAGATCCGGCTTCACAGTTTATTAGCTTGTAACCTTGGGCAATTTCCTTGACTTCTCTGCTTTAGTTCTCTTGTTATAAAATAGGTATGATAATAGTAACTACCCTGTGGTGGTGGTGTAAAATTGAATTGACATAGTACGAGGAGTTTAGAAATAGTAGATACTCAACATATGTTACCTAGTATTTGACTCAGCAGGTATTCACACACAAGTGCAAAGATACATACAATGATGTATCGCAGCATTGTTTGTATTTAAAATAAAGAGGAAGCAACCTAGTCTAGAGCTTGGTTAAATTTTGAAACATGAATACAGTGGAATCCAGTGTAACTTTAAAAGTGTAAGTGGATCTGTCTCTACTAATCAGAAATAAAAGTGATGGATATGTGTACATATGTATAGATCTTATTCATTAAATATTTCTGGGAGGAAGGAAAAAATGCAGCAAGATGGTAATAATGTAGCCTGTAAGGGCCTAGGGGAAACTTACTGTTTACTGCATAAATTTTTACATACAGTTTTATCACATGCTGTTACAATTCTTTTTACCAGTACATGTGTTACCTATTCATACACACACATACCCATTGCCATCGAGTTGATTCCGACTCACAGCAACCCTACAGGACGGAGTAGAACTGCCCGATAGAGTTTCCGAGGAGCGCCTGGCGGGTTCGAACCGCAGGCCTCTTGGTTAGCAGCTGTAGCACTTAACCACTACGCCACCAGGGTTTCCTACCTATTCATAGCAAATGAAATAATTTTGTGTAAAATATGAGAGAGTGTGGAACGTTCTAACTGGCAGAATCCTCAGAGCAGAAGGGATCCTTCACGTATGCGAACAATATCTATCCTTTCTTAATTTTACACCAGAATAACATTGCTATGGCCTTTGAGGTTGCTTACCGGGAACGGCTGCACACAGTATACAGGGAGGTAAAGAATCGCCTGGACTATCACATCTCTGTGCAGAATATGATGCGTCGAAAGGAACAAGAGCACATGATAAACTGGTTGGAGAAGAAGGTGGTGCAGAGTATCTCTGCACAGCAGGTACGTGAAGCCTGTAACTTCTGTAGTTGTACTGATACTTCTCTGAAAAGCCTCTAGCAAAGAGGCTTTAGCGTAGAAACAGCAAGTGACCCTGCTGTCTGTTCATTTTCCTGGAACATGGTAAGCTAGCAGATGCCACACAACTACCATGGTGGCTTTCCTCCTTCCTCCAAGTTTGGTTACAAAGGTCCCCTCACGTCATAGGTCAGAAACAGTGGAAAGATCATTGAGAGCATTGGTTGTGGGAGACCTGTGTTCAAGTTCAATATTAGGGTAACATTAGTCAACGTATTTAATTTCTCTGTAAAACACAGAGACTGGACAAAGCTATTTCTAAGCTCATTCTGTTTCCTACTTCCATGATTTTCATTCCATTTCCTCTTCCCTCCCCACGTATATAGAATATTTAAACGTTTTTGATCATTTTTCCACATAATCATACCAAAACCAAACCCATTGTCATCAAGTCGATTCTGACTCACAGCGACCCTATAGGACAGAGTATAACTGCCCCATAGGGTTTTGAAGGGGTAGCTGGTGGATTCGAACTGCTAGCCTTTTGGTTAGCAGCTGAGCTCTTAACCACTGCGCCAGCAGGGCTCCCATAATCATACAGAACTGGAAAAACTGGATCTATTAAAGCTTGGTGTATTGTTTTTATTTACTTTTTTAAAAATAAATCCTCTTTTACATAAAAAATAAACGTGCTTATTTGAGAAACTTGGAAAATAAAAGTATAGAGAAGAGGCTAAAATTTCTATACTTTCTAACATTTCAGTCTTACTAGTGTTGGGTTGCTCTTTTTCAAGTAGCTACGAGCTGTGCAAGCCAACATCAGTGGTAAATGGTGCCAGAAATACCTGCCCTCAAACTATACAGATTTCACTTTTAAAAGTATGAGCCAGAGCATTTTAATTAATCCCCTGAATTGTTTAAAATAGATTGCATCTCTCCTGTATTAAATAAACAACTTTATTTCTAAATCTTCTAGTAGTTTATCATATTAAATCAGGACTTTATCTTGAGATTCGGTCCTGTAGGAGATACCCATTAGAATTATGGTGTCTATACCTTTCATGTTTTGGTAAGGTCTAACCAGCTTTCTCTTTCCTTGGTCATAGGAAAAGGAGACAATTGCCAAGTGCATTGAAGATCTAAAGCTGCTCGCAAAGAAGGCTCAGGCACAGCCAGTTATGTAAATATATCTGTCCCAATTGAGACAGCTAGAAACAGTCGACTAAATGGAAAATAGTCTATGTGACAAAATCGTTCTTTGTATGTTACTGCCTACTGAAGTTACAGTTTATCTTAACTAAAAATGAAGTTAGAGTTTGATATACTGAGAGAATAAAACACAATCGTTGGCCAGTATGGTGTTCTTCATTATTCTTGCTCTGTATTTTGAGTTGTTCCATGATCACTTTGAATAAGCAAATTTGTTTTTAATGAAGTTTGGTGCCTGACTAAAGGTTATCAGATTATAGTTTAAATTTGTAATTGACTACTATCTGGCAATAAAGTGACAACTGAAACAAGGCTTTTCAAATTGCATAATTTTCTGAAATATTACTTCAGTTATATTTGTTACATGGGTAAAAAAGGCGTCATTGGATGCCTGGTTTAAGTGACCATTCAGTGGTGAGCTATCTGTGGCTGATAGGTTATGAGAATTTTAAGTTTTTTCTTTAAATAATTAAAATATATATCAAATCATATCATTGACTTAAAAATATTTTTAGTAGTATATCTGTAGAAAATATGGACCCAATGTGTCATAAAGTCATTCTTAACTACCTAGCAGATAAATCAGAAAATTCCACCCTTCTGTAGGTTTGTCCTCACTTAATTTTTCCATACTTATATAAGGATTTACTTGTCCACAAATGAACAACTTTCACAAATTAAATATTTGAAAATATGTACCATATGGGGCTACTATTTTCATTGTACCAGTCAGGGCTTGATCAGAAAAGCAGAACCACTGAGATACGTATTTGTTTATGAAAGAGTTTCTAAAGGCATTTGTGGAAGCTGATTAAGCAGTCTCTGAAGGGCTGTTGTCTCTTTTTTTGATGGTAGAGCTTGAGGTCCACAGGGCAGACAGTTGAGAAGGGAAGGTGGATGTTAAGTGAGAGAAAGCAGGAATGGGCTAGAAGCCACGAGCACAGACTAAAACCCTATGTCATTTTTATTACCTCTGATAGTGTGGTTGTCTGGCATAAGCTGGGCCAATAATCACATATACCTGGTCCAGAAGTTAGAGAAGCTGAAAAAAGATCGAGGGAAATGTTGAGAGGTTGCAGGCCCTGCTGCTGCATCACATAAACAAGGTGAGCCAACAGGTCAGCAACAACAGGTCTGAACCACAGGTAGCTGCTGGCTTCTCATCTGCCCTTAAAATCTTACACAAGAATCTCTTCTGGCCCACCCTAACCAAAAGCATTCAGGGAAGAGAATTCTGGGAAAAGTAGTTTAGCCTAGCCAGTTTGACACATTATAAACCACCACAGTAACTATCAATAAACGTTGACCTGAATGAATAAAAAATTCCAATCCTAGGAAGTCAATGAAAACATCCGATGAAACTGAATGAGTAGAAAAGTGACAGGTCAGAAAAGAAATGTCTGAACTGGCAATTGAAAGAGTAAGTTAGCTAAGAGCATGAGATCTGAATCCAGGAAGACGGAGCAGTGTTTGTGATCGTAGAGAGGTTTATGTAGGAGATTGTGACTTACTAAAAGGCTTCTCAACTTAAGGTAGAGTAAATGCCATGCTTGTAAGTTGGATTTTGTTCTGAGGGCAGAGGGCAGCCACTGAAAGGTTTTAAGCAGAGAATTGATGATTAGATCTTTGTTTTAGAAAAATCACTGCAACAATACAGAGGATGGTTTGCAGAGAGGCAAGGCCAGTTAGGCTGTTCTATTATTCTAGCAAAGAGGCATAACAAAACCTGTTGCCATCCAGTTACTTCCAACTCAGTGACCTTATAGAGGCATTAACCCAGCAATTAAAGACACTGGCAGCGTAGATGGAAGGGAAGAAGTTGAGAAATATGAAAGGCTACATCAGTAGGACTTGTGTGGGGAGAATGGAAGAAGTGAAGCATCAAGTCGAGTCACAGCTTGCTTAAGAGTATGGAGGGGAAGATACTATCCACTATGATTTCAAGTGCAGAGAAAATATATGTTTCAGGATAAAGGGAATTTAATTGGGGTTATGTTGAATTTTAAGTACCTGACTGACATCCCACTGGAGGTGCACAATTAGATGGATTGGGTCTGGAGCTTTGAAGAGGCTTAGGAGACGCTAGTGTTGAGCCAGTCGGTAATTAAAGTTGTTGAAGTAGACATGACAGTCCCGCAGAGTGTACAGAATGAGAGAATAGGGCTAAGTGTATAGTCATGGAAGAATATGACCTAAAACCTTTCAGTGTTTGAGGAAAGGCAGAGAGAGGATTCAGCAAAAGAGGAATGGCCAATCATTGGAGGAAAACCAGGAGAGAGTTAAAAAAAACACTGCCGTCGAGTCAATTCCGACTCATAGCAACTGTTTTAGTCACCTAGTGCTGCGATAACAGAAATACCACAGGTGGATGGCTTTAACAAAGAGAAATTTATTTTCTCACAGTCTAGTGGGTTACAAGTCCAAATTCAGGTTGTCGGCTCCAGGGGAAGGCTTTCTCTCTGTCGTCTCTGGAGGAAGGTCCTTGTCTTCAATCTTCCCCTGGAGAGGAGCTTCTCAGGCACAGGAACCCTATGTCCAAAGGACACCCAGTGCTCCTGGTGTTGCTTTCTTGGTGGTATGAGGTCCCCAACTCTCTGCTAGCTTCCCTTTCCTTTTATCTTGGAAACCCTGGTGGTGTAGTGGTTGAGTGCTATGCTAACCAAAAGGTGAGCAGTTTGAATCCACCAGATGCTCCTTGGAAACTGTGTGGGACAGTTCTACTATGTCCTGTAGGGTCGCTATGAGTTGGAATCGACTGACAGGAACAGGTTTGGTTTTGGTTGGTTCTTGAGAGAGAATAGGTGGTGTGGACCCCACCCCAGGGAAACTCCCTTTACACTGGATCAGGGAGGTAACCTGAGTAAGGGTGGTGTTACAATCCCACCCTAATCCTTTTAACGTAAAATCACACAATGGAGGACAACCACAGAACATTGGGAATCATGGCCTAGCCAAACTGATATACACGTTTTGTGGGGGGAACACAATTCAATCCATGACAGTGTCCATAGTAGTTTGGAAGTCTTTTATGGCCTTTGTTAGCGTAGTTTGGGTTGAATGGCAGGGACAGAAGATAGATTGCTGTAGGGTAAAGGATTGAAAGGCAAGTGAAGAAATAGACGTTAAGTAGACTTGTTTCCAGATTATTCACCCCAGTAAATGTGGAATGGTAACTAAAGGGAGGCAAAAGTTGGCACAGGCGAGAATTGTAAAATGAGAGAGACTCGGATGTATAATAGCTGTGAAGAAAACGCCAACAGAAGGAAGAAGAGGATGAAAAGATAACAGGGATGATGTAGCAAAATCCCTATGTGGGAGAATGATATTCAGAGAACAGGTGGAGGAATTAGCCTTCAACAAAGGAAAACTTCCACTGAAACTGGAAAGGTAAGGATGGACCTTGAAACGATGAAGGTTTTCAGTAGGGGAACAGGAATTTCACTTAAAAATTATTTATACAAAGCATACCACGTGTTAAGACACTGCTAGGAACTAGGTGAGAAAGACAAAATGGTATCTGTCCACAGAGCTTACAGTCTAACAATCTAGACACTGAACAATATGTAATCCTGAGGGTGCTGTTGTGTGCCATTGAGTTGATTCCGAGTTATAGCGACCCTGTAGGACAGTAGAATTGTCTCATAGGCTTTCCTAGGCTGAAATCTTTATGGGAGCAGATTGCCAGGTCTTTTCTCCAGCAGAGTGGCTGGTGGGTTTGAGCCTCTGACCTTGTGGTTAGCAACTGAGTGCTTAACCATTGTGCCACCAGGGCTCCTAGTAGGGTTCTAGGAGCACATATAATAAGGGAACTTTAATATAGGGGATCATGAAAAGTGTCTAGAACAAATTAAACTGATACCTGAAGGATAGAGCGATCAGCAGGCAGAGGGAGCAGCTCACGTACAGAGCCTTTGGAGGAAAGACAATGGCACCTTGAAAAACAACTCTAGTATGACTAGAAGAAGCCTTGGTGGTGCAACGGGTCAGCGCTTGGCTACTAACCAAAAGGTTGGCAGTTTAAACCCACCCAGTGGCTCTGCGGGAGAAAGACCCGGCAGACAGTCTGCTTACATAAAGACTGCAGCCAAAAAAACCCTGTGAAGAGACAGCTCTGTTCTGTCACATGGAGTCGCTATGAGTCAAAAATAGACTCAGTGGCACTTAACAACAACAGCAACAGTATGACCAGAGCATAGAAAGAGAAGGGGAGAGTGGCAGGAGATAACACTGGAGAAGTAGATGGTCCAGATTATGCAGGTTTATTCTCACTATGTTAAAGAATTTCATATTCTTTAAAAGAATGGGAAGCCAATTAAGATTTTAAGCAGAGCAAAGTATGAATAATGGGTTAGGACGGAGGTTGGCATTTTTTCTCTAAAGGGCTAGATTGTAATAGTTTAGATTTTATAGACCACATATAGTCTCTGTCTCATAAATTCTTCTGTGTTTGTTTTTACAGCTCTTTGACCCCTGGAAGACAGTAAGAATGGATGGGGAGACCAGTTAGAAGTTATTACAGTAGTTTAGGTAGAAGCTGATGGTGACTTGGGCAAGGATGGTGATAATAAGAAAAAGAAGTAGATTTGATAATACATTTTAGAATTTGAATTGACAAATTTGCTTCTTAGGTGAAGGGGGTATTCTATTGAGGGAAGTGTATAAGTCGCCTCCCAGGTATCTGACTTTGTGGTGATGCTGTTAAGTGAGATAGAGAATAGATTGGAGAAGCAGTTTTTAAGGAAGAAGGTACTGAGTTCAGTTTTACTGAATATGAATTGACAGATGTCCACGTGAAGACATGTAGGAAGTTAGCTTAAACCCTGATAAGAAGATATGACTAGAAATACAAATTAAGACATCAGTAGCATATGGATAGTAAGTTCGGTCCTGGGAGTGGAAGAAATAACCTAGGAAAGTAGCACAGCTCAGTACGGTGTCTCAGACAGGAGATGAAGGAGATCAAACAGGCAAGGGACACTGATGAGGAAAGGCCACACCATGCAGAAGAGAGACGGATTGTGGACATTGCTGATTGACCATCACGGATCAGGTGGTAACTCCAATTGCAACTGTTGTTCTACATGCTGCAATTCAAAATATTTGTCTTGCATGCAGCTGTTTTAGCAAATGCTTTTGCTATACACAAAGCAGCAAAGGCCGTGGTTTCACCTGTCAGGTGCAGCACATCCCCTTCATTACCTCACTTCAGGTCTATATCACCTCTCTCCTTGGAAGCTCTATGGGGCAGTTCTTTTCTGTCCTACAGGGTCGCTATGAGTCACAATTGACTCGACGGCACTGGGTATCACCTTTCTAATTCTCTGTCATAATCCAATTTCCAGAAACCTTGATCATGTGGCCATCACCCAGGGCATCATTCTGGTCCACTACCTTAAAGATATCATAATGACTGGGCCTGATGAGAAGAAAGTAACAAATACTATATAGATGCCTTAGTAAGATCTAGGTATGACTATGAAAATTCAGAGGGCTGGCACTTCAGGGAAGTTTCCAGTAATCTGGAGCATGTGAAAGACAAGTTGCTTCACTTCGCACCACCTACCTTAAGAAAGCATCCCAGTATTTAGTGGGCCTCTTAGATTTTGGAGGCAACATATACGCTATATTTGAATATGCCGATCTGACCCATTTACTGAATAACCAACCCATAAGGCTGCCAGCTTTCAGTAAATCCTAGAACAAGAATAAGATCTAAAACTAATTTAGACTACAGTGCAATCTGCTCTAACACCTGAACCTTATTAGCCAGCTGTATTGGGTTGAGTAAACTGGAACCCATGGCTATGGAGTTGATTCTGACTATAGTGGCCCTGTAGGACAGAGTAGAATTCCCCCTAGGGTTTCCAAGGCTGTAATCTTTACAGAAGCCAACTGCCACCTCTTTCTCCCATGAAGCAGCTGGTGGGTTTGAGCCACTGACCTTTCAGTTAGCAGCCATGTGCTTAACCACTGCACCACCAGGGTTTGTTGTTTGTTGCTGCCAAGTGGGTTCCAACTCAGCAACCCTATGTACAATAGAACAAAACCTGCCCAGTCCTGGGCCATCCTCACAATCAGTAAAATATTGCTGACGTTCTCCTTACTGGGTTCAATGGTGTCCCACAAAAATTCATGTCCCCCCAGAACCTGAGAATGCAATCTTATTTGGAAAAAGGATGTTTTCACATCCTATTTAACCTCAGGGAAACCTGGTGGCGTAGCGATTAAGTGCTACAGCTGCTAACCAAGAGGTCGGCAGTTCAAATCCGCCAGGTGCTCCTTGGAAACTCTATGCGGCAGTTCTACTCTGTCCTATAGGGTTGCTATGAGTCGGAATTGACTCAATGGCAGTGGGTTTGGTTTTATTTGCTTTTATTTAACCTCAAGTTAAGATGAGGTCATACTGGATTAAGGTGGAACCTAAATCTAACATGACTAATACCCTTATGTTTCTTGTTAGGTGTCATCGAGTCGGTTCTGACTCATAGCAACTCTATGTACCACAGAAGGAAACACTGCTGAGTCCTGTGCCATGCTTACTGTCGTTGTTATGCTTGAGCCCATTGTTGCAGCCACTATGTCAACCCATCTCATTGAGGTCTTCCTCTTCTCCACTGACCCTGTACTTTACCAAGCATGATGTCCTCCAGGGACTGATTCCTCCTGACAGCATGTCCAAACTATGTAAGACAGATCTCGCCATCCTTGCCTCTGTGGAACATTCTGGTTGTACTTCTTCTAAGACAGATGTGTTCGTTCTTTTGGCAGGCCATGATATATTCGATATTCTTCACCAACACGACAATTTGAAGGTGTCAACTCTTCTTTGGTCTTCCTTATTCATTGTCAAGCTTTCGCATGAATATGATGCTATTGGAAATACTATGGCTTGGATCAGGATCACCTTAGTCTTCAAGGTGACATTTTTGCTTTTCAACACTTTAAAGAGGTCCTTTGCAGCAGATTTGCCCAAGTCGATGCATCTTTTGATTCCTTGACTGCTGTTTCCATGGGTTTTGATTGTGGATCCAGGTAACATGAAATCCTTGACAAATTTGATCTTTTCTCTTTATCGTGATGTAGCTTATGGGTCCAGTTGTGAGGATTTTTGTTTTCTTTATGTTGAGCTGCAATCCATACTGAAGGCTGTGGTCTTTGATCTTCATTAATAAGTGCTTCAAGCCCTCTTCACTTTCAGCAAGCAAGGTTATGTCATCTGCATAATGCAGGTTGTTAATGAGTCTTTCTCCAATCCTGAGACCCCATTCTTCATACGGTCCAGCTTCTCGGATTATTTGCTCAGCATACAGATTGAATAGGTGTGGTGAAAGGATACTACCCTGATGCATACCTTTCCTGACTTTAAACCACTCAGTATCCCCTCGTTCTGTCTGAACAGCTGCCTCTTGATCTATGTACAGGTTCCTCATGAGCACAATTAAGTGTTCTGGATTCCCATTCTTTGCAGTGTTATCCATAGTTTGTTATGATCCACACAGTCAAATGCCTTTGCATAGTCAATGAAGCACAGGTAAACATCCTTCCGGCATTCTTTGCTTTCAGCCGGGATCCATCTGACATCAGCAATGATATCCCTGGTTCCACATCCTCCTCTGAATCCAGCTTGAATTTCTGGCAGTTCCCCACTGATATAGTGCTGCAGCCGCTTTTGAATGATCTTCAGCAAAATTTTACTTGCGTGTGATATTAATGATACTGTTTAGTAATTTCCGCATTCATTTGGATCACCTTTCTTGGGAACAGGCATAAACATGGATCTCTTCCAGTCAGTTGGCCAGGTAGCTGTCTTCCAATTTTCTTGGCATAGATGAGTAAGCACTTCCAGCGCTGCATGAGTTTGTTGAAACATCTCAGTTGATATTCCATAAATTCCTGGAGTCTTGTTCTTCACCAGTGCCTTCAGCACAGCTTGGACTTCCTCCCTCAGCACCATCAATTCCTACCTCTTGAAATGGTTGAATGTCAACTAATTATTTTTGGTATAACGACTCTGTGTATTCCTTCCATCTTCTTTTGATGCTTCCAGCATCGTTTAATATTTTCCCCATAGAATCCTCCACTATTGCAACTCAAGGCTTAAATTTTTTCTTCACTTCTTTCAGCTTGAGAAACGCTGAGCATGTTTTTCCCTTTTGGTTTTCTATCTCCACCTCTTTGCACATGTCGTTATAATACTTTACTTTGTCTTCTCGAGCCACGCTTTGAAATCTTCAGTTCTTTTACTTCGTCATTTCGTCCTTTTGCTTTAGCTGCTCGATGTTCAAGAGTAAGTTTCAGAGTCTCCTTTGACATCCATCTTGGTCTTTCCTTTCTTTCCTGTCTTTTCAATGACCTCTTGCTTTCTTCATGTATGATGTGCTTGATGTCATTCCACAACTTGTCTGGTCTTCGATCATTAGTGTTCAACGCGTCAGATCTATTCTTTAGATGGTCTCTAAATTCAGGTGGGATATACTCAAGGTTATATTTTGGCTCTCGTGGACTTGCTCTGATTTTCTTCAGTTTCAACTTGAACGTGCATAGGAGCAATTGATGGTCTGTTCCACAGTCAGCCCCTGGCCTTGTTCTGACTGATGATGTTGAACTTTTCCATCGTCTCTTTTCACAGGTGTAGTCAATTTGATTCCTGTGTATTCCACCTGGCAAGGTTAGTCACCGTTTATTTTGGTAAAAAAAGGTATTTGCCATGAAGAAGTTGTTGGTGTTGCAAAATTCTATCATTTGATCTTCAGCATTATTTCTATCACCAAGGCTGTATTTTCCAACTATCGATCCTTCTTCGTTCCCAACTTTTGCATTCCAATCACCAGTAATTATCAATGCATCCTAATTGCAAGTTCTATCAAATTCAGACTGCAGAAGCTGATAAAAATCTTCAATTTCTTCATTTTTGGCCTTAGTGGTTCGTGCATAAATTTGCATGGTAGTTATATTAACTGGTCTTCCTTGTAGGCATATGAATATTATCCTATCACCGACAGCGTTGTACTTCAGGATAGATCTTGAAATGTTTTCTTTTTGACGATGAATGCAACACCATTCCTCTTCAAGTTGTCATTCCCGGCATAGTAAGACTATATGATTGTCCAGTTCAAAATGGCCAATACCAGTCCATTTCAGCTCACTAATGCCTAGGATATAGATGTTTGTGTGTTCCATTTTGTTTTTGATGATTTCCAATTTTCCTAGGTTCATACTTCATACATTCCACCTTCCGATTATTAATGGATGTTTGCAGCTGTTTCTTCTCATTTTGAGTCATGCCACATCAGCAAATGAAGGTCCTGAAAGCTTTACCCCATCCACGTCATTAAGGTCGACTCTTCCGCAGTCGTCTTTTGAGTGCCTTCCAAACTGGGGGGCTCATCTTCCAGCACTATATCAGACAATGTTCTGCTGCTACTCATAAGGTTTTCACTGGCTAATGCTTTTCAGAAGTAGACTGCCGGGTCCTTCTTCCTAGTCTGTCTTAGTCTGGAAGTTCAGCTGAAACCTGTCCTCCATGGGTGACTCTGCTGGTATCTGAATGCCAGTGGTATAGCACCCAGCATCACAGCAACATGCAAGCCCCCACAGTATGACAAACTGGCAGACATGTGGGGGAATTCCGTTATAAGAAGAGGGAAATTTGGACACAGAGACACAGACATTGGGAAGAAGACCATGTGAAGGTGTTGCACAAGCCAAGCAATGCCAAGGATTGCTGGTAACCCCCAGAAACTAGGAAAGGGATATTGGACAGTTTCTTTCTCAGAACCTCCAGAAGGTACCAGGACTATTAACACCTTGCTTCTGAATTTCTAACCTTCAAAACTGTGAGAGAATAAAATTCTCTTGTTTTAAGCCACCCAGTTGGTGGTGATTTGTTAGGGACATAAATAACCAGCAAATCTAATGGTGTTCAAAGTGTCTGGGACTGATAGAGATGACATAAGGAGCCTCTAGCAAACCTTGATAGGAGAATCACAGCACAGAGCCCCAAGGATTTTAGAGCAATGCCATGACCTCTTCCGCAGATTCTCCTCTCAAAAAATAGCTCCTGGCTTCTTACTAACACCTGACCATTGGACTCAAAGTGACCATGCAATCTGAGCTACCCATCATGAATTGGTTGGGGTCTGATCTACAAAGCCATAAAGTGGGCGTACAGCAGCATCCGCTGTCAAGTGGAAGTGATATTATTTGTGAATGGGTTTAAGCAGTTTCTGACGGCAAATGTAAGTTGTATACATAAATGATTCAAATTCCTCTGGAGCCTATTTCTGCTGCATTGACACCACCCCCTCGGTCCATACCTGCGGCCACACAGAAGCGGCTTATAACTAGTTGGCTAAGGAACAAAACATTGAGATCTGATTTGCAGTTGATTCCACATGATATGTTGCTCCTACCTGGTAGTGGACTGTATTTCCGCTTAGCTAAGGACTTGCCCTCAAAATCAGTGAGGAAGTGAAATCTCTCAGTAATCTGACCTTGAGGCAAAAATCCTAAGAAAGCTAGTACCAAATTGAACCCAGCACAGATAAAAATGTATAATATATTATGACTAAGTGGAGATTATTCCAGGAAGGCAAGATTGATTTAACATTTGAGACCAATCAGTGTAATTCACTATATAAACAGAATAAAGAAGAAAAATCATACGATTGTCTCAGTAGATGTATTCATTTTAAAACTTACATGATAAAGCTCTTAGCAAACTAGGAAGTTTCTTAATTTAATAAAAATACAGCTGACATTATACTTAATGGTGAAATCTTGAAATACTGAAGTCAAATAAAGTTCATATAGGGTGCCCCATCATCTATTCTCTTCCTTCCTCTCTACCTTCGTGAATTCCCCACTCCCACCTACTTAGTGCTGTTGTTGTGTACCAGTGCTATAGGACAGAGTAGAACGGCCCCATAGGGTTTCTTAGACTGTAATCTTTACAGAAACGGATCACCAGATCTTCTCTCCCTAGGAGCATAGGGGTGGGTTTGAACTGCCAGCCTTTCGGTTAAGCAGCTGAGCTCTTAACCATTGTGCCACCAGGGCTCCCTCCCTTTTTGCTAAACCAACCCCTTGCTGTGGAATCCATAGCACAGAGTAAAACTGCCACATAGGGTTTCCAAGGAGCGGCTGGTGGATTCAAACTGCTGACCTTTTGATTAGCAGCCGAGCTCTTAACCATTGTGCCACCAGGGCTTCTCCCTTTGTGCTAGCCATGGTGAAATACTTGCAGTTCCTGCAATGTGCGAAGAATGACAAAGCATGCCTTTACTCATGCAGTCCCTCTGCCTTAAATACTCTTCCTCCTTCTGTCTGCCTAGAAAACTTGATTCATCTTTTAACACTCAACCCAGACATCATCTCCACTATGACACTTTTCTTGACACTCACTCTCACTCCTTATTGTGTAAACTGACCACTTTTTCTTTTACGCCCCGTTCCATCCTATACAGGTGCCTGACATAGTGCTACAGCATTTCATTATACTATGTGTGTGCTTGGCCAGGCTGGAACATAGTTTTATAGATGAATGAAGATGCCTCTCTACAAGACTGCAAATCCCGAAAGTCAAGGACTGTGTCTTACTCACCATTGTCTGCCCGAAACTTAGCTGAGTGTTTAGGACATAGTAGTTGCTCAATAAATATCTGATTGACTAATTAATCCTGTCTCTGAGTCTCGAACTGCCTCTGTTTTCTTCTCTGGCTTTTCTTCCTCCTTCTCACCTTTGATGAAGACTTTATCAGGTTCTTTGACTCCCACTCTCATTGTCCCCCCACCCCGACACACACACAAAACAAGCAGCCTTTATTGCAGTATAACAAAACACTTTCCAATTCAGCAACATTTTACAATGCACTCAGCTTCAAGGGTTGGGAAGGAGAGCTTTAAAAGGGGAAATTTCAGTGGACATTTCTAAAAGCAAAAAACTGTCCCAGCCCTCCCACCCAAATAAAAATCCAAATATCACTTAATTTTATTGCCCAAGAAGAGGCTGCAAGGAAAACAGCAGGCAAAACTCTGGCAATTTCAGTACAGATCATGCCAGAGACAAAGGAGCATTCAAAGCAGTCGTCAGTATGGCGGGTTGTGCTGATTATTTCTGTAGTTGTTTCTTCCTCCCATTTTGTGTCCATAGCCACCTAGGTCCCCTCCATAGCCCCACCACTTCTGTTTCTTCTATAGCCCCCACCAAGGTCTCCACCACAGCCACCACCAAGGTCTTCCCCATAACCACCCCCAACACCCACTTCGGTCTCCATCATAGCCTCCTCAGTCTCCGCCACAACTACCTCCTTGATCTCCGCCATAGCCTCTTCCTTTGTCCACACCATAGCCACCCCCACTTCTGTCTCCACCACAGCCACCCCACTTCTATCTCCTACGTAGCCACCGCTGACACTTCTTTCTCCACCATATCTGGCCCCACTTCTGTCTCCACTGTAGCTGTCTCGGTCTCTACCTCTGCCCCCACTGCCTCTGTAGCCCCTCTCTCCATCATAGCCTCTCCCCCGGAAATCTCCTCCTGAGGGAGGAGGCTCCTCTGGTCTGGGTTCATGGCACTCATGCAGGAATCCCTTTGAGCAAAGTTCTTATTTCTACATGATGGATTAGGGCAAACCCAGTCCCCATTTTGGGGACCTCTACCTCTCCCCTGAAAGCCTCCACAACCTCTGTACTCTCCACGCCTTGCCATTCACCTCCACTTCCACCTCCTCTCATGAATTCAGGTCTTCTGGTGGCAAAGGACACTTTAGTGATGTTGCAGGGAATTCTTTTCCATCAAACCAGTCAATGGCTGCCTAAGCTGAAGGCAGGCCACCAAACGACACTGTCACCTCCCCTTTTGGCTTCCCCATGTCCTTGTCTATGTAAAGACTTATCACTGGTTTTCCAGTCTTCTTATTTGTCTTGATAACTTCTATTTGCTTAAAGAATCCCCCCACTTGATCAGTAAACACACCCTCCCCAAGTCTTTGCGCAAAGATTGTGTTATTATCTGAATTATGAGATTCTGAATCAGCATCTGTTCTAGCTACGTAATCCCTGTGACCACGGAAATTTTTGAAGCTGCCACAGTAACCACCACTTGATCCTGTCATAGGAACTCTCCCATCCTTCTCATATCCCCCACAGCCCCACGGCCTCTACCTTCTCCCTGTGACCCACCATATCCTCCATTATCTTCTCTATACCTACTCATATCAAGACAGTCGTGTGTGGTGGCTGTAATTTTCCCTTTGGGAATGATAGGACTGCTGGTTTTGATTATAGGACTCATGCTGTGGGTCATAATCTGGCTGCTCATCATACGAGCGTTGACAATTGATCACAGCCTGACTGCTGGTCCTATGAATCTTGTTGACCATAGCCCGATTGGCCACATGAAGACGCTTTTCCACCTTGGCCTCCTGGTGATTCCGTGTTTAGCTGTTCCCGGTTATTATAAGATTGCTGGCCGTAAGAACTCTGCTTTTGATTCTTATAATCAACGTAGGACTACGAATAACCTGACTGGCTTTGTCCATAACTGGAGTAGCTGCCATAGTTCTGTCTATATGAGGAATCAGTCATTTGCCCATAGCCAGAATAGCTTTGTGGTGCTTGTCCATAGCCTTGGTTGCTTTGATTTCCATAGGAAGAATAACTTTGCTGCTCACCCCCAGACTGACTGTAACTTCCAGAATCCGACATGACTAATGGCTGTGGCTAACAGCCCCCAAAGCCCACCAAGAAAAAGGAATAAGAGAGCCAGGCAGTGCAGCTTCTGGAGCTGTACTGAGGGAGGGTTTTTGACTTTTCATTCTCCCTCGTTTTTGCTATGAATTCCGGTGATACAAGCAATTTGTGCTCGTCTGCTAACCTAAAGGTTGACGGTTTGAACCCACCTAGTGGCTCCTCAGGAGAAAGGCCTGGTGATCTGCTTCCATAAGGATTACAGCCAAAAAACAAAACAAAACAAAACACCCTATGGAGCATTTCAACTTTGTAACACATGGGGTCGTCATGAGTGAGAACTGACTTGATGGTAACAGGTTTGGTTTTGGCTTGGTTTTTGTTACCACTCTCCTGCATATCTCTCACATCCATTCACATATCTCTCCCCCACCTCTCTACTGCTACCACACTAGTCCAGGTTACAACTGGATCTGTACAGTAATCACTTTACCATTCTATACATATTTATTCTGACTGCCTTCCAATCTTATCCCCCCCATCCCAGTTTTAGTGATGGTTTCAGAATGCAAATCTGATCATGTCCCCCCGATATACTCATAGAGAGAGAGAGACCAATTGCCATCCAGTCGACCCCACCTCATAGTGACCCTGACTCATGGCAACCCCATGTGTGTCAGAGTAGAACTGTGCTCCAATGGTTTTCGATAGCTGATTTTTTTGGAAGTAGACCGTCAGGCCTTTCTTCCAAGGCACCTGGGTTGACTCGAACCTCCAACCTTTTGGTTATCAGCTGAGTGTGTTAACCATTTACACCACCCAGGGACTTATTCTCCCATTGTTTACCCTCAGACAGAGCACTCTGTTTCTTTCAAGATCTTTTACACAATTCATAATAAAGCTATTGTTTACTTTTTATTATTTCTCTCCTCAATTAGGCAGTTGGCTCCATGGGACAAGAAATGTTTCTGCCTTGCTCTCTGAAATAGCCACATTGCCAAGCACACTGTCTGGTCCATAGCATTTATTTAATGAATATATCTACCAGTATTATTTTATGAATAAATGTTTGTTTATAAATAAATGATTCACTTTGCACTTGAAGGGAACTTAACACTTTTAACACAGAAGTCTGCACAGCTAGCACTTATGTCTTGCACTGTTTGCTTTTCATTTTCCTTTATCAGTCTCATCTTCCTGGTTAGAATAGATGAGATTGTAAGACTCTTGATGACAATGACCATGTCATACTGCTGTGACATCCACAATGTCTGGCAGGGCGGTTAAAGTAAATAAACAAATGCTTAGATATCGGGACTGGACTACTGGACATAAAGGCTGAGAACCATAGTCTCAGGGGGGTGTCTAGGTCAATTGGCAAAACACAATTCATAAGATAATGTTCTATATCCCACCCTGGTGAGTAGTGTCTGGGGTCTTAAAAGCCTGCAAGCGTCCATCTAAGAAGCAACTATTGGCCTCTTCCCACCTGGAACAAAGGAGAATGAAGAAAACTGAAGACACAATGAAGCAATTAGTCCAAAGGACTAATGGCCTGCATGAACCACAGCCTCCTCTAACCTGAGACCAGGACTAGATGGTTCCCAGCTACCACTACTGACTACTTGGACCAGGATCACAATGGAATGGGTAAAAATGTAGAATAAAATTCAAAAAAAAAAAAACTGAACTTACTGGTCTGAGAGAGGCTGGTGGAATCCCTGAGACCACGGCCCTAAAATAACCTTATAACTTGAAACTAAAAACACTCCCAGAATCCACCTTTTAGCCAAATAATAGTTGGGACTATAAAATAAACAATAACATCCGTGAAGAGTGTAATCCTTAGAACAGTCGACCGTATGAGACCAAAAGTGCAGCATTTGCCCAAAACCAAAGATGAGAAGACAGGGAGAGACAGGGAAACCAGACTAACAGAAACAGGGAGCCCAGGAAGGAAATGGGGAGAGTGCTGACACATTGCAGGGATTGCAACCAAAGTCATGAAACAATTTGTGTATGAATCATTGGTTGGAAAGTTAATATGCTATGTAAAAAAAAAAAAAAAATATGCTATGTAAACTTTCACCTAAAGCACAATAAAAAAAAATTTTTTTTTTAAGAAACTTGGTTTCTCCCCTTGTGCCCGGCAATCACGTGTCAAAAGATACGAATGAAACTCTCTGGTTATGAGATTTAAAAAAAAAGAATTACGTTGGTCTCAAAGAGGAAGTCTACCTCTGACCTATCAGTCTTTGCAACACATAGGTTGATGGCTGCAGTAGCAGTAATCTTTCTTTCGTCATTTCTGAAAAATAGGAGTAGTAACGGAGCAAGTGAACAGTTCTGTTTTAGAAAATTGCGTCTTGTGACTGGACTTTTTCTTCAAAGGTAAATGTATTTATTATATGCTTTTAATCTAGATGAAATAGTCATTCCCCAAAAGAAAATGCCATCCAATTGTTAGTGGTTTTGTGTTTTTTTCTTTTAACTTTATTTGGTGGGTAAGGGTTGTGTTTGAATGGCTGCATTAGTTGGTAGATTTTATGGCAATCCGAAATTCTCTAGTGCTGGGCAGATCATGAAAAAGCGTATATAGCACTGTTGCTGTTTTAATTTATGCCTCTGTCAAACGTTTTGGATTGTTGTTTTCCAAAGGAAATATGTTTTCTGCTTTTCTTGGCCTGGTTTTGTAAGTAGCTATTTCCTTCTGGCGTTGTGTGATGGTTTTGTCACTCTGGGTGGGGTGGCCTAACTTATTTTAAAGTAAAATTGCTTTGGGAAGGTTGTAGATTCAGAGCCACTCACATGAAGGCAGGATTCTATAGAAGCCTACGGCCCTCCCCTCTCCCATCTTCCCGATGGTAGGGTCTAGGGTAAGTTAGTACTCAGTACAAACATATTTCGTCATGCTAAAGATACTATATCAATACTTCATGGTGCTCTGCAAAGAGAACTTTCAACGGAGAAATCAGAAAAGAAGCAAAAAAGGTGCTTGAAAAATCCTTGCCACTGTCAGTTCTGTTGTGGTCTGCACACTTCCTATTATCATGGCTCTAACTGCTCACGAAACTTACCTGTTGGCATCTCGTTCTCTGCTTAGATTCTGCGATCTGAAAGTGTTTTGTCAAGTGTAAGGTACTTGATAATGTTACTATCGCTGCTGCTGTAACTGGTACGTGACAAAGAGATGTCCTTCACCCAACCTACCCCATGTCCATGGGCTTGGAAATTGATTAACTTTTGAGAGCTGAACAATTAAAGCACATAAACAATTGATGACATCGGTTGTCTACATAAATTACCTTAAAACAGCAGAAATCGCAGACCTTAAAATTTTTTATTATGGGCTTGCCTGAATATGAAGTAAATAATCAGGGATGCAAACAAAATTCTATGCAGAAAAATATTCCCTTCATTTTTATTTATTTAATTTAAAGTTGGGAACAACTGATTTCAACAAGCAGGAAACTGGTTAAGCAAGTTATAGTACATAGATGTAACAGAAAGGTCTATCACCATTAACCATGTTTATAAGAAGTTTTTAGTGGCATGGAGAAAGGCTTATAAAAAGTTTAATTAAAAAAAAAAAGCGGAGGCTATAACCTCAAGTAGGTTTAAAAAAAGGAAATGAATGAAAATACAACTAAAAGGAAATAAACCAAAATGTTAACAATGGATAGTGGGAGTTTGGATGATTGTACTTTCCTGCTTTTTTATACTTTTAGTACCAAGACAAAATTAAAAGGAGAAAATACAAAAGGCTTAGCAAAATAAATAAAACCATAGCCTAAACAAGGATACTGGCGTACTTGAAAAGACAATATGTGAACAGAAAAAAAGCATCCTATGGAGCTTAGAGGAAGTTTGTCAAAGTTTGCTCTGCGCTGCCAGGAAGAGTGAAGTGTGAGACACTCTGTATTAAAGTCATCCATTCAGTCCCTAGGTGGCAGTGGCGTCACTAGGGTTGGTGTCACCCAGTGCAGTAACTCACTTGTAGCTAAAACGCCAGAGAATTTGACCAAATCAGCAACTGTATAAGCATTAAAAAAAAAAATAAACCCACTGCCGGCGAGTCGATTCATAGCGACCCAGCAGCAACAAAAACAACAGTTCCAGCTTGTTACCAGTGCAGACGAAATCATGCGATTCAAGGCGTCATTTTAATTGGTGATAATGACACCTCTGATGAGATCCAATTAGAAGGTTCAAAAAGTAAATTACCATAGAGTTTTAGACTTGTAGGTATATTAATACATGTATGCTGGGCTTACCCCCCCCCCAAAATTTGTTCTTATAAGTAACTACAGAGATATTTTTATAAAAAATAAAAAATTTCTGCTCAAACACTGTACCCTCTAGTGACGCCACTGCTAGGTGCTACAAATGGTTTGCGCTCAACTGCTAACCTAAAGATTGGCGGTTCAAACCCACCCAGGATACTGTGGAAGAAAAGTCCTGATATTCTTCTTCTGTTAAGATTACAGCCAAGAAAGCCCTATGGAGCAGTTCTACTCTGTAACACATGGGGTCTCCATAAGTTGGAATTAACTCAATGGCAACTATCAATAAAATCATCCATTCATCTTTTCCCATACTTAAATAAATGCCTACCAAGAAAAATTGTGGTTATTATTTGGCTTTCTTATAGATGTTTTGATAGCTAGAATACACTGGTTGCAATATGTTTCTTATGTCATTCCAGTTTATACACCAATCTCCTGTGAGTTTAGTTGGTGAGAATCAGTTCTGGAGAGATTGATCAATTTGTGGTGGCCGACCAGTTCACATTTTCGGACCTGCGAAGCCGAGGACCATCTGCTGAGCTGCGGTAACGACGCCATGTAAAGTCTGTGACCATTGGCTTCATTAGAAGAACATTGTCGACTTGGCTCTCCTTGTTACCCTTTCTATATTAATATCACAGCCTCAGATTTGGCCTCGCATGCCTCTCTTTTCTGAGTTTTCTAAGAGATAGCTTTTTTATTCTCAGGAGAAGACAGTATGGGAGGAGGTTCCTCCAAATCTGAACACAGCCATGGTGAGTTCATGAGAGGAACCATTACCTGCCTCACTGCTGACTTGCAATGAACTAGAATAACTGGAAATGGTGTGGAAGGGTTGTAATGGGGCAGCACTGACTAGTGCATTTCTGACGCCGGAGAATCAGATTTTACTATGATGCAGAATCTAATGCCAGGAGGAGTGAAAAGAGGAGCCAGAGAGAACCATGTGGACCTCCAAGCTTGAGTGAAGGACTCCTTCAGTGCTTGACTGTATGCCAGATGAATAGTTTAGGAGAATTGAATTCATTCTCCTTGCTGCTGCCCTGGTTGAGGTGTTGGCATTTGGAAAACTCACTATGGCTGCCTTTGGCCAGGCAGTTTAATAGCTGCCCTGCTGACAAACAAGCAAACAGAAAAAGGTAGCAATTTCCATGGTCAAAATGACTTTGGGAACCGCTAGTCCTGGAGTTCACTTTGGTTCTCCATACCCAAGCTCATGATTCTCTGCTTAGGTCAGAGGGGGCATCTCTCAATGGGTTCCCATAAAAATCTTTGAGGAGGGAGAGACATGAAGTGTTTAAGTTTACCAAAGGGACATGTGGCTGCCAAATACTAGGCTCTTACTGCTTTCATTTGTGTAGGTGATTTCTTAAGTCCTAGTTCAAATTTTTATTTTAAAGGAGCCAGGAATTAAGAAATAATATTCTCCCTTCTTTAGAGTGGCAGCCCTGTCCTAAATCTTCGCTGATTGCTTGGGTAGGATGAGGCATCCGTGGACACTTAAACTGGAAGGATTCCATGAGAAGTGGCAGACACACTAATGCCTTTCGTGTTCTCTCGCAGGCCAAAAAGACACCCTCCGCACAGAGGAGGAGGCCACAGAGGTTATTTCTGCACCCTGCCCTACTGCCAGCCCCAAGTAAATAAGCATTCTCCCACCCATTTCATCTTCTACCACATGGCATTGATTCTGGGCTGAGAGCTTTGGCTTGGGAACCTGGGGTGGAGGTCTATGGAGAATAGACTAGAAACAAACAACTAAATATGGTTTTTGACCTTAGGGTTATGGTTCTCTGAGCTTCAGGAGGTCCCTGGGTTGCACAGGTGGTTTGTGCTCAACTACCAGCCTAAAGGCCAGCAGTTGCTACCCACCCAGAGGCTCTGCAGAAGAAAGGCCTGGTGATCTTCTTCAGTAAAGATTACAGCCAAGAAAACCCTGTGGAGCAGTTCTACTCTGTAACATACAGGGTTGCCCTGAGTTGGAATTGACTGAAAAGCAGCGGGTTTGGTTAGAGCTTTAGGAGACCCATGAGTTGCATAAATGTACTGTGTGTGTGGACCTATGAATATTTTGGGGAGAAGAGAGTTCACAGCTTTCATTGCATTCTCAAAACGATGCAGAACTTGAAAATAAAAAGTTGAAAACCAGTGGGTGGGCGTGAAAGTCAGCCAGTAAGTGTAAAAGCCATTCCAGGGGTTTGCCCATAGGTGGAAAAGTTATACTCTGGCCTTTAGGAAAGGCCTTCAAAAAGCTCAGCAGCTCATCTGCTCCCTTTCTTTCCCAAAACAGCAAAGAGATTTATTTGATTTTGGCCTTTTTTGCTGGGGTTCTACTAACACTGATGCTAATGGCCTTTATCTTCCTCATCATAAAGAGCTACAGAAAACGTAAGTGGTCTCCAAGAGATGGGACAGAACTTCTTTCTCTGCCATTAAAAATAGAGTTAACTAAGAGTGAATAGGAGCCCCTAGGTGGTGGGTGGTTCAAACAGTTAATGTGCTTGGCTGTTAACCAGAAGGTGGAAAGTTTGAGTTCACCCAGGAGGTGCCTCAGAAGAAAGGCTTGGTGATTTACTTCTGAAAAATCAGCCATTGAAAATCCTATGGAGCACAGTTCTACTCTGACACACGTGGGGTGGCCATGAGCCAGAATTAACTCAACATGACAGCCCCTGGTTTTGCTTATGAGTGAATCAGAGGCAGGAATGGGGAGTGGGCAGAATAAAACCTGCTTAGCTCACCTTCTCTGCAGACCCAGACCTCAAATTCCTTCACCTCACCCTCCACCTTTCCCACCTCCAACACCTCCGCCCTGCCCCTATGCCTTGCACCCAAGATTGAGGGGAGAGGCTTCTCATCCCTCCAGACCCCACTGATGGGACTTGTCCCTCTCTTTCCTCGCCCTATGGCAGGTCGCTCCAGTCCCCGGGGTCTGGATCCTCACTCAGATCCTCCAACTAAGGTAAGGTGACCATGCTGTTTCCAGGATACTGGAGGCCTGCTGCCACTAGAATTTTTCCTGATACTCTTCATTATTGATTACAGTGGCAGCATGCTTTCTGGACCCTGGGCAAGTGACTCTTTGGGTTTCCTCTGACCCTCTAGACCAGCGCTTTCCAAACCTCAATTTGTTTCTAAAGAGAGTCTCAAGACCTTGCTCCAAACTCAACTCACTCATTCCTCCCTTTTCTTCCTCTGCAGCTGTCAGCCATCCCAGAGGAGTCACTTACCTATGCCAGCATGTCTTTCAAAACCTCAGAAGCAAAGAGCAATCACTTGACTGAAAACTGTTGTACAGATGTGGACCCCGTTGTCTATGCTCCAATTAAAGTGGCAAACTAGCCCTGCCTTTCCAGTGAGGCAGGCATCCAGTTCCTCTCATTTCAGTGCCATCACTGTATGTTGCTTTCCCTTATTAAAAATTTTAGACCACAACCTGAGTGGAACTGCAGTCAAAGTTGTTTGGGTATGATCTGGCGATATTACTCAGCAATTTGGAAGACCAGTGTTCAGTCTTTTTCTAGGCCAGAGAAAAGATTACTGACTTTCCCACTTGGACCTACAGCCTGTTGAATCTTTTGAGGGCCGAGACTACCTCCCTCATATCCTTCCAAGTGTATAGCACAGAGCTCAGTGTACAGAGTATTCACTAGGCATTATGATCAACTTTGAGGAGCCAGCAAAGTGAGCTGTCTATCAAGGATCTCAAATAACAAGTTCAAGGATCTCAATGAACCTTCTGCAATGTTGGCTCCTTCTTCTTCATTCGTTTGTCTGTCTCCATGACCTTCTCCAGAGGTCATAAAAGACTGATAGACAGGTGATGGTACCCTGGAACAAGCTCAGCATTGATTGGGATACAGGTTTCAAACTCAGGCACTAACCAGATGCATTAATGTGGGCAAGTTTGTTAACCTTTTTAAGCCTCATTACTTTCATCTTGAAAACAGGGCTAATAACACCTTTCTCTTAGAATTAGTGTGGGGGTTAAATGAGATATCATATGCATAAGCACTGTATACATCCCAGAGCTCTATATAAACATGAGGTTCCTATTCCTGGGTGGTATGAATGGTTAACATGCTTGACTACTAACCAAAAGTTTAGAGGGTTGAATCCACCACCCACAGGTGTCTCAGAGAAAAGGTCTGGCTATCTAGCTCCAAAAAAATCAGCCACTGAAGCCCTATGTAGTACAGCTCTACTCATTGAGGAATACAATCCTAATGACACACACGTGGTCAGCCATAAGTGTTGACTCAACAGCAACTAGTTGGTGTTGTGTAAAACCAAAACCAAACCAAACCCAGTGCCGTCAAGTCAATTCCGACTCATAGCAACCCTATAGGACAGAGTAGAACTGCCCCATAGAGTTTCCAAGGAGCACCTGGCAGATTCGAACTGCCGACCCTTTGGTTAGCAGCCATAGCATTTAACCACTACGTCACCAGGGTTTCTGTATTTGTAGATTTCTACCTCCTTGCTATAGCATAAGTTATATGCATAACAACATTATGTGGGAACTAAAGATTAATTTAAACATTAATCCCCAAAAACCCCAATAGACAATCCCAATGAGATTATTTTTAACTAGATAAGCTTACTCTGAAATTCTTATGTAAACAATAAGAAAGAAAATCCAGGAAAACTCTTTAAAAAAAAAAAAAGTCATGTGGGATGGCTTCCCTTGACAGCTAACTAAAAGTACTGTTTTATTAACTATGATTAATTAAAACTATATGATAATAGCAGATGAATAAGTAAATCAATGGAATAGAATTTTTAAAAAATAGACCAAAATGCATAAGGAAATTTAGAGTATTTTGAAGATGACATATCATGTTACTTGGGAGAAAATGGTATTGTGAAAAACAGGTAGATAAAAATAAAATAAAATCCATGCAAATCACTTTTGATATCAAAGTAAAAAAAACACCAAGCACTTTCTAAAAAATACGAGACTTTAAAAACTAATCTCAGAGTGGATCAGGCTTTTGAATGTTTGACACAAAGCCCAGACTTTGGAAAAGATGAACTTGACTTATAAAATACCATTTAAAAAGTCAAAAGACAAATTATAAGCTTTGAGAACATTCGCAAGACATCTCTTGGAAAAAGGGCTAACTTTCTTAATATGTAAAGAGCTCCCATAAAAAAAAAAAATCAACAACCAATGGGAAAAAAAAAAATCAACAACCAGTATGAAAAAAGGACATATTATAAGGTTGGGCAATCATAGAAAAGAAAATCTAAATGGTTCTTAAACATATGAAAAACCCAAACAAACCCATTGCCGCCAAGTCGATTCCAACTCATAGCAAACCTACAGGACAGAGTAGAACTGCCCCATAGGGTTTCCAAGAAGTGGCTGGTGGTTTCAAACCGCCAACCTTTTGGTTAGCAGCCAAATGTTTAACCACTGTGCCACCAGGGCTCCAAACATATAAAAAGACACCCAAATTCAAGAGAAATGCTAATTCAAACTACAATTAGGTAATATTTTTTCATCAATATCAATAAGATGAGCAAAATTCAAAACATTTGCTGTGTGGGCCAGATTGTGGGGAACCAAGACACACATATACTTCTGGTGAGAGAGTAAATTGATACAACTACTATGGAAAGCAATTTGGCAATCACTAACAACATTTTTAAAGTCTAAGAATTTATCCTACTTAAGATATGGGAAATCAACTATGTAATTTTAATTGCAGCATTAATCAAGTTGGCTAGCACTTACTTCGGCTTATTATAATCTAGACATTATTCTAAGTGCTTGGCAAGTATTGCTGCATTAAATCCTCACAAAACACTATGAGGTTACAATTATTATTATTCACATTTTATAGACATGGAAATGGAGGCACAGACAGGTTCAATAACTTGTCCCAATTTGCATTGCTAGTAAACAGAGGCACTGGGGCTCAAACCCAAGTAGGCTGGCTCCAGAGTTTGCCCTTATCCATTAGGCTCAGTTCTCTGTAATGGTGAAAGACTGAAAAAACCCTCAATGCTCATGAAAGGGCACTGGTGAAAGGAGTACAAGGCAGCTGTTACAGAGAATGAGGCCATTCTCTCTGCTCTAATAAGGAAAGATCTCCAAGATACATTGTTAAACGAAAAGTGCAAGTGCAAGCTGACAAACAGAATTTTGAATTCACTCCAATCATGTAGGGTATCCACATATTGTGTATATTATCTCTCTGGGAGAAAACACGAGTAAACTAGTCATAGCGATTGACCTGGGGAGAGGAATTTGGTAACTGAGGGACAGGGATGGGAAAGAGGCATGCTTTCCCTTAAAAAATCTTTTGGTATCTTTTGAAGTTGTTCATTTTACCATGGTGAGGGTCTTCAAGGGGGCTTTTCTTCCCCATCTGAATTCCGAATCAACAAAGAAACAAGACAAAGGGCTCAGCAGCAGATAGGGACCAAAATATCTTTATTACTAATATGGTCGATACTGAAGAATATGGTTTATAGAGTAGCTGCAGAGAAGTTGAACTTCAGAATATTGAACCCTGCAACTGACAGAGCTGGACCAGAAAAGCCCCAGTACACCCACAACCAATCCAGTAGTTCAGCCTGCACCCAGGAGTTGAAGAAGAGATCATGTGCTCTTTGAAAGCTGCTCGCAACCAACAGAGAAAAAAAGGAAGAGGAAGGGGCGGGGTACGTATGTCCAGTTCCTACTCCCAGGCTCACATATCCAACAGGTGACTCCACCTCCCACAGGGAGCCATGGAGGAGCGCAAACCTAATGGAGCTCTGTCCACAGGGAAGGAAGTGGGGGAGAAGCAGCCTCCACAAATCTCTTGCAAAAGTATATTCAATAATATTTTACAAAATTAAAACAAGGAAGCTGAAGTCCAAGGAGATGAAATAATTTACCCAATGTTACCTAGCTTGCAAGTGGCCGATCTAAAATTTAAAATGAGTCCTCTGACTTCAAATTCTTTGCATCTTGGTGCCATGCCAAGAGGCCACATAGCACTCCCTGAGGTTTATTGTAACCTAGGCACTGTTCTAAGTGTTCGGCATGTATTATGGCAGTAAATCCTCACAAAACACTATGAGTTACAATTATTATTATTCTCATTTTATAGATAAGTAGCAATAAGTAAGAGCCTTGGTGGCACAGTGGTTAAGTGCTTGGCTGCTAACTGAGAGGTCTGTGGCTTGAACCCACCAGCTGCTCCACGGGAGAAAGATGTGACAATCTGCTTCCATAAAGATTACAGCCTTAGAAACCCTATGGGGCAGTTCTTCTCTGTCCTATAGGGTTGCTATGAGTTGGAATCGATTCAACAGCACACAACATATAGTGGGAGCGAGGCCAGGGAGGTAAAGTCAGGCAACATGATCAAGAGAGAGTGTTCATTCTGGAGAGAGAGCAACTACTCCTGGCAGCTGGCTTTTGAGGGAGAAGACTGTGGACTCAGGGTTTGATAAAGGAGTAGGCCTCTGTGGGTGCAAAATGGTCTAGGAGAAAGAACCACTTAGGGAAATAATCTGTCCTGTACAGCAGCCAGACCCACAGGGACAGTAGAGACCAAGACATAGTCTTCTCTCATTAGCTGACTATAGAAAGCACACAGGAAGTTCTCCCCACGTTCCCAGCCACAGGGCTGACCTCAAACAATTCTGCCAACCCTGAAGCAAGGAGCCACACCAGCTCATTTTAGAGCCAGTGCCTTATAACACAGCTGGAGGAGCAGGGTTAAGCATTGTCCTACATTCATCCACTTGTAAATGGAATATCAAATTAATTGCTCTTCCCTCTGTGTTCTTGAAGCTTTTCATTTTTAACAGTACAGCCCTAGACCATGTCTGGCTTTTTGTTTCCTTATCATGAGAACTAGTATGCAACCAGCCTTGCTGGAGGACAACTTGAGTCATTAAATAACCGACCACAGATTCAAAAGATCTTTGCAGGTTAAGGGGAGAAAATAGGCTTTTGGATCATGGAATCAGAATAAACCTGTAGGAGTCTCAAGAGAAACAGTTGTCCGTATAGGGTGAGTGGAAATCTTCTAAGACATCTATAGACGTCTTCATCTGTCATGTAAGACTGATGGCTGCCATCTTGCCTTGTGTAGTAGAATGTCTTAACAGAGCCTAAATTGGGTTTCTATTTGCAGAACTGGTTGGCTAGTGACTCCTTTAATGTGTGTTCATCACATGACCACAGGGGATGGGTTGGGGTTTTGTGGCTAAGGGGAATGAGAGCAGTTTTAATCTTCGATCTGCAATGCTGGGAGGGGGGCAGTATAAAAACATGAAGGCTAGGAGGAATGGAATGGTATCCAGACCCATATCCCTTCCCATCAGGCTGCTGAGTAGCACTGAGTTCCCAACCTATGGAGAGAGGATTAGGGTGGAAGCTGACGGAACTGTTTTCACAAAACGCTTTGTGAGACTCTGGAGATAAGTGTGCAGCACACATGTGGAATTGTGTCCACAGCCAATCTCCCTGTCCCAGCCCTGGTTCAGACCACAGGGCCCCTTGAGTGTTCTGAGGACTGAGGCTGGCCAGTACCCCATTAGAAGAGACCATGGCACCGAGACGAACAAGGTTCTTATGATGGCAGCAGAGGCAGTAGTGGAGAACCCCCTAAGACTCCCAGAAATAGCAGGAGAAACACTGTATGGGAAGAGAGGGTGCATACACGTAGGTGGAGGCCAAGAGCTATGGTCATTAATAGCATTAATGATGATGGAACCTCACTTGCACCCAAAGGCTGCATATGTCTCTATCTTGATTTCCGTTTCCAGATTTGCGTGAATATCTTACTTAAGTTATCATTCCTTGGTTTCTCATTGATGAAAATCAGCCTCTGTTCAGTCTGGTGGCATTTTCCCATAAAGGATATGACTAATGGTCCATAGCCTTTTCACCCAAACAGCCTGAGAATGACTGTTTTAATCTAAATTTCTTTGGGTAGGACAGCATTTGACACCAATTCAGAACTGAGTTGAAATATTATGCTTTTAAAGAAACTTTTTCCAGAAATACTTTTCCCATGATATGCCGAGAGAAGTTAGTCATACCTTGGAGTTCATTCAGCACTGGCCAGGACTTTATTGGCTAACAAATGAAATACAAGGGCTCTCTTGTCCCCCAACCCCGATTCTACACCTCCTCCTCACTTCTGGCCAATCAAATGCATGAGAACTAAGATCTTGAGATGTTACCTGACTGTAGCCATTACGGCTGTTCTGGCAACACAGTTCACCTTACCTAACTGCAAATGATTGCCAGCAAGCTTGCAGAGAACCTTCAGAACACCTGCAAGATCAGAATCAGTCCCAGAGATCTGGACCAGTTGCCATGGTGATCCTATCGTAGCATCACTTTATGAACAAAATAAAAGAAATCTTCAGGCACATCTGTTCAGGAAGAGCCATTTCCTTGGGAGTCAGGAGACTTGAGAGGAGCTTCAAAGGGTTGCCTACTTTGTTGAGGAATAGAAAACGACAATTGAGTTGAGATCTAGCACCTACCTCTGCCTAGTGTTTCTGCAGCAAAAGTTGCATACTCAGTCACCAGGGCTTCATGGGAACTAAACACCAAAGTTTATTTTTTAGGGCTGAAATCAGATGTCATTACTGATCAGTCAACAGGAAAATTTGGAACACTGGGCTTGCATTGGAGCCCTGGTGGCACAGCGGTTAAGAGCTTAGCTGCTAACCAAAAGGTCGACAGTTCAAATCCACCAGCCCTGTGGAGTTCCAATCCTTGGATGCTCTATGGGGCAGTTCTACTCTGTTGTATAGGGTCACTATGAGTCAGAATTGACTCACCAGCAATGGGTTTGGTTTGGGTCAGGGCTTGCATTCACCTCTCACCAAGCTTTTGCAATATAAACACAGTTGTACTCTTTCAGAACCCAAGAATGCCAGAGCTAGAAGGGACCAAATTCTTGAATCAGGCTGCCATGTTTCAATTGTCTGAGTGCGAGGAAGCAGGCCATGGCTAAAACAGGTTGTGCAACTCCTTGTTAAGAAGGCATACGGTTGGGTTCCATTGCCTCAACTTTCATAGCATCATGCATCTCTCCTTCAGAGTGCTTATTCTAGTTGACAATTTTACATTCGTGTGTGTATGTATGTGATCGCTTGTCTTTCTCCCGCATCACATTAGGAGCTCCCTGGAGCCAGAGACTGTTTCTTTTACTCACCTTTATATCCCCAGCATCTAGCACGGCCCTTGTTTGCTGATTGAATAAATGAATGAATGAATGAATGAAAATTTCTGTGGAGCGTGGGAATGGGGACCTTAACTTATAGAGAAGAAAACAGGCCCCAAGAAGTAAAAAGATGTCCAAGGTCACGCCTTAAAGAAGTGATGATGGTTTTTGCAAAAACCTGGGCTGTAATTGTGTCCCACAGGGAGTGGTTTTGGACAAAACTGAAAAAGGGGTTGCTGTGTCCACATCCTCCACAGTTTCAAAGGATCTAAAGGGTGAAAGGCAAGGAATGCTGCGGAAGTCAATACTTGGATTTCTTAGGGCTCCTGTTCTGGCCAGCAGGGCCAAAATATCACTTGGAAACACCAGACCTCACAGTCTAGGCTTTAGATTTGAAATTCTTCTGGCTACAAGCTTTTACACTTCACTAACAGGTGTAGTTTGTTTTGCTCTTTCTCTGAAATATTGTTTTCCTACATTTCCACCTCCAGAGGAGATTGGAGTCTGTTTTGTAGTTATGCCTACAGTCTCTTCATTGCCCCAAGGTATTTTTGTGGCTTCTAAGTATATTTTTAAAAGGAAAAAAACAAGAAGAAAGAAAAAGAAAATCTACAGCCCCTTTAGGAACCCTGGTGCCCTAGTGGTTAAGTGCTACGGCTGCCAACCAAAATGGTCGCCAGCTTGAATCCACCAGGCGCTCCTTGGAAACCCTATGGGGTAGTTCTACTCTGTCTTATAGGTCGCTATGAGTTGGAATCGACTCAACGGGAACGGATTCAGGTTTTTTGTTTTTTAACAGTGGTCTGTGTCTGAGCTTCTTGCTCTGTGCCTACTTCAGAAGTTATCAGAGTCACCATATGGTGGCCTAGAAGACCTGCTGGACAGAGGAACCAGCCTGTGTTTCTAATGCTGTCCCAAACGGAAAAGGAGACAAATTTACACAGCTCCTTTGAACCAAGCACCTATTCGCTGTTTAGGAACAGGGTAGCTGTGGGCCGCAGGGTTCAGGACAAAATTGCCCAGGAGGAAACTTACCAACGGTGTAGGAATCACAGAAGAACCTTGGCTGTTTTTCGAGCTTCTAGTTAGGCCTTTACCTGTAATCACCCAAGGGCAAAAGGAGACACAAAGCTAAAGGGACTCTCCCTTGGCTCAGGACTAGGGCTGAGGTCCTTGGGCTTGTCCTCTTCCACTTCTGACTGGTCTCAGGAGACCTTTCT
This sequence comes from Elephas maximus indicus, assembly GCF_024166365.1. NCBI lineage: Eukaryota > Metazoa > Chordata > Mammalia > Proboscidea > Elephantidae > Elephas > Elephas maximus. The sequence continues at coordinate 169,414,969 of NC_064821.1, read as the reverse complement.
ATGTCTGTTTGTCTAGGAATCCCAGAGGCTTCTTTGACAGGGACCTTAGCTCCTAGTCCTTTCAGATGTATGAAGTTTCTTTCAGTCAAACAGTAAGGCTACCTCTCAAATTTTGTGTGTTGGGGAGGCCTGTAGCCCTCCAGGTATTGGCTGTGGCTGTCTCAGGGCCTCCTTCCTCCCTGATCTACACACACCTCCACTGAAGAAGACTACAGTGCCCTTCTGTCGTCACTCAGGATGCCTTTGTCACCATAAAACAGATGTCCCTCAGCCCATGGACTGGCTGCTTTGGTCTCCATGTGACCAGGCCCTGGGGTAGGGGTGGAGGGGGGGGCGGCGGCACACTCACTTGTTTGAAAGCTGCTCCTTGTCCCCTTTAGCTTTCTCTAATTCCTGACCCCAAACTGCTACTTACCTCTTCTATTCCTTTGACTTCTTCTCCTTGTGGTCAAATGACTGACTATAGAGAGGATCCCCAAGGCCGTGATCAGTGTGCAGATGATGAGAATGGACACCCTGGAAGGAATCACAGACAGAGTTCATGTCTCTTGGAAGAAGCCGCCTTTTGGTCCTCTACTTGGGGTCCCCTGTTCTGAATCAGTTCTCCCCACCCAGTTACAGTAGCTCCTGGCAACCATATTCCTGTTGAGCAACCCTGGGCCCTGGACCATGCTTGATTGGACCTGGGATGAGCCCCTGATCCAGCTGGGCCAACGAGCTCCTTCTTTAGGAACTAATTTGGGCCCAGGAGTAGGAGAACCCAGTCTCAGAGTGGTGAGTCTCACGGAGGAGATATAAGTTACCAATGGATATCTTCTCCCACAGTTTTTTATAAAAAAGGCAGCCTGGAGAGAAAAGGAAACAAATACACATAATAGTAGCAAATCAGAGATGGAGATAACGTCCTGATGACGCTCCTGACGATTTCTGAGGGTGGCCACATCCCTGCCCATGCATTTCACCAGACACTGCTTTCTCCTTAAGAAGAGCTGCTCTCCCTTTTTATTAAAGTAATTAGAGGGCATTTTTGATGCTAACACCCAAGAGCCCTAAACCATACTTGTTTAAGGAAAACCAAATAACCACATTGAGGATATATAGTTTAGTGGAGAAACAATATGTAGCTGAAAAGCAGCAGATGTAAATCTGCTGTCGTGTCATGTTGTCGTTGCTTCCCACCCCTACCCCCACCACCACCCTTGTCCATTTGTCTCCTAAGGTTACAGCTCACCTGGAGCGATCTGCCTTCTGGACAACTTTCAAAGCCCTGCAGCTTCTGTTCTTGTTGCCTGGAAGGTCTGCATCAGAAAGGATTTGTTGAGAGTCAAGCAAGGCCCACACCCAGGCCCTTTCCTTTGCCTTCCAGCTGCATCTCTGCCTGTCACTCTCTCGATTCCCAATGAGCGGGCGCCCTGATTGACTTCTGGGCAGAGCAGAGGCACCAAGTCTAGTTGTATAATTGTGCCTTGCTAAGGGCACAAGTAACCAGTTGCCCTAGAGTTGGTTCTGACTCCTGGCGACTCCATGTGTGTCAGAGTAGAGCTGTGCTCCACAAGGGTTTTCAATGGCTGATTTTTCAAAAGTAGATCACCAGGCCTTTCTTCTGAGGTGCCTCTGGGGGGACTTGAACCTCCATCCTTTCAGTTAGCAGCCGAGCGTATTAACTGCACTATCCAGGGACTCCTAGAGGGGACAAGTAGCGATGGCAATCCATCCCACACTCTGCTTACCAAACCATACACCCTGGCACTGGACTCCATGCACCTGGAGGAAAAAGCACCTTTCCCAGATATGCACAAAGGCACTGTATGGACTAGAAGTGGTCTGTGGTCAGAGTACCAGGCTGGGAACCGTGGGAGGGGACATGAGAGGCACTCAAGGGCCAATCCCTATCCTTAAGGAACAATTGGTAAGTGATGTACTTGCCACATCATCCTGACAGCCACCCAAACCCAAAGGAAGAAGTTCCACAGGGCCACCCACGCTACTCCTCTGATAAGACCTAGGGGGAGTCTCTGCTTCATTTAGGCTAAGGAGGGCATTTAGGTGGGACTTCTCTTATCAGGGAGCTAAAACTCAGGACAAGCTACCCAGTTAAGTAAACGCAGAACCACATCAAAGTAGAAACACTGTTTGAAGGTGTGGAGGATGTTGCCCATCCAGTAGGGATGATTGCTGAATGAATGAGTTACCAGTTTGTCCAGTGTGAGCAAGGCTCTCTCTCTGACACAGAAAAAGTTTTCCTACTGCTTCTCTTAAGTCCTTCTGGTTTGTGTTCCTAGGTCTGCCCTTTTGGCATTGTCCTCTGGACTGTGATAGAAAGACATCCCTTCTAGAAATGGGAACAATGAGAATATACAGAAGAAAAAGAGGGAAAGGCTAGTGCCTTCCAGAGGCTCTCTGCCTAAGAGGCAGAGATTTTCTGGTGTAAAAAGAGGTTTTTCTGCACTCAAAAGAAACTTTGTGAGCATCTGGGGCCCTGGCCAAGAATTGCAACTGTCTGGCTTGGACAGACTTCCCTCTGTAGGCTCCAGTTCTACCCACACCCTCCCTGGGCCTCCTAGTGTAAACTTCGCTCCTTAAAAGTGAAAGAGGGCATGGACCAGTTAAACAATGATATTCCTCACTGTAAATTATTCAATTATTTAAATGAAGAATTTTTGAGGGTGTTACTTCAGGTTCTGGGGTCACCTTTGGCAGCATCGGTCACCTCTCAAGAAACTAATCTTTAAGATTCTAAATCTTCACAGCCGACCCTAAACCGTGGAGCACAGAGATTTAAGAGCAAACTCAAGGCTTTCGCTGACTGTCAGCTCATTTTCTGCATCAACATAAAAATCGTTCACCTGTTTGATCCCATGAGCATCTTCCAAGTTCCAGCAACCAGACCATTGCGAGGGGAGGAAAGTTCCAGGAGCTCCCCAGGACCCAGATACTTTTCTCTTCCCCAAACTCCAGGTTAACCCCCAGCACCATCAACAACCATCCTGCCATGGAAGTAGGGGGAGATCTAGATTTCCCCCAAAGAACCTTGAGAGGGTCTGAGTTGGTGTTCACTGGCTTCAGTGAGTATTTACCCCACCAACAAACACCCTCTACTGTGGGTTGCCCTCAGCTAGACTCCTGAAAGCCTCCTTACCTTTCTTAGATGAAGAATCACTGGTGAGGACTCCTCTGTGGTCAGTCACAACCAACTCTGTAAAATCCATGTCATCCCTGGCAAAGTCCCGCTGGATGCCACACCAGTACCAGCCTGTGTCCTCCTTGGTCAGGCAGAACATTGTGACAATGAGCTGGTTTCCCGTGTCCCTCAGGGCCACGCGGCCGGTGCTGTTGGGTGTCAAGGCAATGATGTTGCAGTAGTCCCGGAAATAGCCTCGACACCAGTATTTGGGGTAGTCCTTATAGTGGGCATCGTAGTTGCAGATGGCAGAAGCTGTGTCCAGCACAAAGCTTTCCTTGACCTTTTCATCCATGACCATGGCATCTGTCAAAATACATACATATGCACACGTGCACACACACATGCACACACGCCATTATTCTTTGAAGCACATTTTAGCTCCTGCCCTCCTGGAGGGTAATTAATAAAAACACTGGGAACAGATTTTTGTCTGTTTTGGGTTCGTCTCTTTCCCTAAACTAAAAAACAAAACAGTTTGCTGTTGCGTCCCACTCATGGCAACCCCCGTGTGTCAGAGTATAATCGTGCTCCATTGGGTTTTCAACGGCTGATTTTTCAGAAGTAGATCACCAGGCCTTTCTTCTGAGGCATCTCTGGATGGACTCGAATCTCCAGCCTTTCGGTTAGCAGCCAAGCATGTTAACCATTTGCTTTTTTTTTTTAAGAGTGAGTAAAATATGGGTCCCTCCACTTCAAGAATTTAGAAGACCTCTCACCATGGCTTGGCAGGGAGGTTTGAAGAGCCTGAGGCTTACTTTTAAGCGCCCTATACCACCATGGCACCTCAAAAAGAAAGTGAGAAGGTTTGGAGGTTATTTCCTTCTCCTGGCTCCACAGGGTTGAAAGCAAAGGGAGTTAGGGTCTGCCTTTAACAGCTAAAAACATCATATTTCCTCCATACCAGACCAGTGTGGGGTACTTCTACACGGCAGGATGTTGCATAATAAGGAAGTCATGCAAACCATGGCCAGCTTGATCGTGGCTGGGGAAATGTCTGACTCAGGAGACGAGATGGAGGCAGCAGAGCCCATCCACCTCTCAGTCTTCCAGATGTGTCCTGGGGACCCTTCAAATGCTGCCTTAGCAGTGGCTGGGACCATGCTACTAAGCAGGCTCACATCTTTGATGTCATTTTATTCTCCTAACAATCCCCCAAGGAAGATGATGTCATCCTCAGTTTACAGGCAGAGGCACTGATGCAGAAGGGCGCAGAACCTCTCAAAAGTCACCGAGCTGGAGGCGGCAGAGCCAGCGCTGAGCTCACCCTTCTGAGTCTCATCTTTGGGTCCAGGCATGGACAGAAAGGGGGAAGTCCCGTACTCACATATCTGTACAAACGTTTTGGAGGGAAAAGGGGAAGGGGAAGGGGAACTTAGGTAAACTAAAAGAGAGACTATGAAGCCCTTAATTTAACTAGAAGTTTCAAATTCCTCACAAACCCTCTTACCAGAACTAAGACCAGGAACTAACATCGACAAGGTCTATTTTCACCTCCTTTTATTTTCCCTTTGGTGGTTAGAGCTAATAAGCAGGAATTCAAAGTAAGAGAGGAGAAGGAAATTCAAGGGCTCTAGGAAGACCATGGAGTCCCCGGGTGGTGCAACTACTAGCCAAAAAGTTGGTGGTTCAAACCCACCCAGAAGTGCCTTGGAAGACGGGCCTGGAGATCTGTTTCCAAAAAGTCACAGCCTTGAAAACCCTGTGGAGCACAGCTCTACTCTGCACACATGGGGTCATTATGAGTCAGAATCCACTCGACAGCAACCAATAACAGGAAGGAAGACCAGAGATTGGAGAGCTAGAGATGATCCTACCCAACTCTTACCTGAAAAGAGAACCAAGGAGAGTAGAATGAAGAGCACCATGACCAGAAGGAAGCAAACCTTCAATAGGAATGTTGAAAGTACTCAGGAATCTCAGGAACCCTGTATCTGTTTAAGGGAAATAGATATGTTTGAGCTTAAGAAGGTTTTATCCTGTTTGGAGAGACCAGTGGAACAACCACATTCAGTTATCCAGGTTGTGCACTGCATAAGGGCACCTAATCTGGGGTTCCACTTGTGGACATAAACTTATTTATATAATAATACAGGGCAACTGAGAAAATACTGGACTTGATCATGCCCAAAATAGCAGTGGAGATCTCCCTCCTATATAAACGCATGCCAGGCAAAAAAAAAAAAAAAAAAATTTTTTTTTTTTTTCAGGCACAAGGTCTTGTACAGACTCAGAAGAGCACATGTACACACACACCATCACTCGTGTACATTTGTGTGTGCACTTCTATGCTCTGTCCCACCAGTGGCCCAGGTATTACCAGAGGCCTCTCCTCTTGTCTATCTACCACTTGTGCAGGCCCAGTTCCTATGTAGCTGAGAGGACACTCCGTAAGGAGGTTCCTAACTAGCCCAACTCCTACGTGGTCACTGAAGCCTCACCTGGGGAGTGGGGGTCAGGGGGTGGAGTGTGCACACTGTCAGTGGCATATGTGTCTGGCATCTGGAGCATGTGAGTGGGCAAGTATGGGCATCAGCAGCCAGGACTATGGTCTCCAGGCTTCTTGAAAGCTTTCCGGGACAGAGTGAGGCCAAGTCAGGGAGATGTGTTCAAGCAGCAGCAGCTTCTCCTGACACTTAATGGGACCCACATGCTCTGACCACTGATTTTAAGTTTGGATTATGGAATTACCCCTCACACTCCAGAGCTAGTACTTTCCACCAGCAGCCAGAAGTGAATGATTGTCCAGCTTGTACAATAATGTCCTCACTTGAGTAAGGCATGTCTTCCTCTAATTCACACAAAGTCAGCATGTGGGCCAGCAGCCAGCCTGATGGCAAGCCTACCTTGTGGTCGGCATTTTAACAATATTACCTCATTTAACTCTCATCGAAAACCTCTAAGAGTTCAACAAATAAATTGCAAGGAAGAAAAAAAAAAAAAAAGAAAGAGAAGAGGAAACTACAGATTTGGGGACTTAAGAGAGAGAGACTGACAAATTGCAATATATGGAACTGATTTGGATCCTAAATCAAAAAACAACTAGAAAAAATTGGACACTTATGATTTATTAAAAACATTTGAAAATTATTGTTCTTTTTTTCAGATTGATAATGGTATTGTGATAAAAAAAAAAAAATAGCCAGCCTCAAAGATGGATCCTTGTGTTCACACACTTGCGTAGTCCTTTCTCAAACTGAATCAGGGCTGGCCTGTGTGGCCAATAAAACATGACAGAAGTGATGGTGTTTGACTTCTGAGACTAGGTCATAAAAGATCTTCCATTTTCACTTTTCGTCTCTTGCATAGCTCCCTCTTGGGGAAGTCAGTCCCCATGCTGTGGGGACTCCCAAGTAGACTGGTGGAGAGGCCCATTGTGGAAAAGAACCGACTTGCCAGCATCAACTTGCCAGACATACTAGAGAGCCATCTTCAAATGACTGCAGATCCAGCTACCTCAGAAAAGACCCAAAGCAAGTACCATCCAGCAAAGATGCTCCTAAATTCCTGACCCAGAGGAGCCACAAGAGATAATAAATGCTTATTGTTTTAAGCCTCTAAGTTTTGAGGCAATTTGTTTCACAACAATAGATAATTAGTATAGATGTATGGTTATAGTTTTTTTTTTTTCAATTTTTATTGTGCTTTAAGTGAAAGTTTACAAACTAAGTCAGTCTCAATCAAAACTTATATACACCTTGCTATATACTTCAAATTGCTCTCCTCCTAATGAGACAGCACACTTCTTCCCTCCACTCTGTATTTTCGTGTCCATTTGGCCAGCTTCTGACCCCCTCTTCTCCCTCATCTTCCCTCCAAACAGGAGATGCCAACATAGTCTCATGTGTCCACCTGATCCAAGAAGCTCATTTTTTCACCAGTATCATTTCCATCCCATAGTCCAGTCCAATCCCTGTCTGAAGAGTCAGGTTTGGGAATGGTTCCTGTCCTGGGCTGACAGAAGGTCTGGGGACCATGACCTCCAGGTTCCTTCTAGTCTCAGTCAGAATATTAAGTCTGGTCTTTTTACAAGAATTTGGGGTCTAAGTCCCACTGCTCTCCTGCTCCCTCAGGGGCTCTCTGTTGTGTTCTCTGTCAGGACAGTCATTGGTTGTAGCTGGGCACCATCTAGTTCTTCTGGTCTCAGGCTGATGTAGTTTCTGGTTTATGTGGTCCTTTCTGTCTCTTGGGCTTTTTTTCTTGTGTCTTTGGTGTTCTTCATTCTCTTTGCTCCCAGTAGGTTGAGGCCGATTGATGCATCTTAGATGACCACTTGCTAGCCTTTATGACCCCAGAAGCCACTCTCCACAGTGGGAGGCAGATGTTTTCTTAATAGATTTTATTATGCCAAATGACTTAGATATCCCCTGAAACCATGGTCCCCAAACCCCTGCCCCTGCTACGCTGGACTTCGAAACGTTCAGTTTCTTCAGGAAACTTCTTTGCTTTTGATTTAGTCCAGTTATGCTGACCTCTCCTGTATTGTGTGTTGTCTTTCCCTTCACCTAAGATAATTCTTATCTACTATCTAATTAGTGAAAACTCCTCTCTCTCCCTCCCTCTCCCCTCTCGTAATCATCAAAGAATATTTTCTTCTCTGTTTAAACTATTTCTCAAGTTCTTATAATAGTGGTCTTATACAATATTTGTCTTTTTGCAACTGACTAATCTCACTTAGCATAATGCTTTCCAGATTCCTCCATGTTATGAAATGTTTCACGGTTTCATCGTTGTTCTTTGTTGATGCGTACTATTCCATTGTGTGAATATACCATAATTTATTTATCCATTCATGTATTGATGGGAACCTTGGTTGCTTCCATCTTTTTGCTATTGTAAACAGTACTGCAATGAACATGGGTGTGCATGTATCTGTTCATGTAAAGACTCTTATTTCTCTAGGATATATTCCATGGAGTGGGATTGCTGAATCATAAGGTAGTTCTATTTCTAGCTTTTTTTTTAAAAAAAGTAAGCACCAAATTGATTTCCAAAGTGGTTGTACCATTTTACATTCCCACCAGCAGCGTATAAGTGTTCCAGTCTCTCCACACCTCTCCAACATTTCTTATTTTGTGTTTTTTTGATTAATGCCAGCCTTGTTGGAGTGAGAAGAAATCTCATTGTAGTTTTGATTCGCATTTCTCTAATGTCTAATGATTGTGAGCATTTCCTCATGTATCTGTTAGCTACCTGAATGTCTTCTTTAGTGAAGTGTCTGTTCATATCTTTTGCCCATTTTTTCAACTGGGTTATTTGCCTTTTTGTAGTTGAATTTTTGCAGTATCATGTAGATTTCAGAGATCAGGTGCTGAACAGAAATGTCATAGCTAAAAACTTTTTCCCGGTCTGTAGGTAATCTTTTTACTCTTTTGATGAAGTCTTTGGATGAGCATAGGTGTTGTTTGATTTTTAGGAGCTCCCAGTTATCTAGTTTCTCTTCTGCATTGTTAGTATTCTTCTGTATACTGTTTATGCCATGTGTTCAGGCTCCTAGCTTTGTCCCTATTTTTAATTCCATGATCTTTATTGTTTTAAATTTTATATTTAGGTCTTTGATCCATTTTGAGTTCATTTTTGTGCATGGTGTGAGGTATGGGTCTTGTTACATTTTTTTGCAAATGGATATCCAGTTATGCAAACACCATTTTTTTTATTAACTTTTATTGAGCTTCAAGTGAACGTTTACAAATCAAGTCAGACTGTCACATATAAGTTTATATACACCTTACTCCGTACTCCCACTTGCTCTCCCCTTAATGAGTCAGCCCTTCCAGTCTCTCCTTTCGTGACAATTTTGCTAGCTTCCAACTCTCTCTATTCTCCCACCTCCCCTCCAGACAGGAGATGCCAACACAGTCTCAAGTGACCACCTGATATAATTAGCTCACTCTTCATCAGCATCTCTCACCTACCCACTGTCCAGTCCCTTTCATGTCTGATGAGTTGTCTTCGGGGATGGTTCCTGTCCTGTGCCAACAGAAGGTCTGGGGACCATGACCACCGGGATTCCTCTAGTCTCAGTCAGACCATTAAGTATGGTCTTTTTATGCGAATTTGGGGTCTGCATCCCACTGATCTCCTGCTCCTTCAGGGGTTCTCTGTTGTGCTCCTTGTCAGGGCAGTCATTGGTTGTGGCCGGGCACCAACTAGTTCTTCTGGTCTCAGGATGATGTAGGTCTCTGGTTCATGTGGCCCTTTCTGTCTCTTGGGCTCTTAGTTGTCGTGTGGCCTTGGTGCAAACACCATTTTTTAAAAAGATTGTCTTTTCCCCACTTAACTGTTATGGGACCTTTATCAAATATCAACTGTTCATATGTGGATGGATTTATGTCTGGATTCTCAATCCTCTTCCACTGGTCTATGCATCTGTTGTCGCACCAGTACCAGGCTGTTTGGACTACTGTGGAGGTATAATAGGTTCTAAAATCAAGTAGAGTGAGGCCTCCCACTTTGTTCTTCTTTTTCAGCAATGCTTTACTTATCTGGGGCCCCTTTCACTACCATATGAAGTTGGTGTTTTGTTTCTCCATCTCAGTAAAAAATGCTGTTGGAATTTGGATCAAAATTGCATGATATCTACAGATGGCTTTTGGTAGAATAGACATTTTTGCAATGTTAAGTCTTCCTATCCATGAGCAAGGTATGTTTTTCCACTTGTGTATGTCTCTTTTGGTTTCTTGCAGTAGTGTCTTATTTTCTTTGTGTAAGTCTTTTACATCTCTGGTAAGGTTTATTCCTAAGTATTTTATCTTCTTGGGGGCTACTGAAAATGGTATTGATTTGGTGATTTCCTCTTCGATATTCGTTTTGTTGGTATACAGGAATCCAGCTAATTTTTGTATGTTTATCTTGTATCCTGATACTCTGCTGAACTCTTCTATTACTTTTAGTAGTTTTCTTGAGGGTTCTTTAGGGTTTCCTGTGTATAAGATAATGTCATCTGCAAATAGAGATACTTTTACTTCTTCCTTACCAATCTGGATGCTCTTTGTTCCTTTGTCTAGCCTAATTGCTCTGGCTAGGACCTCCAACACAATGTTGAATAAGAATGGTGATAAAGGGCATCCTTGTCTGGTTCCTGATCTCAAGGGGAATGCTTTCAGACTCTCTCCGTTTAGGATGATGTTGGCTATTGGCTTTGTCCTAATGTCCTTTAGTATGTTGACAAATTTTCCTTCTATTCCTATTTTGCTGAGAGTTTTTATCATGAATGGGTGTTGAACTTTGTCAAATGCCTTTTCTGTATCGATTGATAAAATCATGTGGTTCTTGTCTTTTGTTTTATTTATATGATGGATTGCATTAATTGTTTTTCTAATGTTGAACCATCCCTGCATACCTGTTATGAATCCCACTTGGTCACGGTGAATTATTTTTTTGATATGTTGTTGAATTCTATTGGCTAGAATTTTATTGAGGATTTTTGCACCTAAGTTCATGAGGGATATAGGTCTGTAATTTTCTTTTTTTGTGGTGTCTTTACCTGGTTTTGGTATCAGGGATATGCTGGCTTCATAGAACGAGCTTAGGAGTATTCCGTCCTTTTCTATGCTCTGAAATACCTTTAGCACTAGTGGCATTAACTCTTCTCTGAAAGTTTGGTAGAACTCTGCAGTGAAGCCGTCCAGGCCAGGGCTTTTTGTTGTTGTTGTTGTTGGGAGTTTTTTGATTACCTTTTCAATGTCTTCTTTTGTTATGCGTTTATTTAGTTGTTCTACCTCAGTTTGTGTTAGTTTAAGTAGGTAGTGTGTTTCTAGGAATTCATCCATTTCTTCTACATTTTCAAATTTGTTAGATAAAATTTTTCATAGTAAGCTGATACGATTCTTTTAATTTCAGTTGGGCCTATTGTAATATTGCCCATCTCACTTCTTATTTGGGTTATTTGCTTCCTCTCCTGTTTCTCTCTTGTCAGTTTGGCCAGCAGTTTATCAATTTTGTTAATTTTTTCAAAGAACCAGCTTTTGGTCTTGTTAACTCTTTCAATTGTTTTTCTGTTATTCTATTTCATTTAATTCTGCTCTAATTTTTCTTATTTGTTTTCTTCTGGTGCCTGAGGGTTTCTTTTGTTGCTCTCTTCCTATTAGTTTGAGTTGTAGGGATAATTCTTTGATTTTGGCCCTTTCTTCTTTTTGTATGTGTGCATTTATTGATATAAATTGACCTCTGAGCGCTGCTTTCTCTGTGTCCCAAAGGTTCTGATAGGAAGTGTTTTCATTCTCATTGGATTCTATGAATTTCTTTATACCATCCTTAATGTCTTCAATAACCTAGTCGTTTTTGAGCAGGGTATTGTGTTTTATTGTTCAGTTTCCAAGTGTTTGATTTCTGTTCCCTGGTTGTTCTGTTATTCATTCCTACTTTTGTGGCCTTATGGTCAGAGAAGATGCTTTGTAATATTTCAATGTTTTGGATTATGCTAAGGCTTGCTTTATGACCTAATATGTGGCCTATTCTAGAGAATGTTCCATGTGCACTAGAAAAGAAAGTATACTTGGTTGCTGTTGGGTGGAGTGTTCTGTATATATCTATGAGGTCAAGTTGGTTGATTGTGGCATCTGGATCTTCCATGTCTTTACTGAGCTTCCTTCTGGATGTCCTATCCTTCACCAAAAGTGGTGTGTTGAAGTCTCCTACTATAACCGTGGAGCTATCTATCTCACTTTTCAATGTCGTTAGAGTTTGTTTTATGTATCTTGCAGCCCTGTCACTGGGTGCATAAATATTTGATATGGTTATATCCTCTCAGTATATTGTACCTTTAATCATTACATAGCGTCCTTCCTTGTCCATTGCGGTGGATTTAACTTTAAAGTCTATTTTGTCAGAAATTAATATTACCACTTGTGTTCTGTTTTGTTTGTTGTTTGCTTGATGTATTTTTTTCTATCCTTTGAGTTTTAGTTTGTTTATGTCTCCAAGTCTAAGGTGTGTCTGTTGTAGGCAGCATAAGGATGGACTGTGTTTTTTAATCCATTCTCCCACTCTCTGTCTCTTTATTGGTGCATTTAGTCCATTTACATTCAGTGTAATTACAGGTAGGTATGAGTTTAGTGTTGTCATTTTTATGTCCTTTTTTGTGTGTTGTTGACAGTTTCTTTTTCCCACTTAATTTTTTGTGCTGAGTAGTTTATATATTGTCTTTTCCTCTTATTCATTGTTGTTGGTTTTGTTTCTGCTGAGTCTGTATTTTTTCTTGTGTTTTATTTTGATAAGTAGGATAGTCTCCTTTGTGGTTACCTTAATATTTACCCCTATTATTCTGAGTTTAAACCTAACTTTTATTTATATTGCCTTGTCTTCCTCTCCGTATGAAAGATCTATGACTACATTTCTCAGTTTTTTTTATTGTTTTAATGTTATCTTTATTGTTTTAACGTTGTCTTCTTTTGCATAATAACATCGCTGTTTCCCTGTTTTGAGTATTTTTTTATCTTGGTTTATTTTTGTGATTTCCCTGTCTTGGTTGACATCTGATTGCTCTGTCTAGTGTTCTAGTCTTGGATGATACCTGATGTTGTTGGTCTTCTAGTCAAAGAACTCCCTTTAGTATTTCTTGTAGTTTTGGTTTGGTTTTTACAAATTCCCTAAACTTCCTTTATCTGGAAATGTCCTAATTTCACCTTTATATTTGAGAGACAGTTTTGCTAGATATATGAGTCTCGGCTGGCAGTTTTTTTCCTTCAATGCTTTATATACCCACTAAAACCCACTGCCGTTGAGTCAATTCGGACTCATAGAGAACCTATAGGACAGAATAGAACTGCCCAATAGTGTTTCCAAGGAGCGCCTGGCAGATTCAAACTGCTGACCTCTTGGTTAGCAGCCGTCGCACTTAACCACTACGCCTCCAGGGTTTCCAATGGTTTATATATGTCATCCCATTACCTTCTTGCCTACCGAGTTGTTGTTGTTGTTGGGTGCCATCGAGCTGGTTCTGACTCGTAGCGACCCTATGCACAACAGAACAAAACACTGCCCAGTCCTGCGCCATCCTTACAATCGTTACGTTTGAGCTCATTGTTGCAGCCACTGTGTCAATCCACCTTGTTGAGGGCCTTCTTCTTTTCCACTGACCCTGTACTCTGCCAAGCATGATGTCCTTCTCCAGAGGCTGATCCCTCCTGACAACATGTCCAAAGTATGTAAGACGCAGTCTCACCATCCTTGCCTCTAAGGAGCGTTCTGGCTGCACTTCTTCCAAGACAGATTTGGCAGTCCATGGTATTCAATATTCTTCACCAACACCACAATTCAAAGGCGTCAATTGTTCTTCAGTCTTCCTTATTCATTGTCCAGCTTTCACACGCATATGATGTGATTGAAAATACCGTGGCTTGGGTCAGGCGCACCTTAACCTTCAGGGTGACATCTTTGCTCTTCAACACTTTGAAGAGGTCCATTGCAGCAGATTTGCCCAATGCAATGTGTCTTTTGATTTCTTGACTGCTGCTTCCATGGCTGTTCATTGTGGATCCAAGTAAAATGAAATCCTTGACAAGTTCAATCTTTTCTCCGTCTATCATGATGTTGCTCATTGGTTCAGTTGTGAGGAATTTTGTTTTCTTTATGTTGAGGTGCAATCCATACTGGTCTTTGATCTTCATTAGTAAGTGGTTCAAGTCCTCCTCACTTTCGGCAGGCAAAGTTGTGTCATCTGCATAACACAGGCTGTTAATGAGTCTTCCTCCATTCCTGATGCCCCACTCCTCTTCATATAGTCCAGCTTCTCGTATTATTTGTTCAGCATACAGATTAAATTGGTATGGGAAAAGAATACAACCCTGACACACACCTTTCCTGACTTTAAACCAATCAGTATCCTCTTGTTCTGTCCAAACAACTGCCTTTTGATCTGTGTAAAGGTTCCTCATGGGCACAATTAAGTGTTCTGGTATTCCCATTCTTCGCAGTGTTATCCATAGTTTGTTATGATCCACACAGTCAAATGCCTTTGCATAGTCAATAAAACAAAGGTAAACATCTTTCTGGTATTCTCTGCTTTCAGCCAGGAACCATCTGACATCAGCAATGATATCCCTGGTTCCAGGTCCTTTTCTGAAACCAGCCTGAATTTCTGGCAGTTCCCTGTCGATACACTGCTGCAGCCATTTTTGAATGATCTTCAGCAAAATTTTGCTTGCATGTGATATTAATGATATTGTTCTAAAATTTCCACATTCTGTTGGATCACCTTTCTTGGGAATAGGCATAAATATGCATCTCTTCCAGTCAGTTGGCCAGGAAGCTGTCTTCCATGTTTCTTGGCATAGACGACTGAACACCTCCAGCGCTGCATCTGTTTGTTGAAACATCTCAATTGATATTCCATCAATTCCTGGAGCCTTGTTTTTCGCCAATGCCTTCAGAGCAGCTTGGACTTCTTCCTTCAGTACCGTCAGTTCCTGATCATATGCTACCTCTTGAAATGGTTGAATATCGACTAATTCTTTTTGGTATAATGACTCTGTGTATTCCTTCCATCTTCTTTTGATGCTTCCTGCATCATTTAGTATTTTCCCCATGGGATCCTTCACTATTGCAACTAAAGGCTTGAATTTTTTCTTCAGTTCTTTCAGCTTGGGAAACGCTGAACGTGTTCTTCCCTTTTGGTTTTCTATCTCCAGCTCTTTGCACATGTCATTGTAATACTTTACTTTGTCTTCTCAAGAGGCCCTTTGAAATCTTCTGTTCAGTTCTTTTACTTCATCAGTTCTTCCTTTGGCTTTAGCTGCTCGATGCTCGAGAGCAAGTTTCAGAGTCTCCTCTGACATCCATGCCTGCCGAGTAGCCCAAGTTTATTCTTATTGACTCTCCTGTGTAGGTGACTTTTTGTTTATCCCTAGCTGCTCTTAAAATTCTCTCTTTTATCTTTGGTTTTGGCAAGTTTGATTATGTTTTGGTGACTCTCTTTTAAGATCTACCTCATGTGGAATTCAATGAGCATCTTGGATAGATATCTTCTCATATTTCATGATATCAGGGAAGTTTTCTGCCAACAAATCTTCAAAAATTCTCTGTATTTTCTGTTATCCCTCCCTGTTCTGTTACTCCAATCTCTTGTAGGTTATTTCTCTTGATAGAGTCCCACATGATTCTTGGGTTTTCTTCATTTTTTTAAATTGTTTTGTTGGATTTTTCTTCAAATATATTGGCACCAAATGCCTTACCTTCAAGCTCACCAATTCTGCCTTCCACTTGCTCAATTTTGCTCTTCTGAGTTTCTACTGAGTTGTCTAATTTTGTAATTTTATTGTTAATCTTCTGAATTTCTGATTGCTATCTCTCAATGGATTCTTGTAGCTTATTAAATTTTTCATTATGTTCTTCAAGAACCTTTTTAATTTCTTCACCTATTGTATCTTTGTGTTCCTTGGCTTGTTCTGCACATTCCCTGACCTCCTTCCTAATCTTGTTCCTGATGTCTTGAAGTGTTCTGTGTATCAATCTTTTGAATTTTGCATCTGGTAGTTCCAAGAAGGCACCTTCATCCAAAAGATCCACTGATTCTTTGTTATGAGTGATTGTTGAGGCAATCATGGTCTGTTTCTTTATGTGACTTGATATTGACTGTTGTTGCTGAGCCATATATAAGTTATTGTATTAGTTCATTTTATATTTGCTTACTGTATCCTAGCTTCTTGCTTTGTTTTGTTTTGACATGCCCAAATGTGTTGCTTGAGTGGACTAGCTTGATTGTTTTCACCTTTGAAGCTCTGACATCCTGTCACCAGATGGCTAGAACTGTTATCAAGTATATCAGTCTAGAAGTCCATTCACTTTTCTTGTATGAATTCAGCTCACCGGTCCAGGTAGCTGATCATTGAGTGCGTGGTACAGGCTCTGTCCTATGGTCTTAGAAGAGCAGGGGTGATTGGTGTAGGTATCTGATTGCAGCAGGGGTTCACGCTCTGAACGAGGCAGGGGGCTGAGAACTGTCTCCTGAGTGTCTGTGAGAAAAGCGCATCCCTGTTGCCTAGAGTGTACAGGGGGGTGGGTTCTGCAGATTGACCCTGGGCACCCAATGCTTTTGGTTGTAAGGACTGGGAGGTACCAGTTATCCTTGGACCCCTGTCACGGGTGGTTGGGTGACCTGAGCGGAGCCACCAGTCCTTTTGCCCCGATGTGGGTAGGTGAGGACCCTGTTTAATAGCAAAGCAGTGTCAAATATCAAACATCTACCTCTCCACCACACAGCTGAAATTGTTGCAGTCTGCCAGTCTGGGCCTAGTCTCCTGAATGAAATAGGCCCACACAGGTCCATGCAGGGGGGAAGGGTGTTCAAAATCCATAGACCATTTATGCCTGGACAGGGGCTGCTTCTGTCCTGAGCTCCTGTGGTTAGTGGAGCTGGCAAATTGTCTTTTCCCCCAATTGTGAATTTATTCTTACTCCAATGTTGGGAGAATGGCTCCGAGCACTCAGCAGGACCTATTTCAGGCTCAGGGAAATCAACAGCCACTGATGCCAACTTGGGGGCAGGGGACGTGGTAAAATATACTTAGCTTTAGCCGAGAGCACCATTCTTCTCTGGTTCCAGAGATGTGAGTAGGCTGTGAGGCTGGCTACTTCTCCCTGAGGAAACTGAGGCTGAATGCTACTACCAGCCTGCCGCAGCCACTCCTGGGAATGGTGCCTGAGGGATCTTGGCGGTTCAAGTCCGGTAACTCCTCTCTGGTCTGAACTGTCTCTTCCTCCCTCTGCCACTCAGTCCATTTTCTAACTTTGCCTTTGACGTTCAGGGCTCCTAGCTTGTCATAAATATAATCCTTTCACTTGTTTTTTCAAGTCTTTGTTGTAGCTACAGCTGCTAACCAAAAGGTCGGCAGTTCAAATCCAGCACGCACTCCTTGGAAACTCTATGGGGAAGTTCTACTCTGTCCTATAGGGTCGCTATGAGTTGGAGTCGACTCGATGGCAATGAGTTTGGTTTTGGTTTGGTTGTAACAGGGATCACAGGAAGCATCTGGCTATTCCACCATCTAGGCCCCGCCTCCTCTGTTTATAATTTTTTAAAGCACTCAGCTCTGAGAATGAAGTATGCAAAACAAACAGAATTGCTTGGAGATGGCACCCATGAAACCAAAGAAAATACCAGCAGAAAGAGAAATGGATTGTGCACAGATAGATGTCAGTAGATAAGCCCAAGACATGAAAAAGTAGCATTCTAAAGCAAATGAAAGGCCCAGAGGTACAGAGAATAAACGGTTGTGTCTATTGACACTCTTGAGTATTACTTGGTATGATTGGTTCTATTACTCCCTCCTAAGGGTACAATTAATTTTCACTCTATTTACATACATAAATAAGAAGACAAATGGGTAATAATAAAAAACCAAATGTAATTTTAAAACATTTTTAGAAATGTGTACTGAAATGTTTACAGGTGAAATAATTTGATACCCAGAATTTAAAAATAATCAGTGTAGGACAAGTGGGTGGCAGTATAAATGAAACGAGGTTGGCCAGAAGTTGACAATTATTAAAGAAGAATGGAAGATATACGAAGGTTCATTATTCTAGTCTCTCTACTTTTGTATGTTTGAAATTTTCCACAATAAAAAGTAAAAAAAAGAACCAACTTTGACACAGGTATTACTAGTCTTTTATAAATGAGGACGATTGAAGTAACTTGCCCAACTTCACACAGCTAGCAAAGCCACTTTATCACATTATCCTGCTTCCTCAGCAGTAATAACCAAAACCAAACCCATTGCCATCAAGTCGATTCCAACTCACAGCGACCCTATAGGACAGAGTAGAACTGCCCCATAGGGTCTCCAAGGAGCAGCTGGTGGATTCCAACTGCTGACCTTTTGGTTAGCATGGAGCTCTTAACCAGTCCGCTACACGAGCTCCTCAATAGTAATAACCCCATTGCCATTGAGTCGATTCTGAATCATAGCAACCATGTAGGACAGAGTAGAACTGCCACATAGGGTTTTCAAGGAGCAACCGGTAGATTCGAACTGCGGACCTTTTGGTTAGCACCTGAACTCTTAACCACTGTGCCACCAGAGCTCCTCAGTAGTAATAAATCACTGTAAAATTATAGAGTGCTTTAAAGTTTTTTTTTTTTTTCTTTTTTTTTTACAAAGACTTCACATACACCACTCTCATTTGAGTAATTGGGACAAGATGCTGCTCAAGCCCTATTCTCATCACACCCAGCTGTAGTCTGTAAGGACAGTGTTCCTCTAGAAAACGAGCGTTTAGTTGACTTGATGAAAAAAAATAAAAAAAAGAGTATATATACCCAGCCACTCAACATCTATTTTGTTCCAGTTAATTTTGTGGAGGTGAAGGAAGCAAACCTGAGTTTTGTCTGGGTGGTCTCTTGCCTTATTCCTTTGCAATAAAAACCAGACAGTTACCCTTTACTGTTGAGCTGAAAGGGTGTTAGTCAGGAGAGAGGCTCGTGGGGGAGATTCCTGTGACACTAATCTCTAAACCTGAAACCAGGGCGGACCTCATCACTTCTAGCCAAGCTCCTCACCAGTGATTCTTGGTTCATCTTTTTTGATTCCAACCCAAAAGACATTTTTCACTTTTTGGGTTTCTTCTGGACTGGTGGAATACGTGACCTCCCAGCTGACAGAAAAGAAAGAAATATCTTCTGGCCAATCATCAGTGGATTTGCTAAACAGTAGCAATAAAGAAGGAAAAAAGAGAGAGAGAGAGAAAGGAAGGGGCGAAAAAAGGTTTTTCTGAAACTCAGATGCTGTCGCTTGTCTAATGGCACCAATAACATGTGTTCTCTCGGGACAGACTGCTGTTTTGTTCTGAAGGAAGTGGTCACTTTAAATCAAGCTTCCAGAAAGGGCAGGCTCTAAGTGTAGCTAAGGCAACCTCGTTAGAGGTTGTTAGTAAATGAAAAAGCCTTGTGGGAAGGTTATCCTGAGACTGAGAGCTGAAGGGCACTTCCCCTCAACTCTCCAACTGGCCAAAGTTTGCTCCTGGGGTAGAGCAGTGTGCCAGGGTCTCCCGAAGCCCACAAATAAACCTGGTGTGTCCTCCTGAAGGGACATTTTAACTTAAAAAAAATTGCTGGGAAAACATCTTAAATCAAGCAAGGAAATACCATTAAGGACAAAAAAAAAAAAAATTAATTGGCTTGTATTTAAAAATACATTAATAAATTCTTAAAAAAGATTTATTTTATTTACTAAAAATGTAATAACAAATAAATTTTTAAAATTTTATTACTGAGAAATTATATTAAGTTTTTAAAATGCCACTACACCAAGAGGAATGTTGAAAATAATAACAGTAAATCCTCTCAAACATTGAGGGAAAAACTGTCAGGACTAGGGGAACTTCCCACTTCCAGGTACCAGGAGGGATGGTGGAGTTTTGGTGAGGCACCCACTTTGGCATTAGTAAGAAAGTAGATACAAAGTTTTTAAACTTCCCAGGCAATGTTGGTTCTTCCTGGGCTGCCAGAAGGAGGAAGAAGACCCTTTGCTGAAATAAAATTTTAACAAGCTAAATATGGCTATCGGGCTCTGGCCTAAGTTATCAGAGTTAGGATAAACTTTCAGGAACGGCTAAGAATTAATGAAAAACGCTTTCAGATACACTTGCCTCTTTGACATTGTTTAATTGAAATCTCCATTTTGTTGCTCTTGCCAAGTTCATATTTTGTCCTGGGAGTAAAAATCCACAGCTGCAGATTTGGGTAGACCAAACCAGAGACGCCACCTTGAATCTCTAAAACCATACTCGATGCTCAAACGACGTGACTGGCACTCTATCCGTGTCTGGTGTCCTAATTACTTAGATAGTATAGCTAAGGCAAAAACAAAAAACCCAGCAGCCTTCAAATGTGCAAACTCTAGTTTTTTTTATCTGCTAATTGTACATAAGGTGAGCTTGATAGTTTGGACCTTGGAGAAGTTACAAGTCCTTCTTCATGTCTGAGGACAGATGGCGAGAAGTGAGGGTTCTCACATAAGGTGAGGCTGTGTTTAACACTTGGTTCTACTACTTATTGATTATGGATTATGAACAAGTTACTTGACTTCTCTGTGTCTCAGTTTTTTCTCCTGAAAAATGGAGATGAGAATAATAATGGCACCTACCTCCCAGATGGTGGAGACAAAAAGAGATAATGCATGCAAAGTTCTGAGTGCAATGGAACTTTTCAGTAAATAATAGGGATGCATCGTCTCTTTTTGCCCAACCCCCAACTCCTCCTATTAAAATGAATTGCAAGGACAAATGACTAGGACTCAGCTCCAGAGACAGGGTCATTCTTTCTCTAACAATAGCTGAATGGCTCATAAAGTTGACAAATGCTCTGATCAGCCCAGGAATAAGGTGCAGGATGTTCTGGGGAAAGGGACAAGAAGCCCAGAATTCACACAGATGAACACCCAAACTGACTCTAAGTAGTGAGCAGGCTGAGTGCCAGGAGCAGCCAGCTGGGTCTCCAAGCCCCGAGTGATCCTGACTCCCAGCAAACAGCTACATGCAAAAGTTAGCTGTAATTTTATTCACTCAAATACATTCACAGGTGATTTAGCAGTTTAAGTCCTCTTTACATTGAGCTCCCAACATCTGCTGGACATCTGCTGAGAGCAGGGTCCCCAGATGCTGCAATGGAGTGGAACTGAGCCACCATCACATAATGTCCAGCCAATAGATAAGTCAAGGAGGCATCCTTCATGTTCCGTAATCTCTCCTTCTGTATAGGAAGGAGGAACACAGGAAGCAGTAGCAACAATAGTACATTGTCTTCAAGTCAGGCCTCTAGAAAATTGCATTAAAGGAAGAGGGTAGGGGAGGTACAGTTAGAGGCAGCCAGCCAAATGCTCTCCATCTCAGTGGAAGGAATCAAGGAATATAAAATCTCCTGGCCCCGATGAATAGGACCGCAAGTGTTTGTTGAATCTGAAGGTCAATCTGAATATGAAGGTCATCTTCCTTGGATAGACTACTCAGAAGTCTGCTCACTGCCTTGGTCCGAGGAATCACGGGACCGGCAAATCACACAGGTTTTGAAGATCAAGAGGTAGGTCTCCTTGAACTTCTTTATTTTACAAGCATAGACGATAGGGTTCATCATAGAGTTAGCATGGGACAGTAGAATGCCCAAGTATATCACAGCTTGTGATACCTCACCTCCAAAATAGGTAATGCAGTTGACAATGGATAAAGGCAGCCAGGACAAAGCAAACAAGAAGAGGACCAGAAACAGGGACTTAGCTGTCTTGAATTCCCGTCCATAAAATGCACCTGTCTCTTTGGAGCTAGAAAACTTCTGATTAAGTTTGTTCCGGATGACATAGAAAATGTCAAGGTAGATGGCACACATAATAACCAGGGGGATCAAAATCCAGGTGAAGAAGCTGAAGTAGACCATGTAGTCCATCCTCATAACGAAACGGAATTGGCATGGAAAATAGGTGGCATTTCTGTTGTACCCTGGGGTCAGTTTCATGTTCCAGCCAAACATGGGTATCAGTCCCACCAGAAGTGACACCAGCCAGCAAAGGCCCAGGGCCAACCATATTCTTCTTTGAGTGGTGACCTTCCTGTATCTGTTTGATGGGAAAAGAGCCAATGAGTTCATTGGAGGAATTGCTAAAGGGTTGGGGGGGATAAAACTAGTAAAAGAGCGAGACTGAGAGATAAGCATGCACTTTTTTAATTACCCAATCTCTGTTAAGAGAGAAGCGCATGGATATTCTAGGGTGACTACAGCTAAACTCTACTCAATACGAAGACAAGATGAACAAACAGTGATTAGAAAAAAATCCAGCCAATTTCTCTGGAAATTTTCTGAAGAAGTTCTATCTAGAATGGATTGGGAATATGTTACCTTGAATCAAGGTGCTTGCACACCCCATTCTTGGTTCCATTTCCAGCCCAAGAATTCTTCAATTCCTGAGAGGTAAGATTTATCTAAGTCTCCTGGATCGTCTATAAGAATGGTCTTCTCAAAGCATGGCTGCCTGCTGTGCAATACATTTTTCTGTTTGGCTGTTGTGCTGATGCTCATTAAGTATGAGATACTTCTCCCACACTTTTCTTCTACCTGTGCCTGCTCCTGCTCCAAGTGGCATACACACTTGGTGTATGAGTTAAATGAGTCAGTGGATGTACGAAGGTTGTGTTGAAGTGGGTCAAAGACCTTGAGAGGCTCACCCAGTGAAAGTCACCATTTCTTCTTAAATCGTCCCTCCTGACAGGATTCTATACAGACTCCCAGAACGAAACTAATATTTTTGAGCTCTTACTATGTACTCTGTAGACTTTATTTCAATTAAATCCCACAACAAACTAGAGATTTTTTTTAATTGTACTTTAGATGAAGGTTTACAGAACAAACTAGTTTCTCATTAAACAGTTAGCACACATATTGTTTTATGACATTGGTTAACAACCCCATGACCTGTCAACACTCTCCCTTCTCAAACTTGGGTTCCCTATTATCAGCTTTCCTGTCCCCTCCTGCCTTCTAGTCCTTGCCCCTGGGCTGGAGTGCCCCTTTTGTCTCATTTTGTTTTATGGACCGGTCTAATCTTTTGCTTAAGGGTAAGCCTCGGGAGTGACTTCATTACTGAGCTAAAGGATCGTCCAGGGGCCATACTCTCGGGGTTTCTCCAGTCTCTGTCAGGCCAGTAAGTCTGGTGTTTTTTGCGAGTTAGAATTTTGTTCTACATTTTTCTCCAGCTCTGTCTGGGACCCTCTATTGTGATCATTGTTAGGGCAGTTAGTGGTATCAGGTGGGCACCATCTGGTTGTACTGGACTCAGTCTGGTGGAAGCTGCGGTAGACGTGGTCCATTAGTCCTTTGGACTAATCTTTCCCTTGTATATTTAATTTCCTTCATTCTTCCTTCCTAACTGGAGATATTTTTTTTAATTAATTTTTATTGTGCTTTAAGTGAAAGTTTACAAATCAGGTCAGTCTCTCATACAAAAATTTACATACACCTTGCTATACACTCCTAATTGCTCTCACTCTGATGAGATAGCACAGTACTCGCCTCCACTCTCTCTCCTTGTGTCCATTTGGGTAGCTTCTGGCTCCCTCTGCCCTCTTATCTCCCCTCCAGACAGGAGATGCCAACATAGTCTCATGTGACCACTTGATCCAAGAAGCTTGTTCTTCACTAGTATCATTTTCCATCCCCTGTTCCAGTCCAACCCCTGTCTGAAGAGTTGACTTTGGGAATGGTTCCTGCCCTGGGGTAACAGAAAGTTAGCTGGAGATATTTTTATGATAATCTTCATTTTATTAATGGTAATGATGAAAATAACAGTAGTTATAGCTGCCATTTATTGAGCATAGACTGTGTCTGAGGCATTTTTCTAAATGTTAACTCATTTAATTCCATGAGGAAGGTGCAATTATCATCTCCATTTTGGAGGTGAAAAAAAATGAAACACACAGACAAGTTAAGTAACTTACACAAGCTAGAAGTGGTGGAGCTAAAATTGAAATCAGGTAAGTCAGGGTTCAAAGCATCTTAGCAACTGTGATGAGAAAACTAAGGCAGAGAAAATTAAATAACTTGCCCATCGGATCCCAAGATTCTGAGATTTGAACTCAGAATTGTTTGTATCTAAAGCTTGTTTGTAACTCCCTTATCGTGCTGTTTCCCTAAGACTGACAGGTTCAGGACACCCGGGGAAATGGATTTCTCCACTTGGCAGTCTGTTCTCTTCGTTTGGTCACACAAAAGGTTGGTACTACTTTCACAATAGAGAGCTTTTGGGGAAACACCTGTCACACCTCAGAAGAAGAAGGAGAGAAGAAAAGGGAGAAGGAGGAGAAGAAGAAATACATACACATTTTATATATATATATATATATATATATTTTCCACTTCTGACACAGTTGGGAAACTCTGATGGTGGAGTGGTTAAGTGCTATGGCTGCTAACCAAAGGTGTTGGCAGTTCGAATCTGCCAGGCGCTCCTTGGAAACTCTATGGGGCAGTTCTACTCTGTCCTATAGGGTCGATATGAGTCGGAACCAACTCAATGGCACTGGGTTTGGTTTGGTTTAAGGAGCCCTTTCTCAAGATGGGGTTGGGCACAGAATAGGAAGTTGAAATAATAGCCTATGCTTGTGAAACAGAAGAACCATCAGCTTATCTCTTCTTATCTGCCTGCTTCTTATCTAGCAGGTTTCTATCATTTTTAAAAACTCAAGAGCATTTTACTAATTAAAGATGCATCAAACTTTCATTATCTTTAGCTGCCTTCAGGAATCCAGCAGGCACCCATTAATCAATGGAGATGGATTATAGCATCCCTCTCTTGTTAGCTTCTGAGCCCAGGCTTACATTCATAAACTCTTTACAGACCAGATAGTGGGGGGAAAAATATTGCTCCTTTTCAAACTCAGGGGCCAATTTGGTTTATTTTTCACTCAAAAAGTATGAGATATGAAATGTGTAGCCGCATTTCTCAGGAACCTTTATCACTGCTCCCACTCCATCCCTTTTCAAACATGTTACCTGATAGTGAGCTTCACCCGTAGGTATCGATCCACAGCAATGGCCAGCAAGGACATGATGGAGGCGTGGGTGAAGATTAGCAGCAGGCAGGTCATGAAAAGGCAGCTATAGAAGTGGATTGTGATGTTCAGGCTGATGACAATGGCCAAAGGCATTACCAGCACCCCAACAGCAATGTCGGCCAGGGCTAAGGAAACAATGAAATAGAAGGTGGTGGTCTGTAGGCTTGGGTTCAGCTTGACCGCCCAGATGACGAGCACGTTGCCTACTATGGCACAGAGCCCAATGAGAATTTCCACGGTGATGTAGGTCATGCTGGGCAATGTCACGGCCGTGCTGTTGACAGGCATCTTGTTTTCCCAGAGGAGCCTCCCAGGTGATAGGCGTGCCAGCAGAATCCGTGTGGTCCAGTGTGCCTATCTCTTGCCAGACATCTTCCTAGAAGTCAAGTGTAGCAATTGTCTAAAACTCACAGCTCACCCATTCCTTGTCTTCTCTAGTGGGGTGCTTTTTTGGAGATCCACCTCTCCTTAGATAGTGCCCATCACAGGGTAATCACTTCCATCCACACATCCCTGGGAATGTGGAAGCCTGGAGGACAGTTCTGTGCAGGTTGAATCTGAAAGTACCACTGTTCTTAGTTCCCCAGAAAGACACACTAAAGGCCTCTGCCTTCTGCTGCCTCTGAGGGCTTCTCGAGCTCCATCAAGATAAGCAATCCTCTTCAGGGGTGTTTTAGGAAGTGAGATGGGCCAAGAGGAAGTTCAGAGCCAGGAAAGCTCAACAAGAAGATGGAGAGAGCAGAGGAGGGGGTGGTGTGAGTGGCGTGGGAGACAAGGTTTATCACGAGATCACTCATTCAGGAACCAGATGAAAGTGCTGCACTGGGTAGGAGAAGAGCTAGAAGTACTGACTACAGAATATTCTGAATTTGCACCAGCTTAGCAGAAAGACTCTGTGAGAGGAAGAACAAGAAAGGGACTTGGGTTGGGTTGCAGACCCCTAACCTTAACCAGAAGTTAGTCCTTCTTGTTAGTCCTTCTTAGCACACCAGAAAGCACTGAAAATTTGGCAGCACGAGCAGGCTTTTTGCTGAGGACAGCTGAAACCCAGCCAGTGGGCCAAAGATGCCCTGCCAAAGGGACAAGCTAGGAGTCCTTGCTCAGAACAGCAAAAACTTCCCGCAAGCATCACGTCTGCTGACCTTCTAACTCCCCTTCCCAGTCCATTCACCCAACAAAGTCTCACATGCCCTCACACTTGTTGCTGTTAAGTAGCTGTTGAGTCGGCTCTGACTCACGGTTATCTTTTGTATTACAGTCCTGCACCATCTTCCTGATCATTGCTATGTCTGAACCCGTTGTTTCAGCCTCTCTGTCAGTCTTTCTCATTGACCCTCTACCAACCATGATCCCTTTTTCTAGCTATTGATCTTTTCTAATGACATATTCAAAGAGAGCAAGCCAGAGTCTTGCCATCCTTGCTTCTAAGACGCATCCTGGTTGTATTTCTTCTAAGAAAGACTGGTTCGTTTGTTCTTTTGGCCCTCACACTAAACCAAAAAGCCGTTGCTGTCAAGTTGATTCTGACGCATAGCGACCCTTATAGGAGAGTGTAGAACTGCCCCATAGAATTTCCAAGAAGTGGCTGATAGATTTGACCTGCTGATCTTTTTTTTTTTAATTGTGCTTTAAGTGAAAGTTTACAATTCAAGTCAGTTTCTCATACAAAAACTTATACACGCGTTGTTATGTGACTCTAGTTGCTCTCCCTACAATGTGACAGCACACTCCTCTCCACCCTGTATTCCCCATGTCCTTTCAACCAGCTACTGTCCCCCTCTGCCTTCTCATCTCACCTCCAGACAGAAGATCCCACATAGTCTCATGAGTCTATTTGAGCTAAGAACCACACTCCTCACGAGTATCATTTTATGTCTTATAGTCCAGTCTAATCTTTGTTGGAAGAGTTTGCTTTGGGAATGGTTTTAGGTTTGGGCTAACAGAGAGTCCAGGGGCCATGACCTCTGGCCTCAGTCAGACCATTAAGATCATTAAGTCTGGTCTGCATCCCACTTTTCTCTTGTTCCATCAGGGATTCTCCGTTGTGTTCCCTGTCGGGGTAGTCATTGGTGGTAGCCAGGCACCATCTAGTTCTTCTGGTCTCAGGCTGATACAGTCTCTGGCTTATGTGGCCCTTTCTGTCTCTCGGGTTCATATTTTCCTTGTGTCTTTGGTGTTCTGCATTCTCCTTTGCTCCAGGTGGGTTGAAACAAATCGATGCATCTTAGATGGTCGCTTGCTAGTTTTTAAGACCTCAGATGCCACTCGCCAAAATGGGATACAGAATGTTTTCTTAATACACTTTGTTATGTCAATTGACCTGATGTTCTCTGAAACCATGGTCCAGGGACTCCTGCCTCTGCTACTCTGTCCCTCAAAGTGTTGGGCTGTATTCAGGAAACTTCTTAGCTTTTGGTTTAGTCCAGTTGTGCTGACTTCCCCTGTATTGTATGTTGACCTTACCTTCACCTAAACTAATTTTTGTCTACTATCTAAATTTTTTTAATCTAATTAGTGAATACCCTCCCTCCCCACCCTCATAACCATCAAAGAATGTTTTCTTCTGTGTTTAAACCTTTTCATGCATTCTTATAACAGTGGTATCATACAATATATTTGTCCTTTGCAACTGAGTAATTTCACTCAGCATAATGCCTTCCAGATTCCTCCACGTTACGAGATGTTTCACAGATTCATCACTGTTCTTTATCTTTGTGTAGTATTCCATTATGTGACTATACAGTTATATGATTATCCATTCATCTGTTGATGGACAACTTTGTTGTTTCCATCTTTTTGCTATTGTAAACAGTGCTGAAATGAACATGGGTGTGCATATATCTATGTGTGTGAGGGCTCTTATTTCTCTAGGATATATTCCAAGGAATGGGATTGGTGGATCATGTGGTAGTTCTATTTCTAGCTTTTTAAGGAAGCACCAAATTGATTTCCAAAGGGGTTGTACCATTTTACATTCCCACCAGCAGTGTATAAGTGTTCCAATCTCTCCATAACCTCTCCAACATTTATTATTTTGTGGTTTTTGGATTAATGCTAGCCTTGTTGGGGTGAGGTGGTATTTCTTTGCAGTTTTGATTTGTATTTCGACTCAACGGCACTGGGTTTGGTTTTGGGTTTTGAATGGCTAATGATTGTGAGCATTTTTTCCCAGTTTGTAGGCTGTCTTTTTACTGTTTTGGTGAAGTCTTTGGATGAGCCTATGTGTCTGATTTTTAGGAGCTCCCAGTTATCTAGTGTCTCTGCTGGTGCTTGTGCATTTAGTAATGTTTCGTATACTGTTTATACCATGTATTAGGGCTCCTAGCATTTTCACCATTTTTTCTTCCATGATCTTAATAATTTTATATTTAGGTCTTTGATCCATTTTGAGTTCGTTTTTGTGCGTGGTGTGAGGTATGGGTCTTTTTTCATTTTTTTTTGCAGGTGGATATCCAGTTATGCCAGCACCATTTGTTAAAGAGACTGTCTTTTCCCCAGTTGACAGACTTTGGGCCTTTGTCAAATATCAGCGGCTCATAAGTGGGCGAATTTATGTCTGGATTCTCAACTCTGTTCCATTGGTCTATGTATCTGTTGTACGAGCACTAGGCTGTTTGAACTACTGTGGTGGTATAATAGCTTCTAAAATCAGGTAGTGAGAGGCCTCCCACTTTGTTCTTCTTTTTCAGTAATGCTTTACTTATCTGGGGCCTCTTTTCCTTCCATATGAAGTTGGTGATTTGTTTCCCCATCTCATTAAAAAATGCCATTGGAATTTGGTTCGGGATTGCATTGTATCTGTAGATCACTTTGGGTAGACTATACATTTTCTCAATGCTGAGTCTTCCTATCCATGAACAAGGTATGTTTTCCCACTTATGTAGGTCTCTTTTGGTTTCTTGGAGTAGTGTTTTGTAGTTTTCTTTGTATAAGTCTTTTACATCTCTGGTTAGATTTGTTCCAAGTATTTTATCTTCTCGAAGGCTATTGTAAATTGTATTAATTTGGTGATTTCCTCTTCAATGTTCTCTTTGTTGGTGTAGAGGAATCCAACTGATTTTTGTATGTTTATCTTGTATTCTGATTCTCTGCTGAACTCTTGTATTAGTTCCAGTAGTTTTCTGGAGGATTCTTTAGGGTTTTCTGTATATAAGATCATATCCTCTGCAAATAGAGATACTTTCACTTCTTTTTTACCAATTTGAATGCCCTTTATTTCTTTTTCTAGCCTAATTGCTCTAGCTAGGACCTCCAGCACAATGTTGAATAAGAGTGGTGATAAAGGGCATCCTGGTCTCGTTCCCTTTCTCAAGGGGAATGCTTTCAGACTCTCTCCATTTAGGATGATGTTGACTGTTGGCTTTGTATAAATGACCTTTATTATGTTGAGGAACTTCCCTTCTGTTCTAATTCTATTTTGCAGAGAGATTTTATTACAAATGGGTGTTGGGTTTTGTCAAATGCCTTTTCTGTATCAGTTGATAAGATCATGTGGTTCTTGTCTTTTATTTATGGGATGGATTACATTGATTGTTTTCTAATGTTGAACCATCCCTCCATACCTTGGTCATGGTGAATTTTTTTTTTTTTTTGATATGTTGTTGAATTCTACTGGCTAGAATTTTGTTGAGGATTTTTGCTTCTGTGTTCATAAGGGTTATTGGTCTGTCATTTTCTTTTTTTGTGGTGTCTTTATCTGGTTTTGGTATCAGGGATATGCTGGCTTCATAGAATGAGTTTGGGAGTATTCTATCTTTTTCCATGCTCTGAAATACCTTTAGTAGTAGTGGTGTTAACTCTTCTCCAAAAGTTTGATTGAATTGTCCAGGGAAGCCATCAGGGCCAGGGCTTTTTTTGTTGGGGTTTTTCAATTACCTTTTCAATCTCTTCTTTTGTTATAGGTTTATTTAGTTGTTCTATCACTGTTTGTGTTAGTTCAGGTAGGTAATGTGTTTCTAGAAATTTGTACATTTCCTCTAAGTTTTCAAATTTGTTGGAGCACAATTTTTCATAGTAGTCTGTTATGATTCTTTTAATTTCAGTAGAGTCTGTTGTGATAGCGCCCATCTCATTTCTTATTTGGGTTACTTGTTTCCTCTCCTGTTTTTCTTTGGTAAGTTTGGCCAGTGGTTTATAAATTTTGTTGATCTTTTCAAAGAACCAGCTTTTGGTCTTGTTAACTCTTTCAATTGTTGTTCTGTTCTCTATTTCATTTAATTCTGCTCTGATTTTTATTATTTGATTTCTTCTGGTAGCTGAGGGCTTTTTTTGTTGCTCTCTTTCTATTTGTTTGAGTTGTAGGGATAATTCTTTAATTTTGGCCTTTTCTTCTTTTTGTATGTGTGCATTTATTGCTATAAATTGACCTCTGAACACTGCTTTTGCTGTGTCCCAAAGGTTGTAGTAGGATGTTTTCATCCTCACTTGATTCTATGATTTTCTTTATTCTGTCCTTAATTTATTCTATAACCCAGTAGTTTTTGAACAAGGAGTTGTTCAATTTCCATGTGTTTGATTTTTTTTCCCTTGCTTTTTCTGTTATTGATTTCTACTTCTACGGCTTCAAGGTCAGAAAAGACACTTTGTAATATTTTGATGTTTTGGATTCTGTTAAGGCTTGCTTTATGACCTAATATGTTGCCTATTCTGGAGAATGTTCCATGTACATTAGAAAAGAAAGTATACTTGGCTGCCGTTGGGTGGAGTTGAACTGCTGACCTTTTGGTTAGTAGCCTTAGCTCTTAACCACTGTGCCGCCAGGGCTCCAGCCAGCATATGTCAAATCTATTAGAGGAGCAACAGGACAACAGGATGACCAGTCATGCAGAAAGGGGGAAAAGATAACAGATGCACATAATCACATGGCATACTCCCTTCACCTACAGGAACCACAGCCTCTGCCGAGGAATCTGATCCCTGCCCTGAGGAACACCACTCCCTGTTCAGCACCTTCTGGGCACCAGGCACTTGAATACAATCGTTATTTGGGGGCCATCTAGTTCAAGTACTTCTCGGCATTTTCCCAAAGGTTCATTTTAACCGGACATGTTACAGAGACCACAAGAAGCAATAGTTGGAACCTAAGCCCACACTGTACGTTAAAATGTTTATAATATTTTCCTTAAGCATTGATATCTGTATAGTCAAAAATAAAATTGAAGGATAACAACAGTATTGTTCTGGTATTTACTAACAACCACTTCTCTGTAGGGCACTAGAAAGATGCCTTAGCATGAGTCCTGTCTGGGTCCTCTTCTTTAGTTGTTCTACTTCTACATCATCCATTGACCCCCCCTGCTGTATCTCAAGTAGGTCCAAGTCTGATCAAACCCTGCTGGACTTGTCACTTCTCCCTTAGGAATCGTCCCAACTATAAGGGGGGAGTCCGCTCTCACTGGGTATCCATTGCTTTTGTGTTCTTCAGGCATGTTAGCTGCAGCCTCCATCCATACACTGCTGAAACTTCAAAGGGTTTACACCCTTCAGTGTTGATTCTCACAAATGTTTCTACTGCAACTGCTTTCTTTATCTCTGCTTTGGAGGAGGGAGTTACAGAGTCTGATTTCCAGGAGGCTGCATGCTACCGAAAAAAAAAAAAAAATCCATTCGACTTAAAGCAGTGTTTATAATCTTCGTGACTCGATGGAGAAAATTCACACTTTCCCCCTGCCTACACCTTTTCCAGACACCCAGTAGCACCAAGTAACCTCATGTGAGAGGAAGACCCTCCTGTATGAAGACAACCAACATTGTATGGATGTTGTAGTGATTGTAAAGCTTAGGTGTGGTTTTCTGGAGGGTTTGGCAGCTCCAGTTGCACCACTGCAGCCTAACCTGTGGTGGCCAAGGGGTACAGAGTGGCCTGGTGGCAGACCAGGAGCACAGACATTTGCTGTTTGTGTGAGGGAGCTGGTCAGGCCACTGAGAAACTCCTATACTTGGAAGGAAAAAGATGGTGACCCAAGGGTGGCTAGGGGCTGGGAGCTGAAGCTAGGAAAAGGGGGCAGAGGCCAGGAAAAGTGCCTGAGAAGTGTTTTCAGCACACGGGAAAGATACTGACTTGCTTAGAGAGGGATTTGACACCTGTATTTGGGAACCCGACTGGTTTGTGTTTTCAAATTCTTGTCCCTTTGGTTCTCCTCTAGTATGAAGGGTTCTGTTTTGGAAGCAGCCCCTCTGAGCTGAGTTAGGGAAAACAAGGAAAGGGGTTTGTGGCTGAGTACAAGTCAGAGAGCAGCGGGGTGGAGATAACCAAAAACCAAACCCAATGCCATCGAGTCAATTCCCACTCACAGTGATCCTATAGGACAGAGTAAAATTGACCCCATAGAGTTTCCAAGGAGCAGTTGGTGAATTCCAACTGCCGATCTTTTGGTCAGCAGCCATAGCTCTTGGATATAGGGATAGGATAATCCATGAGGGAATGTTCCCACTTGAAAGGGTGTACACTTGGGGCCACTTTATTTCCAGAACCTCCTCTGTCCATGCTTTGGGGGCTTCTTTTCTCTGAATAGAGGAAGCCCTTCCCTGCATTTCTGAGTAGGCAGCATCCCTAGCTGCTCCAAAAAAAACCCCAAAACAAACAAAAAAATCAATGCCGTCCAGTCAATTCCAACTCATAGCAACCCTACAGGACAGAGTAGAACCGCCCTACAGAGTTTCCAGGGAGCACCTGGTGAATTCAAGCTGCCAACCTTTTGATTAGCAGTCATAATTCTTATGACTTTGCACTGCTCAAGAGGGGCATTGATCAGGAGGGGCAATCTGAGAAGTAAAAGGGAAAGCTTCGCAAGCACTTGACATTTTGGAATACGACTTGGTCATTTTCACTGTAAATGGAAACCAAAAGGTAATCTTGGAAAGAGGACACAGAGGCCAGGGTGAAGGAGACCTCGCTAACCCACACCCCCACCTGCGTGGCCCTCAGCCACTCTCGGTTCTGCTGCCTCATCGCCTCTCGTGGAATGACCATCTCGGCCTAGTGCGAGTCTCCCATCTCTTCGAGGGCTGGAATGGTCGTGCTCAAATGCAAACCTGAGCATGCTGCTCCACTGCTCAAAAACCTCTAAAGTTCCTGTGTTGGCCTCAGTTGTCCAGACTCCTTGGAATGGTTCACCAGACTCTCGGCAATGGGGTCTCCCAGGCCCTGCAGTCTCCTGGCTTCTGCACGCAAACCGTAAGCTCCAACCTTGTTGAGCAACTCCTGGCTCCCCAAAGGGTCATGCGCTTTCGCTTCCTCTCCCATTTGTGCAAGCTGCTGCTTCCCCAGCTTGGAAGGCCTTTCTCCTTCTTGTCCACTTTGTCTCACTTTTCCTCCCACAATGCTGTTCCTCTAACAGGACCTTGCAGATTACCCACACAGCTTCCCTTCCTAGACACCACCATACTGTTTTTATAGAACCCCTCCCCTAAGCTCCTGGAGGGTAGGAATCATGCCTTTTTACTTCTGCATTCCTAACCCCTCTGGCAATGCCTGAAAGGTAGTAGGTATTCAACACATTTTTGATAAATGAATGAGTAGGAAACTGCCTCAGTGAACTAACTGGCATAAATATGGCCCTGAATATACAACAATAGCAATAAACCAGCTGGGATCTACTAAGCACTTTCCATTACACCAGCTCCTATGGTTAACCGTTTTACATACATGATCTCATTCAGCACCCTCTCATGCTATCTGGTGATATAGAGCTATCATCACTGGCAAAAAGCTGAGGCTCAGAAGGGTTAAGTAACCTGCCAAAGTTTGCACAGCTAGGAAGTGGCAGAGTTGGCTTTCAAACCCAAGCTCCTGGCTTCAGAGTCCAGGTTCTGAGCCACCAGCCTACATGGTGAGTGGATGAGTATGTGATCATGGGACACTTTCCCAAGTACAAGGAACCCCTGGGACTGATGGTACCATGTTATCAGTAGCAGTTTCTGACCTCAGATCTGGATAAGAAAGTTGCAGCAAAGGCTATGGGAACAGAACACAGGTATAATGTAGGCTCAGCGGCTGCTCTGAGATTGGAAGACATGAGGGAAGCAGAGAGACGACTACAAGGACAGGCCACTGGTCAGACCAGCGCTCCCAGAGGGGCTCTAGGACAGAAAGAACCATACATCAGACCACAGTGCAGAAATTTTTTTAAATAATAAAATAAATTATAAGGAGAATGTGGCTCAGGGAATTTTCCCATCTAAAAGAAGGGTCTACTAAAAGAAACTGAACTTCAGGGAGGGAAGGAAGGACCTGGGAGAAAGCATCGGCCTGAATAGCAGGAAAAACAACTGGAGTCCTGGGAAAAGACCTCACCTGTCCCAGACCCTTGCTTAACGCCTACTTGGGTCTGATGCAACTGGGCCCAGCTCAACCACAAGGCTGCAACCTTGCCCTTTGGGCAGATTGTTTTTAGAGGACTTCTTTCTAGGACGCAGTTCAACATACTGAGAGACTAGCCAGAGAGACAGTTCGCTTGCATCTTTGCAGCTTCTCAGGAAACCCTAGGAGACTCCCAGCAACTAGCATAGTAAAAGCAAGATGCAGTTAGCTGGAGCCCAGTAAAAGAGAGCTTTGAACGCACCTGCAGCTCCGAGGGAGAAAAGACCTCACAATCTGCTCCTGTAAAGATACAGTCTAGAAAACCCTCTAGAGCAGATCTTTCCTGTCCCACAGGGTCACTATGAGTCAAAATTGACTCGAGGGCACCTAACAACAACAGGAGGAGCTGGTGAGTTCTGCCCACGGCTGTCTCTCTCACCGACTTGACTGCTGCCCGCAGAGTTGCACAAAATCAGTTTGCTCACTTCCTCTTGGCCCCATCTCCACTTCCCCAAAGCCTTATGTTTTTACAGAGCGTTATGCCTGCAAACCCATAGTCCAGCTGATAGTCACCCCAATCACTCTTATGCCTCGTTACCCCAGCCTCACCCCTCTCTGCTTCTCTGTCAGGTGGGAGCGAAGAGGGCCAGGGATGGCAGGGGCTGTGGTCTCTGCCTTCACCCCGAGGCTAGGCCCTTCGGCTGTGCTTACACTAGGAGCTGATCGGGAGCCACCGTTCCTAGGGGGCTTCTTTCTAGAACCCAGCGACTTGAGCCACTCCAGCTGTGGCCAAGAAGCCAGTGACTTCCAAGGCTTCCAGTCTTGGTGTGTGGTGATCCGTGCTCTTGGAGAGGAGCATCACTCAGAGCCAGTGCAGGCTGTGGAGAGGCCTAGAAAGCGAGGTCACGGTTCCTTAGTTCTGACTAACAGGACATCCCGTCCAGCAGACAGGGAACTGCTACGGGTGTCACCCACCCACCCCACCCACCAGACCCCCACCCACTCTGAGTGTGTCAGAAGGCTCCAGGCCATGTGGAGCATCTAGAGAAGGACTCAGCTGACTCTAAATTTGTTCCAGGTTCTAGGCACCAAAAAGGGAGGAAGTCTTTAAACTGCTGGAGCCTGAGATTGGGAGAAGCTTCACAGAGTAAAACGCCTGAAAGGTTCATTCCTCTGTCCCAGCACTGGCCACCAGATG
Source organism: Elephas maximus indicus (assembly GCF_024166365.1). NCBI lineage: Eukaryota > Metazoa > Chordata > Mammalia > Proboscidea > Elephantidae > Elephas > Elephas maximus. The sequence goes on along the minus strand of NC_064821.1, from coordinate 169,379,752 downwards.
GCAGCACGTTTCCGCTGCCACTCAGGACCCAGTTCGCTCCTGAGAAACCGAACCATACCTTCATGATACACCCCTGGAGCATGGCTTAGCCAGTGTTATGAGTTGAATTGTGTCCCTCAAAAAAGATATGTCGAAGTCTAAATCCGGGTACCTATGAATGTGGCCTTGTTTGGAAATAGAGTCTCTGAAATGTTATCAATTAAGTTAGTATGGGGGCACATAGCTTGGGCCCTAATCCAACATGACAGGTGTCATTATATAAACAAGAGCCGAGAAGACACGGTGACAGAGAGACAAAGAGGGGAAATGGCCATGTGACAAAAGAGGCAGAGGCTCAAGTGATTTATCTGAGAGCCAAGAACACCAAAGATTGCAGAGAATCTTTGAGGTGGGGGTAGACCTTCCCCTCAAAACCAAACCCGCTGCCGTCGAGTCAGTTCTGACACATAGTGACCCTATAGGGCAGAGAAGAACTGCCCCATAGGGTTTACCAAAGAGCAGCTGGTGAATTCGAACCGCCGACTTTTTGGTTAGCAGTCGTAGCTCACCATAGCTCCTAACCATGGTGCCACCAGGGCTCCAGATCTTCCCCTAGAGCCCTTCTAACACCTCAATTTCAGATTTCCAGCCTCTAGAACTGTGAGACAATCATTTCTGTTGTTTTACATCACACAGTTTGTGGCACTTTGTTACAGCAGCCCAAGAAAGTTAATACAGCCAGTGACTTCAAGTGGCACAGAAAATAAAAGAAGTAAGAATTAAAGGCAAGGGCGAAAAGGATAGATAGCCAACTGCCTAGTCAATCTCATAGAATATTCCTGAGCAATACCAAATTCAATCCTCTTGACTCAAGAAGGTTGAGTAGAGGCAACTTCTTCTTTCAAATCTTAGAGTGTTCCAATAAAAACAATATTGTCTTTTGCCTTACAATGTGTGAAGCTCCTCACACACTTCACCTCATTAAATTAACACAACCACTCCACAAGGCAGACATTATTAAGTTCATTCACAAAGAAGGAAACTGAGGTAAAGAGGTTGAGTGAGATGGTACAGCCCGTAAGATCAGTGCCAGGATGTGAACCCCGTCCCTGATCTCCCCACTTAAGGTGAGGACACAGAAGACCAGGGTAGGGGTTTGCCAGTATGAAGGTCTCACTGGGATGTCTGCTTACTACCAAATATAAGTCACTGAGCCTTTCCTTGGCACCTGCCAGGCTCCTGACCTATCCCCTCCCTTCTGTGGGCACAAGGGCCCCCTGGTGAATTTTCTTGGCTTTTGCTGGGGAGCTTCATGTTTTGGGGGGCCCATGATTTCTCTAAACCCCTTTGAATTTCTTCACAACCCAGCCTCTTCTTTATCATAGGCCCAGGCTTCTAATCACTTGTGCTGGGTGTCCTCCACCACTGTCAGGCATTGCTGTTTCTTCCCAGTCCCCACAATCAGCCTGACCCACTGATGTCAGCCTCACCCACAGAGCAACCTCCAGTCCTAATGCTTACAACAGGACCATATCCTGGCCCCCTTCTTTTTAACCTTCTACCCAACAAATGGGATAAAACTCTCTAATGAATTGGATGCAAAACTCCCGCTATATAGCACAAGATAAGTAGAGCACCCCCCTTCGTTTTGATGGCATGTGTGTCTTCCTGTCCTTCTCCACAAGGAGTGTCTTTCCCTCCTTCTCCAAAAGGAGCTTTCATAATTATTACAACAGCTGCCATCAGTAGAATGCCAATTAACATGCGCCAGACACTCTGCCACATACATCATTTACAATTCTTACAGCAACCTTTCAAGTAAATCTTATTAGAACCATTTCACAGGTGTGGAAACATATGCTTGATGAGAATTGAGTGACTTACTGTGAGCATCACAGCTAATAAATGGCAGAGCTGGGGCCCAAACCCAAGTCTATCTTGGCTTCAAGGCCCTGCAAAGACCCAAATTGTCATTTGGGGCAGAAATTCTTTGATATCTCTCATGGATTGAATTGGGTCCCCCCCCCCCCGCCCCAAAATATGTGTCAAGTTGGTTAGGCCATGATTCCCAGTATTGTGTGGTTGTCCTCCATTTTGTGATTGTAATTTTAAGTTGAGAGGATTAAGGTGGGAATGTAACACCACCCTTACTCAGGTCACCTCCCTGATCCAAGGTAATGGGAGTTTCCCTGGGGTGTGGCCTGTACCACCTTTTATCTCTCAAGAGATAAAAGGAAAGGGAAGCAAGCAGAGAGTGGGGGACTTCATACTGCCAAGAAAGCAGCACCAGGAGCAGAGGGCATCGTTTGGACACAGAGTCCCTGTACCTGAGAAGCTCCTTGACCAGGGGAAGCTTGAGGACAAGGACCTTCCTCCAGAGCCGACAGAGAGAAAGCCTTCCCCTGGAGCTGACACCCTGCATTTGGACTTGTAGCCTACTACACTGTGAGAAAATAAATTTCTCTTTGTTAAAGCCATCCACTTGTGGTATTTCTGTTATGGCAGCACTAGATAACTAAGACAGTATCTTAATGGGTAAGGCTTGTATTGTAGGGCAGTGCGTTTTGTGTCAGTTGTCTGCTCTCCAACTCCTTTCAAAACTCAGCTAAGAACATCATGGCGGGTGGTACAAACCTGCCTGCCATCCCTTCCTCCACTTTCTCTACCTGCTACTCCAGAATCTAACTGGCGAGCAGACAAAAACTTTGTGAAACTGTATTACTTTAGTTCCCCACTAGATAATAAGGTTATCTGGGACAATAAGGTTGTCCCAGATAACCTTGTTCCCTCAGCTTTTTATTAAAGGATAGTATCGAAAACTGTCATGTGAAGCATGTTTCAGTCTTTCACCACAATTGAAGACACTATGTGCTGCTGCTGTGTCCCTTAAATAAAATCCATGGGATAAATTGCCCTGAAGAGTTCAGTGCTCCAAAGAGGCCACTTTTCTTAATAAAACTGGTCTGCTTTGTTGAACTGGTTAGTGGGAGCTCTGTAATGCATTTTGCGTGGGCAGCCGGGGGCTCAGAGCTGGTGTTCCATCCCAGTAATCACATTTTGCTTCAGTGTTGCAGGACATCTGTATGCCCTGTATCATCGCTTGGCTCTTAGTGTTCTAGTCATTTTATCATGCCCTGTTCTTTTGTTATGAGTAGCTTCACATCCTTTTTGAAAGTAGGCAAGGTATAAATAACAAATCCACAGAACAACATCGTTGTTGTTATTGTATGTTGCGATCCAGTCTATTCCGACTCATGGCGACCCTGTGTGTGCAGAATAGAACCGTGCTCCATAGGGTTTTCAAGGCTCTGATCTTTTGGAAGCAGGGCACCAGGTCCGTCTTCCGAGGTGCCTCCGGGTGGGTTTGAACCGCTAATTTTTCAGCTAGTTGTCAAGTGCTTAAACACTTGCACCACCCAAGGACTCCTAGAACAGTGTTAGAAGGGGCATTAGCATTCATCTTGAAGGTGTGTCTGCAGCTTGACAATTCCAGTCTGTTCAGCAGAGAGTCCTGTCAATCCTCTTATGATTTGGGAATGAGGATTTTTCCCCCACAGCTGGCCCACAATCATATTTTGGAGTATCAGTTTGGGCAAAAGGAAAAAAAAGAAAGAAATGGTGAGATCAACAATGCCCCTGAGGTTATACAGGAATTGTGAGAGGAAAGCTTTCAGTACAACTCGTGGGGCAGCAATACCCAGCAATACCTAGTAAACACTCCCTTAGGAGTGGTGCTGTCTAGAGCATAATGTTATGATTCCCCTAGCTAGAATTTATTTTTATTTATGTACACCCCACCTCCTTCTTCAGGGGACTGAAGTTACTCTCACCTGAGTTGATAGCTTCCTCCTCTGCACTCCCATCGGCTTACACATACTTCTACTTAAGCGTTTATTGCACTATTTTGTAGTTATTTATTGATATGGCTGCTTCCCTTACTAGCTAGTATTAAACTCCCTGAGTGAAGAAATTATGTATGCCTTATGCATCTTTGTATCTCCTGTCCCACTCCCCTCCCCTTCAAAGCACCGAGACCCTAAAATAGTAACCGGCACCTAAGAGACTGGCAATCAATTCTAATTGAATGTACAGTGCATTGTTCCCGGGTCTGTCTTCTCCTCACCTTGCAATAATGCTGACCACACCTCTTGAAATCCAATGAGGAATCAGGAGGGATAGAGAAAGACCTCTTCCTTAACAAAAATAGGGTTTTGGACCCTCTGACTTCAGTCCCAAACCATTGTGGATAGAAAGCAGCACATGACCAGCTTGGGTCTAGTTAACAGAATCCTGAGAAAGACTGTCTAATATTTACAGATTAGTTTGGGGTATCAGCATTTTTACATACAACAAACCAGCTGCTGTAGAGTTGACTCTGACTCGAGGTGGCCCATGTGTGTCAAATTAGAGCTGTTCTCCATAGGGTTTTCAGTGGCTGCTATTTCAGAAGTAGAGCACGAGGCCTTTCTTCCAACATACCTCTGGGTGGACTTGAACCTCCAAACTTTTGGCTAGTAGCTGAGCTCATTAACCATTTGCACCACCCAGGGACACCTAACATACAACAACACATTGCATTTACTCATCTCTGTGATATGTCTAAGACAGTGTTCCCCTACAGACGCATGCATACCCACTCACCATCATCTCCCTTTATGTCCTATGTGACACTCATCAAATCAGTACTTGTCTACCATATGTTTTCACAAATAGCACACCCACACATGTAACTGAAATACCGTGCCAAGAAAAATAACGCACGAGAGGGTTGCGTGGTTGGAAAAAGTGTATAGCATGTGTTATTTGCATAAAATGCATTATTCATATACTTGGTTTTTGTCTATCTTGTTCACTACTCCATCTCCTCGGTGGACAGCATAGTCTGACACATGATGAAACTAAGGTTCCACAAAGTTAAATGACTTGCCCCAGGTCACCATGTTCTGGATGGGGTTTTTAGGACACAAAGGATTAGGAGTGGGATGGAGCATCGAAGGAAACCGGTTCCCAGAGTGGCTAATTCAAGGTCAAAACCAAAACAAGAAGCCAGGTTTCTTCATGATCGAGCCCCTTCACTGACTTGTCACCATGGTCTGTCTCTCTGAATCACAAGCCAACCAGCCTGAGTCCTTCAACAAAGGACCCGCATTCGAACTTCCCCTCCTTCATCACTGCACCTGTTCCTGGACCAGTCTGCCCTGTCAATTCATGCCCATGGGAATAGTAGCAGTGCTAACAAGTTACATCATCCCACTTTGGCAGTACCTTTCTATACCTGGAGCACCCAAGATGTGCCTAATGGGTGTTGAGCTACAGTGAGAAGCTCAGCAGCCACTGCCGAGTCCTTCAGAGTAAGCACACATTGAGCACACGGATGCCTGCTCATCCAGGCATCAGGTCATTTCACTCCATTCTTACCCTACTGGGCCCCAGTGGAGACAGTGGTATTGGGCTCTGGCCGTGTGCCTTGAAACATGCCCAGGCTTTCTTGTTTTGAGCTCTGTTTCTCAATGGATGACCTTGGACAAAGTGCTTCCTCTTTTTGTGTCTTCATTTCCTCATTTATAAATGAGAAAGAGACTTTTCTGAGGACTGAGTAAAGTAACACAGGCACAGTAGTTGGCAGAGAACGTGGCACAAGACACTGCTTCCCCACCAGTCTGCATCAGCACTCCGGGCAACTACCAGGAGGGTGAGCTCCTAGGGGGTGGGCCCACATTTCACCTGCCGGGCAGTCCAGTGCCCTGCCCAGCGCTCCTCTTATGAGGAGTTTGATGAAGGTTGAATTCAAGGACACTCAGATCATTCCATATCTCTACCCCTCCCTAAACTGAGATTCAGACTTGAGAATCGTAGGGTGCACTGCCCAGACCCAATACTTGTTCTATGCTAATTCTCTCAGTCTCTCCCTGGAAGGGCTCTTACCAACTGCCTTTAAGTGGATTCCAACACATGGCCACTGTAGGTATGTCAGAGTAGAACTGTGCCCCAGAGGGTTCTCAGTGGATGTTTTTTCATGAATAGATCACCAGGCCTTTCTTCCAAGACACTTCTGGGTGGACTCAAACCGACAAACTTTTGGTTAGTAGCCAAGTACCTTTGCACCACTCAAGGGGGACTCCTGGAGGGGCTCTACCTCTGCCCAAATCACCCAAAGGTGTTCCTGGGTTCTGAATCAGGAAGCACCCAAAGGAGGCTGTGGGGAGGCAGCTACTCTTTCCTCTCCCTTCTCTGTACTTGTCAGGAAGCGCCTTTCTCCCCAGAAGCTGGTTAGCATGGGAGGTGGTGTCAAGGAAGCAGAAGCAGGCCTGTCAGATGAGCTTGTAACAGCCCCATCCTGACTCCTCTGTGAGCCGGCGGGGAAAGGCAGTCTCGGATCTGACAGTGCTCTGTTTCCAGAAACTTGGCGTGCCAGGCCACCAGTCCCCAAGAGTAGCTCAAGCCCCCTTGGTTGCCTTTGCTTTCGGAGTGCTGGGGTGAAGTTTTCGGAGGGCCGTGTCTCAAGAGCCAGTTTATTCAAATCAGTAATCATAGTTTCCATTTCTCTTGAGTCAGTCATTTTGGAGGGACTGACAGATCGCCCAGCAACATTAGCTACTATAAAGAGGCCACCTTCCATGCATGGCGTGTGGGCTGCTGAAGAACAGCAAGAAGGGGGATATTAGGGCCAGCTCGCAAACATGGGCCCGCAGTGTAATTTGCATTACATTTATTTGTGTTTGCTCTCCACTCTAAGCACCAAACATTATCTAATCTTTCATTAACCCTGGAACTTTTCCTAAAGATCTGGAATCTTTCCTGATTTCCAAGGGGCAAAGAAATAGAATTTGTTCCAGCTTAAGGGTTTAGCCCCAGGCTGCGGCCATGCAGCCAGGCTCTCCAACAACTCCCAGGCTGCTGCGATAGCATCTCTTTCTGTCCTTGCCCCTTCCAAGGAGATGAGTCAAGGGGCCTGTCCTGGCCATTCCCAGAGGAAAGCTAGACACTGCCTCAGTGACCATGACCTCAGCCGGGCTACAAAACTGTAGGTCACCGCAGACGGTCCGGCCTACGAGCCTTCCCTTCCCCCACCCCCCACCCCCGCCAGTGCCCATGACTGGGGCTTTTTGTGTTATCCTGGAGCTGGCACCCTCTCTCTTTCCTGCCAATAATGCTGGCTGTTGTTTCTGAGCAAATGGAACAAATGACCAACGTGAACTCCATGCAATCTACAAACTGGAAACATCTGCAGGGAGGCACAGGCTCCACTGGCTGGGGTGGGGCTGCAGGGAGGTGGTGGGGGGGCTTCAGGGAGGAAAGTCTGAGAACCTCAGGGAGGAGGGCAAAGGGTAAAGCCTCCACAGAAAACCCACCGACTGGCAGACCAAAAAAAAACCAAAGCCACTGTCATCAATTCCAACTCATAGTGACCCTATAGGACAGAGTAGAACTGCCCGATAGTTTCCCAGCAGCGCCTGGCAGGTTTGAACTACCGACCTCTTGGTTAGCAGCCGTAGCACTTAACCACTACGCCACCAGGGTTTCCAACTGGCAGACAGGCCCAGTGAAAAATCCGAAGACAGCTGCAGGCCTTGCCACTGCTACCCGCCTTCTACTTGCTGAAGATGAACTCTTTGCTGTGGTTTGGCCAAGCCAGTAATACCCTTTTACAAATATTATCTTAGACATTTAGTTCTATGTTAAAGCTGAAGTGGATCTTAGCGGGGAAAAATGGGCCCAACTCCTCATTTTGTATATGAGGACAAAGGCCCAGAGAAGGAGTAGACATAGCGAGTTAGAAGCAAAATCTGAACTAGGACCCTGCACCCCACCACACCCCCCACTCTCAAGTACATGTGCACGTGCGTGTACACACACAAGCATGCACGATATACCACTCCACCTCCCTTAAAGTCGTGTACTGAGGAAGGACAAAAATAAACAAATTATGTATATATATTCATTGATTGATTGCCTGGAGTCCCTGGATGGTACAAATGGCTAAATGCTCCATTACTACCCAAAAGGATTGCAGTTCAAATCCACCCAGAAGCACGTCAGAAGAAAGACCTGGAGATCTATTTCTGAATGATCAGCCACTGAAAATGCTATGGAGCAGTTCTACTCTGAAACACACGGCGCTGCCATGAGTCAGAATACACAGGATGACGACCGGTTTGGTTTCGTTTTATTGTTTGCCTACTGTGTGTCAGGAGCCATGCCAGGGACTTTCACATACAGTAATACAAACAGTAATAGCAACTAACACTCTTGTGGGCTTGCTGGGGTCGGCCACAATGCTAAGTACTCTCTCACAGGTGCTCTTTTGATCACTGACAAAGCCTTATGATAGGGTCTATCATTTTCATCACATCTGCTTTTTACAGGTAAGGGAACTGACATTCAGAGAGGTTAAATGACTTGCCCAAGACTGCACTGCTCCTAAGGGTAGAACCAGCTTTGATCTCAGGCCGTCACACACCCCATCATTGTCCCACTCTGCCCTGGAGCAGCTCATTTAATCCCGAAGCAACCTTGAAGGATGGGGGGTTTGCCTGTTTGAACAGATGTAGACCAGAGGTTGAAAGTCTAGAATCCTGAATTCAACAGGAAGACAGTCCCAGCATCAAGTCTTCCTCTAAGAAAGAATCTGTAGTGTAAAAACCTAGTTCTTGACTCCGACTCTAACCTGGAAAGGATTTTCTGAGGACTGGTTACTAGCCTGTGGGACTGGCTCCTTCTGATTTCATAGAAGCCCCAGGACCAAGGCGCCCACCTGACAAGAACTGAGCCTGGGTTTCCCTGGGCCTTTGAGAGGAAACCCCAGTTTCCTAAACTATCACATGCCCCCCTCTGCCCCACTTGTTCTGATGAGGGAATCACACGCCAAGAGGCATTTTGGCCTGGCTGCTGTACTGGAGAGAAACCTAAGAGATTGGGCGAGGACAGAGGGTGTGTGTTTCCTGATGGAAGCTGAAGACCCTGTCAATCTTCTTCCAGCAGATGACAAGGAAGGAGGTACCGAAAAAGGAACTGTCCCTTGCACTAAAGGCCATGCCCTCTCCTCACAAACAGTGGCTGGGTCCTGCGCCTGAGCCACTCTTGCTGTGAGTCCGAGAGCTCAGAAGCAGCAGAGAGCTTAGGGGACACCTTTGCATGGGGATTTTTCTCCCCAGGGTGTGCCCATTCTTTAACTGCAAAGGAAACTCCCGCATCCCCCCGGAAGAGGCGTTGTCTCATCTCGCCTGCTCTAGTGTGGCCGGTGGAGTGGGTGGAAATCTCGATGTGATTCATCCGCGACACAATTTGAGGATGCTGGCGGCACACCCGGCCGGACATACTCCTGCGGAACTCCGTAAGCCCAGGGACCCCGAGGGTGCTCCCCTCAGACCACACAGGTGAGCCAGTCTGGTCAGCACAGCCGGGCGCACGAAGGGAAGCTCCTCGGTCAGCCGGCTGTTTGCTGTGGAAGCATTCACACCAATGTGCACTGCCCCTCAGAGTCTTGGGTCTGCAGTGGGCCGCTCCACTCAGCCGATGGCGTCCACCTAATTCATGCTGGGTGACCCATCTGGCGGCCTCCCCCCTCTCAGTAAGTCCCTTCCTACTATTGGGCCTGCCCCCGGGGGTCTTCTATACACAAATCCTCTCATGGTATCAAGTTGGGTTTGGACTCTGCCTGCTATGACCCTGGCACCCTCTGCAGCCATCACTGCCCCCGCACAGCCAGCCCTTGCCTCCCAAGGCCTTGCACGCAGCGCCCTGGGTTGGAGTTGGCTGAAGCAGGAAGCTGCTCTCAGGGTATCTGAGAGGGGAGCCAGGAGGTAGGTGAAGAGGAAGTGACAAAGATCAGCTTAAAAATAAACCCCCTCCACGTGAACAGTGAGGAGGAGCTGGTGGAGGAGCCAAGCTCCAATGGCATCGGGCTGCAGCAACCTCAGAAAGGCCGCAAAGCAAATCTGGCCAGGCCAAGCTCAGAGCGTACCCTTATCAGCCTCGGCGATCACTACCAAAACCCCTGTCTTCTCCACAGAGGCTTCCGGCCTGGCCAGCATCTGTTTCCTCTCCTATATTTACACAGTCAGGTTAGCAAACTTGGGAGAGCATTTCTGCCCAGGGAAGAACAGAGCCTGCCTCCCACAGAGCACACAGGGGGCATGAGGAGAACGCCGGGGCCTACAGCCTGTTCTTTGCTCCTCCTCAGCTTCTGCTGGGTGTGAGAGGCCCAGGCCGGGTCCCTTCCTTCTCAGGGTTCCTGAGAGGACCTCAAAACCCGTAAAATTCTGTGGAGTGAGCAACAAAGCTGAAGCCGCAGGAGACCCTAGCTCTAGGGTCTGTGGGTGGGCAGGCAGCTCAGGAAGTCTCCCCAGATGGTTTTCTGGGTGCAAACAGCATGCGACGTTTTCCGCATGGGATGGGATGAAGGGAACCCTCAGGAAAGCCAGAGATCCGTAAAACAAACCTATTTCACAGCCCTAGCTCTGAGGATCGATGTGTGTGACCTCTTAACATAGCAAGTCTTGGAATACATTCAGGCTTCTCAGATATTTTTAGGCACTATTCCTAACCTTATCTCAACAGAGCTCTTAGTTTAGAGGAAAGCTGCAGCATCTACCAGGGACCTTTCCTGGCTCTGCTGGCTTCTCAGTCCCAGGCTATGGTTGTCACATCCAACTTCACGTACACACACACACGTATTCTCACATACTCACGTTCTCACATACATGCACACACACTCATACACATACATGTATACATACATTCATACACATATATGCATACTTTCACATACACACACTCACACATGTACACATAAACACACGCTGATTCATACATACACATACACATTCATACCCACACGTACGTACACATACACATACACATTCATACTCATTCATACACACACAAACTTACAAACACACATATACATGCATTCACACATATACACACATATGTACACACTCTACACACATATGTACACACTCTACACACATATATACACACTCACACACATATGCACAGAGCACCAGCTCCATGAAACTTCAAGTGAGAAAAAGGATTATCTCAGAAAATATTTCCTCATGGCAGAAAGTACCAACACTAAGTCCACATCACTTTTTCAAGCTGCCAGGCCTCAGCCATTACCAAGAAAGGTGTTCTCCATGAGTGGCTTTATGCTGCTATGTAGTGCAAGGTGTGACTTTCTTGGACTCAGCAGTTGTCACCGAAAAGAAGCAAAGACTGCTCCTGCCACTTGCCTCCTGCTCCCCTTTCCTTGGTTCCACGTGCCCCGGCCAAGGTGCTAGAGACAGAAACTTGGCTTTAAAATATTCTTCCTTTCCTTGAAAATACAAAACTCCAAGGCTGGTAAGCAACAGAGTCAGAATCTGAACCAAGGTTTGCCTAACATGAAGTCCAAACTATTTGTCACTAAATAAATCAGTAAATAAAGAAGGTATGAACGCAATACTATGTTCTCCTATCTGTCCGAAAGCACTAGCGATACTCTAGACTCTGATGTCCCTCCCCCAAGACTGATCACATTCTAAACTTACAACCTCTGGCTGCTACTTATCTGAGCAGAATCTAGATCTAAGATTTTTGGAGCTAAACTAACTGTGACCTAGGCCATTCTGCCAAGCCTGGCAATTTAAGCTCTGGCTCGCAATCTTGCTTAGAGTCCCCTGAGTATGCCCCGAGGCTTGGTTTGGACACCCACACCACTGGTTCTCCGGGAGCCACTGGGAAGTCTGAGGTCTTGGGAAGTAATGGCAGCTCTTCAGTTGCTTGTCTTCAGCTACTGTCTAGAAAGAAGCCAAGGCCAGAATCACACCTGTGCCTGAGTTCCATCTCCTTTGGTTCCGAATTCATCTGTGACGATTTTTACGGGCATAAGATGGGCTAAGCTTGCAAATTACACCATTTCCTGTGACATGGAGAGATGTGCAACTGAAGAGACACCTCCACCCACATAAGCATGAAGTGGCATAGAGGAACACTAATTCATAGCAGAGTTGAAAATTACCCCAAGTCTAGGTTTCTTTCATTATTTTTGCTTCTCTCCTTTAGCTTCATGCCTTTTTTCTCTTCTGTGCTGGGCCAGGAATCTTGTTGTTCAGAGACACACTTACTTACCACTGTTAATATACTGTACATTAGCAAACACTAACAACTTCCCATATGGTTTTCTCCTGTGCACAGGCAAAAGCAACTTCTAAAAGTAAGTCCTTCAGCGAACTAAATAAGTTATCACCGAGAGTGGGTTCGCTGCCAGAACCAGCTTGCTTTCCTTTAATGGAGGAAATGAGAACGAATAGCAGCTGCTACCCATGTGATTAAAGTCCAAAAGCTTTGGCAACCTTAGCAACTGTGCAGTCAAGTGGCTGCCACCTCAGCATCTCCCAAAAGTCCCCATTGTGCTCCTCCTGACTGGAGTCATCAGAGAAGAATTTTCATTCTGACATCATAAAGTCAGTTATCTCCCAAACAAGTCAGTAGGAAGATGGTGGCAGAAGGGTGACAATAAGTCTTAGACAGACTGGAAGGACCCCCGAGGTCATGGTTCCCAGACCTTCTGTTAGCCCAAGACTGGAACCATTCCCAAAGCCAACTGTTCAGACAGAGATGGGACTGGACTATAAGATAGAAAATGATACTGGTGAGGAGTGAACTTCTTGGCTCAAATGGACACGTGAGACTATGTGGGCAGCTCCTGTTTGGAGGTGAGATGAGGAGGCAGAGGGGGACAGAGGCTGGCTGAATGGACACGGGAATACACGGTGGAGAGGAGGAGTGTGCTGTCTCATTGCAGGAGAGCAGCTAGGAGTACATACCAAGGTGTATGTAAATTTTTGTATGAGAGACTGACTTGATTTGTAAACTCTCACTTAAAGCACAATAAAAATAAATAAATAAATAATAAAAGTCTCAGACAGTCTCCAATGCAAGAATTTGAAAGATTAGGATTTTTACTTTAAGACTACATAATTTCTCAACCACATTAACAGAACGGAAGAGGAAATTTAGCGGTGGATACACAGAAATTTCCACCCAGCTGTTTGTCAATGTATCTAAGAGACTGTTTTAGGTTCAACATATTCATTCTTCAAATATAACTTAAAACAGTGCTTTTTTAAACTACCAGTGTTAACCTATTAGTAAATTGTGAAATCAGTTTAGGGGATTGTGACCAGAGTATATTTTTAGTTAAATGCAATAGACTGCAGAGAAGTGGAAACAGGGGCAGAATATTCAATTGGCAAGGTAAGCATGGTGCTCACTTGTGCTTACTTACTGATCTGTAGTAAATAATTTCACATTTTTTCACCACGTCAAAGATTTTGCTTCTAGGTATGTCTGGCATCTGTCTCTCTCCCAACCCCACAGCACCCTCCTACAGAACCAGAACCTCTTTTCAAATTTACAAACCTGACAGGGATGAATTACCCAATAAGCAAGGTAAGCACAGGCTTACTTGTGCTTCCTTACTAATTTGTAGTGAACAGTTTTTCATGGATTTCACCACATAAAACCTGTGAAATTGTTCACTACAGATTAGTAAGGAAGCACAAGTAACCCTGTGCTTACCTTGCTTATTGGGTAATTCACCCCTGAATGGAAATAACCAATTACATCGTACATAATGAGGGTATTTCTGTTTCAGTGATATATTTGAGTGTATGGTGGGTAGCGATCTAAAATGTATTCCTTTATATATATGTATATATATATGCAAAAACAAACACACATATATATACCTTTATTGATGTATAATTAGCATATGATAAACTGCACATATTTAAAGTGCACAATTTGACATAATTTGGCATACATATGTATATAGCAATGAACCCATCGCCACAATCAAAATAATAAACATAAGTCTTCTTATGTTCCTTTGTAATCCTTTCCTTCCAGCCCTCCCCCCTCTAACTCCTGATCTTTCTGTCACTATAGTTTGCATTTCCTAGAAACTTACATAAATTTGATTATGAATTCACTTGTTGATGGATTGTTTCCAGTTGGGGCTATTATAAATAAGGTCGCGTGAACATTCATGTACAAGTCTTCATATGGACATATGTTTTCATATCTCTTGGGTAAAAATACCTGATTATGGAATGGCTGTATCATGTGGGTAGATGTATGCTTAACTTTTTAAAAAACTGCCAAACTATATTGCACAATGGTTACACCATTCCTGCCCACAGATCCTCACCAATGTCTTCTGTTTAATTCCTGATATTGATAATTTTGTCTTCTCTGTTTTTCTTGATCAGTCAGAATAAAGATTTGTCAATTTTATTGATCTTTTCAAAGAACCAACTTTTGTTTTATTGATTTTTTTACATTATTTTTGTGTTTTCTATTTCACTGATTTCTGCTATTATCCTTATTATTTTCTTTCTTCTGCTTGCTTTGGGTTTAATTTACTCTTCTTTTTCTAGTTTCTTAAGGTGGAAGCTGAGATCGTTGATTTGAGGACTACCTTCTTTTCTAACCAGGGCCCTGGTGGCACAGTGGTTAAGAGCTAGTCCCCTAACCAAAAGGTCAGCAGTTTGAATCCACCAGCCGCTCCTTGGAATCACTGTGGGGCAGCTCTACTCTGTCCTGTAGGGTAGGTATGAGTTGGAATCAACTGGATGGCAATGGGTTTGGTTTTTGTTTTTGGTTTGCTTTTGTAATACGTGTTTAGTGCTACAAATTTCCCTCCAAGTACTGCTTTAGCTGTGTCACACAAATTTTGATATGTTTTACTTTTATTTATTTCAAAATACTTTCTAATTTCCCTTTGTATTTCTTCTTTAACTTATGGTTATTTAGAAATGTGTTATTTTATTCTCAAATATTTGGGGATTCTTGATATCTTTTTGTTGCTGATTTTTAAATTTTAATTGTGTTATGGTCAGTTCGTATGATTTAAATCCTTTTAAATTAGTGAGACTTGTTTTATGGGCTAGAATATAGTCTATCTTGGTAGATGTTCTATGTGCACTTGTAAAGAGTATGTGTTGTGCTGTTGTTTCATGGAATATTCTATACATGTCAATTAGGTTCAATCGATTGATGGTATTATTTATTTTATCCGTATCCTTGCTGACTTTCTGTCTAGTTGTTCTAATAATTATTGAGAGGAGGTATTAAACTTCCACCTATAATTGAGAGAAGGTATTAAACATCCAACTATAATTGCATGAAACAAAAATTATCAGTTTTTGTTTCATGCATTTTGAAACTCTCTTATTAGATACATAAATGTTTAGGATTATTATGTCCTCTTGATGAATTGAGCCTTTTGTCATTATGAAATAACCCTCTTTATCCCTGGTAATATTTTTTGCTCTGAAATCTGCTTTGATGTTAATATAATCTCTACAGTTTTCTTTTGATTAATGTTACCATGGTGTATTATTTTCCATCCACTGACTTTTGTCCTATCTGTGTCTTCGTATCTAAACTGGATTTCTTTGAAGGAAGTGTATAGTTTAGTCTTTTTTTTTTAGCTAATTTGACAATTCCTGCCTTTAATTAGCATTTAATGTAATTACTGATATGTTTGGTTTAATTCTACCATCTTGCTATTTGTTTTCTATTTGTTCCATTGGTTCTTGTTTCCTTTTTTCCACTCTCTCTCTTTTTCTGCCGCCTTTTGGATTAATTGCATATTTTAATGATTCTCTATTATCTCCTTTATTGGCTCATTGGCTGTAACCTTTTATTATTTTGTAACAAAATTTTTATAGCATACAGTCTAACCTCAAATAATATTATAGCATTTAACACATGGTATAAGACCCTTAAAAGTATATATCTATTTCCCCATTCCTGGCCTTTGTGTTATTGCCATACATTTTACTTACACATATGCTATAAACCTTTCAATACATTGTTAATATTTTTTGCTTTAAACTATCAACATTTTTAAGGTGTATTTCTTTAATAAGAAGAAAATCTTTGTTTACCTATATATTTACCATTTCCAACACTCTTTGTTCCTTTGTATGGGTACAGATTTCCATCTGTTATCATTTGCCTACTTCCTACAGAATTTCCTTTAGCATTTCTTGTTCAGTTCAGCTAATGATGAATTCTTTCAGCTTTTATATGCCTGGAAAATTTGCTTTTGAAATATCTGAAAAAATCATTCTCGAAAGATATTTTTGATTAATTTTGACTTTTTTTTTTTCCTTTCAGTACTTTAAAGATGTTGCTCCATGGTCTTCTTTCTGCATTGCATTGTTTCTGACAAGATGTCTTTAACTTTGTTCTATTCTGCATAATGTGTCTTTTTTTCTCTGGCAGCTTTTAAGATTTTCTCTTTATTTTTGGTTTTGAGAAATTTGATCATGATGTTTCTTGGTGTGATTCTTTCATTTTTGGCTTGGGATTCACTGAGTTTCTTAAATCTGTAGATTTATAGTACTTATCAAAATTGGAAAATCTTCAACCATTATTTCTTCCAACATTTTTGTTGTCCGTTCCTCTTTGTCCTCTCTTTCAGGAACTCCAATTATATGCATATTGGGCACTTAAAGTTGTACCACAGCTTACTGATGCTCTTTTCATTTTTTTAAATTCTTTTTTCTCTTTGTGTTTCATTTACTCTGGTTCTATTGCTATGCCTTTAAGTTTACTAATCTTTTATTCTGTGATATCTAATCCTCTATTGAGGAGCCCTGGTGGTGCAGTGGTTAAGTGCTTGGCTGCTAACTGAAAGGTCAGCGGTTTGAACTCGCCAGCTGCTCTGCAGGAGAAAGATATGGCAATCTGCTCCCATAAGGATTTACAGCCTTGGAAACCCTGTGGGGCAGTTCTTCTCTGTCCTATAGGGTTGCTATGAATTGGAATCGACTGGATGGCAATGGGTTTTGGTAATCCTCTGTTAATCTCATCCAGTGTATTTTTCATCTAAGATATCGTCATTTTTCATCTCTAGAATTCTATTTTGGTCTTTTTATATATTCCATATCTCTACCTAACATGACCATTCTTTACTTTCTTAAGCATATGAACTATAGTTATAATAACTATTTTAAACCCTATCTACTAATTCTATCATGTGTCATTTCTGGGTCTGTTTCTTCTGATTTTACTTCTTATTATCAGCCATATTTTCCTGGCTTTTTACATGCCAATTAATTTTTTTATTGTATTCCAGATTTGTGAATTCTGGATTTTTTTTATTCCTGTAAATTTTCCTGACCTTTGTTCTGGAGCACAGTTATTTGGAAGCAGTTTTATCCTTCCTCGGCTTGTATTAGTTAGGTGGGACCAGAACAGTCTTTACTATAGGGATAACTTTCCCCCACAACTGCAGCAATATCTTTCAGACACTGTATCCAATACCGCATTATTTATGAAACTTTCCAGATGAACTACTCTGGCCCTGTGTAAGCCCTCAGGATTGTTACTTTGCTCCTTTTGAGCGGCTCTTTCCCCAGCCTCAGGTAATTTTCTCACATGAATGTGCTGATCAGTACTCATTGAAGACTTGAGGAAGACCCTCATCTGATATCCAAAACTTTCTCTCTACGTGCAGCTGTCTCCTGTCCAGTACTTTGTTCTGCGAACTTTAGCCATGTTGGCCTCCCTGAACTCCCACCTTCATCTCCTCAACCACCAGGCTGTACCTCCCTGAATTGCAACCTGGAAATTTTCTTCCAGAAGTAACCTTCAGTAATTGTAAAGTTCACTTCCTTTGTTTGCCCTCTCTCAGGGATGACTATCCTACACTGCCTGATAGCCAGTGTCTGAACACTGTCACTTCATATATCTTGTCCAGCCTACTAGTTATTTCACACAGGAAGATAAAGCTGGCTACTTTTACTCCATTTTGGCCAGAAGAAAAAGTTTAAAATGTATTTCCTGTGTGGGTTGTAGTTGAAAAGGTGATTAAAAAACAAAAAAACAACACTGTCTTTAAAGACACATTGCCATGAGTAACAACAATTTCATCCATTGCAGAGTGTGGTCATGAAAAGTTTCAGCCAGCTTTAGAAAATCGCCTCATTTACAGAATCCTCCTGATTTGTCTTTTTGAGGGACTCAGTGACATGTAGATTGAGAGCCTGAGTTCAGGTGACATAAATGATCATTAAGATCATCTACAAGAGACAATGGGAAATTGAGCCCAACCCTAACAAACTGCCCAGATCCCTTTCGCCATGAGGAGATACCATCAACAGAGAAGCAATTCTCACATGCCAATCAGCCCTAACTGATATTGGTTCTTCCTTGGAGCCCTGAGCCAAAATCACTGGAACAGTAGTGCCTTACCTCCCCTGCAGGCAGTGATCAGCTCAAGAGAGCCAGCCATTGGCTTCAGAATGGGAGAAAGGCGTGGATCTGCTTGGCTTATTCTGGAAGCCTCTGAACACAGGCAGAGCAATCCTTTCTTGGTGCTAGATCTGTATCCTCAGCATAAGTGAGGGACTTTGGGAATACAGTAACCCTCTTCTAGGACCTCATGGTATGATTTAGTAGCTGAATAATTGTAGCTTCCAGAGACACTATGTGGAAAGGCCATGCATACCTGGTGAGGTGGAGGAGAATCCGAGCCATTAGACAAGGACCAGCTCTGTGTTTAGATATAGTTCTGGCAACCTATTTTCTAGGGTGTTACTTGATTAAGAAATACTTCCTATTTGCATTTGAAAGGGCAGCCCAGCATAATAGATAAATTTACCAGCATTGGCGCTGAACAGATCTGGGTTAAAATTCCACCTCCGCCACAAATGAGTGGCCTTGGATGAGATTCTTTACCTCTCGGATTCTCAGTTTCATCCATTTATGAAATGGGGATAATATTTCCTATTGCAGCATTTTGTTGTGAAAGTGTTTAGTATGGTTCCCGGCACATAATATTCACTTAGTAATGTAACTCTATAATGACTATTGTGTAACTCTCTCGGGGAAAAAACAGTGACCACAGGAAGGAGATCTGAAGGCGGCAACTCTTTATACTTGTCAAAGTAAAAACATGCCATGCTCAAAAATTAAGTCCACTCAAGCCTAAGAAAATTTCATTTGTGCAATTCCTCGGGATTGCTGGATCATAGAACCACCGTATAACCCAGCAATTCCAGTGTTAGGCATATATGCAGAAGAAGTGAAAGCAGGAACATAAACAGAAACTTGTTGAAGCACTTTTCACAACAGCCAAAAGGTGGAAACAAGAGAAATGTCCGTCAACAGATGAATGGATAAACAAAATGTGGTATATATACATACGATGGAATATTACTCGGCCATAAAGAGAAATGAAGTCCTGATGCATGCCACAACAAGGTTGAACCTTGAACACCTTATGCTGAGTGAAAGAGTCACAAAAAGACAAATTCTGTATGATCTCATTTATATGAAGTAAGCAAATATGTAGAAACCAAAGATGATTAGTGTTTACCAGGGATGGGGGTGGAGGGGAAAAGGAAGAGACTTTTGCTTAGGGGACACGGAGTTTATGTTAATGGTGATAGAATCATTTGGAAAAGGATAGCGAGAATGCTTACACAACTTGAAGAACCGATGTCACTGATTTATACACGTGGAAATTGTTGAACTGGCATATGCTTTGTTGTATATGTTTTCACCACAATAAAAAAAAAATGAAAAAAATTTTCATCTGTGCTCCAAAGATATTAAACTTGTCATTAGAATCCCAAGCGAAGATGGCTGTTCTTAGACCTGGCTGACAGTGCTTTAGAGGCCACCATTTTCCAGAGACTTGGTTTCCCTTATAATAGTGCCCCCCATGAGATCCAGTGAAGGTCACCAGGCACGCCCCTCAGGGCTGAGAGCTGCCAGATCACTGTGGGTACTAGGAAGTCCCTGATACGAAAGGCATAGCATGCTCCTTCCTCCAGAGACCTCAGCTCTAGCTCAAAGGTGAAGGTAGACGAACTGAGAGCAGACCTAGCAAAGGAAATATTGGGATCTATTGGAATGGGGCCACCTCACCGTGGCCTGTCACCAGGCCAGCAAGGTGTTCCAGCAGCTGAAACCTGATTCCTAGGGTGGTAGTGATACACTAGTGTTGTAGTGGGTGGCCCTGTTTATCCATACTATTCTGTAGAGGGGAGGATCAATTTGTATTTGCATTTTCCGGAGGAAAGGAGCCCACTCCTGCTTTAGAACAATAGCCTTCTCTCCAAACCAGGATACCTGATCTCAGGTGGAGCCCAGTGTGGTTTGATTGGAATTCTATTTGAACCCTTCTTTTTCAATCGCCCCCCAAAAGGGCAATTGCTAGTTAACTTAAAAAGAGTATAAAATACTTCATTTCAGTACATGGGGCACAGATACTTTTCCCTCCATTAAGACTGCTAACTGAAAGACTGGTGGTTCGAACCCACCCAGTGGCTCTGGGGAGAACCCAGCACTTGTTTTCTGTAAAAGTTACAGCCTAGAAAAGCCTATGGGGCAGTTCTACTCTGTCGCATGGGATCGTTATGAGTCAAAATCGATTTGACAGCAAAATGAATAATTTATTTTATAAGGAGTAGCACAAAGCTGTTCCTCGTAAGGTAAAGGTAAAGATGTCTCAAATATCCAACTTTTCCAAATTGCTACACCACTCCATCATCTCTAACATCAACTACTTTTCCTCCCTAAGTACTCTCCTTCTTGTCATTGGGTTCTATGATTCACTGCAAAGTCTCACGTAACTCATGTACTGTATCAAGGAAATGGCTCACGTGGTTGTGGAGGCTGGTAAGTCCCAAATTTGTGAGTCAGGCATAGGCTTCTCCTGACTCACATGGCTACAGGGGCTGATGAACCCAAACTGGCTGGCCAGATGACAGAGTGCTGGCTTACAAGGCTATAGAAGTTGGTGAATCAGGTAGGCTGCTGACCCATGGGGCTGCAGAAGCTGGCAAATCCCAGAATTGGTGGGTCATATGGCAGGCCACTGGCTCAAGACCCAAGAACTGGAGATCAGACAATGACGGGCCAGATGCAGGATCCAGATGCAGTCAGAGGTCCAGATGCCCTGTCAGAGCACCCACATATATACATTAGATGTAGTCCGCACCCCAGGGAAGAGTGTGACTGGAGTAAGGGTGAGACTTGAGTCATACTCTCCTGCAAGCCTGTGACTCAACATACACCCCACATTAATCCTGCCTCAATATCATATAGAGGTTAGGATTTATAACACATAAAATGGAGGATAATTACATCAGATCACAAAATGGAGGACAGCTACCCATTGCTGGGAATCATGGCCTAGCCAAGCCAATACAAAACACCAACCACCGCACCTCATTAGGGTTCCATACACCTTATTTGCAAGGTCCCACCCAATCATTGTGTTGGAGTCACAAAGACTATGGCTAAAAGGGCCACATTAAGTATTTCACTGCACCACAATGGCACCTGACAACAGCACAGGCCATTTAAAGATGACCGTGTTAAATATCCAAACTCCTCATGACACTTTGATTCACAAATTTCAACTCCTTTCCCTTCTTTGCTTCTGTCCTGTTTTTCCCTCTTTTCCTTAAGTCACGCCCTACTGTTTCCACTGATAAACCAACCAGTTCTTATTCTCTCCTCCTGAGAGCAGAACCTGTTTAATATCTTCCCCTGACTAGGCTACCAAGAGATTCAATAGTCGTCTGCACCCCTTAAAGGATTTTTTTTTTTTAATTCTAAACAAATAAAATAGTTTAAAAATAAAGCCAAAAAGTACAAAAGTATGTGTTATAAAAATAAAGTTTCCCAATTTGGCCTTCGTCCCACCCGTCATTTCCACACCTCTTAGCTAACTACTGTTAACAGTTTCATGTGTGTTTGTCTGGAATTGTTTTATGCTTATATGGCATATATTAGTATAGAGTACTGGTTAATAATCTAGACTCTGGAGCCAGGATGCTTGGGTTTAAATCCTCACTTTGCCACTTAATTTGAATGACTTTGAGCAAGTTACTTAACCTCTCTATACTTTGATTTCTTAATATAAAATTGAGATAATATTAGTATCCCCTTCTTTTTTTTTTATAGGGTTGTTTTGAGGATTAATAAGTTAATAAATATAAGGCACTGAGAATAATGCCTGGTACATAAAGAGCACTGTATAGATATTATTGTTACTATGTGTGCATTTTTATCTTTATTAGACAAATGGGATCATACCATGCATACAGCTCTGCAAGCTTATTTCACCTAATATACATATCATGAGTATCTTTCTCAATATTTATATTACTTCATTCATTGTAGTGACAATATGACATTAGATGGTATGGTTGTAAGAGGTGGAGTTGTTTTTAAATCCAGGGTACCAAAAACGGTAGGGTACATGACGATATATCCCAGAATACGTCCCAAGATGAGAATAGTGGGGTCCTGGGTTGTGGGCATGTGTGGAGGACAATGTATCAGAATTGGTGTTTAATTTTGTCAACAACGAACTCCAAAAGGACAGGGCTGATTTCCCTCTATGATCTGAGAGCTGATGATTGCTCTCACTCTTAGAGATTTGGTCTTTACAGTTGTTATTCTTATTGCTCAATTCTTACAAGTGATCCTCTCGTATATGGTTCCAGCAGGCTCTTGGAAAGAAAGTCATCTCCTTTCTGCCCCTTCCCATGATTTGGAATGGAAAAGGCTGATCCCTCAGGGAAGGACTATGTATAATCTGGCAGGAAAGGTACCTCGGAGAGCACATGAATGATGTGACTACAAAATCAAGGGGCCAACTCGTGCACGTGTGTTCCTGTGTGTCTACACACTCAGTTTCGTTCTCTTCCCTCATCTCCACCTCTCTCTACCCTCCCCTTACTGTCTACTCGTCTTATGTCTGGGAACCACTATAAAGCCAATGAATAATTAAGAGCCGTAATCATAGCTAAAAACAACATTGCTGTCAGGAAACCAAGAAAGTTAGGGGAACCTCCCGCTCACAGAAAATTAGTATAGTGTCTGGCTATAAGCATCAGATTTGGGGGCCTGATTCAGCCACCTAACAACTTAATGACTTAACCTTTTTGTGCCTCAGTTTCTTCATCTTTAAAGTGATGATGACAATACCACTTCATAGAGTCCATCTTGAGGATTAAACGAACTAAATTCATAAAGTACCTTTAACAGTGAATAAATGTCAACTGAATAAATGTCAACCATATTATTATTAAGGCACCCACCCGCCCTCACCTCTAAACTCTGGTTTTCTTTTGTGCCAGCCTCCTTAAGCTTCTCTCTGTTTAAAGAGAAACCACAGAATGACTATCACACAGAGGCTTAGCAGAAACAAAATATTTTATCACTTTGGAAATTTTCCCAAACAGAGGGTCAGAGCCATTTCAGGGACCATCTGATGAGACAGTAGCAGTAGGCACAGAGAGCCCTCTGGACTTCAGAAATCAGATTGGAATTTACTCAACACATTCCTCTACAGAGTAGTTTACAAAATTAAACTAACACAGAAAAAGGACCCAGCAGTCCAGGAACTTACCCACCTACAACTGGCCATCACAGACAGGACAAATGTTTAAAGTGACGGTAAAGTGTTTAATGCTCCTCATTTTACTGAAGGTCCTTATTCACAGATTGCTGTGCAACTCATCGAGGCCATGGGCTAATGAGAGCTGATAACTACTGCTCAGGATGGCCTTCATATTTCCTGGGGTTTGCAATAACGACTGATTAGTATTTTACAAATACATGTGTCTTGTGGGGTGTGTCTCCACAAGAGGAGAACCAAAAGAGAATCAAAAAGACACTGGCCATTGAGCTCTAGAAATCCAGCCGCCTTCTCTCGGCTTTTGGACACACAGCAGCTTCATTGTGTGCAGAGAAAAAAATGGAAAAATGAAGTTTCCCTGCAGCATATTTGAACTTGGACCTCCTGTGCACAGGCAGCTCCCAGCCCAGGCACCCCCCGCCTCTCCTCTCCTTTCCTCTCCATCTTTGCAAGAGAATTTAGCTCCATTTAAGTCCAGGAGACCTGGCAAAACAGCTCTCCCAACACCACTTCCATTTATGGCTATGGGATCCTCCAAACCAGTGAGAAATCGCCCTTCAGCTCAGAAGCCCTTGAGCTTCCCTCTATACCTCATACACTAGTTTCTGCTACTCGCGTAGGAGGGAAAGGATGGGCCTGAAGATTTGGGGTTCACATTCTAAGTTGTTTTTTAGGCAGAATGAACACCAATATCAGCAAAAGAGCAGTCACCTATCATTAACACTAGAAGAATGTCAGCTACCCAGAGCACTCTTATTTTTCAGATGAGGAAACTGAAGCCAAAGAGACTAAAAGTCCAACTAGCACTTTGAGAGGCGTCCTCAGGATAAGTCATCTTAAGACACCAAGGACACTGAAAACCATTCCCTGGTTTCCCCCATTTACTTGCTCTATGGACTTCTTATTAACATTTACAGACAAATTGCTATACATGAAGTTCTGTACTCAGGAGAAAGAAGCAAAACTCTAACCCGTAGGGGTTTATAGAAGCTGGTTAATTTCTTCTCTGAATCCACTTCATCTTTCATACTCCCCATCCCTGTCAATAAAATACCAAACCACTTTTCTTCATCACTTAGGCTCAAGTCTTAAGAGTCACAATCACAATTTATGTTTAATTCATTTTCAGTACAACACCAAGTTCTGTTAATTATCCGCTTAAATATTCAATCATGCTCTCAACGGGCATTTTTCATCTACCAGGTACCAAAAACTGTCTCTTTCTGCTGCGGTATCTTCCCTTCCTCTCCATTCCCTCTTGTCATTACCACGGTCCCTAGCTTTATCACCTGTCGGCTGACTGGTGGCCTCAAGAGCTACCTGGCTGCCTCTAGGCAACATCTCTGCTCTGCAACATGCCAGGTCTGACTCATTTTCCTCAACAGCTCACCTCCTGCTCCTCAGCCTACAGTCGATTGCTTCTGCCAATTCAAACCCAAATTCCTCCCCTTGGTTTTCATATTCTCCAGCAACCACCCTATCTACCCAACCTTGTTTTCCAACTACTCCCACCTAACTTCTCTTTTCTCTAACTGGTGAAATTTCCTTCAAGGCCTAGAGCCAAGTGTTCCCTACTCTCTGAAAATTTCCTCTTCCCCAAAGTCAGAACAATTGCTCCCTCTTAGGTCTTTCTGGGCACAAGAGCTCTAGTATGAGACAGCTCAAATTGCAGGATGGCTGTTTGTTTACAAGCTGTCTCCTCAGCTGGATTCTGAGTTCTCTGAGGGAAGGGACCATCCCTTTTATGTCTGTATTCCAAACGTCTAGCTGAGTATAGGTGCTCAATAAATGTCTCACAATGAATTAATTAATAGTTCCTAGCAAAACACTGAGTACTCCACAGGAGCTCAGGGAAGACTCGCTAAATACCTGACAGCGATCTGACATCAGAACTCATCATCCAGTCATGAAGACAGGTGTGCAAACAGCAATTAAAAACCATTCGTCGTCGAGTCAACTTCTACTCATAGCAACCCCATGTGCGTCAGAGTAGAACTGTGCTTTGTGGGGTCAGTGGCTGGCTTTTCAGAAGTAGACCATCAGACCTCTCTTCCAAGGACCTTCTATGTGGGCTGAAACTGCCAACCTTTCAGTTAGCAACCACACACACTAACCGTTCGCACTACCCAGGGAAACCAAATAGCAATTAAAAAAAAAAAAAAATACCAAACTCATTGTCATCGAGTCAATGCCAACTCACGGACACCAAAAATATATCCATAAGTTTTTTTTTTTTTAAATGAAGGGATACCTTCCTTTTTGACACATTATTTTAATGAATTAGAAGAAAGGTAGCCTGAACTCACTCTAAATGGGAAGGAATAAAAATACTATGTTTCCATAATACCTAACAATCTTAGTTTACCAGGCCTAAGGGAGAAGTGTCCAATCCGGAATTAATAAATTGTAAGGAAAATTAAAACAGCATAATTAGCAACATGAGACATATGGGGGCCATGATAACGGAAATGAAAATAGATATAATCTTTTTTGTTGGATAACTTTAACCACCATTCATTTATTCAGGGAGACTTTTTTCCATGTGCCCCTACTACCAGAATAGCCCTTTTGCTTTCCATAAATATCTGAGCATTTAAGATTTCAGATTACTTACTTGCTTCTTGGTAGCTCATATAGCACTTTCACGTTTTTAAGAATGGTTGCATCGGAAATTTGAGCATATCGAGATGATGTTATAAACAATGCCAGCCATTAAAAATGCACTTCTGGCAATATGCAGAAAACTACATCAGTTTCACTAAAATTGGTTGATATGTTTTTTTTTTTTCACTGTATTTCTGGAATTAGATCTCACTCCAAACATTTATCAAGTACATGTTACAGACAAGATACTGTGCAGAAGCCAAGTTTTACCTAGGACTCCCTCTCAAGTTTACCATATACAGAAGGAGAATTTGAGTCAGAAAGCTCATCATTCACTCCCTTCATGTGTCTACAGAAATGACGAGGCCTCTCCATGACCAGGCTCACTGTTCAGATACGCTTTTCATCTGTGTGTGACTCATGGCTCTGAGGAGAGCAGGAGGAGGAGGTGCCTGGTCAGGATGTCTCTCTTTTGTTGTGGCTGCTGAATCAGTGTCTTCTCCGTGTCTGGCCCTGTGCGGTGACCACCTACCACTACTCATTTTGTCCTAAATGCGTTTGTTTATCTTTGATGCTACAGGAACCAAGTCACCTCTAAAGCTCAGCCACATTCTTTGGGTTTAGAACCATATTGTTTACAAAACATTTGCAAAAACATCTACACTTTTTGAAATGTATTTGGAGAAGCATTCTCAAGAACGCAATTTGCATAAAACATGTTTCCATCTAAATTCACTGGAGAATATAAAGGTTCCCAGGGCCTCTGGCTTTGCTCCAGGAAAGGACAAGTAATTGGGTTTTTGCCCAGTGACCTTTGGAATGACTTGACCTTTATATCCTTTTTTTGAATGGATGCCCCGAGTAGTGACCTGGCAACAGGGGAATTTTTCCAATCTACTCTATATAAGTCACTTGATACTTATATTCCTCTTCCAGGGCCATGTATTCCACACCCCAATGAGCCTGATCCCCAGGACCAATACTAAAGGATCTCTAGCACTTGAGCTTCACTTTTGCCAACGGCAATGATAAATCACCCTTAGCAGCAAGCCCTTGTCTTGGAAACACACAAATTTCTTTCAGTTCTGTTAGATTTATTTCAACTGATGTTGTCTCTGTGCCAGAAACTCTGTGCCATAAATAAGATCTAGTCAATGATCTTGAAGAGTTTACAGACAATCACTACATAATATGATCTCTTAAGCAAGCAGCATAGACTGGGAGTCATTGGAACTCAGAAGAGGGAATCTTAACCCAGCCTGGGGATTTGAGAAATGCCTCTTGGAGAAGACTACACATTAGCTAATTTCTAAAAGAAGAACTGGAGTGCTTGGGTAATGCAAATGGTTAACATACTTGGCTGCTAACCAAAAGCTTAGAGGTTTGAGTCTATCCAGAGACATCTCAGAAGAAAGTCCTGGCAATCTACTTCCAAAAAATAAGCCATTGAAAACCCTCTGGAGCCCAGTTCTACTCTGACACACAGGAGGTCACCATGAGTTGGAATCTCCTGGATGCAAATGGTGTTTAAAGAAAGAGTTAGGAAGAGCTAATCCCCCCAAACTGGGAAGGATATTCTCGGCAGAGGTAACACCATAAGTGAAGACACAGCAGTATAAACAGCATCAGCTACCAGAAGAACTAAATGGTGCCTGGCTAACACCAATGATCACTCTGACAGGGAACAAAAACAGAGTCCTGGACAGAAGAGAAAAATGTAGAACAGAACTCAAATTCACATAAAAAGACCAGACTTAATGGTCTAACAGAGACTGGAGGAACCCTGAAACTATGGCCCCTGGACACACCGTTAACCCAGAACTGAAACCATTCCTGAAGCCCGCTCTTCAGACAAAGATTAGACAGGACTATAAAACAAAAATAATACACATGAGGAATGTGCTTCTTCGTTCAATCAGATATAGGAGACCAAATGGGCAGCTCCTGTCCAAAAGCAGGATGAGAAGGCAGGACGGGACAGGAACTGGTCAGATGGACACAGGGAACCTGGGGTGGAAAGGGGGAGAGTGCTGTCACATTGTGGAATTGCAACTAATGTCACAAAACAATATGTGTATAAATTTTTGAATGAAAAACTAACTTGCCCTCTAAACTTTCACCTAAATCACAATAAAAATAAATAAATAACAGGCTGTGAAAAGAAGTACAAATAGTTAGGCATTAATTAAGAAGTTAGAAAAAAATACAAGGCGGAGGGTAGGGCAGGGGTAAGTCTATAGAAGGAAGGACATGGATAACCTTGGATGACCTGCCAAAGAGCCTGGATTTTATTCAGTACACAACGGGCACCTACTGAAAAGTTTTGCTTTGTTTACACGGGGGGTTGTTTGGTAGATAGTATTCTATTAACTTTGCCTTTTAATTTTTTATTACCTACAAAATGAATTAATATTCATTTTATTATGATTTTTTTTAATTGGAAACTATAGAAAAGCAAGAAGGTTATGTATAACCCTATGTATTAACCCCCTACTCCCAATCTTCACTACCGATCATAGCATCCTAGAGTAGTAAACGAGGAAATGCATGATGTGGTTCAATGTGTTTGCAGTAGTTTACTCCACCTATGGAAAAGTGGATGCATTTAAAGAGGACAAAGTAAGAGACAGGGAGACTGGTTACATAGCGATAGCAGTGATTCAGGCAAAAGATGATGACAGCCTGAACTAGGGAAGCACTAGTTCACTGAAAGAAGAGCAGACATATTAGAAATATATTTAAGACCTACACTGAGGAAGATTTGGTGAGTGACTGATGACAAGGATAGGAAGGAAGAAATCCAGGTACCTAAGCTTTGGAACTTTGTGAATGGTATACCTTTACTTGAGACCAGATATACAGAGAAACAGAAAATTAAACGTAATTGAGAATATGATTGTGGTCATTTGTATTTTGTTAAATTGGTTAGAACTACAATTTCCCAGAATTCCTTTCTCTGTACGTTTTGGTTAGGGTGGGCCATGGAGACATTTTGCTCGAGATGCGGAAAGTAAAAGTGAAGCAGTAACCATACTGTTTTGATGCTCAAAAGGTTTGCGTGGGAACACCAGGAGTAGCTCATGCGTTGCAACTTCCCTGCTAGCTCACTTCTTGATGGGGGGCACAGTCAGTTCTGCAGCCACTCCACCTCCTTCTGGATCTTCCTCCAGCTTCTCTGACTTGTGGGTCAGGTGCGTATTTAGCTCCATGACAAAGTGTGCCAACTTCTCCTACAGACACCCCCACCATCGAAGTTGGAGCTGGTGAGAAACAGATATCTTTGTGGGTTCCAGCTGGTGGTTGTGGGCTCCAGCTCGTTCTTGCTCATCCCCAATTTGCATCTGTCTTCTCTTTCTAATCACCCACCCTGAAAACTTGACGTTCAGACACAAGACAGCAGCCTTACAGAGATTGTTTAACCAGATCTCACAATTGTGTCCAGTCAAATCTCCAGGGGTTTTACTTCTCTGATTGAAACCCTGGTGGTGTAGTGGTTAAGTGCTACGGCTGCTAACCAAATGATTGGCAGTTCGAATCCGCCAGGCGCTCCTTGGAAACTCTATGAGGCAGTTCTACTCTGTCCTATAGGGTCACTATGAGTCGGAATTGACTCAACGGCACTGGGCTTTTTGGGATTGAACTTTGACTTATGGAGAATTTGGTACTGACATGGTTCCAGGGAACAGAACCCTAAGAATGAGTTCTCTGAATAGATTTTGGGTTATCTGAAATTGGTTCTCTCGTCATTAGATTTAAAGGTATTAATGACCCTGTTTCCAATAGTAAAGGGGACACTGGTATATATGGCATGCTGTGGAAAAAAAATTACACAAACTGTTACTTGGTGACAGCTTTAATCAAATGCTAATAGTACAGGGGCCAGGAAATGTTTTGAGTGAAGGGATAGATAGTAACTATTTTAGGTTTTAGTAGCCATGTGGTCTCCGTCACAATTACTCAACTCCAGACACAGTCACTAACACAGCCATAGACAATAAGTATATCCTTGCATGTGGCTGTTTTCCAATAAAACTTTATTTACAAAAAACAGGTGGCAAACCACATTTGGCCTTAAAGGCACAATTTGCTGACCTCTGCTATAGAAGGTAAAGATATGAATGACAGCATTTGCTGCCATAGAATATTTCAGTGAAAATAAGAACTATACCAGAGTTGATTGGTTGCTTCTAAGTGTGCTAAAGAATGTGGGTAAAGAAAATGATGAGTTCACAGCTTTGAATTCATAGCTCAATGTCCATATAAGGGACCCAAAAGCTTCTATGAGTGCCCCAAAAGAATCATGACTGATACAGTGATGAGAGAACTGATATCAGTAGATGATTTGCGAGCAAGCTGGAAAAGGAGGAATAAATTTTTAGGGAAGGCACTTTGTGACATGCCATGTTTGATGTGCTATGAAATACCCAAATGGGGATGTCTAGCAGCCAATAGAAGACACAGTGTGAAGCCCTGGGAGAGGCATTGACTTGGAAGTCACTCACATGTATACCATGATTACAATCATAAGAAGAAATAAAATACCCAGGAAAAGTACAAAGAGGCAAGAGCTGTGGGCTAAGGCAGATGCTGAGGAACCCAACATTCAGTGGACGGGCAGGGGAAAAGGGGCCCACAAAAGAGCCTGAGAAGTCTAACACCATGGCACCACAGAGAGTAGCACCACAGAGGCCAAGGAGGTAGCCTCTCCAGAAGCTGTGAATGTACAGTAAAGCTGGATATGGCTATGGTTGAGAAATTCAATCAATTAAAATTGAAAAAGGTAAAGAAAGATCCACTGTCTTCAAAAGAAACAACTGGAGAGAAGAAGCAAGATAGTGAATCTTACAAGGTCCATAAACGCTCAGCTGCTAATCAAAAGGTTGGCTATTCGAACCCACCCAGCAGCTTTGTGGGAGAAAGACTTGTCAATCTTCTCCTATAAAGATTATAGCCTAGAAAACCACATGGAGCAGCTCTACTCTGTTACATGGGGTCGCTAAAAGTCAAAAATTGACTTGACAGCACCTAATAAGAGCAGCATGTCACCAGAAGTCACGGTTTATTCCACAAGCATTCCCTTCTTGAAATACCAATAGCTCTTTCAACTGTTTAGTTTGGTGGACATGCAAAGAGGTTTAAAAAAGGAGAAGTGATTGTGGGGCTCTTTCCACATGGGTTGAAGGACTGTGGGGGGTGAGAGGTGAGTATATAGCAAGGAGCTGCTTAATGGCTTCCATTTTCTTGATTAAGCACCAGACACAGCCCCTGAGAGAAGTTGAGGGCTGTGTGGGGTGTTGGAAGTTTTGGAGCAGCCAGCTGAAGGGGTAAGATTTTTATTTAAAGTAATATAGACTTTGTGTAGCACAGCCACATGAATGCCCTTTCTCCCAGGATTAATAATATGATGGAAACATTTCTTTTATGCCCACACTTATGATACTGGACATGTTTGTCTACTTCCAGACCATTTCCTAGATTCAAAATCTGTCACGTATTTTTTTTTCCATAACCATAGATAATGAATGAGGAAAAAAATTTTTTTTTTCTGTTTATAGCAGCTCTGAGAGCCTTCTTTTAAATTCCTAAGTCTCTAAGGACATTCTCTCATACAGAAGAGCTAACTACTCCTGCAAAGATACAATGGTATTGACCCCCACAGTAGCTCACCAAGGGATCACTTGGAGATTCCTGTTTCTTTTCCTATCAGACTTCCTGGGAGCTGGTCTAGAAGGACAACCAGCCCTGCTGAAATGCTGTTAGCCAGGTGAGTGATGGCGTAGCTGTGTATGTCCACCCTCTCACAGACTCAGTTTCCTCCTGGTAAAAGAAAACCAACAAACTGTAATTGGAAACGTGTGAGAACATTAAAATCTAAAGTCTGTTTGTAGATGCCCCCACTGGGTTAGAGTATCAAGAACATTTCTAAATAAATAATTTCTGCTAAACACACAAACACACACGCACACACACACACACAGCAGGGATTAAACTTCTTTGGAAACCTGAACTGTGGAATCATAGTTTTTGTGGGTATCTGTACTGATGAACCAAGAAAGCTCAAAGTAAAGTGATTCTATGTGAACTCAGACGTATATATTTTAAACTTAAGATCAGAGAAGAAGTTGATTTTGAAAGAAACACTAAAGAATTTCCTTTCCCAGGAATTTCACTACCAGAACGGAAAACAGGCATTTGGGGTTTTGATAGGGGTTGCATTGAATCCATAGATTAATTTGGGAGATATTGCCATCTTAACAATATTAAGTCTTCCAAACTATGAATACAGGATGTCTCCATTTATTTAAGAATGTTATTTCTTCCAACAAAGTTTTCAGTGTAAAAGTCTTTCATCTCCCTGGTTGAATTTACTCCTAGCTATTTTATTCTTTTAGATTCCACTTTTAACTGGAATTTTTTCTTTTCTTTTTTTTAATTTCCCTTTCAGATTGTTACTTGCTTGTTATGGAAACACAACAGATTTTTCTGTGTTGATCTTGTACCCTTCAACTTTGCTGAATTCATTTATTAGCTCTAGTAGATTTTCGTTGATTTGGGGGGATTTTCTATTTTTCTATATATAGTACCATATCGGAAACCCTGGTGGCATAGTGGTTAAGTGCTACGGCTGCTAACGTAAAGGTCGGTAGTTCAAATCTGCCAGGCGCTCCGGAAACTCTATGGGGCAGTTCTACTCTGTCCTGTAGGGTCGCTATGAGTCAGAATCAACTCGACGGCAACAGGTTTGGTTTTTAGTACCGTGTCATCAGCAGATACAGATAGTTTTACTTCTTATTTTCCAGTTTGGATTCCTTTTATTTCTTTTTCTTGCCTAATTGCTCTGGCTCAGGCTTCCAGTACAGTGTTGAACGGCAAGAGTGGAAGAGCAGATCCTTGTCTTGGTTCGGCAAGGATGCAAATGCCCTTTATCATGTTGAGCAATTTCTCTTCTATTTCTAGTTTGCTGAGTACTTTTATCATGAAGGGGTGTTAGATTTTGTCATGTGCCATTTCTGGGTCCACTAAGATAATCAAGTAGTTTTTTTTCTTCATTCTATTAATATGGTGTATTACACTTATTTTCTTATATCAAACCACCCTTGCATTCCTGGGATAAATTCCACTTGGTCGTGGTGTATAGCCCTTCCAGTGTGCTGCTGCAATTATTTTGTTGAGAATTTTTGCATCATGCTTATAAGAGATATTAGTCTGTAGTATTCTTTCCTGTGATGTCTTTGTCTGGCTTTGAAGTCAGGGTAATACTGACCTCATAGAATGAGTGAGGAAGTGTTCCCTTTTCTTCCATTTTTTGGGGGAGAGTTTGAGGAGGGTTGGTATTAACTCTCTGAACATTTGGTCGAATTCACCAGTGAAGCGGTCTGGTCCTGGACTTTTCATTGTTGCAAGAGTTTTAGATTACTTACTCAATTTCTTAAATTATTACAGGTCTATTCAGATTTTCTATTTCTTCTTGAGATAGTTTTGGTAGTTTGTGTAGTTCTAGAAATTTGTCTGTTTCATCTAGGTTATGTAATTCATTGGCGTACCATTGTTCGTAGTATTATAATCATTCTTATGTTTGTAAGCTCGCTAGTGATGTACCCCCTTTTATTTATGATTTTAGTAATTTGGGCTTTTTTCTTTTTTTTCTTGCTCAGTCCAGGGAAAGGTTTGTCAATTTTGTTGATTTTTTTTCGGAGAACTAACTTCTGGTTTCATTGATTTTCTCTATTGTTTTTCTTGTCTCTATTTCATTTCCATTAGCTCTCATCTTTATTGTTTCCTTTCTTTTTGCTCTGGGTTTAGTTTGCTTTTCTTTTTCTAGTTACTATTGAGTTCATATCTTTCTTCTTTTTTAATATATGCATTTACAGCTATAAAATTTCCTCTAATCACTGCTTTTGTTGTATCCCATAAGTTTTGGTATATTGTTTTCATTTTCATTCATCTTAAAATATTTTCTAATTTCCCTTGTGATTTCTTCTTTGACCCAGTGGTGTTGATTCCCACATATTTGTGAATTTTCCAGGTTTCCTTTTGTTACTGATTTCTACTTTCATTTCATTGTGTTTGGAGGACATAATATGTATGATTTAAATCTTTTTAAATTTATCAAGGTTTATTTCATGCCCTAGCATATAATCTAACCTGGAAAATGTTCCATGTACACTTCAAAAGAATGTGTATTCTGCTGTTGTTGGGTGGAATGTTCTATAAATGTCTGTTAAGTCCAGTTTGTTTATAGTGTTGCTCAAGTCTTCTACTTCCTTGCTGATCTCCTTTCTGTTTGTTCTATCTATTATCTAGAGCAGGGTATTGAAGTCTCCAATTATTATTGTAGAACTATGTATTTCTCCCTTCAATTCTGGCAGTTTCGGTTCATATATTTTGGGTCTCTGTTGTTATCTATACATGTTTATAATTGTTATGTCTTCTTGAAATGTTTACTTTTATCATTATAAAATGTTGTTTCTTTGTCTTTCGTAACAATTTTTGTCTTAAAGTTTATTTTGTCTAGGATAGTCACTCCAGATTTCTACAAGTGACTGCTTGCATGGAATATCTTTTTACGTTTCAACTTATTTGTGTCTTTGAATCTGAAGTAAATCTCTTCTTAAATAGTATATACTTGGGTCATATTTTTTAAATCCATTTTGACAATCTCTCCATTTGAGAATTTAATCAATTTACATTTAATGTAATTATTAAAAAGGAAGGATTTACTTCTACCATATTGCTGTTTGTTATCTATATGTCATATCTTTTTTGTTCTTCGATTCCTTTATTACTACTTTGTTTTGTGTTAAATAGACATTTTCTAGGATATACTTTTAATTCCCTTATCATTTCTTTTACTATGTGATTTTTGGTGATGTTGTTATTTTCTTAGAGATTGCCCTGGATATTACAATTAACATCTTAATATATAAGAATCTAGTTCAGATTGTTGTTGTTGTTGTTAGGTGCCGTCTAATCAGTTCTGACTCATAGTGACCCTATGTACAACAGAACAAAACACTGCCCAGTCCTGCACCATCCTCATAATAGTTCTAATTAATACCAACTTAATTTCAGTAGTATAAAAAAACTTTGTTCCTATATACTTTCAATACCCCCTCCCTTTTGCTGTTATTTTCACTAATTGAATCTCTACAAATTGTGTACCCATCAACATAGATTTATAATTATTGCTTTGCACAGTTGTGTTTTAAATCACAAAGACAAAAAGAGGCGGTACCAAAAAATACATTATTATTGCCTTTAGCATTTTTTTAAAGATTTTATTGTGTTTTAGGTGGAAGTTTACAGTGCAAATTAGTTTTTCATTAAAAAATTTATACACAAATTGTTTTGCAACATTGTTTGCAATCCCCACAATTTGTCAGCACTCTCCACCTTTTCCTTTCCACCCTGGGTTCTCTGTGTCCAATTGTCCAGTTTTCCTGTCCCTTCCTGCTTTCTCACCATTGCCAAGGTGTAGCCCATTTTTCTCATATACTTGATTGAACTAAGAAGCATGTTCCTCATGTGTGTTAATGCTTTATAGACCTGTCTAATCTTTGGCTGAAGATGAAACTTAGGAGTGACTTCAGTTCTGTGTTAGCACGGTATCTGGGAGCCATAGTCTCAGGGGTTCCTCTAGTCTCTGTCAGACCAGTAAGTCTCGTCTTTTTTTTTATGAATTTTAATTTTGTTCTACATTTTTCTCCCTCTCTGTCCAGGACCCTCCATTGTGACCCCTACCAGACTAGTTGTTGGTGGCAGCCAGGCACCACCTAGTTGTGGGCTCAGGCTGGTGGAGGCTCTGGTTCATGTGGTCCGTTAGTCCTTTAGACTAATATTTTCCTTGTGTCTGGTTTTCTTCATTCTCCTTTGCTCCAAATGTGATGGGAACAATAGATGTATCTTAGATGTTCACTCACAAGCTTTTAGCACCATAGACACTGCTCACCAAAGTAGGATGTAGAATTTTTTTTTTTTTTTTATGAACTATGTTGTGCCAATTGACCTAGATATCCCTCAAGAACATGGTCCCCAGTCTTCAGCCCAAGTAGCTTGGATCCTCAAGGTGTTTGGATGTGTCTAGGAAGTTTCTATGACTTTGTGTTGGTCAAGTTGTGCTGACTTCTCCTATATTTTGTAGTGTCTTTCCCTTCACCAAAGTTAACACTTGTCTATTATCTAGTCAGTAATTTCCCCTCCTTGCCCCTCCCACCCCTTGTAACCAACAAAGATTGTTTTTTTCTGTGTATAAACCTTTTCTTGGGTTTTTATAACAGTGGTCTTATACAATATTTGTCCTTTTATGATTGACTCATTTCACTCAGCATAATGCCCTCCAGATTCATCCATATTGTAAGATGTTTCGCTGATTCATCGTTGTTCTTTATCATTGCATAATATTCCATTGTATGTATGTACTATAGTTTGTTTATCCATTCATCTGTTAATGGGCACTTAGATTGTTCCCATCTTTTTGCTGTTGTGATTAATGCTGCAATGAACATGAGTGTGCGTATGTCTATTTGTGTGACTGCTGTTATTTCTCTAGGATATGTTCATAGAAGTAGAATTGCTGGATCATATAGTATTTCTATTTCTGGCTTTTTAAAGAGGTGGTATATTGTTTTCCATGGTGGTTGCAACATTTTACATTCCCACCAACAATGCATAAGAGTTCCAATCTTCCTGCAACCTCTCCAACATTTGTTATTTTCTGTTTTTTTTTATTACTGCCAGTAATGTCAGGGTGAGATGGTATCTCATTTTAGTTTTGATTTGTATTTCTCTAATGGCTGATGATTGTGAGGATTTCATCATGCGTCTATTAGCCACCTGAATGTCTTCTTTGGTAAAGTGTCTGTTCATATCCTTTGCCCATTTTTTAATTGGAATATTTGTCTTTTTGCTGTTGAGGTGTGTTGAAGTATTCTATAGATTTTAGAGATTAGACTCTTGTCAGATATGCCATAGCCAAATTTTTTTCCCAGTCTGTAGGTTCTCTTTTTACTCTTTTGGTGAAGTCTTTTGATGAGCGTAAGTGTTTAATTTTTAGGAGCTCCCAGTTATCTAGTTTATCTTCTGGTGTTTGTGCATTGTTAATTATGGTTTATATTGTATAAACAAATCTGTCTTAGAAGAAGTACAACCAGAATGCTGCTTAGAAGCAAAGAGGGCGAGACTGCGTCTTACATACTTTGGACATGTTCTCAGGAGGGATGAGTCCCTGGAGAAGGACATCATGCTTGGCAGAGTACAGGGTCAGCGAAAAAGAGGAAGACCCTCAACGAGGTGGATTGACACAGTGGCTGCAACGATGAGCTCAAGCATAACAACAATTGTAAGGATGGCTCAGGACTGGGCAGTGTTTCATTCTGTTGTGCATAGGGTTGCTATGAGTCGGAACCGACTCGACAGCACCTAACAACAGCAACAACATTGTATTTATGCCATTATTAGGGCCCCTAGCATTGTCCCTATTTTTTCTTCCATGATCTTGATCATTTTAATTTTATATTTAGGTCTTTGATTCATTTTGAATTAGTTTTTGTGTATGGTGTGAGGTATGGGTCCTGTTTCATTTTTTTACAGATAGACATCCAGTTTTGTCAGCACCACTTGTTAAAAAGACTCTTTTTCCCATTTAATGGACTTCGGGCCTTTTCAAAGATCAGCTCCCTGTAAGTGAATGGATTTACACCTAGGTTTTCAATTCTGTTCCATTGGTCTATGTGTCTGTCGTTGTATCAATACCAGGCTGTTTTGACCACTGTGGGTGTATAGTAGTTTCTGAGATCAGGTAGTGTGAGGCCTCCTACTTTGTTTTTTTTCTTCAGTAACACTTTGCTTATCCAGGGCCTCTTCCCTTTCCATATAACATTAGTCGTTAGTTTTTCCAGCTTGTTAAATAATGCTGTTGGTATTTGGATTGGGATTGCATTATATCTGTAGATCTCTTTGGGTAGGATTGACATTTTCACAATGTTGAGTCTTCCTATCCATGGGCATATATGTTTTTCCACTTATGTAGATCTCTTCTGGTTTTTTGCAATAGTGTTTTGCAGTTGTCTTTATACAGGTCTTTTACGTCTCTGGTTAGATTTATCTGTAAGTATTTTATCTTTTTAGGGCTATCATAAATGGTATGGTTTTCCTGATTTCCTTTTCCAAGTTCTCTTTTTTGATGTATAGGAATCCAATTTATTTTTGTATGTTGATCTTGTATCCCGCTACTCTGCTGAATCTTTCTATTAGTTCCAGCAGCTTTCTTGTGGAATGTTTCGGGTTCTCTGTGTATAGGATCATATCATCTGCAAATAGGGATAATTTTACTTCTTCCTTTCCAGTTTAGATGCCCTTTGTTTCTTTTTCTTGCCTTATTGCTCTAGTTAGGTCTTCCAGTACAATGTTAAATAGGGGTGGTGATACAGGGTATCCTTGTCATGTTTCCATTCTCAAGAGAAATGCTTCCAGCCTTTCTCATTGAGAATGATGTTCTCTGTTGGTTTTGTATAAATGGCCTTTATTATGTTGAGGAATTTCTCTTCTATTCCTATTTTATTGAGAGTGTTTATCAGGAATGGGTGTTGGACTTTATCAGATGCCTTTTCTGCATCGATTGAGATGATCATGTGATTCTTTTCTTCTATTTATATGGTGGATCACTAGCACGTCTTATAGGGAGGATTTGCTAGCAATAAAGCCTCTCAGTTTTTGTTTATCTGGGAATATCTTAATTTGGCCTTCACTTCCAAATAATATTTTTGCCAAATATAGAATTTTTGGTTGACAATTTTTTCTTTTTTTCCAGTCAGCACTTTCAATATGTCTTCCCACTGCTTTCTGGCCTTCATGGTTTCTGATGTGAAGTCAGCTGTTAATATTATTGAGGATCCCCTCCCTATATGTGCAGAGTTGCTGCTTTCTTATTGCTTTCAGGAGTCTTTTTGTCTTTGTCTTTTGACAGTTTTATTATGATATGTCTCAACATAGATATCATTGAGCCACCCTGCTTGGAGCTTGTTGAGCTTCTAGGCTGTGTGTTTTAATATTTTTCATAAAATTTATAAGTTTACATTATTTCTTTAAATATTCTTTCCACTTCTTTCTCACTCTCTTTTCTCCCTCTGTGACTCTCATTCTGCATCTGTTGGTTCACTTAATAGTGTCTCACAGGTCTCTTAGGCCATTTTTTTCTTTGTCCCTCAGATTGGATAATCTCAACTGACCTATCTTCAAGTAGATGGTTTTTTCTTTTGCTTGCTCAACTATGATGTTGAGTTCTTCTAGTAAATTTTTTATTTAAATTATTATACCTTTAAACTCCAGAATTTATATTTATGTATAAATCCTCATATACACACACATACATACGCAGCTAAAACAATGTTAAGAATAAATTTGCCCCTTTAATTGCTTATAATGTAAAAGACTAAAGATAAATAGAAATTTCACCTCAGAAAGATAGAAAAGAAGAGCCAATGATGTAGAATAGCAAAAGCAATTTTTAAAAAGAACAGCAAAGCTGGAGGACTTACACCACCTGATTTTAAGACATTCTGAAGCTATGATAATCAATAATGTGGTATTGGTGAAAGGATAAACATATATATCAATGGAACTAAATAAAACTATACATATGCAGTCAATTGATTTTGACAAAGATGTTAAAAATATATTGATAATATTCTATTCCTTGGGGAAGACCCTCAACGAGGTAGATTGACACCGTAGCTGCAACAATGGGCTCAAGCATAACAACAATTGTAAGGATGGTGCAGGACTAGACAGTGTTTTGTTCTCTTGTGCGTAGGGTCACTATGAGTCAAAACCAACTCAATGGCACCTAATAACAACAACAACATGCTTATTTTATGTCTTTTTAAGGACTAAGGTGCACCTGACCCAAGCCATGGTGTTTTCAGTCACCTCAAATGCATGTGGACAAAGATGGACAATGAATAAGGAAGATCAAAGAATTGATGTCTTTGAATTATGGTGTTAGTGGAGAATATTGAATATACCATGGACTGCCAGAAGAATGAACAAGTCTGTCTTGGAAGAAGTACAGCCAGAATGCTTGTTACAAGCAAGGATGATGAGGCTTCATCTCATATACTTTGAACATGTTATCAGGAGGGACCAGTCCCTCTAGAAGGACATCATGCTTGGTGAGGGAGAAGGTCGGTGAAAAAGAGGAAGACTCTCAATGAGATGGACTGACAAAGTGGCTGCAATAATGGGTTCAAAACATTACAACGATTGTGAGGATGGCGCAGGACCGGGCAGTGTTTCGTTCTGCTGTACATAGTGTTGCTATGAGTCGGAATCTAGTCAATGGCACCTAACAAAAACATGCTTTACATATATGTTACTTTATAAAAATCAAGAGAAAAAAATGAACTTTGGAGTATATCTAGTCTTAGCCCATTTATTTTTCGTAGGAGATTACTGGGACTACAATTAAATTTTTATTCAAGAAAGGAACTGATATTGATCATGTTTACCTACATAAGAAATAGGACATTATTATCTCTCCAAAGCATAGTTTGCACTTAAGCTTAATCTTTCTCTGCAGGTTGAAGTAAATAATTTGTATTCAAGAAATTTTAGACACCATACAACAGTGTCTATTTCTTGGAGCATGCAGTCTTCCCAGAGATTCCAAAAATTACTATAGATTACTTAGGTGATGACCCACCATAAAATCAACCCTTCCTGGAACAAAGGGCGAGGGTGTGAATAATTAACAGCATGTAGGGCAGATTCCTCTGGAACAATGAAGGGCTATTCCTTACCTCCTGTTATTGCTACAAAGACAGGAAATTTCAGCACTAAGGAATAGTTAAATGGTATTTACCCAAGTCAGGGAATTACCATTTATTAATGGTATTCTATGTGCCAGGAGTTTTACAAACATTACCTCAATGAATCCTCATACTGACCTTGTAAAAACTTATTATCTCTATTTTATGGGTGAAGAAATTGTGGCTCAGAGAGATATGCCCCATATCATGTAGTTATACTGAGGTCTTTTGAAGCCAATTCAGAAAGAATAAATCTAGGAAACTTGTAAATAAAATTTGTTCCATGTCCTGGCCTATCTATTCTCTGTACTTAAATGCAGAAATAAGAATAATATCTGTAGTCAAGATTTGAGCTCCAGTCCCTACTCTCCCAATAACCAGCTGTGACCTTAGATAAACCATTCATTCTCACTTTGCCTCCCTTTCCTTATCTACAGAAGGGAGATAATAATATCTGTCCTAGGTGGCGTAGTGGTTAAGTGCTACGGCTGCTAACCAAAGGGTCAGCAGTTCGAATCCACCAGGCGCTCCTTGGAAGCTCTACAGGACAGTTCTGCTCTGTCCTATAGGGTTGCTATGAGTCGGAATTGACTCAACAGCACTGGGTTTGTTTTTTTTTTTTTTTAGCCATCATGTGATATAAATAAATGGGACCCAATGATATAAAAGATATTCAAACAATTTGAAAAACTAAAAGCATTATATAAATATAAAATAATTATTAATATTTAAAGCATCCCTATGCCTTTTGCTACCACTGTTTTCCTAGTCTTGGTGAAATTCAGTGGCAGCTTGATTTAAAATTTTCTCTCCTTTACTTTGGTAAAGGCCACGAAATGGGTGTAGCTACAAGATGGTTTCAAAACTTAATGTTGAAAAGACTGAGTGTTGGGTCACCTTAAGCTGTTGAATCAAAGAAAAAGCATAATTGCTAAATCTACTCTGATGTATGCCTTGTATTTCTGCAACTCTGAACAGTGCGATTTTTGCAGTGCTGCAATATACTTGTCAATTGTCCTCTCTTCAAGATCAAAGATTCTTGGCACATCAAACACTGAATTCCAAATAGTCAATTTAAGCACTAGGCCAGGCACTGGAAATTCACAGATTACAATTTAATGGGAAGACTGACAAAATTGCCTAGCATTTTCTCGATGCAAGTCAACACATGAGAATCGTAAAAGAGGACCCCCTCCACATTCTAACCCCATCTCACTTCACACTCTCCTTAGAGCTAAGCTAAGGGACTTTATGAAGGCGGAGGTAGCTGGTGCTGGTTTCATTTACTGTTTACATCTTCCTGGGGTAGTGCAGGTCCTGATACTCAGTAGGCTCTTAACAAATGCTTGTTGAGTAAACAAATAAATGAATGTGCAAAACACTCCTTGGAGGCATGGATACAACTTGGGATCAGGATCAACAGGCTCAAGATGGGGATCAGAAAGCATGTAGGCAAAGTCTCCCTTCTTCAGTGTAGGACAGCTGTCTTAACATCTCTTTACCATACAGGCTTCTTCTCAGGCCCCTGAAGACAAGACCCCTCTTGATCTCCCCAGGACAGGCTCCTCTCAGCCCCCTCAGGACAGGTTCCTCTCAGTCCCTTCAGGGTTGGCTCCTCTAAGCCACCTCAAGACAGGCTCCTCTCAACCCCCTCAGCACAGGTTCCTCTTAGCCCCTTCAGGATAGGCTCCCCTCAGCCACCTCAGGACAGGTTCCTCTTAGCCACCTCAGGACAGGTTCTTCTTAGCCACCTCAGGACAGGTTCCTCTTAGCCACCTCAGGACAGGCTCCTCTCAACACCCTCAGCACAAGCTCCTCTTGGCCTTGCCTTCTGTCACTGCCAGCTCTGCTGCTGGGCCCCTTCTAGGCTTGTTGCTACTGGCTCTGCCACTGGGCCTTTTCTGGGTCTCTTGCTGTCTTCAGTATTATAACTCTTGGCCCGTGTTGCAGCTCTTTTAGGAGGTTCCTTGCCTTCTCTTTCTTTGCTTCTTCTTTCTTCTCTCTTCTTTTTTCTTCCTGCTTCTTTCTGCTACTTCTCTTCCTGTTTCTGTCTGAAAAACCTCTGTGGAGTTGGCTACTTATATACACAACTCCTTATCAATTTCAAGGCATGGCACCTCCCAATGAGGGCCACAAACTGACCAATCCCCTCTCAGTAGGCCACAGACACTTCATTTGCATAGTGGGCTATAGTCACCTCATTTGCATAGTATATTGTTCAACCCCTGCAAGACGCATACCAATTACAGGCCAGGCTGCAGTGCAGGGCCAGACAAAAAGTATCAAAACCAAGTTTTTTACAGCTTACCCAGTGTTTTAGTTATCTAGTGCTGCTATAACAGAAATACCCCAAGTAGATGGTTTTAACAAACAGAAATTTATTTTCTTACAGCTTAGGGGGCTAGAAGTCTGAATTCAGGGTGTGCTGGCTCTAGGGGAAAGCTTTCTTTCTCTGTCAGCTCTGGGGAAAGGTCCTTTTCTCTTCAGCTTCTGTTGCCTGGCTCCTGGGAGATCTCCGCTGGCTTGGTAACAATCTTCCTCCATTCCTGCTCTACTCATTTGTTTAATCTCTTTTATGTCTCAAAAAGATTGACTCAAGATACACCCTACACTAATCCTGCCTCTTTAACATAACAAAGACAACCAATTTCCAAATGGGATTATAACCACAGACATACCCACCCACTGCTGTGGAGTCAATCCCGACTCATAGTGACTCTATAGCACGGAGTAGAACTGCCCCGTAGAGTTTCCAAGGAGAACTGGTGGATTTGAACTGCTGACCTTTTTGTTAGCAGCCGTAGCACTTAACCACTATGCCACCAGGGTTTCCACCACAGGCACAGAGGTTAGGATTTACAACACATATTTTGGGAGGACATGATTCAATCCATAACACCCAGGAAATGTCAATCAACCTACACTAAAGTAACAAATACTCTGAGGTGGAAAACTAGGGCAAAGGTAACACCTCAGCGCTTAGGGGAAAAATCTCTCAAGTTGTTTTTCCAAAGAACCAAGGCAAAAGGCCACATAAAGGAGCTCATTTCACCACAGTCTGCTTTCTCCAGACTACAACAGACTAAGAAGAAAGTCTGGCAATCTACCTCTGAAAATCAGCCAGTGAAAGCCCTGTGGATCACGATAGTCTGATACTGCAACTGATCATGGGGATGGCACAGGACCAGTATTCTTTTTTTAATCGTACTTTAGATGAAGGTTTACAGAACAAACTAGTTTCTCATTAAAAAGTTAGTACACATATTGTTTTATGACATTGGTTAACAACCCCAGGACATGTCAACACTCTCCCTTCTCAATCTTTTGTTCCTTATTACCAGCTTTCCTGTCCCCTCCTGCCTTCTCATCCTTGCCCCTGGTCCGGTGTGCCACTTTAGTCTCATTTTGTTTTATGCGCCTGTCTAATCTTTGGCTGAAGGGCGAACCTCAGGAGTGGCCTCATTACTGAGCTGAAAGGGTGTCTGGGGGCCATTCTCTCTGGGTTTCTCCAGTCTCTGTCAGGCCAGCAAGGCTGATCTTTCTTTTTGAGTTAGAATTTTGTTCCACATTTTTCTCCAGCTCTGTCCTGGACCCTCTATTGTGATCCCTGTCAGAGCAGTCAGTGGTGGTAGCCAGGCACC
This sequence comes from Elephas maximus indicus, assembly GCF_024166365.1. Lineage (NCBI taxonomy): Eukaryota > Metazoa > Chordata > Mammalia > Proboscidea > Elephantidae > Elephas > Elephas maximus. The sequence goes on along the minus strand of NC_064821.1, from coordinate 169,335,281 downwards.
ATCTAGTTGTACTGAACTCAGTCTGGTGGAGGCCATGGTAGATGTGGATCAGTGTTTTGTTCTGTTGTGCATGGAATCACCACGAGCAGGGGCCAACTCGACAGTTGCTAACAACAGCAACAACTCCATTCCTGTGGTTACAGTCCTAATTCAGGGCCAATCATTATTTTGCCTGGCTTTTTCAATACTACTCTTCATGCCCTCACTGCCCCTGGCCTTTCTCCACTTTATTTCTCCTCCCCATTGCTACCAGAGCTACCTTTGGAATCCTGTCATCCTTGGTTTAAAAACCGTCAACAATTTCATATTGCCTTCTGAATAAAGTTCTGCTTAAGATAGATTTCAAGACTCACCATGGTCTGAGCCCAAATTAATTTTTAAGTCTTATCTCCAACAGCCTCTCCACCCTGTGACTGGATCACAGCACAGGTGGACTCCGATGCCTCCTGGTCTTTGATTGTGCTGTTTCCTCCCTAGGAGATATTCTTTCCCTGTGGCAAGATGGTTGAATCTTAGCCATTCTTCAAATCTGCCACTTCCTCTTCGAAATTGTTCTAATCTCAGCATACCCAGGCAGAAGGAATTTCCCCATCTTCTATACCCCATAACATTTTGCATATAATCCTTAAAATAGCACCTTCAACATTTCACTACAGTTGTTGATGTGTCTGTCACCCCCTTCAGAACATGAGGTGAAGAACTGTGCCTTATCTTTGATCCCTAGAACGTAGCACAGAGCTCAGTAACCGTAAAAAAAAAAAAAAAAAAAAAACCGTTGCTGTCAAGTCGATTTCGACTCAGAGTGACAGAGCTGAACTGCCCCATAGAGTTTCCAAGGAGCACCTGGTGAGTTTGAACTGCCGACATTTTGGTTAGCAGCCGTAGCTCTTCACCGCTAAGCCAACAGGGTTTCCAGAGCTCAGTAGGAGTTTAAAAATATTGATTGCATAGATAAACAAGTAAATAAAACGCTAATCATTTTCGGTGATATACAATGATACCCCACCATTTGCGTCCATCAAATTTTCTGAACCAAAGGTCAAGGTAAGTGGTATAAAAATGGGATAGATAATTTGAAATTGAAAAATATCCTAGAAAATATGAATCATGCTGCCCCAAACCTATCACACCACCGTCCCATCAACACCCTTGGAATAATATTGTCAATAGCCCTTCCTTTACCTAACCCCACTGCCATATTTCAAGTGAGATTTATTGGTTGTCAACCCAAGGAAATAAATTGCCTTTATATTGGTCTTAAGCCTCTGCCTGGGTCAGAAAGCCATAAAAATAATGATAATCTGCAAGATTAAAGCCAAGACTGGCCTTGAATGAATCTATTTGCTTTCTTTGCTTTACTCTCAGTTGATATTCCCAATCAAGTGTTTTGGGCAAACATAATACTAGCATGTGCCTAGCCTTGTGCTGGTAGCTATTGTATAGCAGGGACAATTGATTTGCCTCTTACTATGTACCAGGTACTGACTTAGTCCTTTAGATGCATTATCTCTTTTAATTCTTACAACAACCCTTTACATATGATACCATAATGATGCCAGTATTGTGGATGAGAAGACTAAAGAATAAACAGAATAAATAATTTATCCAAAGTCACACATCCAGTAGGTAGCAAAGCCAAGATTCAAACCCAGGACAGAATGACCCCACTTAATGACAGGCAGCTTACAGTCTATCTTGGGAGATAAGACATTCACAGTTGAAATAATTGGAAAATCATATTCGTTGAAATGCCACAAACTATGACAATTCCCAAAGGCCAGATTAATATTTGCTTTTCTGAACCCTGAGGGACATACAGGAGGGATGGGCCTGAGTTTTACAACAAAATAAAAGTTTACAAGAGCTCCGAGTTGTATGCAATGAATAACTCAATGATTGAATGTGTAGGGTAAGCAGGCAAGAGAACTCACTAGAAAATGCCTACCTTGCTAATTACCTGTGTTTGTCAAACCCTTAACACATTACCAGGCACTTTCACATATAATCATGTCCCACCATCTTCACAATATCAGTTATCTCTATTTTACAAGTGAGAATGCAGCAGCAAGCATGGATTAAGCGGTGTGTCCTATGTCATAAAGTGGTCAGTATGTGGTCTCAGACCCAGATCTCTGCCTCCTGGCTCTTGTGCTTTCTGCTTCACCTCACTGACTTCCTGGACTCACACAGCCCAGCATCTAGTCTGGCTTCTCTTCCCATGAGCTTCCCTACCTGGTCCCCTTCTGCTCCGTGGGTCCTTCTGGAGTCCCTTCTATCGGTCCCAACTGGTGATCTCCTTCACCAACTGCCATGGAAGCTTCCAACAGCCACATTCTACCCATCCAACCCTTCTGCTTTTAGAGGATCAGATGTCCCTTGGTTGTGGAGACAGAGAATTAGACAAACTCAGGAAGCTCCTGAAATTCTCGTGATTTGCCTTTTTCTCCTCCAGCAACTTTGAGCCATAAAGCAAGGAAAAGATGGTTGTTAGGGTGGCATTCCAAGCCCTTTTCACATTTTGAAATGTGAAGGTGGAGAAATACTGAAATGTCTGGAACTGTGCTTCTTGAGTGCCTTGTTATCTTTTCCCTTTCCCTAAGGTCCCCTATGAAAGATAATCTAATCTCCTTTCAGTCAATAAATATTTATTGTGCACCCATTAGGGGCAGAGGCTGTTCTAGGTTCTAGGAATGTAGCACTAAACAAAGTAAGTGCCTGCTCTCAGGAAAACTGCGTTTTAGTGGGAAGAGTCAGATTAACAAAGTGAATAAACAACGTATCAGATGACAATGGGCACTGCATGAAAAATAAAGTTAAGGGGTTAGAAAATGACTGGAGGAATGAGGTCTATATTAGAAAGGTTAGTTGGTGAAGGTAGCCTTATAATGAGCTACCTAAAGGCAGAGAGGAACAAGCTAAGCCACTTGGCTCTCTAAGGGGAAGGGCTTTCTAGGCAGAGAAAACAGAAGTACAAAGGCCCTGAGGTTAGTACATACTTGCTGTATTCAAGGACTGACAAGGAGGTCAGAATGGCTGAAACAAAATGAACAAAGGGAAGAGTGGTAAAGATGAGGTCAAAGAGCTAACCAGAGACCAGATTTTGAAGTACCTATTTTTTTATAGGCCCTGAGGGAAACCCCTGGTGGTGTAGTGGTTAAGAGCTACAGCTGCTAACCTAAAGGTCCTCCAGGTGCTCCTTGGAAACCCAATGGGTCAGTTCTACTCTGTCCTTCAGAGTCGCTATGAGTCGGAATTGACAGCAACTGGTTTGGTTTTTTGGTTTTGGTAGGCCCTGAGAAGGTTGTTGCTATTCAGGTATTCAACCTCTTTCAAACAAACAAACTGAGCTATTTTAGCCCAGCATTGTTAGGTTCTGAGAGTACAGAAATGAGGAAGACAAGGTCCTTAATGTCAAGAAGCTTAGAGTATAATAAAGAACACAGACAAGTAGGCAGGCAACAGTATCAGTGTATTAAATACTGTGATAGGGTTAAGCACAAAATACTGTAAACAATAACATATCAGATGACGATGGGCACTGTGAGGAAAAATAAAGTTAAAGGGTTAGAAAGTGACTGGAAGAATGGGGTCTATATTAGAAAGGTTAGTTGGTGAAGGCAGCTTTAACGAGGTACCTATTAATTTTTTTTTTATTTGGAGGGCACCTAATGTAAACTTGTCATGTCTAAGAAAGTAACCTCTGCTATCCAATTCTGTGGCCACTAGCCACAGGGGGTTATTAAGCATTTTAAATATGACTAGTATGACTGGGAAACCCTGGTGGCATAATGGTTAACAGTGGCTGCTAACCAAAAGGTCACCAGTTGGAATCCACCAGGCGCTCCTTGAGAACCCTATGAGGCAGTTCTACCCTGTCCTATAGGATTGCTACGAATTGGAATCAACTTGACAGCAACAGGTTTCGTTTTTCTTTGGAGTATGACTAAGGTGGGGGCTGTGGTGGTTCAGTGATAGAATTCTCAGCTTTCATGTGGGAGACCCTGGTTCGAATCCCAGCCAACACACCTCATGCTCAGCCACCACTTGTCTATCAGTGGTAGCTTGTGTGTAGCTATGATGCCGAACAGGTTTCAGTGAAGCTTCCAGATTAAGATGGACTAGGAAGAAAGGCCTGGTGATCTACTTTTGAAAATAAGCCAGTGAAAACCCTATGGATCACAATGGTCCAATCTGCAACCCACCACGGGGATGGTGCAGGCCTGGGCAGTTTTCTTTCTGTTGTGCACGGAATCTCCACAATTCAGGAGCCAACTCAACAGCAGCTAACAACAACAATATGACTGAGGAACCAGTTTTTAAATTTTATTTAATTTAAATTTTAAAACAGCATTAAATATGACTTTATAGTTTTGGTAGGACTACAGTCCGCTTTAACCGTTACATTATGTAAAAAAGATATTATTGCTGTGTTGTAGTGCTCATGTATGTTTTACTCTTTTAAGCGTGCCTACTAGAAAATCTACAATTAGATGTGTGGTTTGTATTACATTTCTATTGGACAGCACTAATCTAAACTGTAAGGGAAAGAAGTGAGTTAAGGCTAAGTAGGAGAAGCCTCTAGGCACAGGGGCCCAAATAATAGAGAATGCAGCTCCTTCTAATATGTGCAGCTTCTAACCAAAAGGTTGGAGGTTTGAGTACATCCAAATGTGCCTCAGAAGAGAGGCCTGGTGATCTACTTCTGAAAAATCAGTCATGAACACTCTAAGTGAATGGCTTCTGAGGTTGCCTAACTTGATACGGTGGGGTGAGAGTCAAGATCAGCCCAAAGCTGATTCCTCTGAGATGGAGGTCAGACATACCTCCACTCTCCAATCTTTTTACCAATTCTGACACCAGCTGTCCTCCCCACAACGCTCTCTACTTCTCTGCTGGGTTCAATAATTTATTGCCGTAGTCACACAGAACTCACAGACTGTACTCATGATTATGGGGTTATGCTTGTTAGGGAAGTAACAAGCTACAACTCAGGATCAGGATCAACATGGAAGTAATAGGAACAGTTCAGGAGAGAAGATACAGTTTGTCAGTCAGGACAGCTTCCAACCAAGATAGCGTTCAGGTCCTTCTTGGCTGTGTCTGCAGGCTGGACTCTACTCAGTCCTCTGTTGCCAGCCCCAGGTCGGCCCTGTCCTCTGCCACCAGACCCCACTTGGGCAAGTGCTACAGCTCTTTTGGTTCCTCTGTTAAGTGCCCAAAGGCACCCCACTCTGCCAGCAAGCCTCCTGCCCAAAGGCGCTCAGTCACTTCTCTCACTTCATGGACTGACCAGGCCACTGCAGCCGCCTTGCTCTGTGGGCCTGTAAGTTCACCATAGCTGACTCGTGTCAGTCTCCTGTTTCTTACCACTCGTGCCATCTTGTGCTGTTTCCAGTGTTACAGCTCTCTCTGTCTCCTGTGTCTGGGAGGTTCTCAGCACAGTGACCCTGGGTCCAAAGGATGCACTCCATTCTCAGCTCTTCTTGATGGTAGTGAGTTCCCCTCAACCTCTGAGGGATTAGCTCTTTTATAAGCTTACTCCTCTACCAAGACCACAAACTGACCAATCCCTTGGTAGGCCACAGGCATCTAATTTGCGTAGCAAAGTGTCCAATCCCTGCGAGGGTTTTACACATCTTATTTGCATAGCAAACCGTCCAATCCCTTTGCAAGAGTGTGGCCTAGCAAATTATCTTCACAGAACCACAAATCCAGGGCTAAAAAGGCTGTATATAAAGAGAAACCCATTGCACTGCAAACACCCTGTTGAGCACAGTTCTGTTCTGACACACATGGAGTCAGTATGAGTCGGAATTGACTCGACAGCAGCTTGTTTTGGTTCAATATGATGAGTCCTGAAGAGTGAGTAAGAAGTCCAGGACTGAGGAAGGAAAAGTAAACATTACCCAGGTCCTGCAGGCCTTAAATATAATACAACAGAATCAGAGCTTTATATTGAGTATAATAGGGAGCTATTGAGGGATTCAAGGACAGGAGCTGCGTGATCAGCTTGGAATTGTTGAAAAGGTCACTCGGCTGTTATGTGGGGGAGGAACTGAAGAGGGTAAAAACAGGAGGAAGGCCAGTTAGCACTGGTTGTAGTAATGAGGCAATAGAGTAAGACAGTGACAATGGAGAAGAAGAGAAAAGGGGGCTAATGTGAGACATATGAAGAAGATCAAGTCGGCTGGACTTATGATTGACCAGGTGTGAAGAACAGGAGAGAGAGAGGACTTACAGACCATCCCTAATTCTGCAGGTGCTGAGGAGCAAAAGACTACTGCCCTCCAAAGCTGCGTGACCTGGAAACCAACTGAGCTCCTAAGGGAACAAGGGCTGGGAGGGCTGGCCTGAGTAGCCAAGCTTCCTTCGCTGTGAAGATTATAAGTAATACGCCACCAAGGCTCCGAGTAATACTTAGTGGGAAGAGAAGCCTTCTGGAATCATATTTGGGGCACATTGTTTTGTCTTTAATTAATGTGAGTTTTGGAAACTGGTATATTCCATGCTGCCAGGCACACAGTTCCAGCATTTTCATTTTCTTTGATCAAAAGATGGTTGAGTGACAAGGTTATATCTTTCAAAAATAGTCTCAGGGAAGAAGAAATGTATCTGAGGATGCTTCCCTCCCGTCCAGTGACAAGCAAGGCAGAAATATTGAATACGGCAGAGAGCTATACTCTGGCTCAGCAATCCAGGGGAATATCCAGCATTTGTAGAGCCTAAAACTTATACAGTTTTTGTTGTTGCTTTCGTTTTTTGGGGGGGGGGGGAGGAGGAGGAAGAGCATTTCTTTAAGGAAAAGAAGATTAAATTATGAATTCAGAATTGCTAGGTCCTTGTGCAATTGAGGGGCTCTGAAGTTTAACCTTAATTAGCTTCATGATATATCTGCCTCTGTATCCACAGTTTGAGGAAGCCATTTTGTTCATCCATCGAACATTTATTGAATATCCACTGGGTTATGGGCACTGAACAGGGTGCTGGAAATATAAACATAAACTAGAAGAACAGTAGGCCCTGCCCTCAAGAAATCCGCCATTTAGTGGAGAAGACAGACAGGTCATTATAGAACTACATTGTGAATGCAAGGATCAGAGCTCTACTCACAGGGTATTATGAGTACAGAGAGGAAGGGCACCCAACTTACCCAGGGAAAGGGTGGTTTGGGTGTCATCCTGGGGTGTGTGACACCTGAATGTCTTAGACTATGTGGACAGAAACTTTTGGGTAATATTTTGTATCCTGTGAAGCCAGCAACTTCGTCAGCTAAAAGTAGGTCCTTGAATGGCAAACCCAGTTCTTACTAACAGTGTCATCATACCAAGACTATTATCTTTCCCCGCTTATGCTCGCTCCTGTGTCTACTCTGCTCTTTTTATAACTTAAAAGTGATTAGGTTTAAGACACACCCTACACTGAAATGGCCTCGTTAACCTAACAAGAAAAACCCTATTTCCAAAGGAGATTACATCCACAGGTATAGGGGTTAGGATTCCAACACTCAAGCCCTGCCTCTGGGCCCTATTTTCTGACGTGTAAAAAGAGGAGACTAGGCTAAATTACCCATAAACTTCCTTCTACCTCAGTGATTCTAGGATTCTAAGCTATTATCTTTCTGGAGCTCGCATAACAGGGACCTCTGAGGCCTGAAATGTGTCCGGGTCCCACATGAAAGAATCATTCTTAAAGACGAAAGGGGAGTATTTTTGGCCAGGAAGACTTGTCAGCACTCTTCAAACCACCCTTGGGAGCACTGGTGGCTGCACCACCTGCTCAGAAATCTTCTCAGAGTCCTTCACTTTTAGCACTTTTGAAGGAACAAATGTGTTTGGGGGAGATGGAAATTCAGGGTTCTTACTGGAAGGTCCTGATTAACAAGAAAATACTAAAAAAAAAAAAACTTTCCCAGTTGGAGTAGGAGTTTCTATGGTGTTCCTTCCACTTTGATAGGAGCCAAATTATAAACAAAGTATGAAATGTCAGGGAGGAAAGTGCTGAGTATATGTCCCGAGTGTGTGGAGTGGGAAAGCTTCTCCATTTCCCAGAGGATATGCAGACTTTTGCCAATCTAGTCTTCATCTTGGTGTGTGGGCTCAAATGCTCCAGGAGCAGGCAGCAGGTAGCACCAGCTCTCCCTGCCGGGCCAGCCTTGTGCTTGGTCAGTGTGGCAAACCCTCCTGGAAACAGACTCTGAAGCCAAGCGGCCAGCCGAGGCCATATGGAGATAGGAGCTATCTCTTGCCTCTTGCTCTTCTCTTACAGCCCCTACTGCCTGTGCTCCTTAGAATCATAAAACCAAACCCAGTTGGCATCAAGTTGACTCCAACTCATGGCACCCCCATGTGTGTCAGGGTAGAACTGTGCTCCATTAGGTTTTCAATGGCTGGGTTTTCCAAAATAGATTGCTAGGCTTTTCTTCAGAAGCATCTCAGGGTGGACTACAACCTCCACCCTTTTGGTTAACAGTCAAGCTTGTTAACAGTTTGCACCACACAGGGACTTTCCTTAGAATCACAGAATGAAACTATTTTAAAGTTAAAAGGGACTTCAGGGTCAAACTAATACCCAGTGAGGTGCAGTGATTCACCTGTTGGGCGCTTATCAAAATGATCCTGAAATGTACATCATTCTTTCATATGCATCTCAACCCACAATTTGATTGTGAACACTTCGAATGCCCATCTAGTACTTTTGTACCTCTTCCTTGGTGTTTAGTATGTTCGTTAATACCCACTGCCATGGAGTGGAGTCAGTTCCAACTCATGGTGACTCTATGTGTTACAGAACTGCTCCATAGGGTTTTCTTGGCTGTAATTGTCGTTGTTGGGTGCCATGGAGTAGATTCTGAATTGCAGAGACCCTATAGGACAGAGTGGAACTTCCTCATAGGGTTTTCTAGGTTGTAACCTTTACAAAAGCAGATTGCCAGTCCTTTCTCCTACAGAGCCTCTTGATGAGTTCAAACCACCAACCTTTTGTTTAGCAGCCAAGCCCTTAACCATTGTGCTCCTTTTGGGCTATAACAACTTCTTAATAAAATACGTATCGATTAATGCCTCGACTAATTCAGAATACACTTGATGCATGATGAGGGACTAAAGATAGCTAAGGAATCCCCTTTCCCTGAGGTCAGAACGATTATTCTGCCAGGAGAACACACGGCCCCAATTCTGTATGTAACCTTGAATTTAGTGAGAGAGTAGATAAAATGGCATAGACTTGTACCATTTTTATACTCTAAAAAAGCTAGATTTCTTACTTAGGAGTTCCCACAGATTTAGCTAATTATGAGGATCCCTGGCTGTTCCTAATTCCCTAAACTCTTTGGTGAAACCTTGAGAGCTAACAGAATGGCAGGAGGTAGAGGCTTGTGTGCAGTGCGCTTGGCACTTCTGCAGTTCAGAAATCTGCCACCTCCATTTGCAAAAGCTTGCCAGAAGCTGCAACTCAGTGACTTGCAAAGAGACAGTGAGCAGCAGAAAGATGCATCAGCACCAGGGAAGTATCAGAGCAGGTCAGCAGAGTTACGCTAGGGTAATCAGTTATGCAATAGGATTTGACTGCCTCTCAGAAGCTTCTTTCACCACATTCCAAGGGCTCTTGCATTAAAGAGCATGCAGTTCTCTGTTCTCTCCAAGATCGCAGAGCCTTAGAGAGGACTACCTGGACTACTCCACTGCTTCTCACTCTTTGAGATTCTCACATGCTGTTTATTGAAACAGAGATTATCTGAGGAACTCAGGAACCCCAGAATCTTTAGGCTGATAGGCTTATATTGAGAATAGACAATACTTGAGATGTTCCATTTATTCCCTGATTTCATATCCATCTTTGTAGGCAAAAGGCTGAACCAGATGACTTCTACGTATAGCAGTAAGGAGAGACCTGAGTGAAGGTAATGAAATTTCACCACCCCATCAGTCCATCTTGATTCTGAAATTGGGCTCTATTTATGTGATGTCTGCTTCCTCCTGGTCCTCTGTCCCACCAAGGCTCAAGTCAGGAACTGTCCCAATTTGTCTAGGACTAAAGGGATTCCTGGAACATAGAACTTTCAATTCTAAAACCAGGTATATCCCAGGCAAACTGAACTGAGCTGGTCACCCTAAGAAATGGCTGGGACTTACCTGAAACGGATATAGTCCTACATAGGTTTTGTGGGGCCATATTCAGAGCCTCATTTTGTTTGGAAGGTGAACTCCTCTGCTATACTCATTTCTTGAATTTGGCAATAAGTTATGATGTGTGGCTACATCAAAGTAAATCTCTGTAGCAATATAGAGGGTAAGTATGTAGGCGCTAGAATAAAAAATAATCCACAAAACTATAAGATTTGTGAGAGCAGGGACCCTGATTTCTGTATTCCTAATACATACCACAATGCATGCCATATAGCAGGTATCCAACAGATATGTGTTGAATAAATGAGTAAACAAATTCTAGTTCTGGCTCTATAAGTACTAGCCATGTGACATTGATCAAGTTATTGAACTTCTCTATGACTCTGTTTCTTCATCTGTAGAATGAAGATGATAATAATTACTATTCTATAATGATTAAAGGAGCCCTGGTGGCACAGCGGTTAAGAGCTCAGCTGGTAACCCAAAGGACAGCAGTTCAAATTCACCAGCCACTCCTTGGAAACCCTATGGTCCAGTTCTACTCTGTCTTATAGGGTCACTATGAGTCAGAATCGACTCGATGGCAACGGATTGGTTTTATAGTTATTAAAAAAATAATGCATGTAAACCAAGTAGGGCATGAATGCTCAGTAAACACTGTTTTTTTTTGGGGAGGGTACTGATGAGTAGATTCCGACTCATAGACAATCCCATGTGACAGTAGAAGGGGCAGATTATCCAACAGGCAAGGTAAGTGCAGTGCTGACCTTGCTTACCAGATCATCTGTAGTGAACAATTTCACATGTTTTCACCATATTAAAGATTCTGCTTCTAGATATGGCTGGCATCTGCCTATTTTCCAACCCCACAGCACCTTCCTACAGAACCAAAACCTCTTTTCAAATTTACATTTCCTGATAGGGATAGATGACCCGGTAAGCAAAGTAAGTATGGGCTTCCTTGTGCTTATTTACTAATCTGTAGTGAACAATTTCACATGAGATGTAGTGAAACCCATGTGAAATTGGTCACTACAGAATAGTAAGTAAGCACAAGCAAGCCCGTGTTTATCTTGCCTATTGGGTAATCCACCCCTGAGAGTAGAACTGCCCTGCAGGCTTTTCTAGGCTATAACTTTTACAGGAGCAGATCACCACATCTTTCTCCTGCAGAGATGCTGGGTGAATTTAAACCACCAACTTTTAGGTTATCAGCTGAGCACTTAACTGCTGAGCCATCAGAACTCCTTCAGTAAATGCTACTTGTTCTTATTTCTATTACAACTAGTAAAAATATCTGAGCAGACCGCTGCTGACTACTCTGACAGGGATCACAATAGAGGGTCCTGGAAAGAGTAGGACAGAAATGTCGAACAAAATTGTAACTCAAAAAGAAAAGACCAGATTTGCTGGCCTGACAGAGACTGGAGAAACCCTGAGAGTGTGGACACCCTTTCAGCTCAGTAATGAGGTCACTCCTGAGGTTCACCCTTCAGCCAAAGATTGAACAGGCCCATGGAACAAAACAAGACTAAAGCGGTACACCATCCCTGGGGCATGTACTGGAAGGCAGGAGGGTAATAGGGTGCCCAGAGTTGAGAATGGAGAGTGATGACATATCATGGGGTTGTTAACCAAGTCATACAACAATGTGTGTACTAACTGTTTGATGAGAAACTAGTTTGTTGTGTAAACCATCTAAAGTTCAATAAAAAAATAAAAATACATGAGCAGAGCAGTGAAAAAATATATAGTATATACAAAAATGTGCAAAAGGGGTTGGTAGAATTATTGCCAAGGCTTGAGGACATTAGGGGTCAGAAGGATCCCTGGTGACATAGTGGTTAAGAATTCAGCTGCTAACCAAAAGATCGGCAGTTCAAATCCACCAGTCGCTCCTTGGAAACCCTATGGGGCAGTTTTCCTCTGTCCTTATAGGGTAGCTATGAGTTAGAATTGACTTGAAGGCAACAGGTTTTTGGTTTCTAGAGGGGTCAGAAGAAACTGATCCTGCCCTGAATACTATCTATAACTTTGGGATCATGAAAGAGTTAATATATCAGTGAACCAACATACTAGCCCAGAGCTTCTCAAATATTTATAAAAAAAATTTTTTTTTTTTTTTTTAGGTACATACAAATCACCTGGGGATCTTGTTAAAATGCGGAGTCTGACTCAGGAGGTCTGGGTGAGACCTGAGGTTCTGTATTTCTAGAATGTTCCCTGCTGATTCTCATGCTATTGGCCAGCAGACTACACCATTAGTAGTAAAGCTCCAGGAAACAGTGAAGAAATAGGCTACTTAGTTCTGAGACTAAGATTTGTGACATCTGCTACCTCTTTGTCTTCTGTCCTACCCAGGAGAAAAGATTGAAGTTGTCAAGGATTTCATTTTACTTGGATTCTCAATCAACGCCCATGGAAGCAGCTGTCAAGAAATCACATGCAATATTGCATCAGGCAGATCTGCAGCAAAAACCCTCTTTAAAGTGTTCAAAAGCAAAGATGTCACTTTGAGGATTTAAGGCGCACCTGACCCAAGCCCTCATATGCATGTAAAAACTGGACAATGAATAAAGAAGACTGAAGAAGAACCGATGCATTTAAATCACAGTACTGACCGTACCATGGACTGCCAGAAGAACGAACAAATATGTCTTGGAAGAAGCACAGCCAGAATGCTTTAACTAGATATAAACAAACAACAAAAACGATTGCTGTTGAGTCAATTCCAGCTCATAACTACCCTATAAGACATAGTAGAACTGCTGCATAGAGTTTCCAAGGAGCAGCTGTTAGGGATTCGAACTGCTGACCTTTTGGTTAGCAGCCGAGCTAACACAAAACAAAACACATCCAGTGGCTAGAAAATACTCACTAAAATGCACCCTCTATCTGTAATGTAGCTATTAGGGATCGTACTACCAGCTAAGTGTGTATATAATTTGAGGCCATAGAGATAAGGTACTTAGGCAGGTAAGTTATTTGGAAAAGAATTCCAGGAGAAAGGAAAACACTTGATTCAGCAAGGGGGAGGGAATGACATAGAAAGAACACTTTCTTTAGGAGAACCTGTCTGGACTGAAACCTGTTGCCGTGGAGTCAATTCCAACTCATAGTGAACGTTTAGGACAGAGTGGAACTGCCCCATACGGTTTCTAAGGCTGTAATCTTTATGGAAGCAGATCACCACATCTTTCTCCCATGGAGCTGCTGGTGGGTTTGAACTGCCGGCCTTTCAGGTAGCATCCAAGTGGTTAACAACTTCACCACCAGGGTTCCTGTCTGGGATAAAACCAAAACCAAACCAAACCCATTGCCATTGAGTCGATTCCGGCTCCTAATGGCCCTAAAGCAACTTTAGTCCAAGCAAAGCAGTGTTCAGTTCCTTATTTCCCTATCCAAATAAAGATAGGAGTGGCATTTTGCAACTCCTTTGAAGGGGGGAGGGGAAGGGAGGAAGGCGTGGGTGTGTTTATGGTACTATTTGCCCTTAGCTAGCTAATGTTTGGTTTCCTTATCTTTGGAGAGAGTAATGGGTATTGGGGCCATCTCTGAGGCTACCTGATCTCCAAACCCATTGCTGTTGAGTGGATTCCAACTCACAGTGACCCTATTGGACAGAGTTCAACTGCCGCATAAGGTTTCCAAGGAGCAGCTGGTGGATTGGAACTGCTGACCTTTTGGTTAGCAGCCAAGCTCTTAACCACTACGCCACCAGACTCTAAAGTCATTAGTGAAGCTACCAGAGGTAGGTTTCCATATAAGCATGAAGCCAGAGCATTGTGAAGAGGGCCTACGGAGGGGGAACGGACTCAGCCTTGAGTTATCAGTAACCTAAGACCAACATCTTCACTAACCAACCCAAACCCATTGCCATCGAATTGATTACAACTCATAGCAACCCTATTGTAGGACAAAGCAGAGCAGCCACATTGGGCTTCCAAGGAGCGGCCAGTGGATTCAAACTGCCAACCTTTTGATTAGCAACTGAACTCTTAACTCCCGCACCACCAGAGCTCTGACATCTTCCCTAGAGCCACAAAATATGATTCACCAGGGGCTACTGCTCTCACCATGCTCCAAGAAGTGGTCTATTCTTAGTAACTGACCACACACAGGTCAGTTTTTCCCTGTCCCCTGAGACCTGAAGTTTCCCTAGAGCAATCAGATGTGGATCCAGCACTGTGGGGAAGTTTGTATTTTTGGTGTGTTTCTAGAGATAGAGGTAGGGAGGGAGTAACAGAAATCTCAGCCCTTGGAAACTTGGATTAAGCAGCTGGCATTTTGGGTATTCTCTCTGCAAGATCCCAGGTTTCTTGTCAGGTAAGTGGTCAAGATGACCTGATGGTGATTTCTCCCTGACTAGATTTTTAATGGATTCACTCAAACTATTGAGCAAATAGATTATTGTGTTTGGGATAGCAGCTTGGACTTTGGATGTTGACCAGTCCCTTCTTGAGCCAGCCACTTAACCTCTCCGAAGTCTTAATTTCCAACATTTACAAAATAAGAGTATTTATTTCAAAGTAAATCATGGATTAAATGAGAGAGAAAGCATATAAAGTGCTTGTTGTTGTTAGGTGCTGTTGAGTCAGTTCCTACCCATAGCGACCCTATGTATATCAGAATGAAATGCTTGCTACCCAGCGTTGTGTCATCCTCACAATCATTGTTATGCCCATTGTTACAGCCACTGTGTCAATCCATCTCCCTGAGGGCCTTCCTCTTTTTCACTGACCCTCTACCAAGCATGATGTCCTTCTCTAGAGACTAGTCCCTTCTGATAACATGTCCAGAGTACGTGAAACGAAGTCTCGCCATCCTGGCTTCTAAGGAGCATTCTGACTGTACTTCTTCCAAGACAGGCTTGTTTGTTCTTCTCTCAGTCCATGATATATTCAATATTCTTCCCTAACATCATAATTCAAAGGCATCAATTTTTCTGTCTTCCTTGTTCATAGTCCAGATTCCTTATGCATATGAGGCGACTGAAAATATCATGGCTTAGGTCAGGTGCACCTTCGTCCTCAAAGTGACATCTTTCCTTTTTAATGCTTTAAAGAGGTTGTTTGCAGCAGATTTGCCCAATGCAATATAGTGTTTAATTTCTTGACTGCTGCTTCCATGGGCACTGATTGTATGAAAATGCCTAGCTTTTATTGTAATTTCATCCTTGTTTACCCCATCCATGACTTACTTGCATTCATTTCCATGATGCCATCCAGAAGTCCACTACAGTGGTTCTCAGTTACCAAAACAAACAAAACCCACTGCTGTCAAGTCAGTTCCAACTCATATTGACTGTATAGGACAGACGGTTTCCAAGGAGCTCCTGGTAGATTCAAACTTCTGACCTTTTGGTTAACAGCCAAAATCTTAACCACTACACCACCAGGATTTCTCAGTTAGATAAAGTTTAATTGAGCATCCCCTATATGGTCCTATATCAAGACACAGTCCTTGTCCTTAAAGAGTCAGTCTATTAGAAAGAGACAGACAAGTTAACAAGTATGATAAAGCATTCTAGATGCTCTGACAAGTCTGGAAGTGGACAAGGGGTGACAAAGCAGAACATCTTAGTTTTAAGACTGAGGTAAGAAAAGGGTTCATAGAGGATGTGCTTAAACTGAGTTTTGCGAAATGAGAACTGGCCAGGTATCCCAGAAGTGTGCATCTAATTTGGACAAGTGTATGGGCACAAGATGGAGGGCAAGGGGTGGAGGTGGTATGTTTCCAAGCAGCAGGAGAATCCTATGCAGAAACTGGCTACAGCATGGCTTATTAGAGATCTAGAAGAAGCTTAGAATGGCAAGAGTGTGGAATGAGGGGTTGGGTGGTACAGCATGACATAAAGTTACATAACTAGGTCAAGGCCAAATGACAGAGGGTTTTATAA
Source organism: Elephas maximus indicus (assembly GCF_024166365.1). NCBI lineage: Eukaryota > Metazoa > Chordata > Mammalia > Proboscidea > Elephantidae > Elephas > Elephas maximus. The sequence continues at coordinate 169,319,258 of NC_064821.1, read as the reverse complement.
GCCATGCTTAGTGGTTTGGACTTGGCCATGAGAGCAAGGAACAGCCATTAAAGGAGAGTGGCATAATCAGGTATGTGTGTAGCAATGTTTTGACAAAACTTTTTTTTCTAATTACAAAAATAATTTCTTCTCAATGGAAAAAGTTTAGAGAACACAAGAAAAAAATTGCCCATAATCTCACTACCCAGACATAACAGCTCTTAATATTCTGGAGTGTGTCATACCAAAGAAAATAACAGAGCTAACATGTACCAAATATGTACTATGGGCCAGTTACTTTATGGAGATTATCTCATTGAATATAATACTCTACCATTGTGTGGTGCTTGGGTGCATGACATGGCACACGGAAAGCCAAGAGAAGAAGTAGCTTCAGAAAAAGAGGGTAAGGGTAATCAGTTCTCTTCGAGATATTTGTGAGGCACACAAGTGGTGTCAGGTTTGGTGCTCAGGAGAGATATCTAGGCTAGAGGTAAAAATTTTGGAGTAGGCACATAAGAATTTCAGCCATGAAGATAGGTAAATGTGCCCAGGAAAGAAGAAGGGAGAAGACCTAGAGCCCTGGGGAATGGCAGCATTTAAGAGGCAGAGCGAAGAAACACCAGCTATGGTTTGTGGAGGGGTGTCAAAGAAGAACCATGAAAAAAGACATCCTGGAATTCATCAAGAGCGTCAAATGTCACAGAGGCCCGTCAAGGTAAACAGTGGAAAGAGGATACAAGGTTTGGCCACATATTAGAAGGGCTTTTGCCAGAGCATTTCACAAAGTGGGTGGGATGGTGGGAGTCTGGCTGCAGCAGTGGAAGAATGGATGGGAAGTGATAAAATGAATGCAGGCTATACTGTTGGAGAGCTTGACGTGAAGGGGAAGTGAGGGTGTTTGTTTGATTGATTGATTTGTTTTTAAGCACTGGAGAAAATATCATATTTTTAGGAGGGAAGGGAGCCAATAGAGGCTGAATATAGAGGGAAGAGAGAGGGAATAACTAAGGGAGCAAATTTCTAGAGCAGTTTGTTCTCAAACGGGCACAACTGGGGGAGGGTGAGTACTACTGGAACTTAGTGAGAAGAGGTCAGAGATGTTGCTAAGCATCCTACAATGCACAGGACAGTCCCTAAAACACAGAATTGCCCAGCCCAAGTGTCCATAGTGTTAAGGTTGAGGAAGAGAGAACAGATCAAGAACACAAGTGATGGGATTAGCAGCTGACACCTAATGTCACTCAAAAAAAGTGTGCAATAAAAAAATGAATTAAAAATTCCATAACTGGATTTCATCCTGTCTCTTTCCATCTGGAAGCCCTATAACTTAAGCATGCCATAAAGTGTTTGAATATTATGTAGATACTGCAGACTCAGAGATAAGATAGACTCATATTGTAAATTTTTTTGAAAAATTGGACTGTGCTTTAGGTGAAAGTTTATGTCACAAATTAGGTTCTCATTCAAAAATTTATACACAAATTGTTTTGTGACATTGGTTGCAATCCCCACAATGTGTCAGCCCTCACCCTTTTTCCCATTACACCCCCGGTTCCCTGTGTCTATTCATGTAGTTTTCCTGTCCCTTCTTGCCTTCTAATCTTTGCTTTTGGGCGGATGTTGCCCATTTGGTCTTGTATATTTCATTAAACTAGTAAGTATATTCCTCACATATGTTATTGTTTGTTTTATAGGTCTGTCTGATCTTTGGCTGAAAAGTGGACTTCAGGAGTGGCTTCAGTTCTGAGCTAGTTCATATTATAAGTTGAATAAAATGTTACTGCATGGATAGCTCAAGGAAGGTATGGAAGATGGGAATGGAGGATGGAAATTGACATTTATTGAGTGTCTGCTGTATGCTCAGCACTTTATATGGTTATCTGACTTAGTATTCACCTGACTCCAGGAGTCCATTAACTGAGAAGGAAACAGACCCACAGAGGTAAAGTTAACCAGTTCAAGGTCTCCCTTCTAATAAGAAATGGAACCAAAATTTGAACCCAGTAATGTCTCACTCTGAAGTCCAAATTCTTTTTACTATATTATGCTGTCTTCATGCTATAACCAAATAAAGTGACATTTCAGCTTTGAAGTGTAAGCTGGAAATTGCCAAAGAGGGGAGTCAAGAGGAATTGGGGCATTCCGGGTGTTGTGCACTGTATGTAAAGGCCCTGTGGTGTGAAACAGCCTATCTGATGAGGCAATGTGACAGAAACAAATGGTACAATGGCAGGAGGTGGGGCTGGGAGTGCAACCAAGCACAAGGTGTGCAGTGGTACAGTGGTCACCATGCAACTAAGACTCCAGAATTAAGCAATTCTTAATTTTATGTTTCCTAATGCTGTTCAACCAACTAGAGGATTCTATTTTTCCATAGTTCTCCTTTCAGCTAACTGCTAAATTTCTGTATTCCAAGCACCAAAAAAAAAAAAAAAAAAACCCATTGCCATTGAGTCAATTCCAACTCACAGAGGCCCTATAGGCAGAGTAGAATTGCCCCTAGGGTTTCCAAGGCTGGAAAATTTTTATGGAAGCAGACTGCCACGTCTTTCTCCCATAAAGCTGCTGGTGGGTTTGAACCACTGACCTTTTGGTTAACAGCTGAGCATTTAACCACTGCACCACCAGGGCTCCTTATTCCAAGTACCAAACCCAAACCCAATGCCATCAAGTTAATTCCGACTCATAGTGACCCTGTAGGACACAGTAGAGCTGCCCCATAGGTTTTCCAAGGCTGTAAATCTTTACAGAAGCAGACTGCCACATTTTTCTCCCATACAGTGGCTGGTGGGTTCAAACTGCCAACCTTTTGGTTAGCAGGTGAGTACTCAACTACTGCGCCACCAGGGTTCCTTATTCCAAGTACAGAGGTGTCTAAATATTGGTTTAGGGTTTAGTATATCTTTTCCTTTTCTAGGACAGTAAAAATGAGCTATGTAACTTACAATTCCCTTGACAGAGACATTCATTTTACAAGGCAAAATGAGTTACAGATTAATTTGGTAATATTTAAGCACCTGTTAAGCAGCAGTGGGCACACAAATGCCCAGAACATAAAACCAGGACTGTCAGGGAGCAGGTCTAGCTTGTTAAGAATAATGCCATATAAATGTCACCCTCTGCTCAGGCTTTTTAATGGTTTCTAAAAAATAAAAATAAGAAGTACTCCGTTGTACTTCCCGAGGCATTTCCTGTTTACAGGGTGTGTGTCCTAGCAGCTGTGTTAGAAAGCATGACCTAAGGACTTTCGGATCAAATCGCTGGTCCTTTGAAGGTACTCAGTGCCAAACTAGAGGATTACACCCACCCAGGTCAGAGTCTGGTCTCCTGGCCCTGAACATAGCTGTTCTGGGTTTTCATCTCCTACGACCACACAGTCTTAGATAACTGCAAGAGGTTGAAGGTCACACGGAGGTCTGGAGGCCACTCTGCTTTTATGAAATGTATCATTTAATTGGAAAGGCAGAAAAGGGTGACTTTCCCAAAGTATTTTGCAGAGATTCATATATTTCCTGTTAACAAGGTAGAGGTTGTCAGGCACAGATCCCCCCTGTTCCTCTACACTCTTCCCACCCACACCCCCCATGTCTTTCCCTATCCTGGAAAAAAGGCAAAGGGCAGGGTGCCTCCCAGGCTGCTGGACACATGCCCAATTATTCTCTGGGCAAGGAGTCCAGCCCTGATAAAAAATAGGGAAATGTGCATGAATAACCCTTTCATGACCAGTGGGACATACAATGCCCTCCTACATTTTCCACCTCTCGGATTCAGAGGGACATATGTGTCCCACATAATATTTTGTAATCTGTTGTAGTCATCCTTCATTTTCACATAACACTGGTTTTCACATAATGATCTGGTCTTTGGAACCTAACCAAGTCCATAAGTGAGGAGTGGGTGTACAGTCAATTTAAGCAAAATTTATCACCATTAATCCACTAATCCACTAGTTACCACCTCAATACATTGGGGGGGGGGGAACTTAGCTGGTCTGAAAGAGTTGAATCTCATTTCATACAGAAAAAGATTAATGCATAAAAATGTTCATCACAGCATTATTTACAATAGCAAAAACCTGAAAACATCCTCAATTCACAATCATAGGAGAGTGGTTAAAAAAAAGAAGATATCTCCACAGTGAGATGTTATGCAAATATTAATAGCATATACTACAAAAGAATTTTAGTAACGTAAGTTTTTTTTTTTAAAGAAATGCTTACATAATAATGTTGAGTAATCAAAGCAAGATACACAACTGTATATACAATTGATATTTTAACTGTGAAAAGCATACACAGAAAAAATATTGGAAGGATGTACAACTAGAGGCACCATGGATGGATTTTATGTTCAGAAAAGGACAAATTTCCAACATAGGGTTGGAAACACTTAACAGTAAAAGGAACCCCTTCTTTTTCACAGTGTATCATACATCCTTCTGTTGCTGTTAGTTGCCATCAAGTTGATTCCGACTCATGGTGACCCCATGTGTGCAGAGTAGAACTGCTCTGTTGGCTTTTCAAGGCTGTGACCTTTTGGAAGCAGATAGCCAGGCCTGTCTTCTGAGGCACCTCTAAGTGGGTTTGAACTGCCAACCTTTCAGCCTGTAGTTTAGCATTTAACCACTTGCACCACCCAGAGACTCCTTAATATCCCTCTAACCCTTCTAAAAAACTACTAGTTGCCATCGAGTCAATTCTAACTCATGGTGGCCCTATGAGTGTCAGAGTAATTCTGTTGTAATCAGAGTTTTTAATGGCTGACTTTTTGGATGCAGATGGTCAGGCCTTTCTCCCAAGATGCCTCTGAGTGGACTTGAACGGTCAACCTTTTGCTTAGCAGTTGAGCGTGATAGCCATTTGCACCACTCAGGGACTTCTATAACTCCTCTAGAGCAATTCATTTATAAATATGGAATAATATACAACTGACTGGTGTGGCTGGTAACCAGGATGTCATAATTTAGCAAGAGTAGGAAAAACAGCAGCTGCTATAACAAAACAAGCAAACAAAAAACCAAATTTGAGTCTTATTCAGTTAAAATACTGAACCAGAGAGGATGGACTTCAACTGCTGGACCTAAAATTCTCACCACAAGGGTCTGCTGGTTTCCAACGTAAAACTAGAAAATGAAGTATCTTTCATCTTGATTTTCACATCCTCTGCTATATTTTTGGAAATCCCGCTGGCGTAGTGGTTAAGAGCTACAGTTGCTGACCAAAAGGTCAGCAGTTCGAATCCACCAGTCACTCCTTGGAAACTCTATGGGGCAGTTCTACTCTGTCCCATAGGGTCGCTGTGAGTCGGAATAAACTCAACGGCAATGGGTTTTTTTTTAATGGGCTATATTTTCTTACTGATATTCAGTGCTGTGAATGGCAAAGAGACTGCTTCTCTGATAGCATGGAGCAGAAAGCATGGAAAGGAGGAGACAAATCTGTGTCTAAATATTCCTTGGTGATTTCATCAGTTGGACAGGATGGACACCACCACTATTCTTGTTTTAATCCTCCCCTTTCAAGCTTAGACATTTGCTTTCCTTAACTGTCCACACTGCAGGGTGGGCTGAACAGTGAGGCAACTTTGTTTTTTAAGGTATTAAATAAAGTCACCTCAATAAATTTCCTCGGGGGTCTTAAAAGCCCGTGAGCAGCCATCTAGGATATTCCACTGGTCTCACCCCTTCAGGAGCAAGGAAGAATGAAGAAAACTAAAGATACACGGGAAAGATTAGTCCAAAGGACTAATGGACCATATCTGCCACAGCCTCCACCAGACTGAGTCCAGTACAACTAGATGGTACCCGGCTACCACCACTGACCACTCTGATAAGGATCACAATAGAGGGTCCTGGACAGAGCTGGGGAGAAATGTAAAACAAAATTCTAACTCATAAAGGAAGACCAGACTTGCTGGCCTGACGGAGACTGGAGAAACCCTGAGAGTATAGATGGGATACCCTTGCCCCTCAGTAATTAAGTCACTCCTGAGGTTCACCTTTCAGCCAAAGATTGGACAGGCCCATAAAACAAAACAAGACTGAAAGAGTATACCAGCCCAGGGGCAAGGATTAGAAAGCAAGAGGGGACAGAAAAACTGGTAATAGGGAACCCAAGGTTGAGAAGGGAGAGTGTTGACATGTCATGGGCTTGTTAACCAATGTCATAAAACAATATGCGTACTAACTGTTTAATAAGGAGCTAGTTTGTTCTGTAAACTTTCATCTAAAGTACAATTAAAAAAATAGTAATAATAATAAATTTCCATCTATATCTCTTTTAAAACACCCTTATATGTCTTGACATTTTTGTGGGAGAACCAAAAAGGGACACTCAGAGAGTGTGCTCTTTGAAATATTTAAACTTTAAGAGCAGCAAGGTCAGTAATTAAGGGGATTAAGTAGATATAGATGATGGGTGTAAATCAGAAGCAAATTGTCAGAGATTAGTAGTTACTAAGCTATTTATCATCCTTCCAATACGGTAAAAAAAGCAATCATAGGGTTTTTAGTGGAGATCTGGGCCATCATGCCATGATGTAATTTTTATCTTTTCTTGCTCCTTTTGCCACAAGATAAGACATTTTTCTCTGTAGTAAATAAATTTCCTCTACCTCTAACGTGCTGTGGGGTGCACTCCTTGGCCAGCCGTCTACCTTTTGGGACTCAGTTCCTCACTTGTTAAAGGAGAGAATGATTCTTATAGTTCCAACACTCTGTGTTTCTTTAAAAGAAAATGTTTAAATGGTTCTAGGATATAAGTTATCATATTTCATCTATTCTAAGACATGTTTAACAGGAAAACACCCCATTATTTTATGTACCGCTAAGAAAGAGAAGAAAACTCCACCAGCTAAACTATCACACAATGTCTTAACCGTAACCTGGTGACCAGGAATCAGCCACACTAGCCTCTCGTGGCTTTGAAATATGCCTTCAATTGCGTTGCTTGGCTTATCTTAGACAATTCTTTTGTGCATATCTCAGTGAAAACACAGAACACGATTTGCTTTATTTGTGGGTATCTTCCTTTCTCAGGTCCCATAAAACACTTGGTTCTTGTTTTTTGCAATAATGTATGGAGTTGTGGTCATTTCTCCAGTGATGAATACTTGCTTCGCTAATACCAGATTCATGACCCACTGTTTCCATGCCTTACATAAATACAATAACTTTTCCTTTCAATGCTAAATCATAGTGTAATCTTTCGTAATTTAAGCAGCAACTAAAGTCAGAATACGTTATTACCAACAGTGCATTTAGCTCCATTGAAGTCATGGCAACAGGAACAGCTATGACATAGATTGAGCTTGACAGACCGTGACAACTACATCATGACGGCAGCCTGGGCAACAGTCAGTGGAAGAAGTATCCCAACTGTTTTCAGAAATGTTAAAAACATGGAGGAAAAAATGTGTATCTCGGCACAGATGAACTGAGATATGTCTTGCTCAGTGGTTAAGAGCTTGGCTGCTAACCACAAGGTCAGCAGTTCGAATCCACCAGCCACTCCTTAGAAACCCTAAGGGACGGTTCTACTCTGTCCTCTAGGGTAGCTATGAGTCAGAATCAACTCTACGCCAATGGGTTTTATGGGTTTTGTTCATCTCCAGTGATGGGGGCCTGACACACAGTACACACCCAATAAATATTTTTAGGTTGTTGAAGGGTTGAATGAAGGGATGGATAAACAAACTAATGGGAATGCTCAAAAAACACCTCACTGCTTTCTTTCACATTGTTTCTTATTTGATGACAAACTGTCCTGCAGTCTTGAACTGCCAGGGCCAGATGGAGTCACGAGTCTCCCAACCTTCACTTAGGACTTTGGCATGTGGCTCACATCCCCCTCCCTTTTTTTTCTGCCTCTACCATTCACGCTTCTATCAAACTGTGAAACTCCAATGTTCATGTGGAAGGCTTATGCAACGTGAGATCCTAGCCTTACATTTCCTTGACTCTTCAACACACATGGCTCTGCCCCCTTATCCTCTCCAGCCTTCTATCCCCAGCCTTCTTCCTCCTTGCACTTGTGTTTCAACCATTCTATAATGTTTCATCCTTGCATACTAACTTCTTGGCTTCTGCACCTAGGCAGCTGCAAACTGTCATGCAGATTCATTTCCTCCAGCTTCAGGTGGCTCTCAAGCTGCTGCTAACCTGTTCCTTCTGCCATTCTTCTCAGCAGCTTTTACCCTTTCCCTTTTTCCCTCAAACCCTCAACACGTTCACCTTCACTTTCAGCAAATCATCTTACTTTCTACTATATGTGAAAATTAAGGCCATCAGGTTAGGACTCCCTCAACTCCTGCCTCCAGCATCTAAAAACTAAAAACTCTATCTAATTCTACCCTTTCTTGCTTCCCTCCTGCCTTGAGGTGTTTCTCCAGTTAAAGGCTAATCCCTCCATCTGGGCTCTGCCTCCTCCTCAGGAAACTCTTACTCTAATAATCCCCTCTGAATCCTCTACTCCAACCTTCCCCTTTACTTGATCTTTCCGAACAGCTTGTAAATATCTCATCTCGGCTGTCTTTAAAAATAACCTTCACCCTTCCACAAACCTGCCCTTCTTTCCTAGCTGTAGCCCTTTCCCTCTTTTTCGAAGCCAAATTTTTCAAATCTATTATCGTTGCCTCCACTTTCACCTTCCATCGATTTGCTAGTCTACCGCAAATGACAAACATCCTCGCCACACCAAGAAAATGAGACTCTAAGGTCACCAGGGACCTCCACATGGCCTACCCTTATCTCATTTGACCTGTCTATAGTGTTTTCCATTGCCTCATATGCATGCAAAACCTGGACAATGAATAAGGAACACAGAAGAACTGACACTTTTGAATTATGGTGTTGGCAAAGAATATTGAATATACCATGGACTGCCAAAAGAACAAACAAATCTGTTTTGGAAAATGTACAACCAGAATGTTCCTTAGAAGCAAGGATGGCGACTACGTCTCACATACTTTGGACATGTTATTAGCGGGATCGGTCCCTGGAGAAAGACATCATGCTTGGTAAAGTAGAGGATCAGCAAAAAAGAGGAAGACCCTCAACGAGATGGATTAACACAATGGCTGCAACAATGGGCTCAAGCATAACAACACTTGTGAAGATGGCGCACGACAAGGGAGTGTTTCGTTCTGTTGTACATAGGGCCACTATGAGTCTAAACCAACTTGATGGCTCCTAACAACAACAATATACGATTTAATACTATTGAATACTTCCTCCTTGATATTTCTTCCTCTTTGGTTTTTGTGATACCATTCTTGCCTCCTTTTCTGTATCTTTTTCAGTTTTATTCTTTGATCAGTCAGAAGAAAGCTCTGTCTTTAACCTTTCACTCTCCCCAGTCTACTTATCAACTCTTTTTGGCGGTTTTGGTCAGTCTAATCCATTGCTTCAATGCCCATAAATGACCTTCGTCTTCAAATCTTTACCTCCAACTCAAACTTCTCTCCACATTGATGATAACAGGTCCCAGATTAAACTCATCATCTTCCCCCATAAACCTGCTTCTCCTCCTGCCTCAGTGACTGGCATCACCATTCTACCCACAGTTGTCAAGCTGGAAATGTGTCCATCCTCTTGGACTCATCCCTCCCTCACCCACACACCTCATCAGTTACTCAGTTCTCCAGAGTTTATCTCCTACCATTCCTGGAACCCATCACACTGCTTCTACTTTAGCTGAGGCCCTTGTTATCTGTCATTTGGATCATTATCGTGGCCTGCAGATCACTTCTCCAATCCACCCTCCATACTGCTGCCAAAGTAATCTTTCTATAATCCAGACCAAATCATGTTATTTCCCTGCTTAAAATATTTCAATGGTTTCCCAGTAACTTTCAGGATAAAGTTAAAACACTTTAATACACAAGGTCCTTTATGATGCACCTTTGCCTACATCTTTGTCCTCTTATTCCACTCACTACCCTAGTGCTTTCTCTGTTCTGATCACACTAGACTGTATGCATCACAATGTTTCATGACCCTGAGCTTCTTCCTGGGGTGCCCTCCCACCCTCTCCTCTTTGGTCCAGCTGACTAACTGCTGAACATCCTTCTCAAACATCTCTTCCTCTAGGAAGACTTCCTTAACTCCCTCGGTCTGAGTGGGTACTTTGCCTCTGTTCTCCAAGAACGTCACGTGCATATCTCTGTCCTCTCTATTGTCATTGCTAGTACACGTGTGTGTGCGTTATACTTGATTATATGTTCTACAAAAGCAAGGATCATATTTTACTTGGATGAGGATGTCATAAATATGAAGAATGTTGTAAAATAAAGCAAATGAATGAATGAATGAATCGGTGAGCTTTTGAATGTAAGAATAAGGTGAAGTGACTAGAAAGTTGGCAGAGGAAAAATTGTGAATAAACTAAGTACTGATAAATAACAGTGAAAGAAGTGTGAAAAAAAAGCACTTCATTATAATTAGGTATCTGCATTTCCTTACATCATTCTCTAAATTGTATCATCCCCTTAAATAAGTGTGTGGTAATAGTTATTGTTAACGTTTTGGTGTCTTAATGATATCCTAATTTTTAAAGTAAAGGAAAAAAAAAACCTAATTTATTAGAAAAACACCCTCATCTGAACTTCTAATGAAAATAAATTCAAGTTGGAGTCTAAGTACTTGAAACACAAATCCAGGCATCACAGCACGTTTTAGGCAGTTTAGGTTTTTCTCACCAAACACCCTAACTTCATATTTAAATTGCTTCGAGATCTTAGCCCAACCTACTTTTCACCCTTCTTTTATAGTTAACCTATACTCCAGTCAAAGTAGCCTTCTAAACGCTCCCTGAAAACGTTCCACATTTCCCAGTGATTTATTTCCACTAAAACTAAACCAAACCCATTGCTGCTGCATCATGTGTTACAGAGTAGAACTGCTTCAGAGGGTTTCCTTGGGTGTCATCTTTACAGAAACAGATCACCAGGCCTTTCTTCTGTGGTACCACTCGGTGGGTTCAAACCATCAACCTTAATTTACTCCATGGAGAATCTCTGCTCCATTTCTACCTGTTTAAATATTAAGTGCTACTTCATGCATGAACACTTCTCTGATTCTTTTTAGAGGAATTAATTTCTCCTCTTTCAGGACTCCTTGTTTTGTACTTCCTATCATATCCAATTTTATTAACTTAAAACTACTATAAATTATCATATTCAGATTTATATTGAAGTTCTTCATCTGGCATTTTTTCAACTTCTTAAAGACAGTGTATAGCTTTTTTAATGACATTGCAGGGAAACAAAAGTACAGAGAATAATGTAATAATTTATATTGATACATGTAGTTTTAAATTATTCATTTTGACTGGTATCTGTTATTCCATTTATGGGTATTCCAAAATGTACTTTTCCAGTCTCAGGCATCTTCAGCTTTAACAGTTCTTGCTGTCACCTCTCTGTAGTGCCACTATTCTAGGCACTGGGGATTACAACTGTGAACAAAAGGAAGTCTCATGGAGCTTCCATTCTCACGGTGGGGTTATAAACACATGCATGTAAGTTTCCACATTCTCACCAATATGCAGACATTTTTTCCTTAGTTTTGGTATCAGAGAGGTATAAAATGGTACCTAGTTGCTTTAATTTGCACATCCCTGATTATTAATAAACATGACCTTTTTTAAATTGTTTGGTCACCAGTTTTGGTATACTTCTTTTGTGAAGCATCTGTTCGTATCTTTTGTCCATTTTTTCCCAAATTAAAAAAAATTTTTTTAGACAATTAATTACGTTAAATGATTAATTAATTAAACAATTAATTAATTAATTAGGTTAAACAATTAATACCCACATTGTTTTGTGACGTTGGTTGCCAACCCCACGACATGTCAACACTCTCCCCTTCTCGGCCTTGGATTCCCTATTACCAGCTTTCCTGACCCCTCCTGCCTTCTCATTCTTGCGCCTGGGCTGGTGTGCCCATTTAGTCTCATGGGCTTGTCTAATCTCTGGCTGAAGAACGAACCTCAGGAGTGCTAATACGGTGTCCAGGGGCCGTGCTCTCGGGGTTTCTCCAATCTCTATCAGATCAGTAAGTTTGGTCTTTTTGTGTGTCTTTTTGGGTGTGTGTGTGTGAGTTAGAATTTTTCTCCAGCTCTGTCCGGAACCCTCTATTGCGATCCCAGTCAGAGCAATCAGTGATGGTAGCCGGGCACCATCTAGTTGTGCTGGACTCAGTCTGGTCCTTCTTCTCTATTGAAATGCCTTGTTCTCAATAATTTGTGGGAATTTTTTTTGTATATACTTCTATTACTGAACTTTATATGAAGATTTACAGAACAAACTAGCTTCTCATTAGACAGTTAGTACACATATTGTTTTATGACATTGGTTAACAACCCCACAACATGTCAACACTCTCCCTTCTCAACTTTGGGTTCCCTATTACCAGCTTTCGTCCCCTCCTGCCTTCTAGTCCTTGCCCATGGGCTACTTTGCCCATTTAGTATCATTTTGTTTTATAAGCCTGTATAATCTTTGGCTGAAGGGTGAACCTCAGGAGTGACATTATACTGAGCTAAAAAGGTATCTGGGGGCCATACTCTCAGGGTTTCTCCCATCTCTGTCAGGCCAGTAAGTCTGGGTTTTTTTTTGTGTGTGTGTGAGTTAGAATTTTGTTCTACATTTTTCTCCAGCTCTGCCCGGAACCCTCTATTGTGATCCCTGCCAGAGCACTCAGTGGTGGTAGCCGGGTACCATCTATTTGTACTGGACCCATCCTGGTGGAGGCCTTGGTAGTTGTAGTCCATTAGTCTTTTGGACTAATCTTTCCCTTTCATTTTTACATTTCTTCATTCTCCTTTGCTCCTGGAGGGGTGAGACCAGTGGAGTATCTTAGATGGCCACTCACAGGCTTTTAAGACCCCAGACACTACTCACCAAAACAGAATGTACAGCACTTACTTTATAAACTATGTTATGCCAATTGAGCTAGATGTTCCCTGAGACCATGGTCCCTACAGCCCTCAGCCCAGCAATTGTGTCCCTCAGGGAGTTTGGGTGTGTTTATGGAGCTACCATGACTTTGCCTGTACAAGTCGTTCTGGCTTCCCCAGTACTGTGTACTGTCTTACCGTCCACCAAAGTTACCACTTATCTATTTTCTATTTAGTGTTTTTTCATCCTTACCCCCCCGAACCTTGTAACCATCAAAGATTGTTTCTTTTTATGTGTAAACCATTTCAATAGTTTTTATAGCAGTGGTCTCCTACAATATTTGTCCTTTTGTGATTGACATATTTCACTCAGCACAATGCCTTCCAGATTCATCCATGTTGTGAGATGCTTCACAGATTCATCGTTGTCTTTACCATTGCGTAATACTCCATTGTGTGTGTGTACCATAGTTTGTTTATCCATTCTTCTGTCAATGGGCATCCAGGTTGCTTCCATCTTTTTGCTATTGTGAACAATGCTGCAGTGAACACGGGTGTGCATATGTCTATTCATGTGACGACTCTTATTTCTCTAGGATATATTTTTAGGAGTGAAATTGCTGGATTATATGGTATTTCTATTTACAGATTTCTAAAGAAGCACCATATCATTTTCCAAAATCGTTGTATCATTTTTCATTCTGTGAGAATATTTTTGTCTTAGCTATCTAGTGCTGCTATAACAGAAGTACCACAAATGGATGGCTTTAACAAAGAGAAATTTATTCTCTCACAGTCTACGAGGATAGAGGTCTGAATTCAGGGTGCTAGCTCCAGGGGCAAGCTTTCTGTCTCTGTCAGTTCTGGGAGAAGGTCCTTGTCATCAATCCTTCCTGGTCTAGGAACTTGTTAGCTCAGGGACCCTGGGTCCAAAGGACAAGCTCCCCTCCTGGTTCTTTATTCTTGGTTGTAGGAGGTCTCCCTGTCTCTCTGCTCACTTCTCTCTTTTATATCTCAAAAGAGCTTGACTCACGATAAAACCTAATCTTGTAGATTGAGTTCTGCCTCATTAACATAACCGCCTCTAATCCTGCCTCATTAAAATTATAAAAAAAAAAAAATTGCCATCGATTCTATTTTGACTCATAGCAACCCTACAGAACAGAGTAGAACTGCCCCACAGGGTTTCCAAGGAGCACCTGGTGGATTCAAACTGCTGACCTTTTGTTTAGCTGCCATAGCTCTTAACCACTACACCACCAGGGTTTCCCATTAACATCATAGAGGCAGGATTTACAACACATACAAAAATCACATCAGATGACAAAGTGGGGGACAATCATACAATACTGGGAATCATGGCCTAGCCAAGTTGACACACATTTCGGTGGGACACACACCACAAAGAAAAAGCACTACAAAGTGAGAGCAATAAACTCACACCTATCAATTATCACGCTGAACGTAAATAGCTTAAATGTACTCAGACAGAGAATGACAGAATGGATAAAAAACAGAATCCATTAATATGCTGTCTACAGGAGACACACCTTAGAAACAAAGACACAAATTTATTAAAAATCAAAGGATGGAAAAAAATACGTCAAGCAAATAGCAACCAAAAAAGAGGAGGAGTTGCAATACTAATCTCAGATAAAATAGACTTTAAAAGAAAATCACCATAAAAGACAAAGAAGGGCACTATATAATGATTAAAGGAACAATCCATCATGAAAACATAACCATAATAAACATCAACACACCCAATGATAGGACTCCAGAACATATAAAAGAAACTCTAACAGCCCTGAAAAGAGAAATTGACAGCTCCACAGTTATAGTAAGAGACTTCAACACACCGCTCTCGGTAAAGGACAGAACATCTAGAAAGAAGCTCAACAAAGATACGGAAGATCTAAAGGCCACAGTCAACCAACTTGACCTCATAGACATAGATAGAACATTCCACTCAACAGCAACAAAGTATACATTCTCTTCTAATACACACGGAGGGTTCTGCAGGATAGAACACATCTTAGGCCACAAGGCAACCCTCAACAAAATCCAAAACATTGAGATAATACAAAGCATCTTCTCTGGTCACATTTTTGGGGGACTGTCTTGGTTATCTGGTGCTGCTATAACAGAATAACAGAAATACCACAAGCAGATGGCTTTAACAAAGAAAAATTTATTTCTTCACAGTAAAGTACGCTAACAGTCCAGATTCAGGGCATCAGCTCCAGGGGAAGTCTTTCTCTGTCTGTCAGCCTTTTCATCAATCTTCCCTTGGACTAGGAGCTTCTCCACACAGGGACCCCAGGTCCAAAGAATGCACTCTGCTCCCGGGACTGCTTTCTTGGTGGTATGATGTCCCCCCTCTCTGCTCAGTTCCCTTTCCTTACCTGTCGAGAGATAAAAGGTGGTGCAGGCCACACACCAGGGAAACTCACTTTACATTGGATCAAGGATGTGACCTGGGTAAGGTTTTTACAATCCCATCCTAATCCTCTTTAACATAAAATTACAATCACAAAATGGAGTGCAACCATACAATACTGGGAATCATTGCCTAACCAAGTTGACACATTTTTTGAGGGGACACGGTTCAACCCATGACAGGGGCACAATTCAATCCATAACAACTTCGTACACAATACTAATCTTTTTTGTTGTATACATTGTAAATATACAGTGCTAGCTCTTGGCTTGACTTCTCACTTTGGCTCTTTTCATTGCAAAGAAATTTTAATATAATAAAATGTATCTATATGGACCTTTATGATTTGTGCTTTTTGTATCTTATTTAAAAAATCTTTTCCTACCCCAAGGCCATAAAAATATTCTCCTATATTTTCATCTCAAAAGTTTCAAGCTGTCTTTGCATTTAGGAGTTTAATCCACCTAGAATTAATTTTTGTACATGGTATGAGTTAGCAGTGTAATTTTATCTTGTCTTTCCGTGTGGAAACCAATTATCTTAGCATCATACATTGACCAATCCATCCCTTCCTCAATGGTTTATAATACCACCCACTTGTCATATGGTTTTTGTTGTTAGTTGTCATTGCTGTTGTTGTGATCTTTATGGAATAGATCCCCAGGCCTTTTCTTCCATGGTACTGGTGGGAAGGTTCAAACTACCAACCTTTAGGTTTGCAGTCAAGTACAAACTGTTTGCACCACCTGGGCACTTCATTCTGCTCCCCTGGTCTACCTACCTATCTCTTGGTTAACCTCACACTATCTTAACATGTAATAGTGCAAATTCTCCCAACTTTGTTGTCTATTCACAGCCTTTTGTTATACCTTCTGAATTTAGATTCCACTTATTAAGTGCCACCAAAAAGAAAACCAAACCAAAACAAGCAAACAAACAAAAAGCACTTGGGGATTTTGATTGGAATTGCATTGAATTTACAGAATAATTTGTGAAGAATTGACATCTTTATTGAGTCTTCCATGCACAAAATAGAATACCTCTCAACAGCTATTTAGATCTTCTTTCATGTCTTTCAATATAGTTTTATAATTAGCTCTACAACTGTCTTACATATCTTTGGTTAGATTTATTTCTATTTCCATTATAGTTTTTGCTACTTGGGGAGCATGATTTTATTACAGTTTCTAATTATTTGTTGCTGCTATATAGGAACAGCTGATTTTTACATTTTATTTTGTTTCTCTGGATGTGGCTGAACTCTCTTATTCTAATAGTTTGTAGATTGTCTTGAGTTTCCTATGTAGATAATAAAATTGATTGTGAATAAGGGCAGTTTTGTTTCTACCTTTCAAAACCTTGCTTATTTAATTTTGTGTTATAGTTGCCTGCTAGGGCCTTCAGTACTAAGCTTAGTAGAAGTAGTGATAGTAGGGATTCTTATTACTGACTTTAAAGGGAATGCATCTAATAAACATTTAACCATATTGTTTGCTATAAATTTTAAGCAAGTCCTTTCTATAATGAATTTACTAAGGATTTTTATCATGAATTAAATTTAATCAAATTATTTTCCTGCATCTATGAGATGATTTTTTTTCTCCTTTATTATATTAACCTGGTAAATTACATTAATAAATTTTCTTGTGTTCTAATGTTGTGTTCTGGGATAAACACAAATAGATCACAAATATTGACTCAAATACATTGCTGAATTCAATACTCTATTGCTTAGAATTTTTTCAGCTGCATTTAGAGGACATATTGATTTACAATTTTTCTTTCCCATCTATCCTTGTCTAGTTTGAGTATCAAAATTCTACCAGCTTCATAAAATGAGTTATGGTCATTTCTTCTTTTTCTATTTTTTGGAATAGATTCTGCAAGGTTATGATTATCTTTTTCTTAAGTGCTCAACAGAACTTGTTTATGAAACCACCTGGCCCCGGCCTGTTTCGTTTTTGTGGGTAGATTTTAAACTATCGATTCAGTCTTTAAAAAATAGCTATAGATTTTCTACGTCTTCTTGAGTCATTTTGGTAAGTTTCATTATTCTAGGGAAGTGGCCATTTCATATAAGTTTTAAAATTTAGTTGCATAAAATTTATAATATTCTCTTATTTTAAAAACAATCTGTTACTTGTTTCCCCTTTTTGATGCCTGCATTGTTTGAATTTTCTTCTCTTATTGATGAGTCTAGCCATAGGTCTATCAGTTGTTTCAAAGCACTATTTTTTTGTTTTCTTGATCATTTCAGTTGTAGCTGTATTTCCTATTTTATTAATTTCCGCTCTTTGTTATTTCCTTCCTTCTACTTTCTTTGAGTTTATGCTGTTGTTCCTTTCTCCAGTGTTTGAGCTGGACACATGGCTCGTGGGTTTCTAGGCTTCTTTTCTAAAGAATCATTGTAAAGCTTTTATAAATGTATTTTTCAGGACATTTTGAACTGAGTGGTTTAAAGTCAGGAAAGGTATGTGTCAGGGTTGTATCCTTTCACTATAGTTATGCAATCTCTATGATGAGCAAATAATCCCAGAAGCTGGACTATATGAAGAAGAACAGGGCATCAGGTTCGGAGGAAGACTCATTAACAACCTGCATTATGCAGATGACACAGCCTTGCTTGCTGAAAGTGAAGAGGACTTGAAACACTTACTAACCAAGATCAAAGATCACTGCCTTCTGTATGGATTGCTTGTCACCATAAGGAAAACAAAAATCCTTGCAACTGGATCAATAAGCAACATCATGATAAATGGAGAAAAGACTGAAATTGTCAAGGATTTCATTTTACTTGGATCCACAATCAACAGCCATGGAAGCAGCAGTCAAGAAATCAAAAGACCCATTGCATTAGACAAATCTGCTGCAAATGACCTCTTTAAAGTGTTGAAAAGCAAAGATCTGACCTTGAAGACTAACGTGCACCTGACCCAAGCCATGGTATTTTCAATCATATCATATGCATGTGAAAGCTGGACAGTGTGTAAGGAAGACCAAAAAAGAATTGACGCCTAGGAATTGTGGTGTTGGCGAAGATTATTGAATATACCATGGACTGCTAAAGAACGAACAAGTCTGTCTTGGAAGAAGTACAACCAGAATGCTCCTTAGAAGTGAGGATGGCGAGACTGTGTCTTACATACTTTGGACATGTTGTCAGGAGAGGTCAGTCCCTGGAGAAGGACATCATGGTTGGCAAAGCACAGGGTCAGCAGAAAAGAGGAAGACCCTCAACAAGGTGGATTGACACGGTGGCTGCAGCAACAATGGACTCAAGCATAACAATGGTTTTAAGGATGGCACAGGACCAGGCAGTGTTTCGTTCTGTTGCGCATAGGGTTACTATGAGTCAGAACTGACTTGATGGCACCTAACAACAACACATTTTGAGATGCATTTTATTTATATCTCTATACATGTATTATCTAATTTTAATTATGATTTATCCATTAACCTGACAACTATGATTTATTTCTCAAGTTATTTATAAATGTTTGAAACTTCCAAATGTACAATATTAGTAATCTTTTGTTATTGATCAGAGAATGTGATCCACGTGAGACTGATTTTTTATTGCCTGGAAATAGGCAGTTCCAGGCTGAGATGGAGGCATGACGTGAGCAGAGACCTGGATCCTTCTATTTTTCTGTTCCACCATCCTAATATTTGGCTTCCATCATATTACCTTTTTTGCATTTCTCACTATTTCCAGTATAATGTGGTCCATATTATAGCTTTCCAGTACACCCTACTGTGTGAACATACCGTGCTGCATAAGAAGGAATTAATACCCAAAACTCAATAATCACAAGATTTATCATGAATCAGCCCTTCTTTTATTCTCATCAGCTTCTGTATCTCAGTTAGAGATCAGAACCCCATTTTAGAGTTGTTCGTCAGAAGTTCAGGCTCTATCCCATGCCCTAGCTGTGGACCTGAAGGACTGGCTCCAACAATAGGCTTTTGGGGGAATATTTGTCAAATCAAAGAATATATGATTAGAAAAGAATATATACTCCCCAGCATGCTAATCTTGCAAGCCCTAAACTAGAAACGGATGGCAAATGTCACAAACAGTAATTCAATACTTTTACTAAAAAGATTGGAATCAGAACAAGACAGCCTTGCAACCCAAGCAGAAGTATCATGTACCACACAGTCTTGGGGAGAACAATTTAAGGAAAATCAACTTCTAAACAATAATATTCCAGAAGCCTCTGCAACGTATATATTCATGACTCTTCTGGAGGACCTGTCACACACCGGTTTCCGTTATTCACAGCATAAGCAGTATCTACTTAGAAACAGCAGCGACTACTCACCGGATACTGCCCACAAAGCAAATCTAGGTAGTTGAGCCAAAGGCATATAAATACTCGGGAGTGGCAGGTTGAAGTTTAGAGCAAATGATTTGGGTTATATTTTGCAAGCTGTGCTTGGCTGTCCCATAACTGCACCCTTCCACCTTGCTTTGGCCAAGTCAACACAGCTTGGGCGCGGTTGCTCATAAATATTCCCAAAGAGCAATGACGATTCTTTTGGATTCCTGAACTCTCGATCCCAGTTGTGGGAGAACTCTGGGGTGTATGTCCAGGCCTCTCAATGATGTTTTAATCAAAGCACTGTTTCCTTTCCGTTGTTGCTTTTGGAATGGACTTGTTCTGAGCCCTAGCTGTGACAACAGCACCTCCGTGGAATTTTTCCACAGCAGCTCTTAGATTTGGGTCTGCCCCGCTCCCTCCCATCTGCACGCCCCCATTTCCTCTCTTCTCCGTTTTGGCTCTGCTTGGCTCTTCTCTGTAAAGTGGCTGAAGAGTAACGAGCCCAAAATACCTAAGTAACAAATGAGTCACCCCGCTTCAAGAGCTGAGCTCTGGTGATCAGCGGGTGTGTTGGGGGGTAAATAGCAGAGGAGGTAGCTGCCCAGAGAGAGAGGGAGGGAGGGAGAAAAATAGAAACAAAATGAACAAGTTGGCAGAGGTGGCTGACAGCAGCTGAGTGAGCAGAGGGGGCAGGGAATGTGGGTGGCTTGCAAAGGTGAGATCAGCACTGTGGCCTGTCACACCCTGGCTGACTCAAGCTAAGCCCAGGCCCCTTGGGAACTGCTAACACGAGGCTGTCTAGTAAAACTCAGCTGGACAAGTCACCCAACTGCCTTCCTCTTCTGTTTACAAGTTTGAAGTCCTAGGGCTTGGGATTCTTTGTTCAAGTGGCTGCAGGGCTGCTAATCAGAGAGTAGCAATGACCTTACTCCAAGACCATTTCCCTTCAGGTTATATGGTACATGGTGACAAGAGTCAGGCAGATTTTACATTTCTTCTTTGTATTTTTCTTTTTGTTGGGATTTTTTTTTTAGAATAAATCATCTTCCCAAAACCTTATCTTGAAATCTAATACGTGGAGCGGGGTGGCCACCTCAAGGCTAAGGCCCCAGGCAGCATTAGGAGATGAAAAAGATGAGCAACTGAGAGGCTGTGGCTTTCCTGAGAGATCCTAAATGCTGCCCCATCAGGGTCAGCTTTGCGGAGAGGCCACTGGGCTTTGTTCTGGTAGCCTGGGAAATGATTCCTACTTTTCATCGTTTTCTAAATGAAAAAGGAGTGGAGTAGGCTGAGCCTTTGGAACATCTTTCTTTTGGTCTGATTTCATAGCGGCCTGCCTGGCCAGCCCACAGTCTTTCTGTAAAACTTTAAAACCATCACAACAAGAGGCCAGAAAGAAAACCCATGTGTGCAAGAAACAAGGGCTAAGATATATCCAAGACTGTTAATGTGATACGACCACCAGGCACATTTTTTGAAAGAGGAAAAAAAAAATGTCCCCCAAGATAGGCTGTCTCTGATCAGGAGGATGACAGGATTTTATCACAAGCTGTCTGGTTCCCTTTTAGGTCAGAACCAGGAAGTTCAAGGACCAGCTTTAAAACGGAGGAAAACAAAACAAGTTGATGAGAGCTCATAAGCCTCCAGCCTCGTTCCACTTGACTTGACTCTGCAGTGGGGGCTGAAGTCGCCCTCTGGTTTTATCTCTTGCAATTCTCCTGCCCCTATCCCTCATAAGTGCAAAACCAGATGCCAGTGACAAGGAAAGAGCAAAGCTTGATCTCAAGAGGAAGCGGGAAGATTTACAGGTAACAAGGTTTTGGCAGCTAGAAAGAAAACAATGACAGCCCCTGTAAAGAAAGACCAGAACTCAGGACTTGATAACGCAGACTTTCTGATGCCCCTTAAGTTCCTTAAAAGTGCTGTCTCTGCTCCCTGGACTTCCGCTCAGCTGGGCCAACTGGTGAATAACTGAAAATCCTCTTCGGAAATGTTTTGTGAAAATCATCGCAGGGAAGTCCATATTCTTAGCCTCAGAAGTCTTTGTTTTAAAATGCTTTTTTAAGACTATGTAAACGATACATGTTTGTTGTAAAAATAAAAGTAGAAACAAAAATTATCCATAGTTCCAACACCTTTTATGTGTTGGAATAAAATCCAACACATTTTACTACATTTCCTTACAGTCCTTTTATAGGCATAGATTTATTCTTTTAACATAGCTGGACTCGTTCTGCACATAGAATTTTGTATGCCACTTTTTGCTAAACATATCTTACTGTTTTTTCCTGTTATCGTACGGAAAATTATGCAACCATGTTTGTTAATGATTGCCTAATAATCCATATGGAGCCCTGGTATCCATGTGGTTAAGGGCTCAGCTGCTAACCAAAAGGTCAGCAGTTCAAATCCACCAGCTTCTCCTTGGAAACTCTATCGGGCAGTTCTACCCTGTCCTATAGGTTTGCTATGAGTCAGAATCGACTTGATGGCAGCAGGTTACTTAGCTGCTAACCAAAAGGTTGAAGGTTTGAGTCCACCCAGAGGTGCCTGGACTCAAACCTCTAATGTTTTGGTTAGCAGCTGAGTGCGTTAACTGTTTGCACCACCCAGGGACTCGTATAGATTATTAGGAAGACAGTCCTGGAGATGTACTTCTAAAAAGAAAAAGAAAAATCGGATATTGAAAACTCTATGGACCACTGTTCTGCTCTGACATACATAGGGTCACCATGAGTCAGAATTGACAAAACAAGGCAACTTTTTAAATAATCCATAGAGTTAACTTCATCATGCTCCTATTTATTTATTTATTTTTGAACATTAAATTTGTTCTCAATTCTACAAAATATAAGTGTTCACTTAATTAATGTATAAAATTTGGAGATTTGTCCTGGACAAAGCAGGAGAAAAACGTAGAACGAAATTCAAATTCACAAAAAAAAAGACCAGATTTACTGGTCTGACAGAGACTGGAGGAATTCCGGAGACTCTGGCCACCATACACCCTGCTAACTCAGAACTGAAGCCCCTCCCGAAGTCTACTTTCAGCCAAGGATTAGACAGGCCTATAAAACAAACAGTAACACCCATGAGGAATGTGCTTCTTAATTCAATCAAGTATACGAGACCAAATGGGCAACACCTGCCCAAAAGCAAAGATGAGAAGGCAGGAAGGGGCAGGAAACGTGGAGGAATGGACATGGAGACCCTGGGGTGTAAAGGGAAAGGGGGAGAGTGCTAACACATTGCAGGGATTGCAACCAATGTCACAAAACAATTTGTGTATGTTTCTGAATGAGAAACTTAATTTGCACTGTAAATTTTCACCTCAAGCCCCATAAAATTAAAAAAAAAAAAATTTGGAGATTTTTGCATCAGCCCCACCCCTTAGCCACGTGGCAAATCCTACCAATATCTGGACCAGTGACCAGGGAGCTGCAGAAGGAACCTGCAGGACAGACAATCAGAAGGCATTGTCAGTACAGGCTCTCCGGGGAATCCAACCCCTCTTGAGGTATAAGACTCATGGATTTCTGGCAAAAGGGTCTTGAAGGACATGGAAAGTGCCTGAGGCAATGCGATGAACCATCTAGCTGTGTATATCCTGCCAAATGTGCCTCAGATGTCCCATCTCCAGGCCTACATTTTCAAGTGTGCTGGTGAAAAGAGAGTATTTTCAATTGAAAAGCATAGTAAAAGGAAGGGCAGGGACTTAGTGGCAAAGCTGAGGTTCTCATTTGAAAACATTTCGAGAGTTATCTTACTCTCTCTTATTCTGATTTCTTATTGGAGCATCCTACTTCTTTTGGGCTTCCTTGGTTGGGTTGGTTTAAGAGGTATGTTTGGATCTGCATGGTGAGGGCAGCAGCAGCAGATGGAGCTAGCATGGGGGAGAATGGACAGAATCAGGTACAGGCATAATTTATCGTTTACCAATAAATGTTGTTTTCTTTCAAAGGCAAATCCAGAGTCATATAGAATATAGTCCCTGGGCAGAGTGGAGGAGCATGAGCATTCATAGCGATAATTTCATTTCAGAATCTTACCAATCCAGAGTTAAGTGCTCTTTCCCCTGTTTTGCATATGCAACAATTAAGCTTCAGAAAAGTAAAATCGCTCACCCAAGGGGACACGGCTAATAAATATTTAAGCTCAGCTTAGAGCTCAGAGCTGACTTCAATGCCTGTGGTCATTTCATCATGCTGCCTCCCTCGTTAAATCTCATGGATAAATATGCTTGTCATAAAAATGAGATAATACTTATTGATGAAAGATGGGGCTTTTTCTGAGATCCAAAAGCCATCGTACCATTTATAGCATTCCCTTGAAAATCCCTTAAAGACAACCCATGGGAGAGTCTGAAATCTGAAGACGGAGAGTAGGGAAGGTTGGCTAAGTCAATTATGGGTGAGGAACTCTTTCATAAACCAGTTGCCACCACATCAACTCTGATTTATGGTGACTCGATGGGGTGGTCCTAAAGGCCCATGGACTCTCTGATAACAGAGAGGCCACAGGATGGCTTCCACCTCCCATTTTCTCTAAGACCAGTCCCTGAGATCTCTCATGGTTGGTGGAAACTGTTGCTTCTGCTACACTTTTGAGTATCTGTGTTATAGAACGTTTAGATCATAACGTAGGTATCTGTTTTCCCACTGAATCTGAGTTTTGTGAAGTCAAGAGCCATGTCTGTCTTCTTCATTGCTACATTCCCACTCCTAGTACAGTGCTTAGAGTCCCTGGGAAGTGCAAATGGTTAACATACTCAGCTGTTAACCGAAAGATTAAAGATTCGAGCCACCCAGAGGTGCCTCGGAAGAAAGGCCTGGCCATCTACCGCTGAAAAACCAGCCATTGAAAACCCTGTGGGGCACAGTTCTACTGTGACACACATGGGGTTGCCATGAGTGGGAATCTACTCAACAGCAGCTGTTAACTGGTAGTACAGTGCTTGGTCCATAGTAGGTGTTCAGTGAAGTTTGTTGAATGAATGAATGGATGAAAATAATATCTCACCAAGTCTGAGCCAAAGGTGTGGGCTGAAGTTAAGAATGGCTCATAATCAACTCCTCAGGTATGGATGTATTTCTCAGGATGTGTCGTCTAAATTAAAACCAAAAAAACCAAACCCATTGTTGTCAAGTTCATTCTGACTGATAGAGACCCCAAGGATTACAGAATAGAACTCTGTAGGGTTTTCTTGGCTGTAATCTTTATGATGGAAGCTACTACTTCTACTATACTATATTGCTTTGCCAGGCCTTTCTTCCAAGGTGCCTGTGGGTTTGAACCACCAACCTTTATGTTAGTAGTCAAGTGCAAACCATTTGTACCACCCAAGGAATAGTCTGTATTGAGATGGCCAAAATCAGGATAGGTCAGGGTGTGTGTGTAATCGATCGGTTCCTAGGCTTAATACCCATGATAAGCTCTTGGTCATAAGCACGAAGCCTTATGAAATGGAAAGTTAAGGCTTTCCTTTTTTTCCCTCTGCCCTTGTAGGTTGGAGTGAGGATAAACTTTCTCTTTCTCTCTTCTCCTTGATTCCTCAATCAAACTGGATTTATGCTAGGCTTAGGAAGAGAATCCCTCCTACAGAGAGGGTTTATACCATCCTGCTTGTTCCCCAAAGGAAAAATTTGAACTGCAAGTATGCATTAAGCCCAGCCTTTAAGCAATTAATATTGTGCCCAAGAAATAAAAAGCAAGAACATTACGAGTGGATTTTCTCATAATCCTACATCTCCCAAATGTGTAAACTCCAGGGAAGTCCAGGTCCCCAGCAGGAATCCATCTGCTGTATTTCTAGTGCGATACTCCTCTGTTTATATTTGCTCATTTCTCTCACAGTGTGCCAGGAGTGAAAAAGGGATATTTTAAAAATTCATCTGCTAGTATTTTTGCATACATGCTTCTCTCCAAGTGTGGGTTGAGCAATGTGAGTAAAGCAGACACAAATGCCTCCAATGAACCACAGTGTGACTTTAAGAAGGTGAAGGGAGCCATACATGCCTAGAAAATGTAAAGTTGGTGGAGAGGTAGGAGCTGTCCTCTAACCCGATGCCCTTGGCACAGGAGGAGTGCTGGGTCTTGAGTTCCAGATTTGAAGGCTAATTTGAATCTGTCAATGAGTCTTACTGAGCTTCTACCATGCGCTAGTCAGCCAGAGAATTATAAAAGTTTAAACAATGACAAGACAGCATATTACTGGCATAAGGAAAAGGGGAAGAAACATTGATGGAACCTCAGTTATGTGTCCAACTCTTTGCTAAGTGCTTTGCATACATGATCTCATTTGATTTTCATAGCTATCCTACCACGTTATTCTTTTTCACACCAAAGCTCACAGCAGCCAGGTAACTTGCTCAAGATTGTATAACTGGTAAATTATATTTTGTATTCAAACTTGGGCTGTTTTGAAAATCCATACTCTTTCCCCTCCATAATACATAAGGAGCTTCTAAGGCTTAAAATCTAGTGTTGTATGTGGTTTGAATCTAACTAGCTAATATTTGTTGAGTGCTTACTATGCGACAGACAAAAGTGTAAGTTATTTATATATGTTAACAGATGCAAACTTTGTAACAATCCTATGGGGTAGATGCTGCTATTACGGTGTCCCATATTAAGAATGAGGAGACTGAGTTGACATACAGTTGAAGTTGCCCAAGGAAATAGCAAAGTCCAGTCTGGCTTCAGAGTTCATGCATTTAAGGGCTACACTACCCAGCCTCTTTGAGGAGCACCTTTCAGCACATTCTGTTGAGCCTCTCTTTCAACCACCCCAAACCTACCTTGACATAATAGGGACAGTATTCAACAAAGACAGTATTTCAATTTCTCCATAAATTCCTCTGCTTGCAGCCTCATCCTCAGAGGCCTTGCCTGGAGGTTCAATATCCCAGAGACTGATACTTACCATGAGCCTGAAAAACTGAGATATTCGGCACTCCTTTAAGGCATTCAAGAACTAAGTGTTCTGATTTTAGAGTTTCCCCCTCAGTTTAAAAAGGACGTTCCCCTGCCTATGAGGAGCCCTGGTTGCACAGTGGTTAAGCACTTGGCTGCTAACTGAAAGGTCGGCAGTTTGAATCCACCCAGCTGCTCCTCAGGAGAAAAGACCTGGTGATCTGTTCCTTTAAAGATTACAGCCTAGGAAACCCTATGCGGAAGCTCTGCTCTGTCCTCTAGGGTTGCTATGACTTGGAATCAACTTGGCAGCCCCTGACAACAACGACAACATGACTGAGCCCAGGAGGCTTCCTCTTGTCCTCTCCTGGCTTCCCCTCTCCAGGTTTCTGTCTGACAAAGAATGAAATAAATTAAGAAAACATCAAGGGCAGGAAAGTCCTTTCCCTATTCCCCTTGAAGACTCTCATTAGGAGACCACCGTGTAGGTAGCCTCACATCACCAAGTTTAAGAGAGCAGAGCAGTCGGGTAATGAAGTGACGGGAGTGAATGGGCACCATTTGGAAAAGAAGTAGGGGAAGAAAGATGTCAGTGGTGGCTCGGTGGTAGAATTTTCACCTCTCTTATGGAAGACCTGGGTTCGATCCCCAGCCCATGCACCTCATGCTCAGCCATTACCTGTCTGTCAGTGGAGGTATATATGATGCTGGGCCACTGAACAGGTTTCAGTGGAGCTTCCAGACTAAGGCAGACTAGGAAGAACGCCTGGTGATCTCCTTCGAAAAATCAGCCAGTGAACACCTGTGGATCGCCACAGTCCGATCTGCTGTGCATCACAGGGATGGCGCAGGATTGGGCAGTGTTTGGTTCAGCTGTGTCATATATTGAATTATGTCCCCCCAAAAATGAGTGTATCGATTTGCCTAGGCCATGATTTCCAGCATTGTGTGGTTGTCCTCCATTTTGTGATTGTGATTTTACGATAAAAGAATTAGAGTGGGATTGTAACACCACCCTTACCCGGGTCACATCCCTGATCCAAAGTAAAGGGAGTCTCCCTGGGGTCTGGCCTGTACCACCTTTTATCTCCAAAGAGATGAAAAGGAAAGGGAAGCAAGCAGAGAACTGGCGACCTCATACCACCAAGAAAGCAGCACCAGGAGTAGAGTGAGCCCTTTGGATCTGGGGTCCCTGCACCTGAGAAGCTCCTCGACCAGAGGAAGATTAAGGACAAGGACCTTCCTCCAGGGCCCGTAGAGAAAGAAAGGCTTCCCCTGGAGCTGACGCCCTGAATTTGGACTTGTAACCTACTAGACTGTGAGAAAATAAATTTCTGTTTGTTAAAGCCATCCACTTGTGGTATTTCTGTTATGGTAGCCCTAGATAACCAAGACAAGCTGTGAATGAGGTTACCATGAGTCAGGGGCCAACTCCACGGTAGCTAACATCAACAACAAAGGGGAAAAGGGAGGAATCTGAAAGACTGAACTTTAACCCAGAGACACTGAGCTAAGCCTAAAGAAACTATTTAAATAGTTGGATCAGACCAAGTTTCAAAAATCTGTTGAACTAAAATTAGCTTTCCCCCCCTTGCCACCCACCCAGCAGGTGAGGGCTCCTAGGGATATCAGAGTAATTTAGGGAAAAAAAGAACTATGTTTGCTCTGTATATCTGAGGGGACTGAGTAATTCTGCAATCCTGGTTTACGCATGAAAGGGTAGGCAGATGTGAGTTTCACTAGTGAAAATCAGAAGCTGAGGCTGCTGTAGTCTCGTTCACTCCCCTCTCCACAATGGCAGAGGACGGGGTCCCGAAAACCTGTCTTTGAGGACCTAGTCCCTCCCCAGCAAGGTCCACATGTTTATACGTAGATGATAACCTGGACAGCAGTGCTGTGTATGGGCAAGCTCTGCATCTCTTTGGTGAGGCCTGTGAGGATGGTGGGATTCTTTGTGTCCAAGGAGTGGAATTCCAGCCACTCTCGAAGGCCTGTGGTGACCAGGACAATGCCACACCAGAGGGGGGTGATCCACTGCTGAGAAAGAAGATGCTAGTCTACAGTCACCTTCAGTCCCACCACAAGAGGAAGATGCTGAAGACGAGCTGAGGAGAAGGAAAGGAGGAACACTGAGTAGACTTCTTTGGCAAATCATCATGTATCTGGGTAGAAGAGACATGGAGACTGGGAAAAGAAGAATTTCCTTCTCAAAGTACAGAAACAACCTCCACATCTAGAAATGACCCTTCATTTCTATGTGCAATCTTCCCTGATAACAGGCAGCAGAAAGCATAGTTGCTAGGTACTCAGATTTGGAAGTTCAAATCCTAGTTTTGTCACTTTCTAGCTGTGTTACCTTAGGCAAGTTACTTAAACTCTCTGTGCCTCTGTACTTTCATCTGTAAAATGGAGAAAATAATTTTGTCTTTTTTATGTAGGATTGTTGAAGGATTAAATAACACACATAAAACCTAAAGACCAGTGCCTGGCACATATTAAGCCTTTAGGAAACTTGACTGTTATTATTTTTATGACAAGGGTAAGAGTATTATGGTTTGGGAGGTCCTTCTAGCTTAAGGCAACCCTAGATTTATCAGCAAGTGATAAGGGTAATCTCTAATTGAATTTTTCAACAAACAAATTGTACAATAACTGCCTGCACAGATGGATCACCCTTTTTCAAGGACCTGTACCCCACACCCTGGGAAGAAATGTGTTCGTTCAATCCATTAGATCCTCCAGTCAAACAAGATTTTGAAACAACTGGTCTGGCATCCTGACCCTTCCTGTAGTTAAGGATGTTCTGATAACCAAGGCTGAACTCAGATTAACTCAGTCTTCATTCAAAATGGGCGCCTCAACATGATAAAATGAAAGAACGTGGACTTTGGAGTCAGGAAGCACTGGGTTTTAAATCTTGGCTTCATGACTTGCTGTGAGAGCCTGAGAGAGTTAGTTGTCTTTAAAAACGGGGATAGTAATTACCTACATCACAGGGTCTGGGGAAGGTTAATTTACTTATATAAAGTGATTGTTATTGAGTTGACACTCAATAAATGTCAGTTTTCTTTCCCCCTTTTCTGCTGTGGCAGCTTCTCTGAGTTGGACTACTCGGTGGAAAAGGAGCATTCATCAAACGGTCTTTTGGCTCATTTCTCTCAGCAAGAGATCATGAAGAAGATGGGAGAAAACAAGCACCCGTTAGTCTAACCTTTTCTATCTAGTAGAAATTGTCCATCCTTCTCTTTAGCACTTTAAAAAATTATCAAACCCCAGGTGATACTGGATTATTTAACTACTACTCCATCTCAGTCAACCTAGGAATAAGAGTCCTGTTTTATCAGTATTGAAGGTAGAAACAAATAAGGCCTCAAGAAAATCTACCCCTGATATGGCCCCTTTCCAAGATCCAGGGGGTATAAGCAACACCCAAAGGGGCAGGGCAAGGGAGGCACATGGTCAGGCTGGACTACAGCACGTGTTGCTTGACTGTCAACAGAGGAGGCAGTGTAAGTCCTGCCAGCTCCTTTTTGTAGTCATGAGGACAAAGCTGAGTCTTCAATCCAATCAGTTCTAGTTACGTTAATTCATAATCACAGAGCCTTTTCCTTCTCCTCTTACGTTTCATTCAAGCCCCCAAACATCAAACTCACTCACCTCACTTCCCTACCCACCCCTTTCTGTGCAGTTGCCAGAGAGCTCTCCTCAGATGAACCAGAGGCCGAGCACCTGAGGCCTCTCAGATGGGAGTCTGAGCTGCTGACACACACAAGTACTGACACTGGAAAGTACCGCTGCTGAATCAAAAAGCCACTTCTCAGAGATGACAGGCGTTCTCAAGGTTTGGTTCCTGGAACACCACTTATCTTGTCCAGAACCTTGAAGCCA
The DNA here is from genome assembly GCF_024166365.1 of Elephas maximus indicus. Classification (NCBI taxonomy): domain Eukaryota; kingdom Metazoa; phylum Chordata; class Mammalia; order Proboscidea; family Elephantidae; genus Elephas; species Elephas maximus. Next base: position 169,288,815 of record NC_064821.1, on the reverse strand, counting down.
ATGTCGTGCTTCCTTCCTTCCATGTCTCAGTTTCCCAACATGTGGGAAGGGTAATGACAACAAAGGAAAAATTGCTACCTACTGCCCAGCCTGTCATCACTATCAATTTGAATGACTTGACCAACTTCAGAATGCTGTGGAAATTAATTACTATTTACCAAGTACTCTGAGATGAAAGATGTCAAAATTAGGCAGAGCTGAGGCAGTCAGTTGTGTGTTAGCTGGGGTGTGATGAAGATTCAACAGAATGTTCCCTTAGATGGTAAACTGAACTTGCATTTTTGTCAAGGTAGAAAATCTTATGTAACAATTATTCCATCTTTTATTCATTTATAAAATAATTTTCTCCTCTCCCCTTCCAAGTTTGAGGCACGGACAGGTGTTCGAATACAAACCCCACTCCTCCCACAAAAAAAATAGTGATCGTGTTTTAGATTCTTTTTCATACCATGCATCAGTCTAGCCTTTTCTCCCCTGTTTTAACAAAATAAATAAATTTTGCAGAATGAAGAGTCTCTGAGATCCTGGTCGACATTAACCCTGAAAGGTGTCTTGGCCTCCAGCTACATTTTCAGATGAGCTTCATTTCTGACTCATTCTAGAAATGGAGATGTTGATTTGCTTCTGTGCCACTCACACTTGTGCCCCTTTGCTCAAGCTGTAAGAGCACAAAAGGAAAAGTTTGCAACCATCATTTGCAATGTGCTGTCCCAAACCTCTGATGTAAGAGATGCAAATCAGCCTAGAGGCCTCCTTGGCTTCTCTGGTGAGAAGAGCAGCATGAACAGGAGGAAGTGGTAAGCGGGAAGAGGCCCTGTGGCTGTGGTCGTGCCTCCATCAGCAAAGTCAGCACCTACAGATTGATGAAGGCAGCAAACGAGCATGTGCCAGGCACGCCATATTGCCATGGCCCTCTCTGTCCACGTCAGGAGGGCTGACAAGCCACGCTCTGCCTGTGTGCACTCCTCCACACTGTCAGGGACACAAGGAGCCTTTGAAGTCAGGTGACTAAAGCCCCTGCCCTGTTCTCACCTGCTCAATATTCCCCCTCGCTGCCATGCTTCAATCCAAATTCTTCTCCCTAGCACGTTCTGGCTTTACTGGAAATTAATTCCCAGTAGCAACTCATCAAGAAGATACAACAATGATAAATACATATGCCCCTAACATCAGAGCCTCAAAAGATATCATTCCCAGTAGCCAGAATGGCCACATTTCAGCTCCTACCCTTAAAAATTAAAACAAAAAAATTATTATCATTACTGAAATAATGAAATAGAACTGAGACCCCACGTCTGACATATTTTTATTTACTTTTTAAAAATTTGTTTACAATGTGACTGTTTCCACTTACTTCTTACCTTGCGTGTTCATTTGCAGCCTTTGGTGCCTTTTTTCTTGTTCTTCCTTTTGGACCTACCCATTGACAAACACCCCACAAAATGGCTGGATGAAAAATCCCTTACACATTTATTTTTAAAACTATTATCTAATTAAGACAAACATGGGCCTTCCATCAAAGTGGTCAGCAATGTGCTTTGAAGCACCTACGGCCAGAAGCTCAAGTGAGCAGTGATACTCTCCACTCGACCTCAGACAGAAGACTGACACAGTTTGTTGCCTGACAACAATCAACAACCACAGGATTCAAATGAGTTCCAAGACTCGAGATTTGCCTGAGCAGTCCTAACAGCTAACGGAGGAAGAGGAGGCCCAAAGCCAGCCTATCCTGTGAGGTGTTTGGCACAGTTGGTACACTGAGATGCTGACTGTCACATTTTTGTGATTTGCCAATCATTTTGGCAGGATAAAAATCCCCAAGGGCCAATTTACCCCAGCGGCTGCCACTTGCCAACTCAAAAACAAACAAACTTATGTATGTCTATTGGGAAGAAAACCAAAGCTTTTGCAGAGGACAGGGACAAGGTCTTTGAGCCCCTGGGGCCTAATGGTAGCAAAAAAATTCACTGAGGTCATTTGATTCCTCTTAGGGGTTAATCATGTGTAATTTTCCAATCATTACAGTCTTGGTACTACACTTGGAATCTCGGTCCTAGTATACAACCAGGTGACTATGCACAGACTGAATTCTCCATTTTTATAAAACATGATATGGAGGAGGGAAGGAGTAGCTTCACTGATTCGCTCATTGATGATTTGTTGACAACGTTTCTCTAGAAATTGGGACTTGGTAGGGGAAAAGAGAGGGTCCAAAGTGGTCACCAAGATGTCCAGAAATCCAAATGCTGTTATAGGCCAAACTCTTGGTGTAAGAGAGAAGGCGACAGGGATTGGACTGTGCGTTTCTGAGGTCATGTCTGCAGTCTCCGAGGCCACAGCTTTCGCAGCTCAGAACGCAATTTCTTCAAGCAGTGCAGCTGGGGGCAGCAGGGCTCCTGATACAAAGGAGTCGGCTGGTGAAAGAAAATCAAAATAATCCTCATTAAGTTCTCATTTTCTTAAAAATTAGAAACCCTAATGAGAGGCTTCCAGAGTAAGCCGAGCAGCGGGAGGGCACCTCTGATGGACGCTGTCCTCTGTGAGGATGTCACTGTCATCACCATGAACAAGCTGAGTGCCTGTGTGCCTCCGAGCTGTTTCCCTGGAAGCAGCCAAGACTTACTGGGCACCCCAGGGCTAGGCAGCCATGATGAAGACACAGAGAAGCAGCCCAGAAGCCAGACTGGCACCCTAAGGGGACTCTTAGCCTGGGGTGATTTCTTTTAACTCTGCACTTTGTTCATCGTGCCTCAGAAACTCCCTCTCAATAGATTTAATTTTGACTATTCCAGGTTCTTTGAAGTGTGGTGTTGCCTACAGGCAAGCAGTAGGTAAAGTGCCCCCTAAGTAAGGACAATTTCAGGTTCCTGGATGGTGCAGATGGTTTGCGCTTGACTACTAACCGAACTGTTGGTGGTTCGAACATACCCAGCGGCACCAGAGATGAAAGGCCTGGTGATCTCCTTCCATAAAGATTGTTGTTATCGTTAGGTGTTGAGTCAATTTTGACTCATAATGGCCCCATGTAACACAGTAGAACTGCCACATAGGGTTTTCTAGGCTGTAATCTTTCCAGGAGCAGATTGCCAGGTCTTTCTCCAGTGGAGCCCTGGGTGGGTTCAAACTGCGAACCTTTCAATTAGCAGCCAAGCACTTAAGCTTTACAATCAAGAAAACCCTATGGAGCAGTTCTATTCTGTCATACATGGGTCGCCGTGAGTGGAAAGGGACCAAAACAGGATTGGGTTGGTTTTTTTTTTTTTTTTGGTTCTCAAACTGGGTTCTCATTGTATTTGAGGTTGAGGAACCTTTTAAGGGAAGAAGGTAGCTGGGGAATGCTTATTTCCCTGGCAATGTACAACTGTGGAAACACACTCCTCATAGACCTGGCACACGGTTTCCAGTGTTTTCTTTCCAAATACTATATTGCTGCCTCACGTCTTGGCACTGCACGGCCAGTAGTACTGCATCATCTCATGGTGCTGAGCCAAGAGAGTGCCCAGCAGCACTTAGCACCATACAGGGAGCCTGCAGGGCCCTCCAAGCTCCCTCCACACCGTGCTCCTACTGGAGCGCAGGGGATTACCAGGCGGCAAGTCACAGTTTTGTTATTATTATCCTGATGCGTAATAAATCTGCGTGGTGCAATAAATTAAAACAAGGCTACATTCTCACTTCACACGCTGCCAATGGTTTTATTGTAACAGCTTGAATATGTGAGTTTTCCTTTTTAGGCAGAGCAGAGGAAGCTGTGAAATTTGAAAAGGAGAACAAAAGGATACTTTGGGGTAGTTTGCAAAGCAGGTATTGTACATGAGCCCTCTCATCAGGACATCCAACACCTAACATTTTTGTGCTCAGTATTATTAGGGAAACTCGAGGCCTTACAACGCCCACAAGAATGCATTTAAATTCATTTTCATGTCAATGTATCACTGCTGTGTTCTGCTCAGCTGACCCCTGCACTAGACTTACAGCCTTCTCTTTTAGTGATAAACCTGGGCTGGCTGTGAGATCACACATTTGTTCTGGAACTCATTAAAGTCAGCAAATGAGTATTAGTGAGATACTTGCAGAGGCTGCAATGCAAGTGATAATCTGTCCATTTCGGTAATTACAGCTCAGGGGGTAAGGAAAGGGGAGGTAAGAAACCCCACAAGTCCCAGCAGGAGGATTATGAACCGTTTCAGACATCTGTCGAAAGGTGCACATGCCCTGGTTTTTCTTCCTTCACACCACGCACCTCTGTTCTGCAGGAGGCAAGGCAAGGGCTTGAGAAATGCTTCACCTCTACCCTCTGCCAAGTTCAAAGCCCATGTGAGGCCTCCAGTCATGTCCCTTGAATACCTGACACTTAATTGTTTTGTCAAGAGCCCTATTTGGTAGCAAATTCTATTCCAAGGCTCTGTTTTAGAATTCAGCCTTTTTTTTTTTTTTTAACTCAGACGTTAGTCATTCAAGATTTCTAACTCTCTGGTTACAGAGCCTTCCATCTTTTTCTTCTGTCTCCCCTTAGGTGCCTATGTTAAAACCAGTTGCCATGACTCATGGCAACCCCATGGGTGTCAGAGTAGAACTGTGTACCATAGGGTTTTCGATGGATGATTTTTCAGAAGTAAATCACCAGGCCTTTCTTCTGAGGCGCCTCTAAGTGGACTCAAACCGCCAAACTTCAGGTTAGCTGCTAGGCTTGTTAAACATTTGCACCACCCAGGGACTTCAGGCTCGAACGTTACTTGCCCCTAAACTAGACTCACTGGGTGCTGCTGCCCTGCTTATACATCATTGTGTCCCCTGAAGACTGATTAAGCACATAGTTGATACTCGATATATAATTGTTGATTAATTGACTTTCAAAATAGTCTTCTAGCTCATTCTTCAACCACCAGCCCCACTCCTCTAGTTCGCTATCATCCCTTCACGGTCCCGCAAAACTATGTATTCCTCATGAGCTTCCAGCCAAAAGTGACTGACTCCCTCAGTAAGCCCCTTGGCAAAACCCTAATGCTCACCTCCTCACTCTTCCTTAGAAAATACCACACTCCTGTGCTTGAGTCTCATTTGTTAGCAACAAATGCATCATTTGTTAGCAACAAATGCTAAGATAGGAAATTTCATTCTCTGAGTTTCAGTATCTAATGAATTTTATTTTTCTCTATTATTTTTTCCCCTAAGCATTCTACCTCTGGTTAATCTGTAACAAGCCTAATCCGTAGAAACTTTAGAAAAGCTGAGGTCATAATTCCTGAGTCTGGTTTGAATTTGGAATTTGTTCTTTCAACTCAAAATTAATATTGCCAATTTGCTAGAAGTGTGTTTTCTACTTTCAGGCCTCAAGCTGATATTTTCACACATGAAGTTTGGTATCTGACTTAACTAGTTATTAAAAGTAACAGAAAATTTCCAGTGCCTTTTCTGGACTTCCTCTTATATCCCCCTGCCCCCTACATACACACACACACTCACACACACATATACACACACGAGTCACTGAAAATGGGGAAGATGGAGTCCTTGCCCGGATTCTCCTTAAAAAAAAACCCACGGCCGTCAAGTCGATTCCAACTCATAGTTACTCTACAGGACAGGGTGGAACTGCCCCACAGGGTTTCCAAGGCTGTAAATCTTTACGGAAGCAGACTGCCACATCTTTCTCCTGAGGAGTGGCTGGTGAGTTTGAATCGCTGACCTTTCAGTTAGCAGCCAAGTGCTTTAACCACTGCACCACCAGAGCTCCTCTAGATTTGCCTTAAGTTGTATTATTGTTTGGAAGTTATTGGCTCTTGTCCAGAAGCAGACACAGAGAAAGAGTTACTGTTTTAGCTTAGCCATATAAAGTAGTACAAACCAGGCTTAATCTATCTTTAAGGCTGGTCTGATATATGGACTTCTTTCAAATGAATAAACAGATCCGTATTTGCAAACTTTTTCTACCCAAAGAAAAAGCTTTCACGTCCAAAAAGAAAAAAATAGAATTCATTAGAACACTCAAATTCAGAGTGCTCTCACGTATTGAGCGCTTATTTTGTATTTAACCCAAGGGAAAATAAAAACTCATCGCCTTCGAGTCTATTTCAACTCACAGTCGGACCCCGTAGGACAGAGTAGAACTGCACCATAAGGTTTCCAAGGAGCAGATGGTGGGTTCAAACTGCTGACCTTTTGGTCAGCAGCCAAGCTCTTAACCATTGCACCACCAGGACTCCACTCTGTATCTAGCACTATATTATTCCTTCGTTATCTCATTTAACTTAATTCTTTTCCTTTAAGGTAGGAATTGATATTTTATAAATGAGGAAGCAAATGTTCGGAAGTATTAGATGATTTGTGCTGAGTGGTAGAACCAGGTCTTGGGATTCCAGGTTCACTGCTCTTTCCATTACACCATATTTCCTCTTCATACTAACAAAATCCTGAATTTTAGCTTTGTGCTAATAGCATCCTGTATGCAAGAATGGAAACTCTCTGTACAAGTTGATTGCTCTTAGCCTGCAGAGTAAAGAAATCCCATAACAACGAATACCATCCTAACAAAACCCCTTGCTAGGGTCCAGCTGATAACCTACTAGTTTAAAACAAAATTCAATATAATAAGCTATATCCTCATCCCAGCAGGAAGAGAGCTAATATTTGTGAGTGCTTCCCATGTGCTGTCGTTGAGTCGATTCTGACTCATAGCAACCCTATAGGACAGAGTAGAACTGCCCCATAGGGTTTCCAAGGCTGTAAATCTTTACGGAAGCAGACTTCACATCTTTCTTCCACAGAGCGGCTGGTGGGTTCAAACTGCTGACCTTTTTGGTTAGCAGCCTAGCACTTTAACCACTGTGCCACCAGGGCTCTTTGGCGGCATAGTGGTTAAGTGCTATACCTGCTAACCAAAAGGTCAGCGGTTTAAATCCACCAAGCGGTCCTTGGAAACTTGATGGGGCAGTTCTGCTCTGTCCTATAGGGTTGCTATGAGTCAGAATTGACTCGATGGCAATGGGTTTGGTTTTTTGGTCCCATGTACTAGGCACAGTACAAGGTACTTAGCTGATCTCATTTAATCCTTGCAAGAATCCCTAGGATATAAATATTTACTCTACTGTATAGATGAAGAGACTGAGTCTCAGAGAAACTAAGTGATTTGCCCAAAGCTACGAGCTACTATATCAGTCAGAATTGGTCAAATTATGCTGAAGTAACAAATAACTCCAAAAGTCTCTGTGGCTTAAAACAGCAAAGGCTTATTTCTTGCTCAAGCTACATGTCCATTCAAGGTCATCTGGGAGCTCTGCTCCATGTTGACTCTAATCCAGGCCCCTGATGGTATAGCTCCATCTCAACGGCCAGCGGTCAGTACAGCAGAGAGAAAGAGCGAGGTGAACCATGCACTGGCTCATGAATCTTCCACAGGGAAGTCACACCTGCCACTTTCCTTACATTTCATTGGCCAAAGCAAGTCACAGGGCCACATCTACCTTCAAGGGTGTGGGAAGTGCAATCTTCGCTAGGGTGAAGAACAGGGAACACTTGGTAAACGACACTCATGACTGTCCACTGCTAGTAATGGATAGAGCTGGAATTCAGATCGGGAAGTAGTACATGACTGCTGCCTCCTGGGCACATTTCATTTAACCTGAAGAAAGCATCTCTGTCTTCAAAAAGGGGAATTAGTATTGGATGGTTAACCAGATAGTTCGATTGGTTTCCATAGTAAAGTTAATTAGACAATCTAATAAATATCTTGCTTTTGGCATAAAAATGGAGAGGCATACAAAGTATTCATGACCCAATATAACCACTGCTTGGTTGTTACAGTGTGGATAATACTTCTTTCCCTAGCGCTAAGACTAAAGACACAAAGGACCTCAGACTGGCAAAGTGAGAACCTCCTACTGCCTAGATGAGCAGTGTTTTCTATTAAAGAATGTTGTGGCCAGGGCATCAGCTAAATGTTGACAAAAGTGGATAGAACAAGAAATGGCCCTTATCATTTTAGAGCTGGCATTGGCTCCTGACTTTCAACAGGTAAACACTCAAGAAATACTTTGTGGAAGTTTACCTAAATTTCTCGCTGGAAATTTGGAGCTTGAGACATCTTCAAACTTAGGGCCAATTATTAAGCATCAGAATTCCTGGGTGGCACAAATGCTTAAGTGCTGGACAACTAGCTGAAAGGTTGGGGGAGTTCAAGTCCACCCAAAGGTGCCTCGGAAGACAGGTCTGCTTCCAAAAGGTCACAGCCTTGAAAACCTTATGGAGCAGTTCTGCTGTGCACACACGGGGTTGCCATGAGTTGAAATCAATTTGAAGGCAACTAACAACAACAATACTAGGCATCAAGGAAAGGAATAAGAAGCCTGATGATACTCAAAGATGCTGGTTGTGTGTTCCCTTATGCCATACATGATGAGTCTAAAAGTTGCATTAGTTCAAATTTGTTTTAAACCAAACTAAAAGTACTGTGGAAATAGATGAAAAAATAAAATAAAATTCTACCTAGCTAAAAATAATCTCCACCTAGCTTTTTAAAAAAAAGGCACTTGGAATCATAATGTCAGTTTTTAAAAGATGATATGGTTAGTAAATAACTATCCTTCCTCTACAGGGTTGCTATGAGTCGGGGAATCGACTCCATGGCAATGGGTGTGGTTTGGTTTGGGCTATAAAAGTAGCTAATATTTTTTGAGTGCTTATTACACATAATTTACCATATGTATTATTTAATCTTCAAACAACCCTGTGAGGTAAATGCTAATCATTTTGTTGTCGTTACCTACCATCAAGTCAGGCCCCAATTCATGGTGACTCCATGTGCTACAGAGTAGAACCGGTCCGTAAAGTTTTCTTGGTTGTACAGCCAGTCCCTGACCTACAAACAAGTTCCATTCCTAAATCAGTCTTTAAGTCCAATTTGTACTTAAGTCAGAAAAGTTAGGTATGGCTTGTATCCAACGTCAAGAAGCCAAATGTTTGTCTTTGTATATAGTACATAGTGTACTTTTCTATGCATAAAAAAGTTAAAGAAACACTCCCAGATACACTAACACATCTTTAACTTAATAATAAAGTAATAATAATAATGTTTTGATGCGTGTCGAAAAGTAGCGCCAATTTGTAATTAAGAACCATTGTATGTACCTTGAAGTTTTAATATAATACGTTTTATGGGGGTTGGTTCAGAACTACGGGTTCTACGTAAGTCTGACATATGTAACCCAAGGAATGCCTATAACCTCTACAGAAGCAGATCACCAGGCCTTTTCTTCCACAGAGCTGCTGAGTGGGTTCAAACCGCCAACCACTCAGTTAACAGCTGACAGCAAACTACTTGGAACACCCAGGCTAATTGTTTTACAGATAGGGAAATGGAGGCTCAGAGAGGTTAAATAATTTGCCCAAGTTTCCACAGCTGGTAAGTGGCAGGACCAGAGTTCGATCTCACACAATGTGACTCCAGAGCCCGCATGTTTAACCATGCTTAAGTTTGCCAGATAAAATAAAGGATGTCCAGTTAAACTTGAATTTCAGATAAACAAATCCCATATATTGCATGGAACATATTTATACTGAAAATTTATTTGTTGTTTATTTGAAATTCAAATTTAAATGGGCATATTGTATTTTTATTTGCTTTTTTTTTTTTTTTTTAAAATCCGGCAACCCAAAGCCATGCTATTCTGCCTTCTATAAATTCAGATACTCAGATATGGAGGTTTCTTAAGATAAATGATAAATTATGTTAAGTCACATCCCCAAAGCTAGGGCAAACCCTCTTGGGTTCCTTCTTCTCTCCATTTATTGAAGGCTTGTTTGGTCCGGTGACAGTCTTCTTCCTGATATAGTGCAGCTAAGTGCAAGTGTTTCTCTTCCGATAAGAAAAGACTGTACTTATTTTGGCACATTCTGGCCTCCTGCCCACATTAGGCTCTCTCTCCAGTGGCCAGCTGTGTCCTACCTGGCACTCATTCTTATCCAACTTCCTTGCTGCAGGTATCTTTGCCTCATCCTAAGGGCTGCAGAGCTACATCCTTGAGTGGGTATTTCCTTTCATATAACAATGTTCACAGAAGGAAATGGAAAAGAATTAGCTGGTTAGAGCTTAGCAGACAAGGACCCTGAATATAAATTCTATGGTATAAAACATATAAATAGGCAAAATATATAAAAACCCATTGCTGTCTAGTCCATTCTGACTCAAAGCAACCCTAGAGAACAGAGTAGAACTACCCCATAGGGTTTCCAAGGCCCGCTTGGTGGACTTGAGCTGCCAACCTTTTGGTTAGCAGCCGTAGTTCTTAACCACGACGTCACCAGGGTTTCTGGCAAAATATATACCACCAAATAACTCTTGATTTTCTGTGTGTGTACTCTCCACTCTAATGTAGCTCTCCTGCAATGTACAACACGCACCTACCTACCTGGCTGCTTACTTTCAGCACCCAGATAACCTGAGCTGAAGAAATGGAAGCTGTTTTTGAAGGCCACCTAGAAGGAAAATGCATTGTCCCCCAGGTCACACGATGCATTAAAAGACAGATATAAAGGACTTTGGAATTAGTTGATCATTATTATCTGTTAATAATGTGGATAATTGAAAAGTGACTCTGTTTACAAGCCTAGATATTTATAGAATTACCTCTATAGTCAAGATTTTACAAACCTTTCACACAACGTGAATTTTTACGAACCTAGAATGTAAAAATAAGGATAGATAATATTTATTACACCACAAAATAACATTCTTTTATTACTGTGTGCCAGGCTCTATGAAGAGCACTTTGCATGTATTATCTCTTTTAATTTTTACCAGAACCCTAAGAACTTATGCACTATTACTAGTACCATATTGCAGATAAGAAAACTGAGCCTACAAGAGATTTAGCAATCTGCCCAAGGCTACAGCTGGTAATGGCAGAATCTGCATTTAAACAGATGTAGTCTTGCCCTTGGTGACTTGAACCCACTGTCCAGCTGCAGCACAAAAGAAAGGCCTGGCAATATGCTTCCATAAAGATTACAGCCAAGAAAACCCTATGGAGCAGTTCTACTCTGTAACATATGCGGTCACTGCTAGTCAAAATCGATTCTTGAGTCTTACTCTAGAGAACACACACTTAATTGCTGCACAATAATGCCTTCGTATCATAAGATCGGAGTCCTGGTGGCACAGTGGTTAAGAGCCTGGCTACTAACCAAAAGGTTGGCAGTTTGAATCCACCAGCCACTCCTTGGAAACCCTACAGGGCAGTTCTACTCTGAGCTGAAATCAACTCGATGGCAATGGATTTGGCTTGGTTTTGGTGTCATAAGATCAGTAGATATTGCTTCTGTGGTGAAGAAGCAGTTTTTTGAAAAATTTCCAATCTTCCACACTAAAGACATGAAGCATTCTTTTTGCTAAATAGCATAGAATACCTGGGAGGAGGAGGTAGGTGACAAACAGGCAAAATGGTAGGATTAAATGAAATGCTGTAAGACCGGTAACATAGCTCATACCACCTGCAGCTGACCACATGAGTTGGACATTACCTGAACTGGTCTGTGTCCTGTTCATCTACACAGTTACACTGACCACACACTTGGACATCACAGGAATGTCAAGTTGCCATAAAAGATTCTAAATGCTTGTGCCCATTTTCTGTGCTTAATCTCAAGGTGGACTGGTAACAAAAAATTCATGGACCAACCAGTCTGTAAACCACATTTTGAGTAGCACTAATATAGATCAGAGCAGCTCAGTGCATAATTAGTTAAAATATAGAAATATAACTTATGAATTAGATGTTTAGCACAGATATTTTATCTATCTATATAAACATACATGTTCCTAAAATATTTATTGAGAATCTAGGAGGGACCAATCACTGGGGAAGAACAGCATGTTTGGTAGAGGGTCAGCAAAAAAGAGGGAGCCCCTCAATGACATGGACTGACACAGTGGCTGCAACAATGAGCTCAGACATAGCGATGATTGTGAGGATGGTGGAGGACCAGGCAACATTTCATTTTGTTATACATAGGGTCACTAGAAGCAGCAGCCGACTTGACAGCACCTAACAACAACCACCATTATATGTCTAGGAGTTCTGGGAATATAGTAATGAACAAAATAGATCACGTCCCTGCCCTCCAGAAACTTACTTTCTAATTTAACCAATATTTTGATACTCAAAGATCCAGTCTGAAGCATTTGCTACTTAATAGTTTTGTGTAATTCATTTAATCCCTCCGAATAAATTTTCTTCTTTGGAAGAGGAGACTAAGAAATACTTACTTTAATGATGTTCTTGGCAGGATTAAATTAGATACTGTGGGATCATTTTTAAAACTGTAAAATCATATGCCAAGTCACATAATGACCATGTAACTGTCTCGTGGGTGGGGACGTAGCTTTCCTACCGCTATATCCTCTCGGCAATAAGCATAAGTACTTGGCAAGCAGCAAGCGCTCAGTTAAGTCTTGTTGAATAAATGTGTGTAAGGTCCTATTTGTGTGAGACACATTTTTGTTTAAAACATTGTACCCACTCTTCAAATCCTTAAAATCCACTGCACCAACAGGAACAATGCATTAGGTATATTACAGGGTATAACCCCATTGCCGTCAAGCCGATTCTGACTCATAGTGACCCTATATGACAGAGTAGAACTGCTTCATAGGGTTTCCAAGGAGTGCCTGGTGGATTCCAACTGCAGACCTTTTGGTTAGCAGCCATAGTTCTTAACCACTACGCCACCAGGGTTTCCCTTACAGGGCGTATCATGCGTAATCCTACTCTTGGGTTACAATTTGCTAAGAGTTCCAGCTCTAAAAATACATTTTCTAAACAGATGGAAGTCTCTTTTTATTGATTTGTGTCACAGTCTGAATGCTCCTTAAGGGCTTTTCCCATAAATTCACCCTAGCTGTAGCCATGCTGATCTTGTCAGTTCTAAGCACATCACGCTTTCTAGGATTACCTAGTAGCTGTCCAGCTGACTCCAACTCATGGCGACTCCATATGTATCAGAGTAGAACTGTGTTCCATAGGATTTTCGATGGTCGATTTTTTGGAAGTAAGACACCAGGCCTTTCTTTCAAGCACATCTGGGTGGGCCTGAACCTCCAAACTTATGGTTAGCAGCTGAGCACATTAGCTGTTTGCACCATCCAGGGACTCCTTTCGAGGATTACAAGCTAGTAAACTGAGCTGCAAAAGTACTCTAAGCTTGGGAAGCATTTGGAAGAAATTCTCAAGAAATAATAATACGAAAAAAATTGAATTCCATATCAGGAAAGTTTCTTTTAGGGTATAAAGATGTTCTCCTTGAGGATTAGCAATGGCACTATCAGGGTTAGATACGGGCATGAATGCTGTCTAGATTTCACAGAAGTGCTTAACTCAATCCAGTGGCTACTTGAGGGGCACTTCACATACATCAGGTGCAAGACTGGCATTGCAAGGGCCACTAACATAATTAAGACACAGTGACCTTCAAGGAGTGATACTTAATAATGAGACTAAAATGAATACACACAACATCAAACTACAAGGCAACAGGTGGGATTTCAAAGGAGAGGAAAATTAGAAAAGGATCCAAGTAGGAGCTGCAATATGAGATTGGCCTTGATGGATTTCAGGATATTTTGTGTCTGGTAAAAGGGGATGGAAGGCATTGTTCCAGGTACAGGGACAGCTTGGGCAAAAGAGCTGTCTCCTTTGTAAAAAAGGTGGTAGGAATTAGAGCAAGTAGTTCAATTTGGCTTCATAACTGGCTGTATGTATGTAAGAATATAGTGAAAGGTAAGGCTGAAAAGTGGTATGGGATTAAATAGTTTGTACTTAAATTTGACAGGGAACTACTGGTAAGTTTCTTAAATAGGATGGAGCCATGATCTAGCCACTGCTTTAGGAAGATGGTTCTGGCAGGACCAGGAGATGGATTGAAGGGAAAGCAACTAAGCAGGAGACCAAACAGGAGGCCACAGCAAAAGTCCAAAATTAGAGGTCATCAATACCCGACCTAGGATAGAAGTAATGAAGATAGAGAGGAGGGGGCAGATGGAAGAAAGAGGCTTTCTGAAGGAAGGATGGAGAGCTGTGTCCCTAGTCACATGTGGTCATTTAAATCTAAAATTTCCTTTTGAGCATCAGAGTGTAGATCAATTTATTAAATTCCATGCAGTAAACGCTACAGTCAATGAAATCCTAATTAAAATTACACACAATCAAAATTCAGCTCCTCAGTCATTATTAGTCACATTTCAAGCACTCAGTAGCCACATAAAACTACTGTATGGAACCATACAGGTAACGACAAATTTCCATCACAGCAGAATGTTTTATTGGAGAGAGCAGATCACTGCACTCTGGGGACCAACTGTCCACAGGGACAGAGAAGGACTAAAGGTGGCTGAGGTTTCACAACTGAGTGACTGAGAATGGTAGTGCCATGAACAGAAAAGGGGAAGGCAAGAGGATGGGAGCTAGATTTAGGAGGGAAGATGCTGTTTAGTTTTTGTCAAACACCCCCCCCCCAAAAAAACCCCAGTGCTGTCGAGTCAATTCGGACTCATAGTGACCCTACAGGACAGAGTAGAACTGCTCCATAGAGTTTCCAAGGAGCACCTGGAGGATTCGAACTACCAGCCCTTTGGTTAGCAGCCATAGCACTTAACCACTACGCCACCAGGGTTTCCTGTCAAGCACCAGGCAAGATAAATTGTCTACACAAATGCTCCGTGTCTATGCCGAAAAGAAAGGGTAGGTAAAGCAAAGTACCCTGTGGCCTGTCTCAAAGCTTTTAAAGGAACTCTCAACCTGGCCTGACTTATCTCCTCTGGGCCCAGTTTCTCACCAGCTTTTGCAGCCTCCTGAAGATTTTGGATGGGCAATCTGGTCCCACAACCTCTCCCAGACCAACGGCTCATATACACAGCGACAAGGGCCAGGGCCAAAGAGTTTTGTGGTTTCTTCAGCTTCTCAACGCCTTTTCCTCATGGATGTTTTACGCTTGAATTTCCCCTCCTCCAACCGCCTCACTCTCCCTTCCCCATGCTTGGTTCTTGGAAAGTCCCCCTTGCCCTTACATATTTGATTACTTCCTCTGGAATGATTTCTTCCCACAGGGATTACTAAGCCATTGACCCCACCACTTTTTTACTTGCCCTCTCTTCCCTTCTAGTTTAGATTCCAAAGTGCATCACAGTAACAACTCCCTTACATGTATACCCCTCTTCCTCTCACTGACTTTCATGTGCAAAAAGCGGCCCTGGTCAAGTCCAACTCTCCTCCTACCCCCAAGCAGCGGAATGTGGCTGAAGAAAAATCACAGTCTTACTGAGTGGCCTTATTTTAAATTTATGACCATGAATTTAAGGGGGCATTCGGCATTGTCCATTACACTTCTTTAGTCACTCTTGCACTCTTCAAGGGGATTATTCTTCACCTTCTTCTATCTCCTTAAATAGCCAACAGCCCCTACCCATGCATGGCTTTTGCACAAAGTAAAGAAAAGCACACAGAGCAGAGCCCAGTGAGGCAGCCAGTACCACCACTCCAGGTAGAGCAATTGGGAAACTTCCCCTTCCTCTGGGCTGATACGGCCCCACCAGAGGACACAGCTTGGTGAGCAGAGCAAGGCTGGATTTCAGCTCCCACCTTCCCCCTTCTGCTCTGTGGCAGCCCTGAGCAATGCCACCACCAAATATACTGCCTGCTTTACTTGCATCTGCACCCATATACTTTGCCTTCTCTCTTAAAACAGTATGTGAACACACTGCCCTTGCTCCTATCCAAGGCCAGGCTACCTGACCTCTGTGCCAGGCCCCACTGCTTCTCATCATCAACTTTACCTCTCTAAAGGATCATCCCAGCATACCAACATGAGGAAATATCCCCCATCTTAAAATACCCTTCCTTGATCCATAGCACCCCTCTGGCTACTGCCCCATTTCTCCTCCCTACAGCAAAGTTCCTCAAAAGCTGTTATTCTTTCTCTTCCTCCTCTTCCATTCTCTCCTTAACTCACTCTATTCAGACTCTCTCCTGTGGCTCCATTGAAACTCCTCTTCTCAAGGTCATCAGCAACCTTCATCAGGCCAAATCCAGTGTCCGAATTCTCAGCCCTCAATTTACTTATTTCTACAGTATCTGCTAAGATTGGTCATTCCCTCCTTCCTGAAACTATTCTCTTGCTTTCCAACACCCCACCCTCTTCTGGTGTTGCTCCCGCCTAACTTAACAGCTCCTTCTCCTTTTCTATTTAACCTTTATGTGTTGGAGTGCCTCAGGGCTGAGTCTTGGCCCTCTCTTCCAGCTACTCCACCTCCTCAGTGCAAAAGATTGGAGGTTTGAGTCTCTCCAGACACACCTGAGAAGGAAGTCGTGTCAATTTACTTCCAAAAACTCAGCCATTGAAGACCCTGTGGACACAGTTCTACTCTGACACGTATGGAGTCACGATGAGTCAGAATCAACTCCACGATAACTTTTTTAAGATTTTAAGAGCATCTATGTGCTGATGAATCCCAAATTTAAATCTCATATATTCAATTGTTTAGTCAGTATCTCTACTTGGTTCTATAATTGCCATCGAGTCAATTCCAACTCATAGCGACCCTATGCCCTGGCAGCACAGTGGTTATAAGGTTGGCAGTTCAAATCCACCAGCTGCTCCTTGGAAACCCCATGGGGCAGATCTACTCTGTTCTATAGGGTCGCTATGAGTCAGGATCGACTTGATGGCGGTGGGTTTTTTTTTTTTTAGTTTAGTGACTCTTTATAGGACAGAGTAGAACTACTCCATAGGGTTTCCAAGTCTGTAATCTTTACGGAAGCAGACTGCCACATCTTTCTCCTGCGGAGCGGCTGGTGAGTTCAAACCGCTGACCTTTCTTTTAGCAGCCGAGCACTTTAGCCACTGCAGCACCAGGGTTCCATTGGTTCTATAATAGGCATCTTAAATGCAACATGTGCAAAACAGAACTCTCAATTTCCTCACCCCAAGCTCCTTGTTGAGTCTTCCCTATTTAATTAAATGATACCACCATTAACCAAGTTATCCTGAATCTAAGAATTATCCATGATTTTTTGTTCCATCACACACTCTCCTCCAAATCCATTCAATTCAAAATGTATCTGAATATGCCCATCTCACCCCTTCCACTGCTACCATCCTCATCCAAGCAACTACCAATAGTTTCCTTACTGGCCTCCCTGGGTACATTTGTGTTTCCCTAGTTTACTATAAAAAAAAAAAAAAAAGATAGGAGAAGAATCGATGGATTTAAATCGTGGGGTTGGTGAAGAACACTGAATATACCATGGTCTGCCAAAAGAATGAACAAATCAATCTTGTAAGAAATACAACTCAAGTGATACTTAGAAGCGAGGATAGTTGAGACTTTGTCTTGCTTACTTTGGACATGTCCTCAGGAAAGACCAATCACTAAAAAAGGATATGTTTGGTAAAGTAGAAGATCACTGAAAATGAGGGAATAGCCTGAACAGTCAGCTCAAACACATCAAAGATCATGGAGCTGGTACAAGACCAGGCAATGTGTAGTGCTGTCATACATAAGGTCACCGGAGTCGACTGGATAGCAATTAGCAACAACAGTATTTATTCTCCACTCATTACCAAGAATAAAAAATGTGAATCAGATATGGTCACTTCCCTGCTCACCCTCCCATGGCTTCCTAGGTGCTCTTACCAACGGCCCATAAAGCTCTACAGGATCTGTTCTCTGGGAGTAACTATTACTACTCTCTGCCTGGCTGACTCTGCTCAGTGTTACTGCCTTCTGCTGTTCCTGCTACACGCCAGGCTTGTTCCCACCTCGGGGCTTATGGCTGATATTCTGAAAAGGCTGTATTAGGATTTTTCTAGGCTCATTCCTTTATATCATGCATGTGGACGCACTCAAAGGTCCCCCAAGAGAGGCAATATCTAACCAGATATATAGCCTCCCCATCCTCTGCTTTATTTTCCTTCACACCACTTATTACTACCTGAAGTTTTCCTTTACTTGCTAATTGTCTCCTCTCTCCCACTCCACTAGAATGCAAATTCCACGGGGGCGAGACCTTTGTTTTGTTTGCGGCTTTATTCCCTGCTCCTAGAATAGTGCCTAGTACATAATAGGTGCTCAATTAGTACTTGCCGAATGGGTGCGTTCCCTGCAAAGCTCGATTCTTCCTGAATTTCCGGACCCTTTCTCATTTCATTTCCCGCCTCATCCCCTTACTCCCACCCCGTCACAGCAAAGCCGCAACTCTCCACTCCTCTCCGGTAGTTCCCGGATCTCCCCACGTCCTTTCTGAGCGGCTCCTTTAAGTGGACTCCCGAACACCGCGCGAGGGGCGGGGCCGAATCCTCGCCGACGCCAACTCGGAGGGGAGGGGCGGGGCGGGGGCGGGGCCTGCGTGCTGCGTGCGTGCGCGTTCTGGAGGCGCCGCCGCCGCCGCTCCCGAGGCCGCCGCCGCCGTCGCCGCGCAGAGCCGGAGCAGGAACGGCGGCCGAGAGGAGGGAGGAGGAGGAGGAGGTGGTGGAGGAGGCGCTGGACCGGGGGGGTGAGTGAGGGGCGGGGAGCCTGAGCCGGCCCCAGAGGGAGCGAGGGGCGCGGGTCGGTCGAGCCGGGGCTGAGGCGGCTGATGGTCGCCGGTCAGTCCCCTGGCTTCCCCCTTCCTCCCCCGCGTCCCTCGGTGTCCGGGGCGGCGGCCCCGGGGGCCTGGCGGGCGGGAGGGGCCGGGGCTCGGGGAGGCCGCCGCCAGGGCCGGAGCCAACCACGCCCGCGGACCCAGCCGGTCGACTGTAGCTGGGCCTGCGGGAGACGGACGGGAGGGGCCCGGGCCGGGTGTGGGAGAGAAAGAGGACATTGTGTCCCCCACCCTCAACTCCCCGAGGTGTCATGGCACAAGCCCATTTCCCTCACCATCTCCCCGGACACAGTGCCCGCACCCCTCACTGCCTGAGAGATGTAGAAGGTTGGACATCGCTGCTTTTTTCCTCCCCTTGCATGTCCCCAGACTAGGGTCAGGTCTTCCTTAAAACCCAGTTCTCTCTTTGGGAGATACGCGCGGAGGAGGTCGGAGGGTTGGGTGAATTTTCTGTCCTTCCCGCTACTAGAAGAGGTGCGGGTAGAAAGGAGTGTTGCCCTGTCTGTGTACACTTCTGTGAGGGTTCAGGGTCTCCCTTACCTTCCGAGTGTCCTCGGTTTCCCCAGCGGGTAAGACTGACATCTCTATATTCCACTGCACCCCCCAGCCCCTTTCCCGCCCTCCTTCTCCCATCTTTTCCGTAGCATGCCATGTGTTCGCTTTTTCAGCTTTGCTTTTCTTAGGTCTCTGCTCCTTCCCTGGATTTTGTTAGGGAAGAGGTCACGGTGTGATTCCTGTTTTCCTTCAAACTGGGGCTGGTAGGAGTGTCACTTGCTCCTTTACTCAGGAAGTTAAGGACAGTGTCTTCAGCTGAATTGTGTCATTTACTGCTACAAGAAGAAGAAGAGGGAAAGAGCCTAAAAAATGGGATCTATTCACAGGGCTAAGAACCAGGGGACCCTTTGACCTGGTAGAAAAAGAAGTAGAGTTGAAATTTCTTTTGGGGAGGGAAGATCGTTTTGTCATTGCTTTGAAGGGAGGAGGATATAAGAAATGAAATAACAGGGCAGGAAGTTAGTGGGCCACAGGCATACAGGTGGCCACTGTATTCAGCTTTCTGGGTGGTGGATGGTGATTTTTTTTTTCTCTGTTTTTTATCAGGATAGAAGTAAAGTATCAGTTCTTAGTTTTAATGTGGGGCTGGTACCTTCAAAAGCATGCCGAAGGGTAGCCTCAGAAGAGATGCTGCTTGGAAACAGGATTTGGAAACTTTCTTTGGGTTTCCTGTCAGACTGTGTGGGGGCGGGTTTGCAAATGTGTAGTTTTTCTTTCCTTTTGAAGCAATTGATAACCTGCGATATTTTGACACAAGCACAAAATCAGGCCACAGGCTCTTTTCTGTCTCTGTTAATGCTTTCCCATAACACTTTTTATTTTGAAATTATATTTGTGTTGGTTGATACTCTTCTTAAATCTCCTGTTTCAGTGAATCTTGTTTTGTCAGTATTTTGAATTAGGTGTACTTCAAAAATAAGATTAGGTGTAAAGTGTTGAGAATCATACAGTGCCTGCCACGTGGTAGGCATTCTGTATTTGATGAATGAATTTAAGGATCACAAAGACGTGTCTCGGTATTATATATCTTCAGTCCTTTTGATAGGTAGTTTATATTAGCATGTTGCGTTTCACTTCCAGTACATGAAATAGTAGTTCTTAACCTTCTCTAGACCACTGACACCTTTGAGAATATGATAAAGCATATGAACTCTCTCTCCAGAAAAAAACCAATAGGCATATATGCACAAAATTTTGCATTTAGTTTCAGAGACCCTCTGAAGCCAACCATGGATCCCTGTCTTAAAAGTAAACTGAAATCTCTCAGTGTTATTCAGTTCCATATTAAAATTGTTCAGAAGCCTTTGTTCACTTTCTAAACTTTTTAGGAGGCTTTAAAAGTGACGTTGTCTACTCTTACAGACTAAACTTTGGGTCTTTGGAATGAGGTTTAAGAGTGATCATTATTACAGTTTTATGGGGAAAGCATTGTCATTAATAACTATTACCAGTCAGTTTTACACTAACACATTGATGACTTTCATGTGAAATAAGATTGTTCTAGTCTCTTTTGGCAGCTTAAAATCATAATCATGACCAACTTACTGATTTTTTTTGTACAAACTACTTCATAGCAATATGATCAGTGCTTGAAAATGTTCACAAATCAAACTATTTGTTTTTCCTATTCTCTTCCAAGCTTGTTCATCATACACGTTTTTCATGTAGTTAATGGTTGTCGTATCAGTATTCAGTATTAATTTCACAAGTACTTACTGAATGCTTACTATGTGAATAAAACAGCCCTTGTCATCATAGAAGTGTATATTCTAATCAGGAGAGCAGACCATAACCAAATCAGTATAGAACACATCAAGCAGTAAGTGCTATGAAGAAGAGTAAAGCAGGGTGAGGGGACAGAAACAGTGGCAGGGAACGGTAGCCAGGGAAGACCTGAGACTAGAGCAGAGACCTGAAGGAAATGAGGGATGTGTGCTGTCTTGGGAAGGAAGGTTACAGACTGTAAATGCAAGGACCCCTGAGTGTCCTTGGCCCTTTTGAAGTATAGCTAGGCTAGAGTGGTTGGAGGGCAGTAAACAAGAGGGAAAGTGAGAGGAGCTGAGCCAGAGAAGTGGCTGGGGCGATGGTCAGAACTTTGAGAAGTGGCTGGGGCGATGGTCAGAACTTTGCGTTTTATGTTGAATGAGATGGGAAACCTTTGGAAGGTTTTGAGTGGAAGAGACAGCTGCTGTGGCTTGAGTTTGTGAGCATCATTCTGGCTACTGTGTGGAAAATCAGTTTGGGGCTGGAGTATGGGTAGAAGCAGGAAGACCAGTTAAGAGATTAATAGTTCTCATGTTTAACACTTCACACTGGTTACAAAATAGCCCATCTTCCTGCTGTTTTTAGGTAGTTTTTGCCTCTCCTCCCCCCATTTAAAATAACAATGAAATGAATACTTTTGTATATGTAACGTTTTTTTTCTTTAGGAATATTTCTTTGGGATTGAGTTCCAGAAATGGGACTACTGGATTAAAGTATATGAATATGCTTGTCTTCCTGATGTATCTCTGAATTGCTTTCAAAGGGTAGCTTGTACCAGTTAAAGTGACAGCCACAGTTGTCGAGCATCTGTTTCATGGTAATGTCACTTGCCTTGGGTATTAATATTTTACACTTAAACGTAATTTGTATTATAAAAAGAAATCTTTTAGATTGTTAGCTTGAATTTTCAATAGCTCACATTTAGAGTTTATTGTGTTAGCCCACCTATCTCTTCAGCATATAACAACAGGGTACTAATTGTGGGGGATACAGAAATGAATAAAACGGGGTGTCTGCCCTCAGGGGGCTTTACATTCTGTTGTAATTTGTAATCTAATAGTTAAATAACACTAGATTTTGCCAATGTTTATTGTTACCCAAGAACTTAGTTAATATGTGGTTCATGATCATTTACATAAAATAGGCATTCCAGTCAGCCACCCAGTTTTTCATATCGATAATTTTTTTTCCTACAAAGAAACTTTTTAATGGTATTTGTAACTTGCTTAATTTCTGTTCTGCATGTCTCCTTGATGGCCTGTGTATTGTTTTTTGCAGTAAATTATGCAACTAATACTTAGGAATCTCACAGTCGAATTTTTAAGTTGTTGTAATTCTTCATAGTTATTCAGAACACAGGGCCTATTGTTACTGTTAAATAAGGTCAGCATTGCATCTCCGAAATTTTATTTATTTCAAAGGGGAGGATGATACCAGTCTGTTTTGATAGAAAATTACACCATTGTGAGGGCTTTACTCAGCATTTCTGGTTCTGAAATCTAGATGGCTTGATTTGGCATGAGCAGGGAGCTTCATCATCTATAAAGTGAGTGGGCTGAACTAATTGAGTTCCCTGAAAGAGCCTACCACTGTGTCTGGCATGTGTTAGGGACCCAGCACATGTTCATTGAATCTCATATAACCTCTAAGCTACCACTTCTAAAATTCTCTTACTTTAGATGTTCATTAAAAACAACTCATACAAAGTTGTATCTTAGTGTTGTAGTTTGAAATTGTGAACATGAACTTATTACCTCCTAATGTTCATTTTCAAATCAACCTTCAATTTAAAAAAGCTATGGCATATTTCCAAGTATTTTGTGGTCATTCCAGTGTCATATATTGCTGTATGACTTAATGCCAAATTCACCTTGTGGAAAAGATTAGTGTTAAACGTATTTAAGCTTTCACATGTTAATGAGACAGGTAAGGCATCATTTTTTTTTTTTCCTTTTTTAATGCATGAAATTTGGGAATTACAAGCAGTAGTTTTTATGTACTTTTCAGAAAGCTATTCATATACAAGTGTAATATTGGCCCATTCACATTTTGAATTTTTGCAGTAGTGCTTATGGGTTGAAGCCCTGGTGGCACAGTGGTTAAGAGCTCAGCTGCTAACCAAAAGGTGAGCAGTTCACATCCAGCAGCACTCCTTGGAAACCCTATGGGGCAGTTCTGCTCTGTCCTGTAGGGTTGCTGTCAGTCGGAATCGACTCAACAGGGACGAGTTTGGTTTGGTTCAGGCTATAGGTCTGCACCGAGTGATTCACACGCCTTGTCTCTGTCCCCTTGGCACACAGTTTTGAGATGACGGGCTAAGAGTGCAGTTTGTTTCAAAGTTAAGTGATCCGGATGAGTATTGAACCTATAAGCTTAGCTTTATTCATTATCATGATGTTCTGATCAACAGATATCTATGCCATGCTCTCATTTCCGCTTAAAAATAGGCCTTTTAGAGCTAGAAGATACACACACCCCAATAAAAAAGGAAATTGTGCATGATTATTAAGGTGGAGTTGAAACAGGAAAGAATGCTTTTGTAAGTGGCCTAAAAATAATCCTTTTAATATAATTTTTAAAAGTACATGATATATACATGGAAGATTAAATATGTTCTATGAAATTAACTTCAACCATTAAACAAGTAAATGGCTTGCTCCCCCCCCCCCACACCTTTTTTTTTAGCAGTAATAACATGCATAATAAATTTAGGTTAGGTAAATCTGAGAGAAAATTTCTTTATAAATCACTCCCATTTCCCCAGTGTTTCCTATGTCTAGCCTATTTCGTTCACATTGGTAGGGAGTAGTTCAAAATGTGGAATGGTAAGGTTAACCAAATGGTAAATTAAATATGTAATCCTATGTTTGGTTTCAGGTTATATTTAAGTTAGGCCATATTTCATAAGAATGGGAATATACTAAACTACACATTATAACTGATAAAAGACCATGGTTGGATTAATTAAAACTTGAAGCGCCTTCCTTTGAATTCTCAAGTATATACCTCAATAGTTTATAACATATTACTCATTCATGACTTTTTGGAATGCTGTGTTAAAACCATTTATTCTGGTTGTAAAAGTAATTTTGCTCAGGATAGAATTGTGATATAGCTATTGAGGACAAAACTGTAAGGTAAGAGAAACACAAAGAACTGAGTACAACTGTTCTTTGGACAAATCCCAAATGCAGTTTGTAAAATGTAAGTTAGTAGGAAATTCTCTCTTACTGTAGACTGAGCGTTTCAGACCTGTCAGATGTGTAATCCAGAGAGTAAATTTGTTCACTGTATTTTCTGTGATATTTTTAAATTCATCTATAAATAGGATCATTCTGTTCTAGACTAGTTGGCTGTATTATATAGAACATTAAGCAAGCAACCACTAACTTAATTATTTTAGCAGTTGAAATTAAACACTGATCTTTGAATTTTATGTAGTTTTTAATATCTAGTCTGAATGTATTGACACCTTTTGAACTACCTGTTAAATCCCATCTCCTGTTTGTGAAGATGTTGCATAATTTCATTACAAGGTTTCGGATTCAGTCAGTGAGCGAGAGTATTGCAGCAATCCATTATTAAGCTCCTGGGTAGACACTGAGATGTAAAGGTGTAGTTTCTGGTGTAAGGGATTTTATTCCAGTAATCGATTTTATCTTTGCCAGAGTCTGACATACGTTTTATAATTAAATGTTGTGTTTTCATAGTAGGGTAAAAATAGAATGATGTTCATTTTCTAAGTAAAATCAATGTGAATATTTAAAATTCTTGGTTGTTCTGCAGCTATTTCTGTGATTTTATTTTCTAACAGCGTTTTAGAATTAGAGCAAACTCTGTAGTTTCTCAGTTGTTTAGAATGTAGTAAAATAAACAGTGTTTGCTCTACTACCTATTTTACTTCAGTTTAAGATTTTTAATAAATTGTTTTTCTGCGTACATGCCACATTGTAGGGAAGTTGCTTCCCTGTTCAGTTAGCGATTTTAATTCTATGTTTAATATGAGATGTTTTTGTGTAGAACAGCTTGTTAATTTTGTTTTTTCCCCATGCTGATTGAAATCACCCCGCACCATTGAAGTTAACTGTCGCCCAGGATAGAAATGTGCATGTAGACAAAGTGCATTAACGTGCACTTTTAGTGAGTGTTGGTAGCACCACCTCCCCATGCCCATGCCCTAACTGCGTGGTGCTTATAAGGCAACAACAGTATATTTAGTTTGCAAAACACAGAATTTTTTTTTTTCTGGTTTTTCCATTTTGCATGTTTCCATTTGAGATTAATTGAACATTTATTTTTCTTAGTGGATGTATATAATAAAACAGTTCATTTAAGTGTGATGCTTTCTGTTGCAGTGTTGGCTAACTGTTAGATACTGAGCCTTGTGCAGTTCCGTGACTGCTGTAAGTTTCAGGTGACAGTCTTTGCACAGTCCAGAAGTAAATGTGAACGTAATAGAAGCTGGAAACGAAACAAGCCTGGTGTTCCCTTTGCACTGGGAAATGTACTTTCTACCCCAAGTGATATACTCTTGTTAGGTTCAGGATCATTTTCAGTGGTTATAACTGCTTAAACATTTTTTTTTTCCTCTGTTTCAGTAATTCATGTTCCATGTGGCAAATTTCAAAAATAACACAAGTGTAAAGAAGAAGTTGAAAATCACCCATAATCCCACCACCCAGAAATAATCACTACTAACATTTTAATGTACATTTTTCCATTTCTTTCCTTGCACGTACAGAGATTTTTTGTTTTTAGAAAGTCGGAATTTTATATACTGTTTTGACCTTACTTTTTCCTCTGAACAGGATGTTGGTCTCCTGGTGTGGGACTTTGAGGTTGATGCTTAGAGTATTACTAGTATTTTAAGTAACAGTGGGGCAGACATTCTTGTGCATTATCTTTGATTGCATCTCTTTTTGTTTGTTTGTTTTTTGTTTTTTGTTTTTCTTCCTTTAGGATAGATTGCCAGAAGTGGGATAACTGGATCAGAGGGTGGTTACCCTGTGTGTAAGAGTGTGTGTCTCACTGCACCTTCAATGGCATTGAGTAGGTCAGTTTTTAAAATCTTTGCAAATTTGATAGATACTTGTTAATGTTCTTGGGTGGTAATTGCAGATTCTTCATATTATTAATAGTCTGTAAAACCATCAAAGTGTATGATTAGTAGTTTGCAGTCGTCTTCTAAAATGTTGATTGGAATGAGTTTCTTTGAAAAATATTTTAGGTTAAAGCCATCTTTGGGACAAAAAAGACTGATTGATTGAAATTGCAATTTGCAAATTGCTTTTTTACTGGTGTGAAATAGAATTTTAGTGTTCTTTTACTAAAATGACAAAAATGAGAAAGCTTATTTTATAGTATCTAGTAAGGAGCCCTGTTGGCTCAGTGGTTAAGCGCTTGGCTCCTAACCAGAAGGTCAGTGGTTCAAATCCATTAGCCGCTCTGTGGGAGAAAGACCGTGGCATTCACCTTCCGTAAAGGTTACAGCCTTGGAAACTCTCTGAGGCAGTTCTACTCTGTCTTATAGGGTCACTGTGAGTTGGAGTCAACTTGATGGCAGTGGGTTTTTTTTTTTTTTAACAAGTAGAAATTCTATATAAGTGTAAATTATTTTAGAAAGATGGGGGTAGTCACATGGTTCTAACATAAAATAATAATAATTGCAGTTAGGTCATCTACATTCCAGTCCTTGCTTTGCCACTTACTAAATGCATGATTTAAGGCAGCTTACTAAGTATGTGATTTGATGTTTCTGAACCTTGGCTTTCTCATCTTTAAAAGAAGAAGAATAATACCTACTTCATAAGATTGTTGAGATGATTAAAAATAATATATAAGACTGTGTGGCACATAGTAGATATTTAATAAAAGCTAGCTATTGTTAAACTTCTTCTGCCAGCCTCTGGAAGGCAAAAAATAATGTCATTTTTGTGTCCTTGTTTGCGTGAATAAATGCAGAGATGCAAAATGGCTGTGAGCAGTGGTAGTAGAGGGAAGTGGTAGACGTTCTTTGGGGTAGGAATACTGAGCACAGATAGAAAGTTTAGGAGATTGATTTGACAGTAGCCCAGGCTTGTATGTCCTGGTGGCCCAGTGGTTAAGAGCTCGGCTGCTTACCAAAAGGTCATAGTTCGAATCCACTAGTCACCTCTTGGAAACCCTGTAGGGCAGTTCTGCTCTGTCCTGTAGGGTCGCTATAAGTCAGAATTGACTTGATGGCAACGGGTTTGGTTTTGGTTTTTCGGCTTGTGTAGTTAAAAAAAAATGGAGATAAGGCCATAAAGATTGGGGCCAAACCAAAAAAACGCAAGGAGCACCTGGTGGATTAGAGCTGCCGAGCTTTTGGTTAGCAGCCGTAGCTGTTAACCACTATACCAACTTTGAGAGAAGATAGGAATCATTTCATTTTGATTATTGTTAACTTGTTCTAAAAAACGAAGGATAAAAGATTCTTATCATTTAACCAGTGAAAAGATATCTTTATGCTATTTTTTGGCATATGCATAGACTCCTGCAGAAATGTATTTTTGCATTTTGAGTTCTTAGTTAACAGGAGTTCCTCACTTTTAGACATGGTATTTCTGGAGGTATTATCTTTATATTCTTTACTGCAGGGTAAAATTCTTCGGCATGCGGTCTTCCCAGCATACGTGAATGCTAGTGGATTTTAAAAACATTAGTTGAGAGGTATAGATTTTTTATTAAGCAGCTTAGAATGTTGAGGGCAGTAAAATATGGAATAACAAAAAGTAGGTAATTGAGTATATGATTTTAGAAAAATTACTTTTAGTATTCCTCTTCCTTGCCTCTTAATTTTTCTGATTTTAAAAAAAAAGGTTTGCAGATGTCATTCTTAAGTCATTTTTGGTTCTACTCTACTTGTGCTTTCCACTTGGCTGAAATAGATAAACAAGTTACCCTGAAGATTGAAATTAATATTTCTTTTCAATTTACAAGTAAACTCACATGAGCTATGAATTATCTGCTTGCTGTCTTCTTTTAATATTGCCATTTCAGAAAAGAAGCAACCCTGAATTAAAAAAAATAAATAAATACAGGCTTGTGATACTTGCCAGGTGTTTGCATTTTTTAAACCGTTGAGCTGTCATACCTTTCTTAATGTTTGCTTTAGTTTTCAAGTATTTCTTAAACTCAGAAACGAAAACCTTATTATTATTTTTAGTCAAATCTCTTCACTTTAAAAGCATCCTTAAAAATTTTTTTTTTAATTTTTATTGTGCTTTAAGTGAAAGTTTACAAATCAAGTCAGTCTTTCATATAAAAATTTATACATACCTTGCTGTATCCTCCTGGAAACCCTGGTGGCGTAGTGGTTAAGTGCTATGGCTGCTAACCAAAAGGTCGGCAGTTCGAATCCACCAGGCACTCCTCGCAGACTCTATGGGGCAGTTCTATTGTGTCCTGCAGGATCGCTGTGAGTTGGAATCGAATCGACGGCACTGGGTTTTTTTTTTGGAATATCCTCCTAGTTGCTCTCCCCCTAATGAGACAGCAGAGTCCTTCACTCTATTTTCATGTCCATTCGCCCAGCTTCTGACCTCCTCTGCCTTCTCATTTTCCCTCCAGACAGGAGTTGCCCACATAGTCTCACGTGTCTACTTGATCCAAGAAGCTCACTCTTCACCAGTATCATTTTCTGTCCCATAGTCCAATCCAATCCCTGTCTAAACAGTTGGCTTTGGGAATGGTTCCTGTCTTGGGCTAACAGAAGGTCTGGTGACCGTGACCTCCGGGGCCCTTCTAATCTCAGTCAGACCATTAAGTCTGGTCTTTTCCGAGAATTTGGGGCCTGCATCCCACTGCTTTCCTGCTCCCTCAGGTTCTCTGTTGTGTTCCCGTCAGGGCACTCATCGGTTGTAGCGGGCACCATCTAGTTCTTCTGGTCTCAGACTGATGCAGTCTCTGGTTTATGTGGCCCTTACTGTTTCTTGGGCACCTAATTACCTTGTGTCTTTGGTGTTCTTCATTCTCCTTTGCTCCAGGTGGGTTGGAAAATATTTTTAAATTAAAAAGCAAATATTGCATATAGTATTGGGAATTGTGTGTGTTACTTTTTACAAATACTGTTTTTCTTATG
The DNA here is from genome assembly GCF_024166365.1 of Elephas maximus indicus. Lineage (NCBI taxonomy): Eukaryota > Metazoa > Chordata > Mammalia > Proboscidea > Elephantidae > Elephas > Elephas maximus. The sequence goes on along the minus strand of NC_064821.1, from coordinate 169,259,766 downwards.
TGAAACTGCAAAAGCCTGGATTTGGTCAACTGAATATTTCATTTACTAAAGGAACGTTAGATATATGAAACAGTGCTTTAATGTTGCAAGCTATAGATTCCAATTGAGTCTATTTTGAATTGGTTTGAGGAGGATATTTCTGCCTGTTTGTCAACAAATATCAGAACTACACTATTTTTCCTACCCTCCCGCATCCATCAGGCAAACCATAGCTGAGAGAACAGATTCTTCCTTCAGTGGGCTTTCCCTGGTTTGAGCCATTCTGGGACTGTCAGTATGATGGCAGCTACAGCCTTTCCAGTCAGCATGTCTTACATTCTTAGAAACCTACTTGCATCTTGGCAGGAAAAATCAATTATAAGATTGACTAGCTAGCAGCTCATGGTATGCTATTGTAAGACAATTCATTAAATTTTTACATGAGGGGACATTGTGAAGTGTGTGAAGACTAAATAGACTTATATCCTCTTATCCTGAAGGATTAAAATTAAAAGAAAATGCAGCCCAGTGATTGAATAGAATATTGTGTACATTTTTCTTATTCTCTTTATCAAAAGAACATCTTTTCTCATTCTATTCAAATCAGCAGTTATGAATGCTAGATTTAAGTTCTTGACTAAGAAATCAGAGTCCTTTCCAAAAATAATATTAAACAGTTGGATTTGTTATCCAACAAATACTTACTGAGTGATTATTAAGTGCCTGGTGCTATTCTAGGAATGGGAGATACAGCAGTGAACAAGACCTGCTGTCATGGAGCTTTTTAGGTTAGTGGAAGGTTGGTGGTAGTGGTGGAGAGAGACAGTACTCAAATAAATGAGCAAGGTGATCTTGGAGGTCACAAATACCATCAAGAAACTACAGAATGAAATGATTGGGTGGAAGGGTTTAGATTGAATATCCACCAGGAAAAGCTCCCTGAGATGGCAATATTTAATCTGAGACCTGAATGACAAAAAGCATGAAGATCTGCAAGAGTGAGCCAGGCAGAGGCCCTGATTGTGCAAAGGCTCTAAAGTGAGAAGCAGCTAGTTGTGTTTGAGGAATAACAAGGCCATTGTAGTAAGCTGGGAAGAGACTAGTAGACGATATCAGAGAGGCTGGCGGGGAACAGATCACATAGGTCCATGGTGAAGGGTTTGGATTTTGTTCTTAAAATACAAAGGGAAGACACTGGATGTCATTTACCTCTCTTTATGGTCAAACTTATGAGTCACAGTCGACTCGACAGCAGTGGGTATGTGTAGCTTTTGAATCTGAAGATGGTTTTACTAATGATACTGGCTTAAAACAAATCTTAGGGTAACCAGTAATTTCTCTAGCCATACAAAAGCATTAACTTATAGTACATACACTGTTTCTCCCGGGGGTCTGCAGAGATAGGAATGAATTTTTAGTATTGCAGAAAGCCGAATGAAAATTGTATATTTGCTCTCAATAGATTTATACGGGCTAAATGTTGTGTCTCTTTGCTTTGACTGGTAATTATATTGACTCAAGTCTTTGGGGCAAATTACCACAAATCGTTGTCGTAAATTATAACGATCTACAGCGGTTAATGAAATAAAATATTGTGCTTGCACCTTAAGAACCTAGCTTTGAGTCTGACTAATTTTTAAGTCTTTGACAATTTGAGAATTCTGATTAGCCATTACTTATCTGATTAATAAAATATCAATGGAGTTGGTAGACAAAATCTTCAAAGACATGGGGTCCATGGGAAATAAAGGATTTTTCACAGTAACATCAGGAACCACCGATATGTGTCCTAATCTCTGTGGGGTGAAGGGAACTAATATGTTTTTTGACGGTAGATCTTCTATACCTCATTTAATCTGCACAACAAATCTATGAAATAGATGTTGTTACTGTTGATTTTTTACAGATGATGAAACTCAAAATAATGATATAATTTCTGGAAAGTCACACAGCTCTAATGATAGAAAATCAGATTGGTAGTAAACTTCCAAAAGAAGAGACTGCCACAGTCCATAGCACAAAATAAGTGATGGATAAGTGTTTGTATCTTGCTTACACGTAAACATGAAGAATGAGTCAGTGAGTGACAGACAGAAGACTGCCTCTGCCCTGAAATCCTTTCCTCAGTGTACCACACTGTTTTGAGTTTTCCTTTCCATTTCTTAATGAGTCTAGAAAATTTCCTCAGAAATAGTTAAGTGACTTAAACTGCTCTACTGTTGTACCCTGCTGGTCTCCATTCTTATCTTTTTTTTCTCTGCAGATCCTTCCCAGCTGTCACTAATGAGGTTTAAGTTACTCAAAACACACAATAAAAATCCTGAGGAGGGAAATACATACCAGAACCTTGGAAAGTGTAATTTTCTCTTAGATTTTGTTAACTGTCTGAATAATCTGTAGTTTTCAGCTTTAAAAAAAAAAGAAAAGAAAATTGCTTTAGACCCTCCTAGTACTCAGATTCAAGATGTCATCTTCTTTTTGTTCTGTTTATAAAAACAAACAAATGAACAAGCCTATTGCCCTTGAGTCAATTCTGACTCATCATAGCAACTCTATAGGACAGAGTAGAACTGCCCCGTAGGGTTTCCAAGGAGCACCTGCTGGATTCAAACTGCCAACCTTTTGATTAGCCGTAGCTCTCAACCACTATGCCACCAGGGTTTCCGTTCCATTTATATCTCTTAATTATTTTTTTAACCTTTTTAAAATTTACTATCGTATCCTGAAATGAAGGGCCTGGTGATCAACTTACAGAAAATCAGCTGTTGAAAACGCTATGGAGCACAATTCTACCCTGACATACATGGGGTCACCATGTCAGGGTCCCCTGGACAGCAACTGGTGGTGGTGTCCTAATGGGGTGGCAGAATTAACAGGAGTTGAAGTGCTTAGCCCCTTTGTAGCCAACATTAGTTGTCAGCGTGATCTCCGACTGTTTCAGTGTTGTGTCTGCAGCATTTGTTTGTGTCTTCTATTAGTATATCACAGAGAATGAACTGATAACTCTGGGACGTTTAATGGTAGTTGCTGTAAAGTGTTGTCAAGGCAATTTCAGCCCATAGCAGTCCCATGTGACAGAGTCGAACTGCCCCATAGGGTAGGTCACGAGGTCTTCACAGGATCAGATCGCCAGATCTTTCCCCTGTGTAGCTGTTGGGTGGGTTTGAACCACCAGCCTTTCAGTTAGCAGTCAAGTGCTTAACCGTTGTGCCACCAGGGCTCATTTAATGGTTGGTGGGATTTAAAAGAAACACATAATGAGAGAAGTTTTTTTTTTTCTTCCCCCAACTATGTCAATAAAAAAAAAAAAATACCTGGGCATAATATTAGTATGAGAGCTTTACCTTTCATAATTATAAAGTTTCTAACCGTTCAAATAAATTAATATCTTAACATTTAAATTTGGAATTCTTTTAAATACCTAATAGGAGTGGATACCTACAGAATGAAAGTAGATGAAGATAATCAAGAGATTAAAAGAAATTATATTAGAGGAGGTTGAGAAAGGAAAGAAGTTATGATATAGGGTTTACCATGGGAGGTGGATTACACATAGAGGTCGCTGTGCTGGACTGTGGGAAAGAAATTTCTTTTCACAAAAGAGAAATGGAATTGATGAAATGAGGGCTATATGGAGGTAAATTTATGTTGAACCAGGTAGAACTCTTTGAATTAGATATGGCAGCCTACAGGAGCCTTCAGAAAGGATATGTTAAATCTGTCACTGTTTGTGGAGTATAATCACTACTTCATGAATTATGGCATCTGTCTTGCTGGTTTGAGTTAGAAGTAGAAAAAACCTGCATAGAATGAAGAGGGTTGTTTTTGTGAAGAAAGAACATTTTTAAGTTTGTTTCTAGTTGTCTGAGACTAAAATTATAATATAATTATAATATACAGCATCTATAAAAGATAACTGTTATATGATATTTTGGTTCTGGATATCCTCAAAGTGCTTTTTTTTTTCTTCTTTCTACATTTGTATATGACAACTTTTAAACTATACTATCCTGCTGTTCTCCATTTTAATCATACAGTCATTTTGGTAATAGCATATATAACCCTCTGGTATGAGTTGTCATGCCTCAGAAAATTGTTTTGTGTATAAAGTATAAGCATCAATTTGCCCAATAGATATGTATCTAAAAGATGTGGGTGTGGAGTTTTTTTAATTTAATTGTTTAAGAATATTAGATTAATTTAAAAAAATCTTTGAGTAAGGGCTTTTGGAAGGTGAATCTTATAATAATCAGACCTACCTTTATTTATTTGTAAATTTAGATTTCAGATATTAGGCTATTTTGGTTGTTTCTTTTGCATCGAAATTATAAGTCTGGGACTTTGATATCTCAAAATTAGCCAAATAGGTAGTTCTCTTAAAAAAAAAAAGTTTGTGCCATTCGAATATTCTGTTTCACACTTATGACAAATTTCATTTGCAAAAGATCCCTTTGAATTTTAAATAAATGTCTAGTAACTTCTGACTAGTATTTCACTCAAATGTCATATCTTTTACCTTGGAATATGACAGCATTATAATTCAAGAACCAACCAGAACTGGCAGTTGAAACCATGGGTAGTCGGGCTTTAGATGATGTCATCATCCTTTTATTCCCATTATACTTTAGACTGGGACTGCTGTCATCAATAGAACAAGCCTGAGATGGTGTGACCACTCAGTCCCATCTGCTAACGTGTGTATGGAGGCAAGAGTACGCTTTAGAAGCTGGGTATAAAGAATCATCGCTTTGTGATGTTCTTAGCCGACTGCTTTGGCTCAAGTGTGTGGGCTGTGTGTGTGTTACAGTGGCTTGTCACAGCTTTGACCTTTTCCAACCATAGCATGTCTTTTAATATCATGTGTGTGTTGACATATTGAAGATGGACATCTGAAGTTTTTAATAGGGCAAAGAAAATGCCCTTTAATCATCAAAATTTAATAGTGATTTTCTAATCCAGTATTTTCAAATGAGAGTGAGCCCTCTAAATGAAAGACCAACTATCTCCTCTTACCCTCTGATTAATTTTCTCAATATAACAAACTTTAGTCCTATAATCCAGTGGCTTTTGGAAAGTCAATCATATATTTGCTTTTATCTGTACTATTTTTAAAAAGTTCTCTGTTAAGGGAAAAAAACTGATTACCAATGCTTATATGGTATATTTCAGTTCTTATTTTTACAGAATAAATCTAGTCATATGGAGAATATGTGCTAAAAGGGAGCACAACAGAAGGACCTAAATTGTTATTTCTAAATTGTCGGATTACAGGTAGTTTTTATTTTCATCTTTACATTTTTTCCCCTTGAATTTCATATATTGTTTATATATTTTATAATCAGAATGTAAAGGTTCTAAAGTGAATTCATTATAGAATATGAAGTTAAATTTAATAAAACTTTTAAAGATGAGGATTCTTAACGGGTAAAATGAGTTAAAACCTGAAAACCAAACCCGTTTTTGTGGAGTCAATTCTGATTCATACCAACCTTATGGGACAGTGTAGAACTGCCCCATAGGGTTTCCAAGGCTGTAATTTTTATGGAGGAGCCCTGGTGGTGCCCTGGAATCTACCAGCCCCTCCTTGGAAACCCTCTGGGGCAGTTCTGCTCTGTCCTGTAGGGTTGCTGGGAGTGGAAATTCAGTCCATGGCAACGGGTTCGGGTTTTTGGTTTATTTTGACTGTGTAGTGTAGTCCCCGTTAGTTAAGTGGGGTGATTAGCTATGTACTTAGGTAGTTTCGTAATTTATGTATACAATAATTCTCTGGCATTGGAGGCTTAATGTTTTGGACTCAAAGTATGTAACATGGGAAATGTGTAACCTGATGTAAGCATAATTTTGAATCCTGCATATTTCAAGGCTAAAGTGCCAAACGAGTCTCTTAACTAGTGAATTGAGCGTAGCTGACAACACCACAGTTACTATTACTCAACAGTGACTTTTGTTCTCTTGTTTAGTTTTCATTATGGGATTAAAAACTTTGCTTCTTTGGGAATAATGGGGCCCAGACAAAGCCAGTGGTTAACGCTGAGTTTTGCAGCTTAAGTAAACTCATGGTATTCTGCAACACTATGGTGATGAAGCACAAGTTTATTTTAGTGACAGAATTTATGAAAATTGTTTATTTCTTTTCTGTTCTTCATAATTCCTTGTGTCCAGTAGAGATAATGAACAATAGCATTATTTGATTGTGAAAAAATTTGAATCTTCAAGCTCATTAAAAGAAAGGGAGGAGTTTAGGGGGTATTCCCATATTTCTGGACTCTTACATTATTTTTATTCTTATCACTTCAGTGCATACTTCTAGTATAATTTCTGAAACCAGATTAAAATGTAGTTACCTGTCTGGATTTCACGTTTCCATGAGGTGTTATGTTAATACAAGTGTGCCTCATTTAATAAAACCCACCCCTGTGGTTCTCAAAACATACATGAAAATATAGATTCCCTAACCCTACCTATAGAAATACTGACTTATTAGGTCTGGAGTAGGGCCAAAGAATCTGTATTTTACTGTTCCATGTGCTCCCCAGATGATTTTGATGCAATCTTTTAAGATTTTCATTCTGCCTGCATTTTCACTTTTAGCATTCCATTTTAAAAATTGTAATTTTAAAGCCTTTTTTTTTTTAGGAGTGAAGAACTTAATTTATATTTAATAAATGAAAGTTAATGTTAAGGTATGTCTAACTTTTCATTGCATATCCCTTTTTACCTTTTTAATTAGTTAAATGTGTATGTATTATTTATTCAAACCCAAGTAATAGCAAGTTCATTGTAGAAAAAAAATGAGAAAATACCAATGAGCCAGTGTTTCTCAACCTTTTATCAGTACCGCACCGCCCACAGAGCTTCTTTAGACATTTTTTTCCCAATTGCTCCCTTCCTGAAATTTTAATATCACAGATATACTACATATTTGTATCTGTTCTTTGTACTTTTTTTAAGAGTAAGATTTTTTCTTTTACCCCTCAAGAGCCAGTTTTTACCCATTTGGGGTAGGGAGCGATATTGCCCCTATCAAGAATGCATGAATTCTACCTCCCAGACTGTTGACATTTTGCTGTACGTCCTCCCCAGTGGTCCTCAATGCCTAAATTTTTTTTTTTAATTAAAATGAGATCTATACATAATATTTCATGCTCCCTTTTTTTCTTGTCACGAGCTTTCCATGACAAATGAATGTATTTTAATAGTATCATATCTAATGGGTAAATACTGTGTATGCGTATTATTCCATTGTATGAATTTGCCATCATTTATTTAAAATGATTCCGTATAATTCCCAGTTTTTTAATACAAGAGCTGCCATGAACATCATCGTAGCTAAATTTTTTTCATACATTTTCCATGCATCCTAGGATAAATTGTAAAGAGTAGAATTACTTTATGCTGTGCATTATTATATTTTTTGACATGTATAACTTAGAAAGTCCCTTTCCCCAAGAATCCCAGTAACCCAGTGTCCTCAAGTTGATTCCGACTCATAGCGACCCTATAGGATGGAGTAGAACTGCCCCATAGAGTTTCCAAGGAGCACCTGGCGGATTCGAACTGCCGACCCTTTGGTTAGCAGCCGTAGCACTTACCACTATGCCACCAGGGTAATGACCACAGTTAATTTGAATATTTGCCCAGCTTTTTCCTGTGCATATTCTGACACAGATTTAGATACCTGTAATCTGTCTTTTAAAAAGAGGAGTAGATCGTATCCTAGTAGTGAAATAGCTTCTTTGCCTAAGGTATTTTAGTCATCTTATTGGTGAAGTGGTTAAGAGCTCAGGCTGCTAACCAAAAGGTCGGTAGCTCAAATCCACGAGCTGCTCCATGGAAACGTTATGGGGCAGTTCTACTCTACCCTTATAGGGTTGCTATGAGTTGGAATTGACTTGATGGCACACGACAACAGCAACATATATAATTCTACCTTATTCTTTTTATTAATATCCCAGTGTCTTGCTGTACAGTAATTTTTCTGTTCTGTTGAAGGACCTTTTGTTTCCTGCTTTTTTTTGCATTCATCTTTGTTTGCTTGTCTTTCTGTATCATAAATTCTCATTAATGGAATTGGTGGGTTGTTTAAAGAAGTGGAGATATGTTACATGTTTGACCCTTTGTAACCTTTCTATTCTGTTTCATGCCTTTGTTTACCTACTCTGGTGTTGGTACCAGATTTTAATTACTGTAGCTTTGTAGTGTTTTACTTTTATATCTGGAAATATAAAATATTAAGTAGGCAGGTGTGCCCATAGATTTTTCAGATTACAAGTTACAGTGTAAATTTTGGCTAGATTTTTTAAAAAGACAGCAGTATGTATTTTAAGTAGACTTAGAATAATAAAGATTTTTGAGGAGCTACAATTTTAGGTTTGAGAACTTGTAATGTCTGGCAGTAATTCAGAGCTCTAAAAGCACCTCTAAGTTGAACAGTGAACAAACAAGCTGTTGCTCTATGAGTTTTTGGGGAATATTTGAGACCACAACATTCCTGTCAAATATGCCTTTTAATCTTTGGTTTGTTGATCAAAGTATCTTGAACATATATTCCCTGCTACCAAATTTCTGTTCCTTTTTAAAGGGTTTGCATTTTCTTTTTCCCTTTTTTTTTTTTAAACATTTCTGGTAATCCTGTACTTATTTTTAGGTATCTCATATGTTGTTTCTGCTTATTTTTATAGAGTTGCTTCAGTTATGTTTTGTCTTCAGAGTTCATATATTTTGCTGAGGTTTAGAGTCTAATAAAAATTCAAACTGTATCAGAATAGATTTTATATTAGGTAGTGCTTTTATGAATTAGCAGTTGACTTCTGTAAGATATTTATTAGTTTTTTGGGGGGGGGCTGGATTCAAGCAGATTTCTTCATGGGAAACCACTAAAAATTACAAAGGAATTATCCTTTGTTTTTCAAAGTAGAAATGTTGTCAGTGGACTTTAATAATTTAAAAAAAAAAAACACTAATTTTTTTCTAAGGCAGTTTCTCCTTTAAATTTAAATGTAGCTACTTACAACGTTACTGAAATCTTTAAACATTGATTCTGACCCTCTTAGTAACTATAATACCGTCTTTGAGCTAATTTTCTTTTTTTGAACATACTCTCAAGTGGGATTTCAAATGGTCTTAGTGTTCTGGAGGAGTTAGTTTACCTGTGTAACAAGAAGTTTTCTCCCAGAGAGCACCGCCCTCACTATTAGGAAGGCTAATAATAATACATATCATAAATGGCATTCAGTACCCACGATGAGCCAGGCAGTTCAGGCGGGACCTTTTCTCTAAGGGTAGCCTCTATTGGAGTTGAATTGTTAGCACAGCTTGCTTAGGCTCATTGCAGAGACTCACCTTGCTTTGGGGTCATGGTTCTTCATCTAGGGAAACTGCTCTCCCTCATGGTGAAGAAGCAGTCTCTCGTCTTTTGTGGTGCTGGTGTGTTTAACACTTATGACTGTTCCTAACTTATTTAAGAATGCATAGTGTATTTATAGAAATTAACATCTCAAATGCGATTTTGTCTATTGAGGTTTACCACGTAACTGGGTTGGAGACTTTACTCTTGGGCAGAAAATTTAACTTGAATACTTAACCCAACCCAGTACCGTTGAGTCAATTCAGACTCATAGCGACCCTATAGGACAGAGTAGAACTGGCCCATAGAGATTCCAAGGAGCGCCTGGCGGATTCGAACTGCCGACCTGAATACTTAGTGACTGTACATAAAGCTACGTTCTTTATCTTAGCATGACACCAGCAAACAGATGACACCTGTCCTGGAACATGAACTCACTGTGACTTAAGACCTTTGACCAAGCCTGTGGGGTCCCTTGGGTACTGCCTTACCCCCATTGCCTACATCTTTGTTTTCTGAGACCCGGAGCCATATGAAAACTTCAGGTGCACTTAAGTAAATAACCAAATAGTCTATATGAAACGGATATTTGATTTTACCTAGATGTGAGATCATTATAAATGATTACAAAAACTAGGCATGTGTGATAGACGTTTATGTTTTATAAAACTTTCAGAATATTTCTATTTTATTATTTCTCATTATTTAAAATATTTTCCCCTCACACTAAGTAGTATGATAAATTAGTACCACTAAGACTTTAATTAGTAATAGCCATCTGGTGAAAAGAATTCTTTAATAGATTTGTTAGAATATACATTTCCACTGCACATAGAAGTTGGGGGATTTTATTTTTATGTTTTATGTTCTGACAAAAAGTAATCTTTTCAGGAAAGCATTAAGTAATTTTTAATAGCCGTTTATAATTTTTTTCCTATCCAAAGTATTATTAAACTAATTCTTGAGTATCACCTTGTTTTTAAAAAATCATTATTTTTAATTAAACAAGTAATACATTATAAAAAGAATAAGATAATGCAAAAAAACAGGTTTTTAGTTTGTTATGTATCCTTATAGACATTTTCTGTATAAATACATATACATGCATGCATATATAGAATTATTTAGTTTTTCATACTTTTTTTGGTTGAGTTTCAGATATAGAAGATGTATGAAGGCTAGCAGTGTTCTTTACTAACATGCTGTAGTAATAAATAAACATTTCATTCTTCAAAGACAAGTTTTGTTGGGTTCTACATTACTACGCTTCTCTCCAAGCTCCACCCCTGTTCTTTTAATCACCATTCTTCTTGAAAGGAGTGATGTATAGTGTGATAGGTCTTAACCCTGGCTTGAATTGAGACCCACCACACTATACTTGGTGGAGCTCCACGCTGTACTTGAGGAGTTGAGAAATATGTCCACGTCCTGGTTCTACCATCCAGAGACTCTTATTTAATTGATCATGATGAGGCAAGGCATGTGGGAGGAAAACATGCTTTATCTTAGCCTTGCATATAGAAGCTTGCCTGAGCGTCTGAGTTCAGTATGGTCTGAGGAGAGACAATGGTGGAATCCGAGGGGGCGTCATCCCCAGTTTCCTGCCTTCAAGAAAGAAGGTAGATTTGTAGGCTTAGGTTTTGGTAATCCCTCAGGTTCTATAAAGAATGTACCATTATAACTTCCTCATTTGTTCCAGTGTTGGCTCATCCACAGAGTTATGAATACTTTAATTCTAAGGAAAATCAACGTCATTTGTGCAATGCAGATTAGGTAGATAAGATGACAACTGATATAGCAGTATGGTATTGTACTTAGCCACACAGATGATGGAGCCAAACTGCCTGGGTTATAATTTTGATAATGTAATTTACATCTGTTGATCTTGGGCAAGGTTTTTTTCTAGCTTCTCTGTGCCTCATGTATAAAATGGGAATGATAGTCCCCACCTCATAGGAATGTTGTGAGGATTAAAAATATTAATACATGTAAAGTGCTTAAAATAGTATTTTGTACATGGTAAGTATTGAGTAAATAATGGTTATGATTAATTGATTCCTTTTCTTGTATCCTTTCTTTTCTTTTTTTAAACATTTTCCATCTTTTCTTTCCCATTCCTCCTGAAGATAAGCTAATGCTTCCTCTGAAAAACTAGATTAGGTGTCAGCAAACTTTTTCTGTGAAGGACCAGATAATAAATTTATTGGACCCTGTCGTCTCTGTTGGTAGTCCCTGGGTAGCACAAGTGGTTTGTGCTCAGATATTAACCAAAAGGTTGGCAGTTTGAATCTACTCAGCAGCACAGCAGAAGAAAGGGCTGGTGATCTACTTCTGTAAAATTATAGCCATTGAAAACCCTGTGGAGTACGGTTTTGCTCTGACGCACATGGAGACGCCATCAGTCAGAATCAATGGATAGCAACAGGTTTGGTTTTGTTTGGTTTTATGGTCTCTGTTACTGGAGGCTTGTAAGTTGCTGGGATGCTGAACAGTTCTCAGCAGAGCTTTCAAGCTGAGATGGACTAGGAAGAAAGGCCTGGCGATCTACTGAAAATCCCCTGATGAAAACCCTATGAACCACAACAATTCAGTCAGCAACTGATTGTGGGTTGCCACCGCACTAGGCAGTGCTTCATGTTGTTGTAGGTGGGGTTGCTGAGTCGGGGGCCAACTCCATTGCAGCTAACAGCAACATAGTCTCTGTCACAGATACTTAACTCTTCTGCTGTCGGGCAAAAGCAGCCATAGGCAACGCATAAACAAATGAGCATGGCTGAGTTCTTATGTATTTATGGACCCTTAAATTTGAATTTCATGTGTCATGAAGTTTTTTTTTTTCTTTTAATTTTATAAAGCCATTTAAGAATGTAAAATGATCTCTGGGTGGCACAGACGGTTTATAGTCAGCTGCTAACCACAAGGTCTGCAGTTCAAGTCCACCAACCACTGTTTGGAAACCCTGTGGGGCAGTTCTGCTCTGTCCTGTAGGGTTGCTCTGAGTGAGAATCGACTTGACGGCAATGGTTTTGGTTTGCTTTTTATTTCTAACCAAAAGGTTAGCAGTTTGAACCCGCCCAGCAGCACTGTTGAAGAGAAGCTTAGCCATCTGCTTTGATAAAGAGTACAGCCAAGAAGACTCTGTAGAGCTAGCTCAGTTCTACTCTGTAACACGTGGGATCACCACGAGTCGGAATCCACTGCACAGCAAACCGTTCTTAGTTCACAGGCCTGAAACAGGCAGTAGACTGGATTAGTTTGCTGATCCCTGAACTAGAGCAAAGGAACCTGCATGTTCCAACTACTTCAGACACCTTTCTTAAGCATTCTTTCAGTCTTTAATTTGTCTGCACTTCGGAGGGATTTAGAAAATTAATTTTAGTGCCAGCAGATTCAGAATTTGAAAATTCTGCTCATAGCTTTGAATTAAACTTTATTAGTGCATATCCTGTGAAGCAGTAAAATCTTTGCGGACTCTTTTTTCCTCAGACAGTTACTTATATAACTGTACCAGGGTTCTTTGGTTGCAAGCAACAGAAACAGATTTTGTCTTGTTTACCACTATATCCCCACCACCAGTGTATAATAGGCGTTTGTATCAGGGTTCTACAGAGAAACAGAACCAGTAGGAATACACACAGACAAACACACACACACACGATTGATACATGCAGTTTGGGGGCTTGCAAGTCCAAAGTCAATGGGCAGATGGCAAGTCTGGAAACTCTCAGGCAGAAGCTGGTGCTGCAGTCTTGAAGCAGAGTTTCTTCTTCAGGGAAACCTTGGTTTTGCTCTTAAGGCTTTTCAGCTGATTGGATGAGGCCCACCCACTTTATCTAGGATAATCTCCTTTACTAAAGTCAGCTGATTGTACACTTAAACCATGTCTACAAAATACCCTCACAGCAACACCTAGATTAGCGTTTGATTTAACAACAGAGCTCTATACCCTAGTGAGGCATTGGTGATTCAGTGGTAGAATTCTTACCTTCGGTGCGGAAGACCTGGGTTTGATTACCAGCCAGTGTGCCTTAGGCACAGCCACAATTTGCCTGTCTGTGGAGGCTTTTATTTTGCTATGATGCTAAGTGGGTTTCAGCAGAGCTTCCAGACTAATAAGATAGACTGGGAAGGAGGGTCTGGATCTGAAAAACCCTGTGGATCACAGCAGTCTGATCCACAATTGATCATGATGATGGTGTAGGACCAGGCAGAGTTTTGTCCCTGTGAGTTGGAGGCCAACTTGATGGTAGCTAAAAGCATCAATAATAGCCTAACAAAGTTGACACAGTCCACCCCTTGTCGATCTAGCACCCACACACATCTATGTAAACCATACTTCATCTCCAAATAAAGACAGTTAACACGGTCATACTTCCACCTAACGTGATTCACCTGTCCTAGGTACAACTGAAAGCACACCGAAATGTTTCCCAGAAAGAGGATGCAGAGTCCTTAGTTGGTGTTCGTTCTTCTCCTTGACATCCTGTAACTTAAATACTGGGATGTAAAGTTACTTACTATTAATTCATTTTCTTGTAGGTGATAAGGGATAAGAAGGGGAGGAAAAAAATTGATAAATCCTTGTATACTTACATATGTATGTATACACACACAAACATATTCACAACAGAATAAGAAAGCGTAATTACAGTTCTCTTTCTGCAACTGGTCATTGGTTGTGGGTGATTTTTTAGAACTGTCATCTTTCACTACCTATACCATATTCCCTTTGCCCTCGGCAAGCACATTCTTCTGGGTGTGTTTCTTTGCCTGGTGGAATGACCCAAACCTTCACTCCTGAAGGGTCTGGGCCATTAGTAATCTTGCTTGAATTGTGTTGTAATTTTCCATTGACTTTAATCAGAGGACTCTTTTGGGGTAGGTGTGCAAAACATGATAAATCCACTCTAACATTCCAGTCTTTTTACAGTATACCAAAGCAGTTCTGGCATTTCAACTTCATTTAGTATAGGCCACCTTTTGGTGCATATTTTAACCAGCCAGCCAAATGAACTGTTAGAGCCCTTTCTAACGCCTTGAGCCCCGACATTGAGTCCAAAATCTCATCTTAATGGACCCATCTCAAATTCAGCTGGATCCAACTTTATGTTCCTTCCATAATCATCCCACACCCTTAATATCCATTCCCACACATATGCCCCAGATTTCTGTCTAAATTGGAAAAATCACGTAGTTTTTTGGGTGTGTAGCGTATCTTCTTTTGGGTCACACCTTGTACTTCATCCTCTGGGGACATGAGTCTAGTTACCAGTCTAGCAGCAAAGAGAAGTGGTGGGGGTAGGTCATGAGTGGAATCACCAGTGTCTTGCAACTCAGTTGCCTCAGGGGAGGCCATAGCAGTTTCTTCCAGGTAAAGCAGAGTTAACTTCCTCAGACAGGGGTGGAAGGGTTTCTTCTGCTGGCAAAGAAGACTCAGCAAAATTTAATGGTTCAGTGTCCCTAGCTTCATTGGGATCTGCCCATATGTTCCCATTCTAGTTTTTAGGATCCCATTCTTCCCAGTCAGTGCCCTTACTTTTAACAAAAGACAATTTGAGCTTGGGAATTCAGTTGAATTCAGTTGTAATTTAGCCATAGGCAGGATGAGATTCTGGGTTTGATTTTTTGAAATCTCAGCCCCAAAGCTGTCAGAGATAAGAATTTCAGAGTGATCATAGAAGCTTTCAGGTCATTTATGCATTGCTTGAGCTGAGAATTTAAAGCCCTGAGCTCTTGCTTTTCTTTCTCTGCTCTCTCCAGCTCAGTTAGGAACAACCGGCCAATCTCATTATACTCATTAGTTTGACCAAAATGTTCCATGGCATCAAATACATGTTCACCCAGAACCTTGTCTCTTGTAAGCGTTTAATTAGGAATATTCAGTGGTGATATTTTGCGTATCTTGACTGCCGCATCACACCCTGGACTCCCAGAGACTCTTTAACCACTGGAAATAATCATTATAGTATAAATACTATATATAATGTTTTATATAAATTTATGTATTTACAAGTAAATATGTATATAGAGATTTATTCCAAGGAATTGACTTAACAGTATCATGGAGTCTGACAAATCCGAAATTTGTAGCACAGACCAGCAGGCTGGAAAGAGCTGATGCTGCAGCCTGGACAAAATTTCTTCAAGGAAAAACCTCAGTTTTTACTCTTAAGGCCTTTCAACTGATTGGATGAGGTACACCCACATTATAAACGATAATCTTCTTTACTTAGACAACTGATGGTGGATATTGGCCACATCTACAAAATATCTCTGTAGCAACTCTTTTGTGTTTGATCGAATAATTGGGGTTTTTTTTTTTTTTTTTTAAATAGCCTGATTGTTTGCAGTTCACACTGGAGTGGTGGGGGACACAGAAGGAAAAGGAGGTTTACCATCACAAGAATACCTTACTATCAACACAGAAGAATAGAGCAAAAGGAATTATGCAGCGCAGATATGACTTATAAAAAAGTGTTCCTGATCGGTACGAATTATTGATAGTTGTCGAAATTAATTTTCTTTTTCTAACACCTGACCTATTGTGTGTGTGTGTGTGTGTGTGTGTGTGTGTGGTGTTCTCCATCACCCCAGTGTTGACAGAAGCCTAGTAAATGACCAGATTTTTTACACTCCTTTGTCTTTCCACTTAGAACATTAATTTGACACACTTTTTGTGGTGTGTTTCTATTCACAGGTATCTCTCTGCCCAGTTAGTAAGGAGCACTTGCCAGTTGGAGCTAGTGGTGCTTTATTCTAATTTGAAGAGATAGCATGTGTCTCTCTACCTGTAGGTTCTCCATCAGTTTTTCTTTCTTTTTTTTTAATTTCTTTGGTATATAATTCGTAAATAAATTTCAGCAAATACAGACTAAAGGAATAGAAAATGAATACATTCATCAGAATAGAACAGGTTTTCAACATACAACTAGCTTGCTTTTTAGAAAAATGTTTCGTTTTTTCCAACAGTTTTTGTTACCCAAAGGCTAGACAATCAATAATTTAATCAAACTAATAATTTAAGAAAAGGGATTATAATATTATATTTAAATTTGGGTAAGGTATTTTGTTTTCCTTTATCTCTCACTGCCTCATATTCTTAAGAGATAAATGTAAGAAATGTTTTTGTGGTATTCCAAAAGCCAAAACCAAACCCACTACTGTTGAGTTGATTCCGACTCGTAGCAACCCAGTAGGACAGTTGCTGACCTTTTTGGTTAATAGCTGTGGCTCTTAACCACTGCACTACTATTGGGGACCATTATAATATATATGCGTTTTTTTTTTTTCTATATTAATCTAGATCTCAAGTAAATGTGTGTCATGTTCAGTATGCATTATAGATTGATATGAGCTAATATTTTAATTATCTGCTCCTTGCCTCTGAAAGGAATTGTTAGAAGCAGGGCTCTAGATCTAATCCATGTTAAGATTATAACGTCTATAAAATTTAATCACAGGTGTTTAATTGTAGTATCTCCTTCTGACCTTTCAATCTCAAGGCTTTTAGTAGTAATAGTTAAGGGGTATTTTGTGTTCAGGTGATTTTTTTTTTTTTTCCGGCTATAAATACCTTTTCCTATTTAACAGACTCAGTTCATATCCAGGCCTCAGAGCAAGTTGTGTATTCACTTACAGATAATCTTAGTACTTAATCCCGTAATGTGAAATTTTTTTAATTGCTAAATTATTTATTACACTCTAACAACAAAAGATTGTAGTAACTCATTTTTAGAGAACCTTGAGAATTTTTTGAGTCCAAAAGTATTAGACTAAAGCACAGTGTGAGAGTTGGTAGTTTTATCATTTATTTGTAGCATTTTTCAGGTTTCACAGTTTTATGTGCTGTGCAGTCACGTGTCGCTTAACGTCCATGGTATGTTCTGTGAAATAGAACGTTATGTGATGCAGACGTTGTGCAAACACAAGATTGGATGCTGCTGCGTAAAAGTTGAAGCATACACTGTTAAACTGTAAACTTTTTATTTGTAAATACGGAGGTTCACATTAAAATAACAATGGAAAGCATAGTACAATAGATACATGAGCCAGTAACGTAGGTATTTACTGTGACTATTAAGACATGTATTATAGGTTATATATATACTCTACCATTATATGCCTGGTAGTGCAGTCTGTTTGTATAGAGAAGACACGAGATACACCTAGTGGTGTGGGAAGCTGTTGGCATTTGCTGTGTCCGGGTAACATCTCATTCTCTGATCGGGATTTCTGAACTCTGTTATAACTTTATGGGACCATGGATGTATATGTAGCCAGACATTGCCTTGAGTGGACGTTATGTGGCCCACCATTGTACGTGCTATTCAAATGGAGTTTGCAAATGAGTGGTGCAAACAGTTAACACACTTGCCTTTAACCAAAAGGATGTTCAAGTCTACCCAGAGGCACCTCAGAAGAAAGAACTGGCAATCTACTTCCGAAAAATCAGCCATTGAAAACCCTGTGGAGCACAGTTCTACTCTGACACACATCAGGTTACTTTAGTAGAATTGACTCCATGGCAACTAATTTTACTGGTACTGTTCTGAGACTTTCATACAGGCCTTATTAATGTGAATGTGTGTGAATGTTGTAGATAACATTATCAGTTTTCCAGTCCATTCTCTATTGAGAATTCTACTCTTCAGTGAGAATAGTTGGTGTCAGGTATCCAGAACTAATTCTACGTAGAAATCTCTCTATAATCAATATAGTTTTTCAGGTATATTTTAACAAAGTGCCCAACTGTGATATAATTTCTGGTTAGTTGTGTTTTGTGTGTGAGTGTGTTTTTGGAAATTTTGTCGTTTAACATAGGAATATTTCTTTTTGAACATTTAAGGATTGTTCACATACCCTCCAGGTTTTTTTTTTTTTTTTTGTAATTTAACTATTTCTTTTATTAAAAATTTTTTTTTGTGCGCTTTTACTATCTTTGTTTCCATGTTTATGACCCCTGGTATTTTTTTCCTATGGGATGTTCATTAGATGAAAGAAAGGTATTATTCATTCAGACATAACTTTTAAAAAATTGCGTTGGATGCTATTATTAGCAAATATGTTACTGATCTGAGGGTCATACTGAGACTAGAAGGACCCCAGAGGTCATGGTCTCCAGACCTTCTGTTAGCCCAAGACTGGAACCATTCCCAAAGCCAACTCTTCAGACAGGGGTTGGACTGGACTATAAGATAGAAAATGATACTGGTGAAGAGTGAGCTTCTTGGCGCAAGTAGACACATGAGACTATGTGGGCAGCTCCTGTCTGGAGGGGATATGAGAAGGCAGAGGGGGACAGAAGCTGGCTCAATGGACATGGGGAATACAGGGTAGAGAGGAGGAGTGTGCTGTCTGATTAGGGGGAGAGCAACTAGGAGTACATATCAAGGTGTATGTAAATTTTTGTATGAAAGACTGACTTGATTTTTAAGCTTTCACTTAAAGAACAATAAAAATAAAAATTAAAAAAAAATTTTTTTCCCCAGCAGAAGTGTAGTACTCAAAGTAATTTTCATAGTTAAAAGTATTTTAAAGCTCTAATCAGAATTGAATTTTCAAGGAAACTTTTAAGATGTGGTTTCTGCAAACAGGCAGTCTCAATATATACCAGACCTTGCACTGATGTACATAAATAAACATGGGAATTAGGGACAAAGGCGCTGGGGGCATTTGGTTATGTTGATGGAAAGTAGGTGGAGCTAGATGATTATACATATTTCCTGGTGGTGATATTTCTGCCAACAATTATTATTTCAGGTATTTAATGTAGTACCTCTCTGTGGTAAGTGCTCTAATACAATTTTAACCATAGTGACTACAGACTTAAAGTCACTAAATGGACTTCGTTAAGAATTCCACCCACTGTGAACAAATAAACATACTGAAACAAAGCTTCATTTTGAACTTAAAAAGCTTAGATAGAAATGGTTATTAGAGTGAGTACATGTAGGAAGTCTTATCCCAACCCTTCCTCTGTTGCCTTATTCTGTCCTGTGGTCTTCCGGTCATTTACTTTGTATCACTTCCTCACTTTTTGGATGTGGAAAGAAAATGAGATGAAGCACCCCCATCTGGAAATTTTGCCTTTTTCTTGTGTTCCGTTTTTGGTTTTGTTTTCCATTCCTTTTGAAAATGAAATTTGATAAAGACAATTTAGCCAGTGTATAAGGAAGGCAGCATAGAGTTTAGGTCAAGAGTACGGACATTCAAGTCTTGTTGCCGGTTCTGATCACAGCTCTCCAAATTGACCTTTGGTAAGATGCTTTTCTTAGCTTTGGTTTCTCTAGCTATAAAATATAAATAATAATAATGGGCCCTGCTTATGGTCATAGAAATCAAATGTTATGATCCATGTGAAGTATTCAGCAGAGAATATTAGGTATTATCATTATTCCATAGATTTTGTGTTGTTTTACTCTCCCTTCTTTTGCTGTTTGTGATCATAACTTTACTACTGATTCTGCCTTGAATTTTGAGGTTGCTGTTTGGTTCTCCTAGAATTTTTTTTTTTTTAGTTTAATATGTAAAGGAATATTTAATACATTATTCCTTTTAGGTAGAATAAGCTGAAGGTGTAGAAGAATGAATGTTGTCTTAGATTCCTAAGACCTGGAGAACCGGTCTGAATGCTTTCATGCACTTGGCTGACCTTTATGCCATTCAGAATGTGAGACAAGTTTGTGCTGATGTCCATTTTTCTAGGTTAGAAAGTCTTAAAAAAGAATCACCATAGTCTTCATTGATATCATTAGGATTATAAGGGAAGATATTTGTTGTAACTATGAAGACCCAGAGAACTCTTGTTTTTACTTGTTTTAGTTCTTCCAACAATATGTAAGAGTAATATTATTTGTAGAATGTTTTTTAGAGACTTAAAATCTTTGTCTTTTTTGAGCCTCACAATTCTGTAAAAAAAAAAAAAAGCAGGATAGATAATATCAGTCCTACTTTTAAAGATAAGAAACCTGGGCTTTGAAGTTCAGTGACTTGCCCAGAGATATATAGCTAGTTAGGTCTGCTTCCTTTAACGCTACAGCAAAGAGCTTCTGTGTAGAATCACTTCCTTCTATATTACTGTATTAGGAAACCATAATTTCCAGAATAACCAAAACTCAGAATTGTTCAAATTGCTGACTTTTCCACATTTGCCAGAAGTATGTACTTTTTTTGGCTGTGTATCAAGTAGAGCCTTTGTGGCGCAGTAATAAAGAAGAGTTAGGGCTGCTAACCAAAAGGTCAGCAGTTCGAATGCTCTAGCCGCTCCTTGGAAATCCTATGAGGCTGTTCTGCTCTGTCCTGTAGGCTCCCTATAAGTCAGAGTTGACTCAATGGCAGTCGGCTTTTGGTTCTTATGTATCAAGTAAGAGGAAGTGCTATCTAATTTTGCCAGAGTAGGTTACTATAATTTTAATCTTATTTGTAGCTTTAAGATTTAGAAATATTTGATTTAATAGTATGTCCTCCAAAATGTGTTTGATGCTAGAAAATTATTTTAATAAGTTAATTGACTCAATTTTGATTTAAAGGCTATCGTGGAACTATTTCTGTAATTCTTAGGATATTTTTAGGCTGGCAAGTCATATAAAGAAAAATGACTTTTTTACTTTTAGTAATCATTTGCTTTATATTGCTTACAGAATATGCTTTATATTATGTAATACCTTTGGGGATATATATTGAAATTGAGAGGACATTATTTGTACAAGAAGTTCAGTTCAATTATTTTTTAGTACCTCTGCTCTTTTTTTCATGGGCCCTGTACAAATCACTATGAAGGAATACAAAATAGTCATTACTTGGCTTCCAGCGAAGTTGACATTGATAGAGAAGGCAAAGCTAATTACGAAACAATTAGAGCAGAGGTCACCAAACTACAGGCCATGGCCTGTGTTTGTATGGCCCTGAAGCTAAGAATTGCTTTTATTTTTTTAAGTGTTGTTTAAAAAAACAAAACAAATGAACATGCGGCATAGACTGTGTGTGTGTAGCTCACAAAGCATAAAATAGTTACAATCTGGCCCTTTGTAGGCAGACTTCGAATTAAAGGAATATATATCACATAAAATAAAATGTAACCAGAGACCTTAATCCAAAAACCAAACCTGTTGACTTCCAGTCAATTCCAGCTCCTAGGGACCAGAGATGATAGGGGACCAGAGACAATACTGGAAAATTTTTTTTTTTTTTTTAGAGACAGTAGGGGAACGCAAATCAAAACCACAAGGAGATACCACTTCACACCACTAGGATGGCTACAAAAAAAAAAAATATATATATATATATATATATATATATACAAAAACAATTAGAGGCAAGGATGTAGAGACATTGGAACCCTCACACATTGCTGGTGCTAATGTAAAATGAGGCAGCCACTGTGGAAAACTGTTTTACAACTCCTCAAAAGGTTAAACATAAGAGTTACCATGTTGTTAGTTGCCATCAGATTGGCTGCCGACTGCACGACAGAATTAGACCATTGTGATCCATAGGGTTTTCACTGGGCGATTTTCAGAACTAGATTGCCAGGCCATTCTTCCTAGTCTGTCTTAGTCTAGAAGTGCCACTGAAACCTGTTCCGCATCATAGCAACACACAAGATTCCACGGACATAGGGGTGTTAGCTGCGTTTGAGGTGCATCGGCTAGAAATCAAACCAGGTCCCCCTTATGGAAGGCGAGGATTCGACCACTGAACCACCACTGCCCTTCAGAATTACCATGTGACTTAGCACTTTCACTCCTAGACATGTACCCAAGAGAATTGAAAACATGTTCACATAAAAACTTGTACATGCATGTTCATAACAGCATTATTGATGATAGTCCAAAAGTAGAAAAAACCAAAGCGTTCATCAGCTTTTAAATGGATAAACAAAATGTGGTACCTCTATGTAATAGGGTATTATTTGCCTATAAAAAGGAACAGAGTACTGATACATGCTAACAGGGGAATGAACCTTGAAAACATGATGATGATTGAAGCCAGGCACAAGAGGCCACATCTTGTATGGTTCCATGTATATGAAATATCCAGAATAGGCAAACCTGTGTTGTTGTTGGGTGCTGTCAAGGTGATTCTGACTAATAGCGACCCCTGGAGACGGAATAGAACTGCCCATAGGGTTTTCATGGCTGTAATCTTCACTGAAAGGTTGGCAGTTCTAACTCACCAGTGTTGTTTAAAAAACAAAACAAAAAAGAACATGTGGCATAGTCCATGTGTAGCCCACAAAGTGTAAAATATTTATTATCTGGCCCTTTACAGAAAAGGGAGAAAAGACCCGGTGATCTACTCCCATAAAGATTACAGCGAGGAAGCCACATGGGGCAGCTCTACTCTGTCCTGTAGGGCCGCTGTGAATCTGGGCCTGACTCAACAGTACCTAACAACAGCAGTCTTCACAGAAGCAGATCATCTTTCTTCCAAGAAACCATTCAGTGGGTTCAAATTGCCAGCCTTTCATTTAGCAGCCAAGTGCTTAACCATTGGGCCACCAAGGCTCCCTGGCAAATCCACAGAGACAGCAAGTAGATTAGTGGTTGCCAGGGACCAGGAGGAGAGAGGGGTATGGAGAGTGCTAATGGCTGTGAGGTTTCTTTTTAGGCTGATAAAACTGTTCTGAAATTAGATAGTGATGGTGGTTGTGTACCTTTTAAATGTATATGCCAGTAAAAATAGTAAATTTTATGGTATGTGAATTATATCTCAACAACAAAAAAATGTAACCAGATATTAAGTAGTATGAAAGACGCAAGCCAGTTGCTGTTGAGTTAATTCAAACTTAGGACAATCCCTTGTGTGTCAGAGTAGAACTAGGCTCCATGTGGTTTTCAGTGGCGGATTCAGGCTCCGTGGGGTTTTCAGTGGCTGATTCTTTGGAAGTGGATCACCAGGCCTTTCTTCTGGGTGCCTGTAGGTGAACTCCAAACTTAAAATTAGCAGCTGAGCCTGTTAACCATTTGCACCATCCAGGGACTCCAAACAAAGAGGTAATTCAAACTGTTTAAGGGCAGATAAAGAAGAGGAGAATATAGGCTTGAGTTAATGGACTTCAAAGTCAGGGCTTGAAATGGACCTTAAGGGGCATGGAAGATTTGGATAGGAAAAGAGGAATTGGGTATGGCATTACAGATCTTAGGAAGGAATATAAACCAAGGCATTGGTGTTTGACAGAAGAGAAAGAAATATGGCAACCAGAAAGAAGACAAGATGAGTCTTTTGTTTTCACGGGCCTAGTAAATTGGCACATTAACTGATTTGGCCTTGTGGTAATCCTAAGGGTTATGCTTTGCCTTGTCATTTTCATTGAAGAAATTGTGCATTCTTCTACCCTGAGACAAGGGTCCTTGAGTAAGAGCCTAAGGGCTGTCTGCCATGGTACTTTTAACAGGTTACTATAAGGATTTTAGTTCACAGCATGTACTTCAAAGAATTTGCTGCCATCTGTTTTTAACTTATTTCAGGTCATACAAAGTGTCTTATCTGGTTTTATACTGTTATTTAAAACAAATATCCTTAATAATACTGCTCCTTATATTTGCCACTTAACACTTCTTAAACTTCTTTTATGCTTACATCATTTCACCACACCTATGAGATAGATAGATGGTATTAGCCCATTTTTAAAATGAAAGAGACCACATAATAGAGTGGTTAGGAACCAGGATGGGGATACTGTCAAAAACCCTAGGTTAAAATCCTGGTTCTGCAGTTTACTAATTGTGAGTTTTGTTATTTAATCTCTGTCAGTCATAAGCATTCTCTTGTGTAAAGTCATGGCTATAATAATACCTTAGAGTTGTATTAAATAAGTTGACTAAAAGTAAAATTTTTAGAATTGTGCTTGGCACGTAGTAAGTCAGTAAATCTATACTGTTATTAGTGGTTACTTACAGATCATGAGAAGTAAGTGAGGTTAACAGGTTCAAAAGATCCCTGGGTGGCACAAACAGTTAAGCACTTGACTACTGGAAGATTGGAGGTTCCAAATTCGCCCAGAGGCACCTCTGAAGACAGTTCTGGTGAGCTGCTTCCGAAAGGTCACAGCCTTGAAAACCCTATGGAGCTGTTTTACTCTGCACGCAAGGGGTCACTGAGTCAGAACTGACTTGACAGCAACTGAAAACTAACAAAAGGTCCAAAGCCACCCAGTGGCAGAGCCAGCACTTGAAATACAGATATTCTGAATCCAAGTTCTATTTGCTAATTTATCTAATGTCTATACTAGATTTTGTTATATACTTATTGAGTATGAATGTATTAACCTTCCAATCCTTCATTTAAATGGAGACCAGACAATAGACCAGATATTAATAGCACAAAAGATTTCCCAACCTCCTTACAACAGAATTTTCATTGCTAAACTACAACAGCCTTTTGCTTTTAATCCCTTGATACCTAATCCTTAGCAGCTATAAACCAAAATTATAAACAGAAAAGTGAAGCGAGCCAGAGATAAAAAGGGACATTTGACTCTAATAAAAGGATAAACCAATCAGGAAGATGTAACCATTCTAAATTACTTTTGCAACTAAAATCTAAAGGCAAATACATGAAGCAGAACTGACAGCTAAAAGCAGAAAAAACACAAATTCACGGTGCTAGTAGGAAATGGTCACATTTTTTCTTAGTGACTCATGGGATAAGCAGAAATTTTTGAAATGAGTAGCAAATTGACTGATTAGCTGTTACCAACAGCTGCGGAATATACCTTCTTTTGAATTGTATGTCAGGTTCAATTAAATTTAAAGGTATTGAGTCACACAGAGTATGTTTTTGGATCATGGTACAATTAAGGTAGAAATCAAAATCACTAAGTGTTTAGAAATTATACATTTACAAATAACCCATGAGTCAAAAAAGAAATCACAAAACAAATAAAATATTTTCTTAAAAAATAAAGGGAAAATGACAAAGGAAAGCATAAATTTGATTTTAACAAAAATTAAACTTGAGTATGATAAAATAAACAACTAAAAGCAAAACAACACCTGGCAGAAAATCTTGCAATAATCAGTCAAAAGGGTGGTTATCTTTAATAAATAGATAGAAAATGCTGGTAAGGAAAACAGTCCCCCCCCCCCGCAAAGGACAAGGAAGAAAAAAAAAAAAATAAGCAGTTCACAGAAGAAAAAAGACTGACGGATGCTTGAAAAATAATTTAACCTCACTGTTAATCAAATGAACTTAAAGTAGGATAATAAATTTTTGATGATACAATTAACAAAATAAGAATATTTAAATTGAAACTCTGTTGCCAGGGTTGTGGTGAAATGGGGCCCTCATATTCCTGATGGGAATGTAAGTTAGTAAAACTGTTAATCTGTATGAAGAACCTTAGGAAAGTTCTTAACCTTGGATCTAGTAATGTCCCATCTGAGAATGTAACCCAAAGAAAAAATAATAACTATGGATAAGAATTTATGTGCAAAAATTCATTGAAGTGATATCTGTAATAATGGAGAACATTTGGAAATATCCAGTGGAAAGCATAGCTAAGTTATTGTACATTCATTGTAGTATTATCAAAGAGTTTTGTGCAAAACTTTAATGACTTGGGATAAAGAAAATGAGATAACATTCAGAGAATTAAAAAGCAAGATTCAAAATTGTGACACTGTAACCGCTAGTGTCAAGCAGTAGACCAAGTCTTGAGAATAGTTCATTCTGGACAAATATTTACTGAATAGCTCTTAAGTGTTTAATTTACTGAGCTTCTACCTACTGTAGCAATAAAATAAACAGCTCTTGAACTTAAATCCCCCTTCCCTTCTGGTAGCTACCATCCTATTCCTCTATTCCTTCTTTAAGCAAAAACTCCTCAATAAACTGTCTATAATGCTAGCTCCAGTTTCTCACCTCCCAGTCTTGACTGAATTCAATCAGGATTTTGTCCCTAGGTCAGTCCACTAAAATAGTTCAACAAGTCTCCAGTGACATCCAGTGGTCAGTTGTCAGTCGTCATTTTACTTGAGTTGTCAGCAGCATTTGACAGTTCATTACTTCTTCTTCTTTGAAATATTTTCTTCTCTGGATTCCAAGAAACCACATGTGTGATGTTCCCCTTACCTCACTGGTTACTCCTTCTTGCTCTCCTTTGCTGGCTCCTCTATGCATAATTTTTTAAGTTAATATGGTCAATTACATTGATTGATTTTTTTTTTTTTTTTTTTTAATGTTAAAACCCACCTTGCATTCTTGGGATGATGCTCTCTTGGTTGTGATGTATTGTACTTTTTATATGTTGTTGGATTTGATGTGCTTAAGTTTTGTTTAGAATTTTTGCATCTATGTTCATGAGGCATATTGTACTATAATTTTCTTTTTTTAAATAATGTCTGGTTTTAGAATCGGGGTAACACCAGCCTCGTAGAATGAATTGGCAAATGATCCTTCTAATTTTCTGTAAGGGTTTGTTTATAATTGTATTATTTCTTCCTTAAATGTTTGGTAGCATTCACGAGTGAAGTTTTCTTTGTGAAAAAGTTTTCTACTGTAGTTTCTTTGGCTTTGGCCATTTGTTTCTTTCAAGGAATATTTACATTTCATCTGAATTGTCAAACTTATTAGCATAAGGTTGCTCATAATATTCTTTTGTTAATCCTTTTAATAATTCTAAAATCTGTAGTAATATCACCTCTATTCCTGATGCTGGTGATTTGTATCTTCTCAATTTTTAACGATTAGTATGGCTAAAGATTTTTCAGTTGCAGTGATCTTCCCAAAGAACCATACAATGAGTAGGCAGACTACACAGTTAGAGCAGTCTCCACAAGTGTTCCCTCACTTCAGATGCCAGCCACAGGTCAGGGATCCCAAGAGTCACCCTCACTTTGGACTAGTTAGCTACAAGTTTGGGGGTTCCCATGACCTTTCTCAGGTTCGATAATTCACTAGAATGACTCAGAACTCAGGAACACACTATACTTACGATTACAGTTTTATTACAGCAAAAAGATACAGATAAGGCGAAATCTGGGAGAGTCCCAGATATGAAGGTCCTGTCATCCTCAGGAACACATTGCCATGCCAGTATCGATGTGTGACAGTACTTAGAGTACTGCCAACTAGGAAGGCTCGCCTGAGCTTTTTTTTTTTTTTATTGTGCTTTAGGTGAAAGTTTACAAACCAAGTCGACTCTCATACAAAGAGCCATATACACCCTGTTCTGCACTCCCAGCTGCTCTCCCCTTAGTGAGACGCTTGTTTCTCCTCTCCACCCTGTATTCCCCGTGTCCATTCAACCCAACTCCTGTCCCCCTCTGCCTTCTCATCTCGCCGGCAGCCAAGAGCCCCTCACATAGTCTCATGTGTCTACTTGAGCCACGAAGTCCACTCCTCACCAGCATTGTTGTCCATCCTATAGTCCAAGCCAATCCCTTACTGTAGAGTTGGTCTTGGGGATGGTTCCAATCTTGGGCTACCAAAGGGTCCGGGGACCGTGACTGTTGTGGTTCCTCTAGTCTTAGACCATTAAGCCTGGTCTTTTTATGAGAATTTAAGACGTGCATCCCACTGATCTCCTGCTGCATCTGGGATTCTCTGTTGTGTTCCCTGTTAGGGCAGTGATCGGTGGTACCTAGGCACCATCTAGTTTTCCAGTCTGAGGCAGATGGAGCCTCTGGTTTATGTGGCCCTTTCTGTCTCTTGGGCTCATATTTACCTTGTGTCTTTAGTGGTCTTTATTCTCCTTTGTGCCAGGTGGGTTGAGACCAATTTGTGCATCTTAGATGGCCGCTTGCTAGTGTTTAAGGCCCCAGATGCCTCTCATCAAAGTGGAATGTGGAACATTTTCTTAATATGTTTTGTTATGCCATTTGACCTAGATGTCCCCTGAAACCATGGTTCCCAGACCCCAGTCCATGCTACTCTGGCCTTCGAAGCGCTTGGTTATATTCAGGAAACTTCTTTGCTTTGGTTTAGTCCCATTGTATTGACTATCTCTGTGTTATTTGTTGCCCTTCCCTTCACCTAAACAAAATTTTTGCCTACTATCTAGTGAATATCCCTTTCCCTCCCTCCCTGCCCTCGTAACTATCAAATAATATTTTCTTCTGTGTTTAAACTTTATCTAGAGTTCTTATAATAGTGGTCTCATACAATATTTGTCCTTTTGCAGTTGACTAATTTCACTCAGCATAATGCCTTCCAGATTCCTCCATGTTATGAAATGTTTCACAGATTCATTGTTGTTCGTCATTGTTGCATAGTATTCCATTGTGTGAATATACCGTAATTTATTTATCCATTCATCTGTTGATGGGCACCTTGGTTGCTTCCATCTTTTTGCTATTGTAAGCAGTGTTGCAGTGAACATGGATGTGCGTATATCTGTTCGTGTGAAGGCTCTTATTTCTTTAGTCACCCGAGCTTTGATGTCCAGAGTTTTTATTGAGGTTTCATTTCATAGATATGCTTGATTTAATCATTGCCTACGTGGTTGAATTCACCCTCCAGCCCCTTCCCTCCCTGGAGGTCAGAATGGTATCACATGGTCTCAGGGGCCCATCACGAAACACTTAGGGTTTAGAGGTTACCTCCCAGGGACCAGGGACAAAGGCCAGACCTCTTCTTGGGCCGAGGCCAGATTCTTTATTATACAAACCAACTTTTGGGTTCATTAACTTTTGCTGTCTCTTATTTCATTGGTGTTTGCTCAGATCATTATTATTGCCCCCCCCCCCTTTTTTTTTTGCTTCCTTTGAGGTTAATTTGTTCTTTTTCTTATTTCTTAAGGGGAAGCTTAGGTCATTGATCTGAGACCTTTCTTTTCTAACATAAACGTATAGTCCTATAAACTGCATTCTAAACATTGCTTTTTGATACATTGTATTTTCATTTTCATCAGTTGGAAATACTAATTTCCCTTTTGGTTTCTTTTTTTGAACCATAAATTATTTAAAAGCATATTATTTAGTACCCAAATATTTCAGGATTTTTCTGATATCTTTCTGTTATTGCTATCTAATTTAATTCTACTGTGTTGTGATCAGAAAGCATACTCTGTATAATTTAAATCCTTTTAAATTTTTTGAGATTTATAGTCCAAAATATGGTCTGTCCAGGTAAATGGTCCATGTGCACTTGAAAGTGATGTGTATTTTGCTGTCATGGGGTAAAGTAGCCTATAAATGTCAGTTAGGTCAAGTTGGCTCATACCCAGAAACCCAGTGCCGTCATATTGTTGTATAAGTCTTGATTTTCTGTACAGTTCAATCAATTATATAGTGTGGTGATCTCTGAATTATTGAATTGTCTGTTTCTCCTCTCAGTTCTGTCAGTTTTTGCTTCATATATTTTGAAGCTCTCTTATTAATTACATTACAGTTTAGGGTTGTTATATTTTCCTGATGAGTTGATCCCTTTATCTTTATGAAATGACCGTCTTTACCGTTGATAATATTCTTTGCTTCCACATGTTAATAGGGCCACTTCAGCTTCTTTTGATTATCCTTAGGATGTACCATTACCCATCCTTTTGCTTTAAAAACACAGATCAAAAGTGGGTTTGTTATAGACAGTAGTAGTTAGGCCTTGTTTTTTTGTCCAGTATAACAATCTCTGCCTTTCATGTGGGATTTTCAGACCAAGTACATTTAATGTGATTGGTATGTTTGGGTTTAAATCTACCATCATGCAGTTACTTTTTCATTTGTGCCATCTGCTTTTGGTTTCCCCTTCGCAACCACCCACCCCCACTTCTGCCCTTTTTGGGGATTGAGTATTTTCTGTAACTCCATTTTTATTTTCTCTGTTAATTTACTTAGCTGTAATATTTTGTTTTGGTTTTTAAGTGGTTGCTTTAGGGTTTATAATACACATATTTAACTCATCACTGTCTGCCTTCATGCGATAATATACCTTTTCACGTGTAACGTAAGAACAGTATATTTCCATTTCTCTCCTCTCTGCCTTTGTGCTATTGTCGTTATAAATCCCACAAGACTTTACTTTGTTTTCCTTAAGCAGTCAGTATTTTTCAAAGACATTTAAATAATTAAAAAAATATATTTATCCACATATTTCCATTTTTGGTACTCTATTTAGATCTAGAGTTGCATCTACTACTGTTTTTCTTTTGCTTGAAGGACTTCTATTAACACTTCTTGTAATGCAGGTCTGCTGGTGATAAATTTTTTTCAGCATTTGTATGTCTTTAAAAGCCTTTATTTTGCCTCTGTTTTTTGAAAGGTATTTTCTAGGGGGATAGAATTTTATATGGACTGTTTTTTTCTCACTACTTTAAAGGTGTTGCTGTAATTTCTTCTGGCATTCATTGTTTTCTTATGACAAGTATGCTGTCATTCTTATCTTTGTTCCTTTGTACGTAATCTCTCTTTCTTTTTTCTGACTGCTTTTAAGATTTTTCTCTGATGCTGGTTTTCAGCAATATGATTATGATGTGCTTGTTGGGCCCCTCCACCCCTTTTCCTGTGCTTGGGGTTTGTTGAGTTTCTTGGATCTATCTATAGGTTTACAGTTTTCATCAAAGTTGGGGGACTATTGAAACTAAAAAAAAAATTTTTTTGTTTTCTTCTTCAGGAACTCCAATTCTTTATATATTAGGCCAGTTGAAGTTGTCTCACAACTCACTGACACTGTTTATTTTTTAACAGTCTTTTTTTCTCCCAACTCACTCTCCTTTGGGCGCTGTCTTCAAAGTATATCTGAAACAGAGAAGAAAATATTTTTTGATGGTTATGAGAGTGGGAAGGGAGGGAGGGAGGGAGAGGGGTTTTCACTAATTAGATTGTAGATAAGAACTATTTTAGGTGAAGGGAAAGACAACACACAATACAGGAGAGGTCAGCACAACTGAACTAAACCAAAAGCAAAGAAGTTTCCTGAATAAACTGAATGCTTCGAAGGCCAGCATAGCAGGGATGGGGGTTTAGGGACCATGGTTTCACGGAACATCTAAGTCAATTGGCATAATAAAATCTATTAAGAAAACATTCTGCATCCTACTTTGGAGAGTGGCGTCTGGGGTCTTAAACGCTAGCAAGCGGCCATCTAAGATGCATCAATTGGTCTCAACCCACCTGGAGCAAAGGAGAATGAAGAACACCAAAGACACAAGGTAATTATGAGCCTAAGAGACAGAAAGGGCCACATAAACCAGAGACTGCATCAGCCTGAGACCAGAAGAACTAGATGGTGCCCGGCTACAACCGATGAGTGCCCTGACAGGGAACACAACAGAGAACCCCTGAGGAAACAGGAGAGCAGAAAGATGCAGACCTCAAATTCTTGTAAAAAGACAGACTTAATGATCTGACTGAAACTAGAAGGACCTCGGAGGTCATGTTCCCCAGACCTTCTGTTAGCCCAAGACAGGAACCATTCCCAAAGCCAACTCTTCAGACAGGGATTAGACTGGACTGTGGGATAGAAAATGATACTGGTGAAGAGTGTGCTTCCTGGATCAAGTAGACACATGAGACTATGTGGGCATCTCCTGTCTGGAGAGATGAGGGGGCAGAGGGTGTTAGAAGCTGGCCGGATGGAAAGCAACTAGGAGTGTGTAGCAAGGTGTATGTAAGTTTTTGTATGAGAGACTGACTTAATTTGTAAACTTTCACTTAAAGCACAATAATAATTAAAAAAAAAAAGTATATCTGAAAGCTAATCCTTACCAGTCCACTGCTACTACTTTGGTCCATGCTACCATCATCCTCCTCTTGGGTTTTTTCAGTTGTCTTCAGACTGTTCTCCCTGTCTCTTCCCTTGACCTCCTCCTTCCTTTCACTACATAACAGCCAGAGATCTTTTTAAAATGTAAATGGGAACTTAATCAGTTTCCTTCCCCAGGAGCAGCTATGGTCATCAGTTTCCTTCCAAAGGGTATTCTGTGCATATACAAGTCCGTATATACCTATATGAATAATGAGTAGGGCAAGTTAGCATGTTGCCTATAGTGTGTGGATTCTGGAACCAGGCTGCATGAGTTTGAATCCTGGCTTCTCTTCGTAGATATGCAACCTTGGGCAAATTACTAGTACCTACCTCATGAGCTTATTTTGAGGATTTCTTGCATCAGTGCCTGGCACGTGGTAAACCCTCAATAAATGTTTGCTATTATTGTTGCTGATGATACATAACAAAGCATAATACATTTAAAAGAGAATAACATTAAAAATCAGGAGATAGGAGTTTAAGTATACCCTCCCAGCTACTTTGTGCCTAAGTCACCCTAGTTAAACCTAATGTGATTTTCTTATCTTTACAATGGGATTAATGGTAAACAGTTTTGGTTTTGATTAACTAGAAAATACAAAGGAAAAAGCTTTGTGAATTATAAAATGCAATATAAAATTTAGCTACTATTGGCCACATGCTTTTACTCTCCCTGTAAGAAAAGATCACAGAATTTCTGCTGGATATAAGAAGCGAAGCAGTTTTCAAAAAATGAAGATTTCAAAAACTTGGTGACCTCCAGGAGGCAGGGCCAAGATGGCAGAATAGCCAGATGCTTCTGGCGATCCCTCTTACAACAAAGACCCCAAAAATCAAGTGAAATGATTATATTTATGACAAGCTAGGAACCCTGAACATCAAAGGCAAAGTTAGAAATTGAACTAAGTGGCAGGGGGAGAGTGAAACCCTTCAAAAGTGGAGAGGAGTTGCCGGACCTGAATCGCTGAGTTCCCTCAGGCACCATTCCCAGAAGTGGCTGTGGCAGGCTGGTACTAGTGTTAGGCTACACTTTTCTCAGGGGAAAGCAGCCAGCCACACAACCTACTCACACCTCTGGAACCAGAGAAGAACGGCTCTCTCAGGAAAAGCTAAGTACTTGAATATATTTCACTGTGCCCCCCTCCCCCACCCCCAAGCCAGCTTCGGTGGCTGCTGATTTCCCTGGGCCTGAGGTAGGCCCATTTGAGCGCCCTGAACCATGCTCCTGGAGTTGGAGAAGGAATAAATTCACAACAGGGGGAAAAGATAATATGCCAGCTCCACTAACCAGGGGAGCTCAGGACAGAAGCAGCTCCTGTCCAGGCATAAACAGTCTGTGGACTTTGAATACCTTTCCCCCTGCATGGACCTGTGTGGTCCTATTCCAGGAGATTAGGCCCTTGCTGGCAGACTGCGACTGTTTAAGCTGTGTGGTGGAGAGGTGGGTGTTTGATATTTGACCCGGCTTTGCCTATTAAACAGGGTCCTCAACCTACCCACATCAGGGGCCTAAGCACTGGTGGCTCCAGGTCACCCAGCCCCCACGACAGGGGTCCAGGGATAACTGATACTTTCCAGTCCTTAAAACCAAAAGCATTGGGTGCCCATGGTCGGTCTGTAGAACCTACCCACCTGCTCGCTCTAGGGAAAAGGGATGCATTTTCCTTGGAGATACTCGGGATGGTTCTCAGCCCCCTGTCTTGTTCAGAGCATGACCCCCTGCTGCAACCAGATACTGGTACCTACACCAAACACCTCTGCCCTCTAAGACTGTAGGACAGAGCCTGTACCACACACTTGATGAACAGCTACCTGGACCCTGAGCTGAATCCACACAAGAAAAGTGAATGGACTCATAAAGCTCATATACCTGATAACAGCTCTGGCCATCTGATGACAGGATGTCAGAACCCCAAAGGCAAAAATAAGCTAGCTCACTCAAGTAACCCATTTGGGCATGTCAGAACAAAACAAAATGAGAAGCTAGCTCTGGTCTCAGGCTTGTAGAGTCTCTGGTTTATGTGGCCCTTTCTGTCTCTTGGTCTCGTATTTTCCTTGTGTCTTTGGAATTCTTCATTCTCCTTTGCTCCAGGTATGTTGGGACCAATTATGCATCTTAGATGGCCGCTTGCCAGCTCTTAAGCCCCCAGATGCCGCTCACCAAAGTGGGATGCAGAACATTTTCTTAATAAACTTTGTTATGCCAGTTGACCTAGATGTCCTCTGAAACTGTGGTCTTCGGACCTCTGTCCCTGTTATTCTGTCCCTCGAAGTGTTTGGTTGTATTCAGGAAACTTCTGAGCTCTTGGTTTAGTCCAGTTGTGTGTTGTCCTTCCCTTCACCTAAGATAATTCTAATCTACTTTCTAGTTAGTGAGTACCCCCTCCCACCCTCATAACCATCAAAGAATATTTTCTCCTGTGTTTAAACCTTTTCTTGAGTACTTATAATAGTGGTCTCATATAATATTTGTCCTTTTGTGACTGACTGATTTCACTCAGCATAATGCCTTCCAGATTCATCCATGTTATGAGATGTTTCACGGATTCGTTGTTGTTCTTTATCATTGCATAGTATTTCATTGTGTAAATATACCATAATTTGTTCATCCATTCATCTGTTGATGGGTACCTAGGTTATTTCCATCTTTTTGCTATTGTGAGCAGTGCTGCAGTGAACATGGGTATGCCTATATCTATTTGTGTGAAGGCTCTCATTTCTCTAGGATAAAAATAAAGGGTTTAAAATATAATGATGAGATTATGATAGCTAGCATTTTTAGTACTTCATATGAACCTTGCACTGTTCTGAGTACTTTATACACATTAATTCAGTTAATCTTCACAGCAGCTCTGTAAAGTAGAGACTGTTATTATCTCCTTTCACAGGTGAAGGAACTGAAGCACAGAATGATTAAGTAACTTGACCTGGAGCTAGGATTCTAGCCAGGCAGCATGTATACTAAATTCATGCTTTTAACCATTTCACTATTCTGCTTATGAGAAAGAAAATGAGACTATAAAAAATTACCAATAGCTTTGGTGGGGAGGGGGAATTCAAGAAATGAAAATTATAAAATACAATGGACAGGTTTAAGAGTACATTAGACTCAGGGAATTGGTGAGCTGAAGGATGACCTGAAAAATAAATTAACCGAAATAGAGAGGGTAGAAAATATGTAAGAGAAGAAAAGAAATTTGGAAAATTGTGGCAGAGATTGCTAGTTTTCCCTGATACCTTTCTTTCTTCTTCTAACTAATGTATTAGTTGGATGCTTTGCTCTCCAGCTGAAGCTTCCATTTCACTGCCTTCCCAATAATGAATTTGACAATGTGACTAGGATTTAACAATTTGGAAGGCAACTGGAAATTATGTGTGCAACTTTCAGATCATGCCCATAAGAGGAAAGGGGTATGCCCTTTCTTACCTTTTTCTTCCTCCCCATGGACTGGAATGTGGACATGGTAGTGAGCTATTTTTAGCTATGTGGAAAAGGGCACTACTCTAAGATGACAGCGCAGCAAGATATAAGAGGTTGCCTCTCTGAAACTGAAAAGCTGCTGAACCAACCCTGGACTACCTATTCAGACTATTTGTTTAAAGGGTAGGGGAAAAACTTGAATTTTGTTTAAGCCACTCTAAGGCCTCTTATTATAATGGCCTAGCCTATCTCCTAACTAATGCCAAAAGAGTGTCAGACGGTCTAACAGTTGTCTAAGCAGAATTCCAGAGGTGAAGTAAAACCAAGTAGTGATACTGTTTGAGAAGATTACAATTGAGGATTTTCAAAACTGCAGAAAGACACAAATTCAAGAAGTCAGATAAATCCTAAACAGGATAAATAGAAATCTAAACCTAGATATGTCATAGTTAAATTTTCAGGCAATCAGAGATGAACCACAGATCTTAAGAATAGCCAGAGAGAGAACTGATTACTTTCAAAAGTTCTACAGTTAGACTAACAGCATACTTATTTAAAGCAAAAATGAAAGCTAAAAGACAATGGAATAGTAACTTCATTGTGCTAAGGGTGAATAACTATTAAACCTAGCTAAAATATCTTTAAAGATTGAAGGTAATATAAAGGCAGAGTTCAGATAAATAAAAACTGGGAAATTTTATCACCAATTGAACATCAGTTGGTTCAAAAATTCCAAAATATGTGCCTTAGGTAGAGGTGATCCCTGATGGAGAGTCTAAGATACTAATTGGAAAAGAAGAAAGTCTGAGAATTAATGACTCAGGTATACAATTTAAGTTAGAAATAGAACAGAGTAAATAAAAGTTTTTAAGAAAAAGATTTGAGGATAATGATGGGTGAATTTCTTTAAGCAGTAGAATTTGTTGCTTCTTAATGTGCAAGGAAGAAGTAGGGGAAGTATCTTCTAGTGAGGAAATACAGTGAACCTGCGCAGTTGTAGAAACCTTGTGACTTTAAAGATATTTTTAAAAAATGGTTACTATTAAGATCCAAAAAGTGATGTCACAGCACTGAGCGTGATCTGTGATTTAATGTTTTCTTTCTCTTTTCTAAAAAATACTGTCACCAGCCCTGTATTACCTATTCGCCCTGTTCAGCTGATCTATGTGGTATGCTTAGGGAAAATGTTGGTTTACCAGGGCAAGCTCCTCATTTTCTGAAGGACCAGAAACAAATAGTGGTAGCAGCTTGTGGATAGGCACTTTGAGGCACGCTGCTCTAAACCACTTAGATTAAAAGAAAGTCCTAGGTTGACAGCCACCAGCAGCCTAGAGAGCAATTGGTAGAGATTACAGCAGGAAAGCAGACAGCTCCTGAAACATTTTTCTTTTTTGTGATGAACCTGATAGATTATCTGGAAAGTTTGACTGTATGGACAATGATGTTGATAGGCGATTCCAGAATAAACACAAATCATACCAAAAAGGAAACATAATATACTTAACTATGTGTTAAGATATTATCTGCTATAATAGCAATATCTAAAACTGAAAACAAAGAGATAACAGTATAAACAGCTTATTTAGAAATATGACAGAAAACAGTAAAAGAAACATCTGTAAGTCTAAAATAATTTTAAATTAAGGGAATATAACGACTGCTTTTTTTGTTGTTGTTATAAGCCTTTTTAGCACTATTAGCATGTTTCGAGAGAGAGAGAACACGAAGGACAATGAGAGCTGAAACTTGCAGAAACCAGAATGATAACGAAATTTGAGATTTGATATATAATTTGGAGAAGTACAACCAGAATGCTCCTTAGAGGCGGGGATGGCGAGACTATATCTTACGTACTTTGGTATTTTGTCATTAGAGATCAGTTCCTAGAGAAGGACATCATGCTTGGTAAAGTACAGGGTCAATGAAAAAGAGGAAGACCCTCAGTGAGATGGATTGACAACAGTGGCTGCAACAGTGGGCTTAAGCATAACAATGGTTGTGGGCATGGCGCACGACCGGGCAGTGTTTCGTTTTATGGTACGTATTGTCGCTGTGAGTTGGAACTGACTCGATGGCACCTAACAAAGGATACTTGGGAGAAATAACTGTCTTCAAATATTTGATGGAGGGTAGAATGGAAAAGGAATTCTCTTTATTCTATTTAGCATCACAGGGCAGAATTGAGCCCCAGTCAAGTAGCCACTACAAAGAAACATCGTAGAGCAGTGTAAAGAACTTCAAACAATTAATTATATTACCCAGAAATGGAATGTACTTTTTGTGAGGGTAGGGTTCAAAGGCCTAATAGACCATATCTAAAGATGTTTTTATAGTGGATTGCCTCAAAAGAAAGTACTTACTGTAATTCCAGCATTCTGTTGTTGAAGTCTGACCGGTATATAAAACAAGAAAAGACAAAACAAGCTATTAGTATATAAGCTATGAGATTTGCTATGTGTAAATTAAATCTATTATTTTTAAGCCCTATACTTTTCATTAGAGACTTTCCATAAAAAAGCTTTTATCTTCATTTGTGGTTTGCAAAATTAGGATTTAGGAGAATTTCTGTTTATTTGTGTTATGACTACTGATCTGTTTGGTCTTATTCCTACTGTTTTATTTACCATTTTTTCCTGTTGTTTCTATATTTTTTATTTCTACCTCTGGTTGAATCAATCCAGTTATATCCCCATTTGTCCTTTAGTGATTTTTGTTATGTATTTCTAATCTAGTCTTTGGAGTTAACATTTTTCACACATTTAGATTTAGAGAGAAATCCAGTATCTTTGTCTTCTCCCCAAGCAAGAGAAAAACTTTAGCATGCCTTTACTTCCCTTACCTAACTCCTCCCAAACCAAAATGTTGGGAAAATGAGGGAATTTTATTTCCAGATTTTTGTACATATTATTAGTGATAATTAGATTTCTAACCACAATTTTTACTAACTTTCTTGCCATACTTTCTTGTTTTTATCCCTTCATCTTTCTTGTATTATTTTCCTTTATTTGTTAGAGCACCAATTCCAGTAAATTTTGATGTGTTATATTTTCATTACTGTTTAATTCAAAACATTTATTTATCTCCATAGTGATTTCTTCTTTGACCAATATGTTGTTTAGAATTGTATTGTTTAATTTACAAACATTTTGAGATATATAGTTATATTTTTGTATTGATTTCTGATTTAATTGCATTGTAATTAGAAAGAACCCTGGAGGTACAGTGGTTAAGGGCTCGACTGATAACCAAAGGGTCAGCAGTTCAAATCCACTGTCCGTTCCTTGGAAACCCTGTGGGGGCATTTATACTGCGTTCTGTAGGGTTGCTATGAGTTGGAATTGACTCAATGGCAATGGGTTGTTGTTATGGTTAGAAAATACGCTCTGTGTGATTTCTGTTCTTCAGAATTTGTTGAGCCTGGTCTGTTCTGGTAAATGATCCATGGTCGCTTGAAAAGAACATGTGATTCGTAGTTGTTGGATGTACTTACTATTCTGTGAATGTCTCTTAGGTCAAGTTGCTTCATTTTGTTTTTCAAATCTCCTGTGTACGCTCACGGATGATCTTGTTCTGTCAGTTACGGAGCGAGGTATGTTAAAATCTAATCATGATATGTATTTGCCTGGTTTTTCATTTAGTTCTGTCAACTTCTGCTTTATTATTTTGCTTTATATTTACATTTTTATTATTTCCTGTCTATATTTGGGTTTCAGCCTGGCATCTTCCCACTTGTTTTCAATTTATCCATCTGTTCTTTGTTTTTTTAATATATTTTCTTTTTCCCCTCTGTTTTTAGTTCAGTTGTTTTTAGCTGCGTGTCAAACCATCCCTAAATGTAGTGGCTTAAAACAATAACCGTATATTATTACTCATAGAGTTAGAGAACATCACATCTGGTTAGATCTGACCTAGGACCTCTTAGGATACTGCAGTCAGATGGTGGCTGTGCAGGGATCATCTTGAAGGCTCTTCACTTACCTCTGGGGTGACTCAAACACTTGGGCTTACTCAGGCATCTCTGTCTCTGTAGTCTCTCCAAAGTGGTGGCTTCGGGGCAGCCAAACTTCTCATATGATGGCTCAGGGCCCCAAAGCTGTAAATCCCAGAATAGAGATCCAGGAGTAAGCTCTAGCACCTTTTCTAACCTCGCTTCAGAAGTCAGACAGTATTCTGCTGTATTCTATTTGTTGGAGTTTCTGGATGGCGCAATGAACGATTAACACGTTCAGCTGTTTACTGAAAGACTGATGGTTCCCTTTAGAGGTGCCTCAGAAGAAAGATCCAGCGATCTGCTTCCAAAAATCAGCTGTTGAAAACCTTATGGAGTACAGTATTACTCTGACACACATGGGGGTCACCATGAGTCAAAACTACTGTGTGGCAACTGGTTTGTTTGGGTTTTTTATTCTATTTCTGAGCTCCCCCTTCCCCATATTCAAGGGGAGGGGAATACATTTTTCCTTTCTAGAAGCTTTTAGGATTTGGGTGGTTTGAAATTTAACTATATTCTGTTCAGTTGTGGATCTTTTATTTTTCATTATGATAGGCATTACATTGGGTACTTTGAATCTGAAGATTCCTAACTTTCTTAATTTACTTCTGGAAATTTCTTCTGTTATTTCTTTGGTTTCTCTGTTCTTTCTAGACTTCTTGTCAAATAGCTGTTGGAACTTTTGGATCTGTCCTCCTTTCCTCTTTTCTATGATACTTTTATTGCCTGTGTCCTTTTGTTCTGTACTCCGGTAGACTCTGGGCTTGGTGTATTGGTTCACAAGCCTGCTCTTCAGCTATGCATTTTTCTCTTCAGCCCATCTACTGAACTTTTATTTTGATGGTCATATTTTTATTTCCTAAATCTCCAGTGTGTCTTCCACATAGACTTGAGAACTTCAAGAGTCTCATTAAGGATATTACATTTACTTTTCATTCTTCTATAGACCCTGTTACCTTTCTTTTCTTTGAAATTTTTTGCCTCTGTTCAAATAGTTCTCCTCAGATCTGTGATTGTTAATTGTTCTTTTTGAGAATTCCTGTTGGCCTGTTCTATTTACAGGAGCTTGTGGGAAGCAGGGAAACCCTGGTGGCGTAGTGGTTAAGTGCTACGACTGCTAACCAAAGGGTCAGCAGTTTGAATCCACCAGGCGCTCCTTGGAAACTCTATGGGGCAGTTCTACTCTGTACTATAGGGTCACTGTAAGTCAGAATCGACTCGATGGCATTGGGTTTTTTGGGTTTGGTGACAAGCAGGGATAGCAGTAGAAATTGCCGTTAGGCTGGGTGTGCCTGGTTTAGAGTGTGAGGACTGATTTATAAAATTCATTTACAAGTAGATTATGCCTGGTCACTTTCTATATACATCTTTCCCCAAAGAACTAGTTTTGAGAGGGTTGGGAAGAACAAGAGGAAAAAGTGTGAAGTAAAGAGGGCTCTCAATGATAATAATTATATGATTTCATACCAAAAAAGTTGAATTTCTATTGTGATATACTGTGAGGAACATTGTTCTTTATTTTAGAAAGCTAAAGCTTACCTTGATTTCCATATTTATTGTCTTCCCACAGCAAGCAGGTTGTGGTCAATTTTAAAGTATTCACAGCTTCTTTACCCCTGTTTATTTATTTAAATATAACCACCGGTATAACTGCTTAAGAAACTGCGTTCAGTGTTCCTTAATATAAAAAAAATTTTTTTTTCAACATTTCTCTTCACAACTAAATTTCCTTTAATGATTTTTTTTTTGCAGGTTCAGTTGTGTAGAAAATAATTCTTCCTGTAATTTATTAGTTTACATATTTTAAAAATACAGAAATGATAAAAGATCGATTTGCTTCATAAAGACAGTCAACTTATGTTATTTTGTGAAAGTTAGAAGTAGCTTTGCCGAAGGAAGAATGAACAAATTGCTATAACATGGGCTATAATATTAGGGGCCCAAGATTGTCTTAATTTAAACATAATGTAATGTTTATTCCTATCCTCCTTATTTGTCAGGGAATCTTGACCAGAGTGAGAAATTTTCTGATGCTGTGTTGTGAGAACAGGGCACAAGAGATTTCCATAAAAAGGCATAGGATTTGCTTGGAAGAACATAGTGGTTTTTTAACTTGGCAGTAATGAGTTAGACCTACCCTGGATTAGAAAGAAAATACTAACCGACATTATTCCTTATTGGG
Organism: Elephas maximus indicus; assembly: GCF_024166365.1. NCBI lineage: Eukaryota > Metazoa > Chordata > Mammalia > Proboscidea > Elephantidae > Elephas > Elephas maximus. Next base: position 169,218,167 of record NC_064821.1, on the reverse strand, counting down.
TTTGTGTGTGTGTGTGTGTTTTCTGGTATGAGCTCTTTTATTACACATGCATACATTCATAACACATGGTGTTCGTTAGGTATAAAGAAAACAATTTCCTGTGCATGCAGTATGTGAAAAATGTCTTTTGAACTTGAATATCTTACCACTTGAGGAACAGGGGCCAAAAATTTTACTGTTGTGAATACCCAAAATAATTCAGCCATGGCTGAGTGCTTTCCCCAAATTCTATTGCCCTAGAAGAGCTGGAGGCATTTGAGGAGTATAAATGAGCCTTGCTATATTAGTATTCCCTCTTGAAAGATACAAGTTTTTAGAGAGATGATGAATTCACATCTTGTTTAGAATGATGGGAACCCTCAGACGGAGAATCACCGGAGGCCTGGGAAGGGAGTTAGGGATATGGCGATAAGTCCTTACGAAGTACATTCTCTTGTGTTTAACTGTCAGCATCCCCCATCACTCCTCCATGGAAATGAGGGAACGACCTGACACAAGTAGAGCTGTGGGATGCCTAGTGTTCCCACAAAATTTTTCCACTTTTTCTCTGTTTCCCTGTTCATCCCTGTTTAGCCCAGGGCTCAGTTTTTAGCTTTCCTGTCTTTTCACTGTATCCATTCTTCTTGGGTTGCTCTCACCTACCATCATGGTTTCAAATACTATTTTAAAACAATGACTTCTAAGACCGTACCTCCAGTTCATTGGTTTCTACCAAGCTTCTAGACATGGATTTTTAACTGTATATCAGATATCTCTACTTGGTTTCCCACAGAAATCTCAAACTTAATTTTTGACAGAAAGTTTTATCTTTCTCCCCGCCCCCCCCCCCCCCCCCGCCCCGCCCTTTGTACTTTCTGTCGTAATTGAAGGTATACTATAAGCTACTTATTTGTTCAGGCTAGATATCTAGAAGTTATCCTTTACTCCTCTTCGTTCCCCTTAATAATAACCTCTAAGAAGTTACAGAGTCCTGTCAATTTTATCCCTAGAAAAACACCATCTCCTCTTCAACCCTAGTGCTACTGTACAGGCCCTTGTTATTTCCTAAATGAACTGTTGTGGTGGCTTCCTATTTCCCCTGCCTCTAATCTCTCCATCCTTCAGTCCATTTTATATTGTCATTGGACATCTTTCCAAAACATACATCTAACCATATTGCTTTCTTAAAAATTACTGTTTTCTCACTTACTAAATAAATTGTAAACTCCTTCACATGGCAAATACCTTTGCAAACATAACCCAGTCTACATACCCAGCTTCCTCTTCTGTATCTTTTTTTTTTAAAACCCTATGTCCTAGCCACACTGGATTTTAGTTGGTATTCCGTGAATCTCTACAAGCTGTTTTCTCTACTTGGAATGCTCTTCCATATGTGCTTGGAACTTTCCCATTCAGTTTTTGACTTAGCTCTTCTGCTACTTCCTTTGAAAAACCAACCTGGATTCTCCTTCTGTTCCACCATCCCTCTTCAGCCCTTTAATCATGTCTCTGTAAAACTTTGTTCACATCACGTTGTAGTTTTTGTTTGTTTGTTTTCCCTCATCTACTCTATGAACGAACTCCTTGAGGATGGGAACCATATATTTTTCAGTTTTGTTTCCCTGGCACTTAGTACATACCTGTACCTGGGAAATACTGTGAAAATGTTTGCTTCAGAGTAAGAATCATACTTACCATTACGTCTAGTGCATAGTCTACGACTTTATACTTACTATGTATGTAACTGGAAACCCTGGTAGTGTAGTTGTTAAGTGCTATGGCTGTCAACCAAGAGGTCAGCAGTTTGAATCTACCAGACACTCCTTGGAAACTCTGTGGGACAGTTCTACTCTGTCCTGTAGGGTCGCTATGAGTCAGGATCAACTCAACAGCAACAGGGTGGGGTTTTTTTTTTGTATGTATGTAATTGGTATTCTGAAAATTCTCCTGTTTTTTCCCACTGGATTTTCTTAAATGCACTGTTAAGTTATAACTTACCTAAAATAAAATCCACCTGTTTTTAAGCATACAGTTGAGTGAATTTTGCTAAATGTATACACTCATGTCATTACCACCAAAATCAAGATACAGATCATTTCTATCATCCCAAAAAGTTCCCTCGTGCCCCTTTGGACATCAGCCCTCCCCCACTACCACTGACCACAGTAGCTTTCTGTCACTGTAAATGAGTTTGTCTTTTCTCGAATTTTGTATAAGTGGAATCATAGACTATTCATGCTTTTGTATCTGGCTTATTTTACTGAGCATGTTTTTGAGATTCATCCATGCTGCTGGTCTGTCAGTCATTCATTCCTCTTTTTATTACTGAGTAATATTTCTTTGACTGGATACACTACAATTTATTCATCCATTTGCCTCTTAAAGGTTACTTGGGTTGTTTCTAGGTTTTGGCTATTATGAACAAAGAGTTGAAGTTCATTTTTTTCATATGTATATGATTGTTCCAGCTTGATTTGTTGAAAAGTCTGTCTTTTCCACACTGAATTACTTTCACCCTTGTATTATCTATTGCTGTGTAACAAATTAGCCCAAATCTTACTGGCTTAAAACAACAGTAGTTACTATCTCTCAGTTTCTGTGGATCAGGAATTTCGGATTGGCTTGACTGAAAGATTCTGACTCATGGTCTCTCAAGAGGTTGTAGTACGGATGAAAGCTTGACTGGAACTGCAAGATACACTTCCTAGATAACTTTACTCACATGGCTGGCAAGTCAGTGTTGGCTGTTGGTAGGGAGCATAAGTTCTCCTGAGGTGGGCCTTTGAGTGTTCTCATGATAAGGTGGCTGGCTTCACCCAGAGCAAATGATTCAAGAGACCACAAAACAAACTGCAGTGCCTTTTAGGGACTATACTTAGAAGTCCCATACTGTCAATTCTGCCATATAACAGTCTCTTGGTTACGTGACCAATCTTTTTTTTTTTTTTTTTAAAGCATTGGGGAATTACCAAAAACCAAACCCATTGCTTTTAAGTTGATTCCGTCTCATAGCTACCCTATAAGACAGAGTAGAACTGCCCCACAGGCTTTCCAAGGCAGTAATCTTTACTGAAGCAGACTGTCACATCTTTCTCGCACAGAGCAGCTGGTAAGCTTGAACCATCGACCTTTTGGTTAGCAACCAAGCACTTAAGCATGGCGCCACTGGGACTTCTTAGGGGGACTACCAAAAACCAAGTCCATTGCCATCAAGTGGATTCCAACTCACAGCAACCCTACAGAGTGGAACTGCCCTGTAGAGTTTCCAAGGAGCAGCTGGTGGATTCGAATTGCTGACCTTCTGGTCATCAGCCAAGCTCTTAACCACTGCACACCACGGGCTCCAGGGGAACTACACAAGGGTATAAATACCAGGGGGCCAGGATCATTGGGGGCCATCTTGGAGGATGTGTACCACGGTCTCTTTGTCAAAAGTGAGTTGAACATACATGCATAGTTCTAGACTGTATTCTGTTCCATCAGTATGTGTGTTCTTATACCTGTGTCCTTATTACTGCAGTTTTATAGTTAGGCCTTTAAGTCAGATAGTGTAAATCCTGTAATGTTGTTCTTCTTTCAAAACTATATTAGTCTGTTGTTTGCATTTTTATATAAATTTTAAAGTCACCTTGTCAATTCCTACAAAAAAAGAAACCTGATTGGGCTTGAACTGAGTCTACAGATCAGCTTCAGATAATTGACATATTAACAGTAATATGACCATACCTTAATATAATATGACATATCTCCACTTATTATTAAGTATTTAATTTCTCTTAGCCATCTTTTGTAGTTTCAGTGTACAGATCTTGCACACATTTGGTTAAATTAATCTCTATTTTATTTCTTACTGGATGCTATTGTAAATGGCATTATTTTTAAAATTTGTTTTTCAATTGTAGTTTCCCAGTATATAGAAATACAGTTGCATTTTGTGTATTGACCTTTTACCCTGCATCCTTGCTAAATTCACATACTGGTCTGGTAGCTTTTTTGGATATTCCTTAGAATCTACGTACAAGATCATGTTATCCGCAAATAAAGACAGTTTTACTTCTTCCTTTTGCATCGGTTAGAACCTATGCATGTATGTGTGTGTATGTGTGTCTTGCTGTCATGTCGATTCTAATTTATGACAACTCCACAGGTGTCCAAGTAGAACGGTGCTCCATAGGGTTTTCACTGGCTGGATTTTCAGAAGTAAATCACCAGGCCTTCTGAGAACCTGTGCCTGGCCTAGTATAATGTTCAATAGAAGTGTTGAGAGCAGACGTAATGCTAGAATAAAAGAAAAATATAATGATAGAATAAAGAGAAAAGAAAACCCTTGTAATATCAATAGATGCAGAAAAAGCATTTGAAAAAAATCTAAGATCTGTTCCTGATAACTTACATAAAAGCTCTTAAGAATGTAAAGAGTGTGAGAGGTCCTGAAACCAAAACATTTGTATTTGTCTCACTTTTTTTTTTTATTCCTTTCTGTTTTTGTTTTTTTTTTTTGTATTTTTCCTGCTTTCTTTTGGATAGGTTGAATTTAAACAAAAAAAATTCTATTTTATCTCAGCTGCTGGTTGGGTGGGTTCTTGTTTTTTTAGAGGTTGCTTTGAGGATTACAATATGCATCTTTAACATACCACAGTTTACCTTTAAATAATAGTATACCACTTCAGATATAATGTAAGAGCCTTCAGTAATACATTTGCATTTTCCTACATTTTCTTGTGCTTATTATAATAGACTTACAACATGTGTTGTAAATCCTGTAGTACCTTGTTACTGTTTTTGCTTTAAACACTCAATAAGATCTTTTAGATTTACTATCATTCAAAACTGATGATACTGTACCCTTAGTACTCTGCATTCATTTAGGTTGATTCAAGTTTCCCTCTAGTATTGCTTTCTTCCACCTGAAGAACTTCCTTTTTTTGAGGAGGGTAATATTGGAGCCCTGGTGGTACAGTGGTTAGGAGCTACAGCTGCTAACCTAAAGGCTGGCTCTTCAGATCCACCAGCCACTCCTTGGAGACTCTATGCGGCAGTTCTACTCTGCCCTGTAGGGTCGCTGTAAGTCAGAATCAGCTCGACGGCAATGCGTTTTTTGGCAATATTGATAAACTTTTTTTTTCCAGTTTTTTTCTTTTTGTCTGAAAAAAAATTTATTTCATGTTCACTTTTCGAAGGATGTATTCATTGTATTTAGCATTCTAAGTTGGCCGTATTTTTCTGTAAGCATTTTAAAGATGTTGCTCCATTTTTTTCAGTCTTTCATAGCTTCTCTCAAGAAAGCTGTTGTTTTTCGTCTTTGTTCCTCTGTATCTAAACTTTATTCCTATGGCTTCTTGTAAAATTTTTTCTTTTTTGCTGATTTTCAGGAATTTGGTTATGATGTACCTTCGTGTGGTGTGTATGTGTGTGTGTGTTATCCTCCTTGAGGAGGGGGTTAATTGTGTTTCGTGGATGTATGAGTTTACAGTTTTTATCAGATTTAGAAAATGTTTTGTCATAGTTCTTCAAATATTTTTCTTCCATCCACTAGTTCCAGTTACGCATATATTAGATGTTTGATAGCTTGATATTGTCCTATGGTTCTCCTTCTCTTCTTTATATGTTGTTCTTTCTTTTCTACCCTCTCTTTTCTACCCTCTCCTTTTCCCTGTCTCCTCTCACTCTCCTCCTCCTTATTGCCTTTTGTCTGTGTTTCAGTTCAGGAACTTTCTGTTGCTGTGTCTTCAGATCCTCTGTACTTTTCTCCTGTAGTTTTTTTTTTTTTAAAGTTTTATTGTGTTTTAAGTGAAACTGTATATAGCAAATTAGGTTCCCATTTAACAATCTTTATACAACTTGTTCCATGACATTGGTTATATTTTTCACAATGTGACAACATTCTCATTATTTCCATTCTTTTTGTTCTGTTTCTATTACTCTAGGTTCCCTGCCCTTCCTTAGCATCTCATCTTGTTTTAGGGTATATGTTGACTGTTTGGTCTCATATAGTTGATTACTTAAGGGAGCACAGTATTCACGGGTGATATTGTTTATTTTATACACCAATATATTATTAGAATGAAAAGTGACAACCAATAGTGGCTTACAGTTCCAAGTTCAGAGGTATATTAGGGTGATAGTCTCAGGAGTTCCTTTAGTCTCTGTTGCTGTAGTAAGTCTGGTCTTTTATAGGAATTTATGTCTTGTTCTACGTTTTTTCCCCTTTTTTAACCAGGACCTTCTCTTGTGTCCCTGGTCAGAACAGTTGGTAGTGGTAGCCAGGCACCATCTAGTTCTTCTGGTCTCAGGCTAGATGAAGCTGTGGTTCGTGTGGGCTGTTAGTCCTATAGTTTCTCTTCTATAGTATTTTTAATCCAAACCAGTGATATTTTCATTTCAGATATTGTTTTTGAACACTAGAAGTTGTTTTTGGTACTTTTTAATGTCTTCTGTTTCTCTCTTTATTATGTTTTCCTTTAAACAGTAGCAGTTTTAGAGCCCTTATGGGTTAATTCCATCGTCCCGTTTCTGGGCCTGTTGCAACAGACACATTTGCACCCTGTTTTCAGGTCACGTTTTCTTTCTTATGTGTCCATTAATTTTTGGTTGGATGCTGGGCATTGTTAATCTTATATGTTGAGTGTGGGGTTTTTTTGTTTGGTATTGCTTCTTTTGAGGAATTAAGGACTTTGTTCTGACAGGCAGTTGAATTACTTGTAGATCAGTTCTATCCTTTTGAGACTTGTTCTTTCTCCAGCTTTGTTACGAAGCAACTAGAGTATCCTTTACTCTAGGTCTTTTTAGCCCTGCTACTAAGGTATAATTCTTTTGAGATTTCTAGTGAATTTCTGGTTTTTCAACAAGGAGAACTTTTCTAGTTAAAACTTTAACATTCCCCAGCACCATGTGAACTCTGGGAATTAATTTATTCTTTGCTTTACCTCATAGAGTTTCACTCTGCATGCCTGGCTTAATGCTTGGCCACAAACTTGAGCAGACCCCTATGGAGATTTCTGAAATTTTCTGTGCATATCTCCCTCTTCTGTGGTATACTTCTGGGCTCTGCTTAAGTTCTTCCTCTTTGGACCACAGTCTGAAAACCGCCTCCGTTCAGAAAGCCAGGCAGTTGTAGGTCTGACTTTCTTTCCCATCTCTCAGACATCACAGTCCCACACTGCTTATTTTCCAGTGTTTGAAAATAGTTGTTTCATATATTTTGTCAAATTTTCTAGCTGTTTACTGTGGATCACAAGTTCATTCCCAGTTACTCCATCATGACCAAAATTGCAAATTCTTTCCTATCTTTTTACCTTAAGATAACTGTAGAGATACAAAATAAAGTTTATATTCTATTTTTTTCCTCTAGCAATTTGGGCCTTATAGGCCCACTCCTTGGAAACTCTATGAGGCAGTTCTACTCTGTCCTATAGGGTTGCCATGAGTTGGAATCGACTTGACAGCACTGGGTTCCGGGGTTATAGAGTTTTAACAGTTTCATCCGTAATCTCCCATTTGCAACCTAGTTTTTTTTTTTTTTTTTAATTGTGGTGAAATGTACACAACCTAAATCTTGCCATTTTAACCATTTTCAACCATTGCAATCTAGTGGCATTAAGTACACAGTCACAATATTATACAACCATCACCACTCTTTGTTTCTAAAACTTTTTCACCACCTCAAGAAAAGCTCTGTACTCATTAGGTAATAACCCCTCATTCACCTCTCACCCTAGCCTGTGGTAACCACTAATCTACTTTCTGTCTATGCATTTGTCTACTTCAAATATTTCATATAAATGAGACCATATCATATTCTTTTCTGTCTGGCTTATTTCATTTAGCATACTGTTTTCAAGATTTATTCATGTCATAGTGTGTATTAGAAATTTCTTTTGATGGCAGAACAATAATCCATTGTACATATTTACCACATTTTGTTTATCCATTCATCTGTTGATGGATCTTTGGATTATTTCTACCTTTTGGCTACTACGAATAGTGCTACAGTAAACATTGGTGTACAAGTATCTCTTTGAATCCTTGCTTTCACTTCTTTTGGGTATATGCCTGGGAGTAGAATTGCTAGGTCATATGAAAATTCTATGTTTAACCTCTTGAGAAACTGCCAGATGTTTCCCTCAGAAGCTGCACTGTTTTACATTCCCATCTACAGTGGTGTATGTCTTCTTTGGAGAAATGTCTATTCAAGTCCTTTGCTCATTTTCTTTATTGGATTGTTTATCTTGTTGAATTGTAGGAAATCTTTGTGTATTATGGATACTAAACCATTATCAGGCACATGGTTTCCAAATATTTCTCCCATTCTGTAGGTTGTCTTTTCATTTTCTTGATATTGTCCTTTGAACACATCCTAGTAATTTTTGAGGTGGCATTTTGCATGGTTCAGCTGTAATACAATAATGAGCAAAATAGTACAGAATTAATATGATATTTTAAGCAAATAAAATGTGTACATTGTATTGAAGGTCATATGAGTAAACATTTTTAAAAACTTAAGAAGTTTAAATGGTAGCTTCATTAAAAAATTGGGTTCATAATTACAGTTATGAGACAGCTATTGGTTTTCATCATCTTGTTTTCTGATTAAACACTCTTAAAAGTAACATGAACGGCTAATTATTAATGCCTAGTCAGAGGTGATCTTTAATGACTTAAAATACCTGGCAGTATTTCTATAGCTTATGTTAAAATCTGCATGGTTTTGCTGTGTAGCTTTTCTTCCCCCTGTTAGTCTTAAGGAAAATAATAATAATAAAAAAAAAACCCATATTATTTCATGTAAGTGTTATACATTCTTAGGCTATTCTTAGTGAATTTTTAAATCTTTGCTTTTTATTTTTCAGATTGTCAGTATTTAAACAGACCACATCATGCGTGAGTACAAGCTAGTGGTCCTTGGTTCAGGAGGCGTGGGGAAGTCTGCTCTGGTAAGTTAGCCACCTAACTATAACCAATTAGTGCAATACTAGAAGAACTTTGATACTTGCCTACTTTCAGACTTCTAGTCCTAAATAGAAGAGGTCCTGATAGTGCAGTGGTTAAGTGCTTGGCTGCTAACTGAAAGGTCAGCCGTTCGAACCTACCCAGCGGCACTGTGGGAGAAAAGACCTGGTGATTTAGTCCTGTAAAGATTAGAGCCTAGGAAACCCCATGGAGCAATTCTACTCTGTCATGTAGGGTCATGACAAGCTGGCATCAACTCAGTAACACACAACAACAAACAGTCCTAAATAGAAAAGATGAGCCTATTATTTTGACTCTTAGTATCTATACTGGAGAGGCAGGGAATCGTTCAAGAACCACAGATGTTTAATCTTATAATGATGGTCATTCACTCTTTCATTTGCTAGATGTTTATTGGCTGCTGTGTCAAGTTCTAGTGTTCGTGATTCAAAGAGGAAATAAGATTATTTTGATTTTAAGGGAATTTATATTTCAGTAAGAAGCCCTAGTGGCACAGTGGTTAAGTACTTGGCTGCTAACTGAAAGGATGGTGGTTCCATCCATCAGCCACTCCTCTGGAGCAAGATGTGGCAGTCTGCTTCTGTAAAGGTTACAGCCTTAGAAACCCTACAGTGCAGTTATACTCTGGGGGAGACCACTATTATAGAGACCAGTAGAATAAATCCTACCCTAAGTGAAATGAATATTATCTGTTTTACACATGCTGTCTTCATTCAATAAATATTTATCAAACATCTAAAATGTCAGACACTAGGATTAAAATAGTCATAGTCCTTCATGGAGCTTACATTATGGTTGGAGGTATGTAATAAACATACAAACAAAAAACTACTTAATCATAATTGTGAGATAAATACTCTGAAAGAAAAGTAGATTGTTAAGAGTAAGCCTATGACAAGTGGACCTAAATTTGCTTTTGAACAACTGAGAGAAGGTCAGTGTCTTAGTTTCTTAGTGCTGCTGTAACAGAAATACCACAAGTGGGTGGCTTTAACAAACAGAAATGTATTTTCTTACAGTTTAGAGGCTAGAAGTCCAAATTCAGGGCACTGGCTCTAGGGAAAGGCTTTCTGTGTCCACGCTGGTGGAAAATTCTTGCCTCTTTTAGCTTCTTTTCCTTGATTCCTTGGTGATCTCCATGCGGCATCAGTCTTTCCCCCATTTGTGTTTGCTTGTTTCTATGTCTGATTTCCTTTTATGTATCAAAAGTGATTGGTTTAGGACACACCACACACGGATATGGCCTCATTAACATAGCAAAGAAACCCCTATTCCCAAATGGGATTACATCCACAAGTATAGGGATTAAGATTTACAACACATTTTTGGGAGACACAATTCAATCCATAATAGTCAGTATAGCTGGAGCAGGAGTGAACAGGGAGGAAAGTAGAGAGAAATAATATGAGAGGTAGGCAGAGGCCAGATCATGCCGTGAGGACTGTATAAAAACTTAAGACTTATTCCTAATATTGATGAGAAGCCATTGAAGATGGGTGTTTTTTTGTTTTTGGTGGAGGGTGCAGGTGACAGAACCAGATACACATTTTAAAGAGAGCCCCGTGGCTGCTGTGTGTATAGTAGAAAGAGGGGCCGAGTGGATATGGGAGGCCAGTAGATGTAATGCAGCACACCAGTTCATTGGCTGTAGAAGCTTGGGATAGGGCCATGGCAGTGAAGAAGAGAGAAGTAGATAGGTTGAATTAAATAGGAGGTAGAGCTGGTATAACTTAGTGCTGGACTGATGTGAGAACTAAGAGAGAAAGGAGCTGGCAAGGATTAGATGCCCCAGGTTTCTAGCTGGAGATACTAATTTTATGGATGGACGATTTAAAGGGAAGGGAAACACTGGAGAATGATGAACTGATTTGAGAGTGAAAATCAGGAGTCATACCACATTTTATTTGTTCGTAAGATGTTCAAGTAGATATGTCAAATAAACAACTGGACCTTCAAGATAAAAGCTTAGGAGAGAGGTGTCACCAACATATCGATGGTATTTAATTTTATGAGAATTACATTACTGTTAAGATGGTAAATTAGTACCATGACAGAAACAGGGTTTTTTTTTTTTTGGTAGCAAACATTTGCCAATATCTGTGTTTTATTTTTTTTACTGCTGTAAAAAAAAAAAAATGTATAGCGTGACCTTTGTGAATTCAGCATTTTGCAGGTACACAGTTTAGTGATAATCACTTTCATTAATCATGTTGTGCAACCACCACCCGTAATTGCTGCCAGATTTCTCATCACCATAAACAGACACTGCCTCCTCAACCGTGGCATCCCCTTCCCGTCACCCTCCCACCCCTGGTAATAAATTTGGTCTCTATACATTGCCATTCTTGTTATTTCATGTAAGTGAGATCATACAATATTTGTGCTTTTGTGATTGACTTAATTCACTGAGCATAAAGTTTTTGAGGTTCGTCTACGTTGTAGCATGGATCAGGACTTCATTTTTCTTTAAGGCTAAGTAGTATTCCATTGTATGTATGTACTACATACTTTTTATCCACCCGTTGATGGATACTTAGGTACTTTGCACCTTTTGGCTATCGTGAGCAGTGCTTCAGTGAACATTGGTGTACACGTGTCTGTTTGCACTGCTGCTTTCACGTCTCTTGGTTATATACCTAGGAGTGGAACGCTGGATCATATGGTAGCTCTATTTTCAGTTTTTTTGAGGAACTGCCACACTGCTTTCCACAGTGGCTGTATGGCTGTAACGTTTTGCATTCCCACCAGCAATGGATAAGAGTTCCAATTTCTTCACGTCCTCACCAACATTTGTTATTTTTCTTTTTTTTTAATCTTTAGCTGTCATCTTAAATGCATGTAACTCCCTTTCTGGAAATTTAATGGCATACATGAGATCACATATGCAAAATGACATGATCAAGGATATCCATTGCAGCATTTTTTACAGCAGCAAAAGTTTGTAAACAACTTAAATGCCTACCTGTACAGGCTAATTTAGTTCATTTTAATACATATTTAGGGTAGGCCATTATACAGACATTAAATTATACAGACATTAAAAAGAATATAGCAACTCTACATATACTGATATTTAATGATATCTGAGACATATTACTTAAGGAGAAAAAGCTACCAAACAGCATGTATTACCGTTTGTGTTTTATAAAAAAAGAGGAGGCAGGGGAGGTACATGCATAGAATCTCTCTGCAAGGTTAAATAAGATATGTATAACATCGAGTAATTCCTTGGGAGTGGAACTGGGTGGCTGGCAACAAGGGTGGTAGGTAGATTTAGTTACCATTGGGTGCCCTTTTGTGCCTTTTAAATTTGGTCCCATGCCCATGAATTACCTTTTCAAAAATAAAATAATTAAAAATAAAAATCTGCAGGAATGATTGAGATCATACAGGGAGAGACTAGAGAGAGAAGCGGAGACTGAGCTTTGAGGCGCTCTCAACCTTTAGGGGGTGGGTAGGGAAGGAGGATCCAGCATAGGCGAATGTACCTTTACTTGTTCATAAGTCAAGTAAGAAGAGGAAAAAGATGATCTGGGAACATAGAGGTGGTTGGCCTTGATACAAGCAGCTTCAGTAGGGTGATGGTACCGTAGCCATACTGAGGTATGTTAAAGAGAGTAAATGAGAGGTGAGGAAGTAGAACCACCATTGTAGACAGTTGAAGAAGTGTGATTATGGGAAGGAGTAAGAAAAGGAGGTAGAAGGTGGAAGGGTCATGGGGTTAAAGGAGGCTTAGAATTGGAGATAGTAGAGCATGTTTATAAGCTGGAGGCAATCCAGTGGAGAGGAAAATAATGATGTAGGAGAGGAAGGGAATAATTTTTTTAGAAAAGACCTTCAGTAGGTGAAAAAGGAAGAATGGGATCCAGTTGGAAAACCAAGGGAATAAAAGTCCATATGAATGAGTGAGATGTCACTGAGAATTGAGAGGGACAGAACGGGATTCAGAGGAGTGATGAAGGGATTGCTTTTAGTAAGAAAGGAGTAAGAAGTATGGGATTGATTTTCAGTTTTGCAAGTCTCTTGAACATTTGGCTTATAGAAGGCAGTTGGATTCTACCCGCTTCTTCATCCAATCTGTTGTGATATCACATGTTATATACCCTTTGGGAAACTCCACTATAAACTTACGAGACAAGGAGAGTATGTCTTTGTATTATTAGGAAAATAATTTTGACCTCAGGGGCCTTCTGCCCTAGACAAAAGTGTATTAGGAAGCCATAGTGTAGGCTGTTTCTCGTATTTAAAAATTATGTATAGTACTAAGGAGATGAGATGATTTAATCCTTGATAAAAATAATGATTAAAACTTTTGGTTTGGTTATCTCATGAGTTTCCTTTGAAGAATCGGAGCTTGGTCAGAGAAAGAAGTTTGAGGTTTTCTATATAGGTATCCCCCAACTTACAAAATGGAGTTGTGTTCCAGTGACTCCGTCATAAATCGGTTCTGATATGTCAAATACCTCTTTTTTTTTTTCATTATTATTGCCTTTTATTATCAGTATCTTTATAAGTCCGATCCATATCTGTCTTTGGGGGTTGGAAACATTACATCTGAGAAAGATTACATATGCACTACAAAGAACAAATGGACAGTCGTTAAGTGTAGTTCGTTATAACTTGAATACATTGTAAGTCAGGGACTACTTGTATTTGCATTAATCTTTTGAGCTCTAGCTAAAATGGTGTATAAAATACTCCTGGATAATTTAAGTGTAGATGACTTCAGTCCACACACATTCTTGCTCTTGCTTTAGACAACAGTGTACCAAACCTATTTTAAATCTGTCCAGGGAAAAGATGACAACCATTTTCTGTATTCCTTTTCATTCACGAAATGATATATAGTTGCTAATCTCTACTTAAAGAAATCTCAGGGATAAAAGTGGATAAGATCTGAAAAAGATGGGTAGGCAGTGTTTTCCAGCAGAAAGTGTAAGGCTTAGAAATCGGAAAGCTGGCAAATGGGAAAAGTAACACTTCTGGGGTGAATATGAAATTTGAATGTGATTATAAAGTGACTAGCTCGGTGCTTGGAACATAAGAGATATTCAGTAAATTTTAACTGTCTTCCCTTTTCTCCCGTAATTAGAAAGATTGTTTTAAGACTTTTTTTTTTTTTTTTTTGCTGGGGAACCTTTTTGTCTCAGCTTTGAGGGCATTGGATAAAAGTTACTATAGATATATAAAGGGGTAGTAGGAGGAGTTTAACTACTGATAAATTTTCATTTTTTAATAAATTACAGTCTGTTTTCTTACCTGCTTCTTCATCATGTTTTAAAACTCAATGTAATAATTATTTAACAGTGTAGTGTCCACAGCAGTGTGACTGACAGTTTTTAAAATGACCACCTCCTCTCATAAGAAGTTGTGTTCTTCATTTTGGAGCTGTCCTTATATTGAGAAATAGTAACTATGTATTTTACCCAAAGTTTCTACATAATTTTGTTTAATCATTACAATTTTGTGAGGTTAAGTAGCATTCAAGAAGTTTTTATTTTTTTTGTAGTCCTTAACTTTTTGTCTGCTTTTTTTCCACAGACAGTTCAATTTGTTCAGGGAATTTTTGTTGAAAAATATGACCCAACGATAGAAGATTCTTACAGAAAGGTAAGGTGTGAAACCTGTATACACATGCTTACGAGTGGTTCTTTATGACTTTAAAACTTGAGTCGTGGGATTATTTTTTTAAAACTAATTTTGAGAAACATGCAAATGTTTGGTATCTATTTTAAAAAGTTTCACCAAGACAAATTGTTTCCTTTAGAATACTACTCAGGTATACAGGGCTCCATGTTGTTACTGATGAGTGATCTGTTTTAATGTACACATTTTTCTGGTGGAAATTTTTTTAATGTAGAAAAACTTGCAAATAAATAGTGTGGTTTTTCCTATTCTTTTTGTGAATTAAAATTTAGATTACTTTTATGCTTGAAGTTATCTAATGACTGAAATTTTTTATTTTTGTTCAGTTGTGTAATAACTTTAAAGATATTTCATCTTTAAACTATAAATAGATGGTTGATCTCGACCAAGAAAATAACATTCTGTTTAATTGTGAGACTAGCTAGAATTATGGGAAATTTTCATGATTTTATTTCCCAGATATATTAGGGGAAAGAAGATAATGTTATAAGATAGAGTAGAGGCTGAGGATATATCAAGAAAAAAAATTTTATTTTAAGCTTAAATCTAGCTTTCAACAAATAGGAAACCCTGGTTGTATAGTGCTTAAGTGCTACGGCTACTAACCCAAGAGGTCAGCAGTTCAAATCCTCCAGGCGCTCCTTGAAAACTCTGGCACAGTTCTACTCTGTTCTATAGGGTCACTGTGAGTCAGTATCAATGCGATGGCAGTGGGTTTGGTTTGGTTTTTGGTTTTCAACAAACAGGAAAGTATTGCTTTTTTAGATGTACTTAGGATTTACTTAAAAGAGTGCTGTAACTTTTATTGAATTAAGTCCACCAAGCAGTACTGGCAGAACAGTGTCACCATCTGCAAATTGGATACGAAGTTGTGCCCTGGATACATCGAAAAACTACAGACGTGACTCATTAATCGTTGAATATACCCAGTTACAGATTTTACAGGTTACCATACCTGTCCCATAATTATGTGATGGTACCACCAATGGTAACCTTGATCTAACACAGAAGCAGAGTTTAAAATAATCCTCAGGTTAATAGGCTTATTTTTAAAAGTAACTACAGAGATCTGTGCCTAGAATGCTAAAGGACTCACACTTTGCATAATCCCTTTATTAGAAATTTTTCACATAGTTGATAGCTGATACTTTCTTTAGGCCAACCTTTTCTTCTTTTATAAAGATACCGGGCAAATGAAGTTCAGTGTGTAAAATTTCACCCTTTGCATGGTGCTTTTCCGAAGAAATGCCTTTTTCTTAAATTGAGAGGTGTGTGACCTCAACGCTATTTATTTTATTGAGGTAAAATGTATATAATCAAAAATTTGCTATTTTAGCCACTTTTAAGTGTATAATTCAGTGACTTTGATTACAATCACCATGTTGTGCTACCATCATCACTGTCCATCTCTGAAAGTCCCATTACCCCATAACAGAAGCTCAGTAAGTGCTGTTTATTTTAGTACTTCCGTGTACCCTTCATTTCTTAAATTTAAATTCTCCTATGTATTAAATTTGAGGCATATTAGTCAAATATGAACATTGTAAGCATGGTAGGTTGACAGAATTGTCTCTACCCTAAAGTCTTCTTTTCTGCATTTTGAGCTATTTAATACATTCGTGCCTTATTTTCTCTGAAGATAATATAAATGTATATATTTACACATTTTTTTTCTGTTACAACTATCTCTGCAGTTTTTTATAAATTCAAGAATATGACATTTACCTTCTTTATATATATAATTGTGTTTAAGGTAAGCATTTACACAGCAAATTAGGTTCCCATTTAACAATTTCTGTATAGATTATTTAGTGATATTGGTTACATTTTTCACAGTGTGTTGTTGTACTCATTCATTCTGTTCTGGTTATACCATTTCCATTACTCTAGTTTCCCTGCCCCTTACCATCTCATTTTTGCTTTAGAGTAATTTTGACCATTTGGTCTCCTATAGTTAATTTTTTTTAAAAAGAAGCTAATTACTGACAGGTGATATTCTTTATTTTATGATCCAGTTTGTTATTTAGCTACCAGGTGACCTCAAAGGATAATTTCAGTTTCAGGTTTGAAGTGTTCCTCATGCTGATTGTCTCAAGGAGTCCCCCAGTTTAAACCAGTCCAGTAAATCTGGACTTTTGAAGAATCGAGTTCCGTATTTTTCTCCCATTCTGAAAGGGTCCATCTAATGTGCCCCTGATCAGAATGGTTGGTAGTGGCAGCCAGTCGCCATGTAGTTCTGGTTGACCATTTACCTTCTAATAATAACACATAAGAGTCATTGTCTCAGAGCTTACAGTGGTCAGAAAATATCTGCATTCTCCATTAACAGTCCTGGCTTCAGTAATTTTAATAGAATGTGCTTGAGATCTCACGTTCTTTATTGTGGTACCAAGTTCAGCCCCAGCTCATGCAGTATGTGTGCTGGAGACAGCCTCTGTAGTCGTTATTACATACTTTGAGTGAAGAGGTGGAGGGGTGACAGAATGCCATTTTGAGTTTACCTTTTCATTTTTCCCTTTTTCCCACAGCAAGTTGAAGTAGATTGCCAACAGTGTATGCTCGAAATCCTGGATACAGCAGGGACAGTAAGGACGTTTTCCCTTTCTCTCTCTCTTTTCTTCTGTTTGGTAGATTTGACTTTGCAGGACAGATTTTATCATCTGAATAGTTCTTCTAAGTAAAAATAATCTTTCTGATTAAGAACAAGTTCTCTAAATGTAGGACTTAAATTTTCTAATGTCTGTGCAGTCATCTGTGATGGACTTAGTGCTTACACATCACAGTTAGATTGTGTGTTGAGTTCACCTGTAGAATCTGTGTTGGGTTTAATGTATTGAGGTAAGGATTATGCTGTCAGTGCTCAAAAAAAAATCCAAAATTTTAATGGTAAGTAGATATTTCTGTGAATTTAAGACTGTCTCAACACCATAGTCATTCATTTTTATAAAAATTGTTTTTGCTTTTTATTAGTATTTTAATATCTGAAGGGACTGTTGGCAGATACATGTTTTCTCTTAGAGGCAAAAATCTTCTAGGATTCTTTTGAGCTTCATTTCTCTCATCTTAAAATGAATATAATGATATTAGAACTTAGATCATAGGGTGCTTATTATGATTAAATGAGATAATAATTATAAACCACTTGGTACAGTGCCTGTTATGAAGTGTGGACTTTGTGTATTTGCCTTTATTGTCTTCCTTTATACCATCACCTTTAAAATTTTGCTATTAATTACTGATGATTTCCAGTCCTGAGCTTATACCTCAGATTTTCTCCAAATGAGTTTGGATTATGTCATAAATCTCTCAAATAAAATTAATTCTAGTTCACTTAAAAATAATTATATTCTGTTCTTCTAAATCACTTAAAAGCAAACTAAGATGGTTGAGGATTCCCATCTAATTCTACAGTTCATTGTCATTGTTTGTAGTCTCATAATTAGGGAACAGGAAGAACATGTACCGTGTCTTATGTTTTTGGTCATAATAGCATATAATAAAAGTTTTAGTAGCCTGTGATTATTCTAATTCCAATATTTCCAATATACCTTTAAGAAATCATATGTATAACTGCCTACTTTTTATTCTAGGAGCAATTTACAGCAATGAGGGATTTGTATATGAAGAATGGCCAAGGGTTTGCACTAGTATATTCTATTACAGCTCAGTCTACATTTAATGACTTACAAGACCTGAGGGAACAGATTTTACGGGTTAAAGACACAGAAGATGTAAGTATTTGTTCCAGCGGGGAGGGGGAAAAGCCTTCAAAATTAACTTAAAAACTATGTGCTGAGATGTTATAAAATGAGGAATACATGCTTCTAGCTCATTGTGCTGTGTGGGTAATAAGTGCAGTAGAGAAAGAAGTGGAATCAAAGAAAAGTTCATAGAAATGAGACTCGAGCTGAGCTTTGCAAGGTGATAGCTAAGTGAGAAACAGTGTTCAAAGATAGTAAGAACCATAATGGTATGTTCCTATTTCCAGTATTCTGTTGGTATAGTTTTTACTTCCATATAGTTTTATTTTTCCTTTGAATTATTTTAGGATTTTTTGTTTGTTTGTTTTGTTCTTTAAGTGAAGGTTTACAAAACAGATTAGTTTCTCATTAAACAATACACATAGTTTCTTGGCATTGGTTCAGTTATGTTAAGATTTTGATTAACTGGTTTTTTTCCTTCATTCTGATAATTTTTTTTGTTTTAGAATTCTTGTCTTATTTGATGAATATTATTTTTGTTAGTGTTTTTGTTTTTGTAAAGAAGTGTGTATGTTACATGTTGACCTTAGTTTTGAGCTACCGAGAGTTATTTTTCAGTTATATAAATTAAGATATAAAATTTCAGTTGTACCTTTCTATGTTTTTGTTTGTTTTCTCTAATTATTAATGGAAGCATAGGCATCTGCTCAGGACCTTGACTTTGGGTAATATTGTACACCGGAGAAATTTATACTCTGTGACTCATGCCCAATCGTAACCTAATGAATAGTTCTCTTCCTTCCTCTGACTAATTTATCCAAGCAAGTTCTGTTTTCATAGACAGTGACGTGCAAATCACTGAACTCTGATAATGTTCATCCCTTTATCCCATGTAATAAACTAAAAGATGGAGTTGTAGATACATAGTGTGTTTACTTGAATTGCCTATTTTAGATACAAGGGCCATCATGTCCCTTAAGTTCTTTCTTTTGTATAGTGTCCATCACCTCACAAACAAATAACTTTGTTGTCAGGGCACCTTTTAACTAGGGAAGTTATACAGTTTGTTTAATTGCCTGTTTCACTGGAAGTAGGAAGTTGTACATGAACGTAGGCAAGCATTTATGTTATGGGAAAAAAGGAAAGACATAGTTGCTCTGTGACTTTGTTTTTATTGCTAGTCCTCCTTGACAGCTCACCTAAACTGGTCTTCAATTCTAGAACCTTTTATTATGTTGGTCTGGCTACTACTTTTAGCATTTGTTGGATCTGTGAGACGAACCACTTGGGCCACAGTTAGGCCCTCTATATTGCAGGAGGTTCCTTTTCCTTGAGATTTTTATGCTTAGAATTCAGCTATGAATAGTCCACATGAGAAATTCGGTAGTGTAGTCTTAAAATAATTTAGCCGATAAATGTAGGTAGGACCTCTTCCATTTTTTTCTGTCTTTTCTCTCCCCGCCACCCCCGGTGTATACGCATATACCTTTTTTTAAGCGTTTGGGGAAGCATTCAGGCTTAACTAATACATTTCGATGAGTGGTAAGTAGTTGCGTATTTATCAGAAGAGGCTAAGTAATGAGTATGATAATGCTGATTTTATATGTTTTCCTTTTCACAGGTTCCAATGATTTTGGTTGGCAATAAATGTGACCTGGAAGATGAGCGAGTAGTTGGCAAAGAACAGGGTCAGAATTTAGCAAGACAGTGGTGTAACTGTGCCTTTTTAGAATCTTCTGCAAAGTCAAAGATCAACGTTAATGAGGTAACCTACAGCTGCAAGCAGCACAAGAAAAGGTCTTTTTAATTTCATTTGCTTTAAGCTAGCAGCAAAAAAAAAAAAATTTTTTTTAAGAAAACTTTAATGCCTTTTATTGTCCTTTTAAGCAATCTGGATTCTATCAATTTACAGAAAACATTAAATCATTTTGAGAAACTGTATTCTTTAGCATGTATAAGATTACTTTGATGGCAATGATAAATAATAGGGACACTTACATTTACCGTATTGGAAAAGAGAAAGTTCAAATTAAAAAATGTTTAAAGTCCTGCTGAGCAGATTCTAAATGATATGACAGAAAGTGGTGTCTGAAAATTGTCATATCACCCTTATAACAAGTGTCTAGGTTGTAAAGTCAAGGAAGAAAATAGAAAAATCAAAGTAGTTATTATAATGAGTTTATGTTATACAGAAGGTGTATATGGATAGCACATACATGAATAGCACAGAATTTGGTGTTCTGAGCCCTGCTGGACCTTTGGTACAATAACTGACTCAAAGGGAAGCATCTGTGTGAGTGAGCCTATGTAACTATAATTCATTCGATCCTTTAGGCCAGATAAAGCAGGTGCACGTGGTGGTTTTTGCCCCTGTCTTAAGCACTGAACTAGCTTGAGAATACAGCTGTGGGCGGGAGTGCTCAACAAGTAAGCTGCTTCCATGGGTATACAGGGCCAGAAGTTTACTGGACCCCTAAATAAGTAGTGCAATGCCCAGTAGTCTGCACCAACCAAGCAAAAATGGAAGAGGTTCCCTTTGCTTTTCTTAACTTTAACATAAGTCTTAGGAGAAAAACCCAGAGTAGGCTTCTTCCCTTTAACTGCAGTGAGAAAGCTGTTGGGTCTTTACTTACCTGTGTGCTTGCCATCTGTGGCATCACAGGTGTCAGTTAGAATTCCGATCGCTTAGAACACAGAACAGAGTAAGAGTGGGTTAGGTTATCAGAGTCCTATATTTTTGCTTACTGTTTCTCTCTGGCCTTTGGTTCTTTAGGTCATTTCTCCTTGACTATTATGGTTTTAGACTATTATCTGACTTTAAAAGTTACCAAATCACTTTAGACATTTGGCAGGAAAAAAATTAAGCATGCTTTTTTATGTAAAACAAATTTTATCAAGTACATAAAAACTAAGAAGTTCGAAATTTTTACTTATTCAACAAATATCTATCGTGTGCCTGCTATGTGTCTGGCACTGTGTTAGGCACTGGAATCGTAGTCATCCAGACAGGCAGTGTTCTACCCTAAGAACTGTACATCCTAGTGGGGAACAAGTCCTACTGAGATCTGCAAGAACAGTTATTTCTCATTCCCTGCCAAGTAAACGAAAGGAAGTATGATATGCTTGCAACTTCAACTTCCTCTGGTTGTGGAATCACATTTTCCTAGATGTTCTTTTGAAAAATGGAACTAATCGTGAAATTTTAATTTTTAGCTTAGTCTTACTTTTCCAAAGGAAAATCGTGAATCTTAAATAACTTTGATATAAAACACATTTGTTTTGGTGGATGTACTTGGCTAGGGAAACAGTGGTGCAGCGTGTTTGACCTTACGGATCTGGTCCCTTGCTGTCCTTGTCCTCACCCTCGCTGGTTCCGCTCATCAAGGTCATAAGGCTGGGGCTGGATTGGGCCAGGGTCCAGTGCATAGGAGCTGTTTCTCACCTTTTAAGTGTTATATGTTTGGGGAAACCTACGTGCTACTAAACCTCCTTTGGCTTCCAGTTTCCAATGCAGCAGAGCCACTTTTTCAGAGCAGTCTTGTACCATCAACCCTTGGCATGAGGGTCCATAAAACAAAACTAGATAAGTGAAATGCATTAGCCATCGTAAGAATCTTGACTGTTTTTGGAAAACATGCAGATTTCATGTTAGAAGTTCTTGAGAGTGTGGTAATTTATATTTCTTTTAATGTCTTTATAGCCTGATAACCTAGGTACAGGGTTCTTTTGATAGTTAATACTTCCTCAGACAGCTGATGCCTTGCAAACGTTAGTGTGATTTCTGAATTCCTGAATATAGAGGAATGATACTTTCATAAGATTTAATTCTTGGCCTCAAATTTGAAAATAGACAGGGAGTTGCCTAAAGAGCCCTCTTACAACACTGCTTTAACACCACTTTTGCTGTGTTCTGAAACAGTAGTACATAGCTATTACCAGAATCACTTCGATCTTGATCAAGAATTAATTGTTCTCTGCTGAAGCTGGAATAATAATTGGAATCAAGACATCTTCATTTAGGAATGGGAGAGGGATTGAGAAACTCTATTCTGTGTTCCCCTTAGATTTTTCTGTAGTTCAGAGAGATGAGGAAGAACCTAGGCTGGGGACTTGCAGCATTTCTAACCAAATATTATAGTTCGAACTTACCCTCATCACTGAACCGTCTGCTGCTGTGAGGTAGGCAATGTTTTCCAAAGAAATACTTTAGAATAACACTACAAACATCAGTTACCTTTCTGTGTAGTACCAGAAACTGGAAACTGGCTAGCGTGAAGAAAATGAAACAGACTGCATACGGTTTTGATTAACTTGCTGCTTTAGTTTACCTTTATATTACCTCTCGGATTATACCTTATGCATTTTATGCATTGAGACTAGGAAATTAATGAGAGTTGATTTGTGGCTTTTGCACATAAAGTTCTTAAAGCCTTTAGAGTTGTGAAACAACGTGGACTTCACAGTTGTGAAACAAGCTACTGTTTTGTTCATAATTCTTTGTTTTTCAAAATTTCCTTAGAAATAATAAGAATTAAATGGTTTGAAGAAGATGGGAGTGGGGAGGATGGAGCAGGAAGAAAACATGAAGGAATCACCTTTATAGCTTTGGGATAAATCATTCATTAGTTTCGTTTTTTCCTTCTTTCTTTAACAGTTAATTTGGCCTTATAATCTTTGGACCATTTCAAAAACTAAATAATTGTTTTATCTGAGTACCATCTTTAAAAAGTATAGACCAATAATTTTTTTTAAATATTTTTTTATAAACTTTCACTTAAAGCACAATAAAAATAAAAATAAAATATTTTCTTTTAAAAACTTAACAGAAAAGATGTAAGAACAATAAATTTTTTTTTGCAGATATGCTCCTTTACTCCTAAATATTTTAGTGTGTGTGTCCTTAGAGCAAAGACATTCTCTTATGCAACCACAACACAGTTACCAAAATCAGGCAAATTGACATTACCGCAGTAGATGTTTGTTCTATACACGTATGCCTAGTTTATTGCTCTTCACTTTATTTCGCTTTGCAGGTAAGGTATTTTTTACAAATTGAAGATTTGTGGCAACCCTACTTCAAGCGAGTCTGTGGGCGCCATTTTTCCAACAGCATGTTCTCACTTCATGTCTCTGTCAACATTTTGCTCATTGTCCTAATATTTCAAGCTTTTTCATCATTATTATATCTGCTACAGTGAGCTGTGAAGACTGATTTTTAATCTTACTATTGTAATTGTTTTGGGGCACAACAAACCATCCCCATATAAGACGGCGAACTTAATAAGTGTTGTGTGTGTTCTGACTGCTCCACCGACAGGCTGTTCCCCTGCCTCTGTCCCTCTCCTTGGGCCTCCCTGTTTCCTGAAACAGATCAATATTGCCAATTAATAACCCTGCAATGGCCTCTAAGTGTTTAGGTGAAAGGAAGATTCAGACATCTCTCACTTTAAATCAAAAGCTAGAAATGATTAAACTTAGTGAAGAAGGCATGTCAAAAGCGTAGATCAGCCAAAAAGCCAGGCTTCTTGTACCAGTTAGCCAAGTTGTGAATGCAAAGGACAAGTTCTCGACGGAAATTAAAAGTGCTACTCCAGTGAACACGCGAATGATCAGAAAGTGAAAGCCTTATTGCTGATATGGAGAAAGTTTGAGTGGCCTGGATAGAAGATCAAACCAGGCACAATATTCCCTTAAGCCAAATCGTAATCCAGAGCAAGGCCCTAACTCTCTTCAGTTCCATGAAGGCTGAGAGAGGTGAGGAAGCTGCAGAAGGAAAGTGTGGAGCTAGCAGAGGTTGGCTCATGAGGGTAAGGAAAGAAGCCGTCTCCATAACATGGAAGTGCGAGGGGAAGCAGCAGGTGCTGATGTAGAAGCGGCAGCAAGTTCTCCAGAAGGTCCAGCTAATTGATCAAAGTGGCTACACGGAACAACAGCTTTTCAGTGTAGACAAAACAGCCTTCTGTTGGGAGAAGATGCCGTGTAGGACTTTCAGAGCCAGAGAGGAGAAGTCAAAAGCTTCAGAGCGTCAAAGGACAGGCCGACTCTTGTTAGGAGCTGATGCAACTGGTGGCTTTAAGTTGAAGCCAGTGCTCATTTACCATTCCAAAAATCCTAGGGCCCTTAGGAATTACGCTGTATCCACTCTGCCTGCGCTCCATAAATGGAACAGCAAAACCTGAGTGATAGCATATCCTGTTTACATCATGATTTACTGAATGTTTTAAGCCCACATTGAGACCTACTGCTCAGAAAAAAAGATTGCTTTCCAAAATATTACTGTTCATTGACAATGCACCTGGTCACCCAACAGCTCTGATGGAGATATATAAGGAGATTAATGTTGTTTTCATGCCTGCTAACACAGCACCCGTGCTGCACCCCGTGGATCAAGGAGTAAATTTGACTTTCAAGTCTTATTATTTAAGAAATACATTTTGTAAGGCTATAGCTGCCATAGGTAGAGCTTCTTCTGATGGATCTGGGCAAAGTAAATTGAAAACCTTCTGGAAAGCATTCACCATGCTAGATGCCATTAAAAACATTCATGATTCATGGGAAGAGGTCAAAATGTCGACATTAACTGGAGTTTGAAAGAAGTTGATTCCAGCCCTCAGGGATGACTTTGAGGGGATCAAGACTTCAATGGAGGAAGTAACTGCAAATGTCGTAGAAATAGCAAGTGAACTAGAATTAGAAGCAGAACCTGAAGATGTGACTGAATTGTTGCGATCTCATGATAAAACTTTAATGGAAGAGGAGTTGCTTCTTATGGATGAGCAAAGAAAGTGGTTTCTCTAGGTGGAATCTCCTCCTGGCGAAGATGCTGTGAACATTGTTGAAATGACAACAAAGAATCTAGAATATTACCTCAACTTAGTTGATAAAGTAGTGGCAGGATTTGAGAGAATTGACTCCAATTTTGAAAGAAGTTCTACTGTGGGTAAAATGCTATCAAACAGCATCGCATGCTAACGAGAAATCTTTTGTGAAAGGAGGAGTCAATCGTGTGGCAGACTTCATTGTTGTCTTACTTTAAAAAATTGCCACAGCCACCCTGGCCTTCAGTAACCACCACTCTTATTAGTCATCAGCCATCAGCATCGAGGCGAGATCCTCCACCAGCACCAGGCTCAGGTGATGGTTAGCATTTTTTAGCAATAAAGTATTTTTTAATTCAGGTATGTACATTGTTTTTTTAGATGTAACACTTAAAATAGACTACAGTATAGTATAAACATAAGTTTTACATGCACTGGGAAACGAAAAAGTTCCTGTAACTCTCTTTATTGCAATTTTCACTTTATTGTGGTGGTCTGGAACCGAACCCACAGTATTTCTGAAGTGTGCCTTTTTCAGATTTCCCCAGTTGTCCCGATAATGTCCCTTAAAGCCAGTGCATTATTGAGACATTCCAAAGTACTGTTTATTCCAGGTGAGTAATAATAAGGAGCTTCTGTAATATTTGTTCCTATCCCAGGATATTAGTAAATGAGTGTTTGCATTTCATAGTAGAGCACCAAACTCAGTTCAATCTGTTTCATGTTGTAACATTTGGGCATACCTATGCGCTGTGAAAAATATGAGCATCAGAGTTAAAATACTGTAATCTGCGAGTAAGTTTTGTTTTTGCCACCTTGCATTTTTCATCCAGAAGAATTATTGGCAGTATAATTTGTCACTTCAAATCAGTACATCAAGGGTTGGCAAACTTTTTCTGTAAAGGATCAAATGGTAAATATTTTTAGCTTTGCAGGCTATACAGTCTCTGCTACAACTACTTAACTTTTCTGTTAGAGCATGAAAGCACCCGAAGACAGTATGTGAGCAAATGGGCATGGCTGTTTTCCAGTAAAACTTTATTTGTGGGCACTGAGATTTGAATTTTATAAAATTTTCACATATCACAAAATATTATTCTTCTTTTGCCCCTCCCCACCACCACCACCATTTAGAGATACAAAAAAACCCCTCTTAGCTCATGGGCTGTATAAATACAGGTGATGGAGTATATTGGCCCACAGGTCGTAGTTTACCAACCTTTGTAGTAGATTATGATAATAGATTTCTACATTGTAAGCCAGAAAACCTGAAAGCTGATAGCCGTCATTTATTGAGTATTTATTATGTACCAGACACTGCAGATACATTATTTTTAATCTTCACAAATGCCATACATGGATGGCTATTATCCTCATGTTCCCAGTGAGGCAACTGAGGCTGAGGTTAAGTATTTTGCCCTAATTTTCACTGTCTTGTCAATTGTAGAACTGGGATTTAGGTACCAGTTTGTGACTTCAAAGCCCATGTTCTTTCCAAGAGATCACACACCATTGAGTTTTGAATGAGAATTTCTAATAAACTGAATTTCAAACTTAAAGCGTATTTTGAACAGACTTCACCCTAGCTAAAATTAGCATCACGAAAAGGGGCAAACAAAAATTATGTGCCTCTGTATGTGATACCTTGAAACCAAAAAGAAAAACAAACTCGTTTCTATCAAGTCAGACTCATAGCAACCCCACAGGGCAGAGCAGAACTGCCCATAGCGTTTCCAAGGAGCGGCTGGTGGATTCAAACTGTTGACCTTTTAGTTAGCAGCCTAGCTCTTAACCACTGCACCACCAGGGCTCTGATATTAAAATCATATCATTCCATAGTTCCCACATTCTCTTGAATCACCTTTCTTTGGAATGGGAAGAAATGTGGATCTCTTCCAGTTGGTTGGTGAGGGTAGTCGTCTTCCAAATTTCTTAACATAGACAAGTGAACGCTTCCAGTGTTGCATCCATTTGTTGAAACATCTCAATTGATATTCCGTAAATTCCTGGAGACTTGTTTTTCACCAATTCCTTCAGTGCAGCTTGGACTTCTTCCTTCAGTACCATCCGTTCTTGGTCATATGCTACCTCCTGAAATGGTTGAACGTCGACCAGTTCTTCTTGATGCAGTGACTCTGTGTATTCTTTCCATCTTATTTTGATGCTTCCTGCATTGTTCAATCTTCCCTATAGAATTCTTAAATATTGCAACCCAAGGCGTGAATTTTTTCCTCCATTCTTTTAGCTCGAGAAATGCCAAGCTTGTTCTTCCCTTTTGGTTTTCTAACTCTAGGTCTTTGCATGTTTCATTGTAATAATTTACTTTGTCTTCTCAAGCCACCCTTAGAAATCTTCTGCTGAGCTCTTTTTTTTTTTTTTAATTTCTTTAATTTTTATTGTGCTTTAAGTGAAAGTTTACAAATCAAGTCAGTCTCTCATGCAAAAATTTATATGCACCTTGCTATATACTCCTAGTTGCTCACCCCCTAATCAGACAGCACACTCCTTCTCTCTACCCTGTATTCCCGTGTCCATTCAGCCAGCCTCTGTCCCCCTCTGCCTCCTCATCTCCCCTCCAGACAGGAGCTGCCCACATAGTTTCATGTGTCTACTTGAGCCAGGAAGCTCACTCTTCACCAGTGTCATTTTCTATCTTATACTCCAGTCTAATCCCTGTCTGAAGATTTGGCTTTGGGAATGGTTCCAGGCTTGGGCTAACAGAAGGTCTGGGGACCATGGCCTCTGGGGTCCTTCTAGTATCAGTCAGAGCATTAAGTCTGGTCTTTTTATGAGAATTTGAGGTCTGCGTCCCACTGCTGTCCTGCTCCCTCAGGGGTTCTCTGTTGTGTTCTGTGTCAGGGCAGTCATCAGTTGCAGCCAAGCACCATCTAGTTCTTCTGGTCTCAGGCTGATGTAGTCTCTGGTTTATGTGGTCCTTTTCTGTCTCTTGGGCTCATAATTACTTTGTGTCTTTGGTATTCTTCATTCTCCTTTGCTTTTGGTGGGTTGAGACCAATTGATGCATCTTAGATGGCTGCTTGCTAGTGTTTAAGACCCCAGATGCCACTCACCAAAGTGGGATGCAGAATGTTTTCTTAATAGATTTTATTTGCTCAGCTCATTTACTTTATCATTTCTTCCATTCGTTTTAGCTACCTGACATTCAAGAGCAAGTTCCACGGTCTCTTCTGACATCCATTTTGGTCTTTTCTTTCTTTCCTGTCTTTTTAATGGCCTTTTGCTTTCTCCATGTGTGATGTAATTCCACAACCCCTCTGGTCTTTGGTCAGTGTTCAGTGTGTCAAGTCTGTTCTTCAGGTGGCGTCTGAATTCCGGTGGGATATACTCAAGGCTGTACTTTGGCTTAATGAATATCACAAGTAAAATTTTGTGATACTGAGGCTTTGGGGACCTTAATACCAGTAGAATTTTGCTGAAGTTAATTCAAAAACAATTGCAGCAGTACAACGACAGGGAACTGCCATAAATTCAAGCCGGATTCAGAAGAGGACGTGGAACCAGGGATATCATTGCTGATGCCAGATAGATCTTGGCTGAAAGCAGAGAATACCAGAAGGATGTTTACCTGTGTTTTATTGACTATGCAAAGGCATTCGCCTGTGTGGGTCATAAGAAATTATGGATAACATTGCAAAAAAAATGGAAATTCCCGGACACTTAATTGTGCTCACGCGGAGCCTTTACATAGACCAAGAGGCAGTTGTTCAAGCAAAACAAGGGGTTACTGTGTGGTTTAAAGTCAGGAAAGGTATGCGTCAGGGTTGTATCCTTCCACCGTATTATCATTCTGTATGCTGAGCAAATAATCTGAGAATCTGTAGTATATGAAGAATGCAACATCAGGCTTGGAGGGATATTCATTAACCTGCGTTACGCAGATGACACAACCTTGCTCGCTGAAAGCGAGGAGAACTTGAAGCAATTACTCGTGAAGATCAAAGACTGCAGCCTTCAGTAAGGATTACACCTCAACATAAGGAAAACAAAAATCCTCACAACTGGACCAATAAGCAACATCATGATAAACCAAAAAAAAACGAACCCAGTACTGTCGAGTCGATTCAGACTCATAGCAACCCTATAGGACAGAGTAGAACTGCCCCATAGAGTTTTCAAGTTTCTAACTGCCAGCCCTTTGGTTAGCAGCCGTAGCACTTAACCACTACACCACCAGGGTTTCCAACGTCATAATAAACGGAGAAAATATTGAAATTGTCAAGGATTTCATTTTACTTGGATCCACAATCAACGTCCGTGGAAGTGGCAATCAAGAAATCAAAGAATGTACTGCATTGGGCATATCTGCAAAAGACCTCTTTAAAGTGTTAAAAAGCAAAGATGTCACTTTGAGGACAAAGGTGTACCTGACCCAAGCCATGGTATTTTCATTCACCTCATATGCACTTGAAAGCTGGGTAATGAATAAGGAAGACTGAAGAAGAATTGATACCTTTATAGTGTTGGCGAAGAATATTGAATATACATGGACTGCCAGAACGAATTGGTCTGTATGGAAAAAAGAACAGCCAGAATGTTCCTTGGAAGCAAAGATGGTGAGACTTCATCTCATGTACTTTGGACATGTTATTAGGAGGGACCAGTCCCTAGAGAAGAACATCATGCCTGGTGAAGCAGAGGGTCAGTGGAAAAGAGGAAGCCCCCCAGCTAGATGGACGGACATAGTGGCTGCAAAAATGGTCTCAAACATAGCAGCAATTTTGAGGGTGACACAGGACCTGGCAGTGTTTCGTTCTGTTGTACAGAGTCGTCGTTAGCCTGAGCCGACTCGAAAGCGCCTGACCACAGAGTGACAGGAAATGCCATGCAATACGTGATCCTGAATGGATTCCATACCTTGAATGGGAAAATTATTATGAAAGACATTATTGGGCCATGTGGCAAAGTTGAACTTTGCACTATAGATAAAATATTATATCAATGCATAAATTTCTTGAATGTGATAACTGTAATGTGATTATGCAAGAGAATGTCCCTTAAGAAATATACACTCAACTATTAAGGGGCTGTGGTTTACAAACTACTTTGAAGTTGTTGGGGGGGGTGGGGTGATAAATATGATAAAATGTTAATAATTGGTGCATCTGGGTGAAGAAAATCAGTTCTTTGTACTGTTCTTTTGCAAATTTTCTGTAAGTTTGACGCTTTTAAAAAATAAAGTGAATTTGAACATTGAGGTTGAGCATTAACTGTTCTCAATAATTTTTGAAGCATAGAGTATTTTGTATAGAATATCATTTCACCACCTTATTTTTTACTACGAATTCTTTACAAACAGGTAAATTCTGGCTGTTTATAAAGACTGCAAGTCAGCCAGGGCTTCTAAGAAGCTCATCTTTAAAACACAGCAACAAAATACAGACCTAGGAACAGAATAATACTCAACAGGACAAAGATTGTTTTTGTGGAACAAGGTTTCAAATGTTGGTTGAATACTCTTTTTTTTTTTTTTCTCACTTTTGTTTAGATATTTTATGACCTGGTCAGACAGATAAATAGAAAAACACCAGTGGAAAAGAAGAAGCCAAAAAAGAAATCATGTCTGCTGCTCTAGACCACAGTACGCAGCAGCTCTGAGCCAGGTAAGAGGCTAAAAGCAAAACTAGTACCTTCCTCATCCTCTTACTTTGGACTTTCCCCACCCAACCCTAACCACTTCCCATTTCACCTACTAGGGTATTTCTGGCCTTCTGTAACTTGTAAATGTGACATGTATCTTGTGGATTTGTCCGTTGGATAATTTGTTGCTCTCTGCACTAGGTATTAAGCTCTGTGAGGGCAGGGACCATGTCAGTTTTGCTTACCGCCATGTCCCCAGTGTCTGGTACAGAATGGATATTCAAAAAAATTGTGGTTGAAGGCATAAAATGGCGTCCTAGGTCACTTCCAAATTCATGCTGAATTGAAATGAAACAGTGGTTCATCTAAAAAAAAGAAGGCATAAGTGCATATTTGATGAATTATGTCAAAAAAAAAAACCACACCCACACATATCCATAGTCACTCCTCCCCAAATGTAACCCCTACCCTGATTTCAAATACCATGGATTAGTTTTGCCTCTTTATGAACTTTACATAAATAAGAACATATAAATGTATTAATTTATGTCTGGCTTCTTTCACTCCAAAATATATTTTTGAAAATTACCCTTGTTCCACTTAGAATTAGTTCCTTTTTATTGTAGGACTATACTAGCAGTATATTTATATAGTCTGCTATAGTGGTTAAGTGCTACGGCTGCTAACCAGAGGGTTGGCAGTTCGAATCTGCCAGGCGCTCTTTGGAAACTCTATGGCGCAGTTCTACTCTGTCCTATAGGGTCGCTATGAGTCGGAGTCGACTCGATGGCACTGGGTTTGGTTTTTTTTGTTTTTTTTTTTTGCTGTTGTTGGACATTTGGATTCTTTCTGTTGGACTAGTATGGGTAATTCTGCTATGTACATTCTTGTACATGTCTTTGTACACATGTCACGCATTTGTGTTGGGTATGTATCTAGGAATGGAATAGCCGAATCATAGGCTATAGATATGGACAGCTTTAGTAGATACTGCTACAAAGTTTTTCAAAGTGATTGTACCAGTTTACACACCTGCCTGGTGGGTATGTGGTGGTATATATCCTGGTGGTCTTTTTTGTTTTTGTAGTCATTTTCTTGCAGATATGGGCTGACTTCTTTCAAATAAATGTTTTTTTTTTTTTTTTAAGTAGTAGTTGACTTTAAGTGTTGCTTGAGTTTTCATTAAGTGAACGCATTGGAGAGAAATTAGTGGCACCATTTAAGCTGCCTATCAAGTGAGAAACCAGGCCCTGTGAGTCCAGTTGTTTGTTTTTCTTTAATTGTGTATGTAAGTCCTTCATCGACTCTGTAAACAATACCATAAAAGAGCATTTTCATGGAGTGGATTTATGGTGTAACTTGATGCTGATTCTGTGAACGTACCAGACTTGGTCCAGTTACAGGTAAACTGTTCCCACTTGAGAGTTGGCTGCACTAACTTTTCTGAGTCTCTTGGGTCCATTTGGTAGATTACCTTCCAGAGCACAAATTAACTATGTGTACTTCCTCAGAGATGTGGGTGAATATATCTCTTAAGGGAACAACTGAGAAACTGTAGTCCTTTTTAAATGAAACTAGAGCTAAAATGGGCAGAAAGGAGACACAGGCATGGGGGATTGCCTTTGGTGGGCAGAAAGGCAGCTTCTGGACAAACAGTTGCCTTAGGCTTTTAGTGAAACCCTGATTGACTGACTGTAAATCATCAGCCCCCTGAAAGTGCTTACTGTTAAGTTTGCTGGTGTTTTTGTTTGTTTAAGCCCGGGTGCAAAGGTAGGGAAAACGAGGGCTCCAGTTCCGGTTCTTAAGTATAGTATTTGACTCTCTTGTACTTGACTGATTCGTTAATGCCATTGCTGTAGTCGACCCTAGTTTAATTTCCGGTTCTCAGAAACTGTCTTTTTAGTTTATGCTTAAAGGAAGAGGTGCCATCTCCTGGCCTATTGGGGTTTTTAAAATTCATTCCTACCCACCCAGTAATCCAACACTGTATTGTGCATCTTATCCTAGTGGAGAGAAATCTTGACCTAGATCTGGAAATAAGACTTTCATCCTGGTTGCATAAATTCTTAGACTCTTAATGTAATTCCACTTCACAAAATACTAATGAGTCACCAAGATCAATCTCTATGGAGGTTTGATAATACCAAATTTTAGGCCATGTAGCAGGCAGGATACTTTGCAGTGCATCTTCTCGTGATTGTAGGCTTGAAGTGCCATGTTGTTCCTGAGATACAAGGTAGATTTGAATAGCAACTATATTTGTTTTTAGTAGAAGTACATGAACCTCTAAGGCAGCTTATCTAGCCTGTAGGCTTAAGGCAAAATTGTATCAAAACCATGTTAATCTCTTGTTAATATGTCTCATTTTTAAAGACCTCTGAGAAAAATTAATCTCTAGGAGATTTTTCCTTTAACCTAATTTTCTTCAGCTGAGCAGCAAGCCTAACGTTTGTCCTTCTGCCCTTGAATATGGAGATCAGCTCTTTGTGTATCATCTCTTTTTGTCTTACCCTGTATTAGAAGTGGTCGTCCTAATATTTGCAGTCATAAAATGGTTGAATGAAGAATTTCCCATGGAAAGTTTAATCAGGCAGGCTGTGTTTCCTCATTGGAAAAGGAACTTTAAAAAATAAAATAATGTGATAGAAATGAAATATCACTTATCACTCTTCTTTACAGACGGAACTGTCAGACATAACAATGAGTGTAATAAAATTGAATATAGCTAAAGTTGATGAATTTTAGGCTCCTCTTTTGCGAACTTAGTCTTTTGTATTTGATTTTTTTTTTTTTTTTAATTTGTATTGTGAGACTATGTGGGCACCTTCTGTCTGGAGGCAAGATGAGAAGGCAAAGGGGGGGGATAGGAGCTGGTTGAAGGGACACGGGGAACACAGGGAGGAGAGGAGGACTGTGCTGTTTCATTAAGGGGAGAGCAGCTGTAGTGCACAGCGGGGTGCATATAATTTTTTTGTATGAGAGACTGACTTGATTTGTAAATTTTCACTTAAAGCACAATAAATAAATAATTTTCTAGTAGTAAGATATATGTAACAAAAAAATTGCCATTTTAACCATCTTGAAGTATACATTAATTACATTCACCATGTTGGCTAATCATCACCACTATATATCTGATTATTTTTAAAACATTTTTAAGAGGAGGAAATTTAAAACAGCCCTGCAACTGTAGCTCTTCAGTATAATTGCATTTTCTAGTAATTATCAGCCAAAATCATTTCTTTCTGTATTATTGGATATGTTTGACGTCAAGAGATTAACCATATATAATTATATATCTGTGCTCATTCTAGATTACAGGAATGAAGAACTGTTGCCTAATTGGAAAGTGCCAGCATTCCAGACTTCAAAAAATCAATCTGAAGAGGCTTCTCCTGTTTTATATATTATGTGAAGAATTTAGATCTTATATTGGTTTGCACAAGTTCCCTGGAGAAAAAATTGCTCTGTGTATATCTCTTGGAAAATAAGACAATAGTATTTCTCCTTTGCAATAGCAGTTATAACAGATGTGAAAATAAATATACTTGACTCTAATATGATTATACAAAAGAGCATGGATGCATTTCAAATGTTAGATATTGCTACTATAATCAGATGATTTCATATTGACCTTTTTATCATGATTCCTCCCTGTCAAGCACTAAAAAGTCAAACCATTATACTTTATATCTGTAATGATATAGATTATGAAATTTCCCCTCAAACTCATTGCAGCGGATAACTTTTTTGAGTCATTGACTTCATTTTATATTTTAAAAAAATTATGAATATCATTCTGTCATTATATTCTAATTAAAATTGTGCATAATGCTTTGGAAAAATGGGTCTTTTATAGGAAAAAAACTGGGATAACTGATTTCTATGGCTTTCAAAGCTAAAATATATAATATACTAAACCAACTCTAATATTGCTTCTTGTGTTTTACTGTCAGATTAAATTACAGCTTTTATGGATGATTAAATTTTAGTACATTTTCATTTGGTTTGTGTGTTTTGTTATTGTTTGTAGATTTAAGGCCTTTATTTTATAAAGACCAGATTGTTTTAAATGCCACGATCACCCCTTTCTGCCTGGTGCATACAGAACACTTGGCTTCGGACCCTCCTCAGTAACCAGTGATTCCTCTGGAGGCAGACGTCGGGCCTTCTGTTCTGGATGTATGTATTCCTACTAAACAGTAAAATCCATCGGACTACACAGAATAGTTTTGTATATTCTCTCTTGATCTTAAAGATTGTATGAAAATATCCCACTGTGTATTATTTTTATATGTAAAAAGATAAGTTTAATGCTGTATCAGGGTTTAACTTTTACTATTTCAAGTCTGCCACAGCTTGTAACGTCATCAAAGGAATCCTTTCGCCGTTGTTCATTTGTTGGCTGTGAGCGCACGATTGAAGGGTGTGTGGAAACGCGGAAGCTTGCTTTGTGATTTGTTGGCTGTGAGCGCACGATTGAAGGGTGTGTGGAAACGCGGAAGCTTGCTTTGTGATAGGCCGCAGGGTCCGAGAGGAGTGAGTGGGAAGTTACGAAGTGTAAGAGAGAGGTGTCAGTTGCTTTTGCTTCGACTGTGTGTGCAGTAGTATAGCAGCAGCCTGGAAGAGACTGCCGAGTTTACGATTTTAGCTGAATATAAAAACCCGTTGCTGTCGAGCCGATTCTGACTCACGGTGACCCTACAGCTGAAAACATAGTGGTGCTTTTCTTTTCCTTCCCAATTTCTTCCATTTTTACAAAAGAGGGAGCTTAAGGAGGACATGGGCCAGGGTGATATAATTTATGCTTCCTCCATAAAGAGAGGGAAAGCATAGAGCTTGTTAGCCAGGTAAGTGCTGTAGAAGGAAAGAAAACAAGCTCAGGAAACCCTGTGCCTTGTCCCTGAACATCAAGGAGGCGACCAGGCCTAGCAGTCTAACTCATTGCTCAGGGATCTAGATACTGTTTTATTGCAACCAGGTGCGGAGACGTGTTCATGCCTTGCAGAGATTTTCCAGGAGTATGGTCAGCCCGTCCGTTGCTAAATTGAAATTTAAAAATCAGATTTTAAATGTCAGCTCTGACCAACCTGAGAAAATGTTAAAGTATTGTGAAACATATTTGGAAATTGTATTCTTTTGAGTTTCTAATAAACTTAGTTACCTAACACTTCCCTTCTACTGATCCAATTATGCATATGTCTGGGATCCAGGGACCAAAAATATAATAAATTTTTTTTTTTTTTTTAAACACATGAAAGCATTAGGGCCTGTTTGTGCAGGTCAGGGTGGCATATTTTATTTTTAGGGCCTCTGAAATCATTCTGCTTTAAAACTCACCTTCCGAACATTTCATTCCTTAAAATCTTAGACAGGTATCTCATAAACCAGTAAAACTTTCTAAATATTACCTTGTTATATAGATTGTGTAGTTATATGCCAAGTTAAGTGGAAATTATTTTTTAAAAATTAGTAGATAACAATAACTCCAAGCTGCAATCTGCATAACTAGGAACACAAACTCAGCCTCCTGTTGTAGAACATGGTAGAAAAAAATAATAGTTACTGAATTCCTGTCACAGAAAAATGCGCTTTTGGCTCACAGGACCAACTGAAACCAGGGATGTGCATTGCTCTCTCAAGGAAAGCTGTAGTTACTGAGTAGGTAGAAAGGTATCTATCCTGTTAGAAAGTGAGATAAGTGTGTTTTTATGTCATCACGATGTGAACTCTGTCTTAATTCCATAGGGGAGGGTGCCTGAAAATGAGATTTTTTAAATTATTTTATTGTGGTTAAAAAGAAAATATATATGTACTTATAATTTTAACCATTTTTAAGTGTACAATTCAGTGACATTAATTACATTTACCATGCTGTGCAGCTATCACCACTCTCCATTTTGAAATGATTTTCTTCACCCTGAACAGAAACTTGGTATCCCGTTAAGTAATAACTCCCCATTCCCTCCTCCCCCCAGCCCCTGGTAACCAAAAATAAA
Organism: Elephas maximus indicus; assembly: GCF_024166365.1. Lineage (NCBI taxonomy): Eukaryota > Metazoa > Chordata > Mammalia > Proboscidea > Elephantidae > Elephas > Elephas maximus. The sequence continues at coordinate 169,181,456 of NC_064821.1, read as the reverse complement.
CTTTCACCTGTCTGCATTTGCCTATTAAGATGTATTTTCATAGGGTTGCTATGAGTCAGAATCAACTTGACAGCAAGGTTTTTTTGGTTTTTTATAGCTGAAACATCAAGTGTTCTGGGTTCTTACATGCATCTTACATGATAAACATCCAGGAACTGATACTATATCAGTATTTGTGACTTTCTTCAGTGTAATAGCTTCATTTATATGAGTAATGTACAATTTATAGGAGGCTTGGTGCCAGTAAAATACAAATGTGTTTTCCACTAAAACACAAACGACTTTAATGGCTTGGGTTTTTTTTTTTTTTTGGACTCATAGCAACCCTATAGGATAGGGTAGAAGTGCCCCATAGAGTTTCCAAGAAGTGGTTGGTGAATTCGAACTGCTGGACCTTTTAGTTAGCAACTGTAACTCTTAACCACTGTTTCGCCAAGTAAAAAAAAGTTTTAGAAATTTCAGAGTAAATACATAACTTGACTACACTCTTCCCCTCCACCAGGAGGAGCCTCGGTATCAGTTAACACTTATAAGAGTTGAATTAAAATGATGTATTCCAGCCATTTATTCTGTAAGCACTGCGTGCTTCACAAAGAGGCATAGAGGCTTTTCCTCTACGTTTTTAATCTAATTGAGCAGGGAAAATATATTTTTTTTAATGTATGAAAGCTATGAATAACACTGTAATTTTTGGAGCTATGGCCACAAGGGGGCTTCTTTTAGGACTGTCTAGAGAAATGTGAATGTTGGTATGTTATTCTCTCCCTCTACATCTCTGAACAACTCTTCTCTGTTTGACACCCTAATCTGCCAGCATAGCTGGCCATCTTTTACTCTTCAGTGAAACATGAAGTTACAGTGCACTGGGAACAAGAAACTAGGGAAGTTTGAGATTTTTATTACTAAGTTTATTAAAACTCACAGGTGACTTTGCCTACCTGGAGCTATTTTTCTCCATAAATGAATGGTGTTAAAACACCCTGCATTTTCCGGACCTGCCCATTTTCAAATGTCTTGCCTCATTATCCTCATAAAAAAACCAAACCCATTTCTGCCGAGTGAGTTCTGACTCATAGCCAGCCTATAGGACAAAGTAGAACTGCCCTGTAGGGTTTCCAAGGAGCGACTGGTGGATCCACACTGCCAACCATTTTAAGGTGCGATTTGTGTTAAAAACAACCCCTTTTGACTTAAAAAGGTGAAGTGGCTTGGGTGCTTGGCCAGGAACTGAAAAGAGCCCATCTTGCAGGGAGGGAAGTGAACGTGGGCTTTGAGGCAGTCTGACCGCCCAGCTTTTAGCATTTCTGTCCCCCCAAATGTGGAAGAATGTGAGTTACTCTTGGAAATGTGGTACAGATGTTGCATTGATAGGGATTTTGCTTACTGCAGGTTCATCTTGGGCTTGTTAAATGTGCTGTCCATGTACTGCCCTATCTTGCTTAAATATTCTTGTTGAGCACAGCTGGAGGCTTTTTTGAACTGGGTGCCCAGTTCCGTTTTCTGAGAAGGCAACCTGGATTTTATTTTGCAGACATTAACAAGAGCTTTAAAGGGGAATTGGAGGATGTAGAGCCTTTGGGCTTGTTAAGAGGCCTCCTGTGGTTCTGGGCCCAAGGTGTGGCATGCATTCCCTGCTAATTACTTCCCTTAAGAAGCAAGGGTTTCACTGTTCCTCTGGAGGAAAAACCTTAATAAACCTTCCCATTTTAAACAGTGATGTGACTCTTACTTTGAGCTGTTGTTCTCAGTGCATTTTTTTAAAAGCTTAATTATTTGCAAATTCTTGTACCAAATGTTGTAGGGGATACAAAGCGGAGCAAGGTGTGATGCTTTGAACCTATTGCCAAATGTTTATTACACTGCTGCAGTATGCTGGGTGCTGATCTGTGCGCTGGGGGTACGGTAGTGAACAATACAGACCCAAATCTCTCCCTTCATGGGGCTTCTATCCTTAGGAGGTAGCAAAGATAATAAAATTGTATGTGTGTGTGTAACACAGGCTATGTATTTACACACACATTTATATATGATGAGTGCTATAAAGAGTTAAGTAGTAAAAGGACAGGAGAACTAAGCAGAGGGGTGTGGTAGTAGGTCAAAGGCTCAGGTCACTGAAGTTGATATTGGAGTAATATTTGAAATGTGCAGCCCACACCACTGCCTGGGAGGAAGAAAGGCTGTAAGGTGGACGTGTGCCTGGCATGTTGGAGGACTAGCAAGGAGGCCCATGTGGCTGGAGCCCAGTGACCAAGGAGGTGAGTAATAGGAAGTAACAGAGGTAATAGGGTTGGGTGAGGGGCAAATTCAACTTTTACTCTGGGATCCATGGAAGAGATTTGAGCAAAGGGTATAACATGGCCTGACTCCACCTATCATCAGGAATACTCTGGGTGTAGGGATGAGAATAGCCTGTAGAGAGGAGCAGGATGGAAGCAGAGAGCAGTTAGGTGAGTCTGTAATCAAGTGAGGAATGGTACTTTGGGCCACAATGGTAGCAGTGGAGATGGAGGTAGATACATTCCAGATACACTTGGAAAGTTGAAGCAACCGGACTTATTGATATATGTAGAATGTGACAGAGAGGAGTCAGGGATGACGCCCCAGATTTTTGGCCGGTAATCAAGATAGGGAATATCATGGTAGGAGCAGGTTTGGAAGGGGAATGGGAAGTGGGTCAGGAGTTTAATTCTGAACATACTAAATGAGAAGTTTATCAGATTCTAGAGATATATAGGAGGCAGTTGGGTAGTAGTCTGGAATTCAGGGGAAGAAGCCTGGACAGGAGATACTCACTTGATATTTAAAAACACAAGACTGGATGGGATCCCTAGGACTGAGTGTGAGAGAAAAGAGGTCCAGGGACCAAACCTTGAGGTAGTACTCCAAGAGGAGTCTGGGAGATGAAAAGGAGCTAGCAAAGGAGAGAGTGTAGAGGTCACTGGTGACCTTGATGGTCTTGTATCAGTGGAGTGGTTTGGTTGGGGACAATGTCAGGAGAGGTTTAGGAGAATGGGAAGAAAGAAATTGGAGACACCAAGCAACCCAAACCCAGTGCCGTCAAGTCGATTCCGACTCATAGCAACCCTTTAGGACAGAGTAGAAGTACTACCCTTTTCAGATGGATGAAGGAATGACGTTTGTGTGCTAATGGGAATGGCCCACTGAGAAGGGAAGTTGAGTAAAGGGGCAGAATCTCGTGTGCAAGTGAAGAAGCTGACCCCAGATAGGACCATGGGCGGGCGTAGTGGCAGGAGGGAAGACACCGTATATAGATGCAGACACAACTGTAAAGTTTTGAACAAAAGTATGAGGAAGAAGGAATAGATGCTTTTGTTGTGGAAGTCTCTCTGGAATGCTTCAGAGAGGGTGACGGGGGAGAGGATATTACAGGCAGATTTCAGGAAAAAGCAAGTGTGGGAAAACGAACAAGAATTTACCTAGTTTCAGCTGGTGTTGGGTGATGTGGGAAGAGTAGGCTGGACAGGCCGGTTGGAGCCATACCACACACGGCAGGCCTTGAAGCAGGAAGTTGACGAGCTAGTAGGCTGAGCTAGGTAAATGACTGGGGCACAGCCCTCACCTGTAACTTGCTGAGGGCAGGCACAGGGAAACTTTAGAATTGATCATGATGAAAATCACGGTGGTGTGTGGGTCCTCCCATGGACTCTTACGAGTCTTTTTCACAGTCTTCAGTTCTCACTTTCTCCCTTCTCTAATCAAGGTGATCCCTTAGGTATGTGGTTGTGACTCCTTCAATTTAGAAGAGGGCCAGCATTAATACTTTGGCTCTTTGAACCTGTTAGGACTGGAGAAAAATCTCCTATATTTCTCTACTTAGCCCCACTGATCTGCTCCCCTTAGACTGTTAGCAAACTGCCCAAACCTACAGGACAGGCAATAAATATTAGTTCCCTAGAAAGTTTTCCTCTTTCTACTGTTACCTCCCAGCATGAGACGCAGCTCTTCTAGCCCTTCCCATGGGATCTACTATATTGTATCAAGAAAGCTAGTGAGAGGGCCCTTTTTCCTTAATCCACCCTATTAGTCAGGTGGCAGCTTTCCCACCAGACCTCAGCCATCATTCAGGGCTTCCCTCATGGTGGCCCACAAGCCACCTTCTGGAGCCCCTGTCAGCCTTGACATCAGTACTGCTAGCGATTCTCCAGTTAGATGGGTGGCAGAGTTTGAAGGAGCCACCCAAGCTAAGGGAATACTAGACACGCAGTCTTCCCAGTTTGGAAAGTAGGGCATGGAATAGTGGGACGGGGATACATTTAATGGAGAAGTTTAAAGAGGATATTTGATCCCTACACTCCCAGCAGGTCCTGAAGCCCAGGCCGGCACCTTTGGAATTCATTGGGCCTTTTAAATCACTGATGCAAAGCCTAAGCCCCTATTTTCTGGAATATAAATTGACTTATCTGAACAGATGCTTGGGCTCAGATCAGGGATTCTCCACCTGCTTAAGTCAATCTGGCCCAGTGCTCACTGTGATAATGAGCAGCTTGGCTCCCTAGGCCAGTTGTGGTGTGGGAGTGCGAGTTGGAAGCTGCAAACTGGTACTTGGAGGCCTTCTGGGGTCCGGGAAGAGGATCACAGCCTTGGCACCTCTGCTCAGGGAGCCAAGTCTATGCAGGGATTTCAGCGGCTACATTTACCCCATTTGGAGAAACCTTTTTTTTTCTCTTTCCCACCACTTCTACACAAATGATTATATATGCTGCCTTGCTGGCAGCTTAGTCCCTGGTGGGGAGACAATACCTGGAGTGTGGCCAGCAGTGGGGCTGGAGGTAGTGAAGGCGTTGAACACCCAACTCTTTAACTTCCTTCCCCACTGTCCCGCCCTGACCCTCCCTTCAAAGTCACAATGGGAGGAGAAGAATCCAGCAGACTCAATGTCCCCAGTAGGGGTGGGGAGCCCCTGGCATAGCAGGTTAAAAAAAACTCCTAGGGTAAGGTTCCCAGATAGTGTTGCCAAACAGGGAAGGAGACAGCCAGGTCAGGAAGAGGGGTGGGACAGGAGGGGGCAGGAAGGGAGAAGGAGGCTGGGGTCAAGATGAAGTCCTCAGGGGTGGAAATTGGGATCCATTTGGGATTGAGCAGGCCTGGGAGTGAAGTAGCTGTAAGCATGGGAAAGGCAGTGAGCCCTGGACTCTGGGCAGCCCAATGACAGCATAAACGGGGCAGGGAGCCAGAGTGAGAGGGGTGAGGGCTAATGCACCCCAGCCTGTATGCCTCACAATAGAGCTGGCCTGGGAAGCGAGTGAGGGTGGGGAAATCGAAGCAATAGCCAGGGACAGAGGGGACTGCACAGTAGCTTGGAGAGGTGGGCTAGAGACAGGATCATTTTTCAGCTCTCTTGAAAATGACTTTGTCCATGGCTTCCCTCTTTCCTGGAGGCTGGACTGAGAAGTAGAGTGAAAAGGGCTTGGAGATGGGTGGGCCTTGGGGGGCAGCTAAAGAGGCCTTGCCTGCTGGTCTCACCTCCAGCAGGAGAAATGAGGTGGGCTCCACCTGGGGCTCACCCGGAGGGATGGAGGTCACACGGAGAGCCCTGCGCTCAGTGCAGCAGGTACAGACAGGAGTAATGAGCCGTTGCTACCCTGGAGGTGCTCCCAGTCTAGAGGGCAAGATAAACACACACAGAAGTGACTAACAAAAATAAGTACTGTGGTTTGGGTACGTGCACAGGTATAATGCCTATGGGGAGGGCTGCACAGAGGGTCTTCCTCTTTTTTGCTGACTCTCTACCAAGGATGATGTCATTCTATACAAAGACCTAGAGGCATAAAAGAAAAAAAAAATTCAAGCTTGGAACGCTCAGAGTAGTTTATCAAAGGTGAAGAGGATGATGAGAAGTGCCCAGAAATAAAGCTGAACATGTCAGTTGGGGTCTCACTGGGCAGGGCGGGGCCCCCATCACCCAGGACGACAGAAAGCAAGTGAGGAGGACGTCAGATCTGCTCAGCAACAGACCCTGCATCCCGCTCTGCTCCGTCCTTCCTTCCAGACCCAAGGCAGCATTTCCTTGCAGCTGCCGGCTTCAGCCTCCGGTTAGGAGGAGGAGGTGAGGAAGGGGGCTGAGGGAGAGGAACAGGAATAAAAGGGAAGGAACGAGGGGAAGTGACATGTGCAGAGCGGGGGAAACAAGAAAACAAAACCTGATTCTTCACTTTGACGAGGACAGCTTCCCCCGCAAACCAACACCCTGCAAAGCAGCCTCAGATGGGTGGCGGGCAGCATCTGTCATGCCTGAACCAACAGGCTGGCCTCCCAGGGCAACCACCCCTCCCCGGCCACTTGGCAGAGACCAGGGCATCTTAGAGTGGAAGGAGAGAAAAAGGGGCAAAGTGGCAGCCCTGAGTGGGTCGTGGTGAGCAGAGGGATAGTTGGGAACTAGAGCTGGCCAAGGTGTCGGGCATGCAGGAGGTCGCTGTTGGCAGGGACTCCTAGCTGTTCCTGGAAAGGGCAGTCATTTCGAAGGACGTGCCCAGAGGAGCATAGAGAAAGTGAATGGATTCTGTGGAGTGGGAGCCAGGGAGTGTGGGCAGCTGTGTCCTGAAACCTGGTAGAGTCAGTGGAAAGCAGAAGGTGAATTTCACAGCTCCCTTGTCAGGTAATCATTGCCCCAAGATTTTTTACGTTCAGGGGTAAGCGCCCTGGGAAGGGCTACTCCCTCGCTGCTCCTCAGTGGCTTCTGTCTCTGGCAGGCAACACAGAGCTGCTTTCAGGGAGCGCCCCCAAGGATTGGTGGGGAAGGCTTCAAGGAGGAAGAACGAGGACTCCAGTGGGGGACAAGAATTAAGACTTTGTTTCAGGGACATTGGCAGGGCTCATTTGTGATGACCGTGATGTGTTCCAGAATTTTGAGGTGTATGTATGGGCTTGGAGTCCCTGGGTGACACAAACGGTTTGCCCTCAACTACTAACCAAAAGGTTGGCAGTTCGAATCCACCCAGCCGCACTGGAAAAGAAAGGCCTGGTGATCTATTTCCGTAAGATCACAGCCACTGAAAACCATGTGGGGCACACTTTGAAGCACATGGAGTCTCCATGAGTTGGGATCAACTCAACGGCAACAGGTTTGGTTTTATTTTTTTAATTTTGCTTTAGATGAAGGTTTACAGAGCAAATCAGCTTCTCATTAAACAATTAATACTCATGCTGTTTTGTGACATCGGTTGCCAACCCCGAGGCATGTCAACACTCATCCCTTCTCGGCCTTGGGTTCCCTATTTTCATTCTTCCGGCTTTCCTGTCCCCTCCTGCTTTCTCATCCTTGCCCCATTCAGTCTCATTTTGTTTTATGGGTGTCTAATCTCCGGCCGAAGAGTGAGCCTCAGGAGTGAAATTCAGTACTCAGTTAAAAGGATGTCCAGGGGCCATACTCTCAGGGTCTCTCCAGTCTCTGTCAGACCAGTAAGTCTGGTCCTTTTTGTTGCTGTTGTTGTACATTCTTCTCCAGCTCTGCCTGGGAATCTCTATTGTGATCCTTGTCAGAGTGGTCAGTGGTGGTAGTCGGGCACCATCTGGTTGTGCTGGATGGGTTTTTCATATGGGCTTGCAGGTGGTTTTTCATATGGGCTTGCAGGATTGATTGAAGGGTACGGGAAGAGGGGCAGGAAATAAACCTACTGTCAAATTCAGAGAGAATCTGGGAGAGAAGTTTCATCATTCTGTTTGTTTTAAAAGTTGGGTCCAAAAAAAAAAAAAAAAAACCCAAACCCATTGCTCTCAAGTCAGTTCTGACTCATAGCAACACTACGGGGCAGAATATAACTGCCCCACAGGATTTCCAAGGAGCAGCTGGCGGATTTGAACTGCCAGCCTTGTGGTTAGCAGCCATAGCAGTTAACCACTACACCACCAGGGTTTAGAGGAGGCAAAAGGAAGGCAGGAGACATCCTAGTAATGGTATGGATAATCCGCGGTCTGAGGTTCTTACACCAGCAGCCCTGCCCTCTACCCCCAGGCCTGCTAGGCCTTCCTGGTCCATGGCCTTCCTTTGGCAGCACTGCCTTAGCCCTCCCTTGAGGGTCAGGCTTTACAGAGTGGATTTTAAGAGGACAGTCCATAAGTTCCCACCACAAGGACCTTTAGGCCATCAGCCCCCAGGGTCGCTGGGGGAAGGGAGGAAGAGAGAGGTATAGGACCTGGCAGGGACTCTAGCAACTAAGGCCTTGAAGAACAGAGAGTAGACGCCGGAGAGGTGGAGTGGCTGCTGATTCTTCTCAAAACCATCAGGACTTGGCTTATTCAACTCTTTATTCTTTGCCAGGAATTTGAGGGTGAGCTGGGGGTAGGAGGGTGCAGGATTTTTTCTCTAGAGCAGCCCCTCAGGCAGTGGGGTCCTAAGGCACCATCTCTCCAGCTCAGCCCACAGTGCTGCCCTTCTCCATTCCACTGCCACCCCCTCCCAGTCCCTATACCCATACATATACATCATCCCTCCAGGGAAAAGTGTCGATTATTCGCCATTTGACATATAATAATCACAGCGCACCTGGGTAATATTTTACAATGTTCAAGGACATGTTCACACCTATTGTCTTCTCTGGCCCCGACTACAACCCTGTGAGATCATAAGGGCCAGTGTAAATTTTATAACGGAAGAGGAGACTGACCCTCAGAGAAACAATGCATTTTTAGCATTTTTTTCGCCCTGGGTCACATGGTTCCTGCCTGCACTAAGGGGGGCAGGGAGTCAGGTGTAAACTGAGCTTCTGCTGTGTTCTGGGCAGTGTGCTTGCCCCTGAGGGGCTGTGTGTCCTGAAATCTCACAGCAGGCCTGCCTTAGCCCCAGTTCACAGATGAGGCCAACGAGGCTGGGAGGTCAAGCAGCATGCTCAGGCTTGCCCAGTGACAGAAATGGGTCTCAAATCCTGGCTAACTCTCAGTCCGGTGCACGCATCGTGGTGCTGGCAGGTGTGCCTTAACTGCCCTGGAGCTCACCTGCTCCCCAGAGACAGGCTGTGCTTTTATCTAGGACCCGTGGAAATGGTGGCATGATGTGGGAAAGATGGAGGAGCGCCCCACCTTCCCACCCACACAGGCTCTGGGAGAGGGTGGGGACGGGGTGAGGGTAGAGCTGAACCAGGTCTCTATTCCTCAGAGCAAGATGACCCTGAGGAGTGGGGCACAGGGGAACTGCTTGAGGGCGAGGGGTCCTGTACCCTCCAGGAAAGAGGTCCCAGGTCTGAAAGGTTGGGAAGAAAAGCGGAAGAGGGAGACCTAGCAGGCTCCACAGGCCATGCCCAGAGGGAAATCTTTGTCCAGCTCTGCCTAAGGTTGAGAACCATCCAAAGACACATTGTAGCCCCAGGGTCACAAAGAAGCAGGTGCTTAAGCAGAGAGGGGCTCCTGTACCTGTCAGAGAAGTGGGTCAGGTGTGGGGCGGGGTTGCATGCCAGGCAAGGTATTAAATGAGCTTCCAGCTCATTTGCATGTCCTAATTAACCATAAAATGAGCCCCAGGGGCAGAATTAAGCTGTCAATTTCTGTCTGCTGACTTCCACTATCTCTCCGCCATACACACTCTCCTTCTGCCCGCCCCCTCCTACACTTTCCTGCATCACTTAGGCCTCAAGCATTCCCATTCACCTCTTCTCTCTGCTTCAGTAAAATAAATACAAGTCTCTGTCATTGTCACCGAAGGAGCCCAGAAGGGGAGGAAAAAGTAAAAATTATGGAAGGGTGAATGAATTGGCCACAATCTTTCTTTAACAGAGCATGACGTGGTGGGTGGGGCATTACATCAACCTCCACGGACAGTCCGCATTCCATTTTTTATCCACGCAGGGGCACGGACAATCTGGGTGGGACCAGGTTTTGTTCTTATTCCTTTTGATTTGGCTTTGGAGAAGATATGGACAATTTGTGGGACAGTCCAAAAAGCAGAAGCTTGGACGTCATTTGGAGCTGTTTCAATCCCAGCTCTGCCAGTACATGAACTTGGGCAAGTTGCTTAACTTCTGTGAGCCTACCCCGTGTAAAATAAGAGTCACAGTAACACTCACAGGGTGTAGTTTGAGAAGGAAATAACACTAAGGTGAAGGTGTGCAACACCTGTAAATTAGGTTGGCAGCAAATATCACTTCCTAATTGTTTTGTTCTGGCCCTAATTAAAAATGAGTTTTCATTGCTTTGAATTCCTTCTGACTAACTGTTGAGTTTATTAGCCTGCTTCTGTCTTTCCCGCTGTTCCTCCTTGAGGTCAGGAGCCAGGTCTTTTTCAGCACTCTGTCCTTAGTTCTTAGCACGATGCCTGGCATTGGGAGGTGTTCACAAAAGTTTGTTCAATTGATCTGAACCGCTGTGTCCACAAAACAGATCAGTTGCAGATGAATGGCCACAAGCTGACTTGGTTTCCTATAGAATCACTCCAGATTCAGAGCTGGCGCCACTTTGAAAAATTAGCTGGACGGCCCAGGACTTGCTCCTCTCACGAATCAGTACAGCAGTAGATGAAATCTTCACAAGAACATTCCACACACACACACTCCACACACATCACCGCCACCAAAGGCAGCCACAGCCAAGAAGCCTTCACCCAGACTGAAATGTCAAAGAGTTCTGTGGAAAGACACAAAGGCTGAGCAAAGTCTTGTTCTTCCAGAAAGGGCTAGCTCAGTTGGCAAATTCCAGGGAGAAGAGAGGAAAGGACCAGGGCTTGGGGGCCAGACAACCCTCTGGTTCAAATTCTAGTTCTTTTCTTTACTAACAGCATGCTCCTGGGCCACTTCCATGACCCTTGTTGTTCTTGCTATTAGGTGCCGTGCAAAAAGACAATACCTTCTGGGGTCATTCTGAAGCTTGAAAGAGATAATGTGCACACTGCCTGGCAAGCAGTGGATGCTTTAAAAAATTGGCACCCTTTTCTCCTTCCTGTAGCTTCTCTCACCAAAAATGAACACCTACCGTTTCCTTGCGTGGGAATTTGAGGGTGGCCCTTAACCACTGCCGCTACACTCCCCACCCCTAACTAGAGCTGTGGAGCTGCTCACTCTTAAGCCTCCTTCCTCCATCTCCGCCCCTGGGGGTCCAGGATCCAGGAAGAAGAGCTTTCCTTCTTCTTATTTTTCTTCTTCAATTTGCTATTAATGCTCTGAGGCCAGGAAGGCTTCTTGCCTCTAATTGCAGCTGTCATACCCCATCAGGCTAAGGGGAGATCAGCCAGAAGTGGAAGAAGGGAGGGTAAAGGGAGTGCCCTACAAGGCTGGCTCAGCCCAAACAGGGACCCACATTGTCTTTTCCCAGCCAGTGGGCGTTCCCTGCCTGGAGTGGGATGGATGGTAGCTTCCAGGTGGGCGGGCAGAGGAGGGCCCCTGGATCTGCGGGTCCTTTACCCCGGGCCATGTGCCCAGAGAGGCTTTAGAAAAGCTTTAGCTGCCGCCACTGATGCTGGGAGCTGAGCTGCTGTCCCAGCCCTGCCCCCTCGGCCCTGGCTGATTCTGGGTGAGGGAAGACAAGGCCAGAGCTTGCGCCCAGGTCGGGCAGGGGCTGCGTAATGGAGCTAGGAGTTAGAAAAAAAAAAAAAAAAAATGGGGATTTCTTCTGGGCTCTCATTTGTCTCACCCGGAGGAGTCCCTGGGTGGGCGAATGGTTAAGCCCTAGACTACTAGCCAAAGGTTAGTGGTTCAAATCTGCCCAGTCACCTCGGAAGAAAGGCGGCCGATCTACTTCCGAAAGATTCATGGAAAACCCTACAGAGCTCAGTTCTACTCTGAAACACCAGGAGTCATAATGGCCTCAACGGCAACTGGATTGGCTTGTGTTCTGAGTGGGAGTTTCCTGGGTGCTGGAGGGGGAAGGTGGTGGTTCTATGTCCTGCTGGAGTAGGTGTGTGTGTAACTCCAGGGCCCAGCTTCTGCTCTGGAGTCAGGCCTGGACAGTTCTACCCCTGCCAGTGGTGTGATCTTGACAAGCAGCCAATCTATGCTTATTTCCTCTAGGATGGGAAATGGGGATAATACCTGCCTTACTTGCCCCTTAACTAATGAGATAATGGAGAAACGAAAGGGCTTTCAAAAGCATCAAGCGCTCAACAAATGTATCAATCCTCTCCTTGTGCTTTTAGGAAGACTATATAAGGGTTTTGTTGGCATAAGGAGTCATGTGCTTCTCTAGGTCCCTGGGTGGCACATACCATTTGCACGGGGTTGGAATCCAGCCACTGGCTCCATGAAAGAAAGTCTTGGTGAGCTGCTTCCATAAAGACTACAGCCAAGAAAACCCTATGGGGCTCAGTTCTACCCTGTAATCCATGGAGTTGCCATGAGTTGGAATCAACTCGATGGCAATGGGTTTGGCATTTTTCTCTGGGTCCAGGTATGGGCTGAAATCAAAGGCAGCAGGAAAGGGTAGGAGGCGGGACTTAGGCTCACTGCCGCTCTAACTCCCAGGAGGGCTGAGGGTCACTATCATGTCTTGCCAGGGAAGTAAACATTATAAGATTAGGGACACCAAAGACGAGGTCTTTATTGAAGGCCTCTATGGGGAACCTGAGGCCCCAATGCACTTTTCCATACAGAATGTTCAACTGAAGTCTTTGGGGGCAATGAGGGAATGTTGAGGGGGGGTTCCCTGGTCTCCTCTCCCCGTCTGGTCTCTGCTGTCACCTCCAGCACCAAAACAAGCACACACAAACACACAGTCTATGAACTCTGACCTTACCCACCAGCCAGCCCCTGCGACAGCCTCTCCTAATCGCAGGCTGTCAGCCCTGCACCAGAGCTCTTGCTTGGAGACTAGGGACTGGCTTCTGCCCTTCTCTCTCCTTTCTTGGGGAAAAGAACTCTGAGTTGGGCTTTTGAAACGATACTGCCCTCCCACCATCCTCTCCGGGGTCACAGCATCTCCACCTGGCCCTCTCAGGTCCAGTCAACTTTCTGTCTCTAGGATTCAGACCCAAACAGCCGTGTTAATATCAAAGCCAGAAGGAGAGGGCTCCAGGGCCTTGGGGCAACTTGGGGAGGGACTTTCCCCTTGTTTGGGCTCCCTGATGCCTGGGAAGGAGAAATGTCCAGAGCCCTTGGAATGGCTCCGCTTCTTGACCTTCTGGGAGCGTCCGGCTCGGGGCTCAGAGACCATGGGTGTCACCCAGCCGGGCTTCTCCTTCAGCAGCCGGTCCCGGTCAGGCCGCACGCTACGCAAGAACTTTCTAAAGATGTTTGCTGTCAGGGCAAACCTGCGGCCCAGCTCCCGGGGCTGACCCCTTCCCACTTTGGGCTCACCAGCCTCCCCAGTCTCTCCCTTTTCCCCACTCTTCTCCAGTTCTGGCAAGTCCAGCCAGTTGCCCACGAGGTCTGCAAAGACGTTGTCCCCTAACACCAGAGGCTGTCGATTCCGGCCCCGGGACATCAGTGTGGAGGTCCAGTCATCCGGTTCCACACGCTCTGGCCACTGCTGGGCGCAGCTGTGGTGTTCTGGCAGCTGTGTCCTGGGCAGGGGGGCCACCTCCCTCCCACAGACACTCCTGTGGGGTGGAAACTTGGCACTGCTGTCAAGAGAAGGTTGGTTGAAGGGGGAGCCAGCCGAAGGCCTGGCAGGGCCCCTACCACCCTCCAGTCGAGGAGGCTTGGGCTGTGTCCAGGGGCTTTCAGGGCAGCCTGGGGCAGGATCCCCTCCAGAGATCTCCAGCTGTTCCAAAGCTGTCTGCACCTGGAGGAGCTTCAGTTCTTGCAGCGCGCCCATCATGCTGTTCATCTGATCCTGCAAGCCATCCCCCACCTCCTTCATGGACATCTGCAGGGAAGAGAGAAAGCCCAGGGCCAGTGAGCCATGAGGGGGATGGGACTGCCCCTCATTGGCCCTGAATCTAGGACCACGCCCCCTCCCAAACACACAGCTCCAGCCAAGCCACTGCAGCCTGCCACTGGTCCACCTCTGTGCAGCCTAGGACTGTGCAGATCAGTGCTGGCCAGGGCGAGTTTCAACCCTGATAGGGCTGGATAAAGGAAATTATATTAATGGCAGCTAACTTTTTTTTTAACTAGCTAAGGTAGGCACTGTCCTAAGTGATTAATATATATATTAATACACATTAATTAATATACATATTAAGAAGAATTGATGCTATTGAATTGTGATGCTCGTGAAGAACACTGAATATACCATGGACAGCCAGAAGAACAAACAAATCTGTCTTGGATAAAGTACACCCAGCATGCACCTTAGAAGTGAGGATGGCGAGACTTCAGCTCATTTATTTTGGACAAGTCATCAGGAAAGACCAATCAGAAAAAGACACCATATTTGGTAAAGTAGAGGGTTCAGTGAAAATCAGGGAAACCCTCAATGAGATGGACTGACACAGTGGCCAAGGCAACAGACTCAAACATACTAAAGATCATGGAAATGGTGCAGAACCGGGCAACGTTTTGTTCTGTTATACATATGGTCGCCATGAGTCAGAGCTGAACTGGCAACAACTAACAACAACATATTAATCTCTATCAGTTTGTTTAATCTTCACAACTATCCTATGAGGTCATGACTAGTAGTGTTCCCATTTTAAAGATGAGGAAACTGGCGCACAGAAGTAACTTTCGCAAGGCCAGAGGGTAAAGGTGGAGCTGAGATCAGTTTGAGGATGACTAAGTTGTGGTGGCCATCCTTGTCCATCTCTGACTGTGCCATCTTCCTCGCCTGAGCCTCCTTGAGATGATGACGAGGATGATGGCAGCAGTAACGTTTTGTGAACGCTGACTGTGTAACAGGAGTTACATAGTAGTCTATGTGCTAAGTACTCATTATGCCATTATCTCATTTCATCTTTAATCAACCCTCTGACGTTGCTTTATTCTTGTTTTAACAGGTACGTAAACCATGGTAGGGGTGAAGTAACTTGCCTAAGGTGACGCAGCTCGTGGAGCGGGGACTCAAACACAGGACTATCTCACTCCAAATGTTATGGTCTAAATGATCAGATACTGCCTCGAGATGGCTGATCAGTGAAGCTGGGCTTTAAGGCTATTCTGCCTCCACAGGGCAGTGGACACAGGGTGAAGGGGACATTAGGGAAGAACAGAAGCTTAGATTCTCCAAGAGAAACCCCTATCCCTGGGGTTTCCTGTTTGTCAGGAGAGAGATGAGGAGACCAGAAAATTCCTGTTTGCTGGAAACCCTTGCCCAGCTCTTCCCAGCTCTGCCTCTCCCTACCAAACACCTGTCCTCTCTCAGCTGCTCTCAGACTTGGCTCCAACCCTCTTCCTGCCTTCTTGGTCCAATTGGCTCCACTGCCCTGGCCAAGCCAGAATAGGGAACTGGGGCCCAGTTCTTCCAGCCCTTTTGTGGGTGCCTAAGGCCTGAGTCCCAGGTGCCAGCTGGAAGGGGCTGAGAGATTGACTTGGGTGAGGGCCGAGTTTGGAGGCTGGGGAAAGGAGGGTACGTCTGATAACATTCACAAGGTCCCAGTCCCTGGGTGCAAGCTGCTTTGATCCCCGCCAGCTCCCTCCTCAGATCCTGCTCAAGTTACCAATAGCAAACCTTATGAGTGGGGACCATCTGTTGCTTAAGCCCCCCAGAGACCCACAGGATCATCTTACCTCACAGGCTTGTCTTAACACACAGATCTAAGCCTGGAGAGTGCAGGGGTAGGGGGACTGGAAGGGCAGGGCTGGACTGACAGCTGACCCTCTCAGGCTTCTGTGTCAGATCCTCTCCTGCCAACCCTGGGGGGTGGGGAGGTCGGAGCAAGCTCTACATGAGCCAGTGGAGCTAAAGTACAGAGGGGTACTGACTGTCCCTGAGGTTGCCCACGGTTGCCAATGCTCTGTACATCTTCCCCAGGAGAGGGCAAGAAGAAGTGGTGGTGGAGGCCCTGGCAGCCCAGGGATTTGCCAAACGGCTTGGGCAAGTGTGCTTATCTGATGGCAGCAACAGCAAAAGGCACAGAGTTGGAGGGTGTGCTTGCTGACGGCCCCTTGCTCTGGTCTCTGCCTCCACCTTCCTGACCCCTTCCTTCCCCAGGCCTACGCAGCTCAGCTGCAGCTGGTAAGACCCAGAGCACAGTCAGAGTGGACTCTAAGCCCCAAATCAAACCCATCACCCACCCTTCCCAGCACTGCTTCTCCCTCATTTCTCTACTTCTGCCCCCTCCCACTTTCCTTGTCACCCCAACCTGGAACCTCAGATTCATTTTTGGCTTTTGCACTCAACCACCCCTGTTCTTGCCCCAGTTCCCAGGGGTGGCAGGAGAGGATCTGACACAGAAGCCTGAGAAGGCTTGCCTGCGGAGTCTTGCCCACCTGCCCTTCCAGTGCCGCCACCCTGCCACGCTCCAGGTATAGCGCTTAATCATGTGCTGTGCTGGGGTCCTGCTGCCCTTCTGTCCCCTGGAATGCTGCAGAGCTTTCCTAAAAGGCCTCCCAGCCACAGGCTCATGAGTGCCTGATCAATCCTCCCCCTACACACCTCCGATCATGTCACTTGCTGCACTGAAGCCTCTGTTGGCTCCTCATCGCCCAGAGAATAAAATCTGAACTCCTTGGTCCTGTAGCCAAGACTCTGCAGGACACAATTCCAGCTTCCAGTTGCGGGTGTCTCCCGGTTCCCTGACACACGCCCCATATTCCTGTTAGCAACTCTCCTGTGATACCGAACGTGCTCTGCCCTGTGGTCCGGCTGCTTCCGTTCCTCCACGCGCTTACACACTCAGTCACTTCTGAAACAGTGATTGTGCACCCACTACCTGAGGGCAGGGACTGAGATCTACACATCATGATGTCTCCCAGAACCTAGCTAGCCCCTTGCACTTGCTACATACCCATAAAACATATATTGAGTACCACTGAATACTCCAATCATCCTTCCAGAGTGTGTGCGACCCTTAAACAGTAATTCGCTACAGACAGGCAGGGCAGTTGCCCAAGGTTTCGTTTCACCAAGAGGCAAGGAGTCTGAGCTGGCAGGCTTCCTTCCAGAAGGCTGAACACAGTCCAGGTCAGAGGCAGTGGGAGGAATGAAATGGCCCCATTCAATTGCTTCCAGTGTGGAAAAATCCATATGAAATAATGCTGACATTTTGTAGTTTTCCAGGGAGAAGGAATGTGTGGGTATGCATGAATTTGGGGCTGACCGTAAAACAGAGACCCCATTTAAGTAAACAAGAGCCGAAACTGCACCCATATGGAAAATAATATTCTGTATTGGTTAAGATCTTGGGTTCTGGAGACGAATGGAACCAAACCCAAAAACCAAACCCACTGCCATCTCGAGTCGATTCCGGCTCATAGCGACCCTATAGGACAGAGTAGAACTGCCCCGTAGAGTTTACAAGGAGCGCCTGGCGGATTTGAACTGCCAGCCTCTTGGTTAGTAGCCGTAGCACTTGACCACTACACCGCCAGGGTTTCCAAAGGGTTCAAATCCCAGCTCTGCTACTCAGCAGCTGTGTGATCTGGGCAGGTTATTTAAATTCCGTTTTTCAATGGAATTTTCCATTCTTTAAAACAGGAATAAGAGTTCCTGCCTCATAAAGCTACTGTGCAGATTAGGCGAGGTCATGTGTGTATCTGCACGACACCGAGAAAGCACTGGGTGAATTCTGGCTCTTATTTTAATATAAAATATAAGACCTATGAATTTGCTCTCGACTACTAACTAAAGGTTGGCAGTTCAAAGTTACCCAGAGGCACTGCAGAAGAAAGGCCTGCGAACTGCTTTGGTAAAGATCCCAGCCAAGACAGCCCTATGGAGCAGTTCACTCTGGAACACATGGAGTCACCGTGACTTGGAATTGACTCAAGAGCAGCAGCTTTTTCTTTTTTTTTTAATGCATTTGCAGAACAGTTTTTCCTCAGTGGAACTAACACATAGTAATGGTGGGATTCCAGTCACCGTATCTGGTCTGATCAAGGAGAAATGCATCTCTTGTCCTGTCCCGTCTCCTCCACCCGCAGCCCACACAGGGGAAGGGGAGGGAAAGGAAAGGGAAGTCTCAGCATCCTCTTGCTCATGCTCAATGCGAGCTCAGTCAGTCCATCACAGAGTGTTGACCCTGAAGAGCGAGAAGGCAGCTGTGAGGGGGAGATAAACGGAAGAAGGAAGCCTGAGCTGTGGGAAACTGGGAGGTCCAGGGGGAGTGGGGAGGCAGGAGCATCATCTGGGTCTTGACTGAGAGGGGAGCCAGCAGGACAGCCTTTCCCAACCCCGCGGGGAATGATGTCACCCAAAGAGAAAGAGCCAGAGGGCAAGCTGTGCTCGCTGTCCAGAGCGTGGGACTTTCTCAGATCCCAGAAACCAAAGAGGGAGAAGAGGGGCAGTGTGGGATAGGGAGCAAAGGAGAGGGGCCAACTCAGAGAAAATCCTGATCTAGAAATAGCACACCGAAATCTCAGTCTGCAGGCTATAGGATGCTGAGCTCCTCCCTGGCCTCCCAGTGCCTCAGAGCTTCAGGTCCTTCCTGAGGACAGGGGCCAAGTCATATCCAACTTGCCTTCAGGTGTCAGTTGAAGAAGTTATCACCAGTTTAAAAAACAAACAAACAACAACAACAAACGAATTAAAACAGTTACCGTTGAGTCAATTTCAACTCATGGTGACCCCACGTCTGTCAGAGTAGAGCTGTGCTCCATAGAGCTTTCAGTGACTGGTGTTTTGGAATAGATCTTCAGGTCTTTCTTCTAAGGAACTTCTGAGTGGACCAAACCCCTAGCCTTTTGGTTAGCAGTCCTGCGCATTAACCACTCAGGGACTCCTTGAAGTCCTAAGAGGCTCTAATTGGTACTGATTGTCCCTAGTTTGAGTGGTTGGTTGATGCTAATCGTCCTCTCCCTTTTTCCCCAAGCTAAGTCTCTCTCTTTTTTTTCTTTCTCACACACACACAGAGCTAACCTGCTCCACCATCAAAAATAATGCCCTTAATCAGCATATCCCAATGAGGCCATGGGAATCCCTTCTGAGAAAGGCCATGAAAGTCCTCCTCACCACCCTCTTTGCCTCCGTACCACCCCAGTCCCTTTCCCGCCTTCGGTGACTCCTGGGCTCTCGCAATGTTTCATTCTAAAAATTTTCTTCATGTCAACCTTTAGTCTGTCCCATTGCAGTTTAAACCAGTCCCTCATTTCCTCACTGTTCGGGAGGTAGATGGCAGCTGGGCTCCCTCCTGGGGCTTGAGCCTCACACTGTAGTTAGGTGACCAGGCTTGGAGTCCTAGCTGACTACTAACTACTAACAGCTAACTTGGCTGCATGACATTGAGCAGATTAGCCAACCTTTTTGTCCTTGGGTTTCTGAGTCTGTAACCCCTCATGTGTGTAGGAGCCCTTGTGGTGCAGTGGTTAAGAACTCGGAGTGCTAACCAAAAGGTTGGCAGTTTGAATCAACCAGCCACTCCTTGGAAGGCCTATGGGGCAGTTCTACTCTATTCTATAGGGTTGTTGTAAGTTGGAAATGACTCAACAGCAACAGGTTTTGTTTTTTTTGTTTTCACATGTGTGTAGCACTCATCCCTTCCTCTACATTGCCTTACCCAATTCCCACAATCAGTCTGGGAGTCTGAAGTTACCCCACGTTATGGGTTAGGAAACTAGGGATCTGTGAGTTTCATCTTCTTCCTCTTTGTTTCCCAAAAGCCAGACCTCCTCCATGATTTTCACTGTATCTACACACGACCTATTCTACTAGTTAATATTTTATTTATGTCTAATTTTCATGTAAATAAATGTATATTTATATAGGAATGTGTATAAAGTGATAAAGTATATACCACTTGCCATAAACAGATAGCCATTTATATATATATATGTTGTTAGGTGCCGTCGAGTCGGTTCCGACTCATAGTGACCCTTTGCACAACAAAACGAAACACTGTATTCCCTTTGCCCTCAGCAAGCACCTCAGCTGGTCATGGTTCTTTGCTGGTAGGGTAACGTAATCCTTCATTCCTGAAGGGTCTCAGCCATTAGTAGTCACGTCACAATTGGGTTGGTGTAGTTTTCCATTGACTTTAATCATAGGACATGGTAGTACTCAGAGACACCCTAAAGGATCTCCTGCATTCCAGACATACTCTTCTTTACCTTCATTGTTGTTGTTGTTGTTGTTAGGTGCCGCTGGATCGGTTCCAACTCATAGCGACCCCATGCACAACAGAGCGAAACACTGCCCGGTCCTGCACCATCCTTACAATCGTTGTTATGCTTGAGCTGATTGTTGCAGTCACTGTGTCAATCCACATCATAGAGGGTCTTCCTCTTTTCCGCTGACCCTGTACTCTGCCAAGCATGATGTCCTTCTCCAGGGACTGATCCCTTCTGACAACATATTCAAAGTATGTAAGATGCAGTCTCGCCATCCTTGCCTCTAAGGAGCATTCTGGTTGTACTTCTTCTAAGACAGATTTGTTTGTTCTTTTGGCAGTCCATGGAATATTCAGTATTCTTCACCAACACCACAATTCAAGGGTGTCAATTGTTCTTCAGCCTTCCTTATTCATTGTCCAGCTTTCACATGCATATGATGAGATTGGAAATACCATGGCTTGGGTCAGGCGCACCTTAGTCCTTTGCAGCAGATTTACCAAATGCGATGCATCTTTTGATTTCTTGACTGCTGCTTCCATGGCGGTTGATTGTGGGTCCAAGCAAAATGAAATTCTTGACAAGTTCAATCTTTTCTCGGTTTATTATGATGTTGCTCATTGGTCCAGTTGTGAGGATTTTTGTTTTCTTTATGTTAAGGTGCAATCCATACTGAAGACTGTGGTCTTTGATCTTCATTAGTAAGTGCTTCAAGTCCTCTTCTAAAAGTCATCCATCTGATTATCATCTAACATCATCTTGAGTGTCACCAGTGGAAACACTGATCTGTTGCCTGAGGTTCTGAGGCTTCCTAGTGGAGGCGTTGGACCCCACTAACCCCAGGCCAGTGGACTTTCCAAGTCATAATCCCTGACCCCTCAGCCTCAAGGGGTTGCTGTGAGAAGAATCCAGGATAATCAGTGGGAAGTATAAAGGGCAATTGTCATCCTATGCAGGAGGAAGAACATGAAGTCATCCTTTTGAGGGACTCCAAGACCCAATTCAGTTCCTTCCCACTGAAGGCTTCTCTGCACTGAATCATCTGAAAAGGCAAGAGGAACGCTGCCTGGGGCTGAAGAGGAAGTTGCCATTGGGAAGCAGATCCCACCATCCTGGACCTCCAGTCCTGGGCCCTCGAGGGGGTAGCGTGTGGTCAGCTGTCCAAGGACAGCCCCCTTCCCCTTGTTGGGCCCTTTGTGGTGGGGGAGTGGGGATGGGAAAGTGTAATGCCAGCATCCTTGGCTCCATTCCCAGCCCCTCGCCTAGGCCCCTCACTGATCCCACAGCTGTGCCCTCCATCCATCCATCTCATGCCCTCTCTCAGCTCAGCCAAAATCCTTTGACACAGGCTGCAGATTTGCTGGTGGACCTGGCAGTGTGCCCTGACTCACCCCTCCCACCCCCCTTCGTTACTCACAGGATCCCCACACAGTTCCTTTCAGCCCCTCTGGAAGCTAGGAAGAGGCTCCAGGCCGGAAATGGGAAGAACCCCGCTTTTGCCAAGTGGCCTGTTCTCCAGCTCAGTGAATGGTGACCTTCACAGCCCCTGCTCTTGGCTGGAACTCTCAACAGGAAGGTAAAGTAGAAACTGTGCCAAGAGCTGTGGGAGGGAGGAGGGCAAAGATAGGAGGAAGTGAGGATGTGAAATGGATGAGACTGCTTTCCCAACTGAACCATTCATTGGGAGCCACATACTCGGGCAAAGGTAGGCACATAGAGGTGCCCAGTCTTGCCTTTTTCCAGGAGTCTGCCTCTAAACCAAGACCTCTTAGCCTCACCAAGCCCTTCTCTCTCCAACCAGCTTTAGCTCCTCTCTACTGCAGTCAATCAATCAAATTCCTTGGGTATCCAAGGGATCTCAAAAATCATCTTCCTCTTCTCTTTTTTAGTTCAGGCATTCACAATCTCTCTCCTGGACTCTTGTATAAACCTTTTAACTCATCCTCTTGCCTCAAATTCCCTCCTTCCCCAACTCATGCCACCTCCTAGACTCCAAAGCACATCTCTGACCATGCTACTCTCCAATGCTTATAGGAAAGGTCAGACCCCTTAATATGGCATTTACTATGGAGAGTGAGGAAAACCAAAGACTCAAGGAAACAATTACTCCAAAAGACTAATGGACCATAGGAACCACAGCCTCCAGCTTCTAGCCTGAGACTAGAAGAATTAGATGGTGCCCAGCTACCACTACAGACTACTTTTTTTTTTTGGCGTGTCATGCCCATTCTTTTTTTTTTTTAATAATTTTTATCGTGCTATAAGTGAAAGTTTACAAATAAGTCAGTCTCTAACACAAAAACTTATATACACCTGCTACATACTCCCAATTACTCTCCCCCTAATGAGACAGCCCACTCTCTCCCTCCACTCTCTCTTTTCGTGTCTGCTTCTAACCCCTTCTACCTTCTCATCTCCCCTCCAGGCAAGAGATGCCAACATAGTCTCAAGTGTCCACCTGATCCAAGAAGCTCATTCCTCACCAGCATCCCTCTCCAACCCATTGCCCAGTCCAATCCATGTCTGAAGAGTTGGCTTCGGGAATGGTTCCTGTCTGGGCCAACAGAAGGTTTGGGGCCCATGACCACTGGGGTCCTTCTAGTCTCAGTCAGACCATTAAGTCTGGCCTTTTTACGAGAATTTGGAATCTGCATCCCACTGCTCTTCTGCTCCCTCAGGGGTTCTCTGTTGTGTTCCCTGTCAGGGCAGTCATCGGTTATAGCCGGACACCATCTAGTTCTTCTGGTCTCACGATGACATAGTCTCTGGTTCAAGTGGCTCTTTCTGTCTCTTGGGCTTGTAATTACCTTGTGTCCTTGGTGTTCTTCATTCTCCTTTGATCCAGATGGGTTGAGACCAATTGATGCATCTTAGATGGCTGTACAGACTACTTTGACCGGGATCACAGCAGATCCCAGGACCAGAGACTCCCTGTAGTCCGCTCTCAACAACTCTTTCTACTCTATTGACCACTATTCCCTGGAAATACCCTATGTTCTAGCCAAACTCAGCAGCTAGATAGTCTTCAGACATCCTCAATAGAGAGTCTTTGAACATCCCATGACTTCAACCTCTGTGTCTTGTGCTGTTCCGTTTTCTGCCTGGAATGTTGCTTTCTCCTGTGCATGTTCCTATTTATCCGCAAGGACTAGCTCAAATGCTACCTGTTCCAGGAAGCTTTCCATGGTCTCCTAGTTGCAGGTAATATTTCTCTTCTCAGGACACTGAATCGTGCCTCTTGTATAGCACTTCGGTGTCTGTACTAGAGGTTTTCATACATGTACTGGTGAAGGGCATAAGCTCTGAAATCAGACTAGCTGGGTTTGATTCCTAACTGTACCACTGATCAGTTCTATGATCTTGGCCAAGTCACTTAACCTCCCATTTCTCTATTTTCTTGTTGAAAAATTGGGGATGATGAAAGTACCTACCTCTGTGTTGCTTGGACAATTAAATGACATAATATATCGTATCAACAAGTGTCTGGCATATCAATAATTGTTACCCTCAATTAATGATTTTACTATTAACTCTCCTAATAAATTGTGAGTTTCTTGAAGACAGAATCTGTATCTATTTATATTTGTAACCGCAGTGCCTGGTAAAGTGCCTTGAGCATAGTAGGAACTCAATAAATGTGTTATATGAATAAATGACTTTTGTAAACCAGCCTGATCAATCCATCACAAAGAGTTTACCAAGTGCTTTTGTGGGACTGAGTTACTGGGCTTGAAGGCTAAGTCCATAGTCCCGGGGGACATCTAGGTCAACTGGCCTAACATAGTTCATAAAGAAAATGTTCTACATCCTATTTTGGTGAGTAGCATCTGGGGCCTTAAAAACTTGCAAGCAGCCATCTAAGATACAACTATTAGTCTCTTTCTGTTTGGAGAGAAGGAGAGTGAAGGAAATCAAAGATTCGAGGAAATAATTAGTCCAAAGGGCTAATGGACCATAGGAACCCCAGCCTCCAACAGCCTGAGACCAGAAGAACTAGATGGTGCCAGGCTACCACTACTGACCACTCCAACAGGGATTACAATAAAAGGTCCCAGTTAGAGTGGGGAAAAAAAAAATCTAGAACAAAATTCAAATTCATAAAAAAGACCACATTTACTGGTCTGAGAGAGACTGGAGGAACCCCCAAGACCACAGCTCTTAGACACCTCTCTAACTTGGAACTGAACTGAAGTCATTCCCAGAGAGCAACTTTCAGCCAAATAATAGACCAAAAAAAAAAAAAAAAAAAAATCATTGCCCTCGAGTCGATTCCAAATCATAGCAACCCTATAAGACATAGTAGAACTGCCCCATAGGGTTTCCAAGGCTGGAATCTTTATGCCACATCTTTCTCCCAAGGAGCAGCTGGTGGGTAGAATGGCTAACCTTTTGGTCTATAGTCAAGAGCTTAACCACTGTACCACCAGGGCTCCCCAAAATAGACATAATAAACAATAACACACATAATAAACAATTCCACACTGCTTCCTGGAACAGGTAGCATTTGAGCTAGTCCTTGCGGATAAATAGGAACATGCACAGGAGAAAGCAACATTCCAGGCAGATAACGGAACAGCACAAGACACAGAGGTCGAAGTCATGGGATGTTCAAAGACTCTCTACTGAGGATGTCTGAAGACTAATCCTCAGAACAATCATCTACATTGGACCAAAAGGACAACATATGGCCAAAAGCAAAGATAAGAAGGCAGAAAGGGACAGGAAAACCAGAAGGATGGAAATGGGGAACTCAGGGTGGTAATGGGGAGAGTGCTGACACACTGTGAGGAGTGCAACCTATATCATGGAACAATCTGAGTATAAATTATTGGACTGGAAGCTAATTTGCTCTGTAAACCTTCACCTAAAGCACTATAATGAAAAGAAATTTACCAAGTGCGTATACTATATTGGGCACTGTGATATGCGCAAAGAACATACAGTTGGGGAGGTCCTTTATACATATTGTCATTTAATATTCAAATAGTTGTATAAGGTGGGAATTTTAAAAACCTATTTTAGAGATGAAAGAAAGGGAGAAGAGGCCTGGTGATCTACTTCCAAAAAATCGGCCATTGAAAACCCTATGGAGCACAATTCTACTCTGGGGTCGCCATGAGTCAGACTCAACTAAACCACAATTGGTAATGTAGAAAGGAGCAGTGGTTAAGAGCTCAGCACAGGGAGGTTAAGTAATATGCCAGCATCACACAGAGCCAGGATATGAGTTCAGGTTGGCCTGACCCCAAATCCTGCGCTCCATGCTCATCCCACCTGCAACACCATATTGTCTAACTAAAACCAACACAAAACCAAACCAAACCCATTGCCATTGAGTTGATTCTGACTCATAGCAACCCTACGGGACAGAGCAGAACTGTCCCATAGTGTTTCCAAAGAGCAACTGATGGATTTGAACTGCCAACCTTTTAGTTGGCAGCCAAGCTCTTAACCACTGTACCATCAGGGCTCCTGTTATCTAACTAGTCATCCTAAATGTCAAGGAAGACTACATTATGAGATCCTGTCGGAAACCCTGGTGACATAGTGGTTAAGTGCTACGGCTGCTAACCAAAGGGTCAGCAGTTCGAATCCGCCAGGTGCTCCTTGGGAACTCTGTGGGGCAGTTCTACTCCATCCTATAGGGTTGCTATGAGTCGGAATCAACTCGACAGCACTGGATTTTTTAAAAAAAAAAACAACCTTTTTTCTGCCTCAAGAAATTTGCTCTTTGGCCTAACCTAAGCCCCTTGCCCCAAGATTTGAAAGCTTTTCCTATTGTATCTCCTCGATTCTCCTTTTATTCCTTTTTTTTTTTTGCCTTCAGACCCTGGTCCTTCCTCATATACCAGAACCTCCTCAGCTTGTGGCTACTTGCTTTCTGGGAACTCCAGGTGAGACGTTGTTCTAGGAGGACCTTCCCCAGCTTGAGAGGAGTCCCTCTGCAGCTTTCCCACACCTCAACTAGGACACATATTCCAGGAGATGGCATCCTTCAACCTCCTCTCCTCCAGGAAGCCTTCCTAGCCTGGCTGTGTTTCTCATAAGCCTTCATCGCTCAGCCTTTAAGCACTCTATTTGCTCTATACCTATCTGAACTTACAAGAAACACCCTTCAAGCATCTTACATCTGCTTCTTCTTTGTGCCTGTGTCTACCCCATTCATTGGGAGCCCCCAAGGGAGCCATGTGCGAGGAACAGCTGGTCCCAAGGCCTGGTGTTCAGGCAGGGCCCCTCTTTGGCGGCTGGAGGGAGGATGATGTGTTCCCTGTTGGCTTGTTGCAGCCCTGACCTCCTCATCCTAATGAAGAAGTGTATCAGCTGCTGCTCCTTCTCCTGCCACATTTCATCCCTGAAATCCGATCCCCTTCCCCTTCTAGCTCTCCAGATACCTCCCTAATGAAGCCAGGATCCTTAAACTCTCAGCCTCCCGGCACTGCTTACTTGTTACAATCCAAATTTTCTGCTTCAGGAAACTGGGAAATTCTGCTACTTTGGTTTTTAGGAACACACTCTTCTTGCCTAGAATTTTTGGGCCAAGGACAGGGTCAGGCCGCAGAAAGGGAGCACAAAACACCCTCAATGAAGATAATTTCACGCCCCGTTCATGTTTCCTTTTCCAGCTGGTTTACCCCACGGGGTCTGCAGGATATTTGCTTCTTGAAAGGATTTTGGTGGGATAATGAAATACAGAGCTCATTGAGTGCCATTCTGGGGCATACACCAACATAGGGCAGAGCTAGGCAACAGAGTGCTCCTGGGTGACAAGGGAGACCCTGCCTGGGATGAACCATCTGCACTGCAGAAGCCCCAGAGCTCATAACATAAACTGAGTATGTGCCTTTCCTACAGCCCATTGCAGACCTGGGGTGGAAACGAGCCAACACCTTCCTATCTCAGCCACAACCAAGCTACACTGAATTCAGTCCCCACAGCCCTTAGAGGAAGGTGGTCAAAGGGCTGACTCTGGGCAAATTCAGGTTTACTTTCTCCCTCTCTCCCATTAAGGAGCTCTGGTGGCACAGTGGTTAAAGTGCTAGACTGCGAATTGAAAGGTCAGCTGTTCGAAACCACCAGCTGCTGTTCAGTGGGAGAAAGATGGGGCAGTCTGCTTCCATAGCGATTTACAGCCTTGGAAACCCTATGGGGTGGCTATGAGTTCTGTAGAGATTTACAGTCTTGGAAACCGTATGGGGCTGTTATGAGTCGGAATCAACTTGAAGGTAGTGGGGCAGTCGCTCCTATTGGGGAAACTGAGGCACTGAGATCCATTCCAGCGGCCCAAGCATTCGGCTGAGGTATCGGGGAGGGAGGGAGACTCTCACAGTTCTGCCTGTCACTCTGCTCCATCTCATCTCTGAGCAGGCTGGCACTGGGGAGGGGGCGGAGCACCATGGGGAAGGGGGTGCAAACCTCTCCCATCTGAGTGTCATTCTGGGCCCTGGGCCAGGCATTTGGCTTCCTCTCCAAGACAGTCAAAGGCTGAAGCTGCTCAGACAAAGGGCCAAATGAAAGCTAATGGGGGGCTCGGTGACTTCAGCTTCTCCCCTTCCTCTTCCCGGGGTCTGGGGGCTCAAGCCTTGGCAGGAGAGGGTGCAAATCAAGCCCTGGAGCTCAGTGCGGGTGCAGATTCCTATTTGCCTTTTTTATTCTCCTGGCATCCACAGACTGTCTTCCTCCCCTCACCACCTCCCACCTAGGGTGCTGTAAAAAATGCAAATCAGTAGGATTTTAAAATTCCAGCCCATGCCAGGAACACCCACAAACCCTCCATTAAGGCAGATCCTGAGGTGGGTGGTGTGGTCCCCGATTCCAAGCAGAAAGAGGAGGATTCTGTTAAAGTCTTTTCTCAGCATGGGCCTTGGACCTCAGACACTATCTCTGACGGCCTTGACCTTTCTTTGTGGCACTGGACAAATGAATGGGAAAAGTCAGAACTGTGCATGTGTGGGCTGGGGCTTCCCACTGGCATGGGAAACATGAGAAAACTCCAGCCTGAGGGGGGGCATGGTATGGGTTCAGAGGAGCAGCAATGCGGACGTTTCTGTCCCTCACCAAAGTAACCCAAAGTTACTGGGTCAGTAACTTTTACGTCTGAGTGTCACTACAGAAAGGGCATCAGGAGGAAGGACCAGAGAAAGGCCCACCGCCTGAGAAGGCTAGCTCTGGAGCTGGACACATAAGAAGAGTACCACCGAAACATGACAAGGAAGCATCAATGAGAACACCTGCCGCTTCAAGCCCAGCCCTCCCCACAAAGCTGGCCTGGGACACAGCTGCCAAGCCGTCCCCGCACCCTCTGCCCCACCACCACACACACATTGGGAAGAGTGGAGAGTTTGGCGGCAGGAGTGGGAGAGACTGTCTTGGAACCTGGAGAGCCATGGGCTGGCATTTTCTGGATCCAGGTCTGCTGTTGTAAGCCTGGGTGCCCCTAGCTCTGAAAAGTAAGAAAGCATAGGGAGAAAAGTGAGACAGAGAAGAGACCCGACTCTGAGAGAGGCAAACTAAAAGACAGAAAGTCAGAGACAGAAGCAAAGACATAAGAGAGAGCCTGGTTGACAGAGCGACGGCAGAGCAGAGAGGGGGCGGTGCATGTGCATATCTATCAGAATTCTGGTGGCTGAAGGGAAAAGAAAGGCGGCGGGGCGGGGGTTGGTATACGACATCAGTGGGAATCGGCCTGGCCCTCCCTTGGCAATAGCCTATGAACCACTAACATAGCTTCAGCAGGAACCCCTCCCCCATCGAGGTGATTCCGCCCCCCATCCCCCAGCCCCTGCACCCCGGGCCTCCGCACGCTCCCTCCGCACTCCCCACGCCCAGGCCTGACATCTGGCTGGGCCTCCGCAGCTCCCGCTCGCGATCAGCCAGGCGGCACCCCTCCTCCCGCGCAGGGCCCTCCCCCGCCATTACAGCTGCCAGCCCCCGGCCCCCTCCCCGCTGGCAGACAAGCCCGGGCAGACAGCCGGCCAAGCCTGCCCCCGCAGCCACGCCAGCTCTGCCAAGCCCGGCAGAGCTGGGGGCCCCAGGTGGTGCCAGCTCCCTTAGAGCGGTCCTCGGCTGACCTCCTGCCCCGGGACAGGGTTCCGCCTGCGCACCCTCCTCCTGATGCCCCGCCGGCCTTGCGCACTCGAAGAGGCACCAGGGCAGCGCCAGCACCGGGCACAGCCCGTCCCGCTCCCGGGGTCAGTCGCTCCCACACTTTCTCAGCGCCTGGGTATCAGACTATGTGTCTGTCTGTCTCCGAGTGTACCCTCTTTCCTCCCCCGTCTTGGTTTCTCGGTCTCATCTGTCTTTCGGTCGGGTTGGCTGGCTCTCCCTCTCTGTTTCTCTGTTACTCGTTCTTGTCTGTCTCAACTCTCACCAAAAATCTTCGCTCGAAGTTTCCTCGTGGCTCCTTTCACTTAGGACAGGCCCTGCCCTCCGCCTACCAGCCCACGTTCTCTCCTTTCCTCTCTGGCTTTCCTCCGCCCCACACATGTCCAGGCTTCCGGGGGACGAGGGCCAAGGATAGGTACCGTCCGGGCGGAGCAGCCCCGCCCTGCTCCCGGCGCCAGCTCCGCTCTTACCAGCTCCTGTTTGAGGCGACGCAAATAGCAGTCCATCTCCCTGCTCTCCTTCCTTACGCGCCCATTTGCTGGGCTCCGCTCCACCAGAGAGTCACCGGGTGGGAACAACCGGCTCCACTAGAAACCGCGCGCTCGGCGGGTTGTTAACCTCTGCGCCCCGCGCCTCTCGCAGCGCAGAGTCGAGCCTCAGCTCACAAACCGGGACTTAAAGCAGCTTCGCGCAACTGCTCACGGCGCGCGGTCTGTGTTGGAGGCGGAGGGAAAAGTGGAACAGCCAATGAGAAATCAGGAGGGATGTATTCAGCCAATGATAACAGCGGTCTGTTGGGGGGGGGGCCCGTGCTGGGCCGCTGCGGGGGGGACCCTGACGTGGGTGTTTGCTTAGGGCGCGCGTCGCCGCTGCTGGGGGGCTGGCAGGGAGCACTTGGTCCTGGCCAGTGCAACGGGGGCAACGTGACGCCAGGCCATACCAAGGCCCAACAAACACTTCACACTCTGGTTATAAAGCGAGAACCCAGTTTTACCGGTGGAAACTGGGTGGTGGTCTCAATGAGTGGCTTTGAAAACATTTTAGTGATTTCGGAGTTGAAAATGCCATAGTACCAACCTCCTTTCCAAACTCCGATTATAGGAAGCAACACCCCCTTCCCAGGCCTCTTAGAAGCCTCGCAGAAGCTTTTTCTTTTCCAAGGAGAACTCTGGGAGCGTGGCTCCATCTCACCTCCTAATGTTGGGTCCTCCCAGCCCACTCCTCACCCTGCCGAGCGGAGGAGCAAACACTGGGTCCACTCAATCTTTTAACACAAAGCAATGGTGGGTCTACTGTTCACCGGCACGGTTGTAGGTTTGGGGATACAGAATAAGACAGGTAACGTCTCTGCTCTCAAGAACTTATATGGGGGAGGGGCAGGTTAAAAAAAAGTGATTTTAGATAGTAATTTTTTATGAACACATAAAATGGGGACTCCAGCATCAGCTATCCTAGTTCTTGCTCTGGACTTTGGCGAAGAGCTCTGTAAGGTTGGGGAAAGGAGCGGGACACTCAAAAGTATTCCGATTCTATTCAACAGACACAACGCGAGCACGAAACGTGTGACAGCTCCAACCAGGCTCTGACAGACCCGAGAGGGGCCGCGGGCCGCTCAGGCTTTCCTGCCAGCCAAGCTCCAGACCCTCCACGCCGGCCTCAGCGCCCTAGGAGCTGCTGTCCCTTCCCTGCGCGGTCGGATGCTCTGCGCCATCCAGCCAGGCCCGTCAGGGGCGGTGTCGCAGAGCCCGAGAGTAATTAGGGCACTTAGCGCTGTGTTGTGTCAAGGTAATTAACAGGGAAACTTTGCCCCAGGCAGGGTTTAGGGGCTGTGCGTGGGGCAGTCTGATCTTCCTAGAACTGGAGTCAGAATCGTGGGGACGCCAGAGATGGCGCGAAGGGAGAACGCAGGCGCTGCTGTCATTCTGATCTGTGTCAGGCAGCGCTCCACTTCTGCTAATTAGAGAAGGGTGAGGGGGCGGGGAAGAAAGGGAGAAGGAGGCGGAGGACAAGGAGAAAGAGGGAAGAAATGTGAATACCTTTAGAAGTGAAGACTTTTCACAGGCACTTAACCCCTGGTCCTCTATTACGTGGACTTTGCCCGCGTCTTGTGGCCTAGGCCTGGGCGCCCCGTTTGGGCGACGCTGGGGGCAGTAGTAGCCGATGGATAAAGAAAAGGAAAAGGAGGCGCAAATTAGGCAGAGCCGGATCCGAAGCCAGGGGCTGCTCACCGACCCCACGTGTCCGCGCTCCCTTCTCTGCTACTAAGCGTGGCGCCGCGTCGGTCAGAGAACCCGACCACCCTGGAGGTGGAAGTGCGAATTTGCTCAGGCGTTTCCAACGCCCTTCGGGAGAACCTGAAATTCCATTTCCTTCTGCTCTCCCGGCCGCGGCAAATCTGGCCCTGCCGGGCGGAGCAGCATCGCCGGCGTCCTGGCCCTCCTGCTTCGTTGCAGTTGTGAGCTGAGATTCTCTAAGGGGCCAGCTTCCGTGAGATCTGCGGGGTGTTCAGAGTGGGAGCCGCACCCAAGGACGGAGCTGAGGTCTCCAAGCCAGCGAAACCCAGTCCGCCTCAGAGATTGGGATAGAAAGTGGAACCTGGCCCTTGACTTACACTCCACAAAGGGACCCTCGAATGGAGAGAAACTGCTTCACAAAAAAAAAGTTCCCCACCCTCATGGGCCTTGCTTTGCTCAGTGTTAGATCTCCAGCACCCAGCACAGTGGCTGGCACGTAAGAGGCTCCGAGAAAAGGTTTGTGAATCTGTGGTGGAAATTGTCTTTAGGGTCAAGTTTAAGCCCTGGCTTTCTGCATTCCTGGAAGCTGGTGGAGTTGGAATCCCTTTGGGAGTTAGGAAGCTGACTGCATTTAGAACTGTAAGACAAACAGGCTGGTCTCTTAGCAAGCCCTTTGGACTGGGTGGGCAGGTCTTCTACACTGTTGACAACAGGGTATGACCTTGCACAGATCCTCTCGTTTTACTGCGCCTCAGTTTCCCTTGCTTGTATCTTAAACCTGCATGAGCCTAACACTTTATACTCCTTACAAAACTCACTCTGTTCTGACAACTCTGTGAAGCAGTCAGGACAAGGGGACTATTTACTCCATTTTACAGATGAAGAACATGTTGCTAGCAAAGCCAGCTGGCATTCCAACCACTCTTAAGGTCAAGGAGATAGCAAGAAAAAAAATTGATGACCATAATCTCAGTGCAGTGAAAGAAAGGTCCTAGACAAGCCAGAGGTGCTATTACTGTGTGGTTCCCACAGGCTTTGGAGGACAGTAACTGTCAAACTCTGAAGTCCTTTCATGATGCTGGGCTGTTGCAACTTACTTGTTGCCTTGCTCTAGAGGAGGCCACCATTACCCCAGGTGTGAGTGTGTGGGTCTTTCTGACCGTGTTTCTGAAGAGGTAGCTCTGTCATTTGAGAAGTGCAGAAGACAGGAAAAAGAGCTGCCTTTTTTTTTTTTTAATGGGTTTAAGTGATACAGAATAAAGCCTGTTGCTATGGTTATATAAACATGGATAAATATTCCTGTGCTGAGGATGGGGGTGGGGGTGGGGGTGGGGGACGTGATTCATTTTTGCTGAAGAGGATTCAGATCGTTCAGCCTCACCCCTCATATCCCCTGAAATTCAGCCTGGAGGGAGAATGACATTATCTCATTTGAAAATAAATAATAAAGAAATCAAAGGTCTTAAGATTGGTTGTGAACATACTTTCTCAAAGCCCTCCAGAGTTGGGGTGGAACCCTTGGAAGACACCTGGGTATTTGCCCCCTAGCTGGTGCAAGTAACCATGTGGTGTGCATTTTTCCTGGGGGAGATGGTGCCGATCCTGGATACCGTGTTCAATGCTGTCAGCCCTTGGGGTTTGCCCAGCCTACTCAGGGAGGTGGCCCCCTCTGTCCCACTGCCAGAGCCCTAAGGTTCTGGCACTGATGGATGAGCTCAAAGGGAGAGGCAGAACTTGTGTCCCAACGGAACTCAAATCCTAAATTAAACAATGGAAACACTCCCATTCCTGGCTCCAGATCCTATGGCTCCTACCTGCAGCCCACCACCCACTGAATCCTAGCCAGTGCTGGGTGAGGCAGTGTCCAACATCTCATCTCTACTAGCAACATCAGAGCTGGGGAGCTCATCCTGATGTGAGGAAAGGGATGCGTGGCCTCACACAGTCTGGAAACTTTATCATAACATCATCCTTCCAAGGATGGGGCCCATGTCCCCACTGCCCTCATGTCTCCACCCCTTGTGGTTGCCAACAGCCATTATCCCAATCCCTCCTCCCATTCCCCCTGCACCTCCTGAGCATCAACAAGAAAGGCTGACCCTAGAGATAAGCACGTGCTGTTGGAATGTGTTCAGATATCACTGCAGAATGGTTTCTCTCTTGGGAGAGGACCTTGCCTGACCGGCTGGCCCAGAGGTACTGAGCAGACTGTGTGTGCATGTCTGTGAGAATACATTGAGATGGTGGGGGAGGGAACTGGATTGAGGCCTAGCTGTTCTGGAAAGAATCTAACTCCTAGCTTTCATGAAATCTCTCTCTGTCCACCTTAGGCAGAGGACTGGGCTCTGCCCCTTATAATTCCAACGCCAGGAGGGGAAGCAGAGAGGACTGTGTGTTGGGAAGCCTCTAGGCTCCAAAAGAACGATTCACTTTGAGTTTTAATCAGCAACCATTTTGACTGCCACTGGGTAGAGGGCTAGACTCTAGCCATAAAAAGCTCTATGAGCTTTGGGTCTCTTCAAACAAAAAGTGTCATTCTCCCCATTTATGAATGGAGCAACTGGTCTGTATGGTGATTAAATAGGGTCTCTCTGTTTCCAGGGTAGGAGTTCCCGGGTAGTGCAAATAGTTAACATACTTGGCTGATAACCTTTGAAAGGCTGAAGGTTCAAGTCCACCCAGAGGTGCCTCGGCCTGCCCATCTACTTCGGAAAAATCAGCCATTGAAAACCCTATGGAGCACAGTTCTACTCTGACACACAGGGGGTTGTCATGAGTCAGAGTTGACTCAGTGAGAGCTGGTGGTGGTTTCCAGGGTAGCACTCTTTCTATGCCCCTACTCTGCAGAAAGCAGGGGACATGCCCTAAGGTAGATGATTGAGATGACTAGAACCACTGCGGGACGGAGTTCTGGTAGCACCCACGTTCACAGAATTGCCATCGCTTTTACCCAGAGTGCTGACTTAAACCACCACATGCACACCCGTAACTTTTTTACAGAGTCATAGGGCTGAAAGAGCAGGCCCTCAGTTATACAGTTGCTAAAACTTTTTGAAGGGAGATAGAGGAAGATACTGGAGGAAGAAATAGCAGTATAGTACTCTGAGAAAACTCCATGTGTGAATGGGTTCCCAGGCTACAGCATCTGAACAATTCAGGGTGAATTTTAAGTGGGTATTAGATTAAATTTTATTAGATTAGTCCAAAAAATGAATAGCTATTGTGTAGGACCTGCTGCGGAACCCTGCTTTGGAATTATTTGCAGCTGTGAGCCTGGTGCTTATGGTGCCTAAGCAATGGTCTCATGGCTACTTGGGAAGCAAACATTTTCATTTTGCAAACATTTGCCAGAAAAACGAATATTTTTTCAAACACAAAGAACACCTGAAGAATGCCAGGGCACAGCCAGGGTATTTGTGCAAACTAATCCCTGTAGATGTGAAGAAAGGTGATTCGCTCCTAGGACTCTCCTAGGGATATTCTGCAATGTCTGACTCCCTAGAGACCCAGCACTGGCTTTCCTGCAACTCAGAGCAAAAGCTCATTTTTATTACACATTGCTTGGCCTTCTCCACCAGCTTCTGGTAGTTGTAAGCAAGAACCACACTTGGAGTCCTGCCAGGAAGAGACTTGTTAACAAGAGGGAAAGAAAGGCTACCTGCTTCTCTACCTGAGGCCATTGGGTGAGGAGAAAAAGAGGTCACGTGTCAGGTTTGGCTTACTGCATGTTGGTTTTTCCCAGGCTGGCTTCTGGGCCTCTTGTGGTCTTTTGCAGGTGTCAGAGAACTGTCCTAGCCCTGATCAGATGTAGAGATTCAGCCTGGAGACACTGAGAGGAGCCAGTGCTGAGGGCAGTAGCTGCTTGCCTGAGGGCTTCTGCTTGATCAGAAAGGCAAGACCGTCTCCCTGGGGTTTTGGGGAGGAGGTTGGATGGGCGCTGACTACTACCAGCAGTAGTTTATAGCAAGAGAAAGCCTCAAGTTGCCAGAGAGGAGAGACACCTAGGCCAAGAAACACTGTCACCACTAAACAAATGAAGATGCAAACTGAAGAACAGGAGCTGAACGTGCAAAGGAGTTTGGGTTTTTAGTGCCCTCCCTCCTTCCTGACTTTGGACAGGTTTTCTTTGCTGTGATTATTCCCCATGAATCATCGCCCATAGAAAGTGACTGAGGCAATGGAGAGTGAATAATGAATCCCCCAACTGGTCTTTTGTGTCTCTGCCTGGAGGGTTTTGGAAATAACTTGCATTTTAATCTTTCTGACTTAGAATCATAGAATTTTAGAGCTGAAAGGGACCTTAGAGATAATCAGGGCATTGTGGCCTCGTGGAAAGACTGGAAGTCAAGATGTGTGGGTCTGGACCTCCGGTCCATCACTAATAATAGGCCTAGCTACCATTTATTGAAGGCTTTCCTTGTGTCAGGCACTGTGATATGGCATCTCTAAGGCAAGGATTTGGATCCCTCACTTGCTAAAGTGAGGCGCAGAGAAAAGATGGCTTGCCTGGGGGAGGGAGGTCTCCCTGGGCCTGGTTCCTGTGCTGGTTCTGCTATTAGCAACCCAGGTGACCAAGGGCAAGTCACTTACCATTTCTGTGCTGCACTTGCCTGACTCGTACAATCATATGATTTTCATTTGCTCTTCCCAAGCTCTATGAAGCAGATGCTCTTATTACCTCCATTCTGCAGATGAGGAAGAGGAGCCAGGGGACAGTAGCTCTCCTTGGGTCTCACAGCAGCCAATGCTGGAGCTGGCACGTGAATCTGGCTCTGTCTGGCTCTAGAATCCACATCTTCTCCGTCACTCCACTGCCTCACTGCGTGGCTTTGCACAAATCATTTAATCTCCTTGACTCTCATTTTTCTCCTCTGTCATCTCTAAAGTTCAAAAAATTTTTAACAGTCTGCATTTCCCACCCAATCATATGATCATACAAGTCAGGAAAGTATAGTGCAGAAATGTTAAATAACTAGGTCATCCAGGTTGCTAATAGCAAGAGCAGCTCAGGAACCCAAGCCCAGTGACACCTGTTGCCCACAGGCAAGGCATTCTATCTTGCCACCTCATGTTGGCAGGTGTTTCTAGAGGAATCCAACTCCTTGCCTTAGAGGAGACCTGTTATATGATTTCAGATAGATAGACTGGAGATAATAACAGCAAAGATCAGTTTAGGGGGTGCTGGTGATCTTTGTCTATCTAAGTATCTTCTGTGCAGCCACCACCCATTTGTCAGTGGAGTGTTGCTGAGATGCTTAACAGGTTTCAGTAGAGCTTCCAGACTAAGGCAGACTAGGAAGATAACTCTGGTGATCTACTTCCAAAAAATCAACCAAGGAAAAGCCTATGGGTCACAGGGTTCGAACCCGTTGTACCTGGGATCGCCATGAATCTGGGCCAGACTTAATGGCAGCTAGCAACAATGACAAAAAGTGCCTTCTATCAATCTGTCTCTCTGCTGTTTGTCTATCACTTTTGGGGCAGGAGTGGTGATCAGAACACAAGGGTTAATTAACTACAGGGAAAGAGCGTGGTGATACCACGTCCTGTGTGGTATGTACATGATCTTCCATTGTTCATCCTTGTGAAGCAAATTTTACCTCCTCGTGCCAGCTCTCTCACCCAGCTTCCTTCATGGTGACAGTGGTCACAATTCTGCTTCTCTCTCTCCCCCTTTCCCCATCCTTTGCTCCCTCAGTCCTAGGATCTGATCATTAACTGGTGTGTTGCCTGCGATGTGATGAGCGTCCCTTGAGAGGAGGCAGAGTCCAGCAGGATCCCAGCTGTGCTCTGGCAATCACTATCTACCACTTGGCCAGCATCCCCAACCCAGTATCCCTCCCTACCAGAAAAGAGATGGGAAAAGGGTGGAGGGGTCAATAAACAAATCATTGGAGTATATCTGAAGTGAGAACAATGGCGTCCTGGATGAGGCATTACTCTATTCACAATGGCGCTGTGCATCCATAAATGTGTGTGTGTGTCTGTGTGTGTGTGTGTGTATGCACGGCTCACACACTCTGAAATGAGCTCTCACCCACTGGTGAGTGGAAAATTAGCTTTGGCAGATGAGGAACTGGGTGACAGGTGAGGGAGCCAGCAGGCTATCGGTGTCACGGTTCTAATATTGCTGTTTGCTGGTGTTGCTAACAATATCTCTCTGGCCCCTCCACCTCCTTGAATTGTAATTAACAAGAGTGGAAGTGACTTGGAAAAGCTTGGAGGGGTGGGAGAGTGATATGAGGACAGTAGAATGGCCTTGTGTGTGCCTTGCAGGTGGGCTGTGTTAAGCCCAGTTGAGAGCTGGACATTTTTCTGGTGGCCCACGTGTAAAGCTGTATGCTTTCCAATTCTCTGGTGGGTGGGAGAAGAGATGGCGCTCTAGAGACTAAATCCTGGGAAGTTCTGCCATATGGCATAATGTTGGAGGCTGTGAGTCAGACCTGAGAGGCGGAAGACAGACCTAGGTTCTTGGGCTTGTTCTGCAGCCTGTCTCTGCCTGACTCTAGAGCAGCCCTGTAATCTCTCCATGCCTCAGTTTCTCTAACTATAATTAATAGTATATGTATATATATATATATATATATATATATATATATATATAGTGTGTGTGTATATATATATATATATATATATATATAGTGTACTGTAAAGCATGGTAAATCATCCCACTGCTACGTAAAGGCCCTTTGAAATGTCGTGAGCCTGGTTCCAAAGTGAGGCCTGACAGCCCAGGGAATTTGCCAGGCCTGCAGGGAGGCAGTAGACTGCCACTGTGTGAGTTTCCACAGCCTCTGCGCAGGCAGGGACTTAAGCATCTCACATCCATAAATCTCAATCCCTAGCTCTAGTAGAGGAAATAAGCCGAGGGCGGGAAGACGCTCTGCTACCATCTGATCTTCTTACCAACCCCCTCTGGGCCCCCCTGCCCCGACCTGAGGCGACGATCTCGCTGCCCTCCTGAATCTGCCCTAGGCCTGTCAGTTTAATTTAACAAGGTTTCGGGAGAGGTTTGATTTAATCAAACCCATTGCTGTATCCACCCTGCTCTGAGGTCCCTTGATGTCACCACCGAGGCTCAGATTAGACAGTGACAATTATTTCTTCTTCCCTGGCTGTTCCCTCTCCCTCCCTTTGTGCCCCTGGAGGGAGCAAGGCGGCAGACCAATCTCCTGGGGCCTAAGAATAGATGCTGGAGGATCAAAGCAGGGAAACAAGCTTCAGCCAGAGAAAGCCCCTCTCCTCGCCTTACATGGCCTTGTTTAAGGCTCAGCAACAGCCTGCGAGGCTGGGGTGGGGGTAGAAAAGGCTCCAGGCTGCCTGAGGACAGAGCTGTGCCATCCATGATGGCCCTTGGATATAAAACCAATCTCCCTCTTGTGGGGCAGCCAGAGTGCAGGGTGGGCTGAGGGCCGAAGTAGCTGCATGCTCTGTACACGCCAGACCACAAGCATTGATTTCCAGGTTCTCAGCTGGATTCTAGGGTCTCTGGAGCTGGGAGACAATAAAAAAGGTGAGGCTCCATCCATCAGGGTTTCTGTGGCTCTGTCCTCGACATGAGAACAGCAGGGACAGGAGGAGCTGCCACCTGAGCCAGGGGTTTGCAGGAGGCTGCGGGGGCGTGGGCTAAATATGGTGTGTGTGTGCACAACTGTGGCATGTGTGTCTGAGTGTGTGTTGTAGGGGTAACTGTGGCATGCGTTTGTGTGGGGGTAACCGGCTTGTGCGCGCGTGTGTGTGTGTTGTCTATCTGAATATCCGTGGCCAAAAGGAAGGGTAGGACATCTCTGGTGCAGAAACCTGAGCTTCAGAGAGTTTGGAATTCTGGAGCAAATTTCTCTTCTTGCCATTTTTTGCTTTCATTTTCCTGCTTTGCCAGGAACTGGGTGCTCTGTACCTCGTGAATGCACTCTTGAGCAGCTCACAGAGGAGAGACAAAGGCCTCTTAAACAGGAACCCTCGCTTAGGGTGATGGGGATCCTTTTTCTCCTAGCTCATTTGTGTCACATTCTTCCATTGAGCTGGGCAACTGACAGGTGCACCCCTCCCCGGGCCCCTTTCAGATCCCCCTCCTGCCATTTGTCTCTTGCCGATATCCAGCAGACACCACCATCTGAGGGAGCAGAATATGATTAGCAGAAACCCATCCTGACAGCTCCAAAGAGAATCCCTCAAATGCATATACTATTTAGTGCATTTCATTGCTGCTGACAGCCGCTTTATCAATTAAATTCCACATTCCCAGTCTTCAGAGACGCCGTGAACCTCCCTACCTAATAAATCACAGGCCCCCAGTTATTGTTAAATGTCCCATCAGTCTCTAATAAACTCCCTGCCAAAAGGGGCAGGTTATTTATTATGCTGCCTGAACAAGAATGAATTGGGCCCATTCTCACAAGGAGAAGAGAAAGTGTGCCACCTCCCTCCCTAAGGGCTGAGGCCATGATGTTAAATCGGGCGATTAATCAACGTGGGCCCTGGGCAGAGAGGATTCCGATCTGGAAAGTGAGGGAGAATGGCTTGGGGTGCTTTTCCTAAAAGGAGCCAGGCAAATCCCCATGGCAGAGGTGGCTGCAGAGAATGCAGGGAATCAGGCCATAACTACTTTCCTCCGCTCCTAATTCCTGCCTGTAAAAGTACTACAGACAGAAAGGGCTACAGGAACTAGAGACTACATCATCCTGAGACCAGAAGAACTAGATGGTGCCCGGCCACAACCGATGACTGCCCTGACAGGGAGAAAAACAGAGAACCCCTGAGGGAGCAAAAGAGCAGTGGGATGCAGACCCCAAATCCTCATAAAAATACCAGATTTAATGGTCTGACTAAGACTAGAAGAATCCCAGCGGTCATGGTCCCCAAACCTTCTGTTGGCCCAGGACAGGAACCATTCCCGAAGCCAACTCATCAGACATGGATTGGACTGGACAATGGGTTGGAGAGAGATGCTGATGGGGAGTGAGCTACTTGTATCAGGTGGACACTTGAGACTATGTTGGCATCTCCTGTCTAGAGGGGAGATGGGAGGGTAGAGGGGTTAGAAACTGGCAAAACGAAAGGAGAGGCTGGAAGGAGGGAACGAGCTGACTCATTAGGGGGAGAATAAGTGGGAGTATGTAGTAAGATGAATATAAGTTTATATGCGAGAGACTGACTTGATTTGTAAACTTTCACTTAAAGCACGATAAAAATTATTTAAAAAAAAAAGTACTACAGATAATTGTCAGTCCCTGGGCAATGGGGCACATGGACAAATGGTTATTCTCTATGTTGGGAAGTAGCTAACTAGAATTGAGCAGAGCCATAAAACCATAAATTCTACCCAGAAGGCCAGGTTTTGTTACTTGATAAACTTATGCAGCTTAAATTTATTGATGGTGCTTGTCCATTGAGTAGATGAACAGAAGGCTAAAGAAGAAAAAGATAACTGTGTCTGGAGAAGAGAGCTAGGAGACACATCCACAGTCATGGTTTGCTGGATAACCAGCATACAGGGAACAACGGCACTCAGAAAGCACTATGCCAGCTCCTACAAAACCAGACTATTAGATGTAGGAGACCGTGGAAAGTGGGCCTTCCCGGTTAAACCAATTTCTGTTGGGAGTCACTTTTGATTCATGGCACCCCCATGTTTATCGAGTATAACTGTGCTTCATAGGGTTTACAATGGCTGATTTGGGAGAAGATCTTTCTTTAGAGGCACCTCTGAGTGGCTCAAACCTCTGACATTTTGGTTAGCAACTGAGCATGTTAACCGTTAATACCACCCAGGGACTCAGGCCTCATAGTTACCTGCTTCAAATTAAACCCCCAACTTAGGTGACTCTCCATGGTCTGTAAGTAAAAATCCAAACTCTTGAGCCTTGTCGTTAATCAAGCCTTAACTACATTTCCAACCATATTTCTCTCTTCTGTTACATAACACTACCCTTTCCACCCACCCCCATTGGGAGAACATAACATACTCATGATATATTCCTTCTGGCGGCAGACAAGATCCTCCATAACTTGGGACCAAAATATCTCTGCAGCCTCGTTTCCTGGCAATTGCTGCCATGCCTACCTCCTTTCATATATTAAAAGATGTAGTTTTCCCAAACTATGAATTTCTCATGCTTCTGTGCCCTTTGCCCAGAATGTCATTCTAAGACTTTTCTGCCTGGTGAGTTTTCTCCTTCCAACCCCACTGTCTGTTGACCTCCTTACTCATCATCCTTGAAGACCAACTCAGAAAATCCACCCCACTGCTTCTCAGGACTTGAGCTCTATCTCCTGGTGCTGCTGTCTTGGGTGGGGGCGAGAAGGATGTAGGAAAGAAAACTATTGCTGTCCCAAGACCAAAAGCTTTTTCCCTCAACATCTTAGAAGTTCTCACTCTCTCCCACACTTGGAGCAACTAAAGCCTGAAAAATGTCATATGATCTTACACCGGTTGGTGCTACTTGCATATTTCATGCTTGCTCATTTTCTCAGCTACATTGTCAACTTTTTTAGCACAGGGGATAGAAGAAACCTGGACTTTGCTGTCAGATAGATCTGAGCTCCAACTGCATTTATGAGCTCTGTGACCTTCAGCCAATTAGTTATTCTTGCCTTGAGGAGCTACTCGAGGGGAGTGTCTTTCTTGTTCAGCACCTGACACACAGAAGGCATTTAGGGTAAAATCCAGACACAGTAACGTGGACTGAAGCTTACCTCTCCTGCCTCATCATAGCTCACTCTCCCATTTACAGTCTAAGCTCTTTTAGTCCCCTGAATGTGCTATGACCTTCCTCATCTACAGACCCCCCACTTTTCCCTCTCTTGTCACAAGGCTAGTAGGAGTCCGTGGGTGGTGCAAATGGTTAAGTGCCCAGCTACTAAC
Organism: Elephas maximus indicus; assembly: GCF_024166365.1. Taxonomy (NCBI): domain Eukaryota; kingdom Metazoa; phylum Chordata; class Mammalia; order Proboscidea; family Elephantidae; genus Elephas; species Elephas maximus. The sequence continues at coordinate 169,139,235 of NC_064821.1, read as the reverse complement.
TGAAAGGCTAGTGTTTCAAATCCGCCCAGAGGTGCCTCGGAAGGAAAGCCTGGTGATCTGCTTCCAAAAGGTCACAGCCTTGAAAGCCCTGTGGAACAGTTCTATTCTGCACACATGGGGTTGCCATTGAGTTGATTTCAACTCAACAGCAACTTCTTTTTTTTTTTTGGTCAGGAGGTTGACTCCTATTTATTTTTATGTCTTACCTTAGCTCTCACTAATGCTGGGAAGATGTGGCAGAGACTGTTAGTTGTCCCCAATGTCCTTTCCTTTCTTGTATGTAATAGAACTCCCTGTTTTCCCCTGTTTAGCTGGGCATGGACAACCCAGAAAAATGATGGCAATTCCCAGATTTTCTTGCCCGTAGGCATGACTCTGTGGCTAAGTTCTGGCAATGAGATGCCAAGTAGGAGTGTAGCAGCTTTTTGGTCCCTTCCTTAGGAGACTGCTGGCATGATGGTCTCTCTGCTTTTGATTTTGACCCTTCCTTCTTTGTGATGACTGGAAACCAGACAGGGAGCTAGAGCAATCATGTGGGAACCAGGGAAGTGGAAACTGGGTCCTTGGGAACTTTGTGGACCAGAGCTGTTATATCAATCCTACCTCCAGATCTCTCTACAAGGACAAAATAAATTCTATCTTGGTCAAGCCACTGTCATTCTGAGGTCTTATTTTCCTTCAGACCTAGTCTTGACTGCTAAACCCTTCTTGGCCCCCTTCTGGGTTAAGTGGCCCTCTTTGACTTCAGCGGCCCCCTACACTTTGCAGTGAATGTAACCACCTGTTTGTGTGCGTCTTTCTCCTTGAGGCCAAGCACTCTTTTTATTTGGTTCTATTTTTGTATCTCCAGCACTTGGGTGATTCCCTTTAGGCATTCAGAAGAATTTTGTTGAAAGAATGAATAAAGTGATGCTTGTGGATTGAATGCGGATAACAATTGCCTCCTTTTTGTTGCTTTGAGGGTCATATGAGATAAAGTGAATGTCTAACTATAGTTTCATTTTCTTCTTTCTACATGCCCCCACTGATCCTCATGCCCAGGGTGGCCCCCTTACATCCACTACATTGTTTTCCTTCCCTCTGGGCTCAGCAGCCTTTGCTGCAAAATGACTGGACATGACCATTTGAACCCCAACATTCATTCTGAGCTCAAGTCTCACTCTTACTTCTTCAGTTCACAGGGATCTCTCCTTCCACTGGCCTCCGCTGACTTGAAGGGGAGTAGGAGCTCCTGGATATATAAAGTGGGCGAGGCTTTCCAGGTAGACGGAGCAGCACCAAGGTTCTGAGCTGTGACAAGCCATGAGCATTAAGGAATTGATGTAGTTTGGTCTGTTTGGAGGAGGTAGGTGGGCTTCCTGGCCCGAAAAGAGGCTGAGGTCTGATTGGACTTTATCTTGTGGGTGCTGAGATGCAGACATAGTCCACACTAGTGTTCAGTTTCCATGTGTTTTTCTCTTACACCTTTCCTAGTTATTAAGTGATCTCTCTTTGTTTTATCTTTACAGCCCTGAAATTGTGGTCAACAATATTGTTATTCTTTTTAACCATTGAGGGAAAAATTTTATTGATTTGTGTTTTTAGCCATAGCAATAAAATGTACTCCCAATAACATTACTGCAATATTCGTGTCAGTAAAACACCATAAATAACAAATGCAATAAGAGAATGCCTATAAAACTATGAATGCCCTTTTCTGGAAAAGTAGTATTTTTGTTTCTCTCGGGATGAGAGCCAGGTTCTTTGACAGTGATTGGTCCAAGTTCTGTAGAACTGCTGCTGTGCACATGGGGACCCGGTAGAGACTTTTTGAGCAAGAAAGTGTCAGCCATGCAATATTTATTAGGTTTACCAGGTGCCTCATACTGGGCTGGAGAGAGCCTAGGGTGACAACATTCCTGTCATTGAGAAGATCATAGTTTAGTAGGAGGGACAGGCATGTAAACAAGTAAATACAATATGGTAAGAGCTGGACAAGAATTATTTACAGTGTGAGGTGGGAGCCTGGGGTGGGGAATAAATAAGGGTGTCAAAAGAAGCAAGGCCTGAAGCTGGTTTAAAGCAACCAAGGATAATCTATTTAAGAAAGCTCATTCCAGCAGATGCGGGTGGATGGCCAAGATAGAGAAGAAATTCTGGCAGGAGACCATTCAGGAGGTTATTGCAATAGTTCAGGATGGTGAAGGGGCCTAAAACACGGCAGATGCTACGGGGACTGGAGAAGAGGAATGGAAGAAATATTTGGAGCCATAATTACCTCCAGTCAGTGAATTGTTACAAAGAGGGGAGGGATAGTAGAAGGTGTGACTTGGAGGATTAGGTGGCTGAAAAAGGTGGGGGTCCTAATAGGATGCCTGGGGGTTTAATGCACCCCTCATCATCAGTTCTCCTTCTTTCCTATGGACAGTTGACATTTTCTCAAGGTTTTGTAAATTTCTAAGCAGGACTCCTTTCCAGTGGGATTACCATGCCGAAGAGGCACATTGTTTGGAATCTGGAACCACTGTGTATGTGTGTGTGTGTGTGTGTGTGTTTGTCTGTGTGTGTAAGTGGGAGATAATGACCAGGATTATGATCTAAGGACAAAGGAAAAGTTTGGTGTTGGACGCAGAATAGCTTTAAGTTCGAAATTGTAAGATAGGTTTTCAGAAAATAAGTTTGGAATTGTGACTAAGTCTTTGTTATAGGCACTCATTCTCTCAATAAATATTTATTGAGTACTTACTATGTGTCGGATTCTCTTTTTCCCACTAGGGATAGACCAGAGAACCAGACAAAAAAGCTTCCTGTCCTCATGAAGTAGGGGAGACAGAAAATACATAAATATATAAATACATTGAAAAGACAGGAAAGAAAGAAGAGACTGAGATGGATGTCAAAGGAGACTCTGAAACTTGTTCTTGAGTGTCAAGCAGCTAAAGCAAAAGGAAGAATGGATGAAGTGAAAGAACTGAAGATTTCAAAGGGCATCTTGAGAAGACAAAATAAAGTATTATAATGACGTGTGCAAAGAGCTGGAGATGGAAAACCAAAAGGTAAGAACACGCTTGGTGTTTCTCAAGCTGAAAGAACTGAAGAAAAAATTCAAGCCTCAAGTTGCAATAGTGAAGGATTCCATGGGGAAAATATTAAATGATGCAGGAAGCATCAAAAGAAGATGGAAGGAATACCGAGTCATTATACCAAAAAGAATTAGTCGATGTTCAACCATTTCAAGAGGTGGCATATGATCAGGAACCGATGGTACTGAAGGAAGAAGTCCAAGCTGCTCTGAAGGCATTGGCGAAAAACAAGGCTCCAGGAATTGATGGAATATCAGTTGAGATGTTTCAACAAATGGATGCAGTGCTGAAGGTGCTCAGTCGTCTATGCCAAGAAATATGGAAGACAGCTTCCTGGCCAACTGACTGGAAGAGATCCATATTCATGCCTATTCCCGAGAAAGGTGATCCAACTGAATGTGGAAATTATAGAACAACATCATTAATATCACATGCAAGTAAAATTTTGCTGAAGGTCATTCAAAAACGTCTGCGGCAGTATATCGACGGGGAACTGCCAGAAGTTTAGGCCGGTTTCGGAAGAGGATGTGGAACCAGGGATATCATTGCTGATGTCAGATGGATCCTGGCTGAAAGCAGAGAATACCAGAAGGATGTTTACCTGTGTTTTATTGACTATGTAAAGGCATTGACTGTGTGGGTCATAACAAACTGTGGACAACATTGGGAAGAATGGGAATTCCAGAACGCTTAATTGTGCTCGTGAGGAACCTTTACATAGATCAAGAGGCAGTTGTTTAGACAGAACAAGGGGATACGGATTGGTTTAAAGTCAGGCAAGGTGTGCGTCAGGGTTATATTCTTCCACCATACCTATTTAATCTGTATGCTGAGCAAATAATACCAGAAGTTGGAGTATATGAAGAAGAACAGGGCATCGGGATTGGAGGAAGACTCATTAACAACCTGCCTTATGCAGATGACACAACCTTGCTTGCTCAAAGTGAAGAGGACTTGAAGCACTTACTAATGAAGATCAAGGACCACAGCCTTCAGTATGGATTGCACCTCAACATAAAGAAAACAAAAATCCTCACAACTGGACCAATGAGCAACATCATGATAGACAGAGAAAAGATTGAACTTGTCAAGGATTTCATTTTACTTGGATCCACAATCAACAGCCATGGAAGCAGCAGTCAAGAATCAAAAGACGCATTGCATTGGGTAAATCTGGTGCAAAGGACCTCTTTAAAGTGTTGAAGAGCAAAGATGTCACCCTGAAAACAAAGGTGTGCCTGACCCAAGCCATGGTATTTTCAATCACATTATATGCATGTGAAAGCTGGACAATGAGTAAGGAAGACCGAAGAAGAATTGATGCCTTTGAATTGTGGTGTTGGCGAAGAACATTGAATATACCATGGACTGCCAAAAGAATGAATAAATCTGTCTCAAAAGAAGTACAGCCAGAATGCTCCTTAGAAGCAAGGATGGCGAGACTGTGTCTTACACACTTCGGACATGTTGTCAGGAGGGATCAGTCCCTGGAGAAGGACATCATGCTTGGCAGAGTACAGGATCAGCAGAAGAGAGGAAGACCCTCAAAGAGGTGGATTGACACAGTGGGTTCAACAATGAACTCAAGCATAAGAACGACTGTAAGGATGGCTCAGGACAGGGCAGTGTTTCATTTTGTTGTGCATAGGGTCACTATGAGTCAGAACCAACTTGACGCCACCTAACAACAACAATAATACAATTATATATAATACGTCCTATAAAAAATTAGAGCAGAACAAGGGAATATAGTGACGGAAAAGGCAGGGGTGGGGGACTTCTTTGAAAAGGTGGTATTTGAGCAGAGACCTAAATTAAAGAAAGCCATAAAGACCGCTAGTTGCCCACTCATGACGGAGGAGCAAGACATACAAAGAAAACATGTTAAATTTGAGATGCCTAGAATTGACTCCACGGCAACCAGGTACTAGACATCTAAAGTAGAAATGTTGATGAGGCAGATGGATGAAAATATAAGACGAGTTTAGAGAGAGGTTTGAGGTTTGGCAATTGTCAGGGTCATCAATTCAATATTCAATTCCAGCTCCTGGTTCCAATTCAATTTCCTTTATTAGAGTTCACCACGTGCCAGGTACCGTGTCAGGAGCTGGGGACCCAAGGATGAACAAAGCCATTCTGCAGGCAGACATACACCATAAAAAAAAAAAAAATCCCGAAGTCTTGTTAAACCTCGAGCGCTCTCTGCGAACACAGAGAAAACAGCGAGTTGGGAGGGCTCGGGAAAAGATGACGGCGGAGCGGGATTCAGGCTGACCGAACAGCCAGCGGAGGCTCAGAGGCGGCGAGGTGTGACGCACCGGACGCATCACAAAGACAGGGCTGTGCGGGTGGCTGCACTCGGTCGGGACTGGGCGGACCCACCCAGAAGAAGCCGGGAGGAGGGACGGCGCCCCCACCGTGAGCACGTGGCGCCCTCTGCAGGCCGAAGGCAGCGACACACCGGTAGCCTCATCTTCTCTCTCCTCTCACTTCCCGCCTTCCTCAGGCCACATTTTTCTGTTGTCGTTCCTGAGTCTTTCCCAGCCTCCGGCTTCCATCCCTCCTCTTCTGTCCAAGGCCGGGCGTGTTACTGTCGTCACTGGAAGACTGCCAATAACGTTTTCTCTTTCCTCGCTCTCATGCTCCCCGCCTCTTCTCAAGTACCGCGAGATTTGGTGGCGCGTGTACCATGGCGGCGGCGCTTGAGGCCCCTGCGGCCTCGGCTCCCGTGGAGACGGCTTTACCGGAGGAGCGTGTGACCGCGCCTGTCCCGGCTCCGGAGCCCGCCCCCGGGCCGGCGCGCAGCCTGCGGACGGCTCACGACATCGGCGGCCCGCGGACCCGCACAGGGGACGTGCTGCTGGCTGAGCCGGCGGATTTCGAGTCGTTGCTGCTGTCGCGGCCGGTGCTGGAGGGCCTGCGGGCGGCCGGCTTCGAGCGGCCCTCCCCGGTGCAGCTCAAGGCCATCCCGCTGGGGCGCTGCGGTCTCGGTGAGGGCGGGGGCCCAGGGGAGGCCGGACGGGGCCGAGGAGGGGGGCCCGAGGGGCGGCAGCAGCTGGGCCCGCGGCGAGGACCGGGAAGGAGCACCAGGTCGGCCGCCTGGGCAGGGCTCGGCCTTGGGCTAGGTGCCGCACGCCTTCGAGCCTCAGTTTCCCCTTTTGTAAAACAAAAGGGGAGATTTTGCATTTGAAGATAGCTAGAGCCCTTTCCAGCGCTGGCTCGTGATTCTGAGCTTGAGAGGCTAAACAGTGGTAGAGGTTCAGACACACCTGGGATGGCTCTGAATATGGCCTCGTGCATTTTTGATGGTAAACTGAAAATGGCAGGTCCCAGCTAGGTTATCTGTGGAGACCCTTTCCAGTTCTCCCATTTCATGTTGGTATCTAAGCTCCTTCAGTTAGTACTTGCTGGTGACAATTTGTTGATTTTTCCTTCTCAGATTTAATTGTTCAAGCTAAGTCAGGCACTGGGAAAACCTGTGTATTCTCCACCATTGCTTTGGACTCTCTTGTTCTTGAAAACTTAAGTACCCAGGTGAGTTTAGCTCCGAGGACTCAGATGAATGATTGAGTTAAACCGTATGTAAATTATGAAAGTAAAGGAGACGTTAAGGCTGCTGAGTGGTGCTGGTGTGGATGGTTACCAAGGATACCTTATTGGTCTTTGAAGTTTGGAATATTATTACCACATCATAAACAGAGTAAGCCAACCATGAGTGTCGGTTTTGACGTGACATAAGACTACAGACAAGGATTCATTGTTCTTTTACTTGCTGACTAGATTGCAGCAAGGCGAGACTTAGCGTTTGATTTGATTCATGGTGATGTGATGCTCTGGCTATAATTGGTGGTAACGCCAGGTGGTTCTTAAAGATCTGTGAATCTATCATCTTGATCTCCCATCTTCTGGATTTTCTTAGAATAGTTCTAAGACCGCTTTACTCAAATTAACAGACAATTCAGGCTTGGCATGGAGGTGCGGTCATTTCTTCAACAAAGATTTGTTGAGCCCATAGTATGTATAAACAGTATGTCAGGCACTGGGGATACAAAGGTGCAGCAGATGGCATCCTTAGTTTGTGGCATAGCAGTTATGACAGACTTTATTTCATATTTTCAGTTATGTATATCTGAGGATGATGATCCTTTAATACGGTTGTTTTTAACCAGGGATACTCATATATACATTATCCGGGAAGCTTTTTGAGTCTTACCTTTTACCTACTGAATCCTGGTTGATGCTACTCATAGGAAATCCTTCTACTACCCAATGACCTGGGCTTTTCTACTTGTGGACTAAGGTGTATTTGCCATTTTGGCTGCTGAAAGTGAGCACTCTGGCAGCAGGTTAAGTGTCAAAACTGTGCATAATTTCCATAAATAAGATTCTTTTTTAAAATTTAAGGTCTTTGTATTATCAAAATTATATAACATAATTTTTTGCATCAAAGCTATACATGGGCATTTATGGAAAGTTGGGAAAATTTAGCAGAAATACCAGGAAACAAAATGTATAATCTCACCTACCCAGAGAGAAACTGCTGTTAACAGTTTTGGCATATTTTCTTCTAGTCCTTTTTATTTGTAAGCATTTTTTTCCTTCTCATAATTGAGAACATGTAATTTAACCTTCTCCTTTTTCAGTAGTTATATGGCAGAGTTTTCACCGTGGCTCACAAAACCTTTCATGATCTAGCCCCCTGGAGCTAGATCTCTGTCGTCCGCTCCATTTCCCCCAATTCTGTCCAGCCACATGGCCTCCTTGCCATTTTACAAACACACCAAGAACACTCTCATCTTTAGGCCTTTGCATTTGCTGCCCTGTTCCTGAAAACTCTTGCTCAGGTGTCACACAGCCAGCTCTACTCTGCTGTATATTCACATCTCTGCTCAAATGTCAGCTTCAGAGAGGGGGCTTCCTTGACTACTCCATGAAAATGACTCCATCCCTTTTGCTGTTGGATTTTTCTTCGTAGCACTTTTTATTACCTGCCATTATTTATATATGTTTATTATATACCATCTTATCATACTAGAATGAAAGTATCATGAGGTCAAGGGCTTTATACTGTTAACTGTGATCTCCTAGCAATTAGTATGTTGGATGGTACAAACAGTTTTTGCCTGGCTGCTAATCTAAAGGTTGATGGTTCAAACCCACCTAGTGGTGCCGCAGACCAGAGGCCTGGTGATCTGCTTCCATAACGATTACAGCCAAGAAAACCTTATGAAGCACTTCTACTCTAGAACACGTACGTGAGGTTACCATAAGTAGGAATTGACTTGACGGCAACGGGTTTGGCTTTTTTGCATCAGTATGTCATCTAGCACTTAGTGGGTTCTCATTTAATATTTGCTGAATGAATATGTAAATGGATGAATGGAATGTTTTCCTTTGCCAGTAAAAACTCAATCATCATTTTAAATGGTTATGTAGTAGTTTGTCATATAATTAATGTGCCAGTCATATGTATTTATTCCCTGACTTGTTAAAGGTATATTTTATGTTTTTTTTTAGATTTTGATTTTGGCTCCTACAAGAGAAATTGCTGTACAGATACATTCTGTTATCATGGCCATTGGAATCAAAATGGAAGGCTTAGAGTGTCATGTCTTTATTGGAGGCACTCCATTATCACAAGACAAAACCAGACTTAAAAAGTGTCACATTGCCGTTGGATCTCCTGGTGAGATGTCAAAGCCTGTTGATATCTGGGGCTTTTAAAGAACTGAACATTTTTAATATAACAGTAAGGATATGGGAGTCTTGATGACTGTGATCATTATTTTGGGATTACATTTGAAGAGCATTAGACCGATGAGATACAGACACATGGCTGGATTACCAATAGCATTTATGAAATCTTCCCTACAGATATTTAAGAACATAAGGGGTAGGTTTCTGAGGAGAGGAGGGATGAGGTACCCTCCAGGAGGCTCTTCTAAGCCTTGGATTCGGATTATCGTTTGACTTCTTTATTAACCATTCGATTGTGGATTACTCAGAATCTAGCATTCAGTACCTTAGCATTCAGGTCTTGGCAGGATGGTGTTACTTTTCCATGCATATTAGTGATGAAATGGGAGGAAAAATAAATGGATTGAGGCAAGATCAGAACTTAAGATTTCAAATTCGTGTGTAAATGCATTTATGAGATTTGGGTCAGGAAATTTTAGCAGTACAGCCTGAATGGATTAACAGATTTGGCTAAGATTTACGCCAGTTTGATGCATCATAAATATTTCCACGTGTGTTTTTTCTGAAATTTAGGCAGAATTAAACAACTCATAGAACTTGAGTACCTGCACCCAGCCAGTGTACGTCTTTTTATTCTTGATGAAGCAGATAAACTTTTAGAAGAAGGCAGCTTTCAGGAGCAAATAAAGTAAGAAAAATGACTATTAAAGTGGCACTCCAAAGTTACCTATCTTGAACTTTTCCATGTGGTGATTACGGTTTGAATAATTTCAGTGGTGTTTTTCTTCTATTTTCCAGTTGGATTTATTCTTCTTTGCCTGCTAGTAAGCAGATGTTGGCAGTATCAGCCACTTACCCTGAATTTTTGGCTAATGCTTTGACAAAGTACATGAGAGATCCCACTTTTGTAAGACTAAATTCCAGTGATCCGAGTCTCATAGGTGTGTACAGATTTTGGATACTTAAATTATTGATTTGTCATTCATAATATTCTGGAGCTTTCCCTTGCCCAGTTGGCTACGACTGTTTCATATTTGCTATGAGGATAATATGTATAATTTCTGTTTGTTTTAACTGAAGTCTTTTGACTTCTTTGTAGGTTTGAAGCAGTATTACAAACTTGTTACTTCATACCCTTTGGCCCATAAGATTTTTGAGGAAAAGGCTCAACATTTACAGGAACTGTTCAGCAGAATTCCATTTAATCAAGCCTTAGTCTTTTCTAATTTGCACAGTAGGTAATGTAATTTTAAAGGTCATCTGGGTAACTTGTGAACTAAAAGGTTAGGTGTGGGCTTGTAATTATTTATAAAATTATAACCCTTTCTGTTTCTTACAGAGCACAACATTTGGCTGATATCCTTTCTTCGAAAGGCTTTCCTGCTGAGTGCATTTCAGGTAAGTTCTTACCTTAACCTTGGTTTAATATCCTGACTTGAAGCCTCCAAGGTCAGGAGGAAGAAATACTGCTTTATGAGTTGTCTCATGAGTTACACTGAGATTTCAGAGTAAAGGAAATTTCAGGTTTATCTTCATTTGGATTTATTTTTGGTGGGTGGCATTGAGTCGATTCTGACGCACAGCGACCCATGTGACAGAGTATAACAGCCCCATAGGATATTGTTGGCTGTCGTCTTTATGGAAGCAGATCACCAGGCCTTTCTAACTCGGAGCCTTTGGGTGGGTTTGAACCACCAACCATTTGGTTAACCGTTGAGTACTTAACCGTTGTGCCACCAAGGCCCCTTATATATAGTTACAGATGTAACTATATTTACATAATATATATGTATTGTTTTGTTTTTAAGGAGTAATCGAGTGCATAGTAAATAATTAGAAAACTGGTGTTCCAAATTCGAGTTTGGTATCCACGAAGAACTTAATAATCTTATAAAACAAAGATTGTCAACCTTGCCTTAAGAGAAATGTGTTTTGCGTCTTTACATAATCATTGTTAAGAATGCTAACTGTTTTATGATCTTGTGGAAGGTAAAAGTCAATCAGTTCTTGCCATAAAGTCAAATTATTACTGCTGCCTAATAGGAATGATCTTGAGCCCTGGTGGCCACAGTGGTTAAGTGCTTGGCTGCTAACTGAAAGGTCGGTGGTTTGAACCCACCAGCCGTTCTGTGGGAGAAAGATGTGGCAGTCTGTTTTGTAAAGATTGACAGCCTTGGAAACCCTATAGGGCAGTTCTGTCTTGTCCTATAGGGTTACTGTGAGTCAGAATTGACACAAAGGGGGAGTGGGTTTGGTTTTGGAATAAGAATAAAAGACTTAATTTTTGATCAGTGATAATATTTTAGAGGGTTTTTTTTGGGGGGGGGGCTCTTTTTTTGGTGTTTCAACTTAGTTTTTACCTGAACTTGAACTTGTTAAATCATAGTATATCATGAAATATTGGGAAAACTTATTTTTTGATGGACAGATATTTTGACTATAGATCACACTTCAACACCAAATTTGTGAATGGCTGATGATAGCAATTTTTTTTTTTTTTATGAACTGTTGGCTGCACCTCATGTGTAACAGCTTTGTATCATACAATTAATGTTATAGCAACAGGCATAGTTTGGTTATAATTTAAAATTGTTTTTTGAATTTTAAGTTGATTGCCTAAAAACTTTTTAAAGATTCTGACTTTAGGTCTTAACCCAGGTTTGCACAGAACAGGATTAACTATGCTTGGTATATTTAAAGTGTTCAGAGTAGGAGTTAGGACTTTTGCAGATTTGATAAATGTGTGTTTGCTTAGCTGTTATATATGACGAGCTTTTTGGATCTTTTTAGGGAGCATGAATCAGAATCAGCGTCTTGATGCTATGGCTAAACTGAAGCAGTTTCACTGCCGAGTCCTCATTTCTACCGATTTGGTAAATTTCCTGTTCAGTTGGGTGACTGATCCATCTTGCCATATGTTCTGTTATCAGATGCACTGATTTCCTCTGTTTTAAGTGGGTGTATCTAACAAGACTACCAGGAGATAATCATCTTTCCAGTGCTAGAATTTGTGCTTTCTTAAAAAGTCTTTAATATTTCCATTTTTGTTCTTTAAATTAGTTGTTAGAAGAGAATTTCCTTTTCCTCTGCTCTTAAGTATCCTCCTGTTCTTAATCCGAGTCTTGGTTATAGTTGAAGAATATAGTGCTTCATGGGGGATACTGGCAGTGGTAGCCATGTTACATTTAATGCAAACAATTGCTAACTTCTTCAATTTAAGACTTCCCGTGGGATTGATGCCGAGAAGGTGAATCTGGTCGTAAATCTGGATGTACCGTTGGACTGGGAGACATACATGCATCGGATTGGCAGAGCCGGTCGTTTTGGTAAAAAAAAAAAAAGGAAAAAATTTGGGTGCTTCCTTTAAGGCGGGAGGAATCTATAATGTGACAGGTGGACTTGGAGTGTCATTTATGATTTACTACTAAACATTTCGCCTGTGCTTTAGGTACATTAGGACTGACAGTAACCTATTGTTGTCGGGGAGAAGAAGAAAATATGATGATGAAAATTGCTCAAAAATGTAACCTCAACCTTCTTCCTTTACCAGGTATATTTTGTATGTTTCATTTTGCCATCAAAATAATAATGATGATAGAGATCATGATAACTAATACAGAGTGCCATCCCAAGTAGTTTATATATGCTCACTCATTTAATTCTCACTGCAGCCTATGAAGTGTGTGCTATTAGTAACTACTTTTTGTAAATGAAGATACTGAGGCATAGAGACATTAAGTAATTTGCCCAAGGCCTGTTGTACAGCTAAGTGGCAGGGATAGGATTGCCAGGTCCTGCTGGCACATGAAAAATGAAAACAATTTTACTACTGTATTAGCATTACATTTTAGTTGGTGACTGCAACTTGCTTTTATTCTTTTATATTCTTTAATATTTTCTCTCTTTTATGTTGTTGTGAAAGTAATTCTTGCCCTATTCTCCTTTGTCACCCTAGGAATTATAGATAGAACGGTATCTTCAGTTTGAACACTGTTTTTGAAAAGTTTGAGGGAATTTAGTGAATCATTTGCCAAACTGCTTTTTAAGTGTCATTTTGGAAACAATGCAAGTTTGAAACTATTAATGACCTTTTGAAAACAGACAAAAACCCTAGAAATTCTTCTGTAGAATTAATGGTTTATTTGCTATACATGGTAATGTGTGCTTGTTAGTGTATATATGCATATGTCTGTATACATATATATATAAATGTATATGTAAATAGTATATACGTGACCTAGAATATGGAATATATTATATAGTTATTGAATAAATATAATAACATTTTATGGATTTTAAATTTATTTTTATAAAAATAGATTAAGTACACATCTGGTGGTCATGGATCTGAGTAGTTCTGGCTTTGTAAAAACTCATTTTATGGTCTTTTACATATCTTTTTAATTGCCCTAAGCTTATTGTCCAGATTTACAAAATTTTAGAACAGATGGTCTTTAGGTTGTCTGTCTGTTCTAAAACTGTATGTCACCGGTTCTCTCTATGTATAATAGTGGTATATTGGCGATCTGTCACATGATTATAGCGTGGAAAAAATAAGTTGAAAATTGGTAGAGCAGAGTTAAAACGTCCTTGTGGTAGAATCATAACATCTAGTGATTAAAAGTGAAATTTGCCATTGTGTAATGTTAATAGAGCCCTGAAATCATGAGAGAATGATATTCATGGTGTTAGGTCTGTATTGGACTGGAAACTTACGTGGTAAGAGACTATTCAAATGAGTTTTCTGGAGGCAGAACTAGGTGAGAAGTAGGCCTGTATTACATAGGCCCAGCTAAGCAGGGGGTCCAGAATTTGGGATATCACTTTGATAGGAATCAGAGTTCTGGCCAGAGGTCCAGACCTGAGGGATTAATAATGGGCACAGATATATGGTGCACCAACAGCAACAGTGGATAGGCAAGATCTTTGTAAAGCAGGAGCTGTGTATATCCTCTGTCTAAGGCTGAAATTCATCACACTTTGGAAAGGTCTCAGTTTGCAGGTGGAGGCATATTGTCACACCTGGCTGGAGTAGAAAACTTAGGGGCTTGGAGTGAGCAAATTTTTAAAAACTTAAAAGTGCCATTGGTACCACAGGTCTTCATAGCCACCCAGGCTTTTTCCCCTCTAAAGGCTTTCTCCCCACTGTTGAGGGCAGTGATTTCTCCCTGTTGGGATATAGGGTGGCAGATTTAGTTGGGTACAGAATTGTAGTTGTAATATTTCCCTGTTGATAAGCTTGGAGGAGTGCTGTCCATTTTCTATTATCTTGTTTTGCTGTCAGCCGTAGCGAGATAAAAGGGAAGGGCTGGGGGCTAGAGGAAAGATGAGCTGGGAGAATTGCCGCAGACCTGTACATCACTCCTACACTGAGCTTTTTTCAAGGGGAGAATATAGCTTATGAGGATAGGATGGATCTTGTCTGTTTCCGTGCAAATTTCTTTACTGCAGGATTGCTTAGGTCTTTTCATATACTAATATATGTCTTAGATTTATTAGTATATTATGTTTCTTAAGCTTATTTGACCATGGAAAATTTTAGGAAGCCATTCAGAAAGTGCTGGTCTGTAGCAGCACAAGAATTTTAATACTCTTTTCTTTCTTTTTGTAGATCCCATTCCTCCTGGTCTGATGGAAGAATGTTTGGATTGGGATGTAGAAGTTACAGCTGCCATGCATGCGTATGACTTAGCAAGTGTGCCTACCCAAACCCTAAAAAAGCAAATTCAAAAAATAGAGAGAACCTTTCAAACTCCTAAAGCTCATGGTAACCAAATGGCTTCATCTAGAGTTACTTCTGGCCCTGCAGCATCAGCCAGATCAAAAAGTAATGCCAAACAGAAGCTACCTGTGAAAAGCCACTCGGACTGTGTAATCATAGAAAAAGCGACATCACCCAAAGAACTGGGCTGTGCCATACCACCGGAAGAGGAAGTAAAGGATTCTGCTCAGACCCCTGTTGAAAACTCTACCGATAGTCAGCATCAGGTCAAAGAAGCTTTACCTGTGTCACTCCCTAAAATTCCGTGTCTGTCTTCCTTTAAAACCCACCTGCCGTGCACTTTGACTTTCGCGGAATTGGTAGAGGACTATGAGCACTATATCAAAGAGGGGTTAGAGAAACCTGTGGAAATCATCAGGCACTACACAGGTCCTGGGGATCAGACTGGAAATCTTCAGAATGGCTTTGTGAGAGAGAGATGTGCTGAAGAGAGAGTGCAGGTAGTGGCAAGTAGTAGCCAATCTGGAGACTCTGAGAGTGACAGTGATTCTTACAGCTCCCGGACTTCTTCCCAGAGCAAAGGAAATAAGTCATACGTGGAAGGCTCTTCTGATGCTCAGCTGAAAGACTCTGAATCTACTCCTGTGGATGGCCATATCTCTTTGGAGCAATCTCAGAATGAAAATGACACCCCTAATCAAGAATCACCTGAAATCCAAAAAAAGGCAAGGCACAAAGAGGGGGCTAACCAGAGAGCTAAGCAGAGCCGGAGAAACCCTCCCAGGCGGTCTTCCTATCGTTTGCAGACAGAGCCCCAAGAAGACGGGTGGTATGACTACCGCAGGGAGACACACCTGAGTTTTTCTGATACCTATCAGGATTACGAGGAGTACTGGAGAGCTTACTACAGGGCGTGGCAGGAGTACTATGCTGCTGCTTCTCAGTCGTATTACTGGAATGCCCAGAGACATCCCAACTGGATGGCAGCCTATCACATGAATACCATCTATCTACAAGAAATGATGCGTGGAAACCAGCGATTATAGGATATACCTGGGGCCATCAGAAAATACCAGGCCGTCTACCCTTCTTGACCTCTACTGTACAGTGGCATTTTTGAGGAACTTGAAAAGACCTGAGGTTTTCCACTGGGACACATCTGGTTTTCAGATCGTTTTGACTTAGGCCCGGTTTATTATCCTCTTTATTTAAGAGACTTCATGGACCAGTTTCTTGAAAGAATTTTTGGGACATAGAGCTAAGGTTCCAGAGTGCCATTTTCTGTAAGCCATTTCAAGAGCAAACATTTAAAAAGACGTACCACTGCTTACTTAAAAAAATAAAAACAATCGAGATTTGGAAAGTAATACAAGTTTATGCTGTGAGGTTCTTTACAAAAGGCTTGGGCTCCATTTCCACAAAGATGCATTCTTGTAGATAGGATTTTTTAGCACAGTAGATTGGAAAATCTTAGGTTTAGGCGGGAAGGAGTATTTAAACATTGCTTCAAACTTTCCCCCAAACACCTGATTTGATGCTGTTTGCTTCCACTAAAAATATTTGTTTCCAGTAAAAACACAAATTTAGCTAACCTTGTTGACATGTTTGTCATTGCTCTTTTGAATATGTTTTGTCTTTGGGGTGGTGAAAGCTGTCTATGTTTTTACTGTGCGTTAAATAGCTAAGGATCATCAGCGGCTGTCTTCTTTTTGTTTTTCTTCAGGTAGAGGAGCAGCTCTTAGTCTTTCTTGGCTCTTGGGTCCTTTAATGAATCTGAAGAAAGCTATAGATTCTCCCCAGGAAATTTCTCCTCCCATGAACAGAATTGTATATGTAATTTCAAGAGATTCCTAGACCAGCTGAAACTCATCTATGGAACTCGTTAAGAACTGCCCTGCTTTGCTAGTGAACCAAAACCAAACCCGTTGCCATCAAGTTGATTCTGTCTCATGGCAACCCTTTGTGTGCCAGAGTAGAATTGCTCCATCAAGTTTTCTTGGCCGTAGTTTTTATGGAGGGAAGTGGCCAGGCCTTTCTTCCACGGAATTGTCAAGATTTTGTTTAGTAGTCAAGTACAAACCATTTGCACCACCCAGGTGCCTGCTTTGCTGGTAGACTAAGAGAAAGTCCTAGCTCTTGGTTTTAAGTATCTCATGGAAGCTGGAACTCATTCTGTCAGACTTTTCCCACAGAGTGTCCTAATCTTGTATCTTCTAGAAATTTCTTCCCAGTTTTTATCTCTTAATTCTAGGATCCAAAGGGAGCAGTCATTTTCTGAGATGGTGCATCTGTAAATTGTGATTTAGAAAAATGTAACTGGAAGTTGTGTATTCTTTCACTTCTTTGCAGCAGTCCTTTTATGATTAAACTTTTGGTTCCCAACCTTTCTGTGAAGTGGATTTGTGGTGAGAGAATCCCCTTACGTGTGGAGATGTGTTTTCACTTTTTAAAAGGAAAGCCTTCTTTCCTGTGTAAGTTATGGTCTAGGCGGTATAAACACTTTTCTCCAGGGCGGACAGCAAACACCCACAGTCATTGTCATTTAGTGTCCAACACCCACATAGCAACAGTCCTAAACTCCTGTGCAATTTGGATGCCTGTCTTTTCGGTTGGTTGGCTTTACTTTTATGTATCAGTATTGTGCACGTATTGCCAAGTTTGAATGAATTAATTAACACTAGATAGCAAATCCATAATTAGGTCCAGTATGCCATTAAGAAGTTGAGACTTTAATTATACACTTAAATAAGATCCTGTCATTGCTCTATAATTGAACTTACCTCTTATTTTTTTTCCTACCTTTCCCCCATAACACAGCGAAGTTCACAGTTTGTCATTGCTGGGGGATTTTAATTAGGATAGTGCTGCATCTTAATTAGAGATGAAGTTACCCATTAATCTTGAAATTAATTGGATTTTCTTTAAGTTTGTCTTATTTTGTGTTTGCATTTTTTTAATAGAAAAATAAACTGGAGGTCAGCATATGCATATTAAAAAATGCTGATTGCTTCACTTGCTATAAACATTTGTTAGGAAAATGTCAGTTTTTGCTGTCTCAACTAGGGGAGGTAGTTATAGTGGTAGATGTGAAATACCTGTGTTTTTTTGTGGATGACCATGTATGTGTGGAAAATTACTATTGAGAATTGTCAGTCTAGGTGCATGTCCCCATAATCTGTTAGGAATCATAGTTAAGTTCAAGGTAAACTTACCTGAGAATGTGCAGTGATATAGTGGAAAGAACACTCTGCTATGACCTTTTTTTTTTTTTTTTTTACCTCTCAGAGTCCAGTTTTCTCATTAATAAAATGAGTCCAGAAGAATTTAGGGTCTCTTCCAGTTCTAAAGTTTATGAATAATACGGAAAACTTCTACTATGCAAAAAGAATAATCAAATTTATAGAGTCTTTTACAAAGTCAGGCAATTTGGATGAGGACCAGTGTGAATTGGTTAAGTTTCTGAATTTTGTGATACTTTAAAATCAATGCCTTATTGGAGTTTTTTGTGTTAAGCTTGAATTGGGCTAGCAGTATTGACATGTAATGAGATCTTTGGGAACCTGCTTTAGAGTTATTGGATAATTGTGACTTAGAACTAGAATATAAATTACTCTTTTAGGTAATTAAGAGTAATATTTTCTAAAGTAGCTTACGTATTGCAGTACTGACCTTTTAAAAACACATGGTTTCAAGGTAAACTTCAGCCCCTGAATACTAAAAATAACTGAACAGGACTTAAGAGTGCTGTAAATCAGCCTGTAGGAGGCAAGGGAGTACTTTGAAATTTTAGATCCCCCCTCCGCCAAGTAAACCTGTGAACTCCCTGGGTGATATAAAAAATATATAAATGGTTAATGTGCTTGGCTGCTACCCGAAAAGCTGGGAGCTCAAGTTCATCCAGAGGCACGTGGGGAGAAAGACCTGGTGATCTCCTGGAAAGAATCAGCCATGGGAAACCCTATGGAGCATAGTTCCCCTGTGACACACATGGGGTCACCACGAGCTGGAGTCCACTTGAAGATAACTGGTCTTCAAATCAACCTATTTTCGGTCTTAAAAAGTAAAATCAGAGTTTTGGTAGTCATAGCTGGACATTGGAACTCCACCACAAGGTGTTCTCGTTTTGGTAGATTGTGTTTACCGTCCGGAACCTCTGAGCAAGCACAGTTGTCCCACTTGATATTCATGCTTTTTAATGAACAGGATGCTCAACTAACATCTGGTTTCTAGTTACTTTTTCACCAGGTTATTTGAGCTATGGATCTGTAGTGACACCTAGTGGGTGATAAGGGTGTGAGCATCAGTGATTGAAATGAATTTCGCAGCCCGACCCCTAGGGCCTTGAGGCATCTTACGTATCCAGTTCTGTTACCGTTTTCACTGGGATCTGCTTGTGGTGGTGAAGTCAAAAAGATTTGCATTGTTGTTGCCACACTAGTGTGAAACAGAAAAGTGCTTATTGCTCTCACCACCTAAATCAGAATCGTGGAACTTTCAGGTTAGAGCGGACCTGCAAGATATTTCATCTGATCCCTTCCATTTTTAAGATGAAACTAACTGGAACTAAGAGAAGGTAACTGGGGTGAAGTCATACAGGTAAATGATAGAACCCAAACTTGAGCCTCCATCATCCAATGCCAAAGCGTTCCACTGTACCCAGGAAAACATTTAATTTTGAGTTTTCCTAGTTTGAGAGTTGGCTTGGATGAAGGAGTATATAGTCGGTGCTGCCTCAGAGTAGAACCAAGACTGACACACAAAGGCAGATTTTCTTTCCATAATACAGGGCTGGGCCTCAAAATAGAGCTGTTGACCGTGGAATCAAGTGTTAGGAAGTGAAGCCCCGTCACTAAAGCCTACAGGCAGGCGAGGACTGTCAGGGACGTGTGGAGTCACCACGTTGGCCAGGGAGGGAATGGTAGACAAGACCTTTAAGCACCCTTCTGCAAGCCTGTGACTTCTCTTTAGCAGGGTAGAAAGTCTCTGTTTCCTAGCATACCGTAGTACCTTTGGAAGGAAAGACAATACTAAAATGAACATTCATAATCATTTCAGGGTTTGTGGCACATTGTTTAATCCAGGTTGGATACATCAGGTCCAGCAGTGGCACACGACTCAATACTGTAAATGATACACATGTTTTAACATACGCACTACAGTTTCAAAAAAAGACGACAGGAAACTCAGGGGTTGTTTTTTTTTCATAGAAAGTTTTCACATGTTTATCTTCCTGCAGTTTTGTACAGTATATTTCTTCTTTGCCATTGTGATGTTGGTAAGCAAAGCCCATTTATTATATGAAAATAGAAAAGAACACACTTGATGTTTTCACGGTAACATTAATGGGGGGGGTGACCTCTAAGGAAAACATTACATTGGAATGTCTGATTATCAAAAATATACCATCCCTCCCACCGCCCGGGTTTGTAAAATAGTCCATTGGTCCATGGAGCCTCCCAGGACTTGGGTCTGTGCCCTACACTGGTTAGAGTGACATCATCCAGTGTAGTTAAGTAAGCTACTAAGATAAATGTCAACCCCAGATTTGATGAGAAAAACGTAGAACATTCTGAATAGATAACAAGACTCGAAAGGAACCCCTTTAAAGCGGTTTCTTTTTCTGAGAGCTACTTCCTCTAATGGTGCTCTTCAGGGTGCTGTTTGGGCTCCAAGGGTCACGGCTCATAATAAAGTTTTTGTCCAGTCATTTTAAAGCTCTTTGCAAATGATGAGATTTCATAAGGAAACCAGAAAGGGAGAATAAAGCCTTTCAGGTTCCTGTTTGTCACAGTCACCATGCCAACTATAGTTTAGAAGGGAAACTAATACTGCCTTAGATTAATTGCATTGGTTTCTTCCTGCTTTCCAGTTACCTGGTAACAGCCTCAATCACTGGATTCCATTGATAACCTCAAAATCTAGTTTTAGCTCAATTTCAACCACTACCTCTAAAAAGTTAAAGAAAAAAGCAAAGAAAAAATCAAGGTGCATAATGTTTCCATGTACATTCTCCCTGCCTGTATACAAGTGAGTGACATGATCTGGGACTACTGGAATCCTAATTTGACACTGGATAAAATACCTCAGCACAGTCACGAGCTGACTTTTATTAATCATGGATCAGCACTAACTGTCCACTTTAATTTCTATCTAAATTCTTTGTTTTTCCTAATTTCACTTTTCTACTTGCTGGCTTTATATTCCTGTATGATTGTAGATTAATATATGTTTTTGACAGTAAGTCTTAATCTCTAGGTATCAGTGTTTCCCTCTTGAAAAAGCATGTGTTCATCTGCCATTGAGAACATCTGGTCTTTTCAACAGGATTCTATGCAGTTAGTCCTGAGCGTGACACTATTTCTGAAAATAGAGGATGAAGGAGAAATAATATAGAGTTTGCTTCTGGAGGTCCTGGTTCAGGGTGTTTCCGAATGGAATGCTTCCTCCCCCTAATCGCCACCCTGGAAATCCAGGTATTAAAAATATAAGCAAGCCTCAGAGTAATGCAATATGATGTGGAGAGAAAACCCCAGGATAAGATGTCTAAGCCCTGGATTGTAATCATAGTTTTGCCATTTACTTGCCATGTGAACTTGGATAAGTCACTCAGCTTCTTCGTGTCTGTTTTCTGTGAATCAAGGATTTATTTACTTGACTCGCTAACATTAGAAGGTTGTAACCCATTGCCATCGAGTTGGTTCTGACTCATAGTGACCCTATAGGACAGAGCAGAACTGTCCCATACGGCTGTAATCTTTATGGAAACAGACTGTAATATCTTTGTCCCGTGGAGCGGCTGGTGGGTTTGAACTGCCAACCTTTTGGTTAGCAGTTGAGCACTTAAGCACTGCGCCACCAAGGCTTCTTAGAAGGCTGTAGTGAAGATTAAAAGGACTATAAAATAGCTAACAGTATGCTTTGAAATGTCACTGTCCTAGCCCCCTCTTCACTAAGAAGAGAGCATTTGAAAAAACCTGAGTATTTTTCCCTAGCCTCCACGATTCACTAGTTCTTGGGTGGTGCAAGTAGTTAATGTGCTCAGTTGCTAACCGAAAGGTTGGATAGCCAAGTTCACCCAGAGGTGCCTGGCAAAAAAGGCCTGGTGATCTTCCAAAAAATCAGCCATTGAAAACTCTATGGAGCACAGTTCTATTCTGATACGTATGGGTCGCCCTGAGTTGGGATCAACTTGAAGACAACTGGTTATTCACTTGTTCATTTATATCTGACAGAATTGATAGTCCATAGCTGGTTTTAACCAGGGGATGGTTGTTTCCAAAGTATAGCTTCTATTAGTACAGTCAGGTGGTTGCCAAGGGCTGTGTCCAAGTGCTCTGGGCATTTACATAAGATTATGTCTGTAGCATAGCTTCTTGGATGGGTCTTCTCTGAAGCATCATCACTCTGAGAGGCAGTGGATGCAGTGGAAAGAGCATTAGACTCGTAGCCAAGGGACTTGTGTTCTGGTCCCAGCTCTGTCTTTACATCACAGCATGACCTTGAACAAGTCGCTTAATTTCTTTGAGCCTTAGCTTTCTATGCTGTACAATGAATCAGATAGTCTCTCGCTCTGATTCTATATACTCTTCATACTATGTTTTCTAGGTTTCCATTCATTGGAAGGTAGCCTATTAGGTTTCTTTTACCCCCTAATTCTAAGTGGGATTGTAATGATACAGGTGAAGTTGGGAGTCTTATATTATGCTGAAGTTCATGAACTATGAAAGCTTGTGAGTCACTGCACCAAAAGGCCAGTGTCCCCAGAAAACCCTGATACCTGGTTCTTCAGTCACTGACCAGTGAGTTAGACTTATTGATCTGATTCAGCACACTTTGGCCCTTGTGTTTACTTATAAATGTCCTTTAGCAGTATAGTCTGGCTGATTCTGTTACGTAAACGAGCCATTTTCCTGGGTTGACATCTTTTGGATTAGAGGTGAGTTGGGTCCCTGATCCCTGGCTAAGGCTATGATGGGGGCTAGAGATGAAGGGGATGGCCTAATAATCTTTTAGGAACTGGCTTGATGTGGGCTTTGGAAATGAAAGGGAAGGAACCCAAAACGTTCAGTTCATTAGGATTAATAAAAAGAACATGGGAAAGTGTTTGGGACATTTTAGAGATTTATTTATTTATTTTTAGAAGCACTAACATGCTCCTTTGGTGCACTATATCAAACAGATCCTGGGTTGGATGACCTGTCCTTGAATTAAGCATAGACAGTTTGTGTCTGTAACTATGCTCCTATTTATGTCTTACCCCACTCAGTTCTTATGATGTGTAACTTACATACTTAGACTTCCCTAGCTTTGTTCCATCACCCATTCTTAGAAGAGAAGACTTTTTCAAGTCCTTGATCTGCCCTCCAAGCAGAGTCAAGCCCAGTCCCCTGCCCTCCCTAATAAGATGTGTGTATGAAGTGAATGGAGTTAACTGGTGTGTTTAAGTTGGTTGTATGGTTAGTAGGCTCTTCTGCCTGCTTAGACCATAAACTCAGAGGACAACAACTGCCCCATTCCCCCATTAGGCAGAAATCCTTGAGGCCAGACCCAGAGAAAGAGTCAGTGGTCAATGAGGACAAGCCTCAGGACATAAAGATAGAAAGAAGGCTCCCTCTCCACTGCCCTCCTGCATACTCTGGTTAGGTGCCACCTCATAACCCTTGGACTTTCCCCTCCTACAGGGCCAATAGAGCTGGGGGTCATAGGGAAGCCTGTTGACAGTGTTTTTAGGTTCCTGGCTAGTGAGACTTGTCCTAGATGGCTGTAGTGGGCGGAGAAATCCTTGGCTTACAATTAAACACCTAACTACTAAGCTGTAGAAGGATAGGAGCTCCTGTTTCTCAGAGCCCAGGCTAGAGGGATTGCAATAGGGTAGCTGGGGTTTGGGGGAGGAGCGGAGGGTCTTGTCACTAACCCTGGAGCCCACCTGCTGCATAAGCAGTGAAAATGGTTCGGAGGATTCCAGAAATTCTGTTCCCAGTTCCATCAGGGTGCAAGCCACTTGAACAGGAATGCTGTCTAAGTTCTTAAGAAACAATCCCCACCCCCTCACTTTGCCAGAGGTGATCAGGGTTCTCCCCCATTTCAGCTGTCTTTAGGGAGTTCAGGCCTGAAGACTCCAGACCTCAAGGCATCTTTCAGACCGAGTAAGAATCATCTAGAATTTCTTACTTGCTTTGACTCCTTGGAGCATCTTCACGAGGCACACAGGCTCAACCTTCTGCAGCCTCTAGTGGGAGTTGCCTCATGCATAAGTCAGAGGAAGCTTGGTCCCCTTACCACTCCCCTCTCTGGAGGAAACTGCTCATGATGTCCGTTGGCAGAGCTCTGGATGGGCTTTTGGTGGGTCTTGAAAGAAAGGGACAAAGCAAGGTGCCTCCAGGGCTGACTTCAGCTGAGAGCCCTGACTTCATTGTTCGCTCTTCAACGGTGCACACCAGAGTTGACTGTGCTTCTCAGGTGCTGGCTGCTTCTATTTTTAAGATCCCATTGTCATAAATCTTGCTGTTCCTCTTCTTCTCCAGAAACTAAAACTGCAGAACACCCACTGGTTCCAACCACTAGGCAAGCACCTTAGTTCTATAAGGTAGGCTTCCCTCACCCTAAACTCTCCCTGTGTTTGCTTCACTCGTTCCTCTCCCACAATTGCCTTCGTACAAATATAACTCCCAGGCACAAGACTGTAGGTGCTTGGCAGCGATGGAGAAGGCTTTACAAACATGTCTCAGGATCACTGGGACCCATGAAGAGAGACAGATGGTTGGACACAGTGAAAAACAGCCAGGGAGTGAAGCAGAGAGCTACAGAGACAAAGGAGACAGGGACAGACAAGGGTAAGGGTTGCTGGGTAGTCAGTGGGCAGCTCTGTGCAGGTCAGCTGGGCTGTGGGGGCCCAGGCTCAGTTGACCTCACCCACCTGGGGGAATGGAGAGAGAACTCAGCAATTACTGACTTCTTAGCCTAAAAGCTTTGCTATAAAAGGAGCAAAACAAAACAAAACAAAATCCATCACAAAACGCATTGTTTTGGTTCAAAGGTGTTGGGTCCATGGAGAAAAACATTTCACAAAACTCCGTTGGTGTTTTTGTTTTCCACCTTTTCCCATGAATAAATATTATCCATTAAGAGCCTTGAAAAAGGTGCTTAAATACACAGTGTTATATTTTCTTCCTCTTTTGCATGTGACAACTCGGCCTCTGTGCTGCTCTTGGTCTTGCATTTTCCTCACTGGGGTCTCCAGAAACAATTGTTATTTGGTCTGAGGCGCCTACCTCCAGGACTGTCCTGGAACGCAGCCTATGCCCCCACTACCCTATCCTCTGCCCCCCACCCGCCCTCCCTTCCTCCAGACCCAGTGAGATCCAGTACCAGGGCTCTGTCCATGTAGCAGCGGTGAACCTCGGGTGTCCCTTTGCTGCCTCTTTTTCTTTCCAGGCACAAGTTTCAGTGCTAGGGGTGCAGTGGGGCAGGCAGAAATAGTGGGGAAAGGGGGGGAGTGGTCCCAGTGGCCACCCACCAACATGCCAGCCCCCTTCGCTCCCCACTACTCTCTCTGGCCCTCTGTCCAGTGGCTTTACAAGGCGGAGACCTTGACGACGTTGCTGGCTATGGAGGGAATGTTCGTGTTAGGGCCTGGGCTGGCAGGGGGGGGCCGACTTTCCACCTCAGGGGTTAGTGCTGGAGGGGTGGGGATGCTGATGATGGCTGTGGTGATCTGGGACGTTTTGCAGTTTGGTCTCAGTCCGTCATCTGCTTTCAAATTAAGGCTGGAGCGACTGGGATAGAAAAGAATGAATTGGTACTGGTCCCTGCTGCGAGCCTCCCCAAGCGTCCTTGGCCCCATACATTTCTTGCTCAGAGTAACTAGGACAAATTTTTGGTGTCCCTCTACCTCTGTCTTTGGTAATCAGCTTGTAATTATCCGTTCTAATTATCATTCCTAAATTACCAACAATTGCAAAGTCATGGAATTCGGCATACACATCCCCCTCCCGCCCTAATGGCTTATTTATCTATCTTTTGTGGCATTTGACTTTTGCTTTCCCTGAATTCCCTGCAACTCACTGGAGGTAGTAGGAGGGAGGGAGAAGTCAGCCTGGGCTTCAAAATCTGCCAGGGATAAGCCCTGTGTAATAAAATTGTGAAAACTGTTTCCTTGAGAAAATGGCAGACCATTCTTTGCACTAGGCAGGTAATTTTTAAATTTTTTTTTTGAGGTTTTTTTCCCCCTTGTGTGTAAGCCCACATTCTGACTAAACCTACTATAGTATCCTCCAACAGCAAACACAGGGTTAGCCTGCAAGGATGAGAAGGAGGAGGGGGGGCGGGGGAGAGGCAGGTAGAGGAAGTTCACATATTAGATTAAAAAAAAAAAAAAATTTTTTTTTTTTTTTTTTTTAGATAAGGGGAGGCTAAAGGACCCCCAAGGTTCTTCTAATTCAGATTGCTAATTCCATGACTAGAATGACTCAAGCCTTTGGGGATGATGGAGACGGGAGCCACCCACCTGGTGGTGAGGGAGGATGACGGGGATGGGAGCCACCTACCTGGTGGTGAGGGAGGGTGACAGGGATGGGAGCCACCCACCTTGTGGTGAGGGATGGCTGCTCGCTGCCCTGGATGTGGATCGTGCTGAGCTCTTGCATGCTGCGCAGGCGGGTGGCTGGTAGGTTGGAATTGGGCAGGTGTGTGGTCTTCTTACTACGGCGGGAGCAGCAGGTGGTCGTGAGGCCTGGATGGCTGGATAGTGAAGGGCTTCTTGTGGATGGGTAGTTCTGCATTGAGCTCTCCATGCAGTTCTGCTCAAACATCTGCTCATCAATAAACTCATGGTTCTGTGGGAGGCAGAAGGAGGAGACGTAGAAAAAGGAGGTAGGGAGGTGAGCCCCCACTCTGTATGGCTACCTATCTCTGTCCTGAGCCTTGAAGGAAGGGCTCCCAGCTGCCTGGAGCACAGATAAACATTCAGGAGGGGTGCGAGCCCGTAGGCATCAGATGAGAAAGAAGGAGAATCATCTTGGCAGCCCTGGCCATCAGATTGAAAGATGGGGACTGCCCTTGTTAAATCATGATGTGACCCACACCCCATCCAAAGCTTTGAGCTGAAGGTAAGCAGAAGACATGGAGGGATTTAGGGAATCATGAGAGCTTGAAGTGAGGACTTTACTTTTAATCTGCATGAAGCCTACTAGGAGTGACAGGTAAGGAGTCACTTACTACGAGTGGTGGGTATGCTAGGTTGTCTTTTCTGGATATAAGGGGTGAGATTCTTATGAATCTTGGGTAAAAGTGAGACATAAGCTTTTAAAGGCCCTAGATTATTTATACAATTGGGAGAGCATTGCTCTTGATAGCCAATGGGGTCAAACTGTCAGGGATATGATTTAATTTTTTATCCTGCTTATGGGACATGGATCCTTAATGGAAACCCTGGTGGCATAGTGGTTAAGTGCGACAGCTGCTAACCAAGAGGTCAGCAGTTCGAATCCACCAGGCGCTCCTTGGAAGCTCTATTGGGCAGTTCTACTCTGTCCTATGGGGTTGCTATGAGTCGGAATCGACTCGATGGCAGTGGGTTTGGTTTGGTTTTGGTTTTGGATCCTTAATATACCTGGAGGCACAGGATTCCCAAAGTCAAGTGTAAGCATGAGGAGGAAATGCCAACAGTCTCCTGATTGGAGGCCGTTCAGGATGGGGTATAGTTGAACCTGGAATAACTAAAACATGACTGGCCAAGGTGACTAAAACCCTAAGGGCATTAGTGGCCTGGCCAAGGCTGCCAGAGTGAGGAGAAGTCTGCAGAGAAGTAGCATGAGAACAGAGTTCAGAGAGAGACCAGCCCTGAGAGCCAACCCCAGGAGTCCCCATGGAGCTGGGAAAGTGGAATAGACAGATTGTGGCACATGGACCCTTGCAAGGTACCTACATTGGTGCCGTCTTCTACCACCCCTCCAAGCCCCTGGGGAAGTCCAAAGAGGCCATTGGAAAGGCAGTTGGGTAATTGAGCACAGGGAACTGGAAGCCTGAGCTGGTGCTGGGTGTGGCAGCAGAGGTAGGGTAAGCCCCAGAAGAATGAACAGCACATGCACAGAACTAGACCAGGGAGTAAAAGAGAAGAACCCACAGACTGAGAAGAATCAGAGAGAAAAAACATCAAGTGAATTTTTAAAAAGTTATACCTTGATGGTTGAGGTTCGTACAGATAACAGGGGATCATCCACAAGATAGGACAACCCCTACAGGACAACATGCCAATAGAAGATAAAAACACCATTGATTGTACATTCCAGCATTCCCAAGCTCATTTCTGACATTCACTCTCTCAATCCCAGCATTCCACCCTTTGAGTCCAACATTCCATCCCTTACCCCCAGCATTCTGCCTCTTTAGTTCCAGCATTCTACCCCTTGGCTCTAACATAACCCTGCTCAAACCCAACATTCCATTCCTTCCATCCCCAAATTCTGCCTCTTCTATCCCAACATTCCACCTCTTGAGTTCAACATTCCTTTTCTAAAATCTAGCATTCCATCTTTTTAATCCCAATATCCCAACCCACAATCCAACATTCTTCCCCTTAAATTCAGCATTCCACCCCTCAGTGACAGCATTCCGTTCCTCAATTCCAGAACCTCATCTCTTCAATGCCAACATTCCAGCTCCTCAACCCAAATATTTTCACATATCTTTAGATTTGCACATTCCACCCAGCATGCAACTTGGAAAGGGCAGTTGGGTCTGGGCCTATCCCTTTGGCACTTCTCTAAGTCCTTGAAATAAGTTATAGATATGCATTCATGGTTCTTAAAGCTAAGCAGTACTGGATAAATTCTGGAAACTAGGGCTTTCAGAGAACCTTTCCATTCTGAAGTCTTCATTTCACTCAACTGCCACCCACAGTGTCCACATTTGGCTCAGGTTAAGAGTCATTTAACATCTATTCATCCCACATCTGGGAGGCAAAGATATAAAACATTTGGAGTTAGAAAATTCCTTTCCTAGTGTGCTGAGCCCTGACTATAGGCTCTTGAGGGAGGGAGTTCTAACAGGAACTGGGAAGGATTTCACTTTGTTGCTCTTTGGCTTGTCCACCCTAACTTCTCCCTCCCTGCTATTCCCAGCACTTTTTGCCAAGGGTCCAGGGTTAGCCCCACTGCCCTTCCTTTCATGTCTGTTGGTGAGGCACAAGCATCATTCCACATTCCAGCCATGGCACCTAAACCATGACTCTATTTAACAATCAGCCTTTCAGTATCTGAACTCCCTGGGATTTGCAGGATGATTGGCAGGGGATGGTACTGATAAAATCTCTGGCTAGAGAAATAGATGCAATGCCTCCTTAATCTACTGTTTCCTGCTCCAAAACGGACCCACAGATTGCATCAGCTGAGCACCAGGGGTGGGGCAAAAATGAATGCTCTTCTCTACTGTCCTGTATCTCTCTGGTACAAGTTCAGCCCTAGTTTTGAAGGGCGATGCCCTTCAGAACTGAGAAACCAATAGAAAGAGTCATTAGTCCTCAGTAACTAGGACAGGGGCTGTGGGCACTGGTGTGGGGTATGTGTAGAAAGCTAGGGGTAATGACCTCCTCCATGCTGCTGCAGGACAGGGTTACCCTCCCCACCCCGATGACCTCACCCCACTTCTTGGGTCACCCTCCTGAGAGTTGATAGAGAGACCTCACCGCTACACTTTGGATCCGGAGGAGACAGGTTTCTTTGACTTCTGGAGCTTGGGCCCAGGGTGAGGATATGTGAGTACAACCTCAGAAAGGGGCCAGGGGTCAGGGGTGAGAAGGGAAGTGGTGATGGGCTGGGACTCACAGTGGTTTTTTCCAGGCAATGCAGCAGGTGGTGGTGCTGGCTCTCGATGAGTGAGGTGGTCTTGCCCATGTGCTCCTCCTCCGGGGTGCCCTAGGAAGAAAAGGAGAGCCTCTGAGTATCAGGAGAGTGGCTCCTTCCCTCTCTGGCTCCTTCATCCCTTCACAGAAGGTAGGAAGGCACCAGAAAAGTCAGGGTGAACCAAAATTCAGGGTCAGCATAGACATACTAGCCCTGTGAACTGGGGCCCTTGGTATAAAACTGGATTAGCAGTAGCAGTGATAAATCTATGGAAGAGGTATGTTTGGAAAGTTTGGTAACATGGCTTTCTCAGGGTTCAAATTGGGGCTTGGGGGCAGGAGTGCTGGTGCCCCAGGAAAGAGGGAAAGAGCCCATCTCCCCACCCTTCTCCCCCAGCCCAGGCTGTCTAGGCACTTACCATCAGCTCCAGGGCCTCGTTGAGGAGCCCGTTGCGCTTGCTGTGCAGGTAAGCATTGGAGCTGCCTGTTTTGGCCACACGGATCCTGGCGAGGCGGGCCTTCTGTGATTGGCAGAGACAACAAGAGTGAGGGAGACTGAGATGCAAAAAGCCAGTAAGAGTGGGCTGCCCCTGTGGGGATGGGTTCCCAGGCAGTGTCTGATGAAGGGCAGCGGGCTGCTTCTTCCCAGCCTCATGGGTCTTTGGTTGTAGACCCAGGTTGGGTCTGAGAAACGTTCCTCTTTGTGTAAATGGGTCATGGTCAGAGCTCCTAGGCGTTTCCATTCATCTCTCCAGCTGGGGTGTGATTCTGGCAGGAGAAATACCACTCACCCAAGTCTTCCCTCCTCCCCAAAGTCACATGACCTTTATACAGTCAGCATCTCACAGTGCCTTGTGCTATTCTCATTGGAGTATGTCTTATCTCTAAGTAGACTGCAAGCTCCTCAAAGGATTGTATGTTATAGCTCTCCTGCTTCTCCCCCACTGTCCAGTGCAGGCCCCTGCATACAGCTGGTGCCCACATATTAATTACTAATGAGAAAAGCAAGGAGTGTGTATTCCTGCCCTTCAACACTGCGTCACTCCCTCCCTGCTTTCTTTTTTCTCCTCAGCACTTATCATGAAAGTAGTGTATGTTCTATTGATTTATCTTGCTGCTATCTCTCTCCGCCACTAGAATGTAAGCCCCTTAAGGGTAGGAGTTTTTGTTTTGTTTACTGATGTAACCCCAGTGCCTAGTACCTAGTGTTATTGTTGTTAGTTGTCCTCAAGTCAATTCCAACTCATGGCGACCCCACATGTGCAGAGTGGACCTACACCCCATAGGGTTTTCAAAGCTGTGACTGTTCCAAAGCAGGTTGCCAGGCCTGTATTTCCAGTGCCTCTGGGTGGGTTTGTACTGCCAATCTTTCAGCTAGTAGTCGAGTACTTAACCATTAGTGCCACTCAAGGGCTCCTTAGGTCCTCAGATATTTTTAAAATTATTAAATGAATTTACAATGGCATGTCTGTCTTTGGGTGTGGATTCATGCATGGATGTGTCAATACATGCCTATTTTGTCATGCTTGGCTGTGGGAATGAGCGCATATGACAAGGTGACCTGATGTGTGTGTGTGAGAGGGATGGATGGAAGACATCTCCATACAATTCAGTTTAACTTGGACAGCTCCAGAGAAGGCAGCCTTTCACAGAGATGGTCTCCTGAGGAGGGCTGCCTGGTAACCTGCTTGCAGAGGCAGTAGACAGGCTG
Source organism: Elephas maximus indicus (assembly GCF_024166365.1). Classification (NCBI taxonomy): domain Eukaryota; kingdom Metazoa; phylum Chordata; class Mammalia; order Proboscidea; family Elephantidae; genus Elephas; species Elephas maximus. Next base: position 169,108,204 of record NC_064821.1, on the reverse strand, counting down.
GCCATACTGCACATGCTGGCTGCTGTCCCTTCCTAATGACCGTAATCTGGGTAACCATGACAGCAGCACAGCCAAAGGACCAGGGCTAAGAGGAAGGGGACTTTGGGAGAAATGGAGAAAGGACTGGGAAGAGGGGACCTGCTGGTTTAAAAAGTGAGCTTGGGGTTTGGGCTTTAGAGGCCTAGACACAGTTCCAGGCTCTTGCTTCCAGAAACAGAAGAGCCTACCTGGACTCATAGAGCCATCCTGGTGCAGAGGCTCCAGCATGGACTCTGAACGGGAGAGTAGTTCTTGGACAATTGCTACAATTTTTATTTTTTTTTGGTTGTACTTTAGATGAAGGTTTACAGAACAAACTAGTTTTTCATTAAACAGTTAGTACATGTATTGTTTTAAGACATTGGTTAACAACTCCACAACATGTCAGCACTCTCCCTTCTCGACCTTGGGTTCCCTTTTACCAGCTTTCCTGTTTCCTCCTGCCTTCTAGTCCTTGCCCCTGGACTGGTGTGCCCCTTTAGTCTTGTTTTGTTTTACGGGCCTCTCTAACCTTTGGCTGAAGGGCGAACCTCAGGAGTGACTTCAATACCGAGCTAAAAGGGTGTCTGGGGGCCATACTCTCAGGGTTTCTCCAGTCTGTCAGACTAGTTAAGTCTGGTCTTTTTTTTTGTGAGTTAGAATTTTGTTCTATATTTTCCTCCAGCTCTGTCTGTTTGGGACCTCTATGGTGATCCCCGTCAGAGCAGTCGGTGGAGGTAGCCAGGAACCATCTAGTTGTACTGGACTCAGTCTGGTAGAAGCTGTGGTAGATGTGGTCTATTAGACCTTTGGACTAATCTTTCCCTTGTATCTTTAGTTTTCTTCATTCTCCCTTGCTCCCGAAGGGGTGAGACCAGTGTTGTATCTTAGATGGCTCTTAAGACCCCAGATGCTACTTGCCAAAGTAGAGCATAGAACACCTTCTTTATAAACTATGTTATGCCAACTGAGCTAGATGTTCCCTGAGACCATGGTCCCCCCACAGCCCTCAGCCCAGCAATTAGGTGCCTCAGGGAGTTTGGATGTGTCTATGGAGCTTCCATGACCTTGCCTTGTACAAGTTGTGCTGCCTTCCCCAACATTGTATACTGTCTTAACCTTCACCAAAGTTACCACTTATCTATTGTCTATTTAGTGGTTTTCCATCCCCACCCCTCCCGTCCCTCATAACCATCAAAAATGATTTCTTTTTGTGTGTAAACCTTTTCATGAGTTTTTATAGTAGCGGTCACATACAATATTTGTCTTTTTGTGATTGACTTATTTCACTCAGCATAATGCCGTCCAGATGCATCCATGTTATGAGATGCTTCACAGATTCATCGTTGTCCTTTATTGTTGCTTAATACTCCATTGTGTGTACCATAGTTTGCTTATCCATTCATCTGTTGATGGGCATCTAGGTTGTTTCCATCTTTTTGGCTATGCAATTTCTATCTCTTATCACCTTGACCCCAACATGGGCAGTGTCTCTTCAAGCGTCTTGCTGCTCTGGTTTATCTATTAAAATGAAGCCAGGCTGTTTTCAGAAGCACCAGGGACACACTGTGTTTCTTATTTCCTGGGAAGTCCCCCATTGGCCAGGGTCTCCTTGGCCAATGCTCTTCCTTTCCCTGCCTGCCAAATATGGAGAAGAAGCCTAGGACCACAGCCTGGAAGATCTGCCCATAAATCCAAGGAAGGATATTCCTCCAGATGGAGAGAATTGAAAGGGGGAACTAGGGAGAGAAAGGAGGCTAATCAGCCCCTACCATTCTTCTCTCTGAGCAAAGAACATTCATTCAGGATTCAGGTCAACTCTCCTCCCTAGGAATCCTGCTCTTGCCCTCCTCTCAGCTAAATGTTTACATTTAAGCAAGTTGCTCATCATTGGAGGATGTGGCTGTTATTGCTTTGGGTGAGCACTGGGTGTTGAGAGCTGCACATGGAAATTCAATTGTGTCAAGCTCATTATAGCCTTATATAATTTGATCGCACCACTTAGAGCCAGACCTTTTTTGTATCTGGGGTCTGTCTTCATTACTTTCTAGAGATGAAAGATTCTCCTGTTCTCCTTTGTGGCACTTCTTTTAATCTTATCTTACCCTGGGCTCTATTAAAGCAACTGATTGTCATATCAAATGCACTAGATCGTTTAATCATCTCCCCCACAGGATAAAGGGGTTTGCAATGTATTTACAGAGCTATACCCAGCAGAGGAAGTTTGAAAGGGCTCTCTGGCTTGGCTTTGAGCTCCGGAGGGGCAGGGACTGTGGCTTATACATCAGGATCTTTGGCTTGATTTTGAGTGCTGGAGGGGCAGAGACTAGCACAGGGCTTTGCACTGAGTAGGTACTCGAGAAAAGTCTGTGATGGCTGAGGAAGGAAGATGATCATACACAGTTGGTTAGAAATCTATGTTCATAAAGCCATTGTAATGGGCTCAATCCACCACCCATCTGTCAGTTTGTTGTACTGTGGTGGCTTTTATGTTTCTGTGATGTTGGAAGCTATGCCACTGGTATTTCAGATACCGGCAGGATCACCCCTGGTGCACAGGTTTCGGTGGAGCTTCCAGACTAAGACAGACTAGAAGGAAAGGCCTGGTGACCTACTTCTGAAAACTAGCCAGTGAAAACCTTATGGATCACAACAGAACACTGTCCACCTCACTGCTTTGGATACATCATTAGGAAGGATCAGTAGCTAGAGGAAGACATCATGTGTGGTAAAATAGAGGGCCAATGAGGGTAAGGGAGGCCCTCGGTGAGATGGATTGGCACAACAGCGGCAACAATGAACTCAAACACGCTGGCAGTCGTGAGGATGGTGTTGGACTGGGTAACGTTTCATTCTGTTGTATGTAGGGTTGCCATGAGTTGGAGTTGACTGGATGGTAGCTATCTATTTATAATAGGCTCAGTCCTTGTGTGGACTGGTCAGCTTCAATGTCTTCCACGGCTATAAGGACAGCGTGACAGTTAAAAGAGAGTGTTGAGATCATCTAGGCTTTTTTAAGGACAAGAAAATGGAGGACATGGGGGGAGGTGACTTATTGAGGGTAAGGTAGTGGACGAGGAAGACTTGAACTAAGGCCTTCCAGCTTTTAGGCCGATGCTACTTCCATAACCTCCTCCTCCTACTTTCTTGAATTCAACTCCAGTCAGGCTAGTTTTTGAACTTGAATGAAGCCCAGGAACCTGCATTTTCAACAGGTGTGGAGACTGCAGGGCCAGAGGAGAGGTCTGGAAGGAGAATGCCGCACTCTGGGCCTAGTTCCAGGTACAGTCAATGCTGGAGACCATAATTCTACCAGTCCCTGAGAAGTCCTTCACAATTAGCACTTCCTGGCTGTTGGCTGGCAAGTGCCCTTTGGCCGTGAGTATCTACACGTCTTTCTCTGGGAGAGGCAAAATAAAGAGAAAGAGGGAGAATTGGGAAGGCCAAAAGAGAACATAAGCAATTGTACTCTGGGGCATTTATCCCAGAGAAATGACTTATGTTCACACAAAAACTTATACATGAATTCTTACAGAAGCTTTATCGTAAAAACCCCAAAACTCGAATCACCCCAAACGTTCTTTGACAGGTGAATGGTTAAACTGTGGTATATCCATACTGCGGAGTTCCTACTCGCCCATAAAAAAGAACTAGCTATTGATAGACTCAACACTTCGGATCTCCAGGAATTACGCTGAGTGAAAAAGCCAGTCTCCAAAGGTTACATATGATTCCATTTACATAACATTTTTGAAGTGAACACATTTTATAAATGGAGGACAGAGAAGTGGTTCTAGGGATTAGAGATGGAGCGGAGGTTGCAGGGTGTGGTTATAAAAGTGCAACAAGAGGGATTCTTGTTGTTCAGTGTCTTGACTGTGGTGGTAGGTGCATGAACCTACCTACACATATGGTAAAACTTAATACACACTCACACACTCATACACACACACAAACAATTGGTGGGTTGTATCCATATCAGCATCTTAGTTTTGACATTGTACTATAGTTTTATAAAATGTTACCATTGGGGAATCTGGACAAAGTATACAATGATCCCTCTGTACTATTTTTTTTTACAACAAGTGAATCTACAATTAAGACAATAAAAATTACCATTAAAAAAAATACATGGGAATATTAGTAAGCCATAAAGGGAACTGAAGTTCTGATACATGTGATGACAGGCATGAACCTTGAAATCATCCTGCTGAGTGAAATAAGTCGACACAGATAGACAAATATTACATGATCTCACTTATATGAAATACATAAAACAGGTAAATGCACAGAGACAAAAGATTGTTAGTGATTACCAGGGGCTGGGGGCAGAGGGAATGGGGAGTTACTGCTGATGGGGTGCTGAGTTTCTATTTGAGATGATGAAAAACTTTTAGAAATAAAATAGTGGTGATGATTGCACAAAACAGTGAATGTAATTAATGCCACTGAATTGTACATCTAAAAATGGCAATTTTTTGCATGTATTTTAGAACACACACACACATGCGCGCGCACACACACACACACAAAGGACAGGCATCAGAACCAGAGATGGGGGTGGAATTCCCCACTCTGGTATGTTACCCTCTCTCTGTCCACTGCTAGACCACTCCACTGCTATAACCCCAATTCGCCTGGCTCAGAGAAGAAGCAAAGCATTGTGGAGTCATCCCAGTAACAATTCCAAGCAAACCAGTCATGATGGAAAGAGGAGAATGGCACGATCTTCTTCTTGAGCCTTTCCTTCACACCCCAGACAAGTGGGCTGGAGCCGACCTTTGTGGCTGTTATATATCCTAAGGGTCTGGTCTGGGCTGAGAAGCCTCATTAGCTTCCCTGACCTCCTGCCCACCCCATCTCCACTCCTCGCCAAGTCCCCTGGGCCTGCCTGCCTTGGCTCCTGGTGACAGGCTTGGTGCTGGAAACAGGCAGTGTCCTTTGCTTCCTCTCACAAGAAGCTCAAGGTGAAGGAGACAGAGCTGAGCAACCTTGAGGACAGACAGTAGCCAGGCTCGGTGAAAACACTGTAAATATTTACTCTGCTCTCAAAGGGAGAGAGAAGAGGGAAAGGGAGGAGGAGCCAGGAGCAGGGGAGACCCATCTTAACTGCTAGAGGAAGGAATAAGCCAAATCTTATACCTTCTGGATTTTAATCGCACAGCATGAGCTTTATAAAATCCAGAGGGAAATTCCCACCGTTCTGTTCTTTGTGGGGGCAAAAAGACAGCAGATGAAATGCCCCGGGAAGTAGGTAAAGGTGTGGGTATGGAGAGAAGGTCACTGGAGAAGCTCCCTAGAGCACAGTTTGAGTGGGGCTGTTACCCGTGTAGACATAGCCGTGGGCTAGTGTGCCAGGCTGAGGATTCCTTTAAACTTCACCTGCTCGAAGGAAGAATGAAGAAAACTAAAGACACAAGGAAAAGATTAGTCCAAAGGACTAATGGACCACATCTACCACGGCCTCCACCAGACTGAGTCCAATACAACTAGATGCTGCCCGGCTACCACCACTGACTACTCTGACAGGGATCACAATAGAAGGTCTGAGACAGAATTGGAAAAAAATGTAGAACAAAACTCTAACTCAAAAAGAAAGACCAGACTTGCTGGCCTAACATAGACTGGAGAAACTCAGAGAGTATGGCCCCCGGACACCCTTTCAGCTCCGTAATGAGGCCGCTCCTGAGGTTCACCCTTCAGCCAAGGATTAAACAGGTCCATGGAACAAAACAGGACTAAAGGGGCACACCAGCCCTGGGGCGGGGACTGGAATGTAGGAGGGAACAGGAAAGCTGGTAACAGGGAACCCAGGGATGAGAAGGGAGAGTGTTGACATGCTGTGGAGTTGTTAATCAAAGTCTTACAACAATGTGTGTACTAATTGTTTGATGAGAAACTAGTTTGTTCTGTAAACCTTCATCTAAAGTACAAGAAAAAAAAAAAAAAAAAAACTTCACCTGCTCAGCCAAAACCTGTAAGTCAGCCCTAGCCTTGGTGGGTAGGTTTGCTACAGAATTCCTAGTTTTTCAGAGCCTCAGGCTCCTTGATTGGAAAAGGAGACCTCAGTTTGTCTCTGCCCCTTTGTTTAGGAGTGTATGAGGAACTTAGATATTGTTCAGATTTGCCAGCTGACTTGAACTGGGAAAGACATAAGACGTCTGTTTCTGGGATGGCTGGCAGGGGCTGGGGGTGGGGAAACCCTGACCTTGGGTGAAGGGGTAGGAAATAGGTGCTGGAAGGGATGGAGAGGACAGCAGGGCGCCAGGAGAGGAAGCTTAAGGAAGGCTGCTGACGTTACAGACCCAGGTAAAGAGAAGTAAAAATGTATTTCAGCACAGGCAGAGAGAGGTAGAAGGGCCCAGAGGAGGTGACCACGAAGGCACACAAAATGGGATATGCTGGAACAAACTGGAATTCTCTGCTCCTACACGTTGGAGCTAGTTTTCAGGTTTCAGTCAGCATACACAGGCCTGTTCTGAAATTCCGGATTCCTCTGACACTTGGACATTATCACTGCAAGTGGGAGGTGAATGGCACAGATCACGTGGCAGGGAAATAACCCAGCTGCAGTGATTGTGCTTGACACAGAGCAGGTACTCAGGAAGTGTTTGTGGACTGAATGAATGAATGAAAGAATAAAATAAGGAGTCCAAATTCCAGGCCTCTCTAAGCCAATATTTCAAGGAAGTCCCTCCCTGTCCATTGTGCCCAGAAAGGCTCTGACCGCAACCCCTGGAGTTTGGGATGGAGGGATGGAGGGTCACCATGCATGAGATCCTGCCGGCGGGGTACCATATTTCAGTCCTGCCCTTCCTAGTTGGAATCTTAGTAAAAGTCACCACCTAAGAATCTTTACTGGCCCCTTAGTGGTGTAAATGGTTTGCGCTGGACTGCTACCAAAACTGTGGTTTGAATCTACCCAGAGGTGCCATGGGAGAAAGGCCTGGAGATCTGCTCCTTAAAGACTACAGCCCAAATAGGGAACCCAAGGTTGAGAAAGGAGAGTGTTGACATGTCGTGGGGTTGTTAACCAATGTCATAAAACAAAATGTGTAGTAACTGTTTAATGAGAAGCTAGTTTGTTCTGTAAACCTTTATCTAAAGTACAATTAAAAAAAAAAAAAAAAACAATGTTATAAGTCAAGGACTGTGTGATCTTGACCAATGGCTTCATGTCATAAATGACTGATGATTTGTTGAAGGGAAGGGATACAATTAAAAATCTTTGAAATTAAAAAAAAAAAAAAGACTACAGTTAAGAAAACCCTATGGAGCACTTCTACTCCCTAACACATGGCGTTGTCATGAGTTGGAATTGGTTTGATGGCAACAGGTTTTTTTTGTTTTTTAAAGAACCTTAAAAATGTGGGGTGAATGAAAGCCAGTGGAGTGGACCAGTTGTTCCAGATAGAAAGAAGTTTGAGGGTTAGTCAGGGAAGGAGGCGTCTTTCCAAGCACCAAAGCCTTCAGCCATTTTCCCCCATTTTGTGGGCAAAATGTATTCCACCCTTTCCTGCCTCTGTAAGCAGTGCATGGTGGTTATTCTCCTGATCGTCAGTTGTAGCTCTGTGCCTTAACCCAGTGATGCCCCGGAGGTTACTCACGCCTGTGGTGCTGTCCGTCCCTGAGCTCAGTGGCCTCAGCATGTTCTCTTTTCAGAGTATCCATTTTTCTTTTCAGCAAATTTATTTTTGTCGCTATGCTTTGTATAGGCTATTGTAGGATAGTGAGAAGAAATTATGATCTCCCCAAACTCTTGGCTGGGAGGACGAGTCCAAGAGGCTGCTGATTGGTGGTGGCTGAGAGTGGAGGGGGAGCCAGGGGTCAAGGAAATTGCCATAGAATATCCAAAAGGGAGACAATCAGCCTGTGGATAATTGAGGAGTTATTGCATTTTGCAACTAACTGGGGCTGGAATGCAGGATGCTGGTTGGTTGAAGTTGGCATGAAGTTGTTTTACTTCCCAAAGCCGGAGGGGGGGCCGTCTCAGCAGCGACTCTCTGAGGAACTCCAGCCCTGGCCACCTGACTTTTCTCAGGCACAAATGGGGAAGGTCCAGGCCCCTCTCTGGTGCTGCCCCTCTGACCCTTATATTGCTCCATGCCTGAGTCCGAGTCTTACCTTTTGTGCCCTGCGTTTGTCAGCTCTCTGATTCTGGTGGTAAATCCGGCTGAAGTTGGAAACAATCACAGGGACCGGCAGGGCGATGACCAGGACGCCACTCAGGGAGCAGATGGAGCCGAAGATCTTTCCAGCAATCGTCTTGGGCACCATGTCTCCATATCTGAGACAGGGAGAGAGAGAGAGAGAAAATATCCGGGTAAGAGGAAGAAAGGGGCCATCTGTGAAACAAGCCAGGCTTCCCTGCCAAATATTCACCTATTATTCACTCACTCACTCATTCATTTGTTCTTTCAACAACTGTTTAGAGCACCTAATCTGTGCCAGGTCCTGAGATACAGACCTGGGAGTGAACAAAACAGACAAGGTCCTCATGTTCATGGAGCCCATATTCTACCAAGGGGAGACTATAAACAAGTAAATGAATACCTAAAAAGATTTGTGGTTTGTGGTTATTTCTATGATGAGAATAGACAGCTGCTGTGCCCAACTGGGGAAGTATGGTTAGGAAAGACCTCCCCAAGGAGGCAGCATTTAAGTTGAGAACTGAAGGTAAAAGACCCAGCCATACAAAACACCTGGGGAAGAGTATTCCAGGTAGAGAGGACAGAAAATACAGAGGCCCTGAGGTAGGAAGGAGCTTGGCCTGTTCTAGGAACTGTCAAAAAGGACCAGGGTGGCTGCAGCACAGTGAGGGTGGGGCAAAGTTATAGAAAGGAGGCTGAGGAAGTAGGCAGGGGCCAGATCATGAAGGGACTAGTGTGCCAAGGTGAACAGAATGAATTTTATCCCAAATGCAACAAGGAACCTTGGATGAGTTTCAAGCAAAAGAACAATGCATGATCTCATTTATGATAAAAATAATAAATAACTAATCCACCTTGTCTTCATGTGGAGATTTACAATTTCCAAGGTACTTTTATACCTTTACCTCATGCAAGTGCCATGAACCCTGTGAGCTATGTCTTCTTCTCCCCATTGCACAGATGCAGGAACTGAGGCTCAGAGACACTAAGTGAACTGCCCACTTTTGCTTCATTGGGTATAGCTGGGATTAAAACCCACCCCTTGCTTTGATCTTTTAAAATTTACTTATTTTAAAATATTTTATATATCTATGGTATATATTTATATTTTAAATTATTATTTTTTAAATTTTGCTTTTATCTTTTTTTCATCAACCCCACTGCCTCTGAGGGGGACCATGAGTTCCCAAACTCAGCCCCTCAAGTACTGAAGCCACTTTGGGACAGTGCCAGCTGCTCCCCAGAGCTCAGAGAAACTCTTAAGCACTTCACACCCTGCAGCTGCCCCCTGGGACTGGGTTGGCCTGGCTCCCACTCAGCCCCAGGCAGGCAGGCCAGAGCCTCTCCTCCAATCAATAAAACACTCTCCACAGTGGTTAAGTGTTTAGCCTCTTCCTTATTGAGATAATTTAAAGGCCTTATTAAGCAAAGAGCTGTGAGGACTCCTTTGGCCAAATCCAGAAACACCATCTCCTCTGCCTCTGTGCAGTCTGGGCATCTGGAACAGAAACAGGCTTGGGATGACCAGGGATGGTTGCTTCTCAAATGGTGAGGCTCCAAGTCACTCCTACTGAGTGAGCTCATGTGTCCTGGGGCTCCAATGAGGATATGGAAGGGGATGGAGTGAGGTATTCTAGAAGCATGAGCTTGTTACCTCCTAAACACCTAAATGGCTTTGTGGAGGTTATGCCAATGGTGGACACATATTTGGTGAATGAATGAATGATCTCATTTAAGCCTTTCAACACCCTGTGAAGCAGGCTCCTGTTTTGAGAACTTCCTCCTCTTCTTCCTTCCTTCTCCTTCAATGTGCAGGCCCCCTTGTCCTGGCTCAGACGGTCTCAGACATGCCACTACATCAGGGCCTTTGATGCTCTTTCTGGAAGCTTTGCAGCCAGGTTTGCCTTCTCTGTTGTGATGTTTAGTAGAGGCCTCTAGCGCAGTGGTTGAGAGCTTGGATTCTGGAGCTCCACCATAAAATAACCGTGAATTTGGGAGGACGTTGCTTAGCTTCTTTGAGTCTCAGCTTCCTTATCTTATAGAATGAAGATAATAAGAGTAACCTATATCCTGGTGGGTATATCCTAACCCTATTGTGAAAAAAGAACTGTATATAAAGGACTTATACAGCTTTATAAATCAAAAACCAAACCAGTTGCCATCGAGTTGATGCTGACTCATGGCGGCCCCATGTGTGTCAATGGCTGATTTTTTGGAAGTAGATTGCCAGGCCCTTCTTCCAAGGAGACTCTGGGTGAACTCTAACCTCCAACGTTTTCATTAGCAGCCAAACATGTTAACTGTTTGCACCACCCTGAGACTCCTTCCCTATAAAACCCAAAACCAAAACCAGTGCCGTCGAGTCGATTCTGACGCATAGCAACACTATAGGACAGAGTAGAACTGCCCCATAGAGTTTTCAAGGAGCACCTGGTGGATTCGAACTGCCGACCCTTTGGTTAGCAGCTGTAGCACTTAACCACTACACCACCAGGGTTTCCTCCTTCCCTATAGACAATAAATACTATTATTTTTACCCAGGTATTCTGGAAACCATTGTCTTTGACGATGGGAAGCTCTAAAAACACATTTGACTGTTGAAGTTCAAAGAGTCCTAATGATGAAGAAAAGAGGGTTACCCCTGGAGATAATCATGTTAACTGGGATTTTCAGATGATACAACTGAGAGATGGACGGTGGGCATGGCCAGGCATGAAAATGAAACGTGGCAGGTGTGTATAAGAACAGGAAGGTTAAGTTTCAGGGTGATTGAGTGTCTTGGTCATCGCCTGCTGCTACAATAGAAATACCACAGGTGGATGGCTTTAACAAATAGAAGTTTACCTTCTCACAGTTTAGGAGGCTAGAAGTCCAAATTCAGGTCATCAGCTCTTAGAGAAGTCTCTCTCTGTTTTCTGGGGAAGGTCCTTGTCTCTTTTTTAAATTTTATTTTTAAATTTTATCTACTGTTGTTGTTGAGAATATACACAACAAAACATACACCAATTCAACAGTTTCGACACGTGTGGTTCAGTGACATGGATTACGTTCTTCAACTTGTGCAACCATTCTTACCCTCCTTTTCTGGGTTGTTCCTTCCCCAATAAGATTAACTCACTGCCCCCTAAGATTCCTGTCTAATCTTTGCTGTTGTTGATTTGATCCCATATAGTTCTTAAAAGAGCATAATGCTCAAGGCAGACATTTTTTCCTAGTTGTCTTAGTTACCTAGTGCTGCTATAACAGAAATACCACAAGTGGATGGCTTTAACAAAGAAATTTATTCTCTCACATTCTAGTAACCTACAAGTCCAAATTTCGGGTGTCAGCTCCAGGGGAAGGCTTTCTCTTCTCTGTTGGCTCTGGTGGAAGGTCCTTGTCATCAGTCTTCCCCTGGTCTAGGAGCTTTTCAGTGCAGGGACCCTGGGTCCAAAGGATGGGTGCTCCTGTTCTTTCTTGGTGTTATGAAGTCCCCATGTCTCTCTGCTCCTGTCTCTTTTTTATATCTCAAAAGAGATTGGCTTAAGACACAGTCTAATCTTGTAGATCTCATCAATATAAAAAATTTTTTTTTTTTTTATCAATATAGCTGCTGCTAATTCATGTCATTAACATCATAGATACAGGATTTACAACACATAGGAAAATTACATCAGATGACAAAATGGTGGACAATCACACAACAGTGGGAATCATGACCTAGCCAAATTGATACACATATTTTTGGGGAACATAATTCAATCCATAACACTAGTTAATCTAAACTATTGTTTGGTTTTTAAGAAGACTTCAGGGTCCTTGCTTCTTTTCAGCTTCGATTCCCAGGTTCCTCAGTGATCATGAGGCTTGTATTTTCTCCATCTCTGCTTACTTGCTGCTTTCATAATCTGCTCTTTTATATCTCAAAAGAGATTCATTCAAGACACACCCTACACTAATACTGTCTCATTAACATAACAAAGAAAGCCCGTTCCCAAATGGGATTAGAACTACAGGTATAGGGGTTAGGATTTCCAACACATATTTTTGGGGGCACACAAATGAATCAATGACACAGAGGCTAATGAAAAATAGTAAGGGCAACAGGAAGGTTGTTTGAAGAAAAAACAAGGAGGAAAGCTATGCCTCCTGCTGGGCATATGTTCTGCTGGCAAGAGATGGCAGAGAAAACAGAACTCAACTCCTGTGTGCCCTCTGCCTTCTCCACCGAGAAGGACATGCTTCATTTTGGAAAGTCTGGGATCAATCTGTTTAAGAAGGATCTGGAGCCCTAGGTGGGGAGGGGAGAGCCTTGCTGCCTTCAGTGGGTTTGAAGCCCACACAGATTGAAGCCCACACAGATACCACCCCGGGATACCAGATGGGAGGAATGCACAGATGGGGCTGCAGCACCACTGCCCCAAGACCTTTGGGAAATCATGGTGCAGGACAGAAATATGAAGAGACTAGAGATGGAAAACTGTTGTGTTGATATATATTTTTTTTTTGGTAGGGTTTGGGTTAGGTTTAGGTTTAGGGTTAAGGTTAAGGTTAGGGTTGGATGAAGTTTAGGATGGGGTGAGGGTTATTCTTTTTTTTTTTCAGTTTTCTGTTTTTTTTTTTTATTAACTTTTATTAAGCTTCAAGTGAACGTTTACAAATCCAATCAGTCTGTCACATATAAGTTTACATACATCTCACTCCCTACTCCCACTTGTTCTCCCCCTCTTGAGTCAGCCCTTTCAGTCTCTCCTTTCGTGACAATTTTGCCGGCTTCCCTCTCTCTCTATCCTTCCATCCCCGCTCCAGACAAGAGTTGCCAACAGAATCTCAAGTGTCCACCTGATATAATTAGCTCACTCTTCATCAGCGTCTCTCTCCCACCCGCTGACCAGTCCCTTTCATGTCTGATGAGTTGTCTTCGGGGATGGTTCCTGTCCTGTGCCAACAGAAGGTCTGGGGACCATGGCCGCCGGGATTCCTCTAGTCTCAGTCAGACCATTAAGTATGGTCTTTTTATGAGAATTTGGGGTCTGTATCCCACTGATCTCCTGCTCCCTCAGGGGTCCTCTGCTGTGCTCCCTGTCAGGGCAGTCATCTATTGTGGCCGGGCACCAACTAGTTCTTCTGGTCTCAGGATGATGTAGGTCTCTGGTTCATGTGGCCCTTTCTGTCTCTTGGGCTCTTAGTTGTCGTGTGACCTTGGTGTTCTTCATTTTCCTTTGCTCCAGGTGGGTTGAGACCAATTGATGCATCTTAGATGGCCGCTTATTAGCGTTTAAGACCCCAGACGCCACATTTCAAAGTGGGATGCAGAATGTTTTCATAATAGAATTATTTTGCCAATTGACTTAGAAGTCCCCGCAAACCATTTTCCCCAGACCCCTGCCCTTGCTCCGCTGACCTTTGAAGCATTCATTTTATCCCGGAAACTTCTTTGTTTTGGTCCAGTCCAATTGAGCTGACCTTCCATGTATTGAGTGTTGTCTTTCCCTTCACCTAAAGCAGTTCTTATCTACTGATTAATCAATAAAAAACCCTTTCCCACCCTCCCTCCCTCCCCCCCTCAAATAAGCAATATTGGTTCACTAAGCACAAATCTTGCCAAATTAACCTTATTTCCTGTTTTGAGAGGGTTAACTGGCTGGAGGATCAGAAGAATCCTACAGACCCTACTGCAGCATGATTTTAGCAAGGTGTGTTCTTATCCCAGGTCTTTATTTCCTTGACAAGCTGGAGGACTGTGGTGTGGATAACAGTATGATTAGTAGCGGTTGGACAACCATCTCCAGTCTTTTGGCACTTCTCAAAAATTACCAACAGTGGTCATATACCAGCAAAGGAAGGTCATGGTTATCGTGTCAAAAGGGTCTCCTTTAATGAAAGAATAATTTAGTGAATGAAATAAAGGATTAATCTAGAGTTAGGTCTCCATTGGTGTGTTCCAGGATTTTTTGACAACTTGTAATAAGCCAGAGGGAGGCAGCATGGCCTAGTGATTGAGAGACGAGATAGTGTTAGATACGCCCAGGTTTGAACCCCGGCCCCACCTTACCTACTAACTAATTATGGGACCTATGTAACTAGTTAAATGACCTATGTATGGTTCAGTGGTAGAATTCTCGCCTTTTGTGTGGAGACCTGGGTTCAATTCCTAGCCAATGCACCTCATACGTAGCCACCACCTTTCTGTCAGTGGAGGCTTGCACGTTGCTATCCTGCAAGGCAATCATTCAGACAGGTTTCAGCGAAGCTTCCAGGCTAAGACAGACTAGGAAGAAAGTCCTGGGGACCTACTTCTGAAAATCAGCCAATGAAAGACCTGTGGATCACAACAGCTCAGTCCACAGCCAATCATGAGGACAGTGCAGGACGGGCAGTGTTTCGTTCCATTGTGCATGGGGTTGCCATGAGTTGGGGGCTGACTCCACAGTAGCTAACAACAGCAACAGTTATGTGACCTTGGGCAAGTTATTTAGTCTGAGTCTCCATCACCTATAAAATGGTTTTTATATACCTAACTTACAGGGTTGTTGAGATAATTAATGAGATTACTCAGAAGAAGCACTTAATTCAGTGTCTGGAAACTGCAAATTCTCTATAAATAGCCAGTGTGATGGGCACCTATTGTTTTATACCCTCCCCCATCTAGGAACTGGGCCCTCCCCACCATTACAACATAAACTCTACCTGGAGGAGCTGCAGTATTTTTACAAACCTTCCTTTATGCCCCCACTCCGACTAGTGACAGTTAATTAGTCAGCATAGGGTAGCCGGCCCAAGCTGGGCCAGTGAGTTCATTTCCTGAATTTATTTTTTAATAGCTTTATCAGGATATAATTTACGCACCATCCATTTGAAGTGTACAATTCAACGGTTTTCAGTATATTTACAGAGTTGCGCAACCATCACCACAATCTAATTTTAGAACATTTTCATCACCCCAAAAAGATAACTCGTTTCTCCCTATTAGCAGTCACTCACCACCCCCTCCCTCGGCAACCACTGGTACACTTTCTGTCTCTACGGATTTGTCTATTTGGGACACATCACATAAGTGGAATTACATAATATGCAGTCTTTTGTGTCTGGCTTCTTTCACTCAGGTGTAACGTTTTTGAGTTCCATCCACGTTATAGCATTCATCAGCACTTCATTCCTTTTTATGGCTGGATAATATTCCATTTTATGGATATACCATGTTTTATTTATTCATTCATCAGCTCATGAACATTTGGGCTATTTCCACTTTTTGGCTGTTATAAATAATGTTACTATGAAAATTTGCATTCAAGCTTTGTGTGGATATATGTTTTAATTTCTCTTAGGAGTCATATGATAACTCCATGTTTAAAAATTTGAGGAAATGCCAAGCTATTTACCAAAGCAGCTGTACCATTTTACAATCCCGCCAGCAATGAATGAGGGTTCTAAGTTTCCATATCTTCACCAACACTTCTTATTGTCCATTGTTTTTATTATAGCCATTCTAGTGGTTGGGTGTGAAGTGGCATCTCATTGCGGTTTTGATTTGCATTTCCTTAAGGAGTTGAGATCATTAGTCACAATTAGGCCAGAAACCAACTTCAGAACAGACTATCAATTGCTCATATGCAAGTTTAAGCTGAAGATGAAGAAAATTAGAACAAGTACAGGAGACCCAAAATAGGACATTGAGTATATCCCACTTGAATTTGGAGACCATCTCAAGAACAGAGTTGATGCATTAAACACTGATGACTGAAGACCAGACCAGTTGTGGAATAACATCAAGGACTTCATACATGAAGAAAGCAAAAGGTCAATAAAAAGACAGGAAAGAAAGAAAAGACCAAAACAGATGTCAGAAGAGACTCTGAAACTTGCTCTTGAATGTAGAATATCTAAAGCGAATGGAAGAAACGATGAAATAAAAAAGCTGAACAGAAGAAGAGCAGCTCTAGAAGACAAAGTAAAGTATTATAATGAAATGAGCAAAGACCTGGAGTTAGAAAACCAAAAGGGAAGAACATGTTCAGCATTTCTGAAGCTGAAAAAACTGAAGAAAAAATTCAAGCCTTGAGTTGCAATTTTGAAGGATTCTATGGGGAAAACATTGAATAACGCAGGAAGCATCAACAGAAGATGGAAGGAATACAGAGTCACTGTACCAAAAAGAATTGGTCGACATTCAACAATTTCAGGGGGTAGCATATGATCAAGAACCAATGGTACTGAAGGAAGGAGTTCAAGCTGCGCTGGAGGCATTGGTGAAAAATAAGTCTCCAGGAATTGATGGAACACCAATTGAGATGTTTCAACAAATGGATGCAGTACTGGAGGTGGTCACTCATCTATGCCAAGAAATTTGGAAGACAGTACCTGGCCAACCAGTTGAAAGAGATCCATATTTGTTCCCACTGCAAAGAAAGGTGATCCAACAGAATGCAGAAATTATTGAGCAATATCATTAATATCACATGCAAGTAAAGTTTTACTGAAGATAATTCAAAAACAGTTGCAGCAGTTCATCAACGGGGAACTGTCAGAAAGTCAAGATGCATTCAGAAGAGGATGTTGAACGAGGGGTATCATTGCTGATGTCAGAAGGATCTTGGCTGAAAGCAGAGAATATCAGAAACATGCTTAATTGTGTTTTATTGACTATGCAAAGGCATTTGACTGTGTGGATCATAACAAATTATGGATAACATTGCAAAGAATGGGAATTCTAGAACACTTAAGTGTGCTCACCAAGAGCCTGTACATAGACCAAGAGGCAGTCATTTGAACAGAACAAGGGGATAATGTGTGGTTTAAAATCAGGAAAGGTATGCATCAGAGTTGTATCCTTTCACCATACTTATTCATTGTGTATGCTGAGTAAATAATCTGAGAAGCTGGATATATAAAGAAGAACACAGCATCAGGATTGGAGGGAGACTCATTAACAACCTGCAATATGCAGATGACACAACCTTGCTTGCTGAAAGTGAAGAGGACTTGAAGCACTTACTGATGAAAATCAGACTACAGCCTTCAGTATGGATTACACCTCAACATAAAGAAAACAAAAATCCTCACAACTGGACCAATAAGCAACATCATGATAAATGGAGAAAACATTGAAGCTGTCAAGGATTTCCTTTTACTTGGATCCACAATCAACACCTATGGAAGCAGCAGTCAAGGAATAAAAGGCGCCATTGCATTGGACAAATTGGCTGCAAAAGACCTCTTTAAAGGATTAAAAAGCAAAGATATCACTTTGAGGACTAAGGTGACTTAAAGCCATGGTATTTTCAATTGCTTCATATGCATGCGAAAGCTGCACAATGAACAAGGAAGACTGAAGAAGAGTTGACACTTTTGATTTATGGTGTTGGCAAAGAATATTGCATATACCATGGGCTGCCAGAAGAACAAACTAGTCTGTCTGGGAGAAGTACAGCCAGAATGCTGCATGGAAGCGAGGATGGCAAGATCTTGTCTCACATACTTTGGACATGTTATCAGGAGGGACTAGTCCCTGGAGAAGGACACCATGGTTGGTAACGTAAAGGGTCAGCAAAAAAGGTGAAGACCCTCAGTAAGATGGATTGACACAGTGGCTGCAACAATGGGCTCAAGCATAGCAACGATTGTGAGGATGGCACAGGATGAGAGGCAGTGTTTCATTCTGTCATACAAGGGGTTGCTGTAAATCACAACCGACTCAATGGCACCTAACAACAACAACAACAAGTCCCTAGGTGGAACAAACAGGTAAGTGCATGGCTACCAACTAAAGGTTGGCAGTTTGAACCCATGCAGAGGTGCCTTGAAAGAAAGGCCTGGTGATCTACTTCTGAAAGGTCACAGCCTTGGAAACCCTATGGCAAGCAGTTCTACTCTGTAACACATGGGCTTGCCATGAGTCAGAACTGACTAGACAGCAACTGGTTTGGGATTTTCTAATGATGCTGAGCACATTTTTCCTTCCCTGAAATTTTTAACTGTGAGACCAGATCAACCTCCTTCAAAGAAGTTGAAGGTGCAACAATAAAGCTCTGTATCTGTTGGCCGCCACGTTTTCTGCCATGGGAAAAAGCCAGATTGTAGTTAGTGGGAAGAAGGTCGACACGTACAAAGGTATGAGTGATGGAAAGGGAAGTCTGATGGAATTTGAATTGCTGTTCTGATTTGTATTGAGAGCTTTACCCTTGCCTTTCCTGTGGCTTAGTTGTTCAATCCTTCCTTAGATTCCGTGCACCAACAAATTATTATTTTTGTTTAGCCTTCTTCCATTTGGACCCAGTTATGGATTTAATTGCATCCCCCAAAAATGTGTGTCAAGTTGGCTAGGCCATGATTCCCCGTATTGTGTGGTTATCCTCCATTTTGTGATCTGATCTAATTTCCTAAGTGTTATAAATCCTAATCTCTATGATATTAATGAGGCAGGATTAGAGGCAGGTATGTTAATGAGGCAGGACTCAATCTACAGGATTAGGCTGTATCTTGAGTCACTCTCTCTTTTTTTTTAAATAATTTTTATTGTGTTTTAAGTGAAAGTTTACAAATCAAGTCAGTCTCTCACATATAAACTTATATACACCTTACTACGTACTCCCATTTACTCTCCCCCTAATGAGTCAGCCCACTTCCTCCTTCCAGTAGTCTCTCCTTTCATGACCGTTTTGCCAGTTTCTAACCCTCTCTACGCTCCCATCTCCCCTCCAGACAGGAGATGCCAACACAGTCTCAAGTAACCACCTGATACAAGAAGCTCACTCCTCATCAGCATCTCTCTCCAACACATTGTCCAGTCCATTCCATGTCTGATGAGTTGTCTTCGGGAATGGTTCCTATTCTGGGCCAGCAGAAGGTCTGGGGACCATGACCACAGGGATTCTTCTAGTCTCAGTCAGACCATTAAGTCTGGTCTTTTTATGAGAATTTGGGGTCTGCATCCCACTGTTCTCCTGCTCCCTCAGGGGTTCTCTGTTTTTCTCCCTGTCAGGGCAGTCATAGGTTGTGGCCGGGCACCACCTAGTTCTTCTGGTCTCAGGACGATGTAAGCCTCTAGTCCATGTGGCCCTTTCTGTCTCTTGGGCTTATAATTATCTTGTGACCTTGGTGTTCTTCATTCTCCTTTGATCCAGATGGGTTGAGACCAATTGATGCATCTTAGATGGCTGCTTGTTAGCATTTAAGACCCCAGACGCCACTCTTCAAAGTGGGATGCAGAATGTTTTCTTAAAAGAATTTCTTTTGCCAATTGACTTAGATGTCCCCTGAAGCCATAGCCCCCAAACCCCCGCCCTTGCTCCGCTGACCTTCGAAGCATTCAGTTTATCCAGGAAACTTCTTTGCTTTTGGTCCAGTCCAGCTGAGCTGACCTTCCCTGTATTAAGTATTGTCCTTCCCTTCACCTAAAGTAGTTCTTATTTACTATCTAATCAGTAAATAACCCTCTCCCACCCTCCCTCCCTCTCGCCTCTCGTAACCACAAAAAATGTGTTCTTCTCAGTTTAAACTATTTCTCAAGATCTTATAATAGTGGTCTTATACAATATTTGTCCTTTTGCATCTGACCAATTTCACTCAGCATAATGCCTTCCAGGTTCCCCCATGTTATGAAATGTTTCACAGAGAGTCAATCTCTTTGGAGATGTAAAAGAGAGAAGTGACTATAGAGGAGGCAGACTTCATTACCACCAAGAAAGAAGAGCCAGGAGTGGAGTGTGTCCTTTGGAGCTGGGGACTTTGTGCTCAGAAGCTCCTAGACCAAGGTCCTTGTCATCAATCTAGACCATCCTAGATTGATGACAAGGACCGTCCCCTAGAGCCACCAGAGAAAGAAGGCTTTCCCCTGGAGCTAGTACCCTGAATTCAGACTTCTAGACTGAACTGTGAGAGGATAAATTCCTGTTTGTTAAAGCCACCCACATGCAGTATTTCTGTTATAGCAGCGTTTTAGATAACTAAGACAGATCCCATGATTATGATGATGATGATGCTAATAATGAGGGTTCCGCTCTGCTTATTTTTAAACAAGAATTTCTCAGTGATAGAGCTACTGTGAGTTGAGGTCTTCAAGAGTCAAAAAGATTAACTGGTTGCAATTATGAGCTTAATCCAACCAGATCAATTTTAACTGAGATAAATGATGGCACCAACATTTTGATTCAAGTAATCAATTCCTTGTATAGCTGATGGGAGAGACCTGGCTCCAGAGCAGTCCATGTTAAAAATCACAGGAGGATTTAACTTTAACACAATCCACCAATGTAATGTGGCCACAAAAAAATCTAATGCCATCTTCGCTGGACAGATGCAGTATAATGCCTGAAAAAGGGCGTGGATGCTTATACTCTTTTCTCTGATACAGACCAGTTCTAGATGCTGTGCCGATTTCCAGGCACTATATGTTCTATAGGACATTGATTAACTGGATCATGTCCAGAGAAGGGAGGCCAGACTGGTGATTTGTCTGGAAATTTTCTCATACGGGACACAATCAAAGGAACAGGAATGTCTGGCCTGAAGAAGAGGAGATGGGGACTGGAGGATGGAAAGGAACAAGGTACTGGAGTCTGTGAAGGAACTTTTCCTGACCATTTGGTCTCACAATAACCCTGTAAGGTAGGGTCGACCTATTTTAGGGATGAAGAGCTGAAGTCCAGGGTAGACTTGCTCTAGGCCACTCAGGAAGGAAGAGGCAGAACTGGGTTAAAGTCCAGGTTGGTCTGTTTCCATCACTCTGCTCTGTCCCTCACATCCTGATCCTCTGGGGGTGTGGGTTGGGTAGGGGGAGGATGGTCGTCTTCTTATATCTGAAGTCTCAGCAGGTAGAAGAGGGCTCTAGAGCAGTCGACTGGACTCCACTCCCTTCTCTCCATCTCCACTGCCTCAGTGGCAGCAGCAGTGTCTTAGTTATGCAGTGCTGCTATAACACAAATACCACAAGTGGATGGCTTTGACAAACAGAAGTTTATTCTCTCACAGTTTAGGAGGATAGAAGTCCGAATTCAAGGTGCCAGCTCCAGGGGAAGGCTTTCTGTCTCTGTCAGCTCTGGGGGAAAGTCATCATCATCAATTTTTCCCTGGGTCTAGGAGCTTCTCAGTAGAGGGACCCCATGTCTAAAGGCTGCACTCTGCTTCTGGCTCTTCTTACTTGGCTGTAAGAGGTCCCCTCCTCTCTGTTCACTTCTTCCTTTTATATCTCAAAAGAGTTTGACTCAGGATACAACCTAATGCTGTAGATCGAGTCCTGCCTCCTTAACATAACTGCCTCTAATACTGCCTCATTAACATCACAGAGGTTAGGATTTATAACACATAGGATAATCACATCAGATCACAAAATGGTGGACAACCACACAATACTGGGAATCATGGCCTAGCCAACTTGACACACATTTTTGGGGGACACAATTCAATCTGTAACAACCAGTATAGTGGTTCAAAGTGAGCACTCTGAGAGCTGGGCTACCTGGTTCAAGCCCTGGTTCTACCGCTCATTAGCAGGGTGATCGTGGACAAGTTACTTAACTTCTCTGTACACAGTTTCCTTTGACTACTTCATGGGGTTGTTATGAGAGGTTAAACAAGCTGTTGGTATTTGTAGAAGTGCTCAAGACTGGCACATAGGTAGAGCTTTGTAAGTGTTTTTTTAAACAAAACCTGGGCCCACACCACCATTATTTCTAGATGGGACTTTTGCAAAAGTCCCTTAACCAGGCTTCCCACTTCCACTTTTGTTAATTTACAAAGCAGACATACAAGTACATTCTTAAAATACAAATCCAATCATGTCATTGCCCCGCTGGAAGCACTTGTTGTATGAGTTAATGAAAAAAAAACCTACCTTGCAAGAATGTTGCAAAGACTACATGACTGTTACACAGTAAACACTCATTAAACAGCAGCTAATTTTTTTTAACTAGGAGTGTTGTGATCCATAAAGCTTTCATGGCTGATTTTTGGAAGTAGATTGCCAGACCTTTCTTCCTAATTTGTCTTAGTTTGGAAGTGCTGCTGAAACTTGTTCAGCATCAGAACAACAAGAAAACCTCCACTGACAGATGAGTGGTGGCTACACAACCAGTCACGGGGATAGCAGAGGACTGGCACAACCAATCATGGGGATAGCAGAGGACTGCCACAACCAGTCATGGGGATAGCAGACGACTGGCACAACCAATCATGGGGATAGCAGGGGACTGGGCGGCATTTCGTTCTGTTGTGCATGGGGTTGCTATGAGTTGGGGGCCAACTGGATGGCAGCCGGCAACCACAACAACTAGGATTGTCATGACCCATGACGGGCAGTGCCCCTTATCCTATGGCACCTCCTGGGCTCTACCCTGGGCAGGAGCACCGAGGTCAGGGAGCCATGGTGATTCTTTAAATCCTAATGGCAGCTCTGGGCTATTTCCTCTGTGGAGTTTTGAAGAAAGAGACGGGTGAGAAAAGAACAAAGCAGGAAAAGTCATGGGTGCCTAGCAAGAAAATTTTAAGCTCATGGCCTTATTGCTTTTCTGTCTCCCTCCTCTCATGCAAAGAAGCATTCCTCCCCAACCACCAACATTAGACCCAGGCTCTGTGGGTAGGGGCTGTCACTCCTGGAGGCGACATCCCAGATGTGGGTGACTTGGGACTCACACCCAGGCCCTACCTGGAGCCAACATGGAGGCAGCTGTCTGCCCGTGACCAGGTGGGGCTCAGGGACTCCATGCTTCTCTGTCTGCCTCTCCCAGCACATCCTCAGTAATCCACAGTGATGTCTATCTGGGCTGAGGCAAGAGCAGGGAAGCTTACTCTCCTAATATGGAAGGCTAATTAATTTGTATTAGGGCTTAGGGATAATTAAACTTTTTATCTGAACTTAAGCTGCACAAACCATCCGCTTGTACAATTAATTGCTGCCTTCATTTCCTCCTCCGGGTGCCGAGAGATAAGTACAAGCCAAGCTCCCCTGTCCGGTTCTGCCTGCCTCTCAGGGAGGGGCAAGGCTGCCCAGCTGGTAGGGAGGCCACTCCCTCCTGGAGACCCTGGGTCCTGCTCATTCAAGGCCCAGCTGCTGGGAGATCCATCAAGGAGGCGTGTCCTCAATGAGTTTCTGCAAGGAGATGTCTCAGCTGCATGGGCACAACCATTTCTGCACCTACCTTCTCCACTGGGATCCCTGAACCCGGCATCCCTAAAGGCTGGGCCCCTCTGCTCCTGGAGCCCCCACTGTTGAGGATGGGGGTGGGAAATGGAAACTGTTCTCTTGGCTGGGATCAGAGTGAGGAGAGGGGTTCTCAGAGCAGGTTAGGCCACCATTGTCCAGGGGCAAAGAGCAATGGTAGACCACCCTGGAGGACCCCAAAACCACCAGCCTGGGCTGATGAGTTCATCTCTTGTCAAACACCTGTGCAATCTCCTTTTATGGTCAAATTGCCTCCCATTGAGCAGCACTGCTGGAAGTTTTTTTTTTTTTTTTTTCAGGTACTGTGCATATATTATCTCATTTGCTCCTCCAAAACCCCTAAGTGGGTACGATGATTATTCTCATTTTACAGATGAGGAAGTTGAGGCACAGAGAGGTTAAGTAATAGACCCAAGGTCACTTGGCTAGCCAGTTGCAGAACTGGGACACGAACCAGACCTCTTTAATTCCAAGGTCCCTGCTTGAAACTACTAGTTGTTAGCTGTCATCAAGTCTGCCCTCGACGCATGGTGACCCCATGCACGATGGAAAGAAAGGCTGCCTGGTCCTGTGCTATCCCCATGATCAATTGCAGGTTGGATCAACTACTAGTTATCCTGGCTCAAAGCTGTGGTCTCTGAGGAGCCAAGGGCCCTATTAGAGAGCAAGGAAGAGACAACTTCAGAGGTGACTGAGAGCAAGGGCATCTGTCTAGCCACACCCCTGAATAATGCAAGCCTATGCTGTCACTGCTTAAGGAGTAGGGACCGGGAAATGAAAAGCCCCACTTCACTCCTCCCCTTTGCACAGCGCTCACCTTGTCCTCCCCCCCGACCCCAATCTGCCACATGCCTGCAGCTAGGAGCTCTCCCGGTCTCACCTTGCAAAGTGAGTCCCAGCAGTGAGCCAGGAGCCAAAAGGATAGATTGACATTTGAGAGCCTTGAAGTTCCTCCAAAAACCCATCCGGGGCTGGACCCAAAGGGAAGAGATGAGGATCAGAAGCAGGGGAAGCTAAAATCCATTACAGTGATGATTCAGTAATAGTTCATATTTATTTAACATTCATATGTGCCATTTAATCTTCAAAGCAACCTTAGCCCCATTTTGAGATAAGGAGGATTTACTTATTTGTTTTCCCCAGGAGATCATAAAATCCCTGAGTTTGGAAGCCCAGAGAGGTTAATTATGTCCAGGACCATCGGTTTATTCAAGCTAGGGTTCCAGACAAGGCTTGTGTGACTTCAGAACACCCCTCTTTCTTACAATGACCTACTGCAGGAAGAAAGAAATGAGCCAAAGGGCTTGGACGATTCACACTAGAAAGAAGGGCTTCAAAGAAATGGAGAAACTTTCAAAGTGGTGTGATCGCAGGAACCCCTCTAGGAAGCTCTTGGGTGCTAAGGGAGATGTTTCTGGGCTCTGCCAGCAACATACTGGGAAGAAGCAGGTGTGTGGCCCTCCTAGGCCATTGTTGTGGTTGGTCCTGCCTGCAGGGTCACAGCCAGTCACAGCTGCAGCCTGTGGGCAGTGAGAGTCTGGGATGATACTTTCCTTGTCTTGCCACCTCAGTGGCAGTTGTGCTGATTGGCAAGTTGTTCTTTTAAACCAGTGGTTCTCGAATTTGAGTGTGCATCAGAATTGCCTGAAGGGCTTCTTATAGCACAGATTGCTGGACTCCAACCTCAGATTTTCTATTCAGTAGGTGTGATGGTTAAGGTTGCGTGTCAACTTGGCTGGCCCATGATTCTCAGTGGTTTGACAGTTATGTAATGTAGTTCGGCAGTTATATAATAATGCAGTTGGCAGTTATGTAATGATGTAGTCTTTCTCCATGACATGATCTCATGTGATCAGACAATCAGTTGTAAGAGGAGTTTCATCGGGGTTGTGGTCTGCATCCAATACATATATGGAAGTTCTGGCAAAGCTCGCTTGCTTGCTCTGGATACTGTATCTGGCTCATCATCATCTGACCTCTGGTTATTGGGACTTGAGCCAGCTGCCTGCCATATTGCCTGCTGACCTGGGATTTGTCAGCCTCCACAGTCTGTAATCCAGCAGCCTGCCATCTGACCTGCCAATCTTGGATTCATCAACCCCTGCAGCTGCATGAGTCAGGAGAAGCCTCCAGCCTGACACCTGACCCACAGACTTGGGACTTGCTAGCCTCTACAACAGCATAAGCTATTTTCTTGAGATAAATTATTCTCTCTCTCTCTCTCTCTATATGCATATATTTTATATATACACTTAACTGGTTTTGTTTCTCTAGAGAACCCAGCCTAAGACATTTGGTACCAAGAGTTGTTCTAGAGAAGAAAAATCATAAGGATGAGTTTTCTAAGTTGGTTCTCAAGTCTGACTAGTCTTAAAGGCACTGATGACTCTATCCCCAGTAGTAAAGAAGGTGCTGCTAATCCATGCCATGAGGTGGCAATATTAATATGTAAAATATCACCATAATTGATCAAGTATTGGTGAGAAGTGAGGCTCTGGCTGATCACATGTTTGATACTTTTCTACAAGTTTGTCAGAATGAGCAGTATAGGGAAGCTGGTTGGTTTATCCTATTTTCACTAGACAAAGTGGTGAAAGAGATGAGCTCAGGGCTACTGAGTCACAGCTCAAGTACTGCATAAAAGACCTCAAAGTTGCCACTTGTGCCTTGAAAGAAAGCCTTATTTCTTGTAGTAACAGAGCTGATGTTGCAGAAAACCAAACCCAGATTCTTATTTTAAAGGTAGCTGAATTACAACGACTATTGAATTCCCAACCTCGAATGGTGTCTGACGTTACAGTGAGGGCATCGATTGGGAAGAAATGGATCCTGAATCTTGGGATGGGGACATATGAGCAGATAATTAGGATGCTGGGGACACTGAGCCCCTAAATTCCATTGAATCACTCCTGCTAACAGAAGCAGCTCTCTTACTCCCATCTGAAGAGATCACTCCATCTTTGTGTGCTAAGCCACCCTTCCCAGTAAAACCATTATCCCTTCCATCCTCATCTGATGAGATTAACCCAGCCTGAAGAGTCTTTGTCTGAGATATCACCTGGGACATTGCCTGGGGCATCACCTGAGGTAGATGCTTTACAAGACATTGCTGAATGTTCCCAGGACCCACACCCGCCACCCAGTTTTGCTTCTAGACCTATAACTGGACTTAAGTCCCAGCAAACCCCAAAAGGTAAAGTACAAATTGTGGTCCAGGAGAAGATATGCTATGCTCCAAAAGAACTGTTTGATTTTTCTAATATGTACAAACAGAAATCCAGGGAATATGTGTGGGAATGGCTATTAAGGGTGTGGGATAATGGTGCAAGGAACATAAAGTTGGATCAGTTTGAGTTTATTGATATGTGCCCACTGAGCGCAGATTCTTTATTCATTATGTCAGCTTGAGAGGTTAGGAAAGGATCTAATAGTTTAGTTGGTTGGGTTGCTGAAGCATGAATTACCTGGCGGTCGACGCTAAATCAAGTTGAAGTACCGGAAATGCCTTGATATACTGTAGAAGAAAGTATCCAAAGCCTTAGGAAAATTAGCATGTTAGAGATTATTTATCAGGTTAGACTAACAGGCCCACACATGGACTGCCCAGAGGAAGTGGTATATATGAGATCAGCCTCGAGCAAGACCTGAAGGCACAGATAAGTTGCATGAGGAAATGGCATAAGTAACTATGGTCTCCATTCCTTTCACACTGCTGCCCTCTCCTAGTCTGCACCTATGGCCTCATGATGAGTTCCTTATGATCAGTTGGCTGAGGAAAAGAAAACTTATGCCTGGTTTACAGATGCTTCTGTACTATATGCAGGCACCACTTGAACAAGAACAGTGGCAGCACTGCAGCCCCTTTCTGGGACCTCCCTGAAGGACAGTGGTGAAGGGTAATCCTCTCAATGGGCAGAACTCTGAGCAGTGCACCTGGTTGTTCACTGAGCTTGGAAGGAGAAACGGCCAGATGTGCAATTGTATACTGATTCATGGGCTGTCGCCAATGGTTTGGCTGGATGGTCAGGGACTTGGAAGGGACATGAATAGAAAATTGGTGTCAAGGAAGTATGGGGAAGAGAAACGTGGCTAGGCCTCTCTGAATAGGCCAAAGAAATGAAGAAATTTGCATCTTATGTGGCTGCCCATCAAAGGGTGACCTCGGCAGAAGGATTTTAACAATCAAGTGGATAAGATGACACGTTCTGTGGAAACCAGTCATCCTCTTTCCCCAGCCACTACCAACATCGTGCAATGGGCTCATGAACAAAGTGGCCATGGTGGCAGGGATGGAAGTTATGCATGGGCTCAGCAACACAGACTTCCACTCACCAAGGCCAAATTGGCTATAGCCACTAATGAATGCCCAATCTGCTAGCAGCAGAGACCAACACTGAATTCCCGATATGGCACCGTTCATTGTGCCAGGTTGGCTACGTTGGACCGCCTCCACCATTGAAAGGGCAGCATTTTGTTCTTACTGGGATAGACACTTACTCTGGATATGGATTTATCTTTCCTTTACATAATGACTCTGTCAAAAGTACCATCCATGGACTCACAGAGTGTCTGTCTTATTCACACCATCATGGTATCTCACACAGCATCACATTGGATCAAGGGACTCACTTCACGGCAAATGAAGTAATGGCAATGCACCCATATTCATGAAATCATTGGTCTTACCATGTTCACCACCATCCTGAAGCAGTTGGCTTGACACAACAATTGAATGGTCTTCTAAAGACACAATTATAGCACCAGCTAGGTGGCAACACTTTGCAGGGTTGGGGCTATGTTCTCTACCCAACCCAGTGCTGTCGAGTAGGAGGCGGTATATGCCCTAAACCAGTGTCCAATATATGGTGCTGTTTCTCCCATAGCCAGGATTCACAGTTCCAGAAATCAAGGGGTGGAGATGGGAGTAGCAACATTCATTATTATCTGTAGTGACCCACTCATAAAATTTTTGCTTCCTGTCCCTGCAACCTATGCTCTGCAGGTCTAGAGGGCTTAGTGCCAAAGGGAGGAATGCTCCCACTTGGAGACACAGCATGGACTCCTTTGAACTGAAAGTTAAGAATGCCTTCTGGCCACTTTGGGCTCCTCATCTCTCTGGATCAACAGGCAAAGAGAGTAGTTACCATATTGGCTGCTGTAATTGACCTTGACTACCAAGGGGAAATCAGATTGATGTTGAATAATGGAGGTAAAAAAGAGTATGTCTGGAATACAGGAGCTCTCTTAGGGCATCTCTTAGTACTACCATGGCCTGTGATTAAAATCAGTGGAAAATACAACAACCCAATTCAGACAGAACTACTAGTGGCCCAGGCCTTCAGGAATGAAGGTTTGCGTTGTCCCAGCAGGCAAAGAACCACTACCAGGTGAGGTGCTTGCTGAGGGTAAAGGGAATATGGAATAGGTAGTGGAAGAAGGTATTTTTAAATACCAGTTATGACTACATGACCAGCTGCAGAAATGAGGACTGTAATTGTTATGAGTATTTCTTTGTTGCACATGTGCGTCAAATTTTTTCATTTTTTTCACTTATAAAATATAAGATGTAAATGGGGCTAGTGTGTTTTCAGTTGTATGCATGTTAGTTGCATCATGTTAGGTGCAAGTACAACTTTGTAATTGTCTTTATTTAGAGATTGTGCATGGTTCGAGGAGATATGTACAGGTGCCAAGCTGACGAGGGGTGGACTGTGGTGGTTAAGGTGGGTGGACTGTGGTGGTTAAGGTTGTGTGTCAACTTGGCCAAGCCATGATTCTCAGTGGTTTGGCAGTTATGTAATGATGTAGTTTGGTAGTTATGTATGTAATTTGACAATTATGTGGTGATGTAGTCATCCTCCGTGATGTGATTTAAGGGAATGTGTTTTAAGGGAAATTTGCTCGGGGATGTGGCCTGCCTCCAGTATATAAATGGACTTTCTGGCAAAGCTTCCTTGCTTGCTCTGGATCCTGCATCTAGCTCATCATCATCTGACCTCTGGTTCTTGGAACTTGAGCCAGCTGCCTGCCATATTGCCTGCTGATCTTGGGATTCATTAGCCTCCACAGCCTGTGAGCCAGCAGCCTGCCATCTGACCTGCTGATCTTGAGTTTGTCAGCCCCTGTAGCTACATGATTCAGGAGACGCTGCTATCCTGATGCCTAACCCATGGACTTGGGACTTGCCAGCCTCTACAACCACATGAGCCATTTCCATGAGATAAATCCCTGTATATATATATGGGTTTTTGGGTATATATATATATATATTGCAGACCTGAGAATCTGCAATTCTATTCCATTTCCTAGGTGATGCTGATGTTGCTGATCCAGAGGCCATGCTTTGAGAACCACAGCTCTAAACCATCCCCTCTCTGGTGGTAACAGATCTGCAGACTCATAGAATGTCAGAGCTGCAATGGGGTCTTAGCAGCCAGTCTCAGGCCAGGCATTGCACAGGTGAGGAAATGGAGACTCCAGGGTCATAGATTTGATGGCAGAGCGTGCTGAGATCACCTGACTCCCAGCCCAGAGGGGTGTTCTCCCACCGTGTTGACTCCAAATATAGACAGATCTTCCCTGGCTCACCCTCAAATTCCTATCCTTCCCCCTATGGACAAATTAATTCATCAAACATTTGCTGGGTATTTACCTTGTGCCCATCAGTTTTCTAGGTGCTGGGGATGCAAAGTCAAATAAACAGGCATGTGCCCTGCCCTCAAGAAGCTTATGATCTCATAGGGAAGACAAACGAGTAAATCAATGATGACAGTTCAATGTCATAATGCTACAAGGAGGATGTATGCAGGGTCCTGTGTAAGCACAAAGGAGGGACCTCTGTCTCAAACTGGAGGGCGGTCAGAGGACTTCCTGGAGGTGGTGGTGCAGTGTGGTTTCTGTGAAGCAGGAAGGCTCATTTGAGGGTCTGTAAGAAATTACCAGCTGGGTTAGAGGATAGGTGGGAGATGAGGCTGGCGTAGGCACAGTCCAGGCCATGAAGGTCCTTTTGGGTTAATTCAAGGGATTTGAACCTTCTCCTGAAATCTATGAGGAGTTGGTGAAGGATTTTAAGCATGGGAGTGATTTGATCAAATATTCATTTGATCAGATATTCACCCTGGTAGCAGCGTGGAGGATGGATTGTATGGGGATGAAGGGAGAGGCAGGGAAGCCAGTTAGGAGGCTACAGCACTAGTCTTGGAAGGAAGCGATGAGGCCTGAACCAAGGCAGTGGCAGTGAGGATGGGAAAGAGAGACAGATAAGTACTATTTAGGAAACAGAACCAGCTGCACTTGGGAACCAACTCAACATGACGGTGGAGGAGAGGGAGGGTTCTGGGGTGCACTCAGGCTTGGGAGGTGAGGCAGCCTCTGTGTGCATGTCCTGCAAACTTCCATCCTTCCCTTCCTCCTGCTGTCTCTGTTCCTGCCCACTGTATTCATCTGGGTTCTAGGCCCTTTCCTCTGATGGGAATGTCCTCTCTTTCTTTGCCAGGCAACTCCTACTCATCTTTCTAGATGCAGTTCAAATGTCACCTCCTTCAGGCTCTCCTTGATTCCCCAGGGAGAGTACCACTCATTCCTCTATGTTTCCACCCTCCATCAGAGCACTTACTCATTTGTACCTTTATATACCTCTTTCAACATCTACTTCCCTATTGGGATAAGAGCAATATGAGGACAGGGCTATCTACCTCTGGATCCCTGATGTCTAACATGTGGCCTGATGCATAGCAGAAACTCGACAGTTTATGAATGAATCAGAGAATAAAGTAGCCCCACTTGCTTGTGTTCCACTGAGTGGATTGGCCTCCTGAGACTGACTCCTCCTTGAGTCAGACTGTAAGCTCCAGGAGGGCAGAAGCTGTATCCTTAGGCCTTAGAACAGCGACTGGTGCATGATATTTGTTGAATGAGTGAATGAACTATAAACAGACTATCGATGGGACAACTGACTTTGGCAGATCAGATCATCAAGGGATTCTTCTGCCGCAAAACATTCACAGCCTGAATAAAACACACCTTCTGATGCATTGCTGGGTTCACTTAAATGAGAGGAAATCTATTTTACCTCCAATAAAAAGGAACAAATCCCAAGGTGAAATCACAGCTGGCAGGAGTGAGCAGTAACAGGGGAGGAATAGTGTTGCTTCGGGTGATGCCAGTCACCGGGAAACTGAATCTTGGGCTAACAGCAAAAAGGAAGAACATTCTCAGAGTCTCTAAAATTAAGCCAGGCCCTGGAAATGGTATAATGGGGTCACAGGATGGTAGATTTAAATCAAACCAGATTTAAATCCTGTCCAGAGGAACGCATTCTTAACCTAGGTCTTCAGGGTTCCCACAGAATAAGATCAAGTAAATATGGATTTTCTCAAAAAAAAAAAAAAAAAATCGTAACCAAGCAAGCAACCATAAGTGAGAGTTGACAAAGAAAATAAACAGATTTAGGCCCCCGCAAGGACTTCGGATACAGGAATTGATAGACATAGAACACTTATATATGAAATGCTTTTTCAAAATAAAGCATGGAATCACAAAGATGAGCAAGTAATAGAACACCCTCAGAAACCACCAGGCATATGTGAAAAAGAACCAAATGGAGTTTCTAGAAGTGAAAAAGTTAAATGCTGAAATTTATGACTGAGTTTGATCTCTCTTTTGGACATAATGTCTGAACCCAGACATAACGTCTGGTTATCCCTGTTGGGTTCAGCTTCTGGAGTAGACCTCTTCTTCCCAACCTAATCCTTGAGGACCTCATGTTGTCATTTGGTCCAAAAAAATCCTTGTACCTGAGTCTGTTCGTATGGTGACTAGGGGGACAGTAAGGATCAAGGGGCTGTCTACACCAATCTTGACACCAAAAGAAATGATCGTTAGAACAAACAAAAAAGCTTCATTTCTATGGAGACACAATTCCTGTTGCTTGTACAACTCCCAGGAAAGACACACTGACATGGACGAGCATATATCAGGTAAGCAGACAGCAAAATAAAGACAGCAAACCAATGTTGTAACTAGACAGGAATAATGCCAGCCAGCCAGTGGCCTGCAGATAAAATCGGGGAAAGCAAATGTGACTAAGTTCACTATTGGTCTCCTGACAATGAGAAAATATCTACACGAAAATTGGAATTTTGATTGTTTATATCCTAAATATCCAGTCAGTTGTTCCCTGCACTTTGGATGGGCTCGTTCAGAATGTGGCTTGCAAGGACTTTTGTACTTTGGAGGGAAGAAGTAGAAGGGCTGAGACCCCTGAGACCATACAATGATCCAGCTCAGGCCCGGTCAGATCTGGAGAGGACATATGCCCTGATGTGGGGTATCCCTGGATCTGGGAGCCACGCTGCCATGTCCAAAGTCCTCCTCCCTAAATTGATAGACATATTCTTCTGGAAAATGGGCCTTGCTCAGCCCCTTCTCCCCATCTCAGACCCTGGGAGGTCTCCCCCTGCACTCTCTCCCACACCCTTAGGAGTAGGGGTTGACAAGAAAGAGACATGGGGAACAGCACACGTGTCAGGTCAAACCATGGTGTGTCCTTGGAGACCTTGTCCCACAGGCCTGCACCATCTGCTTCTGTCTCCATATGCTCATCTGAACAGCCCTCTTCCCTGGGGCAGCTTCTAGGCCTTCTGCCACCCTGGACTCAGCACACAGCACCCCCAGCCCCACAGTCCAGGCGACCCGAGCAAGCATCTCTTGGAAAAGGATGCAGTATCTCAACCATAAAGTGGAGCAACAGCCATGACCAACTTTGGTTGGTGCCAATATGGGCCTGTGCTGCAGAAGGGTGAGCTGGATGCTGGGGGAAGTGGCAAGGGCTCCATCAAGTCTACAAAGCAGAAGCAGGTTGTGGCCAGGGTCAGAACCAAATGGCACTTCCAAAGGGGTGGTGAATTGAGGTCACAGTCCATGGAGGTGATGGGGAGCTAGGACGCAGAAGCTGGGGTTTGTGGCCAGCTCAGACAAATTCTTGTGGTCAGAGTATTTATTGTTGACACAGAGCCTCCTCTGAAGGTCCCATCTGGCCTCTGCTAGCACACCTCTGACTCTGTCTCCTGTAGCTCCAGCTGGGATGGTGGTGGGAAAAAAAAAGTTGCCATCGAGTCAGTTCCAACTCATGGTGACCCCATATGTGTCAGCATAGAACTGTGCTCCACAGGGTTTTCAAGATCTGATTTTTTTTTTGGAGTAGACTGCCAGGCCTTTCTTCTGACGTGCCTCGGAGTGGACTTGAACCTCCAACCTTTCAGTAAGTAGCTGAGCATGTTAACTGTTTGTACTACCCAAAGACTTTGGGGTGGTGATAGATTTAGCGACAGGCAGGAGGTAGAAGTGGAGATGAGAGTTTTGGCCCCAGGTCAGGGCAGATAAAGGTGCTAGTGGTATGTCCCGCTTAACCTTACATACGGCCAGCAGGTGTCCCCACGCATCACACTACTCTGCTATCCACTGCCTGTAGGGTAAACCCAGCCAGCTCCAAGTGCCCTTTGCAAATGTTATCTAGTACTATGCCTCTTGACCCTTTGTTGCTCTAGTGCTGCCCTCCCTGTCTTGAGTGTTCTCCCTTCCCCTCCTCACCCATCCCCAACTGTTATAGATTGAATCGTATCCCCCCCACAGAACCCCTGTACCTGTGAATGTGAGCTTGTTTAGAAACAAGGTCTTTAAAGATGTTATCAGTTAGGTTAACATGAGGTCATACTGGAGTAGGGTGGGTCCTAATCCTATACGAGTGGCGCCCTTATAAAAGAGGAGCAGAGACCCAGGGAGACACAAGGGGAAGAGGCCCATATGAAGACAGGCAGAGACTGAGTGACTGCTCTACAAGCTAAGGAAAGCCAGGAATTGCCAGCAGTCACCAGAAGCTAGGAGAGAGGCATGGAGCATATTCTCTCTCAGAGCTCTCAGGAGCCAACAGACACCCTAATTTTGGATTTCTGGCCTCCAGAACTGTGAGGCACGGCATTTCTGTTCCTATAAGTCACCTGGTTTGTGGTACTTTGTTCCAGCAACCCTAAGAGACTAATATGCCATCTTTTAAGGACCAGGAGAAGTTTCCCCCTTCCATTACACTTTATCTGAACTACACGTGAATCTTTTTTGTCTCAGAGTCTCAGACTCTTGTGTGGGGTCTTGAAGGCTCATACAGGGTGGCAGGCCTGGCCTCCTTGGAGCCTCAGCAGCCCTACTGCCTCTGCTGTACCTTCTGGGGAATTCAGTCGGCACAGGCTTTGGGGTCAGACAGACAGGAGCTTATGGCCTTGCTCTCCCACTACCCAGCTTAGAGACCTCAGGCAATCACAAGCTTCCTGAACCTCAGCTTTCTCATCTGAAAAATGGGACAGCAATAACCTACCTTGCAGGATTGTCATGAAAGTCATGCCTTACAAATTTTAAGGCAGCAGAGACAGCTTCATTCTTCTTCTGCGTGAATTAATTTGGGTCATGGTTGGGCTGTCCACTGTAAGTTTCCCTGTAGCTTGCACCCATATGTCCTGGTCACCCCCTCGGGCACCCCAGAGTACCTCTGTTCTCCGCCAACATGACAGCTCTTCTCCAAGCTCCCGAGGTGCAGCCTGGCCCCTCCCCTCATTCTGGCTTGCACTGTCGCTGTTGTTTCACTCTCTCCTTCTCCTCTTCCCTGGCAAACCCTAAGCTCGGTACAAGGTGGTTTCATGCAAACAATATGGGCTTTGGGGTCAGAGGGCCCTGGGTTGCACACTTGCTTCTCTCTGTAGTTGTTTGACTCTGGGCCAGTGATTCACATCTCTAAGCCTGAGATCCCTCAGCTGCAAAACCAAGAATGATGTCTCCTTATAGGGAGCGCTGGTGGCACAGTGATTAAGAGCTATGGCTGCTAACCAGAACGTCAGCAGTTCAAATCCACCAGCCACTCCTCGGAAACCCTATGGGGCAGTTCTACTCTGTCCTATAGGGTCACTATGAGTTGAAATCGACTCAGTGGCAATGGGTTTATAGGGAATGGCTCATGTGTATCACCAAGCCCATATCACAGCATGTACTGTGGTTATTTGATTAATGTCTTTCTACCCACCAGATCATAAGCTCCATGAGAACAGGGTCTGGTACAGGACTAAGCACGTAGTTGTTGTTAGTGGCTGTTGAGTTGGTTAGAGCCTGGTCCTGCTCCATCTTCATGATCATTGGTAATCAAACAATGTTCTGTGATCCATAGGGGTTTTGCTGGCTAATTTTTGGAAGTAAATTGCCAGGCCTTTCTTCCTAGTTTGTCTTAGTCTAGAAGCTCCACTGAAACCTGTCCTCCATGGGTGACCCTGCTGGCATTTGAAATATCAGTGGCATAGCTTCCAACATCAAAGCAACATGTGAGCCACCATAGTATGACAAACTGAAAAGTTAGTGGTGGTGGGTAGTTGTCATGGATTGAATTATGTCCCCCCAAAAATGTGTGTATCAACTTGGTTGGGCCATGATTCCCAGTATTGTGTGGTTGTCCTCCATTTCTGCGATTGCAATTTCATGTTGAGAGGATTAGGGTGGGATTGCAACACCACCCTTACTCAGGTCACCTCCCTGATCTAATGTAAAGGGAGTTTCCCTAGAGTGTGGCCTACACCACCTTTTATCTCTCAAGAGATAAAAGGAAAGGGAAGTAAGCAGAGAGTTGGGGACCTCATACCACCAAGAAAGCAGCATCAGGAGCAGAGTGCATCCTTTGGACCCGGGGTCCCTGTGCCTGAGAAGCTCCTCAACCATGGGAAGACTGAGGACAAGTACCTTCTTCTAGAGACGACAGAGAAAGAAAGCCTTCTCTTGGAGCTGATGCCTTGAATTTGGACTTGTAGCTTACTAGGCTGTGAGAAAATAAATTTCTCTTTGTTAAAGCCATCCACTTGTGGCATTTCTGTTATGGCAGCACTAGATGACTATGACAGTGGTGGAGGTACATAGTAGGTCCCTCACACATCTCATGTCATCATCTTGAAGATCAAATATGTTACTTATATGACTTCAGCACTTTTGCCATACCAGACACACTGTGGGCCACTCAAATAATACTTCTGGCGTGGTGGACTAAATTTAGTCATCATTTCTAAGGCAGATTTCTCCTGGAGCTTGTAGCAGGACTAAATTCCTGGGTACCCAAGACACTTAACTACTACCTCTAACCTCATCTCAGGCACTTAAAATCCTGCTCCAGGCCTGGGGCCAATTTAATGTTTTCACCGAGTTGTGGAAAACACAGAAGAATCCTTTTCCATTTTACAAGCTTCCAGCCCCAGGCTCAGCACTTCTGGGTTTGGTTTGATTTTGCCCGATAGATTCTGCTGAGCCTTGATCATTTCCCCCAAAGTATTTCTTTTGCCTTGGAAGGTGGAAGGGGAGCTGTGCTCTGCATTCCATCTTGGCTGACCTGACCTGAGGCCGTGCTGGAAAGGAGGGGTACAGTCTGCTCCTGTGGTCCTCAGAGGGCCTGCCCTCCTCACCTGCCTGGAAGGAACTGGAGCCCAAGGCCTCTTTGGCCTCTATCTTTAGTCTCTGGTTCACTGAGCCTTTGCCTCCCTCTGTCTGACCCCACTGGCTTTGAGTGAGACAACCCTCTGTGAGCTCCATAACATCCATGGGGCCCCACTACAGCCCGGCCCCACTGCATGCCACGGCCCCATTCCCCCCCCTCCTCTCCCACTGCATGCCACGGCCCCTTTACCCCCTCCCCTCCCACCAT
Source organism: Elephas maximus indicus (assembly GCF_024166365.1). Classification (NCBI taxonomy): domain Eukaryota; kingdom Metazoa; phylum Chordata; class Mammalia; order Proboscidea; family Elephantidae; genus Elephas; species Elephas maximus. The sequence goes on along the minus strand of NC_064821.1, from coordinate 169,071,180 downwards.
ATGCCACGGACCCTTTACCCCCCTCCTCTCCTACTACATGCCATGGCCCCTTTACCCCCCTCCCCTCCCACTATATGCCACGGCACCTTTACCCCCCTCCTCTCCCACTGCATGCCACACGCCCCATCCCCCCCTCCTCTCCCACTGCATGCCAAGGCCCCTTTACCCTCCCATCCTCTCCCACTATATGCCACGGCCCCATTCCCCCCCACCCCCACTATATGCCATGACCCCATCCCCCCCCACTGCTGTATGCCACAGACCTGTTATCCCTTCCCCCCCCCCACTGCACGCTATGGCCCCATTACCACCCCCTCACTGCATGCCACACGCCCTTTACCCCTCCCCCCTCCTCTCCTACCCCGTGAGGTGGTGACACCAGGGGCTTTGTCTGTCTGGGCCACCTCTGTTTCCCCAATGCCTAGCATGGTGCCTGCCACATAGACGGACGCGTTACATATTTTATGACCAAATGAATGATTATCTGATTCTCTTTCCATCTTTCTCAGGGCCCCATGTCCAAGCTGCTGAAGCCATCCCTGCCTGAGGTAAGATCTGCTAGAATCAGGAAGGATAGTTTTGAGGTGATCAGGGGCCATCGTTAGGTCCCCTGGTGGTGCCAACGGCTTGCTCTCAGCTGCTAACCTAAAGGTTGGCAATTGAACCTACCCAGCATCACTGCAGAAGGCCTGGTGATCTGTTTCCATAAAACTCTAGAGCAGTTCTACTCTGTAACACATGGGTTGCCAGCAGTCAGAACTGACTCGATAGCAATGGGTTTGGGTTTGGTTTAGAGGAAGGCCTTAGGGCTGCTGGCTCTGTGTGTGTGTGTGTGTATGTGTGTGTAAATCAGCATTTCCCACATATACCAGGCCCCAAAATGGAAACATGACTTTCTCCTCACCCCTTCAGGGGAGCTTTCACATTCACCATCACACATGCATGCACGCCAGGCCAGAGCTGGGAAACCCCTTAGAAACCATCTCTTCCATACATCTGGAAGTACTTATGGGTAAGACCTGCTTTAACGTACTCCACGGGAATCAAGATAGGCAAAATGAGGATCACCGTTGAGCCAAGTAGACAGTGTGTGGTGTTTCATTTACCATTCCCTCTACTTCTGTATATGCTTGACATTTCCATAATAAAAGGTTAGGAATGCAAAGTCAAAAAAAGGAGAGCCAGCTACTCCAACCTCCTCACTTTCAGAGACAGCTGAGGCTACTCCTCATTTTGCACAAATGGCAAAGGACCCTGCAAAGTCCCTTGTCATTTCTTTAACTTTTCATTTGTGTGACGTTCCTCTTGTCAACTAGATTCTGAGCTCCTTGAAGGCAGGGCTGTGTCTTATGGTACTTTACCCCTACATCTGTAGAGCTTAAAGTTGTCCCTGCGTGGTGTAAAGGGTTAATGTGTTCAGCTGCTAACCGAAAGGTTGGGGGTTTGAGTCTACCCATATGTGCCTCGGAAGAAAGGCCTGGTGACCCACTTCTGAAAAATCCCTGTGGAGCACACTTCTACTCTGATGCACACAGTGTCTCCATGAGATTGAATCAACTAGATGGCAACTAGTTTTTGTAAAGCTGAAAGCAGATCTGGGCATACTGTAGAGTGCCTAGTAAACACTTGGTGATGGAAGCTGTCCCGTCCTTTCCCCTGGACCAAAGCCTTCTTTCATAACACCCATGGCCTTGGCATTTGACTCTGTCTTAGTTACCTAGTGCTGCTATAACAGAAACACCACAGGTGGATGGCTTTAACAGACAGAAGTTTACTTTCTCACAGTGTAGGAGGCTAGAAGTCTGAATTCAGGGTGCTGGCTCTAGGGGAAGGCTTTCTCTCTCTGTCAGCTGTGGAGGAAGGTCCTGGTCTCTTATGAGCGTCTGCTCCTGGGCGATCTTCGTGTGGCTTGGAATCTCTCTTCCCCCATCTTCGCTTTGCTAGCTTGTTTAATCTCTTTTATATCGCAAAAGAGATTGACTCAAGATACACCCTACACTAATTCTGCTTCATTAACATAACAAAGACAGCCCATTCCCAAATGGGATTATAAGCACAGGCATAGAGATTAGGATTTACAACACATATTTTGGGGGGACACAATTCAACCCATAATGGACTTCTTCTCCACCCTTCCCCAACCAGCTCCTCCCTGGCTCTGCCAAGGGTCCAGGGTGATGCTATAGTCAGGGACTCCATTTCCTTGGCAATTGGAGTCTTCCTTCAGCACTGGCAGTATGCTGTCCTGGTTGGTCAATATTTAATTTAATTTAAATTCTAATGCAGGCAGGAGGGAGGCAGGTGGACTTGGGGGTTGCTGCAGAGGCCCATCTCCAAGGTGCCCGGAACCCTGATGTGACTGCACATCCTATGTTGGAATGAAGCCTTTTCCTTTCGAACCCTCCTTTTATAACACTTCTCCCCTCTGCACTTCAAGTAACCTTCGGTGTTCTGGGCCTGACATCATTGCATTGTGCAGGGAACACTCTGGGTCACTCACACAGCTCAGGGTGGCTCTGTGGCAAACCACCTGCAGCCTCTGTGGGAACTGTGGCTCCAAGTGAAGCTGATGGGATGGGGGGTGCTCTACTCCACAGCTGGCGGAGAATATGAGTAATAAGAATAGATGAATGCTTACTATGTGCCAGGCACTGTGCTAAGAGTTTTGTAAGTCTTTGTTTATTTGATTCTCCCAGCAACCCCAGGAGGTGGGTTCTACGATTATCCCCATTTTGCAGATTAGGAAACTAAGGCTCGGAGAGGTTAAGTAATAATGCCCAAATCACACAGCTAGTGAACAGCAGAGCTGAAATGTGAACCCAGGCATCCTGCATCCAGAGCCTATGCTCTTGACCGTGACCCTTCACTGCAGAAAGAATGACGTGGCCAGGACAGACAGCACAAGCAATGCCAGGCTCTGGGAAGGCTCTTCCACCTTCCACCTGCCTGCCTTCGCCACCCTGCCCCTCGCCCACCTCAAGGGCCTGTGTACAGGGCTGACGGGGCAGGTTAGGTGTGGAGAGACCATCCCAGCCTGCCGCAGGTTCACGGGTGTATCAAATGAAGGGCAGAGGGCTTCTTGGCCACAAAGCTGAACCGAGTGGCATGGAGAAAAGGGCACCTAAGCTGACAGACAAGCCTTATTTATTTGATTTCTTTTCATCAAAGGACCTCTTTAAAATGACTCAATTGACTATTAATCTTCATGGAACATCAGCCCCAACAAGGAGAGAAAAAAAAAAAAAAAAAAAGAGCAAGAAAATCTGCAAGAAAAAAATGCATATATTTCAGCCCCAGTCTGCTGGAGAGGGGGTGCTCGAGGACACTGTGGGGAGGAAGCCTTCCACGGCCTACCAGACCCACAACCAGAACCTCAGTGGGTACCTAGCGCCAGGCCAGTTCCCTGTTCCTTTTCCTGACCCTGCCAGTATTCCCATCCCCCACCCCTGGTCTGCCTTGTCTCCCCAGTTGGTGGGTCCCCACTGAGCCCCTGTCACAATCAGACTAACACACACCCTGTGCATCTTATTGGGCCTCCTGTGTTGATGGTATGAAAATTAATCTTAGAAATATTACCGAGTCCAAAAGGAAATCTCTAAAAAAGAGGCGTAAATCAACCCCCTTTTAAGAGCTTGGCTCAGCCAAGGCCTGAAACTTTAGGGGGCAACCAACTTGACTTGAGAGAAAAATTGGAACTGGGAAGGTTGGTGATGTGGAGGGCTCAACTTTACTGTTTGCTTGGCTCGGGTGAAAGGCCTGAAGAGAACTGCCCTGATGCTGCAGTAGAAAAAGCAACTGGCTTGGGGGGGGAGGGGGGGAAGTAATTACAGAATGTGTTTATGTTTTCATAAACTTAGAGGTCTGGGAGCAAGGTTTTCTGGAGAGGCTGCTGGGTCATTTCCTATTGGCAGGAAGAGGATAAGAGGTCAGGAAGAGCAGAGATTGGAATAGGAGGTTGGCAAGGGCTTTGTAGTTTCCATCAGGCAGAATCCTAAATTCTCAGTCTGGCCTTCCTCCAATGTCCTTCTATCAAGCGTCAAACTGATTCCTCCTGTTGTGGCCTCTGCTCTGTGGAGCACATCTGTTCCCACATGGATTCTCAGCTATGGGTATGCACACCTGCCTCCTGTGGACTCCAGCTCCAGTGGGAACATCTGTCTCCACAAGGACAGGGTCACTGGTTGGGGGGCACATCTGTTTCAGCATGGATCCTCCACTCCACTTCCATTGGAAGGTGTTTCCGCTGACACGGAAGCTCTGCTCTTGTGGATACTTCTGCCCATGGCTCTTACTGCCCAGCTCTCTTGTTTTCCTCTGAACTTCTGCACATGTCTTTTATGGATGCTGGAAGTAGTTTTTCTGCTCTTCTTTTCCATTTCCAAGCAGGGTATAGTGGGGAAACTATGGTCTTTGGGCCCAGAACAATCTTGATTCAACTCCTGGGCCCTTCACTTGATTGACTTGGGTAACATTTCTATCTTTCATGTTCTCATCTGTAAAATGGGAATATTCTTATTTACTCACCTCCCATGCTTGTGAGAAAATGAAAGAAGGGACACACAATTCTAGTAATGGAAGGCTAAGCAATGTGTATAAGCCCTTCTGTTGAGGACAACTGAAGAAGCTGGAAGAAATATAACAAACTTTTTCTTAAAATTATCAAAGAGGTAGCAAAGTAATGAGAAATTACAGGGCCATAATCTCTGAGGAAGTGAGAACTCAGAGAGGTGGGCCCTGTATTCAATACCAGCTTTGCCTTTGAAAAAAATAACAGTCTGGAAATCAAAGTGATAAAAATGAGCTGTGGTTTTGGCAGACCGCCTCTTCCCCACAAGTTGTATGTCTTAGTCATCTAGTGCTGCTATAACAAAAACCAGAAGTGGAGGGCTTTAACAAAGAGAAGTTTATTCTCTCACAGTCTAGTAGGCTAGAAGTACAAATTCAGGGTGCCAGCTCTAGGGGAAGGCTTCCTGGTCCACAGGCTCATTCCTCTGGGCCATGATGATGTATAAATGCAAAGGCTTCCTGTTGGAGGCATTTCTCCAGTCGAATTCCAAAATATGGAATTGACACTGCTCTCTAATCAATGCCGGGTTAAGGCAACTGTTGACTAAGGTGGCTATATGAATACTCCAGAGATCAAGGAAAACAGGGAACAGGTACAAGCTTTCTCAAGCCTTGCTAGTCTCTTTTGCCATATCTTCTGGTCTCAGATTATTCTGGAAATTCAGATGACCAAAGTTGGTGAGTGGGAGTGGCTGTAAATTGCCATCAAAGAGCTCAAGAAATCCACCAGCCCCAGAGAGACTGTCAGCTCTGCTAGCAGTACTTCTGCTCTGCAGCCCCTGACTGTCCAAGGACTTTGGGGCTCACAGTGGGCCTTGCTGAGACGCTTCCTGTACACTGACTTAAAGTGCCTCCATTTCCAAGCACTGGAGCAAGAGGGAAAGGGATGTCCTGAGCAACCACCCTCCACTCCCAATCGAGGCCATCTCAGGCCTGGCCTCAAGGTCACAACCAGATAGAGCTAAGGTAGAACTAGGGCCAATGGCTGTCTCCTCTTCAACAGGCCTGATGTATAAGCCAGAAGAATTAGAATTGGCTCTGGGAGAGAAACAGAGAAAAATGAAGCTTTGGAAGCTTGGCAGCAGGGCTGTGTCGAATGTGAGGGAGGCCGATGGAGGAGCTCTCTAGGGGCCTGGGTACTGGGCTGCTGTAGAAGGTTGGTGAGAGACCAGAGAGGTGGCTCAGTGCAGGGGACAAAGAAACACTGGGAGTTGTTTTGATTAGTAAGAGCCTGAGGGGGTTACAGAATCGGATACCCTGGCTTTACCCGTTCTGTTTCAAAAGCAGAAAATTATTTCTCTGGGCTTGGAAAAAAAATGTGTCATAGTTTCTCTCTCCAAATATGTATGCGTGTGTGTGTGTAAGTGTGTACACACACACATGCACTGACCTACTCATCTGAGCCAGGGTCCCCAAGGACAAGGGCTCATGTTTTAATCAAAACGATGTTGACTGAGGGTCTTTGTGTGTCAGACCCCGTGCTGAGTCCTAGGAAAGCCAACATGATCGAGACGACCTTCGGGATGTTCACCAGCTCTGGGAGACATATGCATTTTGATGTTTCCTTGCTGTGTCCAGCCTGCCTCAGGCCTTCCTTGGTTCACTGATTGGTATCTGGACCAGCCAAAATAGGTTTTCATAACCTCCTCCCGGGCGCCAAATGCAGCATTGGAAATTTCAAGTAAGAAGCCACTTCCTGCCCCAGCCATTACCCAGTATGGACAGGATATTACTAAGATCAAAGATGGATGACCTGCTCGGGCTCTTGCTTGCCCCTTCTGCCTTTGATCGAGGAGCAGGAGATAACCAAGTGTCGGCATGTAAGGGGCCTCCAGAATCTATTTGTGGCTCTGTCTTGAATAAACTGGCTGAATGGTGTGCCTCCTGTTCCTCTTTGGCTGTTATTTTCCTACTTCTGTTATGGGGCTGGGTTAGGTGCCTGGACTCGGTGATCATTTAAAGTCTCTTTCAACTATTAGTTAAAGGATGGGCTTTTATCTTTCTGGAAAATGGCAAAGCCCTCATGCTGGGACTGAATGGTTGGAAAGGAAAGACCTCCGGGTACCCCGGGACCCATGGGGAGGGCAGAGACGAAGCCATGTTGGGTCATTCATCCAGTTTGCCCAAAGGCTGCACCCAACGGTCTACACTGGACATAGGCTGAAATGTTCTGACCTTCTCTCCACAGTCCTATCCTGGCTGGGGAGACGGCAGGCATCTGAAAGCTTCTCTTCTCAGTGATAATCTACTGCCAATTAGCTGAGCCCAGGGAGGTGGAAAATGCCTCTCCCCAGCCCTGGAGCTAACAGCATGTCTGGTGTTTCTTCCAGAAATCTCTGCACAGGGCGAGGATAGGTAACCTTCCAGGACCCCAAGAAGCTGGTTTGTGGCTGTCAGCTCCAAGGCTTTAATAACAGAGAAGGCAAAGTAACATTCCACCAAGTAGCTTAAAATGAGTATAAATCTTGGCCATATCTTTTCCAGAGAGTGTCTTTTTTTTTTTTTTTTGGTGCAAAGAAAAGGGCAGGGACTCTCCCTGGGGTCCAACAAATTGGGGTCTTTGCTGTGACAGGCTATGGCAGCTGTAAAAGGAGGCAAGTTAATGACTGGGGGCTAAAATAATTGGTCTCAGTATGTCCACTCCCTCTAGCCTCTGCCTGTCACTAGCTCGAGCTGCGTGGGCCTCAGGCAGGCTGACACACACCCAGCTGTGCTGTGACACCTTCCTCGACACCACAATCACTATTCGATCTAATCCGATTTCATCTGTATGAAACTCTTGTATAAGGGGAGAGGGAGGCTGGCCAGTGTGATTTGTGGGAAGGTCCTGGTCCTACCACTCTCCTGAATTGTGGATTTCAGCAGCCATCTTCCTCTCTGTGCTTAACTATCCTCATCTGTTCAGTGGGTTTGCTTATTCCTGTATTCCGTGTATACAGGAAGGAAAGAGGATTCACCTTTATCGAATGGGGCAACCAAGGGCCAGGTCCTAGGTGAGGTGCTTTCTATACATCGTCTCCCTTGCCAGTGTTGTGGTGAGGATAGATGAATGCTTATAGTAGTCAGACTTCGCTGCATAAGACTAAGGCTTAATTATTTCTAAAAATCAATTGGCTCCATTAAGGTCTGACTGAAGTTCTATTTTAAACTTCCCCTGGGGAGATGTTACTCACTGGGACTAGGTGAGGAGCATTAACATTTTTCTTTGAGAGTTTGGGGCCTAGAGAATTTAGGCTCTGCCATTTCTTTTCCTTTTTTTCTACTTGCCTGCTTCCTCAGCCCAGCTCGGAAGTGGTTTCAAGCGACTCAGAGGCAGCACAGAATGGTAAGAACAGACAAGAACTTTCCTGGCTCTACTGCTTGCACGGTCGCTCTGGGCAAGCCAGTCTTCTCATCTGAAAATGGGACGATGCCAATTCCTGTGTCACAGGGCCGTCATTGTGAGGACTGGACGGATGATGCTGGTCCGGAGCTTGGTCCAATGCCTGCTAACTGCTCAGGAGGCAAGAGCTATTGCTGTCAGAGGAAGGGCCTGTGCAGCTGGTCCGCACCGCAGTCACTAACAAGGGAGGAAGACAATGCTCATAATCATCTCTCTGGCTCCACTGGGGGCGTTGGAGGAGCTGGTCTCACACAATGCTTTGCACTCAACTACTAACCTAAAGGTTGGCAGTTCGAGCCCACCCAGCGGGTCTGTGAAAGAAAGCCTTGGCGATCTGCTTCTATAAAGATTAAACCAAACCCACTGCCGTCAAGTCTATTCCTACTCATAGCAACCTTATAGGACAGAGTGGAAGTGCCCTCTAGGGTTTCCAAGGAGTGGCCGGTGGATTTGAACTGCCGACCTTTTGGTTAGCAGCCAAGTCTTAACCACTGTGCCACAAGGGCTCCATTGTCTGTAACCAAGCTCTTAATCACTGTGCCACCAGGGCTTCATTATCTGTAAAGACTACAGGCAAGAAACTCTAAGGAGCAGTTCTATCTGTAACACATGGGGTTGCCATGAGCCCAACTCAACTTGATGGCAATGGGCTTTTTTTTTAAGGCCCGCTAGTCAGTCCATTTCACCCCAATGCTGAGTGGCCTCTGTGTGCCATGCCCTGCACTGGGCATTTAGAGGAAATGCAGAGAAGATGGTGGGGTCCCTGGGCACCCCCCACTACCAAATGTGGCACAGTGCTGAGGGTAACAGTGTTAGGAGGCAATCAATAAAAATAAGGGCAGAGTACATTTATTGAGTGCTTGCTGTGTGCAAGCACTGTGCCAAGCATTTTCATCACTCAGACCCTCTGTACAATGGCCCGAGGAAGTAGATTCTCTTATTATCATCTCCATTTCACAGATAATGAAACTAGGACTCACTTGTTTAATAACTTCATTGGGGTCACCCAGTTTGCAGGCAGTAGAACCAGGCCTCAAACACAGACCTGCTTCACCCCAGTATCTGAGCCAAATACCCCCCACAATGGCCGCTGGTACAAGAAGGAGGGACCAGGTGGACAGGAGGCGTGCTTGGGCCAGTCCTGCCCCTTCCCTTGGTTCCTCCTGCTTGGTCCCTGGAGGCATCCAGAAAGGTGTTCTCCCAGCACTCTTTGCACCTCACCCCCCACCAAAATGGGCTTCTGCCACCTAGAATTGGTAGAAGCAGGGCAGCTAGTTCAGGTTTCAAGGTAAAGGAGCAGGTCGCTGTCAGGCACCCCCAGAGCGGGTGAAGTGACCTCAGGCTTCTAGGAATCCAGCCGTTGCACTTTCTCCCCCAGCTGGAGACGTGTAGGCGGGGTGCTCAGCTGAAGGCCAGTGGGCACAGGCACCCTCCCCATAGGGGTGGGTGTGTGGGGAAAGGACACAAAGGGGCTACAGGTGGCCTTCAGGTCACCCACTGAACCCTAGAAAGAATCTGAAGCCAGCAGTTCTTCTTCCAGCCCCAAAAAAAAAAAAAAAAAAAATTAGACTACAGTCCCTCAAATTAATGGCACAATCTAATTTAATTTCCCTTTAGGAAATTATGTATTTTTAAAAAATACATGAGGAGTCAGAAAGGAGCCATGGCAACAAGGAGGCTGAGCATCAGAGCCAAAGTCAAGCTTTTCTCTCGCAGCTGGTGCCTGTCCAGTCCTCTAGGTCAGAGCCTCCCAACCTTTTCATATGAGGACACACGTGCACAATGGTACTATTGGTCCAGTACACTGGGGTCAACAGAGGTGGCTGTTTGTAGCCAGAGATGAGATGCCTGAGGCTCTAGTTGCTCTTAGGCTTGCCCAGCAAGAGGGAGGGCTGAGGGGTCCATGTCTCACACACCTGTACCAGGTGAGTAGGCTCTGCTCTGGTTTTCTAGCAGGACCAGAGAGCGTTGGATGGGTCCAGCTGACACTGACCAGGCCTGCGAGGTTCTCAGCCATGGTCATCCTTAATTCCCACAGCAACTCTGCAGCAGCTGGAATTGCTCTCTCATTTTATAGATGAGGGAACTGAGGCTCTGAGGCCTCCAGTGACTTGCCCAAGGTAACGATCGTAGTTTTCAACGAGTGCTTATTGTTTCTCAGGTACTGCTCTAAATGCTTTATATACATCATCCCCCTCTACTGAGGGGCTCTACCCCACCAACCTGCTTGTAGTCTCCGTGAGCTTTTCCAGAATTTACTGTCTGCACCGGTCGCTCATCAGACCAAGAGCATTTATGATGTGCTGGGCCCTAGGCTAAGTTTTCAGGCACAAAGATAAATAAAGGAAATGGTCCTGCCCTCGGGGAGCCCACAATCTGAGACAAATACGTAACTGTTGGGCCAAATAGATACTTGTTGACAGGTGCTACATACCAGGCACTGTGCTAGACACCGGGTACAGAAAGAGGAAATGTTAAGGCATTAAGACGCGGTGTTCGTCCCAGGAAAGCGTAGACTAGTAGAGGAGGCCAACGTAGAAACAAGGCAGCATGGCAAGCTGCCTAATAGAGGTAGGAACAGACTGGTGTGGGGTGTGAGGAGGGGGTCTCCACGTTTGCCTGGGGACCCCTGGGAAAGCCCTGTAGAGCCTGCACTGTGACAGGAAAAATAGCATTTATTGGGCATCCGCTGTGAACATCCAAGTGAACAAGACATGGGAGTGTTGAGCGGAGTCGCATCTAGCAGGTGCCTTGCATGCAGTGGGTGCTCACTAGGTGTAGACTTCGTGAGGGATTAGTTGAGTCACGAGTAATTGAGGTGCTTCTTCATCTTCTTATTTCCTTACTGCCCCGATTAATTTGGCTTTCACAAATGTTAAAGCTGAGACCTTATTACTGGAGAAACTCCCCTACTGCTGGGATAAAGATCTGCTTTAGGATTCTGGAAATTATTGCCAGAGTCCTAATACTAACATCAAGTCCCCGGTTTCTTCAGCTTTCCCACTGGGGCAGGGGACACAGGCCCACGTGCCATGAGGGTGACTGACTTTCCCCGATGGTCCTCTTATCTCCACAGCCTGCAGCTTTGCCGTCTAAGCCACAGGCTTGTTCGTCTTCTCTGCCTGAGTTCCTGGGATGTACCCGCTCAGCCATTTTAAGAAGCCCCATTGCCCTGGTATTTTTATCGAGCAGTGGAATATCTGCTATATCAGCACCTTGACTCATGTGGTGCCTTTATTCTAAAGGACACAAAGCAATGGGCAGACTTTTGGTCAGGTTAGCCTCCTCCTGCCTCAGGAACAACAGATTCTGTCTGCGGAAGGAGGAGCGGTGGAGGCCCTGGGAGGGGAGGCAGCTTGTCTGAACTCCTAGGGCATTGGTGGCAGGACCTGGACTGGAATATATGAGAGTGGGGAGTCTAGACTGCATCTGGGGAAACTGAGTCCTGCCTTCTGTGCACCATCGCCAGCTCTCTGCACACCATCGGTGACTCCATGCACAACAGAAGGAAACACTACCCAGTCCTGCACCATCCCCATGACTAGTTGTGCATCAGACTATTGGATCCATAGGGTTGTTCTCACTGGCTGTTTTGGAAGTAGATCACCAGGCCTTCCTTTTAGACCAGTCCTTTTGCCACTTGATAAATTTCATTTCAAATAGCACAGCGATGTTCCTTTCACTTTTCTTCCTTGCCCTCTCTTTGTCTCCCCACTCCTCCCCTACCTTCCTCTTCCTCCTTTAGATCAGCCATTTCCCTTCTCAATACCCCTAGTTCATAGGCACCGCTCCTCAGAGAGGCCAAGAGGAAGGTGGGAAGGCATTTCTGGGTCCTCCTGGCTGTCCTCACATAGCAAAAACTTCCTCACTGAGAAATTCCTCAGTACCACCCCCCCACCCGCCAGCAGCCACTCCCAGGACCCTGACAAGGAAGTAGGGGGAAGATGGAGAGAACCCGAGGTTACAGTGGGAATAATAACAGCTAACCAACACTGTGCCAGGCACTATTGTTTTTGTTAGCTGTCATCGAGTTGATCCCCAGCTCATGGCGATCCCATGCACAATGGAACAAAATGCTGCCTGGTCCTACTAGGTGTCCATGATGGGCTGTGATCCACAGGGTTTTCAATGGATGATTTTTAGAAGCAGATCGCCAGGTCTTTCTTCCTAGTCCTTCTTAGCCTGGAAGCTCCTCTGCGACCTGTTAAGCATCATAGCAACATGCAAGCCTTCACTGACAGGTGGTAGCTGCACGTGAGGTGCACTGGCCAGGAATCAAACCCAGGTCTCCTGCACAGAAGGTGAGAATACTACCCTGGACCACCAATACCTCCACTGTACCAGGCACTAAAAACCAAACAGATCTGTTGCCATCGAGTTGATTCCGACCCATAGCAACTCTATAGGACAGAGTAGAACTGTGCCATAGGGTTTCCAAGGAGAGGCTGGTGAATTTGAACAGCCAGCCTTTTGGTTAGCAGCTGAGCTCTTAACCACTGCGCCACCAGGGCTCCACCTGGCACTAAAGCTCCCTTAATCCTCAAAACAATTGATGAGGTAGGTGCTATCAATATTCCTGTTTCATGCACAAGGAAGCTGAGGCACAGAGAGTTTAAATAACTCGCCCAAGCCACAGAGCTAGGAAGGGTGGGGCCAGGATGCAGATCCACACAACATGGCCCTGAGCCTGCACCCAACCAGGGCTGCCTCCCTGGGAAGCGGCAGAGTCCCAGCACTCCAGCCTGTCTCACCTGGATGAGGCTTGGGCAGCAGCACTTCCGGGTGGGTGTACTCCTGACAGCCAGCCTCTTCCCCCCTCTCAGGTATGTGTCTTATTCATCAAAGGAGCCAGAAATGTCAGGTTATAAAGGATGACCCCCAGCCCTGACGTACCCTCAAGTACCTGGTGAAGATAAAGATGATTGGGGTTTGATTAATTCAGACATTCTTGCTCTTATTCCCACCAGTAAAACCTTGCATTCACTCAGACAGAGGCTCATTCATTCATTATACACGCGTTCGCGGAGCCTGATGTGGCTCTCCAAGAGGCCACCACCCAATGGATCTTCCAGAGCATTAGACGCTCCTGCCTTCGCACAGCACTCTTCACACCCCAACCTGGGAAAATCAAGGGGAGCTCTTATCACTGGGGCTTCTATTGTGTCTCCATTTGTTCATGTAATGTTCTCCACAATTCTATGCTAGACATACTATTAAACCCATTTTACAGATGAGAAAATGAAGACTTTCAGAGAGACGAAACCAGTTGCTGTGGAGTTGACTCCAAGTCACGGTGACCCCAGGTGTGCCAGGGTAGAACTGTGCTCCATAGGGTTTTCAATGGCTCATTTTTCACAAGTAGATCACCAGGCCTTTCTTCCAAGGTGCTTCTGGGTGGACTCTGGCCTCCAGCCTTCCTGTTAGCAGCCAAGTATGTCAACTGTGTGCACCACCCAGAGACTCCAAAAATGAGACTACTAAGTGGTAAAACTGAAGGCAAGTCTGAATCATTCCAAAACTTACGTTCTTTCCTCTTCATCTCCCTGTCTCCCACAGGAAGTAAAAATAACCATCCATCACAATTACACACACTCACATCTACACACATACAAGTGGACGCATCCGGTCTTTGAGGTGCACATATAGCCTGCACACAGTGGACACACATTCCTCTACACACCATCTGTACACATCCAGGCACGAGTCAACATTTTTTTCTAACTTTTGAATGCTTTGCACACTACAACTAGTCAAGAAACACAGAAACATATCCAACCTGACTATATACTAAAAATGTGAGTTAAGGAAGCAGGGAAGTAGTACCATTTTAGCCTGTAAAATTGGCAAAAATAACAGAAAAAAAAAAAAAATGAGAAAACAGTCCTGGTGAGGATATACTGAAATTGGCAGTCTTTTTTTAAAATTAATTTATTTATTCATTGTGCTTTAAGTGTAACTTTACAAATCGTTATTCTCTCATACAAAAAGTTATAACATCTTGCTATGTACTCTTAGCTGCTCTCCTTCTAATGAGACAGCACACTCCTTCTCTCCACCCTGTATTCCCCGTGTCCATACAACCAGCTCCTGTCCCCCTCTTCCTTCTCATCTTGCCTCCAGCAAGAGCTGTCCACATCGTCCCATGTGTCTGCTTGAGCCAAGAAGCCGACTCCTCACCAGTATCATTATGTTATAGCCCAGTCCAATCCCTGTCTGGACAGTTGGCTTCAGGAATGGTTCCAATCTTGGGTAACAAAGGGCCCGGGGACCATGACCTCCAGGGTCCCTCTAGTCTCAGTCAGGCCATTAAGCCTGGTCTTTTTAAGAGAATTTGAGATCTCCACTCCACTGTCCTCCTGCTCCATCAGGGGTTCTCTGTTGTGTTCCCTGTCAGGGCAGTGATCAGAGGTAGCCGGGCACCATCTAGTTCTTCCGGCCTCAGGCTGATGTAGTCTCTGGATTATGTGGCCCATTCTGTCTCTTGGGCTCATCTTTACCATATGTCTTTGGTGTTCTTCATTCTCCTTTGCTCCAGGTGGGTTGAGACCAGTTGATGCATCTTAGATGGCCCCTTGCTAGCGTTTAAAACCTGAAATGGGTACTCTTATACACTGCCGATTGGTACAACTCTTTTGGAAAGCAACTTGACAATAACCATTCAGAGGTTTAAAGGTATGCAAGTTCACTGGCCCAGTAATTTCACCTGAGTGGCTTTCAGAAGTAAACGTATAAAGATGTTCAACCCAGCATTGTTTATTATAGCGTAAGTTAGACACTGACCCATACGGCTTACACTAGAGGGTTAGGAAATTAAACTATGCAAAGGAGAAAGACTGAAGGCAAACACAGAAACATAAGAATGTTAACAGTGGTGGGGTTTGGGTGATCAGACTGTGGTCAATTTCCTCCCCCTTCTCCACCCATTTTTTCCTTATGGTTTTCTTTATTTTTAGATAACAAAGAGCAAAGCTCATATTTCTAATAAAAATGAAACATTTATGAAAAAAAGCTGGGAGCAGATGACAACTCTGCGAGAGAGACAGAAAACTGAGTATGCAGGCACAGAATTAGTGCTGTAACAAAGCGAAACTCACAAAAGAAACGATCTGTCACTTCAAAGACATGCAGAACAGCCACTGCACCTCTGTGACTGGGCATAAATAGTGAAGAGAACTCATAAAAGAGCTGTAATTAGTTTCAATTTTATACCACAAAACCCGTTTTCTCTTTGTTGTTAATTCTTTAGCATCTCTTAGCCACATCAGGGCTGATAGCTTAGCCTAATACCGGCTGTGACCTGTTCCCACACACACATGCGCGCGCACGCACACACACACACACAAATTATCAGGTGACTGTCTTGCCAGAACCCTGGGTGGCACAGATGGTTTGCGCTCAGCTACTAGCCTAAAGGTTGGTAGACTGAACCCACCCAGCGGTGCCCCGGAGGAAAGACCTGGTGATCTGCTTCTGTACGTGTTACAGCCGAGAAAACCTTATGGAACAGTTCTACTCTGTAACATGTAGTGTCAACATGAGCCGGAATTGACTCGAGGGCTATGGGCTTTTTTTTTTTGGTTTTGTCAGCCAGGGTTCAGGACTGAGGCTTCACCAGCCTGTGTCTTGGACTGGTAGGTTCGAGGCAACCGAACGTGCTGCAGAAGATGCAGTTGGAATGAGGAGGAGATTTGGGGAGAGGGTGGTCTCTGTGGAGGGGGACAGAGAGCTGGGAGCAGTTGGGGAGGATCTGACTGCTCCAGGGCCTTGGGCCCTGTATCTTCCTTCCCAGCAGAAGTCTTTGAGAAAATTCCCACTTGGTTTAGGCCAAATTTACACTCAAGTGCAACGTGACTGATACCTGATCAGGGACCTTCACGTCGATGGGAGCCAGGCAGAGAGAGCTGGAGAGTCCCCAGGTGGCTGAAAAGCTGAGGGGAGGCTGGGAAAAAACAACATAAAATTTTACCGCAAAGGAATTTTCACGTTTCCAAGACTCTCCTCTGCCTTTTCACTTATTGATTTATGAATTATGCAATTGCCAGGCTTTTTTTTTTTTTTTTATATAGTCCCTTGGGAGACTGGGCTACAGATCTCAGTGGAGCAAATGTTAGCGAGGGGACTGGAATGTTCTCCAAGCTTCCTGAGTTGAGTGGAGAATGCATATGATCTCCCTAAGTGTGCCTTCTTGCTCAAGGCCCTGGGCCCTTAAGGGGGCTGCTGGGGTGGCAGGAGCCAAGAAGCCACCTTACTTTCTCCTCAGGGTCAGAGGGCAGGTCGAGCCTTGGCCCTCCTCAGAGCCTGGCCTTCCCCCTGGCTCTCACTGGCATGAGCGCATGCCTCTGCTTCGTTCTGGGGAGATCCTGGGGCAGACCCCTGAGGCATAGGCCCAGAGAAGGCCCAG
Source organism: Elephas maximus indicus (assembly GCF_024166365.1). NCBI lineage: Eukaryota > Metazoa > Chordata > Mammalia > Proboscidea > Elephantidae > Elephas > Elephas maximus. The sequence goes on along the minus strand of NC_064821.1, from coordinate 169,054,831 downwards.
CCCCACACCACAGTTCACGCAAAGAAGGGACTCAAGAAAAGAAAGAGGCTCTTTCCTTACTTTTCTCTCACGTCTGAGAGGCCTGACTCAAGACCGCAAGTAGATTCCAGTTCAATATGAACCCAGCCAGGTTCTCTTTGCTTTCAGGAGAGCTGGAGCTTCGGCAGGTATGGCCTCTCACTTGCACACACAGGTGTGCACACACAGATGCACACACACCCCTCTCTGCTGCCGGGAAAGATTCCCTCTCCCAGGGATGAAAGTGTGAGGCTACTTCCGCATTCACCTTTGTGTGCTTAGATCCTGCCCTTTGTAGCAGGGAAGTTACAGCAGATCACCTCACCTGAGGAACCAGCAGGGAGAAAGGTAAACATAGCTAGAATTCAGATGAGAGATGTGAAACCAAAAAAAAAAAAAAAAAATTTCCCAAACCAACTGAGAAAGAAAGCTCATTAATGTCTCCGTTCCCCATATCATTAAGTCGGAGCTCGCTCATAAATATTCACAGAATTCTAAAGTAAGACCGAGGTGAAAAGACAGAACAATTAAGACTTCTCACAGCTCCGGAGCTGCTTAACCTGGTTCTTGCCTTCCCAAAGCCTTCAGCATGGTAGAAACAGGGATATTCCTGGGCTCCCAAAGGGCCATGTGAGGGGAGAAGGGGTCTGACAAAGGTTTGAGAGAAGACTCCTCACCCAGAGATGCTCTTGGCAAAGCAGCTCAGAGCCCCCCACCTCCCCCATGTCTTCTCAGGATGAGGCCATTAGCCATGGGAGGTCTTGAAGATCTCCTGGCCCCCATCGCTGTTGTGGTTGGTAGTTGCCATCAAGTTGATCCCGACTCATGGCGACTTCAAGTGTGCAGAGTGGAACTGCTCCATAGGGTTTTTAAGGCTATGACCTTTCAGATCACCTGAAAGGCTCCTCTGGGTGGGTTTCAATTACCAATTTTTTGGTTAAGGTTTTAGATAAGTGCTTAACCACCTGGGCCACCTAGGGACCTCTGCCATCACTCGTCCACCCTGTTTTAGGGTGAGGTAACTGTAATCAGAGAGGGTCAATGATTTGTCCAAGGTGACCAGGCCACACCATAACTGAGTCCTTTCCACGACCTACCTTCAGCCTTCAGCCAGGAAAGCTCTTTCTCCCATGCGGATCTATCTTGGGTTCAGGCCCTGCTTTCTCCCTGTTTAGAGGCTGCAGAGCTCTCTGGTCCTGTACACTGCAGCCAGATTCATTTTCCTAAATGCAGGTTTAATTGGGTCACTCTTTCCAAACAACATTCATTGGCTCCCCTTCCCCATGAATTAAGTGTAAACTCTTTATGGTGTGTGACCCAAATGCCTCTTTACAACTTTAATGATCATTATTCATTTCCCAATGCTCCAGCCAAATGGAACGAAGTGCTCTTCTCCAAACATGTGCCATGCTCTCCCACCCCAAGGCTTGGTTATGGAGCTCCCACTGCCTGGAATTCCATCTCCTGCCAGTTCTACGTGTCAAAATCCTATCCATTGTTTCAAGGCCTGTTCTCAATGCTATCTCTTCCTTGAAACTACTCCCTTTTCCCAGAATCTGGTATAATGTCACTCCAGGGTATTTGGCTTGAACATCTCCCATGAGACGCCTTCTCCTTCTGCCTTGCAGTTCAGCTATAAATAATAACATAATAATAGCTATAACCATATCAGTTACTACTTACTGAGTGCCTACTATGTGCCAGTTGCCTTGCATATATTATAGCCTGCAAGGTAGAGACTGTTATTCCATTTTACAGTTGAGTACAATGAGGTCCTGAGAGATTAAGAAGCCTGAATCAATCTGACTCCAAAGTTTTTGCTTTCTCCTTTGCTATGTTGTTTTCACTCTTAGTTTTGGAAGATCCCCAAGGCTAGGATTTGTTTGTACCCTTCTTATTATCCTTTTCAGAAATCAGCTCACTTCACTCCCACAGTAGGTGCTCAGTAAATATCCGTGGAACGGAAAGATTTTTTATCCCCTGTGGAAACCCTGGTGGCATAGTGGTTAAGTGCTACAGCTGCTAACCAAAGGGTCGGCAGTTCGCATCCGCCAGGCGCTCCTTGGAAACTCTATGGGGCAGTTCTACTCTGTCCTATAGGGTCGCTATGAGTCGGAATTGACTTGACGGCACTGGGTTTGGGTTTTGGTTTTGTCTGCAGAAGGCTCAGGATAGGGAACAGATTTCCATTTTACTGATGGGTGTCAGAGGCCCAGAGAGGTTAGTTACCTTAAAGCTAGTAGGCGATGAGGCTGGTCCTGGGTCAGGAGTCCTGGGTTTTAGCAGCTAGGCAATATGGTAGCTGAAGAATGCTGCCTGTGTGGCCTAGTCTACAAGTGTGGTTAGCCCAGCACAGGGGTCTTGAAAATGCATGTGGGTTTCTTTGGCACCCTCACCTGTAAGCTGTTTAATATGTCCCAGGTCCATGTGGGCTCTGGACAGAGGACTTAAGAATGGCCTGATTACTTCCTGCTCAGGGGCAGCTCTGGTCCTGGTCGCTCTGGGATTTGGATTTTCCAGGAGGCAGCCTGAAGGCTTTGAAGCTTAGGACACCTTCCGGAAGAGCCCAGCGGTGAGCCTCTCTCTGCCGCTGAGTGGAGGCACAGCCAGAGTCCTCTCCTCCTGTGACTGCTGCAGCCAGGCGCCCCCAAACCCTGGGCTCTTGTTATCCCTGTCTGCAGGCAATGGGCTTGGCTGCTCCTGGGAGAGGGGCTGGCAGGGGAGCAGAGGCTGAGCTGGATTCCCAGCAGTCCCTGGGGCCTCGAGCATCCCACAGCTCTACTGCTATTTGGAAGGGGGATGGTGAGGGTGGCTGGCTCTGAGGTGGGCGTGTGTGTGTGCATGTGTGCGTGCTGACGTTACAGAAGTCAAGGAGGGGTGGGCTCTCTCCTGTACTGTCTACCCCGGAACTGAGAGTGGTGGGAGTTCTTTTCAAGCAATTGTAAGCAACACTCTGTCTGACCTTTCCCCTAAGGCTTGGTCTCTCCGTGCCCTTGACAATGAGCCACAGATTACGTTTTTACTCCCCTCCTTTTTGTGGGGGCTCAGGCAGTCTTTTTTTTTTTTTTAATAATCAGAAACAGGGGTATGAGAAGTAGAGAAAAGAACCAATATCTTTTGAGCACATACATTGTGTCCAGAATTTTACGTCATCTTATCTAAACTTCACAACAAGCCTATGAGTGAGATATCATTTCCATTTTATAGATGAAAAAAACCAAGACACAGCCCCTTGTCCAAGGTCACACCACTTGTAAGTGCACAGCCACAATCTGAACCCCGACAGATTGTGACAGGGCCCAGTTAGGAATCACAGAAACGGGGCTTTTTCTGCTCTGTGGCCCCTGTCTTCCTCCCCATTACCATCATGGGGGCTGCTGGGGAGATCGTGAACTTCACTCAAAGATCCTGAGGGATTTCTCAGGGGGGCTGGACAGACTGGGTGGGATGGGGGGAGGTGTTCCGCGATTCATAAGGTCCTTGGGGAAAAAAAAGGCAAATCAAACCATGATTCTGACTCATGGCGATACCATGGGTGCTGGATAGAACTAGACTCCATCAGGTTTTCAGGGCTGTGACCTTTCGGAAGCAGATTGCCAGGCCTTTCTTCTGAGGCACCTCTGGCTGATTTCAAACTGCCAACCTTTCGGTTAGTAGTCAAGTGCTTAATGATTTGCACCACCCAGGGACTCCTTGGATGAATCCCTGATCCTAAGCAGGCAGTGAATGTACGTGCTATCCTTCAGGTCTTTTCTTATCTAAATTTCCCAGTTTCTTTCAATGGTTTCTCACATGCGACAGCGGCCAGAGCCCTTGCTGTCCCTGCCTCCACTGAATCTATTCTGGTCTTAGCACCATATAACCCGACACCCTGTGTGTCAGCACTGCAGATGCGGCCTGATGGTTCTGAGGCTCCGAGGGACTGCGCTCATTCAAAGAGCAAGCCATTCTCCATCTCTGCTCCTATCTGGAGATTTAGTTCTCTTTTTCGTGATGCTAGTTTTACCCTTTGCCATCTGAAGAGCATTTTACTTAATGGGAAAACTAAAAAAAAAAAGGAGAATAACACATTCCATCGTGGGATGCATTATGCTCTGGAAAGCGCTTTTGGAACGAGCAGCTCATTTGGTCCTCATTGCAGCCTCGAGTGGTAAGTAGGGCAGGGCTGTTATCTGATCAGAGAGGTTCAATGACTTGCACAGGCTCCCTCGGCTAGTTAGCAGCAAAAGAAGACTTCACTGTGAACCCACACCCAGAGATCAAAGGGGAAATTCTGACTACACAAGCACAAATTATCTCAACCAGGAGTCATCTAAAGATACTAATGTGGCCACACCAGGGGCTCTCAGACAAGTTTGCCTTTGAAAAAAACAAAAAGAAAATGGCGGCTTCAATTGTAAATAGACGTGATGCAGCACAGTGGTGGGGAACACTGTGGCCTTCAGAGAAGATGCTGGCTTTTTAGGAAAAGCTGACTTGGGAAAATTGCAGAGACAAACAGAAAAGATTTTTAGTTATGCTGATAGCATGATCCCATGTCCTTGCCACCTTCCCCAAAAAAAAATGTCCAACAGCAAAGCAAAACAGGAAATAATGACAGCAAAAACCAAGCAGAGATAAGACTGTTGCTTGGGAAAAGGTGAGGAAACGCTGACCTCGAAGAGACAGCTCCATGGAGGCAAGTGGGAGAAAGAGCCCCTAGCAGGTGGTGGAAGTCCAGGCTTGGTCTGCTGCTGGCCAGCCAGGTGACTTACAGCACGTCACACCACCTCCCCGACCCTCGCCGCTCCAGATGTCCAAGATTTTGGACTAGCTCAATGTCTGCCAAACTTCAGTTGGTCTTCTCCTGCCCTGGCAATTTTGCCACATACATATACCTCCTGTGTTTTGAAGTTCTAGCCAGTTGCTGTCGCCTGCTTTAGGTGCTTAGCCTCTATCTGAAGCCTGCTCAAGTTTTGTTAGAAAGGAAGATTAGCAAGGGTTATCCTTGTTGTTAGCTGCCCTGTAGTTGGCACAATAAACCAAAATGCTACGTGGTCCTGTGCCATCCCCATTATTGGTTGTGAACTGGACCATTGCGACCAGGGGGTTTTCACTGGCTGATCTTCAGAAGTAGATGGCCAGCCATTTTTTTCCTAGTCCATCTTAGTCTGAAAGCTCTGCTGAAACCTGTTTGGCATCACAGCAACATGCAAGCCTCCGCTGACAGACGGGTGGTGGCTGCACACGAGGTGCATTGGCTGGGAATAGAACACTAGGGGTCTCTCACATGGAAGCGAAAATTCCGCCGCTGAACCGTCACTGTCCCCCATTAATGTTTGCTATTGGTCTTTATTGTCCTTTAAAAAAAAAACAAAACAGTTGTTAACATATTACCTGTACAATTTTGTCTCCTGTATTCTCTATACTATCATGAATTTTTTTTGGTTAATTTTTATTGTACTTTAGATGAAGGTTTACAAAACAAACTAGTTTCCCATTAAACAGTCAGTACACGTATTGTTTTACGACATTGGTTAAAAACCCCACGATGTCAACACTCTCCCTTCTCGACCTTGGGTTCCCTACTACCAGCTCTCTGCTTCCCTCTTGCCTTCTTGTCCTTGCCCCTGGGCTGGTGTGCCCATTTAGTCTCCTTTTTTTTTATGGGCCTGTCTAATCTTTGGATGAAGAGTGAACCTCAGGAGTGACCTTTTTTACTGAGCTGAAAGGATGTCCAGGGGCCATACTCTTCAGCGTTTCTCCAGTCTCTGTCAAGCCTGTAAGTCAGGTCTTTTTTTGTGAGTTAGAATTTTGTTTTATATTCTTCTCCAGCTCTGTCCAGGACCCCTTAAGTGATCCCTGTCAGAGCAGTCAGTGGTGGTAGCTGGGCACCATCTAGCTCTACTGGACTCAGTCGGGTGAAGGCCTTGGCAGTTGTGGTCCATCAGTCCTTTGGACTAATCCTTCCCTTGTATCTTCAGTTTTCTTCATCCTCCCTTGCTCCCGAAGGGGTGAGACCAGTGGGGTGTCTTAGATGGCCACTCACAGGCTTTTAAAACCTGAGACACTACCCGCCAAAGTAGAATGTAGAACATTTTCCTTGTACACTGTTACGCCAATTGAGCTAGATGATTGTGAATTTTTTGTAAACATCATTCTACATGGTTGCATTTTGATTATTTCTAATTTTTGCTTTTATAAATATTAGTAACAGTATTTCTGAACTAACACAATTCCCCTAGGCTAGATCCAAGAAGTGACTCTCCTGGGTGCCAAGCTGGTTTTTGAAAGAGCTGTACCAATCCATATCCCTCCTGCAGTGTTTGAATGGGACTATTTTGCTGCACCCTTTTTTTTTTTTTTACCATCACTGAGTACTCATTAAAAATAAAAATCTTTGCTAATTTACAAGGCAAAAATAGAGGTCTAGTTGTTTGAATTTTCATTTTGATTCCTAGTAAGACTGAAGATTTTCCATCTGTTGGAAAGCCAGTTTTATTTCTTCTTTAGTGAATCGTTTATCGCATCCTTATCTTGCTTTCATATTGTGCCTCAGGGACTTCATTATTGATTTGTATGGGCTCTTTATATGTTAAAGATATTAACCATTTATCTAATATTTGCTGCAAACATATTTTTCCCAGTCTGATTTTTTTTAAATCTAGGTTTATTAGAGGTTTCTCATGTAGCCACACTGATTTCTTCAGCTGCCCTGTTTTTTTCCTTATTGGAATTATGTGTGATTTTTATTGTTACAATTTCATTTTTTGAGCCTTTCATTCCTTGTGAGCTATGTTTTCTTTTAGAGTTTGTTGTCATGGGATCCTAACAGCGTTCCTTTCAACTTTTTGAACTTTGCTGTTTTAAAGTCTAAGATACATGCCTGCTATCATCCAACTTGTTCTTCCTTTGCATGCACGCATGTGTGAGTGTACGCACACACACACATACACACACCACCACATATCACGGACACATAGAGACATTTAGGCCTCAGGCCGTCAGGTTTGGTTCAGAATTTTTACTCCCAAATTTTTTGTTTTATTTGAGTCAGAAGGTCTCTCACAGGTGGTTTATTATGTCAATGAATTCATAGTTCTAAAAAGTTCCTCAAGGTCCCTGGGTGGCATAAGCAGTTTGTGATCAGCTGCTAACCTAAAGGTTGGTGGTTTGAACACACCCAGTGGCACCATGGAAGAAAGGCCTGGCAACCTGCTTATAACCAAGAAAATACCACAGAGCAGTTCTACTCTGTAACAGATGGGGTTGTCATGAGTTGGAATTGACTTGATGGCAATGGGTTTGGTTTATGTGTTTAAAATGTTCCTCAGGCTGAAGAGTTCATTCAGGGTTTCCATAGGACAGTGGCACTCAGAACAAAATCTCTGCTCATGGGAGACATGAACTTTCTAGAATAAACATTTAATGATCACTTAAAACATGCCAGTCATTGTTCTAAGTGCTTCATATGAATTACTTTGTTCAATTTCCAGCAATCCTAGGAGGCTGATACTATTATTATTCCCATTTTTCAGATGAGAAAACTAAGGTATGGAGTGGTTAAGTTACCTGCCCAAGTGAGTAGCAGAGTTTGGAGACGGGTACACATAGCTTGGGTTGCTTAGAGAACAGATGTGTGTGAAGATGACAGCTGGAATGTCTAGTAGCGATTGAGAACTGAGGCAGGAAGTGGGCAATGCCGAGAGGAGAGGGAAGGCAGCCCACCGGGCTGGGTTCTGGCCTGGAGGCTGTGCCCCAGTGGGCACCCTCTGCAGCCTGTGACCCAGCACTTTCTTCCTTGACCTCAGCAGGCTCGTATTGCAGGAACCCATCTTGCAAAGGGATCCAGGACACCAAAAACACAGAATTTTGTTGCTGGGTGGCACAAACGCCTAAACACCCAACTACTAGCCAAAAGGTTGGTGGTTTGAACTCACCTAGAGGAGCTTTGGAAAACAGGCCTGGCGATCTCCTTCCAAAAGATCACAGCACTGAAAACCCCATGGGGCAGTTCTACTCTGCACATATGGGGTGGTTATGAGTAGGAACTGAGGGAAGCCAAAGCCAATGCCATGCTGACATTGCAAGTTATATATTGGGATTCCTGGGCCCAAATGAGGGCAGGGGAAAAATGGTCACAGTGGCAACAGCTAACTTGCAGTGGGCACTTAGTAGATGTCAGGCACTGGGCTAAGAACCTGACATACATTATCTTATGCACTCCTTATAACAATCCTGAGGCTGGTACTATTATTATACCATTTTACATACAAGGAAACTGAGGCTTAGAGAGTTCACACAGCTATAATTGGCAGAACCTGTGTGACTCCAAAGCCTATATATTTCTCCACTTCCCTCTGCTGACCCCCAGGTGGGAGACGGGAGGTACTATGGAGTTCCTCTCTCTCTCCCGCTCCAGAACACCCTGATGATTAGCCAGGGCTGAGCAGAGGAAGAAGAAATGGGGCTCCAAGGGACCCCAGAAGGGACCCTGCTGCCCTTTGTTCAAAGCTTTGGGCTGGAGAACAATTAAAAGATTTACAGTCTCAAGGTTGTTCTACTCCGTCTTCTTTCCAATAATGAAAATTGGTACCTGCTAAGAATTCCTGGGGAAACCCTAGTGGTGTAATGGTTAACTGCTACAGCTGCTAACCAAAAGGTTGGCAGTTCAAATCCACCAGGCGCTCCTTGGAAACTCTATGGGGCAGTTCTACTCTGTCCTATGGGGTCACTATGAGTCAGAATCGACTCAATGGCAATGGGTTTGGTTTTTGGTTTTTAAAGATTCCTGGAAGAGGGGGCACTTGCCTCCTGCTCAGGGGCTCCTGGGAGCAGCCTCTCCAAAGAACATAGTGGAGCCTGTGGCTTTCCCCTCCACCCCCAGCAGCTCACCCTGATGGGGGTGAGGGGCCTCCAGGCATGGAAAGCAACTCCCCTAGTGCTCATGGCACCATCAATTTAACTGGGCTCAGGGTTGCACTGGTGCTGGCAGGAAGATCTGACAAAGACTTTTTCTTTCCTCACAGAGCTCGGCTCTGCAAACAAAGATGGGACCTAGCCTTTACCTCCGTTTACCTGTGGCTGTCTCATAAGAATTGTCTCCCTTCTGGGTTTCTGTCTCGGCTTTTAGCTTGTTACTTCTGTTGTTCAAATAGACAAAGAAGAGCACATTTATACTCTTCCAGTCCATCTCCCATTAGTCACCAGCATGAACCCCTTGCCCTAGCTGGGCCAGCTCCCTCACTGTCTCCCCAAACACAAGTGCCATCTGCATGCCTCAGGTGCTGTCAGTGGCTGTCTTGACCAGCCCTTTTGGTGGGAAGACTGAGGTATTTCAGTAGAGAAGGCTCAGTAATTCCCAATTCCTAGGCCCAATCTGGAAACCCTGGTGGTGTAGTGGTTAAGAGCTATGGCTGCTAACCAAAAGGTGAGCAGTTCAAATCCACCAGGTACTCCTTCGAACCCTATGGGGGCAGTTCTACTCTGTCCTACAGGGTCGCTATGAGTTGGAATCGACTCAATGGCAATGGGTTTGGTAGACCCATTCTGGGAGCCCTGGTGGCATGGTAGTTAAGCGTTCGGCTGCTAACCAAAAGGTTCGTAGTATGAATCCATCAGCTGCTCCTTGGAAACCCTCTGGGGAAGCTCTACTCTGTCCTGTAGGGTCACTATGAGTTGGAATTGACTCAACCGCAATGGGTGGTGGTGGCAGTGGCAGGCCCATTCTGAGCAGGAAACATTTTCACTGTTACCTCAGGTGGGCTCTAGGATCAGTTATTGCCACGAGCCTGGTATCCTGCGGGTACGGAGAGAGCCCACCCATGAACTCTGTACAGCTCGCCGCCCTTTTGTCTGGACGTACTACTATTGTCTTTGCTATTGTTGCCCCCCTTGGGACAGCATCCACCGCTGGGTTCTTACTCTGGAACCCAGGCATTTACCTCCTATCTGCTTTGAGTTTTATGATGCTTAGAGCCCTTTGCTGCCTCACTTATGCCCCAAACTGGATTCCTTTTGATCCTGATGCTGGGTAGACTGAGCCACTTGCCTAGCCCTGCTTCTGGCTTTTCCCTTTCTCCATTAACTCCATTAAGTTGAAGTCTTGCATTCATTCCAGAACCACCCTAGAAACCAGGGCTACAAAGAGAAATTGATATACAGTGAAATCTGTGAGAACTGGAACTTGACAGGACTGCCTTGTTTATCCTGGTCTCACAAGTTTTCTGCCTTTGACAGGGTGCAGTCTTAACACTTTTTTTTTTTTATTGTGAAGGTTTACAGAGCAAATCGGTTTCTCATTAAACAATGCACATATTGTTTGTGACATTGGCTGCCAACCCTATGACATGTCAACACTCTCCCCTTCTCGACCTTGAGTTCCCCCTTACCAGCTGTCCTGTCCCCTCCTGCCTTCTCATCCTTGCCCCTGGGCTGGTTAGCACTTTTCTATTGCTCTCTGTTAGTGGAAAATATTTGAGTTTTCCTTCTCTGACAGGTTTCAGCCTTACAGAGGTTCTGGCTTTTGCAAGTTTTACTGTACTTCCTGCTGTCATGTGGCTTTCACTTTCGTAAAGGAGAAAGCCATATGAATAAATACTTACACTACAGTGTGATGAGTGCTAGAATAGAGAGAGCCAAGGTGAGGTAGATTGGAAACTAAAGAAGATGACCAATTATGACTAAAGAAGATGATCAATTATGTGGCTGTGTGTGGTTGGGGGTGGGGTGGGTAGAAGACCTCAAATAAAAGGGCATGTTTGAGCAAGTCTTGAGGAGTGGGCAGGAATTCTCTAGGTGGATACAGTTGTGATGGGAGTGATAGGGGTAATGCAAATTGGGCAGAGGGAATGGCATGGAAGACTAAAGCAGCAATTTAGGGGCTTATGAGAGTGTAGAGGTTGAGGGAGGGAGAGCTGGGCAGGGGTTGGATGATGAAGCCATGGTAGGTGGGGTTGAGCAAGAGGGAGCATCCAGGTGAACTTCAGGTTTCCAGCTCAGACAACATGGTTATCAGCATCATTAACTAAGATTAGTGGTCTTCAGGGGTGGGAGGAGATAACAAATTTGATTTTAGACATGTTGAATTTGAGGCAGGGTGGCAGGAATAGGTGAATCAAGGTTAGTGTCCCTTGAATCCTTTCTCTCTTCACTTTGAGCATGACTGCTGAGTGACATTATCCACTTACCACCTGAATAATCAATGACTCTCACATCTCCATCTCCAGTCTACTCCTCAGCCCTGAGGGTCAGCCTCTACAACCCAACAACTTGCTGGACATCTCTACCTGAATGACCCACAAACTCAACATGAACATGTTGCTCACTGAGCTAGTCACCTTTCCCCACAAAAGGCTCTACATTTTGGGTGCCCATGTCAGAAAATCAGCACATCCAGTTGCCTGAGTGAGAAAGCTGAGCATCTTCATAGACATCCCCATAGTAACATTGGTTACTATGTCCTTAATGTTGCTCCTACTGTCTAATGTTCTAATGTTCTCTCCTGTCCTCCATTTTTACTGCCACACCCCCTGGACACTCATCTCTTTCTTGGACTATTGTTGTGATTGTCTGAATTCTCCTCTTTTCAGTCTAATTCTACTCCAGTCCATCCTCCTTATTGCCAGCCGGGCGATCTACATACTTTCTAAGTTCCAGAAAAGCTCCTAAGGTATTATCTGCTTCCCTACTAGAACATAGGTGCCATGAAGACAGAAACTTCCTCTGTCCACTGTTATTTCCCCAGTGCCAATAGGAACTCAATAAATATCAGTTAACAACAAACGAATGAAGGAACATGAAAATGCAGCTCTGATCCCATCACTCCTCTGCTTAAGACTTTTCTGCGGCTCCTCCTAGCCTTCAAGGTAAAGGCCAGTTTCTTAGCGTGGCACACAGGGCTTGCTCAGGTCTGGCCCTGGCCCAGCTCATTAGCCCCCTGAATTCACTCATCACTCCTTCCATCTCAGCCTAGCTTACAGCTATGCTAACCTCACTGCGGTTCCTGGAGCATCACTCAAGTCAATGGTTTTCAAAGTATGGTCCACGGATCTCTGGGGCTTCCTAGGCCTTTTCAGGCGGTCATTGAGTATGGGTTACAGACACATTGCAGTTCAAGAATGACCAGTAGATTTTAAGGTAACAGGGTATGAAAAGTACACTGATAAGGTTTCAGATTCCACACTGCAACTAACTTTTAAGAAACTACCACTTGTCGTGTCTTGGTGTGGTATCAAAGATGAATATTCACAATTACCTAACAGGGCTATTAGAGTGGCCTTGCTTTTACAACTAGTATCTGTGTGACAGGACCAGGAATAGAGTGAGGCAAGAGAGGCCCCCAGGGCACGAAATTTAAGGAGGCGCTCACTCTCAAGGCCAACTTTTCATTTGCATAGCCCTGAGAATGAGTACCTCCTTAAATTTTGCACCCTCAGTGCCTTGCTTGCCTCACCCAAGTCAAGGCCCTGGTATGTGAGGCCAGGTTTTCTTCTCAGACTTCAACCTAAACCACATACAACAACAAATGGGATGCAGATGTAGACATGAGAATCCAGCTGTCTTCTATTAAGCCAGAGAGTAAGGAGGTCTGTAAAAATGCAAAACAATGCCATTCTTCTCACTACATTTTTTTTATTTTGGAAACTACAGTTCTTTTTCATAAAAATATGTTATTTATGTTAACATGCAACTGGTTCGTTATTTCAAAATGAATTAATACATAAGTATTTTTAAAATTCAGCAGTTTTAATTTCAAACACAATAAATACATATATATGCATATAGATATATGTATCCAAACAAAAAAACTCATTGCTGTCAAGTTGGTTCCAACTCATAGTGACCCGATAGGACAGAGTAGAACCGCCTCATAGGGTTTCCAAGGAGCGTCTGGTGGATTTGAACTGTTGACCTTTTGGTTAGCAGCCAACCTCTTAACCATTGTGCCACCAAATACCCACTGCGACCAAGTCAATTCCAACTCATAGTGACCCTACAGGACAGAGTAAAACTGCCCCACAGGGTTTCCAAGCCTGTAATCTTTACAGAAGCAGACTGCCACCTCTTTCTCCTGCGGAGCGGCTGGTGAGTTTGAACTGCCGACCTTTCAGTTAGTAGCTAAGTGCTTTAACCACTGTGCCACCAGGGCTCCTTCACATACATAAATACATATTTATATATAAAGCCCACATAGAAGAAAGCACACATAAATACATATATATCAATATATATCTATACCAATATATTTATATCAATACATCTATATATAAAGCCCACATAGACAAAAGCTTTATGGGGGGGTCCTTAAAAAACCTAAAAAAAAAAAATTTTTTTTTTTTTGGGCTTTCAATAATTTTTAAGAGTATAATAGGTTCCTGAGACCAAAACATTTGCGAACTGCTGTGTTAAACTAGATGTGGGGAAACATTGTCTTTTATATTAAAACAAGCATGGTTTGAATGAATTTCTATGATTAAATAGGACTTCAAAGAAATTTCGGAAGATTGCCTCAGGCAGCACCTCAAAGGTCTGCAGGATTCACCTTCATCTGATGTTGGCTGTGCTAACCCAACCTTTCATTCTCAGGGAGGGAGGAAATGGAGGCATAAGTTCCTCCTTTACAGCAGGGTCAAATCTCTTGCCCTGGACGCCCCGACAACAAGGTCCTGCTTCCTCATTTGTGCTCATCCTGCACTTTACCTGATCTCTCATCCTATTTTCCCTTCAAGGGACAAGTTAGGTCTCACCTACTCCAGGAAGTCTTCACCGACTCCCCTAGTCCAAATGTTCTTGAATGTGGGTCAAGAGACCCGTTCTTGGCTGGTCCCATGGGAATCACCCGGAGAGGTTTATTAATTTCCTGAAGCTGCCACAACACATTACCACAAACTGGGTATTTTAAAACAATGGAAATGTATTTTCTCACAGTTCCGGAGGATAGGAGGATGAATCTGGGGTGTCAGCAGAGTTGCACTTCCTCTGGAAGCTCCAGGGGGGAATCCTTCCTTGCCTCTTCCAGGTTCTGGTGGCTGTCAACCTTCCTCGGCTTCTTTGGCTTGTGATCACATCACTCCAATCTTTTCTTCTGTCTTCACATTGCCTTCTCCTCTGTGTGTCTGTGTCTTCTTTTCTATCTTTCTCAAATCTCCCTCTACCACTGGAGTAGCCCCAAAAGTATGGCTCCCAGACACCCTGTCAGTTCAGTACTGAATTCACTCCTGAGGTTCACCCTTCAGCCAAAGATTAGACAGGCCCATAAAACAAAATGAGATTAAAGGGGGACACCAGCCCAGGGGCAAGGACTAGAAGGCAGGAGGGGACAGGAAAGCTGGTAATAGGGAACCCAGGGTTGAGAAGGGAGAGTGTTGATATCTTGTGGGGTTGTTAACTAATGTCATAAAACAATATGTGTACTAACTGTTTAATGAGAAACTAGTTTGTTCAGTAAACCTTCATCTAAAGCACAGTAAAACAAACAAAGAAACCAAAAACAACAACAAAAAACAATTTAACCAACGTCTAGAAACTGTGGAATGGGACTGCATTTTACTGTTTATATTTTCATCAAAAATAAAATTTGAAAAAAAAAAATCTCCCTCTGCCTTTCTCTTATAAAGACACTTGTCATCGGATTTAGGGCTCATTTAGATAATCCAAAATTATTTCCTCATCTCAGGATCCTTAACTTGATATCTGCAAAGACCCTTTTTCCATATAGGGTAACACTGGCAGGTTCTAGAAATTAGAACATTGGCATATATTCTGGGGGGCCAACACACCTGGTCTTTAAGACCACCCTACCTGCAGAGACTCTGATTCACAAGACCCAGGGATCTGTTTGTTTTTTTCAAGGGATCTGTATTTTTAAGACTTTCTCCAAGAGAACGATGAAGTTAGGGGTGGGAACCACTGAGTACATGAGTGGCAATACCTGAAAGCTTTTTCTTCAACAAGGCTGCAATCTCTTGGAAGACAGGGCTTTAGCAATTAGCATAGAGCTGTGCACAGGGCTCAGTATATGTTTATGGAATCACACTGAACTGGGATGGTCAACACAGTGAATACTCTCCTGTAACCATAAGTCTAATTGGAGCAGCCTCCCCAGTTGCTTCCCATGCCCAATACCCACACCACAGGTCTCCCCTTACCAGGAAGTAGCCAGGGAACCAAAGACACAAGCACTACATTCACACACATTGGGTCTATACTGCCCCGGGCACATCATCAAGAAGTTAGTTACAAGACCTCTTTAAAAGGTGGGGTCTACATATTTCCACACATGTGCACGCACAAATACACAGACATAAAGATGTAGAACCCATGCTTTTACCTCTGAGACTAGCCTGGGATGCTGAGTGACAGTGTAGATCGCATTTGGCAATTCTTTTTTCATTCTTTTTCTGAAGACTTTCTAAGTTCCAGAAAAGCTTCTAGGGTAAACCAAAGGCATATTTCATAAACATTAATGTAATTCTCCATCTCTTCTATAATTTTTCTTCACACTCTCAGGCCCTTTCCCTTTTTCTGGAAAAGTCTCCAACCTTACCCCCCTTTTCTAAAGAGTGGAAATGCTGGAACTATTTCCAAGACCAATGCAGGGAAAAGTGACCATGGAGAGAGCCTCAGGTCCTGCTTTTTACTTAGACCCACAACAGCTCATCTGAATGCTCAGAGCTTCAATTAAGAGTCTCTCTCTTTGTCCCCCCAGAATGCAATGGCAGAGCGACAAATGTGGTGCTGGAGATAACTAGGCTGAAGGGAGGTATAGTTCTAATGGAATAAATACATCTTTGGTAAATCTTCCCACCAAGACTTCTTTATAACTACAAATAGCCACTCTGTTCCCCATGGTTGCTGTGAAGGCTGATGGGCCTTTGTATTTGTATGGGAGCCATCTCTCCTCCCTCCTCCAGCTCACCACCAGTAAACAGACACCATACTGGGTCCAGGAGGTAATTAAAGTTTCAGGGGCAGGTGGGAGGCAAGAGAGAAGAAAGCCAGGAAAGCAGTAGGACCATATATTGGCAGTGTCACCAAACTGGCCTTGGTCCCTGGCTCCTGGTGGCAGCTGAGCATCCACATTCACTTATTTTTATGGAGATTGAGAAAAACAGGAAGCTTTGATTTTTGCCAGTTTTGACACCTCTCTGCTTTGTACATTAACAGGCTCGTCACTTGACACCATGTCTGATCCATCCGCGGCTTGTGGAGGTGTCAAGTGAACTTGCTAGGGATACCAGGGCCCAATTATGGTGTCCGGTTTACACTTGGATCTTGACAGATGCTGGAAACTCTGTAGACTCCAAGATGATTAGTGCAGACCTTTCCCTTGCTTGCAAGCAGTCTGGAACGCTTGCACCTGATTTGCCAGCATCGAATGTATCCTTAATGAATGGCCTTTCCTGATGTGGCCCGTAGGAGCAGTCAAAGGATCGATGACAAGGAGCCCAAGGCCCAGATAGGAAAGGTGCCTTGCTTGAAATTATACTTTGAGTCTGTAATAAGTCTTCAGTTCCTTAGGAATCATGCTCAAAATAAGAAATTCAGGCAGGTCAGGGCAAGAGCAGCAAGCCAGCTGGAATTTGTTGGATGAAGGAAGGAGAACAAATTAAGGGGAACGCTGTCCAAATGTTGATGGTGCTGATTTCTGGCACAATTACTCTGCCTTCTGCTGCCCATGCATGAGCGCCAGGGAGTCTAAAATAGAGTCTCTCAATATCACTTTCTCTACCAATTTCTTAATACAGGGGCTATCTCCCCAAATATATATCTGGTTTGTAAGTGGGGTTTCAGAGAAGACGGTGGTAGGCAGTGGTGACTGAAAATCTTTAAAAAACAACAAACTAATCTGATTAAAATCTAAACTAAAACCAAACTCGTTGCTGTTGAGTTGATTCCGACTTATAGTGACACTACAGGAGAAAAATAAGCTATTCAGGGGACAGGTGGAGGGCCCAGGAGTAGAAGGGTGATCAGTTACCCAAGCAGGTGTGGATATATCCCTGACAAAATAAAGAAGTAGGGTTCTGAGTCATTTGAATGGCTGCTTGAATGGGCCTAATTGCATTTATCTACTCTACCATTTCAAGTGGGGACAGGTCAAGAATTTGACCCATGGAGGGGGGAGGTTAGGTCTTCATCTACATCCAGTTCTCTCCCTGTTCCTGTGACCACCTTAAAATTGGGAAGGTAGGTAAAATCCAGGGAATGGAAGTAGCTACTATGCCTGCTGGAATTTGGAGAAAGGTTTCTTATAAGGGTGTTGTTAGTTGCCATCTAGTTGGTTTCAACTCATGGCAAGAACAAAACACTGGTGGCCCGCTGCACGCCATCTTCATGATTGCTGGTATATTTAAGTCCAGTCAGGCAGTAGTCTGTTTGGATCCATAGAATTTTCATTGACTAATTTTGAGAAGTATATAGCCAGGACTTTCTCCTTAATCTATCTTAGTTTGGAAGTTCTGCTGAAACCTTTCTGTCTTAGTGTCTTAGGCTGGATTCTCTAGAAAAGCAAAATCAGTGAAGTGTATATATATGTATATACACACACATATATATACATACATACACATATGTATATGTGTATTTTTTTAGTATACATATGCATATATATGTATATATGTGTGTGTGTACATATATATGTGTGTGTGTATATATATATTTATATGTGTATGTATGTATGCTGGCAGCTTCTCCTGACTCAAGAGCTGCAGGGGCTGATGAACCCAAGATCTGCAGGTCAGATGGCAGGCTGCTGGTTCACAGGCTGTGGAGGCTGATGGATGCCAAGATTGGCAGGCATTATGGCAGGCTGTTGACTCAAGCCCCAAGAACTGGAGGTCAGATGATGACAAGCCAGATGCAGGATCCAGAGCGAGCAAAAGCCAGCAAGCTTTTCCAGAACGTCCATATATATTGGATGCAGGCCACATTCCCAAGGAAACTCCCCTTATAACTGATCGATCTCATTGGATCATATCATGTAGGTGATCACATTATATCACAAAATGGAGAATAATACATCATTACACAACTTCCAGACTACATCATTACGTAACTACCAAACTACATCATTACATAACCACCAAATCACTGAGAATCATGGCCCAGCCAAGTTGATACACAATCTTAACCACTATACTGTCCACCAGTGGTGATCCTGGTGAGTATTTGAAACCCTGTGGCATAGCTTCCAGAATCATAGCAACACACAAACCACCACAGTACAACAAAGTGATGGACAAGTGGTGGTTATTAGCGGTAGGTGTCTTTAAAAACCAAAGTAGAAGTCTGGTCCTGGGGCTCAGACTCAGATAACTGCCCCTTCTGTTAAAAAGTGCTTGAAAACCGAAACCTAAGACTTACCAAACTTATAGGTTTTCTCCCAGCTCAGCATACTCATCTCAACCCTTTCTGGCTAAGCTATGATCCTCAATTTCTGCTCTCTCTACTTACTGAGAACACAGAAACACTTAATCTGAAGCTTGGGAAGGAATTTAGGAATCTTCTAATCCAATCTATCATCCAAAGCAGGAGCCCTCGACAGCACCCTCGACAGAAGGTCATCCATTCTTGGAGCCCTTGCAATAATGAAGAACTCATTACTTTTCTTAGCAGTCAGATTATCGGAGACACCAACTGTAAGAAAGTTTCTCATGGATGAGCCAAAATCTGCCTCCCTTTAACTGGCACTCACGGGTCCTAGCTCTCTGTCTTCTGAGCACACACAGAGGAAGTTTATTACCTCTTTTACATGACAGCTCTGCAGGTTGTTGAAAACAACCAGCAGGTCCCTCTGCATCTTCCTTCCCCTGTCCCAGCAGGCCACGGTCTAGGCCCTCCACCGGCCAGGATGCCCAACTGTGGACATGCTTCAGTCTGTCAATATCCTTCTTAAAAGGTAGAGTTCTGTTCTGATTCCAGGTAAGCCAACCAACCTGCATTCAATGGGTTTAGACCAACTTGGAGGGACAGACAGCAACCTGGATATCTGTGGTTTAGAGGGGGCTCAGAGGAGTTAAAGGTTAAGCTGAGAGCTGTTTCTCAGAGAAACTCTAGGCTGCTCGTCCTCCAGAGCCACCGGCAGAGCTGGAGGCAGTGCTGGCAGGGGATCTGGGAGGGAATCAGACAAATCTAATGAGGGTTTAACTCCTGACCTTTGGAAACTCTGCGTTCAGATCTTTGCACCGGCCCTGCTGGGAGCCTCTGCTGCTTGGCAACGTTTGGAAAAGAGGGATGCATTTTATTTGTCGTTGTTGTTGATTTTACTAAAAAAAAAAAAAAAAAAATTTTTTTTTCAGAAAATCAGTGTCTGTGTCATTTTATGTAAATCCAGGTCCATCTGTCACTTTCTATTGTACCTCCAGGCTCTGTAAAATGTTTTGAATACATTGTTGTTGGTTTTTTTCCCCCAAAAAACCTGTGGTAACATCTTTAGAAATCTCTGGTCTAAGGAGATTTTGGCACAATGTGTGATTTTGGCCTGAATGATGTTGAAATTCACGTTGGTAGATAGTGGTCCAGTGCATTTTGGTCACACCAGGCATGTGATGATGTGACGTGAATCTTCAAGGACCAAGTCACTCATATGCCCTCTGCCATGACTTTGTCACTTTGCTGCCTCTGGGCCTGGGGACTGGCAGTTTGAGTCCCTTGCCTTCTAGGGGCTCCCCATGCTTCCTTCTAAGCCGTGATCTCCACAGGGTAGTTTTGCAATGATTCTACCCATCTCTCTCACCAACACAATTCCTCTCCTTCCCAGTGGTCTGATTCCCTCTGTTAAGAGCTTGATGAAAAGTATTTTGAAAGTGCATGGGATAGATTATTGTTCTCAATCCACACTCTCTTGACATGGCCTCTATTTGTTACTCTTGATTGTTTTCCTGTGCCTTTTAGGTTTCTCTTGTGATGGTGGGCTTTTTCTCCTCCGGTCCCCAGAAGCCTCGAGGGCAGTGACAATTTTGCCTGACAGGCTCTATGAACAGGGGTACTCAGACCACCACTGCCACTTCCCCACAGCTGTGGGAGGGATGAGGGCAGTGGTGGGTCAGTGGTAGAATTCTCACCTTCCATGCAGGAGACCTGAGTTCGATTCCACCGACACCATTCATCAGTCAGTGGAAGTTTGCTTGCTGCTATAATGCTGAGCAGGTTTCAGCGGAGCTTCCGGACTAAGACAGACTAGGAAGAAAGGCCTGGCAATCTACTTCAGAAAACTAGCCAATGAAAACCCTATGGATCACAATGCTCAATCCCTTTGTGCATGGCATTGCCATGACTTAGGGGTTGACTCAATGGCAGTAACAACAACAACAGGTGGGACAGATTATAATAGTAGTCACACTAAGTGTGTACCGTGTGCCAACCTACTTACACACAAGAGATTGATAGTATGATCCCCATTTCACAGACAAGGAAACTGAGGTTCAGAGAAGTTGGGTAATTTTCCCAAGCTCCCACCTCCGATTCCAAGGCCTGTGCCTTCTCTCCAGTCTGGCTGCTGCTTCTCTGTGAGCCTATGACACCATCCTCTATTCTTGAAGAGAAGCTCGTGTCCTTGGCTTGCCTCTGTTGGCTTTGCAATTTAAAAAAGTAAGCATTTCAAATAGTTTCCTGTTCCCCTCCCTGTCCCAGAACAGGCAAAAAAAAAAAAGGCAATATATATTTAAGATAGTTTCAGTAACAACATGCATATTAAAAACAGTTGCTTTTTATTTAGTGCACATTCATATTTTCTCCTCTCAGTCACCTTGCAGAGCTGACCAAAAGGTATTCTTATCTGTATTTTGAGATAAGGAAACCAAGATGCAGACAGGCTTAGGGACATACTTAGGGTTTCAATAAATTAATGACCAAGACTGTCGCTTCTACCTGATGGCCCTCATTCGCCTAATAGATCCCTGCCCCAGGGAGAGATCCTTCATCAGTGCCTGTTGGGACAGTATACTCTGAGCTACTCCACATTCTTTTGGAATAAGGCGCTGTTATGGGTTGAATTGTATCCCCCCAAAATGTGTATCAACTTGGCTAGGCCATGATTCCCAGTATTGTGTGGTCGTCCACCATTTTGTGATCTAATTATCCCATGTGTTGTAAATCCTAATCTCTATGATGACAATGAGGCAGGATTACAGGCTGTTATGTTAATGAGGCAGGACTCCGTCTACAGGATTAGGTTGTATCTTGAGTCAATTTCTTTTGTGATATAAAAGAGAGAGTCGAGCAGAGAGGACAGGGATCACATACTGCCAAGAAAGAAGCACCAGGAGTGGAGCACATCTTTTGAACCCAGGGTCCCTGTGTTGAGAAGCTTCTAGACCAGAGGAAGATTTATGCCAAGGACGTTCTATCAGAGCTAACAGACAGAAAAAGTCTTCCCCGGGAGCTGGCATCCTGAATTCAGACTTCTAGCCTCCTAGGCTGTGAGAAAATAAATTTCTGTTTGTTAAAGCCATCCACTCGTGGTATTTTTGTTATAGCAGCATTAGATAACTAAGACAGGCTTACTATAAACAGTAAGGTTCAGGTCCTGCCCTGGTCTAGTCAGACCTCTGGTCCTGTTGATTTAGTCAGTGTCCTATTAAATTACACTGTCCACAGTGATTACAGGTAACATTTACTGAGTATTTATTATGTACTGTAGGCCTTGCTCTGCCCAACAGCTCTATGAGGTAGTTATTATTATTATCACCAGTTTTCGGACAAGGAAACTGAGGATTAGAGAGAGTAGGTGATGTGACTAGGTTCACACAGCTAGCATGTGGTCAAGCCTGGGTTTGAACCCAGGAAGTTTTGACTCAGAGTTGCGACTCCTCCTGTAGTCTAAGCAGTGCAGAGTCCTGCCAAGTTGCCTGATCTGGTCTCTAAGGGATTATTGATGGAGCACAGGATTACACAGTCTCTTGAATAGCCATGTTGCTTGGAGATTGTGGTCAATTAAAAGCCCTAGATTTCTTTCCCACAAACTGTGTTCAATTCAGATGTCCCATAAGATACACTTACAAAATAATTTTATATGCTAAATACAGGGGTTTACAATGATATTCATTATATTTTTTAAATAAACTTTTTTATTTTAGAAGAGTTTTAGATTTAAAGAAAAAAATGTGAAGATAGTTCAGAGTTCCCATATACCTCATACCCAGTTTTCCTATTATTAACATCTTACGTTAGTATGGTATGTTTTTCCTCATAGTTAATGAACCAATATTGATATCTTATTATTATTTAAAGTTCACACTTTATTCAGAAGTCCTTAGTTTTTACCTAATGTCCTTTTTCTGTTCCAGGATCTCATCCAGGACACCACACTACATTTAGTTGTCATGTCTTCTTAGGTTCCTTTTGGCTGTGACAGTTTCCAGACTTCCCTTGCTTTTTATGACCTTGACAGTTTTGGGAATACTGGTCAGGTATTTTGTAGGATGCCCCTCAGCTGGGATTTGTCTGATATTTTTCTCATGATTAGACTGGGGTTATGAGTTTTAGGGAGAAAGACCACGGAGGTAAAGTGCCATCATGTCATGTCAAGAAAAAGAGGAAGACCCTCCACGAGATAGACTGACACAGTGGCTGCAACAATGGGCTCAAGCATAACAACCATTGTGAGGATGGTGCAGGACTGGGCAGTGTTCCACTCTGTTGTACATAGTGTCACTATGAGTTGGAACTGACTCAATGGCACCTAACAACAACAACAACATGTCAGGAGTATATGCTATCAATATGACTTACCCATTGGTGTTGACCTTGATCAGTTGGCTGAAGTAGTGTTTGTCAGGTTTCTCCACTGTAGAGTCACTCCTTTTTTTCTTCCTTTCTGTAGTGTGTTCTTTGGGTGGAAGTCACTATGTGCAGCCCACACTTCAGGGGTGGAGAGTTATGCTCCACCTCACTGAGAGCAGAGTATCTGCATAAATTATTTGAAATTCTTCTGCATGTCTCCATTACATTTTATTCACTTGGTTTCAGCCCATCGTTTCAGGTGGTGGATACCTGCTTAGAATCCTGATGCTGTGTCTATCTGGTGATTTAACTTTCCTGAGCATGTGGTATCTACGCATCTATTAGCATGGTTTCTGTCTTCAACTGTGTCACTTACAAAAATGTTGCACAGACAAGGCCAAAGACCTGTGCACGCCACCATGAACCACTTTCTAAGAGATTCTCTTGACACCTGGGAAGAACAATTGGCACTTCTGGGAGCATTTTTAAAGTCATATAATTGTATGATTGTCCAGATCACATGCCTCCATTTTATCAACAATGTGGTAAGGAGCGACTTCACTCAATGTTTTCCTGAAATAAAAATATATACCAATTGCATTCTCTTGATATTCTAGAAAAATACCTACCAAAAAGGGAAATCGTTTTAATTTTGCATGGTTTGTTTTTAGGGAGCCCCTCCTGGCTCCTGGGCATCTATTTCTTTTCTAAGTACACACAATCTACTGACCACTTAATTTTTTTAGAATTTCATCAATTTGACATCAGGTTGATCAATCCAGAACGTTTAGAATCTTACTTTTTGAGAAGTAAGCTGTGTCCAGTCTTTGGGCATCCCCTCTGTTCTACGTGGTTTAACGATTACCAGCAATGTTTCAGCCATTGTATCTCTGAATAATTCATTATTCCTGGAATATCGAGCATTTTGGTCTGGAGTCCTGATGTCATTTCAAGGATCATAGATACACTCTCACTGACTTGTCAGATCAAAAATTGTTCCCTTTGGTGATGAAAAGTAGCCCTGGTTGTGTAGTGGTTAGAGCACTCACTCTCAGCTGCTAACCAAAAGGTCGACAGTTCAAACACACCAGTCTCTCTGTGGAAGAAAGATGTGGCCATCTGCTCCCGTAAAGATTTATAGCCTTGGAAACCCTACGGGGTTGTTCTACCCTGTCCTGTAGGGTCATTATGAGTTGGAATCGACTGCAGTGGGTTTTTGGGTTTGGTGAAGAAGATAAGCAAGAGGTAGGTGGTTCTACTCTCCTCACTCGTCCCCAGGGTCACGGTTCTCTGCTCAGGTGTGTGTGCTCTATTTTCTTCCCACCCTCCAGTGCTAGCCCAATGCCCTTGTGGTAGATGCATCTTGCTAACAGTACATCATCTTCCCTAAGGAGCAGTCCTTTACCTTGTTTATTTTCCTGCTTCAGGCATTACTTAAAAATAACAAAACCACTAAAAGCTAACCTTTCCTGAGGGTTTGATAGTCATAAAAGGAGAGCAAGGGCATTACAAGCAGAGAATACTACTACTACTAATGCCTAATATGTATGGAACCAATTGTGCGAGGCACTAGGCCAAGGACTTAACATGCATTATGTAATTTATTTTTCTACTATAACTCTGTGGGAATAGATATCATCCCCATTTTACAGATAAAGAAACTGGGGCTTGAAGTGGTTAAAGAGTTTGTCCAATGTCACAGAGATTCAAGCCAGGTGGTTTTGTTCCCTGAACCCTTGCTCTTAGCCATAATAACAAAATAAATACTAACAGTGCCTTTGGTTGCCTCAGGCTTATGTCTGAAAACACCCAGTGCTTCCTTTCCTGGCTATCAGTCATGCTCAGACAACATGGCTAACTCCTCCAGATTCCCATCCCTGTGCTTTTTGTCCACTGAGCAAATAATTCAGCAACTACAATGTCCCAGGCACTGTTCTAGGCAGAGGGGGTACTGTAATAAACAAAATGAGACACCTCACGTTCTTCATATTGTTGAACTCTTTTCTGTAGATCACAGTTAAGTCTGGATTCAACTTTCCTATTTGCCTCTCCTACCTTTCAAGGGATAAAATTATTAGTAGACCTAGTAAAAAATTCATCAGCTGTTCTGCTTTTAGCAAAATGATACTTGCAGTCACTGTCTAATTAGTCAGAGGTCCTCATCACTATCCCTTTCTGTCCTGTGCTGGTGGGGCAGCATTGTTTCTGGGCTCCATCTGGCAGGCAGTTGGTGGCATGCTCCCACTCAAATCCTCTCACCTGGGACACCCCTATGGCTGCCAGGTTTCAGCCACACACACACCTTCCTGGCTGTATGAGTATCCTAGGACTGTCATGGTAAAGTACTACAATGTACGTGGCTTAAAAATGACAGAGATTTATTATCTCACAGTTCTGGAGGCTAGACATCCGAATTCAGGTTGTTAGTGGGGTCACACTCTCTCGGAAGGCTCTAGTGGAAGACCCTTTCATGTGCCTCCAAGAAGTGTAACTCCATCTCTGCCTCCTTCCTCACCCTGTGTCTCTGTCTCTTCTCCTCTTTTCTAAGGACATCATTCATATTGGATTGTTGTTGTTAGGTGCTGTCAAGTTGGTTCTGACTCACAGTGACCCCTCGTGCAACAGAATGAAACACTGCCCAGTCCTGTGCCATCCTCACAATTGTCATTATGCTTGAGCCCATTGTTGCAGCCACTGCGTGAATCCATCTCATTGAGGATCTTCCTCTTTTTTGTTGACTCTCTACTTTACTAAGCATGATGTCCTTCTCCAGCGACTGATCCCTCCTGATAACATGTCCAAAGTATGTGAGAGGTAGTCTCGTCATCCTTGCTTTTAAGGATCATTCTGATTGTCCTTCATCCAAGACAGATTTGTTCTGGATTAGGACCCACCCTATTCAGTACGACCTTAATGTTAACTGGTACCATCTTCAAAGAAAGACCCTATTTCCAACAAGGTCATGCTCACATGTACTGGGGATTAAGACCTCCACCTAACTTTTTTGGGATACAATTCAACCCATAACCCTGGCATGTACTGTTTCTCTCTCCCTATGTAGTTTGGCCCTCCCTGGCTGTATACCTCAGCATGAGTTCCATCTAGCAGACAGGAACACCCAAGAGGTTACAAGTTAGCTTGCTTTTCAGTCTCTCTTTGCTGGTAAGTAGATATCAGAGCATTTAAAAATTGCTCCTGGCTCTTTAACTGATATTTCCTGAGGCTTCCTGGGCACCTCATCCGGGAGCGTTCTTCCTCTAGGACCAGTGTGGTGTAGTGGGAAAAGCACATACCACAGAGTCAAATGTGAGTTTGAATCCTCTTTACAACCTCCTTGTTGTGTAACCTTGGGCATGTTACACTCTTTGAGGTTTCTTCATTTATATAACAAGGATAATAATACTTATGGGGTTGTGGCGAATGAGACAAAGGTAAGTAGCAAAGCGCAGCTGCAAAAGGAGGCAGGAGCAGCCCTCAGGGCATAATCCACATCAGTCCCTTGCCTTTCCTGCTCTGCCACCCCTGCGGTACTCCAGGGTATCTGGCCTCTTCTGGATATTCTAACCCCTCTGCTCAAGTGTTCAGTCTAAAACTTGTTTCAGTGCTTGCTGGTTAAGGATCTTTACGAGAGGAGAAAGAACTTAGAAGCATGTGTTAAAATGGTCAGGGTGGCAGGAGGGTTATGCCCAGGGTGCCTTGAGAGTATAGGCCCTGGGCGCCAGGTGGCAACGCTTTTGCCGAGATATGCCATTTCTAACAATTCCTGATTCATAGCCCCCGCCTCCAGGCCAGCACACTGGGGCTTTGTAGCATGGAGTCATGGAGACAGGCAGGACAGCTGGGAAGCAAAGCACCTGAGAGGCCATATGGCCATCACTCTGGGTCCTAAATGCCAGCCAGGAAGGGGCCCAGGTGTCCTGGATTCTGGGCTGCTCCTGATAAGCTGGGTTCACAGGGGACACAGGGCTCAGCAGAATTCCTGGCACAAATGCTGGGTGGGTGGTGAGGGTGAGTCAGCACTGGGCTCCAAACAAGCCTCAGCTGTCCAGACTCTCCACCCACCCTGAGTGGCCATCCCTGGCTACAGCCTGCCTGCCGTTTAGCTGCATTGCCCCCTGTTAGCATCCCACTGAAGAGCAGCTATGGGGCAGGAGGGACTCCCTATAGATGCCAGGGCCCAAGAGTGGGAAACTGGGTGCCACTGCCCACAGGAGGAAATGTCATTAAGAGGTATCCAGGCTGCAAAAGTCCTAGCTGAGTCTGGAAGGACTGGAAAAAAGATTTCAGCCTAGACTTGGGGATCGAATGAGCAGGGGCAGAAAATGATTCCAAGGAGGGTCTTTACCCTGGACAGGGAAGTGACCATGGGGGATCCATGGAGCAGCCAATGAGTGCTAAGAATCTTTGCCAAGGTGAGTGCCACCCCTTCATCTGCAGACCATGTCTGTGTGGCAGGTGCCCTCCCGGTTCCATTGTGTGCGAACTGAGAACACGGGGCAGAGGGCACGAGCCAAGGGGCATTGCCAGAGGAAAGGAAAAGGAAGGAGAGGCTGCAAACCCAAATGTTCCATTCAGGAAAGAGAAATCCCAGCTCTCCTGCCCCACCCTCCCCCTCCTCTGTGTTTGGTCCTTGGATCACGGCAGTCCCTGTGTATCAGTTATGGAACAGGGAACAACAGCATAAATAGCATCTTAGGGCAAAGACTGTTATATATATTTTTTGGCATCCTTAGCATCTGTTGCAGGCATGCGTCCCACCATTTGCTGAATGAAGGAATAAATGATGCTCTTTACTACACTGTCTGGGTTGAGCTCAACTGGGAGTCTATTGCTTTTATTGTCCTTTACTCTTCAAGTTACAGATTCGTTCCCAGTCCTATGGAAAGCTCAAGGAGGGTAGAGAAAAGGGCTAGCTAGGGTCTGGGGAGGAAGCTATGGGGTGGCACGGATTCTACCAGGAATCCTATTGTAGCCCCAAACACTGGATCTTGGGGTTTACGGAGCCCTTTCAGAGAGAGAGTGCTGGGCACAGGACTGACCGGTGTCCTGACTCTGGTCCCATTGAAGGCCCCACCAGTGGGTTTCCTGGCCTGGAAAATGCAGACATGGGGAGGGCTGCGCTTCCTTGGTGCTCATCATCAACAGCCGGAGAAGGCAAGGCTGCCCAGTGCCTCCACTTCAACCATATGGTATGGGCCCCAAGCTCTCTGTTTTCAGAAAGTGGGGCAGGGATCAGGGGCCTGCAAGGGGAGCTAAAAATAAAGCCAGTCTGTTTCTGCCCCCTTGATGGGCATCTGGGTGGTCACTGGGAATAGCTGAGCTGTGGTCCTCTTTGCCTTGGTGGACATCTTGCTTCATTTTGCCCCTGGGAGCCAGTGAAGCACCTTCTGCTCTGCATTTCAGGGTTCCCTGACCAAGCCGTTGGTGCCAGGCCAGTAAGTAAGGGAGACAGATAGTGATGGGACAAAATAAGACCAAATGAGAAACTAGAACCATGGTTGCAAAAGCACAGGTCGGGAAGGAGAAGGAAAGAGGGAGTCATTGCTTAGGAGACACTGAGGTTCTGTTAAGGGTGATAGAAAAATTTGGAAATGGATAGTGGTAATGGCTATACAACACGGTGAATGTAATTAATGTCACTGAATTGTACGTGTGGCAAAACTTTTGTTTTATATATATACATATATATATATACACACATAATACACACACACACACATATGTCTACACACATATAAGGAGCACTGGTGGCCAGAGGTTATGTGTTCGCCTGCTAACCAAAAGGTCAGCAGTTTGAATCCACCAGCTGCTCCTTGGAAACTCTATGGGACAGTTCTACTCTGTCCTGCAGGATTGCTGTGAGTCAAAATCAACTTGATGGCAATTTTTTATTTTTTTGGTTTTTATACATATATGTGTGTGTATACATATATACACACAGTGATTAAAGCACTCGGCTGCTAACCAAAAGTGGGCAGTTTGAGTGCACCACGTGCTCTGGGGGAGAAAGATGTGGCAGTCTGCTTCTGTAAAGATTTAGAGCCTTGGAAACCCTATAGGGCAGTTCTACTCTGTCCTATAGGGTCACCATAAGTCAGAATCGACTTGACGTCAGTGGGTTTAGTTACACTCACCACAATTAAAAAAAAAAAAACCCACAAAAAAGACAGTCCAGTTAAATCTGAACCTTCTGTTTCCCCTTAAACTACCTCCCATCCGCTGTGTTACCACTGCTCATTTGGCTACATATTGCAATGTTATTTAGAGTTACTGAAACCCTAAGTGCTGGCAGACAATGCAGCAGTCATTTTATGTTGGCATAGAATGGGGGTATAGGGAATGGGGCTGGGTGGGTAGGAAGGTTTCACGCTTTCTGGAACTTCGGCGCGCTCTGGGAATGAGAGAAACCCCCCCCCCCATCCCCTCTCTCCACCTTCCAACTCTCCATATGGCCCCTGAAAAGCGGCCCACATACTGCAGAGGCTTGGCAAGTGCTTCTCAGGGATGGGAGGAGACAAGGTCCAGAGCAAGAACCATGGGTATGAACTGGATGTGTCTTGGGATGGGAGCAAGGCCTTCATTCATTCATTCACTTCACTCACTTACTCATTCATGCAACCAGCCAACATTTTCAAACCTCATACTGTATGGGGCAGTTCTGCTCTATCCTATAGGGTTGCTATGAGTCAGAATCGACTCCACGGCAATGGGTTTGGTTTGGTTACTGTATAAAGGTCCTTGAGTGGTACAAGCAGTTTGTACTCAACTACTAAGTGAAAAGTTGGTGGTTTGAACCCAGCCAGCAGCACCACAGAAGAAAGGCCTGGCAATCTGCTTCCATAAAGATTACAGCCAAGAAATCCCTATGGAGCAGTTCCATTCTGTCACATGTGGGGTTGAGCTGGAACTGACTGGATGGCAATGGGTCTGAGTTTGGTTTGTAATCATATGCCATGGAGTTCTTGGGTGTCGCAAATGGTTAAGCGTTTGACTACTAACTGAAAGGCTGGCAGTTCGAACCCACCCAGAAGCACTTTGGAAGAAAGGCCTGGTGATCTACTTCCAAAAATTTACAGCCAGGAAAAATCCATGGAGCACAGTTCTACTCTGACACACATGGAGTCCCCATGAGTTGGAACTGACTCAACTCAGTGGCAACTGGCTTGGTTTTATTACATGCTAGGCATGCCAGGGAAATAGGAAGAGAGGGCAAAGGCAATTTGGACACTGACTCTATCTTCTAGTTTACTGTATTCCTACAGACCTTCCTTGGAGGGGATGCCCGTTTTTCCAGTAGATGAGGAGGCCACCTCCTCAATAACCAATACGACTTCCAAATTAATCCTTTGTTGTTATATTAAAAATCCTACTTCTTTGATGCTAGATATATACTTCCTTTAACCTTTTTGCCTCTGTCATTTATCAGCTTTCTGGTCACTGAAGACCATGGCATTTACTCTTACTCATCCCAGGTGACTGCAGGATCCATGTTTACCAATCCGACAACGGCCTTCCTCCCAGTTCCCCAACGTTCCTCTACCTACCTCCAGGAAACAACTTTCTCTATTCTCCACACAGCTTTTTCAAATGTTCACCCCTCTCAAGCCTCCTTAACTCCCATCCCTTCACACCAAACAGAAGATCTTGCCTGTGATGTTCCAGGCAAAATAGCGGCCACCTGCTTCTCCCCACTCGGCACACACACAGCCCACAAAATGATCTGCATTCCCACTCATCTTATCTCCCTCCCTCCATCTTACTCCAGAAGGCAGCCTTCCTCCTGTCAGGGCTGATCCTGCCCATGCGCCCAGCCCTCCTGCCTCCTCAAGGACTTTGCTCCATCAATTATGCCTTTATCTGACATCTCCAGCCTCTCCATTTCTAGTGTTCTCTCCCATGCTCAAGGCTCGTCCTCCTTTAAGACAAATACTCTCTCTTGGCCTGGTTATCTCCCTTGTGCTACTGTCTCTTCCCTTTCCCTGGCAGCCAAGCTTCTTAAAAGCAGTCAACACGCATTTCTTTCAGTTCCTGACCTTCCATTCACACTGTAATCCCTATTGTCTACAGTGACATGGTGCCACCCAAGGTCACCGATGGCTTCTGTGGCTAAATCCAGCAAATGCTCTCTGTCTTTGAATTGCCTGGCCTCTCTGCAGCATCTGACTGTTGAAAACCCTTTCCTCATTAAAATTCAATTCTCCTTTGGCTTCTGGGAAATGATTCTCTCCGGATTACTCTCCTACCTTTCTGATCATGCCTCAGAATCTTTCATGGGATCCTCTCCCCGACCTGCGCCTTCCAGACTGGTGCTCCCAGGGGTTTCCCAGGACACTTCTCTTTCCTTACTTCATCCACTCCAGCCTACGTGCAGATGACACCAAGGTTGGTATCATCAACCTACACCTTCCCTGGATGCCAGACTTGCTACGTCCAGCTATCTACCAGTCTCTCCACTCATCTCTGATACCTCAAACCCAGCATATCCTAAACTGGCCTTACCATCTTCTATTCCTATTTCTTCCCCTGTTTTTGATTTCAGCGAATGTTCCCATTCCTGCTACCTAAGCCAGAACCTGAGAAGTCATCCCTGACGTGTTGCTGCTTACCACGTGCTGCTTCAACTGCTCTATACATTAACTTTATGTAATGCTCACGACCCTGCGAGGCTGTTTTATCATTATACTTCTCTCAGAGATGAGGGGAAGTGAGACATAGAGAGATTAAATAATTTATCCACGGTCACACAGCTAATAAGTGGCATGTCTGGGGTTTGAACCCAAAGGGTCTGGTGCCAGAGTCCCAGCTTTTAACCACCAGCCACAGTGCCTCTCTGTAGCCAAAGCCTATGGATTCAGTTTCCTTAATAGTGTGCCTTCAACATCATCTTCCATCTGGACCTTGCATCTAAAAGATCTGGTTGGCTTCAGCTTTGTTTCCCTATAATTCATTCCTCAGGGGGTCCCCATTTCCTTCAGGATAAAATCAGAATCCTTAGATGGGTCAGCAAAACCTGACTTTTACTTCTCCAGCTTCTTCCTTTCTTTCCCTGTTACCTACCTGTACACTAGAATCATGGTGGCCATACAATTTATTGTCCCACCTGGGATCGTCTGAGAGTGAAAAAAGGACTATTTATAGTTAAGCTGGGCTAATAGGTGCAAACGAGGCCAGTCCCAGGCATGCTGGGATATAGGGTCACCCGAAGTAGAATCCACTCATATTGAAGTATTTGCTGTCCTCTAAACACACCTTCCTCTTTCACCTCTGGGCTTCTGAACACACAGTTCTATCTGCCAGAAAAAAGCCTATTTATCTTCTTCCAGGAGCTCTTCCCTGATGTCACTTCCCCCAGGTTATGTAAGGTACCTTTCCTCTGTACACTCGTGACACTCTCAGCTGCTGCTGGTGACGATGATGAAAGGAGGGCAGCCAGTGTCACCTGGGGGCAGAATAGCAGAGTGGTTAGGCATGTGGGCAATGCAGCCAGGCTGCCTGGGCTTGAATCTCAGCTTACTGAATGACCCTGATTAAGTTATTTCACTTCTCCATGACTTCATTTCTTCATAAGGTTTTTGTGAGGATTGTATGAGATAAACCCGTTGCCGTCGAGTCAATTCTGACTCATAGCAACCCTGTATGACAGGGTAGAACTATCCCATAGGGTTTCCAAGGCTGTAATCTCTATGGAAGCAGACAATCTTGCTCCCGAGGAGCGGCTGGCGGGTTCAAATTTGCCGACTTTTCGGTTAGCAGCCAAGTGCTTCACACTGTGCCACCAGGGGTCTTTATATGAAATAGTCTACATTAAGTTTGCCTGGTATATAGTAAATACTCATTAAGCATTCTTGTGTTGTTAGTTGCTGTCAAGTTAGCATTAGCCCCTGACTCATGGCAACCCCATGTATGTACAATGGGTGGAAACACTGCCTGGTCCTGTGCCATCCCCATGATCACCTGTGGATCGGACTGTTGTGACGCACAGGGTTTTCACTGGCTGGTTTTTGGAAGTAGATCACCAGGCCTTACTTCCTGGTCCATCTTAGTCTGGAAGCTCCACTGAAACTTGTTGAGCAACACGCAAGCCTCCACAGACAGATGGGTGGTGGCTACATGTGAAGTGCACTGTCAGGGAATCAAACCTGGGTCTCCTGCGTGGAAGGTGGGAACTCTACCACTAAACCACCACTACCCTCTTCATTAACCCTTGTGGCATAGTGGTTAAGTGCTATGGCTGCTAACCAAAAGGTTGGTGGTTCGAATCCACCAGGCACTCCTTGGAAACCCTATGGGGCAGTTCTACTCGGAATTGACTTGACACAAACGGGTTTGGTTTTGGGGTTTTTTTTTTTTTTGGTTTATTATTATCTATCGAGCATTTGCTATGTGTCAGGCATTGTTGAGCACTTCACATGCATTCTCTCATGTATGCTCACAACAGTTCTATGAAGTAGATATTGTTATCATCTTCATTTTACCGTTGGGAAAACTGAGTCTTAGAGAACTTATTTGCACTATGTAATAAAGCAGCACCGGTAAGTGTTGGTCCTAAGATTTGAGCTCAAGCCCTCTGAAGCCACAACATGTGTGGGACGTGTGTTTTTCTATTTGGCCTTCTCCCCTAGAACGTGAACCACCTGAGGGTCGAGATGGCACCTTTTGCCTCTGTTTCCTCAGGCCAGGACAGTTGCTGAGTGAAGGAAGACACAACATAGAAATGAAGAGAAAGCATGCTCATGCCTGATGAAAATAAAACACAAAGAGTGAGAATTGTTATCAGGGAGGCAGGACTAGGAAGAAAGGCCTGGTGATCTATTTCCAAAAACCAGCCAGCGAAAACCCTGTGGGTCACAACCGTGCAATCTGCAACCGGTCATGGGGATGGAGGGACATCATGGGAATCTTCTCACAGGATTTGGATTTTTATATGAGAGAGAGGGAGGACATCTCTTTATCTCCTTTCCTCTTAGAAGTTAGGTTTTGAAAATTTATTTCTTGGGGAGGAGGGAGGACAGTAGTGTATGAGCGTGTTTGTGTGTATGCATGTTTTGTTGCAATTTGTGCTCCTTTGTATCTCTTATTGAAGATAAAAATAGCCCAAAGAAAATAAACTCCTTCAACTATTTCCATGTTCTTTTCTGGAACAAAAGTGGCAGAAAGGGCAGCCCAGAATGCCATGAGCCTTAGACGGGCGGTTACAATAATTCAGCAACAATGAAGATGTGTGTGTGTGTGTGTGAGAGAGAGAGAGAGAGAGAAAGACCTAGGTAGGGGTTGGCAGATCAGTCCCTATTCCTGAGGCTAAACAGCAGCAAATTAACAAAAAATATTCCTACCAGGCCTCACACTGCTAAAGAGTAAATATAATTATCCTTAATCAATACAGGCCCTTCAGCACTAGCTAATGGCTGTCCTGGGCTTAATTGTTGGCAGCAGTCAGGGAGGGAAGATGGTGGGAACAGAGTACTCCAGCTTCCTTCTAGCAGGGCAGGGCGTCCTGGAGCTGTGGGAGGATCCCCAGGACTTGTGGAGAAGAAAGTTGGAGGCAAAGTTAGGCAAGAAGAAGCTCCTGTGGTTTGTCCCAGATGGATCGGGACATCAGGACATAGGGACATGGCTGCTGAGCCCCTCCTGCTGTGGAGTGCCCTTGCCCTGCTCTCCTCCCCCCACATGCTCTCCTCAGGCCTCCTGTGGGGGAAAGGCCTCATGTGGGGAAGAGGCAAACCGGAGCTAAGGACCTCAGGCCAGCGGCCCTCCTCTGCTGCTGTCCTGCACCCTTCAGATACAGCACATGTTTCGTGAGCACCTGCTGTGTCCTACACACTGAGGGTACACAGATTATAAATGGTGAGAATCTTACAGCCCACTCCTCAGTGACCTGACCTTCTGGTGGTGGGTTTTCAATGACACAAGGGGCTGCCATCAGGGGGAGATAGGCTGGGCCCCTGGGTCCTCACAGAAGCTGTCTGGGACCGAAAACCTGGGATCAGAGTTCCAGTGTGTGCAGTCTGCTCTGTAGACTGCTGAGGGTCTTCTCCTAAGGCATCTGGAGTGTTCTCAGGGGTGGTAGTTGTGGATGGATGTGGTGGCGGGGGTGGGAGGGGGTCTATGAACCACCTTCTATATTCCAGAAAGACCAGTGGAAACTTACACAGCAAGGGCTTTGCGGGCAAATTGCTCTTTCCCTGCCGAACGAATCCCTTCCTGCCCTCTCTCCCTAGATGTTGATCTTTGCCCTGACTCTCATGTGTCTGTTGTATAGCTACAACCTAGAGGCCCCAGAAACCCTGTATTCCATTCCCCAGGCATTGCACAGGCCCAGGGGGGAGGTGCCCAAACCACCACGCAGTTGGTTACCAGGCATTGCAGCGCCGTGGGTAGGTGCGGGACCCCGGAGTCTGACTGCCAGGCCCAAGTCCTGGCTCTGAGACCTTGGGCACATTACCTCACCTCTCCACGCCTAAGCTTCCTGTCTATAAATATGGATAATAACAATATCTGCCTGGTAGGGTTACTGTGAGGGGGGAGTGAGGTAAGCACACGTAGGTGCAGAGAGTGATGCCGGGGACACAGGAGGCCCTTTCTACACGAAGAGCTGGCCATGATGATCCAGAGAGGCTGCTGTGCCTCTCTGTGCTCTTTCCCTTTCCCCAGTTTCCCATTCTCTGGTTCTCATCTTCATCTCTTCCTCCTGTTCTTCTCTTTCCCTCCTCTCTGCTTCTTCCCTTTCCCCCAGGCCTCTCTCTGCAGTCCACTTCTCACAACTGAGGCTGCCAGACGACAGGAAGCATACTTCTGCTTCTGCTCGTTGTCTATTCCTGGCCAGGTGCAGGCGGCCCTCGGAGACTGGCATCGTATTGATTGGGCCTGAACACTGTCTAGACACAGCAAACCTCCCCGAGTGGGTGCTTGCTACAATACCACTAAAAACTCTTCAATGATTCTCAGCACTCATCTCCCCTCCCCTAGTGGGGATGAGCCAACAGCAGAGAATGGGAGGCTGGGATCTGGCAAGCTGCCTGCTGTGCTGCAGCACCCAGAAACTTCTGCCCACTCGGTGCCCAGTCTTCAGGAACAAGTGAGGAGGGGCTGGGCTGAGAGGACCCAGCTCAGGGTCACCGCCCCAGCCCATCTTCCTCTGCTTGCCACTGGTGTGGGTCTCCTGGTCCCTGAGGACTCTGTCCCATGGAACTCCATCTCTGTATGAAGCACCTGTGGCTTCAGGCCTGGCCTGGTACGCCCAAGTCCCTCTATCTCTAGTAGGTAGTGCCATCTGTAGGAACAGTCCCAGGCCAAGCTCTGGGAACAATCCTATTTCTACACAGGGGGAGGCTGACGAGCCCAAGGTCAACCATTTACAAACTCAGCCTTAATGCCATTGTGTACAGTTATGCAGGTCCTTGCCGAGGGGTTGAGTTGGGGCTAAAATCTATATGGCTCCATCTACCTCAGAGACGGTGCCTTTAAAAATTCACACCAAACCCACTGCCGATGAGTCGATTCTGACTTATAGCAACCCTGTAGGACAGTGTAGAACTGCCCCATAGGGTTTCCAAGGCTGTAAATCTTTACAGAAGCAGACTGGCACATGTTTCTTCCATGGAGCAGGTAGTGGGTTTGAACCATCAACCACTTTAACCACTGCACCACCAAGGCTCTTTAAAATTCACACAAAGGGTGTCCTTTAGCCTGTTTGGGCCCTGCTCAAGCTAGAGTCCTTCTGGTTGTTGGTTCTCCTCAAACCTTGGTGGCCCTGTTTTTCTGCTTTGGACCCAGTTCCTCTATGACTAGACTCCTTCTTGGTCCCTCTGCCTATTCTTTTAGGGACCACATTTCCTGTCTGGTGTTCTAGCTTCCTTTTGCTGAATTCCAGTCTCCTTATCAAAGACTCTCAATGTCTTCCACCAGAGCTGCCTTGTGGTGGCCATCGGACCTTCCAGCCTAGACCAATTCAGCTGCTGACTTTCCAGAGGCAAAGGAGAGTTCACCATCTCACCCATGTAAACTGCCAAAGAGCCCTAGAATGCTCTGGGCATCTCTTTGAGCGCCCTCCTGCTACATTTTAGGCCCTTTTCCTCTTGTACTTTCTACTGCAGAGATGGAGAATATCTGATTATCCTCCAACCAACCCCTGCCCAACAATGGCATCTTCCCCGGTCCAGTTCTAACAGGCCCTGCACAGAATTTTAAATCCCCTGGCACCCCTGGTTGGCCTTTTCCCTGCTCCCTGATTAGAGAATGCCAAACTGCTAGAGTGCTAAGAATAGCACCTTCATCAGTGACTAAACAACCTGACAGACAGGAGCCCCTCCCCCCCATGTGTGCTGAGGTACACTCTCCTGAGCCTCTGCTCCCTCAGGAATTGTTGGAGGCTGGACTGCCAGCTGGGGACCCTTACAGCCAACCCACAGGCCTCACCTCCACTAGGAACATACCCCAGGGCTGACTCTGCTCTTCTCATGAAAGGAAGGATGGCTAATTGGTCTCATCACAATCACCCTGGGGAAGCTTAAAACATACAGATCCTGGGCCACAACCTAGGCACATGAATCAGGACCTCCAGGTGAGAGAGGCAAGGGACTGAGCTGTGGGTTAAGAAGGCCCTTGTCATGGATTGAACTTGGTGCCCCCAAAATATCTGTCAACTTGGCTAGGTCATGATTTCCAGTCTACCATTTTGATATCTGATGGGATTTCCCTACGTGTTGTAAATCCTATCACTATGATGTAATGAGATAGATTAGTGGTAGTTATATTGAAGACATCTGTAAGAGTAGATAGTGTCTTAAGCCAATCTCTCTTGAGATATAAAAGAGAGAAGTGAGCAGAGAGACAAGGGGACCTCATACCACCAAGAAAGCAGTGCCAGGAGCAGAGAGCGTCCTTCAGACCTGAGATTCCTGCGCTGAGATGCTCCCAGATCAAGGGAAGACTGATGCATCACAGGGACCTTCCTCCAGAGCTGACAGAGAGAGAAAGCCTTCCCCTGGAGCTGATGCCCCGAATTCAGATTTCTAGCCTACTGGACTGTGAGAGAATAAACTTCTCTTTGTTAAAGCTATTTACTTGTGGTATTTTTGTTATAGCAGCACTAGATGACTAAGACAGCCCTCAAGCGATTCTGATGTGTCTGGTCCAGTCACTGGCCACTGGGACCCACTGCATCAGGTGACTTTTTCATACTTGTCTTCAAATAATATGAAGCCAAGAAAGTGTTCCCTGAGGATTCTCAGCCCAGAGACTGGGAAAGTGGCTGATAGTATCGCTGGGGGCAGGCGGCAGGAGAAGGCTGGCTCCATGGTCACACACCATCATAGCAATTCACACGGGGCACGATCCATAATAACTTAGGACTGAACTGAGTATTTCTCACATGCAAAGAAACCATAAACCAAAAACCAGTAGCTGTCAAGTTGATCGTGACTCATGGCAACCCCATGTGTATCAGAGTAGAACTCTGCTACATAGGGCTTTCAAGGGCTGCTTTTTCAGAACGATTGCCAGGCCTTTCTTCTGAGGCACCTCTGGGTGGACTCGAACTTCCAAACTTTCGGTTAGCAGCTGAGTGTGTTAACTGTTTGCACCACCCAGGGACTCTACATTGTATTTATTCTCCATAACAGTGATTTGGCACTTAAGGTGTTTATCTTCAATATTAGGATGCCTTGTGTGCCTCTTATTTGTATTGTTGTAAGGCTCCTACATTACCCAATTGTTTATGTCCTTATAATTATTTCCATTGTTCTATAACCCAGCCTCTCACTTTGTATCTGGCAACTCTTAATCATCTTGCAAAACCCAACTTGGATGAAACCATCTGTTTTAGGCTGGGCTCTCCAGAGAAGCAAAACCAGTGACTTGTATCTCTCTGTCTATCTGTCTGTCTGTCTATCTACCTATTTTTTTGTTGTTGTTAGGTGCCATTGAGTTGGTTTCAATTCACAGTGACCCTATGTACAACAGAATAAAACACTGCCCGGTCCTGTGCCTTCCTCACAACCATTGTTAAGCTTGAGCCCACTGTTGTAGCCACTGTGTCAATCCATCTCATTGAGGGTCTTCCTCTTTTTTGCTGACCCTCTACTTTACCATGATGTCCTTCTCTAGGGACGGGTCCCTCCTGATAACATGTCCAAAGTATGTGAGATGTAGTCTTGCCATCCTTGTTTCTAAGAAGCATTCTGGCTGTACTTCTTTTTAGATTTGTTCATTCTTTTGGCAGTCTATGGTATATTCAGTATTCTTAGTGAACACCATAATTCAAAAGCATCAATTCTTCTTCTCTCTCTCAGAAAGAGAGAGAGAGAGATTTATCTCAATGAAATGGCTCACGAGGTTATAGAGGTTTGCAAGTTCCAAGTCCGTGGGTCAGGTGTCAGGCTGGAGGCTTTTCCTGAATCACATAGCTGCAGGGGCTGATGAACCCAAGAGTGGTAGGTCAGATGGCAGGCTGCTGGCTCAGGGGCTTCAGAGGCTGATGAATCCAAGATCAGCAGGTAAGATGGCAGGCTGCTAGCTCATAGCCTGTGGAGGCCAATGAAACCCAAGACTGGCAGACAATACAGCAGGTCACTGGCTTAAGTCCCAAGAAACAGAGGTCAGATGAGGATGAGCTGGATGCAGGATCCAGAGCAAGCAAGTGAGCTTTGCCAGAATGTCCACATACACATTGGATGCAGGCCATACCTCTGAGGAAACTCCCTTAAAACTGATTGACACATCATATTATCAGATCACATCATGGGGGATAACTACATCATTACACAACTGCCAAACTACATCATTACATAACTGCCAAATCACTGCGAATCATGGCCCAACCAAGTTGAAACATAACCTTAACCATCACACCATCCCTAGGGCATCTTCCTTGAGCTTGCTGTTCTCTTCCCTCCATATACGCAATTTCCTCTTCCCCTCTGTATCTTCAAAAGTCTTCCTCTAGTGGTTGACATATTCTACTGTCTTCTAATATATTCAGTCATTCTGTCTGTCTCCCCGCTAAACCATGACAGTGATTGCATCTAATCATTGTATCTTCTGAATCCAGCACAGCATCTGATATGCAGTAGGTGCTCACTAAATGCTTGCTGAGTAAATGGGCACAATGTGTCTTCCCACCTAGAATGCAGGCTCCTTGGGTCTAGTGATCATATATTTTCTAAGAGCCCACATAATTCTTAGCACAGAAGTGCTCACATATCCCTGTGGAATAAACGAACTGTAATTGCTCCCATTCTGCCCCCAAACTCATCTGTGCTCAATGGGAAGCTCAACAATCTCATCACTGACTCCTCCTGGCAAATTTAGTCATTTCCTTCTCTGTGTTCAAACCTCTGTAAACACGCCTGCACTATGGTATTTATCCCCTGTACTGTAACCATTGTTTACACATCTGTCTTCCTGACTAGATACAAGATCCTTGGGGACTGGGGCTGTTTCTCATTCTTTGTCTTCCCATCCCAGCACCTAGCAGGGCGCCTGGCATTCTGTGGGTGCTTGGTGCCTGCCTGTCGAATCAATTAGTACTACAAGGGTGGCTGTGGCTATGGGACCAACAGTGGCTCACAGCTCGATGGAGACCCTGGAAAGAAGGTGGGGAAATCTTATCCTTCTTGATGGCCAGGACTGACGTGGCTCTAAATTCTCACAGAACAGTCTTGCCCACTTGCTGAGGGCGGGAAAATGCTACGGAAGTTACAAAGATGGTAAGTTTCTCGGCTCTGCTCCCGAGAACCTCCTCTTGTCTCAGCCCCTAAGCCCCCAGGAGTACCTGACTTATCAATTGTCACAGCTGCCACTGTTAGGATGAGGTCACAGAACATGTGGGTTACAGGCTCAGGTTTCTATCCAGGGGAATTAGGGAGCACCCCTTTGTCCTCATCCTAACCACCCCTTGCTCAATCTTAATCAGGTGCCTACTGTGTTCCTATTCCTGGTGCTGAAAGCACTTTTCTGGAAAGACAGCCCATGGTCAGTGGCTGCCATGGTTTGGAGGAAGGTTGGCAGGGAGAAGATGGACAAGCAATGCAAGTCCAAACCAAAACCAAACCTACTGCGGTCGAGTCAATTCCCACTCACAGTGACCCTGTAGGACAGAGTAGAACTGCCCCGCAGGGTTTCCAAGGCTTTGCAGAAGCAGACTGCTACACCTTTCTCCCACAGAATAGCTGGTGTGTTTCAGCTGCCCACATTTTGGTTAGCAGCTGAGTGCTTAACCACTGCACCACCAGGGCTCTTAAAGCAAGTCCAGGGACAATAAATCACCAAAACCAAACCTGTTGCCGTCGAGTTGATTCCGACTCATAGCGACCCTACAGGATGGAGTAGAACTGCCCCGTAGAGTTTCCAAGGAGCGCCTGGTGGATTCGAATTGCTGACACTTTGACACCCCGCCAGGGTTTCACAATAAATTATAGATGCCCGGAAAACAGCTCTGAGACCTTCAAGATAGCCCAGAGTGCTCTGCGGGGCCACTCCGCAACATGCCCAGCAGGCTAAGTCCTTTCTGGGCACTGGCAGGGACCATGCCCGAGCTGCGCACGCTCAGCAATGGGCGTCGTGTGCGTCAGCCGGGCCCAGAAGGCTCCCAGCCGGTACCGGGCTCTGTCCCCAGCACCTCGTTGAAGAGGTAATCATTCTAATAAATATGAATTGTGGGACTCTCGCCTGAGAGTGAAACGGAAATTGAATCTGTAATCTAGACAGAGGGGCGCGCAGCTGCACGGGGTTAATCACGCACACGCCAAGCATATGGCAGCACACCTCCAGACCAACTGGCGGAGAGCATTCTCTGGGATGCAATTAGATCCTGCACATGCATAAAAAATAAGCCGGCACCTCCAAAAGAAAAATAAAATTGCTGAAGTCATAACCTCAAACCAGCGTAATTACAATCACTGAGTCGCACCCCTTAGGTTTAAGCAACATTTACTTAACCACTCATTCAGAGGTGGGCTTGGTTCTCTTTCTAGTTTGGTTCTGCCTGGTGCATCCTCCATTACTGGGGCCCTGTGCTCCCACAGCATCCTTCCCCTATACCTCCAAGGTCTGGGTACCACATTGCTTAACCTTGGTCCCCCAAGAATAAAGCATCATTCCTGGAATAAGAGTGGCAACACAAATGAACCAAGTCTGGCACTTTCCATGTGTTATCTATGGATCCCCATAGCACTGCTATGACAGAGGTAATGATATTACACCCACCTTCCAGGTGGGGAAATCGAGGCTTCACCGTTATGCTTGGTGGACTTGGAAATAGAAGAGCCAGGCTTGAATTCCAGCATCAGCGCTATAGGCAAGTCATTGCATCTTTTTGAGGAGGTGTCCTTTCTGGAAAAGTGTGATAATAAATCTTTCCTTTAGGATTGTTCTGATGAGAGTATTAAATGAAATCATGTATGTGAACGAGACAGGCAGGGTTTAGGTCCTCAATCAAGGTCTGGTGGGCAGAAATGTGTAGTGATTAGGAACCCGGCTGCTGCAATCGAACTATCTGGGGCCGAATCTCCTCTCTGCTTTTTCCTAGCCTCCTCACTTCCTCCTGTCTCTGCCCAAATGTCCCCTTGTCAGGTGGTTACAACTCTCACCACTGGCCTTCCGTATATCCTCATTCTCCACTTTTTCACATACTATACTCTACGCTTTGTTTATTCTTGCCTTTCCCATCACCAGAGTGTAAGCTCCATGAGGGCAGGGATATTCATCTGTTTTGTGCACTGCTGTATTGCCAGCACTGAGAACAATGCCCAGCACATAGTAGGTGCTCAATGGATATTTGTTGAATGAATGAACAAAAGATTAACCTCAATAAACATCAGCAAAATACCATCCTTTTGGGCTTTGGAGGGAATACACAAGATAGCTTTTAAAGCACTTAACACAGTGCCTGACATTTGATACTTGCTCAGAGCTGCTTACATTCATGACCATAATTCCACTGTTTAGGAGAGTGACTGATACAAGGTCAGTAAATATCTGTTGGCTTTTGAACTGGATATTGTTTGAAGGTTCTTTGAGTCTGAAAATGTACAGGAAGCCTGCAAGACCATGATGACCCTGGATCATGCCATATTGCTCACAGCTTGGCCACTCATTGAAGCAGGCCCCAGACAGCTGACTCTATTTTTTTGGCTGGGGGTAGGGTTGCCAGATAAAACATGGGACACCCATTTAAATTTGTATTTTGGATAAACAGAGAATAATTTTTTAGTATAAGTATGTCCCATGCCCCATAGGGTTTCCATGGAGTGGCTCATGGATTTGAACTGCTGACCTTTTGGTTAGCAGCTGAGCTCTTAAACACTGTGCCACCAGGGCTCTCTTTGGGACATACTTATACTAAAATATTAATCATCACTGTTTAGCTGAAATTCAAATTTAATTGGGTGTCCTATATTTTTATTTGCTATATCTGGCAAACTTAGCTGGTGGACAGACACCCTGAGAAGATGGAGGCATCAGGAAGATCTCCTCAGCCACAACCATATCTCCTCCTCAGCTATGGAGAGGGGTGCTTGGGTGGGGGCTTTGGTGAGCTCAGAGGCAGAGAGAGGGGCGGGAGAAGCCAAGAAGTGTGTGTGTGTGGGTGGGTGGGGAGGGGGGGTGTGCTGTTTGTCCAGGGAGAGGGGCAGTGAGGAATTGTGAGAGATAGGTGAGCTCTGCCACTGGGCAGAGGCCGGTTCTGTGGGAAGTCATGAGCTGGGCATATAAGAGTGAGAACACATGGCATCATCCTTGTGATATAAGGCATCCCTGCTCTTAGTTGCTATTGGCTACTAAAATACCTCCCGCATGTGCAATAGGCTTCATCCATTAGTCTCCAGGTTGGTATTGTGTCCATTTCAGAGAGGAGGAAATTAAGGTCATAGATGTCCCTGCCTATGTTAGCTAGCTACTTAGCTACTGAGCTGGGGCTCAAATCGGGCCTCCTGATACTTGGATTCCTGTTTGGAAAGGGCTGGAACTAGGCCATATTGCCCAGTCTATGCTGTTTGCAAGCAGTGAGGCACCCAGAGAATCACACTAGCCTTTCTGGTAGGGCTTGGGAGCTTGTAGCTCCAGGCGTGGCCAGTCCTGCAGCCTTGGTTCCCACCCTACTGTGTGCAGTCTCCATTCTAGCTCAGCAGGTCACTCTCATCACCTCTGGGGCCACGGTGTGAAGCTGAAGTCATAAACCCATAGGCAGTTAGGCTAAAGTCAAACCTGGACCAAATCCTCGGAACCAGAGATGCAGCCTGCCTCTAGGCTGTGGGAGCAAGGACAGCCCTCTCCCGCTCCCTGCCCCACCTCGCCCCACCTTCTAGAGCTCCCAAGGTCTGGACTGCCTTCAATCTCTCAGTGCCCCAGGATGTCCACAGGGGGCAGCCTCCAGGCCTCCTCAGTCTGCTTCATCCTCCTCATGGAGCAAGCCCGCCTGCCTCCCTCCTGGTTATTAGAGCTCTTGGTGCCTGTTATCCAAAAGCTAACTAATCTTACCCACCCTCCAAGGGTCAGAGAGGCACGTTCCAGCAAGTGAAGCCCAAGGATGATTCTAATCACCAGCCTGTAATTACTTTTCACACCCCAGCTTCTTCCTGATGGATCTCTTCAAGTAGAGAGTCTGTGTCGTATGCTAATGACCGCATACATACTGGGCTGGAGTGGGGAGGTTGGGGAGGGATCATCCAACAGCAAGGAGGCAGCAGGGACCTTCTTCCAAACTGCCGGAATTTGGGACCGTTTTTTTAGGTATGTATCCTTGTGGAATGGGCCAGAGACAAAGTCCTTCTCTCCATATGGGGCTAGGAGGGCCACAAAAATAAATAAATAAATAAAACAAAAGACCAGTTGCCATTGAGTTGACACTGACTCATGATGACCTCACAATCAACAGCCATGGAAGCAGCAGTC
Source organism: Elephas maximus indicus (assembly GCF_024166365.1). Classification (NCBI taxonomy): domain Eukaryota; kingdom Metazoa; phylum Chordata; class Mammalia; order Proboscidea; family Elephantidae; genus Elephas; species Elephas maximus. Next base: position 169,010,221 of record NC_064821.1, on the reverse strand, counting down.
AAGAAATCAAAAGATGCATTGCATTGGGTAAATCTGCTGCAAAGGACCTCTTCAAAGTGTTGAAGAGCAAAGATGTCACCCTGAAGACTAAGGTGCGCCTGACCCAAGCCATGGTATTTCCAATCGCATCATATGCATGTGAAAGCTGGACAATGAATAAGGAAGACCGAAGAAGAATTGACGCCCTTGAATTGTGGTGTTGGCAAAGAATACTGAATATACCATGGACTGCCAAAAGAACAAACAAATCTGTGTTAGAAGAAGTACAACCAGAATGCTCCTTAGAAGCAAGGATGGCTAGACTGCGTCTTACACACTTTGGACATGTTGTCAGGAGGGATCAGACCCTGGAGAAGGACATGATGCTTGGCAAAGTACAGGCTGGGTGGAAAAGAGGAAGACTCTCAATGAGGTGGATTGACACAGTGGCTGCAACAATGAGCTCAAGCATAACAACGATTGTAAGGATGGCCCAGGACCGGGCAGTGTTTCGTTCTGTTGTGCATAGGGTCGCTGAGTCGGAACTGACTCGATGGCACCCAACAACAATAACATGACAACGCCACGTGTGTCAGAGTAGAACTGTGCTCCACAGGGTTTTCAATGGCTGATTTTTCAGAAGTAGATTGCCAGGCCTTTCTTCCAAGGTGTCTCTGGGTGGACTTGAACCACCAACCTTGTGGGTGTTAACCACTTGCACCACCCAAAGACTCAACATCTTACTTTAGATCTTTCTATATCTCCTTCCCCACTCTTACACCCCTGACAGATGGCACACCCAATCAAGTAAGGGCCCAGAAGAAAGGTTTAGAAAGGGACTACCTTTAGAAAGGGACTACCTTCAGGTGTGGGCAGGGTCTAGAGAAACCACAAGGGCTCGTACAATACCCCAGGACAAGTAAATCAGGGCTGTTGCCAACCCTAGGCCAAAGGGGTTGGGGGAGCAAGTGGTACCAAAACCTCGAAGAAGGGAACGATTAGAAAGGGCCACCTTGAGAGGAGCTATGTTCTTCAGCTGTGGGACAGAGCCACCTGCGGTGACCTGCACAGAGGCAGCCAAGGATGCTCCAACCTTACTTTCCTCTCCCCTTCAACCTCTTGCCAGGACTCCCACTGGCCTGAGAGCAGGGTGGTGAGGGTGACAAGTGGGCCTGGAAGGAAACATCTGGTACACCCCTTCTGGAAACATTTGACTCTGGTTAATAACTGAGTGGATCATTTCTTTCCTCTGCACCTTCCTCAGGACAAGAAGTAAGAGTGAGGAGAGCAGAGAGTGTTTGTTTCCCACATCAGGTTCTGCGAGGACATCGATGGGGTGTGGGTAGAAGGTGTTCTGGAAAGTTTCAGGAAAAGGTACTCACAGATTGGTGTCAGAAGCCTTGGGATCTTGTTCTGTGTGTGTTCCTTACCCTCTCTGAGTCTGTGCTCTTATCTGTAAAAGTGGCACTGCTAACACTGACCACATAGTGCTCTTGGGATGTTTTCAAGGGACAGTGTGAGTGAAAACTCAGCATACTGCCAGACCTACAGGTGTGCAGTAAATATAACCTGAATCTAAAATGCCAGCTGAAAGCCGCCTGGTGCCCTCAGCTTTCCCTTCTGCCCCTGGCTTCCTGCCTTGCTCTCTTAGCCTCCCTCAGGCCAGGTGCCCCTTGTTTGTGGTGGATTGGAGCCTCTGCCTAGCCTGTGTCTACTCCACGAAGTTGCTGCCAGCCCCACCTGCCAACTTCCACAAATGCCAGCACCCAGCCCGTCCCAGCATTGCCGTGTTTTCTTATGGGCACAGCTCCATGCTCCAGTGACAGGGCCCAGTGGCATCAAGGTGGGCAGGACAAGGCTGGGGGCCAGACTAAGGCAGAGAAGGAGGGAGCCCCATCCTGCTGGGCCCTGTTCCTGGCACAGACAGTAGGCTGCTAAGCAGGACAGGAAGAGAGGAGAGGGCACCTTCCTGCTGGGGAGAAACCAGCAGCTGCCTGTCTACCTCGTTAACTGGAGCGCAATTAGGGCAGTTAGGAGTTGAGGACATCTCATGTTTATTTATGTACCTCTGACACACTGTCTCTCTGTGTGGATCCCAGTCTCTGGCGATTTGTGGCCACTCCTCCTCTTTAACTTTCTTTGCCTTCAAGCAGGTTCTGGGCACGCTTAGCACAGTGCACCTCCTTCTCTCCTCAGACGTCCCATCGACTCATTTACAAACTGTAAATGAACATCTGTATGATGTCTTACAGTTTACAAACCACTTTGTACGTCCATTACTTCCTTTAAGCCTCACGACAGCCCTGTATGGTTTCTATTATGATCACTACCTCCATCTTACAGATGCTCCACTTCGCTCAGGGCTCCGGCTCCGCGGCCCCCAGAAGACAGAGGGGCATAGTGTCGCCGCGGGAGGCGGAGGAGGAGCACCGAACTCTACTGGCTCACTAGGTGCACCTGCCGGTTTTGGTGACTCAGGCAGAGCGGAGGGAGACCAAGTGTTGCTGTTGGTTTTGATGGAGGTCATGGCTCTAGGATAGGCTGTTGTCCTCCTCTCCTGGCTCAGCTCTGGGGACTGTGTGTCAGCAGAACACTAGAGAGAGGTAAATACCCATCATTTATGGGGGGTGGCATGGGGTGGGAGCTGGTAATTGTTGCCGCTTCAGCAAAGCTATACCTGTGACAACTGCTTGGGCCGGGGCTCCCTGGTACTCAGCTGCCTTCTCTACTCTGCTCCAGTCCAGGGTACCGAGAGCACCCCCAGGCATGCCCCCTTTCTTGGTGTAAGAGCCTTTCCAGCTAGTTAGGTCCACAGGTGCCTCCTCTGGGAGGTGTTCTCTGACCACCCTATCTGAAGAGCCCCCTCCATTACTCTCCATCTTCTCACATTACTTTTCTTAATAGCACAGATCACTCCCCAGCAATATAAGATTTTCATTTCTTTACTGTCTGCCCCTCCTGTTAGAACACAAGTTCCATGAGTGACTACCACCTCCACCTGTTGCCTCAAGTTGATTCTGACTCAGGGCAACCCCATGTGTGTCAGAGTAGAACATTAGGTTTTCCATGGCTGATGTTTTGAAAGTAGATCACTAGTGTTTCTTCCAAGGTGCCTCTTGGTGGACTTGAACCTCCAACTTTTTGGTTAGCAGCCTAGTGCTTTAACTATTTACTAAAATAAATGCTTGGTGAATGAAGGAAGCTTTGGAAACCTGCCGATCTTGGGTTTACCAGTACCTAGCCTCCATCCTGATCCACAGACCTGGAACATGCCAGGTCCTACAATTGCGTGAGCTGTTTCCTTGATATAAATCTTTCTCTCTGGATATTTATATGCTTTACTGGTTTTGCTTCTCTAGAGAACCCAGCCTAAGACAATCTCTTTACCCCCTCCCCATCCCACAGCACACACTGAAACAATCATCAAGTCTTGTCGACTCCACTATTTGAATGTTTCTTGACTCCATCTAATTGCTTCTCCCTTGCCATTTTCCTGGACTAAGTCACCATCATCATTCAGGGGCTGCCTCACTTCTTCAGGGTCTCAGTTTTCTTTTCTATAAAATGGGATAAGTCCAACCAACCCTGAGCCAAAGTCCCTCCAAAGCCCTGCAAGGAAGGGTGATTAACTGTCCTGGTTTTCAGAGTTACGTTACGACTTCTGTGAGCTCTGTTCCTTTGTGGCCCTCTTTCTTCATGAACAGATACTAAAAATTGTATTTTACAACCCTGTTGGTATAAAGATAAATATAACTCATTATTATGTATTCATTAGTATCATATTTGTTTTTTCTACTGATTTAAAAAAAGTGAAATTATACATTTTTGTGGGCCCCTAAAAGAACTGTAAGCCCTAAGCACTGTGCCTATTGTCCCTGATGGATAAATTGGCCCTGCTGGCTCTAGTGCTGCATCCTGGGAAACCCCCCAGTCCCAGGCAAACTGGAATGGTTGGTCATCACTCTACTACAAGGCCTCCTATGTAGCAGAGGTTCTCCAGTGCCCTCTGAGCTCAACGCCTACTCCCTTTCCTTGGCTAGTTCCACTTCAGCCATACTGGCCTTGCTGTTGGTCCTTGACTGAATTAGGCACACTCCTACCTCAGGACCTTTGCACTTACTGCTTCCTATGCATGGAACATTTTTCATCCAGATAAAAACGTGGCCAACTTTATTCAGACTTTGCTCAAATGTCAGTGCAGCCTTCTCACCAGTGCAAGAGCTTCGATGCTGGCCCTTTCAAAGTTCCTCTTCTCCCAAGGCCCTCCATGTGCATGGCCTGGACTGATGGTCTCATGGGAAGCTCTCTGGGGGCACAGGAGCCTCAGTTTTACCTCTTTTAAGAGGAGAAGAAGCCCAAGTGTGCCAGGGAAGGGTTGGGATTGATGCCAAGGGAAAGCAGAGGTATGGATGGGATGACTCCAAGAGGCCCTGAAAGACTGAGGTTTTAATCTCTTCCCCAGACCAGCTAGAACTCCTGGAGAGACCTGGAGGACACTGGGCCCCAGCTGGCAAAGGGAGCAGTGCCAGGAATTTGCTTGGAAATATTTACCCCTGGGCAATTTTTTAGGCTGGTCAAGGTTTTCCAGAAGCCATGGAGTGGGAAACTCAGAGGATACAATCAAGAAGTACTTCCTGGTGTCTATCCTATATCTTACGTGCCATAACTTCACTCCTCAGTGGAAATGGAGAGCCAGGAGATTCTCCACCACAAAGCCCTCTGAAAGCTGGGCTCTACCAAAACAATAAAAGTGAATATTTGCCATGTGCCAACCACTCTCCCAAGCGCTTTATAGGCACGAACTGATTTAATCCTCACAGTAGCCCTGGGAGGTAGATGCTATTTTATAGAAGAGAGTTTGGAGTTCATGTCTCCTTCACCTTTCTGATAATGACAGGGTGGTGGGAGGTGTGGGAAAGCCCTTCCCCAAACCCCAGTGCCTTTTGGGGAAGAAGCCTCTACATGCTCCAGGAAAGTACCCTAAGGACAATCAGGGACAGTTTAGAGGAGACCACCCCAACTTAAGTTGACAAAAGTTCCACAGTCTTAGGTACTACTCACAACAGTTATCAGGACAACACACCACACACACCTGTTGCCATCAGGTCAATTCTGACTCATAGCGACTCTATAAGACAGAGCAGAACTGCCCCATAGCGTTTCCAAAGAGCAGCTGGTGGATTCGAACTACTGACCTTTTGGTTAGCAGCCAAGTTCTTAACTACTGTGCCACCAGGGCTTGTCAGGACAGAGCCTGGAATATGGCAAGCACTTAAAAATTATTTGGTGGATCAGTGAATTTATTGAGCATCCACTTAGTACCAGCGCTCTACACGGTAATTTGCAAATATTATCTCATTTAAGCCACACAAGAATCCTAAAAAAAAAAAAAAAGGTATGATTAATTCCATTCAACAGATGAGGAAATAGTGATTCAGAGAGAATAAGCGTTTAGCTGCGGTCCCACAATGAATAAATGTTGACCCTGGGATTTGCCCCCAGGTTTGTTTGACTTGCCTCTAACAGCTTAGGTGCTTGATTAATACTTGTTAGGTGGGTAATGAAACTTGGGCTACTGACAGCTCTACCTGGGAAAAAATAACAACATCGTGAGTCCAGCACCTTAGGGGAAGTGGTCCTGGGAGCGGCAGAGGAAGGTGGAGTGTGGCTACAGCTTCCTGATCTTCCCCACCCTTCACCCCCTGGCTTGGAGTTAGCCCTATCCATGCTGCTAACGCATGACCCACGCTTCCAAGCTGCCTCCCCAGCTCAAACTATCCTTGAGTTGCAGCTGTGAAATCATAGTGACAGATCCAGTTTAGTCCCCGAGATGAGCCAGTGATTATGTCCGTCTCAGCAGGGAGATGACTCTTTCTCTGTCCTTGCCCTGTAATAAGCAAGCTCTTCTCTCTCATTCAGGTGGCTCCAGAAACACCACTTCCTTCGTAAAGCCTTCCTGGGTTGACCAGATGTCGGCTGTCAGTTTCTATAGGTAGTTACATTTAGAGAAAGCTCTGGGCCCAGATCTTGGCCAGCATCTGTCCATGTCTTTTTGGATTACTGAGGAGACAATCTTTGTGAAGGTTTAATCACCAGCAAGGAAGTCTCCCTGTGGGTCCCAAAGGAAGTCCCTTTTCAAGCAGTGGCTGTCTAGCAGAGCCTATCTCACTGTCTCCTGTTTCCAAAGGACCACTGGGGCTTCTGAAGTTGACTAAACCTATTAGCTCCTATGCCAGTACCATTTGCCGCTGAATCAACTCCAACTCAGGATGACCCCATGTGCGTCAGAGTAGAAATGTGCTCTATAGGGTTTTCAATGGCTGATTTTTCAGAAGTAAATTGCCAGGCATTTCTTCTGAGGTGCCTCTGGGTGGACTTATATGGCCAACCTTTTGGTAGGCACCTAAGCATGTTAACTCTTTGTACTACTCAGGGACTCCCATAAGCTCTTAGATGGTGGCTAGTCAAGGGTGCTTTTTAGAAGGTCAAGGGGCAGAAGAGGGGAGGGAGAAGTAGACAGCACAGATAACAATTTTTTTTTTGCGGGGGCAGGAGGGAAGGCTACCTTTACAAAGAGAAAGGGAGAATTTCCTAGAGGCAGTTCTGCTGAGGGTCCCTGAACAACCCCTAATAACCTGAGTCTACACCCTGGGTCCCAGTGAAGCTATGTCATAATATCAGGCTCAGAGATTTAGGCCTATGAAGGCACTTTATGTTTGGATTTGGGTGTCCCTCCAGATTTTGGCCTCACAAATCCCTTTCCTTTCCCTCCTCAGCCTATTCTCAGACTTGGCATAATTTTTTTTTTTAAACCTCATTTTGCAGATAAGAAAACTGAGGTTTTAAGACTTGCCCCAGGCCCACAGCTTGCTAGTAACAGGGTCACAGCAGGCCCACCTGACTCCCAGGCCCAGCTCTTTCCCTGCTCTGTACAGGTGACTTACTCTTCCCCCGCTCTGTGCAGGTGACTTACTCTTCCCCCTGTCCCGCCTCCTCCAGCTCTGAGCAACACTGCAGGGAGGGAAGACCCCGGCAGGAGAGGGGCCCACTGGAAGCAGGACAGAACGTGTCGTTCCTCTCTGTTCCTCCCTTGTCCTCTCCTTCCCCATGTCCTGAGGCAGCATTTCCAGGCTGGTAGAGCAGGGGTGGCAGTGCAGGCAGGGCAGGCTCTGCAGGGAAGAGGGGCCTGCTGGGCCAGGGCAGACGCCAGTGACAAGAGCAATTTATTTCCCAGGCACAGAGAAATTCTTCCTCATGCCATCCATCAGCTGGCTGCCTCCAGCAGCCTCCGTGGGGTCAGGAAATTTGTCTTGACTGCATCGCTCTGCCACTTTACTTGGGCTTCTGTGGCTCAAGTCATGCGAGAGCCCCTCATACCAGCAGAAGGAATCAAATTCAAGGATCACCCACATAGCTAGGCTAGTACCTTAAGAACTGCACACATCTGCTCCCACCCCGGGCTGCACAGACTCCCCTTAGGCAGTGATGCATTTCCTCATGGCTTGTAGGAAATGAGGGGCTTCTGTTAGTGCACTGCACTGGTTGGGAACGGGGCTGAGCCTGGAGACGCTGTGCTGTTGGGCTCATCAGGATTTCTCTAGCCTGTTTTGAAGAGAGATGCTGCTGGCTGAAAGTACTACAGTACAATCTGTGAAAGCCAAAACCTGTGTAAGGCAGAAACCTGTCAGAGAAGGAAAACTTAAATGTTTTCCACTAAAAGGAGCAATAGAAGAATACTAAGACTGCACCCTGTCAAAGGCAGAAAACTTGTGAGACCCGGAGAAGCAAGGCAGTCCCGTTGCGTTCCAGTTCTCACAGGTTTCACTGTATTAGCTGATTGTTGTCGGGTGATGTGGAGTCAATTCCAACTCATAATGACCCCATGTGACAGAGTAGGACTGCCTCATAGGGTCTTCTTGTCTATAATCTTTATGGAAGCAGATTGCCAGGTCTTTCTTTCTTGGAACCACTGGCGGGTATGAACTGCCAACCTTTCAGATAGCAGCTGAGCACTTAACCATTGCACCATCAGGGGTCTTTACTATTAGTTCAAGGGGTCAGCAAACTTTCTATAAAGGGCCAGGCAGTAAATATTTTGGGCTTGCAGGTCTCTGTCACAACTACTGAACTCAGCAGCTGTAGTGTGAAAGCAGCTACAAGCAATATATAAATCAATGAGTGCAGCCATGTTCCAATAAAAGTTTATTGACACAAATCAGATCGCTGGCTCAGGGCTGCAGTTTGCTAACACCCAAGATCCTTGGGAATTGGATACCTTCCACCCTCTTAATAAGATTTATCAATTAATAATTATTACATTGAGAAATGTAGGCCAAGCAACAGGGCCATTGGAGTTTACCCTAAATTCTAATAGGGCGAGCCTATAAATTGTATGGTCAAGTCTCAGATACCAAGCGATGTGCTCTTCCATGGATCTGGGGCTATTAAAAAATTAGCTCTCAAAAATCCTTAATCAGTGTTGGCTCCACGTAGGAGTTCAGAGCATGGGCTCTGAAGTCATCTCAAAAAACCAAAAAACCAAACTCGTTGCCATCAAGTCTATTACTACTGATAGGGACACTGTAGGACAGAGTAGAACTGCCCCATAGTTTCCAAGGTTGTAATATTTATGGAAGAAGACTGCCACATCTTTCTCCCTCGAAGCGCCTGGTAGGTTTGAACTGCCGACCCGTCAGTTAGCAGCTGAATGCTTACCCACTGCACCATCAGTTGGTTTCAATCCTTATTCTACTACTTGCTAGCTTTATGACCTTAACCTCACTTGTCTATTTCCTCATCTGTAAAATGGGAACAACAATAGCTCACCCTCACGGGGTTGTAAAGATGAATGAGGATTACAGGTAAAGCACTGGGAAGAGGGCCTGGCACATGGTGAGTCCTTAGTATGTAACTGTTGCTAGACCTTAGTGAACCCTCACAGACCAGGTGATTGGCTGGTTTTGAGTGATTCGAGAGATTGAGATGTGAGGACTCTTTATTCCTGCTAGGTACATAACAGGTCATCATCCCATCCAGGCATCTTGGCATTGGGCATTGGGAATTTCTCTTTTGCTTTTGCCCATTTTGATTAGAAGAGGAACTGGACTAAGTATAGCAAATAGAAGAAGGAAGAAAAAGGACAAGGAAAGTACATTTATTGAATTGTTACAATGGGATGGGCAGGGCTAGGTGCGGTACCTACTTTATTTCATAAAACCCACACAACAATGCTGTGAAGAAGGCAATATTATCCTTATAGACAAGGAAATGAAGTCTCAGAAAGTTTATGTGACATGTCCAATGTCACCCAGACTGCCTAATTGCAAGTTCATTCATTCATCGGATATTTCTTTTTCACCAATTATGTGTCAGTCACTGACTATATTATTTGTCTGGAAAACAGAGAGAAATAAAACCAGCTCATGGTCTAGATAGGGAAGATGAGGATTTAAATAAAACATTACGGTGAGATTACAAAGGAAAGCTTTGGGAAGTAGAAAGGAGGAGACCAAGGAGGAGACACTTAAGCTGAGTCTTGAAGAAAGAATGGCAGTCTACTAGGTGGACAAAAGGAAAAGAACATGTCCAGGAGAAGTAACATCTTATGCAAACACATGGAGGCATTAAACAATATTGTGGTTTCCAGAACAGTCATTCGTTTGCTCTGGCAGTGGGAGATGAGGTTGGAGAGGCTGGTCACAGGGGGTCTGGGGAGCCCCTCTGGGTTATGATGAAGAGTTTGAACTTGATCCTGAATGCAGTGGGGAGACATTCAAAGGGGTTTAGGTGGGTCAGCAACAGAATCAAACGGTGTTTTAGAAATAAAAAATGAAAGTGGGACTGGAAGGTGAATGGGGCAGAATGCACAAAGACCATCTGAAAGACAACTGGAATAATCCAGGAAGAAACAATGAAGGGGGGTAACTAAAATTTGGGAGTGGGGATAGGGAGGAGGAGGCTGGTTTGAGAGATACTGAGGGGTTAGGAGTGGCTGGACTTGATGATAATTGGAATGAGGGGTGAGGTAGGGAGAAATGAATGGAGCGTAGGATGACTTGGAGCCTTGAGTGATGAGATGAATAGAGGACCCCTTCATTGATATGAGGAAAAGAGGAGGAGGAATAGAATTTTACAGAAAGATAATGAGTTCCATTTTGGACATATTGAGGATGGCTGATGTGGAGGTTAGATGTGGTGGAGGGTGTGGGTGTCTGGATAGCTGGATGGGGGAGAAGAGAAGGACACACATTTTTCTCTGAGTCCCATGTGGCATTCCTGATAAGAGTTGGAAAGAGTACATTCATCAGGTCTGAAGAACCAACTCTGAGAGAACAGTGGAGGGTTCCCCCAATATTCCCGACTGTGGGTAGCCTCTACCTTCTGTTCTAGGGGAGGATCTTGGAGTGATGGAAATCACAGGTGGGAATCCCCTTTCTTAAGAACCTGATTTGTTATGAACAACTTTAAGATTAATGTCATTTTTTTTTTTTTCAATAAAATGAAAATTCTGGTGATTATGTTGAAACCCTCTTATCTGGCTTTTTCAGTGCAGGAAGCCCCATAAACAAAGATAGCAAACAGAGGCCTTTCTTGTACCTGTTGTTATTGTTGTTAGGTGCTGTCGAGTTGGTTCCAGCCATAGTGACCCTACGTACAACAGAAAGAAACAATGCCGGGTCCTGGGCCACTCTCACAATCGTTGTTATGCTTAAACCCACTGTTCCAGCCACTGTGTCAATCCATTTCATTGAGTGTCTTCTTCTTTTTCACTGACCCTCTACTTTACCAAGGATGATGTCCTTCTCCAGGGACTGATCCCTCCTGACAATATGTCTGAAGTATGTGAGACGTAGTCTTGCCATCCTTGTTTCTAAGGAACATTCTGGCTGTACTTCTTCCAAGACAGATTTGCTCATTCTTTTGGGTGCCCATGGTTTATTCAATATTCTTCTCCAAGACCACAATTCAAAGGCGTCAATTTTTCTTCAGTCTTCCTTATTTGTCGTCCAGGTTTCACATGCCATGAGGCAATTGAAAACATCATGGCTTGGGTAAGGTGCATCTTAGTCTTCAAGGTGACATCTTTGCTTTTCAACACTTTAAAGAGATCTTTTGGAGCAGATTTGCCCAATGCAATGCGTCCTTTGATTTCTGGACTGCTACTTCCATGGGTGTTGATTGTGGATCCAAGTAAAATGAAATCTTTGACAACTTCAATCTTTTCTCCATTTTTCATGATGTTGCTTATTGGTCCAGGTTTGAGGGTTTTTGCTTCCTTTATATTGAGGTGTAATCCATATTGAAAGCTGTGGTCTTTGATCTTCATCAGTAAGTGCTTCCAGTCCTCTTCACTTTCAGCCAGCAAGGTTGCGTCATCTGCATAACACAGGTTGTTAATGGGTCTTCCTCCAATCATGATGCCCTGTTCTTCTTCATATAGTTCAACTTCTCAGATTATTTGCTCAGCATACAGATTGAATAAGCATGATGAAAGGATATAACCCTGACAAACACCTTTCCTGACTTTAAACCATGCAGCATCCCCTTGTTCTATTCGAACTACTGCCTCTTGATCTATGTACAGATTCCTCATGAGCACAATTAAGTGTTCTGGAATTCCCATTCTTTGCAATGCTATCCATAATTTGTTATGACTGACACAGTCAAATGCCTTTGTATAGTCAATACAACACAGGTAAACATCTTTCTGGTATTCTCTGCTTTCAGCCAGGATCCATCTGACATCAGCAATGATATCCCTTGTTCCACGTCCTTTTCTGAATCTGGCTTGAATTTCTAGCAGTTCCCTGTCGATATACTGCTGCAGCCACTTTTGAATGATCTTCAACAAAATTTTACTTGTGTGTGATATTAATATTATTCCATAATTTCCACATTCAGTTGGATTACTTTTCTTGGGAATAGGCATAAACATGGATCTCTTCTAGTTGGTTGGCCAGGTAGCTGTCTTACAAATTCTTGGCATAGATGAGAGAGAACTTCCAGCACTGCATCCGTTTGTCAAAACATCTCAGTTGGTATTCTGTCAATTCCTGAAGCATTGTTTTTCACAAATGCCTTCAGGGCAGCTTGGACTTCTTCCTTCAATACCATCGGTTCCCGATCATATGCTTCCTCCTGAAATGGCTGAACGTCAACCAATTCTTTTTGGTATAGTGACTCTGTATATTCCTTCCATCTTCTTTTGATGCTTCCTGTGTCATTTAATATTTTCCCTGTAGAATCCTTCAATACTGCAACTTGAGGCTTGAATTATTTTCTTCAGTTCTTTCAGCTTGAGAAATGCAGAGCATGTTTTTCCCTTTTGGTTTTCTATCTCCAGGTCTTTGCACATGTTATATAGCTTGAAAATATTTGCCTAACTTTTCCCATTCCTCCAGGTCACAATCATCCTTTGCTGCTGCTACATTTTTGCCTTTGCTAGGATAATTCCTGGCACCATGGAAGACATCTCAGGAGGAAATACTGACTCAGCAAGGCCAGTTTCCCAAACTATGCCCTTCAGACTGACTTACTGCCGTCCCTGGCTCAGGCCTCATAGAAGGGCACATAGGGAGCAAAGGTAAGGATTTTCCAAGGATAAATAGAATTGTGTGTGTGTGCGTGTGCGCGTGAGGGGGAAAGAGAGAGAGAGAAGAGGGAGAAGAAGAACAAGTGAGAGAGGGAGGGAGAAGGAAGCAAAGGGGAAAAAAAGAAGGGAGGGGAGAGAAAGACACAGGAGACAAATAGGTCAGAGAACAACAAAGAGGATACTTATATACAAGAGAGACACAAGTAGAAGACAGGAAATAGGAGGCAAAGGAAGGAGGTGGGGGCTTGGGGTGGGAAGTGGAGCAGGTTATCAGTCTATGTTAGCAAGAAACCCAACCAAGTCTTGATCTTGAAGTGTCCTTGACCATAGTACTGAATTCTAAGGCCCTATTTTTTATTTTTTATTATCAGATAGGAAAGCCTGGTGGCGTAGTGGGCAGTTCAAATACACCAGGTGCTCCTTGGAAACTCTATGGGGCAGTTCTACTCTGTACTAAAGGGTCACTATGAGTCAGAATCGACTCGACGGCAGTGGTTTTTTTGGGGGGATTATCAGATATAAGACTTTAAACTGTTATGCTCACCACGTTCCTTATTAGAGTTATTGAGTACCCATTGTATTCCAGATATTCTACTACTTACTTTCACACATTTTATCTCACTTAATCACACAACAACTCCATAACACAGTAATTAAAAGAACTTCTGTTTGTCTTGCCTTCAGTTACTCAAAACAAACCATTGTAAGGGGTGGGTACTGACTGAAAGTATTTTACTTTGTTATGAAGACCTAAAAGAAAGGGCAAGGGAGCAGGGGAGAGAGCTGATGTCTGGTTACATTAAAATGATGGCCAGTGGGGGGCAGGGCTAAACAGAGAGGGAGCCAGCGTGGAGCTTGTCAGGGTGCGTCCACCAGAACACTGGATATCTGCTCTACTAGGGGCAGGGTCCTGGGGAATTTTAGGTGTTACTGTAAATTACTATCTTTAAAAAAACACAGAAATTACGTATCCAAAGAAAAACCTTCACAGTAGAGATTCTAGTAGCTCAAAACTATTCCAGTGATGCTATCATTCAAATTAGTTTCGGGCTCTATTTTGGAACTTCCTTAAAGATACCTATTTATATACTGTCAATTGTGAAAATCTTTCATTTTGAGGGTAAAAACTATTTTTGAAATAAAACACTTAAAAAACATTTTATTATGTTTTAGGTGAAAATTTACACAGCAAATTAGGTTCCCATTTAATAGTTTTTATACAAATTGTTCTGTGACATTGGTTACATTTTCTACAATATGTCAACATTCTCATTATTTCCATTCTGCTTGTTCTGTTCCAATTAATTTAGTTTATGCCACAGATTAGCATCTTCTCTCTGTTTTAGGGTGAATGTTGACCTTTGGTCTCATATAGTTGATTATTTAAGGGAGCAAAGTACTCACGGGTGACACTGTTGGTTTTATAAGCCAATGCATTTGGATGAAAGGTGGCCATTGGGAGTGGCTTCAGTTCCAAGTTCAAAGGGTAATTTAGGGCTATAGTCCCAGGGGTTCCTCTAGTATCTATCGGTCCAGTAAGTCTAGCCTTTATTAGGAATTTGAGTTTGTTCTACATTTTTCTCCTTTTCTATCCAGGACCCTCTATTGTGTCCCTGGTCAGAACAGTTGGTGGTGATAGCAGGGCACCATCTAGGTCTTCTGCTCTCAGGCTAGATGAGGCCGTGGTTCATGTGGGATATCAGTCCTGTGGACTAGTTTCTTCTTTGACTCTTTGGTTTCCTTCATTCTCTTTTGTTCCAGATGAGTAGAGATCAATAGTTGTATCTTAGATGGCCGCTCATGAGCTTTTAAGACCCTGGTCACTACTTACCTAACTAGGATGTAGAACATTATCTTTATGAGCTATGTTATGGCAATTGACCAAGATGGCCCATGAGACTATGGTCCCAAGCCTTTAAACCCAGTAAATCAATCCCATGAGGTGTTTGATTATGTCTAGGAAGTATTCATAACTGTGCTCCTATGTGAATTATTATATATATGAATATATATGCAGTGCACACAAACATGCATGTAAATATGCCTGTAGATACACCTACACGTGCACACCCATAATGCTTTCCTGTACACATATATGCATACATATCTACCTGTGTAATCAAACAGATAATTTTTGGTTGTTATTATCATTGTTGCAAAATTGCACGTTATAGTATTTACCAAAATTGTCCCTTATTCTTGCATACTTCTTAATGTCTTCATTTACCATGGACAAGTTGTGTAGACTTCACACATACAGGGTATTGCCTTTCCCATCACCAAAAATAACAAGTGTCTACTATCTATAAAGTGGTTCCCCCTCTCTCCCTCCCATGTCTCGTAACCATCAAAGAATGTTGCTTTCTGTGTATATACCTATTCTTGACTTTTTATAGTAGTGAGATTATACAATATTTATCCTTTTGTGATTGACTTATTTCACTCATCATAATGTCCTCCAGATTCATCCATGTTACGTTTCATGGACTCATCATTACTCTTTATTGTTGTGTACTATTCCATTGTACGTACGCACCACAATTTGTTTATCCATTCATCTACCGATGGGCATTTCAGTTGTTTTCAACTTTTTGCTATTGTGAGTAACACTGCAATGAACATAGGTGTGCAGATGTCTGTCTGTGTCACTGCTCTTATATCTCTAGGATATATACCTAGGGGTGGGATTGCTGGATTATAAAGTGTCATAGATTGAATTATGTGCCCCATCAGTTTGTGGGCCATGATTCCTGGTATTGTGTGATTCTCCTATATGTTGTAAATCCTGCCTCTATGATGTTAATGACGGAGGATGGGTGGCAGTTGTGTTAGTGAGGCAGGACTCAATCTATAAGACTGGATTGTGTTTTGAGGCAATCTCTTGAGATATAAAATAGAGAATCAAGCAGAGAGATAGGGGGACCTCATACCACTAAGAAAGCAGTGCTGGGAGCAGAGCGTGTCCTTTGGACCTGGGGTTCCTCCGCAGAGAAAATTCTCGGCCAGGGGAATATTAATGATAAGAAGTCTTCTCCAGAGCTGACAGAGAAAGAAAGGCTTCCCCTGGAGCCAACACCCTGAATTTGGACCTGTAACCTACTAGACTGTGAGAGAATAAATTTCTCTTTGTTAAAGCCATCCACTTGTGATATTTCTGTCATAGTAGCACCAGATAACTAAGACATAAAACCATAAAGCCTTTTTCATCATTTTAGGTTCTGTGTTCATTTCTCCAGTTTTGCTTATCTCTTTGTGCCGACAAACACGCATGAAGAGAAGCTGAGCAATACTCTTTACAAGGTGTGACTCTAATATATTAAGGCTGGCTTTTCTGTTTGATTCCTAAATCAGCTCTAATGGCCACTTCCAGGGAGGCATTCTGAAACTGCTAGGCAATGCTAGCATTATTGGATTAAGTATGCAGCCTCCCAAGAAACCCCTTTGAAGGTCGCTACAATCTTTTTAAATGCATATCATGAAAAGATTCCTATGTATGCTTATTAAAAAAGTACTATTGCTTTGAAGTCCTGGCTCCACCACTTATCCATGTGTGACCTTGGATAAGTTACCTAACTTCTTTCTGCCTCTGTTTCTTCATCTATAAAGAGGAGATAAAAATAATACTCTCTTCACAGGGTTGCTAATGACTTGACCCATATAAAATGTGCTTAGAACAAAGCCCAGACCATAGTAAGCACTTAGTAGATGGTCACTTCCAATAGTCATACTGTATAAACCCCTGCCCTTCCTCTTCTAGGCACATTCTGGGTTTTAAAGCTCAGTGAGTTGTGGCATGTTAAGTTAGTTGCTCCAGAGTCTGGCATCAGGTAGGTGCTCAATATGTGCTGCTTGATCCAAACAGAACTAAATGTAGCCTTTTCAGAGCTGGAGAACTTGCATTAGGAATTACCAGAAACAGAAAACTCTCTTGGATCAAATTTCTAAGACCAACATACTTTGGATATTTTCTGAATATACAGAGCACTCAAGCCCTGGTCATAGCTGGGGTGAGGCTGTGAAGTTGGAAGGGAAATCAGATCACCCCTCTCCCCTATGGGAACACCTCTCACTGCCATTCCCATATTGTGGGGTGGTGGAGGGATGGGGTCTCTGCTCTCAACCAGGGGGCTTCTTGTCTTATGGGAGAGCAGATCTTTCCAAGGTGCTAGTTTGAGACTGAATTTCCCTTCTGAGATGATATACATGCGTGTCTAAGAGGAAAAAGTTTTAAACGCTCAACAAACATATTTGCTAGTAGAACATTGCAGGCATCTCCACAGAAGGGAATAGGGGCTTTTTGAGTCTTTGGAAGGAACTTTGGAGAAACCCCTTCTGGGCCCAGTATAAAAGAGCATTGCACGAGACACGGTGTTTTAGTGGTAAGAGCACAGGCCATGGCACAAACACACATTAACCGTGTGATCTTGGGGAGGCTGCTTAGTTGCTCTAAGCCAGGTCATGTCATCGTTCAAATGGAAATAATCCTAGCATCTACCTCATTGGGTTGTTATTCGATTTAAATGAAACAAGGCCCATAAAGCACTTAGCAAAGTGCTTGGCACACAAGTGCTCCGTAAGTGGTCACTATTATTATTTTAAGTGGTTTACTGTGCTACCACTTATTGAGCGCTTACTATGTGCCAAACTTTCTGCTAAAGTGCTTTATGCACATTATTTTACCTTCACAAAGACTCTTAGAAGTATCATCCCCATTTTATAGTTGAAGAGATTGAGGCCAGGGAATTTGTGAGTTCATCCCATGGTCATACAAACAATGAGTGGCAGGCTAGGATTTGAACCTGGGATGCCTTGACTTCAAAGTTTGTCCTCTTAAGCTGTATGCTACATCTTCGTCCTTCTACCATCTGTCCTGCCCATGGGCCCTTTCACAGTAGGGCACCAGCAGTATTGACTGAAATTTGAACTTTCCTTTCCCTCTTTCCTTTTTCTTATTATAATGTCTCCTCTCAATAGTCTGCTTAACATGCATAAACTGAAGACCTTTTAGAGGAAGATTATGAGACCCAGAAATACATAAACTGTTAGAATTATCAGACAGAAACAGGGCTGTCTAAGCCTCTAGGATCCCTAGGAATCCTAAATACAGCCTTTTTCCAAGCCTTCATTCCAAATTTGCCCACCAGACTGGACTCCCTCCTCTTCCTATAGCATCACCTCCACCCTCTTCCATTCCCATACCACTACAGGATCTTGAATGAGTTGGGGCTATGGTCACATCACATATATTAGCCCATATATTCTTCCTGGGATCTTGTAGACTAAAAACAGAAATTGAAGAGAAAATCAAAAGGGATCAAAGATCATTGAGTAGACAGGAGGCAGAGATGGCACCAGAGCTTAAATTTTGCTCTGCTAAGTCTTATATTGGGTGACCGCTGACTCTCATCTCTGCTCATAGTCTGCATAATTGCCCTTGTGGGTGCCCTGGGCACATGGCATAGCTGGACACTGAGCAGAAACACTCACAGGGGAGCTCAAAGCTCAAGGCTCTAAGCAGCTCACTGCATTTTGCGCTCAGTGAGGAAGGAAGAGAGGAGCAAAACCAACACTGTCAACATTCACCTTGTGCTAGGCTGTGTGCCAGGCAGTTTCAAGTCCATCGTCTCATTTAATAATACTGTAAGGAGGTACTATTTGCCCTGATTTTGCAGATGAGGAAATTGGAATTTATAAGGGTTAATATTTTTTTTTTTAATATGCAGCCATTAAGTGGTGGATCCAGGATTGGGATTCATATCTGATACTCTAAAGTCTGTACTTTTTTGAGGGGAAGCTGCCTCCCAAAAGAATGAACACACACCCACACTCACACACACACACGCACACACACACACACACAGAGTCAGACAATGAAACAAAGTGCTTGTATCCAAAATACATCAATGCTAACTCTGTTAAGTGTGTGATTTTGGGAAATATGATGGGGAGCAAAGAGAATAATTGAGATACATGCTGGTAGTATAATGTTGTTGTTAGGTGTCCTCCTCGAGTTGGTTCTGACTCATAGTGATCCTATCTGTGTGCAACAGAACTAAACTCTGCCCAGTCCTGTGCCATTCTCACAATCGCTGCTATGGTTGAGCCCATCGTTGCAGCCAGTGTCCATTCATCTCATTGAGGGTCTTCCTCTTTTTCACCAACCCTCCACTTACCAAGTACCATGTTCTGGTCCTTCCTGATAACATGTCCAAAGTACGTGAGACAAAGTCTCGCCAACCTCCCTTCTAAGGAATATTCTGGCTATACTTCTTCCGAGACAGATTTGTTCATTCTTCTGGCAGTCCATGGTATATTCAATATGCTTTGCCAACATCATAATTCAAACTCATCAATTCTTCTCCAGTCTTCCTTATTCACTGTTCAGCTTTTGTGCGCATATAAGGCAACTGAAAATACCATGGCTTGAGTCAGGCACACTTTAGTCCTCAAAGTGACATCTTTGCTTTTTAACACTTTGAACAGGTCTTTTACAGCAGGTTTGCCCAATGCAATACATCATTTGATTTCTTGACTGCTGCTTCCATGGCCGTTGATTAAACCTGTTGACATCGAGTCAATTCTGACTCATAGCGACCCTATAGGACAGAGTAGAACTGCCCAATAGGGTTTCCAAGGAGTGGCTGGTGGATTTGAACTACCAATACCAACCTTTTAGTTAGCACCCAAGTTCTTAACCAGTGTACCACCTGGGCGTTGATTAGTAGTAATAATAGTAATAGCTAAAAATTTTTGAGCACTTGCTGTGCACCAAGCACTGTTCTAAGAACTTTACACGTTAGCTCATTTAACCTCACAAGGACCCTATGAAGTAGGCACGATTATTACTCCCATTTTAAAGGTGAGAAAACTGAAGCACAGAGAAGATAAGCAACTTGACCGAGGTTACAGACCTAGCAAAAGATCGTGCCAATTATTTATCTATTAGCTACATATAGCTCCAAAGCCATTTTCTATTCTATACTCTGAGCTGGGACTCTGTTGACTCCCTTGATAACTGGCTTCCTATGGGCTTTTGCTAATAGCAGGCATTAGAAAAAGAACGGAAAGCAGGAGAAAGAAGGACAGGACTTCTTTCTTATTTTTTCTGTTCCTCTCAGTGTAGCTCTAGCAGCAACTCATAGCTCTACCCACTGACTCTGTTGGGCATTCCAGAACCAGCCGAGTAGCACCTCCTCCTCCAAGGTCTGAGCACCTGCTTCTCTGAGCTCTAGGTTCTGGTAACTCTTCCTTCTTGTCCTCCCAGCCCTGGAAATGGCTGCTTCTTCCTGCACTTATTATCTCTGGGTTCCTTCAGTGTTCCCTTTTTGCTCTCCTAGACCTCTAACAGTCGTATAACTAATTCCCTGTATTAGATCTCCTCTGCTTGAAATACCTAGGGTGGCTTCTTTTCTCCTGACTGGATCCTGACTACAGTAGTACTTGGATCAGGTAGCTTGTTTTAAGAGCCTGTGCTTTTGAACAGTAGTGTCTTATTTACTGCTCCATAGCTGTGGGAATTTGAAACACCAGCAGGCAGAATCACAGAAGTCGCTTTTATTATTTCATGTTTTTTCCCCCAGATATTAAATTAATTTCTCAGAGACATTTACAGTTTCCTAGCAGATCATGGGCACAGGCTTCACTATGAAGATTCTCAGTTATGGAAATCCTGGCTGGGGGCCCTGGGCATGGTGGACATTGAGAATTTCTAGCCTGATTTTGAAATTTAGAACACCAAAGTCACTCTGCCACAGGGACAGAGTCTCAAATAAGACAATGGATGATCACTTTGGCACTAAAAGATATTGCTGGGGATAATAAAGGCATATGGCTCTAATTAGAGGGTGAGCTGATATCAGTACCATTTTGAAGAAATGAGTGTCAGGGATTCAAAAGGGGCTCTGCTTGGAGAGCTACCAGCTAGGGTATCTTGTTAAGAGAGCTTTGATGTGTGCAGGGGCTGAGCACCAAGTCAGGGTTTTGTAGTGACAGTCGTATAACTAAAGAGCATGGTATTAAGGTCTTTTGCTTAATAAGGTAAATTGGATTGCTTTTTGGTAAAAAAGAAAGAAAGGAAGACAAAAATGAAGAAAGATATGACTGTTCCATCCAACCACCTAACCATCCATCCAATCATCAATCCATCCATTCAACAGATATATTGAACTATTATCCTGTGCAAAGTATATGTGAAATGGGAGATAGGTGAATCAGAATGGATCCTTCCCTGAAGGAATCTAACCTCCTGTAGGGTAGAAGTCACAAAGAGACAGACTTATCCGCACGCGCAATGGAAGATGAGAAGAGGAAAAGGTAAATTCTAGCTGCAGCAATTGTTATTTCATGAAGAAAGTAGCAATTGGTATAGGAAGAAAAGTGTTGACCATATGTGGGGCACACTGGTAAATCCAGTGGGCTGTCGTAAAGGGTTTGTGAAGAGAAGTAATGGAAATAAGGTCGGAAAGATAGCTGAGACTATATTGTGAAAGGTCTTGAGTCTCAGCTTGATTCTATAGGTAGTAGAGAGTAACTGAATGTTTTCAAGAAGGATATGAGATGATGAGAGCTGTTTTTTGGAAGAGTATTCTTGAAGCACGGTGTACAATAGACTGTGGTCAAGACGTGTTACAATCGTCAATTTAATTGACGATCGTCAATCAACAATAACAACCGTCAGTGAAGGCATAATGAGGGAGTGAATCATGGAAGCGGCAGAGAAAATGCAGAAAAGGAAATGAAGTTTAGAGCAAGATGGTAACACAATTGGTAGCACCTGGCAAAAGGCAGCGAGGAATCAAGATTGCCTGATGGAAGGAAAGTGTGTCATTGAAAGAAACAACATAAAAGAAAGAACAATGTTAAAGAGGAAAGGCTGTGAGTTTAGTCCTGAACACAGAGTTTGAGGGGTTGCAGAGAATTTAGACACATTGAGTTTGAGGGGTTGTAGAGAAGCTGGGGATGGGGAATTAATTTAGGTATTATTTGCCTTCACCAAGGTTAGCAGATGAAGCTCTGAAACTGGATATGATTTCTAAAGGAGAGAGTATGAAGGAAGAACAGGAAAGAGCCAAAGAATGACTCTTGGATAAAACCTAAGTTTAAAAAGCAGAGGAAAGGAGGAACCAAAACAGCCATGTCAGAATAGCAGAAGGACAATACGAGAGAATGGTAGCTGAAAAGTCCAAGGCTAAAGCCAGAGAGTTAGGGAGTGGAGAGATCTGAGCACTGGATGGTGCAGAATGGCTAGGGGCATGAGAAATAAGAAAAACCCATTGGCTTTGGGGACTGAGGAGTGATCAGTGATTGTCAAGAAAGCAAGTTTGATAGAGCGGAGGAGGTCAGGGCTTGATTAAGAAGAGTGTTAAGTAATAATGATGATAATAATAAAAATAAAAATAATAAAACCTTATATTTAATGCTTACTAAGTGCCAGGCCCCTTTTAAACACTTTGCACACACTAATTCACTTTATCTTCACAACAACCCTATGTGGGTACTGTTGTTAAGCCCATTTTACAGGTAAGGAAACCAGAGCACTGAAACAAATAAGAAGAAAGGAAAAGAGTGTAGGCAAGAGTTTTCCAAACTGTGTTCGATAGAACCTTAATCCTGCAAGAAGCATCAAATAAAAGGGCTCTGAGGTTATGTACATTTAGCATTTTCCCTTCTAGAAATGCAGGTTAGCATATTAAAGATAGGTATGTCTCGCACTCAAGAAACCTGCTCAAATTTGTTTAATCCAAAGTTTTCTAAATTTATTTGACATGTGAACATGGAAGTATGTTCTACAAGGCATACTTTGAGAGATGCTAGTGTGGAAGACTCTTTCATGAAGTTACAGATGATGACACCAAAACATGTGGAGGCCATGTTTCTTTCTTTTTTTTTAGGGAGAAAGGGTATTTTGTTTTTTATGATAAAACCCTTTGCTCTTGAGTTGATTCTGACTCATAGCAACTCTATAGGACAGAGTAGAACTGTCCCATAGGATTTCCAAAGCTGTAATCTTTAGGATTACATCTTCCTCCTGAGGAGTGTCTGGTGAGTTCGAAACACCAACCTTTAGGTTAGCAGCCAAGTGCTTAACCACTGTGCCACCAGGGCTTCTTGGGTAAGCTAAATGAAGTAATGGCTACAGATAGTGGGAAACAAGGAATCTTAGTGCCAGATAATAAATCAACACCACATTTACAAAGCTTTGAGCAGGGATTCTTTTTTTGTTGTCCTTGCTACTATTATTATTTTCTTAGTGTACTTGAGATGAAGGTTTACAGAGCAAACTAGTTTCTCATTAATCAGTTAGCACACATATTGTTTTATAACATTGGCGAACAACCCCACGACCTGTCAACACTCTCCCTTCTCGACCTCAGGCTCCCTATTACCAGCTTTCCTGTCCCCTCCTGCCTTCTAGTCCTTGCCCCAGGCTTGGTGTGCCCCTTTAGTCTTGTTTTGTTTTATGGGCCTGTCTAATCTTTGGCTGAGCGTGACTCTCAGGAGTGACTTCATTACTGAACTAAAACGGTGCCTGGGGGCCACACTCTGGTCTTTTTTTGTGAGTTAGAGTTTTGTTCTACATTTTCCTCCAGCTTTTTTTTTTTTTTTTGTCTAGGACCCTCTATTGTGATCCCTGTCAGCACAGTCAGTGGTGGTAGCCAGGCATCATCTAGTTTTACTGGACTCAGTCTGGTAGAGGCCATGGTAGATGTGGTCCATTAGTCTTTTGGACTAATATTTCCCTTGTATCTTTAGTTTTCTTCATTTTCCCTTGCTCCTGAAGGGGTGAGACCAGTGGAGTATCTTAGATGGCCACTATCAGGCTTTTAAGACCTCACACACTACTCACCAAAGTAGAAAGTAAGACATTTTTTTTTTATAAACTATGTTACACCAGCTGAGCTAGATGTTGTCTCAGACCATGGTCCCCACAGCCCTTAGTCCAGCAATTCAGTCCCCTATGAAGCTTCCATGACCTTGCCTTGTACAAGTTGTGCTGGATTCCCCAGTATTGTGTACTGTCTTACCCTTCACCAAAGTTTCCACTTATCTATTGTCTATTTAGTGTTTTTCCACCCCCATCCCTCACCTCCCTTGTAATCATCGATGATTGCTTCTTTTTGTGTGTAAACATTTTCAGGAGTTTTTACAGTAGTGGTTTTATACAATATTTGTCCTTTTGTGATTGACTTATCAGCATAATGCCCTCCAGATTCATTCATGTTATGAGATGCTTTGCAGATTCATCATTGTTCTTTACCATTGCGTAATACTCCATTGTATGCATGTACCATAGTTTGTTTATCCATTCATCTGTTGATGGGCATCTAGGTTGTTTCCATTTTTTGCTACTGTGAACAATGCTGCAATGAACATGAGTGTGCATATGTCTATTCATGTGACGACTCATTTCTCTAGGATATATTCCTAGGAGTGGGATTGCTGGATCATATGGTATTTCTATTTCTATGAGCTGGAATTCTTGGGAAAGACCACAGCGGAGAAAACTGTTACCCATTCCACCTCAGGCTCTTTAAATTAGCCAGTTCACTCCCCCACTTTGCAAAGTCACTCATTTTACAAAGGTAGATGCCCCCACGGTTTTAGGGAGCAGTCTGACTGAATGCTCTTCCTGACTCAACCACTCGTTCATCCATTTATTCATTCACTCACTCATTCATTAATTCAACACATATAGATTAGGCACTTACTCTGGACTGGGTACAGTGGTGGGCATTGCTTTCACTCTGATACCATCTCTTCCGAACTCTCAGCTCTTGGTTCTGTAGCCTGGATTTTATTCCTGCATCTGATTCTTTGGACTTTGAGGCTGTGCTTGGTTTATTCAGAGTCTCAAGATCAGTTTCTCTACTGACCTCTGGCTTATGCCTCTTTGGCTCCTGGTGCCCCATGAAGGCTCAGGTAAGAATGGCTGATCCAGTCCTGGCCTGGGGCATTCCACCCCTGACACTGCCCCCTGTGTACTGTCCCAGCCTGTCTTACCTTCAACTGTCTTGCCCTCTCCGAGGAGGTGATATACTGGGGATGCGGGGTGGTGGTGGTGCAAAGGATGAGGACACTCAGACAAGAACAGACCCTCCCCTCAAGGAGACACAAATCTTGCCAGGACAGAGATGGCACACGCTCTCCTTAGGAATGCCCACCTAGCAGCATATAAACAAGGCACATATATGGTGTGGCAAGTGGCACAAGGCACACAACATGTGAGCAAACCAAAAAACCAAACCTGATGCCGTCGAGTCGATTCCGACCCATAGCTACCCTATAGGACAGAGTAGAACTGTCCCGTAGGTTTCTAAGTAGAAGCTTGCAGATTTGAACGGCTGGCCTTTTGGTTAGCAGTCAGGCTCTTAACCACTGTACTGCCAGGGTTCCCAGCATGTGACAGGGGGCTGGAATTACTGGGTGAAGACTTCTGAAGCAGAGTCTTAAACCAGGAGCACCACTTGGAGGTAGGGGATTGACTGCGGGTAGAAGGAAGTCTGGTTTGGAAATTCTACTTTATGAATAAAAGAGTGCCTGTCCTGGCCAGAGCCAGTCCATGGGGGAAGAATTGCTGTGCACTTCACCTGGGGAAGACAGGCTGAGTGTATTTTAATGTGCAGCTGCAGCCCCAGCCCAGGGCCCCAGTCAGGCTCAGGGCATCTGGATGGAGAGGGCTGCTCTTAAGCAAGATGCTTATTATAGACTTGTTCTGAGCACTTACCAGGCCTTCTCTTTCCCAGCTGCTAAATGCCCATTTCCAAGTTATTGAAATTCACTGGTAAGTATGGTTAATATGCGAATATAGATTAGCCCCCTTGCCACTGATGCAAAGCTGCCTGGTTGGCAGCCTCTGGTACCCAAGATTCATGAAATATCTGGCACAAGCAGGAGAGAACAGAGAATTGCTGGGTGGGGGTGAGGGTGGGGGGGTGCGTTTAATTTTTGGGCTGCTAACGAATCTGCAGCCAACACTCGATTACACCCAGGTGGATTACACACTAGGTGAGTTGTCTGTGGGAGATGTTTAATCCCATGAGATTTTCCCCCATCGCTCCACATACCCAGAAAGCTTCCAAGCCACCTGACCCAGCCACTAATTGGTGTACACTCACAAACGGGCAGCTCGTTTCCATACTCGTTGAAGCAAAACATAATTAGGAAGGCCAACATGCCGTCAGATATGTAGCATATCTATAGGTCATATAAAAAAAAAAAATAGCACAGTTAAAGTCAAACAACAGTGAGTTTTCGGATGAGCCACCGTTTTGAATTAATCGCCCCTGTGCTCTCCCCCATTAGCGTGGATGAAGGAGAAGGAGCTGCAGCCCATGAGGCTGTTCTAACAAACATTTGACAACATACACATTCAAATGTGTTGTTCTTTCCAAACAGTCACCTTGGACTGAGCTGCTGCTGTGCTCGAGTCACTTCTGGAAGCTCTTTTTGGGGAGGGTGGGAGGGGGGATTGCTTCTGGAGCCTCATGTCCAGTCTTTGAAAAGCCTGTCTACCAAGGGGGCAGATCCGCATTGCGTGAGGGCAGGATCGATTTTTGGTGACAGCAGAACACATTTTGGAGCCAAGCATAGTGGGTCAAGTGCACGCCTGTAGTTCTTAATCATAAAGATTTGTTTTTCTACTTCCCTTTTTTTTTTTCCAAGAAAGCAATTTAAGATGAACTTTGCATCTGTGAGCACTGCCTAAGCAAGAGGGTGAGCTCATCAGTGCTTCCTTGAACAAAATGAGCAAGAGAAAACCAAGTCCTCCCCAACAATGACACAAGTACCTTTTTGTCTTCTGGGTACACAGCCCTCAGCCTGCACCCACTGACAGCCACACAGATACAACAACGTCTAACTAGCCCCCAGGGCCTCTCCTGTGTAGAGCTGCTAAAACACTGCTTCAAAACCCTCGCTCCAGGCCAGCTCCCCAAACCAACTCCTCACTCACCTCCCAGGGCCACAGAGCAGCCTGTGCCAAGAAGGCAAGTTCAGGAGAATGTCAATGTCCAAGGTAATCAAAGGACGAAACCACGGCAACAGCCTCCAACGAAGGAACCAAATGTCCCCAGGAGACATTCTGAATCCAGAGGGCCAATGTGGGCTGCAGTGACTTGGGGCTGGAGATGTTTCCAAAGGAAGGTTCTAGAAGGGGACAACAGCTAGAATGTGTGGCTCCTCCAAGAGGCCTTCTCAGGGGAGATCAAGACTCTTAGTACTGGCTAAAAAAAATAAATCAAATGTTTTTGTTTGTAGTCAGAGGGAGTGCTGTGCCAAGTGAGAGGAGGCTGGCAGTACCAGGACGGTTAGAGGCTTGGTAAGTCTGCATTTAATTCATTGAGCGAGAGACACTGCAGATGAGTTTTTAGCCCTCTTTTTTTTAGGAGGGCAGGTGAACTGTCTTCAAGACCCTGCTCAATTGCCCTAAATCAATCTCTTTCCTTTCAAAATATATAGGTTGTAGCTGTGACTTTGGCAGCTGGTCATTTTGTGCAAATGAGAGAATGAGATTTCCAAGAATGGCAGTTCAGTGAGCCAGATTCCCAAGAGGAGGAGGGCCTGAAGATAGAGGGAAAATTCTCCATGGAAGCTACAGTCCCTTCTCTATTTCTTTTGGGGATGCAGGACCTCTGAGGGCATCAATCCCTGAAGATTTTCCTTGACACAGGGGAGAAGTAAATTCCGGGGTTGCCCCTCAGCTCCTACCCCTGCCCCCAGGGATACTCTACAACCAGCTCCAATGATTTCCTTGTCCTCATTTCCCTGGACACGGAGCCTCCAGATTCAGCAAAACTAGAATCCCATTCTTTCCTCTGAGGGAAACCATTAGACCTGCACTTAGCAACCATCAGGAGGGTATTTTTAGCTCTCTGGCAGAAGTGTAATGTACAAAATGTAATAATCTTGGCCTTGAAGTTCCTCACAGCCCCATTCAACGTGAAATTGTGGCTGATGGATGGATGCTCATGGAGGCAGCAGCAAAACAGGGCCAACTAGCCTGTCTGCTGTTTGCCTTCTCTGCTCAGGATGTAGGTGCCAGAGATGGGGGTAGAGATTAGAAACCCATGGATTTAGGAAATCCACTATTCAGCTGGCAGGGAAACTAGCCCCCAAATGCCCTTTTCCTCTTTAGGTCCAGTTTATAGTCTATAGGTCAGCTAAATCGACTAGGCTGAAACTTCTGTGTAAAAGAGGCCTCCTGCCCTGACATATGCTGTGTTCCTGGGCAAGTTACTTCACCTGTTTGGGCATCAGTTTCCACACAAAAAAAATGGTCCATTTTGTCCAGGAATTCTGTAATTCCAAGGGCACAAAGGATTGATTCGAGACAAACCCCATGAGTGGGCAGAGGCATACAGCAATCAACAGCGTGCATTGCTAAGTGACTGGGAGGTACTCAGTGCTGCTGAATGGCTGCTGTGGAGCTGGCCTAGTGTGTGGCTAATCCACTTCCCATACCTATACCTATGCCACCTGCAGTCGAGTTGACTCTGACCCATGGCAAACTCACGTGTGTCAGAGTAGAACTCTGCTCCACAGGGTTTTCAATGGCTGATTTTTCAGAAGTAGATCTCCAGGTCTTTCTTCCCAGGTGCCTCTGGGTGGGTTCAAACTGCCAACCTTTCAGTTAGCAGTTGAGCACTTAACCATTTGCACCATCCAGGGACTCTAGTCCACTTCCTAAGCTCTTTTCATTCCCATGGTGCAACCCCACCCTATCTGGCACTTCTGCTTCTAGGCTGCCTTCCCTACCTTGGCTGGGAATTGTGAGTACCCAGGAATTGTGAGTGGATTTTAACTCCAGCCCAAGCAAAACAAAACCATGCAGGTTGAATATGCTCCAAAATACTCTGAGCACTTATTCTAAGGCCAAAGTAAAGCAAATTTTTGGATTAGTGACTATTTTTAGACAACCTAAGCATGGGGGAAGAGAGATCTGTCCTCCCTCTCTGACCATGCTCTCCCCAAGGCAGGCAAGACAAAAAGAGGGGAGAAAAGGAGCAAAGGGAAATTCACAGGGAGAAGAGGAAGGAGGATCTGGAGCTGTGTCCTCTCCCCATATATGGGGAAGGAGATCTGAAGCCCCTTAGTATGATGGGGCCCATTCCCTGGTCTTCACTCCCCCATTGAGCTCCTGGGGATTCTCACAACTTCTCATCTCCAGGTAGGATGGGTCTGGCTGGGATCCCATCTCAGAGCCCCAACATTAACTCATTCTTTCAGAAGCACTGATCTATGTGCCAGGCACTGTGCTAAATGCCCTGGGGAATGCAAAGAAGTAGCTTGGAGTCTACCTTCAGGAAACGGATGTCTTAGAGATACTCTCTACTCCAGAGAGCCCTGGTGGGACAGTGGTTAAAAGCTTGTCTGCTAACCAAAAAGGTGGCAGTTTGAATCCACCAACTGCTCCTTAGAAAGCCTATGGGGTACTTCTACTCTGTCCTGTAGGGTTGCTATGAGTTGGAATTGACTTGAAGGCAATGGTTTTTTTTTGGTCAATTTTAGCCAAAAAAAAAAAAAAATTCATTTTTTTCAGTAAATTCATATCAAGTACCTGTTGCGTGCCAGGCACTATGCTAGATGCTTACAAGTTGTCCTTGTTTGGAGGGCCACTGATTGTCAGTGGAGCTGGAGTAGGTGGTTTTTTATTTTTTTGGCTTCAGGCAAATCTTTTTTTTTTTTTTTTTTTTAATTGTGGTAAATATATAGGTACCAAAACATTTACCATTTCAACAATCTTCACAGGTACAGCCCAGTGGCATTAATTATGTTCATCATGTTGGAGTGAGGTTTTTCTATGTCTTAAGTTTGCCTAAACTGATACATGCTTGAAACTCAATCAAACCATCTTGCCAACACTTTCAGTTCACATGTGCACACGCTTGAGAAATGGGGTGAGTCCAAGGAGTAGGGAGGCAGGGAGAGAGCACCTTGAGTCTCCTGTGGCGCTTGCCTGTAGAAGCGGAGTAGAGGAACCATTCACTTTCGCCATCACCAATAAGAAAGGCCCAAGGAAGAATATGCAGGAGCTTAAAAAAAAAAATTTTTTTTTTTTCAGGGCTAGGAGGGGCATGGAGGGAATTGGGAGGATGGAACAGACATGGCCCATCTTGTGGATCAAGGATGCACTGTCATTCCTTAGCTCTCCCTGTCAGGAGAGAGGCATGATAATGGAGTATCATATGTATTATCCCCAAACCCACCATGCCCTCAGCTTCATGACATGTAGCAGGGGAAGGTGGGAAGAATCCTTGATCTTCCTCTTGAAGGAAGTTTATTTCTTCAGAGCACATATGGTTGGCGGTGGTGGGACCAGCCTAGGACTTTAAAGTTCCTGTGGATATTCCACTAGCAGAAAACCAAATTTCAAATCTCAGGGAGCAAAAGAGGGAGGCTGCTAGGTAATAATGATAGCTGTCATTTACTGGAGCCTCATTCCGTGCTAGGTATTTTATTAAGGATTTTATATACATTAACTCATCTAATCCTCACAAAAGTAACCCTGTAAAACCAAAACCAAACCTGTTGCCGTCAAGTCGATTCCGACTCATAGTGACCCTACAGAGCAGAACTGTCCCACAGGGTTTCCAAGGAGCGCCTGGTGGATTCAAACTGCCGGCCTTTCGGTTAGCACCTGAAATCTTAACCAGTACAGCACCAGGGTTTCCAAAGCAACCCTAGGGAGGCACTATTTAGAATAGCCAAAAGGTGGAAATAACCTAAATGTCCATCAACAGCAGAGTGAATAAACAAAATGTGGTATATCCATACAAATGGGATACTACTGAGCCATAAAGAGAATTGAAGTCCTCATACATGCTACAACATGGACGAACCTTGAAAACACTATGCTGAGTGAAATAAGTCAGTCACAAAAGGACAAATATTGCATGATCCCACTTATAGGCAAATATATAGAGACCAAAGTTTAGTAGTGGTTATCAGGGGTGGGAGGGAGAAGGAAAGGGGGATCACTGCCTAGGGGCACTGGGTTTCTGTTAATGGTGGTGGGGTAATTTGGGAAAGTACAGTGGTGACGGTTACACACCATGATGAACTATAATCAATGTCACCGAATTATACTTGTGAAAACTGTTGAACTGGCAAATGCTTTGTTATATATGTTTTTACCACACACACACACACAAAATTAAAACAACCCTAGGTAGTAGGTGTTGTTATTACTGTATTCTCCTTTTTCCAAATGAGGAAGCTGAAGCATGCGAAGGTTAAAGGACTTGCCTGAGGTCACTCAGCTGGTAGATGGAGGACAAGCAGTACCTGGGGCAAAAGCCCCCATGAGAACCTTGGTGCTGCCTGGTCTCTAGGCGTTTGGAAAGGGAAGTTTGTACTTATCTCCTCTGGCTTGATGCCACTGCCAACTTTCAGACTAGCAGGCAGAGAAGTATGTACACGAAACCTCTTCCTGTCTCTTTGCCGAATTCCCTTTCCCAGAGTGTGAAATGAGCTTCCCTCCTGCCAGCCACAATATGGCCTTATTATGCCTAATAAGACATGGGGCTTCTAGTCAGCACGAGCTCAGTTGCTGAGCAAAAGGGGAGACAAAGGGATGCTGCTTCCACTCCTGCACGCTTCGTCCAGGGTGCCTGGGGCGGAGGCCCAAGGTCACGGACTAAGCAGAGCCCGTGGCAGGATCCTCCTCCTCATTCCTGGCTTCTCTCCTCCATCCCTCCTGTAGGGCGGGGTCAGGGCAGGAGAGGAAGGGGCTAAGGAGTGAGACCGGCACTTCTTCCATCACACGTCAGTGCTTTAACCTGCACAGCTGGTTCCCAAAGCCAACATATATGGGAAGCCAAGGGAAAGGCCAACCTCATTTGCGGAGCTGATGGGATGCTCTAAGCACTCTCCCTACCTCCCTGCCTCCTAGAACAAGAGTTGGTAGGCTAGGGGTTAAGAATGTACAGCTGGCTGTACCCAGGCAAGGCACCATCAATATACATTGGCAGGGACCAGGCTTGGCACTTGGTAGGTTCAGTTTCTGCATGTGAGACAGTTCTGAGACAAGGCATTCACATTCTTGCCTCTCAGATGCCAGGGATTACTCAAATGGCTCCTGAAATGCAGCCTTGAGCAGGAAACTCAGCATGAAGGTACTTCTCTGGCCAAACATTCCTAGATAGAGCCTGTTTTTCAAAGCTTGAAACTGAAGTCCACACACAGAGCTGTTCACTCTTCCCCAGCCCTGTATGTGCCACAGGGCTGAAAAGAACCATCTGGTGTGAAAAGGGGAACATGCTTTACCTCAGCTTTGCAGAGAGAAGCTCACTTGGGTGTTCAGACCCAAGCATAGTCTGGGGAAGACATGGTTGAAGTCAAGCGGGTGCTGCTTTTACCTTTCCTGCCTCCAAGGAAGGGCTTGAATCCAGACACCTAGTCTGCAGTTCCTCAAGGTCTCCAAGCTTCCCTCCACAAGCTTCCCCATTCATTTATTCCAGTGTTAATTCATCCAGAAGATTTCAATTACTTTAATTCTAAGGAAAGTCATTATTTCTGCAATGCAGACTTGTGTAGGTAAGTCCAAGGGTAGGCTGACAAGGCAGTAGCGGTGTGGTATAGCACTTAAGTGCTGGAGCTGAACAGTCTGGGTTCAATCCCAGCTCTGACCATTATCGCCTGTGAGATCTTAGGAAAGTTACTTCAGTTCCTTGTGCCTCAGTTTCCTCATCTGAGAAATGGGATGATAATAGTAACTACTAATAGTTACCACTCCTTGTTGTTGTTGTTAGCTGCTGTCAGGTTGGTCCTAACTCATGGCAACCCTGTGCATGACAGAATGAAACACTGCCCAATCTGATGCCATCCCCATGATCAGTTGAAGATTGGGCTGTTGTGATCCATTTGGTTTTCTTTGGCTGATTTTCAGAAATAGCTTGCCAGGCCTTTCTTCCTAGTCTGTTTTAGTCTGGAAGCTCTGCTGAAACCTGTTCAGCATCATGGTAACACATCAGCCTCCGCTTACAGATGAGTGGTGGCTGAGCATGCGGTGTATAGGCCGGGACTCAAACCCAGCACGGAAGGTGAGAATTCTACTCCTGAACCACCAATGCCCCAACTACTCCTTAGGAGTGTTGTAAGGATTAAATGAGTTTATACAGATAGAGAGATAGATAGATAGAAAGAGACAGATATATGTATCTTAGTGAAATAGTTGGCCTATAGTAGCACTAAAAAAAATATGTATTAACAATTATTAGATGTTTATTGGCTGGTTGAATAGTTCATCCTTCTATGTATCCCCCACCAAGCCTAGAACTTGCCTGGTATTCTAAGAATTATACATGCAACAGTACTACAGATGCTAAAAATTCTGATTTCAGCCATTACCCACTGCCAGTCAGATCCTAGCCCAACCTAGGCTCCACAGGAAGACACCTGAGACATGATCTTGACCCTCAAGAAGTTGGAAATTGAGTTATGGAGGCTCGTCTACTCTCACCGGATTATAAGTTGGCAATGACTACTTGGTGGCATAGTGGTTAAGTGCTACGTCTGCTAACCAAAAGGTCAGCAGTTCGAATCCACCAGGAGCTCCTTGCAAACTCTATGTGGCAGTTCTACTCTGTCCTATAGGGTCACTATGAGTTGGAATTGACTTGACGGCAACGGGTTTGGGTTTGGTTTTTGGTTTACTGCAGGAGGTACAACTCAGCCAACCAAAGTGGATGCTCCCTGTGCTTCTGTGCCTATCATCAATCCACTCCTGGGGGCTTTGTGCTTCCAGGTGACAGCCCCAGGGCCCCAGGCTAATCCAGCTGGCAACTCAGTTGGATGGAGGATGCCCATCCCTTCTGGGGCGTGGATTAGGCAAGAGGCACTCCACATGGTAACAAAGTTTTGAAGTTTCCTGCTGGGATTTCTTTGCTAGTGCCTTATGAATATGGTTTCCGAGCACAATGTCTTTAGTAATAAAAGCGGAGGAGGAAAAAATAATCCAGAGAGAAATCAACTTATGGTTCATTTAAACCTTAGTGAAATTTCGACTGTGGAAACATTTAAATATCATAGTTACTGCGGTGTGTCTTCGCTTCTGCTATTCCCTGGTGGATGTTTCGTTGCACATTTTGTTGGGGAGCAGAATAATAAAGCTGCCTGGAAATTGCTTTCCCACTGCTAGGTAATTACAACAAGTTTTTATTCCAAATGTAACGAATGAACTGTTATTTTTTTAATAAACGGAGTCTTCGGCTGGTCCCAGCCCTGTCCATCCCCCAGCCCCCATCTGCACTGGCCCTTTGCTCCCACATCTTCTGTCACAGTACCTGACACGGCCGCCTCTGGTTCCTGCCTTCCCTTTAAGAGGCAGCTGGAAGCAGCTCTCCGGTCTAGCTGCTGGCTCCGCTGTCTCCTAGCCTGGGAGGCTTGCATGTCACTATTTAAAGAAAGGTATGGCCCCCTCCAGGTCTCTGTCAAGAACATTAAATATTTAGCCTGACTCCATCCAGGCCATCAAACACACTCCTGTCTCCCTTTCCCACCCAAAGTGACACATTCCTCCGCCACTACTTTTTTTTTCTTTTTTCACTCCATGCAAGCGATTCGGGATTAATTTGGCATTTGTCAGCTCTGTCTGAGCACAGGCGTGAGCTCCCTGGCGCTCTCCCATCAGACAGGGCAGAGAAGTGCCTTTTGTGCTCTCCGGTGCACAGTTCAGCCTGGCAGCCAGTTGAGCACCTGTGGTGGCTGGAAGGTGTGTCCGCACCCGCTCCCCACGGGGTGCTTTGTGCCCATTTCACAGGTGTAATCCTGGGCTGGCTTCCCTCACCACCCAACACCTTTCTTTCTTTCCTAACCCTCTCTGCCTCTGGCTACTGCATGCAAATTCTCTTTATGATCTGTCACCTCTGATGTCATCAGGAGGGAAAAGCCACGGCAGCAGCCACTATGCCTCATGTGACTAGCGGGGGTCCAGGGTGGCCTATGGGGCAGGGCAGGCAGCAGAGGGTTGGAGGGCTGTTCCTCACTCTGCAGCTCTGTGACTCTGGGTACTCCCTCCTCCTCGCTGAGACCCGGTCTCCTTCTCTGTAAAAGAAGGGAGATAGACTAGATATCTTTGCATTCCTTTAAACCATGTTACCCACAACCTGACGTTTCGATAATATCCATTTTGATCCATTATCTCCTGTTTTGCCTCATTCAGGCCAGCATGTCCTTTCCTGAGTATAAACATACGTGGCTAACATGGCAAGAGCCACCACTGTGCTTGGCTCAGTCACATGGCTCTGAGGGGGCAACTGCCTGTTAGTTATCAGGTTTATTCCAGGGAGAAGAGGGGAGTGAGGCACGTCACTGTATCGAAGAAACATGAATGGAGACCCAGCAGCTGCGGAGGGAGGCAGGTGGGTGATCAGGACAGAGTGGCTGCTGGCTTTTAGAGCCAGCCCCTGTAACTCAGTTTGTGGCTCTGACCTTTGGGGAAGCCACTTGACCTCTCTGAGCTTTGATTGCTTTCATCTGCTTAATGGGATGACATTATCCATGTCCCCAACTTAGGAGCACCAATGAGGAAATGAAAAAATGTTCTTTGAGAAGGAAAAGAAGCCAGAGGACCAACTGGGAAATGGAGGCACAGGGTGCTACGTATAATTCTGTGAACACTGACGGAAACACCACATGGAGTGAGGCAGGTCTCCTACATCCAGTTTGGATGCTCATCAGTACTCCTTGAACCAGTGTTAGTCAGGAGGGAGAAGGTCTATTGTGTTCTCTCCTTGCTCAGGGGTCCAGAATCCCTGGGGAAGAGATGCCTGCAGAGAGCTGAGAGCCAGGAAGGGGCCCCGGAGGAACAGAGCTATTGTCTGCTCAGAGTCTGGGATGTGCATGTGGTGACCATGTGGGAACAGTGGGACAGTGGGTCAAGGAGGTACCCCAGGCCCTTAGTTGCACTGACGCAGGTTTCTGGGTGTGGCTGGCTCAGCAGAGGGCGAGGAGGGAGTAGGGGGGATGGGAGGAGAGCAGCGGCTGTGCTGGGGGCGGACAAAGGGAGAAGACAAAGATTATTTTAAACCTGTATTAATCACTGCTCCAAACAGGGACTTGGGGGTGGGAGCCGCAGCTGTCATAAAGAGGCCGGGTGAGGGTGGTGGAGGAGAGTCCAGCAGGGAGGGGCCCAGAACTCTTCCCTCCCACCCCAGGAAGCCAGCCCGGCGAGTGTGTGAGTCGGGGGTCTTGCTGAGTCTCTGTGGCTTGCTTCAGGGTCCCAGGTGAATAAATGGTAAAAACTAAAATTAAGCCCAGTTTTCTGGGCCAACAGGTCTCCCTGCCTCCAGTTGCCTTCCTGGCCAGCCTACCCTCCACACTGTTTCCAAGATTTAGCCTAAAATATGTTGGGTCGTGTCATTTCTTCCTCAAAAGCTGGTAATGGCCTCCCATTGCCAACCAACTGGACTCCACCTTGGCCTGGCACACAGGACCTTGACAACTGGCCCATCTGTACCTTCCAGCCCCCAACCCTGCCCTGGGCCACAGGTTTAGCAGTGATTTTCTGTTAAGCACATACCACGTGTCAGACACTGAGAGAGCTTTCATACATTACTTCAGTGAACACTCACATCGACCCTGAAGGTTAATTTTACAGATGAAGAAACTGAGGCTTAGAGACCACAGGAAAAGTGAAGCCTAGAGTCAAATAAAAGTCTGTCTGATGCCCAAGCTTATGTTCTCAACTTCCAGGAGAGTCCCACAAACATTCATGACTCCCTGCTTTGCTCAACTCTTACCTCACCCTGAGAGGCCATCCTGTTCCTTCTCCACCTTACAGACATCCTCCTCATTCTTCAAGGCTCGGTTCAGATGCCACCCATCTCAAGAAGTCTTCCTGGTTGCAATGCAACCATGACTCAATAAGCACTTATTAAATATATACTGCTATTTGGTTAAATCCTATTATTTCCATTTTATAGATAAGAAAACAGAGGCTTAGAGGAATTAAGTATCCATATTTCTGACTCATAGTGACCCCATAAGACACAGTAGAATGCCCTACAGCGTATCCAAGCCTGTAATCTTTACAGGAGCAAACTGCCATGTCTTTCTACCGTGGGGTGGCTGGTGGGTTCGAACAACTCATGTTTTGGTTAGCAGCTGAGTGCTTAACCACTGTGCCACCAGGGCACCTACTAAATGAGAGGTGGGATTCAAAAGCAGGTCTTCTGATGATTCCAAATCCAGTGGTCTTTAAAACACATTCAACTGCTTTAACAACCCTTCCTTTATGCTTCCACGGTCCTTTGAGCCTTTATTTAGTGCTTATCACATTCTGCATGTCTAATATCTGTACCAGGATATTAGGATACTCAATAATAACTACCATAGTGACTTTTCACTATGGACACGAGGCATTGCAGATGCTTATTCTCATTTTGTTTTCACAACCACGAGGGAGGCACAGCTATCTCTCTTTTTATAGACAAGAAACCAATACTTGGAGGCATTAAGCATTGTGTTCAGCATAACCCAGTCAGTGAGTGAAGAAGTTGAGCTTTGAATGCAGATCTGTCCCACGTCCATGTTTTTCCACCATACAGGCTGTCTCTGGGAAGCTCTTTTGGAGGTGGGCCCATGCTTTATTTACCCCTGAACAACCATCTCCTAATAGCCTTTTGGATACAGTAGGAGCTCAGTGAATATGGGAGATGGCTCATTCCTGGCTGAAAGCATCGGTCACCATTGTCTCTTTGGGGAGCCTGAGACTCTGGACTCTGCTGGACACTAGCAGCTCCTTCTTTAGGGATTCAATTCTTTGTGGGCTTAGTTTTCTAAAAAGGTGTGGGCTGGTTCACTTTTTTTCCCATTTGCTAAGATTCTCAAGATGTTAAAATGAGGGCACTGACACCTCTCTGTGAGAAATGGGAAAGAGAGCTACCCTCCTGTACCTGTTTCTTTGCTACTAACATTTTCCTATGACTTTCCAACTTTTCAAAGCTTCTGTGCTATTCCTGCCTGAAGTGGGGGTACCCGGGAAGAGGGGCCAGAACTGAAGGCCATTGCCAGGAAAGTGTGCAGTCTTGACAAGCAAGAGAGAGCACACTGGAGAGGAGATAGCTTCTGAGATAGCTCCCTGCACCAGGGCAACCTAGAGGAAATTATTCCCCAAGGGAGGAGAGGCCCCCCAAATCTGAGGGCTCTCTACATGAGACTAGCGAGTCTAGATGAGTTTTAATCCAATCGTAGAATTCTCTCTTGCCAAAAAAGAATTGCCTGTTAAAGCAATATTCGAAAAGTGGTGATTATTAAGAACCAGCATGGATTCGTTAAGGCCAGGTGACACTAAGTGAATCTTCCCCCACCTCTCCATATGGTAAAGTTCTAGTCCAGGGTTTCTCAACCTTGGCACTACTGACATTTTGAGCTTAATAATTCTTTGTTGTAAGGGGCTGTCCTGTGCATTATAGGATGTTTAGCAGCATCCCAGGTCTCTGCCCACTAGATGTCAGCAGCCCCCCCCCAACTCAGTGTGACAACCAAAAATGCCTGCAGATATGGCCATATGTCCCCAGAGGACAAAATCTTCTCCAGTTGAGAACCATTGTCCTAGACTGGTAAGTCAGGAGGCTTCTGTATCCCTAGTTCTTTTTAGCAAAGTATTTGACAACTTTGCATATCATCCTTGTGACTAAGAAGGAGAAAGGTCGGTTGAGTATCAGCCTAGTTAGTTGTACCAGTAACTGGCTGAATGCTGTGCTCAGGGCTCAACAGTGTTGACTTAGGAAAGAGCATCAGCCTGGGGCATGTCCATGGTGACATGCCTCTGGGCTCTGTACATTTCTATCAACAACTTCGATAAAGACATCAGTGACATGCTTATCATATGTACAAATGTCACAAGTCTGGTAGACATAAAACTATGTCAGACCAAGGACTAAAGATTCAAAAGGATCTCAGGCATCGTTAGATGAAAACTACTTCAGAACGGCATGTACACTATGCTGCCATTTGTGTAAAGAGTGAGTAAAGTAGAAGAACCAATACTGGTATTTGCTTGTACCTGCATTAAGAAACTCCAGAATGATACATAAGAAACTAAGAACTGTGGTGTCTCCCTCTGTGGGGGAGGGGTGGCAGGGCAGGTGGGGAACAAAGATGGGATGAGGACTTTTCACAGTTTATCCTGTTATGCTTTTTGACTTCTAAATTGTGGTAGTTAATTGAAATCAAGTCAATTCTACCTCATGGTCGCCCCATATATGCAGAGTAGAACTGTTCCATAGGGTTTTCAAGGCTGTGATCTTTCAGAAGCAGATTACTAGGCCTTTTTTCAGAGGCACCCCTGGGTGGGTTAGTTGAGTGCTTAACCATTTGCACGACCCAAGGGCTCCCTGATTTCTAAATATGGAAGTACATTATCTATTCAAACAACGAAATTAAAAAAAAAAAAAAATCTTAACCTACCAAACCAAGCCTGTTGCCATCAAGTTGATTCCAACTCATAGCGACCACACAGGATAGAACAGAACTGCCCCACAGGGTTTCCATGGAGCAGCTGGTAGATGTGAACTGCTGACCTTTTTGTTAGTAGCGGAGCTCTTAATTGCTGCATCACAGTAGGGGTCAAAATAAATACCATGTAATTGAACAGACACAATGGCAATCCTGCATTAGTCCACAAAATTAACTATCCATGTATGAGGTAATCTGGCTGAAGAGGGTCATGTGAAAGTCAGGTAGGAGGCTTTAGTTGGTCACAAGCTCAAGGAGGAACCAGGCTGCCAAGTCAACCAATAAGCAAACATACCAACATATACTAATAAAAGCTTTGGCTCTTTACAGCATCCACGTCAAGGGCAATATAGACCAATTATAGTCTGGGCAGGTCAGACCAAATTCGTAGCCTTCTTTTCACTTTCATATGCTATATTTTTGGAAAGGCATTGATAAGCTTGTATAAAGGACAGTGAACTAGATGGCAAAGGGCCTGGAAACCATGACCAATACGAGGAATCGTTTATGAAACGGGGGATGCTTAAATTGGAGAAGAGGAGATTCAGAAGGGACATGAAAGCTCTCTTCAAACATTTGAAGGACTGTCCTGTGCAAGAGGGCTTAGGTGCTTTTTGCGTAGCTCCAGACTGCAGAACTAGGCCCTCTTCAATTTATTGCAAGGCCAATTTCAGTTCAGAACCATGCAAACCTGCCTTGGGAGATAATAATAAAATAGCTTACACTTCCAGAGCACTTACAAAGCATTCAGTGCTGTGATAAGCACTTCACCCGCATTAACTCCCTGACTTCACAACACCCTGGAAAAGGTGCCCCTTCCATTGTCATTTTCACAAAGGGGAAGACTTAGACTTGGATAGGGTAAGTAAATGCACCTGAGGTGACACAACCCGTAGATAGTGGATCAGTGTGACTCCAAGCACATATTCTTTACCACTAAGCCTACTGCATGGAGTCTGTGAGTGGTGCCAATGGTTGCTGGACTAAGAACCTTTCCCACTCAGAGGCACCTCGGAAGACAGGCCTGGTGATTTGCTTCGGAAAGGTCACAGCCTTGAAAACCATACGGAGCAGTTCTACTCTGGATTCAATGCAAAGGCAACTAACAATGACAATAAACCTACTGCCTAAAGAGAGTGAGATCTCCATTATGATAAGCATTCAACAGAGATGCAAACACTGCCCAGCCACGATGCCAGGACAGAACTCCTGCAGCAGGTAGGAGAAGCCTGTTTCTTTCTCTTTTTTTAAAAAATTTATTGTGTTTTAGGTGAAAGTTTACAGCACGAATTAATTTCTCATTCAAAATTTATACACAAATTTTTCTGTGACATTGGTTGCAATCCCCACAATGTGTCAGCATTCTCCCGCTTGCCCTTTATACCCCAGGCTCCTTGTGTCCATTCGTCCAGGTTTCCTGTCCCTTCCTGCCTTTTCATCTTTGCTTTTGGACAGGTGTTGCCCATTGGTCTCACGTACTTGATTGAACTAAGAAGCAAGTTCCTCAACTGTGTTACTGTTTGTTTTGTAGGCCTGTCTAATCTTTGACTGAAAGGTGGACTTTGGGAGTGGCTTCAGTTCTGAGTTAGCAGGGTATCCGGGGGCCATAGTTTTGGGGGTTCCTCCACTCTCTGTCAGATCAGTAAGTCTAGTCTTTTGTGAATTTGAATTTCATTCTACCTTTTTCTCCCACTCTGTCCGGAACCTTCTATTGTGACCTCTGTCAGAGTGGTAGGTAGGTGGTGGTAGCTGGGCACCATCTAGTTCTTCTGGGCTCAGGCTAGTGGAAGCTATGGTTCATGTGGTCCATTAGTCCTTTGTAGTCATATTTTTCTTATGTCTTTGGTTTTCTTTATTCTCCTTTGCTCCAAACTTCTTGTAACCAGTATACGTATCTTAGATGGCCGCTCATAAGCTTTTAAGACCCGAGATGCTACTCACCAAAGTAGGATGTAGAACATTTTCTTTATGAACTATTTATGCCAATTGACCTAGATGTCCCCTGAGACCATGGTCCCCAGCCCTCGGTCCTAGTAACTTGATTCCTCAAGGTGTTTGGACGTGTCTAGGAAGCTTCTATGGCTTTGCCTTGGTCAAGGTGTGCTGACTTCCCCTATGTTGTGTGTTGTCTTTCCCTTCACCAAATTTAACACTTGCTATTGTTTTTTTTTATTGTTTAGTTAGTGGTTTCCCCTCCCAACGCTCCCCTCCCTCATTAACCATCAAAGATTTTTTTTTCTGTGTGTAAACCTTTTCTTGGGTTTTTATAATACTGGTCTCATATGGTATTTGTCCTTTTGTGATCGACTTATTTCACTCAGCATAATGCCCTCCAGGTTCATATACATTGTGAGATGTTTCACAGATTCATCATTGTTCTTTATCATTGCAAGTATTCCATTGTGTGTATCTATCATAATTTGTTTATCCACTCATCTATTGATGGGCATTTAGGTTGTTTCCATCTTTTTGATATTGTGAATAATGTTGCAGTGAACATGGGTGTGCATACGTCTATTCCTGTGACAGCTCTTAATTCTCTAGAATATGTTGCTGGGAGTAGTACTGCTGGATGGTATGGTATTTCTACTTCTAGCTTTTTAAAGGAGGTGTCATATCATTTTCCATAGTGGTGGTACTATTCTACATTTTCATCAGCAGTGCGTAAGAGTTCCAATCTCTCCACAATCTCTCCAGCATTTGTTATTTTCTGTTTTTTGATTCATGCCAATGATGTTGGAGTGAGATGGTTTCTCATTGCAGTTTTTATTTTTGCATTTCTCTAATGGCTACTGATTGAAAGCATTTTCTCATGTGTCTATTAGCTGCCTGAATGTCTTCTTTGGTGAAGTATCTGTTCATAGTCTTTGCCCATTTTTTTAATTGGATTTTTTATTATTGAGGTGTTGAAGTATTCTATAGATTTTAAAGATTAGGCCCTTGTCAGATATGTCACAGACAATGTCTCTTCCCAGTGTGAGGCTCTCTTTTTACTCTCTTGTTGAAGTTTTTTGATGAGCATAAGTGTTTAATTTTTAGGACCTCCCAGTTATCTAGTTTATCTTTTAGTGTTTGTGTATTGTTAGTTATAGTTTGTATTCTCTTTATGCCACATATTAGGACTCTAGTGTTGTCCCTATTTTTTCCTCCACTAGTTTTATTGTTTTAGGTTTTATATTTGGGTCTTTGTTCCACTTTTGAGTTAGTTTTTATGTATGATGTGAGGTATGGGTCGTGTTTCGCTTTTTTACAGATCGTGTTTCTTGCCTAATATGATCTCATCTTCTAAGATAAACTCTGTGAATGTGAGAATGGAATGAGGCATGTGGGGAGAGAGGCAAGCACCCTACCACTCACATTGTATGGGGGCAAGACTGGAGTTTTGGGTGAGGGTATTGGCCAGTAGAAAGTCAAAGAGACTAGAGCCAATGAGAAACCTACCTCAGCACTGAGAGCTGCTTCTTCTGTCCATAGAAGCTTGTGACCACACTTACAAGCCATTTGTGTATTATGCTTCTCAGTTTACAAGCCCCTTCATGGACATAATCTCATTTCTTGTAATCCCATAACCTCATTCAACAACCTTCTAAGAAACTCCCTCTGGCAAGGTAGGGGTGAAAAGGGATAGAGAGAAATGTTTGCAGAAACAGGAGAATGACAAAAAGAAGAGAATGATTTGGGGGGGGTCATATTGGAGAACGAAGGAGAAGAGAAGGGAAGATAGGAGACAGAGGATACACAACCCTTCCCAAAATCTTCATTGCGTGTTTGAGTCCGTTGTTGCAGCTATTGTGTCAGTCCATCTCACCAAGGGTTTCCTTTGTTTTCACTGACCTTCTACTTTACCAAACATGATGTCCTTTTCTAGCAACTGGTCTTTGCTGATGACGTGTCCAAAGTGAGTGAGTCAAAGTAAAGCAGGATGAAAATTTACTGGTTGGTAAAAGAAAAAGGCAGCAAGTGAACCAGACCTAAAACTGGCTGAGTCAAAGCGAATAAACCAGAGACTAATGTTTAGTTTTATAAGGTTATCCGACATGCTGGCTGTCAAAGAGAAAGAAGAGTAGGACTTATGTATGAGCAGGAATCACTTTGGAGAGTCCAGGAATGGGAAATTCATGCTCAGTAGGAAGGAGCTGTGAAGAAAGATTTGTAATTTGAAGGGGGCTCATCCAGGGAACCCATTACACAGGACTCCCAGAAAATCAGCATGAAGTTTGAAGAATAACCATGTGCCTTTTTTTTAGATCCAACCACAGGGTCAGCCCTGGCAAAGGGCAAAGGTCCCATGGCTTGGGGAAGGCCAGGGGCCACCAGACAAGTCAACACAGCTGGCAGTAGGCTTAGGAGGACAGAGGGGCCTGGAGGGCAAGGGCCTGAGAGTAGACTGCTCAGACCAGA
Organism: Elephas maximus indicus; assembly: GCF_024166365.1. NCBI lineage: Eukaryota > Metazoa > Chordata > Mammalia > Proboscidea > Elephantidae > Elephas > Elephas maximus. Next base: position 168,966,792 of record NC_064821.1, on the reverse strand, counting down.
GGCAAATGCCATCAATGGAAATCCTCACTGTGGGATGGGAGGGAGGAGATCCAGGCCTTTCCAGTGCACACCTGGGGAGGGGAGGCATAGCACTTCCCCCAGAAGGCTAAAGGCCAAGAGAAGAAGCCAGAAAGTGGGCAGAAAGTGGGGGGGGGGGGTGGGAAGGGGTAATTATAAGAGAAAACCCATTGCCATGGAGTCAATGCCAACTGGTGGTGACCCCATGTGTGTCAGAGTAGAACTGTGCTCCACAGGGTTTTTAATGGCTAACTTTTCAGAAGTAGATTGCTGGGCCTTTCTTCTAAGGGGCCCTGGACCTTTCTGTTAGTAGCCGAGTGCTCAACAATTTGCACCATTTAGGAAAGGGAGAATTAGGAGTTAGAGAAAAATGGGAAAGAGGCAAAGGTGGAGAGAAGAAGGGCAAAGATCAGAGAAATAGAGGAACAGACACAGAGGGAGACAGAAAAAGACAGTGAGGCAGAGAAGTCAAAGATAGAGACAGAAACTTCTGCAGGAGGGTGCAGAGAGAAGGGACAATGGAGAAGGAGCAACAGTAGGAAGTAAGCACACATTAAGAAAGAGAAGCAGAGGAATACGCAGACTAATAGGAGAGCCCTGGGGCAGTGAGGTGGGGGCTGCAGCTGGGAGGCTGGGAACTCAGTCACTATCTTGAGCCAGGGATCAGCTCATCTTCCTGTCACTCACTGATGGCAGCTTTGCTGACACAGGGCTTTTCTCTGGTTGTGTCTGGAGGGAAGCAGGAGGCAGGCAGAGGTCAGTTTATATCACTGGGATCTCTTATAGACCAGGGCTGTGTGCTATCTTGATATAATGAGTGCCTGGGTAAACAGAGGCAAGAAGGCTGCTGGGTTGGGGTTTGCTGTGCTGCATTTGCACCCTGCTGTTTACCCTGGACAAGGTCACAAGCACCCCAGACGAGGTCACAAGCACTGTCACCATAAATGAATAACTGCCTGTCCCTGAAAATACAGTGGGCAGACATCACTGCCATGCCCATGGGTCTGTCCCATGGACTGGCCGATGGATGCTGACCCTGCTTGAGCAGAGAGGAAGGAAAGGACAGGACCTTAGCACCCAATGGTCCTGTTGCCTGGAATGCTTTCACCCAAATAATCATTCAATAGGTGTTTGTGGATGACCAGTTTTGTGCCAGGTTCTGTCCTAGGCACTTAGAACATTACTGAACAAAACAAAGACTCCTCCTGCAGAGCTTATGTTCTAGTAGGGGGAGTTTTACTTGATTAAGTAAGCCATGTAGTATGCTAGAAGATGGTAAATGCTACAGGGGGGATACCAAGAGGAAGAAGGGGGACAGGAGGCCTGGGGCAGGGGCAGCATAGGCTTTGCTAAGGTGACATCTGAGCAAAACCCTGAAGTGCTGAGAGAGCTGACCTTGAGGATATGGGAGGTGGGTGTGTGAGCACTTTAGGCTATGAGCACAGCCCAGGGAAAGTCTTAAGATGGGAGCATGACTGGAACATTGAGGGGCAGCAAAGGGAATGGCGGCATGGAGAGACCAAAGGAAGAGCCACAGGTGATGAATTCAGAAAGGCCATGGGAGCAGTCAGGGAAGGCCTTGGGGACACTGGCAAGGCTGGTTCTGCCTCTGGATGAAGTGGGGAGCCATCATGGGGTTTCCAGCAGAGGAGGGACATGCTCTGACTTTAGGTTTTAGAAAGGTCACTTTGCCTACTGTCATGGATTGAATTGTGTCCCCCAAAGATACCTGTCAACTTGGCTAGGTTGTGATTCCCAGTATTGTATGATTGTCTACCATTTTGTCATCTGATGTGATCTTCCTGTGTGTTGTAAATCCTATCACTATGATGTAATGAGATGGATTAGTGGCAGTTATATTGATAAGATCTACAAGATTAGATAGTGTTTTAAGCCAATCTCTTTTGAGATATAAAAGAGAGAAGCAAGCAGAGAGACAGGGGACTTCATACTATCAAGAAAGCAGCGCCAGGAGCAGAGTGCATCCTTTGGACCAGGGTCCCTGCACTGAGAAGGTCCTCAACCAGGGGAAGATTGATAACAAGGATCTTCCTCCAGAGCCAACAGAGAGAGAAAGCCTTCCCCTGGAGGTGACGACCTGAATTTGGACTTGTAGCCTACTAGACTGTGAGAGAATAAATTTCTCTTTGTTAAAGCCATCCACTTGTGGTATTTCTGTTATAGCAACACTAGATGCCCGAGGTAGCTACTGTGAGGGGAGTAGAGAAGGGGGCCATGATACATGTGGGAAAACAGTTAGGAAGACATTACAGTAATCCAGAAAGGATGGTGACTTGGGCCGGGGCGGGGGAGTGGGGATGTGGAAAGTGGTCAGGTTCTGCACGTACTCTGAAGACAGAGTCTGCAAGACTTCCTGATGGACTGGATGGGGGTGTAAGATAAACAGATGAGTCCAGGGTGACTCTGAGGTTTTTGACATGGGCACCTGAAAGGATTGTGTTTTCCATCAGGGAAGATATATAGGTGGAGCAGGTTTAGATGGGGTAGGGTTAGGGGAGGAAACCAGAAGTTTGGCTTTGGACACATTGACTTTGAGCTGCATATTAGACTGGTCTAATAGATGTGTGGTGCAAACGGTTAACATGCTTGACTGCTAACTGAAAAGTCAGAGGTTCAAGTCCACCCAGAGTTGCCTTGGAAGAAAGGCTTGGTAATCTACTTCTAAAAAGTCAGCCATTGACAACCCTATGGAGCACAGTTCTACTCTGTGAAGCACACGGGGACCCCCTGAGTTGGAATTGATTTGATGGCAAGTGGTTTTATTACACGCCTGTCATGGATTGAATTCATTTCCCCCAAAAATGTGTGTATCAACTTGGTTAGGCAATGATTTCCAGTATTCTGTGGTTGTCCTCCATTTTGTGATTGTGATTTTATGTTAAAGAGGATTAGGGTAGGATTGTAACACCCTTACTATGTTATACCCTGATCCAATATAAAGGGAGTTTCCCTGGGGTGTGGCCTGCACCACCTTTTATCTCTCAAGAGATAAAAAAGGAAAGGGAAGTAACAGAGAGTGGGGAACCTCATACCACCAAGAAATCAGGAGATGCTCCCAGAACAAGGGAAGAGTGATGCATCATAGGGACCTTCTTCCAGAGCCAACAGAGAAGGCCTTCCCCTGGAGCTGGAGCCCTGAATTTGGACTTCTAGCCTACTGGACTGTGAGAGAATAAACTTTGTTAAAGCCATCCACTTGTGGTATTTCTGTTATAGCAGCACTAGATGACTAAGACAATGCCCAATTTGAGATACTAAGAACTCAGTTGGATATGTAAGTCTGGAGTTTGATAAAGTCAGCAATGGAATTATCAATGTGGAGTCTTAGCGTGCAGATTATTGAAAGCCATGAGACAAGACGAGATGACCACGGAGTGAGTCTAGATAGAGAAAAGATCAAGGACACAGTCTTGGGCTCTCTCACAACCAGAAACTGGGGAGAAGACCAAAAGCCAGCAAAGGGGACCAATGGGGAGGGAGTATGAGATGGGAGGAGAAGTAGCAGAGTATGTAGTGTCCTAGAAGCCTCTAGAAGAATGTGTGTTAAGTAGGAGTGGTAAATGCTGCTGAGAAGTCAGGGAAGATGAGGGGTGAGAAATGGCCACTGAAAACCCTGTGGAGCACAGGTGATCTGGACAAAGAGTTTCAGGGGAGTGGTGCAGATGAAAGCTCAAGTGGAGTGGGTTTTAGGCAGCATGGTATTGAGAGGCTGTGTAGCAGGGTGCGTAAGAGCCCAGGTTCTGGGAACCAGCCCGCCAGGTTTCAAATCCTGGCATTGCCACTTACTAGTGTGACTTTAGGCACGTTATTTAACCCGTCTTTGCTTCCGAGGTTACTGACTTCATAGGGTTGTTATGAGGATTAAACCAGTTCATGTTTGTAAAGTGCTTAGAAGAGTATCAGGCACACAGGCAACACAATAAATGTTTATCAAATTAAAAGGGAAAAAGAGAGAGAAGGAGAGGAATTTTGTTGCAAAGAAATGGAGAAGGGTTGTTAGCAGGGAAAAAAACAAACTCGTTGCTGTCGAGTAGATTTCAACTCATAGAGACCGTATAGGACAAAGTAGAACTGCCCTATAGGGTTTCCATAAGGGGCTGGCGGATATTAACTGCCAACATTTTTGGTTAGCAGCCAGACACTTAACCACTACTATTTTAAGAAGAAAGAACTAACAGAAGGTTGGAATGCTGATGGGAACAGGCCATTAGAGAGGGAGGATTCAATGACAGAGAAGAGAGTGGAGTTTTGTTGGAGTGAAGTTGTTGAGGACAAAGAGGGGATGGGACTGAGTGTCCCACATGGCTCCCCTCACCTCCCTCAGGGCATCCCCACTGGTACCTTCCCAGGAGGCTGTCCCTGACCCCCTTCTGGTCTCCCTCTTCTCTGCTTTATTCTTATTCATCACCATGATCACCATCTAACATATTGTTTTACTTATTCATCTTGTTTTGTCTGTTCCCTGATCCGATTTTTGTCTGTCTTGTTTACAGTTGTAACTCTTGAGCCTACAACAGTGCCTGTTACACAGTAAATGCTCAATAAATATGTGCTGAATAAAAGGATGAATTTGTACCTGTACTTAGGGAGTTTTTATCCATCTGGGAAAACAAGGACCCACCTTTATTTATTCTATACATACTTCCTGAGCATCTACTATGTTCCAGGAATGGTATTGGGTTCTAGGGAATTGGAGATGAATCAGATGCCAAACTTGCATTCATTTAGTCAACTCTGCAGTATGTATGGGGAACAGAAGGGGGAGCATAAAAAACATAAGGCACTTCCAAAACTGTGTGATAAATCATACAAGAAGGAAGTACAGGACCCCACAGCCTTGGGCAAGTGGAGCAAGGAGAAGTTTCCTTGGGAAGAAGCACCTGGAATCTGAAGAACATGTTAGAGTTGCCCAGAAGAGCACCAGGCAAGAGGGTAGAGTAAGAATGTTCCAGGTGGAGGAGCCACACAGACAAAAGCCTGACGGTGAGTTAAGTGTCCAAATCTTATCTCGATTGTAGCCACTCCAGCCCCTCCAACTGTCTCTCTCTCTCTATTGTATCTGTTGTACCAGTTGTTGGGCATTATCCTGGACTGTGAATCAGCTTTCCAAGGGGTGAGCCTTGAGACCTCAGGCAGATGGTCTGCTTTGTGAGGGAAGGCATGGCGCCTACAGCAATAATGTATACATAGTAGGAGCTCAACTGTCATTTACTCAACAAATAATTCCTGAATGCCTACTGCGTGTCAGGCACTGTTCTGGGCACTAGGGATGCAGTCGTGAAGAAGACAGACCAGGCCCTGGAACTTATATCTATTTGGGAAGATGGTCCATAAGTACATAAACAAGCATATACATAAAAAGTAATATAGTGCCACACAGAAAATACACAATGGTTAATGTGATGGAGTGACTGGGTGGGTGAATGAAGGGTGCAGGCTCCTCTAACTGGTAATCAGGGCAGGCATCTCTGACATTTAAGGTGAGACCAAGTGATAAACATCTACTGAACCAATAAATGAACAAGAGGGAAGTAGTGTGACCCTAGTACCTCACAACGTTTTCTCCTTTCAAAACAGGCAATTGAGAGCTTGACATAACTAAAGCAATAATGATAATCTAAGCAACCTATAAGCTTTTTTCTTGGCATTTTGTACACTCTCACTTTCAATGTCCTTTTTTATTATACCAGCTGCAGTGGTCTCATTCCAAAGGGGTGCAGGGCCTTCTTGGCTCTTCCAGACTTGGTCTCCCTCCTCTTCTTTGTTCTCTTGGGAGATGGCCTTCACCCTACAAGGCGGCAGCTAGGAAGGCTACCTGGCGCTTTTGGTCTGTAACTTTCTTCTTGTTCCTTATCTCAGTCAGAGTAAACTTGGTAGGCCAGTTCCACTAACCGAGAGACTTATATAAAGATTTTTTTTTTTTTTTTTTTGCCTGTTACAAACATAAAGATTAGACTCCAGATGTCCGACATGCATATCTTTAGTTTAATAAAGAGTTTCTTGTAGTTGTTTTGTGATATATACTCATCTGACTGCCTGCGGGCTACATAATCCTTGCAAAAATGATATATAAATTCTGATGTAAAAATTGCTTTTCGGGACTCCATAAAGACAGCCTGCGTTTCTACCTGACTTCCCGTTGGTGTCACCTCCTAATAAACTTTCTCTCTCTTTCTGACTTGGAGTATGTTTCATTGACTTGACTGCTCCAGGGCACGGACCCCAGTTGGGTAACAATAGGCATGATCTTCTCAAAACAACATTCTAGGAAACATGAAATTCAAACAGAGAGCCCAAGTGCTGAGAGGACACAACAAAATATCCAGCTAAAATCCAAGAAGATTTCTTGGAGGAGGTAAATTTTGTTCAGGAGTTAACCTCAATCTAAAACCAAACCAAACCCGTTGCCGTCAAGTCAATTCCAACTCATAGCAACTCTACAGGACAGAGCAAAACTGCCCCGTAGGGTTTCCAAGGAGCGACTGGTGGATTCAAACTGCCAACCTGTAGGTTAGCACTTGAGATCTTAACCACTGCACCACCAGGGCTCCAAGCCTCAACAGTGAACTTTAAATGTGCAAATATGATTAGGCAGCTTGGCTGTTAGCTGAAATGATGACCAAAAGAGACGGTAAGTGTCAAGAGACATTTACTGAGCAGTTCTAAGGGCCGAGCTGACTGAGGGCAACAAGGTGGTGAAAGAAAACAGTCCCTGTCCCAAGTGCAGGAGAGAGGCAGGCAAATGAATAATTACAACACAGTGTGAGTAGGGCTATGGCAGCAAGACACAGCACAGGGTAGCTCTGAGAGGGCAGTATGAACTCTGTCTGGGAAGGAGGCTGGGGAGGGAACGCAGGATCTGGGGACACTTTGAGGAGAAGGTAACATTTGAGCTGGGGCTTGAAGGATGACTGGAAGTTTGTGGTGGTGTTTAGGGTGAGGCAGGAGCATGTAGGAGGGTTCAGAGGCAAGACACAGCCTCTCACAGGAAGCTCAGGTCTGCTGTGTGCTGGGAGCAGGTGGTGGAGGTGAGGGTAGAGAAATAGCAGGTGTGTGGGGGCAGGGAGCCTGTTGCCATAGGGTCGAATATGACTCATAGCCACCCTAGAGGACACGGCAGAACCCGTGGCGTCCCTAGGGAAGTGCGGGGGTTGCCGACAGCACTGGGTGACTCTGTCAGAGGGGGTGACACCAAAATGACCATCTATAACATTTTTGTGCAGTGTTTCAGCAGAAACTTAATATCTTTTATTAAAATATCCCTGCAGTTAGTTATAATAACAAAGCATTTTTTTCATAAGCCCAGCTTATATGTATCAATATACCTATAAGGCTAAAACTCTATGCTAATCTACTTTTTGAAACTTCTAATTCACTCCAGTCAGAGCTGTCATTGTTACCCAACAGCAATGACACTTTGAATCATGTGGTTTCGTCTGCACACGCTACAAGCACACGCTGTTGTTTTCATTGCTGCTGGCGTTTCTAAGGTCGCTGATTTTGTCAGTTTCTGGTGTTTTAGCTACAAAACTTTTGTGAGAATGAAGTAGTAATTAAAGGAAAAGGAGAAAATTTTTAAAAAGGGCTTCAGTTTAGTTATGAATAATGTAATTCAAGGTAGAAAGATCTTATAAAAAACAATTTCGTTAGTATTCATATAATCTAAGAAAGATTATATTTAAGCAATTTATAACTATATTTATCACGTATTATTCTACCATTAAAATTGATAATAAACTGACACGTGTAACAATTATGGCTTATACAGATATTCTTTGATAACTAAATAGAGAATCTGACAGTTTAAAACATGAAGTAAGGTAAATGCTATGTTTCTTGATACATGTTTAGAAATATAACTGAAATCTCTCAGTTTTTTTTTTTAATTTTAGTCTTTTAAAAATTTTCTTTAAAACCATCACCGTCTTGCAAATATGTACCTGACTTTAATGAATTTTTAGGGTTTAAGTTTGAATTACAGTTTAAAACAATAGTGACCCATTAAAAAGTGAGCTGGCGAAAGGCATTGATTTTGATGGAAGTCGTTCACAAGTTCGCAGCTTTGAAGGCCAGGAAAGGAAAGTTCTGATTTAGTTGAGATGTTCACTAAGTGCTGAAATGCTCGTGTGTGTGTTCCTATTTATTTTTATGTTATTATTTAACTTATGAATATATTTCCATATGCACTGTGTACAGCTTTTACATTATTTGGGCTATAATTAACTATGCAAACGTAATACATTAATATCTCTCATACAATGGTAAAGTTTAATGTTAAAATGAACATAATTTTGATGTAGTTCTTAAATGTATTTACTTCGAATCCTATTGTTTTCTTACCAAATTTTCACTTTAACCAGAGGGAAAAAAATAAATAAATAAAAATACATTTAGGCCGTGCATATGATAATGTAATTTACAGGCATCATTTTAATTTTACTGGTTGTTTACGTCACTACTATCGCCATTACATTCGGTGATAAACGGGAATTACAATTTACAAGTAACATAAGTACAAAAACCGTTACTAAGGATTCTGCGTGGTCTGGTACAGGAGGAAGTCCTTGGGGCGGGGGGGTGACACCATGAGTTACTGCATTGGGTGATACCAACCCTAGTGACATTGGGTTTCTAAGGCTATAATCTTTATGGTAGCAGACTGCCACAGCTTTATCCTGCAGAGCAGCTGGTGGGTTTGAACTGCTGACCTTTCAGTTAGCTGCCGAAGGTTTTAACCTTTGTTCTACCAGGGCTCCTGGGGCAGGAAGCAGAGGTGATAATTTTAAAAAATCTCTGAAGTCCTTAAGGAGTTCATATGCAAATGAAGTCATTTCTACAGTAAAGGCAATGCTAGAAAACTCAACAAGGGCTTCTCACTGCGGTAGGCACTCCACAGGGGGTGGGGGGTACTTACACATGGTCCATCCTTTCTCTTCAAAAGACTAGAAAAGAGTTGGCAAAGCCAAGCCAGCCCTCACCCCATCAGAGGGAACAACTCAGGCCAAGTGACTGGAAGCTGCGTTTAGCAGGGGCTGGTGGGGAGTAGTCAGGCTCCAGGCATGTTTGGATGTAAAGATGGCAGGACTGACTGATGCACTGGGGGTGGGTGAGAGAGAGAGAGAGAGAGAGAGAGAGGGAGCAATCACCGGCAACACCTCAATTTCTGGCATGGGAAACTGGGCGAATGGTGGTGCCATTTACTTGGGGAGTCAGGTCAGGTTTGGGAGTGGGAATTAACAGCTCTCTTGGACATGCTGGGTTTGAGGAACCGGCAGTCAAGGAGAAGGTTAGACAGAAGAGTCTGTGCTCCCCACAATCCATCCTCTGCAAGGCAGCCGAAGTTCACTTTTTAAGGCACATTGTTGTTAGGTGCCATCGAGTCAGTACCAACTCATAGCGACCCTATGTACAACAGAACGAAATGCTGCCCAGTCCTGCGTCATCCTCACAATCTTTGCCATGCTTGAGCCCATTGTTGCAGCTGCTGTGTCGATCCATTTCATTGAGGGTCTTCCTCTTTTTCACTGACCCTTTACTTTACCAAGCGTGGTGTCCTTTTCCAGGGACTGGTCCCTCCTGACAACATGTCCAAAGTATATGAGACAAAGTCTTGCTATCTTTGCTTCTAAAGAGCATTCTGGCTGTACTTCTTCCAAGACAGATTTGTTCATTCTTCTGGCAGACCATGGAATATTCAGTATTCTACGCCAACTTCATAATTCAAAGGCATCAATTCTTATTCAGTCTTCCTTATTCATCGTCCAGCTTTCGCATGCATATGAGGTGATTGAAAATACCATGGCTTAGGTCAGTCATAAATCAGATCAAATCACCCTGCAGCTCCAAACCCTCCAGTGTCTTTCCATTCCACTTAGAATGCCTTCCCATGGCCCATGAGGGCTCCAGGATCTGGTCCCTGTTTGTTTCTTCAGCACCATCAATGGACTCAAATATATCAATGATCATGAAGATGGTGCAGGACCGGGTGACATTTTGTTCTGCTATACATAAGGTTGCCATGGCTCGATGGCACCAAACAACACCCCTCCTCACTGCCCTGTTTGTTCACTCTGTACCAGACTCAAGGACCTTCCTCATATCATTCAAACAAGTAGAACTTGAACTGTTTTCCATCTTGGGGCGTTTGCTGGGTTGTTTCTGCCTGGGATGCTCCTCCCAGAGCGAACTCCTCTGTTCCCTTCTCAACGCTCTTCCCCCGCCCAAGGACTACCCAGCCTAAAGCTGCCTTTCTCCACCACCCTACCCTATTCCATCTCTTTCATATTACTTTGCAGGACTTGAAGTTATCTTAGTCATTTGTGTGTTTATTTGTTATCTGGGTGTTTGTTACTCATCCATCCCTAGCATAGATCCCAGCACAAGAACTGGCACAGAGTAAATGCTGACTGACTCTCTTCCTGGGAGGTAGAGCTGGCAGGGATGGCAATTACCAGATGTAGCTGCACAGGTTGCAAAGTAGGGTCACTGGAAGCTGCCCTGACAAAGCTGGTGGCAACTCAGGGCTGGTCTGGGGTCACCAGATCAAAAACTACCCTGGTCCTGAGCGTGTGGGGAGAGAGATGCTTCTCTGGCTACAAGATGGCACCTGCAAGGCAAGGCTCTGGCCCTGGATCTGCCTGACTGTTCTGAGGATTTCCTTCTCTTAAACCAATGACCAGGGAGACTCCTCCTCAGCAGCACAAGGAGCAGTGGGGTCTGCACAGGCCATGGCGGGGGGGGGGGCGGGGTAGGCAAGGGAGGTGACTTAGAAGACCTGTTTATGATGCGTCCCAGCTGCCCACAGGGCAGGAGCTGGAGCCAGAGAAGGAGTGGCAGAAGGGAGAAGAAGAAGAGGGGGGAGGAGGAGGAGAGGAAGGAGGAGGGAGAGAGGGGGAAAATGGGAGTGAGGAGGAGGAAGGAAAGGCATTAGAAGGGAGGAGGGTGAAGAGGATAGCGAGGAGGGTGGTGACAGGAGGGAGGAAGGGGAAGAGAAGAAGGATGATGAATGAGGAGGAAAATGGATAAGGGGAGAGGAGGAGGAATGGGGAGGGAAAGAAGGAAGGGGAGATGGAGGAAGAAGGAAGGGGAGATGGAGGAGGTGGCAGAAAGTAGGGAGGAAGGAGGAAGAAAAAAGGAAGGAGGAAGGGAGGAAGGAGAAAGGGAGGACAGAAGAACGATGATGAAGGAGGGAGGATGATGGAGGAGGAGGATGGACTAGGGGAGAGGAGGAATAAGGGGAGGGAGAGAGGGAAGGGGAGGCAGAGGAGGAGGGAGGTGGCAGGAGGGAGGAAGGGAAGAAGGAGACAGGGAGAAGAGAAGGATGATGAAGGATGAGGGGAAAGGAGAAGCAAAAGAGGGAGGGAAAGGGGGAGGAAGAGGAGGAAGGGAGCGGAGGGAGGAGAAAGGGGAGGAGGGGGAGGAGGAAGAAGTGGGAGGAGGAGGAAGGAGGAGCAGGAGGAGGGTGGATTATCTCAGCTATGGGATCAGGCTGTACCAGACCTCCTGGGGTGTTATGTGCCTTCACTCTGAGGGTCAGGGGAGGCCCTTGGGCGACAAGAACATTCATTTTACCTCCCCATGGCCTTCGAGAGCAAAGTGCACACCAAATGGGGAGGTGGAGGAAGGAGTAATAAAAATTAAATTAAAAAAAATTTTTTTTAAGTTAGAAGAACAAATTATTTGGAGACGAAGCAAAAAATATCTGTGACATACCGAGCACTGTTTTAATGACAGCCTGTGTGGGAGGACAGTTTAGTCATATTTTTCATTTTCTCTTCCCCTGGGAGCTGCGTTCCAGTGATCAGGCCCTGATATCAAATTGGCATGTTCCCTAAATCAGTCACCTTCTCGGATTATTCAGCTGCGCGATGAGTCAGGGGGCAGCCGAGTAACGCCTACTCCATATGCTCAGGATGCGCTTGCCCTCCTTGGGGAGTGGGGGGGCCAGGCGGGCGGCTGAATGGGGAACAGGCCCCGGGGGCCCAGTGGGTGGGCAGGAAGCTTAGGACAGAGAGCGGCCAGCTCCCCTGGAGAGGATGTGCCAGCTTGGCTGTTGTGCCCATGTCACCTGTGAACTCCTAGGGGTAGGGATATGACTAGTCCTGGATCTAAGGCCACATCGAATATGGAAAAGAATTTCTTCGAAAAACCTTGGTTATACGCCAGGAGGAAGAAGTTCAGGAAGCAGATCTGCCATTCCCTCAGGCTCGAGCGCCTCCAGGACTAAAGATAAAAATAAGGAAGATAATTTTAAATGACTGCCATGATGCAGGAGCTTACTGGGGGCCAGACGCTCCATACATGTTAGTTCACTTATCCTCACAGCAGCCTCGGGGAGCAGGTGTCATTGTCCCCATGGTGCTGAATGGTCCATACAGCTAATTGGTGTCAGAGCAGAATTTGCACCCACATCTGTTGGATTCTGGAGTCCTCCTTCCTGTAAAGCATGGAAGTCAAGAGCTCACTGCTCTAAGTGGGATGTGGAGAAAATTAAGACAGCACAGTGGACACCACGAGGGGGCCTGTTCCTGGCTCTTCACCCAGATCTCAATTGCTTTTAGTAACTGTTTTATTTCTTCTTGTTGTCGTTAGGTGCCAACCAGTTGGTTCCAACTCATAGCAACCCTATGTACAACTGAACGAAACACTGCCCAGTCCTGAGCCATCCTCGCAATCATTATTATGCTTGAGTCCATTGTTACAGCCACTGTGTCAATCCATCTCATTGAGGGTCTTCCTCTTTTTCGCTGACCTTCTATTTTATCAAGCATGATGTCCTCCAAGGACTGGTGTCTCTTGATAACATGTCCAAAGTATATGAGACGAAGTCTCGACGTCCTTGCTTCTTAGGAGCATTCTGGCTGTACTTCTTCCAAAACAGATTTTTTTCTTTCTTCTGGCAGTCCATGGCATATCCAATATTTCCTTTCTAATGCCGTTTATTTGGCATGTCCCCTAAATCAGTCGCCTTCTCCAATTATTCAGCAGTACAATGAATCAAGGGGCTGCCATGTTCTCTGTAAAGTGTATGAAGGGGGTGGGGGTGGGAGGACACACATGGTTCTTCCTGTGTACAGGTAGAGAAACTGAGGCACGGGGCCACCTGGGCCCTACAGAGCCGGGCCTGTGTCCCTCCTCTGTCGTTTACTACATAGCACGTTATTTAAAAGTTGTGATCTCCATTACCCTCAAATGTAAAATGGGAATAATGAGATCCACCTTAGAGCTTCAAATGAGCTAAAAAGTATGTTTCAAATGCTTTGTAAACTCTAAAGCCTCATGCCAGCATGAGAGATGGCCTCCTCTTCATCACCATGATCAGTGAATCCTGGCTAATGGCAGGAGGTCTCAGACAGCCTGGTTCAAATGCTGGCTCCTTCGTTTATGAGTTGTGAAACCTCGGACAAGTTACTTAAGCTTTCTGTGCCTCAGTTTCACCATATGCAAAGTGGGAATACTATGACCCCTTTCCTCATGGAGTTTTACAGGGATTAAATGCATTCATAAATTTGCAAGTAGTTTAAGAAGGTCCCAGAGCATCGCAAGGACCTAGTAACTACTATTATTACCATCATCACCACACTACTCCTATTGACAAGGCTGTAAACTCCTTGAGCCTGGGATGGGTCTGTCTTGTCCACTGATGGATCCCTGGTGCTTAGCAACCTGGCAGGTAGTAACAATGGATTCAAAAGAACCCAGCCACCTTCTCTGAGAAGCCCTCCTTGATCTCCCAGCCAGGGTTAATGCTCTTTCGTCTGCTCTCCACATGCCTGGCACACAGGAAGTGCTCACAGCTATTGGTCTATTGTTTGACATCAGTGGCTCAGGACTGCCGTTGAGGTGTATGTGGCTGCCTCCCTGGGAGAGACTGGGGGAGCTTCCTGAGGGCAAGGACTGTTTTATTCATCACTGGGTCCCTAGGTCCGGCACAGGGAAGACTCACTAAGTGACTGCCGAGTTGGAAGCTGGAGGACAAAGCACAGCCCTTGCTCTCCAGGAGCTCAGAGTCCATGAGGAAGGGTGAATGGGGGTTAGGGGGAACAACAAGGGAACAGGCAGAGACCACAAAATGTGCGCTCGGGGACAGCTTCCCAGAGGAACATGGTCTAGGCTGCAGAAGGGTATCAGCGAAGGTAGGGCGGGGGCCTCTGTGAGCCACACCACACTCCCCACACCCAGGGCCATGACTGCCTCCAGCCTTCAGGGCTGCGGGACACAGCCCAGCCTGGTATGGCGACCTTTTTGCTCCTCTATTTTGTACCAAGACTTATCAGGGACTCAGTTCCCTCTCATAGTCCTTTTCCCTATGATCGGTGATATTGGCTTTCCTCTAGTACCAGGAGGGGTGACACAGTCCTGCCCCTTCCTCTTAGCTGGCTGGGGCAGGCCTGCTCTCTTCTCTCTCCTTCCAAACCTCCCAGCATTAGAGGGTAAGGTCAGGTTCTTATTCCAAAGGCTGTCTCTCCACTGATTTGCCTACAATGCAGCACAGCCTCGGGGTCACCCTCAAACCTTTGTTCAGTCCCTTCTCTGCTTTTTGCTCCATTCCTAGCTCAATCACTGACTCTACTCAGTGACCCCATGAGCCCTAACTTCCTCATCTGTAGAATGGGGTTAATAAGACTGATCCCTCCAGTGGTTCGTGAGGACTAAATAAAACAATGAACATAAAACACTCAAGGCCTAGTCCACAGAAACCAAAAACCAAACCCATTGTCATCGACTCAATTCTGACTCATAGTGGCCCTACAGGACAGAATAGAACTGCTCCACAGGGTTTCCAAGGAGTGGCTGGTAGAGTCAAACTGCCAACCTTTTGGTTAACAGCTGAGCTCTTGAACACTGTGCCACCAGGGCTCCCATCCATAGTGAGCCCTCTGCAAATCTGGGCCCCTCTCCCCTTTCATCCTGTCTCCCTTCCTTTGTTCAGTGACCCTCCAACTGGAAAGGCCTTTATGTGCTGCTTCTTGGCCTGAGGCTGGGACTGGGGTGGGCAGTGTAGAATGGCCCTCTGCTTCTGCCTCTTGCTCCAGTTGACTGAACAATGTGTCTGCAGAAAGGCCTACAGAGTTCGACCCCACCACACATGCTGACACATCTCCACGCTGTTTCAGCCAGCTAGGGTGGGTCTACGATGGTGAGGACATGGGGTTCCGTTAGCTGTGCACGAGATTTAAGAGTCATACCTGGGGGGGTTGGTTTTTATCCCCCCTTAGAATGTATGTGAGCACACGTGTGTAAGTGTGAATGATATTTGTGAGTGTGCATGTACGGTGCTGGCAAAGGAGGACGGGGGGACCAGAAGTGCCAGACACCTCCACAGAAGCCACCTGACCACGGTGGGTATACGTGTGCGCGGGCACCCAAGTGTGGATGCGGGTGTGAGTACTCACAACGGAGCAGTCTGGGACTCTTCCTTCACACGTGGGCACACACGTGCTCCCTGAGTCCCTGGGGCGACCACCACAACCATGTACCACCTCTCAGGGACTCTTCTCAACACAGCCCAGAGCAGGGGATGACAGCAGGGCTGCTGGTCACCTCACCCATACCTGCTCCAAGTCTGTCCCACAAGACCCCCCAGCCAAGCCTTCTTATCCCTCCCTCTCACATCTCACTTCCCCTAGTTCACCTCTGGCAGGAGAGAGAGCCTCCCTGAAACCCGACACCGTCGACACTGTACCTGTGACTAGTGTGTGGTCAGCAGTCCCTCCTCCTACCCCACTGTCCCACCCCGAGAGCATTTCAGGGGCTGGTGACAGGTATGTTTACCTGCCCAACATCTACTTGCTACCCATAAAGTACTGCCAGTTTCTAGAAAAACCAAACAGCAACTACCACCCTGCGAACTAGCTACAAACTTGAGTTTGCAGAAGGGGCATCATTTCCCTGAAGCAGTAAAAAGGGAAAAGACTATTTAGATGCCACATTGCCACTTGTTAGCTTTTGACTACAGAGAAGTTTCTGAGATTCCCTGAGTCCATTTCCTCATCGGCAAAACACGGAAAATAAAACTGCGTGTATCTCGTATACCACCGTGTATCCAGTGCCTGGCAAAAAGTGAATGCTCAAAAAATACTGGCTAAACAGATGAATAAATGAATACAGAAGGATTGCTATTGGGATTAAATGAGATGAGCAAAGCCAAGCATTTATCACGGCGATGTCACATATTTAGCATTTGATATAGGGTAGCTATGCTTAGCCATTATCCATGAGCAAAATCTTATTATTCAGTCAGATTAGCTCCCAGAGCTAATAAAAAATCAGGTAATTAAGGCTACATAGTGACATGCTCCCACCCCCCATCCCCCCCTCCAATTTAAGTAGTTGCCCCTGGAGTCCAAAGGGTGATATGTTGTATTCCATTCCATTCATTTTAACAGGTTCGTACTAAGCACTTCTGATGTGCCCAGAATGGGTGAGATTCTATGCAAGATAGAGAAGAATTAAGTCAAGCTCCCCTCCACACCCCTCCTAGAGGAGTTACTTTGGAGTTGGAGAGGGGAGATCAACACTCATCAGCATAAATGCCTTCGGGCTTGAGCCAAGGACCCAGGCAGCATTCTAAAGGCCAAGGCAAAAACTTTCATTTATCCCTTCAACAAATATTTACGGAGCACTTGCCAGGCTCCTAGCTAGGCACTGGGGACATGGAGATAAACATGATGAATTAGATGAGCTGCTCCTAGACCAGACAAAGAGACCTCATAAAAATAGGTCACAACAATAAAAGCTAGGACAGAGTATGGAGCCCTGAGCCCTGCCTGTGTGTGGGGCAGGGAGGTTCATTCCCAAGATTCCCAGGGGAAACCAGAAGAAAAAAACAAAATGGTCACTGTGAAGTTAATTCCAACTCATGGCAACCCCATGTATGTCAGAGGACTATTGTGTTCCACAGGGTTTTCAATGCCTGGCTTTCAGAAGTAGATCGCCAGGCCTTTGTTCTGAGGCACTGCTGGGTGGACTTGAACCTCCAACCTTTTGGTTGGCAGCTGAGCAAGTTCACCATTTACACCACCCAGGAGCACCTACTTCTGGCGGAAGGAGTTATGAAAAGTACTTTCTCTTCTCTGGGAGATATGCTTGTACAGACCCAGGCCAGTCCTCTTGACCAGGGGTCCCAAAGCCCCTGCCAGACCTCACCCTAGCTGAAGGGTATCTAGAGGTCAGGCTGCCCATCCAGCACCCATATTGATCACACCACTACCCGTTGCTAAAAGCGGCATCTCCCACCATTCTCCTTAACCCCAAGGTTCTCAAGAGCCCTGGGCCCTACAGGAATCCAGGAGTAGCAGCACTGGAGGGGAACTCAGACACCATTCATTTCAGTCTCTCGTTTTGCAGCTGAGGAGACTGAGGCCAGGAGAAGCTGAGCACCCCAAAGTACTGTGTGAGGAATTGACAACGCCAAGTGAGATCCCACGTGTCCTGATTCCAGTTTCTAAAGCACTTAAGATTCCGAATCTCCCAGGGCTTCTGCCTGGCCTCACTCACGAGTCTACGATGTCCCATGACACCTGTCAGGTGCAGCAGGGGAAGGAAGTGTGGTGGGGCCCGGCTGGCAGCACCTGGCCAGTGGGCTGTGATAGGCAGGTGCACAAATAAGTGCTGAGGGAAGGCCAGTCCCAGGGTGGTTCCAGGCCTCTGGGTACATAATATGTGGGACAACTGTACTGCAAATCAGAGAATCCAGTGTGTAGGGAGAAAAGGGGTAGAGGAAGGAACAGGTGAGGTCAAGTGCCTGAAAAAACACCTGCACCCAAAAGCAACTGTCCTGCACTTCGATAGGGCCCTGAAGGCAGAGACAGTAATTTGGTGGGAGAAAAGGCACCTTGTGTCCAGGTGAGTTTGGATGGGAGGCATAAGAATTGCGGCTATGACAGGCCCCAGCACCTGCTTCCAACTCCTGGGGAGGATATTTAAAGGCTCCTCCCTCTGTAGCTAACGCTGCACTGCCTGTTTAGAGAAAAATTGGTTCTCCTCTGAGGAGGACTTGTGCCTGCCTGCCTCCTCACCGCTTAGTAATTATAGCTGTTTGTGACTAAACCTGTCTCACCTGCTCACTGCACACAGGTGAAAACAGGGCCATGTGCTGTCCACAGTGGAGAAGTTAAAAGCTCTGGGGCCAGGACAGCCTTTGGATTTAAATCTGATTTTTACTAGTCATTTTCCGCCTTTGCAACCGACGGCAAGTTTAATCTCTCTGAGCCTTAGTTTTCTCATCTGCAAAGTGGGGATAACAGCACCTGCCTTGAGGTTGTTGTGAGGCATAAAGGAGATTCACTGGGTGTCAAGCACCTAATACAGTGCCTGAAAGATACGAGGTGCTCAGTAAACAATATGGTTAACTTCATATACTCCCCTGCCATTTTCAGCACACTCTAGAGAGTAGCATAGTGCTTTATTCATAGTAGGAGCTCAACAAATATTAAAAAATACATATTTACATATAGACAGACATATGTATGTACACACACATGTAGATATGCACAAATGCCTACACACATACACGAGTATGGGCTGCAGCCACTCAGCCCCTAAAGGCCTGAAGAATTCTTCCATCCAAGATGCTCTGGGGCAGGCTGCGCTGCTCGGAGGGGGAGATGAAACCTTTCTCCTTGAGCCCACCCAGTGTGTGACACAGTATCAGCCTGGCTCCCTGATCTCTGTGACCTGCTAGCCATCAGACCAGGGGGAGCAGAAGGGACTTAGCACCTGGCTGTTCTCCATGGCCTTCCTCGGTGCCTGCATATGTCACCAGGTAAAAGTTAGGGCAAGAAAGGCTGAGCAGGTGGCAGGTCGGAGGGGGAAAGTCATGCAAACATTCAACCTGAATGCAGTGGGAGAGGGAAGATTTTCCAAATGTCCTTGCTACCATGGAGCCCAGTGGCCTGGAGATGGCACCTGCTTGGTGCATCTCAGCCCAACTGTGGTTCAGGCCGCCAAGGGTCGCTTCTCTCCTCTGCTCAGAGTGACCCAACAGAGTAAAGGCACCAGGGGAAGAAGGCGTCAATTTCTGACCTGTCTTTTAACTTGGTTGTTAAGTGGCAGGGTCACTGGCATCTACTGCCACTTTCAAGCAAAATTCGAAAAATGATAATTAACTTGGCACTGAACCCCTTTGGCATCGCTGATATCCCTGAATGCCAGGTAGGCTGGGTACTGCCCACACTGTCTGAGGAGGGGGTGTGAGTCCCAGAACCAGATGGGCCACCTGCCTTGGTGACAGCCCCTCAGACCCATTCACCCCTCCTTCCACAGCCTCTCTGCCAATCCACATTACACTCATTCGTGTCTGTCCTTCCGTCTCCTTCCTGTGCCTGTGTTCCTGGGAGTTTAGGAACCTCCAGAGGCCAGAGCCTGAATCTCTCCTTTGCTTATCTCTCTACACCGCCCCAGGCTGAGGGGACTGGGTCCAGGTTGCTGAGTGGGTCACAGCCTGGGCAGCAGGAGCAAAGCAGAGGGACATGCAATTACCTGGTGAATTCAGGCAAATAAACAATTTGCCAGCCTTCTGGCTCCCCTGGTGTGTTGAGTCCCTTTCATGTGTGTGAGGGCTGGGAGGGGGTAGGGAGGGCTCCAAGCTAATCCCCAGGCTGTCAGGCCATTAGCCTGGATGAATGCCCTGTGACCCAAGTCCCTGTTGTGCTCCCTCCCAAACGTACAGCCCCCCCAAAGGGCCATTACTCTAGGACCCTGGGGCAAGTGCTCAACTGCCCCAGCTCTGCTTCTGTTGGAGGCAGTGCCTCAGAGGCCAAACTGTTGTTAAACAATCCAGAGAACCCCTGCTGACGCTGACGCTTCTCTTGCCCTGTCCAGCACCTGTCCCTGCAGCCTCCCTCCACACCCAGTGTCTAGGCATGGGGTGGAGGAACTGTTTGGGGGGCCGTTTCTCTGGTTGTGATAAATCAGCTTAGCCTTGTTATTCCCTTCCCTCTTGCTTTCCTTCTTACTGATTTTTAAAAACCATCTCAATTGGCACCACACAGCCCTACACAGAGCGTGCCTGACTGAGGCATGTTAAACCGTCCCCACTCTAGGCTAGAAGTCAGCCTCTCCGAAGCTGTCCGCAGGGACATACCCAGTGCAGGAGCTAAAAATAGAAAGGACTCCCTCCTCCCCCAGCCTCCCTCGTCCTCTGTGGGCATGGGCACAAGC
Source organism: Elephas maximus indicus (assembly GCF_024166365.1). Taxonomy (NCBI): domain Eukaryota; kingdom Metazoa; phylum Chordata; class Mammalia; order Proboscidea; family Elephantidae; genus Elephas; species Elephas maximus. Next base: position 168,946,590 of record NC_064821.1, on the reverse strand, counting down.
GAGAATCGATGCTCTGATCTGCGCTGCAGCAGGCTGCGTGACAGCCGTCCCCGTTTAGATGTTTAGAGACCCTTATCTGCACCTGATAGAGCCCTGGCATCCTGAGGACAGGAGGTCACCATGGCAACCTAGCGCAGCGGGGCGAGGAGGGGTCAGAGGCTTGGCTGTGCTGAGGCGGACTCAGGACGCACACTCAGGCCACCACCCTCACGGGTTCCCAGGTGGCCAAGCAGAGGTCCCATCCCTCTGCCCTGGCCACTCAGTCTCCCGGTTTTCTGTCCAGGCCGCCTGCGGAGGGAGCAGCGCTGCCGGCGATGCAGTGGGCGCAGGCTGCGTTATTCACGCCGGAAGTCCGCGGCATTCTCAGGGAGCTAGTCTGTGTGCCTCCCCAGAACACCGAGAACGGGTGATGAATCAGTCCCGGCTCATCAGAGCCTTTCATGCTAAACCAGCCCAAATGACTGATTTAGAAACTGCGTGGTCTTGTTCTTTGAGTGGATTTCTGAGGCACACTCCAGAGCAGGCCCCAGGTCTTCATTATCTCCATCCACACCCTTTGATTAAGCATCTGGGACCGCACAGGGCCGTGCACTGGGTGCGATACCGAAGAGGCACAGAGCAGGAAATACTGATGCGGAGACACGTAACCGGAACATGCAGGCAGCAGGAACATAATAAAACCAACAATACCATTGTGCCAACATCTCACTTGATTTTCCCAGCCCTAGGAGGAATTGTGATAATTCTAATTTAAATATGAGAGCTCTGAGGCTCAGAAAGGCTCAGTGTCTTTCACAAAGACACAGAGTAAGTGACAGAATGGACCGGCTCCAGTTTCCTAACTCCAGGATAAAGTAAGCACACCCAGTAATTCCCAAACATTGGCCTGTGAACCTGTGGCATCAGAACCACCTGGGGGGCGGGGGGGATCCTTAAATGCAGATTCCTGGGCCTCACCCTGACCAGAAGATTCTGCTCAGGAGGTAGAGGTGGTATTTACCAGTGCCCAGGTGACTGTGGGAATCCCTGGGTGGTGCAAACAGTTAAGCGCTCAACTATTAACCATAAAGGTTGGCGATCTGAACCCATCCAGGGGTACCTTGGAAGACAGACCTTGGCCATCTGTTTCTGAAAGGTCGCACAGCCTTGAAAACTCTATGGAGCACATGGGTTCGCCATGAGTTGCAATCAGCACAGCAGCAACCCTTTTTTTTTTTTTTTTTTTTTGGTTTTAAGTGATGGCATGCAGCCCTCTCAGAGTTGCAACACGAAACCTGAAGTCGGTGCTTCAAAGTCTTGGAGAGCACATGGTCCACTAGTTCTCCACCCTGGCTGTGCATCAGAGTGACCTGGTCAGTTTAAGGTAAAGCACAGGTCCCAAGATAGGCTGATTAAAGTGGAAACCCTTGTGGTGGGGCCTGGGTGCTGCTCTTTCACAGAGCTCCTTGGGCGGTTCTAACGTGTAGCCAGGGTGGACAGCCATGTTCCTGGGCCCCTTCACTTCACAGATGAGGTCCTGCAGCTCTGCATGGACGAGGGAGTGGCCGGCAGTCACATAATTCGGAGGGTAGAGAACCAAGAGGGGAGCCCACGTGTCCTGCCTCTCATTTCCAAGTTCTCTCCTCTTCCAAGCTGGGTGTTCTTGGTGCTGTGAGCCTGGAAGTAGCCATGGGAGTCCTGTACTCAAATGGGTGGTATGGGGGGAGTATGTTATTTTCTTTTAGACCTGTAATTTTGAAGAAAGCAATATCAGCCTATGAAAAGGAGTGGAGACAGACACCTGGCACCCCCTGGTCCAAAGTGCAGGTGGGGGCACTGAAAGCCTAAGATGCAATGATTACTTAATATGGCCCTTCTAGCCATGGTCTTGTAACTCCCACTCAAGTGGTTGGGTGGGTCTGTGCAGATAGGGTAATTGTAGCCCACCAAGGGATTGGCTAGAGCCCTGGTGGCACAGTGGTTAAGAGCTTGGGTGCTAACCAAAAGGTCCACATTTTAAATCCACCAGCTGCCCCTTGGAAACCCAATGGGGCAGTTCTACTCTATCCTATAGGGTCGCTTTGAGTTGGAATCAATTTGATGGCAATGGGTTTAAGGGGATTGGTCAGCTTTGCCATCCCGCTAGGCTTGAAATGAGCCACCCCAGAGGCGGGAAAAAGAGAACCCACTACCACCAAGGAAGAACAGCAGGAGCCATTGCGTCCTTTAGACCTGGGATCCTTGCACTGAGAAGCTCCTGGAACCAGGAGATGGAGAGAGCGAGCGAGCTGTAACCCTGAAGACAGTGAGTAGCGGGGACAGGATAGACCCAGCAGGAGGGACCCGACAGCAGGAGATGGCGCAGTAGGCATCCCAGCCCATGGAGAGAAAAAGCTGAGTGCCTTTGGGCAGAGGCCTAGGGCCAGGGAGACGGGTGTCTTTGATCTCGGCTGGGAAGAGGCTGTCCTGATGGAAGAACTGTACCCTTGAGTGTTCCTGAGCCTGAACTGTAACCTGTTACTTCCCTAATAAACCCCATAATTGTGAGTATGGTCTGTGAGTTCTGTGTGGCCATTGCAACGAATTATCGAACCCAGCAAAGAAATAGAGTGCTGTGCGAGGGATAGTTGGTGTCAGAGTTGGTAAAGACAGCGGAAAGAGAAGGCACTTCTGACCCCGTCTCATAGGAATCAGCCTTGGGCTGTTTATCTTGATTCTCCTTCCCCCTTGCGAAGTTAGAGGACGTCAGACACAGCCCCACGCCATTTTTACAAAGCCACCCCTCAGGTCCTCTGATTCCTAGCCTCCGGGTCATGAACATGCCTGAATGTTTGCGCCATTTCCCCTGCCTAGGAAACAGCACCGCCTCTTGCCTAGCCGACACCATACCCATGTGTTAAGGCCACCTTGTCCAGGCCATTGCAGAAGAATGAGTTCTACCCTCTCTGAACTCATGCCAGTTAGTGTCAGCACCAATTGTTGGCAGTTGGTCACTGTGGCTTGTGACACCTAGTATTATTTAAAAACAAAACATAACTCTTAGGCTATTACTTACCTTCTCTTGTCTTATTGAACCCAACTAGTGACGTGATTTTTGAATGTTGCCCCAGCCTTGACCTGCTTCTTAGGGCACTGCTTAGAGGGTACATCCTCTCTATGCCCTACCCTCAGAGACATCCCCTCAATCCCAGCTGTTGGGGTTTCAGGGATTGTTATAGATTGAAATGTGTCCCCCCAAAACATATTGGAATCCCAGCCCCTGTACTTGTGGATGTAATTCTATTTGGAAATAGGGTTTTCTTTGTTATGTTAATGACACCATATCAGTGTAGGGTATGTCCTAGACCTAATCACTGCTGAGTTATAAAAATAGCAGATTGGGCACAGAAGCAAGCACAAACAGGGTGAAGACAGATGCCATGAGAGGCTCGCCAGGGAACCCAAGAATGCCAGGGCTCCAAAAGCTGAAAGAGACAAGGATCTCTCCTACAGCTATATCCTGAATTCAGACTTCCAGCCTGCCGAACTTCGAGACAATGTTTCTGTTCGTTAAATCCTCTGACTTGGGGTATTTCTGTTACAGCAGCATGAGGAAACTAAGACAGAGATCAGCAAGTGCTGATCATTCAATTCTTCCTTACTTCAGCTCTACCTGTGTACAGGGTAGCCTCTCCTTAATCTAGTCTGGCCAAGGTCATCAAGATCCATCCAAAGAGGATTAGAGAATCCAGTACATAGCTAAATCACTGGGAAGCTGTGCTTCCAAAGCTTTCCATGTTCTCCCAACCCTCCTAGACCTCAACATCCCTGAAGCCCATGTTGTCCCCTATACATGATACCTTTCTCCCTCTCTAAACCTCTGCCTCCACTGTCCCTACTGACTGAAACACCCATTCCCCACCTTTTTTATTGTGCTTTAAGTGTAAGTTTACAATTCAAGTCAGTTTCTCATACAAAAACTTATACACACATTGTTATGTGGCCCTAGTTGCTCTCCCTACAATGTGACAGCACTCTCCTTCTCTCCAGCCTATATTTCCCATGTCCATTCAACCAGCTTCTGTCCCCCTTTGCCTTTCCATCCTGCCTCCAGACAGGAGTTGCCCACATAGTCTCACGTGTCTACTTGAGCTAAGAAGCTCACTCCTCACCAGTATCATTTTATGTCTTATAGTCCAGTCTCATCTTTGTCTGAAGAGTTGACTTTGGGAATGGTTTTAGTTTTGGGCTAACAGAGAGCCCAGGGGCCATGACCTCTGGGGTCCCTCCAGTCTCAGTCAGACCATTAAGTCTGGTCATTTTTTTTTTTTTTTTACTAGAATTTGACTTCTGCTTCCCACTTTTCTCCTGCTCCATCACACATTCTCTGTTGTGTTCCCTGTCAGCGTGGTCAATGGTGGTTGCTGGGCACCATCTAGTTCTTCTGATCTCTGGCTGATGGAGTCTCTGGTTTATGTGGTCCTTTCTGTTTCTTGGGCTCATATTTTCCCCGTGTCTTTAGTGTTCTTCATTCTCCTTTGCTCCAGGTGGGTAAGACCAATTGATGCATCTTAGATGGCCGCTTGCTAGCTTTTAAGATCCCAGACGCCACTCACCAAAGTGGCCATTGCCCACCTTTGGCTAACATCTCCTTGTCCTTTAGGCAGCCTCTAAGATGGTCCCCAATGATCCCTGTCTCCTGGTATTCACACTTCAGGTGTTACCTTTATAGCGTGGGCTGGACTTACCAACTTGTTTCTATAACTAATAGAATATGGCAGGAGTGATGGGATCTCATTTATGACATTGTAACAAGATTGTGGCTTCCATCTTGAGTACTCTCTTGCTCTCTCTCTCCCTCTATTAAATCAACGACCCTGGGGGAAGCCATCTGTCATGTCAAGAGGCAGGCCTGTGGAGAGGTTACGTGGTGAGGGACCAAGACCTGCCAGCAAGCATGTGAGTGGGCATGGAAGCAGACTCCTCACTACTACCCAATGAAGCCTGGCTGACATCTTGACTGCAACCTTATGAGAGACCTTGAACCAGAGGCAGCCAACTAAGCCATACCTGGATTCTTGACCCATAGAAATTGTGAGATAATAAACACTTATTGTTTCAAGTTGCTAAGTGTTGGGGTTCTTTGCTATGCAGCAGTAGGTAACTAATACATGTCCCTTGTATCCCACCCATGCACACATAAGGCTGTGGGCATGACGGGGTAAGTGGCACCTAATGGGGCTTAGGGCAGGCCAGTGGACTTGGATGCAAAGCTGCCCATTCCTGCCCTTCAAGGACTTAGCAGTAAGAAGCAGAGCCCCGATGAAGACAAGCAGCATACAGGTATTTTGTCTACCCTTTAAAAGCCTGCTGACATCCCAGCTCCCCATCTACCTATTTTAACCTCTATAGCACTCACTGGAATGTCTCCAGCACATACTGGCTACCTTAGTATTTCGCTGCCCTTCTACTTGAAATTCATTCAATTATTCAACAAGTATTTGTTGAGTAGTTTTTTTTTTTTTTTTTTTTTACCTACTATGTACAGGAACCCTGGTGGCACAGTAGTTAAGTGCTCAGCTACTAACCGAAAGGTCAATGGTTTCCAACCTACCACCCACTATGGAGGAGAAAGATGTGGCAGTCTGCTTCCATAAAGATTTACAAACTTGGAAACCCTGTTGGGGCAGTTCTACTCTGTCCTATAGGGTCACTAGGAGTCAAAATCGACTCGAATGGAACGGGTTTGTTTGTTTGTTTTTTTTTTACCTACTATGTGCCCCTCACTGTTCATGCTTCGGGGGATTCTGCAGTGAGCAAAGCAGACATCGTTGCTTTATGTGCGTTGTTTTGTTTTTTTTTCCCTCAGCTACCCTGAAAGCCCATTACTCACCTGTCAGTTCATCATACTGCGGTAGCTTGCCTGTTTTTGCAATGCTGGAAGCTATGCCACCAGTATTTCAATACCAGTAGAGTCGCCCATGATGGACAGGTTCCAGGCTAAGATAGACTAGGAAGAAAGGCCTGGTGATATACTTCTGAAAATTAGCCAGTGAAAAGCTTATAGATCACAATAGAACATTCTCAACTCACTTGCTTTGGACATATCATCAGGAGGGAATGGATTGCTGGAGGAGGACATCATGTTTGGTAAAATAGAGGGCCTGCAAAGATGAGCGAGACCCTCAGTGAGATAGACTGGACAACAGCCACAATGAAGGACTTGAAAATGCCAGTAATTATGAGGATGATACAGGACTGGGCAACATATGTTGTCCATAAGGTTGCCATGAGCTGGAGTTGACATGATGGCAGCTGTCTGTCTATCTATCTACCCTGAAAACACCTGGAGGTAGGACATGCTGTCTGTACATCTGGACTCCCCAGACCACCCAGCACAGTTCAGCACCCTGAAAATATCTGATGTTTGAGGAGGTTAAAATGGAAATACTGCCTGTCAAAGGCATTAAAAAGGTGTATGTTTGTGTAGGATGGGGCAGAAAAGGGGGTGGCTGAAGAGTTTTAATATCCTCTTTCTTCACTTCTCTCCTTGGAGTAGATAAAGATTTAATCAACATTTATTTAGCACCTATTGTATGTCTAGAAAGCAGCTAAGCACTTTCCCACACATTAGCTTATTTAATCCTTACAAATATCTGCTTGTGAGGCAAATATACCCATTTTACAAGTGAGTAAATCAAGGCTCAGAGAGGTAAAATAACTGTCTCAAGTTGCATAGTAAAAATATTTGCTAACATTTTACAGGGTGTTATGAATTAACTCATTTACTCTTCATATATATATATATATATATATATATATATAGCCAAACGGAGGCAAAGAAATGTTAGGTACCTTGCCCAAGTTTACGTTTGTAAGCTAGTAAGTGGCAGAGCCAGGAATTGAACTTGGAGGTCTGGCTCCAGCACTCTTAACAGACCTAATGGTTGCAGAAGAACTGAAACTCAGAGTTGGGTGTTCTGGCTCCGAGTCCAGTGCTCTCTCCCCCTCACCCAGCATTGCTCTTTCCTGCCTCCCTGCCCAGGCTCCCCAACATCCACACAAATTCAGTTCTCTCAGTGTTGCCAGTGACTTTCCAATTTTACGGTGAATTCACTTCTTTTTAGTCTTTCCTGGAGCTAGTTCAACACTTTTTTTTGTCTCAAAAAATGAAGAAATCAGAGCTCTTCTACTAGGTTATCATGGAAACGTCCTCCACTGTCTTCCCTGATGTTTTGGAGGGGGTGCTGTTGAGAGGAAGTGTGTGAAGAAAAGAGAGGAAGGAGGGAAGACAAGAGAAGAATCAAAAAATTAGAGCAACAAGGAGTTTCTCACCTGTGATGTTAAGTATTGGTTCAAAGCAAGTCTAAAACCCTGGTCCTGTGCCCATTTGGTTTTTTATGTAAGGCTATGCCAGTTGCGAAGTAACTTGAGCTGGCGAGTAATAAATTTTCCAAAGGTGATGGGTAAAAAAAAACCCAGTCAAGGTTTTTTTTTTTTAACCCAGTGCCATCAAGGTGCCGGGTAGGGACTTAAAATTCAGAAGGCAGGCTTCTCAATTCTGAATCAACTTCCTTTCTTCCTGGGCACAAGAGGTCTGTGTTTCACTTGTCTTCTCCTTAGCCCCACACACGCTCTTTCATGCAAGTCAACATTCCTGCCCCACAATAGGTGTGATTGCTTCCCATTATGTTGTCATGGCAACATCTCTTGCCATCTGGGGGGTGAGGAGGCGGCAGCGGAAACAAATGAGTGGCCAATCAGGCTTTCCAGGAAAGTCTCATCATGACACATTGCTCACCGCCAACTGCGGGAGCCTGAGGAATAAAGGTTCATGCATGAAGATCCTACTAATGGAGCAGTGATAGTACCCCACCCTTAGTTTGACAGAGGTACATTTAGCTCGGCTGCTAACTGAAGGGTAGGTAGTTCAAACTGCAGGAGAAAGATGTGGGAGTCTGATTCCACAAAGATTACAGCCTTGGAAGCTCTATGGGGGAGTTCTACTCTGTCCTATAGGGTCGCTATGAGTCAGAATCATGGGTTTGGTTGGTTTTGGCTTAATTTGTATTTGCTGATTGATGGATTATTGATCACAGTGAGAAGAGAGATACAAGCAGCCAGCAGTAACATGGAAAGCAAAAGGCCCTTCAGTGTTGTAGCTGTCAATTACTACGAAAGATACATCGGGGCTAGTTCTTTTCTGGGCCCAGATAAGTTGAAGATTACAGAACCTCAGTGTCACCAGGGTCACCCCCACCCTTATTCAAAAAGAAACGTAAGAGTCCTATTGTCAAGGTCTCCAAGGACAAGAGTCAACAAAGCCTGGCTTTGGTAACAGACATGCTTTACTTTGAAGGATCTGCCATCTCTGTGATCTCGCTGCTATTAACATCTCTAAGCCTCAGTTTTCTCTATGAGACGGGATCATAACACCTCACCCCTCACACAGTTGTGAGGATTCAATGAGGTAATGCACAGAATAGGGGCCTGCCTCACATTACGTACTCAATAGAAGCTAGCCGTTATTATTACAAGAAATCCTGTTGTTATTCTTGTTAGTTGCTGTTGAGTTGGCTCTGACTTATGGTGACCTCATATATAACAGAATGAAATGCTGCCTGGTTCTATGCCAACAAGTAATCATGGATGCTCAGTGGTGTCAAGGACGGTACCATTGCAACGTCTCCTTGTCTCCCTACCCTAGGTTCTGTGTTCTGGTGAACAAATGCAGTGGCAATGAATTCTCAATGGCCCATAAGCCACAGCCATAGCCTCTCACTGTAAGAAACTTTCGAGTCCTCTTCATCCTCCTAAGTGGGAGAGAGCCATTGGCATCCTCTTGGAGTACCTGGGAAGATAGGAGGTTGGCAGCTTGGCATTCTTCTTCAGAATGGTGGTTGACCTCACACCTCCATCAACCCAAGAGTTCCTTTAACCCCACCTGGGGATGGTCCAAAGCCCTGGTGGCACAGTGGTTAAGTGCTCAGCTGCTAACCAAAAGGTCGGCGGTTCAAATCCACCAGCCGCTCTGTGGGAGAAAGATGTGGTAGTCTGCTTCCATAAAGATTACAGCCTTGGAAACCCTATGGAGCAGTTCTACTCTGTCCTATGGATTATGAATTGGAATCGACTTGATGACAACAGGTTTGGTTTTACAGGTTGGAGAAGGTGCATGGTACAGAATGGGCCTTGCCTTAAAGGTGAAGCACCACCTCATCCACAGGTGCCTTTGCAGGTGTATGTGGGAAGTCTCTCAAGGCTCAGATCAGGAAGTCTTCAGCTCACCCTCCTGTCCCAACACCCAGTGCCCGACACTGCGCCCCGGGGTTTTCTGATCAAAGCAGGGAAGACAGCCAGCCAGAGCGGGCGGCTGAGGTCGACTGGAGTAATTAATCTTAAGGGTTACCGGTGCCTGTCCTGCTGGGGAGCAGGAATACAATTACCCACAGTGACAGCAGCTTAGTCCCTGGGGAGACTCACATTCTCAGGGCAGTCCGACAACCTGTCCACTTGAAATTTTCCTGACAAGCAGCTTCCCACCCATTCCATTTCCTCTACACACCCCAGCTAGGTACAGATCTCAGCTGACCAGGGACATCACCCAGGCCACAGTGTGGGAGGCTAGACCAGGACAGCTTCTATAGGTCTCCTGAGAAGAGCCATTTCCCCTGCAGAAATAAAGATCAGACAAACTGGCCATTTTTCTAGGCTGTGCCAGACTTATGTGACACATCGAAAGCAGGAGAGAAAGAGAGGGAAGGAGAGAATCCAAATGAGTTTATTTGGCCATTAAATGAATATGCAAAATTATGCAGATGCGGAAATGGGCATATAATTTTCAATCAATTACTCTGGCAATGTCTGAAATAGACCTATAGGTCCAAACAAGGGGGCTACTGACAGGAATCTGGCTCCTTTCCTCCACCATCCCAAAGAATGTAGGTACGGAGCAGGGAAGTTTGAGGGGTGAAGGTATGCTATGCCACATAACCTTTTTCTCTTTCTACGTAGCCCTGACCCAGACCAAAATGGGCTTCTACTTGTCCAAGACTTCTACTCTGGACGAGAGTGAAAAAGAAGCCAAGCCTTTTGCATGGCCTCCACCAGGGAAAGGAATTTGGCTTTTGTAATGCAAATTGGCTTCCTGGCTTGAAAGTGAATGATTAAAATGATATGTTTCAATGTGGGAACCAGACAGCAGATATGCTATTAGAAAGCAGCTGCTGCTTATACACAGGGTTGTCTGCAAGGTGCTTGCAGGGGGAGGTAAAAAAGTGTATGTTGGGGCCTGAAGACCCCAGGACTTGCTCCTCAGATAAACTATTCAGGTGGGATTATATAAACCTAAACACAACCTGGGTTATAAGAAAGGCTGAATAGCTTCTCTCCCTTCCTGGGAATTTAGTGGCTCAATTTAGTCCCAGATTGGTCAATCAATTATTCATTTATTTATTCAGCAAGATTTACTGAATACCAATTCCATGTACCAAGTGCTGTGCTAGAGCCTAAAATATAGCAGTGAACAAAAGAGGCAAGGTCCTTGACCTCAAGGAGCTGACAGTTTAGTGAAGACTGATGACCGGGGCTCAAATCTGGACTCTGCTACTTATAAGTAATGCTATCTTAGAGAAGTTGCTTAATGTCTCTGTGTCTCAGTTTCCTCATCTTTAAAATAAGGACAATGCAAGTACATACTGACACTTCCACTTCCAGCCATGACAGAGTAACAGGGACTGATTTTCCCCTCTTGTCTTAAACAATCAGAAAATTGTACAAAATATATGGAACAATGATTTTCACACACTAGATAACAAGCATCACAGGACTGTGATCTCTTAGAGAAAGGAGTCCAATGGGGGGTGGGTGTTAAAATTCCCTGACCTTATTGCCTGGGTGCAGTTTCCAGGCTGCAGCACAGGGAAAGAGAATCCAAACAGACTCCAGCACTCTTGGAGTCCAAGGAGACTGAGGGACCTAGAATTTTTCAGCATAGGATAACAGAAAGAGCTCTGGATATCTGCACAGGGGTCACCTTAAATTTCTGGCTAAATACTGATTTGCATATTTGAGGAGTGAAACTTCATGAGGCTGGAGAAAGAACCACCAGAAATCCGTCAGCCAAAGTATTTCCAGAGCTCAAACAGGTCTGGGAAGAGTTCATGTTCCTACCAGCCAGAGTGAAGAGGCTTCATAAAAAATACAGAAAGCATCAGGTATGGTCCTCATACAGGTATCACCTCAACAGTGAGCTAAATTAGCCCTAGACAAAAGACAGCTCCAGATTTACCCTAAGAGAGCTTAAAAGAAAGCCCTGAAAGGATCAAACTAATACCAGGTAACTTAACTGAATGCTAGAACAAAGTACAACACTCTTTAAAGGAATACAAAAACAAAACAACAACAAAAAACCCAGCACCCAACAAAGTAAAATTCACAATGCCTGGCATCTACTAAAAAATGACCAGGTATGCAAAGAATCAAAAATAAATGCTGATAACCAGGAGAAAAATAAATCAATAGAAAATGATCCAGAAATGGCAAAGAGGATGGAATTAGCAGATAAGAATGTTAAAACTACTATTATAATTTTATTACATATGCACAAGAATGTGGAGGAAACATAAACATTACAGGGACAGAAGAATGATCCAAATTAAACTTCTAGAGATGAAAAATAAAATACCTAAAATAAAAACCTATAATGAATGGGATTAACAGCAGATTACCCACATGAGAAGAAAAGATCCATGAGTTTGAAGACATAGCAATCAAAAATATTTTAAAAAATGAAGCAAAGAGAGAAAAAAGACTGAAAGAAAAGGAACACAGTATCGGTGACTTCCAAGGCAGTATCAAGTGATTGAACACATGAAATTGGAATTCCATAGAGAAGGGGAGCACAAAAAATATTTGAAGAAATAGTCAAAATTTTTCAAAAATTGGTGAATGCCATATTAGTTTCTTGTTATGAGTATTCCTTTCTTGTATGTGTGCATAATATATTTTTGTTTTCTTCACTAATAAAGTATACAATGTAAACAGGGCTAGTGCATTTTCAGTTGCACGCATGTTAGTTGTATCATGTTAGGTGCAAGTATGACTTTGTAATTGTCTTTACTTAGAGATTGTATATGGTTTAAGGAGATGTGTACAGGTCCCAAGTTGACAAGAGGTACACTGTGATGATTAAGATCATGTGTTAGCTTGGCTGGGCCATGATTCTCAGTAGTTTGACAATTTTGTAATGATGTAGTTTGGCAGTTATGTAATGATATAGTTTGGAAGTTATGTAATGATGTAATTTGGCAATTATGTAATGATACAATTATCCTCCATTTTGTGATATAATGTAATCACTTCTATGATGTGATCTGATGTGATCAGCCAATCAGTTGTAAGGGGCTTTTCCTTGTGGGTGTGGCCTGCATATAATATATATGGATGTTCTGGAAAGTTCACTAGCTTTTGTTCACTCTGGATCCTGCATCTGGCTCATCATCACCTGACCTCCAGTTCTGGAGACCTAAGCCAGCGGCCTGCCATACTGCCTGTCAATCTTAGGATCTGTTAGCTTCTGCAGCCTATGGGATAAAGCCTGCTGTCTTACCTGCCATTCTTGGATTCATCAGACTCTGCAGCCCATGAGCCAGCAGCCTGCTGTCTGACCTGCCAATCTCAAGTTCATCAGCCCCTGCAGCTACATGATTCAGGGAAGCCTCCAGCCTGCTGCCCGACTCACAGACTTGGGACTTGACAGCCTCTACAACCGTGCGAGCCAATTCCTTGAGATAAATCTCTCTCTCTCTCTAAATATATATAATATACACAAACACTTCACTGGTTTTGTTTCTCTAGAGAACCCAGCCTAAGACACTATTCAACCCACTATGCCCACTGATCCAAGAATCTCATTGAATTCCATGCTGAGTAAGCATGAAGAAAACCACACCAAGGCACATAATAATCAAATCGCTAATATCTAGTGATAAAGAGAAAATCTTAAAAGCACCCAGAGATAAAGGATATTATATACAGAGAAACAAAGGCAAGGATGACATCAGACTTCTTGTCAGAAACAATGCAAATCAGAAGACAATAGAGTAAGAGTCTTAAGATCCGAAAGGAAAAATTGTCAACTTAGAATTCAATATCCAGCAAAAATATGTTTCAAAGGTGAAGGCAAAATAAATATTTTTTTCAGTAGACGCTGAGATAATTCATCACTAGCAGACTTGCCTATAAGAAATGTTAAAGGAAGTTCTCCGAGGAAAACGAAAACGATACCAGATGTAAATTTGGATCTGCACAAAAGGAAGGAAAAACACTATAAATAGTTTTGTGGGTAAATTAAACACATTTAAAATATGTTAACTCTCTAAAAAAATTCACTGTATTACGAGATTTATAATATGTAGAAGTAAAATGTATGATAACAATATCACAAAAAACCAAACCCACTGCCGTCGAGTCGATAGTTGTAAATTTCTTTATATTATGTGTGAAGTGGTATAACATTATTCGACTTTGATATGTTAAAATGTATACTGTAAGCCCTAGAGCAGCTACTAAAAAGTAAAACAAAGAGATATAGCTAATAAGCCAATAACAGAGACAAAGTGGAATCATAAAAATACTCAATACAAAATAAAGCAGAAAAAGAAAAAAAGGAACAAAATACAGATGGGTCAAGTAGAAAATAAACAGCAAGATAGTAGCCTTAAACTCAACCATATCAATAACTATAAGAAATGTATATGATCTGAAAACTTCAGTTAAAAAGTAGAGACTTTCATATAGGATAAAAAACAAGACCTAACTATATGCCGTTTACAAGAAGCACATTTTACATACAAAGACACAGGTTAAAGGTAAAAGAATGAATAAAGATGTACCAAGAAAACACTGATCAAAACAAAATGGGAGTAACTATATCAGACAAAGTAGACTTCAAAATAAAAAATACTACCAGGGATAGAAATAGATGTTTTATGATACAGGAGTTAATTATTTAAAAAGATATAACAACCCTAAATAATCTAATAACAGAGTTTCAAAATACATGAAGCAAAAACTGATAAAAGTGAAAGAAGAACTAGACAAATCCAAAACTATAATTGGAAATTTAAACATTCAGCTCACAGTAACTGATAGAAAAAGAAGACTGAAAATCAGTAGGGATGTAATAGACTTGAACAGTCCCATCAATCTTCTTGACCTACAGACATTATTAGAACACTCAACCCCAAAACAACACAATATACATCGTCTTCAAGTGCATATAAAACACTCAGTAAGACAAACTATATTCTGGGCCATAAAACAAGTCTCATTATAGTGGACTGAAGTTATACAAAATCTGTTCTCTGGTCATAACAGAATTAAAAAAGAAATAAATAACAAAAAGATATCTGGAAATCTTCTAAGTAACAGGAGATTACCCAACCCTAAACAACTCTAAATAATATCACAAAGGAAATTAGAAAATATTTTGAACTGAACAAACATGACAACACAACATACTAAAATTTGTGGTAGATAGCTAAGCCATGCTTAGAGAGAAATTTATAGCATTATATGTTTATACTAGAAAAGAAGAAAGGGGCCAAATAAATGATCTAAGTTTATACCTTAAAAAACTGGAGAAAACTAAACTGAAAGTAAGGAGCAGGAAAGAAATAATACAGAAAAGAGCAAAAATCAGCGATATAGAAAAGAGAAAGCTGAGATCAATAGCTGTTTCTTTGAAAAGATGACTAAAACTGAAAAACTGTAAGACTGGTCAAGATAAGAAAAAAGACAAAATCACGAATATCAGGAATGAAAGACTGGACTTCACTAATGTTTCTACACACTTCTGAAAGATAATAAGGGATTAAACATTATGAACAACTTAATACCAATAAATTAGAAAATTAAGATGAAAAAGAGAAATTTCTTGGAAGACATCACCTACCAAACTACCACAACTCACTCAGAAAGAAACAGATAACCTGAACAGCCCTATATCTATTAAATAAATTGAATTCTTGGTTTAAAGTCTTTCCACAAATAAAATTTCAGGTCCAGATGGCTTCACTGGTAAATTATACCAAATATTTAAGAAAGAATAATACCAATTCTATACAAACTCTTTTCAGTGTAATTTGTCATATCAAGAGACTAAAAAAGAAAGTCCATATGACTATCTCAATAGATATATAAAAAGCCTTTGACAAAATTCAACATCCATTCATGATTTTAAATGAAGAAAACCTCTCAGCAAATTTTCTCAACAAAAAAAAAAACATGCATCTACAAAAACCCTACAGATAATATCATATTTAATGGTGAGACTAAATGCTTTCCTCTGAGACTGGGAACAAAGCAAGGACATCTGCTTTCACTATTTCTATTCAACACTGTACTAGAAGTCCTAGCCAGTGCAATAAGGCAAGAAAAAAAAAATTAAAGCATACAGATTGGAAATGAAGAAGCAACATTGTCTTAATTTGCAGAATCCATGCTCATCTATGCAAAAGAACCCACTTTTTAGGGAAGTTGTAACAGTTAATGGAGTTAACCAATATAGAGTGCTTAGAATAACTCCTGGCACATATAAGTATTCAGTAAATGTTTACTATTTTTACCAATTCAAATTATTATGGAGTGTAACTGAAACCATATAATGGGAGTCTAGTTTGGTTGGAGGAGGGAACTGAGAGAAAATGTCTACTTATTTCTGAGGCACCAGATGTTTACCTGTAAGTAAGAATGGGAGGGATGTCACTGTAGGATAGGGGAAAACAAAAGATCCCTCATATTTGTATTTCTCCTTACAAAGGTTTTTGGGATTCAAAATCTTTTATAATACTTTAATGAGTTTGGGAAGAGACAGAGTAGGTACAGTTACCTTCATCCTAAGAATAGCGGAACTAGGGTGAAGAAAGATAACTCTGTGCAATAATGGAGTCCTCAGGTCCCCATCCCAGACCACTGCACTTTCCACCACACCATCCTCCCTTTCCACAACTCAAGTCACAATACGGGGTTCTCTCCTGCTTCTGCAGAGGGCATTTGAATTTTGACAAATCTGGGTGGGCATATTGGGCCCCAGTATGGAATGGTGGTCTAAGGCACTGGGAATATGGGACCCTGGGCATTTATTTGCCTCCTTGTTTTTGTAGGGCTGCCGTGCCCTGTATATTTGACAAGGTTAACACTATGAGGCTTCCGGAAGACTAAAACATAAAATACCCAAATCCAATCATGACTAAACTCCCCTTTCTTCAAGTCATCGTTTGGACTGAAAGAAACCCTAATCTGACCGGAGCCCAGAGGAGATACAAGTGGCTTAGATATGCGGAAATAATAATGTACAAGGAAACCACTTTGTAAACTATAAAATGCTGTACAAGGGCTGATGTTGATGCTTGCAATTACATGAGACAATAGGATCTGAAAAAGGAAGACCTGAGCAAACTGTCATTTGGATGAGTGTAAGAGCAGAGTTGGGCAGAGACTTGGAAGCATTAAAGAAATGGGGTTTCAAAAGCGTGTCGTATATAGAGCAATGGGATGGGGCTTGGGGAGAGAAGAATCATTCTCAGGCATCTCTTGAGGACTTTCAGGCACTGTGCTACGTGCTGGGGAGAGAGAGATGAAAGACACAGTCCCCAGCCCTAACAAACTTGGGATCTAGTGGGGGTGAGAGACAGACAGATTATTTCAATATATGATAGTAAATACTGAGATTGTGGTAGGTCCACAGTGCTTTGGGGACACAGAGGAATTCTGGGAAAGGCAGGAGGAAGCTGCTGAGTGCAAGAAAAACTGGTGGTAGAAAGAGTAGTTTTAATATGACACTGAGGGGCTGAATGGGCCCAGAAAGACAAAAACTTAATTTCCTTTGTTGCCAAAAGGACTAATACGAAGTACTTTGCCAGGTTGGAGGCAGGGAATCATGAACCAGGAAGAACAACGAGAGAGGACTGGAAGGAATTTACCTTTGTTGGCATTTGAGTCATGAGTCTGTTTCTCTGTGTGGTACACCCTCAAGATTTTGCCACGTCACGTTAAAATGAGTTTTGCATTTTAAATGCCTGTGTGCATAGAAGGCACTGTGGAGGAGAGGCAGCTGAGGAGGTAAATTGGGAAGTTGTCCAAAGGATGGTAGAAAAAAAAAAAAAAATGAGAAGAGAGATGATAAAATCAGGAGAGCAGCTGGTCTTGGGCTGTACTACCCCAGAGCCTGAGCTCAGAAAGGCATCTGACCACAAGGCCTCATTCATTTGTTCATCCATTCAGCAAATATTTCTGGAGCACCGACTATGTGCCAGGCAATGAACCAGATACACAAGGTCCTTGTTCCCATAAAACTTACATTCTAATCAGTGAGTCAAGAAAATTTATTATGTTCCTACTCTGTTTCAGGCATTGTTCCAGGTGCAGGGGGATAAAGCAGTAAACAAGACAGAATTCTTGTCCTCAATATGCTTACATTCTAGAGGGGGAAGACAGAACAAACAAGTATAAAAATCAATAGATAATTGTAAGTAATGATAAACCAAAACCAAACCCAACCAGTTGCCATCAAGTCGATTCCGTCTCATGATGACCCCATGTGAGCACACTAGAACTGAACTCCATAGGGTTTTCTTTGGTGTGACCTTTCAGAAGCAGAGTGCCAGGACTTTCTTCCAAGGCATCTCTAGGTGGGCTCAAACCACCAAGCTTTTGGTTGGTAATTGAGTGCTTAACCGTTTGTACTTAAGTAACAATAAGTGCTATGAATATAATAAAAGAGGGTAATGGGATCAAATAGGGGATGATGGTGGTTACATGGCGGGGGGGAGGGCAACTTTAGATACAGTGTTCAGGGAAGGAGGTCTTGCTGAGGAGGTAACATTTGCTCAAGCCTGAAAAAAAAAAAAAAACTAACCCACTGCTGTTGAATAAATTCCAACTCATAGTGATCCTACAGTGTGATGAAATCCGGCACCCTAGGAAGGTATGGGAGAAACAGAAGCAGCAGCCAGTGCAAAGGCCCTGAGGCAGGTGTGAGGCTGGCTCATCCAAGAACTGGAATGAGGGTCAGAGGTGCTCAAGCCCTAAGGGCAAGGAGGGTGGTATAAGATAGGTTAGGCAAAGAGGCAAGAGCCTCACCAGGTAAGACTTTGAAGGTTATGGTAAGTGGTTTGGATTTTATTCTAAGTCTCTCATCTTGTCCCTTATCAAAGTGGCCCTAATCCATACTGGATGATGTCCCTGAAGCAAAAACAAAATAAAACAAAGCCCATTGCCGTTGGATCGATTCTGACTCACGGTGACCCCATGTGTGACAGAGTAGGGCTGCTCCATAGGGTTCTCCTGGCTATGATCCTTATGGAAGCAGACTGACAAGCCTTTCTTCTGTGGCACCACTGGGTGGGTTTGCACCACCAACCTTTAGGTTAGTAGGTGAGCGCAAACCATTTGTGCCACTCAGGGACTGCTCTTGAAGCAGGATGGGCCAATTTACAAGTTAACAAATACAAAAGCTCCCAATTTAAAGTTCTTCTAGTCAAACCCATGCTGGAGTCCTCTCAGCAACAGTCTCACCGACAGGTTAACCCAGCAAAAGCTGGCACCCTCTCCCTCCTGCCATCTTTGGACTGTTAGGGCTTGAATTGACTTGAAGCAGGTGCTACCCTTGCCTCCGGGCTGCAGGCAGTGTTTGAATGAATGACACTGTCCTCGAAGGCGCCAACCTGGATGCAGGGAGATGTGGAACGTTTCAAGGTTCCCATCAGGAGCACAAGCTGTTGCTACACCATCCCCTCTCCCACCTATTTCCTATTCCTGCAAAGGACACCTTAGTCCCCAGGCCACTGGACAAATGGCCACTTGATCCCCTGGGCAGCGCAAGGGAGAGGAAGGATTCCACCTGGCCCCTCCAGCTGGTAGCCAAAATGGAGGCACCCTCTCCCTGCTGATGCTCCATCTGGGAAAGGTCACCCAGACGCTGGACTCACAACCAACTGGGGAGACACACACCCTCTGGGTGGGCAGGGGGTGCAGCATGTGGGCAGGACCTGCACGTGAGCCCTGACCCAGGCAGAGGAGAGGTCGCCTTCCCACAGCCAGCCTCACACATTCCTTCAGCATCTCTGGGAAATAATCACACTCCCTGCACCAAAGAAACATAGTCAACAGATTCTGGTTTCCTAGATACGCCAGTGGCTTCTAAAAATAGCCAGGCAATGACAAAGCAAATTGGCATATGGACTGCAAATAATTCCAGCACCAGCTTGCTTGGCAGCACTCGAGCCTCCCAATGCCGGGTGCTTCCTCCTCTTCCCTCCCCTGTTTTTGAAACAATCTCTTGTTGCTGAACACCCCAGGCCAAGTGTGAGCTGGAGGGGCAGCTGGAGCCCCATATGGGTCCTTCACAGAGCTGGTGCATTTTTCTGGGCTGGTCCATCCTGGAGATCTCTGCATTTTACTCCGGGTCTACCCTCTATGCCTTCCACACTCACATTGGATGGTCCACTCCCAGCCAAGCCACCCCAGGAGCTGTGTGTGCCCCAGCCCTCTCCACACAAGCAACTGACCCCTTCTCTTCCTGTGACCCCGGTAGGGCTGCCCAGGCATTCCCATCCCAGGGCAGAATCTTAATCCTTCTTCTGGTCCCAGGAAGGAAATTTTGCTAAGTATCCTTCTTATCTCGGCCCATTCATTCCCCAACCCCTTCACAGTGTTGAGTGCTTCCTATGGGACAGGCCCTGTGTTGGGTATACCTAGCAGTGGGGATTCCAGGAGAAAAATGACAGGATCCAACGCCTGAAAGAGCAAGAAAAACGAACTAAGCTCCTGCTATGTGCCAGTCACTCTGCTAAGTGCTCTTCACAGGTTATCTCATTTGTTTCTCGTTCAGCTTCTCTAAGGACTACACTATGTAGGGATTCTCATCCAAGGCTTCAAAACGTTCAGTCCGGTTTGACCCCTGTCAAGAATTTACATTTCTATCCTGGATATAATGAATCAGAATCTACAGTTTAACAAGATTTCCAGGTGATTCTTACGTATACATTCACAGTTTGACAAGATCCTCTGGTGATTCTTATGTACGTACCTATACTTTGGTATCCTCTCCCTGCTGATGCTCCATCTGGGAAAGGTCACCCAGTCCCTGGACTCACAACCAACTGGGCAGACATGCACCCTCTGGGCAGGCAGGGGGTGCAGCATGTGGGCCAAACCTGCACCCATACTCCATTAAAGAATAAACTTCTTGAAGTGCTGTACTTTAGTGGAGGGGACTGGAGGCCTTGGTGCCATTGGAATGTAAAAGCAAATTCTAGCTTAGCTTTTTCAACTGTAGGCTTCTGCAAGTTACTCAGTGCCTCTGAGCTTCTTTCCTCAATTGGTTTACAGAGTTAAGATTCCCCAGGTGATTCTTATGTATACACGTACAACTGACAAATATAGCTGTATACATAAGAATCTTGTTAAAATATGGATTTAGATTCAGTATATTTGGGGTGGAAATGCAAATTATCAGCAGGGGGTCAAACCGGAACAAACTGGTTTGAAGCCCTGTTTTACCTCTTATCATCATATGGTCTCTTATTCTTACCTCTGTAAACCAACAGAGGAAAGAAGCTCAGAGGCATTGAGTAACTTGAAGAAGTCTACAGCTGAAAAAGCTGAGCTGGAATTTGCTTTTAATTCTGATGGCACCAAGTCCTCCGGTCCCCTCCACTAAAATAAAGCACAGCACCCTCAAGAAGCTTATTATTCAATGGAGTGTGGGTCAGGGCCAGCCAAGTAACAGACTCCATCTCAGATGGTTCAAGAAACCTTGATGAAAGGATCATTTACAGGGGTGGGGGCAAGATTAAGGGAATAGGCAAGGGGTGTTGAGGTACCCAGGGACTAGCAAGGGCAGGAAGCTGTTACTCCCGCTAGGCCTGAAGGGGCAAGGACAGAGAACAGGGAGAGCTGAGCCAGGGATGACTGACTGCCCAGCAGGAGCATCAATCATGGAGTGATGTCCAGAGTAGTAAGGAAGTGGGAAAAAAATACCCCAGCCTCTTTCCCTTCCCACTCTCATATCTCCTGCTAGTGCCTCCCACTGGATAAACTCAATTGGACGCCAGCCAGCAACGGAGCACTGGGAAGGCAGTTTCGGGCATAGAGTGGGCAGAGAAGGGTGAAGAATGGATCTGGGGGAGCAAACAGAACAGTCAGTACATGGAAGAAGTAAGATATGAAAACAGCTCAGTCCGAGATCACCTTTGATGCTTAGAGCTCATTAAGCCGGAGTCAAGATAAGACAGGGAAATTAAGGGCAGTGCCTATTAAAAGGAGGAGAATGAAGAGAAAGATGAGCAGGGAAGCTGGGA
This sequence comes from Elephas maximus indicus, assembly GCF_024166365.1. Classification (NCBI taxonomy): domain Eukaryota; kingdom Metazoa; phylum Chordata; class Mammalia; order Proboscidea; family Elephantidae; genus Elephas; species Elephas maximus. The sequence goes on along the minus strand of NC_064821.1, from coordinate 168,925,267 downwards.
AACAATCTTTCATCTGGGTTTCTTTGGACAAAGCCCTTAACTTGCAAATAATTTTAAAAGTCATTTGAATGCAAAAACTACTACTCAGTCTGTAGTCTATACCCGGATCACAAATTCTTTATCTCTATACCCTTCTGGTCTAGCACCAAAAAACCAAAACCTGTTGCTGTTGAGTCGATTCCAGATGATTAGTAATCATTATACAACTGAGTAGAACTGCCCCCATAGAATTTCCAAGGAGCACCTGGTGAATTCGAACCATTGACCTTTTGGTTAGCAGCCCTAGCACTTAACCACTGCATCACTGGGGTTTCCCGGGTCTAGCACAGTACCTGCTATTTAGTGATATTGTTTGTAGAATGAATGAAAGAGCTTCCTCCATGTCTTCCCTTCTCACTTGGTTCTGGGAACACAGCCTCTACCCATAGGAAGCACAGCACTCCCAACACACATACACATCAAGTCAACTACAAAGAAATGAATCAGAGGACCTTAATCATTAGTAGTTATCATCAATCAGTAGCTAACACATACCATGCCAGAACTTTACATGCATTATCTCCTACAATCCTCACAACAACATGATGGGACAGGCAGTTATTTCTATTTTACAGGTGAAGAAACTCAGACAGAGAACATGCCAGTCCTGCCTTCTTGGCCCTCAAATCCTTGCCTTGCCTTTCCCTTGCCTAGCTCTGTATTACAAGGGGCTGACCCCACATGCTACATTTCTCATTTCTTGTATCAGCTGGATTCCAACTGGATTTAGCCAACGGGAGGCACTGGAGAAGACTGGAGGGTGGGAGAAGGGGAGAAGCCAGGGTATTTCTCTCTTGATTCTTTGCTTTGGATGGTGTCTTCCTCCACACAGGCCACCATAATTCCATCCTCTGCTGATTGGTGCCAACCCAAGAGGTTGGATAATACAGCCTCCTCCCTTGGAGTGGCTCCTTCCTGCTGTTGCTGATCTCTGGTCATCTCCTCGCCCCTAATTTGGCTTCTCAGTCTTCCTTGCCTGGCCACTAAATCCCTGCATTAAATTCCCTGTTCCTTATACTCAGTGTGGTTTCTGTCTCCTGGTTTGGACTTTGATACAACAAGGTAAAGAACATTGTCCAAGGTCACACAGATAGTATATGGCACAATGGGAATTCCAGCCCAAGCCGTTAGATAAAGCGCTCCTAACCACTCTCAACAGCTGCATCTTAATTCAGAAATCACTTTGATCCTAATTTCTCATTTCACTGAGGCTCAGAGACGGTGGTTGACTTGCCCAAGGTTACACAGCTAGTTGCTGGCAGAGTAAAAGGCTCAGAGTACAAGTCTCCCAGCTGTTCCAGTGATGTTCTCCCTCTTACAGCATGCTTGACCTTGTTTTCTCCCAGGCCTTGCATAGGAATGGTCATTGCTTTCTTCACAGTTGAATTTCCTCTTTGCATTAGGGCTGAAAGAGGCATCCTGGCCTTGCCTCTCCCAGAGCTGTAAGGAAGATGGACTATGTGAACCAGGGCTCTGAGCTCCGGGGTAGAGAGTGTGGATGCCTCAATATAAGGCATTATGGTAGTAACGATAGAAGGGAAGGGCTGATGGGTACGCAATGATTAAAAAAATGACAAGACATTTAAAGTCACTATAACAGCCACGGTGTTCTCTCCTCAAAGCAGCTGAAAAACTCACTGTGTAGGTGTTTCTGTCTCCGCCCATCTGTTGCCTTGAAGCCAAGAGTGTTTCCAGGCAGCCTTAATTTGTCTAAGAGGAACACAAAAGAGGTGATGCCATTACAAACCTATGGCCACAGGCGGCATCTTTAATTCATGAGAAGGGTGGTGTTGGCAGGAGGAGACGAAGGGAGACATTAAGAGGAACTGCCTTGAGTCTCTGCCTGAAACTCAACGTAAAATTGAGATTCCAACCAGTTCCAGCCCAGCTCAGTGGTTTTCCATTTGTGTTTCGGGATAGGTTATCCAGTTGTGGTGGGGGAAAGAAGAATTCTTCTGCCATACCAGCCCACCGTGTACCAAGAGCCCGCTGAAGATCCACCAGCAGGGACCCCTGTACTTCTATCCATTCACTTAACAGAATTTTACTAAGTGTTTGTTGTTAGTTGCCAATGAGTTGATTGTGAATCATGGTGATCCCATGTGTGCATTCTGAGGCACCTCTCAGTAGGTTCAAACAACCAACCTTTCGGCTAGTGATTGAGCGCTCAACCATTTGAACCATCCAGTGAATTATTTATTAAGTGTAGTCCAGCATTAAGAGTGAGCTCTTTAGAGTCCGAAACTCTAGATTCAATCTTGGCTGTGTGACACTGGCAAACTGGCTGTGTGACTTTGGGAAAGATACTTATCCTTTCTGTGCCTCAGTTTCCTTTCTTTTAAATGGGGAGAGAAACAGCATTTATTTCATAGGTTGTTAGAAGGATTAAGTTAATACACGTAGGACTCAGAATAGTACCTGGCATACAGGAATCATGCTGGAACCTTGGACAAGTTTTGGCTCTGAAGTCAGATCTGGATTTTAATTCTGTTTCTAGCAGTTAGTAGCTATGTGACTTCAGGCAAGATACTTGATCTCTCTGAGACAGTTTTTCTCATCTACAGGATGAAATCTCATCTATCACATCTATAAAAAACAAAAACAAGTTGCCACGGAGTTGATCCCAACTCATGGCGACCCCATGTGTGTCAGAATAGAAGTGTGCTGCATAGGGTCTTCAGTGGCTGATTTTTCAGAAATAGATCGCCAAGCCTTTCTTCCAAGGCATCTCTGGGTAGATTCAAACCATCAACCTTTCGGTTAGCAGCCAAGTGTGTGAACTGTTTGCACCACCCAGGGACTCCACAACATCTGTGCCAAAAAAACAAACCCATTGGCATCGAGTCAACTGACTCATAGCGACTCTACAGGACAGAGTGCAACTGCCTCATAAGGTTTCCAAGGAGCGGCTGGTGGATTTGAACTGCCGACCTTTTGGTTAGCAGCCGAGCTCTTAACCACTGTGCCACCAGGGTTCCCTATCACATTTATAGTCCCTATTTTATATAGTAGCTGTGAGGATTAAATGAGACAGTAGATATAAAAAAAAAGCAACCAAAAAATGTTTCTTGAGTGTCTCTTCTGTTAGTGAAACAGATAATAGCCCTGTACTCAAGGGCGTGCATCTGGGGATGGACCAGGCACACACACTTAGGTCTTGGCCAGCTTTGAATGGACACTGGACCACTAATCAAGAGATTCTCTTCTGGCTCTGTCCCTGTGAGCTGTCTGACTACAGGTAAATAGCCTTACTTTGCAACCTCAGTTTCCTCACCAGCAAAATGAAGGGATTGGAATATATGGCCTCTGAGACCCCTTGTGGAGTAACTGGGTGGTGCAAAACAGTTAACGCACTCGGCTGCTAACTGAAAGGATGGAGGTTCAAGTCCACCCAGAGGTGCCTTGGAAGAAAGTCTTGGCCATCTACTTCTGAAAAAAATCAACCATTGAAAACCCTAGGGAGTACAGTGCTACTCTGACACATATGGGGTCTACATGAGTTGGAGTTGAGCCCCTTACAGCTCAGCCATTCTCCCAGACTCTCCTGGCCTCTGGCCCAGATGCTGTCTTGAGGGACACTGTGGTAGTGTGGAGGGGGCAGGGCTCACCAGAGCAGAGCTGGATTTGAATCCTGAGTTTATACAGGCCTCACAGAGAGCCAGATACATAGGGTGGCGCTCAAAGGTTGTTTCCTGCCTGCTTCCCTCAACCGGCACAGTCATTACCATCAGACTACGCAACACTGGGGCTGAGTCTGTAAAGCTGAGATGAGATCGTCCCACATTCTTCCTTCTTCTTGTGCTCCACTTTCCCGCAAACAATTTTCTCTGGTTCTTTGACAAGTGTCAGGGAAATACCCCACTGACACTTCAGCTTCCACTCAAGGGCTCAAGGCAGTATATAGTCTGCCCTGACCTGGAGTTTGGAGAAGGATCTAACCTGGGCAGCAGGGGTGATGGGGAGGGAGCTTGAGAGAGGGGTGATGCAGCTGTGGAGTGTGTGTGCGTGTGTGTGTGCGTGTGTGCGTGTGTGTGCGCGCGTGCATGCGCAAAACCTTTTCACTTTCATTTCCAGGATTCTAATCTCCGGTGTTATAACACCTGGGTCAACATCTTGGGAATTTATTTCTGTACCATCAACTAAGGAGGCAGCACATGTTTCTTTGTCAATGAAAAGCTGGTGGGGGCCCTACTACCTCCACAGACACTCTAAGCTCCTCAGTGGAAGTGTAGGAGGCTTGTTGCAAGGTGGCTGATGGTCAAATGGCCCAGAGCCACCACACTGGTAGTCGAATGGCCCCTCCTAGCCTTACCGCTCTTTCCTAGGGCAGTGGGGTAGGCAGAGGGGCTGCTGCAAGCGCCACCGCGAGTGGGGGCTGGGCAGAGAGCGTGGGGGTGGGGTGTCTGTGGGGCTGATGCCCAGGACTCTGAATTTCAAATCACAGAGGAATTCATGCAATATCCCTCACACATGCCCCTGCATAAGGACCAAATCAAAAAACCAAACCCACTGTGGAGTCGATTCCAACTCATAGCGACCCTATGTGTTACAGAGTAGAGCTGCTCCATAGGGTTTTCTTGGCTAGAATCTTAACGGAAGCAGGTTGCCTTTAGGTTAGCAGCTGAGTGAGCATAAACCATCTGCACCACGGAGGGACCTAAGGACCACCAGCCGGCCTCTAACCAGGCTTCTCTTTGCACACGAGCAGGTACAGGCAGATGGCCCGTGTCTGCACTGACCACGGAGGGCTATATGCATCCAGGCACATTCGCGCAGCACTGTGTGCCAGACACCGAGCATGGGGCTGCAGAAACAAAGGTGAAGCATCCAAGTGCCCTACCTTTGAAGAGCCGCTAGCCTAGAAGAGAAGATTATAGACGCATAAACAAATAATTACAATACTGTGCGCTAAGTGCTATAATACAGCAATAAACTCGATACTCAGGGAACTTGGAAGAATCCAAGGAATATTAGGCTCTGCAGAACACTCAGGAGAGGCAGAGATTCAGGCTGCATCAGGCCTGCACAGATCCTTCAAAAGCATTTCCAGTTGACACTTTTCAGGCACTGGAGTTTTTCTTTTGTGGCTATTAGCATGTGCACAGAAGGCCAAGCCACAGGCTGGAAGCCCAGGCTCTGGGGCTGCCCAGGGGCACAGTAGGGCACAGCCACCCCAGTAGAGCAGCCAAAGTCTGCTTGTGCTTAGCAAAAGCCTTCCCAATGAGGACTTTACCAGCCTGGAGGGGCAGGGCAAGGTTACCCTGGGGTGGACTTAGCTGAGGAAGAACAGGGAGGTTGGGGTGCTGCAGCACTGGGCTATTTCAGGACATGACGTATTTGAGAAATAACAGCCTGACCTGCCTTCCCTCCAGACAATGGATCCCTTGCACCTGAGTCTTTAATTTTCCCTGGAGAGGAAAACATATTGCTTCTGGCTCTGACCCCAAGTGGGACAACTGCGTCCTCCTGCCTGATCGCTGTCTCCTAACTGGGAGGGGAGCCAGGGCCTTGCCTGCATCTCCATGCAATAAGAGAGTTCTTTGGGGACAGGGACCTGTGGTGCTAGGCCAAGTGTCTTGAAGCTGAGGCCTTCGCTGCTCCTATCTCCACATCTTGGGCCACCCTACATGCCCAGGGAACAGCAGGAAAGGTTCAGGGGATGCTTCAGGCCTTGACCTCTCTGGGCAGCTGGCTTGTGGGGAGCTGCACAGGGTGAGGAAGGGGCTGGCCTGCCTCACTTCCCCCCTCCCAGGGCTTCCCAGACCCCTTGCCACTGGCATGGTCTGGGAGAGTCCCTTTCCTCTGTGTCTGCACCAATAACCCTGGATGTTGGGCATCCTGTCTGCCAGATACAATGAGACATGCTGAATAAAAGCTGTCACAAACAGGGTCTCTACCCTGGCAGTGTTTACAAGTTTCTTTGGGGGATGAGGTCATCTTTCCCTTCACAGCAGCATGTTTTGAGTGAGCCATCTGAGTCATGTGGCCTATGAGAGGGAGAGGCAAGAGGGCCCAGAGGGGAAGTTGAAAAAAACAGTTGAGGATACAGCTCCCAGCTCGAGAGTCCTGTCTGAGTAATGGGCCCCCATCAGAGAAAAATCCCAGCCAAGCCACAGGTCCCCTGCCTGGGTTTGCTCCTGGCACTTGTCTAATCTGCCAGCTGGTTAATCAGCAGAGGGGTCGGGCACCAGCAGTGGTGACTGCATTTCCTGTCAACTAATAGTTGACACATACAGCACTTACTCTGTGCCAGGCACCGTGCTAAGGGCTTTACATGGGTTAACTCATTTAATCCACACTACAACAATGTAAGTCATTGATGTTTGTTGCCGTTGAGTTGGCCTGACTCATGACAACCCCACACACAATAGAACGAAATGCTCCCCGGCCCTGCACTATTCCCTTGATAGGTTGTGAATTGAACCCTTTTGATCCGTAGGGTTTTCACTGGCTGATTTTCAGAAGCATATTGCCAGGCCTTTCTTCCTAGTCTCTCTCAGTCTTGAAGCTCCACTGAAATCTGTTCAGCATCATAGCAATGCATAAGCCTCCATTAACAGGTGGGTGGTGGCTATGTCCGAGGTGCACTGGCTGGGAATTGAACCCTGGTCTCCACATGGAAGGCAAGGACTCTACCACTGAACCACCACTGCTCCCAACTCAATGAGAAATTACTGTTACTCTCCCTATTGTACACATGAGGCACTGAGAGGTTATGGGACTTTCTCAAAGCACTCAGCTAGTAAGCGGCTAAGCCAGGATTCTGACCTCTAGGAATATGAATTTAGAGCCTGAACTTTTTAAAAATTTTATTGTGTTTTAGGTGAAAGTTTACAGGGCAAATTAGTTTTTCATTAAAAAATTTATACACAGATTGTTTTGTGACATTGGTTGCAATCCCTGCAATGTGTCAGCACTCGCTCCTTTCCCTTTCCACCCTGGGTTCTCCAAGTCCATTTGTCCAGTTCTCCTGTCCCGTCCTGCCTTCTCGTCTTTGGTTTTGGGCAGTGTTACCCATTTGGTTTCCTACACTTGATTGAACTACGAAGCATGTTCCTCACCTGTGGTATTTTTTGTTTTATTGGCTTGTCTAATCTTTGGCTATGGAAACCCTGGTGGCTTAGTGGTTAAGTGCTACGACTGCTAACCAAAGGGTTGGCAGTTTGAGTCTGCCAGGCGCTCCTCGGAAACTGTATGGGGCAGTTCTTCTCTGTCCTATAGGGTCGCTGTGAGTCGGAATCGACTCAACGGCACTAGGTTTGGTTTGGCTTTTGGTTAATCTTTGGCTAAAACGTGGATTTCGGGAGTGTCTACAGTTCTAAGTTAGCAGGGTGTCCGGGGCCATAGTCTTGGGGGTTCCTCCAGTCCCTGTGAGAGCAGTAAGTCTGGTCTTTTTTGTGTGTGAATTTGAGTTTTGTTCTATATTTTTCTCCCTTTCTGTTCAGGACCCTCTATTGCGATCCCTGTTGGAGGGGCAGGTGGTGGCAGCTGGACACCATCTAGTTCTTCTGGGCTCAGGCTGGCAGAGTCTGGTTCATATGGTCCATTAGTCCTTTGGACTAATATTTTCCTCGTGTCTTTCATTTTCTTCATCCTGCTTTGCTTCGATAGGACCAACATATGTATGTCAGATGGCCACTCACAAGCTTTTAAGACCCCATAAACTGCTCACCAAAGTAGAATGTAGAACATTTTATTTATAAACTGTTATGCCAGTTGACCTAGATGTTCCCCAAGACCATGGTCTCAAGCCTTCAGCCCCAGTAACTTGGTCCCTCAAGGTGTTTGGATGTGTCTAGGAAGCTTCGATGACTTTGCCTTGGTTAAGTTGTGCCGCCTTTCCCTATACTGTGTATTGGCTTTCCCTTCACAAAAGTTAACTTGTCTACCATCTAGTTAGTGATTTTCCCTCCCCACCCCTTCTCTCCCTTGTTTTTTTTTCTGTACTAAACCTTTTCTTGAGTTTTTATAATAATGGTCTCATACAATATTTATCCTTTTGTAATTGACTTATTTCACTCAGCACAGTGCCCTCCAGATTCATCCATGCTGTGAGATGTTTCGTGGGTTCATCACTGTTCTTTATAGTTGCGTAGTATTCTACTGTGTGTATGTACCATAATTTGTTTATTCATTCGTTGATGGGCACTTAGGTTGTTTCCATCTTTTTGCTACTGTGAATAATGCTGCAATGAACATGGGTGTGCATATGTCTATTCCTGTGACAATTCTTATTTCTCTAGGATATATTCCTAGGAGTGGGATGGCTGGATTGTACGGTATTTCTATTTCTAGCTTCTTAAGTAGTCTCCATACCATCTTCCATAGTGGTTATACCATTTTACATTCCCACCAGCAATGCATAAGAGTTCCAGTCTCCCCTCAACCTCTCCGACATTTGTTATTTTCTGCTTTTTTGATTAATGCCAGTAATGTTGGGGTGAGACGATATCTCATTGTAGTTTTGATTTGCATTTCTCTAATGGCTGATGATCACAAGCATTTCTTCATGTGTCTATTAGCTGCCTGAATGTCTTCTTTGGTGAAGTACCTGTTCATATCCTTTGGCCATTTTTAAACTGAGTTATTTGTCTTTTGTTGTTAAGGTGCTGAAGCATTCCATAGATTTTAGAGATTAAACTCTTGTCAGATATGTCAGCAAAAATTTTTTTCCCAGTCTGTTCGTTCTCTTTTTACTCTTTTGGTGAAGTCTTTTGATGAGCCTAAGTGTTTAATTTTTAGATCTTCCAGTAATCTAGTTTATCTTCTGGTGTTTATGCATTGCTTGTTATGGTTTATATTGTATTTATGCCATGCATTAGGGCCCCTAGCATTGTCCTTGTTTTTTCTTCCATGATCTTTATTGTTTTAGTTTTATATTTAGGTCTTTGATCCATTTTGAGTTAGTTTTTGTGTATGGTGTGAGGCATGGGTCCTGTTTCACTTTTTTTTACAAATAGACAACCACTTGTTAAGACTACCTTTTCTCCATTTAAGGGACTTTGATCCCTTATCAAAGATCAGCTGACCACAGCTGGAATGATTTACATCTGGGTTCTCAATTCTGTTCCACTGGTCTATGTGTCTGTCATTGTACCAGTGCCAGAGCTTGAACTCTTAACCACTGCGCTACATTGACTTGAATTCCTCATTTAACTTTGGAATCATCTCCACGCTCTTTTTAATAGCAGTTTTAGTGGTCAACAGGGTAAGCTCTAGAGTCATAGGAAGACCTAGGTTTTAACTGGGTGACCTTGGGAAGGTCACTTAATCTCTCTAGGCCTCAGTTTCTTCAACTGTAAAATAGGATAAGAATACTTGTCTTAAATGAGATAAAAACTTAACGTGCGGAGAAGAAAACATTCTTTTGTGGTTACGAGAAGGGGAGGGAGGGAGGGTGGAAGAGGGGCATTCACTAATTAGATAGTAGATAAGAACTGCTTTAGGTGAAGGGAAAGACAGCATACAACGCAGGGGAGGTCAGCACAATTGGACTAAACCAAAAGCAAAGAAGTTTCCTGAACAAACTCAATGCTTCGAAGGCCAGCGTAGCAGGGGCAGGGGTCTGGGGCCATGGTTTCAGAGGACATCTAAGTCAGTTGGCATAATAAAATCTATTAAGAAAACATTCTGCATCCCACTTTGAAGAGTGGCGTCTGGGGTCTTAAATGCTAGCAAGCAGCCATCTAAGATACATCAATTGGTCTTAGATCAAAGGAGAATGAAGAACACCAAGGATACAAGGCGATTACGAGCCCAAGAGACAGAAAGGGCCACATGAACTAGAGACTACATCATCCTGAGACCAGAAGAACTAGATGGTGCCGAGCTACAACCGATGACTGCTCTGACAGGGAACACAACAGAGAACCCCTGAGGGAGCAGGAGAGCAGTGGGATGCAGACCCCAAATTCTCATAAGACCAGACTTAATGGTCTGACTGAGACTAGAAGGACCCCGGTGGTCATGGCCCCCAGACCTTCTGTTGCCCCAGGACAGGAACGATTCCCAAAGCCAACTCTTCAGATGGATTAGACTGGACAATGGGTTGGAGAGGGATGCTGGTGAGGAGTGAGCTTCTTGGATCAGGTGGACACTTGAGACTATGTTGGCATCTCTTGCCTAGAGGGGAGATGAGAGGGTGGAGGGGGTTAGAAGCTGGTGAAATGGACAAGAAAAGAGAGAGTGGAGGGAGAGACCAGGTTGTCTCATTAGGGGGAGAGTAATTGGGAGTGTGTAGCAAGGTGTATATGGGTTTTTTTGGTGAAAGACTGACTTGATTTGTAAACTTTCACTTAAAGCACAATAAAAAATATATAAAAAAAAGTAATGTGCCTAGCACAGTGCCTTTCACTGATACATACTCCAAAAATGTAAGCAATTACAATTTCACAAATGTGTTTTCTTAGTCTTATATAGGTTATCTAGCCCATATGTAATTGATGACAAGCTGTGTGACCTTGGGTGGAACATTTCATACCTCCATTTCCACATCTGTGAAACAATGGGGTGGTATAATGCATTCCCTGAGGCAGCCCAGGCTGGGCAGTGAGGAGAAGTTGCTTCTAGCTGGCCTGGGATTTAAAACTTCATCACAAAAACGCCACGAAGGAAGCATGTTGTTGTTAGTTGCTGTCAAGTCGGCTCCAACTCAGGGAGACCTTGTGAACAAAAGAGTGAAAAGTAGACCAGTCCTGTGCCATCCTCATGATTGTTGGTATGTGTGAATTCATTGTTGTGACTATTGTGTCAATTCATCTCATTAAGGGTTTCCTTTGTTTTGGCTGTCCCTCTACCAAACATGATTTCCTTTTCTAGCAATTGGTCTTTCCTGATGACGTGTCCAAAGTGAGTCAATGCCTCTCCACTCTTAATTCAAAGAAACATTCTGGTTGTATTTCTAAGACTGATTTGTTTTTTCTTTTGGCAATCTACAGGATGTTCAATATTCTTCACCAATATCACAGCTGGAACACATCAGTTCTTTTGACTTTTTTATCATCCAACTTTCACCTGCATATGAGGCATTTAAAAACCATGCCTTGGGTCTTCCCATTCTTGACACTGTTATCCATAAAGGAAGCATACCCACTGACATATGCAGATGCCTAAAGGTTGTGACCTTTCAGTTCTTTGGCCAGTTTGGTTCCCCCACTCCCGCCCAGGCTCTCTTTATTCCTTCTCTTCACTTAATTTTTCTCCATAGTACTTACCACCAACTGACATAACACATTTTATTTTTCTGTTTATTAACCATCTCCCCCACTAGGTTGTAAGCTCCAAGAGGGCAGGGAGCTTGCCTATCTTATTCACTGCAGTATCCCTAGCTCCTAGAATAGAAGCTGGCACACCAGGTCTCACTAAATATAAATGCATTGAACGAACGAATGAATCAATCAATGAGAGACACCAAAGCTCCCCAGGAGCCCCAGAGTGAAGAGACTGCAGAGATTGGCAGCTCTTCCATTCTCGTTCCTCTGAAGCTCCCTGTCCTGCCTCTCTACCAGGGGCTCCAAGTGCCAGAACTGCCTCCTGCCACTCCCTCCCATCTGTACATTTCTCTGCTGCTACACTGCAGAGAAGCAATGTGATTCGCTGTATGTTTACAGGAAAGGCCATAATAATGGCTAACCTTTATTTAGCATTAAAAAAAATTTTTTTTTTTTTATCTACCCTGCAGATGCAGGTGCTCCTTGGAAACTCTATGGGGCAGTTCTACTCTGTCCTATAGGGTCGCTTTGAGTTGAAATCAACTCGATGGCAGTGGGTTTTGTTTTGTTTTGTTTTATCTACTCTGCACTGGGCTAAGCACTTTACATGCATTAACTATATTAACTCATTCAATCCACATCACAATCTAATTGTTCCCAATTTACAGGTGAGGAAACTGAGGCACAGAACAGCTAATCATAGAGGAACTGAAGCCCCTGCAGTCTTGTTCCAGAGCCTATGCTCCTAAATGCTTTGTTTTATGGATCCCAGGTTGACTCCAGTTCCCCTCCAAGCTTCCCCTCCTCTTACCCCTAAAGTCTCCTATCTTTCCATTGCTTCTCAGTTATAAACACTCACCACAAAGCATTTTATTCATTCATTCATTCAAAAGATATGTGTTGAGAACCTTACAAACACCTTACCCCAAGGCCTTTTATTCATTCATTCATCAAATATATGTTGAGGGCTTCACAAATACCTAATCCGAAAGCATTTTATTCATTCATTTGTTCATTCATTCATTCAACAGCATGTGTTAAAGGTCTTCTATGTGCCAGTCAGAATTGTGCACTAACTGACTTAAATAAAGGAATCCCTTCTCACCTCGGCACCCTGAACAGCCCAGGGGCTCTTGTCACAAGCCTGGTGTTATCAGGCCCTAGCACCAGAACCTAGGGCAGGATGGCTAATGGGGTCTAGCCCTGATAAGACTTGGGAGAAGGACCAGCTCTCCAAGTGTAGGATAAAGGATTGGCTTCCAGGGATGTCACATGGAACCCAGGCATCCTTCCCCCTACCCCACTCTTTTCCGCAGCCTCGTATACTCCCTCCTCCTAGCTGATGACAAAAATGCTTTCTTTGCCTAATTATTACATATACTAATTATTTTCATTTACATGCCTAGCTTACCATTTAAGCCTAATTATCGTGCGGCTCTAAAACAATTATACATACCATTAAGGATGTGTTAGGGTAACTTTGCAGCAAATTTTATTTAACTTCAATACTGAACGGTTCTTGGGTGATTAATCTCCCCAGTTTGTGGTTCATGTAGCCTAACAGCTCCATGAAGCAAGCTGGGAGGGCCATTAGGTTGGGTCACGCTACTCCCGAGATGGTGCACAGTAACGATAACGAGAATAGCAGAAGCAGCAGTAGAAGGAGTACTAGTAACAGCTACAATTTATTGAGTAATTATTATGTACCAGGCACTGTTAAGCTCTTCATGCCCGTTATGTCATTTAAACTTCACAGCCATCCTATTAAAAATGAGGCAGGTGAGGCACAGTGCTTAACTATCACGTCCCAGGTCACATGGCTGGGAACTGGCAGATCTGGGGTTCAAATCCAGGTGTGTCCGAGTCCAGAGCCTGGCCCTTCACCACCTGGAAGGTCACAGGTGAGTCCTGGGGGAACCTGGAAGGGCAACCCGTCCACTTCCTTCATTCTCCGGAAGAGAACACCGAGGTCAGAGTGGGGAAGCAGCTTGCCCAGGCTTGCCTAGCCAGCGGGACAGACCAGGATGAGACCCCAGTCCTCCTGATATTGGGCTTTCTCCTCCACGGCTCTAGGAGGAAGCTGCAGTGGGGCAGAAGCAGTGCCTGGGTTCCCGTTAATCACTCAGGGTTGGCACAGGCATGCTGTGTGCTTCACTGCTGGGTCGCCGCTCTGGTCCAGAACAGCCATTTGCTCTAATTCTTGAAAGCTGACCTGCTTTAGGAAGACTTCCCTTTTGGAAAATGCCTGGTATCTTCCTTCCCGTTCAGTCTGCACCTTTCTAAACACACACCTATCTTTTCACTCCATTTTATTTTTTTTCTCAAAAGGCAACAAGCAGCTAAGAATAGTTAACTTTTATTAAACATTTACTACGGGCTGATTATTATGCTAAATGCTTTATGTCTATTTTCCCAAATGGGAAAATTCTCACAATAACTTTGTGAAGTAGGGGCTATTATTGTCTTTCCATTTTCCAACTAAGGACTCTGAGGCCCAGAGAGGTTGAGTGACTTGCCCAAAATCACACAGCTAGTGATGTCAGCGCACAGATCCAGAGCCAGGCGTATCTGATTCCAAAGCCTACTCTCTTAGGTCCAGTCACAGCATTATCTTTTTTGATATCCAGCTGATGGCTGGCCAGGTTGGCCTTATATATCTTCTTCTATGCCAGGCAGCCAAAAGCAAACACTGAAGTGTTTTGAGCCCAAAAATTCAAAGTGGCTCCAAAAGTGACTTCTTTCCTATTCCAAAGCTTTCAGCAATGCCAGCAATTTGGACGTTTCAGGGACCAGCCTGGATTCTAAGAAGTGTTTCTGGAAGATACCGGCAGGCTCTCTGCCTCTAGGTACCAGCTCTGGGTACCAAGAGATGGAGCTCCACAGGCCAAGAAGTTTCCTCTTATCTTGCCTGTCATCAGAGCTATCAACAGCCCAGAGAAAAATAAAAAAGAAAATGACATTTCAATTAAAGCTGGGAACATCTGTCATTCTAAAAAAGCATTCTTCATCTCTTGGGCCTTCTGACTTCTGAGCACAGGCCTGTCAACAGGGACTTACCCATTTCTTATAGTCAGTTACCAACACTTTCCAAGACTCCCCTTCTCATAGGTCATGATAGAAAAACAACAAGATGGGACCAGGCCTCCACCAGCTCATGGGGAGCCCACAGGCTAAGGAGACTGGGAATCAGTCCCAACCCCCAAGGAAGCATGCTGACGGCTCTTACTCTGAGGCCTTGCCTCCAGACTTCGGTGCTCCCACTCACAGCATGGAAAAGGACACACCATTTTTGGAAACCCATCCCTGAATGGGCATGTGTTATGAGTTGATTTGTATCCCCTCAAAAAGATATGTTGAATCCCTAACCCCTGGCACCTGTGAATGTGACCTTGACTGGAAATAGGGTCTTTGGAGGTGCTGTCAGTGAACATGAAGTCATATCAGAGTAAGGTGGGCCCTAATCCAATATGGCTGGTGTCCTTACGAAAAGAGAAGAGACACAGACACAGAGAGAAGAAGACCATGTAAAGATGAAGGCAGATATTGGAGTGATGCAGGTATAAGCCAAGAACCCCAAGGATTGACAGGAACCACCACAAGCTGGAAGAAGCAAGGAAGGATCTTCCCTTAAAGCCTTCAGAGGGAGGATGGCCCCACTGACACCTTGATTTCTGGCTTCTAGCCTCCAAAACCGTGAGAGAATACATTTCTGTTGTGTTAAGCCAGTCTGTTTGTTACCAGAGCAATGGGAAATAAACACAGCATGCCTCCTTCTTTGGGCTATAAGCCATTGAGTTTTGAGAGCAGAGCAAGGAATGTGATTGACAGCCAATGTCCTTCCATGTCACTGACTGGACTAAAGGTAAAGGAGTGGCCTCACGGCTTCCCAAGTGAGCACAGGGAAAGACACCTGGGGTGGACTTTCTTTTTTCTCCCCTCTTCCCTTCTTCTTTCCTCCTTCCATTCATTCAACACGCATGAGCCCCTACTCTATGCTGGACAGTTCTCTACTTTGCGGGAGGGCAGCAGAAGGGAAATTCCCCCAAGGCAGGGCATCTGGTTGTTGAGTCCACTCCTCTAAGGCCTCAGAGGTACCGCACAATTGTTTCTGGGAAAAATCCATCACCTTGATGGCATTCACCCTGTGAGCAGAGAGCATGGAGTTCCAAAGCAGAGTGAGCAGCAGGCAGGAGGAGCCAGGAAGGAGGAAGCTGCTGCAGAGGGGGAGCTGAGCCTAGCTCATAGCCAGCCCAGGTATCCTGGCTCCAGTACCTGGGGCGGCTCCCTGCAGAGCTCACACCCTCCCTACACAGTCCTTCCTGGGAACAACGTCACTGTGGGGCACGGGATGTGGCAGCCCCACTCCCACATTCCTTCCAGCCTTCCAGTGTAAGAGAAGAGGCTACAGAGCCTGGGACCAGGACAGAACTCTCTGCTCCCCAGATGCGGCTGCTCCAAAGGAGAGATAACAAGCATGTGATGGCATCAGGGTTAACAGAGCCTCCTGCAAACTTGGAACCCAAGTGGCTCCTGCAGCTGCATTAAAATCTAACAGCCTTTCCTGTGGATTTTTCCGATTAATGCAAATTTGTTTTGCTTTGCAAATTGAAAATCAGCTGCAAGCATCTGGGGTAATAATTCCAGCAGGGAGCGGAGAACCCCAAGGGGGAAACCTGGCATCTTCACAACCCATAGCTCGCCCCTAGCCTCTGCCCACCTTGTCGGGGGGCACTGGCCCAGGGGCAGTCAAGCCACTTCCTCAGATTTAGGTTGGGTTTCACCCCCTCTGCTCACCCAGAACCACTGATTGCACACCAGTGTTTTCCAGTCACTGGGCTTCCCAGGCCTTTTCCCAGCAATGGAAGGTAATAGGTACAATCAGGGAAGTCATTCAAGCCCCTTTGTAAGAAAGCCACCTTGGCACCTCCTGTGGGGGACATCATTGTAATTACAAGAGTGGCACTGTTTTATCTTTCAGCAAAGGAAATGACAGGGAGCCTAGGAGATGTACCTCCCAGTTGTTTGAAACCAGTTCTTTCCTCAGTGCTTGTCCAAATGACACTGCTGCTTGTCCACTCTGACCGAAAGCTCCTCTTCCCACAAGTGCTATAAAGCAAAGGGATCTACTGGGGGGTTCCCAGGGAAATCGGAGCCATGAGGAAGATGCTGCAGGGATCCCAAATCACCTCTCCCCTGAAGCACTGGCCCATCCTGCCTGTACCCTGCTACCTGTCAATGGAACAGCAGAGCCCAGCAGCAGGGAACACCCTTTTCCCGTTCATCCCCTCCTCCACCAGACATGCACTTTTCATTCAGCTCTGAGAGAAGTCGGGAGGGATGGCAGTTATGAACGGGCCCCATTATGCTCCCCCTTCCTCTGGCTACGCAATTTAAAGGCAGGAGAGAGAGAGAGATAGACGCTCTGGAAATCCAAATTAAAATGTATTCCTGCAGCAATCCTGCACTCAATTAAAGTAACCCAGAGCCTATTGTCCTTTGCTAAATTTAGAGAATGCTCAGGTGTGTCTGATCCTACTCTGCATAGATATTTTTAATACAGATTTAATCATATTTTGGGTTAGGAGGAGAAGCTAATTAGGTAGGCAGATTTAGAAAGGCTGCTGGAATGCGGGACAAAGCGAGGTGATTTCATGCAATTCACTGTTGTTTTTTCTTTTTTAAACAGTAAGTTGTGTTGGGCCTGGGTTTTGGATTAGCAGCAAAATTGGCTTGAAAACTGAGGTGACAGAGAACAGGAAAGCCTCCTCACATCACCAAACAATCCTAGGGCTGGAGGGGGGGCCCTGAAGGAGAGTCTCATCTGCTCCCTGCCCCCTTGGAGAGGTGAACTCAAACACACCCAGTGGGCAGAGGGCCTGCACAGTTCAGGGTGACACCCCAAAGTGGTCTTCCCCATTCCTGGACCAGTAAGTGTTCACTCAGGTTTACTCTATAGAGGAAGGCTCAGTCAAGCTGCTGGTCAATAAATGCCAATGGGTGGATGACGGAATCAATATCTGAGCAAACGAACCAAGAGGCCAGCCAGCCCCTAGGCCTGAGCAAGGGGCTTTGGCTCCTGTCCGCCTTGTCTCTGGGGGACTTGCCCACCTAAGGTCCATGAGTAGTCAGGCCACCTCCTCAGTTCTCAGCTGGCTTCCACACACCCCCTCTTCTCAGTAAACCCATCTCCACCCAGCACCACACCGCTTGCACCGGTGTCGCAAAGGAACCTGGAGTCAGGTGGCTTGCCTCTGTGCTGAATCATCAAGTGATCGAGTAAATGACTGAAAATCCATCTGAGCCTCAGTTTCTCCTCCAGTCACATGGAGATTCTAGTCCATCTTTCATTATCGGGATGATAAAGACACAGGAGACTTATGTGGCGTGCTGGCAATGTCAGGAAGAAAGGCCGAGGGGACAACACTACTGCCGGCATAGTCTGAACATGCCCAGGCGTCTGACATCTGTGGGTGACAAAGTTCATGATGCTGAATTCATTTTCTTTTAAACCAAAGTGGGAGGGTGCTGGAGAGAGGTGGGCTCTTTATCCAGAGCTCCTGTCTATGCCATGCAGGAAACTGAGCCCAGCACATTACCTCTGAGCTTTCCAAGTTCCTCCTGAACACACTGTTAAGTGAAATAGTAAAGTGCAAGGAGTAGCTTTAGTATGCTACCTCTCATGTAAGAAAGACAGGGATATAAAGAAGTACACAGGTATCTTGCTCATTTATGCAAAAGCAATACAGGAAGTATAAACCAGACACTAATGAGATTAGTGGAGTTCCTGGGTGGTACAAACAGATAATGCACTTGGCTGCTAATCAAAATGTTGGAGATTAGATTTCACCCAGAGGCACCTTTGAAGAAAGACCTGGCTATCTACTTCTGAAAAATCAACCACTGAAAACCCTATAGAGCACAGTTCTACTCTGGCACACATGGGATCGCCATCAGGTGGAATCCACTGGAGGGCAACTGTTTTTTTTTTTTTGTTGTTGTTAAAGAGATTAGTTACCTACAGGAGGTGGGTCGAAAAGGTGTGGATAGAAGGGGGAACAGGGAACAGAGACAGAGAGTGAGTGAAACTTCTCTGAGTCTACCTTTTTGTATAGCTCTGACTCTTGGAACCATAGTAATGTTTCGCCCACCCTTCAGGTACTCCAAAATAAACAATGGAAGCCAGCTGGATGTACAGAGATCCCTCCCCTCAAAATAGAGTTCCTCCTGAAGACAGACTCTCTCTTCCTTAAGGAATGAGTCCCACAGAAAAGAGAGCACATTGTTTTCATAATGTAATGCCTGAAAGCAAAGACCGCTGTATGACTGTGAACAAGTTACTTAACCTCTCCAGGCTTCAGTTTTCCCGTCTGTAAAATGGGTAAAACAGTAACTACATGAGGAATTTATGAGCTGGTCCAGAACAAGGGCTGAAGGCAGTGCATAGCACATAGTGCCGTAAGTGTTTGTTACTATGATTATCGTTATTTTAGGGCTCCATGGTTAGGGTGAGTTGTGGTGACTCATCTTCTGTCCCATGGGATAAGGGTTCCCTTCTCCCCCAGGACATCTCTCAAGCATTGAGAAATGGGCCAGTTCCCACAGTGGCAGGAGCCATTGAACTTGAAATACCTTTGCTCCTGAACAAGTACTAGTTTCCTGTTGCTGCAGTAACAAATCACCACAAACTTAGTGGCTTCAACGACTCAAGGTGTCGGCAGGGCTGTATTCCTTTATGGAGGCTCTAGGGGAGAATCAGAAACCCTGGTGGCGTAGTGGTTAAGAGCTACGGCTGTTAACCAAAAGGTTTGCAGTTCGAATCCACCAGGCACTCCTTGGAAACTCTATGGGGCTGTTCTACTCTGTCCTATAGGGTCACTATAAGTCAGAATCGACTCAATGGCAATGGGTTAGCTTCTAGAGGCCTCCTGCATCCCTTGGCTTGTGGCCCCTTCCTCCCACAATGGCAGGTCAAGTCCTTCTTACATTCCATCATTCTCATGTCCTTTTCTATCTCCCTCTTCCACTTCTAAGGTCCCCTGTGATCAGAATGGGTTAATGGGTGATTACATTGGTCCTACTGGATAATCCAGGATAATTTCCCTTTCTTAAGATCAGCTGATTGGCAACCTAAATCCCATCTCTAGCCTTAATTCCCCTCTGCCATGTAAGGCAACATATTCACAGGTGCTGAAGATTAGGACGTGGCCATCTTTGGGCAGGGGCATTATTCACTCTACTGCAAGGATCAACCCCTGACCTGCTTCACCCTCTTCCCTTATGCCCAGGGCTTGGTCTCTCGATTTTGAAATGACTCATCCACCCCAATGCTGACCCTGCTAGAAGTCCCCACCAGAAGTGGCATTTCAGGCTAAAAGTCTGCAAACTGGTATCCCAGAGATTTTAAAAAATAATGCAGTGTGATTGGGCACGATGGTTTGGGCTGTGGTCAGTGCTGTTCTGGAGTCTCCAAGACCTGAATTCCAGTCTTGGACCAGCCATTTATTAGCTGCATAGTTTTCACTCATCAACAAATATTCATAGTGGGCTACTATGTGCCCATCACTGCGTGAGGCATTTGAGGCACAAAAACTGCTCTGCACAGAGACAGTCACTTAGTATGCACTCAGCGAATGTTAGTTTAAAAAGGGGGCCAGGGTGGGAGTCAG
Organism: Elephas maximus indicus; assembly: GCF_024166365.1. Taxonomy (NCBI): domain Eukaryota; kingdom Metazoa; phylum Chordata; class Mammalia; order Proboscidea; family Elephantidae; genus Elephas; species Elephas maximus. The sequence continues at coordinate 168,905,352 of NC_064821.1, read as the reverse complement.
GGCCAGAGGGAAGTTTCTCCCTAAGCTTCCACATGAGCTTCCTGATAGGAACCTCAGGGAGCCTTGGATCTTGGCACAAGAGCATACAGCAAATTTCAGCAGAGTTTCCTAAGACTTCGGAGAGCTACTTCTCTGGACTTTGGGACTCTAAAGGTAGGGGGAAGAGGGACATCCCAGGAAGCAGAGCTAAGTCAAGAGTGGCATGCATGTGGGAAGAGAGGCAGGCAGACCAAGGGTTCACTGTTCAAAGCAGGTGCACTTTCCTTCATCCTGGTTTTTATTCTCCTCCAGGAAGCCTTCCATGACTAAACCCACAGAACTCTAGAGACTCTTTTACTAGCCATCCCCTTCACATTTCCCTTTGGAGTCTGTGCTGTATTAACTCACACTTGTTTATAGTCACGGCATTCAAGCATTTAAGTAATACGGATTAAAGTGTTTGATCTGTCAAACTGCCAAGTGCTTTAAAAACTCACCCTAACCTCCCACAACCAAGACACTGTGCTATGTGAAGGAAGAATGAGACAACTGTGTGTTGACGGAATTCCTCTTGTATCCATTCCACTAGCTTAGGCCTTGTTTCTACCCTCCCAAAGGCCTGTGAAAGGGGATGTAGGGGGTTGACAGATTAGGGTTGCCATGACAGCCCCACTTCTCCCCGTGTAGCTCTGAGTAAGTCACTTCATGTCTTTAGGCCGCCATCCCCTCACCTGTAAAATTGGAACGTGGGAGGTGGGGGCTCAGAGTTGTGGTTTCTAAGCCCACTCAACATTCTTCATTTCTAGCTCCTGTTTCCCAAACGGACAGAGATGTTCATAGGGCAGGAACGTTGCTTATTTACATACTTGGGTTGGGGTCTGCACTCCAGGATTGGGAAACAATGTAGCAACCACTGCCCACCCTAAGTTCTAACCCAGGGCTCCAGGAAGACCACAGGGTATACTTGGAACCAACTCCTGACTGTGCCACATGCTAACTGTGTGCTATAGTAAGTGGCTTACTCTCTTTAAGCCCCAGTTTCCTCTTCAGTAGAATGGAGGAATGACAGACATGTGTACATTCCTCATTAAAAAAAAAAAAAAAACCTGCTGCCGTCAAGTCAATTCGGTCTCATAGTGACCCTATGCTTCCAAGGAGCGCCTGATGAATTCGAACTGCTGATCTTTTGGTTAGCAGCTTATAGCTCTCAACCACTACGCCACCAGGGTTTCCACATTCCTTATAAAAAAACCAAACCAAACCCAGTGCCGTCGATTCGATTCCGACTCATAGCAACCCTACAGGACAGAGTAGAACTGCCCCATAGAGTTTCCAAGGAGCGCCTGGCGGATTCAAGCTGCTGACCCTTTGGTTAACAGCCGTAGCACTTAACCACTACGCCACCAGGGTTTCCACATTCCTTATAGCACCTACTTTATAGGATTTATAGGAAGGTTAAATAAAACAAACAATGTGGTATACTCAGCAGAGCCCTTATCTCATGGTATATGCTCGACCAAGGTCAGCTGCTGCCCTAATTATTCTTAGATGTACACAGTGGGCCTTCATGGATCATAGGATTAGTGTTGAAAAAGACCTTAGAGCTCACCCAGAGCAAAGAGCAGCCTTCAATCAGTTCCAGGCAGCTCCATTCACAAGAAACATTTGCAGAGCACCTACTATGTGCCAATCACTGCATGAGGCATTTGAGGTTCCAAAACCACTTGGCACACAGTCAGCCACTCAGCAGGCACTCAGTGAATGTTAGCTTGAAAAGGGGGGTGGGTAGGAGTCAGGGTGGACATGGACACTTCCCCTAGGGTTCCACACGAGCTTCCTGATAGGAACTTCCTGAGCTGACTTACCTGCATCACTGCTGGCACACTTCCAGCAGAGACTCAGACTGTACCTGTGGGAAATGTCATGTCCGAGGGACAGGATGAGGCCCACCGCTTGTGTGAGTAACCAGTCTTGATGCAAGGCAAGCCATGTGGCACATCAAGCTGGTAGAGCTCCTTGGGCCCGTGTCTCCCACCTGGGGGGCCTCAAGGAGGAGGCAGCAGCAGAGCTGTAACTAGAATGAGGCATTCCTGTCATAGTGAGGAACTAGGACTACCTAGGTTGTCACCTGAATTTTCCATTCTCATTGGCCTGGGGCATCTGGGAAACTCATTCTCTTTTCCTTCCTTCCTTTTTTTTTTTTAAAAAGAAGGCACAGAAGTGAATGTTCTGGGGAAAGTCAAGGCCAGTCCAGCTAAGACACCCCTTCGGTTGGCCCTGTGCTGGGAGTGTAGAGCATTGGTTGCATTTTTCTGACTTAGGCCTCTGTCTGCCCCATCTGTAGAATGGGGATTATGCTATATGCATTTCCTAATAGGGACACTGAAATGAAACATGTTAACAGACAACCATTAATTGTGGATCCAGGGAGTGTATTACCAAGCCCTCCTCCCTCATTTTCCTCCCCTACTCTCAGAGGCTCTCCTATGTTCCAGGACCCAAACCTAAACCAAACCTGTTGCCATGGAGTCGATTCTGACTCATAGTGACCCTATAGGATAGAGCAGAACTGCCCTGTGGGGTTTCCAAGGAACTGGCTGGTGGATTTGAACTGCTGACCTTTTGGTTAGCAACCCAAGCTCTTAACCACTGTGCTACCAGGGCTCCCTTAGAAAGGGAAGGAGTTAAGATCTGGTGAGTTCTGACTGGGTGTTAGAAACTTCACAGCCATCCCTTCATTTAATTTTTTTAACTTCACAACTATTCTAAAGGGTTATTCCTTATTATAGATGATGAAACTGAGTCACAGAACAACAAATGATCTGTCAGGGTTGTTCAGTGGTTCAGTTGAGAGAGAAGGAGACTGGCACTGTTGGTAATAATGAGGTTTGGGGGCTTTCACGTTGCTCTTACCTCCACAGGACAAGAGGCAGCTGCCCTGAACTCCCAAGGCTAAGCAGCCCCAGCCCTGAAAAATGCGGTTAACTCTCATTTATCCACGTCACTGAGGGGTATAGATCATCCAAATTCCTTCCTGTTTGGCTCTGACATTTATGATGCATTTTATGATTTCTTAGAGGCAGAGTTACCCTCTTGGTTATGTACTTCTCGAAGGCAACTACTAAGGCCAAGTTTTATTCTGTGAGCCCACATGCCCCTGCGTGTGTGGGGAGCTGGTTGGGCTTAAACCAGGGCTTCAAACCCCTGCTGAGAATTTGCCTTTCTAACAAGTTCCCTACTGAGAATTTGCATTTCCACCCCAGATATGCTGAATCAGAATCTACAGTTTAACAAGATCCCCAGGTGATTCTTATGTATACCTTCCTGGGAACTTGTTAGAAATGTAAATGCTTGGCAGGGGTTCGAATCGGACTGAACTGGTTTGAAGCCCTGGCTTAAACAGGCTGTGGAATATCCTCCCGTGGCAATGGAGAGCTGGCAATATCAGCAATAGCGTTTAGCGAGGAGGGAAACCAGGTTCTGAGGAGAGGTCAAAGCTACCCTGGTTGGTCCCAGAACTGGCTGGTGCAGAAGGGCCAGGCAGGGCCTGGGGTGGGAGCAGAGCAGGCTGGGAGTTCCTCAGTCTTCTCCTCACACACCCTCACAGTGGCATCCAGAGAGTCAGGGTGGGCGGCCAGCTGAGAGCACACTTTGGTGCGCTGGGCCCCAAAGTGCTCAGCTTTCCCAGGTGAGCATCATCTTTTGTCCTGGGGAGAGCATGCCATAATCACAGCCATCTTCCCAAGTAACCAGCGTTTCCCCGCCCCGTAATTGGGCCACTGCTGGGGTGGGAGGACATTTTGGAGGCGATTTGAGGAGCACGGGAGAGAGGGCTATTTTTCTAGATTAGCTCTCCGGGGGTGGGGGGGGAGGGGGGTGGAGGCTTCAGCTGCAAAGCCTGCAAATGAGCCAACTCCCACCCCCCTTCACTCCTCCCCAGCCCCCATGCCCGCTCCATCTCTACGCTGATCAGGATGGGGCTCAGCCCCAGCACATGTGCCTTGTCGCTTAAGCTCTGGCCTGCAAGGGGATCAGAGCAGGCAATGACCATCACGATCAGGAAAACCAGAGCTAGGGGATGTTGGCCACACAGGGAGCCTCAGCCCCAAGGCTGAGAAGCTGGGACAGCCCAGATGAATGCAATTGGCTAAAACACCCACGGGGAATTTGTAAATTAATCCCAGACCACCACTCTGCCAGACTTGTGTGTGTTCTGGAAATGCCAACTATAGTAACTTCAAGATCATTCTTGGAAAGAAAGAATAAGGAATGTAAACCTGCTACCAAGTGTGTCTGTGAGCATGTGAAGGAGTGTGTGAGGAAATGTGTGTGTGTGTGAGTGAATATGTGTGCGTGTGTGTATACACCTGTGCCTGTGTGTGGACACCACTGTGCCTGCACTCTGATGCAGACAGAGGCACAGAAAACATGGTGGTTGTATGCACAGGCTTTAGAGTCTGGATCTGTATCCTGGTTTGGGTGCTTACCAGATGGGTGAACTTGGGCAAATACTTAAACCTGCAACAATACCTCTATTTCCTCATCTATAAAATGGGCATACTCATAGTACCTAGTTGACAGGACTGCTATGATTATTAAATGAGTTAATACATAGAGGGTGCTTCAATTAATGCTTGGTACATGGTTCATGCTCAGTAACTATTATTATTATTATTACTAATGTTTATTTACCTGGGTAAATTAGCTGATAGATCTCTCCTTTTCTTGACTCCAAATAGGGCATTAAGAATTGCTGGAGGTGGCCAGAACTAAAGCCAAATCCATCTATATACATGGCATAGATGAATACAGAGCATGACATAAACACAAAGTCCTATATGTGTGTATGTTTTTAAGGAGATTCTCAAATTCGTAAGAATGACCTTCACTGAAATACTTCCCCTAGAGTCCAGGCCATTATACATTCAACCACCTTAGAGCAAAATCCTTCTGATACTCTAAGGAGCCCTAGTGGCAAAGTGATTAAGTACTTGGCTGCTAACCAAAAGGTCAGCAGTTCGAACCCACCAGCTACTCTGTGGGAGAAAGATGTGGCAGTGTGCTTCCATACAGATTACAGCCTCAGAAACCCTTGGGGTAGTTCTACTCTGTCCTATAGGGTTGCTATAAATTGGAATCTACTTGACAGCAATGGACTCTATCAACCAAAAACTTTTCAACTGATCCAACCCAACCTACCTCATGCTCTCTGGTTGATTGCAAAGAGCTTTCTGAATCGATTAGAGGCTGCAGTGCACCCTTGGCTTTTGGATTACTTATGCAACTACCTTCTTCCCTTCCTCCCAATAATTGAATTGCCTGTTGTTACTCATTTATGTAGAGAGATATCTACATAAATGGAATCATTTTAATATCTTGTCCTTATTTGGTCGTAATTGCTCAGTGGGAGGAAAACATGTCCTTTTCCCCTAAGAGATACAAGTCTTGAGTATAGTGGATACAGTGAGCAGAGGTGTTTTGGTGATACAGTTGACGATCATAATAATGAAATATGAAGTAATAATTAAAATGGCAACAATCATAATGACAATGATGAGAATGGTGACAGCCTCTAACATTTACCAAATACATAAGTGTGCTGGGCACTGTGCTAAGTTCCTTTATAGGCATTTTTGTTGCTGTTAGCTTCAGTCAAGATGGCCCCCGACTCATGGCAACCCTATGCACAATGGCACAAAAGGTTGCCCAGTCCTGCACCACCCCATGATAAGTTGCAGATCGGACAATTGTGATCTATAGGATTTTTATTGGCTGATTTTCATAGCAGATCACCAGGTCTTTCTTCCTAGTCTGTCTCAGTCTGGAAGCTCCACTGAAATCTGTCTAGCCTCACAGCAACACACAAGCCTCCACTGATGGATGGGTGATAGCTGCATATGAGGTGCATTGGCCAGGAATTGAACCTGGGTACCTTGCATGAAAGGCAAGAATTCTACCACTGAACTGCAAATATCCCCTGCAGGCTTTTGCTCATCTAATTTTGGCACAAGAACAGAATTGGCTCTTTGCTGCACACTGATGGGCAAACTTTCCTCATTCAGGTGTTTGGAAGAGGGGCCAAGGGTGTGACACTCCTGGCTGCAGATTCAGAGCAAGAGAGCATCCTCCTGGAATCCCGACCTCATTCAAATCCACAGAGAGAACAGTGCTTCTGCCCTTGGCACAGAGCACCCCCAATCTACTTTTCAATTATCCACACACACATGCCCCCTCTGTAATTATCCCAACAAATGTGCTCAAGGAAAATAAACTCTGCAAGACTGGCTTATAAAAATAGCAAAATGCACAGCACAGGACTGTTCTGTATAATTCATGCTGAAAACATGGAAACGTCTTATTCTGATAAATTGTGCTTTTTGTGGTCTCCATGTATTTGTTAACTACACACAGGCACACACTCACAGACACATGCACACACACACACACACATACATACATGCACAGACTGCCCCTCCGTGGCTTGGATTTCAATAAAAAGGATGGGGAGAGCCCATGTCTGAAGAGTGGCTGTGCTCTTGATGAGATTTCAGTCTAGGGCTGGGAAACTGAGTCCACATTTCTCAGTTCAGCTTAGTAAGTGTTTCTCATGTCCCTGCTATATGCTGGCACCATGTGAGCAGAGGGGCCACAGGGAGGAAGAAGGGTCTAATGAAGATGTAGACCCAGGAACAGATAAAAACATGGTAAGGTAGGTGTGATCACAATGTTAGGCCTGAGGACCAGGTGGTCTTCCTGGAGGAGGGGTCTGAGTCTTAAAGGATGAGCATGGTGTCAGGGAGAGAAAGGTAGGAACGGCATTCTAGGCAGAGGGAACAGCAAGAGCAAAGGTGCTGGACACCAGGAAACAGAGGGTGGAGAGGGTTGGGGCAGGCAAGAGCTGAGGCTGGAATTTTAAGTGGTGGCCCTGGCCACCTCACCAAGAAACTTGACTTTACTCTGTAGGCAGTGGGGGGCCACCAAATGGCTACCACTCGATCCTGTTAACCCTTCAGGATCTGCTTACATGCCACGTACTCAAGGAGACCTTCTCTATGTCCCAGCCTGATTAGATTAGAGCCCCCTGCCAAACAGCACAGTTAACCAAGCCTTCCAATTGGTCTCCCTGTCTCTAGTCTTGCCCCCAGCCAGTCATCCCAAGATGAGCTGCAAGAATCATTCATTAGTCATTCAGTCATTCAACAAACACTTATTGAGTGATTCATGTGTACTAAGAACTGTCCTAGGTACTGGAGACATGGCACTGAACAAGAAAGCCTAGTGGGGGAGATGGTGAAAATCACATGAATAACCATACAATTCTCGTTGGAACTATAAGCACCAGGATGGAAAGGGAAGGCATGCTGACGATGTTTGGCAGAGGGCTCACCCAGGGTCACTAGACTCCCTGGGGGAAGCTGGCGGAGGCCTGGCTGACAAAGACTGTTGGTTTACCAGGACTCCCAGGACAGGACAGGCCGGCTGGCTGTTCCACACCAGTGCTCACCCCGTTCAGAGCTGTTCTCCCTCGTTATAACAAGTCTGTGCCCTGGAGGCATAGGAGGGGGTAGCTGACAGTGCAGCCATCTGAGCTTCAACAGGCTGGGCTTCCTGGCTGCTTGGTCCTGATTCATGGGAATGGTCAAGGAGAAGAGCAAAGGATTCTCCACCTGGGGTCTAACTCCCAGCCTAGATATGGGCCAGGCAGCCTCTCATTCCAGGCCCTGGGCAGCCTGAATGCACAGAGGAGAGGAGGCGCAGAGGAGCTGGAGACAGAGGCCTGGAGAGAGGTCTAGAGGAATTACCCCAACTCCACCAAGGCTGCACACCACCACTGAGTTGGTCTTTCTAAAGTGCAGCATTGATCATGCCACTGTCCTACTCGACAACCTTCAGTGGCCCCTCACTGCCTTTGGAATGAAGTTGAAGTCCAAAGCCTAATATTCAAAGCCCCCTTTGGTCTAAACCCAATCTATCTTCCCAACATTCAGCTAATTTTCCCCCACAACACCCCGTTACTCAAGCCAGGTGGGTCTCCCCACTGACTTGAGTCTCATGAAAACACACGATCACTCTCTTAAGGATGGGAGGAGCCTTGGAAATCATGAAACCCAGTATTCGTTTTACAGACAAGGACATCCAGGAACAGGGAAGGTAGTCAATCGTGTTGGGCTGAACCTAAGTTTCATTCATTCATTCCACATGTATTAAATGTCTAGTTCATGCCAGACACTACCTTAGTTCAAGTAAGAATGTAGAACCTGCCTTATGAATTTATTTAACAAATATTTATTAAGCACCTTCTATGCTACAAGGAGCCCCAGTGGTGAAGTGGTTAAGAGCTCAGGCTGCTAATCAAAAGGTTGGCAGTTCGAATCCACCAGCTGCTCCCTGGAAACTCTATGGAGCCGTTCTACTCCGACCTATAGGGTTGCTGTGAGTTAGAATCGACTCGACTGCAGTGGGTTTGGGTTTTTGGTTTGATGTGCCAGGCCAGGAGCCGGGATCCAACAGTAAACAAATCAGTTAAGTCCCTGCACTCTTGGAGAATTGGAGAGCTAAGTAATTAATAAGAAAGAGATGTGTCAGGTAGTGAAGAATGCTACAAAGAAGACTAGCACAGGGGAAGAGGACAGAGAGAGAGTGATGGTGGAGAGTAACTTCTATCTAGGGTAGTAAAAGAAAACTTCTTTCATAAGTGGACATTTGAGCAGAAATGTGAAAACAGTGAGGATTGTCTCAGGGGAGAGTGGTCCAGGGAGAGGAAGCAGAAGGTGCAAAGGCCCTGGGGCAGGAGCATGCCGGCAACTGCCAGAGGCCACTGTGCCTGAGCAGAGTGAATAAGGGAGAGGGGGAGGCGGTGTCATCAGAGAGGGATGGGGAGCATTCCAGGCCAGGGTAAGGACTTTGGCTTTCATAGACGTGAGATGTGAAGCCACTGGGTTCTGAGCTGGGGAGGGACATGAACTGACTTAAGCTAACAGGAGTCAAGTAGACCCAATGCAGTGCAAGCCACAGAGGTACATAGGATGGAGTCAGGAAGGTTCCCCAGGTAGTTTCCAAAGCAGCATGAGCAGGTGTTTGGGCAAGAGAGGGGTGTGTGTGTGTGTCTGTGTGTCTCTCTGTGTGTGTGTGTGTGTGTGTGGTAACGGGAAAAGAAAGGAGAAGAAGATAATAATAGCTAAAAATAATACCCAAGATTTATTGAGGACTCAGTATATACCAGGGACTGGCTAAGTATTTTACAGGTATTGCAATATTTAAACATTCCAAAAGAAAACTCTATTATTCCCCCATTTTACAGATGAAGAAATAGAGGCAAAGGGAGGTTAAGTAACATGCTTGAGACCACACTACTGGTAATGACTAAGCTGGTGTATAAATCCAGGCCATCTGGCTCCAGAGCCTGTGTTTCTAACCACCACATGATGTCAAAGAGTAGACAGTGTTCCAGGTGAAGGAGCAGTGAACGCCTGGAAATGAGAGAGGCAAGGTGAGCGGAGGATCCATCAGGCAGCTAGAGCACAGAGGCTCTGAACCACGTTCCAGAGTGAAGGACGCCCAGGCCAGGGCAGGTCAGATGTGCTGTGTGTGGGAGGAAGGCTGTCCATCTCAGCCCTGGGGAGCCCAGAGTCTGAGGGTGGGGCAACTCCAGGCCCTGCAGGCCTCATGTTGCACCTACCTCCCGATTGCTGGGGTAATTCCTAACAGTAGACGTAGATCCTGGCTCCCAGACCAGCAGAATTAGCATGGCCAGGCAGAACCTCAGGCCCCACCCAGACCTCCAGAATCAGAATCCACATTTTAGCAAGATTACCAGGGCATTCCTAGTCAATCCATTAAAATTTGCAAAGTTCTGTTCCCCATCTCAGGCCAAACATCGTTTCTTCAAAGAAGCCTAATTAGACTCCTCCCAGCCCACAGACAAGCTCACAATCCATGATTTTATTCTCTCAAAGCAGCTCCGAATCCTCCTTCATAGTTTTTATGACATCGTCACTCAATCATTCTCAGACTTCGCTGCATATGGGGAGATGTAAACATTGCTGAGCGTCAACTTCGCCCTCACCAATTAAATTAAAACCTCTGGGGGTTGAGAACCAGGTATTGGTATTTTTTTACAACCCGCTTCCCTGGTATTTCCAATGTGCAATCAAATTTTTTAACTCTTGTAACTAAATGCTTCATATCTGCCTTCCCTAAGTTCAGTGAGAGCAGGAGACTACGTTTGCCTCAATTACTGCTGTTCTCAACCTTTAGAACCAAATCTGGCACAAAGTAGGTGCTAAAAGTCTAAATGGGCGGGAGGAGTGGGGAGGAAGTAAGGGTAACCCTCTCTCACAAACATATTTCAGAAGAGACCAGCTTGTTGTTAGTTGCCATTGAGTTGGCTCACACTCATGGTGACCTTATGTATTAACAAAATGATATATTGCCCAGTCCTGCACCATCTTCATGATCCTTGGTTTGTCTGAGTCCCCTGTTGAGGCTATTGTATCAATCCTTCTCACTAAAGGTTACCCTCGTTTTTTGCTGACCAAACACAGGAAGAACAGTAGCTGCCGCCCTTTCAGGGTTACAAAGAAGACCAGAGTCAGAGTGGGGCTGCTGGCCAACCTCACTCATCAAACCTGACACATTCTCCTCCTCAATGACCACCCAACTTCCACCTGGCAGGGTGTCGCTCTCCATCTCACTGGACGGTGTGCCCTACCAATCAAGAAGTCTCAGTGTGGGGAGGAGGGGTACAAGGCTGGTGCCTCCAGTCTATTCAGGACCATCTTCCATGCCCCCTCCTGCTGCCCAGTCCTGCTGGAGCTGCCTCTACATATAGTGGGCTGAATAGTTCCTCAGTATAACACAATATGGAGTCCCTGGGTGGTGCAAATGGTTAACACGCTTGGCTGCTAACCAAAAAGTTCGAGTCCACCCACGTTTACAGTTTAGCTCTACTTGGACACACACGGGTTCGCCATGAGCTGGAGTCGACTTGACGGCAACTGGTTAAAATACAATCTGGAGAATCCCCAGCCCGAACCCTCTGCCCAGCTCCTTGGGGCTGGGGAGCCTAGCTTCACATCAAGTACTTAGGTTTTCATCACAGAAATAAATCAAGGCCTTGTTTTACTCCAGAGTACGCATTACTTTTCCTCTCCTGCTAAAGCAAACTTCTCTTCCATTCTTTCTGGAGAGGTTCATTTAATAGCGTGTGAAATGAAATGTCAACAAGAATTAGAACGAACGGCAACCTCATCCCCAGCAGATGACAGGCAGCCAGGGGCAGGCCTGCTCCAACAGTTCCAAGCCACAGGGAGCTGGCCAGGGGGACCCCTGCAGTCCTCGCTCCAGGAAGGAGTACCTCTAGGCACCTTGTGCCCCTGCCTGCAACTGGAATACAGCCTTCGGATGTGTGGCAGAAGAACAGAAATTGCCTTTGACATAGGAAACAGCTTCCCTTTGACACACAATTAGCAAGGACAAGTGTTCCCTGGGGTGGGACACAAGAGGCCTCACAGTCAGCACATCAGGGGCCACGTGGATGGGGGGCCGGCTACACACAGGCCTTGACCTCCTGCCAGTAACGATCAGGTCACCTTGGATCAGCTGCTGCTTTTCACAGGTCCCTGCATTTGTCACTTCATTCTGCCCTGGGGACTTGGAAGTATGGGAGAAAAATTCCTCTGGCCTCTGCCCACCTGGACCACAGGGGACACAAGCCACATCCTCATAATTTTATCATGGAAACAGTGAGTGCTTATTGGGTGCTTACGCTGAGCCAGGCCCTGTGCTAAGCATTGTATGTGCATTATTTCTTTCAATCTGCTCATTCATTCCTTTACTCAAACCAGTATTTATTGGGTGTCTTACTATGTAGCAGGCACAGTAGTGGGCCCTGTAGTGAATAACAGATAAAAATTTCTGTCCTTGGGGAGCTTACTTTTTTTTTTTTTTTAATAATTTTCATTGAGCTTTAAGTGAACATTTATAAATCGAGTCAGTCTGTCACATATAAGCTTATATACACCTTACTCCATACTCCCACTTACTCTCCCCCTAATGAGTCAGCCCTTCCAGTCTATCTTTCGTGACAATTTTGCCAGTTTCTAACCCTCTTTACCCTCCTATCTCCCCTCCAGACAGGAGATGCCAACACAGTCTCAAGTGTCCACTTGATACAAGTAGCTCACTCTTCATCAGCATCTCTCTCCAACCCATTGTCCAGTCCCTTCCATGTCTGATGAGTTGTCTTTGGGAATGGTTCCTGTCCTGGGCCAACAGAAGGTTTGGGGACCATGACCGCGGGGATTCCTCTAGTCTCAGTCAGACCATTAAGTCTGGTCTTTTTATGAGAATTTGGGGTCTGCATCCCACTGTTTTCCTGCTCCCTCAGGGGTTCTCTGTTGTACTCCATCAGGGCAGTCATCGGTTGTGGCCAGGCACCATCTAGTTCTTCCGGTCTCAGGATGATGTAAGACTCTGGTTCATGTGGCCCTTTCTGTCTCTTGGGCTCTTAGTTATCGTGTGACCTTGGTGTTCTTCATTCTTCTTTGATCCAGGTGGGTTGAGACCAATTGATGCATCTTAGATGGCTGCTTGTTAGCATTTAAGACCCCAGATGCCACATTTCAAAGTGGGATGCAGAATGTTTTCATAATAGTATTATTTTGCCGATTGACTTAGAAGTCCCCTTAAGCCATAGTCCCCAAACCCCTGTCCTTGCTCCGCTGACCTTTGAAGCATTCAGTTTATCCCGGAAACTTCTTTGCTTTTGGTCCAGTCCAGTTGAGCTGACCTTCCGTGTATTGAGTATTGTCCTTCCCTTCACCTAAAGTAGTTCTTATCTACTAACTAATCAGTAAATAACCCTCTCCCACCCTCCCTCCCTCCCCTCCTCGTAACCACAAAATATGTGTTCTTCTTAGTTTAAACTATTTCTCAAGAATCTTATAATAGTGGTCTTATACAATATTTGTCCTTTTGCCTCTGACTAATTTCACTCAGCATAATGCCTTCCAGGTTCCTCCATGTTATGAAATGTTTCACAGATTCGTCACTGTTCTTTATCTATGCGTAGTATTCCATTGTGTGAATATACCACAATTTATTTAACCATTTATCCATTGATGGACACCTTGGTTGCTTCCAGCTTTTTGCTATTGTAAACAGAGCTGCAATAAACATGGGTGTGCATATATCTGTTCGTGGGAAGGCTCTTATTTCTCTAGGGTATATTCCAAGGATTGGGATTTCTGGGTTGTATGGTAGTTCTGTTTCTAACTTTTTAAGATAACGCCAGATAGATTTCCAAAGTGGTTGTACCATTTTACATTCCCACCAGCAGTGTATAAGAGTTCCAATCTCTCCACAGCCTCTCCAACATCTATTATTTTGTGTTTTTTGGATTAATGCCAGACTTGTTGGAGTGAGATGGAATCTCATTGTAGTTTTAATTTGCATTTCTGTAATAGCTAATGATCGAGAGCATTTTCTCATGTATCTGTTAGCTGCCTGAATATCTTCTTTAGTGAAGTGTGTGTTCATATCCTTTGCCCACTTCTTGATTGGGTTGTTTGTCTTGTTGTGGTTGAGTTTTAACAGAACCATATAGATTTTAGAGATCAGGCGCTGGTCAGACATGTCATAACTGAAAATTCTTTCCCAATCTGTAGGTGGTCTTTTTACTCTTTTGGTGAAGTCTTTAGATAAGCATAGGTGTTTGATTTTTAGGAGCTCCCAGTTATCTGGTTTCTCTTCATCATTTTTGGTAATATTTTGTATTCTGTTTATGCCTTGAATTAGGGCTCCTAACATTGTCCCTATTTTTTCTTCCATGATCTTTATGGTTTTAGTCTTTATGCTTAGGTCTTTGATCCACTTGGAGTTAGTTTTTGTGCATGGTGTGAGGTATGGGTCCTGTTTCATTTTTTTGCAAATGGATATCCAGTTATGCCAACACCGTTTGTTAAAAAGACTATCTTTTCCCCAATTAACTGACTCTGGGCCTTTGTCAAATATCAGCTGTTCATATGTGGATGGATTTATATCTGGGTTCTCTGGAGCTTACATTTTGTGTGGAGTTGGGGGAAGGAAGAGAGACCATAAACAAAATAAGTAAGAAAACCATCTAGATAGAGGGTCCCAGACAGAGAGGGAGAAAAAGGTAGAATAAAATTCAAATTCACAAAAAAAGACCAGACATACTGGTCTGACAGAGATTGAAGGAACCACTGAGACTATGGTCCACGGACACCCTGCTAACTCAGAACTGAAGCCACTCCTAAAGTCCACCTTTTCAGCCAAAAATTAGACAGGCCTACAAAACAAACAGTAACACACATGAGGAATGTGCTTCTTAGTTCAATCAAGTATAGGAGACCAATGGTCAATACCTGCCCAAAAGCAAAGATGAGAAGGCAGGAAGGGACAGGAAACCTGGATGAATGGGCACGGGGAACCCGGGGTGTAAAAGGAAAGGGGGAAAGTGCTGACACATTGTGGGGATTGCAACCAATGTCACAAAACAATTTGTGTATACATTTTTAAATGAGAAACTTAATTCGCACTGCAAACTTCCACATAAAACACAATAAAATTAAAAAAAAAAAAAAGAAAACCATCTAGCAGTGAATCAAATGGTGCGGTGGGTGGCAGAAGCTGTGGGGTGCCACGCCCCATCCCTACACCCACCTCATTTCAGCAGAGCTGTGGTGGGCCAGGCCGTGTGATACAGAGTCCACACTGAGCAGGGGACCTCCAGTCGCTCTGCTTTGCTGCCCCAGGCCTTTCTCCAAAGCTCAGGAAACTGCTCAGTACGCACAGAGGCATGACCAATGGGAAACAGGTGTCAAAAAATAAATGCTCCAGCCTCTGTGTCCACTGGAATCTCTGGTGCAAATGATTAGTGCACTTGGCTTCTAAGTGAAAGGTTGGAGGTTCAAGTCCACCCAGAGGCTCCTCAGAAGAAAGACCTGGAGATCTAATTCCAAAAAATCAGCCACTGAAAGCCCTGTGGAGCTCAATTCCACTATGACACACCATGAAGTCAGGATCACCATGAGTTTGTTCGTCCTGAGTTGGAATCAACTCGACAACAACCGGTTTCCATGTTCTTTGGGGCACAAATGTTCTACACAGTTCCTCAGAGGGTCCCTGTGTGTCCGAGCCCTTAACGATACCTGATACCCATAGCTAACACACCATAACTGGCTTTCCTCCCCTGCCTGTCTCACTTCACTCTCTCCCTCTTCTCCTGGGCCTGGAATCACCTCTCCAACATGCTGCCGGCACCCAAGTCTTTGGTCTCAAGCTCTGTTTTCAGGGGAACCCAAACTAAGACAGAGGGTGATGCATGCTATGCAGAAAATGAAGCAGAAAACAGAGTTAGAGAGTGCTGGGTAGAGCTTCAACTTTAAGTAGGGAAAGAGCTACAACATTTTCATTTTATAGATGAGGAAACAGAAGTCCTGGCCCCGTTTAAATGACTTGCTCAAGGTTGCTCAGCTAGGAAGTAGTAGAACTGGGACTTCCCTGCCTTCTTTCTGACCCAAAAGTTGATGTTCTTAGGCATGGCACTCCTCGGCCTCTCACCTGGGTGAAGAAACAAAGCTAAAAACCATGCAGAAGCCTAGGGCAAACTGAGTCTGCCATGCCAGAGAAGAAAGGGGGAGGGACCCAGGAAGGAAGACTCCTGGAGGAGGAGAGCTTTGAGCAGGGAAGGGCACAGACTGTGGGGAAGAAAGGGGACACAGAATGAGAGAGCTGGGGGTGGAAATGAGAAATGAGTGTTCGGTATGGGGGGGGTGGCAAGGGTGTGCTTCAGGCTGGGTGGAGGGGAGGCCACTGTGTCAGAGGAAGGGGCGGTGAGAAAAGCTACCCCACAAAGTGAGATCAGAGGCAGCCGGAGTACCCTGACTGAATCCTGCCTCACAGGACCAGGTTGCAAACAGGGCAGAGGTTCCCAGGCCCCCACCTGTTCTACTCAGCTCTTTCTTCACAGACAGCAACATGCCCAGCCTCACCTAACCCCCAGGTACAGCCCAACACCTCACCAGGTACAAAGAACTCTGTGTCATCCTTCCCCACCCATCGGACTGGAGGTGGTTAATGCTGAGGAAACTTCAGCGCTGGCTCATGGACTCCCCTTATTTTACAGGGGAGGGGGCTAAGGCCCAACGTCACACAGTAAGACAGGAAGGAAGAGCTGACGCTCAAACCCAGCCCTCAATGTTGACTCAGGGGCTATGATGGCCCTTCTCCTGTTCCTCCTGGGAGAGGGATTATATTCACTGGGTATGTTGCCTGTTGCCTGCTCATGAGAGGAGGGGGCCCTCCAGATGCCTTCCCTGAACTCATGGTTTACAAAGCGCTTTCTGTCCTACGAAGTGGGCAGGGCAGGTGTTACTCACCCCATTTTGCAGGAGAAGAAACTGAGGCTCAGGGAGTTTGCACAGCCCAGGAGCGGCATGGTCGGGAGCCAAATCCAGAAACCTTGATTCCAAGTTTCATGTTCTTTCCAATTACTCCAGCTAAAGCCAACCAGGGCCTCACAGTGATTACCTTTCATTAGCTGCAGAAAAGCCGCTGCTTTGGCGAGTTTCATAAAGGACTAAATCTGTCAGGAAAACATAAAGGCAGGGCCCCCATCCATCTTCCTGACAACTATTTATTAGACTCATTATTATGTAAATACAGAAGAGGAGGAGAAAAATTCATTAAAAACCCAATCTAAGGGGCTGCCTCTGCAGGCAGGGGGTAGATCGCAGGTGAGGTGGAGGGAGGCCTAGGTCTCTCTGGCCCTAGTGGAGGCCCACCTGGGAGACCCGGCCACAGGCCTCTGGGCCAAGTCTGGGCTGGGGGAGTGGGAGGAGTGGGACGAAGGCCACAAAATCCCTGCTCAGAGCCTGTGATTGCAGCACATTGCCTGTACTGTCAGCTTACAGACCTGCCATTGTCATTTCACTCCTAATGAATGAGAGGTTATGACACAATCAAAAAGCCAAATAGGGCCCTTGATTGCAGCAGTGGGAGAGCAGCTTACTAGGGCCCTGAGGAGGCCCTTCCCGAGAGGCTGAGACTCCTATCTGTTCACACGACAGACGCTGCGCAGGATGGAGCCCAGCTAGCCTGCCCAGGCACAGGGTGAGGCCCAGCCCATCCCCTTCGGTACCCTGCCTGGCCCCTGTGTCTCCCAGCAGCCTCTGTGAGGGCACGTGGGCTGCATGTAATGGATCTGTTCATATGTGGCCTCCCCACTCCTCAGCTGCCACAAAGTGTGCCTCATTGGTCATTGGGTGTCCCCCGTGGTACCTGGCACATATAAGGAACTCAGTAAATGTTCCTTCCTGAACAGTCACCAGAGGTTATTACACTCCAAGGGGAGGGAAGGAAAACAAATATGGGCATTTCAACCATTACCTTTACGGGAGGCCCAGGGTGAGCCACGCAGTTACAGAGAGCTCATGCTCCAGTGCCACCTTGGTCCTGTGCTGCCAGCTTTCTGTGTCTGCTGCTGCCACCCGACCAGAGCTCTGTGACTGCAGGGCTGCTGCTCATATCCCCAAGTCCAAGCACTGTGCCTGGCACATAGCAGGTCCTCAAGAGGTATTTGTGGAAGGGAGGGAGGAAAGAAGGGAAGAAAGAAGGATGGAAAGGAGGGAAGAAAGGAAAGAGGGAGGAAGGGAGGGAGGGAGAAAAAGAGGGAGGGAGGGAGAGAAGGAGGGAGGGAGGAAGGAAGAAAGGAAGGAAGGGAGGGAGGAAGAGAAGGAGGGAGGGAGGAAGGAAGAAAGGAAGGAAGGGAGGGAGGAAGAGAAGGAGGGAGGGAAGCAGGGAGAAAGAGAAGGAGGGAGTGAGGGAGGAAGGGAGGGAGGAAAAAGGAAAGGAGGGAGGAAGGGAGGATGTCAGGCAGGGGCAGGGAGCTAAGTCCCGAGCCACCGTCAAACACTGAGTACAAGGCAGCATGACAGGACACAGCCAGCAGCATGCTGTAGGGCCACTGCTGGCCTCTCTGTGCAAACCAGAACAAAGTACCCACCACCAGGGCAGATGGTTTGGTGGGCAGAGAGCAGGATGGATTCCAGCCCCTGCTTGCTTACCCCTATCTCGGTGCTCCTGTGCAAGGAACAACTGGAGCAACCATATATGGCCGCCTCGTGTGGTTCAGGGGGCACAAGAGAGGTTTCTACAGGAATTCATGGAAGACAGATTCACACTGGATTTTTAGGATGCATAGTTCAGCCTTTAATGTCAAGGCGTAGCCCATGACCCTTCTACGGTTATCTCCCACTAATGGAGTGCTGCTGGTTCTAGAAAATGTATTAAGAGATGACCTACTCCCTTCAATCGTCAATCATCCTGTGAAGCAGTCCCTATGATTGCGGTCATTCCACAGATGAGGTAACTGAGGCTCAGAGAAGGTTAACGCCAAGGTCACAGCTGGGAAATTATAAAGTTGGAATTAGAGCCCAGGTGGAAAGAGGAACTTGACCAGCTGCTCTAGGGCAGCCATGTGTATAAAAATGGAAATGATTAATTGAGGCTTTAGCCAGGTCTCAACCTGTGTCTTCCTCACACTCTCAGAACCCTGAGGTTCCAAGGATCTTGCCTCAGCTTCTGCTCAAGAGTCACCTGGCAGCTGGTTGTTCTGCCAGGAGAGAAGCTTGGATGAGGTCCTGGGGCATGACCAGTGGTGGGGAATTAGAACAATGTTTGCTAAGAAATCGCCTTCCTTCCTGATACATGCTACAACCTGGACAAACCTCAAAAACATTATGCTGAATGAAATAAGTCAGTCACAAGGGGACAAATATTGTATGATCCCACTTACATGAAATATCTAGATAAGCAAGTGTATAGGGACCAAAGCTGAGTAGTGGTTGGTTACCAGCGGGTGGGTGGGTGGGAGGGAGGGCAAAAGGAAGACTCACTGCTTAGGGGGTACTGAGCTTCTGTTAAAGGTGATAAGAAAGTTTAGAAACAGATGTTAATGGTTGAATAACAGGATAAACATAACTAATGTCCCTGAATTATACATGTGAAAAACGTTGAAAAGGCAAACAATTTGTTACATATAAATTTACCACAACACAAAAACAAAAATGGGGCCAGGCTTGAAGAAAAAAAAGGAAACGTCTTTCTGTGATGACAGATGCTGGCACCAATAAGGGCATTCCAAGGACCTTGGTGCTCTGGCCCTGTGGCCTCTCTCCTTCTTGTGCAGAGTGGTATGAGGAGATGGGCTTTAGCATTGGAGGGATTGGGCTCTACCACTTCACTTACTAGCCCTGTGGCCTGGGACAAGCTTTGGTTTTCTCATCTAAAAAAGGGGGTAATACTATTCACTTGGTATTGTAAGGATTAAACGTGCTAGTGCGTGTAAAGTACCCTGCCCAGTGTTTGGCATATAGTAGATAATCACATCAGGATTGGAGAAAGACTCATTAACAACCTGTGTTATGCAGATGACACAAACTTGCTCACTGAAAGTGAAGACAACTTGAAGGACTTATTGATGAAGATCAATGACCTCAGCCTTCAGTATGGATTATACCTCAACATAAAGAAAACACAAATCTTCACAACTGGGCCAATAAGCAACATCATGATAAATGGAAAAAAGACTGACGTTGTCAAGAATTTCATTTTACTTAGATCCACAATCAACACCCATGGAAGTAGCAGTCAAGAAATCAAGCAACATATTGCATTGGACAAATCTGCTGCAAAAGACCTCTTTAGAGTGTTGAAAAGCAAAGACGATACTTTAAGGAGTAAAGAGGTACCTGACTCAAGCTACGGTGTTTTCAATTGCCTCATATGCATGCAAAAGCTGGACAATGAATAAGGAAGACCAAAGAAGAACTGACAACTTTGAGTTATGAAGCTGGCGAAGAATACTGAATATACCATGGACTGCCACAAGAACAAACAAATCTGTCTTGGAAGAAGTATAGCCAGAATGCTCCATAGAAGCAAGGATGGCAAGATTTTGTCTCAGATACTTTGGACATATTATCAGGAGGGACCAGTCACTGGAGAAGGACATCATGCTTGGTAAATTAAAGGGTCAGCAAAAAAAGAGAAAGACTCTCAGCAAGATGGACTGACACAGAGGCTGCAACAATGGGCTCTAGCATAACAATGATCATAAGGATAGGGCAGGACCAGGCAGTGTTTTGTTCTGTTGTACACAGGGTCACTGTCTTAGTCATCTAGTGCTGCTATAACAGAAATACCACAAGTGGATGGCTTTAACAAAGAGAAATTTATATTCTCACAGTCTAGTATGCTACAAGTCCAAATTTAGGGCGTCAGCTTCAGGGGAAGGCTTTCTCTGCCAGCCCTGGAGGAAGGTCCGTGTCCTCAATCTTCCCCTGGCCAAGGAGCTTCTCAGGCACAGGGACCCCATGTCCATAGGACGTGCTCTGCTCCTGGTGATGTTTTCTTGGTGGTATGAGGGCCCCAAATCTCTACTTCCTTCCCTTTCCTTTTATCTCTTGAGAGATAAAAGCTGGTGCAGGCCACACCCCAGGGAAACTCCCTTTACCTTGGATCAGGGGTGTGGCCTGAGCAAGGGTGTTACATCCCACCCTAATCCTTTTTAATCACAGGCAGAGGTTATGATTTATAACACATAGGGAAATCACAAAATGGAGTAAAACCACACATGGCCTAAGTTAATACACACATTTTTGGGGGGACATAATTCAATCCATGACAGTTGCTAAGAGTCAGAACCAACCCAAAGGCACCTAAGAACAACAACAACAATCAGTTTTCAGCCATGAGATCATGTGTTCCTGAGGCAATATGTCAGGACAACAGAGTTCTCAGAAGAGCTAATGGGAGAAGGGAATTTGTGTGGGGCTTTCCTTCATCTGTCTGGGGCTTCCTAGGAGGGTGCTGAGGTTTTGAGGAACTCCAGGTATTCTCCTAAGGACTAATGAATGCCATATAATGGTAGACCAGCTTCTAAGAATTGCAGAGGGACTGTGAAATCCTGGGCTGAGATATCTTTATTTTGTTAGTTTTTTCTGCTTGTTTGTATTACTTTGTTTTGCTTTGTAACCCTTGTCTTGGATACAATGACACTTCTTCAATGGAGATCATGTGTGTTAGGAGACTAGGGTAAGCAGGTGGAGAGAAGTGAGGAAGGCCATAAGGCAATGGCTCGGCTTCCAAGGAACCCTGTTCAGTCACCACTCATCCCTTCTGTAAACATCTCATGAGCTTCTTAGGCGCCCTGCATACAAAGATGACCAAGGCAAGCCCTTGCTGCCCGCTCTGGGGAACCACTCCACCATGCCCACTGGAAAAACGGGTTTTGACTGTGCCCTGCCATGTGTATGGCCTGTGCTGCTCGCCTGCTCTGCCTCTATAGAAAGATCTATTTTGAGGCACCAGGCTGGTACTGGGCATGGGGCTCCCCTGCCAGAGATGAGAGCCATTCCCATCTGTAAATGGCTCCAGCTCCTGGAAAAGCACCCACAGATGAGTGCTTAGAGTCAAATAGATAACTCCCCACAGCGTGTGATTCACCTGGGCAGAGTGCCAGGCTCCCAAGGCCCAGGGAAGCAGCAGGCCTGGAAGGGGCCAGGGAGGTAATGGGGACTCTGGCCACACTTAAGGGCAGGATTTATTTCTTCTCCTCCCCACAGCCTGTAGGGCTACTCTGCCTTGTTCTACTGTTTTATCCCCAGGGTTGGAGAGAGTTTCTATCTCAGGTACAAAGGGCCCTTCCCCAGAGAGACTTAAGCCCTCAGACCTACTAGCTGAAAGTCTGTGACCAGGGTCCTTTTGCTTCCTCAGCAAGCAGACCTGCTCTCCTCTGGGGACTGGCCAAGGGCTGGGCAAGGTCCCCTTATCATAGCTGTGAGCAGTGGTCTATGCACCAAGGAAGAATGAGGGACAAAGGAAGGGTAGAGAAAGGGAGGAAAAGGGAAGGGGGAATAGATGAGGGAGGAATAATTGAGAGAAGGGAAAGGGGTCCTGAGAGATGAGAGGAGGAGGAGGAAGAATGCAGAGAAGAAAGTGCGAACAGACATGGAGAAGAATAAAAGACAGTAGATCAAAAAAAACAAATTAGTTGCCATTGAGTCAACTGACTCATGACAACCCCATGTGTGTCAGAGTAGAACTGTGCTCCATAGGGCTTTAAGTGGCTGATTTTTCAGAAGTAGATTGCCAGGCCCTTCTTCCAAGGAGCCTCTGGGTGGACTCAAAACTCCAACCTTTTAGTTAGTACCCGAGCGTGTTAATCATTTGTACCTTCCAGGGGCTCCTAAGAAGGGTTTGATATAGGGTTGCTATGAGTTGAAATTGACTAGGCGGCAATGAGTTTGGTTTGGATTTGGTGCCATATCCCAGTGCGGGAAAAACAATACAGCAAACATTTGTGGGTCTCATTCTGGGTGTCAGCACTGTGGGAGATGTACAGGCATAACAAGTGGCCTTCATTCCTAAGGGGCTCGCAATCCGGCTGAGGAGTCGGAGTATGTTCAAGGTTTAACAGGAAATGAAATAAAGATACTTTTGTCTGGGAGTAGAAAATCTGGTCACAGTTCTGACTCTGTCACTCACCAATTGGGTAAACCTGGGCCTGTGCATCGGTTTCCCTTATGTAAAATGGAGATAGTCTGACATGTCCGGCCTACTGTGCATGGCCATTGGGGCACTCAGATGAGACACCATGGGTAAAAACGTTCTGAAAATTCTAAAACTCTACCGAAATGCAGGGGTGGCTACTGTCCAGGAAACAGAGCACTCAGGGGCTGGACACTGGGGCACTGAGAATACCCCGAAGGAGGCCCCAGAGAAGAAGAGAGCCGGACAAAGGCAAGTCCTAGAGGCAGGGGCCCTAGGTAGAACTTGGAATGATAAATAGGCAGATTTAGAAAAGATAAGGGAGAGAAAAAGGAGAGGGGAGGGAAGGTGAGAAGAAACTAAAAGGAAGGCAGGGAAGTAGCAATATGCTTGTTTTCTTTGTGGAACAATGACAAAAGAATTTTCATTTTATTCCTTTGCTTTCTCTCTCCTCGCTCTTCCCCTATCCCTGGCATTCTCAGGTGATTCTTCCTGTAGAACAGGCTCCTCTCTTCCTATTCTCATTTAACTAATTTTTACTAATATTTCAGGTCTTATTTAGATGTGGAGCCCTGGTGACACAGTGGTTAAGTGCTTGGCTGCCAACTAAAAGGTCGGTAGTTCGAATCCACCAGCCACTCCTTGCAAACCCTATGGGGAAGCTCTACTCTGTCCTATAGGATCGCTATGAGTCAGAATTAACTCAATGGCAACAGGTTTGGTACAGGTTTATTTAGATGTCATTCTGTCTAGGAAGCCTTTTCCGGTTCCCAAGGATAAGCGCTCCATATACCTTATGTCAGGGTTTTTCAAATATTTTTACTGTGACCCACAGTAAGCAATATATTTTACATCCTACACACACACACACACACACACAGATAGATAAAACGGAAACAAAAGTTTGAAGAAACAATATTTTCCCTTATGAATGTGACATATTCTGTGATTTTTTTTTTATTCCGCTCTATTTTTTTTTTTCAAAAGCTGGTCGTGACCTACTAAATCAATTTCATGACCCACTAATGGGTTGGTAACCTGCTATTTGAAAACACGGCCTCTGCTTAGCCTTGTCACAGCACTTGATCCGCTCACTGGATCACCGTGTAGACGTCTGCATCCCCCACCTGACCGCGAGCTCCCCGCCAACAGGCACCTCTGCTCTCCAGCACTGTGCCTGGTACCCAGCAGCGGCTTTCCAAATGTTGCATGGATTAATTATTGAATGGCGGGGGTGGGGTGGGGGGTGGTGAATGGCTGGCTGGAACAGAGAAATGCTAAATAAGAGTAGGACAGAATGAGGAGGAAGGGCCTTGAAAAGTAGGTGGATAAAGGTGTATCTTCAGAGTCCATGGGTGTTGCGAACAGTCAGTGAGCTTGGTTGTTAACCAAAAGATTGGAGGCTCGAGTCCACACAGAGGTAACTTAGAAATGCCTAGTGATCTACTTCTGAAAAACCAGCCATTGAAAACCCTACGGAGCAGAGCTCTACTATGCTACTATGATACACATGGGGTCACCAGGAGTCAGAATTGACTTGACAGCAACCAGCTGGTGAGGGCAGCAGGGCAGAAATCCCAGGGCAGGAGAGGAGGAGGCTCTGGCCTGGGGCACTAGCTGCAGGGGCTTAGAGAAAGGGCTCTTCCTTGAGGTTCTTCAAAGGGAAAGGTGACAAGGCTTTATGGCAGAGATCTCTAAGGGTGGCAGAGAGTGTCAAAGAGAGCTCCACGTTTCTGGCCTGGAGGCAGGAAGCCCTGTGATAGCTGCTCTGGCTCTGCCTAGTCACTCCAGCTTAGTAAAGACCCACAGTAAAACCAGTGAGCACCTTCTATGTGCAGGCACTATGCCAGATCCTTGGCATACATGCAATACTTACAACCACAGGTCTAAGTAATAAGCCCAAGGTCCCATGGCTAGGGAGCAGCCCAGACAGGATTCAAGTCAGGTCAGCCTGAGTCCATGATCCATATGGGTTCCTGTGCACCACCCTGCCCATAGCTGAGCTTCCACCTCCCATTCATCAGCTTCCATGGATGACACAGTCACTAAGCCCCCAATCTCTTTACAGTGGGGAACAGCTTATAATTAGGAAGAGGAATAGATGCCTGTATGGGGGTGGATGGAATTGGGGGTAAAGATGGCAACTGTGTTGACCACCTTAAGCCTAGGAATATCCAAGGGATGAGGTGCAGGGCACCCATTCATTCACTCATTCATTCATTCATTCACTCGTTCATCCATTCAACAAGCATTTACTGAGCACTGTCTAAGTTCCAGGCACCAGCCAAGCTGCTAGAGATATAATGAAGAACACAACAATATCCGTTCCCTGCCCTTGTGCTGTTTACACTCTAGAGGGCTAGGGAAGAGGGACAAAGGCAATAGCCAAATACATAAAATAATGCTTGGTGATATAAGTGCTGTGAGGAAAAATTAAGCAGAGTTGGGGTTATGCTATTGTAGCTAAAGGAGTCAGGGAATGTCTCTGGAGGAGGCGACATTGGAAAGACCCTGGAAAAAGTTCCAAAGGAACCCAAGGTTACAGGGTAAGAGGACAAAGAAGTAACAGAAAAGAGAGTCAAAGAGAAACTGTTAAAGGGCCAAGTCCCTCCAGAAAGACAGCAGGTGATTTGATGGGAAGGAGAGAATGTTTCGGTCCTGAGAACAGCTTGTGTAAATGCCAGGAGGCGAGAACGTCCTCCGGGCATCGTTGACAAAGGCGGAAGAGCAGGCTGCAATCAGCCAAGGGACACCTGTGACCAGGCCCACGTCTCGGGCCTTCGAAATAGGGAATCTTCTGTAATGTGGTTGGTCCATTGACAAACATGGATATGCCCTCTGGAAGTCGGCATCAGGGGGTCAGGGGTCACAGTGAGGAGAAAGCTGCTCTAAGCCTAAAAAACCAAAGCAAATTCATTGCCGTCAAGTTGATTCTGACTCATAGTGGCCCTATAGGACAGAGTAGAACTGCCCGATAGGGTTTCCAAGGAGCAGCTGGAGGATTTGAACTGCCAACCTTTTGGTTAGCAGCCATAGCTCTTGACTAATACACCACCAGGGCTCTTAGCTTAGACTGGGGAAAATGTGACCCCCCTGAAGCCTTTGAGGGGGCGGCTGCTTGCTGTGTCTGGGAGTGTGCTTTCAGTAGGTCTTCACCCCACTCTCCACCCTACCCTTGCAGATGCCTCCTCCACAAACACAAGGTACACTCTCCCTCTGCCTCACACTTCCTCAGGTGGGGACTAAGAAGGGAGAAGGAAGCCCTGAGTCTGGCTGAGGGGAATGCTGGGGCCTGGGCAGCCACAGCGGGTGATTCGCCTTGCTACAGCAGCCCGGGTATAGCACTATGGCTCACGAGTCACCATGTGACATCAGAGCCTGCAGTTTGTGGCATGCCGATAATGACGAGAAGTTTCTAGGGCTCAGCGGCCATTTCCCTGTCTCCCTTCTCCCCTCATAGCCAAGGTGGCTGGAAAGGGAGGGACCATCACTCTTGGCTTCTCCCATTCCCCATCCAGAGCGAGGAGGAAGCTCATGCCTTCCCAGAGGGAGATGCTGAAGGCTGGAGAGAAACCTGCCCAAGGCCATGCTTAATGTTAAATACAACAGAAGCTGGAAACTTCTACACTTGCCTCCTCTTGGCACAGGAGTTTAGTATCCCCCAAAGACCCCTACCAGGCTTGAAAAGCTGGTGAGGTGGAGTGGAGGAGGGGGCTTTCTGGTTCATCTCCTCAACTCTTCCTCCTGCTGAAGGAGACTCCCTCCCCAAGCCATTTCCCAATCAGATGAAAAAGAAAATAATACCAAGAGCAACATTTTATCGAGCACTTACTATATGTCAGGCACTGTTCTAAATGATTTATACAAACAATCCCATTAACTCCTCATAAAACCGGATGAAGTATATACATCATACCCAGTGTACAGATGAAGGAACCGAGGCACAGAGAGGTTAAGTAACTTTCTCGATGCCACAAAGCTAGTGTAACTGGATGTCAGTCTCCTTTAATCTTGGTTTTAGATGAGGCTCTGCATCAATGGCTACCACCTTCTCTAGTGAAGGTCACCATGCCAGATCCAAGCTGTCCACCCCCCTCCCCCAGCCCATTAGTGAGGTTGGAGAGAACAGGATAAGGGATATTGGATGTTGGAAGAGGATCTCTGAAGAGCTACTGGTGTGCTGTGAGTGCTTCCCCTTCCAGGTCAAGCCAGGATGAAGGGCTTTAATGAGACCGCTCAGAGAGGTCTTCATGGGTCCTCTGTGATTCAGGAGACACAGAAAACTGGTGTCTGATTCACACCCAAATAATCCAAAAAGAAAGAGATGTGCTCACTGGCAGCCTGGATGGCAGAGCAAAAGAAAGTGGTCTCACAGGGTACGCCCAGTTTTTCAGGCAAGGAGTGTTTCTTGTGGAGCAGAGTTAGACTATATCTGGGAGAAAGCCTGTCACAAAGGCTGCCTGGGAGTGGCAGGCCCCAGCAGAAGGGAGCTACAAGGCCTGGCCAAGGCTTAGGGGCTGAGAAAGAGTCCATGCGCCCAACCAAGGAAAGGGTATCGCATACATCAAGGGAACTGCTGGTGCTTCCCAGTGAATGGGTGGGACAAGAGCCTCCAAAGAACCCCAGAAGTGCCCCTCCAGGGGTAAAGAGTCAGCTTGACACATCTGCCAGGCCCAAGGAGCTTGGTACCAACTCATGACAGCATCACTCAAGTAAGAATTTCCATGCTCTGGTCTCCTCTCCTTTTCTACTGCTGTGACCCTGGGAGACTGTGGCTAATGAGCTGGGAGAAGAGGAAGACAGGCTCCATGAGAGTGTTTCCACTGTACCTGCAGATCCACTCTCTACCCTTCATGGGCCCAGCCCTGGGAGGCTGACCTCTATGGAAGCCATCAAAGGGCTCCCTTGTCTTCCAATGGGAGGCATTTGTGGGTTAACAAGCATGGAAGAAAGAGTAAGGTCAGAATACTTATCCCTCTGCCCCTCTCCTGCTGGGTCACCATGGGTTGCTTCATCCCTCTCCCTAAGACAGTCGCCCCTTTCAGGTAGCCCTCTCCATATTGCTTTCTTCTCTTGGTTCTGGTAACTTCTTCCCTTGGCACCTCCAGGCCCGGGGGTTCTCTGCTATTCTAAACCCTGCTACCCTTTGTAAATAGTCCTTTTATTAAACTCCCCTTAATTGTCCAGCTTTTGTGAGCCAACTGCTTCCTGCTGGGACTCTGATTTATTGATAGAAGGGAAAAGAGGAAAGAAGTCAACCATGTCCCTCTTCTACCCTGTTTCTATCTGCAGCCAGCAGAGCCCAGGGACGGGAGATGTCTTAACCCTAAGTGGAGTTTAAAGTTATGATTATTGAACTGGACAGGACATAGTAATTATGGAACTAAGACTGTCTGTTACCTAAAAGTGACCTGAAAAGTCATGGGACTTGTCCCAGATTTCATCCAGGGCACCGGAAGAACTGGCTCCACTGAATAAATTCACAGGAACCATGGGAGATGAAAGTAGAGCTGCTTTCTGATCATACCAAGGAGTTGCACTTGTCCAATGCCCAATTCTCAAAAGTGCCAGAGCTGGGATTCAAGCCTGCATGGCTGACTACAGAGCCCATGTTCTAACCACTATTCTATACAGTTTCTTGTAGGATTGGTCATTGTAGAGGTGAGAATCTTTTTAATTTTCAACATCCATCCCAAAAAAGAGATTCTAGACTTCTTTTCCAGCAGCCTTCATTCAGCATTGCATCCCTGTCCTCTGGGTTTCTAACCTAAATCCATCATCTGGGGCTTTTTCTTTGGTTTCTCCAGGGAGAAAACTAGTTTACGTCCTTTGAGCCAAAGCACATAGAACGTGGTTTGTGATACGAGTCCTCCTCCTCCTCTCCCACTGTTCAGTGCCTCTAGTGCTGCCTTTGATGTTCACCTGGACAGAGGTCTCGGGCAGGGGCCATGGTTGTCCTCAAGTTCTGGGCAAGATTTTTATGATTGATTTGAATACCTACTTGCACAACTTTAGGCCTTTCTTTGCACATACTCTTCCCTCTACCTAGAATTTCTATACTTCCTTCATCTCTTGCAGTTATCCTTCAAGTCCTGCCCTAAATACTATCTACTCCAAGAAGCCTTCCTTGGCATCCCTGGAAGGTAAATCACTCCCTCCTCTGTGCTTCTGCTGTGTCTTGGCGACACTTCTACTATTGCTCTCACATTGCATCAGAGTGATCCATTTACACACGTGTCTCCCTCACCAGGCAGTGAGTAGCTCATCGGAAAGTTCATCTGTGCTTAAAAAACTGCACATCTTCAATGTCCAGCATGAGGGCTGACACACGAGGGCTCAATAGAGGTTTTTAGAATAAATGAATGAATGAATGAATCAGTGACTGAATGAATTCCTTTCACTTTTGAATCAAGTGAACTAAATAGTTGCGGTTGGTTGCTGCTGAGTTGGCTTCAATTCATGGCGGCCTTAGGTATAACAGGCTGAAACATTGCCCAGCCCTTCATGACCACTGGTATGTTTGAGTCCGTTGTGGCCATTGTGTCAATCCATCTCACTGAAGGTTCCCCTCCTTTTTACTAACCTTCTACTTATCAAACATGATGTCCTTTTCTAGCCATTGGTCCTTCCTAATGACATGTTCGAAATAAGCAAGCTGAAGTCTTGCTATCTATCCTCGCTTCTAAGGAGCATTCTGGTTGTATTCTAATACTGATTTGTTCAT
Source organism: Elephas maximus indicus (assembly GCF_024166365.1). Taxonomy (NCBI): domain Eukaryota; kingdom Metazoa; phylum Chordata; class Mammalia; order Proboscidea; family Elephantidae; genus Elephas; species Elephas maximus. The sequence goes on along the minus strand of NC_064821.1, from coordinate 168,876,074 downwards.
TCTTCTCGCAGTGCATGGTATAGTCAATATTCTTTGCCAGCACCACACTCCAAATGCATCAATTCTTTTTCCGTCTTCCTTTTTCATTGTCCAGCTTTTGCATGCTTATGGCATATGACGCTTGCAAAGACCATGGCTTGGGTCAGGCATATCTCAGTCATCAAAGTGACAGCTTTGTTGTTTTTTTTTTTTCAGTCAACATTTATTAAACACCCTTGACACAGCCACTACTGTGCGAGATACTGAAGGGGTCACCTTGAGTATAAAGGTATCATTTTCCCTCCAGGGACTCATGATCCGGCTGAGGCGACAGAGGTAACTAATACATAAAGAGTTGTAGTAGTAGTGGTTGTTGTAGTAATTGTGATAATAGCAGCTACTGCTTATTGAATGTTTACCAGGTACCGTGCATGGTTCTAAGTGACTTACAACTCACTTTAATCCTTGTCATCCTATGAGGAAGTGCTGTTATTATTTCTATTTTACAGATGAGGAAACTGAAGCCCGAAGAGGTTAAATAACTTGCTTCAAGCTACTCAGCTAGGGAGTGGCTTACTGGGTCCAAACCAGAGTATAAACTATGTAGGACAGACTGCAAATATCTCAAGAGTTAAGATGGAGATGTTCTTGAGCTGGAGTAGTCAGGGAACGCTTTGAGGGAAAGGCAGGACTTGAGCTGGACTGTGAATCTCCCTCACCCTAACCTTCCCTCCTCCCCTGCTTAAGACTAGGTCCCTCCCCCAACACCTCCCTCCCCTCCCCTCCCCACGCATCTGGAGCCCTGGGGGAGACCACTGCTCCTTAAATGAGTTTGTGAGGGCGTCTACACCATCAGTGCTCCTAGGGCGGCTGGTGCCCCAGCTCCCCACCAGGTGCCTCCTCAGTTCTGGAGCCGAGGGGGCAGGGGCCCACGGCAGCCGCTGATTAATTTCCACTGACAAGAGGTTGCGTCTTCGGCAAGCACGGTATTAAATAGCTCCTTTTGATCATAATTAAGTTTCTCTCGGGCTGATGCTATAAATAGCCATGCCCTATTGATTGGAGGGTCTAGGCTGTGAGCTCAGCATCCTCCGGGAGTCTTTCCAGGCCTGGCCTGGGCTCTCGAGTCCCACTTTTCTCTTCCTGACATACAGCATTCCTCATTCCAAGGGCAGGTGCAGCCAAATGCCAGGTTTGGGTTCAGTTCATTTTCCCAACCCTCCTCCTCCCTCCACCCCATTTCAGCTGAAGCCAGGGTTGTGCTCTCCTTGGCTCAGCTTCCCAAGGGAAAAATCAGACACAGACTAGAGGAAGCTAGGACACCTGGACTCTCCTCCTGGGCCCCCTCAGGATCCAGCTTTCCCCTGTCTCTGTACTGAGGACAACATCTCTGCCTGTCTCCAGGTGGAACATCTCCCTGCCAATAGGAAAACTGAGCCCAGATAAGTGACGAACCCATTAAAAGTCTCTGGAGAAGAAATTAACACACAACTAGGGTTGCTCTTTCCTGCTTCTTGTTCTTAAACAAATTATAACCAATCTTGTTTTACTGTGCTCGATGCTATGTCTAAGAGAGGAGAAGAAGCGGGGCCTTGAGCCTCCAAGCCCCAGGGTCACACCTAAGGGGTGGGGCATCTAGAATAAATCATATTGATTATGATCACCCTCTGACCAACACATTTTGATACAGGTGGAAAAAGTACCAGGTGGGACTGTCTTAATCCGCGCCCCCCCCCCCATGCCTCTCTGCCTGAGTACTTCCCAGAAAACAACAAGGTTCTTTCTCCAGGAATATTCCCCAATGCCCTAGAGCCCACCCATAACCACTAAACACACAGAAGGTGTTGCTTCTTATACCAATCTGTGATTCCTTGATGTGATGGATTGGGAGCAAGATAGTGTGGCAGAAAGGAAAGGGGTCTGCCCTGAAGGTTGCCAGGCTTTGCATGATCCCACCTCTGCCACCAACTAGCTGTACGGATTTAGGCAAGTAGCTTAACTTCTCTATGCTTTTATTTTACTCATCTACAAAATAAGTCAGCAGAATAAAATAATTCTTAGGATTTTCTTCAGCTGCCAAGTTCTATAACGGTATGATTCTAAGTCCAAAAGGGTACGTGCCTGCATGTGCCAGGAAAGGCACATGGAAGAGTCAATTCTAAGTTTTCATTTTAAAGCAAGATGTTGCATGGATCCTAATGGAGGTTGTCTACAGAGGGTAACCCCTGATGTCAGGCTCCTGCCCTCCATTCTTTGTGGCAAACTACAGCCCGCAGGCCAAACCTGGACCATCTTTTGCAAATAAAATTAGAATACAGCCATAGTCATTAATTTATCTACTGTCTATGGCTACTTTGACACTACAATAACAGAGCTGAGTAGCTGCAACAGAGAATATATGGCCCTCAAAGCCTAACATATTTACTATCTGGTCCTTTAAGAACAAGTTGCCAACCCCTGCTAAGGTGTGTCAGTGGGGTGGGGAGGAGGAGGAAAGGACTCCCTTAGTGGAGGTCAGGAATATGTGCTTGGAGAGATTCTGGGCAGAGCAGACTGCCTATTCTCCAGTGTCCAGAAAGCCAGGGGTGTAGGAGGCGTCACCGGTACTTTTCTAGGGGACATGGATAAGGATCCTTGAGCCCCTGGGGGCTCTGCCCAGTGACCTGGCAGCCTGGAGATAGGCTATCCCCAAACTGCTCCACCCACCCCCCCCACACCATCCCACCTGGTCACCTGTGCTCATCCCGTGGTTGATCAGCTCCAGAAAACCTCCCCAAACCCCTGCAGAGCCCTGAGCTGAGGCCAGGAGAGGAGAAAGCCTCAGACCCAATCAGCAGCGCTCAGAGGCAGAGCCATTCCCCGGGAAAAGCAGGAAAAGTTGGCCAGCGACAAACAGAAGCAGAATGGAGGCCCTGCGAGCTTCACTTAGCTCCCTGATGTATGGGCAGAGCAGCAGAGTTTCCAGAGCACTAAAGAGAGGCAAGTGGCTGAAGCTGGCATGAGGAAATAGGCCTTAGGTAGAATCAGAATTGGTAAAACAAAAACACAGCCATTTGGCTTTCACTCTTTGTGTTCCCCAAAGCCCCCAAAGATCTCCAGGCCTGGCCTGCTCAGCTTTGGATTTCTGGGGTACTCTGGCTGCTCCTCATTATTCTCCAGCCCCTGGAGCTGGCAGGCCCCTCCGTGTGGCCTCTGTCCTGACAGTCAGTGTCACATGCCAGCCCCCTGATCTCTGCCCCAGAGTCTCCACCATCCACCTGGTGGGATGTGGGGTCTTCAATTCTCTTCCTCAACATTAAGCCCGATCTGGTTTCTCAGGGCGACGTGGGGAAACAAAATCTCCCGATTAGTTCTCAACGGCGGCTGCCAGAGGCCACATGCTGTGTTCTCCAGCTCTGCCATCGTGCATCTTGCTTGTAATTGCTTTGCAATGACACTCGTCATGTTCTATTTTATCACCCAATGACATATCCGTACAGCAGTGGGGAAACACACGCTCTCTCTTGCACACTCACAGAGCAAGCCAGGCTGCACAATGGTTAGGCAGAGTGATTGTTGGGAAATTCCAGGCACTGGTCTCTGTCCTCGGGCCTCAGTAGATAATGTGTTGCGTTCATGATTATTGCCTCTGCGTATCACAGGGTAGCAGTCGGGTGGACTGCGAGGCCCAGGCTTCCAGAAACACTTTCACAGGTTCAACCACTCCCTCTAAACCCTCCACAAAACCCTCAGCCTTCTTTGCTGTAATTAAGGAGGAAGATTTCTTTCCAGGGACAAATGGCAACTATAAACGGAGGAGACATGAAGTTATTCTTTGGTATTTAAACACTGCTCCATTACAGAACAGCCTGAGGCGAAAAGTCCTTCCCTCCCGTCATCCGCCACCCTGGGTCTTTGTGTTATTTCCCTTGCTCCAGGTGGCTCACCCCATCCACCATTTTCACCCTCAAGAGGCAAGATTCGCTCTCATTCCTAAAGGCCACAGGGGTTGGAAGCTTCCAGGGGCTTCCGGGAACTTAGCTGCAGGCACTTTAACTTCACTCATTGCTTCCTGCTTCCAGGGGCGCAGGACATTTATATTCTTTCCCTGCCTGCTGCTGAAAATGATGATAAACCCAAGAGATCTGCAGCTGGGATGAATGCATGGAAGCATCTGTACCACGTTCTTGGTCAGGTGCTCCGTTACTCATAGTAGGTACTCAGTAGAATGCCAAGAGACAGCCCCTTCCACAGAGCCTTGAGGGGCAAGAATAATTTGGTGTGAGAACCCCACAGTCAAACAATCACATGTCCCAGGAACTTCTGCCTTACCCATCTTGGACCAAACCCCTTGTATGCCCACTTTTTGGACCTGTCCCCTCGACCCAGGGCCCTCCCGGTCCATATTATTAAGGGCTTTAAATCTAGGCCCAGAAGAACTATTCCAAAGCCAAAGGTCCTTGCTTACTAAGGATGTTGATCCTCAGACCACTCGATAAAGCCCTGCTGAGCGACCTGGAGGACAGCTCAGGGTCCTCAGTCACCATCCAAACTGAGAAACAGGGTCCACCACGGATGGGGGTCACTAAATGAGCCCAAGACCAGCCAGGGAATTGCTCAGGCCCAGCAGGGTTCCCAAGAGCATGGGCCCCTACAGTTCCCTCCCCTAATCCAGAGACTTGTCAGATGCAAAATACAGAGATTTGTCAGATCCTTGGGAAAACTTGGGGACAGAGATGGCTGGGGAAAGAAATCTCATGTCAACCAACGAGGCTGAGAGGGGAGATGACTCAAGCATAAACAGTCACGTTATGCAAAACTGTCTTAACTCTGGAGGAGACACTCTCTCTCCAACCCCTTCTCCTATTAAGGTGGGAATACGAGCGCATCCCTGGGGATAGAGGAGAGAACAGAACAGACTGTTTCCAGAACACATTCCCGTCAGTGCTCATCTTTCTATTTCTTAATGAGGAGCCTGGAGCCTTGGCAGTAGGGAGGTAAGTGAGTGATTGGGGAACCCCACCCAAGCACCCACCTTTCCACTCCAGGGAAGCCCCCCAGGCTGGGCCTTGCCCCCCTCCCCCTTCCTGCCAGAACACAGGGTGTTTGCCCAGGAGCCTGGGGAGGGGGCATTGAAGAGGGCAGCCTTGGCTTTGTTATCTTGCCCTGGGAAGGTGAGAGGTTCTACCCTGACTTGCCCACCAGGGGCTGGTGGCCAGGACTCCGGCTGGCCACAGTGGAGCCTGTCCACCTCTGCTCATCAAGCATGCAGCAGGCATCCTCAGCTGTCCCCCTAAAAGCAAACATCGATGCCAGCATAGCCACTGTACTCCGAGCAGCCCGTCAACCCCATCAGACCCGGTTGGCACTATGTTTCCTAGTTTTGTTGAACGTGTCCAATTTCCTGACCAACTCATCCCCGATAAATAATTGTTTCCTCGCTCACTCTAGGCAGCTCTCAGTGAGAGAAGGGTGGAGGCTGGTTTGACGGGGGCCACTCTTCCTTTCGTTTCCTTGGTGGCTGAAAGCCAGGGTTGACCTCTGCTTAGTGCAGGGGGCACATGCTGCTCTGCAAAGGCCCATCTCCTCCTCAGCAGCTGCCGTTCTTCACCAAGCTCCCTCCCTTGCTGCCTCCCTGCCCACCTACTCTCTGAATATCTTCTCCTCCCTTTCCTGTGCTGAAGATGTACATCATGTGATGGGGAGCCAATAGGATGCTGGCCTAGGGAACTGAGTATTTTAAGAGAGACATCTGAAGATCAAACACACGAAAGCAAGAGCATCAGCAGGGAAATAAAGTGGTTTGGGTTCCGGTCCTACTATGGTTACTACCTGGGTACATGATCTTGGGGCTGTCACCTCAGCTTTCTCACGTCTAAAACAAGAGGTTCAATCAGATCCCTTCCAACCCCACGTCTGTGTGAGAGATACCCACAGAACTGAGCCCTTCAGTGGCTACAGTCCCACTTCTGTTCTCCCTGCAGCTCCTGCCCGAGTTTCCCTGGCCCAAGTTGCTGGCACACCATCTGGTATTCCTGGGCAAGCCAAGAGTTATTTACCAGTGACGGCTCTGTTCATCTGGCCATCCCGCCCATAGAAAAGGGCAGGAGCACTCATCCCGGCCCCAAAGATGGCTCACAGTGGGCATTTACTACATGCCCAGCACTGGTCTAGGCACTTTATAGACGTCATTATTTTTAATTCTTATTTGCCAAAAGAAGAAAGTGAAGTTGACAAGCGGCCTGCTGTAAGAAGGTGGCAGGCTGAGGGTGGACCCCAGGTCTGTCTGTCTTCAGAGCCCATGCCCTCACAATGCTCTCCAGCTGGGGCTGCTGTGAGCAGACAGGCTTGGCCCAGCCAGGTGGGTGGGGGCACTGCTTAGCTCCAGCTGTAGTCACCATTCTCAGGAATGAACAAATCTATGGCTTTCTCCTCTTTGGCCTGGAGCTGCCAAAGGCCTCGGGCCACAGTTAGTACAGCCAGAGATGAAAACTTGTTCTCTTCACTGCGTTCCTTAACCTCAACCAAAACACCTGCCTCACTCCCTGACATCCCCCAGTTATGGACTTTGAAGCCACTGCCCTTGCACTGACATCAGTAGCTCAATGGAAATAGCCTGGACTTTCAACCAAGCTAAGGTCCACAAGGACCCCCAGCCTGTCCATACCATATCACTCCTTTCTCCCTATGAACATTAGTCCACATGACTCATAGGAAGGACCCTGTGGTAGATTACAAAAATGGCCACAAATTCTTTCCATCCTTTTGTATTCACACCCCTTTGCAATGCAACTTTGCAGCTCCTTTAAAAAGTTGAATCTATTTCTCTATCTTTGGAATCTGGGCTCGGCCTTGTGACTTGCTTTGGCCAATAGGACTGTCATGGATTGAATTATGTCCCCCCAAAAATGTGTGTATCATCTTGGTTAGGTCATGCTTCCCAGTATTGAGTGGTTGTCCTCCATTTTGTGATTGTAATTTTACGTTAAAAGGATTAGGGTGGGATTGTAACACCACCCTTACCCAGGTCACCTCCCTGATCTAATGTAAAGAGAGTTTCCCTGGGGTGTGGCCTGTACCACCTTTTATCTCTCAAGAGATAAAAGGAAAGGGAAACAAGCAGAGAGTTAGCGACCTCATATCACCAAGAAAGCAGCACCAGGAGCAGAGCACATCCTTTGGACACAGGGTCTCTGTACCTGAGAAACTCCTCCACCGGGGAAGATCGAGGATAAGGACCTTTCTCCAGAGCTGACAGAGAGAAAGCCTTCCCCTGGAGCCAATGCCCTGAATTTGGACTTGTAACCTACTAGACTGTGAGAAAATCAATTTCTCTTGGTTAAAGTCATCAACTTGTGGTATTTCTGTTATGGAAGCACTAGATGACTAAGACAACGACATTAGCAAATGTGATATAAGTAGAGGCTTCAGAAGTGCTCAGCACTAGGCTTTGACCTCTCTTGCTGGTTTGGGGAACCCTATGCCCACCATCAAGTGAAGATCCGGACTAGCCTGCTGGATGATGACAGAAATGTGGCCAAGTCATCCCTGTTGTCCCAAATGACCTTGAACTAGCTCCAGGTATGTGAGTGAAGCCATCCTAGATCATTCATCCCCAGCTGAGCCACACAGCTGGCTACAGAGATCAGCTGAGCCATCCCAGACCCAAAAGAATTGTCCAGCCAACCTACAGAACCAGGAGACATAATACAAGTTTGTGGTTTAAACCACTAGACTGTGGGGGTGGCTTGTTACACAGTAAAAGCTAACTGATACAGAGCACCACGAAAGAACTGATTAAGAGGCTAGAAAATAAGTCCCTGTTAGGGGTTGAATTATGTTCCCTCAAAGTATATGTTGGAATCCTAACCCTATATTTATGGATGTAATCTAATTAATGCAATCAATCAGTCAGTTGAGGTCATACCAGTGTAGGGGATCCTAGACCTAATTACTTCTGAGTTATAAAAAGAGCAGAAGGGACACAGAGACACACATGCATACATGGGGTAAGAGAGATGTCATGTGAGGATCATCTACCAGCCAAGAAACCAAGGCACACCCAGAGTTGCCAACAAGAAAGGAATTGACACTGTCAATAACCTGATTGGGACTTTCAGCCTCCAGAACTGTGAGAAAATTAATTTCTGTTCTTTAAAGCTACCCACTTGTGGTATTTCTGTTACAGCAACACTAGTAAACAAAGGAGCCTTAGTGGGGCAGTGGCTAAGAGCTTGGCTGCTAATCAAGAGGTCAGCAGTTTGAATCTACCAGCCAGTCCTCAGAAACCTTATGGGGCAGTTCTACTCCATCCTATAGGGTCGCCATGAGTCGGAATTGACTTGATGGCAATGAGTTTTTTGGCTTTGAGGAGAATATTATGAACATGGGCTTGGCAGTCTAGTGTAGTAGTTATGTCTGAAACCAGATTGCCTGGGTTTGAAAGGTTTCTCTGCCATTTAGTGGCTGTGTAACCTTTGACGAGATTGTGAGGCATGGTCTCTCTGTCCCTTAGTTTTCTCAGCTGTAAAGTGGGGGTAATACGAATGCCTACTTGATAGGGCTGTTGAGAAAACTGAGCTAATAAATGTAAAGCACTTAGAACATTGCCTGGCCCACTATATAGAGGTTTTCCTATCATTATTATTAGAATAAACAGCCTTGCCAAGCAAGGAACCAATTTTGGTCCCAGTTGCCAAAGAGTTGTTTCATGGAGGAAAGGGGCTGACTGGCAGATCTCCCGCTCCAGTGAGGGCTCACCTGAGGCAGTGACCTGACCCTACAATGAGGGCAGAGGCCAGACCTCAGAAAGACTTCCTGACAGGAAGCATTGTAGATGCAGAAAAGGTTACGGAGGACCTTCCGGTCAAACAGTCTTCCGGAGCCGAGAGGAACCCAGCAGGCTGCACTACCGCTCACTGCTGCACCAACACTCACAGGGATTTCTTCTCTTTTGAAACCTTTGTGGTGAGGCAGTGCCTCAGTTTCTCCCAGAATCATCTTATTGCCCTCCTAGAGGCACTGTCTCAGGGTTTGGAGAGAATGAGTCCTCCACATAAAGGAAGAAGAAGACTCATTCCTAATCCTACTCCTTAATCCCACCTACCTGTCAAGCCCCTGAATTGCCTTTCAGTTGCATCTCTATTGCAATTCAATGCACGCAGGCAAACAGGCACCGATACACCACATAGGCATACATGTAGACCTATATGCCTGGGATCCCAGCCAGAGTCAGGCAGGGAAGGAAGAAGGGCCACCTAGATCACAACACTGGGGTGCTAAACAATCAACACCCATGGAAGCAGCAGTCAAGAAATCAAATGAAATATTATATTGTGAAAATCTGCTGCAAAAGACCTCTTTAAAGTTTTAAAAGGCAAAGATGTCACTTTGATGACTAAGGTTCTCCTGACCCACGCCACAGTCTTTTTAATCGCCTCATATGCACGTGAAAGTTGGACAATGAAAAAGGAAGACAGAAAAAGAACTGATGCATTCGAACTGTGGTGTTGGCAAAGAATACTGAATACACTATAGACTGCCAGAAGAACAAAAAAATCAGTCTTAGAAAAAATACAACCAGGATGCTCCTTAGAAGCGAGGATGGTGAGACTTTGGCTCACTTACTTTGGACAAGACATCAGGAAAGACTAATTGCTAGAAAACGACATTGTGTTTGGTAAAGTAGAGGGTCTGCAAAAATGAGGAAAACCCTCAGTGAGATGGGTTAATACAACTTCCACGATAATGGACTCAAACATACCAACGACCACAAAGATGGCATAGGACCACGCAGTGTTTGTTCTGCTATTCCTAAGGTTGTCATGAGTTGGAACAGACTCGAAAGCAACTAATGACAACAATTTTTGTTCTATGGATGTGACTATGTTCCCTGGCTTGGTACAGGGTGCTGGGTCAGAGCAGACTGCCATTAAGGATGCCCCAGACAGAGCCCTGAGAGCAGCGGGTGGGTACGGGTAACTCTTGGACATGGGGATGTGTGGGTGAGCAAGAAAACCCAGGACCTTAGAGTTTCCCAATCCGTGGGGCCATGGTACACTGGTGGGTAAGAATGGGTTACAGGCATGCAGAGAAAGCCATGGATTCCTCAGCCCGTGAGGCTGCTGGGTGGGTGGAGCATCAGAGCCCGGATCAGACATCTCCTCACTCAAGCAGCCTGGCCAGCCCCCAAAGAGCAAGGTCAAAAGCATAGCCAGGTGACCATGTTGCCAGGTGACAGCTTTAAAGGACAAGATGCACCAACTTGGAGTGGGGAAAGCAGCACAAATTCAGGGAGGTCCTCTTGGAGCAGAATCTAAGCTTATAAAATACTTAGCTGTTAAAATACTAGCTGTTACTAGGGGGTAGACACAAGAATAAAATGGAGAACAGAATCAACACTTGCTCTGCAAAGTGGCTGAAAGGAAGGGGTATTGTTCTTCTCACCACTGCTGTGAGAGGAATCCCACAGTGCTAGGCCACTGGACAAAGGACTGCCTGCTTCACCTTTCTCCCCATTTCCAAAGTGCACAGTCTTGAACTCTGCCAAGGGACATAATTACAGGTGTCATTTCAGTTCACCAGATGCGTTTTCTGGGCCTGGTGGCCACACCCAATGAATTTTTCATCACCGTAGACAGTCCCTGGGTGGCACAATGGTTTGTGCTAACTACTAACCTAAAGGCTGGCAGTTCAATTCCACTCAGAGGTGCCTTGGAAGACAGGCCTGCTGATCTACTTCTGAAAGGTCACAGAGGACAAAATCCTATGGAGCAGTTCTACTCTGCACACCTGGGGTCACGATGAGTTGGAATGGGCTCGACGGCAACAGATTTTTTTTCATTTTGTTTTTTAAAGAGCAGGAACACATGGTAGGTAGACATGCCAAGAATGTTTGTTGAATAAATAAATAAATAAAATGGGCAATAGCAGATTCAAATCTGCATCTACGGTAGGAAGCTCTACTGTCCAACACGTTTTTTTGGTGTGTAAACAGGACTGCAAATCCAAGGACTGCTGAATCTTTCTGGTTCAGGAATGATCTCCCAGCAATTTTCTCTGGATTCTCCAAGCACAGAGTCATTTTCTGAGAAAAGGAGGTAGGTGGCTTAGGGGCTTATCTAAAGACCAGAAGCCCCAGCCCTGGGTCAGGACAATGCTTCTGGTGTGGGAGGAAGGGTCATTTCTCAGCAGGCCAATCTTCTAAGAACAGAGAGACCCCAGATGGCAAAAAGAGAACAAATACCTAGAAGTTCCCTAATGTCAGCTATGGCCCAGGGTTCTACTGAGAATTCCCTTCCTCCTCCCCCATCCCTCATTGCCAGGGGGCCTCCTCGTTCTCTCTCTCACACATACACCATGAGCACGTTTCCAAGCCTCTCCTCCAACTTTCACTGTTTGCCTGGAACACTTTCCCTTTCCAGCTTTCCGAATCAACTTTCTTGCATGAATTGCACACTCCTAGAAGTTGTATCTCTTCTGTGATGTCTCCAAGTGGAACAGATCTGATGATCTCTATGTAGGTAAGGAAGGTCCTAGAGCTACGTAACAATCAACCATCTGCCATCAAGTTGACTCCAACTCATGGCGACCCCATGTGTGTCAGAACAGAACTATGCTCCATAGGGTTTTCAATGGCTGATTTTTCAGAAGTAGATTGCCAGGCCTTTCTTCTGAGGCACCTCTGGGTGGACTCAAACCACCAACCTTCCGGTTAGCAGCCAAGAATTTAACTATTTGCACCATCTCTAGGTGGTGCAAATGGTCAAATGCTGATCTACTAGCCAAAAGATTGGTGGTTTGAATCCACCCAGAGGTGCCCTGGAAGACAGGCCTGGTGATCTGCTTCTGAAAGGTCACAGCCTTGAAAATCCTGTGGAGCAGCTCTACTCTGCACACACTAGGTCACCATGAGTCGGAATAAACTTGACGGCAACTAACAATAATAACCTGACTTCGTTCATATCCTCATTTCATGCTGTGAAATGCATGAGCCTTGGACTTTACTCACTGTTCAGTCCTGCTTGGTGTAAGGTTGTGTCCTTGTTTGTGTAGCCCACACATGTGTGGGTACTTCTCACTCTGTATGAAGCAAGCTGACAGAACCATGAAGGAGCAGTGATGTGCCCTTCTGTGTCCCAGGTGCTTGGCTAGAGCTAGTGTCCAGAGCCACAGTCCCTGAGTTTGAGAAGTAAGGGCTTCCTGTGCAAACAGGGGCTGTGCATCCAGGCTTTCAGATGGTGGTGACCAGGAGATTACGAGAAGACTCACTAACCTGGCCAGTTTCCTACCAAGCATCACCCTCGCTGGACCCACCCTGCTGCCCACTCTTCAGTCCTCACCCTCTCTTACATTAGAAAGCCAGAGAAAGCCCACACGCTCACCCTCTCACCAGTCCTCTGTGATCATTTAATGGTTGATTTCATTCAAATAACTCAAGTTAATGTAAGCCATGCTGCCCACATGGATGCTAATAGCAAATACAGATGCCTCTATACTCCTGTGGGAGCTCCCAAAATGAAATGATGGGGGTGGGGAGGTGAAGGGACACTTACAGACCAACAGGACAACAGGCGAAGAAAAATAAGTTGAAAGTGAGGGTGGGGTAAGTAGGAAACCACCCCCTGGTGGAGGCGTGCATAGGGGTGGAGCGGTGGGAGACAAAGGATGGGGTGCGGACTCTACTCACTCCCAGACCTGCTCATCAAGCTGCGCAGGCCCTTGGCTGTTCATCGTGAAGGACCTAGTGGGGAGCTGGCTCACTCAGAAAGCTTCCATTCTCTGATAGGCTTGCATCTGCCAGAGCTGTACCTGGATCACCCTGTTTGTATCATGACAGGTGTCCCAGGTCCTCTTGACACCAAGTCCCCTGGTGGCCTTCCTGATCATAAACCTGACTCCCAGAACTATGTCCCAACAGAACCATCTGGGTTCTCAAAAACTCTCCTCCTTTGGGGACACAGAGGAAGTAGATTTGAGCTCAATACAAAGAAGAGGTTTTCTCTCTGACCCTCTCCACAGTGGAATGGACTACATCAAAAAAGGGCCAACTCCGCATCCCTGGAAATATCCAGGCCCTGTTGCCATCCATTGAGGATGCTGATGAAGGGAGTCTAGCTCCAAAGGGGAGAGTAAGCTAGACTTGTTCTAAATCCAGGCTCTTGGGGTCTATCTAAATGGCTGTCATACCTCATCCTTTAAAAGCCTCTTGGTTAATGTCTTGTGCCTCCCCCTCACCCAGCTCAACAAGAGGTGACTGGAGAGCTGAATTCGCATTTCCTGGCTCTCTCCAGACACAGTGTTGCAGCCCTGTGTGAGCAAGGGCTATTGACCTTGATTTGTGTCTTACTGACTCACCTTCAAATACACTAGAGCCCTCTGGGGGAGTCTCCAAGCAGACTTGCATTTCTGATGGCAGCTTTGGCCAGGAACTCTTAACTTCTGCCTCTTTGGAGGGGATGAAATGGAAATGAGACGGTCCTCAGCATTCTACCAAGTACAGGTTGGTTCTCCAGGTGAATGCCCAGTTTTCCTTTGGTAGAGTGAGAGACTTACAGCTTGAGAAACAGGATAGGAGGTGAGAGAACTCATGAAGTTCAGCCCCCTCATTATTTAGAAGAGAATTCCGAGAACCAGAGAGAGGAAGGGACTTGCCCAAGTTCACACAGCCAGCCAAAGCTGGCAACAACACCCACATCTCCTGGCTTCCCATCCAGTGCTTTTCCACTGTCCCACAGAGCCCCACCCCAACTGAAGGATTCTGTCAACCCAAGTGAGCCACACAAGTGTAAAGCACCAAGCTTCAGGGTATGGATGCAGCAGGCTCCGCTCCTCTGATGAGAACCTGACCTTACATGGAAATATTAAGAAAGTCAAGCATGGTGTATGTGGTGGGGGTGGGCATAACTCATCATAATCTCCCTCTAAGTCCTGCCCAAGCTCTGAGCATGCCAGTCAGGCTGCAGGAAAATGTTTTATTAATCAACACAAAGCCCTTTGCTTGTCCAGAGAGGAGCCTCTGCTGGAAGGGGCAGGGAGGGGAGGTGAGGGGGACTCTGGCTCCAAAGACAAGGACACAATTCCTCAGGTGCAAAATCTCAGGAAAATGCCCAGCAGCTCCTGGAGGTAGAAGAATGAAGAGCTGGAGAGAAACGGGGCCAGGGAAGAAAGGAAAAAAGAAAAGCAAATCTAGGGTCACATATGGCAATTTGTTGTTCTTCATCTCTTCTGTGCAGAAACGGCATGAAAAAGACGGAATGAACCTAACAGCCACAACGTCAGAGAAGCCGGCAGAGGGAGAAGCGAGGATCACAACTCATGAAAAGGATACACACCTGATGACTGTGATTCTTCAAGGAGAGTGCGAGGCCTGTGACACCCCGGGGGTGACAGTCCCCAGGAAACTCCCCAGCCCCCACCTGCCCCATCCCCCAGAACTCCAGGCAGCCACAGATCACTGTGAGGGGCCTACAGCTAAGGGGGTGGAGGACAGACGGGCGGCCTGTTCTCTGTCAGAGGTTCTGACAGGCTCACTTATCACAGTCGCTTCCCTTGATTCCTCAAACGTGACGACCAGCCTTCCCAGCTCTCCGCCAAACTGAGCTGTGATGTTTCTAGAGGGCTAGAAAGGAAGGGGCAGAGCAAATCTGAGTGATGCACAGGCCTCCCTCACCTGTGCCAAAGGTCTGCTGAAGGGCTGGGTAGGGACACCGCCAAAGCCTAGACTTGGAACATTGGCAACAAAGCCACCTGGTACCAGAATCTCTCCAGAGAAGATGCCATGAGATTTTTTTTTGAAGTTATTATAAAAGATACGCATATTTACAATTTTACTTCACCTTAAAAAAAAACCCTTTTTTTTGCACACTCTACTCGTTTACAATAAGCTAAAATTTCCCATCTCCTTTCTTTTTTGTCTTCCCTCCTTTCCACTCTGTACATGCTTTACCGGTTGGTGAATTCAGCCCAGGCTCTTGCACCATCCACATCTCTGCTGTCCCAGACTACCTTGATCGCCACACTTGTGTTCACGCTCACCTTCTCTCCCTTGACTCTGACCTGCCCTTCATCACCATCCTGTGTCCGCTCTTCACCCTCATAACCTTTGCCAGTAGACCCCTTTGGTCCGGGCACATTAGGAGATGGGGAGTGTTTTGTCTTCCCTCTTCTGCTCAAGACAGGCTATGGAAGGAGATTTCTCCACTTCCCAGAAAACACATTTCAGGCTCCTAAGTGCCTCTTTGATAGAAATCTTGGTGGCTAGTGACAGGCTGGAGTCCCTAGGCGGTGCAAACCGTTAACATGCTCGGCTGCTAACAGAAAAGGTGGCGGTTCAAGTCCACCCAGAAAGAAAGGCCTGGCAAATCTACTTCTGAAAAATCAGCTATTGAAAACCCCTGTGGTGCAGAGTTCTACTCTAACACACACGGGCTGCCAGGAGTCAGAAATGACTCGACTGCAACTGGCTTGTTTGTTTGTTTGTTTGTTTTTTAAATTATAGGTTAAGAGAGATGTTGGTCAGACCCATATGAGTGTGAACCTACCTTCTCCATTTGCTGGTGGTAGCCTCAGAGCAGGCCTCAGTTTCCTCATTTACAAAACATAACCTCCTATGGTTATTGGGAGGATTAAATGGGGAAATGCATATAAATAATTTATATTTAGCACAGTACCTGGAACATTATAAAGGCTGAATAGTATTATTCACTATTATTATTGTTAATGATGGTAATCCCTCACGCATCAGGGTGAACCTATTCTACTCATTCAGTCTTCAGCAGAGATGGCAAACAGCTGCTTCTCCGCCTTCTGGATGACAACCCTAAAGAGACTCAAACATAGCTATTAAATCATCATTTGCGTTCTGAGGCCAGGCTCTCTCCAACTTCTAACCAACTGTGGACAGAGCTTTCACTTGGGGAGGGGCTGGAGTGGCTGCCCCTTTATACCTTTATGCTGTGACCCCTCATCCCTCCATCACGTGCCAGGCTGGTGGCCTTCACTCTCTCTCCCTTCCCCGGCTTTATTTTTTCTCAGAGCTTTCACTTCGCCCTTTCATCCTTATCCTCATTTTATGCATTCGTTTATAGCCTGCCACCTTACTAGAATGTCAGCTCCAGAGAATTTGTTCTGTTCATGGTACCTGCTCAGCACCCAGCACAATGGCTGGTCCATGACAGACACATACTATTTATTGAATAAATCATCAAATGAATAAATGCATTTAACATTTCTACGATGATCTGTCATGAACATCACCTCCTCTATGAAGCCTTCCCTGCTCCCCACCTCTTCCACCTTCTACTCACACTTTGCTGCCCTTCAATCATCCTCTTACCTTGCTGAGCCCTGACATATAGCTCTGGGAGTATACGGCATCTCTGTTAATGGACTGAGGCTCCTCATGAAGCCACTGGGTTCTTCTTGTTAGCTGCCATCAAGTTGGTTCCGACTCATGGCAACCTTATCTATAACAGAACAAAACATCACCCGGTCCTACGCCATCTTCACGATAGTGTTTCAGTCCACTATTGAATGCCTTCCAACCTGGGGGCTCATCTTCCAGCACTATATCTATCAGACAATATTCCATTAATGGATTGAGGCTCTTTATAAAGCCAGTGGGCTCTAATGGAGTCCAAAGACCTCAGTCTGAATCCAGGAGTGCTGCCACAACAGGTGAGTTTAGGCAAGTCACCTAAATTCCCAAGATTTAGTCCTCACCTCTTTCTCTCTTTGTAGCCACCACATCAACTACGACTGTATCTTGCCGGTACTGAGAGCTCAATACATGTTTGCTGAGTGAATGAACCATCACTTTCCCACTTGCTAACCAATCATCCAAGCAGGTGTCTCCCAGAAGAGGTAGTTGGAAGATGCTCCCAGGGATGCCAGGGAGTGGCTCTGACATTTTTCTCCAAAAGTAGGGGGGAGAAGTGGATATAGCAGTGTCTTAAGCCCTTGGAAACTCTGCTCAAAGGACTGGTACTGCAAGGATCTGGCCATACCAACCATGAAGATGGTCCAACTTTGAATCAGCATCACCCTTGGCCAGGCACAGACAGCTCTTGGGCTGTGACCATTTTGACCCCATTTCTCATTCACATGCCAAGTTAAGGGTCCCTTTATTATTATTATTACCTTTTTTTTTTTTTTTTAGCAAAGGCCATAAATAAATTTTATGTTTTCCTGGGTGGGCGCTGTTTATTCAATTATCATTATAGAAGACTAAAAATAACCTTGTTTTACTCAGAAAACCAATATGACCTTTTAGCTCTGGCAGAAACACCGTATAAAAGGGGACTTTGACAGGCCAAGAAGAGAAATTAAATGGCTGCCACAGCAAAGAGGTTCACAGGTGGCACCAACACTCCTAAAAGGGGTGTGTGTGTGTGTGTGTGTGTGAGTTGGGGGCGGGTACCAGAGGAATAGGGTGTGGGGCACAAAATGTTTCCCAAGGCCCTCTCCTTTTCCCTCCCTTCATGTTTCCTGGGTGATCTCTTGTTTTCCCTGCTTCAGCTAGCATCTCAAGCTAATGATTTTGGAAACTCCTTCTTTGGTCCCTTCTCTCTGCTAAGTGTCTTCTAGTCACTTCAAGGGCACCCAGGGTTAACTGCAAACTCCAGAGGTCCAAAGCCAAGCCCGCTGTCTCTATCTTCCCCTTGACCTCCTGTCAACCTGTTCATCCTCCAACTTTTGCCAACTCCATACCTTTCTTTCATCATCTAGTCTTACAAAAACTTCAGATCTACTTTTGACCGCTCCTTCTCCTGGACATCTTTTGGCTCTAGTCCTTTCCCACTGCAACTGTCCTGGGTCAGGCCTTCCTCACCTCTTATCTGGATCGGTCTTCTGGCTGACTGTCCTGTGTCCAAGGGTTCACCTCTAACATTCATCCAGAAGAGGGCCATCAAATAAATCTTCCTAATCAATGCATCAGGAGTCCCAGCGTGGTGCAAATGGTTAATACACTCGGCTGCTAACCGAAAAGTTGGTGGCTCAGTCCAACCCAGAGGCATCTAGAAAGGAAGACCTGGCAATCTGCTTCCCAAAAAACAGTCAATGAAAACCCTATGGGGTCACGATCAAACAGGACAGACTCCATGACAACTGGTTGCTTTTGTTGTTGTTAATCAACATATCACTGGAACTCCTTTAGTGACTCCCTATTGTGTTGTTGTGTGCCTTCAAGTCAATTCAGGCTCACACCAACACTATATGACAAAGTACAACTGCCTCATAGGGCTTCCCAGGCTGCAATCCTTAGGAGGGTAGATCACCAGGTCTTTTCTCCTGTGGAGCAGCAAGTGGATTTGAACAGCCAACCTTTCGGTTACCAGCTGAGCACTTAACCGTTGCACCACCTGTGGCTCCCTAATGCCTACCAAATAGATTTCTTACCCTAATATTTCAAAATCAAATCAATGGCACCTAACAACAACAACAATATATCTATCAAACCTTTCATTCCTGCTTATCTTTAGCCATTTTCCTCCTTATACGCCCTAAGCATTTGCAAACCAGCATATTAGTTAAGCTCCCCAAACACCATGCCCATTACAATTGACTTGGATTTCCCATTTGCACATATCAAAATCCTATCCACCTTCGTTGGTCTAGCTGCAATGTCACCTTTTCCATGAAGCCAATCATTCATTCACCAGCAAATATTTATTAAGCATTTTCTGTGCCAGCCCTTCCCAATCATTTCAGCTCACGCCCATTCTCTTTTACACTCTTGTGAACACTCTGCTGCTATACTGTAAACTTTTCTTTAAATAATTTTTTATTGTACTTTAGGTGAAGGTTTACACAACAAAATACTTTCTCATTAAACAGTCAGTACACACATTGGTTAACAACCCCACAACATGTCAACACTCTCCCCTCTCAACCTCGGGTTCTTTATTACCAGCTTTCCTGTTTCCTCCTGCCTTCTAGTCCTTGCTCCTGGGTTAGTCTCGTTTTGTTTTCTGGGCCTGTCTAATCTTTGGCTGAAGGGTGAACCTCAGGAGTGACTTCAGTCCTGAGCCGAAAGGGTGTCTGGGTATACTGTAAGCTTTTTAAGGACAGGGCCAACGTCTTACTCATCTCTGCATCCACAACACTGCCTAATCATGTGCCTCGTGAATTTAGCTGTTCAATAACATTTGTTGAACCAAATCAAGATCTATGCTGTTCGTGGTTTTGACATTGTTTGTTTTAATTCTCCTAGATTTTTTTTTTTTTTCGTTTAAGTATGGGTGCCCAGGAAGAAGTAAAAATAAACTAATCATATTGCTCAGCAGCTTAAGCCTGTACTTATGGTTAACTCTCAGTTATCCATGCCATTGGAAAAATGGTGTCGGAGAGAATCCACACCACAAATATAAAAACATCACTTCCATCAATCCTTGACACGTATCGTACAATCTTTAGGGAGCCAATTTGCCTTTTGGATTGTGTCTGGCTGATCAGGTTGATATTTGAGTCTACAGTTTCCCAACAACATTGGGCTGGATAATAGGTATGGAAGGAGAGACCAAGGACTATACTGGCAGGAGGAAACCAGTTAGGAATTAGGCGTTTACTATATACAACCTCACAGGTCCCTTGGTAGCACAGTTTGCACTCATCTACTAAACTAAAGGATGATGGTTCGAAGCTACCTGGCTGTACCAGGGAAGAAAATCCTGGTGATCTGCTTCTGTAAAGATTACATGGCCAAGAAAACCCCATGGAGCACAGTTCTACTCTGTAACACTCTGGCTCACCATGAGTCAGGACTGACCGGATGGCAATGTTTTATTTTGTTTTTTAATATACAACTTCAAAGGCAAGTCTCTGGACAATCACAGCATCTAGTACTTGGAGTGTGTCAGCACACCCCATGGTTTAGCCAGTTTCTCCGAGATAACTAATGGGGCTAGAGACTCCCCAGCCCCTAAACTGCCCATTCTGGTGTCCGGAATTGGTTTATGTTTAAAGACTATGACAGGGTGAATCCCCTAGTGCCACTGGGGCTGAGCAAGTTTCTAGAATGGAGGGAGGGCTGCACTTCCAGTCTCACGGGCATCAGGACAGTGCCGTGCTGTGCTATGGGCATCACTGGATGCAAATCAAAGAAAATGAGATTTGCAATTTTGCATTGATAGCCCGATAATGTTGGGTGGGGGGAGTTCTGCTTTTCCACTTCTGAAGCAAACAAATATCACATGTGGCGATTCAGCAGCTGCATTAGTTGGGAAAAATTGATGCACATTTCATGTGTCAGGGAGCTGAATCCCAGGGAATGGAGTCAGCCTCCCAGAAAATGGTTTCTTTATATAGTTCCATCCATTTATTGTTTGATTGGACTTTCTGTATATTAAATTGAAGCTGTTCTGCTGCTCATGGGTATTATGATGCGTTGGCTCGGTGGGAAATAATGAAGGTGATGAGATTTTACAGCATCGCATTACAAAGGAGGCGTCCCCAGCCTCATCCATCTCTCCATCAACTAGCTTGTGTGTGAGGTGGCACTTATATTAAAACGATTTTTCTGATTCCGTTTAATGACACTCATTCGAGTCCTGACACCCAGAATATGATTACATGAGCTAAATGCAATCTTCCCCCATCCAGTCATGGTCAGCAAAGGCTCAGCTAGCTTCTCCTCCAGCCCCCACCTGCTCATACGCTCCTCATTTGCATTAAGCTGCCAAGGATAGGGTGGAGGTTGGGGGAGAAGTCTATTTTCTGGTCTGAGAAAAGCAGGCTGGACGGAGGCAGGACCCTGGACTCGACCTGGAGGCCACCATATCTGAGCTTTTTGGCTGAGGACTTTGGATGCCCAAAGACATTGTGAGGAGCTCTGGTGGTGCAATGGTCAAGTGCTCAGCTGTTAACCGAAAGGCTGGTGGTTCAAACCCATTCAGGAGCTCCAGGGGAGAAAGACTTGCTGATCTGCTCCCAGAAAGATGACAGCCTAGAAAACCCTATGGGGAGTTCCTACTGTGCCACATAGGGTTGCTATGAGTCAGAATGAACTCGACAGCACCCAACAACAACAAAGGCATTGTGGTAGCTCTGTTGTCCTTGTCACAAACAAGTCTCCATTAGGAGCTGGTTTGGGGGTCAATACTGTGCACTCCATTCAAAAAAGTTGCTGGGGTCCCTGCTTCCCAGAAAAGAAACAGTTGACTTGGCCATCACAGGAGAATAAACATTGGAGATACACACATTCAGTAGACTGCCAGCTTCCTAGAAATGGTTAGCTGTGTGTGAGTATTGGAAGCCCCCTCCCTGAGGACAGGAGATGATGGACTCACAGCTCAAAGTCTACACTCCCCTCCCCAACTGGGAGGTGCACCCATCCCAAATGGAGCCTGAAGAAGAGAAAGCCTTTCAGTGACCTGGGACAGGAGCTCCTCCTAAGGGAGAGGAACAAAAATATTCACAGTTACTGACGGGCTCCTCCCCTCCCCTGAGGAGGGGGAGGGCCATGCTGCCTTGTATTTACACTATTTCCAAGCAGAATAATTGCTGCTCCTCGGGAAGAATCATGTTTGTGTTTACGGTAGTGTTTAAACAGGGAAACCCAAACAAAACCAAACACACACACACAGATTGAGATTGATTCTGAGGGATTCCAGAAGAGAGCTGTGAAATGGGCACCAGTGTTGAAATTCCTTTCCAAAAATTTCAGCAATTTGAATTGCAGGATCTGAAGAGGAATCCAACGGGAAGCCCCTCTTGTAAAGCCCTCAAAAGGCTCAGATCCCACCAATGGGAGTTAACATCTTCCTCCTCTGTCCCTCTGCAGCCCCAAAGCCTTTCATGCACCCTCTGCTTAAGCAGCTACCACAGCCACCCAGTTTTAGAGTGGCCCCTCTATGGTCCAAGGTCCCTGGGTGGCTCAATCAGTTTGCACTTGGCTACTAACCTAAAGGTTCGTGGTTTGAACTCACCCAGGAACTCCATGGAAGAAAAGCCTGAAGTCTGCTTCTGTAAAGATTACAGCCTAGAAAACCCTACAGAGCAGTTCTACTCGGTAACACATGGGGTTGAAATAAGTCGAACGGGTCTCTATGGTTCAGTTTGAATCAAGGCTGTCTCCCCATAGAGGCAAGCACTATGCCTGCACCTTTGCAGGCGCCCAGTCAGTGCTGCTGGAGTTGAAAGGCAGGCTGGATCCATGTGCAGACGCTCCTTGCTTACTGCTGCCACAGGCCTGGTTTAAGATGTCGATGCTACAACTCGGGCTCACTGGGCTTGTTCCTTCTACACTGGGGTCTCAGTCCCCTGGGCCTTGGAGCCATCCTGAATAACCTTGATGCCTCTTCTTATGAAATGCTTCTCTCCGGGGTGGAGAAGGCCTTCAGGAATGAGAGTTCCCATGCCAGTCCTCTGCTCTGGAAGCTGGTGAAACTTGTGTTTGGGATGGGGGTGGGGCAGGACAGGTCAGCGCTTCCTGAAAAGGCTTCTTGTTAGCTCCGTCAATAGATTCCCTCACTTCTCTCACCTCCACTGCACCACCCTTGGTCCTAGCCACCATAGTCACTTGCCTGGACATTGTGGTAGCTTCTGCTCTGTTACCCTACAATGTATTCACTACCCAGAAGCCAGAGTGATACTTTTTACTACTATTTAATAATTTATTTTATTTTTGTCCTTGTTGTTGAAAATATACACATCAGAACATACACCAATTCAACAATTTCTACATGTACAATTCAGCAGTACTGACTGCATTCTTCAAGTCGTGCAACCATTCTTACCCCCTTTATCAAATTCTTCCTCCTCCAGTGACATAAACTCACTGCCCTCTAAGCTTCCTATCTAAACTTTCCAGTTGCTGTCGTCAACTGGATCCCCTACGGATAGATAAAAAACCCCAGTGCCGTCGAGTCGATTCTGACCGACTCATAGCGACCCTATAGCACAGAGTGGAACTTCCCCATAGAGTTTCCAAGGAGCGCCTGGCAGATTCAAACTGCTGACCCTTTGGTTAGCAGCTGTAGCACTTAACCACTACAC
This sequence comes from Elephas maximus indicus, assembly GCF_024166365.1. Classification (NCBI taxonomy): domain Eukaryota; kingdom Metazoa; phylum Chordata; class Mammalia; order Proboscidea; family Elephantidae; genus Elephas; species Elephas maximus. Next base: position 168,853,121 of record NC_064821.1, on the reverse strand, counting down.
CACCAGGGTTTCCTATAGATAGATAGCTCTTTAAAAGACCACAATGTTCAAGACAGATATTCTTTACAAACTAAGCTAGACAACTGCAGAGTGAGAGCCCTGGTGATACAGTGATTAAAGCGCTCGGCTGCTAACTGAAAGGTCGATGGTGTGAATCTACCAGCCACTACGCGGGAGAAAGATATGGCAGTCTGCTTCTGTAAAGATTACAGCTATGGAAACTCTATGGAGCAGTTCTACTCTGTCCTACAGGTGGCTATGAGTCAGAATCAACTCAATGGCCATGGGCTTATTGCAGAGGGATACTTTTAAAACATAAACCAGGTTATGGAACTCCTTTGCTCAAAACCCTCCCGTGGCTCCTCATTCCAAGCAGAGGAAAGGACAAAGTCCTTGCGGTGGTCATGAGGGCCCTGCATTAGCTGCCTCCCTCGCTACCTCTCCAGCCTCATCTCCTGGTGCCCTTCCACTCCTTGCTCGGCCATCAGGACCTTCTTGCTACTCCTGGAGCACACCAAGGCCCTCCTGCCTGATGGCCTTTGCATTTGCTGCCTCCTCTGCCTGGGATGCTCTTCCCTGAGTTACCCACATGCCCCACTCTCTCACTGTCTCCAGGTCTCTAATCAAATAACACCTTAACTCAGTGGCCCTTCCTGACCTCCCAATGTAAAATGCCAACCCTCTCTTCACTCCCTCGTGCATACGCTCAGCACTCTCTGTCATACCACTCCTTAGTTTTCTCTGTGTCACGAACTGCTACCTGACATGATGTATTTACGTTACTTGTTTGACGTCAGATCCCCTCCACTAAAATACAAGCTCAACAAAATTAGAGACTTTCTTCACTGCTGTATTCCTAGTTGTTGAACAAATGGTTGAATGGAAGGAAACTTCATGGGGAGAGAGGCTTATCCATGGCTCCCTTTCTGCTCTTACCTGGCTCCAGGATCTGCAAGGGGAGCATGGCCAAGTAGCCAAGAGCAGCGAAGGACAAGGCTGGGTGTAAACTTCCCTTGCAAGCCAGCCCCAATCTTGCCAAGGCTGAAGTCAGAACTACAGAATGCCCCACTTGGCCACCCTGGGTCAGCCTTGCCCAGAGGTATTCTGTCTGACGTGACAATATAGCTGACATCTGGAGAGCACTCCTGTTGGTTCTCAAGAGGGCCAGGAGATGGTTGGCATATGAGAAAGCAGAAGTTAGGCAATATTTATTGAGGCTCACCATATATCAGGTCCTGTGCTAGGCACAAAGTGTACAATGATCTCTGGAACAGAGATTCTGCCCTTAAGAAGCTCACGTACTGGGCGGAAGCCACATAAATTTAATGGAATAAATTTAACAGAATGTGGCGAGTGACAAGACAGAGGTATGCAAGGGCTGCACTGAGAGCCTAAGGAGGGTACCTTACTCTTCTGGAGGGCCAGAGAAGGTCTCCTGGGGAGATGCTACAAGGCTGAGTTTTAAAGATGCCAGGAGTTAGCAGATGCAGGAGCAGAGAAAGGGGTATTCCACACAGCAGGAAGAATGTGAGTAAAGGCCTCTTTTCTGACCCTTGTCCCACTGTTCTTTCCACCATCTCTTGTTTGGGTTCAAAGGAAGGGAAATGAGTCTCACTCAATTCATTTTCTCTGTGCCTTACATTGGGTCGATGTGCAGTCATAGTGCCTATGTATTCTCAGAGCCCACCAAGCTGTCTGGGATACAGTAGGCACTCATTTAATGTTGAATGAAGGAAAGATACCTTTTTGGGATTCGGGTCTGTGTCCTCTCTTAGGAATCTCAGCAGCAGAGATTCTAGTTAGAAATGCCAACAAAGACACAACTAGAGGTCATTCATTCCCAATAATGGGAAACATCAGGATGATCAGACTCCCTTGGGCAGGGGACACACCACCAGCCAGGTGGACCCTGTTAGCCAGTGTCCCAGGCCAAGGCCCTTGGGAGTTGGGAGGAGGGTTGTTGAGTTCTCATAGACAGTGGATGAAGAAGCAATCAGAATTTTGGGAATTGAAGGGTTAACAAAAAATCACTCTGCCTGGTTCCACTTCTGGTACTGAGGGTGTGGGGGAGCCCCATCAAGCACCCCATTATGTGGTGTGTCTGTATTGATTCCCCACCCCAGTCTCTCAGCCTTCTGAGGCAGGCCTCTTGCCAGGATTAGGTTTTAAAGGAAAATGCAAATCACCTCGAGGTTGCTTCATGCTTAGAAAAAGTAAAAATTGATTCTGTTTTCATTAAAGTGATTTTTGGACACCATCAATAGCTCTCTCACCTCAGGGCAAGGGGTGACGGACAGGCTGCTGGCCTCAATTACATAACTGAGCCAACTGGGCACCAGCTGGCTATCTCATCAGAAGCAACATTTCTCTGGGCCCTTCCCAATTTTCCTTCCCTTAGATGTCCAAGAGCAGCCTTCACCCAGCCAGGCCTGGAGCTGACCTGTAATGGCCCTGGAGAAGGCTTGCTGACAAGGCCTGCCTCCTGCATGTTCATCTCTTCCCCACACTCTTCCCAAGCTTCCCAGATGGACACAGCTCAGGCCATCGAGGTCAATGGTAACGCCAAGCAAAGTCAAACAAAATTACAAAGAAAAATCTACCTTGAAAAAGTAGATGTTACGTGTTGTTGTTGTTGGATGCTCTCTAGTCAATTCTGACTCCTGATGATTCCATGTGACAAAGTAGAACTGCCCCATATGCTTTTCTTGGCTGTAATCTTTATGGAAGCAGGTCGCCAGGTCTTTCTCCTGCAAAGCCCCGGGTGAGTTGGAACCACCAACCTTTCAGTTAGCAGCTGATTATTTAACCATTTGTGCCACCAAAACCAACCCAACCAACCTGTTGCCTGCCGTTGAGTCGATTCCGACTCATAGCAACCCTACAAGACAGAGTAGAACTGCCCCGTAGGCTTTCCAAGGAGCAGCTGGTGATTTGAATTGCCAACCTTTTAGTTAGCAGCTGAGCTCTTAACCGCTGTGCCACCAGGGCTCCTATTTGTGCCACCAGGGCTCCTTAAAAGTCATATAATACATTCCAAAACTAGATAAGTTCGTCTTATTTAATATTGGGAGTTCTGTGTTTTCCTTTCCCTGGGTTAACTGAGATAATTGAGAATTTATTTTATTTTGGCATCAATTATGAGCACAGAAATGAATCCTTGAAGGGTGCATTTGGGAGCTCAACTGTCAAAAGGGCATGAAGGGAAACTGGGATGGGCAACGGGGCCTTCCCTACCACACGGGAGGCTGCAAGGGAAAGCCAGCCTGAAGTCTTGTTGGTAATTAGGCTGTTATGATTCTTGTGTGCTTAAGGTATTTTGATATATTAAATAAACGGCAATAATTGGCTCCAGGAGATCCCTCCCTAGAGAACACCTGTGTAACTCATCAGCGAGGTCCTAGGAGTGCAGGCAGAGATGGTAACCTGAGCCAGGAAGAGATTGGCAGATCGGCCAAGGAGCTGAAGACAGTCTCTCCAGACTGGAAATAGGGCTTGGGAGCATGAGTATGAGCCAGGAGTTGTTGGAAACAACTGGAATGGGGCAGAATATTGGCCTTGGTATCCCATGGCCACTTGCGGGGAAAGACTGAAATGCCAGCTTAGAGTAAGAAAAAGATATGCTTCCTTGAATGGCTGAACAAGGCTACAACTAATCAGTGAATGTACTTCAAGACAGAAACAAGGCAGGGGAAAGGGGAGGGTTTCCAAGGGACAAGTCATTGAGACCTCCAGTATGGGCCAAAAAGGCCATCACACAGACCTGCCAAGTATCATAGGGAATGGATCAGACACTAAGTGAAATCTGTCCACCCAGGAGGCCTAGGGCTGGGGCAGAAAACACATGGCCAAGGTGGCTGCAGATCTCAAATCTTGGTGGGAAGTGGGGCAGATTGGGTCCACCCTCAAAGAGAGGACAAGCAGGGCTGGAAGGGACTGAGAACAGTATTAGACCAAGCAAATGGAAAAAGCACCCCATTCACACTGATCTATCCATTAAAAAGCATTCTGCCAGGCAACTGCTATGTATAGCCAGGCAACGAGCCTGGTGATGGTGCCAACTGCCAGCTCAGGTCAGAGTCAAAGTAGCCCAAGCCAGCATTCAGTTCCCAGCCATGGTGAAGGGGGGAAAGAGTCTACTTTCCATTACTTATCTGAGGTTAAGTAAGACACTATTGTATTCGTTTCTTAGGGCTGTTGTAACAAAGTACCACAAACTGGGTAGCTTAAAACAACAGAAATTTATTATCTCATAGTTCTGGAGGCTAGAAATTTGAAATCAAGTGCTGGCAGAGCCATGCTTTCTCTAAAGGCTGTATAGGAAAACCCTTCCTTGTCTCTTCCCAGTTTCTAATCTGCCACTTGTCTGTCAGTTTGATGTACTGTGGTGACTTGCATGTAGCTGTGATGCTGGAAGCTATGCCAACAGTATTTCAAATACCAAGAGGGTCACCCATGGTGGACAGTTCCAGCAGAGCTTCTAGACTAAGACACACTAGGAAGAAGGACCTGGAAATCTATTTCTAAAAAAACTGGCCTGTGAAAACCTTATGGATAGCAGCAGAACACTGACACAGTGCTGAAAGATGAGCCCCTCAGGTTGGAAGGTACTCAAAATATGACTAGGGAAGAGATGCCTCTTCAAAGTAGGGTCAACCTTAATGACGTGGATGGAGTAAAGCTTTCGAGACCTTCATTTGCTGATGTGTAGCACGAATCAGAATGAGAAGAAAGAGCTGGAAACGTGGATTAAAAATAATCCAGTAATAATCAGAATGTGGAATGTACAAAGTATGAATCAAGGAAAATTGAAAGTCATCAGAAATGAAATGGAATGCACAAAAATCGACACGCTAGGCATTAGTAAGGTGAAGTGGACTCATATTGGCCATTCTGAATCAGACAGTTGGACCGCCTACAATGCCAGAGAAGACAAGTTGAAGAGGAATAGCATCATATTTAATGACAAAAAGAACATTTCAAGATCTATCCTGAGGAACTATGCTGTCAGTGATAATATCCATATGCCTACAAGGAAGACCCAGTTAATATGACTATTATTCAAATTTATACACCAACTACAAACCAAAGATGAAAAAATTGAAGATTTTTACCAACTTCTGCAGTCTGAAATTGATCAAACATCCAATCAAGATGCATTGATAATACTGGAGATTGGAATGTGAAAGCTGGAAACAAAGAAGAAGGATCAGTGGTTGGAAAATACGGCCTTGGTGACAGAAATCACCCTGGAGATCGCATGATGGTATTTTGCAAGACCAACAACCTATTCACTGAAAATACCTTTCTTCAACAACATAAATGGTGACTATACACGTGGACCTCACCAGATGGAATACGCAGGAATCCAGTTGATTACGTCTATGGAGAGTCATGATGCAAAAGCTCAATATCAACAGTCGGAACAAGGCCAGAGGCCAACTGTGGATCAGGCCATCAATTGCTCATATGTGAGATCATGTTGAAGCTGAAGAAAATTAAAACAAGTCCACGAGAGCCAAAGTACAACCTTAAGTACATCCCACCTGAATTTAGAGACCATCTCAAGAATAGATTTAACTCATTGAACACTAATGACTGAAGACCAGAAGAGTTGTGGGATGACTTCCAGTATATCATACGTGAAGAAAGCAAGAGGTCATTAAAAAAACAGGAAAGAAAGAAAAGGTCAAAATGGATGTCAGAAAAGACTCTGAAACTTGCTCTTGAACATATAGTAGCTAAAGCAAAAGAAATGATGAAATGAAAAAGCTGAATGGATTTCAAAAGGTAGCTCAAGAAGACAAAGTAAAGTATTATAATGAAAGGTGCAGAGACCTGGAGATGGAAAACCAAAAGGGAAGAATGCGCTCAGCATTTCTCAAGCTGAAAGAACTGAAGAAAAAATTCAAGCCTTGAGGTGAAATATTGAAGGATTCTAAGTGCAAAATGTGGACTGACACGGGAAGCATCAAAAGAAGATGGAAGGAATACACATAGTTACTGTACCAAAAATAATTGGTTGACGTTCAACCATTTCAGGAGGAAGCATATGATCAAGAACTGATGGTACTGAAGGGAGAAGTACAAGCTTCCCTGAAGACACTGGCGAAAAACAAGGCTCCAAGAATTGACAGAATATCATTTGAGATGTTTCAACAAACATATGCAATGCTGGAAGTGCTCACTCATCTACACCAAGAAATTTGGAAGAGAGCTATCTGGCCAATGGACTGGAAGAAATCCATATACCTGCTCATTTCAAAGAAAGGTGGTCCAACAGAATGTGGAAATCATCAAACAATATCATAAATGTGACACGCAAGTTAAAATTTTGCTAAAAATTCAAAAACGGTTGCAGCAGTACATTGACAGGGAACTGCCAGAAATTCAAGCCAGATTCAGAAGAGAATGTGGAATGAGGGATATCATTGCTGATGTCAGATAGATCTTGGATGAAATCAGAGAATACCAGAAAGATGTTTACCTGTGTTTTATCAAACATGCAAAGGCATTCAACTGTGTGGATCATAACAAATTATGGATAACATTGTAAAGAATGGGAATTCCAGAACACTTAATTGTACTCATGAGGAACCCGTATATAGACCAAAAGGCAGTCGTTCAAACAGAACAAGGGGATACTGCCTGGTTTAAAATCAGGAAAGGTGTGCATCTGGGTTGTGTCCTTTCACCATACTTTTTCAATCTGTATGTTGAGCAAATAATCCGAGAAGCTGGACTATATGAAGAAGAACACAGCATCAGGTTTGGAGGAAGACTCATTAATAACCTGTGTTATTTAGATGACACAACCTTGCTTGCTGAAAGTGAAGAGGACTTGAAGCACTTATTGATGAAAATCAAAGACTACAGCCTTCAGTATGGATTACACCTCAACATAAAGAAAACAAACACCCGCACAACTGGACCAATAAGCAACATCATGATAAATGGAGAAAATATTGACGTTGTCAAAGATCTCATTTTACTTGGGTCCACAATCAACACCTATGAAACCAGCAGTCAAGATATCCAACGACGTATTGCACTGGGCAAGTCTGCTGCAAAAGAACTTTTAAAGTGTTAAAAATCAAAGACGTCACTTTGAGGACTAAGGTATGCCTGACCCAAGCCAGGAGTTGATGGTTAAAGTTGTGTGTCAACTTGGCTGGGCCATGATTCTCAGTGGTTTGGCAGTTATGTAATGATGTAGTTTGGTAGTTATATAATGATGTACTCTGGCAGTTATGTAATGATGTAATTTGGCAGTTACACAGTGAAGTTATCCTGCATTTGTGATATAATGTCACCTCCATGATGTGATCTGATGTGATCACCAATCAGTTACAAAGGGAGTTTCCTTGGGGGTGTGGCCTGCATTCAATATATATGGATTTTTTGGCAAAGCTTGCTGGTTTTTGCTTACTCTGGATCCTACATCTGCATTGCCATCATCTGACCTCTGATTCTTGGGACTTAGGCCAGCAGCCTGCCATCTTACCCTCCAACCTTGATTCTTCAGCCTCCGTAGCCCATGATCCAGCAGCCTGTGGTCTGACCTGCCAATCTTGGGTTGGTCAGCCCCTGCAGCTACATGAGTCAGGAGAAGCCTCCAGCCAGATACCTGACCCAAGGACTTGGAACTTGCCAGCCTATACCACCACATAAGCTATTTCCTTGAGATAAATCTCTCTCTTTTTTCTATATATACCTGACCCTATTGTTGTTGAATCAATTCCAAATCATAGCAACCCTATAGGACAGAGTAGAACTGCCCCATAGGGTTTCCAAGGAGCAGCTGGTGATTTGAACTGCCAATATTTTTGGTTAGCAGTCTATATATAGATACACACATATATATGTACACGTCACTGGTTTTGCTTCTCTAGAGAACCCAGTCTAAAACACCATGGTTATTTCAATTGTCTCATATGCATCTGAAATCTGGACAATGAATAGATGACCTAAGAAGAATCGATGCCTTTGAATTATGGTATTGGTGAAGAATATTTAATATATCATAGACTGCCAGAAGAATGAACAAATCTGTCTCTGAAGGAGTACATCCAGAATGCTCCTTAGAAGCAAGAATGGTGATACTTTGTCTCACATACTTCTAACATGTTAAAAGGAGGGACCAGTCCCTGGAGAAAGACATCCTGCTTGGTAGAGAGTCAGTGAAAGGGAAGACCCTCAATGAGAGGGACTGACATAGTGGCTGTAACAATGGGCTCAAGCATAGCAATGACTGTGAGGATGGTGCAGGACTGGGCAGTGTTTCGTTCTGTTGTACATAGGGTTGCTATGAGTCAGAACTGACTCAGTGGCACCTAACAATAACAACAGTTTCTGATGGTTCCTGGAAATCCTTGGTGTTTCTTGGCTTGTAGTTGTATCACTCTAATCTCTGCCTCTATCTTCATATGGCTATCTTCCCCCTGTGTGTCTGTCTCTGCTTCTTTTTATAAGGATCCCACTCATACTGTGTTAGGGCTTACCCTACTGCAGTATAACCTTATGTTAACTTAACTACCATATTTTTATGCAAATAACATGTGCCTTCTATGTTTGTTTGCCAACCACGCCCTCCCTTCCCCCCAAATCAGGGTATTTTTGTAAGTGCTGCTATGCCAATATGTAAAAGAAAAAAATTGGCACACTGACACTTACGAAAATATCTCATGGAGGAGGGGAGGGGAGGGGAATGGCACCATTGGCTAGAAAACATAGAAGGCATGAGTTATTTGCATAAAAATGGTAATAGCATCTTTAAACATCCTATTTCCAAACAAGGTCCCATTCACAGGTACTGGAGGTTAAGATTTAACGTAACTTTTTGGGGAACACAATTCATTCCATAACGACTACTAAACATTTCATTTCTTGCTCATTTGCTTCCTCTTTCAGAGGTTAGACATTCTGATGCCTAAGGAAGGGAAAACCAACTTGCTTATTGCAGGTGTGGGGTGAGGGAGCGTATTGCACCCACCATTAAAGGGAAGCGTGCCTGCAGAGGACTCCTCTCTCCAACTCAGGTATCGTTCCCTTCCTCTTTGTCTTGCCTTTGTGGTGGAGCCTCCTTCTCCACTCCTCCCCCCAACCCCACCCAACCACGAAAGCAAATATGAGGTCAAAACTGTCTACCTCCAAACCTAGACTTGCCCTCCTTGATCTACAGGGAGAATGCCAAAGGAAATCAATGGTCTCCCCGGTGGCAATAAAACACTGGATTTTGCTATGAAAGGCACCATTAGTTTCTGAGACAGTGTTTAAACAAGCCAGAAGGAAACACTCCATTTATGAAATCTCAGTGTGCCTAGTACAGTCCCTGGGATATAGTACTTATTGGGTTAGTGCTTTCTTGAATAGGTCAACACAGGATATTCTGAGATTCTGATAAGAAAGTAATTCCTGATATAGCCTATAAAATGGATGAACTTTGAAAACATTGTGCTGAGTGAGATGAAGTCTGTTGCAAAAGGACAAAACCTGTATGATTCCAAGTACATAAATACCTAGAACAGGCAAGAGTATAGGGACCAAAGTTTATTAGTGGTTAGCAGGGGTGGGTTGGAGGGAAGGAGAAAGGCAGACACAATGTTTAGGGGACAATGAGCCTCCGTTAAGGATGACAGAACAACATGATGAACATAACGCCGCTGAATTGTATGTGTGGATTGTTGAAATGGCAAATGTTGTGTTACGTATGTATTTACCACACACACACACAAAAAAAGTTAAAAAACAACAAAGTAATGACCCTGAAGGGGCCCTGATGGCATGGGATGGGAGCAAGTTAGGTGGTAGAGTGAGAAGGGAAAAGGCACTGAAGACAGCCAGATGGTATCTGAAAATCCACTGTAGCACTTATCAACTATGTGACTATGAGAAGCCTCAGCATCCACGTCTTTGAGGTACATATAATTTTTCCTACTTTGCAGGGTTGCTTCGAAGACTTAAAGAGACAAGGGCATATGCAAAGTGCTTAGCACACTGATGACGCATAGTAAAAAAAAAAAATAGTAGGTATCCATATACTGTTAAACTAACAATAAATGGTAATGGGCAGGTGGTCACTGAGGTTCTCATTGCTCTCCCCTAAAATGATTCCATTTTATCTCTGATGCCCATCAACTTGTTCTGTTTTTCTCCCCACGGCAGTCCGAAGGCATCACGCTGGTGTTATTAGTCCCATCAAGGGGCACTTGAGGGCCCTGGGCAGTCAGATCCAGGAGGGTGACTGGGGGATCCTGGCCATAGATGAGGTCTCCTTCAGGAAGGTAAAGGGATGGCCAGGATCAGCCTGGAAGGAGCAATGGGACCTCCTTCTCCTGACACATGCAGCCAGCCCCCAGCCCATTTTACCCCAAAATATCCTACTCTGCCAAAGGCCCACATTTGCCACCTGAGCCAAGACAGACAAGGTCAAATGAGGAGATACATACTTACCCACCCTGGTGGAGCAGTGATTTAAAAGTGTGGGGGTGGTGGGAGGAGGTAGCAGGATGGCTCTGTCAGTCAGACAAAAGGTAATGGGAATGCCCTTATCAAACCTTGCCTTCATAATGGACCGTCACACCCCTTGTTCTCCCCCTTGTTGTTCCCTCCTCCTCCTGTATGGCAGAATCACAGGTGTAATCACTTTAAAAGGTCCCATGACCTGCTCCAAAACCAAAACCAAACCCACTGCCATCGAGTCAATTTTGACTCATAGCAACCCTATCGGACAGAGTAGAACTGCCTCATTGGGTTTCCAAGGAGTGCTTGGTAGATTCGAACTGCCAGCCTTTTGGTTAGCAGCTGTAGCTCTTAACCATTATGACACCAGGGTTTCCTGCTCAGTCATTCCCAATAAGCACAAGCAGCACTATGGGAAAACCACCACCGCCACTATGGGGCTTCGGCCAAGAAAAAATCAAATCACCAGGACGCCACCAACTGTATTGTCAAAGACCAAATAAAAAGCTTCATGAACTCTCCATCAGCAATATAATACTTCCTGGCCTAAGCAAACATAGACCTAGCATATGAATTGTGAAGGGATTTCGCATTAGCCTTAACGGCTTCCAATGGCTGAAGCAGAAACCCCTAAAAAATACATGTCTCCATAAAGTTGCCTTTATTGGATCTAATTCTGTTCGGTTGAAGACTGCAATCTCCTTCCTGGGCACCCTTCTCGGCCCCATAATACATTTCTGTGACCTCAGCTGGAGAGAAGACCTCAGAGAGACAGAAGAGACGGAGTCACCCGTGACCTCACTGGGTGCCTCTCCCTCCCTCTGGTAATATTGCTGCTTCTGTATCTGACCACGTGATCCACTCAGACCACCTCACAATTGTGAAGGTATGTGGGGTCATTCAATCACAGACTCGGGCTGAGAAAGCAAGACCAGTCATCCTTCAGTGAGAAAAAAATAATCGGGCACCTAGCATCTTAGAAAACCCAAGCTCCGAGTCACTTAGATAAAGTCTCTTCAGAGCTACTGAACCCTTGAGCATCTGTGGTAGCAGAAAAGAAAAATAAGGCAAGAGAGAAAACAGCCTGCAAATATACTGCAAAGAAGAAATGCAGGAAGGATGCACAAAACATGCTCTCAGTGTCTTCCGTTAATGGAAACATGTACCCTGCTTACAACACTCATTGAACTTCTCACAGCCCTCTTCCTCCCCACCCACAGAAATGTAAGAATGCAACCAGCACCCACCCCCCTACACACACGCACACACACAAAGAAAGTATGGCTGAAAGAAGAAACGGTGACTGAATTTTCCAAGTTTTAGAAAGTGCCTGCCCCATCCCCAAAAGAAAACTCAATTCATAGCAAGCTACCACTCCCAAACAAATCACTCCTGTGCTTTCCTCTTCTGATGATAGGACTGCCCTTGCTCCCAAAACTTGGGAACGGAACTCCACCCTCCCTCCCCAATTCCAATGCCACACACAAAGCATCATGGCCTTTTGATCTACAGGTTGATGTACAACCTCCACTCTTTCTCTAGTCCACGCATGCAGGCTTACCCCAGTGTGGTCATGGTGACAATGGTATACCAAAAGGAGGCAGGGATGCTCGTGAACTTGCTGGCCGAGGAGCCCTTCTCAGCATAAAACATCACAGTGGCAAAAATGATGATGGCCATGGTGAGGGAGAAGAGCAGGAAGCCAAGTTCAGAGGCACAGCTCTTCAGTGTGTAACCCAGGATCCGCAAGCCCTGGGAGTGGCGGGAGAACTTGAAGATCCTGAAGACGCGGAAGACCCGGAGCGTGACAAAGGCGCCAGACACGTCCTCATTGTTGGTCATGACCAGACCGATGTAATACGGCATGATGGCCACCACGTCAATGATGCTCATCACGCTGCGGATGAACCGGTAGCGGCTGGGCGCCGCGAAAAGCCGGAGGAGGTACTCCACCGTGAAGATCATGACGCAGGCAGTGTCCAGGCAAAAGAAGGCCACCGAGTAGCGCTCTCCACATGGCAGCTCCTTGCTCCCTGGAACCGTGCCACACGGCACCGTCTCCACCACGTTGGTGATGACGGAGACGGCAATGAAGAAGCCAGTCACATAGTAGAAGACCAAGGCCAGCGTGCTGGTGTGGGGGTTCTCGAAGGCCCGCCACATGGTCTGGCGGAAGCTGAGCGAGGGCATGGACTCCTGGTTGTTCTCGGAATCGTTGTCGTCCATGAGCCGCTCGGCGTTCTCCCGCTTGCGGTCTTTGTACTCCTCATAGCAGCAGTCTCCGATGATCTCGGGGAGGATGCCATAGAAAGCCAGCTCATCGTCGTAGGCCGAGATGCACTCGTACCGCGGGTAGTGTAACTTCCCCGTGCGGTAGAAGTTGAGGACGCAGCGGAACACTTCTGGATCCCGGTCAAAGAAGTACTCCTTGGTGTCCTCATTGAAGAAAAACTCCTTCTCCGTGCTGCCCAGCAGGGTGTCTGGGTAGCGCTCCAGTGTGGTCCGCCAGGTCTGGAACCTCCGCCCACTCACGTTGAGGATGATCAGTTCATCCTGCCGCTTGTTCTTGTCGGCTGGGGCAAGGGGCATGGGGCAGTTGGCCACTGGCATCCACCCAATGGCTGCAGCCCGGGCAAAAGGCAGCCAGGCTGCAACTCCAGCCGCCATGATGACTCCAGCTCTTGGGCCGGCAACTGTTCAGACACTTTGCACACCAGCTTGGAGTTAGTTCAGCGATCCCTGGGAGACGGGAAGAAAGAGCAGGGAAGGAGGTGAGTCCACGATTGGTCCGCAGGTGGGAAATGAGACACAGGAAACAGTCATTGGCAAAAAGTCTCAAAGGTGAATTAATTAAACTGTGAAAAATCACCACCCAAGAAAGAACAAACCCTTGGATCCTTATCCATCCTTCCTACATGGGGAGAGCACCTAGTGCGGGGCAGTGCATGCAGTGTGGGATCACTAGGTGTTGCTGACTGCTTGACAAATTGTCAAGTTCCGAGAGGGCTCGGGAGCATTTGGAGGGAAAGCCTTTTTAGCAGGAAGATCTGCGAAGACACAGGTAATAATCAGCTCTGAAAGGTTATGGCATTATTACGAATTTAAATTGGGAGAGGGTAAATGAGTTCTCATTAAACGAATTTAAAAGTGGGATAAACATGCTAATTTTTATTTCTCTCTTCACCCACCAGTGCAATCAGGGATAAGGTGTGGATGAAGGTGATCAAGTAAACGCGTTCTTTCTACTCTACTCCTTACTGGTAAGGAGGAGGCTGGGGCTATCCAAAACAACAACAACGACAGCAAAAACCCATTGCCATCGAGTCAATTCCGACCCATAGTGACCCTATAGGACAGAGGAGAACTGCCCTATAGGGTTTCCAAGGAGTGCCTGGTGGATTTGAACTGCCGACCTTTTGATCATTACGCCACCACGGTTTCGTGGGGCTATCCATTCAAGAAAATTCTGAGATGGAAGGTGACTACAGTAGGCCCAGGCTTGCTGATGCTCTGACCCCAAGTCCCATGGAGAAGGCTATCCTTGCTGTGATGCTACTCTGTGGGACACGCGGCCAGCACTGCTTTACCCAGCAACCTAGTACCCAATGACAACCCTCAGAGCCCTGATGGGAAGATGTGGGAGAGGCTGTGCGGCTGGGAAAGGCCCTTCCCTGACTCTGTGGGAGTCTTGGTTTCTAGGTTCACCTGACTTCCATGCACTGTCCCTCTCCAGAGGAAGCCAATCCAGGCTCCCTCCCATCTCCAGATCCTCACCTCCTGTAGCCATCCATCTGCCCACCGCTTGTAACTCCCTCAGGTTATGTAACAATACTTTTCTCCTTCCCATGCCAGCCTCTCTCACCTGACCCCCACTCCACCCTTGGAGATTCCTCTAGAGTTGGGCCACCTTCCCCCTTCACCCCCACGTCTACTAAACCCTTCTCCATCATCCGTGTGCATGGAGGGAATGATGGCATGAAGAAGTATATCTAGCTTTGAGAAATAGAGTTACCTTCCCAAATCTGGCTTTTAAGAGATGATAGTCAAATGACTCTGCAGTCCCCAAATGTACACCATCTGGGGGAAGACATGTGCTGACTCAGAAACACATGTAACAGCAATGGGAACTGGTTTGGGGTTGGCACAGTCTTTTCCACCAATTCTAAACTGATCACCCAGAACAAGTCCTAACTCAGAATTATATGGACCCTCTGAAATACAACTGGTTGGACCCTAAGTTTAATTAACGAGATAGAGGTGAGTCTTGGAATTTCTTTCTGTTACACAGACTTGTTGAAATGGGATTTGATCTTCATCTCTCACTGTAAACCCCCTCACCTTCTCCTAAGTCCCAACTTCTCTTGGTTTCTCAAATCTCTACTACTGGTCCCTCCTCTTACTCCTGAGCTGCCACTGGGCTTTCCCACCTGGCTGCTTCTGAAACTGGACAGGATTAAATCAAACCTACCTCCTTGCAACAAGCTGTTCTTTACCTCTTGCTCATGACATCCCTGACCCCAGACCTGTCACCTTGGCCATCTTCCTCATTGTCCTACCAAACAATGAGATAATATATCCTATTGCCCTTATTAAGGCTTAGATTTCCTCAGGCCTTCCTTCCACTGGCCTGCTTGTCCCCCATCCATCTCCAGCCTATTTCTCCTGTTCCACTGAAATCCATTCTGCTCAGAGTAAAAACTCACCCATTGCTGTCTAGTTGATTTCAACTCATAGTGACCCCATAGGGTTTCCAAGGCTGTAAATCTCTACAGAAGCAGACTGCCACATCTTTCTCCTGCACAGCCACTGGTGGTTTCGAACTGCCAACCTTTCAGTTAACAGTCGATTGGTTTAACCACTGTGCCATAATCTCCCTAAAAGAAGGTCCTGATTGTGTGCTCCCCTCCCCACCCAGCCTTCAAAAGAAAATTCAAACTCCTTGGCCTGGCATTTTAGCATTTCCACAAACGGATTCTGGCTTAAGATTCCAGATTGATGTCCCATGCACATATCTCAGCCTACAGCAACAAGACTACAGACCAGCTCATGTACAGAATCCCTGACGTCTGCCTCTTCACTCTGTCTAGAATATTTTTCCCCTTCACCCCTCCTATCTGAATCCTACCTGTTCATCAAAATGCCACTCTGTAAGGATGCCTCCTCCTCTCCTCACTGTGGGATTCGCTCCTTCCTTCGGGCTCTTTGTTTGTCCCTCTTCTCTAGCACCTATCACCCTCTGGCCTAGATTGTTGTCGTCATTGTTAGCTGATGTTGAGTTGGCCGCTGACTCATGGCAACCCATGCCCAACGGAACAAAATGCTGCCTAGTCTTGCACTATCCCCATAATCGGTTGCAGATAGGACCATCGTGATCCATGGGGTTTTCATTGGCTAATTTTCAGACCTTTCTTCCTAGCCTGCCTTAGTCTGAAAGCTCCACTGAAATCTGCTCAGCATCATAGCAACAAACAAGCCTCCAGTGGGTCATGGGTAGTGGCTATGCGTGCAGTGCATTGGCCAGGACTACAGATACTTTATAAATGTCTTATCGACAACAATGGCTAAAAATAATTGAACTTTTACTCTGTGACAAGCAATGTATTCAATGCCTTCCATGGATTTAATCCTCACAGCAACTCCAGGAGGAAGATTCTATCATGTCCCATTTCATAGATAAGGAAAACTAAGGCTTAATGAAATGCAGCAGTTGGCCAACCCAGAAGAACACAGCAGGGATTCCAGCTCAGGCAGTCTGACCCCTGAAGCATTTCACTATACCACTTCTCAAGGTTTCCCTGTAAATGAAAAAATAGCAGATGGTGTTTATTCTGGGCTGACTTTGTGCCAGGGACAGTGCCATTCTTCTGCTTTCCCCGTCCCACACAAACTCTTAAAGAGCAAAGGCCATGATGCCTCAATTTTTATAACTCCCCTGGTGATGCAGTAGTTAAGAGCTTGGCTGCTAACCAAAAGGACAGCAGTTCGAATCCACCAGCTGCTCCTTGGAAACCCTACGGGGCAGCTCTACTCTGTCCCATAAGGTTGCTATGAGTCGACTGCAACGAGTTTTTTTGGTTTAATCCAGGAGGTAGCACAATGCATCACATCCAGCATGTGCTTAAACTGGGAATCCTAGTTTGCTAGACCCATTTGCATTCCATCAATTTTACTCCACGCCTTGCTAATGTATTTCAGGGGTTTTCAAGCATGGTAGTTCTCTCTCCAAACAAACAGTAAACTCTAAAGGCAGATCTGAATCAGATGACTCCAATTCAAGTGTCTCTCCCTTTGACTACACTGTGACCTCAGTCAAATTTTTCTCATGGAGCTGATCTCTGCCTCAGTTTCCCCATGTGCATGCTAAGAGGAATAACTGCAGGTCCCTCTGCTCCCGTTCAGATGCTACAGAAAACAACAGGAATGACACTGACATCCCCCATAAATGTTACTACTTGGAGAACAGAAAAACAGAGCACAGGCCTGATTATGTAAACCGATGCAAGAACTAGGGGCTCATTTATCTGCAGCAGGGGGTAATCTACTGATAGGAGGTTTGGGAACACATTCTGTGCATTCTATATCTTTTTTCAAGAAATGTGCCCTGACAGTTCACTAACTACACGTTCTTTAATTTAGGTGACTAGAATTGTTAATCTCTCAGCATTAAGTGGCAAGGGAAGTTTGGAAAGCAAGCCTACAATTTAAAAACTAGTCATGGGTAACTCCAATTCAGATTTAATTAACATTTACGGAGCAATGAAAATGCTCTGGGCACTGATCTACGCACTTGTCCAGACCGCATGTCATCAAATCCCTGCAAAATCTTATGACGTAGGTATTTTCGCCTACAGGTTTCAGATAAAGAGACTGACTGAGACTCAGCCACTTTCCTTCAAAGTGACTAAATTCCATGGATATAGGACTCGGCTGTGATTCAAATGGAGTCCCTGGGTGGGACAAATGCTTAAGTGCCCAACTACTAAACAAAACGTTGGTGGTTCAAACACACCCAGGGCACTTTGGAAGACAGGCCTAATGATCTGTTTCTGAAAGGTCATAGCCTTAAAAACTCTTCTCTGTCTACATGGGGCTGCCATGAATCGGAACTGACTCGACAGCAACTGTAACTGGTATGATTCCAATAGATAATTGATCAGCTCACTGCCAAATGGCTTCCCTGACCTAGTATAGCTAACGGTTGATGCTCCTGACAGAGAAAACAAGATGCAGAAACTCCTCTTCCCCAGATGGCAAGGTGCACTAGGCAAGGAGTCAGGAGAATTGTAGTCTCAGTGCTATCCCAAACCTGTCACTCCCAGGGCCTCTGTGTCCTCATCTGTAAAATGACAGAACTGTAGTTTTGGATGCCAGAAAACAACAGGAATGAGACTTACTTGTGGAAAGAGCCCTTGGGCTCAAATTATCCTTGAGTTTACGGGATCCAGGATATCCAAAATATAGCCCTAGCCTAGTCCTCTCTCCTTGACAGTCGCCCATGCAAAGTGGGAAGAGAGCATCTGCGTTTGTTGCCGTGCGGACGGTGTGAGCCTGAGCCTCATCTTAGCAAAGTGAGTTCTGAGAATTCCTGATGAGGCTCGTGCCCAGAACAGGGTACACAACCCGCGTCACTCAGAACCCACAGCAACTGGAAGCCTGGTCCACTCACAGAACCCCTGGCCACCCTCCTGGAGAGTAAAGAGGGCTCCCGGGCCCTTGACCTCTGAACCTTGATGTAGTTCGCTGCTGTTGAGTCGGCCCCAACTCATGGTGACCCTGTGCACAGTGGGATGGGACCACTGGGATCCACAGGGTTTTCATTGGTTGATTTTTGGACGTAGATTGCCAGGCCTTTCTTACTAGTCTGTCATGGCCTGGAAGCTCTACTGAAGCCTGTTCAGCATCCAGCAACACACATCCTTCACTGAGGGATAGGTGTTAGCTGTGCTTGAGGTGCAATGGCCGGGAATCAAACCCAGGTCTCCAACATGGAAGACAAGAATTCTACCACTGACCCACCACTGCCCTCTCTGACACTTAATATCCTTTATCCCAGACTGGGGCTCAGACAGTCAGGACCTTGAGGGACTTTGAGTAGCAAAGAGAAAGAGACCCCTGAGCCAGGAGACATCCCGAAGAACCTTGCTTGGGCCAGACACGTAACTCTGCACCCTGAAAGTCCACCCCCTTTACCCTTCCACTCTCCTGGTGCTGCTCCCCTCTGACTCCCAAGCTTCAAAGGCTACTGCTGCCCCTGTCACGCTGAACCCATTGCCTGACTCTCCACCCCACGCCAATCCTCTCTTCTCCAAGGGCCACAAGTATTTTACAAACTGCTTTCAGATGAATAATTGAGAGCTCAGGGGAAGGAAAAAATAGCCCCTCTCTATCACAGAAGCCTCTGGTCCCAAGGCCAAACTGTTACCCCATGCATTAATTCAGGACAATCTTCCCAAAGAAGGCCAGTCAAGCACCAGGCTGTCACCCGAGACTCAGGCCTTGCTAGAAAGTACAAAAAGGAGCAACTGCCCCATTGGCTACTCTGTGTGTATATCGTGGGGAGAGGCAGTGGGGGAGAAAAGGGTTTGGGGTCCGGGGATAAGCAAGGGGAGAAAAAGTGTCCTGCCAGATAAAATGACCAAGGTCATGCGAGCATACCCTCCACACAGCCCTGCAGGCATGACCCGGTTTGAGTAGGGCTTCTCCAGCAGTTCACATGGCAGTGCTTGCCCCCGACGAGCACCAACACCTCCTGGAGCCGGCCTGGGTATAAATTCCTGCAACAGGCACAACAGTGCGGCCCCATTTCCAGCCAATGGCACTGCACATGCCTCAAATGCCAAGGTTTTACTAGGACGTGGACGCCTTACAAATGAAAAATCAGAAGCTATTTTTGTTTTTGGCAGAAGAGTTTGACAGTGGGAAAGATGTAGGGGGAGACTGGGGAAGAGGCATTTAAAACAGGTGAGTTCCGAGATGATAAAGGGGAAAAACATTGGGAAAGGAAAACATTCCTCCCCTGCTGAAAAAGTCAGCTGCCCCATGAAACAGAGCGACCAGGCAGCCTGTCCTGAGGTTCAACACCTAACCTGAGCATAGGCTCTAGACAGCAAAGCACCACGCCACAAGCAATTGCCCTTCAATGACCTCAGCAAACTGATGGGGGTAGAGAGTCTCCAGAAACTTTAACTTTCCACAATTTTATATTACATCCTTTAGCCCAGAATGGGGTCAGTCTAGGGGCAGGGGAGGGCCAGGATGATTCAGGGGGCTTTCTCCTGTCCACAGGGTTTGCATAAACAGGCATGAAACTGCAGGGTGAACCAGGCCCAGGATCTTGATGCACAGGCCTGGGACACACACAGAGACCTTCTTCTCCCACAGTGCCACTCCCAGGCTGGCCAGGGCACTTTTCTGAACTCTTTTTCTGCAGCTTCCTCAACAGCAAAAGAGAACACACTACTAATCTCTCTTCCCCTGGGGGTCCCTTGTGTATGTACTTGCATTTTGTTGCATTCAAGTAGCCAGACATGGAAAATCAAACACATCAAGGGAGAAATGCACACTTGCTTTGCATGGAAGTGGTGCACGCCCAGCGCCCTTTCTGCAGACATTAAACATCCAGGTGCCCTTTAAGTAAAGGTAATCTGTCTAAAAGGCATAAATTTAACCATTAGGTACATTCATGCAAAATACCAACGTGCACCACATAGCAACGCATCCCCGGTCTTAGGAACAGATCACATTGTGCCTAGGACCACGGGAAAGTTCAGACGCCCTCTCCTAAGAAATACGGCGGAGCTGTCCTTTTGCTGTAAGATTTCTGATCCGGAACCTCAGCCTGTTGCTAACATATCAGGGCTGCCCGGGATAAAAGCTGAACATCTTGGACTTGATTCATGTGTCAACACCAAGCAAGCACAGGAATTTAGATGATTCCAGGTAACTTCTCTGCTCAGTCCTCTCCGCCCCCCACCTCCAATGTAAACACGTCGCAAAGTGAGTCTTCCGAACCCCTCTCCCCCAGGCCGCGTCGGCCTCCGGTGTCATTTAGAGACCTTTCCCAGAGCTCGCGGGGTAGAAGCGGCGTCGGGCAGGACCAGAGGTGCCGGCTTCCAGCCTCTGGTAGGCATACCGCCGGCTCGCCGGGCTGGAGAACTTTGCGAAGCGCCCCAAACCGCTCTCTGCTTCCACCCTCAGCCATTTCTCTTCTCTCCTCACAAAGAGCGGGGAACGGAGCAAGCCGTCGCCACCTGCCGCCAGATCCCGGGGCGCTGCCTCTGGCACCCCAGAGGGAAGGCAGGCCAATGGAATGAGGGCAGAGGTTCACACCCCCACCCCCAAACCTCACACCGCCTTACTGTCCGGAGGTGTCTCCAGAGCCTGAGGGAATAGACGCCCCCGGGCCGACTGCCTGCTCCCCAAAGCCGCCGGCCCCACCCCCAATTCTTCCCGAGCCCCAGCGCCCACCCACCCAGGCGCGGGGGTGGGAGGGTGCCGCGTGGGCAGCTGGAGCAACAGGCGTGGGAGCAGCGCTCCTCGCACTTCCTGGTTCCAAAAGGCTTGGTCGGGTCCCTCTTACCTTCTGCAGAGAAAGCCCCGGGCCCCGCGCCCGGCGCGCACGAGGAAGCTGCGTCCGGGAGCCCGGGGCCGCGGAGGCGCCTAGCGTCCAGCAGTGCGGGGAAGCGCCAAGCAGCCGCCGCTCGCGCGACTCCTCGCCAGCGAAGTCTCGCTTGCTCCCTCCCTCGCTCGGTCCGTTCGTGCGTCCGTCCGTCCGTGGATCCCTCCCTCCCCCGCTGCCGCCGCTCCAGCCCTGGCTCAGCGCGTTCCCTCCCCGCTTCGCCGCTTCGCTCGCGGGCTCGCAGGCTCCCTCGCTCGCTCCCAGCCCCCGCCACTGCCGGCGCCGCGCGGAGCGGAGCCCGGCGGGCCACCGGCTGCCTGGCGAGGTCCTTCTCCCGAGGGGGGAGGTGGTGGGGGCGCGGCGCGGGCGGGGCGGAGAGGAGAGTCCGGGGGAGGCGGTGAGGCTGCGCCCTCGGCTCCCTACGGATCCCCGCCGCCGAGCAGCCCCGGGCCGGGCACGAGAGAGCGGAGCCGCCAGGCAGCAGAGGGAGAGATAAGGAGGACCCTGAGCCTAGCCGCGGGAGGGTGCCCAGGGCGAGGGCGTGCGAGGGGGAGTGACTCTGCGCTCGAGGGTGTGTGTGTGTGTGTGTGTGTGTGTGTGTGTGTGTGTGTGTGTGTGTGTGTGTGTGTGTGTGTGTGTGTGTGTAGCGGGGCGCGCGCGTGAGCGGGGGGTGGGGGGTGGGGAGACGAAGGAGAGGTTGGTGTGTCTCCCCGGCCGAGTGGAGGAATCCTAGGATGTGCCTGGAGGTGGCAGAGTGTGCCGACGCGGGTGTGAGCGCGTGTGCTGGCGAGGGTGGGCACCGAGTTGAGCGTGGCAAGGTGAGCTTGGCTTGGGGGTGGGGGCGGAGTGGGGTGTATGGCGTGAGCGAGAGCTCGGAGGCGTGTGTGGCTGGGGACCGGGAGAGAGGTGACAAGGGAGCTTCGGCGTGTGCGCGCGTGGGGTATGTGTGGACCTAGCTGATGCTCTTTCTCACTGACTGTCCATGCGGCACCAGCTCCTGCTTTCGACCGAGCCCGGCTACCTGCGGAGGTGGAACCGGCCTCCGCGCTCGCTTCCCGGCTCGACCCGGCTCAGCTCCATGTGCCCGGGCTGGAGTGCTCCCAGGGCGGGCACTGACTGCCCTTACCCCAAGTAAGAGCCACTCTCTTCCCAGAGCGCGAGAGGCCGCGGCCGGAAGGTTGGGATTCGCTCTCCTATCCCGCCATGTGTATCAAGTACCCAGAATCTAGAGTCCGGACTTGAGACCGTAAACTCTCTTACCCAAGCCCTTCCTCCTAGAACCTGCCCAGCCACTTGGTCATTCCCAGAAGCCCATGGATTCTCGCTGCCCAGTGCCTCCCCCCGGTCTGGGGGCGAGAGGTCTGCATATGCCCACAGATCCGAGCTGATGGAGCCCCGAAACATCCCGGGGAGAGTGGTATCCAGCACAGACTCCCACTCTCCCAGCTACGGCGCGCTGAGGGCACAGTCCCCGCGACTGTGCCGACCCGCGGCTTCAGCTTTCCTCCTGTCTCCGGCCTCTGTGCCCAGAATTCTGGGATCTCGACCTGGCTTTCCGGAGGCGAGGCATCTCCGCGCCTCAGCAGGGGCCCGGAGTGCTTGGCTCGAACAATTATGGCTGTGGGTGTCCAGAGGCGCGTGTGCCAGAAATCGAGACCGAGAGAAAAGCCAAGCGTGCGCTGACAGGGAGAGTGCGTTTGAAAGGGCAGTTCTAGCCCAGGAGCCAGCAAAGAACTAACCTGAGTCAAAAACGGGGCTTCTGGCTTGTGAGAACCCCTAGTCCTGTTCAAAATGAAGGAGGCCTGAGACCCCATGAGTGCCTGGCAGCTGAGAGCCCCCTCATCCACCCCTCTCTCCAGGGCCTCTTTTCCGTGTGCCAGTCTGAAAGGTGCACAATTGGTTCTTCAAGAGGTGGGCGTGGGCTCCATTAGCTTTTGCCAGGAGTCCCAGGGCTGTGTGGGATTTACATACCGATTTGCATACAGTAATAATGATTAACAACACTGCCACTCCCTGGCAGACAGGGAAAGAATTCAGGGAAGGCCCTGGCACTGCTCCCACCTCCTTCTTCCCTTCCCTCTGGGAAGAGCTAATTTTCTAACAACTGCCAACCTCCGGAGCTGTGGTGCCTCTGACTTGTGGGTGGGCAGGTCCTGGAAAAGGAACTTCCCTTTAGTTCTCCACTTCCTTGTCCACCCTGGGAGAGTTAAAATCCAATGTTTTATTCCTGCCCAGGTTTGAACTCTTGTATGTTCATTCCCACCTTTGTTTTGCATCTTGAGGGTAGCTGAGGGGCTGATCTGCCCTGAAACTCAGAGCCTTCCAGGGACAGTTAGCTGGGGACCTTGTTCCTCCCCTGGGAGGAATCAACTAATGGGTCAACTGTGGCCCTGCAGGCCTGGTGTTAGCCCTATTTGGGGTCAGAGGACTGAGTCAGATGGCCCCTTGCACTCCTTCCAGTCACCATCTCATGGCTTGAGTGAACTAGATGGGGGCTGTTCTCTCCCTTTTGGTCAGAAGGTCTAGGGGAAAACATGGAAGACTTGGATTTCTAGTCTAAGCCAGTGTGGTTTTTGTTTACCAGCCCTTACTACAACAAGGTGACCTGGAAAATAAGACAAGCGATGGGGAGGAAGGAGGCCCCTTGATGTCCGGATGGAAAGGAGCCTCTGTCTGCCGTCTGGGAGAGGCTGTCCCTCCCTGACAGCCCCAGCCCTCCAATGCATCTTCCCAGCACTGTCTGTCCTCTTCCTTCCCCCTCTCTGCCTCTGGCCCAGCCTGGCCGGGATTTTCACTTGCTTTTCCCCCATGACACGGCCGCTTTTCCTTTAACTCTCAGCTTCTATTTAAAAAGCTAATTTGGGAGCTTGTCGATGCTCCCAATTCAGACATTTTAAATAGGAACTGAAAGTCAGGAGCTGCCAGGGCACTAGATTTCCACCCCTTGCCACCAGCACAGCCGAGGCACTGGCTCAGTCACTCCACTGGCCCAGGCCCCTGTGTCTGTGTTTCTGTGTGTGTGCTCACGAGCGCGAAGCTCAGGATGTATTTCGGGCTATCTTTTCTATTTAAAGACGGTGCGCTGTGGAAGACTGTTCTCTGTGTGCGTGTGTCCTTTGCAAGCTGTGCACACATGAGGATTCTTCTTTAGTCCTGTGGCTCTGGCCGCTATTTGCAGAGCTTGTCACTGTGTGGACACTGAGAGTAAGAGGCAACCCAGCTCGAAGGCAGCCGCCTCTTTACTGACATGCAAGGCTGGTGCATCTGTGCGGCTGTTTCCTAGGGCTCCTCTGCTTAGGCTTGCCCTTTGAAGCTGTGCCTCAGAGTCTCCTTAGGGTTGCTCCCACCATTACTGCTGTGGCTGTCCTACTTCAGCAATCTGCCCCATTGTGGGGCAGGAATTCGGGGGAGTGGACTTTACCTCTGGGAATTTCAGGCTTTCTACATTCAGGATGCTGTGTAATTTGGAGGTAAAAAGCAGATTTTGAGGAACACTGCCTGGGTTTGGACCTGCCTCTTCTGTTTACTAGCTATGCAACCATGGGGAAGCTACTTAACTTCTCTATTCCTTCCTTGGTTTCCTCATCTCTAAAATGGCAATAAATAATGCTATCTACTTTATAGGGTCATTGTGAAGATTAAATGAACTATCACAAAGCACTTTGAACAGTGCCTGAAATATGTAAAGTTCAATATAATTATTGGGTTTTTGTTGTTGAGGGGAGGAATAGCACGAGCAGAAATTGTGAAGAAACCTGCCTGGGGAGGAAGATGGATTTGTGGGTTGTCTATACACCACGCACTCATGCATATAACAATAAAAAGGTCAGGCCACAGCCCACAGTGAGCCAAATTCACCTAGTTGGGATGCTGATTCCTTGAATGGGAGCGGGGTGAGGGAGGGGCTGGAAAATGGCAAAAGCCCATGGGCATTTCCTACCCATTGCCATGGAGTGGATTCAGACTCATAGTGACCCTTGTAAGACAGAGTAGAACTGCCCTGTAGGGTTTCCAAAGCTGTAAATCTTTACAGAAATGAATTTCCATATCTTTCTCCCACTGAGGGGCTGGAGTATTTGAACTGCTGACCTTTTGATTAGCAGCCAAGTGCTTAACCACTGTACCACCAGGGCTCCTTGGGCATTTCCTAGGGACCAATTTTATGGTGGAGGAGTGAGTCCCAGGACCCCGGGTTTCCACATGGACCCAGCCTCCCTTATTTACCTGCCTCACAATGCTGGCCAGGCAAGGCTTTATGAGAGTGGAGCTCCAGAGAAGAACTCAACAGAGGTGGCCCCTCATTCTCCTCTTAGGCTTGTGGTCCTCTTGTGTTGATCCTGCCATTGCCTCCCACTCCTTATTCCTTATTCCTACAGCTGGTTTATGAGCATTTACTCACAGCCACCTTGGTTCCCGACAAGCTGAGGAAAGCAGTCAGGGACCCAGGAGGGCACTAATAGGAGGGGGAGCTCTAAAGGCTGAGCATAGAAAGGCTGCCCAAGGTGTTCACGGCTTCATCGAAGTGCTTGGATTGTATCAGGTTTAGCAACTTCAAATGGAGGAACCGCTACGTGCTGGACTCCTTGCTAGGTCTTCAGTAATCCTGCATGGTAGATGTTGTCACCATTTATAGATAGGAAAATTGAAGGTGGCTGTGGATAGGGATGCATACCAGGCCACACAGCTAGAGTGAAGCTCTGAACCCTCTTTCTTGCCACTACCAGGCTGCTGGATTTTTGCTCCTTGAGAGTAGGGTGGCCTCCTCAGTCAGATAGAAGGCCTGCTTCAACGGGACTCTTGACCTGGTTCTGTTGGCCTGTCCTGTGTTTGGCCTCCATAGGATAGGTATGGAGTTACGGCTCAGTGTGTCCAGCTTGGGGTTGCACCCTCTGAGTTTTCTTCAGGATGAAATCTGCCTGGGAAATCCCAAAGCTTGGTGGTTACTGGGCTTTCTCTGGTTTTTCAAGGTGAAGTTGGCGGTGGTATTGTAAATGGCAAAGAGTTTTGCTCAGTCCCGGAAGGCCAGGAGTTTGCCTGCTAGGTATTAGCCCAAATTGTTCATCTTGGCCAGGCGAGAATGTAGTACTCAACATTGGTGGCCTTGATGGCTGAATCCTCCCAACTCTCAGATGTTCCTGACGCCTTTCTGAGGCAGTGGGGGAAACCCTCATTTCCTGTAGCCCTCATCTCATTTGGGAGGCAACAGCTGCCTAGTTGGTCATCTCATTAGCCGATACCCTTAGACCACCACCACGACCAGTTGCTGTTGAGTTGATTCTGACTCATTGTGAACCATGTGTTGCAGAGTATATCTGAACTCCACAGGGTTTTCAAGGCTTTCAACCTTTTGGAAGTAGATCTCCAGGCCTTTCTTCCTAAGTGCCTCTGGGTGGGTTCAAACCACCAGCCTTTTGGTTAGTAGTCAAGCATTTAAACTCCCATGCTTAGACCAGTCATGGCAAATGAGAAGTCATCAAAGTTTTTTGGCTCCTGTTCAGCCCTTCCTATAGACCTTCTGCCAGCCTGGTGCCCGCGCTGACCAAGGCAGATCCTGGGAAGGCAGAGTCCTGGTGGAGGGCTTTCTGCTTGAGGGAGAGGCTAGGTACGGGAAAAGGAGGGAAGGGGAGATGGAAAAGAAATGTAAGAAAGTGAGGTAGGCACTAGGAGCTTGTGTGCTGATGTTCCCCAGGACTTCATCCGTGGTCTTCTTTGCTTCTCTATTTGCCTATTTCCTTGGAGAGTTTATCGTAGCCCATGGTTTCAGGTTCACCCAAGTGCTAATGACCCCTGTCCTGAGTCCTTCCTGACCCCTAACTATACCCTTTGCATCTCCATCTTTGTATACAGGTGCCTTTCTGCTTCTTCTCACCATCTGCCTTCAACCTTCCGCGGTCAATGTTTTCCTCTAAAAGAAAAAAAACCTGTTCTGATCATGTCATCTTTCTCACTTCCTTTCTGGCCTTTCTTTATCCATTCACTCATCTACACTTTTGTTAACTAGCACACAGACTTTTTCTTTGTTCCATGAACAAATTACATTTTTTCACATCTTCATGCCTTTGTACATGTTATACCCTCTTCCTCCACCACTTCGTATTTCCCTCTGCCTTCCTAGCCAACTTCCATTCATCCACAAACCTTAAATACCCAGCACAAAGATCACAAAAGAGGTGTTGATAAATTCTTCCTCCTCAGTCCAGGCTGAACTAACCATTCCACACTTTGAGTTCCTACAACCCTTCCTGCATACCTCAAATAAGGTTCTTTTGACTTGTATGGTCTTTAGTTGTCTGCATGATGGTCTCCCTCTCTGGCCTTTAAGGGGTTTAAGGCAAAGACTGTATTTTAGCCATTTTGGAATCCTAACTCAGTGCTTGAAACATCACAGATCCTCAATAAATTCACAGAATGAATTTAACTTTCATTCACATGGCTCTCTTAATTGTGTGCAGTCGAGAATTGGGAATGCATTTGTCATCTGGTCAGGCTCCAGGCCCTATCTAATTGATCTGAAGCACTAGCATGAGGACAGAGAGAAAGGATGAGTGTGTTCAATTTTTGCCCGATCCTAGATGAAAAGAGCCACAAAGGCCTCCTCCTCCACTGGGGAGGGAAGGAAAGGTTTTGGGATCTACAGCGTAAGCCCCAGTCAATGCTGCCCGCAGAGACCTGGCCGGTGTTCTTCTCTTAAACAAGAGTGGTTTGCAGGGAACACTTTCCTTTCCTTTCTGGCAGAACGTCAAACACATCTCCGGATTATCACCTTCTTGGGAACAGCTAGGATTCGGTCAGTTGGAAATACCCCTGGTTACCTGCAGCTGTGACTGCTCACCATAAAAACTGGCATGGGGGCCTGTCGAAAAGCCATTGGCCAAACAAACCCTGGCTTTGCTCAACAAGATGCCGAGACCAAAGTCACTGGATTACAAGTATAGAATTGTATGAAAAGTGCATCAGGAAATCTGGGGCTGTGGAGATTTAGTGGTGAGAACATGTGGAGAGCTTTGGCTAGACCTGGCTTCAAATCTTGGCTGTCTCACTTACCAGCTGCATGGCCTTGAGCAAACTGTTTTACTTATCTGATCCTCAGTTCCCTCACCTGTAAAATGGATATAATGTTGGCATCAATGCATAGGATTTTTGAGGATTGATTTAGATAATGCACACAACAGGTTTCTTATAAAAATGTTGGTTATTATCATAATACTGTAACTAAATCTGAAACCAGCTCTAAAATCTTGGACACAGCTCTCTGCAATGCTTCTTTGTAGAGAAGCTTGGACAGATCACCCAAGTTCTTTCCAGGTGATAATTTTTCATTCTGAGAACTCAGAGAATGTGTAAAATCAGAGAAGTTTGTTTCTAGATACTTTTTTTCAGTAGCCCCTCTTCCCAAAAGGCACTCTATTTACACAGCCTTGAGCTTCACAAGAACCTCTCTTCCCAGTCCTTCCTCGTCAGCAAGATCTGATAAAACCACTTAAATTAATGCATAAGTGACTATCCTATCTAGAGACACAATATCCACGTTCTAACAGGACAGAGCCTCAAGCCAAGGCAATGAAATGGTCTCAGTGGGATTTCATCCATCAGAGGAATAGGGGTCTTGGAGGGACAGGAGGTTCTTCCTGACTCTGCGGAGTCACGGTCCACTCATAAAATTGGCCTCATCGATGCAGCTATAAGCAACAAGGTGGGTGTTTCTGAATTCTGAAGCTCGAAAAGCAAGTCTTCAGTCTTTGCAAAAATGTTTTAATGAGGGCATTTGTGCCCGAGTTTTGGAACACAGCTCATGAGCACCAAGGCCCCTTCCAGCTCTGTGCACCTATGATATTCATACTCAAGTGCATTGCTTCTTCAGAACTCAGGGCTAGGGTTGGATGTTTTTGCCTCAGCTGGGTTTGTGGGAGACCCAGCTGCAAAATTGCTAATCGCTTTGGTGAGTCAACAAATAAAGACAGTCCAGCTACTGTCCCTATACGGCAAGGTCATGAGAGGATTCTGGACTTCTCTGCAAAAGGCTCGTTCAAGAAAGGTCCTTGTGGCCGTTAAAACAAAACAAAACAAAAAGTGTTATGGAAAATTTCAAACATACACAAAAGAAAAGAGAATTGTATAATATGCCTCATCGTTTAGCTTTGCTTATTATAAACTCACGGCCAGTCATGTCTCATTTATTCCTCATCTCCTCCTCCCCCAGATAATTCTGAAGCCAATCCCATACATCACATCATTTCATCTGTAAATATTTCAGTACTCGCACCCTCTTTATGGCCAACAAAATCTGTCTCTACAGGGGAGACCTCCCTCATTCATCCCCATGATACTAAGAATGTTTATTCAGGACACACATCTGAGCGCCAGGGGTGGTCCCTGGGTTAGGCAAGCTCAAGGGCTTACTGAATTCTGTCCACAGTCTGTCCTGTTCCTTGGGGAAGAAGGAGTATGCAGAAAATGCCTGTCAGAAGTGCTTCCATGTGTAAGGTTTGTCATGTCTGACAGGGCTGGTGACCAGTTACTATGATGAGACCCAGCCTGAGAAGCAAGAATCATAGTCTTGAATCCCCATGGGACTCAGCACTTTTCACATGCATTGTTTCATTTGGCCTTGACCAATTCTTATGTTACTCCCATTTTACAGGTAAGAAAATTAAGACAGCTAATAGGTGCCTGTAGCAGAGACTGACTAAATGCTAACCAAACTCATTTCCTCTTTTCTCTGGGCACAGCTAGATTACATTTCCCAGGCTCCTTTGCAGTTAGGATTGGCCATGTGACTGACTTTTGGCCAAGGTAACATAGGCAAAAGTGATTTGTGCCACTGCTACCGTTCCATAAAAAGCAGCCAGGGCGATCCTGCATGCTTGCTTTCTTTCCTCTGAATGGAAAGAATTTCAAGGACCTAGAGGACAGCACAAGGAGCCTTGGCAGTGCAACGGTTAAGCACTCACTGAACAGTTGGTGGTTCGAACCCACGCAGCACCTCTGAGGGAGAAAGACCTGGTGATCTGCTCCTGTAAAGATCACAGCCTAGAAAACCCTACGGGGGCAGTTTTACTCTGTCACATGGGGTCACTACAAGCTGGAATCAACTCAATGGCACCTAACAACAACAACACTAACCTAAAGGTTGGCAGTTCGAACCCACCCAGTGGTGCTGTGGAAGAAAGGCCTGTTGATCTGCTCACATAAAGATTACAGCTAAGAAAACCCTATGGAGCAGCTCTGCTCTGCAAAACATGGGGTTGCCATGAGTTGGAGTCGACTCCATAGCAACGGGTTTAGCTTTGGGTTTTCCTTCTGTAGGGACTCTACCCTTCTTCCTCAACTCTCTTTGGCTGACACCTTACACGTAGGGGTCAGCTTGGGAACACTTCTTCCCCCTGCAGGACTTACCTGTCCCTCAACTTGGGGCAGCCTTCCCTCCCTCCTGTCTCTCTTACTCCTGTCCTTACCCTGCTATAGACCATACCGAACTCAGAGTCATCCCTGGGGAGCAGATGTTTCCAGTTGCTTCAAGAATCAAAAGCAGAGACTGTCTTGTAGAGATTTTTCACAAAAGACTGACCCTTCTGAATCCTTCTAAATTATGTGTTTTGGTCCTTTCCTCCCCTCACGCCCCTCCCCCCCCAACACGTAGGTTTTCCATCCACTTAATTTCTCTGCAGAGTCACCAGGGAGGGAAATGGGGCTCTGTAAATCCGTCACAAGCTTTGATGCCCAGAAACCTCTGCTCCTTGACCCCAACCAACCACTTAGAACAAATGCCACTAAATCCTTGAGACATGCCCTGCCTCTCCCCCACCAGCCATCACATTATCGTCTGGAAGGGGGGTCTGATATACAGAATAGGTGTGGCAGTTACAGTCCAAACAGGCCCCAAGATGCACCATGGGTCTTCCCTTTGTTGGATTATTTTTATGGGGATCAGAGCAGATAGAGGCAGTGGACTCCAACGCCTGAGACAACATCTCAATAAATCGCCATGGCCGCTCTTCCAGGGCTCATAACCAGTAAATCAAATCTATTGAACAATACATTTACTGCAAATTTAAGAAGTTGTTCTTTCATTTTTTACGTGTATGTGTTAAATCATGCCCAGAGTCGTAAAGAATGGAGACAGCCAGGCTTTGTGTGAAAAAACAACCACCGCCACAACAAAAACACAACTACATCCTTAAAGATGTTAGAAGATTCTTTGGCCTTTGATAATAAGAGAAAGAATCCCCTTTCTGATGGCTTGGAGCGGACCTGCTCCCACCCAGACTGACTGGAATCTCCAAAGTGGCAAGCTTGGCACATCTTAACTAATGCCAGAGTCTGTTTTGCAAATAGCAGTTCAATGTAAGCAGGCTCACTCTTCACTGCAGGTTCTTGAAGTGGACAACAAAAGAGACACGCGACAGCCTTCTTAGGGAGTGATAGTGATGCTTGCAGTGGTGGGATGGTGAGGAGGGATGTGAGGGGGAGCAAGTTAGGGATCGTTTTTCTGTAGGAAGATTCCTTTTACTTCTAATTTCACCCTATTCCAGTGCTATCCCTCTTTGAAGTCCAGTCCCTGGGTGGTGCAAACGGTTAACGTGAAGTCCACCCAGAGGCTCCTTGGAAGAAAGCCCTGGCCATCTGCTTCTGAAAAACCAGCCATTAAAAACCCTACAGGGCATGAGTTGGGGTCGTCTTGGGGGAAACTGATTTGCCTGGTGTTTTTAAAGTCCAGCTCAAGGTTGCCGTTTGACCATCTTATCTGCATCCCCTATGCCATCTAAATATTAATGCGGGGGGGGGGCCCTAGCCCAGAGCCTAGCATTCAGTAAACATTTTAATTGAATTGATAGGTCTTCATTTACAAATGTTAGCTCAACAAACACCTATTCATTTATTCATTTAACACATACTTATTGAATGCCCACTAATTGCTGTTCTGGGCATATGGTGGCGGACAAGATAGACCCTGCCTTCTTGGAGCTCCAGGTTTAAAGAGCAAGACAGACACTGAGAAAGTAATTTCAAGTGCCCTGAGAGTTTTAACTAGACGTTTAGGCTTACTTAACCTCACCCGGGGGGCCAGGAAAGGCCTGAGGGCTGAATAGAAGTTAGCTTTACAAATATCCTTTCGGTTAATTGTTGAAACAATCCCAAAAGATACATCTATTCCCCCTCCCCCCGCATTGTTTATTTATTTATTTTAGAGCAATTTCAGGTCTATAGAAAACTATAGACGAAGGACAGAGAATTCCCATATATACCTGCTTCTGCATGTTGTTTCTCCTATTAACATCTTGCATTCCTGTGGTACATTTGTCACAACTGACGAACCAATCCTGATGCGTTACTATTAACTAAACTTCACCGCTCACACTAGGGTTCTCTCTTTGAGTTCTACAGTCCAGTGGGTTTTGACAAATGTGTAACGTTATGTGCCCGCCACTGCAGTATCACACAAAATAGTTTCACAGCCCTAAAAATGCTTTGTGCCCCACTGATTCATCCTTCCCCTCTTCCCCTAACCCCTTGGCAACCACTGATCTTTTCACTATATTGCTTTGCCTTTTTCAGAGAGTCAGAGTTGGAATCACATAGTGTGGAGCATTTTCAGATGGGTTTCTTTCACTCAGCAGTGATACATCTATTTTTATTGCCATATTTCTGTTGAAGAATTGGAGGTAAGGATCACACCGCAGCTGGTGGTGACAGCTAGGACGGGTGATAGAGGTATATACAGAGAGCTATGGAAGCACATTGAGGGGACACTTGGTCCAGCCTGAAGATGCCCTGGAGGAGATGACATCTGAGTTGAGTCTGGAAGGAGGGCAAAGAATAAGCCAAGTGACTGAAGGGGTGAAGTGAAGACCAGGCAGAGCAAAGACACCAGACATTGAACAGCTTGGTGTGTGCCAAGTCCTTCCAGGTAGCTAGAGTGGGCAGCCAGAGGCAGAGCATTGCAGGGGCCAAGGCTAGAGGAACAGCTCATGGAGGGACAGCACGTGGAAGTCTTGTATGCCAAACTAAAGAACTAGACTCCATCCTACAGGCCATGGGGAGCCACCTAAGGGCTTCAGGCAGATACATGATGCAGCCAGATCTATGTCTGAAAACAGCCACTCTGGCCCAGCAGCATGGAGGATGGATTTGAGGAGGACCAGATGGGAAGCAGGGGGACCAATTAGCAGGCTATTGCGGTACTCCAGGAGAGAGATGATGAGGGCTCAACTAGGGCAAGGTACTGGGGGTGGGGAAGAAGGGGCATGAGAAAAAAATGTTAGAGGTAAAAATTATCAGGACTCTAATTGGTTGGATGTAGAACAGCTCCAGAGGACTCCCTGGTCAGGCTGTGCTGCCTGGGTTGATGACGGTGCTGTTCCCGGCCACTGGAATGCATGACAGAACTGACTGGGGGTGTAGACATAGCCCTTTCTGAAAGGAGGGTGGTCATAGCTCTTGCCCAGGGTCCCTCTAGCAGAGCTGTTGGTAAGAAAGCTGATAGGGACATTCAAGACCTGGGAGCAATGCAGATCCTAGGAAATAGGCTGAGGTTTCCCTAAAACCAGCTCAACCACTCCTTTGGTTATAAGGGGATGAATTTTCCCAACAAGGCTGAACAAATCCCAGCATAGCAAGCCACAGTATCTAGAGGCTTTTAGAACTGCTGATCACTTGAGGGGTAAGAGGAGAGATTAGCTCTTGGGTCTCATCCCATACGATTCCCCTTTCGTTTCCACTCTTTATCATCCTTCAGCACACGCACACACACACACACTTGCATGCACACACACGTACTTATTCATGTGTGCACGTGCCTTATCCTCCCTAAACTTCTCACCTTCCCCCAAACACTCCAGGCCCTTTCGCACTCCCTCTTTGCACCTGCTGTTCTTTCTCTCTGCCTGCAGAGCCCTTCCCCCCTTCTCCGTTGGGCAAGGTTTTATTCCTCCTTCAAGCCCAATCCAGACGCTAGTCCTTTCTGATCCCTGACAGCATTGCTCCCATGGGGTGAGCTATTCTGTGCCGAGTGTGCTCACCATCCCCTCTCAAAAAGCACCTCCTTTGGTATATTGTCTGTCTGTGAGGTCCTTCTTCAGTGCCAAGCTGAACTCCTGAAGTCTTATTTGTCCTGGCATCCCCAGGAGTGGCCTAGGGTCTCGTCCATCCTTGGTGCTCAATATATATTTGTGGAATGAATGAGCATTTGCCCTGTAGGAGGATAAGAAGAAATCTTCCCTGGGAGTCCCTGGGTGGTGGAAACAGTTAAGCGCTTGGCTACTAACTGACAGGCTGGCGGTTAAACCCACCCAGAGGCACCTCGGAAGAAAGGAGCTCAGTTCTCCTCTGAAAGATGTGGGGTTGCCAAGAGTCTGGGGTTGCCATCGACTCTGGCAACAGGTTTTTGGTTAGGCATGGCCCCGAGTCGTTTATAGTGTCGAAGATCTTCCCTGCCCTCAGGAAGCTTACATTGCCACATGGGAAGTAAAAGCCACACATGCAGGGCAAGAACTGGACAGGTGGTGTCTAGGTTCCCTCTCTGTTCTACCTCAACAGGTTTATTATTTCTCAGAAAGAGGCTTTCATTTTTACCCCCATTTTATAGTGGAAGGTTCCACCTTTAGGGAAAGCAATGCTCTTTCGGGCCAAAACAATGACAAACTTGTTTAACACCTGTGGGGAAAATGAATGAGACTATCTTGCAGAGATTCCCCAGGCTGCCCGCAGCTGGTAGGCCTGGATGAAGTCCATTTGCCAGGTGGCCTGTGCAGTCCTCTGGATTTCTTGCTGACTTCTGGAGAAGGAGGGGTCCCCACCCTCTGAACCTATGAACCTGCCTGTCAGCCTCCTGGGACTCTTCTCTGCCTCAACCTGACAAAGGCTGTGCTTGAAGGCTGGGAAATAGCCAAAGGCCAGGAGGAGCTGAGGTCTGAGATTGTCATCATCACCTTCTTTAATCAAACTAATAACAATAGCGATGACAGCAGTACCAACAAACTCTTGGTCACTTACTATGTGCCACCTATGTGCCAAGGTTTTATATGCATTATTTGCTAGTCCTTAAAACCCTCCTATGTGGTAGGTACTAAAAAAACAAACAAACAAAAAAAACTAGCATTCTTATTTTTCAGGTGACAAAATAAGGACACTGAAAAGTTCAGCAACTTGCCCAAGATCATAGAACAGAGCCAAGATTTGAAACCAAACAATCTGACGCCAGAGGCTTTACTCTTAAGTGCTGTGCTGCAGGGAGATGCAGAAGATGGCCAGTGCCCTGACCGTCCACGGACAGTTACACTGGAAAAGCAGAGGCCAGCAGAAACACCAGCATCTGCTTATTGCTGTTGTCCCCACATCCCTCCCAGGACTCTCCAGCTGCCAGCCAAATGGTGCCTGTTCTGTGGCAGGTCAGAGCTCTGATGAGTCCCGGAAAGTGCAAATGAGTCAGGGGATACCAGGTAGATGAGCTAGGCTGTCCACTCCCCACCCTGGGTCTCACAAGGATGGCCCAGGCTTTCTGACTGCTGCCTTTCTTGGATGCCTGGATCACTGCTGTCTGGATCCTCATCTCCATTCTGATGGTTTTGGTTGCTATGGTAATTGAATTCACTTAAAGTTGTCTCCAAGCTGCTCTGTCTACCTCTTTCTGTCTGCAGAAGGGCACGAGCCCAGGGCTGAGGGCAAGAAGGAAGAGGGCCTGGTGGTCTGGGAAAACTATGTGTTTTTTCTGACCCCCTGGTCTTCCTCAGAGGCCAGCAGAGGAGAGAACCATGAAGAAATAGTCTTTCCAAGTCTCTCTGTGTCCTCCTTTTTCCTGCCTCAGGGCCTTTTGCGAGCATCTTCTGCCCCTCAGCATTTTGTTACTCGTTCAACAAATACTTACTGAAAACCTACTATATTCTAGGCGCTGCAGCTTACTTCTGGACACAGGGATATCTTTAGGGCAACTCAGGATCCAGGACCACAAGAAATGCCCCCTGAAATCACATTTCTATGTGGCCATCACATTGAGATTTCAGAATGGCCAGCCAAGATCAGACCATGGCAGGGAGATTAGGGATGGTGGGAAATTTCCCTCTTCCTCTCTGCTGGAGGGAAGGTCATAGACATCCTAGGGCTGCTGAGGGCTTGGAGAGTGATCAGAGGTTCTCAAGACTGAACTGAAGCAGGTTGGGACTGCCCCTATGTGAGAATCAAGAGGCAAATCATAGTCATTCCCTCCACCATTCTAACGCAGGGGTGGATTGAGAAGGGTGGAGGCCGGTGTCAAAGAGCCACCTGAGGGCTGTTTGGGAACGATGGACCTTCTCTACCACCACCTCCACCCCAACCACCACTGTTTCCACCACCACCACCACTACCACCACCTCTACCACCACCACCACTACCGCCACCTCCACCACCACAACTGCATCTACCACCACCACCACTACAGCCACCGCCTCCACTACCACCTCACTGCCACCTCTACCACAACTACCACCACCTCTACCAGCACTACCACTACAACCACCACCTCCATCACCACTCCTACCTTCACCACCACCACCACCACCTCCACCACCGCCACCACTACCACCACCTCCACCGCCACCAATCACTACCTCTACCACCACCTCCACCACCTCTATCACCTCTGCCACCACCACCACCACCTCCACCACCACCACCACCTCCACCACCACCACCACCTCCACCACCACCTCCACTACCTCCATCACCTCTACCACCACCACCACCACCTCTACCTCCACCTCCACCTCTACCTCCACCACCACCACCACCTCCACGTCCACCACCTCCACTACCTCCACCACCACCACCTCCACCACCACCAAGCACCACCTTTATTGCCACCACCTCCAACACCACCATCATCATCACCACCAACACCACTTTGCTTGGGAGGAGGGCAAAGAACATTACAGTAGATTATAGGTGATTATAAGTCTCAGTCTTTTAGCAATAGCCAGATAAAGCAGAGAGGGAATATCTTTATATAGCTTTAACTATGGGCTTAGGAGTTCCTGGGTGGTACAAATGGTCAACACGCTCAGCTGCTAACTGAAAGGATGGAGATTTGAGTCCACTGAGAGGCTCCTTGAAAGAAAGGCCTGGCGTCTTCTTCCAAAAACTCAGCCATTGAAACCCCTATGAAGCATAGATTTACTCTGACACACATAGGGTCATCATGAGTCAGAGATGACTCGACAACAACTATTTTAACTATGAGCTTTAATTAATTGTGCTATGGGTTTGGTATGCAATGATGAATGAGGCATAGCAGAGACTTTCAAGGAGCTTACAATCTGGGAAAGACAACAAGAGCAATACAAAGGGACATGCCCTGTAAAAAAAGCAAGAGCAGCATACTCTTGGAGCCCAGAGCTGGGAGAAGAGGGAAGGGGTGTCTAGGAAGACTTCACCCAAGGCAAGGCGTATTGGGTTTCATCTTTAAGGATGAGAAGGTGTTCTCTAGACAGAAAATCATTCTGTGCAAAGACAAGAGCATGAGCAAATGCACAGATATGTGAAAGCGAGCAGCGTGCCTAGTGGTGGGAGTGCAGGCTGGAGCAGCAGGAAAAGAGGCAGGAGAGGCCAGATGATGACAAGCCCAGTTTGAGTTTTATTCAGTAGGCAATGAGGGACCGTGGTGGTAAGAACTGTGCTTTAGCAAAACAACTTTGGCAGCAGTGAGAAGGGTGGGTAGAAATAGGAGATAAAGGGGCCCTGAACAAGGGCTGTTGAACTAGGAGTGAAGATTAGACCCAGCCAAGAATAGGGGAGAGGTGAAATCCATGGGACCTGGTGACTAGTTCGTTGTGGGAGTGTGTGTGTGGGAGGGGGGCAAGTGTCCAAGCAAATGGAAGAGCTAGAGAAGCCTCTTTGCAGATTGTTTGGGATGGGTGAGTAAGGTGTCTGGTATAGTCAAAGTCAAACGCCTGCTAGGCAGAAGGAAGTATATTTCTAGATCTTGGAGGAGAGTTGCTCATTACGGAATGTGGATATGGGTATCACTGACATAGAGGTGACAGCTGAAATCATTAGAAAAGACGAGTTCCCCAGGGAGAGGGTACAGCGTAGGGATAACGAGAGGAGGGCAAACACAACTTCTTAGAGAGTGGTCAGAGGTAGGGCAGCCAGTATCTTTCCAGAAGGTAGGGGTAAGGAGGGATGTGACCTGGACTCTATGGCTAGTAGTCCATCATGGGAAACTAGTATAGAGTAATGGCTCTCAACTTTTAGCGAGCATCAGCATTGCCTGGAGGTCTTGTCAAAACACAGATTGCTGGGCTCCACCTAATTCAATAGGTCTGGACTAGGGCCTGAAGGAGCCCTGTAGTTAAGTGCTCGGCTGCTAACTGAAAGATTGGCAGTTTGAACCCACCAGCTACCGTGTGGCAGAAAGATGGGGGTAGTCTGCTTCCGTAAAGATTACAGCCTTGGAACTTTTATGGAGCAGTTTTACTCCGTCCTATGGGTCGCTATGAGTCGGAATCAACTCAGTGGCAACAGGTTTGGTTTGATTTTGGAGGGATAGTGCCTGGGGATTTGTATTTCTAACCAGTTCACAGGTGGTTGATGCTGTTGATCTGGGGACCACACTTTGAGAACCACTAGTCTAGACGGATAAACCGACACTCGAGATGTTTCAAATTTATCCACCCCTTATTGTAGCCCAAATTGGACGTGATGAGAGGAGAAAGTCGGGCTCTGGTTGAAGAGCAGAGATGGAAGAAAAGGTGGAAGACATAAGACAGCTCCTGGCAGCTCTAACAGATACAACCGAGGACACAGGAGCAGGAGGGCAAGGAGGGAAGCCAGAGGGCAGTGAGGGAAGGTCAGGCCAAGGAAGGCTGGGAATGTGATAACACAAGAGAAGGGGTGACCTGAGGGGCCACAGCTGTGGCCAAGACTCTGAGTCATGTAAGGGAACCATGGTGAGTTGAGGGGTAGAGAGGAGTGTGGAGATTAGAACCAGTCATGGTTCTATATGGAGTCCTGACCCATAGTCTGGAGTCTCCTTTCTAAAAACAGCCTCTTCTCTCTCCCCCATCTCTCTCTTCCGACCTTCTAGGGTCATTGCCAGCCTCTGGGCCTCAGTGCTTCCCAAGCAGAGCGGAGGCAGCTGCCTTCTATCCTGGGTCATTTCTCACCGGGGATGCTCTGAGGACAATAAGACCTGGTGCTTTTTTCATTTTCCATTCAAGATCCCAGATCAGAGACCCTGAGACTACTGTAAGGAGGCTCCTGACCTCAATGCTAGATGCCCTCCTGAGACTGACCCATCCTGCCAGGGGAGGCTCAAAACATGAGCCTTATTTTCTATCCCTGGAGTGAGTCCATAAAGAAAATCCAATTCATCGGTGTCCAAGTGAACATTACCAAGATAGACGAGACACCATGGGCAGTATTTAATTATGAGCAGGCAGAGCAAATAGGAGGGACATAATAAAAATGCTAATCAGGGAGGAATAAAACCAGGCTTTATTTTCTTCTAGAATAGACTAAAACTCATCTCTTCCCTTCTGCACCCCCAGCCCCAAAATGAGTGTCACAGGCCTGGCTCTGAGTGTGACTTGGCGACCAAAAATCCAAATCCATTGCCATCAAGTAAATTCCAACTCATAACAACCCTAGAGGACAGAGTAGAACTGCCCCATAGGATTTCCAAGGCTGTAAATCTTTCCAGAAGCAGTCTGGCATATCTTTCTTCCATGAAATGACTGGTGAGTTTGAACCACTGACCTTTGGGCTAGCAGCCAGGTGCTTTAACCGCTGCACCACCAGAGCTCTGACTTGGTGGCAGATGAGTCCATTTTGGCCCCAATCTCCAGCATCTTACTGCTTCTGTTGCTCCAGCCCCCCAGTTCCTAGAAGGTCTAGCCAGCGGGAGTCTGGCTTTCCTTATAAGCGTGCAGGTTCCTCTTGAGCCAGGGAGAACTGGCAGGGAACTTAGAAAGCAAATGAACTTATTATTCAGGGCTCAATTCCATGTCCCAGGGAGCACTTTAGGAAGAGGCAGTCTCCCCTTTCAGAAGTACATCCAGGATTTGCACAGGCTGGACAGACCTTGTCCAGTTTGAATTCAATGTGCTGGACTGAGTCTCTGACCTGTCCCTCCGTCCAACTCTGGGCCACTTAGGAGGAGCTGGGGGATGGTCAAAGTCAGGTGTAGAGCCTCATGTTCTCAGTTCTATCCAACTGGGCTGGGCTTGACTTTGAAGTGTGGCTCAGGATTTTGCAGGCTGTTTCTATCTCACTCCCAAATTGTCTGACTCCTCACGTAGGCAGATCCTTTGGGTTACTCTGTCTTTCGTTACTAGCTTGCTCAACCTTCCACACTACTGCCAAAGACAGATTTATTTCTCTTGTTTCCCTTGGTTTCTGGGACACCTGGGCCCCAGGCCTCATTTTGTTTTCGGGTAAAGCATGCTGTCCTCCCAGCCTCAAGATCTTGATTCGGCCCAGGCCTTTTCCCTAGCTTGGCCTGTTCGGTTTACAGAGCACACCAGTCATGCTGGCTGGTTTCTCTGAATTTTCCTACTTGTTTGATTAGTCCTCTCTTGCCTCCTCAAGGAATTCTGGTGGTGCAGTGGTTAAGAGCTTGGCTGTTAAACAAAAGGTCAGCAGTTCAAATCTACCAGTCACTCCTTGGAAACTCTATGGGGCAGTTCTATTCTGCCCTATAGGGTCACTATGAGTCGAAATCGACTCGACTGTAACGGGTTTGGGTTTTGTTTGTTGGTTTGTTTTTGGTTTTCTGCCTCCTCAAATTCTCCTGAACCCTGGAACTCTTCCCCAACATCACCAGGGCAGGAATTAGCCTGAGGACCATCTGGTATCTCATCTTGAATCGTCTCCTCTCTTTTCATAGCAAGAGGAGATAGCACCTAGGCCCTTGTCTCCTGGCTACTATCTCTTCCTAGAAAAATATATGTTAGACAAAAAGTTCATATCCCAGCTGAGCTACTTACCTGATATGGGACCTTGAGCAAGCCAGTTAACCTCTGTGCCTCAGTTTCTTCATTCAAAAAGTGGAGATAATTGCATTACCTACCTCAGATTTGGTATGAAAATTCACTGCAAAGAGCATAGAAGAGTGCCTGGCACATAATAAGCACCAGAAAGTCTTAGCTATCATCATCATCCTCTTTATTGCTATGATTATTACTAAAGTTAATGATTGTCTTATTAGTCTATATGTCCAAGTACTTGGTAGAGTATCTAGTTTGAATAAACACTCAGTGATCATCGAATGAATGAATGTTCTTTTAAGCTAATTCTTTCAAAGATATTATCCTTCCTAAGAAAATCTAATTTTAAAGAGAGGATCTGCATGTTGAGGACAATGATTAGTATATAAATGGCTAACAGAGCAATTTCAGGAAGGAGCCCTGGTGGCACAGTGGTTAAGTGCTTTACTGCTAACCAAAAGGTTGGCAGTTTGAACTCACCAGTCACTCTGCAGGAGAGAGATATGGCAGTCTGCTTCCGTAAAGATTGCAGCCTTGGAAACCCTATGGGGCAGTTCTACTCTGTCCTATAGGATCGCTATGAGTCAGAACCGACTGCACAGCAATGGGTTTTTCTTTTCTTTCTTTTTTTTTTTTTTTTTTTGGTATGAAGAAGGGCGAGTCCCTAGGTGACACAAACAATTAAGTGCTTGACTATTAGCTGAAAGGTTGGCACTTCAGTCCCTCCCAGAGGTGTCTTGGAAGACAGGTCTGCCAGTCTGCTTCCAAAAGATCACAGCCTTGAAAACCCTATGGAGCAGTTCTGCTCTGCACACATGGGGTTGCCATGAGTTGTAATCAACTCAACGACCTAGCAACAACAACAATAACAACAACATGGGGAAGGGATTTGGAGTAAATGGCCTTTTTGCTATTCTCCATATGGAGTCAGATAGTTACTAGAAACATAACTGACCCTGGTATCCAGGCCAGTAGATCAGTTACTTTCCCAAAGGTTGACTCTCCCTCCTAACTCTAAAAGCAATGAAACCCTAGGAAGGGAACCAGCAAGGGGATAAAGGAGACAAAGGAAACCTCCTAACTACAGAGAGAATATTTCCTGAGATCTTCCTGGGGTTCAAGTTGTCAAATCCGTATATGCGTTAAAGTTATAAAGCCCATGTCACCTCGGTCAGTACAAGATAGGGAAGAAGAGCACCACTGGCCAGCTGGCCTCAAACCCTGGTATACAAGGCTTCTTTCCACCACCATCCTCATCTCCTCCCTTGGTGCACCCAAACGCCACCAGTTCTTTGAGTAACCTTCCAGAGATATTTTATACATATATAAACACATGCATGCATATATTCTTTGCTCCGTTCACACAAATGGAAAACTTTATACATGGTAATGGTTAAGGTTATATGTCAGCTTGGCTGGGCCATGATTCTCAGTGGTTTGGCAGTTATGTAATTAGGTAGTTTGGCAGTACTGTAAGATGTAATTTGGCAGCTATGCAATGATGTAAATGTCCTCCATTTTGTGACATAATATAATCATCTCCATGATGTGATCTGATGTGATCAGTCAATCAGTTGTAAGGTGGGTTTCCTTGGGGATGTGGCCTCATCCAATACTTAAGGATATTCTGGCAAAGCTCACTGGCTTTTGCTCACTCTGGATGTCTGGCTTATCATCATCTGACCTCTTCTGGTTCTTGGGCCTTGAGCCAGCAGCCTGCCATCTTACCTGCTGATCTTGGATTCATCAAGCTCTGCAGCCCGTGAGCTGGTAGCCTGCTGTATGACCTGCTGATCTTTAGTTCATCAGCTCCTCCAGCTACGTGAGTCAGGAAGAACCTCCAGCCTGATGTCTGACCCACGGACTTGAAACTTGCCAGCCTCTACAACCATGTGAGAAATTTCCTTGAGATAAATCTCTTTCTCTCTCTCTCTCCCTCTATATATATACCACACACACACACACACACATACATCAGAGCCCTGGTGGCATAGTGGTTAAGAGCTCAGCTGCTAACCTAAAGGTCAGCAGTTCAAATCCACCAGCTGCTCCTTGGAAACTGTTTAGGGCAGTTCTGGTCTGTCCTATAGGGTCACTCTGAGTCGGAGCCTACTCAATGGCACCTAAAAACAACAACAAATATATATATATATATATACATATGTATACTTCACTGACTTTGCTTCTCTAGAGAACCCAGCCTAAGACATACATGGTTATGCACCTTGTATTTTTTTCATTTAACAGTGTATATATTGGAGATTATTCTATATCACTATATATAGACTCACCTCATTCTTTTTGTTGGCTGCATGGTGTTATTCTACTATATAGTTTATTAAGTCCATTTGTTTTCAATTTTGAGCTTTTACAAATAAAACTGTAATGAATAGCCCATGGGCAAGTATACCTGTAGGATATATGTGAGTGTATCTGAAAATGAATTTCTAGGAGTGGAATTCTTTGGTCAAAGTCTTGTTTGTTTGTAAATGTGATAGTTATTGCCAAATTGCTCTCCACAGATACCTTATTTTTTAGAGGTGACAAAATTGAGGCCTAAAGAGGGTAAGTGATTTGACTAAGGTGATACAGAGTGCACATAAAGGAGAGGGATGAGAACCAAGGTTTTCCAGTTCTTGGCCCAAGAGTCTCTGGCCTTATGGATATGGGGGCTCAAAGAAATCAGAAGCATCTAGCAAACACCAGACATATTCCAGAACTGTATATTCAACTTTAAACTCGGTGGATTCAGTTTTGGGAAAGCCACAGACCTTACTCTCAAGGAACCTTTCATCTAGAAGGGGAAAGCAACAAGTAAAGAGGCAATTTCAGTTTAGCACGGTGGGTTAAGGACAAGACACAAGGAAGAGATACAATGAGAACATGAGAAGGAACCCTGATTAGCTTTGGTTCCCTGGAAGAAGAGGCATTTAAACTGAAAATAGATACTCTAAAAATCTCCTTTGTGACATTATTATTTCCCTCCTCTCCAAACCTCACAATTTCCAAATTTGCTACTCCAAACTTTTTATCAAATTCTTGTTAAGTAGTGAAATGGATTGCTTTGTAAAAGCATGGTATACTTGGAATAATAATAAAGTCTACCTTATACTGTATGCCAGG
Source organism: Elephas maximus indicus (assembly GCF_024166365.1). NCBI lineage: Eukaryota > Metazoa > Chordata > Mammalia > Proboscidea > Elephantidae > Elephas > Elephas maximus. Next base: position 168,808,964 of record NC_064821.1, on the reverse strand, counting down.
CACTGTGCTTTCTGGCTCAGCCATTAACTAGCTGTATGACACTGGGCAGGTAACATCTCCCATGTGCACTTTAGTGCCCATATCTCTAAAATTAAAACGTTGACCAAATGATCCTAGCTCCCCATCAGTTCTTATGTACTTTGGTTCTATCTCTTTAAAATCACTGAAGATTCTGCTGGGTATGATGGACGAAGAAGTGTGCTAGAGTGGCAGGTCAGAGAAAAGAAGCAAAGGAACTATGTCATCTTTAAAGTATTCTGTTAAGGCAAAGCAGACTTGGGAAATTCAATTTTGAAAGAAGATGCTACACATGTTAGATAAATAATAATACTGACAAAACCTTATTGTTATATTTTTTGAGAGTGATTTTATATGCTATTTCCTGTGCTCTTCATAACAATGATGTGAAGGAGGGAAGTAGGAAGGTACTCATCTCTTCTGAAGGTGGGGAAACTGAGGCAGAGTCAGGGTAGGTGACTCAACCAAAGTCCCATGGTGAGGCAATGGTGCAGCCTAGGCTAGAGCCCAGGTTTCCTGTCCTAATACCTGACTAGTTCTATTCTTTGATCCATGTGGAAGGCAAAATTCTGGCCGAGGGCAAACCAAAGTTCCATGACCTTCAGAAGCCTAAGCTTAGAGGCCTTTGTACTATTACCCCCACCTCCCCCACCATCCTCCCAGCAACATAGTAAGCCTTTTTCTGTGGTCTAGAACCAGACATTTATCTCCATATAAGAAGTCTAATGAGTAGTTTTGGTGACTCAGGCCAACTGAACTGGCTACTGGGACTTCTCTGACCTTTGACTCAGTTGTGGTGGGATTTCTGTCTGGCTCTAGGGGCCAGGCCTTGATTTCTTTGCTAACCTGCCTCACCCCCGAGCTCTTCGAGTCCTTCTGCCTTGCCCTTCTGTGTCCTTCCTTTCTGGGAGTCCAGCCCTCCTCCAGAACCCCGTCCTGAGGCTGAAATCCTAGGACCTCCAACCTGAACCATTATACATCACCTGTTTCTAGGTGCCCTTTGCTGTGTTCTGTTCAACAGCTAGGTCATCATCCTCTGGACCTCCCCAATGCTGACTACCAGTTAAGCTGTCCATCTAGCTGTCATGACATGTTTTCCAAATAACCCTCTCTACCTGTGGTGGGCCTGATGGGCGGCCCACCCCCATAGTCTGCTGCTGGGTTTGCCCCTGAGTTGCTCACCCACCCCAGTAAATATGTTCTAATTCCAGGCCTAGTCAGGGTGGTGTGGTTGTCTGCAAGCTCTAAACTCTGTTTTGATAGCACCCCAGAGATCAAAACTAGATGCTGAGGTCCAGGGCAACTTGCCATTCCATCCTTTCCATGGCCTGGTTGGCCCATCTATGAAAGTACTCCTCTAGATTCCCTTTCCCTGCAGGTATGAATAAGAGCACGGCCATTTGAGGCCCCTTAAGGGAAGGCTCTATCTGAAAACAGACATGATTACTATTTCCATCACCTTTATAATCCTCTAATCACACATTTGCAGCAGGGAGCTGGGCAGGGTGAGTGCATTTATATAAACAGCAGGAAAAAATAAGGCTCTGTGCTATATGCCAACCATGCTTATTGGAAATGTAGGAGTCACTGGCCTTTTGTGAGCAGAAAAGTGAATAATCCAAGTACTTATCCCTAAACAACTCATATCTGAGCTTCTGGGGCTTGTGCTCACATTATAAAGGCTTTGACAAAGACATATCACCTTTCTGGGGCCAGTGGGGGTGCTGGCCTGAGCTCTCAGCTCTGCCAATAGACTGAACAGCATGGAAGGACAGGGTCTCTGGGCAGCAGACTGCCCCAGAACAAAGAATCTTCCATGTCTTGGGCCCTTGGGTCTCAGGAGCTAGAAGCCTGCCTTCCCACTGTGGGTGGAATAAGGAGTCTGAGGGGATTCCAAAACTATTGTTGGAATGGGTCCCTAAGAGACAGAAAGTTTCTTTTTTTCTTTTGATATGGTGGAAGGAGGTGGGGAACATTCTACCAGGGCTTCTCCACATAAAAGCGAGGCTTTTAATCAGTGGTCTAGGCGGTATGGGCATAAAGGAAACTTTGGTGTTGGTACAGCGGTCCAGTCCACTCTGAGGAGGGCATCTCAGCCTGGGAAACATACCCCCACTCTCAATTTTATATAATTGCTCAAAAAGCGATCAGCTTTCCCTCCAGAGATTGGTCTACTTGTATGTAAGAATCTCTTTCCTGGTTTCAATGGGGCGTGAATGATTTGGTATCTCTGCATAACAAACCACTCCCCAAGCTCAGTTGTATAATAATAAGCATTTATTTAGCTCACAGCTCTGTGGGCCACCTATGGTCAGCTGATCTTGGTCAGGCTTGGCTGGACAACTGGAATGCAGCTCTGCACCATTTAACGCTCATCTTCTGAGACTGATGGGCTAGGCCAGGCAGGCTCTTCTCATGGCTAATGGCAGAATACCTGAAGATGAGCAGAAACATGCAACTCCTCTTAACATCTAGGCTCAGAATGGGCACATTCTCACTCCTACCTATTCTGTTGGTCTAAGTGAGTTATCTGGCCACATTTGCAGCTACTAATCAAAAGGTCGGCCGTTCAAATCCACCAGCCACTCCTTGGAAACCCTATGGGGCAGTTCTGCTCTGTCCTATAGGGTCTTTATGAGTTGTAACCGACATAACACAACAACAACCTTTATAGGAATAACTGCAAATTCACAAGGCAAAGGGCATGAGTAGAGAAGGGTTAAGAATTTGGGCTAATGGTATAAGCCCGTATAACCCAGCAAGATGTCGGAATCATGCACCCTCCCTTGAAGCCCTTGCAGAGGTCTTCTTTCCCCATTCCTAATCTGTTCAGGCCAGGCTAGGAGCCTTCTTCTCAGAGCTGGGTGATGGTTGAGATGATGGACCTTCTAAGGAAGACCCAATCAGCCCAGAGTAACCTGGTCTTATGACTCCCTCCCCATCTTCCTCATGCTGGTTAGAATGCAGGCACAGAAATAACAGAAAGGCACAGTGTTTGTGTTGTGCCAAATGACTACTTAAATCTTGCTACTGGTTATGTGCTGATGGGTTGTAGTTTTCATGTCTGAAATTTTTCTGAGAAATAAAAGGCCAAAAGAACACACAGCAAGGAGTGGAAATTTCAGATCATGTGACTCACCTTCCTGATAAATGGAAACTATGAACCTGATGAGGAGCCCTAATGCCGCAGTGGTTAAGAACTTGGCCGTTAACCAAAAGGTTGGCAGCTTAGATCCACTAGCCACTCCTTGGAAACCCTGTGAGGCAGTTCTACTCTGTTCTATAGGGTCGCTATGAGTCAGTATCGACTCCATGGCAACGGGCTTGGTTTGGTTTGAACCTGGTAAGTAATGCTGTGCCCAACCTCAACCAGAGACCAGTGCACAGAGCCCAAGATCTTGTCAATGATCCAAGCAGCGATTTTGCAGAAGCTTGATAAAAGAGTTTGGCCTTGCCAGCACCCTGGACTCTCCAAGCAAGCATGTCCAAAATACAGACTGTTAAGCTTCTACCAGGGCAGAGTGGCTGTGAACACAGCTATGGCAACATCAGCACGCAGGGCTTTCGAAAAACCTGTGCAAGAAACTTTTCCATCCCAGCCCTTCAGCCCCCCCACCCCCAAATTAAATAAATGCTTGTTGTTTTCTTCCCTGCCATAAAGCATATTATTTCACAATGTCTCATTTACAAGAGGTTACCAAAAGAAAGCTAAATTGGGATTTTGTTCAGCTGCTGATGACTCTTCCCTATTACCCTAGCTCATTTTCAGTGGCATTTCAACACTTTGGTAATGAATTAGCTGTACCATTTCTGGCACGAAGAAGAGAAGGTTTAAATTAATTTTCAGCAAGGGATACTATTGGTCCAGGCAAGTTCCCTCCCACTGTGTTAACATCAATGTCTTATCTCGTTAAATGCCAATAAACAAGTGTAACACTCTAACAAGCCACAAATTGGCTTATTGACACCTCTGTCAGCTGTTCTCTGCTTCCAAAATCTCCTGCTTTATAGACATACGGTGGTTATGCAAAATGGGGGCTCTAATGGAACATCGAAACAATAAGATGCTGTTAGCATCTGGGTTCCCTGGCTGCTCATTTTTGCTGTGTCTGACTTTCATCTCATTGTCCAATGTATTAATTTGGTCTGTCCACTCCCTGGGGTTCATTTGGGCATATGGGCTTGTGACTTTTGTACAGAGAAGGTGGAGTTTTATTTAGTACCCACTCCCCTTGCCAGTTCCCCTCAGCTTTCTCAAGGAATGACCCCATTGGCTTTTACACTGGGCAGTCCTCTCCACATCAGCAAGTCAGACCACTGAGGCTAAAATTGCCTGTCACTCCTTAACCTGCTCACCCATGTGCTGCTGGGACCTAAGGGCCAAACACGGAAGAACAGATGATGTCACGTAAGTTGCCCCACCATGGAGAGCCAGCCTACCAGGCTGGGTAATGACTGAATGGCTAGTCATCATTCAACAGGGTCTTTTTATTAGAGGGCGAGGCAAGAGAAATTTACCTTAACCTATAGCAAGGGAAGCTTGGTTGAAAAATCAGGACGAACTGCATGAGCGTGAGGATGAGTATGGCTATGGCCAACAGCTGGTACATGGTACATGGTCAGACATCCTGGGTCCCCTGCCTGACTCCTCCTTATAGTTCCAGGAATAGGAAAAAAACAAAAACAAAAACCCAGCAACTTGGTCACCTGGGCAGGGTGGGGTGTCCCCAGAGGCAGGGAGATGGATGAAATGACTCATTCTTTTGGTGTGAGGGTTTTATAATTTTTTGGGTATTTGAAATCAAACACTATTTTTCAAGTTCACATTGCTATGAATTTATATAGGAAAGCTCTTTTCTTCTTTATAGCTATTCCATGGACATAGCAGTGTTATCAGTGATCAGTGGAATCAACAGTAGGAGAGGAAGATGAAAAATACAGTGCAGCATGCTGACCTCCTGGGAAATAACTTTCCTGCCCCTACCCAACCTGCACCTCATGCAGCATGGCTGGGGGAGGTGCTCCACGCTCTTCTAGCTCTTCTGCAAAGCATAGAGCCCCAAGGAGACAGGAAACGGTGTTAGTGCATGTGAATATATGTTAGTGCCTGCAAATGTATGTTAGTGTATGTGAATGTACATTAGTGCACGTGGATGTATATTAGTGTATACGGATGTATACTTGTGTGTGTGCATGCGTCACTCATTGGATGTGGAAGAGATTGGCATGGAGGTGAGGGTGAGGGCGAGATAGCTGGTAAAGAACAAAGGTTGGCCCACTCAAGGCAATTTTGATCATGGCTCCTCTGGCAGTGTTTCCTTTCCACGTTCTTCCTCAGTGTTGGAGGGCTCCAGCACTCAGTCTTTGAACCTCTCTTCCTCTAGTCTACCTCATTCCGTAAGTGATCTCTTATAGACTCCTGGATGTAAATATCTGACAACTACATTTTTTCACTTCCTCTCAGACTTCTTCCCTGAACTCTTATTTCTCACACCCATTGGATGTTTAACTGAGATCTCAAACTTAACATGTTTCAAAATGAACTTCTGATTTCTTCTTCTAAACCTGCCCTTCCCACAGTCTTTCCCATTTCACCAAATGGTAACTCCGTTTTTCCAGCTAAAAACCTTGGTGTCCTCTTTGTATCCTCTTTCTTTGACCCCCCGCGTCTAATCCATCAGCAAATTCTATTGGCTTTTCCTTCAAAATGTTACTTAGAATCCAATATTTCTCACCACCTCAATCCCTGCTATCCTAGTCCAAGTCATGAGTCTCTTAATTGGTCTTCCTTTTTCCACCCACGTACCAACCCCTACAGTCTATTCTCAACAGCAGCCAGAGCCATCCTTTTAAAATGTGACATGTCAGATCATATCACTCCCCTGCTCAAAATTGTCGCTCAGGGAAAAGTCCACATCCTGGCAATGGTCTCCAAGACCATATGTAAAACCTGGCCCCATGGCCTCTCTGGCCTTTTCTCTTCATTCTCTTCCTCTTTCTCTCTTTGTTCTGGCCATGTTTTCCTCCTTGCTTTTCCTCAAAAATGCTAGACATCCTCCAACCTCAAGGCCTTTGCACTTGCTGTTCCGTCTACAGGGAATGTTTTCCCCTGGGTATGACAAGGCTCACCCCTCAACTCTCTTAGGTCTTTGTTTAAATGTTTTCACTAAGGCCTTCCATAACCACCTCATATAACATTGCGCCCCAATCCCCGGAACTGACACTCCCTATTTCCCTTTCTTGCATTTTCTTTTCCATTTTTAAAACCATCATATGTTACTTGTATATTTATTTATTGTCTGTCTTCTCTACTGGAATATAAGTTCTCTTAGGGCATAATTTTTTCCTTCTGTTTGTTCACTGCTATATCCCAGCATATAACAGGAGCACAATAGCTATGAATAAATGAACAAATGAATGAGTACCTGTTATAGATTGACTTGTGTCCCCCAAAAAAGTATGTCAACTTGCCAGGCCATGATTCTCAGTATTGTGTATTTGTTCACCATTTTGCAATCTGATGTGATTATCCTATGCATTGTAAATCCTCGCTTCTGTGATGTCAGTGGGGTCCTGGTAACACAGTGGTTAAGAACTATGGCTGATTATCAAAAGGATGGCAGTTTGAGTCCACCAGCTGCTTCTAGGAAATCCTATGGGGCAGTTCTACTCTGTTCTATAGGGTCTCCGGATGAGCCTGAACTGACTCGACAGCAATGGATTTTTACATTGGATGATGTTAATAAGGAAGGATTAGAGGCAGTTAGTTAATGAGGCAGGACTCAATCCACAGGATTAGGTTGTATCTTGAGTCAATCTCTTTTGAGATATAAAAGAGAGAATAGAGCAGAGAGGAGAGGGACTTCCTACTACTTGGAAAAAAGAGCCAGGAGCAGAGTGTGTCCTTTGGACCCAGGGCCCCTGCGCTGAGAAACTCCTAGACCCGGGGGAAGAGTGATGGCAAGTACCTTCCCCCAGAGCCGACATAGACAGAAAGCCTTCCTCTGGAGCTGGCACCCTCAATTTGGACTTCCAGCCTCCTAGATTGTGAGAGAATAAATTTCTGTTTGTTAAAGTCATCCACTTGTGGGTTTTCTGTTGTAGCAGTACTAGGTAAGTAAGACAGTACCATTATCCTTCTAAATCCCCACTGCTGTGTGGAACCTAAATGAGATGGTGTGCGTAGCAGGAACGTTCAAGAATGTCCTCACAGCTCTTCCCTCAGCTCAGAATATTCTTCCTCTCTTTGCCTAACTCCCACTCATCCTTGAGGGGTCAATTTAAATACCACTCCTTCAGCCTGGGGAACTAAATTAGGTTGCTCTGCTAAATGCTTCTGTAGTTCCGGGTATTTCTTTTTTACAGCACTTTGCGTGCTCAGAATCTTATAATAAATTATTCGTAGCTGTTGTTTAATGTCTGTTTTCCCCATTAGACTGTGTGCATCATGAGCAGGGACTGCATTTGTCTTGTTCTCTGCTGGCCCCCAGCACATGGCACGTGGCTTGGCACATCTGTGTGCTCAGTTAGGAATAGCCAACTGTTGAGAGGATGTAGGTTTTACAGTGCTCAGTTTTACATGGTGACACAGGGCAGGCCCTCTGCATGAATAAATGAGAGATGGACACCGTTCCAAGGAGGGGCCAGGCTAGGCTCACAGCGGAGTTGTGAGAGGCAGTGATGGTCCATCTGTATCCTCTCTGATTGGGCTGCGTGTAGTCACAGTATGAGATCAGTTTGCAAATCCAGCTCTCTGAGAACCTCTGTTTGCCCATAGTCAGAAGTTACCACCAGTAGGTAAGAAGGTCCTTCCTTAAAGCTGGGGTTGCATGTTGTCAGGTAACCCATTACTCATTGCCATGGGGTCAATTCCAACTCATGGCGACTCTATGTACTACAGAGTAGAACTGAGCTCCATAGGGGATTTTTGGCTGTAGTCTTTATGGAAGCAGAATCACCAGGCCAGTCTTCAGTGGTACTGCTGGGTGGGTTTAAACCACCAACCTTTAGGTTAGTAGTCAAGCACAAACCACTTGTACCACCCAGGGCCCTCAGGCAGCCCATGAGGGATATTAAAAATGAGTGCATTTTCTATTCAATTAAAAAATGACACAATTTTAGATCCAGTAGAGGCCATTCACTCCTGTACTCTCATTTCATAGATGAGAAAACCAAGGCCCAGAGAGTTGCAATGACTTGCTTGAGGTGACACAAATAATTAATGACAGGACGGAGCTAAACATCCAGAAATCCTGATGTCAACAACTGCTACAATGATGCTTTTCTTCTTCTCCCCATATAACAAAACTTTTCAAAACAAACAGGTATAACAGCGGCATTAAAAAATGAAAGAGGGTGTCTTAGAAAGTAAACTTAAAAAAATTTCATCCAGTACAATTTATTTTTATTAGCCCTTAAATACTGATTTTAATTTAAATTGATTTCTTTCCCTTAGCGTTCAGGAAAGGTTTCTTTCAGCTCATGCTGACTCTTTATTTTTCACAGTTTTGCAATTCCAGACCAGGTCCAACTTTCTGACTTAACTCAAGGCTTTTCTCAAGCATGGGAAGGTTTTTCTACAGGCTGATGAAGTGCACAGCTGAACCGTGTTCTCTGGTCTCAGTCTCAGTCTCAGTCTCAGTCTCAGTCTCAGTCTCAGTCTCAGTCTCAGTCTCAGTCTCAGTCTCAGTCTCAGTCTCAGTCTCAGTCTCAGTTTCTCTCTCTCCTGATGCTGCTCTTTGTCTGAGAAACCGTGATTCGCTTTTCTCCAGCCAAAGTTTCCCAACTGCTCCACTAATGCTTCCAAACACTCCTTTCCATTACAGATAGTAGCTTTTGCTTGAAATTTGCTGGTTAGTTGAATACGACCAATAAGTTTCTCAATGGCTCCTTCCTTGTAGCTGCATCTCAAACTTGATTCAGATACCAACTAAATGACCAATATTTATTACTGAGGAGAGCACACAAAAAAAGGAAGAAACACCATTGTTTGCCTGACCGGCAGTTACAGTCAGAATAGGGGCATATAGACATGGTGAGTTGAATACCAGGTTGATGATAACACTTCATACCTACTGCTACCCCAGTTCAAGCCACCAAAATCTCTTGCTTGAAATACTACATTACCTCCTCACTGGTCTCCCTGCTCCTGCTCTTACCTCCACCTCCCACAGTCTACTCTCAACATCTCAGCTAAAGTCATCTCTTTAAAATGGGCAGCTGATGATGTCACTCCTGTAAGGTCTCCCCGTTTCCCAGAGTGAAAGCTGGAATCTGTACAGACTTCAGAACTTAGATGACCCAGGAGGCCCTCTGTGATCTGTCATCACCTTCTCTTCCCCTTTGTTAATTCTCTGGTCTCCTTTTCTGTTACTCTTACCCCCACTTTCTCTGCCTCAGCTACAACAATTTTCTTGTTATTCCTCAGACATACCAGGTACCCCTAACTCTAGGGCCTTTCTGCTGGCTATTCCACTTGATAAACCCACTCACCTCCTTCAAGCCTTTGATCGCATCACACCTTCTCAGTGGGGACTGCCTACCCTGGACAGCCTATTTAATATGCCACCTGCCCCCCACCTTGTACTCCCAATCCCCCTATCCTGCTCTACATTTTTTTATTTACAGCACTTACCATCCTCCAACTTTCCATATGATCTACTACTTATTTATGGTGTTTATTGTTCACTATCTTCCCAGCTAGAATATTAGCTCCCTCAGGGTGGGAATCTTTTTTAGTTCCTTTTTGTTCCCAAGTACCTAGAACAGCGTTGGTACAATAGCAGGCATCCAAAAAATACCTGTTGAACTGGATTGTTCAATTACTAAGGTACTAGTAGCAGCTATGGAGTCCCTGAGTGGGGCAAACACCTAAGTGTGAGGCTATTAACCAAAGTCACAGCCAGGAAAACCTCAGCCATAAAATCTCTATGGAAAGCAGTTCTGCTCTGTAACACATGGGGTTGCCACGAGGAGGAATCGACTCAATGGCAACTTTTTTGTTTTTCAGTAATAGTAGCTAGGGTGGTTGTTTTTTTGCCCTGGAGTCGATTCCAACTCATGGCAACCCCACAGTTACAGACTGCTCTATAGGGTTTTCTTGGCTGTAATTTTTAATGCAAGCAAATCACCAGGCCTATCTTCCATGGTAGTATTGGGTGGGTTCAAACCACCAACCTTTAGGTTAACAAACAACTGCAAATTGTTTGTGCCACTTATAGCCAACACTTTTTGAGCACTTACTCCGTGCCAGGCATTGTTCCGAGCTTTGTATTAACTCGTCTAATAGGCAGTAAGTGCTAAAAAGAACATTTAAAGATCTGTATTGAAGTACAATGCTGTCAGCAGTAGGGTAATATCCATATGCCTACAGGAAGACCAGTTAATACGACTATTGAAATTTATGCACCAAGCACTAATGCCAAAGATGAAGAAATTGAAGATTCTTACCAACTTCTGCAGTCTGAAATTGATTAAACACACAATCAAGATGCACTGGTATTTACTGGTAATTGGAATGTGAAAGTTGGAAGCAAAGAAGAAGGATCAATAGTTGGGAAAATATGGCCTTGGTGATGGGAATGATGCTGGAGATCAAATGATAGAATTTGGAGTCTCTGAGTGGTGCAAACACTTAAGTGTGAGACTACTAACCAAAGTCACAGCCAGGAGAACCTCTGCCGTAAAATCTCTATGGAAAGCAGTTCTGCTCTGTAACACATGGGGTTGCCATGAGGAGGAATCGACTCAATGGCAACTTTTGTTTTTTTTTTAGGGTTTTTTTTTTTTTTTTGCCATGGAGTCGATTCCAATGACTTATTCATTGGAAATGCCTTTTTCAGCAACACGAACAGCAACTATACCCGTGGACTTTGCCAGGTGGAATACGCAGGAATCAAACTGGCTATATCTGTGGAAAGAGATGATAGAGAAGCTCAACATCATCAGTAAAAACAAGGCCAGGGGCTTAGTGCAGAACAGACTATCAATTGTTCAAATGCAAATTCAATTTGAAGTGGAAGAAAATTAAAGCAAGTCCACGAGCGCTGAAATATGACCTTGAGTATACCCCACCTGATATTAGAGACCATCTCAAGAATAGATTTGATGCATTGAACACCAATGACCAAAGACCAGACAAATTGTGGAATGACATCAAGGACATCATAGTGAAGAAAGTAAAAGGTCATTAAAAAGACAGCAATGAAAGAATAAAGTAAAATGGATGTCAAAGAGGCTCTGAAACTTTCTCTTGAACTTAGAGTAGCTAAAATGAATGGAAGAAATGATGAAGTTAAAGAACTGAACAGAGGATTTCAAAGGGCAGATTGAGAAGACATAGTAAAGTATTACAATGAAGTTTACAAAGAACTAGAGTTAGAAAACCAAAAGGGAAGAACACACTCTGCGTTTCTCAAGCTGAAAAAAACTAAAGAAAAATTCAAGCCTTGAGTTCAATATTGAAGGATTCTGTGGGCAAAATATTGAACAATGTAGGAAGCATCAAAGGAAGATGGAAGGAATACACAGAATCACTGTACCACAAAGAATTGGTTGACATTCAACCGTTTCAGGAGGTAGCATGTAATCAAGAACCGATGGTACTGAAGAAAGAAGTCCAAGCTGCACTGCAGGCACTGGTGAAAAATAAGCCTCCAGGAATTGACAGAAAAAGAGGAAGACCCTCCTTGAGATGGAATGACACAGTGGCTGCAACAATGGGTTCAAACATAGCAAGGATTTCGAGGATGGTGCAGGACTGGGCAGTGTTTTGTTCTCTTTTACATATGGTTGCTATTGACTCGCAACTGATTCAACGGCACCTAACAACAACAAGTGCTAAACTGTTATTCTAAGCTGTGAAGTGCTACTTTATGGTTCTGCAAGTGATTCTGAACCAACTAAAGCTTACCACCCTGAACAAGGTGGGAGGGAGAGGTAGTAAATGAAGTGGAAGGGTATGTGTAGTTGGAAAAACTGATTCAGTGTATCAATTGTTATTGTAATAAAAATATAGAAATTTAGGTTTAAAATGTTCTTCTCTGCTAGTTGGGTTGGAATGGGGGAAATAAAAAGAAGGCAGAATAGAGAATTATAGGTGGTTTGAATGAAAAAGAGGCCGAGAAATGAAGTGTTCATACTATAGATAAATAGAAGCCCAAAGGTCAAGAGGATTGACAATATACAACTGATTTTCTTACGTGATGCTGAGAGTTAAAAGAACAGTTCAGCTTACACTAGAACATGACTTGCAAAAATACATATGTAATCTAAGCTCCTGGAGCCTTTCAAGCCTGTGGGTACAAGTGCTCTCTTGCTCATGGTAATAGCTCATATTTCTCACGCTCACTTCTCCACCTGCTCCAGGAGGACCTCAGTCCCCTGTGGAGTCCCTAGTCCTTGGTATTGCTGGAGGTTCTCAGAGTTGTTGGCCTTTTTCTTGAGTGGGGTGGGGGTTTGGGGAGAGCTCTCATATCCTCACAATAAATTTGGTCACATGGGCACTGCTCTTGCCATAGACCTGCACTGTCTAGAACGATAGCCACTAGCCACATGTGGCTACTGAGTACTTGAAACATGGCTATTGCAAATTGAGATGTGCCGCAGTATAAAATACACACCAGATTTCAAAGACTTAGTACAAGAAATGTAAAATTATTTCAGTAATGTTTTTTCATATGGATTACATGCTGAAATGAAAATATTTTGGAGATATTAATCAACCAACCACTTGCTGTCAAGTTGCTTCCAACTCATGGCGACCCCATGTGTTCCAGAGTAGAACTGAGCTCTGTAGGGTTTTCAATGGGCTGTGATCCTTTTGGGAGTAGGTGGCCAGGCCTTTCTTCCAAGGCACCTCTAGGTGGATTCAAACTGCCAACCTTTCAGTTAGTAGCCAAGGACTTAACCAAACTGACTCGATGACAATGGGTTTTTTGGAGATATTGGATTAAATTAATTTCACCCATTTCTTTTGACTCTTTTTAATGTGGCTACTAGAAGATTTAAAGCTCTATCTGTGGCTCATGTCTGTGGCCATCACCTTTCTGTTGGACAGCACTGCCATAGACAATGCCGCTTCTCCTGAGCTCATTGAGCCAGGTACACACCCTGCCACCACTTGCATCTCTATGCTGCTCTGTGTCACCATCACTGCTACTGGGCAGGATCTCTGCTCTCCCACTAGGTCCTGAATTACCCACCAAACATGACCACCAACCATCTGCAGTGCCCCCCCACCTCCACCCCCACCCAGTTACTGCCACCAACACCCTCAAGCCCTCAAGGTCTCAAAGTGGCCCACTGCCCTTTGACAAGATGAGAGAGTGCCTTCTTTCCCCTTTGGTCTTTCTGTTAAAAGGGTTCCAGAAAAAGGTGGTTTGTGCCTTATTTTACCTTAGAAGGCACTGAAAGCTTTTTCTTCTTTATGGTTTGTCATCTCTGCAGGAACACAAGGAGGTGGGCTGGGGTCAGTTTTTACTTTGTTTTGGTTTCTATATATTATTTCTTTTTTGTTTTGTTTTATTTTTTACCTTTAAAATCCACTACATTGAGCTGTAATTTATATACAACAAAATGTATCCATTTTCAGTATACAGTTCGCTGAATTTTGAAAAATGACTGACCTGTATAACACCTTGCTAATCCATATAGGACGTTTCCATCACTCCAAAAGTTCTCTGATGCCAGGGACGGATTTGAGGGCCAGCTAAAAAGCCTTTTTCAGAAATTTACCTTCTTGTAACTTTGTTATCAGACTCCACGTGTCAGACCTGTTTCTCTCTCCCCTTAGGATGGTTCTCAGCCAGGAGACTCCTTTGATCCTTGTTTTTTTCCGGTCAGGAGCATTTACCAATTCCCTAGACTATCCGAATCCTAGATCCACCTACACAAGCCTCTGCAACATACAGACTAAAGGTTTCTTTGACTTGTTTTGTTTTTGTTTCATGAAAATCATCCTAAAGAGGCTTCAAGGAGGAGGTGGAGTGGCTTTTCTTTAGTGCCATTTAGTAAATGGCCAAGAGATAGTTGGCTGATTGGGGGAGAGCAGTAGCAAGTCAGCGTCCTACATCATCTGACCTCTGTAGTTACCTTCGTCTTAGCTTACACTATTTTCTCCTCCCTTACTACATTCTGGAGTCTCTTGGTGGTGAAAACAGTTAACATAGTTAAACAAAAAGTTGGAAGTTTGAGCCCACCCAGAGGCACCTCAGAAGAAAGGCCTGGCAATCTATTTCCAAAAAACCGGCCATTAAAAACCTTATGGAGCACAGTTATACTCTGACACAGACGGGGGCTCCGTGAATCAGAACTGACTGGAAAGCAATTGTTTTACTCCATTCTAGCCACACTGGGTTTTATTCCAGTTTTTCAACCACACCAAGATTGTTGCCTCGCCAGGGCCTTTGCACAAGCCACTCTTACTGGCTGGAAAGCTCTTTGCCCCTCTCTGCATGGTTGGATCCTTGTCATTCTTCAAACCTCAGCTTGAATAATACCAGCTCATTGAGGCCTTCTCACCACCCAATCTAAAAGTAGGTCCATCATGTTATTCTTCAAAACATTTATCCCAATTTCTTATATATTAATTTGCTTATTTAGATGTTTAATGTCTGTCTCCTACATTAGACTAAGGAGCCCTGGTAGCACAATTGTTAAGCACTCAGCTGCTCACTGAAGGGTTGGTCGTTTGAACCCCTCCCAGAGGCTCTACAGGAGAAAGACCTGGTGATCTGCTCCAATAAAGATTACAGCCTAGAAATGGGCTGGTGTACCAGTGGAGGAGCCCTGGTGACACAATGGCTAAGAGCTCAGGCTGCTGACCAAAAGGTTGGCAGTTTGAATCTACCAGCCGCTCCTTGGAAACCCTATGGGGCAGTTCTACTCTGTCCTATAGGGTCATTAAGAGTTGGAATTTACTCAAAGGCAATGGGTTTGGTTTGGCTTTTTTTATACCAGTGGGTGCAATTCTGTTTGGAAACAGATTTCTGTTTGTTATGTTAATTAGGTCGTATGTGAATAGGATGGGTTCTAAACCTAATCATTTCTGAGTTATGAAAAGAGCAGAATAGACACAGAGACACACACAGGGGAAGATGGATGCCAAGGAATGTCAAGGGTTTCCAAGGCCTGTCGACAGACACCAGAAACTAGGAGAGAGGCTTGCAGAAGAAAGTGACATGCCAAGACCCTGTTTTGGACTTTTAGCCTCCACACCTGTAAGAAAATAAATTCTGTTTTTTAAGGTAAAAAAAAAAAAGATTACAACCCAGAAAACCCTATAGGGCAGTTGTACTCTGTCACATGGGGTTGCTATGAGTAGAAATTGACTCAATGGAACCTAACAATAACAACATTAGACTGTGAAATTTATGGAAGTAGCAGCTATACTGTATTGTTTTGGGTTACATGCTCACAATTTTTCCTTCTTTCCTTCCCTTGCCATGGCTTGACTGTGGGTACAGTATCTTCCCTGCCTTGCTGACTTTCAATTTGGCCCAGTGACTCACTTTCTTTAATGGTATGTTAGTGGAAATGAAGTACACTACATTTGACCTGAGATTTTAAATGTGACTGCATGGGTTGGCTTGGTTCCTTGAATCTCCTGCCCTCTGTCATGAGAAGAACTTCCCTAGGTGGGTGTTGTTCCTTCTTCAAGGCAACTGGACTGATGACCTGTGAAGCAGGCTTGCACTCAACCCTGAACCCTGAAGAAGTGCTATCCCAGCCAACCTATAGATCTTTGAGCAAGAAAAGTAAATGTTTATTGTTGAAAGCCATCAATATTTTGGGATAGCTTCTTATATGACACTATTGCAGCAACAGCTGAGTAATACTTGGGCCTATAACACCAAGGGCATTCAATAAATATTTGTTGAATGAATGAAAGAAATATTTTCCTTTGAAGAAAGTCAAAAGATAGAGTATATCATAGGAACTTTGGGGCTCATACCCAAGAAGAGAGAAGGGGTTGGCTAAGGCATAGGAAGAAACAAGAGCCTAAAGATTCTTTAGGAAAAATCTTAGGAAAGAGCTTTGTGGCATATTGGAGAACTTTGGATATGATCCCAAGAACCACATTAGCCTTTAAAGTGTCTTAAACAAAGCTCTAGACAGAGAAGATATATTCGGATGGTAGAATATTGACGAGAGGTGAGCTCAGGTATCAAGATTTAGGCATAAAACCCTGAATGCACAGGACCATAAAACAGAAAGCAAGGTCTACTTCAGCAAGGAAGAGCAACATGTCCACAGTCAGCTGTTGGGAATCAAGTGGAAACAATTTCTGTATCTTCTTTTGTCCCAGTGCCCTTCCCACTACTCCGTGTTGAGTCTAATGAAGTTTAATGAGGGAAGAAAGGGAGGGGTATATTTGGGACAACAGGTCAGTTCAAATAAAGGATCAGGATTGAGAAATATCACCTCGTTTCACTTCCAGTAATGTTTCCATGGAGTCCCTGAGTGACATAAACGGTTAAGCGCTCAGCTACTAACAGAAAGGTTGGTGGTCCAAACCCACCCAGAGGCCTCTTGGAAGATAGGCCTGGTGATCTCCTTCTGAAAACCCGGTGGAGCAGTTCTACTCTGTGCACAGGGTGTCGCCATGAGTGGGAATCGACCCAACAGCAAGTAACAACAACAACGTCTCCATGGAGAGAGGGCTGTGGGGAACGCAATGAGGACTGAAGCAAAGGCACCCTATGGTTTAAATCTTCAATGGCCTCTCTGAAGCAGGACAAGTTCCTGAGGTCTCCCCAGAGGCCCAGTTATAACGACTCAAACTCAAATATGGTCAGATTTTTAGGAAAGCAAGTCTCCTGTGCCTACCAATCCCATTTTGACCCCTCTTTCCAAACAGCATTCAGGTTGGGCCAGGACATCTCATTAGTGTAGTGGAGAGACGTTTGTCTCTTTCCAGAGGCTGATTTTCCCCTCTGCAGGCAGCCTGGCACCAGGCAGAGATGACAGAGAGAGGCATGCTCCCTGGGCGAGAGCTGGCCCTGCCATCAGCTGTGCTGCTGCAGCTCTCCTGAGCACCTTGCCAGCCTGTCTGGCTGCACACTGGATATGCTTGTTCACCAACAACCCTGTGAGATGTTTCCAAGAAGTGCTGAGGCTGAGGGAAGTGGAAAACATAAACATTTTGTCATTTTCCTGACTCTTCAGAGCCTGGGGTCCCAAGGGGCCTGGCAGTGGCTTACAGTTAAACTCTTCCCATTTCCATCTTCTCCCTGTTAGCTGCTCCTCCTCCCAGCCCCCACACCTTCTTCTTGTCAGGGACCTGGAGAGAGAGTATGCTGGTGGTTCCATCAAGACCTTCAGCAGGTTTTTTACCCAGCATGTAGGCATCTTGCTCCAGAAACAGTCCTGTTTTCAAAGAAGACTTTAGCCAGTGTGAGTGGCCAAGGTCATGCTGCTGAACAGGAACTCCTCCGTGTCTATCTTGGGACCTGGCCTAGTAACCACAGATGGAGGCGTCTGGAATGGGCCAAAGTCTGGAATCAGATCTGCCCACTGAGCTGGGGAAGACCCTGAGGGTCTGGCCTAACGTCCAGTCATGTAGATTGAATGTTGATGTCAACAGTAAGGTGGGACCAGCCAGGGAAATGGGCTATTGTGTGTCTCAGCTCCACCATGTCTGCACATCTCATCCTCGATGAGGTTCCAGGCTGGGAGAAAAACATCCCAGGACTCCACAAACCAGGCTGAGTGGTAGCTGGGCTTCTGCCCACAAAACCTAAAGTGAAGTCCAGCCATCAGCATCTACCACTGGCCCATGCCTGGCCCCTCTGCAGTGTCTGGAAAGAATGTCATTTCTTGCTCTGTGGTCCACCAATGGTGCGGGAGACTGGAAGCAAGATGCCACTGACCAGGGAACACCTTGGTCTGTGAGGGGGCCTGCCCTCTTCCCTGATAATAGTAGGGATTGGGAAAGGAGCACAGAAGAGTTAGGCTGAAAAGAAGTGGGCAGCAGTGGCCTGAGCCTCTGGGATCTCTACCTAGTGGTTTTACTTCTGGTCGTTTGCCTGGGAGACCACATGGACATTGCCACACTTTGCCAGAGAAGGTGATGAACACCCACCCAACCTAAGGAGGAGATGAACCAATCTCTCTCTCTGTCTCTCTCTCTCATAGCTGCTGGGCTTCCTGCTGCCTGCAGTAGGGGGTGGTTTTTGCAGAGTGCAATCTCACCGCATCCTGGCATTCAAGGTCGGATTCTTGGTGGAGCTTCAGCTTTCGGCACTCAAGAAACTGAAACAGAGCAGGCTAGAGATGGAAAAACACCACAGCTTAATACATTTTGAAGGACAGTGAAAAAAGACCTTGGCCCCAAATCAGATTGTTCCTGATCTAAAATTAAAAGCGACTTAAGCCTTAACATTCGAGAAGAGCGGCAGATAATGGTTGTGAGGGTGGGGAGAGCGATTGCTTTCTTTTCACCTCGTGGCTGGGAGCAGACCTTTCCAAGATTTCTCTGGACAAGATTTATTTACTGTCTTAAGGAAAAAAAAAAAAAAACTTGCACTTTGCATGAAGATTTGCAAATGCCAGGCACATGGCTTGCTGGGTGCCCAGCCAAACCTCTTGTGGTTAGTCTTGAAATGAGATCATTTCACAGTAAGAAGGAGGTCAGGTTGCAAAGAAGAGAATTCATTTGGCTGCGTCAATATGTAGGCTGCAGCAAAACCACAGAACAAAATTTTGCAGCCCAGCCATGGCAGCCACCCCTGGACATAAATCTGAACTCTTGAAGCACCTACTCCCATCTCCTGCCTGTGCCTCCTATGTACGCTCCTCTTTCAGCTTGCCAGTTTCTCCTTAGAACGAAACAGTATAATTGGAATTCTATTTTGCAAGGCAGATGCATCATAAGAAGGTTCCAAGAAAGTAAATAATACACACTTCTGATTCATAATGTATACATGTGAGAGATGTCACATACACCTCTACTTTAAAATGATGCCGTTGAGTTGATTCCAACTCATAGCGACGCTATAGGACAGAGTAGAACTGCCCCATAGGGTTTCCAGGGAGCAGCTGGTGGATTCCAACTGCCGACCTTTTGGTTAGCAGCTGAGCTCTTAACCACTATGCCGCCAGGGCTCCTACTTTAAATCATGCAGTATAAAACGAGGGGTCTTCCTTTGCCAACCAAACTATCAGAGAAGAAGCCTTGGCCATCCCCTCCGTGAGTCAATCAGGAGTTATTGAGCACCTACTGTGTGCCCAGGGCAGAGCCAAGTACTCTGGGTGCAGTGAAAGAACATGTGCCCAGTTCTCTGGTCTAAAGGCATTTGGGTCCTTGTTGGAGAGACAAGACAGATATGAAACAATGAGCAATGTAGGACAGTTCATGAAAGTGAGTGGGAATGAAACTGAGCCAGTGTTTAAGTCAGGCAGGAGGGCAACTGAGATAGAACGGGGCTCCAGGCGCCTGGGTGGTGGGGAAGACTCCATGAAGAGACAGGATCTAGGGTGGAATCCTTTCCTTTCCTGCTTCTCCACCTGCACTGATTTCTATCTTGTCTCTGATAAAATTCTTCCAAGTGTCCTGCCCGTGGAATAACGCTTGATTCAAACTTTGGGCCTCTTGGGTGCACCAGATAGCTCTGCTGAAGCAGATGACAGCGCTGGGCTCTTGGCCTCCATCCAGCAAAGTTAGTGGGAGTTTCCCTTGCAGGCCAGAGAACTAAGCATAGCACCGCACTAAGTATATGGCCTTCATTAGGCATCTGATATGCAGGAATTAAGTATCCATTCTAGTACTTTAGCTTTGAGCAACGTATTTAAGCTACCTGAGCCTCAGTTTATCAGCTGTAAAATGAGAAGAATCACAGCACCTATTTCCTAAGTTTGTTGTAAGGATTAAACAAAGTAAGCATTTCACATGCATGAGCATAGCACCTGACACACAGTAGTTGGTCAGTAGCTATTGACTATTGTTCCTCTTCCTTTTGGTATTCCAAAATGTGAATTCTTTTAAGAAGAGAGTTTCCTAGTGTTCAATACATAAGTGGTAATAAACAAATAGATAGGATATCAAGAGCTTATAGACTGTACTCACCTGTTGATAGTTACCTCAGACCATTTGACACGGATCTTGGGGCTGGGGGATCAATTTCTGGCTCTTTCCCTAGAAAGAATGGAGACACAAAAACAACCACTTCCGATTGTTTACCCCTATTGTTGATTCTGGTCTTTTAATGGAAAAGACACTGAAATAAACCACGAGGTACATTCTTCTTCCCTTTGGTTTGTTTGTTTGGAAGCAAAAAGGAAGAGACAAGCTCGGAGCACATTTCGGATCCATAAAAGACAAATTAATTATCCCCAAGCAAAAGCTGACCTTTAGCTGGCCCCAGCTCCAGTGCCTGAGCCACAGCTGCACCTGCTTTGAAGATGACAATATCCACTTGCTAAATACTAATAATTAGTCACCAAAGCAGGATAAAGAATGCGGAGCAAAGCGAACCTGCAATTAAGATACTCGTGTGCATCCTCTGCGCCCTTGGAGGGCTAATTACCCCACACATTACCATAATTGGACTGACATATTAATAGCATCCTCCATTCTTTGGAAGTGTCACTGTCCCCCTTTCCTGCCCCTCACACCCCCGAGCCTGTGGACAGTGCTGCACTCTGCCTTATGGCTAGGGCTGGTTGAGGATGTCAAAGCTGTGCATCCTTCAAGATGTGCAAGGAAGGCAGTGCAAGGGGGTTTACCAGATGGCCCACGTACAGGCCAAGGATGTGCACAGATGACTCTGGAATGAGAGTCACTATTGGTCCCCACCCCTGCTCCTTCCCAAAATTCTACTCTGTCTCTTACAGAACAAAGATACGATGTGTAAGCAGCTCCAGTGGCCAGTGGTAAAGTGCCCCATTTCTCCCTCAGGAGCTCTGTTCTTCCTGGTGGCCACCTGTGCCACTCATATTCTGCTCAGCAGTGCCTGGAGCCTTGAGAGGTGGGTGGCTGACCACAGGGACCCAGGCTGCTCAAGGAAGGGTGCTCCTGAACTCACAATAATAAACGAGGACAGCATTCAGCACTCTGTGGAGCTGAGGACTTTGAAAATGGGGAGTGGGGTGCCTGTGGCTCCTAAGGGGTAGCAGTAAAGCCTGGGCAGAAGATTGGGGCAGCATGGGGCTCAGCGAACACCCTTGCCTTCAGGGAGCTCAGAGCCTGGAGCATGGTGCCCTGCCCACCCCGCTCCAGCAGCCTCCTCCCTGGCCCCTGCTGTCTCAACACTATTTGATGAGGTGATCAGTGGCATATCGATTGACAGAGGGCTGCTGAGTGCTAGCACCAACTCTGAGCTGGCAAGGAAGTGGATTCCAGCTGCTGACCTTTCCAAAGCAAAAATGAGTTTTCTAATTTTTTTTTTTTTTGTGTTGCCTTCTTTTCCCTCCTTTCTATCCGATTTCTTGCCCCATTGAGGAGCAAAAGCCTTTTTCTTATAAGTCACCACAACCTTCCAAGGGATTCGGTTTCTCACTGTGCTTCCACACCCTGGGGAGCCCAGGCACTGGGAATAAGTCTCTGGACCTTCTCCTGCCCCAGCCTTGGCTCAAAGAGCTGCAGCAAGAAAGGGCTTGGAGGGGAAGCACTGGCTTGGCATGCAAGCTGCCCCTGCTTCATACCTTTCCCCACAAGGACATGTTTTATGAGCTGGCCTGGGGGCAGAGTCCTGTTGAGAAGGAACCCAGCATCTACCATCTTGCTGGCATCTCCATGTGATACAACTCCAGGGGGCGCCATTTGCATTGTGTTCTGTGCGAATGGCACCTCTGGGAACTCCATAGGATACACAGCAAATGGTGCCCCTGGAGTTAGGCAACATGGCGGACTTGATTATCCTGCAAGACGTATACACACACACACACACACACACACACACACGCCCCTTGTGCCTTCGCCTTCTCCCTGAGCTGCTTTGAACCCTACAGGGATGGCTTCTGTTCTAATAAGCACCACAGTGTACCCAACCCCATCATAAACACACACACAAATGCACTCCCTGCATACCTCTGGCATCACCTTGCTACTCCCAGTCCACACCATTTCAGGATTAAAGCCCTATGGTGTATGAGTGGATGAATTGAGGCAGTGTTCAATCCCTTGGGTTTTAAGATCCAGTAAAAGGAGAGTGGGGGATTTATTCTTGGCTCATCAGATGTTTTTTATCTTCACTATTTGCATTAGTCACACACAGAGACTCAGGCAGAAAGCTACACACATGTACCCACAGCAAGACAGATACAGACACCAACACAGAAAGACGTGCACTCCCCTTAGGCACACACACATTCCTGGAGACAGTCAGCCCTGCACAGAGACACGCCCATGCATACCATCAGACACTTGCCATCCCCGTGAAGCACACATCTATGTCACATAGACACACGTTCATAGATGAACTCAACATACACACTCAAAAAGATAGCTACAGGGAACCATTCACACATGTACACAAACACATACCCATATGTGCAATGCTCTTGGGCTGTAAATGTGATCTTGAATGTTCCAGAATTCCTCTATCCCATAATTTTGTCATCACAGCCTTTGGGCTGAGCTCTGTGGTAGGCATTCCTTTCTGGGTGGCCAACCCTTTATGGTTTGAAATATGGAGGGCCTGTTGAGTGCTTCTGTAGGGTGATTTAGAGGACTTTGCCTGACTCCTCACAGGGCCCCCTGCTCCTATCTGCCCATCACATTCCCTTGAAGAGGTCAAGAATTTCAGTGTCTCCCTGTGAACGGCTGCATACAGCTGCACACTCCAGAGGCTGAAGGATTCCAGGCAGTATTTTCTTTTGCCCAAAATGTGTGTTCTGGGCTTCTCAGAAAGGAGATAAGTCCAGGCGATCTGATTCTGATCTCAGATAAGGAAGGTAGAATGCAGACTCCAGCTGCAAAAGGTAATTCTTTACGGTCAGAAGGGAGGAGTGCTGGAACTGAGGATCTGATATTGGAGAAGAGGAGACAGCCCATGCGTCTCAATGTGGGTTCTGACGTCACTGAGCCTAATTGCTTTGCCTCTTCTTTGTCCCTAAATTGGCCTTAGCAGCAAGAGACTAACTCTTCTTAAGATGGGTTCCTAATAACTCCCCAGAGGGCCGGATGGATGTGACAGGCCTAGGGCGAAGGTGGGAACAGGGTGACCTTAGACATGGGTGAGGACAGGGAGAAAATGGGAGATTTATAGGAAAGAAAGAGGTCCTGCAGCTGGTGTGTGTGTGTGCATGTGAGTGTGTGTGTGTATGTGTGAGTGTGTGTGTGTGTGTGTGTTAATCCCTGACAATATTTGTGCTTAGATATCAATTGTTTAATCCGAAGTAAAGTAAAGCTAGGCTCTGGAATGGTGGCAAAACCCCTGGGTAGAGGGATTCTGAGGGGACAAATAGGGAGAAGACTTTCAGAGAACAACAGGCAGATCTAGGTAAAGGCTCCATCCTCAGGGCAGAGAATGTATTCTGTCTCCCCATCTCCCCAACAGTCTCCTCCAGACGGAAAGTCTGCTTTAGGGAGACAAATGATCCCCATTAATTCCATCAGGTAATGAGCCAGTTGGTGCCATCATTAATTATACTAATTAAAACACACGGGTCTTTGAGGTTGGCACACACTCTCTGCCACCCCACACATTTCACTTCTCTCTGTCTCTGCCTGGAGTGACTGCTTGGCCAGGACCCAGGCCCCCCAAGATCCTGCAGAAAGGCATCACAGGCACCACCAGCTAACTTAACACCAGCTAACTCAAAGCATTCATCTGCTGCCTCATTCATTTATTTAATTAACAAGCAATGAGCACCTACTGTGCTAGGTGCTGGGACACAGAGAGATGAGACCTGGGGCTTCCCATCAAATGAGAGAGACGGACAACTAACCACCTAGCATGAAGTAGTAAATAGGCTCTTATGATTACTTGTGTTTTGCAATTTATAACAGTAGTTAAGAGATCAGCTGCTAACCAACAGGTTGGCAGTTCGAATGCACCAGCCACTTCTTGGAAATCCTATGGGGTTGTTCTGCTAATAGGGTGACTATGAGTTGGAATCGATGTAACAGCAATGGAGTTCCCCCCACCCGCACAACCTTCACAGCCCTGGGAGAAAGGTGCTGCCATCATCCCATTTCATAGATAATAAAACTGAGGTTGAGTGCCATTATATAGCTCGATGCCCAAGGAAGCAGAGATGGGACTTGAATTGATGCCTGTGACCCCAGGTCCTTTCCTTTACAGCCCAGGAGAGCAGAGGAAGTTGCAGTCAATTCTGACTGGTGGTTTCAAGGGGATTACATACGAGTTGAACTTTAGTAGATGATCAGGGTGAATCAGTGGAAAAGTGAAAAAAGCACTTTAGGATGAAGGGCTAGCATTAACAAGGCTCAGAATGGGAGGTGCATAGAACGTTCCATACCCAGTCTCCTGGCGGGGCTGTGCTTCAGGGTACACAGAGAAATGCGTTTATGAGGGAGAATGGAGGTGAACTTCAAACATCCTGAAATTCCAAAAAGGCTAAACAAGCAATTCTGGGAGATTTCTTTGAGGCCAAATGGAAAAATCAGGATGGGTTTGGAAGAGGCCAGATGCAAGTTTATCCTCTCTATCTGTCATGATGTCAAGACTACGAACAACGCAGGAGGATTTCATTGTTCAGACCTCTTTTTCCATTGTCCACTTTATCATTCTTCATTTTGTTTTTCCATAAGGTAAATATGCCTTCTCCTGTGTAAACACTTGGTTCCAGGCCCCTCTTTCTGCCAAGTGACCCGTCTCCTCCATCTCTCAGGCTGCACCCTGTGTGGAGTTTTGGCCCAGCGCCAACCGTGTCTGCTCTTGCCTCCTTGGCTGTCTGCCAGTGTGGCCCTTGGGGCCCCTTGGTACAAAAAGATCTATTGTCCTGCTCAGCTTTTCTTGGTCCTTGGAAGTCAGGCTGCCCTATTCCTGAGGCACCCAAGGCTAAGCAAACTTCAGTAGAGGAAGAAGAGAGAGAAAAAACTGAGAGAGTTGGAGCAAGCACGGGATTCACTGCTTCAAGACAGCTCCTCATACGTGATTGCTCCCCCAGTCCCCAACATCAGTCTTTTCTCCTACCGGTTGCCGTTGAGTCAATTCTGACCCGTGGCAACCCCATGTGTGTCAGAGTAGAACTGTGCTTCACCGGGTTTCAATGGGTGATTTTTTGGAAGTAGATCACCAGGCCTGTCTTCTGAGGTACCTCCGAGTGGACTCAAACCACCAACCTTTCCGTTAGCAGCCGAGTGCACTAACTGTTTGCACCACCCAGGGACTCTTTTCTATCCCTACAGCACGCTCATCACCACCTTGCTTCTTAAAAGCACTGGAAACTTGGCCATTCTACCCTCTGCCTCCTCACACCACAGCTGTGTCTTGCTCAGAAGAGTAGAGCACATGGAGGTCAGGACAAATGTATCGGGTATGCCAGTGGCTCAGGCACCAGGGCCCTCCAGCAGTCTACTTAATAACGGCACACAGTCCAGGTTCTTGCTGTATCCTGTGCCAGGATATTCATATTTAAAGGTGCTTCAGAGCCTCCTGGAACCACTTCATTCCACCCTCAGCCACCACTGCCACCAGATGCGTTGTCTGCTTAATTACAATTCGTGAAGTGCTTGCCTATTAATAAAGCCTAATTAATCCAGTCTCACCACCCTGCGATGCCTTCATCCGCCACCTGGGCAGTAGCTTGGAGCAGAAAGGGGTTCAAAGAGAACTAGGTCAGATCTGGCCTCCCTCCACCACAGGCCTTTAAAAGCAACTCTTTAGATGCACCCAGGACCCAGAGGCTGAGAGGTTCCATAGTGACATGCACAGTTTTAAGCTCTTGTGCCTGCACCTGCCTCTCCTTCTAGACAGGAAGCTTCTTTGAGGACCCTACATATTGCCATCCAGTCAGTTCTGACTCATGGTGGCCCCATGTGTTACAGAGCAGAACTACCCCATAGGGGTTTCTTGCTGTAATCTTTATGGAAGCAGATTACCAGGTCTTTCTTCAATGGCATGACTGGGTGGGTGAGAATTGCCAATATTTTAGCAGCTGATTGCAAACTGCCCAGGCTCCTTCTCTTCGAGGACGCGCTGTGCTTATTGATCTTTGTAACCACCCATCCTCCCCCCATCCTAGTGCTCCATTTTAGGGTTGGCATTGTGTGCGTGCGTGAGTGCGGCCTGGGAGGAGGTGAGAGTGAGGGGTCCCTGAGCAATCACCCTTCTAGTGCACTGTCTGGGGGACAATGTGGGGTGGTGGAGAGAGCACCAGCTTTGAAGACAGGTAGACCTAGATTGCAGGCCTAGTGCTGCCATTTCCCAGCTTGCATGACTTTGGACAAGTTCCTCGACCTTGGTAGAAGGGCAGATGGCTGTGATGGCTAGAGGTCTTCCTGAAGACTCTGCCACCTGGGTGCTGATGGGGTTTGGCTGTGGTGGTGGTACATTAGGGTATTTGGAAATGAAGGGGAGATAATGGTAAAAATAATTACTAAGTGTCTGGCATGTGTACCAAGCATTTTACTAAACACTTCACAGAAGTTACTGTATTTATACCCCAAGGTTTTTGAAGTGCCAGTTATGTTTGGTTCTTATTCTAGATGCTGATTGGAGAAGTGTGTTCCATTTATGAAAATTCACTGAGTTGAATACTTAGAAACGTGGGGCTTTCCATATATATATCGTTTCAATATATATTTTTTTAAGGTTACTTTATTTAATCCTCATAACCAGATAGGACACTGGTGTTAATATCCTCATTTAACAAATGATGACATTGAGGCAGGGAGCCTAACACCACTGAGGTTGCCCTGTTGACAGCTGACTATTCTTCCCACCAGAAAGTCTGCTTTAGAGCAAATGGAATCTGTCACTCAATATCTCTCTAAATCCCACCTCTGCCCCAACCCTTCCTCCCTTAGCCCGGAGGACAAGTCCTTTTCCCCCTGCACAAAACAACCCTTCAGATATTTAATGGTTATCTTATTCTTCCCAAGTCTTCTTTCTTCTGAGTTAAATATTAGACTTTCTTCCCTGCCTCTGCCTCTGCCCCTGCCTCTCCTTTGCCCCTCATTTCAAGGGCCCTGGTTCAGTGGTAGAATCCTAGCCTTCTATGCAGGAGACCTGGGTTCAATTCCTAATCAATGCACCTCACGCACAGCCACCATCTGTCTATCGGTGGAGGCTTGCATGTTGCTATAATGCTGCACAGGTTTTAGTGGAACTTCCAGACTAAGACAGACTAGGAAGAAACGCCTGGTGAGCTACTTCCGAAAACCAGCCAGTGAAAACCTTATGGATCACAACAGTCTGATCTACAAGCAATCATGGGGTTGGCACAGGACCAGGGAGCATTTTGTTCCACTGTGCATGGGGTCAACATGAGTCAGGAGCCAACTCGACAGCAGTTGACAACAACAACAACCAGCAGGCACCCCTCTCGGGACAGATAGGCTTCCCTTGACTGCATATGGTCATTGCCAAGGGCTTAGTAATCTCTTAAAAATGGCCTGGGCTTTTGCATCAGGTCAATTTGTAGGAAAAAAAAAATCTCGAGGGTAAAATCTATTGATGGCCCTGATGCCCATATATCTCTATTTGCAAACGAATTTTCTCCTTGGTCTTTCAAACAGAAAGGTTATGTTTGCAGTCATGTTTGGCAAACTATAAAGCCCTGTGAAAATGGAAAAGATTTATCTCAACATTCAGGCTGAAATTTGTGACCTTTGCGACATGCTAGAAGAGTGTGGGTGTTAGCTCTGCTATGAAAAGGGAAGCTCTTCACACATACTTCTCTCTAGATCAGGGCAGACTGCATGGAAGAGGAGAAAAAAAAAAGCAGAAGAAGTTTTCTCCATGTGAAGCAAGCTCTTTGTGTTTCAATACAGCTAATAGAGTCCTGTGTTGGGGAAAGTCTTCTGTTTCATGCCAGGTGGTTGGAATTCACTTATTGCCCAATAAATCCCATTGAAGGGCCTCAAGAATTAATACAGTGATGAAATTTCTGCCTTTTCCATATACATGAATTCAGTAATATCAGTAATTATTATGAAGTTATAATAAAACATGATGTGTTACGCTGTTAATTCAATGGCAATAAGGATGAAGTATGGGGACTTTCCAGGCTTTGCGTTCATCACATTTCCCCTTAATTATGGAACAATTCCCTGGGGCTACAAGCGGGAGGAAGAGGCCTCTTCCTGCCTTGATGAAGCTTCTTCCTCAGCATCATTGCCTGGTTTAGGCGGCCCCAGGCTTCTCCTCTGCTGGGACAGGTGGAGGGGCAGATCTCACAAAAGGAGCTCTCACCCACCACTCTCATGGATTAAGTTAGAGGTCAAATGGGGAGATGGATGAGTAATACACGCCATTTCCTCCTCACCGCTCCCCTTTAACCACCGTCTACCACTCCGACTGCCCCTTGGAGGACAGTGCTTGCCTCCCAGGCCAGAGCTGATTGCTCTGGTGAACATCTGAACCCGAGGGACCAAATGTTAGGATAGAGGCTGAGGAGGTTGCAGCTGGGCTCTGGAACTGGAGTATCCTGCAGGACCAGGGCTGGGACAGCCACTTCCTGCCATGCCAATTCCCCTTTATTGTTTTATCTAGTTTGGAATGAGTTTTTATTTTTACATCCTGGCAATTCTCAAGACCTTACTGAAAGTTTCATGAGAAGGACCCTTTCTGTCTTCTCCATCACCATTTTCTGATACCCTGAACAGTGCTTGGCACGTAGAAGGTTCTCAATAAGATATCTGAATGAATGAATGAACTAATGATTGGAAAAACTAAAACCTTTACCTAGTAAGGGACAATCTTCCTAAAGTAGGCCCATTTTGTTCCAGTTGGATTCAGGCCACTGTCCCTCATTTAACCCTAAGAAAAAGCAGGTTCTCCTACAATTACCCTTTCCAAGAGGGTATCCTCTGGGTCGGGATGGTGAAAAGCACTCCAGGCAGTGACAGGGAGTTTGCCTTTAGGTGCCTTAACTCCTCAGCCCTAGCCTGCAGAGTGGCCCCCTTCCTCTCCAAAGCAAACCTCTAGGCACGGGTCGATATTCTCAGCCTGAAAGCAGGGTGTGGGGAGAAGATTCCTAAGGATCCTTGGGTCTCTTCACCTGCTTCCGGACAGATCTGCCACTGACTGCCTCATAACTCAAGATGCAGCACTTCATTCTTCTGTCGCGCCATATTGTTAACACTACCCCAGGCAGGCACTGGCCGTCTGCCAAGGGTATGGAGGTGAACATGTAGACGTAGTCTCTCCCTCCGGAAACTTATGGTCTACTATGGGGGAATCTAGACCTTTCTATTTGTCCAAAATATCTGGAGAATGGGATTCCAGAGCTAGCCATGCTTGCCTTCCTACCAGTTCAGAGGTCCTCCGTCTGTTGCAAGTCAGGTAGCTGGCTTCTCAAAGGAGAATAGGAAACGACAAAGGAACCCGATCCAGGCTCTCCTTATATGCCTCTGCAGAGCTGCTGCTGCTCTAAGCCTCGGTGCATTTGGCTTTTCCTGAACACGGGGGGCTATCTAGTCACCAGGTTCACACACTCTGAGCGACAGAATTGGAAAGTCAATGTCAGCCAGGGGGAAAAAGCAAGGGCCCTGGAGATGGTCCTCTCCGGGTTGGTTAAGGCCTTAAACATGAAAATGTATAAAACTCCTGTTGATGGGGTGAGGGGTGGACAAGATGCTGTTTCTCTAGGTGATGGATTGCCTCCATGCTTCAGAGGTTATTAAAAAGTGATAATGATCATGTTTCTCTCTCACCATGCTACAGAGTTATCAGCACTCCAAGGAAGCACTTACTGTACCCAAGTTGTGTGTCAAGTACACTTCTTAAAGAAGATGGGAAGCCCAGCAAATTGGTCTTGTGTCTAGAGTCGAGAATCTTCATGGAGAATGAGGAGTCCCTGGGTGGTACAAATGGTTAACAAGCTCAGCTGCTAACTAAAAGGTTGGAGGTTCAAGTCTACCCAGAGGTACCTTGGAAGAAAGGCCTGGAAATCTACTTTCAAAAAAATCGGCCATTAAGAACCCTGTGGAGCATAGTTCTACTCTGACAGGCATGAGTCACCGTAAGTTGGAATTGATGGCGACTGGTTCTGACGGAGAGTGAAGACTGGGTGTAAATTTCCCAGTGGTCCTGAGGTTAAGCAAAACCCAATTTACTGCTCTCCCTCCTGTGCTCCCCAGATCTGTCCCTCACCCTCCCTCTGATGGCATTGACTGCTCTGCTCCTGTTTGTCCCAGCCCACAATCTCCCACTGTGGCTTCTCAGCCTTCCCTGTACAGCCCAGGTAGACTGGTCCTTCCAGCTACCCTTTCACCAGCACCAATTCTCTTGCCCTCTTGACCTTCCTTCCATTAACCTCCCCTAACCCCCTCCACTCATAGAGCAATGGAACAGTCAAGACTGTTTCCGCTTCTTCTCCCAATCTACTGAAAGTTGCTGGAGAAAAGCCTTACATCCATGCTGAGCTTCATTATTAACTAAGGCTTTCCAACCTCAGCCAGATTAGAGGGCTGCTTGGCCATATTTTGTCAACTAGCATGCTGGTAGCTTTAAGCTTTCACTACTCTCTTCGCCTTTGACATTCTTTCTGCCCTTGCTATGGCTCTTGGTTGGCACAGTTCATCCTCTACTGCCCTCAGCCTGGTATCGTTGTTGGATTCAGGGAACCCCAAACCCTGATCACGACTGATTGGACCAAGGGTGGCACCTGTCCCATGCTGAGAAAGTTAGATTCCGTATCCTGAACATTAGGAACTAGGACACAGAGGCTCTTATTAGTCTCTGTTGGGCCCCGGAGCAAAACAACCAGCAGAAAAAGGCAGAAAGAGGCAGGTGCACAAAGAGGAGTAGAGATGCGACACCATGTGGCCTGGAGAGATGGGGCATGCATTGCCCTGACTGTCTTTCCTGGCCCATTTGTCTGTGGGATACTTGGTTGCCCACTCCCAATAAATTTCCCCGCTTATACTTAAGCTACTTTGAATAGGTTTCTGTTCTGAACAAACACACTTGCTGACTGTTGTTGTTAAGTGCCTTTGAATTGATTTTTGACTCATAGCAACCTATACAACAGAGTAGAACTGCCCCACAGGGTTTTTTAGGCTGTAATCTTTATGGGAGCAGGTCATCGGTTCTTTTCTCCCACAGAGCTGCTGGTGGGTTCAAACCTCCAACATTTTGGTTAGTAGCCTAGCCCTTAACTGTTGAGCCATCAGGGCTCCTTATTAACCAAAAACCAAACCTGTTGCTATTGAGTTGATTCTGACTCATAGAGACCCTGTAGGACAGAGTAGAACTGCCCCATAAGGCTTCCAAGGAGCACCTGGTAGATTCAAACTGCTGAACTTTTGGTTAGCAGCTGTAGCTCTGGAGTTTCCAAGCTCCTTATTAGGGTTAGCAAATGACCTCACCTCTTACCTCGCTAATGAGGCTAAGACCATCAAAGACAAACTTCTTCCAAATTCTATCCTTTGGCCTCAAAACATGTTTGTTCATTCTCTCACATACTCTCCCCACTCTCAGTTCAGAGGAACACATGCCCTAACTTTTTCCAGACTCACATTCATGCACTTGATTCCATTTTCTCCTGCCTCTGGCTCCATCTTTATCATCCATATTTCCTTGCTGTCATATAACCCACCTCTTTACTCTTCTGGCTCCTTTCCCACAGCCTATAAACATAAAACTCCTTCAGTCAGAATGCCGCTCTAACCATCATCACATGGAATCCCCAGAAAGATAAACTCATCTCTTCCTCCTCTCTACCCTACAACTCTGCTCCCCTTTCTGTGTCCCCTGCCTTGGCAAGGGACACATCAGGCAACCAGTCACCAATCCAGGAAACCAGTGCTTATTTTCCGCTTCTCCTCTCAGGCCCGACCAGCCACCTTCTGGGCAAGTTCTGCAAAAATATTTCTCAGATTGATTTCCTTTTTCATGCACTGCACAATTGTCCTAGTCTAGCTTTCAAGGGCACTTGCCTAGACCACTGGTGGACCCTCCTACTGGTCTTCCCACTCCAGTTGCTCCTCAGTCCATCCCATCTCAACACTGCTCACTGTTTTTGTCTCAGAACATTCACCACATTACACACACACACACACCTTAAAAACCAAATCCGTTGCTATCGAGTCGATTCCAACTCATAGCCACCCTATAGGACAGAACAGAACTGCCACATACGGTTTCCAAGGAGGCCCTAGTGAATTCGAACTGCTGACGTCTTGGTTAGCAGCCGTAGCTCTTAATCACTAAGCCACCAGGGTTTCCCACAAACACCTTAACAGTCATGAATTCTGGCTCCACCCTACCTGCCTACTCCCTTTTTCCTTCATTCCTTACCAGCAAATTCCACCTTCTAGCTACAACGGAGAGCCTTGGTGGCACAGTGGTTAAGAGCTCACCTGTTAACCAAAAAGATTGGCAGTTGGAATCCACCAGCTGCTCCTTGGAAACCCTATGGGACAGTCCTAATCTGTTCTACAGGGTTACTATGAGTCAGAATTGATTCAATGGTGCCAAGTTTAAAGTAGAGGTGGGTGTGACATCTCTCACATATATACATTATACATTCTGAATTTTTTTTTTTTTTTTTTTTAGCTGCTGTAGATTATTTCTCACCTCTAAGCTGTTGTCTATGTTGTCCTCTGGGCTTAGGATATTTCCCCTTCTTTTATACCTGGAAATAACCAATTCAACTTCAAGGCTCTACTCAAAGGCTCCTCCATTAGGAAGCCTTCCATGACCGCCTTCCTCTACAGTCTCACCTAGAGGAAGACGTGAGTATGCCAGGCCATTTATTACTTCGGTGTCTCTTAGTTGTATTCTCTTCCTGAAAAACTTCTGCTTCAGCTCTTCACAGGACTCACACCTTCTCTAGTGTCAACTCCAATGTCACAGCCACCTTGTCTGTTCTGTTCTCTCTATGGTCACTTTATATAACACTGTTGTTGGTTGCCTCCAAGCTGGCTCTGAGTCATGGTGACCCTACATACAAGAGAACTAAATGTTGTTGGGTTGTGCGCCATCTTTAAAATTGTTGGTACGCTTGAGTCCATTTTTGTGACCGCTGTGTATTTTGAGTGCCTTCCAGGCTAGAGGGTTCATCTTCCAACACTACATACAGACAACATTCAGTTGTGATCCGTAGGGTTTTCACTGGCTAATTTTCAGAAAGGCGATCTGGTGGTGTAATGGCTAAGTGCTTAGCTGCTAACCAAAAGATAGGTGGTTCAAACCTACCAGCCACTCCACAGAAGGAATGACCTAGTGATCTGTTTCCATAAAGATTACAGCCTAGGAAATCCTATGAGACAGTTGTACTTTGTCATATAGGGTCACTGCAAGCTGGATCAACTTGACATCACTTAACAACAACAATTTTCAGAAGATCATCAGGCCTTTCTTCCTAGTCTTTTTTAGTCTGGAAGCTCCTCTGAAACCTGTCCACCATAGGTGACTGGTGGTGTTTGAAATACTGGTATAGCTTCCAGCATTATAGCAGCGTGCAAGTCATCACAGTACAACAAACTGACATATGAGCGGTGGGCCTTGCTTATTTCTGTCCTTGCACTTATTAGAAATCCTGGTTACCTTTGTAGTCCGTTAGCCTCTCTAGGAAGCAAAATTCTGAGATAGAGTTTAGCTTGCAGGATGTTTATTAAAGAGAGCCCTTGGGATCAGCACCAGTGGAAGTGAGGAGAAAGAAGCAGGAGCAAGCAAAGGGAGAAGTTGACCTGCAATGCAGGACCTGTGACAGCCTTGGTTGACCCCAAGGAAACCTTGAGATAAAATCTCCTGCATTGGGCTGAAATGGCTGGGCTTTTATAGCCTAACTCCCTCAGTCATTGGATGTGGGCTGCACCCAGAAGAGCACGACCTTGGGCAAAGCAGCTCTGTGCACCTGAGGCGATTGCTAAAGGGGCTGGCAGCACTCCCAGCAGCTAGGACAAGACAAGCCCTCCCCTGAAGGGGGATTGGGTGGCCCATCTTTATGTCCATCACTTCTTGTCAGCCTCCCATTCTCCGGAGTAGCACTGGTAGAGGTTGGGGGGGGGCGGTAGTAGCGGGGTGGGAGTTTCAGGACCCTTCCTCATGTTAGAGATCATCTAGGCTTCTATAGAGGTTTTGCTCACTTCTGCATTTTGTCCAAAGCAACAACGACAAAAAAAATTTTTTTCAATTTCTGGAGCTAAGAATAGACATAAAAGTACAAAGAAACCCCCTAATTTGGGGGGATAATGAAAACTGTGTTTTCTTTTTAAGCAATTGTTTGAAGCTCTTGGCTCCAGGCTCTTTTTCAAGTTCCCCATCTCCACTAGCCTCATCTCTGGCCTCTGGCCGAGACGGAGGGAAGACAAACAGGACCTGGGCTCCCTCCAACTCACTGCCCCCTGGGCCGGCCATGGAGTCTAACTCCCACTCCTTTCTCTAACTCAGAGACCTAGCAGTTTGGAGTCATTTTTAGCCCATCGCCATGGTTCAAGGGAGATCAGGAGGGAAATAGAAGGCTCAGGTCAGGGGCTCAGGGAGGGCTGGGGAGTTAAGGTCTAGGCTCTCTGAAATTCTTCTCTGGTTCTCTCTCTCAACGGGCAGATGGAGCCAATAAGGATTATACTCAAGCTCTGAGTGGTTCCAGTGCTTATTGGAAAGAGGAGGGAGGAGAATATCCTCTTTTCTTCTTCCCTCCCTACCTTCAAAGCTGATGAGAAATCAGCAAATCCCAGTTCAGGAGCTCAGCTATCTTGCCTCTCTCACCTCTCTTTGAATCTGCACTTGTTCAGTGCCTCTGAACAACCTCCTGGTTACTTCCAGGCCTCATCTCACCCTGGACCTCCAGAGGAGCATGTCAGATGATGTCCCAAGGGGTGAGGACATAGACAGGTGACTTCTCAGAGTCCTGGACAGGAGGACAGCAGAGCCTGAGCCTGGGACAGCATTACTGCAGGCGTCAGGTGAGGCTCCAGCCTTTGTCCCTGCACTTCCTCGGGCTACCCCTGCTCAACCACAGCCCCCATTTGAGGCCAATCTCAGCAGGTGTTGCTTTCCAAAGGCCCTGCATGCGCAACTCCAAAAGTACTGATGATCAGTGTAGGTTTTCCTGAAGGTTTGATGAGAAGACAGAGGAGATTACATTGTGCATCTTAGGCTAAGACTTTCACAACGTCCCCTTTTACCATCTGGTATGGATTGAATAGTGTCCCATTAACCTAAGTGATGGAATCCTAACACTTACCCCTGTAGATGTAATCCCATTTGGGAATAGGCTCTTTATTACGTTAATGAGGCCATATCAGTGTAGGGCGTGTCTTAAAATGGAATGACTTTTGAAATACAAAACGGGCAGATTAGACACAGAGAGGAGCAAGCAAGCACAAACAGTGGAAAGATAAACACCACGTGGAGATGGCCAAGGAACCAAGAAACATCAAGAAAAAATCCTAGAGAAGCGGAGTCAAGGATTTTCCCCCAGAATGGACAGAGAACCTTCCCCTAGAGCCAGTGTCCTGAATTCAGACTTGTAGCCTCCTGAACTGTGAGAAAATACATTTCTGCTCTTTAAAACCACCCACTTATGGTATTTCTGTACAGCAGCACTAAGAAATTACGAGAGCATCTCACTGCTTGTTTCCCGTATTTCCCCTCCTTACAGCAACTACTTCACCTCTCTCTTTCTCACTTTCATCTTCCCTTAAGCCCCTTGAGCTACATAGATTTCCAGTCTCCTCCCCACACAGGCCTCTCAAAATCAGCTTGGATGCTCCACTCAGTGAGGTCAAAGAGCTAACAAAGCACCAAAACCGGTGTATGGCCTTAAGGAACCAAGCTAGCTCTGCCCTATGGGAAGGCAGTGCCTGGCATTCAAAAGGCCCCCAAAGCCCGAGGCTCAAGTGCCTTTCCACATACCCATTCCTGACTGCTTACCAAGGCCCCCATTTCCTGTCACTGGAAAGATCCCTGGACTTGGAATCTCAAGTGAGTTGAGTCTCAGTTTCATCAGTTCTTTGCCTTGGGATCTCAGTTAACAGAGAAGGTACTTGGAGTTTTCACCTTACATCCCATTGAGTTTGTCTCAGGAGCTGGTGAGGGACATGTGACAGTCCAGCAGATGCCTTCACGGGTTGGGAGATGTCAGAGTGGTCACAACAGACAGACAGAGCTTCTGCTAAGTATTCTATGGGGCATAAAGAGCCAGACAGTGAAGGTGAATGACACGGATGGGGAGGCCACTGGCGAGACGGAGGAGAGGAGTCACACCTGATCTCATCCCATTCTGCCAAGTGGACACCAGAGGCCAGTTTTTCCCTGGCAGCCCTGTCTGTGAGAGGGAGATAGCTGGATTAGCCTTGGACTTGTCCGCCGAGCCCTGACATGAATATCAATGAGGGCAGGGTGAGATCTCATCTTCAGGCTCTGCCTATACTGTGGCTCCCACACATTTATGGGCTCCTGTGGACCCATTAACCTGAGCACTTCCGGCCACTGATCTCTGTGCTGTGCACCTGTATGTAACACACCGCACATAACTACATGGTCTGAGTTATTCACCTTTGTGGGAGAGCTCTCACTCACCTATCAGATGGCGGCTTCTTGGTGGCAGAGCTTGTCTTCTCTATCAGACGAGGTCCCACAGGACAGACAGGAGACGGTGGTGCTGAGTGCAGGACCGCTCTGTGAAGGGGGCCTCTCCTCACTCCAGCTTTTACCTGCCTGCTGTGTCACGGGGCCTCTAGGTCTCTGGGACAATGACACTACCCTGCTGGGTCTACAGGAGGCTGAGGGAACGGTTCAACTGTCCTGGCAAAACTGTGTAGTTTTGGGGGCTCTCAGTGAATGCAGGCTGTGCCCCTTTCCCCTTTGAGGATGCTCCCTCTACTTTCCCAGTCTCCGGGGCCATTCAGCTATTCCTTCCCATCTGTTCAAACCTACTGCAAGTAAAGGGTTGATGTCAACATCTAGTAAGCCTTATAAGTTTTTGTTGGAAAAAAAAAATTAACAAATAGCCATTGTTTGCAAATAGTGTCACCAAAACCCATTGCCACTGAGTCGATTTCGACTTATAGCCACCCTGTAGGACAGAGTAGAACTGCCCCATAGGGTTTCCAAGGCTGTAATCTTTACAGAAGCAGACTGCCACATCTTTCTCCCATTAAGTGGCTGGTGGTTGGTTTGCAGCCAAGCACTTAACCACTGCACCACCAGGGCTCAAATAGTGTAAAGTTAATGTATTTTCTAACCCAGGGGTTTGTAGCTAAGCCTGGTCTCTGACTCTGGGTGAACAGTACGGTTCCAGTGAAAGGAATTCCAGATGTCAGTGACAGGAAGGAGAAATACATTTTTGGTTGCTATTGTTTTTTGTTTTTATTGTTGTTAGGTGTTGTTGTTAGGTGCTGTTGAGTCGGTTCCAATTCATAGCGACCATAAGTACGGCAGAATGAAATACTGCTTGGTCCTGCACCATCTTCACAATGGTTGTTAAGCTTGAGCCCATTGTTGCAGCCTCTGTGTCAATCCATTGTCCAGCTTTCACATGCATATGAGGCAATTGAAAACACCACAGCTTGGGTCAGGTGCACCTTAGTTGGTAAAGTGACATCTTTGCTTTTTAACACTTTAAAGAGGTCTTATGCAGTAGATTTGCCCAATGCAATGCACCATTTGATTTCTTGACTGCTGCTTCCATGGGTGTTGATTTTTGATTAGGGGTATCTATTATTCTTGTGGAAGCCCTGGGTAGTGCAAATGGTTAAAGCACTCTGCCCCAAACTGAAATGCTGGAGGTTCAAGTCCACCTAGAGGTGCCTCAGAAGAGAGGCCTGGTGATCTACTTCCAAAGAATCAGCCATTAAAAATATTATGAAGCACAGTTCTACTCTGACGCACATGAGTCACCATGAGTCAGAATCAACTTGACAGCAACTTTATTTTTTTTAGTATTTATTTTTTTTATTGTGCTTTAGGTGAAAGTTTACAGCTCCAGTTAATTTCTCATACAAAAATTTAGACACATTATGTAACACTAGTTGCAATCCCTATAATGTGACAGCACCCTCCCCCCCGCTTCCTCCCAGATTTTCCGTGTCCGTCCAGCCAGCTCCTATCCCTTTCTGCCTTCTCATCCTGCCTCTGGACAGGAGCCACCTATTTAGTCTTGTGTATCTTGAACTAAGAAGCACACTCTTCACGAGTATTATTTTATGTTTTATAGTCTAGTCTAATCTTTGTCTGAAGAGTGGGCTTTGGGAATGGTCTTAGTTCTGGGTTAACAGAGCGTCCAGGGGCCATGTCTTAGAGGGTCCCTCCAGTCTCAGTCAGACCATTAAGTCTGGTCTTCTTAGTGAATTTGAGTTCTGCACCACACTTTTCTCGTGCTCTGTCAGGGACTGTCAGTTGTGTTACCTGTCAGGGAGGCCATTGGTGGTAGCCAGGCACCATCTAGTTCTTGTCGTCTCAGCCTGATGGAGTCTCTGCTTTATGTGGCCTTTTTGTCTCTTGGGCTAATATTTTCCTTGTGTCTTTGGTATTCTTCATTCTCCTTTGCTCCAGGTGGGTTGGGACCAACTGATGCGTCTTAGATGGTGACTCACAAGCTTTTAAGACCCCAGACCACCACTCACCAAAGTGGGTGCAGAACATTTTCATAATAAACTTTGTTACGCCAATTGACCTATATGTCCCCCAAAACCATGGTCCCCAGACTCCAGCCCCTGCTACTCTGCCCTCGAAGTATTTGATTGTGTTCAGGAAACTTCTTACCTTTTGGTTTAGTCCAGTTGTGTTGACTTCTGTATTGTGTGCTGTCCTTCCCTTTACCTAAGACAGTTCTTGTCTACTATCTAGTTAGTGAATTCCCCTCTCCCTCCCTCCCTACCTTTGTAACCACCAAAGAATGTTTTCGTCTGAGTTTAAACCTTTTCTTGAATTCTTATGATAGTGGTCTCATATAGTATTTGTCGTTTTGTGACTAATTTCACTCAGCATAATGCCATCCAGATTCATCCATATTGTGAGATGTTTTGCGGATTCATCATTGTTCTTTATCATTGCATAGTATTCCATTGTGTGTATGTACCATAATTTGTTTATCCATTGGTCTTTCGATGAGTACCTAGGTCATTCCCATCTTTTTGCTATTGTGAACAGTGCTCGACAGCAACTTAAAAAAAAAACAAAAAACTATTATTAGTGTGCTCTGTTCTCAGATAGGTACCTACAACGGCTAAGCTGGCCTAAGTGGGACATATACTCTGAGCTCAGCCAAAAGGGCCAGCGGAGGGGGATAGAACTTAAGCAGAGCTGCCTAAAAAGCCTGACAACAAACAATGTTAAGTAGAATTTTGTGGTAGAAAGAGCACAGGATGGAGTCAGTAGCCCTGACTTCTAGCCCCAGCTGAGCCACTCTGTGAGATTTCTCTCTGGGTTTTAATTGCCTCCATTTAAAAATAGACAGAAGTAGCTTGTAGGTCGTTTTCCATGCCTAATCTTCTAAGGTCACAGAGAAAGGAAGCTGAGGCCATCTGGGCCGAGCAGGGATTTATCGAGACCACCACCAGGCTTCTTCTCTTAGTAAGTTAGCTCCTTTGAGCAGTGCAGTGGGTGAGGAGCTGCTAATGACATCCTGTATGATTCCATTTAGGTACAGTTCAAGAAAGGTGGTTAGCCCAAAACACATAGCAGGTTTTTGCCAAACTACAGGGTTTATGCTTGTGGCTACTCTGGGTGAGGGGGTTAGGGATAGGTTCTTTTATATCCCTACAGATAGACAACACTGAGGCTCATCCTCTTGGGGAAATTCTGAGCCCAAGAGGAAAGGGCTTCTCATTGAATTTTCCATAGGAGACCAAGGACGGGTGTCCAGTGGGGTGAGGAAGGAGGCAGGGTGAGAACACCACCAGGCCTCCTCCCTTAGTTAGTCAGCTCTCTTGAGCAGCACAGTGGGTGAGGAGCTGCTGATGACATCCTCTATGATACCATTTAGATACAGTTCAAGAAAGATGATAAGAAGCAGAACTGTGGTTACCCACTCGGTGAGGGAAGGAACACATGGAGCCTTTGGGGGCTGGGGATGGTCTGTCAATATCTTGATTAGGGTGGTGGTTTCATGGATGCACACATATATCAAAACTCATGAGCCACACACTAAGGTTTGTGCACTTTACTGTGTGTGAATTATACTTCAATAAAAAATAAATCACAAAAAGGAACGGAAATTGTGCCAGGCCATTGAGAGCAGTGTCAGAGACACAGAAAGCAAAGCTGGGTAGAAAGCAGGACGTGAGCAGACACAAAGAAAGAACTAGACACATCAGGGAGGTAGAACTGAAATGCCAGGCAAGGGAAAGACAGAGACAAAAAGCAACAGAGAGAGGAGGAAAGGAGAAGAGAGTAACAACAGCCAATACTTGTGGCATGCTTTAGAATTGCACACAGTACATCTTTTTACTCCATTCCTTACCCTCTGGCTTTGAGGAAATGGCAGGCTAGGCCTGAGATGTCAGTTGACCTTGAAACCAATTGCCATCAAGTCAATTCCTACTCATGGAGACCCCATGCGTGTCCAAGTAGAACTGTGCTCCATAGGATTTTCAATGGCTGATTTTTCAGAAGTAGATTTCCAGGCCTTTCTTCTGAGATGCCTCCAACCTTTGAACCTTGAACTTCCAACCTTTCAGTTAACAGCCGAGCATATTAGCCATTTGTACCAATGACTCCTTAAGATCCTTGAAACCACCTCTCATCCTTTTAAGGACACAGAGTTCTTGGTGGCATTGCCACATAGCCCAAGACAAATAACAGGTTTTTGCCAAGCTGCAGAGCTAATGTTTATGGCTGTTTCAGGTGAGGCGGGTAGGGATAGGTTCTCTACAGACAGACAACCCTGAGACTTATCATCTTGCGGAAATTCTGAGCTAAAGAACAGGCTTATCAATGAATTTTCCACCTTCCCCTGCTGGGGAGAAACCAAGCTCATTAACATTTAGAGTTTGCTGACAGCTGAAATGTGACATGTGCCACTTAGAGCAGGGCCGACATTGATGTACAGTGTTAATATTAAGCTCTAAGTGGCTTGTGTATGTTATCCATAAATGGGGAATAAAACTGAGCAAATTTCTTTCTTCTTTTAAAAAATGGGTGGTTTTTAAAAATGGTGATTCAGAGCTCAGAACCCTAGAATGGATTGAGCCCTGTGGTCAGCGTAAGCAACCTTCCCCCGAGGGGTGAGCGTGGCAGGTTGTATCCTCATTTATCTTAGAAGAGTCAGGAAGATGAAACTACTCAGGGAGCTCCCTGAGGGCCTTGGGCAGCCTCCTCTGCCCCTCTCAGCACAAACTTGGGGCTCCAGCCAGACCTACCTCCTGACTTTCTGTTTTACCCACCGGCAAAGAGTGAGGGCTCTGGAGTCAGGTTGCCTGGGTTAGAACTCTCTCTCTATTACTCAGTTGCTGCGGGGCCATAATACATCATACATCAGTTTCCTCATCTGTAAAAGGGGATAATAGTTTCTATATCTGTGGTTATTATGGGGATTAAATGACTTAATGTATGTAAAGTGCTTAGACATATGCATGTCTGGGACATTTTAAATGCTCAGTGAATGTTGCTATTGTGATTATCATCATTATCCCTGGGCATACATACTCCCCAGCAGCCCTGGCCTTCTTTGCTCCTATAGACCCAGCAGCCTGGAATGTCTTCTCTCCTCATCTCCCAAGTCAAATTCTTCCCATCCTTTGGGGCCCCGTTTGAGTCCAGCTGACTACACCAGCCTCCTTTCTCTCCTCTGCCCTCTAATAGTGTAAAGACCTGAGAGTAAGTTCAGTGAAACCTAGGTCTTTTTATATAGTGTCTTCTATTACGCTTTGTTTTATCTCCCCAACTATACACTAAACTTCTTGCAGACAGGGCTTGGGTCTTATTTACATAGCATCTAGCCCTGTACTAGGTATTCACTGGATGGCGACCTCTCTGTATGTGCTGTCTTCTCCTGGGTGGCCCACTGACAGAAGCTCCAGCCCCAGCTGGAAGCAACAGACAGAAGCTCATGATAGATCCCCTGTGCAGGTCAACCCTGCAGGAAGGGATCCACTGTGCAGGAAGCAGGCACAGGAGGCCCTGTTGAGAAGGGAGGGTATACTTCCCTTCATATGCTGCCCAGATTAGCCCCTAAACTCTGCCTGCTAAACAGTTCCTCTTGGATGCCTAATAGTTGTGTGCGTGTGTGTGTGTATTTATAAAACGTGTTTACAAAGATAATCGTTCGTAATAAATCCCTCCTTTGTAATAATATAATAATGTCCTTTGGGTCTACCTTTTCCTTTCCTTCTAACTGGTCTCCCCACCACAAGTCTGTCTTCTCCCAATCCACCGTGCACATTGCTGCTGGAGCTACCTCTCTCAAACACTGGGTCATTTTCTTCCTCACAATAATACAAGGAGATGACTATCAAATGTGAGATTTCCTAGTTTGGTGCCTGTGGCTTAGGAGGCACTCATTGAGGGAAACCCTCAATGAGATGGCTTGACATAATAGCCACAATGGACTCAAACATACCAGCGATCATGAGAATGGCACAGGATCAGGTAATGCTTTATTCTGTTGTGCATAAGGTCACCAGAAGCCCCAGAGCTGACTTGAAGCCAACTAAAAACAACACTGTGTGCCAGGCACTGTTCTAGACACTGCAGGTAGACTGATGAACAAGTCAGAGGGAAGTCTTTTCCTTCAGCCTTGCATTCTAGTCAGGAAAGCTAAATGAGGAGTGGAATACGCTCTGAGGAGCTGAAAGCTACGCAGGGGAATGAAGGATTAGCTATGAAAATATCTGAAGGAAGAGTGTCCCAGGCAGTATAGCCCTGAGGAGGGAATGAGTTTGTTATGCTTACTGACTAGCAGGAGGCCAGAATGACAATAAAAGCATGAATGAGAGGGATCGTGTAGGAGTTGAGGCCAGAGAGATGGTCAAGACCACATCATGAGGGAAGAGTTTCATGGCCTGATATTCAACTGTAAATCATTACCTGGATTTCTAAGGGTAGACTAGACTATAGGGCATGTGGGATAAGAATGGGATCAGGGGAATCTGTAGGGCAATGAAGAGAGAGATGATGGAGGCTTGGACCAGGGTGGAGCTGGTCATGGCAGATTTGAGGTGTCCTTTGAAAGCAGCCCAACAAGACTTGCTTGTGAATTGGCAGTGAGTTATGAGAGAAAGCAAGGAATAGCCCTACATTTTTCACTTAAATAGTGATGTCATTTCTTGAAATGGGAAATACTAGGGAACAATGGGCCGTGCAGGGTGGGCACTGGAGGTAAGAGTTCCATTTTGAACATGTTAAGCTTGAGACATCTATTAGACACCCAAGTGGAAATGCCAAAAAGGCAGTTGGATGTTGTCTTAGGCTGGGTTCTCTAGAGAAGCAAAACAAGTAAAGCGTATAAATGCATATATAGAGAGAGATTTATATCAAGGAAATGGCTCACGTGATTGTAGAGGCTGGAATGTCCCAAATCCATGGGTCAGGAAAGAGGCCTCTCCTGATTCACGTAGCCACAGGGGCTGGTGAACCCGAGATTGGTAGGTCTGACAGCAGAGCTCTTGTTCATAGGTTGCAAAGACTAATGAATCCCAAGATAGGCAGGCATGATGACAGGTAAGCTGCTAGCTCAAGCCCCAATAACCGGAAGTCA
Organism: Elephas maximus indicus; assembly: GCF_024166365.1. NCBI lineage: Eukaryota > Metazoa > Chordata > Mammalia > Proboscidea > Elephantidae > Elephas > Elephas maximus. Next base: position 168,765,227 of record NC_064821.1, on the reverse strand, counting down.
AATGAACAGAAACCAGCTGCAGGATTCAAAGGAAGCAAAAGCCAGTCAGACTTGCCAGAAAGCCCACCTATATTGGATGCAGGCCACAACCCCAAGGAAATTCCCTTTCAACTGATTGGCTGCTCACAACAGATCCCATCATGGAGGTGACCACATTATATCAAATCTCATCGTGGAGGTGATCACATCATTATATGACTGCCAAACCACTGAGAATCATGGCCCAGCCATGTCGACACACAACCTCAACAATCACAGGTGTATACGTCTGACTTTAAATACAGAGATACAGGCTGGAATTGGTTGACTAAAATGATAAGTCAACGTGTCAAATAAATACAAAGTCCTTATCATTCATTCAATAAGCATTTGTTGATCATATATTATTAGGTTGTTGTTAGTTGCTGTTAAGTTGATTCCAACTCATGGTACCCCTGTGTGTGCAGAGTAGAACTGCTCCACAGGGTTTTCAAGGCTGCGATCTTTTGGAAGCAGATCACTAGGCTTTATTTCTGACGTGCCTGTGGGTGATTTGAACCATCAACCTTTCAGTTAGTAGTCCAGCACTTAACCATTTGGACCACCCCGGGATTCCTTTATTAGGTTGAACCATATGAAATAGGGATCTTTGTATGTTGAAAATGGTCAAATACCAGCCAATTTCATATGGTTCAACTTAATATATGCAAAGTGCTATGCCAGCAAGGGCTGTGAAAGATAAAGATGAATTACGCACAATACAGCTGACAGTCCAGAATGGGAAATATTTCTATTTAAACCTAATAATAATACAACTTCTAATGTAGCAATTAGTCTGCCCAGGCACTACAATAAGCATCTTTTGTGTATTAAATTATAACATCAACACAATTTTGTGAAGTAAGTACTATTATTATTTCTGAAAAAGGGTAAAATAATTTGCCTAAGATTTGGTGGATTAAAGGTGATTACAAATTCATTACCACCACTCCATGGAGGAAAAAAAATAACCAAACCTGTTGCCATCAAGCCGATTTCAACTCATAGCCACCATATAGAACAGAGTAGAACTTCCCCATAGGGCTTCCAAGGGGCAGCTGGTGGGTTCGAACTGCTGACCTTTTGGTTAGTAGCCAAGCTATTAACCACTGCACCACCAGGGTTCTACTCCACGGAGAGGTGAGGCCTGTTTCTCCCTCCTCTTGAATCCTGTAACTGGCTTTGATCAATAGACTGAGATGCAAGGGGTGCTATGTAACCTCTGACGCCAGGTTTTAAGAGATCAGTGGTGTCTTTTTTTTTGACCACTCGAGCATTCCCTGTGGAAGCCAATAGCTGTGTTAGAATTCCAGCTACCCCATTCTGTGAGGAAGCCCAAGCTCACCAAGTACAGAGAGAGCAAGAGGCCCTGCAGCTGAGCACTGAGGTTCTAGACATCTGAGTAAAGTTTTCTAGGGCCTTCTGACTCAGCCCTAGTGGTTTTTCTGACTCAGCCCAGACACCACCCGAATGCAGCCAGCTGATACCTCCTGGAACTGAAGAGCCACCTCGCTGAATGCTGCTTAAATTCCTGACCCACAGAATTATAAGCAAACTGAATGATTGTTAGTTAAAGCCATTCAGCTTTGGGGGTAATTTACTACACAAAAATAGATAACCAGGACACAACCAAGAAGTAGCTGAGGTAGGATTTGAACACAGGCTGTCTGGTTCCACAATCCATCCTCTTAACTACTGTACTATGCTAACTTTCTAATGCGTAGAATAAGTCCTATTGAAGGATTATACTGTAAATTTAGTTTTTTTTTTTTTTTTCTCAGAGTGGTATTGTCACACATTTGGTCAAATGAATTAACATTCTTATGTAGCAGACACAGGAACAAGTTAATTTGTCAAATGCATAAATACACATAATCTCTTTACTGACAATATGAAGTATATAATTATATTTCAGCTTTAACATCCAGTAAAAAGTAGTTAGTATAAAATTGCTATACAACAAATTATTGCAAATTTGGCAGATTAAAACAACATATATTTATTATTTTAGTTTCAGTGGGTCAGGAGTCCGGGCATAGCTTAGCTCAGGGCCTCTCAAGGCTGCAACCAAGGTGTTGGCCAGGCTATGTTCCTTTCTGAAAGCTTGGGGTCCTCTTCCAGTCTCATGTGGTCATTGACAGGTGTTAGTTCCTTGCAGTTTTAAGACTGAGGTCACTCTTTTGTTTCTGGCTGTCTTCGGGGGCCCATTCTCAGCTCCTAGAGGCTGCCCACAGTTCCTTGCCAGGAAGCCCTCTCGTAGACTCTCTCACAACGTGGCAGCTTACTTCTTCAAGGCCAGCAGGAAAATCTCACTCCAGTCTGCTAAGACAGGGTCTCATATAACATAATGTAATCATGTGAAAGAAAATCTCATCACCTTTTCCGTATTTTATTGGCTAGAAACAAGTCACAGGTCTTGCTCTTGCTCAAGGGGAGGGTTATACAAGACGTGACTCACTGGGGGCCACCTTAGTGTGAGTCTGCCACAGTTCGCTTTCCTTTATCCTATTCATGATTTTCATTCTCACATCCATTGTATTCTGTACAACTCACACCTGACAAAATTGCATGATAAAGAAATAGCCAAGTCAATGAAGCAGACAATCTGTTCTGTGGAAGAAGTGTCAAAGATAAACTAATGCCCCATGCTGTAGGCCTTGAGAGTAAACCTAATGTATGTGATGGTTTCTTCTATTATGTGGTAGGATGAGTCCTGGGATAGAAACCAGGGGTCCTGGTTTTAGTTGGCAGATTTCAGCTCCCTGCTGGTGCAGTACAGAGGGCCTTATTTTCTTTCTGGCTACCACGGGTTCCATCATCTGTAAGGTCTGTAACATTGGATAATTCATTTAACCTTTAAGTTTTTGTTTTTTGTTTTTTTTTTTGCTTCCTCATTTATGAAATGAGGTTAGGTGTATACCAAAAGGCTTGGTAAACAACAAAGTTTACAAGGCTCTGCAAGCTCAAGTACTAAGCAAGTTTAAAGGCAAATATGGCCCTTCCCATCTTCTCTTCCTTTTCAATTTTCCTTTTCTTTTCTTTCCAGCACAGAACAGTTAGTGGCCAGGCTGTCGCACTGTGGTAAAGGCGAGGAGGGATGGGAGAGGGGAGTCAGGAGGAGACGTTTTGAATGGTGTCCCCTCTGGCACCCAAGGATGTGAAGTAGTAAAGAATGGGTTGAGTAGAGGTAGCAGGCAGAGGAGATAGCCAGTTTGTTGGGAAGACGGGTTATATTTAGCAAATAAGTACATATATTAAGAATAATGAGAGCCAGTTCTCTTACTTTTGGAGAAGGTACTAGCAAATATGGAAAGGAGGAAGGCTAGAAAGAACCTAAAGTGTAGGATTAAAGGAATCAGTATGAACTCATAGTTTCTATACACAGATGTATGCAAATACTTTTGGACATGTGTGTTGTATGTGTGCACATGTACATACATTTATTGCCTGACTCTGCCTACTGAGACAGCCTAGAAGCAATGACACCACAGCAGCAGTGAGCATACCACAGCTCAGATCTTGGTATCTGAATACCATTTATCACTAAAAGGAACCAGCACTCAGAGAAATGATTGATGCCAGGGCTGGTACAGGGAAAGTACAAGTTGATCCTGGAACAGCTTCTTCTGTGTCAAAAAATAAGGATATGCTCAAAAAATAATGGGGACACATCAAAAAAGACACAGAAGCCATCTTGAAGGGTTTCTCACCAAATATGGGACAATTTGAGCATCAAACAAATAATGACAGTAACAGATATAACCCAAAGAATAAAATAGGAATCCGTATGTCTGTAGTGGGATAGATAGATAGATAGACAGACAGATAAATAGATAGGTAGGTAGATAGATAGACAAATGAGAAGGAAACACTCTTCTTTATAGTATAATGCCAAATAAATGATGATGGAATCATAGGAATAGAAAATCACTATATGGCAACGATCATACTGGTGTTTGGTTCAGATGGGAATCATCAATGAAATTTGAATGGAGTCTGTGGATTGGATGATGGTATTATGTCAACGTTGATTTTCTGATTTGGAGAGTTGTATGATGGTTATGTGGAGAATATTCTTATTTTGGGGAAGTACTCAATGGACCAATAAGCAACAGCATGATAAACTGATAAATGGAGAAAAGACTGAGGTTGTCAAGGATTTCATTTCCTTGAATCCACAATCAACACCCATGGACGCGGCAGTCAAGGAGTCAAAAGATGCACTGCATTGGGCAAATCAGCTGCAAGAGATCTCTCTAAAAAGCAAAAACGTAACTTTGAGGACTAAGGTGTGCCTGACCCAAGCCATGGTGTTTTCACTCCCCTCATATGTATGCGAAAGCTGAACAATGAATAAGGAAGACTGAAGAAGAATTGACACCTTTGAATTGTGGCATTGGTGAAGCACATTGAATATGCCATGGCCTGCCAAAAAGAATGAACAAATCTTTCTTGGAAGAAGTACAACCAGAATGCTCCTTAGAAAAAAGGATGTGGAGGCTATGTCTCACACACTTTGGATGTGTTATCAGGAGGGATCAGTCCCGGAGAAGGACGTCATGCTTGGTAAAGTAGAGGGTCAGAGAAAAAGAGGAAGACCCTCAACAAGTTGGTTTGACACAGTGGCTGCTGCAATGGGCTCGAGCATAGCGAAAATTGCGAGGATGGTGCAGGACCAGGCAGTGTTTCATTCTGTTGTGCATAGCGTAGCTATGAGTCAGAACCAACTCAATGGCACCTAACAACGACAACACCACACTGGGGTACTTAGGAGTGATAAGGCATAATAGCTATAGCTCACTCTCAAATGGTTGAGAAAAAGACTAGTGATAATGGGTATATATAAATAGAAATATGAGAGAGAGATAGAGAGCACAAACACAGTGAAATATTAATAATTGGGAAGTGGAATGTGTGAGAGGGTAGATAAAGGAATTCTTTGTACTGTACTTACAACTTTTCAGTAAGTTTAAAATCATTTCAAAACAAATTATTTTTAAAATGCAGAAAAAAAAAAAATAACCTAATAACCTTTCTTCCCCGAGGAGATTCGTAGTTCCTTGAGAACAAGGCTCTGTCTTCTATTCTTGTTTTCCCTGGCACAACGTGAGGTACACAGGCTAGCAGGCCAGAGCATGGATGCACAGCGATGACCCTTGGGGAGTTCACACTTTTCTTTCCTCTTTGCAAATTTTCACGGATTGGAATAGGATGTAACATCATTGATCAAATTAGGGGTTACAAATTGCCTTCACAGACCACTACTGGTTTCACCTCGATTGCCATCAATAACAGTCATCTTGAATAAAGGAAGGAACTGGCAGTGAGCAGTGCAGACACAGAGCTGGTCTATCTCAGCACTGGCTGGTCTACCGGCCTGGCAAGCATCGGTGGCTGAGAGCCATGCTCCTTTTTATTTTGATGGCCAGATAAAATCGTCCTGATTTGGGTCTGGACTTCTGTGTTGTTCAGGATTCAGTGACAATTAAGTTTGATATTGTCAGTTTTGATCAACCAGTTTATTATTTTTGGCTTTCAACAACAAAATGCACACTTAGAGCTATAAAAGCACCTTTATTATTGAAATGTCTGCAGAAATAATGCTGTTATTACGAGTCTGAAATTCCCTGGCTTCTCATCCTTTTTTTGTTTCTTTGAAATAATTGTTTATGCAACACAATTTTTTGATGTTTCTCTTCTAATGACGATAGTGCTAGACTGGAATATTACAGAACTGCAGACTCTGAATTGGAAGGGGACTTAGAGGTTGTCTAGCGCAGTGTCCTACTCAGGCTGTAAACTGACCTTGGCTGCGTGGACCCAGGTGTGCAACCAGGAGGAGAGAGCAGGTGGAAATAGGGCTTGAGCCACAGCTTCCTCTCCCCCCAGGGAGAATGGGGCATAGGCTAGCTCAAAAACCAAACCAAACCCATTGCCATCATGTTGAGTTCGGCACATTGCAGCCCCATGTGTTATAGAGTAGAATTGCTCCACACAGTTTTCATGGCTGTAATCTTTACGGAAGCAGATCACCGGGCCTTTCTCCCTCAGTAACACTGAATGGGTTTGAACCAACAACCTCTCAGCCAGTAGGCAAGAGCAAGCCATTTGTGCCACACAGGGACCATAGGCTAGCTCAGCTTTAGCCGAAAATTTAGAAAACACTACTGATCCACTCAAACCTCCCAGCCTATTCAAGAATTCTACCAACACAGCCACAATGGGGTCCCAGTCTCTGCATAAGCCCCTCCAGTGATGGAGGTCTCAGCGTCTCCCTGATCTAATACTCAACTGAGGTCACGGTGTTTGCTCCTTCTCTCCCCTCCCCACCCTTGTACCTTACTCCAACCTCTTCTGAGTTCCACCTTGGAGATGCTCTCTGGGCAGGCCAGATCTGAAGGCACATTTCTGTGGCAGCTCTGTGGGGTAAGAGAGGCCCCAGCTGCCCCCAAGGGGTGCTATGGCTGTCACTTGCCTGTAGTCTCTTTGTCAGCTTTGTGCTCCGCGCTATAAATAAATGATTTTGAATGCTTATCTGCTTCCCTCTGTCTGTTTTTCAAGTTATTTTTGGGTGACAGGCCTCTTCTGTGTTAGGTGGGGGCCTGCATTATTGAAGACCACACGCGCCTTGTCAAAGGGAAATAAGGTCAGCAAGTGCACAGTGGAGGCTGGGGTGGCAGGCAGTGGGTGCAGGGCTTGTCAGTGGAGACTCAGAGCAGTCCTGTCTTCTCCTGGTCCCGTATCCCAGGCAGACCGTGGGGACCCCAGTACAGCCCAAGCTACTCTCCACAGGTTATTCTGAGTTTGGGCTTCTCTCGTCTCATTTAATTCTGCACCCAGAGACACTACTCTTTTAAAACAAGCAACACAGAATGTGCAAAAGACCCAGGACTGGGAGTAGGAACCCCTGGGCACCTATTCAGGTCTGTAACCTCCTGGCTGGGTGATCTTGGGTAAATCGGTGTTTCTCTGCATCTCGATTTCTTTATCTGTAAAATGGGACTGCTGATTGCTGCCCTGCCCGCTTAGAGGGTTGGAATCTGGGCTTTTACCTTCCCCAGCTGCAGGTGGCTTTGGCTGCTGAGGCCCCAAATACATGGCCAGGGCTCAGACTTTTCTCCACCGCCTCTCTCCCTAGGATGCCCTTGGTGGCCAGCCCTCAGGGCCCCAGCGATGTTTCTAGTTTGATAAACTAAGCTGTAGTCTTCTGACCTCAAGTGTCCATGTAAGAAACTCAAAATAAGAAACCTGATTTAGGAGTTTACTTACCATTAGGTCCGTGGATGGTTGAAACAGTTTACACTTGTCTACTAACCTGAAGGTTGGTGGTTCACACCCATCCAGGGGCACTGTGGAAGAAAGGCCTGGTGATCTCCTTTCATAAAGATTACAGCCAAGAAAACCCTATGGAGCACAGTACTACTCTGTAACATATGAGGCCACCATGAGTTGGAATCGACTTGACTGCAACAGGTTTGGTTTTCGGTTTTTTACTTAGCATCAAAATTCAGAAGAGGCTTGAAACCACAGCTCCTCCCGACAGAGATTCCCTCCTCCAACCCCAAGCCTCAATCCAGAACCCCCTGGGGCTCGTCTCGCTAACCAGTGCTTTCCCTCGGGCCCCACCCATCTTGTTCTCCAGAGGGTCGACCTTAGTCCTTTTCCCCTTCTCAAGGACACTTTTACCACTGCTTCCCACCAGGCCTCCCCCTCAGCCTCTCACCATCTCCATCAGAGCAGCCCTCTCGAATCCTGGCATCTCTTCCTCCATGTTTTCAGGCCTTCAGTACCTGTAGCCAGAGTTTAACCCTAAAGACATTCAGACCTTTAGTCATCAGTCTGAGGAATTACCCGTATTTATTACGTCTTTCTGAGTCTAATAAGAGAGGAGAATGCATTCACCCACTCAAATAGTTTTTGGAAGGCATAGCACCAAGGTGTTTTAATACTTCAGGAAAATACCCACTGGCCTCTGGAACCATCCCGACAGAGGGCCTACCTGCTTCTGTTTCTGCTACTTCATGTCCAACAGGCCTGTCTGTGACAAATCCTTGACTAGGCTCTAGCTCCAGGCTACTAGGCTGGCCTTTGAAGCCCTGGACACTCCGTCTCCCCTCAGGGTCCCATGTGGCTGAGCTGAGGTGCCCCCCATAGCACAGCCACTGGACTCCCTGGCAGGACTCCCTGTTCTGAGCAGCCATGGCCCCTCATCAATCTGTCTCCCACAGTTGCCCTACCTTCCTCACCGCCCCCCCCACCCCACTCACTGCAGCCAGTTCATCAGCTGTACCTTTTCTGCTTTTCACCCTCCACTGATTCGTAGAGGGCTCCAATTAATAATTTTAAACGGTCACCAGTTTCCTTGAGCTTCAGGCAACAATGGGGATTTAGGTTTACATTAAAATTTGTTCATTTAAAAGCATTTTCCCAGTAATTGCTGATGAAGTGCTATCAACTGGCAGGCCCGCATCTCAGCGCTGTCCTGTTTTAGCCAACTCTCTTCGTCTCTGGAGGGGTTAACTCAGTGGTTCTCACTTGGTGGGGGGAGCTTTGGCCCCCAGGGGACATTTGGCCTTGTCTGGAGACACTTTTAGTTGTCACAGCTGGGGTGGGGCACTATTGACAGCAGGCAGAGACCAGGGATGCTGCTAAACATCCTATAATGTGTAAGGACAGTACCCTGCAACAAAGAATTATCTGGGCCAAAATGTCAACAGTGCCGACCCTGAGAAGCCCTGGGTCTGGAAAATCCTCAGGCTTCTGTTAAGAAGCCTTTCTTGCACAGCCCAGCATTCCCCAGAGCAGGCCTTGATGCTTTTGTTTCCAGGAATTGGAGGCTCAGAAGTTCAAAATGAGCTCCTTAGATATTCTAGATGTGTTTTCTTTGGCCCATATAGTATTTCTTTGTGTTAGTGGATCCAATGTTTAAGATGAGGAGATTTTGCAAGAAAATATGGATTTACAGCTTGTCCGGAAAATGGAAGATTTGTTAACACTGGCCTTGAATTTCCAGACAGCAGCATTCAGCAGGAGCTGAGTAACAGCTCCCCATATACCCTTTAGATAGATATACATAGGTAGGTAGGTAGATAACTACCATCGTGTCAACTCCAACTATGCTGACTTACATACAATAGAATGAAGTGTTGTGTCATCCTGCATTATCCTCACAATTGCTGGCATGTTTGAGTTCATTGTTGTAACTATTGTGCCAATCCATCTCACCAAGGGTCTCCCTCACCCTTGCTGGCCCTCAATGTCACCAAACATGATGTCCTCCTCTAGTGATTGATCCCTTCCTGATGATGTGTCCAAAGCAAGCAAGTTGGACTATGTTCTGTTAAGATCCATAAGATATTCATAGGCTAATTTTCTAAAGTAGATCACTTGGCCTTTCTTCCTAGTTTGTCTGGAAGCTCTGCTGCAACCTGTCCATCATGGGTAACCCTACTGGTATTTGAAATACCAGCGGCAGAGCTTCCGGCATCATAGCAACATGCAAGCCATCACAGTATGACAAACTGACAGATGAGTGGTAGATTCCCTCTTTACATGGGGCATCCTTTGTCCCATTCATCTCTGTCTTCACCACTTCCTATTCACTCTCTGTCCTGGGTATCAGTTGCCATTTATTATCGTGCTTGCACTGCTGTTTTCCCAGAACACAGAAATACATCTGTGCCATGCCTTAACCAAAAGTGTGAAAGCAAAAGATAGATTGGGCTGCACCCAAAGTCTTCTGTCATCCTGATGATCCATTTTGCCCCTGTGGGCATTTGATTGTGCAACCCCACTCCAGGTGGGTTACTGCTGGAGGCAAGTACTTGGCCAGTTCGATCCTCTTAGAGTTCTTCCTGGGCCCAGCTTCTCCAAATCCAAAACCAAACCTGTTGCTGTCGACTTGATTCCAACTCACAGTGACCCTATAGGCCAGAGTAGAACTGCCCCATAGGGTTTCCAAGGAGCATCTGGTAGATTCGAACTGCTGACCTTTTGGTTAGCAGTCCTAATTCTTAACCACTGCACCACCAGACCCACAAAAAATCCTGGGAAGTGAGTGTCACTCTTGTGCTCTTTTCTTCCATCCAAGTTTCCTGCTGTGAGTTGAGGCTCATGAGGGTTGGAGTACCCAGTGGATCCAGACCAAATACCCAATGCGGAGCTGCAAAGGAGAGAGGTAGAGGGCAGGCCTCAGGCACTGAGCCTGGGGAGCCCGGCCCACCACTTCCCATCTTATAATGTGAGGTCAGCAAACTATACCCTGCAGGCCAAAGCAAGCTTGCTGCCTTTTTTTGTAAATAAAGTTTATTGGAAACAAGCCATGCTCATTCGTTGACCTATTGTCTATGGCTACTTTCCATGTGGTACACCCGCAGAGTTGAGTAGCTGCACCAGAGACTATTTACAGCCCACAAAGCCTAAAATAGTTACTGTCTGGTTCTTTACACAAAATGTTTGCAGACCCCTATTGTAACAGTAACACAAGAGTGCCTCACATTTTTATACACTTGGCAGTTTATAAAGCATTTTTGTTTGATTCTCCCAACAATCCTACAATGTAGGCAGGGCAGGGGTTGGCAAAGGTACACACAAACATTTTTGAGCGCTGGCTGCATCCCAGGGCCTGAGCTCTGGCTTTTCGCATGCATTCCTCATAGCAGCCTTGTGAAATGATAATTTTAACTTTACAGATGATGCAATGAAGCTCAGGGAGGTTAAGTGACAGGCCCAAGGTCACATTTGAATCTGTCTGGCTCCATGCCAGGCATCTCTGTCCTCTGGCACGCTCTGGGCAACAGACTTGACCCTTGTTCCACTGTGATGGAAGTTTACTTTGTGGCAGGCCCATGAATTCACCTTTACCCCACCCACACTCACACTGCTATGTCACTGGTGAGAAGAGAATCATTGTATCAAGGGCCAGTCCACTGTAGCTCATTCTTGTCCCCTCCTCTCAAATTGCCAAAAGATGGGCTACCCTGTCGACTGCTGGGAAAATTGTCCTTGAACCTGGCAGCTACCGCATAGAAGTGATGCCGCCAGGTGGAAACGGAGATGCTGGGAAGGCCAAGCTTAGCTACTTCCTACCCCCTAACCATGGGTGATGACAGGATGAAAGATCTGGAGACTTGCGGGGGGCGGAGGCAATTGGGAATGAGGACGAAAGGAGAGGGTATGAGCTAAAGGGAGCACCACTCAAATGACTATGGTAAGGACGAGGGCCAAGGAATTAAAGCAAACAAAAAGCAACCATGTGTTTCATTGCAAGCTGCCCAGTGGCCTGTGAAGGGTAATAGATTCAAAGCTTCAAGGAGTTGTAATCCAGCCTTATAGGACAGGCCACTTGGAATGTATACACCTCTATGGAGTAATTTCTGCCACATTAACTATGTGTACTTGGGCCTCCATGTGCAACCACGTGTGTCTTGGCATCTGTGTTTTGTGTGAACAAGCAGGGCTGGCCAGACCCATGGGACCAGTAGGTGATTTCATGCATGGTAAATGATGTGAGGTACCAGCAAGAAGTGCTGCTTCCCCAACATCTCCCTTGCAGACCAGCCAGGAAGCCTGATGTTCTTCTATTTCACATTCATTCATATTACCTAGCCGGTAACTGGCACCTGGTAAATGCTCAATAAATGTTGGCTTGCCTCCATCTTTTCAACCATGTATGATATTTTATATAGACACACACACACAAGTCCTCTACCAAAGTGGTGCTCCTCCTGATGGACAGATGGGGCCACTTGCCCTCCCTTGCTGGAAGCTGTAACTTCCCAGCACCCACATTGGCCTTGACAGTTGAGTCAGGCCACCCAAGGAAACACTGTGTGAAGAAAGGTTATGACTCAATGACAAAGCAAGTCATCTTTCTTACTGGTTGGTACACGAGACCATAGGTTGCTCTTCAACCTGACTTTCTCATTACCTTTTGAAGATGGTGGGAAAGACCCCTTTCCCACAATGCATTTCTTACCAAGGTTTTCATCCCGTGATGATGAAACCCAGGTGTGGTGAGAAGAAGCCTTACTCCCAGAGATCCATTGTCTCCCTTCCTTTCTCCTGTAGACACCCTCTCTCTCTGGCAAGATGCCAGCCCTTTACTCACTGGTCCTGGGGATCCCGATATGATATAAGCCAAAATAAAATAGCTTCATTATCTGCCAGAGAGAGATGATTAAACTGGTCTACTTTGTGTCCTGGTGGGCTGTCTCTGAACTATGTGTCCATTATGGCTTTCTGTCTGTATAATTAGCTGCTTGGAAGGTTTATTCATTTCTCCCTCTTCCCCTTCAGAAGGCATAGAGCAATTCATACTGAGTCAAAATGCTTGGCTTCTATTCCACATGGTCAGAACATAGCATGTATCAACTTGACATCCCATCACAGCTGATGAGCAGTTAGGTGGGGTCCCTGGCCCTCGTTCTGCAGGCTTGTAACTAACACTGGCAACAGAGCCTCCACCAAGTGTTGACGATCACATCTCAGCTGCTTCCCCTTAGCTCTAGGGAAAGTCTGGAGACGTTGACAGTGAGCTTGTTCTGTCTTTCCTTCTTCCTATTCATATCTACCATTGTCCTTAGGGCTTGACAAAACACTCACCACACCCAGGAAGCCAGCCTGGGTTAGCCGTACATCCATTCCTATCACAAAGATGGTGCAAAGCCCTTTCCCATGCCACAGTTCTAACCACAGACTTTTTGTACCTGATGACGAGGGCCCAGGCAGGGACAGCAGATGTCTTTTTGCTTCCTCAGATCAAAAGAAACAGTAACTGATTCCAATTCATAGCAACCCCATGTGTTTCAGAGTAGAACTGCCCTCCATAGGGGTCTCAAGGCTGTGACCTTTCGGAAGCAGATCACCAAGACTTTCTTCCAAGGTGCCTCTGGGGAGGTTCAAACTGCCAACCTTTCAATTAGTAGTCCAGCACTTAACTGTTTGCACATGCTTATATGTGTGTATAAACCAAAAAAACCAAACACATTCCCCTTGAGTCAATTCCGATTCACAGCAACCCTATATGACAGAATAGAACTGCTCCCCATAGGATTTCCAAGGAGCACCTGGTGGATTTGAACCACTGACCTTTTGATTAGCAGCTGTAGCCCTTAACCAATGCACCACTAGGATTTCCAATAGTTTTTTATTTTTGTTTGTTTGCTTGTATGTTAAGGTGATCCTTTCTAATTATTTTTGAACCATTTTGCAGGTATGTTTTTCCTACCCCAACTATATCACAAATTCCTCTGAGGCAAGAAACATATCTAACTATCTTCAGCTTCTAATATCCTGTAACATATTTAGCACACTGTTCACCATACACTTGAGTAGGCATGTGTTCAGAAGTGTTCGGCAGTATCACAGGAGGTTCAGAAGAAGTTTCTGGAGTGAGACTACCAGGGGCAAATCCTGGCTCTGCTACCTACTAGCTATGTGAACTGGTCAACTCACCCCCATCTTTGTTGCCACCCTTTTCACATCTGTAAAATGAAGATAACAATGGAGATCTCATTGGATCCTTGTGAGGGTTACATGGGTTAAGACACATAGAGTACCTAGAAGAGGGCCTGACACACGGTAAACACAATAAATGCTGGAGGGGGCAGTGGTGGTTCAGTCATAGAATTCTCGCCTCCTTCCATGCTGGAAGAAGCCCTGGTTGCCCAGTGGTTAAGTGTTCTGTGGCTAATCGAAAGGTTGGAAGTTCAAATCACCAGCCACTCATTGGAAACCCTATGGGGTAGTTCTACTCTGTCCTATAGGGTCGCTATGAGTCAGAATTGACTCAACTGCAACGTGTTTGGTTTTGGTTTTGGGTTCCCTGCTGGACACCTCGGTTCGATTCCCAGCCAATGCACCTCGTGCACAGCTACCACCCAGCTATCGTTGGAGGCTTGCTTGTTGCCATGATGCTGAACAGGTTTCAGCAGACCTTCCATAGAAAGACAAACCAGGAAGAAAACCTGGTCATCTACATCTGAAAATCAGCCAATGAAAACCCTAAGGATCGCAATCGTCCAATGGGCATCCAATCCTGGGGATGGTGCAGTATCGGGCAACAGTTTGTTCTATTTCACATGGGGTCGCCATCAGCTGGGGACCATTCAGTGGCAGCTAACAACAACAGCAAATTAATGTTTTTACAGAGGTCCTTGAAATCCCATAAGCACATTGCAGGGAATCCTCTCTGGATACTCCGCAGCCGGCTTGGCCACAAGAAGTGACCAGGCTGGAGAGGACACAGAGCAAGTCTAGCAGGGCCGGCGGTATGACTTGTAGCTTTTTCCCCTTCCCAGCACAGTGGAGGACCCTCACTCACAGACCCAGGAATAAGGAATGAGGCGACCTCGGGACCTTGGACTTGCCCCCAGTGTACCCTGAAAGCACCTACTATGTCACTGTTATTTCTATTTCTATTCTTTCTTCCTCTTTGTGCTCCTAAAATCCATCTGTTTTTCTCCCCAAAAGTCCACCCCTGCCAGTGCCTATGAAAGCTTCATTAATTGAAAAGAAAAGAACCATGACTCAGCAAAGGTGGCCCTGGCATCTGATTGAAACTCCTGACAGATATTTATTACAAAAACATTTCTCTTTATATGACAATTTAATCAGTTCGAGGTGTGATAAGCAGGGAGGCAGCCATTAAACAAGGCTGTTAATGCGGCGGAATCGGCTCCTGCTGATGGATACGGCGTAGGCATGGCTGTTCATTACAAGTTAAAGTGGAACCGACATCCATTTCATTTGCTGCCCGGTGGCATGGAGCGCTGTTGTAACAGCTTAGCACAGGCGTTGCCTGTGAGCGGTGGGGCCGACATATGTAAAGCAGCCTCCTGCCCCAGAGCCAGCTGTAATTCAGAGAAAATATCACTTTAATATCCTTTCTCCACAGCCATGGACAATTAACCTCAGAGTCACTTGATTTTCCCGGAGCCACAGGTTGGAGGCAGCAGGAGGAAGAAGTGGCACAGCAGCGGGGAGAGAAGGCAGGTGAGGAAGATGGAGACAAGCCTCTTCTGGGGATGAAAGACAAGATTGTGCCTTTGAATAAAGGCAAGCTCTTCCAACCCCCTGTGCTTAGAATAACTTTCCACTCAATAATGCCAGAGTAGTTTCCTCTTCTCCATCAAAGCCTCCCTAATATTCCATCTCCGTGTGTTTCTTATGTCATTATATTCATAAAGGTGAGGAGATGTCAACAGAAGGAGGGGGACATGGCTCGGGCCGATCTTGGAGCACATGTTGATAGTTGAGGACTTGTTAGTGTGCTGTCATGGGCAGGGGTCCTACTGTCACGCTTGAGGGCAGGGCCTTTCTCTGTTCTAGTAGATGCCCATGCCTCGTTTAAATGTAGGTGTCCTGAGACTCAGGCCCTATGCTATGCTGAGCACATTCCCTGGTTTAAAATAATATGTTGTTGTTGTTAGCTGCCACACAGCCCTGGTGGCATGGTGGTTAAGAGCTCTGCTGCTAACCAAAAGGTCAGCCGTTCGAACCCACCAGCTGCTCCTTGGAAACCCTATGGAGCAGTTCTACTCTGTCCTGTAGGGTTTTTATGAGTCAAAAATGATTCAACAGCAATAGGTTTGGGTTTTATTATTATTATTCCCATTGAGTCAGCCCTCCAAATCATGGCAACCCCATGCACAATGGAACAAAATGCTTCCTACTCCAGTGCTATCCCCATGATTGCTTGTGGATCAGACTACTGTGATCCATGGGGTTTTCACTGGCTGATTTTCAGAAGTAGATGGCCAGGCCCTCCTAGTCTGTTTTAGCCTGGACATTCTGCTGCAACCTGCTCATCATTACAGCAACAGACAGGTCACCTGTGACAAATGAGTGGCAGCTATATTTGAGAAGCATTGACTGGAAATCAAGCCTGGGCCTCTTGCATGGAAGATGAGAATTCTACCAGTGAACCACCACCATCCTCTAAAATAATATATCAGGTGATTCATTTGTCTTTGTTTGACTAAAACCAGAAACCTGTTGCCACTGAGTCAATTCCAACTCATGTCAACCCATGTGGTACAGTAGAGTTTTCTTGGCTGCAATCTTTGTGAGAGCAGATGTCTAGACATTTCTTCTGTGGTGCTGGTGGGTAGGTTCGAACCGCCAACATTTAAGTTAGCAAACAAACAAACAAACCAACCAAAAAACCTAAACTCATTGCCATTGAGTTGATTCTGACTCATAGCAACCCTATAGGAGAGAGTAGAATTGCTCCACTAGGTTTCCAAGGCTGTAAGTCTTTACGGAAGCAGGTTGCTACATTTTCTCCTGTGGAGCGACTAGTGGATTTGAACAGCTGACCTTTCAGTTAGCAGCCAAGTGCTTTAACCATTACACCACCAGAGCTCCTACTTTAGGTTAGGAGGCAAGTACAAACCTTTTGCACCACCCAGGGACCTTTTGGAGTGAGTCCCTGGATGGTGCAAAAAACTAAGAGCTTGACTACTCACCAGAAGTTTGGTGGTCCAAATCCACCCAGAGGTGCCTCAACAGAAAGGCTTAGCGATCTGCTTCCAAAAGGTCACAGCCTTGAAAACCCTATGGAGCACAGTTCCACTCTACAACACATGGGGTTGCCATGAGTCAGCGCTGACTTGATAGCAACTAGTTTGTATCATTAGTCACTGGAATAATGCCGAGCACATAGTAGATGCTCATTAAACATATATTTTTTTATTAAATAAATGAATGAATGAACGAAGCGGAATTATCAGAGTTGGTTATTTTCTTTACATAAGATCCCTTACTCTTCTAAGCATCACCCTAGGGTTCTCTCAAACACTCAGAGCCTCTAATACATTTAAAATCCAATTTGATTGAATCTGCCCATCTCTCCCCCTGACCACGATCAGCTTTATATGTTGCTTTTTACAGCACTCCTATTTTGTAAAATAATAGGTTCTTGGACTTAAGTCCTTGATGGAATCTCAACATTTAGAGCCATAGGCAGCATGCCACCCATCTGCACCTCCAAGTTGTTGCAGGAGAGACAGGAGAGAGGGTTTGCGTTTTTCCCAGGACTCCCTACAGCCCCACGTGCAAAGTGCTAAGGGAAGGGCTGGCTTTTCCAACCATTGCCCCAAGCTAGTCTTCATCAGGAAGCTCCCTGGGTTTTGGTTCAGGGCCAGGAAACCTCCAAGAGCAAAATCAAGAGCAGAAAAGGAAGGCTGTCAGCATCACCCTTCCTGCTGACGAATCAAATGTCCATCATAAGAGCCAATTAGGATCCACTCATTAAACCAGAAGCAACTGTATCATTTGCAGACAACAACAATTCATTAGTCTAAACAGTCTGCATGCCACTCGCATCCAAGGATTCACCGGACAATTAATTACAGCACACAAACCTGAAAGAAAAAATACAGCTCTTAGGACCAAACAGTGTTTGATATTTAAAGGGTCAATGCCAGCAGGTGCAAATCCACAGGGACCTTGCAGGAAGATTTTGCATTGTGGGGTGGGTATTTGTCCACCCATCTGACTCTTTCTCTGCTGTGAGCTGCTCCACAGGAGTCATTGTGCTAAACTTTGAGAGATGGGTCAGACATGGTCCTGGCCCTGGCCTCAAAGAGCTAAGAGGTGAGCAATGGAGAAAAGCCAGACATAAAGACCCTCAGCACAAGGAAGACAGTGACCCATGTTGTGAGAGCACAGGTAAAGTGAGTTCGGGGAAGCCTGGAGCACTTCTAGCTGGAAGATTGGAGGGGAGGGAGGACTTTGAGGAAGAGATGGTCTTTGAGCTGGGTCTTCAATGTCTGGTCTCTGGAGGCTCCTGCATAGAAGACCAAGATATGCTGCCAGGCTGCCAACTCTGTGACCAGCGGCTGCTCTGGGCTCAGTCAAGCCCCAGTCTCTGTCCACCTCAGTCTTTGGTTTCTAGACCATCTCTGGCTTCCTTTTCTGAAGAGTTTACCCCTCACCATATTAGCCTTCCAACTTCTTCTGGACTCAGCCTCTGGCTTCCTTGGAGTCGTAGCAGAAAGCTTGTCCAGGGATTTAACAACTTGGGGGCATACAAACATGGAATTACTCTCAAGTGAGTTTTAATCAAAATTAAAATTTTAATAAATTATGATATATTTATATTATATAATAAGTATACAGCACATCCAAACCCAAGCCAAACCCAGTGCCGTTGAGTCAATTCCAGCTCATAGCAACCCTGTAGGACAGAGTAGAACTGCTCATAGACTTTCCACAGAGCACCTGGTGGATTCGAACTGCCGACCCTTTGGTTAGCAGCCGTAGCACTTAACCACTACGCCACCAGGGTTTCCAATACAGCGCATATGCTCATCAAATTATTTTCTTTCTTATCCCACTTTATATCACATCTTAAATACTTTACCTCATGGGCAAAAATATCTTCTGTTTTGTTATTCTTTGGGTTTCAGAGCGTTGCATGCTCTAAGAGTTAACATGTCTAAACTGCTGAAATATCATTTATCAAAGGCAAGTGAGGCCTAGACATGCTGGATAAACACTCTGCCCCCAGACCTGCTTCCTGGCTGAGATCCCTGCAAACACACCTGGCTGAAGGAGGGGGAGCTGTGAGTCACATGGCAGGACATCCTCTGCAGCCTCCTTTCACGATGTAAGAAGAGTCCTTCAGTCGGGGTCCTGTCAGGAGACCCAGCTGGCCCTTCTGAGCCTCTCTTTCTCACGTCCCCTTCCCAGCACAGATGCCTTCAGAACCTCTATTAGCAGTCATTGCACCTGAGAACAGTTTGCTTTGTTTATGAAAGTTCCCTTAGGAGGGGTAACAAGCTAAACCTTTTCAATCCTCAAGATCAAATGCCCATCTAGATCCTTTCCTGATCAGAAGGAAAAGGAGAACAAAAAAGACCCGCACATGGGAACAAGAGGAAGCAGAGGGGCAAAGTTTTCCCTACTTGGCCATTTTGTCCAGGGTGGACCCTGCCCTGATACATCTCACGTGGCCACTCCTGCTTCATGTGCCCTGGCCGTGGCGTGGGGCTCAGGTTGCCAGTGACTGGCAGGGCTCCAGGGGAAAGAAAGAGAGATAATAAAGTGGCTGGCTGGCTCCTTCCTTTTCTGAGAACTGATGCTGAGGCTTGAAAGTGAAGGGTGATTTAGCAGGTGGAAATGTGGATGAAGCCCAGGAGCCTTAGAGTCAGGAGGATGGGGAAGACAGCCAGCATGTACTGAGCATCTATTCTATGCCATGCTCTCCCTATGTGTTCATTCATTTGATGCTCAGAGTTAGCCTGTGAAGTGCTATTCTTATACCTATTTTCTAATGAGGCAAATGAAGCTAGAAGAGTGAGGTCATTTCCTCAAGACCACACAGCCAACATTTGGTAAACCAAGGGTGCAAACACAGGCTAGTCTTAGTCCTGGGCTGCCATCCCTAACCTGGGCCACAGTGGGGAAGAGGGTGCTTTAGAGTTGGGAACTCAGCCCTTCTCAGAGCTGAATAGGCTGGTCAGGGGTGGAGCGGGGAGCTCACATGGAGGAAAACATGTTCCTGTCTCAGGTAGTCCTCAGGAAAGTTCCTGTTTGGGGCTGGGTGTGTGGCATGTGCCCTGTCTTGCTCTGTGTTGGGGTTGGCAGGGTGGGATGTGTGAGGTCAGAGGCTCTCACTGTATGTTTTCTCCAGCTAAGCTGATGCTTGCTACCTGGGGAAGAGGGAGTGAGTCCTAAACCAGGCATCCCAGATGAAGGACTGACTCTCTGATTGCATCATTGATCGTCTGTCCCTGCTTTGAGAAATGTGGGAGTGGGGGGAGGGGTGTGTGAGGGTTGATACAGGCTCTGGGCCACACAGTAAAGTCCCAGTACCTAGGCCCACTTCAGTATCACCCAGGCTCCCTGACAGGATCCCTGGCATCACCCATCCTCTGCACACTACTTCCTCCTCCCACCTCCAAATACGTGCTCTGACATGAAACATGGGGCACTTCCACCATCACAGCTCCAAAGCCTGCCCAGTTCAAGGACCAAAACCCAAACCAAACTATTGTCATCAAGTTGATTCTCCCTATAGGAGAGAGTAGAGCTGCCCCATAGGGTTTCCAAGGAGCGCCTGGTGGATTTGAACTGCCAACCTTTTGGTTAGCAGCCATAGCTCTTAATTACCACACCATCAGGGTTTCCAGTTCAAGGACAGATTCTCCATAAAACCTTCCCTGATTCCTACTCTCTCTGTCCCCTACTCACTCAAATCTGAAAGCAACAGGAGAGCAGGGACTGTCTTTGTCCATTGTGTTCCCGGTTGTACTCCTAGTGCCTGCCAAATTCCTGTTGTTACAGTCATCATCGTCATCACCATCATAGCTAACATTTAGCTAAGTCAGAACACTGCTATGTACCAGAAACTATTCTAAACACTTTGTTGTCGTAAGCTGCCTTGACGAGTGAGCCCCTGACTCATGGCAAACCCATGCACGCAAAAGGGTTGGGCCGTTGTGCTTCATAGGATTTTCATTGGCTGATTTTCAGAAGTAGATCAGCAGGCCTTGTCTTAGAATGGAAGCTCAACTGAAACCTGTTACACATCATAGCAACACAAGCCTCCACTGACGGATGGGTTGTGGCTGCACATGAGATGCACTGCCCCGGAATTGAACCTGGACCTCCTGCATGGCAGGTGAAAATTCTACCACTGAACTACCACTGACCCCTCTAAGCACTTAACATGTGTTAATTCATTTAATCTTTACATTAATCCCACAAAAGAGACTGTTATTATCCTGAGCTTCCAAATGAACAAAACTGAGGTATGGGGACATTAAGTCACTCATCTATTGTCGTTCAGCTAGAAGTGGTAGAAGGAAAGGAATAAACCATAGGCAGTCTGCCTTGAGCCCACACTTTTGATCCCTGCATACTTGTGCCCAATAAATACTTGTTGAACAAAGAAAAGAAAGGAGGGTGAGAGGGTCTGTAGTTTTTTTTTTTAAAACTTCTTTGGAGCGCTCTGTATCTCTTTTATTGCATCTGTCATGTGACCTCCCTGTGGGTGCTTGTCTTATCTCTTCTTCTAGATTCCTAGAATCATCTCTGTATCCTACAGTGCCTAGCATAGAGTAGGTGCTCAATAAAGATCTGTTGGATGAGTGAATCAACTGGTCTAGACATCAAGGTGGATTGGAATGGTGGGGAGAGGTGAGGTTCCTGTATCTGCAGAGCTCACTTCTTGACCAACCTCTCTTTTTGAGCTGCAGGAAGACCACCCAGGGAATCCAGGCACACTTTCCACAATTGTACCTTTTATCAGTCTTTGGACAAGTAAGTGCTTGAATGGATCAGGTGGTTCCATTAGAACTGGAATTTGAAGTGGGAAACATTTCTAGGGGAGGATTTGGCCCTGGGCCTCCCTGCTGTCAAGAGCTCCACCCCATCAAGGCAAGACTGCTTCCTAGGCACTTGGACCTGTCACATGTGCCTGCTAACCTGGTACAATAGATCCATGAAAAATAATCAGTGAGGCAAAACTTGTCTTTGGAGACCCCTGGGTGTCTTTCCTCTATCCCCAGGATTCCATTCTCAAGTAATCGCCCCACCATCCTTTCATTTGTTCTATTCAGAGACCTAGGCATCATCCTTGATCTTCTCCATTTATTATTCCCCATGTCCAATCCATCATCAAGTCCTGGACATTCTACCTTCTAAATATTCTCAAATTCTACTTTTTCCCATTTCCACTGTATCATTTGGACTGCTGAAACAGCCTCCTCACTAGTCTTTCAACCCAAATTCTAATACATTCCATCTAGCACCTGGAGAGATCGCTTTAAAAAGCCCATTGGGTCACCGTCACACTTCTGAATAAAAATACCTTCAGTGGCTTCCCAGTGCTTTTATGACAAAACCTAACATTTTTAGCATGGCCTACAAGGCTTTCCTGGCTTGATCCCTGTGTGCTTTCTGGTGCTTTCTCTCAACATTCTTCTCCTCACTCTCTGTGCTCCATCCACACTGTCCTCTTCCTGGTTTGTCCAGTGTCCTGTTCCAGAACATGCTGTTTCCCTGCTAGACAGTAAATTGTATGACAGAGGCCATATCCAAATTGCTCTCTAGTGCCTAACAAAGGGTTTGGCCCACAGTAGGTGCTCCATATGTGTTCATTAATAAATGGAAAGTGAGATACGGTGAGAGATGACACTGAAGCTCTAGGTAGGGTCAGAGACAATTCTTTCAACTTTCATTTCCAGCAGTATGATCTCCTGAATAACCCTGCCAATGAAAACAATATCAAACACTGAATAAATTACAAAAGAACACCTTCCTATGAGAATTGATGAAAAAGTAAAAAAAATAAGGATGCTGCAGAGACTAAGGACAAAGTGAAAGCCAGCACCCTGGGAGGTAAGCAAGAGCCTAAGCCTGCCCTTGCCCTCAACATACCCGCCAGACTTTGGCAACTTTAAGCCTCTATCTTGTGGCTGCTGGTGGCTCAGGAATCAGGAGACGAAGACTAGGGATCACCAACGGTGGGCATTCTGATAATACAGATAGCATAAAGCTGAGACTATAATAAGGCTGTATCCTCTGTGAAAGAATGAATAAAAAACAAATCCACATCATTGTCTTCCTCCCCCAAACCCATAACTCCAGTCTGATCATGAGAAAAACATCAGGCAAACCCTAACTGAGTTAAATTCTACAAAATACCTCACCAGAACTCTTCAAAACTGTCAAGGTCATCAAAAATGAGGAAAATTTGAGAAACTGTGAAGAGGAGCCTAAAGAGACATGATAGTAAAAGGACATTAAGTAAAAACTAAGGAAATCTGAATAAAGCGTGACCTTTAGTTAGTAGTAAAGTATCTATATTGGTTCATTGGTTGTGACAAATATACCATACTAATTAATATGAGATGTTAACAATATGGGAAGCTGGGTACAGGGTATAGAGGAATTCTCTTACAATCTTTGAAATTTTTCTGTAAATCAAACTATTCTAAAATAAAATTTTATTTAAAAAATAAAACAAATCTACTATGCAGAAGGGAACGACAAGGGAATGTGTTAAGTCTTAACTTTATACTGGTATGAGGAGAAAAATCTCTCCTGAGATTCATAGCAATTTCACACACCCCTTGGAGAATTTCTCCAGATGAAGTTTTCCCCAGATGATGATAACATAAATTTGTCATTAAAAGTTATAAAACACACAAGGAAATAAAGTCCTAGGAGTGAAATCCAACAGAAACAGCAGATAGCAGAACCGGAACCCTAAAGACTTCAAACATTAGCATTATCAGACATAGAATATAAGTATGCTTAGTATATTTCAAGATATGAAAAAGAAGCTTGAAAATAATGAGCAAGGAAAAAGAGACTATAACAAATGACTAAGCATGTTTGAAAATGATCAAATAGAACTGTAATGAAAAATATAAACCAAACGAAACCTGTTGCCGTCGAGTCTATTCCAACTGATAGTGACCTATAGAACAGAATAGAACTGCCCCCCTAGGGTTTCCAAGGAGCAGTTGGTGATTTGAATTGCTGACCTTTTGGTTAGCAGCTGAGCTCTTCACCACTGCACCACCAGGGCTCCAGTGAAAAATATTAGTGAAGTTAAAAAGTCTTTGGACAAGTTAAATAGTAGATTCAACACAGCTGAAGGGAGAATTGATGAGTTGAAAGGCAGAGTGTAGCCCAGGGAAACAGGGAGATAAAATACAGGCTAAGACATGAAGGACAGGGTAAGAAGCTCTAACATTTGTCTCATTGACTGGAATAATAAAGACAAGGGGAAGAGGCAAGGGTGGAAAAGTTAATGGCTAAGAGTTTTCCAGAACTGTTAAAGAACACCGAATCTCAGTGCTGGAAGGTCTGACAAATGCCAGTGAGGATATGTAAAATGAAATCCTCATCTAAACGAAGTAGACTGGATTTGAAGAGCACCAAATTAAATACAAAGAGAAAAAAAAATCCAGATCTGAAATAGACCAGATTGATCTATGAAGATAGATATGAAACGGTACCTATTTTTGGGGAGATGTGTAACGACTGAGGGGGGCTTCCAGAGTACTGGTAAGGTTTGATTTCATTTTCTCTTTCTGGGTGATGATGATATGGCCGTATTCACTTTGTTAAAATTCAGTGGATTGTACATTTATGATTTATGCACTTTAAAGTATGAATCCATTATACTTTAATTTTTTTTAAGTCAGAGAAAAAAAGACAGCTCATATTCAAAGGAATGGCAACTAGACTGATGACTGGCTTTTCAACAGTAATAGTAGAATCCAGAAAATAGTTGAATAATATCTTCAATGTGCCGAGAGAATAACTTGTGAAGTCATCTTTTGAGAATGAGGGTGAAATAAGTATGTCTTCAGACAAATGACTCTCACTAACAGAAATTCTGAAGACTGTACATGAGGTAGAAGGAAAATGATCCCAGATGGGATGTCTAAGATAAAGGAAAAATGATGAGATATGATATTAGAAATATGTGGGTAAATCTAAATAAACACTGACTAAAAAAGCAACAATAATGACGTCTAAACTGTGGGATTAAAAACAGCTATCATGCCAAATATCAGACAAAAAAAGCGTATTATCTGGAAGAGGGATAATGCGAGTTAAAACATAAAAGCCTACTGAGAAGGGTGCCTGGTGCGCCCACCTGCTCTCTCCGACCCTGGCTAGGGAAGCAGTTGCAGGCATGACATTTGATCAGGTATGACATATGATCCTTTTCCTTGGCTGCACAAGCGGGCTGAGCCTCTGGTACCCAAAGTATTTAAGACACCCTTCTGGCAGTTGGGCCAAAGCAAGAAAAGAACAGCATTTCTTGAGTCTCTTCACTCTCAGGGTACTTTTCAGTAGATTTTTGCTTTTGTTTTTAAACTCTGTGCAGGGAAAGGTAAGAATAAGGGAGAAGTCACCATCCAAAGTGAGTGACCATGGCCATTAAACAGAGAGCCCCTTCAGAAGCCCAAAGTCAATAATGACTCATTTGATCTCTCTGAAGAAACCATTTGTCAGAGAGTGGGAAGTAATTTGCCCCAAGCCAAAGAAAAAGGAAGGCTGAGTTCCAATACCAGAGCCCTGCAGTTTATATTGATTGGAGAGAAAAGAATCGTTCTCCCCAGGGGCAGGCCCAGCAGATGGCATCCTGGACAGAGCCAACAGGTATCTGCTCCCCTCCATCTGCAGGAGAACATTGCCGCCTCTTTCACTCATTCCAAATATGAGCCTCTGCAGAATTCATTGAAGTATTCTAACACCAGGGGAGAAAAATTAGTCTATATGTTTAGACTAGCCGTGTGCCAAACAAAAAAAAACCAAACTGGGTCGGCAGTTCGAATCTGCCAGCCATGTGCACACGACCAGAAATAAATAAATAAAATAAAAAGAATGGGGGAGTAGAGAAGAAAACGACAAAATTAACGAGGCCTTGAGTGAGTGTCTAATAAACTTGACATTTTTAACAGGCACATTGAAATTTCCCGCATGTGCTGGTGACAATGACATTAATTTAATGCACAAGGGACAGAAATCCATCAAAAATAGTGACAGTAGCTAAAACTGTTGAGATTTTTAAATTTCAGATTTCTGTTTTAAATTCAAGGTCTGTGGCCTCTCCTCACTTAGCTCACTGCAGCCTTGCCTCTGGTTGGATTATGAAAAGGACCAGGCTGAGGCGAGCCCACCAAATCCCCCTATTGGGGGGTCTGGGGCCGCAGGGCCACAGGAGTTAGGATCCCTTAGAAGCAGGCCTTTTGGTTTTAGGGTGCCTTTCTGTAGGAAAATCACCCTGTTCATGAGGCCCAGAAGTATTCACAAAAGGTTTCCTAGTTATGGCCTAGTGGTTACATCCCCCCCCACTCTCCACCCCATCTTCATGCTACTCTTCTAGGACCCGAAGGAAACAGAAGGTCCTTTTTTAAAATGGAGGTGAAATTCACGTAACATAAAATCAAACATTTCAAAGTGTACAGTTCAGTGGCATTTAGTACATTCACAATGTTATGCAAACATCACCTTTATCAAATTCCAAAATGTTTTCATCATCCCAAAAGAAAATTCCATACCCATTAAGCAGTTACTCATCATTTACCCCTCCCCCAGCCCCTGGCAACCTCTAATCTGCTTTCTGTCTCTATGATGTATTTGCTCTGAATATTTCATATAAATGGAATCATACAAAATATGACTCCTTATGTCTGGCTTCTCTTACTTAGCATAATGTTTTTGAGATTCATCCACACTGTAACATGTATCAGTACTTTATTCCTTTCTATGGCTAAATAAGACTCCATTGTGTATATATACCCAATAAAAACCCAGTGCCGTTACCTTTTGGGAGGAGTCCTGGCCTCATATTGAGTAAGTGGCTAGGAGCTTATGAAAGCAACTTAGTGCTGATTATAAAATAACAGCCATCCAATCGGAAATTCTGATTCAGAGTATGTTAGAATGCTAGTTCTTCAAGTTTAGGGAAGGATTGTTGCGTGGATGGATGGATAGAAGGACAGATGGTTGGAAGGGTAGGCAGACGGACAGACAGTGGATGGGTGGATGCATTTGTTAAACGGAAGAGCACTAAACTGAAAGTTCAGAATTCCCAGGCTTCAGCACCATATTTGCCACAGACTAGTTCTATGAACCCCTTAATCTCTGTAGGCCTTCAGGTCTCATGTCAAAAACTCAGCAATTAGACCAAATGGAGTCTTGTGATCTTAGGAGATGCCCATCGCATATTCTCTCAGGAGACAGCGCAATGCTGGCTGACTGTGCCAATTCCCCACAGGCAGAGACTCGGCACAAGATGAGTTATAGATGGACTCACCTGACCTGGGCGTTCTATTATTGCTTCCCAATTTCAGTTAGTTTCATCAAGAACTTCCTTCTTGATCTCTAGCCCCTCATCCTCTCAGAGCTGCTTCCTACTGCACCCAGCTCCTTCCCGTTCATTGCCATACAAGGTCTTTCATTCTTCTGCCCTGTCTGTACCATAAGATGCATTTTCCAAATCTATGATTTTCTTCCTCCTGTAAAGCAATGGGGGCCTCAAGGGTAGCTTCCTGACAGCCTGCATTCCCCAGTAGGCCAGCACAGATCCCAGAGCCGACTGTTAGTGGAGGCCATTCCCCCACCCAATTACCACCAATATCATGCAACTTGTGTGTGCAGCAAGTTGCCATGGAAATATAAAAGTGATTTGTTGGTATTGGTATTCTGAAAATAAAGTGTGAGCCAAGCTGAAAAATGCCAAAGGTAAGGGAGGGGTGAGAACATCAAGAAATAAATGGAAAAGTTTTTTGCACGAAAGGCAAGGAGGAAGCTCCTTGAATATGCCCAAGAGAAAAGAGCAGATGGCACTGAATACAGGAGATGAGGCTACTGTGTGCTGGACTTAGCCCTGCTAAGACTGGCATTCATTTCCTGGTGTGGGGAAAAGATACTCAGACAGCGGTCTGCCCACTGCCACTAATGAAGATTAAAAACAACAATTAAATTAGGCCCAGTAATCTGACCCATTAGTATACATCTTTCCCAGATCAGGGGGTGGCTATGTTGAGCCTTGAGCTGGCCTCATGGATCACCACGACAGTAACAAGCTGGGGGTGGTAATTGCTTTCGCTTCAAAGGATTTTCTCAGCAGTGCTGTCCCCTGTGACCCACAGATCAGCTCCTTGAAGGGTGCTTACTGAGATAGCTTCCTGAGGAGGCTCTCCAGGGTGGATTCTTATCCTGGTAGTCAAAGCCACTGAAGGAAGGCTCTGCCTGGCCACCACCTAATCACCACCCAGCCACCATACCACCTAGTACCTGCAGTCAGTTTGGTCAAAGACGCAGCCTCACCTGATGCTCGAATGTCTGAGCTGAGTTGCCTGGATTGGACAGGTCTGTGCACACCAGCCCAAGTTTATGAGCCTCCCCAAGTTTAGGATTTCTCATTTTTTGATTGGAATAATCTCATTTGTCTTCTGTGGTTGACAAAGCTGTGTGAAAGCAGCTCACATAATGCCAGGCACAAGTAGATGCTTAACAAATGTGTATTTCTTCTTTATGGTTCATTGCAAATCCAGAAATCTCTTCCCAGGGAAGTGGCTCCTCTGAGGCAGTCAGATGTCTCCTGGATCACCATCCTGTCTTGGGTGCCCACGGATGAGGATGAGAGACACAGCAGGAGACTCTAGCTGGAGAGGCACAAGAGGGAGTATTGGGGATGTAGAATGTAGGGCAGATTTGTAGTTGGGGAGAAAGATCTGCCAACTCTTAGACCGTGAACATGCTTACCTGTCTCTTCTTATGGAATCAGGGCATAATCTTCTACTAGTCACTGGCCCCTCTGAGTGATTTCAACTCAGTGTGATCCTCCTTCACCCGAAAGACTTGCTTCCCTCGCGTTGTGGCAGTGACAAGCTTTGTATCTTATTTGTGGGCCATAAGGTTTTGTGGAAAAGCAGATATGGAGCAAGGTTCCTTCCCAGAGCCTCAGAAATCATACAAAGAAGCAGCTTCCTTTTGCTGGTGTGGACTATGTTAGGCAGTGTTAGCAAGCAGAGATGGGGCATGGGCACATAGCCACACGGCCCCTCCCACTTCCTAACCCGATAATGATCCAGTCCTCCCAGTAGCTGACAAGGACTGGGGGATGTGAACATCTCTGAAAACGGCCTGGATGTCATCAGAGTCTAAGGCCCTGACCCCAGTGGGCCGCTTGCCTGGTATAGTAGAAATAGATTGGTCATAAGGAGACCTGTGTTGACAAGCTGTGTGACTTTGGGCAAATCACTACCTCTCTGGCTTGCTAAGTTATAACTCTCTCATCTGAATAATAAGGAAAATAATGCCTACTGCATAAGGCTATTGAGAGGATTAAATGGGCTAGTGCATTTCAGGATTCTGGGGTTCATGCCCGGCTTTCCCACTTCTCAGGCAAGGAACTCTCTCCTAGGCCTCTAGACAGGGCTTCGAACCGGTTCGTCCTGGTTCAAACTCATTCATTCTGGTTCAACCCCATTCATTCTGGTTCAACCCCCTGCTGAGAATTTGCATTTCTACCAAAGAATCTTTTTAAGAATCATCTGGTGATTTTGTTAAAAGATAGGTTCTGATTCAGTATGCCTGCGGTGGAAATCAAACAAATTCTCAGCAGAGGTTCCACCAGAACAGCTTGGAAGCTCTGCCTCTACAGTCCTCGGGGAGTGAATCCCCTGATTACAGGTCCCTCATCACAGGGGCTTACCTCCTTCCTCTACCCACAAGTCTCCTAGAGCTAATCCACCTTGGCCTAACTTCAGCCTGAAAGCCTTCCTTCCCAGCAACAATCACAGCAGCGCTGGAGGCCTCCTCAGCAAGGAAACTGGGCAGGGCTTCTGCAAGGAGCTGAGCTGGGCGGAGCCACCTTGAAATCCAGGCAGGAAAGCACTTGGACCTGCAGCTCAGCTGGGACCGCCCCACAGCTCACCAGAAATCCATGGCTGGGGACAGGCTTAGGAGCTGCCTGCAAATTTGATGATACAAGGAGCAGTTTAAAAGTTTTATTTTACAAAATAGAATAAATTAAAAATACATTAGGAATGAGGTCCTTACTTAACTACAGGATGTGCTAATGGGCTTAGAGCCTGTGCTCCCTCCTCCTTTAGCTCTTAATGACTGAGCTTTAATGTATTTTATTTCTTGAAAAACAGTCCCACGAGCGCTCAGTACAGTCGGAAAAACATTTCTAAAATCATTAGACCGCTGCACGGTAAATATTCATCACAACTGCAGCTCCCACCTGCTTGCAATGAGGCATTGATTTTTTTTTTTTTTTTTGCCTTGTTTTGCTCTTTCTTGCTTTCCATTTCTCTTCTCTTGTCCTTTCTCCCTACCTCCTCCTGCAGATCCTCTCTGAAAGCTGAAGCAGGCTTGGGGGGCCCTCTTTGAGATTTGTTTTCAAAGAAAGCAGAAGATACTCTGTCAATATTCAGCCCAATAGGAACCACCCCACCTGCTTCAGGGCTTCCTGGCCTGCTTCCAGGTGGGCAAGGGGCCCCGCTGCTCTGAGAGTTTGTTCCTGTTCCTCAGCTGGCACTGGGAATTTTACCCTCAGGACCATATTATTACATAGCAGGAAAATTTTTGTTTGGCCATCCAGAGATCTGAAACCCAGTTCTAGCTCTACTAATATCACTGTGTGACCTTGGGCAAGTTACCTCACTGCTCTAAACCTCAGAATCATCATCTATAAAGTGACAGCATTGGACAAAATATCCCTGAGCTGATATTCTACAATCTCTTTAGCTGAAGATCGGAGTTTCAATCCCTGTTTGGCCTTTTATTCACTGTGTAGCCTTGGGCAAGTTGCTTAATTTTTTGGTCTCATTTTATATATACATATATATATATAATTGTGCTTTAAGTGAATGTTTACAGTTCATGTTAGTTTCTCATACAAAACCCTAGTTGTTCTCCCTATGACAGCACACTCCCCGTTTCCACCCTGGATTTCCCGTGTCCATTCAACCAGCTCTTGTCCTTTTTTGTTTTCTCATCTCACCTTTGGACAGGAGCTGCCCTTTTATTCTCATGTATCTACTTGAGCTAAGAAGCACTCTCTTCACAAGTATCATTTTATGTCTTATAGTCCAGTCTGTGCCTGAAGAGTCGGCTTCAGGAATGGTTTCAGTTCTGGGTTAATGGAGAGTCTGGGGGCTGTGTCTTCCAGGGCCCCTCCAGTCTCAGTCAGGCCTTTTTAAGACTGGTCTTTTTACTAGAATTTGAGTTCTGCACCCCATTTCTCTCTTGCTATATCAGGAACTCTCTGTTGTGTTCCCTGTCAGGGAAGTCATTGGTGGTAGATGGGTACCATCTAGTTCTTCTGGTCTCAGGCTGATGGAGTCTCTGGTTTATGTGGCCCTTTGTGTCTCTTGAGCTAATATTTTCCTTGTGTCTTTGGTGTCCTTCATTCTCCTTTGTTCCATGTGGGTTGGGACTAATTGATGCATCCTAGATGGCTGCTTCCTAGTTTTTAAGACCCCAGACACCACTCAATAAACTGGGATGCAGAACATTTTCTTAATAAACTTTGTTATGTCAATTGACCTTTAGACAACAGACACCTGGATAGTGTGACAGCAAGAGAGCCCGCAGGACCATGAAGTGTGGAGGGAGCTGGCAACAGAGCCCTTAGAAGGCCCAATGGCAGACCGAGGGAATCAGAGGCCAGTGAGGCCCAGTGGCAGAGCAGAAGCCTTGGGAGCCATGCAACCCCACCCCCACCCCTCAGCAGGTTAGTGGTAGCTGGAGGCAGCGGTGACATGAATACAGCATCTGACCTGAACCACAGTGTGCCTGTCCAGCAACATAAGAATGGACATGGGTAATCTGGGAAAGGGTAAGTATTTTCCCTTTGTGAATCTGTTGTTATTGTTTACTGTTTGTTTTCTATAAATAACAATAATGGCTTTCACCTTGCCGATATTGTATAAGTATCTCATGTGTCTGGCTCCATCACAGATAAACTTAGCACTCACAGAATGGTTGATGCCAGTGGGTGTATGTGTCTCATTCCTAGCAGTCTAAGGTCTGCCTGGAAGTTTGAAGCCAAGCCTGTCTGCATGTACAATGCAGAGAGACAGACATACATACAGATGCCTTGAAAGAAAGATCTGGAGGCCTGCTTCTAAAAAGTCAGCTGTTGAAAATCCTATGGAGCACAGTTCTACTCTGACATGCATGGGGTCACCAGGAGCCGTAATCAAGTCGACAGTAACTGGTAATATATTTACATATGCATATATGCATACATGACCAGTGACCAATTGTCATTTAGTCATTCTGACTCACGGAGACCCCGTGTGTGTCAGAGTAGAACTGAGCTCCATAGGGTTTTCAATGGCTGAATTTTTCAGAAATAGATCAAAAGGCCTTTCTTCTGAGACGTCTCTGGGTGGACTTGAACCTCTAACCTTTTGGTTAGCAGCCGAGCATGTTTACCATTTGCACCAACCAGGGATACATATATATCTGAAAAGAATGTTTTCAAAATTAAAATATATAACACATGTAAAATACCCAGCATAATGCCCAGCACATATTAGGACTCAACAAAATTAATTTTCTCTTGCTTGCAGCTGTAGTTGTTCTTGTCCTCTTGCTGAGCACGCAGAAGCTGTGTCTGATATGCTTGAAAGAGCTAGAGAGCATAAATGTCTTGGAGCAGCAGGAGGGCTACAGAATGGGAGGAAAGGAATGAAGACAAGCTGCTCACTTGGCATTTTTGCCTAGCCTGGGCCCATGTCCCCAGATCTAGAGGAGATGGCAGTGATTGGGTCTCTTCAGATGAATGCATTAACAGGGAGAAAGGGTTCTTCTCACAGATGAGATCCTGCTCCAGAACCAAAGGTGATCATCAAGCTCCACTCTCTTCACTGTACACTGTTGTTTCTTCCTTGGTGATCAGGGCTGCTTCCATGAGTTTTAAAGTTGGCGTTTTATTTGTATACCTGGCTTAATGGTTAAGTGCTTGGCTGCTAACCAAAACATTGGTGGTTCATACTCACCAGTGGCCCCGTGGGAGAAAGACCTGGTGATCTGCTCCCATAAAGATTGCAGCCGAGAAAACCCTATGGGTTGGTTCTACTCTGTCTTATGGGGTTGCTATGAGTCAGAATCAACCCGATGGCACCCAACAACAACACTGTTTACAAAGATTTTTAGTATCATCGCCTCATTTGATCTTCAAAATCTTGTGAGATTGGTAAGACCTTTTATATGCCCAATTTACAGATGAGTAAGCTGAAGTCCAAAGGGGTTTACCCCATGATGACAGGGATTGTAAAGTGACGGAACCAGGGCATACATCCAGACCCACTAGTTCCATGTCCAAAGATATTAAGCAAAGTATTTCTTTACTCACAGCTCTTTAGGAACACAATTATGACACTGAGGCATAGCAACACAAACATCATGCCAAATGAGAGTGCATTCTTAAATAGTTTGTGTGTGATAACCACCCACCCCTGCAGAGGGGATTAAAGTTGTTGGTAGTCTCTTGTTCTCTGCTGCCTACCATCAATAAAAGAGACTATCAATATAAGTCCTCAGGATTCAGTTAAGCTCTCAGTTAAGTGAAAAATCCTAGGGTGAGAGGCTAAGACCCTATTCTGACCTCTATATTATTTTTTCCCTGTGGACATAGGTCTAAAACGGTTCTAAAAAAAAAAAAATTTATGGAGCGCTCATGACATGCCAGGCATTGTACTAAGACTTTAGCATACCTTATCTTAACCCTCAAAACAACCCTAAGAGGTAGGCAACAATATCCACATTTTGTAAAGGCAAGAGCAGAAGTGTTTCTGTAGGTCAAGTAATATGAACAAGGTTACGAAGATAATGTGGCATTTATGTCTGGCTTCTCCCTTGCCTTCCTCTACTATAAAGATTAGAAAGCTAAAATATTGTCTTCATACATTCTCTTGCAACAAGAGAGTCTGGTCAATAAGAGGTAAGTTGAAGTTCCTGGGCAAAATCTTCTGAAAACATTTTTTTTTTTTATTTCTCATTCAAAAAATTATACACATATTGTTATGTGACATTGGTTGCAATTCCCTCAATGTGACAGCACTCTCCCCCTTTCTATTCCCAGTTCCGTGTGTCCATCTGTTCTGTTCCTGTCCCTTCCTGCCTTCTTATCCTGCTTTTGGACCGGAGCTACCCATTTGGTCTCCTATATCTGATTGAACTAAGAAGCACGTTCCTCATGTGTATTATTTTTCGTGTTATAGTCCTGTCTAATCTTTGTCTGAAGAGCGGGCTTTGGGAATGGTTGACAGATACTAGAGGACTCCCTGGAAACATTTTTTAAAGGGACAGTCTCATATGTCATGCTTCTTCCCCCTTCTTCCTGCCTAAAGTGTGGACATGAAGCTTGGAGGTACAGCATCCCTTTTGCAACCCCAGGGATGAAAACCACGTGCTAAGAAGGTACCGCAGGAAGACAAAAGGAACCTGGATGCTAGATGACAACCTTGAGGAAATGCATCAGCCCTGCACCTCCTATCTCTGGGTTTATGTAAAGAAAAAATAACCGATGTTAGGCCATGCTACTTTGATTTCTCTTGTGTGGAGCGGCACCCAATCCTAAGTGATAAATATGTTGTTGCTGTTAGTTGCCATTGAGTCATATCTGATTCATGGTGAACTTATATACAACAGAAGAAAATGTTGCCCTGTCCTGTGCCATCTTCATGATACATATACCAAAATCAAAAACCAAACCCAGTGCCGTCCAGTCGATTCCGACTCATAGCGACCCTATGGGACAGAGTAGAACTGCCCCATAGAGTTTCCAAGGAGCACCTGGCAGATTTGAACTGCTGACCCTTTGGTTAGCAGTCGTAGCTCTTAACCACTATGCCTCCAGGGTTTAAGGTGGAAACCCTATGGGTCACTATGAGTTGGAATACACTCAATGGCAATGGGTTTTTATGATACATACAGGGGGTATGAAATTTAAACCTGAGACTATTAGGTTATAGACCCATGTTTTTAACTACTATGATATCTGCCTATTATCCAAATTCTACTGTTTTCCCAGTAAAAGAAGACAAAGCATTGGTGTTAGGTAGAGGGGAGGAAAAGATTACCGAAGCAGCTAGAACATATCCCATCCCCGCCACTACTTCTCCCGACTACCACCTATGACTAACATAATATTAAGCAGAGTTTCCAAGAATTCAAATAGCTTAAGGAACATTTCCTACTCTCCCTGCCCAGGAAGGTCGTTCTATAGATGGCACTAATGCTATTTTTCAGCTTAATAACACCTTGCCTTGGGGAGAAGGAAATTCAAGGACTCAATTACCTTTTTTTTACTTAAACAGTGAATAAAAGAAAAACATCTTTCCCGCTGACCCTTCAGAGGATTGGGTGATGACCAAATGCAGCGTTTAAAAAAAAAAAAAAAAACCTCATTGTTGTCGAGTCAGTTCCGACTCTTAGCGACCCTATGGGACAGAGTAGAACTGCCCCATAGGGTTTCCAGGGTGCGCCTAGTGACTTGAACTGCTGACCTTTTGGTTAGCAGCCATGGTTCTTAACCACTACACCTGCCACCAGGCTTTCCAAATGCAGGGTTAGTAATCCCTTTTTTGTGTACACACAGTGAAGGTCAATGTTTTCAGCACCTTGGAGAGGGCTCACACTTTTATTGCTCTTCAAGGGCCTTGAAACAATTTAGCAAGATCCTGGACTTTTTTTCTGATGACTTTTGATATAACCTGCCCTTTACATGGAAACCCTGGTGGCATAGTGGTTAAGAGCTACACCTGTTAACCAAGAGGTCAGCAGTTCGAATCCACCAGGCACTCCTTGGGAACTCTATTTCTAAAAAAGAAGGGAGCACCAGGGTCCTGATTAACAATGCATTGGTATCTTAGGACTTTGTTCAGCTGGGTGGGGAGATTGTCCAGCTCTGCTTCTCCCCAGCCACTGTTGTCACATGGCAAGTTTCAGGACCGGTGCAATGCAGCATATCAAGGCAGACAGAGATGAGTGATAGCACTGAGAACAGTGCCTGGTGTATGATAGTAGCTCAATATTACAGTTGAATAAATGAATAAACTCTATGTACCAGTCTAATAATAGCACCTATATCCTAATAAGACTAAATAAGATAACACTTCTAAAGTCAGCAAAATGTCAAAATATAAAATTTTCTCAATAACTGTTAGCTATAATCCTAAAAAGTTATCTAAAATGTGTACAAAGATGTTCATGACAGCATTGTTTACAACACAAAAAATAGAAGTAACCTTAATATTTAACAATAAGTACATGGTAATTCATATGATGGGATAAAGTATAGCCATGAAAAGTTGTTTACCCAGTGTCATTGTAATAGGATGGTACTGATTGAGATCATTAGCCTCTGGAATCATGCTGTTTATGGCAGAGACAGAAAACTGTTGAAAACAAAATAATTTAAGTATTATAGGGGCTGAGTTGGAATCTACTCGACGGCACTGGGTTTGGGTGGGTTAGGGGCCGAGTATAAAGGAAACCTGATTCTTCATATTGAGACTCTCCATACCAACAGAACTGACAAAAGTTGAACTGATTTGGTGGCTTTTTATCACGAACAGATATATAGTAAAGTCACTTTTTTAGGGAGTGCAGAGTTTGCAAAGAGAGTTTATCCCCTCCTCATCTCTCCATGGAAGAAGAGAAAATGCAACTTTCATTTCTTTCAAATCAAAAGAGGGGCTCCAAGAGAATGGTTTATGCATTTGAGGGGGTATCTCCAAGAAGGATATCCTGAAATCTCATTCTTAGGTTCTTCCAGAGCTAGGGAGAGAACAATGAGGGGAGAGATGTTGTGGTATGACCAAGTGATCAGGGAGCGAAGACCGCCCCCTTGAGTGCTCTCCAGACCTTTCCTATGCCCACAGGTCACATAGTAGGAGAGTCTATGAGCATGGTAAGGATGCTGCAGTTGGAGGCAAAGATGAGTATCATGGGGATAAGCCCCTTATCGGTAAGACATATTGGGTCTCCTGCCATCCATATAGACCCCTGACAAAGGGCTAGAGCAGGGGTGATGACCAAAAGGAAGGATCAGCAACTCTTCAAGGGAAGTCAATCAAGGAGGCAATTTTTTTCCTTTTTCGTCCCTGCATATTCATATAAGGAGGGATAAAGTCAAGTTAGAAAGAGGGGTTGTATGAGAACTAGCAGACTGCTCCCAGTACAAGCTGGAAGTCTAGACAGCTTTTGGGAGAAAATATGAGGAAAGCTTTGAATCAATTAACTATAGAACTAAAATATTTTAATGTACAAGATTAGATTTAATAACCAAAATGAGACCAATTTTAAAAACTGAATGTGACTAAAATTGTGGAATCAGATTGAGCTGTGTCTGATTCCCAAGGAATCAAGGGTGTCTGTTCCCCAGTAGGAGAAGGAGATTTAACAGAGTGCAGTGGAAAAGTAAAAGTATTCCATGTTTATATCCTGAGGAGTTTGAGACTTGATAATCAAACTGGTTACAATCGTGATATAATGTGTAAAGTGTAAAAACCAGGAAATAAAATTGTATGTGTGGCCTGCTTTCATTTTGTAAAATATACAAAGGGCTTAAAGGAAATACACCAGAATGTTATGGGTAGATGGAGTGATAAGTAATTTTAATTGTCTTCTTTATGCCTTCCTTTATTTTCAAAATTTCCTCAGTGGGTGTATATCCTTTATATGTTGTTGTTGCTGTTGTTAGGTGAAGTCAAGTTGGTTCCAACTCATAGTGACCCTATGTACTACAGAATGAAACACTGCCCAGTCCTGCACCATGCTCACAATTGTTGTTATGCTTGAGACCATTGTTGCAGACACTGTGTCAATTCATCTTGTTGAGGGTCTTCCTCTTCTTCATTGACCATCTATGGTACCAAGCATGATGTGCTTCCTTCTCCAGGGACTGATCCCTCCTGATACCATGTCCAAAGTATGTAAGATGCAGCCTCGCTATCCTTGCTTCTAAGAAGCATTCTGGTTGTACTTCTTCCAAGACAGATTTGTTCATTCCTTTGGCAGTCCACGTATATTCAATATTCTTTGCCAACACCACAATTCAAAGGCATCAATTCTTCTTCAGCGTTCCTTATTCATTGTCCAGTTTTCATATGCATATGATGCGATTGAAAATACCATGGCTTGAGTCAGGCATGCCTTAGTCTTCAAGATGACATCTTTGTTTTTTAACACTTTAAAGGGGTCTTTCATAGCAGATTTGCCCAACCTGTTGCGTCTTTTGATTTCTTGATTGCTGCTTCCATGGGTGTTGATTGTGGATCCAAGTAAAATGAAATCCTTGACAACTTCAATCTTTTCTCCATTTATCATGATGTGGCTTTTTGGTCCAATTGTGAGGATTTTTGTTTTCTTTATGTTGAGGTGCAATCCTTACTGGAGGCTGTGGTGTCTGATCTTCATCAGCAAGTGCTTCAAGTCCCCTTCACTTTCAGCAAGCAAGGTTGTGTCATCTGCATAACACAGGTTGTTAATGAGTCTTCCTCCAATCCTGATGTCCCATTCTTCTTCGTACAGTCCAGCTTCTCAGATTATTTGCTCAGCGTACAATCCTTTATATAATCAGACAAAAAATACTCAAAATCTTTACTTTGCTGTGTGAGTTTCTTCTCCCGAGATCACACCTTTTCAGGCTGGATCTCCATTATTCTTTCCTGCACTAGAGCTAGAGTCTCCTTCAAGGTCATAAAGAAAAGTTATATTTGGAGGGTAAAGTAAAGCTTCAGTCTAACCAAGACTCTATTTCAGATGCTGATTTTAGTGTTTGGTGAAATCTTTATCCTAGGGATGCTGAGTCATAATATCTCAGGTGCTGGACTCAAAGCTCCATGGTCTTTCCACTGGACTCTGAAGTTTTTAAAGAAACCATGTTCTCAGGGGCAACTGATTAACGTGTCAACTGCAGTTGGTTTTTCTAGGGCCAGAGTAGCAGAACAGCAAGTGCTTGTAGTACATCATGAGCAGCCTGCTGGGATTTTATCCATATAAATAATCCAAATGGTGTCAGGTCTGATTTTCTATCCTTTGATAAAGAAGTATATGTTGAACAAGATTAGAGAAACAAGACTTTTCCAAGACACAGTTGTTTGCCTGAAGATGAAGCTTCGATGACATGGTCTACACAAAGTCCCTGCTCCTACACCTGAATTTAAGGCATCCAGAGGTGTTCAGGTGCAGATAAAATGCCAGGGCTATTCAAGTGCCACTGTCTTCGACAAGGGAACAGGAGAAAAGGATGGTCATCAGGATTTGAGAGAAAGCAATAAAATAAGACTATGCCTCTGCTAACAAAGAATTTTATTTTTCTCTAAGTATTTATGCTATATTGCATCTGCTTTTCATCAATAAAGAGCCATGAAGAAGGAAAACCAGCAGGATCCCAGGCAGAGATAAATCTTCAGAGGCTCTGGCCATTGCTGGGCTCTCACCCCAGAAAAGTGCTTGGGCCACTGTCCTGCTCTGGTTCTGGAAGATTTGGGAGGTTAGACCATGGGCTGTATAAAGGGAAGACCAGTGGTCATGGAGGTTGAATCTTCATGGTTTACACCTGTGGTGTGGGTGACCCAGTGATCTTCTTTTGCCCCGTCACAGGTAGGAGCCATAGTTTGAGGAAGAGCCAACATAAACATAGTTACAGGAAGTGTCCATATGGTAAAAATTTGTCTGTTCCCAAATTCTCTCGTCCTGCTTCCCCAGCCCTTTTTAACAAGGCTCAAAGCCTTCAATACAATTAAAGTGGACTATTTCATGTGGCCATACCCCTTGAAGAGTAAACACAGCTCCTTATCGTGTGAATGACTAATTTAACTTCACATCTTAGGTTGAAAGTGAGTTTTCATGGCAGGTGAAGTGTAGAGATCAGGAGGTAGCATACCTGATGGAGAGAAGAGGATATAGCTGCCAAAAAAAAAAAAGGAAGAGGATAAAAGAGAGAGGCTCAGGGTGGAAAAATCAAACTAACCTCACTTTTTGGCTTAAAACTGGTTAATTTCCCGGAAGAATACAGAACTTCACTAACTCTTTGAGAGGGAAAATAACATAGATTGAAAAGTTCTCTGGTTGTACTTAATTCATATCTCAGTATGCAAACCCAGCCTTAATCTCTAGATAGGGCCTCCACTGGGAACGGGAGATCCATTAAGGTTATGGGATGGCTACAACTGGTGGGGTGGGGTATGTTCAATTACCCATCCATGAAATGTCAGAGGGTGCTCAGATGGCCTTTTGAGTAGCATATTTAACTAAGGTTATTTTTTAAGTGAGCTTACAAGACATTAGGGAAGATTCAGGAGATAGAAGATTAAGGGCATCCACCTACACAATAATTACAGCACCAGCTTTCATTTGGAAATCATTTGTATTTTCCTTTTGAAGTACTTTTCCATTATTGGCAATGCCCTCTTGACACCAACTCCAAGAATTGTCCACATTCTTTGACTGCAGTATTTGGCTCTGTCATATATGTGGGCTACTAGCCAGAGCTTGGAATGCTTTTGTTGTTCAGTTATTTCCATCACAATGATGCTGGGTGAATCGTCAAAAAGTTGTAATGTGATTTCACCCAATTAGCTCATGCTAGCCTCAAAACGATCGATTTCATTTCCTTCTCTGCTTCTTCTTTCACTCCCATAACTATTATCGTCTCAAAGACCACCTCCTTTGGAGGAAGAGCTGCCCCTCCTCCTGTCCAAGGCCACATCTCCTTGAAACTCTGGGTTTTATTCCAACCCACTGCTATTGCCTCCCCAGGAATTAGAAAACATCACTCCTTCAATTATCTCCTCTCTGTCTTTCCCATATCTTCATCTTCCAAGACTGTCTCCTTCCTACAGTCACACAAACATGCTCAAGTCTCTCATACTTAAAATAAACAACAAAAAAAAAAAACTCCCTGGATTCAATAGTGCCCCACCCTCACTTCTCTTTACAGTACTTTTTTTTTTTTTTAAGAGTAGACTCCAGTTGCTACCTCTAT
Source organism: Elephas maximus indicus (assembly GCF_024166365.1). Lineage (NCBI taxonomy): Eukaryota > Metazoa > Chordata > Mammalia > Proboscidea > Elephantidae > Elephas > Elephas maximus. Next base: position 168,724,711 of record NC_064821.1, on the reverse strand, counting down.
CTTCTCATCTCTCACTCACTTCTCAGCTGGCTTCTATCCCAGCACCCTCCACTGAGGCTGTTCCCTTCAGTAGATTCTTCTATTTGCTAAATCCAGGGGACCCTTTGCAGTCCTTAAATTGTCTGACTTTGCTACATTCAAGTCTGATGACCACACCTCTTCTTGAAATGTGTCTTGACTTACATAACCTTATCCTGTCCTTGTAGGTGGTCCTTTGATGTTCTGGATATTCCTTTTTTTTTTTTTTTTTAATCTCTCTGATGGGCTTCCCTTTGGCTGCCTACGTTTTAAATGTTGATGTTCCCCAGGGTGCTGTCCAGAGCTCTGTCTTCCTCTCTCTCCACATATTCTCCTTTGGAGAACTCATCCTTTACTCTGGCTTCAGCTACCAACTACATGATAATTCCCCTATATCTGTTTCCTCCCCAAACCATCCCCTGAGTTCCAACCCCGTATATCCCTACTGAATACTTTAATTTAGATATATATAAATTTAATTAATTTAGATAGGAACTTCAAATTTAACATTCCCAAAACTGAAGTTATATCTTCTCCTCAAACTTGTGAATGCAATGTTATGTTCTCTTAAAAAATATCTCACTATCTTTCTTGAAAAGTGGGATAAAGGCCAAGCTCCTTAGTGTGGCCTATAAGGTACTTCATGGAATCATGTTTAGACCCTGTCTACCTCTCCTGGAGACCACTTATCCTTCCATCCATTCCTGCAACACCTCCCCCCAACTTTTTCCTCCAGCAAGTCAAGATTTCTCATGGTCCTATAAATGCATCATATTGTTACCATATGCTTTGAACCTGTATATTCTCTTTCTGGAACTTTCTCTATCTCATTTCTCTTTTCAGTCATCAAAATCCTACTAAGAAAGCCATCCTCTGAGGACTTTCCCTCTTATATCAGACAGATGAGTGCTTGTTCTATTTCTAAGCCTTGTATATTTTATGGATCTCATGGGGTTCTACTTTTTTTTAATTACATATTTGCCTTTCCTACTGAGGTGGTGGGCTCTTTATGGGCTAGACATATGTCTTATTCATCTTTATGTCTCCTGATACTTTATCTGATGCTCAGCAAATGCTTTTGGACTGAACTAATCTTTTCCCTTGTGGGTTGGGGATCAAAAGAACTAATAGCTGTGAGTGTTCTTTATAAACTCCAAAGTGTTTACAGTTGTTGAAAAAGAGTCAGTAAGGTTCCCCCCACTCCCATCCTTCCGCTTCACTTCCTGGTTCTTTTCAATTCCTGAACAATTCACTGACATTCCTCAAAGAAGACAAAAACGTGGAAGGACTCTTTTAGGAAGGTGGAGGAATGAGTAATGCTTGGCAAAGATGCTCATTTTTTAGTGTAAAGATTTACTCCCACAATAAGCATGGTTGGAAGATCAATACTACATTTGCTTTACTAACAATGGGACAACAGCTCAAAGAGGAAGGCTCACTCATTCCAATCAGCGGCAAGGTGAACAATGGAGAAGCAAACAGATGTTCCCAATTCTGAGCCTTTCTGGTGAATGGGAAGGGGCTCTGTATTTAGTTAAAGAAGAAATAGAGAACAGCATGGGTAGACCAGGTATCAGTATTTCCATCCAAGAGCTTCTTCTGACAGCATTCTGACAGAGAGGCCAGGCTGACCATAGGAAGAAAGGAAGAAAAGATAAAACATTAAACTGAGGTGGAAACCCAAGACAGTGATCTTTTTCCCTGGAGGAGAGGCAGAACAGGAAATATCTGTCCTTGAATAAATCTGTCCTTGTCTTTGGTGGGAAGTAGCAGCAGACACCCAAATTCTTAGTGACCCAGAGGAAGACTACCTTCTAAAAAAAAAAAAAATTTTTTTTTTTTTTTTTTTTTTAGGGACCACCAAACTTATCGTACCCCAACTTCTGCCAAAATTCCAAATCGTGTGCTAACAACTCCATTGGTAGATCCCAATAGAGCCCAACTGATCTCATTATCAGTCCTACCCATCCCACCTTCATCTACCAAAACCTCCATCTCCTATTTTCCTGTACCTGTTATTAACCTGGACTCATCTTTACCCCTTCCCTCTTTTTCCCTCCCTATATCCAGTCAGAGGCAAATCTCATTTAATCTACATAGAAATGCCTCTCTCATCCTTCCTTTTCTTTCCATTTTCACTATCACTGCTTTGACTTAGGCTGTTATACCCTTACCTAGAGGGGGCAGAATTCAGAAGAGAGGGGTCAGTCCAGGGGGAAAGGAAGTGGAGCAGGACCGGGCTGCCCACCTCCAAAGCCAAGTGCTGAGCCTGAGCCTCATTAACAAGGGGAAGCCAACTTCAGAGCCGCTGAAGCCTTGTGCAGTCTCAGAAAAGCTCTGAGAAAGTCAGTAAACAGATATTTAAGGAGGCTTTTTTGAAATCCCTGTGAACACATTCTTAGCCAAGAATATAAGTTGAGAGAAAGAAGTTGCCGACCTGTGCGAGGGGTTGAGTATTCTGAAGAGAGTATCACATACCCCTCTGGGAAAGACAACTGACACTGCAAAGAAACTTAATGAGACTCAATATCCTGCTTCCTCTCGCTGCTCCTTTGCAGGGATTGGGACGCAAATCTCCGGAGTGGGGGAGGTTATTTGACGTGGGGTGAAAAGCAAGGTGGTTTGCAGCAAGTGTTTGTTAAGTTTTCTTTGGGCTTAAAAGGCCAGCAGGGGCCTTTCTTTGCAAAACAAGAAGGAAAGGAAAAACAAAGCCCATATGTGGAGACCCTGCAAAGCTTCCCTTTTCGTTAATTTTTCAGAAACTATCAAAAAGGAGCCCCAGTGCTGGCACGAGGCTGTCAGTTGTGCTAAGCATCCCTGGAAGGGCTGGACAAATAGTCAGCCGAACAGGGTTGTCCAAGCAGAGAAGCTGCAGACCAGGTTAGAAAGACAGAATCTTTACCCCTGCGTGACTGCAAAAGAGCTGTCCGCTTTTACTCACTGGGGGATGCAGAGGAGGAAGTGATTAAAAAAAAAAAAAATCTCAAGGTGATTGGAGGGGTGGTGGTGAAAAGTAACATTATTTAAGTGCCTCCCACTTGCCAGATACTGAGCTAGGCACAATGCATAAATTAGCTCTTAAAAATGCTAAGATTCTAACCTTTGCTCAGTCAATATATGATTAATTGTATTAAAAAAGAATGAAAAAGAAAAAGCCTATAGTCAAACAGACTCAGGTTCAAATCCCAGTTCTGCCCATCACTAGCCAGGACAACAGTTTCTTCTCTGAAACAAGAGTGTTGCTAGGTGGGATGAGATAACTCCGTGAAGGTTCCTAGCATAGTCTGGTACATAGTAGGTGCTCAGTAAATATTTGTTCACTTATTAATTTGTCTACAAGTTTGGGTTGCAGTCAACGGAATTTGGCATCTGCGGACCTGAATTCTAGTTGGACTTTGCCACTTAAAAACGGCATGACTTTGTACAAATCACTCAGCCTCTCTGGGCTTCAAATTTCTTCTTCTTGTGACTGAAGAAAAAAAGAAAAACAATCTACCGAATAGGATTATTGTGAAGGTGAAATGAAATAATATCTGAAAAATGCTTAGCACAGTACCCAGCCCTTTGAACACTCTCTGTAAACAGTAATTATTAGTATCAGCTGCTTGGTGAACGGGCTGTTGGAGTTGGGGGTAGGAAGGCATCCCAGGTATTTAAAGGGTTACCTGTATAGATTCCAAACATCTGAACCTGATCTTGCAAGCAAGTGTAATGATGTAGCTAGCTTGGCAGTTATAAAGTGAAAGTCCATCACCTAATTAAGCTTTCATTATGAATGGTGAGGGCCAGCAAGCAGGCAGTAGACTTGCAAGTCTGCTCCCTACGTATCAGCTGGGCATCTACAAAGGAGCCTGCCTGATCTTCCCAGCTCAGGAGGACAGTGTGTTTGGGGGCTTTGGGAAATCTTTTTCTACTTGGACATCCAACTCAGAAAACAGGTCACTCACCACTTACTGCAAAGAGGAATGTGTTGGCACCACAGAACACACACCATATCATCTTTCGGGGGGTGGGAGGGATGAGGGGGAGAGGGGTGGGGGTGGGGAAGACAATTCACAGTCTCACTTTACTCCAGACATGGTTATGTCACTGATGGAGCATTTAGGGGAAGGAGGAGGAGAGAGGAAGGAGAAGGCGGCTGACTTTCCTGCTCCATCCAGAGAGGATGTCCTGGAGGGCACTTCCCTCCTGATTCCTTGCCCTGTTTCCTTCCCTGCCCTTGGCAAGCTGAGAAGTTGGGATGCTCCAAGCTTCTGCAGACTCATCTTTCATCGTCAATGACAGTTTGAGTTTATTAAGAACTAGGTGCTCCCTCTCCCTTGCCAGGTGTGGGGGAAGGTTGAAGTTGATTAATGTTCATGAGGTCTGGAAGAAGAGGGAGAAGCCTATGGTTCGGCCATGACACAGAGAAGAAAATGAGGTCAGAACGGGCATCTGAAGGGTAGAGGGGTACAGAACCAACCCTGCTGAAAACACCCCCTTAGACTACCCTGTTTGAAGGTTACACGAACACAGTCAGCCCAGGGCTTTCTTGGTTTGTGGGACTCCCCCAGAGTTCATTATGTTTGCTACCAGCCCCTTTGATTGGACACTCTTAGGTTTTGGAAAGCATCATGTGAAACAATGGCTGGTTGCCAACTTACCTCCCAATGCTTATTTGACTTGGGTAAACCGAGCGCTGGAAGGAGCTGACTTGGGAAAGCTGAATGGAATTATGAATGGTGAGGACCAGTGAGGGGCTAATTGAGGCCTGATTATCTTCAGCATGGCTAAGAGGAGATCCAAGTTCATGCCTCCACCACTCTACTTACTAAGTGTATTGGATTCAGAAAGGCCGGTGACCCTGTCTGAGCCTTGGTTTCTGCATCTGTAAAATGGAGAGAATAATTCCACTCATTCAGTAATGTCAACAGATATGTATTGATCAATATAACTATGTGACAGGAATCACGTTAGGGATTCTGAACGAATTAAACATGGTCCCTGACATCAAGGCACTTATAATCCGGTATACCTACTTGTATCAAATAATTATGTACCATTTCAGCTCCTGTTGGTCTCGCCTGTGTTTTATCTCACTCTCTCACCTGCTACTGAAGCTTCCACTTTTATGTGAGCTCCAATTGACTTCACAAAGGCACAACCTGGCAATGCCTTGTCTCTTGGCCATGCCGCATAACTCTTGCTTTCCATCTACTCAACGCTTTCCTGTTGACATTGAGGCATGGCACATCTTGGGAACCTACCTGGTACCCATGCATATGCAACCCAGAAATATGGGGAAGTTAATGCTCCGTGGGGTAAAATTTTGATCGCTAGAAGACAGTAGATAAACTCTTCTCCATTTCTCTCCCTTGATGAATTGTGCTAAGATGCAGTTTACATACTTCTTGAACTATCCTGTAAAATCAAGTAATCAACCACAATTAGCAAGTTAGTTAATAACGCATCCTTATAGTAACTCTCCATTCTTCCTCGCTTTGCCCCCCTTGATCTCAGTCTTAGTCCTTGGAATTGCACTCCCTAACGAAGCAGTAGCATATAAGCCTCTTCTTCAGGCTTTGTTTCCTGGGGAATTCAGTCTAAGACATTAGGTATCAGCAGTGGCCCTAGAAAGTAGTCCTTCAGTATGGGAGGGGTGGATTACTCAGTGTGATGGCAATAAGGACTCCTTTGCTGATAGTGAGGAGGGTGGTGATAATCTGTAGCATGCAGTGATATAAAAATACTAAACTTCTACCTCTTGGTCACTGGAATAAAGTGGAAGATGAAGGATTGAAATATATGGTGGGTATGGTGCTTGAAAAATGTGGCAGCATTGATAATTATATGGAGTGAGCTAGCTTTTGTTAACTGTGTCGGAAGCCTTGACTAAAGAAAATGATAGGCTTAGGGAAGTTAACTGCCAAATCCAGGCATGGACCAGAGGCCCTTTTTGGCAGCTTTAAGGAAGCTCTTATCTCCTGAAGCTATAGGACAGAGCACTGAAAATCAAGCCCAGAACTTTATTATAAGGATGCTATAACTGCCAAGCAGGATAAATGTACAATGTCTACTCTCTTACATGAGAGTTGGGGCTAAGGTAGGAAAAGAGAAGAATTGTAAAACCTGAATGTGAGCATTTGGATGGACAAGCCTGAGAATTGTGAACTGGAAGATTCCCTTGAACTCTGAAAGCTGGCAAAAGCAGTTCCTCCCCTCTTGCCAGAGGAGAACAACCTCCTCTTGCCTGGAGACCATGTAATGACTTCACCTGAGTCAGGTGCCTTGCATGATGATAACTGTTCTCTCTAAAATCTTCTATCCTTCAGTACTTCCAGGACAATAACCAAGATCGGATCTCAGCTCAGATCTGATCAGTCTCTGGTCTGCAAGGAAATAGTTCACATGCTGAAAGAATTACACAATCTTGATAATATGTACTGGCAGGAACCAGGGCAAGAAGTGTGCAAATGAATCTTTGTGGAGGACAGAATGAAATAGAAGGCTATAAAGGAAATATTTTTTGACATGGGGGAACTCATCTATATTCTAGCAAGTACACCTAGAGTCCGTCCTTTCACTCTTTTGGGATGACTCCTTGGACATGAAACTTGGGCATGACGATGGCTGATAGCAAATTAGGTGATTTTGGAACTTCCTTGGCTTAGTATTGAGGTGGGGATCACAAAGCTCAGGATGGATGTTGGAATGGATGTTCTATATAAGACCTGAGAAGCCACCATCTAATTACATTCTTGAGGACAGCCCATAGGACATTCCCTTCAGTCGGGCATTAAGGAATACTTGGATGAGGGGGGCACTAGCATTTTTGAGAAGCTTCGTGGTTTCTTTCCTCTGTAAGCTGAAATTGCTGGTGGGAGATTCTGCTGGAACCTAGGATCACTAGTATCAATGAGTTTGATAGGATTTAGGAAAGGTAGAGTGGAAGTGGCTGCACTTAACCATCAGAATCATGGTGGACATAATTGTTGTAATGGCAGTAAGGTGAGAGTAGAAATCAGGGTGCTTTGACCACCAGGAGTCTATGGCAATGGCAGTGGCGTTCTGGTAAATACTTAACAACCAGCCCTTTGGAGGGAAAAACAACAACAACAAACCTTGATTTATGACACTTGCCAATTTCCATGGTGTAAATATTTTTGCATGGCCATTTTCAAGCTACTTGAAATGGTTAAGTGCTTGGGGCACAATGGTTAAGTGCTTGGCCTGCAACTGAAAGGTCGGTGGTTCTAACCCACCAGACACTCTTTAGGGGAAAAGACCTGGCAATCTGCTCCTGTAAAGATTACAGCCTAGGAAACCCTGCGGGGGCAGTTCTACTCTGTCCTATAGGATCACTATGAGATGGAATCGACTTGACAGCACACAACAACACAATAATATGACTCCACGGAATGCAGAGTTGGGAAGAAATATGCACAATTGTTTCTTGTGAGCACATATGAACTGGCTCTAGCATACCACTGGACAATGATTCATATATCATGGTGTTTCTAGAGTCATCTAGAGCATTTTCCAACTTGTATACATATATATAAAAATTGTGGTCCCTCACTGTCTTTATCTAAGACAATACACAGGCCCAGAGCCCATTGATTGGTGAGGAGACCGGCTCTCTTTGAGAAAGGACCCTGCAATGTCACTCCAAGTATATTTGGTAAATATTCCTCTGATTCTTCCAATAGGGTATGTGGCCAGTTGCCAGGGTTTATGTACACATGGGAAGGAAAAACGACCTGACTTTTCAAGGGCTGTTTGATATAGGTTCTGAGCTGAATACAGACCCAAAAGACTTGCATCTTTGAGACTATGACTTGCCATCATAGTCCTAAGATTAGAGAGGGAGTTTATGGAGAGCAGGTGATAAATAGAATCCTGGCCCTAGTCCACTTCACAGTGGGTCCACTGGGTCTATAGACTCATCCTGTGATCATATCCCCGATCTCCAAGTATAAAATTGGGATAAATGTACTTAGCAGCTAGAAGAGTTCTCATATGGGCTCCCTGACCTGTGAAGTAATGGTCATTATGCTAGTAATGTCCAAGCAGAAGCATCTGAAATTGCCAAACATCCCACTTTCTACACGGACCAAGATAGTAATCAGAAGAACAGTACAGGAGAGAAATTGCAGAGGTTAGTGCCCCCATCAGACTTAAAAGATACAGAGGTGATGCTCTCATCATATCCTCATTTAATCTACCTGTGGGGTACCTGCAAAAACCAGATGAATTAAGGTATTTGACTGTGGGCTATGATAAACTTAAATCAGTGGTAGTCCCAGGCATAGATGCTATGCTGGATATGATATCTTTAGTGAGACAGACTAACACAGTCTTTGGCACTTGATGTGCCGTTACTTAGCTGACAAATGCACAATTCTCAATCCACATTAATAAGAGGATCAAAAACATATGAGAGTGACAGCAGTACTCATTTACTGCCTTTCTGCAGAGTTATGTTAGCTTTTCTGTCCTCTATCACAATACAGTCCACAGAGATCTTGAACATCTTGGAATTCCACACAACATTATTACGGTCCACTATAATGATACCCTGCTAACCAGACTCAGTGAGAAGGAACTGGCAACTACTTTAACTACTTTAGATGCCCTACTAAGACCCCTGCTTATTAAAGAATGAGAGATAAACTGCAGGAAGTTTCAGGAGTCTGACATATTGGTGAAGTTTTAGGAGGCAAGTGGTCTCGGGTAAGTCAAGACATTCCCTCTAAGTTAAAGATCAAGTTGCTCCTCTTTGCACCTAGTGGTGGACTTCTTCAGATTTTAGGGTAGAATATACCATACTAGGGGATACTGTTCTGACCAAAATTTTGGATGACTCAGAAGGCTTTTATTTTCAAGTAGGGCCAAGAACAAGAGTAAGCTCTGCAGCAGTCCCAATGGCAAAATAACTTACCTGACATTGGGGATCTATGACTCAGCAGGTCTGATGTTGTTTTGAGATATCCATGGTAGAAAGGTTCCTGCGTAGTCTTTGGCAAGCCTCAATAAGAGAGTTAAAGTGCAGAACCTAAAGTTCTGGAAAAAGGCTATAACTTCTGCAGCAGAGAACTACTTTCCATTTGAAAAACAGCTCCTGGTATGCTAATGGACCTAATAGAAACTAAATGACAGACTGACCTTGGGCTATCAAGTGGTTATGTGACTTGAGCTACCAATCATGAGCTGGATATTATTGGATCCTCCAAGTCATCAGGCCGAGTGGACACAACAACAATCAATTGTTTAATAAAATTATATTTTTGGGATCAGAACCAAGTTCAAAAAGCATAAATAAATCACATGGACATGTGGTCTAGAGTTCCACCTCTGGAACCTACCTCTAGAACACTGATGTCTTTCCCTCTGCTCAAACTTATGGCTTCATGGGTATTTCCTTATGACCAACTGGGGGAAGAAGAAAGAAATCAGGCCAGGTTTACAGATAATACAGTATATTGGCCCTAAATTACTTGGGTAAGAGAAATTCTCCCGAAGGACAGACCTTGGAGCAATAAACTTGTTCATCCTTTTGGATGAAAGGAGAAATGGCCTGAATACATATGTTGTGTTGTTGTTAGGCGCCATCAAGTCAGTTCCGACTCATAGCAACTCTGTGTACAACAGAACAAAACACTGCCCAGTCCTGTGCCATCCTCACAATTGTTGTTATGCTTGAGCCCATTGTTGTAGCCACTGTGTCAATCCATCTCGTTGAAGGTCTTCCTCTTTTTTGCTGACCCTCTACTTTACCAAGCATGGTGTCCTTCTCCAGGGACTAATCCCTCCTGATAACATGTCCAAAGTACGTTAGATGTAGTCTTGCCATCCTTGCTTCCAAAGAGCATTCTTGTTGTACTTCTTCCAAGACAGATTTGTTCAATCTTCTGGCAGGCCATGGTAAATTCAATATTCTTTGCCCACACCACAATTCAAAGGTGTCAACTGTTCTTCAGTCTTCCTTATTCATTGTCCGGCTTTTGCATGCATGTGAGGCGATTGAAAACACCATGGCTTGGGCCAGGCTCACCTTAGTCTTCAAGGTGACATCTTTGCTTTTCAATGCTTTAAAGAGGTCTTTTGCAGCAGGTAGGTAGATACCCTCTCACTAACGCTGATCTAGATACTGCCAGTGTGCAGTTCCCTCATGTGGTATGATTCCTCAAAAAAATTAGACTATTAGCCAACCTCTTGGTAGTAGGTCAGTTACACTGGACACTTTCCATCCTGAAGAGGACAGGAATCCATTATTATTGGTTGATTGGCTCGGTGAATGCCAAGAGTTAAACAATGCCTAACCTATCAACATGGTAGCCCATATAACACTGCCTCAGACCAAGGGATTTATTTTCAAACAAAGATGGTATGATAATGGTTATATGACCATAGAATTCATTGGTCTTACCGTGTACTCCATCAAACTAAAGCTGTTGGCCTATTAGATTTAGAGAATAATCTTAATTAAAGGCTTATCTTCAGTTCTAGCTTGGGGATGATACTTGCAAATTTAGGGCACTGTCCTTTAGGATGTGGTATATGCATTGAACCAAAGCCCACTATATGGTGCTGTGACCCAGTAGTTGGAATATATGGATCCAGGAACAAAGAAACGGAAGTAGGATTGGACTTCTCGCCATCGCTCTTAGTCAGGTGCAAGTGATAATGGTAAATGGGCAGTTGTAACAACCAGAGCCCTGCAAGAGCTCAGTCTTCTTGGATATAAAATTCTGGTTCACACCACCTGGCAAGCAATCCAGACCAAGTGAAAAGTTGGCCAAATTTGAGGGAAATAGAGTAGATGGGGGAAGTGGGAGATATGCATATCAATTACGGTTTAGGGCAATAGTTAGCAGTGTGGACTATAGCTCATTTCACTAATCCTCTTGCTTACAGCTTTTTCAGAGGTTGAACCTGGCCACCACCTTGAAAAAGAGTCTCAGATTACTCAGACTTGTACCTAATCTCTCTCCCCATAATTTCTCAGGGAGGAATATGGAGGCCCTATATTGTAAAATGGGAGCCAGATATAATGAGAAGCACAAGATCTGAGTAGTGCAAGGTGTGGTGTCTTAGTTACCTAGTGCTGCTATAACAGAAATACTACAAGTGACTGAGTGGCTTTAACAGCAGAAATTTATTTTCTCACAATTTAGATGGTTAGAAGTCCGAATTCAGGATGCCAGCTCTCTGTTGGCTCTGGAGGAAGGTTCCTGTCTCTTCTGTTCCTCAGCAATCTTCATCTGGCTTGGCATCTATCTTCACCATCTCCGCTTTCTGGCTTGCTTGTTTAATCTCTTTTGTATCTCAAAAGAGATTGACTTAAGACACACCCTACACTAATATTGTCTCATTAACGTAACAAAGAAACTCATTCCCAAATGGGATTATAACCACAGGTATACGGATTTACAACACATATTTTTTGGTGGACACAGTTCAATTCATAATAGGTGGACTATATCAGAAATCTCTTGTGTACCACTTGCGATCCTCTTGGCTTCCCCTGTTTCTTGTACCGGACATCACTGTGTTAACCAGCTCTGTATAAGCTTTGACTGGCTTAAAATAGGTACGAGCTTACGGTACCTCAATTTATGACTTCACCTAGTGTGCATCTTACATCCTGTCACAGGGCTTTCCTGTTGCCTCCAACGCTTAGCAGGCTTCAGGGTCTTACTTGGCACCCAAACATTTGAAACCCCAAAGTATGGTGTTAACTCTCCATGGGACAAACCTTTAACTAATGGAAGAAGGCAGTCAGTGAATACATTCTTTCCCCTTTTCCCTCCCAAATGAACTATTTTTAGATATAATTTATGCAGCTTCTCAGAGAGCTATACCATGAAATCAAGCAATCAGTCACATGTAGTAGCAGCCAGGTTTATAATGAATGCATCCATACATTGGTATTCTCTGCTTTGCTCCCATTTTTTCTCACCCCTGCTCCCTGGGCTTCCATACCCTAAAAAACCAGTATTACATAAACCTTTATCTCAGACTTTGCTTTCTGGAGAACCCAGATAAAGACACTACTCCACACCAACAAACACAATTTCAGAGGACAGTTTCATGGAAATCCTTGTTCACTAGAACTTGGACTTGAATATCCTATTACTCTGTCAGCTCCCTGAAAGCAGAGTGTGTGTTCACTCTTTAATCTCGCTCTTGGGTGAGTGAAACGTTGAACACTGAGTCACACAGCTGAGTCTCCTGCAGGATGGCAGGTTTTCCTAACACAGGGGATGATTCAGGCAAACTCTTCTATACTCCCTCATCTGAGCCCCCCAACCCCCGATCAATAACCTAAGTGCGATCACAGTGTAGTATTGGAGGAAGTACTGGAAAGACTGTGATTTTGAGAAGATTTGCATTCAGGTCCTAAATCTATTTAAATACTGCATGAGACTGAGCCTCAATTGTCTTCATTTATAAAATGGGCATGTAACCATTCGGAAGAATCCCCCAAGTATTGTTGTGCAGTACACATAAGGAAGCATACTGGAAGATGGTTTTTATATTGCAAAAGCTCCATTCGCCTATTAATTGAAATTATCACTGCTCTTCATGCAAACCCTGGAGACAAGAAGAGAATGGGCCTCTTTTACCTGGAGAAGGATTTGTTTTGCAATTCACGAAAACACAACAGGGACCTTTTCTGACATTTGATTTATGGGCAAGAGATTTACCCTAAGCAGATGGGATCAAGAGAAGTGAGAGGAACGTAGCAAGCAAAGCTTTGGTCTAATATTTCATTTTAACCAAAAATAACTTATATTTGTAAAGCATGTTAGCATTTACAAAGTACATTTCACAAAGTACTTTTCATTTGATCCTTGCAACTCTGTGAGGCAAGTAAAATGATCCCCATTTTACAGATTAAAAAAACTGAGGTTAAGAGAGATCAGGTCTAAGGTCTCACAGCATGAGGATAGTGGGTCTGGAACTCACTTAGCACCTCTGAATCCTGATTGCATGCTTTTTCCATTAATACCTGATAAGCTAAACTTCATCCATCCTGTGGCTTTTTTTTTTTTTTTTTTGCATCCTGGGTCCAGTTTCAGACGTGTTATACTCCTGGTCCTTGGGAGATCCCAGTCTTGAGAGGAAGTAGAAATTCTCAAGGTTTTCCTAAGATCTGAGTGCCTAGCTTAGGTACTGCCCAACACTTCTGAGAAAAACAACATCAACAACAAAAGCACGTTTGGTTTCTGTCTCGTTGCCTACTGAAGCTGAAATGATGGTCCTGTCCTTTCAGGGGGAAAAAAAAAAAAACACATCTCAAAGAGACCAGCCAAAGTTTAAAGTCTTCAGACACTTAATAGACTGCTTGTAAGTCAGAGTGAGTCCCTGTGTAGTACAAATAGTTAATGTGCTCAGCTGCTAAACAGAATGTTGAAGGTTCCAGTCCACCTAGAGACACCTTGGAGAAAAGGCATGGTGATCTACTTCAGAAAAATCAGACATTGAAAACCCTATGGAGCACAGTTCTACTCTGACATATGTGGGGTCACCATCTGACTTGAAGGCAATTGGTTGTAGGTCAGAGTCAGGTAAGCATACCCATCCCTCACTCCTGGTCTGGGCACTGGGACACTTGGTCCAGCTGCAAAGGTCTGGATCTATAAACATGAGACATTCTGCTAGGACTTCTCTCTGGCTGTGTCCTTAAGGTTGCAGGAGAAGAAAGGAGTGGGTCCAATTTGGAAATCATCTTTCAGAGGAAGGAAAGAGAGGGAGCATATGGGAAATGAAGTCAAGGTACTTTAGTGAGGCTCTTTGCAGTGAGATGGGTAATCTACCAAATGCAGGGTAATGTTTGCAGCTGGCTGATGCGGTGGATGCCATGTGATAATTGAGACTGAATTACAGAGACTTTGATTATGAGAGTGGGTTTTCTAAAGGGCCACCCAGCTGACATAAGCCACTGACATCTTTTCCGGTAGGAGCCAGGGTAGTTCACATTGGCTTGGGTTTGCAAATGACTCTTCCCCTTCATTAGCAGTCCCAGGATGTAACAGAATTGGTGGTGAGGTTTTAATGGAGTTAAGAGCTTGGAATCCTTCTGTGGGGCCATTGATAGTGCCAGAAGACATTATCTTCCTTCGACAGACAAAAAGAAGGGCAACCAGGTCCTTTAGGGGTAATTTCATCCATTCCCCTGACTGGCTTTCTTGTAGATCTTCCTGAAAATCTGCAAGAACAGAGGAAGGGTTGAAAGTTCAGGGCTGCTTTCCTCTCTCCTCACTCCATTGAAAGTCAAAGCTATAAAGCTTGGGGAAAGACAGGTTATCTAGAATCTGACTTAAGAACCAGAATGCAGGACGAAGTGACAACAATATAGTATCTCAAATGCTACCACTTAGAGTGTCAGAACAACCTGGTCTGACCGCCGCCACCTCTCTCTTGCCTTGGTACTCAGCTGGGCATTGCTGAAAATCTCCTCTCCTTGCCTTGGCAGCAAGTAATTGAGTAAGTCACTGACTCTGGACACCAAAAGCACAAGCATAGAGTTTCTGTGGTCATTGTGCTCCTGGCCACTGAGTTTTTTTCTAACTCTGGCTTTGTTTTCCATGATTTAAATGTCCTTTTTTTTTAAATAAATGGTTGCGTTACTTTATAGAGAAGCTATTATTAGTCAGTTACTAAAAACATATATTTTACATACTTTTTCTCAATTCTCAACAATAACAGTTGCCATCGAGTCAATCCTGACTCATGGTGACCCTTTCTGTGTCAGAGTAGAACTCTGCTCCGAAAGGTTTTCAGAAGTAGATCGCCAGACCTTTCTACCAAGGTGCCTCTGGGTAGACTGGAACCTCCAACTATCCAGTTAGCAGCCAAGAGTTAACTGTTTGCATCACCCAGAGACTCCAGTCCTCAACAAACTACAGGGCAAATAGTGTTATTTCCATCTGACTGATGAAGAAACTGAGGCTCAAAGAGGTTAACACACTTGTCTAAGTTCATACAGATAGTAAGTGTAATGGAACCAGAACTTGATCCCTGATCTGTCAACTCCGTAGACTGCTCTTTATCTTGGGCAAATTAACTTCATTATGTCTGTGGTGCTTTCCAAACACCGACTATGGTACAGACTCAGCTTCTGGAGATCATTGTATATCAACTTTGGATTCATATAATACCAGTGCACATAGGGTTTCTAATAGATGCAATAATACTGTGAGTGTTCAACAGGGGCTTTGGAGTTAGACATCTCAGTTTTGAAAACTTATTTACTCACTCAGTAGCTACACAACCTTAGGCAAATAGTTTTACCTTCCTGGGCTACAGTTTTCTCATCTATATGATGAGGATAATAATAACTTCTACCTCGTAACTGTTGGGAGGAATAAATTATAAAATGTGTATAACACCTTGCAACATCTGGCACATAAATGGTGGTGGTTATGACAAGGATGATGATGATGGTGATGGGTCATGGGGTGGATCTAAGGAAAAATTGGTGGGTAAAAGGGAAAGAAGGGAGCCTAGAAATGGTGTTTTTGGCCCAGAAGGGAGGGGCTTTTAGAGGAGGGGAGGGGATTGCCAGCATTGGCTTCCGGATTTAAATGTGCTCATTGTCTAGTCAGAGACTTTAGGACAATGACGACAGACTTCCCCATCCAAGCAGGGATAAATAAATAATTCCAGAAACCTGACTTCAGCACAGCGAGCAGCAGAAAGAAGGACAGGGAAAGGCACAGGCTGGCCCTTAATGGCACGGTAATGGATGTTTTTATGCCACTCTCCCAGGCTGGGGCTCCTTCTCCTTCTACAGCCCTTTAACAATGTCACCAAACAGATGTATGATCAAAGTCAGGGGATGGTGGTGGGCAGCCAAGCTACAAGAGGAAGGAACTATTATAAGTACTTTTGTCAACCAGCCACCAAATCATAAAAGAAAGACTTGATATTTAGAAAAAAAAAAAAAAATGCTGCAATAATAAAAAAAAGAAAACCCTATGGAACACAATTCTACTCTGATACACATGGGGTCACCATGAGTTGGAGTCAACTCCTTGGCAACTGGTTTACCTTTCAAAAAAAAAGGGAGAAACCTGCTGCTGTGAATTGCCATCACGTCAATTCTGACTCTTGACAACCCCTAAGTGTGCAGGGTAGACTTGCTCCATAGGATTTGCAAGGCTGTGACTATCAGAAACAGATTGCCAGGCCTTACTTCTAAGGCACTTCTGGGCGTGTTTGAACTGCCATTCTTTCGGTTAGGAGTTCAGCGCTTAACCATTTGCACCACCCAGGGCCTCATAAAAGGAAGGCCACCCCTCCTTATTTATCCCCTTCATCTCTACCTGCCCCAAAAAGAATGATCTTGGTTATATGGGTAGCAGCCTCCTGGAGAAATGCTTATGTTATCTCTGGGGATTCCAGGCCCTCCTAATTGGAGAATATAGGGTCAGGATACAAAGACATTTGGCAGGTTGGAATGGTGGTCTGACTCTAACCAAATGAACCTTCATTGAGGTCCAAAATAAAACACCAACCAGGAAGGGTTCAATGAGACCTTCCAGTTTAAAATTGCTCCTGGCTAACATCCTCCAGTGAAGCTTTTGACAACTTTACCACTAAAATACCCACAGAAACATAGATAAGGCTGAAACTTCTCATTGAAAATGAAGACTGATGGGCAACTTAATGACAGAATCTGGTGGAATCTGTGCTGTCTATGAGGCACACGGAAATGGAATGGAAAAAAATAAACAAACCTTCCCAGGTTTAACCTCACTTTGCACAGAGGCTTTGCCTCATTGTAGCAGAGCCTCCTGGTGCTCACCAACATCTGCCCTTTCCTCTTCTTCCAGGGGCCACAGATAAACTACGTTTTACAGCGCCCTTACAGTTGGGTGCACCCATGTGCCTAAGTTCTGGTCAATGGAGCACGAGAAGAGGCGATATGGGTCACCACCAGGACTGGCCCATAAAAACCTACCAAATGCAATCCCTCAAGCACTTTTTCTCTACCCTGTAACTGAATAGAGAGTGTTACAAAGACATAGAAGAGGATGGAGACATAAGATGGAAGGAGCCTGGGTCCCTCTGTGAGTAGGCACCGCAGCACCTAACCCCACCTCTACTCCCGACACTGCTGCACATTGCACTATGAGGTTGCCCTGTGATGAGTGAGAAATGAAGGTGTCTTATGTTAAACCATTGAGATTTTGCAGTTTGTTATAGCATCTAGTCTACTCTGATACACTCACAATGCAGAGATGACTTAAAAAGCTTGGAAGACTTGATATATCTTTCCCTTTCTCTGGCTCCTACAGGTCTTATTAGCATGTATAAGAAAAGGATCACAGGCAGAGACAGCAGGAAAAAATTTTGATAGCTGTACATGTTGCTAAATATATTTTTCCATTTATTCATCCATTCATTCAATAAATATTTATTATGCACTTACTATTTTTTTTTTTTATGTGCCAAGCTCTGTGCTCAGTATTAGGGTTACAGCAGTAAATGAAATAGACATGAACTCTGCCCCTGTATAGCTGACACTCTGGTGGAACATATCAAACATGAAGCAAATAATTACTAACATAAATGAGCGTTATGAAAGGAAACGTTATAGGCCACCTTTGGGGGGCTTACCTAGGTCCTAAGAAAGTGAGGTCTAGTGTATTTAATAGTACTTCACATCAGAGAACGAGGAAGTGGGAGGAGGAGAGCCTGTGTTACTGAGAATTGTCCATTGACTTTCCTCAGTGCACAGAAAGGAGGCCAAGGTGGTCCACATATCCTGTCTGCAGGGAAACATCAAACGTGAAAGATCTTGCTTTACTCAAAGTGAGCAAAAAGAAAATGCCTGATAAGAAGCCTAAGGCACATCATTCAGAAGGCTCAGCAAGAAGCATACTGCTGAACACACACAGAGCTTTGAGACCCAAGTTGTGGAGGGAAGGGGTGGACAGGGCAAAGGGGAGAACAGAGAAAATTTTTTTCTGTCAGAAACATGATAAAACCACCAAAAGTATATTCAACCATTTGTAAAATAAAAATAATGATTCACAATTCCATTTAATTTTGATCACGTAAGACTTACAATCTTTTAATCAAGATAGAAAATTAAAACTCACCACTACCATATCAAAATAATTTATGCTACACCAAACATTTTATCACCTTGTTTTTATGCCTCTGAAAATGATATACTACAGGACTCAGAAGAAAATTTTCAGAAATGGGCTGACATTTTAAATAGAATACAAGAATACACGACCTCTAAGAAACATAAAAAAAAAAAAAAAACCCTCTGGACACAATGAAATGAAAATAAAATTAAACAATTAAAGGAGAGATGGATGATACAGGGAAGAACTTCAAGGAAAGTAAAAAATACAGGTGGACCCCGAGTTACAAAGATCTGACTTGTGTACAACCCATAGTTACAAAGTAACTCTCATAGAGTCTATTGTATTAAAAATTCAAAATACATACAGTGGTTAGTAATAACAAACAGGTGCTACTTTGCAACCCATATCAAAACATTATTTTTATTGTTACTGTATTATTATGTTAAAGATGTTTTAGTGTATCTGGAAGTGTTTCGTTAAGGTTTTTATGCATAGAAAGGTGCACTATATACTATATACTAAGACAAACATTTGACTAACTGATGTTAGATATGAACAGTACCTAACCGTTCTGACTTATGTACAAATTTGACATAAAGACAGGTTTAGGAATGGAACTTGTTCATAATTCAGGGACGGCCTTCATGTATTAGAAGGACTAGAGTTCACGTTAAAAACCAGTTGCTGTTGAGTTGATTCTCTGAGTAGAGCTCTGTGTGTCACAGTAGAACACTGCTCCATAGGCTTTTCAATGGCTGATTTTTCTCAAGTAGATTGCCAGGCCTTTCTTCCAAAGTGCCTTTGGGTAGACTTGAACCCCAAACTTTCGGTTAGCAGCTGAGTGTATTAACTGTTTGCATCTTCCAGGGAATCCAAAGTTAACTCTGAAGGTAGTAAAAAGGAGTATTTTTTATTGTGGAAAATGTAATCAGTTACTTGAAGGAAAAATTTAAGAAATCCTCCCAGAATTTAGAGGGAAAAGACAAAGAGATGAAACTGAAGGAGAAGAAGAAGATTGTAGGCACATTGAAATGAATGGGAGGAAGAGGAAAAAGTAAGAGAGTGTTAGAATTTTAGCCTTAAGTAGGGGGCACCAGAATTTAATGTTTCCCTGTTGACTTAAAACATTCAGTAAAATATAAAAATAAAAAGGTACATTTACTTTTTTTTTTTTCTAAGTATTCAGTATGGTACCTATGCTTTCCAGCATTGGAGATGATATGAAACAACGGAAAAAAAAAATCCAAATGACAAAAGATAGATGAAGACGTAATGAACAACAGGCAGATACATGGTAGATATTTGTTTTTCCTGACTGCTTAGCATTTGCCAGGGCTCTGACTCCCATAAAAGAAACATAAGGGTGACAGATAATTTTTTTCCCTGGC
The DNA here is from genome assembly GCF_024166365.1 of Elephas maximus indicus. Taxonomy (NCBI): domain Eukaryota; kingdom Metazoa; phylum Chordata; class Mammalia; order Proboscidea; family Elephantidae; genus Elephas; species Elephas maximus. Next base: position 168,705,213 of record NC_064821.1, on the reverse strand, counting down.
ATCTAGGCTCAGCTTTGAACTTCAGACTTAGCCAGACAGATGGTCCAACCTGGAACTTTGAAAGTTGAGGCACTGGCACAAAATTCACCTGTGTCAGAGATTATTCGGGGGTGGCTATTATCAAGTTGAGGGTCCAGTAGTACAGAAGAACTGACCAGAAACAGTGGAATCCAGTGGCAACAGCCAGGGTCCAGCTACTATATCTTGACATGTCCCCATAGTATGGCCCCAACTCTGTCTTGCCTTCCATAGTTTCTGCTCATTCTCGGAGCCTGGTTCTCTCTTCCCAAACATCTTGCCAATACTTCCCTTCTCTGTTTATGTCAGATAAATTAGTTCTCTGTTGTATGCAAACAAGAACCCAACTGCTAGAGTATAACATAAGATGGTAGCAGTACGCCCAAATACATCAGCTATAACAATAAAAATAAACGGATTAAAAAATCCCTTTTAAAAAACAATAACTCTCAGGTTGAGTTTAAAAATTTTTTAATAGTATGTTACTACAAGAGAGACACCTAAAACAAAATAGCTCAGAAAGATTAAAAGTCAAAGGGTTGATAAAGATGTATGAAGTAAGTGCACATAAAAGAAAGCAAATATGGAATGTTAATACAGGTCAGAGTTGAATTTAAGACAAAAGGATTAAATAAGACTCAGGGTTAATTTCACATTTTAAATGTTTTTAATTACACAAATTATTATTATGGGAATAAATTACTGTGAAATTTAAGTTAATCCATAAATATAAGGGATAAAATGTGAAAATGCTTTTTTCAATTCTTTTAATATTACTCCTTTCCCAAGAGGTGGCCTCTGTTAAGTTTTTGGTGATTATATTTCTAGGTCTCTATGCATATATCGACGGCACTGGGTTTGGTTTTTTTTTTAATGCGTATATATACTTAAACATTCACATAGAAACATATGGCTTTGGGAATTTTGTTTAATCATAGTTGGGCAGTTGAGGTATTTCTGAGAGTTAGTGACACCCACCAGCCACAGCACTTTCAGCCCACTGCAGTGTTTGAGCCAAGGTCATGGTCCACCTGGCCAGCCAATCACTGAACATAAAGGTGAGCTTAGGGCCTGGCCCGTTCTGCCCAGTGGAGGACTCCTCCGCGTTGAATCCTCCTGTTGCACTGGCTGGGACTTTCTCAGAGCTGTACCACAATCGCAGCTTCTTCCTACCCAACCTTCCTTCTTTCCCTTCTTTCGTGATACACCACCTGCATCATGGTCTGAAGGCTTTCTCCCTCTACTCCAGGTTCCTTTTATCTTTCATGAACTTGCCCCCAATTAATCTCTTGCACTTCTAACTACATTTTGGTATCTAAATGATACGATTGGTACCAGAAGTGGTCCAAGAAAACAGGGGCTAAGATAGGGCTTTGAGACTTGATCACTCACTGCTCAGCTGTAAGGGAGGACCCTACTGAGTGGGGCCATGGATAGTGCATGGCACAAAGTAATGGCTCAATTGCTAAAAATTTCACCAGTGGTGACTTTGGAAAACATCTCAGGGAAGGGGGACAGACATTCTGGCATTTAAAGGGTATGGATGAAACAAGGCATACAAGGCCAATGGGATTGGCTGTTTATAATAAAGTTCACTGATGTCCTACAGAAGCATAATAATCGGCTGAGGGTGGCTAATGGTTAAAAACTAAGTTCGAGAGCTAGGGACCTTTTGGGTACCAAAAAAAAAAAAAAACAAAAAAACCCAAACCTGTTGCCATTGAGTAAACGCCAACTTATAGTGACCCTATAGGACAGAGTAGAACTGCCCCATAAGGTTTCCAAGGAGTGCCTGGTGGATTCAAACAGCCAACATTTTGGTTAGCAGCCATAGCTCTTAACCACTATGCCACCAGGGTAGAGGCCTTTATTTCCTACAGCAAGAGAATGGATATAATTCAGGATCTGAGTTTGAGTCACGGAGCTTCAAAGATGATTGAATGCTCAGCCAAGGCAGGCCTGTTATGCTAAGGTCAAGGCCCTTGCTGGGAAAACCTGGGACCCTGAAAAATGAGTTGAGGCATCTGGGTGATACCTCAAAGGATTGTGGTTCTGCAGACTCCCTTGAACTCTCAGAGCCTACAGAGTGACCTGCCCTTCCTTAAAAGCTGGAACTTCAGGCCATGTGAGAACGTACTGCAGGGGCCTCTTCCATGCAAGCCAGCAGGTGTCACCTTTCAGGAGCTGTCTCTGTCTCCTTCTGGCTACCAATCTTATTTGTTGTTATTGTGTTGTCCAGTCAGCTCTGACTCATGGAGACTTTATGCATAACAGAACAAAATGTTGTCTGGTCCTGCTCCATCTTCATGATCATTGATATGTTTGAGTCTATTGTTGCTGCTATTATATCAACCCATCTCACTGAGGGTTTCCCTCTTTTTCACTGACCTTCCACTTTACCAAACATGGCGCCCTTTTCTAGTGATGGGTCTTTCCTAATGACATGTCTAAAGTAAGCAAGTTGAAGTCTTACTATCCTCGCCTTCTAAGGAGCATTCTGGCTGTAGTTTTTCTAAGGCTGATTTGTTCATTCTTCTAGCAGTGCTTGGTATAATCTAAATCCCGACATAATACAGCTCAAGAAATGCTGGGCCTGGTAAGGGATAAAAGAGATTATATTTCAAAGAGCTGTGAGAATTAGCTCATATGTTCAGACAGGAGCCAAGTAAATACTCAAGGGGTTGAATTTTTAGGGTGCATCACCAAGGGCACATAAGGCTGATAAACAAGGGTTCATTGACCCCATGGGTCTACTCTCAGGAAATGAGATTTAACACCCTAGTAAGGGCTCCAGAGGATGGGGTCAAACTAACTACCAAAGTGACTCTTAGAAGCCTGGGGAAAGTGATGGGCCATGCCGAGCAAAGCTGAAAAACCTAAATTGCTGGGAAAGATGGTGAAGGAAGGGATAAAAAGGCTCAGGGAAGTGAGGTCAGAAGACCCACCTAATGATTATGTTCCTTGGGAAGGCTCAGGCTTCGGGGGTGCATGGGTGAGAGGGGTACCGTCATGACTAAAAAGTTTAAGTTATGGGTCTCCTCTGCAGGCCAGGGCTGATGATAGGAGAGGTGGTCACTGAGTGAGCTTGGCTGCTTAGCAATGGGGAGAACACCTTCCAAATACTACCGCTCCAAGCAAAAGAGGTCATATGGCAGTGCTTAACCACCAGAAGCCAGAAAGTTGCAATTACCATAATGACTGGCAAGGTTAGAGTATCAGCCAAGGGAGCCTGACCTGCATAGAGTTATGCAGATGGTTAACAGAACACAGTGCCCGAGCAGCAAAATAGATGAGCAACAAATGAGGGCTCTGTTTAGTATATACATTCAAAAGAAGGTAAGAATATATGATCAGGAGGAGGAGGTCAGCTGCCTGAATAATAAAAAAAAAAAAAAAATCACAACCCTCTGCTGAGCTAATTTTGAGACCTGGAAATTATCTGAAGAGGTGGCCAGGACCTTGGGTCTATACATATACATGGCAAGTATATGCCATAAAGGCTCCTTCAGTCCTTTCCCAAAGAAACCTGAAGATATTTTCTATCACCTGTAATTGTCAAGCAGAAATCATCTACCACGGAAAAGGAATTGGAGTGGACCCATGCCTATGGAATCTACTAGTTGTATCACATGCTACACCATTCAAAAGCTGCAAGCCTGCTAGAGTGTTGGTATGGCCTGCTGAAGGTATTGCTGAAGCCTGGAAGCAACAATCTTCAAGGACAAAGTGACATTCTCCAGGATACAGGATACAGGACACAGGATACAGTATATGCACCAAGTCAGGTACCTATATGTAGCATTGTGTCCCCAGTAGGAAAAATCTATGAGCCCAGGAACCAAGAGAAGAAAGCAGGAGTGGCTCCACTACTATGGTCCACTCAGAGACTCTGTGCTTCCCATCCCTGCAACTCTTGGCTCTGTGGGGTTAGTGGCCCTAGTACACAAAGGGGTGCACTCTTGTTACAGAACATAGCAGAGGCCCCATTGAACTACAGGCTATGGCTTCCACCTAGTCACTTTGGACTCTACATCCAAGTACCAGCAGGTGAGAAGAGGAATCACCATCTTGGCAGGATAATTAACCCTAATCTGTGGGAGGTGGTACAGCTGCTGTTACACAAGGGGAACAGGAATGAATATAAGAGGAATCCAGGTGTTCCATTTTGGTGCCTTTTGGAACTCCCTTGTCTAACTGTAACTACGAATGGACAAGTGCAGCAACCCCAGTCTGAGAAGAATATGGCTTCTAGGGGCACACACCCCTCAGGAGTGAGTATTTGAATCGTAAATCAGATAAGCCATCAATGTGCCTATGTAGTAGAATGAGAGTGATAGAATGAATAGCGTAAGAGAAAGATGATGAGTACCAGTAGGCCCTGATACCAAATGCAGCATTGGTAATGAAATAACTTTCGTATTCCAAGGTTTCTTTTGGGAGAAGCAGTTCATGACAACCATTGAGGAGCTGCTACCCAAATGTGAATGGAGGAGTAGATTTCAGCAGCTTGAGGGGTGGACTGTGGCAACCACGGATGTGAGCTGCTCAAATCTTCCTTTGAGAGAGAATGAACCACAAGGAGTGTAATTAGCCTCCATCTGCATCATTATGGATGTCTACCACAGCATTCAAGCTGGCAGTCCTCAGCCAATGCCTGAACACAGATGGGATATTATGGCCTGGCCTTTTCTGTCTAATGTGGGACTCTTCTATGGGTAATCTTTGCCTAGAGCTCTCTGTTGAGCCGTGTCTTAGTTATCTAGTGCTGCTATAACAGAAATACTACAAGTCCATGGCTTTAACAAAGAAATTTATTCTTTCATGGTCTGGTAGGCTACAAGTCCAAATTCAGAGCGTCAGCTCCAGGGGAACGCTTTTTCTCTCTGTCAGCTCTGGAGGAAGGTCCTTATCATCAACCTTCTTCTGGTCAAGAGGTTTCTCTGCACAGGAGTCCCAGGTTCAAAGGATGTGCTTTGCTCCTGGTGCTGCTTTCTTGGTGGTATGAGGTCCTCCTGTCTCTCTGCTCACTTCTCTCTTTTATATCTGAAAAGAGATTGGCTCAAGACACAATCCAATCTTGTAGATTGACTCCTGCCTCATTAACATAACTACCGCTAATCCCATCTCATCAACATCATAAAGAAAGAATTTACAACACTTGGGAAAAGCACATCAGATGACAAAATGGTGGACAATAACATAATATTGGGAATCATGGCCTAGACAAATTGACAAATTTTGGGGGGGACACAATTCAATCCATGACAGGCTGGCCAACATTTTCTCAGAGGTGCACCTCAGTATGAGGTTCTTCCTACCCAATCTTCCTTCCTTCCCCTGTTCCTCTCACAGGTATCACATCTGCATCATGGTCTGACAGCATTCTCTGCCTACTCCTGCTAAGTCTCTCCTTTAGCTTTCACAGGAATTACTCCCAATAAATCACCTGCAGTTCTTACTCTATCTTGGCATCTGCTTCACACAGGACTCAATCTTGGATTTCCCCCACTTAAAATTGTATCTTAGCTATCTTTCTACATTAGTGCATATAGAGTTATCACATTTTTTATTGTTGCATTGTGTTTTTAGTACGGTTTTCACATGATATAGTTTACTATTCTCCTATTGGTTGATTCTAATTTTCTGCTTTTGACTTTGTTTTTTATTTCTATTTTACATAGCTTTTCCTTTCCTAACTTCTTCAGTTAAATGTTAATTTAATTGTTTTGACAGTTCTTGTTTAATAATTAAAACATTTAAGTCTATAAGTTTTCCTTTGAGCAAAACTTTGCTATAGGTTGATACTAATTTTTTGCTGTTATAAACAGTGATGCAATAAACGTCTCTTCTCTGCATATGTTCAAATGTTTTTGAAGTAAAAATATCTAGAATTAAAATTACTGAGCTTAATAGTTTATATATTTTACAAATTTTGATGTATAGCTGCTCAATTGCCTGTCCGACCCCCATAAAGCTATATTAATTTATACTTCCACATAATTTTATTGCTAAATGATTATTGGCAATGAAGATAAAATACTGAAGACATTATATGTGCCAAATATACTAAAACATAAAGCAAACTAAATGTTTCAATTACCATAAAAATATATTTAAGTTTAATAATAAAAGTAAGCAATTTGGCCAAAAAGAGGGAAAAAACAATGATATAAGGTTTTGAATATTATAACTATCAAATAATACTATGCCCACAATCCAGGAATACTTAGTAAAACTGATAATATTTTAAGACGTAAAGAACATATCAGCAAATTTCAAAAATGCGAAACTTGTGTAGGACATCATCTCTGATCACAATATAATGAAATTTAAATTAAGAACAGAAAAAATTAAACATGCAGAAAAAAGCCCTCAACCACATGGAAACAAAAAGAAATGTGTTACTAAATAGCTACTAGATCAATGAGGAAAACAAAACTATAATTACCAATTATTTAGAAAATAAAAATGAGAACATTTTATGTGAAGATTTGTTGGCTACAGCCAATGTTTTGCTCAAATGAAAACTTGTAGAATTAAATGCTTTAATTATAAAACAAGAAAAATCAAATAAAGTTAGAATATAACTCAAGAAGTTAGGAGAGGAAAAACAAAATAAATGTAATTAAAACTGGAAGAAAAAAATTAACAAAGGCAAAAGCAGAAAATGATTTAAAAAAATAGAAAAGCCACGTTATTAAATAAATCCAACAGTGGAGTCTTTGAAAATATCTGTACTTGGACAAATCAGTGGCAATTGTAATCAGTGCAAAGAAGACAGAGAAAACAAACATACATAACATGAAGTATGAGAGAATAATATGACCAAAGACAGAAAGGAGACTAAACGAGAAAATACATGTACAACATGATACTAATAATTTGAGAATTTAGGTAAATGGACAAAATTTTTGGAAACTGCAAATGCCCAACATTGCCTCAAGAAGTAGAAAATCTGAACAGAATAATAATAGCTGGGGTAGAAATTGTAAAAATTTCTCAAAAAGATGCTAAACCCAGAGGCTTTTATTGTCAAATTCTTTCAGACATTCAAAGGGAAAATTTCAACATTAGTCAACCTGTTTTAGAGCCTATAAAAAAGATGTAAATCTTCCAAATTCGTTTTATGAAACTAACATATCCAAAAACTAAATCATAAACTAGGACATAAAGGGAAGCTCAAACATAATGCACTAATACAGTGGTAAGAATCCTAAACATGATGCAAACCAATAAAATTTAAAACCTTGGTATATACTTAAAATATACAGTGACCAAACAAAGCTTATTTCAGAAATGCAGCGATAGTTCAGTGTTAGGAAATCTACCAATATAATTTACATTATGCACAGATCATTAATAGATCAAAGGAGAACTATCGTTGTCTTAATAAAAAATTAAAAAAAAAAAACAAAACTACTGCTGTCGAGTCAATTCCAACTCATAGTGACCCTATAGGACAGAGTAGAACTGAGAACTGCCCCACAGGGTTTCCAAGGAGCACCTGGTAGATTTGAACTGCCAATCTTTTGGTTAGCAGCCATAGCTCTTAACCACTATGCCACCTAAAAAAAAAAAAAAAAAAAGAGGCCCCAAAATCATATAAAATTCAAAATTCCAGAGACTGAGCCAACATGGCACCCTAAATGAACACACCATGCTGTCCCTCTGCAGTGGAGACCTGAAAAATTAAGTGAAACAGATATAAACATCAATCCCAAAACCATAACCATCAAATGAAGCAATAAAGAACTAGATCAAATACGAAATGGAAGAAGAAAAAAGAATGAAAAGAGAGAATGGAGAGAGATATGGAGTGGAGACCCCTTGCCAACTAACAGCACAGTTTTGCCATCTTGGAGCACAGCCAGAAACAACCCTGGTGTAATGGATTGAATTGTGTCCACCCAAAATATGCGTCAACTTTGTTAGTGCACGTGTGGTTGTCCTCCATTTTGTGATTTTCCTATGTGTTATAATCTCTGCCTGTGGTTAAAAAGGATTAGGGTGGGATGTAACACCCTTGCTCAGGCCATGTCCCTGATCCAACATAAAGGGAGTTTCCCTGGGGTGTGTGGCCTGCACCACTTTTTATCTCTCAAGAGATAAAAGGAAACGGAAGCAAGTAGAGAGTGGGGAACTTCATACCACCAAGAAAGCAGTGCCTGCAACAGAAAGCATCCTTTGGACCTAAGGTTCCTGTGCTGAAATGCTCCCAGATGAAGGAAAGACTGAAGACAAGGACCTTCCCTCCAGAGCGGACAGAGAAAAGCTTCCCCTGGAGCTGGCGCCCTGAATTTGGACTGCTAGCCTACTGGACTGTGAGAGAATAAACTTCTTTTGGTAAAGCCATTCACTTGTAGTATTGCTGTTATAGCAGCACGAGATGACTAAGACACCTGGGCAGGGAGTACGAGAAAAGAACCAAACAGAACTAACAGAAGGCACAGCACCTGCCCCATATGCCACACCTGCTTCCTGGCAATCCTTCCGGTGGCGTCATGACTAGAGTATCCTCAGCTCAGGCCTGCTGCCATACCAGACTTCCCCTCCCCTTCCACCACTCACCATCTGCTGAACAGAGGGAAGCAACACCCATCCAACACCCCTGCCTCTCTGGCGATGGGCTGTGAATGCTCCCGCACCACTGGACAGCACCAGGCAGCAGACAGCACCCATCCAATTCACTCTCAGCCACCACACCAAACCAGTGTACAGAAAAGTGGGCTCACCCTGCCTGCTGCTGCTCTGCCTACCTGGACAAGGTGGTGAGAGCTATTGTGCCCACAGACAAGCAAGTAGCAAAGCAAGCCTGGCACACCCACCATGACAAATCAAAACAAAACAAAGAACTAAAAAACGCATAATCAATAAATACAGAAAATAGTACCTTAACATCTCAAAGATAGCAGACAATAATAAAACATACAAAAAAGCAGAACAAGATGGCTCTCACAAGTGACCAAAAAGAAGAAACAGATAAACTTCTGAAAGAAGAAAAGGCAGTGGAACTACCTGATATGAAATTCAAAAGGGTAATATTTAGGGATCACCAAGAGATCAAGGAAAACACAGACAAAACCAACAAAACATAGCCAAAATCAAGAATAACACAAAACAACAGAAGAATTCAGGGAAAATAATACAAGAACAAAATGTCAAAAATAAATAAACAATTAGATGTCATACAAAAACAGCAATTAGAAAGTCAAAAGATAAGCAACAAAATTTCAGAAATGGACAATTCAGTAAAAGGTTTTAGGACTAAATCTGAGAAAATGGAAGTCAGAATCAGCAAGATTAAAGGCAAATTCATGGACACCACTTTGAGGAAAAATCAGAGAAAATAATGAAGAAAACCTAAGAATTATGTGGGACACAATCAAAAGTAAAAATTTCCATGTTATCAGAGATCCAGAACAGGGGGAGAAATTGGAAAACACAGAAAAGATTTTTGAAGATTTGCTGGCAGAAAACCTCCCAAGTATCATGAAAGACAAAAAGTTGACCACACAAGAAACTCAACAAACCCCATATAAGATATGCTTCAAAAGAAAATCACCAAGACATTATAATCACACTTGCAAAACCAAAGACAAAAAGAAAATCCTAAGAGCAGCTCGAGAAAAATGAAAAGTCACAAAGAAAGGAGAAACAATAAAACTGAGTTCTGATTACTTGGCAGAAACTATGCATGCAAAAAGGCAAGGGCATGACCTTAATATAAAACTTTAAAAGAAAAGAACTGTCAACCAAGCATAATATATCCTGCAAAACTCTTTCAGATATGATGGCAAAATTAGGACATTTTCAGATAAACAGAGATGAAGCAAATTTGTAAAAACCAAACCAAATGTACAAGAAATATTTAAAGGAAGTTCTTTGATTAGATAACCAACAACATCAAAGAGCAACTGAAGTCTAGGACACAGGAGAGCATCAGCCAGATACCAATCTAAGTAAAGAACTCTCAGTAATAAAACAGAGCTAAAAGACTTAAAACAGGGAAACAGAGATGTCAATCTGTAAATAACAACAAACTCAAAAAAATAAAAGGGGGAAATAAACAATGTAGGTATAGAATTTTCAAAAGGAGAGGAAGTGAAGGCAATATCAAGTAATAAAAGGCTGTGTTCAAACTTTGAAGACAAGGGCAAATTTTAAGGTAACCACTAAGAAAATTAACAAATCTACTCATCAGAATAAAAAAGAAAAACATAAAGTCTCAGTAAACACAAAATCTATAAAAACAAAAGAAGAAACAAATGAACAAACAAACAAAAATCCACGAACAAAAGGAATTCAGCACAGGAGAGTAAAAGGAAAAGAGAAAACGTCAGCACCACACACACACACACACACACACAAACCACTACAAAATGACAATAAACTCACACCTACTGATAATCACACTGAACAAAAATGGCTTAAATATACCCACAAAGAGACAGAGGGTAACAGAATGGATAGAAAAAAAACAGGACCTATCAAAATGCTGTCTACAAGAGACACATCTTAGAAACAAATACATAAATACACTAAAAACCAAAGGATGGAAAAAAACCTATATCAAGCAAACAACAACAAAAAAGAGAAAGAGTGACAATACTAATCTCAGATAAAATAGACTTTTAAACAAAATCCACCATAAAAAACAAGGAAGGACATTACATAATGATTAAAGAGACAATCCACCATGAGAATAAAATCTTAATAAGTATCTACACACCCAATGACTTGGCTCCAAAATACATAAAACAAACTCTAGCAGCACTGAAAAGAGAAATTGACAGTTCCACAATAATAGTAGAAGACTTCAACACACCACTCTTGGTAAAAGCAGAACATCTAGATAGAAACTCAACAAAGATACAGAAGATATAAAGGCCACAATCAACCAGCTTGACCTCATAGGCGTGTATAGAACACTCCACCCAACAGCAGCAAAGTATACATTCTTGTCCAACACACATAGAGTGTTCTCCAGAATAGGCCACATCTTAGGCCCCAAAGCAACCCTCAACTATCCAAAACATTGAGATAATACAAAGCATTTTCTCTAATCACAACACCATAAAAGTAGAAATTAACAACAGAAAGGGCAAGGTAAAAAATAAAATATATGGAAACTGAATAACACCTTGCTTAAAAACCACTGGGTAATAGAAGAAATCAAAGATGGAATGAAAAAAATTCCTAGAATCATATGAAAATAAAACCACATCATACCAAAATCTTTGGGATGCAGCAAAGGTAATGCTCAGAGGTCAATTTATAGCAATAAGGTGCACACATCAAAAAAGAAGAAAGGGACAAAATGAAAAAGTTAGCTATACAACTCAAATAGAAAGAGAACAGCAAAAGAAGCTCACAACCACCAGAAGAAAAGGAATAATAAAGATCAGAGCAGACATAAATGAAATAGAGAATAGAAAAACAACAGAAAGAATCAACACAACTAAAAGCTGGTTCTTTGAAAGTATCAATAAAATTGACAAACCACTGACCAAACTGACAAAAGAAAAACAGGAGAGGAAGCAAATAAGCCAAATAAGAAATGACTTGGGGGACGTTACAATAAAAAGGATCATAACAGAGTATTATGAAAATTTATACTCCAACAAATTTGAAAACCTGGAGGAAACGGACAAATTTCTAGAAACACACTACCTACCTAAATTAACACAAAGTGATACTGAAAATCTGAACAGCCCCATAACGAGAGAAGAAATTGGAGAGGTAATAGAAAAACTTCCAACAACAACAACAAAAAAAAGCCCTGGCCCAGATGGCTTCACTGGGTAATTTTACCAAACAATCAAGGAAGAGCTCATGCCAGTACTACTCAAACTATTTCAGAACATAGAAAAGGAAGGAATACTTCTGAATTCATTCTATGAAGCCAGGATAAGCCTGATACCAGAATCAGGCAAAGACACCACAAAAAAAGAAAATTACAGACCAATATCTTTTTTTTTTTTTATCTCTCATGAATATAGACACAAAAATTCTCAACAAAATTATAGCCAATAGAATTCAGCATCATATTAAAAAAAAATACACCATTACCAAGTGGGATTCATACCAGGTATGCAAGAATGGTTCAACATTAGAAAATCAGTCAACGTAATCTACCATATAAATAAAAGGAAAGAATCACATGATCATCTCAATCGATGCAGAAAAGGCATTCAATAAAGTCCAACACCCATTCCTGATAAAAACTCTCAATAAAATAAGTATAGGAAGGGAATTCCTCAGCATAATAAAGGGCTTCTACACAAAATCAACAGCCAACATCGTTCTCAACGGAGAGAGGATGAAAGTATTCCCTGTGAAAACAGGAACAAGACAAGCATGTGTTTTATCACCACTCCTATTTAACACTGTGCTAGAAGTTCTAGCTAGAGCAGTAAGGCAATAAAAACAAATAAAGGGAATCCAGATTGGAAAGGAAGAAGTAAAACTGTCCCTATTTGCAGATTATATGGACATAGACAACTCCAAAGATTCCACAAGAAAACTACTGTAACTAATAGAAAGATTCAGCAGAGCAGTACAATACAAGATCAACATACAAAAATCAGTTGGATTTTCCTACACCAACAAAGAGAACTTCTAAAACGAAATCAAGAAAACAGTACTATTTGTAATAGCCTCTAAAAAGATTAAATATGTAGGAATAAATCTAATAACGGATGTAAAAGACCTACACAACCACTATTGCAAGAAACCAAAAGAGACCTACATAAATGGAAAAACATACCATGCTCATGGATAGGTAGACTCAACATTATAAAAATGTCAATCCTACGCAAACTGATCTACAGATATAACGCAATCCCGACACAAATACCAACAGCATCCTTTAACAAGCTGGAAAAACTAATCTCCAATTTTATACGGAAAGGAAAGAGGCCCCAGAGAAGCAAAGCATGATTGAAGAAAAAGAACAAAATAGGAGACCTCATACTTCCTGATCTCAAAACATACTATACACCCATGGTAGTCAAAACAGCCTGGTACCAGTACAGTGACAGACACATACACCAGCGGAACAGAATTGAGAACCCAAATGCAAATTCATCCACTTATGGTCAGCTGATCTTTGACAAAGGACTAAAGTCCACTAAATGGGGAAAAGGCAGTCTTTTTAATAAATGATGCTGGCAAAACTGGATGGCCATCTGTAAAAAAAAAAAAAAAAAGAAACAGGACCCATACCTCACACCATACACAAAAACTAACTCAAAATGGACCAAAGACTTAAATATAAAACCTAAAATGATAAAGATCGTGGAAGAAAATTTAGGGACAACACTAGCGGCCCTAATACATGACATGAATTCAATACAAACTGTAATTAACAATGCACAAACACCAGAAAATAAACTGGATAACTGGGCGCTTCCGAAAAGTAAACACCTAAAAGACTTCACCAAAAGTAAAAAGAGACTGGGAAAAAAAATTTGGCTATGACATATCTGACGAGGGTCTAATTTCTAAAATCTATAGTATACTTCAACACATCAATAACAAAAAGACAAATAATCCGATTTAAAAAATCGACAAAGAATATGTACAGACATTTCACACAAAAAAAAATTCAGGTAGCTAACAGACACATGAGGAAATGCTCATGATCATTAGCCATTCCAAAACCAAACCCACTGCCGTTGAGTCGATTTCAACTCATAGCCACCCCATAGGGTTTTCAAGGCTGTAAATCTCTACAGAAGCCGATTGCCACAACTTTCTCCAGAGGAGTTGCTGCTGGTTTCAAACCGCCTGCCTTTCAGTTAACAGTTGATCGCTTCATCCACTGCACCAACAGGGCTTTCCATCAGCCATTAGAGAAATGTAAATCAAAACTACAGTGAGAAACACCAATACTACTAAAGGTATTTCAGAGCATAGAAAAGGACGGAATACTACCAAACTCATTCTATGAAGCCACTATATCCCTGATACCAAAACCAGGTAAAGACATCACAAGAAAAGAAAATTATAGACCTATATCCCTCACGAACATAGAAGTAAAAATCCTCAACAAAATTCTAGCCAATAGAATTCAACAACATATAAAAAAATAATTCACCATGACCAAGTGGGATTCATACCAGGTATGCAGGGATGGTTCAACATTAGAAAAACAATTAATGTAATCCACCACATAAATAAAACAAAAGACAAGAATCACATGATTTTATCAATTGCTGCAGAAAAGGCATTTGACAAAGTTCAACACTCATTCATGATAAAAAAAAATCTCAGCAAAATAGGAATAGAAGGAAAATTTCTCAACATAATAAGGGGCATTTATACAAAGCCAACAGCCAACATCACCCTAAATGGAGAGAGCCTGAAAACATTCCCACTGAGATCAGGAACCAGACAAGGATGCCCTTTATCACCACTCTTATTCAACATTGTGCTGGAAGTCCTAGCCAGAGCAATTAGGCTAAATAAAGAAATAAAGGGCATCAAGATTGGCAAGGAAGAAGTAAAAGTATCTCTATTTGCAGATGACATCATCTTATACACAGAAAACCCTAAGGAATCCTCTAGAAAACTACTGAAACTAATAGAAGAGTGCAGCAGAGTATCAGGATACAAGATAAACATACAAAAATCAGTTAGATTCCTCTACACCAACAAAAAGAACATTGAAGAGGAAATCACCAAATCAATGCCATTTACAGTAGCACCCAAGAAGATAAAATGCTTAGGAATAAATTTTACCAGAGATGTAAAAGACTTATATAAAGAAAACTACAGTACACTTCTGCAAGAAACCAAAAGAGACTTACATAAGTGGAAGTACATACCTTGCTCGTGGATAGGAAGACTTAACATTATAAAAATATCTATTCTACCAAAAGTGTTCTATACATTTAATACAATTCCGATCAAAATCCCCAGGACATTCCTTAATGAGATGGAGAAACAAATCACCAATTTGATATGGAAGGGAAAGAGGCCCTGGATAAATAAGGCATTACTGAAAAAGAAGAACAAAATGCGAGGCCTTACTTTCCCTGATTTTAGAACCTATTATATTGCCACAGTAGTCAAAACAGCCTGGTACTGGTACAACAACAGATACATGGACCAATGGAACACAATTGAGAATCCGGACATAAATCCATCCACATATGAGCAGTTGATATTTGACAAAGGCCCCAAAACAGTTAAATGGGGGAAAAGACAGTGTTTTTAACAAATGGTGCTGGCATAACTGGATATCCATCTGCAAAAAAATGAAATAAGACCCATACCTCACTCCATGCACAAAAACTAACTCGAAATGGATCAAAGACCTAAATATAAAATCTAAAACAATAAAGATCATGGAAGAAAAACTAGGGACAACGTTAGGAGCCCTAATACATGGCATAAACAGTATACAAAACATTATAAAGAATTCAGAAGAAAAACTAGATAACTGGGAGCTCCTAAAAATCAAACACCTATGCTCATCCAAAGACTTCACCAAAACAGTAAAAAGACTACTTACAGACTGGGAAAAAGTTTTTAGCTATGACATTTCTGATCAGCGCCTGATCTCTAAAATGTACATGATACTGCAAAAACTCAACTGCAAAAAGACAAATAACCCAGTTAAAAAATGGGCAAAAGATATGAATAGACACTTCACTAAAGAAGGCATTCACGTAGCTAACAGATATATGAGGAAATGTTCACAATCATTAGCCACTAGAGAAACACAGATCAAAACTACAATGAGATTTCATCTCACTCCAACAAGGCTGGCATTAATCCAAAAAACACAAAATAATAAATGTTGGAGAAGCTGTGGAGAGATTGGAACACTTCTACACTGCTGGTGGGAATGTAAAATGGTACAACCACTTTGGAAATTGATTTGGCACTTCTTTAAAAAGCTAGACATAGAACTACCATCCAATCCAGCAATCCCACTCCTTTGAATATATCCTAGAGAAATAAGAGCCTTTACACAAACAGATAAACATGCACACCCATGTTTATTGCAGCACTGTTTACAGTAGGAAAAAGATGGAAGCAGCCAAGGTGCCCATCAACGGATGAATGGATAAATAACTTATGGTATATTCACACAATGGAATACTACACATCAATAAAGAACAGTGAGGAATCTGTGAAACATTTCATAACATGGAGGAACCTGGAAGGCATTATGCTGAGTGAAATTAGTCAGTTGCAAAAGGACAAATATTGTATAAGACCACAATTATAAGAACTTGAGAAATAGTTTAAACTGAAAAGAAAACATTCTTTTGTGGTTACGATAGCGGGGAGGGATAGAGGGTGGGAGAGGGACATTCACTAATTAGTAAATAAGATCTACTTTAGGTGAAGGGAAAGACAGCACACAATACAGGGGAGGTCAGCATAATTGGACTAAACCAAAAGCAAAGAAGTTTCCTGAACAAGCTGAATGCTTCGAAGGCCAGCGTAGCAGAAGCAGGGGTTTGGGGACCATGGTTTCAGGGAACATCTAAGTCACTTGGCATAATAAAATCTATTAAGAAAACATTCTGCATCCCACTTTGAAGAGTGGCGCCTGGGGCCTTAAACGCTAGCAAGATGCTATCTAAGATGCATCAATTGGTCTCAACCCACCTGGATCAAAGGAGAATGAAGAATACCAAGGACACAAGGCGATTATGAGCCCAAGAGACAGAAAGGGCCACATGAACCAGCGACTACATCATCCTGAGACCAGAACTAGATGGTGCCCGGCTACAACCGACGACTGCCCTGATAGGGAACACAACAGAGAACCCCTGAAGGAGCAGGAGAGCAGTGGGATGCAGACCCCAAATTCTCATAAGACCAGACTTAATGCTCTGACTGAGACTAGAAGGACCCCAGTGGTCATGGTCCCCAGACCTTCTGTTAGCCCAGGACAGGAACCATTCCGAAAGCCAGCTCTTCAGACGTGGATTAGACTGGACGATGGGGTTGGAGAGGGATGCTGGTGAGGAGTGAGCTTCTTGGATCAGGTGGACACTTGAGACTGTGTTGGCGTCTCCTGCCTGGAGGAGAGATGAGAGGGTGGAGGGAGTTAGAAGCTGGCAAAATGGACACGAAAAGAGAAAGTGGAGGGAGAGAGCAGGCTGTCTCATTAGGGAGAGAGTAATTGGGAGTGTGTAGCAAGTTTTATATGGGTTTTTGTGTGAGAGGCTGACTTGATTTGTAAACTTTCACTTAAAGCACAATAAAAATTATTTTTAAAAAAAACTACAATGAGATACCATCTCACCACAACATTAGTGGCACTTAAAAAAAAATCAGAAAAGAACAAATGTTAGAGAGATTGTGGGGAGGCTGGAACCCTTATGGACTGCTGGCGGGAATGTGAAATGATACAACCACTATGGAAAAACATATGACGCCTTCTTAAAAAGCTAGAAATAGAAACCCCATACAATACAGCAATCCCACTCCTAGGAATGTATCCTTAAGAAATAAGAGCCATCACACAAATAGACATATGTACACTCATGTTCATTGCAGTGTTATTCACAATAGTAAAAACACGGAAACAACCCATGCACCCATCAACTGATGAATAAAAAGTTCAAAAAAAAAAAAAAAACATGGAAACAACCCGTGAACCCATCAACAGATGAATAGATAAATGAATTATGGTGTATACACACAATGGAATAATACTAGGCAAAGATAAAGAACAATGATGAATGTGCAAACATTTCACAACATGGATGAATCTAGAGGGCATAAGTCAATCACAAACAGACAAATACTGCATGAGACCATTATTACAAAAACTCAAGCAAGTTTTACACACAGAAAAAAAAACAATCTTTGATGGTTACAGGGAGGGAGAAGAGTGGGGAGAAGAAACCACTAACTAGATAGTAGACAAGTGTTAACTTTAGTAAAAGGAAGGACAACACACAATACAGGGAAAGTCAGCACAACTTGACCAAGGCAAAGCCATAGCAGCTTCCTAGACACATCCAACCACCTTGAGGGATGGAATTACTGGGGCTGAGGTACGAACTATGCTCTTGGGAGACATCTGGGTCAATTGGCATAACATAGTTCACAAAGAAAAATTTTTACATCCTGCTTTGGTGAGTAGTGTGTGGGGTCTTAAAAGCTTGCTGACAGCCATCTAAAATACATCTATTGGCCCCATATTGTTCCAAGCAAAGAAGACTAAAGAGAACCAAAGAAACAAGGAAAATTTCAGTCCAAAGGACTAATGGGCCATATTAACCACAGCCTCCATTAGCCTAAGCCAAGAAAAAATAGATGGTGCCCAGCTACCACCACCAGCTGTTCTGACGGTAGAAGGTTCCAGACAGTAAAAAAAAAAACAGGGTGGGAGAAAAATGTAGAATAAAAATCAAATTCACACAAAAAAACACCAGACTTACTATTCTAATAGAGAGTGGAGGAACCCCCAAAACTATGGCCCCCTGCTAATTCAGAACGGAAGCCAGTCCCAAAGCCCACCTTTCACCCAAAGATTAGACAGGCTTATAAAACAAACAATAACACATGTGAGAAATGTGCTTCTTAGTTCAATCAAGTATAGGAGACTTAAAGGGCAACACTTGCCCAAATGCAAAGAGGAGAAGGCAGGGAGGGACAGGAAACCTGGATGAATGGACACAGGGAACCTGGCATGTAAACGGAAAGGGGGAAAGTGCTGACACATTGCGGAGATAGCAACCAATGTCACAAAAACAATTTGTGTATAAATTTTAAATGAGAAACTAATTTGTGCAGTAAATTTTCACCTAAAATACAATTTAAAAAAAAGAAAAAAAATTCAAAATCTAGTTTTGATTATATTTTTTAAAAAACTCTTAGAAAACTATGAAGAGAAGGATACTCCCTTATTAAAAGAACATATTTTTTTCTCATACTAATAGCCAACATCATACTTGATTATAGCATCTTAGGCATAGCACAATTAACTTCAGAAACAACATAAGGACACTTGTTATCACTACTACCATTTATCGTTGTTCTGAAAGCCAAAGCCAATTAAATAAGACAATGTAAAAATAAGATATACGAATAACAATAAAAATAGCTAAAGTTTTATGGCGTACTTGCTGTATTTCAGGCACTTCTCCAAGCAATTTTCACTTAATCCACATGACAGCCATATGAGGTAGTACCATTATTATACCCATTTTACAGATAAGGAAGCAGGTCATTGAAAGGTTAAATAATTTACTAAGATAGGTAAACAGAGTAAATAATTAAAAGGCAAGTACACAAATCATTACAATTTGCAGATGCAGTGATTGCCTTCCTAAAAAGCCTGAGGATTATCTGAAAACTGTTAGAAAATAACTAATGATAATAAAACATCCTTTATGTCACCCTCTCACTCTTCTCTAGGACACTGCAAGAACCATTAGCCATGGCAGATGTTTAATTTAGTCCTGGCAAGAGGGAAAGATGTCTTCCCCACTTACTCATCTTAATCCTTAATTGCCACCCATCCTCCCCAAGCAGTCTGTCTAGTTTTTACTTTGTTCTGACTTGCAATAAAGGGTTGAGCCCCAAAGACATCTGGAGTCTTAAAACCTGGTAATAATATGCAGGCACAAACACTGGAACAAAAAATCCTTTAGAAATCTGTGACTATAGATGATGTCTATCTGTAACTATAGATGATGTCTATCTGTAAGATCTCAAAAGCTCCATTCCTCAGACTTAATAACAGTGGGAAGGGAGGCAGGACTAGCAAAAGTGCATCCCTCTTCAAGACTCAGGCTTCAGTCAGACTGGGCTGCCCTGTGGGCCAGGCCCTGGATTGCAGTGCCAGCATCTGTGAGTTCTAAGAGAGCCAGACCTGGGGATCTGTGCCTTACCTGAGAGGGAGGCTGCCTAGGATGGCTTAGAAAGGGCTCTAGGCAAACTGGGGCACCATGAGGACAGTGGGTATCTTGTGGAGGCAGTAGCAGGGGTGAGGAGAAGAAGGAATAAATGGACAACACAATAACTAATGCTGGCCTTGCCAGGACAAAATCACTATGCTAAGGGCATCAGGCGTTGGCCACTCTGATGGTCCTGAACATGTGGGCAACAGCATGGTAGAGTGGAAAACACACTGTACTGAGATCCAAAAGACCTTTGTGATCAGAGATTCTATAGAAGAATCCCTACCAAAAGAGGGAAAGTGTAGAACAGAATTTAAAATTCTCATGGAATCCAGGCTTTCTGGAGCCATTGATGCTGGATGAACCTCCAAAACTATTGCCCTGAGATAATCTTTAAGCCTTAAACCAAAAATATTCCCTGAAGTCTTCAAACCAAACAATAAAAAACAATAGTTTAGCTTAATTAGTAAAGAATGTATTCCCTGTGAATTGTGGTCTTTTAAAGAACTATTTGTATGGGATGAAATTGACAACAGCACTTTGAAAAGTTAGATAGGAAGCTTAGGGGGCAGTGAGTTTATGTTAACTGGAAAGGAAGAATTCAAAAAAGGAGGGTGATAATGGTTGTACAAGTTGAAGAATGTAATTTAAAAAATAAGGGAATTGTACATACAGAAATTGTTATGTTCTGCTGTGTATATTCTCGACAACAATAAAATAAATTGTTTTCTAGAAAAAGATCCCAAAGACCTGCATTCATGTCCTCACCATGCCACTACTAACTGCGTGTCTTTTGGTGAACCCCTTTACCTTCTGAGCCTTCATGCTGTATTAGATGGTTGCAGAAGCATTACGTAATGCTATAGTTGACAGGTTTCAGCAGAGATTTCAGACTTCTGAAAATTAGCCAATGAAAACCTTATGGATAACAACAGAACATTGTTTAATATAGTGCAGGAAGATGAGCCCCTTGGGTTGGAAGGCACTCAAAAGCTAGGGAAGAGCTTCTCGAAATAGAGTCAACCTTAATCACGTGGATGGAGTAAAGCTTGGGATCTTCATTTACTGTTGTGGCACTACTCAAAATGAGAAGCAACAGCTGCAAATATCCATCATTAATTAGAACACGGAATGTACAGAGTACAAATCAAGGAAAATTGGAAGTTGTCAAAACTGAAATGTAATGCTTGAAAATAACAGACTGCCAGCAGAACAAACTAGTCAAAAGAAATACAACCAGGATGTTCCTTAGAAGCAAGACTTCAGCTCACTTACCTTGGACATGTCATCAGGAAAGACCAATTACTAGAAAATGATATCATGTATGGTAAAGCAGAGGGTGAGCAAAAACAGGGGAGACCCTCAATGAGATGGATTGACACAGTAGCCACAACAATGGACTCAAACATACCAACAATCATGATGACGGTACAGGAACAGGCAATGTTTCATTCTGTTGTACATAAGGTCTCCACGAGTCAGAGTGGGCTCAATGGCAACTAACAACAACATAGTTGAGACTGCTTAGAGAAATGTGAGGAGTCTATTTCCATGCCTTGATTTTAATACAATAACTTCATTTTTCATTCTTTCTTGGGGATATGAGGACCAGCAGTGGTCTAAGGTCTCGAACATTGTGTTCAATGAATCTTTGTTGCAGGACTTACCCTGTCTGCTCTGTGGAGAATATCACCTAATCCGCAGACTCCTGGGCAAGGGACTATTCCTCAGCATTCAATGTAGTGGGCATTCAAGAAATGCATAGTGAATTAAATCTGTGAAATGGAAATGTCTCTTTCTTCCCTATTTTACAGGGTTGTCATGAGTACAAAAAAAAAAAGAAAATGTTTTATAAATTGTAAAATATATACAAAGGTGAGGAGATTATCATTATATTAGTATTTCTTAAAATCATCTTTCATTTTTCCCTACCGAGTCATCAACAAAGTGGATATAATGATGCCTTTCTCAAATGGTCCTTGTGAGGGTTGTGGGGGCTATAAGAATCAGCATGTGTAAAGCACTTGTCCAATAAATAGTAGGCAAGACCACTAACCGAATTCCAGGGGCTTGGGCCCCTCATGGCTCCCTGTCCTCCCACATTCCCTTCTTGTTTCTCCAGTAACTTAAAGGCATCCATGGGCAGACCACTTCTGTTGCTGAAAATCTGTTTCTCACTCTTCCACTTTTCTTTCTGCCTCCTCTACATCTTTCTATCTCCACACATGCATTCCCAACTAAGGAGGAGCTGCACATTTTGCCTTTAGTTTAAGTGCACCCTGTTCTGCTCATGGTGGGGTAGGAGGAGCCTTCAAAAGGAAATGGGGACCAATTATCCATTTGTTGGATTCCTGGGGAGAGTTTTCTCAGCTCA
Organism: Elephas maximus indicus; assembly: GCF_024166365.1. Taxonomy (NCBI): domain Eukaryota; kingdom Metazoa; phylum Chordata; class Mammalia; order Proboscidea; family Elephantidae; genus Elephas; species Elephas maximus. The sequence continues at coordinate 168,682,944 of NC_064821.1, read as the reverse complement.
AGCCAAGACTGCATTTTCCACCCCTACTTCTTCCCACCCCTTCCAAAGTAAGAATGAGTGCATTTCACACCCAACCAAAGATTCCAAGCCAGTGAGAGGTCATTGACCATACTTTCTAGGGAAACTGAGGCAGAGAGAAGCAGTAAAGAGCAAATTGCTGTTGTTAGGTGCTGTCAGGTTGGTTCCAACCCAGCAGCTCAGAGTGACTCAACGCTGCCTGGTCCTGCACCATTCTCACAATATTTGTTATGTTTGAGCCCATAGTTGCAGCCACTGTGTCAACCCTCTCATTGAGGGTCTTCCTGTTTTTCACTGACCTTCTACTTTACCGAGCACGATGTCCTTCTTCAGAGACTGGTCCCTCCTGATAACATGTTCAAAGTACATGAAACAAAGTCTAGCCATCCTTTAATCTAGGGGGCATTCTGGCTGTACTTCTTCCAAGACTGGTATGTTCGTTCTTCAGGCAGTCTACAGTATATTCAATATTCTTTGTCAACACAATAACTCAAAGTCATCAATTCTTTAGTCTTCTTTATTCATTGTTCAGCTTTTGCTTACATATGAGGAAATTGAAAATACCATTGCTTGGGTTAGATGCACCTTAATCCTCAAAGTGATATCTTTGCTTTAACACTTTAAAGAGGTCTTTTGCAGCAGGTTTGCCCAATGTGTTACGTCATTTGATTTCTTGACTGGTGCTTCACAATGTTTTCCATAATTTGTTATGATCCACACAGCCTTTGCATAATCAATAAAACACAGGTAAACATCTTTCTGGTATTCTCTGCTTTCAGCCAAGATCCATCTGATTTCAGCAATGATATTCATTGTTCCACATCCTCTTTTGAATCTGATGTGAATTACTGGCAGTTCTCTGTTGATGTGCTGCCGCAACCACTTTTGAATTATCTCTTCAGCAAAATTTTACTTGTGTGTGATATTAATGATATTGATCGATAATTTCCACACTGTTGGATCACCTTTTTTCGGAATAGGCACAAATATGGATCTCTTCCAGTCAGTGGTTGTCTTCCAAATTTCTTGGAAGAGTGAGTGCTTCCAGCATTGTATCCGTTGTTGAAACATCTCAATTGGTGTTCCGTCAATTCCTGGAACCTTGTTATTTGACAATGGCTTCAGTGCATCCTGGACTTCTTCCTTCAGTACCATTAATTTTTGATCATATGCTATCTCCTGAAATGGTTGAACGTCAACAAATTCTTTTTGGTACAGTGACTCTGTGTATTCCTTCCGTCTTCTTTTAATGCTTCTTGTGTCCTTCAATATTTGGCCCATTAAAAAACAAAACAAAACAAAAAAAAACCTGTTGCTATTGTGTCGATTCAGACTCATAATGACCCTATAGGACAGAGTAGAACCGCCTCATAGGTTTCCAAGGAGTGGCTGGTGGATTTGAACTGCTGATTTTTTTGGTTAGCAGCCTGAGCTCTTAACCACTTCACCACCTGGACTCTATTTCGTCCATAGAATCCTTCGATATTGCAACTCAAGGCTTGAATTTTTTCTTCAGTTCTTTCAGCTTGAGAAATGCTGAGCACGTTCTTCCCTTTTGGTTTCCTAATGCCAGGTCTTGGCACGTTTATTATAATACTTTACTTTGTTTTCTTGAGCTGCCCTTTGGAATTTTCTGTTCAGCTCTTTTACTTCATCACCTATTTCATTCAGTTTAGCTACTCTATGTTCAAGAGCAACTTTCAGAATAGCTGCTGACATCAGTTTTGGCCTTTTCTTTCTCTCCTGTCTTTTCAATGGCCTTGCGCTTTCTTCGTGTATAATGTCCTTGATGTAAACCCACAGCTCATTAGTGTTCAATACATCAAATCTATTCTTGAGATGATATCTAAACTAACAGGCAAGTGGTGGAAAGAATAATTAGGAGGGGAAAAAACAGAGGTTGTCAAGTCGATTCCAACTCATGGCAACACCATATGCTTCAGAGTAGGTTTTTCAATGGCTGATTTTTGGAAATATATCACCAGACATTCCTGCCAAGGCACCTCTGGGTGAACGCAAACTTCCAAACTTATGTAAGCAGGTGTCTTAGGCTGGGTTCACTAGAGAAGCAAAACCAGTGAAACATACAAATATATATAGAGAGAGAGACTTATATCAAGGAAATGGCTCATAGGTCAGGCTGGAGGCTTCTTCTGACTCATGTAGCTGCAGGGGCTGATGAACGTAAGATCAGGCTCTTGCTCACAAGCTGCGGAGGCTGATGAACTCCAAGATTGGCAGGTAAGCTGATAGCTCAAGTCCCAAGAACTGGAGTTCAGATGAACAGAAGCCAGCTGCAGGATCCAGAGGGAACAAGAACCAACAAGTTTTGCCAGAAAGTCACTATATTTGATGCAGGACACACACGCCCAAAAAAATCCCTCTCAACTAATTGACTGCTCATAGCAGATCTCATCATGGAGGTGATTACCTTACTACATAGCTACCAAACTACATCATAACTGGCAAACAACTGAGAAGTTGACACATGACATTAACCATCACAGCCGCAAAGTGTTAAACATTTGCACCACCCAGAGACTACAATAGGAGGGGAGAGAGTGTAAGCATAAAGTAAGATGACGGATTCTTTTCTAAATCATAAAATGACACTACATCCTGGCCCTGCTGCTGGGGTAGGGCACAGACCATGTGCAAAGACTGGGCATGAAAGTAGAGGATAAGGGAAGTCCCAGCTCTGTGCCCTTAGTAGGTAGAGGATATACTGGGAAATACCTAAAGCTAGCCCCAGAAATGGCTGCATTTTCATGGAGGCTGGATGGGTTCAGAGTTCTCCAAGGTTCTGGCTGAGAAGGCCCAACAATTTCTAGGGTTTTTTTTTGCGGTGGGGAGAGTGAGGTGGGAGAATGCAACTCATCACCAGCTACCACTCATCTGTCAGTACAGGCTGTGTGCTGCTATGATGCTGATCAGGTTTCAGCAGAGCTTCCAGACTCCTAGGTGATCTAGGAAGAAAGGCCTGGCTATCTCAACCCTATGGATCACAATGGTCTGATTTGCAAGCAATCATGGGGATAGTGCAGGACCAGGCAGAATCTTACTCCATTGTTCATGGACCCAACTGCTGCTAACAACAACAGGGAAAAAGTAAGGCAGTCAGGAGGGCCTGAGCTAAAACAGGAGGAAAGGAAATGGTTAACGCCCTCATCTGCTAACCAAAAGGTTAGAGGTTCAAGTCTACCCAGAGGCAGCTTGGAAAGAAGGCCTGGTGATCTACTTCCAAAAAAATCAGACATTGAAAACCCTAGGAGCATAGTTCTAGTCTGTCACACACAGGATTGCCATGAGTTGGAATTGACCCAATGGCAACTAGTTTTGTTTATTCTAAAATGATTTTTTGTTGTTGTTGTTGTTGAAAATATAAACAGCAGAACATATACCAATTCAACACTTTCTTTGTGTACAACTCATTGATTACATTCTTAAGGTTGCGCAAACATTCTCACCCTCCTTTTCCTAATTGTTTCTCCACATTAACATAAACTCACTGCCCCCTAAGCTTCCTAACTTTTCAAATTACTGTTACCAATTTGATACTATACAGATATCTCTTTAAAAAAGCACAACGCTCGAGGGAGATGTTCCTTACAAATTAAGCTAAATTATTTCTTTGGTTTAAAGAAGACTTCAGGGGATATTTTTGGTTTAAATATTATTTCAGTGCAATAGTTTCAGGGGCTCATCCAGCCTCAATGGCTTTAGAAAGTCTGGATTCCATGAGAAATTTAAATTCTGTTCCACATTTTCCCTTTTCCCCCTTTTGATCAGGATTCTTCTATAGGATCTTTGATCAAAACATTCGGTAATGGTAGCTGGGCGCCATCAAATTCTTCTGTTCTCATGGCAAAGGAGGCAGTTATTCACTAGAGGCAATTAGCTATGCATTCCATTTCCTCTCCCTATTCCTGACTCTCCTTCTTCCTCTGTTACTCCAGGTGAATAGAGACCAATTGTTGTGCCTTGGTTGGCTGCTTGCACACTTCTAAACCCCAGGCAATATGCAACAAACTAGGAGGGAGAAGAGAAGTGCTAAACACAGTATGAAGGCCAGTTAACTGGGATTTCCATGAAACCATGACTTGAAACCTCCAAATCAAGAAACCCAACCCCATGAGGTGTTTGGCTGTACATAAGCAGCCTCGGCAGCTACGCTTTTTGTTGTTGTTTTAAAAATATATCACACAACATTTGTTGATTTAAATTTTTATAGGTGTAAAACTTATTGACATCAGTTACATTAATCAGCTGGGTAACCGTTGCTCTAATCATGCAACCAGTGCCCGTAATCAATGTGAATTTTCCATCATCGTAAACAGAAACTTAGTGCTCCAAAAGCAATAACTCCCCCCTTTCCCCTCCCTCCCACCCCTGGTAACCACTAAACTTTGGTCTCTATACATTTGGCATGGTTTAAGGGAAAGGAAAGTAGAGTCTCTGACAGCCAGCCAGGAGGGGAGGGAACGAAACTCAAGGCTGAATACGGGTGGGCTTAACCCTGCTCCAGCTGCCCCCCTGGGCACTGCCAGCAGAACTTTTAAGTCACCAGAAATGACTCCTGCTGAGGGAAATTCAAAATACATGATGTGGAGATTACCGCTGGAATTATGACAGGAAAGTGACTCACCTCTCAGGAGACCAAAGAACTGGGCAATCATTGAGGTCTGTGGGTGTGAGGGGTGGAGATGAGAGGAGAAGCTATTCTAAACCATCTGTCTCCATCCTATAGCCAGTCCCTGAGGTGCCTTTGCCAGCCTGAGGATGCAAACATAATGTCCCATATAATTTCCTCAGTTTCGAACGATTGACACAGGCTGTATCCTGCACTCTTTTCCCCTCTCTCTCTGCAGACTCCGTTTCTGCCTGACATCCCCCAAATGTGCCTGAGCAGATGAACTCTCTTGGTCTAGGTCCGTGGGCCCTGAACTCTGTCTTCTTACATGAAGGTGATGGCCAGTTGCTCCCAGGGTAGCCTCCTGCTCCTTGTTAACATCAGAATCATGGGACCAACAGTACTAAAGCTGCCTCCAGGGACAGAACTGGAAGCAGCCCCAGGCTGTAATCAAAAGTACCATGGGAAAGAACCTGAACTCAAAGCCTGCCTGGAAGACCCAAGGGGCCACCTCATAAGCGTTCTGCCTGCTTAAGAGACTTCTGGCATTGCCACTCCAAAGAGGGGCACTCTCCATAAGAGCCCACAGTGCGGCCAAGATTAAACAGGTGTGAGGCTCTACCTGGAGCCCATGTTTCTTCTGTTAGCCTGCTGAGGGATGGCTATAACCTTTGACTTCTAGTCTCAAAGTCCAAATGCCGGGTTTCTCTCCTCTCCCCTATCTTGTCTCTCTCTCTCTCCCCTCCAGTCTTCCAACATGTCCTCTTACCTTTAGCACATGGCCAGTTCCCCAGGGTTACCTAGAATTTATCTAAGGTTGAACTGATCCTATAGGTAGCTGCAGAAGTTAACTACGCTGTGTGATCTCACAGTTACCAAAACATAAATTTCTTGGCAGTATTTCCTTTACTAACGGCTATAACATCTGAAATCTTACCCATAAAGATTTATTCCAATGGTTAAGGCAGAGTGTCTCCAGGAGTCTTCCATTAGGGTGAAAACACCCTTGCCAGAGGTAACCTCAATGACCTGTCATTATATCCCATAACAAATTTGCTTCCTCTCTCCAAAATAGTGCCTGGGCATTCCTATTTGATCCAGGTGGTTCCCATAAATACATGCACATCTGGACCTTAAAGAAAAAAGTTGCAGAACCCAATGTTACCTAATGGTGAAAGTTATGGGTTTGGAGTTAAGGAAAATTAAACACTAATCCTAATCATGTGAGCTTGGGCACTCAACTGCTGTAGGCTTCAGTTTCCATCTAAACATTTCCTCTATTCTAACTCTCGGATAAGTCATTAGAACTCCTTATAAATGGTCTGAAAGCACACACACACACTTCAACAACCATTTATTGCACATTTACAGTGTACCAGGTCCTAAAGTAGTAGCAAGAAATTCTTAGATGGCTGAAACTTGGTTCTCCCACTCAAGGAGTTTTGAGTCTAGTGGGACAGATGACTAGCAACGATGTACTAAGTGCAGCAATAATAGATAATCAAAGGAGTCTAGGAGAGCCCAGAAAGGTCATCTAACCCAGTCCCAGATGCAGGGTATGGGCAAAGGAGATGGAATTGGAAGATGAAGTAGAATAGACTGGGTGAAGGGGACAGGAAGAGGGAAAGCATCTCATGCAGAAGGAAAGTCGTGAGTTAAAGTATGGTGGTGGAATATTGTGGCATATGTGGGTAAGTATGACCAATTAAGAATTTCTAGAGCTTTAATTATGAAAAATAGAAAGTCAGGAAACGAGGTTGAGAAATATGCATACTGAGAGCTAAACCATGGAACCACCATCTGTCTCTCCCTTCGAGGTAGCTTGAGTGTTGCTATGATATTGGATGCTATGCCACTGCTATTCAAATATTAGCAGAGCCACCCATGGTGAAGAGGTTTCAATAGAAGTTCCAGACTAAGACCGACTAGGAAGAAAGACCTGATAATCTACTTCCAAAAATCAGGCAATGAAAACCCTATGGATCACAACAGAGCATTGTCCAAATTACTTGCTTTGGACACGTCATCAGGAAGGATCAATTGTCAAAGAACATCACATTTGGTGAAGTAGAGGGCCAGCAAGGGTGAAGGAAACCATTGATGAGATGCATTGGCACAATAGCCACAATGATGGACTCAAACATGCCAGTGATTGTGAGAATCACTCAAGACCAGGCAATGCTTCATTCTGTTGTACATAAGGTTGCCATGAGTCAGAGTTAACTCAATGCCATCTATCTGCCTTTCTGTTCGTCCATCCATCCATCCATCCACCCACCCATCCATCCACCCATCCGCCCATCCACCCATCCATCCATCCATCTGAGTAAGTTACACAGTCAGTTAATTATGAGTCCCTCTGGCAAAAGTGTGGAAGGTGAATCAGAAAATGATGGAGAATACAAATTGTTCTGCAATGGGAGGCCTCATGTCCAGTCTCTCTTACCCTTGGTTTAACCAGGATACTGATTGAAAGCTGTCATTGCTAAGAAGAAGTTTTTGCTGCCTGACCCTTCTGTGGCCTGGGACCTCTGAAGGGACTTCAGTATCTGGGAAGTGTTTTTCCAATGGCTTTTTTATACCTTGATATCTTAAACACAAAGGAACATTCTGTGGGAAGTATCTAATGGACTGCCACAGGTCTCTCACCTGGGACGTCTTAGTCAACATGTTTGTCAAAAAACTGGAAGATAGACCAGATGTTTAGATGTCACAAAGCTGGATGTAATATATAATGAATTATATGATGGAATAAAGACTCTAAAAATATCCTGACAGGCTGGAACAATTGTTAAAAACTAATTAGATTAATTTAACCAGATAAATGCTAAACTTTGCTTTTAGATCTCCTCAAAATTAATTACACAAGAATAAGATTTGGGGCACTTGATTTGACGGCAGAAGTATTTATTCATTCACCAAATATTTACTAAGAATCTACTATATGCCAAGCCCACAGTCCCCTGCGCTTACTTCTATCATTGCAAATAGTACATTTTATTAAAATCAGGCCTGCTTCCCCTCTTATACCCTAAGTTTCTCTAAGTGAGGAGCTAAGCCCCATATTTGTATCCCAAGATTCTGGAGCAACATACAAGGAAAGTCAAAGACTTCTTGAATGCTTACTATGTGCCAGGCACTTTCCATCCATAACCAGTTTAATTCTTATTCAATCCTATTATCTTCATTTTATAGTTGACAAAATTAAGGCCAATGGGTAAGTTGCCTATGGTTTTGTTGTTAGTAGACTGCAGAGCTGACCTTTGAGCACAGGTCCAACTGGTTCCAAGGTTGAGTCTCTTTCCATTATATCACACTGACTTCCACGTTGTTCAAGAATTGTACAAGACTGAGCCCCTCCTCAAGTATCTTGCAGCCTGGTAGGTTAAATGAGCAAGACCTGGTGGAGGGTAGATAAGGTGGAGGAGAAGGTTAAAGTTAATCACAGACTCCATGTGTGCCTCCAGTTAAATGTGTCTGCTCAGAAACTAATGGTGGCTTGGGCTTCTCTGATAGGATTATGGAACCCAGAACAAGGGCAGTGCCAGCCACACTGTGCTGTGTGCTGCCCGGACTACACCCAGACTGCTGGGTCCAGATCCAGCCAGGACACTTTGGAAAGGAACGGCCACCAACCAAAAATTATTCAGAAAAGGACATTCAGCATGGTAAGGGTCTGGAAATGATTAGGGAAAAGGTAATATTTAGCCAGGAGAAGAGATGGCTATTAAGCTATCAAGGCAAATAATTATTATCTTCAAATATTTGAAGATGCAATTGCATGAATGTAGACAATTATCATTCTGTGTATTGTGTTTCTGAATGTTGAGGGAGAGAACTAACACCTGTTGGGTTTATTGCCATGGGTCAAGCACTTCACATATATCAAATCTACTTTTCACAATAGCCCTGCTGAATCCTCTGCTTTGCAGCTGAGTAAGAGCTTAAGAAACTTGCCCAATAGCGTAGTTTGTGAATGGCAGAGACAGGGTTTCCACCCAGGTTGGTTTGCCGTTGCTCTTACACTGCATGCCCTTGTCTCTTCCTGTACCTTCTCTAGGATTATGTCTCTACGATTAGGCTGTAGAGCCCCTGCATTGGGTGGGTATTTTAGAGACCATTTTTCTACATGAAGCACAGGGCTCACCTGTATGAATAGGTCAGAAAAGGGAAAAACTGACAAATTCAGGAAGAATTTACTCATTGTATCAACTGCCACAGCCCTCTCAACTAAGTGCAGCCCTCGGTCCAGAAGACAGAACCGAGTTAGGGACCCTCAGGCCTTTTGGTGAAGGTGGTACAAGCATGGGGTCAATTCCATAAAGGCCTTCAAGGCCTTTTAGAATCTGTTCCCTGCTCTCCTCCACATTCTCACCTCTCTATATCTGCCCCTTCCTTCCTCTCTTCCTTCCACACTCTAGACCTGACAACTTGCTAGCTTTCCTGTCCAGCTTTGGTACATGCTGTCATGTCTGCCTACAGTACATTTTGCCACACCCCCTTCACATGCTTGAAGCCCACTCATCGTTCAGATCTAAACTGGCATGTTATCACCTCTCAGTGGCACCTCACCCTTGACCGGCTTTATCGTCCTTTCCGTGCACATGCATTGATCCTGTGTCTCTGTATCACTGCACTTTTCTCACTGTTGGAGCAATTCTGTAACCCCTCGAAGGTAGGGACATTGTCACGCTCCTTTTGTATCTCTATGTTTATTACATAGTACTGATGATGAGTGACTGGATGAATGTCCTGGGAGCAAGACTGGAATCAGTCAAACCTAGGTTTGAAGGCAGATTCTGCAACTCACTGATGGGGTAAAATCCTCAGGCAATTTACTCAATCTTGACTTAACTTGTCCTTAACCGTTAATTGGGAATAATAATGCCTACATCATAGTGATTGTTATAAGAATTCAACAGAATAACTTAAGTAGAGAAAATGGTCCATACAACTTACGCAAAGTTAAGAGTGATAAGACTGATCAATCTAATATTGTCATAATCCAACTTGATTCATTCACTGAAAAGTTTTTCTTATTCTGGAAAGCATTTTTTGTCAGTGTTAAGAATAACAAACACATAGTGACTAAAGCATTTGGCCCTGTGTTCCTGTATGGACACAGTCCAAATAGACATTCCTACTCAATGTGAACGATCTATGCTCTCATGGCTGGCTTGGGTTGAGGAGGCGGATGGAGCTATCAGGCTGCCCTAGGATACCACAAGCCAGCCATGCAGAACTTCCCAAGATTCCCTGAAGATCACATCTCACCTGGACAGCCTGTCCTTACGTTTTGCTCAACTAACTCCACATTATCCTCCAAGATTCATCTCAGGTACCACTCCTGTTCCATCTGCTACCCCTTCAATTACCCATTGGGCCCACCTCCCACACGTTTGGATAATTCCCCACAATTATCTCTATGAACCTTGTCCGGGTTGGTATCTTATTATCTGCTATCACTCCCACTAGGCTGTGAGCAACTTAAGCAGAGGGAAAACATTCTGCTCATCTTTGCAGGTCCATCCTCCAATGCAGGTCCTGGCCCTGGAAGGTGTAGCAGACATCAGTGGGATTGTCTGACCAGCATTCCAGCAGTTCTTGTCTTGGGAGCATGGCCACAGTGGGTGCTGGCACCCTTGGGTTGGCCCACAGTTGGCCCAGGTCCCTTCCCTGTATTTTTGGACCTGGAATGAGAGATCACTTCAGAGCCAACTTGTTTGGTGGCTTGGAGCTCAAAAATGTAAAACTTAAGCTCGAGGCCATGTTTCTGACCATGTCAATAAAGAGTGGGAATGGAGAGAAGTGAGACGGAGAGTCCTAGAAGCATGAGAAGGTCCTGGTTTAAAGTTTCCTGAAGCTCAGCCATGTTCTTGGCTTCCCAGCAGCTTGGGGCTTAAACATTTCAATGACAGAATTAAGAAATGCCCTCGAAAACCAGTCACATTGAACTTGGTGGCACAAAAGCAGCGTATCAGTTCAGTCATCCAAAATAGTCGAAACTATCTCCTAGACAGGAGTCAGTATGAAAACAAACAAACAAACAGCAACAAGAAGCCCCAGCTTTCTTGTCCCTCAGGGAGACAATGATGACACTTATTCCACAAAGTCTCTCAGTGGGTCTTTGTAAGAGAGAGTTTTGTTTGGGATCATCTCCCAGTTAAACTCTCTGCACACTCCTCTCCCCTAAAACAAACAGACAAAAATTTTCCAAGAGGAATACAGCAAAAAAGAACGCTAAGAAGATGGCCCTAAATAAAACACTGGTCAAGTTCTCCTAATTTCTTTTCCTCAATTGCCATACACATAGTCACTCCTATATCTGGCTGGTGACTTTAAGAATCTCTAAATATGTAAACACATTTTTGTTAAGTAATTAAGCTATAAGAAATAAGAAATTAAATAGCATTAGCATGTTGAATCACTTAGGTATCAGTAGCTAATATGGCTAATTGACATTTAATAAGTCTTGCTATCTAATTTACTATGAATTACATTAAATGTTAATTAATTGCTTAGTTATTCTTTACACAATCACTATATGTTACCATGCATTTAATAGCTTATTATTTGGGTGGTTGTCCTATTGGCAAACAAGTTACCTGTTATTTCTCATTTGAACAGATTCCTCATACTCCTAAAATCATTCTCTAAAACATAATTAATGGATTGATTAATATAATTTAAAATCATTGAAAAAATAATCAACAGTTTATTGTGCCCACAGTGTCCTAATTAAGCTGGCAGAGATTTCTGGAGTTTATCTGCTATCAACATTGGCAATGTATAACATTATCCTTACCAATGTCGTTAAGTTATTTCCTGACTCCGATAAAACCAGCACACCTTATACGATATTATTATAGCCAATGTTTAAATCTCAAAAGGTTCATTAATGTGACTGACACAAAAGCCAATATGATTTGGGCTGTATTATTAGAAGTATAATGTCTAAAAGAAGGGAGGTGATACTCGTGTTCTGCTTTGTCCTGGCCTGGCCATACTTGGAGCATTTTGTCAATTCTGGAAATGACATACTTAAAGAAATATAAATTATGTGAAGAATTGGTGAAGTTGAGGATGTTCAGTTAGATTAAGAGAAAACTTGTGGGACAACAGAATCTGTCTCTTCAAATGCATGATGAAGTTTGTAGATGATAAATTAGTTTTTTATCTTTTTAAATTTATCGACTCAATTGAGAGCTCTAGGACCATAAGTCTGAAGTTAGAGGGAACAGATTTTGGACTGACACAGAGCTGTCCGAGGATGGAATGAGCTGCCTCTGGAATAATGAGCTCCCTGTCACTGGGAGAGTTCAAGGTAGCCTCAGCAATTGCTTGTGCAGGAGAGACTCAAGCTTCGGATGGGTGACCTTTCCAGTTCCTTGCAGTGCTGATGAGATTCCATGATTCTCATGGATACACTGTCATGATAAATCGTTTGGGCAATCCAAATTGCTCCCAGATATGGCCTTGACCCCACATTAGTTCTCTCACTTTCAACTTTCAGAGAAGCCTCATACGTATGCATAAGCATTTTGAATTCAATGCTGATTGGTACCGCGGCTTTGAACGCCAGCTCACTGTCTTGGTGGTTCGACTTGTTAGTTGTCCCCCTGGGTCGGCTGCGCTGCACTGCGGCTTCCCTTCAGGTGTCCTCCAGCTGCCCACGTGCTCAGGGCAAAGCTTAGAAGGGATCAGCTGAGCCACTGGAGTCATTTATCTTTGACAGGACGGGATGGGAGAAAGGGCAGGCGCCTGGCAGGCAAATAAACTTAATGAAGTTTATAATAGACTGCAGAAATATCAGCCTCGTGATCAAAGCAGGAATAAGCTGCAAGAAACTATTAATTAAGACTTTCTCACTATCTCCCTCTCCCCATTTCCTTCTGCGCCCTGTGAGGTAACCACTCTAATTGTTGCCAGCCATTCCAGGATTCAAAGGCTGTTTCTCTTGCCTGTGTTTCTAAGGGTCGTTGGGGGCCAAGGGTCTGGTGCAGTCCCTGGCAGACCTCAACGGTGCAGATGTTCTGAGCTTTGCCCTCTGCGAGAAGCTGAGTTGTCCTGCTCCCCGTGCCCCATGTACACAGTGTTCTGCCCGAGAATGTCCTTCCTGACCCTCCAAGCCTGACTCAAAATTCTTCTTCCCCAGGAAGCCTTTTGTGACTATGACTCTTTCCCACCTGACCCCCTTCTCTAGGGTCCTGCTCCCTACCCACTGGTCCTTCCTGCTGGATCAGGGCACTGAGCTTGTGTCTGCTATTTTGACCTGGAAACTGTACCCGGATTTCAGGTATATGTATCTGGGCAGGGGTAACACTAGAACTATTTAATAGCCATTTATATAGAGGTGGAGCCCTGGTGGCACAGTGGTTAAGAGTTTGGCTGCTAACTAAAAAGGTCAGCAGTTTGAATCCACCAGACGTTCTTTGGAAACCCTGTGGAGCGGTGCTACTCTGTCCTATAGAGTTGCTATGAGTCGGTATCAACTCAATGGCAACAGGTTTGGTTTGGTTTTTTAATATAGCGGCATTGGTGGTTCAGTGGTAAAATTTCCACCTCCCATGTGGGAGATCCAGGTTCACTCCCTGGCCAGTGCGTCTCATGCGCAGCCACCAGTTGTCTGTCATTGGTGGTTTGTGTTGCTATGATGCTGAACAGATTTCAGCAGAACTTTCAGACTAAGATGGACTAGGAAGAAAGGCCTGATGATCTGCTTCCAAAAATCAACCAATGAAAATGCTATGGATCACAAAAGTCCAATCCATAGCTGATCACGGGGATGGCACAGGACCGGGCAGTGTTTCGTTCTGTTGTGCATGGGATCATCATGACTCAGGGGCTAACTCGACAGTGGCTAAAAACAACATAATAATATAAATCAGCACATGAGTCAATATGTAAATTTAAAAAGTTAATCTATTCTCTTTCATTCTGTAACTAAAATTACTTACCAAGTGATGGACATTGTACCAGAAGTTATTCATCAAAACATTCCAATAGCATCGTGTTCTTATGATTTTTAAAAACTGTTGGTGTGATCTTTTGTTTGCTGAAGCTGTCACTAGCTAAATGATGGCCCTCTCTGACTTTGATTGGTCATAGGGACTCCATCAAACTCTTCCAAAGTCTTTTGTATTGAATTGTCAGTTAGGAAGTCTCCGGAGTTTGGAGCCTTGTGCAGAAGTCACACTACAGCCCATGTGCGCTTGATGGCAGCACTTCCTATGTGGCCTGGAATCAGAGAGCTTATGCCTACATCCCTTGGCAATGCTGCCACCAACACTGAGCCACTCTGGAGGAAGGAGTAGAGGCTACAGCATCTACAGGCGCCCCCCCCCCCCGCCACCACATATGTTGCCCGCTGTTCCCAGGTCTCATTCCCATCACTGTGGCCACCTTTGGGCAACATCAAATGATGGTATGTGGTCTCAACCACTTATACTACTTACCAACTAGTGTGGAAGTGACTTAATATTTTAACAACTGGTTTGTTGTACCTACACATTCATGAATTCCTCATGTATCCTGTCATTTCCCTAAGGGCAGCTTATTCTGAAAGGCACTTGCCTCTTTGAAAAGAGACAGCAAGTCAGAAAAGGGCTGCAAGATCGCAATAAATGGCACAGCTCTTTAGCCAGCCCATCAGGCTTCAAACATGATTCCCACATCCCCCCTCCTCCAAAATGATCCCCAACACATCCCTTTGAACTTCATTGGCTACGGGAGGATCTGGACCCCATTCTCTGCCTCCCCAACATTGTACCATGGAGCACCAACTGTTAATATAATACTCTGATTTGTTGTTGTCATTTATTAGGTGCTGTTGAATTAATTTCAACTCATAGCAACTCTGAATACAACAGAATGAAACCGCCCGGTCGTGTGCCATTCTCCCATTCTCTACGTTTGAGCCCATTGTTGCAGCTACTATGTCAATCCATCTCCTTGAGCGTCTTCCACTTTTGTACTGACCTTCTACTTTACCAAGCATGAAGTCCTTCTCCAGGGACTGGTCCCTCCTGATAACATGTCCAAAGTATGTGAGACCAAGTTTCATCATCCTCACTTCTAAGGAGCATTCTGGTTGTACTTCTTTCAAGACAGATGTGTTCATTCTTCTGGCCATCCGTGGTATATTCAATACTTTGCTAACACTGTAATTCATTCTTCCTTATTCATTGTCCAGCTTTCACATGCATATGAGGTGACTGAAAATAACACGGCTTGGGTCAGGCACACTCCAGTCCTCAAAGTGACATCTTTGCTTTTTTTTTTTTTTTTTTTTTAACACTTTACAGAGGTCTTTTGCAGCAGATCTGCCCAGTGCAATATGTCTTTTGATTTCTTCAATGCTGCTTTCATGGGTGTTGCTTGTGGATCCAAGTAAAATGAAATTCTTGACAACTTCATTATTTTCTCTGTTTAACATGATGTTGCTTATCGGTCCAGTTGTGAGGATTTTCATTTTCTTTATGTTGGGGTGTAATCCATACTGAAGGCTGTGGTCTTTGATCTTCATCAGTAAGTGCTTCAAGTCCTCTTCACTGTCAACAAGCAATGTTGTGTCATCTCCACATCTCAGGTTGTTAATGAGTCTTTCTCCAATCCTGATGCCAAGGTCTTCTTAAAGTAGTCCATCTTCTCAGATTATTTGCTCAGCATACAGATTGAATAATTAGGGTGAAAGGATATAACCTGATGCACACCTTTTCTGATTTTAAACCATGCAGCATTCTATTGTTCTGTTCGAATGACTGCCTCTTGGTCTATGTACAGGTTTCTCATGAGTAAAATTAAGTGTTCTGGAATTCCCATTCTTCATAATGTTATTCATAATTTGTTGTGATCTACACAGTCAAATGCCTTTGCACAGTCAATAAAACAGAGGTAAACTTCTTTCTGGTATTCTCTGCTCTCAGCCAAGATCCTTCTGACATCAGAAATGATATCCCTCATTCCATGTCCTCTTCTGAATCTGGCTTGAATTTCTGGTAGTTGCCTGTCAATGTACTGCTGCAACAGTTTTTGAATTATTTTCAGCAAAATTTTACCTGCGTGTGATATTAATGACATTGATAATTTCCACATTCTATTGGATCTTTTTTTTTTTTTTATTGGATCATCTTTCCTTGGAAAGAGCAGGAATATGGATCTCTTCCGGTGAGTTGGCCAGGTAGCTCTCTCCCAAATTTCTTGGCGTAGACAAATGAGTGCTTCCAGGGTTTGCATCTGTTTATTGAAACATCTCAATTGATATTCTGTCAATTCCTGGAGCCTTGTTTTTTTTTTGCCAGTGCTTTCAATGCACCTTGGACTTCTTCAGTACCATTGGTTCTTGATCATATGCTACCTCCTGAAATGGTTGAACATCGACCAGTTCTTTTTGGTACAGTGACTCCGTGTATTCCTTCCATCTTTTTTTGATGTATCATGCGTTGTTCAATATTTTGCCTGCAGAATACTTCAAAATTGCAACTGGAGCCTTGAATTTTTTCTTCATTTCTTTCAGCTTGAGAAATACTAAGAGTATTCTTTTCTTTTGGTTTTCTAACTCCAGGTCTTTGCACATTTCATTATATTACTTTACTTTGTCTTCTTGAGCCACCCTTTGAAATCTTCCGTTCAGCTTTTTTACTTTATCATTTTTTCTACTCGCTTTAGCTAACTCTACATTCAAGAGCAAGTTTTGGAGTCTATTCTGACATCCATTCTGGTCTTTTCTTTCTTGCCTGTCTTTTGAATGACCTTTTGCTTTCTTCGTGTATGGTATCCTTGATGTCGTTCCACAACTCGTCTGGTCTTCGGTGATTAGTGTTCAATGAGTCAAATCTAGTCTTGAGATATTCTCTAAATTTAGGTGGGGTATACTCAAGATCATATTTTTGTTCCCTGGATCATTTTATTTTTCTTCAGTTTCAACTTAAACTTGCATATGAGCTATTGATGGTCTGTTCGGCATTCGGCCCCTGGCCTTGTTCTGACTGGTGTTATTGAGGTTTTTCATAGTCTCTTTCCACAGATGTATCCAATTTGATTCCAGTTTATGTTCTTGAAAAATGTATTTCAATGATGAAGTCTTTGTTCTTGCAAAATTCTATCACGTGATCTCCTGCATTATTTCTATTACCCACACCATATATTCCAACTACAGATCCTCCTTTGTTTCTAACTTTCACATTCCAATCGCCAGCAATTATCGGTGCATCTTGATTGCATGTTTGATCAATTTCAGGCTGCAGAAGTTGGTAAAAATCTTCAATTTCCTCATCTTTGGCATTTGGTGTATAAATTTGAATAATAGTTGTATCAACTGGTCTTCCTTGTAGGCATATAGATATTATCCTATCACTGACAGCGTTGTACTTCAGGATAGATCTTGAAATGTTCTTTTGATGATGAATTTGACATAATTCCTCTTCAATTTGTCATTTCCAGCAGAATAGACTATATGATTGTCTGATTAAAAATGGCCAATTCCAGTCCATTTCTGCTCACTAATGCCTAAGATATCGATCTTCATGCATTCCATTTCATTTCTGCCAACTTCCAATTTTTCTAGAGTCATACTTTGTACATTCCACATTCTGATTATTAATGGATATTTGCAGCTGTTTCTTCTCGTTTTAAGTCATGCATCACAGCAACACACATTTCAGCACAGTACAACAAACTGACAGATGAGTGATGAAATTCTGGTTTAGGCATGTACTATAACATAATCCTGTGGTTCTCTTCCTGAAGGTGTCAGAGGTAATCAGAGGGCCCACAGACAGGGGCAGCCATTCTTATATAAATCTCCGTCTGCTCAGGAGACTGATGGAAAAGGATGGCTGCACGGTGGTGTGAGGGGCGGAAGCCAGAAGCAGAAGGAATGACTTATGACTGCTGTCTATAGAGACAGGCTTTGTTGGTTGATGCCTCAACAAATGTAGAAAGATGAATTGGGGGTCTCCATCAGGGGCTAAGACTTTCAGAGGTGGAGATCTTGGCAAGAATAATTCCTCTTCTCCCACAGCATTTATCACCCACACCCTCAGCTGGGGCTGCTGGATCAGCTAGTTCAGGAGAAAAGCAGCAGGCAGTAGTAGGTCAGGATGCAAAGGACAATGGGCAAATCCAAAGCTATTATCTCCTGCCTCCACCCCATCCTCAGAAAAGAAGCCCTGTTCAATTAACTTAATGACATTAATGGCATGGTGGGAGATGGTATTTCCAAACTTACAGCTGGGCTGTAAGTACTTGAAGTGTGTTGGGCAGCCTCTGCGGTAGCACAGGAACCCTATCTGTGTGACACACACTCCAGGGAAACCCAGTAATTCAGCACTGACACCTTAACCCATTGTACTCATTTCTGAGAGCCATTTTCCCAGAGAAACAAAGAAGGTATTGGCCTAAAACATCTCCACAGACTCTGAACCTGTGATGTGTAGCTTGCCCCCAGGCCTCTGTCCTTCTGGTTCCTCTAGCTTCTATGTATGACTGTGCCATCTCTCTGTTTATTGAACATAGTGGCTACATATGGGCTTCAATCCTGACCCACCACACATTCCCAGTACATCTAGGGCGAGTCACTGAGCCATTCACTTCCCCACCCCCATAAAATGATAGTGACAATCCAGCTAGTATGGGTGTAAAAACTTCTAATAATAAACGTTAGCTGTCAAGGCTGTGCCATTTCCACTCTTCTCTCTCTTTTTCTATTATTCGATCTCTTTTGGCCTGTTCCTCTGCCTCCATGTATCCATCATAAACCTTCCTCTGTATCTGTCTCAGGAGTATCTGGGTGGTGGAAATGAGTAAGTGCTCAACAACTAACTCAAAGTTGTCAGTTCAAACCCACCCAGAGGTTCCTTAGGGAGACAGGTTTTGCCATCTGCCTTCGGAAGGCCACAGCCTTGAAAACCCTATGGAGTAGTTCTACTCTGCACACGTGGGGTCTCCATGACTTGAAATCGACAACAGCAACTAGTTTGGTTTGTGGTTTGGTATCGTGTGATGTGCAGATGATACAACCTTGCTTGCTGAAAGGTGAAGAAGACTTGAAGCACTTACTGATAAAGATCAAAGACTACAGCCTTCAGAATAGATTACACTTCAACATAAAAACAAAAATCCTCACAGCTGAACCAATGATGATAAACAGAGAAAAGATTGATGTTGTCAAGAATTTCATTTTACTTGGATCCAAATCATCACCCATGAAAGTGGAAGTCAAGAAATCAGACGACACACTGCGTTGGGCATACCTTCTGTGAAAGATCTTTTTAAAGTGTTAAAAAGCAAAGACGTCACTTTCAGGACTAAGGTGTGCCTGACCCAAACCATGGTGTTTTCAATAGCCTCATATGCATGTGAAAGCTGAACAATGAATAAGGAAGACCAAAGAAGAATTGATGCCTTTGAACTGTGGTATTGGTGAAGAATATTGAATACACCATGGACTGCCAGAAGAAAGAACACACAACAGTGATTGTGAGGGATGGCACAAGACCGGGCAGTGTTTCATTCTGTTGTACACAGGGTCACTATGAGTCAGAACCTACTTGACAGCATCTAACAACAACAACATCTGTGTCTACTTTGGTCTTTGTCAGTTTGTCTGTCTTTAGTTCCCTGTCTCTCTATTCTGGCCTCTTTGCATCTCTCTCTGTCTGCCTGTATCACTCTCCTTGGCTATTCAGTATTCCTTGGAATCCTAGACTCCTTTTCCATTCCTTAGATGTGGAGCATTATGGTATCAGAGGGTTTTCAAATCCTGGACAGGGAAATTTAACTCTCCTGAATGACGATCACCATAGCCTTTTGGTGAAGCTCAAGGTGTGAAATCCAGAATTTACTACTGTAATTAGCCTGCCTAACAATGTGGGTGATCAAAGACCACAGCCTTCAGTATAGATTATACCTCAAAATAAAGAAAACAAAAATCCTCACAACTGGACCAATAAGTAACAACATGATAAACAGAAAAAGGATTGAAGTTTTCAAGGATTTCCTTTTACTTGAATCCACAATCAACACCCATGGAAGCTGCAGTCAAGAAATCAAAAGACACATTGCATTGGGCAAATCTGCTGGGAAAGACCTCTTCAAAGTGTTGAAAAGCAAAGATGTCACCTTGAAGACTAAGGTGGGCCTGATCCAAGCCATGGTATTTTCAATTGCCTCATATGCATGCGAAAGCTGGACAATGAATAAGGAAGACTGAACAAGAATTGATGCCTTTGAATTACAGTGTTGGAGAAAAGCATTGAATATACACTGTGGACTGCCAGAAGAATGAACACATCTATTTTGGAAGAAGTACAGCCAGAATGCTGTAAAGGGTCAGAGAAAAAGAGGAAGACCTTCA
This sequence comes from Elephas maximus indicus, assembly GCF_024166365.1. Taxonomy (NCBI): domain Eukaryota; kingdom Metazoa; phylum Chordata; class Mammalia; order Proboscidea; family Elephantidae; genus Elephas; species Elephas maximus. The sequence continues at coordinate 168,662,941 of NC_064821.1, read as the reverse complement.
AAGAGATGGACTGACACAGTGGCTGCAAGAATGGGCTCAAGCATAACAACAATTATGAGGATGGCGCAGGACCGGGCAGTGTTTCTTTCTTTGTACATAAGGTCGCTATGAGTCCGAACCAACTCGATGGCACCTAACAACAGCAAAAGCCAATGTAAGTGGGCTGACAGAGCAACAGGCCAGTCAGGGCCAATCGCCACCTTCCCATGGAGCATGAAGAAGCTGCCCAGCCTTCTGCTGGGGCTAAAAATAGGCATCAGAGGGCTGGGGTGGCTTAGAGCAGAAGGTAAGCTAAAGAAATGCTTCTTACAATACAGCCTTTTTGGGCCCCACAGACTGCAGACCAGAAGGGGCAGGGTTGTGGGAACCCCAGGGTCCACAGCTGCAGGCCCCCAGCTGGGGCAGGGAGAGGGAGAGGGAAGAGAAGTCAGGCAGGGATGAGAGCCCATCAATGGGCTACAGAGTTAGTCACAGAAGCCTTGAGGACCATGGAAGGTGCACTGGGCAGGGGGATGGTTCATGGACACTGCCCAGAGCCCGTGGACAGGGAGGTCAACAATGGGGGGCCTGGGTGCAGGGAAGGCTTCTTTAACTTTTTTTTTTTTTAATTAATTTTTATTAAGCTTCAAGTGAACATTTACCATTCCAATCAGTCTGTCACATGTAGGTTTACATACACCTTACTCCCTTCTCCCACTTGCTCTCCCCCTATTGAGTCAGCCCTTTCAGTCTCTCCTTTCGTGCCAATTTTGCCATCTTCCCTCTCTCTCTATCTTCCCATCCCCCCTCCAGTCAAGAGTTGCCTACACACTCTCCAGTGTCCACCTGAATTTAATTAGCTCACTCTTCATCAGCATCTCTCCCCCCTCCACTGACCAGTCCTTTTCATGCCTGATGAGTTGTCTTCGGGGATGGTTCCTGTCCTGTGCCATCAGAAGTTCTGGGGAGCATTGTCTCTGGGATTCCTCTAGTCGCAGTCATACCATTAGGTATGGTCTTTTTATGAGAATTTGGGGTCTGTATCCCATTGGTCTCCTGCTCCCTCAGGAGTTGTCTGTTGTGCTCCCTGACAGGGCAGACATCGATTGTGGCCGGGTACCAACTAGTTCTTCTGGTCTCAGGATAATGTAGGTCTCTGGTTCATGTGGCCCTTTCTGTCTCTTGAGTTCTTAGTTGTCGTGTGACCTTGGTGTTCTTCCTTTGCCTTTGCTCCAGGTGGGTTGAGACCAATTGATGTATCTTAGATGGCCGCTTGTTGGCATTTAGGACCCCAGGTGCCACAATTCAAAGCGGGATGCAGAATATTTTCATAATAGAATTATTTTGCCCCTTGACTTAGAAGTCCCCTCAAACCAAGTTCCCCAGACCCCAGCCCCTGCTCTGCTGACCTTTGAAGCTTTCATTTTATCCCGGAAACCTCTTTGCTTTTAGTCCAGTCCAATTAGGCTGACCTTCCTTGTATTGAGTGTTGTCTTTCCCTTCACCCAAAGCAGTTCTTATCTACTGATTGATCAATAAAAAGCCCTCTCCCTCCCTCCCTCCCTGCCCCCTTTGTAACCACAAAAGTATGTGTTCTTCTCAGTTTTTTCTATTTCTCAAAATCTTATAATAGTGGTCTTATACAATATTTGTCCTTTGCCTCTGACTCATTTCGCTCAGCATAATGCCTTCCAGATTCCTCCATGTTATGAAATGTTTCAGAGATTCGTCACTGTTCTTTATCGATGCGTAGTATTCCATTGTGTGAATATACCACAATTTATTTACCCATTCATACATTGACGGGCATCTTGGTTGCTTCCAGCTTTTTGCTATTGTAAACAGAGCTGCAATAAACATGGGTGTGCATATATCTGTTTGTATGAAGGCTCTTGTATCTCTAGGGTATATTCCGAGGAGTGGGATTTCTGGGTTGTATGGTAGTTCTATTTCTAACTACTTAAGATAACGCCAGATGGATTTCCAAAGTGGTTGTACCATTTTACATTCCCACCAGCAGTGTATGAGAGTTCCAATCTCTCCGCAGCCTCTCCAACATTTATTATTTTGTGTTTTTTGGATTAATGCCAGTCTAGTTGGTGTGAGATGGAATCTCATCGTGGTTTTAATTTGCATTTCTCTAATGGCTAACGATCGGGAGCATTTTCTCATGTATCTGTTGGCTGCCTGAATATCTTCTTTAGTGAAATGTGTGTTCATATCCTTTGCCCACTTTTTGATTGGGTTGTTTGTCTTTTTGTGGTTGAGTTTTGACAGAATCATGTAGATTTTAGAGATCAGGCGCTGGTCTGAGATGTCATAGCTGAATATTCTTTCCCAGTCTGTAGGTGGTCTTTTTACTCTTTTGGTGAAGTCTTTAGATGAGCATAGGTGTTTGATTTTTAGGAGTTCCCAGTTATCTGGTTTCTCTTCATCATTTTTGGTAATGTTTTGTATTCTGTTTATGCCCTGTATTAGGGCTTCTAGGGTTGTCCCTATTTTTTCTTCCATGATCTGTATCGTTTTAGTCTTTATGTTTAGGTCTTTGATCCACTTGGAGTTAGTTTTTGTGCATGGTGTGAGGTATGGGTCCTGTTTCATCCTTTTGCAAATGGATATCCAGTTATGCCAGCACCATTTGTTAAAAAGACTATCATTTCCCCAATTGACTGACACTGGTCCTTTGTCAAATATCAGCTGCTCATACGTGGATGGATTTATATCTGGGTTCTCAATTCTGTTCCATTGGTCTATGTGCCTGTTGTTGTACCAGTACCAGGCTGTTTTGACTACTGTAGCTGTATAATAGGTTCTGAAATCAGGTAGAGTGAGGCCTCCCACTTTCTTCTTCTTTTTCAGTAATGCTTTGCTTATCTGGGGGTTCTTTCCCTTCCATATGAAATTAGTGATTTGTTTCTCTATCCCCTTAAAATATGACTTTGGTATTTGGATTGGAAGTGCGTTATATGTATAGATGGCTTTTGGTAGAATAGACATTTTTACTATGTTAAGTCTTCCTATCCATGAGTAGGGTATGTTTTTCCACTTAAGTATGTCCTTTTGAATTTCTTGTAGCAGAGTTTTATAGTTTTCTTTGTATCGGTCTTTTACATCCTTGGTAAGATTTATTCCTAAGTATTTTATCTTCTTGGGGGCTACTGTGAATGGTATTGATTTGGTTATTTCCTCTTCGATGTTCTTTTTGTTGATGTAGAGGAATCCAAGTGATTTTTGTATGTTTATAACCTGAGACTCTTCCAAACTCTTCTATTAGCTTCAGTAGTTTTCTGGAGGATTCCTTAGGGTTTTCCATGTATACGATCATGTCATCTGCAAATAGTGATAGCTTTACTTCCTCCTTGCCAATCTGGATACCCTTTATTTCTTTGTCTAGCCTAATTGCCCTGGCTAGGACTTCAAGTACGATGTTGAATAAGAGCGGTGATAAAGGGCATCCTTGTCTGGTTCCCGTTCTCAAGGGAAATGCTTTCAGGTTCTCTCCATTTAGAGTGATATTGGCTGTTGGCTTTGCATAGATGCCCTTTATTATGTTGAGGAATTTTCCTTCAATTCCTATTTTGGTAAGAGTTTTTATCATAAATGGGTGTTGAACTTTGTCAAATGCCTTTTCTGCATCTATTGATAAGATCATGTGGTTTTTATCTTTTGTTTTATTTATGTGATGGATTACATTAATGGTTTTTCTGATATTAAACCAGTCTTGCATGTGGTTTTTATCTTTTGTTTTATTTATGTGATGGATTACATTAATGGTTTTTCTGATATTAAACCAGTCTTGCATACCTGGTATAAATCCCACTTGATCAGGGTGAATTATTTTTTTAATGTGTTGTTGGATTCTATTGGCTAGAATTTTGTTGAGGATTTTTGCATCTATGTTCATGAGGGATATAAGTCTAAAATTTTCTTTTTTTGTAATGTCTTTACCTGGTTTTAGTATCAGGGAGATGGTAGTTTCATAGAATGAGTTGGGTAGTATTCCGTCTTTTTCCATGCTTTGAAATACCTTCAGTAGTAATGGTGTTAAGTCTTCTCTGAAGGTTTGGTAGAACTCTGCAGTGAAGCCGTCTGGACCAGGACTTTTTTTTGTTGGAAGTTTTTTGATTACCGTTTCAATCTCTTTTTTTGTTACGGGTCTATTTAATTGTTCTACTTCTGAATGTGTTAGTTTAGGTAGGTAGTGTTTTTCCAAGAATTCATCCATTTCTTCTAGGTTTTCAAATTTGTTAGAGTACAATTTTTCGTAGTAATCTGAAATGATTCTTTTAATTTCATTTGGTTCTGTTGTGATGTGGTCCTTCTCGTTTCTTATTCGGGTTATTTGTTTCCTTTCCTGTTTTTCTTTAGTCAGTCTAGCCAATGGTTTATCAATTTTGTTAATTTTTTCAAAGAACCAGCTTTTGGCTTTGTTAATTCTTTCAATTGTTTTTCTGTTCTCTTTCAGCTCTAATTTTTATTATTTGTTTTCTTCTGGTGCCTGATGGGTTCTTTTGTTGCTCACTTTCTATTTGTTCAAGTTGTCGGGACAGTTCTCTGATTTTGGCTCTTTCTTCTTTTTGTATGTGTGCATTTATCAATATAAATTGGCCTCTGAGCACTGCTTTTGCTGTGTCCCAGAGGTTTTGATAGGAAGTATTTTCATTCTCGTTGCTTTCTAAGAATTTCCTTATTCCCTCCTTGATGTCTTCTATAACCCAGTCTTTTTTCAGGAGGGTATTGTTCATTTTCCAAGTATTTGATTTCTTTTCCCTAGTTTTTCTGTTACTGATTTCTAGCTTCATTGCCTTGTGGTCTGAGAAGATGCTTTGTAATATTTCGATGTTTTGGATTCTGCAAAGATTTGTTTTATGACCTAATATGCAGTCTATTCTAGAGAATGTTCCATGTGCGCTAGAAAAAAAAGTATATTTTGCAGCAGTTGGGTGGAGAGTTCTGTATAAGTCAATGAGGTCAAGTTGGTTGATTGTTTTAAGTAGGTCTTGCGTGTCTCTATTGAGCTTCTTACTGGATGTCGTGTCCTTCTCCAAAAGTGGTGTGTTGAAGTCTCCTACTATAAATGTGAAGGTGTCTATCTCACTTTTCAATTCTGTTAAAATTTGATTTATGTATCTTGCAGCCCTGTCATTGGGTGCGTAAATATTTAATATGGTTATGTCTTCCTGATCAATTGTCCCTTTTATCATTATATAGTGTCCTTCTTTATCCTTTGTGGCGGATTTAAATCTAAAGTCTATTTTGTCAGAAATTAATATTGCTACTCCTCTTCTTTTTTGCTTATTATTTGCTTGATATATTTTTTTCCATCCTTTGAGTTTTAGTTTGTTTGTGTCTCTAAGTCTAAGGTGTGTCTCTTGTAGGCAGCATATAGATGGATCGTGTTTCTTTATCCAGTCCGTGACTCTCTGTCTCTTTATTGGTGCATTTAGTCCATTTACATTCAGTGTAATTATAGATAAATAAGTTTTTAGTGCTGTCATTTTGATGCCTTTTCATGTGTGTTGTTGGCCATTTCATTTTTCCCCATGCTTTTTTGTGCTGAGACGTTTTTCTTAGTAGCTTGTGAGATCCTCATTTTCATAATGTTTAACTTTATGTTTGTTGAGTCGTTACGTTTTTCTTGGCTTTTTTCTTGAGTTATGAAATTGATATTCCTTTTTGTGGTTACCTTATTATTTACCCCTATTTCTCTAAGTAAAAACCTAACTTGTATCGTTCTATATCGCCTTGTATCACTCTCCGTCTGGCAGTTCAATGCGTCCTATATTTAGTCCCTCTTTTTGATTATTGTGATCGTTTATCTATTGATTTCCATGATTTCCTGTTATGTGAATTATTTTATTTATTTATTTTTTAGAATTAATCTTAATTTGTTTGTTTTTGTGCTTTCCCTATTTGAGTTGATATCAGGACGGTCTGTTTTGTGACCTTGTATTGTGCTGGTACCTGATATTATTGGTCATCAGGCCAAACAATCTCCTTTAGCATTCCTTGCAGTCTTGGTTTAGTTTTTGCAAATTCTCTAAACTTGTGTTTATCTGTAAATGTCTTAATTTCTCCTTCATATTTCAGAGAGAGTTTTGCTGGATATATGATCCTTGGTTGGCAGTTTTTCTCCTTCAGTGCTCTGTATACGTCGTCCCATTCCCTTCTTGCCTGCATGGTTTCTGCTGAGTAGTCTGAACTTATTCTTATTGATTCTCCCTTGAAGGAAACCTTTCTTTTCTCCCTGGCTGCTTTTAAAATTTTCTGTTTGTCTTTGGTTTTGGCAAGTTTGATGATAATATGTCTTGGTGTTTTTCTTTTTGGATCAATCTTAAGTGGGGTTCGATGAGCATCTTGGATAGGTATCCTTTCATCTTTCATGATGTCAGGGAAGTTTTCTGTCAGGAGTTCTTCAACTATTTTCTCTGTGTTTTCTGTCCCCCCTCCCTGTTCTGGGACTCCAATCACTTGCAAGTTATCCTTCTTGATAGAGTCCCACATGATTCTTAGGGTTTCTTCATTTTTTTTAATTCTTTTATCTGATTTTTTTTCAGCTATGTTGGTGTTGATTCCCTGGTCCTCCAGAAGTCCCAGTCTACATTCTAATTGCTCGAGTCTGCTCCTCTGACTTTCTATTGCGTTGTCTAATTCTGTAATTTTATTGTTAATCTTTTGGATTTCTACATGCTGTCTCTCTATGGATTCTTGCAACTTATTAATTTTTCCACTATGTTCTTGAATAATCTTTTGAGTTCTTCAACAGTTTTATCAGTGTGTTCCTTGGCTTTTTCTGCAGTTATCCTAATTTCATTTGTGATATCTTTAAGCATTCTGTAAATTAGTTTTTTATATTCTGTATCTGATAATTCCAGGATTGTATCTTCATTTGGGAAAGATTTTGATTCTTTTGTTTGGGGGGTTGGAGAAGCTGTCATGGTCTGTTTCTTTATGTGGTTTGATATGGACTGCTGTCTCCGAGCCATCACTGGGAAACTAGATTTTCCGGGTAGGTAATCAGTTAAAAAAAAATGCAGTCAGATCCCTATCTGAATTCTCCCTCTGGCTCAGGGTATTCGGATGTTAATGGAGCCGCCTGGTACGCTGGCTCCTGGTTCTGAAAAAGATCACTGTCTGCCCGTATTTGTTTGTTCTCCATCTCTAAGCTTCTTTAACTTTTGTCTCCCCACTCCAGCCTCCACTGCTCCCTCCTAAGACTGCAACTGCCCTCGCTCTTCATTTGCTAACTCTTCTATCCCACCAATTGATGCCTCCTTCTTCCCGGGTTCCTGGGTGGCACAGTTAACACTCAATTACTAAGCTAAAGGTTGGTGGTTCAAACCCACTCAGCGGCATCATGGGAGAAAGGCTTGGCAATCTTCTTCTGTAAATATTACAACCAAGAAAACTCTTATGGAGCAGTTCTACTCTGCAACACATGGGGTCACATAAGTTACAATTGACCCCATGGCAACAGGTTTTTTTTGTTTTTGTTTTTTTTGTTCCCAGAAGAGTGAGATTTCCTGCCCTCACTCACTCCTCAACATCCAGGAGTCCAGAGTTGCTAATCTTTTCCAGGAGAGAAGATAGAAATTTATCTTTGCTGAGGACTCACCCTATGCCAATCCCAACAATCTTGTGAGGTCAGTATTATTATTAATATTTTCCTCATCTTGCAGATGAGGAAACTGAGGCTCAGAGAAGCAAAGTAACTTGCTTCAGCAGGTTTCAGAGCCTGGATTTTAATCTCTTTCTGTGTGACTGCACCTCCTGTGCTCTGCCCTCATTGTTCTATTAATAGTTCTCAACTGGGGGCAATTTTACCCTGCAGGGGATACTAGAATAAACAAGACAGAAGAAGAATTGACGCCTTTGAATTGTGGCGTTGGCAAAGAATATTGAATATACCGTGGACTGCCAAAAGAACGAACAAATCTGTCTTGGAAGAAGTACAACCAGAATGTTCCTTAGAAGCAAGGATGGCGAGACTATATCTTACATACTTTGGACATGTTGTCAGGAGGGGTCAGACCCCGGAGAAGGACATTGTACTTGGCAGAGTACAGGGTCAGCAAAAAAGAGGAAGACCCTCAAAGAGATGAATTGACGCAGTGGCTGCAACAATGGGCTCAAGCGTAAGAATGATTGTGGGCATGGAGAGGGACTGGGCAGTGTTTTGTTCTATTGTATGTGGGGTCGCTCTGAGTCAGAACTGACTCAACAGCACCTAACAAAAACAAGGGACACTTGGCAATGTCCAGGATCACTTAGCTATTAAAACTGGAGAGGGAGGTTGCCACTGGCATCTAGTGCGTAAAGAGCAAGGATGCTGCTGTACGTCCTACAAGGCATAAGACAGCTCCTCACACCAAGGAATTATCCAGCCCAAATGTCAATAGTGCCAACGTTAAGAAACCCAAGCTGCATCCATGCCTATCCCAGCTCTTTCCACTGTTTTCAAACCTGAAGGTCATCAGAATTACCTGGTAGCGTGTCTTGAGCCCCACTCCCAGAGACTCATATTCACTGGGTCTATGGGAGCTTATGAATCTACATTTAGAGCCCTCCCTTCTCCTCATCCCTTCCAGGAGATTCTGATTTAGGTATTCCAAGCACGACACTGAGATACATTTTCCAAGACAAAATTCCAAAGGGACAGATGCCAGATCCCTATCAACTCTGAATAGCTCCCTGGGACGAGATGAGCACTTGAAAAACACTCCCAAATAAGGAAAGTGTCTCTCTCTCACACACACACACACAGGCACACATGCACGCACACATGCACACCTTAGAGGATCTAAAAAGCCATGTAGCCAGAGAAGGTAAAACTCCCATGGCCCATAGCACCCATTTTGTGGCCTCCTTCACCTGCATGTCAGTTATCTGACAATTGCTCACCTTGGCCAGTGGGCAATGGAGGTACAAATCAGTATGCCTTGTCCCAGACTCTTCCTTTGATATGAACAAGCCAATACATTGCACAGATGGGGCTGTTTGGATTAGCAGCTGAAGTAAGAATGAGTTAAAGCACAAGCGCATTGTCAAGATTAATATGGAGGCGAGTTCAGAATTGGAACAGGACCAGGTAACATCATGCCTGGATAGGGAGGCAGTGTAATATGAATTGACTAAAGACAAAGGGAAAACAAATGGAAAGTGACAAGCATGAAGGGGAGCAGCAAGAGCTAATGGGCTGAGTAGCTAAGACTTCCAACTAGCTCATCACCTGGCCTGCCCAGTTGGCTTTTTCTTCCCAATCATCCGGAAAATATCTCCAGGACTAGGCTCTTAACCATCTGGATGGATGATGCACCCTACACCATGTCAATAACAGCTCCCCTATTGTTATCAGTTTGGTTCAACAGATGTTCACCTCAGACAGGGAAGACAAATGAGGCACCATTGCGGAAAAGAAAAGCCACTTGCTCTGAGCATCTTCACTCCATAGGAACATTTATTAGAGGAATAACAATTAGGAGAACAAGAAAAGATCTGGAGAAAGCCCAGCCTGGGCCAGGAATAAAGAAACTAACCTCCCTTCCTCCCTTCTCTCCCTTCCTCCCTCCCTCCCTCCTTTCCTTCCTTCCTTCTCTCCCTTCCTCCCTCCCTCCCTCCCTCCCTTCCTTCCTTCCTCCCTCCCTCCCTTCCTTCCTCCCTTCCTTCCTTCCTCCCTCCCTCCCTTCCTTCCTCCCTTCCTCCCTTCTCTCCCTCCCTCCCTCCCTCCCTTCCTTTCTCCATCCTTCTCTCCCTTCCTCCCTCCCTCCGTTCCTCCTTTCCTTCCTTCTTTTATTTCAAGAGCAGGTGAGTTTGATGGCCCTAGTGGAAAAGGTCCTTTACCCAGACCGTTAGAGAATCCCTGCGGGAGGGCTTACAGGGGATGGAGTTTCCAATCTGAAGCTTGTGTTGGTGACAAGTTCACCTTTGTCTCTGCTGCTGAGAATGCAGGGACTTGGAGGTGCAACAAGACTTTATTTATTGGATTCAGGAAAGTTTATTCGATAGAAGCTGGTGGCCCTCAGGGGCGAGAATAAAATGAGTTTATACCCAAGGAAGAAGATTTTTTTTTTTTACTGTCAGGCTGACAAATGGGGAAACCTTGACAGATCCAGGATTAATGTGGAAGCAGGATTATACTAAGCAGCTCCTACATAGGTCCTCCTTGCTGCAGATTTCTACTATATGCCAGGCTATAATAGGCATTCAACAAATATTTGTTGAATGAGTGAGTGAACCCCCTTTGTAACAATGGACAAAGAATGATGGGCCCTTTTCTTATAGTCCAGTTTCCATCCTGTCCTCTTTATTTGCATATTAGCTGTTTCATGCATCTTGAAAATCTAGAGAGATACCACAGACTTCTATAACTTTAAGACCTCAACATGCATGATTTATAGAGTATCTTCCCAGGTCTTGTCAGTACCTGGTGCCCCTGGTGAAGTGGTGGACTCGGTGTAACTCCCCTTAGACTTTAGCCTCCATAGCTTCAGGTGATGGGGCCAGGCATGGACCCAATCCAAGCTGAATCATTCATGCGTGCAACAAATTGTTATCGAATTTCTAGTAATGCAGGCTGCAGTGCTAGACAATGAGGATATAATAGCAAACAATAATAGCTATGGTCTCTTTCCATCTAAAGTACATTCTAGTGGAGAATCATATTAATCAAATGTTGATAAAATTGTAAAATCCAACTGTGATAATTGAGTGCTGTAGATGACAACTATGGGGCAGGACACTGAGAGTGCTTGACAAGGTTGACCTAACAAAGTTGAGGGGATCAAGAAAGTCTTCCCTGAGAAGTGGTATTTTAGTTGAGATAAGAACGGTAAGTGAGACTTAAAGATGGTGGGGTGGGAAGGTATAGCTTACCGGGTAGAGGTCCTATATTGGAGAGAGGGAGCCACTTCTAATTCACTGAATGCAGGGCTGAGGAGAGAGGCAGGAGGAGAGAGGAAGCCAGTACAAATTACCGGGACTGGTAGTTTAACAGTACGTCTTCACGGGAGGTCATCCAGAAATTTCTTTTCCTCTGGTTTTGCCCTCAGTGGTCCCAAATGAAAGAGGCCAGCGTGACAAGAATGGAGAGGGCAAAAACGAGAATGGCCAAAAGATGAAGGCAGGACAGAAAAGGCAAGATGTCAAGAACTTTGGTTTACTTTTTTTTTTTAAGTTACTTCTGGCCCAGTAAAGGAGCCCTGGTGGCACAGTGGTTAAGCACTTGGCTGCTAACCTAAAGGTCAGTGGTTCTAACCCCCCAGCTGCTCTGCAGGAAAAAGATGAGGCAGTCTGCTTGCGCGAAGATTATAGCCTTGGAAACCCTATGGGGCAGTTCTACTCTGTCCTATAGGATCATTATGAGTTGGAACCAACTCAGTGACAATGGCCCAATATACAGAATGGATTAGAGATGGGTTAAAAGTGGCTCTGGGGAGATCAGTTAAGAAGCTCTGGTAGTAGACTGGGCAAGAGTTGAAGGTACTCTGAACTCGAGAGATGTCGAGGAAGATGGAAAGAAGAGGACTGATTCAGGAGACATTTAGGAAGTAAAATCTACAGGATTTAATGATGGACTGGATACAGGAAATGGACAATAAAAAGACCTCACTCCTAGATCAATAATAACATGTTGAACACTAGAAAAGTACCTAAAATTAGGTGGCGGGAGTGGGGATGGGTGGTAAGAGCAAGAGTTTTGTTTTGAAACTATGATATCAGAGATGCCTTTAAGATTAAAAAAAAAAAATGGAGCAATCAAGTAGGTCACTGGATTTGTGGGTTTTGAGTTCAGAAAAGAGGTCTGGGATGGTTTATAGATTTGAGAATCATCAGTGTGGTTACTGAAGCCATGAGATTGGATGAAGTTACCTAAGAAGTACAGAGTGAGAACAAAAGAGGGTGAAGAAGGATAAACCTGCAAAGGAATGAAAGAGAGGTTAGAGAGACAGGAGGAAAACTCAGCGTGTAGTATCAGTTAGATAGAGTGTCTCTCCCACAGGTTTAGATTTGTAACCCAGGCATTAGTTAGTGGGTTTTAGGGAGCACATGGAGCAGGGCTGGGGACCATTTTATGCCATATGCATATGGTGCCAAGAAAGTCAGCCTGCAAGGAGCAATGGGGGCAGCAGAGCAGAAGCTGAGAGAAGAGGCACACACCATGCAGCCCAGACAGAAGGAGGGAGGGAGTGCTGTGACTGCCTCTCCAGGTCCCCTACCACCCTTCTTCTTATGCTCCCAGGGCCCAGGAGACACTTTTGTATCCTTCCTCTAAGCCCTTCTTTTGTCTTGAGGTGGTCTGAGTGGGTTACTCTTTCTTGATAAGGAGGCATGAACCCAGAGGAGAGCAAACCACATGTTGGAGATAGGGAACCCATTGGCCTAGGCAGAGCTGGCACAGAGAACAGAGAGAGTAAGGGTGAGAAGAAAGCAAACATTTTACCGGGCACCATGTACTGAGCTCTTTCACATACATTCTCTCAGCTGAACTTCCTCACAACCCTCAAAGACAAGAGTTATACCCTCCCCCACCCCAATTTAGGAGAGAATACAGGGTCTTTTCCAAAGTCATAACTAGCGCACAAAATAGATGAGATTAATAGCTAATTCTTCTGATGTTAAGTGCAGCAGGGTAGTTACAATGAGGGAGAGAAGAGTGGCTGTTTTGTGATAGCAGCTTTAAAATCCATGGAGAAGGGTCTATAAGGAGGGATCACAATGAGCCATTGTGGATTCTGAGCTGGCAGTTAATGGAAAAAAGTGGTACTCAAGAAGGATGATTGGAATTGATATGAAAAGCATAGATTAAAGAGGTGAGGCTGGAGGCAGGAAGTTTATTCTAATATCTGGCCCTAGGTGGACATCGTCATGTCTCCTGTCCCTACCACAGTGGGTAGGGGTAAAAAAGCCAGAGGAGTCAGGGTTAAGTCTTTATTCAGGCTCAGATTGAAATAAGCCTTTAGAAAAATAGCTTAAAAATTTGAGGCATGAGCTGATTTACTGGGACCTGTTTTAATTCTTAGTGACCATATTCCTTCTTTTACCCTAACCGGTAGTAAGTTGCCTTCTAGTCATTCTGACTCATGGCAACCCCATGTGTATCAGAGTGGAACCTGCGCTCCACAGAGTTTTCAATGGGCAATTTTCAGAAGCAGATCACCAGGCCTTTCTTCCAAGTTGACTCTGGGTAGACTCAAGCCATCAATTTTTGGTTAGCAGCCAAGCACTTTAACTTTTTCCACCATCCAGGGACTCCCCTTGTACCCTAGGCCTTGAAAACTGCTCATGGTTCTCATTCACCCAGGGGGTGAAGTATGATGGGAAAGGGAAGAGATTCGTTTGGGAGAGAGAGGTTGTAGTGATCAGAAAACCCACTGAGGCCTCCACAAACCAGGCTGGGCTCAAGATGGCCTCAGGACGCCTTGTAGACAGGGGTCTGGGAGAGTGGTCAGAGAAACCTCTACTAATGCACCTTGAACTGGATATTAGATTCTGAGAATGGGGGACTATCCTGAAAATGGGAGCCTAGAGTAGGAGAGGGAGAAACAAGTTTGGTATATGGGATGACCTGTTAATGAAGTGTGATCCAAGGAATGGGACACTGTTGATTTAGTGACTGCTCTAGAATGGAGCGACTTGCTGACAATGAGAAAATAAAAGCTGAGAATGTAGAGCTGCTCCTTGAATGTGAGTGCTATATTAGATTAGAGGTTGGGAAGAGGAGACACTGGGAATGGGGCCATCCTGGAATGGGAGTTTTGTGCTAGAAGTTGGAAGACTAGTAGATTGAGGAGACCTGAAGGCCGTCCATGACATAAGCTGAGCTTCTGAACTGACTTGGTAGGGGCATCCCTTTTCTAAAAAGATTTTCTCCCAGGCAAGTGTAAGAAAGGGATCCACAGAGAGGGTCTGCACCAGCTGAGGTAGGTGATAAATGAGAGGCATTCAGGCCAATGGCTTTCAAACGTTTTCCGTCAGATAGAAAAACCTTGTCATCTCATTCCCAATTTTATTTCGTTCTGTTTCACATCGTATTTCACTTAATGGGAGCTGTCAAGGAGATTCTTTGATTTTTTTCCCCTCCTTCTCCTGCAGTTCATGCAGTCTGACAGCCTAAGAGACATGGGTTTTTGGAGGACCCACAATGAAATAAATTGTTAAAACCGCCAGTTTTATAATCTGTGCCTTTGTGTGCATTTCTGTATGTGCAAGCTTGGGTGTGCTCACCTATGCACCTGGGCGCATGTACATGTATCAGCAGTGTGTGTATGACAAAACTGAAACAGCCCTGAAAGAGGAGCCAAAGGTGTGGGTTTGAGTTCTGACTGTGATATTTAGCATCCCTGAGCCTCAGTTGACCCACCTGTAAGGTGGGTATAATGACACAGCTTCTCAATACTTCAGAGAGTTGTCATGAGGGTCATGACACAGATATATAAATACTCCTTTGTAATCAGTAAATGCTACTGATAAGTACAATTACCATTTGTGTATGCCAGGGGTACCTCTTGATTCAATATTTACTTGGGAGAGTTTCCACCCTACCTCAATGTCGAAGTCAGCAGCATCTACAAAGCCAATTCAGATGTTCCATCAGCATTTTTCTTTCTCCCAAATAGTTCCAACTTCTGATTTTCCCATTTCCATTAATATTCCACATTTTCCCACTCATCCGTGTTTAAGGCAGCCAAATCATTCTTCATGTTTCACACATTTAGTCAGTTGCAAAGCCTACAGACCCCCACTCGTCTGTCAGTTTGTCGTACTGTGGAGACTTACTGTTGCTGTGATGCTAGAAGCTATGCCGCCAGTATTCAGATACCAGCAGGGTCACCCATGGAGGACAGGTTTCAGCTGAGCTTCCAGACTAACACAGACTAGGAAGAAGGACCCGGCAGTCTACTTCTGAAAGGCATTAGCCAGTGAAAACTTTATGAATAGCAGCACAACATTGTCTGATATAGTGCTGGAAGATGAGCCCCCAGGTTGGAAGGCACTCAAAAGACGACTGGGGAAGAGCTGTCTCCTCAAAGTAGAGTCGACCTTAATGACATGGATGGAATAAAGCTCTCGGGACCTTCATTTGCTGATGTGGCACGACTCAAATTGCGAAGAAACAGCTGCAAACATCTATTAATAATCGGAACCTGGAAAGTACAAAGTATGAAACCAGGAAAATTGGAAATCGTCAAAAATGAAATGGAACACATAAACATTGATATCCTAGACATTAGTGAGCTGAAATGGACTGGTATTGGCCATTTTGAGTAGGACAATCATATAGTCTACTATGCTGGGAATGACAACTTGAAAAGGAATGGCGTTGCATTCATTGTCAAAAAGAACATGTCAACATCTATCCTGAAGTACAACAGTGTCAGTGATAGGACAATATCCACAGGCCTACAAGGAAGACCAGTAATACGGCTATTATTCAAATTTACACACCAACCACTAGGGCCAAAGGTGAAGAAATAGAAGATTTTTATCAGCTGCTGCAGTCTGAAATTGATCAAACATGCAAGCAAGATGCACTGATAATTACTGGTGATTGGAATGCAGAAGTTGGAAACAAAGAGGAAGGATCAGTAGTTGGAAAATGTGGCCTTGGTGATAGAAACAATGCCAGAGATTGAATGATAAAATTTTGCAAGACCAACGACTTCTTCATTGCAAATACCTTCTTTCACCAACATAAACAGGGACTATACACATGGACCTTGCCAGATGGAACACGCAGAAATCAAATTGACTACATCTGTGGAAAGAGATGATGGAAAAGCTCAGTATCATCAGTCAGAACAAGGTCAGGGGCCGACTGTGGAACAGACCATCAATTGCTCATATGCAAGTTCAAGCTGAAACTGAAGAAAATCAGAGCAAGTCCGCAAGAGCCAAAATATGACCGAGTACATCCCACCTGAATTTAGAGACCATCTCAAGAATAGATTTGACGCGTTGAACACTAGTGACCGAAAGTCAGATGAGTTCTGGAATGACATCAAGGACATCATACATGAAGAAAGCAAGAGGTCATTGAAAACATAGGAAAGAAAGAAAAGACCAAGATGGATGTCAGAGAAGACTCTGAAACTTGCTTTCAAACGTCGAGCAGCTAAAGCAAAAGAAAGAATTGATGACGTAAAAGAACTGAACAGAAGATTTCAAAGGGTGGCTCAAGAAGACAAAGTAAAGTATTAGAATGACATGTGCAAAGAGCTGGAGCTGGAAAACCAAAAGGGAAGAACACGCTCAGTGTGTCTCAAGCTGAAAGAACTGAAGAAAAAATTCAAGCCTTCAGTTGCAATAGTGAAGGATTCCATGGCGAAAATATTAAACAACATAGGAAGCATCAAAAGAAGATGGAAGGAATACACAGAGTCATTATACCAAAAAGAATTAGTCAATGTTCAACCATTTCAAGAGGTGGCATATGATCAGGAACCCATGGTACTAAAGGAAGAAGTCCAAGCTGCTCTGAAGGCATTGGTGAAAAACAAGGCTCCAGGAACTGATGGAATATCAATTGAAATGTTTCAACAAACAGATGCAGCGGTAGAGGTGCTCCCTCATCTATGCCAAGAAATATGGAAGACAGCTTCCTGGCCTACTGACTGGAAGAGATCCATATTTATGCCTATTCCCAAGAAAGGTGATCCAACCGAATGTGGAAATTATAGAACAATATCATTAATATCACACGCAAGCAAAATTTTGCTGAAGATCATTCAAAATGGCTGCAGCAGTATATTGACAGAGAACTGCCAGAAATTCAGGCTGGTTTCAGAAGAGCACATGGAACCAGGGATATCATTGCTGATGTCAGATGGATCCTGGCTAAAAACAGAGAATACCAGAAGGATGTTTACCTGTGTTTTATTGACTATGCAAAGGCATTCAACCGTGTGGATCATAACAAACTATGGATAACACTGCAAAGAATGGGAATTCCAGAACACTTAATTGTGCTCATGAAGAACATTTACATAGATCAAGAGGTGGTTGTTCAGAGAGAACAGCGCATATTGATTGGTTTAAAGTCAGGAAAGGTGTGCGTCAGAGTTGTATTCTTTCACCATACCTATTCAATCTGTAAGCTGAGCAAATAATACTAGAACCTGGACTACATAAAGAAGAATGGGGCATCAGGGTTGGAGGAAGACTCGTTTACAACCTGCATTATGCAGAAGACATAACCTTTCTTGCTGAAAGTGAAGAGGGCTTGACGTACTTGCTAATGAAGATCAAAGACCACAGCCTTCAGTATGGATTTCTTCTCAACATAAAGAAAACAAAAGTCCTCACAACTGGACCGATGAGCAACATCATGATAAACGGAGAAAAGATTGAAGTTGTCAAGGATTTCATTTTACTTGGGTCCACAATCAACAGCCATGGAAGCAGCAGTCAAGAGATCAAAAGAAGCATTGCATTGGGTAAATGCTGCAAAGGACCTCTTTAAAGTGTTGAAGAGCAAAGATGTCACCTTGAAGACTAAGGTGCTCCTGACCTAAGCCATGGTATTTTCAATCACATCATATGCATGTGAAAGGTGGACAATGAATAAGGAAGACCGAAGGAGAATTGACGCCTTTGAATTGTGATGTTGGTGAAGAATATTGAATATACCATGGACTGCCAAAAGAATGAACAAATCTGTCTTAGAAGTAGTACAACCAGAATGCTCCTTAGAGGCAAGGATGGTGAGACTGGGTCTTACATACTTTGGACATGTTGTCAGAAGAGATCAGTCCCTGGAGAAGGACATCATGCTTTGCAGAGTACAGGGTCAGCAGAAAAGAGGAAGACCCTCAAAGACGTGGATTGACACAGTGGCTGCAACAATGAGCTCAAGCATAACAACGATTGTAAGGATGGCTCAAGACTGGGCAATGTTTTGTTCTGTGGTGCATGGGGTCACTATGAGTCGGAACTGACTCAACAGCACCTAACAACGACAAAGCCTACAGATGTATTCTATGCAATGCCTTTCAAATTTCTTTTCCTCGCAGTCCCCTCCCCCCCCCCATTCTTTTTATCACTGTCCTAATTAAAGCCATTTTAATTTGGTCCTAGTCTATACAAAAAATTCCTTATTGGTGTATTGCCTCTAGATTTTCCTCCTCCAATTTCTCAAACCGTGACCGCTGAAAGAGATCCGTCCCTTTCTAATGAAGAAGGTGACCAAGAAAGCTCGATGATGAACTCCACCACACACAGATAGAAGGGAGTACTTTCAAACCAGGGACAAAATGGAACAATTGTGAAACTACACATCAAAATGAATGGTGGGATGGGCAGAGTAGTCTGAGGTATCCATAATCATTCCACATAGGCAGTTATGGATATTGATTCATAAACAGAACTAATAAATAGAACTTTCAGCTCAACACAACAGAATAAACATTCAAGTTTATATCCATTTCCTCCCCAAATTCCAATAAAGTGATGGAAAAATACTTCAAAAGTATAAATCTAATGGACAAAAAAAAGTGGGAGTGGAGCCCTCAGCAAATGAAAAACGGCAATGTAATTTTAGAACCTAGAAAGCAAATGGAACAGAGGCAGCTGATTTAGCAGAGCAGAGAACCCAAAATTCCAGTAGTGAGGAAGCAAATGAGAAATAAGCTGACTCCCATAATTATATCAAATACCTCTTTTGTACTTTTTCCTTGGTCTTGCCTTTGGTCACATTTATTTATTCATCAGCCAGTACACCATGACCAGCTGTGCATGAACTCAAAGAAAATTCATGGTAATAAAACCAAAGAGTACCTCATCTCATGTCTGCACTGCACATCTCAAACCTGTTTCCCTAGAGCTTCCCCAACCATTCTACGGGGCTTCCTCAGTGCTCATCATGACTGCAGGGGAGCTAACTCCCTATAGGATTAATCTTTGACCAGTAGGGTCAAGAGACTAAGGAATAAATTATTCTTTCTTCCTCCCCTCGGATTGTACCAAAGTGCCATCATTCATATTTGAAAGTTGTTCTGCAAGATTGAGCAATTATTTGGCTCGTGAACCAAGTGGTGGCAAGCACAGTAACGCATTTTTGTTTTGTATTGGCTCTCCCTCCTTCCCTGCCTTACTTCCATTTTCCCTAACTTCTGGATTCCTTGGATTGTGCCTAATAAAATATAGTACATAAAGGCTGTTTTCGGAGGAAATCAAGCTAAGAAAATACTACAAAACCACAAAAACATTCAAGAAATGGCAGCCACCAGATATCGCAAAAGGCAAGTATGAGGAATAAGTATAAAGACAGGAGGGTATTTAAAACTCTGTATTATTTAAGGTGCCTTGGTGGCTCAGTGGTTAAGTGCTCAGTTGCTAATGGAAAGGTTGTTGGTCCTAACCCACCAGCCACTGTGTGGAAGAAAGATGTGGCAATCTGCTTCCATAAACGTTTACAGTCTTGGAAACACTGTAGGACAATTCTACTTTGTCACACTGGGTCACTTTGAGTCGGCTTGACAGCAAGGGCTTTAAGAAGCCTAGAACCCCAAATCCATTCACTGGGCAAGACCAGAAACTACACTTCCACCACCCTGAAAAAGACTTTTGTTGTTGTCGTTAGTTGCTAATGACGACTTTATATATAGCAGAATGAAACATTGCCTGGTCCTGTGCCATCTTCATGATCATTGGTATGTCTGAGTCCATTGTTGTTGCTATTGTGTCAGTCCATCTCAAAGAAGGTTCCCCTCATTTTTGCTGGCCCTCTAGTTTACCAAACATGATGTCCTTTTCTAGCAATGTCCTTTTCTAGCAGCACCAATCAAGTAAAATCAGATATTTCCTTTTTCCTACCACTCTAGCCCTAAAGGAGCCAGAGGCAGTAGCCAGTAAGTGAGGATGGGATGAAATAAGAAGCGTGAAGAAGTAAGCAACCACCCCACTGCAAGTTTCTATGCTCAGGTAGAGCCTGAATTGGCAAGAAAGAAAAAAGATTAAATTGGATGTAAAATGAAAGTATTGATTTAAATCCACCTGGCTTTTTTAATACCTGAAATATAACTGTTCTAATATCTGAAATTGGCTGAAAAAGCATTAGAATCTGGCTGGGGAGGAGGGAGATCCAAAAGGGCAGGTTTGAAGGACAAGTGATTATTTGCTGGGTCATTCTTTTTAAGTTACTGTGTTTTTAAAATAAAGGAGAACAAACACGCACTGGCACCTATTATTGTTACCCAAAGCAGATCCTGCTCAGTGTAGCTCTTTGTCAATAAAGACACAAGGTGAGAAGGGAGGAAGAATGTTTATGCAATCATGCAGGCAAGGAGCAAGAAGGCGTATACCTCAAATGAAGCTTCTTGAACAAAGGGAGGCAGAACATTCTATACCAGTCTCTCAGGAGGAAGTACATGCAAATTATTATGGACTATATCGCTCATCATGGCATATAGGCGCAGTAAGAAAAATTGCATTTTTTTCTTTGGCATGTAGGCTAGAAACTGGGTTTGGCTGGCTTGAACCACACCCACACTTTGACTACAATCAACGGACAGGAGAGAGCAGGTTCTGCCTGGTCAGAGCAGCTGCTAATTGAGCCACACCCAGTACTGTCACCTAAGGTTTTTGTTTGATAATGGCTAAGCAGCTCCTGGCTACACTGACTATCATTATGTGCCATGCATGTGCAAGTATTATCTCATTTAACCTTCACAACAACCTTGTGACCTAGTGATTACTATGACCATTTTTAAATTAGGGAATTGAAGCTCAGAGGGGAGGAGGTACCCAAGATCACATAGCTAGAAAGGGATGGACAGGAGCCAAGCACAGGATGTGCTTCCAGATCCCAAACACATCCCACACAACTTGTCTAAAAGCCCAGATACTGGTATCAAATAGATGGGGTTCAAGTCCCAGACTGGCCAGTAATTAACACTGTCTCTCTTAGACAAGTTGTTTACTCTCCCTTAGCCTTTGTTTCTTCATCTCTAAAATATGAAAATAATACTACTTATTTCAAAAGTCCCTTTCTCTCTGTGTCATTGCCATAGAGTCAATTCTGACTCATAGGGACCCTGTAGGACAGAGTAGAACTGCCCCATAGAGTTTCCAAGGAGTGCCTGGTGGATTCGAACTACCAACCTTTTGGTCAGCAGCAGTAGCTCTTAACAGCTACACCAACAGCATTTCCTCAAAAGTCCCTAGGTGGTACAAATGGTTTGAGCTTGACTGCTAACTTTAGGTTGGCAGTTCTAACCCACTCAGTGGTATGGAGGAAGAAAAAGGCCTGGTGATCTACTTCCATTAAGAGTACAGCCATGGAAACCCTATGTGGCAGTTCTACTCTGTAACATAAGGTCACCATGAGTCAGAATCAAATAGATGGCAACTAACAAAAAACAACATTTCACAGGCTTGTTTTGGGGATTGAATGAGATCATTCATGGAAAGAGCTTAGCACTTTGCTTGGCACAGAGCAAGCACTTGATAAACAATACCCCCTATTATCATTCAACTATATTTGTCTCTGAATAAGAAAATTATTGTAAAGATGCAAAGAGACAATAATTCAGAAATGCGTAGAAAGTATCTGACAAATTGCAGATACTCAATAATTGTTTGCATCTAAAGCTGAGAGTAAGTCAAAAAGTATTGCCACACATCTGGGGTCTTAAAAGCTTGTTAGCAGCCGTCTAAGATACTCTACTGGTCTCACCCCATCCAGAGCAAGGGAGAATGAAGAAAACCAAAGACACAAGGGAAAGATAAGTCCAAAGGTCTAATGGACCACAACTACCACAGCCTCCACCAGACTGAGCCCAGCACAACTAGATGGTGCCCAGCTACCACCACTAACTACTCTGACAGGATCACAAAAGAGAGCCCCAGACGGAGCTGGAGAAAAATGTAGAGCAAATTTCTAGCTCACAAAAAAACGACCAGACTTACTGGCCTGACAGAGACTGGAGAAACCATGAGAGTATAGCCTCCGGACACCCTTTTAGCTCAATAATGAAGTCACTCCTGAGGTTTACCCTTCAGCCACAGATTAGACAGGCCCATAAAGCAAAATGAGACTAAAGGGCCACACCAGCCCAGGATCAAGGACTAGGAGGCAGGAGGGGACAGGATAGCTGGTAATAGGGAACCCAAGGTTGAGAACGGAGAGTGTTGACAAGTCGTGGGGTTGGTAACCAATGTCACAAAACAATGTGTGTGCTAATTGTTTAATGAGAAGCTAGTTCATCTGTAAACCTTCATCTAAATTACAATAATTAAAAAAAAAAAGATTAAAAAAAGTATTGCTACAAAATCACAGAAACCTTTATTAAACAAAAATATCAAAATGTGAAGCTTATCGTTTCTTAACACATTCTCCATTTATGCCTATATACTTCTGAAGGCAGTGTTTCCATCTCTCTAACCCTTCTGTGAAGAATTCTGTGTTCTTCCATTTACACTACATCAAAATGGCAGTTTTGGCACCCTCGAGCAACTCAAATTGTGTTCCTTTTACATGTTCTTTGAGTTTTGGGAACAAAAAGATGTCTGAAGGGGCAAAATCAGGGCTGTAAGGTGGATGGGGTAAGGTTTCCCAAAGAAATTTCCGTAGGACAGCCCTTGCAGGTGCATTGTTGTGATGAAAAAAATTCCTCCATGAAACTTTCTTGACTTTTTCTCACCAGTGTGACCCCAATACTCCCCAGCATGTTTTCTTCTATTTCAAAATGGGCGACTGAGAGCTTGACATAACTAACGCCATAATGAACCTATAAGTTTTTGTCCTTCCTCTGTCTGCCTCCTCCTTCACAAATCTTTGTGAAATGACTTTGTTTTGACCTGATGTTAATGACTTTGTTCTTTGTTTTAAGCTGATGCAAATAACTTTGTTTTGTTCTGCCCGACCACCTGTGACTTACAACCCCCACAGGAAAATCAGAGCCCAGGTATCTGCTGTGTATTTCTGATAAAGAGTCTTTTGTCACTATCTTGTTGTAATGAATAACTCCTCAGGCCAGGCCATCTGGGGACTACAAAGACACTTCTGACCCTTGTAAGATGCTGTGTAACCTCTAATGTGAAATTGCCCTTTGGGACTCCATAGAGACAACCTGTGGGTCCCTGGTGATGTATACATCTCCTTAATAAACTTTCTCACTCTTTCTGACTTGGAGTATGTTTCATTGGCTCGACTGCTCCAGGGCACAGACCCTAATTGGGCAACACCAATGCAGTTTTCAATTTTCTTAAAACTTCTTCATGATAAGCCCCCATGATCATCTTGTGTCCTTTGAGAAAAATCTATCAAGATTACCCCTTTGGAGTTCCCCAGAACAGTTGCTATGACCTTCTGAGTGGTCTTCCCTTTCTTGGCTCATTTTTGAAGTCTTCCCAACATTCCTTAAAATGCTTGATCCATCTAAAAACTGTTGCTTTATTTGGGGCAGCATTCCCATGAACTTGTTGCAAAGCTTCAATGATTTGGAAAGATGTCCACTTCAGTTTCATTAAAAATTTTATATTAGCCCTGACTTCAAAATCGTATTTTTCCATGGCACAAAAAGTATCTTTTTTTTTTTTTTTTTGAAGGCACCCTAACAAAGCTAAGACAAGTGTAGTACTGAGAGAACTTGGCTGCAGCCATCCACGGATCACAGAAACATGTTTAAACACTTTTTGTTTGGAATAAACCCGTGCATATCTGAACTGGAATCCTAGTAGCGATACTTTTTGGCTTACCCTTAAATATGCTCATATAGAATGTGTTTCATTCTACATTGTATTACACCCAAAATCCACAAAAACAAAACCATAAAGTTGGATCTTATTAGAAGTCATTTCTTCAAGTATTTTATCTCACCATAGACCACAAATCCCTTGAAAGTAGAGGTCATATCTCGTACTTAATTAATTTATTTTCTTTCATTCATTCATTCAAGAAACATGTATGTAGGACCTACAGGTAAAAAACTGAATAATGCAGGAAGCATCAAAAGAAGATGGAAGGAATGCACAGTTACCGTACCAAAAAGAATTGGCTGACGTTCAACCATTTCGGTAGGTAGCATATGATCAAGAACCAATAGTACTGTAGGAAGAAGTCTAAATTGCACTGAAGACATGGGTAAAACCAAAGCTTCAGGAATTGATGGAATACCAGTTGAGATGATTCAACAAACAGATGCAACAATGGAAGTGCTCACACACCTATGCTAAGAAATTTGGAAGCCAGCTTCCTGGCCAACTGACTGGAAGAGATCCATATTCATGCTAAAAAGTATAGAGAACTTGAAGCACTTAACTGATGAAGATCAAGAAAACAAAAATCTTCACAACAACAACATGGGCAAAGTGTTGCAGGAGATATTTTCAGAGAGACAGAGATGATTAGAACTTGGATTCTTCCCTGATAACCTACAAAGCTGATAACAGTGTTGGAAAAAGTGGTGCACATGAAGTTCTGGGGCAATTTAGAGCAATCTTCCCCAACCAGTGTCCCTCACAGTCCTGACACAGCATCAGTTACCCTAGAGTCAATTCTGAATCATGGCGGCCCCATGTATGTCAGAGTAGAACTGTGCTCCATAGGGTTTTCAATGGCTGATTTTTCAGAATTAGATCACCAAGACTGTCTTCCAAGGCACCTCTGATGGACTCAAACTGCCAGTCTTTTGGTTAGCAGCCAAACACGGTAACCATTTGCACCAGCCAGGGACCCTGACCCAGAGAACACCAAATGGTTGTTGAACAAATCATGAACGAGTCTATCTGTGACTGAGAGGATGTGTGCATGTAGAAGCATAGGATGTAGAGTGATCTGAGCACACAGGTGTGGCATTAAAATTTGATGGTATTTTGGAGAGTGAATGAATGGGGTGCCAAGCACCCTAGCCTTGAGTTTTTGTTCAGCCGTTTCCTCCAGCCTACTCTGTGCACATGTTTCTATACTGTAGAAGTTTATTGGACTTGTTGGTGTTCTGATTTGATCATTTCCTAAATGCCAGACAGGCACAAGCTCTGGTGAGGGTCTTTCCAGATGTGCCAGAATGGAGAAGGGATGGAGGAGAGGTAAGAAGGAGGTGACTGGCTCCTACTATATTAGGCTTCTTCCTTCTGGGGCCCTCCCTTGGATAGCTTTGCTTCTGGGGGAGAAATAGACTTTGTGTGGATCATATGCTTCCCTTTTTTTTTTTTTACTTCTCATTCTAGGAGCTCAAGAGGGCACATGTGTGTACACATACACACCACATTCTGATAGATGTACCTATATGCCCCGCATGCTCTCATGGACATGGGAGATGATGATCTCAGAGATGTCCTTTGCCCCCCTTACCCAGCCATTTCACATTGCAGTGCTACATCAAAGGAACATCAGCCTTCCCTCACCAACACACCCCTAACATACCACCAAAAATTGCCTCCAGTGTTCCTAGTCCTGGGAATTCTAAGTTTGCAGCAACAACTGATTGTTAAAATGCAAACACCCCAAGGAAGGATCCTGCATTCAACCTTCTCAATCACTCACACCTCAGAGTGAATGGGAGCATCAGATCTTTTTCTGAGGGTGGGGGTAGGAGACATAAACAGGCTGAGCAGGAAGAGAGAGGCTAAAGACACACGGAGAGAAAGGACCAAACGAGGGCAATTAGACTTGCCAGAGGCCTAAGATAAATCTCTCACTCTACCATTTGGCTTGATTTCATTCTGTTAAAATTGTACTGGTAAAAAACAAATTGTACTGGTTTAAAAACAAATTGTACTGGTGATGGTTGCACAACTTGATGCATACATTAATGTCACTAAATTATACATGTGAAGAATGTTATAATGGCAAATGTTTTGTTACATACACATTTACCACAATTTAAAAAAAAAAAATGTATTGCCCACCAACTTCATTCTAGGTATTGTTTGAGCACCACAGAAAGACAATGAATAAGACCCAGACCCAGAGTGATTCACACTTTAGTAGCTGAGACCAACAAATCAACAAACAAGTGATATGTAAACAAATAAGTAGTAAGTGCTATAACTCAGATCAAGGTTAGTGTGAGAGCTCGGTGGAGGGTCATCTAAACCCAAGCTAACAGGTACAAGTCCAGAAGGAGAGCTTGTTGGAGACAGTGACACCAGAGACTGAGTCTTTAAAGCACAGAACTAAGACTGCTTCCTGCCAGTGTTTTTAAAAGAAATGGCTGTAGGGAGTGGAAACTGGACAGGAATGCTGAGTCTGGATAAATTCCACTCTCTGGAGATACAGGGTGGTGAAGTAGAAAGCACATCGGCCCTGGCCTCAGACACTCTGAGTTTATTCCCTAGCTAGATGGCTTCAGGAAGAGTCCCTCTGCCTCTCTCAGCCTCAGTTTACTCAAGGTACTGTCTGCCCTGCCTGCCTCCTCAGGTTCTCGTGAGACCTGGTGAGATGACTTGGGTGCAAACGCTTTGTCAACTGTGTTCCTGTAAACGAGAGGCACTGTTTTTCTGTTTTGACAGATGTCTTCCTCTTTGCCTCTGTGAGTGCCAGGATGAGCTTAATGAAGGACTTCCCTTCCCACCACACCAAATCTGAGCTTCCAAACATCTCCCTTGGGGCTGCCATGAGGTCCCCAAGCATATGTTCCCAGCTCCAGGCTTGAATCTCAGGAAACAGGAGTCTCCGTGGGGAGAAGAGTAAAGTGGAGACTCAATAGGAAATGAGTTGCTTAGGGCTTGGGGGGTAATGAGCATATCAGTCATGCAGTATTAATAACCACACAATAAGGACTCCAGCAATGGTTTGGCTCAGAGTCTTCCCTACAAGTGCCAGCAACGTGTCTAAGCAATAATTGTAATATTAAATATTCAGTGTTTCTTATAAAAAGAATAATATTTTTTCAACCTATGTAATGACTCATATCCCTTCTCTCTCCTTCTTTTATTCTGAAAATCCACTGACAAGTAGAAAATAAACAGAAGTTAAAGATGGAAGGTCAAGAACTAACACTGACTGAAGCCTCCTTGATTTTGTCACTCATAGATCTGTCAATGATCATGGCTTGGAAGGTTACACTCTCAGATACATAAGGACTTTCAATAGCAGAACCAAAGGTTTAACTCTCTGAGGGGCTGCCCTTTGCCAAGAGTGGGAAATAGGTGATCTTTTCCAAGTGATAAAAAGAGCATTTGAATTCAAGAGATCCGCCTTCAAATCTGGATGCTGCCAGGTGACCTTTGGACACTAAGCTTAGTGATGTTCAGTGTTCTTATTAATAAAATCATCACTGTCTCATCTCCTTCTTGGAACAGTTGTGAGGATTAAATGATATAATGGAGGTGATATTGATTTGTGAATTGTAAATTAGTTGTCATCATCATTGATGTACATTATCCACTGTTGCCTCCTGTTTTATAGTCATTTTCTTGGTTTTAATCTGTTGCCTTCCAGATGCCCACAGTCTCACACTGAGAACCCTATCAAAGGCTGCCCTCTGTGGACAGTACTTCTTTTTATAAATATAGTCCAAATTTCCTAATTTTCATGAGTTAATAGAAGGACAGTGGCCATTTTACTAGTTCACACTATAATGTGAATAAATATTTATACTCAAGAGCTGTCCATTTCCCAGGATCTGTTATTCAAAATGCCTAATTCTCTAGTGGAAACTCAGGTTAAAGGGAGATGTCTTAGTCATCTAGCACTGCTGTAACAGAAATACCACATGTGGATGGCTTTAACAAACAGAAGTTTATTCTCTCACAGTCTAGGAAGCTAGGAGTCCAATTTCAGGATGTCCGCTCCAGTGGAAGACTTTCTCTGTTGGCTGTAGAGGAAAGTTGTCATCAATCTTCCCCCGGAGTAGGAGCTTCTCTGCACAAGAACCCCAGGTTCAAAGGACATGCTCTGCTCCCAGCACTGCTCTCTGGTAGTATGAGGTCCCAATATTTCTCTGCTCATTTCTCTCTTTTATATCTCAAAAGAGATTGGCTTAAGACACTCTAATGTTGTAGATCTCATCAATATAGCTGCACTAATCCATCTTATTACATCATAGTGGTAGGATTTACAACACACAGGGAAATTACATCAGATGACAAAATGGTAGACACTCATACAATACAGGGAATCATGACCTAGGCAAGTTAACAGATATTTTTGGGGGGAAACAATTCAATCCGTGACAGGAGAGGTATTGTGGGTGAATGGGACCTTTCCCTTGTTCCTCTAATTAAACATACTCAATGCAGTTATTCCTCTCTCCATGACCTAAAGTTTATAGTTCTTACAATGACATGCTGAGCCTTTATTAGAACCCTTCATAATTTGACCCCAACATTTCTGCCAACCTTATCTAGGAGTTCATGGGTGCTCGAGTGCATACACAGTCACACATACATACACACTGCATTCTAATAGATATATCCATATGCTCCAATTCTTCCCTTTAGTCAAATGAAACCTCTTGTTCTTCCACATCATATACCCTTCACTTTCTTGTCTCCAAGCCTCTGTACTATTCTATCTGTCTGGAACACCTGTACCCTCATCTCTGCAGGTTCAAATCCTACCCGTTCTTCAAGACTGAGTTCAAAGCCCACTTTTTACACAAAACTTTCCTTGATTCCCCTGTGCGAGTATGCTCTCCTCTTCCTGTCATAGTGCCTCATCTATGGATTCCACTTTCTACTTGTGTGGTGGTTACTCATATACATGTATGAGCTGAAGAAGGACTCCATTCCAAGGATATACCCCCATTGATATCTAAGCATTCACCCTTAGGCTTCCAGTTAATCAGCACAGTAATGAGGTCTTATTTGAGACAACACAAAGTAGGTTCTGTGGGGATATTCAGAAATATAAGACCCTGAGAGAGCCTGTAATTTCAGTGAGGATATTTCAAGTCCCTAGTAGATGCTACAGACAAGGAGTACTTTAGGAATTAAGAGCAGAGATAGATCGCCAAGACTGAAACAGTCCTTTCTTTGGGTCAAATGTTGCCTCTTCAAAAATTCTCTTTGAGCCCATGTATTCCTGAGAACGACTAGCTAAGGATCTTCCCAGCATGATGACACGAATTAGTTCATCAGACGGTTTGCCTGGTGATAAGGTAAGGAAGCAACATAGGGACACTAGGTGTTTAGGGTGGGCCTAGGCTATTGTGAAATAAGTGTGGTGCCTAGGGTTCAAAATTTAAGGAGTCACTTACTCTCAGGTTCATGCAAGTGTGGGGTCGGTACATGAACAAACATGAGAGTGAGTGCCTCCTTAAAGGTTTCACCCTAGGAGCCTTGCTTGCTTCACCCTAGCTCTGGCCCTGGGGTGAATGACATAGAAAAGGGCCAAAAAGCATGAAGTCAGAAGAGGGATACCAGAGAAAATTTCTCTATTTCACAATGATGCTAAGAACCAGCCTTGAGGATGAGGTACACTACCCCTCCCTCAACTGCCTTTTATTTACCCAAGGCTGTGTAGAGGAAATGCTTATACTGCCATGCTAACCTCTAACCTCTCCTGGAGTGATCCAATGCCTACGAGATTAAACAACCTGAAATCTCTTCCAGTTTGATTGATGCCTGAAGAAGGAGCTCAACTTTCCTACTTAACTCAGGCATGGCTTCCATGAGGGCTGGGTAATTACCTCCCCAACTCTGGTTCCTGCTTCATGCCCTATATTTGCAGGCTAATGTTATTTTGGATGCTCATCATGGTAAATAATTCAGGGGAATAGCATGGAGGATCTAGAAGCAACTCTGGAAGGGAGCAGCTTCCAATGTCTCTCAAATAACTTTGCATTAGAATGAAGAGATGTCTTTTGGCACCTGGACAAAGTGAAATGAAATAAATTTCTTTCTAAAAAATTTTCTAACACTACTTCTGCTAAGATTGAAATCTCACCTTCTTTAAATGACATCCAGTTTCTAAAATACTGTGATTAAAAGTGTCTCTGAGACTTAAGGGAAAAACAAATGAGATGAATGAAAGGCATTTTAACTTGGTTACCCCCAAAAATGGTCCCAATCTGTCCTGATTCCTTCTAAAATGACTACTATCTTACAGAGTCCCTAAAACAGACAATCTGATAGGGTCTTACAAGATCTCAGATCTGGGTCATTTTATAAAACACAGAGAAGGGACTGAAAGATAATACCCCAGCTGCTCTTAAACATTAAACTCTCAAGTGAGTCCACAACTCTCAGGAACTCTAATTTAGCAGAAAAGATGCTAAGATGCTTCACTCAGCCTACAGCACCTAGATCCTCTAGAATCAGACCACACTGTTAGGGCATGCTCACCTGCGTCATTATTAATATAAAAAGGAGAAAAAAATGTGACATTTCTATACATATTAACTTTTTTCCTTTTAGTCTTTCCCACTGAGAACCAACCACACTACAGGAAAAGTGGAGAGGTGGTGTGTTCAGTGCTGTCTATCCTCACTTCCCTAGATGTCTTAGAAACGTTTTTACCTTTTTTGTTGTTGTTTTTATGACTTCTACTCTGTGTGCCTGTGTCTCCCTGTCCATTCAGAATTAGGGAATCAGTGGAGACAGTGGGAAAAATTAGAGACTAATCAAAATGGGGTGAACTCGTCAGGGAGCCATAATAAAATGGTGCCAATCTAAAGAATATCACAAATTAGGCCTTATAATCTGTGATGGCAAGCACCCACTTATTTATAAATCAACTCTATGCACATCTCCTCAGAACCCTCTGATTTCACATCAGTGTGATGTCCTTCTGATCTAGGCAGTCTCCAAGGTACCCCAGAAAGCCTTCAGCCCCAGAATCCCAAGGCTGATAGCTAGAAGTCATAGTGTTGGGGTTGTAGCCCCTTACTGACTCCAGTGGAGATTCCTATGTGTTCTCAATGAAATCATAAAGCCATAAATTCAACCCTGACTCACCTTAGAATCATCTGTGGAGCTTGTAAAAAAAAAAAAAAAAACCCAAAACCTTAACACCACTCACAGACACTGATTTCATTTGGAGGCTGGGGTGGGATCTGGCATCAATATTTTTACAAAGCTCCAGGTATTTCTAATATGCAGGCAGCATTGAGAACCATTGCTCTAGATGCAGGGGTTATGCGAGCACCAAGATTACCTGTAGGTTTTGTTACAGCACAGATTATTGAAACAATTCCAGAGTTTCTGATTCAGTAGGTCTTGGAGGGAGCTGAGAATTTGTTCCTGGTTCCCAGGTGATGCTGATGCTATTCATCCAGGCCACACTTTGAGAATCACTGCTCTAAAGTGTCACAAAGTATTTTACCTACATTTCAAATTCAATTACCCTAAATTTTTTAATTTATAGGAAACATCACTCCCTGACTATCAGGTAATTCTACTTATTGAGTCCTAATTATTTGCCTGACATGGTGTGAAGTAACAAAGAAGCACAATGGTGTTTGCTTTCAGGCTCTCCCCCTCTTATTCCCTCTCTCTTTCCTTTTCCCTCTCTGCATTGATGGAATCTGGAGAGAAGCCTATGTTTTTAAAAGTCCAAGGAGCTCATTTCTAAAGTTTTTTCCTTGGGGCCCCAAATGTCTAGCTACCCAATAGTTAGGGTTGCTTTGTGCTGGGTCAGTCCTTGGCAGAGACTGATGGGGCTCTGGATTCAGCACCCTGGAGAGCAACCCCCGTGTTTTACACAGGGATAGAACGAGGACAGTATTACCACAGTAATCATTCATGGTGAAAAGGAGGAAGAGTGAAAGATGCACAGTAGTGCTGATCTGTAACAAATTCATAAAAACTCTGGGCAAACATTGTGAAATTCCTTGATCGTAAGAGTCCCTCAAAAACTTAGTGTGCATTTGATTTGTTTCTATCAGTTGTATGTGCCAGAAACTACATGAAAAATTCTCTGCTACACATGGTTTTCAGCTATGCTTTATTTACTTGCTTTCCTGCCTACATGTTTCTGTCTTTCCTCATATCTCTTTATCTTTCTTTCTCTCTCTTCCTCAACCCTTCCTTCTCCCCCCTCTCATTAATGACAGCTATCATGACTATACCACACTGTAAAAGACTGTGTCCTTAACATCAAGAAAAATGCCTTGCACCTGGTAAGTGCTCAGTATTTGTTGAATAAACTATTTAGGGGTAAATGTACCAATATCTGCAATTTATCTTGAAATGCATCAACAAATTTGAGTGTTCCTCAAATTTGAGTGAGCATCAGAATCACCTGGAGGGTTGGTTAAAACACAGATTGTTGGGTCCCATCTCCAAAAGCTCTGATTCATTTGGTCTGGAGTGGGAGCTGAGATGGTTTAAAAAATGGGTAGATGGGTGAAGAGACAAATGGTTATATGAAAGAACAAGGATAGTAAGATGCTAATGGTAGAACCTGGGTGGTAGCTATAAAATTCTTTCGATTTTTCTGTATGTTTAAATTTTTCCAATAATAAAATGTTGAAAAAATATTACAGTGCAGTCCCCAGTGTCTGAGTACCTTGCTTTAAAGAGCACACAGAAATTTTACAGGTCTATATCTCAGATTTGCTTTCTCTCTCTCTTTTTTTTCCTCCTTAGAAAATAAAAAATGAAAGAAAGAAACCACCAAGTGAGGTTGAGAACTTTGAGTCTTGGACTTTCCAGACATTAACTAATTAGTACTTTGTGCCTGAAGCAGCTTCGCTCCAGTAGTCTGGCTAGCAGACAGGCCTAGAGTGAGTGTCAGCAATTACCTCCCTTAGGAACCAAGGTCCAGCTAGCTGGTGCTCTAAGAGCAGTGGCAGAGAAAGACTGAAAACCAGAGAATATTCATTCTCTCCTAGGAGAAGCTTCAAACTGGAGAGGAAGAAAACACATGATTGTCCCCAGCCACCAATAGGCAGGATGTAGTCTCTGTCAGCCCTGAGCCCATGCTCTCCACATCCTCCCTGCCTTCAGCTGTCCCAGGGCAAACATTGTACCTCCCTTCTCTGTGCAGGATCCAAGGCAGCATTCTGCATTAGTGCAAGGTTGCATTAGTGAACCACAGCAGGACAAATCCTGTGCCATACCAGGAAGGGAGCAAATTCTCAGGCTGAAAAAATCCCTCCAAATTTTTCCAAAGACAGAAAGAACAATTATAATCTGTTTCATTCTTTCCCTGTAAAGGATACTTAGCTTTGGACAACAGCAAAAAGGAGTTGTGCTAGCTATAAGAAGGGCCTGTCCAAATGCCCAGGTGCACCAGGTGTTAGTCAATGAATCCATGGCATCTTATTTTCCAAAGGTCCTCAAGCCGCAGCTCTACATGGACATGCTCCTTTGAAGCCGCCTGGAAATTTGCAGACTGTGATTTTGCAATATGTTAGATGATGGAATGAATGGATGAGTGGAAAACGGGGCTAGTGCAATGTGGAGACTGTCTTAGGATCTGGCAGTTTGGACTTTGGCTCAGCTGCTTGAGAAAGTTCTTTGTCTTTCCCCTTCTTTCCCTTGCTTCTGCTCCTCCTCCTACCCACACCCCACCACAGCCACAGGACCAGAGGCAGCTCAGACTGGGAAAAAGAAGAGCAGAGTTTATGCTTTTACCATATCACTCAGGAAAACCCAAGTGGTCTTCTGTCATGCTTTTCCCTGGTGCCTTTTTAATTGGCTTAATGAAGCCCTCCCACTTCCGGGTGCAGAGAAAGGAGATGAGAGTGGAGGAGATGGATTAAAAAAATGTGAGACTAAACAATCTTAATGACTCAGGCTTGGGGGCTGTGCTGTACCCCAGGAATGGAGGGAGAGCAGGTTTTGGAGAAATAATCTATGCCTTTTACCACCCCATAAAGTGTTGCTGAGGCAGCTGCCAAGGGAGTCAGCTCCACACCCGTGCTCTGTCAGCACCCCTGGCAGCTGAGGTCTCCCTCAGAGCCCCCTCCATGGGCAAAGCAAACCCATAGCCTACACCTTCAAGGACAGTTAAGGTGTTCCTTTAGTCTTGTAACCCCAGAGACCAGCATACAGCCAGGAACACCATAGGACCTCCATAAATCGTGGGTCCTTTAGTGTGTGAAAGCATGACAGCTTTCCACTGCTCATTCTGTCATATCACTTGCCCCCATCTAGGGGGCAGAGGCAAGCTCCCACCAGGGAGATGGCACAGGACATCGGTTCATGAGTGCTTAACACTCTCCTCATGGAGCTATCACTCTGGCATCAACATGCTCTCCCTACAGAGTAGGTCCCACATAGATTTTTCTCTTCTGAATTCTCCAGGAAGATAAATCGATTCAATCCAAGTGACATCAGTAGGCCCAGGTAACTGAATAAAACTTCTGGAGTTTGCCTTAAAATATGTATGATTCAGCCTCAAGACACTACCTGGTAGCTTTGCTGCCCCTCCCCTACTCTCAGCCCATTGTGACTATTAAATGCCATCACATCTCAGCCCTATACTCCCCTTCCCAGCCCAGGCACTTCCTGTCCAGTCACAGGATGAAATGAAGAGGCTATGTGTGGAAATTAAGGCAGAGGGCAACAGGAAATGGAAGAAATCATGAAATCTCACCCTATGCCCCCAAAAAACCAAACCCACTGCCGTCAAGTCGATTCTACTCATAGTGACCTATAGCGACTCTATAGGACCAAGTAGAGCTATCCCATACAGTTTCCAAGGAACAGCTGGTGGGTTTGAACTGCCGGACTTTTGGTTAGCAGATGAGCTCTTAACCACTACACCACCAGGCTCCCATGTCCCAAAGCAGGCCTTGTAAACTCCTTGATATAAGGGTTTGTATTAGTTTCTTAGGACTGCCAGAACAAAGTACTACAAAGTGGGTGGCTTATAAGAACAGAAATTTATTTATTATTTATATAAATAAATTTATTTATTCTTATAAATGGGAGTCTAAATTCAGGGTATCAACCATGTTAATTTCTTCTGAGGGCTATGAGGAAGAATTTGTTCCATTCCTCTCTCCTAGGTTCTGGTGACAGCAAACAGTAGGTGCTCAAAAAGTACTTGTGGGTTGACTTAGAAATCATTTTGTCTATCTCCTTAAATCTAGGCAGTTCTGCCAATAAATAGAAAATTTTCCAATTCTAGTTTCACAGGAAAGTTGATTCCACTGTCACCTGAACTGTCTGTTTTGGGGTCTAATTTAGGTCAGGAAGAGTCCTTCCTATCTTGGCCCATTTGTGAATCAAGAGTTTCTCTACAGAGAACTAACAATCTATGCATCAAACTCAAATCTGCCCCTCTTCCCCTGCCCTGAAGAACATACACTCACCAAGAGACAAGGCTACTTGCCTCGAAAAGTCACTGAGCCTACAACATAAGGTTTTGTTGGTGCTACTTCCTCACTGGGCTGTTGGGCCATGGAAACTCTCTATAACACTGCTGTTATGGGTAGAATTGTGTCACCAAAAAATATGTATTGAAACCCTGGCCCCTATGCCTATAAACATGATTCTGTTTTGAAATAGGGTTTTCTTTGTTATTTTAATTTGGTCATAACCAAGTAGAGTGGGTTCTAATTCTAATCGTTTCTGAGTTATAAAGAGGGCAGAATGGATGCAGAGGTACACACACACAGGGAGAAGAGGAAGACATGATGGAGACAGATGCATCTACAAGGATTGCTGGCAGCTATTAGAAGCTGAAATAGACAAGGAGGGACCTCGCCCCAGAGCCACACCTTGAATTTGGATTTCTCACCTCCTGAACTGCGACAAACTAAATTTCTATTATTTAAATAATGTATCTCATTGGTAAAATCTGCCACAAAAAACCTCCTTAAAGTTTTAAAAAGCAAAGATGTCACTTGGATGACTAAGGTGCTCCTGACCCAACCGTGATCTTTTCAATCGCCTCAAATGCATGTGAAAACTGGGAAATAAAAAAGGAGGACAGAAGAATTGATGCATTTGAATTATGGTGTTGGTGAGGAACATTGAACATACTTTGGACTGTCAGAAGAATGAACAAATTAGTCTCAGAATAAATACAACCGGAATGCTTCTCAGAAGCAAGGATGGTGAGACTCGGACTCACTTACTTTGGACATGTCATCAGGAAAAACCAATCACTAGAAAAGGACATCATGTTTGGTAAAGTAAAGGGTCAGCGAAAATGAGGAATATCCTCAGTGAGATGAATTGATACAATAGCCACAACAATGGACTCAACTGTACCAATGATTACGAAGATGGCACAGGACCACACAACATTTCGTTCTGTTATCTATAAGGTTGCCATGAGTCAGAGCCAACTTGTAGCAACTAACAACAACAAAGTCACCCTCTTGTGATATTTGCGCTACAGCAGCACTTAGTAACTAAGACAACCCTTGAGAAAAACTCGAGAATCTTTGATCCTGCAGCAAAGATTGCCACTTTCTGGCCACCTTGCAGAGGTGAGAAAACCATGTTGAGTGGAGTCAGTCCCTTAAAGAGAAGTGCCAGTGTGATGAGACGATTGCCGCTGCAGGTGGAGCTTGGAGGACAGCCAATGGGGCAGCAGGGCACAGGGTCCTCACCTTGCCTGCAGCTGACATCATCAGGGACCCAGCCTGCAAGGGACAGAGAGAACATACTTTGAGCTGATTTGTTTTCATTTGTATTTATTGGTTTGTGGGCATGGAAGGTTTGAAAATGCCATATGGTCTCCAACATAGGTTACAGCAAGAAAATCAATCTTGGAATTGAAATAAAGCCAGAATTAAATAGCCCGGTTCCTGAATCATATCATCTACAGTACTGAGAGCTTAGGAGAGGGCAAAAGGGAGGAGTAAATGTGGGTTCTGACAACTGCCAAGGGCCTAGCCAATTAAACCAACCCCTATTTATTTAAGGCTACTTTTTTGGCCACCACAGTTCTTCTTGTTCTCCCTCCTACTTCTTTCTGGCTCCAGCTCTGTTGCCCTGTACCCCACAAAGACAATTTTCAAGGCCAGTGGCTCCATAAGGGGCCAAAATAGGCATCATCACTACAATGTGGACTTTCCACTCCAGGAGCAGGCTTAGTAACAAAGGAAACTAGGCTACTGGTGGCAGTGGCATCTCTGTGGTTCCCTCTACTTGGAGCATCTGTGGGCCCCACCACTGTCACTTCTTGATGTGTCTAAGCCCCATGACAAAGAGGAGGTACCTATTCCTTCCCACACTAATCTCCCCTCTCCTGGCCTCCCACGGCCCATTCTGAGTCTTACCACTTGGTGTTTTGCTATCTATCATTTTATATCTTTCTCTAAAGATTTTATATTTTCCCTCACTGGTTATAAAGAAAACTCTTGAAGGGTAGAGGTTAAGTATCAGAATAATAACCATATTTTAAAAATGTTAAAAACAGAAACAATAACAAACCAGTCTTTGATCAACAGTTCATGTTATTCTTCTGTCTGTGGCACGTAGAGGACCAAAAAAAAAAAAAAAACCAAACCTGTTGCCGTCGAGTCCATTCCAACTCATAGCGACCAGAGTAGGCTAATTCCCACCTCAAGGCCTTTGGACATATTTTCACTTCATCTGGAATGCCTGTTTCCATCCCCAGTCTTCACACGGTTGGCACCTTTGCATCATTCATGTCTTAGCTCAAACACCATCTTCACAAAGAGGCCTTCTCTGGCCACTCTAGCTAAAGTAACCCCTTCACACCCAGAGACTACCTCTGGTCCCTCAATAGTGTTTTATTTTCTTCTTAAAACTAATCACCAGCTGAAACCTTCTTGTTTTTTGCTTGATTGGCTTTCTCTCTGAACCTCACCCAGGAGCTGCACTATATTTTCAGAGATTAGAACACTGCCAGGCACAGACAGGTGTTCAATAAACATCTGTTGAATAAATAATTGATCTCCATTTTGCATATGAGAAAACTGAGACTCACTATGATTAAAAATTACTTTCCTGTGGTCAAAGGGCCACTAAAAGGCAGAACCCACATACAAACTGAAGCCTTCTAACACCAGAATTCTTCCTTTTCTCCTGTCCTATGAGAGCACCTTAGCAATTGTAACTTCTTATTCAATATCTGTCTACCCCAGTATTCTGTAAGCATTATGAGGACAGGGTCTGTATCTGTTAGGCTTATCCTGTGTAGCTCTGCTAGTCTACTTCTAGTACAAGATGTCATATATCAATACTGATCATACCGATGAATCAATCAATTGCTGTGTAGTTGAGGCTCAATAAATATTTGTCAGTAGACTGAAAGCAGTGAACTCAGGACATAGATGGAGAAGATATAGCCTTCTCTTATTCTAGTTCACTTTCTTCCAGGAGGAAAACAGTCTTTTCCTGGAATGTCCTCTGGGATCCAGGAGTGACAAGGATGCCAGGGGGACTTCTTTGAAAACATGGAAAAAGAACAGGGAAATTAAATATCTAACATGAGCAGTTTTTGTGCCAAGTTATGAATTTCAGCTAATTACAGTGCAGCACTGATCCTTTGGGGTCTTTCATCCAGGATGAATTTCTGTCACTCAAGAATCAAGGTCCACGCTCCTCTCCTCCTGGACCCTTCATTCCCAGGGTGTGCTTTACCCTGCATGGGTCAGTGAAGCGAAGAGCTGTTGGCTCATCTCACGGTAGAGAGTTTCATGGCTCGGAGCAGAAGCAGCAATGAAGACAGAAATTATGAGCCTATAGCCAGCAGGGAAATAGAGTGGGAAGCTGCTAACACTCTGTATCCATCTCTAGAAATTTCATAAGATTTGATCCCCTTTCATGTCATATACTAATCTACTTTTTTTCCTTCAGGTTAGATTCACCTTCATTTTAGTCAACTACTCTTTTGCAATATCAAGTACATTTGTTCTCTTAGGCTCTCTCTCCCTCTCTTCATC
Source organism: Elephas maximus indicus (assembly GCF_024166365.1). NCBI lineage: Eukaryota > Metazoa > Chordata > Mammalia > Proboscidea > Elephantidae > Elephas > Elephas maximus. The sequence continues at coordinate 168,624,266 of NC_064821.1, read as the reverse complement.
TGCCCCCTCCTCTGCCTTCCATTTAGTCCTTTTCAGTTTTAAGAAGGCGATTTGTATAGCCAAGTGCAAGGCTTTGCAGTCAGACTAATCTGAGTTTAAATCCCTTCTCTACCCATTACTAGCTATTTGTAAGGAAGTTAACTAACCCTCCCTGAGTCTCAATTATCCCATCTGTAAAATGGGGATAATTCTCACAGGGGTGTTGTTGTGATTAAGTAGCATATTTTGCCTAAAAACCTCAGAACAACGTGTAAAAAATCGTAAGAAGTCAATAAATAGAAAAAAAAAATAGAGTCACTGTTATTTCCATTACTGGTCTCATTTATTCCTCTAACTTTCCCTTTCCCTTTGGGTCTGTGTCTACACATGAACTTTGTTTGGCTTAACAAGACACTGATCACCCCATCCATTCCAGCATCTCAAGATGCTTGATTGAGTGGTCCCTGGCATTCCAATTTTATCTTTCTCTTCTTCTTGCATTTCCCCATAAGCTTTTTTTTCCTTAAGACTCTACCTTGTCCGTATTTCCTGCTGAGACTGTGGGCATCAGCATTATCTTGCAGTCATAAGCCCCACCTGGATTCTGCTTGGAACACTTGGATAGGAGAGCTGGGATGTGTGCCATTTAGAGCCTCTTTCACTTTGCCCACCATGTTTAATTCATGTGTGTGTCAGACCATTTAAAGAGGCTCAAGGAGCTGTGACGATCAAGATATAAGCCATTCAGATTGTACATTATTGAATTAAGATGCTAAATACGGAGCCTAAGTGATGCCAGGGAAGGAATAGTGAGAACCTTAATGGTTTATAACGACGGAAAGCAGGGTGGGTCAAATGAGTGGCAAATTGAAAAGATGCATGACTTCAAAGAAAGAGCCATTTGTCATCCTGGAATCATCCTCAGTTTATCCCTCTCTTTTACCTTCTACATTCGATCCATCACTGAGACCTGTCAGTTCTACCTCCAAATAAACCTGAAGTCTGTCCAATTCTTTTCACTCCCATTGTTGCCACCCAAGGTCAAGCCCCTAACTCACTCGTCTCCTTGCTTCTATCTTGCCCCTCTCTAATCCAATCTCCACCCAACAATCATTCTAGAATATAAACCAAGTCACATCACTCTTCTGCTTAAAACCTAGTAGCTTTCCATTGCTCTTATAATAAAATCTAAACTCATCATGGTTTTGAAGCTGTTCATGACCATTTTCATCTCCATCCACACTCCCCCTTGCTTACTCTACTCTGGCCACTCTGATCTTTTTTTTTTTAATTGTACTTTAGATGAAGGTTTACAGAACAAACTAGCTTCTCATTAAACAGTACACATATTGTTTTATGACATTGGTTAACAACCCCGTGGCATGTCAACACTCTCCCTTCTTGACATTTTGGTCTCCTTTCTTTCTCTCCAACACACTAAGCTTATTCCTACTTTAAGGGTTGTACTTGTTCTCTATGCCTGTATTTTGTATGACCTGTAGTGCCCCAGGTCTTGGTATAAAGCAGTCTTCTTTGGCCCCCTCTCAAAGTACCCTGCCCCCCTTTACACTCTAGTTTATCACCTTGCTTATTCCCTTAACAACAAATATCACCTTGCTTATTTTTGTCTAGTCTTTTATATCTGTTCCATGAGGGCAAAACCATTTCTACCTTATTCATGTGATATACCTTGCACTTTTACAGTGTAAGTAATATAGTACAAATTATATTATAGTAATACAGTATTAATACAGTAATATAATAAACATATATTGGGTGGCTAAATGAATGAGTTTGTTACAGTAAGTGCCATTCAAGGGTTTGATCTTTCATTGACTAAAATCAGTCCTCATGTCCCTTAACTTTCTTGACTCTAGGTTACAAATCCACAGCTACAAAGAGTTTTCAATATAACATAAAAAAGAAGGTAGTTAATCCTCAAAAAAAAAAAAAGCTCCACACTAGTGAGAATCAACCACTCAATCATTCAGTAAATATTCACTGAGAGCCTATGATGTGCAAGACAGTGATAAGGCACTGGTATCACAACCTTAGTGTGGGCTTAGGGTCTGAGGCAGACATCAAACATATATAATCATACCTTGGGTTAAGTGCACTGAAAGAGAGGAAAGACAGATTGTCTTATCGAGAATAACAATGAGGGAGACAGGGTGGCCAGGGAATGTGTCTCTGAAGAGGAGATAAAACATTTAATCTTCAACCTGAAGGATGATGAGTGAAGAGTAAAAACGAGCCGATCCAAAGGAAAGAGCCTGGCTATCTGGATGGCCCATACCTTAAAGCAGCAGTGAGAAGCTTTCGTTGCTATGTCCTTGTGGTTGAGAGAAAGTAAAGGGGCTTTTACTCTAGGTACCAGGAGGGACCATGCATGGAGTTCTCTGCCAATTCCTCTTACTCCCCTTTTAGCCAGAAGGGAAATAGGATTTTTTAAGTCAATCTTTTCACCAATATAACTTTAGCATCCAAAGTCTGGGCATTCTGAACTCATACTGAGCCCCAGAGAGGTTCTTCATTTGTCCCAGCCGCTTTGCTCTTTGTCTTCATCATGTGTCTTCATATTCTTGAAAGATTTGAGCTGTTTTGAAAATCCTCAAGGATTGATGATTGACTTAGTACATCCACCTTTCCCTAGGTGACATGGACCTACCGCCTCCATATCCAGAGAAGAAACCATTTACCTCCTCTGACTTTTCTAGGTGGCTGACAGTGCAGAGTAGCAATGCTTAGGCGTCTGTGGCGTAATTTTCTAGGTACATTTGTTTAGTAAAAACACCTAAGTTATTTAATGGTCCATAATTCCTGCCAACTCATTATACAAGCCAGGGCATGTGGACCAGGTGGGGAAGGAAGAACACATAAAAGATCAGTGCCCTGCTGGAACCCCAGGGCACCAGTTCCCCTTCTGGACAAGATCTTTAATAAGCAACTTCTCTGTGCCAAGAGGGTTCTCCCTGGAAACATCCGTGGCCTCCCCTTCTTGAACTTGGAGGGATCCAAGAGGAACCATGGGAAAAACACTGGACTAGGAGTTCATATACAATATTCTAGTTCTGTTCATTAGCTACTATGATTTACCCGTACCTTGCTGTGTGACTATGCACAAGTCTCTTTGCCTCTCTGATTCTCAGAATCATCTCTTTCTCTGGTAGAATAATGTCATCAGCCTAGATCAGGGATTTCCTAATTTTATTTAGCAGATTTCGAAGGAATCATATGTGGGGGCACAACATAGAAAACAGGTAAAACCCATCATTTGTCCTTTGTGGAGGCCTTTGGAGGTGTTCCTTGAGATGCCTAATGCTTCTTGAAACATATCTGGAAAACCACTGAAGTAGAAGCCTGGATGGTCTTTGATTCTAGAGGATCCAGAAGCTGATTTGCCTCCACTGTGGAGTCCATGGACTCCATTCAAGGATGAGAGTGGCCACCATAACTTTGAGTTTGAATTCTTTAATATCCATAAATGAATGTCCTAGTTTGAAAGAAAAAGATCTTTCTTCCCTGAACTCTTCTTGCCCTCATATTTTATCTGGTTATCTTTTAGAGAGCTGAATAAAGAAAACTTACCTAACTTAAAAATCATGTAGGCAATTAGGTCTTTCCAGACCTGCTTCCTAATTTTCTTTTTATTCTTCTGCCCGATAAAATTTGCTGACTCCCCAATGTTGTTGTTTTAGGTGCCATCAAGTCCATTTTTGACTCATGGTGACCTCATGTAACAGAGTAGAACTGCCCCATAGAGTTTTCGAGGCTGTAATCTTTACAGGAGCAGACTGCCAGGTCTTTCTCCCATGGAGCCACTGGGTGGGTTTGAGCCATCAACCTTTCAGTTAGCAGCCGAGTGCTTAGCCATTGCACAACCAGGGCTCCCTGACTCCCCTGTAGGTATCAAATAAAGACCAAAATATCACATGTCCCATCCTTACCTTCCATAGCTCCCCTACAGGTAACCTAGGCTATGGGCTCCTCATGGATCCCTGAACTGTCCATGTGTTCTGCTGGTTCTACACATTGCTTATTCTATTTCTTCATCTGGGATGCTTCCTCTACCACCTCTGACTGTCTGAATCCTGCCCATTCCCCAAGGTTCAGATCAGATGCCACCCCCTCAATGAAAGCCTTCCTGAAATCATTAGTTGCAAATATTATCTACCTTTTCTGTACCTCCATCACCTCCAACTATGCTGATCATAGTGTCTGCTTTCCTGCTATAACTGTCTGATAACTTCCCAAATCCCCTTCTAGGTTGTAAATGTCTAGAGGACAAGAACCATGTCTTAGTCATCTTTTAATCTTATATAGTACCTGGCATGGTGCCCTGTAATTAAAAGGTGCTCAATAAATAATGGTTAAATGAATGAATGGATGGATGGACAGGTGAATTTGAGAATAACTGTATCTGATTAGGTCGGGGATAATTTAACTATAGATAGAGATTTTAATCTGCCTGTGCATAAAAGGAAGTATGAGCCTGGAATAAGTGATGAGTTTGGGGGCAGATGTCAGAGATGAAAGGTATAGTAACTCATAACTCATTCAACAGCTACACGCTTGTTAAGCAGTAACAGTATGCTGTTCTAGCTGCTGGTGAGCAAAGCCCACAAGAGTCTTGCCTTCTTGGAACTTGCTGTGTAGCGGGAGAAACAGATATTAAATAGATACTTGAATATTATATATGATAATAATTACAACAAGTAGCTTGTTATATAAAGGAAAGGAAATTTTTCTCTGAGACAAAATAAGAAAAAGACATAATTTAGATTGAGGGGTCAGGAAAAAGCTTTCCAAAGGGGCGGCATTTTAGATGAAGGCTAAGTAGGTTAAGCCCTGAAGGGTGAGTAGGAGTTAGTCAAGCATAGACGCAGGCAAAAAATCCTGAGGCTGGAAACCAATGTCTTTAAGAAACTGCCAGGCCAATAGGATCCAAGTATAGTGATCAGGGGGATATTGATAGGAGAGGAGGACAGAGGGTAGGCAAGAGCCCATTCACACAGGGTCTTTCCAGGTGTAAGGATGCCTGGGGCAAGTATATCAGTGAGGGCACCATTGGGCTAGGATACCAGGGATCCAGACCCTGCCATTGAGCAGGTCTGAAACTTTGGTCCAGTCCACTTCCTTCCCCAGGTGGGTCTGTTTCCTTATTCTGTAGATGAGAGGGTTGAATTAGAAGATCTCTAAGAGTCCTTACAATCCAGACAATGCAGGGTTTGGTTACTCCTCTCTTCTGGGACTGCTGAAATACCACTTGCCTGATCATACTGGGCAAGTACTTCCCCCTTCTGGACCTCAGACTCCTTAGACTTCTATCTGTAAATCAAAGATTTGGCCAAGTGTCCTCTTGAATACTTCCAGTGCAAACAATATATTCTCAGGGACTGTTTCTTAACCATCAAACCAAAAAAAAACCAAACCCAGTGCCGTCGAGTCGATTCCGACTCATAGTGACCCTATAGGACAGAGTAGAACTGCCCCATAGAGTTTCCAGGGAGAGCCTGGAGGATTCAAACTGCCGAGCCCTTGGTTAGCAGCTGTAGCACTTTACCACTACACCACCAGGGTTTCCTTGTTAACCATAGACAAAGATAAAGCCTGAGAAGCCCAGCTGAAAGGGCTTTGCTTTATCTGAATGACTGACAAAGTCAAAAGAGACTCTTATTTAAGCTGGGGGTAAAGATAGAAGGGAAACCAGAAGATGGAACCTCATATGCTAATCCAGCTCTTTAGAGCCCTTCTCCTTTATTTTCCCTTAGCGTATCATTGAGACTTCTCTCACAACACCTCAGGTGGCACTTACCTGTTTATAAATCTGTCGTTGCCCCATCCTCATCTCCACCCCCATAGACTATGATCTCCTTAGATTGGGAGACCTTGCCTTACAGATTCACTTTTTATCTCCACTGCCTGGCAATTGAATTGGCCCCTGACTCATGGCAACCCCATGCACACAGAACAAAATACTGCCCAGCCCTGCCCCATCTCCATGATAGGTTGAGGATCAGACCATTGTGATCCACAGGGTTTTCATCGGCTGATTTTCAGAAGTATATTGCCAGGCCTTTCTTCCTAGTCTGTCTTAGTCTGGAGGCTCCACCGAAACCTGTTCAGTATCACAGAAACATGTAAACTTTCACTTACGGACTTATTGCTGCCCGTGAGGTACAATGACTGGTAATCGAGCCCAGGTCTTAGGCATGGAAAGCAAGAATTCTACCACTTAAAAATGGTAAGATTTTATTACTGCCCAATAAATTTTTGCTGCATTTGGGAATTAATTTATTAATTATATTAACATTATATAGCAAATTACTTGAGAATAATTATTTGATTGGGGTAAGAATAATTGAAGTGCAAATAGAGAGCTAAATATATCAGTGTCTGTTCTAAAAATGGGCCATGATTAATAGATGGTGAGTATCAAACTAAAGCCTCAAGTTTGCAGTATTAAATGGTTCTATGGGCAAAATATTGAATGACACAGGAAGCATCAAGAGAAGATGGAAGGAATACATAGAGTCACTGTACCAAAAAAAAATTTGGTTGATGTTCAAGCATTTCAGGAGGTAGCATACGATCAAGAATCGATGATACTGAAAGAAGTCCAAGCTGCACTGAAGGCACTGATGAAAAACAAGGCTCCAGGAATTAATAGAATACTAATTGAGATGTGTTATGAATTGAATTGTGTCCCCCAAAATGGGTGTCAAATCGGCTAGGCCATGATTCCCAGTATTGTGTGACTGTCCACCATTTTATTATCTGATGCAATTTCTTATGTGTTACGAATCCTACTTCTATGATGTTAATGAGGCAGGATTAGAGGCATTATGCTAATGAGGCAGGGTTCAATCAACAAGATTAGATTGTATCTTGAGTCAATATCTTTTGAGCAGAAAGACAGGAGACTTCATGCCATCAAGAATGAAGAATGAAGAGGGGAGTGCATCCTTTGGACTTGGGGTCCGTGCTGAGAAGCTCCTAGACTAGGGGAAGATTGATGACAAGGACCTTTCCCCTGGAGCTGGCACCCTAAATTCAGACTTCTAGCCTCCAAGACTGTGAGAGAATAAATTTCTGTTTGTTAAAGCCATCCACTTATGGTATTTCTGTTATAGCAGCACTAGATAACTAAGGCAAAATGTTTCAACAAACAGATGCAACTCTGGAGGTGGTCACTTGCCTATGCCAAGAAATTTGAAAGACAGCTACCTGGCCAACTGACTAGAAGAGATCCATATACATGCCCATTCCAAAGAAAGGTGATCCAACAGAACGGGGAAATTATCGAACAATGTCATTAATATCACACACAAGTAAAATTTTGCTAAAGATCATCTAAAAGCAGTTGCAACAGTACATTGACAGGAACTGCCAGAAATTCCAGTTAGATTCAGAAGAGGACATGATATGAGGAATATCATTGCTGATGTCACATGGATCTTGGCTGAAAGTAGAGGATACCAGAAAGATGTTTACCGGTGTTTTATTGACTATGCAAAGGCATTTGACTGTGTGGATAATAACTAATTGTGGAAACTATTGTGAAGAACGGGAATTCCAGAACACTTAATTGTGCTTATGAGGAACCTGTACATAGACCATGAGGCAGTCATTTGAACAGAATAAGAGGATACCGTGTGGTTTAAAATCAGGAAAAGTGTGTGTCAGGGTTGTATCTTTCACTACACTTATCCAATCTGTATGATGAACAAATAATGCAAGAAACTGGACTTTATGAAGAAGAATGCAGCATGAGGATTGGAGAAAAACTTATTAACAACCTGCAGTATGCAGATGACACAATCTTGCTTGCTGAAAGTGAAGAGAACTTGAAGCACTAACTGATGAAGATCAAAGACTACAGCCTTCAGTATGGATTATACCTCAACATAAAGAAAACAAAAACTCTCACAACTGGACCAGTAAGTAACATTGTGATAAATGGAGAAAAGATTGAAGTTGTCAAGGATTTCATTTTACTTGGATCCACAATCAACACCGATAGAAGCAGCAGTCAAGAAATCAAAAGACACATTGCATTGGGCAAATCTGCTGCAAAAGACCTCTGTAAAGTGTTAAAAAGCAAAGATGTCATTTTGAGGGCCAAGGTGTGCCTGATCCAAACCATGATGTTTTCAATCACCTCATATGCATGGAAAAGCTGAACAATGAATAAAGAAAACCAAAGAACTGCTGCCTTTGGGGTACGGTGTTGACAAAGAATATTGAATAGACTGCTAGAAGAAGGAACAAATCTGTCCTGAAAGAAGTACAGCCAGAAGGCTCCTTAGAAGCAAGGATGGCAAGACTTCATCTCATGTACTTTGGACATATTATCAGGAGGCACCAGTCCCTGGAGAAGGACATCATGCTTGGTAAAGTAGAGGGTCAGTAAAAAAGAGGAAGACCCTCAACGACATGGATTGACACAGTGGCTGCAATGATGGGCTCAAGCATAATTGTGAAGATGGTGCAGGAGCAGGCAGTATTTTGTTCTGTTGTACATAGGGTTGCTATGAGTTGGAACCAACTTGATGGAACCTGATAATAACAACATCGAACTAAATGAAGAGACTGCTTCTCCACTTTACCTGCCTATGTACCTCCATACCCTACAGGAAAATAATTTTCATAATTAATTCACTCTGATGGCTCAGTGGGGAAGGAAGTCTTTACCACTAGCCCCATCCCTTTCCTTGATCTCCACTTCCAAGGATCCAGGAGACAATGAGTCAAATGCTGATCTCAGACCACTGACTGGCCCTCTCTTCTGCTTCCTGTCTCAGGAGCAATGACTGAACTCCACTCAAGTTTGAAGACTGGCTGGAGAGACCTTCTCCTTGGGCTTGATCCCAAGCCTCATGCTCCAACTCACTCTACCATAAATCCCCATAATGAGGTATTAAGTCCTACCTCAATCAATAACAGAACAGTTCACGGTTTCCCATTTGCCATGTGTGTGTACAGCCACCTCAGAAACATCAAGGGAGAATACATGGCTCAGGCTAGACAAGATTTGGGTATTCCTAGGTCCCTTGGGTCTTCAACAAGAAATCCTTGTTCTCATGAGTGCTTAAGGAAAACACGCCCTGAGTCAGAGCATACCAATCATTGAGTAGGGGTCAGAGAGGTGGACTGAGGAAATTGTCTTGGAAATTGTTTGGTTATAAAGAACAGAAAGTCACTTCAATTAATGTAAGGCAAAAAAGATATTTATTGTAGGTATACAGGGAACTCAGAGAACTAAATTCTATCATGAGGAAAGCATAAGATAGATGCGACAGAGATAAGGAGTTAGTAAAAGGTTAAGGAGTTAGAGGTAGCAAGTGAGGATAGCTCTTTGAGAAAGTCCAGCAATAAAACAGAGAAATGAATCAGTAACCCAAGAGAGTATCAGAGAAGAAAATGTTCTCAGAATGTAAATTGAAGGATAGGAACCAGAGGAGGAACAAATAAGGGAAAGAAAGATGATTGATGCACAGTAGATGCTCAATAAATACTTGCAAATTAATTGAAACCACCTGGATTGAGGAGAAATAAAATTAAATCTAGCTCAAGGGACACTGAGCATATTTCTCCATCTCTATACTACTTAGTAGGTGACTACTCTGATCTCTCAAGCACTGTAGTACAAGAGTCAGGAATTACCCTTCTGAGGAAACAGTCCTCTCAGCCTCCAGCCACGGGGAGCAGGGAGACACTACAATTCTTAAAGCTACAGTGAGTTCCTGACACCAGCTGCCTTTGGTTCCTGCATATTGTAAGACCAAACAGATTTGAAGGAAGCAGAAAGTAGCCAAGATCACATTTCCAAACTGACATCGTGAATCAATACTAGTAAAGAACCAGTCCCAACAGAAACTGGTGTTTCTCTCAAAGGACATTCTTCCTTCTGGGCCAAGGTAACAGAGGGTTTGGGGAGGGGACCATTAGTTGAAACTAATTATATTGGCCATTGTACAGGAGTTAAAGAAATAAACTGAGTAAATGAGATGTCTTAGAAACATTTTGGTTGTAAGGAATGGATACTTTTTCAAGCTAAGTTGAATAAAATGGAATATATTTTAAGGACCCAGGGAAATCTCATAGAACAAAGTTGTAAAAAAAAAAAAAAAAATGCAGTGGGTCTTACGGGAATTGGGAAGATGAAACATGTTCTCTCTCACGCTCTTCCTTCCTCTATCTTCTTTTCACCTTAAGCTTCTATGTGGTCTTTTTTATTCTTCACTCTCTGCAGACCAGTTTCTGTATTTGTGTGCCCACTTTTATATGGTCTATCATGAATTCCCTGATATGGTGGCCTCAACACCAAGGTGATGGACCTTGAAGCTCAGCTCTCAGATTAATGCTCAGTTTGTGTTCCCATTCCACATTACCTCCCAGCAGCCATCTATTGGCTAGCTAGGTCCATGTATCTACACTAGTACAATCATTATGATAGAGGTAGAGACACATGATAACTACTGTCACCTTGTCTTAGTGATCCTAGTGCTGCTAATTCAAAAATACCACAAGTGGGTGGCTTTAACAAAGAGAAATTTATTCTCTCACAGTCTTGGAGGCTAGAAGTCTGAATTCAGGGTACCAGCTCCAGGGGAAGGCTTTCTCTCTCTGTTGGCCCTGGGTAAAGGTCCTTGTCACCTATCTTCCCCTGGTCTAGGAGCTTTTCAGTGCAAGGACTCCAGGTCCAAAGAACACACTCCCCTCCCGTTCTTCATTCTTGGTGGCATGAGGTCCCCTGTTTCTCTGCTTGCTTTTCTCTTTTATATTTCAAAAGATATTGACTCGAGATACAAATTAATCTTATAGATTAAGTCTTGCCTCATTAACATTACAGAGATGGGATTTACAACACATAGGAAAATCGCATCAGATGACAAAATGGCAGACAAACACACAGTACTGGGAATCATGGCCTAGTCAAGTTGACATATATTTTGGGGGGACACAATTCAATCCATAACACACCTATTCCAGACTGTGGTTTCTAAGAATGAGGTGGCATGGGGAAGAAAATGATTGACATATTTAATACAGAGGGTCTGGCTGAATGTCACAGTCTGAACTGAACCTGATTTACCAAATGCTGTGGGAAAAGTTGGCTTTAGTTTCTCATTCTCCTTTAGGGAAAATGCTTTGCTTGAGTTGGGAACAAAGGAAGGAAAATGCCTAGAGCTGCATCTATTAGATTACAGCATCTCCCTGTTGTTTCATGGCCTTGCCAAGTTCCATCTCCATTCCTCACTCTGTTCAAGAAGTGAACTATTCAACTATGCCTGGACAGGAGCCACTAAAGAGCTCATCATTGTACTTGGAAAAGTAAAGCTTCTGTGGGAAAAGGTGGTGCCCTCAGCCTATCTGTCTCTGTATTGGATCAAGGCAAACTCATTCTTTACCTTCAAGACAGAGCTCTAAGTCTATATTTTCTGAAATGTGTTCCACACCCCCTCAGGGAGAGCTGGTCATTACTCTATACTTTCATTGATCTCTTTCCACGCCTTTATTTAGATACATGCCCATCATATGTCATAAGTCTCCCCCTCCCAAACTATGAATACAAGGGGAAACATATTAACATTTATTTTTGTAGCCTCAGACCACAGTACAATGCATGGCACATGTTGCATACTGGATTAATGTCCAATGAAAGTATAACCCAGTGATGACCACCCTGGATCCAAATAACAGTCTTTCAATGACTGGAGCTCCCAGGAATCTGCTGAGAGTGTGATTGGGGGTGGTCCTCAATGGCTAAGGACATCTCCAAATATTCTGAAGTTGAGAAAAGGAAGGGATGGTAGATGTTTGACTGGAAAGAGAACTGGCTAGATCTCTTCATATGTCTTGAAGGGCTATCATGTAAAATTAAAATAAAACTTCCATTGAATAAACACAAGGGATAAATAAGACCAAAAGGAAAAACTCCAGGGAAACAAATTCTGGTTCAAAACAAGGAAGAATATTCTTCGAGCACTGAAGTCCAAAGAAAGACCAGGGTATCTACAAAGACAAAAAGCTCCACATCAAGGGATGCTGTAGAGCAATATAATCTTAGAATGACTAAAGAGGCTAGGTGTTTGACTTGGCTTTTTTTACAATTACACAATTTACCTATGTTTGTTGTACGAAAAAAAAAAATTTTTAACTGCAAGTAAAAAAAAAATTTTTAACTGCAAGTAAAAAAAAAATTAGTCTCACAACCTGGAGATAATCAGCGTTAATATGATGTTTTAAAGTATATTCTTATAGTCTTTTCTTACACATATAAGCATTGAAAAGCTTATAGAGAGAGAGAGAGAGAGAAACCTGTGAGAGGTAGAACTTGACAGGACTGTCTTGTTTTCCTGGGTCTCTCAAGTTTCCACCTTTGACAGAGCTCAGTCTTACCACTTTTCTACTGCTGGTTTTAGTGGAAAATATTTGAGTTTTCCTTCTCTGACAGGTTTCCACCTTACACAGGATTCTGGCTTTCGCAGTTTTTACTCTGTGTGTGTGTGTGTGTGTGTGTGTGTAGTGGTTTATTGTATGAATAGATCCTTAGGTTTTCTTTAAAACCTAGCTTCCCTTAAAATCTCTATAGCTATACCACTCAAGTTTCATAAAGTCTTCTTGGAGATATTTATTAATTAGAGGTGTAGTACTGGTTTTTAGTACATACTAAATCATATTTATGTATTACTTGGTTTCTGAAAACCTATTATGATCTAGTCAAGTACAGTGAAAAGAGCACTAAATTATAGGTTGAGAGATCTGGGTTCTAGTTTCAGGCCAGACACTGGCTGTATAACTTTTCTCAGCCTCAATTTATCCAGTTGTAAAATGAGGAGTTTGGATCCAAAAGGCTCTTTCCAGAGTTAAGGCTCCCTTTGTAAACGATTACAGTACTCTGCTAGCCACTATGGGGGCTACAGAGTGATAAAGATGCCACCTGTTTTCCAAATGTTTACAGTTTAGTTGAGAAGATAAAACTTACACACATTAAAGAGCCGAGTAACAATCTAAGATCATCATTGATGGAAGTGTCAAAAAGCATAGTAGAAGTAATGTGTACAGCTGCATTTGAAAGTCTGTACCACCTCTAGCACTGATGATTTCAAGCTTATTATGTATTATATGAAGAAGCACTTATGTAGTAGATGCTTTGGTGTAATCTCTAGATTTTTTAGTAAGGCAGGTCCCCACACGTCTCCCAGTGATAGGATAATATCCATACGCCTACAGGGAAGACCAGTTAATACAACTATTATTCAAATTTATGCACCAAACACTAAGGCCAACGATGAAGAAATTGAAGATTTTTACTAACTTCTGCATTCTGAAGTTGATCAAACATGCAATCTGGATGCATTAATAATGGCTGGTGACTGGAATGCAAAAGTTGGAAATGAAGAAGGATAGGTAGTTGGAAAATATGGCTTTGGTGATAGAAGCCATGCTAGAAACAGCAAGATAGAATTTTGCAAGACCAACGACTTCTTCACTGCAAATACCTTTTTTTGACAACATAAACGGTGAGTATAGATGTGGACCTCACCAGAAGCAATACATAGGAATCAAATTGACTATATCCCTAGAAAGAGACCATGGAAAAGCTCAATATCATTATCCACAAGGCCAGGGGCTGACTGAAGAACAGACCATCAATTGTTCACAGTACAAATGCAAGTTGAAGCTGAAGAAAATTAGAACAAGTCCACAAGAGCCAAAGTATGGCCTGGAGTATATCCCACCTGAATTTAGAGGCCATCTCAAGAATAGATACGATGCATGGAATGCTAATAAGTGAAGACCAGATGAGTTGTGGAATGACATCAAAGACATCATACTTGAAGAAAGCAAGAGGTCATTAAAAAGAAAGAAAAGACCAAATGCATGTCAGAAGAGACTCTGAAACTTGCTCTTGAACATTGAGTAGCTAATCCAAACGGAAGAAATGGTGGGTAAAAGAGCTGAACATACTTCAAAGGGTGGCTCGAGAGGACAAAGTATAGTAATGACATGTGCAAAGATCTGGAAATAGAAAACCAAAATGGAAGAACATGCTCAGCATTTCCCAAGCTGAAAGAACTGAAGAAAAAACTCAAGCCTTGAGTTGCAATATTGAAGGATTCTTTGGGGGAAAATATTAGACGACAAAGGAAGCATCAAAAGAAGATGGTAGGAATACACAGAGTTACTATGCCAAAAAGAATTGGTTGACATTCAGTCATTTCAAGACGTAGCATATGATCAGGAACTGATGATGCTGAAGGAAGAGATCCAACTACACTGAAGGCATTGGCAAAAAGCAAGGCTCCAGGAATTGACGGAATACCAATTGAGATGTTTCAACAAATGACGCAGCACTGAAAGTGCTCACTTGTCTCTGTTAAGTAATTTGGAAGACAGCTACCTGGCCAACCAACTGGAAGAGATCCATATTTATGCCTATTCCCAAGAAAGGTTATTCAATCGAATGCAGAAATTATCAAACAATATCATTAGTATCATACAGAAGTTAAATTTTGCTAAAGATCATTTAAAAGCAGCTACAGCAGTACATCAACAGGGAACTGCCAGAAATTCAAGGTGGATTCAGAAGAGGACATGGAACTAGGAATATCATTGCTGATGTCACGTGGATCTTCACAGAAAGCAGAGAATACCAGAAAGGTGTTTACCTGTGTTTTATTGACTATGAGAAGGCATTTGACTCTGTGGATGATGACAAATTAAAGATAACATTGCAAAGAATGGGAATTCCAGAACACTTAATTGTGCTCATAAGGAACCTGTACATAGATCAAGAGGCAGTCGTTACAACAGAACAAAGGGTTGCTGTGTGATTTAAAGTCAGGACAGGTGTGTGTCAGGGTTGTATCCTTTCCCCATACTAATTCAATCTGTATGCTGAGCAAATAATCCAAGAAGCTGGACTATGTGAAGAAGAACATGGCATCAGGATTGGAGGAAGACTCATCAACAACCTGCAATATGCAGATGACACAACCTTGCTTGGTGTAAATGAAGAGGCCTTAAAGCATTTACTGATGAAGATCCAAGACTACAGCCTTCAGTATGGATTATACCTCAATACAAAGAAAACAAAAGTCCTCACAACTGGATCAATAAGCAACATCATGAAAAATGGAGAAAAGGTTGAAGTTGTCAAGGATTTCATTTTTTTTGGATTCACAATCAACACCCATGGAAGCAGCAGTCAAGAAATCAAAAGACACATTGCATTGGGCAAATCTGCTGCAAAAGACCTCTTTAACGTGTTGAAAAGCAAAGATGTCACCTTGAAGACCACGGTGCACCTGGCCAAAACCGTGGTGTTTTCCACCTCATATGCATGCTAAAGCTGGACGATGAATAAAGAAGACTGAAGAATTGATGCCTTTGAATTGTGGTGTTGCTGAAGAATATTGAATATACTATGGACTGCCAAAAGAACAAAAAAATCTGTCTTGGACAAAGTACAACCAGAATGCTCCTTAGAAGCAAGGATGGTGAGACAACATCTCACATACTTAGGACGTGTTATCAGGAGGGATCTGTCCCTGGAGAATGATATCATGCTTGGTAAATTAAAGGGTCAGCAAAAAAGAGGAAGACCCTCAACGAGATGGGTTGTCACAGTGGCTGCAACAATGCCCTCATGCATAACAGCAATTGTGAGGATGGCGCAGGACTGGGCAATGTTTCATGCTGTTGTGCATAGGGTGCTATGAGTTGGAACCAACTCTATGGCACCTAAAAACAACAGTAAGGCAGGAGTGTTGACTATTGATAATTTACAGTTGCACTTCTCTCCAGAAAATTTTCTCAGCCAAAGGAAACTTTCTTATCCAAAGCTATGCCACCTTCCTGAGGGTAGTCCATGCCCAACAACCAGTCAATGTGGGGTACGAAGGACTATCCCACTGTCTCAGTTTGGGACAACTCTGAAGGACCATTCCAGCTCAAGAGCTCCCTATGGGATTGACTAGGGTCTCTCTTCTAATTGCATTACAGTTAAAATTCTTCCTCTGCCCAATCCTGCTTCTCTCAAATGTTGTTCCTGAGTGCATGCTCCCATAAAAAAAATCCTTCATGAAACTCTCAATTTCAGAATATGTTTCTAGAGATCCTGGCCTAAGACAGCATTCTTTCTCTTAACCTAAAACTCAAAAACTACAAACTCACAGATCTGAGCTCAATGAGTTCTAAGCAGGTAAAATATAAAGAAAACCATACCAAAGAACATAATAATCATCAAATTGTTGGAAACTAGTTATAGAGAAAAAATATTAAAATAAGCAAAAAAGAGGAGGAAGATATATTACATATGGAGGAAGAAAAATAAGAATGATAGCAGATTTCCCATCAGAAACAGTGCATGTCAGAAGATAGTGGAGCTAGAGGAGGTAGGGGGAGTACTTGTTAGCCTATAATTCTAAACTCAGTGAAAATATCTTTCAAAAAAAAAAAAAAAAGAAGACAAAATAAAGGCTTTTCAGTCATACAAAAACTGAGACAATTTAACCAGCAGACCAATTCTTCAAGAAATGTTTAAGACCTGCAGGCAGAAGGAAAATGACCCCAGATGGACACTAGGATCTACACAATAGAATGGAGAACATCAGAAATAGTAAATATGAGAGTGAATAAAAAAGGCTTTTTCTCCTTATTTTTAAATTTCTTGGTTAAGTGCCGTGGCTGGTAGCCAAAAAGTCGGCAGTTTGAATCCGCCAGGTGCTCCTCAGAAACTCTGTGAGGCAAATCTACTCTGTCCTATATGGTCGCTAAGAGTTGGAATCGACTCGACAGCAGCGGGTTATGCAAGATAACTGGCTATTCAAAGCAACAATATTAGCTACATATTTTAGGGGTTCTAACATAAGTGAAAGAACATAAGTGAAAGCAGAAGGTATAGAAGCAAAAACATAACGACCAGAAGGAGAGAAAGGGAAATGGAACTGTATACCATTGTAAAGTTCTTTTACTATATGTATAACAGTAATACATCATGAAAAGTGGCGTTTATTCCAAGAATACAAGATTAGTTTCACATTCAAAAGTAAGTGTAATTGACAATATTAACAGCTAGAAAAATTATATAATCACCTCAATAGTTACAGAAAAATCATTTGTCAAAATTCAATACCCGTTTAGTAAACTTAGAAGGAAACTTTCTCAACCTGATAAAGAGCATCTGATAAAGAACAAACATAATAGTAAATAGTGAAAAACTAAATGTTTTTCTCCAAGATCAGAAACAAGGCAAATATGTCTGTTCTCCCTACTCCTACACTGTAATGGAGGTTCTGCACCATCAGGGCTCTAAAGGAGGTCCTAAACCCAAAAAAACCAAACTCATTGCCATTGAGTCAATTCTGACTCATAGCAACCCTGCAGGACAGAGCAGAACCGCCCCACAGGGTTTCCAAGGAGCGCCTGGCAGATTCAAACTGCTGAGCTTTTGGTTAGCAAACATAGCACTTAACCACTACACCATCAGAGTTCCCAGAGCTAGGCTCAATTAGGTAAAGAAAAGAAATAAAAGGCATTCAGATTGAAAATAAGTAAAACTACCTTTATCCTAAAGTCTGCTTTCTCCATTTTTAAGAGCTCATCTATCTGGCATGGTGTAATTTGGAAAAATATGCCCTATCTGCTCATTTGTGAAAGCATACTGTCCCTTTCTTCCACTTCCCCCCTATTTAACACTAGAAGGAGGATTTTTGGGATGGGACACAATCAGGGACTTCTATTATGTAATAATACTGTGATTGTGGTCGACATACTCTCTTCTCTCCTGCTTGAAGAGGTTCATCTGTTTCTCCTTTTTTCACACCCTCTCTCACTTCCAAGAGTCTGAATAGGTAACACGGTCTCAGAACATGCTATGCCTGAGAGTTCTCATCCTGAAAAGGCAGGGGAGAAAAGTTCTAGACATTAGAATAAATGCTTTCTCAAGCTATTTCTTGCTGGCCTGCATGCTCTCCCTGACCTATGGATATTTGAGTATGGTCTTCGGGAGGAAGAGGCTCAGGAGCTCAATTTGCCTTTATTCCTGGTACTAAACTGCCAACAGCACAGACAAATGGAGTTGTCCATGTGGTATATCAGAAGAATGCATGGAGGCTTGGTGCCAAAACTTCACAGTGGTAAAACTGGGGCATTTCCCTGACCTTGCCCTTTGCTTATGCTGCTTTCAGGAACATTGCAGAATTGTCAGCTGCTGGTAAAGACAATCAGTGATTCCGAAACCTAATCCCCTATCATCTCTTGTCCAATCTTCCCTTTACCAATTGTTGTAGTCACCCTACAGAGGTGGGATGGATCCCCTCACCCAAAATTTGGGTCAGATGTCAAGACTGATGATGCCACACACACACATTCAGAGGATATGAAAATGTCTATTGCTCATATCATGAGGTTTTCTGGGACTAACAGGCAGGCTTCCAAGCAGATTCAAAATGGCTTGAGAGAGCAAGGAGGGGCAATAGGCTTGAGGTTTAATGGTGATTAGGAAGTCAGGCTGGGGTGAAGGCCAGGGCTTTTGTTGTGTGAACCTCCTATCATCACCAGTGAAGGAAGCACCTGGCTTTGTTACAAGCTTGTCCATATGTAGGACAGAAGGGAGTAGTGGGGCTTAAAGCTTTCAGCATTCAAACATCAAAAATGGAGTCCAACTCTTTATTATATCAACATTACAGTAATTCTTTCAAAGACCTGCCTCCCCACCTCTCTGCCCTCAAGTGTGAGGAGCATCCATCCAGACTCCCATCCCAGCCGCATCTCTCTGTCTCTGGGCAGAGCAAGCTGTTGGGATTGAGGTATCAGTCCCACACAAAGAGCAGCCATATCTGTCCAGGTGACAGGACCTAATGAGCTTGCAGAGAGTATTTAAATTGCTAAATAAGATAGCATAGTTATTACCGTGTTTATCCCTAAGCATTTGCAGTAAAAATCAAAGTGATGCCATTATGTGATCCCCTAGTAGCATGTACTTGGAAGCTCTCTTTTAGCCAAAATTAATATGGGGGTGTGTATAATTCTCCTTTTCAAAGAGCAATTAAAAATCTGAATCATGGGAACTAAGCAGAGAAACAGGGAGGAGCTAAAAGCAAGGGCAGGAAAGAATCTGCTTGTCATGGATTGAATTGTGTTCCCCCAAAATATGTGCCAACTTGGTTAGGCTAGGATTCCCAGTATTGTGTGGTTGTCCTTCATTTTGTGGTTGTAATTTTATGTAAAAAAGGATTAGGGTGAGGTTGTAACACCCCTACTAAGGTCACATCCTGATCCAATGTAAAGGGAGTTTCCCTGGGGTGTGGCCTGCACCACCTTTTATCTTAAAACAAGAGATAAAAGGAAAGGGAAACAAGGGAAGGGTGGGGACCTCATAACACCAAGAAAGCAGTGCTGGGAGCACAGCATATCCTTTGGACCTGGGGTTCTTGAGCAGAGAAGCTCCTAGTTCAGGGGAAGATTGACAAGTACCTTCCTCCAGAGCTGACAGAGAGAGAAAGCCTTCCCCTGGAGCTGATGCCCTGAATTTGGACTTCTAGCTTACTAGATTGTGAGAAAATACATTTCTCTTTATTAAAGCCAAACGCTTGTGTTATTTCTGTTATAGCAGCACTAGATGACTAAGACACTGTTCAGCAACTTTTGGGAGATGCCTTATCCCTCTCTACTGTCTTATTGTAAGGATTCTCAGTGGCATGGTGTAAAGGAAGTCACCTTGGCTTTGAAGCAGACTGACTTTAGTTTGAACTCTGGCCCAGTCACTTAACGTACGATCTTAGGAAATTCATTTTCTTATAACTTCACTCCTCCATCTATAAATGAGGTATAATAATACCTACCACAATAAGATCATTACGAGGAGTAATTTTTTTTAATTCATGTAAATTTTCAGCACAGTGTGTACCACATATATACTAGTTTTTCAGCAGATGTTAGTGCGTTCCTACCACAACACTCACCATCAAGACAAACGCCAATACCAAAGAATTTTGTGGACATTTTTAACAAATGTCCATGCTTATTATCTCTCCATTCTTCAGTCCATGGTACATGGATTGTCTTCCAAAAATAATAATAAATGGTTATCTTGTCTGCAATTTAAAACATCCAGAAAATTCACTGCCTCCTCCTTGGCATGCTCCATCTTCTGGCCACTCTGACTAACAGGAAGTTCTTCCTTGAATTGAACTGAATTCTGGTTTGCCATGGGACAGCATCTCTCTTTTAATAGCAAAGCATTCTGGCTGATATTAACAGTTGAGCATAAAATAAAATGAAGCCTTTGATTTCTGTTTCTGAGACTATTTCAAACCAGACATCTTGAAAAATGATCCAGGTACAAAGCACCCAAGAAATCTGTGTGAAATATTTTTAAATATCTTTTTAAATGCAAAGTACATATAAGAGGTAGCATGAAAGTAAAGAAAACCCTCATAAGTCAAAAAGGACCAAAGGCACCAACTAAGAGGTGAGTGAGTGCTGAGCAGCCAGTTACCCTGAGGACACCTGCTCATCATCACTGGAAATCTGGAGCTTCCATTTCAATGGGCTTTTCCTAGAGAAAATAAGAAAAAGCCTAGAGTTTGCATAAGGTGGGAAAGTACATCTGAGACCACTGCATGAATCTATGATCCTTAAAGGCCAATCTCCTCAGTGAATGGATAAACTGGGAAAACGTATCTTACAAAGAGAGACAGAAGGAGATTTGCATATCTTAGTCTGGAACTGAAGGAAGAAATATAAAGGTCTCCTTTAAGACATCAACTCATAGGACTGTAGATGGAATTCATACTATCTGAAAAGTTTTTAGAAATGCAATAACAAGTTAAAGAGGTCTCAAGCTGATCATAAACCCAGACTGGCTAAAACCAACCAAAACCAGTTCCATGGGCGTCAAGTCCATTCCGACTCTTATCGATTCCATAGAACAAGAGTAGAACTGCCCCATGGGGTTCTCAAGGAGTGGCTGGTGGATTCAAACTGCTGACCTTTTGGTTAGCAACCAAACTCTTAACCACTGATCCACCAGGGCACATCCCTGATCCAATGTAAAGGGAGTTTCCCAGGCTGTGGCCTGCACCACCTTTTTACCTTAAAGAGATAAAAAGAAAGGGAAGTGAGCAGAGAGGGTGGGATCTCATACCACCAAGAAAGCACTTCTGGAAGCAGAGTGTATCCTTTGGACCCAGGGTTCCTGAGCAGACGGGTTCCTATTTCAGGGAAAGATTGACAAGGACATTCCTACAGAGCTGACAGAGACAGAAAGCCTTCCCCTGGAGCTGACGCCCTGAATTCAGACTTCTAGCCTCCTAAACTGTGAGAAAATAAATTTCTGTTTGTTAAAGCCACCCACTTGTGGTATTTGCTGTTACAGCAGCACTAGATCACCAAAAGAGCAGTGAAAAAGATACACCTTGCAAATACTGGAAACTCTGGTGGCATAGTGGTTAAGAGCTGACTGCTAACCAAAAGGTCAGCAGTTCAAATCCACCAGATGCTCTTTGGAAACCCTATAGGGCAGTCCTACTCTGTCTTTTAGGGTCTCTGTGAGTCTAAAAAAAAAAATTTTTTTTTTTTTTTTATGAGTCAGAATTGACTCGACAGCAAGAGGTTGTTTTACAAATACTAACCAAAATAAAGCTAGCAGCTGTCCACTCCTAACCAAGATGGAGTAAAATCCAAAGTATAGTAACAGGAACTAAATTCACCCTCCTACCTGAAATAACCAAAAAACTGATAAACTATATGAAAAACAGAGGTTGTCAAGACACTGCATATCAAGTAACAAAAGACAGTGATCCCTGAGAAATGTAAAACAAATGAGATGAGGCCTATGATTTCCCAAGCTTGATGTCTTGAGAGAATTTTCAGGTCATGACACAGGAAAGGGGCACCCAGGCAGAGCCCAGAGAACTCCCTGAGGTGAGAAAATGAAGCAAGAGTCCAGGGAGGTTAAGGCAGTTAGAGTTAGCAGGACAGAACACCAGAGAAAAGAGAGCTGCACAAAGGACTCCAGAGTTCTGCAGAAGGTCTCCCTCCAGCATTCAGAAGAGTGCTGATCAGCAGGCGTTTGTTATGAACCTACTCAAAACCAGGAAAAGAACCACCTGAAAGGGTCAGAAGTAACAGGACCCAGCAATCATACAGGATCAAAAATATTTCCTGTTCCCACCAGACAGACAGGAAAACCTCAAGATTCACGGGATATTAGTATGCACCCAGAAGGGTCCTGCCTCAGTAGTGGGGAATAATTAGCCTTAGACTGAGCACTAGTCTAACTGATAGAACGAATCAACAAAATTCAGTAAAACCATAAAATATTTGAATATTATGATTATCAAACTTGACTTAACAGACATATATAGAACTGTATTCAACAACTTCATAATACACATTCTTTTCAAGCACACATGGAATAGTCCAAAAATACAAGAAAATATACTTAACTGTTACTCAAGTAAGTTTCAACAATTTCAAAGGATTGAAATCATACAGAGGATGTTTTCTGATCACAATGGAATTAAGCTGGATATCAATAATATGCATGGAAAATCATCACACTTGGAAATTAAACCATACCCTTCTAAATATCCTGTGAGTCAAAGAAGAAAAACATAATGGAAATTGAGTCAATATTCTAAATCTTTGTGATAGCGAAAATACCATGTATAAAAACTTAGGAGGGGGAATGCTGGGAAGATGGCAGTGTAAGCAAGTTTAGAATCTCAACCCTCGCCATATGAACACCAAGAAAAGCAGCTAGAAATTGGTACTCAACACTGTAAGAACCCTGAAAAGATAGTCAAAGGACAGTACCAAGGATCTGCAAACAGAAAAAAAATAATGACAAATTTCAAATGATGGGGAAGCTGTTCTTTCACTGTCTCCACTCTCCCCCTCCTGGTGCAGCAGATGGGCAGTTGCAGCAGAGCTTCAGCCTCAGCCCCAGCAGACCCTTGGTTCTCCTGTGCACTAAGAAGGCTCTGATCTCTGGCTCCAGAATCAATAGGACAGATCTTGCTAGCGCACTGTTCAGGGTTTATGTTCTGACTGGTCAGGGTACAGCCTGAAGGACAAGGACCTCAGTTTGGCCTGAATCAGGGACCTCAACAAAGTGAGGCAGGGAGTGCTGAGCAAGAACAGGAGACTGTGCCCTCCTGAGGGTGCATTGATCAGTGTGTGTTTCTTGATCAATCTGGGAGCCACTGAAAGACTTCACCCCCATTAGGATAATTATGATCAAAAAAATATTCTGGCCTGAATCAGAGATTTCACAGGGTAGGAAAAGGAACAGTGAGCAAAATCTAAAGGCTGTGCCTGCCTAAAAGTTCTTTGCAGAAATTAGCACTTTCAAAAACAGAGTTGGGGAGGTGGGGGTTGGGGGTGGGAAAGCTAACACACTGTAATATTCTAATGTTCTGGATTCAATAAAAAATCATAAGGCACACAAAGAAACTGGAAATTGTGGCCCAGTCGAGAGAACAAGATAAAGGGAGAGAAATCATCTCTATGGAAACCTGGATGGTGAACAGATTGGAAAACTATGAAACAACAATATTAAATAAGCTCAAATAGACCACAGACAAAGAACTAAAGGAAATCAGGAAAATGATACATGAACAAAAACTAGGATATAAATAAATATATACTTTAAAAAAAAAATTTTTTTTTAAAAAGAAACCAAACAGAAATAATGCCTTCTTTGCAGAAATAGAAAAGTCAATCCTCAAATTTATATAGAATTGCAAGGGGCACCGAATAACCAAAGCAAACCTATAAAAAAAAAAACATTATAAGAGTTGTAGCACTACCGTAATCAAAATAGTCTCTTATAGTGATACACATAAGGATCAATGGAATAAAATTGAGAATCCAGAAATAAACCCAAACATTTATGGTCATTGATTTTTGAAGAGTGCTAGTTCCATTCCTTGAGAGAAAGGATACTCTCTTTAATAAAGAATGCTGGGAAAACTGGATTTCCACACGCAAAAGAATGAAGCTGAACCCATACCTCACACTATATGTGAAAATTAACTCAAAATCAATCAAGGACCCAAAGAAAGAACTAAACACATAAAACTTTTAGAAGAAAACACAGGGGTATTACTTTGGGATTTAGTTTTTGACAAAGGAGTCTTATACATGACACCAAAAGCATGAACAAAAAAAGACCAAATAGATAAATTGGACTTCCTCAAAATTATAAACTGTTATGCAACAAATGACTTTAACAACAAAGTGAAGAGAAAACCTACACACTGGGAGAAAATTTGGGGGAACCATATATTGGATAAGGGTTTAATATCCATAATATATATATACATATATATATTTAAAACTCCTACAACTTGGAAACCCTGGTGGCATAGTGGTTAAAAGTTATGGCTGCTAACCAAAAGGTCAGCAGTTCAAATCCACCTGGCACTCCTTGGAAACTCTATGAGGCAGTTCTGCTCTGCCCTATAGGGTCACTAGGAGTTGGAACCTTCTTGACAGCAATGAGTTTAACGGGTCCTACAACTTAATAGCAAAAAAGACAAGCAACCTAATCAAAAAAGGGGGGGAGGGGTGCAAAGGACTTTAATAGATATTTCACCAAAGAAGATTTACAAATGACCAATGAGTACAGGAAAAGATGTTCAACATCATTAGTCTTTCAAAAAAACCCAAACCTGTTGCTGTTGAGTTGATTCTGACTCACAGTAACCCTATAGGACATAGTAGAACTGCCCATAAGGTTTCCAAGACTGTAGTCTTTACAGAAGCAGACTGCCACATCTTTCTCCCATGGAACGATTGGTGGGTTTGAACTGTCGATGTTTCTGTTAGCGGCTAAGCGCTCAATCACTGTGCCACCAGGGCTCCTCCATTAGTCATTAGGGAAATGCAAATCAAAATCACAACGAGATACCACTTCACCCCCACTAGGATGACTATGATTAAAAAAAAAAAAAAACCCACTGCCGTTGAGTAGATTCCGACTCATAGCAACCTTATAAATGAAAAACAAGAAACAAAAACAGGTGTTGGCGAGGATATGGAAAAATAGGAACAATTATCTGTTGCTGGTGGGATTGTAAAATGGTGCAGCTGCCATGGAAAACAATTTGGCAGTTCCTCAAAAAGTCAAACATAAAATTACCACACAACCCAACAATTCTACTCCTAGATATATACCCAAAAGAATTGAAAGCTCTTGGTTTCACACATGAGGTACTTGTACACCATGTTCATTGCAGTATAAATAATAGCCCAAAGGTGGAAACAACCTAAATGTCCATCAACAGATGAATGAATAAACAAAATGTGGCATATACGTCCAGTGAAACATTACTTAGCCATAAAGGAAATTAAGTTCTGATACATGCTACAACGTGGAGGAACCTTGAAAACATTATGCTGAGTGAAACAAGTCAGTCACAAAAGGACAAATATTATACGATCCCATGTGTATGAAATATCCAGAATAGGCAAATGCATAGAGACCAAATTTCATTGGTGGTTACCCGAGGCAAAAGGGAGGGGGAAAGTGGTGGGTCATTGGTTAGGAAGCACTGAGTTTCTGTTAAGGGTGATGAAAAAAATTGAAAATGGGTAGTCATGATGGTTGCACAACATGATGAACATAATTACTGGCACTGAATTGTACATGTAAAAAATGTTGAGATGCCAAATGTTTTATCATCTATTTTTTACCATAATAAAAAAAGAACCTATGATATACAGCTAAAGCAATACCTACAAAGAAGTTTAGAAAACAAGAATGGCTGAAAATTAATGAACTAAATATTCATCACAAGAAGTTAACCAAAACTTTTTTAAACATTAATCCAAAGAATGGAAAAGGAAAGAAATAATAAAAATAAGAGAAGAAATTAATAAAATAGAATATAAACATAAAGGAAATAGACTAAGCAAAGCCAACAATTACTTTTTTGAAAATTCTAATAAAGTTAGTACACCTCTAAACAAAAGAGGGATACAAGAAAAGGCACATACAAAGGTTAGAAGTGAAAAAGGAGACTTCATTGTAAATCCTGCAGATATTAAAAAAAGATAATATATTATGAATAATTTTATGCCAATATATTTGAAAACTGAGATGAAATGGACAAATTCCTAGAAAAAAAAATTTACCTAAATGGACTCCAAGATAAATAGAAAATTCAAATTGTTTTATAACCATTAAATAAATTGCATTTCTGGTCCACAATCTTCCCGTGAAGAAAACTTCAGTCCCAAGTGACTTCACTGATGAGTTGCACAAAACATGGAAGAAAGAAATAATTCCAACCTTACACAAACTTTTACAGAGAATATAAAAGGAGGCTATTTTTTTTTTTTTTATAGTCCCCAACTCATTGTATGAGGTAGGGTAACGTTGATACCAAACCCCAAAAGCACAAATATTAAAAAGAAAAATCATAGACCAATCTTAGGGTGAACATAAATGCAAAACTCTTAAACAACATATTTGCAAACTGAATTCGACAATATGTAGGCAGTCCTCCTGCTGCATAGCTGAGAAAAGCAGGCATTTCAGTTACTACAGTCTAACCAACACAACACCACCAGTGCCCAAATGACAAAGTTCGAATTTCAGTTACCATAGTATATTCACTCTGAGTAATTACATAAAGTACAGACTTCACTGCTAGATCTTCAGTCCACAAATTACTATGTAAAAATCAAATGTGCATCAGGATTGGTGGCCAGTCACATCACTCCTTTCAAATTCTGACAGTGATTTGTGACCGCACATCTGTTATTCAGTTCACACACAGAAAAGTGCACAGTTGTGTGACCTCTTTGTCTCCCTTTGATAACCCATGTGACATATTACAAAATGGATAATCAACGGAGGCAATTGGCCAACAAGGGTGAAAATGCAGCAAAGAATTGAAAAGTGATAATGATGAAAGTGAAATTAAAAACGGACATAAATGGAATTATTGAAGAAATAGCTGACTGTGGGAACATTGACACTGCTGCCTTCAAGAAACTCTAGAAATACGTCCAGGACAACTTAGTGAAGGGGAAGTTATTGATATAAATGAGAAAAGTGGTTGTGATGAAAACGATGAAGAGGTCCCAAAGGAAGTGACACTGGGCAAAATAACTTCACGTTAAAGGAACTCACAGAGATATTTTATGACATTGTAAGTATAAAAGATAAAATGTTAGAAGTTGACCCAAACTTAAAAGGAGTATGATAATTTTTCAAAGCATAAAAAAGATGCCTGCTCCATGTTTATATGACAAGAAGCAAGCGCTATTCAAACTACTTTTGATAAGATTTTTTTACAAATAAAACATTTTGATTTTCAGTGTTTCTAATGTTTTAAATTACAGTGCACTAAATAAGTATTGTATTGTTTTTTATTTCCCTATACATTAAAGAGAATTTTTAATATTTTGACAAAAAATTTTAAAAATCACAAAATAATTGGGTTTTTTTCCATTGATCAGTAAGATTGCTTTATGTGGCTTCAGATTATATGGTCATTTTTATATTCCCACACAACCATACAAAGTGAGGACTTTGTGTATATATTTTTTGACAGTCATGACCATGATGAACTTGTTTCATAAATGCAAGACTAGTTTAAAATTAGAAAACCAATCAATTCACTACACCAACAGATTAATGAAGAAATATAATAGGATTATCTCAGTAGGTTCAGGAAAAGCCTTTGAAAAAATACAACACTGATTCAAGACAAAAACTCTTAGCAAACTACCAATAGAAACAAATTTCCATAATTTGATAAAGAAAAGCTAAACAAACAGGAAGCACAAAATAGATGGCAGAAATAAATCCAAACACTAACATAAATGGAATAAACAAAGACTGTCAGACTTGATTTTTTAATAATCCAGTTATATTCATTGAATAAAGACATAACTAAAACGTAAGGATATAGAAAAGATGGTGTATTAGTTATCTAGAGCTGCTGTAACAGAAATACCATAAGTGAATGGCTTTAACAAACAGAAATTTATTCCCTCACAGTTTAGGAAGCTAGAAGTCCACACTCAGGATGCCTGATCCAGGGAAAGGATTTCTCTCTCTGTCAGTTCTAGGGGGAGATCATTGTCATCAGTCTTCCCTTGGGTCTAGGAGTTTCTCAGCACAGGGAACCCCAGGTCCAAAGAGTGCACTCTGCTCCCTGGCACTTCTTTCTCGATGGTAATGTGTTCTCTCTTCTCTCTGCTCAATTCTCTCTCTTATATCTCAAAAAAGATTGACTCAAGATACAACCTAATCTTGTAGATTCAGTCCTGCCTCATTAGCATAACTGCCTCTAATCCTGCCTCATTAATATCATACAGGTTAGAATTTACAACACATAGGATAATCATATCCAATCACAAAATGGTGGACAACCACACAACCCTGGGAATCATGACCTAGCCAAGCTGATACACATTTTGGGGGGATACAATTCAATCCATAACAGATGGGGTGAAGAGATTTACTCAATAATAATGAAAGCTCTAATTCATCAAGTAAGCATAACAAATCTAAACTTGTATGCACTAAAAACATAGCTCAAAATATATAAAGCAAACATTGTAAGAACTAAAGGAGGCATTTTCTAATTCACTATCATAATGGAAATAATTTTAACTCCCTTCTTTTTCTTAATACTTGATAAAACAGCCAAAAAAATCAGCAAGCAACACAATTTACAAGTTTGATCTAAAAATAACTACATTGCACTCAACATTTGAACAATATACACTCTTGTAAGATATAAAAATACTCACAAAAATTTACCACATACAGGGCTATAAAACAAACCTTAAAATTTTTCAAAGAATTGGTACACACAGTGTTCTATAGAACAACACAATTGTTATAAATCAATACAAACAAATAAAAAATCTAGAAAATTTTAAAGCTCATGATAGTCCTGCCAAAAAAAATCAAACCTAAATCTGGTCAAGCCTCTACATCCACCTACAAATTTCCTGGAACTACAAGGACAGAAGAACATGTTACATCATACCATGAGGATGCCATCACCAAAACACAGGCTGTGGTGATAAACTCTATTGGATAAACGACCCAGTTTCTAAAACATATAAATGTCTGAAGGAAGGAGAAAATAGAGATTAAAAAGAAACTTAAAGACATTTCAATCAGTAGCAATGTGTGGATCTTATTTGGATCCTGACACACATAAACAAACTGTTGAAGTGGGGTGGGGGGGCACTAAGAAAAAGTTAGATATTTAAATACTTACAGAATATTTTACTACATTAAGAAATTATTATTAAATGCTATGATTTGCTTCAAAATAAAGAAGCACTAATGGGAGGCAGGAGCCCTGGTGGCAAAATAGTTAAGAGTTGGAATGCTCACCAAAAGGTAGACAGTTGAAGTCCACAAGCGGCTCCTCGGAAAACCTGTGAGGCAGTTCTACTCTGTCCTATAAGGTCACTATAAGTCAGAATTGACTCGATGGCAACAAGTTTTCATTTTGTTTTGTTTTGGAATGGGAGGCATATAAATGAAACAAGGTTGTCTGTGAGGTGAAACTGAACAATATGTTGTTTGGGGATATATACAAATGCAATGAAATTCAGGTTGGGGTTACCTTTGGTGAGAGGAGAGGAGTATGGACCAGGCGGGGCATGGAAGGGGAGTTCCAAAGGGGTTGATAATACTCTATTTCTTAAGCTATTGTTTTACTAATATTTTAAAACCACATACATATATTATATATTATATACACTGTCTTATAAATACAAAATAATCATAATTTAAAAAAACAATTTTACAACTTAGCTGGTGGCCACTTGAACTGCTCATGAAGCTGAGAAAAGTAATAAAAGAAAAAAAGAAGAAAAGGTTTTCTGCCTAAGTTATCTTGTTTATTATTTACCTCCTAAACGTGTTTGACTTTGTTTTGTTTGTAATTGCAGGACTTCCCAGCACCTTTAATACAGTAATGTGAATCATGAATATCCAGAGGGGAATTTAGAACTCTGCAATTCCCAAAATTTCTTAACCGTGGAATATTTAGACTTGAAATACCTAAAATACAGGTATGATTTGAGAAAAATATCCTTCTATTCATTTACCCTGGTTCTATGCCACACTTCCCACCCCCAACCCAGAGCTATTCATTTCTACATTCTTGTTCCCAAACTTTAGCTGAGTGTCTAGGGCACTGCTTCTCTCTGTTTGCCTGCTTAGACTCCTGTTCATTGCCTACTTCTGGGTTCCTAAAGATTTTGTAAGACCTGCTGGCTGACCTTGCTCTCACCTCCCACTCTGGCCTGAGGCAGAATTTTTCTGGGACAATTGTCTTCACTGTACCCTTTAGTGCTGAGTTTTACCAGTTGCGTTGGCTTCCCTCTCAGCATTTGCAGTTGGGTCAGTCTGCTTATCTACAGCACAGCACAACACAGCACAGGAGACAGGTGTAATTCCAGATCACCTCCTCTCTCAGTATTCTTTCTCCCCGGCCTTGGCCAGAGTTTATTGGGTATGACCTAAGATCATGAAAATCATTTCCCTGAGAATAGGCAGAATTGGAATGACAGAGAAAAAAAGATGTAGGCAGACAGACTCCAGAAGGGTATTGTGGCGTCTTCCAATGAGGTTACCACTAAGAAGCAGGGCCATTTCTGAGGCCCAAATTATAGCCCAGAATAATAACTGAGATAGATGGATCTCAACAAAGAAAAGAGTCAGCCTTAAGAATTGATTAGTTAATACGATTCAAGTAAACCAAGAAGCTCAAAGACAGATGGGGCATGGAAGAAGGAAAGACTTGTAAGAGCAAAGTCCCCAAAAACCTCTGGAATGAGCAGAGGAGGAGACTTCAGGACTAAGTGCTGAGCAGTTAGAAGCCGAGAAACGTTGTGGAGGTAACTTGGCAGGAAGGATTGAAGTTGCCTACTTGTTATTCCATTTTTGTCCCTCTGTTCCTCTCCCTCTCTCCCCCACTTACATGACCTGGGGGGAGTTAGGAGTGATTAAGTACCATTTGAATCTGTAAGACAAAAACCAAATGCTATAAATTAGGGTTCTTTATTAGTAGCAGTTCTAATACTGCTTTAGACTTTAAGAGAAAAGGAATATTTTTGACAAATATCAGATAGCTCACAGAATCAGCAGAAGGCTGAAGGACCAGCTCAGAAACATGTCTAGGACCCAGGACAGCCAGCAGAAACAATCAAGGTCACTCCTCAAAATCAACCTGGGTAGGACAGCACTTCTGCGGTCACAGGCCACTTCAGCCCAGGGATCTTTAAGGCCAGCATGGCTGAGTGCCACTACCCTTCACATCTCAAAGGCTCTGTGCTGCCATAGGTGTCTGAACTGCTCCTGAATCTTAGCATTGATCCCTCAAGATTCAAAGTGTGAGAAGGGAGTGTCTGATTGGCTGAGCCAAGATCACAGGCCAGTTCCCTAATGACCCTTGGGCTGGGAGGGAGAGGCGCTCTCCTTTGGTTCCCATGGTGAGCGAAGAGCTGTTTATACACAATGGGTAATTTACCAGAACTAAAATGGGGGTGTTGCTTGTTGAGCAGTCCAAAGGAATGGTAAATGAGCTGTATAATATTATATTTTGTGGTGTTTAAAGCCAGTAATATCTGTATAAGTAATCGCTGTTAAAATGAGTTTGGCATGTTACAGCACGGATGAACCTTGAAAACATTATGCTGAGTAAAGTAACTCAGAAACAAAAGGACAAGTATCATATGATCCCACTTATATGAAATATTTAGAACAGGCAAATGTATAGAGACCAGAGTTTATGAATGGCTACCAGGGGCACGTGGCAGGGAGAAATGGGGAGTATGGTTTGAGGGGCACTGAGTTTCCGTTAAGGGAGATGAAAACATGTGGAAACAAACAGTGGTTATGGTTGTTCAACATGGCGAATGTAATTAATGTCACTGAATTACACACGCAAAAATGGCTGAAATGACAAGTGCTTTATTATGTATATTTCATAACAATAAACTTTTTGAAATATGTTTGAAGTTACTTTATGTGAATAAGTGAAAAAGTTTTGTAGGTGTGAGTGTGTGTGAATGGGAAGGTCGCCAGATGTGAACCTGTGTGAAGAACGTCAACAGAAAATGGACAACTCCAGAGACTGCAGCAAAGCGGTCAGAGAACCAGAACCAGCACAACATCCCAGACTCTCGGGGAATGGACCAGTGAAAAGCCAGGAACTTCTGTCAGGCTAGGGCTGGGCCTAGGTATGAACAGAAAACCTCCCCTCCACCAGGCCCCACAGGGGCCTCAAGTAAAAGCCTGAACTGAGTAGAGCAAACAGTTTGAACCTTGCAAGCAGAACTTCCTCTACAATTCTACTGAACCTATAACTAGCAGGAGTTGGCATCTTAGAGAGATCCTCCCTACATAGTCAGAAGAATTGAGAAAGCATTGAATAAAATGAGAATTCTACAGACAGACAATGGAATTGAAAGGGGAGCCAGGGATGGTGGGAGTAGTCCACCCAGGTGAAGAGGAGTATTTATCACTGACATTGCTTAGAATTGTCAGCACATGGTGATAATAAAATGCAGACTGACTTTTCTCCGGTTTCATTATTGTTTTAAAATTATAGACAATGCACCCCCTATTGCTAGCACCCAGAGCAGACCACTCTAGCCTCTCCCACCTTGATACTGACCAGTTCTCTGAAGCTTTCTGTGTTTGGAGCAAATCCTCACTTTTGCAATCTTTATCATCAATGATCTTTGATTTCTCTGTCCACAAAATGGCACCCACAAATGGGAGAGAGTGGAGGCTACAGGAAGCTTAGATGTCATTTAGTTGAACCCTCTCAACTCACAGTGAAGGAAGCAGGTGCAGAGAGATGAGGTGACTTGCTCAAGTTAGTGACACAGCTGGGACTTGACTTCCAGCCTTCTGGTCTCTGAATCAGGACATAGGTAACAGCACAGAAGCTAGCATGGAGAGTTCAGGTTTCTACAGCTATTTAGAGGTCCCTTTCCCAATTCAGGAGCCCTGCTGGTGCAGTGGAAACCCTGGTGGCATAGTGGTTAAGTGCTTATGGCTGCTAACCAAAAGGTCAGCAGTTTGAATCCACCAGGCACTCCTTGGAAACTCTATGGGGCAGTTCTACTTTGTCCTATAGAGTCACTATGAGTTGGAATCGACTCAACGGCAATGGGCAATGGGTGGCATAGTGATTAAGAACATGGCTGCTAACCAAAAGGTCAACAGTTCAAATCCAGCAGTCACTCCTTGGAAGCCCTATGGGACAGTTCTACTCTGTTTATAAGGTCACTATGAGTTAGAAGGAAACCCTGGTGGCATAGTGGTTAAGTGCTACGGCTGCTAACCAAAGGGTTGGCAGTTCGAATCCACCAGGCGCTCCTTGGAAACTCTGTGGGGCAGTTCTACTCTGTCCTATAGGGTCGCTATGAGTCGGAATCGACTCGACGGCAATGGGTTTGGTTTCTTTTGGGTATGAGTTAGAATCGACTCGATGGCAACAGGTTTGGGTTTTTTGGTTCCCAATTCAACCAAGAACCTTCCCTTCACTACTGAGGGCTCTAACAAAGTAATGCGCTCTCTGCCTAGGCCATAAGACAGCTTTCTCAGAGGAAGATCAAAACCCCTCTCTTCACAGCCACCTGAACATCAACTTGATGGCTTCCCAGGATTCTACTCACAGAACGTTCCTGCATTTCTGCAATAAAAAGTACAAGCACACACACACACAAATCCCGTCTCCCTGGCATGTGGGCTTTGAGGTCAACACTTCCTGTGCTCCTCAAGCTTGTATAGCTTTTTCAGTTGGCTGCTCCACGCAGCCTGTGGCATTAATCATTCTGCAGCCTTCATTCTGAAGCCAGAGCCTTTCTGAACCCTCTGAGCTTCTCTCAGCTCCAGCCATCCCAGCAGCCCCAGCCCCTGGCAGGACAGGCACTCACTGCCACCTTTCTAGCACTCATTGATATCTTAGAGATGCAGTGGAGGAAAATATTAGCATATCTGAAACCTAATTACATTTTTTCTTGTAAAAATATAGATGACACAACATTGGCCAATTCAACATTTTTTGCATGCGTAATTCAATGAAACCAATTACATCAATTATGCGCAACCATCACCAATATGCATTGCCAGATTGTTCATGACCATAAACAGAAACTCAATGCTTCCTAAATAACACTCTTCCTTTCCCCCTCCCCCAGCCCCTGACAACCACTATTAAACTCGGATCTCTATACATGTGCCTATTCTAGGTGTTTCATCTTAAAGAGATCATATAATATTTTTCCTTTTGTGATTGACTTATTTCATTCAGCATAATGTTTTCAAGGTTTATCCAGGTTGTGGCATATATCAGGACTTCCATTCTGTTTGTGGTAGAATAACACTGGCCAGTACAGACTTTCTTAGTCCCCTGCGATCAGAGGCTGACATGATGACCATAGGTGCTCTCAAGAAAAATCAGATGGAATATCAGCTGAAGAGTCTGTAATGAATGAAGCAAATTGACAGCTCCCCCACCACAGCAAGTTGTGACCTGATGTACTCCACAAGCAAGCTGACGTTCTTTCCAATTGTCCATTATTTTTAGATTATCCATGCCTTTCTCTTCCTCATTAGCCCAAGTCAGTGAGAGTTCACAGTTAGTGTAGCTGAATCATTGCCCAAGTGACTCAGCCTCCTGATTAAAAACAGAACAACAACAGCAAAAAAAAAAGCTTATTAATTCATCACTGCTTAGATAATAGAGTCTCAACTCCCTAGCAGGACATTCACAGCTCTTCATAAACTGGGCTCAATCAACCTTGCCAGCTTCATCATCCATCATCACCACAAACCCCTTCTTTTCCTTCCCTGCACTCCCACATTCCATGGCTAATGCCTACTTGTCCTCCAGAACTAAGCTTAAGTCACCTTCTCCAAGAGGCATACTTTGGCTGCACCTAGGCCCCTCATCCTAGACTTATCATCCTGCTTTGTTACTTCATCTCCTTCACTAGACTATAAGCTCTAGGGCTCCAGTGTATCATAAATTTGTGAACATGCACATGTCTTTCAACCTCTCTAAGCTTTGATTTCATCATTTGTAAAATCGGAATAAGACTGGCATGTTCTTACAAGGTTATTAGGAGGAATACATGAGCTAATGTGTGTAAAACACACAGTAAGCACTCAATAAATATGTGCTGTTATTATTATCAGTATTCAAAGCATTGGCAAAGCTTGATTATCCTTGGTCTCCCTAATATCTAACCCAATGTCTGGTATACAATAAATACTCAATAATTGCTTGTTGAGTAAATGAATAAATGAATGAATGTACTCCATCCATACCTATTTGCTAAACACTTCATACCTTTATGATGTCTTGCCCTTACATATTCTGTTTGGAATGTCTGTCCCTCCCCACCTTATTGCACCTCAGCCCCTTTCTACCCGGTGAACTCCTATTTATCCTTCAAGACCAAAAGCAAATGTCACATCTTCCTTCCAACCCTCCAATAGTCCCTTGGAACAAATTCATCTGAGCTTACACAGAACTTTGTTTATGCTCCTATTATCATGCTTATGATATTGTCATCGTAATTGCTTGCTTGTATGTCGACTTCTCGCTCTTCACAGTGAGCTCCCCTACAGCAATGATTTATTTACTACTCTGTCCCAGTTCCAACTCAGTAGCTAGTAGTGCTGGTATATATTAGGCACTTAATAGATAAAGAAGAGGCTCTCCAAAGAGTCCAGAAGTTGATTCCAGTGTCACAGAGATGGTGAGGAAAAGAAAGGCTAAGGACATCCCCTGGAGAGGCAGAGAATTTGGTTGCATGCTTGGAGCAACAATGCCATTTCCTTATTTCTGTTACTTACTGCAGAAACATTCTAGCAACCGTAAAGAAATAATTTTAAAGGGAAAGAAGAATTATCCACTAGCCTATTATACTAACATACCAACTGTTTTCATTTTTCTTTGTTCTCCTATAGCCCTTTATTTATATGCATGCATAATTTTACATAGTTGCACTCATAATGTAGACACAATTTTGCATTCTGCTTTTTTTTTTTTTTACTTAACCTTTTCTCACAAGCATTTTCCGAGTTACTATGCTATCTACAAAATTATTTATACTGGCTTTATAATATTCCATCTGGCTGCTTCTGAATTATTCTTATTAAATATAATGATGCACAAAAAATCTTCTTCCATAGAGCTATTCTTCTTCTAATTGGTGTAATGTTTTTTTCAAACTTTCCTACCCAAGGCTTTAAGGCAACCTCAGAATTCCCCAGCAGTCTTGACAAAAGAGATGATGTATTCTCTTAAGACCAGTAAGCAAAGAATTAAGTCCAAGAAGTCAGTTAAGGTAGGTCCTGGGGCCTAGAAGAATAGTTCTCAACCTTTGGGTGTACATTAGAATCACCTGAAGATCTTTTAAAACATACCATTGTATTTTTAATACAATGGCCCAACCCCAGACCAATTGAATCAGAATCTTTGGAAGTGGAGCAATAAAAATTTTATAAAGGTCTGCAGGTAATTGCAACACACAGTAAGAATGCCTGGCCTAGCGTCTACCAAATGAGAGAATTAGCAAGACTATCATGGCATGTTGGTGGGTCCTTGTTGTAGAGCAGAGACTTTCCTGTCACTTTCTAGGGGTGGTGTCTAGACCACAGGGTTTAGTGATAGAGGCTGTTGGAGGCCCATGGAAAAATCTGACCAGTGATCCATTCATTTATCCAACAAGTATTTATTGAGCATCAAATGGAACAAAACTGCATTCCAGTAGAATATATACAATGTTCTTCTCTACACTTCTGCTTAGATGTAAATAGATACCTTGAACTTAAAATGTCCAAAACCTAACACTAATTTATCCTGGTCAAACCAGCTCTTCTAGCAGTCTTTCTCATCTCAATTATTGGGAACTCCTACCTTCCAATTACTCAGCACCAAAATCTGATCAAGGTATCACCCTTGATGACTCTCCTTTTGTCATATCCCACATTCCAATTTATCAATGACTCTTGTAGGCTTTCCCTTCAAAATATATCCAGAACCTAACCACTGCTCACCACCTTCACCCACTATCAACCTGGTCCAAGCTACCATCATCTCTTGCCAAGATTATTGCGATAGCCTACTAAATATTCTCCTTGATTCCACACTTACCCTTTATAGACTTTTCTCTATACAGCAGCCAGAGTGATTGTTTTAGTCATCTAGTGCTGCCATAACAGAAATGCCACAAGTGGATGGCTTTAACAAAGAGAAATTTATTTCTTCACAGTCTAATAGGTTACAAGTCCAAATTCAGGGCGTCGGCTCCAGGAAAAGTCTTTCTCTCTCTGTGAGCTCTGGAGGAAGGCTTCCCCTGGTCGCAGAGCTTCTCAGGCACAGGGATCCCATGCCCAAAGGATGTACTCTGCTCCTGGTGCTGCTCTCTTGGTGGTATGAGGTCCCCCATTCTCTGCTTGCTTCCCTTTCCTTTTACCTCTTGAGAGATAAAAGGTAGTGCTGGCCACACCCCAGGAAAACTCCGTTTACCTTGGATCAATCCCACCCTAATCCTCTCAACATAAAATTACAATCACAAAATGGAGGACAACCACATAATACTGGGAATCATGGCCTAACCAAGTTGATACACACATTTTGCGGGTGACATAATTCAATCCATGACAGTGATCTCTTAAAAACTTGCCAGACTATGTTGTTGTTATTGTTGTTAGGTGCCATCACACAGATTTTGACTCATAGCAACTACACGTGACAGAGTAGAACTGCCCCATAGGGTTTTCTAGGCTGTAATCTTTATGGGAGCAAATTGTCAGGCCTGCAAAGCCTTGGGTGGGTTCGAACCACCAAACTTTCAGTAGCAGCCTAGCACTTAACCTTTTATTCATCTCTCTAAAATTTCCAATGATTCCCCATCTCATTCAGAGTAAAAGCCTAAGTCCTTTTCTATAAGGTCCTGTATGATCTGATGTCTCCATTATCCCTTGTGCCTTATCTCCCCATTCTCTCCTTTAAGCACTGTGCTCCTATTGGGTTGACCTCAAAGACACCAAACATGCTTCCATCTCAGGACCTTTGCACCTGATGTTCCTTCCCTCTGCCTGGAAAGCTCTTCTGCATGGCTCACTCCTTCACTTCCTTCAGGTCTCTCTCGGCTCAAACAATAGTTTACTGACTGCTTTGACCCTGTCCCTTATGTAAAACAGCAACCCATTCCTATTTGGCTTTCCTGAATCTTCTTCCCCTGCTTTAACTTTCTCTGTAGTACCCATGACCACCTAATATATCAAATATTTGTTTGTTTATCGTCTTTTCCTTCACTAAAATTATTCAGACCAAAAAAAAAAATCAAATATATATGAGGTAATAATAATCACTATAAAGAAAAATAGAGGAAGGGGATAGGGCATGAGAGGGTGTCATTCCACATAGAGTAGTTAGAAAAGGTCTCCCCTGAGGAAATAAAATGGAGGCAGGTCCTAGGTGAAGTGAGGGAGAACCAGGGCTGGAAACAGGAAAGACAGGCTATCAACTGTAGCAGATGCTGTTGGTGCCTCATCCATATCCCCTCATCATTCTTTAT
The DNA here is from genome assembly GCF_024166365.1 of Elephas maximus indicus. Classification (NCBI taxonomy): domain Eukaryota; kingdom Metazoa; phylum Chordata; class Mammalia; order Proboscidea; family Elephantidae; genus Elephas; species Elephas maximus. Next base: position 168,585,674 of record NC_064821.1, on the reverse strand, counting down.
TTGGGTAAATGTCAAAGGTGTCCTTCTGCAAGTACCTACCACTGACACCTGAAGGCTTCTCTCAGCCTGCTTATGGGAGTTAATGCCCCTGGGAGCAGCTCTCAGCCAATGATGAAAGGGAGTTAGAGAATAAGTGCCCCAGCTCCCTCACCCTTCAGTGGGACAATTCTGAGGCATGTTGAAAACCATCTCCCAGAGTGTCCGGGGGAACTGAGCCCAGTTAACACCTTGCATTGGTTTCCTTCCCTTCTCTCCTGCCAGTGCTTCTGGGGCTCACGGCAGCCTGGGCTTTCTCACCTGAAATTCTTATCTCAGAAGGCAGCCTGTCATGGATTGAACTGTGTCCCCCAAAAATATCTGTCCAGGTCATGGTTCCGTTGTATGATCATATGATTGGGTACCATTTTATCATCTGATGTGATTCCCTATGTGTTATAAATCCCATCACTACGGTGTAATAAGATGGATTCGTGGCAGTTATATTGATGAGGTCTACAAGATTAGGTAGTGCCTTAAGACAATCTCTTTTGAGATATAAAAAGAGAAGCGAGCAGAGAGACGGGGAGCTTTACACCACCAAGAAAGCAGCATTGGGAACAGAGGCTGGGCCTGAGGTTCCTGCCCTGACATGCTCCCAGATCAAGGGAAGGCTGATAACAAGAACCTTCCTCCAGAGCTGAGAGAGAGAGAAAGCCTTCCCCCGGAGCTAGCGACCTGAATTTGGACTTGCAGCCTGCTAGATAGTGAGAGAATAAATTTCTCTTTGTTAAAACCATCCACTTTTGGTGTACTGTTATAGCAGCACTAGATGACTAAGACACAGCCTAAGACAGAAAAGAGCTCACTTGGTCTCAGTGGCCTCATGACCTGCAGGTGGAGTCTGTGGGAACAACACACACAGGGGAAGGAGGCCTCTGTGGGGGAAGCCACGTGCAGGGTCGGCTCCAAGCATGGTCATTAAGTGCTGCAGTTGCCCAGCGCTGGCTTTTGATCACGCATCTTACACCGCCCTGCACAAAGTGGAGCGTGATGTTAAAATCAGGTTGAGGTCCTGGAGGGAGAGGGCGGCTGTACAGGCCTGATGGTGAATATGCAGAAGCTTATTAACCCACTCTGTGCACTAAAAAAAAAAAAAAGCGTGTAAATGATGTTATTGCAACGTATAAGTTTAGACATGTCCGTAGGAATAAAAGTGTGTGACAGTGATAAGATGTATGGCTGGTGTAAATAAGCTAGCCCAAGCAAAATATGCTAAAAGTGCTAGGGAAATTCTCCAAATTCAGTGAGTGATGCTAGGCCTGGCCTTCAGCCAGGAGAAGGGAAGCTGATTTCTGGCCCTTGGGATACTGTGCAGGGACTAGGATAGGATGATCTTGTCCCATGTCCACAGAGGGTAGCTGCAATTCCTGGGGAGAGGGTCCTGCCTATGGAGGGGTCACCCTTAGAGACAGGAGCAGAAATCATTCTAGGATCCAGAAAAATCCTTTTAATAATGGTAATAATAATAACAGTACAATAGCTGGTATTCTTGAGGAGTTAGTATTGCCTAGCAGACTGTGAACCCTCCATGTGTTCTAACTCTTTTAATTCTTACAACCACCCCATGAGGTAGGTACTAAGACTCCCGTTTTACAGATAAGGAAACTGAGGCTCAGAGAGGTTAAACATGCAGTAAGTGGCAGAGCTGAACTCAGGCAGCCTGGCCCCAGCTCTCATATATTTAACCATTATGCTCTACCGCCTCCATTGCATGTCACATTGAAAGGGACCTAGGGGACAATTTATTCCAACCCTCTTCCTTTACAGATGAGGGGATAAGCAAGCAACGGACCACAGCTGAAGGGTCACACTCAACAGAGGGTATACCGAGGGAGAGCAAGAGATGTGTACACCAAGTAATAGAAAGCTATGGAAGAGTCTATATGGACATGGTTAAGAGACGACTCTGGAGCAATACTGCCTAAGTTCAAACCCCAGTTCTGCCTCTTCCTTGCTGTGTGGCCTTGAACAAGTTACTTAACCACTCTGTGATTTAGTTTCTTCATTTGTAAGTTGGGGATGGTGATAGTACCCACCTCACAGATTTATGTGGAGACTAAGTAAGTTATAAAGTAAGTAAGCGATGAAGCAAAAGTTCTTTTGAACAGCCTCTGGCACGTAGCAAATGTTACGTATGTGTGCGCTACTATTATTTGCTATTTTGAAAGAGTGAGGTGCACCTTAGTCTTCAAGGTGACATCTTTGCACTTCTTTGAAGTGTTGAAGAGCAAAGATGTCACCCTGAAGACTAAGGTGCACCTGACCCAAGCCATGGTATTTTCAATCACATCATATGCATGTGAAAGCTGGACAATGAATAAAGAAGATCGAAGAAGAGTTGACGCCTTTGAATTGTGGTGTTGGCAAAGAATATTGAATATACCATGTGGACTGCCAAAAGAACAAACAAATCTGTCTTAGAAGAAATACAACCAGAGTGCTCCTTAGAAGCAAGGATGGCGAGACTGCGTCTTACATACTTTGGACATGTTGTCAGGAGGGATCAGTCCCTGGAGAAGGACATCATGCTTGGCAGAGTACAGGGTCAGCAGAAAAGAGGAAGACCCTCGACGGGGTAGATTGACACAGTGGCTGCAACAATGAGCTCAAGCATATTAACGATTGTAAGGATGGCTCAAGACCGGGCGGTGTTTCATTCTGTTGTGCATAAGGTTGCTATGAGTTGGAACTGACTCAACAGCAACTAACAACAACAACAATAACAACATTTTGAAAGAAACAAAGTCACGTGGGCAGAAGGGTAGAATGCCTGGTGGACAGATATGCTGGTATCAAAGGTTATCAGTTGAGTGATACCAAAGCACTTTCTTCTTTGCATTTTCTAACTTGGTAATAATTTTGTGATCTTTTTTGTGCTATTGCAAAACAAATAGAACCTCAACTTATGCTTCACAATTACATAATTTGAAGATGTTACAGCTTTTAAAGATGTTTCTATTATGTTTCTGATTTAATTTTCTCCCCTTCTGGGAAGTTGAGGGACACCTGCCACTTACGATGTGGGACTTAATATGGGTGTCCAATCCAGGGAAGGAGGAATCACAATTTTGCCTGGAGCTGAACCTAAAGGGAGCCCTCTCTCCCAAAATGGAGACTGAATTACAGGTGCAGATGGGCAAGAGACCAGGGTAACTGGAAAAAAAAAAAAAAACACACACAGATTCTGGCATCAGATCAGAGTTCAAATCCCCAAAATACCACTTACCAGCTGTGTGGCCTCGGGGAGGTAGCAACCTCCCCCAGCCTCAGTTTCCACTTTCGTGACAGCGGAATACTAATACCCTCCTCCAGGCCTTGCAGCAAAGAGAAGTTGATAAGCTAAGGCCCATGGAGCACTAACACCGAGCCAGCTTTGTCGTAGGTGCCCATTGTATCTTCCACTTTCTTGTTCCCGGGGAGAAAGATACGAATCCCCACTGGCTGCCTGAGCAGAAAGAAAGTGCAGCAGGTAGCTGTACCCACCTGGTGTGGTCTCACTCTGGGAACCCTGCCTGGAGGAGAAGCTGCCAGTTCAATCCCAGCTGCTCCGAGGCCCCTCTGAGCTGGCCCGGTTTATGGAATAGGCTGAGGGCTCCTCAAAGGAGCAAACGCCTCCAGAAGGATGAAAGAGAAGCTGGTGCAAAGCTTTGAAGCCCGCCATAACGCTGGACCAGCCCCTCCTCCCTGCTCGGGATGTCCCCTGAAGGGGGAGAAAGAAAGAGAATCTGTGATGAGAAAATGAGGGACAGCCGAGAGCCAGGATTTGTATCAACAGCTTAATTCTCTGCTTTCTTGTCAGCCCTGATGGCTGGCAGCGAGTATAATTTGAAATGAAGAATGTTTTTCAAGGAGGAGCAAGAGTACCTCATCTGAAACTAATTTGTTGTCCAAAATTATACTGCAGAAGTTGTTGAGAAGCTGCAGATGAAGTTGTGCATAATAATACAGCCAACTCTTGATTAGCCACACTCATGGATAGTCCAAACACAACAGATACCTCAAAGTGATTTATACATGGTTTCATAAGGCGGGATTTTTCTCTCAACGGTTTTAGCTTTCTTCACTTAATTGTCTTCAGGGTATAGCCAGAGAACTAGGGGATCTATAACCTTCTGTTAATTGCAAAATGACCAGGGGTTTCGGCACCACACCCTGCAATGCAGGAGCTGCCAGGATGGTATTTGTAAATAAAAATAACCATCCAAAAGAATGAAGAAGGATTTGAGAAAGAAGAAAAGCTGTTGAATTTTTGTACATCTCACACAAAGACCAGGGAGGTGGTTAAGAGCCTGGGCTCTAAAGTCGGACTGCTTGGTTCAAATCCTGGCTCTGCCTCCTAAGTGTGACTTCAAGCATGTTAGTGAACCTCTCATGGCCTCGGTTTCCTCATCTGTAAATTGGGGTTAACGACAGTAGCAATGTTACAAGGCTGTTGTGAGGTCTAAATGAGATCATCTATGTATTTAGCACAGTGTCTGGCACAGAGGAATATTAATTTAAAGCAAATTAATATCCATAAAAGAAGTTCCTGGTTAGCACAAATGGTTAAGCTCTAGACTACTAGCCAAAAGGTTTGAACTCACCCAGAGGTGCCTCGGAAGAAAGGCCTGATGATCTGCTTCCGAAAGATCACAGCCTTAAAAACCCTGTACAGCAGCCCTACTCTGCACACATGCGGTCACGATGAGTCAGAATCAACTCATTAAAACAGCAACAAACATTAGTTATACCAGCTCTCAGCAAACTGGGTAACGGATCTCTAAATGGTGTTCAAAAACATCTTGTAAAATTACTGAAGGTCCCCAGAGACTGTGAATAGGGTGCAGCCCTCCTAATCCCTCAGAAGGGGCAATCACATCAGGTTTCAGGGGGACAGGCAGCTGGAAGGGCACTGGGGTCCCCTGGAGGGCCCAGGACAGCTGTCAGTTCCTGTGTGTGCTAAGCAAACAGACCCACCATCCAATCTTAATTATCCTGCCTAATGGGGTAAGGCGATTATGATTCATGGAAGATTGGCCATTAGCAGCTGGGCTTGGGAAAGAAAACAGCCCTGGATGGCACAGCACAAACACCAGGTCAGGAGTGAGGCCCAGGCATGCCAGGAGTGAAGTACAGGCCCGGATCTCCGTGCCGTTTGGGAAAAGGGAGGTCCAAAGACTTTCAGCCCTATGAGAAATAGGTTTGAGAAGTGGGGAAATGGCTGCAGGGAGTATGGAACTGTCAAGGTAGAGGGTTGGGAGTGAGGATACCAGGAGAACAACTCTGGAGCCCAACGTTCCTCAGTTCATCTCAGCCAGCCCTCTGCCACAGAAGAATCTAAACAGCTCAGGTCAAGGTGAATTTTGGAGACAACACTTACCCAGAGTAAGGTGACCTGGATTCTAGGTCTGGCTTTGCCAGGAACTTACTGTTAAAAATAGTAATAGTAACGGTCACTTACTAGGAGCCTCATACTGTGCTCAGCTGTTTATATGAATGATCTTATTTAATCTTCACAACGGCTTTATGAGGAATGATTATTTTTATCCCCACCTTACAGATGAGGGAAATGAGTCTCCAAATGTAAAGAAATTGCCCCAAGTCAGAGGGAGATCTGGGATTCAAACTGAAGTCTGTGCCCCTGTTTTAACCACACCCCTGGGCCCTTAGCTGCACCAAGACAAGCTCAGTTGCCTCATCTATGAAGGCAGGAAGTCCCAGCCCAAAGTTCAGCCAGAAACCGGCCTTATGGGGGGAGCTGCAGCCCCTGGTGCCTATCTAACAGGGTGGAGCCAATCAGCGCTCTGGGAGAGACAAGGGCTCCGGAGGCCACTCTTGAAGATGATATACACAAAGGTAACAATAACCGTATTTTGCCAACTGTTCCCTCCCCACCTGCCCCCTAGATAGTTTCATAAGCACTTGTTTAAAAAAATATATATATAGCATAGCGCCGTTCCAAAAATACCTCTGGGGCGGGGAGGGCAAGGCTGTAGTGTTATATGCGTAAAATATGATGATCTTATTGCATTTTTATGACAAGGGCTTTGCGGTTTCTCCAGGAGCCTTCACCCACACCCTCTCAGAGCCCTACCCTTTTCGCCCACTCCCTGAGCCCTACCCTTTTTGCCCACTCCCTAAGCCCTAGGGCGCAGAAGGCCCTTGGCCCACAGACGCTGGGCCTTCTCCCGCAGCCTCTGCACGCCCACAGCCTCTGCACGCCCGCAGCCTCTGCACGCCCGCAGCCTCTGCACACCTGCAGCTCCCCACCTACATACCCATGCTGCCTCTGATATCCTGACACTGCCACTCCTGACCATTCAGGAGTCTTCATGTCTGGAGCCCACTTGGAGCTGCCCTAGATGCCAGGGAAGAAGGACCCTGAAGCAACTCTTTCTAAAAGGGTCTCTGACTGCTCTCATCTCCTTTCCCCCACCTTCACTCCTTCCGGCAGGTCCATATCCCCGCAGGGATTGCCAGCTGGATTGTGGGCAACTGAGGGGGCTGGGGCTGGAGCTGAACAATGTTGAGCCTGGAGGTCCAGCTTGAGAGAAACTTAGTGCTGGGGTGGTTCACATTTAAATAACAAAGGGAATCACTCCCTTTCCCCCACTGCCCTCTCAGCCATCCAGGACCCTCAGCTGCAGAGCCAGCATGACATTGTCAGCTGACTGAGTTTTCTGAGTCTGTACAGAGGCCTCAGAAAACCCTGGGTGCTGCAAACAATTAATGGGCTCGCTGCTAACTAAAAGGTTGGAGGTTCAAGTACACCCTATGGTGCTTTGGAAGAAAGGCCTGACAATCTGCTTCTGAAAAATCAGCCTTCAAAAACCCTGTGGAACACAGTTCCACTCTGGCACACATGAGGTCATCATGCATCAGAATCAATCAACTCAGCAGAAATTGGTACACATTCCTCAGCTCTCAATCTATCAGCCCTACTGCACCTAGCCCTTCTCCCTCAATTGCCCTCGTATCTCCCCCCATTTCTCTCTGCATTTACACTGACTCTCAACCACCAGCTACAGAATTAGGTAGAAGGGTACCCAACTTGGGAGAGATCTTACAAATTACGTTGTCCAACTCTTTCATTCTCCAAGTGAGGATCTGGGCCAGAGGGCCAGCTGGCCTCAAGACATATGGCTGGTTAGAGGCAGAACTCTAGCTGGACCCCGGGGGGCCTTGACTTCCTGCTCAGTGTTACCTTCTTGCAGAAGGAAGCTCATCAAGATATGGAAGCAAGTACCATGCTCAGCACCTGGGGCAGGACCTACTACCAGAGAGCAAGTGTGGATAACTGGCAGGCTGTCCCATGTCCCCACTTGCTCTCACTCTGGCTTGGCAGTAGCGGATTGGACTAAATAATGACTGATGGCCTTATTGAACCCTGGGATGCAAGAATCATTTCTACTCAGTTTCCTCCAATATGAAGAGAGGCTCCTGAGACTCCAGTATTGATCAGAAGGTGGACTTTGTAGCCAATGGAGAGCTTCAGTCCAAAGAAGCAGGTCATGTGTAATTACCCATGGCTCCCAGAGGCTGCCTTACTACCCTCATCCCATTCCCCAGCCCCAGCTCTCTGAGCTTGGATCTCCGAGAAAGAATTTCCCTCTCAGAGAATAATTGCCCCTGGCTTCCCTCACTTCTAATCAGCAAGCCAAGGTATTAGTTCCTGGGAGTGTGACTGATTTCCAGGGACTTGGAACTTAATTACATTTTAGCAAAGTCTGTTTGGAATCCTCAGAGAAGCAAGACACTTTCTGTTCTTTGAACTCACCATGTAGGAGGGCTTCCAGCTTCTCAAATATTCCATTCATCTTTCCTTGGGCCAAGAGAGGGACATTCCATGGCTGTCAGTTTTCATCTTTCCTTACCCAAGATCCCCAACCCCTGGAGTCTGGCCAGAGGAACTTGGCTTTCTCATGCAGAAGAATTCCTCACATGGTTTTCCTCACACCAGCAGGCAGCCCATAATGCCCAGAGACACATGCATCCTGCCTATCTCTATGCTGTCTCCCAAAACCTGTGGCTTAGCCACCCGGCCTCACCTGCAGAGTCACCTGGTCCACACCTCTGTCTCCAGTTCCAACCTTAGGAGGTATTCTTTGTATTACTCTAATTCTTATTATCTACCATTTTTTGAGCATTCACTATGTGCCAGACACCATAAGATTCTTTGCACACATCAGCTCATTCCATCCTCACAAAATACCTACCGATGTAGACATTAATCTCCCTGTTTTACCAGTGAGGAAATGGTGGCTCAGACAGGTTCAGCTCTCTACCCAAGATCACAGAGCTAGTTGGATTTTAGGGAGCCCCATCCCTCTGGACAATTACATTGGTGGTTGGTTTAGCACGTACTGTTCCCCTATCTCTCCAGGACCACCTTACCTGTGGTCACATGTCACCACAAGCCCTGTACTCCTTCTCTGAGCCAGGTCCCAAATGAATCTAGGTAAAGGCTACACAGGGGTTATTGCCGGCATTCTTATAACTTTTCTTTAGGTATAAAGTAGATCAAAATTAAAAGTTTAGAAGAGTAGATAGAGTTCAGGTACAATTTATAGTAGTTTTGCAGCTCTAGTCGATATTGTTCATTTTACATATTTACCTCCCTGTCTCTCTGTTGTACCCACCTGTCAGGATACCTCTCATCAGACCTGCCACCCCCATCCTTACCCATGCTAACTGTTTGCCTGTGTCATTGTTCCCTACCAGCAGCTATTTTCCCCAGACCTGCCCCACCCCAGTGACTGGGTCTAGTCTAGGGTCTTCCCAACCCCACAGGGTCACACTGTGTCCCAAGATAAGGCTCAAACTCTAGATTATTGAGAGTAACCCAGACCAAAGAGGATCTGAGCCCAGGGGAATCCACTCTCTTGCCCCATTACAGTCACCTGCCTTCATGGGCCCAGAGCTTCTGGATTATCACACAAGATGTAAGTTCACTGAAGGTTTTTGCTCACAGACCCAGATTTTTAATCCTGCGACAGACTTTAGAGGCATTTCAATTCTGGGAACTTCCTATAGGCTTTGGGTCTGGTGAGATCAGCACAAATTTTTAGGCCATAATGAAGAAGGAGGTCGATGGTTTTGGAATCAGATCTATATATTTGGATCTTTCTAGAGTGGTATAGACCAGCAAGCGTGTTCCAATCCACTTGCTATCTATCCATGTCAGTGAAAATGGCTGCTTCATAAAAAGCCAGAAGTAGTATACACAGCCCTGAGGATGTTAGTATATCTGAGCAGTGCAATGTGAGGAAACTGTGGACACTGCCATGTCAAGGGGTCATCCTGTGACTCCCCTCATGCCATTTCATTTGCCAGTGTAGATGCAGCCCCAAATCTGAAACCTCTATCTTCAGATATTCCCAGAGGAGTGGTGAGCCAGCTCGATGAAGATGATTCCTTATCTTGAAAATACAATATGTCTCCTACCCCACTCCCAGCCCTTCATGCCACTTTCCTGATCCTGGCTGACATCCAGGTCAAAGCACCAGGGTGTCCTGGCTCACCAACATCTGGAATCACCTGCAAGGGCACTCTAGAGATCATAACAAGCAGGACCCCTCCAGCAGCAGGCATTCTTGAAGACATTTAGTATTTTGAAAGCCATCAATTCATTGCTTGGAGTAGGGGAGCAGAGAGGAAGTGACAATGAGGAAGAGAAACTAAGGTAGAAAAAGGAGAAAAATCCATGTTTGGAGAAATTTACAGACCTTTCAGTTGGCAAGGAGAGTGGCTCTCTGTCTCCTCCCCACCTTCCCCACCAGCCACTTGCCACCCCCATTTACACGAACCCATTCATCAAATGGCCTGGATATGTCCATGAGCAGCCAGATCCAATATTCCCAAGCAGCAGTGTAGGCCAGCCCTGCTTAGCAGCAAAGTTCAGCTCCAACCACCGCAGGAATAAAAGAGAAGAAGGGAAATAGCTCAAGGCAAAAAGGATGAGACAGAGAGAAGTGAGCTTTCCAGCCTAAGTCCAGGCCTATTCAGGAAGACTGCATCAAGAAGGAAAAACCAGGGACAGCTTGAAGCCCACCCAAGGGTGATAACAGCCAAGGGCTATGCCTGGGATTCTAGCATGAGTTAGACACTCCACAGGACAAGTACCCTCGGGAAATATGAGAGCAGGAGGTAAATCCCCACCATGATATAAGTAAGAGTAATTCATAGCATTAGGAACAGAATTGACTAGAAGGCAGGCTTAGGGCACCCTTGGAAGGAAGCCCATGGGGAGGAGAGGCTGTGGAGTCAGGCTCAGAGGCTCCATGCTGTTCAGGAAGATTGGGCCTGGCTGTTGTCTCTTCACTCAGTTCTTTCCAATTCTTTTCTGTCTTGACTCTGAGCTGTGATTTCTTCTTATTTTCAGGTTAACTGAGCAACTGTGTGTACCATCTTCACTTCCCATACCGCCCCCTCCCCATCCCGACTCCACACATTCATTTCAAAAGAAAGACGCTGGGCTACTCTTTCCTTCTAAATAAGCCGGCCCTTTTCCCTCACTTGCCATTGCCCATACAATTCACAACACCTCCCACTCACCCACTTCTAGCCTTCTTCTTTAGCTTTCTTTCCATGGGATCTGTTATGGACTGAATTGTGTCCCCCCAAAATGTGTCTCAACTTGGCTAGGCCATGATTCCCAGTATTGTGTTTTTGTCTACCATTTTGTCATTTAATGTGATTTTCCTATGTGTTGTAAATCCTACCTCTATGATGTTAATGAGGCAGGATTAGAGGGAGTTATGTTTATGTTAATGAGGCAGGACTCAATCTGCAGGAGTAGATTGTATCTTGAGTCAATCTCTTTTGAGATATAAAAGAGAGAATCCAGTGGAGAGGAGAGGGACCTCCTACCACCATGCGACAAGTGCTGAGAGTGGAGCTTGTCCTTTGGACTTGGAGATCCTGTACTGAGAAGCTCCTAGAGCAGGGGAAGATTGATGACAAGGACCTTCCCACAGAGCCAACAGAGAAAGAAACCTTTTCCCTGCAACTGGTGCCCTGAATTTGGACTTCTACCCTCCTAGACTGTGAGAGAATAAATTTTTCTTTGTTAAGGCCATCCACCTGTGGTATTTGTTATAGCAGCAGTGGATAACTAAGACAGAATCCATCTGTAGCTGAGAATTGGATGGGAGGAGAGGGACTGAGAGGCTAAAGACAGTGGAGGAATGGGGTGGGGTTTGGCTCAGGGGCTGCAAGTGTTCTACAGCTGGAGCCTATCCTTCCTCCAAGAAGCCTGGAATGACCAAGAGGACACATGCAGCCCAGTGCCAAAACTGAGGGCAAGCCAGGTACAGGTAAGAGGGAGTAAGCATCAGAAATCACCATCACTCTAAATACTCACAATTTATTAGGTGTTTACTATGTTCCAGGCACAGTGCTAAACTCCTTATCTCATGTAATCCTCATTACAGCCAGTTATGCAAGAATTTTCTCCATTTACAAATGAGAGTCAACTTTCAGATAGGTTAAGTAATTTGCCCAAGGCCACAAAAACAAATAAGACCAAGATTCAGAGAAATTTTGGCTATGGGTCCCAATAAAAATCTTAGCTTTGCTGCTCGTCTCACATCTGTCACCAGCAGGCAAGAGAAAGTGGGTGTTAGAGGAGGGGGTGTTCAGAAACCAACCCGAGTCCCCCCAGTCTATTTCTGGCCAAGGTAAGAGGTCCTCACAGACCAAGTAACCAGACCCAAGCTACTTATATGACAGTACCTGAGTTCAGCCCTGGCTATGTTTGTAACTCTTCCACAGATTCATGAGGCACTCTAGGCTGGGACTGAGTGGTTCTGCTCACTGCTTCTTCTTGTGATCTTTTTCCTCTCCTGGCCTCATTTACCTACCATACGGGAGCTGATGGTTCCCGGCATCTCCTTCTGGTCTACAAGAACTGTCTGGGGATACATTAAAGATGAAAGAGAATATGAAAAGTTGGCACTCTTGAGAGGAAGGATGTTAGTCATTATTGATATTAATGTTTTACCCGAACAACAGCAGGTTCCTATCCAGGCCCACCGCTCCCTCAGTCATGGGAGGAGTCACTGGAACCATGGAGTAGACTTAAGAGTCGGTCAAGAAGCTCAGAAGTTCTGGGATCCGGAAAGAAGATTGGATGCCCTTAAAGAGTTAACCTGGTAGGGTTTTTCCCCCAGACCAGGCCAAGACGCCAAAGGTCTGGGCATGGCCAGGTATAGGACAGAGGAGGTCTTACTTGACAGAAGGAAAGAAGAAGGATAAAATATAGGGGAGGAAGGGGGGAAGATCCTGTTCCTGCATCTAAAAATTCACCCGAATGATCAAGCTTTAAAAGCTGTCTGAGCTGTTCAAAACAGACGAGAGCTCTGTCTAGTCATGTTGGGCTGAGCTTGGCTGAAAAGGCACATTTATAAAACATCAAAAGAAAGGTATCAGTACAGTAACTGCTCACAGCCCTCAGACCCAACTGCTATAGAAATTCCTTTCCAGGAGAATATTTCTTGGGTCTCATGTATGAGAAAGACAGGGTTGGAGACTCACCAGTGAGTACCCCAACTCAGTCAACCATCCCAGCCACCTCAATTACTGATAACCATCACCCTTAGGGGGAGAGGCAGGGAAGCTTGAGGCCTCAGAGAAGAGATGCTTTATGTATCCATCTATATGCTTTTGGGAGTATGCAACGATAACACATTCAGTCCCTCAACTAATATTTATTGAGTGATGATTATGTGCCAGACGTTGTGCTATATTTGTCTGTAAGAGTTGGGGGTGAGGAAGATGATTAAAATGTGGTCTCTGTTCCCCAGGAATAATTGACTAATGCAAAAGACAGACACACAACTATTCATCAATATACACTGTTGTTGTTATTGTTGTGTGCCATCAAGTCAATTTTTGACTCATTGTGACCCCATGTGACACAGTAGAACTGCCAATAGGGTTTTTTAGGCTGTAATCTTTATAATCTTTAAGGAAGCAGATCGCCATGTTTTTCTCCCGCTGAGCCTCTGGGTGAGTTTGAGCTGCTAGCTTTTTGGTTAGCAGCCAAGTGCTCAACTATTGTGCCACCAGGGTTCCTCAATATACATTAGCTGGGTGCTATAAAGGAGATATGAAGAAAATGTTTAGAGGAGCATAGAGGCAGGGTTGGGGGACTCTTCACAGAAGAGGTGGCATTTGAACTGGTTATCAGAGGATGGGAGCCCTGGTGGCGCAATGGTTAAGAGCTTGGCTGCTAACCAAAAATGTTGGCAGTTCGAATCCACCAGCCACTCCTTGGAAACCCTACGAGGCAGTTCCACTCTGTCATATACAGTAGCTATGAGTCAGAATCGACTTAATGGCAGTGGGTTTGGTTTTTGGTCTGATCAGAGGATGAGTAGGAATTCTTCAAGTTGAGAAGAGGGAACAGGATTCTTCAGGCAGAGGGAACAGCTCCAGGCAATGCAAGGTGGTGGGAAAGAGCATGGCTGATTTGCTTTGATTGGAGAGTGGAGCATATGGGGCCTGCAGTGGTGAGTGTTGATCAAGAGTCATAAACAGCCATGTATTGGACTTGGGTACATGGCAGAGGCACCATGATGCTATATTTACACTTGGCCCAAATGTTCCTAATCATAGTTAGCCCTTCCATAGAGCAGTCATGCTGGAAACAGCACCCAGTCTTTTGCTGGATTCCTGAAAGGATCATTAGGATATTTGCCAAAGTTTCAACTCCCTTCCTGAAAATAAGGGAGATTTTACTAGAGGTATGAGTGAGCTAGATCTTGGACTTTATTTTGCTGCCCTTATACCAGGGCTCTGCTCGTGCTAGGCCCATTTACCCTCAGATCCATTCCTCACCCTCCCTCTGCTCTACTCTGTGTTTTGGTAGGGACAGGGGGAGTCGGCCTTTGCAGGTTACATCTCCCTGCTAGATTCTGGCTCAGTTCATTCAGTGGGGAGATTCTGTCCAGAGAGTAGAGGGATAAAGGAAGGGAGAGACCAGAGTATTTCTCCATCTCTGCCTGAAGTAGTGTCTCTTCAGCAGCTGTGACTCCTCCATGGCCCCACTAGACAGATCCACCATGGTTCAAGCTCCCACTGAACACCTCCATCATGGTTCCAGCTTCCACCTGGTAACCCTGACCTCTGGACTCTGGTACTCTGGTAACATCTCACCTCCCTAGCCTGGGAGCTGTAGTGTCTTCCCAATGTTGCTGTTTCTGTGTTGTCCCATCTTCTCCTGTTTGGCTTCCCAGCTCTTCTATCACTGGTTTTTCTTATACTCAATTCTACCTGTTGTAAATACTTAAGGTAGTTTTTCTCTTCCAGCCTGGACCCTGACCAACACAGAGACTGTTTTATTCATCTTTGGGTTACCCACAGCACCTGATGGAGTGATTTTTCTGAGTGACTGCTGAGTATTTATTGCAAGAACAGATGGATAGACAGTTTACTAGATAGGTGAATAGTGGTATGGTTAGATGGATGGATCTTCATGATTTAATGTGGCTATTTTGATTTTCTGAAGAAAAAGGGGTAGACTCTAAGAGAACTACTAATAGGGTGATTCTAAGAGACTCACAACAATGGCCAGGTTAGAACACCTACACTAGAACAGGAGCCCTGGTGACAGAGTGGTTAAGAGCTCGGCTGCTAACCAAAAGGTCAGCAGTTTGAATTCACTGGAATTCCTGGGAAGCCGTATGAGTCAGTTCTACTCTGTCCTATTGGGTTGCTATGAGTTGGAATCAACTCAACGGCAACATGTTCGGTTTTTTTGGTTTTATACTTTTTATACTGCCACAAGTTAAGCCAAAAGAGAATCCGGTAACTGGAAAAGCACAAAGGGAGAGAAAGAGGGAGACTTCATCAAGTTGATTTCCTGTTGTATCTGAATTGAGTCACTCATTCTTTCACTCTCTTCCTGGATCTCTTCCTATATTGGCAGAGGGCAGGAGGAGGGGAGGAAAGTGTGTTAGTGGCAAATAGCCTCAATTTTCATCTGGCAGTCATTTCCATCACATTTATTATGCTCAAGTCTCTGAAAAATTGAGGAGATACAGTGGAAAGAATCTCATCGCCATTGATTCTCGGTCATGTGCACTTGAAGAAGTTGCAAAATGAGTAGAGTCCTAAGCTGGGAAGAACCTGATTGGCCAGACAACTGTAGTTAGTTGAGTTCTTGGGATTTTCAATTATTACATTCTCAGCATCTTACATTCTTATTCTTGATTATATTGTCTTAAATAATTAACAACTCAGAGACTGAGCTTCTTCATTCATTCCCCCTAATAAGCAGGGTTATACTGAAAGATATCCAATAAAAGAGGTATTTCTGTCTTAACCACTGACACTGTGGTCTGTGTGAGCACCGAGCATCCAAGTTCCTGGCTCTGACCTGCTGAGTGTCCAAAGGAAAGTCAGCACCCTTCGCTGAGGCTAAGATTCCTTGTCCTATCCTATGTTCTCCACAAGATTTTTGTGAAGACCAGAAGAGATGATTGTGAAAGAAAGTTGAAAACCAAGAAGCCAAATACCACCATGTTATTATTTGTTTATAGCTGTCTTAGTTACCTAGTTGCTGCTATAACAGAAATACCACAAGTGGGTGGCTTTAACAAACAGAAATTTATTTTCTCACAGTTAAGAGGCTAAAAGTCCAAATTCAGGATGACAGCTCTAGGGGAAGACTTCTCTCTCTCTGTCAGCTCTGGAGGAAGGTCCTTGTCTCTTTTGAGCTTCTGCTCCTGGATGCTCTTCATGTGGCTTGGCATCTCTCATTCCCCATCTCTGCTCCCTTAATGTGCTCCTTTTATATCTAAGAGATTGACTCAAGACCCACCCTACACTAATCCTGCCTCATTAACATAACAAAGACAACCCATTTCCAAATGGGATTATAACCACAGGCACACAGGTTACGATTTACAACACAATTGGCGGGCGGGGGGGGGGGGGGGTGTGGACATACAGTTCAATCCATAAAAATAGTCAATTAGTTACCCAAATAAAATCTAACCTAAAACCTTCTAGCTGCATTGTATTCCCAGGTCATCTTGCCCTATCAGGTAAGATGAGTCTGCCTACTGATGAATCAGAATGAAATAGGTCATATGGAGAGGAAAAGAGCAACAAGAAGTCACTTACGGAAAGGTGCTGCCACTAATCAGACCCGAACTGATGCAAAATTACCAAAGAAGGTAAAGCATATGCCACTTCCTGCCACCCTTCTCCTCATCCCCAAGAGAACATTCTTCTTGGCTATCTAAGATTTCCTCCAGAGACCAGTGCTCTGAGGCTACCAAATTTTGTCCATCCTGCCAATTTCCCAACATCACTTCTTCCTCTTCTGGTGCTACTGATCTCACGTCTTTATTAGTATTTAAAACCGCTTGTTGGGTCAATTATACCAAGGGATAAATGCCTGATAGCCCCGTAATCATCATGGAGCTCTAGTTTTCTAAGGCTCCACATTAACCCTAATAAATTCATATGATATCTCAGGCAGAGTAAAGGAGATATTTGCAGAGTAGAAAGCAAAAAAGAAGGCTTTCCTAAAGGTCCTCAAGTTACTGCCCTAGGAACAGATTTCTCTGCCTCAGAGTAAGGCCAAAATAGTCTTGCTGAGAATCTTTTCTTCATGCTACTCTTCTTCCTCGAAGACCTATTCAAAGGTATAGGCCAGAGGCAAATCCACTCAGAGTATTTGTACCTTCTCCTATCGCCAGGGGTATACAGAATTAGGTGTTTTTGTGCTAGTAGGGGAGATTCTATCCCTATCCATGACAAGATTCTGGCCAACTTCCAGTCATTCTCCTTTGGATTAACAACTTTGCAAAACTTCCCTGGCAAACGCTTCACGCCAGACTGGCCTCCCCTGCCATCCTGGCTGTTCCCCGGCTTCCCCTCTGCACCATGGGTTAGTGAGTGTTCAGAGCATAAAATCTACTTTTAAGATTAGCCTCAACAAAGCAGAAGGACATAAGAGAAGTCTGCTGGCACTGACTCATGCAATGCATTGTAAAACCAATTTAAACGAGCAAGTTGATCAGTAGTTTCTTATTGAGCATTTATCAGCTCTGGCTATGCTCTGTTCAGAATATTCACCCTCACTTCCTATTCACAACCCCTTTCATGCCCCCCCTTTACTGTTCCCGCCCTACCACCACCACTACCACCATCACCATCACCACCAATAATCAAGTTGACAGGTCCCCCAGGAGCTGTCCAGAATTTCAGCACTGCACTTCAAAACCAAGGGGGGTTAACTGGCTTCCTTTTCCTCTCTTTGCCAGAAGCAGATGGGAAAGGTGGGAGGAAAGAGATTATTTATTTTCTAATCTTGCCCAAAGCGGTCTCTATTTTCAGGGTCAGTTCCCTCCACCCCCACCCAAGCCTAACATTAGTTTGACTGACAGCTGCCCCCACCCCAGCCCAGCTCCAAGAGGCACTAACTGACCCTGTTTACATGGCATGGGAGTGCCTCTGCACTGCAGAACTTTCAGTTACAGGATTTTGCAAATTTTAGGAGAATTTTCAGTCAAGCTGATTTTTAGCTTCCCCTTTTCCCTCTAGCTAAAATCAAGATCTTTCATCCAACTCTGATCTCAGAGGGACTTTTTTCTCAGCACTTGGGACATGATTAAATAACAGGCACACGTGCACACGCCGGCACAAAGCCCTTTTATTTCCCAGATCTTTCTTCAGTAAGGAAGCCTGAGATGGAAAACTACTGTGCAGCGAAGCTGTAGCTACAAAAGGAAGAGGGATAGACAATGTGCCAGCCTGGCTCCTTCTAGCAGGAGAGGTGAGGAAGTTTACTCATGAAACAAGGACAAATTAGATGCATGTATCAAATGGAAGTCTTTTCAAGGAGAATTTTGGGAGGCTCACTGATTATTAGTTAGGGGTCCATTAACTGTGGATAGATGGAAGTCCAGAAACATCTATTTTTCTGTATTCTCTAGAGAGGATAAGAAGGGGATTGGCAGCAGAAGCATTCTTTTCTTTATCCAGTTGATGTGATCATTAACTCTACCAATTATGGCAATATAAAGAAATCATTAAAATGCAATTTTTACAGCCGTGTAAGTTTATAGCTGCATAACTACATCAAAAGGCCATCTTCGTAGGTCTTTATGTGCTCTACAAACCTGAATAAATTGCAGCAAAGAAAAAAGACTACTGAATATGAATCAAGAGCAAATTCAAAACTTCTGTCCTACTCTATGGACACAGCAGTGGTCACAGGCCTGGGTCCTTCCCTGACCCCTGACCAGCTGGATGTGCCTGTAGAATCTTCTCTTTGCTCTAGGTCTACAGATTGATCCAAACAGATGAAATAAAAGCCAGCTAAGCAAGTACCAAAAAATGATCATAATTCCATACATTCATATAATTTCTTACAGTGCTCATGTTCAACAACACTATGGCTAGATAAAATTACCATTATTACTGCCATTTCATAAATGAAAACCTAAGAGTCAAGGAATTTTTAAGTAACTGGTCTAATTCGCATGGTGCACTGGATACTGTCAGTTTGCTCCTCCCCCCAGACCCCCTCCCCACACTCCTCCCCCCTGCTCTGTTCCCCAGGGGGCTGACTTCTAGGGACTGCATCCAGAGCCTCCCCTGCCCTTGGGCTCTCAGCGGGGTTGGACCAATGGGAGGCGCTGGCAAGAAAACAGAGAGTGAAAGAAGAGAGAAATTGGGATTCTGCTCCCCTGGCTCCCTCCCTGTTGGGTCACGCTCTGGCAAAGGCTGTATTCCTTCATCTCTAGCCACAGGTGGCATTAGGTTGCCCTCCTCAGTGATAGCCACAGATCTTTCCAGGTTCTGACAGTTGTTCCTCCCTTTGCCCCTGCAGACCTGCGATGGTAACACCTCCCTGTTACTGTTAGCCCCAGAGTGCTTCAGCACTGCTTGTTGATTTCTTCTAGCCCTGCACACACTCCTTCATTAAACCCTTTTCATTGCCCCCTTTGAATGTGCCATCTGTTTTCTGCCAGGACCCAGACTGAGACAGATGACTAATGAGGGCTGGGACCCAAACTAGAACCCAGATCGTCAAAACCCTATGAGTCCAGGCCTGAATAATTCAGAAAATTGAATTTGCTTCAGACACAGACATGCTAATTGTCATTACCATCAAAGCTTTAAGTTCCGTATTTCATTTGGCACTGTGCTGGGCCACTTACAGAAGGAAGTACAAGCATGTAAGGCTTGTCTCCCAGAAAGTTTCATGCTGGGTCAAGCACTCTGACATAAGTCACTGAGTATAGTACATGTACAAGACAGACACACCCCAAACCAACACCTGGGTGGACAATGATGGGGAGGGCATCCTATGGGCTGAGGGTAAGTGCATTTGGGGGTTGAGGGTGAACATCCAAAAAAGGAGATGTTCTTTTTCCAAACTTGGTAAAGAGGAGCAGTGGGTCAGATAATCCAAAGCTGTAAATGAGCCCACAACGTTTCTGTTTGGCTATGACATACATGATTAGACAGACAATGCATCGTTGTTGTGTTTGGGGATTTCTGCAGCAGATAGGTCTACCTAATTAATTTTCATTAGCCTAATAGTGGATTTCGTATTTCACCCACACCACTGCTGCCTGGAAGGTAGAAACAGAGCAACCTGGCCTCCAATATTCCAGTAAGTTGGCTAAGAGCAGACCACCTATAAATAGCCCACTGGAGCTGACTGCCCACTTTTGCCTTGGTCTGACATTTCATTCTGTAAGATCTGAGCTCATGGGTCTGCAGTTATGGAATGTGGTTTGGTTTCTCAGGACAGAGCCAGCCCTTGTTGATCTACAGTGGCTCTATACTCCTTCCTCCGAGGACCCAAATGCCTCACCGTAATAGCTTGGGTCCCTTAATAGACAGCAGGCAACAGTAAAAACTGGATGTGGTTGGGAATCAGAAGACCTTAGTTCGAGTTTATCCAAGCTAAGTTTTCCTGGAGAAGACCCTGAACTTCACTGAATTTTCAGTGTTTTATCCTTTAAGATGGAGAAAACCATACTCATGTCAAGAGTTACTGTGAGACAGTGTAGCTGGCATATAGGCACTCTCAATGAATATTGGTGGAATCAAATCATGGATGAGCAAATGCTTTGTAAATGCTAAATTCTATATGCCAATGTTGAAATGGCAAATGTTTTGTTACCTATCTATTTACCATAATAGAAAAAATGGGGAAAAAATTTTATACATCAGCATTATTATAAACTTTTAGAGTTGGAACCAGACTTGCCTAGCTTGGTGACAAGTTTTAATGAATTCCAGCCACTGTAAATTAATAGTTTTCTGATGTTTTTAAAAATAATGACAGCTAATAATACTTCTGTGGTATTACTATGTTATCTATCAGACAGTATTATAAACACTTGACATAGATTAAGCCAGTTAATCGTTGCAATTACCCTGTAAAATAGGTACTATTAATTCTCCTCATTTAAAAGATAAAGAAACTGAAACTCAGAGAGGTCACCTAACTAGTAAGTAGTAGAGGTGGGGTGTAAACTCCAGTCTGGCTCCAGTGTCTAGGCTCTTCACCACTGTCCCCTCTTGCCTCGCAGGGAGCTGGGAGACAAGATAAAAACTCGAGTGCCAGAAATAAGGTGCAAATCAAGTGTTATCGGAATGCAGAAAGGGAGGAGTTTCCTTCTAGCTGGGATAACCAATGAAGGCTTCATGGAAAAAGTGAGCTTTGAACGGGGCCTGAGAGGATGAGAAAAATTTGTGCACATAGAGATGAGATGGTAAAGAGACATGGTAGTTCAAGGCACAGAGGTGGGAAGTTGCAGAGTGTATACAAAGAACAGCAAGTGGTACCATTCGGGGTCATGAAGAGGCTTGTGAGAAACAAGAGCTAAAGTTGAGAAGGTGGGTTAAAGTGAGAAGATCCCAGAATGCTAGGCTAGGCTGTTTGTTTTTTTTTTTTTTTTTTGCTGAAGGAAATGGGAGGCCACTAAAAGTGTTTGAGCAAGGGTTCAACAGGATCAGAATTGTATCTGAGGAAGAGTTAACGTGACAGTTGTGTGTGGGATGGTGTGAGGGGCGAGAGATGGCAGACAGGGAGCCACGTGTCCCAACCATCTAATAGATGGCTCTGCACCCACTGAGATAAATAAAGACTTGTTGACTGACTGACAGACTGGCTGATTGACACACTGCCTCCAAACCACAAACCTATCTCCGTCAGAGATCCCCCCTTCATAATTTAACCATAACGGCAGCCCTGCCTGTACGCGGGGACAGAGCCCTGAGGCAAAAATGATTGGAAAGAGCCAGAACCCTGCATTTATAAACTGAGGAAGACTAAAAACTAGAAAACCTTCAAACAATACTTCCAAGGAAGGAGGCCAATGGAAAGAAGAACACCCCCAGTGAACTGAGCATAACCCCAGTTCTTTTTCCTTTTTTCTTGGATTCCTCGGTCATGAAGGGAAAATACACGGCAGCTGTGTAAAAACGATGGTTTTTATTTCCACATGTGAGGTTGTCAGGGAATTTGGCTATAACCTTTTATTAGACGTTAATAATTTAGAAACGAGAGAAGCATTCCCCAGTCAAATCTAATCTCGTACGAATAAATACTTTGCAGGGGAACAAGTGCGTCACATTTATCCTGGGATGAACAGACGATTATTAAGCCTTCACACATTGCCAGCATCCATCAGCTGGGCCATTCACTCTGGTTAATGGCAATTACATTACTTTCCTTGGGTCTGTTTTCAGCAGTTAGATTCGTAGCTCTGAAGGTCTTTCTCCTATACTGACTCTCCAAGGCTTCCTTCTATGTGTCTGTAAGGATCTATGTTCTCTCTGTGTGTTTGAGTGTGGCCCATAATAGTAATATATAGGAAATAGTCTGGAGTGCCTGATGGTCACCAATAGGCTAATGTCCAGTGTTTACCCAAGAGGCCCCTGATGATTTAATGTTCAATTAAAGCCAAAACATTCACTCAAGGATGCAGAAGCAGCTTTCATTTCATGCTCACAAAGACAGGCATTTGCGTAAGAAGGGCCCTGGCTGACCAAACACATCTGATTATTCACTTCACAAGGTAGTTATTTTCTTGTCCCCTCGTTTGCATGGATAACGGGACGTGAGTCAGCCTTTGCAGCCCTGCATATTTTGGCAGCAGCTACGTAGCTGTTAGGCTGCTGCTGAATGTTAGTCAAAATATATTTAAGTATCTATATATCAGTGTCGGTGACTAAAAAGCTACCCTCTCCCTTTGCAAAAGAAAATGAGCAGTAAGGAAATAAGGATATTGTTGACAAGATGAGCAAGGGAAAGGTTCGTTGACTAAAAAAAATGTTATTGTGGCTGTTGTCATTGTTAGCTGCTGCTGAGTTGGCCCCCAACTCCTGGTGACACTATGCGCAACAGAACAAAATGCTGCTCAGCCTTTCACCATCCCCACAAGTAAATGCAGATTAGATCGTTATGATCCATATGGTTTTCATGGGCTAGTTTTCAGAAGTAGATCGCCAGGCCTTTCTTCCTAGCCCGTCTTAGTCTGGAAGCTGCACTGAAACCTGCTCTACTGAAACCTGTTCAGCATCATAGCAACACACAAGCCTCCACTGAGTGGTGGCTGCATATCAGGTGCATTGGCTGGGTATCAAACTCAGGTCTCCAGCATGGAGGGCGAGAATTCTACCACTGAACCACCAGTGCTCTTCAGCTAAAAAATATGTTCAAGTTAGATTCTTTCATTGTAAGAAACAGAGTCACAGTGGTGCCTTTGCCCACTCTCCTCAGCCATGGCTGTGCCTCACTTACAGAACGGACATTTATTTTTGTTGACTTTTCAGCTCCTCTCCTAATACCAGCCTCCCCACACCCTGGAGGGAAGCAATTCTCCCTAACCAGCCAAATCCCTGAACAAAGCTTCAAGGATCTCAGGCAGCTGCCACTCACCCCACAATGTGCCCCAAGTGAGGGTGACCAGTGGAGTGCTGGTAAACCAGCTCTCCAAGAAAAAGAACCCTGATTTATAGTGTTCGCCCATTTCCATTGTGTAAATACTCCCACTATGGCCAATTTCAAGCCATCAGCAATTTAACAGCCAGTTTGTAATGTTCTGAGCACTCAACAATTCACCAGTGTGAGCCAACTTCGGCCCACTCTGTCAGGCACCCAGCCCCACACTGCCCCCGAGGGCCTTCAAGACAAGGCAGGTGGTGGGATGCTCTTACCCACTCATGGTCCCCACACTCAAACTGCCCAGCCTCTGGAGCTTGTGGAACAGCCAGAACCCAACATACTCCTTAATCAACATCTTGTTCACAAAGTGTCACTTGCCATAAATATAGGCTTTTAACCTGTCTCCTTGGCAGCTACCTCTGGGAGTAGGAACAGAGAATTCATCATAAATTTCAGAGCTGGTAGATTTCAAGGGAGCAGGAGAGGCTTTTAGTCCACAGAAAGTGTGGAGGGAGCATATCTCTCAAACCACCGCTGTGGAGGAGGACAACGACTAGCCAGCCTTAACAGTGTCTGCCACTGTCCTGGGTGCTTTGGGCCAGAGAAGAAAATAGCCTAGACTCTATTTTCAGAAAGTGTGTAGAGGAGGCTAAGAGAACCCTATCTCAGAGGTGTGGAGATTGGAGTTCTGTATGGGTTCAGAGGTGGAAACCCATCAGCCACTAATAAGGGGATTATAGGAAACATTTTGTAGGAATAAAAGCTGCTGCCAGAGGCTAGAGAGAGGAAACAAATGAGACACAGACACCCAGAGATGGAAACTGAGGCAGGGTCAGAGACAAAATTGAAGGAAGTGGGGAGACAGAAGCAGATGGACAGAGACAACACTGAACCAGATTCTGCTAAAACAAAAAGCCCACCATGGCCGCATTTCTTTATGGATTCCAAGCTCTTGGGTACAATTCAAGACCCACTCAACCAATGCTCCCCTACCCCCTATCTCAATTCACCCTTTAATTTTTCATCTCACTTGACAACATAGCCTCCATTTTATTCAAACTCATAAAAACAACTAAACCTGATACTGTGGCTTTATTTGGAAATATTTTCTTCCCTTCTCCATGACTTTCTCCCTCCCCAAACTTATTCCAGTCTGTACCGCATCCAGAAGACATCCCTGGTCAGTTCTACCTGGTTTTAAGCACTTTATTTCTCTCTTGTTCCCTCAGCACTTAGGTGCTCAGCTTGGGCAACTCTTTATCCTGTTGATCTAAGAACAGGTCTGCAG
The DNA here is from genome assembly GCF_024166365.1 of Elephas maximus indicus. Taxonomy (NCBI): domain Eukaryota; kingdom Metazoa; phylum Chordata; class Mammalia; order Proboscidea; family Elephantidae; genus Elephas; species Elephas maximus. The sequence continues at coordinate 168,561,444 of NC_064821.1, read as the reverse complement.
CTACTCAACAGTGTGTATGACCTTAGATAGACAAGTCGTGTCCCTTCTCGCACTTTCCTTTCCTCAATTGTATAAGGAAAAGACCAGGCTGAATGACTTTTAGTTTCCTTGCAGCTCTGATATGCATCAGCTCTAAGTGATGATGGCCAGGCAGAAAAAGATTAACTGATGGAAGAATATGTCAATGAGAGAAGGACAAATGGATGGGGTGAACAAATGAGGATGATTGATGGCAGCAGTGTGGCCATGACCCCTAGTTGCCCAACATCTACTCTTCACTTCTTCTATAGTAAAAGCTGGCCACCCAGAATAAAGGTTATATATACCCCAACACCCTTTGTACTTGACTATGTTCTGGCCTATCAGACATAAATAAAAGTGATGTTTAGCACGGGGAATCTTCCTTACAAGACAACTAGTGCTCATCCTTTGCTCCTTTTTCTTCTTTATTCCATCCTTTATACTGCTGCCTGGAATGTGTATGTGACATTGACCTCCATAGTCATCCTTTAGGATGAGAATCACAGTGAGCTGGAAGAAGTCTGGGTTTCTGAGGACTCCATAGAGCAGAAGCTCTCTATCAGTCCCAAACTATACTTCTCTGGACTTCCTGAAGGAAAAATAAACTTTCTTGTTTAAGTTGGAGTTATTTGGGTTCTCTATTACTTGTAGCTGAACCTAATCCTAAATGATACAGAGTTTTAAGGTTGAGGAGGGGTTACTAAGAGGTCCAGACAGTCAGAGGGTAAGAAGTAACTGGTGGAAGGGAAATAGTAGATGGCAGGCGCAAGACAACCGGGAAAGAGCTCACAAACAGTGTTTTCCTCACGCCATGTCCCAACTTCACCACCAGAATCAGCCTCAGACAGCTGTGGGCGGTTTTCAAAGCTCATCCTTAAAACCTGTCTCCAGGTTTCACATCCTGGCACCTCCAGGATCTCCCATCCTCAAAGTTCCTGGGGCATTCTGTATTATTTAGTTGGCACTTGCCAAAATGCCTGCTATTTTTTTTTTCAGTGTTTCCATTTTCCTTCTCCAGGCAGACATATACTCCTTGGGAAAAGAGGTTTTGAACTACATTTCTCACTTTTCCCTGAGATACAATGGCACATCCCGCATTTTCTGGGACAGACAGGATTTCAAGTATTCTGTACTGGTAATCCCTGAATTTCAAAAATTTTACTGTTTAAACTACATCTGCAAGACAATCTTTTAAATATAGGCCCACAGTAGAACTTCCAATTTGGGACTCAGAAAATTTGATTCCCATGCCCACAAAGCCTACCTAGGTGCTTGGTTAAGGAAAAAAAAAAAAAAAAACCAATTTTTTTTTCTTGATGGATTGAAAGTGTTCTTGACAAGGACCCAAGGGCATCTAAGTGGAAAGAGTGACGTACAGGAATAGGGAAGATGATGAAGTAGGGCAGGTGGAGGAGTGCGGTTGACAGGGTTATCATTAGGACAGGGAGACGATGCTGGGCCTAGGACAGGGAACAGCAGACCATCAAGGGAGAGAGAAGGCTGGCTTTCTCTGTTAATGCACCCAGCCTGCGCTGGGTATCTGGGGCCTTGCAACAGGCGGAGACTGAAAAGACCTGGAAATGATAAAAGTAAATGTCCAGACTTCCTGGTGAAGATGCTAATTGTAACATACACGTCTAGTTTCACTCCCTCCCACAACTTCACTAAAACCACAGCAAAGGGATTATTCACAAGGCATAAACCCACAAGGACAGGGCAAAATGGGAAAGGAGAAAATAGTAATAAAATTTGCAGGCTGCAAAGTGGATGGACAAAGGATAGTGAATTTGACAGAAGCAAGAAATCTAAGTCACTGCCAGTAATGAGGAAAGCAGAAAATCAACTGATTTATACCACAGAAGGCTCAAAATGCCCTGGAATTGGCAGCACCACTTATTTCTGGAAGCGAAGGTGAAGAGGAGTGTGGCCAGAATAAGGAGGACAGGTAGAAAGCTGTCTACGAAGCAGGAGCTTCTGGATCCCCTCCTCCCTTTCAGGCTGCTGGGCAGCCCCCATTCCTCATGCTGGAGAATAGCTGGAGGATCAGTGTAAATGGTGAAGAACTAGAGCTTCCAGATGCTATTGAGGACAGAGTAACCAGTACTAGTTGCTGTCGAATCAACTTCAACTCATGAAAACCGATGTCTGTCAGAGTAGAATTGTGCTCCATAGGGTTCTCAGTGACTGATTTTTCAGAAGTAAATCACCAGGCCTTTCTTCCAAGGAGCCTCCAGGTGAATTTGAACCAGCAACCTTTCAATTAGCAACCAAGGGCAGAGTTACCATACCAAAAACGGGGAGGATGAACATGCGTGTTTTGAGTGCTTACCCCAATATTCACAGACATCTGACAAGGGCCTCTAACTTGGCCAAAAGAAATAGAAGAAAATAACAAAAGAAACAAACTATGAAAGGAGAAAAACACTTTACATTTTTTTACTAGAAGGTGCCAGAAATTCATATCCTCTGATAAGACAGTACACAATACTGGGGAAGTCAGCACAACTTGCCCAAGGCAAAGTCATAGAAGCTTCACAGACACATCCAAACTGCCTAAGGGCCCGAATTACTGGGCTGAGGGCTGGGGACCATGGTCTCGGGGGGCATCTAGCTCAACTGGCATAACATATTTTATAAAGAAAATGTTCTACATCCCAGTTTGGTGAGTAGCATTTGGGCCCTTAAAAGCTTGTGAGGGGCCAGCTAAGCTACTCCACTGCTCTCACCCAATCTAGAGCAAGGCAGAATGAAGAAAACCAAAGACACAAGGGAAAGATTAGTCCAAAGGACTAACGGACCACCACAACCACAGCCTCCACCAACTGAGTCCAGCACAACTAGATGGTGCCCCGCTACCACCACCAACTTCCCTGACAGGGATCACAATAGGGGGTCCCAAACAGAGCTGGAGAAAAATGTAGAACAAAATTCAAACTCACAAAAAAGGACCAGACGTACTGGTCTGACAGAGACTGGAGAAACCCCAAGAGTATGGCCCCCCCAGACACCCTTTTAATTCAGTACTGAGGTCACTCCTGAGGTTCAACCTTCAGCCAAAGATTAGACAGGCCCATAAAACAAACAATAATACACATAACTCAACTATACACACTTTGTACACTCCACATTCTGATTACTAATCAATGTTTGCAGCTGTTCCTTCTCATTTTGAGTCATGCCACATCAGCAAATGATGTATGAATCTAGGAAAATTGGAAATCATCAAAAATGAAATGGAATGCATAAACATCAATATCCTAGGCACTAATAGCTGAAATGAACTGGTGTTGGCCGTTTTGAATCAGACAATCATATGGTCTACTATGCTGGGAATGAAAACTTGAAGACGAATGACATTGTATTCATCATCAAAAAGAACATTTCAAGATCTATCCTAAAGTACAATGCTGCCAGTGATAGGATAACATCCATATGCCTATAAGGAAGACCAGTTAATACGATTATTATTCAAATTTACTCACCAACCACTAAGGCCAAGGATAAAGAAATTGAAGATTTTGCCAACTTCTGCAGTCTGAAATTGATAAAACATGCAATCAGGACACATTGATAATTACTGGTGATTGGAATGCAAAAATTGGAAACAAAGAAGAAGAACTAATAGTTGGAAAATATGGCCTTGGTGAGAGAAGTGATGCCATAGATCACATGATAGAATTTTGCAAGACCATTGACTTCTTCATTGCAAATACCTTTTTTTTTAACAACATAAGCAGTGACTATACACGTGAACCTCACCAGATGGAATACAAAGGAATCAAATCAACTACATCTGTGAAAAAAGGCAATGGAAAAGCTCAATATTATCAGTCAGAACAAGGCCAGCAGCCAACTTCAGAACAGACCGTCAATTGCTCATATGCAAGTTCAAGCTGAAACCGAAGAAAATTAAAACAAGTCCACAAGAGTCAAAGTATTACCTTGAGTATTTCCAACCTGAATTTAGAGACCATCTTGAGAACAAATTTGACACATTGAACGTTAATGGACAAAGATCAGACAGCTTGTAGAATGACATCAAGGACGTCATACATGAAGAAAGCAAGAGGTCATTAAAAAGACAGAAAAGAAAGAAAAGACCAAAATGGATGTCAGAAGAGACTCCGGAACTTGCTTTTGAATGTCAAACATATAAAGCGAAAGAAAGAATGAACTAAAAGAGCTGTACAGAAGATTTCAAAAGGTTGCTCAAGAAGATAAAGTATTATAATGACAGGTGCAAAGACCTGGAGATAGAAAGCCAAAAGGGAAGAATCCATTCAGCATTTCTCAAACTGAAAGAACTCAAGAAAAAATTCAAGCCTCAAGTGGCAATATTGAAGGATTCTTTGCGAAAATATTAAACGACAAAGGAAACATCAAAAGAAGATGGAAGGAAAATACAGAGTCACCATACCAAAGAGAATTGGTTTACATTTAACCAGTTCAGGCGGTAGCATACGATCAGGAACTGATCATACTGAAGGAAGAAGTCCAAGCTGCACTGAAAGCATTGGCGAAAAACAAGGCTCCAGGAACTGACGGAATACCAACTGAGATGTTTCAACAAACAGATGCAGTGCTGAAAGTGCTCACTTGTCTATGTCAAAAAATTTGAAAGACAGCTACCTGACCAACTGACTGGAAGAGATCCATATTTATGCCTATCCCTAAGAAAGGTGATCCAACCAAATGCGGAAGTTACCAAACAATATCATTAACAAAGATCGCCAAAAAAAAAAAAAACCAAACCCAGTGCCGTCGAGTCGATTCTGACTCATAGCGACACTTATAGGACAGAGTAGAACTGTCCCATAGAGTTTCCAAGGAGCGCCTGGCGGATTTGAACAGCCGACCCTTTGGTTAGCAGTTGTAGCACTCAACCACTATGCCACCAGGGTTTCCAATAAATATCACACACAAGTAAAATTTTGCTGAAGATCATTCAAAAGCAGCTGCAGCAGTACATTGACAGAGAACTGCCAGAAATTTAAGCTGGATTCAGAAGAGGACGTGGAGCCAGGGATATCATTGCTGATGTCAGATGGATCCTGGCTGAAAGCAGCAAATACCAGAAAGATGTTTACTTGTGTTTTATTGACTATGCAAAGGCATTTGACCGTGTGGATCGTAACAAATTATGGGTAACATTGTGAAGAATGGGAATTCCAGAACACTTAATTGTGCTCATGAGGAACCTGTACATAGACCAAGAGGCAGTTGTTTGAACACAATAAGGGGATACTGCATAGTTTAAAGTCAGAAAAGGTGTGAGTCAGGGTTGTATCCTTTCACAACACTTGTTCAATCTGTATGCTGAACAAATAATACAAGAAGCTGGACTATATGAAGAAGAATGCCTCATCAGGATTGAAGGAAGACTCATTAACAACCTGCTTTATGCAGATGACGCAACCTCGCTTGCTGACAGTGAAGAGGACTTGAAGCACTTACTGATGAAGATCAAAGACCACAGCCTTCAGTATGGATTACACCTCAACATAAAGAAAACAAAAATCCTCACAACTGGCAACGTCGTGATAAATGGAGAAAGATTAAAGTTGTCAAAGATTTCATTTTACTTGGATCCACAATCAACACCCATGGAAGCAGCAGTCAAGAAACCAAAAGACACATTGCACTGGGCAAATCTACTGCAAAAGACCTCACTAAAGTGTTAAAAAGCAAAGATGTCACCTTGAAGATTAAGGTGCACCTGAACCAAGCCATGGTGTTTTCAATCACCTCATATGCATGTGAAAGCTGGTCGATGAATAAGGAAGACCAAAGAAGAATTGATGCCTTTGAAGTGTGGTGTTGGCGAAGAATATTGAATATACCATGGAGTGCCAAAAGAATGGACAAGTCTGTCTTGGGAGAAGTACAACCAAAGCAAAGATGGCAAGACTACATCTCACATACTTCAGAGTTGTTATCACGGGGGACCTGTCCCTGAAGAAGGACATCATGCTTGGTGAAGTAGAGGGTCAGCAAAAGAGAGGAAGACCCTCAACAAGGTAGATTGACAAAGTGGCTGAAACAATGGGCTCAAGCATAACAACGATAGTGAGGATGGTGCAGGACCAGGCAGGCAGTGGTTCGTTCTGTAGTATATAGGGTCACTATGAGTCGAAACCAACTCGATGGCATCTAACAACAACAACGGTCATATATATGAGACTAAATGGACACATCAGCCCAGGGGCAAGGAGAAGAAGGCAGGAAGGGACAGGAAAGCTGGTAATGGGGAACCCAAGGTAAAGAAGGAGAGAGTGTTGACACATCACGGGGTTGGCAACCAATGTCACAAAACAATGTATGTATTAATTTTCTCTGTAAACCTTCATCTAAAGCACAATAAAAAGAAAGAAATTCATATCCTCAGCTCCATTAGCCCCCTCCTTGCTTGCCTGACTGTCCCTAGAAGATCAGCTGCACTGCCACCAAATATCACAGGCGGGAGGGGCCTTCCACAACATCTGCCAAGTGGTTCTCAAACTCAGGTCTGAGGAACCTGGTCTGAGGAACCTGGGCTTCCAAGAGTTCCACAAGGGCAGGAAAAAGGCTAAACAGGCAGGACTCCAGCCCCTGCCCTGCTACAACCAAAACAGCTCTGCTTTTGACTGTTTTTAAAACTGAGGTTCCTTGTAAAATTTTCTTTAAAAAGTAGTTCTCCCGTTTGAAAAAAAAAAAAAAGTCTGCAATTATGGCTCAAGTCCAGGCCCCTACTTTTGGAGACAAGGAGACCTAGATACTTGTAATGAATCAGGCTCTACCCAGAGCTAATGAACCTTAGGCAGCAGCCTCAGCAGATGTCTGGTTGTCAGACTGCCAAGCAGATGTCCCTGGGGCCCAGGCCATGAGTGCTCCATCCCTGAAGACCAATGACCCTTCAGCATGGGGGCTGGTGTCCTGCCACCTTCTCCCTCTTGTTGATGCTCTCGGGCAGCCTCTTCAGCCCTGGGACTGACAGCTCTGCTGCTGTGCTCACTTGGCCAGAGATACCCCTGCACCACTGATGACCTCAGCCTAGCTGGTGCTTGACTGTAAGAGACTGGACATGTTGGTTTCCCTGAAAAGTCAGATAAAGGAGAGCCGCGCTTTGTAAAGGCCACTCAGAAACTGTTTTCTTTTTAATTGGTTCTGAGGAATCGCTGGGTGGCACAAACAGTTAAGCACTTAACTACTAACCGAAGCTTGGCAGTCTGAACCTACCCAGAGGCCCCGCAGAAGAAAGGCCTAGCAATCTTCTTCCAAAAGATCACAGCCTTGAAAACACTGTGGAGTGCAACTCTACTCTTCAACATATGGGATCACCGTGACTCATGGCAACTCAATGGCAACTGGTTAATTGGTTGTGGGTCCCTGACTTTGGGTCTGTGACTCCATCAGAACCTTCACATCGCAGGAGATGTGGATTACCCTCCCTCTTTCCACCACCCCTGATGTCCTTCTTTCTCCCTCAATTTCCCCGCAGCTCTGTTGGACAGCTCCCTACCGGTTGGGGGGATATTTGTCCTTGGCTCTTCCTGAGCCAGAGGGTAAACACAGCCTAGACAATTCAGCAGAAGACACTACTTCTTTCATCCAACCAGAATATTCCAGATCTAGTGGGGGCTCAGAACACAGAAAACAAATGCAAAAACAAAAGCTTCCCATTGCTCAGGACAAGATGGCACTCTCTCCCTGCACCATAGATACACACACACTACCCCACTCCGCTCCCACCCTGGGCCCCCTCCCAGTATGACCTGTGGCCTCCCCTGTGACCTACCTGCCACAGCTGGAGTAACTGGTCACGCTGCTGCCCAGCTCCCTTCTTCTGCAGCAGACTTTGAGTAGAGAGGTCATCCTCTTTGGGAAAATGATGCATGTTCAGCAACACTCCCCAAACCCCAGACAACCCCTCTTAGAAACAGGGATGGCTGATGATGATGACTCCTGCATGTGGATACTTGGCTTACTGTCCCTCTGACTCACTTCCTGCCTCAGTCTAGCAGTAAAATGTTTCTATACTCTGCCTGGCTTATATCTTCTGAAAAGGAAAAGAAATAACACAGCAACTGTTTAAGTCAGGCTAGAACTAGAATGTAAGCTCCTTGAGACCAGAATTTTTATGTTTGTTCATGGCTATCCCAATGCCTAAGATAGAGCTTGGCACAAAGCAAGTACTCAATACATATTTATTGACTGAATGAATAACAGAATCCCTCTTTTTCTCTCTCCCTGAAAGCCTTCCCCATGCTGGCCCATTGTCAGAGTAAATCCAAGTCATGGAAACAGGACACTTAAAGGACAGAGAACCCTGCCCCTAAGTATAGTAGGGAAGGAGAGAAAAAAGCTCTCCCCCAAGACCCTCCAGGCTTCTATGATAAATGACTTCACCAAAGCGGCCCCCATTAAGTCCCAGGACCATTTGCTAAGCGTGAAGGATGATACAGCCATTTAAAAGTGAAATAAAATGGCTGGAACTTTCCAGAGAATCCAAAGGGAGCCGAAGCAAGAGAATCCGCCCAACCTTTTCTCATAAATCATCCTTAGCCTCAGAGTATGTGGCCTCCAAACTTGAATCCACCACGGTCCTCAGAGATGTATGCTCAGCTGCTGTCCCAAGCAGCTGAGCATTTTGAGGGACTCTTATCACCATGCCTCCCAAGAGCCTGCGGAAGAACTCTGTAAGGACAGTGTCATGGATTGAATTGTGTCCCCCTAAAAATGTGTGTATCAACTCGGTTAGGCCAGATTCCCAGTATTCTGTGGTGGTCCTCCATTTTGTGATTGTAATTTTATGTTAAAAGGATTACTGTGGGATTGTAACACCGTTACCAGGTCACATCCCTGATCCAATGTAAAGGGAGTTTCGCTGGTGTGTGGCCTGCACCACCTTTTATCTCTCAAGAGATAAAAGGAAAGGGAAGCAAGCAGAGAGTTGGGAACCTCATACCACCAAGAAAGTAGCATGGGGAGCAGAGCACATCCTTTGAACCTGAGGCTCCTGTGCTGAGATGCTCCCAGACCAAGGGAAGACTGATGACAAGGACCTTCCACCAAAGCCAAAAAGACAGAAAACCTTACCCTGGAGCAGGTGCCCTAAATTTGGACTTCTAGTCTATTGGGCTGTGAGAGAATAAACTTCTCTTTGTTAAAGCCATCCACTTGTGGTATTTCTGTTATAGCAGCACTAGATGACTAAGACACATAGTCTCTGTCACTGGGGAGGGCTGCTGGTACCTCCTAGCTGTCTTCTCCCAGGCCCCATCACATGAACTGCCTTGTCCCAGTGGCAGTTCTCTCTGTCACCATTGCCCAGCCACATGACAGAGTTCCTTGTGAGCCTCCACCCAAGTCCTGGGGTCCACACTGTATGAAGGACCCACAAACACCCCTGGGCACAGAAGTCTGTGCAATACCCGGACTGGAGAGAGTGCCTGGAACTCTTACCACTTCACCTTACTATGTGCCAGAAATTTGTCTAAATATACTCTTTTCTTTCCTTTTGTTTTGAAAATTAAAAAAGGTAGAAGAGTTTAATTCTGTCAGATTCCTGGGATAACAACAAAATCTAGCCCAATGAGAAGTATTTGGTACGCCTAAAGATACATTATTCTCTCTACCCAAATGATCCAGATCATTACGTGGATAGCAAGGCTAGAGGGCAAGTGGGAGAGGGTGTGAGGGTAAGTGGGGGAGCAGCAACAGGCACAGTGCAGGAGGAGAGAGAGCCATCACAGACTGTCTTTCCCAAGAATCCAATGTTGCAGAAGTGGCACAACAAGCCTATTCTCTTTCATATCCTTCATCTCCCTTGTAGAATCAGTGGCTCACCCTCCTCATTGTCCCCACCAGATGTCCCTAAGTTGTGAGACTTTTCAATCTTGTGAGTATGGATGATTCTGGAAAGACCCTTGCCCTATACTGGGACCAGGCAACAATAAATTATCAGTTAACACTTAAGCAGATATGTGTCAACAATCAGCAGTTTAAGCAGAAAGGAGAGAAATGACATCAGAAGAAAAGAAATGCATGCAGGTAAGGAATGTGAAAGATCACAGGGACAAGCTGCCCCCTTCAGAAACTTAGCAGCACCTAGAGTGCCACCTTTGTAAGATGCCGTCTTTCCATTCCATTCATTCCCTGCATGCATGTACTAGTGTCCACTATGTGCCAGCCACTTGACAAGGCTCTGGAAAGACAGAAATGAGAAGATGCAGTCTCTGCCCTCAGAAAGCCCACAGTCAAGGAGAGGATCACTGACTTGTAACAACTAACTAAATATGAGACAGAACAAACTCTGTGCCAAAGGCCATGGGAGCACAGAAAAGAGGAATGAATAATTCCTGGTGAAAATGCAGGGAACTTCAGAGAGGATATGACATTTAAGCTGAAACTTGAGGAAGGAGGAAGATTTTCAGTACATTATGGGCTAATGGCAGGACAATAAAGGGAGATTCAATAGATGGTGTTTTGACAGCTGCTGTAACAAATTACCACAAATTTGGTGGCTTAAAACAATATAAATTTATGCTGTCACAGCTCAGGAGACAAAAAGTCCAAAATCAAGGGATCAGGAGGGTTGGTTCCTTCTGGAGGCTCTGAGGCAGAACCATCCTGTGCTTCTCTCCTAGCTTGTAGTGGTTGTCGGCAATCCTTCATGTTCCTTGGCTTGTAGACACGTCTCTCCATTCTCTGCCTCCATCTTCACTTCATTTTCTTCTCTGTGTGTCTTTCTGTGTCTTCTAGTTATAAGGATACCAGTCTTTGGATTTAGGGCCCACCCTAAATCCAGGATGAGTTTATCTTGAGACCCTTAACTAGTTACATCTGCAAAGACCCTATTTCTAAATAAGGTCACATTCTGAGATTCCAGGTGGACGTGAATTTGAGGGAGACACTATTCAACCTACTATAAGTGGTAAGTAGATATAGAAGAAGATGCTTTGGCTCCTAATGTAGCATCTCACATGCAAATACTTGCTTCACGCCTTTGTTGTGTGTTTTTGTCCCCCTTCCCGAACTCATGGTGACCCCACGCACAAATCAGACTATTGCGATCCACGGATTTTCACTGGCTCATTTTTGGAAGTATATCACTGTGCTTTTCTTCCTAGTCCATCTTAGCCTGGAAGCTCTGCTGAGACCTGTTCAGCATGATAGCGGCATGCAAGCCTCCAGTGACAGATGAGGGTTGGCTGTGCTTGTGGTGCATTGGCCTGGAATCGAACCTGGGTCTCCCACATGAAGGCAAGAATTCTACCACTGTACCGCCACTGCCTCTCACCCGTTTAGACAGCATGAATATGTTTCTATATCTCTGCTGGACATAGGCACAAGGGTAGTGGTGATTCAGACCCCAAATCTCAGGGCCCAACTTTTGAGAAGTGATTTGTGGATACATCGTCAGGTAAAGGAAAGGCCAGGATCAAAGCTTCAGGCAAGCCAGTGAATTAAAATTCCTCCTGAAGTCCTCAGGCTTCTGTTCCATTCAAAGTTCAAACCTCCATTTCAACATTTCTCAGTTTGCTAAGAAAACAAGTGATGCCCTCTCAAGTCCCTCCCCTCCCCTCTTATCTCCTTACAACTGGGTACAGCATGTACCGAACAGAGAGGAGGCTTCAGTGAGGTATGAAATGAAACAAATCCACAGGCAAACAGCAAAGAAAGCTGGTGTATTTTTAATATGCAGGCACCATTTTGGGGATTGTAGAGAAAGTTTTGCCTCTTCATATTGAAAAACCAGTGTGCTGGAAAAGGAGCCAGAGGGAGCTGGAAGAAATACACAGCGCTCTCCCTTCAACACAGCCATTTCTTAAAGAAGCAACTGATTAAAGAGAAAATGTGGGGAACCAACTGTTCGCACTTGCCAAATATTTCTAAAGCCTTTGAAATCACTCAAGGTGGTGGATTTTTTCCCATAAAGTGTCTACAAAATCTGTCACCTCGACACCCAGTGTTCAAACAGGGCAGTGTCTTGAAAAATGACTTTGTTCTCTGGATCACTCACAGCACTGGCCTGACACAGCTTCTATTTTCTGCATCAGTGTGAAACCTGCTGCAAAAACAACTGTGAAGGGCTCGGCACAACAGCTGTCAGGAGCTGGGGAGAGTGGCCTTCAGCCAGCCCCTCAAGCTGCCAGCCTCAGGCCACCACCCCCTGTCCCCCATTCCCCTCTACCCAGTGGCTAGGAGCAGCCCAAGGGATCATTGCCTCTTAGTTGGAACAATGTGAGCTGGAATGCCTACTCTGCAGGGGCCACAGGAACTGTCAGAGCCTCAGAATGACAGACCTGGGAGCAACCTTAGCGAATGTCTAGTCCAAGTCCTTTTGTCCATGGATGAACAAAGTCAGAAACATGAGAAGAGCACGACTTGACCAAAGGCTAATGGGCATCTACCATTTGCTTTGGCTGTTCAGCAACAACTCTTCGAACATTGGGGGAATTCCCTGCCTTATGAGTCTTGGTGAATCTAAGCCCATCTTCCCTTATAAACCCACTAAACCCACTGCTGTCAATTCCGACTCATAGCAACCCCATAGGGTTTCCAAGGCTGTAAATCTCTATGGAAGCAGGCTGCCATATCTTTCTCTCACGGTGCCTTTGGTGGTTTCCAACTGCCGACCTTATGGTTAGCAGCCACTGGCTTTAACCTCTGGCTAAAAATACCAGATAGTCACTTTCTCAGCCTCTTGTACCTGGGGCACAGGCAGTTGACTTAATCTCTTGCCAACCAGACACTCCTGCCCCAGACATTGACTGGGGAGATAGTGACTCAACAAAAGGGGAAAAGAGGAAATTTTTATCTCTGGGGTTATGGTTTGTTTGTGGTACTACCCAGTATTCTTTTAGTCAGACTTCTCCCCCGCCCCCATTAACGTGCCTAGAGTCTATTTCTGTTGCTTGCAAATAAAAACTTTAGCTGATGCCAAAAATGATACCAATAGTAAACAGACCCTCCAGAAATTGGCAGGAGCCTGGAATCATTTATTTGGCATGGCTGGGCTGAAGGCAATGAAAATCCAACTAGGATTAAGAGACACGACTCTGTCAAAATGTGGTAGACAGTGACAAAACTGTGAAATTTTTTCCTGTGGTCACCTGGAATGAAATGTATACTGAAGTCAAGGTTTAAGGGATGCAGTAATTTCCACCATAGAACAATTTAAAGAACATGAGAAATCAAGGCCTGTAGGATAAGGTTCTTGCTTCTAATAGTGCTAGATGGATTTTTAAAAAGAGAGAATGAAAAAACTCAAATTCTTAAGTTCTCAACTCAAGGCACTTAACAAAACTCAGTGTGTTCTTTCTATGACTGTGCTAAATGAATCTTTGTCTTATAGCCACAATGCTGAAATAGACAAAAATCAGACTTAAAGTTTGACCCTGCAGGTTAGTGAATTACAAGATTAGTTAATTGCAGCCTTGCACTGTTGCTTAGGTGAAAATTAGTGCATTGATCACGCAAGAAGGAGAACTAAGAGTTGGAACAGATTTACGAGAAGATTCAGATCGCTCAGCCTTAAATTTCTAAACTTCATTGATTCCTATCTCTTTGATCAGCCAAATAGCGCCTCCTGCCCTTCTTGTTTGAAAATCCTGCAACAAGCTAACCTAAGGGTGTTACCTTGCAAACCCGTTGAACAAAACCCATTGCTATCCGGTCATTCCAACCCATAGCAACCCTACAGGACAAAGTAGAACTGCTACATGGGGTTTCCAAGGCTGTAATCTTTACAGAAGCAGACTGGCACATCTTCCTCCTGTGGAGTAGCTGGTAGGTTCAAACCAAGGCCCTTTCGATTAGTAACCAAGTGCTTTAACCACTGTGCCACCAGGGCTCCTTGTTACCTTGCAAGGGGAAGCCACATCTTTTCCTGCACTACCCCTCTCCTTCCTTGTCTCCACTGGTCCACCTAGAGTTTGATCTCACAAGCCCCTAGGGCAGGGTGGAGTAAGTGGATGAAGTCCAGCTATAGAGTCAATATATGAAGGAAAAGTCTTACAGGCCAATGAAATGCATGATTTTGATTACCGATATGAGCAGAGATCTTGGAAATGTATGAGGGAATGGAGTCTGAGGGTACTAGGCCAATGAATGGGAAAAAACATAACTTCAGATCAAACCAACTGGTTGCCATCAAGGCGATACAGAATAGAACTGCCCCACAGGGTTTTCAAAGCTCTAATCTTTACATAAGCAGATTGCCAAGTCTTTCTCCCCCAGAGCAGCTGTGGGTTGGAACCACCAACCTTTTAGTTAGCAGCCAAGCACTTTAACTGCTACACCACCAGGGCTCCATTTTAGGTCAAGTTAGTTTATTGATGTGGGGGCATCTGCCAGTGATTCTCCATTAGATGTACTAGCTTGAGCATCTAAGACTAGTTTTAATTGTTTGCTGGATGGCTTGACAGAAACCTGGGCTCAAAAGTGCCCCATACTAAACGCAGTTGAGATGCCGAAAATTACACGCTATAATTTAAAGGAAGTAAATTCAAAGACCGAGGGAGTTAGAAATGTTGGAGTGGATTTATTGCGAGTGCTATCTATGTCCTATGCTTCCCAAGAGAACCCAAAACAAACACAACTACCTTCATCAAGGCGATAGTAAACACATTAGTGAGGGGAGTGCCAACATCTTTATAAAAAGTGATTGTGGCTATTCTCTGTCAGCCAAGGATGCTGGTGGAAAGGAGCTGCAGCTGGAGATGAGATACATAATTTCCATTAGACTGGGAATATTACAAGGTAGCCCAAGCCTGGGAAGAGTGAGGTTGGCTACCAGAATAGGTAGCTGGCCAGCTAGATTATCAGAATGGTGTGACCTACAGGGTTCTGCGGTATGACAATTCATGGGGTCCCAAAAGAAAAATAGATGGACACACCAATAAGGCCCATATTTTGACTTGACAGGCCTAGCAAATAGAGGCTTGACTTGTGCCATCATGGTTAAGAGTTGCAGACCTTGTTCATTTCCTGCCCAACAACTATTCACCAACCCTCCCTTCTTCCTTCCTAACAGGAGTCAAATTGAGGCTTCTGGGATAGGATTCCTTGCTCCAAAAAACATACTGTAAGGAAGGGAAAGTTCCTCTTCTGTTGGACATGATCTGACTGCATATGATTCCTGCAGCCAGGGCGGCAGCCCACTTACAACCATGAAGGGAAGTAAACTGACACACGAGAAATAGGGACTCCAGGAAAATGAAGAGCCCACAACCTTAGTGATATTTTTGAGCTGTTAAATTAACCGATCCTGGTACTACTCTGCCTTCAGACTCTTCGTTATGAGATAAGCTTTCCATATTGTTTAAGAAGTTGAACAAAGATTCAACCTGGATGTCCTAATGATGCATGGCCTCTCACTCAATCCCCATACCTTAGTAGTTCACAGTTTCAGTTCTCCGTGTGTGAAGGGGAAGTTGAGTATCCTTTAATAAGAATCTTGTAATAGAAATACAACTATACCCTGAATCTTTCTCCTAGAAGTCCCAAAGGGCCATGCAGCCATTTACCAGAGCATCTTTATACTTCAGAAAAGAAAATACCCAGAGTCCTTTTGAAGATTATTAGACACTAGCTGTAAGACTCAAAATCTAAAGACTCAGAACATTATTGTGGTATCAGAGTGGGTACTAATGGAAAACAGGAAATAAATGGAGCTTTACCTGAGTCTACCACATGGAGGGTCAGTGAAAAAGAGGAAGACCTTCAATGAGATGGATTGACACAGTGGCTACAAGAACGGGCTCAAGCACAGCAAATATTGTGAGTATGGCGCAGGACCACGCAGTGTTTCGTTCTGTTGTACACGGGGTTGCTACAAGTCAGAACCGACTCAACAATACCTAATAACAACAACATCATGGTAGGCCCAGTGGCACCTCAAGCCCCATTCCTTGGTTATTTTTCAGTTCCTGAGCATATGGCTGAAGGACACATGTTTAGTAATTGATGGCATCCTCACATAGGCTATCTGAAAAGGTAGTAAGGGAATAAAGGCTATTTGGTAGAAAGATCCAAAGTGAAAAGCAAGAAGTTACCTCTCTATACCAGGAACAGTAAATAAAAAGCAATGTTGCCTCCATGGGAAAATCACAGAGATTGGTATCATCCTCAAATCGTTGAAAAGATGCAGGGACAGTGATTTCTATTTTATTACCATTAACTGGCCAATGTAGAAGAGAGTTGGGCCTTGACAAATGGCCATGAGTTATTATAAACATAATCAAGTAATGATTCCAATCCCAACTGCAGCTTTTGATGTAGTATTTTTACTGAAACAAATCAACACAGTCTTTGGCACCTGGAATGCAGCTCTCCAGAAAACACTTTTTTTTCTTTTCCTAGGCAGAGAACACCTGAAGCAGTAGGTTTTTACCTGGTACAGAGAACAATACCCTATCACTATCTATCAGACCTGTACCATGATTTAGTTTTCTAAGACCTTGATCTTTTCACCTTTCCACCAAGCATTATGCTGATTCACAAGCATATTACATTATGATAGGATGTGGAGAGCAAGAAATAGTGGTTCACTAGATGCCTTAGACTGTTATCATAGATGGGAGGAAAATCCCATGGAACTACAGGTCCATTGTACCTCAGTAGGTGGGATCAATATTATGGAGAACATCAGGTCATTCCCTCCAAAATGAAGACCATTTTGGATTTTAGAGGCAAGATATGTCACATTTTGGTTACTGCTCCGTTCTATTTTCCCCTAGATCAGGAAGACTGTGGGTGTTGAGTGAAGTTCAGAGTAAGAAGGCTGTAGTGTGAGCATCTTTTCACTTGATCCTTATGATTCATAAGATCCAGTGGTACTTGAAGTGTCTTTGGCATATCAGGATACTGTATGAAGTCTGAAGCAAAGTTGGATAGAATAGGCCCCTGAGGTTTTGGAGAAACTTAGTCCCTCTTCAGAAACTCACCACTCTCCTTTTCAGAGCTTATTATTAGGGCCTGGTTGAGACAGACTGAATGACCATTAGACAACAGATTGTCATTCAACATGAACTACCCACCATGAAGTGGGTGGTCTCTGATCAACCTAACTATAAAATCAGGCAAACTCAGCTACACACCGTTATCTATGGGAGTGATATAAATAGGACCAGACTCAAGTCCTGGTGGTACAAGTGAATTATATAAGTATGCCTTGTCCTAATGTGCTCCTCCTTCTCACTCAGCTCACTTCCATGGCTAAGGTTCTGTCTTACGGGATGAATTCTATTCTTTGAACCATACATTCCGTACATAGCCAGAAACTACAAGTCCAGAAACCTAGAGGTGGAAGTGGGATGGCACTTCTCATTATTACACTAAACGATATGTTAGCAATGTCTCTGAGCACTGCAGGCTTAGAAATCTTGTCATCCAAGGAAGAATACTTCTACCAGGAAATACAACAATTAGTTAATTGAACTAATCAAATTAGAAGCTGAGGCTATAGTCTAGCCATTTGTGGCTCCCATTCCCACTGAAAGAACAGGAAAAACATTGGATTAGTATGCTGCCTGGAGCAATTACTGTAGACCATCAAGGGGCAATAGGATTTTTGTAACACATTGGGGCCATGAACAAGTATGGCTTGAACACAAGGGTGATTTATGATACTTTCATGTTCATCAGAAAACCATCATAACCCTACACAGATAAAACTACTAAGGGATCAGATCTCTAAGAAATGAAGGTTTGGATCACACACCAACTAAAAAACCTGGACTAGCTGAGTACTGAATGAAAACAAAGGAAACATGGGCAAGTTCACGGAGGAGGAAATCTTAAATACCAACTAGAGCCTTTGATCAGTTGTGCAAACAAGGACAGAGTACTTATGTGAATTATCTTTCATGTTGTAGATGCGTATATTTATATATTTTAATGGATGTTTCTCTCCATTCTTCTCGTTTTTCCCCACTTTTTCGCATAGGATATGTCATAGTGGCTATGTTCACAATTTATTCTATAAATTATGGAATATTAGCACACACTCAGGCCAGAGATAGAGAAGAAATGGATAAAAACCACAGGTCCCAAACTAGAAGCAAGATACAGGATCTGATGAGAATCTGAGGAGGGGATAAGCTGATTTTGGCTGAGCAAGAGATGAATAAATTATTTTAGCAAGAACTTTTTCTTTGAAAAGTTACAAGTATGGAAAGAAGAGTGTACATTGATGGTGATCTGAAAAAGGGGCGGACTGTGGAAGGCATTTGTTTCTTTGTTTGATTGGTTTTTTTATTATTATTTTTTGGGCCAGTTCCTACATTTGAAGAAATCCACCATCTTATGAGTCTGCTTCTCATTATAACAGTTTGAAATGGCAGGTACTTACTTTCTCAGACTCCCTTATAGTAGGATGCAGACACACAGCCTGAGTCGCCCAATCAGAAGCACTCACCCTGAATTTTGAATCAGGAGCTAGTAATACAGAGAAGTAAAAGTGTAGTAAGAGATTCTCTCTTTCTGGCATCATTGGCAATTCTGGAACAACTCAATTCCTGGCACAGCCATGGGAGGAATGCTGGTGGTGGCAAATTTGAGAACATGTCTTTGGCTGAGTAGCTCTGATCATAGTATTTCCGCCTTCCTGATGATTTAATATCCTTTAAATAAATTATTATACAGCTCAAACTAGGAAAAGCTGATTTTATTTTGCTTGAACTCAAGAACAATGATTGATACACAAGGTCACAGAGTGAGCTGGTGACTTATTTTCATAAATCAGTTATCAATTGCTGTATAACAAACCCACTGCCTTCGAGTCGACTCTGACTCATACTGACCCCATAGGGTTTCCAAGGCTATCAATCTTTATGGAAGCAGATTGCCACATCTTTCTTTCATGGAGCCACTGGTGGTTTTGAACAGCCAAATTTTCAGTGAGCAGTCAAGAGCACAGGGCTACTTGCTGTGTAACAAATTACCCCAAAATTAGTAACCTAAAACAATAACAACTTATTATTTCTCATGATTCTGTGGGTAGCTGGGAGATTCTTCTGCTAGTCTTGTCTGAGCTCGCTATATCTACATTTATGTGGTGAATTGGTTGGAGCACAGCTGGGACAGGTGAGACAGCTGGATCTCTCTCTATACTTCCATCCTCGAAGGAATTAGACCATATTTCTTCACAGCGTGGTGGTCTCAGGGTTCCCAGAAAATGAGAGACGAAGTTACAGTGTCTCTCAAGACCAAAGATTAGAAGTCATACATGAGTTCTTCCACATTTTATTGGTCAAATCAAGACCTAGGACCGGTCCAAATTCAAGGGGAGGAGAAATACGCATTTTCTGTCTATGGAAGGAGATAAGGTCACATTGTAAATGAGCATTCAGACAAAGATGGGGAAAGTTCTTGAGGTCATCTGTGCAAACAGCCTGGTATTTATTGGGTCAAGTAATTGAAATGTGCTGAACCCAGCAGAGCAAGATCCAGGTGCTCAAACGTTGTCAACCTCTGTCTCTTTTGTCACCTCTACATTTGCACGGAAATATAGTAATCGGCAGCTGTGAATTACAGGGCTCTTACAGACGATGACCATGGGACAGCTCCACCAAAACCACATAGAATGCGTTCCCCATAGTAAAGAGGGATTCTGTTAACCAGAAGAAAGAGAAAGGGGTGCTGGCAGAGGCAAGCATCAAATTCAGATGTCAGTCTCCTGGGCTCTTTCTACTCCAGTAATAGTCTGTAATCGCTTAAAATTTCCAGATGGAAAAAAAGGAAAGCAAGTGGAGTCCTAACACCCTGGAAAGTCTGCTCCAAAGGCCTGGCACTGGCAGGACTTGCCACATTTACTTAGGTGAGTGTCCCATCCTAAGGGAATCTGGAAAGCAAGAGCTTGAAAAACTGAGTTGGAATCATGATGTTTTTGCCCCTGCAAGTAATTTCATATCCTCCTCAGAGTCCATTTGTCTGTTTGTTTTTCCTATATAGACTGAACAATTGGCAGGAAGACACTATCACCTATATTACTTGCATATTACAGACTTGGCCTCTTTAAACACTGAGATTTGGATTTTGTGCCTTCCCCTATCCATGCTTCTCCTCTCTCAACTCATGCTTCTGAGACAGGCAAATTTATGTGTAATCCTATCTCTCCATTTAATTAGTTTGATGACCATAGGCAAGTCACTCAATTTCTCTGAGCTTCAGTGTACTTATCTGTAAAAAAGTCGACACTGTCTTCCCTATAAGGGAATTGTGAGGATTAAATGAGATGATGTACACATATTACCTACCACAGACCAGGTCCCTGGCAAATATTAGTTCCCTCTTTCACCAGCACTTCCTGTTACCAGGGAGAAGCCTTCCAAAACTTCCATCCTGCCTCGTTCGAATGTATATTCAAATGTTCTCTACCCACCCACATCTCTTCTGTCCTTTGTAACATTTCCACATGTTTCTTAACAGATTCTCTCTATTCCAGTGATACCTGAGCCCTGTACTCCCACCACACTCTTTCCTCTTGCACTCAGTGTCCTTCTTTCATTCTCTCTGTGTGGGTTCTTATTGATTCTTTCCCCTTGGAACCTCTCTATGGCTCTCCCTACAACACAGATTGGAAGATGGAAGGGGAAGGAGAGAATGAGCTCCTCAAGCCTCTGTGGAGGCAGCACCCTGGATGCAGGAAGAGCCTTCCAACTCTCAGATGCAGCTGTAGCCTGTACAACAAGCCCTTCCCATGCCTGTCAGTGTTCAGCAGTCTCAAATGCCTCACAAAAACTCCAGCCAGTGAAAGGGGATCTTCTGCCTACTTCTATTCTACAAGTCCTTATTCCAAACCTCCAGATGCTTCCTTTGATCTGTGGTGGCCTTTCCTCCAGCATGTGGGTAATCTTGGCCTCCATTAAATTCTGCTCCAAGTCCCTCTAGAGCCATGTTAATTAAACACAAAGTTGTCACCGACACGTTCTCAACGCAGCCTCCTTCACAAGCACTGTGACCGAAGAGCCCTTTCCATGTGCCAAAATGCCCCCACACAAGCTTTATCCTGTTCTACTTAGATAATTTTAACTGCATGTTGGTCAGGGCCCAGACACAAACCAACTCAATCCCTCCCCACCCAGGGCAGAGATGGTTTCTCCCATGTCCTTCAACCATCACTTTATCAGGGAGAGTTGATGAAATGAGGAGTATACACCCAGCAATGTGCAAAAGGTTCATTCATTCTTTCATTTAACAAATGCTTTTTGAATAATTTCTATGTGCCAGACATCTTTGTGAGTGCTGGGAATACAGCAGTGAACAAAAGAGATGGAGTCCGTGCTTTCATAAAAATTATTTTCTAGCGTGGTCTTAGTTAAGACCGGTGGTTCAACCCTGGCCATACATTAGAAATACCTAAGGAGTTTTAAAAAGCCTAATACCAAGCATTGATATTTTTTAAAGATCTCCAGATGATTCCTGTGTGAAGCTGAAAATATTTCCTCTTATGCTTGAGATGGTCAATCATAAGACCTTTAAATAACCTGAGACCAAGTTTGTCTACAGTAACTTTCATCTTAATCTGTATTAATAGAGGAAGAAGCCCTATAAGGAAAAAGGGCACTGCTCAGCTCTGCTCTGTTCTGATCAGGCTATGCCTCAATGATGCCTTAAGAGGAAAGTAGACAAGCCAGAGAAAGCCTAGCTTGATGAGAGGATCTGAAACTCTGTCACAGGAGGAACAGAAAAATGTCACCTGGACAAAGAAGACTCTAGGGTAAAGGATTTCTCTGAATACCGGAGGCTGTCCTGTGGTAGAGGGCCAAGGTCTGTTCCACTAGTGGGCAGGAGGCTACCTGAAGGCAGATTTCAGTTCAGCGTAAGCAATAACTCTCAATCACAATTAGTCAAAGATGAAATGAGCTGCTCTGTGGGACAGCGAAGTCCCATCTCTGGAGGCTGTTCAACTCCACCTGGATAACTATGATGTGGGGATGGCACAGAGGGAAATCAAGCATTGAATTAGGGACTAACCCATCTGCTAGTGGAGACTGGCCTGTACTTTATGCACTTTGGCGGGCGTGAGGGGTAGGTGGGTGGCCAGCAACAGTAGTCAAATCTTCTACACTACATAGTTGGATGGCAGTATGAAAAAGTATATAGGCATGTTTTCTCCCTGACATACCTGCCCCAAGGTAGCCAGGATATTGAGTAAGACACCCTTTAGGCTCCCCTTTCAACCCTACAATATTCAAATTCGACAACAGTAGGTGCCAAAGTAGTCATTCAGGCATGGATCTTAAGAAGTGGTATTATATGATGGCTAAGAGTGTGGACCCTGGAGCCAGACTGTCTGAGTTTAAATCCTGGCTCCACTTCCTACTACCACTGTGACTTGTACAAGCTACTTAACCTCCTGTATCTTAGTTTCCTCATCTGTAAAATGAGGAAGATAAAAGTACCCACACAGGGTCATTGTGGGGATTAAATTAGTTAATATGTATGAGGAGTTTAGAATAATGCCTGGCATAGAGTACATGCTCAATAAATGTGAACTATTATAATAATAGCTTCAATCCAGAAACGGTTGGAGGGGAAAGAAAATCATTACCATTTGTCCCTACAGTAAAGAGGCCCTCCAGTGATCTTGTCACCAGTGCCTGATAGTCTCTCTACCAAGTACCTGGAATCTACCAGAGAAGATGAAACAAGGCTTATCTCTGGCCATTGAAGGTTTCCGCTCATCATGAGCTGGCCTGGAGCAAGCACACACACACATGCACACACACATGCATGCACACATACACACAAAATCTACCATCTAAAAAAGACTCAGAGCTCCCATCTCTCTCTTTCCATCACTCACCCTCACCCTTTACCAAAAAGAAAAAGAAAGAAAGAAAAGAAAATTATCCCACTCTCTAAAGAAGAGAAAAATCATTGTCCGTAGTGTTATGAGGTTGGCATTCCAAGTTCTGAAGAAGCATTTCCTGAAAAAGCAAAAAACCAAACCCGTTGCCATCGAGTCAGTTACGACTCATAGCCAACCTATAGGACAGAATAGAACTGCCCCATAGTGTTTCCAAGGAGTGCCTGGTGGATCCGAACTGCTGACCTTTTGGTTAACAGCTGTAGCATTTATCCACTACACCACCAGGGTTTCTGATAGGCTTAGAGCTCCTCTCAAAGGGGCAGGGACTAGGGAGGCCTCCCTTGAACAGGCCAAATAATCCCTGGGTGACCAGGAACTTGGGACCACTACTGCTTGCCACCTTGTCCATGCAAAATTGCCCAAAGAACAAGTCCCCAGGCTGACAAATGGGCTAATCCCAGAAGTTTAGCTTCTTGTTCTTTTTCTGTAGTTCAGACATGATGAGGGGCCTTCCACCAAGGTGACGTTCCACCTTGTCCTCACCAGAACCAGTGGGGGCCTGGGACAAGAAACTCCTTAAATCGGTGATAAAGCTCTAAGAAACACTTCCTTAGAAGCAAGTAGCTTCTTCTCCTCCTCAGTAGCAAGCCTGGGTCTGACTCTTGTATGCAGAAGCTCCCCATCCAAGGAAAATCGTTCATAGAAGGGGCTAGGAGGAGTTTCTTCTTACCTCTAGAGCTAGCTTGAAACCAACTCTGACCCTTAGGGAGGGTGACAGCAAGATGGAAAGCTCTGGGGCCCCAGCACATAGAGGTGTGAGAAGTGTGCCTGGGCTTCAAGAGGTCTTGGTTCTGGTGTTTTTTCTGTCACTAACTAGCTGGTTGACCTTTGGTAAGTTGACCTTGATTAAGCCTCATCAGGGTACAATGCTCTCTGCTTTATGGGCATCTGGGGTGCCTTCTAGATTTGAAGGTCTATGATTCAAAGAGTCTGAGAGTACTTGTCCACCCAATTGACCAAGAGCACCCAGGGGAGGGAGGAATGGGTGCAAGAGGCCCTACCCAACCCCCTTCTATATACATCTCCAGGCCAGAGGGCATGGAGCCTTTTGCCTGGAGAGGAACAAAGAGGGATGAGTGGTTAAAGACTCCTCTGTCCCTTTCATGTATCTGCAAAGAGGTGAGCAGAGCAACATCTTCAGCCCCTGGGAATTCTGGCCTGGGCCTGGAGGAGGCAGTGACTCTTTGAAGAGCCCCCACCAGCCCCAAGGCTGAGTATTGGTTCCAATTTGAAGCCTGTCAGAACTATAGCTTAAATTCTGAGCCGCACTGGTCTCAGGGGACTTAGAGCTCCTCCCGGCTGCCTGAGGAAATTACTCACTTGGATAAACCCAAATTATACTTAGGAAAGTAGCACATTTCTCTTCACCCTGCAGATGTCTGGAGAGTTTCTCCACTGCCCCACACTTTCCCACATACCTTCCTCCCGCCCCACCCCTCAACTCACAGCCCTGGAAAATGCTCAGGCCTCTGCCATCTCCGGAGTTTGTCAGACATTGGAGAATATACTGATGTCGTGGCCATGCTAGGACTGGGTGTGTGAGATCCATTCATGGGGATAGCTGTCATGAAAAAGAGGAAACCCATGGGCCATTCAAATAAATGCCAGACTGCTTCCAGCTCTAACAAGATTCAGTGGTGACATTTGGAAAACTTTTCTGACTCCCAGTATCTCTGCTGCCTCTTACTCTTGGTGAAGTGCCCTCCTTCCAGTCTGCACTCTAAAAGAAAGAAAAGGCATGGGGGCGTGAGGGGGAGCTAACTGCAGGATTCACAGGGATCCCCCATTGGCCATGTCTACTCACCCTATCCCCAGCCTATGCCTGATTGGTTCCAGGGTAGAGACATCTGAGCCAATCTGGGCCAGTCAGATTCTTCCTCCTGGGAAGTTGAAGATTTCAGCATAGTCATACAGAGACCAGGCAGTTGGACTAGTCATTGTCCTGGAAACAAGATCCAAGAAAATATACTAGTGAGGACCCCAGAGCTGCCCTGGTTGTTAGCTTTCCCTTCAATTCTCAGAACAATCAGGATGTGCTTGATCTTGGGTTGGCCGGAGTCAGTTCAGTTGTTTGCCTCTAAAAAGCCTTAATTTGTAGGTGCTCCTTTACTGTCCCCATACCTACTCAGTCTAATGCAATCACCTTTATATCCTTGTCCAACTCTCTCCCTAGACTAGAAGCTCTTTGTGAGGATGGACCATGTAGGTCCCAAGGCTAGCATGCTTTCACCTCTACCTCCCTACCCCCTCTTCACGTGGCTAACTCCCATTCTTCCCTCAGGTCCAAGGTCCATCAACGCCTCTGATAAGCCTTTCCTGAACACCACCCCTGCTTCTCTTGTCTGGGTTAAGTGCCCTTGAAATGTGTGTTTACTTATCTATCTCCCACAGGAGCACATGGTAGCTCCCTGAGGCAAGAGCTGTAGCCTGCTTGCTATTGTATCTCCAGGGTAAAGCCAGTGCCCAGGACATAGTAAGTGCTCAGTAAATATCTGTGGCACAAATAAATGAAATGAATGAAGTACTAATCCTCTCTCCTCTTTTTCATAGTAAAATAATAGAAATTAATTACCTGGTCCAAATTATTATTCATCTCAGAATACAGTCAGTCAGTCAACAAATGAATACTAATTGATGTCTCAAAAACTATCTTAGGTACCATGCAACTGGGATAAAGAGACAAATAAAAGTGAGAGATGGAGAATAGAGAAGAACAGGAGAAATAGAAAGAATTTCTCATGAGAAATATAATCTATAATAGGGGACTCTGAACTTAATTTTTCCTGGTCTGAAGCCTCTATTTTATCTTAAAATTAGAGACAGAATGTAAGAATTGCCATCAATGATTTACTGGATTTGCAACAGGCTCCTGAACCAATGGGCAGAAACTTCTGGAATAGTGCTAGAGCTAAACCAGGGAGAAACCTTTCAGCAAAATGCCACGTCCAGGCAGGCTCAATGCTTTGGGCCCCTAATTACTTTCTCGTTGGTTCCTGCCTGGCTCAAGGTCAGGAGCCAAGAGGCTCCAGACAAGTGGACAGGAGAAGGGTCTCTGAGCCTCTTTCTCCAAAGCGCTCTGTTGCTACATCCCTGCTACTCTAGCAGATGTTGAGAGCAGAGAGAGACCTCTCCCCCTGTCCCCAGGCTAGCTATTACAGAAGCCAAATTGTCTTCTGCAAGAGGCATTGTCGTCTGGGTGTTATTTCAGCATAAAATAAATTGTACTGCCCATCAGCCTGCTGGAGGCCAGCACACACTGGCAGCTTCCACCAGTCCCAGAAAGAGCCTAGTCAGATGTGAAGACAAGTCAGCCAGCTGTACCCTGTGCTCAGAGTGACCCTTCGGGCCCAGGGATCATGATTCTGTCATGCAAGCACCCAGTGCATGCCTGAAAGGGCACAGCTATACTCTGGCACCAGTGACAGCTCTGCCAGGCTGGTCTCCTATTTGTCAAGTCCCAGCAGAGAGCAGGATAAAGAATTCAGAGAGATACAGGGTAACCATGTTGTAAATGTGGAGTCTGTTATTCTATGAGTGTGTGTGTGTGTGCATGTGTGTGTGCGTGTGTGTGTGTGTGTGTGTGCGTTTGTGTGTGTGTGAACCTCTGCCTCTGCCTAGCTCCAGCCCATCACCTCCTGCCTGGATTGTTTCAATAACCTTTGGGTAGGTCTCCTGAATCCAGGTTCTCCCACCTCAACCATCCTCTCCCATGCCACAAGACTTGTGTTTCAAAATCGTAGATTAAATCATGTCAAATCATGGAAAGTAAAGTCTAGCATTCAGACTCTCCTCCATCCCCAGCTACCTTGTCAAACTCATGACTTTCCTTCTGGCACCCTATACTCTAGCCTACCTGGACATATCTCCACCATAATATGTGTTCTCTCGTTTCAAAAGTTTAAATTCTACTAGAACTTTAAGGCCCAGGCCAAATATCCTCTCCTTCATGACACTCTCCCCTCCACCCTCACTCTGCCTCTCCCAGAAGTTGGAAGATATCTCTCTGCTTATTATCTCTGAAAAATGAACAGTATTTATTGCCTAGTATGATGCTTACAATTTATGTGCATAATCTCATTTATTTGTTTTATCAATACTATTTTGTCCCCATTTTACAGATGGGAAAGCTGAGGGTCAAGTGATTTGCTCAAGGTCACAGAAGTCCTAAGTTGCAGAGCCAGGACTTGAACCCAAACCTAACCACTCCAAAATCCATGCCTTTAATTACTATGCAACACTCTTTCCTCTGCTCCAAGGGACTAAGGAAGGGCTTCATCACTCCTATAATTTCCATCACCATTCAAAAAAAACCCTATAATCTAAGCAGTGGTAGATTTACCCTGATGCCAACAAAGCCTTAAGCATCAAGGCCCTTCACTTTTCAGAGACCTTCTGAGGTTCTGGGAGAGGCCCTGACAATGTATTCACATGATCTTATTTTTTGTAGAACTTTCTAAAGTAATGTATGTTAGCCCAAATTGGTTAAAACCAGGGGTTTCAACTGGTTCATTCTGGCCTGACCCCCTGCTGAGAATTTGTATTTCCACCCTAGATATACTGAATCAGAATCTATAGTTTAACAAGATCCCTAGGGGATTCTTATGTACCCCCAGGTGATTCTTATGGATACATGAGAATCCCCTGGGGATCTTGTTAAAATGTACATTCTGATTCAGCATATCTGGGGTAGAAATGCAAATTCTCAGCAGGGGGTCAAACCAGAACAAACTGGTTAGAAGCCCTAGTTAAAACTGCTATCTCTTTCCATCCTAAACTTTTTCCATCACACTTCCCCTCACATCAGTGATGCTGCAATGGCCATGGGCATCTGGGGATCCAGCCAAAGGGAAGTTGAATTGGGAATGCTTTTAACTGGGTTAGTCATACTTATGTGGTTCAAGGAACCCAGGTGGTACAGTGCTTAAGAGCTACAGCTGCCAACTAAAATGTCGGCAGTTCAAATCCACCAGCCACTTCTTGGAAACCCTATGGGGTATTTCTACTCTGTCCTATAGGGTCACTATGAGTCTGAATCAACTCAATGGCAATGGTTGTTTTGGTTTATGTGGTTCACATTCACTGTTTTGTATATTTAAGTTGTTGCTAGCTGTTCGCATGTAGAAAGACTTTGGGAGTATACTTTGCACCCACTCATCTTGCATCATGGCATGAAGGTACAGGACCAGAGATCAAATCATGATGTGAACATGCCCACAGCCCCTCACACTGGAACTATATGAATAGAAGGGGAAAAACAAAGTTCAAAACTGTACCGAACTGTGAAGGGTAAGACAGTACACAATACTAGGGAAGCCAGCACAACCTGTACAAGGCAAGGTCATGGAGGCTCCAGAGACACATCCAAATTTCCCGAGGGACCAAATTACTGGGCTGAGGGCTGTGGTGACCATGGTCTCGGGGAACATTAAGCTCAATTGGCATGACATAATTTGTAAAAAAAATGTTTTATATCCTACTTTGGTAAGTAGTATCTGGGATCTTAAAAGCTTGTGAGCAAGCATCTAAGATACTCCACTGGTCTCCCCCTGTCTGGAGCAAAGGAGAATGAAGAAAACCAAAGACCAAGGGAAAGATTAGTCCAAAGGACTAATGGACTACCATGACCACAGCCTCCACTAGACTGAGTACAGCACAACTAGATGATGCCCGGCTACCACTGTCAACTGCTCTGACAGAGATCACCATAGAGGGTCCCAGACAGATTGGAAAAAAATGTAGAACAAAATTCTAACTCACACATATACACACAAATGGCCAGATTTACTGGTCTGACACAGACTGGAGAAATCCCAAGACTATTGCCCCCACACACCCTTACAGCTCAGACTGAAGTCACTCCTGAGGTTCGCCCTTCAGCCAAAGATTAGACAGGCCCATAAAACAAAACGAGACTAAAGGGGCACACCAGACAAGGGTCAAAGATGAGAAGGCAAGAGGGGATAGGAACGCTAGTAATGGAGAACCCAGTGTCGAGTGTTGACATGTCACAGGGTTGGCAAACAATGTCACCAAACAATAGATGTATTAATCATGTAATGAGAAACTAGTTTGCTCTATAAACCTTCGTCTGAAGTACAAAAAAATTTTTTTTAAAGTTCCAGAATGTGCTTCATGGTATTTTCAACAGCTGAATTTTTGGAGGTGGATCATCAAGGCTTTCTTCGGAAGTGCACCTCGGGATGGACTTGAACCATCAATCTTTCAGTTAGCAACTGAGCACATTAACCATTTGCACCACCCGGGGACTTCACCTGGTACATAAGAAGAACCTAATGGTGATTATTATTATTATTTTCTTAGTATTGTTTAAAGGAAATACTGATTCTACCTCAATATTTATTTCTTTATAATATATCTTGGTCCAAAAAGAATTAAAGATAGCCTCCTCCCCAGGAAATTTTTTTTTTTTTGGTAAATATATACCAAGCCAGAAGCTCTTCCAGTCATTAGTCGTGTAAACTATAGAGGGAGAACTCCATTCTTTTCTATGCCTCATAAAAACAGAAGTCCTCTCCTGTCAGGAATATAACCGATAATGCAGGATATGCAATTACAAACACACAATACATTTTTTCTTTCTGTCTTGATGGGACCCATGCAAAATAGAACTTATCAGAATTCCTGATTTGTAGGGCGCTACCCTGGTTTTTTTACCCTGTAGCATTATTACAAAACCAAGTATGCCTGTGTGTGGCGTCTCACGTTTTATGAATCCCAACTATCAATAATAAAAAACGAACTTTGATCAACTGTGTTAGCAGAAAGACTGAGTTATCCTTCTATTCTCTCTTTAGAAAGCGATGTTACAAAACTGTTGTCATATGAAGAAGCATCAAAGAGTATATGCCGTCAAAAAATATAGGAAGAAACTGTTATAGCAGTATGCCAGGCAGCTAATTTTTTTTAAATTGTATTATTTTTCTGAATTTTGTGATGTCTGGGGCATTGGCAGCTTTTAGAAGTGTATGGTTTGTTATGATTTATTTTTTATTTTAAATAAATATTCCTTTTTATATAGAATCCTGTGTTATAGTTTCCTTTTCTTAAATAAAACCCTTCAAATTAAGAAGCTTCAGCTACAAAAGAAAGCTGGATGTGTCCCTGAACCTAAGTAAAGAGGCATTCTTGCTATTCAAGGACCACTTCAAGGACGCTAGCCCCTCCTTTCAACCAGGTATGGCCCTCTCCATTCTGAACATTCTGGGGCCACGGTTGCACTTTCACATACCTCTCTCATGGGCTCCATCACTGTTTACTTATATTACACTTACTGTCCCTGTTTTATCTCTCTTCAGTGACCACCTCAGAGCCATAAACGGAGTAGACACTAAAAAATGAAAGGCCTCCTGGAGCAGGAGGTGAAGAGTACAGCAAGTAGAGGGAACAAGTTGTTGCTCCTTGCCAAGGAGTCGGCTCTGATTTGAGTCAAAATCAACTCCATGGCAACAAGTTTGGTTTGGTTTTATGCAAAACAGAAGGAGCCCTGATGGTGCTGTGGTTAAGCACTCAGCTGCTGACCAAAGGGTTGGTAGTTTCGAACCCACCAGCAGCTCCTCTAGAGAATGATACGGCAGTCAGCTTCCACAAAGATTTACAGCTTTGGAAACTCTATGGGGCAGTTCTACTCTGTCCTACATGCAGAGGCAGATTAATCAAATCAGTAAGCAAGGGACACATGGGCTTATTTGTGCTTATTTACTAATCTGTAGTGCCCAATTTCACAAATAAACCTGTGCGTTCCTTGCTTATTGGGTAATCTGTCCCTGCCTATAGGGTCACAATGAGCCGGAATCAACTCGATGGCTATGGGTCCGGGTTTTTTGTTTGTTCGTTTTGTTTTGGTTATGCATAACAGAAAAACATGTTGCCTGGTCCTGTGCCATCTTCATAACTATCAGTATGTTTGAGGCCATTGTTGAAGCTATTGGGCCAATCCACTTCACCGAGGGTTTCCCTCATTTCCTTGACCCTCTACTTTACCAAACATGATGTCCTTTTCTAGTGATTGCTGTTTCCTGGTAACGCATCCAAAGTAAGAGAGCTGAAGTCTCACCATCCTTGCTTCTAAAGAGCATTCCTGGTTGTATTTCTGCTGAGGAGGCTTTGTTCTTCTGGCAGCCCACAGTATATTCAGTATTCTCCACCAACACCATAATTCAAGTGCATCGATTCTTCTGTCTTATTTTTTCATTGTCCAGCTTTTGAATGCGTATGAGGCAATTGAAAAAGATCAGGACTTGGGTCAAGCGCACCTTACTCATCAAAGTGACATCTTTGCTTTAAGAGGCGGGCAGGAGGGAGCCCTGAAATCCTGGTCTGCACTCTGGTGATGGCAGGGGGTGCCCCTGGGGTTCACCTTTTGCACACTCAAATTGTGTAGGCAAAAGAGCTCCTTCCCTCTTTCCCTGAATCGCAATCCCCACCTCTCTTTTTGTGTCTCTCATTCTCCATCTGTCTTTCTCTCTGGCCCTGACAGTAAAAGGGCTATATGGCAGTCTTTGGAAGGGATGGGATCACGAAAGACAGTTAGTTACAGCTCCAAATTTCCCCATCCCAGGCAGAGAATGTGAGAAGAGATGCCTGCAGGAGGGTAGCATTCCAGGGATGGATAAATCTAACCCAGGCTGGGTGTTTCTCCAACAGTATGGCACTAACAAGGAGCAATCCAATCGGCTGGTGTTTCCTGAGATGGGAAGCCAATCTCATTGTGACAGGTGAGGTAGAAGGTTTCTACAGAACAAAGCTGAGCAATGAAATCCATTTCAAAGATCACAAGGTGTGGACCCCGCCCAGGAAACAAGCCTTCCAGCCAACTAGATGGGAATGAAAGAGTATTCAAATTACACAATTACTGTCTGGCTTAATTAATTGTTGCATTCGTCTAAATGGATTAGACATTTAAATTAGCAGAGGCTGGTTATTCGCCAAAATTGAATTTTTGGCATGTGGGTGTGCGTGCACATGTGTGTCTGTTTTGGAAGAGCCTAGGCTGGAGCAAATCTATAGTGATGACTTTCTCCGTAGAAGAAAGGATCTGGCAGCCCCCTGGGAGGAACCAGCCTCCTCTCCCGCGGGCCCCCACCCCTGAGCTGGAAGGAAAACCATGGCACCCTCACCTGGCCTCTGCAGGGGACTGGGGGAGCTGGAGAAAACATCTGTGGGCTTAGGAGCAGCTGCAAGAGAAAAAGGGTTCCTAGGGGGAAAAGCATTGGAGTCCTGGTGGCATAGTGCTGAAGAACACAGCTGCTAAACAAAAGGTCTTCAGTTCAAATCCACCAGCCACTCCTTGGAAACCATACTATGGGGCAGTTCTACTCTGACCTATAGGGTCACTATGAGTCAGGACCGACTCTACAGCACCCAACAATATCAACAGTGGGCAGAAGAGGGGCAAGTATATGGTGGAAGAATGAAAACTTTTCTTTGATTTATACTAGATATGGAAGCTGTTATTGTTGTTGTTAGCTCCTGACTCATGACGACCTCAGGCATAACGGAAAAAAACACTGCCTAGCCCTGCATCATCCCATGATAGGTTGTGAACCAGACTCTTGTGATCCAGAGGGTCTTCACTGGCTGATTTTTGAAAGTCGATCTCCAACCTTTCTTCTTAGCCTGTCTTAGCCTGGAAGCTCTGCTGAAACCTGTTTAGCATCATAGCAACATAAAAACCTCCACCGACAGATGGGCGGTGGCTGTTCACGAGGTGCATTGGCCAGGAATGGAACCCGGGTCTCCTGTATAGAAGGGGAGAATTCTATCACTGAACCACCAGTGTCCTCACGTGGAAGCTAAAACCCATTGCCATCGAATCAATCCTGACTCTTAGCGGCCCTGTAGGATAGAGTAGAACTGCTCCCTAAGGTTTCTAAAGCTGTGATCTTTACAGAAGCAGGCTGCCACATCTTTCTCCTGTGGAGCAGCTGGTAGGTTCAAACCGCCAACCTTTCAGTTAGCAGCCAAGTGCTTAACCATAAAGCCACCAGGGTTCGTATAGCAGCTACAGTCTCCCAAACTGGCCTGTAGAATGTCGGCCCCCAGGGAGCAGCAGAGCACCAACCCTTGGGAAGCTGGCTGCCCAGTTACTCCATTATAGGCCCAGCTGAGGTCTGGTTAAACAGGGTATTTAGTGTCAAGGAGAAGAGCAATCTGAATAGGAGAACGAAGATTTGAACCACACTGGGGTCTGGGGAGGCCAGTGCCAAGTGGTCAGGAAGAAGAGCCACATGAGACAGGAAGAAGAGGGCTGGAACAAACCAGGGCTAGAAATAGATTGACATCAGTATCAGGCAAGAATGTGAGTCATGGTCCACAAAGCAAGGATTAGAATTCTGGAGCCAACTCAGCAAGGTGTAGGGTCAGTAGTCTAAACAGAATCAAGGGTGGGTCAGCCAGGCCACTGCCCCAGACACCATCTATAAGGAGAATTAACCCTGGAGGCCTAAGTAGCTGGAGAGTTGTGTTTGCCAAAACTCCCCTCAGGGAAAGGACTGTATGGATTGATGTAGGGCTTTGCTAAATCTCAGTCAGATTGGAGCTGAGGGTGTTTGGGGATAAGGAAAGAACTCAGAATTGAGAGAGGCAAAAGCAGGGCATGTTCTGGTTATAGACACTTGCTAAACTATTGCCCTTTAACTGTAGAGCTTTTATTTCATTAGATGGAGTATGCAAGTTTGGGGCCAGCACTAAATTGCTGGGGACAATAGAGAGGCCAACCCTGCCACCAAAAGTTCCCTGCTCCACCCTTCCCCACAAAGCTCTCAGCCTAGTCTATAAACAATTGAATCAACTGGAAGGGAGCCAGGGTGCCTGCCATCTTGTCTGGTTCTGCTTATAGCAGGTTGTGTTCACACAGCCCTAGAACAGGCAGGTCCCTCCTTCTGCTTTGCCCTATTTACCTACTTCAGGGCCTGAGTAGTAGAGGCCATCAGAGAATCTGCACCACTTCTCAAAATGCTGAAGGAAACTTCTCCTAAGCCTTCCTACACTGGGCTTGGAAAGAAGCCTCCAGCTTGGAGGCAGAAATAAAGTAGGTTTTGATTCTGTGATTCATTTCACTGCAGTTTGCAATTGAG
Organism: Elephas maximus indicus; assembly: GCF_024166365.1. Lineage (NCBI taxonomy): Eukaryota > Metazoa > Chordata > Mammalia > Proboscidea > Elephantidae > Elephas > Elephas maximus. Next base: position 168,527,469 of record NC_064821.1, on the reverse strand, counting down.
TTTGAAGAGCAACCCTTCATTCCTCTGGTGAGGTTTGTTTCACATCTGTTATAAAGAGGTGGCAATAACGCTACTCATGGTTATGTGCTCGGCAGAGCAGAGGCCATGAGATTGTCTCTGGGTGGGGAGGAGATAATCTCTTTTGCTCTATCTTTTTGATCATAGGAGCAGGTAGGAAAATGTAATTTCATGCAGGTCACTCCTTTATGCTGCAACCAATGATAATGATTATTTAACACTTCCTGAGTACACAAAAGCTGCCTGGCACCAAGGTGTCCAGTAGGCTCTTCCCCAGCTTAGAAGCTACATTCAGCAAACAGACACAAAATAGTTTCAGGGAAAGGCAAAGTCCCAAGATCAGTTTACCCAGCACCCATGCCCCTGGATGGGAGCATGCATAGAATATTTCAGAAAGGGAGGGGTTTGATCAAGTCTTTCATTTCTCCCACTTGTCATTTTGGAACGTGTTTTGCACTCGAGGAATTCTATCTTTAAAGTTAGCTCCGACCCCCTACTACTCTTCCCTCTGCCCCTGTTGCCTTTCCCACCCCTCCCCTACCCCCGACCACTCCCCCACCCCCACCCCCACCCCCACCCCCCACACACATACACACACACCGCTGCTCACTTTCAGGCCATTTCTTCTCAATTTCTTTTTTTTTTTTTTTTTTGAGGGGGTGGTGGATAGAACTAGGCAGCCAAGGCCATCAGATCTGGCACCGTCAAATGAGAAGAAAACCTTTCTACTACCACCACCCTTCTACTCCGTCCCACCACACCCACCAGGATCCTCCTATAAAGATCTCACCAGTTGCCATCAAGTTAATTCCAATACATGGCAACTCCATGTTTGTCAGAGTAGAACTATGCTCCATAGAGCCTTCAATGTCTGATTTTTTAGAAGTACATTGCCAGGCCTTTCTTCCAAGGTACCTCTGGATGGACACCAACCTCCAACCCTTTGATTAACAGCTGAGCACATTAACCATTTGACCACCCAGGGACTCCCCTGTGAGGAAAAACGGAGCTAACAAACTCAGCGCCCAAAGGAAGGAGAGAAAAAAAGAGGGAGGCAGGTTGAGAGAAACTACTTTAAAAGAAGCCTTTCAAATGTGTGTGGTTATTTCTTCGGAGCCTTCGATTGAAAGCAACTTAAAAACGGAAGACGAGTGCCTTGGGCAGGGATAGCTAATTGATGGGAGCTGCCCAGCTGGGAACTGGAATCTTTTGGGAGTAGACCGTGGCACTCTATGAGGACCTGGCAGATCCCCGCCCAGGAAAGTGTTTGCAGCACTGTCAGCTCAGGGAGGCTTCATTGGCTTATTCCACTTCACTCTGATAGCTGTAGTGAGGCATGGGGGCTACAGAGGCAGGAGGGCCTTCCTCTCTGGCGCCTGGAGACAGGAAGCCGATCTGGCAGGTTCTAAAAGCACTAACACCAGGAGTCAGCATCAGGAGGGAGATGGAAGATGTGGTGTGTGTGGGAGGTTTTATGGAGTGATGATAATAACCCCTCCACTTATACGGAGCTTTCCAGTTTATAAAGCCCTCTTGCTTCCATTACCTCATTTGAGCCTCCTCACAGCTCTAAGAGGCGGGTGGGGCAATTCTGATTTTCTTCTGTTTTATAGGTAAAGAAGCTAGAGTGTAGATGAGGTCAGTGATCTGCCCAAAGGCGCTCAGATAGCTCACGAGAGAGCAGAGCCATGCCAGCCCCTCAGGAAGGGCCCACTCAGAGGGCTAACAGACCCACACCCATCCCTGCTCTGGCCCCCACCCCCCCCACCCCAGGTGGTTTGAATTCTCAAAGCTTGACTGTTTTTATCCGCAAAATTGGATAAGAGCAACTTGGGCAGTTAAAGCAGATGGTATGAGTACAGGGCCCTGTCCCAAGCAGGCAATATCTACTTTACTCATTTCTCCTGCTGGCATTTATGAGTCTTCCTTACAAGGGGTGACAGGGAATGAAGTGTGTCAGACAGACATGATTTCAAATCCTGCTGTACCACATTCTGGCTGTGTGATCCTGGGGCAAGCTACTAGCATCTCTGGCAGTTGTTTCCTTCTCTGGAAAGGGGGAACCATAATGCCCTCCTCACAGGGGCGATAGGAAAGCTAAGTCAGGAAGCACCTAGCACCCTATCTGTCTTAACAAATGGTTTTCCTTTCTTTCCCTCTTTCCGCTTCAGCACACAAGGAGCCTGCTAACAAATCCCAGAAAACTGAGTAGAGTTTTCAGACCCCTGCTGCCTCCTCCACCTTGATAATAATAACAATCTATTTATTATTTTCCAAGAGCTTACTCTGGCTCAGACACTGTGTGTACCCAGTGCTTTATCTGCATTGCCTGGTTAAATTCTTACAATACTGTTGTTGTTGCCTGCCAGCGATCTCATGAACAAAACACTGCCCAGTCCTGTACTGAGCCTATGATCCACTGGGGATTGGGCCGTTGTGGTCCACAGAGTTTTCATTGGCTGATTTTAGACGTAGATCCCCAGGTCTTTCTTCCTTGTCTGTCTTAGTCTGAAAGTTCCACTGAAACCTATTCAGCATCACAGCAACGCTCAAGCCTCCACTGACAGGTGGTAGCTTCACATGAGGTACTTTGGCCAGGAGTTGAACCAGGTGTCCCTCATGGAAGGCAAAAATCCTATCACCGAACCACCACCGCCCTCAATTCTTATAATGGCTCTTAACTATTCAGCCCATTTTGCCAAGGACATAACTGAGCTCTAAAGCCTGAGCTCTTGACCTCTAACTAGTTCTGGGCCTGTCACCCCAAGATTTGGGGGCAGAGGACCCTGCTCTTCCACATGCCTGCAGCACCCACCCTGTAAGAATGGAGGGACTGAGCAAGCTGGGATGAACCCTGGCCAAATTGAAAAGGCCAGATTTAATCATTTATGCAAATACCAGGATTCTATTTGCCAAAGAAGTTCCAGGTTGAGATGCATTTGAGAAGCTGAAGTTTGCGGATGATCCCGAAAAGCCGATTAGCACACAAAGGGATATTATCCCTTGCCGAAAAGCTAGGCAGGCACTGAAGATATTGAGAACATTTACTTTGTGTGCAAACTATTCAATTAGAGAATCGGTGAGCAGGATTAAGAGCAAGAATGAATATGAAGTGTGGGAACCCCTCCCTCACCACGTGGAGAGGAGCTACCTCAGTGTTAGACTTCCTTCCATGGCAACTCCAGGGTTCAGGGCAGATTAAGTGTCTCACAAAGACCTCGATGCCCATTGCCCAGCATGGAGCCTGGCCCTTGGTAAATGCTTAAGAAGGTTAGAGAAAGAATGAGTGAACGAATCGGACAATTCTCTTACCCAGAAGTAGCTAAGAGTCTGGAATGATTCCCACCATTCCATATTCCCAAGAGACTCAGAGAGAACCCCAACCCTTAGGCAAGACTTAAGATTTAAAAGAAACTTCCTGACAGTTTAAAATAGGAAACAGATGAATGAAGGTGAGGATTCCTAACATGCTAAGAGGAATTGAACAAGAAAGGGTCAATCCGTGTGGAATGAGACGTCAGTACTTGATTTTTAAAGTATTTTTCTAGATGTCAAAGTATTGGGAAAATCAGGATGGCCCACCTACTCCTGCTTCTGCTCACCCAACCCAACACAACCCCAAATCTCAAGTATGTTCCATCAAATGATGGCTCTACAGGAGCTAATATGGGACAAAGTTTGCACTGATCACATCTGTCCTAAATTTTTGGTCAGGATGTGGCTGTTTTCCAGCTCCAGACCCCTGTTTTTAAAAGCCCTTCTCTTATTAGAGCTGATGATCATTTTAGGAAGCGGTAATAATAGCTACAATTTAGAGGGTACTTACTATGTGCCAGAATTGACTCAACGGCACTGGGTTTTTTTGGAACTATGTGCCAGGAGATGGGCTAAGGGCTTACAAGGATTATCCCATTTAATCCTTAGAATAACCCAATGCAATTGGTATATGATTAGCCCATTTACTTAGGAAGAACCTGGAGCTGAAAGAGGTTAACAGTTTGACCCAGGTTATACAGCTAATAAATGAAGGATTCATAATTTAGAGGCCCAAGGCACTGAAAAGATTATGACATTCTCTCGAAATAGAAGGCAAAAGAAATACAAAACTAAACCATAAAATAAATGTAAATAAATCCACAACATTCTTATTTTCCCCATGATTTTTTAAAACATAAATTTTAAAAAAGAGAATACTTCATTAAATATTGAGTGACCAGGTTACAAAACCCAGTTCTGTCTACTCCAGGCCTGAGTTCTTAACCACAATAATACTGTATTACTAAGTGAACTTCGCTTTTTCCCAGCATCCAATGCTTCCAGAGCCCAGACCTTCCAAGAGGCCCAAACGTTTGTTTCTTCTAGGAAGAGGTCACGAAGTAGATATGGCATGGGACAGGGGCTGATAGGGAGGCTGACTGAGGTTGCTTGAGCTCAAACATAGGAAAGAGATTATAGAAAATCTACTGATTTGCCAGCCACTTGGACTCCTTATCTGAGCCAAAAGAATCTCTTGCAGAAGGGCAAACCCATCCATCGATGCAGCCTGTGTGGGAAGATGCTTCCCTTTATCTTCAGCAGGAGCTGAAGAGCGTTTGCCTTTATAATCAGCCTCTGTAGAGGAATTGCCATTCAGACGGGCTTGGCTAGGAGGGCTCAGCCAGAGCCTGGACTTAAAGGACCCTATCAGGGTGAAGACTCTCTAGGTGTGTTCAGATGCAGCCTTCCTCACATTGAAAATGCTGAGTTAAATTGGGACCAGACTTCGTAGAGTGACTCCGCAACTGACGTGCACAAGTTGAAGGTTATTTGATGAAAGAGCTCAGGCTGAATGAGGTGGGCATATCAAATCTGCCAGACTTCATTCCTCTTGCTGTATTCAGTGTAGGAGGCACTTTCCGTGTGTCTGCACTATCCCTCCACCAACACACATCACCCTTTTAAGAATTGCTCCTGTCACTCACAGGGCAGCACTCCTGTGCCTGTGTTTGTAGAATGTGGTTTTGTCCCTTATCCACAGCCGATGGACCCAAGGAAGCATTCAACCTCAGCTAGGCCAATCACATTTCTCTTCCATAAATATGGACATGAGAAACTGCCAGGGCAAAGGTGGCCATATTCTGCCATTACACAGAAGAGCAGAGAAAACGTGTCTGCCAAGTAAGAGAAGAATGAAGCAGATGCATAGGGGAAAAGACATAAGATCACATAACTTGGAGAACTGAAGACAGTAGCTGCCCTAGTCCCTGATAACTTTCTAGTTCCTGGTTCCTGACTTAAAAAAACCCAGTTTCATGCCTCACCATCTAACCTCATCTCCTCCAAATGAAAGTTTCCTTCTTCCTTAAGTTCCTCTGAGAGGGTTTCCGTTATTTGTAATCCAAAAAGGAGTCTTGAAAGCCATTAACATTATCATTCAGATTAAGAATCTAATGGTTAGTGAGGAAACCCTGGCGGTGTAGTGGTTAAGTGCTACGGCTGCTAACCAAAGAGTCAGCAGTTCAAATCCACCAGGTGCTCCTTGGAAACTCTATGGGGCAGTTCTACTCTGTCCTATAGGGTCGCTATGAGTCAGAATTGACTCCACAGCACTGGGTTTGGTTTTGGTTTGGTTTTAATGGTTATTGAGGAGCCCTGGTGGCAGAATGGTTAAGAATTTGTTTGCTAACCAAAATGTCCTCAGTTTGAATCCACCAGCCACTCCTTGGAAACCCTATGAGGCAGTTCTATTCTGTCTGGTTGCTATGCGCTGGAATTGGCTGGACAGCAAGGGGTTTCATGGTTAGTGAATACCTGCTACATGCCAGGCACTGCTCTAGAGACATTCCCATGATTTATCTCATTTGAGATAGAAAAAAAATCTTTGGGGCCCTTGACTTGACTAAAAAGATGGTTGCCTCTGGGCCTGGGCCATTTTGAAAAAGTCTGCTCTACTCTAAGAAGTTCAGCTTTAAACAGACTTGATCTGGTATCTAAGAAAATGTTTTCTTTGTAACCAAGCTATGCAAGCCACTCCAGGAATCACATTGTACCAGAAAGCTATGTTAGCAGAAAAGAATGTACTGTGATTGTCTTATAACCACTCTGTAAACCCCCTAGAGTCATCAAGTAGTCACTAATCAGCAAAGCACACATATCAGCAAGTAGTAACTAATCAACAAAGACTCTTTGAACCAATCACGTAAATCTACATATGTTGTGTTCACCAGTCACTGTAAACACCCCCATTTTTGTTAACCTGTCTTTGACTTTTACAAATCACTAGTAAGCCAATCAGAATATTATGTTGTTAGTTCCTGGTTTAACAATATAAATATTGCACGGATGCCTGTAATTTTTCAGAGTGCATAGTCTTACTTTGTGGACTCTGTGTATCCCCAGTTTAAACTGTCTTAAAAAAAAAACTGTCTTGCTTTCAATAAATCTCTTCTTTTTAATAGAATACAAGCTCTTACTCTTTGACATTTCTCAGTGTCAGATACATGGGATCCCAAGGCGTATTATCATCAGTGGCCCCTGAGACATCAAGGATTTGGGCTTTTGGTGCTGGCTGAGCTGTTTGGGCTCTCCATCTCCGCCCTTCTCAGGAGTTACCTAAGGTAAACAACCTCTCAGATTTGAACTCCATTCCTTTGCGTTGAAGTTCTCCAACTTTATTGAGGGTTTTGTTTTCTGTTTGCTCTCTAGCAAACATTTTGATTTCTTTTTCTGTCTGCTCGTTTACAGATGTTTTGATCCCGGACGCCAGCTTTAATATTTCTGTTAGCCCAGGTTTTGTGCACATTGGTAAGGGTTGCTACAAGGAATTTCAGAGTCTTTTGACCAAGACTCTGAAAAGCCAGATGCAATGCTTCACTGTTACAGGCTAATTTTTTGTGTGCATGTTTTGGTGTAATACTTTTTGTGCGCACATTTGGGTGGAATAACCAAATCTTATAAGAAAATAAAAACCAAAAAAACCAAACCCAGTGCCATCGAGTCGATTCCGACTCATAGCGACCCTATAGGACAGAGTGGAACTGCCCCATAGAGTTTCCAAGGAACTCCTGGTGGATTCAAGCTGCGGACCCTTTGGTTAGCAGCCGTAGCACTTAACCACTACGCCAGCAGGGTTGCCATAAGAAAATAAGTAATAGAAATTTGCAGGGGAAGGTGGCAGCTCCTAGTTATCATCACCTGACCAAGGACAACTTAGAAAAATCAGTAGCCACTTTACAGTACTTTCAAATTAAAGAGGCTAGTATATTTTAAAATAAGAGACCAGGTCTCTAGCCAGCAGAATGAATTAGGTTCAGAAGGAATGAAACCAGGTCTCACACAGTTATAACAAAGGAAATCTGGAGTTTTATATTTGACTCCAGGAGACCAAATTTTCAACCTATTTTTAACATCCTTGGTAAATGAGCCTAGATTTCCCCCGTCATGATGCTGGTTTGGAGTTCATGTTCAAAAATATTGTAAGCTGAATATACTAGAAGAAATTTGGAATTTCAGTGATCACTTCAATAAAATAAGTTTCCATCTGCTCTTTTCCTTCCATTTTGGGAAAATGAGTTCCCATTTGCACAGTCTCTCCTCTGGGGAGCTTTTGTTTGATACGCAGGTTTTATCCAAGAATCTGATATCCCTCCATCTGAGACTCTGTCAAATTAATAAGTTTATCTAGGACCTGTTTTTTCTGTTAAATTGTGTCAAGCTTACTGAAAATTTTTTGCATACATTAAAAAAAAAAAAACTGGATTCCCCATGTATTTGTCTTACATAATGTTGAAAATAAGCCTGGGTTTTTAGCTGGCCTCACAAATCAGTGAATTTATATGGTTTTCATGCCCGCTTTCTGTCTGATTTTCTGTCTTATCTCAGGAAGCTATGAATGAGCTAGGTTTTTTTCCTCATAAAGCATATAAAAGGCAGGGTTATGAAAATATAATATTTGACCTCAGGGTGGTATTATTAAATTAGATTATAATATTACTTCAAAGAACTTACTCTGATGGGTTTAATAATAAATAAGGACTTATATAAATTAAATACTCCTAATATTCCCAGGAATTAATGAGAGTGAATTTGTTCTGACAAAAGTTTTTATGTTTTGTAATGTGTCAACTTAAAAGTAGTTTCCAAGATCTTTTTAAGTAACTTAGGCTAGATTCAGTATATGGAATGTGTTTTGTTAAGGCAGAAGATAGCAATTTTGACCTAAACTGAAAAAGACTAATTTTTCCAAGATGAGGAGAAAAACATAGAAAAAAATTTAGATGGATAAAGAAGATTGTAAAAGGTTAGAAAAAGTTAAATAAAAAGTTGAGAGCAGGTTAAACTACTTACCAAGAAAACAACACAAATTTCAAAGGAAAAAATTTAATTTTCTCTTATGTTTCATAATACTTAAGCGAATTTAAAGATATGTAAATGATTGACTTTAGCCAATTCTTTCTTTTTTTTTCAATTTTTATTGCACTTTAAGTGAAAGTTTACAAACCAAGTCAGTCTCTCATACAATAACTTATATATACCTTGCTAGCATTTAAGACCCCAGATGCCACTCTCCAAAGTGGGATACAGAATGTTTAATTAATAGATTTTATTATGCCAATTGACTTAGATGTCCCCTGAAACCATGGTCCCCAAACCCCTACCCCTGCTACACTGGCCTTCGAAGCTTTCAGTTTATTCAGGAAACTGCTTTGCTTTTGGTTTAGTCCAATTGTGCTGACCTCTCCTGTATTGCGTGTTGTCTTTCCCTTCACCTAAAGTAGTTCTTATCTAATATCTAATTAGTAAAAACCCATCTCCCTCACTCCCTCCCCACTCTCTTAACCATCAAAGAATATTTCCTTCTCAATTTAAACAATTTTTCGAGTTCTTATAATAGTGGTCTCATACAATATTTGTCTTTTTGCAACTGACTGATTTCACGCAGCATAACGCCTTCCGGGTTCCTCCATGTTATGAAATGTTTCACGAATTTATCATTGTTCTTTACTGATAAGTAGTATTCCATTGTGTGAACATACCATACTTTATCCATTCATCTGTTGATGGGCACCTTGGTTGCTTCCATCTTTTTGCTATTGTAAATAATACTGCGGTGAACACGGGTGTGCATATATCTGTGTAAAGGCTCTTATTTCTCTAGGATATATTCCAAGGAGTGGGATGGCTGGATCCTATGATAGTTCTATTTCTAGCTTTTTAAGGAAGCACTAAGTCAGTTTCCAAAGTGGTTGTACCATTTTACATTCCCACCAGCAGTGTATAAGTGTTCCAGTCTCTCCACAACGTCTCCAACATTTATTATTTTCTGTTTTGGGGGGATTAATGCCAGCCTTGTTGGAGTGAGACGGAATCTCATTGTAGTTTTGAATTGCATTTCTCTAATGGCTATTAATCTTGAGCATTTCCTCATGTATCTGTTAACTACCTGAATGTCTTCTTTAGTGAAGTGTCTGTTCTATCCTTTGCCAATTTTTTAATTGGGTTATTTGTCTTTTTGTAGTTGAGTTTTTGCAGTATCATGTAGATTTTAGAGATCAGATGCTGATCAGAAATGTCATAGCTAAAAACTTTTTCCCAGTCTGTAGGTAATCTTTTTACTCTTTTGGTGAAGTCTTTGGATGAGCATAGGTGTTTGATTTTTAGGAGCTCCCAGTTATCTAGTTTCTCTTCTGCATTGTTAGTAATGTTTTGTATACTGTTTATGCCATGTATTAGGGATCCTAACATTGTCCCTATTTTTTCTTCCATGATATTTATTGTTTTAGATTTTATATTTAGGTCTTTGATCCACTTTGAGTTAGTTTTTGTGCATGGTGTGAGGTATGGGCCTTGTTTCATTTTTTTGCAGATGGCTATCCAGTTATGCCAGCACCATTTATTGAAGAGACTGTCTTTTCCCCATTTAACTGACTTTAGGCCTTTGTCAGATATCAGCTGCGCATATTTGGATAGATTTATGTTTGGATTCTCAATTCTCTTCTATTGTGTTGTACCAGTAGCAGGTTGTTTTGACTACTGTGGCGGTATAATAGGTTCTAAAATCAGTCAGTGTGAGGCCTCTCACTTTGTTTTTCTTTTTCGGTAACACTTTACTTATCCAGGGCCTCTTTCTCTTCCATATGAAGTTGGTGATTTTTTTCTCCATCTCATTAAAAAATGTTATTGGAATTTGGATTGGAATTCAATTGTGTCTATAGATGGCTTTTGGTAGAATGGACATTTTTCCAGTGTTAAGTCTTCCTATCTATGAGCAAAGTATGTTTTTCCACTTATGTAGGTCTTTTTTGTTTTCTTGCAGTAGTGTCTTGTACTTTTCTTTGTATAGGTGTTTTACGTCTCTGGTAAGATTTATTCCTAAGTATTTTATCTTCTTGGGGGCTACAGTAAATGGCATTGATTTGGTGATTTCCTCTTCAATGTTCTTTTTGTTGGTGTAGAGGAATCCAACTGATTTTTGGATGTTTATCTTGCATCCTGATACTCTGCTGAACTCTTCTGTTAGTTTCAGTAGTTTTCTGGAGGATTCTTTAGGGTTTTCTGTGTATAAGATCATGTCTTCTGCAAATAGAGATACTTTTGCTAATCTGGACGCCCTTTATTTCTTTATCTAGCCTAGCTGCTCTGGCTAGGACGTCTAGCACAATGTTGAATAAGAGTGGTGATAAAGGGCATCCTTGTCTGGTTCCCGATCTCAAGGGGAATGCTTTCAGACTGTCTCCATTTAGGATTATGTTGGCTGTTGGCTTTGCATAAATGCCCTTTATTATGTTGAGGAATTTTCCTTCTATTCCTATTTTGCTGAGAGTTTTTATCATGAATGGGTGTTGAACTTTGTCAAATGCTTTTTCTGCATCAATTGATAAGATCATGTGGTTCTTGTCTTTTGTTTTATTTATATGATGGATTATATTAATTGTTTTTCTAATGTTGAACTATCCCTGCATATGAATCCCACTTGGTCATCATGAATTATTTTTTTTTTGATATGTTGTTTGAATTCTATTGGCTAGTGTTTTCTTGAGGATTTTTGCATCTAAGTTCATAAGGGATATAGGTCTGTAATTTTCTTTTTTTGTGGTGTCTTTACCTGGTTTTGGTATCAGGGATATGCTGGCTTCACAGAATGAGTTTGGAAATATTCTGCCCTTTTCTATGCTCTGAAATACCTTTAGTAGTAGTGGTGTTAACTCTTCTCTGCAAGTTTGGTAGAACTCTGCAGTGAAGCCGTCAGGGCTAGGGCTTTTTTGTTGTTGTTGTTGTTGTTGGGAGTTTTTTGATTACCTTTTCAATCTCTTCTTTTGTTATGGATTTATTTAGTTGTTCTATCTCTGTTTGTGTTAGTAGTGTGTTAGGCAGTGCGTTTCTAGAAATTCATCCATTTCTTCTAGGTTTTCAAATTTGTTAGAGTACAATTTTTCATAGTAATCTGTTATGATTCTTTTAATGTCAGTCGGGTCTGTTGTAATATCGCCCATCTCATTTCTTATTCAGGTTATTTTCTTCCTCTCCTTTTTTTATTCTGTCAGTTTGGCCAATGGTTTATACATTTTGTCACAGAACCAGCTTTTGGTCTTGTTACTCTTTCAATTGTTTTTCTGTTTTCTATTTCATTTAATTCTGCTCTAATTTTTATTATTTGCTTTCTTCTGGTGCCTGAGGGCTTCTTTTGTTGCTCTCTTTCTATTTGTTCAAGTTGTAGGGATAATTCGTTGATTTTGGCCCTTTCTTCTTTTTGGATGTGTGCATTTATTGATATAAGGTTTGACTTCTGCGCCCTGCTTTCGCTGTGTCCCAAAGGTTCTAATAGGAAGTGTTTTCATTCTTGTTGGATTCTATGAATTTCTTTATTCCATCTTTGATGTCTTCTATAACCCTGTCTTTTTTGAGCAGGGTACTGTCCAGTTTCCAAGTGTTTGATTTTTTTTTTTTCCTGCTTTTTCTGTCATTGATTTCTACTTTTATGGCTTTATGGTCAGAGAAGATGCTTTGTAATATTTTGATGTTTTGAATTTCGCTGTGGCTTGCTTTATGATCTAATGTGTGATCTATTCTAGAGAATGTTCCATGTGCATTGGAAAAGAAAGTATACTTGGCTGCTGTTGGGTGGAGTGTCTGTATATGTCTTTAAGGTCAAGTTAGTTGATTGTGGCATTTAGATCTTCCATGTCTTTATTTAGCTTTTTTCAGGATGTTCTGTCCTTCACCAAAAGTGGTGTGTTGAAGTCTCCTACTATGATTGTGGTGCTGTCTATCTCACTTTTCAGTGCTGTTAGAGTTTCTTTTATGTATATTACTGTCCCATCATTGGGTTTATTAATATTTAATATGCTTATATCCTCCTGGTTTATTGTCCCTTTAATCATTATATACTGTCCTTGCTTATCTTTTGTGGTGGATTTAATTTTGAAGTCTATTTTGTCAGAAATTTATACTGCCATTCCTGCTTTTTTTTTATTGTTGTTTGATATATTTTTTCCATCCTTTGAATTTTAGTTTGTTTGAGTCTCTAAGTCTAAGGTGTGTCTCTTGTAGGCAGCATATAGGTGGATCGTGTTTTTTCAATCCATTCTGCCATTCTCTGTCTCTTTGTCAGTGCATTTAGTCCATTTACATTCAACATAATTATGGACAGGTATGAATTTAGTGCTGTCATTTTGATGTCTTTTTCTGTGTGTTGTTGACAGTTTCTTTTTCCCACTTAATTTTTTGTACTGAGTAGTTTATATAAACTGTCTTTTCCTCTTATTTGTTGTTGTTGATTTTTTTCTGCTGAATCTCTATTTTTTTCTTGTATTTTATTTTGATGAGTAGGATTGTTAGTCTCCTTTGTGGTTACCTTAATATTTACCCCTATTTTTCTAAGTTTAAACCTAACTTTTATTTCTTTATATCACCTTGTCTTCCTCTCCATATGAAAGATATATGATTACATTTCTTAGTCCCTCTTTATTGTCTTAATGTTGTCTTCTTTTACATAATAACATTGCTGTTTCCCTGTTTTGAGTGTTTTTTTTAATCTTGATTTCTTTTTGTGATTTCCCTATCTGGGTTGACATCTGATTGCTCTATCCAGTGTTCTAGTCTTGGGTTGATATCTAATATTATTGATTTTCTAACCAGAACACTCACTTTAGTATTTTTGGTAGTTTTGGTTTGGTTTTTATGAATTCCCTAAACTTCTGTTTATCTGGAAATGTCCTAAATTTCACCTTCATATTTGAGAGACAGTTTTTCTCAATATGTGATTCCTCGCTGGCAATTTTTTTCCTTCAATGCTTTATATAAGTCATCCCATTGCCTTCTTGCCTGCATGGTTTCTGTTGAGTAGGCCGAGTTTATTCTTATCGACTCTCCTTTGTAGGTGACTTTTCATTTACCCCTAGCTGCTCTTAAAATTCTCTCTGTATCTTTAGTTTTGGCAAGTTTGATTATAATGTGCCTTGGTGACTTTCTTTTAAGATCTACCTTATGTGGAGTTCAGTGAGTATCTTGGATAGATATCTTCTCATCTTTCACTATATCAGGAAAGTTTTCTGCCAACAAATCTTCAACAATTCTTTCTGTATTTTCTATTATCCCTCCCTGTTCTGGTGCTCCAATCACTCGTAGGTTGATTCTTCTTGATAGAGTCCCACATGATTCTTAGTGTTCCTTCATTTCTTTTTTTTTAATTCTTTTATCCGATTTTTCTTCAAATATATTGGTGCCTAGTGCTTTGTTTTCAAGGTCTCCAATTCTGCCTTCCACTTGCTCAATTCTGCTCCTCTGACTTTCTACTGAGCTGTCTAAATCTGTAACTTTATTGTTAATCTTCTGAATTTCTGATTGCAGTCTCTCTATGGATTCTTTCAGCTTATTAAAATTTTCATTATGTTCTTGAATAACCTTTTTAATTTCTTCAGATGCTTTATCTGTGTGTTCCTTGGTTTGTTCTGCATATTGCCTGATCTCCTTCCTAATCTCGTTCCTGAAGTCTTGGAGAGTTTCTGTATATTAATCTTTTGTATTCTGCATCTGGTAATTCCAGGAAGGCACCTTCATCCAGAAGATCCCTTGATTATTTGTTTTGAGAGCTTGTTGAAGTAATCATGGTCTGCTTCTTTAAGTGAGTTGATATTGACTGTTGTCTCTGAGCCATTTATAAATTATTGAATTAGTTTATTTTATGTTTGCTTGCTGTATCCTAGCTTCTTGCTCTGTTTTGTTTTGATATGTCCTAATAGGTTGCTTGAGTGGGCTAGCTTGATTATTTTTGCCTTTGAAGCTCTACCGTCCTGTCACCAGATGGCTAGAGATGTTACCAGGTATATGAGCCTAGGAGTCCATTCATTTTCTTGTGTGGATTCAGCTCAGGTGTCCAGGTAGTTTGTCATCAAGTGTGTGGTACAGGTTCTGTCCTACAGTCTTAGAGGGGCAGGGGTGATCTGTATAGGTGCCAGTATCTGGTTGCAGCAGGGGGTCATACTCTGAACAAGGCAGGGGGTTGACAACCAGCCCTCGAGTGTCTGTAAGGAAAGCATGTCCCTGTTCCCTAGAATGCACAGGTGGGTGGGTTCTGCTGATGGGCCATGAGCACCCAATGCTTTTGATTGTAAGGACTGTGCAGTACCAGTTATTCTTGGACCGCCGTCACGGGTGGCTGGATGGCCTGAGTAAAGCCACCAGTCCTTAGGCCCCTGATGTGGGTAGGTGAGGACCCAGTTTAATGGGCATAGCGGTGTCAAACATCAAACACCCACCTTTCTACCACGCAGCTGAAACAGCTGTAGTCTGCCAACAAGGGCCTATTCTCCTGAGATAGGCCCACACAGGTCCATGCACGGGGAAAGGTATTCAAAGTCCATGGATTGTTTATGCCTGGACAGGAGCTTCTTCTGTCCTGAGCTCCCCAGGTTAGTGGAGCTGGCAGGTTATCTTTTCCCCAGTTGTGAATTTATTCCTTCTCCAAGACCAGAAGAATGGCTCAGAGTGTGCAGCAGGATCCATCTCAGGCCCAGGGAAATCAACAGCCACTGAAGCTGACTTGGGGGTTGGGGGCACAGTAAAATATACACAAGTACTTAGCTTTTGCTGAAAGCGCCGTTCTTCTCTGGTTCCGGAGGCGTGAGTAGGCTGTGCAGCTAGCTGTTTCTCCCTAAGGAAACTGCAGCCAAATGCTACCACTAGCCCACCACAGCCTGAGGGCTTCCGGTGATTCGGGTCTGGCAACTCCTCTCCACTTCTGAACCATCTCTCTCTCCCCCTGCTGCTCAGTCCCTTTTCTAACTTTGCTTTTGATGTTTAGGGCTTCTAGCTTGTCATAAATATAATCATTTCACTGGTTTTTTTGGGTCTTTGTTGTAAAAGTGTTCACTGGAAGCACCTGACTACTCTGCCATCTTCTCCTCCCTAACCAATTCTTTCTTGATAATGAACATCCAAGACCCACACTGCTCCAGAGAAGATTTTGAAAAGACTCCTCCCAACCAGATGAAAACTTTTTTAAGACAAAAGAATGTTTATTTGATATAGTCAAAGTTCTTATTTACTGCAACTAAAAATTTGATGCGTTAATATGTGAGAATTTTTAAGAACTTTAATTAACAAAGAATTGGGTTTCTTGCTGTTAAGATAACAAATTTTTCTTTGATTATTGTTATTGTTAGGTGCTGTCAAGTTGGTTCTGACTCATATCAACCCTATGTGCAACAAAATGAAACACTGTCTGATCCTCTACCATCTGCACAATCATTGCTATATTTGAGCCCAGTGTTACAGCCACTGTGTCAATCCACCTTGTTGAAGGTCTTCCTCCTTTTCACTGACCCTCTGTTTTACCAAGCACCATGTCCTTCTCCAGGAAGTGGTCCCTCCTGATAACATGTCCAAAGTATGTGAGATGAAGTCTTGCAATCCTTGCTTCTAAGGAGCATTTTGGCTGTACTTCTTCTAAGACAGATGTGTTTGTTCTTCTGGCAGTCCATGGTATATTCAATATTCTTCGCCAACACCATATTTCAAAGGCATCGATTCTTCTTCAGTGTTCCTTATTCATTGTCCCACTTTTGCATGCACATGAGAGATTGAAAATACCACGGCTTGGGTCAGGCCCACCTTAGTCCTTAAAGTGACATCTTTGCTTTTTAACAGTTTAAGAGGTCTTTTGCAGCAAATTTGTCCAATGCAATATGTCATTTTATTTCCTGACTGCCACTTCCATGGGCATTGATTGTGGACTCAAGTAAAATGAAATCCTTGGCAACTGCAATATGTTCTCTGTTTATCATGATATTGCTCATTGGTACATTTGTGAGGATTTTTGTTTTCTTTGATTACTAAGTTGAAAATTATTTTTTATTCCTTGTGCAGTCTGCCTTGAAGACAAGGGTTCAACAGAATAAATTCCTGAATCAAAAACCAAGCCACAGGGATTTATAAAAAGCTAAAGTTTTACCTTTAAGATCTTCTTTAAATAACTCAGGTATTTTTTCTCAGTGACCTATGATAAGTGCATAAGAACTTTGAAACTTCAGGGAAAGGCACAAAAGATTTGGCTCTCATTTATAAAGAAAAAAAGGATTATTTAATATGTTTTAAATCACATGAAATGTATTGTCAAATCAGGAGAAATACCAAATTTTCTTTAAAATTAAAATTTATATGCCAATAATGTTTACATGATTTTAAACAACAAGCACATGATATTATGTCATAGTTTTATTATTTCAGTTGCTAACTTAACTACAACTTTGGTTCCCTTGAATGTAGTATCATTAAAGCCGATGGTTTTAACTGGGGTATTCGTATCATTTATCCATGGAGTTTTTATTACTACAGGCAGTCCCCCGGTTACAAACATCCAACTTACATACAACCCTTGGTTATGAACCAATCCCCTTAAAGCCTATTATATTAAAAATCTGGGGTACATACAATGATTCATAATAACAAACAGGCACTATTTTGCAATGGGCATCAAAACTTTGTTATTCTTAAAAAAAAAAAAAAAAAAAAAAACCTGTTGCCCTCGAGTCGATTCCGACTCATAGCGACCCTATAGGATAGAGTAGAACTGCCCCATAGGGTTCCCAAAGAGTGCCTTATTACTGTATTATTATGTTAAAAATGTTTTAGTGTACTGGAAGTGTTTCTTTAATGTTTTTTGCATAGAAAGGTACACTGTATACTATATACTAAGACAAACATTTGGCTAACTGACAGAAGCAAATCCTACCTGTTTCAACTTACATATAAATTTGACTTAAAGACAGACTTAGGAACAGAACTCATTTATAATCCAGGGACTGCCTGTATTCAAATATTTAGAGGCTTGATTATCTTAATATATTCTTAATATATCCTGAATATATGGTATTATATCTCAAGATTACTATGTGTTATATTTGAAGCTCTTAAAAAATGAGGTTAATCATTATGTTCAGGAATATTTTTATTTAAATTTTTCAATAAACTATTTAGCTTTGCATTCATTTTGTAATTAATTCCTATCAGGCATTTAACTTTTAAGAAATATTATTATAAATAAATGGCCATATTAAGTTTTGTCATCTGCAGATTGTTACTTTGCTGACTTGCTGAAAGTGCTTGGCCAAAATATTTCAACAAAAAAGACAGACTATATTGGGCTTATGAAAAGGATTTTCTTTTTGGTTATGTTTTGCTGACTTCCCCATATTATGCATTGCCTTTCCCTTCACCAACAAGGACTATGATATTTTACACATGGCTACCTCTAGACTGAATCGAGATTTTCAGAACTCTTAGATTGCTGTTGATCCAAAATTGCCCAGAACCAAAATTAACTACGTAGGACTGAGTAAACTAAAAGAATTAGATACAAGCCATACCTGTTTCAACCTACATACAAATTCAGGTTAAAGACAGACTTAGAGTATATGAGAGTATTGCTGATGTTCAATGTTCTGTTTTTAGGTATAAGAAATCTTTTTTCCTTTCCCTCTTTCAATGTAAAAAAATGTAAGGATCAGTTATTTCAGTAACTAGTAACATTATGTTGGCTACAGAATATCCTATAGATAAGAAGATGTTATGGCACATGTCAAAGTTCTGACTAAATATATTCAGAACGTTTTAATGATTCCACCCACAGACTCCAAGAAATGAATACTGAAATTACTGTGATGAGAGAAACAGTTCTTCAAAATCAAATGGCCCTTGACATCCTTACACTACACAAAGAGACAACCATACTATTATTAAAACTGGTTGTCGATGTTGAATCTTAACAATTTTATTACTTTCTTAACTGATTTTATACATTATTTTAGAATCTTTCCCATTGTTTCTATAGTAATAAAATGCTGCATCTGTCATTATTAATTCTTCTTTGAAAGAATATTTTTCACAGGTTAAAAAAGCTTTTGATGACCAGAAGTTAAAATCCCAAAATCTGCCTGTCATTGCCCCAGGAAAATATATATTAGAAAAGACATCAGTTGAAAGACTCTTTAGAAGCTTGCTGGAAATTTCTATACTTAGCCCTTCTCACTAACCCATGTGCTGCTAAATTACAGAGAATTAAAACTTGGATTAAATATCCCTGAACTGTTCAACCTACTGAAAGACATAAACTGAAGTTCAAATGCCCTTGTGCCCAGAAGCAGATGACATCTGAGGTAGACGACAGATCCCAAAATTGCAGAACAAGACTTCATGCAACCTGCTGAAATTTTTGAACTTTGTTTCTTGATTACTGATCTCTTATAGTAGTTGCTTTATTATACACTTGTGGTATTATTCCTTGTCTTAATATTTTGTTTTTCCCATGAAACTAATTAAAATTATTGGACTCTACTCAATGCTTATAGCCTTTGAAATAGCTTTGGTTTACCAACTTAAATTTACCCTTATGACTGAAGGAGGAATTTGTTTTGTAATAGCCATTATTTTTATGCTCTTTGTCTTGTTATATTATTTTTTGTTAAACTTCCTTCATTATGAAGCTTTTATTAAATATTCTCTTTCTGTCTACTGTGACTCTTACTAAGTCTTAGAATGGAAATGCCTTTGTTAAAATATCTCAGTCGGTAGCTAGCACTAATAATCTGACTAACTGCTGTATTTTCCATCCTATTCCAAAATCTGGACATGAAAATTCTGATTAGATAATAGAATTGTTCTTGATTTTATTTTAGCTCAACAAGGAGGAGTCTACACCATCACTAATACTTCATGTTGCTCTTGGATAAACACCCGTGGAGAGGTTAAACAAGACCTCTGAAAAATGCATTAGAAGGCTACCTTTTTACATTCAATACCCCCCGTAACTATGCTCTCTATCTTTGATTTCTTTAGCTGGTTGCCAAAGAGCTCTGGATCGTGAATTGGGTCTGTATTACTCATTGGTCTAATGATTCTTATTTTGATTATTGCAGGTATAATCAAATGTTATATGAAATGTATGTCAAATGCCTTCACCCCACCACAGATGCTATAGCTATGAAAAGAATTATATATATTGACAATACCTTTTCAAATGGAGTTGACTTCATGCCCTCGAGGGACCTATTTTGGTTATGTCAAGTTGTTCCCCCAAATTTGGCTAGCTCAAAACCCAAATAAAGAAAAATCTGTACTGCCTTGTACATACTGAAGAAGCGTAACTGCTTTTTGTGTGTATCTAAAGCTTTCCTATTGGCTAACATTACACCCTGAAGATGAGACCCTAAGCCAATGCAAGGTGAAGAGAACACATAATTTCCAAGAGTGATCAAAGAATTTTCATAGAAATCCCAGCTCAAAAGGGGTGAATGAGATAGAGCACCCTAAATTTTAAATCT
Source organism: Elephas maximus indicus (assembly GCF_024166365.1). Lineage (NCBI taxonomy): Eukaryota > Metazoa > Chordata > Mammalia > Proboscidea > Elephantidae > Elephas > Elephas maximus. The sequence goes on along the minus strand of NC_064821.1, from coordinate 168,507,655 downwards.
TTGGGGCCCTTGACTTGACTAAAAGGATGGTTACATCTGGGCCTGAACTCAAATCCCATTTTGAAAAAGTCTGCTCTACTCTAAGAAGTTAATCTTTAAACACACTTGATCTGGTATCTAAGGAAATGTTTTCTTTGTAACCAAGCTATGCAAGCCACTCATGGGAACCACATTGTACAAAACAGCTATATTAGCAGAAAAGATTCTCCTGTGATTGTCTTGTAACCACTCTGTAAACCCCCTAGAGTCATCAAGTAGTCACTAATCAATAAAGCACACATATCACAAGTGGGAACGAACCAACAAAAGATTCTTTAAATCAATCATGTAAATCCACATATGTTGTATTCACCAGTTACCATAAACCCTCTGCTTTTGTTAACCTACCTTTGGCTTCTACAAATCACTAGTAAGCCAATCAGAATATTATGTTGTTAGTTTCTGGTTTAACAATGTAAATATTGCCTGGACGCCTGTAACTCCTCAGAGTGCATACCCTCATTTTGTAGACTGCATATCCCCAGTTTATACTGTGTCTTGTTTCCAATAAATCTCTTTGTTTACTTTAACAGGGTATGAGTTCTTACTTATTGATACACTTATCATCATCTTCATCACCAGCATCATGAACATCAGCATCCAAAAGTGTTTATGAAGAGGCTGCTTTTGTGTATCACTCAGCTAGACTGAAAGATAGTGACAGCAGCCATGTCCATGTCCCCCGACAGTTTTCTAGACAGAGATTGTGATGTGAAGACAAATGCACAGGGTATTAAATTAAGACATGAATAGACAGTAAGACAGCCTTGTTATCAGGTTAAAAAGAAGGAGGATGCCAGAGCAAATCAGGGCAGATAAGTGAACAGCTAAGGGCACTCTAGGTTACAGTGGGGCTGAATCTCAGGTGAAAGAAGGTTTCAGACTTGCTCAGTCTGAACAAGGAAATATATAGAAAGGAGTATAAAAGAGACTGAAGGTCTGAGTCAGGTATTGTGGCCTGGCTCACTGATCAGTAGGTATCTGGTCTTCGAATTCAGGAAGGAAAAAAAAGGAGAAACAGAATCAGATGGCAGGGGTGAAAGGGTTGAGAGAAGAAGCACCAAAAGAAATCAAAAGAAGATATTGATCTACTTGACAAATCACAATAAGTATACAGGATGCAAGAAAGAGAGTCAGGAGACAGCTGGTAGGAAAGAAAGGCTGAAAGAGATCAACATTCAAATGGGAAAAGTACTAAGTGGAGAGGGAAAATGAAGACAAAGGGAAGGCCAAAGGGATTGGAAGATAAAGGAAGGAAGCAGAGAAAGAAAAGTTAGACAGGAATAGAAGATTGCAGGATGGGGTTAGTGGCAGGGAGGGTAAACAAATAATTTCTTTTATAAGGATAAGCACAAAGCTGGTTCCTATGAGGCAGAGGTTAAAGATATTCCAAACTTTTCCAACTGCTGTACCACACCATTATCTCCATCAACTTTTCCCTCTCCCCTCTGTAATCCTCTCCCCCTCCCCCCGTCTTTGGGATTCCTAATTTGCTATGTCTCACAGAACTCACGAACTGTATAAAGGAAATGGCTCGAACAGTTGTGGAGGCTGGCAAGTCCCAAACCCATGGGTCGGGTGTAGGCTCCTCCTTACCTTTGTGGCTGCAGGGGCTGATGAGCCCAAACCGGTAGTTCAGAGCACAGGCTGTTCGCTCACAAGGCTGTGGAAGTTGGCGAATCAGGTCAGATGATAGGCTGTCGGCCCACGGGGCTGTGGAGGATGCTGAATCCCAGAATCAGCAGGTCAGATGCCAGGCCTCTGGCTCAAGTTCCAAGAACCAGAGGTCAATCGATCACGAATCAGACATGGGATAGAGATGCAGAGAGAGAGTCCCACCAAGTTATCCACACATATATCTTAGATTCTGGCCATACCCCAGGGAAGGGTATAACTTGAGTAAGGATGGGACTTGAGTTATGTCCTCTTGTGAGGCTGTGACCCAAGACATATTTTACAACAATCCTGCCTCATCAATATGTAGAGGTCAGGATCCAAAATGCACAAAATAGAGGGCAACCATACAATATTGAGAATCATGACCTAGCCAAGTTGACACATAACCTCAACCATCACAGTTTCCATATACCTTATTTTCATAGTCCCACTCAACTACTGAGTGTGAGTCACAAAGACCATGGCTAGAAGGGCCGTATTAATTAATGCATTACATGGCAGAGGGCCAAAGATAAAAAAGGTAAAGAGGTACTAAGAGAAACCAAAACAGAGAATTACAGAGGTTCAGAGACAGAAGCAGAGAAACCAGGCTCAGAGGCAATAGGAACAGTGATAGCATGAAATAAAAAGACCCAGAGGGGCAGGAATCTAAGCTGGAGAGGTAGAAAGGGAGGCTAACAGAACTCCTGAGAAAAGCAGGGCTCCCCTAGCCAGCCTAACCATTGCCCTCAGGAATATTTCCATTCTATTAGCCTTTCTGATTGAAACCTTAAAAGTCTTTTCCTCTCCTTCATTCTATATGTGGGTAGCTGGGCACTGTGCTTTGTCATTCCTTTCTTGCAAATATCCCTGACATTCCCAACCTCTCTCCACCCTCACATCACCCTGGATGACTGACATTGTGTGTTGTTCCTGCCTCTGGATTTTCTACATGATCTTTATCTTGATCCTAATAACAATATCTCTCCCATTTACCTACTGCTTTACAAAGCACTTATGAAATGCCCTCTGATCCTCCAAATCGCTCTGTGAGTTAACTTAATTATACACACTTGACAAATCCATTCATTCATTAAATAGACATTTCTTGAGAACTATTCCAGGTTCCTTGCTGAGTGCTAGGGATCTAACCCTGAACATGATAGCTACAGGCCCTGCCCTCTTGAAATTTACAAACTGTGACAAATGCCACAAAGGAGAAGTAGAGGATGGTATGAAGATGTATAATAAAGGACCTGACTTAATTGGGTATCAGGGAAGTAATATTTCAGCTGAGAAGAATGGGGAAGCTGGAGTCTGGAGAGGTTACCAGACTTGTCCCAGGGCCTAGAAGCTGCAAATCTGGGCTCAGAACAGGCATCGTCTGATTCTTGGTTCAGTGCTTGCCCTCTATGGCACTGTGACCTTGGGTAGACCATCTTGCTGGGCATGGAATATACAAAGAGGTAGGCATGATTCTCCTGCCTTCAGAGGAGTCTCCCTGTTCCAAAACCTTCAAAGGCCCTCTCCATGCCTATTACACCAAACCAAAACTCCCCTGCCTGGATCCCTAGGCCCCCATAATATAGCCACACCTTACCTATTCACCCTCTTCTCCACTGTTCTGCAGTGCTTGCCTTGTATACTGGTCAGTACATCTCTTCACTGTCTTCGGACATGGGCAATCTTTACTTCATTGATGCATTTATTCATTTATCCAACACCCTTAAGTCTCAGCTTTGTGCCAAGCATAAATCTCTGCTCATTCTATTTCTTCTACCTGAAATTTCATTCCCTTTACTTTTCACTAATCTAAATCATACTTAACTCAAGTCTTATCTCTTCCTTCTTTTAAGCCTTGACACATTAGAATGGAGTGGGAACCCAAAGTCAGAACTCAGGTGTTCAAGTCAACTTGCTGCTTAAGTTTCCTCAACAACAATTTCCCCGTCTTTAAAATGGTGAAATAATAACTGCCCTGCTCACTATAGAAAGATTGGCATAAGAATCAAGACACTAAAATAATTTTTTAATGAAAGCACTCTATAAACTGCTGTACAAATTTAAGGAACGTGTTATTAATTAATTCCTAGCTCCCCTAAGCAATCTCTTCTCCACACTCCTGTTTGTCAATCTCAACATTAAGAACTTAATGTTTCCTCAACTTGAATCATGGTGTTAATTTGCTCCACCAACTAGATTACAACCTGCTTGAGGGATGGAGACACATCATACTCTTTTATATCCCCCACGGTGCCTAGGGAAGTGCTAGGGACAGAGTAGATTTGCCTGAAGTGTGGGCAGAATATCTAGGGAGTGTCAGCCCCAGCCTCATGGATGAGGAGGAGGCAGGTAGAAGAATTCTCATTTTGACCCTTGGCCAGCATCTGCCCAGAGTTGACACCTGCCAGGTTGTCAAAGAGACAGGCAGCCCAGCTCTTCATGCCAGCTGAACTCAGGCTATCTATGCCCCAGAGCTGCCAGGGGACTACTGCCTCACACCTTGGAAATAAGAACAACCAACCAGTAGACTGATTAGGAACACAGATTATTTTTCCAGAAATTGCTGGAGTTCTTGTTCCCTTTGCCAGCTGCCTAGCTGAAGCCTTTCTTTAGCCCTGGAATTATAGCAATAAATTTTCATTTAGCCATGATAAATGACTCTGCCACTCCCCTCTCCCTCTTCCACACCCACCTCCTTGTTCTGAAGTCTCCTTGTCAGAGGTAGCTCCAGGGCCTTTCCTTTATGTGACACTGGTAGATTCTGGCACTTACAGTCCCCCAAAGTGGGTATCACTCCAGAACAGGCTGACTGTGACCCGGAGGGAAAGAGAGGCTGGGGTGGCAGAAAGAAGAGAAAAGCCAGGTTGCAACGTGGCCCAGCCTTCTCTAGGTAAAGTCACTGATGACACAGAGCAAAAGCAAGAAGAGGAAATTTAAATAATAAGAGACTGATGGGAGAGGGAAGAGCAGAGGGGGAAGGAGGAAGAGGCAAAAGATGTTCATTAGTTGCATCTATTCAAGGGGAAAAACAAGTGATTAAATAATTCACCCCCAAGGAAGAGGCTCATCTTCTCCTGTTTTCCTTCCTTGGCAGGAAGCAGAGATAATTTCTTAGCCGAGTGGTTGTGCCTTGCTCCAATTGAGCTGGGGTTCACAAGGTAGGGGAAGGAAGTCTTAGGAGTCGGGCTCCACAGCCAACCCTCGGTGATGCATACTAATGGAGGAGAGTCACAGCATGGGCAGTGCCCCAAAGTACAGCCCAAGCCCAAGCCTGTTGCCATCAAGTCAATTCCAACTCATAGAGACCCTTCAGGCAGAGTAGAACTGCCTCATAGGGTTTCTAGGGAGCAGCTGGTGGATTCGAACTGCTGACCTTTTGGTTAGCAGCAGAGCTCTTAACCACTGCACCACCAGGGATCCCTCAAGGTAAAACCAAAACAAACAAACCCATTGCCATCAAGTATATTCCAATTTATAGCGACCCTATAGGACAGAGTAGAACTGCCCCCACAGAGTTTCCAAGGAGCATCTGGTGGCTTCGAACTGCCATAGCTCTTAACCACTATGCCAACAGGGTTTCCCTCCCCAAAGCAAAGGATCCCCCTAATTGTCACTCTTGGCTTTGGAACTTATTACATAGAGTGTAGGTATATGCAGCTCAGTTAGGCCTAACATTAAAGCTGCCATTCCCTAAGGACAGGCCATGTGGCTGAGAGGGACAGGAGAGCAGAAAGATGGTATGGGGCAGATCAAAGCTGACTTGCACTGGAAAGTTTTAACTCTTCAAAGTGAGTAATCTTCATACACAGAGTTGAAAGTTGACTGTGAAGATATTCGGAAGGGAAAGAAAATAGCTTTTATTTTGTGCTTATGATGTGTTGGGTGCTTTCAGTTTGATTAAGATGATCCAATGATTTATTGTACCTGCTACTCACAGAAGTACAGAAAAGGAAGTCATAGTCCCTCAAAGAACTCTCAGTCTATGTGAGGAGACAAACATCCACAAGGTATTTCTATACAATATGGTAATGGCTAAGATTGTGGGTAGAGGGAGTCCCTGGATGGTGCACAAGCTTACTGCACTCCATGACTAACTGAAAAGTTGGCAGCTCTAGTCCACCCAGAGATGACTCAGAAGAAAGACCTGGAGATCTACTTCAAAAAATCAGCCATTGAAAACTCCATGGAGCACAGTTTTACCCTGACACACATGGGGTCAACATGAGTCAGAATCAACTCCATGGGAACTGGGTTTGTTTGTTTGTTTGTTTTAAGATTGGGGGAAGTACAGAGGGTGCGGAGGCCCACTGGGTGAGGCTGAGGGTTTCCAGAAGGCTTCCCAAAGAAGGTGGGTGTGGATCCTAGTCTTGGAGCTAACTCTGTTAGTCTGAGTTGGTTCAGAAGGGGCCACTAGGTCTGTTGCTCCAGAACAGATGATTCTAGTCCACATCGCAAAAGTTACCAGGTCTCTTGATCCTTTTGCCAGTTCACAGACTTCCAAACTTTCTCTGTCCTCTTTCCTACCTCCTTTTGCAGTCCCATCAACAGGCTGAAGGGAAAGAAGTCTTGCACCCCAGGCCCTACCTTTTGGAACAAGGTGTACTCCACGCACTTTACAGGGGAATGTCAAGATCATAATTAGAGCCCTCCTTCACACAGATTTCAACAACAGGGCTTTGCACTGCCAACTTGTGACCATGTTCTTTCTATTTAATGCATTTCTTTGGATATATTGTCTTAGAACAAAGTACAAACCCAAGCTGGGGAGACAAGAGGATCTCGTGGACCTTGGGCCATCCCTGCCCTTAGAGAGAAGTAGGAGGAGGGCTCCTCCCCAGCCTTTCTCCTCCCACAGCCTTCTCTCACTGTCTACCAGGTACATCCACTTCCTTTCAACCAAGAGTTTGGTAGCAGTTAAGTCCAGGACTAAGAGCAGATCTTATCTCTGTAAGAAGCATTCCAAAGAGAAGTGAAAATCAACCAAGGGGGCTGTTGGAAAAGTTTGGAGGTCATATTATTTACCCCCAATTTTCAAGAAAAATTGCATGCTTTCCCTTTTCCCGTCATGTGATTCCAAATCCTACTTCCCAGGTAAGGATTTCATCTGTGAGGTCTCACAACAAATTCTGGAGAGCTTCATCCTGGGTCTGCTTCCTCTCTCCATGGCAACATACCTGAAGGGCAAGCCTCAATTGTCTAGCTAGGATGGAGAAAGCTTTTCTTCCTTCTCACCTCAGCCTAGTCCCTTTCTGCCCTGATTTTTTACCAACTTCCTGGACTGAGCCAGGCTGCATTTCTCCCTTTTCTCAGGGGAAACATATAGTTTGGCTGCTCCTGCCACTGCACACCAACCCCCCACCCCCACACACACCAGTGTCCCTGGAAGGCAGCCCAATAAGTTGATCAATTTAGCCAACTTCAGCAAAGTTTAAATTAGAAGCCCTGAACATTTGTAAACATTTACAAACATCCACCCTCCCAATAGTTGCAGCCAAAATGCTAATGGCCAGATAAGACCGAAATAGCTACTTCACACATGTGCACATGCATGTATACACACACTCGCAGAATCTTTCCTTGACGTGGGTGGGGTTAAGAAGGGAAAGTGGGTATGCCGGCAGTGTGACCAGCATGGGGACTACCATGGTTAAGGGTAGCTGAGAGGCTGATCCACAGGACTGAGGATTTCTTGCACCCATTTATTCTACTTCTCAGCTAAAAACAATTTAATATCGCTGCCAAGTTCTGAGGTGGAGATGCCAGTGCTAGGAGCTGGGGAGCAATGCCAGGTTTCCTTTCCCTGGGTGCTCAATTTGCCTAAGAATCAGAGCCCGGTAAGGAATCCAAGATATTATTTAACCAAACCCTTGAGGCCCAAAGAATGGAAATAATTTAGCCAGATATATAGTTGGTGTAGAACCTAAAGCCGACTCCCAAGCCATCAGAATCCCAGAACCGGACTTTTGTACCAAGTCATACAGCCAAAATCAGGTACAGCGTGCTCACAGTGATAGGCAAAAGAGCTCTTTGGGGACCCACACCCAAGTGATATCGCGGAAACTGATCAGTCATAAAGCATTTATTGATCAGTTACTATGTGTTCATTGCTTTTCAAGGCATTGTGGAGAGTGCAGAAGAGGAATGAAACGGGGGCAACACAGTGCATGGTCCAGAGTCCCATCGCAGGTGTTCGTTAGACGTGTGTTGCATTGCATTAGGTTGAGCCATGATGATGATAACCAGTATTCATTAAGCGTGTGCCAGGAACCCTGTTCTAAGCTCCGTACTTGCATTTATCTCATTCAGTCCTCACCACAGCTTTAGAAGGTAGGTACTATTACTATCCCTATTATTCAGATAATGAAACTAAAGCACAGAAGGCCATATACCTGGTAAACAGTGGTAGGAATGCAAAACCAGCAGCTTGTGCATTCAACCAGGACTTGGAATCAGGCTCCTAAACTCTAAATCCAACTGTGGCACTTAAAAGCTGTGTGACCTGACATCAGTCGGAAACTTACTTAACCTCCCTGAGACTCATTGGAAAAATAAGTAGAATATTATCTCAGAGAGCTGTTTCAAGAATTCACTAGCTTCTGCCTAGCAGAGCCTCTGAATTTTCACTGCACACCTCATACGTCACACTCCCTTCCTCTGAGAGCTCAGCAAAGGGGTGAAGCTAACACACAAAACAAAAATGAATAGCGCCTCCATTTCCTCACCTGCAAAATGGGGACAGCGTTATTATTTATCTCATAATGACTGAGCTAATACAAAAGAGTGCTTAGAACAGAACTTGACACAAAGTATGTGCTCCGTAAATATTATATAGTATCATTATTATTACTATTATTATGTCTTCACCATTATTATTACTGGTTATGGAAATTCACTACAACTGGACTTCAGAAAACTGAGCTGGAGTAGTTGAAGAAAGCTTTATGAAGGAGGGAGCCCAGGTTGGGCTGTGAACGATGGTTAAGATTTATAGGAGCACCAAGAAAAGAGTGTACTTGGAACTAACAGGAGCCAGAGAAGCGGAATTATAGTCCCCTAAAGCTGGAAACACTGGTGGCGTAGTAGTTAAGGGCTACGGCTGCTAACCAAAGGGTCGGCAGTTCCAATCTACCAGGTACTCCTTGGAAACTGTATGTGGTGGTTCTACTCTGCCCTACAGGGTCACTACAAGTCCGAATCGACTTGCTGGCAACGGGTTTTTTAATAGGCAGTGGTGGAGCCCTGGTGGCATGGTGGTTAAGAGCTCGGCTGCTAACGAAACGGTCAGCAGTTCAAATCCACCAGCCACTCCTCAGACACCCTATGGGGCAGTTCTACTCCATCCTATAGGGTCGCTATGAGTAGGAATTGATTGAATGGGCAACGGGTTTTTGGTTTTAACAGCAAGGGTGGTTCAGTGGTAGAATTCTCACTTTCCACATGGGAGACCTGGGTTTGATTCCAGGCCAATGCACCACATGCTTTGCCACCACCCATCTGTCAGGGGAGGCTTGCCTGTTGCTGTGATGCTGAACAGGTTTCAGCAGAGCTTCCAGACTAAGACGGACTAGGAAGAAAGGCTGGCGATCCACTTCCAAAAACCAGCCAATGAAACCAGCCAATGATCACAACAGTTTGATACACAACTGATGACGGGGATGGTGCAGGATGGGGCAGTGTTTTCATTCTGCTGTGCATGGGGTAGCCATGAGTCGGGGGCTGACTCAATGGCAGCTTACCATAACAACAGTAGAACGTGGGAGAATTTGTCTAGACCTTGAAGAACTTGCACTGCCCCACCCCCAGACCCCCTACAAACTGTGAACAGTAGAATAGTAACAAAAGTTCTCAGTGGCCTGGCCTTGGGACCACCAGCCCTAGGGAGGGTGTCTGACCTTTCTGAAAAGTCATCAAATTGAGTAGCCCTAGGCTTCTAGAGAATTAAGACAGCTGCATCCCAGGAGCCTAGCAAGGCCACCCCTGCTGTACTACTTGCAAATGACATGATACCCTCCCCCAAGGAGCCCCCAAATGGGCTCACACAAGCACTTCCCCCCTACCCTTCTCCCTGGCCCTGGCAGGCTGGCAGCTATTGCTGGTAGGATGTGGGATTTGTGTGCTGTTTACAGTCCTGCCTTATTTGAGCCTGAAAGCTTTAAGCTTTACTGGGTATTAAATTCCAGCATCAGGCTGTTGTTTGTGCTCCTGAGTAAAGGGATGCAAAAGAGAGCATTACTGCTCTGCAAAAAGTGGACCTGAATCATTTATGAATGGGCATCACAGGAAGCCCAGAGCCAGTGTTAGGACAGGCACTGCTTCCACAAGGAAAATATTTACGGTGGAAGGTACAGATCTGCCCTCACCCCACCAGTCCATAAGCCTTTGTTAGCGGGATCACATGAATTCCCTTCATCATTAAAAGGGGCGTGAGAGGAGGCTGCTCACTGCATTAGGACAAAACTGGCTCTGGCAATTAGCTTTCTATGATGAGAGAGAAGCCACCACACTGGCTGCCAGATGGCTTATTTAGCTTAAGCTTTGTTGTCGTTCTGATTTTCTTAAAACCACACGTGATGTTCCAAGGTGCTGGCTGGCCAGGCCCTGAGGAAAGCCCACTGGCAGGTGGGCTGCTTAAGTTGAACAAACCCAACTGGATGGTGGATTCCAACCCCTCTTCCAGTCCCAAGCTCAGCCAGGGAATGTGCAGATTCAGAGTCAAATAGCTTCTGTGATTATTTTTTCTTGGAGCCACTAGGTCAATGCCTTCATTAGAAAGTTAATAATCAGAAAGCAGGATGCTTCATTTTAGAACCATGGAATCACCATGCTGAAAGGAACAGGAGAAAAACAGATCAAAATTGAGCACCACGAGCATTGAGGGTAGATCCTTCTCCCTACCTGAACCACCTCTTCCCTTCTCATCCTCAAGCAAGTTTATAGATGTACAGAATAAAATGCAACTTCCACCTATAACTGTAAGGATTGTGTAATTTCAAGCCACCACGGGCTCTTTCCTTGATCTTTCACTACTTATGCATGCCTTTGAGATAGTTGAGACACCAAAGTATAGAAACAGACTGGCCTACCCTCAGACAGGCTTGGTAGTGCTAGGTCTGGAGCCCAGGGAGATGTCTCCGAGTCCCTCAGCACCCCTTCAAGCAATAGTGAAGTCCAAGAAGGACCAGAGAGTTGTGTCTCAGAGCACTGGACTCTCCATATCTGGAATAACAATTTAATGTCCCTGTTCTACCTTCTTCACAGAGCCATTGGGAAGCTCATGCTGGTAGAGTTGGAGATCGTCCCTGATGTCCTGGAAAGCAAGGATGCTCACTCATGTTCTGGCTATGTCACTAACAAACTGCAGGACATTGGGTAACTTCAGCTTCCTGCCCGGCAGTTTTCTCATCCAAGACATAATGAGGTTGATGACTCCTAAAATCCTTCCAACTCTGTGTGAAAAAAAAAAAAGCAGTTGCTTTCAAGTGAACTCTTGGTCATGGTGGCCCCATGTGTGTCATAGTAGAACAGTACTCTATAGGGTTTTCAATAGCTGCCTGTTTTCAGAAGTAGATTGTCAGGGCTTTCTTCTGAGGTATCTCTGAATGGACTTGAACCATTAACCATTTGGTTAGTAGTTGAGCACTTAACCATTTATGTAACCCAGGGCTCCTCCAAATCTGTGCAGGCCACCCCTAACTCCAGGCCCTAAGACTCTAGGGCCTATGTGGCCTTTGGAGAGATCTGAAAGGACTGGGAGGAGGTGGGAGGGCATGTTAGGGGTATTTGTCTAATCTCCTCTGAGAGAGACATTCCCACCCTTAGCAGCAGCCTAGTGCCAGAAGCTTGAAACTAAGGATAGTTACCCCCAGACTCCTTCCAGCCCCAGCAACGCAGCAGCAAGATCTTCAAAGGCCTCCGCTTGGACTCTGGGGACATGTTCAGAGATGGTTGGGAAACCAAAGTGCCATCCAGCATTTGGCCTGAACAGGTAGCTGGTTTTCCCCAAAGAAAAATACCCACCCCCTTCTTCCTACTTTTTTAAGATTCTACAAATCCCTTAAGGCTCAGAGGCTCCCTTCTAAAAAGTCCTGAGTAACATTCACCAAATGCCAAATCCAAATCAATTTGGAGCTCTGGCAAGGTCGTAGTGGTGTCTGGCATTGGCAAAGTGAGTGAGGAGACAGGATACAAGATCAATGTACAAAAATCAGTTGGATTCCTATGTATCAATAAGGAGAACTTCAAAAAGGAAACCAGGAAAACAATATCATTTATAATAACCCCTAAAAAAATAAAATACTTAGGAATAAATCTACCAGGGACATAAAACACATATGCAAAGAAAACTATAAAATATTACTGCAAGAAACAAAAAAAGAGACCTACATAAACAGAAAAATATACCATGCTCATGGATAGGAAGACTCAACATTGTGAAAATGTCAATTCTACCCAAAGTGATCTACAGATATAATGCCATCCTGATCCAAATACCAAAAGCATTCTTTAAAGAGATGGAAAAATTAATCACTAACCTTATACGGAAAGGAAGGAGACCCCAGATAAGTAAATCATTATTGAGGACAAAGAACAAAGTAGGAGGCCTTGTACCACCTGATCTCAGAATCTGCTACACATCCACAGCAGTCAAAACAGCCTGGTACCAGTACAATGACAGACACATAGACCAACGGAACAGAATCCAGAATCCAGATGTAAATTCACCCATCTACAGTCAGCTGATCTTTGATAAAGGCCCAAAGTCCATTAAATGGGGGAAAATTCAGTCTCTTTAACAAATGGTGTTGGCAAAACTGGAAGTCCATCTGTAAAAAAAAGAAACAGGACCCACACCTCATACCATATACAAAAACTAATTTGAAATGGATCAAAGACCTAAATATAAAACTAAAGCAATAAAGATCATGGAAGAAAAAAATAGAGACAATGCTTAAAAAAAAAAAAAAACCTGCCATTGAGTCAATTCCTACTCACAACAATACTAGGGGTCTTAATATATGGCATAAATAGCATACAAACCATAACTAACATGCTCAAATGCCAGAAGATAAACTAGGTAACTGGGAGATCCTAAAAATTAAACACTCATGCTCATCAAAAGACCTCACCAAAAGAGAACCTACGGACTGGGAAAAAAAATTTAACTATGACATATCCAACAAGGGTCTAATCTCTAAATCTATAAAATACTTCAACATACCTCAGAAACAAAAAGACAAATAATCCAATTAAAAAATGTGCAAAGGATATGAACAGACACTTCACCAAAGAAGACATTCTGGTGGCTAACAGACATATGAGGAAATGCTTGTGATCATTAGCCATTAGAAAAACGCAAATCAAAACAGCGATGAAATACCACCTCACCCCAACATTACTGGCACTAATCAGAAAATAGCAAATGTTGGAGAGGTTGCAGGAAAATTGGAACTCTTATGGACTGCTTTTAAGAATGCCAAATGATACGACCATTATGGAAAACAATTATCGTGCCTTCTTAAAAAGCTAGAAATAGAAATACCATGTGATTCAGCAATCCCGCTCCTAGGAATACATCCTTGAAAAATAAGAGCCATCACACAAATAGACATATGCACACCCAAGTTCATTGCAGCATTATTCACAATAGCAAAAAGACAGAAACAACCTAAGTGCCCATCAACAGATGAATAGATAAAAAAATTATGATATATACACACAAAGGAATACTGCTCAACAATAAAAACGATGAATCCAAGAAACATCTCACAACATAGGTGAACCTGGAGGGTATTATGCTGAGTGAAATAAATCAATCACAAAAGGACAAATATTATATGAGACCATTATCATAAAGAATCAAGAAAAAGTTTACACACAGAAAGAAACAATCTTTGATGTTTATGAGGGAGGGTAGTGAGGGAGAAGGGAAATCACTAACTAGACATTAGGTTAAGTATTAACTTTGGTGAAGGGAAAGACAGTACACAATATAGGGGAAGTCAGCATGACTTGGTCAAGGCAAAGTCACAAGAGCTTTGTAGACACATCCAAACACCTTGAGGGGCCAAGTTACTGGGGCTGAGGGCTGGGGGCCATGATCTCAGAGGACATCTAGGTCCACTGGCATAACACAGGTCATAAAGAAAATGTTCTACATTCGACTTTGGTGATAGCGACTGAGGTCTTAAAAGCTTGAAAGTGGCAATCGAAGATACATCTACTGGTCCCATCTCTTCCAGAGCAAAGGGAGAATGAGGAAAACCAAAGACACAAGAAAAAGGTTAGTCCAAAGAGCTAATGGACCACAACTACTACAGCCTGCACCGGCCTGAGCCCAGAACAACTAGATGGTGCCCACTACCACCACCAACTGCTCTGACAGGGCTCATAATAGAGGGTCCCAGACAAAGTGGGGGAAAAAAGTAGAACAAAATTCAAATTCACACAAAAAAGCCAGACTTACTGGTCTGACAGAGATTAGAGGAACCGCTGAGACTATGGCTCCCGGCTACTCTTTTAACTCAGAACTGAAATCACTCCTGAAGTTCACCCTTCAGCCAAAGATTAGACAGGCCTATAAAACAAACAATAACACACGTGAGAAACGTGCTTCTTAGTTCCATCATGTATACGAGACCAAACAGGCAACACCTGCCCAAAAGCAAAGACGAGAAGGCAGGAAGGGACAGGAAAACTAAACAAATGGAAACAGGGAACCAGAGGTGGAGAAGGGGAGAATGTTGACACATGACAGGCATTGCAACCAATGTCACAAAGCAATTTGTGTATGAATTGTTGAATGTGAAACTAATTTGCTCTGTAAGCTTTCACCTAAAGCGCAATTGAAAAAAAAAAAAAAGTGAATGAGGAGAGGCATGAGCCTATGATGTCCCCAGTTTTGGGATGGACAGAGCACAGAACCTCTCAGCCAAAGGTAGAGAGCAGAGGTCCTGGGGTAAGTCTTAGAGGGTGCTTCCTAGGATTTCCCAAGATCCGAACCCAGAAAGGGCTCAGGAAGCACATGGAGCTGATGCCTAAGGAGATGAAGAGTCTGGCCAGAAGATGAGGCTTGCACGAGAAGATCCTTTTAGCAGAGAGCAGAGTGATACACTGAAAACTGTGTCCTGGGAGCTAGAAATGAACAACCACCTGCCAGCTTTTCCCATCTGAGGGGCCTCAGTTTACTCCTCGGAAAGTACAGCTGATCAAGGGAATCCTCAGGATGCCAGGTCACTGGCATCATTTCCAGGGGTCTTTCCAGCCAGCATGCCCAGGTTCCTGGCAAATTGCCTAGTACTCTAGGGGCTGGGCTGGGGTAAGATGAGGAAAAGAAGTTACAGGTATACCTCGGAGCTATTGCAGGTTCAGTTCCAGACCACCACAATAAAGCGGATATTGTGATAAAGCAAGTCACACAAAGTTTTTGGTTTCCCAGTGCATATAAAAGTGATGTTTACACTATACTATGATCTATTAAGTGTGCAATAGCATTATGTCTAAAAACACAATGTACCTACTTTAATTTAAAAATATCTTATTGCTAAAAAATGCTAACTATCATCTGAGCCTTCAGCAAGTTGTAATCTTTTTGCTGGTGAAGGGTCTTTTCTTGATGTTGATGGCTGCTGACTGATCAGGGTGGTGGTTGCTAAAGGCTAGGGTGGCCGTGACAATTTCTTAAAATAAGACAACAATGAAGTTTGCCGCATCGATTGACTCTTCTTTTCACGAAAGATTTCTCTGTAGCATGTGATGTTGTTTGTGAAAGCATTTTACCCACCGTAGAATTTTTTCAAAATTAGAGTCAATTTTCTCAACTGCTCTATCAACTAAGTTCATGTAATATTCTAAATCTTTTGTTGTCATTTCAACAATGTTCACAGCGACTTCATCAGGAGAAGATTCCATCTCAAAAAACCACTTTCTTTGCTCATTCATATGAAGCAATTCCTCATCGCTAAAGTTTTATCATGAGATTACAGCAACTCAGTCACATTTCAGGCTCCACTTCTAATTCTAGTTCTCTTGCTGTTTCCACCACATCTGCAGTTACCTCCTCCACTAAAGTCTTGAACCCCTTAAAGTCATCCATGAGGGTTGGAATCAGCTTCTTCCAAACTCCTGTTAATGTTGATATTTTGACCTCCTCCCATGAATCACAAATGTTCTTAATGGCATCTAGAATGGCAAAATCCTTTCCAAAAGTTTTCAGTTTACTTTGCCAGATTCATCAGAGGAATCACTGACTTCAGCAGCTATAGCCTTACAAAATGTATTTCTTAAATAATAATACTTGGAAGTCAAAATTACTCCTTGATCCATGGGCTGTAGAATGGATGTTGTGTTAGCAGGCACGAAAACAATATTAATCTCCTTGTACATCTCCATCAGAGCTCTCGGGTGACCAAGTGCACTGTCAATGAGGACTAATATTTTGGTTTTGTTTTTTTTTAATAATTTTTATTGTGCTTTAAGTGAAAGTTTACAAATCAAGTCAGTCTCTCACACAAAAACCCGTATACACCTTGCTACACACTCCCAATTACTCTCCCCCTAATGAGACAGTCTGCTCTCTCCCTCCACTCTCCCTTTTCGTGTCCAATTCACCAGCTTCTAACTCCCTCCACCCTCTCATCTCCCCTCCAGGCAGGAGATGCCAAGATAGTCTCAAGTGTCCACCTGATCCAAGAAGCTCACTCCTCACCAGCATCCCTCTCCAACCCATTGTCCAGTCCAATCCATGTCTGAAGAGTTGGCTTCGGGAATGGTTCCTGTCCTGGGGCAACAGAAGGTCTGGGGGCCATGACCACCAGGGTCCTTCCAGTCTCAGTCAGACCATTAAGTCTGGTCTATGAGAATTTGAGGTCTGCATCTCACTGCTCTCCTGCTCCCTCAGGGGTTCTCTGTTGTGTTCCCTGTCAGGGCAGTCATAGGTTGCAGCCGGGCACCATCTAGTTCTTCTGGTCTCAGGATGATGTAGTCGCTGGTTCATGTGGCCCTTTCTGTCTCTTGGGCTTGTAATCACCTTGTGTCCTTGGTGTTCTTCATTCTTCTTTGATCCAGGTGGGTTGAGACCAATTGATGCATCTTAGATGGCTGCTTGCTAGCATTAAAGACCCCAGACGCCACTCTTCAAAGTGGGATGCAGAATGTTTTGTTAATAGATTTTATTATGCCAATTGACTTAGATGTCCCCTGAAACCATGGTCCCCAGATCCCTGCCCCTGCTACGCTGGCCTTCGAAGCATTCAGTTTATTCAGGAAACGTCTTTGCTTTTGGTTTAGTCCAATTGTGCTGACCCCTCCTGTATTGTGTGCTGTCTTTCCCTTCACCTAAGGTAGTTTTTGTCTACTATCTAATTAGTGAATACCCCTCTCCCACCCTCCCTCCCTCCTCCCTCTCGTAACCACAAAAGAATGTTTTCTTCAATGAGCAGTAATATTTTGAAAGGAATCTTTTTTTTTTCCTGAGCAATCGGTCTCAACAGTGGCCTTAAAATATTCAATAACACATTGTGAACAGATGTGCTGCCTTCCAGGCTTTGTTGTTCCATGTATAGAGCACAGGCAGAGTAGATTTAGCATAATTCTTAAGGGCCCTAGGATTTTCAGAATGGTAAATGAGCATTGGCTTCAACTTATAGTCACCAGCTGCATTCAGCCCCTAACAAGAGAACCAGCCTGTCCTTTGAAGCTTTGAAGCCAGGTATTGACTTCTCTTCTCTAGCTATGAAAGTCCCAGGCAGCATCTTCTTCCAACATAAGGCTGTTACATCTACATTGAAAATCTGTTGTTTAGTATAGCCACTTTCGTCAATTATCTTAGCTAGATCTTCTGGATAACTTGTTGCAGCTTCTACATTAGCACTTTCTGCTTCCTCTTGCACTTTTACGTTATGGAGACAGCTTCGTTCCTTAAACCTCATGGACCAGCCTCTGCTAGCTTCAAACTTTTCTTCTGCAGCTTCCTCACCTCTCTCGCTCTTCAGAAGAGAGTTAGAGCCTTGCTCTAGATTAGGCTTTGGCTTCAGGGAATGTTGTGGCTGGTTTGATCTTCTATCCAGACCACTCAAACTTTCTCCATATGAGCAATAAGGCTGTTTTGCTTTCTTATCATTCATGTGTTCACTGGAGTAGCACTTTCAATTTTCTTCAAGAGCTTTTCCATTGCATTCACAACTTGGCTGTTTGGCTTTCCACATGCCTTCCTCACTAAGCTTAATCATTTTTAGCTTTTGATTTAAAGTGAGAGATGTGTGGCTTTTCATTTCACTTGAAAACTTAGAGGCCATTGTAAGGTTATTAACTGGCCTAGTTTCAATATTGTTGTGTCTCAGGGAATAAGGAGGCCCGATGAGAGGGAGAGAGATGGGGGAATGGTCAGTCGGCAGAGCAGTCGGAACACACAAAACATTTATCCATCTGACCTGGCCCAGGTTCATGATGCACCAAAACAATTAAAATAGTAACATCAGAGATCACTGATTACAATACTGTTATAGAACTACCAAAATGTGACACAGAGACACGAAGTGAGCATGTGCTGTTGGAAAAATGAAACTGATAGACCTGCTCAACAGAGGGCTGGTTTGGTTTTTTGGTGGCACAGTTGGTTAAGCACCCAGCTGCTAACAGGAAAGGTCTGCAGTTCAAACCCACCAGCTGCTCCATGGAAGAAAGATGTGGCAGTCTGCTTCCATAAAGATTTTAGCCTTGGAAACCCTATAGGGCAGTTCTACTCTGTCCTATAGAGTTGTAAGTTGGAATCGACTCAATGGCCACAGGTTTTTATTTTAAAAGTATCAAAAAAAAGGTTAAAACAATAAGAAAAAAAAAGGAAATGAGACAGATAAGGAAACCTTAGTGGCATAGTGGTTAAGTGCTACAGCTACTAACCAAAGGGTCAGCAGTTCAAATCTACCAGGCACTCCTTGGAAACTCTATGGGGCAGTTCTACTCTGTCCTATAGGGTCACTATGAGTCAGAATCGACTCGATGGCACTGGGTTTGGTTTTGAGACAGAGAAGACGATAAGAAAGCACAATAGGACAGCAGAGGAGTGGGG
The DNA here is from genome assembly GCF_024166365.1 of Elephas maximus indicus. Classification (NCBI taxonomy): domain Eukaryota; kingdom Metazoa; phylum Chordata; class Mammalia; order Proboscidea; family Elephantidae; genus Elephas; species Elephas maximus. The sequence goes on along the minus strand of NC_064821.1, from coordinate 168,488,892 downwards.
AAGACTACCCACTTTTTAAGGCAGGTGAGTTTTGGAGGTGAAGTGGCACCATTTGTTGTATTACCCATTGTATTGGGTAATACAACTCAATTCCAACCCATAGAGACCCTATAGGACAGGGTAGAACTGCCCCACAGGGTTTCCAAGGCTGTAATCGTCCCAAAAGCAGGCTGCCAAAGAGAACTTAATTTGTCAAGGCCTGTGACTTCTCTATAAATCCCCAACTCCTGATGTTGGAAGCCTGGCTGGGCCAATCAGAGGCCTTTAACTTTAGGCCTAGGGACTGCTTTGGAGGCACCATTAGGGCCAGATCCCTCCCCTGGAGAGCTCAACTCTAAGAGCAGAGGATCCCTGAGTCTCTAATTACATTGCCCATAGAACGGAAGCCTGGGAGGCTCCTAAGCCTGTGACCACAGCTGAAGTCTGCAGCTCATGCTTAAGTGGGGCAGGGCCAGCACAGGCGGAAGGATTAATGACAGTGATTGAATATTTTATAAGTGGAATATTGTGTATTTTCCAAAACCAAATGGAATGTCATTTTTTTTTTTTCCAAGAGAGATGGGGGACGTCACTGTCTTCGTTTCCCATTCAAACCAAATACTGCATGGCAAGCAAGATGAATGGGGCTGGGAATTTCCAGGGGTAGGGGAGAGGCACACAGGGAGAGAAAGATCCTTCCTCACTTTGTCCCCTCCCTGCCAGCCTGGCTCCCACATGACTGCCTCTCTCACCACTCCGGCAGCCAAGTGGGGGTATATGCCCTTCCCTAGCTCCCATAGAGTGTTTGCACCACAAGATTAAATCACAAGTTTGCCTAACCCATCCCTTTGTTTCCAAGAAACACAGAGTAATAAAAACTCATTGAAAACCAAACCCATTGCCAATGAGTTGATTCCAAATCATGGCGACCCTATAGGATAGAGTAGAACTGCTCCACAGGGCTTCTAAGAAGAACCTGGTGGATTCAAACTGCCAACCTTTTGGTTAGCAACCATACCTCTTAACCACTATGCCACCAGGGTTTCCACGTGGAACAACAGACATGGAAAATTTGCCCCCAGATCCTCCTTCAAGTTCTTAATCCAAATTCTTATTTTCTTTAGAAATGCCTTCCTTTGGTCTAACTTAAGTCCATCCTGCTGCAGATGACGGTCAGGCCCTCTAAATGTTGACCTTCACGGAGAATGAAAGATAACCAGCGTCTCTCCTTATGGTGTAATCTCTGCCTGTCATGAAACGAAAGCCTTTGAGATTGAAGTGCTTCAGACACCCTGGATCTATCATTGCTTCCTATCCCATCCCCTTTAATGCATTACTGGCCTGTGCAAATGGAACTATTTGACTAGCGCTGGAATGGTGAGAGGGCCCTTCCTTTCTGTATACCCTATTACATGCTCCAAGGCCACCCACATGCTCCACTACTTTGCATTTGCCCTGCAATCCTTCATGCCAGTTGACTTTTCATCTACAAATCCCTTTTCACATTAAACACAAACCCACACGCTCTGTCCCATTTTCCTTTGAAATAAATCATAAGGCCATACCAGAAACGACTCAGGGTGTTCTCTGGAATTTGTAAACAGCACTAAAGTCTTGTGGGAAATGTCACAGAGTGTTGGTCTGAATTTATTAAGTAATTTCTCAGCTTAAAATATATCTTTCCAGCCTGCTGTCTGACAACATTTACCTCTAATGGAATTTTATCCACTCTTGATCACTACGCACACTCCCATCCCAGAGTGCGGCTTCCCAAGCTCCTACTGTTCGGCTCTCATTCGGGTAGATTTCAGACACTCTAGCCATGCCCCTGACTCTAGGAGAAGCCATTTGGGACCCTAGGAGTGTCCGACTGTTCTGTGTTTCTCAAGGCACAAGTCGGTCATCACACTGCACATACATGCATGTAGCTGAATTTAGGAACCTATTCATAGCAGCCCCATTCAACTCACAACAGTGGCAGAACCAGAGACTAGCATGAGGAAGGAACATTAGTCATCCAAAGTCTCCATCAGCTACCCCAAACAAACGTTCTACTAAAAATAAAACCACAGGACAGTGAAACTCTTCTGTATGGCACTGTAATGGTGGACACATGGCCTTATGCATTTGTCCAAATCTAGAGGGCTATAGAAGCCCTGATGGTGCAGTGGTTAAGAGCTCAGCTGCTAACCAAGAGTTCAGTAGATCAAAACCACCAGCTGCTCTTTGAAAACCCTATGGGGCAGTTCTACTCTGTCCTATCGGGTTGCTATCTGTCGAAATCGACTCAATGGCAAAGAGTTTGATTTGGTTTTATAGGACTGTAGGATACCAAGAGTGAAGCCTAATGTAAACTATGAACTTTAGCTAATAATAGTATATCGATATTGGTTCATCAGTTGTAACAATTGTACCACACTAACGCAAGATGTTAGTAACGGGGGACATTGTGGGCGGAGGGGTATATGGGAACTCTCTGTACTTTTCTGTGCAATTCTTGGGTAAATCTAAAATTGCTCTAAAATATAATGGAGTCCCTGAGTGATGCAAATGGTTAAAGCGTTCGGCTACTAAGCAAAAGGTTGAAAGTTCAAGTCCACTCTTGGGTGCCTCAGAAGAAAGGCCTGTCAATCTACTTCCAAAAAAAATCAGCCATTGAAAACCCTACAGAACACAATTCTACTCGGACACACATGAGATCACCATGAGTTGGAGTCAACTCAAGGGCAACTCGTTTGGTATTTTAAAATGTTTAGCTAAAATAAAATAAAACCATGATTTACTATACAAAATAGCTTCAAGACACGTTCCCTAGCCTGCCTGCTCTTTTTCAAGCAATCGTCACTCTTACGCTCATCCTTAATAGAAGTTTTGGCACTGTTCTTGAGTGACTTTGAGCTCTGGTTTCAATCAGTCAATCAAACTACACAGCTGTTTCGTACAAACTAAAAACGAAGTGAGGAAATGAAGAAGCTGTCAGCTTGTGTCCTTTCTAGATCTGCCCCAGCATTGCTGTCCTCTGCCTGTGGCCTCAGGGCCACTTGATTCCAGGGAAGTAGCTTCAAGCATCTGCTGGGGCCTGGATGAGCATGGTATTCTAAGCCTATTGTCCAGGGTAATCCCTAGGCCTTGTCACTGCCTCAGAATATAAGCCGTTCTCTACTCCACACTATACAGAAAGATAGTATGACCTACCCATTGCCATCGAGTCTATTCCAACTCACAGCAACCCTACAGGACAGAGTAGAACTGCCACATACTGCTTCCAAGGGGTGGCTGAGGGATTCGAATTGCCGACATTTTGGTTAGCGGCCCAGCTCTTAAACACTGTGCCAGTGGTCAAAAACCTGGCTCCTGGAACAGAGCTGGAACACCAGTTCTGCTACATACTAGCTGTGTTATCTTGGACAGGTTGCTTAACCACTCTGTGCTTCAATTTTCTTATCTGTGTCATGGTGATACTAGTGCCTACCTCATAGAGTTGTGCTGAGGATTAAATTCACCAGAAATATATTTACAAATTCATGGTGAGTTACCTCTGCATATTCTAAACTTATCCCTTTTTTTTTTTTTTTTTTCCAATTTCAGCTTCAGGGGATGGTATTCTAACCTTATCTCCAAAGTCTAAAGGAGATATTGGGTGTGTTGGGAGATGGAATAAACTGCACATTGGTTTACTAAGGGCTTTAACCACTGCACCACTGGGGCTCCTGCTTATCCTTTCTCTACTTTAAGATATACCTATAAAACCGATGGGCGCATGAGCTGAAAGAAGTTTTATTTGAGGTTCCATTTTAATCTGGACTCAAGGCAGCACACAACCTTCTGTTTGACAACATCACCTTAAACATGTTATAGTTAATCGTATGACTTTTCTTCACATCATGTTGTAATTTGGAAAGACGTGGGAGACATCCTTGTTTCTTGAGTAGATTTGCAAATTATACTAAGCTCACTAGAAGTGCATTTACAGAGCAAGGGATGTGGATGGAAAAACACTAACTAGACAATAGATAAGTGGTAACTTTGATGAAGGGCAAGACAGTACACAATATTGGGGAAGCCAGCATAACTTGTACAAAGCAAGGTCATGGGCGCTCCATAGATGTATCCAAACTACCTGAGGGACCAAATTGCTGGGCCGAGAGCTGGGGACCATGGTCTCAGGGAACATCTAGCTCAATTGGCATAACGTAGTTCATAAAGTAAATGTTCTATGTTCTACTTTGGTGAGTAGCATCTGGGGTCTTAAAAGCCTGTGAGCTGCCATCTAAGATACTCCACTGGTCTCACCTCTTCAGGATCAAGGGAAAATGAAGAAAACTAAAGATACATGGAAAAGATTAGTTGTAAGGACTAATGGACCACAACTACCATGGCCCCCACCAGACTGAGCCCAATACAACTATATGGTGCCCAGCTACCACCACTGACTGCTCTGACAGGCATCACAATAGAGGATCTCTGACAGAGCTCGAGAAAAATGTAGAACAAAATTCTAACCCACAAAAAAGGACCAGACTTACTGAGAGAATGGCCCCAAACACCCTTTTAGCTCCGTAATGAAGTCACTGGAAACCCTGGTGGTGTAGTGGTGAAGTGCTACAGCGGCTAACCAAAGGGTCAGCAGTTTGAATCCACCAGGCGCTCCTTGGAAACTCTATGGGGCAGTTCTACTCTGTTCTATAGGGTTGCTATGAGTCAGTATCGACTCGACAGCACTGGGTTTGGTTTGGTTTGGTTTTTTTTAATGAAGTCATTCCTGAGGTTTACTCTTCAGCCGAACATTAGACAGGCCCATTTAAAAAAAACGAGACTAAAGGGGCACACCAGCCCAGGGGCAAGGACTAGAAGGCAGGAGGGAACAGGAAAGTTGGTAATAAGGAATTCAAGGTTGAGAAGGGAGAGCATTGACATGTCTTGGGGTTGTTAACCAATGTCATAAATTCATATGTATACTAATTGTTTAATGAAAAGCTAGTTTGTTCTGAAAGCCTTCATCTAAAGTACAATTTAAAAAAAAAAGCTGCATTTACAAACTCATGACGAGTTATTTATGCATATTCTAAACTCATCCTTTTTCTTTTTTTTCTAATTTAAATTTCAGAGGATGGCATTCTAACCTTGACTCCAAAGTCTACAGTAGATATTGAGCCTGTTGGGAGCTGGAATAAACTGTACATTTATTTGTTTACTTTAGCCTTTGAATATTTAAATAAGTGTAGAAAATTATGAGATGATTTAAAATGTTTAATTCTGCCTCTTAAACCCTGATGAAAGCAATGGAGAGAATATTCTTATATGTCAATCAAGACAAGAACTTTGGCATCAGACGGAGGGCAGGCAGGGCTGTGTCCTGAGCAGCCAAAGTGAGGAAGACTGACCTAGGAACTCAAAGTGTTTTCCTCAGGATGGTAAAATCCAACAGCTAATGAGCAAAACTACAGAAACAACAGAGAGTGGGAAGACAGATAGGAAGGTCAAATGCAAACAGGCCAGAGCTGAAAATAAACCTAGGATTAATTATCAATAAATTAAACCTAGCAGCTCAAATTAAAGAGCCAATCCTGCATTTGACATTTGCAAGTATTTTTGTTAGTTACAGTTTTTATGTGTGTGTGTGTGTGTGCGCTCTCAAAACTTATTCTGTTTTATTTTCTTATTCTGTTGTGTTTTCTCAACATTCATTAGGAAATTTCCTTTTTTTCCAACAATAATTGTTTTTTAAAAAAATTCATGTGATATTTCCTGTCAGTAGAGTTGGCTTTGCAAGTCATGCTCCTGGAAAGTTGTTTTCAAATCTTGGACTGCATGAGGATCCAAACTGGGAGACTCTGAATCAGTAAGTCTGGATATCTGCACTTTTTGCACTGGATCTGAGGGTCACTAAAGATCGAGAACCATCACCCTAGGGAACGGCTTAGTCATCCTTGGTGCCAGGTGAGCGATGCGACTGTTTGCTGCTTTAGTGCTCGCACTTCTTTCCTTCAGTCATAACTGGGAACCAATTAAAGTATAAAGAAAATCATATAGTTAATATGAAGAACTCCTTGAGCCGTTGCCCCTACCCTTAAGTGACTTACCTGACAAACCTAGCAGGAAAACAAGGCATATACATGGAAAGTGTATTACTGTGATGGTTAATTTTATGTGTCAATTTAGCTAGGCTATGGTTCCCAATGGTTTGGTCAAATACTAGACTAGTTGCTTTTCAACCACGTAATTTAATGTAATCGCTTTCCATAATGTAGTTTAATATCATGTAGTCAACCAATCAGTTGAAAAGGAAGTTTCCTTAGGGTGTGTTCTGCCTTCAGAATATGAATACAGGCAGTCCTTGATTTACAACAGGATTCCATTCCAACAACTTTGTTGTAAGTAGGTTCTGATGTAAGGTGAATACCTTTTTGTTTGTTTGTTTCATTATTACTGTCTTTTATTATCAGCATTTTTATAAATCCAATCTTTTTTTGTCTTTGGGGGTTGGCATGAGAATGGTACACACAATGTTACAGCAACATTGTGTGTAATACATATGACTAATGATAAGATGTACAAAACAAAAGGACGGTCATAAGTGTGATTCATCATAACTGGGATACATCGTAAGTCCTGAACTATCTGTAGATATTTTGGCAGCACTCGCTCTCTCCCTACTCTGCGTTCTTTCTGTTACCTGACCTACAGATTTTGAACTTGCCAGCCCTCCACAATTCTGAGCCAGCAGGGGTCTTCAACCTGCTGCTTGACCTATGGATTTTGGGGCTTGCCAGCCCCTGACAAGCATGTGAGCCAATTCCTTGAAGTAAATATATATATGTTGTTGTTAGGTGTTGTGGAGTCAATTTCAACTCATAGCGGCCCCATGTGACAGAATGTGACTGAGTAATCTTTACAGAAGGAGATGACCAGGTCTTTCTCCTGTGGAGCTGCTAGGTGGGTTCGAACTGTTGACCTTTTGGTTAGCAGCCCAGCACTTAACCATTGCACCATCAGGGCTATATCTCAGGGGTTCTGTTTCTCTAGAGAATCCTAAGACAATTGCTACTACCAGGCAACCTGGATGGGCATGCAGGTGGGAGATTTTGGCACCTAAGTTCAGACAAGTGAGAGCTAAGGCTACAGTGACCAAGGAAAACTTTGTAATAAAAAATGAGCCTTGAGCAGCACGCTAAAGGACAAGGAGAATATGGTCAGATTTGCATTTGGAGGCGCGTGTCAGGGTGAGAGAGAAGGCCGCAATTAGAGGTTGCCAGGCAATTATCAGGGTTCCTCTCTTTGCAGTAGCAAGATGCTAATTAAAAGTCGCCTTCTCCCACAGGCATTATCTAGTTAAAGCTCGAAGAAGAGGAATTAAAAAAAATCTGAGTCCATAAAATTTAGTACCAACTTAATTTTTATTCATTGTGAATCAATGCAGAAACCAGAATAGACCTAACACTTTGTTGCTGAGTGTGTTTTGGAATCATGACACATTCTTGGCTAGAATCAGAAAGGTGATAAAAACTAAAAAGAAGGTCCCAGGTCTCCAATTCCACTTGTAGTGCACTTCTGCCCTGGACATCTCCCACTAGGGGCATCTCCAGGAATAGAAAGTCAGCAAATCCCAGAGCCATAGGTATAGGGTGAATCAAATCTATGGGATCCATAGGGGGTATACAGGGTACCATCCTTAAATCTGGGTACCCAGGACTCTGACCCTTGGCTCCACAGTTTGGAGAGTCCTGTTGCTCATCCCACGTCCAGATATACCTCTCCCCATGGGGTGAGGAGTCTGTAAAGCTCCACCTAGAGCCTGTGACCTCCCTTCTGGACAACATTCTGGGTACGTGGGACACCAGAATCCCTGCTCAGTTGTTTCAAACTTGCTTCCAGGACCTGCACACACTTCCTCATTTCAATATTCACAAGGGCAGAAGGCGCCACCAGTGTGGGTACTCTAAGTCGAGAAGGTAGCCAAGGGGTTACTCTTGGGAAGTGTATAGACAGAGCTTACACAAACAAGCAAAGTGCATGAGGCCCTTTACGTGAGGGATAGAGCCAAGGCAAGGGGGGAGTTGAGAGGGACGTGCGGAAGGGGAGAACGAAGGTGGCGGGGGTTTCTACTCTTGCCTGGGCCCTGTAAATACTAGGGGAGGACGCCAAAGATCCCCAGCCTCTTGGGAGTTGTGGCACTCCACCACGATGCCTTCTACACAGCCCCTTTCTACTCCCTGCCCAACAACCAATTTTTTTTTTTCTTTTTGCCATCCAGTTGATTCCGACTCACGGCAGCCCCATGTGCGTCAGATTAGACACAGAGCAAAACTGTGCTCCAGAGGATTTTCAGTGGCTGACTTTTCGGAAATAGGGCACTAAGCCCTTATTTTACATCGCCTCAGACTGGTCTGAAAAAAAAAAAAAAATTTTTTTTTCAGAACAGATGTTAAGAGGTTATTTATGACCCCCCCATTTTCTGTAGAGCCGGAGGTTTTTGGCAAGGGAGCATTTCATTTTGTTTCAGAATTTCCTGCCCCTGCATTGGGTTAACTGAAGACACCTTGGGATATCATAAAAACGATATTGGAATTCACAAAACTACAAATTTGGGGATGGTATGTCCCCAAAGTCAGGGAGGTGGAAATACAAAGAGATTGATATACAAAGTCATGGGAGATGTGAAAAATGGGGAACAACGAGAAATAGTTTAAAAGCATTCACGGAAGAAATTTAGACCGAAAAAAAGAAACAAACAGAAGTGGGCAGATTTTTTAAAAAATGGAAGAAAAGAAAAGACAGAAGGAAGAAGGGAAGGAAGGAAAGAAATGATTGGGTAGTTAAGAAAGGTAGCTAAATAGGGAAGAGAAAAAGGAAAGTGGAAAATAAACGTTCTCTAAGTAAAAATATCCTTATACACATGAAAACAAGGATATTTTTTGCATTTCATTCAATCTCTTTGCTGGTTGTTTTGTTTTTAAAAGCAGCAGGGAATGTCAAACAGCTGTTTTTACAGCTTCTGTCACTTTGTCAAAGCCTGCCTGTGCAGTCTGACTGTCGGGCACACCCAGACACAGAGCTAGTGGCAAGGAGCTCTGGCAGCAGATGGTCCAGGTCTGCAGGCAGCACCATGGGAGGCTGCCTGGCTCCCACCACTGGTTTCTCCACTCTCCCCAGAACCCCTGGGAGTGCTGCTGGAGAGAGATAAGCAAACACTCAAGATAGCGTTTCTTTTCCCTGATTTAAAAAAAATCACCTAAGGCTAATCTTCTCTCAATAGAAACAGCCCAAATCTTAAAGTCAGATGGCACTGGTTTAGGTGCCAACTTTACCACTTCTGAGCGATGTGACCTGAGGCCTGTGATGGTTAATCTTATGTGACAGCTCGGCTAGGCCAGTGCCCAGTTGTTTGGCCAGACACTTGTCTAGCTGCTCTTACAAAGTAGTTACATGTGATTAAATCCATCATTTTAAGAATAGCGGATTACCCTCTATCCTGTGGTGGGCATCGATGGATCAGGCTGAAGGCCTTAAGAACACAGAAGGAGTTCCCCAAGGGTGTGTCCTACCTCCAGGCTAAAGATAGACATTTTTCCAAACCCCCTTAGTCTTCATTCTTCCTGTCGCCTGACCTATGGATTTGGGGACACCAAACCCAGTGCCGTCGAGTCGATTCCTACTCATAGCGACCCTCTAGGACAGAGTAGAACTGCCCCATAGAGTTTCCAAGGAGCACCTGGTGGATTCGAACTGCTGACCCTTTGGTTAGCAGCCGTAGCACTTAACCACTACACCACCAGGGTTTCCTTAGGGACACAAGTTTGCAAAAATCTCCAGCCTGTAACCTGACCTACAGTTTTGGACTTGCCACTCCCCACCACCACATGAGTCAATTCCTCTAAAAAAAAAAAACTCTCTCTCTCTCTCTCTATATATATATAGTTTCACCTCTACAAGTCTGTTTCCTCATTTATAAGATAGGGATAATAATTCACAGAGTTCTCAGAAGGATTGAATGAGGTAAGAACATGGCACACTGCCTAAAATACAGTAGGTGCCTCAGTAATTATGCTAAAACCACCTATTTGGAAAAAAACAAACAGATGAGAGAAAAATAGAGAGGTAGATAGAGACTTTCAGAGAGAGAGATAGATATGATGGGGTAGAGATGATAAAGGCAGAAACCCAGGAAAGCCCTTCAAATGGTTTTTTGGCTTCAGATAACTGTCAAAAGGGCCTTCCCCCCGTCTCGTTCCCTGCCAGTGGCCAGGCCATTTGGAAATCGCAGAGGCCAACTTTCCTTCCCACCTCCTCTCACAAAAAAGTCCTCTAACAGTCTTAAAACCCTTTAAAGGATGATTTTCTTGGGGGGAGGTGGATTTTTTGATGATATTGTGTATTTTCACTAATGGCATGGATGCTGAATCACTGTTGGTAGTTTTTTTTATAATTTGAAAAAATGGGGTGCCAATTGCAAGTGAGCTATACTGGTGCCATACTCCATGAAGTACATCACGAACGTGGTACATATCGGTCCTGCAGCCCAGGGAGTGCATCATACTTCCTGCTTACACTTGAGCCATTAAATGTCTTACTCATCAGTTATTATGAGTCGGAATCAACTCGATGGCAACTGGTTTGGTTTTCTCAGGAAGGCGAGGACTTTATACAAGATGTCACCAGGGAGGTGAGCACTTTATAAAAGATGTCTTCAAGGAGGTGACTAAGGCATGTAGGCCATATCCGTCTCATGTTCCATGAAGCACACCACTTACGTGGTACATAGTGGTCCCACGGCCCAGGAAATGCATTACGAACTGTTTTCACCCCAAAAATAATTCATTTACTTGAGTATTTCCGAATACCAGTGACCGTACCATCCCAATGACACAAAAGAAATAGTACCATACTTGCAAGCCTTATCTAGCTGTACAGAAGTCAAAAGACACAAAACTTTCACACAATCACTCCTCCGGGAAGCACCCTTCATACGAATGGCTCTCAACACTCAAATGTGCCGCAGACCAATTACTTTGTTTTTTAGGCAGTTGCACCAGTATTGGCCACGACACCAGAACGTACTAAAGTGGCTCAAATGCCTGCCAATAAACCTCTAGGGACGGAAAATGTAGCAGGAACATATATGCACCAGCACCCGGCCAAGCCCAACAGAGATCTTTGTCATAGTAAGGATCAGCAAGGAAGGGCTTCCCCCCCCGGTGGCCTATTCCCTCCTGAGAGTTACTCCACAGCTTCATGGTGTGTGGGTAGTAGGTGGGAGTGGGAACGTATAAAGGAGAACAACTACAAAGGGGAAGAGGCAGACATCTTGGAAAGCACCACTAATGAGGGGAGAAAGCAGAGGTCAAAGTTCAGTCAAGGTCGTGGTGCAAGGTCAAGGAGGTGTACCTGGATTAGGACCCTCCACTCAAAAAAAAAAAAAAAATTTTTTTTTTTTACTCACGAGACCACATGTTATCCAAGCAGCTCTTCATAGGGCTCCTGCCAGTTCATCAGCACCCTCATCTTCATCACTCTCACCCCACTGCAGAGGATGCCAGTAGACAAGTGAGTATTTTCCCAGGGACTGGAGAATTACCCACTTTTTGTCCTTTTTTTACTGGACACTTTTCTTGGCAGTCTGAAAGCATGGCCCTTGGCCTGACCTGCTTCAGGGAGGCCTTTGGAGTCTGCTGTCATTGCCAATATCACCCCTAACACTTACAGGACCAAGAAGAGAAATACAGATCATTAAAAGTTATAAATCAAGCTAAAAAACCGCTAAATAAAATATATCCTATCCCAATAAAATAAATTATTTTTTAAATACACTATTTTTATGTATATAATATGTATGCATATATATATAATAGGTATGCATATGTATATATACACTCTATCCTCCTACCTTGACAAATGTACCTTCCTAAACCTGGAAGTGTAAATTTAGAATTCTCAGACTCCTTGGAGTTCTGCTGTGGGACATGGAGTAATGGGGAGAGGTGACTTCCAGCCCCCAGCCTGCTCCCCACCTCTTCCCACCCTGAACTCTGTCTCACCCTCAAGGGGCCTCACACACATGGTCATCTAGCCCACATGTCCAAACTCTGTCCACACCCCAATGATACAGTCCGCTCTTGAAAGGATGTGGTGGGGAAGATGCTCACGAAATTTCTGGAAACAGGCTAGGATCCATTTGGGCAGGGAATTACAGGTACCCAAAGCATGCTGTAGAAAGGGGGCCACAGACCTTGGGGAGGCATATCCTCCTGACCCCAAGGACTTGTTGCCCTTTGGGGAGGAGCACGGCTGGAGGCAGGCCAGAGTAAGGTCCTCTGAAGTGCAAGGCACAGAGAAGGGGCCCATCTTGCCCAGATCATCTTGGCTGTCAGCATCCTCATCACCATCTCGACCCACACTGAATAGCACCCCCATTCGAATCCTAGGCAGAGTCCCTGGGTAGTACAAACGGTTAACACCCAAGGCTAACCGAAAGGTTGGAGGTTCAAGTACACCCAGAGGTGCTTCAGAAGAAAAGCCTGTGATCTACTTCAGAAAAATCATACATTGAAAACCTCGTGGACCACAGCTCAACTCTGACACACTTGGGGTGGCCATGCATCAGAATGGACTCCAGGGCGAATGGTTTGGTTGTTTTGGTTTTCCCACCCTATGCAGTGTAGAAAGCATTTTCCACGTATTTGCTCCCTGCGTGGGCCCTCACCTTCTAGTCACACCAGGAACATGCAGCCGGGAACTCAAGAGTCAGGCAGGTTCAAAGCCCTTTGGGAAGAGACTGTAGGGGCAGGGAGCGGAAGAGCCAGGCTGGAGACTGAGGCAGGGTTGAGCAGAGCTAGGACTCCTGGGGCAGATCCCATTGTTAAGCAGGCCCCCCATCAGATTTAATGGAGCGTTTCTGCTGTGCTTTTCACAGTGTTGTGGCTCTTAATAGGCTCCCCCAGCGCGCTGCTCAGGGCCCACGCTGCCTCTGAGCAGCTGCTGTGCTGAGCGACGGAGCGGGCGAGGGAGTGAGCGGGCTCGTTTGCAGACCACATGCCTGTCGCCTTCTTGGGAAGCCATCACAGCACGTCCTGGAACAGGCTCCTGAGGAGGCATCACAGTTTAGTGTAATTCGTCAAGTTCACAGCTGCTGCTTGGGAGGGAGGGGGCTGAGGGAGGCAGCACTGAGCCGCTCAGGAATCGCAGGAGCATCCCCCTACCCGCAGAAAGAGGGTGTGGCCAACAAGAGTGGGCGGGTCAGAGGCCTGGGGGTGACGGCGGGGAGGCTGCCCAGAACCAAACTAGCCGTTTGCCTAGACCTCTGCTGGCCCCACCACCTGCTCATGAGGGTGCTGGGGTACAGGAACTCAGGGAAGAGAGCCTGGTCTTTGGAGTTGGCAGACTGGATTCAGCACGCTTCCCCCTCCCCTGCCCCCTCATCCTCATCCACTGGGTGTATGATCTACAGCAAGTTACTTAGCTTCTCTAAGCCTCTATATGCCCATCTGTAAAACGGAGGGGAAAGTAGTTCTCACTCCCAGGTCCGGTATTTTGCTGGTATGCACCAGGGCTATGCCAGTTATTAAAATATTGACAATTCGGTAAAGAGCCACCAGTTGAATGGAGTTGAGTTCCGTTCATGGTGCCCCTAGGTGTGTCTGAGCACTCCATAGGGGTTTCCATGGCTAATTTTTCAGAAGTAGATCGCCAGGCTTTTTTTCTGAGGCACCTCTGGGTGGACTCGAACCTCCAACCTACAGCAGTTATTCTCAAAGCGTAGTCCCCAGACCAGCAGCATCAGTGTCACCCAGGAACCTCTTAGAAATGTACATTTTGGGGCTCCTTCCCAGACCTGGAAACATAGTAGTTAAGAGCTATGGCTGCTAACCAAAAAGTCGGCAGTTCAAATCCACCAGGCACTTGTTGAAAACTCTATGGGGCAGTTCTACTCTGCCCTGTAGGGTCCCTATGAGTCAGAATCGACTCAGTGGCAATGGTTTGGGTATCCCAGGCCTACTAAATCAGAAACTGAGGCTGAGACCCGGTAACCTATGCTTTAACAAGTCTTCCAGGTGATTCGGATGCAGGCTAAAGTTCAAGAACCCCTGATAAAGTCTTCCGCAACCCCGCGCCCTGTGTGCACCCAACCCCCCACCCTCAGCACTATCTCAGCCTCTCCCTAAAACTGCCCAGACCACCTTACAATTCAGCAACTAAAGGGTTAGTGCCTGGCAACAAAGGGGCCTCCAGGACCCTGCTCCAGGTGCTTCCATTCTGTTTAGTCAGCATTCATGTGATACAGTTCTTGAATACTTTTAATATCACGCCTGCCAACCCCACAGGGGTGTTGCAAGGATGAAATGAGTAATATCTGAGGGTGCTTAGCAGAGCATCTGGCATAAAGAAAGCACTCACTGATGAAAGATACTTTATTGTTATTTTGGGGGTCCCTTCCTATTCTTGGAAACCCTGGTGGCGAAGTGGTTAAGCTCTGTGGCTGCTAACCAAAAGGTCGTCAGTTCAAATCCACCAGGCGCTCCTTGGAAGCTCTATGGGGCAGTTCTACTCTGTCCTATAGGGTTGCTATGAGTAAGAATTGACTCAACGGCAGCTGGGTTGGTTTGGTTGTCGTTTCCTATTCTATGCAACCTCTGGGTACACAGCTCTGCCCTGGGCCAGTTCCCCCTTTCCTATCTTTCTTCCCCCCTCTACTGCAAAGAACCAACCCACCCTCTGGCTTCTAATGGTCACCAGGGCTCCCCTCTGCCCCACCCACCTGGGAACAGTGCAAGACCTCTGTTTCTCAGCCCATCCTACCCCATTCCTAAAGAAAGTATGCAGCCTTGGAAAGTTTTTTTGCAGAGAGAGTTGGTTGATTTGTTTGTTTTGCTTTGTTTTAGTAACAGAGAGGTGATAAGTAAAAATAGTAAATATGTAGGAAAGGTGAGTGTTACAGCACTCTCAAATGCCCCACAATGGACGTTCTCCCAAGGTGCAGGGAAGAGAACAGACGGCTCCTGCTCTTTATTCCCACTCATCCCCAAATCAAAGCTCTGCCCTTAGACAAGGAGCTCCCCAGCCAAACTTCCCCAGAACATTTTCTGCTGCAATGAACAATGATCAGTGTGTCTTAACCCCTTTGGAGCCACTCACCTCTGAGAATCTGATCAAGGCTACAGCCCCTCCCCGGAAAAACGCATATAGACACACAAAAGCGCACAGTTTTCCATGCCATCTGAGGGGGTTCACACACTTCCAAAGCCTATCTGTGGTTCAGTGACTCCATGGTAAGAGTCCTGCTGGAAAGGGAGGAAAGAAAGACCTGAACTGCCAATGGTCAGTCTGTCAGGGCATCAAGGAGTGAAGTTCAAACAATTTCCTTTTCATAGAAAAACCCAAACGCACGCTTCCTATCTTCAAAGCCCTCTAAGCCATTTCCTTGTGTTATGGATTGAATTGTGTCCCCCAGAAATGTGCGTCAACCTGGCTAGGTAATAATTCTCAGTATTGTGTAGGTGTCCACCATTTGGTGATCTGATGTGATTATTCTATGTGTTGTAAATCCTAATCTCTGTGATGTTAATGAAGCAGGATTAGAGGCAGTTATGTTTATGAGGCAGGACTCAATCTACAGGGTTAGGTTTTATCTTGAGTCAATCTCTTGAAATACAAATGAAAGACATAAGCAGAGAGGAGAGGGACTTCATTGCCACCAAGATAGAAGAGGCAGGAGAGGAGCTCGTCCTTTGGACCCAGGGTTACTGCTACGGAGAAACTCCTAGACCAGGGGAAGGTTGATGACTAGGACCTTCCCCCAGAACTAACAGAGAGAGGAAGCCTTCCCCTGGAGCTGGGGCACTTAATTTGGACTTCTAAACCGTGAGAGGATAAATTTCTGTTTGTTAAAGCCATCCCCTTGTGGTATTTCCACTATAGCAGCACCAGATAACTAAGACACCTTGCCAGTGCCTTGCTGTTTTCTCCCCATATATTCTTGTGCTTGTTGTTGTTGTTAATTACAGTCGAGTCAATTGTAATTCATGGCAACCCCATGTGTTGCAGAGTAGAGCTGTGCTCCATAGGGTTTTCTTTGGAAGCAGATCACCAGGTCTGTTTTCTGAGGCACCTCTGGGTGGGTTCGAACCACCAACTTTTTAGTTAGTAGTCAAGAGCTTAACCATTTGCACCACCCAGGGAATCTCCTCGCTGTTTTGAGATTTGGAAGGAAATGAAGAAGTACCAGTGACCAGAGCTTGGAAGGGTCGCTCAACCCTGGTCATACTGACCTCATGCAACCCCAAAACAAAGTGAACCACCTATTTGTCCAGTTGCCGCCCTTGGCCTCCCCTCTAGCTTGGTTTGCCTATAATGGCTCTCCTTCACCCCACAAGCCCTCTAGCTGCCCATTTGGCAGTCTTGCTGCATTGGCCCTTCATGGTTCACAAGGGGTAAGGGCTGGGATGAGGATGAGACAAGTGAGGCACCAAGGGTGCAAAATTTAGGGAGACACTCACTCTCAGGATCTGCAAAGAAACCCATCAGGAGATATGTGGCCAGTCGTCTTACCTGGATATAGAAACAGTTGGCTTCCAGGATGATGGAAAAACCTTGGTCCAACCAAGATGAGTTGATTTGGGGCAAACATAGCCACTTCAAATAAAGCTTCCTGGCATTTCACCAGCTCCAAGCCGACCTTTGGTGTATTAAGAGTGGCAGAGGGTAGCTCCCATATGGAAAAGGGAACAAGGACCTCATTCACACTTTGCAGAGCTCTAGAGGAGGCACAGCTAGGCACTGCAAGCGAAGGGACTTTCTCCATCCCTCTGTCTGGGGTAAGTGTGCAGCCATGTCCACTGGGGCAGAAGTAGAAGAAGGGCAGCTCCTTTGCTATGGTGAGATGGGGAATCACCTCTGTGAGAGAAGAACAGAGAGGGCCTGGTCCTCACACACATGGACACACACACACAAAAAAAAAAAACACCAATTGCCATTGAATCAACTCTGACTCATGGCCACCCCATGTGTGTCAGAGAACTGTGCATCAAAGGATTGTCAATGGGTGATTTTTCATAAGTATATCACCAGGCCTTTCTTCTGAGGCACCTCTGGGTCAACTCAAACTAGCAACCTTTCAGTTAGAAGCCAAGTGTGTTAACTATTTCCCCTGCCCAGGGACTCCTGGTCCACACAAAGGGGAGTTTTTCCCCCAGCATCATTCCTATGCAGCCTCCATGAACTCACCCAAGTCCCTCCAGTGGTTGCTGTGCACTCACATGGTGCCTTTCCCTCTAGAGACAGATCCTCTACCCTGCAAGCCTCAGTTCCTGACTTCCTCCATCTCCCCACCCTGTCCAAGTCCATTAGCTGCCCGAGGCTTCCCCAGTCTACTCAGACCTAGGCAATACCAGAGTGCTAGAAAAGGGAAAGTGTCCGCTGTCCACCTTCTGCCCCAGCCCCCTGGCTGTGTGGCTGATGAGAGGAGGAGGAAAGTGTTCTAGGACAGACAGGAACTGAGAATGGCAGGGAGGAGGGTTCATCAATAGCTACTCAGGTGTGAAACTGGACAGCCCCTAAAAGCTAAATAGAGTGTGAAATTCATCCTTCATCTCTTTTCAGAAAGGGGAGTCTTCACAGTCAGGGAGGCAGAACAGGTGAGGCAGGCAAGCCCTCAACTTAGGGTGAAGAACCTCCTTACTGTACCATGCCCCCTCTTTGCTCTACTCACCCACACCCCAGTCCCTGCACTCACCCCACTCCTCTGTCATTGCTATTGTGTCAGACATTGGGTAAGGCTGGGGCTGAGGCCACTGAAGAAGTAGGGGGACACACAGAGCCACCTAGAAGTTGAGGTTTTCCCTAACCCTCAAAGCCTTGGAGAAGGTGGCTTCGGGACTGGGAGAGTGAAGGCACTGGGAACTATTAAACAATTGTCATATAAAGAAGGATGGGACTATAAGTAATTTGAAATCTTCATAACAAGAAGTTGTCACACCATTGGAGGCCTCAGGAAGGCAGTACAGAAGCCTGGAAGTCAGCCATTGGCTGCACAGCGCAGCTCTGCTCACCTGTCCCCAACTTCAAAACATCACACAAGATGTTTTGTCTTCCTGGGCCTCAGGTTCATGACCTATATATTTATTGAGCATCTTTATTGTGCCAGGCAACTGTGCTGAGCATTGGAGATCATATTAATGATAGCTATCTTTCACCAAAAGCTTTTTATATACAGGCACTCTTTTAAGCACTTTGCTTAGGTTATCGCATTCGATTCTTACAATAACCCTGTGAAGGGGACACTATTGTTATCCTGTTTGAGAGAGGAAGACACTAAGGCACAGAGGAATTAAGCAACATACTCATGGTCACCCATCTAGAAAGTAGTAGAACAGGAATTGAATCCAGGCTATCTGATCCCAAACCCTTATAACCACTGTTATATACTCCCTCTCAAGACAAAACCAGCAACACTCCCTGCTTCATAGATCTCACAGTCTAGAGCAGGGGTCGGCAAAACATGGCCCCTGGGCCAAATCTGACCTGCCACCTGTGTTTACAAATAAAATTTTATTGGAACACAGCCACGCCGATGTCAGGTGGATCCTGGCTGAAAGCAGAGAACACCAGAAAGATGTTTACCTGTATTTTATTGACTATGCAAAGGCATTCGACTGTGTGGAGCATAAGAAATTATGGATAATATTTCAAAGAATGGGAATTCCAGAACACTTAATTGTGCTCATGAGGAAGTTGTACATAGATCGAGAGGCAGTTGTTCGAACGGAACAAGGTGATGTTACATGGTTTAAAGTCAGGAAAGGTGTGTGTCAGAGTTGTATCTTTTCACAGATAATGTTTGCCAATCCCTTGTCTAGCGGAATAAAACCATCCTGTCCCTCCCATCCATCATATGAGGTGATAGCAGAGACAACACTTTGAGCTCTTTGGTGTAAGATGTGACCAGCACATCATAGCCAAGATACACCCAGCCTGTGATGCAGTTACTATCTCATTTGCAGGATGATCAGCAAGGATGATTTGGGAGCAGCCTGGCCTAATTGTTTCTACTCTCCCTCAGAGTCCTGGGCCAGGGGAAACAAATAAGGTACTGGCTGGCAAGACTCACAGCTACTTAAACAACAAAACAACAACAACAAAAACACATTCACTGCCGTCGAGTCGATTCTGACTCATAGCAACGCTATAGGACAGAGTAGAACTGCCCCATAGAGTTTCCAAGGAGCGCCTGGTGGATTCAAACTGCTGGCCACTTGGTTAGTAGCTGTAGCACTTAACCACTATGCCGCCAGAGTTTCCAGCTACTTAGAGGATTGAAAATTCAAGAGCAGCAAAGAAGTCATGACTATCCAGTGATTATCTTTGAAACTATTCAATTACTCCTTCCTTCAAAATTTAACTACTGCACCCCTACTATGTGCTAGGTTGTGTTAAGTGGTAGGGATAGAGCTAAGAACAGGGCAAAGTTGCTGCCATCAGAAAATCAAGATGTGATGGGTTAAGGTACAGATTCTAGCTATCTCATTTATTTAGAGTTTTCACGTAAAAAGAGAGAAAATATATATTCTCCAGGTACAGACACTGCAGGCATCTTGGAAGATAGTGAACTCTGCCTCCATCCAGTGGAGGTGCTCATTGTTCAATCTAATCATTCAACATTTATTAAGCACCCACTGTGTGCCAGGCCCCAGGGTGGGTGCTGTGTGTTCACAGGGATTCTGAACCACTATGGATATGGTTCAGACAATCACATGTTGGGCAAGGATTAGACAAAAACACCTCTTCTATCCCTTTTAATTCTAAGATGCTAGGCTTTGATGTTCTCCTAGGGTTTGCTCCCTGGTGAAGAAGGCCTCCATATTCAGGTCTCAGGCGGCACACAAGAGAGGATCAGATTTGAAGTAAGCTGCCCACTCCTTTTCTTGCTCCCAAGGCAAGCTTCCAGCTCTTTTCAGTTCAGCAAATAGCACAACTAGATTTGAAAATATATACATGTGGGTGTATGTATATGTACATGTGTATACACACTACGCACATACATATATGCACATATGCATATATATGTGTGTATATATACACATACATACATATATATATGTAATAAGCCCCAAATTATTTTATTCAGCCTTGACTAAATGGTACCTAATTTGAAAAAAAAAAACATTAAGAGGCTATTGACACAAAGGCTTTCAGGATGCAAAACCTTGTGTTAGCCATGAGCCTTTGCTTAGAGAGATGAAAAAGAAGGCTAGAAAATATTTACATATCAGATAAAAATTGTAAGATAAATCTATACTTTTCCGGTATCTCGTCATCATAAAGTTGAGTTTCTATCTATGCTCGTTCATGAGAAAAAGGTGAAGAACTTTCCTATGATATTGAACGGTTTATTTTTAGAGTTCTAAGGATGGTTGGCTTGTCATCATAAGACTATTGAAGTTTGCTAGAGGAAACAGCATGTGTGAAAATATTGCTATAGAAAATTGTTTACTTAAAGTAGCTAAGCTGTGTTTATCAAAGGAGGCTGAATTTTCTCACCAGACTTGTTATAATTAATCTGCTGTCTGTGATCTTACTGGTCTTGTTATAATTCAGCCAGTGAAAAAGACTCAGCAGTGCCTCTTAACCCTTTGGCGACCCAATTATTTTTTGCTTTGAATTTTTTGTTGATACCACATGTTTTCATTAATGGAAACATGCCGGAAGTGTGTCTTAATTTTTGGTAGGTAGTATGGATTTTTTTCTTGCCCCTTCCCATAAGCCTACCCTAAGTGTTCAGGGGTACATAAAAAAAAAAAAAAAAAAAAAGTACCACTAATTAAACCCCAGAGTTCCCAACAGGATCTATTGGTACATATGTGTAACAAATAAAAATTTTCAAAATTTCTATTTTTTCTACCAAAAATTCAAACACCTCATACAATACCCTGTAAAAACAGTAATTTGTAGCACACACCCATTTGTTCAATTCAAACAATCAGAAAGGCCTCTGCCTTGCGGCAGCACACGCTGACAGTGTTACAGCAGCTTCCCAATAAACCCCAGAGGCTGAAAAAGTCATGGTCGCTATATGTACCCCCAGGCACAAAAGGTTAAAGTAGTGAGAAACATGCCTAAAAGCACTCCTTCCCTTAAATAAAAAAAAAAAAAGTCATTTTGAAAGTAAAATAAAAAAGGGTTCTAACAGATTACCATATTTTTACGAAATAATGCACATACTATGTTTTTTGTCAACTGCACAACCCCGTCAAGGATTACTTTCCTCAGAGTGCTGTGCGTGTTATATATGTGGGCGTGTTATTTATGTGGGCATGTTATTTACAAAAAATACGATAACTTTAAAACACCACGACAGGGGGTTCTCAGGTAAGGTGATTTAATGAGACTCTACTTGAAGATTTCCCCTCTCTAATGCCAACACATGGGCACATCTTCAGGTCACCATGGTATATTTCTAGAAGCTTAGCCACTGCTCATTCCTCCCACCCCACACCAAATCTGGGGAAAAAGCACAAAATTCATCTTCTCCACATGCCACTATATAGAATCCTCGTTATCTACCCTAGACCTCAGCCCCATAGGAAGGTTCTGGAAAGCTGGCAGGGAGGCTTCAGGAAGCTCTTGTGAGGACTCCAGCTATTCTCTGACCAAGCCCAGAGCCTCTCTGAGCCAGAGACCAAAGACTGAAGATGGAATTTTCTCTTTAATGCATCTTCCCCTCCCAATCAGGATCAGAGAAGTGGTGCTGGTTATTTGTTGAAAGCTTTTTGTGTTAGACACAGACATTAATGGAATGACAGTAAAAACAAATATAGCATTATTATGCCAGGGGATGGTATCCATCCTGGTCTCCCAGCCCAGGCATGTCCAAACTAGAAGGGGTGACCCTTCTCCCAGACACATCCTGCACACACACACTCCAAGAAGCAGCAGATTTGTACTGAAGGTATGGCTTGTGTAGCCTCAGGGGAAGACTCCGATTGGGGCTAGGTTTTGAATGATCAGTTGCTCAATTGAAAACAACGGAAAGAGTTCCCACTTTCCAGACTTGGCTAAACTGGGGACCAGTTAGGTACCGGTGAGGCATCAAATCCTCATACAGTCTCAAGTGCTGAAGGACACCGAGACACCCCAGGGGCAGTCTGCTGCCCCCCTTCCTCACAGTGAGAACATCCCACTCAAGAGGGAAACCTTAAGCAAAGCAACTTCTTCCTCTTTCCCCTTACTTGTCCTTTCTTTTCCACACTTCATTTTCTCCCTTCTTAGATTTGCTCCCTCCTTTTCTTCTTCTTCCCCTCCCTTCTTCCCCCTTCCTTCCCCTTAACACCCACCCTGTCCCTCACCCCATCTCCTTTCCCTGATGGTCTTTACCTGAGGCTTCATATGCTCATAGAAAGGAGTTTCTTCCAAACTCAGGAGAAATGAATACTTCTCAATAGACAGACCCATTAGTGAAAGGGGCTAACATCATAAGGAATCACAGGACTGAATCAGGGGTCACTTTTCTCAGCCTTGACCTGGGAAGAGGAACTGTACCTCCACCCTGTTGGGAAGGCTGCATAGTATAATGTCAAGAACACTGGTTTTTAAATCAGAGAGACTGGGGTTTAAATCCTGACTCTACTATTTACCAGCTGTGTGATCCTGGACAAGTTATTTTACCTACCTTGTCCTCAGTTACTTTATCTATGAGAGACACAATAATAATATCTATCCCACAGAGCTTTGTAAGGATTAAAAGAGTTAATGTAGATAAGGATCTAGCCCATGACAGGTGATCAATAAAGTGAGTCTTGCCCCTTTTCCTTCTCTCTCCTTTCTGTATATCAAAAGTGTGATTATGCTGATTATTCCTGGCTCCCTTGGAGAAACAGCCCCAGGAGACTGGTGTCTGCATCCATCCATATTACACCCCACTCCCTGCCCATATCACAGGACAAGTCAACATCTGTAGCATGTTCTGTGTCTTCTACCAGGGCTCCTCTGGGTCAGACCGGGTGGGATCAGACACTGGAAGCAGCCATGTGCAAAGGGAACCAAGTTCTGGGTAGCTCACATGATGAACAGGGTCTTCCAGGGCCTGTTGACAATTCAACTTATTTCCAGTTTTTCAGCCCTACAGTGCTCATCCCCAAGTATTTGATGCTCAGACAACTATTCCTAAGCCCATCTGATTGTCCCCAATGCTGGACACTGCTGACCCACGTCCATTCTGAGGTAGGCCTCCAAGAGTGATGGAACAGTCAGGTGGGACCGCGCTTCCTGCAGGGAGTCCTACCCCTGACTCCCAGGCATGCTCACCTCCATGCAGTCAGACCTCTGGGTATTTTTCGAGGGCCACCCCTGATCCTTATCCATCCTTGTGAAGATACAGTTACCCCACAGAGCCTGAAAAAAATCCCCAGTTGTGCACTAAAAATGTTTTCTAAAATAAAATCCATGATAATTACAGTAACATTACTATAGCACTTTGAAGTTTCTGAAGCACTTTCATCCTATAACAAATGACCCCAAAATTTCAGTGTCTTAACGTAATGAAAGTATTTCTTGTTCTCATCACAGTTTAATGTAGGTGGGCAGGAAAGGGAGAAAAGTCTGCCCCATATAGACATTGGGGACTCAGGTTTCTTTCAACTTGTGGCATCACCATCCCCTACAGCCTCTCAGGAGTCCCGGGGTAGCACAACTGGTTAAATGCTTGACTACGAGCTGAAAGGTTGGCAGTTTGAACCCACTCAGAGGTGCCTCAGAAAACAGGCCTGGCGATCTGCTTCAGAAAGGTCATGGCCTTGAAAACGCCCATGGAACAGTTCTACTCACACAAGTGGGGCTGCCACGAGTTGGAATGGACTCAACCACAACAACAACCACAAAGCCTCCACGTCCTTCACTTCCAGGGCACAGGGAAAGAGGGAATATGGAGGATCACACAGGAAGTTTCTAAGGGCCAATTCTGGAAGAAGTGAACATCAATTCTACTCATACTCATTGGCCAGATCTCAGTCCCACAGCCCATCTAATTCCAAGGGAGGCTGAGTGCTTAAGAGGGAAGAAGACAGGATTTGATAAACAATTAGCACTGCACTATCTTTGCCACTGGTTTTTTTTTTTTTTTATCTTTGCTACAAATCATTGAGGCAGGAATTTTTTCCCCAGAGTGGGAAACTGATGCTCAGAAGGATTGACATGTCCAAAATACTGCTGTTAATAAATGGTCAGAACAAAGACTTGAGCCTAAGTCATCTAGCTTCAATTCGGTCTTTATCGCATGGAAAATTTCTTGAGTCTTAAGAATGACCCAGGTCATGCCCATGCCACCTCCTCTTCTCCTTACCTCCAGGTATTTGCAAACCAGAGAGAAACTTCACACCTTCCTCTTACTCCCTCCCATCAGCCCTTGCTCTTTCCTCACCACAGGAATGGGATCAAGTCCTCCTCTAGTGCCTCAGCCATGAAAATAAAGATACTTAATCACATCTACAAGGAGGCCTGGTTGTGCAATGGTTAAGCACTTGGTTGTTAAACAAAAGGTTGGCAGTTCGTACTCACCTGGTGGCTCCACAGGAAAAAGACCTGGTGATCTGCTTCCGTAGAGATTACAGCCTAGGAAACCCTATGGGGAAGTTCTTCCGTGTCACATGGGGTGTCTGTGAGTCGGAATCTACTCGACAACTCCTAAAAACAACATCTACATCTTTGGCCCTGAGTAAGAAAACATGGTCCTTGACTTGGAAGAGTTCACAGTCCAATGAGAAAAAAATGTGACAAAGAGCTGTAACTTGAGTTGATTAGACAACAGCAGAGGTCTACAGGAACAGGGATGAGTGAGAAATTGATTTTTCTTGGAGAGTCAAAAAAAAGTTATAGAAAGGAAGTCACGTTTGCCCTGAGCCAGGAGACAGGAATGGGCAAAGCAGGTAGGGCAGGTGAGGCATCACAGCGCAAGGAAGAGCATGTGTGCAGACACAAAAAGGGGAAGGACCTGGCATGTTCAGGCAAGTTCACAGCTGGAGGCAGGGAGAATCCCACAAGGCTGCAGAAGGCCCCTCTCACCTGCTGTTCTTATGGAGGCCCTGAGAAGGCAGGAGACCTTGAAGAGTGTCATGGTCTGAACTGAGTCCCAAGGTTTCTAGGTCTCAAGGCCCAAGGGCAGTGGTCCCACGTAGAGGCCCAAGACTTATTTGCCTGTAATAGAATAAGCTGGTGCTTGTACAGTACTTTTCCGTTTAGAGGTAGTTTTACACACGTTATCTCCTTTCACTCCTTATTTTGCAGATAAGGAGAGCAAAACTCAAAGTTATTGTAACTCAGCTGGTAGACAGCAGAACTAGAACTCAACTCCAGATCCTATAACTCCAAAGCCCAGGCATTTTCCCTTAGGAGTTTTGTCAGTACATGGGGGATGGAGCACTGGGGAGAGGCGGACATCAAGGAGGTCTTTTCCATGTCCCTATCAGTGTTCTTTCTAAGATGGGTAACTTATTTCCAATGATTTTTCTTTCTCCTCTTCACACATGGAGTTGAGAGCTAATTCTGGGAATATGCTCCTGGGGGACTCTAGCTCAGCACCCCAACCTAAGGAATAAAGGAATCTCCCCTGATTCTGGCAGCCCTTACCTTCCATCCACCTAGTCCATCTATAGTTCGTTTTCCCCATCATCCTTCCAGGAAGCCAACAAAAGAACAGGCAGAATCAGCTACAGATAAAAACAGAAGCAGAGCCCAGCACAGAAGAGAGGATTGTCTTCTTGCTCCATAAACCTCAAAGACCCACATGCGACTTCAACAGGAAAGCTCCCAAGCAGCAACAACCTTCTCACCAGTGTCAGCCCCACCTCCCACCCACCTTCAATGCCCAGGGCCTTTCGTATTCCTTTGCAACCCTGTTCTGCTCTTTCTTCTAGCACAGGCTTGGATGCAGAGGACAAAACCTGATGAGGTTCCCTACCCCTCTAGAAAGTAGCCTGAAAGAAAGTGTTCCTTCTAGAGAGACTAACTGGAGCTCCTGTTTTTCCCTAGCCAGAGAACAACCAGCAGGAGAAAACATTAGGTGATTGTTAAGAACTCCTTCCAGGCGGCTTGGGGGCTGAGCACCTCAGCAACTGCTAGTTACAGCTTGGGGCACAGTCTTGTCTAGAAGTAAGCAGCTACCATTATCCACCTGGATTGGGGGCTACTTTCCACGTGTCGTTCACTTAAAGAAACAGCAATATCTTCCAAATCATAAAAGGAGATATGGTCCACTCAAGAGATTTTTTTCTGTTTTTTTTTTTTTTTTTTTTTAATACAAAGCCCTATTGTTGTTGTTGGGTGCCGCTGAGTTGCTTCTGGCTCATAGCAACTCCATGTGGCAGAGTAGAACTGCCCATAGGGTTTTCTTGGCTGTAAACTTTATGGAAGCGGATAGCCAGGTCTTTCTCCCAAAGAGTCGCTAAGTGGATAGGTTCAAACCACCAACCTTTTGATTAGCAGCTGAGTGCTTAACTGTTGCACCAGCAGGGCTCCTTCAAAGTCCTATAAAACCAAATCAAACTCATTGCCATCAAGCTGATTTTGGATCATAGCAACCCTATAGGACAGAGTAGAGCTGCCCCATAGAGTTTCCAAGGAGCACCTGGTGGGTTCGAACCGCTGACCTTTTGGTTAGCAGCTGTATCACTTAACCACTAGGCCACCAGGGTTTCCATGGTGCCACCAGGGCTCCTCAAAGCTATGTAAAGGTATACAAATTAAATCACATGAGTTTATGCATTTATTGAATAAATTATTCAAAATTATGTATTATTATTCAAAATAATAATATATAATAGTAGGACTTTTGGAAAAATCCAGTGTGTATTAGGCTGCCATGGGTATGGAAGAACATAATTCCTTCTGCAATCTTTTCTTCCCTGTGGTGGGTGGCAAAGGAGGAAACAAGAAGGGAATGTGGCCCCAAGATTATGGCCCCCAGACATCCTTTTCATTCAGTACTAAAGTCTCTCCTGAGGTTCACGCTTCAGCCAGAGATTAGACAGGCCCATAAAACAAAACCAGATTAAGTGGGCGCACCAGCCCAGGGGTGAGGATGAGAAGGCAGAAAGGGACATGAAAGCTGGTGACGGAACCCAAGGTCAAGAAGGGGAGAGTGTTGACATGCTGTGGGGTTGGCAACCAATGCCGCAAAACAATATGCTTATTAATTATTTAATGAGAAACTAATTTGCTCTGTAAACCTTCATCTAAAGTACAATAAAAAAGGGGGGCGGGCAGGAGATGCAGTGCCCAAAACTGAAGTGGGAGACTCTGGGGACAGGGTCCTCAGACTCCACCTGGGAGAGGAAAAAATTTGAGATCTTCTTCATCAGTTGCCATCAAGTCGGTTTCAACTCACGAAGACCCCCGTGTGTCGGAATAGAACTGTGCTCCACAGGTTCTTCAGTAACTGATTTTTCGAAAGTAGATCGCCAGGCCTTTCTTCAGAGTTACTTCTGGGTGGATTTAAACCATAAATCTTTTGGTTAGTGATGGAACATTTAATAGTTTGCACCACCAAAGAACTCCTTAGCTGGGTGAACAAAATCTCACCTATTGTGTGCCCCCATTATTGCATTTGTTACATTAGATTGTAAAACTTTGGATCTTTAAGGCCAAAGCCTGCTCTGTATTAGTCTTTGAACCCCCATCCCTTGCACAGTGCCTTACAGGGATCCAGTAAATATTTTTAAATGATTCCGCTATGAACTAGGAGCTTATAGGCTGTGCCCACCAGAAAAACCAATGCCCTCTCGCTAAACTTGTTCAGGTCTGTGCACTTAAATTTTCTTTGTTTCCTTAATTTCAAAATAAAATTTCTTTTAAAAAAATCCAGTCTCTCTTGGTTAAACCACAGAGAGTGGGGTTTTGTTCATGTTTAAGTGTAGTGGTAGGTTCCTGGGTGGCACAGTTTGTGTTTGTCTACTAACCTGAAGGTTGGCAGTTCAAACCCACCCAACAGCACTGCAAAAGAAAGGACTGGTGATCTGCTTGTGTAAAGATTACAGCCAAGAAAACCTTAGGGAGCAGCTCTACTCTGTAACCCATGGGGGTCACTATAAGTCAGAATTGACATGATGGCAAGGAGTCAAGCGTAGTGGTAGCAAGGAAACCAAGATCAAGGTCCATTTTAAGGGGAAGACTCCATGTGGAGGAAACTGTTAAGTCTTATGCAAAAGCTCTTAACAGAAACTGAATTAACATTGTACAACCAAGCCTCAGGCTCTAGAAATTCCAAGGGTCATTCAACACGAAGGAGCCGGGAAAGGAGAATCTAAGGGTAGAGGTAGGTCAGAAAACCAGCAACTAGTCAGGTAAAGGGGATGAGAGCCAGGGAGATCTAGCACCAGGGTGCTGAGATGAATCTCCATTACCAATCTTGGAAATTCGGGGAATCTTTTATAAGGGCTGATAACCACGTTGTGGCTTTTACCCCCAGGGTGTTGTAAAGGTGCCACAGGTAGAGGGGGATGACCACTGTAACTCTTCTTTGCTTGTGCCTTGAAGAACACCACTTTACAAGTTTCAACAATGCACAAGGCACCCTGCTAGACCCAGAGGGAGGGACCCACACACCACAAGTTTTGTGACCTTAAGGGAGATAAGAAGGACATGATTACTATCTGGGCAAATAAGGGAAAGCAGCTGGCTCCCTTTAGTTATTTAATACAATTCCACTCCATTTGCAGGAATGAACACATCTTCCTCACCAGGGAACACAACAAACATTGACTGAGCACTTTCTATATATTAGGGCCCAGTGAATGCAACCGTGTAGTAATTAGCAGAAGCTAAACTGTGATTTAAAAAAAAAAGGTCAGTGACTGAAAAAAAAGAAGCTGCTTTCTTTCTCACGTGACAGTCCAAGAAGGATGTTCAAGTCCTCCACAGTCATTCAGGGACCCAGGTAACAACCTCAGAGCAGCCTCCAAGGTCACCGTGGGTATCACCATCCTTTTGAGTTTTGTCATCATCTGCAGTGAGCTGCAGAGGGGGAAAGGGAGCATGGACAGGGACACTCACTCTCTGGGTCTGAAGTGGACATTCCAATGGGAAGGAAATGGCTTCACCTAATTGCAAGGGAGGCTGAGAGAAGTGGGGAGCTAAGAAGCCCTTTCCAGACTTCTTCACCCTCAGTCATCTCTGCTAACAAAGCACACTCAGTCACTGCAGGGTAAGGTGCAGGCCAGCTCCGTGGTGGAAACTCTCTCCAGGCTGGTTCCTGGGCACAGTCATCCTCCAAGTGATCATTTCTCTTGCTGCAGTTACAGCGATCCCACAAAGCCAGGGTTCACCACCTACCCCAAAGTCACTCCCCCTCATTCAGTAAACATACATTTATTGATTTCGTATTATATGCCAGATATGGGGCTAGGTGCTGGGGATACAGTAATTCACACGTGGCCAATGCCTTCATGGAACTTACATTGTGTGGTGACGAGAAATAAGTCCATCAATTATTAAACAAAATGATTTCTGAGAGCAATAAGAGTTTTAAAAGAAATAAAAGAGTCATGCAAATGAAAAGTTTAGAGTCAAAGGGCTACTTGGATAGAGAGGTAAGGAGAAGCCCCTCTGAGACCCAAGAGGAGAGAAGGAGCACATGCAAACAGCATGTTGAAGGATCAACCAGAAGACCATCATGGTTAGCACTCCACGGGGAGGGGGGGTGGCTTAAAATGAGATTGGAGAAGTGAATGGGGCCAGATCACAAAGGGCCTGGTGAGGAGTGGTAAGGAGGCCATTCGATCGCTCAACAAATTTTTATTGAGCAGCAACAATGAGTGTAGAAATTGAGAATACTGCAATGAAGACACGAATTCCTGCCCTTGTGAAGCTTACATATACAGGGAGACATAAAATCAACAAATAAATGAATAAGTAAATAATATCACATCAGTTTTGTCATATTGTGATGGCTTATGTGTTGCTACAAGGTTGGAAGCTATGCTATTGGTGTTTCAAATACCAGTAGGGTCACACCCATGATGGACAGGTTTCAGTAGAGTGTCCAGACTAAGACAGACTAGGAAGAAAGGCCTGGCAATCTACTCCCAAAAATTAAAAAAAAAAAAAATTAGCCAGTGAAAATCTTATGGATCACAATATAACATTCTCTGGCTCACTTGCTTTGGACATGTCATCAGGAGGGATCAATCACTAGAGGAAGACATCATGTTTGGTGCTATAGAGGGCCAACAAGGGCATCGATGACCCTTGGTGAGATGGATTGGCACGGTAGGTGCAACGACGGACTCAGACATGCTGCAGATTGTGAAGATGACGCACGACCAGGCAACGTTTCATTCTGTTGTACATGAGGTCGCCATGAGTTAGAGTTGGCTCAACGGCAGCTAACAACAACAACAGTATCACATCAAGTATTGGCAGGAGATAAAGCAGGATTAAAGAGTAGAATGATAGGGGTGCTATCTTGGATGGGACAGAAAGGAAAGGCCTCTGATGGGGTGAGCAGAGACCTAGAGTAAGTGAAGGAACAAGCGGTGTGAATATCTGGGGAAGCAGTGTTCCAGAGAGCTCTTGTGGTTGCCAGATAAAATACAGGACACCCAGGTAAATTTCAAATTCAGATAACTATCACATGGGGCATACTTATCCTAAAAAGATTATTCATTGTTTATCTAAAATCAAATTCAACTGGGCATCTCCTATTTTCACTTGCTAAATCTGACAATCAGAACACTGCCAGAACAAAGTGTGAAGGCCCCGAGGCAGAAACATGCTTGGTATGTCCAAAGCCCAGCATGGAGGTTTCTGTGGAGCACATGGTGGAAAGTGAGACTGAAGGGGGAGGCAGAAGCCAAAGCACGCAGGGCCATGGGGGTCATGGTGAGCACTTTGGGTTTTTATTCTAAATGGGATGGAAAGTCCTGGAGGGTTTTGAGCAGCTGCATGAAGAACAGACTGTAGGGTGGCAACAGAAGATTCTGGGTTGCTACCCTAATCATCCTCCTTCCAGAAAGGTCAAATGGAGGAGGCAGAAGATCCACACATCCTGCTGCTTTCTACCTGCCACTGTGTAGCCACAGAGATGGGAACTGGGGAGGCTGGGGACCACCAATCCAAATGGGAACGTCATGCCATGGACAAGATCAGACTCACCCTCTCCCCACCCATACTTCCCTCATTCTGCTCAAGGTCTCCACAACCAGTGGGGATCAGAGGGTTAATCAGGGTGTCCTCTTCATTTAGAGAAAAGTACAATCAGCGCCCTAGGGCAGAGGCCCTAGGGCACAGTCCTGGAATCTACTGGCACCAGCCTCCATACCACCCCTTGCTCCACTGCTTCTCTCCACCCATCTTAAGAGAAATTGGACTTAGACAAAACCCTCCTTTCCTTCTTCTCTTGACCCGATCACTCTTCTGTCAAAACAGAAGAGCAGGGGAAAGAAGGTCCTGGGCTTCTTTTGGGCCAGCCGCTGCTATCAATTCTCTCTCCCCTCCTGTCAGCAGTCCTGTGCCTACAGTCTGGGCTCCTGGTGCTCCAGCTGTTGGCTGTAATCAACAGCAAGAGTAAATACAAGCAGATGCTGACATTCCCAGGATGCTCAGTAAAGCTTCTCACACTTAGCTTGAAAAGGAACATTTTCTGGGATTGATTCAGGCCATGTGACTCTATAAGCATCCAGACTCCAGCTGAGAGGGGACAAGGAAAGGGCTGGGACAAGGGAGTCCTTCCCTTAAAAATGTGATGAGTTTCTTTATGACTTCTGCAGAAGCTCTAGACCTCAGTTTCCAACCGTAGCTTCTGATCCCAATTTCAGTGGCAGAATGATCCTATAGAAACAATACTGACTGAAGGACTGGTGTGAGAGTTGTAGACCTACCTAGAATGGGTTCTCCAGTGATTTGTCCTACAAAGATTCTATTTCAACAGCTTGAATAGAACCATGCCATTCAAACGTAGAGAGGACCCAAATCTAAGGAGTAGTGCGATGTAGGGGAGAAAGCGTGAGCCAACCAGATAGGCTTGGGCAATCTACTTAGCAACTCAGAGCTGCAGTTCCTCCATCTGTAAAATGGAACATAAATTCCTTCTTTTCAGATTGTTCTGAGAATTAACTGAGACATCTTATGCAAAGCATCTAGTCCAAAGTCTGGCACAAAGGACACACTCAATAGGCGGTAGTTGCCTTGCCTCAGTTTTCTCATCTGTATAACAGGAACAATAAGCTTATAAGCCTCAATAAATGTCATTTGAACTTGAAGCCCAGTTGACTCTGGAAAGGAAGTCTTTATTGTTGGACAACCTCCAATGCCTAGAATAATAGGCCAGAATCAAGAAAATGACCATTAATAAGCCATGCAATTAAAAACTAATCACAGCACGGAGGATACAAATTTGATAACAATTCCAATGAAAAAGACCCAAGAGTTTTAATTAGTCACAAGCTCGGTTCGAGACAAGAGTGGAGCACATTTACCATGAGAGCTTATGCAGTCACAGGTTACATCATCATCATCATTAACATATATGGAACATTTACAATGTCCCAAGTGGTATTCTAAGTGTTGTACTTTACTCATTTAATCCCCCCAGCAACCCTGTGAGATGGTTTTTTTATCACCAGTTTATAGCTACCAAAACTGAAGCAGAGAGAAGGTCAGTCCCTGTTTGTGGTCACAGAGCGCGTTTAGGGACAGAAGTAATACTTTGACTCCGCACTTTCACAGTTCAGATCACGTCTGGAGTTACTGGGTTAGTTCTGAGTATCATGTCAGAAACAGCCACATCTTCCCTGCTCTGATGCCACCTCAGCCTTCAACTGTCCTATGCCAGCAGGTGGGGTGGGGGGAGGGTTGAGGGTGGCAGGTAAAATAAAGCTACCCACCCAGGTCCAGGTTCTGAAGGCCAAGCCATGCCCTCAAGATGCCCACACCGCTCTCCAGAGCATCTCACTGTCTACCAGGAAAGGGACTCTGTGCCTCAAAGAAGGACCCTGGGTGGTCTTATTACCCCTAAACTGTCATTCATATCTTCCCCCATCTCCTCTCTCTCAGCCCATTCAACTGATCCCCATGAGTTAACAACGGCTTGTTGCTGTTAGTTGCCATTGAGTTGGCCCGACTTACGGTGACCTTATGTATAACAGAACAAAACATTGCCCAGTCCTGCACCATCTCCATGAGTTTTGGTATTTTGAGCTCACTGCCGAGATTACTATTAACCAAAAGGTTATCATTTGCTAATTTTCAATAGTAGATCTCCAGCCCTTTCTTTCCAGTCTGTCTTGGCCTGGAAACTCTGTTGAAACTTGTCCAGCACCGGTAACCCTGCTGGTACTTGAAATACTGGCAGCATAGCTTCCAGAATCATAGTAATATGCAAGCCACCACAGTCCGTAGAGCTGATAGATGGGCGGTGGACTTAATGGCTGCCTCTCATTGAAAGTGATGCTACAGAAGAATGGTCCTATGAGCTTAATATTTCTTTGAAGACTCATATTTTATCCTAAAAATTCATACAAATTTTATATTGTACCCCATACTATATCTGGCTTTTTTTTTTCATATAAAAATATTTTAAATGACTTACCACTGAGTAAAATTGATGCTCTAGAGGGATGAACCATGGTTTTCCTATGATTTCTTAGAACCCCTGGCGCACTGCTACATGTTCCCCAATCTGAAAAGCTCAGAACTGCTGATGCATATTTTATAACATGGAAATACTTTCAGGGCGTATCATTAAGTGATAAACGCAGGTTACCAAACAGTATGCACCATGATTCTATTTTTGTATACCATCTTGAAAGCTATATACATACATACATAAAATCTTAACAGAGGTTGTCTCTGAGCTGTGGGATGTGGGTGGTTTTTATTTTGCTCTTTTTGCTTATACCACATAATTTTTCTACAATGAGCATATGTATTATTGGAGTATGGGCTTTTGATGTTCTTTTTGTTTGTTTGTTTGTTTGTTTTTGAGGGGGTTAGTTTTGTTTTCAAGAGTCCCTGGGTGATGCCAATGGTTAAGCACTCTGCTACTAGCCAAAAGGTTGGCAGTTCAAACCCATACAGAGGCTCCTGGGAAAGCAGGCCCGGTGATCTACTTCTGAAAGAACACAGCCTTGAAAACCCTATGGAGTAGTTCTACTTCTCACACATGGGGTCACCATGAGTCAGAACTGACTCAACGGCAACTAAGAACAACAGCAACAGTTTTGTTTAAGATTTAAGAGTTAAAACCTGCCTGAATTTTCCAGATACTTGCTTTATCAGACTACATCTTTAAGACCCTGAGACCTTAGGCTTCTGAAGCAAGGGGGCTGAGCCACATGCAAATACTACACACAACCATTTAACCAGGCATCCTTCTGGCTCCCCACCTTGTTGTTTTGTTAACTCTGCCAGCCATGACCTTGAATTTCTGTGATGCTCACAAACTCCTCATATTCACGGTTCAGTTTTGTCATCTGTAAACTGGTGATAAAAGAAGCTCCTCAGAGGCGGTTGTGGGGCTACCCCAGGGACCAATCCCCAACTTTGCTTTAACTTACAGCAAAAAGTTTCTGCGCCCTGCCCACACCCTCCCAAAAGCCAACTCCTGGTTCAGTCAAGGTTTTGCCATCTCATCTCCAGTCTCGATGCTGATGGCTCACAGCCACCATGCAGGCCAGGTAATAAAAGACTCCCCAGATTGAACTATTCTTTTTCACCGGCTGCTGCCTGGATCTTGTCACAACTCACCAAGCATTTGGAACCTGTGCCTCGACGCTGAGCCTGCCCTGGAATCTGGCCCTCTGCAATGGCAGTTTCCCACTCTTCTGACTCTCTACCTGGGCCTAAAGCCTCAATCCAGGTCCCTTCTTATCTCACCCATGATGTCTTTAATCTTATTTAATCATTTACTGCACAATTACTAAGTGGCAGACACATGCTAAGTACTTTGCATGCATTGCTTTTGAATTCTCATAATAGTCCTCTAAGGCAGATTTCATGTCCTCATTTCACAGATAAGGAAACTGAGGCTCAAAAACATTAAATAAAGCCAAAGACTATTGTTTGATGATCTACTACTGCATAATGAATTACCCCAAAACATAGTGACTTAAAATAACCACGTTACTAGTGATTTGGGGGGTTGACTGGGCTCAGCTGGGAGAGTCTCACTTGCGGTCCCTTTTAGGATTGCAATCAAATGGTGGCTGGGCCTGGAGTCATTCCAAAGGCTTCCTCACTCACATGTCCAGCGGTTGATGCTAGCTACAGATTAGGAGCTCAGCTGGGCTGTCAGCAAGAACGCCTACACACGGTGTGTCCATATGGTCTCTCCACTTTGGTGGCTAAGTTTGAAGACCAAGTAGCCAGAGAGAACAAGATGGAAGAACATGGCATTTTTGTGACCTAGCCTCAGAAGTCACACAGCATCACTTCCACAATCTTTTATTGCTGATGGCAGTCACGAAACTCTGCCCAGGTTCATGGGAAGGGGCATAGACCTCATCACTTGATGGAAGAAGTGTTGTTACATTGTAAGAAGAGCACGTGGGATCAGACCTATTGTGGCTGCTACCGTTGGAAAACGCAATCTGCCACAGTCACACAGCTAGTAAATTGGGCAGAGCCAGGATTCGAACCTGGGTCAATCTGACTGCAAAGCCCACGCTCTCACACCATCAAGCTCCAAGTCTGGGAATACAACATATCAGGAAAATATGTTGGTTAAATTAACCAACAAGTGTGTCCAGAAGGGGCAGGCCACGATATTGAGATGCCCAGAAACAACGTCATATGATTTAACGAGCAATTGAGGAAGACAAGACTTAAAAGCAACCTGACGGTCTTCTTCAAATACACAAAAAGGGTAAACATGAGGAAGAGGAAAGGCTTATTGTATATCGAATCCCCAGCAGATG
The DNA here is from genome assembly GCF_024166365.1 of Elephas maximus indicus. Classification (NCBI taxonomy): domain Eukaryota; kingdom Metazoa; phylum Chordata; class Mammalia; order Proboscidea; family Elephantidae; genus Elephas; species Elephas maximus. Next base: position 168,453,025 of record NC_064821.1, on the reverse strand, counting down.
GAGGTTTGGCACAGAGGGCAAAGCACTGACTTTGAATCCAAGCAAACCAGATTCAGAACCTGGATGCAGTTCTTAAGCAAATCACTGATCCTCTCTATGCCTCATTTCCACATTGGTAAAATGGGGATGACAAAACCTATCTTACAGTATTGCTGTATTAGAGATAATATATATGTACCTGGCATGTAGTAGGTGCTCTGTAAATGATAGCTGCTGTTATTATCATTGCTTTTGCTGCTATTGTTATTGTTGTTACTATTATTAGAGCTATCCAACAATCAGATGGGCTGCCTTGCAAAACATAAGGTTCCCAGAAAGGATGCCTGCACTGAAGAAGGTTAGTTAGATCTGGCAAATTCTGAGGCTTCTTATCTGCATGGAATGTTGGACTAAGAGACAGGAAGCTCTGGGGCCCTACTCACCCTGGGCCCAGTAAAGATGAAGTCTAACTCAGAGAGAGACTGCTGTACCTTGGATGGGCTTACCCTTGGGGCCCGTTGGGACCTCAGCAGCACTAGCTAGAGGAAGACAGGAACTCATAGGCTGAGATGGTAGCACTGGATCCCTGGTGGAGTAGTGGATGAAGGCGGCAGAAGTTTTGGGGCAAAGGTAGCGATTAGAGCCAGAAAGATGTCAGTTGGGTTCTAAAAGCATCCATCTTGGCTGAAGCAGAAGCCCAGGCTGGGCTCCTGGGGGCAGAATCTAACCCCAAGGGGAAGGATATGGTTAGACTCAGGAGTCAGATCCCCAGACAGGAACGCTGACTCCAAGAAGTACTGATGGCAAACCATGACCCAAATCAGATCTCATAGACTAGCAAACACCATAGTGGCAAGAACGAAGGGAGGGAGAGTGGGAAAAGGGGCAGAGAGGGGAACTGACTATTTATTTTAAAAAGTAAACAATTTGTATAGCACTGACTATGCACCAGGCCCTGTTCTAAACATTTTCTGAATGCTAACTCTTTAATCATCAAAGATCTTATAAATATGCATTGTTACTATCCCCATTTTAAACCAAAAAAAGAACCCCTTGCCATCAAGTTGATTCCAACTCATAGGGACCCTGTTGGACAGAATAGAACTTTCCCATAGGATTTCCTAGGCTGTAATCTTTACAGAAGTAGACTGCCATGGAAGAGCTGGTGGGTTTGAACCACTAATCTTTTGGTTAGCATCTGATCGCTTAAGCACTGTCCCACCAGGGCTCCATCCCCATCTTACAAGTGAGAAAACTGAGGTATTGAGAGGCTAAGTTACTTGCCCAAAGTCCCACAGCTAGAAGATGGTCAGAGTCATGTTTGAATCCAGGAAATCCAGTTCCAGTAGTTAATATTATCCCCCTATCAGATGCAGGACCCAGAGCAAGCAAAAGCCAGTGAGCTTTGCCAGAATATCCATATACATATTGGATGCAGGCCACATCCCTGAGGAAACTCTCCTTACAATTGATTGGCTAATCATATCAGATTACATCATGGAGGATGACTACATCATTACATAACTGCCAAATTACAATCATTACATAATTGCCAAAGTACATTGTTACATAACTGCCAAAATACTGAGAATCATGGCCCAGCCAAGTTGCCACACATTAACCATTACAGTTACCATCATGCCATCAAGTCAGTTCCGACTCATGATGAACTCTTGTGCGCAGAGTAGAACTGCGCTCCATAGACTTTTCAAGGCTATGACCTTTGGGAAGCAGCTGGGTCTGTCTTCTGAGGTGCCTCTGGGTAGGTTCGAACCACCAACCTTTCAGCTAGTAGTCAAATGCTTAACCATTTGCACAATCCCGGGACTCTTAAGATTAGATAGCCAGAAAAGAACTGAGGTCAGTCAGCTCTTCCCAATACACCAAGTCCTCTGTTTGATGGGCACAAGGACTTAGGACCCATCAGAGGATGCTGGGTACCAGCTTAGAGCCATTAATTCCATTTGATACATACAGCCAGAGAATATGAGCCAAAGGTACCCTGCCTTGCCTTGGGCAGAGTGGGTCAAGGCACTCTGGATGGGCCGGTCAAATCTCAAGGTCATAGCAGAGTCTCAGTGCCCTGATAGGGACAATGTCCTTGGGGCAGGACGGCAATTCCCTCCCCTCATCCTGCTGCTTCTCCCCCACAAATGCAGCTGTGCCTAGAGTTGGTGTCACAGTGATAAATTCCAGTCTCTGACTGCCTGTTAAGCTGCAAGACCTTTCCCTGGCTCACCAGGGAAAACCTTGCAGAAAAGGAAAAAGACTGGGTTTCCAGAACATTAAATTTCCATTGCCACTAAAAAAAACTACTGCCTGCCAATCTCCCTGCTAATCACTTGGAGAAAAGAAAGCCAGAGCACCTCAGAGGGAGGTGGAGGTGGGGCACTCACTGCAGCACTGCCTGCTGACAAGCCCTTGTCTTTTCAGTGGGAAGGGACATTGGAAGGTCAACTCATCCCTTCTCCTGCCTGGCCCAGACTCACTTCACTCAGAGAAGCCTGGCCTCACCAAAGGGACAGCTTTCCCTCCAAATATGGTGACAAAAATAACAACCAGAGTTTATAAAAGAGCTACCAAATATTTATCCAGCACTTTCCATGTGCTAGACACCCAGTTGATTAAATAGGCCCCTGACCTTCTGTCTTCAAGGTCATAACTAGGGGCTTAAACAAGGGTCAAGGCAAGAGTGGTATTCAGATTTGGGGATATTAATGCTGAAACCCTTTCTCACTCCACCCCCACCCACTGCTTCTGCCAACACTCCACCACACATACGTTCTACTTGCCTTCTTTTCTGGCTTGGCTGCTCTGGGAAAGACTTTCATGTGCGGCAACAGATTGTTCCAACACAAAGGTTCGGTGGCGATAGGCCGGCAGTGGGATCTTGTAAAGACCACTGCACTGAATGTGGAGTTAGAAGACTGGGTCCCGGTGTGAGCATAGACGAGTCACTCAACCCCAGTGATTCTCAGTTTTCTAATCTGTGAAATTAGGTTACTTACACCACGTATTTCATAAATCGTGCACCCTGTTCAATCTCTTTAAATAGGCCTAGCTCATCTTGCTGGCATATACGTCCAGAGTACATTTAAGAGAAGTGCACAAGAAGTAGTTACCCTACGGAGTGGCAAAATCGGCCCTTTTATTGCAAAATCGGCCCTTTTATTATCAGGAAAGATCAGTCACTAGATTGATCTCGGTAAAGTAGGGGGTCAGAGAAAACAAGGAAAACCCTCACTGGGATGGCTTGACGCAATAGCCCAAGAAACCTTTTCATTCTGTTAGCCATAAGGTCACTATGAGTCGACTTATCAGCATCTAACAACAGGCACTGCTGGTGGAGGTGTAAACTGGTACATCCTTGTGGGGGAGGAGAGCAGTTTGGCAATAAGTTTCAAAGTAAATTTATTGTACTCACTCTTTTCCTCAAAATTTTCTTTCTAGGAGACCAGACTTGCTGGCATCACAGAAACTGGAGAAACCCCGAGGGTATGGCCCACAGACACCCTTTCAACTCAGTAATGAAACCACTCCTGAGGCTCACCCTCCAGCCCTGGAGCAAGGACTACAAGGCAGGAGGGGCCAGGAAAGCTGGTGATAGGGAACCCAAGGTCAAGAACGGAGAGTGTTGACATGTCGTGAGGTTGTTAACCAATGTCGTAAAACAGTATGTATACTAACTGTTTAATGAGAAGCTAGTTTGTCCTGTAAAGCTTCATCTAAAGTATAATTAAAAAAAAAAAAATTTTTTTTTTCTTTCTAGGAATTTACCCTGCAGTATGTGAAAAAAGAAAGGTACTTGTCACAACAATGGTCATTGCAACTTCATATACATTTTTTTTTTCACTTTCTATTATACCATACACACAAAACAGTACATATAATAGACATTTACATTTTAAAGAAGAGCCATAGTAAAAAAAAAACAGCAGCCAAATACCCAACACCCAGTATAAGAGCTAGAATAGGTACCATACCTTCAAAATCCCCTGCTTGCCCCGTCCCCCCGCTTCAGTAACCCATTACCCCGAATTTTGTGCTATTCACTCCCTTTCTTTCCTTTATAATTTTATCACACATCTATGTATCTCCAAAAAAAAAAGCTTCATGTTAATCATGCTTTTGATCTCTATTTAAACATAGTCAATTTTTGTAAATGGTCCACATAGTAGAAAAGATGCATAATCTCCAGCTGTGGGTACCGTGTTCTACATATGTTCCATTAGATTATACTTGTTAGTTGTGTTGCTTAAACCTTCAGATTTTTGTTTATTCATCTATCAATTGACCAATAGATGTGTATTTAAGTCTTTCACTATAATGGTGGGCTTCTAGTTTTGTCAATTTTTGCTTTATATTTTTTAAGCTATTTAGAGTCCACAAGTTTAGTATCATCATATCTTCCTGGAAAATGAACTTTTGTATGCACGTGTAGTGACCCTCTTTATCTTTAATAATACTTTTTGCCTTAAAGATCTGTTACCTGACATTAATATAGCAACATCGCCTTCCCTTTGCTTAGCATTTCCCAAGCATATTTTTTCCATCCTTTTACTCTTTGTGCCTTTAATATTTAGGTATGTCTCAAAAATAATTCTTTATTTTTCTTCTTGGAAACCCAGTGTATCAGACCCCTCTGGAGTGCCCTTTTAAGACTCTCAGTCCCACCTTCAGCTAGAGTCACCCAGCTTCACACAGGTGAAACCTGACAGCATTTTGCCTTGGACCTGTGCCATGTACCTTGCTAGCTTCCTGCCCTAAGGCTCCTCCAACACCACAGAGTGGGGCCAGAGACAGATTACCCAATTAGCAAGCAAGTGTGGGCTCACTTGTGCTTACTTACTAACCTGTAGCACACAACTTCACCTATTTTTCGCTACATCTCTGAAACCTTTGTGAAATTGTGCACTACAGATTAGAAAATAAACACAATTAAGCCCATGTGGACCTTGTTTACTGGTTAATCCTCCCCTGAGTGGGGCGTCCATAAAAACTGCTCAGCAGTCATGCATTTGCAACCTTGGAGTAAAGGGAAATTGACACCTGTGGGGTCACCCTTGACCAGGTAGACAGTTCTGAAGTGTGTTTCACTAGACATCTCAGAAGATTCCATGAAATCAAGCACTAGTCATTTATGACAGTGGTCAGCTCAGTAAAGAAGTCCTTAAAAGATTTTTCTCCTTCCCTGACTCATTCCCTCTAACCTTACCTCCTTGCTCCGTGGGATTACTTCCCAAATAAACTACCTGTATGCCAGCATCAGTTTGTCATACTGTGGTGGCTTGCATGTTGCTGTGGTGCTGGAAGCTATGCCACCCGTATTTCAAATACCAGCAGGGTCACCCATGGTGCACAGGTTTCAGTGGCGCTTCCAGACTAAGACAGACTAGGGAGAAGGGCCTGGTGATCTTCTTCTTAAAAATTGGTCAGTGAAAACCAGTGGAACATTGCCTGATAGAGTCCCAGAAGATGAGTCCCTTAGGTTGGAAGGCACTCAAAATGTGACTGGGGTAAGAGCTGCCTCCTCAAAGTACAGTTGACCTTAATGACATGGACGGGGTCAAGCTTTCAGGACCTTCATCTGCTGATGTGGCATGACTTAAAATGAGAAGAAACAGCTGCAAACATCCATTAATAATTAGAATCTGGAATGTACAAAGTATGAATCTAAGAAAATTGGAAATCATCAAAAATGAAATGGAATGCATAAAGATTGATATCCTAGGCATTAGTGAGCTGAAACGGACTGGAACTGGCCATTTTGAATCAGGCAATCATAAGTCTACTATGACGGGAATGACAAATTGAAGAGCAATGGTGTCACATTCATTGTCAAAAAGAACATTTCAAGATCTATCCTGAAGTACAATGCTGTCAGTGATAGTATAATATCCATACGCCTATACAGAAGGCCAGTTAATATGACTACTATCCAAATTTACACACCAACCACTAATGCCAAAATGAAGAAACTGAAGATTTTTACCAACTTCTGCAGTCTGAAATTTGATCAAACATGCAATCAAGATGTATTGATCATGTGAAAGTTGGAAACAAAGAAGGATCATTAGTTGTTACATGATAGAATTTTGCAAGATGAACAACTTATTCATTGCAAATGTCTTTTTCAACAACCTAAACTGCAACTATACATGTGTACCTCACCAGATGGAATACACAGGAATCAAATTCACTACATCTGTGGGAAGAGATGATGAAGCTCAATATCATCAGTCAGAACAAGACCAAGGGCCAACTGAGGAACAGACCATCAATTGTTCATATGCAAGTTCAAGTTGAAGTGGGAGAAAATTAAGACAAGTCCACAAGAGCCAAAGCACAACCTTGAGTACATCCTACCTGAATTTAGAGACCATCTCAAGAATAAATTTGACACACTGAACACTAATGACTGAAGCCAGATGAGTTGTGGGATGACATCAAGCACATCACACATGAAGAAAGCAAAAGGTCATTAAAAAGACAGGAAAGAAAGAAAAGACCAAAATGGATGTCAGATGAGACTTTGAAACTTATTCTTGAGAAGACAAAGTATTATAACGAAATGTACAAAGACCTGGAGTTAGAAATCTAAAAGGGAAGAATACATTCAGCATTTCTCAAGCTGAAAGAACTGAAGAAAAAATTCAAGCCTCGGGTTGCAATATTGAAGGGTTCTGTAGGGGAAAATATTGAATGAAGCAGAAATCATCAAAAGAAGATGGAAGGAATACACAGAGTCATTGTACCAAAAAGAACTGGTCAACATTCAATCATTTCAAGGTGTAGCATACGATCAAGAACCAATGGTATTGAAGAAAGAAGTCCAAGCTGCACTGAAGGCATTAGCAAAAACCAACGTTCCAGGAATTGACAGAAAACCAATTGAGATGTTTCAACAAACAGGTGCAGTACTGGAGGTGCTCACTCATCTATGCCAAGAAATTTGGAAGACAGCTACCTGGCCAACTGACTAGAAGAGGTCCATATATGTGCCCATCCCAAACAAAGGTGATCCAATGTAATGCGGAAATTATTGAACAATATCATTAATATCACACACAAGTAAAATTTTGCTGAAGATAATTCAAAAAAGGTTGTAGGCATACACCGACAGGGAACTGCCAGAAATTCAAGCCAGATTCAGAAGAGGTCATGGAAGGCGGGGTGTTATTGCTGATGTCAGATGGATCGTGGCTGAAAGCAGAGAATACCAGAGTAATTATTACCTGTGTTTTACTGACTACAAAAAAGCGTTTGACTGTGTGGATCATAACAAATTATGGATAATATTGTGAAGAATGGGTACTCCAGAACACTTAACTGTGCTCATGTGGAAACTGTTCATAAACAAAGAGGCAGTTGTTCAAACAGAACAAGGGGATACTGCATAGTTTAAAATCAGGAAAGGTATGTGTCAGAGTTGTATCCTCTCACCATACTTATTCAGTCTGTGTGCTGAGCAAATAATCGGAGAAGCTGGACTGTATGAAGAAGAATGCGGTATCAGGATTGGAAGAAGACTCATTAACAACCTCCAACACGCAGATCACACAACCTTGCTTGCTGTAAGTGAAGAGGATTTGAAGTGCTTACCGATCAAAGACTACAGCCTGCAGTATGAATTACAACTCAAGAAAACCAAAATCCTCACAACTGGACCAATAAGCAATGTCATGATACACGGAGAAAGCAGTGAAGTTATCAAGGATTTCATTTTACTTGCATCCACAATCAACATCCATGGAAGAAGCAGTCAAGAAATCAAACAACACATTGCATTGGGTAAATCTGCTGCAAAAGATTTCTTGAAAGTGTTAAAAGCAAAGATGTAATTTTGAGGATTGACCCAAGCCATGGTGTTTTCAATCCCCTCATATGCACGTGAAAGCTGGACAATGAATAAGGAAGACTGAAGTAGAATTAATGCCTTTGAATTATGGTGTTGGTGAAGAACACTGAATATTCCATGGACTGCCAACAAACCTGTTTTGGAAGAAGTATAGCCAGAATGCTCCTTAGAAGCGAAGATGGCAAGACTTCATCTCGCATACTTTGGACGTGTTGTCAGGAGGGACCAGTCCCTGGAGAAGGACATCACGCTTCATAAAGTAGAGGGTCAATGAAAAAGAGGAAGACCCTTAATGAGGTGGATTGCCATAATGGCTGCAACAATGGATTCAAACATAGTAACAATTGTGAGGATGGCAGTATTTTGTTCAGTTGTATAAAGGGTCACTATGAGTAGGAACCACCTCGATGGCACCTTACAAAATGCCAGCTTTTGTCCCCAGCTCTGGTTTTGGGGAAACTTAACTGAGAGATAGCATACAGATGAATTTTCTTAATCCAGCTTGACAGTCTTTGCTTTTAACTGCAGAGTATAGCCCATTTACATTGATTGTGATTATAGATATTTTTGAGCTCTTTATCTTATTTTCTATTTTCTATATTTCCACTCTTTGTTTATTTTTCTTTCTACTTCTTTTTGATTGGGGGTTTTGTTATTGCTACTGCTGCTGTTGTTGTTCTCTGCATAGTTTGGAAGTTAGAATCTCTGCTTATATTCTTTTAGTTGTTACCCTAAAATTTTTCTGAAGTATATTGAACTTAAAGTCTAAAGATATTCAATATCTATACCCTCTTCCCACAAAATACTAAAAATTCAGTAGATTTTAATCCTTATCATCCCCCTCACAAGGAGGCCTGGTGACGCAGTGGTTGAGCATCTGGCTACTAACGGAAAGGTTAGCAGTTTGAACCCACGAGAGAAAGGTGTGTCAATCTGCTTCCACAAAATTGCAGCTTTGGAAATCCCATGACACAGTTCTACTGTGTCCTACAGGGTCACTATGAGTCAGAACCAACTCAACAGCAATGGATTTTTGGTTTTTTATCCCCCTCCCAACTTACCTGTTACTTTTGTCCATGCCTTCAGTTCAAACTGGATTTTAATTCCCCAAATTAGCTTATTACTATTATTTTGTATAATCAATATTTATTTACAAATAAAAACAACGACCATTTTCTTTCCTTGCCATTCATTCATGTACTTCAAACCTCCTTCTGGGATCATTTTCTTCTTCCTGGTAAATATCTTTACTCTATTGTTGTTGTCAGGTTTTTTTAAGCTGGTCTGACTCATAGTGACCCTATATGTATAACAGAAGGAAACACTGCTTGGTCCTGCACCATCTAAGTCCCATCTGTTAGTAGTCAATTGTATCAATTTTGTTTTAAAAAACATTTTTAAATAGCCTTTATTTTGCCTTCATATTTAAGAGAATTTCTTGAAGGGTAGAATTCTAGAATGATAGTTAATTTCACTTAGCACTTTGAAGCTATCATTCTATAGTCTTCCGGTTTCCATCATTGCTGTTGAGAAATAAGCTGTAAACGGAATTCTTGTTGCTTTGTAGGTAATCTATATTTTTTTCTTTGACTACTTTTAGGATCCTTCTTTGTCTTTAGTGTTGACCATCTTACTACAAAATGTGGGTTTCTTTTCCTTTATCTGGCTTGGGATTCATGAGCTTATTAAAGTTGAAGTCTGGTGTCTTCATCAGGACTAGAAATTTTCTAGTCATTATTTCTCTGAATAGTTCTTGCCCATTCTCTCTGTGATCTTTTGAAATTCCAGTTATGTAGATGCCCTCACTCTATCCTGCATGTCTCCTAACTCTCTTTCATTGCTTTTTCTTTCCATTATAGTCTAGATCATTCTTCAGAGCAACTTCCAGATCACCAATTCTCTCTTCAGCTGTGTCTAATTTCTGACATCCATTGAGTTGTTAATGTCAATGATTATAGTTTTCCTTTTCTGAAAAGTGTGTCTGTTTCTTTTTTACATCTACCTAGGTTCAAAACTGATTTGATGACACCTAATCACAACAACAGATTATTCTGATAGCCTTTGTTCCCTCATTGTACTTCCAATACTCTTTTATTTCGTAAGCTAAATATATTATTTTATGTCCTATATTGGGTAACCCCAGGTCCTTACAGTCTTTGAGGATCTGATTATGAAATTTGTTGTTTAAGCTTAGTCTCATTCAGGGTAATTTTATTTCCTCATGTGTTTGTTGAATTATGATTGTGAAGTCCATGTTCCTTGGAACTTTATCTGTGGGAATTCTCTGAGGCTAAGGTTTAAAATGTGTTCTTTCAGGGAGGATTTGTATTTCATTTTTTTCAAGCTCTGAAGATATCACCAATCCAGGATACTTTAAATTTACAAAATGGGGTTTTGGCCAAAACCAGGCTTAAGACTAGGAATTCTCCAGGAAAATATTTTCCCTTTCTTTTTTCTTCTACTCCACCAAGAATGAAGGATGACAAGCAAGTATCTTCACCAGCTCGCCCCATGAAGTGTTTTTTTCTACTTCATCTACTAAGCTTTTCACCCTAGGCTGTATCCTCTATCCCTCCTGCATATGGCCCAATTACCCATGAAATCTCAATTAGGCCCCAAGGCAAAGACTAGGTATACAGCTCTCTTATTCTTTTAGATTCATGTTTTGTTTTTGCTTCTTATCTCTAAGAAATTCCCTTTATTTTGTGCCAATTCAGCCATGCATTCATGCGTTTTTTAAATGGGGAGAGCATATATATATATATTAAATGGGGGAGAATATATATATATGTGTATATATATATATGTATGTATGTATGTATATATTTGGGAGCATACCGTCCCTGGAGGAGTTTCATGAACATCTAGTCCACAAAATTGGATGGAAAGGCAGTTTAATTATATTTGTTGGTAACAAACAATGACAATGTAAGGAGTGAATACAAAAAAGCAAGTTTCATAATAATGTTCTCCCTAGATAATGGGTTGTTGGGTGGTGCTTGCTTGCCTTTTGTGCTTTTCCATATATTTTTCTTTATTTTTTTTCAATGGGAGTTTATTATTTTAGCAAAAACAATTGTCTCAATTCTACTCACGCTAATATGTGGATATGCAAAACATGTTTAGGTTTCTTCATATCTGTGTAACATGCTTAATTGTGCTACTGGGGACTCCATCCTAGTGAGAAGTGTAGGACTAAGGAATAAGAGTCCAGTGTACCAGACCCAGTGTATGGGTCTCCCCAGATTTGTTTGGCCCCACTTGCCCATGCTCTGTGACCTCTTAGTTCCAATCTTAGGCCTCTGTTGTACTACAAGCTCTCTCAGGGCTTCAACATCCACATCCTCTCATCAGAGCAGAAACTTCTGAGTTCTCCTGTGCAACATGTCCAAGCCAGGGAGAGCAGAAGAACTGCCTCAATCTCATCTAATTATCCACCTTCTTCCACTTTAACTCCTGTGCCATACTGAGGGGAATGTAAGGCTTCCCCTAGAAAGCTATGGACATTAACGCTCATGTTATTGGGTTCTTTTATACCTACCGGGATGTCTCTATAGTGTCCTGTGATTTGGCTCAGAAAGTAGAAAACAAGGACACTGCACTCTGACTCGATTTTCCATCCTTCATCTCTCCCTTTCTTCCTGAATACCTCCTCAGGCGAAAATGGGTGAGCTTTCCCACCTTCCCAAATGACTTTCATTACACCATAGTCTGAATTATCTCTACCCTAAAAAAAAAAAAAAAAATTATTATTGTTTATAGGAAAATTAATTTAGAAATCCCTTTTCTTTCTACACAAAACCTTACTTTCAAGGTTATTTTCAAGTTGGATTCAAAAACAAAAAGTTGGCTTTGAGGTTTAAAGCTGAACAACCTCTTTGTTCTAGGTGGTTTCTGCCCTTCCTGGAGCACAAAGCCCATTGCTTCTATGAATGGGGAGTCCAGGAAAATAAAATTTATGGGATATGAATAAAAGCCAACCAGTTGCCACTGAGTTGATTTTGACTCATGGAGATCCCATGAGTGTCAGTGTAGAACTGTGCTCCATAGGGTTTTCAATGGCTGATTTTTTTGGAAGTAAATCACCAGGTCTTTCTTCTAAGGCACCTCTGGGTGGACTCAAATCACCAACTTTTAGGTTAGCAGTCAAGCGTATTAGCTGTTTGCACCACCCAGGGACTTCATGGGATATGGATATACATCTGAAATACATTTTAAACATATTATCTATCTCCTTTAAGCATTTGGAGCCCTGGTGGTTAAGAGCTATGGCTGCTAACCAAAATGTCAGCAGTTTGAATCCACCAGCCGCTCCTTGGAAACCCTGTGGGGCAGTTCTACTCTGTCCTATAAGGTCACTATGAGTTGGAATCAACTCGATGACAATGGGTTTGAGTTGTTTGTTTGTTTGTTTTAAGCAATTAAATAATTTTCTCAGGAAATACCATCACTTTCAACACTTTATTGAGACCACTTCTGGCTTGCCTATTAAGGATACTGTCCTCTCTTCCTCCAGATCCCAGTTCCAAATATGCATTCTTCCTTCATTATAGACAGCTCAGTTTGACTCCTTTTCCAGCTTTGAATTTAGCAGTCCTTCCAGAGTGTGAGTTCCTATACTTAACCTTCTAGACCCAGGGTAAGAATTTCCTCCAGCTCCATTCCTTCACCTCACAATCAGGAAGGAGAGATCAACCACAGGGATGTTTTAAGACATGAAAAGAAAAGACATGTGTGAAATCACTTGGCAAACTGTAAAGCGCTGTACAAATATCAAGTATTATCTCATGAAAGAAGCCTCCTCAAGCAGCTGAAAGTGGTACTTCTATTAATATTGCCTCTCTAGGTGCTTGTCTTTTAAATGATAACACTTGCCCCCTAGGGCCAGGAAGGATAAAGTCAGTGTCAAGGGGAGGCTTCTTTAAGTCATTTTAGAAACAAGAAAGTCACTTTCAAATGCATCTTATCTGCCAGACAGTCATTGGGTTCAGGCATCTGCTGGGCGGGGGAGAGGGCAGTAGTAGAGAGCACAGATTAGGGATGGCATCTGTTGTTGCTGTTAACTGCTGTCAGAGTTGGCCCCTGACTCATGGCAACCCCATTCACAGTGGAACGAAATGCTGCCTGATCTTGCTGCCATCTTCATGATCAGTCGCAGAACAGACCTTTGTGATACATAGGGTTTTCATTGGCTGATTTTCAGAAATAGACCACCAAGCCTTTTTTCCTAGTCTTTCTTAGCCTGGAAGCTCCACTGAAACCTGTTCAATATCAAGCGTCCACTGACAGACAGGTGGTGGCTGCACATGATGTATATCAGCCAGGAACGGAAGCCAGGTCTCCCACGTGGAAGGAGGGAATTCTACCAATGAGCCCCCACTGCCCCTATGCATCCAGGGAGGCCCAAATCTTGAGGCCGAGTTGAGTTCTGGTTCTGGCAAACCAAAACCCCAAAACCCTCAGGCAGGCCTCCTCTGTAGCCATGGACAGAGATCCACCCAGGCCACTATCCAGAGTCACTCTGCTGGGGAGAAGGGGAGCTGATTTATGTCTCTAGCAGGTATGCCAGAGAAAATTCAAATTGATCAAAAATTAAATATTCATAGGACATTATTCATTAAGATTCATCTCACCGAGTGGATGAAATGAGGCAAGGGAAGAAATTAGCTTGCTTGAGTGTGTCAAAGTGATTATGTGATTAAATTGCAATTTATAATTTCTCCTTCTAAAAAAAAAAAAAGCATTACTTCTTGATTTGTGTTTTCTCCTCCTTGCTGTGCCCCCTCATTGTCTGGGCCTCAGCCAAGGGCACTCAAGGTTAATCAGAGAGGGAGAGGCCCCAAATGCTCTACCTGGCCTCCCTTCCTCCATCCTTCTCCCCACTCACCACTGACTCAAAGAGAGGCCCTTCCGCCAGCCTCAGGGTTCTGCTCTTAATGCTGAGAACAGAGCCTCCAGAAGCAAGTGACAACCTCCCCACAGAAGGCCAGACAAGTCCCCACAGTGCCAGTCAACTGGGAGGTTCCAGCCTCAAGCCACTGCCTCTCCTTCTCTCCCAGAAAAAAAAAAAAGAAAATGTACAAAGTACATTTCCCTGTGGATCACAAGTCATCCCTACAGGGCATACCCGGATGGTCTCTAGAAAAGTCCTCTCCTGACCACTGTCCTCAATCTAACAGAGAAGGGAACTATCCTTCCCTCCTGTGGTCCCCCTCCTGAACTTGATATGGAGCTATATACAAAGCCTCCTGTGGCAAAGTTAGGGTGGTGAGGTTGACTCATAAACCTTGCCAAACGCCGTCATTTCCTGAAGGTCAGTAAGCCAACTCTCCAGATCCTTCTAACAAAGATGCCCGTGGACAGTGAGCAACAGAATCCAAGAACCCAGCGGGTCCCCGGAGGGTGAGAGTAGCAGCTGTCCCTCAGGTAGCCCACCTCTTCTCTCTACCACACTCCCCCTTCTGGGTGACTCCCAAATTAAGCTAAGCCTGAACCCAGTAAAAGAACAGGGACACTCCCAAAACACTGCTACACAGAGGCCAGGCAGCTTTAGTTTTCCAGCTGTGCTTCCCTAAAGATCCTGAGGAATCAGGACCCCCCCCACCCCCACCCCAGCAGAGAGGAGAGAGGGGCCTCGAGAAGCAGGAAACTCCAAAGGAAGCAGCAACACTTTTATCTGCTTTATACATTGTGCTTCTGTGTATGATTTCATTTCAAGAAAGAGTTTTGCTGCTAAAAATAATTTGAAAATCACTGAATTAGATGATCTTTCCCAAGCCCCTTCCAGTCCAGTACCTCTGCTTCTCTGACTTCAATGATAACAGAAACAAAATGTGCTCTGAGCTAGGCAAAAAGATCTATTTCCTTATCTTACCTCTTTCTCACTCTTAAGAAGAAAAGCAGTCTGTCTGTCTGTCCACCTGTCTAGAATCCAGAGTCTAGCTACAATGATATAAATGGGTATGGAGGCAGATGGATAACTGTAATTTATCTTGCTCTGTCTCTCTATCTCCTTCCATCTTTGCCTCTCACTGTCTCTATAACTCTCTGTGTCTCTTGCTACTGCCCAATAAAGATTTAGAGGCTGGCTCCAGCAGCTTAGAAGGGCGATATTAATTCCAAGCTTGTTTCCAAACACCACGGAGGCCTGCCCTGGTTAATTAGTTGCGCAGGCTTTTCTTGAAGTGAGCAAGACAGCAGGGTTTTTTACAGCTCTGTCACTGCGTTTATTTATTCATTTTCTGTTTTATTTGGAAATACATTTATCCAACAATAAATCACATCCACCATGACTGGGGCTGATGAAGGCAGTGAACAGCTCCTCCAAGGGGGCTGGGGATCACAGCTTTGAGGCTGGCCTCCTCACCCCAAAAGGTGCTTCCAGGTCTTAGGAGAGGTGGGCAGGATGTGGGTGAGGCCAAGAAGAGGAGGCTAGAAGAAGAGGGATGGCAAGGGGCATGTTGTTGTTTTTAGGTGCTGTTGAGTCAGTTCTGGCTTATAGCCATCCTATATACCACAGAATGAAACATTGCCCGGTCCCGTGCCATGCTCACAATTGCAAAGTCATTGTGTCAATACGTCTTATTGAGGGTCTTCCTCTTTTCTGCTGACCTTCTACTTTACCAGGCATGATGTCCTTCTCCAGGGACTTATCCCTCCTGACAGCATGTTCAAAGTAGGTAAGATGCAGTCTCACCATCCTTGCTTCTGAGGAGCATTCTGGTTGTACTTCTCCCAAGACAGATTTGTTCATTCTTTTGGCAGTCCATTGTGTATTCAATATTCTTTGCCAACACCACAATTCAAAGGCATCAATTCTTCTTTGGTCTTCCTTATTTATTATCCACCTTTCCAATGCATATGATGCAATTCAAAAATACCACGGCTTGAGTCAGGCACACCTTAGTCTTCTTTGTTTTTCAACACTTTAAAGAGTTCCTTTGCAGCAGATTTGCCCAAAGCAATGCATCTTTTGATTTCTTGACTGCTTCTTCCATGGGTGTTATTATGGATCCAAGTAAAATGGAATCCTTGACAACTTCAATCTTTTCTCCATTTATCATGATATTGCTTATTGGTCTAGTTGTGAGTTTTTGTTTTCTATATGTTGAGTTGTAATCCATACTGAAGGCTGTGGCCTTTGATCTTCATCAGTAAGTGCTTCAAGCCCTCTACACTTGAAGCAAGCAACGTTGTGTCATCTGCATAATGCAGGTTGTTAATAAGTTTTCCTCCAATCCTGATGCCCCATTCTTCTTCATATGGTCCAGCTTCTCGGATTATTTGCTCAACATACAGATTGAATAAGCATGGTGAAAGAATAACAACCCTGACCCACACCTTTCCTGACTTTAAGCCACACAGTACCCCTTGTTCTGTCCAAACGACTGCCTCTTGATCTTCTATGTACAGGTTCATCATGAGCAAAATTAAGTTTTCTGGAATTCCCATTCTTCACACTCTTATCCATAATTTGTTATGATTCACTTAGTTGAATGCCTTTATATAGTCAATAAAACACAGGTAAACATCCTTCTGCTTTCTCTGCTTTCAGCCAGGATCCATCTGACATCAGTAATGAAATCCCTGGTTCCGCGTCCTCTTCTGAATCCAGACTGAATTTCTGACAGCAGCTGCTTTTGTAAGATCTTCAGCAAAATTTTGCTTGCATGTGATACTAATGATATTGTTTGATAATTTCCACATTCGGTTGGATCACCTTTCTTGAGAACAAGCATAAATATGGATCTCTTCAAGTCAGTTGTCCAGGTAGCTGTCTTCCAAATTTCTTGGCATAGACCAGCGAGCACTTCCAGTGCTGGATCAATTTGTTGAAACATCTCAATTGATATTCCATCACTTGCTGGAGCCTTGTTTTTGCCAATGCCTTCAGTGCAGCTTGTACTTCTTCCTTCAGTACCTTCGGTTTCTGATCATATGCTACCTCTTGAAATGGCTGAACGTCAACCAGTTCTTTTTGGTATAATGACTCTGTGTATTCCTTCCATCTTCTTTTGATGCTTTCTGCATCGTTTAATATTTTCCCCATAGAATCCTTCACTATTGCAACTCGAGGCTTAATTTTTTTCTTCAGTTCTTTCAGCTTGAGAAATGCCCAGCATGTTCTTCCCTTTTGGTTTTCTATCTCCAGGTCTTTGCACATGTCATTATAATACTTTACTTTGTCTTCTCTAGCTGCCTTTTGAAATCTTCTGTTCAGTTCTTTTACTTCATCATTTCTTCCTTTTGCTTTAGCTACTTAACATTCAAAAGCAAGTTTCAGAGTCTCTTCTGACATCCATTTTGGTCTTTCCTTGCTTCCCTGTCTTTTTAATGACCTCTTGCTCTCTTCATGGATGATGTCTTCGGTCTGGTCTTTGGTCACAGGTGTTCAATGTGTCAAATCTATTCTTGAGATGGTCTCTAAATTCAGGTGGGATATACTCAAGGTCGTACTTTGGCTCTCATGGACTTGTTCTAATTTCCTTCAGTTTCAGCTTGAACTTGCATATGAACAATTGATGGCCTGTTCCACAGTCGGCCCCTGGCCTTGTTCTGACTGATGATATTGAGCTTTTCGACCATCTCTTTCCTCGGATGTAGTCAATTTGATTCCTGTGTATTTTATCTGGGGAGGTCCCTGTGTATAATCATCATATATGTTGGTGAAAAAGGTATTTGCAATGAAGAAGTCGTTGGTCCCGCAAAATTCTATCATGCAATCTGCAGCATCATTTCTATCACCAAGGCCATATTTTCCAACTACTGATCCTTTTTCTTTGTTTTCAACTTTAGTATTCTAATCATCAGTAATTATCAATGCATCTTGATTGCATGTTTGATCAATTTCAACTGGTAAAAATCTTCAATTTCTTCATCTTTGGCTTTAGTGGTTAGTGCATAAATTTGAATAATAGTCGTATTAACGTCTTCCTTGTAGCATATGGATATTATCCTATCACTGACAGCATTGTACTTCAGGATAGATCTTGAAATGTTCTTTTTTTATATATATATAACTTTTATTAAGCTTCAAGTGAACGTTTACAAATCCAATCAGTCTGTCACATATAAGTTAACATACATCTCACTCCCTACTCCCACTTGCTCTCCCCCTCTTGAGTCAGCCCTTTCAGTCTCTCCTTTCTTGACAATTTTGCAGGCTTCCCTCTCTCTCTATCCTCCCATCCCCCCTCCAGACAAGAGTTGCCAACACAATCTCAAGTGTCCACCTGATATAATTAGCTCACTCTTCATCAGCGTCTCTCTCCCACCCGCTGACCTGTCCCTTTCATGTCTGATGAGTTGTCTTCGGGGATGGTTCCTGTCCTGTGCTAACAGAAGGTCTGGGGAGCATGGCCGCCGGGATTCCTCTAGTCTCAGTCAGACCATTAAGTTTGGTCTTTTTATGAGAATTTGGGGTCTGTATCCCACTGATCTCCTGCTCCCTCAGGGGTCCTCTGCTGTGCTCCCTGTCAGGGCAGTCATCGATTGTGGCCGGGCACCAACTAGTTCTTCTGGTCTCAGGATGATGTAGGTCTCTGGATCATGTGGCCCTTTCTGTCTCTTGGGCTCTTAGTTGTCGTGTGACCTTGGTGTTCTTCATTTTCCTTTGCTCCAGGTGGGTTGAGACCAATTGATGCATCTTAGATGGCCGCTTGTTAGCATTTAAGACCCCAGACGCCACATTTCAAAGTGGGATGCAGAATGATTTCATAATAGAATTATTTTGCCAATTGACTTAGAAGTCCCCGCAAACCATGTTCCCCAGACCCCCGCCCTTGCTCCGCTGACCTTTGAAGCATTCATTTTATCCCGGAAACTTCTTTGCTTTTGGTCCAGTCCAATTGAGCTGACCTTCCATGTATTGAGTGTTGTCTTTCCCTTCACCTAAAGCAGTTCTTATCTACTGATTAATCAATAAAAAACCCTCTCCCACCCTCCCTCCCTCCCCGCCTCGTAACCACAAAAGTATGTATTCTTCTCAGGTTTACTATTTCTCAAGATTTTATAATAGTGGTCTTATACAATATTTGTCCTTTTGCCTCTGACTAATTTCGTTCAGCATAATGCCTTCCAGGTTCCTCCATGTTATGAAATGTTTCAGAGATTCGTCACTGTTCTTTATCGATGCGTAGTATTCCATTGTGTGAATATACCACAATTTATTTAACCATTCATCCGTTGATGGACACCTTGGTTGCTTCCAGCTTTTTGCTATTGTAAACAGAGCTGCAATAAACATGGGTGTGCATATATCTGTTTGTATGAAGGCTCTTGTATCTCTAGGGTATATTCCCAGGAGTGGGATTTCTGGGTTGTATGGTAGTTCTATTTCTAACTGTTTAAGATAACGCCAGATAGATTTCCAAAGTGGTTGTACCATTTTACATTCCCACCAGCAGTGTATGAGAGTTCCAATCTCTCCGCAGCCTCTCCAACATTTATTATTTTGTGTTTTTTGGATTAATGCCAGCCTTGCTGGTGTGAGATGGAATCTCATCGTAGTTTTAATTTGCATTTCTCTAATGGCTAATGATCGAGAGCATTTTCTCATGTATCTGTTGGCTGCCTGAATATCTTCTTTAGTGAAATGTGTGTTCATCTCCTTTGCCCACTTCTTGATTGGGTTGTTTGTCTTTTTGTGGTTGAGTTTTGACAGAATCATGTAGATTTTAGAGATCAGGCGCTGGTCGGAGATGTCATAGCTGAAAATTCTTTCCCAATCTGTAGGTGGTCTTTTTACTCTTTTGGAAAAGTCTTTAGATGAGCATAGGTGTTTGATTTTTAGGAGCTCCCAGTTATCGGGTTTCTCTTCATCATTTCTGGTAATGTTTTGTATTCTGTTTATACCTTGTATTAGGGCTCCTAGGGTTGTCCCAATTTTTTCTTCCATGATCTTTATCGTTTTAGTCTTTATGTTTAGGTCTTTGATCCACTTGGAGTTAGTTTTTGTGCATGGTGTGAGGTATGGGTCCTGTTTCATTTTTTTGCAAATGGATATCCAGTTATGCCAGCACCATTTGTTAAAAAGGCTATCTTTTCCCCAATTAATTGACACTGGTCCTTTGTCAAATATCAACTGCTCATACGTGGATGGATCTATGTCTGGGTTCTCAATTCTGATCCATTGGTCTATGTGCCTGTTGTTGTACCAGTACCAGGCTGTTTTGACTACTGTGGCTGTAAAGTCAGGTAAAGTGAGGCCTCCCACTTTCTTCTTCTTTTTCAGTAGTGCTTTGCTTATCCAGGGCTTCTTTCCCTTCCATATGAAATAGGTGATTTGTTTCTCTATCCCCTTAAAATATGACATTGGAATTTGGATCGGAAGTGCGTTAAATGTATAGATGGCTTTTGGTAGAATAGACATTTTTACTATGTTAAGTCTTCCTATCCATGAGCAGGGTATGTTTTTCCACTTAAGTATGTCCTTTTGAATTTCTTGTAGTAGAGCTTTGTAGTTTTCTTTGTATAGGTCTTTTACATCCTTGGTAAGATTTATTCCTAAGTATCTTATCTTCTTGGGGGCTACTGTGAATGGTATTGATTTGGTGGTTTCCTCTTCGGTGTCCTTTCTGTTGATGTAGAGGAATCCAAGTGATTTTTGTATGTTTATTTTATAACCTGAGACTCTGCCAAACTCTTCTATTAGTTTCAGTAGTTTTCTGCAGGATTCCTTAGGGTTTTCTGTGTATATAATCATGTCATCTGCAAATAGTGATAACTTTACTTCTTCCTTGCCAATCCGGATACCTTTTATTTCTTTGTCTAGCCTAATTGCCCTGGCTAGGACTTCCAGCACGATGTTGAATAAGAGCGGTGATAAAGGGCATCCTTGTCTGGTTCCCGTTCTCAAGGGAAATGCTTTCAGGTTCTCTCCATTTAGAGTGATATTGGCTGTTGGCTTTGCATAGATGCCCTTTATTATGTTGAGGAATTTTCCTTCAATTCCTATTTTGGTAAGAGTTTTTATCATAAATGGGTGTTGGACTTTGTCAAATGCCTTTTCTGCATCAATTGATAAGATCATGTGGTTTTTGTCTTTTGTTTTATTTATGTGATGGATTACATTAATGGTTTTTCTGATATTAAACCAGCCTTGCATACCTGGTATAAATCCCACTTGATCAGGGTGAATTATTTTTTTGATGTGTTGTTGGATTCTATTGGCTAGAATTTTGTTGAGGATTTTTGCATCTATGTTCATGAGGGATATAGGTCTAAAATTTTCTTTTTTTGTAATGTCTTTACCTGGTTTTGGTATCAGGGAGATGGTGGCTTCATAGAATGAGTTGGGTAGTATTCCGTCATTTTCTATGCTTTGGAATACCTTCAGAAGTAGTGGTGTTAACTCTTCTCTGAAAGTTTGGTAGAACTCTGCAGTGTAGCCGTCCGGGCCAGGGCTTTTTTTTGTTGGGAGTTTTTTGATTACCGTTTCAATCTCTTTTTTTGTTATGGGTCTATTTAGTTGTTCTACTTCTGAATGTGTTAGTTTAGGTAGGTAGTGTTTTTCCAGGAATTCATCCATTTCTCCTAGGTTTTCAAATTTGTTAGAGTACAATTTTTCATAATAACCTGAAATGATTCTTTTAATTTCATTTGGTTCTGTTGTGATGTGGTCCTTCTCGTTTCTTATTCGGGTTATTTGTTTCCTTTCCTGTATTTCTTTAGTCAGTCTAGCCAATGGTTTATCAATTTTGTTAATTTTTTCAAAGAACCAGCTTTTGGCTTTGTTAATTCTTTCAATTGTTTTTCTGTTCTCTAATTCATTTAGTTCAGCTCTAATTTTTATTATTTGTTTTCTTCTGGAGCCTGATGGATTCTTTTGTTGCTCAGTTTCTATTTGTTCAAGTTGTAGGGACAATTCTCTGATTTTGGCTCTTTCTTCTTTTTGTATGTGTGCATTTATTGATATAAATTGGCCTCTGAGCACTGCTTTTGCTGTGTCCCAGAGGTTTTGATAGGAAGTATTTTCATTCTCATTGCTTTCTATGAATTTCCTTATTCCCTCCTTGATGTCTTCTATAACCCAGTCTTTTTGCAGGAGGGTATTGTTCATTTTCCATGTATTTGATTTCTTTTCCCTAGTTTTTCTGTTATTGATCTCTAGTTTTATTGCCTTGTGGTCTGAGAAGATGCTTTGTAATATTTCGATGTTTTGGACTCTGCAAAGGTTTGTTTTATGACCTAATATGTGGTCTATTCTAGAGAATGTTCCATGTGCGCTAGAAAAAAAGTATATTTTGCAGCAGTTGGGTGGAGAGTTCTGTATAAGTCAATGAGGTCAAGTTGGTTGATTGTTGTAATTAGATCTTCCTTGTCTCTATTGAGCTTCTTACTGGATGTCCTGTCCTTCTCCGAAAGTGGTGTGTTGAAGTCTCCTACTATAATTGTGGAGGTATCTATCTCACTTTTCAATTCTGTTAAAATTTGATTTATGTATCTTGCAGCCCTGTCATTGGGTGCATATATATTTAATATGGTTATGTCTTCCTGATCAATTGTCCCTTTTATCATTATATAGTGTCCTTCTTTATCCTTTGTGGTGGATTTAAGTCTAAAGTCTATTTTGTCAGAAATTAATATTGCTACTCCTCTTCTTTTTTGCTTATTGTTTGCTTGATATACTTTTTTCCATCCTTTGAGTTTTAGTTTGTTTGTGTCTCTAAGTCTAAGGTGTGTCTCTTGTAGGCAGCATATAGATGGATCGTGTTTCTTTATCCAGTCTGTGACTCTCTGTCTCTTTATTGGTGCATTTAGTCCATTTACATTCAGGGTAATTATAGATAAATAAGTTTTTAGTGCTGTCATTTTGATGCCTTTTTATGTGTGTTGTTGACAATTTCATTTTTCCACATACTTTTTTGTGCTGAGGCGTTTATCTTAGTAAATTGTGAGATCCTCATTTTCATAGTGTTTGACTTTATGTTAGTTGAGTCGTTACGTTTTTCTTGGCTTTTATCTTGAGTTATAGAGTTGTTATACCTTTTTGTGGTTACCTTATTATTTACCCCTATTTTTCTAAGTAAAAACCTAACTTGTATTGTTCTATATCGCCTTGTATCACTCTCCATATGGCAGTTCAATGTCTCCTGTATTTAGTCCCTCTTTCTGATTATTATTGTGATCTTTTACCTATTGACTTCCATGATTCCCTGTTATGTGTATTTTTTTTTTTTAATTAACCTTACTTTGTTTGTTTTTGTGATTTCCCTATTTGAGTTGATATCGGGACGTTCTGTTTTGTGACCTTGTGTTGTGCTGATATCTGATATTATTGGTTCTCTAACCAAACAATATCCTTTAGTATTTCTTGTAGCTTTGGTTTGGTTTTTGTAAATTCTCTAAACTTATGTTTGTCTGTAAATATCTTAATTTCGCCTTCATATTTCAGAGAGAGTTTTGCTGGATATATGATCCTTGGCTGGCAGTTTTTCTCCTTCAGTGTTCTGTATATGTCGTCCCATTCCCTTCTTGCCTGCATGGTTTCTGCTGAGTAGTCTGAACTTATTCTTATTGATTCTCCCTTGAAGGAAACCTTTCTTTTCTCCCTGGCTGCTTTTAAAATTTTCTGTTTATCTTTGGTTTTGGTGAGTTTGATGACAATATGTCTTGGTGTTTTTCTTTTTGGATCAATCTTAAATGGGGTCCGATGAGCATCTTGGATAGATATCCTTTCGTTTTTCATGATGTCAGGGAAGTTTTCTGTCAGGAGTTCTTCAACTATTTTCTCTGTGTTTTCTGTCTCCCCTCCCTGTTCTGGGACTCCAATCACCCGCAGGTTATCCTTCTTGATAGAGTCCCACATAATTCTTAGGGTTTCTTCATTTTTTTTAATTCTTTTCTCTGATTTTTTTTCAGCTATGTTGGTGTTGACTCCCTGGTCCTCCAGAAGTCCCAGTCTACATTCTAATTGCTCGAGTCTGCTCCTCTGACTTTCTATTGCGTTGTCTAATTCTGTAATTTTATTGTTAATCTTTTGGATTTCTACATGCTGTCTCTCTATGGATTCTTGCAACTTATTAATTTTTCCAGTATGTTCTTGAATAATCTTTTGAGTTCTTCAACAGTTTTATCAGTGTGTTCCTTGGCTTTTTCTGCAGTTATCCTAATTTCATTTGGGATATCTTTAAGCAGTCTGTAAATTAGTTTTTTTATATTCTGTATCTGATAATTCCAGGATTGTATCTTCATTTGGGAAAGATTTTGATTCTTTTGTTTGGGGGGTTGGAGAAGCTGTCATGGTCTGTTTCTTTATGTGGTTTGATATGGACTGCTGTCTCCGAGCCATCACTGGGAAACTAGTTTTTCCAGAAAATCTGCTGCGTCCAGTCCAAATTCCGGCGGGACGGTTCTCCGGCTGGGACGCTGCTCTTCCTGCTCCAAGACCAGTCACTGCCTCCCGGGGACTTCTACCGGCTGCATCCCACGCCGCCCGCAGAACCGGCTGGTCCCCCTCCCGGGGTTAGTTCAGGGGGGTGGAGCAGCTCTCTGTGCTTGTGCCGTACCTGACTGGTACACTGGCTCCAGGCTCTGGAAACAATCACTGCTTCCCCGTATTAGTTCGTTCTCCGTCTCTAAATCTGTGTTTGTTGTTCAGGGTTCATAGATTGTTATGTATGTGATCGATTCACTTGTTTTTCCGTGTCTTTGTTGTAAGAGGGATCCGAGGTAGCGTCTGCCTAGTCCGCCATCGTGGCTCCGCCTCGAAATGTTCCTTTTGATGATGAATGCAACACCATTCCTCTTCAAGTTGTCACTCCTGGCATAGTAAATTATGAGTGTCCAATTCAAAATGACCAGTACCAGTCCATTTCGGCTCACTAATGCCTAGGATATCAATGTTTATGTGTTCCATTTCATTTCTGATGATTTCGAATTTTCCTAGATTCATGCTTCATACATTCCATGTTCCAATTATTAATGGATATTTGGAGCTGTTTCTTCCCATTTGGAGTCATGCCACATCAGAAAATGAAGGTCCTGAAAACTTTACTCTATCCACATCATTAAGGTCGACTCTATTTTGAGGAGGCAGCTCTTCCCCATCATCTTCTGAGTGCCTTCCAACCTGGAGGGGCTCATCTTCCAGCACTATATCAGGCAGTGTTCTGCTGCTATTCATAAGGTTTTCACTGGCTAAATCTTTTCAGAAGTAGACTGCTGGGTCCGTCTTCCTAGTCTGTCTTAGCCTGGAAGCTCAGCTGAAACTGTCCACCGTGGGTGACCCTTCTGGTATCTGAATACCAGTGGCATAGCCTCCAGCATCACAGCAACACACAAGCCCCCACGGTACAACAAACTGACACACATGTGGGAGTATGGACTTGGCTAAAAGCAAAGAAAGAAAATACTCACTGGTGAGCAAAGCCCACAACATGAGGGCAGAAGCCCGAGGGTCCAGAATGAAGGGTGTTGAGATTGAGCCTGCAGCATGGTAGAGGGGAGGCTGAAGCTCTGGCTCCAGGTCCCAGTTCCAGCACTGTGTGACCTCAGACAAGTTTGTAACCTCCATGCTTCAGTTTCTTCACCCATGAAACGGGAATGATAACAATGCCTTTCTACTTTATAGTGGCTGCAAATATCTAGGAGATAATGAAAGAAAATGCACTGGACAAACAATAGGAATTCTCATTTTTCAGATGAAAAGAATTGCTCAGGTGGAACTTCGCTGGAGTATATGGTGAGGATTCTAGGCATTCCTGGAAAAAGTTAATCTAAAAACATTAGGGGAGGGATTTAATGAGAAAGCTTTCACTTCTGTCTAAAGGGTCTGTGCAGATGACTCCAACATGAATGCATAAGTTTTGCTCATGTCCAAGTTGACCATAATCTCATGAGGGTCAGTTCAGCTCTTGCACAAGCCCCAACTTGGCAGATTCTGTTAGTTTAAACAAAAATTATTATAGGAAATACTTCATGCTGATCTACAAGTACTTATTTAGGGCTTTAGTGGGGGGGAGTGGAGTAAGGGATTAGAGGATTGCAGTACAAAACCTAATAGGCATGAGAGTTATTGTTTAATGGGTAGAATTTCCATGTGGGATGATGAAAATGTTTTGGTGATGGTTGTGAATGCAATTAATGTCACTGAAATGTACAACTTAAAATGGTTAAAATGGCAAATCTTATATGTATTTTGTTGTTATTGTTAGGTGCCATCAAATGCACTCCAACTCATAGTGGCCCCACTTACAACAGAATGAAACATTGCCTGGTCCTGTGCCATCCTCACAATAGTAGGTATGTTTGAGCCCGTTGTTGCAGCCACTGTGTCAATCCATTTCATTAAGGGTTTTCCTCTTTTTCGTTGACCCTCTACTTTACCAAGCATGATATCCTTTTCCAGGGATTGGTCCCTCCTGATACTATGTCCAAAGTAAACCAGATGAAGTCTTGCCATCCTTGCTTCTAAGGACTATTCTGGCTTACTTCTTCCAAGACAGATTTGTTCATTCTTCTGGCAGTCCATGGTATACACAATATTTTTTTGCCAACACCATAATTCAAATGCATCAATTCTTCTTTGGTCTTTTTTTTGTATTTCACCACAACACTTTTTAGAAAAATAAAACATGGTAGGTAGAATAGAATATTGGTAAAGTATATGAGCTTTGAATTCAGGCAACCTCTTTACACCATGTGCTAGCTATAAATCTTAGAGAAGCTATTTAACATTCTACCTCAATTTTGGTTTTCTCATCTGTAAAATAGGAAAAATAATGGGACCTCACTGGATTGTGGTGTGAGGACTGAATGAGGTGAAGTATGCAGCTTGCTTAGGATGGTAAATGGCACGTGGCAGAGCTCAATAAACATTAGCTATTGTTGTAAAATACGAAAACTACTCAAGACACATCTAAAGAAACACTCACTCACATGTGTACTGCCAACTGAGAGTTCCAGTGCTGAGGGAGTGCACAGTGAGGGAAAATTGACATCTGATGGGATTAATCGGGGACTCCTTCCAGGAGGAGGAGCCCTAGAGGCACAGTGGTTGAGAGCTATGGCAAGCTACAGCTGTTAACCAAAATGTTGACAGTTCGAATCCACCAGCTGCTCCTTGGAAGCCCTATGGGGCAGTTCTACTCTGTTCTGTAGGGTGTCTATGAGTCGGAACCGACTCGACAGCAATGAGTTTTTCCAGAAGGAAGAGCAACTTCAACACAGTGTTTTAAAAAGAAGAGACAGGCTATCATTGTATACTGCTGGATAAATCATCATGTGTTTTCCCATCATGCTGGGAATTTTCCCATTATGCTATAATTGCATCCAAGTCCTAAGTTCAGGGCAAGAGGAGCTAAGTAACTCCCAGAGAGTTACCAGGAAGCCACCAGCAGATGGAGCTGGCCACCTCCACACAGGGCTTATCAAGGCACCAGAACTGGTGCTCCTAGCCAACCAGCTCCAACCCACCTCTAGTTAGGTCAGGAACAGGACTGAGAGACAGAGGAGAGTCACCATGCTTGTGGGGAGTGCAGTGTCCGTGAGCAGAGGCTAGCCCCTGCTCTTTCCTGTGGAGAAAATGATGGGGGTGCTTTCCTGCCCCGAAGTGAAGTGAGAGAAAACCCACAGGCTCACCACAATGACTCCCAGGCAGAGAGCATTGTCATAGTCCTTGCCATCCTGGGAGCCTAGGAGTGTAGCCCACTGCCCTTTTTGTTGCAGTTTCCCCACTGTGGGAAAGAAAAGCAGAGTGCCTGTCATACACACCCCAAGGTCTGGGATTGTACTTGAATGTAGAGACTAGTGCCCACTTCAGGCCTGGAGATTCTAAGGGAGGGCGCCCACCACAGTAGCCCCTCCCGCAGGACTTGAAAGGACCTTGGCGCAGCATGCCTGGGAAGAAGATGAGGCCCATTCCCCATCCTTGGTCTGTGGCCCTTGAAGGAGTGTGGAAGAGGATCCCAGCAGGCCCACGGCTCCATGTGGCAGTCACAGCACATCGCTGTAACTGCTGGAAGCATCCTAATGTGTTATCCCACTGTTAGGAGTTTGCCCATTTATGTTGGCTCCACATGGAAGTCACGGAAGTCAGCTAAAGGGCAGGAGGCAAAGGTTTGCCTAGGTGGTGGCAGAGCCAAGGGATGGAATACTCAAGCCAGAGAAGTGTTGTTGGAAACCTGTACCACTAATAAGGTCAAAGGGAGGTGCAGCTGGACAGTGGGAGGGAGGAAGTGTGAGTGGTCCTCAGTGATGGAGGAGGGCTGGGATGAAACCTCTAACATCTGACAGAACTAGACAGAACCAGGAAGGGGCAGGGACATGGGACACCTCCTCTGCCCCCATAACCTAAAAACTAAACCTGTTGCCATCGATTCTGACTCATATCTGCTCCCGTAAGTCACATAAATGGGCCTCTTGCTCCCATCCCTCCTCTCTGCCCCCCCAACTCAGAGAGCTGAGGCCTCAAAGAGGACAGGGATGAGGTGGCTCCAAGCCAGACTCCACTTCTCTGCCACTGCTCCAAGCAACCAGGGCCACAGCTCTAGCTTGTGCTGGAGGGAATGGAGGAAAAGATCTCTGAATGAAGTTTTCGATGAAAGTTTTAAAAATGTACAAGCTTGAGTCTTAATTACCAGAACAAGACTATTGTAGTAACCACAAGTGGCTGGAAAGTTATGGAACCAGACCAAGGCATCAAAGGGAGCTGCCCCCCATAAAACTGCTTCATGTTTATACTCTTCAACAAGCTAAGGCTCCCCAGTAAATTGGTTCCTGTTAAAAGCACACAGGAAGCAACCAGGCCTTGGAGACCTCTGTCCCCATGGTCAGAATGACCTAGAAAGGATAATGACACACCCAGAACACATGCTTCTCTTTCCCATTCAGGCACTGTCTCGCCCCCCAGGGTAAGTGAAGGAGGGGATCTGTCCTAAGGCTTTTAAGGAGGCACTTAGAGGGAGGAACGTGAGCTTCTTCTTACAAGAACCCTCGATGGAATGCACTTGCAGGCAGCTGGAAGAGATGGTGCAATTTGCTTACTTCTGGCGTATTCCAGGAAGCATTAACCCTCCCTTCTTCTAGCACCAGCCAGTGTTCCCTGCCTGGGAGAGCCAATAGCCAAGGAGCTCCCTGAGGCCTAGGGGGACACCATAGGCCCTGAGAGATAGAGGCAGTATCTCCAGAGGGCCAGGAAACTGCCATCCATCGGGGCTCGGTCCCTTACTGGAAAATTCGAGGAAATGAAGTTTATAAAGAGCAGTGTGGGAATTAGTTTATGGAACAGAATATTCCCTTAGCTTAGTTCCGGCTGAGGGGAAAGGAAGTAACTAACACTTAGCGAATGCCTGTACTGTATCAGGCACTATGGTTAGGGCTTTTCATCCTTATCTTATGTAATCCTCCCATAATCCTGCCCTCCAGTTGACAGATGAGGAAACTGAGGCAGAGTGGTTGCCTAAACTCACATGTTGCTGGGATTCGAACCTCAGCTTGGCCTGTGTGGCAGACGTAGAGATTTGCTGCTTAGATTCCCCTTCAGGAAAGGCCTTGCTGCTCAGCTGCCAAGAGCATTAGTTCTAGTTGCCTCCAGCAGTTAGTTCCTACAGAGACCACCTCAGCTCTGGAGCCACAGCATGCTCTTCTCGAGGGCAGCTTGCAGCCAGTGGCTAAGCAATACTGCAGTACAAGGGACCAGCCCTTTTCACCCAATGTGAAACTCCAAAGAGCAATCTTTGTCCATGAGCTCCCCACTGGACTGGCAGAGACTTTGTCAAATTGGTTTCATGGCTGACAGCTCCCCCTGCCCAAACCCTTTTCCCTTCACAGGTACTAAAAACTAGTTCCTTCGAATGAATTCCAAACTCATGGTGACCCCTAGTGTCCATGTAGAACTATGCTTCATAGGGTTTTCGATAACTGATTTTTTGGAAGTAGACCGTCAGGCCCTTCTTCCAAGTTGCCTCTGGGTGGACTGAAACTTTCAACCTTTCCGTTAGCAGCTACCAGTTGGCACCACCGAGGGACTCCTTCACAGGTATTACTCCCCCATAAAACTTTTTCTCTCCTAACTTCATCTCAGCATCTTCTTCCCAGAGAACTCAACTGGGCCTCCCAACATATGACTCCAAAGCTCCCACTCTTTGTGCTACATCATCGTCACTCTCACCTTGTCCTTGGGGTAACACTGATGCAGCCCAGACAGTGAGCTCCCTATTCGTAGCCTCACACCTTCTTAGAAGAAAGCTACTAAAGGTTTAAGCATTAAGGAAGTTCCCAAATAGTTATCCTTGGCTAATTAGGTGCTCAGTGCTCAAAGTCAGTGGCTAACATTCAAGCATACTTTGAAGTCTAAAGGCCAAGTAAACAGTCTCCCCCACTTTCTCCCTGTATCGGTTTCCGAGGGCTGCCATAGCAAATTACCACAATGTGGCTTAAAACAAAAATAATTTATTCACTCACAGTTCAGAAGGTGGAAAGTTCGAAATCAAGGTGTCAACAGGTGTCTTAGGCTGGGTTCTCTAGAGAAGCAACACCAGTGAAGCATATACATGTACATATACATATATATAGAGAGAGGGAGATTTATCTCAAGGAAACGGCTCATGCAGTTATAGAGGTTGGCAAGTCCCAAGTTCGTGCGTCAGGTGTCAGCCTGCAGGCTTCTCCTGACTCGTGTTGCTGCAGGGGCTGATGAATCTCAATATCAGCAGGTAAGCTGCTAGCTCAAGTTCCAAGAACTGGAGGTCAGATGATGACGAGCCAGATGCAGAATCCAGAATGACAGCCTTGCTGGAACATCCATTTATATACTGAAGGAAGTCCACAACCCCAAGGGAACTCCCTTTCAACTGATTGGCTGCTCACAGCAGATCTCATCATGGAGTTGATTACATCATTACATAACTGCCAAATTATATCATTACATAACTGCCAAACTATTGAGAAACGTGGCCCAGCCAAGTTGACATACAACCTTAACCATCACAGCAGGGTTAGTTCCTTCTGGAGGCCCTGAGGGAGCACTGTTCTATGCCTCTTTCCTAGCTTCTGGTGGTTGCTGACAATCACTGGCATTCCTTAGCTTGAACATGCATTGTTCCAGTCTCTGCTTCCATCTTCACACTGTCTTCTTCTATGTGTTTCTGTGTGCCCTTTTCTGTCTCTTATGAGGACAACTTTTGTTGAATTTAGGGCCTATTCTAATCCAATGTGATACCATCTTTACCTTAACTACTACCTCATCTTTACCGTAATTACGTCTGTAAAGATCCTATTTCCAAATATGGTCACATTCTGAGGTTCTGGATGGTCATGCATTTTGGGGAACACTATTTAACCCACTATAATCTCTTTCAATTTTACCCCTTAAGTTGCCTGAACATGGAATTGAGATATACGCTGTAGTTTTATTGTTTTTGTGCTTAATGAGAAAGTTTTATGATTCCTGTTTTTCATTTAAAAAGCAGGTGAGCACAAGCAACAAAAGAAAAAAATAGATAAGTTGGGCTTCATAAAAATTTAAAACTTTAGCTCCTCAAAAGACACTATCAAAAAAGTGAAAAGACAACTCACAGAATGGGAAAAATATTTTCAAATCATACATCTGGTAAGAGGCTAGTATCCAGAATATATAAAGAGAACCCTTACAATTCAACAATCAAAAGACAAATAATCCAATTTAAAAATGGGCAAAGGATTTTAACAGACATTTATCCAAAGAAGACAAAAATAGCCAATAACCACATGAAAAGATGCTCAACATCATTAATCATTATAAAAAAAAAAAAAACCCAAACTCGCAGCTGACAAGCTGATTTTGACTCATAATGCCCCTATAGGCGACAGAGTAGAACTGCCCCATAGGGTTTCCAAGGAGCGGCTGATGGATTTGAACTGCCAACCTTTTGATTAGCAGCCAAGCTCCTAACTACTGCACCACCAGGGCTCCCAAGTCATTAGGGAAATGAAAATAGCACTTCATACCCACTTTGTTGTTGTTAATAGGTACCATTGAGTTGGTTCCAACTCATAACCATCATATATACAACAGAATGAAACACTGCCAGGTCTTGAACCATTCTCACAATTGTTGCTATGTTTGAGCTCATTCTTAGAGCCACTATGTCAATCCATCTCCTTGAGGATCTTCTTTTTTGTTTACCCTCTACTTTACCAAGCACAATGTACTTCTCCAAAGACTGGTCCCTCCTGATAACATGTCCAAAGTATGTGAGATGAAATTCCGCCACCCTCACTTGTAAGGAACATTCTAGCTGTACTTCCATCAAGACAGATTTGTTCGTTCTTCTGGTAGTCCATGGTATATTCAATATTCTTCACCATGGACTACAACTACCACAGCCACCAGCAGACTGAGTCCAGCACAACTAGATGGTGCCCAGTTATCACCACTTACCACTCTGACAGGGATCACAATAGAGGATCCTGTTCAGAGCTGGAGAAAAATGTAGAACAAAATTCTAACTCACAGAAAAAGACCAGGCTTACTGGCCTGACAGACTGGAGAAGCCCCAAGAGTAT
Organism: Elephas maximus indicus; assembly: GCF_024166365.1. Lineage (NCBI taxonomy): Eukaryota > Metazoa > Chordata > Mammalia > Proboscidea > Elephantidae > Elephas > Elephas maximus. The sequence continues at coordinate 168,420,702 of NC_064821.1, read as the reverse complement.
GGCCCCCCAGATACACTTTTAGCTCAGTAATGAAGTCACTCCTGAGGTTCACCCTTCAGCCAAAGATTAGACAGGTCCATATGACAAAACAAGACTAAATGGGCACACCAGCCCAGCGGCAAGGACCAGAAGGCAGGAGGGGACAGGAAGGCTGGTAATAGGGAACCAATGGTTGAGAAGGGAGTGTTGACATGTCACGGGGTTGGTAACCAATGTCACAAAACAATATATGTACTAATTGTTTAACGAGAAGCTAGTTTGTTCTGTAAACCTTCACCTAAAGTACAAAAAAAAAAAAAGCAATAAATAAATAAACAATAATCTTTGCCAACACCATAATTCAAAGACATCTTTCTTCTTTCTTATTCATTGTCCAGCTTTTGCAAGCACATGAAGCAATTGAAATTTCATAACTTGGATCAGGTGCACCGTGGTTCTTAAAGTGACATCTTTGCTTTTTAATACATTAAAGAGGTCATTTGCAGCAGATTTGCGCAATGAAATACATCCTTTATTTCTTGATTGCTGCTTCCATGGACATTGATTGTGGATCCAAGTAAAATAAAATCGTTGACAACATCAATCAATCTTTTCCCCTTTTATCATGATGCTGTTTATTGGTCCAGTTTTTTTTTCTTCTTCTTCTTCTTTACGTTGTTTTCTTTCTGTTGAGTTATAACCCATACTGAAGGCTGTGGTCTTTGATCTTCATCAGTAAGTGCTTCAAGTTCTCTTCACTTTCAGCAAGCAAGATTGTGTCATCTTCATATCGCAGGGTGTTAATGAGTCTTCCCCCAATCCTGACGCCCTGTTCTTCATATAGTCCAGCTTCTCGGGTTATTTGCTCAGCATACAGATTGAGTAAGTATGGTGAAAGGATACAAACCTGATGCACACTTTCCAAACTTTAAACCATGCAGTGTCCCCTTGTGCTATGTACAGGTCCGTCATGAGCACAATTAAGCGTTCTGGAATGCCCACTCTTTATAATGTTATCCATAGTTTGTTATGATCCATATGGTTGAATACCTTTGCATAGTCAATAAAACACAGGTAAACATCTTTCTGGTATTCTCTGCTTTCAGCCAGGACCATCTGACATCAGCAGTAATATCCCTGGTTCCATGTCCTCTTCTGAATCCAGCTTGAATATCTGGAAGTTCCCTGTCAATACACTGCTGTAGCCGCTTTTGAATGATCTTCAGCAAAATTTTATTTACGTGTGATGTTAATGAAATGCCAAATGTTTCGCCATATATAGTCTTACCACAATAAAGAAAAAGAGTGTTCATAGCAGCTTTATGAGAATGGAGAAACAAACTGTGGTATATGCATACAACAGAATATTACTCAGCAATAAAAAGGAGTGAACTTTGATGCACACAGTGACATGGGTGAATCTCAAAATAATTATGCTAAGTGAAAAAAGCCATACAAAAGAGTGCATATTGTATAATTTTATGCCATGTAAATAAAATTCTAGAAAATGTAAGCTAATCTATAGTAACAAAGTAGACCAGTGACTGCCTGAGGCAAGTGGGGGAGGAGGCAAGAAAGCCCAGAAGAGAGATTATCAAGGGGCACAAGAAAACTTCTGTGGGTGATGGCCATGTTCATCATCTTGATGGTGGTGATTGCTTCACAGGTGTGTTAAAACTTATGAAATTGCAAACTTTAAATATGTGTAGTTTATTGTATATCAATTATATTTCAATAAATCTGTTAAAAGAGAGAGAACTCATGGGTGAAGATATAACTTATTACGATGTCCTACAAAGAAAGTGAAAAAAGCCTGAGCTTCCCCTCGGCTGCCCTACTCTGCTCTGCACAAAGTAGACAATGAATACCAGGCTCTTGGGAGAGCTGAGATTAGTTATTTATTGAGGACCAATCAAAGCCAAACCAGTTGCCATTGAGTCAAGTTGATTCTGACTCATGGTGACACCAGGTGTTTCAAGGTAGAACTGCATTACATAGGGTTTTCAGTGGCTGTGCCAGGCCTTTCTTCTGTGGCACCCTTTAGTAGACTTAAACCAGACAAACTTGCAGTTAGCAGCCAAGCATATTAACCATTTGTGCCACCCAGAGGCTCCTTATTCAGGACGCCAAGGTCTTTCTGGAAGCTCTGACCTAGGCTCTGTACGTACAGGAAGTATTACCTAGTGATGACCCTTCCCCAGATGCTTTATACAAGCTCTTCCTTTTCTAGAACACCCTTCCCTCACCTCATTGCCTGGTGAATGTCAAAACATCTTTCAAGCGTGGCTCAGTGGTAACCTCCTCCCTCAAACTTTTCTTGTCTTCTCCAGGGAGAGTTCTTTTGTGGCTCAGTCTGTGCTCTCCTGGCACCTGGAGATCCAGGAATGCCCCTGTGATATTCTAGAATGTATGATTTGTGGTTTCAACTATTCCAGAAGACCCTGAAGCTCTATCCAAAACCCATTGCTGTCAATTCTGACTCATTGCAACCCTATAGGACAGAGTAGAACTTCCCCCATAGGGTTCTCAAAGCTGTAAACCTTTATGGAAGCAGACTACCAGATCTTTCTCCAGCAGAGTGGCTGGTGGGTTCAAACCACTGACCCTTCGGTCAGCAGCCAAGTGCTTTAACCACTGCATCACCAGGGCCCCACCTGATGATCTATGACTTGTACTAATTTGTCATTTTCTGAGGCACAAATTTGATTCCAGCCAGCTGTGAGGTCCCTACAGAGGAGAAGTAGCTGAGATGTGAGGGACCCAAGCCCCTACCCACCTGCCCACCCAACATTCATAGCTCAACCCAGCTTGACTGGCCTCTGCTTGTTACAAAAACTTTTTTTCTTATGTGAAGAATGCACTACCCACAGAAAGCTATCAGCTTGTGATGGAAATGATGAGTGAGTGAAAGAGTCCAAGAAACGGACGGTCCTTGGCCAGAAAATAGCTTTATAAATTACTTTAATCTTTTACTAAGAATCTGGAAGCGTTACTTAAAATTTTTAGTTGTACTTTACAGCATTTTAACAGGAGAAGTTATATACTATAGTGGCATTAACACAGTCGGAGATTTGAAAAGGCTTTGGGCCTTGCCCCTCAATGATGTCAAAAGCTCCCAGTAGCTCTTGTGACCACTCATCACATTGTATTATAACTCTGTGTTTAGCTATTTATCTTCCCTGTTAGTCTAAGAAGCAGAGCAGTCTAGACTCTCGAGCTAGATTATCTGAGCTCAAATCTCAGTTCTGTCACTTTGACAGAACAGCTGGGTAACCTTAAACAGCTAACTTTACCCCTCTGTGCCTTGATTTCCTCATCTTTAAAATAGTAAGTAGAATAGTACACTACCTCACAGTTAATTTTAAGGATTAAATATGGCAATACATAAAAAACACTTAAAACAGTGTCTGACCCATCAAAGGCATTTGATAATTGTTAATAATTAGTTTGTAAGTTTCTTCTGAGGCAGATTTTATATCTTAGGGATCTTTTCAAATTTTTTTTAGTTCTTTCCAGTGCCTCATGCAGTGCCTTATGCTGTGTGCTCAACAAGAGTTGAAAGAATGAATGAATCAGTAAATCAGTTTCAGCTCTGCCACCTTGTCCCTGAAGTCAAAATTGCTTTATTTCTGGTTCCACAGGAGCATTTTGACTGGTGTGGTATCCAGAAACCATTAACGTAGCTAACGTTTCCATCACTGTCACATCCACCACCATCGATTTGCAACTATTGAGAATCATAGTGCTGTGACTGAGAAAGTACAGGAGGAGCAGAGAGGATGATGGAGGCTCATGGCACATCTGTCCCCCTCTGGCTGCCATGGTAGAGGGAAGGCCTAGGGCCAGACAAAACTGTTCAAGAGAGACGCAGACAGACAGAGCTGCCTGGGAATCCAGGTATCATTCTTGCCCTTACGGTCTGTTCTCCACCCAGCACTCGGAGTGACTTTGTTAAAACCTAAGTTGGGTCATGCCACTCCCCTGCATAAAACCCTCCAGTGGCTTCTTATCTTACTTGGAACAAACCCCAAATTCTCACAATGGCCTTGAAGGCCCTGTATGATCTAACCAGTAGTACTTCTCTCATCTCGTTCCTCCTTGCTCACGCCACCCTAGCCACAATGGCCTTCTTCTATTCCTCAGACACACCAAATAGACTCTTGCTGTTCCCTCTGCCTGGTATACTCTTTCCCAGAGATTCATGGTTCACCCTCACACTTCATTTAGGTCTCTGCTCGAATGCCACCTCATCAGAGAGACCTTCTCTGTACCTGTCTAAAGGTCTCTGAGAGCAGGGACCTTGTCTGTTTTACATGTTGCTCCATCCCCAACACCTAGCCCAGTACCTGGCTCATGTTGTTGTTAGCTACTGTCAAGTCAGCCCCTGACCCATGGTGACTTCATGCACAACAGAACAAAGTGCTACCTGGTCCTGCACAACCCCACAATCAACTGCAGATCAGAGTGTTGCGAATCATAGGGTTTTCATTTTCAGAAGTAAATTGCCAGGCCTTTCTTCCTGCTCTGTCTTAGTCTGGAAGCTCCACTGAAATCTGTTCCGGATCATAGCAACACACAAGTCTCCACTGACAAGCAAGTGGTGGCTGCTCATGAGGTGCATTGGCCAGGAATTGAACCAGGTCTCCCACAGGGAAGGCGAGAATCTACCACTGAACCACCGTTGCCCCCACCTGGCACATAAACCAAACCAAACCCAACTCATTACCACTGAGTTGATTCCAACTAATAGCGATCCTGTAGGACAGAATAGAACTCTCCCACAGGGTTTCCAAGGAGTGACTAGCGGATTCAAACTGCCAACCTTTTGGTCAGCAGCCATAGTTCTTCACCACTGCATCACCGAGTCTCCACCTGGCACATAAACCAGAACCAAACCCAGTGCCGTCCAGTCGATCCGACCCACAGCGACCCTCTAGGGCAGAGTAGAACTGCCCCATGGAGTATCCAAGGAGCGCCTGGCGGATTCACACTGCCGGCCCTTTGGTTAGCAGCTGTAGCACTTAACCACCACACCGCCAGGGTTTCCAAAAAAAATAGTACTCAATAAATACTTATTGACTGAGGAGATGAATCAATCTGCAGGAATCCAGCTTTCTGCTTGTTTCTTTCCCAGAGCCAAGTTCTGCCCAAAAGGAGGCTTTTCCCTAGTAATGAACTGCCTGTGAACAAAGATGGGCCCCAGGAGAATGAGAGATAAAAGTGTGTTATTGGAATAAGCAGGAACAGCCAGTTATATAATACTCTCTTGGGGAAACGCAGGGGTCTCTGGATTGACAAAACTAACTTGCATTTGCCAGCGTTTTCAAGGAAAGGTACAGAGAATAAGGTGTTCAAGAGACAGAAGTACTGATTCCTGTAGCCCCATTAAATAAGTAATGGAGGGGGATGCGGGATAAAAACAGTTGAAAGGAAAAGCCTAAATCATTGATAAGTTCCCCCTGGGGTGGGGCTCAAGTACATACATTTTAACAAGCTCCTTGAGTGATTCTTAAGTAATCAGTTTAAGACAGGCCCTTGGAAAGTCTGTTGGAGATTACTTAGTCAAGTATGAGGTCACACATTACAATGGAAAAGGCACGCAGACAATGTTTCCTTCCATTATACGTAAAGTCTCCATAAGTCGGAGCCAACTCAATGGCAACTAACAGCATAGAGACAAGCAGGCCTGGGTTCAAATTATCACTACTTATTTTCTGTGTAACCCTCAGATCCTGAGATTCCATTTCTGCTTTGAGTAGACAATTACACCCGCCCTGTGGGCTGTTGTGATGATTCAATTAGATAGCACATGTAATATGCCTAGTACATACCACCAAAGCCACTGCCATCAAGTCGATTCAGACTCATAGCGACCCTATAGGATGGAGTAGAACTGCCCCATAGGGTTTCCAAGGCCGGAATCTTGATGGAAACAGACTGCCACGTCTTTCTCCTTGGACCTTTCGGTTAGCAGCTGAGCACTTTAACCACTCTGCCACCAGGACTCCTTGCCTAACACATAAAAAATCAAAACCAAACCCATTGCCATGGAGTTGGACTCAAAGTGACCCTACAGGACAGAGCAGAACTGCCCCACAGGGTTTCCAAAGAGCAGCTGGTGGATTCGAACTGCCGGCCTTTTGGTTACCAGCCATAGCTCTTATCCACTGCACCACCAGAACTCCCCCTAATACGTAGTAGGCACTTAATTTAAAAAAAAAAAAAAGAAACCACTTGCCATCGAGTCAATTCCAACTTATGGCAACCCCAGGTGTACAAAGTAGAACTGTATTCCAGAGGGTTTTCAAGACTGAACTTTCAAGAGCAGATCATCAGGCCTTTCTTCTAAGGCACCTCTGGGTGAGTTTGAACTGCCAACCTTTCAGTTAGTAGTCAAGTACAAAACCATTTGCACCATCCAAGGAGACCTAGGTACTTAACAGATGGTAGTTAATTGCTATTATTTTTACGGCCTCTGTTTTCTGAGTGCTTATAATCTCCTTGCAATATTCCATGGCAAGTTGACATTTTTATCCCCCCATGTGGCCTCTCAGAGGTGAAAATACAGTCAAAAGTGTCAGCTGTCCTGCAAATAGGAAAATCTTCAGCCCATCCCTTCCTCTAGAGTTTCTGTTCTCTCCTCTAGAATAGATCAAGGAAGGTTTTTTCGCTCTTAACTACCCATTAATCATTAATAATAATTCCTTATATTTTTAGTCTTTGCTCTACCAAAGCTTTCACATATATTGCAGGACAATGAGCTTGAGAAGAAGGTAAAGCAGGCACCATTATCACTCATCACATTGGTTTGGCCCATGGCCTGGGTGTGCACACCTAGAACGTACTCTGGGACTTAGAACCCACCAAACTTGTGCACTCTCCTTGGGCTGCATTCCCATCACCAAGACCTTAGGACCCGGAGCTGGAGGTCAAAGATAAAAAAGAAATAGGGGTATCCATCTCTTACTGCTTCCTGTCTCTCCCGCGAGGTAATAGGGCTTTGGAGAATGCAGGGGAGCAGCAGTCGGTCTCCCAGGCTTGGCTGTATATGCAGCAAGGACAATCTCATTCCTCTGAAGAGCCTATTCCAAATCAGAGGGTGGCAGTAGCACAGCAACTGACTTCCTGGAAGGCTCAAGGCTATAGACCTTTTGCAGCTCCACAGCCCCACCTGCTGGAGGCTGTCATGCATGGAGCTTGACCATCCACAACCAGTGTTGGACTGATGTTCTCCTTGAGTCCCCCATACCACCCTGCTGGGGCTGCTTTGGAGTAGACAATACAGCCTGGTAGCCTCAAACTGGTACCGAGAAAACACCCATTTCTTTCTTGGTCTTACTGTAAATCTTAATCCATAATATTGGGTGCACTTTTTGCTGTCTCTGAACTTCAGTTTCTTTCCAGGTTGTAACCAGAGGGAAACTCAGCCCTAACTTTCCCTGCCCTCTTAGGTGGAAATGGTATGGAATAGTAAGACTTCCACTTGGCCAAAGGGAAGGAACAAGGGCTTTGGGAGGGGCCTGCTGTAAACTTCAGAACCAGCAGGGTAAAAGCAGCAGCATTCCCAATAAACAGGTACAGAAAAACTAAGTCCCATTTATTCAATTACTCAGTCAGAAATACTAATTGAGCACCTACTACATGCCTGGCACTGTGCGAGTCACTGAGAATACATGAATGAAGACTCAGTCTGTATTTTAGGTCCTCCGCTGGGTTACTCATCTTTCTTCCATCCATCTTCTCATTATTATCCTTCTGAACATTTCCCCTGTGCCCTTGGTAACCCTTACTCCACTAAACACATTCCATTATTCTATATCCACAACACCCTCCAAGAACTTTCGCAATGTCCTCCTCCTCATCATAACAAAACCCTGACCTTAGCCCAAGGACACTGGTTTCCTTGCAGTCCTCTTAACTGGAAGCTGCTATTCCTCCCACATGAATTATATTTTCCAACCAAGAAGGGTGCACTTGGGGTCAGCAGTTTCCCAGCTTCCCCTGCCAGTTTCACAATGTTACTTTTTTACCCTTGTTTAAAGTCCTCCTCATGCTGAGTGGTTCCTTCCCCTCTCTACCTTTCCTTAATGCTGTCGTTGACCCTGGCCCACACAAACTGAGGGCTGTCCCCATTTACCTCTACACATTAACTCCCACCACTGTCCTGAGACAATACTGCTGAGGCCCATTCATCCAACACCCTAGCCTCCTCCTAACCTTGTCTTGATCAATTTAAATAACCTTCTACTCTGCTTCAGCAAAGATATAGTTTGACCATAACTAGCATGACTCCAACTCTCAGAAACCGAACTCCAACATTTCACTCTGACCACAATCTTCTTTCCTTCCAACTCTGTTCTCTTCCGTCACGTTTCACCACTCCTTGCCTTCACTAGGTACTTTAACCCCTTCATCTCCTTCCAGTTTATCTGTATATCCCCAGTACTTCCCAATATATATTGTATAGAAAAATTATTGTATGCTACCAGTATATTCCCCTCAGCCCTAGGCCTCACCCCTGTAAAATCCAAGCTAGACCTCTGATCAATCTCTTGAATGATTTCTCACCAACCCCCACAGTACCCTGGCTCCCTTTTCCTTCCATTTACAAACCCTGGAAAACCTGATCCTGAGTTAGTTCTTCAAGTACCTGCCCTACTCCTTATGACTGAATTTCTGAGTCCTAGTAGAGAAAAAAAAAAAAAAAAAAATTTTTTTTTTTTTTTTTTTTTTTAGTAGAGAAAACTGTATGCTATGGCACAAATTGGTCATTTGCAAAGTTCACCCATCCTTTACTACTCTTTGGTCAATACCCTCTGCCACCTTCTTCAAGGACTGTTACAAATCTGACTCACACTCCCTAAGCTCTTGGCAGACAGCCTGTCCTCCTACTTTACTCAGAAAATTAAAGCCATGAAATCCCTCAATTTCTCATCCCTTTCTCTCATAAATATACTCACATCACCCACCACTTATCCTTCTCTATGGTCTCCAGGCTCAAAGGCTGCTCTTCTCCCTATTCAGAGTCAGCCTCTCTACCTGGACCTAAATCCTTTGTCTCCCAGTGTCATGAATTGAACTGTGCCCCCCAAGGATGTGTGTCAACTTTGCTGGGCGGTGATCCCCAGAGCTGTGTGATTGTCCACCGTTTTGTCACCTGATGTGATTTTCCTACATATTGTAAATCCTACGTCTATGATGTTAATGAGGCAGGACTCAATCTACAAGATTAGGCTGTATCTTTAGACAATCTCTTTTGAGATATAAAAGAGAGAAGCGAGTAGAGACAGGGGACCTCGTACCATCAAGAAAGCAACGCTGGGAGCAGAGCACATCCTTTGGACCCAAGGTTCCCGTGCTGATAAGCTCCTAGACCAGGGGAGGATTGATGACAAGGATCTTCCCCCAGAACCAACAGAGAGAGAAAGCCTTCCCCTAGAGATGGCACCCAAAATTTGGACTTCTAGCCTCCCAAACTGTGAGAGAATAACCTTCTGTTTTTGAAGCCATCCACTTGTGGTATTTCTGTTACAGCAGCACTAGATAACCAAGACACCAAGGACTCTACATCTCTGAAACATCTATCCTCTTTTATTGGTGTATCAGCTAGGTTCCACTCAGGACACAGAAACCACACCCTAATTTGAACAGGGAAATTTTAATATAAAGAATTATTAACTATAATGGGAGACTACCATCTAAGAGAGAAAAATAACTCTATAAAATACACACTTAGCTGAGATAGGGAGCAGTCCCTACCTCTAGGGCTGAGGCATAGCACCCAAGGAAGAAAACAATCTGGAAGAGGCCCCATCGACCATGCTGGAAAGGGTGTGACCTTGATCAGCTGGATAGCAGAGAGGTTCACTGAGGTGCTGTGCTGACAGAAGTCACCGGGAAGTCACCCTCTGGGGTGGCTGAGGAAACCAACTGCCAAAACCACCACTCACTGCCCAGAAAGTCATCCCCTGGGATGCCAAAGGAAGCCATTCTTGGGGAGGTGTCACTCTGTGGAGCTTGCTGGGAAACTGCCCACAAGGATTTGGGCAGATTAAGAAGCCACCCTCTGGCGTGCTGGGAGAAGTTGCACACAAAGAGGAGCCATGTGCATCCATGTGCATGCATGCATACAAGTACCCCACAAGGACAAGCCATGTGCATGCAAGCGCACCACACTTCACACGCTGGAGCTGTGCTGTAACAGCCTGCCAAGAGGATCACACCAGAATCAGGACGAAAAGCTCTTTCCTCCCAATGTCCCTTCAGCGCCCTCTACTGACAAAACTTAGCTTTGTACCAGCTGGCAAAGAAGAAATGCCTACTGGATCTAGCTCCATTATCAGAGAGCAGGCAATGAAGGATGTATTTGAGGTTGAGAGGCAATAAATTGATAACTGGCATGCTTGGTATCTTCAATTTCCCTTTCTTACCCAGTTTCTTTCACTCAGTCTATAAACATGTACAAGTATTACCAACTAAACACACACACACATTTCCAGGTCCTGCACTCCACACCAGTTATGACAATATCTTTCTCATTTCCTTCTAGTCAGACTTCTAGGAAACGTAATCCCCCGTCATTGCCCTCACTCTTCAATTTTCCTGTCACCGCTAATCTACATTAGCATGGCTCTAACCACCACTACCCACAGAAATTTCTATTAAAAAATTCAGAGGATAATTTTTATCCTTATCTTTTTTATTTTACCCACAAGAAGCACTTTCTTTCTTTGGGCTCTGTGACATTCCTTGTGGTAGATTATATTATTTGTTCAAAATCCTTCTTCACTCCAGTCTTGTCATGGTTTACTGGAGGCAGAGTATGCAATCCTGCCCCACTGACTTTGAGTTTGGCTACAAGGTCCCTGGGTGGCACATACATTTTGCATTCAACTGCTAGCCTCACGGTTGGCAGTTCAAACCCACCCAGTGGCACTGCAGAAGAAAGGCTTGGAAATCCACTTCTGTAAAGACTATGACCAAGAAAACCCTATAGAGCTCAGTTCTACTGTTAACACATGGGGTCACCATGAGTCTGAATCAACTCCACGGCATCAGGTTTGGTTTTTTGGTTTTTATGGGACTTGCATTGGTCAATGACACTTGAGCTGAAGTGACATTGTAGTCAGTTCCAAAAAGATTCATTAAGGAGTACTGTATGTTTCCACTTTCCCTCTTGTACCTCAGCCCTCTGCCATGTGGAGCAAATGCCCAAAGTAGCCATTTCTCCAAAGCTTGAGTCCCAGAATAAGAGACACACAGAACAGACCTGAACAGAACCCACAGCTTGGAGTCAACCTGCCAGAGGCAACCCACAAAGCCATAAACATGAAATAAGTGTTTGTTGCTGTTGGCCATGGAGATCATAGATTTGGAAATGCAGCAAAAGCTAACTAACTTCTAGCTAGATAAATTAAGAAAAATGAGAGAAGCACAAATTATCAATATCAAGAGTAAAAGAGAAGACTACCACAGATTCTAGAGATATTAAAAAGATATGAAATGTACAAGTACTTGAAAGACAAATTACCAAAGCTGACACAAAAGAATATAAAAAATCTGAATAGCCCTTTATCTATTAATGATATTGAATTTGTAATTTTAAAACTTTCCACAAAGAAAATCCAGACAGACAGCTTACTGATGAATTCTATCTATCACTGAAGAAAACACGATACTATGTATACACAAATTCTTTTAGAAAGTAGAGGAGGCCAGAACATTTGCCAACTCGTTTTAGAAGGCTAGCATTACCCTAATATCAAAACCAGACGAATACAAGAAAATAAAACTAGGCCAACAGCTTTTACAAACATTGATTCAAAAATCCCTAATAAAATATTAGTAAATAAAATCCATCGATATATAACAAGAACATTTTAAAAGGAGACTATATCAAGACAAAGTGGAGTTTATCTCAGGAGTACAAGATTTATTTCATAAAAATCAATCACCACTCTTTCATATGGAGAGGAAAACAAGGCAATATAAAGAAATAAAAGTTAGGTTTAAACCTAGAAATATAGGGGTAAATATTAAAGTAACCACAAAGGAGACTAACAATCCTATTCATCAAAAGAAAAGAAAAGAAAAAAATAGAGACTCAGCAGAAAAAAAATCAACAACAACAAATAAAAGGAAAAGACAGTATATAAAGATAAACTTCTCAACACAAAAAAATAAGTGGAAAAAAGAAAATGTCAGCAATACACAGAAAAAGACATCAAAATGACAGGACTAAATTCATATTTATCCATAATTACGCTGAATGTAAATGGACCAAATGCACCGATAAAGAGAAAAAGAGAGGCAGAATGGATAAAAAAAAAAAAAACACAATCCGTCTATATGCTGCCTACAAGAGACACACCTTAGACGTAGAGACACAAACAAAAACTCAAAGGATGGGGGAAAAAATACATCAAGCAAACAACAATCAAAAAAGAGCAGGAGAGGCAATATTAATTTCTGACAAAATAGACTCTGAAGTTAAATCCACCACAAAGGATAAAGAAGGACACTATATAATGATTAAAGGGACAATATACCAGGAGGATATACCCATATTGACTATTTATGCACCCAATGACAGGGCTGCAAGACACATAAAACAAACTCTAACAGCATTGAAAAGTGAGATAAACAGCTTGACAATAATAGGAGACTTCAACACACCATTTTTGGTGAAAGACAGGACATCCAGACAGAAGTTCAATAAAGACACGGAAAATCTAAATGCCACAATCAACCAACTTGACCTCATAGACATATACAGAACACTGTACCCAACGGCAGCCACATATACTTTCTTTTCTAGTGTACATGGAACATTCTCTAGAATAGACCACATATTAGGTCATAAAGCAAGCCTTAGCAGAATCCACAACATCGAAATATTACAAAGCATCTTCTCTGACCATAAGGCCATAAAAGAAGAAATCAGTAACAGAAAAAGCAGGGAAAAGAAATTAAACACTTGGAAACTGAAAAATACCGTGCTTAAAAGACTGCATTATAGGAGACATCAAGGATGGAATAATGAAATTCATAGAATCCAATGGGGATGAAAACACTTCCTATCAGAACCTTTGGGATGCAACAAAAGCAGCACTCAGAAGTCAATTTAAATGATTAAATGCACACATACAAAAAGAAGAAAGGGCCAAAATCAAAGAATTATCCCTACAACTTGAACAAAGAGAAAGAGAGCAACAAAAGAAACCCTCAAGCACCAGAACAAAGCAAATAATAAAAATTAGGGCAGAATTAAATGAAATCAAAAACAGAAAAACAATTGAGAGAATTAACAACACCGAAAGCTGGTTCTTTGAAACAATTAACCAAATTGATAAACCATTGGCCAAACTGACAAAAGAAAAACAGGAGAGGAAGCAATTAACCTGAATAAGAAATGAGATGGGCGATATTACAACAGACACAACTGAAATTAAAAGAATCATATCAGAATACTATGAAAAACTGTACTCTAACAAATTTGAAAACCTAGAAGAAATGGATGAATTCCTAGAAACACACTAAACTACCTAAACTAACACAAACAGAGGTAGAACAACTAAATAGACCCATAATAAAAGAAGAGATTGGAAAGGTAATCAAAAAAACTCCCAACAACAACAAAAAAAAGCCTTGGCCCGGATAGCTTCACCTCAGAGTTCCACCAAACTTTCAGAGAAGAGTTAACACCACTACTACTAAAGGTATTTCATAACATAGAAAAGGACAGAAGACTCCCAAACTCATTCTACGGAGTCAACAAATTCCTGTTACCAAAACCAGGTAAAGACACCACAAAAAAAGAAAATCACAGACCTATATTCCTCATGAACTTAGATGCAAAAATCCTCAACAAAATTCTAGCCAATAGAATTCAACAACATATCAAAAAATAATTCACCGCTACCAAGTAGGATTCGTACCAGGTATGCAGGGATGGTTCAACATTAGAAAAATAATTAATGTAATCTATCATATAAATTGGAAACCCTGGTGGCGTAGTGGTTAAGTGCTACAGCTGCTAACCATAAGGGTTGGCAGTTCTTGGTTATCATATAAATAAAACAAAAGACAAGAACCACATGATTTTATCAATCAATACAGAAAGGGCATTTGACAAAGTTCAACACCCATTCATGATAAAAACTCTCAGCAAAATAGGAATAGAAGAAAATGCCTCAGCATAATAAAGGGCATTTATGCAAAGCCAACAGCCAACATCATCCTAAATGGAGACAGTCTGAAAGCATTCCCCTTGAGATCTGGAAACAAAGAAGGATGCCCTTTATCACCACTCTTATTCAACATAGTGCTGGAGGCTCTAGCCAGAGCAATTAGGCTAGATAAAGAAATAAAGGGCATCCAGATTAGCAAGGAAGAAGTAGAAGCATCTCCACTTGCAGATGACATGATCTTATACACAAAAAACCCTAAAGAATCCTCAAGAAAATTACTGAAACTAATAGAAGAGTTCAGCAGAGTATCAGGATATGAAATAAATGTACAAAAATCAGCTGGATTCCTGTACACCAACAAAAAGAACATCGAGGAGGAAATCACCAAATCAATACCATTTACAGTAACCCCCAAGAAGATAAAATACTTAGGAATAAAGCTTACCAGAGATGTAAAAGACATATACAAAGAAAACTACAAGACACTACTGCAAGAAATCAAACGAGACCTACATAAGTGGAAAAACATACTTTGCTCATGGATGGGAAGAATTAACATTGTAAAAATGTCCGTTCTACCAAAAGCCATCTATAGATACAATGCAATTTCAATCCAAAATCCAATGACATTTTTTAATGAGATGGAGAAACAAATCACCAACTTAATACGGAAGGGAAAGAGGCCCCGGATAAGTAAAGCATTACTGAAAAAGAAGTACAAAGTGGGAGGTCTCACTCTACCTGATTTGAGAACCTATTATACCGCCATAGTAGTCCAAACAGCCTGATACCGGTACAACAACAGATACACAGACCAATGGAACAGAGTAGAGAATCCAGACATAAATCCATCCACGTATGAGCGGCTGATTTTTGACAAAGTCCTCAAAGCAGTTAAATGGGGAAAAGACAGTCTTCTTAACAAAAGTTGCTAGCATAACTGGATATCCATCTACAAAAAAATGAATCAAGACCTATACCTCACTCCATGCAAAAAAACTAACTCAAAATGGATCAAAGACCTAAATACAAAATCTAAAATGATAAAGATCATGGGAGAAAAAATAGGGACAATGCTGGAGCCCTAACATGTGGCATAAACAGTATACAAAATATTACTAACAATGCAGAAGAGAAACCAGATAACTGGGAGCTCCTAAAAGTCAAATACCTATGTTCATCCAAAGACTTCACCAAAAGAGTAAAAAGATTACCTAAAAAAAAAATTACCTACAGACTGGTAAAAAGTTTTTAGCTATGACATTTCCGATCAGCACCTGATCTCTAAAATCTACGTGATACTGCAAAAACTCAACTACAAAAAGACAAATAACCCAATTAAAAAATGGGCAAAAGATATGAACAGGTATTTTACTAAAGAAGACATTCAAGTAGCTAACAGATCCATGAGGAAATGCTCCCGATCATTAGTCATTAGAGAAATGCAAATCAAAACTACAATAAGATTCCTTCTGACTCCAACAAGGCTGGCATTAACCCAAAAAACACAAAATAATAAATGTTGGAGAGGTTGTGGAGAGACTGGAACACTTACACACTGCTGGTGGGAATGTCAAATGGTCAACCACTTTGGAAATCGATTTGGCGCTTCCTTTAAAAAACTAGAAATAGAATTACCATACGATCCAGCAATCCCACTCCTTGGAATATATCCCAGAGAAATAAGAGCCTTTACACAAACAGATATATGCACATATGAGTCGGAATCGACTCAAAGGCACTGGGTTCTGGGGTTGGGTATGTTCATTGCAGCACTGTTTACAATAGCAAAAAGATGGAAGCAACCAAGGTGCCCATCAATGGATGAATGGATAAATTATGGTATATTCACACAATGGAATACTTCTTATCAGTAAAAAACAATGATGAATCTGTGAAATATTTCATAACATGGAGGAATCTGGAAGGCATTATGTTGAGTGAAATTAGCTGGTTGCAAAAGGACAAACATTGTATAAGACCACTGTTATAAGAGCTCGAGAAATAGTTTAAACAGAGAAGAAAATATTCTTTGATGATACAAGATGGGGGAGGGGGGAGGGAGGGAGGGAGGGAGAGGGGTTTTCACTAATTAGATAGTAGATAAGAACTATTTTAGGTGAAGGGAAAGAGACACAATACAGGAGAGGTCAGCACAACTGGACTAAACCAAAAAGCAAGGAAGTTTCCTGAATAAACTGAACACTTCAAAGCCCGGCATAGCAGGGGCGGGGGTTTGGGGTCCACGGTTTCAGGGGACATCTAAGTCAACTGGCATAATAAAATCTATGAAGAAAACATTCTGCATCCCACTTGGAAGAGTGGCGTCTGGGGTCTTAAACACTAGCAAGCAGCCATCTAAGATGCATCAATTGGTCTCAACCCACCTGGACCAAAGGAGAATGAAGAACACCAAAGACACAAGGTAATTATGAGCCCAAGAGACAGAAAGGGCCACATAAACCAGGGACTACATCAGCTTGAGACCAGAAGAACTAGATGGTGCCTGGCTATAACCGATGACTGCTCTGACAGAAAACACAAAAGAGAACCCCGGAAGGAGCAGGAGAGCAGTGGGATGCAGACCCCAAATTCTTGTAAAAAGACCAGACTTAATCATCTGAGACTAGAAGGACCCCAGAGGTCATGGTACCCAGACCTTCTGTTAGCCCAAGACAGGAACCATTCCCAAAGCCAACTCTTCAGACAGGGATTGGACTGGACTATGGGATTGAATTGACTCTGTGTATTCCTTCCATCTTCTTTTGATGCCTCCTGCGTCATTTAATATTTTCCCCATAGAATCCTTCGCTATTGCAACTGACTTGAATTTTTTCTTCACTTCTTTCAGCTTGAGAAATGCTGAGCGTATTCTTCCCTTTTGGTTTTCCACCTCCAGTTCTTTGCACATGTCATTATGATACTTTGTCTTCTTGAGAGGCCCTTTAAAATCTTCTGTTCCTGATGCAGAAAGCATCAAAAGAAGATGGAAGGAATACACAGAGTGATTATACTAAGAAGAATTAGTCTATATTCAACCATTTCAAGAGGTGGCATATGATCAGGGACCAATGGTACTGAAGGAAGACGTCCAAGCTGCTCTGAAGGCATTGGTGAAAAACAAGACTCCAGGAATTGATGGAATATCAATTGAGATGCTTCAACAAATGGATGCAGCGCTGGAAGTGCTCACTCGTCTATGCCAAGAAATATGGAAGACAGCTTCCTGGCCAACTGACAGGAAGAGATCCATATTTATGCCTATTCCCAACAAAAGTGATCCAACTGAATGTGGAAATTATAGAACAATATCATTAATATCACACACAAGCAAAATTTTGCTGAAGATCATTAAAAAATGGCTGCAGCAGTATATCGACAGGGAACTGCCAGAAATTCAGGCCAGTTTCAGAAAAGGACGTGGAACCAGGGATATCATTGCCAATGTCAGATGGATCCTGGCTGAAAGCAGAGAATACCAGAAGGATGTTTACCTGTGTTTTACTGACTATGCAAAGGCATTCAACTGTGTAGATCATAACAAACTATGTATAACATTGTGAAGAATGGGAATTCCAGAACACTTAATTGTGCTCATGAGGAACCTTTACATAGATCAAGAGGCAGTTGTTCGGACAAAACAAGGGGATACTGATTGGTTTAAAGTCAGGAAAGGTGTGCATCAGGGTTGTATTCTTTCACCATACCTATTTAATCTGTATGCTGAACAAATAATACGAGAAGCTGGACTATATGAAGAAGAACGGGGCATTAGGATTGAGGAAGACTCATTAACAGCCTGCGTTATGCAGATGACACAACCTTGCTTGCTGAAAGTGAAGAGGACTTGAAGCACTTACAAATGAAGATCAAAGACCACAGCCTTCAGTATGGATTTTGAGCCTCAACATAAAGAAAACAAAAATCCTCACAACTGGAACAATGAGCAACATCATGACAAACGGAGAAAAGATTGAAGTTGTCAAGGATTTCATTTTACTTGGATCCATAATCAACAGCCATGGAAGCAGCAGTCAAAAAATCAAAAGACGCATTGCTTTGGGCAAATCTGCTGCAAAGGACCTCTTTAAAGTGTTGAAGAGCAAAGATGTCACCCTGAAGACTAAGGCGCACCTGGCCCAAGCCATGGTATTTTCAATCACATCATATGCATGTGAAAGCTGGACGGTGAATAAGGAAGACCGTAGAAGAGTTGATGCCTTTGAATTGTGGTGTTGGCAAAGAATATTGAATATACCATGTGGGCTGCCAAAAGAATGAACAAATCTGTTTTGGAAGAAGTGTGGTCAGAATGCTTCTTAGAGGCAAGGATTGCGAGACTGTGTCTTACATACTTTGGACATGTTGTCAGGAGGGATCAGTCCCTGGAGAGGGACATCATGCTTGGCAGAGTACAGGATCAGCAGAAAAGAGGAAGACCCTCAACGAGGTGGATTGACACAGTGGCTGCAACAATGAGCTCAAGCATAACAACGATGGTAAGGATGGCGCAGAACCAGGCAGTGTTTCATTCTGTCGTGCATAGGGCCGCTATGAGTCGGAACCAACTCGACAGCACCTAATAATAACAATAACATGGGATTGAAAATGATACTGGTGAAGAATGAGCTTCTTAGATCAAGTAGACACATAAGACCACGCTGGCATCTCCTGTCTGGATCGGAGATGAGAGGGTGGAGGGGGTCAGAAGCTGGCCAAATAGACACGAAAATAGAGAGTGGAAGGAAGGAGTGTGCTGTCTCATTAGGGGGAGAGCAATTACGAGCATATACCAAGGTGTATATAAATTTTTGTATGAGAGACTGACTTGATTTGTAAACATTCACTTAAAGCACAATTAAAAAAAAACCATCACAACTTACCATATTAACAGAATAAAAGATAAAGATAACACAATCATCTCAATAAACCAGAAAACCAAATCCAGTGCCATCAAGTCAATTCCGACTCCTAGCGACCCTACAGGACAGTGTAGAACTGCCCCATAGAGTTTCCAAGGAGCGCCTGGCGGATTCAAACTGCTGGCCCTTTGGTTAGCAGCCGTAGCACTTAACCACTACGCCACCAGGGTTTCCATCATCTCAATAGATAAAGAAAAAACATTTGATAAAAGTCAATATCCATTCACAATAAAAGCTCTAAGCAATCTAGAATTAGAAGGAAAAGTTTAACCCAAGAAATACATCTATAAAAAGCATAGAGCTAAGATCATATTTAATAGTGAAAGACTGAATGTTTGCCCTCCCAAGGTCAAGAACAAGGCAAAACGAACTGCTCTTTCTACTTCTATTCAACATTGTATTAGAGTCCCTAGCACAGTAACAAGGAAAAAAAGAAAGAGTAAGAAAGGGAGAAAAGGAGGGAGGGAGGAAGAGCATACAGGCTGCAAAGGAGGAAGCAAAACTTCCTGTATTCACAGATGGCATGTGTGTAGTAGAAATTCCAAAGGAATTGCTTTAGCTACGTTATACTGCCATAACAGAAATACTACAAGTGGGTGTCTTTAAAGTATATAAATTTATTTTCTCACAGTTTTGGAAGCTAAAAGTCCAAGTCAGGGTCTCAGCCATGTCAGTTCCTTCTATGGGCCATTGTCCAAATTTCTGATGACTACCATCAATCCTTGGCATTCCTTGGAGTCTATCTTCCCCCTGTGAGTGTTTACTTACTCAGTTATGACCTAATTAACATAACAAAAAGACCTATTTCCAAACAGAATCATATCCACAGTTACAGGGGCCAGGACTTCAATACATATTGTAGGGAAGGGTGGGGTGGGGAGAACAATTCAATCCATAATAGGAATCTACCAAAATATGTGAAAACTAATAAGTGAATTTAGCAAGTTTGCAGTACATAGGTCAAAAACCAAAAATCTATTGTTTTTCCATATACTATGAATGAATAATTAGGATATTTTTAAAACTTTAATACCATTTAAAATAGCACCAGGACTTCTAAATCTGATCAACATAGAGTAAAAGGGATTGGGTTTACCCTTCCACTTGGAACAACTAAAAAGTCAGAAAAAATATATATAAAAGAACAGTTTTTAGACATTAGACATTAGGCGGCTCGGGACAGCGATCCCTAAGCGGAAACATGGTGAGTTCCACAATTTTCCGGTTTATGGTAGGAAGCAGTTTCCAGGCTTCATTCAGCACAGGTAGGAGAAACTCAGGCAGAATGGAGAAGTATCCTCTAGTTCCTAAGTTCATGCTGGGAGTCCAAGGAGGCCAAGGCAGCTAGAGTTTCCATGGCAGAGCATCATAGAGAAAGCTAGAGAGAGACAGATTTAGAGGGTTTCCCTCGAGACTTCAGCTGAGTACTGATCAGTACATGCATGTAAGGAAACTACCCAAGGTTGAAGGAAAAATCCACCTGAAAAAAGCAGAAGGAACAATCCCTAGAGATCACTCAGGGCCAGGAATAATTATGTTCCTACCAGCCAGAGTTGAACATAATTATTCAATGCATAGGTCATTGAGTATTCAGAAAAGTATCATCTTAATAAAAAAAATAAAAAAAAAAAAAACCCATTGCCATCAAGTCAATTCTGACTCAGAGTGACCCTAAAGGACAGAGAAAATTTGCCCAAGTCTAAGGGCTGCTCTGGCCATGGCTAACGAAGAAAGCCTGGAAGGATCGGTTTCCAAGTAACTTAACTACATCCTAGAACAAACCTCAAAAATATATTATATTCCATTTGTTCAAGAAGGTAAAGGAAACATTGAATATGTTAAGTAGAAACATACAGTATATATAAAAAAAAAAAAGCCCCAAATCAAATTTCTAAAAGTAAAAAATAAAATTCTTGGGATAAATGACAGCATATTGGACACTAAAAAAGAAAAAATTAATGAACTTGAAGATATAGGAATAGAAACTACCCAAAATGAAATACAGAAAGAAAAAAGACTGAAAAAATGACCACAGCATTAATGAAATGTGAGACAACTTCAAATGGTCTAATATACATATAATTGGATCCCAAAGGAAAAAAAGAGAAAAGGGAAGAAAGAAAAAATATTTGAGGAAATAATGGCCTAAATTTTTCTAAATTTTATGAAAATCACAAGACCACAGATCCAAGAAGTTCAATGAACCCTAAGCACAAGAAACATGAAAAACCAAGGCACATCATAAAATTGAATCAAAATATAAAATATATAAATTTAACAAAATATGTGAAAAATCTATGTAGTAAAAACTAGAAAACATGGCTGAGAGAAATTAAAGAAGACCTAAAATAAATCGAGAGGTAATATTATGTTCATGGACTAGAAGTTACAATATTGTTAAAATGGTAATTCTTTCCATATGAGTCTGCATAATTCCAGTAAAAATCCCAGTAGGCTTTATTTTGTAGAAATTGACATGGTGACCCTAAAATTCATATGGAAATTCAAAAGACTTAGAATAGCCGAAAGAGTTTTGAAAAAGAATAACGAAGTTGGAAGACTTACATTACCTGATTTGAAGATTTATTATATAATACAATAATCAACATAATGTAATATTGGAGTAAGGATAGACAAATGTACAAATGGGACCAAACAGACCAGAAACAGACTCAATGAATGGCCAATAATGGCAAGTTGCTCAATCATTAGTCATCAGATAAATGTAAATTAAAAGCACAATAGAACACCTAAAAATTAAGAACAGTAACAATACCAAATGCAGTGGGAATATACGGCAACTGGAAATTTCAAATATTATTGGTAAAAAAAAAAAAAAGTGCAAAAATGGTACAACTACTTTGGGAAAACATTCAGCAGTTTCTTTTAAACATATACTTAACATTTGACCAAGCAATTCCAACCTTGGGCATTTACCAAGAAAAATGTAAAAATATATCCATAAATAGACTTGTATATAAATGATCATAGAAGCTTCATTCATAATAGTCCCAAACTGGGAAGAACCCAAATGTTCATGTTTAGATGAGCAGATAAACAAATTGTGGAATATTCATACAATGAGATTTTACCTAGAAATAAAAAGGAACAAGTTACTGATCCATGAAATGACATTGATGAAGTGAGATACAAAAGAGTACATATTGTATGCTTCCACTGATATGAATTCTAGAATAGATAAAACTAATCTATGGTGATTGTCTTAGTCATCTAATGCTGCCATAACAGAAATTCCACAAGTGGATGGCTTCGACAAAGCGAAATTTATTTTCTTACAGTTTAGTAGGTTACAAGTCCAAAAACAGGGTGCCAGCTCCAAAGGAAGACTTTCTCTCTCTGTTGGCTCTGGAGGAAGGTCCTTGTCCTCAATCTTCCCCTGGCCAAGGACTTTCTCAGGCTCAGGGACCCCGTGTCCAAAAGACACACTCTGTTCCTGGTGCTGCTTTCTTGGTGGTAAAAGGTCCCCAGCTCTCTGCTAGCTTCCCTTGCCTTTTATCTCTTGAGAGATAAAAGGTGGTACAGGCCACACCCCAGGAAAACTCCTTTTACCTTGGATCAGGGAGGTGACCTGGGTAAGAGTGGTGTTACAATCCCAACCTAATCCTTTTAAACCCAGGCAAAGATTATGATTTATAACACGTAGGAAAATCACAAAATGGAAGACAACCACACATGGCCTAACCAAGCTGATACATTTTGGGGGGACAAAATTTAATCCAGGACAGTGACAGAAATCAGATTACTGATTGCCTCAAGCAGACAGTGTGAGGGAATGACTGGGAATTTTTAATGTGATAGAAATGTTCTACATCTTGATTGGAGTGGTGGTTAGGTGGGAATACACATCTGTCAAAACTGCATCAGCACTACCTGCCAGCTGCTGAGGTGCTGTTATCTGTTGGTGACATCTGTCTGGGAACTGTACACTCAAAATGGGTGCATTGGTTGTATGTAAATTATATAAGAAAGTTGACTTTAAAAAGAAAATAGAAAAAAACAAAGCTAACTAATTGATCTCTCTCTTGGTTCTCCATCGAGTCTCTGGCCAGTTCTTCTTAATCTTCTGGTGAACTCTTTACTTTTTTGTCCTTTGAAACATAAGGGTTTCCTGATGTTTGTACTCAACATTCTTCTGCCTTAATAACCTTAATTATATCACTCACTGCTAATGGTACAGCTGCCATTTAAGGATCAGTCCCAAATCTCTATTTCTTACACAGACTTTTCTCCAGCTCTCTAGACAGGTAAATCCTACTATCTAACGAAAAATCTATATACCTCAAGCTCAACATGTCCAAAATTGAGCTCAATTACCACTCATAACCCCAAGCCTGATTTTCATACTGTATCCTTCATATAAATTGGTGTGTATATATACATAAACCAAAAAAAACAAACTCCTTGCTGTCGAGTTGATTCCGACTCATAGAGACCCTATAGGACAGAGTAGAACTGCCCCACAGAGTTTCCAGGAGCACCTGGTAGATTTGAACTGCCAACTTTTGGTTAGCAGCCATAGCACTTAACCACTACGCCACCAGGGTTTCCGTATATATACATAGTGCCTATAAAGCCAAACCAGTTGCCATCAAGTCAATTCTCACTCCTGGTGACCCCATGTGTGCCAGAGTAGAACTGTGCTGCGTAGGGTTTTCAATAGTTGGTTTTTTGCAAATAGGTTGCTGGGTCTTTCTTTCGAGATGCCTCTGGGTGAGCATGTCAACCATTTGTACCACCCAATGAACAGAATTAAAGATGAACTATCTACCAACCAAAAATTTCTTCAATTCTCTCTCCCCCTCCCCTATTAATTAAGCATATAACCAACATGTTTTGTGGAAAGCGTCTGGCTCTGCCGCTCCCTTACTTTGGGAGGGGAGAAAGATACAATCTCCTAGGGTGGCTTTATGACACTGAGCAAATGCACACTCCTCACCACATCTCAGAGACATAATATAAAAGGTATAGGGGTTGGAATCAGATAGAAACAGATTCAAACTCCTACCTACGCTGATGCATTTCATTTTTAGCATACTACCTTTATTATTTGAGTTTTACTCTTCTTGTTGGGGCTAACATCTATATTGTAAGGTTGCTGTTGTTGTGAGTATTAAATAATATGGAAGGGCTGGATCCGCTGCCTGTCACATAGGAAGTGTCACTAAATGTAAGTTCCTTCTCTTATTTACCCTCTACTACTCCTTCCTCCACTATTTCTACTCCTACCCCAGAGGGATAGCTAAGAATGGATTGGCACACATCTCTGAATCCACCTTCTCAGACTGACAGACTTCCGTATTTCATGTTCCTTCTCCTGTGCCTCCCACACTGTGGTCAAGACCAGAACTGCCACAGTTGGTATTCCAGGCAGATGCAATCAGCTGCAGAGGTGCTGTCATCTGATGGTGCACCTGCTAAAAAAAAAAAAGGAAAATTTGTTTAGAAAGTATATTTTTCCCCTCCCCAGGTAATCAGGAGAAAAAATGGAATTCAAATTGGAATGACCATGAGCTAAAACTCCTGCCCACCAGGTGTTTATCCCAGTTCATAAAAACAACTACTTTAAGGTAATGAAAAAACACTCCCTGTTGGGGAAGCAAATGGAACCACATGTTTCTGAAACAGTTTCAGAGAAAACAGTATTCTCAACGAGCAAATAGCAAATGCATGTCAAACAGGATCAGCCGCCTCGCTCACAAATACTCCCCACACACCAAGTTCCAGAAGAGGCTGGGCCCCTGGAAATCATACCACCCAGCAGGGAACCAGGTGGGCCTTCTAACTGTCAAGCCAACAGTCTACTCAAGCTTGAGTGGGGTGTGGGAAGCCTCCCTTTTTTCTTATACTCACAACCTAAGAATTCAGCTTTCTGTTTCTTTAATGCTGTCCCATCGACTCTTGGAACACTATACCCCCAGTTCTTCCTTTCCCTGTGACAAGCACACAAGTTTTTATGCTTTAATGAGTTTACTGCTAACCACTAGAGGAAACGGACAGGGAGTAACAAAAACAACAATAATGAAGACATTATTTATCTAACAAGCCCTTATATGTAGGGTGACCAAATGTCTCTGTTTGCCAGGACAGTCCTTGTTTACACCTGTGTCCTGGTGTAAATATTAATAACACCTCCCCCCGCTTGAGTCGGAATCCACTGGACAGCAATGAGTTTGGTTTTGGTTTCACTCCTGAAACAATCCCTGTTTAGTCGTAAAGCAGAATAAGTTATTCTACTTATACGGCACTTACTTCATGCCAGGCCTGTAAACGTTAACTTATTCAACCCTCAAAGCAATTCTATAAGATAGGAAACGTTTTTTAAAATAATGAAACCCAGGGACAATACACCAAGAAGATATAAACATATTAAATATTTATGCACACAATGATAGCGCTGCAAGATACATAAAACAAACTCTATCAGCATTGAAAAGTGAGATAGACAGCTCCACAATAATAGTAGGAGACTTCAACACACCGCTTTCAGTGAAGGACAGGACACCCAGAAAGAAGCTCAATAAAGACAAGGAAGATCTAAATGCCACAATCAACCAACTTGACCTCGTAGACATATACAGAACACTCCACCCAACAGTGACCAAGTATATTTTCTTTTCTAGCACACATGGAACATTCTCTAGAATAGACCACATATTAGGTCATAAAGCAAGCCTTAGCAGAATCCAAAACACTGAAATATTTCAAAGCATCTTCTCTGACCATAAGGCCATAAAAGTGGAAATCAATAACAGAAAAAGCAGGGAAAAGAAATCAAACACTTGGAAACTGGGCAATACCCTGCTCAAAAAAGACTGGATTAGAGAAGACATTAAGGATGGAATAAAGAAATTCATAGAATCCTATGAGAATGAAAACACTTCCTATCAGAGCCTTTGGGACACAGCAAAAGCAGCGCTCAGAGGCCAATTTCTACCCATAAATGCACACATCCAAAAATAAGAAAGGGCCAAAATCAAAGAATTATCCCTACAACTAGAACAAATACAAAGAGAGCAACAAAAGAAACCCACAGGCACCAGAAGAAAACAAATAATAAAAATTAGAGCTGAACTAAATGAAATAGAAAACAGAAAAACAATTGAAACAATTAACAAGACCAAAAGCTGGCTTTTTAAAAAAATCAACAAAATTGATAAACCACTGGCCAAACTGACAAAAGAAAAACAGGAGAGACAGCAAATAACTCGAATAAGAAATGAGAGGGGCAATATTACAACAGACCCAGCTGAAATTAAAAGAATCATATCAGATGACTATGAAAAACTATACTCAAACAAATTTGAAAATCTAGAAGAAATGGATGAATTCCTAGAAACACACTACCTACCTAAACTAACACAAACAGAGGCAGAACAACTAAAGAGACCCGTAACAAAAGAAGAGGTTGAAACGGTAATCAAAACATTCCCCCCCCAAAAAAGCCCTGATCCGGACACCTTCACTGCAGAGTTCTACCAAACTTTCAGGGAAGAGTTAACACCACTACTACTAAAGGTATTTCAGAGCATAGAAAAGGACAGAATACTCCCAAACTCATTCTATGAAGCCACCATATCCGTGATACCAAAACCAGGTAAAGACACCACAAGAAAAGAAAATTATAGACCTATATCCCTCATGAATGTAGATGCAAAAATCATTGACAAAATTCTAGCCAACAGAATTCAACAACATATCCAAAATATAATTCACCATGACCAAGTGGGATTCATACTAGGTATGCAAGGTTGGTTCAACATTAGAAAAGCAATTAATGTAATCCACCATATAAATAAAACAAAAGACAAGAATCACATGATTTTATCAATTGATGCAGAAAAGGCATTTGACAAAGTTCAACACTCACTCATGATAAAAACTCTCAGCAAAATAGGAATAGAAGGAAAATTTCACAGCATAATAAAGGGGATTTATACAAAGCAAACAGCCAACATCACCCTAAATGGAGAGAGCCTGAAAACATTCCCACTGAGATCGGGAACCAGACAAGCATGCCCTCTATTACCACTCTTATTCAACATTGTGCTGGAAGTTCTAGCCAGAGCAATTAGGCTAGATAAAGAAATAAAGGGCATCCAGATTGGCAAGAAAGAAGTAAAAGTACCTCTATTTGCAGATGACATGATCTTATACACAGAAAACCCTAAGGAATCCTCCAGAAAACTACTGAAACTAATAGAAAGTTCACCAGAGTATCAGGATACAAAAATCAGTTGGATTCCTCTATACCAACAAAAAGAACATCGAAGAGGAAATCACCAAATCAATGCCATTTACAGTAGCACCCAAGAAGATAAAACATTTAGGAATAAATCTTGCCAGAGATGTAAAAGACTTATACAAAGAAAACTACAGTACACTTCTGCAAGAAACCAAAAGAGACTTACATAAGTGGAAGAACATACCTTGCTTGAGGATAGGAAGACTTAACATTATAAAAATGTCTATTCTACCAAAAGTGTTCTATACATTTAACGCAATTCCGATCCAAATCCCAACGACATTCTTTAATGAGATGGAGAAGCAAATCACCAACTTCATATGGAAGGGAAAGAGGCCCCGGATAAATAAGGCATTACCGAAAAAGAAGAACAAAGTGGGAGGCCTTACTTTCCCTGATTTTAGAACCTATT
Source organism: Elephas maximus indicus (assembly GCF_024166365.1). Classification (NCBI taxonomy): domain Eukaryota; kingdom Metazoa; phylum Chordata; class Mammalia; order Proboscidea; family Elephantidae; genus Elephas; species Elephas maximus. The sequence goes on along the minus strand of NC_064821.1, from coordinate 168,392,937 downwards.
CTATCGCCACAGTAGTCAAAACAGCCTGGTACTGGTACAACAACAGATACATGGACCAATGGAACAGAATTGAGAATCCAGACATAAATCCATCCACATATGAGCAGTTGATATTTGACAAAGGCCCAAAGTCTGTTAAGTGGGGAAAAGACAATCTTTTTAACAAATGGTGCTGGCATAACTGGATATCCATCTGCAAAAAAATGAAACAAGACCCATACCTCACTCCATGCACAAAAATGAGCTCAAAATGGATCAAAGACCTAAATGTAAAATCTAAAACGATAAAGATCATGGAAGAAGAAATAGGGACAATGTTAGGAGCCCTAATACATGGCATAAACAGTATAGAAAACAGTATAAAGAATGTAGAAGAAAAACTAGATAACTGGGAGCTCCTAAAAATCAAACACCTGTGTTCATCCAAAGACTTCACCAAAAGAGTAAAAAGACTACCTACAGACTGGGAAAAAGTTTTTAGCTATGACATTTCTGATCAGCGCCTGATCTCTAAAATCTACATGATACTGCAAAAACTCAACTGCAAAAAGACAAGTGACCCAATTAAAAAATGGGCAAAAGATATGAATAGACACTTCAGTAAAGAAGACATTCAGGTAGCTAACAGATATATGAGGAAACAGTCACGATCATTAGCCATTAGAGAAACGTAGATCAAAACTACAATGAGATTTCATCTCACTCCAACAAGGCTGGCATTAATCCAAAAAACACAAAATAATAAATGTTGGAGAGGCTGTGGAGAGATTGGAACGCTTATACACAGCTGGTGGGGATATAAAATGGTACAAGCACTTTGAAAATCAATTTGGCCTTCCTTAAAAAGCTAGAAATAGAACTACCATACGATCCAGCAATCCCACTCCTTGGAATATATCCTAGAGAAATAAGAGCCTTTACACGAACAGATATATGCACACCCATGTTTATTGCAGCACTGTTTACAATAGCAAAAAGATGGAAGCAACCAAGGTGCCCATCAATAGATGAATGGATAAATAACTTATGGTATATTCACACAATGGAATACTACGTATCGATAAAGAACAGTGAGGAATCTGTGAAACATTTCATAACATGGAGGAACCTGGAAGGCAGTATGCTGAGTGAAATTAGTCAGTTGCAAAAGGACAAATATTGTATAAGACCACAATTATAAGAACTTGAGAAATAGTTTAAACTGAGAAGAAAACATTCTTTTGTGGTTACGAGAGGGGGGAGCCAGGGAGGGAGGAAGAGGGGCATTCACTAATTAGATAGTAAATAAGAACTACTTTAGGTGAAGGGAAAGATAGCACACAGTACAGGGGAGGTCAGCACAATCGGACTAAACCAAAAGCAAAGAAGTTCCTGAATAAACTGAATGCTTCGAAGGCCAGCATAGCAGGGGCAGGAGTCTGGGGACCATGGTTTCAGGGGACATCTAAGTCAATTGGCATAATAAAATCTATTAACAAAACATTCTGCAACCTACTTTGAAAAGTGGCTTCTGGGGTCTTAAACGCTAGCAAGCAGCCATCTAAGATGCATCATTTGACCTCAACCCATCTGGATCAAAGGAGAATGAAGAACACCAAGGACACAAGGCGATTAGAAGCCCAAGAGACAGAAAGCGCCACATGAACCAGAGACTACATCAGCCTGAGACCAGAAGAACTAGATGGTGCCCAGCTACAATTGATGACTGCCCTGACAGGGAACATAAGGGAGAACCCCTGAGGGAGCAGGAGAGCAGTGGGATGCAGACCCCATATTCTCATAACACCAGACTTAATGGTCTGACTGAGACTAGAAGGACCCCGGTGTCATGGCCAACAGAAGGTCTGGGGGACAGGAACCATTCTCGAAGTCAACTCTTCAGACATGGATTGGACTGGACAATGGGTTTGAGAGGATTGAGCTTCTTGGATCAGGTGGACGCTTGAGACTATGTTGGCATCTCCTGCCTGGAGGGGAAATGAGAGGGTGGAGGGGGTTAGAAGCTGGCGAAATGGACACGAAAAGAGAGAGTGGAGGGAGAGAGCGGGCTATCTCATTAGGAGGAGAGTAATTGGGAGTGTGTAGCAAGGTATATATGGATCTTTGTGTGAGAGACTGACTTGATCTGTAAACTTTCACTCAAAGCACAATAAAAATTACAAAATAAAATAATGAAAGCCAGGCATAGAGAGGTTAAGTAATTTGCCCAAGGCTGTACAGCTAGTCAGTATCTGAGCCAGGATTTGAACTGAGACAGCCTAAGAAAATCCTTATTCTTAATCACTATGTTTGTCTTGGAAGAAGTACAACCAGAATGTTCCTCAGAAGCAAGAATGACAAGACTATGTCTCACATACTTTGGACATGTTACCAGGAGGGATCAGTCCCTGGAGAAGGACATCATGCTTGGTAAAATAGAGGGTCAGCAAAAAAGAGGAAGACCTTCAACGAGATGGACTGACACAGTGGCTGCAACAATGGACTCAAGCACAGCAACAATTATGAGGGTGATGCAGGGCCGGACAGTGATTCATTCTGTTGTGCATAGGGTCGCTATGAGTCGGAACCAACTCGATGGCACCTAACAACAACAAAAGCAATGTTAGGCTATGATAAAGCTGTAGGAAATCACTCATTCTTTCATATAACAAATATTTAAGAGTGCCTACTATGTGCCAGGCACCATGCTACAAACTATGGACCGAACCATCAACCAGGCAGTCTCTACCTGCAAGGAGCTTTCAGTCTGGGGACAGACACAAACAAGTAAAATGGCAGGGAGTACAGGGCATGTTGAGAACAAACAGCATGGGGGATACCTAATTTGGCCTTAAGAGGTGATGAGTATATGTCCTGGGGGAAGTGGCATCTGAGAAAAGTTCTAAAGAAAGAGTAGTTAGCTGGATAGGAAGAATCAAGGAAAGGTGGTTCAGGAGCATTCCAAGGACCCTGAAGCCATAAAAATTAAAAAGAAAAAGATCCCAAGGCCAGAGAGAACACAGTGAAGTAAGGGAATTCAAGTAGTTCAGTAGGGACCTAGTGTTTCCCATGGCTAGGGAAGTAGCAAAAGATAGAACTGGAAAAGTAAGTGGAGGCCAGACCAAGAAGGGATGTCACTGACATGTTTGGTTTGCACTTTATCCTGAAGTTAATGGGAAGCCACTGAAAATCCTTAAGCAGAGAAGTAAGCTCATCAAACTTTCACTTTAGGAAAATCACTGTGGTTGCCACACAGAAATAGTTTCAAGAGGGAAGCGCTAGAGCAGACACGGACAAAAACAGACAGAAGGCTGGCGCCAGGATCCGTGGGAGGAAGGAAGGTGGCTTGAACTAAGGTAGTGACAGGAGATATGGAAAGACTGAATTGAGGAGGTAAAAACTGGTGATTGGCAGGATATGGTGGGTGAGGGAAAAGAGGGCCACAGATACCAGGATGTCCTACAATCACCTAGATATAAGAGTGTGAAGCTCAGGAGACAGGCTTGGACAAGAGACACGGATTTGGGAGTCATCTGAGCGGAGATAGTAACTAAACCATCAGATTACGTGGTTCACCCAAGGGAGTCAGTAGAATGGATAGAGAAAGAAGAATGGGAAAGAGCACTCAGAGAGGTAGGAAAACAACCAAGAGAGCGTGGAGTCATCATGGTCACCAAGAGAAGACAGTATATTAAGAAGGAGGAAAAGGAAAAGTGCTTAAGTCTGCAGATAGCCACAAGTTATGGCCCAGACACACCCACATGGTTTATCACCCAAATGGCCTTTGGAAATCTTAGGAAAGCAGTTTCACAATGCAGGCAGGAGTGAGAGTGCAAAGGGGAAAGAAGAAGATGGAAGGTGAGGACGGGGAACAGGGAGTGCTCTGCATGACGAAGTTACAGGAATTTTGAAGCAGGGATGATGGCCTTCATGTTCACCACTGTAACCTCAGCACCTGGCACACAGAAACTCAATATCATTTTTTTTAATGAAGGAATGAACAGCACTTCAAGAAGGGGTTATACCTGGAAAAGAAGATGAGAGGCAGGGTCCAGAAAGAAATTTGATGAGAAAATTGTACTAAGGAAGCCGATGCAGAATTCTTTGAGGTGCAAATGGCCCATGACTTTCTAGGCATGGTATTGTTGCTATTGTTAGTAGACTCAAAGCAACCCTATGTACAACAGAACGAAACACTGCCCGGTCCTGCACGATGCTCACAATCGTTGTTATCCTTGAGCCCATTGTTGCAACCAGTGTGTCAATCCATCTCCTTGAGTGTCTTCCTCTTTTTCGTTGACCCTCCACTTTACCAAGCATGATGTCCTTCTCCAGGGACTGGTCCCTCCTCATAACATGTCCAAAGTATATGAGGCGTACTCTCACCATCCTTGCTTCTAAGGAACTTTCTGCTTGTACTTTTTCCAAGACAGATTTGTTGGTTCTTTCGGCAGTCCATGGTATATTCAATATTCTTCACCAACACCACAATTCCTCTTCCGTCTTCCAGGTTTCACATACATATGAGGCTTTTGAGAACACCATGGCTTGAGTCAGGTGCTCCTTAGTCTTCAAGGTGACATCTTTGCTTTTCAATGCTTTAAAGAGGTCTTTTGCAGCAGATTTGTCCAATGCAATGCATCTTTTGATTTCTTGACTGCTGCTTCCATGGGTGTTAACTGAGGATCCAAGTAAAATGAAATCCTTGACAACTTCAATCTTTTCTCCATTTATCATGATGTTGCTTACTGGTCTAGTTGTGAGGATTTTTGTTTTCTTTATGTTGAGGTGTAATCCATTTTGAATGCTGTAGTCTTTGATCTTCATCAGTAAGTGCTTCAAGTCCTCTTCACTTTCAACAAGCAAGGAGTATCATCTGCATATCGCAGGTTGTTAATGAGTTTTCCTCTAATCCTGATACTGCATTCTTCTTCATATAGTCCAGCTTCTTGGATTATTTGCTCAACATACAGATTGAATAGATATGGTGAAAGGATACAACCCTCATGCATACCTTTCCTGACGGTAAACCACACAGTAACCTCTTGTTCTGTTCAAACAACTGCCTCTTGATCTATGTAAAGGTTCCTCATGAGCACAATTAAGTGTTCTGGAATTCCCATTCTTTGCAATGTTATCCACAATTTGTTATTACCGACAGAAACAAATGCCTTTGCATAGTCAATAAAACACAATTAAGCATTTTTCTGGTATTCTCTGCTTTCACCCAGGATCCATCTGACATCAGCAATGATATCCCTGGTTCTATGTCCTCCTCTAAATCCAGCTTGAATTTCTGGCAATTCCCTGTTGATGTAATCCTGAAGCCACTTTTGAATGATCTTCAGCAAAATTTTACTTGTGTGTGATATTAATGATATTGTTCGATAATTTCCGCATTTGGTTGGATCACCTTTCTTGAGAATAAGCATAAATGTGGATCCTTTCCAGTCCCGGTAGCTGTCCTCCAAATTTCTTGGCATAGATGAGTGAGCACTTCCAGTGCTGCATCCATTTGTTGACACATCTCAATTGGTATTTCATCAATTCCTGGAGTCTTGTTTTTCATCAATGCCTTCAGTGCAGCTTAGGCTTCTTCCTTCAGTACCATCAGTTCCTGATCATATTCTACCTCCTGAAATGGCTGAACATCCACCAGTTTTTTTTGGTATAGTGACTGTGTATTCCTTCCACCTTCTTTTGATGCTTCCTGCATCCTTTAATATTTTCCCCGTAGAATCCTTCCACATTGCAACACGAGGCTAGAATTTTTTTTTTTAGTTCTTCCAGCTTGAGAAATGCCCAGCATGTTCTTCCCTTTTGATTTCCTATCTCCAATTTTTTGCACATGTATTTATAATACTTTACTTTGTCTTCTCCAGCTACCCTTTGAAATCTTCTGTTCAGCTCTTTTACTTCATCTTCTCTTCCTTTGGCTTTAAGTACTCGATATTCAGGAGCAAGTTTCAGAGTCTCTTCTGACATCCATTTTGGTTTTTGGTTTTCTCTCCTGTCTTTTTAATGACCTCTTGATTTCTTTATCTATGATGTCCTTGATGTCATTCCACAACTTGTCTGGTCTTCAGTCATTAGTGTTCAACTTGTCAAATCTATTCTTGAGATGGCCTCTGATTTCAAGTGGGGTATACTCAAAGTCGTATTTTGACTCTTGTGGACTTGTTCTAATTTTCTTCAGTTTCAGCTTGAAATTGCATATGAGCAATTGATGGTCCATTCCACAGTCAGCCCCTGGCCTTGTTCTGACTGATGATATTGAACTTTTCCATCTTCTTTTTCCACAAATATAGTTGATTTGATTCCTGTGTATTCCATCTGGTGAGGTTCATGTGTATGGTCACCACTTATGTTGTTGAAAAAAGGTATTTGCAATGAAGAAGTCGTTGGACTTGCAAAATTCTATCATGCAATCTCTGGCATTGTTTCTATCACTAAGGCTATATTTTCCAACTAATAATCCTTCTTCTCGCATTCTGATCACCAGTAATTATCAATGCATCCTGACTGGATTTTTTATCAATTGCAGACTGCAGAAGTTGATAAAAATCTTCAATTTCTTCATCTTTGGCCCTAGCGGTTGGTGCATAAATTTGAATAATATTATTAACCAGTCTTCCTTGTAGGTATATGGATATTATCCTATCACTGACAACATTGTACTTCAGGATAGATCTTGAAATGCTCTTTTTGATGATGAATGCAACACCATTCCTCTCCAAGTTGTCATTCTTGGCGTAGCAGACTATATAAATTGTCCAATTCAAAATAGTCAATACCAGTCCATTTCAGCTAACCAATGCGTAGGATTTTGATGTTTATGTGTTCCATTTCATTTTCAATGATTTCCAGTTTTCCTAGATTCATACTTCATACTTTCCACATACTGATTATTAATGGATGTTTAGAGCAGTTTCGTCTCATTTTGAGTCGTGCCACATCAGCAAATGAAGGCCGTGAAAGCTTGACTCCAGCCATGTCATTAAGGTTGACTCTACTTTGAGGAGGCAGCTCTTCCCCAGTCGTCTTTTGAGTGCCTTCCAACCTAAGAGACTCATCTTCTGGCACAATATCAGACAATGTTCTGCTGCTATTCGTAAGGTTTTCACTGGCTAATTCTTTACAGAAGTAGACCACTGGGCCCTTCTTCCTAGTCTTTGTCTGGAAGCTCAGCTGAAACCTGTCCACCATGGATGACCCTGCTGGTATTTGAATACTGGTGGCTAGCTTCCAGCATCATAGCTACATGTAAGCCCCCACAGTGTGACAAACTGACAGATGCAAGGTATTACTGACACTCAATTTAAAATTTTCTGCTGTAAAGGAAAAACTATCACGAAACTGGGACAGCACATTTTTGCACGATGCCTAGAAAGAAGTTAGCATTCCTGATCAAATGTTTAAGCAATTACTTGGTAAACATTAAAGGAAAAGCCTTCTTATTAGTTTCTGTCAACTGACTATCAGTCAAACATCTAATGATTTCTAGGCAGAAATTCTTTTCTTCTTGTATTTAGTTTAGCAATGGTCATCTCACTATTCTCATTTCCTATACCTCTACCAAGAGAGAATGTTTAATAAATTTAAGTCTCTTTCCTTGGGGCAAGTTTGAAATAAACCTTGATACATGAGCACAATAAATTTTCTAAAACAGTGGTTCTTAAAGCCTGAGAGCTTGCTAGAAATGCACATTCTTGGACCAATAAATATCCTTTTTGCTTTGGACAGTTTGGATGGAGTTTTCTCTCCTTTCCCTTTGAAGGAGTCCTGATTAACAGAGGAATTGGCCTTTAGAAAGAGGGTGAAGGAGGCTATCTTGTGATGAGGTAAGACAGTGATTTCAGTTATTTTATCTGTAGAGCATAGCTCCAGAAAGCAGGAGTACTTGGGTTACAGAGTTACACAAGTCTACCTCTCCTCAAGACCAAGAGTGCCCTGAGGTCCAGAACTATATTTTATTTGTCATTGTAATCATTATAGGCACTCGATGATTATTTAGGAATAAAAGGAGGACATAAGGCAAGGTGGTAAAAAGAAAAGAGGATGAGAAATATGCAAACACCTTCCAAAGGAGCAGGAAACCCAGGTCACCTGGTCATTTTGTTCAGAACAGGCTAGATGCTGCAGGGACCAAGCAGGAAATAAGGGCACAGAAGCTTCCAGCACCAGCCTACTCCAAGGGGCCATTTACCAGGAAATTGCCTAGAAATGACAGTACAGCCATAATTGGGTCATTACTTTCCCTACAAATATTTCTCCCTTTTGTGAGCAACAAGGACCCATCCAGCCAACTGTGTGGTGCTTCAGCTGAAATAACAGACCAGTGGAAATGTGTAATTGGCTTTCATCAAATTGAAACTGTAAAGCAGCCTGGCCAAGCCTAAACTCTGTCTCTGGCCCTAGCATAGAAATTTCCTGCTTAATATCAGGCCATGTGTGGGGAACAGGTGGGGGAATAGAAGAGAAGAAAAAAGAGGGCCAGCCTTTGGGTCAGCTTCAGCCCTTCTGGCAAAGTTACCTACCCAGACCAGGGTCTTATCTGAATAGCTAACAGGGACAGAAAGAGGATCTTGCCCCAGACTTTAGGAGAAGAAGACACCTGGGGCAGAGGAGGAGTAAAAAGAAGAGAGACAGAAAGGGGAGAGGTTGGGGAAAAAAAGGAGACAGTTAACTTTTAATGAAATCTTACAAAAAAGTAAAAATAATAATAAGTACAAGCCAACAAATATCTTTTCTTGCCTGTCCACCTGCATGAAATTGTAATCAACAACAAAACATCAACCACTTTATCAACTCACCACCTGGCATATACTTTTCAATAATAACTCGATAATTTCAACGATTAGAGTGAAAGGAAAATTTGAGACTCACCTAAAGGGACATAGAGCATTCTCCCAGAGACCTATAAACTAATTTACTCTGGTGGATTAATTACTTTTGTGTGTGGCCTTTATAGCCATGGTCTTGTAACTCCCACCCAGGTGATTGTGTTATAGGGTAATTGTGGCCTACCAAGGGGATTGATCAGTTTTGCCTTAAAGGAAAGCCAATCCCAGAGCAAAGAGGAGAGGCCACCACTACCAAAGAAGGAGGGACCTACAACAAAAACTGGAGGCAGAGACAGCACGGTACGCTTTCCTGCCCATTGAGCAAGAAAGCTGATTGCCTTTAGGCAGAAACTGAGGGCCAGGGAGAAGTCCATGCCTGATCCATGAATTTGGGACTTGCCAGCCTCCAAAACCTCATGATCCATTTCCTTTATATGGTCCGTGAGTTCTGTGAGATGTTGCAAGAAATTAGGAAACCCAAAGACAGGGAGGAGGGTACTGAGGAGAGAGGGAGTAGTGATGTTAAGATAATGGAGTGGTACAGCAGCTTGGAAAAGTTAGACATTTGGGACATCTTTAACCTCTGCCTCATGGAAACCTGCTTTGTGCCGATCCTTATTTAAAAAAATTGTTTAATTAGTGTCAGGATGGTGGGTTTCACTGCAACGGCCCAGTCACTGGATATGTGGTTTTGGAAAAGGGATAAATTGGAGAATGAGAAACCTTTGGTTTCTGGATAGGATAAAAAAAACACCCGTGGATTGAAGCAGATGTTATGTTGCAATCAGTTACCCAAGGCAAAAGCTATTCATGGGATTTAGGAAGGGTGGATCTAACTCCTGAGGATTTGGCTAATTGGATGCATGTGGAAATACAGAGTGATAAGGAAAGGGCCAGACATATAATTCCTTGGTTTCTGTTATCCATAATAGCTACATCGGCAGGGAAAAAGAATGTAGGGGATGGTTTTAGCACTGAACCAAGCCCAGATCTGATCCAGTCAGAGCTATGACCACTAGTCTCAGGGTCTACCGGGAAAAGGAAAGTCGATCGGAACAACAGAAAGCTCCTCTACGATTGTTGGCCACCAAGAAGGTAGTCCGGGAGGGAAACAGGCAAAACCAAGAAACTATAGAAATCCGGGGGTATAGTGTAAAGGAGTTGGCTTCAATTTGTAGACAGTGTTGTCAGCTTCCAAAGGAATCGTTACCAAAACGTATTGTGAGAGTGACTAATTTAGGGGCAGTGTCTTTAGTTTTGAGTGCTGCAGAATGGAAAAGCATGTTTGGGTTGATGCAAGACCCATAATTCACTATGGAATAGTCAGGAATGATGATACAGGATCCATTTACACAGCAGGATACATTAACCCAGAAGCGATGGGCAGCCTGATAAGCTGGATAAAATTTGCGGTGAGATTTGTTTGCCCTGAGAAGGGGAACTGCCCCCTCCCCCTCTAAATACCCAATAGAACATTCCAGAGGAAGCAGCTAATGTGCTGCTTATGCAAGCCATGCTGGAATGGCTTTATGCTGATCATGCTATTCATCCGATGAGTATGCCCCTTACACAGGTCATGGTAGATATGGTAATGAAAGGAGCCCCTTCTACATGGGCACCCCATGCATCCTTGCTACTGTGAAACAAAGCAACAATCCAAGAAGCCTTGTCAGATCTGTTGGCACAGCTTCCCTGCATGGATCTTACAGGTGCAAGGAACATAAGGGTGATTCATGGGGGACTGGGAAGAGACAATAGGGAAAGAACTTACCCCAGCAGGAAAGAGATCTTTAGATAGTTACTAAGAAATGGGATGAATATATCAGACATTGATGGAATGGAGACAAAGGTCCTAAGGCAGTACTACAGAAGGTTGAGTGGATGCCTGCTGGTTCCCCACTGTTAAAGAGGTCTAAACAAGTCCATTCTACTCACCCCAGCCGGGAGGTATTTAATGATGGGACCATCTGAAGCAGAAGTTCAGCTGGTTAATCAAGGTAGGGATTGACAAGGGGGCCAGGGTCTTCTTGTCCAGCCCCCAGGGGAGGACCCAAAGCCATATCCACATGTGTGGGCTAAATAGCCCCGGGGTGGGGAAGAGATTTTCTTGGGACTCCTGGACAAAGGAGCTCAATGTACTGGAATTTCAAAACCTGTCAAGAAAATCTTGAAGTGGACTAAGGTTAGACTGGGGAGATATGGGGATGCAATGGTTGATGGGTCTAAGGTGAAAGTCTGGATGAGAACTGGAAGAGTTAAACGGATCTTGTATGAAGTAGTTTCATCTCCCTTATCTGAATGTATTATTGGTATGGATATTGTGTCTAACTGGGGAACACTCCCTCTACCTGATATTGTAAAACCGAAGGCAAATGGGAGCCATTAGAATTGCCTGAACCCACTCAGGTTGTCAATTTGAAACAGTATAGGATACCTGGTGGACAAAAGGAAATTACTGCCTTGATTAAAGACATGCTAAAGTCTGGTGCCAACAAATTCTCTGTATAACAGCCCTGTAGGGCCCATGAAAAGAAGCAGACGGCTTATGGAGGCTGACAGTAGACTATTGAGGCCTAAATAAAGTACTGCCACCTGTGGCTTCAGCTGTTTCAGACATGGTGTCAACAGTGGAGAAAATATAGCAGGCTAAAGGAGATTGGTACTCAGTGATTGATCTTGCACATGGCCTTTTTCTCCATACCAGTCTCAGAAAAGAGCCAGCCACCATTTGCTTTCATTACATTGCCACAGGGTTAGCTGAGTTCACTGGCTTATGGTCTATAGTTTGGTTAGAAGAGACTTGGACTTGGTGCAGATCTCAAGTACAATGATATATTATGTTGATGATATTATGTTAATATCAGGCACTGAAAAAAGGCTAGGGCTGATTGGAATACAGTGGTGGCCCACAGGACCAACAGAGGCTGGTTAATAAATCCAGCAAAAATCCAAGGCCCTGCCCAAACAGTGAAATTCTTGGGAATAACTTGGGCAGGAGTTACCTGTGACAATTAAGTTCTCGTCACTACCTACCCCCAAGACAAAGCAGGAGGTCCAACATTTGGTTGGTTTATTTGGATTTTGGAGAATGCATATTCCACACCTGGGAATATTGCTGGCCCCATCCATAAAATCACTCAGAAGAAAACTGCATTTGAATGGGGGCCGGAGCAACAGCAGACCTGAATGGCTGGTACCTGAGTAAACTCACCCTTTGGACCCTTTGCCCTATTGAAGGACTAATTGTTAATGACTGTTTTGAACTAGTAAAATGATTGGGAAGGGGGAAGTTATCCTCCAAATATGAAAGAACCATGGCTAGAAAAGCCAGGGGGTGGCCTGTGGTGGATTAATTACTTTTGTGTGTGGCCTTTATAGCCATGGTCTTGTAACTCCCACCCAGGTGATTGTGTGGTAGGGTTAATTGTGGCCTACCAAGGGGATTGATCAATTTTGCCTTAAAAGAGGGCCAATTTCAGAGCAAAGAGAACAGACTCACAGGAGACAGCACAGTGGGCTTCCTCGCCCCTGGGGTGAGAAAGCTGAGTGGCTTTCAGTAGAGACTGAGGGCCAGGGAGAAGTCTACACCTGACTCATGAATTTGGGACTTGCCAACCTCCAAAACCTCGTGAGCCATTTCCTTTATATTGTCTGTGAGTTCTGTGAGACATTGCAAGAAATTAGGGAACCCAAAGATGGGGGGAGAGTACTGAGGTTAGAGGGAGTAATTGATGTTAGAGATGATGGAGTGGTACAGCAGCCTGGAAAAGTTAGACATTTGGGACATCTTTAACCTCTACCTCAGAAATCAGCTTTGTGCTGATCCTTATAACAGAAATTACTTGTTTATTTATATTTTGGGGGAGACAGAGGGGAGTTAAAAATGACCCAAATCCTTGGAAATTTTGTCGGGGAGTTTGGCAGCTCTGTGGCTTATCCCAGAAACCCTGTGGCAGAGTGGTTAAGTGCTACTGCTGCTAACCAGAAGTTTGGCAGTTCAAATCCACCAGGTGCTCCTTGGAAACTCTATGAGGCAGTTCTACTCTGTGCTGTAGGGTCTCTATGAATTGGAATCGACTCAACAGCAATGAGTTTGGTTTGGTTTTGGTAGCTTATCCCATCTACTTCCAGGAATTTTCTATCTGGATTAGACTAAACCCAAAAAACCAAACCCACTGCCATCAAGTCGATTCCAACTCATAGTGACCCTACAGGACAGAGTAGAACTGTTCCATAGGGTTTCCAAGGAGTGGCTGATGGATCCAAACTGCCAGCATTTCGGTTAGTAGTCAAGCTCTTAACTACTATGCTACCAGGGTTCCCTGGATTGGACTAAAAAAGACTACACCCCATTTATTCTTCCTTTTAGGTCCCTCTCTGAGCTTTGCCCCATCCTAGCCCAGCAACTTCAAGGGAGCATGTAAGCTCCATACAGAATGATGCAAGAGACAGGACACAGGTCCTCTGGGTGTTCTTCTTAAGGTTCCTAACAGCAATAACCAGTTGCCATGAGTCAATTCTACCTTGTGGCAACCCCGTGTATGTGTGTGTGTGTGTGTGTGTGTGTGTGTGTGTGTGTGTGTGTGTGTGTGTGTGTGTGTGTGTGTGTGTGTGTATGTGTGTGTATGTGTGTGTATGTGTGTGTATGTGTGTGTCAGGTAGAACTTGCTCTATAGGGTCTTCAGTGGCTGATTTTTCAGAAGCAGATCACTAGACCTTTCTTCCAAGGCACCTCTGGGTAGACTTGAACTGCCAACCTTTCAGTTTACAGCTGAGTGCGCTAATACCCAGAGACTCCAACTAACAGCAATACTGTTTGCAGTTCCCAGGGTGCTGCCCTGGTTATGCATGTCCTCAAGGAAACTGTCCCCAGGATCCCATGAACATGCCTTACCTTTTCACTCCCACTCTATCTCAGGTCTAGAGATCCAAAGGACCACATGGCCCCAGTTTCCTGGTCCTTGGGAAGGGCTGCCAGACAGTCCTAGTAATGGAAGGAACACTGAGTCAGACAGGCCTGGGCTTAGGTCCCACTTCCACCACCTACCAGCTCTATAAGGCAATGGTGGAATGGACACCGTGTGGGCTTGGAGTTAGGAGGACCTAGCTCTGTGATTTCAGGCAAGCTTCCCAAGTTATCCTTTTCTCACACTATCTAAATCTCAGTTACCTCATCAGTAAAATGGAGATTATAATAACCACTTCAAAGAGTTGATGTGAGGATTAAATGAAGTAATGTGCCTAGTATGAAGTAGGCACTAAATAATTGGTTGATGCTGTGCTTGCTATCACTGTAATTGTTATTATGTGACATTGGGCAAGATCTGAACTTGCTTCCTCACTTGAAAAACTAGAAGTAATAATAACCACCTCTTAGGATGGTTATGAAGATTAAATTAGATAATATATGTAAAGCACCTGGCAGCGTACGTGATCCTTAGTAGGTACTCAAAGCTAAATTTCTTTCCCTCTTTCTTCCCAGGGCTCCCCAGATACAGTCCAGGGCACGAGTGGATTACCCAGTAAACAGGGTACGCACGGGTTCACACGGGCTTACTTGTATTTACTTACTAACCTGTTGTGCACTAATCTGTAGTACAAAAAAAAAAATAGTGAAATCGTGTTACAGATTAGTAAGTAAGCCCAGGCATACCTTGTTTATTGGATAATCCACTCCTGGTCCAGAGTAAACGTTTCTCAGTTCCATATGGTCAAGCTGGCCCCAAAAGAGTCTGTCCCTGAAGGTGGGTTTTTGAACCGCCAGCCCATAAAAGGACAAATTGTGCTGGTCCAGGAAGGACACAGGAGATGGCTGAGAGGGAAGCCGGCAGCTGCAGGACTCATCACTCTGCACTAGGGGGAGCAAAAAGCTTGGACACACAGTTAGAGCCACACCCAGAAATCTCTAAACTCCGAAGCACAAGTCATCCAGACTGGGCAGATCCAAGCAGGAAAAGAATGCTCAATGCTACTGAGAAAGGCTTTTGTGGGAACAGATGATGGGCAAAATGCAGGGAGCAGTGAAGAGCTTGCCATCCCTCCAGCTTCAGCCTGGCCCAGGGTTAGAGAATACTCTCTGGCTTCTGTCTATAAAAATATCCCTATAGTTAGTTATAAAAACAAAGGCATTTTTCATAAGCCCAGCTTATACGTATCAATGTACCTACAAGGCTAAAACTCTATGCTAATTTACTTTTTGAACTTTTTAATACGCTGTGGTCAGAGCTGTCAGTCATTATTACCCAATTACGACAACACTGGGAATCACAGTGTTGACTGTACATGATACAAGCACACATGCTGTTGTTTCAGTTGCTGCTGGTGTTTTCATAGTCGCTGATTTTGTCAAATATTCTGGTGTTTTAGCTACAATATTACGGTAATTAGTATTTCAACCTATATCAATAACTTTTTTGAGAATGAAGTAGAAATTAAAGAAGGAATGATATATGGGAATTACAATTTTACTAGTAACATCAGTACAAAAAACATTCCTAAGGATTCTGTATGGTTTGGTACTGAAGCAGGTGCACAGCGGGTGGGGGTAACACCATAAGCTACCACACTGAGTGACACCAACCCTAGTGGCACCACTCTCTAGCTTCTGTGCTTGAAACCTCTAGTTCCCTAGTAGCTGTGTAGAAGGGAGGTAGCGACTTGAGGAGAAAAGGCAGAAAAAGACAGTCCAGGTCACTTTTCCTATTCACTCCAACTTCTACATATAACATCTTAGTAAGTCCTACTGGGTCGCAGTTAGAAGGAGCCCCAGATGTTCAGTCCCCAGTTGTTTAGCTGGAGCACTAGAGCTCAGAGAGGAGAAAGAACTTGAGCAAGGTCTCCCAGGTGGCTCATTTTAATCTCTCACAAAACAAACAAAGCCCAAACTTGTTGCCGTCAAGTAAATTCCAACTCATAGCAACCCTACAGGACAGAGTAGAACTGCCCCATCAGGTTTCCAAGGAATGGCTGGTTAATTTGAACTACTGACCTTTTGGTTAGCAGCCATAGTTCTTAACCTCTGCACCACCACGGCTCCAATCTGTCCATAACCCATTGCCGACGAGTCCATTCCCATTCATAGCGACCCTATAGGACAGAGTACAACTGCCCCATTGAGTTTCCAAGGAGCACCTGGTGGATTCAAACTGCAGACATTTTGGTAAGCAGCTGTAGCACTTAACCACTATGCCACCAGGGTTTCCAATCTCTCCATAGAGTTTACTAAATTATTTTGTATAATCTCACTTGGATATTCACAGCCATCTGGTATAGGCAGAGACTATTATTCCATTTTTAAAATGAGGACATTGAGGTTCAGGTAAGTGCCCAAAACTCTCCTCTTCCTTACTAAGCCTTCACTGCTACTCACTATCCCTCTTCTCTTGCCTTCTCAAGTTTTAAAATCAAAATCATACATATAATCCCAAGAAGATTGCTACTCCACTCCAAGTATTATGTCAATGAATTTTTAAAATATTTGTTGCATTCTCCATTTCTTAACCCCTCTAGGCATAATGGAGAGATGATCACCAGAATCAGTTGCCATCAAGTCAGTTTCCACTCATAGTGACCCCCTGTGTTGCACAGTAGAACTGCCCCACAGCATTTTCATAGCTGCAAGCTTTCAGAAGCAGATCGTCAGGCCTTTCTTCCAAGGTACCTCTGGCTGGGTTCGAATCACCAACCTTTCAGTTAATAGCCAAGAACATAACCATTTGTGCCACCCAGAGTCTCCAGAGAGATGACAGACCATAGCAACTAAGAAGACAAACCTTGGATTCATATCTGAGTAAATATTCTGCATCAGTCGTTTATTATCTGAGATCATGGACCTCTTTGTGCCTCAATTTCCTCATCCATAAAATGGGAATATTAATGTCTATGGTACAGGATTCTTTTAAGGGTTAAATCAGGTGTATTAAGTAAAGCAATTTACACAGGGCCTGGCATATAGTAAAAGCTTGATAAATAGCATGTATAACTACCATATAATCATAGCACTGAATGATTTTTGGGAATTAGTCCATTATTTTTGTGTTATTTACCAATGAAGTTAAATAGAGGTAAGTGGGGAGACCACTTTGCCGAGAACTAGAACTCAGGATTTTTATTTACTATAAATTCCAGTCTTGCCCTCTTTTACATCATTGCCTCCCCAAACCAGCAATAAACATTTGTGGAACACCTACCTAGGAAGTTTACCTATTTGAAGAAAAACAGACACAATCTATAATCTTTCCACACTTCTTTACTAGGTTGTTGCCTGACACACAGTCATTTAATAAACATTTGCTGACAACTTGATAAAACATTAGATATGAAAAAGTTATATTTTGTTGTACAAATTTTAAGATATTATTATGAACTGAGTCTCTACCACTGTACGTGCCTTTGTACCAGACTCTAAATTTTTTTGTGCAAGTTTTATATACTGAAGAATCACAAAATCTCACAACCGTCTCCCAGTGCTGCCAACTGAAGGTCATGTAAGGTTCAGAAGCATCACCTATTCACTACCTCCAGGGGTGATGAATTTCAAAAGAAAACAATCTGAACACCCTCAGGATTCTGAATCCTGTCAGGTGCTGATGATCTCATTCTGCTGGGCCCTCCCATGCCCCTCAGGTATGCGCAAGAGGGAGCTCTGGGAGTCGGGAGAGCTGCCGATTACTATAAAGGAAGTAGGCTACAGGGCACCCTCTCTGGCTGGGAGTAGAAAGGGTGGTAGGGAGTTAACAGCTACAAAGGGAGGGAGGAAGGGACTGACTCACTAGGACAACTCAGAATGACTCAGAAGCCAGTAGCCTATTCTCCCACATCTGCCTCGTTGTGAGGCAATGAGGCACTTCCTTACACACCCATAGGCAGAGCAAAGGGGAGGAGGAGGAGAAAGAAATGGGATTTTATAAATTTGTGGGCCTATTCCAGCACCTAACGCTCTTGTTTTGTAACCACTTCAGACATTTTGTTTCAAGTCCAGTCAGTATTTACTGAGCATTTACTATGTGCCTGGCCCTTCATCTTGTTTTTCAGACTGTCAGTTTCCTAAACCCAGCCAAAATGTCTTTCTGAAATTCTGTATCTTCTTTGTTATTATTGGAAAAGCACTTGGGCTCCTGTTGTGAACCTTAGTACATAGTTTTTCTGTCCTTCGCCTATAGAGATGATGCTCTCAAAGCTACGATCAACAGGGGTAGACATGGAATTGTTTTTCTGGCTCTGATGCTGACTTTATAGTCATCCATGCCCATTCTCTGGCCTGTTCAGTTTTGTGAGAGCCAGTGCGTAGTGAGCAGAAAATGGCATAGGTCTGAAGTCATACGTCCTTGGTTGCAAGTCCTTTACCATTTACTAGCTCTATGACCTTGCTTGATTCTTCTAAATCTCTATTTTCTCATCTGTAAAATGGACACACTTGATGTCTCTCTTAGACGGTAGAATAGATTTATCATATACCCAAATCCAATTGCCATTGAGTCAATTCCAACTCATAGTGACCCTATAGGACAGAGTAGAACTGCCCCATAGGGTTTCCAAGGAGCACCTGGTAGATTCAAAATGCCGACCTTTTGGTTAGCAGCTGAACTCTTAACCACTGTGCCACCAGGGTTTCCAGATTTATCATAGTGATTAAATATTATGTGAAAGTACCTGGCACAGTGGTAACATGATAAATACGGGCTTATTTTCTTCAAACTTCACTATGATTGCTCAGGTGGATCAAATCCCTCCACCAGACTGTAAACTACATGAGGACATGGCTGCATCTGCCTTGAGAACTGTGTCTGCTTAGGTGAGGACTAGGCCCTAATATTGTCTTGTTTAATGACAACTACTAATTGTATTGTTATATGAAAAATAATGCGATGGTTATTATTTTAACCAGCTAAATCAATCTATGAGCTGGAGTGCAGTCTATGGAAAAGTGTTCTAGAAACTTTGACCTCCAGGAAGGATACAGCTAGGTCTACCATCATTCTCTCCCCTCTCTGGGCTATCTGGTCCTACCTAGGGCTTGCTGCTGAAGTCCTGGGTGGTGCAATTAATACTCGGTTGCTAACCAAGGTTGGAGGTTCACATCCACCCAGAGGCATCTCAGAAGAAAGGCCTGGTAATCTACCTCCAAAAAATCAGCCACTGAAAACCCTATGGGGCACAGTTCTACAAGAGGTCACCATGAGTAAGAGTCGTCTCAAGGGCACCTGGGTTTTTTAAGGCTTGCTATCATCAGCAAGATGTGTTCCTCTTGTTTCCACATGGAGGGCCAGACATGTATACTCTAGGCTGTCCATTGTTCCAACTTCACTGCAAACACCGTCATCCCATAGTATAATGGGGCGACCAACATGAAATTGTCTTCTCATCTGGCAAGCGTGGTGTGGAAACCTTGACACACAAATTTGCAATTATTAGACTTCTGCCTTGAAGGCAGCCTCCCCCATTCCTTCCCCTTTCGCCCTTGCCCCCAACCTGGTGGATAGTATACAGAGACAAGGCCTGGAAGGCAGGCAGGTCGGCTGGGTTTATGGCCCCTCTGGTACAATCCTATGACCCACTGCAGAATTTCCATAGCTAGCATCCTCTTCTACATATAATGTGAAGAGAGAAGGATGGTCTCCTGATATTTCATCTTTGTACCCTTGCTTCCAGCACACCTTCAGGCGCGTCCAAGGAAAAAAGCGGGAGCAGGGAAGCCACGTTACTGAGTTTTCAATAACCATTTCTAAAGCAGATACCAAAGCTTACTTTTCTAAACAATGTGGATGAAATCACACTCCGGACACCAGAAGCCCGCCATTCCTCAGCTTCCCCTACCACTAGGGCGAAGCATGAAGCCCTTGTCAGGGGCCTGTCCAGCAACGGTAAAGAAGCTGGAAAGCGGCAGGACCCAGACCCACCTTCGTGCGGGCCGGAGGAGGGTGCTTCCTACCGGAACTGACGTGAGCTCAATCCCAGCCCGGTTCTCCCCAAACAAAAGGGATCTTGGGGCTCCAGGAGGAGCCTAAATGACATTGGAGAAGCTCCTCCTCCAGCCAGTGTGGATTGGTGGCGGCGCTGAAGAGGCGAGGTGGTGATTGGCCAGAATGCATGCCAATGTCCCTTCCTGGCGGTTGAGGGGGTGGGGCCTCGGGGGCTGTGGATAGGGAGCGGGTGGCGGAGGCGGCCGGGAGCGGAGCCCGGAGCGCCGGGAAAAGGTAGGATCCCCTAATGCTGGGACTTGGTGACTGCTGGGAAACCGGGTTTCCGAGAGAAAAGCAAGGGTGGGACCCCGGTATCCTCCCGCACTGTCCCACTGCCTCTCGTGTACATCCCGGAGGGGGCGGGGCCGTCTCCTCCACCTCCCGGTATTCCCTGAGGAGGTGGCTGCTCATCCTTCGAGGGTCCTCACGGTTCCTTATTGTCCCCCGTCAGTTCCTCCCTCCTCAGAAAGGGCTTCCCTCCTGCTACCTCTCATTTAAAAGCCCTTCTCGCTCAGCGCTTCAACCTTGGAGGAGGGCTCGCCGGTTCCCATTCCCTACGCTGCCGCCCCCACTCCCATTTTGTACCCCGGGCAGCCAGACATCCCTCCCTACACCTGTCCCTGCTCGCTAGGGTGGGACCAGAGCTAGTATCGTTTGTAAGATAAAGTCAGTACATTTTAGAAAAGAGGGATGGGGCAAAGCAAAAATCAAAGACCCGACCTGGACAGCCAGCACCACGTACGAAGCGGCCCTCCCCCCCCTTCAGCTCTTCCCATCCTCCATTCTCGGATCCCCAGCCTTCTTCCAGCTGCCCGTCGGATTTGCTGTTCTGTGGCGAGTGGAGAGCTCCCCTGCTTCGGGAGTCAAGATGGACTTTTTTTAAGCTCTGGAGGAAGGAGAAATTACAACCCCCTCCCCCCATCTCAGTCTTTGTACCTTCTCTCTATTTTCTATTCCCAGCTTCAAAAGGTTTTCTAGCGTTGAGTTGTTCACTTTTGCCTTCCACCCTATTTCTTCCCTGAGAACTTGATGAAAAACCATCCTCTTGTATTTCACAGTGAGGTGGGTGTGTTGGCTATCTGCAGAATTGCCTTTGTGTGGGTAGGAATGCAGTGTGTATTGTTTGGCAACCAGTGAATAGCACAAGATTTAAGATGAAGCAGTATAGATAAGCAAATGAAAATATTTGGTCATAGGCATGAGTATCTCCTAGTCTATGGTGGGCTGGTTGTTGCTCAGGGAGACTGCACTTCACCTGGAAGGTATGGTTCTGTTGAAACAAAAGGCAGGAAGTGTTTGAAGAAAATTCAGGTTCAGACATTTAGGTTTATAAGTAATCTGGTCAGGTGGCCTTTGGTTACTCTCAACTACTCCATCTTTTATAGTGGGTTCCCCCCCTCCCCCAGGGAAAATGATACATATATGACATTGTTGACTGGTTTTACATGACCCATAGCATCTAACAAAAATATTAAAAAATATATATATATATAAAAAAAAATTTATAGGGGACAAAAAATAAGAGCAATTTTTAAGTCGCAGAGATGAGGGTAAATAAAGGCGAGGTAAGCTCCAGTTATTCACATGCCTCTGTAGTATGTTCATAAAGACTTTGTTAAGCTGTTCTTCATTTCAGCAGGGGCTAAGTATTGATGGCTTTTGGTCCAGTGTTAATGCCCCTGAATCCCCAGTAATCACCTATGGGTGCCTGTTACCAATTGCCGTCAAATGGACTCCAACTGACAGCAACCTTGTAGGACAGAGGAGAACTGCCCCGTACGGTTTCCTAGGCAGAAATCTCTACGGGAGCAGACTGCCACATCTTTCTCCCCTTGAACAGCTGGTGGGTTTAGACCTCTGACCTTTCTGTTAGCAGCTGAGCATTTAACCACTGTGCCACCGGGGCTCCTTACCGATGGATAGTGCTTTCATATATTAAAATTAACCATATATTAAGCAGTTTTCTTTTTTGCTTTCAATCAGAAGTCCCTCTCACTACTGTTACCTGTAAAAACCAAACCCATTGCCATCGAGTTGATTCCAATTCATAGCGACCCCACAGGACAGAGTAGAACTGCCCCACAGGGTTTCCAAGGAGCAGGAGCAACTGGTAGATTCCAAATGCTGACCTTTTGATTCGCAGCCAAACAGCCAAGCTCTTAACCACTGCACCACCAGGCCTCCTCTGTTATCTAGAGCCAAAGCTAATCTCAATAACATGCAAAGAGTTGAAATCATAGAGGGTGATTGTAGTGGCTGTTGTCTTTTACCTTCCTGATTAGACTTCCTGAAGGTAATTATTTTTAATAGTTAAGTTTCGAAGTTTTCAGAGCCACACTTGGTGCTCACAGATCTGTGTAGTGATTATTCCCAGATCTACAATAAGAAAGCATAAAAGAGAAGCTATGTGTGGGGTCTCCCCAGCTAACACAGCAATAGCAGTAGAAAAAACTAAAGCAGAACAGGAAACTCTAGAAAGATATATCTTGTTACATGAGCAGAGAACAGAAAATAAACTAAGAGACTAGAGAATCCAAAGTAGTGGTAATTGCCAGGGCCTTCACGGGCAGAGAAGAAAAAGTAAACAATGCTCTTCGATTATTTGGCACGATAATCAAGACCCGTTGGGTACACCCTGGTGGCACAGTGGTTAAGAGCTCAGCTGCTGACCAAAAGTTTGGCAGACTGAGTCCACCAGCTACTCCTTAGAAAACCTGTGGGGCAGTTCTACTCTGACCTATAGGGTCACTATGAGTCGGAATCGACTCAATGGCAATGAGTTTGGTTTTTGGTTTAGTTGGATAGACTTAAGTAATCTCTTATTTTTCGACACCTGTTTGGTCATGAAACCCTATGGGGCAGTTCTACTGTGTCCTATAGGGTCGCTATGAGTTGGAATCGATTCAACGGCAACGGGTTTTTTCGGTTTGGTTTGGTCATGAGGAGCCCTCGCAGCACAGCGGTTAAAGCACTCGACTGCAAACCAGAAGGTGGGTGGTTTGAACCCACCAGATGCTCCACAGGAGATAGATGTGGCAGACTGCTTCCATAAAGATTTACAGCCCTGGAAACCCTACGGGGTAGTTCTACTCTATTGACTCCAAGGCAGTGGGTTTGGTTTAGTCATGTTAGATGAAGAAAAGCATTGTATGCAGAGAAACTTTGTGTATATGTCTAATCTGTCTCATTAGATTATGAATTCTTGAAGGGCAGGAGTAGGATTTCCCCCATCTTTTTATCTTTTGCAGTGCCTAATATTATGGTATGGCTTAATGGATGTTTGTTGTAGTTAGTTTGAAGTTGTCACCTTAGGGTAGACTAGAAAGATAATGGATGCACTGATAAGATATAGCACATTTTGTTAGCATGAATAATCTACTTTTTGTTTTGTTTTAACTTTACTTTTCCTATCTGATGTTTTATGAAACTCTTAAATCTTAAGTGACTCTAAAACACTGAATTTTTTATGAGAAAATATCAGCTGGTTAGATAATATAATATTGCTGTCATGAAATTTGAATGTAATCAGTTCTAATCATTTCAGGGTTTTCTTTGATTTTTCTAAGAATCTGACCTGATGGGAACGAAGTGAATTTAGAAGAGCATACTAGGAACTAATTGTTCGCTGATTTTTGTTTAAGAACGGTTTCTTAGTGTTTGGTTTTGACAAGCTACTGATCTACTTGGGGATTTTTTTTTTTTTTTAATAGAATTTTAGTTGATTTTGTGCTTTACTAAACTAGCACTAAATATATGAACAAGGGCACAGAACAGAATGGGGTGCCTGAATGAAATCATACAGGCTGATTATGGTGGTCACGACACATTCGTTCTATGGTGGATTTGAGTGTTGACAGAATCAGATTTGCAGTCCTGCCAATTAATTTGCAGAACTGGATTGGAATTTTTAACTTTTCTGAGTGAAAGAGAATTGTGTTTCTAGGGGTTGCCATTGAGCTGGTGTTGGGCAGCATGAGACGAGAAGCAGAGACTGATTTCTAGAGGAAACTCGCCCAGTCTCTAGTGGCTGACCCCAGGAGTGGCAGCATGTCAGCCTGTTTCTAAAGGTCACTTGCTCTTATTTCCTGAATGTTTTATTACTAATAACTAAAAATCAAGTCTTCCAAGTTATAGTTCAAAGTGTTTCAATAAAAAAAAGACCTTATTTGTTGTTAGGTTATATAGGATGGTAATTTACCGCACAGACTTAGAGGTAAACCTGGGTTCAAATCCCAGCTCTCCTACTCTGCTCCTTCACTGTGACCCAGGGTAAGAACGCAGAGTTCCCTGTATTCACTGTGCTCCAGTTTCCTCAGCTCTGGCATGGAAATAATGGTATATACTTCTAGAGTCCATAAGCTAATATATATAAATCATAAGGCAAGGTGCCCAACATGTAGAAGGCACTCAATAATTGGTAGGTATTATTGCCCTTATTAGCATGTGAGTTAGAGACTTTAATATTAAATATTCTTTTATTCCTTCAGCATTTTAACAAAGGTGAACGAGTAATATCTAATTTTAGTTACAATTGGTTTTGTTTTAAATTTTTCAATATATAGCTAAAATTCCTAAGTAGGTAAGAACGCTTTCATATAACACGATCTCAGATATCTCAGATCCAAGAATTTCTAGGAAGCTGTGTACCTGTCTTGGAGTGTGTGTATGTTTAATAATTTTGTCATGCAAATTATCCTTCTTGAATTTTTTTTTTGAGGGGGGAGGAGTAAAGGCAAGGCATTCAACCTACTGATGTCTTCTGTCTGAATTGCCAGTTGCTCAACTCCAAGTTCTAGTCTCCAAAGTACCTCCATCCTGAATGGCATGTAGATAGTTTTGTGGATACTGTGATGACTGTGCCAAGTTGTACCTTCTTTGAGATTTAAGGGATTTTCAATGGTAATTTTGATTAAAAGCAATTTTTGCCTTACTTTTGAAGGCAGCTTCCTTCCATCTCCCCCCCAAGTAAATAGGAGCAGTCAAAATGGTGGAAGGTGGAGGGGAGAAAACATGGATAGGGGAGTTAAGAGTAGAGGAGGGGGAGGCTAGGATAGGGGCTTGTGGATTGAGAAAAACAGAACTACAAGCAGGCACTGAAGTAAAGAATGCGGTAATATGGCTCCTCGCTGCCAAGTATTTACAAGTTATATTTCAAGTACAAAGCCAAAGCCTCCAATCTAAATGTGTTCTTTGCTGCTGAGTGAATCCTTTCTGACTTCTGGAGCCACAAAGAATGTAATCCTTAATTGTTACTAAATTTAATAGACAACAAAACAGGAGAGAGCAGGATGACTGGATTTATAGACAACAAAGACTCCTGGGGAAGGCTAGGCTGAATCTGCCCTATTAGAAAGGTGAGAGCCAGGGCAGAAGGAGAACAGAAAAGAGAAGTGGAGATGAATTATTTTAATAAGAGGGAAGAATGATAAATTATAAAAAAAAAAAAAAGAATGAGGGATAACTGGCAGGAAAGTTGTAGGAAAAACAGAAACACTAACTTTGTTGTTGTTGGGGGGTGGGGGTGATGCCCCTTACTTGGTTTTTGCTGACTAGACATTTCTGTTGCAGCAACTTGTATAGGAGCAGTGCCAGAACCAAACTGGTTCCTAACTGGTTTAATATTTTGGGAGGCAAATGATCTGGTCCAGTCCTGTATATCAGCTTTCTGTTGCTTCTTGTCCTTAAAATTGAGGACACAGAAGAAATTTTCTAAAAAGGTGCTACCCGCAAAAGCTTCTCCACTGTTAAGCCCTTAGTCCTCGCCACACTGGCTGACACTTAACATGTTCCTCTTAGGGGTCTGATTATTTCTCATTCAGCGTGTCTCACATCATGCTCATCATTTCCCTTCCAAAAACCAGTTCCCTTTCTAACATCCCTGTTTCTGTCTGTAGCATCATCATTCTAGTCAACCAGTCTCAAAACCTAGCTGAGCTGGGATCATTTCCCCTCTTACCTCCCTAAATGGAATCAGTCACCAAGCTACTGTAAATTCTTTCTTTTTAATGTTTCTTGTATCAGTCTTTTCCATTGTTATTGTCACCATCTTAGTTCACACATTTTTTTTCCTTTGCATCACACCTGGACTGTTAAACTTTACTCCCAACTGCCCTTTCTGCCTCCAGTTTCTCTTCAGTCAAGTCTGCTGTGTACCTCAAGCCTTGTTGTTGTTGGCTGCTTTAACCTTCCTAAAACTATGCTTTTGTTATATTCACCTGGTTAAAAATGTTTAGTGGCTTCTCATTTTCTAAAAGATAAAGTCCAACTTAGCTGGAATTCAAGGCTCTGTACATTTCTTTCCAACCTTGTCTAGATTCAGCCAGCATTTTTTTAGTTTCCCCTTTATACCAGAGAAAACCCTGGTAGCACAGTGGTTAAGAGCTACGGCCGCTAACCAAAATGTCGTTGGCGGTTCGAATCTACCAGCCACTCCTTAGAAACTCTATGGGGCAGTTCTGCTCTGTCCTGTAGGGTCGCTGTGAGTCGGAATCGACTTGACGGCAACAGGTTTGGTTTTTCGGTTTGTTCCAGAGACTGCTAGGTGCTGAGATTCATCAAGCTAGGTAAGACAGAGTAATTGTCTAGAAGAGTTCAGAGTCCTATGAGATAGAAGATATATAAACAGATGAATGGATACAATAGAATATGATAACTGCTCCTGAGTTAGTGTGGATGTGTATCCGTTATGCATTTGACATAATGTAAAAAATAACTGATATTTTTAGAAAACCCATTACAAGTCATTACAGGTTAAAATTATGACTTAGTGAAAATGCAATAGAAGCAAAGGTATGCTTTTCCTCTATATGCTAAAGGCACAGAAGGTTAATTTATGCAGAAGAGTATCCTTTTTCTTTTCCCAATTAGCGTGCAGATATCATTGGCCTGGATATGTGTTGTGTATGTCCCAAAGCTGACTTTCCCAGGAACTGTCCAGGCTGTCTCCTCCTTGGATCTGATCAACCCACCAAGTCAGAAGGAGTAAACTTATTTTGATTTCTAAATCAGACATGAATGATAGACAGTGGCAACCCATTGGAAAAAGGAAATCATCATTCCTTTCAGATTAAACCATATGTGTGCCCAAGGGATGAGAAATGAGAGAACTGACCAGCCACAAACTCATTTAAACCATGCAGCATCCTGTTAGAGTGTTTTGTTAGCCCCATTTTATAGAAGAAGAATTTAAAGATTAAGTTGATATGTCAGAGCCAGGATGCAAACCCAGGTCTATGGCACTCCAAAGTCCACGCACTTCCTATTGCAGCACACTGCCTCCCAGGAGAATTACTGTCTCCAAAGAACCTCGGGGCAAAAACAATTGCTAGGTTTGTTGTTGGTAATTTTTAACTGACTCCAAATTGTTAAACTTTTTTTTTTTTTTTTAATCAGTGACCTGATTTAGAAGGGAAAACAACACTACCAGTTATAACATTTGTGTTTGAGGCTTGTGTGAAGTTTTTTGCAATTCAGGAAGCATCAGGTGAAAAAAAACAAACTAAACCTGTTGTGGCAGGTGGAGTGAAATCCGAAGCATAGCTGCCCTGTAGCACAGATACCTTCAACCATAGCTGCCCTGTAGCACAGATGTCTTCACTGTTTTTTGGTTCATCCTCCATACCTTCCTCTCTGAGTTTCTTCTAGGTTTGGAATCCTGTCAGAGTCACTGATTTCATCCTACATTAGCATTTGAAGGGTTTTTGCATTCCAGACTGCCTCTAGAATTGTGGCCCACAAATCATTTTACTGGAAATAAAGGACAGTTAAAATCAATCTACATCATATTCTCAACAACAGCAACAAAAAATGAAATCATTCAATCTACATGCTATTCTGTTGTCGTGGTATTTTACAAATCATGGTGGCTTTATTTCAGAAAAGCAAAAATTTGGGGGACTGGTGAATGGACAGATAATACAGACAGATACATATTTGATTGAAATTATGATTTCATTTAAACTAAATAAAGCCAACTGACACATATCCTTGAAATGGTTCAAACTTCTGGTAATAGTTCAATGTTAAAAGATGTATCATCTTTTATTTTAATAAGAAAAAATTGACATAAAAGCTATTATACATTTTCATTAACATCCATTCCAGTAGCACATGGGATTGTTACGAGTCAGAATCGACTTGATGGCAACTAACAACAACAACAACAAAGCTGAACTAATGTAGTTCTTTTGGTTTGGTCTTGTCTCAGATGAGAATACCTGAAAGGGTGTAAACAGATATCCAGGTAGACAGACCTGTTTTTAATAGCTTTGTGTTAATGTCCTCCTTTTGGGGGAGAGATGTTTGAATGTTTGTTGACAGGCATGAGGCCACTTCTTCCTTCAATATAACTATAAATTTTGCTGAACAACCTATAGGAGAAGTAGTGAGAAAAACAGACAAATAAATGTCCACACATACACAGTGAAAGAGACAGACACATACACAAACATGCCAGAGATGCGTGAGTCTTTAAACAAAACAAAAACCTGATATCAGTCATGGTATCCCAGAAAGTGGATTAGAACTGGAACATGAGTGTTAGACCTAGCTCTGCTACTTAACTGTATTCTTCAGTAATTCACATAAAAACTCTGGGCTTCAGTTCTCATCTGTAAAATGAGTACTGAACCAAATTATTTGGAGGTCCCTTCCAGCTTTGTGAATCATGTTTTAGCTGAGGTTTTTCCACCACTGTATTCCTAAGGCTGATAAGAGGAGAAGATCAGATGTGAACCAGTGTAGCAGGAGTTACCAAGGAAACCGTGGGAGTTAAGTTATCTGGGTTCCAATCCCACTTATGACACATACTAGCTGTGAGACTTTTGAGCAAGTTATTCAGCCTTTGTATCTCAGTTTTCCCATCTGTAAAATGGGGATAATTACGATGGTTATATTAACTATCACCTAAGGTTGTTGTGAAGACTTAATTAGTTAATATATATCAAATACTTAGAACACTGTCTGGCACACATTAGTGTTTAACTCAATATGTAAATGTTTGTCTTTTTTATTACTATTGTTATTGCTTAAATTCTACAAAACTATGCTAAGGACTCTGAGGTAGTGGTGATTAACTTTGATAAGTACAATGATATTAATTTCTGTACTAAGTATAGATCAAAAAATCTGGTCTTAGAATCTATTTTGAATAGAGTACTGTGTATTTGAGTAGAATACTGCAGTGTTATAAATGTTGACCTTTAAGAGTACTAACTTAATTACAGAGCTTGTCTCCGGAGGCCTTCTCCAGAGTGTATATTGACAGTATTGGGTAAACAAGCATCTCAATTCCTTAGCGCCATTGTAATTTCTTTGTAAGTATACTATTTATATTTCAGAATGACTCAAAGCAGCCTTCCTCAAAGGGTCCTGAAATTTACAGTCTCTAAAACTGTTTCAAAACCGTTCTGTTTTATATAATGCTGTTTAGTGTGGCTGGAAAAAGCAAACCCATAAGACCAAGCAAGGCATTCTGAGAAATATCATGGTATGGTGTTCTCATGGTAGGGGAAGGCTCAGATCCAGTTATAGTAGTTTTTAAAAGTGGTGTGTGGTTAAGTATTTGTTACAGGGTATCAAAACTCCAGTAATATCTTTGGCTTCAACTAGAAGAAGCTTGATTTGAGTATCTTGCATAATATAGTAGAATTTAATAAAATGAGATTAGTTTTTGTACCTTGATTTTAGAACTTTTGCAAATTATAATGGCAAAAACAGCTTTCTCTAGCAAATGTACAGAAGATTTCTTGATCAGAAATGCTTTCTTGATCAGAAAATTGTTTTCTGATATCAGGCTGATATGTTTTCCTTCTGTTGCCTGACCCTAAAATGCCAAAAGTGGAATGAGAGGGACCATTTGGAAGATTGTCACTGTCTTATTCTACATCCATAAATAAGCCTTCTGAAAAACCATAAGTGCCAGAGAGTGGGGGATCTTAAATCTTTTGAGATAGTTAAGGTAATGTGTCAACACCTTCCCACCACCATACAAGGCTGCTTTGGATATATTTTTTTAAATAGCAGTGCATTGTTGCCCATATTTTAGATCTAGTGTTTATAAACCTTACAAGTTTCTTTTATTTTTTGTGTCATATATACTAGGTTTGAACTCTACGGGGCAGTTCTACTCTGTCCTATAGGGTCGCTATGAGTCAGAATGGACTCAATGGCAGTAGGTATTTTTTAGGTTTTTAAGGAAGTACATCATCTCGTGGAAAGCTGTCAGAAACACCCATTTTGTAAGTTAGTCTCAGTTCTTTGAGTTTTAAGAATTAACTGTCTTCCTTTATGTTCGGTTTTATGAATACATAAGTGAAAGAGTCTTTACATAACTGGAGGAGATTTGCTTTGCATCTTTGCTCATATCTGATCACTAATATCAAAAATTTGATAGCTAAGGACATAATAAAGAAGAGATTTTTGTCCCGTTTTGGAAGAGCAATCTCCTGGGTAAAATATCTGATTTGTTTTTTATACTGTGTATATTTTCTTGAGGTGTTTCTATGTCAGGGAATATCTAAGACTCATCTTAAAATGTTGCTTTCCTTATTTCATGTCCCATATCACTAGCACCTAGAAAGAAAGAAAGCCTTCACTTCCACATAAAGACATACACGAACCCAGATACTAGCAGACAGACATCTTACTTGCAGTCTACCCTGCCCTGCCCTACTGCTTACAGAGCATAGAAGCTGTTTGGGGTGTTTCTTTTTCTGCCGTTCCATCTATGTATTGTAAAAAGGCAGCAATGCCTGCTATCCTATAGGATTCAGAGTTTCAGAGCAGAAGCTGGGACTTCTTAAGAGGGAAAGGGAAGGCACAACCAGAATTGCCAGAATGAGGGAGCTTGTCTACAAGAGGTTTTTATTTCAAATTTATAGGCTTTAACATTCCTTAGACAGAAATATCTGTGTCTAAACTCTAAGGAAAGTTGGGTCATGGAGAGAGCATCTAATGGAAGGAAGGAGCTTAGCATCTGGTTAAAATGATTTTGTCTTTTGAAGTCACTTAATAGATGTCATTGTCATACGATGACAAGTAACAGCTCGTTTAGAAAATAAGTAGGCAATGAGCATGTAGATTACACTATGGCTTTCCAAAGATCTGGCAATCATATTTCTAATATGGGTTACCCATTGCCTACAAGTCCATTCCAACTCATTTCAACCCTATAGACAAAGTAGAACTGCCTTATGGGGTTTCCAAGGAGTGGCTATGGATTTGAACTGTCAACCTTTTGGTTAGCAGTCGTAGCTCTTAACCACTGCGCCACCAAGGCTCCAATATGGGTTAGGAACAGCCTTTTCTGAAAATCCTGAGTCACATAATTTATATGTTGGGCAGAAATTGATGGGTAGCATATTCAATGTTGTGTATGTTGGGTCTGTATTCTTTTTTATTGGCTGCACAACAAACCCACATCCCCTCTCCTAATTTTCAGAGATTTATAATTAGCTTAATGACTGATTTTTGGTTGAATGAAACAAGCGTTTATTGCATTGCATTATTCCTCCTTTGACACCGTGTCTATTTGTCTGTTAGGTTTCAGCACCTCAAACAGACTTTCTGACTTGGTACCTTTTTTTTTTATATAACAAAAATACCACAAGTGGGTGGCTTTAACAACAACAAAAAAAATTATTCTCTCACAGTTTAGGAGGCTAGAAGTCTGAATTCAGAGCAGTGGCTCTAAGAGGAAGGTTTTCTCTCTGTTGACTATGGAGGAAGGTTCTTGTCTCTTCTGAGCTTCTGCTCCTGAGCGATCTTCATGTGGCTTGGCATCTCTCTTCCCCCATCTCCGCTTGCTAGTTTGCGTTTAACTTTTTTATATCTCAAAAGAGATTGACTCAAAGTACACCCTACACTAATCCTGTCTCATTAATGTAACAAAGACAACTCATTCCCAAATGGGATTACAACCGCAGGCATAGAGGTTAGGATTTACAAATATTTTGGGGGGACACAGTTCAATCCATAATAGGACCTTAAAGTTCAAGACAAAAATTACATTTTATCAAATAAAATTCAAAGCTTATCATTTTTTTAAAAAGCTTGCTGGGTCTAATACATGGTTAGGAAAACATAAATAAATGGGATAAATAAGTGAAAATGGGGAAAAACAGAAGTTGAGGATGAATAATCAGCTTTGTAGACAAAGTCAAGATGGTGACAGGTTCATTTGTATATGGGTTAGTGGGAGTTGAGCGGATGATAATTATTCTTACACAAATTTGCCCATTTGAAAAATTCAGCAGTAATTATGGTATTTTTGTATCTGAGTACATTATGCATAATTCATGGTGATTCGAACAGATATGCTTTTGTCAGGTCAGGAAGAGAAAGTCTCTTCTAGTGATATTCAGAAGTTGGTCCTTGAAATTGCAGTGGACCTCAAAGTAAGAAGAATTTCCAAAGCCTTCACCTTCTCTATCACTACAAAAGGGAAGTCAGATCCCTGATATTTTTCCTATATTATTCAGCTTCAACTAGAAGAACTGGCTATTTTCTTCTTTGTTGTCAGTATTAACCTACAGCTCTCAGGCCTCACTAGCGATAATAATAGTTGACATTTATGGGATTTACCAAATTGCTTACAGTATGGTCACCTGGACAATATATTTCTTATTATTTTGCAGCATTGAACACTTTCCCATGATGCTGACAGCTTTTTAAGTATATTTGTCAATTTTCCCAAATTTTAACTGAAGAAATCCACAAGAGTTTATATTCGAGGACTGAAGTGTGACTCTACCAATTATCAGGTCAGTATCACCCCTAACCCAGTATGTCATTGCCCTCCCAAAACAGAATGCAGTTTTACTATCTTTCATTTACACTTCAGACAAAAAAGTATTACAGTGCTCTGTATATTGAGATTAGATTCAAATGTATAAAACAGCAAAGAACTGCTACATTTTATTATTTATAAAGTTACTAGAAGGTACAGAAACAGATCTGTTGGTTCTCAAGTTACACAGCTGTGTCATATTTGTATTGTATTCGCTTCATGTAGACACTAAGCTAAATGAGTTGGCACATAATAGCAAAATGTTCCAGATATTCGAATTTGTGTGCACAAGTGATTTGCAAATGTAGAAATAACAAGTGAGAATGTTGTTCTTTATACCATTTACAAAGAACAGAATTTTTTCTTGCCTAGACTGGACTGCTTTCTAACTAAAGTGACTGAAGATGGGTTTAGTTTGACTCTTTTATGAGAATATTTATCGCAACAGATAGAAGACTTTGAATTGAATACAGTCTGAGTTAGTTCTTTATGTATTTGCCTCTTATTCTTATTTAACTGGATCCTCTAACGAATAGTACTTGATTTATCAATACTCACAGAAGCTTAGAATAGAGCCAAGAAGGACTTTAGAAATGATCTAGTCTGTCTTATTCTACCTGTGAGGAAACTCGGGCCAGAGCGACTGGGTGATCCCCGCCCTGGGTCATATAGAGCTGTAGTGGCAGAGCTGAGACTCAAAATTCTGCATTCCTCACTTCCATTCCATTATTTTTTATTCATATCACACTGCTTCTTTAAGCCAAAGCTTTGGATCTCCAAATAAGAACATTTAAAGACTGTAAAGGTGCTGAAAAAAAGTAATAATATGCAGGGCTCTGTCATTTTTTAACTCTATTCTTACCTTCCTACCTTGGTCCTTTTATACAGCCAGTTGATTTTATCAGCGCAGTTGGTATTTATGGAGTACCTTTACCATGTGCCCATTAATTTGCTCAACATCATGGGAGGGAAGAGAAAGGGCATAAAAATGATTAGACATTTTCCTCTGCCTTTTATGTAATCTCTCTGAGGGAGCTAAAAACATGAAGCCACTGGAGAGGATGGCGGCTCATCTAAGAAACCAGTGTGATTCAACTGGTAGGCCTCACCATTCTTCATCTGTGGTTCTCAACTACAAAAGGGCAGCTGAAGATATTTCTGAGATCTTTGTCCTTGGCTGCCCCCAATTTCGATAATGCCTTTTTTAGAATTCTTTTGGAGAATGAGAGAGGATAGTAGTTATTAATAATTAAACCATTGTTGAGCTGGTATCAGGAACCTGGCAAGATACTTTACATTTATTAACTCATTTAATCTTCACAAAAACCCTGTGAATTCCGTATTATCATCCCCCATTCACAGAGAGGAAAACTGAGAATCTAAAAACTTGCCCAAAGTCATACAATTAGGAAGATGAAGATGCAGACCTAAGATCCTTTTGACTGCAAAGCCACGTGCTCTTTCCAATGTATCATTTTATATAAATTTAATTTTACTAGTTTTTATTTTTAAACAGTTATGAGACATGTCTTTGATGCTAAAGAAGTTGGAACTACTTACTTGTGACTAAAACTCACTCGTTAGAAAGTTAGCAGTTAGATCTGAGGTTACATTGAGCATATTTACGATGTGGTACAGGATTTGAACAGCATGTCCTGAAATACAGTCTTAACGACACAGTAAAGTATGCATTTTCTACATGTTCTTTTTCACTTAAAGGCAGTAGCTCTGGAAGGAATCAAAGACTCTTTTGTGTGCCCCCTAAAATTTAATGTGCTCCTAAGAGTTGGGAATTACTGCAGGGTGTGTGAACTAGTCGTGTTGTGATTTCACTTTAAAGCAAACTATTATGAGAGTGGCAATTTGGAGGTAAAAAGTGGGAGAAGGAAAATAATATTTACTCTACTTTGGAAGTTATAAAATGTATCTTACTGTACCTAGTGGTCTGAAGACCCTTCAAAGATTGTGTAGTCTAACTTCTATGTGTGGTTTGCGAGAAATTAATCTTGTGGAAAGGATTAAGTTTGTGCCACACAATTTGCCATTTAACAGATTTCAAAATGTTGAAGGGCCTCATAGAAATGTGAATTCGTTGAGTCACATAAATTCAGTTTGTAATAACTTGGCCAATTAGGATATTTAAACAATATATTTTAAGAAGTCATTTAAAAGTATATTTGCATATGGTTGCCTTTAAGTCTGTTTTACTGTGCAAAATATAAATATTGTGATAGATGTTCTCATAAAAGTAGAAAATTTAAAAGAAAATCTTCTCCCATACTCCCACCAACCATTATTTTTACTCAGATTCCATTTAAGCCAATTTCAGAGGGATGCCAGAATGTTTTATATACAGTTTTGAAATTTTGGTGTTCTAAAACTGGGAAATCTTTTCATGGTCTAACAGTTTTTCAGTGTAATAGTGTTCCTTGTAAACAATTTTACCTGAGCTTCTAGTGAACAAAAATTAGTGGCTAATTGTTTCCCAGACCTTCTAGAATGTCTGCTTGGAAATATGCCTGGAAGAAAAATGATGAAAAGTTGATCTTGTGAGTAGTTATGAAATTAATAATTAAAGTGAATTTTATTTTCTATTACTGTTCAGTTTGTGATTAACACCAGAAAGCCATTCTCTTTAATTGTAATCATTTCCTTTCTGAAAGCATTTTATACTGTAACTGTTCCTCTTTTCTTGTCTGTCTCATACTTTTTTTTTTTTTTAATGTTACGTTAACTCTATCTTCTAGAGATTGTCTGATTGTTGTCCTTGTCTTAGGCTTTCAGGATGAATCTGGAAAAACTCAGCAAGCCTGAACTCCTGACACTATTCAGTATTCTTGAAGGAGAGCTTGAAGCAAGGGACCTTGTTATAGAAGCTTTAAAGGTATGTTAAAAGAAAAAAATGAGAAGTCATCATATGTTTTTTAAGTTGTTTCAGTGGTAATTTATTTAACTAGGATATTTTTTTAGTACCCATTGATGTTAGTGGTCTGGGTGTACATATTGATATTTGCTAAAGGTAGCCCACCTATGTGGTGTGATTTTAGGGACAGTGGCGAAAAGCCTTTTATCCTCCAAAATAGTCGCCTTAGCCTCAGCTAACATCTGGACCTTGAACTTCATTCTTTTGGCATAGTGGACCTTTGCTGTTTTTGAATTCCGACCCTTTGAGAACTTGATGAGACCAGCTTCCTAAAAAATGTATATAAGCATATATGAAAAATTCCAGATATAATCATGAAGACCATCCATGATTCCCTGAAGCCCAGATTAAGAATTTTTACTTTTATTAAGTGTTTGATATCTATGAAAATACAAGGTAGCATAACTCCTTTCAAATGTCATGAGTCCTTTATACCTTGGTATAAAGGTATAAAGTCTGTCTTGAGAGCACATTTGGATAGGGGAAGAAAAGATCTTAAGGGTGTCTGTATGAGTAGTAGGAAGATGATACCCCTAAAAGGAAAGGGAAAAGGCCCCAAAGAAAGTCAGACTTGAGCATGCCAAAGAAAGCAGACTCCCTGCAAAGTGCAACTGGGTCTAAATAGCTAAGAAGATTTTTATGATTTAAAATTTTAACCAGAGGTAATATTGATGTACCTTATTAAATTTCTTCGGTAAAAAGTTTATGAAATTACTTATTATAGTTTTCAAAATTATCCTAGCTTTTATTGAATAAAAGGGACATTTGTATTAATATTTCACGTGCGTCCATATGATGCTGCTTTGTTGAAGATTTTTTCATTGCAACAATGACCATTTTCTCATTGCCATTCCAGAAGGCTTAGAGAATCAGGGATTTCCTAAGTACCCAACGATAACCATTGCCTAGAAAGCATACAAAAAGCTATATCTTTTCTCTTCTTTAGCTTTTCTTTTTTCCCTTCCCACACTGATTAAAGTGTTTTTATTTAATCATGTTTGGGTAATCTTTTTCTGGATTATTCTGAATTGATAATTGTGATAAAAATAAAATCTGTTCCTACATATTCTGATATGCTCTTAGGTTTAGAGTGACATACTGATTTATGTCTTTTAGGCTAAGTGATAAAGACTGACATTTCTCTCTAATTAGATATGCCTCAGAGTACTTACTCATTGCAAACCATTGCTTTTTTGTTTTCCTTTGTAGTTTTGTAATGTGTAGTAAGTAATCATCAATGGTTTCATTTCCCCAGAGTGTATGAGGCAGTCTCCTTCTGATATGGGGGGATGGGGTCTGCCTTATTTCTTTTTTCCTTTCCCTTTCTCCTTCAGTTGTTTTGCGTGGATTCCCTGGGGATCACGTGCTTATAGCTTTGCTACATGCCTATTCATATATGTTAGAATTCCTTGGTTGAGTCTTTGCCCAAGCTGCATATGCCTGAGCATAACTGTGTGACCGAGGTCAAGTCATTCAGTCTGTCTGGAGCAAAGTTTCCTTGTCTGTTATAAGAATAAATGATTAGTAACTAGTATTTGGAAACCCTGGTGGCATAGTAGTTAAGAGTTACAGCTACTAACCAAAAGGTCAGCAGTTTGAATCCATTAGACATTCCTTGGAAACCCTCTGGGGCAGTTCTACTCTGTCCTTTAGGGTCGCTATGAGTCAGAATCAACTCAACGGCAACAGGTTTGGGTTTTTTTTTTTTGTTGTTGTTAACTAATATTTGTGTGTAACACTTTACATCTTGCATGACATTGCAAATACTCCAACGCTTTCGTGTTCATTTCTTCTTTTCCCTTTATTTATATCCTGTAAGTACATACCATGTACCTCTATCCAAGAAGCAGTCCATGGTTGCCAGACATTTGAATGAATTCCTCTAGTGTGTCCTCAACAATGCCTAACATTTTAATGACTGCCAGCATATATTCCACATAAACGTTCACTCCATTTGGTGACTCATTTCTGCCATATCCACAGGCCTTCCCCATTTGTCACTATTGGTAATGTCTCTTCACTCTCTTGTAAGTCCCTGAAAACCCTATTCTATTTCTCAGCTCCATCCCACTATTACCAGAAGTCTTAACCTGTTTAACCTAACCCAGGATGCCCTGCCATTTCTTATCCCATGTTTATCTGATCAATGAAAAGAAAAAGGATGGGGGAAAGTTTGAGCTCATTCCTAATGCCTCACCCCTAATGCTGTTGTTATTCCCACTTCCTTTCCCCCAGTTCTCCTCTGAAGCCCCTGCCTCCCCTCTCCATTGAAGTTACCTGCAGGGCTTAGAATTGGAAGAGTTCCATGGCTTGGGCTGAAATGGGAAGAACTTTGTTCGTGGTCACCCCCTTGAGAACACAAAGTACTTTCCAGGAGCAGCATTATTATAAATACCAATTAGATTTTATAACACTATAATAGTTTGGCAACAGGTGTTAACGAGGCTAACCCAGGGATCTATCCCCACTTGCCTTGGGATTCCAGTAAGCAGTTTCCCATAAATATCACCAGTTGACTTATACAAAAACTCATGGGCCACCGAATGCTTCGAAGGCCAGAGTAGCAGGGGTGGGGGTTTGGGGACCATGGTTTCAGGGGACATCTAAGTCAATTGGCATAATAAAATCTATTAAGAAAACATTCTGCATCCCACTTTGGAGAGCGGCATCTGGGGTCTTAAATGCTAGCGAGTGGCCATCTAAGATGCATCAATTGATCTCAACCCACCTGGACCAAAGGAGAATGAAGAACACCAAGGACACAAGGTAATTATGAGCCCAAGAGACAGAAAGGGCCACGTAAACCAGAGACTACATCAGCCTGAGACCAGAAGAACTAGATGGTGCCCGGCTACAACTTATGACTGCCCTGACAGGGAATACAACAGAGAACCCCTGAGGGAGCAGGAGAGCAGTGAGATGCAGACCCCAAATTCTCATAAGACCAGACTTAATGGTCTGACTGATACTAGAAGGACCCAGTGGTCATGGCCCCTGGACCTTCTGTTAGCCCAGGACAGGAACCATTCCCAAAGCCAACTCTTCAGACAGGGATTGGACTGGACATTGGGATAGAAAAAGATGCTGGTGAAGAATGAGCTTCCTGGATCAAGTAGACACTTGAGACTATGTTGGCATCTCCTATCTGGATGGGAGGTGAGAGGGCAGAGGGGTTAGAAGCTGGTGGAACGCACACGAAAAGACAGAGTGGAGGGAAGGAATGGGCTGTCTCATTGGGGGGAGAGCAATTAGGAGTATATAGCAAGGTGTATATAAATTTTTGTATGAGAGACTGACTCGATTTATAAACTTTCACTTAAAGCACAATAAAAATTCTTTTTAAAAATTTGCTTCAAATTAGGAAAAAAAAAAACTCATGGGCCTCAGCCTACTCAAAATTGGGGTGGGAGTAGAGAGGTAGCTGTTTCTACTGGAAAAATCAGAGAATGATCTTAATTTTCTTCTATATAGTTTTCCAAATGTGTGTGTGTTCTCACTGCTTTTTAGTCATCTGAAAACCATACAAACCTACAAAGCTTTGTGTTTTGGTATTTAGTATATCCTTAGCACCTAGCACAGGGCCTGATAAATGGATGCTCAATAAATATTTATTGAACAAATGAAAAGATTTTGCCATTGTGGTGCGTGGCTTTAGAAGATTACCATAATACTTCAAAGTGAGTGCTGTGAATTATTAAATTTTACAGCCTGTTCTTATGTGCTGTACAACATACTGCCTTCTGGTTTTAATGTTAACAGATGCTTAGGTGGTTTGTTGCACATGTTTTCCTAAAATACATTTTTCTGCATGGATCCAATTTTAGTTACTATAGGCAGCTTCCGACAAGTTGAAAGAGCAGCTTGAGAAGCGAGAGCTATAATTAAGGGAGCATTGTGATACAAGATACCATCCAGAATCAGGCACAAGTGTTGTATTTGGTCTCTGCATGCCATCTGTATGTGATACAGTTATCTTCTGAGGCTTAAACTTTCTACAGTTGAGCGGAAATGAATAGCTTCACCAGAAGTAACACATCTTTAAACAGCCTATTGTTAGATAAAGTAAGTGGCAACTGGAATCAAAAATGTTTCGTTCATTGAGAAAAGCAACTGCCATACCAGAGTCTTTAAGTTGGAATGAATCTCTTGTTATTTCTGGAGTAGTTTTTTTTGTTTGTTTGTTTTGTTATTTTATGTTTGTCTGTTTTGATTCCGTAATGATTTTATCATATCTCTATAGCTCTTCAGAATAAATATCTGTTGGACTTCTTGAACTAATATGGCAGTTTACTAATTTTCTTCCTTTTAGTATTCTTTCTTCATGCATAGGGGTGGTTTGAAAAGGTTTTGGGTTTTGTCCTAAATGACTATGATGGGCTTTTTCCTTTCTGTTTGAGTAAAGTTTATCTTTCTGTTCCTCTCCTTACCTTCAAAATATATTTTTCTAAACATAAAATTTATTCTTCAACCTTGCATCTCT
Source organism: Elephas maximus indicus (assembly GCF_024166365.1). Lineage (NCBI taxonomy): Eukaryota > Metazoa > Chordata > Mammalia > Proboscidea > Elephantidae > Elephas > Elephas maximus. The sequence goes on along the minus strand of NC_064821.1, from coordinate 168,352,964 downwards.
GAACAAAACCGCATGGTTCCTAGTTGCTTCTAAATGAATACGAGGTCACTCTGGCAAGGGTTTGATTTATTTAGGGATATATTTTAAAGTTACTGTAGTTTGTAAGTAGATCCTATCTGTAGAGCTATAATTGTGAAATAGCTCCATTTATTTTCCAAAATTGCTGCAAAGTGCCACATTGCATTTACACCCTTCTAGGCAGTGGGTAGAACCCCTGTAGTTATGTTCTCTTTCTCCCCAAGGTAAGTCTCTTACTCTTCTGTTACAGCCAAGACATGTTTGGCATAGAACCAGGGAAGCCAACAGGACATAATGTTCAGGCTCTCCTATATTTGAAGTCTAATTGCTACAGAGGCCATTTATACTGTGTTTGGTCCTAACTGAACTGATTTTCTGTTTTAGAAGGAATTGCATCAGAGAAAAAAACATTCTTTATGAAAGACTTTCTCTTGTCCACTTTATTTTCATGAATGAGTTCACTATCGGAATCTCCACAATGGAAGCAAATTGCCTTGCCCATAAACTTTGAGGGGGGGTGGTAAGGCACGGGGGAGGACCATACAATTCAGAAGAGGTTCAGCTCCTTAATTCCAAGCAAATCTAGGAAATGGCTGCCCAGGGTGATCTGTGACTGTGTCAGAGGAAGATGAGGGAACCTTAATCAACAGCCATTTAAAAAACCCAAACAAGAAAACAGACTTGACTGCTAATCAAAGTTAGATTAAATAGTTTATTCTTACGGCTTCCAAATTGAGTGTGTAAGTTATGCATGTCTCAGATCTGATGCAAAGCCACACTTAGCTATGACTAAATAGAATCTACCCTGCATTTATTAGTATCATTTTATTTTAAAGCATTCTAAATTGCTTATACAATGGTAAATGGTAAAGTGTTACAACTTCTATGTAGCATTAGCCTAAGCAGCCTTGAATTCTTTTCCACTGATGCCTCAACCATAAAACAGGTATAACTCTTTTAAAGCCTAGGATGAAACTCGGTTGTTTTTGGCCAAAGGCCATTGCAAAACTCCCCGAGCAAGAAGATTTACAGGCAAAAATGTTGTAGACAGGGCAAAGTTAGAAATATATTTGGAGTATGAGCCTATGTGATATGTCACTCTACGGGTTTAACTATTCTGACTGTTTTAAGCAGCAAGGAGTTTTTTTTTTTTTTTTTTTTTAATCTAATTGTTACGTACATATCTGAATACAGAGGCAATAAATGATTTACTTTTGCTGAAAATATTTTTAAATAATAGCTATAATTATCACTAAGGATTTTATGACAATACCAGATATACAGAGCAAACCAGAAGTTATCATGGAAGTTGCTGTATCTCAAGAACATCACAAATACTAGTTTACTGTAAGTCCAGAGCCTGACATCTGCTTTTCATCCTGGCCTTGTGCCTATTATAGAAGCAGATTGTTATAAAGGCTGGCCTGAGATAAGGAAGGTAAAATTGAGCTAAGCAACTACCGTACATTGTTCTATACTAGTCAGCCTGTCAAGAATATTTGCATTAAAAAAAAAAAGTGTCAGCTTACTTAATAACAGATCTGTGAGTGTGCTTAAATGGACTCAAAGCATTCTTTGGCACCCATAAACCTGGACCTAACAATCCTTAGGCCAGAAAGGATCCCACCTTGATAAATGACTTTTAGGAAGAACTTTAAGGTTGGGCTACATGGTTTAGATCACTGATAAAGATCACATGAACTTAGGCCATCACTGAGAGAAATCCAGTTTCTGCCTGGATAAGAACTGGGATATTGGGAAGCAAACATAACTGTAGTTGGGGAATTTAATTATAAGGTTTCTAGATTTACATTCAGAACCTTTACTATAAAATGTGTTTTAAAAAGCCAAAACCAGTGGCCAAAATTTTAGTGTGTTAGAGTAGCTGATATTTTTAATTCCTACTCTCTCTGAGTAAAGTTCATACATGAAATCAGAGCTTTTCAAAAAAGAAGCATAAAGATAATTACTAGCCCCTGCAAAACTATCAGACTATTCAATGAAACGTAGCTGTTAAGAACATGGAAACCCTGGTGGCGTAGTGGTTAAGTGCTACATCTGCTAACCAAGAGGTCGGCAGTTCGAATCCGCCAAGTGCTCCTTGGAAACTCTACTGGGAAGTTCTACTCTGTCCTATAGGGTTGCTGTGAGTCCGAATAGACTCGACGGCAGTGGGTTTGGTTTTTTGGTTTGGTTAAGAACGTGGACTTTCAGATCAGACCTCGGTTTGAGCACTGCTGCTTAAGTGTCGTATGATCTTAGACATGTTATTTTACTCTGTAAAATGGTGTGGTTATTGTGAAGACTGAGCTAGCAAGTGCTAATTGAGGCACTCAGTTATTATTATTAGTTCATTAGTTGTTAGTTATTATTAGAATATAGGTCCGTCTGTTCAAAGTCCATCCATTTACGAAAAAAGGTATATTCCACAAAGCAAGAAATGATAATATGCTGCCTTTGTAAGGAATATGAGAGTTCTTATCTTTTATTAAATGTTTGTTATCAGCAGGGCTTGTAATGTAGCTTATTTTTCTTATGGGAATTGATGGCTCCGAGTTGATCCACCCCTACTCCCACAACCAAAAGCATGTATTTTGAGACAGCTGGCAAGGGTTAAGGGTGACCTCTGGGGCATGGAACAGATGTTATGTTATATTCTCTCTTTATAATGAAAACAGGAAATACAGCGATAATGTGGAAGCCTTTTTAGCAGAATTGATTTTTTCCCATTGATTTCTTTGTTTACTCCTCTGTTGCTTAATTTGGCATATTGTTATTTTTTTTTAAACAGCTTTATTGATGTATAATTGACATACAAAAAACCACATATTTAAAGTGCATAAACTGATATATTTTTATATATGTATGCACCCATCAGACTATTACCACAGTCAAGATAATGTACACATTCATTACCCTCATAATTTTCCCTGTGCCCCTTCGTAACCCTCCTGACCAACCTTTCCCACTCCTTCCCCACAACCTTAAAACCCCTGATCTAGCACTAGAGATTAGTTTATATTTTCTAGAATTTTACATAAATGGTAACGTACGGAATGTACTCTTGTGGGGGGGGAGCTGTCTTCTCAGCATCATTATTTTGGAATCCACTTGTTTTATGTATCAATAGTTTATTTCTTTTCCTTGTGTGGCTCTACCACCATTTGTTTATTCATTCACCTGCTGATGAACATTTAGGTTGTTTCTGTCTGGGGGCTGTTAAAATAAAGCTGCTACACAAGTCGTTGTACGGACATATGCTTTCATTTCTTTTGAATAAATGCCTAGGAGTAGAATGGCTGTGTCATGTGGTAGGTGTATATTTAACTTTCTAAGAAACTACCAAGCTATTTTCCAAAGTGGTTGTTACCATTTTATATCCCAATTGGTATGCCTGGTCTTTTTAATCTTAGCCATTCTAAAGTCAAAGTTAGCTTGATAGCAACTGGTTTTTAATATGTGTGCAATATCTCATTGTGGTTTCAACTTGCATTTCCATAATCACTAAAGATGTTGAACATCTTTTCATGTGTTTATTTTTCATTTGTATTGCTTTCTTTGGTGAAGTATCTATTTGAATCTTTTGCCTACTTTTAAAAAATGAGTTTTTTTCTCATTATTGAGTTTTGAGAGTTCTTATATGTCTGGATAGAAGTTCTTTATCGGATATCTGCCTTGCAAACATTTTCTACCAGTCTGTGGCTTGTCATTTCATCCTCTTAACTGTGTCTTTTGAAGAGTAAAAGTTTTTATGTTTTTAGTGTCGTTTCTAAGAAATCTTTGCCTAACCCAGGGTCAGACAGGTTTTCTCCTAGAAGTTTTACAGTTCAGGTTTTACGTTTAGGTCTGTGATACAACCTTAGTTTTGTATATGGATCAAAATTTGGTGGGGGGGGGTTGTTTTTGCCTGTGGATATCCAGTTGTTTCAGTACCATTTGTTGGAAAGACTGTCCTTCCTCTACTGAATGGCCCCTGCACCTTTGTCAAAGTCTGTTACCCACATATTTGTGGATCTGTTTCTCAGCTCTGTTCTTTTCCGTTAATCAATTTGTCTGCCTCGATGCCAGTACTCACTGTCTTGATTACTGTAGCTTTACGATAAGCCTTAAAATCAGGTAGTAGTAGTCTTCCGGAGTCCTGGTGGTACAGTGGTTAAGAGCTCAGCTGTTAAGCAAAAGGTTGGCAGTTTGAATCCACCAGCTGCTCCTTGGAAACCCTATGGGCAGTTCTCTGTCCTATAGAGTTGCCATGAGTTGGAATTGACTGACTCCATGGCAATGGGTTTGAGGGTTTTTTTTCGATTTTTTGTTAGTCCTCCAGCTTGTGCTCTTTTTGAATGTTGTTTTGGCTATTCAGGTTCTTTGCATTTTCATGTGAACTTTAGAACCAGCTTGTCAGTTACTACTAAAAGAGTCTGTTGGGATTTTGACTAGGATTATGTTGAATCTAAAGGTCAATTTGGGGAGAATCTTAACTATATTGAGTTTTCCAATCTCAGAACATGGTATATTTCCTAAGTCTTTTTAAATTTCTTTTAGCAGCACTTTGTAGTTTTCACTGTATAGGTCTTTCACATCTTTTGTCAGTTATCCCAAATATTTCCTATCTTTGAATATATAAATGACATTATTTTTTAAATTTTAATTTCTAATTATTTGTTGCTAGTATACAGAAAAAGAATTGATTTTATATATTGATCCTGTATCCTGCTATCCTGCTAAATTATTAGTTCTAGTGTCTTTTTTAAAATTTCCATTGGATTTTCCTACAGACAATCATGTTATCTGCAAATAAATAGTTTTACTTCTTTCTTTCTAATCCAGATGCCTGTTATTTCCTTTTCTTGCATTGTTTCACTGGCTAGAACCTCCAGCAGAAGTGCTGAGGACAACCTTGTCTTGTTCCTGATCTTTGGGGGAATGCTGTCAGTGTTTGTTTCATCATTAAGTATGATGTTAGCTGGAGGTGTTTCACAGATGTTCCTTATCAGGTCGAGGAGGTTTTTATCAGGAACGGATTTTTCAAATACTTTCCTGCACCTGTTGAAAGCATACTTGATTTGTCTTTGCTGTATATCTGAAATACTATCTGAAAGAGGGCTTCATACCCTTTCTCTTTTATTGACCTTCTCTGAGATCAAGTTGCGTGCTGTAGAACTTTTCCAGCTTTGCTCTGCTGCTCTTTTTAGTACCTAGAATTCTGTAATTTTAAAAATTTTACTGAGTAGAATCCAGCAATTACTTTCCCAATGGCAAAACTTAGAGTAATTTAAAAATTGTAAAATATTTTTTAAAAGAAAGAAATACCTCTGGTGCTTTTATGAACTGCTTTCCTTTAAGTCTATTTATCCCTTATCTTTAATAGTTTATTGACTTCTTAATTATTTTTCCAAAGAGGGGGAAAAAAAAGAACATTTCCTGATAAAAATGTTAATTACTTATTTCCTAGGAGTAGCTGAAGTAATCAGTCCATTTAAAACAATGTTAAATGTTATCTTTTCATGTTACAACATTTAAATTGATTTTTAGTATATCATATCACTATTCAGGAAATAGACATCAAAATGCACCATCCGTTTAATATTCCCTAGAAAGCATTTTTTGTTTTGTTAATCTGGGAGCACAGGAAGAAGGTTCATCTTAAAGGGGATTGTGTTCACAGGTGACACCCCTGTATCTGAATGCTGCTTCAGAGCCAGTTATTGCAGAATTGGTAGACCTGGTATTGCTTCCTTGTTAACCTTTGAATAAAAAATTCAGTGTTGGTTTTCTTTTATTAAAGTTTTTAATCTCAATACACCTATTTATTGGGGACAGTTGCAGTAGTTTACATGACTTGATGTAAAAATTTACTTCCAAAAAAGTTTTTTCCTCAAGTTACTTCTAATTACCCCCAAACAACCTATGGTAACATATTGATCTAGTTCCAATTAATTCTTTCTAAAAAGTAAACCCATAGTTAACGGTTACATGAATTGGGTGGTACAACCACATGGTGAACTATTATAGAGCTATTTTAAAATGTGATGCTGATGAAGAACTTTTAATCACACAATAGTGTTCCTACAATGTAATGTTAAATTTACAAAGCAGGGCATAAAATTGGATATATCTTTTAATCCCAATTATAGGAATAATAAGTACAGTCATGCGCCACCAAATATCCATTTGGGCAACATCCAACAGCATATATGTCCGTGGTCCCATAAAGTTACAAAGGGGTTTAGAAATCTGAATCGGAGAACGGGACGTTGCAGACGTGACTGGACATAGTGAACTCAACAGCTTCCTGCATGCAAGATGTGTGTCTCATGTCTCTAGTATACAAAGTGATTGCACTGCCAGGCATATAATGGTACAGGACATAAATAACCTATAATACACCTGTCTTGATAGCCATAATAAATGCCTCTATTACTGGCTTATGTATGTACTGTACCGTCCTTTCTATCATTATTTTAATGTGAACTTTCCCTGCTTACAAATAAGAAGTTTACTGTATAACAGTGTATACTTTGACTTACAGGCAGCAGCATCTATTTTCGTGTATTGTGCGTCTCTTGAGTGTCATAGTGTTATCTCTCTGTTTAATTTTCTTTCGAAACTATTACCGTGAAGTGCATCATAGCTCCCAGGCATAGCAGAACCAGTGCTAGTGATAGCAGCAGCAAGAGGCAAATGAGAAGTGTCAATTTGGAAGTGAGACAAAAAGTTATTAAACAACACAAAGGTCAAAAATCAGTGAATGCTATTGCTCACAGTTTAGGCATGTTTGCACAGTGTCCAGATCACAAAATGGTCCCATTTCACAGAATGTATCGTGGACATTAAGCAACACATAACTGTATATATGTAGCTAGATAGAACACTCAAGAAAATACATTGAAATATACAGTTTGAATGTTAATAGTGGTTATCCTTGAATAGTGGAGTTATGTGAACTTAAAATTTTTTACTTGAAATTTTTGCATTATATATAAATTATTTTATATCAAAAACACTTGTTTTTAAATAGCAAAAATCTCGTACAACAAAATTCTTGCTCAGATTTCTGTTTAACAGCCTTGCTCTAAAAAGATACTATAAACCCAAACCAAACCCATTGCTGTCCAGTCAGTTCGGACTCCTAGCAACCCTATAGGACAGCGTAGAACTGCCCCACAGAGTTTCTAAGAAGCGCCTGGTGGATTCGAACTGCCAACCTTTTGATTAGCAGGCGTAGCTCTTAACCACTGCACCAGTAGGGTTTCCAAAAAGGTACTATAGCTATATATTATTCACTTTGTAGGAAAAGATATTAATCAGAACGATAGTTAAATTCTTCCGTTTTTTGCTGTTCCTGATATTAAGTTAAAATTCTTTTCCAGCCTACCCAGAATAACTCAACTGTCTCTACCTAAAAATCTCATTGCCGTTGAATCAGTTCTGACTCATAGCAACCCTATAGGACAGAGTAGAACTGCCGCGTGGGATTTCCAAGGAGCGGCTGGTAGATTTGAACTGCTAACCTTTTGGTTAGCAGCCAGGCTCTTAACCTCTGCACCAAAAGATCTGTCTGAAAAACCAACGTAAATTTCTAAACTAAAACAGATTTCAGAGTTGAGGGGAAGGAAGAAGAAGGTGGTGATTAAAAAAAAAAAAAAAAAACCCGTTTATCATAACAGAGGTGTCTTTCAAATCTTTTTGAAATATATTTCACCACTTCCCCACAATCCAGGACACACATATACACCCACCTACATATATTAATGAAAACAAAATTACACTAAAACGTACCAACTATCTTTTACTAAACTATAATATTTATACTATACCATACTATATTTTCTAGTGTGCTTCATTTTTCTTTAAATGCTGATTGTAGCCCACTAAACTAGTTGCACGATCCATTAATTGATTATGAGCCATAGTTTGAAAAACACTGGTGTAAAACACTTCATTTAATTTCCTAATTTGCAACAGAGGGGCTAGTTTTCAGCTTTTTTCCACCTTGCTAGATCCTGATACTGGAAACAAGATTTATTTAGATGTGTTCCTTATAAAATTCCAAAAGAATTTTACTGTGCTGTGGAGTCATAATCTGTCCCTAAAAGTTGATTCCTTTACGAGCTCTACAGCTTTCCAGATGTTTCCACTTTTCATATCTTACTGAATTCTCTTTACAGTCTTGTAAAGTAGATATGACCCCCATTTTACATGCAGACACTAAAGGTCATATTCTGTAATTCTATTTTTTTTCCAGATAAACTGTGGTCAGCTAAATGAACTATAGGATCTGACCATAAGAGAGAAAAAAAAATTTTTTTAAACTGTATTGGTAAGGGTGAGCAGAAACTGGTACTTTCACATGTTGTTGTACTCAACCCTTTAAGGAGAGTTTGGCAGTATCTATCAAAAAAAAATGCATATATAAAAAAAAATGCATATATCTAGAAGTAATTCCACTTCTAGAAATTTATGCTGCAAGTATACTTAAGACTATAGAATAAAGTATATTCATATTTACTATAGTAATGTTTGTAGAAGCAAAATGCTAGAAACAACCTAAACATCTATTAGTAGGTGTCTGGTCAAGTAAATTATGATATGATTGTCCAATAGAATGCTATGCAACCATTGAAGAGGATGAAACCAACCCATTGTCGAGTCGATTCTGACTCATAGCAACCCTATAGGACAGGGTAGAACTGCCCCGTGGGTTTCCAAGGCTGAAATCTTGAAGGAAGCAAACTGCCACATCTTTCTCCCCCGGAGGGGCTGGTGGGTTTGAACCATCGACCTTTCATTTAGCAGCCATGGGCTTAACTACTTCTCCACCAGAGCTTCTTAAAGAGAATGAAAGATCTTTATGTTTAATATGGAACATTGTCTGAGATATGAACATTGTCCGAGAATATAGTAAGTGAAAATATAAGTCACAGAACAGTGTGCGTAGTAAAACATAAAAGAAACAGCATTAGGTTGCAACTGGTGAAGCCAGAAGTACATCTCACAAAGCCTCTTCCTTCCTTCCCCTTGCCTTGATTCCCTTGAGAATGATATATGCTCCCAAAATGGTCTGCCCTGGAAAGAGAATGAAGTTAGGGAGAGGAAAATACCAGCATCAGTGGTGGGGCGCTCTGGCAGAAAAGAGCCAAAAGAAGCGGGAAAGGCTGTTCATTTGTATGTATGGGCCATTCAGAAGTTGGGTGTTTATAAAAAGAGGACTGCATTCTTAAGTGATTAGGCGTTTTTGTTCCATGCAGGGAAGTGTTGGGCCCATATAACTCCTAAAAATAATTGGTAACAGCTACTTGCTGTTCATCTTTTTATCACGTCACCATGCACATTACAAATTGTGGCAGTTACGGGTTCCAGAGTGAAGGTGCCTGAAGAATAAGCAAAGGTCTCTGACATCTGGCCGTAGGCTCTGTTGTTCTTAGGTCTTTGAGGAAACAAAGAAATTCAGCTCGTAAAATGCTACCCCTTTAGAGAACACACAGTTCTCCAGCCGTTGAGGAGGGGCTTCACAAAAAAATCACAGCAGTGGGGAATTTCATTGCATTTGTTCAGCTTGAAACTAAAACAAATAAAAAAGGGAAACAGCTTATTCCTGTTATTTTGACTTCCTCTTATTGTGCTGTCCTAGCATGCGTTAGCCTTGTGATGTGATTAATCAGAGGGTATTTCTAGGTGCCTCCATGAAGAGAAGAGAAGCAGAGAAAGACAAAGAGGTTGCTAGAACCCATGGTTCATCATATAATCTTTTCGTTTAGACAGTTGTAGAAATAATTAGGAAGATAAAAGGAAAACATTTTGTATGTTGGCTGAAAATCTTTATGGGAAGGGGGAGTGCATTTGGAGAATGAAGCTGGGGATTGTATTGTATGATGAGTAATTACCTCAGGAAACTATAGTAATGTATCTCTTCCACCAGACTACTTGCATATATGCACAAGGAAGAATGTTTAAGGATATTCATTTCAGTACAGGATTGTTTAATACAGTGTAGAAAAAATGTAAACAACCTAAATATCCATCAATAATGTATGGCTGTAGAAACTGATACATAGATAAAGTTAGATAGATATCCATACCTTATTGATCAAAACCGAGGAGTCCCTGAGTGGTGCAAATGGTTGATATGCTTGCCTGCTAACTGAAAGTTTGGAAGTGCAAAAGTCTACCCAGAGGTGCCTCGGAAAAAAAGGCCTGGTAATCCACTTCCCAAAAATCAGCCATTGAAAACTCAGTGGAGCATAGTTCTATTCTGACACACACGGGGTCGGCATGAGTCAGAATCAGCTTGACAGCAAACGGCACTGGTGATATAAGCTGATGCATCCTTACTATGGAATATAAATGTCATCGCTTTTTTTTCCCCCCTCGTTAACAAGAATAAAAAAAAGCTACATACTGACTTAGATCTCTGTGACACAGTAGGTGAGAACAAGTTGCAGAACAGTTGTACAGAATGATAATATTTATGTAATTGGCTATTTCTACATATGTACGTATATGTATATGCTTGGAAAAAGTCTGGGAGGATAACTTTCACTCTCAGAACTTTGGGAGAGGAAAGAGATTGATTGTGGTCAGGAAGGACTTAAGCTCTATACAGTCGTACGTCACTTAATGTCCACGATACAGTCTGTGAAATAGGATGTTACGTGATTTGAACGTTGTGCAAACATGCCTAAATCGCAAGCAGTAACATTCACTGATTTTCCACCTTAGTGTTGTTTAGTAACTTTTTGTTTCACTTCCAAATCGATACTTCTTTGCCTCTTGCTGCTATCTCTAGCACTGGTTTGCTGGTTTGGGAGCTGTGATGCAGTTCACCGTAATATTGTCAAAAGGAAATTAAATAGAGGTAACGCTGCAACACTCAAGATGTGCCATGCATGAGATTGGATGCCGCTGCCTATGAGTTGAAGCATATGCGTTATACAGTAAACTTATTTGTAAGTAGGGAAAGTTTACATTAAAATGATAGAAAGTACAGTACATATATAAGCCAGTAATATAGGTGTTCATTATGACTATCAGGACATGTATATTATAGGTTATATATGTACCGTACCATTATATGCCTGGCAGCTCAATCATTTTGTATACAGGAGACATGAGATATATGTGTTCCATGCGGGAAGCTGCTGCGTTCGCTGTGTCCCATCCTCCGATCGGGATTTCTGAACTCTGTTACAACCTTACGGGACCACAGACATATATGCAATGAGACAGTGCCCGAATGGATATTATGCAGCGTGTGACTGTGTTGTTAAAATTTTAATGAGAAAATACTAGTGGTAAAATTAAAATAAAGATTATACTTGTAATAAGTATAGTATGATCAGTGGAATGGGAAGGAGTTGGAATGCAACCTTTCCTTTTCATATATGAGTTTACACTGCTCATGTAAATCTGTATTGATTCTAAAATACAGTCAAGGCGATGGAGATAAGCATAGCACACCTAGGGAAAGCATGAGCTTGTTGCCTCCATACCCCTGATTTTCTCCCAAAAGAGCAGAGTACATTTCTCAGTAGTTTTCAAATTCTGCCTTTGTACAATATACCTAAATGTTATTCTTTCAAAGCACATTCTTTCACAGGTCATCAACTTGAACTAAATAAAGCTGACAACATATACATGAGCAGCTACACGATTAAAATTTTAATAAATTTTTTTTATTATTATCATGGCAGGATACTGTAACCCTTCAAAGTATTTTTCCTATTTTTAGCTTCATAAATATAGTGTTCTATTTCATAATATTTCACTGTTCAATCAAAAAAAGATATTTTCTGCCTCAGAAAGCCAACTCTACCCAATGAATTCTGGGATATATGTTGTCTTTTTTTCTTCTCAGTATGTAATAAGCTCTTTGTTCAACAAAAAACTGAATTTATTGGTAGAAATAAGTATGTAATTGTGTTATTATTGAATTCAGAAGGCTCTGTTCTCATTGATTGGAAACGTCTAGAGATTTTCTTCTTTTTCTATACAACCCTATCCCAAGGTTAGTGCCACTACCTGCACTGCTGATCCCATCCTTTCCCTGTTTCTTCATGGCCTTGCTCCATCAGTTATCCCTTGCTTCCTCTTAGCTCTCCAGATTCCCCCCTTAGACTGGCTCTTGTCCTTGGCCCAAAGCCTATCTGGACATATGTCTCCGTTCAATATTTAAAAAACAAAAACAAAAAAACTCCTTTCAATCGTGCCTTCCTTTCAAGCTACTCTCTTTCTCTACCCTCTTCACACTGAAATAATTAAATGTCATTTGTACTCCTGCTTTTAGTTTCTCACCTGGCATCCCTCGTGTGAATTTTTATTTTACACGAATGGTACTGTGTTAAATAGCTCGTTCTGTTTTTACTTTTTGCACTGAGTACTGTGCTTTTGAGGTCTGTGCACATAAACTGTTGCTTCTCTCTGCCCAGTCATACTCCATAGTATACATCTACTGTGCTGATCCTGTTATGTATCTTTCTATCTCTACACCTAGCACAATACAATGGTGCATTTTAAGTACTAAATATGTTAGCTGAATGAATAGTACATAAACAGATATTCCTTAGGACTTTGTTCTTAGCCCTGTCTCATCCTGACCTATTAACTCTCTGGGGATTTAATCAGATGCATTGATTTCAATAGGTGGTTAATGCCCAGATTTGATTTTTCTCCTACCCCTAGACTCATATATCAAAGTGCCTTTTTGACATATCTACCTAAATATCTCATGTTGCAGTTTCAGCATCCTTCCTAAAAACCTGTTTGTTCTGCCTTTGTTTTCTGTTAGATCAATGGCTTCACCAGCCACCCACTCATCCAAGCTAAATACTTCAATGTGTCTAAGTGTCATCTCTCTTCTTTACCCCCCATGTCTAATCAGATCCCAAAACCTGTTGATTCTATCTCCAAAATGCCCCCTTGTATATGATGTTTCTCTCTCTCTCCTATTTTGACTTGAGATGATCATTGCCCCTCAACTGGGCTATTGACCTAGCCTCCTAACATACTGTGGTTCTAGTCTCATTCCCTAAATATGAGATTAGCGTCAATTTAATCTTGTCACTTTTCTCTTTAAAAACATTTTGTGGCTCCTCACTGCCTACAAAATTAAGTTTAAAGGCGTGATGTTCAAGGCACGTGGAGACTGGCTTGAACCTAGTCTCATTTCCTGCCTGTCTACCAGATGTATTCTAACCTCTGGACCAAAATTATGCCCTTTCATTCTTCTGTAGCCTTGCTTGAACTGTTCCCATTGTTTGGAACACCATTTCCCTTCCCTTCTCTTTCATGCATAAGTATACCCAATCAACTTTTTAGAATTGAATTATACTTAATGTTTCTCTTTTTCTGTTGTCTGCACTAGATTGATAATAATGTGAGCATTTGTGTATTCGTGCTGATAAACATCACAGATTATAGGATTTCTATTTCTACTTTCTTTGTCTAGTCTTTTTTCCACTAAATGTAACTCCATGAGGGGTAAGTACCTTTATCTTGTTCAGCACTGCATCCCGAGTACCTGAAACCTAGTAAGTACTTCATAAATGTCCGTCATGTAAAGAATGAGTTTAGAGCTCTTAGGTCTAACCTGACTGTATTCAAGGCTCAAAATAGACTGCCAGTTCTTAATTCATATTTTTTAGAAGAGAGGCTTTACTATAGTAATATCATTTCATAACTTTTACTGTTGTTGATAATTCAGTTTAGTGACGTTATTTTCATTTCATCCTGTACTAAGAAGGACCGATTTGCTCTTGAGACAGGAAATCGTCATTTTGTGGTTGTTTCCATATTTGTAGTATAAGGAAATCAAATAAGTGAGATATGTACCTTTGTTCACTGTGTATTTGTATTCATCTAAAAAAAAAAATTAAAGGCCAGATTTTAATTCCCAAATGACATTTTACTACTTTTTAAGTTGTTGCCCTTTCCTGTCATATTGGGTATATTAAAAACCTGTTGCGGTTATGTAGATTCCGACTCATAACGGCCCTATAAGACAGAGTAGAACTGCCCCATAGAGTTTCCGAGGAGCACCTGGTGGATTCGAACTGCTGACCTTTTGGTCAGCAGCCATAGCTCTTAACCACTGTACCCACCAGGGTTTGGGTATGGTCATCTGCATTTCCTGAGTGGTTTGTAACTTTGAGATTGTCAGATAAAATAATAGGTGTTTGTTTGTTTTTTAACAGTACAGTATTGGATGTTTTTCTTCATCTATCTAGAGACATACAAAAAAAATACTGTTTCACAGACGTTTCTGCTGAGGACCCCTATGAGCATCTGTCTAAATTACACATCTTCGTCTGTCTTTCAAAATGTATTTACTTATCCCTCATTTCTCCAGCATGTAGTGTGTGTTTTTTTTTTTTTGTTTGCATTCACAAAATCTTCATCATCCCGCCTTTCTCGTTTTGCCTTCCAGATTAATAACTGAGTTCTTTAACCTTTAAAAACCTCACTTTCAGTCTTTCGTCCTTCCTTTTCTCTCAGTGTCTGCCACCCATGGGACAAGTGACTACCTTCACCACACCAAACCTAGAAATCACTAAAGGAAGAGAGTCTGAAATAAAGCCTATAACATAGCCAGTTTTTTGTTTGTTTGTTTTGTTTTTTTGTTTGGTTGTTCCTTATGGGGAAGAGGTCTTGGTTATCCCATTCTTGTCCCTGGTGACACTTAAGTTTCCTAGTGGTATTACCACCCTTCAGAATAAAAAGGAAGCACTCATATGTCTTCAAACAAAGATAATTCCTCTTCTTCTGATCCATGTATATTCCAGTCGCCATCAGTACACTTTTATTATGAACATAAAGGCAGTCCTGATTTGGGATTACTTGAAATTAATAGTAGCAGTGGTCAGTTTGAGCATACTTGATTTCACCGTGTATTCGGTGCCTTATTGTAATGATGCCCATTGTCAGTTCACAGTTAAAATTATAATTAAACACCTCACCATGCACCGATAGCCCTCCTTTTACTTTTCAGTCTCAGCTTTACCCACCCCCTTGTGTTCTCTAAAGAAGAATGATCCTTCCCTAATTTTACTCTCAACCTACCTCTGTGAATAGGTAGCTACCCCCCTCTACGTGAGGCTCTATGACAATACCTTTCCGTCCTCTGGCTTCTGACATGGGACCTGTTCTCTGCCTTAATATGGCATCATAGAAATCCTGTTCTACCTGCCGTCATTAGGATGTTATAAGAATGGTGTGGCATCTGACCTCCTCTGACTTCACAAGGGGGGAAGGAGAATCAAAATCAGCAGCCCAGCGCTGATTCCTCTGAGGTAGAGGTCAGACGTGCCTCCTCTCTCTGCCATCTTTACCAGTTCTGACACCAACCATCCCTCCCACGGCCCTCTCTACGTCTCTTCTGGGTTCAACAATTCATTGCAATGGCCACACAGAACTCACAGACAGTATTCATGACTATGGGTTTATTAGGGAAGTAACAGGTTCAAGAACACTCAGGATACAGTTCTTCCATTAGGACAGCCTCTTTTCAGCTGTTCCAGCAGGCACACCTCTCTCTGGCCCTGGGCCTCTGCCCTGCTTAGACAAGTGTTAAAAAGGTCTTTTAGTTCTGCTGGTAAATGCCCCAAGACACCCCATTCTTGTAAATCTTCAGTAAATCTCACCTGAAGGCACTCAGCTCTTGCTCCACCAAGTGCCTGGAGGCACCCTACTCCACCAGCAAGCCTGCTCAGAGGCACTCAGCTTTCTCATTCCAAGGGCAGGGAAGCCCAGCGGGCTGTCTCCTTCCTCTGCTTCTGCTGCCGTTTCTCCTCGCCTTCTTCAGTGTTAAAGCTCTCTCTCTGTTTCCTGGTTCCAGGAGCTTCTCGGCTCAGGGATCTACAAGACCATGGTGAGAAAAGCCACATGAAAGCAATCCATCGCACCATAAATATACCGTAAAACCTGTGAGCTGGAACTTGATGGGACTGCCTTGTTTTTCTGAGTCTCACTTTTCTGTTGCTCCTTTTAGTGGAAAATATTTGTGTTTTCCTTCTCTGACAGGTTTCCACCTTACACATGTTCCAGCTTTTACAGGTTTTACTGTATAATTAGCACTGCCCTTGCTTCTCTTTGGCTGCCCTGACATCCTGCCCTCACCACGGTGTGGCTCTGAAACCATATTAGGCCCTGTTTTTATTCTGCCCCCACATTCCTCCTCACTTCCCTCTTTACCCGTAAACTTCCTGTTTACTTCTCAGCCACCCTGAGGACCTCTTCCCAGGACCTTATATTTGAGCAGCTTGTTTCTTGTCACATTTCCTTGTTGTAACAGTCCATTTGTATTTTATGAGCCTTTTTAAGACCCCCCACAATTACATGGCTTAAAATCCCCCCTCCACAGAATCCTCTAAATAGAGGAAGAAGATATTCTTTTGCATCTTCTTCAGTGAACTCGTTTTTAATATTTTAACCCTGAAATTAGTTTCCGCGCTGTCTGTTCATAATACACACACAGCATGTGAAAAAGCCTGAGCACATCTCTAATAAAGGAGTTTTTCAGTTTCACAAAGTTACACACAGCTGTAGTCTATAGGCTGCGCCTTGTTGTCTTAATACTTCAGACATAGTTTTTGGGTTCACTCCCCCCCCCACCCCCCGCCAATCTGTACCAACAATCAACCTGTTTCCTGTGATTCATTAAAATGCTGATAGTCTCATTTATTTACCAGAGCCCACCCACTTCCAGGGTTGGCCTTTTCCTTCCTATTCCTTATGGGTGTAAGGGCTGAGTCTTAGAAAGTTCTGATTAAATAAATTGTACTTGGTGTTCCTCTAAACATTAATGATGTTGTTTAGAAAACATTTAAACAAGGAGAGGCTGCTACCCCTCTCCTTGTTTAAATATTTCCTAAACAATGCCATTAATTGTTGTTAGTCCTTAAACTTGTCTGGCAAATCTTAAGCTTGAGAACAGGACCACATCTTAGTAAAATCTGTATCCTCCTATCATCCCTTACATCACCCACCATATGCATAGTACCCAGCATACATTATGTATTCGATAGAAGCATTAAAAACTGTGCCCCTCATGAGTTAGGAAAGAGGCTGGAGAGTAAACATTTGCTAAGTGTTTTGGGCATAAGAAAAAAAACCAGGCTCTAGAAAGAAGAAGGATCATGTGGATAAGTGCTTCATGTCTTCAAGATTCTTACAATCTAGGTAGGAAGAAAGACATAAAAGTGGGAAACTTTTACATTTAATAATAATACAACAGACAAATACCCAATTGACTACATTACACAAAATGTTGCATGTAGTTCAGGATTAATTAAAAAATGAATGACATATAGTGTCGTATGTTACCCAGGTTCTCAATACATTTATAACGTATTGTCTCAGAGTCATCTGGGGATTTATGGATTTTGTTTTGCTTTTAGTGAAGATTTCCAAGCCCAATCTAGTTTTATAGAATCTCCAATCTGCAGCAGTAGGGACCTAGAAGTCACTGGATCTAAAATCAAGGAAAATCTATATTCTAAACATCATCATTGAAAAAATTAGACTTATAGCACTTACTGTGTGTCAGGTACTATAGAAGGCATTTTGCATTACTCATTTAATTTTTACAACAAACCTACAAGGTTGATACTATCTTACAGATGACGAATCTGAGACGCAGAGAAGTTAAGAGAGTTGCTGAAAATAACACAAAGTATTAGAGCCAAGATACAATCCCAGTTCTATTAGACGCTAGAGCCAAAAAGCATTAAAGAAAATAAATGTATAGAAAAGACTAGATTTGAGAAATAGCATATGTGCTTATGGTTAAATGGAGGGAATACTGGGTTTTCAATAATATGTTAGAAATAATTTTTAAACCATGAAAATTTTCTCCTTTTACTCCATGTTAAATTTTGTACCATTTTCCAAAAATTAAGATTAAATGAAGTTCAGATGAGACTAACTCCTCTTTCATCAATGTTGTCAAACATTAAAATCTAGTTCTCCTTCAGCGAGTGAAAGGGAACTGCCAAAACAAGGGGTATTCCTGTGATGTTATTCATGATTACCCAGAATGGCTGCTTTTTTGCAGTTAGTTGCTCAGACAGCTATTTGTAATTTAGCAGGCACTCCAGAGTGTGAATTATTTGAAGACTAATAGATTAAGCTGTATGTGAAAAGGACTCCTTTTAACATGTTTTTGATAGCATTACTAAAAACCATATTGGAATCATGTTCTTTGTCTTTCTGATTTCCAAGCAAAAAGATTGACTTTTTAAAGGCCTCCAATGTTTATACTGCTGATTACTTTTAAAAGGATCACTTCAGGTTGTCTCGTAAATGGCAAAGTTGAATCTTAATCCAGTTATGGTACCAGCCGGAGTCTTAAAAATAAAACTGTATACTTGAATATAAACCCCCAATTAAACGGGTCTCATTCTTCAACTTTAGATTTGAAACCACTTTTCATATTATCATCCAAAGAATGTTGTTGTTGTTAGGTGCCATCAAGTTGGTTCCAACTCATAGCGACCCTATGTACAACAGAATGAAACACTGCCTGGTCCTGCGCCATTCTCACAAATTGTTGTTATGCTCAAGGTCATTGTTGCAGCTGCTGTGTCCATCTCGTTGAGTGTTTCCCCCCTTTTTGCTGACCCTTTACCAAGCATGATGTCCTCCAGGAACTGGTCCCTTATGATGACATGTCCAAAGCATATGAGATGAAGTCTCGCCATCCTTTCTTCTAAGGAGCATTCTGGTTGTACTTCTTCCCAGACAGATTTGTTAGTTCTTCTGCCAGTCCATGGTATAGTCAATATTCTTTGCCAAAGAATAAAGGGATTGATTTCTACATTAATTCATTTATTGACAAATATGTAAAATACTGTGTATGTGTGTGTATATATATATAAAATATTGGGGAGGGGGAGAGGTGACTGCTTCATTTTTCTTTTTGAAGTTAGTAATAGCACAGCTGAACATTTGGAGAGCAAGCATGGCAGACTCCAAGGCTATTATGTGGTTTTATTTTAAGCTTTCGATAGTAGCATATTTCATTCAGCCTGTGCAGTAAAAACAAATGAGTAATAGACGACTGGTGTGTTTTGTCTGCCTTGGTAATACTCCTGTCATTGAATCTGTCTAACCAGCCAGATATTTTTCTATTGTCTGAAATGAAAACCATCATGTCTTCTCACAATGTAGGGGTTTCTGTTCAGTTGAATTCTACATTTTCACTGTATGAAAAGAATAAAACTGCAAATTAATGGATTTTAGCTTTATTACCACCCCCAAAAGAAGTCATTTAACATTTCTTATAAAATAACAAATATCATTAAACCATTAAAACTCAGCCTTGATAGTTTTGAATATAGGGACTTGGTCTTTAAATTTAGACTGAGGTATAAGTAATGGCGGTAGCGTAACTAACCGTTCACCTTGTTGGATGGTCCTCCATGATCCCCACCTCCTCATACTCACACCCTTGTGTAGTCCCCTCCCACGCTTACCAGGAGAATACATCAGAAGTGATGGTGGGCTACTTCCAAGACTAGCTTCCATCTTAGTGGTGCTAGCTCTCTCTCTCTCTCTTTAGTCATTTGCTCTGTGAAGAACCAGCACGTGGCAAGGAACCAAGGCCTATGCCAGCAGCCATGCGGGGTGTCTCATAAATGGCAAAGTTGAATCCTGATCCAGTTATGGTACCAGCCCAAGTCTTTAAAATAAAACTTTATACTTGAATATAAACCCTCAGTTAAATGGACCTTATTTTTCAACTTGAGACGTGAAACCACTTTTCTTATTATCATCCAAAGAATGTTGTGGAAGTGGATCCACCAGTCCCAGTCATGCCTTTAGTATGACTGCCGCTTTGGCCGGCAGCTTGGCTGCAACCTCAGGAGGCCCTGAGCCAGAACTGTCCAGCTAAGCCCCTCCCAGATTCCTGACCCTCAGAAACCTTGTGAGATAATTAATGTTGTTTTTAGCTGCTATGTTTTGTGGTAATTTGTTAATACAGGAATAAATCACCCATACACATCTCCACTAAAGCTCTTCTTTCATTCTTCAAATCTTAACATCTATTTTTGGTTATAGTTGTTGTTAGTTTTTGCCCTGTTAAGCCTGTCATCTGTCACCTGACTGAGTCATTAAGTTAGTTGAAAAATACTGTATACCATTTCTCATTTCACAATCCAGTGTTTGGTATAATAAATCAGATGTTGAATTCCCCTTTCTCATATTTGGTTCAGTATTAGAATGTCCTTTAAAAACTCTGTGAGGAGCCTTTTTTAGATTATTCCACAGATCCTTTTCATTTATATGCAAAGCCACCAATTTTGTATAACTTGTAATTACTGTACAAGTGATTATGGAATTACTCTTAAGTACTTCAAGAGAAAAGAGACAGCCTAACAACTGTTCTCAGTCCAAGACCTCACCAAAGAAGCTCCTCATCTATTACTCTTAGCTCTGTAATATGTATTAAATTATACAGGATAATCACAATGTGGGTTTTAAAAAGTCATGTTTTTGAGGATTAGTAACTATATACTCAAACTGAGACACAGTTTCTCAGCAGATCTATTCTCAAGAAGGTCATGAATTGTACTCCCAGCTCCTACCCTCCCCACCCCACTTTCTCCATGGTGTTCTGAAAAGGTCATTAAAATATTTGGGTTTACTTCTATTTCCTTTTTGTCCTACAAAGCCAATTTCAGTACCAAAAATCATTCCTTTACCATCACTAGCCATATAGAAATGGGTATGGATAAGAAATGTGACAATTGTGGAAGCTCTATAGACACATCCAAACTCCCTGAGGGACCGAATTACTGGGCTGAGGGCTGTGGGGACCATGGTCTTGGGGAACATCTAGCTCAATTGGTGTAACATAGTTTATGAAGAAAATGTTTTAAATCCTACTTTGGTGAGTAGCATCTAGGGTCTTAAAATCTTGTGAGCGGCCATATAAGATACTCCACAGTTTCACCCCGTCTAGTTGTTTTTTGTTAGAGCAAGGGAGAATGAAAAAACCCAAAGACACAAGGGAAAGATTAGTCCAAAGGACTTATGGACCACAACTACCACAGCCTCCACCAGACAGTCCAACACAACTAGACAGTGCCCCTGGCTACCACCACAGACTGCTCTGACAGGGATCACAATAGAGGGTCCCAGACAGAGCTGGAAGAAAATGTAGAACGAAACTCTAACCCACTTCCACACTTAACTGGTTCAACTGAGATTGGAGAAATCCTGAGAGTATGGACCCCGAACACCCTTTTAGCTCGGTAATAAAGTCACTCTTGAGGTTCACACTTCAGCCAAAGATTAAACAGGCCCATAAAACAAAACGAGACTGAAGGGGGTGCACCAACCCAGGGGCAAGGGCTAGAAGGCAGGAGGGGACAGGAAAGCTGGTAATAGGGAACCAAGGTTGAGAATGAGAGAGTGTTGATATGTCATGAGGTTGGCAACCAGTATCACAAAACCGTATGTACATTAATTGTTTAATGAGAAACTAATTTGGTCTGTAAATTTTCATCTAAAGTAAATTAAAAAAAAAAATGTGACAATTGGTAAAGTGGACTTTCAACTACTTAAAGAGACTTTTTCTCTTGCCTCCTTTGGATACACGATTCCTAAACATGGATTTGCCTTCAGTCATTAATAGCTACAAATAGATGCTCTCATTGAATCCTACATTATCAGTCTCATGTTTTTATACCAGTTTTTAAAGAAACAGGAAAACATCGATGAGTCCCATGTTTAAGACCACTGATTTTTAAAATGTAGCTAAAATCTTACTTTTTTGTTTTACAATGGTTTAAAAAAAAAGTAGCTGATTCAGGACTTGGTCTTTTCTTTTTCCATCCTAACTGGACTAAAGTTTATTTTGAAATTTTAACTGAGAATTTCCTTTTAAATTTGGAGCTGAAAAACAGAAATAGGATTCTGTCTCAGACTCTGCTGTTAAAGTTCCCCCTTTTTCCTCTCCCCGTTTAATACATTTGCACACACACAATCAGTAACTTAAAAACCAAAAAACACCCGTTGCCATTGGGTCAATTCCGACTTATAGCAACCCTATAGGACAGAGTAGAACTTCCCCACAGAGTTTCCAAGGAGATTGGAACTGCCGATCTTTTGGTTAGCAGCCGTAGCACTTAACCACTGCGCCACCAGGGTTCTCAGTAACTTAAAGGAACAAGTTTACTTCATTCTCCATTTTTCCAGTATGCAAATATAATCCAAGCACTCCAATAATGTCATCACTTAAGATGGTTGTAGTCAAGACAGAAGTAAAACTCAGGGCTTCTAACTCTGCTTTGAACATTTGCCAGCAGATACCAACATAAATTATCAGCATAAGGTTTTAAATGATTCCTAGAGCTTGAACTTGGACAGTCTAATGAAGACAGAGGCATCAGATTTTCAGCAGTGAAACAGCTTCTGTGTTTTGGGAATTGGGGTGCCGGGGGTTACACAGGAAGCTAAGAAACTTTGGTACGAAGGAAACCACATGTTTTATTTTCTTGAGCTTTTTGTTTTTAATTAAAGCATAGTCATTGAATTGTGAATTTCCCTTTTTTTTCAAATGGGTTCCTGCTTGTGAGTGGTGGTGTGGTAAGAAAGCACAGCTCCTGATGAAGTAGTTTAAAAAAATGGATAAATGACAGTTTACATAACTAAATTTAATGTGAGAGCTTAAAGTATATAGTACTTTGCAGTGATTTTTGAAAACGTTTACCTTTTTGTATTGTAAAATGTCTCAGGAAATGTTTTAATATCTATGTAGTAAAGTCACTGTAACTGTCAGTCTGTTCACATACCTGTAATATATGACATTCGTATGAAATAGTACTTTAGGCGCTTTCTAACAGAGAAGAGAAGAGGGAAGCCTGAGAATATCTTCCCACCTACCTCTGATCCTTAGACCCCTGACTTGGCACCCAGCTCCAGAGTCATAGACTAGACTCCAAGCACCAGCCTGCATCCCCTGCTCAACTCTCTCATTCCCAAAGCTCTCTAATCCCTGAAGGAGATAGGAAGGAGGATGGAGGGTAGCAGCTGAACAGAAACTGAAGGAGGGAGGGTGAGATTTGACAACAGGTAGAAGGGATTTTTTCTGCAGCTGTGGTTGTGAGTGCCTCAGTCCTCTTGACCCAACAACAACTGAGTGAAGAAGCCCCCTATGTGCAAATCACAAATAGACCCAAGTTATAATGTGATTACCTTTATTTTTAGCATCCTTTACTTATCTAATACTACCTTGTTAGGCCTCTAAATAGGTAAACACATAAAAGTATCATGCTTAACATATTTTGGAAGTGTGTGTCTTAGTTATCTAGTACTGCTGTAACAGAAATACCACAAGTGGATAGCTTTAACAAAAAGAAATTTATTCTCTCAGACCAGTAGGGTACAAGCCCAAATTTAGGGCAGCAGCTCCAGGGGAAGCCTTTCTCTTTGTACTCTGGAGGAAGGTCCTCATCATCAGTCTTCCCTTGATCTGGGAGCTTCTCAGTGCAAGAACATCCGGTCCAAAGGACACTCTCTGCTCCCAGCACTGCTTTCTTGGTGGTATGAGTTCCACCTCTCTCTGCTGGCTTCCCTTTCCTTTTGTGTCTCAGGAGATAAAAGGTGGTACAGGCCACACCCCAGGGAAACTCCCTTTACATTGGATTAGGGATGTGACCTGGCTAAGGGTGTTATATCCCACTCTAATCCTCTTTGACGTAATCAAATCTTGCCTCATTAACCATAGGCAGAGATTAGAATTTATAACACATCGGAAAATCACAAAATGGAGGATAACCACACAATACTGGGAATCATGGCCTGACCAAGTTGACACACATCTTTGGGGGACACAGTTCAATCCATGGCAGTCCGAATACCATCATGCAGAAAGAAAAGACAAGACTTACGTGTTAGTAACATAAGCAGTCGTAAGTAGACATAAGTGGAGGCAATAGGCATGATGGTTAAGGACACAGACTTTGGAGCCAAGTTGCCTGAGTTTAAATCCCAGTTCTGACAGCTTGCTAGATGAGTGACCTGGAACAAGTTACTGAACCTCTCTGTGATTGTTTTCTCTTCTGTAAAATGAGATGATAGCACTACCTTATAGAGTTGTAAAATTTAAATAAGTCAGTATGAACATAAACACTCAGAACAATGTGTTAGCTCTGTGTTCTCATTATTATGCTATGCCACCCTTCTGACGTTATTTCTTTATTATGATGGACCAGCCTGATTTGTAGTCAACGGGTGACATTTACATTAACAATGCCAGCTTTAATCTGTAACTAAAAAAAAAAAACCCAAATCCGCTGCCATTGAGACCCTATAGGACAGAGTAGAACTGCCCCCATCAGGTTTCTAAGGAGTGGCTGGTGGATTCAAATTGCCAACCTTTTGGTTAGCAGCCGAGCTCTTAACCACTGCCACCAGGGCTCACAACGTGTAACTACTAGATAGCAAATGCCTCTGAATAGTTTTTTAAAAAGCAAAAATGCTTTTTTTTTTTTTTTTTAATGTCTTTCCCAGGCTCAGCACAGAGATACTTTCATTGAAGAACGTTATGGAAAATATAATATCAGTGATCCCTTAATGGCTCTACAGAGAGACTTTGAAACTCTCAGGGAGAAAAATGATGGTGAGAAGCAGCCCGTCTGCACAAACCCACTCTCTGTTCTTAAGGTGGTGATGAAGCAGTGCAAGAACATGCAGGAGCGCATGCTGTCCCAGCTGGCTGCCGCCGAGAGCAGGCACCGGAAGGTAGGTTCACCCCGGGGGCGGCTCCACACAGAGGGCCTGGTACTGCCTTGTCGGCTGCCAGTTTTCACAAGAGCTCATTTGGGAGTGGGGCAGGGGCGGGGTCTCACAAATGTCAAAAAGCCCTTTAGCTTACCTAGCCGCCAGGAGGGAGAAAACACAGGTTATTCCAGAGGCTAAATTTAGGGAGTATGCCAGACACATTCTTTAAGACGGCATTCCTTCTTGGTATGTCACTCCAAAACACTTAGTATGTTTTTCTTGCTCTTGATCATCCAGATATTGGCAGCAAACTAGGGTTTGACCAAGCTTGTAGCGGAAAACTTAACTTGAGTGATAAATAGAAAGGTTACAAGTATTTGGGGAATGCTGTGCACAAGACAGAATTTACATGACTTATAAACATATAAACCAGTAGATTATTTCCATTTTTCCTTAGTTTTGAGTGCCATTGCATTTCATTGCTCATAAAACCACAAACAGTTCCTAGGGTTGTTTACCTTGCAGCTGCTCTACCCCATGAGGGAAGTGTGTGCTTATGTGTGCACGTGTTTGGTCCCGTATCTTATAGTCCCCAAGTTAGGAAGGCAAACCTGTGCTTTCCTCTACCTCATCTCATTGGAATTCTGGCACTTGCGAATTTATTCCCCAACTTGGCATTTACTGCTCAGATTTGCCCTGTAAAAGATGCTTGGCTAGAATCTGCATATTTTAAAACTATCAGTTTAGATTTATACCAACGAGGGGGGGGACATCAGGGCAGTTAGCAGAAGACATTTTAATCTGAAAAATTGGATTAGCAGCTGCAAAGTTTGGTGAACCTTAGTTTACTTTTCTGGTTACCTGCAGCACAGCCATCTGCTTAAAATAAATTGCCTAGCCTTTGGGTCTTGCCCTCGACCTTGTCTATCCCTTCACAGAGCCCAAATGAAGGACTAGAGTGGAGGTTCTGAACCATGGATGGACTTTACATATTCAATGAGCCTCCGGAAAAAATATACAGAATGTCAAATTTTATGCATTTTTGTGGGAAATGCATTTTTTCCGTAGTTGTTCAAGACCCAGGCAAGTTTAATCACTTGGTCTAGAATGAAGTGATCTAAAGACATTTATGCCCCAATTTAAAAAGTATCAGTGGGTTTGACTTAATTGCCTAAATATAGGCAGCTTTTACATTATCCTCTAAGAAAATCTTCACAACATCCTTCTTTGATAGGCAGGCCTTATTTCCACTTTGTACATGAGGTAATTGAATTGTCCTGAAACTGCTGGCTGTCTGTCATGCCCATGGAAGGTATAGTATTGGGACAATTTGTAGCTCAAGGTGATTGGGGAGAGGAAGAAGTTAAAAATAATCAAATTTCGTTAATACTGTATTTCAATATCAGATGCTTTAAGGGAGTTAAATTTTTGAAGCCAGCTACCTACCTATTCTTAAGTGTTTTATCAAAGTAGAACACTCACTTTGTTAGAAATCAAATAGTATCTAGAGTCATGGAAGCTCCATGGACAAATCCAAACTCCCTGAGGGACCAAATTACTGGGCTGCAGGCTGTGGGGTCCACAGTCTCAGGGAGCATCTAGCTCAACTGGCATAACATCATTTATAAAGAAAATGTTCTACATTCTACTTTGGTGAGTAGCATCTGGAATCTTAAAAGTCTGTGAGCGGCCATCTAAGATATTCCACTGGTCTCATTCATTCGGGAGCAAGGGAAAATGAAGAAAACTAAAAGCACGAGGGAAAGACTAGTCCAAAGGACTAATGGACCACAACTACTACAGCCTCCGCCAGACTGAGTCCAGTACAACTAGATGGTGCCCAGCTACCACCACTGACTGCTCTGACAGGGATCACAATAGAGGGTCCTGGACAGAGCTGGAGGAAAATATAGAACAAAATTCTAACTCACAAAAAAAGACTAGACTTATTGGCCTAACAGAGACTAGAGGAACCCTGAGAGAATGGCCCCCAGATACCTTTTTAGCTCAGTAATGAAGTCACTCCTGAGGTTCACCCTTTAGCCAAAGATTGGACAGGCCCATAAAACAAAACTAAAGGGGCATACCAGCCCAGGGGCAAGGGCTAGAAGGCAGGAGGGGACAGGAAAGCTGGTAATAGGGAACCCAAGGGCTAGAAGGGAGAGTGTTGACATGTCATAGCGTTGTTAACCAGTGTCACAGAACAATGTGTGTACTAACTGTTCACTGAGAAGCTAGTTCTATAAACCTTCATCTAAAGTACAATAAAATAAATAAAACAAATAGTACCTAGAAGCTTATCATTAGGATACCTGTAGTCTCAGCTTGCCAGAGAAAGTCCCAGTTTATCCCTATTGCCTTGGCATAGTTACTAACAATACCCCCTTTCACTCTCAAAAGTGTTCTGGTTTGAACAGTAAGTTACATGGTTACTGGGCCCATAATGAAAAATAGAGTTCCCTAGTCCTCATCTTCTATCCTCCCCCTCAGTAGCCAGAGGCAACCATTTCTATCTTTTAGCTATTTATTTTGGTACCTAACCTCCATATTTCTAAATAATACACTGCTCTCTCTTGCTTTATCAATATTAACCTCCCCCCCTCAAAAAAAACCCATTGTCATTAACTTGATTCCGACTCATAGTGACCCTATAGGGCAGAGTAGAGCTGCTCCACAGAGTTCTCAAGGAGCAGCTGGTGGATTTGAACTGCTGACCTTTTGGCTAGCAGCTGTGGCTTGTTGTGGCTCTCAACCACTGCACCACCAGGGGTCCTTATCAATATTAGACATTTACATTACTTCCTTTTTCTGGGGGGGAGAGGTACAAATCTTTCTTATCTTTTTTTTTTAACTGTGGTAAAAATATATACAACAAAACATACAACAGTTCAACAATTTCTGCATGTATGATTCAGTGGCACTGATTACGTTCTTCAAGTTGCATAACCATTTTGCTATCCTTTTCCAAGTTATTCTACCACCACGAACATAAACTCAGTGTCCCCTAAACCAAAAGTCCCCTTTTCCCTCTCCTTCCCACCCGTGGTAACCACTAATAGTTTTTGGTTTCTCTGTATTTGCTTATTTCATATAAGTGAGGTCATACAGTATTTGTCCTTTTGCGACTGACTTACTGCACTCAGCATAATATTTTTAAGGTTCATCCATGTTTTTTATCTGTGTTGTAGTGTGTATCAGAACTTCATTTTTCTTTATGGCTGAGTAATATTCCACTGTATGTAAATACCACATTTTGTTTATCTGTTGATGGACATTTCGGTTGTTTCCACATTTTGGCTGTTAGGAAAAGTACTGCAATGAATACTGGTATATAGGATTCTGTTTGAGTTCCTGCTTTTACTTCTGCTGGGGATATACCTAGGATTGGGATTGCTGGGTCGTGTGGTAGTTCTGTGCTCGACTTTTTGAGGAACTGCCAAACTATTTTCCACAGTTGCTGTCCCATTTTATATTCCCACTAGCAGCGGAGGACAGTTCCAGTTTCACCACAACCTCACCAATATCTATTGTTTTCAGTTTTTTTGATCTTCATCATTCTAATGGGAGTGAAATATCTCGTTATGGTTTTGATTTTCATCTCCCTAACACCACAATGGCTAATGACCTTGAGCGTCTTTTCATGCTCTTGTTGGCCTTTTGAATATCCTCTTTGGTGAAATGTCTGTTCAAGTCCTTTGCCCATTTTTTGATTGAATTATCTTTTTGTTGTTAAGTAGTACAAGTATTTTATATATTTTGGATGTTAGACCCTCATGGGATATATGGTTCCTAGAAATTTTCTCCAAATCTGTAGGTCATCTTTTCACTTTTTGGACAGTCTTTTGATGAACAAAAGTATTTTATTTTATTTCTATGAACAAAAGTATTTCATTTTTGAGTTATATTTCTTCCTTTTGTGACAGATGAGTGTTTAGTTACCTTACACCCTAACTTCCTTTGCTCTCTACCCCTCACCATCTTCCCAAAATAAATAAAATCTCTTTTCTTCACCCCCATTCTGCATCATACCTGGGTATTACCAAATATTGAGTCCATCACATTTAACCAAAAAGCCTTTAACCAAAAGCCTGTCTTTCTATTAAATGGAAAAATTAGATTTTTTTTAAACTGCAAGTACCCCCCAATTTTTTGTTGTTTTTTTTAAGAGGGGTTTCATGCCTCGGAGAATTTTCTTTCTCCAGTCCTAAGAATTGCTAATGAGGAGGAGTGGTGAGAAAGGCCACTGGGATGACTACTGTGCCCTGGAGGTCCGTGCCAAGGCAGCTTTGCAGCACAAGCAGGGGCTACATCTACTGCCATTGGGAATAGTGTGCAGTTACAGGCAGAATTATGTAGAAAATGTCTCTTTAAATTTGTGTTCTTCTTAAAATTGAGCCTAACCCCTCAGCACCAGGATAAGTTGAATAGGGGTAGGAGGTTAATTACAAGGCCTTGTGAAAAATCTCCATTTAATATCCCAGTAATCAAGCCTTTTTGCATGCAGGATGAAGGCAAGAGTCTTTTCACCTCTTATCTAGCTATATATAAAATGCATATTATTAATTAAGCAAGGCGTGGTTAGGATGTCACCTATTGAAATATTTAATTTCAGACTCCCTCTTTGATTCTTCCAGTGATTTGGGCATTGAGGAGAGAACCTCAGCTCTCATCTTTCTGTGGTCGTGTCTTGCTCCATCACCTACACCTGCCCCCGAGTCACACCAGACTGCCTGTAGTTTCCTAGACTTTCTATTAATTCCCTAAAACCTTTTCTGATGCTCACAACTAGTTGCCCTCTTCTCTGTGTTTACATAGCATTTGTGCTTACATCAAGTAAAGCATACATCTTGTTTTCTAGTCCATAGTTTTCATGTCTCTCACGCTTCTAGACAATGTGTGCCTTGATGGCCCTGACTGTGGTATATTATAACATATGTGTGTGTGTGTGTGTGTGTGTGTGTGTTTAATCTCTGGCACCATCTTAGGCATTTAGTTAGGTGCTCAGTATTTGATTATAAGAAAGGTAATTCTTTGATATTTGGAAATGATTTTTTAAAAACTCTTTAAAGGTAATCCTAGACCTTGAGGAAGAAAGGCAAAGGCATGCACAGGACACAGCTGAAGGAGACGATGTCACCTACATGCTGGAGAAGGAGAGAGAGCGGCTGACTCAACAGGTGAGGTGGCATGGTTCACAACAGCATCTGCTTAGAATAATGTTTCTCAGAGATTGTTCCACAGGATGGATATTGTGTCACTCAAAAGAGAGGGGCTTGTAGTCAAGGAAGGTTGGGATTAAACCAGGTTAAACAGGTTTTTAACTTAATTTATTAGAACCACGTTGTCTTCAAGAACAAGATCGGATATACTGTTTAACAGATCTATATTTTCATAAACTACAGGCAGGAGGTTAATTAAAAGGTCTTGTGAAAAATCTCTGTTTAATATCCCAATAATCAAGCCTTTTTGCATGCAGGATAAAGGACTAGTGTTCCACAGAACACACTTTGGGGAACACTAACTTAGAGCTAAAGCTCTCCAACTTTTAACTTAGGACCCCCAGTAAGAAATACATTTTACATCATGACCTCTTATATATACACACGTACACCTGTAACAAAAATTCCATGAAATGTTGGTCTCGGGGAACACCTACTTCAATTGGCATAACATAGTTTATAAAGAAAATGTTCTACATTCTACTTTGGTGAGTAGTGTCTAGGGTCTTAAAAGCCTGTGAGCAGCCATCTAAGATACTCTACTGATCTCACTCCTTCTGGAGCAAAGGAGAATGAAGAAAACTAAAGATACAAGGAAAAGATTAGTCCAAAGGACTAATGGACCACATCTACCCCAGCCTCCACCAGACTGAGTCCAATACAACTAGATGGTACCTGGCTACTACCACTGACTGCTCTGATAGGGATCACAATAGAGGGTCCCAGACAGAGCTGGAGAAAAACGTAGAACAAAATTCTAACTCACCAAAGAAGACTAGACTTACTGACCTGACAGAGACTAGAGAAACCCTGAGAATATGGCCCCTGGACATCCTTTTAGCTCAGTAATGGAGTCACTCCTGAGGTTCCCCTTCAGCCAAAGATTAGATAAGCCCATAAAACAAAATGAGACTTTTCCCAGGGTCAAAGACTAGAAGGCAGGAGGGAACAGGAAAGCTGGTAATAGGGAACCCAAGGTCTAGAAGGGAGAGTGTTGACATGTCATAGAGTTGTTAACCAAGGTCATAAAACAATATGTGTGCTGTTTATTGAGAAACTAGTTCATTCTGTAAACCTTCATCTAAAGTACAAAAAAAAATAAAATTCTATGAAATGATATATAACTCTTAGTGCCTGTAATACACACTGATGTTTCTCTAAGAGGGATCCTTCCACCGTTTCCCTCTCACCCAGAGTCTCTGACTGTGCCTTGAATAGGGTTGAGATGACAATTAAACAGACTACATTTGTTTAAAAAGTATGATTTAAGTATAACTATGTTTTTTGTTTTTTGTTTTTTTTTTGCATTTCAGACCAGAGAAAATTATTGCCAAGACTTTAGAAGTTTTGTTTTCAGCAGCATTCACCATGAGATCTGGTTTATATAGCCTTCTATTTTCTGTTTGGATTGGTCCTAATACTCTAAATTCTCCACCTATCTAAAGCACAGCGATGCATCATATTCCCACTAAAAACCTGAGGCAATGTAAGAACTAGAAGCGCCTAGTTCACATTGTGTACTTTTTGTGTTACGTGTTCTAATACTTCAGAAATAGTTGATCCTGAGCCCCATGGGATACATGGTAGTTCTGTGTACCACAGGACAGCTAGCCAGGACACTCGATAATAGTTGTTTCAGTACCTCTCTTTGTTTTCTTTCTCTAATCAAGATGTTTGGTGGTCTTTTTTTCTAGTTGGAATTTGAAAAGTCACAAGTGAAAAAATTTGAAAAAGAACAGAAGAAGCTGTCCAGCCAGCTGGAAGAGGAGCGCTCCCGCCACAAGCAGCTGTCCTCCATGCTGGCACTCGAGTGCAAAAAGGCCACCAGCAAAGCAGCCGAGGAGGGGCAGAAGGCAGGAGAGCTGAGCCTGAAACTGGAGAAGGAAAAGAGCCGGGTGAGTAAACTGGAGGAAGAGCTG
The DNA here is from genome assembly GCF_024166365.1 of Elephas maximus indicus. Taxonomy (NCBI): domain Eukaryota; kingdom Metazoa; phylum Chordata; class Mammalia; order Proboscidea; family Elephantidae; genus Elephas; species Elephas maximus. Next base: position 168,321,091 of record NC_064821.1, on the reverse strand, counting down.
GCAGCCGAGAGGAAGCGAGGCTTGCAAACTGAGGCCCAGGTGGAGAAGCAGTTGTCTGAGTTTGACATTGAAAGGGAACAACTGAGAGCAAAACTGAACCGAGAAGAGAACCGGACCAAAACTCTGAAAGAAGAGATGGAAAGTTTGAAGAAGATAGTGAAGGATCTAGAAGCCTCCTGCCAGCACAGCAGCCCTCATGAGCAATTGAAGCAACTGGTAACCATGTCCAAAGGCACAGCAACTGAGCCTCCCATGCTAGTGTCTGTATTTTGCCAAACAGAGAGTTTTCAGGCAGAAAGAACCCACGGGAGCAACACAGGCAAGGGGACAAACACTGGGCTGCCTGGATCCACCGCTCCTACTTTCACATATGCAAAAACCAATGGCCATTGTGACCCAGAGATACAAACGACCAGGGAGTTGATAGCAGGCAGCACTATAGAAAACCAAGTGCCACTACGAGAGAAATCTGTAGGATTGACCCAAGAAAAAACAGTGGAGAATGGTGGATGTCCTGTGGGAATCGAGTCTCCAGTCCCAATGCCCAGTCACCTCCCTTCCAGTGGGAGCTCACTGTCTCCCAGCAGCACCGCCGCCTCCTCTCTAACATCCTCTCCTTGCTCTTCACCAGTGCTAAGCAAGCGCTTATTAGGGCCAGCAGCCAGCAGCCCTGGCTACCAGTCATCCTACCAAGTAGGAATCAACCAACGGTTCCATGCAGCTCGACACAAATTTCAGTCACAAGCAGATCAGGACCAACAAGCAAGTGGCCTACAGAGCCCTCCATCCAGGGATCTGTCCCCCACCCTCATGGACAACTCTGCCGCCAAGCAGCAGGCCCGAAACACAGTCACTCAGGTGCTCTCCAGATTCACTAGCCAACAAGGGTCAATCAAGCCTGTCTCTCCCAATAGCTCCCCTTTTGGCACAGACTATAGAAATCTGGCCAACTCTGCCAACGCAAGAGGTGACACCAGCCATTCACCTACTCCAGGGAAAGTATCCAGTCCTCTGAGCCCCCTGTCTCCAGGGATCAAGTCTCCTACCATCCCCAGAGCTGAGAGAGGGAATCCTCCACCCATCCCACCCAAAAAACCTGGCCTCACCCCGTCTCCATCCACTACCACTCCACTGACCAAAACACATTCCCAGGCATCCTCTTTGGCCACCACAGAGGACCTTGCCAGCAGCTGCTCTTCCAATGCTGTTATCGCCAATGGCAAGGATGTCGAGATACTTTTGCCTACCAGCAGCTAGTCCCTAGGAGGGAGTCTCCATATATGACATTCCATCTGATTTCGTCTAAGAGCTCAGAGTCAATCAGTTGAATCAGATCATGTTATTTATTTTGATAGTAGCTGAAATTGTCTGTACAACACATTTAGTGTATTTTCACCTTTTTGTATTTTTTTAAATAGAAACTGATTCGTTTGGATTTTTATGGCTCTAATCTTTGTACTGAAGCTGGAAGGGCACCTCAAAGATGTCTCAAGCTCAGCAGTCACCATCATGTTGTGATGGAGAAAGCTAATTGAGTACCAGGTGGTGATTTGCTGTCTATTTTGGGACTAGAATCATTCAATGCTCATTTTGAATTAGTTCATGCAGATTTTTATCCCAGATGAACATGTTTAAAAAGTGCCTGAAATAAGACTGCCACATGAATGTGATTCTGCAGCAGAAACACAAAACGAATCGTAATTGCAGAAAATGAGATCCTCTGGGAATTCTGAATGTTAAAAATCAACACTGCTCTTAATCCTCTTTTACTGTTTTTAATACGAGCTTTGTGTCCTAAAACAAGGCTGCACAAGTAGAACGGGAATTCTTCTACAGGTGGGTGTGAACTCACCGCAGAGCTGAGCTTTACAGAGCCCTTGAGAAACCCTCCTGAGCATTAAACATTTGGGGTGCTGATTTTCTTGGACTTCCGAAAAATTAACTCCCAGTCTCCTGCATAAATCCTTGAATAGAATGAAATCACATCTCCATTCAAAAAATGTCTCCAAGCGTCTACTGTCATGTAAGGAACTTGTGATTCTGATTGCTGTTACTTGAATAGGAAACGGTTACTCATTCTGTATAAAGGGTTTGCAACAGTGAGTGCTTCTGTAATCAAAAGAGCAATAACTGAAAATTCACTCGCTCTGTAATATACGTCAGAATTATACAGGTTTTACCAAATTGTTACACTTATTCTCCAAACTGCCAGCACTTGGTGTCTGTATCTGTGGAACCAAATTAATTTTTACCTAGATTGAAGTGTACGTATATCTGTATAGATACACACTCCTTTACGTGTTTAACATACACGCACTTAAACACATGAGTATTAGTGTGATGATATCTTTGGAGTTATAGCCTAAAGGACAAGCAGAAATGCACGTGAAGATTACCTACCAAAGTAACCAGATGTGGCTGGGACCTAGTCAAGGGAGGAATCTTGTAAACAGGTTGGTTGTGAAATCCCAGATGAAAACCAGGTCTTCAGCATCACAAAAGGGCAGAGCTGAACTAACCCCCGGGCCACACACTCAACTGGACAGGTCACAGAAATGACAAACAGGTCACTCAAATGGTGTAAGACAGCTGGGTGTAATGGGAGCTATAGCAAACTGCCGTGCTCATGCCCCATTTAAAAGACAGGCACTGTTCAGCTCCAGCTGCTTGTGGTATACAAGTAGACCAGGGTTACCAGCTCTTCAAATTTTTATGATAATCCAAATTGTCATGGGAAATTTCTCTTTTTTAAATGTCAAGAACTGATTCAAAAAACTTTAAATCACTGGTTAAACAAACACTTCTGTACCTGGATTTAGGTCGCAGCCTGCCAAGTTGCAACCTCTTTCATTTCTAGAAACTTCTGTCATTTCCATCAAAGGGAGGTTGTATGGACAAAAGCCTCCAGATTTTCGAACCGTGTAGGCTAAAACAGCTGACAGTCCATAGAATATAACGACTGACCTTCCAAACAGGACTGTCTACAACCCAGCTTAGACGTGGTGTTATCCACAGGGATAGAGGGGCTCTGTTGTCCTCACATAAGTCTCCTAGCCCTTTACCTCTTGTTCTAAATTAAATCTGTATTCCCTCTTAATCCAATAAGACTTGATGGAGGAAAGCCATGGGACTGAAATTGATGTATAATTCACAGTGGAGTATACTGGGGTATAAATTCAACTTACGGTTTCATTTAAGACCAAAACATCAAAAAGAAAAATAATAAAAATGCTACTAGTGCCCCAAGGTGTTTACCAAAATGAGGGGGTGTCTTAAACTGTCCGTGGCAATCATGAATTCAACTTTATTCCCATGCATAGCCAAAAGGAACCATGTTGGTGAGAAAATAGCTGAACTTCCTAAACAGGAAAGGGGGCTACAGTCCCAGTGTGTTATTACCTCTCTTGCTTTAAATGGTAATCTTAAAAGTTGCGTTGTGCTCTTCCTTTGTTTTGGCATAAATATATATATATAGAAAGAGATACTATAAGGAAGTTTATTTCTTAGGAAGTGCACTGAATAATGTATTTCTTTTACAGTGTAATATGGGGGTGGGGAAATGCAAAAGAAATGTGTATTTTTGCTAGTTGCCTATCTTCTGAGATAAATAAGCACAATATTGAAATGGATCCAACTAATCCAGTTAGATATTATAGATTAGTATTTAAGTTTGCTGTAGATTGTGTGTGCTAAGTAAAAGTTTCATGATTCACATTTTGGTATTAACCCATGTTGCAAAAGCTTTGTTACTGGTCAACAGATTATGATGATGTCCAACACATAACACGAGCATTAACTAGTCATTAACATTTGTAAAGCCCAATGTACCATGCAGAAGTCCTCATTAATTTTTATAGCAGACTACATTAAAACGAGTTAAATCATACTGTCTGGAGAAAAAATAGTCTTATTTATACACACTGAAGAATGTTGCACAACAAGGCATATTTTGTTGGGGAAGGAGGGAGCAGATGGTATAGACGGAGAATTCAGGCTTAGCTTTAAAAAACCAAATGAAACCAATAAGCCATCCAGGTTTGACCCCAAAAGAAGCTGGAACATTGGTTTTCTTAGAATCTTAGAGCTGGAAGAAACTTCTGCAATAATCCAGTCTGTAATTTTTAACCATTTTGAGGTTCTGGAACTTTTGAGAATTCAAGAAAAGCTATAGACTAGCCCCAGAAAAATGGATATGCTTTTATGCAAGATTCTGTTGATGCTTTCAGGGGAACTAAAGACCCTGACACCATCCATGATTCATGTACTCCAGCTTAAGAATGTCTCATCTTGTCCAACTCTCTGGTTTTACAGATGAGCGATGCATCCCTTGTCTCCTAGGCCAGTGCTATTGCTGCTACACTGTTAGCAAATGCAAGCTGTAGCCAGACAAAAGCACTTTTGTACTCTGATGTACAAAAGTTTTCAAACACTGTGGATGTTTACATATCTTAAATTTCTAGTATTTAAGCCATTTTATGATCATTTCAACAAACACTGGCGATATCTATTTTGCCATAATGGCCTTACCGTGGGCACTGCTGCCTTGCAATTTGTATATATATCATTTATAAAGAGAGCTCCTGATGCTTAGTCCTTGAAGGAGAACTTAAAATGCCTTTTAAAATGCTGACTTCAAAATAGAATGTATTTTCATAACCATGAGTGGGCAATGAGAATTGTTCCACAGGAGTAATTTTTCATTTAATTGCTATAGAACTAATTGAGAAAACTTGAGAGCCTGTTCACCAGTCTGCTCTCATATTAACAGCCAATCCACTGGTAAAAGGAAAGGAGATGGGTAGTGGTTCTCAAACCATACTGTGCTTAAGTATAACCTGAGACACCTACTGAAAGGATTCCTGGGCCCTCTCCCAAAGGCTTCGATTCAGTAGACCTGGGGATAGAGCCTAGGGGCCAGCCGATGCAGGTGATCTGAGGAACCCATTTTGAGAAATAGCCTGTGTACGTTCCCTGGAAAGGTACAGAAAACCTCATAGCCCTTACTTGTTCTTTCACAATAACTTGTGTCTTAGGCTGGGCTCTCTAGAGAAGCAAAACCAGTGAAGCATGTGTGTGTGTGTTTGTGTGTGCACAAAGAGATTTATCTCAAGGAAATGGCTCACAGGATTGTAGAAGCTGGCAAGTCCCAAATCTGTGGGTCAGGCATCAGGCTGGAGGCTTCTTCTGACTCACATGGCTGCAGGAGCTGAGGAGCCCAAATCAGCAGGTCAGACAAGAGACTGCTGGCTCACAGGGCTGTCAAAGCTGGTGAATCCCAGAATTGGCAGGAAAGTCAGCAGGCTGCTGGCTCAAGTCCCAAGAACCAGAGGTCAGATGATGACAAGCCAGATGCAGGATCCAGAGCAAGCTTTGCCAGAGCATATGTATATATTGGATGCAGGCCACACCCCCAAGGAAACTCCCTTTTCAACTGATTGGTTGTTCACATTGGATCATAAGATGGGGGGGTGACTAGATCATTACATAACTGTCAAATTGCATCATTACATAACTGCCAAACCACTGAGAATCATGGCCCAGCCAAATTGAAAGACAACCTTAACCATCACAGTCTTGTCAACAAGGCACCATAAAACATAATCTCTAAAGACAATTATAAAGTCATACTTGGGTGCCTAACATGACATAGCTAATATGTACAATCGAAAACACACTAGCCCCATTTACATCTTATATTTTACAATAAGTAATGGAATAAGGAAGAGAAAAAGATAATTCCACATATACATATAAAACAAGGAAGAAATACTAAAAATAATTACAGTCCTCATTTCTGCAACTGGTCATGGGGTCGTAACTGGTATTTAGAACTGCCTTCTTCCACCACCCATATTCTCTTTGCCCTCAGCAAGCACCTCAGCTGGCCATGGTTCTTTGCCTGGTGGGGTGACACAAACCATTACCGAAGGGTCTGAGCCATTAGTCATATTGGAATTGGGTTGCTGTAGTTTCCCACTGACTTTAATCACAGGGCATTTTAGTACTAAGAGACAACCTAAGGGATCTCCTGCATTCCAGACATACTCTTCTTTACCTCCATTATGCATTATCCACCTGATTCTCCTTGGTAATCAGGATCAATCACCATCATCGGTCTCTAATGTTCTTTGAGAGTTACTGGAGGAGCAATTGTAATGGAGGCAGAGAATGTGAGTAGCCAGAAAAATAATTTCCTATATTTTTTTTTCTTGGAAGAAAATCACTTTATTCTAATTAATTCACAAACAGTAACATCACAACAGCTAGTTTAACATTTGCCCAGCCCCAGACTTGACATCATCTCAATACAATAAGGACACCCTCTTCTGTAGTGATTCTGAAGCAAGGAAGCTGTTAATGATGGAGGAGAGGTTTAAGTGGTACTCGTACACATAATAATACTATCGGTTACAGCCTTATGCTAAATTCACTTGGTCATGACAGCCTATTTTCCAGTTCTTCAGTTTGAACTTCTTGATGATGTTAATCCATTTGCAAATCTGTGGTGCTTCAACACCTTGCTTAAATCCTCACAAAGCTTGAGGTCACTCTGGTTCTGGGCACACTCCAAAAACGTTCATAAGTGGCAAGCGCCAAACTGCTGCTGGTAGTGGAATGCTGGTGGACTCCCTGAGGCTCCTGGCAAGTGATGTCAGGCCTTGAGGGCTCAGCATTACTTCCTCCACTGAAGCCTCCAGTGATGGCATGGCCCAACGCATGCCTGACAGCAGAGCCCACAGCCATGCCGGCAGCAGTGGGTGCCATCTGGGCCATCGGACCTGGTTGTTGGGGTGCAGCAGCAAGTGAGCCAACTGCAGACCATGGGGCTGCTGCTGGTACCTGAGCTGCTGGTGCTGGCCTGGGGGCGGCTCTGATCTGAGGTGCCCGGCTGGCCGGAGGGTCCATGTGGCAGGTGCAGCTCTGGCTTCCACAGGGCTTCAGCATTGTTACTGTGCAGCAGACTAGCTTCTCGATATGTGAAACATTGAGGAGAGACTCCTATGTGGTTTTCATAGACAGACATTGTATAGGAGCCTCTGTCATCTCTTGGCACTCTTGCACGGTTCTCCAGTTCCATTGGCTCTTGTTTTATGATTTGGCTCTTGTTTTCAGGACTTCTGCAGCTATCCTGAATAGGACTTTCCTGAGTGCCTTCTACTGAGGACACCTCTGAAACATCAGAGAGCTCTGTGGGGAGAGCTTAATGACAGAAATACAGCCACTCGCCACCATCAAGCCTTCATGCTCATCCACATTAGATTGAGAAGTTGGGTCATCTTGAAAGTTCACAGCTGTAGAATCACTGAGTTTCTGAATCTCTTGAGCATATGCCGTGGAGCTAATTAAACCAAACTTTAATTTTAGCGAAAGAAGTTCAGCTTTTAAAGTCGCATTTTCTTCTTCCAGTGCAATTAGTTTTTTCTCTAGAACCAGGTCATTCAGTCGACGTTTCTCACGAGATCTTTTGGCAGCTTCGTTATTTTTCTGCCTTTTTTCCCAGTACATGGCATCTTTCTTTTCGTCAGGAATGAACTCCCGCTTTCTCCGGCATGCCGAAGACCTGTTTTTCCTCACACTTCCTTTGTTTAGTAGGAGATCTTCCCCTGTTGTCAAGTCTTCAGATACTGCAGTTAAAGCAGAATTAAGTACCATTATCTTGTCTACATCACTACTAGTTTCACGTGATCCCTGCTCCTTTTTTATGGCCTGCATTCTTCTCAGCTGCATCAAAAACAACCTTTACCTATATGTGTGGTGTAGGAGATTTTCCCAGTACTCTCAAACTCTTTAAAAACTGTGGTTCAAAATCCATTCGGATTCTTCTTTTTGGTGGTACAGTCTCAGGCTCCTCTTGTTGAATAGAGTAGGTATCTTCTAGGTTATGCAGTTGTGGAGGCTGGCGAGTCTCAAATCCATGGGTCGGACGTCAGGCTGGAGGCTTCTCCTGACTCATGTGGCTGCAGGGGCTGACAAACCCAAATCAGCAGGTCAGAAGACAGACTGCTGGCGAAACAGGTCAGACAATAGTCTGCTGGCTCACAGAGCTGCAGAAGCTGGTGAATCCCAGAATCAGCAGGTCAGATGGCAGGCTGCTGGCTCAAGTCCCAAGAACCGGAGGTCAAATGATGACCAACCTAATGCAGGATCCAGAAGTAAGCTTTGCCAGAGCATCCATATATATTGGATGCAGGCCACTCCCCCAAGGAAACTCCCTTAGCAATTGATTGGTTGTCCACATCAGATCACAAAATAGGGGATGACTACATCATTATATAACTCCAAATCATATCATTCCATAACTGCCAAACTACATCATTACATAACTGGCATAGCTCATTATTACATAACTGCCAAACCACTGAGAATCATGGCCCAGCCAAGGTGACACACAATCTCAACCATTACAACTTATTATTTGCCTCTGACCTAAGAAGATGTCTTAAGTTCCTAAAACTGGTTTGTCAGAATGTCAGTAATACTCAGAGTGAAGAATGCCTACTTGGATTCCAAGTACCATGCTGATGATTTCACATACATACTGCCTTAGTCCTCACAAGGGTGCGGTGAGGTAGTATCCCCAGTGTACCGATGAGGTAGTTGAGGACCAGAGATTTGTACAAGGGCCCTTTGTAAGTGACAGAGCCAGGATTTAAAGCCTAGTATTTTGCTCCTTTCCCTACCACTGATATCCCAGAAACTCCTGGGGTACTTGTTTAACCTGACTCCCAGGCCCCTCTACTGGAGACTCTGGTTCAGTAGGCCAAGGTGAAGGTCTAGATAGGAGCCTTGGCTGACTCTTAGGATGGAGCAAGTTTAGAAAACGAGGATACCACATGGCTCCTCCCACTCATGCTAACCACTCCAAGTCCAAATGAGGATGATCAGACACAACCAATGCCAGGAAAACTTTATCAGGTCAGGTGAGCTGAACAACAACAAAAAAAAACTTTCAAAATTCCATCAAACAACACATTTCTTATATGTCTAAGATAAGCCAGGAACCAAGGCAGCTATTATAGAAGATAAGTTTAAACCTGCTTCGGACCTCAGGGAACTCAAAATCTAATTGGAGAAGCAAAACTTTCACACGTAAAAAGGTAAATAATGATTCCAAATCTAACAGTTCCATAGAATAATGCAAGTGTTATTAAAAAGCCACAGCCGGCTGTTGAAGGCGGTGCTGGCAAAAGTTACTAGAAAAGGAGCAAATGTCTTCTCCACAACATTACTTGTTTACCTGGAGTTCTACAGTGTCTCCCTGTGTTTGCACTATGTTGCATTCGGCTTGCCTGGATCCTAGGATGAGGTCAGAAACAGGAAGAAGTCTCCAAGACCTAAGTCCTGTTTCAGGCAGACTAACAGACACCAGTGCAAGGACGGGGAGCTCGTATACGAATTCCCAGGCCAAACCGAGTTTTGCCTTATCCCTGGGGAGTCACCTACTTAATTTGGCAAGAGTCCTATCACTAACTCAGTGTGGTAGACACTGTGATATTCTACCCAGGTCCCCTTCAGGAATGAAAGATTTATTTCCCTAGCTGTTGGGAATGCTTATAGCACACAGTCCTCAGCTATCAGCCCCTTACAGGAATTAGCTTAACCAAAAGACAATAAAGGTCACCGCTCCTGCCATGGGCACTTCATATCCAAAGACTGATTGGTTCGGGGTATATAAAGGTCTGGCCCCCTTGAATCCAGGAGGATTCTGAAGGGTCATCTCAGCTTTAAAGCCCCCTGTCAGCTTGGCTGAGACCTCTATTGAGACTGTATTGCAGCTCAACTTCTCCCTCTGCCCAATCCTGCTCCCCACCCATCCATAGGTGTTGGTCCCAAGAGCACACCCTGGTAAGCCTCCTGCACCCTAATCTCCATGTCAGTCTCCTCTGTTCCTTCTGGTTATGATCAAGTCCTCTAAAGGACAGCGGACACATTTTCTGGACGTTTATTTGGTGTCAAGTTCCCAAACAGGGCTGGGCTTCAAACTCTCATCCATTTGGCTTTCAAGTCCATGCTCCTTCTACAAGCCACACTGTAGTCTCAAAGCAGTAATAACACTTCAGGGGGACTTAGAATATGAGCTTACTGTCAGTCATATATCTAAGTATGACCCGCTGGTTACCTAGCTTTCTTCTGAGACCTTCAGCTAGGAAGAGGACACTGGAGGAATGGAGGTTTGGGTGAGAAGGAAGGAAAGGGTAGATTTGCCTACACACATGGAGTCATCAAATGTTAGCACTAGAAGCCTAAAGATCCTTGATTCTAGTTCTCTCATTACAGATGCGGAGCATAAGGCCCAGAAAGGCCAAGTGACTTGCCCAGGCTCACATGTGCAGTTCATGGCACAGCCCAAGCTGTAAAGCCTGGCTCTCCATTGTACCTCAGCAGACTGCTGCTCGTCCAGCCCTAGCTGCTTCCTCAGCCCTTCCTCCTACCTGCTTCTCCACAATGCCTGGGCTTTGATCTTGTTCACCTGGGCTGTCCCATGTTCCAGGCCTTGCCCCCCATCCTCCTGGTGTAGGGCTGCCTGCCACACTGTAGCCACAGAATTCCTGTCCTCATGTCTCTAAACCGGTTTGACAGCTGGGATGAGGCTGGGAGTAGGGAGAATGGGGGAGTTTCCCTCCCAGGCTGTGCCTCCTTCTCGCTAGCTAGCTCTGGGAAGTGCTTACTCATAAAGCATACTTACTCCTAGGCGTGGACAAGAAGCTGCCAAAGCCATGTGCATGTACCCCTTCCCTGCTTTTGAGTCTGACCTGCCTGCCACACCTGCCTGTGGACCAAGGGGTGGCTGAGCGCTTGGGAAGAGACACCACCTCATCCTCGTAGTCCTCCTTCCTCACCCGAACTCAAACACACACGCTCCCAGGAATGGCCTTCTCTGCCCTCAGAGGACTCACCCATCTCCTTTCTCTGTAGTGCCTCTCCCACCACTCCTTCTCCCACCTACCCAGCCCCAAAGCAAAGCCTTCCAGGATTGTTTGGGCCTCAGAACAGACAGGGTGTCCTCAGGAAGAGCCCAATCCAAAGGGATCTAGGGTGGTGGGGCCGTTTGGGGGTGGCAACCAAAGCACACACAGGCCCCTTCTTCATCTCCAGCGTGTTTTCCCTCTCCTGAGTCTTGGTGAGTCAGCTCCACAGGGCCACATACAAGGCTCCTATTCACGGCTTGTTTTCCTTCTGCTCCAACTCAGATCTTGGCATCTCTCTCTCTCTATGTGGGCCTCATTCTCAGGATCCAGACCTCTGCTCCTTGCCCCATGCCTCCTTACTCCCCCAGCCCTCCCCTCCCCCCCCCCCCACACGCCCACATTCCTCATCCTTACCTTCTGGGAGTTAATAGTCCAAGCTGGATACAAACATGGAGGACACAGAACCGAATAGAAATTGTACACTCTTCAATCCTCATTCATATAGTCAAGGGGTATTTACTGCTGCTGGCCCTGTGCTGGCCCTGAGCTCTGCTGTGAAGGACACCGACACCCCCACCCCTACACCATGCTTGCCCTTCATTTATCCAGCATGGCTTTATTAAGCACTAATTGTTAACATAAAAAAACATGCGTACTGCTAATCAAAAGGTTAGCAGTTTGAATTCACCTGGAGGTGCCTTGGAAGAAAGGCCTAGCGATCTACTTCCAAAAAATCAGCCACTGAAAACCCTACAGAGCACAGTTCTGCTCTGACACACATGGGGTGCCACAATTCAGAATCAACTCCATGGCAATGGTAGTTTCTTGCTTTTTTTTTTTTTTTTTTACTCTGGCTAGACATCATGTTCGGGGCTGAAATGTATACTCTCCTGAGGGGACAAGTCTCACAGACACGACATCTCAGGGCAGTGCTGGGCAGGATGCAACAGGTACCCCAAATGAGTGAGAGGGCCCCAAGTACCTAAGAGGTTCAGTAGTGCAGAGACTGTGGGCTCTAGGACTTGAGAAGCACCAGATTTGAATAAACAGAAGGGAGAAAAACATTGGGTTCTGTTAAGAGGGCAGATGAACGAGGGGATGCAAAAGCAGGGTGAGCAACGAACGCAGAGAAGAGCAAGAGCTGTGTCATTCTCTGTGTTACCTTGGACAAGTCAGTTAACCTTTGCGAGCCTCCCTTTCAGAAATCCTGGTGGTGTAGTGGTTAAGTGCTATGGCTGCTAACCAAAAAGTCGCCAGTTTGAATCCACCAGCTGCTCCTTGGATACTCTATGGGGCAGTTCAACTCTGCCCTACAGGATCGCTATGAGTTGGAATCGACTCCACAGCAACAGGTTTGGTTTTGGTTTTTTTAGCTTCCATTTCACTATTGGGTGTTGTGAAAATCAAATGAGATAAAGTAGGCAAGTGCCTAGCACATAGTACTCAGCGGGTTATTTGCCATTTTAGGCGAACGGCGCAGCGGGTGAAAGTGCGGCTTAGAAGGTCCGTAGCTAGATTGGAAGATTTGTGGTTCTGACCCGATGCCAGCGGAGCAATGTGTCAGGCGGGCTCCTCCAGGCTGGCAGCCTCGCCCTTCTTCGGGAAGCTGAATTGCTGGCGCCCTCTGCTGTTTCAGTCACTGGGATTCTCTGAGGCCAGGGAGCGACCCACACTCTCTGAGATGCTGGTGCAGGCAGGGATGCACCCCCTCCCCATCCGGCGTTCAGCGGCGCCCCCTGGTGGCTAAATCCTGAGCACAGCCACATTCCCTGCCTAAACCACTGAAAGAAGCAGACTATGTGAAAAAGGGGAGTAGAAGAACAGAAACCACCCCCTAGGGCTGTCGTGAGCTTTAAATGAGCAAATAAGAGACTTAAAACCAGTCCCTGGCATAAATAAGCATTCAACAAGTCATAGCTATTAGTACATATCTCCCCAACAGTGAATGGCACATAGTAGGTGCTCAATAAATTTGTGTTAAACAGGGGCCAGGATGACACAATCAACATTATTCATTCATTTAATTATGCTTCAAAAATTTCTTGTGCCTCCTATGTAGTAGATACTGTAATAAACAAACCCTTAATGAGAGCAACAGCCAGCACTGCCTGTGGGGAAAAATAGAGATTATACTCCTTGGGCATCCATGCAACAGCTCCTACTACATGCCAGGCACTAACCCAGGCAGAAAAACAAACAAATAAAAAACCCGTTGCCATCAAATCGATTCCAACTCAGAGCAACCCTATAGGACAGAATAGAACTGCCCCATAGGGTTTCCAAGAAGTGGCTGATAGATTTGAATTACCATCCTGTTTGTTAGCAGCCAAGCTTCCCAGGCACTGGGATGGAAAACAAGTAAGTTACATTCTCTCTTGCAGACTTTAGATGCTGGTGGTGAGACGAACATGGAGTATGGTGTTCTTTGGCCTACAATAAACATAGGAACAAGCTGTCCCTACACAATCAACCCCCAGCGGAATCAGGGAAGGTCTTCTAGAGGAAGTGACATCTATCGTGGTCTTGAAGGAGGATAGATGGCCCAGGCAATGAAGGGGATGAAGGGCGTTCCAGGCAGTGAGAACAGCACACACCCTGCACCAAGCTGCCTAGGGGCATGGCGCTTCTGGTGAGCATTAGGGGTGGCAGTGTGGAGCTAGAGAAGTAAGTGGGAACCCAGCAGGAAAGGGCATGGTCTGCCCCAGGAAAGAGTCTGGACTCTATTTGATAGGCCACTGGGAGCCTGAAGAGAGAAAGTAGATTCACCATGAAGCTAACAAAGCTTAAGCCTCAAGGTCCCTCACTGGCGTGGCTCCTCCTGAGTCTTGGAAGGGGCCAAGAAATGTGTTCCTGTGGCCACGTGTATTTATAAAATTTGCAAAAGTAAGATATCTTAACTGCAATCAGTTAAGACTGCTGTCTCTTTTCATTCTGATTTCCCCTCCATCACACTCTCCCCATGTTGGATGGCCTTGGAGTGGGGGCCTCAAGCATTTTGGAATTCAGCTATAGGTAAGTTGAATGACAGTCTGTTTTCTCAGTGAAATATATTTGTATGTTTTGCAGTCAGTTCCATGTATAGTCAATTTTTGCTAGCCATCCCAGCGTAGGAATGGCTTCCAGAAATACTCTTACCAATCATTGTGCTGCCTCTCCTGACATAATGGAATGAGAGAGCAGGGCCGAAGGTCATATTGCTATAAATATATCCTGTAGCACCTGGCACTAGAAGTAATGTTGGGAGTGGTTTATGGAAAATTCTTCCACTTATCATATGTGTGAAACTCTAAGTGGGCTATTCATTTATCAATGCCTAGTCATAACAGAATTTCTCTCATCAGGAATATACTCAATCATGCAGTGAATACAATTATAAACAATCATACATATGAAGATATAATCAAGGAGTCTAAAGATATATTTTTAAAGTTTTAAAGAATTTTGCTGCTGACCAAGATGGAAAAGCAGGAACTGGATTTACTCTCTCATCAAAAACAATTAAAACCAAAAACCAAACCCATTGGCATCAAGTCGATTTCAATTCATGGCAACCCCATGAGTAACAGAGTAGAACTCAGCTCCACAGGATTTTCTTGGCTATAATCTTTATGGATTATAGCACTTACTGATGAAGACCAAAGACTACAGCCTTCAGGATGGATTACACCTCACCATAAAAAAAAAAAAAAAAAAATTCTCACAACTAGACCAATAAGCAGCATCATGATAAACAGAGAAAAGATTTAAGTTGTCAACAATTTCATTTTACTTGGATCCACAATCAACACCCATGGAAACAGCAGTCAAGAAATCAAACAACATACTGCATTGGGCAAATCTGCTGCAAAAGACCTTTTTCAAGTGTTAAAAAGCAAAGATGTCACTGTTAGGACTAAGGTGTGCCTCATATGCACATGAAAACTGGACGACGAATAAGGAAGACTGAAGAATTGATGCCTTTGAATTATGGTGTTGGCAAAGAATATTGAATACACCACGGACTGCCAGAAGAACCAACAAATCTGTCTTGGAAGAAGTACAACCAGAATGCTCCTTAGAAGCAAGGATGGCGAGGCTTCATCTCACCTATTTTGGACATGTTATCAGGAGGGATCAGTCCCTGGGGCAGGATATCATGCTTGGTAAATTAAACATATAGCAAAAAAGAGGAAGACCCCATTCAGATGGGCTGACACAGTGGCTACAGCAATGGGCTCAAGCCTAACAATTGTGAGGATGGTGTGGGCAGGGGAGTGTTTCGTTCCGTTGTCAGTAGGTTCGCTATGAGTTGGAACCAACTCAATGGCACCTAACAACAATCTTTACAGAAGCAGATCGGCAGGCCTTTCTTTCAGGGTGCTGCTGGGTGGGTTCAAACCGCCAATCCTTCAGTTAGCTGAGAGCAAACAATTTGCACTCCATTAAAAGGATAAGGGAATATTATGAATAATTTTATGCCGATCAGTTAAACAACTTATATGAAACGGACAAATTTCTTGAAAGGTACAGACTACCAAGGCTCACTCAAGAAGAAACAGATAATCTGAATAGTCCTGCGCCTATTAAAGAAATTGAATTTTTAATTAAATCCTTCCCACAAAGAAGACTCTAGGCCCAGACGGCTTCATTGGTGAATCCTACAAATACTTTTTAAAAAATTTTACATTAACCTTTTGACAATATTGAAGAGATTAGAATACTTCTCAATTCATTCTGTGAGGCCAGGAGACAACATGACAAGGAAAGAAAGCTACAAACCAACATCCCTCATGAGCAAAGATGCAAAAAACTTTTTTACAAAATTTTATCAAATCGAATCCAACAATATATAAAAAGAATGCATCATGACCAGCTGGGGTTTATCCCAGGAATGCAAGGTTGGTTTAATATTTGAAAATCAATCAATATAATTTACCATATTAACAATCTAAAAATGAAAAACACATGACCATAACAATAGATTCAGAAAAAGCGTTTAACAAAATCTAACATCCATTTCAGGTTTTAGAAACTCAGCAAACTATGAATAGAATGGGACTTCTTCAATGTGATAATGAACACCAAGGAAAAGCCTACAGCTTACATGAATCTGAATCACAAACAACTAAATGCTTGGCCACTAAGATTAGGAATAAAAACTCAGTGCCATCGAGTCGATTCTGACTCATAGCGACCCTATAGGACAGAGTAGGACTGCCCCATAGAGTTTCCAAGGAGTGCCTGGAGGATTCGAACTGCTGACCCTTTGGTTAGCAGCCGTAACACTTAACCACTACGCCACCAGGGTTTCCAAAATTAGGAATAAGACAAGTATATCTGCTTTCACCATTTCTATCCAAACATTATGCTGCAGGTATTTGTGATACTGTGGTATTTTTGAAATGTGAACCTGTAATTTTTAACTCTCAGTACACATTTGCTTTTTTTAATAATTAATAAGTTTATTTGGTCAAGAGGAAGAAACTATGTGGGTGCTACCGATGATCTCACTGTATAATATATTGCTGATTTTTTAAATAATTTATCTGTTATTGTTGTTGTTGAGACTACACACAGCAAAAACATACACCAATTCAACAGTTTCTGCATGTACGGTTTAGTGACATTGATTACATTCTTCAAGTTATACAACCAGCCTCACTCTTTTTCTGAGTTGTTCCTCCCTCATTAACATATACTCACTGCCCTCTAAGTTTCCTATCTAATTTTTCGAGTTGCTATTGTCAATTTGATCCCATATAGATAGATCTTAAAAGAGCGTAATGCTCAAAGCAGACATTCTTTATTAGTTAAGCTAAACTATTGTTTGGTTTTAAGAAGACTTCAAGGGATATTTTTGGTTTAAGGTTTAAAGATTATCACAGGGCAATAGTTTTGGGGGTTCACCCAGCCCCATGGCTTCAGAAAATCTTGACTACATAAGAACTTGAAATTATGTTTTGCATTTTCCCCCTCCTAATCATGATTCTTCTATAGAATCTTTGATCAAAATGTTCAATAATGGTAGCCAGGCATCACCCAGTTCTGGTATACAGTATGTTTTTAATTGAAATTTCCTCCCTCAATGACCTGAATGTTCACTCAAAAAATCTCTCTGCATGGGTCTCATCTGCTTACACATTCAGGGTGGACAATGCTGTCCCAAATAAGCCTAGAAATCATTTCTCCTTCTGTTGAACATAGCAATTTCTACTTGTGTTAGTTATGCTGTGTTTCTCCCTCCTGATGGATAGGGCTATGGTATCTGACAGGCAAAGCGCCTCACAGGCAGTAGGCATTCAATAAATATTTATAGACTAAATATCACCCCCAAACCCAAACCCATTGCCTCAAGTCAATTCCGACTCAAAGTGACCCTATAGGACAGAATAGAACTGCCCCATAGGGTTTCTAAGGCGGTAAATCTTTTCAGAAATAGACTGCCACATCTTTCTCCTGCGGAGCCACTGATGGATTTGAACTCATGACCTTTCAGTTTGTATCTGAGCATGCAACCACTGTGCCACCAGGTTTCCTTAGAGAAAATATAGATGATAGTTAAAATGACAGACAGCAAATTATAAGGGTTAAATTAATGAGTCAGAGAACAAATCTGATAGAATTTCAGAAGAGGCAAAAAACATTTGGAGCTGATCATGAAAGCTTATATGGAAAACAACCTTGAAAGATAAACAGGGTTGAGATAATTAGCTAGAGATAGGGTAAAAATTCCAGGTGTCATGGATTGAATTTTGTCCCCCCAAAATATCTATCAACTTGGCTAGGCCGTGATTTCCAACACGGTGTGATTGTTCACCATTTTGTCATCTGATATGATTTTCCTATGTGTAAATCCTACCTCTATGATGTTAATGAGGCAGGATTGTTTTTGTTAGGTTCCATCGATTCAGTTCTGACTCATAGCGATCCTATGCACAGCAGAACGAAACACTGCCCGGTCCTGTGCCATCCTCACAATGGTTGTTATGCTTGAGCCCGTTGTTGCAGTCACTGTGTCAATCCATCTCGTTGAGGGTCTCCCTCTTATTCGCTGACCCTCTACTTTACCATGCATAATGTCCTTCCCCAGGGACTGGTCCCTCCTGATAACATGTCCAAAGTATGTGAGACGAAGTCTTGCCATCCTTGTTTCTAAGGAGTCTAACACTCTGGTTGTCCTCCCAAGAGAGATTTGTTCGTTCTTTTGGCAGTCAATGGTATGTTCAATATTCTTCTCCAACACCACAATTCAAAGGCGTCAATTCTTCTTTGATTGTCCAGCTTTCCCATGTATATAAGGTGACTGAAAACACCATGGCTTGGGTCACACGCACCTTAGGATTCAAGGTGACATCTTTGCTTTTCAACACTTTAAAGAGGTCTTTTGCAGCAGATTTGCCCAATGCAGTACATTGTTTGATTTCTTGACTGCTGCTTCCATGACTGTTGATTGTTGATTCAAGTAGAATGAAATGCTTGACAACTTCAGTATTTTCCCCATTTATCATGATGTTGTTATTATTCTAGTTCTGAGGGTTTTTGTTTTCTTTATGTTGAGGTGTTATCCATACTGCAGGCTGTGGTCTTTGATCTTCATCAGTAAGTGCTTCAAGTCCTCTTCACTCTCAGCAAGCAAGGTTGTGTCGTCTGCATATTGCAGGTTGTTATTGAGTCTTCCTCCAATCCTGGTGCCCCGTTCTTCTTCATATAGTCCAGCTTCTCATATTATTTGCTCAGAATACAGATTGAATAGGTATGGTGAAAGGTTACAACCCTGATGCATACCTTTCCTGACTTTAAACCAATCAGTATCCCCTTGTTCTGTTTGAACGACTGCCTCTTGATCTATGTACAGGTCCCTCATGAGCACAACTAAGTGTTCTGGAATTCCCATTCTTCCCAATGTTATCTATAATTTGTTATGATCCACACAGTTGAAAAACTTTGCATAGTCAATAAAACACAGGTAACCATTTTTCTGGTATTCTCTGCTTTCAGCCAAGATCCATCTGACATCAGCAGTGATATCCCTGGTTCCTTGTCCTCTTCTGAATTTTGAATTTCTGGCAGTTCCCTGTCAATGTGATGCTGCAGCTGCTTTTGAATGATTTTCAGCAAAATTTTCTTGCCTGTAATATTAATGATATTGTTCAATAATTTCCACATTCAGTTGGATCACCTTTCTTGGGAATAGGCATAAATATGGATCTCTTCCAGTTCGTTGGTCAGATAGGTGTCTTCCAAATTTCTTACCATAGATGAGTGAGCACTTCCAGCACTGCATCAGTTTACTGAAACATCTCAATTGGTATTCCCTCAATTCCCAGAGCCTTGTTTTTCACCAATGCCTTCAGTGTAGCTTGGACTTTTTCCTTCAGTACCATTGGTTCCTGAAGTGGTTGAATGTCAAACAATTCTTTTTGGTATAGTGATTCTGTGTATCTCTTCCATCTTCTTTTGATACTTCCTGTGTCATTTAATATTTTCCCCATAGAATCCTTCACTATTGCAACTCAAGGCTTGAAATTTTTTCTTCAGTTCTTTCAGCCTGAGAAATGCCAAGTGTGTTCTTCCCTTTTGGTTTTCTATCTCCAGGTCTTTGCACATGTCATTATAATACTTTACTCTGTCTTCTCGAGCTCCCCTTTTAATCTTCTGTTCAGCCCTTTTACTTCATCATTTCTTCCTTTTGCTTTAGCTACTCAACATTCAAGAACAAGTTTTAGAGTCTATTGGGACATCCATTTTGATCTTTTCTTTCCTGTCTTTTTAACGACCTCCTGCTTTCTTCATGTATGATATCCCTGATGTCATTCCACAACACGTCCGTTCTTTGGTCATTAGTGTTCAACATGCCAAATCTATTCTTGAGATGGTCTCTAAATTCAGGTGGGATATACTCAAGTTCATACTTTGGCTCTCATGGACTTATTCTAATTTTCTTCAGTTTCAACTTGAACTTCTATAGGAGCAATTGATCGTCTGTTCCACAGTCAGCCGCTGGCCTTATTCTGACTGATGATATTGAGCTTTTCCATCTTCTCTTTCCACAGATGTAGTTGATTTGATTCCTGTGTATTCCATCTGGCGAGGTCCATGTGTATAGTCACCATTTATGTTAGTGAAAAAGGTATTTGCAATGAAGAAGTCGTTGGTCTTGCAAATTCTATCATGCAATCTCCGGCATTATTTCTATCACCAAGACCATAATTTCCAACTACCAATCCTTCTTTGTTTCCAACTTTTGCATTCCAATCACCAGTAATTATCAGTGCATCCTGATTGCACTTTCGATCAATTTCAGACTACAGAAGTTGGTAAAAAATCTTCAATTTCTTCACCTTTGGCCTTAGTGGTTGGTGTGTAACTTTGAATCACAGTTGTATTAACTGGTCTTCCTTATAGGCATATGGATACCATTCTATCACTGATGGCATTGTACTTAGGATAAATCTTGAAATGTTCTTTTTTGACTAGCAATGCAAGGTCATTCCTCTTCAAGTTGTCGTTTCTAGCATAGTAGACCATATGATTGTCTGATTCAAAATGACCAATACCAGTCCGTTTCAGCTCACTAATGCCTAGGATATTGATGATTATGCCTTCCATCTAATTTTTGATGATTTCCAATTTTCCTAGATTTATACTTCATACATTCCATGTTCTATTAATGGATGTTTACAGCTGTTTCTTCTCATTTTGTGACATGCCACATCAGCAAATGAAGGTCCCGAAAGCTTACTCCATTCACATCATTAAGGTTGACTCTACTTTGAGGAGGCAGCTCTCCCCTAGTCATTTTTTGAGTGCCTCCCAACCTGAGGGGCTCATCTTGCAGCACTATATCAATGTTCTCCTGCTATTCATAATATTTTCACTGGCTAGGTCTTTACAGAAGTAGACCACCAGATCCTTCTTCCTAGTCTGTCTTTGTCTGGAAGCTCAGCTGAAACCTGTCCACCATGGGTGACCCTGCTGGTATTTGAATACCAGTGGCATAGCTTCCAGCATCACAGCAACAAGCAAGCCCCCACAGTATGACAAATTGACAGATGCATGGGGGGAGGCAGGATTAGAGGCAGTTATATTAATGAGCAGGACTCAATGTACAAGGTTAGGTTGTGTCTTAAGTCAATCTCTTTGGAGATATAAAAGAGAGAAGTGAGCAGAGAGACATGGACACCTTATATTACCAAGAAGCAAGAGCCAGGAGAATAGCACGTCCTTTGGACCTGGGGTCCTTGTGCTGAGAAGCTCCTAGACCAGGTGAAGATTGATGACAAGGACCTTCCCCAAGAGTCAACACAGAGAGAAAGCCTTCCCCTGGAGCAGGTACCCTGAATTCAGACTTCTACCCTCCTAGACTGTGACAGAATAAATTTATCTTTGTTAAAGCCATCCACTTGTGTTATTTCTGTTATAGCAGCATTAGATGACTAAGACACCAAACTAAGGAAAAAAGTGAGCAAAGGTGAAGAGTTGGGAATATTGAGGGGTGGGGGGAATTAAATTAGATCCCTGCCTCACACCACATCCCCAAAATAAATCCCCCTCAAAAGTTCAAATATTAAAGATTTAAATTAAAAAACATAAAAGTATTAGAAAAAATTTAGATTAGTTTCACAATTGTGGGGGTGGGAAACACCTTCCTAAGCAAAATAATAATCCTAAAGGCCAAAAGGTATATATATGTATGACAAATCACCAT
The DNA here is from genome assembly GCF_024166365.1 of Elephas maximus indicus. Taxonomy (NCBI): domain Eukaryota; kingdom Metazoa; phylum Chordata; class Mammalia; order Proboscidea; family Elephantidae; genus Elephas; species Elephas maximus. Next base: position 168,299,494 of record NC_064821.1, on the reverse strand, counting down.
AAATAAATTAGAAGAAAAACTAAAAGAATAGGAATAAAATTGCAATATACTTAACGGACAAAGGTTTATTTTCTATAAAAAGTAAAAAAAAAAAAATTTCAGAATTAATATGTAAAAGACACTTAAAATGGGTAAAGGCTATAAATAAATAATTCTCATAAGTATCAATGTCCATCAAACATTTTAGTGGTAATCAGGGAAATACAGGTTAAAATAATGAGATACCACTTATTTGCCCATCAGATTGGGAAAATACTTAAAAAGACTTATGCCAAATTTTGATGAGGGTGTGGGAAATGGGCACTAATACATTGTTTTAGAAGTGTAAATTGGTTCAATCTTTTCAGAGGACATTTTGGTAATATAAATAAAAAATTTAAAATATGCATGCCTTTGTCCTAGCAGTTTTGTTTCTAGAGAAATACTCACACAGTGCCCCAAGATATATGTGCAAGGATGTTTTTGCAACCCTGATTATAATACAATGAATCTGGATATTCTTAAATGTTCATCAATAGAATTGACGATGAGTCAACTCCGACTCATAGTGACCCTACAAGACAGAGTAGAACTGCACCATAGGGTTTCCAAGGAGCAGCTGATGGCTTCGAACTGCTGACATTTTGATTAGCAGCCAAGCTGTTAAACCACTGGACCACCAGGGCTCCATCAATAGAATAGTTAAGTAAATTATGATATATGCACAGCTTGAAATATTACAAGGCAGTTACAAAGAATAACATAAAAAGATAACCTAGGTATGTTGTTGAGGGGAAAACGTCAGTCATACTAGTATGTGAATAGTGTGAGCCCATTTCTAATGAAAGAATTACATATAATTTGTACCAGCAGGTGCATAACAATGTCTGAAAGGAAACTGTTAATTGTTCTTAACTCTAAGAAGGGATGTGGTCTTGGGGGGATGGTATGAAAAGGGACTTTCACTTTTTACTACAGGTATGTTTGAAGTTTTTTTCTACACGAATGCATTACTTTTATTATTTTTTTTAATTGTGTTTTAGGTGAAAGTTTATAGTTCAAGCTAATTTCTCATACAAAAATTTATACACATATTGTTATGTGATACCAGTTGCAACCCTATAATGTGACACCACACTCCCCCTTTCCACCCCAGGTTTCTCGTGTCCATTCAACTAGCTCCTGTGCCTTTCTGCCTTCTCATCCTGCCTCCAGACAGGAGCTGCCCATTTAATCTCATGTACCTACTTGAACTAAGAAGCACACTCTTCACGAGTATTATTGTTATGTTTTATACTCTAGTCTAATCTTTATCTGAAGAGTGGGCTTCAGTAATGGTTTTAGTTCTGGGTTAACAGCCCGGGACCATGTCTTCAAGGGTTCCTCTAGTTTCAGTCAGACCATTAAGTCTGGCCTTTTTACTAGAATTTGAGGTCTGCATCCCACTGTTCTCCTGCTCTGTCAGGGATTCGCTGTTGTGTTCCCTGTCAGGGCAGTCATCAGTGGTAGCCAGGCACCACCTAGTTCTTCCAGTCTCAGACTGATGTAGTCTCTGGTTTATGTGGCCCTTTCTGTCTCTTAGGCTCATCTTTACCTTATGTCTTTGTTGTTCTTCATTCTCCTGTGCTCCAGGTGGGCTGAGAGCAATTGATGCATCTTAAATGGCCCCTTGCTAGCTTTTAAGACCCTGGACACCACTCACAAATGTGGGATGCAGAAGGTTTTCTTAGTACATTTTGTTATGCCAGTTGACCTGGAAGTCCCCTGAGACCATAGCCCCTAACCCCCTGTCCCTGCTACTCTGGCTTTTGAAGCACTCAGCTGTATTCAGGAAACTTCTTTGCTTTTGGTTTAGTACAGTTGTGCTGAGCTCTCCTGTATTGTGTGTTGTCTTTCCCTTGACCTAAAATAGTTCTTGTCTACTGTCTAATTAGTGAATGCCCTCTCTCTCCCCACCCTCGTAACCATTGAAGAATATTTTCTTCTGTTTAAACTTTTTCTTGAGTTCTTATAGTAATGGTCTCATACAATAGTCGTCCTTTTGTAACTAATTTTACTCAGCATAATGCCTTCCAGGTTCCTCCATCTTATGAGATGTTTCACCGATTCACCATTGTTCTAAACCTTGTGTAGTATTCCATTTATGCGAATATACCATAATTTATTTATCCATTCATCTGTTGATGGGCACCTTTGTTACTTCCATGTTTTTGCTATTGTAAACAGTGCTGCAACGAACATAGGTGTGCATATATCTGTTCATGTGAAGGCTCTTATTTCTCTAGGATATCTTCCAAGGAGTGGAATTGCTGAATCGTATGGTAATCCTATTTCCAGCTTTTTAAGGAAGTGCCAATCAATTTCCAAAGTGGCTGTACCATTTTACATTCCCACCAGCAGTGTGTAAGTGTTCCAGTCTCTCCACAACCTCTCCAACATTTATTCTTTTGTGTTTTTGGATTAATGCCAGCCTTGTTGGAGTGAGATGGTATCTCATTGTAGCTTTGATCTGCATTTCTCTAATGGCTAATGACCGTGAGCATTTCCTCATGTATCTGTTGGCCGCCTGGATGTTTTCTTTGGTGAAGTGACTGTTCATATCCTTTGCCCATTTTTTAATTGGGTTATTTGTCTTTTTCTTGTTGAGTTTTTGCAATATCATGCAGATTTTAGAGATCAGACGCTGATTGGAATTGTTGTAGCCAAAAACTTTTCTCCATTCTGTAGGTAATCTTTTTACTCTTTTGAAGTTTTTGGATGAACATTAGGTGTTTGATTTTTAGAAGCTCCCAGTTATCTAGTTTCCCTTGTGGTGTTTGTACATTGTCAGTAATGTTTTGTATACTGGTTATGCCATGTATTAGGGCTCCTAGTGTTGTCCCTATTTTTTCTTCCATGATCTTTATCATTTTAGATTTTATATTTAGGCCTTTGATTCATTTTGAGTTAGTTTTTGTGCATGGTGTTAAGTATGGATCTTGTTTCATTTTCTTGCAGATGGATATCCAGTTATGCCAGCACCATTTGTTAAAGAAACTGTCTTTTCCCCATTTAACAGACTTTGGGCCTTTGTAAAATATCAGCTGTTCATATGTGGATGGATTTATGTCTGAATTCTCAATTCTGTTCCATTGGTCTGTGTATCTGTTGTTGTACCAGTACCAGGCCATTTTGGCTACTGTGGCAGTATAATAGCTTCTAGAATCAGGTAGTGTGAGGCCTCCCACTTTGTTTTTCTTTTTCAGTAATGCTTTATTTATCCAGGGCCTCTTTCCCTTCCATATGAAGTTGGTGATTCGTTTCTCCATCTCATTAAAAAATGCCATTGGAATTTGGATTGGAACTACATTGTATCTATAGATCGCTTTCAGTAGAATAGACATTTTTACAATGTTGAATCTTTCTATCCATGAGCAAGGTATGTTTTTCCACTTACGTAAGTCTCTTTTGGTTTCTTGCAGCAGTGTCTTCTAGTTTTCTTTGTATAGGTCTTTTATGTCTCTGATTAGATTTATTCCTATGTATTTTATCTTCTTGGGGTCTACTGTAAATGGTATTGATTTGCAAATTTCCTCTTCGACATTCTCTTTGTTGGTGTAGAGGAATCCAACTGATTTTTGCATGTTTATCTTGTATCCTGATACTCTGCTGAGCTCTTCTATTAGTTTCAGTAGTTTTTTTGAGGATTCTTTAGGTTTTTCTGTGCATAAGATCATGTCGTCTGCAAACAGAGATACTTTTACTTCTTCTTTGCCAATTTGGATGCACTTTTTTTCTTTATCTAGCCTAATTGCTCTGATTAGGACCTCCAACACAATGGATTGAGTAAGAGTGGTCCTTGTCTGGTTCCTGTTCTCAAGGGGAATCCTTTCAGACTGTCTCCATTTAGGATGATGTTGGGTGTTGGCTTTATATAAATGCCCTTTATTATGTTGAGGAATTTCCCCTCTATTCCTATTTTGCTGAGAGTTTTTATCATGAATGGGTGTTGGACTTTGTCAAATCCCTTTTCTGCATCAATTAATAAGATCATGTGGTTCTTGTCTTTTGTTTTATTTATATGGTGGATTATATTGATTGTTTTTCTAATATTGAACCATCCCTGCATACCTGGTACGAATCCCACTTGGTCATGGTGAATTATTTTTTTGATATGTTGTGGAATTCTATTGGCTAGAATTTTGTTGAGGATTTTTGCGTCTAAGTTCATGAGGGATATAGGTCTGTAATTTTCTTTTTTTGTGGTGTCTTTACCTGGTTTTGGTATCAGGGAAATGCTGGCCTCATAGAATGAGTTTGGTAGTATTCCGTCCCTTCCTATGCTCTGAAATACCTTTAGTAGTAGTGATGTTAACTCTTCTCTGAAAGTTTGGTAGAACTCTACAGTGAAGCCATCCGAGCCAGGGCCTTTTTTTTTGTTGAGGGTTTTTAAATTACCTTTTTAATCTCTTTTTTTGTTATGGCTTTATTCAGTTGTCAGGACGTTTTCTTAATAAGCTTTGTTATGCCAATTGACCTAGATGTCCCCTGAAACCATGGTCCCCAAACCCCTGCCCCTGCTACTCTGTCTAAGTGTTTGGTTGTCTTCAGGGAACTTCTTAGCTTTTGGTTTAGCCCAGTTGCACTGGTTTCCCCTGTATTGTGTGTTGTCCTTTCCTACACCTAAGATAATTCTTTTATTTGAAAACAATAAAAGGAGAATAAATCGATTAAAATAAGAGTTCTAAGAGCTGAGGAAGCAGGGAACCGTGTTGAGAGCACAGAACGAATCCCTTTCTGGCTGAAGCAGAGAATGTGCAGAGGGGGCAGTACGTGGTGAACAAGGCTTTTAAGTTAAGTGAAGGCTGGTCATTTGAGGTCTCTTGGATACTCCATCATTCAGGCAATGGGGAGCCAGTGAAGGCTTTAATGGGGTAGCAGTGTGATAAAGGCAGGCATTTGGGGAGAAGAGTCTGACTACAGGCTGAGCAAACACAGTGGGGAGTTCCTTTGATAGCTCTTCAAGAAGGTGGGGCATAATTCGTATGAAGGGCTAAGGATGGGTACCAAAAACTGAACTAAACCCATTTCCATCGAGTCAATTCCGACTCCTAGAGACCCTACAGGACAGAGTAGAACTGCCCCATAGGGTTTCCAAGGAGCTGCTGGGGGATTCAAACTGCTGACCTTTTGGTTAGCAGCCAAATGTCTAACTACAGTGCCACCAGCGCTCCAAGAACAGATGAGGAATGCAAAAGAAGATGGGCGAGAGATTGACAAAAAATCTCCAGGGTGCAATCATGGTATCCAAGACAACTCAGAAAATAAGAGTGTCACCTGGAACCTTTGGAAGACTGAAGCTCCGAGACCTACTTGCTCAGGGTTGACAACAACGTTGGTTAATTGGCTGATGGGACAGCAGCCTTGGTGGTTTGTGAATAACATTCTGCAGCTGGGAACATCTCAGCTGAAACTGAACACCCCCAAACCTCATTTCTGGAGAAGATGTCAAGAAAGTTTCCCTAAAGGTATATCCCTTGGCCAAACTGGGTTTACCTAGTTGTGGCAATGAGAGAAACTAATCTTTGTTAAAGCTAAGCAAATGTCAAACATACTAAATCACAGAGCTTTATCATTCCATGGTGGAAACAGGCTGCTATGCAAGAGAGAGAAAGAGATTTCAACATAAACAAAGAGAGGTCTGATTCCAGAGCTGTCTCTAAACCAAAAAAACCAAACCCATTGCTGTCAAGTTGATTCCAACTCACAGCAACCCTATAAGACAGAGTAGAACTGCCTTGTAGGGTTTCCAAGGAGCGACTGGTGGATTCAAACTGTTGACCTTTTGGCTAGCAACCAAACTCTCAACCATTGTGGCACCAGTTGTCTCCAAAAAAAAAAAAAATTGTGGTTGAGTTGATTCCAACTCATGGTGACCCCATGTGTTACAGAGTAGAACTGTAGGGTTTTCTTGGATGTGATCATTATGAAAGTAAATTGCCAGGACTTTTTTCCAAGTTGCCACTGGGTGGGTTCAAATCGCCAACCTTTAGGCTGATGGTTGAGTGCAAACCATTTGTGCCACCTAGGGCTAGTTGCCCAACAACCATTTATTATGCATTCTCTATTCCGGGGGGGGGGGGTGCTGTGAAGCTTCTCAGCATAATTTGAGGAAAATAAGAAGAGCGCTCATCCCACTGCTAGACACTTTTGTGCAGTGGGGAGCACAGCACCTTGGATGTTAATTCCACAGGGCTGCTCCGACTGCAGGAAAAACGGGAGTGTCGGCATGAATTGGGAATTCTGAAAGAATTGCTGACTGGGTGGGGGAAGGTGAAGGGTTTCATGACAGACAGGATCAGAGAACTCAGAAGAACTATCAAAGCTAGGGACTTCCAACTGGGAACCTGGAATCACATTAATGGCTGAGATTGCTAAGGGAGTGGTTCTCAAAGTGTGCGTGATAACACTAAGATGTTATGTGCCCTTTTCATCCTCATTCTCTCAGGAACATACAGTGGAATTTTCCAGAGGCTACATGGTGTGTAATATCACAACAGGCTGAACATAAAAGCAGATATGAGAATCCTCTTATCAAGCCAAACTTTAAAAATATTTGCAAAAATGTTTAATAATGCCACTCTTGTAACGAAATTTTTTTTTTGTTTTGGAATTCATTAATTTTTTTCATAAAAATACGGCACAGTGGTTAAGAGCTCTCCTGCTAACTAAAAGGTCAGCTAACCGCCAGCCGCTCCTTGAAAACCCTATAAAAAAAACACCCAGATTAGTGCTATTTTTAAATGAGTCCCTGGGTAGCGCAAACAGTTAAGCGCTTGGCTACTAACTGAAAAGTTGGCCATTAGAACACACCCAAAGGCACCTCAGAAGACAGGCCTGGAGATCTCCTTCCTAAAGGTCATAGCCTTGAAAAACTCTATGGAGCAGTTCTACTCTGCACATGTGGGGTCACCATGAAATTGACTAGACAGAAACTAACAACGATATTTTAAATGAGTTAAAATAAATATTTTTAAATGCTTTAATTTTTAAATAAACTTTATTTTTTAGAACAATTTTATATTTACAGAAAAATTGCAAAGATACTAGAGTTCCCATATACACCGCACCCAGTTTCCTATATCATTAACACCTTACAGGTATTTTGTAGGATGGCCCTCAGGATTTTTCTGAATTTTTTTTTCATGATTAGGCTGGGGTATGGGTTTGAGGGAGGAAGGCCATAGAGGTAAAATGCCATTCTTATCATATCAAAGCAAAGGTACATGCTATCAACATTACTGGTCACCACTGATGTTGACCTTGATCACCTGGCTGAGGTAGTGTTTGTCAGGTGTCTCCACTGTCCTCCTCCCCTTCGCCTTTCTGCACCAGACTCTTTGGACAAAGTCACTAGGCGGAGCCCACACTCGAGGAGCAGAGGACTACGCTCCATCTCCTTGAAGGCAGAGTATCTACATGAATCATTTGGAATTCTTCTACACGGAACATTTGTCTCTTCTCCCCTGTTTATTTATTCAATCACTTATTTATATCAGTATGGGGTCGTGGATATTTATTTTATACTTCAGGTTATAATCCGATACTGCTTTATTTATTTTGTTGCTCAAATTGTTCCAGCTTTGGCCATTTGGAGCTCTTGCAGTTGGCTGTTTTAATTTTTAATATCAATAGGTATTAAACAAAAGAATCCCACATACTGTAGACCTCACATAAACAAAAGGGCCTCTTTAGGGTCTCCGACAATTTTTTAAAATACAGAGAGGTCCTGAGACCAAAAAGTTTGAGAATCGCTGCTCTAAGGGACCCCCACTTGACCCCAATCCCAGATGTAGGCGTGGCTTTTCTGTAGAAAGCAATTGGTGACGCCAAAGAAGCAGAGGAGGCCACACTCCCGCACCCATGGGAACACCCACTTCTTCACGCCACGCCCACCTCTAAGGTCTGTGGGTCTGAAACGCAGGGGTTCCCCGGAGACGGAGCTCACCCTGCCATGCCTTTCCTGAAAACGTCACGCGGGGGCGCCCGCCTACAGAATGAGTCACCCACCCGCGAGCGGGAAGGGGCTCAGCATCTGCGCTTCGCATCAGCGTTTTCCCTCCGCTGAGCACGGGCCTGGCCCGCCTGAGAGGTCTCACCCTTTCTCCTGGCTCTACTTGCTCTTCTCCCTGGGCCACAACGGGCGCGCAGGTGTGGCGCCTCGGGGAGGGAGTTATCCTGAGGCAGGCACGGGCTCCCAAGCACTACCCATCCGGTTTTCCTCTCCTCGGAAGCGCGCCCCCTTGTCCTCCCGCCGCCTGTCTCTGCTGAAAGCCGGCGGACAGCTCCCCGTTCTCAGCCTGGGCCCCGCGGGAGCCGGCCTTGCACCCGCCTTGCCCTCGCTGGCCGGGCCTGGGCCGGGCCGGCTCTGCTCCGCACGAGCACTACAGACAGAGATAAACGGCTGCAGCTGGAGGCCAGGCTAATTGATACAATAAGTTCTGTAATTGCCTCGAAAATAAGGTAATGATTTGGCAGAGGGAATGCTTTGATCTTATCAGCCGAGAAAGCTCTCGCCAAATGAAACTTTAGAGACGGGCTGGAGGCCTCCGACTCGGAGTGTGAACACCGGGACGGCTGCCCCCGCCCCCCACCACCACATGTCCTGTGCCCTGCCTGACACTCCAGGGTTTTCCAGAAGGGATGGAAAGACCCTTCTCCTATAATGACTGGAGAAGACCAGACACACATACTCCATGGGGTATGGGAGAAGAGGTGGGTTCTGGGCTGCTCAGTAACAGCGGGTTGGCTGGAATGACTTCTACACTCTCAGAGGCTGTAGAGAGGAGATGGGAATGGAAAACCGGGCTGGGATTATGAAACCTGCCTTGGCTCAAGCCTGGTGAGGTTTCTTACACAGTGAGGGCTGCTGATTGGGGATCTTCAGGCAGGAGGGCCACAAGAAGGGAGGAGAGCCTTCCACCTCCTGCTTCCTCCAAGAGTCTGCGCATATACTCACACACCCCCTCGCTCTGCGCTGTGGGTGTCCCTGGCTGGCAGAGGCCCCAGCACAAAGAGGATTAGAGAGATGAGCTAATCTGGTTTGTATCCCAGACATGGCCTCAGCAAAGGACCTTGTCTACCCTGATGTTTAAGGGGGTGAAGGAGTGCGGAGTTCTCCTTTGGGGGCTTGCTGACAGACAGTACCAGAAGTCCCTCCACTTGGGTTCCTAGAATGCTGGAGCTCTGACTTCAGGGTCAAATTGAGGGAGCAGAGAAGTAAACGCCTCAGAGAGCAACAGGGTGGGCTGTGCTATAAGAAATGAGAGAGATAAAGAAGACAGAAAGAGGCCCCCACAGGATCATGGTCTTGGGGAACATCTAGCTCAACTGGCATAACATAGTTTATAAAGAAAATGCTCTACATTCTACTTTGGTGAGTGGCATCTGCAGCCATCTAAGATACTCCACTGGTCTCACACTGTCCGGAGCAAGGGAGAATGAAGACCACCAAAGACACAAGGAAAAGATGAGTCCAAAGGACTAACGGACCATAATAGCCACAGCCTCCACCAGACTGAGTCCAGTACAACTAGATGGTGCCTGGCTACCATCACTGACTGTTCTGACAGGGATCACAATAGAGGGTCCTCAACAGAGCTGGAGAAAAATGTAGAACAAAATTCTAACTCACACACACACAAAAAAGGACCAGACTTACTGGTCTGACAGAGACTGCAGAAATCCTGAGAGTATGGCCTCCGCACACCCTTGTAGCTCAGTACTGAAGTCACTCCTGAGGTTCACCCTTCAGCCAAAAATCAGATAGGCCCATAAAACAAAACGAGACTAATAGGCATACCAGCAAAGAGAAGGCAGGAGGGAATGGGAAAGCTGGTAACAGGAAACCCAAGGTTGAGAAGGCGAAAGGGTTGACATGTTGTGGGGTTGGCAACCAATGTCACAAAACAATGTGTGTATTAATTAATAAGAAACTAGTTTGGTCTGTAAACCTTCATCTGAAGTAGGAAAAAAAAATTTTTTTTTTAAAGAAAGAGACCCCCATATAGAGAACTAGATCTCCACCCTGCTTGTGTCACCAGTGAGGAAACTGAGGGCCGAAGCAGGAGAGTGACTTGCACAGAGCCATGAACAAAGTTGTGGCTGGCTTGAGGAAAAGATTTGGGTTTTCTGATTTTTTGCAGCCCAGTGCGCTATGCATTGCAGAGGTTGCAGGGGTAGGTTCAAGACACAGGGAAAGAGAGAGAGAGACAGAGACAAAGATGCACACAGAGATACAGAGAGAGATATTGAGACTTCGAGAGCCACAGAGTGTCAGAAAAGATATGTACAGACAGATGGGGAGAGTAAAAGAAGAGAGAACCAGACAATCATACCAGTTCACACAGGGAGAGAAAGATGGAGACAGACACAGCCTGATATATACTGAGAGACAGGAAGGGACACATACGGACAGCGAGGGACCATAAGAGGGACCAACAGACAAACAGTCAGGCAGAGGAGGAAAGACAGGCAGACACAGACACACGGACAGACAAATGGAGACAGAGAGACAAACACAAAGAGAGAGACAGAAACAGACTCAGGATGACAGAAGCATGAGCCAGAGAGAACCAACAGACAGAGGACAGAGAGATATGGATGGAGACAAAGAGCACGAGAAGAAGAGGCAGCGTGAACAGAAGGGGGCCAAGCAGGGGAAAGGCAAATCGTGGACTCTGCAGATTTCTGTCCATGGGAAGCAAATCTCCTTCAGGTCATTCTGGGGCCCAGAACAGGTGTGCAGAGAAAGAGAGAAGGTATTTCTTAGACAGTTTGATAGAGGCAGATTGTGGGAGGACTGGGGACAAAGTGAGAACCACCCTCCCTTGGGGAGAGGCTGGTCAGTGACCACCCAGGATCCCAGCAGCACGCCCACTGGCCTCACACAGAACCTGGGCCACCAGCCCAGGATGGCTGTCCGCCCACCGCCTGACTCCAGTCTGATTACAACCAAAGCGCTAAAAGGCTCCAGACCCCACGTCCCGCCCCCATGGTCCCGCCTTCTCCCAAACCTCCTCTCCTCCTTCCCCTTTTCCCTTAGCACCCTCTCTTCCTTTCTCCCTGGCCTCCTGAGAAGCAGCTTGCCTCTCTGTTGGGCTCTCCCTGGCTGGAAGAAGGGGGGTCCCTGTCTCCAGCCCTGCCTCACCAAGCCCCCTTCCCTGGGTTGGGGCTGGACAAGCCCACTTGGCCTCCCCTGGGAGCTCATAAATACCAAGGAGAGGCCCATCAGGCTGTGTGCAAAACGCGTGGCTCCCCACCCTCTAAAAGCCCCTGAGTTCTTCCCAAACTCCTTTCTCTTCCCCCAGACACCTGCCTGGGGTGGCAACAGGGGAGGGGGTACTACAGACCTGTACAAACCTGGCCCCATTTCAAATGAGACCTGCCTCAGTTTGCAAAGAAATCTCAGGGAAGGCATCTCAGGGCCCCTGCTGCAAGCAGCAAGCTGAGGAATTCCTCGACTCCCACCCAAACCTCCCCCCAGCCCCTTCTCAGCCTTTCTCTCTGCTCATTACCATCCACACCACCTCCCACCCACAGGGAAAGAGAAGGTCATCGCCAAAGGGGCCCATAGAGGGGGCCTTCTAGGGGGTTAGACCAGAGAGGAGTGAGACTGTTTACCCACACCGGAGCTTCCCCTTAGCTCATCTCCACTCCCGTCCCAGGGCCAGTAAAAATTCAAAATCATTCAGCCACACACAGCAGAGAATGGAGGGAAAGAAGATGAATCTTAACTCTAAGTGGCTCATGGGGGAGCAGAGCACGAGGTGAGATCGAGGGTGAGAGGGGACCCTTTTCCTTCGGGCACCCAATTTTGAAAGGGCAGGACGTTGTGGTGCCACCTTAAGGAAGAGGGAAGACCCAGCTCTGCTGACTGGCTGGAAGCTGTCCTGCTGGAGGCCCAGGGGAATGTGGCAGCCTTGGGGGTGTTTGGGATTCTTCCTCAGATCTCTACTGACAGTGTTTACTGTGGTCTGTCACTGCTGTCTCAAACCCCAGCAGAACTTAGTGTGCCCCCTCAGGTGGCTTTATTGTATTTGCATGAAAATGCCTGGGGAGTAAGACCCCCTTACTCCTTCTGTGTCATTTAGGATGCCCTGGTTGGTGCTGGAAACCCTGGTGGCGTAGTGGTTAAGTGCTACAGCTGCTAACCAAAAGGCTGGCTGTTTGAATCCACCAGGCACTCCTTGGAAACTCTATGGGACAGTTCTACTTTGTCCTATAGGGTCACTATGAGTCAGAATCCACTCAGTGGCAACAGGTTTGGTTTTTTTGGTTTGGTCTGTGCTGGGCACACAGCAGGTGCTCAGTAAATGCTGACTTAATGCCACGCAGGGCCTTCGAGACCAGAACTTGACTCCCAAATCAGTGACTCTTACCCTGACTGCCATAACCCAGGGTGGAGGTGGGGGTTGAGAGGGAGAAGCAAGTCAGGGGCTAGCCTAAGCCTCTGGCCTTGACCCTTTGCCTGGAAGTCCCACAACAGGCCCTTGCGTGAGGAGCTGAGCTGTGCTGTGCAGTAGCATGTAGGACCTTGAGACTGGAAGTTTATTTTCAGATTTGAAGCTCCAAAGTGGCAGATCCCAGAAAACCTCTTCTCTGGCTCCGGATTTGTTCTCTACTTAAGTGGCTGAGCAAGGCTCTTGCAGTCAGCTGGCTCCTGCAGCCTGGGGTTCCTCCTGGGGAGCTGGGGGCTTGGAAAGGAGGCAAAGGGGAAGAGGAAAGAGTAAAGCCCCAGAGTGTGTTGTCCATTCTAGGGTAGAGGTGGCCTGTAAGCCTCGGGGAGAAGTCTGTCCCCTCAACACACTTCCCTTTCTCTCAGAACTGCTGATGTTTCTGGGGCCCCCCTAAGCTCAGAAACATGCTTTAATAGTTGAGTATCTATGTTGTGCCAAGACATGGTCCCACTTGACTACGAAGACAGTGAAAGCCAAAGAAGGGGCCCATGTGGGCGAGTCCACCCAAGGTTAAAGCTGATGTGATCATCTCTAGCTCCTCGCCCCGCCACCTCAGGCCCATATGTAGTAATAAACACAGGGCCAGAGTCACACCCAGATCTAAGCACACAGGGGAGTCTGGGAGAGGCTGCTGGAGCTTGCAGACTGTTGCCCAGCATCTGGGTGGGGCTGGGCTGGGAGGAGGTGAAGGAATAGTCCAAGGAAAGGGTCTTGGCCAGGAATGAGCCTGGGCTCTCTCCTCTCCCACCTGCCCCTCTCAGGGCAGCTCAACATACAGTCTGCTTCTTCCTAAAGAAATAGCAGGGCTCACTGGAACCCCTCAGACTGAGAGAGAGAAAAGGCAGAAGGAGGTCAGCTGGGTGTCCAGGAGACATACAGCCTGAGATCCTGTAGCCAGCATGCTGGCCCTGCTTGGTTTCTGTATTCAACCCTCTGCTACCCCTAACCACTCCAGCCCAGCCCAACCCCACATTCCACCTTTCCCCAAAGTGGGCACCTTCTCCCCTCCACTTTGAGGACCACCCTGTTACCTATCGGAACTCCTCTCTCCCTCCCAGATCACTCTGCTCCAGATGGCTGGCCTCCTTGCTGGCCCCTGCACACCAGCCCCCTCCTGCCATAAAGTCTCTGCTGGCTCTTCACCAAGAATCTGCATGGCTCATTCCCTCACCTCCTTCAAGTCTTTGCTTGAATGTCACCTACTCTGATCACCATAGTTACAACTAGGCCCCATCCCCTTTACCCTGCTCTATTTCTTCCCGTTGCACTTAACACTTTCTAGCATGTTATATGTTTTATTTATGATGTTTATTGTTTATTGTCTATCTTCAGCCAATAAAAGGTAAACTCCATAAGGGCAGATGTGTCCTCAGTGTCTAGCACTGTCCTGGCACATGGCTGGGAATAAATCAGTATTTGTTGAATTAGTGAGTGCTCTCACTCTTTGCCACAGAAAGTGGGTGGTAAAGGCGTGAGAGGTGGGGAGGGGGGATTAAGGTCCTTCTGAGCCCTTCTGCCCTGTCTCCTCTTCCTCTGTGATACCTGCAGCCTTGCGTGGTCAGCTGCAACCTGTGGGCTCACACTCCAGCGTCTCTAATACCGCCCCCCCCCCGCCCCCAACACATAAAACAACACATACACACAGTGTACCTGGGGCTGAGGCGGGTGGGCAGCTTCTAGCGCGTTGTTCACTCCAGGACTTTATAGTTTAGATAAATCATGGGGAGAGGCACGAAAGACACCTGGGAAAGAGGGGCTAGGACGGAGAAACTGAGGCTGGAGAAGGGGTTGGTGTCAGACCCCAGGCGAACTCTCAAAGTTTTCAAAAGAAGTTTTACTTCTCAATAAAGGGCCGCTCTGTCCCGAAGGGTTCTACCTGCCAGTCTGGGAAGTGAGGTGAAGGAAGTCACTTTTGACAGACATCTCCCCCTTCCCGATTTACTACGCCCCCCGTCGGTGTACAGGAGAGGGCATGAGGGAGCAGCCAGGAGGAGGAAGAAAGGGTGAAAAGGCAGAGAGAAATGGCTCCGGGGCTTCCACTGTCTCAGCAGGACCCCCACTCTGGCCTCCGGTTCGGGGAAAGCCGCCCAGCTGTTTCTGATTCTTTCATACTCGCAGCCCCGCCCAAGGGGTGGGGGACCGACGCTCAGGGAGAACAGGGAGAACCAGAACTCTGCGGAGCCCGGGCAGAAGGGGCGGCTAGTCCGCGTTCCCCACCGCAGGTGCTGCCCCCTCTGCCTCTGCCGGCGATTCCCGGCCCCCAGGCCGGCGAAAGCTTCGGAGCTGGGAAGGCGGGAAGGAGCCGAGTCCAAAAGTTGTTGTTGGGGGTGGGTGGGGAGGAGGCAGCGGGGAGAAGGAAACAGGGGCGAGGAGCCCTAGGTGAGAGAAGCCCCTACCTGAAGCCGAGTGTCCACAGCGCCCCTGTAGGCAGCATTGAAAAGGGAGTAACACTCTCCCGCAGGTCCCGCCGGCGGGGACGAGATTCTACCCATTTCACGGAAGCTCAAGAATGGAAAGAGAGGACTCAGGAACTGAGGGCGTCCTCGGTTTGCTCAGCTCCAGCGGCACTGTAGGTCAGAGGGCAAAGAGAAGCGTCTGCAGCCCCTCCCGCTCCGCGCGCCTAGCTGTCACCCACAGAAGTCGGGTTTGCTGCCTGAATGAAGGGCGCTAGGACCCGGTGGCGCGGCGTCGGCGAGAACTGGGCGCCCCGGGCCCTGAAGGGCACCGCGGCGCCCGTCGCAACCCGCCCCAGCAGGTGGGGGCGCGGCGCGGGGCCGCGCGGGCGGGCCGAGGGGCGGAGGCGGCCGCCACACCTAGGGCGCAGCCGAACGCCCGGGCTGGCGCGGGCGGAGCCGCGTTGAGGGCCGCGCGTGTCCTGGGCCTCGGCCCCGCCCCGCGCCGTCCAATGAGAGCCCGCGGCCGGAGGGGCTGTCCGCACACCCGGTCCGCAGCCCCACTCCGCGCGGCCGACCCCCTCACTCTGCACCCGCGCCCAGGGCAGCGAGCCCCGGACCCCCGACTGGGCGCGTTGTCGTCGGCCTCAGGACATCGCTCCTTGCGCCCCGGCTCCTGGACCCCAAGTCCCCCTAGGTCCCCAGCTCCTGGCAAGCCCCATGGCCCCCCAGGGGGGTGAGGTAGGGACAGACTGAGTACCCCCAGTGCACGGCCCCCCGGGCCGCGCGGCGGGAGCGTCTTTGGGGAGCTATGCTGAGGCCGGGTGGTGCGCAGGACGCCGCGCAGCTCCCCCTTTGGCGCGCTCGCGCCCCTGTCCCGGCGCCCCCCGACGGCTGCCGGCCTCCGGCCCGCCTAGGTCTTGCCTGCCTTCTGCTGCTGCTGCTGCTGACGCTGCCGGCCCCTGTAGACACGTCCTGGTGGTGAGTGGGACTCTCGGGGCCGGGCGGGTGAGGCGCTGGGTCGTAGAGGGCGGGAGGCGCTTGGAGGAGATATACAGCTCCCGATACGGGTTGCTCCGGGGACCAGGCTACCACTTCGCCGGAGTTAGAGACAACCTGGACAGGACCGTCTCGGAAGTCGCAGAGTGGCAGGCGGGGAGAAAGACCGGACAGTTTACTCCGGAGAATTTCTGAGGGCGCTGTGCCTTTCCCTCCCGCGGAGGACGCTGAACATTTGGGGCAAGGACGCCCCGTGGTCGCGGCTCCCCAGGTTCCCATATGCTGAGCCACCTCTACCTCAGCTCAGGCCCTTTAGGACAGAAGTTACCTCCCAATTTCTTTACAGGGTGGGTTCAAGGACCTGTGGTATCTCCCTTCCTAGGCCTGCAGTGGCCTTTCCACTGGACCCCCTGACCGCCTAAGGTCGCCCCCTGGAAGGTAGAGAAGGGGGCCAGCTACCCCACCCTATAACGCAGGAAGGCATTGATGAGGCAGCAGCTCCCAGCGCATTGTTTAGAAATTGAGTCGAGGCAAAAACTACCCCATTAATTCCCACAATTAAAATAAACAAAACACTTGGGTTTGCATAATCTAGACATTTGTCTCAAGCCTCTGCTTTGATGATGTCACTTTGAACCTTGATATGTCCCTCCCTTCTTCTGCTTTCCCAGAGGACCCCATCTCCCATCTCTCCCCTGCCAAAGAGGCTTCTGGAGTCCCAAAGCGCTAAGAGACCCTCCCCTCAATGTCTTGCAGGCCTTAGATCCCAGCACTTCACAAGAAGGCAGATGAGGCAGAAAGGCATTAAAAGATGTCTATTCTTTCTGGAACACCGTCCCCACCGCCACCCCCAGTGCTCCACCAGCTCTCCATAGCACTCATGTCTTTGGAGAAAGAGCTACTTTCCCTTCTATCCCACCTTCACTGGGGTAGGGCTGGGGGAATTGGACTGAGTAGATTCAGTCTTCTCAGCTTTCCTCTTCACCCCCAATCAAACTGGCCTTTGGGATGGGGTTATTGCCCCTCTCTACCCATGCAGTGCCCCCTTCCTTTCTCCACTCTACTCCTCCTCCTGTGCAACCCCCCGCCCCAACACACACACACCACATAGTGTGGTCCCTTCTCCCCCTTGCACCCTGTGGCTTTTCTCCTCTTGATTTGGAATCTTGGCTCGAAGGGTGAGGGGTAGCTGGCTGAGGGGCCAGTGAGCTTGGGCTGCAGATTCCTATCATTTCAAGATGCGTCTTACTCCATCCCCAACCCCCACCCCCGTTTTCCTGTTTCAGAAAAATCTCTCTTTTGGATCTTTTTTATCTCTGCAGTGTTGGGGAAGGCAAGAAGGGGGGTTCTGGATGGGGGAGCAGGGAGGCCTATATCCTACATCTGGCTTGAAACATTCCTTTAGAAAGGGAAAGGGAAGGGGGGGGGACAAGAAGAAAATCCTTTCAAAGCTCAGGGTGAGATCAAAGCCACCCTTTTACCTTCAAGGGTTCCCTTTGGCTCATGACTTGCATCTTCAGGGGCCCTGTCCCAGATAGCAATTTGCTTCTGGGGACTCTTGACTGCTTCTCACCAGTTTGGGAGGCAGTTTTAAAGGGCCAGTTTAGGTGAGAAGTGTCACTCTGGTGATTTCAGCATCCTGCTTCCTAAAGAACGACTGGGGTTCTTCCTAGTACCCCTTTCCTCCCCTCAGCTACTCCTCCCTTTTCCTTTCTCCCTTCACTACCCTCCCACCACATGGTTCATATTAAAGGTTTTGGAAAAAGTCCTGGGTGAAGAGCTGGGGAGAGGGGTGGGTGATACACATAGGGTCTTAGCAGTCCCTACAGAGAGAAGCAAGGCAGCAGGAGAGATGGGTGAGGAGTGGTTGCAGAGGTTATTTCAGGCTCCTTGCTCCATGCCTGTCATAGTGGCAGGCCCCAGATGCCTGCCTTCGTGGTCATCACTTCTGTGACAAGGTGGAAAGCTGCCTTCTAAAGGCAGGTCAGGCCTCCAAGGTGGTTATTGCTCTTTCCCTTAGGAAGAACCCCGCGAGATTGATATTCTGTACAACCCTTGGAAGAGACGCCTGTTGGCTCTGTGTGTGCCCGTGTCCCACTGTGGAGCAGGAGGTCATCACTATCACCAGCTAAACAGTCTGATCTTCCTCACAGCCACTCCCTCCCTGCCCTACCCAGACTGGAGGAGGAAACAGATGGTCTCAGTCTGTGACAAAACAAATTGGGGTTCTTGTCATGTGCACAGGGGGTCAGATGTAGGGAGTCACAAAAGCAGGGAGAGGGACACAGAGGGGTATAATAGTGTTGGTGCCGCCGTTACCAACAACAGCTGCCATTTAATGAGCCCTTTCCATGAGCTGGAGTCGACTCCATGGCAACTGATTTGGAGTTTGGGTTTTACTAAGTGCCAGGCATTACGGCTAAGCACCTTACGAGCATCATCTGCTTCAATCACCAAGATACTCCGGTGACGTGTGGGTGCCATTATCCCCATTTCACAAATGAAGAAAGTGAGGAATGGGAGAGGACTGCTCAGAAACTTGCTCAAGGTCACACCGATTTGGGGGCCAATCAGATCGATCTGGTTAAGCACTGTGTGCCTCTCTCTTGCCCCTGGAATAAAAATGAGCTTGAACTTTGGAGTCAGATGGCCTTGGTTCACCCTGGTTCTCTTCCAGTTAGCCCTGATGGACACAGCTGGGTATTTTTTAATGAATGACTTAATCTTCCTGAACCTCAGCTTCATCATCTGTAAAATGGAGATCTTTCTCATATGATTTTTGTGCAGAAAAATGTTTCTGAAGTACAAAGCACTGTACACATGCTGCTATACTATGAGAAGATTCAAGGAGGGTAGTAAGTTTTACCCCTGTGTTCAAAGCTTTATGTGGGCTGGGCCGAACCATGTACACTAGGGGCTGTAACAATACAGAAGGCGGGGGAGGGAAGAAGATCTCTGGCCTCATTAAAAGGACACAAACATAAAACATCTGCAAATAGGCTAGCAATGTCAACAAGGAGTAGAGCCGTAATTGAAATTGTTTACGGCTGGCTAGGGGGAGAAGGAGTTGTGGGTGAATCAGCGTTTACTCAACAGATAGTTATTGGGTACCTACTATGTGCTATACATGTTCTAGGCTCTGGGGATACTATGGAGAACAAAACAGACAAAAATCCCTGCCTTGATGGAGTAGTGTGACTGAATCATCTTGGGAATCTTGTTAAAATGCAGGTTCTGACTCAGTAGGCCTGGAGTGGGGCCTGAGGTTCTACATTTCTAACGAATTCCCAGGTGATGCTGCTGCTCTGGGGACCACACTTTGAGTAGCAAGGGGCTAGAGTAGGGTATGAGTCACTTCGTCAAAGGAAGGGGTATGAATTGGTCAAAAGCAGATAACGACCTTTTGGAGGGGAAAACAAAGCTAGAGAGTCAGGGACATCTGGTCCCTCTACCAGACCGAGTAGGGGGATCCCTTAAACATCTCCGTGCTCTTTCTAGCCAAGCTCAGTGCTTGGCACATGGTAGGCATTTTGTAGGCATGTGTTGAATTGAGAAGGGATGGGCTCCACCTCAGGCCCAGCTCTTTTGGAGGCCCCCACTCTGACTACAAGGGGCTGACTGGCCAGCAGGCAAGGGCCATGCTCTGCAGTCTTGAAGCAACTACTTAGCACAATCAGGGTGATAGAGAAAATGAATGATCTTCCCATCTTAGATACTGAACAGATGTTCCCACACTCAGTGAGGATGTAATAAGAAGGACCAATGTGGGCTGCAGCAGAATGGATTGAAGTCAGACCACAGGAAGGACTTTTTGCCAGAGTTTGGCCTGCCCTACTCCACACTGTCTCATGAGGGCTGGATTATTGGTCTCTCGTTCCCATCTACCACCACCGCCCCCCGCCCCAAGCCCCAGTAAAAAAAAACAAACACCCATTGCCTTAGACAGTACTCCACGGCTGAACTGGGGAAATAGAATGGTGGTGAGACAGGG
Organism: Elephas maximus indicus; assembly: GCF_024166365.1. Taxonomy (NCBI): domain Eukaryota; kingdom Metazoa; phylum Chordata; class Mammalia; order Proboscidea; family Elephantidae; genus Elephas; species Elephas maximus. Next base: position 168,279,635 of record NC_064821.1, on the reverse strand, counting down.
ACGAGCTCCAACTCCAACGGTCTTGATTTTCCAAACAAAGCACTGCGGCAGTGGGTGTAACTCCAGGCTGTGCGTCAGGCGGCCCTTTCCGGCCCGGCCCAGCCTGGGTGTTTATTTTGTTTGTTCCTGGAAGCTGTTGCCCTGATGGACAGTGCTGGGGACGCTGATTCTTTGGGATTTGTTAGGAGAGGGCCAGCTCTCTCACCCTTCCCCCGGGACAGATGGGCCCCATCAGCCCTGCTGCGTTCCCAAAGAGGCAAGCATCAGCCCTCCTTGTGTTTGTTTGAGTTGGTGTCACCAGTGGTGATCCAGTCTGTGGGTGAGGACCGGCTGTGGGAATGCAGGAGGGGCACAGAGCCCAGGGCAGTGGAGCTTTTCCCCTCCCTCCACTGACCACCCTCCCTTCTCCTCACCCACTTCTAGGTCCATTGTGGGGCCATTTCCAAACCACAGGCTCATTCATAGCCCAGATCAAAGCTTTTCTGTCTGTAGCAGCAACTGCCCTCCTCAACCCCCACCTGTTCAGAAAGGGGGAGGAGGGCATCCCTGTGATCGGCTTTGGGCGAGAGATGGAGGATCCCCACCAAGTCAAGGAAGGTGCCCCGGGGCTGGAGAGCTGGACCAGGAGTGGGTGCAGCTGGGCTGGAGGAAGTAGGTGAATGGGTCGGATCCTGTTGGTTGCCTCGCAGGGAGAGAGTGTGATGCACTACTGTTTTCTCCCTGGAATTTTCTTCCCGAGGCTTGTGGTGGGCAGTCCAGAGTGAAGAGAAAATGTTGTCTTGAGAAATCTGAGACTGCCTCTAGCAACCTACCTGTCCTTTCATAGCCCACCCCAATTCATACTCCTATTGGGCAGGTCAGAGATTGGAGTTTGGGGAGAGTCACCCTGTTGCTTTTCTTTGGCCTCTGGCTTCCCACTGCAAACAGCCCTCTGTCCATGCCAGGACCATCTGGGACACCATGCTCCGTAGGTTGAGAAGGATGATTGTAATAAACCCATTAGTCTTATAAGAAAGGCCCCGGGGCCCGGAAATGTAAGGTACAGGGAGAAGAGTAGCAGGTGGGGTCTTCTTACTCAGACTTCAAGGTCGGGAATGAGGGCTTTTAGCTACATGGGTTAGATTAGCCTTGTACCCATTTCTCAAAATTGCCCACTAGGTGTCTTTTCACTGGCCCCTCCCTGTCTCTGCCCCCTCCCCAGCCCTAAACTATGTCTTCATGGACTGACCATGCAGGATGTGCCATCTCCAGGGCTCAATGTAAGAGCAGTGTCTCAGACCCTCATTTTCTTAGCTCATTTTTCCATGAGGCTCTTAATGTTTATTAAATAAATAGGCAATGGGTCTGTGTGACGTGCCCACAGCTTCTGTGGGTATGATACTGGCCTGGCCTGTGTCCTGGGAGTGTGTGTCACTTTGGCCTTTAGCCGAGAACCTGGTGATAGTGGGAGACCACTCAGTTATGATCTCTGTAATTGCGTAACTCTATTTCTCCAGAGCTTGTGGGGAATGGTTCTACCCATCAGCCTCAGGGAGAGTGGGTTGGGGGAAGGGGAAGGAACCAAGCCTCCCCCTCCTCATTTCCCTGGCTGATGCAGAAAGAAGGGCCAGCATGATCTGACAGGGTTGTCTCATCCTTGCAGGTACATTGGGGCACTGGGAGCCCGGGTGATCTGTGACAATATCCCTGGTCTGGTGAGCCGGCAGCGGCAGCTGTGCCAGCGTTACCCAGACATCATGCGCTCGGTGGGCGAGGGTGCCCGAGAATGGATCCGGGAATGTCAGCACCAGTTCCGCCACCACCGCTGGAATTGCACCACACTGGACAGGGATCACACGGTCTTTGGACGTGTCATGCTCAGAAGTAGGGGCCTCTTCTACCCTGCCCCAGTTCCTTTCCTTTTTATGTTTGGGGTGATAAGTGGGAAGGGTAGGCATGAACTACCACCCCACCCCCCATTCCCACAGCTTCATAATTAGAGAAACAACTGTGGGCAGAGGCCAGGATACAGATGGGAACAGACTCTCAGTACCTCAGATATATAGGCAGTGCCAGTCTAAATGCCAGTGTTCTGGTATGACAGAACAAAGGCAAAGCACTCCCTAGTGCCTCCATCTTTCTCCCTCCTTTTCCCTTCCCTCCCCACCCCCAGCCTGGCCTTCCATGCACCCTGAGGCTGAGGACTAGGAATAGATGCTCTTCTCTAACCACCACCATCATCACCCTCACCCCACACTACAGTAATGGGAACAAGGGACAAACAGAAAGGTGATATGTAAATATTTGGAGTCAGTGGTCTGGCCCCAGCTCAGCAAAAAGGCTAAGCAGAGCTAGAGAGTAAACTAGGAGAAAGAGAATGAGCTGGGAATGTAGAGGTGTCAGGGGTACAGGGGTGATGATTCATCAATTCCCAAGAGCAGGGAGGGAAGGGAGCAGGCAGCGGAAAGTGGCATGTCCCTCCAAACAGGCTGACCCCTGGGTTCCAGTCTCTACTGTAGGGGAACTGTCCAGCAGACTGGGACTGAAAGGCCTGGAATGTGGGTTATGGCAAGCTTAGCTGAGATGGAGTTGGCACTCAGTGGGAGGGGATGATTCACCATGAAACTTTCAATGGATGGACCGGGAGTTTGGAAGGTCAGCCCAAGAGGTCAGATGTACAAAGAACTGGAGGGAGAGCAGTAAGGGTTGAGGGGGAGAGGTCAGATCCTCTGGGGAATGCTTGGAAGGGAAAGGCAGTTTGAGTAAAGGAGGTGTTAGGAATGGCTCTGGGAAAGAAGAGAAGGGGTCTGAGAGTTGGAGGTTGTGTGGCCTTAAGAAGGGGACAGGCACAGGCCTCTTTCCTGAAACACACCTCTGCCCTTTTCTCTCTAGGCAGCCGGGAGGCAGCATTTGTGTATGCCATCTCATCAGCAGGGGTGGTCCACGCTATCACTCGTGCCTGTAGTCAGGGTGAACTGAGTGTGTGCAGCTGTGACCCCTACACCCGTGGCCGACACCGTGACCAACGTGGGGACTTTGACTGGGGTGGCTGCAGTGACAACATCCACTATGGTGTCCGCTTTGCCAAGGCCTTTGTGGATGCCAAGGAGAAGAGGCTTAAGGATGCCCGGGCCCTGATGAACTTACACAACAACCGCTGTGGTCGCACGGTCAGTGCTCACATCTGTGTACGTACACCGAGATTTACTGGGGGTGACCCCAGTAAATAATTTCCAAAAGCCCCAACATTCTGGGACAGGAGCACTAAATGCAAGGCAGATTGGAAATCCCTAGGTTCAACCAGGCACATAGTAGTCTTTGTATAGACAAAAAGGAGGGAAAGAACTGCCTCCATAAAGACTGAGGAGGGTAAGAGTTTGTTCTAGTCAGTTCACTGGTATTTGAAAACCTCCTCTGTGCCTAGTACCGTGCTGGAAAATGGCACCCTATAAACATAGAAGGCATGGCACCTGGTGTGCTAAGAGATATGAAAACTAGAGGACGTGCAAACATACTGTAATCCTGAACAGAATCATGCGGATCAAAGTTCAAACAGGCTCACGAAAAGGAAAGCACCACTATCCCTAAGGTTTCTGAAATAAGGTTCTCGAACTTGATCAGTAAGAATGGGTAGGGTCTGATGGGAAAGAGAACAACCAACCACAGCCAGCCAGGGCCATGTCCAGCAGACTTCAGAGCATACATGCTTTTAGTTCTCAGGATGACTAAAAAGTGCCCTAACTGACTGCCTCTTTCCTGCCCTCCAGGCTGTGCGGCGGTTTCTGAAGCTAGAGTGTAAGTGCCACGGGGTGAGTGGCTCCTGTACTCTGCGGACCTGCTGGCGTGCACTCTCAGACTTCCGCCGCACAGGTGATTACCTGAGGCGACGCTATGATGGGGCTGTGCAAGTGACAGCCACCCAGGATGGCGCCAACTTCACAGCAGCCCGCCAAGGCTATCGACGTGCCACTCGGACTGACCTTGTCTACTTCGACAACTCCCCAGACTATTGTGTCTTGGACAAGGCTGCAGGTAAGTAAGGCAGGTGGGCAGGGACAGTGAGCCCCAGTCTTTAGTGCAGGCACCCCTAGGTAATCATGTTCTACTCAGTCTCAGGAGTTAGGAAGGGGGATGGCGTGGGAGGAGTCAGTCTCCTCCCCCCATGAAAAACTGGTAATGAGATTGCTGATTTATCCCTCAGTCTGCCAAGCCCAGTGCTGCCCAACCAGAGAGGAGAGATCACTCAACTCCTTGAGGCTTAAGGCCATGTATCAACTCTTTATATCCCTAGCATCTGGGATACAGTAGGCACTATTCAGTGAATGTAGTCCTAGGCCTTTGGCTCTTTACGCTCCAGCTAAAGATATGAGAGGTTAACAGGTAGACAAATGCAACTGCAAAAGAGAGATCACTAGGGACCAGCGAAATCAAGAAAAGTTTATTTGAAAATGTGAATTTAAGCAGCTCCTTGAAGTGTGGGGATTATCTGGATAGCTAGAGAGCTAACAGGCAGATATTCTCTGCACATGAGCGGGAAAGCATGTGACCTGCTCCAGGGAGAGAGCAGCTCAATCTGACTGAGTGAAAGTTTCACGTAAAGGCGATTAAAGCTAGAAAGATAGGTTGGGAACAGACCATGAGAGGCCTTGAAAAGGCTTTATCCAGTGGGTTGCCACTGAAGATTCTGAAATGGGGCTTGGGGAAGAAAGGAAAGAGACCTCCACCAAAGGCTAACCAATGGCAGAAAGCAGCAGATGGTTGTTTTTTAATCTGCCTGGATTATTTGTGGTGGAATTCTTGGGGATGCTGGAAGGTGACATGGTATTCCCCCAAGAGAGTGGAAGTCACCATCCTGACTCACATTTCAGGTTCAGATGGGTTAAACTAGGAAGGACATGCAATGTAACAGAATTGCTCTTTCTGCAGAGCTCTTTTCTGTAGACTCTGGAGTCAGGGGTGGGTGAGGTGGAGCCAAAAGCCCCAGCAGTCTTCAGTACTGTTTTCCACCCATCACTGTTGTTCCTGGGGAGTATAGTGACTTGGAGCAAAACTGAACACAGAAACAGGTTGGGGCACACCCAATAACAAAGGAAGTAGCCATGTACCTTGGAGGGTGCTAGGAGTATAAAGATGGGGGGAGCTCATCTGGTTCTATTAGTGATTTTTTGTCAAGTGGTATAATTCAGAGGCTACTCTCTGGATGCCTGGAAGTAATTCCATAACATCTGAGGTGTTAGCCTATGCTAAAACCCAAACTAAACTCATTGCTGTAGAGTCAGTTCTGATTCATAGTGACCCTATAGATCAGATTAGAACTGACCCATAGGGTTTCCAAAACTGTAATCTTTATGGAAGCAGACTGCCACATTTTTCTCCCACAGAGCGGCTAGTGGGTTCAAACCACCGACCTTTTGGTTAGCAGCCGAAAGCTTTACATTGTGCCACCAGGGCTCCTTTAGCTACCACACCTCAAATGCACCTTTAGGAAAGGAGCTTTGGAGTTAGGAGGGAAGATGAATCATATGTGTTGGTTTTACTCAGAGGCATAAATTAGGTCTCATAAAATCCAAAGTAGGGCCTGAAATTTAAAGGGTGTAAGTCACCTCAGAAGGGAGTATGGAGCTAGAAACTCCCTCCAGAGCAACACTGTCCAAGTGAACATTTTGTGATGATAGAAATGTTCTCTATCTATGCTATCAAATACAGTAGGCACTAGGCACTAGGCACATGTGATTATTGATTACTTGAAATATGGCTAGTGCAACTGAGAAACTAAATTTTAAATGGCTCCCATATAGCTACTGGCTATCTTACTGGATAGCACAACTCCAAAGTGTAGAAGGGGCTTTTGGTGCACAAGGACTTAAGACTCAACTCTTGGAGTTAGCAGAATGACATATATAGTAGGCCTTGTCAGCCCTCAAGGAGCCTTGGTGGCACAATAGTTAATCACTCAGATGCTAACCAAAAGGTTGGTGGTTCCACAGCTCCACAGAGAGAAACATCTGGGAATCTGCTTCTATAAAGATGACAGCCAAGAAAACCCTATGGAATGGCTCTAATTAACTTGACAGCACACAACAGCAGTCAGTCCATACTCCAGAGTGGTGGTCTCCCAGTGTTTTGGATTATGTGTCCACATCATTAAAAAAAAACTTGTGTGTACCTCTACTATATACGTATATATGTATGTGTGTATATTTATATCTATATCGTGTGTTGCTGTGATGGTGGACGCTATGCCACTGGTATTCAGATACCAGCAGGGTCACCCATGGAGGACAGGTTTCAGCTGAGCTTCCAGACTAAGAAAGACTAGGAAGAAGGACCCGGCAGTCTACTTCTGAAAAGCATTAGCCAGTGAAAGCCTTATGAATAGCAGCGGAACACTGTCTGATACAGTGCTGGAAGATGAGCCCCCCAGGTTAGAAGGCACTCAAAAGATGACTGGGGAAGAGCTGCCTCCTCAAAGCAGAGTCAACCTTGATGACGTGGATGGAGTAAAGTTTTCGGGACCTTCATTTGCTGAGGTGGCACAACTCAAAATGAGAAGAAACAGCTGCAAACATCCATTAATAATCAGAACCTGGAATGTACAAAGTATGAATCTAGGAAAATTGGAAATCGTCAAAAATGAAATGGAACGCATAAACATTGATATCCTAGGCATTGGAGAGCTGAAATGGACTGCTATTGGCCATTTTGAATTGGGCAATCATATAGTCTACTATGCTGGGAACGACAACTTGAAGAGGAACGGTGTTGCATTCATCATCAAAAAGAATGTTTCAAGATCTTTCCTGAAACATAACGTTGTCAGTGATAGGATAATATCCATACGCTTGCAAGGAAGGCCAGTTAGTACGACTATTATGCAAATTTATGTACCAACCACTAGGGCCAAAGATGAAGAAATAGATTTTTATCAGCTACTGCAGTCTGAAATTGATCGAACATGCAATCAGGATGCATTGATAATTACTGGTGATTGGAATGTGAAAGTTGGAAACAAAAAAGAAGGATCAGTAGTTGGAAAATATGGCCTTGGTGACAGAAACAATGCCAGAGATCGAATGATAGAATTTTGCAAGACCAACGACTTCTTCGCAAATACCTTCTTTCACCAACATAAACGGGAACTATACACATGGACCTCGCCAGATGGAACACACAGAAATCAAATTGACTACATTTGTGGAAAGAGACGATGGAAAAGCTCAATATCATCAGTCAGAACAAGGCCAGGGGCCGACTGTGGAACAGACCATCACTTGCTCATATGCAAGTTCAAGCTGAAACTGAAGAAAATCAGAGCAAGTCCACGAGAGCCAAAATATGACCTTGAGTATATCCCACCTGAATTTAGAGACCATCTCAAGAATAGATTTGACGTGTTGAACACTAGTGACCGAAGAAGACCACACAGGTTGTGGAATGACATCAAGGACATCATCCATGAAGAAAGCAAGAGGTCACTGAAAAGACAGGAAAGAAGGAAAAGACCAACATGGATGTCAGAGGAGACTCTGAAACTTGCTCTCAAACGTCGAGTAGCTAAAGCAAAAGGAAGAATTGATGAAGTAAAAGAACTGAAGATTTCAAAGGGCGTCTTGAGAAGACAAAGTAAAGTATTAGAATGACATGTGCAAAGAGCTGGAGATGGAAAACCAAAAGGGAAGAACACGCTCAGCGTTTTTCAAGCTGAAAGAACTGAAGAAAAAATTCAAGCCTCAAGTTGCAATAGTGAAGGATTCTATGGGGAAAATATTAAATGATGCAGGAAGCATCAAAAGAAGATGGAAGGAATACACACAGTCATTACACCAAAAAGAATTAGTTGATGTTCAACCATTTCAAGAGGTGGCATATGATCAGGAACCAATGGTACTGAAGGAAGAAGTCCAAGCTGTGAAGGCACTGGCAAAAAAACACGGCTCCAGGAACTGATGGAATACCAATTCAGATGTTTCAACGAACAGATGCAGCGCTGGAGGTGCTCACTCGTCTATGCCAAGAAATATGGAAGACAGCTTCCTCGCCAACCAACTGGAAAAGATCCATATTTATGCCTATTCCCAAGAAAGGTGATCCAACCAAATGTGGAAATTATAGAACAATGTCATTAATATCACACGCGACGAGAATTTTGCTGAAGATCGTTCAAAAATGGTTGCAGCAGTATATAGACAGGGAACTGCCAGAAATTCAGGCTGGTTTCAGAAGAGGACGTGGAACCAGGGATATCATTGCTAATGTCAGATGGATCCTGGCTGAAGGCAGAGAATACCAGAAGAATGTTTACCTCTGTTTTATTGACTATGCAAAGGCATTCAACTGTGTGGATCATAACAAATTATGGACAACATTGTGAAGAATGGGAATTCCAGAACACTTAATTGTGCTCATGAGGAACCTTTATATAGATCAAGAGGCAGTTGTTCAGACAGAACAAGGGGATACTGATTGGTTTAAAGTCAGGAAAAGTGTGCCTCAGGGTTGTATTCTTTCACCATACCTATGCAATCTGTATGCTGGGCAAATAATATGAGAAACTGGACTGTATGAAGAAGAACGGGGCATCAGGATTGGAGGAAGATTCATTAACAACCTTCGTTGTGCAGATGACACAACCGTGCTTGCAGAAAGTGAAGAGGACTTGAAGCACTTACTGATGAAGATCAAAGACCACAGCCTTCAGTATGGATCACACCTCAACATAAAGAAAACAAAAATCCTCACAACTGGACCAATGAGCAACGTCATGATAAACAGAGAAAAGATTGAAGTTGTCAAGGATTTCATTTTACTTGGATCCACAATCAACAGCCATGGAAGCAGCAGTCAAGAAACAAAAGTCGCATTGCATTGGGTAAATCTGCTGCAAAGGACCTCTTTAAAGTGTTGAAGAGCAAAGATGTCACCTTGAAGACTAAGGTGCGCCTGACCCAAGCCATGGTATTTTCAATCACATCATATGCATGTGAAAGCTAGACGATGAAAAAGGAAGACCAAAGAAGAACTGACACCTTTGAATTGTGGCACTGGCAAAGAATACTGAATATACCATGGACTGCCAAAAGAATGAACAAATCTGTCTCAGAACAAGTACAGCCAGAATGCTCCTTAGAGGCAGGGATGGTGAGACTGCATCTTACATACTTTGGACATGTTGTTAGGAGGGATCAGTCCCTGGAGAAGGACATCATGTTTGGCAGAGTACAGGGTCAGCTGAAAAGAGGAAGACCCTCAACAAGGTGGATTGACACAGTGGCTGCAATAATGAGCTCAAGCATAACAACGATTGTAAGGACCGGGCAGTGTTTCAATCTGTTGTGCATGGCATCGCTATGAGTCGGAACCGACTCGACGGCACCTAACAACAACAATATCTGTATTTCACTATACTAATATGTGCCTTATAAAACACACATACAACGTTAAGTATTTTAAGTGGAAGAGATAAAAAAACAAATATACTTTGGTGAAGGGTAAGACAGTACGCAATACTGGGGAAGCCAGCACAGCTTATATAAGGCAAGGTCACAGAAGCTCCCTAGACACATCTAAACTCCCTGAGGGGCCGAATTGCTGGGCTGAGGGCTGCAGGCTGTGGGGACCATGGTCTCAGGGAACATCTAGCTCAATTGGCGTAACATAGTTTATAAAGAAAATGTTCTACATTCTACTTTGGTGAGTAGCATCTGGGGTCTTAAAAGCCTGTGAGAAGTCATCTAAGATACTCCACTGGTCTCACCCTTCGGGAGCAAGGAAGCATGAAGAAAACTGAAGACACAAGACAAAGATTAGTCCAAAGGACTGATGGACCATATCTACCATAGCCTTCAACAGACTGAGTCCAGTACAACTAGATGGTGCCCAGCTACCACCACTGACTGCTCTGACAGGGATCACAATAGATGGTCCCAGACAGAGCTAGAGAAAAATGTAGAACAAAATTCTAACTCACAAAAAAAGACTAGACTTACTGACCTGACAGAAACTGGAGAAACCCTGAGAGTATGGCCCCCAGACACCCTTTTAGCTCAGTAATGAAGTCACTCCCGAGGTTCACCCTTCAGCCAAAGATTAGACAGGACCATAAAACAAAACTAGACTAAAGGGGCACACCAGCCAAGGGGCAAGGACTAGAAGGCAGGAGGGAACAGGAAAGCTGGTAATAGGGAACCCAAGGTCAAAAAGGGAAAGTGTTGACATGTTGTGGAGTTGTTAACCAATGTCATAAAACAATATGTGTACTAACTGTTTAATGAGAAAGTAGTTCTGTAAACCTTCATCTAAAGTATAATAAAAACAAACAGGCTCTAGCATTTTCTTCCCATATCCCAGTGGAATGTGGAGACTACTGCTGTAGAAAGCATTGAATCTGTTCCCCTTCTCGGACTCGTAAGTAGTCACTTTCTCATCTCTAGGTTCTTATTAATAAGGAAAAGGGTTGGACTCAATACTCTCTAGGGTTTCATCCATCCAAAATTCTATAATGTTATGATCTGTTGGCAGCATCTCTTCTTGCTGAAGCCAGTCAGAATGAGGTCGTGAGCATTCCCTATGCAGTGGAATAACACCATCCCTGCCCTCATGAGTTCCCACTGTAAGTGGGTAAAAGCAAGAGAATCCCTTTTCCTTCCTTAGGGATACGCCGCCAGTCAGTCATGGTAATCAGTTATCACAGAGTATAACACAGACTACAGATATAACAATTGCTGAGTTAGGTGCTGTTATTATGTCCATTTTCAGGTGAAAAAACCAAGGTCTAGAGAGGTTAATCAAGTTGCCTAATCACACAGCTAATTAAGTGGCAGAACTGGGACTGGAACCCATGCGTTCTGACGTCTGGGCCCATGCTTTTAATGGCTATGCTATAATGCTTCCCTTTATAGTACAACTTAACAAAATGTAAACTAAGGACAGAAATACTAACAAATACGAGCAGGATCAGAGTGTGGCAAGACTTCTTGGAAGAGATAAATTATAGGCTAGGATGTTTTGTTTTTTAACTTTCTGTTACGGAATCACACAAAAGTAGAGAAACCTCACTTTAACAATTACAAACATTTCAAGTCTAGGCTTTGAAGAGGACATGGAGATGTGTATTGACAGAGGGAACTACTGCAGGCGGAGTCCATGGCCTTTGGGGAGACTTGATGTGGGAAGAAACACGCCTGGTGCAGAGGGCAGTGAGGATACGATCTTCCTGGCTCGTGGGCATATTTTCAGGAAAAGGGATTCTTTTTTGCTTTCTCATAAGGATGTGTGTAAGGAAGTCTAAAGAAGCTGAAGTAAGACCTAACTTGGTTCTCACTCCCTCTCTTTCCCAACCCAGGTTCCCTAGGCACTGCAGGCCGTGTCTGCAGCAAGACCTCTAAAGGGACAGACGGTTGTGAAATCATGTGCTGTGGCCGAGGGTACGACACAACTCGAGTCACCCGTGTCACCCAGTGTGAGTGCAAATTCCACTGGTGCTGTGCTGTGCGGTGCAAGGAGTGCAGGAACACTGTGGACGTCCATACTTGCAAGGCCCCCAAGAAGGCAGAGTGGCTGGACCAGACCTGAACACATGGATAGCTCACTAGTCCCTCTACTTCAAACCTCCCGACTCAAAAGCACAAGATCCTTGCATGCACACCTTCCTCCACCCTCAACCCTGGGCTGCTACAGCTTCTATTTAAGGACTTGGGGAGTGGTCCAGAGGGACCCTGGTGCCCTGGCTAGCTCCTCAGCCCTGGGAAGGAGTTGACAGAGGATGTAAGGAATTGAGTGGCTCCCCGATTCCCCCCTCTGAAGGTTAGAAGGGAGAGTGGAAGAGGTAGGGGGTCTTCAGAGTGACAGGAGTTGCACTAAAGCACCTGGTCGAGGCTCATTTTCCCTGTTCCTTGCCTTGGCTTCCTGACACCTCTTGTAAGAGGAAGGATTCCTGGAGACAGCTCCTTTTTGTTCCTAACTGGCTGAGGGTAGATGGGCCAGAGATGAAACCGCATGTCCCCTCCCTCAAGTCAGTTTGAGTAGACTGCCTCTTACCCTGGAAGAATCTCTTAGGCTACAAAATTCTTCCATTATCAAGAGCCTGAGATTGCTAGACAGAGTTAGCCATAGTGGACAAGGTTCTGTTCACATGCTCATATGTTTATAAAATGCTGTGTTTTGTAGGGGAAAAAAGTATATAACTACACAAATACATACTCTTTCCCAATCTCTCTCTTTTTCAACCTGTATCAGACAGCACTGCCTCTTTTGGTCACTTGCTGCCTGTTAAAACATGTGGTGGCATGCAGTGGTTCTCAAGCCTAACAGATCATTAGAATACCCTGGGATACTCCTGGGAGGTAGTAATCTAATAAGTCTGGCTAGACCTTGGGGTTTTGTATTTATTTTTTTACTTTCTATGAGTTATTCTGGTGGTCAGCCAGGTTTGGAAAACACTGTATAAGAGATATGAGACTTGTGGAAGGTGGGAGAGGGTGAGCAGACCTGATCTCTAGGCCCACATGAGGCACTAGTGTATACTAGGGAGGCAGGGATCTCGGGCTTTGGTAATTCTTTAGGAGAGGATCCTAGCCTTGGACACTGGGAGCAGGAGCCTGTAACTATGGAGGGAAGGAGAGCTAGGGCTCGGGCCAAAGTGGTGAATAGCTTAGAAGACAGCCTTCCCTCATTTATTCAACAAATCTTTATTTAGTGATTCTCCAAGTCTTGGTGTTCATTAATGTCCACTCCACATTTGGCTCAAGTAGTGGGGGCTTTCCTTCTACCCATTGCTTATCTGGGCTTGCAGTAGTGGAGTCTCCAGAGGTAGCCAACTTAGTAAGCTAGAGGATAAGACACAGAGTCCCAAAAACCTAGATGTCTTACTTTGTGTCTTGGACAGTGGTTGTCTCTTGCCCAATGATATTAAAAAGGAGCAAATCTGCAGTGCCATTTAGTATTTTTAATACTTCAAGCAAGATACCTAAATTCTAAGCATTGGTTTTCTCATCTGTAAATAAGGGAAAGAACCTATCTCAGCTACTGAGTTTTAATTATGCCTCAAACTCCAGCCAACAAATACTCTCATCAAAGTTCCTGACTGGTCTAGCCATCCCAACCGCTCTAAACCAAAAAAAATCCAAACCCAGTGCCATCGAGTCGAATCTGACTCAATGCCTCTCGGACCCTTTAATTTAGGACTGTAAAGTATTGAAAGCAGGCTGTAGCTTAAGGGGTCTACAAAAGAAATTCTGCATATAGGCCCCACTTTCCTTTCCCAAGTTCCACTCCAACATCCCTTGGGGTCCTCACATGTTTGTGGAGCAGCTTCACTGTGCACAGGCAGCAGGAGGATGGGGGAGCCACAGCTCTGGGGGGTGGGGGCAGGTTTCTTTGGATGATAGGACTAATATTTGTGTGACCTGCTGAGACCTGTGTGGGAGAGTTGAGGGTGGTGAGGGGGTTTGCTCCAGTTTCATATCCAGTAACACAAAACATGAGCTAGTCAGGGCCCTTGTGGTCTGCGGTGAGGGGATTCCTGTGGAGAAATGGGACTGAGTGAGTCAGGCGGGGGGAATGTCTTCCTTGCAGAGTAGAGTCAACAGGATAACTGATGAGCCCATGGTAGGATTAGGGAGGGGGAAATGGAAGGGGAAGAGAAGAGCTTCTACCGTCTTGAGCTGGGATTAAGAGGAGGAGACCTTTAGGGTAATAGGGATATGAGTTTCTAGGTCAGTCTAAACTCAAAATAGGTTTGAATGAATTTACAAAAGGGTGTTACCTCATATGCCAAGCCACTGGAAAGAGCCTCAAGTCCCAGCCAGCTCCTGCTCTTATAAAAACATTGAGTTTACCACATAAATGATAGCATAGGCATTCCACTTGAAGTCAACCTAATCTACCTATGTTCTATTATCTATTCTTTGATGTTTGGGTCTCACCCTGTGGAAGGAAGTGGGCCTCTTCTGGCATCTCATACTGTTCTGCTTTCCCCTGGGCTCCAAGTTCTAGCTCACAAAGACCCAAGTTTGGAGATTTCCTATAAATTGTTAAGAGAACAGCAAGCTGTCCAGAGGGTGAGAAATTTGAAAAGTAAGGCAGATAGCAAGAGAAAGGGGGTCCATTTAAGCTCCATTTCAGAGGCTCTGTGGCCCTGAGAAGGAATGATGGCCAAGCAATTAATTATCTTCTTAGTCCTTCGCTTGCCTCTGCATTCCGATTGGCTTTAGAAAACTGGCGTCAACTCTGCATTATACAAACAGAAACTAATTTATTTAGAACAAGCAACGAAATGAGAACATTATTTGGTTCAGTCTGGGCTCTATTTAGTTCTGCTGCTACTTCCGTATTCTCCCTCTAATCTCTCCCTTTCCCATACTTCCTCTATTCAACAGAGGTCTGCCCCTCAGATCAACTACCTCTAAGCCTCTTCCCTCTCTTCCACTTCTTCCTGCTGTTTCTCATTTCTTTGAATGTTTAACAATATTTAGGTATAATGCCGTGCAGTATGTGCTGTTTCGATACAAGGTTAATTTAAAAGACGTGATCTCTATCCTTTAAGGATCTTAGACTCTTTTAGAGAAGGCACATAACTGAAGTACCTCAGCTGCACAGCCTGTAGTCAGTTTTTCTTAAGTAAAAGTAAGGATGCCAGCCTAAACCTAGCCCTGCAGACAAGAGCCAACCTTTATTATTACCAGCTCTGATAATAGCATTAATCCACATTCTTCCTTAAAGTGATGCTGGAAAAGTGAAATCAGGGACTTTATATAAATTAAAAGAATCAAACATTGCCTGGCCCTGAGGGTCTGTTTGCAAAAAGTCTTGTAGAGCTGACTCATGAACACTCACTGCCTCACTTCTATTCTTCCTTGTTCCAGAGAGTAATTTCTTCTTTCTCTTTACATCCCTTAGCAATAACACCACTAAGTCTTTTGCCAAAAAATTCTCAGACCGATTCAAGACATGGGTTTCCACATGGCTTAATAGAAGAGAGATAATCAGGATTTTTGTTCCTCATCCTTTCTGAGGTTTTTATTTAAATGCCCTCGGTCACAGAGCATAAGCCCAACCTAGCTGGGGAAATGGGAGGGCGTCAGGGAGAGTATGTTTCTCATCCCTGGGAGGCCGTCAGCCCAGCTCCTCAGCCAAATTACAGCACCAGAGAACAATGCAATGCATTCCTGGGCAGGTCGGTGGGACCCTGGGCGCCTGGGCCTTGTGGAGAGAGGTGCCA
Organism: Elephas maximus indicus; assembly: GCF_024166365.1. Classification (NCBI taxonomy): domain Eukaryota; kingdom Metazoa; phylum Chordata; class Mammalia; order Proboscidea; family Elephantidae; genus Elephas; species Elephas maximus. The sequence goes on along the minus strand of NC_064821.1, from coordinate 168,264,439 downwards.
GACACAGAGCTCTCCGTAAGCAATCCTGCAGAGCCGCCCCCTGGGTGCAGAAATGAAATACGGGAGAGCTTCACATTACACACAGACCTGTAGCTCACACCTGGTTATTGATGGCCTTGGTGGAGGCCTCTGCCCCCACCCTCCACATGGGAACTGCCTGCTGCTATGGGGGTGGGGGGTGGGCATCTTTGAGCCAATGTTGGAAAACAAAGAGATGCTTCCTTTCTCACCAGCCTGTGCACAACCATGGGGATACACACACACATATGGGGTGCACATACAGGGACACATACATAGCTTCTCTCAGGATGCATAGGTGTTCGTTGCAGCCACCCTGCCTCTCCCCAACAATATAAAAAAAAAAAAAGCAACCAGATTTCAATGAAAGCCTTCTAACATCAAACCAACAGGGGCCCAAGGAATGTTAGAATTTTACATTATCAACATGCAGACACAGATGTTTGGTTTGGGGATAGGTAGTCCCCTGGGGAGTAGAGGGGGCAAAGATGAGGAAAGGGCATGGAGAAAAGAGGACAGTAGAGAATTACCACCCAAGTAGAGTGGGTGAGACCCTACAACTTCGCATGGCTGGTTTATGCTGGGAGATAGTGAGGTGCATGTCCCTTGTGGTTTGGACGGTGGAGCAGTCCCCCATGAATGGCACCAACTACCGAACCTGCTGCTCCACGTGATTTGGTTTGTTGTTTTTAACTCTTACTAAGTTAGGAAACCATAGCTTTGGGTTCCAGGGATAATCACAAGAAAGAGGCACTGGAGGAGAGCAAGCAGTGGTTTTACTAAGGTAAATATGTCACAGTTGCTGCACTCAACTGAGCTTTTCCAGAAGCTTTTATTCTTTTTGGGTGGTGGGCAGGCTGCAGGCAACAGCCAGTGGCGTATCAGTAATATCCCCAAGGGTCAAAGGGACAGAAGAGAGACGTGGTTCATAAACTCATTTTCCCACTTCCATTCGGGACTTAAATTATCTCTGAGCATCTTTGGGGCTATTCCTCATTTCCTAAGATGTACTACTCATTCTGGATTTGAGAAAGCAAGGCAAGTATCCTTCCCTTAGTCCCCGATCTGAACTATCTTGGATTAAAAATGGTCTTTGCTCACTTCCACTTATGTCTTATGAATCTATGGATGGAGTAGCTGGACATGGGGATTCTCTCTCCTTGACCAAAGTTGCTGAAGTCTAGTAACTTTACTTCACCACCACCAGCTCCTGTAAGTGAGTGTGACCAAAAAGAGAAAGGCTGGGCTGAGTGAAGAAAAAAGGAAGGCAGTTTAATCCACAGCTGCACCACTTCCAAGGTGGGAGCTCCCCAAGAATAACAATGATGTTCATAAAAAGCTTTTTGGTTTACAAAGTGCCTTAGCATATATGCAGTCCTCACAACAACCCTGTGAGGTAGGGATTCTTCTTATCTTACAGATGCTGTTCAGAGAGGTTCAGTGATTTGTCCAAGGTCACACGGACACTGAGAGGCTCAGTCAGAACTCAAACCCAGGTCTTCTGACTTCAAATCCTGTGTACTCTCCTCAAGGATGCCCAGGGTTAGGGGCGCCAGAGTCCCAGCACCTTCAGAACAGAAATTGATACAAAATGTTCAAGCCCTGTGGAAGCTCTAGGACTGCCAGGAGAGAGTAACTGAGCAGTTTACAAAAAGAACAGACTAAGCCTTTACCAACCTCATCAACAAACCCCCTTTATGCCATTTCTGCCACCAGCACCACCACCACCAAGTGATCACTATACAAAGCATTCTACATTTAACCAACTCTGGATCCTAGTTCTTTTTCTTTTTTCCTTTGGACTTAAACATTAAAAATTTTTAAATGTTATCTAGTTTTTTTTTTTTTAAGTGCTATTAAATGTGTGGGCAGAGTAGAAATAGTCATGAGAAGCCATAAGCAGAAATTAATAAGGCTTTGGGCTTTTAAAAGAATATATTAGAATTTCTTTTGAGGCTTCACTCTTTTTAAAAATGTTATTAACCTCTGGGTTAGGAAAATAAGAACAGGGAATGAGAGTACTAAGAAATAGTTGTACTACAGGGCCAGATGCCTACTCATGGCCTAGTAAAGGTCCTGGGACCACAGGCTGAGACAAGCAATTCATCTACACCAAGGCAAGAGAGAATCTACCCTGCAGAGAGACCCTTGCAAGACGAGGCAGCAGAGAGACCCGTCCAAGACGAGGCAGCAGACAATAGATTTCCATTTCATCAAAAATTCTTGCTGCCCTCAACCCCTCCTCCCATCCCCATTCAAAACTGGGACCTCTGTTTAGGCACAAGACAGTGAAAAAAAGCAGCTCCAAGAGATGGTGTGTGCAAGGGGAACCCTTCCCTGTTCAATCCTGGACTGCATTCCATTAGAGACAGCAATAAGCCCTACCTACTCCACTCCTGCACCCCGACTGTGAAGGCATAAAGCTGCAGGAACACCATGTTCATCAATCACGGGCCTGGGATGCTACAAGCTCCCTGATCTGGGCCCCTGCTTGGGCTAGGGGAAGAACACCTCATGAAAACAGTCTACCTATAGTCAGGATTTCTCCCAGAGCAAACCTTACTTTTTGGTCTATCGATCTTGGCTCTCACTACTCCCCACCCCCACTGCCTCCGCATGTGGGCTCAGAAGTCATCATCTAAAGAATTCCATTGCTCATCTCCTGCATAGCAGCACAGCCCCATGAGGCCGTACACCAGATGGAGGGGATAAAAGTACGAGGTCATGGCTTCTAGCAAGAGGCTTTTTCTTAAACTAACCCTGACTCCTGGAAAAGAGGCAGGGCAGCAGAGTGTCGGGTGAGCTGCTGACGGCAGCAGCTTCATAGGTCTTGTGTAAAACGGAAGGAAAAAGATACCTTGGCTTTCAGTGGAAATTTCCCTACTCCCATCTCTGTATCTACTCCTGGTCTCATGTCTACTTCTTGAAGGTATCAGAGTAGAATGCAGAGATTAAGTCAAACCTAAGGGTTAAATACTTCCCAACTGCAGGGACCTATTCAGCAGGCTGCCACACACATGCTGAGGTGAAGGCCAAGCCCTGAACGTCCGCACTGTTTCTCTAGGAATGTAACTAAGAAGTAAAGGGGAAGGGAATGGAAGGTGGACTAGAACTCTGGGGAAATTAAAAAAGGCCATCAGTAGGCCTTCAAAATGTGTATAATAAGCAAAGGCAAGAGTATGGAGGAGAATCACCATTCCTACAACCCTTATGTTTGTTGGGTGACCATGTACAGAAGCAACAATTACAAAGACATAAAACAGTTTAAGTACCAGACTGGGAAATACTGAGAAGTCCCAGAAGAAGGGAATCAGATAAATGAGATTAATCAGAGGCTTTTTTAGGAGGTAACTTTTAAGTTGGATTTTTAAAGACATGGACTGCTTGAGGGAAGTCACGGGAAGGGATTCTAACTAGAAGTAACTGGTATGTGCTAAACTTAGAAGCAAGAATATGCAAGCAATATATAAGGAATTTCAAGCAACTACATATTGTATACATGGGGAATACAGAGAAACTAGAATGCAGAGATCAGGGCTTAAATAATGCAAGGTGACTGTGTATGTCTAGACTGTCAAATGGTTCACGGTCCCGTATACAGCCACACAGCATCTTGATCTATGTCAACAAACACCAGGGCACCTATGAGAAAGCACAAGGATGAGTCCATCTGTTATATATACAGGCACTAAAGGAGGTCTATATACTGTAAAGCCCAACAAAAAATGTTAAGTATCATTAACTACACAGCTCCCTATCATTTGAGATTCTGAGCTAAGTAAGGATATATCAAATATCCTATCCAGAACTGTAATGAACTAATGGAGGCCCACAGGCCCAAAGAAAGGAGCCCTGGTGATACAGTGGTCATCTCAGCTGCTAATGGAAAGGTTGGCAGTTTGAAGCCACCCACCGCTCTGCAGGAGAAAGATGTGGCAATCCGCTTTTGTAAAGGTTTACAGCCTTGGAAACCCTATACAGCAGCACTCTTCCATCCTATAGGGTCGGCTATGAGTCTGAATCGACTGCAGTGGGATACAGGCCCAAAGGTGTCCCTAGGTAGTGTAAACAGTTAAGTGTTCAAGTACTAACAGAAAGGTTGGCAGTTCAAACCCATCCAGAGGCACCTCGGAAGAAAAGCGTGGTGATCTGCTCCCGATAGGTCACAGCCTTGAAAACCTTATGGAGCAACACATGGGGTCACTAGGAGTTGGAGTTGACTTATTGGCAACTAATTTTTTTAAAGGACCCAAACTTGATAGAGTCAAGCCAACCCCTTAAGAAATTAAAATGTCAAAAAGGAATAATTAAAAAAAGAAAATACACGCTTCTTTCCCTCATTCCCAAACTTAAACTCTGACTGGTCCTCTATATTCCATTTGGTATAGTGGACTTCTGTAGCTAGCCTACTGAATAGGAAAAGAGCTGGAAGACCTTTAAACCCACTAGGGACTGCAAAACCAGTTTGCTAATAAATAAGGAGATAGTTCTTATGTACTGCAGCTTACTGGAGCAATAGCCAAAGACAGGAGAGAAATTCCAATTTCATGACCTATTAGATGTCTGGCTTCTTGCATTTGCTGAAGGTAAAAACAGAGCTATCTAACTGGGCTTCTGTCATACTTCCTCACTGAACTTTCCCAACCTCTGAAGCCAAAAACCACAGGGTCAACCCTGTTTTTCCATAGCACTTTCCTGGTGCCACTCTAAGAAACAGAATACTGGCTCGTGGGTCTCCCCCAGTGTGGCACTGAGTCTATTTTTTTATGAACACTGAATAAGCCAAAAGGTGAGCAGTATCCTGGATTTCTGCTTTACTTACTCAGCTGGCACAATTTGGTGCTGGAAGGGTGGCAGCCACTTAACAGTGATAGCATTTGTTGGTATCATCTTAGCATTTTCCCCACTCCCCTAGGCAGCTTATAAAAGGTGATTTCTGAAACCCTTCACAAAAGAAAAGCTCAAGGGTTTATACTCAACTGTGACACCACTATGAGTTCATTAAGAAGCATGTTTCAGGTTGCACTATAATTTCCCTATGTAACATAAACCCATGGAATCTGACATAAGCTGATTGCTCACGCTGGTTATTTTATTTACATTTCTGAATGGAAGGGATTTCAATACTCATAAAATACCTAACTGACTTCTTATTTTTCATCTGTTCTCCCAGAGCAGCTATTATAAAAGAGACAGAAGTCTCAACTTGTATGACTGGTTAAGCAACCAGGGAAAAGAGTTATTGCTCAAAAGCAATTAAAAAAAAAAATAATAATTCAATATGGAGTTTGAGGCCAAACAAGAGATATGGTTACTCTCAATGCCATCCAAAAGATAAAAGTCCAGAGGAAAAATGTTAAGTAACTGTGTGTGTTATCTCTTTCCAAGTCCTATGAGAGTAGGTGGTAGTTTCGTAGGAACTCAGGGGGGCTGGGGTTTATTTAAGTCTTTCTCTGGACCCCTAATGTTAGCAGACACAGTTGCTAGTATAAACAGGAACACAGGTGAATAGATGAAGAATGGGCTCCTAACAACCCAGAAATATCAATGTGTCTCCCTACCAGTGTGTTACAAATCAGACTTCTGAGCTGAAAGATGCATCTAACTATCTGAAGGTGTATATTCTGTTAATCTACTCAAAGAATAACAATTTCTGCTTATTCCAGTAGATATGACATGCTCAGATGGGCTGCTAGAGGAGTAATGATTACCAGTAAATTCAATTCCAAAGCCTGAGCCTCAGTCTTACACATCAAAGTCATTGTTCAAATCAGCCCACTTCCCTTCTTCTGCCGGCACGTTGAGTTAAATCAGTATATACCCTTCAACCCTCTCTTAAAACCTTGGGCCTATTCTTCTGCTCCATATGTTTTCATCCTTTTACCATATGTATTGATTACATGCCTAAGAGTATAAACTCTCTGAGGACAGTTGCTATGCCTATTTAAAAATATTCCAACGTCATATCCTGAACAATCCAGTTCATTGACTGAGATAGACCAGTAAGTATAGGAAATCTTTTTCAGTTAGAGAGAATATAATCTTGGTAGCTCCCTTTGTGAAGAGGTAGAATTGTCAAGGAGGCAAAATTCAGCTTGGAGGAGAAGGCAAAGGAGCCATATTTTAGTGCCTTAACCCAGTATCTTTTTTTTTTTTTTTTTAAGTTAACATAGTATATGCCAATTTTCAGAATCAGTGACTGCAGAATGCAGCTTGGATAGTAACATGTGGGCTCTGGGAAATTCTCGGTGGCTTTTCCCCATTCTTTCACGTCCACAGAGCCAAGCAATTTTAGTCCTAACTCTTGCTATTCTATGCTGCTTCACAATGACATCACACTATTTCCTTTTTAAAACCAGAATAGCCCTCAGTCCTTATTAATTTGTTAATATCTGTAATGAGAAAAGATAAAAATGTATGAGTATGAGAGGCTTTTGTCTTATGGCAGTCACTATGCTCATCTGAGGCAAGATATTTCTTATTTAAATTTTGAATTGTGAAGCTCTTCATTTTTTGATAAGTTCTAAGTATTCAGATAAAAAATTATGAGGAATACCACTGTTCACACAAACATGAACTTTACCCACCAGGTATAAAAACGAAAGTCCTCTATTTTGCGTATTTTAAAAAGGATAAAATTATAAAACCTGTTTCTAACTCCCGTTGTTACACTGAAAGGAATCTGGCCAAATAAATTCTTCAGAAAGGAAGGGTCCTCTGTGAGTCCAGATTGACTTTTGGGGTCACTAAGTCTTGTGTGAGGCACTTGAAAGTAACTCATTAGCCACTTCTAGTTGAATGACTATACCAGGATAAACAATCTACTGTGGTATTAGCCTCTACCTTACACTAATACATCTTCCTACCTGTCTCAAACCGGCCACCATTAGACTACGAGCTACTCGAGGGCAAGGACTGCATTTTATATTTCATAAAAACCAAACCCAGTGCCATCGAGTCGATTCCGACTCATAGCAACCCCATAGGACAGAGTAGAACGGCCCCATAGAGTTTCCAAGGAGCGCCTGGAGGATTCAAACTGCCAACCCTTTAGTTAGCAGCCATAGGATTTAACCACTATGCCACCAGGGTTTCCGTATTTCATAAAAGTAACTAATAAATATTTGTTAGTTGAATGAATGAACAAACAAATCTATTAGTAGTAACATGTTAATACGATGAATTCAAACCACAAAGACTTACTGCATGTTATAGAACAAGAGTCACCATATTTTTAAATGCTGAGGCCTTTTAAAAGCTTAAACTCTGAAAACAAGATAAGAAGCCCTACTGGAGTCCTTCCATTCAATTAGCCAATACAGAAAGAAGAATCTTTTTAGAGTATCCAGCAACTGCATGTTCTAGTGCAGTTTGTGTGTGTGTATGTGTGTAGTCTTCTTTTTTTTTTGTTTGTTTGTTTTTAAAGGCAGTATTATAATAACTAAAATACATCAAGAGCAAATTAATAAGAAAAATCTTCACAGTCAGGGCTTAGCTGAATAAGAATCCCTGGGTTCCCAATAAGGGCTAAAATCCCAAAGGGATCAGAGTCAAGTAAATAAAAAATCTAGCTGAATTTTATCAGAGGGTAAATTTTCAACTTTGTGTACCCTAGCAACCAAGGCTGAGTTATGTATAAGATTAGTAAAGCACCTTCAGCCACACCCCAGCCAGAGAACATTTTTCTATCTCACTGTGACTGGAGGAAAAACAGCAATGTATTTGCCTGCCAAGAACAGCTGTGGCTGTACTCTAGATATGAGTCTAACAACACCGAGGGATTAAAATTTAATTGTAAAGCTGCTGCTACCTGGTAGTAAAATCTTGAAAGAAATTGGGAGTCTAGCATATTGAATAGATGAGGTCAAGAGTTGTCATGTTCCTAACAAAGAGTGTGAGAATATGCTTCCTTCTTATATTCTCCCAAAAACTGTTTCTTTCCTTGAATGTTATATTGGTTATTTGTAATGACAGTCCTTGTCTAAACCTTGAACAGTACATACATGTTTTATTTCCAGAATGTGTGAAGTTACAGAATAAGGTCAGAGGGTGATTATGTGGTCTGAATTTTCTGAATATCCATTCTTTTCATTTTGTTGGGCATCACCCGAGGCCCAAATAATTTCTTGAAGCTGGATACTGTAGAGATGGACTTAAGGCAATTTTAATCTTATTACAAAATTATGCAACCAAACCAACCCCATTCTTGTTGAGTCTATTTCAACTCATAGCGACCTTGTAAGACAGAGCAAAACTGCCCCATAGGGTTTCCAAGGCTGTAAATCTTTACGGAAGCAGACTGCCACATCTTTCTCTTGAAGAGTGGTTGGTGGGTTCAAACTGCTGACCTTTCAGTCAGCGGATTACAGAATTAAAAGAGATCATTTTATTCTTTCCTCAAAGTTAGAAAGAATGCCATTAAAACTCAACCTTTTACTGAAGCCTCATCAGCATAAAGGAACACACCCAAGTTTCCTACCTACTTACAACTACTGTAAATACATCTGCTACCTATAATTCCCACTTCAGAAAAAAAAAAAATCCCACAAATTGATATTTTAGACCAAAAGCTCATTCTGTTCAATTAAACTATCCCCCATAATCCTTCGCAACTTTGACCTGACTTTGAAAGAAGACTGATGTTGAGACACAACTATACATTTATACTTCCTATTAAAACCTTTCCTTCCTTCCTTTCTTTGAACATTTCAATCAAATTCCCTCTGAATCATTACAAACCAGTGTCTACAAGTATCTTCAGTTTTACTGTACATTTTAAGACAGTTAGAGAGGCTAAAGTCCTTTACACAGTTATGTGAGTATGTGATGTGAATTACCAAACAGCAGTCTTTCTTAGGTGGTTAACTCACATGAACAGGAATGAAAGTGGAGTGAACAAGTCTGAAAACGAGCGAAGTGAATATACATTCTTCATTTCAAAGCACCAGAGTTCATCAAACAGGCTTAGACAGTGGTGAGTTCCCTAGGCAGCTTATTTGACTACTGACATCTTTGCCTTTGCAGCAAACATTTCTCCAACAGAAGTTACCTTTCTATTTTTCTGACAATCCATTATCTGCCCCTTTATTTAAAACTCTTCTGCAAATTCATCTCCTATAGGAAGACTTCTCTAACGAAGCCACTTGACTATCATCACTCGGTCATTCTGTATCCCCTCAGCGTCACTATATTTGGTTTGAAATTTAGTATTTGTGAAGTTACCTATTACTGAGTTTGAGCATATATCATAATGAAAATAGGCTATTGTGTAATTTTAGACAAATCACTCAAATTTTGCTGACTGGAACGTTCCTATTTATAATACTGGAGATACAGTCTGTCCACCAATGGCTCTGGTAAGAATAAATGAGAGTTTAACTATAAACTCTTAAAAAAGGTAAGAACTAACCAAAGTCCAAGCTACTCCTGGTTTAGAATTATAATGTATTAAGTATTCTTACTAACTTAGTTATTTTGAACATCGGAAATTTAATTGGTGGTAGGAGGGAACAAAACTTCACTCAAGAAAAAAGCTAAAAATTATTCCTCAAGATTACAGTTGTCTTTTGTATCCCAATATTCTCTCCATTTAGAGGGCTACGCTGAGTTAGTAAAAAAAAAAAAAAAAAAAAGATTTTTCCTAAAACATTGTTTTCTAATGCAAAGTCTAATATGATTAGTGTAATGGGTTTGGAACAAGCAATTTACTTCAATAATAGCTAAGCACAGCTCTTCTAAAACCTGCTATGCACTCCATTTGCCCCAAGTGCTAATGGTTAAGCCATAAATATATCAGTAGCAGTTAGTAACAGGATGTTCTAAACTTTGGCACTGGGACTTTCACCTTGAGGGAGAAAAGATTAAGATTCAATATGTTGTTGTTGTTGTCAGGTGCCATCGAGTTGATTTAGACTCATAGCAACCCTTTGTACAACAGAATGAAACACTGCCCTATCCTGCGCCATCCTCACAATCATTTCTATGTGTCAGCCCATTCTTGAAGCCACTGTGCCAATCCATTTCCTTGAGGGTCTTCACCTTTTTCATTGACCCGCTACTTTACCAAGCATGATGTCCTTCTCCAGGGACTGGTCCCTCCTGATAACATGTCCAAAGTATCTAAGAAGAAGTCTTGCCACTCTTGCTTTTACAGAGCACTCTGTCTGTACTTCTTCCAAGACAGATTTGTTTGTTCTTCTGGCAGTCCACGGTATATTCAATATTCTTTGCCGACATCATATTCACAGGCATCAATTCTTCTTCGGTCTTCCTTATCCAGCTTTCAGGTGAATGAGGCGAATGAAAATACCATGGTTTGGGTCAGCTGCACCTTAGTTCTCAAAGTGACATCTTTGCTTTGCAACACTTTAAAGAGCTCTTTTGCAGCAGATTTGCCCAATGCAATATGTTGTTTGATTTCTTGACTGCTGCTTCCATGGATGTTGATTGTGGATCCAAGTAAAATAAAACCCTTGACAACTTCAATATTTTCTCTGTTTATCATGATGTTGTTTATTGGTCCAGTTGTAAGGATTTTTGTTTCATTATGTTGAGGTATAATCCATACTGAAGTCTTTGATCTTCATCAGTAAGTGCTTCAAGTCCTCTTTACTTTCAGCAAGCAAGGTTGTGTTGTCTGCAGGTTGTTAATGAGTTTTTCTCCAATCCTGATGCCATGTTCTTCTTCATCTAGTCCAGTTTCTCATATTATTTGCTCAGCATACAGACTGAAAAAGTATGGTGAAAGGATACAAGCCTGACGCACACCTTTCCTGATTTTCAACCATGCAGTATTCCCTTGTTCTGTTCAAATGACTGCCTCTTGGTCTATGTACAGATAACCCATGAGCACAAAAAAGCGTTCTGGAATTCCCATTCTTCGCTAGGTTATCCATAATTTGTTACAATCCACACAGTCGAATGCTTTCGGATAGTCAATAAAACACAGGTAAACATCTTTCTGGTATTTTCTGCTTTTAGCCAGGATCCATCTGACATCAGCTATGATAACCCTGGTTCCACGTCTTCTTCTGAATCCAGTTTGAATTTCTGGCAGTTCCCTGTCGATGTACTGCTGCAACCGTCTTTGAATGATCTTCAGCAAAATTTTAGTTGCATGTTAATGATATTTTTCGATAATTTCTGCATTTTTTTTTTTATTACCTTTCTTTGGAATGAGCACAAGTATGGATCTCTTCTAGTCAGTTGGCCAGGCAGCCGTCTTCTAAATTTCTTGATATAGACAAGTGAGTGCTTTCAGTGTTGCATCCCTTTGTTGGAACATCTCAATTGGTATTCTGTCTATTCCTGGAGCCTTGTTTTTCACCAGTGCAGCTTGGACTTCTTCCTTTAATACCATTGGTTCTTGACTATATGCTATGTCCTGAAATGGCTGAATGTCAACCAGTTCTTTTTAGTACAGTGACTCTGTATTCCTTCCATCTTCTTTTAAAGCTTCCTGCTTTGTTCAGTATTTTCTCATTGAACCCTTTGATATTGCAACTTGAGGCTTGAATTTTTTCTTCAGTTCTTTCAGCTTGAGAAATGCTGTGCGTGTTCTTCCCTTTTGGTTTTCTAACTCCAGGTCTTTGCACATGTCATTATAATACTTAGTCTTCTCAAGCACCCTTTGAAATCTTCTTTTCAGCTTTTACTTCATCATTTCTTACATTCACTTTAGCTATTCTACGCTCAGGAGCAAGTTTCAGAGTCTCTCCTGACATCCGTTTTGGTCTTTTCTTTCTTTCCTGTCTTTTTAATGACCTTTTGCTTTCTTCATGTATGATGTCCTTCATGTCATTCCACAACTGGTCTGGTCTTTGGTCATTAGTGTTCAATGTGTCAAATCTATTCTTGAGATGGTCTCTAAATTCAGGTGGGGTATATTCAAGGTCATATTTTGGCTATTGTGGACTTGTTTCAATTTTTTTCAGCTTCAGCTTGACCTTGTATAGGAACAACTGATGGTCTGTTTTGCAAGCTGGCCCCTGGCCTTGTTCTCACTGATGATATGGAGCTTCTCCATTGTCTCTTTTCACAGATGCACTTGAATTGATTCCTGTGTATTCCTTCTGGCGAGGTCCATGTGTACAGTTGCTGTTTATGTTTTTGAAAAAAGGTATTTGCCATGAAGAAGTCGTTGGTCTTGCAAAAGTCCATCACGCAATCTCTGGCGTCGTTTCTATCACCAAGACCATATTTTCCAACTACCAGTCCTTCTTCTTTGTTTCCACTTTTGCATTCCAATCACCAGTAGTTATCAATGCATCCAGATTGCATTGTTTTATCAATTTCAGACTACAGAAGTTGGTAAAAATCTTTAGTTTTTTCATCTCTGGCATTAGTAGTTGGTGCATAAATATGAATAATAGTTGTATTAACTGGTTTTTCTTGTAGGCATATGGATATTACCCTATCACTGACAGGGTTGTACTTCAGGATGGGTCTTGAAATGTTCCTTTTCATGATGAATGCAGTGCCATTCTTCTTAAATCTGTCATTCCTGGCATAGTAGACATATGATTGTCCAAAATGGCCAATACCAGTGGATTTCAAGTGTTTCATTTCATTTTTAACAGCTTCCAATTTTCCTAGTTCATAGTACATACATTCCACATTCTGATCATTAAATGGGTATTTATTTGCAGGTGTTTCTTCTCATTTTGAGTTATGTCACATCAGCAAATGAAGGTCCCAAAACTTGACTCTATCCACATCATTGAGGTCGACTCTACTTCGAGGAGGCAGCTTTTCCCCAGTCATATTTTGAGTGCCTCTCAACCTGAGGGGCTCACCTTCTGGCACTGTATCAGACAATGTTCTGCTGCTATGCATAAGGCTTTCACTGGCCAATTTTTTTAGAAGTAGATCACCAGGTCCTTCCTCCTACTCTGTCTTAGTCTAGAAGTTCCACTGAACCCTGTCCACCATGGGTGACCCTGCTGGTATTTGAAATATCAGTGGCATAAATCCAGCATCACAGCAACACACGGGCCACCATAGTATGACAAACTGACAAATAAATAAATCCAAATAAACTCAGGGAGAGCTTTTATGAACTCATACTTACCAGACACACATTAATAGGAAAAAAGGGTGCTTTCCACAAACTTTGAAACAATTAAATCCTGGGGAAGGAATACAAAACCCAAAAAACCAAACCCGCAGCCGTCGAGTCGATTCCGACTCACAGCGACCCTATAAGGCAGAGTAGAACTACCCCATAGAGTTTTCAAGGAGCGCCTGGTGGATTCGAACTGCCGACCTTTTGGTTAGCAGCTGTAGCACTTAACCACTATGCCACCAGGGTTTCCAGACATGCATTAAAAAGTACACTGTCCTAACTTTTATTCTTTTTTTCCTTCAAAGTGTTCAGAACTTAAAAAAAACCTGGATAAGAACTTTATCAATTTCACAAATTTCTCAGTCTAGTTCTTTTTGACGGGGAGAAATGGGGATGAAGTATGAGAAATACCCTTATAGGAAGAAGGAAATATCTTTTCCCTTGCTACAAATATCCTAGTTGATAAAGAAAATAAAAATAAGAATATGCCAGACTGCCCAAATAAAGACTTCAGAGGCACCAACAACAGAAAAATGTAAACATTTAAAAAGTCTGACCTGTCGCACAATTGGCTCATTTTTATTCTCTAAACAGTTTCAGGGAAACACCTCAGATGTACTGTGAAACTTGGTTACAAAACAACATTTTACACGCATATAAGCTTAGTTACAAATGTTTTTAAAACTGTATCAGATCTTCTACAGAAATCTTTCAACTTTGAAAAACAATGTTTTCAAACTAAGAAACTTACTTCGTCAGTTTAATTTCTAAATGTGGGGATTTATGTATTTAATAAAGAGGCATACAACTATCACAGGCTTTTAGCATTAATGAAGTCATACGGAGACTATATGAAAAGATGTTTCATCTATGAACAGATTTTATGTCACTGGTTATGATGACAGAAAATTAGAAACTTTTAAAAATAATCATATTTATTATTTTTTCTACTGGCATATATCGATATATATATATAGTTATAATCGTCTATCAACTCCCCTAGTTCTGAAGACTATCTTTGCCCTGGAAGAAATGATGAGAATAGTGGACAAATCTTCCCCACAGTTTTGATCACTATTCAGTAAAAGATACTTGGCATTTACATCTGCTTATTATTAAAAAAAAAAAAAAATGTAATTTGGGGAGAAAAAATTTAATTATTTTGGGGAAGGGGTGAAGAAACCCCAGTGAGACACCCTGTAGAGAAGTCCTTTGTTAGTGTAACATCTGACCTTCTATATCTCTGGAAATCATGCAACTTGGCTAATGTAGTCCTTAAAGAATTAATCAAGCAGATTGTTAGGCCTTGGTTACAGTGGAGCCAGCCAATTATGAGTTCCTCAGAAATTCATCACTGGCATGTCCAACCACATTTTCCCACATAAAGATTAGTAGAAGTATGTGGAAACAGGGCCCATTCCCACCCTAGCGGAACTACAATATATGTTCAGTGAAACAAATTTCAACAAAGTTTTGTCTTAGTGAAATAAACAATTTATTTGAGAGGATTTTAGACTCCTGACTTTACCCATAATACCTTTTTCTGACAACAGTGCAAAAACTGCCCTATTTAGCTAAAACCCAACCAGAGAATTTTGATATTGAAACACACTTCTGAATTCAAAGCACTTAAGTCACATGCCACAAGCCTGAATTCATCAGTAAGCTGAAATCCCCAAATCCCCAAAGACCACCTTTAGTCTTTTTACTGTTGTGATAATGCCCTTGCAAGCCTTACTAAGAAAGCTTTTCCTGCAAGAGGAGAAATGAAAGGGACCAGGAGTAGATGAAGATTGGTTCTCTAAGGTGAGGGCAGTGCTGCTCTGAAATAAAGAAGCTCCTTTCAGATAAGCAGAATCAGATTCCAGTTCAGTTGGTTTGCTGGCTACCCTTACTTTGAACTCTCATTTTTAACCCAGCAGGCTTCAAAGCAGGTGAGAAAATGACCTACCACTTAAAGGCAATTTTTCCTTTTTCAGGAATTCTGGCATTAGAGAATATCAGCTCTCATATCAGCACATTCCACATCTCCAGAGATTTATGCAACTTTTTTCCATTGCTCTATGTCTAATGTCAGATTAGGTTTTCATCTCAGCCAAAAGAAAAGTCAGGGGAAAAAATCATAACTTGCTGAAAATAGTCTTACCCCGTATAACTTTATACCAGGCAAAGGGAGAAGGGGCACTTAAGCTACTAACCATTCTAGTTTGTTCTCTTCCATTTATCTAAACCTGATGTTCAGTGAGAATTATTAAAAACCATTAATCCCCAGTGCCTTGCTTCACAAAAAAAGCAATCTTTATAACAAATGTATTCTAATAAATTCAAATTGCATTTGCTTGAGCACATGAGCTAACACAAAAAGATACAGGGTGAGGAAGAGACAGTGGTAACAACGGAAAAAGTTTAGAAAATTTTCTTGAATTGCTTTCCCTTACTAAATAGAGGATTCTTCTTTGCTTTCTACTTGGCTATCAAATATCTGACTCAGTTGAAAATCCTAACACAGGTGGCTTGCAAGTTACCAAGAGGCTCTGTGCTATAAGGCAGTCTGCCAGTGCCTAGAACCGGAAATAGTTCACCTTTCTATGGTTCACATAATGCATAATACACTAGAAGTATAGTTCTAATAGTATCATTTAAATGTCACCTACTCACCATTTATACTACAATTTCTATGGGAAAATGCATTTTTGAGTTTACTCTTAGGACCTATGTTCCTCAGGGGTGGGCTTCCCACTGTAGCTACACTTTGGTAAGGATGATGATGACATGATGGCAGTGACAACGGCTAACACTCATCTAGTACTTACAGGCAGACACAGTCTAACCACAACATATTTCAAATTCATTTAACCCTCACAACAATTAATGAGGCAGTACTATTCTCATTTTACAGTAAGGGGTAGAAAAGGTTAAGTAACTTACCCAAGGGTGCACAGCCAGTAAGTGTCAGCGCTGGAGTTCAAGGCAAAGCAGTCTGGCTCCTGAGTCTATGCTCATAACCACTCTGCAATGCTACCCCTTTTCCACCTTCATAAGGTGGGTACTATCCAGGTGTTCTAAATTCCTCAAATTGGGGGTGGAGGAGAGCAGGGCTTCTCAAGGTTTAAATGTATGTACAGGATCATGTGGGAACCTTTTTAAAATGCAGATTCTGACACAGGAGGTCTGGAGTGGTGCTGGAGGTTCTGCATTCCTAACAAGCTGGTGGCTGATGGTGATGCGCCTAGTCCATAGACCACACTTTAAGTGGTGAAGAAGTAGAACTTGAGCATCTAGCTCCCTTGCTGTCAATCTGTCTGTATGCAGAGGCATTTATATATTGTGTTTATAAGCTGGAGACTGTACATGCTGTAATCATGTTCCATTAACTCCTAAACAGAACCTTCCCTTGGAACTGATGCACACCAAGTATCAGTCTGTGGGTACCTTCAATAAGACTTAGCTTTCAGGCATTTAAAATGCACATGTAAAGGCCACAGAGATAAAATACGACTGTAAAAGTTCACAGTCGGGCTCACCACCAACTATACAAATATCAAAACATAGTGAATAAAAACCTGTTTATTATTCATCAACTAGAATCACAGTAAATTAGTAACTTTGGTTTAAAAAAGAAGCTTCCATTTTAAAATGTGGTATTATTTATTCTCAGACTCTGCTAAAAGAGTGCTATGTTAAAGGCTATTCTGGTGTCATTAGGGAAACCCTGGTGGCATAGTGGTTAAGTGCTACAGCTGCTAACCAAAAGATCAGCAGTTCAAATCCACCAAGCGCTCCTTGGAAACTCTATGAGGCAGTTCTGCTCTGTCCTATAGAGTTGCTATGAGTTGGAATTGACTCTATGGCAACGGGTTTACGGTGTGATTAGTGATCTCTTAGGCAAAGGCAGGCACTAGATACGAACACTGATGGATAGGACACACAGTAAGTATACTCCACATTAATTTTAGGCAGTACTTCATAGAAATACACTACTAACAATTGCTACATATCTATTCTAGATTCTAGACCTCCTTGTTTTATTTCACCTCGTTCCCATTCCACTACCCTGGGAGAAATCCAAGAACTGTCTCTTTCACTGTTTGCCCATACTCTCAAATACACATTTACACATTTTTTTCCAGCTGTTAAATGGATGGGGTTCCCTTTTTAGTCCATTTGTTCCCCACGCCAGATTACACAGTAAGGGCATCTCAACTTGGGGTACACTCCCCAATCGGCTCCATTGCAAACAACAGAGTTATGGTGTGATCATTAAGCTTCTTACATTGAAGGGAAATAGAATAGTCAGTTTCCAACCCAAATATCTATATTCCCTGAACAACAGTGGAAAGTCCTTCTTCGGAAGCTTGCCCCAGAATCAAGCGCAGTCTCAGACCCCTAGGCCTACAACCAGTGGCAACTTAACACATTATCCAGGTGTTCTCCAGGGAAAAGGGAAACCAGTGCTCTTACCATGATGCCAGAAGAAAGAACTAATCTTTAAGGCACAAAATAAACTGTCCTGTAAGTGGGCCTTAAGGCAAGAATAGCAATTTGAGGAAGCAGGGAGCTAGAATGGAGGCATACAGAGAAAAATACAGAAAATACATTACCAAGTAAGGGCTATATTTTTCCTATGGATCTCAGTGCTTTTATATTTGGAAATATAATAAATCAGCATTTTCATGGAAATATATACAAGAAAGATGCATTTTTAAAAAGGCTTGGAGATTTAAAGGGAATTATCTTTGGTGATTTTACTTCCAGTCAGTGTACATTAATTAATTAACATTTACGTAAATGAGTAAATAATCATGGGATACCCTTACCCTTTCTAGTATCAGTTCTCAACTACTTCCTGGGTCAGGAAATGGGGAGGGAGTTGAAACCAAAGGGTAAAAATGAAAGTCAAAGTCTATAATGGTTCTACACCTAAGGTGGGGAAAATCAATCAGAATATGCAGATACGATAACAGAGAGACCTTTGAGTAAACAGGCACATTCCATAAAAAAAAAAAAAAAAAAAAATCCATACCCAGGGCAAATGTCCCATCTTATCTATTCATTCTCTATCCTAGGTGCACTGCTGAACTTAAAGTTCTGCAAATCCTTAGAAGTAATGACTTCATTTAACTGGAAAGATCAAAAGGTTTGTTTACAAAATAGGGAACTTTTAAAAAAACGCCAAAGAAAATACATTAATGGTAAAAAGGGTTAGATTATTCTTTACCTAGTAACAAGTGCTATGTTTACCACCAAAACTGGTCTACAAAGACCAATGTATAATGTTATAGCATTGTATTCTTGAAACTTCTATGCAAGAGAAGTATAACTCAAATCATCAAAAACTTACGTCTGATATATTTATGGCAGCAACTTTACAAAACAATACTTGTAATTTACTTAACAAATATCTTCCACCATTTAACTGGTTTAGGCTACAGACAGATCAGAGATGGTTTCTTGTGTGTTTTACAAATATTCTATACAAGTCCTTGAGATCATACTTACAGCTTTAGCAAAAACGCCCATGATTTCAGGAAATTGGTGTGTGAGAAGGGCTATCATTGCTGTAGAGGAACACAGTCCTGCTGTGAAATGGATGAAAAAAGGAAGCTCCTTCTTTGGGTAAACAGAAACATGATGAAAGGCTGCAAGGGAAAACAGGTAGAAATGGATTTTATTTCTAGAATACAGCGTGAGCTAGTCCTAGTATTTTCAAATAAAATCGATTTTTAAAAACTAAAAAGGAAAATATTTTTTAAAAAAAAGAACAAGTAGTCTCTGGCCAAGCAACGTAGAAAAAAGCTATCCATTATTTATTTGAGCATCAACAACATATCTATAAAGCCTGATGACTGGGCTGGGGGCTGGGAACAGGATGGTATCCCGGGAAAGAGCACTGATTGTAACGTCACGCTGAGGTGGTTCTGAAAAAGAGCTTTGTCACTTATCAGCTGTGTGATCTTGAGTAAGTTGCGAAGCCCTCCAGGAGTTGCTATGGAGTTGTCATGACAAACATTATAAGTGTTTAATAAATGTGCGTTGTTACAATTCTTGCTCTTTGGAAGCTCAGAGTCCAGTATAGAGATCAAGAGACAGACATGTGTTGTCGATTTCCTAGAATCATTAGTTAATAATTTTACCCAGTTATTAATAAGTGTTCTATATGTGTTATTTCATTGAACACTATAAAAATTGAACTGGAAAACCAAAGCCCTAGAATTCTGACCATAAATTAAGTCCCTTGTCTTCCTTTACCACATTTACTCAGGTATTATTTTTCTAGCAACTGAACATTTCAATACCAACTGTATTCAAGTATTTATCTTTTTTGGTTTTTTTTTGTTGTTGTTGAGAATATACACAGCAGAACATATACCAGTTTAACAATTTCTACATTTTACAGTTCAGTGACACTGATGATGTTCTTCAAGTTGTACAACCATTTTCACTCCCTTTTTATGAATTGTTGTATCTTAATCGCTATGAGTCAGAATCGACTCGACAGCAGTGGGTTTGGTTTTGGTTTGGATTTGAAATTTAATAATACTTGAATAATTAGACTGAGATGAGCCTGTTACAGTGCCTGGCACACAACAGGTGCTCAATAAATATTGGTTACACTGAGAGTTATTCTGAGACTTTATTTAGTCCAGGAAGTTGACCACTCAGAGTTGGAGACTAACCCAGAACTTTCTGATGTAATATCCTACATGAGCAAGGGATGACTAATTCAATGCTGAATCAATGTCAGCTATAAATTTTACTTTTCTAAACATAACAATTTACAGAGAAGATTATACCTAAGTTTCTTTCAGTAGCTATGATATTTTTATGTGTCTTAAACTATATTTGGAAAGTTTATACCAAAAGCCACACTCATTTAAAATCCAGAAAACTTCCAGAGCCTTGAGTCATGTTTACAGTAAATGCACAACAGAATTGATTTTTTTTAAAGTTAGAAACATTAGAAGTTGTGGGTGACACCGTGGTTTCAGCACCCAAAAAACCAGCAGTCACATTAACCCTCCCTGTCCCTCAACCATGAGAGGCCAACTTCTTCCAGCAAACCAAGAGAAACAAACCCTGGTCCTTGAGAAGACAGAGAACACATACTTATGTATGCCAACAGTTACTATAATTGCTATCATGTCAGAGATACAAAATTAATAATACTAATTAAACTGCATAGCATGTTACAGTTTACAAGGTACTTTAATTTACATTACAAAAAAAACCCAAACCCACTGCGGTCGAGTCGATTCCAACTCACAGCAACCCTACAGGACAGAGTAGAGCTGCCCCATAGAGTTTCCAAGGAGCACCTGGTGGATTCAAACTGCCAACCCTTTGGTTAGCAGCCGTAGCACTTAACCACTACGCCAGCAGGGTCTCCAGTTTACATTAGCTCATTTGATTTTTCTAAAAACTGTAAGAGATAAATAGTATTATTCCTACTTTAAAAGGTAGAAAACTGCATAGCTTTCATAAGATAATTACCTAAAATATGAGATTTTATACTGTAGGAGAGACCTAATTATTTCTTTTTGGATTGCCTTCTGTAGATTCGTTTGTCAGTCAATGTTTGGCTAATATATCAATATAATGGATGACTAGAACAGAAACACTCCCTTGGAACTAAAGTTCAAATTTCATCATTCGCTTCTAGAGAAAAATTTATCAGGCGGCATAAAAGACAACTAAATAGCTATGTGAACTAGGAGAATAGTTCGAGTCTGAACTTTTAAGGTTCATAAGCAAATTCCAGAATGCTGTAAGTCATATCAAGGTTGAAGGAGAATTAAAAACAAAAAACATTACGTACTCCTGGGTATTAGAACTCCATGTTATTAAAAATTTGTTCACTCTACCACAGACAGAAAAAATAGTCTAAGATCGTATAATATAATCAAACAAAACTCACAGCATAACCCCCTTCTCCTACCTTGTGGAATTTGCCAATGAGTAGCACCCCATATGGAGTTAGAATTAGCCCTGGTGGTGCACTGGTTAAGTGGCACAGTGCCAAGAAGTTGGCAGTTTGAATCTACCAGTCACTCCCTGGAAACCCTAGGGGGCAGTTCTATTCTGCCCTTAGGGTTGCTAAGAGCTGGAATCGACTCAACAGCAATGGGTTTGGCTTTTTTTTTTTTTTTTGGCCAAAAATGCAAATTGTCTGGTCTTGTAGGCTATGGCTCTGACAATATATGATAATAACCCTGATTTTATTCAGATGACTATGTAAAATTGGTTTTATATTAGTTATTTGGGTTAGTTTTTTTTTTTTTATATTTGGGCAAGGGTAACATTATTTTAGGCTAAATGCATTAGTTTAATATAATACACTCTCGCCATTGATGTTCTATAATAAAATGTTCATTCGTTTGGTTTAAATATCCTTGTTCCTGTTGAAATGGAAAAACAGTAAGAATAACTATCACCACCACCCTAACAAAAGGAAAAGAAATTTCTCCCACTAATGACCTCCCCTAAAGGAGCCCTGGCTCAAGGGTTAAGCGCTCAGCTGCTAACTGAAAGGCTGGCAGAATGAACCCACTCAGAAGCTCTGTGGTAGAAAGACCTCGCAATTTGTTTCGTAAAGATTACAGCCAAGATAACCCTATGAGGTAGTTCTACTCTGTCACATGGGGTCACTATGAGTCGGAATCAACTTGATGGCACCCAACAACTGTCAAGCTTAATGAATTCTTCTCAGTAATTAACGTTACTTAAAATCCTCACTCTCATTACTTAGAAATTTCTTCTTCCTTTATGTCTCTGGGAATCTAGTTCTGGTTCCTGTCCTGTCTCTCTGATGACTTCTTCACTGGCTCTTCCAGACTCCATTTTAGCCACCCATTCCTTAGACATTTTTTGTACCCCCACAGTTCCACCCTTGGCTTACCTCTCTCACTTTATATACTTTTCCTGAGTTATATCACCCATGCCTATGACTTCCTAGGAAATGATGGCTTCCAAGTCTGTTTTGTGAGACATAGTAAGAAAGAGGCATCAGGATACCTGGCGATTTTGTTTATACAACTTGATCCTGTGCCTAGGTCACAACTGACTGGACCAGGGATGAATACCTGGATAAATCTAATTTTCTGACCTAGAAGTTTTAGAAGTGGGATTGAGATACTATTCAGTATTGTTTGCCTGAAATGATGACATGTAAACTCAGAGCCACAAGGGCATCAAGTTTGAGTACATGTGTGCCTAAGGAGGGAAGCCAAACTGCAAAGAGAAAGACAGAGGATTGAAGCAGACACATTGAGAGCAGCAAAAATGAGAGATCGCACAAATAGAAGAGGAGGCTGGAGAAGGAGAAAAAGAGGGTGAGAAGAGGAGAGGCAGAAAAAGGCGGCCAGAGGCAGAGGCATTCAGATAAATAACTGCTCGAAATCCTGATGGCCTTCTCGTTCCTGGTTCTAGCCTCTTATGAGGTCCAACTGTAATTGTTGCCTTTGGAGTCCTTGAGATAACCCATTCTTCTTCAAACAAATTTCCTTTTATGTTTAAACTAGTTTGCAGTTGCTATTATTTATACTCAAATTATGCCTCCAACATTTACTATTTACGTATATGCATAAATAATTTATAAATATATCTTAGAGCCATATGTTATATTATTTAGAAACATAAAATCTATGTATGTTATGTAGATGTGCTGAGTATACTATGCAATAAAATATTTAAGTGTATAAATGTATGTATATATACAGGTATGTATATGTGTAGGGACGAGATGTTACACAGGCAACATACTCAAAGCTAAACTCATTTACTTCTCCACCTCTACTCTCAAACCTGTTCCTCCTGCTGTATGTATGCCTAACCTTTGCTAATGGATTTACCATTACCAAGTCACCCAAGTCAGAAAACTGGGTGTCATTCCTGACCTCCTGGAGAGATACGCACTCCCCATTTGAGCTTCCTTATACTCTATTCCATATATATATATATATATATATATATATATATATATATGTATGTATGTGTGTGAGTGTGTATATAGCACTTAACCCACTGCTTATCTGAGTCTTTCCATTCACTGGTAGGCAGCCTAGGAGTTTGGAGCACAGTAAGGAGGAAAACGTACTTTTTTAAAAAATAATTTTTATTGTGCTTTAAGTGAAAGTTTACAAATCCAGTCTCTCACATAAAATTTATATACACCTTGCTACATATTCCTAATTACTCTCCCCCTAATTAGACAGCCCGCTCTCTCCCTTTACTCTCTCTTTTCCTGTCCATTTCGCCAGCTTCTAACCCCCTCTACCCTCTCATCTCCCCTCCAGGCAGGAGATGCCAACATAGTCTCAAGTGTCCACCTGATCCAAGAAGCTCACTCCTCACCAGCATCCCTCTCCAACCCATTCTCCAGTCCAATCCATGTCTGAAGAGTTGGGTTCTGGAATGGTTCCTGTCCTGGGCCAGCAGAAGGTCTGGGGGCCATGACCACCGGGGTCCTTCCAGTCTCAGTCAGACCATTAAGTCTGGTCTTTTTATGAGAATTTGGGGTCTGCATCCTACTGCTCTCCTACTCCCTCAGGGGTTCTCTGTTGTACTCCCTGTCAGGGCAGTCATAAGTTATAGCCAGGCACCATCTAGTTCTTTTGGTCTCAGGATGATGTAGTCTCTGGTTCACGTGGCCTTATCTGTCTCTTGGGCTCATAATCACCTTGTGTCCTTGGTGTTCTTCATTCTCCTTTGATCCAGGTGGGTTGAGACCAATTGATGCATCTTAGATGGCTGCTTGCTAGCGTTTAAGACCGCAGCCGCCACTCTTCAAAGTGGGATGCAGAAGGTTTTCTTAATAGATTTTATTATGCCAATTGACTTAGATGTCCCCTGAAATCATGATCCCTAAACCCCTGCCCCTACTACACTGGTCTTCAAAGCATTCAGTTTATTCAGGAAACTTCTTTGCTTTTGGTTTAGTCCAGTTGTGCTGACCTCTCCTGTATTGTGTCTTGTCTTTCCCTTCACTTAAAGTAGTTCTTATCTACCATCTAATTCGTGGATACCCCTCTCCCACCCTCTGTCCCTCCCCCCTCTCGAAACCACAAAAGAATGTTTTCTTCTCAGTTTAAACTATTTCTCAAGTTCTTATAATAGTAGTCTTATACAATATTTGTCCTTTTGCAACTGATTAATTTCACTCAGCATAATGCCTTCCAGGTTCCTCCATGTTATGAAATGTTTCACAGATTCCTCACTGTTCTTTATCAATGTGTAGTATTCCATTGTGTGAATATACCATAATTTATTTATCCATTCATCTGTTGATGGGCACCCTGGTTGCTTCCATCTTTTTGCTATTGTAAATAGTGCTGCAATAAACATGGGTGTGCATATTATCTGTTCGTGTAAAGGCTCTTATATTTCTGTAGGATATATTCCGAGGAGTGGGATTGCTGGATTGTATGGAAGCGCCAAATCAATTTCCAAAGTGCTTGTACCATTTGACATTCCCACCAGAAGTGTTCGAATCTCTCCATAGCCTCTCCAACATTTATTATTTTGTGTTTTTTTGGAATAATGCCAGCCCTGTTGGAGTGAGATGAAATCTCATTGTAGTTTTGATCTGCATTTCTCTAATGGCTAATGATCGTGAACACGTCCTCATGTATCTGTTAGCTACCTGAGTGTCTTCTTTTTAGTGAAGTGTCTATTCGTATCTTTTGCCCACTTTTTAATAGGGTTATTTGTCTTTTTATAGTTGAGTTTTTGCAGTATCATGTAGATTTTAGAGATCAGACACTGATCGGAAATGTCATAGCTAAAAACTTTTTTCCAGCCTGTAGGTAGTCTTTTTACTGTTTTGGTGAAGTCTTTGGATGAGCGTAGGTGTTTGATTTTTAGGAGCTCCCAGTTATCTAGTTTTTCTTCTGCATTCTTAATAATGTATTGTATACTGTTTATGCCATGTATTAGGGCTCCTAACGTTGTCCCTATTTTGTCTTCCATGATCTTTATCGTTTTAGATTTGATATTTAGGTCTTTGATCCATTTTGAGCTCGTTTTTGTGCATGGAGTAAGATATGGGTCTTGTTTCATTTTTTTGCAGATGGATATCCAGTTATGCCAGCACCATTTGTTAAAAAGACTGTCTTTTCCCCATTAAACTGTTCTGGGGCCTTTGTCAAATATCAGCTGCTCATATGTGGATGGATTTATGTCTGGATTCTCAATTCTGTTCCATTGGTCTGTGTATCTGTTGTTGTACCAGTACCAGGCCGTTTTGGCTACTGTGGCAGTATAATAGCTTCTAGAATCAGGTAGTGTGAGGCCTCCCACTTTGTTCTTCTTTTTCAGTAATGCCTTATTTATCCGGGGCCTCTTTGCCTTCCATATGAAGTTGGTGATTTGTTTCTCCATCTCATTAAAGAATGTCCTTGGGATATGGATCGGAATTGCATTAAATGTATAGATCGCTTTTGGTAGAATAGACATTTTTATAATGTTAAGTCTTCCTATCCACGAGCAAGGTATGTTCTTCCACTTACGTAAGTCTCTTTTGGTTTCTTGCAGAAGTGTACTGTAGTTTTCTTTGTATAAGTCTTTTATATCTCTGGTAAGATTTATTCCTAAGTATTTTATCTTCTTGGGGGCTGCTGTAAATGGCATTGATTTGGTGATTTCCTCTTCGGTGTTCTTTTTGTTGGTGTAGAGGAATCCAACTGATTTTTGTGTGTTTATCTCGTATCCCGATACTCTGTTGAACTCTTCGATTAGGTTCAGTGGTTTTCTGGAGGATTCCTTAGGGTTTTCTGTGTATAAGATCATGTCATCTGCAAATAGAGATACTTTTACTTCTTCCTTGCCAATCTGGATGCCCTTTCTTTCTTTATCTAGCCTAATTGCTCTGGCTAGGACCTCCAACACAATGTTGAATTAGAGCGGTAATAAACGGCATCCTTGTCTGGTTCCCGATCTCAATGGGAATGCTTTTAGGCTCTCTCTATTTAGGGTGACGTTGCCTGTTGGCTTTGTATAAATGCCCTCTATTATGTTGAGAAATTTTCCTTCTATTCCTATTTTGCTGAGAGTTTTTTATCATGAATAGGTGTTGAACTTTGTCATATGCCTTTTCTGCATCAACTGACAAAATCATGTGATTCTTGTCTTTTGTTTTATTTATGTGGTGGATTACATTAATTGTTTTTCTAATGTTGAACCATCCCTGCATACCTGGTATGAATCCCACTCAGTCATGGTGAATTATTTTTTTGATATGCTGTTGAATTCTATTGGTTAGAATTTTGTTGAGGATTTTTGCATCTATGTTCATGAGGGATATAGGTCTATAATTTTATTTTCTTGTGGTGTCTTTACCTGGTTTTGGTATCAGGGATATGCTGGCTTCTGTCCTTTTCTATGCTCTGAAATACCTTTAGTAGTAGTGGTGTTCACTATTCTCTGAAAGTTTGGTAAACTCTGCAGTGAAGCCGTCCGGACCAGGGTTTTTTTTTGTCGGCAGTTTTTTGATTACCTTTTCAATCTCTTCTTTTGTTATGGGTCTATTTAGTTGTTCTACCCCTGTTTGTGTTAGTTTAGGCAGGTAGTCTGTTTCTAGGAATTCATCCATTTCTTCTAGGTTTTCAAATTTGTTAGAGTACAGTTTTTCATAGTAATCTGATATGATTCTTTTAATTTCAGTTGGGTCTGTTGTAATATCGCCCATCTCATTTCTTATTCAGGTTATTTGCTTCTTCTCCTGTTTTTCTTTTGTCAGTTTGGTCAGTGGTTTATCAATTTTGTTGATTTTTTTCCCAAAACCAGCTTTTGGTCTTGGTCACTCTTTCAATTGCTTTTCTGTTTTCTATTTCATTTAGTTCAGCTCTAATTTTTATTATTTGTTTTCTTCTGGTGCCTGTGGGTTTCTTTTGTTGCTCTCTTTCTATTTGTTCAAGTTGTAGGGATAATTCTTTGATTTTGGCCCTTTCTTCTTTTTGTATGTGTGCATTTATTGATATAGATTGAAGGCACTAACATTTAACATTTTTGCTAAGTACCTACAGTGTGACAGGCATATTTACAAGAACAAAATAATGAATTTTACTCATTTAAACAATATTTATTGAATATTAATTTTTATGACATACATTATAGAGATACTAGGACAATAAAGAGAATCCTGATCCTCAAGGAATTTATAATCTAAAAGGGAAGATTAACAACATAAAACTGGAAAATGGGCCACTTAGGTTGAAAGGCACTCAAAATACACAGTGGCCACAACAATGGATTTGAACATACCAACAATGGTAAAGATGGCGTAGGACTGGGCAACTTCTTCTTCTGTTTTACACAGGTAGGTATGAGTCAAGGCCCGTCAGCACTGACTCAACGGCAACTATCAACTTTTTTTTAGAGGATCAGATGTTACGTATTGTTTTGATCTTGCTTTTCTCACTTACTGTGTGGATATCACCCTTTTTAAATTTTATTGCGGTGAAAATATACATAAAACTTACCATCTCAACAATTTCTACATGTACAATTTAGTAACATTAATTACATTATTCAAAAAAATAAAATAAAAGGGAAGACTGAGAAGTACACAAAGCACTTTGAGAGTTCAGAGAAAGAAGAGATCACTTATCCCAGAGGATGGAGGATCCTGGGAGAAAAATATCAGTATACTCAATTTGCCGTATCTTTCACTTCTAATGGTGCAGTATTGTAAAAACTGTGGCACAGGTTTAAATCATGTAAGGAAACTTTCAGTATGCTTACTTCTTGGTTAAATCACAAAAAGAAAAGTTAAACAGAAATTCTGGAGTCCCTGGGTGGCGCAAACGGTTAAGCACCTGACTGCCAAAAGGTTGGCTGTGGGAACCCACCCAGAGGCCTTGGAAGACAGACCTGGTGATCTGCTTCCAAAAGGTCACAGTCATGAAAACCCCATGTAGTAGTTCTACTCTGCGCACACGGGGTCACCATGAGTCGGAATCAACTCAACGGCAACTACAACAACAAACAGAAGTTTACTAAGTCACAGAGAAAGAGTAGAGACAAAAAGAATAGACTATTATTTAGCGAAGTCTGCTTTCTTGAAGGCAGGGGGCCTATGTTGAAACACTTTCAGCAATCATAACCCTACATAGTTCTGGTTCTTCTCCCAACTCATTGACTGTTCTTTTTACAATCAAGATGTATAGGCCCTTCAATTTCATTCTTCTTTCTCAAAATTGTTTTGGCTATTCTGGGTCCTTTACCTTTCCATATTGTTATAGATTGAATTGTATCCCCCAAAAATATGTGTTGTAAATTCTAACGTCTGCTTGTGGTTATAATCCCATTTGTGAATGGGTTGCGTTTGTTATGTTAATGAGGAGGATTAGGTTATGTCAATGAGGATTAGGTTATGTTAATGAGGCAGGATGAAGGTGTATCTTGAGTCATGCTTTTCTGAGATGTAAAAGGGATTTTACAAGCAAGTGAGAGAAGCAGAAATGGGGGAAGAGAGATGCCAAGCCACATGAAGATCGCCCAGGAGCAGAAGCTCAAAGAGACATGGGCCTTCTTCAGAGCAGGCAGAGAGAGAACCCCTTCCTCTAGAGTTGGCACCCTGAATTCAGACTTCTAGCCTTCTAAACTGTGAGAAAATAAATTTCTGTTTGTTAAAGCCACTCAGTTCGGTATTTCTGTTATAGCAGCATTAGGTAACTAAGACACAAAAATTTTAGAATCAACTTGTCAACTTTAACAAAAGAATCTGCTGGAATTTTGACAGGGATTGCATTCAATCCATAGATAAATTTGGGGAGGGTGGGGAAACCAAAAAACCAAACCTGTTGCCCTCGAGTCAATTCTGACTCATAGTGACCCTAAAGGACAGAGAACTGCCCCATAGGATTTTCAAGGAGCACCTGATGGATTCGAACTGCCAACCTTTTGGTTAGTAGCCGAGCTGTTAACTACTATGCCACCGGGGTTTCCAATTTGGGGGAAAAACCAAAAAAAAAAAAAGCCCAAACCCACTGCCGTTGAGTCAATTCCGACTCATAGCAACCCTATAGGACAGGATAGAACTGCCCCATAGAATTTTCAAGGAGCGCCTGCTGGATTCAAACTGCCAACTTTTTTGGTTAGCAGCCACAGCACTTAATCACTGTACCACCAGGGTTAATTTGGGGAAAACTGCTATCTAAATAAATACTGGATCTTCCAATCCATTAACATGGAATTTTTTTCTGTTTATTTAAGTTTCCTTTAATTTTGCTCAGCAATACTTTATAATTCTTAGTGTACAAGCCTTTTATTAAATTTATTCCTACATAATTTGTTCTTTTTGACTGGAATTGGAATTGGAGCCCTGGTGGTGTGGTGGTAAAGAGCTCAGGCTATTAACTAAAAGGTCGGCAGTTCAAATCCACCAGCTGCTCCTTGGGGCAGTTTTCATAGGGTGGCAATATGTCAGAATCAACTAGATGGCAACAGGTCAGGTCATGATTGGAATTAGAGCCTTGGTAGCACAGTGATTAAGAGCTACAACTGCTAACCAAAACGTCAGCAGTTTGAATCTACCAGCCACTCCTTGGAAATCCTATGGGGTAGTTCTACTCTGCCTATAGGGTCCCTGTGAGTCGGAACAGAATCGACTCGATGGCAATAGGTTTGGGGTTTTTTTTGTACGACTGGAATTTTCTTAAACTCATTTACAGATTGTTCATTGATAGTATATAGGTATATAACTGACTTTTTAAATATTGATCTTATATCTTGCAATCTCGCTGAATTCATTTATTAGTTCTAATAGTAATTTTGTGAATTTCTTGGGATTTTCTACATACGGGATTATGTCATCTGTGAATAAAAACCGTTCTAAATCTTCCTTTCCAATATGAATACTTTTTATTTTCTCTTTCTTGTCTGATTGCACTGGCTAGAACCTCCAACATAAGGTTGAATAGGAATGGTGAAAGTGGACATCGTTGCCTTACTCTTGATCTTAGAGGGAAAGCATTCGGTCTTTTACCATTAAGTATGATGTTCGCTGGAGGTTTTTTGTAGATGCTCTTTATCAGGATGAAGAAGTTCCTTTCTGTTCATAGTTAAATGAGAATTTTTTTTTTCAATCATGAAAGGGTGCTGCGTTTTGTCAAATGCTTTTTCTGCATATACTGTCCTTCTTTCTATCAATATGGTGTATTATATTATTTTAAGATGTAAACCAACCTTGTATTAGTGTAGTAAACCCCACTAGGTTATGAGGTATAGGCCTTTTTATATGTTGTTGGATTCGGTTTGCTAATATTTTGTTAAAGATTTTTCTTATATATATTCATGAGAGATATTGTTCTATAGTTTTATTTTCTTATAATAGCTTTGTTTGCTGTTGGTATCAGGGTAAACTGGTCTCACAAAATATGTTGGGGAGTGTTCCCTCCACCTCTATTTTCTGAAAAAGTTTGTGAAGGACTGGTATTATTTCTTCTTTAAATGTTTACAAGATGATTGCTCTTTTTAATATTTTTAATCTTTGTGTCCTTCATCCCATCTAGCATAGCGTTCTACTAAAAAAATTTTTGGAAATGAATTGAATTATGCAACATCCCAGAAATGGCTAAAATAATATTTAAAGAGAGTCCTGAATTTCAACCAAAAGTACTTTAAAAATGAAGAATACTATGAAAAGCAAACACACAACTACTTTTAAGTTTATGAAAACTGAAATATTTACTTACTAGGTAATAGCTCTCTATCAGCAGTCTCTGTGCAGCTGGGGTAGGGGTAAAATAGATGGCCTTTCTCTAAAGGGTAGGGAATCATTCTAAAAGCTGAGGGAAAAAAACACAAATGTTGACATTCAGTTCTGTCTCATTTGCCATCCTATATAACAGATCAAAGCTATTTTAGAGACATATTTTTATAACATGTCTACGTAGTACTTTTGTTTTCAGAGAGACATTTTAAATGCAAGAAATAAAGTGAGCAAAAGCACAAATAAAGGGAAAAATATGGTTTATTTACAGAATAGTGAATGGTCTAGTCTGACTGGAATAAAACTAAAGTTGTGGATGATAAGACTGGCTGGGTGCTTCTTTGCCTCAGTCTCCTCATTATAGACACAATAGATAACTCCCCAGGCATGAACTCCACTTCTTATAGGAATCTTTATAAAACTACAAAGTATGTAACTGTTGGGACCATAACTCTTGGCAACCTAAAAAGAGTTCACAATGTTTCCTAACTTCATAAGTGAGATTTTACCAAGATCTTTGATGAGCAGAGTTTAATACAGATCAGGGGTCAGCAAAGTATGGATCTTTGGCCAAATCTGGCCTGGAATCTGTTTTTGTAAATAAAGTTTTATTGGAACACAGCTTCATCCATTCATTTACATAGTGTTTACGGTTGCTTTCAAGTTACAACAAGAGTAGTTGTGATAGAGAATGTATGGCCCACAAAACCTAAAATATTTACTATTTGGCCCTTTACAGAAAAAGTTTGCTAAGCCTTGATCTACATTATCACCAACTCTTGCAGACTTCTTAAAGGAATCCTTATTGATCTACTCAACTAGCTAAGCACTCAACAATATTAAGACTTTTCTTTCTCCTTTAGTGCTTGTCTCTATAAACTTCTGTCAAAATACGGATTTTGTTTTGTCAAAAAAAAAAATTGTGCTTTGTCAAAAGTCACACAAGCAAATCTGTGATAACTCTAGGAAATCATGCATCAAGATGATTATTCATAAAATACAAACTGCATACTTATTGAATACTTGCTAAATGTGCTGAACAGAATACTAGGCATTAAAGACACATACGAGATAAATGAGATAGAACATGTGGTTTTGAGGAATTGTAGGACAAAGAACTTGATTTGACCTTGGTTCTGGGTCCTGAAAATAACCTTTGGGATTTGTCAGCAATCAAGGTTCCTTTATTTTCTAAAATCGCTAGGCAACACATGCTAATTAGCGGGGGCTACACAGACCCCACCTGGCAGTTAACCTCTGGAGAGGAGGGCATGATGCAATGAATCATGCATATTCATGGAATGAGACCATGGATTGAGGCCCCAATCACGCATGTGTGTTGTTATAACAGGCCCTGAACACAGAAACAGTTGGGTTTTCGTGACCAGTGAGAACATTCATGCACAGGAGAGGGGGCATGTCCCTGAGGACAATGGAGGCCTCCCAGACTATGCCTGACATGTCTCTTTGTATCCTTTCTGGTTATAATGAAGGAGTCACTGTAAGTATAGCTAGTCTCCTATACTTAGTTCTATGAGTCATTCTAGTAAATTACTGAACCCACTGGGGGCAGTGAGAGCCACAGGGGCTGAAGGACAGAGTTCTAACTTCCAGCTCTGGGTGGCTAGAGGTCAGAGAAAGACTTGTGGACAGTCGATCTAAGTCCTTGTGACTTGTCCTTGTGACTTGTAAGCTCTGACCTAACTCTGGGTGGTTAAGGTCAGAGAGAAAAAGTGTCATGTGGGTGGCTGGTGGCAGGATAATGGAGAAGCAGGAAAGTGGGGAGATGAGTTATCTTCGCATTTTGGGTATCAACCTTATATTGATTTTTATTAATGCAGAAGCTTATAGACTACTGGGGAAAAAGCAAAAGAAAGTCTTATTACCCAAAGACATTCAGATCCTCAAGTGCATATTGTCATTGTCAAATTGTCAAGCACAGTGTCTGACCCACAGCAAATGTTAATGTAAATGTTCCCAAGTTTTCTTGATTCAAAGACACATGGTACCTTTAATGTCTCAGTAATTTTTTAATGGTGCCCCTAGGCTGAAAGAAATACCTAGCAGTTCTATTTATTAGGTAGGAAGTCCAAACAACGCGAACAGTTTACGTCCTTACAATTTAAAAGACATCTGGAAAAAAAAAAAAAACACATGCAAAAATTGGAAGAAAGAAAGACTCTTCTTATTTTATTCTTAAACAACCATCGTTTTTTACTACTAAAGAGATTTCTGAGCCTGCCGGGAACTAGACAACATCTCAAACCTTGAAATCAGATTGGACAACGACATCTTCACTCCACATTGATTCTTGTGTGGTACTTCTTTTTATCACAGCAACTAACACAAAACCAGCTTTGCAAAGATACGATGATATTGAAAGGAATGGACAGCAACCTAATGTTAAAACCATGACCTATCTCAAGCTAGTAGTCTGAGTGGTATCTGACACATGTCCAGTATTGCTATGTTTCCACTGAAAATTTAAAATATCCCATAGCATTCTTATGAATTTGCTGTGATGCCTTAAAGTACCTCAATGGAAAGTAGGGTTAGCCAATTTTAGTGAATGAGCACTGAATTCTTTTTTGAATTTTTATTGATAGCTGTGGTGTACTTTCCAAGAGAATTATTACAAAAATCCAGCTGACAATACATTTTGATTAAGCTTAACTTTCTTGGTGATTACAAGAAGTTACAAATAAGAGATCTGGTAGGTAGTTTAAAACAGTCCAATTTAAAAAATATTAGAACAATAGCTCGACCACATTAAAAAGCTTATAAACCAAAGGACTGATAAATTTGCATTTTTTTCCTTACAATTAAATAATTCAAATGAACATATTTTATTATAATGCATCGAGCAATGCACCTTGAAGAATACTGTAAGTTTCTCATTCTGATTTTCCTAAATGTGGCATCAATATAAACATATTAAGCATTTCCACCAATAAACCAAATATAACGCCACTGAGTCCACCTTGTAACCAATCTGAATGATAAATCCTTACAGAAACTCAGACAATCTCAATTAAAGAAGACTGGCTGTGAATACACTTGGAAAAGAACACTTACTGCCTTCCCAGGTACACTGTAACAGATGAAGAGCACCTTCTATTCGCTTCCAGTGCTGCAGATGGAAGAAAGCGTAGGCAATTGCTTCACTATCGCCCCGTTTCAGGATGTGTTCTGGAGGTAAAATGAGACTTTTCATCTCTAGTAAGTACTGGAAAAACAACACACATGAAACAACAACAAAAAAGAAAATTATGTTAACTTCAAACATCCACAAAAATGTAGATTCAAGATGTTATAAAGTAAAATTGATTTAAAAAAACTAAACTACTTGAAATGACATGAAGGACCTACTGACAAAGTATACAATGCTTATATATGCAAATTCCATAGGTCAGAACATTCCTACAGGTAAAAATCTGGTGATAACTGGCTTACGTGTGACCTTGTTACATATAACATAGAAACTGAAGCAAAGGACATAACGTGAGAGCACATGTTTATTTTTCCAAAAAAAGAATTGAGTATAAAATTATAAAATACAATTTTGGAACAACACCTCGTGGCAACATTTAATTCTTTTTTTCTCTTATTCCCATTCTATAGGTGAAGAAACTTAATTGTGAAAAAGTTTAATAAAATTAAAATTTACTGAGAACAAGCACTGTGCTCATCAGGGAAAACAAAAACAAAACCCTACCTGTTCTCTGGAGCCTCATACTATAATAGGAAAGACGGAGTTTTTAGTAAAACTATAACCAGACTGTGGTAAGTGCTTTATTAGAGGTATAAACAACGTATATAGGAATATAAATAACAAAAAGAACCAAACCCTTTGCCATCAAGTCGATTCTGGCTCAGAGACCCTGAAGGACAGAGTAGAACTGCCCCATAGGGTTTCCAAGGCTGTAACCTTTATGGAAGGAGATTGCCATATCTTTCCCCCATGGAGTGTGGGTTCGAACTGTTGGCCTTTTGGTTAGTAGCCAAGCTCTTAACTACTGTGCCACCTGGGCTCATAACTGTTTGTTTAAGCCAAAACCAAACCAAACCCATTGCCATCGAGTCGATTCCAACCCATACCAACCCTATGGGACAGAGCAGAACTGCCTCATAGGGTTTCCAAGGAGCAGCTGGTAGATTAGAACTGCCAACCTTCTGGTTAGCAGCTAAGCTCTTAACCATTATGTTTAGGATGCTTTAAAGTATAGAATTCCCAGAGTATATTCCCAGATAGGTGCAACCATCACCACAGTCAATTTTAGAGTATTTTCATCACCTCAAAACAACAGAACCTCGTACCCTTTAGCTAACGTCCCTTTATCCCCCTACCCCTTAGGCCTAAAAAAAAGCAACCTTTAATCTACTTTCTGTTTCTATGGATTTGCCTATTCTAGGCATTTCTTATAAATGGAATCTTATACTGTCTTTTGTAACTGGTTTCTTTCATTTAACATAGTATTTTCCAGGCTCAGTCATGTTGCAGTATACATTGGTATTCCTTTTTAATGCCAAATAATATTTCACTGTATGGATATACCACATTTCGTTATCCATTCCTTAGTTAACTGACATTTGGTTGTTTCTATCTTTCGGCTCATATGTTCATCAATTACTCATATGCAAGCTCAAGTTGAAACTGAAGAAAATTAGATTAAGTACATGAGAACCAAAGCACAAACTTGAGTATATCCCACCTGAATTTAGAGACCATCTCGAGAATAGATCTGACATTAAACGAGAATGAGGAACACCAAGGACACAAGGCGATTATGAGCCCAAGAGACAGAAAGGGCCACATGAACCAGAGACTACATCATCCTGAGACCAGAAGAACTAGATGGTGCCTGGCTACAATCAATGACTACCCTGACAGGGAACACAACAGAGAACCCCTGAGGGAGCAGGAGAGCAGTGAGATGCAGACCCCAAATTCTCATAAGACCAGACCTAATGGTCTGACTGAGACTGGCTGCCACACCTTCTGTTGACCCAGGACAGGAACCATTCCCGAAGCCAACTCTTCAGACATGGATTGGACTGGACAATGGGTTGCAGAGGGATGCTGGTGAGGATTGAGCTTCTTGGATCAGGTGGACACTTGAGACTATGTTGGCATCTCCTGCCTGGAAGGGAGATGAGAGGGTGGAGGGGGTTAGAAGCTGGTGAAATGGACACAAAAAGAGAGAGAGAAGGGAGAGAATGGGCTGTCTCATTAGGGGGAGAGTAAGTGGTAGTGTGTAGCAAGGTGTATATGGGTTTTTGTGTGAGAGACTGACTTGATTTGTAAAATTTCACTTAAAGCACAATAAAAATTATATAAAAAAAAAGAATAGATCTGACACATTGAACACTAATGACCAAAGATCAAATGAGTTGTAGAATGACATCAAGGATATCATACATGAAGAAAGCAAGAGGCCATTAAAAAGAAAGAAAAGACAAAAATGAATGTCAGAAGAGACTCTGAAACTTACCCTTGAACATCGAGTAGCTAAAGCAAAAGGAAGAAATGACAAAGTAAAAAAGCTGAACAGAAGATTTCAAAGGACAGCTTAAGACAAAGTAAACTATTACAATGCAAAGAGCTGGAGATAGAAAACCAAAAGGAAAGAACATGCTTGGCATGTCTCAAGCTGAAAGAAGTGAAGAAAAAATTCAAGCCTCGAGTTGCAATAGTGAAGGATTCTATGGGGAAAATCCTTTTGATACAGGAAGCATCAAAAGAAGATGGAAGGAATACACAGTGTCACCATATCAAAAAAGAATTAATCGACATTCAACCATTTCCGGAGGTAGCATATGATCAGGAACCGATGGTACTGGAGGAAGAAGTCCAAGATGCACTGAAGGCATTGGCGAAAAACAGGAATTGACAGAATACCAACTGAGATGTTTCAACAAATGGATGCAGCGAGGGAAGTGCTCGCTTCTCTATGCCAAGAAATTTGGAAGACAGTTACCTGGCCAACCAACTGGAAGAGATCCATATTTATGCCTATCCATTAAAGGTGTTCCAACTGAATGCAGAAATTATCTAACAGTATCATTAGTATCACATACAAGTAAAATTTTGCTGAAGATCATTCAAAAGCGGCTGCGGCATTACATCGACAGGAACAGCCAGAAATTCAAGCCAGATTCAGAAGAGGACACAGTACCAGAGATATCATCTCTGATGTCAGGTGGATCCTGGCTGAAAGCAGAGAATACCAAAAAGATGTTTACCTGTGTTTTATTGAATATGTAAAGGCATTTGACTGTGTGGATCACAACAAATTACGATTACATTGTAAAGAATGCGAATTCCAGCACACTTAATTGTGCTCATGAGGTATTTGTACATAGATCAAGAGGGAGTTGTTCAAACAGAACAAGGGGATACTGAGCGGTTTAAACTCAAAAAAGGAGTGCTTCAGGGTTGTATCCTTTCACCATACTTATTCAATCTATATGCTGAGCAAATAATTCGAGAAGCTGGACTATATGAAGAAGAACAAGGCAACAAGATTGGAGGAAGACTCATTAACAACCTGTGTTATGCAGATGACACAACCTGGCTTGCTGAAAGTAAAGAGGATTTGAAACACTTACTGATGAAGGGATCAAAGACTACAGCCTTCAGTTTGGATTACACCTGAACATAAAGAAAAAAAAGATCCTCACAAATGGACCAATAAACAACATCATGATAAATGGAGAAAAGAATGAAGTTGTCAAGGATATAATTTTACTCAGATCCACAATCAACTCCCATTGAAGTAGCAGTCAAGAAATCAAAAGATGCATTGCATTGGGCAAACTGGCTGCAAAATACCTCTTTAAAGTATTGAAAAGCAAAGATGTCACCTTGAAGACTAAGGTATGCTGACCCAAGCCACGGTGTTTTCAATCGCCTCATATGCATGCAAAAGCTGGACAATGAATAAGGAAGACCGAAGAAGAGCTGATGCCTTCAAATTGTGGTGTTGGCGAAGAATATTGAACACACCATGGACTGCCAAAAGAACGAACAAATCTGTCTTGGAAGAAGTAGAGCCAGAATGCTCCTTAAAAGCAAGGATGGCAAGACTACGTCTCACATACTTTGGACATGTTATCAGGAGAGGTCAGTCCCTGGAGGGGACATCATGCTTGGTAAAGTAGAAGGTCAGCAAAAGAGAGGAAGACCCTCAAGGAGGTGGACTGACACAGTGGCTGCAACAATGGGCTCAAGCATAACAATTGTGAGAATGGCACAGGACTGGGCAGTGTTTCCTTCTGTTATACACAGGGTGGCTATGAGTTAGAATGACTCAATGGCTCCTAACAGCAACAACACCACCACCTTTTGGCTATTACAGATAATGCTCTATAAACATTTGTATACAAGTTTTTGTGTAGACATATATTTTAATTTCACAATAACACCTTTTTGCTATTACAGATAATGCTGTTATAAACATTTGTGTATAAGTTTTTGGGTAGACATATGTTTTAATTTCTCTTGGGTATGTACCTAGGAGTGGAATTGCTGGGTCATTTGGTAACTCTATGTTTACAAACCATTGCCATTAAGTCAATTCTGAGTCACAGCAACCCTACAGGGCAGTAGAACTGCCCCATATGGTTTTCAAGGCTGTAATCTTTACAGAAGCAGACTGTAACACCTTTCTCCCATGGGGCGGCTGGTGGATTTGAACCATCGACTTTTCAGTTAGCAGCTGAGCTCTTAACCACTGTATCGCTAGGGCTCATAACTCTATATTTAGGAAGCATTAATTCTGATTTACCAGTTGCCATCAAGTTGATTCCTATTCACAGTGACCCAACAGGACAGAGCAGAACTGCCCTATATAGTTTCCAAGGAGCGCCTGGTAGATTCGAAATGCCGACCTTTTGGTTAGTAGCCGTAGCTCTTAACCACTACGCCACCAGGGTTTTTAGGAGCTGCAAATAAACCACTTGATGGAATTTGGGATTTAAACTGATATTTAAAGATGGGTGGAATATGGATGAGCAGATTGGGAAAGTGGGAAGAGAAACAGGAGGACATATTCAAAGCATGGGGCCAGCTTAAAAAATTGAGTGAGCCAAGAGATCATAGAGCAAGGTGCATTTAAGGGATTAGTGAGTATGCCTGTTATAGACATTTTAGCTTATCAATACTTCTTCATATATGATATAAAATCCTATCTTAAGCTACTGAAAAAAATACTCACCTTAATATCATAATCCATAATAAAAGCGTTGTAATCATAGTACACTAATCAGATGTACCAATTACATGAAGAAATATGCAAAATTAGCTACCTATACATCATCTTTACTATTAAAGTTGGTCAATTTAAAACAAAACCTTTAAAAATATTTAGTTAGCTAAACACTTCCTTCAAAGACTGAGGCCAGAATGCGCTTCCTCTACTGGAATAGGTTTGAAACAATCTCTTTGGTTCTAAATGGCCTGATATCAAATTATATGTCAAAAGTTCCAAATCATATTAACTTCTGTTATACGACATAAAAAGAGAAACATTCCAGATGTGTCTCAAAAATATATTCTCACACTTCAAATTCTAGGTCGTCTAAATTATTACACACTAATGAGATAAACAACATAAATTGAAGAACTGAATTTGTGAAACACTTTGTAAAAATGCTATAGGTTTTACAAAGACTCCAGGAAGTATCTTAAAGACAAAAAGTTGTAGCGGTTTTAAAATTTAAGCCTTAGGTTATTAATCAATATATATGTACTCATATTAATACACCTGAAATAATTTTTTCTTCTTTGTTTATGAAATGTGCCTTTCCAACAATTACTGAGCTTAATCCCCATCTTTAATTACTCTTACTCTTGATGTCTCTGGATCCCTCCTCAAAGTGTAAGAATGCAGCCTGCTCATCGATTTATTTTTGCAGATGTCACAAACTATGAGATTATTTACTAATCCAGTTTGGGGACTTAACATTTCCCATTCAGTTTCTTAAAGGAATGCGGGAGAGGTTGTGTCCTGGTCAAGCAAAGCCCATTTGCTGTCTGCTTGGATTCTCTCTCCTTAGTGCTTTGGGCCTATACTCAGGAGGGTAATATTCTTTCTAATCCCCTCTAATCCTTGCCCATTTTTTTTTAAAAAAACACAGTAAAAGATCACTCGCACCAGGCGGCTGTGGGAAAATGGACTCAAATAGCTGACCTCTGACATGACTCCTTATGTTCTTTGCAAGTGTACTAAGAGCTTCTTCAGTAGGAAGCAAAGAAAATGCAGCAATCATTGTGGACTCTCCATCATAAAAAATGTATCTCATTTTCAGAGGAAAACTAATACTTAAACCAGGAACTTTTTATTAAAAGCCTGCTTCATTTTATAGATGGAGACACAATATCCCAATTCATTTTCAATGAGATTTAGAATCCTGAAATTTAAAGTAAACCCCAACATGGTATGTATCCAGGATATTAGCAGCCACTTAGCAAAACACAGTAAAACTTAATAGAAATATCAATTTTATATGTCAGGAAAATACTTTTTAAACAGCAACTATTATATCCACATTTTCACTAATAATCCAAGCGACAATACAGATTGTAATCAAACACATACGGCACATTTATTAGGAAACAAAATTTCAAGTTTTTGCATTTTTAAAAATCTTTTCTATTTAATCACTTCTAAAAAAATCTTCCTTATATTACCTTATTTTTTATTATCATGTCTTTCCTATCAACAAAGTTCTTTCCAACTTGACTTTAAAGGCAAAGCAATTCTCATTTTTCTGTTTCTAATTAGACATTGAAATACAATATGACCCCCAAAATATAACGGAAATTTTTCAGTTTAAGGAAAATGCATTTAGAATTAAGGATTATAAACTACATTACTCTATCTCCTTCATAAATTGCTGCTTGGGTGTTTTGCTACCCAGCATAAACTGTAAACTAACCCACAAAAGAAACCATATCCTTTTTACTCTACTTCAGCACCTAGCACACTGCACTACTGAAAAAAAAAAAAAAAAAACTACTGAAAGCAGCACTAAAATACTTATTAACTGACTTGATCACATATATACAGCTGAAATGTCTTTAACTTCATACTTACATTTCATATTTTACCTGAAGATTTTTTTCTAACTCCCTGGGCAAATTAAAAAAAAAAAAAATGCTTCCGCTACCCAGACTTTACTTTTCCATTAAGAAGAATATGAAAGGTTAAAAGCTGAGAGGTGGTTTGTTATGACCTTTTTTCTTCTTTTTTTACTCACGAAAGTACATGCTCAACATACGAAAATGTAAACATTATAGAGCTACATAGTAGAAAATAATATGAGGTTGGAGAGTAAAAAAAATGAAATTTATCAATATTCTACCCCTCTCTCTGACCCTAAAATAATAATTTGATATACATTTGTCTGAATTTCTATTTTTAAACATAATAAGATCAACCTGTTATGCAACTCACTTTGTACTTTACATCCTGTAGATTTCTTCCTGTCTCTACGTAGATCTACCTCATTATTTTTAATGGTTGTACAGTATTCCTTATTAAAAAGCTAAGTTATTTCATAATATTGTTGAAGAAATAAGGTTATGCTGGAATTGCACTACAAGGTCAAAAATGGTACAATTAAGCAAAACTCATAAAAACTACTAAGTAAAATTGCTTTAAAATTTCAAGAAATTATGGGTCTAGACATTGTTTTAGCATAATGTCTATTCACTGAAATTTCCTGAGCTCCTTTTATGTGATAGGCAGAGTATCAGATATAAAATGATGAGTAAGACAAGAACTCTATTTTTTTAAAAAACTCATAGGGAACTATGGGAGAGACATAAATAGATGATTGAAGTAGCGAAAGACTAGAGAACAGAGTCATTACCTCTGCTCGGGAAAACTGGCAAAGACACCTTCATAAAGAAGGTAACAGATGAGCAGAGTCTTGAAGAATGAGTAGGAACTTGCCAGATGAAGAAGGGATTGAGTATATGTACAAAGGTGGGGAGAATATGATCAGACATGGCCAATCCAGGGAACAGTGACACTGGAGAACTGACAAGGGGTAAATACTGGGGTCAGACTGTGAAAGGCTTCTATATATGAAATGCTAAGGCATTGGTCCTCATTCTATAGGTGATAGGGAACCAGCAGAGCTCTTCAAGCAGGGTGAGATTTGTTACTTAGGCAGGTAACTCTGGCAATAGCCAGAGTAGGCAGGGGCTGGTGGCAGGGAGACCAGCGAGGAATCTGTTTTAATTGTCCAAGTAAGAGTATTTCTACGCCTATATCTACATCTGTTATGTTTAGAAATGCACAGAAAATGTCTGACAATATATACACCAAACAAAAGAAGTGGTTACTTCAGAGAAGTAGAATTGGGAGGGAGAGACCAGGAGATTTTTTACTTTATACATTTCTGAAGGGTGTGAATTAAAAAAAAAAAAAAAGTCCAAATTATTTTTTAAAAAGCATTCATTACCTTTATAATAACAACAATAATAATTTTAAAAAAGAAATAATGAAGGCATACAGTGGGATACACCTTAATTATCTCCATTTTTAAAATAGTGATAGTGGGGATAGAGTAGATGGTAAGATCTGAAAGACACTTCAAAGGTTATAATATGAGCTGGTAATCTGGAGAGGGCAGACGGAAAGGTTAATGAGGAGAAGAGGATAATGAAGCCATAAATCAAAATAGAGAAGTAAGGAGAGACAGGCTGGAGAGAAGGTTTAAAAGTAAATTTAAGAACATTCAGTTTGAGACATATTAAAGTGCCTAAGGTACCTGTTAGATATCTAGGTAACACTCACAATTATATGAAAACATAAGGCTGTAGATGAAGAAGGAAGCCAGAGTTAAAAGATACAGGTTTGGAAATTATATAAATATAGTTGAAGATATAAACCAAGGCTGGTACCTAGCATGTGCTGAACGACCTTCCAGATTACCTCCAAATCATTCTATTGTTGTATCTAGAATAAATCAGAAATTGCCTGGGACAATTTTAACTAATGTTCAACTCTAGACAATATACTCAAATAACTAGTCTCTTGCTTTTCAGTAAATAAATAAAAAATTAAAGTTACTTTGAAAGTTATAGTTAAAAAGGCATAATGATGTACGGTCTGATGGTTCCTTTTATGATAACTCTAAAATCGTACCTATACTTACACTCAGGTTCACTTTAATTTTGAACTGCTTTGATCTTTATAATTTATCTTTAGATTACTTTGTTTCTATTACTTTGTAAAGCTTAAACAGCTTTTGACCAAAAGCAATATAAATCTGACCTGAAGTATGATAATGCTTTATAATCTTCCTCTTAAAAGCAGAGGTTAAAGTAAAATCTCTCTGAAGGCATCTGAAATTAAGGTACTTTGCTCTTGATCAGTCATGCACACAAAGAACCAATTTCTCTCTGCGATTAGTTTTCTCAGTGCACATTCTATGAGATTGGACAGGCAGGGTGAATACAGACTCCACACGAATGTGTATTGGGGGGGACTAAAGACAGATCCCAGATAGAAAACAAGCAGAACTGCTCTATAAATAAACAAGGAAAACAATACTACCTAACAGCCTCAGGAGCAAAAGGAAAATTACCTTATTGAAGTGAGAGGGGAGTGTGGCTAGAGAGGGCATTTGCCACAGGAAAATTCCTTTCCACTTCATTCTAACAGAGCAGCACCTCAAGAGATAAGCATTTCATATTTCAGTTCTCCCACTTAAGCCACGGTACAATATAATGGAAAGGCAAAGATGTCACTAAGTTTGGATAAGAAATTTCAACACTCCCCTTTTTCCCACTCAGAATCTCAATCAAGTGCCTGCCTCCCTCTTCTCTTTTATATATGCTGCTATAATATAGTAAGTTTGGTCAATAAAATGCAAGTCTGCTGCTGTCCCTTTAGCTAGTATCATCCATGGTGGGTAGAACTCATAACATCCTAAAGGCTTCAACTCCTGATAAGCCAGCACAGGTTTTACCTTTTATGTAACGATTTATTCTTAAAATTTCCCTTGTACCTATAAAAGCCTCCAGGTAAAGTCTTTTTTGGCAGCACAACACTAAAAACAATTTTATTATAAAATAAAATTAAAAGTTACAGATAATATATTTCTAAACACGTACTCAAGTTACCGAGACTTACTAAATAAGTTTTTGTTTTGTTTTTTAATGTTTTACTTTACTCTCGCCCCAAAAGCTTCTTCTGTAAGACACAAATAAATTATTCTTAAGGTAATAATAATTAATTCAACTTAATTCCTTCACCTTAACCTTATCCCAACAAGGAAATTCCCCAAATCTACACATTCTAAGGTTAGAAGCACTAAAACAATATTCATGAGAAAAGAAGTACACACTGGG
The DNA here is from genome assembly GCF_024166365.1 of Elephas maximus indicus. Classification (NCBI taxonomy): domain Eukaryota; kingdom Metazoa; phylum Chordata; class Mammalia; order Proboscidea; family Elephantidae; genus Elephas; species Elephas maximus. Next base: position 168,220,285 of record NC_064821.1, on the reverse strand, counting down.
ACAGCTCAAACAGGAAGAGAAAATGGGTAACAAGTATTATAAAGCAATAATCACCATGATAATCAATACTGTTGTCTGACAGACACCATGCTAAGCACTTCACACATATTATTTCATTTAATCAGAAGGCATGATACTGTTAGGGTACTTTAAGTGCTGAGTCAGATTCTTTTTTCTTTATTGAGGTATAATTTAAAAACAATAAAATGCACAGATCTTAAGTGTGCAGTCTGATGAACTTTGACAAGTGTATACAAGCAACACTCAAATCCAGACGTGAACATTTCTATCACTCTAGAATGTTCTCCTTTCCAGTTAACCCCCACCCCAATCATCTGAGGCAATCCCTGTTGTAATTTCTACCACTAAAGATCACTTTTGCCTTTTCTTGAACTTCACATAAATGGAATCATCCAGTGTACACTCTCGTTTCTGGCTTCTTTGCGGTTTTTCAGATTCATCCATGTTTCTGCTTATTTATCAGTAATTTTTTATTTTTATTGCTGAGCAGTATTTCACTGAAAAAATATATCACAATTTGTTTATCTGTTTAACTGTTGATGGACATTTGGGTTATTCCCAGTTTTTGGCTGTCATGAATAAAGCTGCTATGAACATTCATGAATGAATCTCTCTGTGGACATATGCTTTTATTTCTCTTGGGTAAAATTTGTTTCTCTTAGAGTAGAATTCCTGGGTCATAGGGTAGGCATATGTTTGTAAGAAACTGCCAAACAGTTTTCCAAAGTGGTTGTACTATTTTATACTCCTGGCTGCAACGTATAAGAGTTCCAGCTGCTCTACATTCTTGCCAGTATCTTATCAGTCTTTTTAATTTTTGCCATTTTGGTAGGTGTGAAGTGGTACTTTGTTTGATTTTTTTATTGCAATTCCCTGATCACTACTGATGTTGAGTACCTCTCTGTGTGCTTACTTGACATTCCAATATTTCCTTTTGTGAAGTACCTGTTCAAGTCTTTTGCGCCCACTTTTTATTACGAGTTGTCTTTTTATTGATTTGCAGGAATTCCTTATATACTCTGGGTATGAGTCTTTTGCTAGACCAACATACCGCAAATATTTTTTCCCTGCCTGTGGCTTGCCTTTTCATTTTCTTCTAGAGGTTTCATAGTTTTGGCTTTTATATTTAGGTCAGAGAGCCATCTCAAATGTTGTGAAGAAAGTTCATGATTTTTTTTCCCATTCAAACATTCAGATGTTCCAGCACCATCTGTTGAAAAGTGCTTCCTTCCCCTGTTGAATTGCACTGGTGCTTTTGTCAAGAATCAATTAACATATATGTGATATATTTCTGGACATTCTATTTTGTGATTTGGTTTTAAAAGTAATTATTTCACGTAATACATTTTAGAATAATTAGGTGGTAGTATGTTTATTAAAAAAAAAAAACCTTCAATGAAATATTGCAGCACAAGCTATCGTTAGATTCTAAATTAAAGTTGCACAATACTATTCTTACTGATATGTAAAGTGTCATACCAAGAACAATTACATCTACAGTAGACCACTAACATCCATGGATTTAACATTTACAGTTTTAATTCCCTCTGGTAGCTCTAAACATCCATGGTTTACAGTAAGTCATCATTTTGCTAAGCCACACACTGGAACTGTGTGTGTGGAGGTTTGTGCACACATGTGAGTAGCCTACCTAATGAATAAGCCAAGTTGACTCTTCAGCATCCATCTCTACAGGGTTTACAAGCTATCCTCATGTTTGCATTTGATGGGTGAAATTATATGTTATAGTGGTACTTTCAAATATGAAGATTCTCAATGGCTTTGAATCATATTAATCAAGAATCTCAATGGCCTACCGCACTAATAATGTTGAACAATACCTCCTATGATAAAAAGACAACCCAAATATAAAAAGACAACTCAGTGAAAAAACGGGCAACGAACTGAATAGACATTTCTCCACAGAAGATATATAAATGACCAATAAGGATGTTAGATATCTAAATGACCAATAACCATGTTTTTTTTGGGGGGGGGGGGTGATTTAAGCATGTTAAAAGATGCTCAACATCATTAGTCATTAGGGAAATACAAGTCAAAACCACGATGAGATACAACTTCACACCCATTAAAACCAAAAATAAACCAGTTGTTATAGAGTTAATTTTGACTTATGGCAATGCAGCTGCTAAGGAAAAGAGTTTGACAGTTCCTCAAAAAGTTAAACAAAGTTACCATATACTCCAGCAACTGCACTTCTGGGAATGTACCCAAGAGCACTAAAAACTTGTATGTGAATATTCATAACAGAATTATTCATTATAGCCCCAAAGTGGAAGTAAAGCAAATGTACATCAACTGAGGAATGAATAAACAAAATATGGCATATCCATACAATGGAATATTATTCAGCCACAAAAAGGAATGATACTGATATATGCTGCAACGTGAATCAACTTTGAAAATATGCTAAGAGAATCCAGCCATAAAATGTCACATATTGTATGATTCCATTTATATGGAAAGTCTAGAACTGGCAAATCGAAAGAGACAGAAAGCAGATTAGTGGTTGCCAAAAGACGGAGGAGGGGGGATGGTGAGTGATTGCTAATGGCTACAGGGTTTCCTTCTAGGGGATGAAAATTTTCTGGAATTAGATAGTGGTGATGATTGTACAACTTTCTGAATATACTAAGAAATCACTAAATTGTACACTTTAACGGGGTGAATCTTATGGAAAGTGGATCATCTCAATTAAAAAAAAAGAATACTTTGTATAAAACTACTTGATGATTATATAACAAAGGATATGTAACGGGAGAATGAAACAGAATACTGTGGAATATTTAAAATATACAAAACTTTTTCTACTAGAAAGAAAAAAAAAAAAACCTGATAATTCCTATAGCAGATAAAAGATGCACAACTATTTTTCTTGTTTGGTAACTGAAAAAAAAAAAAAAACTGTTGAACCAAAGCCCAGAAATCTTTTTTTTTTTTTAATTTTTATTGTGCTTTAAGTGAAAGTTTACAAATCGCGTCACTCTCTCATACAAAAATTTATATACACGTTGCTATATACTCCTAATTGCTCTCCCCCTAATGAGACAGCACACTCCTTCCCTCCACTATTTTCATGTCCATTCGGCCAGCTCCTGACCCCCTCTGCCCTCTCATCTCCCCTCCAGACAGAAGATGCCAACATAGTCTCATGTGTCTACTTGATCCGAGAAGCTCACTTTTTACCAGTATCATTTCTATCCCATAGTCCAGTACAATCCCTGTCTAAAGAGTTGAAAGCCAACATACCTTTTGTTAGCTAAGTAACAAAACCCAAACCCAAACCCATTGCCTTCGAGTTGATTCTGACTCACAACGAACCTACAGGACAAAGCAGAACTGCCCTGTAGGGTTTCTAAGGCACGGCTGGTGGATTTGAACTGCCAACCTTTTGGTTGGCAGCTCAGCTCTTAACTACTGCAACACCAGGGCCCCCAAGTAACAAAGAACAAGGCAAAAAACATGAAAACATGTTTTTTTTTTTAATTCTTTACTGTAGTACCATCAGTTACTGTATACTGAAATTCACTTAGCAGAATAAAAAAATTTGTACAAGCAATCAATACTAATGAAATACCTAAAAGCAAATTCATAGCCTAAAGAGATTTATGTGATCTTTCTCTGTGGTACTTCTAATAGTTTCCAGCTTTAACAAATTGCACAGCTCTAGACCTACAGCCATTTCTACTGCAGTTATGTGGAAAGTTGCCAATAAATATTTCCTGCTAAAATAACTTTATCCTTTTACTGCTAAGATTCATACAACCATCTGACAAATTTGCATAGTAAATTTGTAAGAATAAAAGATATTAAAAATATATTGAAATGTCACTGTTCATTAGAATTAATAAATTATCACAATCCACAGTTGAAGTATGAGGAAGAAAATCCCTGAAGTCCTTTATGTTTGCTTGGATCCAGCTGAGAGTCAGGAATAGAGACCATAAGAGAAGAAAAAGAGAGAGAGAAGTCTGTACATATTTCATCAATTGTAGAACCCTAGCAAAAACAGACAGCCACAAATTCCAGAGCTCCCCCCAGTTCATGTAACACTAGTGTTATTTAAGTGGGATATTATCCAGGTTGTTGGAGTTTGAAGTTTCTCCAAAAAAACCTTAATAATTACTCTGTTTGATAACATTCAGTTTAAAGTGTCTATCTACAAACAATAGCATAAGTTTATAGCACCATTCTACTTTAGCTGGATTATTTTGATAGAGCTGCATTGATATCCCTTGCCAGATAATCAAGGGGATAATATGTCTACCTATAAATAAAAACTATCTTAAAATCTATGTTTTAACAGTTTATTGTGGTATACGTTACATACCACAAAATTCAACCATTCAAAGTCTGATGATTTTTAATAAATCTGTATAGTTGTACAACCATTATCACAGAAGTTCCCTCATTCTTATCTGTGGTCAATCCTCACTCCCACCCCCAGCCCCAACCACTGATCTGCTTTCTGTCTCTATAATTTTACCTTTTCCAGAAATTTCATAAAAATGCAATCATACAATATGTTGTCTTTTGTGTCTGGCTTCTTTTGCTTAGCATAATGTATTTGTGGGTCATCAATGTTGTTGCATGTACTAATAGTTTGTTACTTTTATTGCTAAGTAATGTTCTATGGATATATGCAATTTATATACATACAACTTAATATGGATATGTAAGTTGTATGGATATAATTTATTTATTCATTCACCTGTCTTTGGATTAAGTTTTTGTCTATTTTGAATAATGCTGCTATGAGCACTTGCATACCAGTCTTTGTAGGGGCATGTTTTCATTGCTCTTGGGTAGATACCTAGGAATAGAAATGATGGGTCATATGGTAAGTGTGTGTTTTCCGGCAAATTTGTTTTCCAAAGTAGCTATACCACTTTACATTCCCAGCAGCAATGTCCGTAGTTTCTTCATATCCTTATACTTAGTATTATCAGTTTTTGTGAGTATAGCCATTCTAATGAAGTAGTATCTCATTGTGGTTTTAATCTGCATTTCCCTAATCTGACGATGTTAAGCATCCTTTCATGTGCTTATTAGCTATTCATATACCTTTAGTGAAATACCTTTTGTTCATTTTTTAAAAAAGTTTTATTGTTTAGGTGAAAGTTTACAGAGCAAATTAGTTTCCTATTCAACAATTTATACACAGCTTGTTTCGTGACATTGGTTGCAAACCCTTGAATGTGTCAGCACTCTCCCCATTTCTTCCCTGCATTCCCCATGTCCATTTGCCCAGCTTTCCTGCCCCTACCTTCCTTCTGAACTTTGCTTTTGGGCAAATGCTGCCATTTAGGTCTCGTATAGTTGATTGTTCTGAGGTATACATTCCTCACTGGTGTTATTACTCATTTGATAAGTCTGTCTATTGTATGGCTATAATGTGATCTCTAGGAGTGATTTCAGTTCCAAGTCTGAAGGGTGTCTAAGGGCCACAGGCTCAGGGGTTTCACCAGTCTCTATCAGACCAGTAAGTCTGGTCTCATTTATGAGTTTGAATTTTGTTCTATATTTCTCTCCCATTCTGTTCATGACCTACTATTGTGGTCCTGGTCAGAGTGATTGGTAGTGGTAGCCGGGCACCATCTAGTTCTTCTGATCTCAGGCCAGCAGAAGCTGTGGTTCATGTGGTCCATTAGTCCTCTGGACTGATCGTTTCCTTGAGTCTTTGGTCTTCTTCCTTTTCTTTGCTCTGTTGCTCATTTTTTAAGTGAGCTGCTTGTCCTCTTATTATTAAGTTGTAAGAATTCTTGATATATTCTCAGTACAAGTCCTTTAATAGATATATGATTTTCAAATATTTTCTCCCAGTCTGTGGCTTGTCTTTTCATTTTCTTAATGATATCTTTTCAAGAACAAGAATTTTTACTTTTGAAGAAATGCAAGTTATCTTTTTTTTTTTTTAATGGATCATGCTTTTCATGTCATATGTAAAAAATCTTTGCCTAACCAACAGATTTTCTCCTATGTTTTCTTCTAAAAGTTTTTATAATTTTAGCTGTTACATCTAGGTCTATAATCTATCTTGAGTTCATTTTTGTATATGGCATGGGAACAGCCTAGGTTCTTTTTTTTTTTTCCATATGGATTTTCAATTGTTCCATCATCATTTATTGAAAAGATTATCCTTTCCCCATTGAATTGCCTTAGGACCCTTGTTGAAAATCAGTTGACCATAAATGTGTGAGTTTATTTCAGGACTCTAGTTTCTTCCACTGACCTATATTTCTATCCTTACGCTAATATTATCAGTACCAGTTGCCACTGAGTTGATTCTGACTCATGGTGTAATTACTGTAGCTTTACAATATCCTGAAATTGGGTGGTGTAAGTCCTCCAACTATATTCTTCTTTTCCAAAATTGTTTGGCTATTCTAGGTCCTATGCGTTTCCCCGTAAATTTTAGGATGAGACTTTTAACTTCCATAAACATGCCTGTTGGAATTTTGATAGGAATTGACTGAATCTATGTATCAATTTGGGGAGAAATGAGATCTTAACAATATTGAGTCTTCCAATTCATACACATGGTATATATCTCCATTTTATTAGGTTGTCTTTAATTTCTTTCAGAATTGTAGTGTTTCAGTGTATGTGTGTGTGTGTGTGTGTGCTTAATCTTGAAAGATGGCCCTAAAAGCATCCAAACTATTTACAGCAGATTCAATCTGGAGATTAATATATAGAACCTGTCCAGGAATTTAATTTTATAACGAGGCTGGTGCCTGGCATTTCCATTACCCCCCATATGGCTCTAACAGGAGTTCTGAAAGTCAATACACATCATCAGAATTGTTACTGCTGAGTACAATATGCATGAGATGGTTTTCAAAGTAGGAAAAAAGTCCACAATCATAGGGAGTAGACAATCCATATTTTGTTATTTTGAGTGGGAATTTAAAAAAAATTTTGGACGTTGTAATGGTTTATTTGAGTAGTTCTGATCAATAACTGCTGTTTATCTTCTTACACAAGGAACAGATTCCCATTCCACCCTGGATAATAACAATCACTTCTATTATCCTTACTATGGGTTAAGTGCTCTTTCTATGCACTTTAAAGATATGAAATCATTTAATCCTCACAGCAACTCTGTGAGGTAGGGTATATTATCCCCATTTTACACATGAAGAAACTCAGGTACAGAGAAGTTGAGTAACTTGCCCAAGGTCATACAGCTTGGAAGTTGTGAAGTTAGAATTCAAATTCGGGCAGTTGGTTCGAGAACCCATGCTCTTAACCACTCTATAGCATGAGAGAGAATTTCACTTAGAACATACAAACTTAAAAGTACTGTTGCACAGCCAATTAACGTAATTGCTGTCAATAAGTTGTATACTTGTAAAAAGCTGAATAGGAAAAAGTATTATGATCAATATACTTACAACAACAACAATAAAAAAAAGAGCAGCTGCTGAGTCTGCTTATATACAACCAAACATTTCTTGGGTTTTGGTTTCTTGGTTTGGAAGTTTAGGGTCATGGTTTCAGGGAACATCCCAGTTAATTGGCCTAATACCATGTTTAGTGCTTCTGTTCAATCACTTAGTTAGTTGTGTAGTACCTGAAGTCTTTAAAACTTCCAAGCAGCCATCTAAGATACAGCTCCAAGGTATTCACCTGGAGCAACTGAGGAAGGAGGAGACTCAGGACAGAGGAAGGAAATGGAATACATGGCTGATTGCCTCCATGAACAACTGCCTCCTTTATCATGAGACCAAAAGAATTGATGGTGCCTGGCTGCCATTACTGAACATTCTGATCAAAGATTCTATAGAAGAATCCTGATCAAAGGGGAGAAATATGGAAAAAAAATATCAAATTCTCATGGAAACCAGACTTTATGGAGCCATGGAGGGTAGGTAAAACCCCCAAACTATTGCCCTGTGATAATCTTTAAACCTTAAAGCAAAAATATCCCCTGAAGTCTTCTTAAAACCAAACAATAGTTTAGCTTAACTAGTCAAGAAAGTTTGCCTTGAGCATTATGCTCTTTTAAAGAACTATCTATTTGGGATCAAACTGACAACGGAACTCGAAACATTTGATAAGAAACTTAGGGAGCAGTGAGTTCATGTTAATGAGAGAGAAACAATTCAGGAAAGGAGGGTGGGAATGGTTACACAACTCAAAAAATGCAATCAGTGCCACTGAACTGTACATGTAGAAATTGTTGAATTGGTCTATGTTCTGCTGTGTATATTCTCAACAACAACAACAAAATAAATTAGAAAATTAAAAAAAAAAAGAATTTACAGACTTCTGCTTCAAGTAATAGAAGACTGGGTAATTCAGACCAACCCATCATTGAGAACAACTACTAAAACTGAACAAAATATTTTTAAAAATATAATTGAATATCTCAGAGAATTGACAAGAGGGTGAAGAATTACCAGGCCATATTCCAAAGAAGACAGAAATCCAGAGAAGTAATCCACATTTGTAGCCTCTTTTACTGAGGAGGGAGCCCTGGGGCAAAGTGGTTAAAAGCTTAGCTGCTAACCAAAAGGTCGGCAGTTCAAATCCACTAGCCACTCCTTGGAAATCCTATGGGGCAGTTCTACTCCTTTCTATCGGGTCGCTATGAGTCAGAATAGACTTGATGGCAACAGGCTTGGTTTTGGGTTTACTGGAGAGCATTTTCCAATTCTAGGTGAGGTGGCTAAGAGGCTATTCCTCCTTCCTGATAGTTTCAAAAGGTTAGGGGGACAAAGTTGTGAGTACAAGGCCTGTCAAGCATGAGGGCCCTTGTAAACCCCCAGAGTGGTATTGGGACACTGAAAGACTACATCCTAAGAATAAGGGTAAATCAGAAATAAATCAATACTTTCATGGGCTGCAGCCTGGCTTCAAGTCATCTGTGTGGTCCAAAAAATATCAATCCCTGAAACTGAATTAAAGTCATCCTGGCCTGTCAGTTCATTTAAGAGCAAAGGAAATCCTCCTTGGAGGATGACAATATTATTTAAGGCTTCAAACTACTTCTATAATTTTTCAAATATAGCCTCTGGCACATAGTCAAAGAAAACCAGGCCCAAGAGAAAACAAGACAACATGAACAAGATGCAGCAGAAAAAACAGTTACTAGAAATAGACACACAGGAGTTCCAGATACTAGAATTATCAGAGAAAGACTTTTAAATAACTGCCTTACACTATTTTCAATGAGATAGAAGACTACACTGAAAACTTTGGCAGAGGATTAGAACCTATAAATGGCACAGGAGGTGTGAAAAATAAACAGAAATTCAAGAACTGGAAAATGTTTCAAAGGAGTGAAACATATAGAGTATGCTCTCTGATGACAATGCAATTAAGCCAGAACTTATTAATAAAAAGGTAATCTTTATATGTTTGGAAATAAAGAAATACACTTCTAAATAAAGAAAAAATTATAATAGAAATTAGATAGTATTTTGAACTAAATTGCATTAAAAATATTGCTATAGGATACAGTTAATAGTGTATTTACAGGGAAGTTTATAGCCTTAACGAAATATATTAGAAAAAAAGGTTGAAAACTGATGAGCTAAGTGCCTAAGTAAGAAGATATAGGAAATAAAAAATTAATAAACTCAAAGAAGTTTCAAGAAAGGAAATAAAAAGCAAGAATGAATGAACCACAAAACAAACAGTAGAGAAGATCAGCAAAGCCAGAGATTGGCTCCTGAAAGGATTAATAAAATTCATAAAACCCTAGGGAATCTGATCAAGAAAAAAAAGGTAACCAATGTTAGAAATTAAAAAGTGGATATTACAGCTGATTCTGCAAACATAAAAAAGATAATAAAAGATTTTATAAAAGCTTTATGCCAATCAATTTGAAAATTTTAATGAAATAGATGAATCTCTAGAAAAACACAAGTAACCGAAACTAAAAGAAGAAACTAAAAGTAGTTACGGGACAGTTAAAAAAATTGAATTTATAAATAAACTATTAAACTAAAGAAACAGAATTTGTAATATAAAGCTTTCCCACAAAGAAAACTCCAGATCCAAATGGCTTTACCAGCAAATTCTATCCATCATTTAAGGAAGAAATCATTCCAATTTTATATAAATTATTTCTGAGAAAAAAAAAGAGGGATCACTCTCAACTTGTTTTATAAAGCTAGCAATAAAGGAAGAGCATAGATCAGAAATATAAAGAAAAGAAAGAAACGGGAATAATGTCAGAATAGTAGTTACCTTTAAGCAGGTGGGAGAAAGCTGTGATTGGAAAAGAGTGGCATGTTGGCTTCTGGGGTACTGGCAAGGTTTCTCGACCTACGTGGTAGTTCCCAAACATTTGCTTTATAATAAATCATTAAGAAGCACATTTCTGTTTTGTATACTTTTTCTGCATATGTATTATGATTCATAATTAAAAGTTTACTTAAATTTATGGATTGGTGTCACTGAGAGAATGGTATAAATATTTGACACTCATTCTTAGACTATAGTCATTTTCATGACCATATCTTTACTTTATCTAATAGGTTTACAATTTCTTCTTCTTGGAGATTGTCTTTTAGAGATTAATCTCTTTAATGTTTACTAGCTTCCAAGTTTCATTAACACATACTATACTGTATCAACAGCTATAATTACATTCTGTACTAAGAGCAACTATCCTTGAATATTCTGTACTTCCTAACAGGGGGCATTGTTTTTAAAACACAAAATTTAATCTTGGGTGATAACACACAAAGATTAGCCAATAATCTTGTATGTCTGCAAGGTGTACAATATAAAGAAAAACGAGACGGGTACACAGCTTCATGGGGGACTGAATAAATATCAACTCAGCAGTTTTTCTGGGAACTTCCACATCTGTTTCCTATCATTGATTATTTTAATCTATTTGTCTTCAGCCTTTGTCTACTTAGCCCTAGTTCAAAACCCAGCCATCTGTCTAGAAAAAGCTTTTACAGTAACAAGAAATTTGATTTAATGATCTGAAATATGAATGATCTTTTATCAAGACCAAGTCATTTAGTTATTTCTTCTCTAAAACTATCATAAAAGGAATTGCTAAGTGAATACACTTCAAATTCTATTTTGACAGCAATGTCAAAAGCTATAATGAACTATTGCTCCTACCTACCTTTCTAAGTATCTTTTAACATCCCCTCTGAAGTGAATAGTAAGCATCAAAATAGAGCAGACCAAAACAATTCTGACCCAAACTGTGAAGACTCAAACTGTAGTGTAAACACAGTCACCAATGTGGTTAACTTAAATAAAAGTAGTATTTTCATCATAAAATTTCTCACTTTTGGAACATGAGGGTTAAATTCCACAGCTCTGTGAATTGCTTCCACAGCATTAATTTCTGCTGTGCTTAACCCTCTTCTGGAGGCTGTTTCTGGAGAGAATCTGCAAGAAAACCACAAAACGAAGAAATGAATACACAAAAAATTATGCACTCAGATCATAATCCAGCTGCCACAATCAAAGCAGTTTCTGGTGATGGCCAGAGACAAAGCTAGATGACTATTAAAAATGAAAGCAAAGCTTTTTGATTCAACATATAAAGCAAAACAAAACAAGGAATGGAAATCTTCAAACGTAGATGAAGAAAGCCTTCAGAAGTCCTTTAAAGGCAGACTTGGGGAAAAGTAATAAATGCTACACAGAGACATCCACAGAATCTTATGACACAGAAGTACATTCTTATCAAATTTTTATCTGAGCAGAAATAGACTGGGAGTATTCCTTTCTAATTCATATCAAGACACAGTAATATAAGGCAAAGAAAATGGTTGCCATTTGGTTGGTTTCTGAATATCTTCCTGTGAAATAAAGAGAAATTCATTAAGGGCAGCCAAAAATACAAGGAAGGCAGAATAACTCAAAATTATAATTTAAGACAGACAACATGAAATCCATCTCCCTGTTATATACCAGATCATCATCATAGCTATTTACTGTTGTGTACTTTCTTTCTAGACATTACCTTAGGAGCTTGACTCACATAATTCTCACACAACCACTCTTCAGTGTTGTTATTATTATTCTCGTTTCACAGATGAGGAAGAGACTCAAACTGATTGACTTGCCCCAAGTACCACTGGTATGTAGTAGAGTTTGAATTTGAACCCAGGTGTACTTAGCTCTAAAAACCTTGTCCCTACCACTATACACAATAAGAAACCTCGAAGTCTCAGAAGATCAAAGGTTATTTAGGAGGAAGTAGGGGAGAAAGGAGCCCTGGTGACACAAAGGTTAAGAGCCACAGCTGCAAACCAATAAATAGATCGGCAGTTCAAAACCAACAGCTTTTCCTTGGAAACCATAAGGGGCAGTTCTACTCTGACCTATAGGGTCACTATGAGTTCAAATTGATTCGATAGCAACGGGTTTGGTTTTGGTTTACGGGAGAGGGGAAAAAGAGCATTGTTTAAAGTCAGTAGAGAGAAATATAATATTGAGCTTAGCAGTCTCTCCGAATTACTGTAGTTTTCATAACTGCTTAAGGAGCCCTAGTGGAGCAGTGGTTAGGCGCTTGGCTGCTAACCCAAAGGTCAGCGGTTTGAACCTACCAGCTGCTCTGTGCGAGATACATGTAGCAGTTTGCTTTCGTAAAGATTATAGCCTTGGAAACCCTGTGGGGCAGTTCTATCCTGTCCTATAGGGTTGCTATGAGTCAAACTGACTCGATGGCAATGAGTTTGGTTTTGGTTTGGTTCATAACTACTTACTTATCTGAAACAGTCCTTGTCTTCAACAGTGCTGCTGTATAACAGATAGCTGCTGACTTTGGAAGGCTTATATCTGTAATAATAATTTTCAACTTAGGTAGGAAACACAGTAAAATATCTTAAGACAATTTTTTAATAATAATTCATAGTACAAGTTGAACAAACGTAAAAGAATCTGTGCCCAGACATATAGTTGGAAGATTCAAGTTTAAATCTTGACTCTACTATTTACTAGGTAGGTATCCTTGCGCTAGTAATATCCTTTTCGAGTCTCACTTTTCTCAAAATAGGAATGGTGATTTCCTGGCAGAGTTAATCTGAAGATTAAATCATGTCTCTGAAAGCCCTCAGCTCAATGTTGAAAAGTATTCAACAAACGTTTATAATAATCTGCTTATAATAATATTACTCAGGGAAAAATTAAAATATTATTCAGGGAAAAAGGCACAGTATAATTACAACTATGTAAAAAAAAAAAACCTACACCAATTCACAAAGAAAAACTAATATTACGAAAAAATTAAAATATTTAGCAGAAGTTAATTAAATCTAGGTGATATAACCAAGGGTGATTTTTATTTTTTTCTTTTCCTATGTTTTTATATTTTCTACATTTTCTTAAATGACAATCTTTAAAAAAAATACAATAAATTAATCTGGAACTAGAAATCAATTACCTATATAAATTATTCTTCGAAGACTGTCCCAAGTAATGCCATTAGAAGGACAAGGCTGGACAAATCTGAGCTTAGATCATAGAGCTATACTAGCAAATGGAGAATGGAAGCAATACATTTGCTTCTAACTTCTTTATAATTCTAAAATGGTAAAAACTAGAATTTATGAAAATAACTGAAAACAGAAGCATATCTAAGTTGTTAGTTTAATTTTTAATTAATTAGGTCTTCTTCTGATATTTCACATTCAGTCTCTAAGCTTGTTCATCATAAGTATCATAAGCGGGCCATGCACCCAGTAAGTTACATATGGAAAGAATTTCTCACAGATTTCTCTATAGGCCTACACTATTCTGAAGCACTTCCTAAGAATTCCAGATGTTTAAAAGAAATAAACTTCTCTCTCCAAGTATAACACATTTAAACTTCCCAAGTCATAAGGATTCCCAAGCTAATGGATAGGAACCCACAAAAAGACAAGTGTGAATAAGTGACTTACATGTGTTCAGTTATAGTGAAAGATATGACCAGAAACATTATGTTAGGATGTTTTCAGCCTGATGCCTTATAGGCAACACACACAGAATGAGAAGAAAGGCTATGCTTCCTTCAAATCATCCCAATTTCATTTGTGGTAAATTGGCACTGACACACTACAATAATAAAAGCAGCCAATATTATGGAATTCTTGCTATGAGAAGACCAGTGAACAAAGAAATGGAATACCTGGATTTAAGTTCAGGTTTGCCAGTTACTGCATGAGAGATCTCAGCCAATCACTTAGCTTTCTTGAACTCCAGTTTCCTTACTTATTAACTGGAGACAGTAAAAATACCAGTATTACTGCCTCACAAGATTATTGTAAGGATAAGATAATGAATTATACTTTGTAACTATAAAGCATTGTAAAAATGTTATTGTGAATTAATCTTAGGCATATCGCTGAGCAACTTCTATTAGAAAGCCTTCTCTGACACTCCAAAACAAACGAGGTATGTGCACAGCACCCCTACTCTCACCTAACATACCCTAACGTAACTGCTGTGCATTTGTTTGTATGTCCCACTAAGCTGTAAACCTTGTAAGGGCTAAGCTCATGTCTCCCTTGTTCACCATTACATTCCTAGTATCTCATTTATATTGTTGTTGTTGTTGTTGCTGGTTGCTGTAGAGTCGATTCTGATTCATGGAGACCCCACATGTGCAGAGTAAAACTACTCCGTAGGGTTTTCAAGGCTGTGACTTTTTGGAAGCAGATTGCCAGGCCTGTCTTTCAAGGCACCTCTGGATGTGTTCAAACCGCCCATCTTTCAGCTAGCAGTCGAGCACTAACTGTTGCACCACCCAGGGACTCCTTCATTCATATTAGGCACTCAATAAACACGGGGTCATCACAAATCAGAACTGACTGGACGGCAACTAACAACAACAAAAACAAACCAACGAATCTTGACAGAAGAAGTTTCTCCTTGCAGGCTTTTGCTATTAAAAGTCCTGATAAAGAAGATACTTGTTAGCAACTCATACCCACACATACTAAATAGTGATTGGTAAGAATGGAAAGAGAAAATTAGAGAGATACTAGGATAGGACCATATTTATAATTATGTGATGAAAAAGAAAAGAAAAAAAAACTTTAACCATGATAGCCACTAAGAGAAATGCCACTCACCATCATATTTTGCTAGAACTGCCTGAACATCTGCGTAGGCCTGCAGTTCTAAAAGCGATTCTAGGAGATTTTCATGGATGTTTAACATGGTAAGAGGAGGAAATTCTCTCATCAACTGTATGTTAAAAGAAAAAAGAAGACTGAAATCATAAAAAAAGGAACTCAATAAAGCTGAATCAGATTCATTAAAGCAGAAAGTCTTTTTTTTCTTAACAAAACTGTGGAGACCCAATCCTTAGGTAATGTGTATGTGTGTATATATACACATACACACACACACACACACACACATATATCTTACAAAAACTACCAATCAGAAAACAGTGATTCTGCACTAAAATAACTGGTAACTTAAAAACTACATTTTTAGTTCTTGGGGGAATAAATATACTAGTACAGTCATCAAATTTACTTACATCTCTCATTATTTTTACTGCTTCTCTTATTCTTCCTAATTTTCTTGCGCACATTGCCAATCTTCTTTTAATATATACTAGTACATTGGTGTCTCTTCCTAGTTAAAAAATAAAAAATGACATAACTATAATTTTTGTATTATGGCCGGCTATTTCATTAACATAACATCCATTACTTTTATTTTTGCTTACCCTGCAAGGTTCAATTAAAGTTAAGTTGTGTCAGAATGGTAGATATTGATGATTGTTGAATTTGGATGATGGCTCTTGAATGGGGGTTCACTAGACTATTTTCTCTACTTTTGTGTATGTTTCAAATTTTCTTTACTAAAAACCTAAAAATATATATTTACTTTTGCCTCTAGAAGTAGGTCATCTGAGTATAGTACATATGAAGTATTCATGTAAAATTGGCCAGTTTACATATAAAGTATTCATGTATACTTGACTAGAGGCACATACATTAATAGGAGGAAATAATATTAACCTATTACTTCTGCATAAACAATCTATTATTTTAATATTCTCTATTGTTTTAAGGGGCAAACAAAAAAAATTCAAAACAAAGTTTCCAAGGCTAACACAAGCTATTTTCTTAGCAGCAGTAAGTAACAAACTACAAAACTACTTCTAGAAAGAGCTAACAAATGTTTCTGTGACTATCTCAAAACCATAGCTGAGATTATACAAGGATAAAATGGCATGACTTTTCTGCAAATATAGTTTTATTAGTTCCAGACTACAAAATTATATACTCACACAGTTGTGTGTTTTAACATGTATTAATGAAACACACTGTATACATTAATATTTACCTTAGAGAGAGGACATTATCCAAGTTTTAATTTCCACAAACAAAAAGATTGAGAGCTGCTAGCAGATAATACATTATATAAACATATTTCAATTTATTGCCCACTATCTGCCAAATGGAAACCCTGGTAGCATAGTGGTTAAGTGCTACGGCTGCTAACCAAAAGGCTGGCAGTTCAAAACCACCAGGCGCTCCTTGGAAACTCTACGGGGCAGTTCTATTCTGTCCTATAGGGTAGCTATGAGTCAGGATCAACTCGATGGCAACGGGTGCAGTTTTCTGGTTTTACCTGCCAAAATCATAAAACAAAAACCCTCTGGACCAAAAAATAGAATGAAGCTGCAGCACTGCTGAGTCTGACAACTTTGGTAAAAGTGCCTTAATCATATCTGGGAGAGTAGCCCTGAAAAAGAAAGGGCCTTAGTTGCTATGATCCAGATGATCCTAAACACACCATGGAGAAAAATCAATGAAAGGAAAAAAAATCAATGCCAAGTATGAGGTTGGGTTCCACACTAAGATCAGCTGGTGTGAAAAGGGCCACTCCCTGATATACAGACTAAAGAGCAAACCAAATGCTGTACCTCTACCGGTGCTTGAAGGGAGTAGCTGCTTACCATCAGTAGGAAGCTCTCCTAAATCTTGAATACACATTCAGCTTTGTTTATCCAATGACCAGCCCAATCCTCCCGTGAAATTAATGAAGTCTCAGAACAGCACATCTCCTCTCATTAACCAGAGCACAACTGTGACCTGCCACAAGCATTCTCTGACTAATACATACTTCTGTCTTGCTGGTTTGTAGATACCATGAATGGATCAGTTATCTCCAATGAAATTTAGCTAACTTCTAAGTATTAAGTTTTCTTTTTTATTGTTGTTTTGTTTTTTAACTATAAAAGAGCTAATTGCAGGAGCTAAAATATAGGTAAAAATCAATTCAGATTTGCTTACTTAGTTGTGCTTCATGCTGAGGACTCTGGTGCTGGCACTGCTGTGACCGTCTATAAATTGTTTCTCCTGCCTTGAGTGCCTGTTTAAATAACCTCTCAGCATCTACAATAGTTGTTGCTTCTTCTTCAGCCAGTAGAACGTATGCAGTGGCACAGCTATGAAGAAAGCAAGCAAGGCGATTTTAAGTAAAATGGTAAAGCAAGAAGTTTCTCTTGGGTATATTCCTTTACCCTTTACCTCACATTTCCCTACCTGCTTTACCTATTCTTTCCATCTCTTCCAAAACAAAACAAAATTTCAGTCAGTATTTTAAGTTATTAGAGGCATACTGGCATATCATTTATGTCTTTTGCCACCATTTTCCCCCTTTTCTAGTTTTCTCTTCATTTTCTATCTTTTTTTTATTTCTACGTCCTTTCTCTAACCCTCTGCCATGCATTTTCTTTTTGTGGAGGGAAGGAGAAAAGGAGCTATATAAAGTGTTATCTGAAAAGTAGTTTAGAGGACTACACAGTCTAGTGGTCATGTTTGCTCTTAGTCACTATATATTTTGTAATATCCATCTAATAGGGGTTGGGATAGGAGAGAGTGAAAACTGGGAAGAAAGTCCCTTGGTCAACCGGGTACCTTTATCATTTGACTCAAACATATTCCCAGACTAGGCATGTCCCCAATCCTGAGTATGCCCTCCCCATGCTAGCTACCCCTCCCTTGGATTTATCCAAAATCATACTACAGCGAAGCTTCCCATGGTCTGAATTCCAATTCTTTCTCCTCCATTCCTACTTTCAATCTTCACCTATGCTGACTCCAAGTTTTCTTCACCCATTAAAACACAGAGGTTTCTTTTTGTACCTTTTAAGTCAACAAGTAGCTAATTGGATAAACTAATTGCTTTGTCCAAAAAAAGAGAAACAAAGAGGTTTCCATTCCATTTCCAGAAACAAGAAGTACATCTCTTCTGGAGAGGATGTCTTAGTTCTGGTTATCTAAGTCTGCCTTGTAATCATCAGCCGTATGTGGTTATTGAGAACGTACATGTGGCTAGCCTGAATCAAGATGTGATGTAAGTTTAAAATGCACATTGGATTTGGAAGATTTAGAAGAATATAGAACACTTCATTAATAGTTTTTTAAAATTATTGATTATACGTTAAGATGATAGTATTTTTAATATAGTTAGATAAAATATGGTATTAAAATTAATTTCACTGATTTCTTTTTACTTTATTAATGTGGCTACTAGAAAATGTTAAATTACATACATGGCTCACATTATATTTCTATCACACAATACTTATCTAAGCAAGAGGAGAGAGATTGTTGGTAAAAATACAAGACCAGGGATGAAACAAAAAATTATAACAAGATAGCTACCAAACAATTTGGGGTGGGGAGAGGGTCTTACACATGTGGAAAATGCAAATCATACCACTTCAGCATCTTTCAAATAATACCCCTAAATTGAAGTATCTAATAATTTCACTAATCAACAGAGATTTCTCTGTTGCAGTACACTAGATTTCTCTGAAGCAGTAGATACACTGCTGTGTTAAAACACTGGACTCTAAAACCCAATTCATGTATTTTAAAATTACCACAATAACACTTTTGAAAAGTTCTAGATGGATATGCATTTATATAGCAGGCTTAAAGTATAATTTTAAATTGGGACCCTACTGGTGCAGTGGCTAAGAACCTACAGTAAGATAAAAAGGTTTTTGTTTTTTTTTTAACCTTAAACTTTTGTTGCTTTGTTCAAAAGTATTTCATATGGAGATGTTACAAGACTTTAAATATATGAATACTAAAGAATCTTACTATTGGGATTTTTTTGTTGTTGTTAAAACTGCAGCAAAATTCACATAACATAAAATTCACCACTTCAACCATTCTAAAGTGTACTTCAGTGGCTTTTGGTAGACTTACAATGTTCAGTAATCACCGCTATCTAATTTCAGAACATTTTCTCCATCCCAAAGAGAAAACCTATACCCTGTAAGCAGCTACTTGCCATTTACTCCTCGACCCCTGGCAACCACTAATCTGCTTTCTGTCTCTATAAATTTGCCTAGCCCGCACTTTTCACATAAATGGAATCATACAATATATGGCCTTTTATGACTAGCTTCATTCAATTAATATGTTTTCAAGATCCATCCATGTTATAGTATGTATCAATACTATTCTTGTTTATGATTGAATACTATTATATAACTATACCACATTTTATTTATCAACCATCAGTTGATGGACATTTGGGTTGTTTCTACTTTTTGGCTATTATGAATATGCTGCTATGAACATTTGTGCACACATTTTTGTTTGAACACCTGTTTTCAATTCTCTTGAGTATATACCTAGGAGTGGAATCCTTGGATCATATGTAATTCTACGTCTTTTTGAGGAACCACCAAATTGTTTTCCAGAGAGGCTGCCCCATTCTACATTCTCACAATGTATGAGGGCTTCAATTTCTCCACATCTTCACCTCACCAACATTTGTTATTTTCTGACTTATCTTTATTACTGTCAGCCTAATGAGTGTGATATGGTATCTCACTGTAGTTACTTATTTTGTTGTTGTGGGGATACACACAGCAAAACACCCGCCAATTTAACAGTTTCTACATGTACAATTCAGTGACATTGATTATTCTTTGAGTAGTACAACCATTCTCACCCTCAAGTGCCGAATTGTTCCTCCCCCCATTAACATAAATTCATTGCTTCCTAAGGTTTCTATCTAACCTTTAAAGTTGCTGTTGTCAATTTGATCCCGTACAGATAGTTCCTAAAAGAGCATAATGCTCAAGGCAGGCATTTTTAGTAGTTTTTTACAGTTCAGCTAAACTATTGTTTGGTTGTAATTTGCATTTCCCTAATGACTAATGAGGAGCCCTGGTAGCATAGTGGATATCGGCTGCTAATCAAAAGGTTGCCAGTTCAAATCCACCAGCTGCTCCTTAGAAACCCTATGCAGCAGTTCTACTCTGTCCTATAGGGTCACTATGAGTCGGAACTGACTTGATGGCACCTAACAATAACAAAGACTAATGAAGGAGCCCTTGTGGCTCAGTGGTTAAAGCGCTAGGCTGCCAACTGAAAGGTCTATGGTTCAAACTCATGAGCCTCTCTGAGAGAGAAAGATATGGCAGTCTGCTTCTGTAATGATTTACAGCCTTGGGAACCCTATGGGGCAGTTCTACTCTGTTCTATAGGATTGCTATCAGTCAGAATCAACTCAATGGCAGTGGGTTTGGTTTGGGAAATGACTGAGGATGTTGAACATTTTTAAATGTGCTTATTTGCCATTTATATATCTTCTTTGGAGAAATGTCTATTCAAGGCCTTTGCCCATTTTTCGATTGGGGTGTTTGTATTTTTGTTGCTGACTTGTAAGTTCTTTATATATTCTAGATTACTTATAATTTCTAATACAATGTAAATACATGTAAACAGTTGCTGTACTGCTATACTTGTTTAAGGAATAATGACAAGAGAAAAAAAAAGTCCGTACATCTTCAGTACAGGCCCAACCATTGTAGGCCTAACTACATAGTACACGTCAGACACAAGGTGAACAATTTTTAAACAATGAGTGGTGGAGAGAGACTAAGGTTCTATGAAATGGTGAGAGGCTACAGCAGGTATGCCTACACATCACTTTTTTTTTTCCCAATATTTTTGATCTGTGGTTGGTTGAATCCAGAGACGCAGGCAGAACCCATGGATATGGAGGGCCAACTGTATAGTTGGATCATGCTTTTTTTATCCATTCTGCCAATTTCTGCCTTTTAATTGGAACGTTTAATCCATTTACATTTAATGCAATTAATGATAAGGTCTTACTTCTGCCATTTTACTATTTTGTCTACATATCTTATACCTTTTTTGTTCATCAATTGCTTCATTACTGCCTTCTTTTGTGTTAGATATTTTCTCATGTACTACTTTGATTCCCTTCGTTTTTACTGTATATATTTTAGTTATTTTCTCAGTAGTTGCCCTAGGAACTACAGTTAACGTAATTTATAGCAATCTAGTTTGAATTAATGCCAATTTAATTTCAAAAGTACTGTACTTTTGCTCAAATAATGTGTGCCTTCTGCATTTTTTTGCTGGCCGTGCCCTCCCACAAGGCACCATCACAAGTGCTGCCGTGTCAGTCCTCTTTCACTTGTTGCTGTAAAAAAAATTAGCCTAGCACACTTATGAAAATATCTTTCTCTTTATTTAAAAACCTGTCAGAAAACTGGACATTTTTAATATTAGAATGCGGCAGCTCCAAAAATCAAGTTCTCTCCCTTCACAAGGGGGAGGGGGTGGCTGGAAAACAAATGCAGAAGGCGTGTGTTATTTGCATAAAAATACGGTATAGAAAATCTTTGCTCCTATATAGCTCTGGCCTACCTTATGTTGTTACTGTCACAAATTACATTTTTATAATTGTGTGCATATCAGCATAAATTTATAATTATTGTTTTATACAGTTATCTTTCAAATTATGTAGGAAAAAAAGAAAAATTACAAACCAAAAGTACTTCAACAGTGACTTTTATATTTACCTATGTAGTTGCCTTTACCAGTTTTATTTTTTTGCATGGACTCAAGTTACTATCTAGTGTCCTTTTATTTCACCCTGAAGGACTCCCTTTTCTATTTCTCGTAGGACAGGTCTCCTAATGATGAACAATCTCAGTTACTGCTTTTCTAGAAATGTCTTAATTTCTCCTTCATTTCTGAAGAATAGTTTTGCTGGATATAAAAATCTTGGTTGATACTTTTTTCTCCCCTTTTAGCACTCTGAATATGTCAACCAATTGACTCTGAATATGTCGCCAGAAGGGTAAATATGTCACCCTTCTGGCTTCCATCGTTTCTGATGAGAAATCAGCTTTTAATCTTACTGAAGATCCATTCTGTGTGATGAGTCACTTCTCTCTTGCTGCTTTCAGGATTCTCCTTTTCTCGACAGTCTGATTATAATGTCTTGGTGTAAATCTCTTTAAAGTTACCCTACTTAGGGTTTCTTGAGCTTCCTGGATCTGTAGATTCATGTCTTTATCAAATTTGGGAAGTGGCCATGATTTCTTCAAATATTCTTTCTGTCCCTTTCTCACCACTCACCCCTTCCAGCACTCCAATTATGCATATATTGGTATGCTTGATGGTGTTGTACAGGTATCTTAAAAACCAAATCAAACCCATTGCTGTCGAGTTGATTCTAACTCATAGTGACCCTACAGAACAGAGTAAAACTGCCCCATAGGGTTTCCAAGACTGTAAATCTTTAAGGAAGCAGATTGCCACATCTTTCTCCCGTAGTGTGGCTGGTAGGTTCAAACTGCTGACCTTTCCTTATAGTTAACAGCTAAGCACTTTAACCACCGCACCACCAGGGCTCCTTACAGGTCTCTTAGGTTCTTTTTTCTTTCTATGCCTCAGACTGGGTAATCTCAATTGGCACACCTTTAAGTTCATTGACACTTTCTTCTGCCTGTTCAAAGCTGCTGCGGAACCTCTCCAATAAATTCTTCACCTCAGTATTGTACTCTTCAACTCTAGAATTTCTATGGGGTTCCTTTTAACAATTTCTATCTTTTTATTGATATTCTCTATTTGGTGAGAAATTATTCTTATAAATTCCTTTAGTTTTTTTTTTTTTTTTTAACATGATTTCTTTTACTCTGAGTATATTTAAAATAGTTGATTTAAAGTCTTTGTCCAGTAAGTCCAATGTCTAGGCTTCCTCAGAGATAACATCTCTTTCTTTTTTTCCTGTCTGTGGGCCATAGTTTCTTGTTTCTTTGCATGTCTTATAAATTTTTATTGAAAATTGGATTTTTTTTTCCTCTTTATTTAAAAACCAGTCAGAAACTGGACATTTTGAATATTAGAATGTGGCAACTCCAAAAAGCAAATTCTCTCCCTTCACAAGGATTTGTTGTTGCCCCCTGATGTAGCTATTGTTTGGTTACTTTTCTGAACTAATTTTGCTAGTTCTGTATTCTTTGCAACTGAAGTCTCTGTTCTGTTAGCTTAATGATTAGCCAGAGATTTCTTAAATGCCTGGGGCCAAAACAAAAACAAAAAATTCCCGGTTTTTGCAGATGGGCTCTGGTGTATTGGGCATACCTTCAGACAGGCAGTTTACAATGCTTAGCCTTCACTTTCTGCTTAACACATACACAGCCTGAAGGCTAGCCACAGGTGA
Source organism: Elephas maximus indicus (assembly GCF_024166365.1). Lineage (NCBI taxonomy): Eukaryota > Metazoa > Chordata > Mammalia > Proboscidea > Elephantidae > Elephas > Elephas maximus. The sequence goes on along the minus strand of NC_064821.1, from coordinate 168,196,798 downwards.
AAGAAACTGGGGCCTTCTCAGGTCTTTTCTAAGCATGTGCCCAGCCCTGGCTTACTACATTCCCTTAGAGATTTCCAGGAATATGTGGAAACTTTTCAAATCTCTTTTTATTCTCTAAAGTGTCTCATTTTCGAGGCTTTTTTTTTTTTTTTTGCCAAGCTTTTTGGTTTGTCTATTATTTGCCCTAGCTGTTATCTCTGCTCCAAGTGGCAGGAGTCTAATGCATTTGCCTTTAAATGCTCCTGAGGGTAGCTGCCTCAGCCATCGAATAATTCAAAGTTAAGTGACATAAGGGCAAGCCCTTTGAGCTAGTATTTCAGGGAGCCATCAAACAGATCAAAACAAACAACTATAACTCCTTGAGAATAAGGTCTATTCTGCTCCCTCTGGTACTAGGAACCTATGGTAGGAATGTGGGCTGTTGTCTCCAAGGCTGCTGCTGTGTTGGGGAATAGGGGACTGGGCCAGGGTAAGTTAAAATGCCATAAAGCTCTCTTACCAAGATTCAGTCAGGTTGCAACAAACTTTAGTTTCTAAAGTTCTTATAAAGTTGATTCTGTGGGATTTTTGCCAGTGTATTCACTGTTTTTGTGAAGGAATAGCCTTTTGGAGTTTCCTACTCTGTCATTTTCACTCCCTCTTGAGAATATCTTCTTAATAAAGATAATATACCTGTGTAAGGGTTAGAAGGTCAACTCTAAATTCACTTTATTTAGGAAGCGTTCACTGATTAATCCCAATTGAGAATATTTTTACTCTTGGTGTTTACTTAATCTGTATAGGTTAATACTTATTGTTTTGGCCCATTTAAATATTAAGATTTAAATTTAATTTTCTCAAAATATAAAGTAGGTACAAAAGAGTTATAAAAAATGTCATTGATGTGAGAAAAAAAAATAATGTTGACAGAGCTGTGTTTTACTTATTTTGAATCCCCTTCTCATGCCTCCAAGGCTAACAGCAATTGAAATTCTCAAATTGAATGAATGCTTTAAATGAAAAAATTAAAACTAGTGGCATAAGTATTTTAGTACTGGTTTAACTTCATCAATATTATCGCCAATTAGATTGGCATTCTCCATTTTAAAAAGCATTTCTAGCATAATTTCTATTCAAAAGCACAGATAACTTTACAATTTCAGAAGCACAACACAGATGTCAGTGAATACTACAAATTTTATCTCTTGTATGCAAAAAGGGAAAAGAGACTGCTAATGACTCCAAGTATCTTAGGAATAGACAAAAGGAAACAAAATTATTTGCCTGGGTGTCCTTCAAAACAACTTATTTTCCATATATGTCGAACTTACTCATTGTTTAATTCTAAAGCTTGATAGGCTGCTTTGATTCGAGCTGGAGGATTTCTTTCCCTCCATGCCTTCTGCATAACTGTAGGAAAAATATTTCAAAAAGTAGATGAGATGGTAGACGTAAATAATCTTACGCAAAACGTATGATGAATGAACTAGGGGAATAAACAGAGCTTTAAACAACACAATCTTAAACTGAAGAAAACATGATACTGGGTGACCATCTCACATGTACCTAAAGAGAAATTTACATTTAATTTGGAAGTTTCACATATAATAAAATATAATCTCTAATTGTGTTGTCACACATATAGGCCCTAAACCAAGTTATCACATTATTATTACACATGATGTTCATGTATAATAAAAAAAAAAAAGATTTTTTTTATTATACATGAACATCTAAATGCACGTTAAAATTGAGTATGAGTGATATCAGATTATAATCATAAAATATACCAGTTCTACTTTTATCATGCTGAAAGTTCTATGAGACTACCAAAGATATACAAAACACTTAGAAACAAAGTCTTTGTCTAATCAGTGATTCAATCAAGGATGTAGGTATGGACTTGCATTTTCTATAAAAAGGGCAAAGGAAAGAATTAATTTAGAATATAGTGCATCTCTGGAAAATCTCAGCCTCTACCAAGGTTCAACAAAAGCTTGACTTAGGATCTCTGTGGAATAACAATATTAGTTTTGCTACCATTTATTTTATCAAAATTAAGATTTTGCACCAAGTAAAGCTTCTTAAAAATCAAACAAAGTGAATTCATAAAGTTATTTGGCCTATTTGAAGTTTGATAAGAAAAATAAGAATCTATGAATGTTGCTCTTGGAACAAAACCTATAACTGTCCAGAAAGAATGATGTGGAAAATGTTTCAGTTTTCCTTTGGAAACAAAATATTAGTCTTGGCTTAGAAAAGGAGACAATATAGTCCACTTGTGTAACAAAAATACATTTCTCATATCAAACATGTCACCAGATAGCTGACAGCTAATGCTTCCTGAACTTGACAAATTGATGCAAGTCAGTACCCATCTGATAATGACCAGGTAAAGTACAGAATTCTGCTGAAACACTAAAATTTTACATTAAAATAAAGTATTTTATCAGACTTTCCATTTTTGATGACAGGGCTCTTTTCTAAAGTTTACACGATATTTACAAACAAATTCTGATACTGAATCTTTACAAACATTTTTAATGGTATTTGGTATTCTAGTATACTAAAATAAAGAATACCATGTACTATATTTAACCAATTCCCTTTTGATGGATAATTAGGTTAAACCCACATTTTTGCTAACATAAAAACACTGTGATGACTATCTTTCAACATTTTTCTTTGTATATCTGAACAGGCATTTCCTTTCTAGAAGTGGAACTGTTGGTTTAAATATATGCATCCTTTAAAAGACTTTGAATACATACTCCAAACTGCTCTCAATAAGATAATATTAATTTATATTGTTCCAAGCAGTATAGGAGAGTAACTGTTTCCCTACTTTCTTATTAAGTATTATCAACCTTTGCTAATTTTATACATGAAAACTATCTCATTTTATTTGCATTTTTAAAATTTCTTTTGAGGTTATCGCATCCTCCTTTAAGCATTTTTTCTTATTCATATGTTTTCAATTGCTCTAACTAGCCTTTCAAGATTACTCCTCACACTCCATCAGCCTAAGACCAGAATTAGATGGCGCCTGGCTACCACCAATGACCGCCTTGACAGGGAACACAACAGACAGTCCCTGACAAAGCAGGAGAAGAGTGTGGAGCAGAACTCAAATTCACATAAAAGACCAGACTTAATGGTCTGACTGAGACTGGAGGAGCCCCCAAAGCCATGGCCCCTGGACGCTCTGTAGACCCAGAACTAAAACCATTCCCAAATCCAAAGATTAGACTTCAGACAAACATTAGACTGGACTATAAGACAGAAAATAATACACATGAAGAGTGTGCTTCTTCGTTTAGGCAGATACATGAGACCAAAAGGGTGGCTTCTGTCTGGAGGCAACATGAGAAGGTAGGAAGGGACAGGAGCTGGTTAGATGGATGCAGGAAACCCGGGGTTGGAAAGGGGGAGTGTGCTGTCACATTATTGGGATTGCAACTAGTGTCACATAACAATATGTGTACAAATTTTTGTATGAGAAATTAACTTGAGCTGTAAACTTTCACCTAAAGTACAATAAAAAAAAAATTATTCCTCACAACCCAAACCCGGTACCATCGAGTCAATTCTGACTTAGAGCAACCAGTCCTAAATTTAGAGAAAAGGAGAAATAAAGTAAGGGGAAAAAAATGTGCATATCTTCCTAAAACAAGGCTTAGGACTAATTTAAAACAAAATGCTCACTTAGGATGCAATTGTGCTCTTCAAGAGCTCTTGGTACGCTCAAAAAATAATTAACACAAGCAATCGATTCAAATTTATCAATTTTTCAAGTTAAATAATATTGTAATATGGTAACAAATAGAAAAGAGACCAGCAGCTATCCCAAGATCAGGAGTCACAAACGTAAATGCCTACAAAAGCCAGGCAGGAAACATAAATGAGTGAACTAAACCACATGCATTGTCTAAAGAAGAGAGACACAATCAGCTCTAGCTGATTACCGCCAAGTGGAAAGGCAGATCCTGTTCTGCCATATTTTCCAATGTTCAATAAAACCTGGATTTTTATGTAAAATCTGACTTTTAAATGTTGAAAAATAAAAATACCATGAAAACAAATAATCCCCAAACACTGCAGGCTGGCCCTGAAGATATGTTTGATCTGTAACTTAGATAAACAGATCAATAAGATGAGAATAAAATCTAATAATTTGGTGATTACTGATGACAATAGTCAAGAGAAACTTTGACAATAGCCAAAAAGTGGAAATAACTGAAATGCCCATTAAAAAATGAATGGATAAACAAAATGTGGTACATACATACAATGGAATACTACTCAGGCAGTAGGAGAAATGAAGTCTTAATACATACTACGATGTAGATGTAGCTGGAAGATATTATGCTGAGTGAAATAAGTCAATCATAAAATGACAAATATTGTATAACCTCACTTATATAAAAAGACAAGAAATGGCAAAAGTATAGAGAACAAAGTTTATTAGTAGTTACCATGGGTGGGAGGGAGGGGGAAAGGGGGAGCTAATGGTAATGGAAATATCATATTGATTAAAGATAAGGTTGTACAGCTGATTATTGTAACTGCTGTCAATAAGCTGTATACCTGTAAAAGCTAAATTGGCCAAAGTTGTGTCAGATATATTTACAACAATGATAAAAAAAAAAAAAAGGATAGCTGCTGAGGCTGCTTATATACAACACAGACCTCATGGGATTTGTTTCCTTGGTTTGGACGTTTAGGGTCATGGTTTCAGGGAACATCCCACTTAACTGTTTGTTTAGTGCTTCTGTTCTACCTCCTAGCTCATTACAATGTGCCTGGAGTTTTAAAAGCTTGCAAGTGGTCATCCAAGGCATAATAATTGGTCTCTATTTGCCAAAAAAAAAGAAAAAAATTTTTTTTTTTTATTTGCCTGGAGCAAGAGAGGAAGAAGGGGATTCAAGGCTAGAAGGAGGATATGAAATGTGTGGCTAATTGCCTCCATGAACAACTGCCTCTTTTGCCATGAGACCAGAAGAACTGGACGGTGCCCAGTTACCATTATTAACCGTTTTGATCAAAGATTCTATAGAAGGCCCTGATCAAAAGAGGGGAAATGAAGAACAGAATTTCAAATTCTCATGGACTCCAGACTTCTGGGAGCTATAAAGGTGGATAAATCCCTGAAGCTATTCCCCTGAGATTATCTTTAAACCTTAAACCAAAAATATCCCCTTAAGTCTTTTTAAAACGGAACAATAATTTAGCTTAACTTGTAAAAAATGTCTGCCTTGAGCATTATGCTCATTTAAGAACTATCCATACCAGATCAAACTGACAACAGCAACTTGAAATACTAGACAGGAACCCTAGGGGGCAATGAGTGTATGTTAATGGGGGAGGAACAAGTTAGAAAAATAAGGTGAGAATGGTTGCATAACTCGAAGAACGTAATCAATGTCACTAAATGGTACATGTAGAAACTGTTGAATTGGTGTATATTTTGCTGTGTATATTCTTAACAAAAACAATAAAATATATAAATTTTAAAAAAGACATAATAAAGGCAGTGGAGCATTATTTTGGCCAAGTGATAAACTCTGGGCAAAGCTCATAAATGTATTTATCTTTCTATATTAAAATCAGAATTCAGAAGAGAGAGAGTTGCCACAGGAATGCATGTTAACCTGTTTATCTGAATTGAAAAATAAAGTCAGATTTCTCTGTCAGAAATTAAGTCTGATTTAATTGACAGTAAGGACCCACCAGTCACTTAGGTTATATGGAGGACACTTCCAAAGCTGAAAAACCTAAATTTGTAGCCCCAAGGATTTGATAAAATGTAAATAAAACACGATAACATTCACTGTTTTATAGTCAAAGGAAATTCAAACTATAAAAAATGTATACACATACTTTTTATTATGAAAAACCATGTAAGCGTGATCAACAAAAGACTCTCAAGATAAAAATAATTATATTATAATAAAATTATACAGAGGTGTGGAATAAACATGAGTTCGAGAAGAAAAAGGACCTACATAAAATTTACTACTGTTGAAGAGCGTTTGTTCATGTATTTTTCAATTGATAGAGTTGGGTATGAAATCATTAGATGTCATCAAATACATCTGAACACAGGGTATACTAGTTTTGTTTTTAAGTGTATATATTTATAGTATGTCAAAAAATATATTCTTTGCAATTATTTAACCTTATGATGTCAACTTAAAAATGTGTCAAGGGGTATGTGATAGGTAATTTTGTGTGTCAACTTGGCTAGGCTATGGTGCCCAGTTGTTTGGTCAAACACTAGTCTAGATGTTGATGTGAAAGTATTTTGTAGATGTGATTAACATTTACAATCAATTAACTTCAAGTAAAGGTTATCCTCAATAATGTGGGTGGGCTTCAACCAATCAGTAAAAGGCCTTAATAGCAAAAACAGGTTTCCTGGAGAAAAAGGAATTCTACTGCAAGTCTGTAACACAGAAATCCAGCCAACGTTTCCAGCCTGCTCTACAGATTTCAGACTCAAGACAGCAACATCAACTTTTGCCTGCATTTCTAGCCTGCCAGCCTGCCCTACAAATTTCAGACTTAACAGTCCCCACACCTGAGTGAGCTAATTACTCAAAAAATAGATAGACAGACAGACAGATATAGGTTATACATATTATATATACATAAAACATATATATAAATGTGTATATACATGTAAAAACATATAGGAGATATAGGAGTCCCTGGATGGCAGAAACGGTTAAGCACTCAACTACTTGCTGAAAGACTGGCAGTTCAAACCCACCCAGGAGCACCTCAGAAGACAGTCCCGGTGATCTGCTTCTAAAAGGTGACAGCCTCGAAAAACCCTATGGAGCAATTAATTCTACTCTGCACACGTGGAGTCGCTATGAGTTGGAATCAACTCAATGGCAAACAACAACAAACATATACAGTAAAACCTGTGAAAGCCAGAACCTGTGTAAGGCAGAAACCTGTCAGAGAAGGAAAATTCAAGTAATCTCCACTAAAATGAGCAATAGAAAAATGGTAAGACTGCACCCTGCCAAAGGCAGAAAACTTGGAAAACTCAGAAAAACAAGACAGTTCCGTCAGGTTCTGGCTCTCACAGGTTTCACCATATATATAATACGTATTTCCTATTGATTTTGTTTTTCTGGAGAACCCTGACTAATAACAGGATACACAGTTTTTCAAAATTCTTTTAGGAAGTATGCAAACAAAAATATTTTAAGATCACAGCTTTAGTGGATAGCCATGGTTGCTATTTGAAAAGCCTACCAATATTTGTAATTCTACCTATTAGTGAGAGGTAAAGGCTTAATTTCAGAATTACCTCAGTCCTTAAAGTAACATATAGTACTGATTTTCCACTGATGTCATTTCCCTAACATCTAAATTTTTACCATTAGTATAAACATCAAAAATACAAACATAAAGCGATTCTTTTTTCTCCTCTATTTGCAATTAAACCATTTTATGAGGCCATACCAAAGATCCTTGGGTTTCCTGGTACCATCCACCCTTAACATACTTAATCAAGAAAAATATACCACAATGAACTCACTTCAATGCTGAGAAACTGGCTATTTTTCAGACCATTACTGTTGGTGATTTTCTTCTGCCTATCAATGGTCTGGAAACCCTGGTGGCGTAGTGGTTAAGTGCTACGGCTGCTAACTAAAGGATCAGCAGTTCGAATCCACCAGGCGCTCCTTGGAAACTCTGTGGGGCAGTTCTACCCTGTCCTATAGGGTCGCTATGAGTCGGAATCGACTTGACGGCACTGGGTTTGGTTTGGTTTTTTTTTTATCAATGATCTACGGAGCTTGTATGTGGTGGGTAGAAGCTGCAATAGTGTAGTGGGAAGGAGCCAGATTTGAATTTGAAACCTAGCTTTATCACTTATTGGCTGTATGACTTAGGGCACTTGATCCCTCTGTGCCTCAGTTCCCTTATCTGTAAAATGGCACTGATAATAGTACCTATGTCGTAAAGTGATTGGGAAGGTTAAATGAGTACATTTATATATATTGTTTAGAACAGTGCCTGGAGCATAATAAGTGCTATACAAGTGTTACAAATTAGTGAAATTGCTTAAGATATGTTTCATACCTCATTTGTTCATACTTCCATCAAAGAATAACTATTATTTACAAATATGCCAGACAATGTGCTAGATGATAGGCATACAAAGACAAGGAGAATATAGCCCTTGCCCTGCAAAGTTTCACATTTTGCTAGGCAGGACAAACATGAAAGCAATGTGATAACATTAACAAATAAATGTTTGTGGTTGAATAAATTAAAATTATTTCATTGAGGTTTCAACTAAGTCGTGTACAAATGCAGAGGAGAAAATAGTTAACTCTGTGTCAAGAGTCTACAGAATATGACTTTTAATTTGATTCTTGAAGGATTAAAATGTAGCTCACAAGATATATAAGGACTGGGAAGCAATGTAAAGAAAAGTTGTGATAAAAGTCTCTGTCTCTAAGCCATACATTAATGAGTCTCAATACTTTCTTCTATAGAGTACAGCTTCAGAGAGGACTAAATATAGGTACCGTCTATGATCTTCTACCATTTTACATGTATCTCTAATTTATGACTAAAGTAAAAATATAACCCATTTTTCTCTTCATTCCATTCTCCAATCTTTACATATTTTCCTACTCTTTTCTGTTATGTATAATTGCAAGTGTTAACTTCCCAAACCAAAACAGGGTACGTTATTACTCTAATAAGCAGCTGCTGTATTTGATCTGAAAGATTTTTTTAAGTAAAAGAAGCAATTTAATATTTTTTTATAAAATACTTTTAAATTCTTTATAACATAGAAAAGTAGTTTGTCAACCTATTTTCCAACCACAATTAGTTTCAATTTAACCTGTGTTTCTTATCAATGATGAAAACAACCCCAAGCCAAATAATCTAGATATTACAAAATAACTCTAAAGAATCTTTAAAATAATTGTCATGATAATTGTCTACCACATGAACAGATATTATACACACCTGTGTCTGAAGGGCGTAAGAAGTCAGTGTCACAGGTGAAAAAGGTCTGATGGTCCTGAGCTGACAAATTCATGTCATAGTATGTAAGTGGCTCTTTACCAGTCACCCAAGTGTATCTTTATTTTAAAAAAAAAGAAAGAAAATATTTAAATTGAACATGAAAGCTACAACAGATGCTATTTAAAATAAAAGAATATACTACTACATATTCCATTTGAGCATGTTTTGAAAGCTTATTATAATCAATAATAAAACAGAAGAGATGATCTACACAAATTGTTCAGAGTATGATAATGAAGCATCAAAAACCAGTGAAGAATATTCAATAAACGGTGGTGCAAATATTGGTTTGAAGGGAAAAAAACAATTTGAGTTAGATATATTACATATATTCTTATTAAACATTCTTAAACGAATTCTTATTGAATATACTTAAATAAATTCTTATTAAATATACTTAAATATATTTAAATTCTCAATGAATTAGAATCAAGTGTTAAAATTATAAAGAAACTACAAGACAGGGGACATCTAGCTCAACTGGCATAACATAGTTGATAAAGTGTTCTACATCCTACTTTGGTGAGTAGCGTCTGGGGTCTTAAAAGCTTGTGAGCGTCCATATAAGATACTCCACTGGTCCCACCCCACCTGGAACAAGGGAGAAAGAAGAAAACCGAAGACACAAGGGAAAGATTAGTCCTAAGGACTGATGGATCACGATGGCCACAGACTCCACCAGATTGAGTCCAGCACAACTAGATGGTGCCTGGCTACCACCATCAACTGCTCAGACATGAATCGTAATACTGGGCCCTGGACAGAGCTGGAGATAAATGTAGAACAAAATTCTAACTCAAAGAAAAAGACCAGATTTAATGGTCTGACAGAGACTGGAGAAACCCCAAGAGTATGGTCCCCAGATATCCTTTTAACTCCGTACTGAAGCCACTCCTGAGGTTCACCCTTCAGCCCAAGATTAGACAGGCCCATAAAACAAAACAAGAACTAAACAGACACACCAACCTACAGGCACAGACAAGAAGGCAGAAAGGGACAGGGAAGCTGGTAATGGGGAACTCATGGTCAAAGAGAGGAGAGTGTTGACACGTCATGGGGTTGGCAACCAATGTCACAAAACGGTATGTGCATTGTTTAATGAGCACTAATTTGCTCTGTAAATCCTCATCTAAAGCACAATTAAAAAAAAAAAAATTCCAGAAGTGGAATTACTGAGTTAAAGGATAAAATTTACACAGTTTTGATGATAATGAAGACATGTACAGCCACAATACAAAAAAGTGCCAAAGCTGTTGATTCAAGGTACTCAGGCCTCACACACTGGTGTGAGAGAATAAATTGGTACCATCTTTCTCCAGGGAAATTTGTTAATACGTATTAAAAATCTTTGATCTAGCAATTCCACTTTTGGGAATTAATCTGAAGGAAGTAATTGGACAGATACACAAGGATGTATGTGCTGAGAGGCTCAAAGAAGCATGTTTATATAGTTGGAAATAGACATAATTTAAATATCTAGCGAAAAGGGATTGTTAAGTAAAAAGTAATACAACCACATGGTCAAATAACACACAGTCATTAAAAACGATGAGGAGGGTGCTCGCTTCGGCAGCACATATACTAAAATTGGAACGATACTAGAGAAGATTAGCATGGCCCCCGCCCAAAGATGACATGTAAATACGTGAGGCGTTCCATTTTTTTTTTTTCTGACATTGTGTGTGTGAACAGTTTATAAAGGACACTCTCTGATAGGTTTTCAGAAGCCATTTTTCCACAGATGGAAAGGAATAACCTAGCTTAAAGAATGCATCTGAATCATCCGTGAGTACTGTGCTCCTTGAAAAATCATCTATGTGAGGTCAACATTTACTCAAACGAAAAGATGAGAAGGCAAGGGGACAGGGAAACTAGATTACTGGAAATGAAACAACCAGAATGGAAATAATGAGAAAGCTGACACTGTGGAAAACCTAACCAATGTCACTGAACAAACTGTGCATTAATTGTTAAGCAGGAAACTAATCTATGTGCAAACTTTCACTGAAAACGCAACACAATATTTCAATAGTAAAAAAAATGAGGAGGATCAATATTGATTGAGAAGAAAAAATATGCATGAAATAGTGCCTGGTGTAAAAAACATATAGAGTACTAATCCCTTAAATGATTTTATTGTGTATATATGCATAAAATGAAAGGCCAGAAGGAAATACACTCACACGTTAGTAGTCCTTATCACTAGAGGATAGGATTATGGCTGTTTTCTCTTTTTCTTATTTTTCACATTGGATAATTATCACTTTTAAAATCGAGGGAAAAAGTCATTAAAAAAAAGAAAGAAAACACAGGTGGCCTTTCAAAACATAAAAGTGAAGACAGATTATTTCCACATTTTACTAAATTAAAATTTTATATTTTTGTTTCCCCCAAACCCACAATAAATCAATAGCAGGTTAACAAACTGGGTATTAGACACATTTTTTAATGTCCAATTTCGTTAGTAATTAAAAACAGCAAATTAAAACAACTAAATTTTACTTTTCACCTCTCAAGTTGTTGTTGTTGTTAGGTGCTGTTGAGTCAGTTTCGACTCACAGTGACCTTACGTACAATAAAACAAAATGCTGCCTGGTCCTGCGCCATCCTCACAATCATCGTCATGCTTGAGCCCATCATTGTACCAACTGTGTCAATCCATCTTGCTGAGGGTCTTCCTCTCTTTCGCTCACCCTCCACTTTACCAAGCATGATGTCCTTCTTCTGGGACTGGTCTCTTCTGATAGTAAGTCCAAAGTATGTGAGATGAAGACTCACCATCCTAGCTTCTAAGGGGCATTCTGGCTGTACTTTTTCCAAGATAGATTTCTTCATTCTTCTGGTAGTCCATGGTACATTCAATATTCTTCACCAAGACCATAATCCAAAGGCATCAATTCTTCTTCCTTATTCATTGTCCAGCTTTCACATGCATATGAGGCAATTGAAAAATACCACGACTTGTCCTGAAGGTTGCATCTTTGCTTTTTAACACTTTAAAGAGGTCTTTTGAAGCAGATTTGGCCAGTGCAATGCGTCTTTTGATTTCTTGACTGCTGCTTCCATGGGTGTTGATTGTGGATCCCAGCAAAACGAAATCCTTGACAACTTCAACCTTTTCTCTACTTGTCATAATGCTGCTTATCCTATCAAATTGGTGAAGACGTATTATCAAGGGTGAGATGGAATATGGACTCACATATACTGCTAGCATAAATATAAATTGCTGAATTCTGTCCAGAAATCAATTAGGTAACAACTCCCAAGGGTCTTAAAAATATTCACACCTAGCTGGAGAATGGGAACATGAGACTTCATTATTCAATTTTCTCTACTTTTGTTTATTTTTGAAAAACTCGGCAATTAAAAAAGGACAGATTAAAGGGAAGAAAAAAAATAATCTGTTAATATTCTTTGACTCAGTAATCCCAGTGCTACAAACTGACCCTAAGGAAACAATGTGGCTAATTATTTACATACAAAATACCCCTCTACTCTAAATGTTAACAGTGAAATAATAATCTTATTGACTCAAATAGGAATGCTGTAGGTAAAGTATGGTACTTCTAGATAATAAAATATATTACAACAATGAAAAATCATGTTTTTGAAAAATACTTAAAACCATGGGTAAATTCACACAATATTATATTAAGAGAAAAAAGTAGGATGTAAAACTCTATATACTTTATGATCTTTGAGTTTTGTTTCTATGTATGTATACAGAAAAGAGACTGGACAAAAGTACTAACAAAATATTAATATTACTGCTGTGAAATGTTAACAGCAATTATCACATAGTGGTGGAAACGGTGATTTTTACTTTCTTCTTTATTCATTTTTGTATTTTCCAATTTTTTCACAATGTATATGCATATATTTTATAATTAAAAAGCATTTCTAAAGTACATTGTAACTGTTATTTATTTAAATGGTCAAAGTTCAAGTTTTTTGTTAGTAAAAAGTGCCTTGCTATTTAAAGTTTTGACCTACACCCACTCCTCACTTATCAGCATGGTCAGGTTCCAAAGACCAGGTGGTTATGTGAAAATCAGCATTATGCAAAAATGGACGATGGCCACATCAGATCACAAAATGGAGGATGACTACATCAGTACATAACAGCCAATTTACATCATTACATAACTGCTAATTTACATCATTACATAACTTCCAAGTAACATCATTATATAACTGCCACACCACTGAAAATCAAGGCCCAGCCAAGTTTACACATAACCTTAATCATCACAGCTAGCATTATTACCCTTGCCTCGCACCTTGGCATTGGTTAGTACCAGACGTATGTCGTATGTGTGCAAAACAGTCAGATAGTAGATTTCTTACTATTGTCGTAAACGGGAAATGTTGTATAATGAGAGTTCATAACTGAGGAGGAGGTGTATTTTGTGAGAAATTATCCAGAAAAAAGAAAACACAAAACCTTGCTCACTTAGCAAAGTTTTTCTATGCATTCTAAAATCATGAAAAATGTTATTTATAAACCATCCACATTTTTCCCCAAAATGATTTAAAGCAGTGAAAACTATAGTGTACAGTATCAACAATTTAAATTAGAAGTAAATAAAAAAGATTCAGAATAGAAAAACAAAGATAGGGACATAAAATGGAGCCTGTAATGAAGCTTACATATGAAATGCATACCAAAGAGTTCCATATACTTGCTAAGGTTTTAAGCTTTCTAGCAACCACTCAATGATTACCAATGTGACTTAGAGACTTTTATATTAAGACAAACTAATTGTTCAAAAAAAATTGTTCTCTAGATAAAAGTGAAGTATTTTAGGTTACAAGCTTCAAAAAATGTTTTCTGAGAGGAGGCAGCGACAAGATGGTGGGGTAATCAGACACTTCCAGTGAACCGTCTTACAACAAACGCCCAAAAAAACAAGTGAAACGATTACACTTGTAACAAGCTAGAAGCCCTGAATATCAAAGGCAAAGTTAGAAAATGGACTGAGCAGCAAGGGAAGAGAGAGACGGTAGAGGAGAAACAGAGAGGAGTTATCGGACCTAAATCGCCAGGAACCCTCAGACTGGCAATGGGCTAGTGGTAGCGTTCAGCCGCTGTTTCCTCACAGAGAAACAGCCAGCCACACAGCCTACTCACACCTCCAGAACCAGAGAAGAAGAGCACTATCAGCAAAAGCTAAGTATCTGCATATATTTTACCATGTCCCCAACCCCGAAGCCGGCATCAATGGCTGTCGATTTCCCTGGGCCTAAGATAGGTCCTGCTGGACACCCTGAGTCATTCTGCCAGCCGTGGAGAGGGAATAAATTCACAACTGGGGAAAAGATAATCTGCCAGCTCCACTAACCTAGGAACCTCAGGAGAGAAGTAGCTCCTGTCCAGGCATAAACAGTCCATGGACTTTAAATACCTTTTCCCCTGCATGAACCTGTGTGGGCCTATTTCAGGAGAATAGGCCCTTATTGGCAGACTGCAACTATTTTAGCTGTGCAGTGGAGAGGTGGGTGTTTGATGTTTGACACCACTTTGCCTATTAAACAGGGCCCTCAACTACCCACATCTGGGGCCTAGGGACTGGTGGGTCCACTCAGGTCACCTAGCCACCCACAACAGGGGTCCAAGGATAACCAGTACATCCCAGGTGTTACAACCAAAGCACTGGGTGCCCATGGTCTGTCTACAGAACCCACTCACCTGTGCACTCTAGGGAACAGGGACACTCTTTCCTCACAGACACTTGGGGGGACAGTTGTCACCTCCCTGCCTTGTTCAGAGCATGGCCCCTTACTGCAACCAGATACCTGTACCTACACTGATCACCCCTGCCCCTCCATGACTGTAGGATAGAGCCTGTACCACGCACTTGAGGACCAACTACCTGGACATCTGAGCTGAATCCATACATGAAAAGTGAATGGACTGCTAGGCTCATATACCTGGTAACAGTTCTAGCCATCTAGTGACAAGACGTTAGAGCTTCAAAGGCAAAAATAATCAAGCTAGCTCACTCAAGCAGCCTATCTGGACATATCAAAACAAAACAAAGCAAGAAGCTAGGATATAGTAAGCAAACATAAAATAAATTAATACAATAACTTATAGATGGCTAGGAGACAACAGTCAATATCAAATCACATAAAGAAGCAGATCATGATTGCTTCAACAAGCTCTCAAAACAAAAAAATCGAGAGATCTTCTGGATGAAGGTGCCTTCCTGGAACTACCGGATGCAGAATACAAAAGATTAATATACAAAACTCTTCAAGACATCGGGAAGGAGATCAGGCAATATGCAGGACAAGCCAAGGAACACACAGACAAAGCAGTCGAAGAAATTAAAAAGGTTATTCAAGAACATAATGAAAAATTTAATAAGCTGCAAGGATCCATAGAGAGACAGCAATCTGAAATTCAGAAGATTCACAGTAAAATTACAGAGTTAGACAACTCAATTGAAAGTCAGAGGAGCAGAACTGAGCAAGTGGAAGGCAGGATTCATGAGACTGAAGGTAAGGCACTTGGCAGCAATATATCCGAAGAAAAATCAGATAAAAGAATTAAAAAAAATGAAGAAACCCTAAGAATCATGTGAGACTCTATCAAGAGAAATAACCTATGAGTAATTGGAGTGCCACAACAGGGAGGGATAACAGAAAATACAGAGAGAAT
Source organism: Elephas maximus indicus (assembly GCF_024166365.1). Lineage (NCBI taxonomy): Eukaryota > Metazoa > Chordata > Mammalia > Proboscidea > Elephantidae > Elephas > Elephas maximus. Next base: position 168,181,089 of record NC_064821.1, on the reverse strand, counting down.
TGTTGAAGATTTGTTGGCAGAAAAAGTCCCTGATATTGTGAAGGATGAGAAGATATCTATCCAAGATGCTCATCGAACTCCACATAAGGTAGATTTTAAAAGAAAGTCACCAAGACATATTATAATCAAATTTGCCAAAACCAAAGATAAAGAGAGAATTTTAAGAGCAGCTACAGATAAGCGAAAAGTCACCTACAAAGAGGAGTCAATAAGAATAAGCTTGGACTACTCAGCACAAACCATGCAGGCCAGAAGGTAGTGGGATGACTTATACAAGGCACTGAAGGAAAAAAATTGCCAGACAAGAATCATATATCTGGCAAAACTGTCTCTCAAATATGAAAGCGAAATTAGGACATTTCTAGATAAAGAGAAGTTTAGGCAATTCATTAAAAAAAAAAAACAAAACTACAAGAAATACTAAAAGGAGCACTGGTTAGAAAATCAGTAATATCAGATATCAACCCAAGACTAGAACACTGGACAGAACAATCTGATGTCAACCCAGATAGGGAAATTACAAAAATAAATCAAGATGAAAAAATGCTCAAAACAGGGAAACAGCGATGTCATTACGTAAAAGAAGACAACATCAAAAGAAAAAAGAGGGACTAAGAAATGTAGTCATAGATCTTTCATATGGACAGGAAGACAAGGCGATATAAAGAAATAAAATTTAGGCTTAAACCTAGAAAAATAGGCGTAAATGTTAAAGTAACTACAAAGGAGGCTAATAATCCTACTCATCAAAATAAGATACAAGAAAAAAATATAGACTCAGCAGAAACAAAATCAACAACAACGAGTAAGAGGAAAAGACAATATATAAACTACTTAACACAAAAAATTCAGTGGGAAAAAGAAACTGTCAAAAACACACAGAAAAAGACATCAGAATTACAGCACTAAATTCATACCTACCCCTAATTATGCTGAATGTAAACGGACTAAATGCACCAATAAAGACACGGAATGGCAGAATGGATAAAAAAACACGATCTGTCTATATTCTGCCTACCAGAGACACACCTTAGACTTAAGAGACACAAACAAACTAAAACTCAAAGGATGGAAAAAAATCTATCAAGCAAACAACAACCAAAAAAGAGCAGGAGTGGCAATATTAATTTCTGACAAAATAGAATTTAAAGTTAAATCCACAACTAAGGATAAGGAAAGACAGTATATAATGACTGAAGGGACAATATACCAGGAGGATATAACCATATCAAATATTTATGCACCCAATGACAGGGCTGCAAGATACATAAGACAAATTCTAACAGCATTGAAAACTGAGATAGACAGCGCCACAATTATAGTAAGAGACTTGTACGCATCACTTTCAGTGTAGGACAAAACATCCAGAAAGAAGCTGAATAAAAACACGGAAGATCTAAATGCCACAATCAACCAACTTGACCTCACAGACATATACAGAACACGCCACCCAACAGCAGCCAAGTATACTTTCTTTTCCAACGCACATGGAACATTCTCCAGAACAGACCACATCATAAAGCAAGACTTAGCAGAATCCAAAACATCGAAATATTACAAAACATCTTCTCGGACCATAAAGCCATAAAAGTAGAAATCAATAACAGAAAAAGCGGGGAAAAGAAATCAAACACTTGGGAAACTGAACAATACCCTGGGTTATAGAACACATCAAGGATGGAATAAAGAAATTCATAGAATTCAATGAGAATGAAACCAATTCCTATCAGAACCTTTGGGACACAGTGAAAGCAGTACTCAGAGGTCAATTTAAATCAATAAATGCACACATACAAAAAGAAGAAAGGGCCAAAATCAAAGAATTATCCTTACAACTTGAACAAATAGAAAGAGAGCAGCAAAAGAAATCTTCAAGCACCAGAAGAAAGCAAATAACAAAAATTAGAGCAAAATTAAATCAAATAGAAAACAGAAAAACAATTGAAAGAGTTAACAAAACCAAAAGCTGGTTCTCAGAAAAAATTAACAAAATTGATAAACCATTGGCCAAACTGACAAAAGAAAAACAGGAGAGGAAGCAAATAACCCAAATAAGAAATAAGATGGCTGATATTACAACAGACCCAACTGAAATTAAAAGAATCATATCAGATTACTATAAAAAATTGTACTCTAACAAATTTGAAAACCCAGAAGAAGTGGATGAATGTCTAGAAACACACTACCTACCTAAACTAACACAAACAGAGGTAGAACAACTAAATAAACCAGTAACAAAGAAGAGATTGAAAAGGTAATCAAAAAACTCCCAACAAAAAAAAAGCCCTGGTCCAGACGGCTTCACTGCAGAGTTCTACCAAACTTTCAGAGAAGAGTTAACACCACTACTACTAAAGGTATTTCAGAGCATAGAAAAGGATGGAATACTCCCAAACTCATTCTATGGAGCCAGTATATCCCTGATACCAAAATCAGGTAAAGGCAACACAAAAAAAGAAAATTACAGACCTATAGCCCTTATGAACTTAGATGCAAAGATCCTCAACAAAATTCTAGCCAAGAGAATTCAAAAACATGTCAAAAAAATAATTCACCATGACCAAGTGGGATTCATACCAGATACGAAGAGATGGTTCAACGTAAGAAAAGCAATTAATGTAATCCATCATATAAATAAAACAAGACAAGAACCACATGATCTTATCAATTGACACAGAAAAGGAATTTGACAGAGCTCAACACCCATTCATGATAAAAACTCAGTGGAATAGGAATAGATGGAAAATTCCTCAACATTCTGGGGTTATGCAAAGCCAACAGCCAACTTCATCCTAAATGGAGAGAGTCTGAAAGCATTCCCCCTGAGATCAGGAATCAGACAAGGATGCCCCTTATCACCACTCTTATGCAACATTGTGCTGGAGGTCCTAGCCAGAGCAATTAGGCTAGATAAAGAAAGAAGAGGCATCCAGATTGGCAAGGAAGAAGTAGAAGTATCTCTATTTACAGATGACATGATCTTATACACAGAAAACCCTAAAGAATCCTCAAGAAAACTACTGAAACTAATAGAAGAGCTCAGCAGAGTATTGGGATACAAGATAAACATCCAAAAATCAGTTGGATTCCTCTATGCCAACAAAAAGAACATTGAAGAAGAAATCACCAAATCAATACCATTTACAGTAGCCCCCAAGAAGATAAAACACTTAGGAATAAATCTTTCCAGAAAAGTAAAAGACATACAAAGAAAACAACAAGACACTACCGCAAGAAACCAAAAGAGACCTACAAAAGTGGAAAAACGTATCTTGCTCATGGATAGAAAGACCTAACATTGTAAAAATGTCTATTCTACCAAAAGCCTCTATGGATACAATGTAATTCCGATCCAAATTCCAACGAATTTAATGAGATGGAGAAACAAATCACCAATTTCATATGGAAGGGAAAGGGGCCCCAGATAAGTAAAGCATTACAGAAAAAGAAGAACAAAGTGGGAGGCCTCGCTCTACTTGATTTTACAATCTATTACACTGCCACAGTAGTCAAAACAGCCTGGTAGTGGTATAACAACAGATACTTAGACCAATGGAACAGAATTGAGAATCCAGACATAAATCCATCCACATATGAGCAGCTGATATTTGACAAAGGCCCAAAGTCAGTTAAATGGGGAAAAGACAGTGTCTTTAACAAATGGTGCTGGCATAACTGGATATCCATCTGCAAAAAAATCAAACAAGACCCATACTTCACACCGCGCACAAAAACGAACTCAAAATGGATCAAAGACCTGAATATAAAATCTAAAACAATAAAGATCATGGAAGAAAAAACAGGGACAATGCTAGGAGCCCTAATACATGTCATCAACAGCATGCAAACATTATTAACAATGCAGAAAAGAAACTAGATAACTGGGAGCTCCTAAAAATTAAACACGTATGCTCATCCAAAGACTTCACCAAAAGAGTAAAAAGATTACCTACAGACTGGGAAAAAGTTTTTAGCTATGACATTTCTGATTAGTGTCTTATGTCTAAAGTCTACATGATACTGCAAAAACTCAACTACAAAAAGACAAATAACCCTATTAAAAAATGGGAAAAGAATCTGAACTGGTACTTTGCTGCTACATGAGGAAACACTCAGGATTATTAGCCATTAGAATAATGCAAATCAAAACTACAGTGAGATTCCAACTCACTCCAACAAGGCTGGCATTAATCCAAAAACACAAAATAATAAATGTTGGCAAGGTTGTGGAGAGACCAGAACACTTGTACGCTTCTGATGGGAATTTAAAATGGTACAAACACTTTGGAAATTGATTTGGCGCTTCCTTAAAAAGCTAGAAATAGAACTACCACATGATCCACCAATCCCACTCCTTGGAACATCCTAGAGAAATAAGAGCCTTTACACGAACAGATACATGCACACCCATGTTTATTGCAGCACTGTTTACAACAGCAAAAAGATGGAAGCAACCAAGGTCCCCATCAATGGGTGAATGGATAAATTATGGTATATTCACACAATGGGATACTACGCATAGATAAAGAACAGTGATGAAACCGTGAAACATTTCGTAACATGGAGGAATCTGGAAGGCATTATGCTGAGTGAAATCAGTTGCAAGAGGGCAAATATTTTATAAGACCACTATTATAAGAACTCAAAAAATAGTTTAAAAAGAGAAGAAAATATCCTTTGATGGTTACCGGAGCAGGGAGAGAGGGAGGGAAAGGGGTTTTCACTAATTAGATAGTGAAAAAGAACTATTTTAGGTGAAGGGAAAGATAACACAGAATACAGGAGAGGTCAGCACAACTGGACTAAACGAAAAGCAAAGAAGTTTCCTAAATAAACTGAATGCTTCGAAGGCCAGTGTAGTAGGAGCAAGGGTTTAGGAACCATGGTTTCAGGGGACATCTAAGTCAACTGGCATAATAAAATCTATTAAGAAAACATTCTGCATCTCACTTTGGAGAGTGGTGTCTGGGGTCTTAAAAGTTAGCAAGTGGCCATCTAAGATGCAACAATTGGTCTCAACCCACCTGGAGCAAAGAAGGATGAAGAACACCAAAGATACAAGGTAATTATGAGCACAAGGGCCACATAAACCAGAGACTACATCAGCATGAGACCAGAAGAACTACATGGTGCCCAGCTGTTACCAATGACTGCCCTGACAGGGAACACAACAGAGAACCCCTGAGGGAGCAGGAGAGCAGTGAGATGCAGACCTCAGATTCTCGGAAGAAGACCAGACTTAACGGTCTGACTGAGACTAGAAGGACCGTGGAGGTCATGGTCCCCAGACCTTCTGGTAGCCCAAGTCAGGAACCATTCCCAAGGCCAGCTCTTCAGACAGGGACTGGACTGGACTATGTGATAGAAAATGATACTGGTGAAGAGTGAGCTTCTTGGATCAAGTAGACACATGAGACTACGTGGGCAGTTCCTGTCTGGAGAAGACATGAGAGGGTAGAGGGGGTTAGAAGCTGGCCGAATGGAAACAAAATTAGAGAATGGAGGGAAGGACTGTGCTGTCTCATTGGGGGAGAGCAACTAGGAGTACATAAAAATATAGCAAAGTTTATATAAGTTTTTGTATGAGAGACTGACTTGGCTTGTAAACTTTCACTTAATGCACAATAAAAAAATTTTTTTTTAAGTTTTCTCATTTAGAGTAAAAACTGGAAGAGAAATGGACACAGTAATACTGATAGGAAATGGCAATATAAAATATGTTCCTGTTGTTGTAAGTGCCATCGAGTCAGTTTCAACTCATAGTGATCCTATGTACAACAAAACAACAAAAGGAAACACTGCCCTGTCCTGTGCCATTCACACAACTGTTGCTATGTTTGAGCCCATTGTTGAAGTAACTGTGTCAATCCATCTCATTGAGGGTCTTCCACTTTTTTGCTGACCCTCTACTTTACCAAGCATGATATCCTTCTCCAGGGACTGGTCCCTCCTGGTAACATATCCAAAGTACGTGAAATAAAGTCCTGCCAACCTCGTTTCTAAGGAGCATTCTGACTGTATTTCTTCCAAGACAGATTTGTTTGTTCTTCTGGCAGTCCGTAGTATATTCAATATTCTTCATCACCCCATAATTCAAAGACATCAATTCTTCTTTGATTTTCCTTATTCATTGTCCAGCTCTCAAATGCATATGAGGCAACTGAAAATACCATGGCTTGTCCTCAGTGTTTGCTTTTTAACACTTGAAAGAAGTCTTTTGCAGCAGACTTGCCCAATGCAACGTGTCTTTTGATTTTTTGATGGCTGCTTCCATAGGTGTTGAGTGTGGATCCAAGTAAAATTAAATCCTTGACAACTTTAATCTTTTCTCCATTTATCATGATGTTGCTTATTTGTCCAATTATGAGGATTTTCTTTATGTCGAGGTGTAATCCATACTGAAGGCTGTGGTCTTTGATCTTCATCAGTAAGTGCTTCAAGCCCTCTTCACTTTCATCAAGCAAAATTGTGTAATCTGTATAACGCAGGTTGTTAATGAGTCTTCCTCCAATCCTGCTGCCCCATTCTTCTTCATGTAGTCCAGCTTCTCGAATTATTTGCTAAGCATACAGACTGAGTAAATATGGTGAAAGGATACGACCTTGACACACACCTTTCCTGATTTTAAATCATATAGCATAAAATGTAATATAAAAATACTGTACCCTGTACTGATGCATAAATGAAGTTCATATTCACATTCAGAGTGATATTTTGTAATGAATCCTCAAACAAACTTTGAAACTGAGTTCACATGCATAGGAATATGCTGACATTTATAATTTTTTTTAACCTCATGAATTCTTTGAAAAGGCTTTCTGCATAAACTAGAGGCCAAATATATACGTATTATATATTACAAACATATGGTTTAAAGTGATGCTTCTCACGATTATAAAAGGAAATACAGTCAAGATACTACCAACTAAACCTTGGGCTAATCATTTTACCTATTATTTATAAATATCTCCAACCATAAGAGCTGTGATATATTTACAAAAACAAATGCTTCCATTATATTTTACTCTAAGACCAGTATCATGATTATACTGAGAGGAAAATGTAATACCTCCTATATTCTGCTCCTCTGAAAAGGTTTAGAGGGTTTCTCCATACCTTGCATTCTAAAAAACAAGAGAGAAAAAATGAAAAAATGAGGCAGTTTAATCAAATGCAGTTAAATCTTCATTTAACCAACATTTATTGTATAGCATAGCAGTAGCCACAGACGGTACAAAGGTGAATATGGCAGAGATGGGCCTCCTCTCAAGAAGCATACAATTAAATCTAGACATTTCTTATCTGTCTTCATAGCATTAGGCTCACAATTCAATTATAGCATTTACCATATTAAAATGTGATTATCTGGTTGGTTTTCAGTTTCTCCCTTTAAGATGTGATCTCTTAAAACTTTGTTCATTTTTTTTTTTCCCCTGGAGTTAGCACAGGATCTGGAACTGACATGTTTAATTGAATTAAATGAAGCATGGGAGTTAGTCTTGTAAACAACTAACCTAAACTGTCCGATAAGTGCTACAGTAGAGATATGTTTTACTCGAAGAGAATAAAAGGAAGTGATTAATTTTACTCTGGGGGAAATCAGAAGGCTTTATAAAGGAGGTGACATTTGAACTGCACTGTAAAAGATGAGAAGAAGGTAACAGATGAAGAACATTCCGAGCAAAGGAAGTATCATAACACCACACAGCATGGTTAAGATACAACACAGGGTAGGCGGTGGGAAAGAGCTGTAAATGAGGCTAGAAGAAACAACAGGGGAGATTTACAAAGGTGCTTATATACCATATTAAGGAGTTTAGATATTTTCCTTAGTCAATAAGCTTTAGTCTGAAAGCTTTCAGAAGTCATCAAAGGCTTATAGGCAGAAAAAATAACAAACACCAAATCTTTGTTTACAGCAGAAGCTATCAGAGTATGATTCATGGAACCACAAAGTAACAACTCTTTTAGCAATAAATACCAAAATCGTATTTGCCTTTTTAACTGTGTTGACTTGAACTCAGTTGCATGACCCTGAGAATAAGAGCTTCCTTAAATTTTGTGTGTTAGGTATCCCACTTGCGTCACCCTAGTACCAGCCCCGAAAAGTTGAACTGATGGTATAAAATTAAAAGTGAGTAAACCTGCTAGTATTTTAACATGAGTCAAGCAGTGACCACATTGTACTAGTAGTCACTGTATTCACCACCACGTCCTTGCAGTAAAACCAAAGCAAAGTTCACTTAAACATCATACCAAGTACGATGGTAACAAAACACCAAGCCAGTTGCCATTGAGTCGATTCTAACTCATGGTGACCCCGTGCGTTTCAGGGTAGAAGTGTGCTCCATAGGGTTTTCAGCAGTTATGATCTGTCGGAAGTAGATCACCAGGCCTTTCTTCCAAGACGCCTCTGGGTAGATTCAAACTGATTCAAAGCTGAGCGCTTAACTGTTTGTACCACCCAGGGACTCCTAAGTATAATGATACCCAAAACCAAATTCACTGCCAACGAGTCGATTCCAACTCATAGTGACCCTATAGGAAAGAGAAGAACTGCCTTACAGGGTTTCTAAGGCTGTAAATCCTTGCAGAAGCTGACTACCACATCTTTCACCAGTGGTGGATTTGAACCACCGACCCTTCGGTTAGCAGCCAAGCACTTAACCACTTCATCACCAGGGGCTCCTAAGTATGATGGTAGTCTCTAGTAAAAGCAATTGTTTTATGAGCTGAACTGTCCACTTTTTTCATGGAACACTACTTTTACTTGAAAGACCCTGAGAGAAAAACCTGTGGTTATTCAGACAGGTAGTTAGCAGACATTTTCTCAAAAATGAATAAAGTGAGTCAGTTAGCTTCAAGGAAAACAACTAGCAGTACTTATTGCAATAAAATTTGAGCTTTCAAGTGAATATTAGAATTTTGGAAAACCTGTATCTGCTACCATGAGCCTGGCAACTTCCCAGTACTTAAAGGCTTTTCTGTGGGAGTAGAGGTGATATTAATGAATGTGATTTTTTAAAATACTGTATAATAAGACATGCCCACATTTGGAAGATCTACATAATTCAGCAAACAACTAATTTCCAAATGACTAACACATAGTGTCATAAAATTATGCATAAGTAAAAGATTTAAGCAAACTGTAAGATACACCAAAGGATATTAAGGTAACAGAGAATGAAAAGCTCATTGATATGGCTTCAGATTCCACATTGCAATTAACCTTTTATCAAGTTTTGATGTAGTATCAAAAAAGAATATTCACAATTTTCTGAAAAGGCTATCAAAATACTGCTCCCTTTTCCAACTTTGTGAGACAAGATTTTCTTCATATATTTTAATCAAAACAACACATTAAAACAGAGTGAACGCAGGAAGTAGACTGAGAATAAGCTGTCTTCTATTTAAGAGATTTAAACAAATATAAAACAACGCCAGTCTTCTGACTGAACTTTTTTCTGTTTTGGAAAATATAATTATTCATATAATATGTTAACATACATCGGATTTATTATTGTTTTTAAAAGAATTAATAAATATTTTTTTAATTTCTACTTTAATTCCTATCACAGTAAATGCTGATGGATACAATCATGTAAACAAAAGCTCTCTGAGGACTTCACTAATTTTTAAGTGTATAAAGGAATCCTGAATTGAAAAAGTTAGAGAACCACTTTTTTTGCACAGTAAGGGTAGAGAATGGACTAGAAAGAGTGGTAGCAGAGGCAGGGAAACCAGTTAAGACACCATTGCAATAGTTACGGAAAGACATGCAGAGGGCCTAGATAAAAGGCAATGAATGTTAAAATACAAGAAGTAGAATGGTGTCACGATAATTTTTGAGGAGGAATCAATAAAATTTGGGGTTCCACTGTCTGGGGATCACAGGGAAGAAAGGATAAATATAAGAGAAATAATCTGAAACAATGTAAAGGTTTCTGGTATGGGAATTGGGTACCATTAACAGATGGGAGGACTGTGGATGGAGGCCTATCAGAAGAAGATAATTAGTTCCATTTTGGACCGGGTGAGTTCAGGTGCTTAGGGCCGGCCATCAAAGGCAGAGATTTCTAGAAAACATAACGTGGGTTTAAAATTTAAGAGAGAGCTTATGGGTAGGGTTCCCCCAGCATACACATGGTAAGCAGTATTACAGAATGAGGTGCACTTACCCAGGGAAAGAATGTCGAACAAAAAGAGAACTTTGACTCAGTTTTGAGGACCAATTCAAGCATCTCCTCTGTGAAACATTTTGTGACCCTCCTTCTAAGAATAATAGACCATTTACTCCTTATCTGTCACTATAGTATCTTTAAGAAAAAATTATTTATTTTTGATGGCAATATATGCAACTTTGTGGCACAGTCCTATTTTGTCCCTTAGGGTCGCTATGAGTTGGAATTGACTTGATAGCAATGGGGTTTTTTTTGTTGTTGTTTATTTGCAACTTCACTGCCATAGATCACTCTGTGTGGCCTTTCTAGCCATGGTCTTGTAACCCCCACCCAAGTGATTGGGCAGCACTGTGCAGATATGGTAACTGTAGCCCACCAAGGGGGCTGGTCAGTTTTGCCAGAGGTGGTAAAAAGAGAAGAGTCCACCACCACCAAGGAAGAACAGCCAGGAGTCAGGACATCCGTTGCACCCAGGATCCCTGCACTGAGAAACTCCTGGAACCAGGAGACTGAGAAAGAGGAGAGAGAGGAGAGAGACAAAGAGAGAGTTGTAACCCTGAAGACAGTGAGAAGCGGTGGCAGAAGAGATCCAGTAGCAGAGACGTGGCAGCAGGAGACAGCGCAGTGACCTTCCCAGACCACAGAGAGAGAAAGCTGATTGCCTTTGGGCAGAGGCCTAGGGCCAGGGAGAGGTGTGCCTACAAGCATGGCTGAGAAGAGGCTGTCCTGATGGGAGAACTGTATCCTGAGTGTCCCTGAGCCTGAATTGTAACTGTAACTTCCCTAACAAACCCCATAATAGTGACTATTGTCTGAGTTCTATATGGCCATTGCAATGAATTGTCGAACCCAGCAGTAAAGTAGAGAGTGCCATGGGAAGGACAGTTGGTGCCAGAATTGGTAAAGATGGTGGTTTCAAAAGGAGGCATGTCTAACTTCCGTGCCATAGGAATCAGCCTTGGGCTGTTGATCTTGATTCTCCTTCCCACTTGTGAAGTTAGAGGATGTCAGACACCACTCCCATGCCATTTTACAGCAACCAAACACACATCCATTCACAATATCTACATGAAAAGGTTCAGTAAAACTCGTTACATCTCCCATTCTGTCACCATTCTCACTTTCTCTACTCATATTGGTTCCTCACCATTAGAGTAACTGTTGTCCATTTAAACTCATAGACAATTCTTCTTATGTGCACTATGCTCGAGACAAATGTTCTTTATTAATTGGGTTAAATTATTGTTTAGTTTAACAATGGCTTCATGGGGTAGTTTAAGCTCGAGGTTTAGAGGTTATTTCTGGGCATTAGATTGGAGGTTCCCTCAGTCTTAAGGGATCTAGTAGCTACCAGGGACGGGGTGTGGGGAGGGTAGGGAAACGGAAAACCACTCACTGGGAAGTACCGAATTTTTGTCTATGGTGACAGGAAAACTGGCATCCACTAAGGGCAAAATACAGCTGGGGAAGGGCTGCCTGCTCAAAGTAGAGTCAACCTTAATGACCTTCATTTGCTGATGTGGCATGACTCAAGAAGAAACAGCTGCAAACAGCCATTAATAATTGGAACGTGGAATGACGAAGTATGAATCTAGGAAAATAGGAAATCGTCAAAAATGAAATGGAATGCATAAAGATCAACATCATAGCCATTGGTGAGCTAAAATGGACTGGTATTGGTCATTTTGAAACGGACAATCATATGGTCTACTATGCCAGGAATGACAACTTGAAGAGGAATAGTGTTGCATTCACCATCAAAAAGAACATTTCAAGATCTATCCTGAAGTACAACACGGTCAGTGATAGGATAATATCCATACACATACAAAGATAACCAGTTAAAATGACCATTATTCAAATTTACATACCAACCACTAAGGCCAAAGATGAAGAAATTGAAGACTTTTATCAGCTTTTTTTTTTTTTTTTCTGCAGTCTGCAATTGATCAAACATGCAATCAGGATGCACTGATAATTACTGGTGATTGGAATGCGAAACTTGGAAACAAAGAAGGATTGGTAGTTGGAAAATACAGCCTTGGTGACAGAAATGATGCTGCAGATTGCATGACTGAATTTTGCAAGACCAACTACTTCTTCATTGCAAATACCTTTTCTCAACAACGTGAACGGCGACTATACACACGGACCGCACCAGATGGAATACACAGGAATCAAATTGACTACATCTGCGGAAAGAGAAGACGGAAAATCTCAGAACAGTCAGAACAAGGCCAGGGGCTGACTGCGGATCAGACCATCAATTACTCATAGGCAAGTTCAAGTTGAAACTGAAGAAAATTAGAACAAGTCCATGACAGCCAAAGTACAACCTTGAGTATATCCCACCTGAATTCAGAAGACAATCCCAAGAATAGATTTGACACACTGAACACTAATGAAGTGAAGACCAAACGAGTTGTGGAAAGACATCATACATGAAGAAAGCAAGAGGTCACTAAGAAGACAAGAGAGAAAAAAAAGACCTAAGTGGATGTCAAAAGAGACTCCAAAACTTGCTCTTGAACATCAAGTAGCTAAAGCAAAAGGAAAAAATGATGAAGTAAAAAAGCTGGAAGATTTCAAATGGTGGCTCGAGTAGACAAAGTATTACGAGGACATGTATTAAGAGCTGGAGATAGAAAATCAAAAAGGAAGAACACATCAGACATTTCTCAAGCTGAAAGAACTGAAGAAACAATTCAAGCCTCGAGTTGCAATAGTGAAGGATTCTATCGGAAAAATATTAAACGATGCGGGAACCATCGAAAGAAGATGGAAAGAATACACAGAGTCATTATACCATAAAGAATTGGTCGACATTCAACCATTTCAGGAGGTAACATATGATCAGAAACCAATGGTACTGAAGGAAGAAATCCAAGATGGACTGAAGGCATTGGCAAAAAACAAGGTTCCAGAAATTGACAGAATACCAACTGAGATGTTTCAACAAATTAATGTAGCACTGGAGGTGCTCACTCATCTATGCCAACAAATTTGGAAGACAGCTACCTGGCCAACTGACTTCAAGAGATCCATATTTATGCCTATTCTCAAGAAAGGAGATCGAACTAAATGCAGAAATTATTGAACAATATCATTAGTATCACACACAAGCAAAATTTTGCTGAAGATCATTCAAAAGTGGCTGCAGCAGTGTATCAATAGGGAACAGCCAGAAATTCAAGCCAAACGTAGAAGAGGATGTGGAACCTGGGATATCACAGCTGACGTCAGATGGATCCTGGCTGAAAGCAGAGAATACCAGAAAGATGTTTACCTGTGTTTTACTGACTATGCTAATGCATTTGACTGTGCGGATCATAACAAATTATGGATAACACTGCAGAGAATGGGAATTCAGGAACACTTAATTGTGCTCATGAGGAATCTGTACATGGATCAAGAAGCAGTCATTCAAACAGACAAGGGGATACTGCATGATTTAAACTCAGGAAAGGTGTGTGTCAGGGTTTTATCGTTTCACCATACCTATTCAAGCTGTAAGCTAAGCAAATAATTCGAGAAGCTGGACTACATGAAGAAGAACAGGGCAGCAGGATTGGAGAAAGACTCAGTAACAACCTGTGTTGTGCAGATGACACAACCTTGCTTGCTGAAAGTGGAAAGGACTTGAAGCACGTCCTGATGAAGATCAAAGACCACAGCCTTCAGTATAGACTACACCTCAACATAAAGAGAACAAAAATCCTCACAACCGGACCAATAAGCCACATCATGATAAACGGAAAAAAAACTGAAGGTGTCAAGGATTTCATTTTACTTGGATCCACAATCAACACCCATGGACGCAGTAGTCACGAAATCAAACGACAGATAGCATTAGGCAAATCCGCTGCAAAACACCTTTTTAAAGTGTTGAAAAGCAAAGATGAGGACTAAGGTGCACCTGACCCAAGCCATGGTGTTTTCAACCGCCTCATATGCGTGAGAAAGCTGGACAATGAATAAGGAAGTCCGAAGAAAGCGCCTTTGAATTGTGGTGTTGGTGAAAAATATTGAATACACCACAGACTGCCAAAAGAACGAGCAAATCTGTCTTGGAAGAAGTACAACCAGAATGCTCCTTAGAAACAAGGATGGCGGACTATGTGCTCACATACTTTGTACATGTTTTCAGGAGGGATCAGTCCCTGGAGAAGGACACCATGAGAGGTAAAATAGAAGGTCAGCAAAAAGGAGCAAGACTCTCAGCAAGATGGACTGACACAGTGGCTGCAACAATGGACTCAAGCATAGTAACAATTGTGAGGATGGTGCAGGAGTAGGCAGTGTTTCTTTTTGTTGTGCATAGTGTCGCTACAAGTAGGAACTGATTTGAGGGCACCTAACAACAACAACAAGGGCAACAGTTATATAAACAAATGTAGCTGTTACCATTAAGCTGCATACCAGGAAAAAAGAAAGGGGGGGAGGCAAAATGGCAAATAACATGTTTTACATAATTTTACAACAGCAGTCAAAAAAAGTGTAACTCTATACCTGTTGATACTACTTATGTATAACTAACCATTTCATGGGATTATTTTCTTGGTTCGAAGGCTTAGGGTCATAGCTTCGTGGGTCTATCTAGTCAAAGTCTAATGTTTTTAGAGTTTCTGTTCTATCTCCTAATTCAGTAAGCAGTGGCTGAGATCTTAAAAGCTTGCAAGCAGCCACCTAAGATGCAACAATTAGTCTTTATTCACCTGGAGCTAGTGCTTCGAACTGGTTGTAACTGGTTCAGTCATGGCCAAGTGAAACAAGGACAGCATATGTGTTGCACAGCAACCAAATCTATCACACAGGCTTTTTGACCTGAGTAGGAAACCGGCAGTCGTGTCCCTCCATCACCCCACAAACATGGTGTAGCTTAAAGATGGCAGCCACTGAGCTGCTTTGAACGTGTGTTGCTCTCCACAGTCCTGCCAATAATCCAATCTCCCGCATCAGGCTCCTGAAAATTTCCTGATGTGGGAGACTGGATTATAGGCAGAACTGTGGAGACCAACACACATTCAAAGTGGAGCAGCCAACAGCCATCTCTGAGTAGGGCACCTCTGCCTATTTCGTACTCAAGTCAAAGCCCAGAGCAAGAGATTTGGTTGCTATGCAACGTGCATGCTGCCCTTTTTTCCCATGGCCATGACTGAACCACTTCTAATCAGCTGAAAGCCCTGCTTCAGTAGGCCATGACTGAACCATTTAGAACCAATTCAAAGCCCTGTCTGGAGCAACAGAGGAAGAAAGAGACCCAGAAATCAAAGAAGGAAATGGACTACAGGTTTAATTACCTCCATAAACTACTAAAACCATTTCAAGAGGTAGCATATGATCAGGAACCAACAGTACCGAAGGAAGATGTCCAAGCTGCACTGAAGGCACTGACGAAAAGCAGGCCTCCAGGAATTGACGGAATATCAACTGAGATGTTTCAACAAATGGATGCAGCGCTGAAAGTGCTTACTCACCTATGTCAAAAAAATTGGAAGACAGACACCTGGCCAACCAACTGGGAGAGATCCATATTTACGCCTATTCCCAAGAAAAGTGGTCCAACTGAATGTGGAAATTATCGAACAATATCATTAATTTCCCATGCAAGCAAAATTTTGCTGAAGATCATTCAAAAGTGGCTGCAGCAGTGTATCAACACAGAACTTCGGGCTGGTTTCAGAAAAGGACTTAGACCCAGGAATATCATTGCTGATGTCAGATGGATCCTGGCTGAAAGCAGAGAATACCAGAAGGATGCTTACCTGTGTTTTATTGACTATGCAAATGCATTCGACTGTGTGGATCATAACAAATTATGGATAACACTGCAAAGAATGGGAATTCCAGAACACTTAATTGTGTTCATGAGGAAGCTGTACATAGATCAAGAGGCATTTGTTTGGACAGAACAAGGGGATACTGACTGGTTTAAAGTCAGGAAAGGTGTGCGTCAGGGTTTTATCCTGTCACCATACCTATTCGATCTGTATGCTGATCAAGTAATCCGAGAAGCTGGAGTATATGAAGAACAGGGCAGCAGGATTGGAGGAAGACTCATTAATAACCAGTGTTATATAGATGACACAAGCTTGCTTGCTGAAAGTAAAGAGGACTTGAAACACTTACTGGTGAAGATCAAAGACCACAGCCTTCAGTATGGATCGCATCTCAACATAAAGAAAACAAAAATCCTCACAACTGGACCAATAAGCCACATCATGATAAACAGAGGAAAGACCGAAGTTGTCAAGGATTTCATTTTACTTGGATCCCATGGAAGCAGTAGTCAAGAAATCAAAAGACACATTGCATTGGGCAAATCTGCTGCAAAGGACCTCTTTAAAGTGTTGAAAAGCAAAGATGTCACCTTAAAGACTAAGGTATGCCTGACCCAAGCCATGGTATTTCCAATGGCATCATACGCATATGAAAGCTGGACAATGAAAAAGGAAGATCGAAGAAGAATTGACACCTTTGAATTATGGTGTTGGGGAAGAATATTAAATATACCATGGACTGCAAAAAGAACAAATAAATCTGTCTTGGCAGAAGTACAACCAGAATGCTCCTTAGAAGCAAGGATGGCGAGACTGTGTCTTACATACTTTGGACATGTTGTCAGGAGGGATCAGTCTGTGGAGAAGAACATCATGCTTGGTAAAGTACAGGGTCAGTGGAAAAGAGGAAGATCCTCAGTGAGACGGACTGGCACAGTGGCTGCAACAATGGGCTCAAGCATAACAACGACTGTAAGGATGGCACAGGACCGGGCAGTGTTTCGTTCTGTGCTACACAGGGTCACTATGAGTCGGAACCAACTCGACAGCACCTAACAACAATAACAACATAAACTACTACCTCCATTACCACGAGACCAGACGAAATGGATGGTGCCCAGCTACCATTACTGAACGTTTTGATCAAAGACCCAAGAGATGGATCCTGATGAAAAGGAGGAAAAGCATGGAACAAAACTTCAAACTCATGGAAACTAGACTTACTGAATCATGATAGTATCCTATATTGTCTATAAAAGCAGCTAACTATACCCTTTTGCAATCATTTATTTCTATGTCTGTTATCATCTACCAAACTGTAATGTCCTTAAGGTGCTCTTCACGCTCTCATTATGCAATGGTCTTTCAATAGGGAATATTTATATAATGCATTACTGCTATAATTATTTATATCCTGAACACTTAGCTTCTTGAGGACAAATCTGTCATATTCATCTTTATATATTTTGTTCTTAGGAGATCTATAATTATTTCATGAAAGGGAAAAGGAGAAAGAAGGGGAAAGAAAACTACCATTATCCCTTTCTGTACTCTTAAATGGCTGCCAACCGTATTCCCACTATTCCTGGTCAATATTCACTTATACTTCAGGACACAGCTTAAAATGGTACTTCCTGAGGGACTTTCCCTAACCACATCTGAAAAGTGCCAACAATTGCACTCAGGTAATATTTTTCCACTAAACTAACATAACCCTAGTGGTTCAGTTTATTGAACAAATGAGATATTAAGACAATCTCATGGAATTAACACATTTATATTATTAATGGCTGATTACTACCTATACCAAATGAAAGTAATGATAATCCAAAAATGTTGTTTCTGTTAGGTTCTGAAATTTCTACCTCTCTAATTACGTATCATTTTAAATAATACTAAATTTACTTTGTATTTCTAGGTACAAATAGAGAAATAGTCTACAATTAAAGTCAGACAATGGATACACATATATGAATAACTGAGATTTTGATGCCTGTGTAATTATACTGAGAGGAAAAAATATTTTTCCTACTTTGCTTTTTTGGCAGAGATGGCTAATTGTCTCTGTTCTCTCCTTTGTCAGTAATAGGTACCCTGATTATCAGCTGGGCATATCTTTACTGAGAAAATGATTACATTTCCTAGCCGCCTTTATGGCTAGGTGTAGCTATTTAACAAAAGTCTAACCAGTAGAAAATAAGTGTAAAGATCATGTAAAACTTCCGGAAAGCGTCCTTGGCTGCTGTGGGGGTGGAGACGGGGTAAGGAGTACCCTCCTGGCCTTCTCTTCTTCTGGCTGATTGGAATGTGAATATGACTGGCTGAAATCAAAGCAACTATCTTAGACCACAAGGTAAAAACTTCATTTGAAGATGGCAGGTTAATAAAATAGAAGGAGTCTACATCTCTGATAATCATTGAGCATTCCATACTAGCCATGGATTACCTACATTTACATGAAAGAGAAATAATCCTCTCAGTCATTTTGAGTTTTCTATCTCCAACAACCAAACTCAATCTTAACTACACAGCTCTGAAAGTGTATTAGATAAGTAGTTACCTGACAAATTCTGTCTGCTGGTTTCACTTTCTCTGTTGCTGGAAGGAGAACCTGGCTCTGAAATGCTGCTCTCTGTTCCTCCCATCAGTGGTCGCAAATGGCTTACAGACACTTGCTCAATAAAAGATGTGCCATGCCTATGGAAGTACCACCATTCAAATACCTATGACAAACAGAAAACATCCTTCGGTTAAAACAGATTTGATCAGCAGTATGTGAGCTGAAATTAAAACATTCTCTCAAGATAACCCCCTGCCCCCCGCCCAGGAAAAAAATACCCATACCCATTGCCACTGAGTCGATTCTGACTCACAGTGACCTTACAGGAGAGAGTAAAACTGATCCATAGAGTTTCGAAGGAGCGTCTGGTGGATTCAAACTGCTGACCTTTTGGTTAGCAGCCACAGCACTTAACCACTACGCCACCAGGGTTTCCATATAAATATATGTAAAGCTTATACACACACATGATTATATAACTTTGAATACTAATGAAGACTATGGAGGATAGTTACCAAAATTGGTTGTTTACTTAGTTGTTTACTAGGTAACTAAAATATAAGACAGTCCTTTTTAAATCAGGAACATTTGAAAACACTTTAAATGCACTTTTATTCCAAAAACAAGCCAAACACAAGATTCCCCAATAACATATGCCAAGCAAAATTGAAATATCTTTTTTATAGTTTTGTCACGATATTTAGGCAAGCTCAGGAAAAACTGGCATGTATTTGTAAACAAAATATTAAAAAATAGTAAGTATTTAACCTAAAAATAATTTGATTCTGTTATGATGCACCGTCATTTTATTCCATCTGTAGCATAATTAAAAGAAAAGCAATTCTGATATAACTGGCAGTGAGTGAAGCATTAGATTGGGGTCAGAATGACTGTGTTTGATTCCCAGTTCAACTGTTTATTAGCTGTTTACTTTGGACAAGTCACTTTACCTTTCAGAGCCTCATTGTTTTCAGCATATAGTTAAATGTAGTTAACAAGAATTATCAGAAAGTGCCCACAGAGCAATGAAGTATTACTCCAGTATTTGGCAGTATTACTAATATAGGTTGAGAGTCAGGTTGATTCCCATGTTAAACCATTTAAAAACCAGGATATTCACCTCTTTCTGTTACCATGGTCTATCACTGTTACAAAAACAGAGTCCAAAAGCTCTCTGTGCTGAATTAGCAGAATGCTTCAGATTTGGATATCTCCAACCTTCCCAACACTCTTTGCCTGGCTAATTCCTTTAGGTTTCAGCTTAGACACTTCCTCAGGGATCGTTTCCTGATTCCACAGAACAGAACATGTAGCTGTGTTACACATTTCCATTGGATCTTATTTTTTTTCTTTCAGAGTAATCTTTTCACTTGTAATAATTCGTTTACCAACTGGTTTTGTTGCTATTCCTCAAGCTCCCAAATACATTCTCCCTTCAGACAGATATCATATGCAGCACAGTTCAATCCCTCATTTCCTTTAGGTACTTACAAAAAAATCACCATTTCAATGATGTAACCCCTTGCTCCTCTATCTAAAATTTGAACATTTTTCTCTGATGCTTCATATTCTCTCACCTGTTTTATTTTTCCCCTTACAGCTTAATACTAATAAGAATATACTACCTATTACTTATCTTTTGTTATTTTATTTTTTATATTCTGTTGTCATTGTTGAGACTATATACAGCAAAACATATACTAATAGTTTCTACATGCACAATTCAGTAACTTTGATTACATTCTTCGAGTTGTGAAACCATTCTCATCCTACTTTTCTGAGTCATTCCTCCCCAATTAACATAAACACATCGATTCCGTGAAGTCGCTATCTAATCTTCCGAGTTGTTATCAATTTCATCCCACATAGATAGACCTTAAAAGAGCATAACGCTCAAGGCAGATATTCTTTACTAGTTATGTTAAACTATTGTTTGACTCTAAGAAGATTTCAGGGGATATTTTTGATTTAAGGTTTAAAGATTATCTCAGGGCAGTAGTTTCAGGGGTTCATCCAGCCCCCACGGCTCCAGAAAATCTAGAGTCCGTGAAAATTTGAAATTCTGTTCTGTATTCCCTCTCCCCCCCGACCCCCTTTGATCAGGATTCTTCTACAAACTCTCTGATCAAAACATTCAATAATGGTAGCCAGGAACCATCCAGCACTTCTGGTCTCTTGACAAAGGAGGCAGTTGTTCATGGAGGCAATTAGCCAATATTCCATTTCCTCCTCCTATTCCTGAGTCCCTCCTCTGTTGTTCCAGAAGAATGGAGACCAATCGTTGTGCCCGGATGGCTGCTTACAAGCTTTTAAGACCCCAGGCACTATACACCTAACTAGGAGGTAGAACAGAAGCACTAAACACATTATTAAGCCAATTAACTGGGATGTCCCATGCAACCATGACCCTAAACGTCCAAACCAAGGAATTAATCCCATGAGGTTTTTGGTTGTACATAAGCAGCCTCAGCAGCTACTGTTTTCTTTTTTTTTGTCATTGTAAATATATATATCACACAACTTTCACCAATTCAACTTTTTACAGGTGTACAACGTATTAACAACACTTGCAATAATTGCTGTGTAACCCCACCTTTGATCAATGCAATTTTTCTATCACTGTAAACCAAAAATCAGTACTACATAGGCAATAGTCCCCCCTTTCCCTTCCCCTGGCCCTGGTAACCATTAATAAACTTTGGTCTTTACTTTTGCCTTCTCTTGTCTTTTTATATAAGTATGGGTATACAATATTTATCCGTTTGTGACTGACTTATTTCACTCAGCATAATGTCTTCAAGCTCCATCCATATTATAGCATTTATCAAGACATCACTTCTCCTACCAACTAAGTAGTAAGTCCATTGCATGTATGTACCATTCTGTTTATCCATTCATTTGCTGATGGGCATTTAGGTTGTTTCTACCTTTCAGCTATTGTGAACAGTGCTGTGATTAACATTAGCATACAAGTCTCTGAGTCTCTGCTTTGAAGCCTTTTGGATATAGACCTAGGAGTGGTAGTTCTATTTTTCATTTTTTGAGGAATGGTCTTACTGTTTTCCACAATGGCTGTACCATTCTGCATTCCGATCAGCAATAGATAAGGGTTCCAATTTCCCCACATCCATCTTCACCAACATTTGTTATTTTCTGTCTTTTGTTTTGTTTTATCTTAGAAATCCTAAACCAAAAAACCCCACTGCTGTTGAGATGATTCCGACTCAGCTCTCACATAGGACAGAGTGGAACTGCCCCACAGGGTTCCCAAGACTGTAATTTTTATGGGAGCAGACTGCCATGTCTTTCTCCTGTGGAGCGGTTGGTAGGTTCAAACCGCTGACATTTTGCTTGGTAGCTGAGGGCTTAACCACTGTGCCACCAGGGCTCCTCAACAAGACTTTAGTCACTACCAAATGTGCCTATAGTTTGGCTTCTACCACATGTTTTTCTAAGAAGTGGGATGAAATATGTTTAAAATAACCGGGGAAAATTACCTAAGTAGAAAGTGTTCATGTGACAGAAAAGAAAATACTTACATTGGATCAAAATCAGGGACAGCAATCACAAGGACAACTGCCCTTTAGTATGTGAAGTACAGATGGATTTTTATGAATAAATATGATATCAGGGGCTAGTGAATTCTTTTAGCTTTTTAACACAAAGGAACCATAATAATAATAATTGCTAATTATCATGGACTGAATTATGTCCCCCCCGCAAATGTGTGTATCAACTAGGTTAGGCCATGATTCCCAGTATTGTGTGGTTGTGCTCCATTTTGTGGTTGTACTTCTATGTTCAGAGGATTAGGGTGGGATTTTAACACCACTCTTACTCAGGTCACCTCCCTGATCCAGTGTAAAGGGAGTTTCCCTGGGGTGGGGCCTGCACCACCTTTTATCTCTCAAGAGATAAATGGAAAGGTAAGCAAGCAGAGAGTTGGGGACCTCATACCACCAAGAAAGCAGCACCAAGAGCAGAGCCCATCCTTTGGACCTGGGGTCCCTGCGCCTGAGAAGCTCCTTGACTAGGGGAAGATTGAGGACAAGGACCTTCCTCCAGAGCCGACAGAGAGAGAAAGCCTTCCCCTGGAGCCAACACCCTGAATTTGGACTCGTAATCTACTAGACTATGAGAGAATAAATTCCTTTTTGTTAAAGCCATCCATTGTGGTATTTCTGTTATGGCAGCGCAGATGACTACGACACTAATACTTATCAAAAGCTTTCTATGAGCCAACCATTGTGCTAAGTCCTTTACATGTATTATGTCATTTAATCCTCACAACAACTCATTTTACAGATTCTAAGTTTATGTAAGTAGCTCTGGTTTACACCACTGGTAAGAGGCAGAAGCAGGATTCTTCTTCAGGTCTGCCTGACTTTAGAGCTTCTAACCACTACATTACACTGCCTCCCAAATATACTTCAGTGTGTATGTATATAGAGTGTATGTTTGCATGTTTGCGCGCGCGCGCGCGTATGTGCGCACTCACGTACAAGTTCAATAACCTCAGGTGGGAAAAGAAATTACCCCAATCCAATAACTTTTGCTAATATAAACCCATCAGTATTGCAAGGGTAATGACACATTTCCACTTTTAAAAGGTTAGTTGGATTTCATAACTTTTATATGTTTAAAACCCTGTTTTAAAAATAATAAAAACACAACCAATGACTGCCCTGACAGGGAACACAACAGAGAACCCCTGAGGGAGTAGGAGAGCAGTGGGATGCAGACCCCAAATTCTCATAAAAAGACCAGACTTAACGGTCTGACTGAGACTAGAAGGACCATGGTGGTCATGGTCCCCAGACCTTCTGTCAGCCCAAGACAGGAACCATTCCCAAAGCCAACTCTCCAGGCAGGGATTGCACTGGACAATGGGATAGAAATGACACTGGTGAAAAATGAGCTTCTTGGACTTAGGAGACACATGAGACTAGGTTGGCATCTTCTGTCTGGAGGGGAGGTGAGAGGGAAGAGGGGGCCAGAAGCTGGCCGAATGGACACGAAAAGAGAGAGTGGAGGAAGGAGTGTAATATCTCATTAGGGGAAGAACAATTAGGAGTATATAGCAAGGTGTATATAAATTTTTGTATGAGAGACTGACTTGATTTGTAAACTTTCACTTAAAACACAATAAAATTTTTTTAAAAAAACCAAATTTTTAAAACAGTTTTAGACACCTGATAAACTATACGCATAAACATATACATACGTATATAAATTATTTCCCTTTTACAAATGAAGAAATTAAGGCTCGGAGAGTTTAAGTGACTTACCAAAGTTAACAACTAGTAAGTGGCAGAGTCAAGACTCAAAACTACATCTTCTGGTTTCAAGACCAATTTTTTTTCACTGTATCAGCCATTTAAAGATTACTTATTTTCTTTACTTACACTTTTACATGCTATTGACTAAATATGCTATAACATGCTTAATTATGAGTCAGATAGTAACATAGTTTTTGTTACTGACTGTGTCCCTCAGAAATATATGTATCTGTGGTTATAATCCCATTTGAGAATGGATTTTTTGTTATGTTAATGAGGCAGGATTAAAGTAAGGTATATTTTAAATCAATCTCTTCTGAGATATAAAAGAGCAGATTAAGCAAACAAATAAGCACAAATGGAGTGGAAGAGATACATGTCACATGATCACCAAGGAACCTAATAGAATCTAAAAGAGAATCCCAGGGCAAACAGAGAGAGAAGAGAGAGCCTTCCCCTTGAGTTGGTGCTCTGAATTCAGACTTCTACCCTACTAAGCCACGAGAAAATTAATTTGTTAAAGCCATCCACTCGTGATATTCCTGTTATAGCAGCACTAGATAACTAAACAATTTTTATCCTAAATTCCTCAATAATGCCTTCTTGTAAGCCAAGAGAAAAATCTCTTTATTGTTCAGCATTTCACTTTAACAAAGTATACCCATGTACCCCCTGCCATCAAGTCGATTCCGACTCATAGTGATCCTATAGGGCAGAGTAGAACTGCCCCATAGAGTTTCCAAGGAGTGCCTGGCAGATTTGAACTGCCGACCTCTTTGTTAGCAGCTGTAGCACTTAACCACTACACCATCAGGGATTCCCAAAGTATAGTCCATCCCATTTTAAAAAAGCTCCAATACAAACACTGTTATTTCTATTGTAGCTGGAGAGAGAGCACCACCTAGAGATGATAAACAGGAATGGAAAAATTCATTGGCTATGTATGCAGTGGAAACCCTGGCGGCATAGTGGTTAAGTGCTACGGCTGCCAGGCAAAGGGTCAGCAGTTTGAATCCGCCAGGTGCTCCTCGGAAGCTCTATGGAGCAGTTCTACCCTGTCCTATAGGGTCGCTATGAGTCGGAATCGACTCGACCGCACTGGGTTGGGTTTGGTTTGGTTTTATGCATGCTGTGATACTGCTTTTCAATATTTTTATCTGTAGCAGTATTTTCCCAAAGTTTACAGTAGGAAACACTAGTTCCCGAGACTGTTAATAAAACCCATTGCTGTCAAGTCAATTCTGACTCCAAGGATGTTAACAGGAATTATAAGACGGAAAAAAGTGTCTTTAAAAACAATACCTTTGTCATATAAGACAAGAATAAGTTGAATTAAAACTAAATACTTTCTTTATTATGGGATTTTTCTGAAAAATAGTAACCAAAATTCACTAAATGCTCACTCTGAGCCAACCATGTTACAAGCTTTTACATACATTATTCTCATAACTCTAATCGTTGTTGCTAACTGCCATTGAATTGACCATGACTGTCTTAGTCATCCAGTGCTGCTGTAACAGAAATACCACAAGTGGATGACTTGAACAAAGAGAACTTCATTCTCTCACAGTCCAGTAAGCTAGAAGTCCAAATTCAGGGTGTTAGCTCCAGGGGAAGGCTTTCTTTCTCTGTCAGCTCTGGAGGAAGGTCCTTCTCATCAATCTTCTCCTGGACGAGGAGCTTCTCCATGCAGGAACCCTGGGTCCAAAGGACACGCTCTGCTCCCGACGTTGCTTTCTTGGTGGTATGAGGTCCCCCTGTCTCTCTGCTCACTTCTCTCTTCTATATCTCAAAAGAGATTGGCTCAAGACACAATTCAATCTTGTAGACTGAGTCCTACCTTATTAACATAACTGCCAATAATCCATCTCATCAACATCGTTGAGACAGGATTTACAACACATAGGAAAATCACACCAATCACGAAATGGAGGACAAACACACAATACTGGAAATCACAGCCTAACCAAGTTGACACATATTTTGGGGGGACACAATTCAATCCGTGACACTGATTTATGGCGACCCTACGCACAACAGGATTGGATCATTGCGATCTGTAGGGTTTTCACTGGCTGATTTTTGGAAGTAGACCACCAAGCTTTTCCTCCTAGCCTGACTCAGTCTGGAAGGTCCACTGAAACATGTTCAGCATCACAGTAACACACAAGCCTCCACTGCCAGGTGGCTACACTTGAGGTACACTGGCTAGAACCTGACCTCCCACTGAACCAATTAAGTGGATACTATTACTATCCCTGGAGCCCTGGTGGCACAGTGGTTAAGAGTTCAGGCTGCTAACCAAAAGGTCAGTTTGAATCTACCAGCCACTCCTTGGAAACCCTATGGGGCAGTTCTATCCTGTCTTATAGGGTTGCTATGAGTCGGAATCAACTCAACGGCAATGAGTTTTTTTTTTTGGTATTATTATTCCCAGTTTACACATGAGGAAACTGAGATTTAGAAAAGCTAATTAACTTGCTCAATGTCACACAGCTAGTAAACAGTGGTCAACCTGGCTCTGCAACCCTGCTCTTAAATACTCCACGGATGATAATAGCAGCCTATAGGCTGAATAAAGACAAATAAAACTTCAGTCAGCCCAACACTGCCAACTTTAAAATATTGGGAGATTTTATATAAAAGGGCCCTGTAGGCAATTAGTTTGAAACTTCTACAAGATTGTACACACTAAAGTCTTTCATATGCAAATGAATACCGCCAATCTCTAAGACTGGGGAGTGAGATATAGTGTCCCCCCAACTTCTTCGAAAACAGTGAGTTTTGGAAATGCTGATCTACAAGGATTTATACTTTACTGTAACCATACAGAGGGATTTGACGTTTAGATAAATACTAAAACGTGAATAAAGGAAATGGAAACTACTTACAAATATTAGTCCTGATATCAAAGAAGATGTCCCTGTAAGTGCCACATAGAATTTGGGTGTCAAGGAATTTAAAAATACTGTCACTGTCAAAAGAAAAAAAAATTTTTTTAATGCAATTTCAAAGTATTTATGTTACAAATATGCAGGTGTCTTTAGGAGTAGACATACATAAGTAGTATTAATATCTAACATGAGAGTTATTTGGAAAAGTTGTAATAAAAAAAAAACTTTAAATTCCCATTAAGTCATATCTTAAAAACAAATTCACATATGGAAAGGTAGAATTTTATACTATTAATTTGTTAAATAAGCAGCAAATCAAAAAGAAATAATTTAGTTTTCTTTTGAGAATGAAACTAAGAACTTACCTACTGGTCTGAGTTTACACAGGAACTTTTGCAAATCTAAAGCAGCTAAATAAACATCCTTTTACAAGAGGTTTAAAAAACACTCTCTAGTTATTTTGGTAAAATACGAACCAGTATTTCAATTTATAATGAAAGACTCCTGACTTAATGAGGGCAGGAAACATTATATGAATTTGATATGTCAGCTAGAGAGGCAAAACCGTTCAAAGAGAAAAGCAAATAAAAGTTCTCTACCCATGACTCGTTGTAAAATTCTGAATCAGGTTTTTCATTTCAAATAATATCTCACAAACACTTCAGCTTTAAAAAGAAATAAAAATCTATAATGGTGAAATATTCTCTTCTATAAGGTGTATGTAGTGAATATGTGGAAAAACAAAATAATTCAACGAATAACGTTTTACTGTATTTACAAACTACCATTAATCACTTCATTCACCTGGTACAGAGGATGCCAAATTTGCTCTCCCAAACAGTCTAGGAAGGCCAATTTACTTAGCCTGTTTTTGTGTTAATTTTATCTGAATTTACATAACACCTTTCTTCTAAAAAGTCCAATATATTTCAGATCATTATATCATGGACATCTCATGTCTTTCATGTCATCTTATAGAACAAGGAGCATTTGCCTTTTCTCGTTACAGAAAAATAAAGTTAGGGTACTACCAGGCAAAGTCATTCCATTAACAGAACTACTTCCGTCTTGTTCGGAGGTTGCTGGTCAGAGTTGAAGTGCAATATGGTAATGACATGGTAAGAGATCCTAGACCCCATTCACTTTGGCCTGGCTACAGCTAAAGAACAATATTTGCACAACCCAAGGGGATCATCACTTCTTACGTTTAGTATCTTCAACCCACACTAAGTAGCAAGAGTTCCACAGGTGTTGAAAGAATGAACTAACGAACTACCGATGTTTGTACCTATCTCTACTTCCTGTATTGTTTTACTTTATTAATCAAGATAAAGCCTAAAAGAAAGAATAAACAAAAATAGCATGAATATTTCTTGGCAGACCTTTTTAAATAAGAGAATGGCTGACTAAAAAGATCATGGTACGTTCTTCGAAATCTTTGAATAAAGTACTGAAATGTTCATCTTTTTTGTCTGGGTGTGGATTCTCTACACTGGGCGTCACGAGACTCAAAGGAATGACTTTCAAGGGACCCTACCACTGGTGGGAGTGCACAGAAATTCCGTACCCAAGTCTGAAAATACTCTCTTCTGTCCTACCACCTGAAGCTCACAGCTTGTCAGGTACCTTTTCCTTCGGGAACCAAGGACAGAAGAGAGGGCGGATCTTAAGAGCCCTAGGGAGGAGCCGGTACCTACAGCTAAGGTTTGACAATCAGCTGCGAGGTTGCGGCCCAAGAGAAAAAGAACCCACTTGGCCGCGCGTCACCCACTCATTCTCCGAAGCCCTCCAGTGACTACCGAGGATTTCTGTCCTTTGGCCCTTGCCCCCGCACCTCTCCTAGCCCCCGCCCGTTCCCGGGAAGGTTTGGGCCTCTCACCCGCTGCCAAGTTCTCACACAGCCTCAGCGGGACCCTCAGAGCGTAAAGCAGACCCAGCCCCGCCACGAACCACAGCGAGGCCCCAGTCCCCGCCAGCCTGGCCCGCAGCCGCTCCCTCCAGCCCAGCCGCGGGCTCAGGCCCGGAGCAGGTGCGGGAGGAGATGCCGCAGCAGTGCCTGCTTCACCAAGGCCGTCACAGTCCGCCATCTTCCTGTTTCCGCAGGAGACGGGCACTGGGAGGGAAGAAGGGCAGGAAACCGGAGTCGGGAATCCTGGGATAGTGGCGGACCTAAAGGTGGCCTATGTGAAGACAGAAGGTCCTAGGAAACTGGTAAAGAGATTTGGAAGACGGGGCTTCATATTTTCTACGGGGATGGGGGAGAGGCAGATAACGTCGTTTATTCTGTAGGATTTGGACCTAGATGTGACTCCGCAGTGTTTTTGCTTTCACCCAAGGTGAGGGCCACTTTTCACTGGAGTTGAAAAATTCACCGATTATTCCAGAGGCCGAGCAGCACTGAGCGCTTTGGATTTGGCTGCCATGGAGCTCACTGGTACTGGGGAAATCCAATAGGAGCAGCAGTTGCTCTTTGGTCGGGTGGAACTAAGAGCTCATGCGCCAAGAGCAGTCGAAACACGCCCCCAGCGTCCAAAAAATGAATGAGGAAACTACTAGATCAATAAGAAAGCTATTAGACTTAAAACCATTTAAGGCAAAGCCGACTTCCCGGGGTTCTGGCGCTCCGAGCCATTACCCCGCCCGTAACTGACAAGGCTCACTCTTCATCGGCGTTTCCGGACGAAGGGCTCTGACCGCCCCCGAGGTGACTCCATCACTCAGCTTCCTTCCCGGCCTGCCTTGCGGCTGCGGACGGGCTGGGCCAGAGCAGCCCAAGATGGCCGACTTCGACGATCGGGTGTCGGATGAGGAGAAGGTAAGGGGTCCGCCTCTCTCTCTCTCTTTCACCTCCTTCCCCGACAAGGAGCAGAGGCTCTACCTAGCTGAGGTGGGAACTCTGGCAGTGTCCCCAGGGAAAAGAAGATTCTTAGCCTATGCTGGCACGCTCTCCGCAGTTGGGACACTTCCTTCTCAAGGGGCTTCCCTTTGCCTCACGGTGGCCCCTGCTTCCGATTCTTCAACTCTCTTTTCCTCTCGGGCCTGAGGCACAGCTCAGTGGCCTTCCTGCGAGGGAAGAGACTTTCCCTTGTTGAGTCGTGACCGAGGACTCTTTTTCTGTAATTATGGGAGGGGGCTGTAGTGATGTCGCGACGCGTCCGGAACCAGTTATTTTATTGCTTTTAGGTGTTGGGGCGCACCCCAGCCCTCCCCCATTTTTAGATATGATTGGGGCTAGTTTAGGGCGAGTCACTTCCTGGTCAGGGTGGCCTCTTAACTTCCCTTTTGCTCCTCCTTGCTCAGGAAGTGATTTTGCTGTCACGACTCCTCGACAGGGAGAGGTCCCCATGTGTTGTCTGCCCAGTGCACTTAACGCATCCACCTCTTTTCTCATATGCATCGGTTTTAACTCACTCGCTGTAATAAATGTGCAAACCTCAGGACGTTTGCTTCGGTATATGAACACCTTTATCTTCCACGTAGATTCTCTCTTGATTGCGTTTATGTAGTACATTCTCTTAAAGATAATTTTTGAAAAATATTTTTCCATTTCGGACATTCGTGTTAGCAAGTCAAGAAGAGCCAGTGGATTTTTTTCAGCTCAGGAAGGTTTTATGTACCACGTAAATCTCATGTTGTCACATTCAAGTCTGAACAAAGCATCCTGCCTTTTTTGTCAGATTCTCTACTGTGATGTCATTGATTGAAGTTGAATTTGTGTGTAATTTGTATACTTATTTCTAGCGTATTCTCAATTAGGTGAGACAACATTTTCCTGACAACTGCACACCTTTCTTGACATTTTGCCAGGCTTTCAATAAATACATGACTTTTAAGACATGTCGAAATTGGAATTATCTCATTAGATAACTCTTAGAGTTTTATTCCTAAGGACAAGAATCATGTCTTTTGTTTCCCATGGTGGCTATTAAAAGTATGAACCCTTGAGTGCTCTGTAAATGTGTCTGTGCTCTTTATTTTTTTGATAGGAGAGATTTGGATGGGGGCAGGGACTGTTTATTATCCAGGAGTCCTCCATACAGAATAATTTGATATATGGGTTTTATGCCATTTTGAAATGCTGAAGGATGTGCTGAACACAAACCATTGAACAACACTTCAGTATTAAATTTTATCTTATTTGGAAAGTGATTCTCATTAACATTAATAAATAAAATTCAGGGGAAAAAGGCATTGTATGTATGAATTTATGCCAGAGAGAAGCTATAATAAAATATCGATTCTAATGTGAATAATTATTCAATTAAAATTAAATTACAGTGAAAAAATAGAATAACAAAATATTTTTACACCAACTGATTATTCATTTATTTTAAGCAAAAGATTTTTATAACAAAATTTTGCTAAGAATTTAGATAACAGCAAACTTGGAATATGCACAAGTCTGGTTCAATCAATTTTGAAGTGTCCTGTGCAAATGAGACTTCACTCACCAGCGTCGTTCGGTTTTTGCCCTTGACACTAAGTCAGAATGCCTTTGTAATGTAACTTGGGAAAATACAGATGTATTTCAAAGTGCAAACTAAGACGTCTCTGAATATTAACAGTGTTTTAGTTAACAGCATCGATTGTCTCAATTTTCTAACAGCAGGTCTTTGCCCAGTTTTTCTATCTCCCAGAATACTTGTGTTGCTTCATTTTAATGACATAACAAGCAAATCATAATTAGTAAAGTAAATCTCCTGTCAAAAAATGTTGGTGAATTTTATATTCAATAAAGAGTTTTTAGATTAACCACATTGTCTTCGTTGGTTTGGATAAATAAGACTAGCTAATAGAGTAAAAATGTCATGTAACAGATCCATATGATTTGAGATTACTGAAATTTTATTAAATCCTATTCCCATATTGTGATGGAACTGATCCATCTCTCGTGAATCTGTAAATAAAATGAAAAGGTTTTAATTTGTAAGATTAATTAGTTCTTCAGCTTCAAACCTACGTTGCCCCTTTTCCTTTGGAGTTCTGGTTCCTTTTCATTGAATTAAAGAGTTAACAAAGTGTGTTTCCAAAAAGACTTGTTGATATGACTGTTTTAGCATTTGTAAATAACAAATAGCCCTTAAAATGAGATTTTTGTCCCGTCAGACTTTGACGACCAAGGCACCATTAAAAACAGATTTTAAAAATAAAGATATTTTGAGCCCTAGTTTATATTTTGATTTTTCCTTGAGGGAATTCTAACTTTCCCTTTTTTTTTTTTTTTTTTCTCTCTTTTTAATTAAGACCTCAACTGCATTTGATTTGGGTTTTTTTTTTTTTTTTTTTAAGGCATGTATGTCATGATGTCAAATATATTTTAATACTGCTTTTTTTCTCTGTTATATTTTCTGAAAGCAGCAAATCCTGAGGTGGATTTTTTGATAATAGTCTCTGATTTTCTTGCAAGTATTTTTATAGAATTAATAAAGCTAACCATTCTCATAACTAACTGCTGAAGTTTTTATCACTTTATAAAGAGGAAGCTGTTTTTTTTTAAGCTTCTGCATTGTTACCTGAAATGGTCATGATGAGCTGTCTAAATAAACCAGGAAGTTGATAGTGTAGTAACTTGCAGAAATGAATGCTTTTAGTCTTAGTCTAGCAGCCTTGGTGGTGCAGTGGTTTAGCACTTGGCTGCTTAACCAAAGGTCGGCAGTTGGAACCCACCAACCACTCTTCGGGAGAAAGATGTGGCAGTCTGCTTCCATAAAGATTACAGCCTTGGAAACTCTATGGGCAGTTCTCTGTACTGTAATGTCACTGAGTCGGAATTGACTTGACGGCTGTGGGTTTGGTTTGGTTTTAGTCTTAGTTTCATCCTTAAAGAGCCCTGGTGGTGCAGTGGCTAACGTGATCAACTGCTAACCGAAAGGTTGGTGGTTCCAAACTACCAGACTGCTCTGGGGGAGAAAGATGTTGGCAGTCTGCTTCTGTAAAGATTACATCCTTGGAAACCCCATGGGCAGTTCTACTGTGTCCTATAGGGTTGCTATGAGTTGGCATTCCACTTGATGGCAATGCTCCTTAACAGTTTCTGAGAATGAGCTAGACTCTTTAAGTTACTAAAGTCATTTTAGTTCCAAATGCTTACCAAGACCAAAGTGCCATAATTAAGAAGCTTGAAATATGAGGTGAACTACTTGTTTGAGTTCTTTGCACCATCTGTTTCCTTTATTTCATGATTCAGCATTTTAAAAACATAAATGCAAAGAAAATCTTAGGACTGGAAAAAAGCGTGGTTAGCATATTTTGCCCCCTTCAGCCTAACTAGTAGAATATTTGTGTAAAACTTCAAAAATACTGTAACTGAGAAGTTGATCTGTATGCTTTAAGTTTAGACTCTTTGAGACATTTATGAGAAATAGGTTTATCAAAATTACTTAGATAAGTTGTAGAAACTGTTGTAAATAGGTGCCAGAATTTGAGGGCTCCAGTACAGTTCATGAAAAATATTTATACTTTTAAGCTGGATTTTCTTGGTTATGTATTACGTACTTAATTTACTAGATAACTTATTGCCCTTAAAGAATTCAAGAATTCAGTAAGCCCTAAAATTTATCTGGCTTGGCTGTTTTCTGTTAAAAAAAATCCTTGGATGGGGCATAAAGCATGAGCAGGTGTAAACTCAGATGCCTAATCCTTGGTTAGGAGTGTGGTTTATCGTAATTTCTTCCAGAACATGTTGCTATTTTATCAGGATCATCCTTAATACTATGCAAACTAGTGTAATTTGTAGAAAATTTAAACAACAGATTTGATTCTGAAGCCATGCTTTTTTCACTACACTGTTTTTGCCTTGTAACTACGAATAAAAAACCCAAATGGAGGCATCAGTTTAATGAATTGTAAATGAGGTATTGTGAGTAGTGGAAAGAATGATTCTGAGTATCGAGAGACTTGGTCTCTCCCTGCT
The DNA here is from genome assembly GCF_024166365.1 of Elephas maximus indicus. Classification (NCBI taxonomy): domain Eukaryota; kingdom Metazoa; phylum Chordata; class Mammalia; order Proboscidea; family Elephantidae; genus Elephas; species Elephas maximus. The sequence continues at coordinate 168,147,482 of NC_064821.1, read as the reverse complement.
ACCACTTCTAGCCACCTGTGTGATTTTGGGAACTCTACTTCTCTGGGCCTCAGTTTCCTTCTAAAATAGGGACATAGGGGAATTGGATTAAACTGACTCAACACTTATTCAAACCCTAATTAGGTTCTGTCATTGTTTACTTTTCCACATTTGCCCTGATAATGAGACTGAGCTTCTTGGGAGCTGAAACCATGTTATTTTACCTAGTGCTTAGCATTGCACCAGGTACATAGTACAGGCACAGCCTGTTGTTAAGAAAGATACATAGTACAGGCACAGCCTATTGTTAAGAAAGAGATCACAGCTTCATTCATTCTCTTATTTCCCCAGCTCAGGCTCACTCATCCTCTGTAACCCTCCTCCCCCGTTGTTCCTGGTAATCTCTAGGTATTTCTTGTGTTTAGAAATATGTTCACACTCTGGGTGCCTCTCTTTGGGCATTCATTGTGTCTGCTCAGCATCTGCTGCCATCACTGCTGCTCCGCCATGCCACTGCAGGGAGCATCCATCTGCTTTGGGAGCATTTTCCTAGTCGATACTATAAAGCTGCAAAGCCTTATGAATACCAAAATGGCAATGTATATATACTTTGAGCCTTGCAAAGCCCCTAATGAAAGTATTTCCTTCATCTGTTATAAGTCATCTCTTTTATAGCTCAGAAGCACACACAAGGTTTCATTTATTTTTCTTTTCTCTGTCCAGTGCACAAACTTTTTTATCCTCCTTGCAAAAAAAAAAAAAAAGTTAAAATTCTTACACAGATCAGCTCATGAAGACTAAAACCCTTTATAGGGGAAATTGTCCTTGGGTGGCACAAACAGTTAATGTGCTCTGTTGCTAATGAAGGTTGGAGATTCCAGGATACCTAGAGACTTCTCAGAAGAAAGGCCTGGCAGTGTACTTGCAAAATCAGCCATAGACTAGAGTTCTACTTTGATACAGATGGGGTTGCCATGAGTTTGAATTGACTCAATCAATTTAAGGAAAAATTTTGTTGTAGGTACATAGGTACCTATGTAGGCAACCCTGGTGTTGTACTGGTTAAGCGCTCAGCTGCTAACCAAAATGCTAACCAAAAGGTGAGTGGTTCGAACACATCAGCCGCTCCCTGGGAGAAAAATGTGGCACTCTGCTTCCATAAAGATCACAGCCTTGGAAACCCTATGGGGTAGTTCTGCTCTGTCTTATGGAGTCACTGTGAGTTTCAATCAACTCAAAGACAATGGGTTTTGTTTTTTTTTTTTTTAAGATAATCACATGTTTAGATTTAAATTATTACAGAAGTGTGGGAATAAAAAATCCCCTGCTACTCCTATCTCCAGCCACCCAGTTCCCCTGAGGCAGCCAATATTACCAGTTTTTCTTTTGTATTTTTTCAGTTCTATGCATATTTAAATACAGTTGTCACTTTACAGTATACCTAACCTGTCCACATTTTTTCTGGTTGCATTTTTCCTAACATCATTCTTAATTGTTCTCTCTGTCTCCAGCCTCTCCTTTCTTTCTGCATTTTTACTGGTTTACCACAAATACTTCATAGCTATAATATATTTTTAAGTTTTGAGCAATATGTAAAATTTGCTGGCTATAATTGCACATATGTATTGCTAGGGGATTATCTGTGAGATGGAATCATGATGCAGGATAGGTCATGGCTTAACGTGAAGCCAGAAGACATAGCATGTCAGACTGAACCAAAAAAGATGTTGTGTTTATTGGAGCATGACAGAATTTTGCCTTGTGACTTTTTATTTTTTTGCATTTGGGTAACGTTTAAGTGCTTATTATATGTTAGGTACTTATGTGTATTAACATGTATTCATCTTAAACCATTCCTATAGAGTAGGTACTTACATTGTCCCTATTTTACAGTTGAGTAAACAGAGACACACTTCAGGTAAAAAAAAAAAAAAAAAAAAAGACCAAGTCTGCATCCAGAGCCTTTACTCTTACCCACTTTACTAATCCTATCCTTTTGAGTATAATTAAGATAGTCAACAATTCTACTGGAATAATGGCAGGCCTAAACAATAACCAGGTTAATGGTTTAGTAACATGAATGTGGTTATCAACACTGAAACATTGATTCTCTTTGGTTGTGACTATTGTAATTATTACTAAATAGCTTAGCGTTCTTTGGAGTTTCTTTAAATGGCCCACCAAGTATTCTGGTATTTTAAAACATGTTGTAAACACACAATGTCGAGAATCACAGTTTTAGAAGTTTAAAAATATGAAAAGTTTGCGGGCCAACATGACAAGGCCAAGGGACTGACTGTCTCCTAAGAGATCTTATGGTATAACAGTACCTTAGAACAGTATTGCCACCAGTAGAATCACTGGTGTGCTTCTATCAAAAGCAGACCCTGGGTTCTATCCTACACCTAGGTGGCAGCAGTCGTTCAGTGGTAGAACTCTTGCCTTCCATGCAGAAGACCCAGGTTCGATTCCCAGCCAATACATCTCACGTGTAACCACCACCTGTGTGTCAGTGGAGACTTGCATGTTGTTACGATGCTGAACAGGTTTCGGGGGCACTTCCAGGCTAAGATGAACTAGGAAGAAAGACCTGGCAGTCTACCTCCCATAATCAGCCAATGGAAACAGTATCAATCACAACGGTCTGATGTTGTGCGTGGGGTCACCATGAATCTGGGCTGACTGGATGGCACCTAACAACATCCTAAACCTACTGAATCAGAAGTTTTAGGACCAGTGCTTCGGAACCTGTTTTCAACAAACTTCCGAATAGTTCTTATGCAATTCTAGAACCACTATGTTAGTGAAATTGCTGTGGTCCAACTCCTAGTCCTCTGCCTTTAAGCTCAGAATCTTGATTCATCAGGGTACTAAGACCACATCACTCTCTCAGGGACAAACTCAGGTTAGGGAAGTGGATGAAACTAATATGTAAAAATGGAATAACAATTAGCTAATTTGATAAATACAGAAGGGACTAGATTGCTTTTTCCAGGTAGGTCAGGCACATGGAAACTTGAATTACCATTTTTTTTTTTGACAGTTTGAACATGAAATTAGAACCAGATGGTTTAAATTACCTCTGTCACCTCTCAAATGACGTAATTCTTGGCTTACTTCTTTTGCTGTTCTCCTTTTTGTTTTTATCGTTAGTGTCCAGCTCAGTGTGTGGGACCCAATAAATTGTTTTTTGTTTGGCTTCGAGTGAACAAATGAATTGCTAAAAACAAAGATCTGATCTCTAAAAGAAAACACTTTACTCAAAATGCAGTAACATGTAGGCGTTTGCTTAGGGGAAAAAATAATCTACTTTGTCCAAATTCTTCACACATTACCTCATTGGACTCTTAGAACAGTCCTAGATATTACACTCACAAATAAAGCAACTAAGACTTGAGCAATTAAGTGGTGAAACAGGCATGTGAAACTAGGTCTAATTCCCAATGATTTTGAAGAAAAAACAAAATTGATACAAAAGATATACCTTTAACTTAGAAATGCTGCAATATACCAGATACGCACCACATGTTAAACACAGTATCATTCTTACTTGATGCCCACTACTCCTGCTTTCATCCAACGTGGGTTCAACTTCCTATCTCTATCCTTTTGAACTTGACATTTGCGCCATTGCTGTCTGGCTCCTTTATCATAAGGTAGTATTTACTAGATGGAGTCTCGGGAGGAAATAACCAGGCTTTGTTCAGTGTGGACTTCTTCCTAATTTCTTAACCTGGTTCTGACTGCTTCTGAAAGAAAATTTAGTGATCTAGCCGCTTGGAACCCTTTACCTGTCTGCCCAGTCACCAATAAGAAAGGGCATGGGGCTGGGGATGCATTTTAAAACCTTTAAGCTCGTAAGTAACAAGTTTCTGATGTGCTCTTTTAATTCATTTTTATCTTCTTTCTGAGTCATTAAAACATCGTATCTCAGATACTTCTTTCTACCTCCCCAGTTTTTGATCTAGAACATTCAGGCAGTTCTGCTTATTTAACTGAGCAGCGTCCTTTCTCTCTTTCCATAGATAGATAAATATTGTATGTATTGATAGGTATTATATATCTCTATATATTGTTTTTTTATTTTTATATATTGTTATTTATCTGTCAATGATGTTTTGTGTTAAAAGTTCTTTAAATCTTCACCAAGATTAAGCCAGTACTTTAGTAACATTTACGACTTACTTTGAACTTCTAAATGAACAATTAAGATGAATACTTGGAGATCTTCACTAACATTCTGGGTGCCTTATAATTGGTAGAGTCTAGAATGAGAACTAAGGAATGATTTCCTTCTAACTTGGTGTATTGTTGTTTTGTAGTTGTATGCCATCGAATGGATTCCGACTCAGCAACCCTATGGCACAGAGCAGAATTGCCCCATAGGGTTTTCTAGGCTGTAGTCTTTATGGGAGGAGATTGCTAGGAGTTTTTCTCCCATAGAGCAGCTGGTGGGTTCAAACCTTCTTGACCTTTTGGTTAACAGCCAAATGCTTAACCATTGGAACCCCAGGGCTCTTTGGATAAGAAGTATACCCAGTCCCTTTTGCCTGTTAGAAACAAGCTCAGAAAAATTAAGTGCCTTGCCCAAATATTGTGATTTAAGTGACAGATCAGGAATTCAAAACCAGATCTCTCCTTTCACGCTATAACAAATACCACAAGTAAGTGGCCTTAACAAACATTTATTTTCTCACAATTTAGGAGGCTAGAAGTCCAAATTCAAGGCACTGGCTCTAGGGGAAGGCTTTCTCTCTGTTGACTCTGGGGGAAGGTCCATGTCTTTCCAGTTTCTGTTCCTCAGTTCCTTGGCAATCTTCCTATGGCCTGGCATCTATCTTCCCCCATCTCTGCTTGCTTCCCTGTGCCCAATTTGCTGGTTTTATATATTAAAGGTAATTGGTTTAAGACACATCCTACATTGATATGGACTCAGGAACATAACAAAGAAACCCCTATTCCCAAATGGGATTGTATCCATAAATATAGGAATTAGGATTTATAACACATATTTGTAGGGGACACAATTCAATCCATAGCACTAATAAAGAAAACAGTTTCTAAGAACTGCTTAAAATGGCTTTTAAGAGAGTAAACATAAAGCAAATTGTTTGGATATGTCACCATCTATTTCTTACATTGTTGTTCCTAGTTTAAGACTTATCTTATGCTTTTTAAGCCTTAGCTCTTACTGATAATGAAAAGTTAAGTTATCAAAATAAACTGTACATCTAAAAATTTATTTTACATGCAATTTTGTGTCTTAAAATGCAAATAAGTTGTATGGCACCCTTGTGAGTGATGGGACCATGCAAATAAGATGTATGGAACCCTAATGAGGGCATTGCCATCCTGCTAGGCTTAAAATGAGCCATCCCAGAATTGCACAGGAGGGACCTCACTACCACCAAGAAGAAGAGGCACTGAGAACCTCCTAGACCCAGGAGACAGAATGAGAGAGCTGTAACACGGAAGACAGCAAGAGACAGCAGTGCAGTAGTAGCAAGAGTGTTACCAGCACGAGACGGCAGGAACTGGGAGACTGGCACAAGACAGATGTCGCGGGGCTTGCTGACCCATGGAACTAGGAGCTTTGTAACACTTGCCCAACCAGGGCAGAGGTGAGGCTGAGAGGTCAGAGAGAGGCTTGCCTGCGGGCATGGCTGAGAAGAAGCTATCCTGACTGAAGAACTGTATCCTGAGCCATTTCTGATCCCAGGTTGCACCCTTTTATTATGCTATTGAACCACTTAACTGTAAGTACAGTTTGTGAATTCTGCAGCAAATTACAGAACCCAAAGAACAGAGGGATAGTACTGAGGGAAAGGGAGTAGTTGATGTTTGTCATGGATTGAATTTTGTCCCCCCAAAATACCAACTTGGCTAGGCCATGATTCCCAGTATTGTGTGATTGTCTACTATATTGTCATCTGATGTGATTTCCCTGTGTGTTGTAAATCCTAATCTCTGCCTGTGGTTAATGTCAGTTTCTAGTACTGTGGGGGCTTGCATGTTGCTGCGATGCTGGAAGCTGTGCCACCAGTATTCAGATACCAGCAGGGTCACCCATGGAGGACAGGTTTCAGCTGAGCTTCCAGACTAAGATTAAGAAGAATGACCTGGCAGTTTACTTGTGAAAAGAATTAGCCAGTGAAAACTTTATGAATAGCAGCAGAACATTGTCTGTTATAGTGCTAGAAGATGAGCCCCCAGGTAGGAAGGCACTCAAAAGATGACTGGGGAAGAGCTACCACCTCAAAGTAGAGGCATCCTTAATGACGTGGATGGAGTAAAGGTTTCAGGATGTTCATTTCCTGACATAGCACAGCTCAAAATAAGAAGCAGCAGCTGCAAACATCCATTAGTAATTGGAACCTGTAATGTAAGAAGTATGAATCTAGGAAAATTAGAAATCATCAAAAATGAAATGGAATGCATAAACATCAATATCCTAGGCACTAGTGAGCTGAAATGGACTGGTATTGGCCATTTTGAATCGAACAGTCATATAGTCTACTATGCAAGAAATGACAGCTTGAACAGGAATGGTGTTGTATACATCATCAAAAAGAACATTTCAGGATCTATCCTGAAGTACAATGCTGTCAGTGATAGGGTAATATCCATATACCTACAAGAAAGAACAGTTAATGGGACTATTGTTCAAATTTACACACCAACCACTAACGCCAAAGATGAAGAACTTGAAGATTATTATCATCAGCTTCTGCAGTCTGCAATTGATCAAACATGCAATCAGAATGCATTGATAATTATTGGTGATTGGAATGTGAAAGTTGGAAACAAAGAGGGATTGATAGTTGGAAAATATGGCCTTAGTGATAGAAATAATGCTGGAGATCGAATGATAGAATTTGGCAAGACCAACGACTTCTTCACTGCAAATACCTTTTTTCACCAGCATGAACGGCGACTGTATGCATGGACCTCACCAGGTGGAATACACAGAAATCAAATCGACTACATCTGTGGAAAGAGAAGTTAGAAAAGTTCAATACCATCAGTCAGAACAAGGCCTGGGGCCAACTGTGGAACAGACAATTGCTCATGTGCAAGTTCAAGTTGAAACTGAAGAAAATCAGAGCAAGTTCACAAGAGCCAAACTATGACCTTGAGTATATCCCACCTGAATTTAGAGACCATCTCAAGAATAGATCTGATGCGTTGAGCGGTAATGACCCAAAACCAGATGAGTTGTGGAATAACATCAAGGACATCATACATGAAGAAAGCAAGAAGTCATTGAAAAGACAGGAAAGAAAGAAATGACCAAGATGGATGTCAGAGGAGACTTTGAAACTTGCTCTTGAAAATCAAGAAGCTAAAACAAAAGGAAGAAATGATGAAGTAAAAGATCTGTACTGAAGATTTCAAAGGGTGTCTTGAGGAGCCAAAGTAAAGTACTGTAATGACATGTGCAAAGACCTGGAGATAGAAAACCAAAAGGGAAGAACACGCTCGGCGTTTCTCAAGCTGAAAGAACTGAAGAAAAAATTCAAGCCTCGAGTTGCAGTAGTGAAGGATTCTACAGGAAAATCATTAAATGACGCAGGGAGCATCAAAAGAAGATGGAAGGAATACATAGAGTCATTATACCAAAAAGGGTTAGTCGATGTTCAGCCATTTCAAGAGGTAGCATATGATCAGGAACCATTGGTACTGAAGGAAGAACTCCAAGCTGCACTGAAGGCATTGGTGAAAAACAAGGCTCCAGGAATTGACGGAATATCAATTGAGATGTTCCAACAAATGGATGCACGCTGGAAGTACTCACTCATCTATTTCAAGAAATTTGGAAGACAGCTACCTGGCCAACCGACTGGAAGAGATCCATATTTATGCCTATTCCCAAGAAAGGTGATCCAACCAAATGTGGAAATTATCGTACAATATCATTAATATCACACGCAAGCAAAATTTTGCTCAAGATCATTCAAAAATGGCTGCAGCAGTATATCGACCAGGAACTGCCAGAAATTCAGGCTGGATTCTGAAGAGAACGAGGAACTAGGGATATCATTGCTGATGTCAGATGGATCTTGGCTGAAAGCAGAGAATACCAGAAGGATGTTTACCAATGTTTTATTGACTATGCAAAGGCATTCAACTGTGTGGATCATAACAAATTGTGGATAACATCGCAAAGAATGGGAATTCCAGGACACTTAATTATGCTCATGAGGAAGCTGTACATAGATCAAGAGGCATTTGTTTGGACAGATCAAGGGGATACTACATGGTTTAAAGTCAGGAAAGGTGTACGTCAGGGTTGTACCCTTTCACCATATCTCTTCAATCTGTATGTTGAGCAAATAATCTGAGAAACTGGACTATATGAAGAAGAACAGGGCATCAGTATTAGAGGAAGAGTCATTAACAGCCTGTGTTATGCAGATGACACAATCTTGCTTGCTGAAAGTGAAGAGGACTTGAAGCACTTACTAATGCAGATCAAGGACCACAGCCTTCAGTATGGATTGCACCTCAACATAAAGAAAACAAAAATTCTCACATCATGATAAATGGAGAAAAGACTGAAGTTGTCAGGGATTTCGCTTTACTTGTATCCACAATCAACATGCATGGAAGCAGCAGTCAGAAAATCAAGAGATGCATTGCATTGGACAAATCTGCTGCAAAGGACCTCTTTAAAGTGTTGAAGAGCAAAGATGTCACCTTGAAGACTAAGGTGTGCCTGACCCAAGCCATGGTATTTTCAGTTGCATCATATCATGTGAAAGCTGAACAGTGAATAAGGAAGACCAGAGAAGAATTGATGCCTTTGAATTGTGGTGTTGGAGAAGAATACTGAATATACCATGGACTGCTAGAAGAACGAACAAATCTGTCTTAGAAGAAGTAAACCCAGAATGCTCCTTAGAAGCAAGGATAGCGAGACTGCATCTTACATACTTTGGACGTGTTGTCAGGAGGACAACATGTTTGGTAAAGTACCGGGTCAGCAGGAAAGAGGAATACCCTCAGTGAGATGGATTGACACAGTAGCTGCAAGAATGGCTCAAGCATAACAATGATTTTAAGGATGGCGCAGGACTAGGCAGCATTTCTTTCTGTTGTGCATGGGGTCGCTGTGAGTCGGAACTGACTCGACGGCACCTAACAATGGCAGCCTACTAGCCTGTGAGAGGATAATTGCCTACCAGACTGGGAAAAAATAAACTTTTTTTTTTGTTGTTAAAGCCATCCACTTGTGGTATTTCTGTGACAGCAACACTAGATGACTAAGACAGTGTTAGAGATAATGGAGCGGTACAGCAATTTGGAAAAGTTGAACGTTTGGAGTATCTTTAATCTCTGCCTCCTAATAACCAGTTTTGTGCTGATCTTTATAAAATAAATCATTCACTTAAGATTTAAGACCAAAGTGGTAGAAGATAGGGCTAGGAGAGGGAGAACCAGATTGTGAAGGGCCTTGTAGATGATAGAGCAAACTTTATGTTTTATAGTGAGTGTATAAATGTATCATGATTTCTACTACTGCAAGGTGATTTTTTATGGTTGATAACTTGCCATTGAGTCAGCTGTGACTGAGACAACCCCATGTATAACAACAAAATGTTGCCTGGTCTTAACATCTTCAGTCGTGATTGTTGGTATGTTTTAGTCCATTGTTGTGGCCATTGTGTCAGTCCGTTTCACTGAGGGTTTTCTTTGCCTTCACTGGCCTTCCACTTTACCAAACTGGATGTCTTTCTCTAGCAATTGGTCTCTCTTGATGATGCATCCAAAATAAGTGAGTCAAAGCCTTAGACAATGTTCTTTGATCCACAGGATTTTCATTGGCTAATTTTTTGAAGTAGGTCACCAGGCTTTTCTTCCTATTGTCTTAGTCTGGAAGTTCCGCTGAAACCTGTCTACTCTGCTGGTATTTGAAATGCTTCTAGCATCATAGCAACGCACACGCTACCATATAAGACAAACTGATAAGTGGGTGGCAGAATTTTATAGTATTATTGCTCAAATAGTGACAAATCAACTTAACATGTAAATTGTCTTCACAGATTATCAAATGTTTATCCAAAACCAACTAATCCACTGTTTCAGTAACACTTTCAGAAAATAAGATGGGGGTTATTTGCTATGAATCCATTTTAGGAGCCTGTGTTAGCATCTAATGTTCTTTTCTAAACACTCATTTCGAATTTTACCTTTGCCATTGCATATGTCTTCAAATGTACCCACTTTCGTTTAAAATCCGGGAGATGTTTTGGGATCTCTAGTTGGACATTTCTCCTGTTGTCCGTGATATTCTTAGATATGCTGGAATCAGCTTGTTGCAGCACTCGAGCTTAAATTCAAATACTACTACTTGATGTCCATCCCTCTCTGACTTTTGTTCTTTGTTGTTGTTTTTTTAGAAAATGGAAGTGAGCTTTTAGTTTACCCTGCCCCTTCTTTCAATATTATTCCCCCTTAGTTAGCCAAGCTAATCAACCTGTATTTTTTAGCATGATGTGAGGTAAATAAGGCAAAGCTCCTCCTGGTCAAGGAGTATATGCCAAATATAACTTTAAAAGGCCCTCCTTATTGCCATAGGGTTTTATTGTCTTCACTGTGTTTCTTCCTTTGGCTTCCTTGACCTGGATCTTTCAATTTTGATGTCACTCAGTAGTCTTTATCTTTGTTTATGTCCCCTTCTATTTTTTAAGTTTTTAATTTAATAGATGAGGGATGTTCGCATGCTCCTTTTCTGATTTTTAAAAAATTTAAACTTCTGTTTTACCATACAAAGGAGCCCTGGTGGCGCAAATGGTTAAGTGCTCGGCTGGAGAAAGACCTGACAATCTGCTTCTGTAAAGATTACAGCCAAGAAAACCCTTTGGAGGCTCACAATAGAGGATCCCAGACAGAGCTGGAGAAAAATGCAGAACAAAATTCTAACGCCCAAAAAAAGACCAGACTTACTGGCCTGACAGAGACTGGAGAAACCCTGAGAGTATGGCCTCCGGACACCATTGTAGCTCAGTAATGAAGTCACTCCTGAGGTTCACTCTTCATTCTAAGATTAAACAGTCCCGTGAAACAAAACCAGACTAAAGGGGCATACCAGCCCGGGGGCAAGGACTGACTAGAAGGCAAGAGGGGACAGGAAAGCTGGTAATAGGGAACCCAAGGTCAAGAAGGGAGAGTGTTGGCATGTCATGGAGTTATTAACCAATGTCATAAAACAATATGCTTACCGACTATTTAATGAGAAGCTAGTTTGTCCTGTAAGCTTTCATCTGAAGTACAATTAATAAAAAAAAAAAAGAAAGCCCTGTGGAGTAGTTCTGCTCTGTCACATGAGCTCCCTACGAGTCAAAAACAACTCGACAGCACCTAGCAACAACAATAATTTATGATACAAGTAATTTATATTTCTTATACAACCTTTAGAACAGAGAGCTAAGCTCTCCCCCCAAAAAGGAAGAAAAATATCTCTTGTAATACCACCACTAAAGATAGTCCCAGTTAAAATTTAGTGGCTGTATATATTTGTAAACATATCCTGTGTAATTATAAAACCAGAATACATTATTTTGTAAACCCTTTTTACTAAACAGCATATCATAAATAAACTACCTATGTCAACAGATCAAACTTTTTTTTATTTTAGGACTCATTTATTAAAAAATGGGTTTTTGTATTATGGCTTAAATCTATTGTATGAGATAATAAAAGGAAGTTTTTTAAAAATAATTTTATTATACTAAAACATGAGAAAAATTAACCATTTTAATTGTTCAATTCAGTGACATTAATTATATTCACCATATTGTACAGCTGTTATCACTATTTCCAAAAGTCTTTTATCACCCTAAATAGAAAGTCAGTACCCCTTGAGCAATAACTTCCCATTTTCCCATCCTAAGCCCCCGATGACTGCTAATAAACTTGGGTCTCTATGCATTTGCTGTTCTAGATGTTTTATGTAAGTGGGATCATACAATATTTGTTCTTTTGTGTCTGACTTATTTCACTTCACATGTTTCCAAAGTTTATCTATGTCATAGCACGTGTCAGAACTTCATTTCTTTTTATGACTAAATAATATTCCACTGTGTGTCTGTACCACACTGATGGACACGTAGGCTGTTTCCACCTTTTGGCTATTGTAAAGAATGTTGCAGTGAACACTGGTGTATAGGTACATCTTTGAGTCCCTGCTTTCAATTCTTTTGGGTATATACCTTAGAAGGGAATTGGTGAGTCATATGGTAATTCTGTGTTTAACTTTTTGAGGAATTGCTAGATTGTATTCCTGCAGGATTTTACATTCCCACCAGCAGTGCATGAGGGTTCCAATTTCTCCACGTCCGGGCTAAGTTGGATCATTTCTATTCAATTCTGCTCTGACACCAACTGCGAATGCAATACATCTACTCCTCACTTATCACTTATTGGACATTTTACATTTACGACAACAGTAAAAAATCTACTGTTGGACTATTGTGCATATTATCGAGGCAGCGGGCATGATGGCAATGGCTGTGGAGAGTTCCCTCCCTCGAGGAGTGTCTCCGAGTGGCCTTCAGGAAGCTGGGCTGTGCTGCTCCGCACCTTCCACACTCTCCTGCTGGTGGGAGCGCCATGTCCAGCTGCCATACAGGGCTGGCCTCTTTCATGGCCGTGGCCTCCATGGACACACAGGTAGCCCAGAGCCAGCAGGCGCCTATTCTGGGTTCCCAGCTCCTATTTGGCCTCTGACCCTGCAGCTCAAAATTTCTGTGGAGTGGGAAGGGAGAAAAGAAAGGCATCAGAGAGGGTGGTTGGAAGAAATGCATGTAAATTTAATGACACCCCAGAGTGAGCCGAAGGGGGCCTGAGGCCTCAACCTTGGTGGGGCTGGGGTAGAGGAGGACCCCACCCCCCCACCCCACCCCACCCCCCCGCCAAGTCTCAGTGACTCACCAGGCTTGGAGGGCAGAGCAGGCTTCTGGATCAGTGAACACAGGGCTTGTAGGGGCGGAAGTGGAGCCCTGGAGGCTCTGACCCAGCACAGGAGTAAGGTGAAGTGGCTAAGCTGTGGGCCCTCTGGTCACATAGCTCAGCTTTATCCAGCTTCGTCTCCTCCAGGCCTCCTCCTCTGCAGAGGAATAATATATAACTGGATTTCGTGTCACAGTAATCAGCATATGAGTAGATCTTAACTGTTATTATTTCTATGATCATATTTTCTACATAAAAATAGGATAAATGGGTGGTCTGGAAAAAAAAAATTTCTCCACTTTTGCATTATGCCAATTTTCCCATAATGACCTGGTCTTTGGAACCTAACCATGTCCATACGCGAGGAGTGGGTGTACTTGTTTTTCTGACTCTAGCAACCAGATCTAGGTCAGGCCTCACAAAGAACACAGTCCTCTAGACTGCCAAGTCTGCTGAAGACAGACGCCAGTCACAAGTTTGGGGGTTCCCAAACCTCCTTCACTTCTGACTGACCTGGCTATAAATTCAAGGTTTCTCACCACCACATTAGGATGTTCAGAGGTCCCCAGGGCTCCCCTCACTTCTAGTCTGCTGGCTCCCACTAAGTAGCCCCCCTTATCCATGGTTTTGCTTTCAGTGGTTTCATTTACCCACGGTCAGCCGCGGTTCAAAAATGAGTACGTAGCATGATAAAATCTCGCACTGTCTCGCTCTGTCATTCACATTACTTTTGTTACAGTATATTGGTATAATTGTTCTATTTTATTATTAGTTATTGTGGTTAATCTCTTACTGTGTCTAATTTATAAATTAAGCTTTATTATAAGTATGTATGTATAGGGTAAATCATAGTATATGTAGGGTTCAGTACTATCTGTGGTTTCAGGCATCCACGGGAGGTCTTAGAATGTATCCTAAGGGGGCACTCCAGTACTCAGGTTTGATAATTCACTAGAACGAACTCACAAAAGCTTTATACTTAGAATTAACAGTAAAAGGTTACAAATGAAGAAACTCATAGGATGAGGCCCAGGAGGATCCGCAATGTGAAGCTTCCATGCCTCAAAAAAGGACATGTCACCCTCCCAAGCACTAATGTTTTTCACCAACCAGGAAGCTCATAGAGATCCAGTGTCCACAGGTTTTATGTTGGGATTCCTTTATGAAGACATGATGGATTGAATCATTGCCATGTAGTTGAACTCAATCTCCAGCCCTCCTCCCCTGAGGCTGATATCATGTCTTTCTGGCCTGCCCAGCCCCTTCCTAAAAGTCACCTCATTAGCATAAACCCTCATGTCTGGACCCTTCTTAGATAATGAAGTTACATCAGTCACTGGGGAAATTCCAAGGTTCTAGAGGTTATCTTTCAGAAACCAAGGACAAAAATCAAATTCTTTGGGTAAATTTTAAACCCCACACTGCACCACCATCCTAGTAAAAGTGAAGTAGTGTATCATTGTGGTTTTGATTCTCACTCCTCTGATGACTAATGATGGTTTGCATCTTTTGATGTGCTTATTGACCATTTGTATATCTTTGGAGAACTGTTACTCAAGTTCTTTGCCCATTTTTTAAGTAGGTTGTTTTTTTATTGTTGAGTTGTAGAAGTTCTTTATATATTCTGGATATTAAATACCGGATATATAAACCAAGAGATTTTAAAAAACATTAATTCATTTAGAAATAATGATAATAAATCTATTATATGTTAACATACATGATAGGTATTTTGTTTTAAAAAATCTATTTTCAAAAAAAAAATTAAGGGGAAGAGTACCATTGTTTTATGCTTTTGCACACTTTTTAATATCTGCATTCAGGTTGTTGTGATATGTTGCTTTGGTTTGTATGTATTCCATCTGCCTGTAATGTCTTTTCTCATTTTATCTACTCATTCCCCAATCCAGCTCAAACATCACTGCTTTTGCTGACCCCCTACCCCATGTACATACCAAAAAAAAAAACCAAACCTGCTGCTGTCGAGTCGATCCCGACTCATAGTGACCCTATATGGCAGAGTAGAACTGCCCTGTAGAGCTTCCAAGGAGCACCTGGTGGATTTGAACTACTGACCTCTTGGTTGGCAGCTGTAGCATTTAACCACTACGCCACCAGGGTTTCCCCCATATACACTGGTGGAGTGGATTCTGCCTTCCTTTGTGCCCCACTTTGCCACTTAATACCTGCTTGCTATGTTACTCTTAACCAAAAGGTAGGCAATTCGAATCCACCAGCTGCTCTTTGGAAACCCTACGGGGCAGTTCTACTGTGTCCTGTAGGGTTGCTATGAGTCGAAATCAACTCCATGGCAATAAGTTTGGTTTGGTTTTGCTACATTGCTATCTAGGTGGTAGGTACTTTAGGACAGTGACAGTGGCGTATTCATTCGGTCTTCAATATTTACTTAGTGATACTTCTGGTACTCAGTAAATATTTGCTGAATAGATGAGCAATTACTTTTTTATATGCAGTATCATTTCATCCTTTATCCAAATGGCTGTTTTTTCAGTTACACTAAAATCATTAGATTTTGTAACTTTTCAAAATTTTGTAAATTCAGAAATATTAGTCTCTTGAACTTTTCAGTTTGGTAACTTTTACTGTTATTCATTCAGACATTATATTGCATAAGTAGTATGTAAAATATGACTGGTTTTATTCCTTTCAGGGAAGATGTTTTCGGTAGTGTATGAATTTATATGTGTTTTTTTAATTGCACACACTTAAATTTACTTGACTGAGGGGTGTTTCACAATTCTGTAAGGATTATGGGAAAAATACTTTGACAGAAAATGTAATAGACCATAGCCCACTCAGCAGATCTGCTACAAATAAACTCAGAAAACTAGGTTTAATATTCAAAATTGGTTTACTAATTTTTTTAATATGTGACTTATACGAACAGTAAGCGCAGAATTATGGTGAAGTATACTTGCCAAGAAAAATACACGTGGTTGGAAATCTCTATTGGAGCTGTCAGTCCCGTGCAGTATAGTTTCCCTGAGTTGAGCAGCATTTCTTACTTTCTAATTAAAACCTCTGTTTTTATTGTTATTGTTCAGTTAAAATGAGAGCCTGTATGGAGTAGTTCCTAGGAAAATAATGTATTGTCTGTGTCCACCCTCCTGGGGCAGGCTTTCAAACTTGATGTGCATAAGAATAATCTAAGGTACTTGTGGTGGTGTGGATTCCTGAGCCTGCTTTCAGATAGACAGCATACCATGTTTGGTCTTCCAAGTCATATAGGGTTTTATAGCTGAAAAGAAATTTTGCAGATCTAACTCTTTGAGGAGTTAGAATTTAGTGAGGAAACTAGGGCCAAAAATACTAATAACATTTTCAGATGCCAAAGCTAAGTTAGTGGACAAACATAGCCAGTAGTTAGAACGCGTATTGCTACACCCATAGGCCTTTCTTGTCTTAAAAGATACGTTTGGTCATGGAATAGTTTTTCTTTTATTCTCTTTAGAACGAGAGTTAAGTCACAGTAAGATCTTTAGTATAAACCTAAAAAAAAAAAAACCTGTTGCCACCAAGCTGATTCTGACTCTTACCGACCCTATAGGACGGAGTAGAACTGCCCCATAGGGTTTCCTAGGCTGTAATCTTTATGGAAGCAAGCTGCCACATCTTTCTCCTGTGGAGCTGGCTGGTAGTTTTGAACCAAGGACTTTTTGTCAGCAATTGAGCACTTAACCACCATGCCACCAGGGCTTCATTGTAAACCTAGGGATGCTAAAGTTGTAAGGTATTTCTGTCTTCTGATTCTCTTCTCAGTCCTGCCTTTATTTTCAAAGACTCTTGAAATTTTTTTTTGTTTGTTTCTGTTTAAAAGGTTTGACTTTGAGGGTAACTTCAATTTGATGTGTCATCAAAGACTTAAAGTTGCTTGAAGGAAATGAAGTCAGCTTCTTAGATATAACCAACCACCTCATGGGACTGAAGTACTGGGAATGAGGGCTAAGGACCATGGTCTTGAGGGGACATCTAGGTCAACTGGTATAACATAGTTCATAATGATAATGTTCTGCATCCTACTGTGGTGATTAGCATCTAGGGTCTAAAAAGCTTGCTAGTGGCCATCTAAGATACAACTATTGATCTCTTCCTGTCTGGAGCAAAGGAGAGTGAAGAAAACCAATGACTCAGAAAGCAATTAGTTCAAAAGACTAATGGCCCTCATGAACCACAGCCTCCAGCAGACTGAGATCAGAAGAGCTAGATGGTGCCAGCTACCACTACAGACCACTCTGACCAGGAACTCAGTAGAAGGTCCCAGTTAGAGAAAAATGTAGAACAAAATCCAAATTCATGAAAAAGACCAGACTTACTGGTCTGATAGAGACCAGAGGGACCCCCGAGATTATAGCCCTAAAACAGATGCCCTTAAAAAATGAGAGAGAGATTGATTAAGGCACACCCTATGCTAATACTGCCTCATTTACATAGCAAATGCGATTATAAGTACAAGTATAACAAATTAAACCCATTGCTATCAAGTTGGTTGCGACTCAGAACAACCCTATAGGACAGAGTAGATCTGTTTCATAGGGTTTCTAAGGAGCAGCTGGTGGATTTGAACTGCCCACCTTTGGTTAGCAGCTGTATTACTTACCTACTGCACAACCAGGGCTCCAACCACAAATATAGGTGTTAGGATTTATAACACATTTGGGGGGGGCACAGTTCAATCCATAACATTTAGATTTGCTGTAGAAGTCTGGTAGATACCCTTTATCAAGTTAAAGAAGTTCATTTCTTACTAACTATTCCTACGAAAAACTAGTGGCTTTGTTATATTGCAGTGGGTATTGAATTTTATCATTTTTTTTCCAGTATCAGCTGAGATGATCAAATGACTTTGTTCCTCTAATTTTTCTCTTAATTTGTAAATTATAATAATTTATTAGTATTGAACCATCCTTGCATTAGGGTAAGCACAATTTGATACTGGTATACTTCTTAATTTGCTAATATTTTATTTAGGAGTTTACTTCAGTATTCATAAGTAGGATAGGGTCATAGCTTTTTGTGTATGCAGTAGTATGTTGTGATCAAAACTCATCAACTTTTTAAAGAAAAATTCAAACTTAACAAAACAGCACATATATTCCAAAATCAGAATAAACCTATGTTGATAATAACTGCTTTGGGTTGTTTTGTGAAGAGAAAATCTGAGAGCTCCTAAAAACAGTAACAGTTTAAATAAAAAACTAAAAACCAAACTCATTGCTGTCGAGTCGATTCTGACTCTCAGCTACCCTGTACAACAGAGTAGAACTGCCCCGTAGAGTTTCCAGAGAGCACCTGGTGGATTCAAACTGCCGACCTTTTGGTTAACAGCCATAGCACTTAACCACTATGCCACCAGGATTTTGAACAGTTTAAATAGGAAATTTTATCTCTAGGAATGTGATAAACACTTTATAATCTGTTAATCCCTACTCTTTTTATATGTTAATCTTTATAATTCTCATATTGTGAATTTTATTTTCCTGTAGGTACGCATAGCTGCTAAATTCATCACTCATGCACCTCCAGGAGAATTTAATGAAGTGTTTAATGGTGAGTAAATATTAGCATTTTATTTGAAGCCCTCTTTAATCATCATCATTTATTCAGTGCTTGCCATCTCCTAATCCTTACAACGGAAATGATAGCTATAGCTGAGGAAATCAAGATTCAGAGAGGTTAAAATAACTTTTCCAAGGTGTCACACAGCTAGTGAGTATCAGAGCAAGGATTCAAACTAGGTCCGACTCAAAAGCATGCTCTTAACCCATGAATTAGGATACCTATCTTAAATGAGAAAATATTTAGAGTAGTTTAATACCATTAAAATATGAAAATGTACGGTTGTTGAATATCAATAAATGTAAAAACATTTCAGTGTAACAATATTACCTTGTTTTCATAGAAAAAAAATTCTGTACTAGTCATTATAAATCATAGCTTAAATTTCTTCAGTATTTTCACTTAGAATGTGCCTTTGTATAAATCACCCTCTAGGGCCGTTGCGGAGTCCCTGGGTGATGCAGACGGTTAATGGGCTCAGCTGCTAACTATAAGGTTAGAGGGTCAAGTCCACCCAGAGGTGCATTAGGAGAAAGTCCTAGCAATCTACAAGTCCACATCATCTGGGCATAAACTGGTTTTAGGGTCATTGGGGCTAAACTGACTGCATCATAATGATCTGGGAAGCTTGTTAAATGTACAGATTCCAATGCTATCATCCCAGCAAGGCTCTGTTAGTTAAATCTGGAGTGGACCTAGGTAATCAATATCTTATCAAGTTCTCCCAGGTGATTCTGAATCACAGCCAGTTTGAGAATCATTACTCCAATGCATCTTCCATACTATTCACTATTCACTGTCTCACTATGATTTACAGGCTGAAAAATGTGGATGGGGCATCTTGAACTTAGTAATGAGGTAAATCATTATAGCCCCATTTTAAGTCATCAAATTAATTCATCTTACCAAAAAAAAAAAACCCAAACCTGTTGCTGTCAAGTCAATTCCAACTCATAGTGACCCTAAAGTTCCCCTTAATTAAAAATCATTACCTTAAGTAAAAATCATAATCTTTTTGCATCTTGGTTCAGTTCCACCCACTGTTGTGGAGTCAAACATTTATTTTGAAATTCTCATATTATGTAGAAGGTTAGCTACTCATCAGGAACTACCTGATATTTATCTGTACCTGGCCTCGTGTCCTATACATGTAGAACAGTCAGTTTTCTCCACTGGTAAAATTAATGATGCAGTAACTAAGAGAAACATTTGAACATCTACAAGGAGTAAGTTGGATGGTACAATAAAAGTAAATCAAAGCATTCTTTATGGAATTGCTTGTGGACTATGAGAACTAATAGCAAGAGAAACAAATGCAGTATTTCTTTCCTTAGTCTTTCTTCCACTTCACTGAACATAAATTTTCAACAACTGTTCTTAGAAAATTCTACTTAAACTTAAACTTTCTTCAGCTGGTTAGCTCAGGTTAATTCTTGATTTAACGGAATTAACTTCCTTTGTAGTTAGAAGTCTCATTTTCTTTCTGACAACTGAATTAAGAGTTGTTGTCAGAGTAATCATAAGGATAATTAATACCAAAGCATTAGATTAGGAATTGGCAGGCTACTTGTGGAATGAGGTCTGGGTTTTATTGGCATATTAGACGTTTGTCATTGCCAGACCCTTCTAGAGAGTCAGTGGCCTTTGGCTTATAATTAGCTTTCACTCTTGGAGTTAATGCTTCTCAGTTTCTCAGTAACAAAGACCCATTTCTTCCAAAAGAAGTGTGATTGGACTCATTACACACAGTTTTTTAAAAAACTTGTAGACCCCTACATTAGATTCTCCACAGAAAAATTGTTCAGCAATCCTTGAAACTTTTTTCATCTGATTTGTAGAAAAGCTTGCAATTCTTAATCTGTGCTAATTTTATTTTAGTTACAAAATTAACAGCCCTAACATTCTGTAAACTTTTTCTTTTGCTGTGAAATTTCTTGAGAATTTATTGTTTTAACATAATTATACGCAAGTATCCATTTGCATTTTTAGAATTTCTATACATACAGTATATTCAAAGACTAATCTTGAAAAGCCTGATTTAAAAAAAATCCAATCTAGCAGTCTGCTAAAATTTCTTAAATTTGTCCTCTTCTAAACCTTTTAACATCTTTTAATATCCTTTTTCCTCCTCAGATGTCCGACTACTACTTAATAATGACAATCTCCTCAGGGAAGGGGCAGCACAGTAAGTACCTGTTTAAATTCACTCATATCTTATTCTAATGTGTGATGAACTATGTTGACACTAAACTAGTACTTTGGGAATAGATTTAAAATACTTTAAACAGTTGTTTTTAGCAGTTTTAGTTCCTTTTTTCTTAGAGAAAACATGTTCTCCCCAAAATGCTACTTGACTTTCTCAAAGCTTATTATATATGACCTTATTTATTTATTTTTCTGCCCAAGTATTCCCCACTTATGTGAGAAGAGCTTAATGTTAGCTGTTATACTTTCTTTTATAGTTCTTTTAGTTCATGTTGTATTAAAAATATTTTTTTTTTAGTTATACAAAGATTAGGCCACTGTTGAGGAATGCTAATATGTCTCAAATTGCCATAGAAGAGTATTTTCATAAAGCACCTTAGTCATTGGATTAACTGTAGGATAAAAGCATGATTATTCTACCCAGTTATTCTTTATCACTGTCGGGCTAATTAATCTTTCTAAAATATTATTTTTATTGTGTCGTTGCCCTCAAAAACATTATGGTGATCCTTTTTTTGGCTTCTTCAACTCTAAACACTGTCTGACTTTCAAAGCTCCCTGTTATCTGTTATCTCTGCCCTCCCAATTGTATTTCTTTCTACTCTTCAACACAGTTCTGTTTTAGTTACTGTCTACCAAACTGGCCCAGAGTTCCTTTGTAAAGAAGAAACTAGAATTAAATAATGTTTGGGAAGAAGGGGAAGTACAGAGAAGAGACAAGGACATCTTGATACAGGGCAACAAAAATTATCACAAAGACATTTCATATGACATAATTGATTCAGATTTTAGCTATAGAAAACTGTTACAAGAGCTGCTGTCTCAGAAACAATCATCTTTTGCTGCTTTTGGAACTCATGAGACTGGAAACCCCGATGGCATAGTGGTTATGGCTGTGACAGCTAACCAAAAGTTCTGCAGTTCAAATCCACCAGGTGCTTCTAGGAAACCCTATGGGGCAGTTGTGTTCTGTCCTGTAGGGTCACTATGAGTCAGAATCGACTCAACAGCAACGAGGTTTTTTTTTGTTTTATTGAGACTAGATTCTGCAAGCCTAGAACTCACATAGCATTGCTCTAATTGTCATCAGGAATAATGCCCTAATTATATATTAATTTAGGAAAGCTGGGCACACACTAAAAATACACTCTAAGACTGGCTTTTCTGTGTGCCACAGAGGACACAGTGGTGGGGTAGAATTCGTGTTTTCCCTGCAGGAGATTAGAGTTTGGTTACCAGCTGTTTTAGTCATCTGGTGCTGCTGTAACAGAAATACCACAAATGGATGGCTTTAACAAAGAGAAATTTATCTTCTCACAGTCTAGTAGGCTACAAGTCCAAATTTAGGGCATCAGCACCAGGGGAAGGCTTTCTCTTTTGACTCTGGAGGAATGTCCTTGTCATCAATCTTCCCTTGGTCTGGGAACTTCTCAGCACAGGAGCCTCCAGTCCAAAGGATGCGCTCTGCTCCCGGTGCTTTCTTGGTCGTATGAGGTCCCCCTGTCTCTCTTCTCGCTTCTCTCTTTTATATCTCAAAAGAGATTGACTCAAAACACAATCCAATCTTGTAGATTGAGTCCTGCGTCATTGACATAACTGCCGCCTATCCCACCTCATTAGCATCATAGAGGTAGGATTTAAAACACATAGGAAAATTACATCAGACAACAAAATGTCAGACAATCACACAATACAGGGAATCATGGCCTAGCCAAATTGATACACGTATTTTTGGGGGACACAATTCAATCCATGACACCAGCTAAGCCACCTCATACGCAGCTGCCACCCTCCTGTCGGTGGAGGCTTGCATATTGGTGTAATTCTGAACAGGCTTCAGTGGAACTTCCAGTGTAAAATGGACTGGGGAAAAAGGCCTGGTGATCTACTTCTGAAAATCGGCCAATGAAAACTATGAATCACACAGTCCTATCCATAACCGATCATCGGGATGATACAGGATCAGGCAGTGCTTAGTTTCCTTATGCATGGGTTACCATGAGTCAGAGGCAGACTTGTCAGCACGTAACACTGCCATAGGAAAGGACATTTATGGTTTGTTGGTTAAACTCTCCACCCTCTGCCCTTCTATTGAGATAATCCCATCTACATGCTCTCAACAGATGGTTATTCAATCTGAATGCCTCTTTTTTGGGGAGGGGGAATTTTGTTTCATTTATTTAGATATTTTTGTGTGTGTGTGCTTTAGGTGGAAGTTTATAGCTCAAGTTAATTTCTCATTAAAATGATTGTACATACATTGTTTTGTGACATTGGTTACAATCCCCACAACGTGACAGCACGCTCCCCCTTCCCACCCCAAGTTCTCTATGTCTCTTCATCCAGTTCCTGTCCCTTCCTGCCTTCTTGTCCTGCCTTTGGACAGGAGATGCCCACTTGGTCTTGTATATTTGATTGAACCGAGAAGCGCTTTCCTCACATGTATTAATTGTTTGTTTTATAGGCCTGTGTAGTGTAACCTTTGTCTAAAAAGTGGACTTGGGAATGGTTTCAGTTCTGGATTAGCTGAGCATCTGGGGGCCATGGTTTTGGGGGTTCCTCCAGACTCTGTCAGACCGTTAGTTCTGGTCTTTTTACATGAATTTGAATTCTATTCTACGTTATTCTCTTGCTCTGTCCAGGGCTCTCAGCTGTGTGCTTCCTATTAGGGTGGTAGCCGAGCACCATCTGGAAACCTTGGTGGTGTAGTGGTTAAGAGCTGTGGCAGCTAACCAAAAGGCCGGCAGTTCGAATCCGCCAGGCGCTCCTTGGAAACTCTTGGGAACTCTGTGGGGCAGTTCTGTTCTGTCTTACAGGGTCGCTATGAGCCGGAATCGACTCGATGGCAACAGGTTTGGTTTTTTTGGTTTTGAGCACCATTTAGTTCTTCTGGTCTCAGGCTGGTGGAGTCTCTGGTTCAAGTGGTCTTTTAGTCCTTTGGGCTAGTATTTTCCTTGTGTCTTTGTTTTTTTTTTCATTCTCCTTTGCTCGAAGTGGAGTGGGACCAACAGATACACCCCAGATGGCCATTGGCAAGCTTTTAAGCTCCCAGATGCTACTTACCAAAGGGGAATGTAGAACATTTTCAATATAAACTATATTATGCCAATCGACCTAGGTGTCCCCCGAGACTGTGGTCGCCGGGCCTCAGCCCCAGTGAATGTTTCTTAAGGGAATTCACTATCTCACAAGGCAAGTTCTTCAGTCTGCCTGCCACATTGGGAGCTACCCGAAATGAATCTATAGAGTAGATAAGGTCCTTGCTTGGTAAGGTCCTTCTGGAGAGGAGGGAAATGTCAAGACCCAAGGGTGATTGGAACCTAAGCCTATTGTCCCATTTCCAATTAAGAGTGACTCTAAATTAGCAAAGAGCCCTACTGGCACAGTGGTTAAGTGCTTGGCTGCTAACCAAACGGTCAGTGGTTCAAACCCACCAGTTGCTCTGTGGGAGAAAGCTGTGGCAGTCTGCTTCTGTAAAGATTACAGCCTTGGAGACCCTCTGGGGCAGTTCTACTCTGTTGTATAAGGGTCACGAAGAGGCCACAGCAATGGGTTTGGTTTGGTTTATAAATTAGCACGCAGTACAGATGCTGCAATTGCCTTTAGTTACACTGACAGTAATACTTTGTATTTATAAATATTCTGATTGTTACAGACTTTGGGTTCTTGGAGAACCTTCTTGCTAAAGGAGAGCTACTGTCCTGGACCCAAATATTTGATTTTCCATAGGGATGAGGAATCATTCTCTTCAGTTTTTTTTTCTATAATGAGATTCTTCCATCCTCTGGCCATAGTCTTCATAGTAAGCACTCAGTAAATGTTAAGTTTCAGTAATCATCATCCTCATCTTTATTACCTTCTATATGGAAGGAAGGAGGCCTGAAGGACCTAGTAGTTACCCTCCTCCCTGGATTTCCACATGTGTTTCGGACCACTAGACCCATTTGCTGATAATTCCCAGCCCTTCTGGAAAAAGTAGGATGTTTTAGCCATGTTAAACTGGATTTTTTTTTTCCCCAGAGATAGAAACAGAGTGTTTTGAGAGACTGATTTGATGAGACATATTTTAGAATAATCATTTTGAAATATTTGTTCCTTTGGTTTCTCTTGGCTGCTATGTAAGGGAGCAAGGGTTGGAGTAAGATGAGTACAGGGATAGATGATAATGGTTTGGACCGGTGTGATAGCAGTGGAGGTGGTGGGAAGAAGGGATCAGATTCAGAATATGCACTCAAGGTAGAGCCTACAAGATTTACTGATGGATTGGATTTGAAGTATGACAGAAAGAGAAGGATCATCCCAAATTTTTGGCCCGAGCAGCTGGTAGAATGGACATGCCATTTACTTGAGATGAGGATAAATGTAAAACAGATTTTGGTGTTGGTGTTTGTCATCTATAGCCTTAGGACATATCCTGTAATGGAGTACTTACCTACTCAAGTTTTTGTTAAAAATAATAATAATAATAATAATAGATTTAATCTACTTTCTATAAACATAGAATTTACATTCCTTTCTGAAAGCCAGTGTGTTTGGGACTCATTTGCTACACGGGAATGCTGTGTTTTAAGGAATGGTTCATTAAAAAAAAAAAAAAAAAAAAACAGTAACTTTTAACAGAGTGAGAAGACTGAAGGTTAGTCTTAAATATTTGAAGAAATTGAAACATTTGTTACTTTGGTTTCTCATGAAAAGTCTGAGAAAAAGTCTAATGCTCTGCTGAAAACTAGCAGTCTTTCATATAATACAGCCTTCTTATTAAACAGAAGGATTTTATAAGTAATATAAGCCCTGTATTATACATCTGGGTATTTGTAATGTCTGTGCTACTGTTTGGAAACCCTGGTGGCGTAATGGTTAAGTGTTATGGCTGCTAACCGAAGGGTGGGCAGTTCGAATCCATCAGGTGCTCCTTGGAAACTCTGTGGGGCAGTTCTACTCTGTTCTATAGGGTCGATATGAGTCGGAATCGACTTGACAGCACTGGGTTACTGGGTTATGCTACTGTTTCCTCAGCTGTAAAAATGGGAAGGATAATAGTACTTACCTCAGGGAATTGTTGTGAAGGATAAATGATAATTCTTATAACAGGGCCCTGGCATGTAACTAACATTATTACTGTTTTGTTTTATTATTACCAATTAATAAGGTACCTACACAAATGATGGAAATAAAATTCCCATATATTTACACTTTTGCCAAGCCGGAAAAAAAATGGTGATCTAGCCAGTGTTTAACAGGTTAAAATTGGGCTGGATAGATGTTTAACTCTTCCATTGGCAAGTGAATTCTGTCAGAAGACTTATTTTCCAAGAATACAAATGTATTATACTTTCTTATATTGCAGCTTATTTTCATCTGTATCTTTTACCTTATTTGTTGCTTTAGCTTACTTTGTAACATGAACTAGGGAAACATTGAAAATGCAGAATTTCATAAATCAAGAACGGAACAAATAATAATATTAGACATGTACTTTGATTATTTATTCATACCCTCCTCCCTTTTTTGATCTCTGTGTCTTAAACTCTACTTTGAGACTAGACTCTTGCTCAACTCTCACCTCACCCTCTCCCCATATCAGATACCTTCCAATACATTTAATTATTGTATCTCCCACCTTGACCTGCCTCACAGAACCCAGGATAAAGAAGAAATTTGCAAAATAGGGTATCATTTGAAAGTTTCTTTTGAATTACTGAAAGATTCTGTGTAAATGATTAAAACTGTTGGCAAGTCACAATCATCTGGTTGCTTAAAACGTAAAAATTGTTTAAGTGAGAGCTCTATTGGAGCTTAGGAATGGAGAAGAAAAGGTAATTTCAAAGCTCAGGGTACTTCTGAGATCTCTGTGGAGAGGAGTTCCTTCAGAAACCTGGAAGGCGTTTTGATTCTAGATGTCTAGGGAGGAGGCGGGGAAAGCACCAGGTCATGTTTTCACATTTTCTTTCACTGGTCTGTGAACTACCTTTTGTGTTTGTACGCAATTCTTTTCTCTCCCTCTCACTGCCTTTCTCTTTTTTACTTTTTAAAAAACAGTGCATTTGCCCAGTATAACATGGATCAGTTCACACCTGTGAAGATAGAAGGATATGAAGATCAGGTAATAATTTTCCTGTTAGGTAGGCTATACCTGGCAGGTAGTAAAAATCCTAGAAACCAAAGCAGATTATCTGAAGATCAGATGCTGAATAAATTCATTTCTTAGTTTTTATAATTTCTGTAAATATTCTATATATTAGGAAATTTTTCTTCTCTGATAATACTGGTAATTTCTTTGACAAGAAAGGAGAACTGCTCCCAACAAGAACAGTGAAAATAAAAGAAATTGAGTCTATAGGTTTTACTGCTGTTCCCAATTCTCCTTGGTAAGAATAACAAGGGACGTTATATTTAATGGAGAAACAGAGAAATTCCTATTGAAAAACAGGAGCAAATATTCCCATTATTACTGTAGTTATTTGCAAATACATTAACATATGCTTCAAAGGCCATATGACAGTATGTACCAATGCCTTTTGAAGGTCTGAATCCCCTTTGAATCAGCAAGTCCACAGAATTTATCCCACGGAAATCATTGTACAAATGTGCAAAAAGATTATTCAAAGCAAAGTTTTGAAAAACTGGGAAAAATCTAGATGTCTGGTACTCTAAATTATCTATAGACCCAACTACACTGTAGTCATTGAAAATTGATATAGGTGGATAGTTATTGATCTGGGAAGATGTTTATAATATATTAAGCTAAAATATTACAAAGCAACCTACATAGAATTATGTCAATTTTATTCTTAAAATATTGACATGAACAGGTACAGTATTAGATCAATACATCTTAAATTCTGTGGAAAACGTGCTATTCTTTTATGTACTGCAAAGACGAAAAAAACAATGCCAGTCTAACTCAGTGCTAAGATGCCATCGAGCGTAGGATACATCTCAGTTTCTGAAATGTTAGATCATGGGGTGACATATGCGTCTTCAGAATTGAAGAAACAAAGGATGTAGATGTGCATAGGAAAAAAAAAGTATGGGAAAATATACACCAAAATGTACGTATTGGTGCAACAGAATTACTGGTATTTGTTTTGTTGTTTTTGTTGGTTAATATTTTTGCTTATCTAAATTTTCTCAATGAAAATAGGTTAACTATAAATATAAAATGCAAAAAAATCTAGAAAATAAGTGGTAAATATTGATGGAAGTTTCTGTGTACTTTAATACAGGAATTATTAAGTATACTTTAATAGAGGAATTATTAAAATATAACATCTGTGTCCAGGTGCATTATATAAGAAATGGCCAACTTTGTCAACATTCCCAATATACCAGTAACAGCTTAAAAATGTAGCCAAGCATCATCACATTCTTTGAAGTAAACTCAAAAAATAAGGGGGGGGGGCATCACCTGGATGATACGTAAGGAAAGATATGAGTGACTAAAGTAGGTGCCTTCACTGCATATAACAAAACAGAACAAAAAAGAAACCTACAATGGGTTAACTAAATAGAAATTTTATTTTTCCCACATAAGGTGTATAGAGGTAATATTTAGGGCCATTAACAGCAGCTCCATGATACCATCAGAAGACCCAATTTGTTTCTAGCTCTCTATTATGCAGTACTTAGTGTATGATTTTCATTGTCATGCTCTCAAGATGGCTGTTCCACCTCTGAGTGTTGAATCCATGTTCCAGAAAGGAAAAGGGAGAAGGTGCAAAAGGCGTGCTGCCAGCTGTTCCAGAAACAACTTCCACTGATAAGTTACTGCCAGAACTCATATCACTTCGTTATCCGTAGCTGGGAAGTGTAATTTTTTAGCTGGTCGCATTGCATCCTTGAAAGAGTTTGAGGTTCAGTTAGTAAGAAAAGAGGAGAGAATGGATATTTACTAAACTAGCAGTTTAGTCTGCCACAAAGTTCAGATATACTCACACACATACACACTTTAATCAGAGAAATAAATGAAAAGTTAAGTAGCTTTAAATACAACAATTCTGAGTAAAAAATATAAATGATAGTAGAAAAGCTTATCTGAATGAGAAATACAAGTGATATTAGAAAGTTTGTTTTTCAAATAGGTTTCATATAACTCTTAAGAAAATTGTAACAGGCTGGAAAGGATTACTCTGATCAAGAACAATGAAGAAGACTAATGCTAGCAAACAAAAATATTATAAAGCAACAATCATATACCATGATATGTCAATATTGTGGGATCATGTGCAATTATTAAAAATGATAAATGCATCCAAGGACAGATGGCACATTAGGGAAAAATATGTGGAACTCAAAACACATGCCAAGGGTTAATCTCCCTAACAAATAAAGGAAAAGACCAAAAACCTGGTAGAAAAATGGGCAAAAGATATGAACTGTTCAGAGAATAGGAAATATAAATGCCTATAAAAAGATGAAGTTGCACAGCATTGTAAATGTAATTAATGCCACTGAATTATATTCTTAAAAAAGGCAAATTTTGTTATATATATATATATTTTACCACAATAAAATTATTTTTAAAAGATGAAAAGAACTGCCAGTTAAAATTTCTACGGATGGCGGGCAATTTGTCATTCTCTGTCAAAATTACAAATGCATTTATCCTTTGGCCCAACTGTCCCACTTCAGGAAATTTTTCCCACACATGTAATTAGTACTTGTGCAGAAAGATAAATATACAAGAACATTCATTGCAGTATTGTTCATAATAGCATAAGGTTAGAAACAATCCACTCATTCATTAATAGGGGACTAGTTGAATAAATTTTTGTACATCCATAAAATGGAGTATTACACAGCTATGATAAAGAACAAAGACGTTCTCTTGAGTACTAATAGGAAATATTTTTTAGCTAATTAAGTTTAAAAAACAAAGTATAGTATGCTAATGTGTAAAAGAAAGTGGTAGAGAATTAGAATACATATTTATATTTGCTATTATTTTTTAAAAAGTGCTGAAAGAATACCCTAAATCAGGGATTGGCAAACTTTTTCTGTAAAGAGCTAGATAGTAAATATTTTCTGATTTGCAGAACGCTGTATCTCTGTCGCAGCCTCTCAACTCTGCCTGATGTTGTAGTCTGAAAACAGCCATTAACAATACAAAAATGAATAAGCAGGGCTATGTTCCAGTAAAACTATTTACAAAAATAGGTGGCACCTGTATGTATGTTGTCAGCCTCTGTTCTAAATGAATAAAACCGGTTACCCTGTGTGGGTGCAGGGAAGATTTATTAGGAATTTGGTGGATAAGATATGGGATGAGACAGAGATACTTCACTTTGTGTGGCGGGGCGGGTGTTGGGAACCATGTGAATGTGTTAACCTATTTTAAATGCTAAGTATGACTGAAAAGTTTTCACAGGATAAGTGAAAAAAGTAGAACGCGCAGGTATACATACAAATTATTACAGCTATGTATAAACCATACACATAAGAAATATGCTAAAAGGAAACCAAGAAATGAAAGTTATTGTTAGGATGAGGAAAATTTTGCAGTTTAAAGCTGACTTATCCATAAATATAATATTTTCTCTAAGAATAAAAATAGGATTTGGTTGATAAATCAGTATGAAAGAGTAATCTGAGAAAATGAAAAGTTAACCGTCTTCCTCAGAATTTTTATTTGTTTTTGCAAAATGTGATAAGCAGCACTAAACTTTGTTTTTTTTACAGAGTTACTCATATTTGTAATTATTCTTTGGAAGGTCTTAATTACAGAACATGGTGACCTGGGTAATAGCAGATTTTTAGATCCAAGAAACAAAATTTCCTTTAAATTTGATCACTTACGGAAAGAAGCAAGTGACCCCCAACCAGAGGACATAGATGGAGGCCTGAAGTCTTGGAGAGAATCTTGCGACAGTGCTCTAAGGGCTTATGTGAAAGATCATTATTCCAACGGCTTCTGTACTGTTAAGTACCTGTTTCATTATCACAGAATGTTTTGTTTTTCATACCTACCGTATCCTTTGGGGACTTGGGTCAGACAAACATCACTTCCTTCTTAGTTATGATCTCCTCCGCATTTTATTTTGTAAATCATTTCTGAAAAGGATATAAAAAGGAAATTTTCATATAGAAAATTCTTTTTAAAAATCTCAGTGCAAAAAAAAAAAACCCAAATGCATAAATTAAAAAAAAAATCTCAGTGTATTCTACTTTACGTTTTCAGATTTGCTCATCTGAAATTGCCTTACACCTGTGAAAAAAAGGTTTTAAAGTTCTATAGCTTAAACATGGGGGAAAAAATGGCAAACTAAGATTGTTGAGAGAGCTATTGGCCTTATTTATGGCTTTTTGATACGGACCTTTTTACAAGGTGCTGCCTCTACATAGTTTAGATGTTTTCATTGCATAGTCAAAAGTATTTGAACTGAATTAAAAAAAAAAAAATTAACAGTAACTTGGTTTTCTTTTACCACCACTTGGCTCTAAAAATAGTAAATTTGGCTCTCATTTCTTATTTGTAAAGTTGTGGCATATTAAAAAAATTGGTTGGAATATTTTAAATGTATAATGATGATGAATTAAGTAGCAGTTTAGAATAGTGGTTAAGAGCACTTACTCTGAAGCCATACTAACTGATTTGAATCCAAGCCCTGCTAGTTAACTAGTTGTGTGATCTTGAGCGAATTAGTATTTCAGTGTTTCAGTTCCCTCATCTGTAAAATGGGAATAATAATAGTTCTTAACCTCAGAGGATTAAGAGAGTTAATGCATGTAAAGTGCTTGGAAGAGTACCTGGCACTTAGCAAGTTCTGCTTCAGTGTTAGCTGTTGTTATTATAACCTTGACTTTTAAAAAAAAAAAATAATGAGAAAATCCATTTTTGGGGAACCCAACATTGGGTTCCCAATATTGCAGAGGGAGACATGACATGCCACCTATAACCTACTGTCTCCTTTTTTTTTTTTTTTACTGCTTAGCTATCAAATGAGCTAAAGAAAGTCATGAATTGTTCTAGATGTATACAATTATGCACAGTTGTCTTATTTATCAGCTATCCTGCTTAGTAATTCTTAATTTTATCTCATTATTCCCTATGACATTTTCTCTGTTGTTTGTTTCAAACCATTTTCATTGTCCTCAAATAGATATCTAATCTCCCATATTTTATTAGGATTAAGACTGACATGATATCTTTTTCTTTGTGTTCTCTCCACACTTAGAAGTCTTTCTTGAATCTGAGGAAGAAGTGTCCTGATTCTTAATTGCACACTATTCTGCCTACTTCAAGATGTCTTCTTGTGGCTTTGTTTTCTAATGTTTTTCTTTACCTAGAAATATTATTTCTCCTACCCTTAAGGGAGAGAAAAAAACTTTCCCTTAGTCATAATAGTTCCTATAAGTTACTTCTCCTCTTTTCCCCTGTCCTTCCTTCCTCTCCTCCACTTCTTCCTTCCCCTCATCTTTCTCTGCTTCACCAGCAAAATAAGGAGCATTGTATTCCTACTGGTTCCATCCTCATCACCTGTCAACTCCTTAATCCGTTGAATTTTGGCCTTAGTCCCCAGTGTACAGAAACTGCTCTCTGAGGTTACTAATGGTTTCTGAATTGCCTGATCCAGTGTACTTTTCCTGATCCTTGACTTCTGTATGGCATTTCACACAGAGGCAAACAAGCTACATCTAGAAATTATCTTTTACTTTGGCTGCTAAGTTAGCACCCTCTAATTATTCTTACTCTGTCTACTTATTTCTTTTCTCCTCCCTTACCTTTGTAAATGTAGGCATTTCCCAATGCTGCTTTCTTCTCTAGCATTTCTCTCTCTTGAAAGCTCATAATCCATTTAATGTTGTATATATTTGGTGTTAGAATGTAGAATTTGATGTCAGGAAAGAAAAAGGTTTGGGTTCTACCTTCACCGTGTTCTTTCTGAGTGACCTTGCGTAACTCAGTCAACCTCTGTGAGCTTCAGCTTTATCATCTGTAGACGATAACAATGTGTTTCACCATATTTATTAGAGTAAAAGGAAAATACAAGTGAAAATCACATTTTGCAAACTATAAAGCACTGTTTTCTTTGCTTTCTCTTGGTGATTACATTTCCATTTATCTCCCCCACATTAAGAAATGGTTGGTGTTCTTAACTACTTGCTGAACATCCATCTGATCTCCTAAGTTGTTAATGGCCTACTATTTTTCTAGTCATTCAAGTATGTAGTCACTTGGGCTCCTTCCTTTTGCTCTTTACTTGTAATATATTGCTAGACTCTGTACTTCTGCATTCTGTATGTGACCCCTCCTTTCCATTTCCAATGATAACTACCCTAGTTCATGCCTAGACTAAATCTGTGACCACGTAAGCAATCTCCAGATTTTCTTCCATTTTAACCTATATACTAATACTTGGTTATCCTCCCCAAATAATAGTTCTGGTCATGTTTTGGTGTCTCTCCATTGCCTGTAGAATAAAGTCCAAACTTCTTGTATCTACTGTCTGACCTGAATCTACCATCCTATCTATCTGACCTCGATCTACCATCCCATTTTGTCTCTCACCAGTCTGCTTCACACACATCCTCTAACTGACAGAACTAAGTATCATTCACTGAGCAAGCCCTCAGTTTCCTGTCTGCCTGCTTATTCATCTTTATTCCCAGTCTCTGGATATCATAATACCATTTATCTTCTGAGGCCTAGCCCAGACAGCACCTTCCTTGTACACTAAGTCAGGAGCAATATTTCTATCTGTATTCATTGTACCACTGTCTCCTCTAGAACATTCTGCTTTGTGTTCAAATCCCATTAGCTCTGTTGTATCATAAGCTTATTCTGTATGATTTTTTGTCTTCCCCAAGCATTTAGCACACTGCTTTTGTACAGTGTTTGTGGTTATTTAGATTAAATGTGTTTTCAGAGTCTAACTTTTTTTTTTTCTTTAACAATAGGTTTATGCTAAAACTATAGATGGGCAGCAGACTATTATTGCATGTATTGAAAGCCACCAGTTTCAACCTAAAAACTTCTGGTAAGTAAGTAGAGGTTCTTCTCTATTTGTATCTCGTTTTCATTGGAAAGAATCCACTAAACCAGCAGTTGAGACTTGGTTTTTAATCTAACTAGCCTGGGATAAGTTATTTGATGTAAAGTTTTCAGTTCACCATCTGTAAGACAAGGTATTTAGACACGATCACTTAGATTCTTCCTAATTCTAAGACTTCATAATCTGTCATTTTTTTTAAGTACCCTCATATTGTATGAGATGAAGGGATTAATAAAGTGCCCAGTGGGAAGCCTGAGTTTTACTTGGGTTAGGGATAATAATACTTGAGTTAATCGCATATCACAGTCACCCATCCGTTTGTGGAAAGGCCTCCCATGAACAGAATAGGAATGGTTTTCTACTTTAAGAAAAAAGGAAAAATGAAAGTCAAAACACTTTAGAAAAGGCTAATAGGCCACTTAGATCAAAATTTGTATTTGAATGGGCAGATCCTTAGATTTGTCAAGCTGGAAATAACTTGTTTCTTTCTTTCCTCTTTCCCAGCTCCTTTGCCTCAGTGGCCGATCACCTTTTTTCCTGCCCATTACTAATTCTGCAGTGTTGTGTGTGTGTGTTTTAATAGGAATGGTCGTTGGAGATCAGAGTGGAAGTTCACCATCACACCACCTACAGCCCAAGTAGTTGGAGTGCTTAAAATTCAGGTGAGATCCCAACATGTTAATAGGCCATAGTTAAAATGTCTTATCTTTAAACTAGACATGCAAATTGCTTTTTGTTCTGTTGTTAGAAATAAGGACCACCTATATGTACATGGAAAGGGGAATTGATGTCATTGAGTAGAAGGAAAAGCTTCTCTCCTGGGGAGGTAGTTAAGCAGAGAGGGCTATTGATAAAGCATAGTCACATGGAGTGTACTGCTTCCTTGTTATTTTTCTCTTTCTCCAGTCTACTCTTCGCAAGTGAAAAGAAGGAGAACTTAAGATCTTCTAGGAATTATCAGGCAGCATTGTTAAGAAAGAAGGAAATAATTCTTATATATTGGAACCCTGGTGGCACAGTGGTTAAGAATTTGGCTGCTAACCAAAAGGTCAGCAGTTCAAATCCACCAGCTGCTCCTTGGAAACCCTATGGGGCAGTTCTGCTCTATCCTGTAGGGTCACTCCAAGTCAGAATCAGCTTGACAGCAATGGGTTTGGGTTTTTTTATTTGTTTGTTTGTTTATATAGTAGCCAAGATATACTGGCGACACAGTGTTAAGCTCACAGCTGGTAGCCAAAAGGTTGGCAGTGCAAATCCACCATCCACTGTGAGAGAAAGATGTGGCTATCTGCTTCCGTAAAGATTACATCCTTGGAAACCCTGTGGGGCAGTTCTCCTCTGTCCTGTAGGGTCACTAGGAGTCAGAATTGACTCGATGGCAATGGGTTTGGTCTTGGGTTTTCTATATAGCAAGTGGGAGGTCCTCAGGTGGCACAAACTGTTGGCCGGTGGCTACTAACGGAGAGGTTGGCGGTTTGAACCCCCCCAGCAGCATGCAGAAGAAAGGCCTGGTGATCTGCTTGCATAAAGGCTATAGCCAAGAGAACCCTGTAGAGCAGTTCTACTCAGTAACACATGGGGTCGCCATGAGTCGGAATCGACTTGATGGCAATGGGTTTGATTTTAATATATAGCAGCTACTATAATTAGGGTTGTGTGTGTGTGTTTAGCTCAACTCTGAAAAAAGCTGCATGAATAAGGTTTTTTACAGTCATGACAGATTTTAAAACCAAGTACATAAAACAAAGGAACTAGAGAGAATAGCCAAGTGTCATCAGTTTATGGAATATAAATAGCCAAGCAGAATAGATTACTAATGAGGGTGTCAGGAAAGACTGGCAGATGAATAAAGTAGCTGTAACACATTGGATTGAAGTCTTCTAATATTCTAGCAGAGATTTGACTTTAAAATTTTAGGGTGATTTAATTCTTAAGCCTGACCAACTCTAAAGTCAGATCAAATAGTTACTGGTAACGGAGACCATTAGTACCTAGTATAGCTATATTGTGTTGTCTTGTTTTAAAAATCACAATTAGCAAGAGTTACCTTTTTAAATGTATAATTTTATCAAAAAGTGTATGTAGGAGATGCTGTCTACCTTCACTCTTTCCATACATACCTATAGCTTCAACTACAAGCTGCCGCATCTCTCTTCCTGGAAGCTTTTCCTGGCCACAATAGAATGCCCAACTCTTAGATGAGGCAGGCTGGAAGTGTCATATTCACAGCTCTGGGAGCAGCCCTCAGTAACATACAAGAGCTGGTAGATAAATACGTCACTTCCTCACTCCTCTATAACATGTTCTGCTTAGTTTTTCGGAGATCCCTGGCACCTGCAATTATAACCTGCTCTTTAATACACCTGTAACACTTCCACCCCTCTATGTTTTACTTCCTCAGGCCCCTACTAGTGCTTCCTGTGATTACCTCCCACATAAACTACCTCCGGAAACCCTAGTGGCGTAGTGGTTAAGTGCTACGGCTGCTAACCAAAGGATCGGCAGTTCGAATCCGCCAGGCATTCCTTGGAAACTCTGTGGGGCAGTTCTGCTTTGTCTTATAGGGTCGCTATGAGTTGGAATCGACTCGGCAGCACTGGGTTTTTGGTTTTTTTAAACTACCTCACCTCAAATATTCGTCTTGAGGTCTGTTTGTAGGGGAGCCCAACCCAAGACAACATATTGTTTTATCTCTGTTAACCATATCTATTAGGTCCTGACGCTTTTAAACCTCTCATAACTATGGCATCAGTATTAACCTGGCAAATTATAAATTTATGTAAATACGTTTATTTTCCTTCTGGAAGGAAATAGTTATTTATGTTTTTGTTTTGCCAATGCAAACATATAAAGTGACAGCACACATCACCAAGGGTGGTGTGTTATAATCCCTTTACAGCAGAGTCCAGTGCCCAGACCCTCATTTATATCTTTCAAGCATAGATTATCTCACCACACTTTTGGGAAGGGTTTGTTTCATTTCTATATATTTTAAAAATCAGAGTGAGAATTATTTGGAAAAGTCATGTAAGATATTTAACGCTTTGGGTTACTCTGTAGACAAAAGAGTAGTTCTGGGAAGGCAAAAGAATTCTCGGAATTTATGTTAATGATAATCATGTGGAAATTTGTATTAGTTAACTGAACCATTT
Source organism: Elephas maximus indicus (assembly GCF_024166365.1). NCBI lineage: Eukaryota > Metazoa > Chordata > Mammalia > Proboscidea > Elephantidae > Elephas > Elephas maximus. The sequence continues at coordinate 168,110,626 of NC_064821.1, read as the reverse complement.
TTATATCAGCAGGTAAGATCCAGGAAAGGTTTTGTTTTGGAATAGACAGAGTTTAAGCTTAATTTCTGAAAATTATTGTATTATGAGTACATTAGAGAATAAAATTGATATTTTTAGAGTTTTCGGTTGAGTTCATAAAAAGTGAGACTTATTAGCGTCACCCTATATTCCTGTCCATGCCCTCGTTCCTAAGAAACATTACAGAATTTTAACTAATTGTATAGTATTTATTCTTGGATTAAAAAACATGCCTTGCATACCTCCTTCCTTCAGATGGGTTCTGAGAAGCATACAAATCCCTTTTTCTTTTCTGGCCAGATCTCCATTTTTTTTTTTAATACCCCCATCCTATCTGTGCCTGTTCCTCTTCCCAGTGTTTTTGTCAGCCTCTGGACTTCAGGTTACTTGCCATCAGATAAACAAAACGAATGTTTTAGTGTGGTCCATCCTGTATTTTGAATATCCTTGTCCTTGGCTGTTGAGATTTTAGCCTTTATATGTCATCATTGTTTAGCCCAATCTTTTTTGCCCAAGTATTTGCTGCTCTGATTTTTGCATTTAAGTATTACAGGCACTTAGGAGCTCTCTGCTTCTCCAGTGTATTCTTAAATTGTCTTTCTTCTTTAACCTCTTTTAGAAAGCCAAAAGGTAAAATTTAAGGGTTTGGCCAGCATACGGAAAGTCTAGCTTCTCTTGCCATCTGGACAGAGCCAGCTATTTGTCCCCAGTAAGGAAGATACTTCTTTTCATCCTTTAAACAAGGATATGTTATGGGTTCGTATTGTCCAAGAAAGCCCTTTTGTTGCTGATAGCATTGTGGTTTCTGTCTAGTTATCCAGTCATCTGACTGTTATCCAGTTCTAATGCTATCTCAAAAGAATAAGGCCCTACTGGGATACTTTATTTCCACCTGGATCAGGGAATTTCCAACATCTTGACAAAACATAGCCTTGGGAGGTATAAAAACCCAAAAACACCAAACCTGTTGCTGTTGAGTCGATTCCAACTCATAGCTTTACCCTATGGGGCAGCTGGTAGATTCAAAATGCCAGCCTTTTGGCTAGCAGCTGTAGCACTTAACTATTGCTCCAGCAGTATAAGCACGTTTAATAAGGTTCTCACTCTGGGATTTGATCTGATTCAAATCCCATCTCTTCCTCTTCCTAGGTGTGTGAACATGGGTAAGATATTAAATTACCTCAAGCCTCAGTTTCCTCATCTGTAAAATAAGCTCAATACAGTGAAACCTGTGAGAGCTGGGGCTGCCTTGTTTTTTCTGCATCTCTTAAGTTTTCTACCTTTGACAGGGTGCAGTTTTACCACTTTTCAGTCGCTCGTTTTAGTGGAAAATATTTGCATGTTCCTTCTCTGACAGGTTACCACCTTACACAGGTTCAGCTTTTGGAGGTTTTACTGTAGTAGTCCCAATCTCATTGAGTTTTCGTGAAGATTAAGTGAGATGCTGTAAGTAATAATGTAAAGTGATTTACGTAGTGCCTAACACATTTTTTTTTTTTTACACATAGTGAATACTCAGTAAATAATAATTGTAGCAGCGTAGGCCCCGCTTTTCTCCTAGCCTTTCTGCTTTAGTCTCTAAAACCATTCCTTTCATTCAAACATGTACTGGTAGTATAGACTAGTTGTAGGAAACAAGCACTTCCTATACTAACTAGCATTCTACCACCAACTTCATCTCTCTCCATTTCATTTTCATAGCACAAGTATAATCTTTTCCAAAACATTCCCTTTCTGAGTTCCCATCCCCTATAATAGGATAAAGTATGAATTCTTAACATGGTTTATAAGGCACTTTGCTCTTCACAGTCTGTTTTCCAGCTTTATAGCAGTGTCTCCTGCCACACTCTCCTACACGCATATTCATCTACAGTGAGTTCTTTACTCTTCCCTAAACTAAACCGCTTGTGCTCCATTCTCTCATACCCTTTTATCCACCTGCTAGATACTCTTCTCTACCTTGTCCACTTAGGTAACAACTCCTGTTTTCAAGACCTGGTATAAATGCTCTTAACCAAAGGATTGTTACTGTTAGTCATCATTGAGTCGATTCCAGCTCATGGCAACCCCGTGTGTCACAGAGCAGAACTGCACTCTAGGGTTTTCTTGGCTATAATCTTAATGGAAGCACATCACTAGGACTTTCCTTCTGTGGTACCACCGGATGGGTTTAACCTGCCAACCTTTAGGTTAGCAGTCAAGCACAAACCATTGGTGCCACCCAGTGACCTAACAAAAAAAAGGATGGTCTCATCCTGTTTCTATGGCTAGTTTGTAGCCATGTTATGGTAACTAAACCTATCTTTTAAGTTGCCATGGCTTCCTGAGCCTTGCATGTCATTGATGTGTTAGTCTGTCTCTTGTATACCTGTCCTTCTTGCTAACTGCTCTCATAATTGTAGCACCCCCTTTTCCTTATATCTGCAGAGCTGCTTTTATCTGGCTTAGTTTTCTAATCTAATTTACCAGTAAAATATTTCTTTTTCAATCTTGTCTTTAACTCTTAATCAGGTTTTCCTTGTGCCTGGTCAGATCTACTTACCAATATCGATTATAATATATATGAAGAGATACAATAGGTATTAGGAATTCGCAAAACCAAACTCATTGCCACCTAGTCAATTCCGACTTATAGCAACCCTATAGGACAGACTAGAACTGCCCCATAGGGTTTCCAGGATTGTAATCTTTACGGAAGCAGACTGCCACATCTTTCTCCCACGGAGCGGCTGATCATTTTGAACTGACATTCTTTAGGTTGGCAGCTATGTGCTTAACCACTATACCACTGGGCTCCTTAGGAATTAGGACCCGTCAAAACTCCTTTGTTTTCACAGAGCAAAATTAATGTTCAATGATTTGATTTTAATCATTTAAATACTGGTAATAGTGGGATCTTAAATCTGTATTTCAATGCCTAACACAGTGCCTAGAATAAATGTTTGTTGAACTTAATTAAAATTAATCATCAGTCTTTCCTGCTAAGGAAGGAGAGAATTCTTAAGGAGTTCTGTGAATTTTTAATACCACCTTGTGTATCACCATTGATCATATTAATTAATAATTGTTCAGCGTTGGTCGAGATTGGAGATGGCTGAAGATACAGATTTGTACCATAAGCATTAGGTTTCTATATGAGCTACATATAACTTGTTCAAACATTCTTTCACACAGGTTCACTATTATGAAGATGGCAATGTTCAGTTGGTTAGTCATAAAGATGTTCAGGATTCAGTAACTGTTTCGGTGAGTGTAAAGTATTTAAAGTCTGTCTCACTTGTGCCTTGTTTTTCCTTAGAAAATTATTTTTATGCTTGAATGGCGTTCTGCCAGTAGAAATTGTTTGCTTTCAAGGTTTTGATTTTGGCAACGTTTACTAGTAACTGTTACTGTTATTAGCATAAGAGTATACAACCAGCTATATCAATTCACAACAGTCTTTGTCTCAGAATAGTGATAACAGCTTTAGAGAATACAGACTTCTTTCTTTTTCTCACTTGTGAAATTTGCTAAGAACAGCAAATAAGTACCAGAAGAAGGGTAATTTTGCCAAACTACACACTATAGGGCTATACTCGTAGTATTAGAATTAAGAAACTGAACATTTTTAGGAGCATTCTGTCAGAAGTATTGTGTTCCATACCTTGAAAGAAGGAATATAATTAGTTCTTATATTCTTTCTTGCATAGACTCAGTACTTTTTTTATGCTCTGAGAAGCTACTGAGGACTCCAAAGAGCTTTTCTTTATGTGTGTTATATCTACCAGTATTTATTTTCCTTACGAGAAATTAAAACTGAAAAATGTTTAAACTATGTAATTCATTTAAAAATAACAATAGCAAGCCCATTACTTGTTAACATAAAGAACGTTTTTATGAAAAATACCTCTACTTTTCAAACCAAAATAAAATAGTGATAAGAATGGCATTGATTTATAATTTCACAAACCTGTTGAATGCCTGGCTTAATATAAGACAGCTAGACTCTCATCTGCTGCAGTCATTCATTAGCCCTCAGAGTCATAGAATCATCACACGTCATATGGCTTCTGGGAAAATGCATTGTACATACATGAGAGCGAATGAAAGACAAATAATATTTCAGTATTATAATGAAAATAGAAAATAGTTTTGACCTCGCAGGGCCTCCTTTAAAGTCTTGGGAATCCTTGGAGTCCCTGGATCAGACTTGATGACATCTGTTCCTCTAGGCCTTAAATTTTACCCTTTTACTGCCAATTCTTTAGTACTTAATAGTGAAAGGAAGAGATTCTTTAATTTTGTAACTAAATCATGTAAAGCAAAATGTGATTGGCTGAGTTAGCATCTTCAATGGCAAGTAGAGGGCATCATTAACATCTTAAACTAGAGATGGGTCTTCATAATGATGTCTTTTAGACATACTGTAGTAGAGTATAGAAAAAGCATGAGGTTTTTGTTTGTTTTTGGCAAAGACCTGGATTTAGATCCTGACTTTATCAGTGAAAAGCTGTATAATTTTGAACACATCCCTTAAGGAGATCCTGTTTTCTCATCTGCAAAATGGAGGTGATGATAATAACATAGCTACCTCACATGGCTGTTGTGGGGACCAGAGGAGGTAATATGCACGGAAACACTTTGTAAACTAGTGTTTTTTGTGGTGAACGTGCAGTATCTTTTTATTCACTGCTTATACCTTTAAAAAATGTTCATATTTTCCCTTCCTTCCCCCTCCATTAGAATGAAGTCCAAACTGCCAAGGAGTTTATTAAAATCATAGAGCATGCAGAAAATGAGTATCAGGTAAGAAGATTTGGAACTGATTTTAATAGCTATAGTACCTTATTTTGCTCTTAACATCTTTTGTTAGATCTGTGTCCTTTAACATAAATACACATGTTGTTCAGTGTTACTAATTGTGGAGACTTTGCAGACCTTACAGTTTTGCATTCTCCTTGTAATCAAGGTGTTGGGATTGGGCTAGCAGCCATAGTGTTAGAAATAATTTAGTTGGGTTTTTTAACTCAAGAAATTGGAGAGGAGGTGCTCACTAGAAATAATAAGTCCCGTCTGCCCTTCACAGGGGACTCAAGCGTGTCCTTTGACTACAGAACTAGTGTACTATCCATAACCAACCCCATTTCTGTTTAAGCAACTCATCTTCAATTATCTATTGCAGACAGCAATTAGTGAAAACTATCAAACAATGTCAGACACCACATTCAAGGCCTTGCGCCGGCAGCTGCCAGTTACTCGCACCAAGATCGACTGGAACAAGATACTCAGCTACAAGATTGGCAAAGAAATGCAGAATGCTTAAAGGCTGAATGTAAGATTCTTCAGTACATGGGGGAAAAAAAGGATTCAACATGTGGTCATATGATAAATAGGTGGTTTATAAACAAGAGTGATATTTTGCTAGGGCTTTCAAAGTAAACAGGTTTTCTAGCCTCATGGAATACTGTTGAACCTATAACATTGTCTGAATTCTTTTATGTTCTCTACTTTGTAATATTCTGTTGTCAGTATATCTACTTGTAAATTTTTTTTTTTTTCCTGCCACACTTATTGTTGGGAAGAGAGAGAGAGAGATCTATCTTGGAGTCATTGTACTGTTGAGAAAATTTTCCTAGCCGTGAAGCCCTGTTACTGATACAGACAGGTAATATATGTTCAGTACTTTTCTATCCGTTCTTCAAAGAACTTCTGGCTCTTCAGTGGTTTTTACTGATAGAGCAACAGCTAAAAAAGCTATGCTACAAACTACAGCTAAATGGAAGACACATTCATCCTTCTCCCTCCAACTGCTTTGATCATCACTTACGGCATCTCATGACTGTAGCTTTCAAAATTTTGGATTGGGGATTTTCACATCCTTTGGGGTGGTGGGGGCAGAGGAAGTTTTCTGGAAATCCATTATACCCAGCTTCTCCGGGAAAGTTGTTTTTAAATCCAAAGACTTGAACCACATTCCCTGCACATGAACGTATTTTTTTTTCCCTTCCCTCATTGTCTTCTTCCAATCTAGTATCATTGTAGTTATAAACATCTGTATTTTTAAAAAGCATTACCCATTTGTTTTTGTTCTTTTTTTAATATTCAAGAACTGCTGACATACTATGGATGTAGTAGAGTATATATAAAACTTGAAACATGCAGATGTTGAAGGAATAATAAGTATATTATGCTTTAATACTTTGTGGCAGGATTGTAGTATAAGCAAACAACTCAAACAACTATGTAAATCACAGATAAAAACTAAAAACGAACCAAAGTAAGAAGGATAACTTCAGGCAGTATCTTTCTATTGTAACCTGTTATTTAAGGGAATACTAGTGATTTGTTCTAAATAGGATATAAAACTTGTTCCAAATTCCTCTTCTTCAGTCCTGCCTGCCAAGAACTCAAATGTAACTGTGATATAACAACCCTTCCCAGGTATATTGGCAGGTATGTGTGTTTGATCTCAGAATACACAGGTGACATAGATATGATATGACAGCTGGTAATGGTGGATTCATTTACATTGTTTACACTTCTATGACCAGGCCTTAAGGGAAGGTCAGTTTTTTAAAAACCAAGTAGTGTCTTCCTACTTATCTCCAAATACGTGTCAAAAAGAAGGATGTTTGTGCTTCAGCTTTGTTTTTTGCTTAGTCATACAGTCAAGCAGGAGTGATTCCAAGTGACCCGTTGAGCTGTGTAAGCATTTTTGTTTATTTCAAATAAAATATATTTGTATTATTTGTCATTCGTACTATCCATCCATACCACACTCTCTCTGTATCAGGTAGACCAATACAAATATACCGGTTTTGTTCTAAACCTGTCTGAGTCTCTTCTTTTCAATCCATCTCTTCAGCTGTTTTTTTCAAGGTAAGATATGGAACTGTTTTTGATCTTATTTGACGAGAGTGTTCAGGGTTTATGAAATTGGTTCCTACCTTCAGCTATTACAGACTTAGAAAATCTCCAAAGACTTGCAAAGAATAGCTTTTTTTCTTTTTTTTTTTTTAGTTTGAGCGGTGTTTCTGGAGGTCATACTGCTCTCCTGAAAAGCTACCAGTGGTTCAACGTTTTGTTTTTGGGTTTCCATTTTTGTCAAAAGAAAGATCCAGTTATCTTCTCTGCCTACCAGTCAGAAAGCAAGAACCAAGCATTTTTATAGCCACTTGGCAGGAAGTAGAAATGAAAGAATCCCTGCACTTTGAACTTGGGTAATATTTCACATTGGCTTAACTCAAAATGCTCCTTTTCCCTCCCGTCCCAGTCTGGTTTAGCTTTAGACATGTGGGAAAGGCTTTTATCTTGGTTCCCAAGGGAACCTGAGGGAGTTTGAATGCTATAAGCAACATCATGACAAATGGAGAAATACTGAAGTTATCAAGGATTTCATTTTACTTGCATCCACAATCAACACCCATGGAAGCAGCGTCAAGAAATCTAACAATGTATTGCATTGGGCAAATTTGCTGCAAAAGACTTCTTTAAACAAAGATGTCACTTTGATGACTAAGGTACATCCGACCCAAGCCATGCTGTTTTCAGTCACCTCATATGCATGTGAAAGCTGAACAATGAAAAAGGAAGACTGAAAAAGAATTGACGCATTTGAATTATCTTGGCAAAGAATATTGAATATACCACGGACTGCCAGAAGAATGAACAAATCTGTTTGGGGAGGAAGTACAACCTGAATGCTCCTTAGAAGCTTACTTTGGACATGTTATCAGGAGGTACCAACCCTTAGAGAAGGACAGGATGCTTGGTAAAGTAGAAAAGGAAAAAAAAAAAAAAACCGTTGCCGTTGAGTCGATCCGACTCATAGCAGCCCTATCGGACAGAGTAGAGCTGCCCAATAGTTTCCAAGGAGCATCTGGTGGATTCAAACTGCTGACCTTTTGGTTAGCAGCCATAGCACTTAACCACTACGCCACAAGTAGAGGGTCAGCAAAAAAGAGTAAGGCCCTCAAGGAGATGAACTGACAGTGGCTGCAACAATGGGCTCAAACAGCAATTGTGAGGGTGGTGCAGGACCAGCAGACAGTGTTTCAGTATGTTACACTTGGGGTCACTATGAGTCAGAACCTGCTGGACACCGCCTAACAACAACCCTTCCCCAGACCAGTTCAAATTCTCACCTTTTTAAGGGACATTTAGCTCTACTCCACTCTACTTGTAATGCAAAAAGACTCAAACATTCTTGCCTTCGCCTTTTAATTTATTAACTGTCAGCCTGGCCCGAGGCTGTCCCATTGATTTCCTTAGTTCAGACTGACTTTTGTAAAACTCTTCATGGCCATCGAAAACCTTTGGTCACTTGTATAATTGGGAGGAAGTCAACCCTCCCTTCGTAGCTCCCTGAATTCCTGAGCCTCCCTCAGCTGAATATTTGCTTGAATGTGTCTGTTTTATCACACACTGCAGAAATCAGTCTATGGTGTCCTAGGGCAAAGGTTTCCCAGCCAGATGGAAAGGTTTTCCTTGGGGCCTCACTCTCATATTTGAGTTTGAAAGGACTCTGCTGAAGGCTGTTTGTTTCATCTGTGCCTCTACTGATTGTCAAGTTCTAGTGCCTGCTCTCTGTTTTATATTTTAAAACTTTGACGCTGGACTCATCTAGTTTCGTGAGACACTTGGCAAACCTTAGCACGTTCTGTCCAAATTAACAAAAGACTGGTACATATCTGAATGCCTATGAGTTTACAGTTTTATAAAAAACTGCCCAGTGAACCAGATACAACCTCTTTCTAGTTCACCTGTTGTTGTTAGGTGCCATCGTCGAGTCGGTTCCGACTCAGAATGAAACACTGCCAGGTCCGGCGCCATCCTCACCATCGTTGTTATGCTTGATCTCATTGTTGCAGCCACTGTGTCAATCTACCCCGTCGAGGGTCTTCCTCTTTTCCGCTGACCCTGTACTCTGCCAAGCATGATGTCCTTCTCCGGGGACTGATCCCTCCTGACAACATGTCCAAAGTATGTAAGACGCAGTCTCGCCATCCTTGCTTCTAAGGAGCATTCTGGCTGCACTTCTTCCAAGACAGATTTGTTCATTCTTTGGCAGTCCGTGGTATATTCAATATTCGCCGACACCACAATTCACCTACTACTTGGGAAATCAAATAAAGGAAGGTTGGTAAGATACAACAAAACTGGGCCTCTTACGGGATACGCTAAGCTAAAATTCTGCTTTGAACAGACAGGGCATATTTAAACATACAGGGTAGAGATGTGAGCCCTCTGAGGGCAGAAGCCGATTTCCCACTGCTTCAAATCCAAGATATCAAAAACTATTCTGTTAGGTGTACAGACATGCTTGCCGTAGCCTTTCTTTTGGTTTGTGGTAGAAATACTGACCAATTTCAGTTTTCAAAATTTGAAGCGTACTCTCTTTTCCTACTGATGCTTTTTGTTTGTTTTTTAAACTAAAGTCACAAAGTCTTAGTTTACATAGATTGCTTTTTAAGGGCTGTTTGTAGTTGCCCTAGGGAGTACAGTCTAATTGGAATACCAATGATTAGAGAATATTCAAACGCTGAATTGTAGAAACCCAGTAACTAAAGAGGAATGAGAATTAAAATACTGAGACACTAATTTTCTTCTCCAAAGTAATCTTGGGAGAATATAGGGTTATTTCAGTAACACTGATACCACAGTTTGAGATGGACTTCAGTGCTATTTGGACCCACACTAAAATCCATCTTAATACTTTAAAGTCAGATTCTTATAAATGCTGATAACTTTGGGGAAGACTTCATGGAAGTGAGATCTGACCTGGATGTTGAAAGATAGGAAGGGAAGGCCATTCTAGATGCCTAGAACAGCATGTGTGAAAATAAGCTTTACAGCCCATATGACGTGGATGGGTTTTTCAGATGGAACTCGTTTAGGGAGTTTCCATGGCTGACCAAAGCCATATAGCATCACATTTTGACACAAGTCCAGGGTTTCTACTACATTAAGCTGTTTGCGTATGTTTTGAGAACATCTGGGAGATTATGTGCCCAGAAAAATGGGGTATAGAAGATGGTAGGTTTTTGATACGGTAAGCAACAAAGCAGTTTTGAGGAACTCACTTTCACTTCTTTGGGCCTCACCAGGTAAAATCTTTGAACAAAAGTAAAATCTTTGGCTACTTTCCTAATCCCCCCCCCCCATCTACTTTGTATAGTCAATTTCAAAGACAACCTTTTCTCCTGCTCTGTTTTCCCCCATCCTTGTGACTGGTTCCCACTGACATTGCGTTTCCTGTTGCTAAAGCCTGTTATTCCTGGCTTTATTTGGTTGTTTGCCGGGGAGAAGGTACAAAGGTAGCCCAGCTGGAGCTTGACCTGGGTTCTGGACATTCCTCACACTTGGTTAGAGTGAGTGTGTGGCCTCCTAAAGAGAACTACTTTGGAGAACACTGGATTTGATATATTTGGAACTGGTATGTTTGTTTAAGAAAGAAATTTTACGTAACTTTATTATCATTGCCCCATACTGGTGGGTGGGTGGGTGGGTGGGTGGGTGGGTGGGTGGGTGTGTGTGTGTGTGTGTGTGTGTGTGTGTGTGTGTGTGTGTATTTCATTCCGGAGGATAAAGAGATGCAAAGGCTTGCTTTATGTTTATTTTTGTGGTAGTCCCACCCCCTCTAGTTTTTAATAGTCTCTTTTCTGAAGCTATCTGGTCTTTTCCTTCCTTTTCTGGTACTGGTACTCTTGCTATTAACCACTTACTGCCTAACAGTCCCGCGTTCTCAAGAAGCTAATGCTTTGATGACTGGGGCAGCCCTTGTATACTAAGAACAATTAAAAAGCAATACAGGCTGGAGTGCAATTAAGTGCCCGAATATGTGTCTCGGGTAGGGATCACCAGCCTTTCCACATAACGATGCCTGTGTGCTGGAGAAATGTAATCACTGTTCGTCCTGGCAGAGCCCCTCGTCCGCTCCCTCCCACACGTACACACTTCTATCTCAGAGACACTTGGTTCTTTCCCCTAAACTTCTCTTTTTTATTTTTAACTTTGTTGTTTTTTTGACTCTTGCCTTCCCGCGTCTGAGAGTCCGAGAAGGGAAAATGGGGGAAGGGGTGTGTCTCCCGCTTCTGTACCGGTTTGTGTGCCTAGCAATTCGAGGAGGTTCTGGATAAGCTGCCCCAGTCCAGCTGCAGCCGATCCAGGTCCTAGTCCCTGGCCTTTTGCTCTCCTGCTTTTCAGTAAGTCCCAAGGCTCTAGGGGGTGGGCGTGGGCGTAGTCCTAACAGTTTCTGAGAACCTCCAGGGCTGTACAGGGGGCCCCAGGCGGTAGCTACTTTCAGAGTCTGGCTAGATGCCAGGGGAGGGAGCTTGGGGTAAGGGGAGGGCCCTGAGGGAGGGGTCAGACTCCTTAGGAAAGAGTTAATAAGAAGAGGGGGAGGGGATAGGAGGAAGAGACCGAAGGGAAGGCTCAGGTAGGAAGAGACTGTGGAAGGGAAGCCTAGTGGGGAGAAGGTAGCCTGCGGGATCAGGACTCAGAGTTAGGGGGCTTCCCCCTACTGCACCCTTATCCCAAGGCCGCCAACTTCGAGCAGCGGCGGCGACTTTCAGTTTCATTTCCACGGACCCTCCTGCCTGGGCCGCAGCCGCCGCCGCGATGCCCAGTAAGTTCAGCTGCCGGCAGCTCCGGGAGACGGGCCAATGCTTCGAGAGTTTCCTGGTCGTTCGGGGACTGGACATGGAGACAGATCGCGAGCGGCTGCGGACCGTTTATAACCGCGACTTCAAGATCAGGTATGGGCCGGCCCACTCTGTGGCCCTGAATCGCGGGCCCAGCTCGCCGCCACGACCCCAGCGGCAGGGCCACCCTTCCCGCCCCGGGGCGCGGAGGGACGCAACTCCCCAACGACTCAGGCCAGTCCTGGGGCGGCGCAGACCTCCCCTCCCGCGACGTGCCCACGCCCCGCCAGCGCCGCGGCACGCCGCCCGGAGCCCGCCCGTTCTGCCCGGCCCGGGCCCCTGCGCCGAGTCCCCTCGGGGAGCCTCCCGGAGGCCGCCTTCATCCGGCGGCCAGGTGCGGGGAGCGGGGTCCTGCGCCGGTGCCCTGCTCGCGGGGGACAGCGCAGGGGGCGCAGCGCTCGGGTGGGGGAGGGGAGCCTCCAGAGGGGGCGCAGGCATCGCGGAAGCGCGAGGGGGGAGCTCCCGGTTAGTGTCGGCGAGCCCTGGCGCGGGCTTTACGGGGATCCCTGCCGCCTTGTTTAGGGGCTCCTTGGTTGAGAGTCTGCTCCCCTAGAGAGCTTAAAAGGCTCACTATACGAGGGTGAATCTCAGGTTGCAACGGAAAGAAGGAAAAGGCACAAACTACATACGGTACCAACCTCCCATTAGCACCTGTGGCTTCTCCTTGGAGATCCAGGGCCAGGGACTGTTTCTAGGGGGCCCCTTCTCACCCTGTGGCAGACGGTTATTTGGTTCGCTTTTCCTGTTACCACCCAAGTGGAAATCAAGTAGACTTCTCTCTGTCAGATCACAGAACTGTGCTTCAAAAACACATCTATCAACAGGCTGCAGTCTTGGGCGGAAGACCAAGAAACAACGGGGTAAATGTAAAGACCTCTATGAATAAATGCAGGGCAGTGGGATGTGGGTTTAATAACAGACTTCCTGAAAAGACACCGTGGGTTTTAGCAGACCAGAAAGCCAGTATGGCTGAGATACGGCTGCTAAAAGACCTAAAGAAATCTGAGACTGCGTTAGTACAAGTGAAGGGAGGAGGCAGTGACTCTCCATATTGACCAGATCATACCTGGAATATTTTTTTCAGTAATGGATGTCACATTTTAAGAGGGACATTAACAGGCTTGAGCAGCACCTGAAGAAGGGGCAAAGAGGATGAAGACCTGTGTATGGCCTGCACTGTGTGCTGGGCACTATTGGGAATATAAAGATGGAAAATACACACCCTGTGGGGGACTGGTAGGGGCCTGACATGCATACAATTAACTAAACCAGTTTACTGCCTATTGTTCAGTCGATTCCACCTCATGGCAACCCTGTGTGTGTCAGAGTAGAACTGTGTTCCGTGGTAGGTGTGTGTGTTTGTGTGTGGTGAAAAAACATCCACCAACACAACTTCCTGAAAACATCCACCAACACAACTTCCGCATTTACAACTCACTGACGTTGATTACATATTTCATGTTGTGCAACCATTATTGATACCCTCATCCAAAACATTCCACCACCATTACCGTGGGGTTTTCAATGGCTGGTTTGCAGAAGTAGATCACCAGGCCTATCTTCTGAGGCACCTCTCGGTGGACTCAACCACTAACGTCTCTGTTAGCAGTCAAGCACATTAATCATTTTGTTTGTGCCACCCAGGGACTCCACAATTTGACTGTAATAATACGTGGTAGAATGAAATGAGGAGTGTAGTAGAAATAGAAGAAGAATACTGGAGAAATATAAAGAAAGAGCAGTTACCATGCAGTTACTTCGTACCAACATTTGACGTACATGAACTCACCTATATCCGTGCAAAATAAATACATCATGGCTCCTAACTACTTCCTTTGGCTCTCAACTGAAGAGACACAATATGTTCCAGTACTGGGGAAAAACCAGCTCTGTCAGATTGCATACAGAAAAATCACATACTGTACATTATGGGCAGTTCAAGGGATTTCAAAAGCAGTTCTTACAGTACGCATTTGGTTTTTTATGTAAATAAGATACCCAACCCACTTCCACCCCACACCCCCACACCCACCCCCATCCCGCCGCCGGCAGATCAATTCTGGCCCACAGTGACCCTATGGGACAGAGTAGAACTGCCCCATAGGATTTCCAAGGCCGTAAAAAGGAAGCCGGCTGCCACATCTTTTTCCTGCAGAGGAGCTGGTGGGTGGGAACCGCTGATCTTTCAGGTTAACAGCCTACCACTTACTTAACCACTGCACCACCAACCCATTGCCGTCAAGTGGATTCCACTCATAGCAACCCTGTAGGACAGGGTAGAACTGGCCCGTAGGGTTTCCAATGAGCAGCTGGTGGATTCAACCTGCCGACATTTTTGGTTAGCAGCCGAGCTCTAACCATTGCTCCATCAAGGCTGTGCTGCACAACCAAAACCAAACCAGTTGCCATCGAGTCAGTTCTGGCTCATAGCAACCCTATAGACAGAGTAGAACTGCCCCATAGGGTTTCCAAGGAGCGCCTGATGGATTCAAACTGCCGACATTTTGGTTAGCAGCCGTAGCTCTTAACCACTACGCTACCAGAGTTTCCAACTTGTAGGTGGTAGTAGTAGTAGTATCTTACTTGGAGCTCTGGTGATATAGCAGTTAAAGCTTTTGGCCGCTAACGGAATGGACAGCAGTTGGAACCCACCAGCTGTTCCGTAGGAGAAAGATGTGGCAGTCTGCTTCTGTAAATATTTACAGCCTTGGAATCCCTATGGGGCAGTGCTCCTCTGTCCTATAGGGTCACTGTGAGTCAGAATTAACTCTACAGCAATAGGCACCCTGTAGTTCTTATTCAGGAATTCAAGGGAAAAAGTGGCGATGACCTCGGCCTTGAAGGATAGACAGGATTTTAGTACATGGAGGAGGGAGAATGGCCCTTCTCCATATGAGTTCCTATTTTATTGTGAAACTCAGTCAAAGAAACAAAGATGTTTACTTAAAAGGAGAAAAAAAATTGAGGACAAGGTAGTTTTCCTTGAATATTTATAAGACTAATGTGGTGGAGGGAATTATACTCCAGTTCCTCACACACACACACACACGAGAACTTTCTTAGCATCCTTTACAACCAGGCTCCAATGCTGTGAAACTAACTCACATCCTCCCAGTAGGAATTAATTCTGTCTTCCTCCAAGCTCTCATAGTTCATTCTTCACACCTTGGTGATAGCCTGATTACACTCTGGGTCATGTGAGAGCAAATAGACCCTGTCAGACCACCAGATCCACTGAAGGCAAGAACTGGTTTCATCTTGTTTGCATCTTCCCTCTGTCCCCAACATAGTGCCAGGTATGTTGCAAGTGCTCAATAAATGCTTGCAGCATCTAGTTGAATTAGCAGCAAGAGTTGACCTCCAAGAGAATGGGTTGTAGCAGAAGGTATAGCAAGTTGCTGTGTCTGGATTCCTAAGGAGTTTTCTATGCTGAAGGGGATAGGTTTCTTCTACCTCAGTTAACGTTATGACACAAAATGCCATATTCCGAACTTCTGCCTTTTCCCATCTTTTTTTATTCGTTCAGTAAAAATATTTAATGAGGCTCAGTGCCTTTGTTCCTGCCTCCAAAAATTGTAGTCTAGTAGGGAGCAGCAGATGGATAGACAAAAAATAAAGTATGACCGGTGCTAGTACGTATAGTATTTAGAGTCAGATAGCTTGATTTCAGATCTCAGCTCTGCTACTTACAAGGTTCCTTTGAACAACTGTTTAAATCTTACATTTCCCCATCTGTAAGAATGTGAATAATAATGCCTTTCTTTCAGGGTTGTGTGAAGTCAGAATGAGCTATTGTAGGTCAGGCGTTTGCATCCCAGGGCAGCATATTGTATGGGCCTTTGTGAGTGGTAGCTATCATTTTTATAATGATGGTTAGGGGTCAGTTGTATGGAGTAAGGACTGGTATCATGAAAGGTTTCCGAGAGAAGACAATTCTTGCCTTGGGTACCAAAAAAAAACAAACCAAACCTATTGCAGTCTAGTCAGTTCCGACTCATAGTTACCCTATTATAAGACAGAGTAGAACTGCTCCATAGGGTTTCCAAGGAGAGGCTCGTGGATTTGAACTTGGTTAAGCAGCCAAGCTCTTAACCACTGTGCCACTAGGGCTCCAAACAAATCTGTTGCCGTGGAGTCGATTCCAACTCATGGTGAGTCTATAGGACAGAGTAGGACTGCCCCATAGAGTTTCCAAGAAGTGGCTGGTGGATTTGAACTGCTGGCCTTTTGGTTAGCAGCTAAGCTCTTAACTGCTGCACCACCAACTCTTATTCAACTTTATTGGCTGAGCGCCACTTACGAGCAAAGCAGTGTGGGAGTTGCTGGAGACACACAGAAGAACCTTGAGTGTCTAAGAAAAAGGAGGCGACAATTGAACGATTGCATAATGTGAACAGTTACTGTCCTGATGAGTGCTTGGGAGAAGTCGAGTATGCAGTGGAAATGTCCAGCTTGGAGACCTGGCCTAGTGCAGAGATGAGAAAAGGTGTCTGGAAGAAAATGGAGCTTAAACAGAATCCCGCAAAGGGAGCTCGATCCAGGCAAAGTGAACAGCACAGGATGCGGGTGAACTCAGGGAAGGAGGCAGCAGCTGCATCACACGGGACCTGTGGGTCATGGGGAGGCGTTGTGGGGGCCTTTTTGTTTGTCTTGTTTTGTTTTTAATCTTAACAGAAATGGGAAAGCGCAGAAGGTTTCAAAGTAGGAGACTTGATGTAATAGTGGTTTTAGAAAGACCATTCTGGCTTCTGGTGTGGAGAATCGTTTGGTGGTTGGATTATCGGTGCATTTCAAAACTTTTTTTTTTTTTTTCACAGTAGGGAATACATTTTACTGTGGGGCCTAGTATACACAACTTTCACAAAGCAGTATGTACCCTTGAAATAATACACACCCTCACTCCCTGCCCGTCAGCATTTTTCATCCTATTCTGTTTCGGTTTTATTGAAAAAAAAAAAAAAAAACTGATGAATGTTGCGCCCCATAGTTTGTTTAAAAAAAAAACCAGATGTCCCTCTGAAATCACTTCCAAGTCTGATATGTTCTGAAATATCATTCCCACAGTTGTTGGCCTTCTCTGAACTGGGTCTCAAAAGATTAGTCATTGTTCACCCAACAAACAAACAGGGGCCAAGGGCAGGGCATTGCAGAGCCAGGATGTCCACAGTGGAGCAGAAGTCTCAAGGGAACGAGTGATACAAGTAGCTGGGTACCACCAATGTACCATTAAAGATGGATGTGACTTGAGGTCCCATCATGGGGTTGAGGATCTGTGCCTTCCTTTCTTTTATAAGGGTTGTTATGAGGATCATGTAAATGAGATAGTGATACATTGAGGCACTTGGAACAGTACATAGTAAGTGCTCAATAGAAATTTTCTATTGTTGTTGATGATGTCATTGTGTTTTCATGATCGTTGTTACTGTGGAGGGTCTGAGTGTGCCCTGTTAAAAGGTTTGGATTTAATCCTGTGGGAGTGGAGCACTGTTGTTAAGTAGAGGGGACATGAACAGATTTATGTTGGTAACTCATGCAGAAAGGAGCCCTGGTAGAACAGTGGTTAAGTGCTGGGCTGCTAACTGAAAGGTCGGCGATTCTAACTAGCCCACCAGTCTCTCCGTGGAAGAAAGATGTGGCAGTCAGCTTCTGTAAAGATTGCAGCCTTGGAACTCCTATGGGGCAATTCTGCCCTGTTGTATAGGGTTGCTATGAGTCGGAATCGACTGGAGGGTAGCGGGGTGGATTTAACTCATGCGAAATAAGGAGATGGAAGGGTAAGAGGGTTTGTGAAGCCAAAGGCAGGGATTTCTAAGGTCAGCGGGCCTAGAAAAATGAGCAAAAGATATGATCAGGCAGTTTACAGAAGGAATACAAATGGCTAATAATCAGAAGGAAAGTCCTCCACTGTATTAGTAATCAGGGAAATATAAATTTAAGCAAGATATCATTTTGTGCCTTTAAAAACCAGTTGCCATAACTTCAGACTTTCTGGAGTCATGTAGGGTGGTTGAACCCCTGGAACTATTGCCCTTTAAACTTTAAACCAAAAATATCCCCTGAACTCATTCTCAAACCGAGCTACAGTTTAACTTGACTAGTAAAAAAGGTCCGCCTTGAGCATTATGCTCTTTTAAGAACTATTTGTATGGTATCGAATTTACAACAGCAACTCAAAAGATTAGATAGGAACCTTAGGGGACAGTGTGTTTACGGTAATGGGGGAGGAGTAACTCAGAAAAAGAGGTGAGAATGGTTGCACAACTCGAAGAATGTCATCAGTGTCACTAAATTGTACATGTAGAAATTGTCGAATTAGTGTATGTTTTGCTGTGCATATTCTCAACAACAACAAAATAAATAAAATTTAGAAGGGAAAAAAAAACCCGTTGCCATGGAGTTGATCGTGACTTACGGCACCCCCATATATGTCAGAGTAGCACTGCACTCCGTCAGTTTTTCAGTGACTGATTTAAAAAAAAAAAAAAAATTTTTTTTTTTTTTTTTTTTTTAGATCACCAGGACTTTTTTCAAGGTTCCTTTGGGTAGACTCGAACTGCCAACCTTTTTCTTATGGATTGGCAAAAAAAAATTGAATTGTAAATTTCTGGTGTTAGAGTCTGGGAAAAAGGCATTCTCATACTTTTGTTGGCAGGAATGTAAATTGAAACGGCCCGTTCAGAGGGCAATTTGGCTGCATTTGTCAAAGTTGTAAAGCTTCCGTCATTCTCTTTGACTCAAAAGCTCTACTTCCAGGAATTTTTTTCCATAAAAATTCTCCTACAGCAAGGGTTTTTGTGCAAGGATGGCCACTGTAACATTTGATAGAGCCAAAAATTGTAGGCTGCCTCACTGTCACTGGAGAAATAGTTAAGTACTATGTGATCCTTTGCAGCCATTCGAAAGATTGAGGTGACTGCGAAAAGCATTGTCACGGAAGCGTGTCTGTGGTGGTGAAGAAGAGCCTGTTGCAGAATAGTATATGTAGCATAAAATAAATAAATAAAAATAAAAAGAGCCCGTTGCAGAATAATATATATAGCATATATAATCTCATTTTTTGCATGTTTAAAAATGCTTATATATGCAATGGAAAAAAAATCTGGAAAAATGTACATCTAACAGTTTACCAGGCAGTTGGGACTGAGGGAGTGGGGGCCTTTAATGTTTTGTTAGATACTCATCTTGTTTGAATGTCTTTTTAATACTTTTGGTAACCACCCTTTATCTTTATGCACACGTACTTAATACCACACCCATGTTAGGTTTGGAGCCCTGGTGGTACAGTGGGTAAGAGCTCAGTGGCTAACCAAAAGGTTGGCAGTTGGAATCTACTAGCCTTTCCTTGGAAATCCTATGGTGCAGTTCTACTCTGTCCTGTAGGGTCGCCATCCATCAGAATTGACTCTACGGCAACGGGTTTATGTTAAGTTTGCCCATATGGGATCATTGTCATATATCATTTTTTATTGTGAACCCCTCTTCATATCAGCATCCCACCTCCATTTCCACATTCCATCCCATATTCAGGTAACTCTTTGCTATCAATCAGTATATATATATTTTGGTCATTGTTTTAGTCAAAAAAATAAAAACCAAACCAGTTGCTTTCTAATGGATTACTACTCATGGCAACCCCATGTGTGTCAGAGTAGAACTGTGGTCCGTAGGATTTTCGGTAGCTGATTTTTTGGAAGTAAATCACCAGGTCTTTCTTCCAAGGCACCAAAAGAATCGCGTTATACACGTTTTCCACATCCCACTTTTCTTACTCGACGTGTCATGGAAATCAGTTCTAATCACCTGGTATATACCTCTGATGCATTGTTGTTTTTTTTTCTCCTGACATTTTATTATGAAAAATTTCAGAAATACAGAAAAGTTTAGAGTACAGTGAACACCAGTATAGCCATCAGCTAGATTCCTTAATTAACATTTTACTGTATTTGCTTTAGCACGTCTGCCCTCTATCCGTTCCTTTATGCATCTAGCAAGCCATCGTAATTTTTTTTGATGCATTTCACAGTAAGTTAATAGACATGAGTGCACTTCACTCCTAAACACTTTAGCATGACTATCATTAACTACAAAACAAGGTTTAAAATTTGTTTCTGATTCTTTTTTTAAATAAAGTTTACATACGGTGAAATGGACAAACCTTAAGTGTACCATCCTGTGAGTTTTAACAAGTGCACATATCCGTGTGCAAACCTCTATCAAGGTAAAGAACATGATATCATCCCAGAAAGTTCCTTCTTGCTCTTTCCTAGGTAACAGTCTGTCCTTATCCACCCGGAAGCAACCACTGCTCTGTTCTAGAACTTAATGCAGTGGAATCATTCACTCAGCATCATTTTTTTATCAGCATGATTTTTTGAGATTCATCCATGTTGCTACATATAGTGGTTCCTTTTTACCACTGAGGAATATTTCTTTATATGGATACTAGTCACAGTTTGTTCGTCTGTTCTCCTGTTGATGGTCACTGCTTCCAGTTTGGGGCTATTTTGAATAAAGCTGTTACGAACATTCTCATACAAGTCGTTTTGTGGACATACATTTCATTTGTCTTGGAGATACACTTAGGAGTGGAGTTTCTGGGTCATAGGGTAGGTATGTTTAGATTTGTTAGATACTGCCAGACCTTTTTTCCAAAGTGATTGCATCATTTTACACTCCAGCATGCATCAGAGGTCTGGGAGTTTCACATTCTTTCCAACATTTGGTGTTGTCCGTCTTTTAAATTTTAATCATTTCGGTGGGTGTGATGCATTCCTTATAATGACTGCATAATATTCCATGGTATGAGTCGGTAAACATCCTTTGCATATTGGTACTTTCCTTTTTATGGGATAAAGTTCCAGGAATGGGATTCCCAAGTTAAAATGCCTGTATTTTAGGTGTTAGTAGATATTGCCGGTAGCTTTGCCAGGAAATTGTAATACTTCACCTTTCTACCAGCAGTGTATCAGAGTTCCTTTTTCCACATATGCATCCCAGCAATGCATTTTATAGCTATTTTTGATTTTAGTCAGTCTGATGGGAATAAAACAATATCTCATTTTTACTTTAATCTTTGTTTCTCTAACTACTTTAGGCGCATCTTTTCGTGACTTTTTTTTAGACATTTGGATTTGTTTAAATAGAATATTCGGTTTTTCTACTGTCTCGTCAATTTACGAGAAAGTTTATATATTATAAAAATTAACTCTTTCTGCCATTTGCATTGTAAGTATTTTTCTATTACTTGTTGGTTTATATTATCTTTTGCCATACAAAAGTTTTGTTGTTGTTGTTTTTTTTAATAGAAAAAATATTTGTGTTTTCTTTAATAACCTCTGATTTTCAGTTTTGGTAGAAAGTTTCCTGGAAATCTAGATGTCTAGATGTCCACTGTGTGGATCGGGCATTGTTTCAACAAGCATATACTAAATTTGAGGGTTTTTTTTTTTCTTTCTTTCTTTTTTAATGGCTGTCCCACCCCGCCTTCCACCTCCCCATTCCCTGCCCCACCCCCCCCCACCCTAAGCTGGAAGCCTGGAGCCACTTATCATGGCACCTGCACTGTTTTTTTCTTACAGCAGAGTTGTGAGGGACCTAGTCCTCCTTACACTAATGACTCTCGAAATGGGCCCGTATAAGGTGTCTGGGAGGGCTGCAGGTACCAAGGAATGTTCTCTCATGCTGAACCTGGGTTCTGTAGGCATTTCAATTTGTGCCCTGATCCATGGGACTTAGTGACTGACGGACACGTTGTTAATTAACTCTTGGCTTCAGTCCCTTCATCCTGATGCCTGATTTCAGACTTCCTCCTGATTCTCCTCCCTCTCTTGAAGGTTCCTTCTCTGTTTCCCTTCCCCTCTGGGTTGACCTGGCCTAGACTATTCCCAGGCTACTCATACTCCCTGGGGAGATCCCAAATACTTCCATGGTTTTATTTTTATTTATTTATTTTTATTATGGCTCTTTCTTTGGGAAATTATGTATTTTTTATGGAGCATAAGCGCTCTGCATCCACATTTTTGTGTGTTCATTCAGTTAGTCTTTCAATAAGTATCTTTTAATATTTATTTTTGGTGAAAATAAACAGAGCAAGACATACAATACACTAATTCAACAATTTCTGCATGTACAGTTCAGTTACATTCTTCGCATTGTGTCATAATTTTCGCTTTCTCTACCCAAATTATTCCATTACCATCAGCTTAGACTCATTGCCCCTAAACTTCCCATCGGTGCTTTAGAGTTACCGTTGTCAGTTTGATCTCATATAGATAATTATTTAAAGAAGCACGATGCTCAGGGCAAACGTTTTTCATTGATTGAGCTAAACCATTGTTTGGTTTAAAGATGACTTCAGGGGATAGTTTCAGTTCAAGGTTTAAAGACCAAACGCTTCCATGGTTTTAAATACTACCTGAGGACTCCCTAATATTAGGCCCTCACCTTGACTTTGGCCTGAGTTCTCAGCTTCTGACTCATGGACCCAGCTGCCTCTGGACCACAGGAATCTCAAACCGAGCATATCCAAATCCAAATGGATGGTCAGTCCAACCTCCTCCTCCTTCTCCTGTCTTTACTCCTGTCTTGGGAATAGTCCCAGACGCCAAGCCATTGACTTGGGTCTTATCCTAGACTCCTCCCTCTTCCCAGCCTCCATTCCCGCTCCTGTCAATCACCAAATTCTGCTAATTTTATATTCTGAATATTATCAAATCTGGCCCCTCTTCTGTCTCTACCACTGTCTTGTTCAGGCCCTTGTCACCTTTTAATTGGACAATTGCAATGGCCTTCTTCTAACTGGTCTCCCTGCCTACAGTCTTGCCTCCAGCAAATCCATCCTCCAATCCTGATGCCAGAGTGATCTGAAATGCAAATATGATCTTGCTACTCCCCTGCTTAAAACCCACCAACCGCAGTGGTTCTGTAACCACACGGTGTAGCCTCTGACGTGGGCTGAAAGTAAGTTGTTACTACTCCTACTACTGCTACTATTAGTACTACTATAACTACTAATAAGAATACTAATAATAGCAGCTAACATTTACTGAGCATTTTCTATTATGTTTTCGAGTGATTTATTATCTTTTTAAAAATCGGAGCCAATTCAAAGTTTTCTGAATAGTCTCACATTTGCCTGGGGTGAAGGAGAGGGGCAGAGTTTCAGGCAGGGGGCACCAGGGAAATGTTCATAAGCAACAACGATCTTGACTATACCCTGGTGACTGACCAGGCTGAATTAGCTGAATAGGGATTACCATAGTTCTTAGGAACTAGGATTTTCCTTTTGTTCCCTACAAAGCTTTGAGAGAAGGCAGTCAGCTGTCCATATCTTCACTATGTGAAGCATATCACACATGGAAATGTCCTGCTCCTGGGTACCAGTGAAGTGGGGGAAGGGCTGCTGGCCTTCAGGGTCAAGTCCAGGCTTCTTGGCCTGGCATACAAAACTGTCCATGACCTGGTCCCTGCCCACCTCTGCTGCCTCTTGCCACTCCCTTGCTTGCACTTTTCACTCTAGTACACCAAACTGTCTGTGATACTAATATAGCTCACCCTTACTGAGATCTCCTTATGTGCCAGCACTGGGCTAAGGGGCTCACCACAGTGTCGGAATCTCATGCAGTCCTCACAACAACCCTGCAAGGTAAGTCTGTTGTTACCCTCATTTTATAGAGGAAGAAGGTGAGGCCCTGAGAGGTGAAGTAATTTGAGGTGACCCAGCTAAAGCGGTGGAGCGGGTGATCCTCCCGTAAACATACAAGCTCTTTCTTGCCTCTCCACCTTCCTCATGCTATTGTCCCTCCGCCTGGGATACCTGCCCTCTCCCTCTTGCCTGGTTCATTCTGTTCATTCTTCAGAACACGGTCCTGACGCTGTCTCCTGGGGAAGCCTTCATGGCCTCCTGCTCCTGCCCCCAAGGCAGGCTCAGTGCCCCTCCTTGGCCCCACACACTGCCCTGGAGGCCCCAGTCTTTGCGCTCATGGCATCCTGCTGGAATTTGCGTCCAGTCTGTGTGCTCTGGGACGCAGGGTCTGGGTCTCTTGCATCTTTGAACTCTCAGCATCTAGCCCAGTGTCTGGCACATAACGGGTTCCTATAGGTGTTTGTTGAATTGACTAAACTGAATTCCAGGCGCTGAACCTTATGGTTATTGTCCTCCTGACCAGTTTTCCCTGTCTTCACCTTCTCTAGGCACAAAGCCAAGCTATTTGATCTCTGGAAAAGGATCCTTTCCCTTCCTGCTTGGGTTCCACCTGCACCCTTTGACTTCGGGTGGAAACTGCTGTCTGATCAGCCACCTTGCCCACACACTCTGGACATCTGCAGTGTCTCTGGTCCCCTCTGTCACTCCTCGCCAACAGGCTGGACCCCAGATACACCCCTCTGAGTCACCTTATTCAGCTTCCCCTTAGCCTTAGCTCTTGTAGCTGGGTTGTTTGTTATTTTTTTCTGTGCTAAATCATTTTCCCAAAAACCGTCCTTTCATTCTCTGTCTTTCCTCAGTCCTCCAAATCAACAGCTCATTATTGGGCTTCTCTACACAGAAATCCACAAACCACAACCTACTGTTTAAAACAATTATATTTTGTCTCAGAAAGTCCCGTTGCCTTCCCTTGAAACATTTAAAATTCCTAAGATTCCCGGCCTGAGTGTCTCTGTCCCTGGGCCCCCCCAGTCCTGTTCTGCAACAGGGCTGGTATGTCCAGCACAGAGCAGGCCCTCAGGCCCTCTCCCCCAGCCACTTCCCGCACAAGCCACCCTGCCTCCCACTGGCCCTGCCTCCCCTCACTTCGCAGTCTCCTCTGCTTCCGGCAGCTTTGGGACCCCTGCCCCTGGCTTCTCCTCCATGCTGTATGGAATGAAGATTGCAAATCTGGCTTACGTCACCAAGACTCGGGTCAGGTTCTTCAGACTCGACCGTTGGGCTGATGTGTGGTTCCCAGAAAAGAGGAGAATGAAGCTGGGGTCAGATATCAGCAAACACCACAAGTCACTGCTAGCAAAGATCTTTTATGACAGGTGTGTGTATGTGAGAGAGAGAGAGACCCATGAATGCTGGGGGAAGGGAGCCCTGTCTGAGGAGAGAAAGAGTGGGTTGCCTCAGGTTGGGATAAGGCCCCTCCTTCAGGGAATGGGGTGGGGAAGGAACTAATTGGTCTGGGAGGAGGAGGTGGGTTTCCTCAGCACAGCTGGCACTTAGCCAGCTTTCCCATCCTAAAACTTCTCCCAGGGTAATTCCTAGTCCAGGCCCTTCCAGCCCCAGCCCCCCTTGACTCCCGCTTTCCCCAGGGCTGAGTATCTTCACGGGAAACATGGGGTGGACGTGGAGGTCCAGGGGCCCCATGAAGCCCGAGATGGGCAGCTCCTTATCCGCCTGGATTTGAACCGCAAGGAGGTGCTGACCCTGAGGCTTCGGAATGGAGGAACCCAGCCTGTCACCCTCACCCACCTCTTCCCACTCTGCCGGACATCCCAATTTGCCTTCTACAATGGAGACCAGGAGCTGCCTTGCCCGCTGGGTCCGGGTGAGCAGGTTTCCAAAGGAAAGAGCCTCTGGTGGGCAGGGGCTTGCCCCTAGAAGGGCTGATGCTTTGGGATAACCTTGTCCCTGTCTAGTGGGCTCCTGGCCTTGGGATGGCGCTATCTGGGAGGGAGTGCCTAAGGTAGGGATGCTGGTGGAAGTACCCTCATTCACTCAACCATTCTCCCCCAGGTGAATATTACGAGCTCCACGTCCACTGTAAAACCAGCTTTGTGGGCTACTTCCCAGCCACGGTGCTCTGGGAACTACTGGGACCTGGGGAGCCAGGTTCAGAAGGAGCTGGCACTTTCTACATTGCCCGCTTCTTGGCTGCTGTGGCCCACAGTCCCCTGGCGGCACAACTGAAGCCCACGACTCCCTTTAAACGGACCCGGATTGCTGGAAACCCTGTGGTGACCAACCGGATAGAGGAAGGAGAGAGACCTGACCGGTAACTCCTTCTCCTTCCAACCAGTCCAAGCTGAGGGGTCTCCCAACCTCAGCAGTGTGGACCCTTGGGAAGGGTATAGAGTTGGGAGCCAGAGCCCCATTCCTTACTGGCTCCATCGCCTTGCATGGGACCAGAGGCAGAGATCCTAACTTCTCAGGGTCTCAGAAAGTTGCAAATGGACTGTAGATATGAAGACAGTGAAAAAAATGCTAAGTATTCATCTGTGGACAGACTACCAAGCAGCCCCTTATAGACACCTTTTTTTGGCATTGACTTAGATGTTCACAAAATATTGAGTTAAAAAAAAAAACAAACTGTGTAATAGTACTTTCAGAGACCATTGTGCTCTTTTTGTTTAAAATTGTTGTTAATAGTTGCCATCGAGTCAGCTCCAACTCATGACAACAGAACAAAGCACTGCCTGGTCCGGCACCATCCTCATGGTAGTCAGTTTACTGAGTCCATTGTTGCCTTCCAGCGTCAGGGACTCATACATGTACAATACAGATTTAAAAAAAAAAAAAAAAGTCTTAAAGGCTATATACCAAAAAGTTGACATTGGCTATTCTTTAGTGATTATGGGAATGTTATTTATTTATTACCTATTTCCTGATTTTTTTTCCCCTAATGAACATGTACGAGCCTTGGTGGTGCAGTGGTCACTATGAGTCGAAATTGACTCAGTGGTACCTAATAACAACAACAGCGAACAGGTATTAAACCATAAAAACAAACTCGTTGCCATTGTGTCAGTTTCAACTCATAGTGACCCTATAGGACAGAGTAGAACTTCTCCATAGGGTTCCTAGGCTGTCATCTTTATGGAAGCCAACTGCCACACCTTTCTCCTGTGAAGCAGCTGATGGGTTCAAACTGCCAACCTTTCCGTTAGCAGCCATCTGCTTATCCACTGCGCCACCAGGGCTCCTTGAACATGTATTACTTATTATTTTTTAAATGTGTCCAAATATCGTGTGTTCCAGAATGAGAATGGTCCAGCACTGGAGTGAGCAGCCCCATGAGGCAGTGAGTCTGTATCTTGGGCCAAGACTGTGACTACCTTTCAGGGATAATACTGCAGAAGGGCCTTGCCCACCTTCCAGGGAGGGGCCCCTTAGAGTCTCTGAGAGTGACAGGTTTCAGTATTGGTTATTGCTTTTCTTCCCTATTCTTGTAGTGCTAAGGGCTATGACCTGGAGCTAAGTATGGCGCTGGGGACATACTACCCACCACCCCGCCTCAGGCAACTGCTCCCCATCCTTCAGGGAACAAGTGTCTTCACTGCCCCAAAGGAGATCGCTGAGATCAAGTGAGTGCCACCTCTCTGCCACCCCAACTCTCCTGCCTTTTGGGTCTGGTTTCTTACCCTTATGCTACTTTATAGCTCTTCCTTCTGGCTTCTTCCACGACCCCAGTACCTCCATTCCCAGCCTCCCAGGCTCTCTCGATTCATTCATTCACTTACTGAGCACCCAATGCGTGCTGGGCACTGTTCAGGGTTCCAGGGATACAGCAATGAACCTGCCAAATGAGGTTGTTGCCCATTCTGGTGGAGACAATGACTAAAAACACTGATTGTAGAATTTTATGTAGCAGCAAGTGCTGTGAAGAAAACTAAAGCAGGGTAAGGACATGCGGTGGTGCTGTTTTGCAAAGGGCCATTAGGCATGACCCCTTTGAGGAGGTGACATTGGAATGAGGTGAGGATGGAGTCATAGAAGGATCTGGGGGATAGTGTTCCAGCCCATAGTATCCACAGTACAGACACCAAGACAGGACTGGGACCAGGAGTGGGGGGCAGGGGGGCAGTCATCTGAGGGAGTGAGAGCAGCCGGGGCTGCCTTCTTGAAGGGCTCTGACCCCTCTCCACTTCTCTGCCCCTCTAGTCTCGCCTGCTCCTGATGTTTTCCCAGCCCCATAGCTGCAGATGGGAGAGGGTAGATGCTCCCGGACATGGGCATTGCCTGACCTGTCCTGTTCCCGCCCCCTCCCATCCCCAACCATCACTGCCAGGGCCCAGCTGGAGACAGCCCTAAAGTGGAGGAACTATGAGGTGAAGCTCCGGCTGCTTCTGCACCTGGAGGAGCTGCAGATGGAGCATGACATCCGACACTATGACCTGGAGTCGGTGCCCATGACCTGGGACCCTGTTGACCAGAACCCCAGGCTGCTCACGCTGGAGGTCAGGGTGTCAGATCTGGTGTGGGGTGGGTGGGCTCAGGTCAGCCATTCCAGAGGCTGTGGGCAGGGCACTGTCCCTGATAGCATGGCCAAACAAGAGGAAGAGTAAAGTTATTCATTCCCTAGAGGGTTTGGCAAGGATTAGGATGGGCATCCTGTGCCCAGAACTTGGTGTCAGAGCAGGGTAGACGGGAAGACTTGGGTTTTAGTCCAGGCTTTGTTAACCACCAGCTGTGTGGCCATGGGCAAGTTCCTTGCTCTCTCTGGGCCCTCTCCCCATCATCTGAATAGCACAGAGCTGGTAGATAATTGTCAGAGCCTTTCCAGTTCTCAGATCTGAATGTGCACACATAAGCCCAGAGTTTGACATGGGAATGGAGTCCTGCACACAGGTGCTGAAGAAGGAACTTGATGGGGTGCAGGGGCGGGGGGGGTGGGGGAAGAGGATGGCCAGGCAGATTCCTGCAGGAAGTGGGTTTAGGGTAAGATTTTAAAGGCAGAGTAGGAACTGAGTAGGCCAGGAAGGCAATAGCTAGGCAGGGAAGCTGACTCCAAATCCTGAACTCCTGCATTGGATGGTTTCCAGGGTTCCTGGGCTCAGCGTCTCTGAGCAGTACGGGAAGACTTCTCTCCTTCCCCTGACTCTTACCCTGTCTGGGGTGGGAAAAAAAAAAGAGGAGAACAGGGAAGGCAAAGCTCCTGGAGTCTTGGGGTGGAAGGATAGAGCCTTAGTGCTTGTCCTCCGGAGGTCTGGAGAACCGGGGGTTTGGCCCTCCAGTGGCCATCCCTGGGATACAAGCTTGCTTATGTTCACACCCCGTAGGTTCCCGGGGTGACGGAAAGCCGCCCCTCAGTGCTGCGGGGTGACCACCTGTTTGCCCTTTTGTCCTCTGAGACAAACCAGGAGGACCCCGTCACCTACAAGGGCTTTGTGCACAAGGTAGAATTGGACCGTGTCAAGCTGAGCTTTTCCATGAGGTGGGTGTTGGGGGAAACCTGAGCTGCCAGAAGGGTCTGCAGGCTTCTCTCTGAGGCCAGAGGAGGAGGGGTGTTTGTCCCCAAGATGAGTGGGACCCCAGGGCCAGGGCAGGGGGCCCCTGAGCTGCCTCAGTGGAGTCCCTGGGTGGCACAAATGGTGAAGTGCCCAACTACTAACCAACAGGTTGGCAGTTCGAGCCCACTCAGGCACTTTGGAAGAAAGGCCTGGTGATCTGCTTCCAAAGGGTCACAGCCTTGAAAACCAGTTTTTGTTTTGTTTTGTTTTGTTGTTTTTATTAGCTACCTCAGCTGCTCTTCTAGAGATCTTTGCATGGAGGGAATAGAGTAAGGGTGGATTGAGGAGGAGCCTGGCCTTTCATTGCCCCCTCCCCTAACTAGAACTCTCTTCTCTCTGCCTTCCCCAAAGCCTCCTGAGCCGCTTTGTGGATGGGCTGACCTTCAAGGTGAACTTCACCTTCAACCGCCAGCCCCTGCGGGTCCAGCATCGTGCCCTGGAGCTGACAGGGCGCTGGCTGCTGTGGCCCATGCTCTTCCCTGTGGCTTCCCGCGGGGTACCACTGCTGCCATCAGATGTGAAGCTCAAGTGAGACTGTTGGCAGGGGAGCTCTGGGGCTTCCTGAAGGGTGGGAGTCAGGGCTGGAGTCAGGGAGGCTCCTGGGACACTGGATGACCCCAAGCTGGTGTTCCCGGCCCCTCTGCCAGGCTGTACGACCGGAGTCTGGAGTCAAATCCAGAGCAACTGCAGGCCATGAAGCACATTGTGATGGGCACCACCCGTCCAGCCCCCTATGTCATCTTTGGGCCTCCAGGGACTGGCAAGACTGTCACCTTGGTGGAGGCCATCAAGCAGGTGGGGGCTGAGCATAGACCTGGGGTCTGCACTCTGACTCCCCCTAGCACCAAGCACTTGTCCCCAGATTCTGATTCCCTCCAGCTCCCTGAAGGCCCCTACTTCTGAGCAGGCATCCAAAGGGGAGGTAGGGAGTCAGGGCCAGTGTGGCTGTGAGGATTGACATGCAGGTTGGGCACTGCACAGGTCTTAGAGTCACCATTCATATTTCGGTCATCAGAGATGCCTGTATTTATTGTAACAGTTTTCCAGCATTAAAATGCTATTTGGACTAGGAGGGGCCTGGGGATCAGAACTTGCCTTTTGTGTCACTATCTCCCTTAGCTATGGAAGTCAGACGCCACCGTGTTCCAACCTGAGTCATGACTGAATCTCCCTCTACCCCTGGAGACATTAGCACTGTTTCCCACACTGTGCTTATCCCAACCCAGGTGGTGAAGCACTTGCCCAAAGCCCACATCCTGGCCTGCGCTCCGTCCAACTCAGGGGCTGACCTCCTCTGTCAGCGGCTCCGCGTTCACCTGCCCAGCTCCATCTACCGCCTGCTGGCCCCCAGCCGGGATATCCGCCTGGTACCCGAGGACATCAAGGTACCCGGAGAAGTGCCGAGGGCCAGTGGATGATTGGATGCTCAGGAGGCTCTCCGGGCAGGTGCTGGGGTTGGGAACCTAGGAGACATGGGTTCTGATACTCACTGCGTGACCTTGGGTGGGTCAGCATCCCTGCTTGGACCTCAGCTTTGCTGTCTGTAAAGTGAGGGAGATATGGATGCCACTGGCTGGGAGGCACAGAGCCAGGGAGAGGACGAGAATGGGTGATGCTAAGCTGATTGTCCTTTCCCTTCACTATCCACAGCCATGCTGTAACTGGGATGCAAAGAAGGGGGATTATGTTTTTCCTGCGAAGAAGAAGCTGCAGGAATATCGTGTCTTGATTACCACCCTCATCACTGCCAGCAGGTGGGGATATGTGTGTATCTTCACCATATCTGTAAGTAAAGGCGTAACAGGCTGGGGAAGACTAGTTCCTGGGGAGTGAGACCAGTAGGTGCCAAGAGTGAGCATTAAGGTTTGGAAATCAGGTGCCTCGGCATGACCCCTGGCTGGCCTGAAACCTCCCAGGTTGGTCTCGGCCCAGTTTCCCATCGATCACTTCACACACATCTTCATCGATGAGGCCGGCCACTCCATGGAGCCTGAGAGTCTGGTGGCCATAGCAGGTGAGGTGCTTAGGGTGGGCTGCCAGCATGCCACCCTGTGTGGGGTCGGGGAGGTTTTACCACTTCCCTTTCTCCCCACACCACCCCTACCTCCCAGGGCTGATGGAAGTCAAGGAAACAGGCGATCCAGGAGGGCAGCTGGTGCTGGCAGGAGACCCTCGGCAGCTGGGGCCTGTGCTGCGCTCCCCACTGACCCAGAAGCATGGGCTGGGGCACTCACTGCTGGAGCGGCTGCTCACCTACAACAGCCTGTACAAGAAGGGCCCCAGTGGCTATAACCCCCAGTTCATAACCAAGCTGCTACGCAACTACAGGTATTCCCGCCCCCTCCCCCGCTACCACGCACCTCTGTGCCGTCCGTGCTGGTTCAGCTGGCGGCTCGGTCCAGGGGTCATGTTGCTGACAGGTGTGTGATGCAGAATCCAAAAATCCAAACGCGTTGCTGTCTATTCTGACACATGACGAGCCCACGTGTTACAGAGTAGAGCTGTTACAATAGGGTTTTTTGACTGCATCTTCTCGGAAGCAGGTCCCCAGGCCTTTTTTTTTGTGGAGCTGCTGGGTGGGTTCGAACTGCCAACCGTTATGGTAGCAGCTGATCGCAAACCACTAGTGCCACCCAGGCTGGAGACAGGTGATGCAGAAAGACTAGAAATTGGAAAGGTAGGAGGCCTCCTTTCTAGCTCCATCACAGCTGCTTGTTGGCTGTGTGACTTTAGCAAATGGCTTCTCTCTCTAGGCCATTTTGTTTATTTATATATTAGGAGACGGTCAACGGTTCCCGGACACTAAGATGTGTCTGGTGCTGGTCCCAGTTGAAGTTCCTAGGAAATACAAGGAAAAATAGGGACAGTATAGTAAGTTTTTAAAAAATGTAATTGTTCAAATTAAAGAGTTATTCTTCCTTTAGTAAATGAGTTAATACATCAGACATGCTCAGATGAGTTCCAGGCAGTCACTAAGAACTCAGTAAAAGTTAGCTATTGTATTTATTATTCTATTATTTTGGGTTTTTAACACATTATGTCATGAAATAATGGTGACAGTAGTTTGTTTGTTTTTTTTTTTAATGCCCTTCCTTAGCAAAACTGAAACCTGAGAATGGGTCCCTAATATTTTCCTTTTAAAATTTGACTGGTCCATGAAATCTGTGGAATCCCTAGAGCCACCTTTGGTTCTATGGTTCACAGTGCCTGGCTCTTGAGAAGCACTTAGCAGACACTGTAGATGAACGTGTCCTGCTATCCATTGGGTAGGAGGATAGGAGTTGTGTGGGCCCGTAGCCAGTAGAGCAGGGGTCGCTGAGAGCAGGGAGAAGTAATCTGGCCCTGAGTTTTGCTCTTCTTTCTTCCTCCTGCCTCCCAGGTCTCACCCCACCATCCTGGACATTCCTAACCGGCTGTATTATGAAGAGGAGCTGCAGGCCTGTGCTGACGTTGTGGATCGAGAGCGCTTCTGCCGCTGGGAGGGTCTGCCTCAGCAGGTGAGGCCAAGCAGGGCAGGGGCTGGAGCACCCTCTCCTAGTACCTGGGCTTCCCTCTTACTGAAGGGGCAGGTAGGAGGAGGCTCTGAGTAGAAGCCATGGACCTCGCCTTCTGTCACCTTGGCCTGGGATTCTGGACCCCTGGGAGGGTTTGGAAACCCTGGTGGCCTAGTGGTTAAGTGCTACGGCTGCTAACCAAAGGGTCGGCAGTTCGAATCCGCCAGGCGCTCCTTGGAAGCTCTATGGGGCAGTTCTAATCTGTCCTATAGGGTCGCTATGAGTCGGAATCGACTCAACGGCACTGGGTTTTGGGAGGGTTTGGGGGTGGAAGGGAAGGGAAGGGAAGGGAACCAGGAAGGTCTGGCTGAGTTTCCTCTGATCCCTATGTCCAGGGCTTTCCCATCATCTTCCATGGAGTAATGGGCAAGGATGAGCGTGAGGGCAATAGCCCGTCCTTCTTCAACCCCGAAGAGGCTGCCACAGTGACTTCCTACCTGAAGCTGCTCCTGGCCCCCTCCTTTAAGAAGGGCAAAGCCCGCCTGAGCCCCCGAAGTGTGGGCGTCATCTCCCCATACCGGAAGCAGGTCAGGCCCTCAGTTCCCAGCAGGGGTGGGACACCCCTCATCCCCTGCAAATGATACTTCCTTAATCACCAGACCAATAGGCTGAGGTTCCAGGAGCTCAGTACTCTACTGGCCCCTGTTGGAAGAGCACAGTGGTCAACCTCCCTTCCCTCATTCCCCCCAGCTCCCTGGGAGAGGGTGGCACCTGGCCTCCTGCCTGACTCCCTACTGCATTGGGGGATTCGCATGAGAGAAACGCACCTGTCCCCTCCTTCTAGGTGGAAAAAATCCGTTATTGCATCACCAAACTAGACAAGGAGCTTCGAGGACTGGATGACATCAAGGACTTGAAGGTAACACCTTCACCAGTATTTCCTCATTTGCTTTCTGCCATCTTTGCACCCCCATGTTCCCCAGTCTTCCAGAGACTGTCTCAGTCTCCTGCCTTGCTGCTCCACCCAGCCCATGTCCCTACTCAACCCTGCTGCCTGGAGACATAGCTGGGGCTCTCCCCAAGACACAGTCCTGGACACCCCAACTTGTAGGCCTGGGATGGGGCTGGGAGGCCTGTATTTTTAATAAGCACCCCAGGTGAGTCTTACAATCAGGCAGGTTTGAAGCTGCTAGCCTAAGGATAAAGTCCAAACTCCAGGGCTCATCAGGCCCAACATGTGATGTCCCAGCTCACCTCTCCAGCCTTAGCTCTCCCCACTCTCCCTCCCACCCTTTGGGTCAAGCGGTAGCATGACTCTTTTCTCTAAGGTGAAGGTTTTCAACCCTGGCTACAGGTAAGAATCACCCAGAGAACTTTTAATACTGCCCGGACCAGGGCACCACCCAGCCAATTAAAACAGCTATCCAGGGACAAAAAAAATATATATATATATATATATATATATTATTTTTTATCCAGAGACACAGCCAGGGCACTGGTTTTTTTTTTTTTTTTTAATAGTTCCTCAGGTGATCCTAATGTGTAGCCAGGGTGGAAAGGCACTGCTTGAAGATTTAGAGGCCTCTGCCTTAGAAATACCGATTCAGGAGATCTGGGTTAGGGCGTGGGGTTGTATATTTTTAACAAGCATTAGGTGATTGATTATCTTCAGGAAAGTTTGAAAACCCTGCTCTGAGGCACTGCATTCTCTGCAAAGCTATTTTCTCAGCCTAGCACAGTTTTCGTGCTAGGATTCATCTTTCCTCTTCTCCTGGCCTCTGCCAGGGTTAGCTGTCTTGACCAGCATCACGGTATTCACTCCACTTACCTACAATTGCCTGGTGACTTGACTGTGCCACCACAGTCCAAGCTCTCCAAGGCAGGGCCTGTCTCTCTGACTCACCTCTGAACCCCCTGGTCTCAGGCACTGCCTCTGCCTCCCTCTCCTGCTCCAGGTGGGCTCCGTGGAAGAGTTCCAAGGCCAAGAACGCAGCGTCATTCTCATCTCCACCGTGCGAAGCAGCCAGAGCTTTGTGCAGCTGGATCTGGACTTTAACCTGGGTTTCCTTAAGAACCCCAAGGTTGGAGGGCTGGTGGGTAGCAGTAATTCTTCCTTTTTTAAGACCTTTCCTTCCCATGGCCCAAATACTTCTTCTTTTCAGAGGTTCAACGTGGCTGTGACCCGGGCCAAGGCTTTGCTCATCGTAGTGGGCAACCCTCTTCTCCTGGGCCATGATCCTGACTGGAAAGTGTGAGCATTCCCACCCTGTAATCCCCTTAGTGGCCACAACCCCCGAACTAGGGCAGATGTATGTTACTAAGCACCTCTTTGTGGCTCAGTTCATTCTCACTTCCATTCATCTGCACAATACCCCTGGCTTTACTTGCAAGTTAACTGACAATTCAGAGAGGTTACAGCCTAGGAAACCCTATGGGACAGTTCTACTCTGTCCTATAGGGTCGCTGTGAATCAAAATCGACCAGATGGCATACAACAAGCAACTTGCCCAAAGGCACACAGCTCTTACAGGCTTGGGGGTGGCAGGGGGGTGGAGGGACTAAGGCTTATCCTCAGGGGTGTGTGTGAGAGAGAGACAGAGACAGAGATGTGTCCCTGTACCCCACAGATTCCTGGAGTTCTGTAAAGAAAATGGGGGATATACCGGTTGTCCCTTCCCTGCCAAACTGGATCTGCAGCAGGGACAGAACTTACTGCAAGGTCTGAGCAAGCTCAGCCCCTCTACCTCAGGTATGGCTGGGCCAAGGGTGGGCCAGGTAGGAGACAAGGCTGGAAGAGGAGGTAAGGAAGACAGAGTCCACCTCCTTTCTCTCTAGGGCCTCAGTGTCACGACTACCTCCCCGCGGAACGGGAGGGTGAAGGGGGCCTACCCTTGCAAGTGGAGCCAGCCTGGAGGAACGAGCTCTGAAGACACAGCCACCGGCCTTCGTACACCAGCCAAGCCTTAACCGCGTGACCCTGAACCAGAACCCAGCTGAGCTGCCCCCACCATGGGACAGGAGGCTGGGGGACGGAGTTTACAACCCAAGCCATTCCGCCCCCTCCCCTACTGGGGAGAATGACACATCAAGCTGCTAACAATTGGGGGAAGGGGGAGGAAGAAAAACTCTGAAAACAAAAAAATCTTGTTCTATGCAAAAGCCTCCATGTCTCCTCAGCTGGGCCCCAGCTTCCTGAGTGCAACCAAGCTGACCTGCTGGGGAGGGTGGGACTGTCATGGCCATGGCCACACCCTCTCCTGGCAAGAGCAGGGGAGGAAACCCAGTGGGAGGTGGCAGGGAAGCCACCCACAGGTTTCTAAGTTTAGCCCCAGCTACATGTAGACCACTCCCCTCACCCGCCTCTTAGGCCCAGAGCCAGGCATGACCTCATCCTTTACTCCAAGTCTCCACCCTGCCGGCTCGCTTGCCTGCCCAGGAGTCCTGCCTTTGCAGATGGACCAGCCTGGCAGGCAACTTGAAGAGATGGGACTCCAAGCTGGCAGCCAAGACAGGGACCAGGACAGAAAGACAGGAAGCTGCCACACACATGTTGGAGCCTGTGTCCTTTATTCACGCCCCCCACAAAGTATACAGTCAGAGGCAAGGCCCCTGCCCGAAGCAAGAAAATCAGGGGCCAGGGACTCTGGTTACCTCTTCTGAGTCCCCTACCCGAGACACTCTCGTGTGAGCCAGAAGTGTATAAAGTGCTGGTGTATGACAGATCCTCTGGGGAAGGCCAAAGGCAACAGGAGCCCCACCCCAACCAAGGCAGAGGGGACTCTGGAAGGGCAGGGCACAGGCCTAGGTTCCCAAAGGACTGGAAGGTGGGCCTACCACCACACCGCTGGGGCTGGGGAAGCTCAATGCAGTCCTGGGCTGGAGGAAACTGAAAAAAGGGCACCTTCAGCATGGAGTCCTAGGAGGGTAGGGCTGGGTTGGGGGGTAGTTTCTACATTCTTGTGAGGGGAGGGGGTAGGTAGGGAGGCTCTGAGGGTCTCAAAGAATGGGGCAGCCCTTCCGACGCTTATTCTTGCGGACCTGGAGGCCTGCACGAGTGGCCATCTCGAATACCTCCCGCACACCCTCCTTAGTCTTGGCTGAGCACTCGAGGTAGCCAAAGGCACTGATCCGGTTCGCCATATCCCGGCCTTCTTCAGACCGAACGGGTTCCTAGGAAGACAAAGTGAGAAGTCAAAGGAAACTGGGGACTAGGTGCACCTCTTACCACTTCATAAGTGTAATAGAATAAATATATTCTATAGCCCTGACCCCACAAGACACACAGGCCCCAGCCACCTTGGGCAGCTTCTGAACCAGGGGTCAAAGATGTTTATGCTCATAGTGGTCTCATTTCTCCCATCTGGCCCTACATAACCCCACACCCTTCTCTTGCCTGAATGGGTATCCACCACCTAACCAACCTCCCTGCCTCCATTCTCACTTTCCTCCAAACCATCTCTGGCTGCCAGAGTAAGTTTTCTAACATGCAGAGCTGACCACAATTTAAATCCTTGCCATAATTCTTACAGGATAGGCCACGTTACTTAGCCTGGCAGCTTTCTCCAATAAAGCCTATAGTCTTCTGGCTTTAGAGAGGTACTTACCAAGCCCCCAAACAAACAATTTCCCTCACTCCTCTGGGCCCTTCTTCCATATTCATGGCAGTCCATGCCCCTTCCCCAGGTGTTCTAGCACACCACTTACATACTTCAAGTGATGTACCTACTGTAAGAAGCTGTCTCCCTGATGGCAGATTTTCTCATTCATTTTAATAGCCCTTGCTTTTAGGATAAACTGAAATAAATGAACATGCGAAGTGACCTCAGACAAGTCACTTCATTTTCTTGAAAGTTCATCGAAAACTGGATCGGACACTGAGGACACCCCCATCTCTCCCTTACCCTGGAGCAGACGTTTGGGGGTGTGGCCACCACTGTTGCCTCCCGCACAGGGACAGTCAGCTGGAGAGAAGGTTCCCTCCCTGCCCCCCTACAATCCCCCAGAGGGCACTGTCCTCTCCAAGGGCTCCAGCTCAGCAACCCCAGCTACCTGTTTCATCTTGGCCAGCTCTCTCCTGGTATGCTCATCTTGCCTCAGGTCCTTCTTATTCCCCACTAGGATGATGGGCACGTTGGGACAGAAGTGCTTCACCTCTGGGGTCCACTTCTCAGGAATGTTTTCTGCACAGACATGTCACAACAAGTGTTGGTAGGTCTACTTGAGCTAGAAAGTGCCCTCATGGGACCCTGTTTTCCCACAGCAGTCTATTCAGCATGAAGATCCCTTTCATACCTCAAAGCCCCTCCCCCTCATAGTACACCTTCCCCTGGGCCCTCCCGAGGGCCAGAGTTACCAAAGGGAAGGCTAACAGGGCCCCCAGCACCACCATCCCCACTCCAAAGATGCTTGAAGACAAGGCAAGCACCACCTCTGGTGATCCCAAGGGGTTCTCAATCCCCTCCTGCCAATGACGTAACCACCATCTCACCCAGGCTGTCGGGGCTGTCAATGGAGAAGCACATGAGGATGACATCAGTATCTGGGTAGGAGAGAGGCCGAAGGCGATCATAGTCTTCCTGCCCAGCTGTGTCCCACAGAGCCAGCTCCACCTGACACAAGGACAACAAGTAGCTAGCCTAAGGGCCCTAGTCACCACATCACAACCCTGCCACCCAGAGGCCCTCTCTGAAATCACTGATCCTTTAGGCTTACGAACAGCTACCCCTTGAGCACCTGCTACATACCAGGGATTGTACTGACCCCTATACATACCATAAACTAGGTGAGTTTTTTCAAAATCATAAGACATCTGTATTTGACTTTTGTGCAGGGGTCAGGCAGCAGTTTATGAGTTGCCACTGTCAGCACCATTATTTTATTTAATCCTCACAACAACCCTTTGAAGGCAGTCTTACCAACATCCCCATTTTACAGTTAGGGAAATTTAAACCCAGAGACTAAAGGTCTTAGCCCAGATTACAGAACAAGTGTGTGGTAGAATCAGGAGGTGTACAGAGGTTTTTTAAGACTTTAGTCTCACTTCCTAACTTTTACTGGCTACAGCTGGGAGAACGGAGCAAGGAAGTGTGTGGGTGGTGAGGAAGGACACACTAGGTCCAAAAGTGACCAGGGGAGAGAATGCCAAGGTGATAACGGGGCAGGGCCCTTCGCCTTCACCTGCTTGCCATCCACCTCAATGTCTGCAATGTAATTTTCAAAGACGGTAGGCACGTAGACCTCTGGGAACTGATCCTTGCTGAAGACGATGAGGAGGCAGGTCTTCCCACAGGCACCATCCCCCACAATCACCAGCTTCTTTCGGATTGCAGCCATGGCTGGGGCTGGCAGGGAAAAAGCAGTGGGGATTTTGGGAAAAGTCAAGTCCAGAAGCCCCTGAGAACCTCCTGGAAACAGGCATCCGGCAAAGGAAGGGAGGGGAGGGAAAAGGGCTTGCTCAGGCATGTTCTTGTCAAGAACCAATAATTCAGGCAACAGAGCCTAAATTCCTAATGTCAGGATCAGGGACAGTTCTCCCCCATGGGTCAGCATACAGAAGTGGGAGGTGGAGGAAGAACCCACTTGGGAGCCAGAAACCATGAGTTCTGGTCTAATTCACTCACCAACTGGGACTCTGGGCACCTAGATAGGTGCTCAGAGATCAGGAACAAGTCCAGAAGAGCCTGCTTTTATCTGTTTTACATATCAGGGTTTCAGACTTATTTGTTCCTAGGATTTTGATACTTTAATAATCACACTTTAATAATCCAGTCTAGACCAGCCTCACTCAGCATGAGCCCCGCCTGCCCAGTCACAGACCAGGAGCTCTCTCCAAGACCACAGGATAGCAGGACCAGTCACCAGGGAGGGTGGGTGGCTAAGGGAAAGAATATTTACCCAGCATCTAAGTACCAGGGACTATGTTGGGCATTTTGACAAAAATTAGCTCCTTTAGTCCTCAGAAGCTTGGAAGGTGAATGGTACACTTCCCATTTCAACGAACTTGGAAACAGGCTCAGTGGGGATAAGACATACGTTCAGAGTCAAGGTGCATAAGCACAGGGACAGGACTCAAAGCAGGGCTGTGTGACTCCAGTGTCTCCCTTTGGTACACAGCACCCCAGAGGTGGGACGAGAGCAGAAACAGGGAAACTCACTCAGAGGGCAGTGTCAGCAGCCAGCCGGCTTCCCTCGCCCACCCCAGCCCAGTCCCCAAAGCCCCAAGTCACACAAAGGAGGCTCAGTCCTGGCAGTGCCCACAGCCCACATTTGGGCAGCCTGCCTTCCTCTCCCCCTTCCCTCCTGGGCCTGGCAGCAACACTAGGTCACTCAGCCCCAGAAAGGGGACAATGATCACACTGTAGGGAGCCACACATTCCCCATGGCAGAGCGACTGAGAATAATACACTAGGGAATCACCTCCACCCACTCCCTGGAACAGCCCCTTCTTCCCCTCTGTGGGCTCACCCAAAGGCCCTGCCCACCCCTCCCTGTGACTCAGGGCAAGGAGTCAGCTTCCAGGGGTTTCCGTGTGTCCTGTCCCCAACACACATGAACGTGCATCTACACAGCTCATCACACCTTCCCAGCTCCCCTGCGCCTGAGCTGAGCCTCACTTCCTCCTTCCCTGGGGAAAGGAGCTGATCTCCAGTCCACTGAAGTTCCAAGGCTACAGCCTGAGAGGAACAGGAGAGGGTGGGCTCTGGAGCTGAGATGAAGTCAAGGCTGTTGGAAAGGGGGAGGGGGCTAGGGCCTGGGCTGGGAGGAGCTCCAAAAGAAGAGACAAACGAGGCCAGCCCCAGCACCAATCAGGCAGGGAACAGTTAAGAAAGAACGGGACAGAAACCTGATCTCTGCCCCAAACCTGGCTTTTTCTCTCAGTCCCACATCCTGTCAAACTAGCCTGAACTCCTGCTCCCCACATACACCACCACCACCTCACA
Source organism: Elephas maximus indicus (assembly GCF_024166365.1). NCBI lineage: Eukaryota > Metazoa > Chordata > Mammalia > Proboscidea > Elephantidae > Elephas > Elephas maximus. The sequence continues at coordinate 168,070,285 of NC_064821.1, read as the reverse complement.
CCGCTGCTTTGGGCTGCCTTTTAGCAAGCGAATCCTCCAGCCCCAGCCTAGCTCTCCTCAACAGTGGGCTTCTGGGTGGCTCCTCCCTCTCCTCCACACACACATTCACAAAACTGGGATGAAGGGAAGTGGATATGAGTCAGAGAGAATTTATAGGAGTTGAGTGAGCACAGCCACACTCTCCCCACCAAAAAAGGGACTCTCCCTTCCCAGATACCCCAAAAGACAGGCAAGAAGGCATTTGCCCTGCCAGCAAAACCCCCCAAAATGAAAATCATCCTCCAAAAAGGGGGTTCCCTGGAAATTCTACCCAGGTGACTGACACTAGGGTTTCTTCTGACTCCCTCACACCCACTCCCATTAGTCCCACCGGTCCGACTGTGTGAAGACGGGCTGGGGCAGCCCCAGTCTGGGGTGAGCAGTGTTGACCCAAGGCAATCGCCACTGGGTTGAATACCAGTTGCTCACACATAAGTATGCTCCTGCCCTCCCCCAGCAGGACAGTTTAGGTGGCACTATATTGTGAGAAGCGGCAGCTGGAACTCTGGGGTAGGGGCATGCATCAAGTGACCTGGAGCTCCTGGCTAAATTAGAAGACTTCCTTCAGGCTCTGGTTAGGCCAGAAGAGCAGCCAGCCTAGGCCAGGCCAGGACACCAGGCCCAGGGCCAAGATGGCAGGGACATCAGCTCCCTGTGAGAGGCAGCCCCAGAGGAAATGCCCCACTGACCCCAAAAGGGGCAACCAAGCCCCACACAGAGGCTAGAATGGAGCCTGGAACTTCTGGGGCCTTCCCTGAGAGAAGACATTGTGGATACGCACACGCCCTCTCCTCAGTCAATCTCTCAGATATCTAGAGGGATCCGCTGTACCCCTGGCTGGCCACCCCTGGGGTTTGTGGAGGGAATCAATGATCAACTTTAGAACCAGGAGGGAGGGCAGGATTCAACCTCGGGTTTCCGAGTCCAAATCCCCAGGATAATCCTGGTTCGGGAGTGTGAGGGAGGAGAGTCTTCTACTAAAAGAAAATAGGAGCTGGGTTCTTCCCTATACCCGCATCCCAAGCAGACTTCTGGAACCCTCTAGGGCGGCGTCCAGACCCCACCGAGCGGTGGCACCCCCGCCGGTCACACCCCGCCCCTATTCCCGCCATTCCGCCGTCCCGGCCTGGGGAATTCCCACCCCACCCGGACTCGGACCCCCCCCACCCCACCCACGTCCACCTCTGGCCGCCCGGCCCAGGAGCTAAGAGTCTAGCTGGGGCTCTCTCGCGGCGACCCAAGTCACCCTCTCGCCCCTCGCCCGGCGAGGGCAGGTTCCGGGAGGCCGGGAGGAGAAGGGAAGCTCCGGCTGGGACATCGGGATGCGAAAGTCCCTGCCCGGCAGTTCCCGGGAACCTCACTCTGCAGCCCAGGGAGGGGCCGATCGGGCCGGGCCACGCACTGCCCAGACGCCGCGTCCGAGAGGAGGGAACGCGGCCCGCGCTCAGGTCAAAGCCCCCTCCTCGGCCGGCAGCCGAGCGGAGGAGGAGGAAAGTGCTCCCCCGGAGATGAGTTCCAGGACGCCCGCCGCCCCCAGCCCCTGGCCCAGGGTACCTTCCGCTCCGCCGCCTCCAGCTGCGAGGCCGGTGCCCGAGGCCGAGACTGACCCCAGGGGCCCCGCCTCTGCCTCCTTCAGCGCCGCCGGGGAGGGGCGGGCCTGCGGGGAGGGGGGGAGGCCGGCAGGGGGAGGGGCGGGCCGGGGGCGGCCCCTTGCTCGGACCGCCCCGCGCCCCCGCCCAGTGCCGCCGCGGGTCGCGCCCGCCGCTGGTCCCGGCTCCCGCCCCAGGGTGGGAAGAGAGTCCCGGGGAGATCCCTTGACCGCGGAGGAAAGGGGCAGAGCGGGCCCCCGAGACTCAGCCTCTGCCCAGCCTTCCAGCCCCTAGGGGCGGACCGGCGTCGGGAAAGTTGAGAGGAGCTCGGGGTGGGGTCAGGAAGGGCCGCTGCTGCCCTCCGGTGGCCAAGCAGCCATCCGCTCCTGCCCCACCGGGGACCTCGCGGGAGGCGGGGCTGGGAAACGACAGTCCCCGGGCGACCGAGGCGGGGCAGGCCAGGGGCGGAAGATGCCTGCCATCTGCACCTACAATCTTGCCTAGTAGTTTTTTTTTTTTTTTTTTTTAAGTACTACCCAAGACTGCATCCTTCAGCCTTGACGTTTCAGCACCTCACAATTTCCTTCGACCTGGAATTTCCATGAGTCCAATTCCTCCCTGCCCCTCAAAGGACACTTTCGGAAATCCTTCCGGATCCCCAGCTGGGAATTCAGTTCTCACTCTCTTTGTGTGCCTCTGGAGACACTTATTGCATAAGGTATTTACGTATACATGTATCACCTTCCCAGTAAAGCGGTTAAGGAGACGAAGAAGAGGAAGTCTACCAACATTTTATTGGCTTGTGATCTGCACACTACATAGCTCAATCTCTTTAATATTCATTATAGGTCTTTGGGATAAGTATAAAATCAGTTGCCTGTGGAGTTGATTCTGATCATGGCAACCCCATGTGTGTCAGAGTAAACTATGCTCCACAGGATTTGCAATGGCTGAGTTTTCAGAAGTAGATCACCAGGCTGTTCTTTGAGACTCCTCTGGGTGGACTCAAACCCCCAACCTTTCGGTTAGCAGACCCAAACCAAAACCAAACCCAGTGCCGTTGAGTCAATTGTGACTCATAGCAACCCTATAGGACAGAGTAGAATTGCCCCATAGAGTTTCCAAGGAGCACCTGGTGGATTCGAACTGCTGACCCTTTGGTTAGCAGAGGAGTGTGTTAATCTTTTGCACCATCCAGGGACTCTGGGATTAAGTACACCAAACCCCTTTTGCCTGTAAGGAAACTGAGGCTCAGAGAAGTTAAGTGGCTTGTCCAAATTTTGCAATTTAAGTGACAGAGCAGGAATTCAAACCCAGGCCTGTCTGGCTCCAAAGTTGGTGCTCTCTTCACGCTGCCTCCTTCACTCCTCGAACCTGTCCCTTCCCCACTGCCTAGCCCGGTGTTGGGTACATAATAGGTTTTCAACAAATACTGCTGAATGAACTAATGTCAGAGTAATACAGACTTTAAAGATGTGAAGTACAACTCACACATTAAATAAATGAGAAAACTGAGGCCTAGAGCAGTTTGGTCCCCAGGCCTCTTAACTCACTCAAGCATTTTATTGAGTGTGAACTGTGAGCTCTGTACCAAGGATTGATTTCTGCCTCTAAAGAACTTACAGTCTAAATGTGAAATCTAGACAACTTAGAGATACTTTAATCCTTACAACAACCTTATGAGGTAGTATTATTACATTTTCTCCACTTAATGAGAAGCAAATTGAGGCGCAGAGAAATTACAGAGGTAATGTCAGGTCTGGCACCAGAGCCCAAACAGCTGGACTCTAGAGCCCCTGCTCTTAACTGCTACTCCCTACTGACTTCTAGTATAAACCAAACCAAACCCATTGCCGTCGAGCCTATTTCAACTCGTAATGACCCTATAGGACAGAGTAGAACTGCCCCATAGAGTTTCCAAGGAGCACCTGGGGGATTCCAACTGCCGACCTTTTGGTTAGCAGCCATAGCACTTAACCACTACACCACCAGGGTTTCCGACTTCTAGTATAGACAGTTAAAAAAAAAAAAAAAACTGCCATCGAGTTGATTCCGACTCAGCGACCCTATAGGACAGAGTAGAACTACCCCGTAGAGTTTCCAAGGAGCGCCTACCAGATTCAAACTGCCGACCTCTTGGTTAGCAGCCGTAGATAGTACTTAACCACTACCCACCAGGGTTTCCAGATGGTTTTAATACAGTGAGGTAATAGCTGTAGTTGGGTCATGCATGGGCGGTGAGATGCCCAGTTGCAAAGGGCTGGAGAAATGTCCAAGATAAGGTGATGTATAGATTTTAAATAATGAGTATGAACTACTACAGGCCCACAGAGTTATGGGAACCCCAGGAGGATGGGATTTGAGGGTGGCCCGTGGGTGGCGCAAATGGTTACCATTCCACTACAACCTAAAGGTTGGCAATTCAGACCCACCCAGCAGCGCCACAAAAGAAAGGCCTGGCGATCTGCTTCTGAAAAGATGACAGCCAAGAAAACCTTATGGAGCTGTCCTACTCTGTAACACCTGGGGTTGCTGTGAGTCAGGATCAACTTGGTGGCAATGAGTGTGTCTTTTTTAAACTTTGTTTTGATTTGGTTCAATGAAAGATGAGGATGGATTAGGAAGCAGTGGCAAGATCATGAAAGTCCTTAGATGCCATGCTTAGGAGTGTGGATTTCGTTCTAAGTGTAATAAGGGGCTGCTGGAGTGTTTTCTTTTAGGGAAATAAGCAACTCAGATTCACACTGTGCAATTACCCTTGCTGCTATGTTCCTAGTGTACTTAAGGGAGGCAGGGGAGAGGCCTGGAGACAGAAAGATGGGTTAGGAGGTTGATAGTAAAGAGCTAAGGCGGTGACTAAGGTGGGGGTGGAGAGCAGTGGACAAGTATGAAATATATTTCAAGTATATAATCAGTAAGACTTAGTAATTGATTAGCTTGATGAGGAAGAAATAGAAGCCAAGGGTGACTAACTCCAAGATTTCTAACTGAACAGCTGAACTGGAGCCCATTGAGATGATGAACCAGGAGAAGGACCATGTTTATGAGGGTAGATGATGACTTAATGAGTTGAAGTGCCTGTGTCATGTCTAGATGTTCAGGAGACAACTGGGATGTGTGGGTCTAAAGCTCTGGAAAGGTCTGGGCTAGAAATCCTGATTTGGAAGACAATAGCAGATGGATGAAGCCATAGGAACGGATGAGAACGCTCATGGAGAGGGTGTGGAGTGGGAAGAGCAGAGGATAGAAGAGAGAGCCTGGAGATACTGCGTTTTGGGGATGGTTCTGGTGTTCTTTCTACCACTCCACAGAGCTTTTCCTTACTTTTCGGTATCTACTCAAAGTAAATAAAGACACACAACTTTATCCATCTGGTTTATTTACCAATGGCTATAATTTTGAATCTAGCTGACACCTCTTCTTCAGTTAAGTTGTCACTAAAGAAGGGTCAGGGAGACAACTTCAGAATGTGGACTGAAAGAGGGGTAAGCAAGGAGAAGCTGCAGGGGTGGTGGGAGGGATGGGGCTGAACCCCTCAGGAGTAACTGCCTGGCCCTCCCAGGGGGATGACAAAGACTGAGATGTCATCCCCGGAACCCAGCTTGTTGTTGGGGAGACGCCAGCCACGGTCCCGCGGGGCACCTCGGGCCCCCAGGACCAGAGCTTGGGCCAGAGCTTTGTACCTGCCAGGAGCACATATGTACAGTCATATACTAACATGTCTATGGGAAGACAGCTACACAGGCCCACATATGGGTACCCAACCATTGCTTCCCTCTGCCCACCTTCCTTCCCCAAGCCACATGTCATAAAGTCCCTACCTGCTCGAGTCATTGGGCTCATAGGCAGACAGCACCCTGTCCACAGTGGCGGCTACTTCACGGTCACTGGTGACATCCCACAGCCCATCTGTTCCCAAGACCAGTACATCATCCGGGCAGTGCTCATACTGTGTTAGGTCATACACTTGTACCTGGAGGAGGAAGAGGGTGGAGAGAACTAAGGTGTGGGGCTTCTTGGTCAGAGAATTTGGGGATAAAAAAAGCCTGCATGAAAGCCCACCCAAGACTCCTAAAGGAAGGAAGGTGTGGCTAGGGGGCCCCCATACAGCTCACCTCAGGGAAGCAGGAAAGAAAGGGCTTGATGGGAAGGGTAGAACTGCAGACCTTGAGGTTGTGGTCTCCTAAGCCCCGGGTCACCCCAATGGTGGCCATCACTCGAGCCTGAGGGGATTGAGGAGGGGGTGGTGCTATAACCCTCTCCCGGACTCCCTCAAACCATGGACCCCCTCCCACCCTTACACTCAGGTAGAGCCTCCACCTCCCTAGACATATTGTGGTGAGTCCTCCTGCCCTCTCCCACCTCTACCATGGGAGTTTACCTTTTTGCCCTCCCCACAGACCAGAGGAAACCTGAGATCCTCCAGCTCGATCTTTTTGTAGGCCCTGGGGGGGGGGGAAGTAGAGGAGGCATCACCCAGGCATCAAAGACCCTCTCCCCTATGAGCCGCACACCCTCACAAAAACCCCTTAGAAGGGCCACATCCCCACAACACTCAGCTTGGCCCAGCTTCCAGCTACCACCTTGCTGCTGGCTAGGGACTGGTTGCGTTGCCATGGGAACGGGCCCCAGCTCTGAGGGAAGTGTTACCAGCCGGTCATGTTCTGGTCCCTGTACAGCATCCTCTGCCCCAGCTCCTTAGGCTGAATTCTACGGGGGAACTCAAGGTGGGTAAATTCACCGCCCAGCAGCTCTGGTTTCAGGAAGCCCTGGGGTTGTGAGCAGACAGACAGAGCAGAGGGCCAGGGGGCATTAAGTTTACAGCACACTCTACAGTACAGATGATGTTAATAATAGAAAACCCTCAGAGCTTACTATGTGCCAGATATTGTTCTAATATTAACTCTTTCAATCCTCACGACAACCCTTAAGGCAAGGACTATTGATGCACACACAGACAGGTTAAGGGAATTGTCGAAGATCACACAACTAGCAAAGTACTTGAACTAGGATTCAATCCCAGGAAGTCCAGCACCAGAACCCATGCTTTTAAGCACTAGGCCATACTGCCTATCAGGGGCCTTTGCTATTTCCTTCCCCCATCTCTGACTCTACTTCCTTCCTCAGCTGGGGCCACAGAGGGAGCACTGGACCAGCCCAGGCTCCTTCCTGCTGCCTCATCCCACCAGCTCAACCCTGCACTCCACAGTCTGTGGAATGGCCTTCACATTAAACGGTAAGGAGCTTTCCAAGTATGTGGTGGGGGTGTGAGTTCTTGGGACACAGGGTGTAGAGAGGCACAAGGCCCAACAAAGAATGAGGATAGGGAGCTCAGTTCCCACTTACAAGCAGCTGAAGGCGTTGGCGCTCAGTCTCCGGGGTAAACTCCCGGGACATTGGAATGATTTCACCATTCCGGACAATGATGGCCCTGCCCACATAAAGAAAAGGCCCACGTGAGGTTCCATCTGCTAAGAACTTAAGGACAGGTTTGGCCCTGGCTCTCCCCAATCCCCTCATGGAGAATCCCAGAAAGACCAGGCCTTCCCCATAATGACCCTTAGGATCCCTCACCCAGGCCCCTATCTTTATTCCCCTCATGGCTATTTCAGGCCCTTCCTTATGTCTTTGATCCCTCTTGACTCGTCTAATCTTTGATTCCTTTTGTTATTCCTGCTACCTCACTCCAATTCCCCCATCCTGGAGAGTGTGGCCCCCTGTAGCTGCTCTCAAAAGCACCCCACCCCATACCTGCTGTCACCTGCGTTGGCTACATACACCTTCCCCAGCAGGTAGATCACAACCAGTGCACAGCAGCCCCCCTCCACTTGATGGCCACGCCGTTCCCGGGCCATCTGTTCATCCTGCCACATGAGGAATGGTCAAAGGGGATGAATGAAGAAGAGGTTCCAGGTACACAGCCACCCCCTTAATCTGCAGAAATACACTGGCCCAGCCAAGCCACACTGGAAGAGAGGAAAGAGGACATGGGTATAACTTCCCCTTCTCTCTTCCCCCGAACCAAACTCTGCTCAGGTGCTCAAAGGTTCTGTGGGTTTTCTGGATCACTCCCTGAGTCCACATGACTCCCACACAGAGTTGACCAGTGTGTCTGCCTAGCAGGCCCTTGGCCCAGAACATCCACTCACCATGAGCTGGAAGGCATTCTCAATGGCCCCTACTACCAGGCTCTCATGGGTCACTTCCTTTTGTGAAGACCAGCAGGACTGAGGACCAACCAGGTGAGAGGGATCAGAGGAACCTGAGGCCCCAGGGGTGGAGGAGAGGCAGAGAGGGGGTGGAGAAGGGTCCTGAAGTATCTCTACCAGGTCCTTTAGCTGCTCCCGGATGTGGTGATGCAGGAGCCTTGAGGCCATTTCAGCAGCTCCACCCCCTGCATGCCCATCAAACAGGCCCCAGTAGTAGAAGCAGAGTCCCTGGTGGAGAAAAAGTGAAAGGTAAGTGAGAAAGAAAAAGAGAGAGTGTGTGAGTGTGTATGTGTGTGTGTGTTATTTGGGGAGAAGAGCAAGACCTAGGCATATCCATACAAACATCAGCGAGGAGGCCAGAGTTTGGTACTGAAGGCAAATTAGATTTTTTCACTCACTTGCTAAGGAGAAAGGACAGCATCAGAAAAGCCAAACTCAGAAGATAAAAGATGCAAAACTTTGAGTTTGTAATTAATCAGCTCATTCATAAATACGTAAAAACTACATTTTAAGTGGAATACTAAACATTCATACTGACATGGTAGAGCCTAACTGACCAAGGCCAGGTTATGAAACCATAAGTGAATTAGGAGGCAGGTCTTCCACGTGTCTCAGATTTAAAAACAAGTACCTGGAATCCCTGGAGGAGAGGTATCATTGTGTTTCTGGAGGCTAGGGGGTTAGGGGCTTACCTGGCCCCGGCTAAGTTCCTTAGGTGCCCCTGTAACACTCCTCCGGCCTTCCACATACACCACCTCACAGCAAGCCTGGTCCTCATTGTGCCGGCTCTTGCCAGCGTTGATGACCCTGCCAGGCCAGAGTGACCACGTTAGGCTGGACACCAGACCAGGTCCTGGAATAACCCCCACCTCAGACACACACATCTTCTCTGGCCTGCTGGCTAAGCTGAGAAAGGTCACAGTCACCTGGGATCCAGGCCAGAGGGAGGAACAGGGAGGGAGGGCAAGGCCCAAGGAGTATTGAGTAGTGGGCCCCACCTCCTCATAGAAGGGCCAGCAGCACCACCCTGCCTGCCTCAGTTCCCCATCCCTGGCAAAACTGCTGTCCCTAGTGGAGGGGAGGGACTGGATAGAAGGTCGGGGGTTGTTATTTCCCTGCTTGCCAAGATCCATCCCACTCCCAACCAACTCTTCAGGTGCCTTGACCCCAGGACCCCACCCCTAGGGGCACACCCACCGGTACCCTTAAAGCTACCCAGGGCAAATTTCTGCATCTTTGGCCGTGAGGAAGTGCTCCAGCCCAGATCGGAAAGAGGAATTGAAATAGGGCAAGGGTGGAAGCCCACCTGAACTGTGCAAGAGCCACATAACCACCAACTCTTCTCACACAGGAAGCTAATGGAGGTGGTGGTGGGGCCGCGGGCCCACTAGCCACCTCCCTCAGCGACCTCAGCGCCCCCATCACCCTCCCTGCCCCGCTTTCCCGGCAGAAACATTAAAAATACACACGGCCTGGGAGCACGCCTTTCGCTGTGACTCGGGGTGGGGTGGGGGTGGGAGCTTCCTTGTCCAGCCGGCTAGAGTCCGCCGGCGGAGAGGCGTCCAAGCAGGACCCTTCCTCTGTCCCTGGCGGCCCCCTCCCCCGCCTCTAGGGAAGCCTCGGCTGCCCGGTGTCGCGGGCTATTTCTGGGTGTGGAGGGGGAGGGGAATGGTAAGAGGGACAGGGAACTGGGGCGCTGGGGCCGGGAAGCCAAGGAGCGAGTCTTCCCAGCTGCAATCTCCCTTATTAAAAGGGACCCTCGCTCCTTCTTAAAACCCCTCCTTTCTTAGCCATTAGACTGCGGGCCGCGACTGAGAACCGGCCAACTCATCCTTCGCCGGGCCCGCTGGAGCGGAGTCCTGGAGTGGCACGGGTGACGGTAGTCAATGAGCTGGAAGACGACTCGGGCTGCACCCGATTTGAGAGGGCTGGGCGGGGGGGGGAGGTGGGGCCCGAAGCCCAGCGGATGGCACAGGTCCTGGGAAAGGGAACTCCTGGCACGGAGAGCGGCGAGGGGGGACGCAAAGCAGCGCATAGGATGTCGAGCAAAGGAGGGGGGGAGGGTCCTATCCAGGTTCGGGTGCCCCGGGGGGCGCTCACTCGGCATAGCCCGTGCTCCAGGGCAGGTGGCGGCCCGTGTCTGGGGGGCTCTGCACAGCCCGGCCCGCATGGTCGTTGGCGCGTCGCAGCCCCCCAGGGCTCAGCTGCAGAAAGGTCGGTCTGGAGAAGCTCGCTCGAGGGTCTACGGTCTTCGCTGGCGCCCCGCTCCCGCTCCCAGCCCCTGCCGGAGGGCTCCTGGGAGCTTCTGGGAGGGCGGCGGGCGGCGCTGAGGTCGCGTTGGGCAGGTCTGGGGACTTGGGGCGCGGAGGCGGGGCGCCCCCGGAGCTCACCAGGTGCGCTACGGCCGAGCGCACCCGGCTTAGCATGCTGCCTCTCTGCCCCGCCCCCGGCCGTGGCCCCTCCCCGCTCATGCCCCGCCCCCTAGGGCTCATTGTGGGCGGTGCTCGCTCCTGCCAGCTCTCCCAGGCCATTGGCTACAGCGGGCGGGCTGGGCAGTTTCCCTACAAAACTTCGTCTTCCTTTGGGCCACCCCGAGAACCGCCCTACTGGCTCGCGGCCTCTTCCCCGTCCCATTCCGGCTTCGCTCCGCCTCGGACTCGTAAGGGAAGAAGGGTCTATTGTTGCGGGAAGGGGACAGAGAGATGGAAATCTTATTTCAGGTTAGACACCAGCTAGAACTTCCCCATTATGACGGGATGGAGAGGCTTCTCGCCCTCGGTTCGGAGCGGCCAGCCTGCCGGAGGGTGACGGAGCTGATGACTTAAGAGCGAAACCACCTTCTTTGGGGAAGCATCAGCAGCTGCTGGGTGTGAAGCACTTGGTGTGACAACACCTCTGGCTGGGGCTGCTGGAGTGAGAGCGAGAGCGAGCGAGCTGGTGCTGGCTGGGGGATGGGGGTGATAACAACGCAGGCTGGAGCCGACCACCCTGAATTAGGGAACTGGGAGTAAATTCCTGGGCTCCTGACGGCGCTGTTCCCTGTGAAGACCACCTCTAGATCTAGGAGAGCCGTTGTCACTAAGACCCAGCTTTCTCAGGACTGATTTTCCCCCATATTTAGACCTCCCCTGACCACAGCAGGACTCGTTGGTAAGGATAACACTAACAACATTTATGGAAGACTTACTACATATTAAGGAGCCCTGGCGGTTCAGTGGTTAGAGCTTTCGACTGCTAACCGAAAGGTCGGCGGTTCGAAAACACCAGCGGCTCCACCGGGGGAAAGATGTAACAGTCAGCTTCTGAGAGACTTACAGCCTTGGAAACCCTCTGGGGTCGCCATGAGTCGGAATCAGCTTGACGGCAGTGGTTTTGGTACCGCCCATTGGGCCCTCTACAAAGCACTTTCCCTACATTAGGTCATTTACGCCGCACACAGCCCTTCAACTTGAGTCTTATTATGTCCATTTTAGGAATTAAACAGGACTGAACGCTCCTGTCATTTTGCCTGACTTGCCCGGAGAGGTCACCCAGCCAGTGAGAGATTCACATCCATGTCAGCCCCTAACTCCCAACCCGGTTCTGGCTTAAGAACCAAGCCAATTTCTCAGGATCTGGGAAGAAGGGTTAGGAGGGAGAATGGGTGGCAGAGAGAATTGGGGGTTCCTTCCATTCCACCCACCTCCTCTTAAGGTAGAACTAAGAGCAGTCTGGGAATGCTGAGCAAGTTTTGTGGCTGCCGTGAGGGGGAGACAGAGGCCAAGGCAAAGCGCCGGCCTAAGAGGAGGACCAAGACTGGGCCCAGAACCCTGTGGGCTGTCCTTTCTGCCTTCTCCATTCTGGGAGGAGTGGTGCTGACAGGATTCTGGAAAAACTCTGTCCCTAAACCCAGTATCAAGGAGTTGATCAATAGGCCTCTTGAGACACCCACCACCCTACACATGGTTCCAGTGGGGCCTAATGCAAGTTGGGATAACTGTCAGATCCCTTGGCACCTGGTTGAGTGATTGGGACCCAACCTCTGGACTCTGTCGTAGGGTGCCTCCTGACCATCCTCCACCCAGTTGCCTGGGCCAAACTGTGCCCCCCAGAAGGAGCAGCTTTCCTGGCACTTCCAAATAAAAATCCCTCAATGGCCATTCAGGTTTGTAGACTTGCTATAAATTATGCCTGTATTCTGGGCAGAGAGAACCAGAGAAAAAGAAGTCACAAGAGAAAATCCAGCCCAGAGGCACAGAGATAGGGAAGGCAGAGAGAAAGAGCATGGTGCTGATATAGATATGTCCCACCTGTTAGAGAAAAACTAGAAACAGCTCTTAGATAAATGGCATAAACAGCAGCCCCAAGCCAAAGACTGGAGGAAAATATAACGTTCTGGTTATTTTTATTATTCAGTGTTTCTGGGTCAGCGTGCTTATCATTTCTTGATATCACCCAGCTCCTTATTCCCCACTCTTCGCAGAGTCCACCCTGGTGGGACACGGAGCTAGGACCCAGAGACCCCAGCCCAACTCCAGCACCAGATGGTCAGCAGGGATGTCAGCAGCTCCCTTGGGCTCCTGAACAACCCTCTGGCCATACCCAAATCCTAAGAGTTGGGCTCTCCTCTCTGTACCTCTCACCGCCTACTCCTGACTCATACTTCCTCTGTCCTCAGATTGCCCCAGAACCTGGTGAGAAGGTCATCCCCTCCCTCATCCCTGAGGCAGTAGTGATGGGGGGGGGAGTGAGGTGCAGTGGGAAGAAGCAGGCGTGACAGCTGATCAATGCTCTTCTCTGCTAAGAACTGAGACTCTGCTCAGAGGCTGGTCCTGCCAGGGTACGTGAGGCCTCAGCCAAGGTGGGGGAGTGGGCATCCTCAAGACACACACCTTTATCCCAGGCCACAGGGATATTTCCCAGATGCTACTTCCCCTGCCTTTTCCCTCCCCATTACACCAATACCAAAGCCCCCTTAAACTAAAAGGAGTGTTCTTCTGGCTAAAGACACACATTCACAGATCACTTCCATCTACCGTTTGTCTAGTAAAGTTTCCATCTAAAATTTTGCCCTGTAAAAAAGTAGTAGAGTTACTGTTTTTTTGTTTTTTTTTTTTTAAAGGAAGAAACTGGGCCTCAGAGTTTGGTTCCCACGTTGGAATTCACACCCACTACCTCCCCGAAACCTCCTCCAAAGCATAGGGACCATTCACGAGCCTATTGCACCCCTCTTGCCCGCCCCATCCCACCTTCAAACCTACTCTAGTCTTCCCAGTCTTCGACGGCACCCCTCAGAGGTCAGAGATCATTTACTATTTCCTCCTGAATTTTAACATGGTAATAGAGGGCTAAGGGAATATCAACCTGGATTGTCCAACAGAATTTTGTGCCAGATGAAAATGTTCTGTATCCGTTCTGTCACTAACTACAGTCGTCACTAGCTACATGTGGCTATTGAGTACTTGAAATGTGATTAGTGCAAATGAGGGACTCAATTCTTAATTTTAATGAATTTAGATTTAAGTTTAAATAACAACATGCGGCTAGTGGCTACCGAATTGTACTGTGCAGTTTTAGAATCTTCAAAGCTTAAAAGCCCTTACCCCCACCACCTACCCCGTTCACTTGAGCCACGGGACTAGGGACCATCAGACCTCGAGGGCTTTGAGGGAGGCGCCTGGGCGCCCCTCTGAAGCTACTCCAGTCTGCACAAGGTGAGACGTCCTTGTGGACGGGCTCTGCGGGGCTGGAAGTCTTCCCTTTCCTCTTCTTGTCCTCAGCCGCCAGGGGCCGCTGCACCTAGCAGCGCCCGCCCGCCCCGCCCAGCGTTCCGCACGGCGCCCGGCGCTGTCCTGGGGGAGGTGGCGGCACCCGCGCGGGGCTGGGAAAGCAGGGCAGCCCCCGGCAAGGAGGCGGCGGCGGCTGCGAGCTCCCCGGCCTGGAAGCGGGAGCCTCGGAGGGAACCCGGCTGAACTCTGCAGAGCCGGCCGCATCAGACCCGAAGCTCCTCCATGCCCAGAGCGGAGCAGGGATGCCAGCTTGGTCAGAGCCCTGCTGTCCCGAGAACGCAGCAACTTGGTGAGGGGACAGAGCTCCGGACTAGACAGCACTCCAGCCACCAGTCCTGCCTAGGGGAGGGGGGCGGCTGGGGAGCGCGCCTGGGAGTCTGCCTTTCGAAGTCTTGTCCCTGGGCCCAGAGGCAAGGGGGACCTCAGACCCGCGGCCGAATTGGTGGGCGCCGCCGCGGGGCAGGTAGGTCCCAGATGAAGGGGATCCGGCATTTGGAGGACTGAGTGGGCACCTAAGGGGCTGGGGGGCGGAAGAAGGTGGGGAGGGAGTTGAAGGATCTTGTTCACATCCTCAACTCCATAGTGGTATGCACTGCTAATTCAGTCACTTCACAGCCTAGATTGGGGCCTGGGGGAAAGGCTGGGAGACTGAGGCAGGAGTGGTAGACACTGTGCTTCAGCGCGCAAGCCCAGGAACAGATCCCAGAAGCTTCTTTCACCAGCTTTCTCAGAGGAAAGGGATAGAATGTGGAAAAACGGCTCCAGATATCCCCACAACCTCCTTCGCCTGAGTTGTCTTGGGTCTTGGGGTTCACTGAAGGAATGGGAGAATTGGATTAGAGAGTGTAGCAGCTCAGAGAGAAATGGGATCGGAATTGCCTGAGAGAAGACAAAGCTGCGTTTGTAATGATCAGCATAGGGGTCCATGATGGGAACAGGGGAGGAGAAACCCACCCAGAAGGGAAGCACATCTAAAAGGGACCGAATCTCTCTGCCTGCGGAGCAGCAAGCCCATCCTAGGTATGGCCACCACTCCTCCTCCTGCCTCCATAATCTTCTCTAGGCTTTCAGCCCTGGGAGCTAGGATACAGGATCCTGGGTCCCTCCTGGGGCTCTACCATCCTATCTGCTTCAGTTCCACCTCCAACTGAAGGCTGAGGGAGGAAGGGTCCTTATGGAGAAATGGAGACACTGTTGGGGCCAGTGGGCACTGGGGCGCAGAGTCCCTCTAGCTCTCTGAAGTGGTAATCAGGGTGAGGATGGTGGAATTGAACCAGCTCCCTGCGAATGCAGAAAGCAGGTGTGATGGGGTAGGAGGTAGAGCTGAAGAGGATCCAGGGACACCTCAAGAATCCTTCTCAGGTGCCTCTTCAGGCAGGGATTGGTCAGATTCTGCTCCAGAACCCTTCCCAGATCCTCAGCTTCCTGCCAAGACCAGAGAAATCCCAGAGCTGATTCTTAGACATCTCCCTGTTACCACCCCCGCTTTACTCCTGGGACAGAGAAACTCCTTCAGGGCACTCTTCTCAGGCCCACCACCCTACATTATCCCAGAGTCTTCAAGGGCCCTCATGGATTCCCAGGGCAGAGGAATCCTGTGTGGGCACCGTGAGGAATGGCTTCAGAGTTGGGTCCTACTTCAGCACCCAGCTCATCCCCTTGCCCTTTCTGCAGCCCCCCTTCAGCCTTTACAAGGCCGTAGGCTCCCTCCATCCTTGCAATCCCCCAATAATCTTTTTCACTTGTCCAGGTAGAGTGAGTCTCGGGCCAGTGCATGAACAAACAGAATCCAAAAGATCCCAAAAAAGGTGAGCGAAGAGACAGTTGAAGTTGGGGAATGGGGATATAGACAGAGATCCCTATCCAAAGGGGCAGCTGAGCCCTAGCATTTGGTTTGGCCGTTGGTGCCCAACACTGTGCTGGCACCTGAGGGAGCCCAGAGATACCCCAAGGGGCTGGTAGTGTAGTGGAGGCAGTGGTCCAGGCCTGACCCTGCTGCCTCCTGGGCTGCCCCTGCCCCTTTTTGCATCTGGGCAGCTTCCAGCTGCTGTGTGCCTCTGCTTCCCTAGGATTCCCTCCATTCTAGCCCACCCTCTGAAATAGATCTGGGAGGTCTGAGCCATCAAGCATGGAGAGAGAGAAGAAAAGAGGAAGAGAAGAAGCAAGGTGGTGCGGGGGGAATAGGGCAGGTTTCTGGGCTCTGATGCCCACAAGCTAGATGGCCTTGGTTAAGTCATTTAACTTCTATTAGCCTTGTTTTGTTTTTTCTTTTTTAAGTTAAATTTTAAGTTGAATAGTTCATACATTTCCATGGTCCAAAATTCAAAAAGTGAAAAAGGAATAGGAACAAAAATGAGTATACCCTCTACCTTTATCTCCCAGTCAACCAATTTCCCTTCTTGGAGGCAACTAGTGTTAT
Organism: Elephas maximus indicus; assembly: GCF_024166365.1. Classification (NCBI taxonomy): domain Eukaryota; kingdom Metazoa; phylum Chordata; class Mammalia; order Proboscidea; family Elephantidae; genus Elephas; species Elephas maximus. The sequence goes on along the minus strand of NC_064821.1, from coordinate 168,054,261 downwards.
TAGGTTTTTTTTTTTTTTTTTGGTTCATCTTTCCAGAGCTAGTTTATTCATATTCAAGCAACATATATAACCCTTCCCTATTGCACAGATGTTAGCGTTTTGTACACACCATCCTACACTTTGTTTTTTTCCCTTAATGGTGGATTATTGTTGGAGATCATTGCATTGCATATGCATCAGCACGAGAAGCATTTCTGCATTTATTTTTACAGCTGCCTGGATGGGGCTGCCTTTCTATAAACATGCTCCATAATGTATTTAACCTGTCCCTCGTTGATGGTCATTTAGGTTGCACCCAGGCTTTTTGAACATTGGTTTGCTCATCTAGAAAATAGGTAATAGTAATCCTACTTTGTAGGACAGTAGAAAAGGATTCAAGATCATGTGAAGTGCCTGGGTCAAGTGATCAATAAGTGGGTGTTGTTATTATTCCACCCATTTCACAGTCCTCCATGGGACCATATCTAGGCCATCCTTCCAGACCCATCTTTAATGTCACCTCCTCCACAAAGCCTTCCCTGATTTTCCCAGCAGGACCACCTCTCCCTTCCTGTACCCTTTTCCTCATCACCTCTATAGTCAGTTTGTGCCAGGCTGAAAGCTGCCTGAGGACCAGGTGAGCATCCCACCTGGCTTCATGGCTCCCGGAGTGCAGGGCACAGAGAAGGTGCTTGGGCTGGGCACTGAGGGAGCTCCAGGGTGGAGCTCCAGAATGCAGCAGGGTGTGCCCTTCTCTCCACAGGATGAGTGAGAGGGCCACACGGAATTGGAACACAGGCGGCTGGCTGCTGGCACTTTGCCTGGCCTGGCTGTGGACCCACCTGGCCTCGGCCTCCTTGCAGCCTCCAACTCCCACAGGTTTGGGGGAGGTGGTGGGGAGTGGGGAGGGGGTTCCAAGGATACCTGGAGAGCTGAACACCACCCTACCCCTTCCACAGCAGGCAGATCCCTGAGGCGGAGAAAGATCCATAGATTCTAGGGGTTCCGGCTTCTCCTGTGCTCTTTACCCATGGAACTCTGTGTTCCTCGGCTATCCCAGCCTGCAGAAGGCCTGAGCAGACCTGTGACTCACCCTTCCTTCCAGGCTGGAAGGTGTTCTACAGGGAGAGAGGCCGTGGGGTGGGGGTGGGGGGGGTTATGTCTAGCCTCCTGTCCTAATTCTGTGGTTTTCCTTCTGGGATGGCTAAAACCTGTGTAAGCGGATGATCCTCTCCATGCACTGTAAGCCCCCTGGGCCCTTGCCCTCACCCTGAGTAGGCTGGTGTGGGGGAGGTTGGTGTGGGCTCTATCTTCCCTTTGCCCAAGGGCCAGGCTCTGTCCAACAGGTGATGAACATGACCTCACTGGGAAGGAAGGACAGAGCCACTGTCAAGTGCTTCTTCCCCTACACTTGGAAAGCTCTTAAATAGCCCTCCCCCAAACTGGGGGAAGGGGTACAAGGATAGCCAGGCCTGGCCCTGTGGGTAGGAGGGGAACAAGGCTGGGGCCTGGGCTGGGCGCCCCATCTTGTGCTGGCCCCTCAGGCCTCGTGAAGCAAGGCACTTGTGAGGTGATTGCTGCTCACCGCTGCTGCAACCGGAACCGCATCGAAGAGCGCTCCCAGACTGTCAAATGTTCCTGCTTTTCGGGCCAGGTGGCTGGCACCACTCGGGCAAAACCCTCCTGTGTGGACGGTGAGTGACAGGCCAGGCCCCGGGCAGCAAAGCCCTGATCAGAGGGATAAGGTCTGTTTAGGCCTCTCCGTCTGTTGGGGATACAGTTTCATACTGGTCCTGGGGCTTTCATGATCAGGGTCTCAAATGATGGGGCAACCTCAGTGGCGGGGAGGGCGGATGTTGCCATTGCCATCCTCATTTCACAGATAAGGAAAGCTCTTGTTACATGCACGCCTTCCCACACTCACATGCCTTCCCACACACACCTGCTGCTGGGCACAGACACGGACACATTCCTTGACAAGGATCCTCTCACACCTCCCGTCCAACTCTCATATCGCCTCATACTTACTCCTCCAGACACTCACTACTTCACCTGCTGGTCCTTTCCCAAGCTGTCTTGCTCATTCCTTCCTCTCATCCTCAACCCCACGTCTTGACCATTCCTTCCCTCACAGAGACACGCATAAATTGCTCCCACATGCCTTCCTTCGCGCACCTGCCCCTCCCCCCACCTCTGCAGTGCTCATTTTCTCGCACATGTGGCATCCCTATAAACGTGCCCAGTTGCACATTCCTGGTCTGTGGACCCTTTCAAATGGTTCCCACACTTACAACAAGGGGGTATGTTGAAGATTGTGCCTCTAAGCTAGAGATATGGTGGCTCAACAATAGGGTTGCCTTAGAGATGACTTCCCTGCCTTTGCCCTGTGCCATCTGTGCCCTGTGCCTGAGTACTGCCTCTCTGGGCAGCCTGGGGTAAGGGAAAGACCAGGGGAATGCAGAGCTCAAAGCCAGACATGTGTGGAAACGTGCCCTTCCTTCCCAGACTCCCTCTTGGCTGCATGCTTGTCCTCAGAGAGCTTAGGGCTGCCCTTGCTGCTTCCTGCTCCCACAGCTTCCGTTGTCCTACAGAAGTGGTGGTGTCAGATGGAGCCCTGCCTGCCAGGGGAGGAGTGTAAGGTGCTCCCTGACCTGTCGGGATGGAGCTGCAGCAGTGGACACAAAGTCAAAACTACCAAGGTATCTGGGGCTGGATACTTCATCCCACCCCTACCCTTCCCCCTTCCCATGGGGCGGGAAAGGAGGCCCAGGAGTCCTGGGTGTAGGATGTCAGTGCCTCAAGGTGAGATCTGCAAACCATTTAGGCACATCCCCAGATAGTCCTCTTGGGTCTGTCCTGACTTGGGAATTAGGAACTCTGGATTTGAAATCCAGTGTGTCCTCCTGGGAAACCCTGGTGGTGTAGTGGTTAAGTGCTACGGCTGCTAACCAAAAGGTCAGCAGTTCGGATCCGCCAGGCGCTCCTTGGAAACTCTATGGGGCAGTTCTACTCTGTCCTATAGGGTCGCTATGAGTTGGAATTGACTCAACAGCACTGGGTTTGGTTTGGTTTTTTGGTGTCCTCCTGAGCAAATTCCTGATGTTTCATATGCCTTAGTTTCCTCCTCTTTGCCTAGAGTGGGTTTGCTTGCAGAAATTTCAGGTCTATATGAACAAAGTGGAGAATTGAGGAACATATCTAGATCACTCAGAGGGGAATCTCAACTTCTACCTGAATTCCAATCTGCTCACCCACCCCTGCCACACACCCCTCCCAGGCTCTGCTATTATTAACTGCCTACCGCAGTTAACCTGCCTTCTTCTAGTCAGTTTGCTGTGCTGTGACAGCACCCGAGCGGATTATTATTTGCTTGGCTTCCTGCCAGCCCCACAGAACAAGGGGTAATTAAAATTTTATCAGCCTCATTAGCAATCCCATGTGTGTCATGGTTAATCAGTCCCACCGTTTTCGTCACCATTTATACAGATGAGTGACGTTGCATGGCAAGCCAGAGCTCCGCCTTCTTGCCTTCCTTCCAACCACCACACACAGCAAACAAGTAAATGAAGTAGAGAAGGAAAAGCAGCCTTCAGGGTTCGGAAGAAAGCAACCACTTTCATAGTACAGAAAACAAAAGGAACTACAGCAAGAAAAAGTTTGGTTGGAGCTAAAGTAGAGTTTCATATGTTCAGACGGGCAAGGGAGGTGGCGGGACAGTCTCTTTAAGTATATTTAAAACTAGAAGAGATTGAGACCTGCCACAGAGCTGGTGACATTTGTCACCATTTTGTAGGTTTGGGTTTGCAGCCTATAGGGGCTGACCACTGTGCTTGTGATGTGGGTAGCTACTCTGAAGCAAGGTGTTCCTGGGTGGTGGTGTAAACAGTTAACACGCTCAGCTACTAACCAAAAGCTTGGTGGCTTGAGTCCACCCAAAGGCACTTTGGAAGAAAGGCCTTGCAATCTACTTCCGGAAACTTAGCCATTAAAAACCCTATGAAGCACAGTTCTACTCTGACACACGTGGGGTGGCCATGAGTTGAAATCTACTCCGTGGCAACTGGTGATTTTAGTGGTGAGGCTTGCCTGATTTTTGTTCACATGGGCCACTGAGCCAAGCTTTCCCAGTCTGGACTGCTTTAGGGGCAAGGGCTTGGCAGCAATGACTGCTCAATGGCCTGTAGATCTTGGGGAGTCTCTGGCATGCCGGAATGGGATAGGGATTCCCTTCTCTAACCTCCCCTCATCACTTACTCTATAGGTCACACAATAGTGTTTGGGGGTCATGGCCTGGACAGGACAGGCTTGACTGAGCCTTGGACTGAAGAATGGTGTTCAGTTATCAGCCAGCAAATATGGGGATTCATCTGCCTGGACACATATCCCACACCAAATGCAGCTTCACTCCTTCCAGAGACATTTCAATTAAGCTGCTCAGCAAATATGGATGGGTCTCCAACTACATAGCTGGCATTCTGCTGGGCACTTCTGGGGACATGGGAGAAGGTCAAGACACAGTTCTTGCCCTTAAGGAATGTCTAGTTGAGTTGAGGAGTTGATGACAACTTAGATACTTTAGATTCAAGCATGTGGTAGCTGGGCTGTGGCTCCTGAGGAAGCTGTGGGCGTGGTAGGGCTTTGGAGATGAGACTCCACAGCTCTTCAGGCACCTGCTGGCCACAAGGCAGAAAGACAGGAGGTCACATTCAGTGACCACCACCTCCCTACCTCCTATCAGTCCAGAATCCCCAGCAAGCTTTTGACATGTTGAAGGAAAACTCTCCCTTCTTATGCCAGACCAGCTGTATCTCATTTGGTGGGATTGGACTGACATGCAGAAGGAAAGCAAAGATGAAGCCAAACAACTTTCCAGCAAAGCTTCTGCAGAGGCATCACTTAGTTTGGGCTATTCACTGGGTATGGGATGGACAGAACCTTAAAATCACCCTTATCCAAGCGCATCTGGGTTTTGTTCCTTTGCTTTTTATAATGTATGAAGAATCTGAGCCCCAGAGAGATGAGGTGACTTGCCCAAGTGCTCATACCTTGGACTCCCAAGCTACAGACCTTCCACTTAGTCTGGATGTTGGAATTCGGACCGGGGCCTCCCATGTTTTTGTCTCAAGTACAGGCATGAACATACAGAGTGCTAGCTGAACAGCAGCAATGTTTTTCTCAGGAGATGCTAGAGCAGGAACTTTTACCAGAGTCTTTGTCTTCTTATCTGAAATAGTCCAGAATACCCCTCCTCCAGGATGCGGAGCCACTTGATCTCCACTCTGCCTTGGCTCAGAAAATTCCAAACAGGCCCATGACAGCCAGTGGCCACTCAGCCCAGCTATAGCTAGGGAAATCCCAGCTGGGATCCCCATGCCAGCTCTGGCCCACCTCTTCCAGGGTCCTTAGGCTGTGACCCTCAGAGACTCTGGCTCCAAGAAAGTCTGGGTGGCTCCAGGGCTGTCAGAGGCCTCTCCCTTCAAAAACTTTTGCCGGGCAGTAGGAGTGGGAGGCTGGATCCTCTGTCCTGGAGTGGGGGTTGGCATTGTCAGGCTGGCACCCTAGGTGGCTTGGACGTAACACTCAAGCTTCAGGAACTCAAGGGCATGGGTTACCTGGCCATCTCCTCAGTGAGAGAATTGCAGCCTCCATGACTACTGGAATCACCAGGACTGCAGGGGGCCTTGAGAGGAGGGGTGTCAGTACAGCTAGCTGGACGATGCTAAATTCTGGCCCTCAGAGAAGATGATGCAGACAGTGGGTTGGGGCTGGGTCTCTGCTCCTCCTTTCTTCCCTACCTTCCGGTACAGTAAAACCAAGACCAACTGGCATTCCCCCTTCCTCATCCCCATCCAGAGTTTATCTTGATTTTATTTTGTTTTGGGTAATGAGGTGAACAATGATGGCAGCTTCTCTCTAGACTGTAAATACCAAACTCTGACACATTAAATACAAGCAAATCTCTGCATGTAGTGGGGCCAGGGAGTAGGGTAGTGAAGGAGTTGGTCAAAAATTTGTCATCACCTCATTCAGGGCTGGGGAGTGGGTTAGGGGGTTGGCAAACTTCCTGGAAAGGTCCAGGAAGTAAATATTTTAGAGATTACAGACCACATAAATCTCTGTTGCATATTCTTTGTTTTTGTTGTTGTTTGTTTTGTTTTTAAAGCCCTTTAAAAACGTAAAAAAGCATTTCTTGGCTCTAGGGCTGTATAAAAACAGGCTATGGCTGTATTTAGAAGTTTGCTGGCCTACTTGGACCTGTGAAGGTGGGCTGCCTCTGCACCTTGGGACTGCCTCCCTGACCTGCCGTCGGTGCAGTGGGAACCTGGGCTTAAGGACTGGGTCAGGTTTTGTTTTTCTTCTAATGTTCCTTGAGAGATTAATGGGTGAATTATTTAGGTTACAAATGAGAGCACTCTAGCAGAGTCTGACAAGGAGATGTTGCTCTGTTGGAGGCCTGAATGTGGGTTTCTCCACTTCCTCCCCACCCCCAAGACTGTGTCCAGGAAGGAGGGAGAAGGTGGAAGCCCCTTGCCCATCCACTGCATCCACAAGCCACAGGGCTCTGAGCTGGAGAATGAGCCTGAGAGAGTGGGGTCAATGCCAGACAAACTTTCCCCCCTGAGCTGCCAACCACTGCCAGTCCCTCCCTCAGCCAAAATCCAGGTCTTCTGACCTTCCACGACCTCTCCCATCTCTGTACAGAAAGAAGACTAATTCCCACCCCCCATATGCTAGAATATGCTAATATATTTTTTAACCCCTCAAACTCTCCCGTTTGCTCCTACCTATTTTTTTTTTTTTTTTGTATTTATATATATATTTTTGGTGGGCTTTGAGGGGCATCCTTTATGTGCCCAGGGCAGTCCCACACAGGAGGGCCTGGTGGAGAAGAAAAAATACCCCACCTTTTTCCAACAGTTTTTTTTTTTTTTTTTTTTTTTCCAACAGTAGCTCCCTCTAGGGTCCTGTTTTCCAGTTAAGCCAATATTTGTGCTCATTTTGTAGCCACTTCCATGTAAATTCATTTTCCTTGTACACAGGGGTCCTAGAGTCATTTGTCTTCCTCATCTCCCTTCAGTGGCATGGGATCTCAGATTCTCTGAAGTTAGCTGGTACCCTAGCTTCCTCAGCTGTGAAGGCCTTAGGAAGGTTGCCAACCACAGGGGATCATATGGCTAATTCTTCTTGGCCTCCTGGCAGTTTAATTAAGGTCTGTGAGTGACATTCTAATTAATGGCCCCAGACAGTTGCCTAGAGTTGAGGCCTACAGCTTCCTGAAATCATAAGCTTAGAGCTAGAAGGGATTTTAGAGATCAGTTAGCCTAATGCCCTCATTTGACCAACAAGGAAAGGAGGGCTCAGAGAGGTTAGGTAACTTGCCCAAAGTCATGCAGCAAGCTGGTGGTATATCCTGGCCAGTGATCCAGATAAGAGCTCTTTCCACTACTGCATGTTGCCTCTTTACCCCAATTCAGGCAAGGAGCCTGAAAAGAAGTCAGAATTTTCTGCAAGGGTGAATGCGTAAGAGTCTCGTCATAAAATCACCCAATCCTATGAGTTGAGTAAGATAGAATGAAGGAGAATAGGAAGCATTTAGAGATGTGTATGCTGAAAAAGGGAAGTAGGGACAAAAAGGAGGAATTAAGATTACTTTTTTAGAAGAACATCAAAACACCAAAACATATCACAAAATAATTAGAATAAAACTGATGTTGCTTCCAGAAGAGTCGATTTTTGTCCTTTCTGGAGGAGACAGGGTGGACCCTGGTCAAACTTTAAAGGACCTGTGAAGCCAGCTTGATGGCTTCTGTATTCTTTAGATACTAGTGCAGAGGTCTGCAAACTCAGGCCCATGGACCAAACTCAGGCCCATGGACCAAACTCAGCCCACTCCCTGCTTTTGTAAATAAAGTTTTATTGGAACACGACTATGCTCATTTATTTGTGTATTGCCTATGGCTGCTTTCATGCTAAAGGAGCCCAGATAGCACAATGGTTAAGCATTGGACTGCTAACAAAAATGTTAGTGGTTCGAATCTTCTAGTGGCTCTGCAGGAGAAAAGACCCATCTGTTCCTGTACAGATACAACCTAGGAAACCCCATGGGGCAGTTCTACTCTGTCCTATAGTGTCGCTATGAGTAGGAATTGACTCGACAGCACACAACAACTTTCATGCTTCAATGGCAGAGTTGAATCGCTGTGACAGAGCCCATATGGCCTGCAAAGCCTAACATATTTACTCTCTAACCCTTTACAGAAGAATTTTGCCAACCCCTGCCCTAGGGCTTTTATTGAACCTTTCTCAGCAAACCCTGGAAAATGACAGCTCTGCATTATATTCCTGGGTTTGGGTTTTCTTGTTTTTGGGGGGTTGTGCCAGTTCCCCTCCAAATCTTCTCCATTGCCACTTGTAAGATCTAACAGCCAAAGAAAAGAAGAAGACATAGAGGCTGAGACAGAGGCCAAGAGAACAACTTGGAGCAGGTGGAATGTTTCCCTAATTTGTTGTCACACCCCAGATCAGCTCAGTTCATACATTCCAAGTTCCTGTGATTTCTACTTTTACACTTAAGCAAAATATTTGCATGTGCGCCCGAGTGGAAAGGTGTAATTAGGCATGTGTACATGCTGCTGGTATTTCTGTGCATCTGTGGGTTTGAATATCTCCATTTCCACAAGCACGGTGACATTCAAAATACATAAAAACCACTTTAGCACAGATACTGATTAATCAAGACAGACGCCAGCCTGTATTCCAGACCAGGGTACAGTGGTGGCACATAGCCCAACACATAAACTCATGTCCCCAGTCCCCACTCCACCTGCTGTGGCTGCCATGTAATTCCTGAATGAGGGAGGGCTCATTTCCCTTTCCCAGCATGAGCAGCTGAGCTGGTTTCTGATTTCCTTGGGCTTATGAACCTGCAGAATTGTCACTGAGTGTGGTCTTGGTGTGTGCATGGGCACAGAAGCTCATGGATGGCTGTAAGCACTGTACTTGGACTAGACATGTAGACTGGCCGTAAGGCATTCATAAGGGTATAAACTCCGCCTTGGTTTGACTTAGAGAGATTGGATTCCAGCAATTTTCCATGGCTGAATTGACCTACATGCTGGGTGATTGGCAATATACCATCACTTATATTAGCAAATGTCTACCATGTGTCAGGCACTGTGCTAGCCTCTTTATGTATGCAATAGTATGTTAAATGGGACTCTTCCTATCTCAAATTTTGAGCAAAGGCTCCAAGGCTGAGGAAAGACAGAGAGTTAACAACTATTCTCAAGTACTCCCACATTCTAATTTAAGATGCTAGACCATTTCTACAGTCTTGTAAAAGGGGCGATCAGTAGCCCATCGCCCACCTCCAGACTGTAAAGAGGGGGCTAAAGAGTTGAGGTTGTAGAGGTAAGCGGTAAAGAAGATCTGTCTGGAAAGAGTTGTCACACATCCCCTGCAACCCCATCTTCTTTCCCCCAAGGGGAGATTTAAGTTTTGCTTCTTTTTTTTTTTTTTTTTTACTGTAACTCACTTAACAAGAAACTTCCAGGGAACTTCTCCAAGAACTTAATTTAAATTGCTTGAAATATAGAGGACAGAGGAACTCAGGTCTGAAAATAATCTGAAGGCGAGTAATGGTGGCTGCTGGTTGCCCTGGCTGGGTGAGCCTAGAAGACTGTGTGGGGAGTGAGCTACACCTCCGGAGCTTGGCAGAGCACAGGTGTTTGCATGTTTCCCATGGCCAGAAGTGGAGAGGGAGAGGCGAGGGGCAGACTGCCAGAAGGTATGAGTCTGAGAGGGAGTCATAAATGGCCAGTGGGAGAAGGGATCGCCCACATTAAGGGCCCTGTAAGTGGGAGATCCCCAGCAACATGACATCTAGAAACCCAGGAAAATGTTCCACAAGACAATGCCCAAACTCCCAGATGGGAAAAGACTTAGAAACATTAAGTAATTTGCCAGATATTAAGTAGCTAATAAATGACATGTGGTGGTTTTGTACTTTGTCAACCTGGGTAAGCTAGAACCGCATTTCACAGATTGCTCTTCCTTGCATGGTTCTGGATTAGAGTTGGCCAAAAGATAAATTTTTGAGTAATTTGGAAGGCAGAGAAGTGCAGCAGTGGCAATTACTCTCTGGGGGTTATCATAGTTAGAAGAGCCAGCAGGTTCCAGGCTGTTCTCATTCTCTCCCACTCTATATCCAGCTTTTTTTGGCGACTGTCAGCCCTTCTGACCAACACCAATCCCAGGTGAACACCCACATAAAGAGGAAATAGCCTTCCATAAACTTCTCTACCAATTCTCCTTTATGACCCTGCTCTAGAAGCTGAACATTCTTACATGATTTCAGAAGGTTTGATTGGTGGCTTTTCTCTCATTCTCCAACTTCTCCATTTATTCCCTTATTTCTCCCAAAATTGTGTAAGGTATTATCCCTATAATACATCTCTTATTCCATGATACTCTTAAGGTTTCTCTTGCCCTGATTAAATGCTGACCAACATCGTTAGTTACAGAGAGATAAAGCCTTCCCCTAGAGCTGGCACCCTGAATTTGGACTTCTAGCCACCTAGACTGTGAGAACACCTCTGTCAGTTTGTCATTCTGTGGTGGCTTGCATGTTCTTGTGATGCTGAAAGCTATGCCACCAGTATTCAAATAGCAGCAGACTAGGAAGAAGGACCTGGTAGCCTACTTGTAAAAAGAATTAACCAGTGAAAACCTTACGAATAGCAGTGAAATATCGTCTAATATAGTGCCAGAAGATGAGCCCCTCAGGCTGGAAGGCACTCAAAATACGGCTGGAGAAGAGCTGCCTCCTTAAAGGAGAGTTGCCTTAATGATGTGCATGGAGTCAAGCTTTTGGGACCTTCATTTGCTGATGTGGCACGACTCAAAATGAGAAGAAACAGCTGCAAACATCCATTAATAATCAAAACCTGGAATGCATGAAGTATGAATCTAGGAAAATTTGAAGTCATCGAAAATGAATTGGAATGCATAAACATCAATATTCTAAGCATTAGTGAGCTGAAAGGGAGTGGTATTGACCATTTTAAATCGGAAAATCACGTGGTCCGCTATGCTGGAAATGACATCTTGAAGAGGAATGGCATTGCATTCGTCATCAAAAAGGACATTTCCAAATCTATCCTGAAGTACAATGCTGTCAGTGATAGGATCATATCCATACGTCTACAAGGAAGACAGTTAATATGACTATTATTCCAATTTACGCACCAACCACTAATGCCAAAGATGAGGAAATTGACAATCTTTACCAACTTCTGTAGTCTGAAATTGATTGAATATGCAATCAGGATGCATTGATAATTACTGGTGATTGGAATGTGGAAGTTGGAAACAAAGAAGGATTGGTAGTTGGAAAATATGGCCTTGGTGATAGAAACAATGCTGGAGACCGTGTGATAGGATTTTGCAAAACCAATGACTTCTTCATTGCAAATACCTTTTTTCAACAACATAAATGGTGGCTATACACATGGATCTCGCCAGATGGAATACACAGGAATCAAATTGACTACATCTGTGGAAAGAGATGACGGAAAAGCTCAATATCATCAGTCAGAACAAGGCCAGGGACCGACTGCGGAACAGACCACAATTGCTCATATGCAAGTTCAAATCGAAGCTGAAGAAAATTAGAACAAATCCATGAGAGCCAAAGTATGACCTGAAGTATATTCCACCTGAATTTAGAGGCCAACTCAAGAATAGATTTGACACATCAAACACTAATAACCTTAAAAAAAAAAAAATTTTTTTTTTTTTTCTTGCTTACTGGTTAATCCATTCCTGCCTAGACCCTTCATCTATGTATTAACTTCAGAGTAATTTAGTTTTCCCTGCCCCAGGAACAGGAGGAAATACTGCAGAATGACAGCCCAAATGTGGTGTTTATACTGGTGTTTACAGTTTCCTCAAGCCCAGATCCCCAACCTGACCTCTCTCATCCCAGGGGATAAGAACAGCAAATGCATAATACAGGCCGAGTGCTCTACACGGACTCATATTTTCCTTGTAACATCACTGTGATGAGCACAGTATTATTAGCCCTCCTTTACCAATGGGAGGAACACTGGTGGTACCAGGGGCGAATTAACCAGTAAGCAAGGTATGCATGGGCTTAGTTGTGTTTATTTACTAATCTGTAGTGCACAATTTCACATGGGTTTCATCATATCAAAAATGTGAAAAACAGGTGGAATTGTGTACTAGTGATTAGTAAGTAAGCCCATCCATACCTCACTTATTGGGTAATCTGTCCCAGGGTGACACAGTGGTTAAGTGCTTAGCTGCTAACCTAAAAGTCAGTGGTTTGAACCCACCAGCCTCTCTGTAGGAGAAAGATGTTGCAGTCTGCTCCCATAAAGATTTACAGCCTTGGAAACCCTATGGGGCAGCTCTACTCTGTCCTGTAGGGTTGCTATGAGTCGGAATTGACTCCACAACAGTGGGTTTGGTGATTTTTTGTTGTTGTTGTTTGTTGTTTTTGTCTTTACCAATAGGGAAACTGAGACACAACGAGGTTAAGTAACCTGTCTAAAGACATTTAGCTAATAAGTAGTGGGAACTGGTTCAAGCCCAACTCCAAGGCCACAGTCTTAACTATGGGAATTTGCTGCCTCTTGAATGAGCCTGAAGTCTGCAATCTCTACACAGAGAAGTCATGGCAAAGCCCTTTCTGGGAGCTGGGGCATTGGCAGTTCCATGAGTGCTTGTCAGTGGCTTGGGAAAGCCAGGACTCAGGTTTGAGTCGCAATGAGTGTCATCTGCAGGAACGAAGGGAGACCTGGAGCAAGTGGTGTCAAGACTACCAGCAGCTGCTGGGCACCAACCATGAGGCATCAGCCTGAAGGAGCCACAGGAACCATTCCCCCTGGCTATTTACTTCCCAGACAAAGACTCCTAAGCCAGAACAGAAGTGACCTACCCAAGGGTGCTCAACATAGGGGCAGGGTGTGACTCCACGAAATGTGGCTCTCAAGAAAGCCTGCTAGGGTCTCTCTGACCTTCAGTCTTTCCCACTATTTTCTGCTCCCCTCATGATGCTCCCCCTGACAAGAGAGTGGCTCTGCCATGGAGGATGCCTTAGGCTGGGTTCTCTAGAGAAGCGTATATAGATATATAGAGAGAGAAATTTATATCAAGGAAATGGCTCAAGCAGTTGTAGAGGCTGGAAAGTCCCAAGTCTGTGGGTCAGGCTGGAGGCTTCTCCTGACTCATGTAGCTGCAGGACCTGGTGAACCCAAGATCCGCAGGTCAGACAGCAGGCCTCTGGTTCACAGACTGTGAAGGCCAATGAATCCTAAGATTGGCAATAAGATGGTAGGCCACTGATTCACAGGCTGTGGACACTGATGAATCCCAAGATATAGCAGGTGAGCTGCTAGCTCAAGTCCTAAGAAACAGAGGTCAGGTGAGGAGCCAGTTGCAGGATCCAGAGTGAGCAAAAGCCAGTGAGCTTTCCCAGAAAGCCCACATACATTAGATGCAGGCCACACCCCCAAGAAAACTCCTTTTCAACTGATTGGCTACTCATAGCAGATCTCATCATGGAAATGATTACATTATATCAGATCTCATTATGGAGGAGATTACATCATTACATAGCTGCCAAACTGTAACTGCCAAACCATAACTGCCAAACCACTGAGAATCATGGCCCCGCCAAGTTGACACACAACCTTAACCATCACAGAGGGATAGCTATCCTTCCTACCCTCCAGTCTCCACCGTAGGTCACTTGGCCCAGGGGAAAAGCCCTGCTTGGATCTGAGGTACCTGGCAGGTAAGGAGGTTGAGGGGAAGACAGATTACAGCCCAGACAGGCCTTCTGAGAAAATTGACGGGCACTCGGCTAAGAGACCCTGGAGCCTGGGGATCAGAGAGAGTCACACTCTAAGTGTGATGCCCTATCCAAACCTACGAAGACTCAACATCCAGGTCTGTGGCTTTCATGGAGCTCAGTCTGTAGCTCGAGGCCCCAATGGCTGAGCACCAGGGTTTAAGTCCAGTCACTTAATAGTTACGTGGTTTGTGAGTAAATTCTCTGCCTTCAACTAAAGAATAAAAAAAAAAAAAGTTTTTTTTTTTTTTTGGTTTTTTTTCTGTTTTTTTTTTTTTTTTTCAAAGAATAGGCACACTTAATAACACTTTCTTATGCTTAAAAGGAAACACACTTTGGCAAATCACAACTCTCCTGCTCTCCATCCCTTCTCCCATGGTAGGGTCCCCTCTCCCCTTCCTCATTTCCATTGCCTGTCAACTGGAAGTCTGTTAGGTTAGGATGCTGAATTTACCCAAGTGTAAAGCATTTCTGCCACCCACCATCTCCCTCTCTCTCCCATTTGTTGTAGGGATTGGAGGAGAGGAGACAATGTGTATAGAAACCTTTGACAATGACCAAATGTTTTGCAAATGTTAAGCACATATCCAAACCTGTGGACACTCAAGCATGTACAAATCCTTTTCCACAAAGAGTGTCAGAAAATCAATGACTTCTCAAGTCCTCACCTTCCTGGCCAGGTGGATTGAGGCCTCCCCAGGGAGGGCCCACCTGGTGGTGCTGCTGGTCAGCTCAGTGCTTAGCCCAGGCTCTGTTGGTAAACTTTCCAAAAATAGATACTTGCCAGCTCACCCAGCCTGGATGACTACATCACTGCAAACCCAGTTTTCAAATGGAGCACTGGAGACATCTTCTTCCTCCGATGAAGGATTAGCTGCTATGGCAATTGCCCTCATGTGCAAATAACTAGAAAAACAGACAAATTCATGGAACGACTGTTTTCAAATGCTCAGTATAGGACAGTTGTAAAAAGAATTTGATTTCATTTTTCATGTTTGACAACTGAAAAGTGCCACCTCTTCCCCTTCTCTTTTGTTGACCCAGCGCTGACATGGGAAGTTCAAACTACTCAAAACCCAGGCTGAATACAGGAACCCTCGCCCTGAACCCTACTTCCCTAACCACATTCAAAATCAAAGCCACTCGCCCCTCCCTTTGCTCAAGCCATTTCAGATGGTGTGTGTGCCTGCCTTACTCTCCCCAGAAAGTCCCATTATGTGGGTAATAAACATTTTCATATACCTTAGTGTGTGTGTGGCATCATTAGTCTCACCTTCCAAACCAGTTTTGAGTGGGGAGTTGATTCTACTCAACCACAAAACAGCAGTGATCACTGAAAGAAGGCAAACAAACAAGGTGAGCCCTCTGATTGCCCAGCCTATGGCCTGGAGAGAGTTTCCAGGCCACAAGGCAAGGAGGGAAAACCCAAACGGAGTCCATCTCACAAAACTGAGGACTCAGAGGTCTGAGCTTGGGGATGCTGAGACAGCTAGAAATTGTGGGGCAAAATATCACAGAGGAGAGCACTGTGCAGAGATTGAGCCCCAGAAATTACAGAGGGGTCCTCTCAAGTTCTTGACTGAACATAATCTGTGTATGTTTGGGGTGAAACCTCATGAGGCCAAGGCTGGGCCAGAGCAAGTTACAAGGAAAGAGCAATAACTTGGGCCCTGGAAGAAAAATTATATTCAGAGCTAATGCAGGGCTATGAATCATTTGATTTTCCTCCAAAGTAGAGAAACTTCCATGAATACATGGGCATTTCAGTAGAGACCCTGGAAGGGCCACACTTTATTTTTTATATTATTTTTTTTCTTGCACTTTAGGTGAAAATTTACAGCTCAAGTTAATTTCTCATTCAAAAATTTATACAATATTGTTTTGTGACATTGGTTGCAATCTTACAATGGGACAGTATGCTCCCCCTTTCCACCCCAGGTTCCCTATGTCCATTTGTCCAGTCCCTGTCTCTTCCTGGCTTCTCATCCTGCTTTTGGACAGGAGCTGCCCATTTGTTCTCATATATTTGATTGAAGTAGGAAGCATGTTCTTCACGTGTGTTATTTTTTGTTTTATAGGCCTGTCTAATCTTTGTCTGAGAGAGGGCTTCGGGAATGGTTTTAGTTCTGCGTTAGCAGAGCAGCCGGGGGCCGTAGTTTTGGGGGTTCCTCCAATCTCTGCCAGACCATTAAGTGTAGTCTTTTTATGTGAATTTGGGTTCTGTTCTACATTTTCTCCTGCTCTGTCTGGGACTCTTTGTGATTATCCCTGTTGGGGTGCTCATTGGTAGTAGCTGAGCACCATCTAGGTCTTCTGATCTCAGGCTTGTGGAGCCTCTGGTTCATGTGGTTCTTTAGTCCTTTGAGCTAGTATTTTCTTTGTGTCTTTGGTTTTCTTCACTCTCCTTTGCTCCAGGTGGGATGGGACAAATAGGTGTATCTTAGATGGCCACTTGAAGGCTTTTAAAATCCCAGACACTATTCACCAAAGTGAGAAGTAGAATATTTTCTTTATAAACTATGTTATGCCAATTGACTTAGATGTCCCCTGAAACAACTACTCGGCAGAAGGGCCCCAGGCCCCAGCCCCAGCTACTCAGCAGAAGGGCCATACTTTAGAAGTGAGGCTAAATGAATCGTAGAATAAAGACTACTCTAGACCTACAATCCACCACAGGTCTGTCAGCTTGTCATACTGTGGTGGCTTGCATATTGCTGTGATACTGGAAGCTGTGACACCGGTATTTCAAATACTAGCAAGGTCATCTTCATTGGACGAGTTTCAGTGGAGCTTCCAGACTAATAGAGACTAAGAAGAAGGACCCAAGAGTCTACTTCTGAAAAAATTAGCCAGTGAAAACCTTATGAAATTTAGGGAAATATTGTCTGATATAGTGCCAGAAAACTACTCCCTCAAGTTGGAAGACACTCAGAATATGACTGGGGAAGAGCTGCCTCCTTAAAGTAGAGTCGACCTTAATGACATGAATGGAGTCAAGCTTTTGGGACCTTCATTTGCTGACATGGCATGACTCAAAATGAGAAAAAAAGGCTGCAAACATCCATTATTAATTGGAACCTGGAATGTACGAAGTAGAATCTAGGAAAATTTGCAGTCATCAAAATGAAATGAAATGCATAAAGATTGATATCCTAGGTATTAGTAAGCTGAAATGGAGTGGTATTGGCCATTTTAAATCAGACAATCATATGGTCTACTATGCCAGGAATGACAAATTGAAGAAGAATGGAGACTCATTCATTGTCAAAAAGAACATTTCAAGATCTATCCTGAAGTACAATGCTGTCAGTGATAGGATAATATCTATATTCCTACAGGGAAGATCAGTTAATATGACTATTATTCAAATTTATGCTCTGACCACTAATGCCAAAGATGAGGACATTGAAGATTTCTACCAACTTCTGCAGTCTGAAATTTATCAAACATGCAATCAAGATGAGTTGATAATTACTGGTGATTGGGCTGTGAAAGTTGGAAACAAAGAAGGATCAGTAGTTGGAAAATATGGCCTTGGTGATAGAAACAATGCCAGAGATTGCATGACAGAATTTTGCAAAACCGATGACTTCTTCATTGCAAGTATCTTTTTTCAATAACATAAATGGCAACTATACAGGCAGACCTCACTGGATGGAAAACACAGGAATCAAATCAACTACGTCCGTGGAAAGAGACAATGGAAAAGCTCAATATAATCAGAACAAGGCCAGGAACCAACTGTGGAACAGACTATCAATACAAGTTCAAGTTGAAGCTGAAGAAAATTAAAACACATCCATGAGAGTCAAGGTACAACCTTAAGTATATCCCATCTGAATTTGGAGAACATCTCAAGAATAGATTTAACACATTGAGCACTAATGAAAAAGACAAGATGAGTTGTGGGATGACATCATGGACATCATACATGAAGAAAGCAAAAGGTCGTTAAAAAGACAGGATGAAAGGAAAGATGAAAATGAATGTCCGAAGGGACTCTGAAACTTGCTCTTGAATGTCAAGTAGCTAAGGCAAATGAAAGAAATTATGAAGTAAAAGAGCTGAACAAAAGATTCCAAATAGCAGCTTGAGAAGACAAAGTAAAAGTATTATAGTGAAACGTTCGAAGACTAGGAGTCAGAAAACCAAAAGGGGAGAACACTCTCGGCATTTCTCTACCTGAAAGAACTGAAGAAAAAATTCAAGCCTGGAGTTGAGATATTGGTGGATTCTACTGGGGAAATATTGAACAAAGCAGGAAGCATCAAAAGAAGATGGAAGGAACACACAGTCACTGTACCAAAAAGAACTGGTTGACGATCAGCCCTTTCAATAGGTAGCATATGATCAAGAACCGTTGGTATTGAAGGAAGAAATCCAAGCTGCACTGAAGGCACTGGCAAAAAAATAAGGCTCCAGGAACTGACCCAATACAAATTAAGAAGTTTCGATAAACGGATGCAGCGCTGAAAGCGCTCACTCATCTATGCCAAGAAATTTGGAAGACAGCTTCCTGGCTCACTGACTGGAAGAGATTCATATTTGTGCCCATTCCAAAGAAAGGTGATCCAACAGAATGTGGAAATTATCAAACAATATCATTAATATCACATGCAAGTAAAATTTTGCTGAAGAAAAGTCAAAAATGGCTGCAGCAGTATATCGACAGGGAAGTGCCAGAAATTCAGGCTGGTTTCAGAAGAGGCCGTGGAACTAGGGATATCATTGCTGATGTCAGATGGATCCTGGCTGAAAGCAGAGAACACCAGAGGATGTTTACCTGTGTTCTATTGACTACGTGAACCTGTTCAACTGTTGATTGTCACAGATCACAGATAACACTGTGAGAACGGGAATTCCAGAACACTTAATTGTGTTCATGCAGAACCTGTACATAGATCTAGAGGCAGTCTAGGAACAGAACAAGGGGGTACTGCCTGGTTCAAAGTCAGGGAAGGTGTGCATCAGGGTTGTATCCTTTCACCATACCTATTCAACCTGTGTGCTGAGCAAATAATCTGAGAAGCTGGACTATATGAAGAAGAACAGGGCACCTGGATTGGAGGAAGACTTTTTAACAACCTGTGACATGCAGATGACACAATCTTGCCGGCTGAGAGTGAAGTGGACTTGAAGCAATTACTGATGAAGACTAAAGACCACAGCCTTCAGTATGGATTACAACTTTCACATAAAGAAACCAAAAGTCCTCACAACTGGACCAATAAGCAACACAGAGAAAAGATTGAAGTTGTCAAGGGTTTCATTTTACTTGGATCCACAATCAATGCCCATGAAAGCAGCAGTCAAGAAATCAAATGACACATTGCTTTGGATCAATCTGCTGGGTTTGGCCTCTGGGGGGACAAGGGCAATCCCTCTCAGAGGGCGTTGGCGCCTCCAGCGGCCACAGATCCAGGCAACTGAACTAAAACGCGGCTGTCCTCTGTTCTGACAACAGCGCGCGGGGGCGGTATGGACCCGGGAGGACTCCAGGAACGCCAGCCACTCCGAGAGGACAGCGTCTTTCCAGCCCCGAGGATCGGGGGGTTCCAGACCCGCGAGGAGGGGCTGCCTCTTTACTCTCTCGGCACCCTCTTTTGGAGACGCGGGACCTGTCGCGTCTCCAGACCTGGATTCACCTGAAGCCACCGACTCGGGAAGCGCGGGAAACGCGGTTCACACAGGCCACCGGCACCGGGGAGGAGCGGCCGCAGCCGGCTGGCGAGACCAACCCAGGGGAACCGCCACCCTCGCCGTCGCCGAGGCTAGGGTGGAAAAGAGAAGCCTCCGCTGAAACGGGGAGGACTTCGGGGAACCCATCCCAGGCGGCTGTGTGACCCTACCCGCCCCGCCCCGTTGCCAGTCCCTGCTGGTTCTCGGCCAATGCTGGGGCACTGGCTGATTAGTTAATCAGAGAGAAGTAGAAGAGGGGAAACTTGCATCTGTCCACTTCTGTGCAGAGCTTTACAGGGAGAAGAACCCCTGAGAGTAACTGTCCAGGTGGCAGGAGTGGGGGGACAGTGGCCCTGAGGTGGGGCTGGCAGCTTAGGCAGAACCAGGCCTAAGAGAGCTGCCACTGGTGCTGCCTGCCCCAGAAACACACCTCCTTCCCCAAATCTTACACACACAACTTTCCCCGCCACACACACACACACACATCTGGGGGCCCTCATCCTGGCCCCCCTTCTATGCCCCGCTCCCTCTCCCATCTTCTAACTGACTAAAGTCTGCAATGGCAACCAATTGGTTCTATGTAAACTTATTTAAAAGCTTTTTCTGGAAAGATTGTTGATGTTCAATCAGCTTACTAGCCGCTAATCTTTTTAAATCAGCAACTAAAAGCAAACAATGTTTGCACACTCATTGACTGGTAGAGGGCTGCTCATAGGGCACTGTGCAGGCAGAGGAGTGCAAGGAGAGACCTTCTCTAGGTGGGTGGGACAGGGCAAACCTCGACCCTCCAGACTTGAAGATTGTCCCAGCTATCATTCCTGAGGAGAAAAATTAAGAGCTCTCGCCCTCTAGGCCATCTACACCTCTTGACTCAGTCCCTGGTGAGCGCTTACAGCCTGTGCAGGGCAGGACTGGGCAGCTGCTCGCACTGCTCCTCTTTGGTGGCCTGTCAGCTCCAGGCACTCTGGGAGGCCAGTGAGAGCCAGCAAAATTCCAGAGGAGGTGCTCCTTTTGTGCCCTCTGGTCCCAGGTTCTGACTGGAGCCAACCTGTGTCTGGGAATCCAAAGAGAAACTTGATCCTGCCCCAGAGTGAAAGGGAAGACCAAAGCCCCCAATTATCTCCCAGGAATGGAAGGGAAGGAATTATTTATGACCAAGGACTCCCTGCCCTGCTCTGGCCGCCCATCCCTCCTGACCTCCTCTCTTCCAGAAGGAATAATCTTGGGCATCCACTTCCCACCCAACCCCAACTCACCCACCCCATTGCCCAGTCCATCTCCAAACTCCTCTTCCATCCTTTCCTCACAATTGGCTAAGATTTGAAAGGTGACCCCTTAAAATGTCATGAACCAAAAGCACCAGTAAGTGCTTAGTGAATGTTTGCTTTTGTATGAATATACTCCCAAAAAGGGACTCCAGTCAGGGGGTATAGGCCCTGGGAAAGACAGCACTGGATCTGACAGTTTATGTGGCTCAAGGGGGCAAATAAGCCTGCACAGCAGCCTGGGCCTCCTGCAGAGCATTTGCTTGCTCTGGATCCTACTCAAAACTGGCTGACTTTTGGGTTATTTAATAAATTAGTTAGAGCAGCATGCCCAAAGGAAATAGTTGCTTTCATAATCCAATGAGGTAGACTAACCATTGTGCCTGTTTCTTACTTGTAGGAGGAGCCAGAGGCAGCAACTTGTCTTTACTTTAGAAGGAATATTTTGCCATGCCTCAGACCAGTGGGCCCCCAGAGATTTTACCAAGGTAGCAAGCTCCTGAAGTTTTATGGGATTTATTTCCCACCACCTGGTATGCATGCATCTTACCAAAGTGTCTAGGGTATTTGCAACTTTCTGCTCACCCGTTCCATTCACCATGCTATCATCCATACAGTTGATAAAGCCCAGAGACAGGACAGTGAAAAGTGTATCCCTGGCCCTGCCAGTTGAAAGTAAACTGTTTCTGGTGATGGTTACTAGCACGTATAAAGAAAAGCATTTGCCAGATCAATAGCTGCACACCAGGTCCCAGGGCATATCAATTTTCTCCAATAAAGAAACTGTATCTGCAACAGAAGCTGAGGTTGGGGTCAGCCTGATTAAGTTTATGACAATCGACAGTCATTCTCCGAGACCTGTCTTCCACACAAGCCAAATAAGCAAATTAAAAGAGGATATGGTTGGAATTGCCACCACTACACCCTGTAAATTCCGATGGTAACATCAATCTCTGCAATCCCTCCAGGAATGAGATTGCTTTGAGCTTAGCTATAGGCCATTCTAGAGGCTTCCACTTGGCATTTCCCACCATAACATCCTTCACTCTATGGGTCAGTAAGCCAATATGGGATGAAAGTGGGAGAGGCTCTTCTCACTGTTATGTCTAATGATTCACTAGCAAAATGCCACTTCCCATACCCAAAACTTTGCGTACTGCTGTTTAGAGGTATTAGTTCCTAATGGAAGAATGTCTCCAGTAAGCAACACAGCAATGATTCTGTTAAACCAGAAGTAGAGACTGCCAGCTGACCACTTTGGGTTTGGTGTTCAGGAATCTTGACCCTGCAGCTACAGGAAATAAGGGCTTCTTCTAAGACAGTCAGAGAAGTATCCTGCTCCCTTACCCAGACCTTGAGCTGAGAATTTAAAGCTTTGAGCTCATCATTTTCTTTCTCCAAATTCTTGAGTACACTTAAAAGCAGCCAGCCAAACCCTTTATACTCTTTTTTTTTTCCCTAAAATGTTCAGCGGCAGCAAGTACTTGGTCATCCAAAGCTTTACCTTCTATAAGCATTTGATCCCATGTGATAATTGAAATACCTGTTTTTCCACTGCGTGCTATGGTCTACCAGTGTCACTTTTACCGCTGACAACAGGGTCATTAATGCCTTTGAATCTAACCAGATAAATTCCAGATTCCCATCCTCAAGGTTCTATTCATCTGGAACCACTTTCAGGATCTATAATGATATTGCTGTTGTTGTTAGGTGCCGTCGAGTCGGTTCCGACTCATAGCGACCCTGTGCACCACAGAACGAAACACTGCACAGTCCTGAGCCATCCTCACGATCATTGTTATGCTTGAGCCCATTGTTGCAGCCACCGCATCAATCCATCTCGTTGAGGGTCTTCCTCTTTTTCACTGACCCTCTACTTTACCAGGCATGAAGTCCTTCTCCAGGGACTGATCCCTCCTGATAACATGCCCAAAGTATGTGAAACATAGCCTCGCCATTCAAAGACGTGGTGAAAAACAGGTGAACTTGTGCGCTACAGATTAGTAAGTAAGCACAAGTAAGCCCGTGTGTACCTTGCTTATGTGGATAATCTGTCCCTGGGTCTGGGAATGAGGAGAAATTAGCCTCTGGCAAATATTTCATTAGGAGAGATGCAGATACAGCTGTGCTGCCCCGCTGATCCCTGCTAATCCTCCCCCTCCATCCCCTGGTCCACTTGGACCCTTGAGTGTTTCCTCTGAGGCAGCTTCCCCTCCTCTAACTTCTCCCCACCCCCCACCAATTTCCCAGATTGACCCTGCCCTCCAGCGTGCACTGGCCCAGTATCTATTGTACGTGTTACCATGTGACCTCTGGGTCATTAGGGGTGTGCTTGGAGGTGGCGGTTTTGTCCCCTGTCAGACCATGAGGACCCTGGAGGGAGAAACAGCCTCTCTTCTTTGCCACCTGTCTTAGTTTCTTAGTTCTGCTATAGCAGAATACCACAAATGGGTGGCTTTAATGAACAGAAATTTATTTTCTCACAATTAGGAGGCTAGAAGTCCACCAGCTCTAGGAGAAAGCTTTCTCTGTCAGCTCTGGGGGAGGTCCTTTTCTCTTTTCAGCTTCTGTTCTTCAGTTCCTTGGCAATCTTCACGTGGCATGGCATCTGTCTTCCCTTGCCTGTGCAACCTTCTGCTCTTTGTATCTCAAAGGTGATTGGCTTAATACACACCCTACTCTGATATGACCTCATTAGTATGACCTCATTAACATAACAAAGAAAACCCTATTCCCAAACAGAATCTCCAAAAACAAATAAATAAACCCGTTGCTGCCGAGTCAATTTCAACTCCTGGTGACCCCATAGGACAGAGGAGAACCGCCCTATTGGGTATCCGAGGAGTGACTGGTAGATTCAAACTGCCAGCCTTCTGGTTAGCAGCCAAGCCCTTAACCACAGGTATAGGGGTTAGGATTTATAACACATATTTTGGGGGATGCAGTTCCATCTATAAAACTTCCCAAAGTCACCCACACAGGGGCACAGGGGGCTACTCTGGGAGCACAGAAATCATCCCCATTTCAATTTTATTCCATGAGGATTAGACGATCAAATTACTTCTCAGCTCTCTCACTTCACTCTGGCTTTATTTGCTAATCCTGACTGGGGTTAGAGAGCCTGTGTGTGTGTGTGTGTGTGTGTGTGTGTGTGTATGTGATAGAGAGAGAGACCTGAGACCTGCTCACCCCGGCTGTGCACAGCTTACTGCTCTGAGGACAGACTTCAAGCACACAGCCCCTCAAGCTAATGGCAGCCCCAACCACCAGCCCAGCCCTTCTTGCTCTCTTCCACTGACACAGGCTTCATTCATGGGAGGTAGGGGCTGGAATGGGGAGGAGAATGGACTTCACTGGTGCCATTTACCAAAGAAATGAACTCAATGGACATTGTAATTTGATGATTAAAAATCTAATCCTAGTCTTAAGGTCAGTAAACGTCAGAGATTGTTAAACCCTGGGTGCAGAGAAGTTGGCAGAAATGGGGGTGCGTGGAGCAAGTCAGACGGCTTTAGCTGATGGGAGGGAGGTTGTCAGGGTGCCATAGGTGGGGATAGCAGAGGGTAGGGTGAAAGTGAGGAGGCCTCCCTGACTGGAGTGGGGGCAGGGCATACAGGGTCCTGAAGGAACTGGGTAGGGATGGAGGCTCCCAGGCTGTTCCCTGGTGTGGGGAGGTAGAAAGAACTCAGACTTCAGAGTGAGACTGGCCTGGGCTAGGATCTAGTTGTATGGGCTCCGGGACAAGGATCCTGACTAATGCAGAATGGATACAAGATAATAGCATTTCCTTCTACTAAAGCACAGAGCTGGAATGGATCTAGACTCTCTAGAAGTCTGACAGGAAAATGAAACCTGCATGCCTTCTCTTTTCTTTCCCTTTCCTTTACTTCCTCCTTCTCCCATCCCCTTTTCATTTCCCAGGCTTGAGTTCCACACCTCAGAGGGAAGGCAGGAGGAGTCAGGGTGCAGGGAGAAAAAAGACAGATTTGGGGTAGATGGGGTGGAGTGAGAAGGCTGGTGAGCAGTGTGGCCACAGCAACCTCCCTCCTGTCTCTGATTTTGGTCCCTCCCATGGACTTCTTGGCTCTCAGAAACAGTGCTCTCTACCATGCCCAGTCTGGAAGAATAAAACAAGCAAAAAAATAATGATGGCAACACTTGGTGGGTGCTTACTGTTCTAAGCACTTTATTGATAGTAACACTTTATTTATAGGAACTTCCACAACAACCCTGGGAGAAATCCCTGGGCGGCTCAAATGGTTAAAAGTGCTGGGCTACTAACTGAAAGGTTCAGATCTACCTAGAGGTGCCTCAGAAGAAAGGCCTGGTGATACGCTTCCAAAATTCACAGCCTTGAAAACCTTATGGAGCAGTTTTACTCTGCATACATGGGGTCACCATAAGTTGGAACTGACATGACAGCAACTCACAAGAACAACCCTGAGAAGTAGGACTATTATTATCCCCACTGTGCAAAAGCAGTCACTGTGGCACAGAGGGTTAAGTGACCTGTCAAAAGGCCACACAATGAGAAGCAGAGGTTTGGGGCCATGCTGACTCCATCTCTCACCAAAGCAACCTCAATGCTTCTGGGAGGAAAGGTTATGGCCTGATGGGAAAAAGATGGGGGAGGGGGAAGTTCAAGCGCAGAGGCCCCTGGGAGTTCATTTAGTTAATCAGCTGGATGTTCTGGCCTGAAGCAGTGGGTGAGGAAGAGGGAATTGGCCAATCCTTGTTGGTCTGATCAGGGATCAGCCTGTGCCCTCCGTGGTCCTCAGGGCCCTGTGTGGGCACACGTGTGTGCCGCGGTGCAAAGAGAACACAGTGAATCCATCCCACTCCTTTCCCCCTCTCTCGCCTCAGCCTGCTAGGTGCAGCACGAGGCTCCTTCCCTGGTTGTGACTGCCTTGAGCTGTTCTCAAGCAGTTCTGTTTGGGAAGCTCTAGTATAGGCTGTAGCTGTGCCCCACAGCACTTGGCTGGATTCAGAGACAGAACTCAGCCTGATTCAGAACTTAGCCCCTCGGAGCTGGGAGGAAACCTAGACATCATCACATCAACCCCTGCTCTGAAGCCCAGAGGCCACAGCTAGTTGGAGACAGAAACAAGACCCAGGCCCAGAATCTGGCCGCGGCTTGCCTGTCTTACCTTGGCTTATTTGCTATCCATTTATGTTCTTTGATGAAGTGCCTGTTCAGATCATTCACCAATTAATTAATTGAGTTGTTTGCTTTCTTATTATCAAGTTTTAAATGTTCTTCGTGTACTCTGGATTCAAGTTCTTTATTAGATATATGATAGAGCCCGGTGGCACAGTGCTTAACCCCTTGGCTGCTAACTGAAGGTCAGGTGTTCGAACCCACCAGCCACTCCATGGAAGAAAGATGTGGCAATCTGCTTCCATAAAGATTTATAGCCTTGGGAACCCTATGGGGGCAGTTCTATTCAGTCCTATAGGGTAATTATGAGTTGGAATCAACTCCGCGGTAATGTTGTTTTGTTTTTTTTTTTTTAAGTCAGATATATGTTTTGCAAATATTTTCTCACAGTGTGTGGTTTGTCCTTTCATTCTCTTAATAGTTTCTTAAAGAACAGAAATTTTAAAATTGGATGAAGTTCATTTTATCGATTTTTTTTTCTTTAAAGGACTGTACTTTAAGTGTTATAGCTAGAAATCTTTGCCTAACACCATCACCAAGATTTTTCTTCTGTATTTTGTTCTAGAAATATTATCGTTTTTGGTTTTACATTTAGGTCAATGATCTGTTTGAATTAATTTTTTTATGTGGCTAGAGGTATAGATTGAAGTTTTTTTTTTTTTTTTGCATATGGATATCCAGTTGTACCAGCACTATTTGTTAAATGGACTATCCTTTCTCTACTGAGTAGCCTTAACACCTTTGTCAAAAAGTAATTGTCCACATACATGTAGGTCTATTTCTGGACTGTCTCTTTTGTTCCATTGACCTGCTTATCTGTTGTGATGCCAATACCACACTACCTTGACCATCTTACCTTTGTAAGACTTGAAATCAGGTCCTGGTAGCCTTCCGCGAGGACTGCAAGACTACATATTGGACTATAAAAGAGGCAACGTGGGAGAACCCACTCTTTAATCACTAACTACGTAGCAAGGATCAGCATGAACTCAATTCCTAGCTGGAAGTGGATCCAGGACTCACTCTCCCATATTTCCACTCCATGTAGCCAGCCACTTCTGAGGCAATTCCTCTCTTAGACCCTAACCACCCAGAGTTAGACCAGGCCTCATCCCTGGCTATTACCGAACCAGGTCAAAACATCCTTGGCCACCTGAGTCCAGGTCATTGGGAAGCAGCCACGGGCCCAGGAGTCTGCACAGCTCCCTGCACTTCAGACCAGCTGGCCTATCTCTCTCTCTCTTTAGGCATATATCTTTCTATATCTATATCCATATCTATCTACCTACCTTTCTGTCTATCTATCTATCTATATCTGGGACAAGGTCACAAGCTAGAAGCACTATCCTTCTTCATGGACTGCCTGTACTGCCTTTTTCTATCACCCAGCCACCCAGAGCTGGGTCTACACAAGTCGACGGTGTCCTGCCAGCCCTGGCCAGCTCACTGCCCCTGTGGCTTCATTAATTCTCTAGAACTGCTCACAAAATTCATGGAGGCTGTTACCTATACTCGCAGTTACCATTTAGTATAACCAGAAAGGATACAAGCATAGAGATGCATAAGGCAAGGTCTGGGAGAGTTTCCATTGTCCCTAGGGACGTGCAGCTTCCTCTCTTGTGTATGATGGATGTTCTCAGCCATCTAGGAAGCCCCAAAGAAAGAGCTCCAAGGTCCTGGGTCTCGTAGTCATTGGGACCTCAATGAATATGCATGGCTTGTGCCTTAATGCATAATTATGATCAATGAATATACATATACATGATGGCTTTAGACCCCCTCCCTTTCTGAAGTTAGTTTGCCAGGTGTGGGGCTCCTGTAGCCCCTACTTGCCTGGCTATTTCAGAAAGACAAAAGACACCTTAACCTTTGGATTGTTGTCAGAAATCAGAGTAAAGGGCCAAACCAAGCTTTTTGCCCCACACGCCCCAGCTTATTTCTTCTTTTTTAAAATTGTTTTGGCTATTCTATGTCTTTTACGTTTCCATACAAGTTTTAGCATCAGAATGTGAATTTCCATTAAAAAAAAAAAAAAAAAAGAAGCCTGCTAGGAATTTTATTGGCCCTATGTTTGATCTATAGAAGAATTTGGGGGCAATTGAGTGGAATATAGGGGTGAAAGCTTGAACAGAGTGGATAGTACGGCACTTATCAGAGAGGTTTGAAATGGCCTGTTTACTTGTTTTTCCCCCAGCAGGCTGTAAGTACATTGAGGCCAGGGTCTCCAGAAAAAAAAAAAAAATGTTTTATTTACCATTTATTGTTCACTGTTATATCCCCAGGAGACCTGGTGGTGTAGTGGTTAAAGTGCTTGGCTGCTAACCAAAGGTTGGAGGTTCGAGCTCACTAGCTGCTCCATGGGAGAAAGATGTGGTAGTCTGCTTCCATAGAGCTTACAGCCTTGGAAACCCTAGGGGGCAGTTCTACCTTGTCCTGTAGGTACGCTATGAGTCAGAGTCGAGTCGATGGCGGTGGGTTGGGTTTGGTTTGGTTTGGTTGTATCCCCAGTCCCTAAAACAGTGCCGAACGTGCAGCAGTTGCTCAATAAGTATCTGTTACAGGAACACACATTTATTTGATTATTTGCTTATTCAGCAAATAAAATTGGTTCTCATTTGCCTCCACTCTACTGTCTGTCTTCCTTAGGAGTCCAGTCTTAGACGTGCATGTTGAGTAACTCATGTGTTCTAATGGGTGTGCCCAGAGCACTGTGTGTCTTTTTGAAGACTGTGCATGTGCATATATACACACAGCTCTGCGGTGATGAGTGTGTTTAGAGCCACAAAAGATCTTCCTCTAATACAGGGCACTCTGATGAATGCCTTCCATTTCTCCACCCCTAGAATTTATGGGGAGGCAGCTGTGGAAGGCATGTCTATTCCTTCGTCTCTGAAACTCAACTTGCCCTTGTGGAACACAGTTGTACTGTAACATACACGGGGTCACCAGGAGTTGGAGTCAACTCAACAGCAACTGTCTTTGTTTGTTTGTTTTTATTTAGACAAATGTACTGTAACTGCTGCCAGCTGGATAGAAATGGCACCTCCTCTGTGGTTTTGAAGGTTCCAGCTCTTTGGATGCTACAGGAGCTGTCCTCAGGCTGGGCGAGGGGCTGAAGGAGCTGGCTCAGCTCCACTCTCCTCTTGAGATATTCTCCCTGCCATTTAGCTGAAGTAATTTCCAGTGACTAATGAAGTGAACGGTAAAAGCTTATATTTCAATCAAAACTCACTTAATTCCAGCAAGTAGGAAAGGGAGGAGGGAGAGGGATTAAGAGAAAACATTGATCAAGCTCCTTTCTGCAGAAAATAAAATTGCTTGACCGAGGGAAGCAGCTTCTTCTCTTGATATTAGTTAGCTCGGGCTTTCTCCTTTAAACTAACTAACCATGTTAGGGCCCACGATAGGGCACCAGCTTCCAGCATGGGTACACCAGAAGGCAGTGTGGGGTAGCAGGAAGGACTAGACAGACTTGGTCTTGGAATCTGGCTCTGCCACCTGCCAACTCTGTGATTTTAGGCAAATGACTTCGCATCTCTGAGCTGGTTTCCTTACTCATAAAAAGGCGGTTAATAACTCTGACTTCATAGAATTAGTATAATGATTTGAGAACAGTGTATGTAATGTCTCACTTGCAGTAGGCATGCAGTAAATAGCTATTGCTGTTATGTATCTCTGGTTTGTGGGCCGAGTGTGGGCATGGATCTATCTGTGTGTGTGTGGAGCAGAATAGATAACGTGTGGGAAGGCTAGTGTGTGCAGTACGGCTGTGTGTCAGCTGCTCTGAGAGTCTGTGTGGCCACGGCCTGTCTGTGGGTTATGAAGTCTTCATTCTCTGTCCTTCTGGTAGAGGTCTCCAGACAAGCCTGGGTGAAAACCTCAAAGGGGATGCCTCAGAGGGGTGTCTGTTTACCCCTTCCACTGCAGCAGCAGCAGCAGCTCGCAGGCCCTGTCTCAGTATTCCAGGCACCATTTCTATGCCTTCACTACTCCCTGGTGTCTTGTTAAAAGACTTCAAAGGAGAAACTTCAGACTAGAAACCTCACTTGCCATTCGCATTTTTTAACATTGAAGACAAAACCCTAAAGAACATGTCTGTGAATGCTAATTAGCCTCTAGAGAAGGAGATAGAGGAGAATAGAAGAGATACAGACAGACACAGGGCTGAATAGGCCAGAAAAATGCTGCAGGGGTAGCAGAGGAAAGGGGAGTAGGTTACTCCTTGAATTCTGTAAAATAACCTCAAGGACACACATGCCTCGTGAAGGTGAAAAAGACTAAGGATCAGCGACCAAAGGATCTGATCCCAAAGACAAGTAAGTAAGACAAAGGGTGGAGCTGGCATGGGGATTTCCCTTTTCAAATAGGCAAATGCAGTGGGCAGGACCGCCCCCCACACAGAGAAGGCAGAGACCACACAAGATCGGTGCGTAGGCCCTGGGACTATGGGGTGTGACCAGAGGGCTCTCCTTCCTAATCTTTCATCCCTGACCCCACTAGCTCCCAGCCACTTATATCTGAACTCCCGCTTTAACAGGAAGCACCAGGTATATTTATAAATAACATCTCATTTAATTCTAACACTGTCCGTATGAAGTAGATACTTAGGAAATATTTCTCCACTGTGTGGGTAAAGAAACTGCTCGTCAGAAGGCCACACACCCTTGTCTGCCTCCTGCTAAGGGGATCAGGCCACTTCTATCCTTTGAATCTTGAAAGTTTAGTCTGTTGCTAGCAAGTTGTTTCAATCTTCATTCCCTCCACTGATTACCAAGTGTCTTAGTTATCTAGTGCTGCTGTAACAAAAATACCACAAGTGGATACTTTAGCAAAGAGAAATGTATTCTCTCACAGTCTAGGAGGCTAGAAGTCCAAATTCAGGGTGCTAGCTCCAGGGAAAGGCTTTCTGTCTCTGTCAGCTCTGCTGGAAGGTCCTTGTCATCAATCTTCCCATGGTCTGGGAGCTTCTCAGCACAGGGACCCTGGGTCCAAAGGACATGCTATTCTCCTGGCTCTTGTTTCTTGGTGGTATGAGGACTCTGCATTTCTCTGCTCACTTCTCTCTTTTATATCTCAAAAGAGATTGATTTCAGACACAACCTAACCTTGTAGATTGAGTCCTACCTCATTAATATAACTGCCAATAATCCCACCTCATTAACATCATAGAGGTAGGATTTATAACACATAAAAAAAATCACATTAGATGACAAAATGGTAGGCAATCACACAATGCTGGGAAACCTGGCCTAGCCAAATTGACACATATTTTTGGGAGACATAGTTCAACCCATGACACCAAGTAAATACACACTTACTAAAAGACATTTTAAAAAGTACTGATGGTTACAAAGAAGACTACAAAATAATTTACAATCTGCAGTGATCTGTTTTCTTTTTGATGTTCTCTTTATGGCTTGGATAATTATTGTAGCTAGTGAGATCCTCTGTTAGGGATGTTTTAAGCTGTAAGAAATAGACAACTTGACTATCGTCAACACAAAGGTAAGAGGTCTTTAAAAAATAGAGGTTTATTTTTCATGGTAACAGAAGTCTGAAGGTAGGCAGTTGCTGCTGTTGATTTAGTGGTTCACCAATAGATTGACATCTTGAAAATGCTCTTGGCCTTTGCCTCATGGTTACAAGATATCTGCTGCAACTCCAAAAATCACAGCCATATTCAAGGCAGTAGGAATAAAAGGGATGACACTAACAACCGCTTCTTTATGAGGAAAGGAAAAGCTTTCCCGGAGGCACCTGACAAACTTTGGTTTACAACTTATTAGCCATAACTGGGTCACAAAGCTACTCCTACCTTTAAAGGGAGCTGGGGGGCAGGGGCGGGAAGGGATCATTTTGTTCTTCTAGATGCTCTAGTTGAAGTGGATTAGGGAAAAGGGCATTGGGAATGGGAGTTGGGTTAGCCAATCAATGGTGGCTGCCACAGATGCAATGTTCTGATTGTCCAAGCTTGGCTCACATGCCCACCTATGGAGCTGGGGTGGGCTCTGCTTCCCCAGAATCATGTGGACTGAGAATGGTGGAGGAAAAATAGGAGCTGTAAACATAAAAGGAAAATGGATGCTGGGGAGTCGAGAATGAAAGATGCCCACTACATCTTGTATCAGTTAGCTTTTACTGTGTAAGAAATCACCCCAAACTTAGTGGCTTAAAACAGCTAAAATTTATGATTGTTCACCACTTTGTGGATCAGCTGGGCAGTTCTTCTGTTCTGGCCTGTTTGGCTGGGGCTGAGGACGGCCTCACTTGGCTCCACAAAACTAATCATTGAAGAGATTAGTGTTCTCAGGATTCCAAAAAGTAGCAAGGCAACACAATCTCAGTGCATAAGCACTTTTCATGTCTCTGCTTGCATCGTATTTGCTATTGCCTCGTTAGCCAAACTAAGTCACATGGCCTAGCTCAGATCCAATAAGAGAAGGAACTACCCAAATGCGAGGATACAGGGAGGCATGAATCCTTGGGGCCACTACTGCAACCATCTACCTCACATCTGTTTGAAGTATGTTGTAGCCTATCCAAAAGAGTCTATCACTAGATATAAAGAGATAGATATGAAAAGCAGACCTTACCTATTTACCTCAGCATCGTCTTAGACAACCTCTCAGGTCTGTTTTAACACTCAAAGGTGAGACAATAATAGCTACCAGTGACACCATCTATTAGATTGTGACATTAGTCCATTTATATACTTCCTCACGCTTTCCTCCATCTCCTATTCCTGGTATCTTTAAATATATTTTAAAAGATTTTTACCCTAAAAACCATTTTGACTCATAGCGACCTTATAGGACAGAGTAGAACTGCCCCACAGGGTTTCCAAGGAGTGGCTGGTGGATTCAAACTGCCAACCTTTTGGTTAGTAGCCTGAGCCATTAATCACTGCGCTACCAGGGCCCCCTATTTTTATCCTATTGAGGTATATTTAGATGTAATAATTTTTGAGTTTCAACATTATGTGCTTCCACACAAATGGTTTTGTAAAATCCTCCCCACAACGCTGTGAGGTTTTATGTCCACTTACAGATGAGGAAACAAAGGCTCTGAGAAGTTAAGTGACTTGTTCGAGGTCATTTAGCTGGTATTTTCAATCTTAAACCAGCTGCCATGGAACTTATTCCAACTCCTGGTGACCCCACGTGTGTCAGAACACAGCTGTGCTCCATAGGGTTTTCAACAGCTGATTTTTTTTTTTCAAAACGAAACACCATCTGGTCCTACACCATCCTCACAATCATTACTATGCTTGAGTCCATTGTTGCAGCCACTGTATCAACCCATCTCGAGCATTCTGGCTGTAATTCTTTCAAGACAGATTTGTTCGTTCTTCTGGCAGTCCTTAGTATGTTTAATATTCTTCACCAACACCACAATTCAAAGGCGTCAACTCTTCTTTGGTCTTCCTTATTCATTGTCCAGCTTTCAAGTGCATATGATGCGAATGAAAACACCATGGCTTGGGTCAGGCTCACCTTCGTCACCAAGGTGACATCTTTGCTCTTCAACACTTTGAAGAGGTCCTTTGCAGCAGATTTGCCCAATGCAATGCGTCTTTTGATTTCTTGACTGCTGCTTCTGTGGGTGTTGATTGTGGATCCAAGTAAAATGAAACCCTGACAACTTCAGACTTCTCTCCGTTTATCATGATGTTGCTCATTGGTCCAGTTGGGAGGATTTTTGTTTGCTTTATGTTGAGGTGTAATCCATGGTCTTTGATCTTTAACAGTTAAGTGCTTCAAGTCCGCTTCACTTTCAGCAAGCAAGTTTGTGTCATTTGCATAGTGCAGGTTGTTAATGAGTCTTCCTCCAATTCTGATGTCGCGTTCTTCTTCATATAGTCCAGCTTCTCGGGTTATTTGCTCAGCATGCAGATTGAATAGGTGTGGTGAAAGGATACAACCCTGACACACACCTTTCTTGATTTTAAACCACGCAGTATCCCTTTGTTCTGTTTGAATGACTGCTTCTTGATCTAAGTACAGATTCCTCATGAGCATAATTAAGTGTCTGGGAATTCCCATTCTTTGCAATGTTATCCATAATTTGTTATGATCCACACAGTCAAATGCCTTTGCATAGTCATTTTTTCTGGTATTCTCTGCTTTCAGCCAGTATCCTTCTGACATCAGCAATGATATTCCTGGTTCCACGTCCTCTTCTGAATCCGGCTTGAATTTCTGGCATTTCCGTGTCTATGTACTGCTGCAACTGCTTTTGAATGATCTTCAGCAAAATTTTAATTGTGTGTGATATTAATGATATTGTTCAATAATTTCCACATTCTGTTGGACCACCTTTCTTTGGAATGGGCACAAATATGGATCTCTTCCAGTCGGTGAGCCAGGAGGCTGTCTTCCAAATTTCTTGGCACAGATAAGCAAGCACTTCCAGTGCTGCGTCTGTTTGCTGCAACTTCTCAATTGATATTTGGTCAGTTCCTGAAGCCTTGTTTTTTGCCAGGGCCTTCAGTGCAGCTTGGACCTCTTCCTTCTGTACCATCAGCTCTTCATCATATGTTACCTCCTGAAATGGCTGAATGTCAACCAATTCTTTCTGGTACAGTGACTCTGTGTTTTCCTTCCATCTTCTTTTGATGCTTCCTGCGTTGTTTAATATTTTCCCAGTAGAATCCTTCAATATCTCAACTTGAGACTTGAATTTTTTCTTCAATTCTTTCAGCTTGAGAAATGCTGAATGTGTTCCTCCCTTTTGATTTTCTATCTCCAGTTGTTTACACATGTCATTATAATACTTTGTCTTCTTGAGCTGCCTTTGGAATCTTCTGTTCAGCTCTTTTACATAATAATTTTTTTCATGCACTTTAGCTACTCTATACTCAAGAGCAACTTTCAGAGTCTCATCTGACATCCATTTTGGTCTTTTATTTCTTTTCTGTCTTTTTAATGACCTTTTGCTTTCTAAATATATGATGTCCTTGATGTCGTTCCACAGCTCATCTGGTCTTCTGTCATTAGTGTTCAATGCATCAAATCTATTCTCGAGATGGTCTCTAAATTCAGGTAGGATATACTCAAGGTCATACTTTGGCTCTTGGGGACTTGTTCTAATTTTTTTCAGCTTCAGCTTGCACTTGCATATGAGCAATTGATAATCTCTCCCACAGTCAGCCTCTGGCCTTGCTCTGACTGGTCATATTGAACTTTTCCATTGTCTACTCCCATAGATGTAGTCAATTTGATTCCTGTGTATTCCACCTGGTGAGGTCCATGTGTATAGCCACCATTACGTTGTTGGAAAAAGGTATTTGCAGCTAAGAAGTTGTTCGTCTTGCAAAATTCTATCATGCGATCTCCAGTGTCAGTAATTATCAATGCATCTTGATTGCATGTTTGATCAATTTCAGACTGCAGAAGTCAGTAAAAGTCTTCAATTTCTTCATCTTGGCCTTAGCGGTTGGTGTGTAAATTTGAATAATCGTTGTATTAACTGGTCTTTTGTAGGTGTATAGGTATTATCCTATCACTGACAGTGTCATACTTCAGGATAGGCCTTGAAATCTTCTTTTTGACGATGAACACGACACCATTCCTCTTCAATTTGTCATTCCTGGCATAGAAGACCATATGATTGTCTGACTCAAAATGACCAATACCAGTCCATTTCAGCTCACTAATGCCTAGGATATTGATGTTTATGCACTCCATTTCACTTTTGACAATTTCTAATTTTCCTGGATTCATACTTCGTACATTCCATGTTCCAATTATTAATGGGTGTTTGCACCTGTTTCATCTCATTTTGAGTCGTGCCACATCAGCAAATGAAGGTCCCAAAAGCTTGACTTCATCTAGATCATTATGGTTGACTCTACTTTGAGGAGGCAACTCTTCCCTAGTTGTCTTTTGAGTGCCTTCCAACCTGAGGGACTCATCTTCCAGTGTTATATCAATGTTTCGCTGCTATTCATAAGGTTTTCACTGGCCAATTTTTTCAGAAGTAGACCGCTAGGTCCTTTTTCCTAGTCTCTCTTAGTCTGGAAGCTCTGCTGAAACCTGTCCAACAAGGGGTGACCCTGCTGGTACTTGAAATAGCGGTGGCAGACCTTCCAGTATCCCAGAAACACAAAAGCCACCACAGTGTGACAAAAAGACAGACATGCTTGATTATTATAGTCATTGACTTTAATAGGTTAATATTATAAATCTTAACATAGAAGACACATTTATTCATATAAACCACCGTTTTAATCTGTTTTATATGTTGGGGTTCTGCATGAAATTTAATTTTGAAAAGAGTTCCACTGCTCTCACATTATCTCATTTGATCTTGCCACAACCCTGTGTAGTCAGGGTGTCATTATTGTTCCCATTCTACAAATAAGGAAACACAGACTCAGAGATGTTAACTGGTTTGCCCAAGGTAAATACAGGAACAAATTAATCAATAAATAAGCAAGTAGGTAGCAGAGCTAGGACTTGAAATCAGTTCTCTGAACTGCAAATTCAAAGTTCTCTCCACATTGCTCCCTACTCATTCCCAAGCTCTTGACAACATTGAGTACCAAGGTTGGACTTACCCGGGGTTGTCAAGCCCAAGACAGAACAGGAAATGGTCAGTTTTGAGTGGAGGACGGGAGGAAGCAAAAGCGGTAGCAGCAGTAGCTCCTTTAGTCCTGAGAAATTCTGCCCAAGGGCCTAGCAGGCTGACTGGGGAGTGTCAGTGTGGAAGGGGCAAACTGAAGGAAGCCCACGCCTTTCCCTGTGACCTACAAATGAACCCGTGCTTAGGGCCAGATGTGTCAACCTGGTTTCTTGGACTATGGGCTGACTCCCTTTCACTGGGGCGCCTTGATCCAAAATATATCCCATAGCAGCTGGCGGGCTATTCACACATTTCTTGTCTCTTGCCCTGAGCACATATCCACATTCCCTATGACTGCTTAGCTAAATTTGTGTATTATATGTAGGGACAGATTATTCAATAGACAAGGTAAGCACGGTGATTACCTTGCTTGCCAGATCATCTGTAGTGAACAGTTTCAAATTTTTTCACCACATCAAAGATTCTGCTTCTAGGTATAGCTGGCATCTGTCTCTCCCTCAACCCCATAGAACCTTCCTACAGAATCAAAGCCTCTTTTCAAATTTATAGTTCCTGATAGGGGCAGATGACCTAGTAACCAAGGTAAGCACGGGCTCACTCATGCTTATTTACTAATCTGCAGTGAATAATTTCACATTGCCAACCCCATTACTATGTCTATTCCTGGCAGGGAGTGAATTATGTCTCTGGACTGTGGCAGAGAGAGATGTGTGCAGACCGAATAGCCCTGCCTCAGCTGTGGGTAGTGACCCATTGGCCACGGGAGACCAGAGTGCACAAATGAAGCTGACCTTGCTCTGTCTCTTCTCTATGCATAGTAAGTAAAGCGTTATTCTATTGCCTATGTGAGAAGGTTGTGCTTTCTGTTGGCGACCACATACCTTGGCTTGACTATTAGCAGGCTTTCTCCTCCAACCTTAGTGGACCCAATGCTCCAGTCAGGAGAGTCAGAAGTGCTGACTTTACAGGTATTTCCACCTTGCCAGGAGCTCCATGGGTGGGGGGGCGGATTAGGGGGAGCCCAGGCCACTCCCTGGGCCATTCCATAAATCCTGCTCATTCCTGCTTTGGCTAAGTGTATTTAGGCTGAAGGAGAGGAATTAAAACATAAACTTCTTTTCCAGGGCGGGGCATTAATGCTTTCTTTGGTTTCCGAGGCCTGAGCTGAGGCAGGAGGATCTAACTTCTGCCCTATGCACTCTTTAAAATTTGCTCTCACCTTCCAGAATAAGCATCACTAGATGCATGACAAACCCCACTTATGGACATTCTCACCATCCGGTCAATATCAGGGCCTTATAAATTGGGATACGTTATCCCGGGTGCTTCCTGTTCCAGGGCCTCGGGTCCCCTGTGGCTTCTGTAAGTTGGGAGCTAAAGAAATATCGCCAGTCTCTCCCCAGAGCCTCTCCCTGGTGGTCTCCCAGGCTGACCTCTGCTTCGTTCTCCTCATGCATTGTATTGTATGTCTGAATCTCCTTCATGCAGTTTAATGCCACCTCTCTCCTGTTACTGAACCGCTCCCAGGAAGTCACACCTTCTCTCCAAATGCTTTGTCTGCCCTGTGCTACACCCTCCTTTTTTTGGGACTACCCTTCTCTTCAGCACTGCTTATTCCCTCCCCCACCCCCTCACCGCCCGCCAGATTTAATTGGTCCGGAGATCAGCATTTCCTGGGTGTTATAAAATGAAATCCACTCTTGACAGAGTAATAATAGCTAATACTTATTAAGCACTATTCTAAGTATTTTGTTGATATTAACTTATTTAATCCCTACCTCACTGGTATTAGTCTCATTTTGCAGATGAAGAAACTGAGGCACAGAGAGTTTAATAAGTAATTTGCTCAAGTTTTCTCAACTAGAAAGTGGCAGAGCCAGGATTCGAACTCAGGTAGTGGGCTGTATCCCCTTCTCCCTCACTCCTTCTTCTCTTCCCCTCTTCCTTCTTTCTTATAATGTTTTAAACAGACATAAAAGTGGGCAGAGTAGTATGATGAATTCCATACCAACACCTCAATTTAACAACTGTTGACGTTCAGCCATGTTTGCTTCATCTATGTTTTTAAAGATCTCTTATAGATAAGGACCTTGAGAAATAACAAAGCCACAGTACCATGATCACACTCAACTAAATTAACAGTAATTTCTTCATCTGTGACTTTTTTTCCAATTATATTTTTTAAAACTCTTTTTGCAGTTCTTTTATTTAAATCAGGATCCAATGTTTACATCTTGCATTTGGTTGATGTATCTCGTCTCTTTTAATCTGTAACATGCCTCCTTTTTTATCTAAGGCCGTGAATTTACTGAAGAAACTCTGTCATTTGTCCTGTAGCATTTCCCACTATTCTGGATTTGACTGATAACATTCTCCTAGTATAGTTTAAGGAGCCCTGGTGGCGCGGTGGTTAAGTGCTGGGCTGCTCACCGAAAGCTTGGTGATTCAAACCCACCAGCTGCTGGATGTGAGAAAGATGTAGCAGTTTGCTCCCCTAAAGATTGTTGTTGTTGTTGTGTGTCCTGGAGTCAATTATGACTCATAGTGGCCCTATAGGACAGAGTACAACTGTTCCATAGGATTTTCACAGCTGTAATCTTTATGGGAGCAGACTGCCACATCTTTCTCTGAGGAGCCTCTGGTGAGTTCAAACCGCCAACTCTTCAGTTAGCAGCCAAGCGCTTAACCAGTGTGCCACCAGGGCTCCTTCCCATAAAGATTACAGCCTTGGGACTCAATGAGGCAGCTCTACTCTGTCCTACAGGGTCACTATTAGTTGGAATCTACTCCACGGCAACAGATAGGAAAGTTTAACATGTTACCCTACCCCTCATATTTTCTGTAAATGAGTAGCTAGATCTAGAGTACTGATTAAGGCAGCAGACACCACTGATGCTCCTCCCATTCCCTTGGGCATTCATTTCTATAGGCCAAAGGTTATACCCACTGCTGTCAAGTCGATTACATCTCATAGCGACCCCATGGGATTTCTGAGGCCATAAATCTCTGCGGAAGCAGACTGTAAGCCTGTGCCTCTCTGCCTGAGGACTTGTTTTCTGACTGTGAAGGACACTCACCTGTGCCTATGGCAAGTGAGGAATACAGACTTAACGTCCACAGAGTGGAGTCCCTGGGTGGCACAAAAACATTTGACTACTAACCAAAAGGTTGATGGTTCAAATCATCCCAGAGGCACCTCGGAAGACAGGCCTGGTAATCTGCTTCTGGAAGCTCACAGCCTTGAAAACCCTATGGCGTAGTTCTACTCGGCACACATGGGGTCGCCATGAGTTGGAATTGACTCCATGGCAATTGTAAGAACAACAACGATGTCCACAGAAGCAGCCCTCAACCAACAGGGATGGTGAATAAATGTGCCAGCTTTTGTCCCTCAGCTGTGATGACTCTGAAATTTGTTCTACACAGTCTGTCAGAGTTCTCTGGTGAGGCTGACCTGCGGTTGTCCACAGTGAACCTGCCTCACTTTCCCATTTCCCCACCCTCTACTGGAGTTCTCTGGGGTCACCGTCCAAATAAACTACTTCAAGTGAACCCTCTGTCAGGCTCTGCTGCTAGGGCTATACAAACCAAGACAATTCAAATCTGGTTCCCATTTTCTAAAAGAATACTTCAAAGGTGGTAGTGAATACTTCTGATTGCATTACATTATGAGGAAGACGATATTTGATTTCCCCGAAGT
Organism: Elephas maximus indicus; assembly: GCF_024166365.1. Taxonomy (NCBI): domain Eukaryota; kingdom Metazoa; phylum Chordata; class Mammalia; order Proboscidea; family Elephantidae; genus Elephas; species Elephas maximus. Next base: position 168,014,020 of record NC_064821.1, on the reverse strand, counting down.
TAAAATTGATCAGTAGGTTCAAGTAATGTCAACTGGGTCATTTTTACAATAAATTTTCCAACAAATTTTAATAGCTGCCTAGGTTATTTTATTACAGGTTATAAAGATGGTGATTTTCTATTTCAATCATTCCTCCTGTAATTACTAGCTGTGATTCTTCTATTAAAAAGAGCTTATCTTATGATCTGTGTGGTTAACCGGAATACAAATTTAATGAGAAAGGCAGGAAATACTCCTCATTGATTTTCTTCTTTTTATTTACCAATTTTCAGAAAAATGAGTTAATATCCCAGCAACCTCCAAAGGTGACGGATGAGGGCTTTTTTTTTTTAAAGAAAAGTGCAATTATGGACTCAGTTTTTGTTTTTGACATGTTATAAGCCATTGCTGTCATTTTTTTTTCTTGATACTCGTGTTTTCCCAGCTTTGGCTACTAGGAGCCGAAACAAATTGGCTGCTGTGTCTTTTTGGGATAACCCCAATAGTCCTCAAGAGCTTCTTTCATTTCAGACAAGATGACTGACCCGGCCTTACCTTATACACTTACAGCTCCAGGCTGGAGCCAAACATTTCTTCAAATACTTTGTTTTAGTGGGAAATGGTATTTGAGAACACAACATGGACAGTGGTAGTGCTCATTGCTATCAGCTTATCATGGCTTCTAGGTCTTTACAGTGAACATAGCTGGGAAATACATATTTTCTAGAAAGAGAAAAATATATTCTGAATTGATACATTTATTTCCAACTCAAAATATATAATGACAGAATTTGGATTTAATTTCTTTGCATTTTGCATTTTTATCTGATTTGATTTGTATCTCTGGTATCTATCTATTTATTGGTGTTGTAAGGAGCTGTGGTGGTGCAATGGTTAAGTGCTCCGCGGCTAACTGAAAGATTGGCAGTTCAAACCCACCAGGTGCTCTGTGGGAGAAAAGACCTGGTGATCTGCTCCCATAAAGATTAAAATCCAGGGCCGTTGAGTCAACTCTGACTCATAGTGACACTGTAGGACAGGATAGAAATGCCCCATAGTGTTTCCAAGGCTGTAAATCTTTATGGAAGAAAACTGCCACATTTCTCTCCTGTGGAGTGGCTGGTGGGTTTAAACCACCAACCTTTCAGTTAGCAGCTGAACGCTTAACTAGTGTACCATCAGAGCTCCTTCATGTAAAGATTCCAGCCTAGGAAGCCCTATGGGGCAGTTGTACTCTGTCTGCAGGGTCCCTATGAATTGGAATTGACTCAACTGCATAGAACAACACTGGCGTGGTAGACTGACTGTATTAATGGCTCCAATTATCCACCTCTTTTTGTATCACACCCTTTGCAGTGTGCCTTTTTCAGTCTTTCTCTAAAGAAGTTGAATCTGTTTTACCACCCCTGGAATCTGGTCTGGCCTTGTGACTAGCTTTGACCAAGGAATGAAGCAGAAATGATGACATATCAGTTCCAAGCTCAGGCATCAAGGCTCCTTGGCTGTTCCTGCTACTCACTTGTACCTCTGCCATGGCCATGAGAACATGCCTGGGCAAGTCTGCTGGACACAAGTGGAGCAGACTGGAGTTGCCCCAAACATTTCATTCAAGGCTAACCTGGATCTGCCAATAGTCAGTCAATCCTTCCATTACTTAGGTTTGAAAACATAACCAGTTTTATATATGTATTCATAACCCACCCACCTATTTTACATAAAAGGTAACATACTGTTCATACTCTTCAGTGCCTTGCAGAGTCCACATGAGTCTGGCATGACCCAATTTCTGCTTTCCAAGATCACTTTGGCAGTAGTATAAAGGCTGAATTGGAGGCAGCAAGGTAAGGAGGCCAGTTAGGAGGACATTTCAGTGGTCCAGGTGAAAAGGAATAAGCATCTGGGTTAAGGGGACTTCAATGTTCATATGGACAACTTCTCCAGTGCTTCAAAGCTTCCCACTCTTCCTCAGCTACCTACTCACTCCCATGACCATTCCCTGGACTTTGTCATCACAGTGACACTATTACCTCTATTTAAAATAAAGCTCATGAGCTTCCCCTTCAAATGTGTCCTATTCCATCTATACTCTCTATCTGGGTGGATGGTACCATCCTCTACTAGCCACCCAAGACAGAAACCTAATATCATCCTCGACTCCCCCTTTCAATTCTAATCATTCCCCACTCATTCCAAGAAGATGCGTTCAGCACCTATGTGTTGAGCACTTATGTGCTCAATGTGCCAGACACAGTGCTGGGTCTGCCAACACAAAGAATATTTAGGCATAGTGTCTGCCTCAAGGGCTCCCAGTCTAATGGAAAATTATTGATAGGTATTTTCGACTCTGTACTCTGCACCAAACTGTCGAGCCAAGGTCCGGGGTCACCAACAAAAGCACGACTTACACACAGGCACTGGTTGGAACAACACTTAACTCACATAGAAAAGAGAGAGACCAAGGTCAGCTTCAATAGTGGGTGTTGGTCTCCCGTGGCCAGAGGGTCACTCCCCCAAAGCTGACGTAGGTCTGGTGGTCTGTATGCATCTCTCTTATGCAGCAGTTGAAAGACACCATTCCCACTCTGCCAGGAACAGATACAGAAATGGCATTGGCCAGGTGCCATATGATGGGCACGCACAAGCAGATCAGAGAGAGTATTTTCTGTATAGCCAGATCAGAGAGAGTGTCCCAGATAAAGAGAAGAAACTGGGAGAGGGAGAGGCTTATTCTCTAGCCTCTGTAATCAAGGAACGTTATGGGCCCAAGGCTTCTGATGAGGTGGTCCATGTGAGGATCTAAAAGTTGTACAATAGATTGTTTTCCCATTTTTGCAACAGAGATTGATTACAATTCAGTGAGATCACCTCATGTAATTACTATTACCTCCATAATACAGATGGAAAGACTCTCAAAGAGCAATTTGCCCAAGCCTGGAAAGTGACATGACTCAAATTCAAGTCTGTCTGACTCTTTTCTGACTCCATGGAGCATATTTTTTCTCCTATGGGTGGCCAGAAATTCCTGCCCATTTTATCTTCTGGCATTGAAGTCTTCTCTATTGCTGTCACTGCCTTAGGTCAGATGCTCATTTTCTCTTACCTGGACCGTTGGTATTTCCTCCTAAATGACCTCCTTGCCTTACTATCTCCAATTCAGCTTCTATATTGTTGTCAAAGGGAACTCGGAAACCAGAAATCAGGTCATGCTGTTCCCTATCCAGCAGGATGAAATCCACACTGCTCAACAAAACCATAGAGGCCTTCCACCACCCAGTCTGTGCCCACCACTCTGGCTTCATCATTTAAGACACACCCCCCCCCCATACTCTTCAAGCTCAGTCCCACTAAGTCACCTCAGTTCCTCAAACTGACCTTGGGCGAGTTCCTCGACCACTCTGGGTCCCAGGTTCCTTATTTGTAAAATGGAAATAACAATAACAAAATAGAAATAATAATTAATATTTACCCATATGGCCATTATAGGGTTGCTATGAGTTGGAATCGACTCGATGGCAACTAGTTTGGTTTTTTTTTTGGTTTTATACCACCTTTGTGAGCTTTAAATGAAAGAATGTACATGTATGGTTCTCAGAATTGTGTCACGTTTGCTAATTCAATAAATGTTGCAACCCGTAACCTGTTGCCTTTGAGCTGATTCTGACCGTAGCAAGCCTATAGGGGACACAGTAGAACTGCCCCACAGGGCTTCTAAGGAGTGGTTGGTAGATTCAAACTGCTGACCTTTTGGTTAGCAGCCAAGCTCTTAACCACTGCACCACCAGGACAATAAATGCCAATAAATGATGTTGTAATGGCCTCCTATCTGCTTCCTTCATGCCTGGAAATAAGGAGATGGAGGGGGATAAAAAAGGAGCCTGCCTCCTCTTTGGAGTCCCTGGGTAGAGCAAATGGTTAACATGCTCTGCTGTTAACTGAAAGGCTGGAGATCGGAGTCCACCCAGAGGTGCCTCAAATGAAAGGCCCAGTGATCTACTTCTGAAAAATCAGCGACTGAAAACCCTCTGGAGCACAATTCTACTCTAAAATACACGGGGGTCGCCCTGAGTGGGAATTGACTCGACAGCAACTGGGTTTTTTTTAGCCTCCTCTTGGCAAACCCTATTCATCTTTTGAGATCACCCCCCGACCCTAAAATCTTTTCAGACATCTCCGAGTTGGCCATTGCCTGTGTGCGATCCTGCTGGGCACTGTACAGACTTTTAGCAGAGATTTACAACAGTCTGTTCACTCATTGTAAACCTATCTGTCTCCCCTCGTAGACTCTAAGTCCCGTGATTACAAAGACTGTCTCAGGGACCTTGTTTCCTCAGCACTGATCACACCACTGGGCTTGTGGTCGGTGCTCAGTAAATGTCTGGTCAGTGGATGACTGAATGAGTCGGTTAGTGAGCGCCCCTAGCCAATAACTGGTTTGCCTAAAGAGCCTTGGTGGCGCAATGGTTAAGCGCTCAACTGCTAACAGAAAGGTTGGCGGTTGGAACCCACCCAATGGCTCTGTGAGAAAAAGACCTGTTGATCTGCTTCCAAAAAGATTACAGCCAAGAAAACTCTATGGAGCAGACCTACTCTGTAACACATGGAGTTATCATGAGTCTAAATCGAATAGCACCCAACAGCCAAGGATGTCAGCTGTCGGGACTGGGGGTATCCAAGGTCACTTAGCTTTTTAGTGGAAGAGCCAGGAGAAACTCAGGGAACCTGACTCCGACCGGCTCTTCCCACTGTACCTGGGACCCTGTGCTTCCCTATCCTGGACAAGCAGTTGCTAATCTGCCCTTTCTGCTCCTCAGCTCAGCCCCCTCCGCCAACCCCAACATCTGGCTCTGCCGGATTATAATGGCCCCACTTAGCAGTCTAGTTATCACTACTCCCCACAGCTGTTAGTCTTTCACCAGAGGCTTTGACAACCTTTCTCCCCAGCCCCTAAAACCATGTTAAAAAAAAAAAAAACCATGTTAAAAAGGGGAGATTTCAGTGAGGAACATTCAGAGCAGGAGCAGCTGGTCTGCAGGCCCCTTTTTATCCCCCTCTGTCTCCTTACTTCTAGGCATGAGGGAAGCAGATGGGAGCCGTGAAGGGAGCCAGGATGATAAAGGGAGCCCGAGGAGGTTTTTCCCTCTCTGAACAAATTAATTAGTGTCCAAGAAAGCCTGAGACAAGCTTTACTCAAGGGACTGGACACAGTGGAAGGGATTTAATGAGAGAAATGATTGTTCTCCTGAATTTAGGCCCAGAGACACGGAGCTCATTTGTCTGCTCCTTAAAAAAAAAAAAAAAAATTTTTTTTTTCTACCTCTGCAGTGGGGAGGTATTGCAACAGCGATCAGGGGGCTGCTCTCCCATCTCTTAACACCTTCTGAGACCCAGTTGGCCTCCTTTATTCTAACTCTGATCAGCCCAGAGATTGACATAATGTTTGTTTCTGTGGAAAGAGGGTGGCAAGGAGCCCGGGTGGGACCTTGGTATGACCCTGGCACCACAGTCTAGCTGTGTGACCTTGGACAAGTCATCTCTTTTCTTTGGGCTCCAAACCCTACTGCCGTTGAGTCGATTCCAACTCACAGTGATCCCATAGGACACAGCACAACTGCCCCGTAGGGTTTCCAAGGCTGTAATCTTTATGGAAGCAGACTGCCGCATCTTTCCCCTGTGGAGTGGATGGTGGGTTCGAACCGCTGACCTTTCGGTTAGCAGTCGAGCGCTTAACCACTGTGCCACCAGGGCTCCTTCTCTGGGCTCCAGTTTCCTAAATTATAAATTGAGAAGCAGAATCTCAGCCTTGACTACTTCACACGATTGCTGTGAAGGTAAAACTTGATCACAGGAAGTACCTGTTACTTGTCCGACCCTAACATTGCAAGCTTTGGGGGCAGGATTGTGTCTTCTCGTTCATCATTGTGTTCCCAGCACCTGTCAGAGTCCCTGGCGGGTAGTCCAAAGCAAACCAGTTGCCATTGAGTTGACTCTGACTTATGGTGACCCCATGTGTTGCAGAGTAGAACTGTGCTCCATAGAGTTTTCATGGCTGTGACCTTTTGGAAGCACACTGCCAGGCCTTTCTATGAAGGCACCTCTGGGTAGGTTCAAATTACCAATTTTTTGGTTAGTAGCTGCACACTTAACTGTGCCACCCAGGGACTCCTTGACATGAAGTAGGAGCTCAATAAAAACACACTGAATAAATCCTTAAAAAAGTGTCTTATCAGCTGTCAAGAACCATCACAAAGGATTATGTTTATTGCTGCTCAGTCTGATTTATGGCCCCTCTTACTGCACTGGCTACTTTAGAAAAGAGGGATAAAAAGAAATATGATCCTCTGTATCCTCTTTCCTGCCTTTACCTTTTTTCCCAGAGACAGGGGTGATGTAAATTCCATTAGGCCCACTTCAATCTTTGATATATCTAAAGGAGTTTATACTTAGGTAATTCTTTCACATTCATTACTGAATTTAATTTTATATCAGTTCTTGAGGAATGCAGATCAAATGGTGTTATAGATTGAATTGTGTCCCCCCAAAAGATATGTAGAAGTCCTAACCCCTGTATCTGGACTGTGACCCTGTTTGGAAATGGGGTCTTTGAAGATTATTGGTTAGGTTAACATAAGGTCATACTGGAGTAGGGTGAGTCCTAATCCTCCATGACTGGTGTCCTTATAAAAGAGGAAAAGATACACACAGACAGGGAGATAGAGGAAGAATACAACGTGATGCTGCAGCTGCAAGACAAGGAACACCTGGAGCCACTGGAAGCTAGGCAAGAGGCATAGAACAGTTTCTCTTTCAGAGCCCTTAGAAAGAATCAACACTACTGATACCCTATGTCTTAGTCATCTAGTGCTGCCATAACAGAAATACCACAGATGGATAGCTTTAACAAAGACAAGTTTATTTTCTCTCAGTAAAGTGGGTTACAAGTCCAAATTCAAGGTGTCAGCTCTAGGGGAAGGTTTTCTCTCTCTGTTGGCTCTGGGAGAATGTCCCTGTCCCCAATCTTCCCACGGCCAAGAAGCTTCTCAGGTGCAGGGACCCCAGACCCAAAGGACGCACTCTGCTCCTGGTGCTGCTTTCTTGGCGGTATGAGGTCCCCAACTCTCTGCTTGCTTCCCTTTCCTTTTATCTCTTGAGAGATAAAAGGTGGTACAGGGAGGTGACCCGAGTAAGGGTGGTGTTACAATCCCACCCTGATCCTCTCAACATAAAATTACAATCACAAAATGAAGGACAACCATACAATACTGGGAATTATGGTCTAACCAAGTTGATACACACATTTTTTGGAGGACATAATTCAATCCATGCCACCTGATTCAAGACAATACATTTTTGCTCTTATAAGTCACCCAATTTGTAGTATTTTATTGCAGAAGCCCTAGGAAATGAATACAAGTGGGGAAGACAAGGCCCAACATGGTTGTCTTAGTTATCTAGTGCTGCTGTAGCAGAAATACCACAAGTGGATGGCTTTAACAAACAGAAGTTTATTCTCTCACCATTTAGGAGGCTAGAAGTCCAAATTCAGGGTGCCAACTCCAGGGGAAGGCTTTCTCTCTCTGTCAGCTCTGTGGGAAGGTCCTTGTCATCAATCTTCCCACAGTCTAGGAGCTTCTCAGCACAGGGACCCTGGGTCCAAAGGACACGCTCCACTCCTGGTTCTTCTTTCTTGGTGGTAATGAGGTCCCTCTTCTCTCTGCTCAATTCTCTCTTTTGTATCTCAAAAGAAATTGACTCAGGATACAACCTAATCTTGTAGATTGAGTCCTGCCTTATTAACATAACTGCTTCTAATCCTACCTCATTAACGTCGTAGAGGTTAAGATTTATAACACATAGGGCAATCACATTGTTACCAATCGCCAATCTGACACAAGGGTCCTTGTGTTTTCCTGAGTAAGAATATATGCAAAAGGCACACTTTATCTTCAGCCTGCTTCTTTTTGCTTGAGTCAGTGGGGATCCAAACCTCTCTAAAAGACTGACTCAAAAAGAGAAGCAAGGCTAGGGCTTATACGGATTCAGGGGAGACAATAGAGTAATGAATATTTAGTGGGCTTCTTTCAAGGGGCAGGCACTTCTCAGAATGGCGATGCATGTTAATTAGGTTGCGCAGAAGCATCTGGAATCCAAGATGGAACCCACTGATATTCAAGATGGAGTCCTCTCTGCAGCGCTTGGCATCAGTTATTATGGGATATAGTGCAAGCGCACTGACTTTTGGCACTACATCACCATCTTCGGAGAAGGTTAAACAGCACTCACACTTTGTTCTTCTGCACATGCAGGAGCCTGCAAAGGGGGAAGGGACCAGAAAAACACTAAGAAGGAGATAGTAATTTACAGGTTGTTTCAGCCTCATCTCATGTTTACAGGGTGTGATTCCTATTTACCTAACTTCTAGATGGTAATCTTTTAACAGCTCTTCCCCCCTCCCCACCAGCACAGTTAACGCTATCTATCTCAATATCAGATCACAAAATGGTGGACAACCATGTAATACTGGGAATCATGGCATAGCCAAGACACATTTAGGCAGGGAAACAATTCAGTCCATGACATTGGTGAAGTGACTTGCTCAGGAATGCATGGTATGGAAGCAGCTCCAGGTCCCCCACCTTCCTCTGGTTTTTCCACCCTCCATAGGTATTTTTTTTATAGGTATGCGTGTACTGTCCCCCCTGCTGTGAATGCTATTTGTTTTATTAACTTCTACTTCAAGACCAAGCTTAGGTGGCAGCTCCTCCAGGAACTCTTTCTTGACTTTCTAAGCCTGGGTTAGGGGACTTTCCATGAGTTTACCTCTCTTGCAGTGCCTATGCAGCCTGGGTCTGCCCCACTAGACTAGGAGCTCCTAGACGGCAGGGACTGTGTTGTCACCTCTGTCTGCACACCTAGCTCTGTAGCTGGCACACAGCTTTACCAATGTCTGAGGAATGAATGGAGGGAGGAGCAATGCTCTGAGTCATTTGGTGGTTTGCCTTAGGTCACTCAGCTAGGTTCTAAAATGAAAAATAAGCAAGTTTTAAAAAAAGTTGACTAAATGTACTGTGAACTCAGATTTTCTCTAAGTATTTTTCACTATCTCATGTCAGGTGTCCTGGCTTCTAGTGCCACATTCTCTCTACTGCCTCTCTTGGGTGTGCATGTCAGAATGGAGGTGCTGTGGATATGACCCTTGACCTGTTATCTACAGCCTGTTAAGGGAGCATCAGTGGCGAGAACCTACCCCAGGAAGGAGAGTGGTTTCATTCAGACCCTTGCTGATCCAGGGTCACTCTCTCTGGAATTCCTCCTTCTTGCACCTCACAAGGTGAGTAACGGGCATTTAGACTGTGGCCTGAAGCCTATGTGATTCCTTAACTTCTCAGAGCCCTCTAGCAGGGCAGGGAAAGAACAGCAGTGCTCTGAGGACTTGCAGGCTGCCCAGTGCTGAGATTTGCCCTTCCTGGTGAGGGCAGGTCATTCTACCCTGGACCCAGCTTGTAGACCCGAGCTGTGCCCCATTGAGATCTATGGGGGAAGGCCATCAAGTTACTGCTGCTACTACAGGGCTGGAAGACAGGGCACCAAAAATCCAGGCGGCCTGCATTGGTTTGGGTTTCCCTGAAGCAGAATCTAAGACAGGAGGTGAGTGCAAAGCATTTTTTTTGGAGGTATTATGGGTTGGATTTTATCCTCCAAAAGTATGTGTTGAAATTCCAACCCCTGTACCTGTGGATGTGATCGTGTTTGGAAATATGATTTTTTTTCCCATTGTGTTAATGAGGTCTTACCAGAGTAGGATGAGTCCTAACCTAATCACTTCTGATTATAAAAAGATCAGAATAGGCACAGATACACATACAGGGGTAAGAGAGACACCAAGGAACTCCAGGGACTATCAACAAAGAAGGACCTCTCCCTAGAGCCATGCTCTGAATTCAGATTTCTAGCCTCCTGAACTGTAAGGAAATAAATTCCTGTTCTTTAAAGCCACTCACTTGTGGTATTTTGTTGTTGTTGTTATGGCACCACTAGGTAAATAACACCGGAGGTGATCCCAGGTAGAAACACCATAGAGGGTGGGGAAGTGAGATAGGGAAGAGAAGGAAGCCAATAAAGGGGTGTTATCAAGTCAGTAACCACTGTGGACACTGGAGCCCAATCCTGCTGGGGAACTTTAGGAGATGGTAGGGGACCTGCGTTAGAGCCATCTCAACAGAGGGCAAGAAAGATAGGTGCTTCTGCCCTATCTTGTTGTCCTTTGCTGAGAGCTGTTTCTGGGGACTTCAACTCTTTGGCACTTCTGGTATGCAGATATTCTAAGTGAGCAGTCTTTGATGGCGGAGGTGAATGCCAAGGGCATGTGGGTGGGTCATAGGCAGGGGCGGCTGCATGTCTCATCAGGATGGGGTTCCAGCCTGGTTCTGTGTCACTGGAACTTCATCCTTATCTTCTGTGTTGTTGGTGGGTGCCATTGAGTTGATTCCAACTCATAGTGACCCCATGTGACAGAGTAGAACTGTCTCATAGGGTTTTCTAGGCTATAATCTTTACAGGAGCAGATTGCCAAGCCTTTCTCTCATGGAGTTGCTGGGTAGAATTAAACCTCCAACCTTTTGGTTAGCAGCCGAACACTTAACCATTGTACCACCACGGCTTGGCTTCCATCTTCTGTAAAGGGGGGTAATAGCCCATCTCCCAAACTGGGCCGTCGTGAAGTTAAAGGACATGAAGATACATGATACTGATTAGTGAGATGGAGGGGCTGGTGATGATTGACAACCATGACTAATGAAAGCTCCCAACCTCCTGTTGCGTTAAAGAGAAATTTAGAAATCAAATGCCAAAAAGAAAGTTGCGCAGGCGACTCCAAGGAGGCAATGGTTTAGATCTAGATCTTGATTAAATTTCTGTGTTGGGTAGTGATGGAGGCAGGGTCTCCCCAGGCTGCGCCCAATTACTACTGGTCAATTCACACCCAACCCACACTCAGACCTCAGGGAGGAAAAATCACTTTTGTCTCAGCTCCAACCTTTGGTGCAATTATTATTCTCCAGTGGGCAAGAACTGCCAGCGAAGAGAGACAAAGCTGCTGAGGTAATGAAGGGCTGTTCCATTCAGCGGGAGGGAAGGACAGGGCATGCAGTGTTCGGGAACAGGTGAAACTCTTTGCCCCAGTGGCTCCAGATCATTGAATGAACACTCTGTATGATTTACAAGCTCTCTTCCTTGAAGGCCTAGAAATTTCAGAGTTGGGAGAGGAAAGGAGGATGAAGGAAAGAACTAAGAGAGGGACAAAGGTTTCTGTTTATTCTGCTCCTTCCCATTACCAGCCAAGGCCGCTGGCAGTAAATTCCACAAATCCTCTTGACAATAACCTTGTTGGAAGAATTCAGTATAATTTGGTTCACTGGAGGGATAATCAGATTTGTATAAACTTTCATAATAGCCTGCAAAGCCTTCATGTAGCTTGACAGATATGGTCTTTAGGATATGCGCTGGTCTAAGGAGGAGAGAGGAGAGACTCAGGGCTGGTGGAGTGGTTTTTGGGTCCAAAGAGGGGCACAGACCCACTTTTCTTCTCTGGACCCCCATTCCCAGACCTTCATCCCACCCCCTCCGCATGGCCAATCTCATGGATAAATGGGACTCAGTGTGGCCTGGATTGGGAAGTAAGGATACCTAAAGGGTGACAGGGCAGTCACTCCCCTTTCGTCAAGGCTAACACCCATTGTGGCGGAGTCACTCACGGCAATGCCACGTGTTAAAATTAGAACTGAGCTCCGTAGGGCTTTCTTAGCTATAATCGTTACAGAAACAGATCACCAGGTCTTTCTTCTGTGGCACCAATGGGTGGGTTTGAATCGCCAATCCTTTTTTTTTCCAGAGAGAAAGCCTTCCCCTGGAACCGGCACCCTGAATTCAGACTCCTAGGTTTCTGTAGTGTAGTGGCTATCACATTCACCTCGTACACAAAGTGTCCCCAGATTGAAACCGGGCAAAAACAGTTGTCTTTGGAAACCCTGGTGGTGTCGTGTTTAAGTGCTATGGCTGCTAACCAAAAGGTCAGCAGTTCGAATCCACCAGGTGCTCCTTGGAAACTCTATGGGGCAGTTCTACTCTGTCCTATAGGGTCCCTATGAGTCCGAATTGACTCAACAGCAACAGGTTTGGTTTTGGTTTTTTAGACTATGAAACAATAAATTTCTCTTTGATAAAGCCATCCACTTGTGGTATTTCTGTTATAGCAGCACTAGATAACTAAGACAGAGAGTTTCCGTGGGAGGGTGACCTGCCTCCAGAGTGTAAATGGAGGTTTTGGTAAAACTCAGTCTCTCGACCCTACACTCTTCTCATCCCCTGACCTACGGATCTTGGCATGTAAGCCTGCAGAAGTCTCCGGCCTGCTGCCTGGCCTGCAGGTTTTGGATTTGCGAGCCGTCTGAATTGCCAAGCTTTTAATCAGGAGTCCAGTGCTTAACTCCTCGGGGCACCCAGGGATATTCCCCACCCCTTATTAGCCAATAATGCCTGTTTCAATCAGCAATAGTATTGCCTTTTGAAAATCTTTGTTTTGCAGTCCTATAGCAGTAGATTTGATTCTTACTAGTATTTTTTTACAATTTTCAATTACTAACAGAATTATTTGTTTGTATTTTAAAGCCACAGAGACACTTATTTTATGTAATTTTTGTGACTAGAAAATTTGCCATAATGACACTTACAGTAAGTACAATAAAGATAATAAATTTGTGCTAACCTTCCCAGAAACAGTAGGTTTTTTGTTTTATAATGGTGGGATCTGGGTTCTTGGAGCAAATGGTGGGAGGTCAGAGGTGAAAGGCCGAAAATCACCATCTGGCAAGGCAACCAGGGCAGCTTGTGCTCCCTGTAGCAAGACAAGGTCTGTGGGACATGAATTTATATTTTCTTTATGATGACAGGAAACAGTCAATCTCCTTTCCTCAAACAAACACAAAACAAATCCCAGTGCAAGTCCAACACACACCTAAACAAACATTATTGTATTAAAAAAGTGCAATTCTATACGGCCCACCATTGGGCTCTACGGTTTTGGAAATGTGTGGGGTTAAAGACCTGAGATCCTGGGGGTAGGAGTAGGGAAGGAGAAGAAGTGTCCTCAGGGAGAAAGGGTCCTAGCCTGAAGGCTGTATCAGCCATTGGCCTGGGGAGAGGAGAGCTAAGGCCAGGGTAGCTTCCAAGAGTTCCTTCAGAGAGAAAAGCAGTCAGGCTTGGTGTTAAATTAGATAGGAGAGGGAGCCATCCTTTACATATTCCTACCTCCCAACCCAGGCCAAGCTACAAAATGACTGTAGGATTTTTAGCTTGGGGACTGGAAAACTGGTACTATCATCAGGAGAGATTCAACCATTGGGAAGGAAGGACATTTAGGTGGAGAAGAAGATGGATTCAGTTGTGGACATACTGAGTTGAAGTGGCTTTAGTACAACTAACTGAAAATGTCCTGTATAAATGGCAGACGGAAACCAAAACCAAACTTGTTGCCACTGAGTCAATTGCAACTCCTAGTGACCCTGTAGGGCAGAGTAGATCTGCCCCATAGGGTTTTCTAGGCTATAATCTTTATAGAAACAGACTGCCATGTCTTTTTCCTGAAGGGGTGCTAGTGGGTTCGAAACATCTTCCTTCTAGTTAGCAGTTGAGCTCTTAATCACTGCACAATCAGGGCTCCTCACATGGCAGACATAGAGCTGAGAAATTAGGGCAAAAGATGGAGACTTGAGAATCAGTCACATGAGAAACAGTTATTGAACCCCTACTGCATGCCTGAGGCCCTAGTGGGCCAGTGGCTAAGGGTCTGGCTGCTAATCAAAAGGTCAGCAGTTTGAATTGACCAACCGCTCCTTGGAAACCCTATGGGGCAGTTATACTGTGTCCTACAGGGTCGATATGAGTTGGAATCGACTGGACAGCAGCGGGTTTGATTTTGACTGCATGTCAGGAATTCAGCGTAGGGCCAGAGACTAAGAGTGTATTCAGAATGCAGAATGATTAAATGCACCAACCTTGGGTAACACAGACCTGGGTTCCAACACTAACTGCTACTTCCTATTTGTATAACATTGGGCAAGTCATTTAATATTTTGAAGTCATAATTTTCTCATCTTAAGAAGGGGAATAAGAGCGTGTCTGGCACACAATCCTCAGTAATAAAAGCAATTCTTGTGAGGATTAATCAAGATAAAGCATGTAAAGCACTCTCTTAGTCATCTAGTGCTGCCATAACAGAAATACCACAAGTGGATGGCTTTAACAAAGAGAAATTTATTTTCTCACAGTCTATCTAAAAAAAAAAACAGAAATACCACAAGTGGATGGCTTTAACAAAGAGAAATTTATTTTCTCACAGTCTATCTAGTAGGTTACAAGTCCAAATTCAGGGCTTTGGCTCCAGTGGAAGGCTTTCTATCTCTGTGGGCTCTGGAGGAAGGTCCTTGTCTCAATCTTTCCCTGGTCGAGGAGCTTTTCAGGTGTGGAGACCCAGCGTCCAAAGGACTGCTCTGCTCCTGATGCTGCTTTGTTGGTGGTATGAGGTCCCCCACTCTCTGCTTGCTTCCCTTTCCTTTTATCTCTTGAGAGATGAAAGGCAGTGCAGGCCATACCCCAGGGAAACTCCCTTTACATTGGATCAGGGAGGTAAGGTGAGTGAGGGTAGTGTTACAATCTCACCCTAATCCTCTCAACATAAGATTACAATCACAAAATGGAGGACAACCATACAATACTGGGAATCACGGCCTAACCAAGTTAATACACATATTTTGGGGGGACATAATTCAATCCATGACAAACACACAGCATTGTGCCTGGCATACAGCAAGTACTGAAAAAAGATGTTAACTGTTATTATCAGGACAAAGTCCTTTTGTCTTTAGAATAGGGGTTCCTATTCTAATAGATATGGAAACTGCAGGAGAAGGTTTGTGATAAAGGAACACTGGACCAGTAATGTTTTTGTGACCTACACTACAGGTCAGGCCTGTGAATATAAGGTTAAGAACACAAGCACTGAGACTTTAATGAGTTAGCCTGAGTTCCGAATTTGGAGTTCTAATCAACCAGAAGCACTTACTGATGAAGATGAAAGACTACGTACAGCCTTCTGTATGAATTATACCTCAACATAAAGAAAACAAAAATTCTTACAACTGGGCCAATAAGCAACATAATGATAAATGGAGGGAGAAAAGATTGACGTTCTCAAGGATTTCATTTTACTTGGATCCGCAATCAACACCCATGGAAGCAATGGTCGAGAAATCAAACGACATATTGCATTGGGCAGGTCTGCTGCAAAAGACCTCTTTAAAGTGTTAAAAAGCAAAAACGTCACTTTGAGGACTAAGGTGCGCCTGACCCAAGTCATGGTATTTTCTATCACCTCATACACATGCAAGAGCTTGACAATGAATAAGGAAGACCAAAGAAGAATTGATGCCTTTGAATTATGGTGTTGGCAAAAAATATTGAATATACCATTGACTGCCAAAAGAACAAACAAATCTGCCTTGGAAGAAGTATAGCCAGAATACTCCTTAGAAATGAGGATCGTGAGACTTTGTCCCACTTACTTTGGACATGTTTTAGGAGGGACCAGTCTCTGGAGAAGGACATCATGCTTGGTGAAGTAGAGGGTCACTGAAGGAGAGGAAGACTCTCAATGAGATGGACTGACACAGTGGCTGCAGCAATGGGCTCAAAAATAGCAATGATTGTGAGGATGGCGCAGCAGTGGGCAGTGTTTTCTTGTGTTGTAAGTAGGGTCACTGACTAACCGACTCACTCTCACCGACTCACGGATACCTAAGGACAACAATCAACTTTGCAGATGAGGACAGTTTAGAAGTTAATCAACACTTTTTTTTTCTGTAAGTCTTCCTGGTCCCTTTCCTTCTTGTATTCTAGCTAGTGTTATAAAGAGGCAAGCAAAACTGAAACAAGGTAACTATGTTTTCATTCTCACTGACCAGACCTGTTCCCTGGGCTGGTAGTTATCTGCAAGGCCACTGGCTGTGAAAGCAACACTGTTCACTATGGTGTGAAGACAACTCCAGGACTTTAGCCTGTTTCAGAGGAGCAGAAGATAGCCATGGGGAATGGAAGAGGGTTCTTTGCTACAAAAGAGTTGGCAAATGAGTTTTCAAGTAATTTTCTCCCCTTTGTCCTTTA
This sequence comes from Elephas maximus indicus, assembly GCF_024166365.1. Taxonomy (NCBI): domain Eukaryota; kingdom Metazoa; phylum Chordata; class Mammalia; order Proboscidea; family Elephantidae; genus Elephas; species Elephas maximus. The sequence continues at coordinate 167,997,829 of NC_064821.1, read as the reverse complement.
ACCCCAGGAGATCAGAGAGATGGTTACTGACAGTTCTTGTAATTTGCATTTCAAAGTAATGTATGCAAAAATAATACATTTCAGGAATGCTCCATTAGCATATTAAAACAAATTGGCTTTGAGTTCTTGCCATTTTTATCATTCTCATTTTAACTCCAAGTTCCCTAACGCATTTAGGAAAAAAGGAGGAGCACTTGCAGGGAGGTAAGGAAGAAGAGAAAAGCGGGGCAGGGACCTGCAGAGTAGCTGTGTGAGAGAGAGAGAGAGAGAAAGAATGAGAGTTGGGTACAGAGGCATTCCCATACGGGGTTCATATGGAGGAATCCAGCCTAAATTAGGAAAATTGCCTCTTAGGGATGGAAATTGGGTGGGTAGACTGATTGATTTGAAAGTATTTTCCTCTTTCACCTCTTTCTCCACCTTCTTGCCCTTGAGCACCACTACCACCACCATCACCACCACCACAGGAAAACAACATAATTACAGCTTTAACAGGCCAGTGATGCCGGGACCACCCAAGGGAGGCTGAGAAGGGATCAGTCTACTTGGGCATCCTACTCATCTCTGTGTGCCCAGACAGTCCTGTGAGGCTTGAGACTCCAGGCTGAAATGGCTGCTGTGAGATGGGGAGTATGAAAAGACAACCTATCCCCATGAAAATGAAAGGAGGCCTCTTTGGGAGATCCCCCCCACCCCACCACTACCATCATTGCTCAAACATCCCGTGGTCTCCCTCCCTAGTTGTATTTAGATGATGTGGTTGTCTATGAGGGAGCCTTAAAGAGAATAAAAAATGCAGGTGAACGGAAGTTTCCCTTGTCAAAGTTAAAACATGATGCTCACATAAATATGTTGTTGTTAGTTGCCATCGAGTTGGACTCATGGTAACCACACGTGTTAGAGGGTAGAATTGCTCAGTAGGGTTTTCTTGGCTGTGATCTTTTTTTTTTTTTGGTGAAAATATACACAGCAGATCATACACCCATTCAACAATTTCTGCACGTACAGTTCAATGACATCGGTTATATTCTTCACATTGTGTCACCGTTCTTGCTGTATCTGTATTATTTCACCACCATTGATTTAGACTCACTGCCCCATAAACTATTCATCTATAATTTAAAGAAACCCTGGTGGCGTAGTGGTTAAGTGTTACGGCTGCTAACCAAAAGGTTTGCAGTTCATGTCCACCAGGTGCTCCTTGGAAACTCTATGGGGCAGTTCTACTCGGTCCTATAGGGTTGCTATGAGTTGGACTCGACAGCAGTGGTTTTTTTGGGGGGGGGGTTATTGTCAATTTGGAGCCCTTGTGGTGCAGTGGTTAAGTGTTCAGCTGCTAACCAAAATGTCGGCAGTTCGAATCCACCAGCTGCTCTTCGGAAACCCTATGGGGCAGTTCTACTCTGTCCTATAGGGTTGCTATGAGTTGGAATTGGCTTGATGGCAACAGGTTTGGTTTTGGTTATTGTCAATATGATCTGATATAGATAATTCTTTAAAACAGCACAATGCTCAAGGCAAACATTCTTTACTAATTCAGCTAAACTGTTGCTTAGTTTGAAGATGGCTTCTGGTGATAGTCTCAGTTCAAGGTTCAAAACTTTCTCAGGGCCCAAGACAGGAACTATCCCCAAAGCCAACTCTTCAGACAGGGATTGGACTGGACAATGGGATAGAAAAAGGTACTGGTGAAGAATGAGCTTCTTGGCTCAAGTAGACACTTGAGACTATGTTGGCATCTCCTATCTGGAGGGGAGATAAGAGGGCAGATGTGGTCAGAAGCTAGCGAAATGGACAGGAAAAGAGAGTGGAGGGAAGAAGCAGGCTGTCTCATTAGAGGGAAAGCAATTAGGAGTATATAGCAAGGTGTATACAAATTTTTATATGAGAGACTGACTTGATTTGTAAACTTTCACTTAAAGCACAAAAAAAATTTAAAAAAAAAAAACTTTCTAAGGGCAAGAGATTTGGGGGTTCCTCCAGCCTGTTCCAGTAAGTGTGGATTCTGTTAGAAATTTAAAATTCTCTTCCACATTTTCCCCCTTTTGATCAGGACTCATCTATTGAGTCCTTGATTAAAAGGTTCAGTAATGCTATCTTTGCTGTAATCTTAATGGAAGCAGATGTGTATCTTACCATGTTAATGCTGGGTGGGTTTCAACTACCAGCCCTTAGGTTAGCAGCCTAACGAAAATGATTTGCACCACCTAGGGACCTCATATAAATATACCGAGCACTTATTTAACTCATGAATGAGTAAACAAGCAGAATGGTAAAACTATTTCAAAGAAGGATATATGAGACTATATACAGTCAGAGAAAGAAAGATTGCTAAACTAACTACAAAACTTGGTTAATGTTCTATAGGGCAATAAAGTCATAACCTTTGGACTTATGTTTTCAACTAGATAAAATTGATTTGCACCTTAATGGAAAAAAATTATTTGCAACTTATCAATTGTCTATAAGTTAACATCTAACTTTGCGGAGTGTGGGTCTTAATTAAAAGCCAATACTAAGTCAAACAATATACAATCCCAAGAGAGAAGACACTTAGGCAGGTGAATTTGGGCTTCTAGCCTACTAGACTAAAAAAAAAAAAAAAAAATTCTTTTTTTTTTTTTTTTGACTAAGGGAGAATAAATTTCTGTTTGTTAAAGCCATCCACTTGTGGTATTTCTGTTATAGCAGCACTAGATAACTAAGACAGAATTTGGTACCAAGAGGGTGGGGTGTGCTCTAACAGATACCTGAATTGTGGAATTGGTTTTGAAACTGTGAATGGATAGAGGCTGGCAGAGTTTTAAAGTGCCTGATAGTAAAAGCCTAGATTGCCTTGAAGAGACTGTTGGTGGAATTATGGACATCAAAGACAATTCTGGTGAGGACTCAGAAGGAAATGAGGAGAGCTGTTACACTGGATATGGTGTAGATGGCAAGGAGCAGCAGCAGAGAAACAGCAGCAGCAGAACCAGGAGACCAGCATGAGACAGTGCTGGAACGGACCCACTGAGTGAGAGAGCTGAGTGCCTTTGCACACGAGGCTTTCTGACGGAATGGGGTGCCTCCAGGTACTTATCAGTGGAGCTAGACTTGCCGATCAATGGAACAAGAAAGCTGAGTGTCTTCCAGCCTGAAGTTTACTGGCGGAAATGGAGTGCCTCCGGGCACTTATTGGTGGAGCTACAGAGCTTTGGAACACTTGCCCCACCAGGGCAGTCACAGGTAGCAAGGCCCAAGGGTCCAAGATGCAAAGGAACAAGGAAGCAGAAGATGAAGGGACAAGGAACACAGGAAGCAGAGCTGTGTTAGTCTCAAAGGGTAAGAGCTCTACCTCTGGGGCCTCAAAGGGTGGAGCCATGGCCTCTGGGGTTTCAAAGTGTGGAGTCATAGCCTCCTAGGTTTCAAAGAGTCAGATCTTCACCAGCTTGGTTCTGGAGTATGGGGCTGCCATTCATGACGGCCAGTGGAATGGGGCCAGATCCTCTGCCCAAAGTTGAGGGGGCAGGGCTGCCATGCCCAAAGGGCAGAAGAACAGGGCTTGCCAGGGCCAAGGTGGTACAGTTGTCACTCAGATGGGCTAGGAGAATGGGGCCACCCAAATCTAAGGGAGCAGAGTTACCATTCCAGTGGGCCTGGAAGGCAGAGCTGAAGCCCAGGGCCAAAGGGCCTCCACCTAGAATCCGGACAGTATGGCTAACACCCGAGTCTGGAGGGCAGGACCATTGCCTAAATGGTCTCAGAAAACAGTATTATTTTCAAGCTTTGAGAGCTAATGTAATGTGTTCTGCCGACTTGTTTGGTGCCTGTGATCCCTTCTTTCCCTCCAACTTCTCCCATTTGTAAGGAAATATCTAGCTTGTGCCTCTTCCACCATTGTACTTTGGAAGCAGATAACTTAAATCTAGATTTTCACAGATGAAGAATATTTGGATTTTGGACTTAGAGTTGATTTAAGATTTTTGGTGTGATGTGATAGGGTGAACACGTTTTAAGTGTGAAAAGGACATGAATTTTGGGAGACCAAAGGGTAGAATATTACGGGTTGAATTGCGTTCCCCCCAAAATATGTGTCAACTTGGCTAGGCCATGATTCCCAGTATTGTGTGTTTGTCCACCATTCTGTGATCTGATGTGATTTCCCTATGTGTTATAAATCTTACCTCTATGATATAAATGAGGCAGGATTAGAGGCAGTTATGTTAACGAAGCAGGACTCAATATACAAGATTAGGTTGAGACATGAGGACCTCATACCACCAAGAAAGTAGTGCCTGGAGCAGAGCGTGCCTTTTGGACCCAGAGTCCCTGCACTGAGAAGCTCTTAGGCCGGGGGAAGACTGATGACAAGGACCTTCCCCCACAGCTGACAGATAGAGAAGGCCTCCTCCAGAGTTAGTGCCCTGAATTCAAACTTCTAGTGTCCTGGACTGTGAGAGAATAAATTTGTTTGTTAAAGCCATCCACTTGTGGTATTTCTATTTTAGCAGCATTGGATAACTAAGACAGCAGGCTTATGGGAAAATGCTCTAATATAAATTTAAAGTACAAGTGGCAATATTTTTGACTTATTTTCAAGTTTTGAATAATTTTTTTATTAACATGCAGAAGAACATTCCAACTCTACCATAGTTTTGCAGTTCAATTGTTTGGCAGCTATACCTTTGAGTGAGCAGGTTGGGAGTGTGGGCTATCCCCAGTGAACAGGCCCCAGTCAGGAGTTTCACCTGGGACCTGTTTCTGTCCTTGTTCTCCCAGCTTTTCCATCTCACCCCTACACTCAGTCATTGGAAATGAGACTAGAGAGCAATGAGATTGAGACCAGGATGGGTCCTGGAGCCTTGGGGTACAGATAAGTTCCCTGCTTCAGTATGGTGAAGGTTTTTGTTCATTTGTTGCAGGGGAGAAGAAATTCCTACAACTGAAGGTCACGGGGCTGGGTCCAGGCCCCAGACTTTAGGCCTGTGTAGTTGTCTATGTACTACCCCTTCCTCTGCCACACACACATACCCCCTCCTATAACCACAGCTATGTTTGGAGCAGCCGGGTTAAACATGTTATATGCACAGCTCTCTGCAAAGTGCTGGAAAATAAAAACATAACAAAGCACACCCATCTCAAGTTCAGCCCTTCATGCTGTCCTCTCAGCTTCCCACTGTCAGAATGAGTCTCCTTCCTTCCCAGTTCACCCACTGAAGTTTCGCTCCCTGCACTAGGACACACTTTTCTGACTACCTTGTATTAGAGATCTTTATGTAGGTAACTTCTTGAAGGGCCAGCCCTAGATCTTATGAATCTTTGTTTCACCCCAGAACTCTACGATACCTGGCTGACGGCAGGAAAGCAACACATATGTTGACCACATTTTCCAAACCAAACATTAGACCTTTCACTGTCATACATTTAAAGTAGGAACTTGTGGCAGAAACTGGCTAGATGCTCACAAAATCATATCCTCTTGCTCCTGATTCAGGCCCTCATCATCCCTCACCTGGACTATTGAAGTAGTGCTCTACCTGGTCTCTGCTTCCTGGCTCTGCCACATAAAATTCACAAAATCTACACAGCTGTCAGTTTGAGGACCTCCTCTCTCTCTCCCATGTTTAGGAGCTTACATCATTTGGGGCTTGTTGGTTTGGGCAATAAAAATTAACTCTTGTACTCTAAAACAAAAAGAGAATTTACTAGTAGAATGTGCGGCATCCTATACAGCAAGAGGGGTCCTGGTGGTGCAGTGGTTAAGAGCTCAGCTGCTAAACAAAAGGTTGGCAGTTCAAATCTACTAGCTGCTCCTTGGAAACCCCATGGGACAGTTCTACTCCATCCAGTAGGGTCACTATGAGTTGTAATCGACTCGACAGCAACTGGTTTGATTTTTTTTTTTTTTTTTTTAATATAGCAGGAACGAGTGAATAACCAGGTCTTGGAAAGGATAGGAAGTAAGTAGTGCAGCTCCAGGGATCTAGGCAGCAAGAACTAGTAGACAGTTTTATCACAACACAACAGTTAGGGTGATTCAGTTATAATTGTCTTCGTCCTTGTGTTGCTCCACTCAAAATTCAGATGCCAAGGGGATAGCACCTGAATGGCCTAGTTAGAGTTTTGTCCCTACCTCTTGGTCCAGGGAGGATGTGGCACATTAACTGACAGCAGCACTCTGCTGGTGTGTTCTGTTTCAGCCCAGATCCACTATCTACCCTTCTCTACCCTGGTCTCTGCTCTTGGAGGCTGACCTATGGGATGGGCTTACTTGCCCTCTGGCTTCCCGTTAGGTTTGGCAATGGCGACCCCCAGCAGGAAACTGAAGGGAGGAAGGAAGTTGAGGTTGAGGTATATATTTCTTTACCTTCTTCCTTGTGGGGTGGTCTGAGACTGGCTGTGGCTCTCGACCTAAGGTCATGGCTTCTCTCAAGGGAGCTTCTCTCCATTACTCCTTCCTTCTGAGGCCCTAGTGCCTTCAGGCTAAGGGAGGTAACTGTTCTGCTGTACCATGGCGGTGGAGTCGATTCCAACTCATAGCAACCCTATATAACAGAGTAGAAATTCCCCATAGGGTTTTCTAGGCTATAATCTTTATGGAAGTAGATTACCAGGTCTATCTCCCAAAGAGCGGCTGGGTGTGTTTGAATCACCAGCCTTTTCAGTTAGCAGCCAAATGCTTAGCCATTGTGTCACCAGAGCTCCATTCTGCTGTACTAGCCCCAGAAAAACGTGTTTATCCCTTATGTTTTCCCTATACCCTGCCCACATCCTTGTTTTAATGTTCTGTTATCAACATCCTGAAATTCTTAATAATCTTGTCTTTGAACTTGTGTGTGTGAAGTCCAGTGGGACAATGGAGCCTGTCCATGAGCAGAGGAGATATGTGCAACCCTCATGTCTGCTGTTCCTTGCTGCCCTGTTCCCGTATAGCTCTCATGATGGCCCATGAGAGTATAAGGGAAGTGTGTTACAACTATGACTGAGTAAGGAGTCAGGGTGAGGGGGGCACTGACAGCCCCTAGAGGCCATGCTTTCTGTTCAAACCAGAACTTTCTTCGAACTAGAAGGAAGGCAATAGCATTCTAACAAACATGAATGACCAAAACCAAAAACAAAACCCGCTGCTGTCAAGTCGACTCCAACTCATAGCGACCCTGTAGGACAGAGTAGAACTGCCCCCATAGAGTTTCCAAGGAGCACCTGGTAGATTTGAGCTGCCAAACTTTTGGTTAGCAGCTTTAGCTCTTAACCACCACACCTCCAGGGTTTCCTGGATGACCAAGGAACCCTATTACTTCCTTTCTAATTCCTGTTACTTCTTTGTATTAACCAACCTGTAAAAGGGGTGAGGGGGCAGTGCCTGGCCTCCTATAACTTCACAAGGGGAAAGGAGAATCAAGATCAACAGCCCAAGGCTGATTCCTATGGGGCGGTGGGAGAGAGTCAGACATGCCTCCTCTCTCTGCCATCTTTGCCAATTCTTACACTAACTATCCCACTCTATTTCTCTCCTGGGTTCGATAATTCATTGTAATGACCACACAGAACTCACAGACCATACTCAGGATTATGGGGTTTATTAGGGAAGTAACAGGTTACAGTTCAGGCTCAGGAACACTCAAGGATACAGTTCTTCTATCAGGACTGCCTCTTCTCAGCCATGTTCACAGCATACCTCTCCCTGATACTGTGCCTCTCCTTGGCTAAAGGCACTCGGCTTTCTCTTTCCTCAGGCTGGAAGCCCACCTCACTGTCTCCTGCTCCTGGGCCTCTGAGTCTCTCTTTCTTTGGTGCCGGTGGGCTCTTCTCTCCTACCTCTGGGATGGCTCATTTCAAGCCCAGCGGGATGGCAAAACTGACCAATCTCTTTGGTGGGCTACAATTACCCTATCACAGAGTCTGGCCCAATCACTGGGTAGGAGTTACAAGACCAAGGCTAGAAAGGCCACTACGCTGCTCAACCACTGACGCTGAAACTGATGACAGAAGGAAAGGGAAAGACAGGACAACCCATAGTTCCTTTTCCTTTGTCTTTCTTTAGTCATCTATCAGTAAACTGAAAGTAGAAAGCGTTGGTAGAATGTCGGCATACCAAGAAGTGAAATAAGAACAGTTTAGTTTTGCACAGTATTTCCACTGTTCTGTTAAGAGTGAAATGCATGTGCGTGTAGAAGCTATGAACTACAAATGGGATAATTTTGGTGATTCTGCATACTGGTTGTTGTTGTTGATAGCTGCCTTCAAGTAAGCCCCTAACTCGTAGGAACCCCATGTGCACAGAATGAATGCTGCCTGGTTTTGTGCCATTCCTATGATCAGTTGGAGATCAGACTGTTGTGATCCACAGGGTTTTTGTGTGCTGATTTTTGGAAGTAGACTGCCAGGCCTTTCTTCCCAGTCTGTTTTAGTGTGGAAGCTCTGGCAAAACCTGTTCAGCATCATAGCAACATGCAAGCCTCCACTAACAGACAGGCGGTGGTCCTGCATGAGGTGCGTTGGCCGAGAATCGAACCTGGGTCTCCCACACGGGAGGCAAGAATTCTACCACTCCTAAAATTTGTTGTTATGGTGTTGTTATTTAATAACATTCTAAGTAAAAAAATTAAAATGCTTACTGCCCTCAATTTTATTGTTCATCTTTATATTTAGGATGCCAGTTTTAAATGCAAATGTAGCAGTATTGTAGTAATATTGGAGTGATTATTCCCTATCCTTGAGCATAGAGAATGTGAACCAGCTGGAGCTGGGTTCACAAGGACTCACAAGGATGTGTCAACTGGGCTCTGAGGTACAAAGATGACAGGATAATCTTGGAAAATATCTTTTCAGGAACCTTTTACATAAGCCAGAACATAAAAGACTTTCCACTCCTATCTTTTTCTGTTAACATTTAGTGAATAGAAATTTGTTATAGGGGAAAAAACATCACAAGGTTTAGTAAAGCAAAAAGAAAGTTCTAGCCAGCATATATTCAAGAAGACAAAAGTGAGAAGAGGACAAGCCTGCAGCCAGGGGAATCCAAGGAAGGTTACAGAGTCATCAGCATATATTAACATTACAAATGGGCAAAACCATTGAAAGCTACACCTTTTCACAAATTGGCTAAACCCCTAACTCTTAGGAACTCCATGTGCACAGAATGAATGCTGCCTGGTGTTGTGCCATTCCTATGATCCTACATTTTGAATTGCATTTTTTAAGGATCATTGGTGCAGGTTCCAGTAATCCACAGACAGGAGGGTCTTCATTGGTCCTGCAAATTTCTAGGTACATACCAGAACAGATGGCATGTACCTAGTAGCAAATGCTTTCTGTCCCTTACTGGAAGTCAGAGTGAGGTCTGCAGAGCCCATGCCCCCTGCCCCCAACCCGCTTCCTGCTGTCCAGGACCTAGAGCCCCTCACCTTCCCAGGCTACCAAGCCCTCTGAGCACCTGTAATCTGCCTCTTCGTCTCCTCTCCTTGGATTATTCCTCATCAAACAGTTTAATTTCTAGTAATTAATGTCTGCCAGCCTCTCCTCTGATTTCTCTCTCTTTTAAATCTTCCTCAGGCTCATCTGTGAATTGTAAATGAATTTGATAACAACCGATTTAGTAGCTACTCCGGTTATAAAAGCAGAGGCTCCCCAGCCTGTCTGTTCCCTCCCCTTCCTCCATTTTGTCACACCTTTCGGGGGTCATCTCCCTTCTCCCTTCCTCTCCTCCTTCCTTCCTCTTTCCCTTCTGTCTCCTCTCTGTTCTGTCTCCCTCCTTGCCTCGCCCCTCCCTCTTCTGCATACTAAGTGAAAGTCAAGAAAGACTTCCTCCAAAGGCCTTCAGCTCTGAGGAAGGAAGGGAGTCTTAACCTTTGCCAGGCTGTGGGCTGGGGTGAGATGAGAAGAGCAGAAGGGTGGGGTGACAAGGGCCCCAAACAGTGGAAACTGCCTTTTCCAAGGCTTAAAAAAAAAGGGGCATTTAATTACAGAGATGGCAGGGAATGGGTGAAACAAACATGGAATTTGGTGTCAGAAAGACCTGCATTCAGATACAGTGCCTGTGTAACCTCTTGCTGAGGAGCCATAGTGGTGCAGTGGTTAGGTGCTGGGCTGCTAACCAAAAGGGTGGCAGTTCAAACTCACCAGCAGCTCTGCCAAAGAAAGACCATAAAGATTTACAGTCTTGGAAACCCTATGGGCAGTTTTACTCTGTCCTATAGGGTCACTGGAAACCTGGTGGCATACTGGTTAAGTGCTATAGCTGCTAACCAAGAGGTTGGCAGTTCAGATCCACCATGTGCTCCTTAAAAACTCTATGGGACAGTTCTACTCTGTCCTGTAGGGTCTCTATGAGTTGGAGCTAAGAGTTAGAATCGAATGGATGGCAAAGGGTTGGGTTGGGGTTGGTTTGATTTGGAGCCTCTTGCTTAACCTGTCAGTGACTTAGTTTCGTATTTTGCATGGGGGTTGTTGTGAAGATTAAATGAGATGCTAGAACAAATTTAAAGAGTCTGGCTCAGATTAGGAATTTTAAAAAAGGTAGCTATGAATATTACTATAATTATACATGGTATATTTACATAATTGACAGATGTAGAGCCCTGAATTAGGGAAATGTACATAAAGAAAGGAGCTTACACTCTGCTTGGGGCAAGTACGTATAAAATGATACTTGTAAAATTAAAAGCTTTCAAAGAATGAAAATCTATACAACATTAATACCCAATCCAAAGTTATTTTTAAAAGCAGCTAGCATTAATGGGCAAAGAATAAGAAAAGACAACTCAGAAAGAAAAAATCAAAATGGTAAACTAATAGAAGTCATTAGGAAAAGTATTAATCTTTGAGAAAAAAAAACTTTTAAAATAAAAATGAAGCAGCATTTTTACACTTCTTGGGTAATGAAAAACATAGGAGTCCCTGGGTGGCACAAATGACTACTGGCTGAAAAATTGGCAGTTTGAACTTATCCAGAGGTGCCTTGGAAGACAGGCCTGGCAATCTGCTTCTGAAAGGTCAACAACCTTGAAAATGCTATGGAGCAATCAGCCTGAGACCAGAAGAACTAAATGGTGCCTGGCTACAACTGATGACTGCCCTGACAGGGAACACAACAGAGAAGCCTTGAGGAAGCAGGAGAGCAGTGGGATGCAGACCTCAAATTCTTTTAAAAAGACCAGATTTAATGGTCTGACTGAGACTAGAAGGACCCTGGAGGTCATGGTCCCCAGACCTTCTGTTAGCCCAAGACAAAAACCATTCCCAAAGCCAACTCTTCAGAAAGGGATTGGACTGGACTATAGGATAGAAAATGACATTGGTGAGGAGTGAGACTATGTGGGCAGCTCCTATCTGGAGGGGAGATGAGAAGGCAGAGGGGGACAGAGGCTGGCTGGATGGACACGGAAATAGAGGGTGGAGAAAAGGAGTGTGCTGTCTCATTAGGAGGAGAGCAACTACGAATATATAGCAAAGTGTACATAAATTTTTGCATGACAGACTGACTTGATTTGTAAACTTCCACCTAAAGCAAAATAAAAATTAAAAAAAAGAAGAAAAAATCCTATGGAGCAGTTCTACTCTGTACACACGGGGTCGCCATGAGTCAGGATTGACTGGAAGGCAATAATGACAAACGAAAAACATATTTAGAAAAAATGTTAATGATAACACCTAATTCTGGTGACCAAAAAGACCAAACCTGTTGTCGTCGAGTCGACTCCAACTCATAGAGACCCTATAGGACAGAGTAGAACTGCCCCATAGAGTTAATTCTGGTGAAGCTGTGATAAAACAGGCACATTCATAGAGGGCTGTAGCAGCACAAATGGATGCACCCCTTCTGAAAACCAACATGGCAATATGTACCAAGAGTAATGAACCACTTTGTCCTTCGTCTTTACATTTGGTGTTTCACCATTTGATACTACTTAAAAACGCCCTTCTTTCCTACTGTCATGGCATATTCATTGAATCCACTCCACAGTAACGGGTTTGGTCTGGTTTTTGGATTTGCTTGTTCATTAGTTAATGTCTGGGAAACATAATTTGTTCTATCCAATAAAAGGAAAGATAAAGAGCCCTGTCCTACAAAACTTTATACTCTAGCAGGGGAGGCAAGGTGTTAGACATGCCCTAGAGAAGAAAAAGGAGCCCTGGCGGCTTAATTTAAGCCATTGGCTGCTAACTGAAAGATTGCAGTTCAAACTTTCCAGTCACTTGGATGGAGAAAAGACTTGGTGATCTGCTTCCGTAAAGATTACAGCCTAGGATGCGGACCATGGTCTTGGGGATCATCTAGCTCAATTGGCATATCACAGCTTATAAAGAAAATGTTCTACATTCTACTTTGTTGAATAGCATTTGGGGTCTTAAAAGCTTGCGAGCGGCCATCTAAGATACTCCACTGGTCTCACCCCTTCAGGAGCAAGGGAGAATGAAGAAAACTAAAGACACAAAGGAAAGATTAGTCCAAAGGACTAATTGACCACAACTACCACGGCCTCTACCAGACTGAGTTCAATACAACTAGATGATACCTGGCTATCACCACTGACTACTCTGATAGGGATCACAATAGAGGGTCCCAGACAGAGCTGGAGAAAATGTAGAAAAAAATTCTAACTCACAAAAAAAGACCAGACTTACTGGCCTGACAGAAACTGGAAAAACCCAGAGAGTATGGCCCCCGGACACCATTTTAGCTCAGTACCGAAGTCACTCCTGAGGTACACCCTTCAGCCAAAGATTGGACAAGCTCATAAAACAAAAGGAGAATAAAGGGGCACACCAGCTTAGGGGACAAGAAGGCAGGAGGGAACAGGAAAGCTAGAAATAGGGAACCCAAGGTTGAGAAGGGAGAGTGTTGATATGATGTGGGGTTGTTAACCAATGTCGTGAAACTGTATGTGTACTGTTTAATAAAATGCTAGTTTGTTCTGTAAACCTTAATCTAAAAAAATAAAATAAAAAGAAAGATGATTCAAAAATAAAATTATGATTACCCATACCTATTGCCATTGAGTCGGTTCCGACTCACAGGAAACTCTAAATAAACCTTATGAAAAGTGAAAAAAGCAAAAAAAGATTACAGCCTAAGAAACACTATGGGGCAGTTCTACTCTGTCTTATGAAGTCGCTATGAATGGGAATCGACTTGATGGCACACATGAGAAGAGTAAAATTAGTGATGAGACAAGGCAAGGCCAATGGTGTAAATTGGATGATGTCAACAGGCGGGACCTGGTGGAGGGGTTGAATGCTGAGGGGAGAAGCATAGAACAATGATCAGTGCAGGACTAGGTAACGTGGCAGGATGCAATGTACAAGTGAAATTGTTCCATGAGTAAAAAAAAAGGGACACATAAAAGGCTATGAGGAAAAGTTTTATTGCCCACCCCGCAGTAGGCTTGAAGAGGCAGATACTCAGGACAAAAATAAAAAGATACAAATAAAAATTTTGTTGTTTTAGTATCAAAATATATTTTCTTTGTAGTTTCTTGATTTCCTTATCAATAGTAAATTAACATCAGCATGGCCACAAAATAAGGAAAAGATAGGGTAGACTCATAGGTCTAACGGGTCAGTTCTATGAAGTTCCGGGAGTTATCCCTGGAGGCTGAGCCTAGGGCCCACTCCTCCAGCCCTTTCAACAATTTTGTAAGCACCTAATTCTCTGTATTAAATTTCTTCCAGCTTAAAATACCTAGAGTAGTTTGTTTCCTACACAGACCCTGACAAATGAGTTTGAGAGCACAGACCAAAGAGGGCGGTGTCAGAAACCCAACATGATGAAAACATTATGCCAGCAGGAGAGAATAACCGACACCAAACCCACCACCATCCAGTGGATTCCAAATCATGGAGACCCTGCAGGACAGGGTAGAACTGCCCCATCGGGTTTCCTAGGCTGTAACCTTTACAGAAGCAGACTGCCACATCTTTCTCTTTGAAGCACCTGGTGAGTTTGAACCGCCAACCTTTCAGTTAGCAGCGAAGTATTTAACCACTGTGCCACCACGGCTCCTCTTTCTCATGATAACCCAAATCCCCCCTTAATCAATTAAACCCATCTATCTCTTTTACTGGGAGGGAGATATTGGTGGTTCAGTGGTAGAATTCCTGCCTTCCAAGCAGGAGGCCTGGGTTCGATTCCCAGCCAATGCACCTCATGTCTGTCAGTGTTGGTTTGCATGTTGCTCTGATGCTGAACAGGTTTCAGCAACGCTTCCAGGCTAAGACAGACTAGGAATCTACTTTTGAAAATCACTCAATGAGAATGCTATGGATCATGGTTTTCTGATCTGCAACTGATTATGCCGATGGTGGTGGTTTGTCTTCATTCTTTCCATTGTGCATGGGGTCAGCATGAGTCAGGGGCTGACTCTACAGTCGCTAACAACTCCTTTACCATCCTCTGTAGAAAATCGGAAGAGCTACGTAGATATTGGGCTCCATTTCAGACAATGGGAAATTAATATTAGCTGGGGAAAGCTGTGTCTGTTTGTGCCTGAGGGATGATAATGGGACTCCCACACACAAAATGGAGAGTGGTTGAAAGACCTTCCTGATGAGCCTTCCAGAAGCTTTTTCAGAAGCCAGAGTGAGGTTGGATAATACCTTTCATCCATTCAAGATTCATTTCTTGGGGCAAAAGCACCTAGGAGAACAAAAGCCTCCTGCCTTGTCCCTTGAAGCTACTTTCCCTTTGGTAGACTGTGCTGCAATATGTACTAATACCCATCAAGGGTGATCAGCTTTCAATAAATAATGCTGGTTGCTCTAATGTACCTGACATGAAATATTCAAATCTATTAATGTGTTTCAGTTTAAATAGTCACCAGGGCTTTCGTCCAAATCAGTGGTTAGCTTAGATTCCACCATCTTTTTTTCTGCACACATCAGATACGAAGTGCTGGTTGAGAGTTCCAGGAAAAGGCACGAAGCAGCAGACCCTGTGCAGAAGTAGGGATCTACGTGGTGCAGGAATATGTGATGGGGGAATGTCCAGAGCCCTTGTTTGAGGTCCAGGACCCCTGGGTTCTTCCCCTTGCTTGACACTGGTTACATTGAGGGCCTCAGGGCTCATCTGATCATAGGAAGCCAGATTGAGGCATTTTAGGATGTCCTTGATTGTGAGCATTTAAAATGCTTCCAGTCCCTTGAGTCTGTATAAGGGGACATGGGAGAGTGGAAGAATCTATATGATCATATAAGTTGGGAGTAGGACTCAAATTACTCAGCCTTAGGTCCTGCACAGGAAACTTTGGGTAGCTGGAGGTTTGAGAAGGACAATCTCAGCTCTCCTGTCTATATACAGATGGTGACATGTCTGTAAATCATGTCTGAGGTGCTGTAGTTCTGATTGGCAGGTAACGAGTGTGGGAAGAGTCTAAAGAATGAGCTGACAGGAGTGAGTCTGGGCCCAGTGGGGCAGGAGGGCATTCCACCTCTTCCTCCCTTATTTTGTTAATTTTTAGGACACTGAGTTAGAGATAAAGAAGTGTTGGTATGGGGAGTACCTAGACACTAAACTAAATTGCCTAGGCTCTTCAATCACCTGTATCCTTGCATCCTTTTCTCCTATTTCCCAGATCTCTGAAATTTCCCACCCTGCCCAGCCCCAGGTGGAGTCCATTGTGAACCTAATCCAAAGGATTCTGACAGGAAGGACAGAGTTATTTAGTTCCAGTCAGGCCTCCCTGTCTCCTCCCCAACCTTGCCCACAGATGGATGGGGGGAGAGGCAGCTGCAGAGATAGAATGGGTTCTCTAAGCTCTACTCTCTGAATCCTAGCTGAGAGCCTAAATGTCTTCTCATCCCTGTTCATATGGAATGCTGACCTCCCCTCATTCTTGCCTCTTCTCCCATCCTACCATCAGCCTAGGTCACTCAAGGGCTTTCACTGCAGATTTATTTCTCTGCCCATTCCCAGCAGTTCCATTCTGATCTCAGAGCTAATAGACTGATCTGCTCTTCCCAAGATGGCAGCTCTCTCAGCTGATGCCAGCTTCCCCTAATCTTTGCTTTACTCAACCACCTCTCAGCTCTCAGATGCTGAGAGCTAAGTGTAGGAGAAAGCCAGACCACTCAGACTGGCTTTAGGCAGTAGGCAAACACCTTAATGTGTATGCTAGTTATTCAGCTATTGTCTCTCAGCTTCAAACTCACTCAGCTATACTCTCCTTTGGGATGCTGGGATAACTTTGAAAACCACATTTCTGCATCACTACGAGTCAGAACTGACCCGATGCCTATTTATTTATTTAGTTAATGTCCTGTTCAGTTCTGCCAATAGTGGGCGGCAGAAGGAGATGGGAAAGCTGGAGGAGGAAGAAGGGCACACTTTTCCTCTCTGCTTCCTGTCCCTGTCAGCATCACTCCACCCTTGCTTCTTCACACCGGCAGAAGTAATTAATTCCATTTTGCAATGGCTCCTCCTCTGTTCAACTTCTAAATATTGGATGACCAGATGACCCAGGGCCCAGGGCTGCTAACTCATCACTTCTCTATACATTCTTGCTAAATTATTTCTATGTGCTATATATTCTATGGATTTATGGGCCATATAGTCTGAGGACTCTCCAATCTGTATCTCTAGCACTGACCTTTCCCGTATACACCATATTTGAAGTGTTAGACATTTGAGTACGTAACAGACATCTCCAACACAGCATGGCCAAAACACAATTTTTTATTTCTCCTCTTTCAAGCATGCTTCCTTTTTTGTCTTCTTCATCTCAGTAAATGCTACCAACACCCATACAATTGGGTCATTCTAGATGTTCCTTATTCCCACGCAACTCTCCTTCCGCACATCCAATCCATCAGCAAATCAAACCTGACCACTTCCCACCATCTTCACTGCTTCCATCCTAGTCCAAGCCACCATCAGCTCAAAGTGAGTCTGCTGAAGAATGAGGAAAGCTCTTTAAGTAAGGCTTCTGTTCTGCTGGGTTACAGAATCTTAGAGTGAATCACTTTTCTCCCTAAACAAAAGGAAAACTGGGATAACAAATATATTGGGGGTGAAACCAGAAGGATGGCGGAGGGGTACTCAAAAGAAGTGGGATGGAAGGGGACTAAAAACAGAAAGTTGCCATTTTTTACAACGTTAACTTCTCTGTCTTGAAGGGACTGCGTTTGGAGGGGTCATGGCCTGTAACCGGCTGAGGCTGTGTGCTGTGCTAAGGTGAGAGCTGGTAATTACCCATCATGACTTCACAGGGCTCAGCACAGGTAGGAGCCCAGACATTTCAAGATAATGGCTTTTCCTCTTTTTTTATCCTGAGTGCATTAGCTCTCTGCATGGACTGAAAGGCATTTATTAACACAGTGCCTTTAATAATTAGGTTGGGCCTGGCTTCATTAGGCATTGGTAAGGTCCTTGCTTCTGGGTCCAGACAAGAGAAGGAGACAGAAAACTGGATTCTCCTCAATGAGTCTGGGGTGGGGGGCGAGGGGGTGCAGAGAGGGCAGGGGGTGCATCCCTGTCATGCTCCTGGGTTGAGCTGAGTGAAGGGGAGAAGCAGGAGGCAGACCCTGGTGGGCCATCTGGAAGAAGCCTGTCTCCCATTCATGCCACCCACAAGTACAGCCTCGATTTCCTTATCTACTTAATGGGACTTAGATCCAGAGGATATCAGAGCCAGAAGGGGACCGAAGGTATCAGTGCCCACAGAGGAGGAAAGATGTAAGGATATCGAGGCCCATAGAGGGGATGGGAGTGGCCCAAGATCACACAGTTTAGCTGTGCCAACGCCACGCCCAGAACCAGGTCTGTCTTGGCTGCTCTGGCTCAGTAATCCCTGACGTATCAGGGATTTGTCACCAAGACCAGAGGTGGAAGACAGAAAACAGTGAGAAAAGCGAAAGAGGCCATACAGAGTTGAGGGATTCCTGTGGGGGCTGTGGCGGTGGGGAGGGCAGGTGCAGGGTTCCAGCCCTCACTTAACAGGCATGTGCGTAGGTCATTTAACCTCCCTGAGTCTCATTATCTGTCTTTCTGGCTTACCTCCTAGGGCCTAGGTGAAGACGGAGGAAGATGAGAGAGGAGGCTTGAGAAAGTGCTTTGAGAAACAGAGTTGTTTGTCCAAGTGGCCCTAAAGGCTGGCTTTGTGATCACTCCCTCCTCTGCCAGCCCCGTGTAACCACTTGTGAGCTTTCCCCAGGAGCCCAGGATGCTGCTCCGAGTCCAGCCAAGCGTGAACCTCCGTCTGCATCAGCAACAGCCACTTCTCTGTTTGCTTTCTGAATTATTTAGCCCTCCTTCCCCCAATCCCAACGCCAGACCTTTTACAATATTAAACCTTTAAATAGGCCTGGGCCTCCGCTTGGAGCAAGATTTCCCTACTGTCCCCTTGAACACGTTCAAAGCCCAGTACATCCTGGAGAAGGCTCATCTCCATGTAGATTGGTTTCCCCATGGCTGTGGCTCTGAGTAATTGACTCCCCCCAACTCCTAAGTAGGGAACTGGCCCACCAGGTTTCGCCCGGAGCGGGATCCGGTGAGGCAGAGGCCGGGCTCTCAGTCCAGGCCCAGCTCAAGTCCTTGCTGTGGGCTCTTCCCTCTCTGCCCACTGAGCACTCAATATTTTATACCCTTTATCTTGCCAGCCAATGCCAGGCCCAGGGCTGGGAGGCTCCCCAAGAGGTCATTTTGTCCCTTCCCCTGCACTCAGCTCATCCAGTGTAGACAGATGGCAGCTCCCTAACAGCTGTTCTAGCTGGCCCCTACCCTGCCCCTTCTCCTGCCCGGGGAATTAAGGTCCAGAGAGTTGAAGGACTGAACGAGGTGAGTGCTCAGGTTATCTAAATCAGTCCTGGAGAAACTTTCATGGGGACTATTGCCGGATTACCCAATATACAAGGAACGCATGGCCCAATTGTGCCTTCCCACCAATCTGCAGTGCACAATTTCACCTGTTTCCCACCATGTCAAAGATGTGTTGACATCCATGGGAAATTGCTCACCACAAATTAGCAAGTAAATATACACTTAAACCCATGTGTACCTGGCTCAATGAAAGCCGGTGCAAACCGTGGTTACTGGTTAATCTGCCCCTGCCTGGAAGCCATGGTTGTTGGACGGGCCCCAGATAAACAGTCCAGTGAGAAGGTGGGGGAGCTGTTGTGGAGTGGGCATGTGTCAGGGGAGAAAAAGTCCTTGGGCGCTGGACCCAGAGGATTAAGTGTTCTGCTGTATGGAGCTCAGCCACTTCCTTGCAGGGGACTCCAGAGAAGGCTAAGGAATCCCAAATGCTTTTTTGCATATCATTTGCACATATTTGTTTGTTTTTGGGTCCTGCGGCCTGTAGAAACCAACTTTCTTGCCCTCTTCCCCACTCGCTGCCTTGCCCCTGGGTCCAGCCTCCAGTAAGCTGCCGCTTGGCCCTGGAGTACCCAGAAAGAAGCACTCTTTCCCTCATCCCCTCATTCTCCCCACAACTGGCTCTCATTTTGCTCTTCTGGGTGTCTTCCAACCTTCCTGGCCCTTTCCTGCCTGCAGCCCACCCCATTCTCTCTCCCCAAATAATTGGCACCGGCCACCCTCAGTTGCCATCACTAAGCGCCTTTTGATACAGCACCTCTGTGCACCCTGGGACCCTCCCAGTCCCCAGAGCTGGAGATGACACCACAGGGTTGACAGAAGCCCCTTCCTCTTTCATTCTCACCACCTTCAGCCAGCACATCCTGTCCTTCCCTGCGTCTGACTTGAATGTCTCCTGATACAGTTTAACTTGTCCCCTCTGGTTTCCTCCACAGTGGAGTCGGAGGTGGTTCTCACGAGTACCCACCGCTTCTTTTCTGAGATTCAGAGAGATTAAATGACTTGTCCAAGTCTTAGGGTTTGTGTCACAGCTGCTGGCCTGGAACTGAGGTCTTCTCATTCCCAGCACAGCACAAGGACTCCCTCACCCCAGAAGAAAACAAAGCCCACCCCATTGTCAGGCACATCTGCTCTCCCATGACGGCCACGTGCATTATTTAACTGTGGCTTGTCATGCCAACCCCATGAAGTGGAGGAAACCTCTGGGGACCCATGAACCAAGTGTTGCTGACAATTCAGGTGAAAGGGGTCCTAAGCTTTGTTCTCAGCTCCTCCTCCTTGGTCTCTTGTGAGTGACTCCCTTGCTGCACTTCCAAAAGGGCTGCAGGGTTGGAGTGTTTGAGTTTGAAGTTCCATTAGACAGATAGGAGAGCTGAGACGCTCAGGTTATGGAGCGGCTCGGACTCATCCCAGGACTTGATTTCTCACTCAGGTATCTCAATGGGGCTGCCCCTGACCACCCCACCAGGCCCCTGACCCTGTGCAGGTATAGAGGAAAATAAGACGTTTAGCCCCGGGAGCTACAGAAGGGCTCCTTCTGCTTCCCAGCCTTCAGTGAGCCCTTCCACCCCCTCTCCCTGTGAACTGACTCTTCCCTCAAACAGTGCAGAGCTCACATTCTCTGAGCCATCCGGGCTTCTCAGAGTGAAGCAGGGGGCTCCTGACTCCCCACCACCCCCCAGCTTCCTACCCCAGTCCTTTGGGTGCTCCACAAGAGTGTGAATTTGCATTCGTTTCTGTCTGTCTCCCCTATCGATAGTCAGTAACCTCCAGGCAGGGCAGTGATGTGTTTGCGTGTTCCTGGCTGTATCTCCTGCAAGTAGTAGGAGCTCAATACATATTTATTGAATGAACCAGTAATTCTCTGAGCCCTGGAGGAAGGGGTGGGCAGGGTCTCCAATGGACTGTGATCTTGACCTCAGAAGAGGCCTAGGGATTGGGTCCAGGAGGGGTGTGTAGACCCCACTGCATCCCTGTAGTATGTGGGTAGGTGCTTAGTGAGCCTGACAGGACAGTGACATCTAGCTGTGGCTGAGGCCAGAGCAACAACAGGGCCTAAGAGCTGGTTTAGTCAGAGCGGCGTGGTCCAGAAAGTCCCTGGGCACTGGCTAATTCCTTAGCAAACCAGTGGCTTTTTCTGCCATATAGGAGATGACACAACTCAGGTTGATGGGTCCCCAGCTTGTGGGCCCAGGCTGCTGTACGGGGAACCCAGGGCCAGGCTGGGGATGCCCCTGGAAGAGCCCCAGGGTGGGGCTGGGCCCATCAAAAAGCACCTAGAAATGTGCAGCATGAGCAGCCAGGCTGCTTACAGAGGTGGAGTGTCTAGGCCATTAGTGACTGTCCCATTGTGCATCTTTCAGCTCCATCATCCAGAGGTTGGAGCAGAACTCTGCATGTGGGACAAGTGCAGATCCCCAGGGCTGCTGAGGGTGCTGGGAGCCAGGGCCCTGCTCCCATCCTCACCCCAGACCTGGTCTGCCCCGAAGGCAGGAACAGGGTCTGGATGACCTGTATCCCTCACAGCCTGGCACCACACAGGCCTTTGCTCTGTGGCTCTCCTGGCAGGAGCTGACCAGTATGAGAAGAGCCTGCTAGCAGTTGAAGCAGCCCAGACATTGAGGGAACTGCTCTGAGAGGTGATGAGCCCACTGTCCTTGTCAGCATTCAAGCTGAGGCCCCACTAGCTGGGTCTGGAATGCTAAATTGGGGGTCTCTGTATTGGGAGGGAGGCTGGACTAGATGACTTCCGAGTTTCCCTTACCTTGTTGATTCTGTGAAATGTAACTTGGTTAATATGTATCCCCTCCCACAGCACTTGAACACTGTCACAATTTGGGGTCCCCAAGAAGCAAGCTTTGAGACAGAGATAAGCATGAGGACATGTATTGGGGGGTTCTTTTGGAACCATGTGTGCAATAAGGGGGAACCAGCGAGAATGGGCCGAGGGGGAAGTTGAACTGAACAACAGCCCCAGCCAACCCTGCTGGGAGCCCTGGAGCTGGAACGACCTTCAGAGCTGTCCCAAATGGGGGTGAGAGTGCTGGCCCTTTGTACCCTGTGTCGATCCATCACTGTCAGGGGATGTGCAGGCCTGGGAAGGCAGTGTGATCTAGGGTGCAGGGGCGTCCTCCAGCTGAGGCAATCCCGGAAGGAGCCGCCAGCTGAGGTCGCCTGCTGGCTGCACTCCCAGCAGCTGGGGAATGCTTCTGCATTCCCGAAGGGGGTCTGAGGCACGCGTTGCTGTGTCCTACCACTGTCCCTGGGGCCGGGGCAGGGGGGCGGATTTTTAGGCAGAAGGCGTTGAATTTTGGGCCAGTGGATCCTTGCTGTGTTTCTGAAATGCCTGCACTTGCGCAGCCCCCGAGGGGTGATGGCCAGAGTCCCAGAGGGGGCAGTATGCCTCCTCCATTCCCTTCTGCCCTCCTCTGAGTGGAGATCCGGGCTGGGGTTTCAGGGTAGTTGTGGGAGCAAGAAACTGCCCAGGGGCCAGAGGCCCTGGCATTAATTCCCAACAATTAGCTCTGAGACAAGCCAGCTCATGCCATTCCTACCATGTAGGGACCCTAATTAAACTTTAAACTCATGTTTCCTTTTTTTTTTTTCTTTTTAAGATTTCCAGAGTAGGTAATTAACTTTTCCTTTCTGTGGGTAAGTAATTAATTAATGCACTGTAGATGCTGATAGAGATCAGAGCACTGTGATTTGCTTGGGAGTTTCTTTCTTTGATTTTCTTCCACTTTCCAAAAGAAGTGGCCCTCAAGTGGGTGAGGGGGGAGGAAACAGCCTTACGTGCAGTGGGCATCGGCTTGGTGGATGCAACAGGATTCTCTGTTAGGACTCATGAAATCCTTACAACGTGAAATCTACAATGGGGAGGGTGTAAATGGTTTTCCCCTGGACCAGCAAAAGAAGCCAGATGCAAAGAGCACGCCTCTGAGTGAGCCTCTCTCAGGTGGTGCCAGCCTCCTGCTTGGGGAGGGGGCAGGAAAGCCCCTCAGGCTGAGGTGAGCTGGGACCTGTGGGCATGTGGGCCCTCCCACTGCCAGCCTCTGTGTCCTTCAGCCTCCTGCCCTTCCCAGACCTCTGGGTCCATCTCCAACCACTCCTCACAGACCTCAGGAAGGGGATGTGGATCAACAGGATTTTGTATAAGTTGCAGGTGAACGTATAAATGGGTGCAACCTCTTTGGAAAACAATTTGACCTTACCTTCTAAAATGGAATGTTGGCATAGCCTAGGACCCTAGATTTGTGGGTGTTGCTAACATTTTGTTTTATAACTAACATTTTGTTATATATGTTTTGTGGTAGCTGGCCTCTAAAGAGGACCCCGATGATCTCTGCCTCCAAAATTCATGTCTCCTTCCCCAATGTACCAAGGTTGGCCTGTGTGACAAACAGAATATGGCAGCAGGGATGTTATGTCACTTCCAAGATTAAGTTCTAAAAGACACTGTGGTTTCTATTTCAGTTTCTTTCTCTTGGAGCATTTGCTCTGGGGGAAGCCAGCTGCCATGTGCTAAGCAGTCCTATAGGGAGGTCCCATGGCAAGGAACAGAGGTTTCCTGTCAACAGCCATACGAGTGTACTTGGAAAGGAGTCCTCTCTAGCCTCCAGAGACGGCAGCCCTTGCCAACATCTTTTTTTTGTTGTTTTTAAGCTTTTTTTTTTTTTAATTGTACTTTAGATGCAGGTTTACAGAGCAAACTAGTTTCTCATTAAATAATTAATACACATTGTTTTGTGACATTGGTTACCAACCCCACGACATGTTGACACTTTCCCCTTCTCGACCTTGGGCTCCTCATTACCAGCTTTCCTGTCCCTTCCTGCCTGCTTGTCCTTGCCCCTGGGCAGGTGTGCCCATTTAGTCTCTTTTTGTTTTATGGGCCTATCTAATCTTTAGCTGAAGGGAGAACCTCAGGAGTAAGTTCATTACTGAGCTAAAATGGTTTCTGGGGGCCATACTCTTGGGGTTTCTCCAGTCTCCATCAGACCAGTAAGTCTGGTCTTTTTTTTTGTGTGTGTGTGAGTTAGAATTTTGTTCTACGTTTTTCTCCATCTCTGTCCAGGACCCTCTATTATGATCCCTCTCAGAGCAGTCGGTGGTGGTAGCGGGGCACCGTCTAGTTGTACTGGACTCAGTCTGGTGGAGGCTGTGGTAGTTGTGGTCCATTAGTCCTCCTGGCCAACATCTTGACTGCAACTTCATGGGAGACCTTGAGCCAGAGCCACCCGGCTGCTTCCAGGTTCCTGATCCTCAGAAACTGTGTGATAATAAATGTTTGCTGCTTTAAGCTGCTGAATTTTGGGTAATTTTTTATACAGCATTCCAAAACCCAAACCCACTTTGGTGGAGTCAATTCCAAATCATAGCAACCCCACAGGGGTTTCCAAGACTGTAAATCTCCACGGAGGCAGACTGCCACATCTTTCTCCGCTAAGCTGCCGGTGGTTTTGAACCACTGACCTTTCAGTCAGCAGTTGATCACTTTAACCACTGCACCGCCAGAGCTCCTTGAGATAACTAATATAACATACGAAATCACCATGAGTCGGAATTGACTTGTCGGCAACGAGTTTCTTTTAAAATACGTTCTTCCTTATTTATTTATTATTTTAAATCAGTTGCCATCAAGCCCATTCCGAATCATGGCAGTACCGTGAGCCATCAGAGTAGTGCTCCATGGGGCTTTTCAGTAGCTGATTTTTCAGAAGTAGATTGCCAAGCCTTTCTTCCGAGGCACCTTGGAGGGAGTGGACTTGAACATCCAGCCTTTTTGTATTAACCATTTGCACCACTCAGGGACTCATTGATATGCATACTGTATTTTAAAAGATACGTGAGAAATTCCTCAGAGAATAAGAAGGAAGGGAATCTAAGTTGGAAGGAGGCCAGGGGAAGTAACTAGAGTGGCCGTGGACAGCGTAGACAGCGAATGGACAGCGGGCCCAAGGCTCTAGAGGAGGGGCAGACGTAGGAAGGGAGCTGCGGAGCCAGGCGGCGAGGCTGCAGGGCCGCTCTGGCCCACACGAGGGCGCCCCACAGTGCCACGGCTGGGCTGTGGGGGTGGCCAGAATGGAGTGGAGGACAGGAAGGAGGCCTTTTGGGGAGGAAGAGTTGGGAGGGAAGCGTCCTGTGTGCTCCCAGACCTGCCCTCTCTCCAGGTTTCCTGTGTGCTCAAGCCTTGAAGAAGGTCGGTGTGGAAACACAGCCGGCTTTCAGGCCTTGAGTTCAGGCATAGATGAGTCAGTCTGCGTGGGGGTGTGCGTGGGGGTGTTTTGTGTCGGTTTGTGCTGTGCTTGATTGTGCACTGTGGTTTCTATGTATGTGTTGGGGGTGGCAGCCAGGTGGGCGTGGTGGGTCAGGTACCTAGGGAGTCTCAGCCTGCAGGAAGGGAGTTTCCCCATTGACTCCCTGGCTCTTTCTGGTCAGAGAAAGAGAGAGGGCCTGGGTACGGGAAAATTCTCAACAGCTTTTCCATTCTCACCATCCCATCCACACCTCAACCTCTTGTAGACCGTCTACCAAAAAAAAAAAAAAAAAATCAAATCCATTGCCATCCAGTTAATTCTGACTCACAGCGACTGTATAGGACAGAGTAGAATTGTCCCATAAGGTTTCCAAGGAGCAGCTGGTAGATTTGAACCATCAACGTTTTAGTTAGCAGCCAAATTCTTAACCACTGCACCACTGCACCACCAGGGCTCCTACAGATGGCAGCAAAAGATGTGCCTGGCAGACACCTCCCTGGATCCTGGTACATTGCAGACACTTAATAAAGTTTAAAACCAAACCCATTGAGGTGGAGTTGATTCCAACCCATACAGACACTACAGAACAGAGTAGAACTGCCCCAAGGCTGTAAATCTTTATGGAATCAGACTGCCACATCGTTCTGAGTAGCTGCTGGTGGGTTGGAAAAGCCAACCTTTTGGTTAGCAACTGAATGCTTAACCACTGCGCCACCTGGGCTCCTTAATAAAGATTAAAGAGTTGACTTATATGTAGGACATTGATGAATGGGAGCGAAGGGGCTTTGTCTTTCTGTGAACTCTCCAGGGTAGGGAACCTGTGAGTGGGCACCACCCCAGGCTGAGTCCCTGGACCCACAGTTAGTCCCACCCACCCCACCAGATGGGTGTCACCTCCCATCTGCCCCCCAAGTCTGGTCTAGTGCCCCCCTCTCTGCTCTCACAGCTGCTGTCTCCTAGGCTTCTAAAAAAAAACACTATTTAACATTTACTACTTTATGCTCCCCCTGGAGTCTAGATGGAAGTCCCTGGGTGGTGAAAACTGTTAATACCTTTGGCTGCTAACCAAATGGTGGGTGGTTTGAGTCCATCCAGAGGTGCCTCAGAAGAAAGGCCTGGTGAGCTAATTCTGAAAAATCAGCCATTGAAAACCCAGTGGAGCACACTTCTACTCGGACACACATGGAGTCAATGGCAACTGTTTCTGGAGTCTGCATGCTCCCTGACATGGGCACCTGTCTTGTCTGGGGTGGTACCTCCCATGCCTAGAACAGTGCTGGCACACAGTGGGCGTGGGGTAGAACAACTGTGACATCACCGTAGCCACCATTTGTTCAGCACGTGCTGGGTGCCAGGACGGTTCAGAGTGTTCTCCAGGCATAAGCGCAGTTAGTCCTCAAGTGGCCGATGAGCCCCCAGCGTCCATTCCCAGCTATTTCCTGTCCTTCTGAGGCAGAAAACTACAAGTGCCTGTTGTGTCCACCATCTCGGCCCTCCCGTGAGATTGGCAAGTGGGAGACAGGCGGAGGCCGCCTTCCTGTGCTCTGGCTGGTTTCCTCAGCTTCCAGCAAGGCCACGCGTTTTCTCCACACAGGGTCAGCATCCAGTGACCACAGTGGTGGTGGGGGTGGGGGGAGAGTGAGGAGGTGAGGAGGCAGTTGTAGCAGCAGTGGAGGCACTGCTCCCGGGACCACAGCTGCATCAGTGCATCCCAGCACTCAGGAGGCCAGTGGTAATGCCAATGCCCCACCTTCCTGCCCAGGCAGAGGGGCAGACTGCCTAGACTCAGCCTTATCCCTGCCCCATCCAGACACTCCAACCATGCCGTAAGCACCAAACTCCTTGTATCAAGTCACTTTCTGCTCAAAATACCTTGAGTGGTTCCTATTTCCTGCACTGAACTCTGACTGATACAACCATTACTCTCCTCATTTTATAGATGAGGAGATAACTGAGGCACAGAGGTTCAGCAGTCTTCCCAGAGCCACACAGACTTTGAACCCCTGTCTTTCTGACTCCAGCGCTTGTACACCATGTTGCCTCAGTGGAAATATGTTAATGTGTGCCAGGTGTCGGAGGAAGCTCAGCACACTTTCAGGCAGTGAGCTGGGCTGGTTTCCACAAAGGAAGGCAGGTCGTGAGGCAGAGTTCCCTAGGTGTGCTGCCCCTTCTGAGACAGGGAAGAGATCAAGCTGGCTGAATTAAGGCTACATTTCGAGGCCCTGTGTGCTTGACTAGTTATAATTAGTCTCTGAATCTAAACCTAAGTACAGACCACCACGTAACTTTTGCTGCTGGCACCCGCAAACTACTTGTAATTAACACACGTGGACAAGATAAGGGGCTACATTTCAAAGCCCTGTGTGCTTGATCAGCTATAAATTACTGATAATCCTCCTGCGTTGCTTTTCAAGGCCTCGCCAGGTGCAGAACATGCGCGGTAAAGACCAACATGAACTAGGAATGACCTTCCACATGAGACAAACATGAACAGGGACCCCTCACCGGGGCTCGAACCAAGATCCAGAGGCATCACACATGCACAACATCCCAGAATAAGTCCTGTTCAACATCCTAGCAGCCTTTGTGACAGACTCAATCTTGGTTCCAGCAACCTCTTGGAGGAAGTCCATCTTGAATTCTGTGTGCGCATTTGATTTTCATAATCCCTCCCCTTCTCCTGAAAATCTCCACCCATCTAATGAATAAAGATAATACCTTCCCCCTCCCCCACCCCCCAAAACTTTTATAAGCCCTAGGGAATCCTTTGTTCAGCGAGAGACTGGAGGCTAGCGTAGGTGGAAACCCCTCTCTCTCTCTCCCTTGCAAGCCTTTTACTCTGTCCCTAATAAACCTTTGTTCGTGTGGAACCTCTGAGCCTCTCCTGGTCATTCTTGGTCAGAAGAAGGTAAGAACCTAAGCAGGGCTTAGTCCTGAGCTGAGAAGCCCTGCCCTGTAACCCTTCCTGTGAGGCATAGCAGCTCAAGATCCGGGGAATGCCTGGGCTTGGGCTGGGCCATCCCACCCAGAGCCTGGGGCTGACCCAGATGGGAGGTATGCTGGGCCAGGGCGCCATAACCTCCCGTGGTCGGGCCAGGATTTGCCAACCCAGATTGGCAGGGTTTGGAGAAACACTTCAGCAATTAGTGCAAAATTGAGAGGCAGGTGATAAGGTGGGGGTTGTCACCAGGCCCATGGGCCAGGGGGCAACTTGGGTTGCACTACCTCGGTGAATTTACAGTGGTTCAATCTTAGTTCTTGGGTGGCACAAACAGTTAAGCACTCAATTACTAACCAAAAAGTTGGCAATTTGAACCCAGCCAGAGGAGCCTTGGAAGAAGGCCTGATGATCTGCTCCCAAAATGTCCCAGCTTTGAAAACCCTATGGAGCACAGTTCCACTCTGCAACACATGGGGTCATATAAGTAGGAACTGACTCAATGGCGACTGAAAAATATCTTGCCTAATAAAGGTGATGCTCAACAGTGGTCAAGTCTTTTTTTAGGGGGGTAGTATTTTATTGTGTTTTGTTGTAAGGTGTTACGGAGTCAGTTCCAACTCACTGTAATCTTAGGTACAAAGAACAAAACACAAGCCAGCCCTGTACCATCCTCATAATTATGCATGAGCCCACTGTTGCAGCCACTGTGTCAATCCACCTCACTGAGGATCTTCCTCTTTTTCGCTGACCTCCTAGTTTACCAAGGATGATGTCCTTTTCTAGGTACTGGTCCCTCCTGATGACATGTCCAAAGTACGTGAGATTAAGTCTTGCCATCCTCACTTACAAGGAGCATTCTGGCTGTATTTCTTCCAAGACAGATTTGTTCCATCTTCTGGCAGTCCATGGTGTATTCAATATTCTTCACCAGAAAGATGTTTACCAGTGTTTTATTGACTATGCAAAGGCATTCAACTGTGTGGATCATAACACAGTTACATTGCTAAGAATGAGAATTCCAGAACTTATTGCATTTTGGATGAAAGTTTACACAGCAAATTAGTTTCCATTCAACAATTCATATACCACTTTTTCTGTGACATTGGTTGCTGTCCCTGCAATGTGTCAGCACTCTCCCCACTTCTGCCCTGCCTTCCCCATTTCTACCCTGCCTGCCCCATTTCCATCCATCCAGTTTCCCTGCGCCTCCTTGCCTTCTCATCTTTACTTTTGGGCAAATGTTCCCTGTTTGATCTGGTATAGTTGATTGTTCTAAGGAGCACATTCCTCACAGGCGTTATTGTTTATTTTATAGGCCAATCTATTATTGGCTGAAAGTTGACCTCCAGGAGTGGCTTCATTCAACTCCAGGTTAAAAGCATATTTTAGGACCAGTCTCAGGGATTCCTCTAATCTCTATCAGTCCAGTAAGTCTGGGCTTCTTTATGACTTTGAGTTTTGTTCCACATTTTTCTTCCATTCTAACCACGACCTCCTATTGTGTCTCTGGTCAGAGTGGTCGGTAGTGGTAGTTTTCCTGGTCTCAGGCTAGAGGAGGCTGCGGTTCTTGTGGGCCCAGTGGTTGGGTCTTATCAGTATCTCAGACCTGAATGGAGCCCTACAGGGACTGAGCATTCACACTTGCCTGAGGCTACATACCTGGAGGGTAGTGAGTTTGCAGGAAAAGTACCAGTAATCTCCACTGGAATGTTTCTTTCTAGGCTGATAAAGCCAGGGTGGGGGAAAGGAGGGACAGGTACTGTGTGGTAAGGAAGAAAGTAAATAAAAAAGGAGCTGATTAAGTTGCTCAGAGTGGCAGCATCCCAGAAACAACGTAAATCAAAAAAACCAAACCCATTGCCGTCGAGTCGATTTCGACTCATAGCGACTCTATAGGAGAGAGGAGAACTGCTCCGTAGAGTTTCCAAGGAGCACATGGTGGATTTGAACTGCCAACCTCTTGGTTAACAGCTGTAGCACTTAACTACTACGCCACCAGGGTTTCCAGAAACAACACAGACCGACCCAAGTTGTGAAACACAGTCTTTGTTTTGAATAATTTTGTTTTTGGTGAATGTAAAAAACAAATAAGGTGAAATTTACACATGTATTTATGTACAAGGAACCCTGGTGGTGCAATGGTTAAGAGCTCGGCTGCTAAATGAAAGTTTAGCAGTTTGAACTCACCCAGTGGCTCCATGGGAGAAAGACTTCGCAATCTGGTTCTGATTACAGCCTAGGAAACCCTATGGGGTAGTTCTACTCTGTCATATGGGGTTGCTGTGAGTAACAAATCCACTCAACAGCACATAACACTCATGTATTGTTGTTGTTGTTGTTAGGTGCCGTCGAGTTGGGTTGAACTCGTAATGACCCTAGGCACAACAGAACGAAACACTGCCCCATCCTGAGCCATCCTTACAATTGTTGTTATGCTTGAGCTCATTGTTGCAGCCACTGTCTCAATCCACCTCATTGAGGGTCTTCCTCTTTTCCGCTGACCCTGCACTCTGCCAAGCATGATGTCCTTCTCCAGGGACTGATCCCTCCTGACAACACATCCAACACATGTAAGAAGCAATCTCGCCATCCTTGCTTCTAAGGAGCATTCTGGTTGTACTTCTTCCACGACATATCTGTTCGTTCTTTTGGCAGTCCATGGTATATTCAATATTCTTCGCCAACACCACAATTCAAAGGCGTCAACTCTTCTTCGGTCTTCCTTATTCATTGTCCAGCTTTCACATGCATATGATGCCATTGAAAATACCATGGCTTGGGTCAGGTGCACCTTAGTCTTCAAGGTGACTTCTTTGCTCTTCAACACTTTAAAGAGGTCCTTTGCAGCAGATTTGCCCAATGCAATGCATCTTTTGATTTCTTGACTGCTGCTTCCATGGCTGTTGATTGTGGATCCAAGTAAAATGAAATCCTTGACAACTTCAACCTTTTCTCCATTTATCATGATGTTGCTCATTGTTCCAGCTGTGAGGATTTTTGTTTTCTTTATGGTGAGGCTCAATCCATACTGAAGGCTGTGGTCTTTGATCTTCATTAGTAAGTGCTTCAAGTTCTCTTCACTTTCAGCAAGCAAGGTTGTGTCATCTGCACAACGCAGGTTGTTAATGAGTCTTCCTCCAACCCTGATGCCCTGTTCTTCATTTAGTCCAGCTTCTCGTATTATTTGCTCAGCATACAGATTGAATAGGTATGGTGAAAGAATACAACCCTGACGCACACCTTTCCTGACTTTAAACCAATCAGTATCTCCTTGTTCTGTCTGAACAACTGCCTCTTGATCTATGTAAAGATTCCTCATGAGCACAATTAAGTGTTCGGGAATTCCCATTCTTTGCAATGTTATCCATGATTTGTTATGATCCACACAGTCGAATGCCTTTGCATAGTCAATAAAAACACAGGTAAAAATCCTTCTGGTATTCTCTGCTTTCAGCCAGGATCCATCTGACATCAGCAATGATATCCCTGGTTCCACGTCTTCTTCTGAAACCAGCCTGAATTTCTGGCAGTTCCCTCTTGATATACTGCTGCAGTTGTTTTTGAATGATCTTCAGCAAAATTTTGCTTGCATGTAATATTAATGATATTGTTCTATAATTTCCACATTGGATTAGATCACCTTTCTTGGGAATGGGCACAAATATGGATCTCTTCCCGTTGGCCAGGAAGCTGTCTTCCATATTTCTTGGCATAGACGAGTGAGCACCTCCAGCACCGCATCCGTTTGGTGAAATACCTCAACTGATATTCCGTCAATTCCCGGAGCCTTCTTTTTTGCCAATGCCTTCAGAGCAGCTTGGACTTCTTCCTTTGGCACCATCAGTTCCTGATCATATGCCACCTCTTGAAATGGTTGAACATCAACTAATCCTTTTTGGTATAATGATTCTGCGTATTCCTTCCATCTTCTTTTGATACTTCCTGCATCGTTTAATATTTTCCCCATAAAATCCTTCGCCATTGCAACTCGAGGCTTGAATTTTTTCTTCAGTTCTTTCAGCTTGAGAAATGCCGAGCATGTTCTTCCCTTTTGGTTTTTCATCTCCAGCTCTTTGCACATGTCATTATAATACTTTATGTATATGCATACACAAAAACAAACAAAACCCAGAATGGTCCTTAGGCATATATTATGGCTTAAACACAGGCTCTAATTCAGTAACGACTATGGAAATTTTCCCAACATTTAGAAATGCTATTCTCTAAACCCTACAGGACAGAGTAGAATTACCCCATAGGATTTCCAAGGAGAAGCTGGTCGAATTGCCGACCTTTTGGTTAGCAGCTGAGCTCTTAGCCATGTGCCACCAGGGCTCAGAAGAAATAGGTCATGTCAAGTTAAAATGAAAATGTTTTGAAACCATAACTCCTTAAATCAAATAGCTGTTTTTGTAATTAATTAGACAATTTAACTATAATGTAAACTATTTAAATTGGACAATTTAAGCAGGTGTATCAGAATCCATATCTATATAATCATATAAATGAAACAGTTTATTTGCAAAACTCCCTCAAAGGAAAATTCTATCACTACTGAAACCTCCCCATCCAGATAAGAAAACTAGACAAATGCTGATATGTTTTAGTAAGCCAAGCAAGACTTAGTTTAATGGATTTTTGTTTTTCCTTCTAGAGAGCCATTCCTTTAGGGAATGTTGAAATCCTTGTGCTATATTGGCTAAAAGGTCATGATTCAAAGACCTTCCTGTTGGCATAGATGGGTAAACAAAGTTTTGTAATCTACAAATTGACCTGCATGTTTTTTCTTTAACCTAACCCATTCCTTACTTGTAGGCTCCATCTTTTCAGTATTCGGGTTATTGGTTCAGCTAAAGCCAGGAAAAACAGTAACTTTGTAGTAATCAGAATGTTATCCAACTGTAAATTGTTCACTTTATTGTAAAAGCTGATGAACAGTGGTCAATAAATAGTTTTACATTAAAAAAAGGAAGTTGATTGATGTTTCAAATCTTTAAATGATACTAGTCTTTGGGTGACCACATTGGAGGGCACTGAGCAGGGCAGCCCCCTTACCCTGGACTGATCCTCCTCTGGAGACTCCTTATATTCATTCTTCTATACATTCAACAAAAAAATTTTTTCCATTTCTTTTTTTAATTGTGCATTAGGTGATATACATATATGTTACCTCCTGAAATGGTTGAACGTTGACCAATTCTTTTTGGTATAATGACTGTATATTCCTTCCATCTTCTTTTGATGATTCATGCGTTGTTTAATATTTTCCCAGTAGAACCCTTCAGTACTGCAACTCGGGGTTTGAATTTTTTTTTCCAGTTTTTTCAGCTTGAGAAATACTGAGTGTGTTCTTCCATTTTGGTTTTCTGTCTCCAGGTCTTTGCACATGTCATTTTCACATTCATCTTCCCTTTGAAATCTCCTGTTCAGCTCTTTTACTTCATCATTTTTTCCTTTTGCTTTAGCTACTCTACATTCAACAGCAAGTTTCAGGGTCTCTTCTGACATCCATTTAGGTCTTTTCTTTCTCTCCTGTCTTTTTAATGACCTCTTGCTTTCTTCATGTATCATGTATAATGTCCTTGATGTCATTCCACAACTCGTCTGGTCTTCGGTCATTAGTGTTCAACTCATCAAATCTATTCTTGAGATGGTCTCTACTTCAGGTGGGATATACTCAAGGTCGTACTTTGGCTCTTGTGGATTTGTTCGAATTTTCTTCAGTTTCAACTTGAACTTGCATATGAGTAATTGATGGTCTGCTCCACAGTCAGCCCCTGGCCTTGTTCTGACTGATGATATTGAGCTTTTCCATCTTCTGTTTCCACAGATGTAGTTGATTTGATTCCTGTGTATTCCATCTGGCAAGGTTCATGTGTATAGTCGCCATTTATGTTGGTGAAAAAAGGTATTTCTAACAAAGAAGTTGTTGGTCTTGCAAAATTCTGTCATGCCATATCCAACATGGTTTCTATCACCAAGGCTATATTTTCCAACTACCGATCCTTCTTGTTTCCAACTTTCGCATTCCAATCACCAGTAATTATCAGTGTATCCTGATTGCATGTTCCATCAATTTCAGACTGCATAAGTTGATAAACATCTTCAATTTCTTCATATTTGACCCTAGTGGTTGGTGCGTAAATTTGAATAATAGTCATTGTCATAGATTGAATTATGACCCCCCAAAATATGTGTCAACTTGGTTAGGTCGTGATTCCCAGTATTGTATGATTGTCTACCATTTTGTCTCCTGATGTGATTTCTCTATGTGTTGTAAATCCTGTGACTATGATGTAATGAGATGGATTAGTGGCAGTTATATTGATGAGCTGTACGAGATTATATAGTGTCTTAAGCCAATCACCTTTGAGATATAAAAGAGAGAAGGGAGCAGATACATGGAGACCTCATACTACCAAGAAAGCAGCTCCAGGAGCAGAGTACATCCTTTGGACCCAAGGTTCCTGTGCAGAGAAGCTCCTAGACCAAGGGAAGATTGATGACAGGGAACTTCTCCAGAGCCTACGGAGAGAGAAGGCCTTTCCCTGGAGCTGACACCCTGATTTTGGACTTGTAGCCTACTAGACTGTGACAGAATTAATTTCTCTTTGTTAAAGCCATCCACTTGTGGTATTTCTGTTATAGCAGCACTAGATAACTAAGATAGTCGTATTAATTGGTCTTCCTTGTAGGCGTAAGGATATTGTCCTATCATTCACAGTATTATGCTGCAGGACAAATCTTGAAATGTTCTTTTTGACGATGAGTGCAATACCATTCCTCTTCAAGTTGTCATTCCCAGGATAGTAGACCATATGATTGTCCAATTCAAAAGGACCAATATCAGTCCATTTTAGTTCACTAATGCCTAGGATATCAATGTTTATGTGTTCCATTTCATTTTTGATGATTTCCAATTTTCTTAGATTCATACTTCATACATTCCACATTCTGATTATTAATAGATGTTTGCAGCTGTTTTTTCTCATTGGGAGCCGTGCCACATCAGCAAATGAAGTTCTGGAAAGCTTGACTCCATCCATGTCATTAAAGTCGACTCTACTTTGAGGAGGCAGCTCTTCCCCAGTTGTATTTTATGTGCCTCCCAACGTGAGGGGCTCATCTTCCAGCACTATATCATACAATGTTTCACTGCTATTCATAAGGTTTTCACTGGCTAATACTTTTCAGAAGTAGACTGCTGGGTCCTTTTTCCTAGTCTCTCTTAGTCTGGAAGCTCAACTGAAACCTGTCCACCGTGGGTGACCCTGCTGGCATTTGAATACCCGTGGCATAGCTTCCAGCATCACAGCAACCACATGATGTAACATATGAGGTAACATATGATCAGGAGCTGATGGTACTGATGGAAGAAGTCTGAGCTACACTAAAGGTATTGGTGAAAAACAAGGCTCCAGGAATTCATGGAATACCACTTGAGATGATTCAACAAATGGATGCAGCACTGGAAGTGCTCATTTGTCTATGCCAAGAAATTTGGGAGACAGCTACCTGGCCAACCGACTGAAAGACATCCATATTTATGCCTATTCCCAAGAAAGGTAATCCAAGCGAATGAGGAAATTATCAATGTCATTAATATCACATGCAAGCAAAATTTTGCTGAAGATCATTCAAAACTGGCTGCAGCAGTATATTGACAGGGAACTGCCAGAAATTCAGGCCGGATTTAGAACAGTATGTGGAACCAAGGATATCATTGGTGATGGCAGCTGGATCCTGGCTGAAAGCAGGGAATACCAGAAAGATGTTTACCTGTGTTTTATTGACTATGCTAAAGTATTGACTCTGTGGATCATAACAAATTATGGATAACTTTGCGTAGAATGGGAATTCCGGAACACTTGTGCTCATGAGGAATTCATACATAGATCAAGAGGCAGCTGTTCAAACAGAACAAGGGGATACTGCATGATTTAAAGTCAGGAAAGGTGTGTGTCAGGGTTATGTCCTTTCCCCATACCTAGTCAATCTGTATGCTGAGCAAATAATCCAAGACACTGGACTATATGAAGAAGTCGGTAATTTCCCATTCTGTAGTTTGTATATAAACTGTTCCATGATACTGGTTGCGTTCCCACAATGTGTCAGCACTTTCCAATTTCTACCCTGGGCTCCCCATTTCCTTTTGTCCTGGTTTTTTACCCCTTCCTACCTTCTTATCTTTGCTTTTGGCAGGTAATATCCTTTCCATTTTGTATAATTGATTGTTCTAAGGAGTATGTTCCTCTTGGGAGTTATTATTTATCTTATGGGCTTATTTATCGTTTGGCTGGGTGGTGGCACCTGGGAATGGCTTCACTTCCAGGTCAGAAGTGTGTCTTAGGGCCATAGTCTTGGGGGTTCCTCCGATCTCTGTCAGACCAGTAAGACTGGCCTTTTTGGTGAATTTGATCTTTTGTTCTACATTTTTTTCCTGATCTGTTCAGGACCCTCTGTTGTGATCCCAGTTAGAGTGTTGGTAATACCAACTCATGGTAACCACATGTGTCAGAGTGGAGCTGCTCCATAGGATTTCCCAGGCTGTGACCTTTCAGAAGCAGATCTCTAGGCTTGTCTTCTGAGGTGCCTCTGTGTAGGTTCAAACTGCCACCCTTTTGGCTAGTAGTTGACTGCTTAACAAAGGGAGGGAGGGAGAGAGGGAAGGAGTTGTGGTCTGGCAATGAGAGCAGAACACAGATGCTTGTTTAGTCATTTCTCCGAGACCACCCATATGCCCACAGCGATCTCTTCTCTCTTCTACCCTTCCGCAGAGCTGGGCCTGGGAAACGCTCTGCCTGCAATTTACTTCTGAGTCTCTGAAGTTAGGCTCATGGACTTTTAGGACCCTCATCACGCTATATTCTAAACATTGATTTCTTTGTATTGCTCCCAAAAGACTGTGAAAGCTTCTTATTTATCTTTCTTTTCTCCTAGCTCAGCCCACGGCCCAATGCAGTCTGTTAACACATGCTTACTCAAATAGGATAACTGGCACACTTTCAAAGGCCAGTCAGTTCTAATAATGGTCCGTACATACCTATCGGTTTCTTTTCTTCTCCAGAAGAATTGCCATTCTTTCCCTTATCTACCCATCCAAATCCAGAACTTCAGGGGCCAGCTCAAATGGCAGCTCTTCCAGGAAGCTTCCCTAGCCCTCCAATCAAAAGGGATGTTTCTGCTCATTGTCTCAAGGAATTCAAAGACTGGTATCTGTGTGATGATGATGGTTCAAAGCAAGTCAATGTGATAAGTGCTATTAATAATAGAGGCAATGATAATAATGGATATTTATCCAGCATTCATACTAGGACAGGCACTGTGCTAAGGATTTTACTTGCCATTATTTTATTTAATCCTGTTGGCAACTCTTTTAGGGAGTTCTGTTATTATTCCCATTTCACAGATGTAAAAACTGAGACTTACATGAAAAAGTTAAATAATTTGCATGGGGACACGGAGTCT
This sequence comes from Elephas maximus indicus, assembly GCF_024166365.1. Lineage (NCBI taxonomy): Eukaryota > Metazoa > Chordata > Mammalia > Proboscidea > Elephantidae > Elephas > Elephas maximus. Next base: position 167,960,376 of record NC_064821.1, on the reverse strand, counting down.
GGTAAATGAGCTACAGTTTAACATCAAGGTTCATACTTTTAATAACCACAGCACTCTGCCATGAAGAGACATAAGAATCAAAAAAAAAAAAAAAAAAACAGCTGCCATCCAGTTGATTCCAACTCATGGCGACCCCATGCGTGTCAGAGTAGAACTGTGCACCACAGGGTTTTCAATGGCTGATTTTTTGGGAAGTGGAAATCGCCAGGCCTTTCTTCTGAGTTGTCTCTGGGTGGACCTGAACCACCAACCTTTTGGTTAGCAGTCAAGCACATTAACTGCACCACCCAGGGACCCCAAGAATCCAAAAAGGGTCACTTAAGTAAGTTGGGAAGTGTATCAGTCAGGGTTTTTTGCAGAGAAGCAGGATCACTAAGAGTAATATAAAATAAAAAATTCATTATAGACCTTAGAGCTCATATAATTGTGGGAACTGTGGAAGGTTGTTGGCTGTGTCTGGTGTGGGTCTGGAATTGCTGTAGACCTGCAGAGGTAGCAGTTGGGAAGAAAATCTGGAGGCAAAGTCAGGAGAGCAAGGACAAACTGGAACCCTTATCTATCTCTCACTGCCTTCATTCTCCATGACTTAGCTGACTTGTAGAGGATGCTGGTGCCCTTGGGCATGGAGCTGCAAATGTGCTTAGTCCAGGACTTAGAGGAGGAGATACGGTGAAAGTTGGAGGAGCTATGGGTTTGGTGGTGGTGGCACCATGCCAACAAGGTCAGCCAGCAGTTAAGTGACAACATTGCAGCAGCACTCGTTTTGGCAGTGTTACACAGAGTTTCCTAAAACTTGGAAATAAGGCAGAAGGATGGGTCCTTTGAAAGTTGTGTCTAGTAGATACACCAAAGATTATTTAATTGTTTAGGTTCTAGAATCTAAGAAAATAAACTATCTCTATTTACTATTATTTATGGTCTAGACTCTAGGATGTTACATGTTCACTTGTGCATATTTGCCTTGCAGAGATGCAAATGACTACTTGTCTAGTAAAAAATACAACTCCAGGTGACTTCTGGCCAGCGTGGTGTCATAGAAACATGATGCAGTGCCTCCACAGCAAAGAGCCAAAAAACTAAGTAAAACAGAGACAAAAGTCATTCCTGGAACCGAAAGAGTCAAATGAAGAGATAAAGAATTCAGCCAAGCACTGAATGGAATAAGAAACCTGCAGTGACAGAGAGCAAGGAGAGATACGTGTGGAGGCTCCCTATGAGCTAACACAGCGCAGCTCCACCATCTTGGATTCCTATTGGAGATCGACGGACAGGGTGTATGGGAAAGCAGCTTCATGAAGCTCCCAGCAGGAGACAGAGCACCCAGTAACCAGCAATACACGCTTTCCCAACCCTCATCCTCTCCCTGCTACTTTACCTCCTTGCTTCCTGGCTGGCAGTGGTGGCTCTGCCAGCCAGGAAGTGCAGCCTCCATGCTGCTTGGATTCACTCCACATACATCGGAGATCAGTGGACAGGGAGTATGGAAAAGCAGCTTCATGCAACTCCCAGCAGGAGACAGAGCACCCTGTAACCAGTGATATACACTTTCCTAACCACACCCTTCTTCCTCCATCCCCCTCAGCCTCCTCTGTTGCCCGCCTGCCACAGTCTCTTGGTTGGGAAGCAAGTGCTACCACCCCAGGGCCCCTTGGATTCACCCCGCCCACACTGGCCAGCTACCTGAGTGCCATTTGTCTGTTGCTGTTTCTTCTGGTCTCTTCCCTGTCTCCCACCACCTCCCCCTGACTTTCTCTCGAACACCTGGTTCTGTGTGCCATCTTTGCTTCTTCTTGAAAGGCTGTGAAGTGCCACTGAACCGGGGAACCACTCCCCCAGCCTGAGACACCACACTGGTGGGATCACTGGGGATTTTTTTTTTTTTTTTTTTTGCTTTGTTCTGTTCTGTTTTGTTTGTTTGTTTTCTTTTTGTAGCTTGGGAGCCCGTTCTAGCTGGGCTGCACTGCACCGTTTAGGAGCCACTTCAGCAGTCCGTGGGATCCCGGGGGTCATTTCTTTTTTCTCTTTCTCTTTTATCCTTTCTGTCTTTCCTCGTTTCTCAGTCCTTGTCTCTCTATATTTGCCTTCTTTTCCTGTCTCCTGAATACCTGGCACTGTGTGACATCTATACTCCCTCTAGCCAGGCTACACTGAGCAGCCTGGGAGCCACTCCCTGATCTTTGCACCTGCATTGATGGGACCCATGGGGGCTTTTCTTTTCAAATTTTTATCTAGTTACTTTTTCCCCCCTTTTTTCTTTTTTACTTTTGTTTTTCACCATTTCTTGGTTTCTCGTCTCTCCACTCCTAAGGCAAGCTCCCATAGCACTCTTTTTTTTTGGCTCCTGTTTCTCTCTCCACTCTCTCCTTTTTCCCATACCCATTTCAGCTCCATAAGTTACAACCTCCCCCCTCTTTCCTGCCTACCTGCACCATGTGCTGAACATCACGCCCCCAAGCAGCACAGGCACAGTCTACCAGAACCTGCCAGCACCGATTCCTGGCCCACCCTGTTGGCCCTAGTACATGCCACAAACAACCCAACCCAGCCCCTCCCCTTCAGCTGGACTTTCCCTGTTACACCGTAGCTGAGTCACTGGACCTGTCCATTGGACAAGGAGGTGAAAAGTATCAAGACCACAGACAAGCAAACAACAAAGAATGTACAGCCCACCTCTTCAGACACAAGCAAATGAAACAAAAAAGCAGGATGAAACAAACAGATTTATAACCAATAAATGAAGAAAATAGCTACTGAATGTCCCAAAGACAGCAGACAATATTGAAACATATATATAAAAAAAAAGGACAGGATGGTTCCAGTAGGCATCCAAAATGAAACACCAGATGACTTTCCAGGAGAAGATAAGGTGCTAGAACTACCTGACAGGGAATTAAAATCTCTCACATTCAGAGCTATGCAAGAGCTGAAGCAAAATGAGGAAAAAATAGACAAACTCATGAAAAAGGCAGACGGATTCCTGGCAAATACAGACAAAAAATGGAATAATTCAGGAAAATAGTACAGGAACAAAATGCCAAAATAAATTCACAACTATAAATCATATAAAAACAACAATTAGAAATCCAGAAGATTAAAAACAAGATTTCAGAAGTGGACAGTGTATAGAAGGGCTGAGGAGCAGGTTTGAAATGATGGAAGACAGGATCAGTGAAATTGAAGACAAACACTTGGATACAACTCTGTTTGAGGAAAAATCAGAAAAAAGAGCAAAGAAAAATGAAGAAATCCTGAGAATTATGTGGGATGCAATCAAAAGAAAAAATTCACGAGTGATTGGGGTTCCAGAAGAGGGGGAGAAAACAGAAAACACAGAGGGGATCATTGAAGAATTACTGATAGAAAACTTCCCTAATATCATGAAAGATGAAAAGCTGACCATCCAAGAGCTCAACAAACCCCATTTTGGATAGGCCCCAAAAGAAAATCACCAAGGCATATCATAATCACCCTCGCTAAAACCAAAGACAAAGAAAAAATTCTGAGAGCAGCTCAAGAAAAACAAAAAGTCAGATACAGAGGAGAAACAATAAGACTAAACTCTGATTGTTGGGCAGAAACCATGCAGGCAAGAAGGCAATGGGGTAACATATATAAAACGTTGAAAGAAAAAAAAAAATTAAGGGAATATGTAAAAACCAAACCAAACTTACAAGAATTATTAAAGGAAGTCCTTCAGTCTGAGAACAAACAACATCAGGCCACAGCCTGAATCTAGGATGCAAGATTGTACCAGCCAGACACCAGCCTAGGAAATTAACTCTCAAGAACTATCCAAAACCAAAAGAAATACAACAGGGAACCAGAGAGGTTAGGCTGTAAATGACAATGTTAGAACAATAAAAGAGGGAATAAATGGTGTAGATATAGACCTTTCTAATGGAGAGGAAGGCAAGGCAATACCAAGTAATAATAGACTGGTTCAAACCTGGGAAGATAAGGGTAAATTTCAAGGTAACCACAAAGAAAGTTAACAAACCTACTCATCAAAATGGGGAAGAAAAGCATAAAGTCTCAATAAAAACAAAATCTATAAAAACGAAAGAAAAAAAGAAATCCACAAACGAAAGGAATTCAGCACAGGAGAGTAAGAGGAACAGAGAAAATGTCAGCACCACAAAAAAAGAAGCACTACAAAATAATAGCAATAAACTCACACCTATCAATAATTATACTGAATGTAAATGGCCTAAATGCACCCACGAGGAGACGGAGAGTGACAGAAAGGATAAAAAAAAAACAGGATCCATCAATATGCTGTCTACAAGAGACACGCCTTAGAAACAAAGACATAAATTTATTAAAAACCAAAGGATGGAAAAAATATATCAAGCAAACATCTGCCAAAAAAGAGCAGGAAAGCTAAAGGGCACAATCAGCCAACCTGACCTCATAGACATATATAGAACACTCCACCCAACAGCTACAAAGTACACATTCTTTTTCAATGTACATGGAATGTTCTCCAGAATAGACCACATCTTAAGCCACAGAGCAGCCGTCAACAAAACCCAAAACATTGAAATAATACAAAGTGTCTTCTCTGACCACAACACCATCAAAATAGAAATTAACAACAGGAAGAGCAAGGAAAAAAAATCAATTACATGCAAACTGAATAAGACCCTGCTTAAAACCACTGAGTAACAGAAGAAATCAGAAATGGAATCCAAAAATTCCTAGAATCAAACAAGAATGAAAACACATCATACCAAAACCTTTGGGACACAGCAAAGGCAGTCCTCAGAGGTCAATTTATAGCAATAGATGCACACATCAAAAAAGAAGAAAGGGACAAAATCAAAACTTCAGCTACACAACTTGAACAAATAGAAAGAAAACAGCAAAAGAAGCCCACAGCCACCAGAATAAAGGAAATAATAAAGATCAGAGCAGAAATAAATGAAATAGAGACCAGAAAACAATAGAATCAACAAAACCAAAAGTTGGTTCTTTAAAAGGATCAACAAAATCGACAAGCCACTGGTCAAATTGACAAAAGAAAAACAGGAGAGGATGCAAATAACCCAAATAAGAAATGAAACTGGGGATATTACAACAGACCCAGCTGAAATAAAAAGGATCATAAAAGAGTATTATGAAAAACTATATTCCAACAAATTTGAAAACCTAGAGGAAATAGACAAATTTTTAGAAACACTCTACCTACCAAACTAACACAAAATGATGTTGACAATTTGAACAGACCGATAAGAAGAGAAGAGATTGAAAAGGTTAAAAACAAAACAAAGCAAAAAAAAAAAAAAAACTCCCAACCAAAAAAAGCCCTGGCCCGCATGGCTTCACTGGAGAATTCTACCAAACATTCAGAGAAGAACTTACACCAGTACTACTCAAACTATTTCAGAACATAGAAAAGGAAGCAATACTTCTGAATTCATTCTATGAAGCCAGGATACCCTAATACCAAAACGAGGCAACCAAGCCACAAAAAAAGAAAATTACAGACCAATATCTCTGATAAACATAGATGCAAAAATTCTCAGCAAAATTCTAGCCAATAGAATTCAGCATCGTATCAAAAAAATAGTACACCACAACCAAGTAGCGTTCATACCAAGTATGAAAGGATGGTTCAACATTAGAAAATCAGTCAACGTAATCCACACATAAATAAAAGGAAAGAAAAGAATCACATGATCATCTCAGTTGACACAGAAAAGGCAACACCCATTCCTGATAAAAACTCTCAATAAAATAGGAGAAGAGAAATCTCTCAACATAGGAAAGGGCATCTATGCAAAACCAATGGCCAACATCATTCTTGATGGAGAGAGGCTGAAATCACTCCTCTTGAGAAAAGGAAAAAGACAAGGATGCCCTTTATCACCACTCCTATTTAACATTGTGCTAGAAGTCCTAGTTAGAGCAATAAGGCAAGAAAAAGAAATAAGGGGCATCCAAATTGGTAATGAAGAAGTTAAACTGTCCCTATTTGTGGATGACATGATACTGTACATAGAAAACCCAAAAGACTCCATGAGAAAACTACTGGAATTAATAGAAAGATTCAGCAGAGTAGCAAGGTACAAGATAAACATAGAAAAATCCATTGGATTCCTATACACCAGTAGAGAGAATGATGAAAAGGAAATCAGGAAAATAATACCATTTATAATAGCCCCTAAAAAAATAAAATACTCAGAAATAAATCTAACCAGGAATGTAAAAGACAAAGAAAACTACAAAACACTACTGCAAGAAACCAAAAGACATCTACATAAATGGAAAAACATACCATGCCCATGGATAGGTAGATTCAACATTGTGAAAATGACAATTCTACCCTAGGTGATTTACAAATACAATTCAATCCTGATCCAGAAACCAACAACATTCTTTAAAGAGATGGAAAAATTTATCATTAACTTCATATGGAAAGAGAAGAAGCACCAGATAAGTAAAGCACCACTAAAGAAGAAGAATAAAGTAGGAGGACTCACATCACCTAACCTCAGAACCTACTATAGCTACAGTAGTCAAACAGCCTGGTACTGGTACAATGACAGATATATTGACCAGTGGAACAGAATAGAGAACCCAGATGTAAATCCATCCATCTATGGTCACCTGATCTTCGACAAGGGCCCAAAGTCCATCAAATGGGAAAAAGACAGCCTTTTTAACAAATGGTGCTGGCAAAACTGGATGTCCATCTGCAAAAAAAATGAAACAGGACCCATGCCTCAAATCATATACAAAAACTAATTCAAAACGGATCAAAGACCTAAATATAAAGCCAAAAACTATGAAGTTCATAGAAGAAAAATAGGGTCAATACTAGAGGCCCTAATACCCAGCATTAACAGTATACAAACAACTACCCACAACACACTAACTCCAGGAGATAAGCTAGATAACTGGGATCTTCTAAAAATTAAACACTTATGCTCATCAAAAGACTTCACCAAAAGAGTAAAAAGAGAACCTATAGACTGGGAAAAATTTTTTGGCTATTACAAATCAGACAAAGTTCTAATGTCTAAAATCTACAAGAAAATTCAACATCTCTACAACAAAAAGACAAACAATCCAATTAAAAATGGGCAAAGGATATGAACAGACACTTCACCAAAGAAGCGAACAGACACATGAGGAAATGCTCGTGATCACTAGCCATTAAAAAAAGTGAAATGTAAATCAAAACCACAATGAGATACCATCTCATCCCAGCATTACTGGCAGGAATTAAAAAAACAGGAAATAAATGCTGGAGAGGCTGTTGGGAGATCGGAACTCTTATGCACTGCTGGTGGGAATGCAAAACAATACAACCATTTTGGAAGATGATATGGCGCTTCCTTAGAAAGCAAGAAATAGAAATACCATATGATCCAGCAATCCCACTCACAGGAATATATGTTAGAGAAATGAGCTGTCACATGAATGGACATATGCACACCCATGTTCACTGCAGAATTGTTCACAATAGCAAAAAGATGGAAACAACCTAGATGCCCATCGACAGGTGACTGGATAAACAAACTGTGGTACATACACACAATGGAGTATTACGTAATGATAAAGAGCAGCGATGAATCTGTGAAGCATCTCATAACATGGATGAATCTGGAGGACATTATGCTGAGTGAAATAAGTCAGTCACTAAAGGACAAATATTGTATAAGACCACTACTGTAAAAACTTATGAAAAGGTTTACATACAAAAAGGAACAATCTTTGGTGGTTACAAGGGTGGGGAGGAAAAAACACTAAATAGATAGTAGATAAGTGGTACCTTTGGTGAAGAGTATGACAGTACACAATACTGGGGAAACCAGCACAACTTGTACAAGGCAAGGTCATGGAAGCTCCATAGATACATCCAAACTCCTTGAGGGACTGACTTGCTGGGTGACAGCTGTGGGGACCATGGTCTCAGGGAACAATTAGCTCAGTTGGCATAACATAGTTTATAAAGAAAATGTTTTACATTCTACTGTGGTGAGTAGCCCTGGCGCAGTGGTTAAGAGCTCCTCTGCTGCTAACTGAAAGGTTGGCAGTTCAAACCTACCAGCCGCTCCTTGGAAATTCTATGGAGCAGTTCTATTCTGTACTGTTGTGTCACTATGAGTCCGAATTGACTTGACTGCAATGGGTCTGGTTGAGATCTTTAAGGAAGCAGACTGCCACATCTTTCTCCCAAGGAGCCGCTGAGTTTTTAACCAAGGACCTGAGTAACTGGTTTAGCCATTTTTCACCCTTCAGGTCACCCAGGATTTGGCCTCTTCCATTCTTGTGTTTGTTTCCAAAGCCTTTCACCCACCACAGCATTCAGTCTAGCTGCTGAGCTGTCTGCAGTATTGCTCTGAGCTCTTCTGACAGGAGGGAGGTGCCCAGCTAGGACGAAAGCCTAGCTAAGGGGTCAGTGTTAATTTTTTTTAACTTTTTTATTTTGGAATTTTAGGTTTACAGAAAAGTTACAAAAATAGTACAGAGAGTTCCTGTATATTCTTCACCCAGCTTCCCTTACTGTCAACCTCTGACATAACCAAGGTACCCTTGTAAAACTAAGAAATTCACATTGGTACAACCCTATTTACTGAACTGCAGACCAGTTTTTCCTCTAAGGTCCTTTTTTCATTTCCAGAATCCAAGTCAGGATACCACATTGCATTGTATTTAGAGAAGACAGCATTTTTGATTATATCCACCTCCCTGGTATTTTGTATGAATTCAATGACAGGTTGTATGTAAAAGGCCTGTAACTGGAAAGCACTGTGTAAATATTGCCAGCTGTTCTTTATTCATGTTGCTCTGGTTAATAACTTATGTTTTTTCTCACCGCATGGCCGAATGTTCAAATAGATTCAAAGTTCATAATTAAAACCACATCAAAAGTACTCTAAAACAATACGGAGTCCCTAGGTGGCATAAACCGGTTAAGCACTTGCTTAACGACTGCTAGCCAAAAGGCTGGCAGTTCTAAACCACCCAGAAGACAGGCCTGGTGATCTGCTTCCAAAAGATCACAGCCTCGAAAACCCTACGGAGCAGTTCGACTCTGCACGCTGTGGATCGCCACGAGTCAGAACTGTCTCTCTGGCAACTGAGAACAACAAAACAATGTGCTTCGTACTTTCACATACATTTATTTTATCAACGAGGCTCAAAGAAGTTAACTAACTTGCTGAAGAATAGACTTTTAGACCTTTTCAGGCCCTCTCAGGATTGGGTTAGCTGCCTTTTCATGCGCAGTCCCCATCACAGCACCTACTACAGTCCTCCCCATTAGACTAGAAGCTGCAGGTGTTGTTGGGGAAATACATTTTAAAACAAAATCTGCTTCCAACCGAGAAAACCTTTCCACAAAGGTAAAAGAGAACAAAAACAGTTTTATTGCTGAATAAACTAAGCCAGAATTCAGTGTATCATGGGTGATCACACCTTGTTTATCTCACATTCACCTGGTTACTTAAGGGGGTCCCCAGTGTTGGTTAATTGCCTTTATGCAAAAGAAAAATAGACTTCTTGTATTTTTATCACAGGAGCCCACCAAAATTAAGCTCTTACCCTCCCACAGAAACCGAGATGGTGGGGATCTCTCTGATAGGTGATCCCAATACTCCCCAGCATGTTTTCTCCTTTTCAAAACGGGCGACTGAGAGCTTGACATAACTAATGCCGTGATGAGCCTATAAATTAGTTTTTCTCCTTCCTCTACCTGCCTCCTCCTTTACATACCTTTGTTAAAGACTTTGTTCTGACCTAATGTTAATGACTTTGTTCTTTGTTTTAATCTGATGCAAATAACTTCGTTTTGTTCTGTCCGACCACCTGTGATCAACAACCCCCCACAGCAAAGTCAGAGCCCAGATACCTGATATGTATCTCTTTAGTCTGATAAAGAATCTTTTGTCTCTATCCTATAATGCATAACTCCTCAGGCCAGGCCATCTGTGGACTACAAAGACGCTTCTAACCCTTGTAAGATTCTATATAAGCTGTAATGTAAATTTGCTCTTTGGGACTCCATAGAGACAGCCTGTGTTGCTGCTGGGTCCCGGTGATGTACACATCTCCTGAATAGACTTTCTCACTCTTTCTGACTTGGAGTATGTTTCATTGGCTTGACTGCTCCAGGGCATGGACCCTAACCAGGTAACAAAATTTTGGCACCCGACGTGCGGCTTAAATTACTCAGGCCCTGGTTCCATCTCCCTAAGGTCCAAGTCCCTGGGATGGGCCCGGGAAGAGAAAAGGTGCACCCCTCCTCGAATCATGGAGGTCTCTCAACCTGTGGTGGCCCAGAGGTCTGGTGACGGGGGAGGACTCCATGGCAGCGAGCTCCAGACAGAGGGAGAAATTCCTGCTGGCCATGAGGGGGTAAATCCTCTGTAAAAGCCACAGGGGCATTGGTACTTATAGACTCCCTTCAAGAATGGGTGACTAGGTCCTGTGAGGTTGGACAAGAGACCGGTGAGGGTCCCCGTTGCAAGTGGGTACCCAAGAGGTAAGGTTCTGGCCTAGAGTCCACTAAGATCTGGACTTATTTAGGATGGGATTCCCTAACAAAGAGACATCTGAATATTTGGCATAGTCAAGTGTGGTCTGTAAATGGTTCTAGAGGTTTTGGTACTATTATGAAGCTTGATCTGTTCTGTACCTGAACTAAGAAGTGAGATGAAAAGCTGCATAGGAAATGTTTTATGGCTTTACGACATGAAAAAAGGATAAAGCCTCTGTTTTAGCCCCTCTTGTGCAGGCAAATGATGATGACGAGATAAGAGATGAAGAACCTGAGGATGTTCTCATTCCCCCACCTAGAAAAACCCCATTCCTGACCCCTTCCAGGTGGTATCAGAAGATGAGAATGGGAGGGGGGTGGGGGGGTGCAGGAGGTGGGACAGATATGGTCTCCCCACCCCATACCAGCAGTGGGGTACAATTCGGCCCAGTTCTCCCAGGAGGGATTTACCCTCTCCAGGAAGGGCCAGTCCCTGCTGTGGAAGGTAATGTGAGTCCATAATCCATTCCTGGTGTCCGAAAACATTTAAAGCCTTTACCAACAGAGATCAGGTAAAAGAGGCTGAGAAAAAGAAAAAGACCAGGACATGAAGAAACAGATCAATCTACTGGCCTCTGTAACAGGATCATCTGGAAGAAGACGGGCCCTGACTAAAACAAAAATTCAATGTGCGTTTTGCAAAGAAGAAGGACACTGGAAAAACAAGTGCCCCAAAAGAAAGAATGGAAGGGGGCCAGGCAAGACTGAATTGGGGGAGAAGATTTTTCAAAGAATTATGAAAGAGCAGGAAGACAGCCAGTAGCCTTTTTGGTTGATACGGGAGCAGACTTCTCGGTACTCACCCAGAAGCCTAAAGGGACTGCCTCTACCAGCAGTACTCCAGGTGTCAGGGTGACTGAAAAAGAGGTGACTAGAATGGACTCGATGGCACTGGGTTTAGATCCCTTTGGTGTAGTGGTTAAGTGCTGCAGCTGCTAACCAAGAGGTCGGCAGTTTGAATCCACCAGGTGCTCCTTGGAAACTTTATGGGGCAGTTCTACTCTGTCCTATAGGGTCTGCATGAGTCGGAATTAACTCCATGGCAGTGGGTTTTTTAGATCCTTTTTGCAGCCAATAGACTGTGAAATAAGAGAAACTAAGCTATCCTGCCAGTTTCTCTACATGCCCAAATGCTCGGTCCCCCTTTTTGTGATGAGGTTGCCTAAGTAAAATGCATGCTGAAATCTCTTGATGAAAAAAAGCCTGTCTCTGGGTTTTTGGGGGTTGTTTTCTGACAGTACTGCCAGCAAACACCTGGAAAGTGCAACAGCTCTCACACTCATCCAACCAGTGCTATCCCCAGAGACCGTCTGTCTTACCCACGGTTCAAAGAGTGGTTGATGCCGTGGCCCCGTGGGTTTGGGCCAGTGGCTGGCCAGGAGGAGCTAGCACTGCTCCCTGTGGCTGTGGAGCTCTTACCCAACGTCATGCCTCCTCAGATTAAACAAAGTCCCCTGAGAATTGAGGCTCTCCTGGGGCTGTAGGGACTGATGACTCGATACCTAGAGCGAGGACTCTTGTGTGAGTGCGAATCCCCATTCAACACTTCTGCTCTCCCAGTGAAGACGGCATCGACTAGTGAGTACTGTTTTGTTTAAGATTTGTGGGCTGTTAACAAAGCTGTGCAGACCTTATATCCAGTAGTACCAATCCATATGCCCTACTGTTGGCCCTTCCACCTTCCAGCACTCATTTTACTGTTTTCGATTTAAAAGACGCTTTCTTTTGTATCCTGCTGGCTGCTGAGAGCCAGCTAATTGTTGCTTTCCAATGGGAAGGCGACAAAAGAAACAGCTGTGTTAGACTGTGCTACCTCAAGGTTTTAAGAACTTCCCCCCTATTTTTAGAACAGTGCTGGCCCAAGATCTAGAGCAATTACCTCCCTTCAGCTGAGCAGTGGTCCTGGAATATGTGGACCTCCTGATGGGGAACAAGTCTGAGAAAGGCTCTATATAAACACTGTGACTGTCTTAAAACTTTTAGACTCAGTGTCTTTAAAAAAAAAGTTACAAGCTAACCTCTCCATCAAGCTACTCAGGGGGCAGAGAGAGATCTTTCAAATGGACTCCTCAATGTGATTTAAAGTCCCAGTTGAGTAAAGCCCAGCCCTGGGGCTGCCAGATTATCCAAACCCCCTTGAATTATATAGATGAAAGAACAAGAGTAGCTGTTGGTATATTAACCCAATTGTTAAGACCATGGAGACACCCTGTCGGCTATTTCTCTAAAAAATCTGGATGCCGTATCAAAAGGCTGGCCCGCCTGCCTCTGAGCAGTTGCCACAGCTAACATTATCATAAAGGTGGCTAATAAATTTACTTTGGAACGTGATACTAACGAGTGTGTCCCTCACTCAGTGACTGTAATATTGGAATAAAAAGGACATTTGTGGCTCACCTCCAGTCGGCTAACATTATGTTAAACCCAGCTTTTAGAAAACCAATTTAACTTTTGTAAAGTGTTCAAAACTAAACATCAGACGAAATATTTACTGGTGTGTGTAGATTCTTTTTCAGGATGGATAGAGACTTTTCCCTGCCAGACTGAGAAAGCTAGAGAGAGGTACAACAGGTTTCAACTGCTTTAAAAATAAAGTAGAAACCGCACAACATAGAGACCTCAATGTAGCAGAAAGGGTGAAAGAGTGAATCAGACCATAAAACGTCATCTTAGTAAATTGCCCTAGAGGGATGTTTTGGCACTGGCCCTCCTCCGAGTCCATATTGCACCCCAGGGAAAATTAAAAATCAGTCCTTTTGAGGTACTTTGTGAGAGACCATATTATCTCAACCGACTCTCCCTGCAATCCTCCACCCAGCCCCCTAATGTAATGATGTCTAAATATTTGCTTTCTCTAAGCAAAATTCTTTTCCAGTTACATCGGGCAAAAGTTCTCTCTCAAGATAGCTCTGACCAGGTGCTCCTCCAAAAGTAGAACGACCTCCGGTTACATCCTAAGTGGTCTGGACCCTTCCCTGTACCACTCAGCACTGAAACCATAGTGAAGCTTGCAGGAGTCAAACCGTAGGCCCATCATTCCTGCATCAAGCCCTGCCCAGTCTAAAGCGTCAAGGAGCGGAAAGCCCAACCCATGGATGGCCTGAAGTTAAGACTTTTTAGGGTTAAAAATTAAAAATGTTTTTATTAACTTAGATGGGATTACTATTAGGGGCCAGAGAGACTTTTGCTGAGGGAATCTTTGTCCCTGAGATAAACATCCTCCGACCCCTTGTTAAAAGATGAAAAATTTTTTTCTTTAACTTTTCTTGTGCTTTAAGTGGAAGTTTACAAATCAAGTTGGACTCTCATACAAAAATTTATAAACACCTTGCTATATACTGCTAACTGCTCTCCCCCTAATGAGACAGCACACTCCTTCTCTCCACTCTTTTTTTGTGTCCATTCGGCCACGTTCTGGCCCACTCTATCCTCTCATCTCCCCTTTAGACAGGAGATGCCAACATAGTCTCATGTGTCTACTTAGTCCAAGAAGCTCATTCTTCCCCAGTATCATTTTCTATCCCATTGTCCAGTCCAATCCCTGTCTTAAGAGCTGGTTTTGGGAATGGTTCCTGCCTTGGGCTAACAGAAGGTCTGGGGACCATGAACTCCGGGGTCCTTCTAAGTCTTAGTCAGACCATTAAGTCTGGTCTTTTTATGAGAATTTGAGGTCTGCATCCCACTGCTCTCCTGCTCCCTCAGGAGTTCTCTGTTGTGGTCCCTGTCAGGGCAGTCATCGGTTGTAGCTAGGCACCATCTAGTTCTTCTGGTCTTGGGCTGATGTAGTCTCTGTTTTATGTGGCCCTTTCTGCCTCTTGGACTCATAATTACCTTGCGTCTTTGGTGTTCTTTATTCTTCTTTGCTCCAGGTGGGTTGAGAACAATTGATGCATCTTAGAGGGCTGCTTGCTAGTATTTAAGACCCTAGACACCACTCTCCAAAGTGGGATGCAGAATGTTGTCTTAATAGATTTTATTATGCCAATTGACTTAGATGTCCCCCCAAATCATGGTCCCCAAACCCCTGCCCCTGCTACGCTGGCCTTCCAAGTGTTCAGTTTATTCAGGAAACTTCTTTGCTTTTGATTTAGTCCAGTTGCGCTGGCCTCTCCTGTATTGTGTCTTGTCTTTCCCTTCACCTAAAATAGTTCTTATCTACTACCTAATTAGTGAAAACCCTCTCCCTCCCCCCATTCGTAACTATCAAAGAATATTCTCTTCTCTGTTTAAACTATTTCTTGAGTTCTTATAATAGTGGTCTTAGACACAATATTTGTCCTTTTGCAACTGACTAATTTCACTCAGCATAATGCCTTCCAGATTCCTCCACGTTATGAAATGTTTCACAGATTCATCATTGTTCTTTATCAATGTGTAATATTCCATTGTGTGAATATACTCTAATTTATTTATCCATTCATCCGTTGATGGGCACCTTGGTTGCTTCTATCTTTTTGCTATTATAAACAATGCTGCAATGAACATGGGTGTGCATGTATCTGTTTGTGTAAAGGCTCTTATTTCTCTAGGATATATTCCAAGGAGTGGGACTGCTTGATCTTATGGTAGTTCTATTTCTAGCTTTTTAAGGAAGCGCCAAATCGATTTCCAAAGTGCTTGTACCATCTTACATTCCCACCAGCAATGTATTAAGTGTTCCAATCTCTCCACAGCCTCTCCAACATTTATTATTTTGTGTTTTTGGAGTAATGCCAGCCTTGTTGGAATGAGATGGTATATCATTATAGTTTTGATTTGCATTTCTCTAATGGCTAATGATCGTGAGCATTTCCTCATGTACAAAAGATGAAATTTTTAGATCTATATTGCTACAGAAGTGTTAAACATTACTGATTTCTGTCTAGACAGAGGGTTGCATGCCAGCTCAGCCCTCAAGCCCTGTCTCATCGGGGTTTGTACTCTCCTAGAGATATTGAGAAATTTCACCATTTTTAAACACACAGAGTTATCATATTCTGATACAACTGGGGGGCCTGTTACAAGATTCATGAAAGATTTGATTTTTGACTAACTGCTTGGCTGCCAGATTTTACCTGGCCACAAACCTTATTCATTAGCAGAATTAGATTGGTTGTTAAAGGCCTGCTAATCTGTCGCTGTCTCAAATTTATGCTTATATGTGAGATGGCATTCTCTGTCTCGAGTCAAGCTGTCCAATGGATGGCTCAAACCTGTCACAGGCAGAAGGCCTAATCCTGTCACCTGAAACACTGATCTATAAGGAATAGGTTGAAACTTGGAATAGGTATATATAGTCACCCAAGTTTCAAAGGGGGGGATATGTGACCCCAGTACTCCCCAGCATGTTTTCTCCTTTTCAAAACGGGCAACTGAGAGGCTGACATAACTAATGCCATGATGAACCTTTAAGTTTTTCTCCTTCATCTGCCTGCCTCCTCTTTCATATACCTCTGTTAAAAATTACGTTTTTCTTTTTGATTTGTATTTACCTTTCCACAGGTGCTATTCTTACGTGCTGTCAATTCCAACTCATAGCGACCCTATAGGACCGAGTAGAACTATCCCGTAGGGCTTCCTAGGCTGTGATCTTTATGGGAGCAGATTGCCAGGTCTTTTCAAGCCACTGGTGGGTTAGAACTGCCGACCTTTCAATTAGCAGCTGAGAGGGCTTTAAGCATTGCACTACCAGGGCTCCTTACTTCAGGTGCTAGGAACTTCATGACAGCAAGAGTTTTGGTTTTTATATCCCTCCTGGAGCCCTGGTGGCACAGTGGTTCAGAGCTTGGCTGCTAACCAAAAGGTTGGCAGCCTGAATCCACTTGCCACACCTTGGAAGTCCTATTGGGCCAGTTTTCCTCTGTTCTATATGGTTGCTATGAGTCAGAATCAACTTGACGGCACAGGGTTTGGGTTTGGTTTTTATATCCCTCCTACCCAGCAAACAGTTGCCCACATAGAAGATGCACGCGCATACACACACACACACACACACAAACTGGATGAATGAATGAAAGTTAATCCTGTATCTATTACTGCATTCAGAAAACATCTGTTTTCTTTAGCACATACGTACATTGTCTTTTCCTACAAGACTGTAAGATCCATGGAACGTAGTTGTTTTGCTCCTTGCTGATTCCCCAGTGCCTAGAACAGTGCTTAGAAATGGCACCGGGTAGGCGTCAGTAATATCTGTTGAATCAATGTGTGGAAAGGTAGACTTGCTCCTTTGGCCAACATCACACTATCTTTTTGTGACATCAGCGTATTTTTTTTTCTGGGTCTGATCTCATAAGGTGATATTCTAGAACAACCGCAGCTCTGTGACTACTGGTAAGTGCTGAACGTCCTGGCTTCCTGAGTTAAACATTGACTTGCTGCTGAGTGATGATCACAGGGTGACCACAGGAATGCTGTCACCAAGAGCACTGTCTCCAGGAAGGGGGCAGCCGGTGGACTTGCCATACCCCACAGCATCGTTCCAGCACCAGCGAACTCATGACTTGGGCCACCGTGCTCCTAAGTTTCATTTCATGCTCACCTCCCTTTCACCAGAGTGCAGCTCTTAAAGAAGCAGAAACAAATACCTGCTCATGGTCATTATTAGCTTTATTTTCTTAGAAGCCGAGTTTCTCTTGTTAGTTTCTCTTTTAAATCTATTCATTTTCACTCTGTAAACTCTTAGAATGTGCTACATTAAATGTTTTTTTAGTAAAAAGGTAACAGTCATGATAAGAAAAACTGGAATACAGAGGAAAAAAACACCATCTAACACAATTATGGCTGGAGTTTTTTGTCTATTTCCTTCCCCATTTTTCCCTGAGAGTGTATTATACACACTGATCTAACTACTTTGCATTCTACTTTTTTCATTTAACATTGTACCATGCTTCTGACATCATGATCTTTCCATGCTATTAGATTTTACAATCATCTGTTTAAATACACTTTCACATTTTTAAGGATTTTAAAATATATCCATTTCACTGTCAGATAGCAGGAAAAAGCTCATAAAGAGTTCTGAAGACCAAAACTCAAGGCACTTAATATCATCAAGATACTGTTAAACATCAGGACTAAAAAAAAAAAGCTTTACTAAAAATATGTAGATGACAAATAAGCATATGAAAAGATGGTCAACATCACTAGTCATCGGGAATACAAATTAAAACGGCAAACTACAGACCTTCTAGAATGGTAAAGTTAAAAACACTGACAATACTGATTAGGATGCAAAGCAACTGGAGGTCTTCATGCATTGCTGGTGGGACTACAAATGGTACAGCCACTTAGAAAACTATTTGGCAGCTTCTTATAAACATAAGCTTGCCATATGACTCAGCAATCCCACCCACTCCTAGCATTTACCCAAGAGAAATGAAAACATACATTCATACAAAACCTTGCAGATGAATGTTTACAGCAGCATTATTGAAATAGTCAAAAAGAAACAACACAAATGTCCATCAATGGATACACAAATTTTGGTAAGTCCATACAACGGGATACAATGGGAATCCTACCCAGCAATACAAAGGAATGGACTATTGATAAATATGACAATGTGGATGAATCATAAAACATTTTGCTAGGTGAAAGAAGTCAGACGAAAAGGCTACATGCTGTGTAATGCCATCTATTTCATTCTGGAAAAGGCAAACTACAGGAGACAGAAGTCAGATCTGTGGCTAAAGGAAGGGGACCGACTGCTCGGGCAGGAGGGAAGTACGTACTCTGGCTGTTGGAGATGTTCTGTACTGGGGAGGTAGTTATTTGATTTTGGTCAAAACTCACTGAACTCTACACTTAAAAAAGCGAGTTCTACTGTATGTCGATGGCAGTGGGGTTTTTTGGGGGTTACTGTATGTAAATTATTCACAATAAATCTGGCTTCAAATAAGAGCTACTTCCTTCTCTCATCTTTTGTAATCCCCCACCCCCAAAGGATGTGACATATTTCTTTTAAACTGCTGTTAAGGAGTGAAATAAAAATTCCATCAACCACCACCTGGTAGGATTTTCACACAAATGTCCACTGTTTCTATTAAGCGCCACCAGTAGAACATGCGTCAGTAGGATTATTTCAGGTATCTCCGGTCACAGGCTCCTGTTCGTTCATGGTTTCAGACTGACTGACGACTCCTTCTCTCGGGGTCCTCCTACTTCACCTTTCTGTTCTGGAGATTCTGCTGCTTTAGTAATTTCTTTTGGTTCCTTCTCTTTACCTTTGTTTTTCTGCTTCTGCTTTGCTTTCCGTTCTTTCGCCACTAGTCGATAATTGATGCCCATGCTAATGAAGAGATAGACACCTGAGAAAATGAGGATTATGCCGCATGCCCGGTATGTGTATTTGTAGTCTCCATACACGTCATTGAGGCGACCTAAAGTCAATCAAAAAAAAAAAAGAAATCGTAGTGTGGGTTCAAAAAACTAGGTACACTTTCCCAAATAAAGCCTAAAGATTCACTCAGAAACGGGGGAGTAATTCCAGTCTCCTAAGAACCCATCAAGAAGCTCTGGTGGCACCACTCTGGGAGAAAGACCTGGCCATCTGCTCCCGTAAATATTACAGCCTAAAAAACTCTATGGGGCAGTTTACTCTGTCACATGGGGTCTCTACAAGCCCAAAATTGACTCAGTGGTACCTAACAACAAGGACCCATCAGTCTTTACAGAGTCTCCCAAATGAAAAATTAGGCAAAAATGAAGTGCTAAAAAGGATCACCTCTTTACAATGTCAGACTGATTGAGGATGACTCTGTATGTTTTTTAATTTTTTAGAAACTTAGTAATTGAACTGTGGCATATTAGAGTTGGAAAAGACTTAGGGGTCATCTAGTTCAGTTCTCTCATTTTATAAAGGACAGGGTTGAGGAAGGTTGCTCAAGGTCACACAGCTATTTATAACTCAAGTTTTTGCACACCCAAATGAAGGCTCTTTCCCGACATTGATGTTTCCCAGAGAATACTCCTTTGAACACTTGTCTCATGCTGAAAAAATAAACTTTGAAAAGTAAGTTCTATTATCATTATCCCCATCTTGCAGATGCAGGAACTGAGGCACAGACCTGGTAAGTGAGTCAAGCCAGGAAGTCTGACTCTGGAGCCTGCACTCTTAACCATTATGTGACAGGACTCTTCTCTAACATATGTCAAGTCAAATCCATTTGAGAAACTGCATATCATATTTCTTTTAATGCCCATTAGCATATTAAAGGCCTCGAGAAGTCCTGTAGTAAAGAAATCCATTCAACTTAGCACTTCTTAAACTTACTTGGACATGTAATTTTTGTTAAAGCAAATTTAACATTTCACAGAAATAGTTTCCTAAGAGACATACTTTGGAAAATACTACTCTATACCTGTAAAGGACTTAACATGGCCAATTCGAATGTGAATCCACATGGTTTCAGTCACGCACTACTCGTCCAAAAGTATTTGATCCCTATCGTATGCCAGGCACTGTCTGTGCCAGGCCCTGAGGATTTAGGTATGAACAAAGAGAAGATAATAGCCCTGCCTTTATGAAGCTCACAGGCCAATGGAGAAGAAAGATGGTAATCAAAAAATCACATCAAGTCCAAAACTCTAACTGTGACAAGTGCTACAAAGGGTATTTTTAAAGCAGAAATAGGGGCTGTGACTAGTAAGTGGGGTCAGTAAGGTTTCCCCTAAAGTGTCAACTAGGCTAAGACCCGAAGGGGGAGAGACATTAACGAGGTAAAAAGGAAGGGAAGAGGACCAGGTAGCGGACAGCCTGGGCACAGATGCAATGGTAGGAAGAAGCGTGGTGAGGTGTGCTGTGCGAGGGAGAATGGAAGAACAGCAGGGCTGCTAGGACAGAGAGGGCCAAAGGTGAGGAGCAGGAAACGAGGCTGGAGAGGCAGGTAGGGCCAGGCCATGCAGGCCTTGCTGGCCACATAAGAGAAACTGATCCTCATCCTAAGAGCAAGGGGAGGCAACCAGAGAGTTCTAATCAGGTGGGATATCATATTTGCACTTGCAAAGACCTTTCTGGCTGTAGAGTAGAAAGACTGAAGGCCACCTAGACTGGATAGGGGCAAATCAGTTAGGAAGCTACTGGAGCAGCCCAGATAGGAGGATGGAGCATCACATTTTCCTTCTTCTTGTGATAGAGAGAAATGGGTAGATTAGAGAGAGATTTCGGAGGTAAAAATGATAAAACCTGGCAAATCACTGGGTGTGGGGAGGAGAAAAGAAGGGAGGGAATGTTTCAAAAAGTCAATAGAAGATCATCATTTATGTATCCTCCTTACTTTCTGATGCATAATCTCCAAAGCATCCAGTCACATCTAGAGGAAGGCCAAATCATTGTATTTTGTATTAAATAATAATTTTAAAGTGTAAAGAATGTGATGTTCTTAAGGAATAATCCATCAAGTTTATGGTCACTTACTAGCTGTGGGATCTTGGGCAAGTGATTTCATTTTTTTAGAAGCTTCTATTTCTTTATTTACAAGGTGGAAATAATAACAGTCCTACTCATAAACTTGTGCAATATGACAGGATATATAAAATAATTAGGACAGTCCCTGGTACCCTGTGAGCCCTCACATTGTTGCTGTTGTTATTATTTTAAATGTTACTGCTGAGATAAACTCTGTGATTAAGATGAAATCACCACCAGTACTTTAAACGTGTATATTACACATTTTTCTACAATAAGCATGGTAGTTTTATGAAGAGAAAAAAATTGTTTTAAAGAAAACTGAATTTTGTAACAATATTTGATTCCCCTTTCACTTGATGGTTCAGCTGAATCCAATTGTGTAAGTATGTGAGCTGTTATGCTGTACCAAGCACTGTGCCAGCACCGAGGGTACAGAAGCAAGAGACTTGCTCTGCCATCAAGCAGCTTACTAATCTCTGCTTTCTACCACCTTCCCAATCCTGTACACCTATTATATGAAAACAGAAGCAGAGAGGTAGGGGCACACACTATACCTAAAAGTGGTGGCCCCAGGAGGATGGGGCAGCATTCCACAATGGTCATCAATCCCACAGCGCTGGAGAACCTCTGGGGTCCAACGAGGTCCATCAGTGTTTCAAACAATACTGAGCTATACCACCCAAATACAAATCCAAGGGATCCCGCATAGATACAGAACCCAATATAGCTGGTGGCTAAAGGTGCTAACACATGACACGTTCCATTTGCAATAATAGAAGCTGCAAAGAAATACTGAATATGAGGTCTTACCCACTTTGTGTTGGCTATAAATCCCATGAAAGGCCTGGCTATAATATCAACAAAAGACATAATGGAAAGAAGGAAGGCAGCATTTTCACTACTGAAATGCCAAGTCTTAGCATAATTAGTAAGAAAGACTAAAGGTGTAGCCAGTGCAAAACACATCAGCAAATTACCAGAGAGGTACAATACAAAACCTCTATGAGTGAATAGGGATAAGTCCAGAAATTTATTAATTGTTTGGAAGACTGAGAGTTTCTCCTCTTTGGGGTTTCTGCCATTCGGGTCTGTATTTGCATCACCTACACCTTCTTTTGGATCACATTTTCCAGCTTCCTGAAGGGATTCTTTAGACTTATCTTTCTCTGCATTGGTTGGCTTGGGTCCTATTGGTCTCATCAGGGATCCAGCTACACAGCAGTTTAATAAGAAGCCCCCAAGAATTAGGAAGCTTCCTCTAAGGCCAAAGATATCAAAGAGAGCTTGACTGAGGGGGGCCAGGGTAGCAAGGAGTACAGGGCTGCCTGCCATGGCAAGCCCATTTGCCAATGGTCGTCTCTTGTAGAAATACTTGCCAATCATGGTCAGAGCTGGATTCAAGTTGAAGGCAAGTCCAAGGCCTGGGGAGGAGAGAAAAAAAATAAAAATAAAAAACAAAATTAAAAAAATACTGTGGTTAATATCAGAAGTCTATTTGTTATTAATTAACTACTCAAACTGAACGGCAAGTTGACAAAATCATCATGATCTGAGAAGCCATTATAAACAGTAGATCATTAAATGGAATACTATCACATAAGTGCACTTGGACAAAAAGTGTCTTTATGACACCATAAGAAAAGAAAATTATAGACCTATATCCCTCATGAATGTAGTTGCAAAAATCCTCAACAAAATTCTAGCCAATAGAATTCAACAACATAGCAAAAAAAAAATTCACCATGACCAAGTGGGATTCATACCAGGTATGGAGGGATGGTCCAACATTAGAAAAACAATTAATGTAATCCGCCACATAAATAAAACAAAAGACAAGAATCACATGATTTTTATCAATTGATGCAGAAAAGACATTTGACAAAGCTCAACACCCATTCATGATAAAAACTCTCAAAGAAGGAAAATTTCTCAACATAATAAAGGGCATTTATACAAAGCCAACAGCCAACATCACCCTAAATGGAGAGAGCCTGAAAACATTCCCACTGAGATTGGGAACCAGACAAGGATGCCCTTTATCACCACTCTTACTCAACATTGTGCTGGAAGTCCTAGCCAGAGCAATTAGGCTAGATAAAGAAAGAAAGGGCATCCAGATTGGCAAGGAAGAAGTAAAAGTATCTCTATTTGCAGATGACACAGAAAACCCTAAGGAATCCTCCAGAAAACTACTGAAACTAATAGCTCAGCAGAGTATCGGGATACAAGATAAACATATAAAAATCAGTTGGATTCCTCTACACCAATAAAAAGAACATCGAAGAGGAAATTGCCAATCAATGCCATTTACAGTAGCCCCCAAGAAGATAAAATACTTAGGAATAAATCTTACCAGAGATGTAAAAGACTTATACAAAGAAAACTACAGTACACTTCTGCAAGAAACCAAAAGAGACTTACGTAAGTGGAAGAACATACCTTGCTCATGGATACGAAGACTTAAGATTATAAAAATGTCTATTCTACCAAAAGCAATCTATACATTTAATGCAATTCCAATCCAAATTCCAACGACACTCTTCAATGAGATAGAAAAACAAATCACCAATTTCATATGGAAGGGAAAGAGGCCCCGGATAAATAAGGCATTACTGAAAAAGAAGAACAAAGTAGGAGGCTTTACTTTACCTGATTTTAGAACCTATTATACCACCACAATAGTCAAAACAGCCTGCTACTGGTACAACAACAGATACATGGACCAATGGAACACAATTGAGAATCCAGACATAAATCCATCCACATATGAGCAGTTGATATTTGACAAAGGCCCCAGAACAGTTAAATGGGGAAAAGACAGTCTTTTTAACAAATGGTGCTGGCATAACTGGATATCCATGTGCAAAAAAATGAAACAAGACCCATACCTCACTCCATGCACAAAAACTAACTCAAAATGGATCAAAGACCTAAATATCAAATCTAAAACGATAAAGATCACGGAAGAAAAAATAGGGACAACGTTAGGAGCCCTAATACATGGCATAAACAGTATACAAAACATTATAAAGAATGTAGAAGAAAAACTAGGTAACTGGGAGCTCCCAAAAATCAAACACTTATGCTCATCCAAAGACTTCACCAAAAGAGTAAAAAGACTACCTACAGACTGGGAAAAAGTTTTTAGCTATGACATTTCTGATCAGCGTCTGATCTCTAAAATCTACATGATACTGCAAAAGCTCAAATGCAAAAAGACAAATAACCCAATTAAAAAATGGGCAAAAGATATGAATAGGCACTTCACTAAAGAAGACATTCAGGAAGCTAACAGATATATGAGGAAATGGTCACGATCATTAGCCATTAGAGAAATGCAGATCAAAACTACAATGAGATTTCATCTCACTCCAACAAGGCTGGCATTAATCCAAAAAACACAAAATAATAAATGTTGGAGAGGCTGTGGAGAGACTGGAACACTTCTACACTGCTGGTGGGAATGTCAAATAGTACAACCACTTTGGAAATCAATTTGGCGCTTCCTTAAAAAGTTAGAAATAGAACTACCATAAGATCAAGCAATCCCACTCCTTGGAATATATCCTAGAGAAATAAGAGCCTTTACACGAACAGATATATGCACACCCATGTTTACTGCAGCACTGTTTACAATAGCAAAAACATGGAAGCAACCAAGGTGCCCACCAGTGGATGAATGGATAAATAAGTTATGGTATATTCACACAATGGAATACTACACATCGAAAAAGAACAGGGAAGAATCTGTGAAACATTTCATAATATGGAGGAACCTGGAAGGCATTATGCTGGGTGAAATTAGTCAGTTGCAAAAGGACAAATATTGTATAAGACCACTATTATAAGAACTTGAGAAACAGTTTAAACTGAGAAGAAAACATTCTTTTGTGGTTACGAGAGGGGGGAGGGAGGGAGGGTGGGAAAGGGTTATTCACTAATTAGATAGTAGATAAGAACTACTTTGGGTGAAGGGAAAGACAGCACATAATACAGGGGAGGTCAGCACAATTGGACTGAAGCAAAAGCAAAGAAGTTTCCTGAATAAACTGAATGCTTTGAAGGCCAGCGTAGCAGGGGCAGGGGTCTGGGGGACCATGGTTTCAGGGGACATCTAAGTCAATTGGCATAATAAAATCTATTAAGAAAACATTCTGCATCCCACTTTAAAGAGTGGCGTCTGGGGTATTAAACGCCAGCAAGCAGCCATCTAAGATACATCAATTGGTCTCAACCCACCTGGATCAAAGGAGAACGAAGAACACCAAGGACACAAGGCAATTACGACCCCAAGAGGCAGAAAGAGCCACATGAACCAGAGACTACATCAGCCTGAGACCAGAAGAACTAGATGGTGCCCGGCTACAACCAATGACTGCCCTGACAGGGAACACAACAGAGAACCCCTGAGGGAGCAGGAGAGCAGTGAGATACAGACCCCAAATTCTCATAAGACCAGGCTTAATGGTCTGACTGAGACTAGAAGGACCTTGGTGGTCATGGCCCCCAGACCTCCTGTTGGCCCAGGACAGGAACCATTCCCGAAGCCAACTCTTCAGACATGGATTGGACTGGACAATGGGTTGGAGAGGGATGCTGGTGAGGAGTGAGCTTCTTGGATCAGGTGGACACTTGAGACTATGTTGGCATCTCCTGCCTGGAGGGGAGATGAGAGGGTGGAGGGGGTTAGACGCTGGCAAACTGGACACATAAAGAGAGAGTGGAGGGAGAGAGCGGGCTGTCTCACTAGGGGGAGAGTAATTGGGAGTGTGTAGCAAGGTGTATATGGGTTTTTGTGTGAGAGGCTGACTTGATTTGTAAACTTTCACTTAAAGCACAATAAAAATTATATATAGAAAAAAAAAGGTGTCTTTATTCAGCAATACCAGATTTACAGCCCCTTATACTCGAGCAACAAAAACAATAATAAATGTAGGATCTATGTAGTTTCATAATTTTACATCTTCTGAGGAACAGGGAATTAAAAACGAGAGAATAATCTTATAAATTCAGAAAGCAAGACAGACAGACAGTATTTTTGAATAATAAAATACAACACTGTTGAGATGTCAACACTAAGTAAATCCATTAATTCAAAGCAATGCCTATAAGAATGTCAATGTATTTTAGTTTTCAAATGAGGAAAATGACTTTAAAATACCTGGAAAATGAATGCATATAAAAGGATAAATAACTGGTAGGACCAACCTTAACAGATACATAAATGTGTTAAACAGCTACAGTACTTAGAACAATGAGGCACTTACACAAGAACAAACTGATCTATGAAAGTGGACAGAAACTCCAGGAACAGAACTAAAACATACATTTAAATTAATAGGGAATAAATGGATTTTCTAATCAATGGGGCTATCCTCGGAAGTAACGTTCTAAGTGGTCTCCCATTCTTGCTCTCCAACTAAGTAAACCAGATTAGGACACTCCCTGATTTCAATTCCGAATACCTGTGTGGTGCAAACAGTTAAAACACACTGGTTGGTGGTTTGAATCCACCCAGAGGTACCTCAGAAGAAAAGCCTGATAATTTATTTCCAAAAAACCAGCCACTGAGAACCAACCCTAGGGAGCACAGTTCTACTCTGACACACATGGGGTTGCACGAGTTGGAGTTGGCTTGAGGGCTACTGGTGGTGGTGGTGGTGAACGACTGCTCATCCACAGCTTTTCACTCTGGTTTTGGAAGTCCCATGATTTGGCCCTCACCCACCTACCTCCCTGCCCTCATCTTGTCCAGTCTCACATGTGCTAATCTTGTTACTGCCTTTGGGACTTTAACTAGCTGTTTGCCTAGGTGTTTATAAATCTGGCTCCTTGTTGTCATTCAGACCTCAACACAAAGTCACTGCCTCAGAGAGGCCATTCCTTTAGGGACTATCCAACCCTCCATCAAAATGCTCTGTTTTAAGGTGTATATAAGTTTTTGTGTGAGAGGCTGACTTGAATGTAAACTTTCACTTAAAGCACAATAAAAATTATATATATATAAAAAAAAAAAAGCTCTGTTTTAATTATTTGGATAGTGTTTATTACTATCTGATTTTTTTTTTAATTCATTTTTGTTGGTCTATTTATTATTTGCGCAGTTCAAATTCACCAGCTGCTCCTTGGAAACCCTATGAGGCAGCTGTCTTACAGGGTCACTATGAGTGACAATCTACTTGATGGCAACAGGTTTTGGTTTGGTTTCCCTCTACTAAAGAGCGGGAATCTTGCCTCTACCTCCATGCAATAGTGCCTGGTATATACTGAGGACTCAGTAAATATTTGCTTAATGAATTAAATGAAATAATGAACAAGCTGAATAACCATGTGGGTACAACATATATTCTTTCTATGTTCAAATATTACGGATGGGTTAAAATATTAAAAGTAAAAAATGTAGTGAAAGTATATTTTTTTATTGTCATTACCTCATATCCTACAGATGAGACTGTAAAGTATTATATCCTTTCTGAAAAGTAATTTGGTCAACTGTATCAAAAACATTTTCCCCCAGTATTTCCACTTTAGAGGCCCTGGTGGCACAGTGGTTAAGAGCTATGACTGCTAACTAAAAGGTCAGCAGTTCAAAGGTACCAGTCGCTCCTTGGAAACTATATGGGGCAGTCTACTCTGTCCTGTAGGGTCGCTATGAGTCAGAATTGACTCGGTGGCAATGGGAAGGAATGGGAATTCCACTTGTATACATTTATTCTCAGGAAATAATCATTTTTGAAGATGTATAGTTAACCACTATTATACAAATATTGTTTATTAATAGTGAAAAAGGTAAATAACCTAAATGTACATTAACTACAGACTAGTGAAAGAAATTATGGTACGTCCATACAGTGGAAAAATAATAGCCGCTTAAGTCTATTTATTGAGATGGGCAATTATGTGTAGAGGATGTATTACTAAGTAAAAAAAAACTAGTTGCAAACATTATACATAACCTAACCCCCTTTTGTTCTAAAAAATTATGTGTGTGCATAGAAAAACATATGAGTGGATATAACATCAAAATGTTACTAATGGTTTTCTCTGAATTGTAGAGCTAGAAACCAAAAACCAAACCCACTGCCGTCAAGTCGATTCCGACTCACAGTGACCCTATAGGACAGAGTAGAACTGCCCCATAGAGTTTCCAAGGAGCGCCTGGTGGATTTGAACCGCCAACCTTTTGGTTAGCAGCTGTAGCACTTAACCACTACACCAGCAGAGTTTCCTATGAAAGGATCTATATTCTTCATACTCATTAGCAGTTTCATTTTCTTATTTGGCTATTAAAAAAGGGGGCTCTCATCATTGCGATGAGTCAGAACTGACTTGACAGCGCCTGGGTTGGTTTTAATGTGTGCTCTTTACCCCCTTGAAAATGTATCTGACTTCTCTACCAGAAAATTCTTGCTTTCTATCTGACATCTCTCCCACTCCAATATGAGCCAATATCTGCTTGGATGGAAGGGGTAATGATGGGAACAGCAGATGACCATCCTTTCAACAACTTGCCACACCCCTTTGCTTATCACTACTATTTTTCTTAAGACAAAAAGAAAGGAAGGAAGGAAGGGAAGTAGGGAGGTAGGGTGGATGAGAGGAAGGGAGGAAAGAAAAACTCTTCAATTAGTTCATTCAATCAACAAAAAGCACCAGAACTTTCTTTAAAGACGTGCTTTTCTGTTACTCTTAAATTAATATATCTACAGCTCTTAAAATAACAACCCAGAAATTTTTCTAAAGAAGAAATTTCATTCCTCAAAAGAACTGGCAGATGAGTGCTAATAATAATAATAATGCTTGAAAATACATCAGTAGCCACTCACCTCCAATGAATCCAATACACAAGTACAGTTCCTGTACGCTGTTACAGAAAGAAGCTGCAATCAAGCCACAGCCTGACAAGCAGCCACCAGCAATCATGATTGGACGACTGCCATATTTATTCACCAGGATACTGCTGATAGGACCTAGGAGAGAACAAACCATTTAGTAATATAAAAAAGTAATAGTGATATACAAAAGAAGCCCACCCCCTCACACAAAGCATTAACTGACATAAAAGGGTACCAAGACAGAACCTCCCCCTGCCAAAATAAACAGATAAAATAGAAGGCAGTGGTAAGGCTTTCTATCATTATTTCAGAGTCATAGGTTTGTGTAATGGGAAAAAACAAAACAAAACAAAAACATTGATTGTGCATCTTCTATATACCTAGAACATGTTGGATAGATTTTAACTGAAGTATAAGGGATTTTAGTCTACTTCTTGTTAAGTTAGAACATGGTGTAAATAGCCTCATTATAAGTGATTACAGAAGCCTTCATATATCTAGGATATTATCAACAGATATGTAGCAAGTTTGCTCTGTGTCTAACTTTTTAGCCAGGCATCTAGAGCAAAGACATGTGGATGTGATGAAAGTATGAACAAATCTGATCAAACCTTAGAGCATATTTACACACTAGCTAAAATATGTGTGAGTGGGTGTTTTTTCATATAAAACAATAACAAAACTACAAGACAAGAATGCCTACCATCACCACTTTTCTTCAACATTACACTGGAGGTCCGAGCCAGCGCAGTAAAACAGGAAAAAAAAAAAGGTGTAAGGATTGGAAAGGAAGAAACCAAACTATCAGTAGTTGCAGAAGGTATGTTCATCTATCTAAAAAACCTGAAAGAATCTACCAGTAAACCACTGTAAATAACAAGACTTTAGCCCGGTTACAGGAAATACAATTAAGATACAAAAATCAATTGCCTTTCTATATATCAGCAACAGACTAAGAACAAATTTTTTTTAAAAAGTTCTTTTGTAAAGGCACCTGCTTTATAATATTATAGCTCACCAAACAGAGCACACAATTGCTATGTAGATTTTATTTTTAAAGGGAATAAAAAATGTGACTCTGATTATATAGTTTCAAGAACTAACATTTCAAATACCTCATTGATGAAAGCATCAAGATCTACGAAGCACTTACTAAAGAATATTCATTTGCTTATTGAGAGTTAGAAAAGCAGGTCTTCACGGGTACTTACCTGCACCATACATGACAGCAAACATGATGGAGGATATCCATGATACTTCACTGGTGCTGGCATTGAATATATTTTCAATTTCTTTGAAAAACACAGAAATAGATTTGCCAAATGCACAAGAAAAGCCGATGGAAATGAAAGCTCCAAAAACCACTGCCCACCCCCAGCCTCCATCTGGGGGGGTGTATCCAACTGGACCTCCATCTGACAGTGGCATTTATGTAAAGGTA
This sequence comes from Elephas maximus indicus, assembly GCF_024166365.1. Taxonomy (NCBI): domain Eukaryota; kingdom Metazoa; phylum Chordata; class Mammalia; order Proboscidea; family Elephantidae; genus Elephas; species Elephas maximus. Next base: position 167,930,164 of record NC_064821.1, on the reverse strand, counting down.
AGTTCCAAAATGCAGTTCAAATCCAAATATCTGAAGGATATGAAATTAAAATAGTACATAACAAGTAAATCAATAGCGAACCACTCCCACAACACCCCTTAGATTACCAATGATTAAATTGCTTTTTGATGTTACTTGTTCTCTGTGAATCGTGGTATCACACATAATTTTTAGAGACTTATGGCAGTGGGTTAAACATTTACCACTACTTGAACCATACACCAAAATCCTTTTCAATAAATGCATTCTTTTTTGTTCAAACTTATAAGCATACTTATTTTAGTAACTGACATCCATAATTCTCCACATTACAAAAGATAGCCAAATGAATCATTTAACTTGCAAAACCCACATAATACATACCTTCTAAAATTTTCACAATTTAGTATTTCCTTTATAATTTCTTTTTCTCAAAACATATTCTCCAATATTTACTATCTTAGTCATCTAGTGCTGCTAACAGAAATACCACAAGTGGATGGCTTTAACAAAGAAAAATTTATTCTCTCACAGTCTAGGAGGTTAGAAGTCCAAATTCAGGGTGCCAGCTCCAGGGGAAGGCTTTCTGTCTCTGTCACCTCTGGAGGAAGGTCTTTGTCATCAACCTTCCCCTGGTCAAGGAACTTCTCAGCACAGGGACCCCAGCTCCAAAAGATGCACTATTCTCCTGGCTCTTGCTTCTTGGTGGTATGAGGTCCCCATATCTCTCTGCTTGCTTCTCTTTTATATCTCAAAAGAGATTGGCTCAAGGCACAATCCAATCTTGTAGATTGAGTCGCCTCATCAACATAACTTCCGCTCATCTCACCAACATCATAGATATAGGATTTACAACACATAAGAAAATCACATCAGATCACGAAATGGTAGACAATCACACAATACTGGGAATCATGGCCTAGCCAAATTGATACATACATTTTTGGGGGGCAAAATTCAATTCGTGACACTTACCTAGGTTTTACTTTCTCTAGAATTTATAGGCTGACTTTAAAAATGTCAGGAAGGATATACTGATATTCTTAACTCTCAACATGTATAGCAATTTGCAAAATAAAAGACCATTTGAAACATAAGATTCTCACTTTAATGGACTGGAAAGTTATCTCAGTAAAGTTTGCCTTTCATCCAGCTGCCTGGATTTAAGATACATATTTTTTCTATTATGTGACTAGAAAAGATTCCTAACTGATGGCCAACCAATACAGTAAAAATCTGCAAAAATGAACCCTAATAGCAAAAGCTGATAGTTTTACATCAAAGACTTATACCCTCTTCTTTTTAGATGACCCAGTAGTAGTGAAGAGCATAGAAGACATATTGTAAGATTATGAATAAGTAGCAGATGAGAGAGGTTGGGAGCAGACTTACCTGTCTAGAGAAGTCATGTTCTCCTTTGATTTACTTAAGCCAACTTCTATTTTATGTTCAAATTAATCCTTCATCAGACATGCCCATTTCTGGTCACCCTCACACCACCCGGGCTATAGTATCGTGCAGGTCAAAGATGACAACCTCATTCTTGACTACATGTTTCTTAGTTTAGAATACAAACCCTAGCTTCCTTATCCACAGGAGTCAACTTCTAAATACTTCACCTTCCAATCAATCTAAACACTTAAAGCATAATTTAGAAAGAGCCCTTGCAGTGACAGAAAGAAAACAACTCTTAAGTTCTGCTAAAAAAACTAAAAGTCTTTATAAATTTTTAAAATAAACATTTTATAGAAGTAAAATCCCCAAAACCTTTGTAAAATTATAAAATTTCCTTGCTCTGCACAACTTTTGTTAGATTTATTCCAAGGTAGTTTTTGTTGTCCTTGTAAATGGCAATTAAAAAAAAAATCATTTTGTTAGTTGCTGTTGTATAAAAACACAATTGATTTTTTGAAGTAAAAGCTTTATTGAGATATAATTCCTGTATCATAAAATTCATCCTTTTAAAGTATACAATTCAGCGGTTTTTAGTATATTCATAGAATCGTGCAACTATCATCACAATCTAAATTCAGGACATTTTCATCACCTTCAAAGGAAATCCTGTACCTATTGGCAGTATCACCACCCCATTCCCTCTTCACCCTGGCAACCACCTATTTCCTTTCTATTTCTGTGGATTTGCCTATTTTGGACATATTTTATAAATGGAGTCATACAAAATATGGCTTTTTGTGTCTGACTTCTTTCACTTAATGTTTCCAAGGCCCATCCATCTTATAGTATCAGTATTTCATCCCTTTTATTGCTGAATAATATTCCTTTTACAGATACACCACTTTTTATCCATTCACCAGTTGATGGACATCTGAGTTATTTCCTTTTTGACTATAATGAATAATGCAGCTATGATTTTGATAGGGATTGTGTTGAATCTTTAGATTGATTTAGGGAGTGCTGAGGGGCCCTGGTGGTAAAGTGGTTAAGCACTTGGCTGCTAACCAAAAGGTCAGCAGTTCGAATCTACCAGGCGCTCCTTGGAAACCCTATGGGGCACTTCTACTCTGTCCCATAGAGTCGCTATTGAGTCAGAATCGACTCGACTGCAATGGTTCTGGCCATCTTAATGCAGTCCTGGTGGCGCAGTGGTTAAGAGCTATGGTTAGCTTCAGCAGCTAACCAAAAGGTCAGCAGTTTGAATCCACCAGCCGCTCCTTGGGAACCCTATGGGGCAGTTCTGCTAAGTCCTACAGGGTCTCTATGAGTTGGAATCTACTCGACTGCAACAGGTTTGGTTTTTTGGTTTTGGCCATCTTAAAAATGTTGTCTTTTTTTATTTTTATTTTTTGTGCTTTAGGCCAAAGTTTACAGCTCAAGGTAATTTCTCATTCAAAAATTTATACACATTGTTTTGTGACATTGGTTGCAATCCCCACAATGTGATGGCACACTCCCCCTTTCCACCCTGGATTCCCTGTGTCCATTGGGACAGATCCTGTCCTTTCCTGCCTTCTCATCCTGCTTTTGGGTCTCACATATTTGAGTGAATTAAGAAGTACATTCCTCATGTGTTATTGTTTGTTTCATAGGCCTGTTTAATCTTTGTCTGAAAAGTGGGCTTTGGGAGTGGTTTCAGTTCTGAGTTAGCAGAGTGTCTGAGGGCCATAGTCTTGGGAGTTCCTCCAGTCTCTGTCAGACCAGTAAGTCTGATCTTCTTTTCATGAATTTGAATTCTGTTCTACATTTTTCTCCCATTTTGCCTGAGACTTCTCTGTTGTGATCCCTGTCAGAGTGGTCAGTGGTGGTAGCCGGGTACAACCTAGTTTTACTGAGCTCAGGCTGGTGGGGGATCTAGTTCATGTGGCCCTTTAGGCTAATATTTTCCTTGTGTCTTTGGTTTTCTTCATTACCCTTTGCTCCAGATGGAATGGAACCAATAGATACATCTTACCCATTGCGGTTGAGTAGATTCCGACTCAGCGACCCTACAGGACAGAGTAGAACGGCCCCAAAGAGTTTCTGAGGAGGGCCTGGTGGATTCAAGCTGCCGACCTTTTGGTTAGTAGATGTAGCTCTTAACCACTACACCACCAGGGTTGCCAGGTGCATCTTAGAACAATGTTAAGTCTTCTGATCTCTGAACACAGAAAGTCTCTCCTTTTATAAAAGTCTTAATTTCTTTCAGGAATGTTTCCTAGTTTTCAATGTACAAGTCTTGCACCTCCTTAGTTAATTTATTCCTAAGTATAATTTTTTAAATTATATTGTAAATGCAATTATTTTCTTTTATTTTTGGATTGTTATAGATACATAATTGATTTTTATATATTAATCTTGCATCCTGCAACCTTGCTGAACTCATTTCTTAGTTCTAAAAGGTTTTTTTTTTTGGTATGGATTCCTTAGGTTTTTTTATTTACAAGATCATGTCATCTATGATATTTTTACTTCTTCCTTTACAGTGTGGATGCTGGAATTTCTTTTTCTTGACTAACTGCCCTGGCTAGAACCTCCAGTATAATGTTCAATAGAAGTGGCAAGAGTGGACATCCTTGTCTTGTTCCTGATATTACAGAGAAAGTTTTTAGTCTTTGACTACTAAATATGATGTTACTGTGGGTTTTTGTAAACACCCTTTATTGGGTGTCTACAATATAAAAAAGAATTTTTTTTTTTTTTTTTATAGAATATAGTAAATTTCCTTCTAGGCTATAATCTTAACAGAGGCAGATCACCAGGCCTTTTCTTCCATGGTACCACTCGGTGGGTTCGAACTGCCAACCTTTAGGTTAACAGTTGAGTGCAAACTATTTACATCTCCTAGGAACCTTATAGCTGATTTAAAATCCTTATCTAGTAAGTCCAATTTCTGAGATTCCTCAGGGACAGTTTCTATTAATTTTTTTTCCTATTAACTAAACTTTTAAAAAATTTTGTTGTGTCTCATAATTTTTTGTTGAAAACTGGACATTTTAAATAATATAATGTGGTAAATGTAGAAATCATACTCTACATAGCCTCCCCCACCCAGGGCTAGTTGTTCCTGCTGTTTGTTTTTGTTGCTGGTGCTGTTTTAATTTTGTTAATTTCTTAAACTAATTCTGTAAAGTCTTTATTCTTTGTCATATGTGGCCACTGAAGGTTCTACTTGGTTAGCTTAGTGGTAGCTAATGACTGGGCAGAGATTTCCTTAAATGTCTTGAATCAGTTAAGTCTCTCAGCCTCTGCCAAGGGGTTCTTTGTGTGTGTTGAGACATGCTTTTGACTTTCTAGCGGGCAGTTTACAACTCTGCCTCAGTCTTCACTTCCCACTTGGGCAGAGCCTCAAGGCCAACCAGAGGTGACAGACTCAAGTCTTCTCGGGTATTTCCTGAGGATGGGCACAGCCCTAAACATGCATGTGACCCTTAGATTCCCAGGAATTTGTCAGAACTTTTCAAAGCTCCCTACAGACACGTCATTCCCAGTTTTTCAAGTGCTTTGGTCAGCTTCTTGTTTGCCCCAACTCAAGCCACTTTGATGTTAAAAATTGCCACTGACTGTTCTCAACAAATGTGCTGGGGCAAAGGCTGTTTGCACTGAGCAAGCTCTGAGTTAGGTCAGGTAGATGAGCCTGCAAGTGGGGGTTTCCAGGGTACTGACAGGTCAAATGATGACAGCTGTCTGGGGTTCAGTGTTCAAAATGTTGAAAATACTGAAAAATATATATATTTTCTTCTGTTTAGAGGAGCACAGTACTCACAGGTAATATTCATTTTATAGACCAACCTGTCTTTTGTCCAAAAGGTGACCTCTGGGAGTGGTCTGAGTTCCAAATTTAAAGGGCATCCCAGGATGATAATCTTGGGAGCTCAACCAATTTCTGCCAGTCCAGTAAAAGTGGCATTTTTTTTTTAGGAATCTGAGTTTTGTTCTACATATGAAAATACATTTGCCATGGATTGAATTGTGTCTTCCCAAAAAATACGTGTTAGCTTGGTTAGGCCATGATTCCCAGTATTGTGTGGCTGTCCTTCATTTTGTGATTGTAATTTTATGTTGAGAGGATTAGGATGGGATTGTAACACCCCCCTTTCTCAAGTCGCCAAGGTAAAGGGGATTTCCCTGGGGGTGTGGCCTGCACCACCTTTTCTCTCTCAAGAGATAAAAGGAAAGGGAAGCAAGCAGAGAGTGGGGGACCTCATACCACCAAGAAAGCAGCAGCAGGAGGAGAGTGCATCCTGTGGACATGGGGTCCCTGCACCTGAGAAGCTCCTCTGCCAGAGGAAGATTCAGGACAAGGACCTTCCTCCAGAGCCGACAGAGAGAGAAAGCCTTCCTCTGAAGCTGATGCCCTGAACTTGCACTTGTAACCTATCAGACTGTGAGAGAATAAATTTCTCTTTGTTAAAGCCATCCACTTGTGGTATTTATGTTATGGCAGCACTAGATGACTAAGAATTTGGTACCGAGAGTGGGGTGCTGCTCTAACAGATATTCAAAAGTGGAATCAGTTTTAAAACTGTGAATGCATAGAGTTGTGACAGCAGCAGAGGACTGGCGCAGCAGAGAACCTGAGTGTCAGAGAAGTGGGAACAGCAGAGAACCACCTGCAGCAGAACCAGGAGACCAGAGTGAGACTGCGCTGAGCCGAACCACGGAGTGAGAGAGCTGCCCATGTGCTGGAGGCTTCCTGGTGGAGTGGGGTGCCTCTAGGTACTTAATTGAGCTTTGGAACACCTGCCCCAGCAGGGCAGATGGGGGTGTGAGGCTCGAAGACCCAAGAAGCCAAGAAACCAGGAAGCAGAAGCTGAAAAGACAATACAAGAAGCTGCCTCAGTTTCAAAAGGGATGGCCATTATCTCAGGGGTTTCAAAGGGTGGAGCCGTGGCCTCTGGTGTCTCTAAGGGTGGAGCTGCCACTCAGATGGACTGGGAGAATTGTGAGCCTAAAGCCCAGGGAGCAGTTGCTGTCCCAGTGGGCCTGGAAGGTGGAGCTGAAACCCAGGGCCGAGGGGTCCCCACTCAGAATCTGGAGGGTATGGCCAATATGTAGAGGCCGGAGGGCAGGGTTATTGTGTATATTGTCTCAGAGAACAGAGGATTATTTTCAAAGCTTTGAGGGCTAATTTAACGTGTTCTGCTGACTTGTTTGGTGCCTGTTTTGTCTCCTTTCCCCTCCGTTTCTACCATTTATAATGGAAATGTCTAGCTTGTGCCTGTTCTGCCACTATACCATTGGAAGAAGATAACTTGTATTCTAGACTTCACAGATGAAGAGGAATTTTTGGATTTTGGACTTGGAGTTAAGACTTTTGCTATGATATGACCGGGTGAATATAACGATGTGATTTTGGGGGGGCCAAGGGGTGGAATCTCATGGATTGGATTGTGCCAAAAATATGTGTCAACTTGGTTAGGTCATGATTCCCAGTATTGTGTGGTTGTCCTTCATTTTGTGATGAAGGATTAGGATGGGATTGTAATACCACCCTTACTCAGGTCCCCAAAGTAAAGGGAGTTTCCCTTGGGTGTGGCCTGCACCACCTTTTATCTCTCAATAAATTTCTCTTTGTTAAAGCCATCCACTTGTGGTATTTCTGTATAACTAAGACAACATTCTTGAATACTTTCTTTCCTTGACTTCTCTCTGGATTTTCTTCCTTTCAGGTATTCGCTCCATTTCAGTTGAATTCAAAGATTTCATTTCTTCTGCCTACTCTGTATTAATTAGGCTGGCAAGTGACCAAATCATAACTCAACCTGATTTGAACAAAAAGAAAATGCTTATGGCTCATGTAACAGAAATCTAAGGTAGCAGCTCTGGCTTTAGGTATAGCTGGATCCAAGGACCAAATGATGTGGCCAGGGATAAAACCAAAAACAAACCCAAACCCACTGCTATCAAGTCAATTCCAACTCATGGCCAGGGATACCTCCTATTCATTGGTTCTATTTTCTTTTGTGTTGGTTCCGCTTTCAGGCAGGCCCTCGACTCATTTAGGCAAGAAGGCTGCCAGTAATTCCAATTGTCCTACAACAATCCCAGCTTCTCTCTAGGCAACAGAATTGCCAGAATGCTTACTCTAGCAACATAATTAACTTTGATTAAGTACTTGGTTCAATCAGGGCTAATCATTGTGTATGGTTCTGGACCTAATTCACTCACCTGCTCCTGAAGGCTAGGGTCCACTCAGAGTGAACAGAATGTAAAGCCAAAGTTTTTAAATCCTACAAAGGCCCTACATAATGTACCCTGACTTTATGACCTACCTTTGTCCCTCCTGGCTCATACCATTCCAACTGCACTGGCCTTCTTACTGTCTTTATGTCAAACATCCTCATCCCTTAGGGTTTCTGAATTTACTGTTATCTCTTTCTGGAACTTTGTTAACTCCTATTTAACAGAGCATTCCAAACTTATTCCAATCTTACCCTTGTTTACCTCTCCACCTTCATCTTTGTCTTCCCTTATATGCTATGCTCCAGCCACAGAGTACTTGAAGTTGTCAAAGTGCCACGTTCTCTATCTTCTGCTTTTTGCACATTTCTTTTCCTTCTGCCTAGAACTGGCTCTCCCATATACCTAATGCTATTTTTCTTTCAGATCTCATTTTTCCTGAACTGTCAAGGTTAGGCCAGGCATCTCTGCTACATGCATTCATAGGATCCTGGTCTTACACCTATGTTGTAATTTCTTGTTAGCTGGCCCTCCCCCACTACACTGTGTTTGCTTCTCATGAGCAGAGTCCACATCCATTGTATTCAATGACATACTCCTATTGTCTAGAATAGTTTCTGATAGATAGCAGGCAATTATATTTGTAGAGTTAATCAAAGCCCATTTTACAGATGAAGAGATGCCCAAAGGTGTTAAGTAGCAGAGCCCATATCCAAATCCAAGTAAGTCTGGCTTGAAAACACATGTACTTTAATTTATAGACCCTTTTTAAAAGGGGAGGGGAAAAAACAAAACTCTTATAGACTGCTGAGTTGAGATTATTTTCATTGTAATATTACATATGTACAAATTAGATACAGTACCACAAAGTTACTGCAAATGAACATTAATTTTATAAGATGGATTACGTTTTGCTGCAATCAGATCAATGCTGTCAAAGTGAATATGCCTATACTACCGTATACTTTTAGCTATTTAAACGAAGGTAAAACTTGTTCTTACAATATTTAAAATATGCCATAAAATCATCGGATCATCACTTAAATTAGCCTACAGAATTAAATTCATATCATACGGTATTTGTACTCATTTTAAACAAATGTAAATGTACTTTCCCTTTAAAGGAGCCCTGGTGGTACAGCGGTTAAGAGGTTGGCTGCTAATCAAAAGGTCAGCAGTTCTAATCCACCAGCCACTCCTTAGAAATGCTATGCGGCAGTGAGTCAGAATCGACTCACTGGCAACAGGTTTGGTTTTGGGTTTTTCCTTTAAAAGGATGGTCATCCACAATACCCAGAAAATGTTTTAAGTATCTTAGATTGTCCGTAAAACAATTACAAGGTATAAAAAATTCTCCTACAGAACTACTTATTCTCAATAATACATTGTTATGGATTGAATTGTGTCCCCCAAAATATGGATAGTAAATCCTAGCCTCTATGCCTACAGTTATAATCCCATTTGGGAATAGGTTGTTAGTATAGGGTTAGTATAGGGTGTGATTTGAGTCAAACTCTTGAGATGTAAGAGAGATTTAAAAAGCAAGCCATATGAAGATCACCCAGGAGCTGAAACTCAGAAGAGACACGGACCTTCCTCTAGAGATGACAGAGAGAAAGCTTGCTCCTAGGGGCCACACCCTGAATTTGGACTTCTAGCCTCCTAAACTGTGAGAAAATAAATTTGTTGAAGCCATCCACTTACGGTATTTCTGTTATAGCAGCACTAGATAACTAAGACAATATACACACAAATGCCTAAGAAATGTTATCATATAATTTGCTCATTTAAACACACATGAATCAGGGCATTGCCACCACAAAAAGGAGAAGCCTGAGCACATTCTTGAGATTGTTTCAGTTCCTCAGAAAGATTTTAGACTTCTTCCACAGTGCTCTTTGAGAGGCCCTCGCCTTGCCCCAAACTTCCCCAGGGCCTACTGGCTGGAGAAACAGGCCCCCAAGTTCCAAGATAGCCCTGTTTGTAGGGGCCCAGGCATGTTATCAGATTCAAGTCCTTTAAAGTAATCTGGGATAATTGGCCCAGGAATGCTTTAGATAGGGTTATCTCTCACATCTCCTCCTAACATTTTGAACTTCCCAAGTCCAGACCAGAAACTGAATCAAATTTGAAGAGAAGGTCGCTGTTCTAGAGCCTGACAGCAATTATAGATTCATCTCCTTCAAGGATTCTTCCCAATTATGTCATCAGAATGGGTAAGATTAGGCTATGAAATTATTAGAAATGCAATCTTTGTGCTTGAGAGAATACAGAACATACCTTCTATTTCTCTTACAGAAGAGGTACAATTGGTATAGGAGCCATGTCACAGTTCCCCCACCCCACTGAGCCCTGATCTCCCAAAGCACAGTTCATCCTTGGTAAAGGCTCTGCTGGCACAGACCAGAGTTGCTGGTTGGTTTTATGCAGGAATCTGGTCCACCCAGAAGTCCCTCACCTGGTTCCTGTTCCTGCTCTGAAAAGTAGTGTCTCATCCCATAATATCCTTTGCCTGGGGTCTTTTTAGATACAGCTACCAAGTTATTTTTTTCACAACTATAGGCTTGTGTAAGATTCATTTTTGCTATGAGGCAGAAAAAAAATCAAGCAAAATGCTGGATGAGATAAATTCATTTGTACCATTCTTATTTATCTACTCTTAACCTAACATCTCATGGGATTTACTTTGAAGGAAAACAAGGTGTATGTTTAAGTGGTTCCCGTCTGTGGTCTGGAAACCCTGGTGGCATGGTGGTTAAGTGCTCCAGCTGCTGACCAAGAGGTCAGCAGTTTGACTCTGCCAGCCGCTCCTTGGAAACTCTATGGGGCAGTTCTACTCTGTTCTGTAGGGGCACAGTGAGTCGGAATCGACTCGACAGCCATGGGTTTGGTTTTCTGGTTTGGTCTGTGGTCTTCAACTGTTTGTCCCTAAGAGAGCTTTGGAAAATATGTATCCCCTTATACATCAATTACTCAAACTTTTAAGTTTAATAGTTGCAAAGATGTAATTTCTGGCATATCATATATTGTGTTACACGTGCCTTAAAATTGTCAAACCCTGGTGCTTGGCTCATTCAGTTTATGGGAAATGGCCACTGTATAACCTAATTGGCCAGTCCTCATTATTAGAACAGGCCTGACCTCATTTACACATTCCTGTTATATCCCAGATATGGACTCAGCACAATTCTGCCCACTGCCAAATTGCTGTCCTTGTTACTTGAAATTTATTTCTTATTTTATATGAGTTTCTAAATACAGACCAATTTTTTCACATTTTAAGACGGGTATAAAAATCCAAAGTAACAGTGAAGAAAGGGAAGTCAGAGGCTGTGTCCTTCAAATACCTTGACGCTATACAGTAGAAGGGCTTTGCTTGACGGAATTCCACATTATATCCTAGAATAGAATCTGTAAATACTATTTTCTGCAGCAATCCAAAGTATACGCCCCCAAATCGGAACCTACATATACCATTTTTATTTGTTAATATATGACAGATCTTTTCCTTGGATTGTTTAAAATAACTAGTGTTAGGGTTATACTTATTTACAGTATAGTTTGTGAGCAGAAATGAGTATCAATGCTAGTATCCAATTCACACCCAGTGAACTGGGAAATTAGTCATAAAGAGGAAGCCACCAGAGAAAGTTTTTTCCTTTCCTTAAAAAAAAAAAAAAGAATTAAACTACTCACAGAAATATTCAACACTGAAGTTTTATATTTTTGTTAGTTCTATATAAAAAATCTCAATAGGTTTTGATGAGTAAAGACCACATACAAAACTGTTTCAAAGCTTTATTCATCATTCTAAAAGTTTTCATCCTAAATTTAAAAAACTGAAATTCATCTCCTTCTAGTACCTTCCTGCACATATTATGGTCTAATATTCCGAGAATGAGTCTGAACATCGTTACCACTGCTAATCTGAGCCTACCCCCTCAAAGAAGGAACAAAGTTGCTTTGCTTTTGTACAGTACCTGACATCCCACAAAAGACTAACAAATCCAGTGCCTGTCTAGCACACAGCATTACTTACTAAGCACACATAAACAGTTATTTGTAAAACTGTTTTAAAGGGCATTTTTGGTTCTAAAGAAGTACCTGAAAGGCACTTTTGTTACCTCAAAACAAACTTACAGGTTAAACTTAGTTTTCAAACACTGACGACATAAATCCTAAAACATATCATTTAGGTAAAAACCATTTCCTTTATATAAGAACACTTACAGTCATTTCGACAATCTATTTCACTTTCATAAAAAACGACAGTACATTGCTAATCTACTCCCTGTCCCTGTCCTACCCTGAGTTTTCCAAATGATAAACTACAAACATCTGCATGGCGGAATCACAACTGGAGGGAAACGTGCATTTCTAAAGTTGCAGAGCAGCTATTCCAAATGAGGTTCATCGACCTCTAGGAGGCTGCCCCAATAGGCATCCGACCTGCATCGATCTTACAGGGTGAGCTCCTCTAGACAAGGTTCAAGTAATGTGACTGTTGTGACTGGACCCACAAGAGTACTTTTGATAATCACCCAAAAAGTTGTCTTGCTACTCAAGACATCCACTGTGCCCTTTAATTAGGTCATGTGGTAACTACCAAGATGGTCACTACCTTAAACTTACAATCTGGTAGAGGAGAGAAAGTAAACATAAATAATACAAAGAGTAATGGTACACATAACACATAACGGAGGACAGGGACAGGTCGGTTTGGAGGAGAAAAGGAAATTTCTATGGGCCGAGCAAATCATGGAGACCAAACGGGGGAGAATTCCAATTTGTAAGGATGAATTAAAGGAAGAGTAACAAGTAGAGCTTAAAGGTTAACTTATGGCTGGCAAGATACGACGCTCCCCGCCCCCGCCAAAAAATTCCGACTCCAAATCACCTCCCGCGGCCGCAGAACTCGGCCAAGAGAGTCTGGAAAGCAGGAGACTAATTAACCCTTTTTGTATTTATAGTCCAGGTCGTTATTCTTCCAGATCAAAAGCTGTGGGGATGAAGCGACTCCCCGAGATCACCACGACCACACTCCTCTCCCCGAACCCGCGGCCGGAGCAGCTGACTGCACCTCCTTCGCCACGATGCCCTCGGCCGGGCTACTTGCCACCTCCTCGGAGACAAAGGTCTCCGCTTTCTCCAGGTCCCCTCGGACCCCAAGGCAGTGAAGACACCGCGGGGGTCTGCGCGCGCCTCCGCCAGTTACCCAACTAACCGTTGTGTTCGCGGCTCGCGGCGCTGAGAGCGCGTGTGACCCGGCGGCGCCGGACAGAACTCAGCGCTCGGACCGCACTCGGCCGGCAACCTGCCCCGCCGGCGACGCTGCCTCAAGGCCGGCCGGCACTGGAGCATGCGCACAGGGGCGGAGTCGCTCCTCCCGGCCGCCCGCTCCCCCGACAAACGCGCGCGAACTCGGCGTTACGCCTCCACACGCTTTTAGCTCCGCGAGAGGCGGCGCCCCTTCCACCGCCTGCCCAGGGACCCTCGGGGTGACCTACACGTGTCCGGGGCAGAATCGCCGGTCTCACCCCTCAGTTTCTGGCGGAGAAAAGGGGGAAAGCAGCCAAGGACTGATGGCGCGTGCCCTCAGGGGCTTCACTCTGAGGTGTAGGGAGCGCTAGGAGTAGGCAGGGAAGCGGCTGGAAGATGATTTGAATGGGACGCGGATGCAGCTCGCACCCAGGGAAGGCCGAGAGGCCGGAGGCTAAGATCCTAGGCTGGGGATACGGACGTGCGTGGATTCCAATCCCGGCCTTACCACTGTAGTGCGGTGACGTCAGGGACCTTACTCCTGCCCTCTGTGCCTGTTACCTCATTTCTGAAATGTTAGCAGTGATAGAACCGACCTCATAGACTCCTTAGGAGATTTTGATGTAAAGAATTTATGCAACTTATTTACCACAGAGCCTGGCCTGTGAACTTTGATGAATGACGGGTGTTCGGAATATCAGATTTCGGGAGGGAAGGGCCAGTAAGTAGGTAGTAAGGGTGGCCCAGTGGGTAGGGTGTATGTAGGAAACATGGAGAAATGAGAAAACAGAGAGGCCAAGTTCTTCTGGACAGGGAATGTTTGGGACAGGATATAATTATAGGTAACAAGCACGTCACCGGGATTATTTTGTATAATCCTTCCAACGCTATGACGTAGGCACTAATAACATTTTATAAATAACCATTTAGGTGGTTAAGGAACTTTCCAGAGGTCACAGAGCTAGTAAGGGGCCAACATTCCTCAGCAGGTCCAGATAACAAAGTGTAACTGTTGAAGTGATCAAATTAAGTAATTATGGAGTGTCTCTGATGTGCAGGACTTTGAAAAATATCAAAAAAGTATGAATCAAGGCCCCTGCCTTCAGTTTACAAGCTCTTTGGGGAGATCGAGTCAGGTACAAACCAACCAGCATTTGCTGAGCACTTAAAGCGCAGCGGGATCCCCCCCGCCCCAAACACACACGCTCAATTCTCACAACAACCCTGAGGAGTAGGCTTTATAGATTCTGTTTTGCAAGTGAAGAACCCTAGGGTTGTTGTTCATGAAGCACTTGGTACAGAACCTAGCACATAACAAGTGCTAAACTAGTATTTGTTAAAAGCAAATAAGTAAATGTGGAGAAACGGTTTTTCTATGAACCTAATGAAGTCCTCGGAGAGGCCTAACAATGTGTTCATAAGATCATATTTAATTTCATAATTGTAATTTTGTATTCTTATAGAGAGTCACTGCAGTAGGCAGAATAAAAACTCCTTGAAGAAGTCCATGTCCTTGGAACCTGTAAATATGTCACATAGCAAAGGGGAATTAAGGTTGCAGATGGAATTAATAGATTATCCTGCATTATCCAGGTAGGCTCAGTATAATCACAAGGTGTTTAAAGGTGGAAGAGGGAGGCAGAAGAGGAAGTTAGAGTGATGTGATGTGAGAAGACTTGACCTGCTGTTGGCTTTAAAAATGAAGGAAGGGGACCACCAGCCAAGGAATGCAGGCAGCCTTTAGAAACTGGAAAAGTCGTGGAAACAGATTCTTCTCTAGAACTTCCAGAAAGAAACTCAGCTTTCTTGACCCCTTGATTTTAGCCCAGTGAAGCCTGTTTTGGACTTCTGACTTATAGAAATGTGGGATAATAAATTTGTGTTTTTTCAAGTCACTAAGTTTGTGGTGATTTGTTACAGAGTCAATAGAAAACCAATTCAACCAGCATAGGTGTATATACTTCAGGGCTCACAAAAACTCTATCTTCCATTGATAGAAGGTATTGTTTCAAAGAGCACAGGCTCTAGTGTTGGAAGACCTGGTCCTATAACATACTAGTTGTGTTAACGTGGTCAATTCATGCACAGAGCAAAGTGTGGCAGCTGTTTAGCCTTCCCGAGCCCTCCAAAGATGGCAATGGAGTGCCAAAGATCAGTGTGCTTGCACTATGTCCCCTAATAAGTGATTCCAAGGGCTGCCGAGAGGACTCCATCTTGAATATCAGTGGGTTCCATCTTGGATTCCAGATGCCTGCGCAACCTAATTAGCATGCACCGCCATTCTGAGAAATACCCACCCCTTGAAAGAAGCGCACTAAATATTCATTACTCTATTGTATCCACCAAACCCATATAAACACTAGCCTTTATTCCCATTTTGAGTTAGTCCTTTGGAGAAGCTTAGTCCCCTGCCGAGGTCTTTTGCTTGACTCAAGTAAAATAAAGCTTGCTGAAGATAAAGTTTGTCTTTTGCGTGTATTCTTACTCAGGAAAAGACAAGGACCCTTTGTGTCAGATTGGAGATTGGTAACAAAATTTGGCATGCCAGCCAGGAGACTAGGGGCTCAAATTAGCCCCCAGTTAGGGCATGCATACCAGGGGGACTGAGCCTCCGGAACAGACCTCTACTCAGAGACAAGTGGTTGCCCAGACTTTTTTTGTCTGGTGTCTCTTTGAAGCAGTAAGTTTGGGCGACTTTGCCCGTCAGTCCTTCTTCCCCCTTCAGCAACTTTTACTATCCTCTTTCTGTGTACCTTGTTTCTATTTTTCTTCTCTCTTCTTTCCTCTTTCCACTGAACAGGTCGAGAGCCCCAACGAAGGGGGGTTCATGGAGAGCGTTCCAGTCATTTGTCTTTCACGAAAGGAGAATTGGGAACAAGAAGTGAGTCCTTGTTAGGGGCTGATCACCTCACATTCCAAGGGTGGGTCGTGGACCTCGGACAGAGCTGTGGAGAGCACCCAAAGAGTGGTCCGTGGACCCCCCCCAGAGGGTTGCGGAGAATGCTCCGGTAAATTGAGTGGGTTGCAAGCCTCCAATAGGAGGAGGCCGTGGAGAGCGCTCCGGAGTGGGTTGTGTAACCCCAGCGGGAGGTCACGGAGAGTACTCTGATAATCTACTTCCTTGACTTTTTTTTTCTTCTTTCATTTTTAAACTATTGTCTCAGGAGGGGCTCTTGGTCTTGGTGACTCTAGAGTTTGGGCAGATGTATGAGTCTGTGGTGGCCATCGTTTTCATGTGTCTGGATGTCGTCTGTCTCTGGTTGGTGCACCCTGGTTCCAGGGAGTAGATAATAGACATCTCTGTTTAGATTGGGAGATTGAAGCCCCTTCGTCTGATATTGGTGATGAGAGATATCTGGAGGATCAAAGTGGAGATTCAGATATTCCTAGTAATAGACCTCACTAAGATCATCCTCGTTCCCCCTTTCCCTTTCTGGCTGTCTGGCCCGAGTGCTTTCTGTCGGTTCATCTTATGTGTGAATCTTATGTGTGGCTGGGGCTGTCTGGGAGGTTGAGACTGCAAGATTATCTCAGTTGCCGCTATCTGTGTCTTATGTGTAATTTGTGCATGACCCATAGAAATGTAATTGGTGAAAAGAAAAAGTTACAGACCAAAATGCCGGGCAGCATCCTAACTGCTGCCTTGCAGGCTAAAGGCCATCCCCCCAGAAAACAAAGAAAAGGGGGGAGGCCAAGACCACAAGAACCAAGAAGTCCCCAGACTCCTTTAGAAAGAAAGATACTAGTGCAGCTGGTTTAAAAAAGAAAAAAAAAGATAATTTTGTCTTGAACTAAAAGTAACAGTTCCAGAACAGTAAAAGGGAAAGAAATTAGTTATCTTCTGCCTTTCAAAAATGTCTAGGTCGACTTAAACATATGTAAATGAATTAGAATGACCTAATTTTGTCTTCTACCTTGAGTTACAAGATAGCTTAGGGTGGGGCAAGATCAGGCCTTCTCAGCACCCCCGCCATAGTCTCCAAGGTATAGCTCCAGGGAAGCTTTTAGAAAACCCTTTCCAACTAGGTGGAGACCCTTTTAAGACCAAAAAAAAAAAAGAATAAGGAAAATTGCTGCTTTACAATAGTACAGAAATTGGGTAAACCCTGATCATAAAAGAACTGTAAACAAGTTCTCTCTATTGTAAGCAAACTTTAAGAAGCCAAAATATATATACATATATATACCTCTGGGTGTGTGTATGTGTGTATTTGTGTCTGCTAATGAGTACATTCATTTTTTTGCCGTTTAAAAGGGTGTACTACTATAAGAGATATACAACAAAAACGTTTCAGAGGCTTATTGAAAAAAAATTTATTTGATAATGGTCAAATTTTTCTCTGTCTGACTAAAGTTTAATGGTTTAATTTATACTATTTTTTAGAGCTTTAATGTTAAATAGAATATAAAACAAAGAATTAGGTTTCTTGCTGTTAAAATAACAAATTTCTTTGATTACTGAGTTGAAGTGTTAATCTTTTCTTTGTGTAATCTGCCTCTCTCATTAGAGTAAGATTCCAGAGTCAGAAACCAAGTCACATGGCTTTAAGAAAAAAGAAAAAGCTCAGATTTTTATTTTAAGATCTTTGGTCAAATAACTAAAAGTATTATTTCTTGGCAACTTCTGGTAAACTCCTGACAAGTTTGAAAGCCACAAGATTTTTTAATAAAGAAAAAGTGCTAAAAAGGTTTAACATGTTATAAATTTTTTTTAATTACATAGAACATGTTGTTAAAATCAAGAGAAGTACCTGATGCACTTTGAGTTAAAATTCATATGTTAGTAAACTTTATTTATTTTTTTTAATCTAGCAACATCAAAGCCAATTGATTAATTGAAGAATTCACATCATTTACCTATGAAGTTATTTTTATTACTAGTCAGGTATTTAGAGACTTGATAATCTTGGTATATTCTTAATATATCCTGATTATATGGTATTATGTTTCAAGATTATTATGTATTATACCTCAAACTCTGTAAAATATGGCTATATTTAGAAATATTTTCATCTAAAGTTTTTTTTAATTGATTTTATTTGGGCTTTACATTATGCTGGTAATTAATTTCTATCAGGTCTTTCACTATTAAGAGTTATGTTTATAAAGTAATCATGGCCATATTAAGTTTTGTCATCTACAGACAAGTTTTTACATTGCTGATTTTCTGAAAACGCTTGGCCAGAATATCTCAACAAAAAGGTGGATTATATTGACCTTGCAAAAAGACTGTAACCAGACTCAATCAAGATTTCCAAAACTTTTATGCGGAAGCTGATGGTTTTGCAGACTGGGATAGATCCAGAATCATGTGGAACAAAAATTAACTACATAAGACTGAGTAAACGAAACGATACTGTGGGTTTTCATGCGAGAATATTGCTAATGTTTTCAAGTCTTTTTTTTCTGGAAATAAGAAATGCTTGAAGGTCCTACATTCTGGAGATAAGAAACCATTTTCCTCTTTTCTCCTAAATTATCCAACTAATAGGTTTAGTTATTTTAACTTGAATTAGAAGTTCCTGTTGGTAAACTTAGCAAAGTTGTGAATATCATAACCAGAGAAGTGTCTGAAATTTGAGCTATGATTTTGCAAATTAGAATGGCGTTAGATTTCCTATTAGTTCTCTCAAAGAATAGTTCGTGCCTTAATAGATAAATGTTGCTGTGTTTATATGAAGACGCAGTCTTAGGTGTGGCAGAATGTAGTTGTTGCTGAGGCACATGAAAAACAGTTACTGATGCTGCTTGTGCATAAACAATCACTCCATGAGATTTGTTTCCTTGGTTCAAAGACCTTAGGGTCATGGTTTCGTTGGTTATATCAGACAATTGGCCTAATATTATTCTTAGTGTTTCTATTTTACCTCCTGATTTACTGTATGGTGCCTGGGATCTTAAAAACCAGATGATGCCCAATTACCACTTATTGAGAATTTTTGGTCAAAGGTTCTATAATAAGATCATGATCCAAAGGTGAGAACCATGAGAGAGTTGTAAGTAATTCTCCTGGAATCCAGATTTCTGGCTTTCATGGAGGTGGGGGCAACCTACATAGGCCATCGCTTTTGGGTGTCCTTTTGAACCTCAAGCTTTGAGAAAAACTGATTCCTGAAGCCACTTTGAGTCAAACAATTGTCCAGATAAACTAGCAAGACCATTTTGATCTGGGCGTTGTGTTTTTTTTTTTTTTTTTTGAAGAATTCAGTCTGTTTTGAGAAACTGACTCCAAAGTTTGGACTGAGAGTTATGTTTAAGGTAAATCAGTAATTGTTTTAATCAGCCTTCAAGACAATGTTGTATGAAATACCTGTCTAATGTTTGTAATCAAACACTCACCCTCTTGCTATACAGAAAATTATGTATCTTAAATCAGGTTCTCAGAAGAGATTGATCTCAGGTCAGACTCCATTTTGTCTTAGACTCCACTTCTGAGAAAGTGACCCATGTAAACCAAGGCGGGGCACCTTGCCCTCAGGAAGAACACTTAGCATGTTTTAGATTAACTGGAGATTTCCAACAGGAGAAGCCCATTCTGTATTATCTTGCTAATCATGAATTCTCTAATGAAAACTTGGTTGTTACATGTAAGTTTTTCTGTATTTTCTGTTTTCTGTGGACAAACTGTGTGTGTTCCTTCTAGATATGTTTTTATGTGATATATCCACCTATCCCTTTCGAACTGATAGTGAGTTTACATGGTGGACAATTTCTTGTTTAAATTCCTGATAAATGTGTAGACAATACACTTTGGGAACTTTAGGATTGCCTTTAGATATCCATAGTAAATATTAGAAAGGTAATGTTAAATTTGTTACTCATTGTAAAACAAGAGTCAGAAGAAAGTCTGTTGGTCCAACACTCAGGGTATTATTGGTAACTTTAATTCCTACTTACAGTATTTTTGAATTGGAGAAATCTTTAAGACATTTATCAATCACTATGGGACAAATAACAAATGAAGTTGCTAGTGGGATGAAAAGACAACATTGATCTCAGACCTTATTAAGCCAAGGTGACATGAGATAACAAAATAGCCTTAGATTTTTATTTATTGGTCCAAGAAAAGTGTAGTCTGTGCTGTAACAAATAGCTCTTATTAAATTACACAAGAGAAGTAGAACACATAGAATTGGACAACAAGCTACTTGGTTACACGCTGTAATACCCTTACAAACACCAGATTTATTGGGCTGATTACTATCAAGAATAAGCACATGAGCTAGATCACTACCGCAAGGGACAGTCCTGATAATATTAGACACAATAAAATTTATCCTCTATTGTCTTACACACTTAAAAGGCAAAAGAAAAGCCTCGGGCTAAAATGTTGATGTATAATGAGTCTGCAATTAATAAGAACTTTGCCCTTACTTAAGATCCTGGTGAAGAACCAGATGGTATCTGGTGGAAAGCCAGCACCATGAGTTTAAAGAGCCTGCAATGGCTGCCATCCAGGAGCTCAACTAAGTCAAAGTATTGATCATCAATGTGTTCCCTGTCCTTGCGTATAGAGAGTGTGACCCAGCTGGAGCTGGGCTCACAAGGACTCACAAAGACACATCAACTGAGCCCTGAGATAAAGACAATAGATGGGACAACCTTGAAAATTACCTTTTAGGGAAGAAAAGTATCTTTTAGGGAACTTTTCACATAAAGCCAATCAAACAGAACACAAAAGATTTTCTACTCTTTTCTATTAACATTTAGTAAATAGAAAATTTGTTAGACCAATGAAGACCCTCAAAATCCTGACAAACTGCCATCCAATAACTCAGTCCCTGAACTTGATCCAGAGTGGGACTACTATTCAAAGGAGGGCCTGAGTAGGCTGAGGCATTATAAAAACTGCTTAGTAGAAAACCTTAAAAATAGCGTACAAAAACAGAAAAACCTCTCAAAAATTTATGAAGTAATTCAGGAACCTAAAGAAAACCCCTCTGAGTTTCTCAAAAGAATTTTTCAGGCCTTCTGGAGACACACTGAGGTAGATCCTGAAGCTACTGAAAATAAACAAATAGTTAATATCATTTGCATAGGACAAAGCTCTACAGGTATCCACAGGTGGTGAGATAGTCATGCACCTCCAGTCGCAGGATGGGCTGTAAATGAAGAAAAATACAGGGGCCTGGCTTGTCGGTCAAGTACTTGAGTGTCATCTGGTTGAGTAAGATGCCAGTGATACCTGAAGCGGTGATAAGTACCACTGCCCAGAAACTGTGAAGCAACCACAGGCATTTGTCAGGCTCCTAGGATATTGGTGCCCCTTCATACACCATGTAGCCCACACCCTATGGCCCCTATATAGGTTAGTGGAAAAAAAGCAAGACTAAAAGGAAAAGATTGGATGAGAAAGTGATACAAGGGAATATAAGAGAAAAGAATGAGCGAGAGAGACAAGAAGAGGCAAAGATTGGAGAGAGAGAGAGAGAGAAGGTGAGTCTGGGGCGAGTTCTAGAAAGTGAGCGTGTAAGAAGAGAAAGCCCATAAGAAAAGAGAGACAGAGACCCAGAGAATGTAAAGAAAAGAACAGTGTGAGAATGAGAAACAAAAGAGGAGGAGACCAAGATATTTGGTGGACTGTGTGGGAGGCACTCCCCTTTATATCTTGGTTTCTACCCTTTTTGGGCCCCCTAGTTGCTATACTTCTACTTCTGATTTTTGGGCCTTGTCTCTTCAAGCTTCTGATAAATGTTTGTGTCCTCTAGATTACAACAATTCCAAGATGAGGCAGGGTTTCCAGCCCATTCCTGAAAGTGAGACCACCAGTCCTTACAAAACTTTAGACCAGACAGGGAGAGATTTCTACTCTGCTTGGCAGGCCAACAACCCAGTGTCAGCTTAAAGAAGTTACAGAAGAAATCTCCGCCTCCACACCCTCGTAAAGAATCTGTGTTTGAAATCTCTCAGGGGGGATTGAGACAGATAGTGTTAACTGTGCTGGTGGAACAAAAGAACTGTTAAAAGATTACCATCTAGAAGTTGGGTAAACAGGAACCACACCCTGTCAACATAAGATGAAGTTGAAGCAACCCTTGATTTACTATCTCCTTCTTAGTGTTTTTCTAGTTCCTTCCCCCTTTACAGGCTCCACATGGGCAGAAGAACAAAATGTGACCGCCGTTTAGCCTTCCTTAGCCCTCTGAAGATGGTAATGTAGTGCCGAGGATTAGAGAGCTTGTGCTATGTCCCATAATAAGTGATGCCAAGGGCTGCTGAGAGGACTCCATCTTGAATATCAGCGGGTTCCATCTTGGATTCCACATGCGTGTGCAACCTAATTAACGTGCACTGCCATTCTGAGAAATACCTGCCCCTTGAAAGAAACCCACTAATATTCATTACTCTATTGTCTCCACCAAACCCATGTAAGCCCTAGCCTTGCCTCCCTTTTCGAGCCAGTCTTTTGGAAAGGCTTAGTCCTTTGCTTTGATTCAAGCAAAATAAAGCTTGCTGAAGATAAAGTTTGTCTTTTGCGTGTATGCTTACTCGGATAAGACAAGGACCCTTTGTGTCCGATTGGCGCTTGGTAACAATTCCTCACTAGGTAAATTGGAGATAATACCTCCAAACCTCATCTGTTGTGAGAATCAAAAGAAAAAATGATTGGTAAAACATAGAAAGTGCTCTAAGAGTGTTTATGTATCATATTGTTATAAATTGTCAATAAAGGGTACTTAAGAGGGAAATTGTCAATAAAGCGTGCTTAGGAGGGAAAAAGGAGCCCTGGTGGCACAGTAGTTAAGCTCTCAGCAGTTTGAACCCCACAAAACCATTCCATGGGAGAAAAATTTGGCAGTCTGTTCCCATAAAGATTTACAGCCTTGGAAACCTTATAGGGCAGTTCTACATTGTCCACAGGGTCGCTATGAGTCAGAATTGACTGGATGGCAATGGGTTTTAGGGTTTAAGAAGGAAAGGTCAAGTGACTTAAGTGGAAGAATAGAAATAGGAAGGGTGGGAAGGGGAACCAGTCTGAGTGAACTGGTGAAAGTGATAAATAAAGCAAGTACAATTCTTACTATTTTTCTGAATGTCCTCCTTGTTTTAAGCCAGTGCAAGATAGGAATTTTAGGGCTGAAAGGAGCTTGAAAATCATGTAGCTAAACCTCTACATCTTGCAAATGCGGAAGCTGAAATTCAGGGCTGAAAGACTTTCCTAAAGCCACCCAGCTAATGAATGGTTTGACTAGGTAAACAAACAGCTCTCTGGATTCCAAGTTCTCTTAATGTTTCTCCATAATCTTTAAGATTAAAGGATTTCCTCAGAGAAATGTAACTGTAAACCAGAGAAGGCACAATGCCCTCTAGTGACTTTTCGCTTTATCTTACAAATCCTCATTATTTCACATTTCTGTTTTAAAAGTTGAGAGCATTGGAAATGGTGCAAGGTAGTCTGTCTTAGGGAACTACCTTAAGGTTACTTGAAAACTCAAGTGAGCAAAACTTACGAAGACTTTAAGCAAGGTAGGGTTTTAACTTCAGAAAAAAGGACGAAGAAGAAAACATTATTAAAGGAGAAGGGGGAGGGTTAAATGCAAAACTGACAAAAAGATGGAAACAACTTAAGTGCCCATCAACAGTTGAATGGATTAGCCAAAAGAAAAAAAAGACCCAAAACCCATTGGTATCAAGTCAAATGGGAAGCATAGCAACCTTATAGGATGGAGTAGAACTGCCCCATAAGCTGTAATCTTTACAGAAGCAGATTGTCACATCTTTCTCCCCCGGAGCAGGTGGTGGGTTCAAACTGCAGACCTGTCACTTAGCAACTGAGTGCTTAACCACTATGCCACCAGGACTCCTTGAATGGATTAACAAACTATTGCATATACACACAATGGAATACTACACAACAATAAAGAATAATGACAAATCCAGGAGACATCTCACAACATGGATGAATTTGGAGGACATTATGCTGAGTAAAATAAGTCAATCACAAAAGGCAAATATTGTATTACACCACTCTTATAAAGTAACAACAAAAGGTTTACACACAGGAAAAAAAAAGGAAGAGACATTCTTTGATGGTTACCAGGGATGGTACCCCACAAGTCTGTCATTGTACTGTGGTGGCTTTTGTGTTGCTGTGATGCTGGAAACTATGCCACCGGTATTTCAAATACCTGAAAGGTCACTCATGGTGTACAGGTTTCAGTGGAGCACAAACTAAGAGAGATTAGGAAGAAGGACCTGACCATCTACTTCTGAAAAAATTGGCCAGTGAAACCTTATAAATAGAAGCAGAACATTGTCTGATTAGTGCCAGAAAATGAGTCCCCTCAGGTTGGAAGTCAGTCAAAATACAACTGGGGAAGAGCTGTCTCCTCAAAGTAGAGTCGACCTTAATGATATAGATGGAGTCAAGCTTTCAGGACCTTCATTTGCAGATGTGGCACAATTCAAAATGAGAAGAAACAGCTGCAAACATCCATTAATAATTGGAACATGGAATGTATGAAGTATGAATTTAGGAAAATTGGAAGTCGTCAAAATGAAATGGACAGCATAAAGATTTATATTCTAGGCATTAATGACCTGAAATGGACTGGCATTAGCCACTTTGAATTGAACAATTATAATTATATAGTCTACTATGCTGGGAATGATGAAAAGGAATGGCATCATGTTCATTGTTGAAAAGAACATTTCAAAATCTATCCTGAAGCACAACACTGTCAGTGATAGGATTATATCCATATGTCTACAAGGAAGACCAGTTAATATGAGTATTATTCAAATTTACACATCAACCACTAATGCCAAAGATGACGAAATTGAAGATTTTTACCAACTTCTGCAATCTGAAATTGATCAAACATGCAATCAAGTTGCATTGATAATTACTGGTGAATTAATAATCAATGCAAAAGTTGGAAACAAAGAAGAAGGATTGGTAGTTGGAGAATATGGCCTTGGTGATAGATATAACACTGGAGATCACGTGATAGAATTTTGCAAGACTAATGACTTATTCATCGCAAATAACTGTTCTCAACAACTTAAACAATGACTGTACACATGAACTTGCCAAATGGAATACATAGGAATCAAATCGACTACATCTGTGGAAAGAGACAATGGAGAAGCTCAATATCAGTCAGAACAAGGCCAGAGCAGGACATTGGAACAGACCATTAATTGCTCATATGCAAGTTCAAGTTGAAGCTGAAGAAAATTAGAGCAAGTCCATGACATTGAAAATATCCCATCTGAATTTAGAGACTATCTCAAGAATAGATTTGACACACTGAACTCTAATGACCGAAGACCAGATGAGTTGTGGAAGGACATTATATATGAAGCAAGCAAAAGGTCATTAAAAAGACAGAAAAGAAAGAAAAGACCAAAATGGGGGTCAGAAGAGACTCTGAAACTTGCTCTTGAACGTTGAATAGCTAAAGCTTATGGAAGAAATGATGAAGCAAAAGAGCTGAATAGAAGATCTCAAAGGGTGGCTTGAGAAGACAAAGTATAATGAATTGTGAAAAGACCTGGAGTTAGAAAACCAAAACGGAAGAACACATTCAACATTTCTCTAGCTGAAAGAACTGAAGAAAAAATTCAAGCCTTGAGGATTCTGCAGGGAAAATATTGAATGAGGCAGGAAACATCAAAAGAAGATGAAAGGAATACCCAGAGTCACTGTACCAGAAAGAATTTGTTGATGTTCAACCATTTCAGGAGGCAGCATATGATCAAGAACCAATGGTATTGAAGGAAGAAGTCCAAGCTGCACTGGAAGAAATGGTGAAAAACAAGGCTTCAGGAATTGACAAAATACCAACTGAGATGTTTCAACAAACAGATGCAGCTCAGGAGGTAGTCACTCGTCTGTGTCAAGAAATATGGCTTTCTTGCCAACCAACTCAAAGGGATCCATATTTGTGCCCATTCCAAAGAAAGGTGATCTAACAGAATGCAGAAATTGTCCACCAATATTGCTAACATGACACACAAGTAAAATTTTGCTGAAGATGATTCAAAAGCATTTGCAGCAGTACATAGACAGGGAACTGCCAGAAATTCAAGCCTGATTTAGAAGAGGACGTGGAACAAAGGATATCATCGCTGATGTCAGATGGATCCTGGCTGAGAGCAGATAATACCAGAAAGAATTTACATATGCTCATGCTGAACCTGTTCATAGATCAAGAGGCAGTCATTTGAACAGAACGAGAGGATATTGTGTGATTTAAAATCAGGAAAGGTTAGCTTCAGGGTTGTTTCGTTTCACCATACGTATTCAAACTGTATGCTGAGTGTCTTAGTCATCTAGTGCTGCCATAACAGAAATACCACAAGTGGATGGCT
The DNA here is from genome assembly GCF_024166365.1 of Elephas maximus indicus. NCBI lineage: Eukaryota > Metazoa > Chordata > Mammalia > Proboscidea > Elephantidae > Elephas > Elephas maximus. The sequence goes on along the minus strand of NC_064821.1, from coordinate 167,903,992 downwards.
TTAACAAAGAGGAATTCATTTTCTCACAGCAGTAGGTTACAAGTTCAAATTCAGTGCGTTTGCTCCAGGGGAAGGCTTTCTCTCTCTGTCAGCTCTGGAGGAAGGTCCTTATCCTCAACCTTCACCTGGTCGAGGAGCTTCTCAGATGCAGTTTCCCCATGCCCAAAGGACATGCTCTGCTCCTTGGTGCTCCTTTCTTGGTGGTATGAGGTCCCCACTCTCTGCTTGGTTCCCTTTCCTTTTTCTCTCTTGAGAGATAAAAGGTGGTGCAGGCCACACCCCAGGGAAACTCCCTTTACATTGGATCAGGGATGTGACCTGGGTAAGGGTGGTGTTACAATCCTACCCTAATCATTTTTAACATAAAATTACAATCACAAAATGGAGGACAACCACACAATGCTGAAAATCATGGCCCAGCCAAATTGATACACACATTTTTGGGGGGACATAATTCAACCCATGACACCAAGCAAATAATCTGAGACACTGGACTATATGAAGAAGAACACAGCATCAGGCCTGGAGGAAGACTCAATAACAGCCTGAGTTAGCAGATTATTTAATCTTGGTTGCTGAAAGTGAATAGGACTTGAAGCACTTACTGATGAAGATCAAAGACCACAGCCTTCAGTAAGGATTATAACTCAACATAAAACAAAAATCCTCACAACTGGACCAATAACAATATCATGACAAATGGACAAAAGATTGATGTTGTCAAGGAGTTCACTTTACTTGGATCCACAATCAACGCCCATGAAAGCAGCAGTCAAGAAACCAAATGATGTATTGCATTGGGCAAATATGCTACAAAAGACCTCTTTATAGTGTTAAAAAGCAAAGATGTCACTTTGAGGACTAAGATGCACCTGACCCAAGCCGTGGTGTTTTCAATCGCATCATAGGCATATGAAAGCTGGACAATGAATAAGGAAGACTGAAGAAAAATTGATGCCTTTGAATTATGTGTTGGGAATATTGAATATATCACGGACTGCCAGAAGAATGAACAAATCTGTCTTGGAAGAAGTACAGCTCAATGCTCCTTAGAAGCAGAAATGGTGAGACGTTGCCTCAGGTACTTTGGCCATGTTTTCAGGAGGGACCAGTCCCTGGGGAAGGGCATCATGCTTGGTAAAGTAGAGGGTCAGCAAAAAGGGGAAGGCTTTCAATGAGATGGTTTGACATAGTGGCTGCAACAATGGGCTCAGGCATGACAATGATTGTTAGGATGGTGAAGGACTGGGCAGTGTTTTGTTCTGTTGTGCAAGCGGTCACTATGAGTCGGAACCAAGATAGGAGAGGGAGGGAGAAAAAACTACCAAAAAGATAGAAGACGTGTTAATATTTGTGAAGGGAAAGGCAATATACAATATGGGAGAAAGCACAACGTGACCAAGGCAAAAGAGGATACTGAGAGGAAAACGAAAATAAAAGGCAACTATGGTAACTACTGGAGCCCTGGTGGCGCAGCGACTAAGAGCTAGAGCTGTTAACCGAAGGTCAGCAGGTGTGGGAGGGAGTAAGGGAACACACCCCCGCCAGATACAGGTTTGGTAAAGGATATTCCTACATACTTGACTGTACATGCTTCTCATACATTAATATAGACAATAGAGCACACAAGGTGCACAGTCAGGGAAACCTCTTAGACATAACTAAACACCTCGTAGCATGAAGTTCCTAGGCTCAAAGGCAAAGGACCATAGACTCAGGACATCTATGTCAATCAACACAACATAGTTCACAAAGACAATGTTCTGCATTCTACGTTGGTGACTAGATTCAGGGGCCTTGGAGGCTTGCGAGCGGCCATCTGGCATACAACTGTTTGTCTGTTCCCATCCACAGAGAAGAATGAGGAAAACCAAAGACTAAAGGGAGCAATTAGTCCAAAGGACTAATGGACCACTTGAACCATCAGCCTACATGACCCCAAGATTAGGGGAACTAGATAGTGCCACACTATCACTACCGACAGCTCTGACTGGAATCATAACAGATGGTCCCAGACAAAGCAAGAGAAAAATGTAGAACAATAAATCAAACTGCAAAAAAGACCAGACTTGATGGTCTGACAAGAGGCTGGAGGGTCCCTCATGACTATGGGCCTGGGACACTCTTCTGACCTGGAACTGAAGCTATTCCCAGAGACTGCCTTCTAACCAAACAACAGACAAGTCCATAAACCCAAAACCACACAATAATACCCTAGAGAAACATGCTCCTTAGATCAATTATATGAGATCAAAAGGGCAATATTTGCCCAAAAGCAAAGATGAGTAGGCAGGAAGAGGTAAAAAATCAGGAGGAAAGGTAACAGGGAACCCAGGGCAGAAATGGGGAGAGTGCTGACATGTTGTGGGGAATGAAGCCAAGGCCATGAAATACTTTATGTACAAACTATCAAATGGGAATCTAATTTGCTCTGTAAACTCTCACCTAATGCATAATAAAAAATACATATATATATAATTGAAATTTTGTAATATTGCAGCTAATATTCATTCTGAACACATTGCTCAAATATTTTATCTGTAGGTTAGAACTCCAAATCAAGGTGTCTACAGGGTCATACTCTCTTCGAAGCCACTGGGAGAAGATCCTGCCTAGTTTCTAGTGGTTCCTGGCAATCCTTAGCATCCCTTGTTTTGTAGATGTATCACTCTAATTTCTGCCTCAGTCCTCACACGACTGTCTTCCCTGTGTCTCTCTGTCTCTTCTCTTCTTAAGGGAAACCAGTCATATTGGATTAAGGCCACCCTTCTCCAGTATGACCCCATGATAATTTACCCTATTTCCAGGTGAGGTCACATTCACAAGTACCAAGGGTTAGGACTTCAACGTATCTTTTGGGGGGATGCAATTCAACCCTTAACAGATACTACATAAGATAATTGTTTTGCCAGGGTTTGAGGTCACCAACAAAGGACACAAATCACACAGGCAGTATATGGAACAATGCTTTACTCACAGAGAAAGGGGACAGAGCAAGGGTCAGCTTCAATTGTAGCTGCCAGTCTCCCATGGCCAGAGAGTTGCTTCCTCATGACTGGTGCAGGGGGACTGTCTTGAACCCCAGGTGAGAGACCCCATTCCCTCCCTCCAAGAACAGATGTAGAAGTGGGGTTGGCCAGGTGCCATATGGTGCCCACGTATGAGCAAGAGACAGAGAGTTACCGTGTGCTCAGAACAGGGAGGAAGGCTCTGATAAGTAGAAGGAACTGAGAGGGAGAGAGAGATCCAGTTTTCAGCCTCCTTCTCAGAGAGTGTTCTGGGACCAAGGCCTCTGCTTAGGCAATCCAGGTGAGAGATCAGAGGCAGACCATCCCCCAAACTTCCATCAGGGAACCAGAAAAAAAGAAGCAAAGTGTTACAAATTCTGGTATGCCCACTGCCTAATTTGAACGTTGAGCAGCACGTCGGTGGCACAGTGCACAACTGATGGATACTATGTCTGTGCACCATTTATTTATCATGTTTAGGTAGCATCTAGGTTACTAACAGGGCTGTCCCCAGCAGGGTGATTAGGCCTGCTTGGAGCAGAGATTGCAACCAGCCACCCCACTCACTGCTTAATCCAAGCCAACTGAGTAGATCAAAGAGCTGTGTTTTTTTCCCAGTCTCATGGAGGATTCGAATTGCACCTTTTATGTTATTTATAAGATGTACTGATTCATTTATGTAAAAACAGCACATTTCTCCCAACATGGCACATTATATGAACCGTATACATTCTGGTACAAGTAACACAAAAAGATCCTTCTCTTAGTGGCGCAGTTGAACAAGGTCACCAATGCCAGACCAGGTGTCCATCCAAGTAATTGCATTGGTCTCTGCCCTAAGGGGGACACTATGGAGTTCCACATTCCAGTTGTACAGTGAGTGCTAGTCTCTCCAGTATGCGAACAGTAGGAATCAGTCAATGTACATTGGAGCACCTGGTGATATTCTGCAAGTTTGCCAGTGTTTTTTAGAGTAGTGTTAAACTTGGGCTCAAAAGTACTATCCTCTGAGTCAAACCATACTGTTTGATTACAGTAGTTATCAGGAACCTTCTCCAAATCTAGCCCATTGCTGTTTGTTTTCAACACAGAGAGAGAGAAATTTCCCTCTAAGTTTGGGGGCACTCCCCATTGGCAGCCCTTTCACTTCAAAAAATGTTTCCCACCAGTAGTGGAGTTGACTGTATTCGTCAACTGAATGACCTTGCTACACCAGGTCTTATATCCAGTTTGTCCGTGGTCCACCATGTTGACAGATAAGCTGGAACAATGCGGACAGATGGCTCATCATTTCAGTTCAGATGTTGACAGAGCCAGCAGTTGGTATGATTGGTAGCTCTAGCAAAAGCCTACATTACAGGGGCCCATGGATGAGGGGCCTGTCTATCACTGTGAGGTAATCTGGAAAGAGAAAGAAATAACATTAATAATTCCCCCTCTTCCTGTGAGCAGAGATGGTCTTACCCTATGAATTGAAGAGAGGGTTGCCAGGGTATAGCCACCCAGGCTGTCTGTCCTAGTCCCGAGGCAACAGCCTCTGTGGGGACCCAGACCTTTTGATCCCATTTGTCCAATCCAGGAAGAGAAGTCACATCCTGAACAAATCTGACATAGCCTATGATGTTGCCCACCTGTACCAAGGAGTTGGGGACTCCTGGGTGCAGCTAGAGGAACCCTCGTGCCTCAGCATTCTACATTCTCTTTGCTCTCTCTGTGGAGTCCCATAAAAGGGAGGCACCTGAACGCCTCCAGATTTGAATGACAAACCACTCCCGGGGAGTATGCTCCAGTGGAGAAAGGAATAGTTGGGTATAATGAGATCGGGATTTCACAGGGATAGCCTAATCAAGAAAATACCTGGTCTTCCACCTCCTCCAAGCTCAGTTTTTGCCCAACATGTGTTGCAGTGCTATATGTCACCTCCACTAGAGTGCATGTCAAAATGGCCTTTGTGAGGCAGGGGTGCAAGTCCACGAAAATTAGCCCATTATGACATCTGAGGTGGGCTTTGACCCCCTTGCCCAGTAGTGGACCCAATGGGTACTCATGGCAACTTTTTGGGCACAAGCTTGGTGTTATGTGTTGAGTTGTGTCCCCCCAAAATATGTTTTAAATCCTAACCTCTATGCCTGTGGTTGAAGCCTTGGTGGCACAGTGGTTAAGAGTCCGGCTGCTAACCAAAAGCTTGGCAATTCAAATCTACCAGCCACTCCTTGGAAACTCTATGGGGTATTTCTACCCTGTCCTATAGGGTCTGACTTGATGGCAACGGGTTTGGTTTGGTTTTGGTTTATGCCTATGGTTATAATCTCATTTGGGAATGGGTTGTCCTTGTTATGTTAATGACATAAGATTAGTATTGGGTGTGTTTTGAGTCAATCTCTTTTGAGATAAAAAAGATTAAACAAGGAAGCAGAGAAGCAGAGATCAGGGAAGAGAGATGCCAAGCCACATGTAGATCACCCAGGAACAGAAGCTCAGAAGAAACAAGGGCCTTCCTCCAGAACCAGCTAAGAAAGTTCCCCTAGAGCCAGCACGCTGAACTCAGACTTCTAGCCTCCTAAACTATGAGAAAATAAATTTCTATTTGTTAAAGCCACCCACTTGTGGTATTTCTGTTTTAGCAGCACTTGGATATCTAAGACGCTTGGTCAGCAGGAGAATTCCATTTGTGTTCTGTTTTAAACTGTCCTTTGCCATGGGCGTCAACTTGAGTGACAAAAGTGTCTTCTTCCCAGCTTGCAAGTTGCTGCCACGGTCCTTGTCCCCTTAATAGTCCAATCATTAGTCCGCCAGTCACCAGGCCGTATGGTCAAGCTTTTTGCAACAGCCCATGAGTCTGTGAAGATTTAACAGGAAGTTGCTGCTAGAGGGGCAGCCATCACTACCATGTTGAGTCCAGCCCATTGGGCAGAATGTCCCCGTATAGTCTCAGTCAAAGGTGGCCATCTTTGGGATGAATGGCTGTGCCAGCCCAATGGACTCTGTCAGCTTTGAGTTTTGCACATCTACCTGTGAACAAGCCATCAGCTGGAACCTTGTTAACTGAGCACCCCTTTAGCCAAAGAAGGGGTAGCAGCATCCTCTACAGTGCCCTCCAGTAAGGCAGCTACTTGGAGCCAACTGACTCCTTGTGTCCTGGCCGGGCTCAGTCCTGAATGTACCATTTCCACTTACTGATGGAACTCTGTTGAGCCTGCCCTATATTGTTAGTAGGATTAGTGAATACTCACATGAGGATGGGCAGCTCTGGTCTTAAAGTCACATATGGCACTTAGCAGTCAAGTGCTTAGGGAAACACTGGTGGAATAGTGGTTAAGTGCTATAGCTGCTAACGAAAAAGTTGGCAGTTTGAATCCACCAGGCACTCCCTGGAAACTCTATCAGGCAGTTCTACTATGTCCTATAGGATCCCTATGAGTTGGAATTGACTCAACGGTAGTGGGTTTGGTTTTTGGTTTGGTCAAGTGGTCAGTTTTCATTAAGGCCTAATAGCAAGCCAAAAGCTGTCTCTCAAAGGGGGTGTATCTCATGGCTGCCTTCAGTAGTCTGCAGGCCTAGAATCCAAGAGGCTGCTATACTCTTGTTGCCACAGATTCAAGTCTGCATGGGTAAGAGTTACCAAAACTTGTAGTTCCACAGGGCTAGCAGGCCTCACTCGTCCCAGTGTCAGGGCCTATGCCACAGCATGTTGCACGGCCTCCAGAGCCTACTGTTGCTTGGGGTCCCACTCAGAGATGAGTGCCTTGCATGTAACATTGACTAGGGGGGCCAAAAGAATGCCCAAATCTGGCACATATTGTTTCCAGTAACCAAACAGGCCCACCAACTCTTAAGTCTCTTTCTTACTGGTAGAGGCTGCCAAAGACAGCAACTTTTGTTTGACTGTGGCAGGAAATGTCTACCAGCCCAGGTGGCTCCTAGGAACTGTACTTGCCAAGCAGGTCCCTCCCTGGATTTGGTCAGGATGGATATGTCCTAATATCTATGACCTTATGTAAGGCTTGTTCAACTTTTTCTTTAGTTGGGTCTACAATGAGGATGTCATCAATATAGTGGATGACAAATACTTCTGGGGGTATTTGGGCTTGCTGCAAGTCCTATCCACTGATGACATATTTCAGGGGAATTGAGACATCCCTGTGGAAGCACAATAAATGTGTACTATAGACCATTTTATAGACCATTTCATGTAAATGCAAATTGGTCCTGATCACTGCCCCACATAGGGGTGGAGGAAAAGGCATTAGCCAAATCAAAAACAGCATACCTGTCTCCTGTGTGGGCTGCCATAGCATCTTGGTGACAGTAATGTCAGAGACCACAGGGGCCAAGGATGCTACCTCAGCACTCAGCCCATGGTAGTCTACTGTCAGCCTGTAGGCTCCTCAGGCCTTTCTTATAGGCCAGACTGGGCTGGTAAACTGACAAGGTGGTATGCAACGCCCCCGCCTGTAGCACGTCCTGAATCACCAAAGTAAGGTCTTTTTCCCTACCTGGAACTCTCTTGCTAAATAATTTGGGTGGTGGGTGGGAGTGGATGCATCCCATTGTTATGACTCTGATATCTTGCCGCGCGCGCGTGTATGTAGGGGGGATATCCCTTAGGCAGTAGTGATACTTTGCACTACATGCAGGAGACCCTGGTGGTGTAGTGGTTAAGTGCTACTGCTGCTAACCAAGAGGTCAGCAGTTCGAATACGCCAGGCGCTCCTTGGAAACTATCAGGCAGTTCTACTCTGCCCCATAGGGTCGCTATGAGTCGGAATCGACTTGATGGCAGTGGGTTTGGTTTTATTTTGTTTGTTTGTTTGTAGCCAAAATGTCTACACCTATGATGCACTGGGTTTTTTTTTCTGGGTTTATGATGTACTCAGCAGTAGGAACCATGACTACTGGTACCTGAAACAACCCAAAAGGCCCCACCCACAAGTGCATTTATACCTACCTTTTTTTTTTGCCATGGGTCACTGCATCCACCCCAAAACCTCCCAATACCACCAACTTCCTGTTCCCTCAGCGAGGTCCTGGGATGATGGTCACTTGGGCCCCAGTATCTAGTAGCCTCATAAATGTCTGAATTCCCCCGACTCTCCCTCCACCTTTACAGGGGCGTAGAGCTACCAGTCCCTGCTGGGGCCCGAGCCCTTGACTACACTCCTAGTCATTCTTTCTAGAGGGAGTAAGATTGGGGGTACATGTGCGGAGGAGCATCTTCTTTGTCAGATTCAGTGAGCTCACAATCAGAATTGTCCTCTGCATTGCCCTGGTTGGGGCACAGGAAGCCTTAGTAACCCATGCATCCCTCTTCCCTGGACTGTAGAGACTTGGGGAGTTAGCTGCTATGTGGGATGCTAAATCCTCCTCGTCCCATGAGCCCTCTTGTTCTTTGATGGCTCAGACCAGAGCCTTTATTCACACATTAGAGGTCCTCCCTCCACCCAAAAGTGCTGGTGGAGGTTTTCTGTAAAGAACCCATCAACTTCTGCCTTGTCTACTCCGTTTCAGCAACCAGAACCACATCGCCTTGCGGGTTGGTCTCACTCCTTTCTTCCCCTCACATTGAGTGAGAACGCCAGCAGGACAGAGACAGAGAGACCCATATGTACTAATTCTGGTTTGGGTTGCTGGGAGAATGAAAACTGTGTTCCTAACTTCTGGGGATTTCCCCAAGAGTAAAATCCCCTGGAAGACTGTTCATAAAGTCATCATGGCAACTCCAGATAAAGACCATAGGCACCTGGCTTTATGACCCTGTCCCTGCATCTGATGTTGATGGTACTGTTCTATCTCAGATGGCACTGGAGACTTTCATTCACCAGGGCTCTCCTCGATGGAAACCCCCCTATCTTTGTTGTTGTCCCTAGTATGACAGTGGGAAAGGCAGGATAGACTCTCCACCACAGTATCTTACTTTGGGGTGGAAATGGCAAGGTGGTGTCAGCAATTTCTACGACAGAGGCCCAGACGGATGGAAAACCAGCAATGGGAATCCACACCCAAAAGGCCTTAAAGTCTGGGCCCAGGCTCTGAGGCACTCCCTGGATGGAAGCTCCAGATTCCCCCCAGCTGTCATCTGTGACGCCTGAGATACTGTGGGAGGAGGTAGGGGATATGGGAACATGAGAGCAGCCAGCAGCCAGGGAGCAGGTTCCCTACTCTTCTTAGGACCCACTCCTCCTATCTCCGCACCAGTTGAACTATCACTACACCAGTTCTTCCCTGTGAGCAGGGGGATTATCCACCTCCCACTTATCCCATCTAACCAGAGGGAGGCCAGCGCTATTGTCAATTTATCATTTCTTGGACAGTGGGCCCCGTCCTGAAATGATTGGGCTTGTAAGCCCTGTGTTTCAACCATGCCATGGTGTGTCTTTATTGGTGGCCGGGCTCATTGCACCAATCTGTCGTGCCAGGGTTGAAGGTTGCAACAAAAGACACAAATCACACACAGACAGTGCATGGAACAACGCTTTACTCACATGGAAAAGAGACAGAGCAAGGTCAGTCTTCCATCACCAAAGACTTGCTTCCTCACACCCACTGCAGGGCAATTGTTGTGTATGTACCCCTCTTGTGCCGCAGATGAGATACCATCCCCTCACCTCTGGGAACAGATATAGAAACAGGGGTTAGACACATGCCAAATGGTGCCCACGCATGAGCAAGAGACAGAGAAAATTATTGTGTGCCCAGAACAGGGAGGAAAACGTCTCTGACAGGAAACAGAAAGACAGAAAGACCCAGTTCCCAGCCTCCTTCTCAGAGAATATTCTGGGCCCAAGCCTTCTCCGTTCTCTCAACAAGAAGGTCTTCAACTCTGCAGAACAAATGCTTATTTTGGAAAAAAAAAAGAAATTTAAGTATTTTCCATAGTAAATAAGCTGAAAGAAATGAGATAATGACCCTAACTTACATTTCCACTAATCTTATCCTAAAAGAGGAGTAGGTTTTACTAATAGAAAACATGTAGAATAGCCAAATGTTCTATGAAATAAAGCTTAATGCTTTCATTATCTGGGTGCTCTAAGGGATAGTGATTATTTCATCAAAAGAAAAATATTGATTTTCAGATATTGCCACATTGTAAACACAGAAAATCACATTTATCAAGTAGCTGTATTTTTCATATCAAAGATCAAAGGATTGTTCTGAACATACCTATTTTACTTCAACTCTGAAAATTGCTTGGAAGATTGCATTAGTCCTACCCTTATTACCAGACTCCTTCGTTCTTGTGCAGATGTCAGTAACAAGTGCCATTTTAAACAATACTTCCACAGCTATCATCAGTAACATAAACATATCCCCCACAGCCAGCCTCCACTTCCCGTACACACACAGGGATTTACTCTGAATACCCCTAATCCAAACTGAACCCAAAGACAAGGCTCTTGGTTATTTATCAAAGCTTAACATCTAATGCAATGGAAAATGCAGGTTACTCAGATTTCTTGAGATTTGTTACTAGAGTTATTTGCTTTGCTGAACGAAGATGATTTTGTAACTTATTTCACCACTTCATAAACACACATCTATATATATGTTGTACTACATCTCTACTCATAAGATTTAACCAGTTAAAAAATCCTAATGTCAAATGAAAATATTAATGCCTAAAGGTCAACATATTTATAAATATTTTTAACTTTCTTCAGTTGGCCTTGAGAATATTAAATATACACAAAATTCATAAGATACTAGTTTCTTTTTCTGTGCTATTATAACAGACTTCAGATGCCCTCTTGCTTAAGCTACTTGGCCTGGTCTTCACATCCTGTAGTACCTCACTGTGGCAGCAACAACCATGTACTGTAGACAGATGCACATGGAGGTTTAAAGGTGTTTCTGCTGCTCCTGCTCTCTCTCCATATTTCTACATGCCTCATGCGGCATTCATTAAGTCTTCCTCCATTCATTATCGATACTTTTCCAGGGCTTGCCTTACAATGCGCAGCAGCAAATTTTATATCCTCCTCTGCCCTTGTGTTGAGCCTAGGACGTTCTCTGTTATGCTGCCAGTGCCTTTCCCTACCTGACATGTGAAAATTTTCCAATATTCCACTAAAGGGCAGATCTTAGTTCACATGAGGCTTTGATTCCCCAAGGTCCAGCTCTCCCTAATAGAAGCGCTCCCCAGACTGGGTGGTACCTGAGGACCAGAAGCAAGGAGGAGACAAGACAGTACCTCGCCAGGGGTGGGGTGGGACCAGTTGTTCTTATGGGGCAGAGGGTGAGTGATTACGCACCCCAGTGGTATCCAACCAGTAAAATTCCTGGCAAAAGAACCAGCTGCAGTGACAGAGCCATACTTGTGCAGTTGTTCTCTCAGTTACTGCTAGGAGAAGCTGGAATGAGGAAACCAGAAATCTGTGTTTCTGTCATCCCGGAGACAGCAAGGGGAAGTAAGGGTGACAGCAAAAGGCTCTGGGGTTTGTTTTTGCTCACTTGAAGAAAATTTCCTCCTCCTTCTCCTCCCCTCCTCCTTCTCCTCCCCTCCTCCTTCTCTTCTTTATTTTAAAATTGAGGTATTAACAGAAAATTAAATGCAGAGCTTTAAGTGTTCATTTCAACGAGTCTGACAATTGTATATACCTGTATAATCACCACCCAAAATAAGATATAGAGCATTTCTGTCGCCCCAGTTAATTCCTCCTCTCCCTAGGTAACCACAGTTCTCATTTCTGTCCCCGTAGATCAGCTTAGCCTGGTCTTGGACCTCACACAAACGAAGTCATACAGCCAGGTACTCTTTTGTGCCTGGCTTCTTCACTCAGCATAATGCTTTTAGGATTTACCTATGTCGTCACTAGTTTCACCAGTTCCTTTTGATTGCTGAGTAGTATTTAATTATATGAATTGTATTTAATTTTATTTTTAATCCATTCTTCTGTTAATGTACTTTTAGGTTTCAATGTGAGGCTATTATAACTAATATTGCTATGAATATTTCCTGTACAGTCTTTGTGTGGATGCATGCTCATAGTTCTCTTTGTCGAATGTTCTTTTTCAGATACATGTCTTGGAAATGCTTTTCCCAGTCTTGCTTGTCTATTGGTTTTGTAATGGTGTCTGTTTTTTCTACTCTGGTAAAATATATGTAACATAAAATTTGCCATTTTAACTTTTTTAGCGTACAGTTCAGTGGGCTTAATTGCATTCACACCTATATTCAACTCTGAAAATTGCTTGGAAAACCCTTTACAATTCAGTGTTGGGCAGCCTTTGCCACTAGCTACTTCTAAAATTTTCATCACCCCAGACAGAAACTTTGTACCGATTAAGTCTTAACTCCACCTTTCCTCCTTGTCTAGCCCCAGGTAAACTCTAATCTACTTCCTGTTTCTGTGAATTTGCCTATTCTAGATATTTGATATAAGCAGAATCATGAAGTATTTGTCCTTTTGTGTCTGGCTTATTTCACTCAGCTTAATTATTTTGAGGTTCATCCATGTCGTTGCATGTGGCGATGGTGCATTCCTTTCATTAAGCAGTGTTTCACTGTATGGACACATTACATTTTGTTTATCCATTTATCAGTTGATGGACATTTGAGTTGTTTCCACTCTGGCTATTTTCAATAACGCTGCTATGAACATTCATGTATAAGTTTTTGTGTGAACATATATTTTCAGTATTCTTGGGTATATACTGTCATGGATCGAATTGTGGTCCCCCAGAAATATGTGTCAACTTGGTTAGGCCATAATTCCCAGTATTGTGTGGTTGTCCTCTATTTTGTGATTGTAATTTTATGTTGAAAGGAGTAGGTTGGGATTGTAACACCACCCTTACTCAAGTCACCTAACTGATCCAAGATAAAGGGAGTTTCCTGGGGTGTGGCCTGTACCACCTTTTATCTCTCAAGAGATAAAAGGAAAGGGAAGCAAGCAGAGAGTGGAGGACCTCATACCATCAAGAAAGCAGCACCAGGAGCAGAGCGTGTTTTTTGGACATGGGGTCCCTGCACCTAAGAAGCTCCTCGACCAGGGAAAGATTGATGACAAGGAATCTTCCTCCAGAAAGAGGAAGCCTTCCCCTGGAGCTGACACCCTGAATTTGGACTTGTAACCTACTAGACTGTGAGAGAATAAATTTCTCTTTGTTGAAGCCATCTACTTGTGGTATTTCTGTTATAGCAGCACTAGGTGACTAAGACATATACCTACAGTGGAATTTCTGGGTTATATGGTAACTCTGGGAAACCCTGGTGGCGTAGTAGTTAAGTGCTACGGCTGCTAACCAAGGGGTCAGCAGTTCGAATCTGCCAGGTGCTCCTTGGGAACTCTATGGGGCAGTTCTACTCTGTCCTATAGGGCCGCTATGAGTCGGAATCAACTCAACGGCACTGGGTTTATTTTTTGTTTTTTTTAATGGTAACTCTGTGTTTCTTTTTGAGGAACTACCAAAAGTTTTCCAAAGTGGCTTCACCATTTTGCATACGTAAGGGTTCCGATTTCTCTACATCTTCACCAAGACTTGTTATTGTTCATCTTTTTGACTATCACCATCTTCATGGGTATATTACTGAACATTTTGAAAAAAACCCTTAGAACAAAATCAGAATGTTGCCATTGTGAGGTGCCATGGGGTCGGTTCCAATTCACAGCAACCCTATGTATAACAGAATGAAATGCTGCCTAGTCTTGCACCATCCTCACAATCATTACTATGTTTGAGCTCATTGCTGCAGCCACTGTGTCAATCCACCTTTTTGAGGGTCTTCCTCTTTTTTTGCTGAACCTCTAACTTTACCAAGCATGATGTCCTTCTCCAAGGATTGGCCCCTCCTTATAACATTGCCATCTTTACGTCTAAGGAACATTCTGGCTGATGCATTAACAAAACTAGAAACTCTTGCCCTAATCTTCAAGAACTAGGGGAGGGAGCCTTTTGATAAAGACACTTGAAGATATGGTATGGTAAGCAGAAAAGACATTAGAAAAACAATCATACTGTGCTAAGAAATTCAAGGAAGGAAATAAGGCAGATGAGCAATGAAGGTGCTGCAAGAGGGAAAACAAGCCCCTCATCTCCCTTAAATTCAAAAGGAGAAATTTTTCTAAATATTGAAGGACAACTGTCTTAGTTATTTAGTGCTGTTCTAACAGAAATGTCATGACTGGATGGTTTTAACAAACAGAAATTGATTTTCTCACGGTCTAGGATGCTAGAAGTCTGAATTCAGGGTGCCAGCTCTAGAGGAAGGCTTTCTTTCTCCATCGGCTCTAGGGGAAGGTCCTTGTCTCTTCAGCTAGTTTCCTGGTTCCTTGGAGATCTCCACGTGGTTTGGCATCTTCCCACCATCTCTGCTTGCTTAATCTAAAAAACAACCATTGCCATCAAGTCGATTCCAACTCAAAGCGACCCAATAGGACAGTAGAACTCCCTCATAGAGTTTCCAAGGAATGCCTGGGAGATTCGAACTGCTGACAGTTTGTTTAGCTTGCTTAATTTGTTCCTTTTATATTTTCTAAGAGATTTACTCAAAACACACCCTACACTAATCCTGCCTCATTAATATAACAAAGACAATCCATTCCCAAATGGGATTCTAACCACAGGCATAGAGGTTAGGATTTACAACACAGTTTTGGGGGGGATGCAATTCAATTCATAACAACAACCGTGCAATTTTTTTTATTGATACAGGAGACACAATATCAACTTTAAGTTCTGACACCACTATACAACCTCTCCCTTGGAGTCAACGAACTATTCAGGTGGTGGGTTTCTTTAATAACTCTCAGATACTCCCCATATCCCATCCATAATTGTTATACTCAGACTTCAGACCAAGAAATGATCTTTCTTCCTATATGAAGTGACAACTGCTAACTTAATAGCAAGGAATCTACTGTACGAATGGAATTGCCAGAATAAATTCTCTCCTGATTGCCTCTTCCTTGAAATTCATGAGGATTCCTCAATTCGCAATGAGGCTACAATTAATATGGACTCTGACTTACCTCTATCCTATCTAAATAAAGCCCATATTGACGATCTCCACAGGGTGCCAGGATCTTAGTGGGCCAAAAATTCTAATACTGTCAGAATTATTGAGGCTGTGCCCATTAAGGTTAGATTTACTCATACAATGCTCTACCCAGGTTTGCACAATAATCTCTAAAACTAGAAGCTAAAAAAGGACTATGACCAGTACTTGAAACCCTAATAAAGACTTATCATACCTTATACTACTCTTTGTACTACTTCTATCCTCCCAGTTAAGAAATCTCATAGGGGAGAATGTACAGTTTAGGATGTTCAAAACCTGTTGCTGTTGAGTTGATTCCGACTTATAGCAATCCTATAGGACAGAGTAGAACCACCCAACAACCCTACAGGACAGAGTAGAACTGCCCCATAGGGTTTCCAAGGAGTGGCTGGTGGATTTGAACTGCCAACCGTTTGGTTAGCAGCCTAAGCTCTTAACCACTGCGCCACCAGGGCTCCTGATGACATTAGAGCCATAAATAAAAGTCAAAACCCATTTGCCTGTGGTATCACACTCAAATACTATTTTATGTTCAATGCCACCTGAGGCTAAATATTTTACATATGTAAATTTGTGTTACTTTTTTTTAGTGTCGTTTTACATCAAGTTAGTCAATATTTCTTCACCTCAACAATATACTTGGAGAGTTGTGCCTCAGGAGTTTATTAAAGTATCCTCCTTTTCACAAGTTCTTATTAAGACTTTAAAACGCAAAACCCATTGCCGTTGAGTCGATTCCAACTCATAGTGACCCTATAGGACAGAGTAGAACTGCCCCACAGGGTTTCCAAGGAGCACCTGGTGGGTTTGAACTGTTGACCTTTTGGTTAGTAGCCGTAGCACTTAACCACTATGCCACCAGGGTTTCCTATCAAGACTTTAAAGATCTTACATTTCCTTGGTATTTTATTTTTATCCAGTACATAGTTAACGTTTGCTGTGGTCTAAAGATGAGGTGAGCTAGGACTGATGTCTTCAATCTACTTAATTGTTTTGACTCAAAATATCATAAGGTTTCCAAAGGTTACAATTATGTCAAAATAAAGTTCATTGCCCCAAGCATGATTTATAAAAAGGAGGTTAAGCCCTCACTTCAGATTATCTACAAGTCATTCAAACTTCATCAGGCTCACTACTAAACAAGAGGATTCCTGGCTAGATTCCCAGCTACGGCAGGGCAATGGGTTCCCAACTTTTCTGAAATTGCTATACCTCTATATGAATTTAACAAAATCTTCCTGAAGTAAAGGATCATTTTGACCCATCAGTTCCCTTCTTGGAAAAAGAGAACTTTAGAAAATGTAATTCAAGGTAGAAAAACCCGAGCCGTGAATTGAGTTCAAAGATTTTAACCACTGAAAGGGAGTTTGGGACAGCTTTCTTTTGTCCTCAAACCTATCCATTTAACACTTTACAAGAAGCCAGAAATATGCAGAGAATTCTACATTTTATAGTTCAGAGAATAGCAGGAGAACTAGACAATGACAACAAGGCCATAGAACATTTCAACTGAAAGGCTCATAAAATCAGGTAGGGGTTTAGCGCAGGGTTGCTTTGGGTTTAATAAATGGTCGTCAAGGTGGAACACGTGCTGCTGTAGGGAAAGAATGTTGTTCTTATATCCCTACAGACTTTACTGAAAAGAAAAGATTACTGAACATTATTGAAAAGACTCAGGAAACAAAGAAATCATAAGATTACCTCATTTAACCAATATACCCATATCTGGTTCTGTGGGCTCTTCAGGTTGGGAACAGTATCTTTTTTCTTGGTTTAATTTGAGCACACTTGGATCCTGGTTGAGAAGCGAACTATAAACTATGATCATAATTCCTCTCTTAATACTTATCTTGCAGTAGCCAAATGTGTGATTTAAATGCTATTGAGCACCTACTCTCTCATCAAATGATTCAACAAAATGTCAGGAAAACCTGATACTAACAGAGGTTGAAATGATCACCACCAGAAACTTAATAAGTAGTTAACCAAAACCAAAACTAAACATGTTGCTATCAAGTCAATTCTGACTCATAGTGACCCTATAGGATAGAGGAAAACTGTCCCACAGGGTTTCTAAGGAGTGGCTGGTGGATTTGAACTGCCAACTTTTTGGTTAGCATTCAAGCTCTTAATCACTGTGCCACCAGGGCTCTTGATAAGCAATTATGACACCTCAAACAATGCTACAGGTTTGAATTGATTTTGACTCTTATTGAGAGGTAATGAGTGTCTGTTAACAATCAGAACCTCACCCCAGAATAGAAGAATGAAAATAATTAGGTCTATCCTGCAGTTCAGACTAAAGAATGACCAGTGGTTGAGATCTTGCACCCACATAACTTAATGATTAGGACCTCCAAATTGTTAACAACTTTTTCCAGAAAATTCTTTCCCAGGAGCATAAATCTATAGACCAATAAATAACTTCACTATTTTTGTCATGAAGTTACTATAAGTCAATTTTTCTAGACAAGCAGGTTACTCATCTGGGTAAGCAATTTATCAAACAATTTACTTATCAAGACTCACTTCAAGACCCTTGACTTGAATGTGTCCACTAAACTATTATGTCACAACCTTTGCTCAGTTTCAGTCACCTTTAGTGGTCTTAAACCATTTGATCCTAGCATCCAAAACCTTATAAAATTTCTTTACCTGACCTGCCATTTCTGAGTTACTACAAGACTCTGTCAAGGCAGTGTTCTCCCTTACAGTGGGAGATCTAAAAAACTTACTTTGCTTAACAGGCTTTCCAGTGATACTTGCGTGAGATGACAATAGAACAGCAATGACTATGTTGGTTTTGAGCTGATACAGGATAAGACTTTATAATAATATTTTATATTGGTTAAAAAGAAAATTTGGTGTCATTCATACCCTGGCAAATTGCAAAATGCCATCTCTTATGGGGCCCCTTCACCCCAGCCAGGGCCTCATCTCCCTTTCCTGTCTTCATTGCTCATCAACTAATTCTTTCCTAAACGAGTCAGGCAGATGGTACACATAACTTACCTGGGCTTCCCCCACACCCTCTACCAATGATTCTGTTGTTGTGTATAGAAATACTTTGAAAATTACCCACTGCTTTGCAAACTTACTGGAAATCCCAGACTTCTGGCAAAGCCTTTTCCACAGACTGTAGGAAAGCACCGAGTTCTCAGACGCCTCTCCAATCAGGTGGACTTGAGGCTTTTCCCGAGAGAGCCTGAGGAACTGATGTTCTGCCAGCCCAGACATGAGAGGCACCGCATTCATGCGGGCTTCAAATCAAACTATTTCTACACCTTTTGTACCTTCCCGCACCCAGCTGGGGCCACCGGACCCTGTGTCTTCCTGCCTGGAGATTCTCCGAGCCGCAGGGCCGGGCGTTGCCAGGACTCCACTAGCCCCTGTAGGCGCGGTCCTCCGCGGTCGGATTAACCAGTGAACACGGTACACACGGTTTACTAGTGTTTATTTACTTATCTGTAGTTTCACAGGTGGTGAAACTCAAGTGAAAGTGTGCACTACCGATTAGTAAGTAAACGCAAGTAAACCCTTGGGTACCTCGCTTATTGGGTAACCGGTCCTGTCTCCCCCGCCGGGCTTAGCCTCTGAGGGGACAAGGCCAATCCCTGCGTCCAGATGCTGCAGGTCCAGTCCACTGAACGGAAACGCGCTGTCCTCTGCTCTGACAACAGCGCTCGGAGGAAGGATGGACCCGGGAGGACTCCCGGCGCTCGGTCACCCCATGGGGGCGGCGTCCTTCCGTCCCCGAGGCCCGGGGGACTCCAAGCCTGCGAGGCAACGCTGCCTCGTTCCTCCCTTGGCGCCGGCGTTTCCATCAGGGAACCCCCCCGCGCCTTCCCCGAGCGCGGGAGCCGCAGCGCCTCCACACCTGGATTCACCTGAAGCCACCGACTCGGGACCGCGGGCGACGCGGTTCCACGGGACACAGGGCACCGAGAAGGAGCGGCCGGAGTCGGCGGGCCAGAGCAGCCCAAGGGAACCACCATCCTCGCGGTCGCCCGGGTCGGGGTGGAAAAGAGAAGCCTCACGCCGAGCGAGGAGAAACCCCGCTCCCACCCGTGGAGTTCGGCTAACTGGTTTAAGGTTCAGCCTCCGCCCCTTCTCCGTGGTATTGCCGACTGGGGCAACGGAGGAACCAGGAGGATTGGGGGCAGCTTCTCTGCGGCCCCCGTGACTCTCTTACTCGGGCCCCGCGCAGCGCAGGGGCCCACAAGCTGAGCGCTCACCGAGGTGCCTCTTTGCACCCGAGACAGGGAGCCAGCTGTTCCCCTGCTCCCCAGATCTCTTTCAGTCTCCTTGAGGGTCATGGCCCGACCCTCTCCATCCAGCCACCCGTCCCTTTTGGTCCTCGGTCGACGCTGGTCCACTGGCTGGTTAATTAAAGGCAAAGAAAAGAGGGGAAGCCCGCACCTGTCCACTTCTGAGCAAAGTTTCACAGGGAGTTTTATAACAAGGACAGTTACCCCTGGGAGTAACTGTCCAGGAGGCAGGAGGGAGGGGCAGTGACTTTGCCAGATTAGGGGGCTGCTTGGGCAGAACCAGACGTGGTGGGGCTGCCACTAGCGCTGCTTACCTCAGAGATGGTTCCTATTCAGCCTGGGTGCAAATGTGCACCCCCACCCACCACACACCTAGCTTACCCTCAGCTTTCCCCCATCTCTACACATCTGCACAAACACACAACACCCCACCCTGTAACAACTGCACAGCTGTCCTTTTTCCTGTTTCTTTCTCTTCTAATTGACTAATCTCTAAAAGTGCAACCGATTTTTTCTATGTACATTTAATTAAAAGCTTTTTCTGGATAGTTAGTTGATATTTATTAGCAGCTCAATCTTTAAAAATCAGCCACTAAAAACATGCAACTTGTAAGCCTCTCACTGAGCTGTCACTGGCTGCCCAGAGGAACAGGAATTGCCAAAGCCCAGATAGTAAACTTGGTCAGTAAATTATTACAATATAAAGCCATACATATAGAAAGGACAATAAAGCATATGAGGAAATTATCGGAATCCTTCTGAGAGCTTAGAAACTCTGCTTTGAAATTCTGCAGAACAAATATCCACAGGCTTAGAAGCAGATTAAATTTAAAGATTGTCGAATTCTATGGAAAAGAACACTTTTCATGAGACTTGGCATAAACCAATTATTAATGAGGAAGACAAGTTTAAAATTAATTTCTCTTGTCATTGAAAATACAGTGATACTATGAGTTAATAACCACCCACTGCCATCCAGTCAATTCTGACTCATAGCGACCCTATAGGACAGAGTAGAACTGCCCCATAGAGTTTCCAAGGATCACCTGGCGGATTCGAACTGCTGACCTCTTGGTTAGCAGCCATAGCACTTAACCACTACACCACCAGGGTTTGCCAATGAGTAAATAGGTGTTTTCAATTCTATGCAAATCACGAAACCACTTTCAGTTTCTTGAATGACCTCTACAAGTTACAAGATGTCACAGGAAACATTAAAATGTCATTGTATAAATTTATAATAAAAAATAGTCAGGATAGACGTTTCTTCAGAGAAGATATACTAATGGCCAATAAGCACATGAAAAGATGCTCAACATTATTAATTGTTGTGTGCTGTTGAGTCAATTTTGACTCATAGTGACCTCCTGTGACAGGATAGAACTGTCTTTATGAGGATTGTCCATAGAGTTTTCTTGGCTGTAATCTTTTTGGGGATTGCCAGGTTTGCCAGGTTTTTCTCCTGAGAAGCCACTGGTGAGTTTGAAACTTTGACCTTTGGCTTACCAGCCGAACTCTTAACCATTGCACCACCAGTGCTCCTCATTAGTCATTAGGGAAATGCAAATCAAGAACTCAATGAGATACCACTTTACATCCACTAGAATGGGTATAAAACAGAAAATTCAAGCGCTGGCGAGGATGTCGGAGAAATTGGAACTCTTGTACATTGCTGGTGAGAATGTAAAATGGTATAGCCACTGTGAGAAGCAGTTTGGCAGTTTCTCAAAGTTAACATTGAGTCCCAGAACCCAGCAAGTTCACTTCTAGGTATATACCCAAAAGAATTGAAAACGGGTATTGAAAAAACACTTGCACATTGAGTGTTCATAGCTGCACTTTTCACAATAGCCAAAGGGTAGAAACAACCTAAATGTCCATCAACTGATAAATGGGTAAAACAAGTGTGGTATATCCATACAATAAAATAGTATTCGGTCATAAAAAGAAGTCTTGGTATATGCTAAACATAAACTAAAAAATATGCTAAGTGAGAGAAGCGGGTCAGAAAATATCACATATTGTATGATTCTATTTATATGAAACATCCAGAGTAGGCACATCCATAGAGACAGAAAGCAGACTAGTGGTTGTCAGGGGCTGAGTGGAGGATATCATGGGGAGTGACTGCTTAAAGTGTATGAGGTTTCATTTTGGTGTGATGAAAATGTCTTGGAACTAGATGAAGGTGATGGTTTCACAACGTCGTGTGTGAATGTACTAAATGCCCCTGAATGTGGTAAACGGTTAGTTTTATGTTTTGTGAATTTTACACCTATAAAAATATTAAATTCAGGAAAGATGGGGTAGGAATAATTTTGCCTATTCCTTCCACCAATTACAGCTATAAACCTTGAACATTATATACAAAAAAATATAAGACTCTGAAAGGTGGAGAGAAGTTAGAGATATAGTGGGGGGGGGGACAGTGGGGGACACTTGCCCCCAGACACAAGTCCAAGGGGGCACCAGATGAAGTACAGAATGACATTCCAAGATGCCACAAATATGAAAGGCACCTAAGGCAGCCAGACAAGAGGGGGCAAGGCATTTCTGCTGACTCATCACTGCTCTCAATGTGTATTCGTCTTGAAATTCAGGGTAGGGTAGGGGGCACAACATAGAGATACTCTTGCTATGCCTCTGTAAAGAATACCTTGAATATTAATTGGAGAAGAGCTCACACTTGTAACCTGACCCTACAAATGCCGGTAAATCCTTAAACTAGCCCAAGCCAGATTTGACCTGCCCGGAATATAAGAAGGGCCAGCTGTGACCCTTAACTGACCTCAACAGGGGACGCAGCAACAGGTGGAACGAATCAGAAGGAAAATCATCGCCTGGATCCTATTCCAAAGCAAGAGGTCCAACAAGAACCACATCACCTCCTGTTTCCTGGCCACCTTCTAGAATTTTCCCTCCCCAACATGCCTGTCCCTCACATGTCTGTCAGTTTGTTGTACTGTTGGGGGTTGCATGTTGTTGTGATGCTGGAAGCTATGCCACTGGTATTCAGATACTAGCAGGGTCTTTCATGGTGGACAGGTTTCAGCTGAGCTTCCATACTAAGACAGATAAGGAAGAAGGACCCAACAGTCTACTTCTGAAAAGAATTAACCAGTGAAAACCTTATGAATAGCAGCGGAACATTGTCTGATATAGTGCTGGAAGATAAGCCCCCCCAGGTTGGAAGACACATAAAATACGACTGGGGAAGAGTTGCCTCCTCAAAATAGAGCCGACCTTAAGGATGTGGATGGAGTCAAGTTTTCTGGACCTTCATTTGCTGATGTGGCATGACTCCAAATAAGAAGAAACAGCTGCAAATATCCATTACTAATCAGAACGTGGAATGCACAAAGTATGAATCTAGGAAAATTGGAAATCGTCAAAAATGAAGTGGAACGTAGAAACATTTTGAGTCAGACAGTTACACGGTCTACTATGCCGGAAACCATCAAAAAAGGGTGGAAAGAATACACAGATTCATTATACCAAAAAGAATTGGTCGATGTTCAACCATTTCAGGAGGTAGCATATGATTAGGAACCTACGGTACTGAAGGAAGAAGTTCAAGCTGCACTGAAGGCATTAGTGAAAAATAAGGCTCCAGGAATTGATAGAATATCATTTAAAATGTTTCAACAGATGGATGCAGCACTGGAAGTGCTCACTTGTCTATGCCAAGAAATTTGGAAGACAGCTACCTGGCCAACTGACTGGAAGACATCCATATTTATGCCTATTCCCAAGAAAGGTGATCCAACTAAACATGGAAATTATCAAACAATATCATTAATATCACATGCAAGTAAAATTTTGCTAAAGATCATTCAAAAGCTGTTGCAGCAGTATATCAACAGGCAGCTGCCAGAAATTCAGGCCAGATTCAGAAGAGGATGTGGAACCAGGGATATCATCAATGATGTCAGATGGATCCTGGCTGAAAGCAGAGAATACAAGATGTTTACCTGTGTTTTATTGACTATGCAAAGGCATTTGACTGTGTGGATTGTAACAAATATTGTATAACGTTGTGAAGAACAGGAATCCAGAACACTTAATTGTGCTCATGAGGAACCTGTACACAGATCAAGAGGCAGTTGTTGGAACAGGGCAAGGGGACACTGTGTGGTTTAAAGTCAGGAGAGATGTGCGTCAGGGCTGAATCATTTCATCATACCTATTCAGTCTGTTTGCTGAGCAAATAATCCGAGAAGCTGGACTCCATGGAGAGGAATGGGACAGCAAGGTTGGAGGAAGATGCATTAACAACCTGCGTTATGCAGGTGATACAACCTTGTTTGCTGAAAGTGAAGAGGACTTTGAAGCACTTACTGATGAAGATCAAAGACCACAGCCTTCAGTATGGATTTCGCCTTAACATAAAGAAGTTGTCAAGGATTGCATTTTACTTGGATCCACAATCAACACCCATGGAAGCAGCAGTCAAGAAATCAAACAATGCATTGTATTGGGCAAACTGGCTGTAAAAGACCTCTTTAAACTGTTGAAAAGCTAAGATGTCACCTTGAAGACTAAGGTGCACCCGACTCGAGCCATGGTATTCTCAATTGTCTCATATACATGTGAAAGCTGGACAATGAATAAGGAAGACTGAAGAAGAATTAATGCCTTTGAATTGCAGTATTGGCAAAGAATATTGAACATACCATGGACTGTCAAAAGAAGAACAAACCTGTCTTTGAAGAAGTACAACCAGAATGCTCCTTAGAAGCAAGGATGGCAAGACTATGTCTCACATACTTTGGACATGTTAACAGGAGGAATCAGTTCCTGAAGAAGGATATCATGCTTGGTAAAGTAGAGGGTCAGTGCAAAAGAGGAAGGCCCTTGAGATGGATTGACACAGTGGCTGCAACAATGGGCTCAAGCATAACAACGATTGTGAGAATGGCACAGGACTGGGCAGTGTTTTGTTCTGTTGTGCATAGGGTGGCTATGAGTCAAAACTGACTCAACTGCACCTAACAACAACGGTACACCTGTGTGGCTACCATCTTGCTGCCCAATTCACATATAAGCCCTGCCTCTCCACAGCTGAGGAAGTTGGATCTGAGGAACTTCCTCCCAGCTCCTTATTCTTCGCATTGCAATACAGTTACTTTCTCTTTCTCAAAGGCCAGTGTCCAGATTATGGCAGGTCTGAGCATGCTGGACAGGACTCACCTTTGTTGTAGGGGGAAAAAATCACAAAATTTAATAAAGAAAGTTTTATTTGGCATGTATTCAAAAAGGAAAAAGTCAAAAGTGGACAAGCATGTTGCTAGAGCCATGTCAGAAGTGGGAAAACAGAAAAGCATGCTGCCACAGCCATGTCTGCCTGAATGCAAGGAAACTACAGAATAAGCAAGAATGGGAAAATGGGCAAGCATGGTGCCACAGGCATGTCTACCCAAGCCCAAGGAAATATTACAGAATAAGCGCAAGTGGGAAAACTGACATGCTACCACAGTCATGTTCTCTCAAGTCCAAGGGAGCTACAGAAAAAACAAATATGGGAAAGTGAACAAGCATGCTGCCACAGTTGTGTGTGCCTGAGTCCAAGGAACATTACAGAATCATCAGTATGTATTAACATTACAAATGAACAAAACCATTGAAAATTTCATGTTTTCACAGATTGGCTAGAGACTGTGATCCCACATTTTGAATTGCCTTTCTTAACAATCATTGGTAAAGGTTTCAGTAATGACAGAATGGTCTTCATTGGTCCAACAAATTTTCTATTCACTAAGTGCTAATAGAAATAGATAAGAGTGGAAAGTCTTTCGTGTTCTCTTTGACTGGCTTAAGTGAAAGGTGCCCTCAAAGATATTTTCCAAGATTATCCTAGCTTTGTCTTTATACCTGAGGGCCCAGCTTATGTGTGCTTGTGAGTCCTTGTGAGCCCAGCTCCAGCTGGGTCACATTCTCTCTAGGGAGTAATGATTTCAATATTATTTTCTAAATCACCTTCTAGAGTTCAGCAACAATTTTGGCACCCAACATGGGGCCAGAGCATTGCACAGACCCTCTGTCCAGAGCTAGCACCCCCTCGACCAATAGTGGAAACTCTTGTTCAGGCGAATCAGGTGGGTATCCTAACGTTTACCAAGGCAGTAACTGGCCCAAGGCACTTCTACTTTGAGAATTAGAAACTAACTCAGGTGTGAAGATCCACTAGATAAGTTCCCTCAAAATTTCTCCTGTTAAGTGTAAGTGCTTGGGATTGGAGATGGGGAGGTATCTGGAGGGTTGAAAGTAGGACTAAGACATCCCTGAGGCAGATAGGGTTAACTGTGCTGGGGGGGAACAAAAGAGCTGTTAAAAGATTACCATCTAGAAGTTGGGTAAGCAGGAACCACATCCTGTCAACATGAGATAAGGTTGAAACAACCAGTGAATTACTATCTCTTTCTTAGTGTTTTTCTAGTCCCTTCCCCTTTACAGGCTCTTCATGTGGCAGAAGAACAAAGTGTGACTGCTGTTTAACATTTCTTAGCCCTCCAAAATGGCGACATAGTGTCAAAGATCAGTGCACTTGCGCTATGTCCCATAATAAGTGATGCCAAGGGCTGCTGAGAGGACTCCATCTTGAATATTAGCGGGTTCCATCTTGGATTCCTTGGATTCCAGATGCCCTGCACAACCTAATTAGCATACAGGGCCCTTCTGAGAAGTACCCACGCCTTGAAAGAAGCCCACTAAATATTCATTACTCTATTGTCTCCACTAAACCCATATGAAGTCTCCACCGAAACATCTCCCTGTCGCAGCCTGCCAAGCCATGGCTTCTAGCTGTGGTTTTGCCCGACCATGCTGCAGCCCTAACCACAGTTTGAATTTGGTGCCAGAATCCCACGCATGCACGAACCAAGATTTTGGAGCATGCGCAGGACCTGAAGAGCTGTGTCCTCTATCTGTTCTTGGACCTGAACATCACTGACATGATTCGACATCTGGACCTCCAAAGGTGGACATGGGAGGGCTAAGGGTGGAGAGTTCTGGCACTAAACTCAGCCCCCAGATGCCACTGGAAATAAAAAGCTCCCCAACCCCCTCAGACAATGAGCACGTGGTCTTTCAACTGCTAAGCCCCATGTTGCGCCTTGTTTGCACAAGCAATAAATTTCCACTTTCTGTTTCCCTTCCAACTGGTGGTGTGGCATCCATCCTATTTTGATCAGCTAATAAGACAGGACAAGAATCTCATTTGGTTACCCATATAAACCCTAGCCTTGCTTCCCTTTTCGAGTCAGTCTTCTGGAAAGGCTTAGTCCCCCGCAGACTCCTTTTAGTTGACTCAAACAAAGTAAAGCTTGCTGAAGATAAAGTTCCTCTTTTGCATGTATTCTTACTCAGGAAAAGACTAGGACTCTTTGTGTCAGATTGGCGATTGGTAACATCTCCAATAAGGGGGACTGAAGCCCTACTAAGACATCCTCGTCACTTTCTCCGACATTCCCTGTAGCCAGCAGCAGAGAACCGGCACCCTAATTTCTGGTTGACCGAGTTCTGGTTCTGGTTCTGAAGTGGGGAGGTATCTGGAGGATTGAAAGTAGGACTAAGACACCCCCATTAAGGGGGATTGAAGCCCTATTAAGACAGGGCTAGAACCACAGAGCCATTTTTCTTAACCTCAAGAGAGCCCCTCACCCAGCCCATTTCCTAGAGTTCTTTCTTTTCCTCCTCAGTATCTCCTTAACAAGAAACAGCCACTGGGTACCCAGATTCAGCTGAAACAGGTTCTGCCCTCCATAGTGGCATTCCAGGTGGCCTTTAGCTCATTAACTGCTTCATGCATTTTAAGTTCTCCAGCCCTGGGTGGAAAGCTGACATGCTAATGAACAAAAATGACTAAGTTCCTCCTGCATGGGGAATTGAACCTGGGCCTTAGTGTATAGTAGGCCTTAGATGATGTTTATTCATTCCAAAATGCTCTGCACCTGCCCGTGCACCATTTTGTATTCTGAAACTGCTCCTGCTTATACAAACCAGCCTCAACTAGCTGCCTGCGAGGCAGCCTTGAATGGCACATAGCCCCGTCTGTCTCCTTTCTTGGCCAACCAATAAAGTTGCTTTTCTTTCTCCCCAACTTGGTCTCTGTCTTTTTGACCCTGGAAGAATTGCGGCATGCAGAACCTGGAGTTCCCAGCAACACTAAGACATCCGCATTAACTTGCCCTGCCATATCCCCTGGTCCATGGCAGAGAATGGGCAGCCTAGTTTCCGGTTGACCTTGGTCAGGTTCTGGTTCTAAGTGTGTGTGTGTGTGAGTGAAATATGGGAAACCAACCTAGTGTACCTTTACTGGTGCTCTTTGTTTTTTCATGTGGATTCTAACTACTGTTTGAGGTCATTTAACTATGCCACCATCTGACAGATCTGTTTTGCAAAAGAGAGGGAAAATGGGATGAAATCCCCTACCTACAAACTTTAATGTGTCTCTGGCAAAACAAAAACCTACAAAAAAAGTGTAAGCTAATAAAAAAAATAGTTCAGGGGAAAAAGGAAGGCGAGAAAAGCCCCACTTGGAGTGGCCTGGAGCTAAAGCCAGACCAGATAAGCAGGATGACTGATAGAGGGCCAGGGTCTTCTATTTCCACTCAGCTAGGTTGGTGGGTAGAGGCCCAACCATATACATATGAATGGAAATACAAACAGAGAAGACAAACCAGAAATGTTTTAAATAGGGTTATATGTTTAGAATTATGTGTTTGTCTGAATGTACTATGGATATTGAATTCTTTTTCTATGTAATGTTGTAAAGCAGACCTAAATTTATGCTAGAAATGAATATTGGGTGTTACAGATTACAGACAGCATAAGTTTGACTTCAGCCAATACTTAACTGGTGATTTAGGAAATAATATTGGAGTCATTATTCCTTGTCCTTGAGCATGGAGAATGTGACCCAGCTGGAGCTGGACTCACAAGGATACTTCAACTGGACCCTGAGGTATAAAGACAATAAACCAAAACCCCACTGCTGTCAAGTCGATTCCGATTCATAGTGACCCTATAGGACAGAGCAGAATTGCCCCAAAGAGTTTCCAAGGAGTGCCTGGAGGATTTAAACTGTCAACCTCATGGTTAGCAGCCATAGCACTTAACCACTACTCCACCAGGGTTTCCATAAAGACAACTGATAGGATAGTCTTGGAAAATATCTTTTAGGGAAGCTTTCACATAAGCCAGAACACAAAAGACTTTCCACCCGTATCTTTTTCTATTAGCATTTAGTGAATAGAAAATTTGTTGGACCAATGAAGGCTCTCATGACTGTCCTTACTGAAAACTGTACCGATGATAGTTAAGAAAGACAATTCAAAATTTAGGATCACAGTTTCTAGTCAATCTGTGAAAAGATGAAGCTTTCAATGGTTTTGCCCTTTTGCGATGTTAATGTATACTGATAATTCTGTAATGTTCCTTGGACTATGGCAGACAGGCTGTGGCAGCATGTTTGTCCGTTTTTCCATTCTTGCCTATTCTGTAATAATTCCTTGGACCCTGGCAGGCATGGCTCTGACAGCATGGTTGTCTGTTTCCTATTTTTGCCTTTTTGAATATATGCCGAATAAAACAACAAACTTCAAAAGTTAGAAGGAAGTCTAGGTGCGAAAACTTTACAACTTGTTGAGGATGCCTTTAAGGTCTTCAATAATCGGAGCCAGGTACAAGGGATATTGAAAAATGAAACAGGCCAAGCTCCTCACAGCAGCTCTCAGAGGCAACTCACCACCCAGGCAGACCTGGGTGCGAGTTAAGTCCTCATGGGCCCCCAAAGAGCCAGGGGCCACCCCAAAGCCCACTAAAGCTAGTCCCCAGATAGTGTGCCTACTGCAAACAGGAAGCCCACTGGAAATGAGAGTGCTCCTTGTGGCCAACCCAGTCCTAGCAGGAACCCCATAACAGCTCCCACAGCTGTCAGCACCCAGCCCCTGGCTTATGATTACTCTCCCTGCTTTCATCCTGCAAGGCAGTAGCAGTGGAGAGAGAAAATCCCCATGAGGAGGCCCGGTTTACAATGACTGTGGCAGACAACTTACTGAATTTTTACTGGATACTCACGCAACCTATTCAGTTTTAAACACCCCAAAAGGTCTGCTTTCCCAGCCCTTGGCTGACTTCATTAGCAGAGTTAAGAGCTGCCAAACACAGACAGGGGCGGCACACTGCTTCAGGGCCTGGTGAGACGGTCACCACCCTTACCTTACCCCAAACCCTGGTAGGCCCGTGACGGCAAAGAGCATCTCGGCTGGTGGGACTGGAGGAAAAAAAAAGCCTCCTAGAGATGCCTTTTCTGAATAATGTACTATGGTCAACAGAGGTGGCAGTTATACATTGCTCTGGGCACCAGAAGGGAGAGTCTTACAAAATTAAAGGACCAGGCAGCTAAACAAGCTGCTAGAACAAAACCCCCTACCACTTGCCTTGTCTTAATACCTAATCTTCAGCTACCAGAAAAGCACTGAATGTAATATAAACAGAGCTTCTGAATGGGGCTTTGATCTTATTAACAGAGCAGAATACAGGTGGTTGTACCACTCCCAAGGACAGGTGTAATACCAGAACACCTGATGTACCCGATAATAAAGGAAGTTCATGAGAGCACACATTACGGTTGGGATGCTATGTTTCACTGGCTAGCCAAATTGATTAAAGGGCCTAATCTACAAAAGACTATCCAGTAAGTAACGCTACAATGTGTCACCTGTGTTAAGAACAATCCAAGAACAGGCCCACCACCTCCTATGCCCGTGGGACTAGGCCCGGAGAAGACCGGCAAGAAGACTTCACGGTTATACCAACAGCTATAGGAGGTTTCCAGTATCTTTTAGTATTTTACACACCTTCACCGGAGAGGTGGAAGCCTTCCCTTCTGGATGGAAAACACATCAGAGGTAAGCAAAGCTCTTCTCAATGAAGCTGTCTCTACGTTTGGTCTACCTTACTCAATTCAAAGCAATAATGGAGGAGCTTTTGTATCCAAGATTACCCAAGAAGTTTCTGGACATTTAGGAATCAGGTAGAAATTATATGCTTCCTGGAGGCCACCAAAACCCATTGCTGTTGAGTCAATTCTGACTCATAGCAACCCTATAGGACAGAGTAGAACTGCCCCACAGAGTTTCCAAGGAGCACCTGGTGAATTTTAACTGCTGACCTTGTTGATTAGCAGACATAGCTGTTAACCACTACACCACCACAGTCAACTGGAAAAGCAGAGAAAGAAGACCAAACTGCCCTGGGTCAAACTGCTACACATTGCCCTGTTGAGAGTCCTGGTGGCCCCTAGAAGCAGGCCCCAGCTGAGCCCCTGTGAAATGCTGTAAGTGAGACCTTTCCTTAAGGCAGCCTGGGGATGTAGAGCTTCAGATGATTCTCAAGTGGTCCAGGAAGTTAGTGTTTCTGGGTATCTCAGGTCACTCTATGTAGCCTTGTAAGCTGTTAATCATTATGCTTCCATATGCTCTTTCCCACAGATATCCCTCCTCCTCTCATAAACAAGTAAGACGACCATCATCCTGGCAGTCACCTTCAACCCAAGTGGACCGGTCCTTATGTGGATCTTCTAGTCACCCACTCCTCGGTGAAGGTAGGCAAAGTCAAGCCTTGGATCCACTACACCAAGGGAGAAGTACACCCACCAGTTCAGATGATCCCTTAAATACTTCACTCACCAGCATTGGTCACCAAAGCACAGACTATTTGTGGGACCACAAAGACAGCCAACTCCTGGAACCCTTAAAATTGAAGTGGGAGCTTCTAGAAGACTTAAGACTCAACTTACAAATAAGTGATCTACATGTA
This sequence comes from Elephas maximus indicus, assembly GCF_024166365.1. NCBI lineage: Eukaryota > Metazoa > Chordata > Mammalia > Proboscidea > Elephantidae > Elephas > Elephas maximus. The sequence continues at coordinate 167,872,898 of NC_064821.1, read as the reverse complement.
CCTCTTTCTGCTAGTGAGCCTCTTCCACATTTTAAGTTCTCTTTGTCTGCTACTCCCAAGAAAATTCAACCTAGGTCCCTAAAACTCTGCCTTATGTCAACAGGATGTAGCCAGACGAGTTACCAACCCTTATCCCTTAAGATTAAGGAATTGCTACAACTCAAAGGGGGATTATAACCTGACCGTATGAATACCAGTAAATCCTTAAATTAGCCCAAGCCGGATTTGGCCCACCCTGCATGTGCAGAAGGGCCAGCTGTGACCCTTAATTGATCTCAACAGAGGACACAGCAACAGCAGGAACAAATTAGAAGGAAAATCATCACCTGAACCCTACTCCAAAGTGAGAGGTCTGACAAGAGCCATGTCACCGCCTGTTTCCTGGTCACCTATAATTTTCCCTCCCCAGTATGCTGTGTGTGGCCGCCACCTCACTGCCCAAATCACATATAAGCCCTGCTTCTCCACAGCTGGGGAAGCTGGATATGAGGAACTTCCTCCCAGGCCCTTGGCTCTTTGCACTGCAATAAAGCAACTTTCTCTTTCTGGAAGGCCAGTGTCCAGATTATTGGTAGGTCTGAGTGCGCTGGACAGAACTCACCTTCTAGGGTTCAGCAACACACTGACCCACACCAGAAAATTAAACTTTTGGGTTTTGTATGTCATTACAATTTTGTTGTGTGCTTTATTCTGTAACATAGCCTATCTTATGGTGATTAATTTAATCACAATGGAATGTTTTAATTTTTTGTAATTTTCATTTTTTTCTGTTATATTCACATCCAGTAAACATCTTCTAAAAATATTGATAAAATTATTTTGCCTTAAAAATCAATTAAATTTACCACAAAAAAAAGAAGAAAAATCACATGACTAGCTCAATAAATGCAAGAAAAGATTGACCAAAAAAATTAATTAAAGGAGTAATTAGGGAGCAAAACATGGGTAAATTGAAAAATTTAGAAGTCAGAAAGACCTGGATTCAAACCCTGAACATGCCACAAAACCTCTGGCAAGTTGCTTAGCTTTTCAGAGACTTTCTTTTATAAGACGGATCGTGTCTTACTTATTTGGTCTGCTGTAGGGGTCGCTGTGAGTCGGAATCAACTTGACAGCTACAGTTTTTTTTAAATAACAGAAATACCACAAGTGGGTGGCTTTAACAAAGAAATTTATTCTCTCACAGTCTAGAAGGCTGGAAGTCCAAATTCAGGGCACCAACTGCAGGGAATGTCTTTTTCTCTCTGTCAGCTCTCTGGGGAATGTCCTTGTCATCCTGGTCTTCCCTGGTCTAGGAGCTTTTCAGCATGGAGAACCTAGGCCAAAGGACACACTCCACTGCTGGCGCTACTTTTTTGGTGGTATTGTTATTGCAAAACACGGATTCGAGCTGCCTGACCCAAAACCAATACTGAGACAGGGGTGAGGTAAGCAGCAAGAGGGCTTTATTGTATACCTGTATACAAGAGACAGAGGGTAATGGGCTCCTCCATTGTCTGTCTGCTGGAGGGTTTTGTAGGGTTAGGGCTTACGTTTGAAGAATCTGGAGAATGGCAGTTCCCTTTTGAGGGGGGGACATGTTGATCATAGAAACCAGGGTGGTGTAGTGATTAAGAGCTTGGCAGCTAACCAAAAGACTGGCAGTTCAAGCCCAGCAGGCGCTCCTTGGAAACCCTATGGGGCAGTTATAGGGTTGCTATGAGTTGAAATTGACTCAATGGCAGTGGATTTTGTTTTGTTTTGTTTATGTTGACCACATTTCAGACGTGTTGACCTTCTGTGGGTATTCTTTAGAGGTCCTCTGACATCATCCTGGTTTCAGTCACAAGATGGGCCCCCACTGTCTGGTTGTCTCATCCCAGATCTTCTTGATCATTATCTGCTTGTTCAAAAGGAACATAGGTTAATTTTAAACTTTATAGAATCATGGAGAATGGGAAAGAGAAATGAGGAAACAAACCACAAATCACAAAATCACTGGGGTATGCAAAAGTTAACTATGCAAGCCGTGTAGAAATAATGCTACAATACCCAGGATGTTAAAAAACCACCAACAGGATGTAAGGCCCCTACAGTCTCTTTCTCACGCTGCCCCTTTCAGTATGAGGTCCCCCTGTCTCTCTGCTCAGTTCTCTCTTTTATATTTCAGAAGAGATTGATTTAAGACACAACCTAGCCTCAGTAGACTGAGCCCTGCCTCATTAACATAACTGCCTCTAATCCTGCCTCATTAACATCATAGAGGTAGGATTTATAACACATGGGAAAATCACATGAGATGACAAAATCGTGCACAATCACACAATACTGGGAATCATGGTCTAGCAAGTTGATGCATATTTTGGGGGGACACAATTCAACCCATAACAGATTGTTTGGAAGATTAAAGGAAATACTGTATAAAAAATAACCTGATGCCTGGCACAGAACAGGGGCTTAATAAATGACAGTTATTAGTTATTATATACGTATAGGCTTAGAGTCATGTAGCAGTGGAAGACAAAATAAAAAGAGTTTAGTATCTGTTTGGGAAGAAAAAAAAAGAAAGCATATATGAAATAATACTTGTAAAATTAAGTCTCAAAGGGTAAAAATCTGTACTACACGATACCTCATTTAAAGTTATGCTTAAAACAACCTCTCAATAGATGGATAAAGAATAAAAAGAGACAACTCAAAAAGATAAATTGGAAAGAGTAAACTACTATACGAATGGAAGGGAAAATGTAAATCTTTAAGAATAATTTTTTTTTAATCTAATGGTATTTAATTAAAGAAAAAAAATTCAATTCCTGCCTCAGTCTGTGCTACTGGCATCCACCATTCTGTTGGGATTTTCCTGGACAGGGTGTCTTCCTAGATGATTTAAGACTAATTTTGTTTTTTTAATTTTGTTGTGCTTTAGGTGGATGTTTATAGCGCAAACTAGTTCCTCACTCAAATTTTTACACAATTTTTTTGTGACATTGGTTATAATCCCTGAGTGTGTCAGCACTCTCCCCCTTTCCTTTTCCACCCTGGGTTCCCTGAGTCCATTCCTCTAGTTTTCCTGTCTCGTCTTGCCTTCTCATCTTTGCCTTTGAGCAGGTGTTGCCCATTTGGTCTTGTATCCTTAAATGAACTAAGAAGCGCTGTCCTCCCATGTGTTTTTGTTTCTTTTATAGGCCTGCCTAATCTTTGGCTGAAAAGTGGACTTCAGGAATGGCCCCAGTTCACAGATAGCAGGGTGTCTGGAGGCCATAGTCTCAGGGGTTCCTCTCAGGGATCTCTGTCAGACCAGTAAGTCTGGTCTTTTTTTTTAGTGAATTTGAATTTTGTTCTACATTTTTCTTCTGTTCTCTCCAGGACCCTCTATTGTGATCCCTGTCAAGAGCAGTCAGTGGCGGTAGCCAGACACTATCTAGTTCTGGGTTCAGGTTAGTGGAGGCTGGGGTTCATGTGGTCCATTAGTCACTTGGACTAATATTTTCCTTGTGTCTTTGGTTTTCTTCATTCTTCTTTGCTATGAACAGGATGGGACCAATGCATGTATCTTAGATGGCCACTGGCAAGCTTTCAAGATCCCAGACGCTACTCACCAAAGTAGGATGTAGAACATTTTCTTTATGAACTATGTTATGCCAGTTGACTTAGATGTCCCCTGAGGCCATGGGCCCCAACCCTCAAGCCCTAGTAACTTGGTTCCTTAAGGTGTTTGGATGTGTCTGGGAAGCCTCTATGACTTTGCCTTGGTCAAGTTTTGCTGACTTTCCCTATATTGTGTGTTGTCTTCCCCTTACAAAAGTTAACATTTGCCTACTGTCTAGTGATTTCCTGTCCCCCCTCCCCTCCCTTGTAACCATCACAGATTGTTTTTGTCTGCGTTTAAACCTTTTCTTCGGTTTTTACAGTATTAGTTTCATGCAATATTTGTCCTTTTGTGATCGACTTATTTCACTCAGCATAATGCCCTCCACATTTATTCATGTTGTGAGATGTTTTGAGGATTCATCAAAGTTCTTTATCGTTGTGTAGTATTCTGTTGTGTGTATAAATAAACCTTAATTTGTTTATTCATTCATTTGTTGGTGGGTACTTAGGTTGTTTCCGTCTTTTCGCTATTGTGAATAATGCCGCCGCAATGAACATGGGTGTGCATACGTCTATTCATGTGACAGCTTTTATTTCTCTAGGATATATTCCCAGAAGTGGGATTGCTGGATCAAATAGTATTTCCATTTCTAGCTTTTTAAGACAGTGTCATATCATTCCATAGTGGTTGTACCATTTTACATTTCCACCAGCAGTGCATAAGAGTTCCAATCTCCCTGCAGCCTCTCCAACATTTGTTATTTTCTGGGTTTTTTTTTTTTTTTTCATTTGTGTCAGTAATATCAGTTTGAGGTGGTATCTCATTATAGTTTTTTTTTTTAATTAACTTTTATTGAGCTTCAAGTGAACATTTACAAATCCAATCAGTCTGTCACATATAAGTTTACATACATCTTACTCCCTACTCCCACTTGCTCTCCCCCTAATGAGTCAGCCCTTTCAGTTTCTCCTTTCGTGACAATTTTGCCAGCTTCCCTCTCTCTCCATCCTCCCATCCCCCCTCCAGACAAGAGATGCCAACACAATCTCAAGTCTCCACCTGATATAATTAGCTCACTCTTCATCAGCATCTCTCTCCCACCCACTGACCAGTCCCTTTCATGTCTGATGAGTTGTCTTCGGGGATGGTTCCTGTCCTGTGCCAACAGAAGGTCTGGGGACCATGGCCGCCGGGATTCCTCTAGTCTCAGTCAGACCATTAAGTATGGTCTTTTTATGAGAATTTGGGGTCTGCATCCCACTGATCTCCTGCTCCCTCAGGAGTTCTCTGTTGTGCTCCCTCATTATAGTTTTGATTTGCATTTCTCTAATGGCTAGTAGACTGATAGAATTTTGCAAGACCAACAACTTCTTCATTGCAAATACCTTCTTTCACCAACATAAACGGCGACTATACACATGGACCTCATCAGAGGGAACACACAGAAATCAAATTGACTACATCTGTGGAAAGAGACGATGGAAAAGCTCAATATCATCAGTCAGAACGAGGCCAGGGGCTGACTGTGGAACAGACCATCAATTGCTCATATGCAAGCTCAAGCTGAAACTGAAGAAAATCAGAGCAAGTCCACAAAAGCCAAAATATGACCTTGAGTATATCCCACCTGAATTTAGAGACCATATCAAGAATAGATTTGACACATTGAACACCAGCGACTGAAGACCAGAAGAGTTGTGGAATGACATCAAGGATATCATCCATGAAGAAAGCAAGAGGTCACTGAAAAGACAGGAAAGAAAGCAAAGACAAAGATGGATGTCAGAGGAGACTCTGAAACTTGTTCTTGAGCATCGAGCATCTAAAGCAAAAGGAAGAATTCATGAAGTAAAAGAACAGAACAGTAGATTTCAAAGGGCCTCTTGAGAAGACAAAATAAAGTATTATAATGACACGTGCAAAGAGCTGGAGATGGAAAACCAAAAGGGAAGAACACGCTCGGTATTTCTCAAGCTGAAAGAACTGAAGAAAAAATTCAAGCCTCGAGTTGCAATGGTGAAGGGGTCCATGGGGAAAATATTAAATGATGCAGGAAGCATCAAAAGAAGATGGAAGGAATACACAGAGTCATTATACCAAAAAGAATTAGTCAATATTCAACCATTTCAAGAGGTGGCATATGATCAAGAACCGACAGTACTGAAGGAAGAAGTCCAAGCTGCCCGGAAGGCATTGGCAAAAAACAAGGCTCCAGGAATTGATGGAATATCAATTGAGATGTTTCAACAAACAGATGCAGCGCTGGAGGTGCTCACTCATCTATGCCAAGAAATATGGAAGACAGCTTCCTGGCTAACTGATTGGAAGAGATCCATATTTATGCCTATTCCCAAGAACCGTGATCCAACCGAATGTAGAAATTATAGAAATATATCATTAATATCACATGCAAGCAAAATTCTGCTGAAGATCAGTCAAAAACGGCTGCAGCAGTATATCAACAGGGAACTCCCAGAAATTCAGGCCAGTTTCAGAAGAGGACGTGGAACCAGGGATATCATTGCTGATGTCAGATGGATCCTGGCTGAAAGCAGAGAATACCAGAAGGATGTTTACCTGTGTTTTATTGACTATGCAAAGGCATTTGACTGTATAACAAACTATGGACAACACTGAGAAGAATGGGAATTCCAGAACACTTAATCGTGCTCATGAGGAACCTTTACATAGATCAAGAGGCAGTTGTTCGGATAGAACAAGGGCATACTGATTGGCTTAAAGTCAGGAAAGGTGCGTATCAGGGTTGTATTCTTTCACCATACCTATTCAATCTGTATGCTGAACAAATAATATGAGAAGCTGGACTATATGAAGAAGAACGGGGCATCAAGGTCGGAGGAAGACTCATTAACAACCTGCGTTATGCAGATGACACAACCTTGCTTGTTGAAAGTGAAAAGGACTTGAAGCACTTACTAATGAAGATCGAAGATCACAGCCTTCAGTATGGATTACACCTCAACATACAGAAAACGAAAATTCTCACAACTGGACCAAAGAGCAACATCATGATAAATGGAGAAAAGATTGAAGTTGTCAAGGATTTCATTTTACTTGGATCCACAATCAACAGCCATGGAAGCAGCAGTCAAGAAATCAAAAGATGCATTGCATTGGGCAAATCTGCTGCAAAGGACCTCTTCAAAGTGTTGAAGGGCAAAGATGTCACCCTGAAGACTAAGGTGTGCCTGACCCAAGCCATGGTATTATCAATCCCATCATATGCATGTGAAAGCTGAACAATGAATAAGGAAGACCGAAGAAGAGTTGACACCTTTGAATTGTGGTGTTGGGAAGAAAATTGAATATACCATGGACTGCCAAGAGAATGAACAAATCTGTCTTAGAAGTAGTAGAACCAGAATGCTCCTTAGAAGCAAGGATGGCAAAACCGCGTCTTACATACTTTGGACATGTTGTCAGGAGGGATCAGTCCCTGGAGAAGGACATCATGTTTGGCAGAGTACAGGGTCAGCAGAAAAGAGGAAGAGCCTCAATGAGGTGAATTGACCCAGTGGCTGCAACAATGAGCTCAAGCATAACAACGATTGTAAGGATGGCTCAGGACCAGGCAGTGTTTTGTTCTGTTGTTCATAGGGTCACTATGAGTCGGAACCAACTCAACGGCACCTAACAACAACAAAAACAATGGCTAGTAATCTTGAGCATTTCCTCATGTGTTTGTTGGTTGCCTGAATATCTCTTTTGGTGAAGTGTGTGGTCATATTCTTTGCCCATTTTTTAACCGGATTGTCTTTTTGTTGTTGAAGTGTTGAAGTATTCTATAGATTTTAGAGATTAGACCCTCGTTGGATATGTTATAGACTAAAATTTTTCCCAGTGTGTACATTCTCTTTTTACTGTTTTGGTGAAGTCTTTTGATGAGTATAAGTGTTTAATTTTTAGGAGTGCCATTCATGTAGTTCATCTTCCGCTGCGTGTGCATTTTTAGTTATGCTTGGTATTCCGTTCATGCCATGTATTAGGACCCCTAGCGTTATCCCTATGTTTTCTTCCATTATCTTTATTGGTTTAGGTTTTATATTTAGGTCTTTGATCCATTTTTGAGTTAGTTTTTGTGTATGCTGTGAGGTAAGAGTCCTGTTTCATTTTTGTTACAGATGGACATCAAGTTTTGACAGCATCATTTGTTAAAAAGACTGTCTTCTCTCCATTTAATGGACTTAAGGTCTTTGTCAAAGATCAGCTGAGAGGCAGAGCCAAGATGACAGACTAGGCAGACGCTTCTGGAGAGCCCTCTTTACAACAAAGACCTGAAAAAACAAATGAAATGAGTATATTTGTGACAAGCTGGTAGCCCTGAGGTTCAAAGGCAAGCTTAGAAAACAAACTGAGGGGCAGGGGAAGGAAGAAACCATTCAGAGGCGAGAGGAGTTACTGGACCGAAATCGCCGGGAGCCCTCAGGCACCATTCCTGAAGCCGCAGCGGCGGCTGGTGCTAGCATTCTGCTGCAGTTTCCTCAGGGAGAGGTAGCCAGCCACACAGCCTACTCACACCTCCAGAACCTGAGAAGAACGGCGCTCTCAGCAAAAGCTAAGTACTTGTGTATATTTTACCGCACCCCCCCCCACCCCAAAGCCAGGTTCATTGGCCCTGGGGAAGGAAAAAATTTGCAATTGGGGAAAAGATAATTTGCTAGCTCCACTAACCTGGGGAGCTCAGGACAGAAGTGGCTCCTGTCCAGGCATAAACCATCCGTGGACTTTGAGCACATTTCCCTTCTGCATGGACTTGTGTGGGCCTATTTTGGGAGAATAGGCACTTGTTGGCAGACTCCAGCCATTTCAGCTGTGCTGTGGAAAGGGGGGTGTTTGATGTTTGACATTGCTTTTCCTATTAAACAAGGTCCTCACCTACTCACATCAGAGACCTAAGCACTGGCAGCTCCACTCAGGCCGCCCAGCCACCTGCAACAGGGGTCCAAAGATAACTGGTACCTCCCTGTCCTTACAACCAAAAACTTTGGGTGCCCATGGTCCATCTGCAGAACCCACCCACCTGCATGCTCTAGGAAACAGGGACATGTTTTCCTCAGAGACACTCGGGGGTCAGTTTTCAGTACCCTGCCTTGTTCAGAGCGTGACCCCCTTCTGCAATCAGATACTGGTATATACACCAATCACCCCTGCCCCTCTAAGACTGTAGGACAGAGCCTGTACCACACACTTGATGATCAGCTACCTGGAAACCTGAGCTGAAGTCATACAAGAAAACTGAATGGACTCCTACACCGATATACCTGATAACAGCTCTAGCCATCTGGGGACAGGACGTCAGAGCTCCAAAGGCGAAAATAATCAAGTTAGCTCACTCAAGCAACCCATAGGGGTATACCAAAACAAAACAAAGCAAGAAGCTACAACTCAGTAAGCAAGCATAAACTAATACAATAACTTATAGATGGCTTGGAGACAACAGTCAACATCAAGTCACATAAAGAAACAGACGATGATCACCTCAACAGGCTCTCAAAACAAAGAATCCAGGGATCTTCTAGATGAAAGTGCATTCCTGGAACTACTAGATGCAGAATACAAAAGTTTAATATACAGAACCCTTCAAGACGTCAGGAAGGAAATGAGGCAATACGTAGAACAAGCCAAAGAACACATAGATAAAGCAATTGAAGACATTAGAAAGATTATTCAGGAACATAATGAAAAATTTAATAAGCTGGAAAAATCCATAGACAGACAGCAATCAGAAATTCAGAGGATTAACAATAAAATTACAGAAGTAGACAACTCAATAGAAAGTCAGAGGAGCAGAATTGAGCAAGTAGAAGCTAGAATTTCTGAACTTGAAGATAAATCACTTGGCACTAATATATTTGAAGAAAAATCAGATAAGAGAATTAAAAAAACTGAGGAAACCTTGAGAATCATGTGGGACTCTATCAAGAGAAATACGAGTGATTGAAGTACCAGAACAGGGAGGGATAACAGAAGATACAGAGAGAATGGTTGAAGATTTGTTGGCAGAAAACTTTCCTGATATCTTGAAAGATGAGAAGATATCTATCCAAGGTGCTCATTGAACTCCACATAAAGTAGATCTTAAAAGAAAGTCACCAAGACATAATCAAACTTGCCAAAACAAAAGAGAAAGAGAGAATTATAAGAGCAGCGAGGGATAAATGAAAAGTCGCTTACAAAGGAGAGCCAATAAGAATAAGCTCAGACTACTCAGCAGAAACCATGCAGGCAAGAAAGCAATGGGATGACATATTTAAAATGTTGAAGGAAAAAAATTGCCAGCCAAGAATCGTGTATCCTGCAAAACTGTCTCTTAAACATGCAGGTGAAATTAAGACATTTCCAGATAAACACAAGTTTAGGGAATTTGTAAAAACCAAACCAAAACTACAAGAAATACTAAAGGGAGTTCTTTGGTTAGAAAATCGATACTATCAAAACAAAGCAAGAATAAAACAAAACTCAAAACAGGGTAACAGCGATGTTATTATATAAAAGAAGACAACATTAAAATAATAAAGAGGGAATAAGAAATGTAATCACTACACCTTCCATATGGAGAGGAAGATACAGCGATACAAAGAAATAAAAGTTAGGTTATATTTAGAAAAATGGGGCTAAATAATAAGGTAACCACAAAGGAGACAAACTATTCTAGTCATAAAAATAAAATACAAGAAAAAATAGAGACTCAGCAGAAACAAAATCAACAACAAATATGAGGAAAGGACAATATATGAAGATAATCTACTCAGCACATAAAATTAAGTGGGAAAAAGAAACTGTCAACAACACACAAAAAAAGCCATCAAAATGATAGCACTAAATTCATGCCAATCCATAATTACCCTGAATGTACTAAATGGACTAAATGCACCAATAAAGAGACATAGAGTGGCAGAATGGACTAAAAAACAAGATCTGTCTATATGCTGCCTACAAGAGACACACCTTAGACTTAGAAACACAAACTAAAACTCAAAAGATGGAAAAAAATATATCAAGCAAACAACAATCAAAAAAGAGCAGGACTGGCCATATTAACTTCTGAAAAAATAGACTTTAAAGTTAAAGCCATCATAAAGGATAAGGAAGGACACCATATAATTATTAAAAGGACAATACACCAAGAAGATATAACCATATTAAATATTTATGCACCCAATGACAGGGCTGGAAGATATATAAAACAAACTCTAACAGCATTGAAAAGTGTGATAGACAGCTCCACAATAATAGCAGGAGACTTAACACACCACTTTCGGTGAAGGACAGAACATCCAGAAAGAAGCCCAATAAAGACACGGAAGATCTAAATGCCACAATCAACCAACTTCACCTCGTAGACATACACAGAACACTCCCCCCAACAGCAACCAAGTATACTTTCTTTTCTAGTGCACATGGAACATTCTCTAGAATAGACCATATATTGAGTCATAAAGCAAGCCTTAGCAGAATCCAAAACATTGAAATATTACAAAGCATCTTCTCTGACCATAAGGCCATAAAAGTGGAAATCAATAACAGGAAAAGCAGGGAAAAGAAATCAAACACTTGGAAACTGAACAATACCCTGCTCAAAAAAGATTGGATTAGAGAAGACATTAAGGATGGAATAAAGAAATTCATAGAATCCTATGAGAATGAGAACACTTCCTATCAGAACCTTTGGGACACAGCAAAAGCAGTGCTCAGAGGCCAGTTTATATCAATAAATGCACACATACAAAAAGAAGAAAGGGCCAAAATCAAAGAATTAACCCTACAACTTGAACAAATAGAAAGAGAGCAACAAAAGAAACCCACAGGCACCAGAAGAAAACAAATAATAAAAATTAGAGCTGAACTAAATGAAATAGAAAACAGAAAAACAATTGAAAGAAGGTTAAGTGCTATGGCTGCAAACCAAGAGGTGAGCAGTTTGAATCTGCCAGGTGCTCCTTGGAAACTCTATGGGGCAGTTATACTCTGTTCTATAGGGTTGCTATGAGTCAGAATTGACTCGATGGCAGTGGGTTAGGGACATAAAAGACCTATACAAAGAAAACTACAAAACACTATTGCCAGAAACCAAAAGAGATCTACAGAAATGGAAAAACATACCATGCTCATGGATAGGAAGACTTAACATTGTGAAAATGTCAATTCTACCCAAAGCAATCTACAGATATAATGCAATCCCGTTCCAAATACCAACAGCATTCTTTAAGGAGATAGAAAAACTAACCACCAAATTCATATGGAAAGGGAACAGGCCCTGAATAAGCAAAATATTATTGATGAGAAAGACCAAAGTAGGAGGCCTCACTACCTGATCTCAGAACCCTCTATTCAGCCACATTAGTCTTGTACCAAACCCTAAGATTTGAATGGGATTTGAATGGGCTTGACAGCGTCGACTAAGGGAGCAGTGTCAGAGACTCAATACAATGAAAATAACCTTCTAGCAAGAGTGACTATTGCTATTGTTGTGGTCATCAAGTTGATTCTGACTCATGGTGACCCCATGTGTACAGAATTTAACTGCTCCATAGGATTTTCAAGGCTGGGACCTTTTAGAAGCAGGTTGCCAGGCCTGTCTTCCAAGGCACAACTGGGTGTGTTCAGATGGCAACTTCTGGGCTAGTAGTTGAGCACTCAACCTTTTGTACCACCCAGGGACTCCTTTTCAAGAGAGAATAGAACTACTTATTACTTGAGTTTCTCTTGTGTCAACCTTAGGCCCTCCTGACACAACTAAGCCTATTTACTTCTTTTCTATTCATTGTAGGAAAGTAGAACAGCTATAGTTAGTCTCCAATTAAGATACCATAAATTAAGTTCTCTGCTGGAGAAAGCTGTATCTTAGCCCAACCAGAAGATGACTGTGGCACTCCCTCAGACCAAATAGTGGTTGGAAGGCCCTCAGGATATGTTCCAGGAAGAAGTTTTGTCAAAAATCAGAGTGACTTCTCTGACCATAATGCTATAAAACTAGAAATCAATAACAGAAAGAGCAAGGAAAAACATTAAATACATGGAAACTGAATAATGTCCTGCTTAAAACTATTGGGTCATAGAAGAAATTAAAAATTAAATAAAAAAGATTTTAGAATCAAATGAGAATGAAGACAGAACATACCAACACCTATGGGGCAAAGCAAAAGCAATGCTCAGAGGAAAATTTATAGCAATAAACGCACACATCAAAAAATAAGAAAGGTCTAAAACCGATAACCTGACAACTTGAACAAATAGAAAAGGAACAGCTAAAGAAGTCCACATTCAGCAGAAGAAAGGAAATAATGACGAGCAGAGTAAAAATAAGTGAAATAGAAAAACAATAGAAAGAATCAACAAAACTAGAAGTTTGTTCTTTGAGAGGATCAATAAAATTGGCAAACCACTGGCCAGATTGACAAAGAAAAAAAAAAAATGAGAAAACACAAATAACCAAAATGAGAAATGAAATGGGCAACATCACAACAGAACCAACTGAGATAAAGATGATCATAACAAATTACTATGAAAAATTGTACTCTAATAAATTTTGAAAACCTAGAAGAAATTTCTAGAAACCTACTACCTACCTAAACTAACACAAATAGAGGTAGAAAATCTAAATAGACTCATAACAAAGGAAGAAATCAAAAATGTCATTAAAAAAAAAAACAAAAACTTCCCAGCAATAACAAAAAAAGCCCCAGCCCAGATGGCTTCACTGGAGAATCCTACCAAACATTCAGAGAAGAGTTGATGCCAATTCTACTCAAAATATTCCAGTACATAGAAAAGGAAGGAATACTCCCTAATTCATTCTGTGAAGCCAGCATAACCCTGATACTAAAGCCAAGCAAAGATACCACACATACACAAAAAAAATTACAGACCAATATCCCTCTTGAATATAGGTGAAAAATTCTCAGCAAAATTCTAGCCAACATGTCTGGGGTTTTAAATGTTAGCAAGTGGCCATCTAAGATGCATCAATTGGTTTCAACCTACCTGGAGCAAAGAAGTATGAAGAACACCAAAGACACAAGGTAGTTATGAGCCCAAGAGACAGAAAGGGCCACATAAATCAAAGACTACATCAGCCTGAGACCAGAAGAACTAGATGGTGCCCTGACAGGGAACACAACAGAGAACCCCTGAGGGAGCAGGAGAGCAGTGGAATGCAAACTTCAAATTCTCTTAAAAAGACCAGACTTAATGGTCTCACTGAGACTAGAAGGACCCTAGAGGTCGTGGTCCCCAGACCTTCTGTTAACCCAAGACAGAAACCATTCCCAAAGCCAACTCTTCAGACAGGAATTGGACTGGACTATGGAATAGAAAACGATACTGGTAAAGAGTGAGCTTCTTGGATCAAGTAGGCACATGAAACTATGTGGGCAGCTTCTGTCAGGAGGGGAGATGAGAGAGCAGAGCGGGTCAGAAGCTGGCTGAATGGACACAAAAATAGAGGGTGGAGAGAAGGAGTGTGCTGTCTCATTAGGGGAAGAGCAACTAGGAGTATATAGCAAGGTGTATATAAATTTTGGTATGAAAGACTGACTTGATTTGTAAACTTCCGCTTAAAGCACAATAAAAATTAAAAAAAAAATTCTAGCCAACAGCATGTCAAAAAAATAATACACATGACCAGGTAAGATTCATACCAGTGATACAAGGGTGGTTCAACATTAGAAACTCAATCAATGTAATTCACCACATAAATAAAACAAAGAAAAAGAATCACATGATGATTTTGATCAATGCAGAAAAGACATTTGATAAAGTCCAACACCATTTCCTGATAAAAACTTTCAGTAAAAGAGTAATACAAGGGAAATTCCTAAACATAATTAAGAGTATATATGCAAAACCAACAGCCAACATTATTCTCAATGGAGAGAGATTGAAAACATTCTCCGTGAGAATGGAAATAAGATAAGGATGCCCATTATCACCACTCTTATTCAATATTGTACTGAAAGTCCTAGTTAGAGCAATAAGGAAAGAAAGGGAAATAAAGGGTATCCAAATCGGTAAGGAAGAAGTAAAACTACCCCTATTCACAGATGACATGTTCCTATACAAAGAAAACCCCAGAGATTCCACAAAAAAGTTACTGGAACTAATAGAAGGATTCAGCAAAGTGGCAGGGTACAAGATCAACATACAAAAATCATTTGGGCTCCTCTATACTAAAGTTGAAATTGACTCGAGGGCAACGGGTAAACTGGATATACTAACAAGGAGAATTCCAAAAAGGAAATCCAGAAGGTACTACCATTTACAGTAGCCCCCAAAAGGATAAAATACTTAGGAATAAATCTAACCAGGGTTGTAAAAGACCCATATAAGGAAAACTACAAAACACTACTTCGAGAAACCCAAAGAGACCTACATAAATGGAAAAATATTCCATGCTCATGGATTGGAAGACTTAACATTGTGAAAATGTCAATACTACCCGAAGCAATCTATAAATATAACGCAATCCCAATCCAATTCCCAACAACAGTCTTTAATGAAATTGAAAAACTAATCTCCAACTTTATATAGAAAGGAAATAGGTCCTGAATAGCTAAAGCAATATTGAAGAAAAGAACAATGTAGGAGGCCTCACATTTCCCGATCTCAGAACTTACTATACAGCCATAGTAATCAAAACAGCCTGGTAGCTGGTATAAGGACAGACACATAGACCAGTTGGAATTGGGAGCCTAGAAGTAAATCTAACCACCTATAGACAGTTGATCTTCAACAAAGGGTCAAGCCCATTCAACAGGGAAAAACAGTATCTTTAACAAATGGTGCTGGCAAAACTAGATATCTATATGCAGAAAAATGAAACAGGATCCATACCTTACACCGTACACAAAAACTAGCTCAAAATGGATCAAAGACCTAAATGTTAAAGCTAAAACTATAAAGCTCCTGGAAGATAACATAGGGACAAAGCTAGGGGTCCTAATTTTTGGCATAAATACAACTAAAAATGCATGAACAACTGAGATCTCCTTAAAATTATTTATGCTCATCAAAAGACTTTACCAAAAGAGTAAAAAGAGAACCTACAGACTCAGAAAAATTTTTGGTAACAACGTATCTAATAAGGATCTAATTTCAAATATATAGAAAACTTCAACAACTCAACAACAAAAAGAAAATCCAATCCAAAAATGGGCAAAGGGCATGAACAGACACTTCACCAAAGAGGAATTCAGGCACCTAACAAACACATGAATGGCTCACAATCGTTAGCTGTTAAAAAGTCATTGTCGTCAAGTCGATGCCAACTCATAGTGACCCTATACAACAGAGTAGAACAGCTCTACAGGGTTTTCAAGGCTGTAAGAAGCAAACTGCCACGTCTTCCTCCTGCAGAGTGGCTGGTGGGTTCCAACAGCATCAACCTTTTGGTTAGCAGCTGTATGCTTAACCACTGCACCACCAGGGGCTCCTAGCTATTAAAGAGATGCAAATCAAAACTACAGTGAGATACCATCTTACTCCTACAAAAATGGCACTGATCAAAAAAACAGAACAACAAATACTGATGAGGTTGTGGGGAGATTGGAGCTTTTATACACTGCTGATGGGATTGTAAAATGGTACAACCACTATGGAAAATGGTATGGTGTGTTCTCAAAAAGCTAGAAATAGAAACACCATATGATCCAACAATTTCACTACTAGGTATATGTCCTAGAGATATAAGAGCAGTGACATGAATAGACATACGCACACCCACATTCACTGCAGCATTATTTACAATAGCAAAAAGATGGAAGTAACCTAAGTCCCCATCAGCAGAAGAATGGATAAACAAATTGTTGTACATACATACAATGGAATACTATGCAACAATAAAGAATAATAATGAGTCTGTGAAACAGCTTATAACATGGATTAATCTGGAGGACATTATGCTGAGTGAAATAAATCAAACACAAAGGGACAAATATTGCATGAAGCCACTTTTTTAAAAAGTCAAGAATAGGTATACACACGGTAACCAATGTTCCTTGATGATAACCATGGATGGGAGGGAAAGGAGAGGATATCACTTACTAGATAGTAGATGCACATTAATTCTGGTGATGGGAAAGGCAATACACAATATGGGGGAAGTCAGTACAACTTGACCAAGGTAAACGAAGACACTGAGAAGTACCCGAGCCCTGGTGCCACAGTGGTTAAGCGTTCAGCAGCTAACCAGAAGATGACAGTTCGAGTCCACCAGTCACTCCTTAGAAATGCTATGGGGCAGTTCTACTCTGTCCCATAGGGTCACTATGAGTCAAAATTGACTCGACAGCAACAGATCTGGTCTAGTCTGAATGGTAAACGCTATAACACATACCATCTTGCAACAACAGTAATAACAAGCAAAAAATATGTGAGTGGTTACATACGTAGATTTGTATGCTATATGGGTGTGGGAAGACATATGGGAATACATGTACCTGCAGAGATATATATGTATATACATACATGTTTGTGTGTGCTGTTTGTATATTCATATATACAATAAATCACATAGGGGCACAGTTATGGATACTTCCTAGACATACCCAAACACGTTGTAGGGTTGATTTACTGGGTTTGAAGGCTCAGGACCATAGTCTCATGGGACAACTAGGTCAATTGGCATACCTTAGTTCATAAAGGTAACGTTTTACATCCTGGTTTAGTGAGTAGAGTCTGGGGTCTTAAAAGCTTGCAAGCGGACATATAAGATACAACTATTGGTCTCTTCCTGTCTGGAGCAAAGGAGAGTGAAGGAAACCAAAGACTCAAGGAAGACATTAGTCCAAAAGACTAATGGACCACGCAAACCACAGTTATCTTCTAGCCTGACACCAGAAGAACTAGATGATGCTTGGCCACCACTACCAACCATTTTGACTAAGGATATAATAGAAGGTTGTGGTTAGAACGGGAGAAAAATGTAGAAAAAACTCAAATTCATAAAAAGACCAGACTTACTGGACTGATAGTGACTAGAGGAACCCTTAGGACTATCACTATAAAACACCCTTTTAACCTGGAAACGAAGCCACCCCCCAAGGTCACCTTTCAGCCAAATAATAGATTAGCCTATAATATAAACAATAACACCCATGATGAATGTATTCCTTTAAACAATCAACTATAAGAGACCAAACAGTCCAACATTAACCCAAAAGCGAAGATGAGAAGGCAAGGAGGGGCAGGGAACCTGGATGGATAGAAATGGGGCAGGGGGCATGGAAATGGTGACAGTGCAGACATTGCAGGGATTGTAACCAACATTACAGAATACTTTCTGTATGAATTGTTTAATGAGAAAATAATTTGCTCTGTAAACCTTATCTAAAGTACGAAAAAAAAAAAAAAGACATAGTATAAGAATGCCGCATAGGATTTCCAAGGCTGTAATCTTTAAAAAACAAAAACACAATGAAATATTTAAAAATAATAATAATACAGAGCATTCCATACTCAGTAAAAAAAAAAAAAAAATGAGGTTGAGTAATACCCCAACTGTCACCATCAAGTCTATTCCGACTCATAGCAACCCCATGTGTGTCAGGAGTAGAACTGTGCTCCATAGGGCTTTCAGTGGCTGTAATCTTATGGAAGTACATTGCCAATCCTTTCTTCCATGGTGGCACTGGGTGGATTTGAACCACTAACCGTTTGGTTAGTAGTGAGACTCCCAGGGACCTTGGGTAACACCACTTGGCCATATTAGACTTGTCCTCCAAAGTGAATTTACCTTTGTCTGACCTTATGCAGGAAAAAGGAATTAATACCCATGGTGGGCAATCAGACTTAATAAATTATGCTGGTTGCTGTACTCTACCTGTCATGAAATATTCAGAGCTATAAATGCATTTCGGTTTAAATGGTCACCAGGGCTTTAGTCCAAATCAGTGGTGAGCTCAGGTTTCACCATATTTTTGCACAGGTCAGATGTGGAGCACAAACTAATTCCAGGAAGGAGCACCAAATGGCCCATTGCAGACAGAAGGTAAGATCTCTGCAGTGAAGGGGATGGCCAGAGCCCTCGTGTGGTGTCCTGTTCCTTGCCTGACACTGGCTGTGCTGAGGGACTTTGGATTCATCAGGACATTAGAAACTAGATGGCAGCATTTTAGAGTGGCTTCCCCAGTCCTTGATTGTGAGCATTTAAAAATGCTTCCTTCCCCTCCAGGCTGTATCAGGGAACAAGGGAGAATGGGGGAATCATATGATCATAGCTGGGAGTGGGGCTCAAATTACCAAGCCTTAGGTCCTGCACAGGAAACTGGATAACTGGAGGCTTGGCAAGGCTAAGCTCAGCTATCCTGTGTGTACAGAGGTGGTGACATGCCTACAAATCATGTCCAAGGAGCTGTGGCCTGATTGGCAGGTGGTGAGCATGGGAACAGCCTGGAGAGTGAGCTGATAGGAGTGAGTGAGTCTGGGCTTGTCTGTTTAGAATATGGAGAGTGGCTTTTGTTTCCAGCATAGACCCAGACTGATGAAGGCAGCATTCCAGCAAGAGAGAACAGCTTGCTGCTTCCCTCTATCCTCTTTTGTTAATTTTTAGGACATGGTTAGAGCCAAGGAAGAGTTGATGTGGGGAACAGGTTGGGAGGAAAAAAAGCAAAACAAACCTGTTGCCATCAAGTCGATTCTGACTCATAGGGGCCCTATAGGACAAAGTAGAACTGCCCCATGGGGATTCAAAGGAGTGACTGGTGGATTCAAGCTGCCGACCTTTTGGTTAGCAGCGGAGCTCTTAACCACTGCATCACCAGGGCTCCTAGGTTGGGACTAGAGGGAGGCAATCGGGGCACCTAGGGCACAATTTTTTATTGTGCTTTAGGTGAAAATTTACAAATGAAGTCAGTCTCTCACACAAAAAGTTATACACACCTTTCCGTGTACTCCTAGCATCTCTCCTCTTAAAGAGACAGCACATTCCTCCTCCCCACCCTGTATTCCTCGTGTCCATTCAACTGGCTCCTGTCCTCCTCTTGCTTCTCATCTCACAGGGCACAAAATTTAAAGAGGCACTCACTCTCAGGGGCCAGCTCTGCACTTGCTCCATCTTGAGAGTAAATGCCTCTTTAAATTTTGCACCTCCTTGACCCTAGGTAGTCCTGGTCCTGTTGGGAGTTCACCAGACAGACAAGGGAATTGCCTTGGGTCTACCAACACCCACATCCCCACATCCTTTCTCCTGTTTTCCAGAGCTCTGAAATTTCCCTTACTGCCCGCCCGAGATAGAGTACATGGGAGTCTAATCTAAAAGGATCTGAAGGGAAGGACAAGCGTCATTTAGTACTACAAAGGCCTCCCTGTTTCCTCCCCTCCCCCAACCAGAGATGACTGTGGAGAGATGGGTTTCTAAGATGGACATAATTCCCTCGTTTGCACTCCAAACCCAGCTGAACATCTAAATATCTTCTCATCCCCATTCTTGGGGAACGCCGCCTTCCCCTGCCTCTTATCAGTCCTTCTATTGGCTTAGGTCATGCAAGTGCTTTTACTATGGGTTCCCTTCACCATTAGCTCCAAGAGCTCTATTCCAATATCAGAGATAATAGATGGATCCACTTTGCCCAATATGACTGCTCTCTCAGCTTCCCATGATCTTTGCTTTACCTTTTGGCTCTGAGGCAGCTGCCAGAGGACAGCCAGCTCCTTGATTGAAGGAGGAAGCCTTATCACTCAGAATGGCCTTAGGAGTAGGCAAACATCCAGTGTTCACTTCAAGAATTTTTCCTACCTCTCATCAAATAATTCCCTTTACTTCTCAAATGTCTATCTCTTGACAGAATGCAAATACCCCGTGGGAGCATGAATGCTTTAATCTGTCCTTAAGCATGCCTTAATGTGAATAAAGGGAATGAGAACAGGTTTGTTAGAGATTTGGAGGTCTTGGGTACTCTGAATTAAAGAAGCTTCTAAAGGACAACCTGGAGATCCCAAATATGACGGTTATAATTAATGTGCAGAGCCCTTCCCAAAGCTCCTCCACACCCCATTCCCCTACTTTCCACCCACTTCCCTTGTCTCTTTCCCTCTTCTCTCCTGACATATTACTGCTAGTTGTTGGCAGGAAGTCTTAGCTCCTTGTCACAGTGACCTCCCCAGAGGGCTGCTGAGTGTCCTCATGACATGGCAGTGGCTACCCCAAGAGTGAGCGAGCGGCCCAGGAGAGAGACCAGAAAGGAAGCCACCATGTCCTAATCTCTAAAGCCACACACCACCGCTTCCACCATGGTCTATTCAAAACAAGCATTTCAACATTTATCCCACACTTAAGGGGAGGGGAGGAGAATTAGGTTCTACCTGTTGAAGGAAAGAGTGTCAAAAATTTCATGTATCTCAGCAGAGCTGTCGCTCACTTCCTCCCCAGACCCTGTGCAGGTGTGAAGGAAAGTAGGACATTTAGTCCCAGGAGGTACAGAAGGGCTCCTTCTGCTTCCAAGCCTTCAGGGAGCCCTTCCACCCCCTCCCCCTGTGACCTGACTCTTCCCTCAAACCTCAGTGCAGAGCTCATGTTCTCTGGCTTCTCAGAGGGAGGCAGGGTCTCTTGACTCCACCCCCAGCTTCGTACCCCGGTCCTTTGGGCGTTCCTCAAGTGTGTGAATTTGCATTTGTTTCTGCCTGGCTCCCTTATCAATTCTCTGTAACCTCCAGGTAGGGCAGTGATGTGTCTGTGTATTCCTGGCTGTATCTCCTGCAGGTGGTAGGCACTCAATACGTGTTTGTTGAACAGACCATTAATTCTCTGAGCCTTGGAGGAAGGGGTGGGCAGGGTCTCCAATGGACTGTAACCTTGACCTCAGGCCTAGGGCTGGGGGTCCAGGAAGGGTATGGAGGCCCCTCTGCAGCCCTGTAGTATGTGGGCAGATGCTTAGTGATCCTGATGGGACAGTGACATCTAGGTGCAGCCACTCCCTGAGCCTGATTAGCTTCCAGGAAATACCTGGGAACTGGCTAATCCAGTCCTGTTTTTTATCAGAGCAGAACTGTGTTCCATGGGGTTTGCAATGGCTGATTTTTGAGAAGCAGATCTCCAAGCCTTTCTTCCAAGGCTCCTCTGGGTGGACTTGAACTGCCAACCTTTCATCAGCTGGGAACTTGTTACAATTACACATTTCAGGGAGCCCCAGATCTAGGCGGCCCCAAATTAAAAACTTGGGATAGGGCCTAGAAATCTGTTTCAACAGCCCCTGATTGTTGCATGTTAAAGTTTGAAAGCCACTGAGCTAATTCCCAAGCAAATCAGCAACCTCTCCTGCCAACCAGGAGACAACATAGCTCCACCTTAGCGCATTCCCAGTTTGGCAGCTGGGCTGCTGGAAGGGAGGCCACAGCGTCATGGTCAGGGTCAGACCGGGGATGCACTCTGACAGCACCTGGAAATGTGCAGCATGAGCAGCCAGGCTGCTTACAGAGAGGAAGTGTCCTGGCCATTGGTGACTGTCCCACTGTGCGCCCGACGGCTCCATCATCCAGAGGTTGGGGCAGAACTCTCAATGTGGGACAAGTGCAGATCCCCAGGGCTGCTGAGGGTGCTGGGAGCCAGGGCCCTGCTCCCATCCTCACTCCAGACTTGGTCTGCCCCGAAGGCAGGAACAGGGTCTGGATGACCTGTATCCCTCATAGCCTGGCACCACACAGGCCTTTGCTCTGTGACTCTCCTGGCAGGAGCTGACCGGTATGAGAAGAGCCTGCTAGCAGTTGAAGCAGCCCAGACATTGAAAGAGCTGCTCTGAGAGGTGATGGGCCCCCAGTCCTTGTCAGCATTCAAGCTGAGGCCCCACTAGCTGGGTCTGGAATGCTAAGCTGTATTGGGAGAGAGGTTGAACTAGATGACTTGTGTAAATTGTCCATTATTTAGTGTGATAACCTTCCCACAGCATTTTATCCACAGGTAAGTAAAATCCCATGGTGGAAACTCAGGTGGCATCGAATCTGGTGAAGAAGGTGGTATTTGGGCAGTCAGTGTTCCTGACTGAAATCACTGCTCCTGAGCAGTTCCATCCTCCTCATAATTGAGGTCATTGCAGCTGACTGGACCCTGAGGGGTGGCAGCCAGGGTCCGGGGGAGGTGTGGTCCACTTCTCTGCCCTTCTCTGAGGAGGGTGCAGACTGGGGTTAGGGGCATAATGGGGTAACTAAGGGAGAGGAATCCATTGTCAGAGGCTCTTGCTTTACTTACTGTCTTAGTCATCTAGTGCTGCTATAACAGAAATACCACAAGTGGACGGCTTTAACAAACAGAAATTTATTCTGTCACAGTTTAGGATGCTAGAAGTTCGAATTTAGGGTGCAGCTCCAGGGGAAGGCTTTCTCTCTCTAATAGTTCAGGGGGAAGGTCCTTGTCATCAATCTTCCCCTGGTCTAAGAGCTTCTCAGCACAGGGAACACGGTTCAAAGGACACAATCAGCTTCCGGCACTGCTTTCTTGGTGGTATGAGGTCCCCCCGCCTCTCTGCTTGCTTCATTTATATCTCAAAAGAGATCATTTTGGAGGGACACAATTCAATCCATAACAGTTATCAACCAAAAGTTCCAAGAGAAACCAGATAATTCCCACTCCTAGAACGCAGGAACCCTAATTAAAATTTAAACGCCTGTTTTTTTTTTTTTTCAAACTTCCATGGACGTTTGAAAATGTTTCCTTTCTGCGGGCAAGCAATGAATAAATGCTCTGTTAATGATGATGAAGATAAGAACTATAATTCGCTTGGGATTTTGTTTCATTTTCTTCCACTTTCTAAAAGAAGTGGCTTCAGTGGGGCCAGGAGGCCAGAGGAAAAGAAACCCATATTCAGTGAGCACCTGGTACGTGCAGCAGGATTCTTTGCCAGGCTCTCATGAAATCCTTACAATAACCCTTTCAAACAGGGCTTGTTACCCCCATCTTACAGGCTGGGAGGGTACGGATGATTTTACCTCGACCAAGAAACTGGGCACAAGGGTGAACCTTTCCATCAGGAGTTAGTGAGCCTTCCTCAGGTGGCACAAGCCTCAGACTTCCCCAGTGGCACGAAAGCCCCTCTGGCTGGGTTAGGCTGGGACCCATGGGTGTATGGGCCCTCCCAAGACCAACTTCTGTGCCCCTCAGCATCCCCCTCCTCCCAAGGCCCTCAGCACCGCCCCCGCCCCACACACTTCAGGGAGGACTATGTGGAATTTGGAGAGGATGTGGATCAAGGAGATTTTTGTATACATTTTAGGTGAGAGTGTAAATTGGAAAACAATTTGACAGCATCTAGTTAAATGAAATATTCACATACCCTAGGTCCCAGCATCCTGTTTCTCGTATACATATCTATAAACCTTTGTATGTGTGTACCAGGAGTGGAAATAACCCAAATATCTACCAAACTGGGAATGGATACATTATGGAATACTTACACTGTATCAGTCAGGGTCCAACCTGGAAAACGGAAACCACAATACATACTTCAAACAGAGGAGATTTAATACAGGGAGCTAGTTACACAGGCACTGGACGGCTGAAAGAAGCCAAAGGGAGCACTGAGGTAATCCTGGAAGGAGAATGTCAGGAAGCAGCTACACCTGGTAAGGTGGAGAACACAAGGGAAAGGAGGCTGGGGGGTTACAGACCCAGAAACTTGGAGGAGAGTCCTGAGCAACTAGAGCTCTGACCTCTAAGGAGGGGACACCACCCGAGAGGATGCAATGAGGCTAGTGCTGGGAGTGAGAAAAGAAATTGGAGGCTAAATGCCACTGAACCAGTTGCCATCAAGATGACTCCGGCTCGTAGTGACCCCATGTGTGTCAAAGTAGCATTGTGCTCCACAGGGTTTTCAATGGCTGATTTTTTCGGAAGTAGATTGTCGGGCCTTTCTTCAGAGGTGTCTCTGGGGAGACTCAATCCTCCAAAGTTTCTGTTAGCAGCCAAGCACATTAACCGTTTACACCACACAGGGACTTCTAAAAATCATTAAACCCATTACTATGGAGCCCATTCTGACTCACGGTGACCCAGTGAGTGCCAGGGTAGAACTTCACGCCCTAGGGTTTTCGATGGCTGAAGTAGATCATCAGGACTTTCTTTTGAGGTACGACTGGGTGGATTCAAACCGCCAACCTTTTGGTTAGTAGCTACGTGCAAACTGCTTGCGTCACCCAGGACTTCTAAGTGTCACCACCGGAGCCAAACTGCAAGCAACTGGGATAGAAAAGGAAGGCAGCTAGTCTCTTCTCCTCCCACCTTCTAATCTTCAGCGCCGCCTACTGGCAGAATCTAACAGGGCACCAGCGGACAAGGAAATGTAGCTGCGGAGTCCCGCCCCAGTATCACAGACCAGAGTTTAGACCGGTAGATTTGGACCTGAGACAAAATAGGCAAAAATTGGCACACATACTAAAAAATATAATTACTATATAGCATTGAAAACCATAAGCAGTGACTGCATATAACAACATACTGGAATCTTAGAAACAATGTTGAGTGAAAAAGCCCTAGACTATATCAAACATATCATTTCTAACAAGCTCAAAAACAAGGAAATCCACATAAATACATAATTTAAGGATATGTCGTTATGTGATGAAAAAGTTCTGTTTTGTTTTTAAAGAAGTAGTAAACACAATATAGGACGGTGTTTACGTCTTGCTGGGGGAGACAGGAGAGGGCTGAAGAACAACACAAAGGAGGACAGAAGTTGTTAAGAGATGTTCTAGTACTCGTGTTGGGTGGCACGTTCATGGGTGTTTATTATATTATGTTTTATAAATAATATTTTGTTAAATACTTTATATGCTCAAAATATTACATTTTAAAGGATATGTGAGAAATTCCTCAGAGAATAAGAAGGAAGGGAATCTAAGCTGGAAGGAGGCCAGGGGAAATAACTAGAGTGGCCGTGGACAGCGTTGACAGCGAATGGACAGCGGGGCCGACGGCTCTAGAGGAGGGGCAGACGTAGGAAGGGAGCTGCGGAGCCAGGCGGCGAGGCTGCAGGGCCGCTCTGGCCCACTCGAGGGCGCCCCATACTGCCACGTCTGGGCTGTGGGGGTGGCCAGAATGGAGTGGAGGACAGGAAGGAGGCCTTTTGGGAGGGAGAGTTGGGAGGGAAACGTCCTGTGTGCTCGCAGACCGGCCCTCTCTCCAGGTTTCCTGTGTGCTCAAGCCTTGAAGAAGGTCAGTGTGGAAACACAGCCGGCTTTCAGGCCTTGAGGAGTTCATGCATATGTATGAACTGTCTGCGTGGGAGGGGGGTGTTGCGGGTTGAGGTGTCTGTTGTTTAGGGAGTGACCGTAAGTGTGTGGGTGTGGGTGTATGGACTACTCCAGGGACGTGGACATGGCGAGTATGTGTGTATGTGTGTGTACACGCGTAAACAGAGGGGACGGGAGGCTTCAGAGTGCTGGGGCTTATGCTAACAAAGAGGAGGACCTGAAGATCCTGCCCAAGTGGACTCAAGACAGGCATCCCTAGCAGAGGGCAGGAAGAGGAGGAATAAGCCTTTGCCTGGGGGTGGGAGGAACCTCCCTCAGCCGTGGCCCATGGGACTGTATGTTGGAGGCTCCTCCATGGGCCTGCCAAACACAGGCCTCTGGCTAGTGATGGTTCATCACCCAGCAAAGGCTAGGATCCACAGCAGCTGCCAAGCCCTGGAGGCTGCCCAGTCCTAGTCAAGGACCTGGTGTCACCAAGATTTGCCCAGGGGCACAGCTGAGGTCTTGTGATCCAAGAAATACAACTGGTCTCAGTTTAGATGAGATCTTTTTTTTCCCCCTGAAAGCTGTGTGGAGCAGTGGCAGGGAGCCCAGATTTGGGGGCAGAGGGTATGGAGGCTTTTCACCCCTCCTGCCATGGTCACGGGACAGCTACTTCACATGAATGAGCTCTGCAGGCTGTACCCTAGCCTGGTGTCTCAGCCGGGGGATTTGAGGGCATTAGGGTTGGTGGAAATTAAACTCGAGGTGGGAGCCTCAGGCCAGTAGGCTGAGGCCCTGGACAACGTCCCAGAGCAGGGGGGAAGGGGATGTCCGGAGGCTTCTCAGAGCCAGATTGGGAGGGGAAACAGCAAGCTCCCAGAGTCCCAGGATTCTGCAACTTGGTGGGGACAAGAGCAGGACTCTGCAGTGCCTAGGAGACCCCCAGCTGGGGGGAGGAGGAGGGAGCTGAGGAGTCTCATAGGACTGTAATTGGTTCCTCTGTCCCCTTCCAGACTTCTTCCCCTGCAGTGCCCTGAGCTTCCCCTCAACAAACCGGCCTCAGCTCTGTACACCCCATGCTTCCCAGGAGCCTTGAATTCTGGGCCCAGTCAAACAACCATGAGAAAAGCATGAGAGAAAAACACCCTTCTGAGCCTGACTACTCCAGGAATAGGGGACTGGCAGGGAGCAGGGGATTCAGAGAGGAGGGCTTAATGGCCATGGAGTCGTTAAGAAGAAGGCCTGGTGGCAGACAGACCTGGGCAGGTTCAAATTTCAGTTCTGCCACCTGGTAGCCAGGTGACCTTAAATAAACAAATTACTTAATCTAATTCAACTTCAGTTTCATTATTTGCAAAATGGGGACAATAATAGCCTCACAGAATTTCAAAGATTTAGAAATATGAAACTTAAGTGCATGATAAATAGTACCTCTCACCTTTATAAAAAAAATAGGCCTCTCTTCTAGGCTCAGGCAAAAGCAATTCTATAATTTTTCTGCACTTGTGTATAATGAAGGAGCCCTTGTGCACAGTATTTAAGAGTTCAGCTGCTAATCGAAAGGTCAGCAGTTCAAATCCACCAGCTGCTCCTTGGAAACCCTAGCGGACAGTTCTACTCTATGCTATAGAGTCGCTGGCAATCGGAATTGACTCAACAGCAATGGATTTTTTGATTTAGTGAATAGTGAAGGAGCCCTTGTGGCGCCAGGGTAAGTGCTTGGCTGCTAACGGAAAGGTCAGGTCGGAAAGGTCAGGTCAGGGGGCTTGGACCCACCCAGTGGTTCCTCAGTGAGATGGATTAACACAGTGGCTGCAACAGTGGGCTCAAGCATAACCATGATTGTGAGGATGGAGCAGGACCAGGCAGTGTTTCGTTCTGTTGTACATAGCGTCATTAGTTCTGTTGTACATAGGGTCGTTAGTTCTGTTGTACATAGGGTCGTTAGTTCTGTTGTACATAGGGTCGTTAGTTCTGTTGTACATAGGGTCGTTAGTTCTGTTGTACATAGGGTCGTTAGTTCTGTTGTACATAGGGTCGTTAGTTCTGTTGTACATAGGGTTGTTATGAGTTGTAACAGATTCGAGGGCACCTAAGACAACAGCAGTGGTTCCTTAGGAGGAAGTCGTGGTGATCTGTTCTTGTAAAGATTATAGCCTAGAAAACCCTAGGGGGCAGCTCTACTCGGTCACATGGGGTCACTATGAGTTGAAATGCTTGATGACACCTAACAACGATTAAGAGTGTATTGTATAGTGAATCGGTAAGAGGTTAGTATGTCACCCAGTCAGTAAAGGGTTAATGTCTCCCTGTTAAAAGAGACCTCTGGGAAAATGCCTGAGCCCTTTGGACAGTGGGGAGCACATCCTGTGAGCGAGGGGCAGGTGGGTGTCTCACAGCAGTTGGAACATACAACTTTGCCTTTCAGAGCAGAAAGAGACTAGGGGAGCTGCCTGTTCCATCTGGGTTTGGGGGCCCATGGCTTTGTCTAAGTCCCTGCTGATAACCCTTGTACCTTTCTTGTTATAGTGGTGAAACGTCAGGGGTCAGGTTGCTCCAGCCCGGGGGGTGGAACCTGAATGTAGGCAAAGGTTTTCCCTTAACTCCACTCACACCTCTGACCCCTGCTCCAGCGCCTCTTCAGCCATCCAGTTAAAGCTCCCTTAGATAGGTCTGGGCGAAGCCTCCCTGGTTCTTGGCACATAATAGGTGCTTAATAAACTTTGGTGGGATTGAGTTGCATGCAGGCCATAAGGTTAATGGGAAGGAGGGGCCTTTTTGTGAACCCTTTCCAGAGGCAGGGAGCCTGTGGGTGGGCACCGCCCTGGGAGCAAGTGCCAGGAGTAAATGAGGGCCCTACCCTGCCCATTGCGCCTGCTGCTGAAACTTGGCAGCCGCCCTTGGTTCCTCCCTGCCCCTTGCCCCCACACCCCTCCTGCGCACTCTGCCTCTTCCTAAACACCTCCGAATCTGCTCTGCCTTTCCCCATCCTCCTCTAACCAGGCGCTGTCCAGTCCACTCTGACTCATGGCAACACCATGCATATCAGAGTAGAATTGTGCTCCACAGGGTTGTCAATGGCTGATTTTTTTTTTTTTTATTAACTTTTATTGAGCTTCAAGTAAATGTTTACAAATCAAGTCAGTCTGTCACATATAAGTTTATATACACCTTACTCCGTACTCCCACTTGCTCTCCCCCTAATGAGTCAGCCCTTCCAGTCTCTCCTTTCGTGACAATTTTGCCAGCTTCCAACTCTCTCTATCCTCCCATCCCCCCTCCAGACAGGAGATGCCAACACAATCTCAAGTGTCCACCTGATATAATTAGCTCACTCTTCATCAGCATCTCTCTCCCACCCACTGTCCAGTCCCTTTCATGTCTGATGAGTTGTCTTCGGGGATGGTTCCTGTCCTGTGCCAACAGAAGGTCTGGGGACCATGGCCGCCGGGATTCCTCTAGTCTCAGTCAGACCATTAAGTATGGTCTTTTTATGAGAATTTGGGGTCTGCATCCCACTGATCTCCTGCTCCCTCAGGAGTTCTCTGTTGTGCTCCCTGTCAGGGCAGTCATCGATTGTGGCCGGGCACCAACTAGTTCTTCTGGTCTCAGGGTGATGTAGGTCTCTGGTTCATGTGGCCCTTTCTGTCTCTTGGGCTCTTAGTTGTCGTGTGACCTTGGTGTTCTTCATTCTCCTTTGCTCCAGGTGGGTTGAGACCAATTGATGCATCTTAGATGGCCGCTTGTTAGCATTTAAGACCCCAGACGCCACATTTCAAAGTGGGATGCAGAATGTTTTCATAATAGCATTATTTTGCCAATTGACTTAGAAGTCCCCTCAAACCATGGTTCCCAAACCCCCGCCCTTGCTCCGCTGACCTTTGAAGCATTCAGTTTATTCAGGAAACTTCTTTGCTTTTGGTCCAGTCCCATTGAGCTGACCTTCCATGTATTGAGTGTTGTCCTTCCCTTTACCTAAAGCAGTTCTTATCTACTAATTAATCAGTAAAAACCCTCTCCCTCCCTCCCTCCCTCCTCCCCTCGTAACCACAAAAGTATGTGTTCTTCTCAGTTTATACTATTTCTCTAGATCTTATAATAGTGGTCTTATACAATATTTGTCCTTTTGCCTCTGACTGATTTCGCTCAGCATAATGCCTTCCAGGTTCCTCCATGTTATGAAATGTTTCACAGATTCAATGGCTGATTTTTTAGAAGTAGATTACCAAGCCTTTCTTTTGAGGTGCCTCTGGGGGGACTCAAACCTCTAACCTTTTGATTAGCAGCTGAGCACTTTAACTGTTTATGCCACCCAGGGACTCCCATCCCCCTCCAGGCCAGATGGCTACAATATCATGATAACTGAAATCCTCACCAGCAGCCCTGCCTTCTACCAGCCTGTTGCACAGACCACATCAAAGCAGTTTTAGAAATACCACTATTTTGGTTTTAGAAATGAAACCTTCTCCCTGCTAAAACGCTTTCTATGGCTCCCCATTGCCCACAAGATAAAGCTTAAATTCTTTAAAAAGACATAAAGTCCCATGAGCTTTCCCTGCCTTGCTTTCCTCTCCAGCTTAATTTCTTCTCCACAACCCCCACCCATGACTCCATGCACTGGTCAGATGTCCATTCCTGGAAAATGCCAAGCTCTCCCCATCTTCCAGGATTTTGTAATGTGAAAGTTGGAAACAAAGAAGAAGGATTGGCAGTTGGAAAATATGATGTCAGTGATAGAAACGATGCATAATAGAATTTTGCAAGACCAAGGATTTCTTCATTGCAAATACCTTTTTTTTCACCAACATAAACGGCGAATATACACATGGACCTCACCAGATGGGATACACAGGAATCAAATCCACTGCATCTGTGGAAAGAGACGATGGAAAAGCTCAATACCTCAGTCAGAACAAGGCCAGGGGCCGATTGCAGGTCAGACCATCAATTACTCATATGCAAGTTCAAGTTGAAACTGAAGAAAATTAGAACAAGTTAATAAAAGCCAAAGTACGACCTTGAGTATATCCCACCTGAATTTAGAGACCATCTCAAAAATAGATTTGATGGGTTGAACACTAACGACTGAAGACCAGACGAGTTGTGGACTGACATTAAGGACATCATACATGAAGAAAGCAAGAGGTCACTAAAAAGACAGGAAAAAGATCAAAATGAATGTCAGAAGAGGCTCTGAAACTTGCTCTTGAACATCAAGCAGCTAAAGCAAAAGGAAGAATGATGAAATAAAAGAGGTGAACAGAAGATTTTAAAGGGTGGCTCGAGAAGACAAAGTATTATAATGACGTGTGCAAAGAGCTGGAGATGGAAAACCAAAAGGGAAGAACACGCTCGGCATTTCTCAAGCTGAAAGAATTGAAGAAAAAATTCAAGACTCGAGTTCCAATACTGGAGGGTTCTATGGGGAAAATATTAACGACGCAGGAAACATCAAAAGAAGATGGAAGGGGTACACGGTGTCACTATACCAAAAGGAATTGGTTGACATTCAGCCATTTCTAGGGGTAACATATGATCAGGAACCAATGGTACCGAAGGAAGAAGTCCAAGCTGCACTGAAGGCATTAGTGAAAAAATAAGGCTCTGGGAATTGACAAAATACCAACTGAGATGTTTCAACAAATGGATGCAGCACTGGAAGCACTCAGTCATCTATTCCAAGAAATTTGGAAGACAGCTACCTGGCCAACTGACTGGAAGAGATCCATATTTTCGCCTATTCCCAAGAAAAGTGATCCAACCGAATGCAGATATTATTGAATAATATAATTAATATCAAAATATTAATATTTTGCTGAAGATCATTCAAAAGTGGCTGCAGCAGTATATCAACAGGAACTGCCAGAAATTCAGGCCAGCTTCAGAAGAGGACATGAACCAGGGATATCATTGCTGATGTCAGATGAATCCTGGCTGAAAGCAGAGAATACCAGAAGGATGTTTACCTGTATTTTATTGACTATGCAAAGGCATTCGACTGTGTGGATCATAACAAATTATGGATAACATTGTGAAGAATCAGAATTCCAGAACACTTAATTGTGTTGGTGGGGAACCTGTACATAGATTAAGAGGCAGTTGTTCAGACAGAACAAGCGGATACTACATGGTTTAAAGTCAGGAAAGGTGCGTGCCAGGGTGGTATCCTTTCACCATACCTATTCAATCTGTATGCTGAGCAAATAATCCGAGAAGCTGAACTATATGAAGAAGAACGGGGCATCAGGATTGGAGGAAGACTCATTAACAGCCTGTGTTATGCAGATGACACAGCCTTGCTTCCTGAAAGTGAAGAGGACTTGAACCACTTACTAATAAAGATCAAAGACCACAGCTTTCAGTATGGATTACACCTCAACATAAAGCAAACAAAAATCCTCACAACTGGACTGATAAGCAACAAAATATAGTGATAAACGGAGAAAAGATTGACATTATCAAGGATTTCATTTTATTTGGATCCACAGTTAACGCCCATGGAAGCAGAAGTGAAGAAATCAAAAGACACATTGCATTGGGCAAGTCTGCTGCAAAGGACCTCTTTAAAGTGTTGAAAAGCAAAGATGTCACCTTGAAGACTAAGGTGCATCAGACCCAAGCCATGGCATTTTCACTTGCATCACATGCATGTGAAAGCTGGACAATGAATAAGGAAGACGGAAAAAGAATTGACACCTTTGAATTGTGTTGGCGAAGAATACTGAATATACCATGGACCTCCAAAAGAAACAAATCTGTCTTGGAATAAGTACAGCTAGAATGCTCTTTAGAAGCAAGGATGGGTGGTGAGACTGTGTCTTACATACTTTGGATGTGTCGTCAGGAGGGATCAGTGCCTGAAGAAGGACATCATGCTTGGTAAAGTATAGGGTCAGTGGAAAAGAGGAAGGCCCTCAATGAAACAGGTTGACACAGTGGCTGCAGCAGTGGGCTCAAGCATAACAACTATTGTGAGCATGGTGCAGGACCAGGCAATGTTTCGTTCTATGGTACATAGGGTTACTATGAGTAGGAACCGACTTGAAGGCACCTAACAACAACAACAACATATGCCCCCAAGGTGGAAATTAGCATTACCCCCTACCCTCTTGCTCCCCTTGCTTATTTTCGTTAATTTCTAGTTGTCCTTCAAACCTCGTATTAGACTTTGTTCTACTGGAAGCTTCACTGAGTCTCTTCCCTGTCCCACCCAAGTCTGGCCTAGTGCCCCCCTCTCTGTTCTCACAGCTATGTCCTTCCCAGGCTTCTAGCACAGTTTTATATTTACTGCTTTACTTTATGCTCCTGCTAGAGTCTATATGCTCCCTGACATAGGCACCTGTCTTGTCTGGGGTTGTACCTCCTAGGCCTAGAACAGTGCTGGCACACAGTGGGCATGGGGTAGAACAACTGTGACATCACCGTAGCCACCATTTGTTCAGCACGTGCTGGGTGCCAGGACGGTTCAGAGTGTTCTCCAGGCATAAGCGCAGTTAGTCCTCAAGTGGCCGATGAGCCCCCAGCGTCCATTCCCAGCTATTTCCTGGCCTTCTGAGGCAGAAAACTACAAGTGCCTGTTGTGTCCACCATCTTGGCCCTCCCGTGAGATTGGCAAGTGGGAGACAGGCAGAGGCCGCCTTCCTGTGCTCTGGCTGGTTTCCTCAGCTTCAAGCAAGGCCATGCATTTTCTCCACACAGGGTCAGCATCCAGTGATCACAGTGGTGGTGGGGGTGGGGGGAGAGTGAGGAGGTGAGGAGGCAGTTGTAGCAGCAGTGGAGGCACTGCTCCCGGGACCACAGCTGCGTCAGTGCATCCCAGCACTCAGGAGGCTAGTGGTAATGCCAATGCCCCACCTTCCTGCCCAGGCAGAGGGGCAGACTGCCTAGACTCAGCCTTACCCCTCCCCTATCGAGACACTCCAACCATCCCATAAGCACCAAACCCCTTATACCAAGTCACTTTCTGCTCAAGATACCTCGAGCGGTTCCTATTTCCTGCACTGAACTCTGACTGATAAAACTTGAGGAAACTGAGGCACCGAGGTTAAGCAATCTTCCCAAAGCCACATAGACTTTGAACCCCTGTCTTTCTGATTCCAGTGCTCGTGCGCCATGTTGCCTCAGTGAAAATGTGTTAATGTGTGCCAGGTGTGGGAGGAGGCTCAGAATGTTCTCGGGCAGTGGGTTGGGCTGGCTCCCATAAAGACAGGGAGGTGTCCCTAGGTGTGCTGCCCCTTCCTGTGAGACACAAGCTGCTCGGGATCGGGGGCGGGGACATCCTTCCCAGAGCCTGGGGCCAACCCAGATGGGAGGTGTGGCGGGGCAGGGAGGTTGCCTGAGAGAGCCAGGCTGTCTGGGCACCTCGACCTCCTGTAGTCAGGCCAGGGTTTGCCAACCCCAGACCAGCAGTGTTTGGAGAAAAACTTCAACGATCAGTGCAAAATTGAAAGAGGCAGCTGGTAAGGTGGGGGGTGTCAACAGGCCCATGGGTCAGGGTACAACTTGGGTGGCACCACTTGGTGAACTTACAGCATACCAGAATTTATAGCCAGAATGTTGAGCATATTCTTTTCTATTAGGCAGCTAGAACTATAGAAGAGACCAAACAATTGTCTAGTAAGGAGAAAACTAAATCAAAGGAGTTGGTTGATGCTTCGTGTTTAAATGAGACCAGTGTTTGGCTGACTACATCTGAGGGCACTGGGCAGGGCACCCGGTGGGCCAGTCCCCTCTCCCTGGACAGATCCCCTTATGGAGTCTCCATTCATTCATTCATTCTTTTATACATCCGACAAATACTAGAGCACCATCACATACCAAGCATATTCAGATACTCAAAGTCCCTGTGTCCTGGAGCTTACATTCCAGAGCAAAACAAATTTTCCCGGGTTTTCTTGTTGACTAGTCCCCCTTTCAACATATTATCTTTAAGCAGGTGAATACAAGTTTCTTTGCAATGAATTTTCTAGTACAATGAAATTTTGGTAATGCTGCAGGGTTGCTGCTGCCTGTAATGAGAACGCCTATTCCCAGAGATTTGTGGGGACTCAAACATGAATTCTCTACCCAGCCTCTCTCAACAAGAGTCCAGCCAAAAAGGCAAGAGGGAGGGAGGGAGTTGGGAGTCTGGCAGTAGGAGCAGAACACAGATGTTTCCTTAGTCATTTCTCTGAGGCCACCCATATGCCCGCAGGGATCTCCTCTGCCTTCTACCTTTCCACAGACATCGGTCTGGGAAACACTCTGCCCTCAATTCACTTCTGAGGCCCTGAAGTTAGGCTTGTGAACTTTTAGGACCCTCATCTCACTTTAGTCTAAGCATTGATTTCCTTTTATTTCATCCTCAGAATGAGAGCTTCTTGAAAAGAGACCGGGCCTTATTCAATAGTGGTTAAGAGCTCAGCTGCTAACCAAAAAGGACAGCAGTTTGAATCCACCAGCCACTCCTTGGAAACCCATGGGGCAGTTCCACTCTGGAATCGATGGCAACAGGTTTAGTTAGGTTTTGGTTTAGCCTAGCCCAGGGACTTTACATAGTCTGTGTTTAACATATGTTTGCCAGTCACTTTCACTGTGGCTCCTCCACAGCTCTCTCTGGATGCCCTTCTCCAGGAGAAATGCATCCTTCCTGGGATGTGTGGAATTAACCTTTCAGAAAGCAGTTTGACCTTTGTTCTGTGCTCTTTTGAGCTGTACCAATACCTGAGGGTGATGAAGGGGGGCTGGCCAGACTAAGGGGGACCATCTGGGGGCCTGATGCAGTTCCCTGTCCATATACTGCTGCAACTGCTTTTGAATGATCTTCAGCAAAATTTCACTTGCTTTTTTTATGATGTTAATGATATTGGTAGAAAATTTCCACATTTTGTTGGATCACCTTTCTTTGGCATAGATGAGTGAGCACCTCCAGCTCTGCATCTGTTTGTTGAAACATCTCAGTTGGTATTCTGTCAATTCCTGGAGCCTTGTTTTTCACCAGTGCCTTCAGTGCAGCTTGGACTTCTTCCTTCAGTACCACCAGTTCTTGATATATGCTATCTCCTGAAATGGTTGAACATCAACCAGTTCTTTTTGGTAACTGTGCATTCCTGTGTGTTTTTGATGACTCTATGTATTCCTTCCGTCTTCTTTTAATTCCTCCTGTGTTGTTCAGTATTTTCTCCATAGAATCCTTCAATATTGCAACACGAGGCTTGAATTTTTTCCTGAGTTCTTTCAGGTTGAGAAATGCCAAGGGTGTTCTTCCCTTTTGGTTTTCTAAGTCCAGATCTTTGCACATTTCATTATAATACTTCACTTTGTCTTCTCAAGCCACCCTTTGAAATCTTCTGTTCAGCTCTTTTACTTCATCATTTCTTCCATTCCTTTTAGCTACTCACTGTTGGAAGAGCAAGCTTCAGAGTCTCTTCTGATATCCATCTTTCTTTTCTGTCTTTTTAATGACCTTTTGCTTTCTTCATGTGTGATGTCCTTGATGTCATTCTACCACCTGTCTGATCTTCAGTTATTAGTGTTCAACGCATCAAATCTATCCTTGAGATGGTCTCTAAATTCAGGTGGGATATACTCAAGGTTGTATTTTAGCTGTCGTGGACTTAGGCTCTAATTTTCTTCAGCTTACTTGCATTTGAGCAACTGATGGTCTATTCCACAGTCGGCTCCTGGCCTTGTTCTGATGGATGATATGGAGGTTCTCCATCTCTTTCCATAGATATAGTCAATTTGATCTGTGTGTATTCCATCTGGCAAGGTCCATGTGTATAGTCACTGTTGATGTTGTTGAAAAAAGGCATTTGCGATGAAGAAATCGTTGGTCTTACAAAATTCTATCGTGTAATCTCCGGCATCGTTTCTATCACCAGCACCATGTTTTCCAACTACTGATCCTTCTTCTTTGTTTCCAGCTTCCGAGTTCCAATCATCAGTAATTATCAATGCATCTTGATTGCATGTTTGATCAATTTCAGACTGCAGAAGTTGGTAAAAATCTTCAATTTCCTTAGCTTTGGCATTAGTGGTTGGTGTGTAAATTTGACTAATACTCGTATTAACTGGTCTTCCTTGTAGACGTATGGATATTATCCTATCACTGACACCATTGTACTTCAGGATAGATCTTGAAATAGTTTTTGACAATGTACAAGATGCCATTCTTCTTCATTTTGTCGTTCCTGGCATAGTAGACTATATGATTATCCGATTTAAAATTGCCAATACCAGTCCATTTCAGCTCACTAATGCCTAGGATATCGATCTTTGTGCGTTTCATTTCATTTTTGATGACTTCTAATTTTCCTAGGTTCATACTTTGTACATTCCACTTTCTGATTATTAATGGATGTTTGTAACTATTTCTTCTCGTTTTGAGTCATGCCACATTATCAAATGAAGGTCCTGAAAGCTTGACTCCATCCAAGTCATTAAAGTTGACTCTACATTGAGGAGGCAGCTCTTCGCCAGTCATATTTTGTGTGCCTTCCAACCCGAGGGGCTCATCTTCTGGCACTATATCAGACAATGTTTTGCTGCTATTCATAAGGTTTTCACTGGCTAATTGTTTCAGAAGTAGACCACGAGGTCCTTCTTCCTAGTCTGTCTTAGTCTAGAAGCTCTGCTGAAACCTGTCCACCATTGGTGACCTTGCTGATATTTGAAATACTGGTGGCATAGCTTCCAGCATCACGGCAACACTCAAGCCACCACAGTATGACAAACAGACAGATGAATTGACATACTTTCTCTACCCAATTCAAATGTCATCTCCTTCAGAAGCTTCCCCAGCCCCTAAAACCAAAAGGGATCTCTCACTTTGCACGATGTCCCCTCTTTTCTCAAGAAGCTCACCATCTGGTCCGGGTTTAGAAAAGCAAACTAATGACTTCAATGCACTGTGGTGTTAGGAAAAAATATGAAAAACTTTTTTTTTTTAAATAATTTTTATTGTGCTTTAAGTGAAAGTTTACAAATCAAGTCAGTCTCACACAAAAACCCATATACACTTTGCTACACACTTCCAATTACTCTCCCCCTAATGAGACAGTCCACTCTCTCTTTTCGTGTCCATTTCACCAGCTTCTAACCCCCTCCACCCTCTCATCTCCCCTCCAGGCAAGAGATGCCAACATAGTCTCAAGTGTCCACCTGATCCAAGAAGCTCACTCCTCACCAGCATCCCTCTCCAACCCATTGTCCAGTCCAATCCATGTCTGAAGAGTTGGCTTCGGGAATGGTTCCTGTCCTGGGGCAACAGAAAGTCTGGGGGCCATGACCACCTGGGTCCTTCCAGTCTCAGTCAGACCATTAAGTCTAGTCTTATGAGAATTTGGGGTCTGCATCCCACTGCTCTCCTGCTCCCTCGGGGGTTCTCCGTTGTGTTCCCTGTCAGGGCAGTCATCGGTTGTAGTCGGGCACCATCTAGTTCTTCTGGCCTCAGGATGATGTAGTCTCTGGTTCATGTGGCCCTTTCTTGTCTCTTGGGCTCTTAATTGCCTTGTGTCCTTGGTGTTCTTCATTCTCCTTTGATCCAGGTGGCTTGAGACCAATTGATGCATCTTAGATGGCTGCTTGCTAGCGTTTAAGACCCCAGATGCCACTCTTCAAAGTGGGATGCAGAATGTTACAAAAAACTTTTAAGGCAAAGGATTACTGGGTATCCTTTCAATGGAATACTGTGCTATGTCCAGGATTCTGGGTTATCTGATTCTGAAAAGAGCTGCACGTTTGTGTCTGCTGAGGTAGAAGTTAACTTTATGGCGGTGCAGATGTTTCCTGTCCATAGCAATGCAAATGTTCCTGTTCATGGCAATGCAAATGTTCCTGTTCATGGCAATGCAAATGTTCCTGTTCACGGCAATGCAAATGTTCCTGTTTGTGGCAATGCAAATGAATTTCGTCCAACAGAGAATAAACTTCCAGAAGTCCAATTCTCATTTGAAAGAATTGTAACATCTCTCCTTAATTAATGAATTAAATAAACATATGTTCATTTTATATCTGTACGAGGGTCATGATTTTACCATTTTGAAAATTATCCTTTAACAGTGCTGTTATCTATAATAGAAGTAAACCAAAAAAAATTTTTTTTTATAATAGAAGTAGCTATGATTAATACTTCTTGAGCATTTATTCTGTCAGGCACTATGCAAGGGCTTTTATAAACATTACCTTATTTAATCCTCATGGCAACTCTGTGAAGTAGATTCTAATACAGGTTCCATTTTGCAGATATGGAAACAGACCTAGATGTTAAGTAACTTACCCAAAGTCCAGAGTTAGTAAGTGGCCTATCTAGAATTTAAACCTGGAGACCAAGGATTTGACGCAAAGATGGCACTGTAATGGCATAAAAGCAATTTAAATCAAATTGGGAAATCCGATAAGGATTCCTGTAAGGGGACATGAACCAAATTTCAAAAGATGAATAGGAATTAGTGCAGAGGAGAAAGGAGGGAGGGGTTTTCCATATGAGAGTCATTCTACTGTTTTGAAAACTATCCTTTAACATGTGGGAGGGCAGGGAGGTTTAAAACAGGGCCTTGCACTGAAGGAACTAAGAAATTCAGTTGGGCTGGAGAGCAGGGTGTGGGCTGAGGACTGGGAAGAGATAAGACTAGAGGTAGACAGGAGCTGATCAGCAAGGGCCCATGTGGGGCAAGCTATGGAGTTTGGACTTTATCCTCAGACTATTGGATTTTGAGCAGAGGAGTGGCATGATTATGTAGATTTGGGTTTTATTATTTTTATCTTTATTGCTTTTGTTTGAAGTTATGAAAGTGGTATAGGCTTGTTTTGAATAAAAAGGTAATAATGCTGAGAGATGGGGCATTTTTAGAAAGCTCATTTTGGCAGCGGTGGTGCAGCTGGATTGGAAGTGGTGAGTGAGAACAGAGGGAGGCAGGGAGGCTGTTAGAATCCAAGGCTACGCAGGGAGAGAGAAAAGGATGGGACAGAAAGGAGAGATGGCAAGCAGTAGAATCCACTGGCTTTGGCAGCTGATCAGGTGTGAGGGGAAGGAGTTGTGGGAGGGGCGGAGAGAGACGGGTGCCCAGGTGGAAGTTTCACGACATTCCAAAGCACCTAGCTCAGAAAACTCTCTGCTGCCGGCCTCATCTTCCTTGCTTATGCTCACTCGTAGCATTTGAGAAACAACACCTGGAATTTACCAAGAAAAGGGTCATTTTCAAAGGTCTCTAGGGCCCTCCCTTCTGAAAAGCTTATACAAATAGAGCCTGACACCAAAGCACTCAGGCCCTTTTTTTTAGCCTCAAAGTGGTTAGAAAAAAAGAAGAATGAGGAGAAAGGAAAAGAAGAACCAGACACAACAATTATAAATCTTCTCTTGATGATTATACATATACAGATTGTCAGCACACCAGGTGATTTTTAATCTCAGACCAGTTCCCCTCAGGGCCTTCTTAGTGGCTGCTGGCCACTTCCTGTTGGGACCTTGCCAGGGTAAGCTCAGGAAATGCAAACTTTTAATTCTGGAATCAGTAAAGCATATTAGGAAAGGAAATCCACAAGTGAAGAAATCACATTATGAATTTCAAAACCAAGGAAAAGGATTGTAAATGAGATTGTGAATTCTTTGGGGTCTGGCAACCATCTTACTCATTTTGGTTCAGGATCGAGGGATTGGTCTGGCTATTATTCGCCCTTCAGGATCACCCAGGATTCTGCCTCTTCCATTCTGGTGTTTGTTTTCAAATCTTTCATTTGTCACAGCCTTTTCAGTCTAAGCTGCTGAGCTGTCTGCGGTCTTGCTCTGTGGCATTCTGGTGGGAGTGAGATGCCCAGCTAGGATGAAGGCCCAGAAAAAGGGTCAGTATTTTAATTATACCCACCTCCCTAGGATTTTCATGGTTGAGGTGACAGAATGTATTTGGAAGGCTTTTGTAAACTCTGATGACCTATGCAATATTGTCCACTGTTCTTTATTCATTATTGCCCTGGTTGGTGATACTTGCTACACTGCATTGCAGGATATTCATGCAGATTCAGATTTAATTTTTAAAACCACTGTGTGCTCAATATATTAACACTACTATGTGCTCAGTAGGAGCCCTGGTGTCACACTGGTTAAGCACTTGGCTGCTAACCAAAGGGTCAGCAGCTTGAACCTACCAGCTCCTCCCTGGGAGAAAGATGTGGCAGTCTGCGTTTGTAAATTTTTACAGCCTTGGAAACCCTATGGGGCAGCTCTACTTTGTCCTGTGAATCAGAAACTACTTGACGGCAACAGGTTTGGTTTTTTGGTATGTGCTCAACAGTATCTTGTGTGGTTTCACATTTAATCCTCACAACAATTTTATTAGGTCTAGCTTATCAAAAAGCCTCAGAAAAATTAAGTACCTTGCTCAAGAATATACTTTTTGGAACTTTTTAGGTCCTCCCAAGATTAGCTTGGGGCTTCTTCATTTGCTATCCACTACAGCAGTTATTATGCAGCCTTCCCTACTAGATTAGAAGCTGTGGGTGGTAGGAACTATATTTTGTTCACTGGAAGACATACAGCCAGAATGCTCCTGAGAAGCAAGGATGGCAAGACTTTGTCTCACGTGCTTTGGACGTGCTATCAGGAGGGACCAGTCTCTGGAGGACATCATACTTGGTAAAGCAGAGCATCAGCAAAAGAGAGGAAGACCCTCAACAAGATGGACTGACAGTGGCTGCAACGATGGACTCAAACACAGCAATGATTGTGAGGATGGCACAGGACTGTTATACGTGGGGCTGCTAGGAGTTGGAACCAAATTGATGGCACTTAACAACATATCCCCTCTATCCAGCAAATAGAGACAGGCACATAGATGATGCTTCAAAAAATACTGTTTGAATGAAAGAATTAATGAAGGCTGACCTTACATCCATTGCTTTATCCTCATAACTTACTGTTCATTGTCTGTTATCCCCTACTAGAATGTAAGGTGTATGGAACCATTACTGTGTTTTGTCCACTACTGGATTCTCAAAGCCTAGAACATAGTAAGCATCTGATAAATGCCTGTTGGCGAATGAACAAGTGATAGCTGTGTGAGCAAGCCAATTCCACCTTACTCTTTTTTTGTGACATCAGCGTATTTTTTTCTGGTGCTCTCATGATATTCTAGAACAACCGCAGCTCTGTGACTATTGGTAAGTGCTGAACGCCCTGGCTTCCTGAGTTAAACATTGACTTGCTGCTGAGTGATGATCACAGGGTGACCACAGGAATGCTGTCGCCAAGAGCACTGTCTCCAGGAAGGGGGCAGCCTGTGGACTTGCCACACCCCACAGCATCGTTCCGGCACCAGCGAACTCATGACTCGGGCCACTGTGCTCTTAAGTTTCATTTCATGCTCACCTGCCTTTCACAGAATGCAGCTCTTGAAGAAGCAGAAACCAGTAACCTGCTTATGGTCATCATCAGCTTTATCTTCTTAGGAGTCGAGTTTCTCTTGCCAAAACCCTTCTAGGTCAAATATACTGTTTTTTTTTTTTTTCTCTATAAACCAGTAGTATGTGCTACATTAAAAATTTTTTTACTCTAAGAGTAACCCTCATATTAAGAAAATATTGAATATGGAGAAAGTATAGAAAAAAGTCACATCTGATTTTACTAGCCTCACAAAATTACAGTGAGCATATTTGTATTTTCCCCTTTCCCCGAGCATGTGTATATATGTATTACGTGCACATACCTACAGATGTGTGTATACATAATGCTAGTTTGCACTCTGCTTTCTCATTTACCAGTGTGCCATTTAAATACTCTTCTTGATAGATATTTAAGGGTTTTTCAAAGAAATTGATCATTTCAATGACAGATACAAACTTTTCTTAGATAAACTCCAAAATCTAGAATTCCTAGGGAAAAGGACAAGATGTGAACTCATGGTGCTTGATACATATTATGAAATTGCTTTCCTAAAATGTTATATCAGTTTCCTTAGCCACTAATAATTTAAATCAAGTCATCAATGTAGTAGAGAAAATAAAAACCTCACTGATCTTCCATTTGCACTGAAGAACGTTACTAGGGATGAAGAACTTTAACCGTAATTACTCACTAGTTAGGAGTCCCTGAGTGGTGCAAATGGTTAAACAGTCGGCTATTAACCAACAGGTTGATGCTTTGAACCCATCCAGAGGTGCTTTGGGAAAAAAACCTGGCAATCTACTTCCAAAAGGTCACAGCCATGAAAACCCTATGGAGCAGTTCTACTCTGACACATGAGGTCATCATGTCTGAATAGACTCATAGCAACTGGTTTGGTTTTTGGTTTTATTTACTAGTTCTATTTCTTCTCTTATAGAATCATCACTGTTTTTGAGGGGGAAACTTTATCTGCTACTAGTAGGGCATGTAGGAGCCCTGGTAGCTCAGTGGTTAAGTGCTCAGCTACTAACCAAAAGGTTGGCAGTTTGAATCCATCAGCTGCTCCTTGGAAGAAAGAGGTGGCAGTCTGTTTCTGTAAAGATTTACAGCCTTGGAAACTCTACGGGGGTAGTTCCACTCTGTCCTATAGGGTTGCTATGAGTC
This sequence comes from Elephas maximus indicus, assembly GCF_024166365.1. Taxonomy (NCBI): domain Eukaryota; kingdom Metazoa; phylum Chordata; class Mammalia; order Proboscidea; family Elephantidae; genus Elephas; species Elephas maximus. The sequence goes on along the minus strand of NC_064821.1, from coordinate 167,829,630 downwards.
AATGGCAGTGGGTTTGGCGTTTTGGTTTTAGTAGTAGGGATTTCTCCCCTGTGGAGGCAGTGTGTTATGGCACAAAGAGCCAAGGGCTTTATAAAGATTCCAATTCATCTTATGCAAAGAGCTAAACATGTCTGCACCAACCACATGAGGTTTAAGTTTCATCCATTCACCCACTGCAGAAAGACCATTACATCCCTAAGACTAAAAGGAGGATCTGACCAAAAAGAAAGATTTGATCATTTAACTACTATCCTTGTCTTGAAGAGTCCCTCCCAAACTATATCTTCCAAATAAGGATCTAACTTGGAAATAAAAGAGGCTCAAGTTTTTTCCCCAAGCGTCTTCTTTCCTTTTAGTCAGGTGCTTAAACTTATTAAGCACTTACTTAACGTAAGCAGTCACGTATCAATTAACCTTCGTAACAATTCTAGGGGCAGGCACTAGTTACTAACACCTTACAAAAGAAAAGGACCTGAAACTTAGGGAGGCTAAGTAACTCATTTGAGGTCACACTGCCTCAATTTGCCTATGTTGTTAACCAAACACTGTGCAGTGACTCCTTTGTTAGCTATTGCCATCTCCTTTAGACGAATCAGAGTTAACAGCAAACAGTAAGTAAACTGATGCTGTTCAGCTGAGGAGAAATACACTCTACATAATACATGGTACTCTCATTTGAACAAGTTTGCCACTATGGTCCAGACTGAATGGAAGGAAGGATGTCTCAATCTAAAACCCTAAAGCTAGAACACATTTTGGGAGCCATGTACTTGAACCTCTCTTCAAACCAAAACCACACCTGTTGCTGTCTAGTCGATTCTGACTCAGCAACCCTATAGGACAGAGTAGAACTGCCCCACAGGGTTTCCAAGAGGCAGCTGATGGATTCAAACTGCCAACCTTTTGGTTAGCAGCTGAGCTCTTAACCACTGTACCACCAGGGCTCCTTGAACCTCTCTTAGATACTTCTAAGCTCTGAAGCAACTTGGCCTAATTGCTCACATTTGGACACGCCAGGCAAGCTTGGGTTGTCACTTCCTGTCAAGTACTGAAACAGTTTTCATAGTTGCACAAGTCTATCATTAGCCTCTTTCTTCTGGTCTTCCAGTCAAGTGCTTGACTTGATAATTAAAACAAGCCAGGTTGCAAAGGTGGAAATTTATTGTTTATCTTTCCAAGCAAAAGTTGGTGAGGGGGGAGGGGGCACACCTACACTATTACTGTTCCCTAGGGAAGAAAAAACCCAAACATTTGGAACAAAATCATACAAACTAATACCCAATTTATCAATCTGAAATTCAATACAATAAAACATTGATTCATACAAAGTATTAAATGGCTTCTAACCACAAATATTCCTTTTTAAAAGAGAAAAAATTTTAAATATTGACATATATATCTATGGTACAAACATAAACTAAATTCAGAGAACCTAAGAATCCAAACAGTTATTCATCAATGTGACTCAATCAGGAATAAGCCACCTCTGAATTTTTCACAATTTGTTTTATCATCACCTTTTACTAATTTTTACACAAATTATTTATGTTGGCTAGTTGAGATAATTTAAATTCTCAGTAGACTGAAGTGTAACATGATAGTATGGTCTTATTTATGTTACCATGATCTTCTGCAATTTTTCAGCCTATCAATTTGTTTCCTGATGACGTGGACCAGTCACTAGAAAAGGACATATTTGGTAAAAGGCCAACAAAAACAAGGGAAGCCCTCAATGAGATGGTGTGACACGATAGCCACAACAATGGGCGCAAACACATCAACGATCATGAAGATGATGCAGGACCAGGCAAACTTTCCTTCTCTCATACACAAGGTCACCATGAGTTGGAGCCAACTCAACAGCAGCCACCACCATCAATTTCTTAAATAATTTCCCAGCTTTGACAGGAGCCTGTTTCAGAGCAAATTCTTGAAGTTTCAAGTCTGTTTAGGTACTGCAACCCTATTTCTTATAGTTCTTGCTTTGACTTGCAGAGGGTGGGGGACAGAGAAAGGCAAAGATAGGCAGGTGCAGACATTTATTTTCCCAAAGCAGCCACTGAAACTGTGTGAGCTGAAATAAAACTCAGACTAAGGGACAACAGACTGAATCAGAAAGACTAGCCACTTCCAGTGTTGACTTGCAACACAAGGAAGAGATGGCAGAGTAGGCCTGTATTGAGTTGTAGTGTTGGCTGTTACCCAAACAGATTTTGAACAAACCTCTTGAGCCCACATCTTCTGGGGTACAAAGCCAGGGTTGGACTGGGTGATCTAAAGTTTGGTTCCAGTTTTGAGCCAGGTACTAACCTTGCTCCTGAACACAGCAACTTCAGAGCCCTTCCTTCTCAGAAGTGACAGTGAATCTGTGGACAACAAATCCTCAGCCCATTGACCAGATTCAACAATTGAACACAGAATGAAGCAGTTTTCTGTGTGGATGCAGTTCCAATAATTGGGGTAGGAGAAAATAATCCTTTGCCCCTGCATTTATCCTTCCTTTTTTTTTTTTTGGTTCACTTGCATTACCTCACTGATGGTAATCCTCATTTTTACAGAAAGGGAAAGAGGCACATACAAGTTATAGACTTGGGGATATGGAAAATGGCAGAGCCCAAACTGGAGCCACGCCTGCCAACTCTCCCAGCAGGGTTTTCCCCTAAAATTCCTCCTCCATCTGTCATGGCACTCAGGCACAGAAAGGGAGGTTTTCATTGTGTCCTTAAGGTTAGCCGCTCTGGATGCTCTCAGTTCAAAAGAGGTGATTTCAAAATTCCCCTCCTGCATGCCTTTAAGCAAAGACAAGAACAGGGAAAAATAAAATAAGCCACGCAAACAAATCCCAAGGCACGTAACTGGACGATTTAATATTAGGGCCAAACTGAAACCTGGTAATGAAAATGAAGACAAAGCAATATTTTCCTCAAGAAAATAAACATTTGGAGGCAGAAACTTTTTTTACTTTCTCATTAAAAAAAAATTATTCACAAACGGTTGTGTGACATTGGTTGCAATCCCCACAATGTGCTGCACTCTCCCCCTTTCCACGCTGGGTTCTCCGTGTCCATTCATCCAGTTTTTTTGTCCCTTCCAGCCTTTTGACTTTGCTTTTGGGCAGGTGTTGCCCCTTTGGCCTCATCTACTTGATTGAACTAAGAAGCATGTTTCTCATGTATGTTGTTTGTTTTATAGGCCTGTCTAATCTTTGGCTGAAAGGTGGACTTTGGGAGTGGCTTCAATTCTGCATTAGGAGGGTGTCCAGGGACCATAGTCTCAGGGTTCCTCAGTCTCCATCAGACCAGTAAGCCCATTGTTTTTTCTTTTTTGTGAATTTGAATTTTGTTCTACATTTTTCTTGTGCTGTGTCCAGGACTCTCTATTGTGATCCCAGTCAGAAGGATCAGCAGTGGTAGCTGGGTACCATCTAGTTCTTCTGGGCTCAAGCTGGTGGGGTCTGTGGCTCATTAGTCCTTTGAATTTTTTTTTTCTTTTTACATTGTGCTTTAGATGAAGGTTTACAGAGCAAATAAGTTTCTCACTGAACAATTAATACACGTTGTTTTTTGACATTGGTTGCCAACCCCGTGACATGTCAACATTCTCCCGTTCTCGACTTTGGGTTTGCCATTTCCATTTGTCCAACTTTCCTGTCCCCTCCTGCCTTCTTGTCCTTGCCCCTGGGCTGGTGTATCCATTCAGTTTCATGTACATGGTTATGTGTATTACTGTTTGCTTCATGGGCCTGTTTAATCTTTGGCTGAACCTCAGGAGTGACTTCAGTACTGAGTTTAATGGATGTCTCAGGGGTTCCTCCAGTCTGTCAGACCAGTAACTGTGGTCTTTTTTTAAGTTTTGTTCTACATTTTTCTCCAGCTCTGTCTGGGACCCTCTATTGTGATCCCTGTCAGAACAGTCAGTGGTGGTAGCTAGGCACCATCTAGTTGTGCTGGACTTAGTATGGTGGAGACTGTGATAGTTGTTGTGGCCCATTAATCCTTTGGACTAATCTTTTCCTGCATCTTTGGTTTTCTTCATTCTCCCTGGCTTCAAACCAGGTGGGGCCAGCAGAGTGTCTTAGATGGCCACATATAAGCTTTTAAGATCCCAGACACTACTTACCAAAGTAGGATGTAGAATATTTTTCTTTATAAACTATGTCACGCCAATTGAGCTAGCTGTCCCGAGGCCATGGTCCCTAGCCCTCAGCCCAGTAATCCGTTTTATAGGCCTATCTAATCTTTGAAAAGTGGACTTTGGGAGTGGCCTCAGGGAGTTGTTTCTACGTGTCTATGAAGCTTCTATGACCTTGCCTTGGTCAAGTTGTGCTGACTTCCCCAGTATTGTGTACTGTCTTATCCTTCACTAAAGTTACCACTTACCTATTATCTACTTAGTCTTTTTCCCTCCCACCTCTCCTCTCCCTTGTAACCATCAAAGTTTCTGTGTGTAAATCTTTTCATGAATTTTTATAATAGTGGTCTTATACAGTATTTGCCCTGTTGTGATTGACTTCACTCAGCATAATGCCCTCCAGATTCATCCATGTTTGTGAGATGTTTCACAGATTCATCATTGTTCTTTATCGTTGCATAGTATTCCATTGTGTGTATGTACCATAGTTTGTTTATCCATTCATCTGTTAATGGGCACTTAGGTTGTTTCCATCTTTTTGCTGTTGTGAATAAATGCTGCAGTGAACATGGGTGTGCATATGTCTATTCCTTGACAGCTCTTTTTTCTCTAGGATATATTCCTAGGAGTGGGACTGTTGAATTGTATGGTATTTCTATTTCTAGCTGTCTAAGGAAGTGCCGTAGCATTTTCCAAAATGGTTGTACCATTTTACATTCCCACCAGCAGTGCATAAGAGTTCCAATCTCCCTGCAGCCTCTCCAACATCTGTTATTTTCTATTTTTTTGATTTGTGCCAGTAATGCCAGGGTGAGATGGAATCTCACTGCAGTTTTGATTTGCATTTCTCTAATGGCTAGTGATCGAGAGCATGTGGTGGTGGAAAAACCTTTTTTTAAAAAAGATCTTTATTTGGAAGAGTAAGCCTCTTACACAGGTTTTGTATCTATAGTTTCACTCTGTTAATTACAATGATAATTTAAATTCTTGGAATATAATTCATTGAATGTTTACATAATATCTTCCAGCCTCAAAAGATACTAGGTTAAAAAATATTTACAATTTTTCTTCTGGTCTGCCCCCCGCCATCATTATACTGAACCCATTTCTCTACTTGTCAGTAAGTGAAAAGGCTCACAAAATCTTCAGGTTTGTGTAGAGAGAATGTGTCCAATAAATCTAAGCACAACATAATTTTCTTTAAGACCTTCTCAAAAAAAAAGAAAAGGAGTTATTTATTGAAACTAAGCACACTTAGTAACTTCTCTCCTGATCTTATCCTTCCTGGCTTGCCTGGGGCCAAATTTCTCTGGCCCTCTTTAATTTGAACACACTGAAATACACACACTCACACACACCTTTAAGCTAGAAGCAGATATAAATGGAAACACTATGAATTAAAGAGGAAAAATTCCAGGAAAAATGTTGCAATAGTCTCACAGTTCAACTGAGGTTTTAGAAAAACCTAAGCTGAATTCAGCTTCTGTTTCAAATATCTGTGTACATTTAACTAGATGTGTTGCATTTACTAAGGAGACACAAATATAGTCTTGTAGATTTTAATTTTAACTTTTACAGTGAGAAAAATAATACCAAGTGATTTCAAAAAGGGGAATGATCTATATAACCACTCAAAAAGTGTCTTTGAACAGGGGAGCAAAAGAAGTAATTTAATGCAAACAACTGTCAAGCACTTGGCTTCTCATAAGCATCCCAAGAAAAGGTACCAAAGAGGTATTAGCTAGTACAATGTGGCCAGAGAAGCCAAGATAGTTCCAAAGTTTTAGACTTTAAATTTCCTAAATTTATACATAGCAGGCGTATATGCCAGGCAACTACTGATGCCTGGAAAATAGTTTAGTCAGCATTTTATAAAATCCCCAACTTTCAACCAATATTTCTATCCCTCAATCTTCCACTGACAATGTCTGGCAATATATGACAAATAACAATGAAGCAAGATTAATTTAAGATTTCAAATTTGCCTCAAACAAGTTAGTTATTTTTCTTTTAAACATGACACTTGAAATAGATAAAATCAGCAGAATGGTTGAAAAAGTTAAGGCTCCCTAAAGAGTTCTAAACACTACAACTTAAGGCACATATTATAATCTTCATGATGCTGTTAAAACCTAAGATTAAAAAACAAAAACAAAAAAACTAAGAAATAACTACTTCCTTCCCTCATCCTTTGCCAAACACTCCCTCCCCCCAAGGATATGGCATTTTTAACTCAGGCTACTAAGGAGTGAAACAGAAATTCCACAAGGAACACCTGGTATGATTTCCACACAAATGTCCACTGTCTGCATTGAGCACCACTGGTAGCATACAGGCCAGTAGGATATTTTCAGATATCTTGGGTCACAAGCTGCTCCATTTACCCTTCGGCCTCATGGGCTCAGACTGGACTCTCCTCCTCTTTGGGGCTTCCTTCTGTGCCTTTCTGCTCCAGAGATTCTGCTGCTTTAAAAGCTTCTTTTGGCTTCTCAGCAACAGCCACACTTGTCTCCTCCTCTTTACTTTCCTTTTTCTGCTTCTGCTCTGCTTTCTGTTCTTTTGCCAATAGTTGATAATTGATGCCCATGCCAATGAAGAGATAGATACCCGCGACAATTAGGACTATGCCACATGCCCAGTATGTGTATTTGTAGTCTCCATACAAGTCATTGAGACGACCTAAAAATGTCCAAAAAGAAAAAAATAAAAAAGGTTATATGGGTAAACAAATCTGCCCTTTCCCAAATAAAGTTTAAGGATCCACTCAGAAAGATGTCAATCCAGTCTTCATGGCGTCCACAAATGACAATCAGTCTAAAGAGGAATGGCTAAAAATGGTCTGATCCTTTGTTTATAATGCCACGCTGACTTTGGATGGCCTTGCATATCCTGTTATTTTTAGAAACCTGGAAATAATTAAATCCTGGCAAATTTGAATTGGAAAAGACCTAGAGATCACCTAGAATCAATTCTCTCATTACACAATGGAAAAAAAAAATTGTTGCTCAAAAGAGGTTTAGGAGTTTTGCCCTAGGCCAGAGTTATTTCAGTTTCCTAGGCCAAAGCTCTTTCTCAGACATCAGTGGTCCCCAAGGCATGTTCCTATGAACACTTGTCCTATGCTAGAAGTTTAACCAACACCAACTGTTCCACTGTTCTAAGTGCTTAATCCATCACGACAGATTTTATCATCATCCCCTTTGTACAGATGTAACAATTGAAGCACAGAAATGTTAAGTAACTTGCCCAAGGTCACAAAGCTAGTAAATGAAACAGCTTGGCTTTAAAGCTAGAAAGTCTGATCGGGAGCCTACATCCTTAGCCACTGTGCTACAGGATACCTCTCTAATGTTTCAAAAGCCAAGTATATTTGGGAAGCAGCATATCATATCCTTTTCTCTTAAAGATTCACAATACACATTAGCATATTAAAGGCTCTGCAAGGTCCTGCAGTAAAGAAATCCATTTAACTTGGTGTTCCCAAACTTTTTTCTTTGGCCATGAAACCCTTGTTATAGTAAATTTTATTAGCATCTCATCAAATTAGTATCTCAAGGAATAAAATCTGGAAAACCCTACTCTACACCTATAAAGTACCAATTCAATATGATTCCATAGGGTTTTCTAACTCATAACATCATTCATTCAGCAATATTTACTGAGCCCTCACCATATACTAAGGAGCCCTGGTGGTACAGTGGTTAAGTACTCAGCTGCTAACAGAAAGGTTGGTGGTTGGAACCCATCAGATGCTCTCTGGGGGAAAAAAGATGTGGAAGTCTAGACTGGTAAAGGCTTATAGTCTTAGAAACCCTGTGGGGCAGTTCTACTCTGTCCTATAGGGTTGCTGTGAGTCGGAATTGACTCAACAGCAACAGGTGTATCATATGCTAGGCATTGGCTGTGTGCTAGTGAAGGAGGTAACATCCACAGTTCAGTGGTGCAGTGGGACCGATGACTTTTGTGTGGCCTTTCTAGCTACGATCTTATAACTCCCACCCAAATGATTGGGCGGGGCTGTGCAGATGTGGTAATAGTAGCCCACCAAAAGGATCAGTCAGTGACCTCAGTGGTGGGAAAAAGAGGATCCCACCACCACCAAGGAAGAACAGCCAGGAGCCAGGCCATGCAGAGCCCTGCAGGCCACATCAGGGAATTTGATCTTTATCCTAAAAGCAATGGGAAATAAATGGAGACTTCTAATCAGCTGGAATATCAGGTTTGCATTTGCAAAGATAATTTTGCTGGCATAGTAGAAATCAGACTGTAGGCCACTTTGAGTGGATATGGATAGACTAGTTAGGAGGTTACTGGAGCAGCCCAGATATAAGAGGTGAAAACTGACAAGACTTGGCAACTCACTGGGTATTGAAAGGGAGGAAGACGGTATTATCAAGAGACAGTGTTGGTCTTCTTTCTTTTGTGTCCTCACTCATCCCCCAAATCATAATTTCAAAAGTTTGAGTCATGTCCACAACCCATTGCAAGTTCTACTCAAGACAGAGTAGAACTGCCCCATAGAGTTTCCAAGGAGCGCCTGGTGGATTTAATTTAAAATGTGAAGTACTTAGTAACCTTAGGGAATAGTCCCCAAATTTTATGCTCACTTACTAGCTGTGTGATCTTGGTCACATTATTTCACCTTTAGAAGCCTCTGTGTATTCATTTATAAAGTGGGGATTATAACAACCTTATAAATTCATGAGATACGAAAGGATATATAAATGGCTAGGACAGTCCTAAGAGAGCCTGGTAGTGCAAGTGTGCTGGAAAGTATCTTGGGTAAGTGCTTGGCTGCTAACCAAAAAAGGCTGGCAGTTTGAACCCATCCAACCTCTCTGCAAGAGAAAGATCTGCTGAACTGCTCCCATAAAGATTGTTGTTATGTGCCTTCAAGTTGATTTTGACTCATGTGACCCTACATGACAGAGCAGAACTGCCCCATGGGGTTTCCTAGGCTGTAATCTTTATGGGAGAAGACTGCCAGGTGTTTTTTTCTGTAGAAGCCACCAGTGAATTTGAACCACCGACCGTTGGTTGATAGCCAAGCACTTAACCATTGTGCCACCAGCCTAGAAAACCCTATGGTGCCGTTCTACTCTGTCACGTGAAATTCAGCTTGAGGGCACTTAACAACAACAGCAGCAACAACAGGACAGTCCTTGGTACACTGTGAGCTTCACAGAGTAGCTATTGTTATTATCGTTTTAACTATTACTATTAAGATAAACTCCATCAATAAAATGAAATCACCATCACTGCTTTAAAGGTAGAGTTGTATTTTACACATTTTCAATAATAAGCATATTAATTTTATGAAGAGGAAAAATTATTTTAAAAAAACAGAATTTTGTAGTATTTGATTCTTTTTTTCACTTGATGGTTCAACTGAATCCCATTCTGCAAGTATCTGAGCAGTTATGCTGTACCAAGCACTGTGCCAGCACCAAGGGTACAGAAGCGAGAGACTTGCTCTGCCATCAAGCAGCTTACTAATCTCTGCTTTCTATCACCTTCCCAATCCTGTACACCTGTTATACGATAACAGAACCAGAGAGGTAGAGGACATACTGTACCTAAAAGTGGTGGTCCCAGGAGGACAGGACAGCATTCCACAATGGTCACCAATCCCACAGCGCTGGAGAACCTCTGGGGTCCAACAAGGTCCATGAGTGTTTCAAACAATACTGAGCTGAGCCACCCAAATGCAAATCCAAAGAATCCCGCATAGATACAGAACCCAATATAGCTGGTGGATAAAGGTGCTAGCAAATGACACACACCATTTGCAACAACAGAAGCTGCAAAGAAATACTGAACACGAGGTCTTATCCACCTTGTATTGGCTACAAGTCCCATGGAAGGTCTGGCAACCATGTCAACAAAGGCCAGAATAGAAAGGAGGAAAGCAGACTTCTCACTAGAGTAATGCTGACTCTTACCATAATTACTGAGGAAGACTAAAGGTGTAAATAGCCCAAAAAACATAAGTACATTACCAGAGAGGTACAACAAAAAGCCTCTGTGGGTAAAAAGGGATAAGTCTAGGAATTTGTTAATTGTTTGGAAAACTGATTGTTTCTCCTTTTTGGGGTTTCCGCCAATAAGATCTGTATGTGCATCACCTACATCTTTTTTTTCACCAGATTTCCCGGTGTCCTGAAGGGGTTCTTTAGACCTATCTTTCCTTTCCTTGGTTGGCTTGGGCCCTATTGGCCGCATCAGGGATCCAGCTACACAGCAGTTTAGAAGGAGGCCCCCAAGAATTAGGAAGCTTCCTCTCCAGCCAAAGATACCAAAGAAAGCCTGGTTGAGGGGGGCCAGGGTAGACAGGAACACAGGGCTGCCTGCCATGGCCAGTCCATTTGCCAGTGGTCGTCTCTTGTAGAAATACTTGCCAATCATGGTTAGAGCTGGATTCAAGTTGAAGGCAAGTCCAAGGCCTGGAGAGGAGGGGGAAAAAGAAAAAAAAAGCATATACTGTAATAAATGTCAGAAATATATTTGGAATTACTTCGCGAGACAAAGAAACTAAAATAAGAGATATAAATAATGGAAAGGAGACAGAAGTCATCATCATTAGAGAGGCCACATTGTACAGTGGTTTAAAGTGTAAGCTTTAAAACCGGACTACATAGGTTCAAATCTTAGCATCACTACTTACTGGCTTTGTAATCTCAGGCATGTTCAGTCTCCTGTGACTGTTTCCTAATACGTAAAACAGGCACACAGCATTGTTGTGAGGAATACAAGACTTAATCCACATAAAGCACCTAGAACAGTGCCTGGGATGTAGTAAGCCCTCAATAAATATTAGTTCTCAGTTATTATTATTGTTTGTATTATTTGAAGGGAAATGATTGTCTAATTGTCAGACCTAGCAAAATCACCTGAAGGACTATTAAAACCAGTAGAATATCATTAAGCATACAGTCACAAATAGAGACAAAACATATTTACAATAGAAAATGCAACACAAAATTATGCCTTTCACTATAACACCAATGATCTTAAATTGTGCAATTTATATCACTAAAATTGTGAAACTTTCCTGAGGTGCCTAAGAATTGAAACACACATACAAATAAAGTTTTGGGATAATAAAACACAACACTGTCAAGGTGTCAATAATCCCCAAATCAATGTATTAACTTAATGTGATTCCAATAAAAATATCGGTGGATTTTATTTTGGAGAGGAGGTAGAGTGAAGAATTACTTTACCCAAAGAATTTGTTGCTGGGAAGTAACCTCTAAATCCCTGGAATTTTCTAGTAACTGGAACGTCTCTGTTATTCATAGAGGGCTTTGGACCATATCTGACAGGTTATATTAATAAGGTGACTCCTGCTGAGGTGGGGGCTGGCCATGCAGAAAGACCCACATTATATCAGCCTGAACTCTGGGGAAAAGAGGGGGAATGGAGACCATATTGGCAATGATTCCATCAATCATGCCTATATAATACCAAAAAAAAAAAAAACCCAAACCCATTGCTGTGGAGTTGATTCTGACTCATAGCGACCCTACAGGACAGAGCAGAACTGTTCCGTAGGATTTCCAAGGAGTGGCTGGTAGATTCGAACTGCTGACCTTTCGGTTAGCAGCCTAAGGCTTAACCACTGTGCCACCAGGGCCCCTGCCTACATAATAAAACCCCCAAAAAAACTCTGGACACTGAAACATGGGCGAGCTTCCTGGGTGGTGACAGACATGGATGTATCCCTAGGGACTTAGAAGTTTCATGTTGGGGACCCTCCCAGACCTTGCCCTATTCATCTCTTCTTTATGCTTGTTCCAATTTTGTATTCTCTCAAATGGCAGCAAACAACAACATAATAAAACTGTAAGTGTAGTGCTTTCCTGAGTTCCATGAAACATTCTGGCAAATTATTGAACCTGAGGGGTAGTGGGGGATCCCTGCATTTGTAGCTAGCAGGTCAGAAGTGTGGGTGTCCTGGTGTCTTGGGGGACTTCTGAGCTTGTGGCTGGTGTCCTGAGGTGGTAGTGTGAACCCATGAATTTGTAGCTAGCAGGTCAGAAGCAGAGGTGTCCTGGGGAGCCCAGAACTTCTGGCTGATATGTGAAGTTTTGGGCCTGTTTGGCAGTGTGGCAGACTGTGCCCTTTGGCCTGTGAGATATGACCTGGCTCTGGTGGTCAGGGACAGAAGAACTGCACTGCACTTAGTGTCAGAACAGGACATAACTGAATTGATAATACTAGACATGGGAATCACCAGAAAAATTTCTGGTGGTATCGGGGGGAGGAGTGGGACCAACCCTAAAAGATATTTAAAAAAACTAGGATCATTAGAATAGTGTGGCCCTGACTCAGGAATAAACACTGATCAATGAAAGTGGATACAAAGTCCAGGAATTGACCCAAAATACATACAAAGATTTAATGTAAGACAAAAGTGACATTTTAACTTAATGGGGAAAGAACAAATGAATCAATAAATAGTGCTAATATGAGTAAATATTCAAGTAACTTTCTATATGCTCTCCCTCCTCATAGCCTCCTTACTCCTAACTTTCTTGCTTCCTACCAACTGTGTTTAAGCCATTCACAGAGGCTTAAACCAATAAACCGGAGCATGTCACTCCCCTATAATGCCTTCCTATCCACAATCTCTACCCCAGCCTTATCTCCCTCCCTGACCGCATGCCACACCTTTCTCCCGTGCTAATAATAAGCATACTATTGACTTAGGTAGGGCCTATGTTCCCTAGATTTTCACAAAGCTGAGTCTGCTATCACTCATACCCCTACTTAAAGCTGTCTCTTCACTTTTGGTGACTACCAAAGTGTCACAACACTTCATTCTAAGGCTTTGTATAGCATTTATCGCTACTTGATATTTTTCTTATTTATTCATTTATTTGTGAGTCTTTTATTGTCTGCTTCCTCCCATTAAAGGGAGCTGTTGCCTGAACTTGTTGCACTATCCCCACAGCACCTAGAACAGTGCCTGGCATACATACAGTTACTGCTGAATACATATTTGATGGGTGAATAAATAAAAGAGGAAACAAAATAAAGTTGTATTTCTTCTCATTTTATGGCAGATGTTTTCATCTACTCAGAATTTTTAAATACAAAGCATACTAAAAGGAGAAGTAGGCAAACATATTTTTGGAATGGGAACAACTTTCTAAGAATGATATTTAAGACTTTGGGTTTTGAAATCCTGAAAATGTAAGAACAATTTAATTAGGAGGAAAAAGTAGAAAAAGATTAAATCAAAATTTCTCAAACAGCAAAAAATTAATTAGGACAAATAACTGCATCTCATGCAAAAGGATATGAATTTAATATATAAAGTCATTACACATTATTCTTATAGCAACAGAAAAGTGAACACACAAAAACGGTCAACAGGCATTTTGTAAAAAAAAAAATATATATATATACACAGCCACAACATGAAAAACACTTACTTTACTACTACTACTAATCAAAAACTGTTGCTGGCAAGTCAATTCCAACTCATAGCAACCCTACAGAATAGAGGAGAACTGCCCCAACCTTTTGTTTAGCAGCCTGAACTCTTAAAAGAGATGCAAATTATGACCAGGAGATACTGTTCACCTGTTAAATGGGCAGCGATTAAAAAAAAAAAAAAAAGGCAATATCCCATTGTCTTTTCTCTCATATATTGTGGGTGAGATTTCTGGAGGGCAATTTAGCGCGCACACACACACACACACACACACACACACACACACACACACACACACACACACACACACACACACACACACACACACACACACACACACACACACACACACACACACACACACACACACACACACACACACACACACACACACACACACAGCAGTTCCCCTTTTACTAGTCTATCCTAATAAAATATTCATGTTCACAAAGCGCTGTTTATTAATAGTAGGAAAAAAAAAAAGGAAAACAACCTTAATGAACTAAATATCCAACAATTAACAAGACTGATTAAATAAAATTATGGTATATCCATTCAGTGTAATAATAAATAGTAAAAATATTATATATCTTAATATTTAATGACATGGAAAGATATCTAAGATATATATTAAGTATATTCAATAGCTTGAGTTCATTATGGCAATAGTTCCTTGTGGCAATTTGGCTATATATATATATTAAAAAAAAAAAAAAAAATCAAGTATCCTCTACCTCTCAAAAATATATCTGGGCATTCTACCAGATAATTCCTGCTTTATGTTTAATACTTCTTCTCCAATAGAAGCCTACTTGGGAGGAAGAAGTTATAACAAATGACCACCCTTGCAACAAGTTGCCAGGTACATTTTATCCACCATCACTGCCTATTTCCTTAGGACAACCAACTCTTTCAAATCAATTAATAATGAACACCTTTATGACAGCAATTTCTTTAAAAGTTTGCTTTTCTAATGCGCTAATTTACCTAAAGCTCTTCAGAAACCCTGGTGGCACAGTGCTTAAGAGGTACAGCTGCTAACCAAAAGGTCAGCAGTTCAAATCCACCAGGCGCTCCTTGGAAACTGGAGGGGCAGGTCTACTCTGTCCTATAGGGTTGCTATGAGTCAGAACTGACTCATAGCAGGTTTGGTTCTTCAATAAAATACAGTAATTTCTATAAGGAAGTGATTTCACTCAAAAGATCTGACAGATAAATGCAGATAATACCCACTAAAGGAAAAAAAAAAATTTTTTTTTTTTTTTTTTTAAGATAATACCCACTGGCAGCGGTAAATTAATGGTTGAAAATGAATCAGTAGCAACTCACCTCCAATGACTCCAATACACAAGTAAAGTTCCTGTACGCTGTTACAGAAAGAAGCTGCAATCAAGCCACAGCCTGACAAGCAGCCACCAGCAATCATGATTGGACGACTGCCATATTTATTCACCAGGATACTGCTGATAGGACCTAGGAGAGAACCAAAAATGTAGTAGTATACAGGAAATGAACCTACCCCTCATATCTACACAAGGCATTAATGACATTAAATGACAAATCCTCTAAAATAAACATACAACAAAGGGCAATGGTAAAGAATATAGCTTTCTATAACTATTTCAGAATCACAGGTATGTGTACTAAACATCACTGTGTAGCTTCTATATCTAGAGATAGTACATGGAATTTTATTAAAATATAGTAAAACCCATGAAAGACAAAACCTGTGTAAGGTGGAAACTGGTGGCATAGTCGTTAGCTCTACAGCTGCTAACCAAAAGGTCAGCAGCTCAAACCCACCAGGTGCTCTTTCAATACTCTAAGGGGCAGTTCTACTCTGACCTATAGGGTCGCTATGAGTCGGAATCAACTTGATGGCAACAGGTTTGTTTTTTTGTTTTTTTTCAATAGAGTGATAAAAAAGTAGTAAAACTGCACCCCATCAAAGGTGGAAAACTTGTGAGACCCAGGCAAACAAGGCAGTCCCATCAAGTTCCAGCTCTCACAGGTTTCACTGTCTAAGAGACTCTAGTCTATCCTTAGTCTTTCTCTTATAAGGCAGAACAGGCTGAAAACACTGTGGTAATCGAAGATCATACAGTTCTTACTGTATCTAGGATATGATCAAAATATATTTAATAAGTTTGCTCTGTTTTCATTTTTAGACAGGCATCTGGAATAAAGACAACTGACAGGATGTGATATATGAACACATCTGAATACATTTCTGAGTTCAGATCACTGTTTACATGTTATCATAAATGTGGCTTGTGCTGTGTTTAAAAGAAAAAAAAAAACAAAAAGACAAGAATACATAACTAAATTTCTTCCAAGTTTAAGTAGTTTTACAATTAGAACATCTCATTAAAAACAAAACACATTGATCCTAATTACATCTAGATGTCTCTGGTATTGGAAACCCTGGTAGCATAGTGGTTAAGTGCTACAGCTGCTAACCAAAGAGTCGGCAGTTCAAATCCGCCAGGCGCTCCTTGGAAACCCTGTGGGGCAGTTCTACTCTGTCCTATAGGGTCGCTATGAGTCGGAATCAACTCGACGGCACTGGGTTTTTTTTGGGTCTCTGGTACTGAATATGTCTTTCAGAGTTAACTGGTTCCATGCCTATAATACTATGTTTGGTGGTATCAATACAATGAAAAAATGCTTTAAGGAGAAGATATATAAGATGCTGGTCAAAATAACCTTGGATCTAAGAACTCAAAAGGATTGGAATTGGGGTATTACCCAAGAAAAGCAGATTAAATTTCCTCAGCTAAACAGACACATACAAAAAGCACTAGGGCTTTCTTGAATGAGAGAAAAAAACCAAATAAAAAGTCAAGTATTATAAAGACCAGAAAGAAAAAGATTTTATGCATTTCATGAATCAATTTTCTATTACAAATATAAAATAGCATCTCTCTTCTAACTTACTACAAATAGATGTAATATATAATTTGCCTATTCCAGATGTAGAATAAGTATTAATTATAAGAAAGCCTTATTCAAAGTAAACAGTGTTTTTTTTAAAAGCTGTAACACAACTCAAAGTAAACTAACAATATTTGCTGATTATAGAATGAATGACATTTGTTAAATTTTATTTATGTTTACAAAAACAGTTTGGTCTCTATTTCATGGATATGGATTTTGTGAAAATGACAGATTTGTCATTATAAATATATAAATGTGTATATATTATATGTGTGCATATTTTTTTTTTATAAGTACGCAATAAAGAATTAAAGCTTTTGGTTATACTAGCGTTTCAGCGGACCAAGTCTCCCTAAGGGGCTGGGTCAAGAACTGGCTGCCAGAAGAGACTTTAGGCTCAACCAAGGATGTGCATAAAGCAGTTTTCATGGCTACCTTCTAATCCACTTCATGAAAATATTAGGTCACAACTGGTTTGAAAATAATTTGAATTTACAGCTTATGTAAGACATATTAAAAAGAACAGTCACAAAATATATCTATATCAGTTAGTTATGAACAGATTTTATATAATCAGAATTACAAGGAACAAAATACTGCCATACTGTAGACTCTGTGAAGTGGGTTAACGCTGTAAAATTTGCAGTATTTGAAATTGTTAACCCAGGAGTGTTACGATTACATTACTGTGGAACTGAAAATATGTAAATTTATACTTTAGTGTTAAAAAAAAAAAAAAAAAGGCAAATTCAAACAAATAAACCAAGAGTAAGTTTTCCTCCTCTGGTAAACAAAAAAAACCACACCAGTTGCCATCGAGTTGATTCTGACTCACGGCAACCCCACGTGTGTCAGAGTAGAACTGTGCTCCACAGGGTTTTCTCCACAGAGTATAATGTTGGCTGTTGGTTTTTCATAAAGGCCTTTAATCATGTTGAGGAACTTCCCTTTTATTCTACGCTGTTGTGAGATTTTATCAAGAAAGGGTGCTGGATTTTATCGAATGCCTCTTCTGCACATATGTAGATACTCATGTGGTGCTTTTCCTTTGTGCTATTAAAATGGTGCATTACACTGACTGATTCCATAGGGTTTTCACTGGTTGATTTTTCTGAAGTAGACTGCCAGGCCTTTCTCCCAAGGCTCCTCTGGGTGGATTTAAGCCTCTAACTGAGCACATTAACCATTCGTACTACCCAAGGACTCCCTCTCCTCTGGTAATCTCACAAAAAAGGATACTTTTTAGCATCTATCTCTGACTCAAACACTAAAAAAAAAAAAAGGAAAGAAACTAAATCTATCACAACTCAAAACATACTAGTGTTCAGGGTATGGCTCAAGAGCACAAGTAAAGAATTATCACAGCTGTAAAAGTGAAAGTAATTCTTAGGGTACATACCACTTAGAAGCCAATCAAAACAAATAACCCATTTAGTAAAAAAAAAATCGGCCACAAGGCTCATAATAGGCAATTTGTCTTTTGAAGTTTTTTCAGAAAGGATGACCTCAATTACCTATCATTAAAAATAGAGATAGGTCCAATTTATAGGCCTATTATAAAAACTTCAGAGAAATGTGCTAGTTATCTTACTAACTGGTGAGGACAAAGAAGGAACTGTTTCTCCAAAGCGAAGCGTCATGTGCAATTAGCACAACTGACATCACTTTTGATGCAAAATCCAAGTGGCTCTCAAACTCTTTGGCAGCTTAGAATTTCAGCATGTGAACTTCTGATTTGTAGTCAGCCTAAAGATACACTAAGGACCTGCAGCGAGTACCTCTGCATAATACTTATATCAATTTCTTCAAGTCATAATGGTCAAAACATTATTAGAAATCCTGGCAAATTAGAGTTCAAAGCCCCCAAAATTACCGGCTCTCAGAAGCCAGATATGGTCCAAAGTCCCTCTTGATTTCTCTGAACTTATTAAAAATTATAAGTACTACAATTTAGCACTTAGGTTCTTTAAAAAAATATTAATTTAATAAATAAAACAAGCATATGTTCAAACTTTAAAAACCACAAAAAGATACACAGTAGAAAAAAGGTCTTCCCATTTATGTTCCTAGCTACTCAGTTTCTCTCTCACCAAGGCAACCAAGTTACCTGTTTCTTCTCTGCAATTCAATCATGTGCTTGATTAAATTATGGCCTCAGTTACTCATTTCTGTTTGATGAGCTTATGTTATAAACTTCTAAAAGGCTGGGGTCAGGACCAGTGTTCTCTATCGCTCACAACACCTAACTCGGTGCTGAACATGATCACTAGGGCTCAACAGCTACTGGCTGAATCTGTCATAAGTTTAGCAGCCTCAGGTGAAGTTATTTATAATTGGACTGTGAAATTCTATTAAAGAGCTAAACAAAAAACAAACCAATGCCAGTTGATTCCAATTCACAGCAACCCTATAGGACAGAGGAGAGCTGCCCCACAGGGATTCCAAGGAGCACCTTGTGGATTCAAACTTCCACTGCTTGGTTACCAGCCATAGTTCTTAACCACTGTGCTACTACTAGGGCACCTATTAAAGAGCTACATGTGAGAATAATCTGAGGTACTAAATTTCCACCAAAGCCAAGATAATAGAATTGAAAGCTTGGCTAAACAAGCAACACGATACACTGTCAATCCCAGTAAATAAATACACTTGGTTTTAGAATCCCTGCTAACTAAGCAACTATATATTTTAACTATTATGGTAGGCTTGACTATTACAAGTTAAATTATGACTTGATGTTCCAAGGTGAAACAGAATTTTAAGTGATGTTAAGTAAACAACTTACTCTCTACCTTTCACAATATGCCAAAGAAAACAGAAAGGAAAAAAAAATGACAAAACCTAATAGTTTAGGGTTCAGCTGAAATGCTTTTGGACTCAAAGTCACAAGGAACAAGGGGGAGATTTTATTCAGTTCTTTAATCCTTGCACCTTGAAAAGATTTTACCTGAAAGACTTTGAACAATGCTATTCAGGTTAGCCTGACTTATTTTAATTCTTCCAACAACATTTAGAAAATATCTATATTTATGTTAACATCTCAAGAGTCTTGCAGAGAGCAATAACAAGAAAAACCAGTTGTTGCGCTCATGGCATTTGAATTTTTCTTTTTTTTTCTTTAGCTCAATACTTCAGTTGGATCAAATCAGGGATCTTCACAATTTCTCATTTCTGTTTCACAATACTATAGGGGAACAAACAGAGCAAGAGTTGCCAAGGGAAAGAAACTCTAAATGTAACACAAAGTTTACAGAAATAACATTTCAAAACACCTCATTGAAAAAGACATCAAAAAAGAAAAGTTACCTAATACAGAGCCGCTGGCTGCTTAATGGCAGTTAAGAGAGCAGGCCTTAGTGGGTACTTACCTCCACCATACATAACAGCCAACATGATGGAAGATATCCATGATACTTCGCTGGTGGTGGCATTGAATATACCTTCAATTTCTTTGAAGAACACAGTAATAGATTTAGGAAATGCATAAGAGAAGCCAATGGAAATGAAAGCTCCAACAACTACTGCCCACCCCCAGCCTCCATCTGGGGGAGTGTATCCAACTGGGCCTCCGATTGCTGGTGGCATTGTAAGTGAAGATGAATTTCAAAATGCAGTCAGATCCAAATATCTGAAAGATATGAAATTAAAATAATACGTCAACAAAAGTATGTCCCACAAACCCCCTTACGCTTTGAAGTAACTGAATGTTTTTCAGTGTTTCCTGTCTAACATAGACACTGTTTTCTCAGAAGAGAAAGTCTTACAGTATTGTGCATAATTTTTAGTAGCTTTTAAAGGAAAAAGGCTCCCTACCACTTAGAAAGCATACCAAAATAAATCCTTTTTAATACATGTAGCCTTTGCACAGTGTACACGTATTGATATACATCTACTGGTTTTATCGGTATAATTTCTCAAATTACTATAGGTATGCCTCGTTTGACTTATCTGCTTGAAAACTTCACCTAACACATACCCTACAAAAATCTCATGTTTTAAATACAGCCTCTGTAAGCTTCTCCCTTTTCCCAAAACATATTCTTTAGTACTTATTTTCTTTTTACTTTTGAGCTGATTTGTAAGTGTTAGGAACTAAAGTACCTAACTCACTAGATATGTAGCAATTTGCAAAACAGAATACCATTCTGAACACACAGAAGTCTCGCTTACTGGGCTGGAAAATTATTTCAGAAAAATTCCCTTTCATCTAATTGCCTCAATTCATGGTATTTTATCCCCCATTGTATGACAAGAAAAACAAGCTCCTCAATAATAGCTAGCCAATACAGTTAAACTCACAAATTCAACTGATTTCAAAAGATGGCAGTTTTATAAAACTTGAAATCACCTCGTTCTAGTGAATAGCACGGTTAGAAAATGAAATCTCCTGTTAGACTGTGACAAGGAGTGGATGGAGTGAGCGTTTCATGGTAGGCTCATCTGCCTTCTCATGAAGCTCTCCTTTAACTTACTAAGCCAACTTTCACCCTATATTTCAATTCATTCTGCAACACTATGTTAGCACTCCCATTTCAGATCACCTCCACGCAGGCTGTATTACAACACTAATACGGGTCAGAGATGGCACTCTCACTTTTGGCCTTCACGTTCTTTAGTCTAAAATATAAATCTTGGCTTAAGAGCAATAGTAGTCTCGACATCTAAATACTGTTCCTTCTAACTAATCTGAACACTTCAAATATGATTTGGGACGAGTGACCTTGTACGGGTAGAAAGAAAACAACCCCTATGGAAAATTTCCCTAAAAAGTGAAAAAAAAAAGGGAAGAAAACAGAAAATAATAACGCTCTCAACTGGAACAATTCAATCAAAGGGAACCAAAGTAAAATGCAATCATTCCCAGGTACTTTTTAAAGGCTTTACTATGTACCAGGCCTTTTACAGGTACTATAAAAAAAAAAAAAAAAAAAATTTTTTTTTTTTTTTTAATAAAGACAGCAGTGAATAAAACAGATCGTTTAATCCAGAAGACCTAAAATAAAAGTACTTTGAGGTTAAAATTTAAAGGCTCTAATTTTTTTTTTTAATACAATGGTAAAGACAGGTAGCGATGTTAGGCATTTGTGACTTGTAATTTTTTTTTTTTTTTAATTGGGCTTTAAGTGAAAGTACACAAATCAAGTTAGTCTCTCATATGAAAATTTATATACACCTTGCTATGTACTCCTAGTTGCCCTCCCCCTAATAAGACAGCCCGCTCCTTCCCACCACTCTCCCTTTTCGTGTCCATTCCACCAGCTTCTAATCCCCTCTTCCCTCTCATGTCTCCTCCACATAGGACATGCCAACATAGTCTCAAGGGTCTACTGGATCCAAGAAACTCGTTCTTCACCAGCATCTTTTTCTATCTCATTGGCCAGCCCAATCCCTGTCTGAAGATTGGCTTTGGGAATGGTTCCTGTCTTGGGCTAAGAGAAGGTCTGGGGGCCATGACCACCGGGGTCCTTCTAGTCTCAGTCTGACCATTAAGCCTGGTCTTTTTTTTAGAATTTGAGGTCTGCATCCCACTGCTCTCCTGCTCCCTCAGGGGTTCTCTGTTGTGTTTCCTGTCAGGGCAGTCATCGCTTGTAGCCGGGCACCATCTAGTTCTTCTGGTCTCAGCCAGATGTAGTTCTGGTTTATGTGGTCCTTTCTGTCTCTTGGGCTTGTAATTACCTTGTGTCTTTGGTGTTCTTCATTCTCCTTTGATCCAGGTGGGTTGAGGTCAAATGATGCATCTTAGATGGCTGCTGGCTAGTGTTTAAGACCCCAGATGCCACTCTTCAAAGTGGGATGCAGAATGTTATGAAAAACTTTTAAGGCAGGGTGCAGAATGTTTTCTTAATAGATTTTATTATGCCAATTGACTTAGATGTCCCCTGAAACCATGGTCCCCAAACCCCTACCTCGGCTACGCTGGCCTTTGAAGTATTCAGTTTATTCAGGAAAACTTCTTTCCTTTTGGTTTAGTGCAGTTGTGCTAACCTCGCCTGTATTGTGTGTTGTCCTTCCCTTCACCTATGTAGTTCTTATCTACTAATTAGTGAGTACTCCTCCCCCCACAACCATCAAAGAATATTCTCTTCTCAGTGTAAACTATTTCTCGAGTTCTTATAATAGTGGTCGTATACAATATTTGTCCTTTTGCAACTAGTTTCACTCAGGACAATGCCTTCCAGATTCCTCCATGTTATCAGATATTTCATGGATTCATGGTTGCTCTTTACCGTTGCGTAATATTCCATTGTGTGAATATACCATAATTTGTTTATCCATTCATCTGCTGATGGGCACCTCAGTTGTTTTCCATCTTTTTGCTATTGTGAACAGTGCTGCAATGAACATGGGTGTGCATATATCTGTTCGTGTAAAGGCTCTTATTTGTCTAGGATATATTCCAAGGAGTGGGATTGATGGATCATATGGTAGTTCTATTTCTAGCTTTAAAAAAAAAAAAAAAAGGAAGCGCCAAATCGGTTTCCAAAGTGGCTGTACCATCTTACCTTCCCACCAGCAGTGAATAGGTATTCCAGTCTCTCCACAACCTCTCCAACATTTATTATTTTCTGTTTTTTGGATTAATGCCAGCCTTGTCGGGGTGAGATAATCTCATTGTAGTTTTGATTTGCATTTCTCTAATGGCTAACGACTGTGAGCATTTCCTCATGTATCTGTTAGCCTCCCAAATGTCTTCTTTGGTGAAGTGCCTGTTCATATCTTTTGCCCATTTTTTTTAAATTGGATTATTTATCTTTTTCTAGTTGAGTTTTTGCAGTATCAAGAAGGCTTGAGAGAACAGGGGATGATCAGAAATGTCATAGCTAAAAAGTTTTTTCCAGTCTGTAGGTAATCTTTTTACTCTCTTGGTGAAGTCTTTGGATGAGCATAGATGTTTGATTCTTAGGAGCTCCCAGTTATGTACTTTTTCTTCTACATTGTTAGTTATGTTTTGTATACTGTTTATGCCATGTATTAGAGCTCCTAACATTATCCCTATTTTTTCTTCCATGATCTTTATCATTTTAGATTTCATATTTAGGTCTTTGATCCATTTTGTTTTTGTGCCTATATAGTGTGAGGTATGGGTCTTGTTTCATTTTTTTTTTTTGGAGATGGATATCTAGTCATGCCAGCACCATTTGTTAAAAAGACTGTCTTTTCCCCATTTAACTGATTTAAGGACTTTGTCAAATATCAACTGCTCATATGTGGATGGATTTATGTCTGGATTCTCAATTCTGTTCCATTGGTCCATGTATCTGTTATTGTACCAGTACCAGGCTGTTTTGACTACTGTGGCGGTATAATAGGTTCTAAAATAAGGTAGAGTGAGGCCTCCCACTTTGTTCTTCTTTTTCAGTAATGGTTTACTTATCTGGGGCCTCTTTCCCTTCCATATGAAGTTGGTGATTTGTTTCTCCATCTCATTAAAAAATGTCAGAATTTGGATCGGAATTGCATTAAATCTATAGATCGCTTTTGGTAGAACAGACATTTTTACAATGTTAATTATTCCTATCCATGAGCAAGGTATGTTTTTCCACTTATGTAGGTCTCTTTTGGTTTCTTGCAGAAGCGTACTGTAGTTTTCTTTGTGTAAGTCTTTTACATCTCGGTAACATTTATTCCTAAGTATTTTATCTTCTTGAGGGCTACTGTAAATGGTATTGATTTGGTGATTTCCTCTTTGATGTTCTTTTTGTTGGTGTAAAGAATCCAGCTAATTTTTGTATGTTATCTTCTATCCTGATACTCTGCCAAACTCTTCTGTTAGTTTCAGTAGTTTTCTGGAGGATTCCTTAGGGTTTTCTGTGTCATCTGCAAATAGAGATACTTTTACTTCTTCCTTGCCAATCTGGATGCCCTTTCTTTCTTTATCTAGCCTAATTGCTCTGGCTAGGACCTCCAGCACAATGTTGAGTAAGAGTGGTGATAAAGGGCATCCCTGTCTGGTTCCCAGTCTCAAGGGGAATGCTTTCAGGCTCTCTCCATTTAGGATGATGTTGGCTATTGGCTATGTATAAATGCCCTTTATCATGTTGAGGAATTCTCCTTCTATTCCTATTTTGCTGAGAGTTTTTATCATGAATGGGTGTTGAACTTTGTCAAATGCCTTTTCTGCACCAATTGATAAAATCATGTGATTCTTGTCTTTTGTTTTATTTGTATGATGGATTACATTAATTGTTTTTCTAATGTTGAACCATCCCTGCATACCTGGTATGAATCCCACTTGGTCATGGTGACTTATTTTTTTTTGATATGTTGTTGAATTCTATTGGCTAGAATTTTGTTGAGGACTTTTTCATCTACGTTCATGAGGGATGTAAGTCTGTAATTTTCTTTTTTTGTGGTGTCTTTACCTGGTTTTGGTATCAAGGAAATACTGGCTTCATAGAATGAGTTCGTAAGTATTCCATCCTTTTCTATGCTCTGAAATACCTTTAGTAGTAGTGGTGTTAACTCTTCTCTGAAAGTTTGGTAGAACTCTGCAGTGAAGCCACCTGGGCCAGGGCTTTTTTTTGTTGGGAGTTTTTTGATTACCTTTTCAGTCTCTTCTTTTGTTATGGATCGATTTAGTTGTTCTACCTCAGTTTGTGTTAGTTCAGGTAGGTAGTGTGTTTCTAGGAATTAATCCATTTCTTCCAAGTTTTCAAAGTTGTTAAGAGTACAATTTTTATAGTAATTTGATATGTTTCTTTTAATTTCAGTTGGGTCTGTTGTAATATCGCCCATCTCATTTCTTATTCGGATTTTTTCCTTCTCCTGTTTTTCTTTTGTTAGTTTGGCCAATGGTTTTTCAATTTTGTTGATTTTCTCAAAGAACCAGCTTTTGGTCTTGGTAATTCTTTCAATTAAGAATTGTTTTCTATTTCATTTAGTTCAGCTCTAGTTTTTATTATTTGTTTTCTGCTGGTGCCTGTGGGTTCCTTTTGTCGTTCTCTATTTGTTCAAGTTGTAGGGATAATTCTTTGATTTTAGCCCTTTCTTCTTTTTGTATGTGTGCATTTATTGATATAAATTGACCTTTGAGCACTGCTTTCTCTGTGTCCCAAAGGTTCTGATAGGAAGTGTTTTCATTCTCATTGTATTCTATGAATTTCTTTACAACATCCTTAATGTCTTCTACAATCCAGTCTTTTTTGAAGAGGGTATTGTTCAGTTTCCAAGTGTTTGATTTCTTTTCCCTGCTTTTCCTGTTATTGATTTCCACTTTTATAGCCTTATAGTCAGAGAAGATGCTTTGCAATATTTCAGTGTTTTGGATTCTGCTAAGGCAATGTTTTAAGACCTAATATGTGGTCTATTCTAGAGAATGTTCCATGTGCACTAGAAAAGAAAGTATACTTGGCTGCTTTTGGATGGACTGTTCTGTATATGTCTATGAGGTCAAGCTGGTTGACTGTGGCATTTAGATCTTCTGTGTCTCTATTGACCTTCTTTCTGGATGTCCTGTCCTTCACCAGAAGTGGTGTGTCGAAGTCTCCTACTAATATCGTGGAGCTGTCTATCTCACTTTTCAGTGCTGATAAGAGTTTGTTTTATGTATCTTGCAGCCCTGTCACTGGGTGCATATTTAATATGGTTATAGCCTCTTGGTATATTGTCCCTTTAATCACTATTTAGTGTCCTTCCTTGTCCTTTGTGGTGGATTTAACTTTAAAGTCTATTTTATCAGAAATTAATATTGTCACTCCTGTTCTTTTTGATTGGTGTTTGCTTGATATATTTTTTTCCATCCTTTGAGTTAGTTTGTTTTTGTCTCTAAGGTATGTCTCTTGTAGGCAGCATACAGACAGATCGTACTTATTCAGTGCTATCATTTTGATGTCCTTTTTTTGTGTGTCGTTGAGTTTCTTTTTCCCCCTTAATTTTTTGTGCTGAGTAGATTATCTTTATATAATGTCTTTTCCTCATATTTGTTGTTGTTGATTTTGTTTCTGCTGAGTCTCTACTTTTTTCTTGTATTTTATTTTGATGTGTAGGATCGTTTGTCTTCTTTGTGGTTACCTTATTATTTACCCATATTTTTCTAAATTTAAACCTATTATTTCTTTGTATCGCCTTGTCTTCCTCTCCATATGAAAGATCTATGACTACATTTCTTAGTCCCTCTTTAGTGTTTTAATGTTGTCTTCTTTTACATAATAACATCACTGTTTCCCTGTTTTGAGCGTTTTTTTTTTTTTTTATCTTGATTTAATTTTTGTGATTTCCCTGTCTGGGTTGACATCTGATTGCTCTGCCCAGTGTTCTAGTCTTGAGTTGATACCTGATATTATTGATTTTCCAAAAGAACTCCCTTTAGTATTTCTCGTAGTTTTGGTTTTTATGAATCTCCTAAACTTCTATTTGTCTGGAAATGTCCCTATTTCACCTTGATATATGAAAGACAGTTTTGCTGGATATATGATTCTTGGCTGGCAATTATTTTCCTTCAATTTTTTACATACGTCAACCCATTGCCTTCCTGCCTGCATTGTTTCTGCCGAGTAGTCTGAGCTTATTCTTACTGACTGTCCTTCGTAGGTGACTTTTCGTTTATCCCCAGCTGCTCTTAAAATTCTCTGTTTGGTTTTGGCAAGTTGGTGACTTTCTTCTAAATCTACGTCATGTGGAGTTCGATGAGCATCTTGGATAGATATCTTCTCATCTTTCATGGTATCAGGGAAGTTTTCCGCCAACAAATTTTCAACAATTCTCTCTGTATTTTCTGTGATCCCTCTCTGTTCTGGTACTCCAATCACCCATAGGTTATTTCTCTTGATAGAGTCCGACATGATTCTTAAGGTTTCTTCATTTTTTTAAATTCTCTTATCCGAGTTTTCTTCAAATATATTCATGCCAAGTGATTTATCTTCGAGTTCAGAGATTCTGGCTTCCACTTGCTCAATTCTACTCCTCTGACTTTCTATTGTGTTGTTTAATTCTATAATCTTATTGTTAATCTTCTGAATTTCTGACTGCTCTCTGTCTATGGAAAAATCCAGGAAGGCACTTTCATCTAGAAGACCCCTGGATTCTTTGTTTTGAGGCTTGTCAAGGCAATCATGGTCTGTTTCTTTATGTGACTTGATATTGACTGTTGTCTCTGAGGCATCTATAAGTTATTGTATTAGTTTATTTTACGCTTGCTTACTATATCGTAGCTTCTTGCTTTGTTTTGTTATGCCCAGATGAGTTGCTTTAGTGAGCTAGCTGGATTATTTTCACCTTTGGAGCTCTGACATCCTGTCCGCAATGGCTAGAGCTGTTATCAGGTGTATCAGTCTAGGAGTACATTCACTTTTCTTGCATGTATTCAGCTCAGGTGTCCAGGTAGCTAATCATCAAGTGTGTAGGCTCTGTCCTACAGTCTTAGAGGGGCAGGGGTGATTGGTGTAGGCACCAGTATCTAATTGCAGCAGGGGTTCATGCTCTGAACAAGGCCAGAGGCTGAGAATCGTCCCCCCAGTGTCTCTGAGGAAAGCGTGTCCCTGTTCCCTAGAGCGTACAGGTAGGTGGGTTCTGCAGACGGACCATGGGCATCCAATGTTTTTGGTTGTAAGGACTGTGAGGTACCAGTTATCCTTGGACCCTTGTCGTGGGTGGCTGGGTGACCTGAGTGAAGCCACCAGTCCTTAGGCCCCTGATGTGGGTAGGTGAGGACCCTGTTTAATAGGCAAAGCAGTGTCAAACATCAAACACCCACCTTTCCACCACACAGCTGAAACAGTTGTAGTCTGCCAACAAGGGCCTATTCTCCTGAAATAGGCCCACACAAGTCCATGCAGGGGGAAAGGTACTCAAAGTCCATGGACCGTTTATGCCTGGACAGGAGCTTCTTTTGTACTGAGCTCCCCAGGTTAGCGGAGCTGGCAGGTTATCTTTTCCCCAGTTGTGAATTTATTCCTTCTCCAAGACCAGAAGAATGGCTCAGAGCATGCAGCAGTACCTATCTCAGGCCCAGGGAAATCAACAGCCACTGAAGCTGACTTGGGGGTTGGGGGCACAGTAAAATATACACAAGTACTTAGCTTTTGCTGAAAGTGCCGCTTTTCTCTGGTTCCGGAGGTGTGAGTAGGCTGTGCAGCTGGCTGCATGTGCAAATTATCTTTTCCCCCAACTGCAAATTTATTTCTTCTCCAGGACCTGGAGGATGGCTCTAGGCACGCAACAGGGCTTATCTCAGGTCCAGGGAAATGAACAGCCACTGAAGCTGGCTTGAGGGCGGGGGCGTGGTAAAATATACCAAAGTACTTATCTTTTGCCAAAAGCACCATTCTTCTCTGGCCTGAGTAGGCTGTGTGGCTGGCTGCTTCTCCCTGAGGAAATGGGGGTGAAGCTAGTACCAGCCTGCTGCAGCCGCTCCCAGGAATGGTGCCTGAGGGCTCCCGGTGATTCAGGTCTGGTAACCCCTCTCACCTTCTGAACCGTCTCTTCCTCCCCCTGACCCTCAGTTCTTTTTCTAACCTTGCCTTTGATGTTCAGGGCTCCTAGCTTGTCATAAATATACTCATTTCACTTGTTTTTTGGGGTCTTTGTTGTAAGAGGGTTCCCCGGAAACGTCTGTCTATTCTGCCATCTGGGCCCCGCCTCCCTGTCTTGTGATTTTTTTTTAAAGGGAATGCAGCTAATGTTTCACCATTTTGAACTGGTAATTGCTGTAGGCTTTTAGTAGAGCTTTCTTTTGGTTATGGTGTTTGCTATATCTTTTTCCCTCTTTTACTTTCTTCTATGTCCTGACATTTTGTGTATCATTACACAGCATATATCTTTTATCTAGTCTAACAATCTAACTTTTTTTTTAATACCAAGGATTATTTTATCTTCTTAGGCCATTATTACGATAGTAATAATGATAAAAGCAACATGACATAAAAAGAGTTTATAATAGTGAGCAGCAGTGACTAGAACAAAGATGATAATGCTTCCTTATATTTAAAAACATTCTTTTAGTCATTAAAATTTTTAAAATTACCCTACAGTAAAAATTGACTTGGATATGGATATAAACCCTGCCTCCAAAACACATTTTACAATATACAGACCCTTTTTAAGGGGGGAGGGAGGGCTCTTGCAGACCACCGGGTTGATGAATTGTTTGTTATTTATATATGTATAAATTAGACACAGAATTAGAAAACTCAAATCAGCTTAAATGAACATTAATTCAATGAGACAGATGATGCTGTTTTGCTGAAATCAGACTGCTGCTTACAAACCTAATTCAACTAAGCTACTATATACTCCTTTGTATTTGAGCTACCACAAAACTTCATTCTGCTGGGTTTACAGTGTTCCACGACATCATCTGCTCTTCACTTGTGTAAACTCATCATTTATATATTAGTTAAGCTTCTATTTTTCTAAATTAGCCTGTACAGTTAAAGTCATACCGTTTAGTACCCATATTTATTGTAAAAACCACCTCTTCCTCCCCACCAAAAAAAATGCATGGTAGCTCTCCTTTAAGTTGGTCAGTCACTTTGTGCAGAAAATGATTCTGTTCGAACTTTAAACTGTCATTAAAATGAACCCCAATATTTAAAATTCTCAGACCCTAAATAATACGTATATATGTATGCATATATGTATATGTATAACAATGTATATATACATATATGTATAATAATATAATGTGTATATAAATGTACATATAAACGTTTTTAGGGAGAATTATTTCAAGAAACCCCGTATCAGAGTAATAATGAATGTCACTACAAAAGTCCTGGACACACTGTTCAGATTCCTCCAGAAGGGGAAGACTTCCTCCAAAGTTCCTTGAAAGGCTTTGTTTGGCTTTTCCCCAAGATTCCCAAGGGTCCTCTGGCCAAAGAAACAGGACTGAGATATAATGAGAACCAGCAAGCTCCACTAGGAGAATCCTGGATTCCAGAGGCCCCGCTATTTATGTTGAAGGATCAGTTAAAAAAAAAAAACAAAACTCAAAGACCATTACTTTAATAAAATATAGTGAATGACAAAAAAAAATCATGCACTCAGATGTAGCAATAATATTAAACTGCTATGCAAAATTGCAGAGCCACTGGTAGTTCAGTGGTGGGACCCAGGTTTGAGTCCTAGCCAACACACCTCGTGTGCAGACACCACCCATCTGTCACTGGTGGCTTGCATTTTGCTATGATGTACAAACAGGTTTCAGCGGAGCTTCCACGCTAAGTTGGACTAGTAAGAAAAGTCTGATGATCTACTTCCAAAAATAAGCTGATGGAAACCCTGTGGATCACAGTGGCCTGATCCGAAAGTGATCACGGTGACTCTTGTGACTGGGATCACTATGAATCAGGAGCTGACATGACGGCAGATAACAACAACATACAAGTTTATAAATGCTTAAAATAAGTCTTAATAAATTTAAAAGGACTGAAATCATACCAAGTAGGTTCTCTGACCATGCTAAATTAATTAAATTAGAAATCAGCAACAAATAATCTGGAAAATCCCCCAAATATTTGAAAATTAAGCAACATACTTCTAAATAACCAACGGAGCAAAGAAGAAATTATAAGGGATATTAGAACAAAGAAAAAAAAAGAAAGAAGGCACAAATTACCAATATCAAGAATCAAAGAGGAACCACCACTACGAATCCTAAACAACATGAAAAGGATAGAAAGGTTCACATCAACTAGGATGGCTGTGATTAAAAAAATGGAAAACAATAGGTGCGGGTGAGGATGTGGAAAAATAAGAACCCTCATCCACTGCTAGCAAGATTGTAATGTGGTACAGCCACTGTGGGAAACAGTTTGGTGGTTCCTTAAAAAGTTAAACATAGAATTACTATATGATCCAGCAATTCCACTCCTAGGTATATACCCAAAGGAAATGAAAGCAAGAATGCAACAAATATTTGCACATCAGTGTTCACTGCAGCACTATTCACAATAGCCAAAAGGTAGAAACTGCCTAAATGTCCATCAACAGATGAATGAATAAATAAAATGTGATACATATATACAGTGGACTATTATTACTCAGTCATAAAGAAAAACCAAGTCCTGATAGATGCTATAACATGGATGAACCTTGAAAACATTATACTGAGAGAAATAAGTTAGTCACAAAAGGACAATTATACCACTTACATGAAATATCTAGAATAGGTAAGTGTATAAAAATCAAAGTTTATTAGTGGTTACCAGGGGGCAGGTGGAAAGGAGGAGGAACGGAGGACTCACGAGTCACTGAACTTCTGTTGAGAGATTAAAAAAAAAAATTGGGAACATATAAGGGTGATAGTTAAACAACATAACAATTAATGTCACTAAAGTATACATGTGAAGATTACTGAAATGGCAAAAGCTTTGTTATATGTATTCCCCCCCCCGACATATACAAAAAAAAAAAGAATAGTAAGGGAATATTTTAAGCAACATTATGCCAGAAAATTCAATAATTTAAATGAAATGGAGAAAATCCTTGAAAAATACTGGCCCACCAGTACCCTCTAAGAAATCCTGCTCACAGCATCAATTGTGCTACCAGTCCAGGGAGGCTAAGGTCACCACCCACTTTTGATACCAAATTGTGTGGTAGATAACAAATTTTACTCCACATGCCAGGTGCATCCTATGGAAATCTCAGCTTCCCTTCCTGCTCAGTTCAGACCCCAGCTGCCCACAAAGCCCTTCTGTCTCTTATCACCAGTCACCTAGGACTGGGTCAGCGGGTACTGGCCACAAGCTTGGGAGTTCACATGGCTCCCTCTACTTCAGACTGGTGGCTCCCCTTGATCCATTAGGTCTGATACGTAGCTGGAATGACTCACAGAATTCACGGAGTGTATGTCTTGCTTACTACAGCTTTCTTACAACCAAAAAGGATACAAACAAAGAGACATATAGGGTGAGGGCGAGGGGGGTCACAGCATGGCACTTCCACCTCCCAGGGGGATACACCATCCTCCTGAGAGCTGATGTACATTCTTATCAGCCAGGAAGCTCCTTGAGCCCCTGTCTTTCAAGGCCTTTACTGGCCTTACCACATGGCCATGATACATTACATCATGTCTCCTGAGGTTTAGTCAGCATCAGGCCCCTGGGGGTTCCCTCTTGGTCTAGTCAACCCCCGTTAATTAGCCTCCGGTGTTGGTATGGCTTCAAAGAACCCAGAACAAAGGCCAAATGTCTTTTTGCAAGGTAATTCCACACCTTACAGATACACAAACTACCAAAGCTCTCTCTGAAAGAAACAGATAACCTTAATAGTCTTACTTCCATTAAAGAAATTTAGTTTTTAGGTAATAACTTTCTCACAAAGAATATTCCAGTCCCAGATGGCTTCACTGGTGAACTCTACTAAATATTTAAAGAAGAAATAATACAATTCTACACCAGTCCTTCTAGAACATAGAAGAGGAGGAAACACTTTCCAACTCATTCTATGAGTACAGCATTATCCTGATACCAAACTGAGACAAAAACATTATGGAGTAACTATAGTCCAACATCCCTCCATGAACATAAAAGCAAAAAACCTTAACAATTTTAGTAGATCAAATACAACATATGGAAATAATAATAATACATTATGACCAAATGTAATTTATCACATAAATCGTAGTATTTGAAAAATCAATGTAATGTAGTATATTAAAATACAGACTAAAAATAACCTGCATCTGCATTTAAACAGAAGAAAAAAGCATCTGACAAAATCCAACACCCATTTGAAGGTCCCTAGCTTGTTCCCTGGAGCCCTGATGGCGCAGTGGTTAAGAGCTCAGCTGCTAACCAGAAGGTCAGCAGTTCTTCGAATCCACCAGCTCCTCCTTGGAAACCCTATCAGCAGAATCGATTTGACAGCTCAGGGTTTGCTTTCAGCTTGTTTCCTATGTTTATACTCTGGAAAATAGTATTACATCCCAAAATAGTATCTTTTGCTGGGACTGTTTTTTTTGTTTTATTTTTTTTTTATTGTGCATTAAGTGAAAGTTTACAATTCAAGTCAGTTTCTCATACAAAAACTTATACACACATTGTTATGTGACCCTAGTTGCTCTCGCTATAATGTGACAACACACTCCTTCTCTCCATCCTGTATCTCCCATGTCCATTCAACCAGCTCCTGTCCCCCTCTGCCTTCTCATCTCACCTCTAGATGGGAGCTGTCCGTATAGTCTCATGTTTCTACTTGAGCACACTCCTCACCAGTATCATTTTATGTTTTACAGTCCAGTCTAATCTTTGTCTGAAGAGTTGGCTTTGAGAATGGTTTTAGTTTTGGGCTAGCAGAGAGTCCAGGGGCCATGACCTCTGGGGTACCTCCAGTCTCAGTCAGATCATTAAGTCTGGTCTTTTTACTAGAATTTGAGGTCTGCATTCCACTTTTCTCCTGCTCCATCAGGAATTCTCTGTTGTGTTCCCTGTTAGGGTGGTCATTGGTGGTAGCTGGGCACCATCTAGTTTTTCTGGTATCAGGCTGATGGAGTCTCTGGTTTATGTGGCTTTCTTTCTTTCTCTTGGGATCATATTTTCCTCGTGTCTTTGTAGTTCTTCATTCTCCTTTGCTCCAGGTGGATTGAAACCAGTTGATGCATCTCAGATGGCTGCTTGCTAGCTTTTAAGACCCCAGATGCCACTCATCAAAGTGGGATGCAGAACGTTTTCTTAATACACTTTGTTATGCCAATTGACCTAGATGTCTCCTGAAACCATGGTACCCAGGCCCCCCTCCCTGCTACTCTGTCCCTCTAAGTACTTGGTTGTATTCAGGAAACTTCATAGCTTTTGGTTTAGCCCAGTTGTGGTGACTTCCCCTGTATTGTGTGTTGTCCTTCTCTTCATCTAAGATAATTCTTGTCTACTATCTAATTAGTGAATACTCCTTTCTCTCCTTCCACACTCTCTTAACTATCAAGAAATGTTTTCTTCTGTGTTTAAACCATTTCTCGAGTTTTTATAATGTGGTCTCAATGCAATATTTGTCTTCTTGTGACTAATTTCACTCAGCATAATACCTTCCAGATTCCTCCATGTTATCAGATATTTCACGGATTCATGGTTGCTCTTTACCATTGTGTAATATTCCACTGTGTGATACACCATAATTTGTTTATCCATTCACCTGCTGATGGGCACCTTGGTTGTTTCCATCTTTTTGCTATTGTGAATGGTGCTGCGATGAACATGGGTGTGCATATATCTATTCGTGTAAGGGCTCTTATTTCTCTACGATATATTCCAAGGAGTGGGATTGCTGTATCGTATAGTAGTTCTATTTCTAGCTTTCTAAGGAAGCGCCAAATCGATTTCCAAAGTGGCTGTACCATCTTACATTCCCACCAGCAGTGTATAGGTATTCCAATCTCTCCACAACTTCTCCAACATTTGTTATTTTCTGGTTTTTGGATTAATGCCAGCCTTGTCGGGGTGAGAGAGTATCTCATTGTAGTTTTGATTTGCATTTCTCTAATGGCTAATAATTGTGAGCATTTCCTCATGTATCTGTTAGCCTCCCAAATGTCTTCTTTGGTGAGGTGCCTGTTCATATCTTTTAGCCATTTTTTAATTGGGTTATTTGTCTTTTTGTTGTTGAGGTTTTGCAGTATCTTGTAGATTTTAGATATTAGATGCTGATCGGATTTGTCGAAGCCAAAATTTTTTTCCCAGTCTGTAGTTTGTCTTTTACTCTTTTAGTGAAGTCTCTCAATGAGCACAAGTGTTTGATTTTTAGGCGCTCCCAGTTATCTAGTTTCTCTTCTGGTGTTTGTGCATTATTAGTAATGTTTGTATCTGTTTATGCCATGTATTAAGGCTCTTAGCATTGTGGGACTGTTTTTAATAAATTTTATTCTTAGTACGAACCATATAAAAATCAAGCCAAATAAATGGTTTCAATCTCTGGTTTATACTATTCAAATTTAATTATTCTCATTTTATTATAATACCTTAGAAGATATACTTTGAGAGAAACAAGGTGTGTTTGTACAAGTGTTTCCAAGGACAGTGTTCTGCAACTGTTTTACCTCAAAAGTAGTTTTAAAAAAATGTATACCCTCTTATACACTAATTTGGAGCCCTGGTGGAGCAGTGGTTAAGAGCTACAGCTGCTAACCAAAAGGTCGGCAGTTCAAATTCACTGCCACTCCTTGGAAACCCTATGGGGCAATTCTACTGTGTCCTACAGGGTCACTATAAGTCAGAATCAACTAGACGGCAACAGGTTTTGGTTTATACATTAATTTAACATATTCAACCTTAACAGTTGCAAAGAATTTCTAGCATATTATATATCCTTGAAAATATATCCGTGAAATATATTTGTCAAACCTTTGGCACTAAAGATATAGCCCATTCAATTTATGAAATATGCCTGCCATATAATCTAATTGGCCCCAGCTCTCATTTTCAAACCCATTAGGTAAAATAAATTTCTGTTAAAGTCATATATCATTTCAATTGATATAAGCGCATTGATACACATCCCTGTGGTAACCATCTCAAATTCTAACTTAGAAAACAGACAGAAGACAGGAGTTTGAGGCCCAGACGAAATAAGGCCCTGTCTAAGACTATGCATTCTGGACTTTTTCCTTTATTTGAGGCCCCAGAGATTTTTATAGCTTAGGGCTATAAAAATATAACCCAGTTTTAAGATTAAAGATTTTTGTCCTAGAGCATTTCACTTATCTATGATTTGAGCAAGAAAGATACAAGTTTCCTAAAATTTCTGTAGGAATGAATACAATGTAAAAGCTATTTAACAGTTCAGTTCTGCTAAAGGAAGCAGTCTGAATTCTAAAATTATATTAAATATAAATGCTCCAGGCATTAACTTTACAAGTTTTCCTTTATCCAAGTTCTGGGTAAGAGAAAAGCACTTGAAATTTTGCAATGAAAAGTACCATTTAAAAAATTAATTCATTTCAGAATATTTACACACAGTGAGACACCCACTCATAGAACTGTTTAACACATCAAGCTCTGACTGGAACAACAAAATGTCTGTAATTATATAAATGTATTATTTTTTTAAACTGATCAAATCTCAGCTATAAACAGAAGAACTCATTCAAAAAGTAAATTATGAGAGCAGGCCCCTTTGTATTCAGGGTCCTTTTGAGAAAAGAGAACACATCTATTCTTTTTATATAATGTCCAGAGGCTGAAAGGAATTAAAGGTTAAGATTTTAACCCTACCAATGTGCACAGTAGCTTTCCTACTACCTTAGTTATTATTTTATGACTCCCTAGGGCAATTGCCATACTGCAGGCTCTGATTTATGGTGACCCCATATATGTCAGAGTAGACTGTGCTCCATAGGGTTTTCAATGACTGGTTTTCCAGAAGTAGACTGCCAGGCCTTTCTTCCAAAGTGCCCTCTGAGTAGACTCCAATCTCTAACCTTTCAGTAAGCGACCGAGTGCACCAATCATTTGTACCACACTTATGACTACCTGAAAACCCTGGTGGCGTAGTGGTTAAGCATTCAGCTGCTAACCAGTAGGTCAGCAGTTCGAATCCACCAGGCACTCCTTGGAAATCCTATGGGACAGTTCTACTCTTTCCTATAGCGTCGCTATGAGTAGGAATTGACTCAACAGCAATGGGTGGTGTGTAGTGTATGACTACCTAGTAGTAGCTTAAAAGTGGAGAGATTTAAAAAAAAAGTCATAGGGAGAAGGGAAAGTTCATCAATTCACCTTGTAAAAGACAAAGAAAGGAAATAATAACCCTAACTTTTCTTGGCAATGCTGGGTGACAGGAATCACATTCTCTCCTTTTCTCATAACAGAAATTGTGTAAACTATAATCTGGAAAAAACTAATCATGTCTTGCCCCCATTCCAAAAGGGAAGAGTTATAAAATCCCTTGGAAACAGTATTCATTAAAGTCTCTATACTTTCCCCATCAACATTTAAAACAAAGCCATTGACATTTCCTAAAATGACAATGACCATTTTGTGAACTTAAAAAGGGCAGAAAGTATCTAAAATAAATAATCTTAAGAGAATTTGTTACTAAAATATACACCAGGTTTAGTTTTCAAATTCACATGGAATCATTCAAATTCAGAAAGGCTGATTTACTGGAAGTCTTGCTGCTAAATAGCTAACACCTCTTCTCCCTAATCTAGCTTCCTGATTTACAGACCACTTATCCCAAGTGGCACAGTGGTTAACAGCTAAGGCTAATAACCAAAAGATCAGCAGTTTGAAGCTACCAGGCGCTCCTTGGAAACCTGGCCGTTCTACTCTGTCCTATAGGGTCACTATGAGTCGCAGTCAACTCAATGGCTAAGGGTTTGGTTTTGGTTTTTATCCCAAGGTAACTTCCAAGTTTCAAGGAATGGAAATATCACCTTGCCTTCTTTTCCACATTTAAACTTAATACAGTGAAGAAACCAAAACAGTAAAACCAAAGAGAAGCTGCTGGTAAAAGGAGAAATACAACTACTGTACCTGGCTAGCCAAACACTTAACAAAATGCAGTTGATCAAACTTGATATAGAGAACCTAAAAAATGTGAACCTGGCTCTGTTAATTTTTACATCTATGTACCTCTTCTATCATTCAGGGTAAACTGTACCCACGTTACAAGAAGCTAAATATACTTGAAGAGAACTTAACAACTTGCTAACTAGCATTCGAAAATAGCATTTCAGGTCTTTCAGAATATATAAAAAATTTGATTATAGACCTTGCTTTATGTAACTCATATTTATAATCACTATCAATATGGAATATACCATGGACCACCAGAAGAATGAACAAATCTGTCTTGCAAGAAATACAGCCGGAATGCTCCTTGGAATCGAGGATGGCGAGACTTTGTCTCATTTACTTTGGACGTTATCAGGAAGGACCAGTCGCTGAAGAAGGACATCAGTGAAAAAGAGGAACACCCTTAACGAGACAGACTGACACAGTGGCTGCAATGATGAGCTCAAGGATAACGACTGTGAGGATGGCGCAAGACCAGGCAGTGTTTTGTTCTGTTGTACGCAGGGTCACTATGAGTCAAAACTGACTCAATGGCACGTAACGATAACCAATATTTTAGTTACCAATAATTTCTAATTTTTTATTATTTACATAGTCATACCATCCTACCAATAAATAGAAAGTGTGTTTCTTTTTTACGACAGCGGATCTTTAAATTTTTGGTCTCAGGTGACCTTATACAGATATGTAGTTGGAAAATAGTTTTTTTTTTGTACTTTAGATGAAGGTTTACAGAACTAGTTTTTCTCATTGAACAGTTAGTACACATATTGTTTTATGACACTGGTTAACAACCCCACGACATGTCAACACTCTCCCTTCTCAACCTTGGGTTTCCTATTACCAGCTTTCCTCTTTCCTCCTGCCTTCTAGTCCTGCCCCTGGACTGATGTGCCCCTTTAGTCTCGTTCTGTTTTATGGGCCCGTTCAATCTTTGGCTGAAGGGTGAACCTCAGGAGTGACTGCGTTACTGAGCTAAAAGGGTGTCCAGGGGCCATACTTCCAGAGTTTCTCCAGTCTCTGTCAGGCCAGCAAGTCTGGTCTTCCTTTTTGAATTACAATTTTGTTCTACATTTTTCTCCAGCTCTGTCCAGGATCCCTGTCAGAGCAGTCAGTGGTAGTAACCGGGTACCATTTAGTTGTACTGGTCTCAGTCTGGTGGAGGCCATGCTAGATGTGGTCCATTAGTCAAAAGGGAGTATTTTAATAGCTTTTTCTGATAATTGTGGATATTCTTTTTTGCTACTATGCCAAAACTTGACAAGCGATAGTTTCTTAATGATGAGTTACATTGTGGAATCTAAGGACCCTCATTCTGGGAGGGTCTTGAGGTTCCGAGGCATACAAAAACTACACCTTGAGAATGGCTCCTGTTTTAAACTATTAACTCTATTTGATCATAAAAGTGACTAAAATTATACCTACTGGTTTATTCAACGTGGGAGAAAGATGCGACAGTCTGCTTCTGTACTGTGTCCTTTAGGATCACTGAGTAGGGTTTGGGTTGGGTTTATTCAGACTGCATATCATTCTGGTGAACTTAACTGAATAAGAATCTCTGGAGGTTAGGCAATATTTTTTAAGTGCTACAGAAAATTCTGATGTATAACTTTGAGGTATTAATTACAGAAAAAAGCTGACGTATACGTGTACAGGAAAGGGTGGCAGAAGATGGTACATAAGTTCTATTTAAACCATATATGTATTTATTCGTATGCTTTGATAATTATATAACCTCTCACTTATTAAAATAAGTTTTAATCAAGGATATCAAATTTGTTATTTTAGTTAAAAAGAAAAAGAATACATGATAATGATATTATAGAACAAAATAACTAATAATCTCCTTTCCTTTAAGGGTCCTTTGGCTTCTCAGGTTTATTCCCTGCAGTCCTCATATTTTCATACATTCTCAAATATCATATGTATTCCTGGAGAGCATTCTCTACCCCAACAAGAAATCTGTTCAAATGTCTCCCAACAAGAAAGCTTACACTGCATACTTATCAGGAGCCCAGAGCACCATGAAACAGATGAAACCTAACATTTGTAACTGTTCTCACTTCTACAGTGATCTGGAAAAGGTCTGCTGTTTCAACACAAAGGATACCTGATAAAATGGAGGGTGCTAGTTAGATCCCAGGGTCTTTTTACCACCTAAAATAAGCCAGAAGGGAGTTTCCAAGGTTGAGGGGGAGGCCTTCTCCAGCAGAAACAATTAATACGCAGTGATTAAGAGATCAACTGCTAATCAAAAGGTCGGCAGTTCGAATCCACCAGCTGCTTCTTGGAAACCCTATGGGGTAGTTCTACTCTGTCCTATAGGGTCACTGAGTCATAATCAACTTGATGGCAATGCGTTTTTTTAAAACGGGTTTAGTTACTAGTGACGCAGTGGTTAACAGGTCAGCTGC
Organism: Elephas maximus indicus; assembly: GCF_024166365.1. Lineage (NCBI taxonomy): Eukaryota > Metazoa > Chordata > Mammalia > Proboscidea > Elephantidae > Elephas > Elephas maximus. Next base: position 167,789,254 of record NC_064821.1, on the reverse strand, counting down.
TAACCAAAAGATCAGCAGTTAGAAACCCACTAGTTGTTCCGCAGCAGAAAGATGTGGCAGTCTGCTTCCATAAAGATTTACAGCCTTGCAAACCCCATGGGGCAGTTCTGCTCTGCCCTGTAGGGTCACTATGAGTCGGAATCGACTCAACAGCAGTAGGTTATTTTGTTTATTTAGTTACTAGCCTTTCTGCCACCTTCTGTCTGCTGCGCTCTTATGTACAGATTGTTTAAAGTATACCTTTCTACCTGTGAGTGGCAGTTTTCTGTGAAGGGCCTCACTAAATATTAGTCCAGCTATCTTTAGCTCAGCTGAGCAAAGCTTCAAGGCACAATGTTTTTGAAAAGGCAGAAACTTGGCAAGTAATTGGAGAAATGTAGACATATAGACCCAGCCTTCAGAAACATCCAAACTCCCTGAGGGATGGAATTACTGGGCTGAGGGCTGAGGGGACCACGGTCTCAGGAAACATCTAGCTCAATTGGCATAATATCATTTATAAAGAAAATGTTCTATATCCTACTTTGGTGAGTAGCATCTGGGATCTTAAAAGCTCATGAGCGGCCATGTAAGATACTCCACTGGTTTCACTCCAACTGGAGCAAGGGAGAATGAAGAAAATAAAGACACAAGGGAAAGATTAGTCCAGAGGACGAGTAGAACATAGCTACCACAGCTTCCACCAGACTGAGTCCAGCACAAGTAGATGGTGCCCGGCTAACAGCACTGACTGCTCTGACAAGAATCTCAATAGAGGGTCCTGGACAGAGCTAGAAAAAAATACAGAACAAAATTCTAAGTCACAAAAAAAATAAAATAAAAAAACCAGACTTAGTGGTCTGACAGAGACTGGAAAAACCCTGAGAATATGGCCCCTGGACACTCTTATAGCTCAGTAATAAAGTCACTTCTAAGGTTCACCCTGCATCCAAAGATTAGACAGGCCCATAAAACAAAACGAGACTAAATGGGCACACCAGCCCAGGGGCAAGGATGAGAAGGTAGGAGGGAACAGGAAAGCCGGTAATGGGGAACCCAAGGTCAAGAAGGAGGGCGTATTGACATGTCATGGGTTTGGCAACCAATGTCACAAAACAATGTGTATTAATTGTTTAATGAGAAACTAGTTCGCTCTGTAAACCTTCAACTAAAGTACAATAAAAAAAAAAGAATAGAGAATTAATCTGCTATTATAAGACTATTACTTTCTACCCTGGATACTGTATGTAATTGCTAGTGGATTTCATTTTGGTTTTGAAATAGTAGTTCACTAGTAGCAATGCAAAACTGGAGATTTATGTTTTCCATGCTATGACCCTTAAAAGAAGTCTGCCTACTCCTAGAATTGGAGTAGCCATGCTCTAGTAATAAAAGATGCTAACTTGGGTCTCATTATTGTACTTTGTTCTCATGTTTTGCTATTTTGTCAGCTGAAGTAAAAACAGTTGCTAGTTTCTTAAAACGTTTTTACAATAAACATTAACAGTTACTTCACAACCGTTCATGCAGGATTGAGCTTCAAGTTGAATTATTAAAGGGAGAAATATTTTCTACTGGAGTTTGATTGTGCTTGTAGTTTGCAAATCAGACTAAAAATGTAAGTAGAAGTTTCTGTTCCTTATTTTGATAACTTCTCAGTTTAAAATACAGATAATTTAGCATATGCCAATACTGTTATCCATCCATAAGTCTACAAATGAATCAATTACTCTCTAAAGAAACTGCACTTATGTAGAATGAGAAGAAATAAATACTAAAATTAAGCCTCAACAGGGAAAACGGGACCTACAACTGACAGTTTCTTTAGGTTACTAGGAACCATACTTTCTCCTCCCACTTGTATAAAATTACGCTTATTTGGATGAACAGATGCTGTAAGTCATTTTATTACAAGGAGAATTAAGAGTGTTTGCTACAGATTCAAATTATTGGACACTGGCTGAGTTTGACAAAAGAGGAGTCAATGTATACGTATTTCTACAGTACTTCTACTGCCTTTATAAGTTTGCATGTTAGCTTGCCCATTTGCAAATATGATCAATTTCATCAGTTCTCTATACTACATATGTAACTTTAATACTCCTTTCTAAAGCAATTATAAGAAAATTAGGTTTGACATTTGTAAAACTTGGATAACAAAAGCAACATCATAGTACTATTATAAAATGTTAAACAAAATCAAGGTGATTACATATCTACTAAGAGTCAAATCTCTAAAATACATAGAAAACTTCAGCTCAACAACAGAAAAACAAACAATCCAATTAATAAATGGGCAAAAGACATAAATGGACACTTCACCAAAGAAAACATTCAAGTGGCCAAAAAGCGCATGAAAAGATGATTGTTATTGTTAGCCATTAAATGCAAATCAAAACTACAATGACATATCAGTTCTCCCCTACAAAAATGGCATTGATTAAAAAATAACAAACAACAAATGCTGGTGAGGTTGTGAGGAGGATTGGAATCCTTATCTGCTGCTGGAGGGATTGAAAAAATGGTAAAACCACTATGGAAAATGGTATGGTGTTTCCTCAAAAAGCTAGAAACAGAAATACCTTATGATCCAGCAATTCCACTCCTAGGTATATACCCTAGAGATATAATAACAGTGATAATGAATAGACATATGCACACCTATGTTTACTGCACCAGTATTCACTATAGCAAAAAGATGGAAACAACCAAAGTGCCCATCAACAGATAAATGGATGGATAAAGTATACATACCTACAACGGAATGCTACACAGCTATAAAAAATAATGAGTTCTCAAAACATAACAGGGATGAATCTGAAAGACATGCTGAGTGAGATAAGTCAATCACAAAATAGCAAATATTGTATAACTTCAGTTTTTTTTTTTTAAATTGTACTTTAGATGAAGGTTTACAGAATAAAATAGTTTCTCGTTAAACAGAACACATACTGTTTTATGACACTGGTTAACAATCCCAGAACATGTCAACACTCTCCCTTCTGGACCCTGGGTTCCCTGTTACCAGCTTTGCTGTCCCCTCCTGCCTTCTAGTCCTTGCCCCTGGGCTAGTATGCCCCTTTAGTCTTGTTTTGTTTCATGAGCCCGTCTAGCTTGGCTAAAGGGTAAACGTCAGGAGTGACTTTGTTACTGAGCTACAAGAGTACCCAGGAGCCATACTCTTGGGGTTTCTCCAGTTTTTTGTCAAGCCAGTAAGTCTCATCTTTCTTTGTAAGTTAGAATTTTGTTCTACATTTTTCTCCAGCTGTCCAGGACCCTCTATTATGATCCCTGTCAGAGCAGTCAGTGGTGGTAGCCGGGCACCATTTAGTTTTACTGGACTCAGTCTGGTGGAGGCCATGGTAGATGTGGTCCATTAGTGTTTCGGACTAATCTTTCCCTTGTGTCTTTAGTTTTCTTCATTCTTTCTTGCTCCCGAAGGGGTGAGACCAGGGGAGTATCCTAGATGGCTGCTCACAGGCTTTTAAGACCCCAGACGCTACTCACTAAAGTAGAATGTAAAACATTTTCTTACATTATGCCAATTGAGCTAGATGTTCCCCAAGACCATGGCCTCCTGAGCCCTCGGCCTCAGGGAGTTTGGATGTTTCTATGGAGCTTTCCTGACTTTGCCTTGGACAAGCTGTGCTGACTTCCCCAGGACTGTGTACTGTCTTAACCTTTACCAAAGTTACCACTTTATCTATTGTCTAGTGTTTTTTCCATCCCCACCCCTCCTGTCCCTGGTAACCATCAAAGATTGTTTTTTTGTGTGTATCTGTGTAAACCTTTCCATGAGTTTTTACAGTAGTGGTCTTATACAATATTTGTCCTTCTGTGACTGACTTATTTCACTCAGCATAACACCTTCCAGATTCATCCACGTTGTGAGATGCTTAGCATGTTCATCATTGTTCTTTATTGTTGTGTAGTGCTCCATTGTGTGTATGTTCCATAGTTTATCCATTCATCTGTTAATGGACATCTAGGCTGTTTCCATCTTTTCACTACTGTGAACAATGCTGCAATGAACATAGGTATGCATATGTCTATTCATGTGATAGCTCTTATTTCTCTAGGATATATTCCTAGGACCGGAAATGCTGGATCACATGGTATTTCAATTTCTAGCTTAAAGGAAGCACCATAGCTTTTTCCAAAATGGTTGTTCCATCTTGCATTCCCACCAGCAGTGCAGAGTTCCAATCCTCCTGCAACTTCTCCAACATTTCTTTTCTGATTTTTTGATTCATGCCAGTAATGCCAGGGTGGTATGGTATATCATTGCAGTTTTTATTTGCATTTCTCTAACAGCTAGTGATTGCAAGCATTTCCTCACGTGTCTGTTAGCCACTTGCATGCCTTCTTTGGTGAAATGTCTGCTCATTTCCTGTGCCCACTTTTTAATTGGATTATCTATCTTTTTTTGTTGTTGTTCTTGTAGAGGTGTTGGAATTTCCTATAAATTTTAGAGATTAGAACTTTGTTGGATTTTTCAGAGCCAATTTTTTTTTCCAAGTCTGTATGTTCTCTTTTTACTCTTTTGGTGAAGTCTTTTGATGAGCATGTTTAATTTTTAGAAGATCCCAGTTTTCTAGCCTATATTCTGGTGTTGGTGTATCATTAGTTATGGTTTGTATACTGTTAATTCTGTATATTAGGGCCTCTAGTGTTGATCCTATTTTTTCTCCTATGATCTTTATGGTTTTTGGTTTTATATTTAGGTCTTTGATCCCTTTTGAATTAGTTTTTGTGTATGATGTGAGCTATAGGTCCTGTTTCATTTTTTTCAGATGGACATCCAGTTTTGCCAGCACCATTCGTTAAAAAGACTGTCTTTTCCCCATTTGATGAACTTTGGACCCCTGTAGAAGATCAGGTAACCATGGGTGGGTGGATTTACATCTGGGTTCTCAATTCTGTTCCACTGGTCAATTTGTCTGTCATTGTACAAATACTAGGTTCTTTTGACTACCATAGCTGTATAGCAGGCTCTGAGGTCAGGTAGTGTGCATCTTCCTACTTTATTCTTCTTCAGTAGTGATTTTCTTATCCAGGGCCTCTTCCCTTTCCACATAAAGTTAATGATTAGTTTTTCCATCACTTTAAGAAATGTTTGTATTTGGGTCGGGATTGCATTGTATTTGTAAATAGCTTTGGGTAGAAATGTCATTTTCACAATGTTGAGGCTACCTATTCATGAGCATGGTATGTTTTTCCATTTATGTAAATCTCTTTTGGTTTCTTGCAGTAGTGTTTTGTAGTTTTCTTTATATAGATCTTTTACATCCCTGGTTAGACTTATTACTATTTTCTTAGGGGCTACTATAAATGGTATTGTTTTCCTAACTTCTTTTTTGTCATTCTCTTTATTGGTGTATAGGAAACCAACTGATTTTTGTATGTTTATCTTGTATCCTGCTACTCTGCTGAATCTATTAGTTTCAGTAATTTCCTCATGGAGTCTTTTGGGTTTTCTACATATAGTATCATATTATCCACAAATAGGGACAGCTTTACTTCTTCCTTGCCAATCTGGATGCCCTTTACTTCTTTTTCTTGCCTTATTGCTCTAGCTAGGACTTCCAACACAATGTTAAATAGGAGCAGTGATAAATGGCATCCTAGTCTTGTTCCGTTCTTAAGGGGAATGTTTTTAGCCTCTCTCCATTAAGAATGTTGTTGGATATTGGTTTTGTATAGATTCCCTGTATTATGTTGATGAATTACCCTCCTATACCTATTTTATTGAGAGTTTTCATCAGGAATGGGTGTTGGACTTTGTCAAACGCCTTTTCTGCATTGACTGAGATGATCATGTGATTTTTTTTTCTTTCATTTAAGTGGTGGATTATGTTGATTTTCTAATGTTGAACCATCCTTGCATACCTGGTATGAATCCCACTTGTTGTGGTGTAGTGTTTTTTGATACGATGCTGAATTCTACTGACTAGAATTTTGAGAATTTTTGCATCTATATCCTTAAGAGATATTGGTGTGTAATTCTCTTTTTTGTGGTGTCTTTGCCTGGTTTTGTTATCAGGGTTACCCTGGCTTCATAGAATGAATCTAGATGTATCCCTTCCATTTATATGTTCTGAAATAGTTTGCATAGTACTAGTGTAAGCTCTTCTCTGAATGTTTGGTAGAAGTCTCCAGTGAAACCATCTGGGCCAGGGCTTTTTTTGTTGGAAATTTTTTTTTTTAATTACCTTTTCAATCTCTTCTCTTGTTATGGGTCTGTTCAGATTTTCAACATCATTTTGCGTTAGTCTGGGTAGATACTGTGTTTCTAGAAATTTGTCCATTTCCTCTGGGTTTTCAAATTTGTTGGAATATAGTTTTTTGTAGTATTCTGTTATGATCCTTTTTACTTCAGTTGGGTCTGTTGTAATGCCCCTAATTTCATTTCTTATTTGGGTTATTTGCGTCCTCTCCTGTTTTTTATTTGTCAATTTGACCAATGGTTTGTCGATTTTGTTGATCCTTTCAAAGAACCAACTTTTGGTTTTGTTGATTCTTTCTATTGTTTTTCTATTCTCTATTTCATTTATTTCTGCTCTGAACTTTATTATTTTCCTTCTTCTGGTAGCTGTGGGTTTCTTTTGCTGTTCTCTTTCTATTTGTTTGAGTTGTGTAGTAATGTTTTGATTTTGTCTCTTCTTTTTTGATGTGTGCATCTATTGCTATAAATTGACTAATTCTTATTCTTGTCTATACATAACTTCCTAAGTGTCACACTGCCTTCTTTTGCCACTTTACCCTTTTCTACTGTCCAGGCACAGTGTGATAACTTTCTTTATGAGCCCTACAATCTCAAGGAACAAGGGTTAGTTTTTATCACCACATTAAAGTAATGAAGACGTACATTGTTAGCTAATATTCATACAAAAAGCAAATTTTTGGATCACAAAGCCCAAAGTAGAACAACCACCAATGTCCTAAATCATGAAATTTCATTTGATTATTTTTGCACTCAGGATTTTTAAAAATAACATCTGACTGTAAAATCATTTTTTAAAAAAGTGTATCAAGATCCACACCAAACTATTTTTGCCATTTGTTCAACAATATGTAAATGTCAGGAGAGAAAGCAGTCAACAAGACAGACATGGACGCTGCCCTCATGGATCTTAGATTCTGGGAAAGAAAAACAAACAGGTAAGCAAATTAAATCAGCTGAATTAATATGCTCTGGTTAGTATACATAAAACTTTACATTTGTTTGGAGGGTAGGAAGGGAATATCCTCTTTCCATGTGCTTATGCTGTTTGACTTGTTCCAATGAATGTGTATTACTTTATAATAAAGAAAACACAAAGTAGCAAGGTTTTAAAAGATGACAAGTTATACATGCTAATTACAGAAAAATTAGGAGATAAAATATGTGGCTAGAAAATAAAATTTACTTGTCACCCTACCATCCTCACATAAGTTATTAACATTTTGGTATAAATTCTCTTGGACTTCCTTCTAGGAACCTGTTGCCGTTGAGCTGATTCTGACTCATGGCAACCCTATGTGTTTCAGAGCAGAACTGTGCTCCATAGGGTTTTCGATAGCTGTGATCTTATGAAAGAATCCACGGCACCACTGGGTGGATTTGAGCTACCAACATTTTAGTTAGTAGCCTGACGCAAACCATTTGTACCACCCAGGAACCTTTCTTCTAAGACAGCCATATGTAAACATGGGAGTATACTATATGCTTTATAGCCTGATTTTTAATTGACTTTCAGAAACACAAAAGGGTGATAAATGTGGAACAGAATTTCAAATTGGCTTTCTGGAGCCAGTAAGAGTAGAAGAATCCCTGAAATTATTGCCCCGAGATAATCTTTAAACCTTAAACCAAAAATATTCTCTGAAGCCTTCTTTAAACCAAACAACAGTTTAACTTACTTAATAAAGAGTATCAGCCTTAAGCATTATGCTCTTTAAAGAACTATCTAAACAGGATCAAATTGACAACAGCAATTCAAAAGGTCAGATATGAAGCTTGGGGGCAGTGAGTTGTCAACGGGGAAGGAACAATTCAGAAAAGGAGGGTGAGAATGGTTGTACAACTTGAAGAATGTAATCAATATCACTGAATTGTACATTTAGAAATTGTTGTAGTTGTCTGTTTTGCTGTGTATATTTTCAACAATAAAAAAGGAGAGCCTAACTCCTGAGGGAACAGGAGATCAGTGGGATGCAGACCCCAAATTCTCATAAAAAGACCATACTTAATGGTCTGACTGAGACTAGAGGAATCCCGGCGGCCATGCTCCCCAGACCATCTGTTGGCACAGGACAGGAACCATTCCCGAAGACAACTCATCAGACCTGAAAGGGACTGGTCAGCGGGTGGGAGAGAGATGCTGATGAAGAGTGAGCTAATTATATCAGGGGGACACTTGAGAGTGTGTTGGCAACTCTTGTCTGGAGGGGGGATGGGAGGATAGAGAGAGAGGGAAGCTGGCAAAATTGTCACGAAAGGAGAGACTGAAAGGGCTGACTCAATAGGGGGAGAGCAAGTGGGAGTATGGAGTAAGATGTATGTAAACTTATATGTGACAGACTGATTGGATTTGTAAACGTTCACTTGAAGCTTAATAAAAGTTAATTAAAAAAAAAAAAGAGGAGAGCCTAAAAAAAAAAATCAGAAATAATTTTTATATGTGTCTAATTCTACAATATTATTTTTAAGTAGTAGTAACCTACTCTTTGGAAATAATTGCCTATTGTTGAACACTTAGGTTGTAGGCTATTGAGGGCTGAGTAGTAAGATTTTTAGATAAAAGTTGAACACTTGGTAAATAAGTAGTGGCAAATTCATCTTTACTTTTCACTGTAAATCCCCAACTTCCACCTCAATGTGATCACAATCCTAGACTACTCTTCAAGGTTATGCCTTAAAAAAAAAAAAAAAGCCAAACCTACTGCCATCAAATCAACTCCAACTCATAGTGACCCTACAGGACAGAGTAGAACTGCCCCATAGGGTTTCCAAGGCTGTGATCTTTATGGAAACAGATGTCGGCATCTTTCTCCCGCAGAGCAGCTGGTGGGTTTGAGCTGCCAACCATTTGGTTAACAGCTGAGCACTTAACCACTGCACCACCAGGGCTCCTTTAATCATGCCTTACAAAAGCTAAAATATTATACGGCTATAATAAATTGTAGAAAACAATAATTATCCAAAACAAAAACCATGAAGTATGTCTACTTCTCTTTAACGCTGGGGCTTAAGGATAAGTGCACTCACTTATATGGAAGTGCAGAGGCAGATGGGGCTGTCCAGACCATGAAAATTACTTCTGTGGATTTCAATGCTTTAAGAGCAGTTAATAGAACCAATTCTTTATTATATCAGTCACATTAAAATGTATACTTACAAGTTTACTTTTCCTTGATACATTTGTGTAATTAGCACTTCTCACTTATTAGCAGAGACTGAGAATTTTTGTTTTTGGTTTCACAAGTCAAAGAGGAAATACAGAAGGGGAAATAAAGAGATAATCTGATAAGGTTTAATGTGAAAGAGCTGCAAGTAGAGGAGGGTAAGGCAAGGGACTTTTAAAGAATTTATGCATAGCTCATAATGTAATAATGCTTCAGGTAATCTAAGCTGTAAGTAAGCAAAGAAGAAAGTCAATTGCATGATTCTGCAGGAAGTTTAGGCCATCAAAGGGTGCCCTTGCATTAGGATACCTTAGTCCTAAAGATCAAGCCAGAAGCAAACTAGAGCAGAAAGATGGTACAATTTTATTCTGAATTTCCAAACTGATGTGATACAAAAGAAGCATTCTCTTTCATTAACGGATATTTCCATAATTCTAATTTTATCTCACAAAGGTTCTGCTCCAGCCCATCAATATCAATACTGTTCCCTGGTAAGGTACACCTATGCCATCTTACTCAAAGTTTTTTGTATAACACTTCGGAAGCTCTAAGATAACAGGCTGTACATTTATTTATTCCCTTGTAAGTAAGTAACAATCTCCTAATTACTTTGGGTGTGTGCTTTTAGATTTTGAGTTATTAAGGAGAGGCTGTTCTTCCTATTTCTTAAAATTATCCCCCATGACCAAATACAGTTAGCATTTGATGAATTTTAAGCAATTTGGTTTTCCCAGTTTTTGAGAAGTAGAGATAAATATGAAACCAGAAAAAAACACCCTCCAGTGATGCCATGTTTTCTATACCTAGTGCCCTCTACAGTCAGAAACAGACAAGTATTTGTTTTTTTAAAAAGAAGAAAAAAAAAATACTGAAATCAACTTTCGGCACATAAATCTGATCCAGTCTCACTTTCTGAGCTATTACTATACCAGCAGATTTTGTCTTCTTCAATACTTATTTTTGCCTTCTTCCAAGATTGAAAAACTGGGTATTTTCTATACTGAGACCAAGTCCTGTCCCCTTTCACATGTTAATTTATTTCTTGCTTGGGCATGTTTCCAAATATAGACCAGTTTCACATTTTATAAAACCTACGGATGTTTGAGTAGTAGAGAAGAAAAGGGAAGTTGGAAGCTTTGCCTTCAAAGGATTTTGGTTGACAGCCTAGGAAACCCTACAGGGCAGTTCTAGTCTGTCCTACAGAGTCACTATGAGTTGGAATTGACTCGATGGCAACAGGCTGGATTTTTTTTTTTTTTTTTTAACTGTGGTGTGGTGAAATGAGTTCCTTTATGTGGCCTCTTGCCTTGGTTCTTTGGGAAAACAGCTTGAGAAATTTTCCCCCTAAGCTCTGAGGGGTTGCTTTTGCCCTAGTTTTCTACTCCAGAGGATTTGTTACTTTTGTCCAGGTTGATTGGTATTTCCTGTGTAAGCTATAAACAATTTATGGTTTGGTACTTTTTGTCTGGTCCTGGGCTGCAGCCTGCCCTGATTGGTATACACTTTGTAGGTTCTGGTCAATAGACAATGCAAAAGAAGTGCCTGTAGCCTACTATGCAAATGAAGTGTCTAGGGCCTAGTGAAAGGGGATTCGTCAGTTTGCGGTCCTGGTGGCCATGCCATGAAATTGACACAGAGTTTGTGTATACATGCAGCACCCCACAGAGGTTTTTTAGAGACAGAAAGAAGCAGGAAGAGAAGCAACAAGCAGCAGCAGAAGGGAGGAAGAGAGAGAAGTGAAGAAACAGAAAGGGAGCGCAAGGAACCTCCTACAAGGGCTGTAACATGGATCAAGGCCTATAATGCTGAAGATGACGACAGGTCAAGAAGGGGCCCAGTGGCAGAGCCAATAGCAACAGAGGCAGGACAAAGAGGAGCCTGTCATCAAGGGGTCCAGAGGAGGCCTGTGTGACCAAGAGGAGCTGAGAATGCTGTCCTGTACTGAAGAAGGGACACTGCCTACATGGCTCCGGATCCTGAGTTGTAGCCTGTTGATCCTGATCCCAAGTTGTACCATTACATCCTTAATAAACCACTTAACTGTAAGTATGGTCTGTGAGTTGTGTGTAGCCACTGTAATGAATTATCAAACCCAGAAGAGAAGTAGAGAGTGCCGTGGGAGGGACGGCCGGTATCAGAATTGGTAAAAAAAAGGTTGGACAGTGGAGGTATGTCTGACCTCTACCTCACAGGGATCAGCCTTGGACTGATCTTGATTCACATTATCCCCCCTGAAGTTAGACAGGCTCTGAATACACTATTACTACTAATCCCATTTTATATGTGGTTATGATTTTTTTATAGCAGCTTTATTAAGATATGATTTAACAGAGGCAGGGCCAAGATGGTGGAGTAGTCAGATGCTTCCTGTGGTCTCTCTTAAAACAAAGACCCAATAAACAAGTGAATAAATTATATATGACCATCTAGAAGCCCTGAACATCAAAGACAAAGTTGAGGAGTTGGACTGAGCGGCAGGGGGAGGGAGAGACAGTTCAGAAGCAGCACGGATTTGTCAGACCTGACCTGGCCAGCACCCTGCAGGCTGGATCAGGCAATGCGTGTGGGCTGAGGGAAGCAGTAGCACCCAGGACGTGTTTTCCACATGGGGAGAAACCGAGCGGTGGAAAGTCTACACAAGGCTCTGGAATCAGGGAGAAGCGACACTGAGTCTGTGAAACTTAAGTGCAAGCATCTAACCTACTGCAAAGGATAAAAAAAACCCTCCCCCCCTCCCCAGAAGTACCTCTCTTCCACTTACCCACCCTCTTCCCAATCTGCTCCAGCCCAGTCTGGCTTCAGTGATTGCTGCACCCCCTGGGCCAGAAGTGGGACCCTTGCATGCCCCAACCCATCCTCCCAGCTTTGGAGAGGGAACAGATTAACAAATAGGATTAAATAATCTGCCAGCTCTGCTAAGCTGGGAACTCAGGTCAGGCACAGCCCCTTTGCCTAAGTACAGGCATAAAGAGTCCATGGATTTTGAATGCCTTTCACCCCTGCCTAGACCTGTGTGGGCCCATTTCAACAGCACAGGCCCTCACTAGCAAAGTACAACAGGGTATATACATGAAGTCTATTTTCAACGGCAAAAGCTAAGGGGGAGTGGCAGATTTGTGACATTTGACACTGCCCTGTCCATTAAGCAGGGTCCTCACCTACCCACATCAGAGCCCTGGGGACTAGTGGCTCCACCCACTCCGCCTAGCCACCCATGACAGGGGCTCCAGAATAACTGGTGCCTCCCAGTCCTTACAGCCAACAGCACTGGGTGCCCAAAGTCTACGCTCTAGGGAACTGGGACATGTCTTCCACCCAGGCACTCTGGGGCAGCCATCAGCCCCCTACCTTGCTCAGCACATAACCCCCTACTACAGCCAGATACCTGTGCCTACTCCAATCACCCCTAAGTAGCCCTGCCTGTCTAGGACTGTAGGTGAGAGCCTGCACCACACACTGAGTGACCGATGACCTGGACACCTGAGCTGAATCCACACAATGAAAGTAAATGGACTCCTGGGCTCACAGACCTAGTAACAGCTCTAACCATCTGGTGGCAGGATGTGAGAGCTTCAAAGATGCCAATAATCAAAGCAGCTCACACAACCAGTTTATCTGTGTGTATAAAAACAAAATAAGAAGCCAGGACACAGTAAGCAAACATAAATAAATATAATAGCTTATAGATGGCTCGGAGACAAAAGGCAATATCAAATCACATAAAGAGGCAGACCATGATGGCTTCAGCAAGCAACCAAAACAAAGAGGCAAGAAATCTCCCAGAGGAAGAGAAACTGTTACAATTACTGAAGGTAGATTCAAAAGATTAATATACAGAGCTCTTCGAGAGATCAGGAAGGAGATCAAGCAAAACGCAGAACAAGCCAAGGAACACACATAGCAACAGAGGAACTTAAGAAGGTTGTACAAGAGCATAAGGACAAATTTAACAGGCTGCAAGAATCCACAGAAAGACAGAAAACAGAAATCCAAATGATTTAACAATAAAATTTCAGAATTAGACAACTCAATAGAAAGTCACAGGAACAGAACTGAGGTAATGGAAGTCAGAATTAGTGAGATGGAAGATAAAGCACTTAACACCAATTTATTTGAGGAAAAATCAGATAAAAGAATTTTTAAAAATGAAGAAACCCTAAGAATTATGTGGGACTCTATCAAGAGGAATAACCTACAAGTGACTGGAGTACGAGAATAAGGGGGATAACAGACAATACAGAGAGAATTGTTGAAGATTTGTTGGCAGAAAACCTCTCTGATATTGTGATAGATGAGAAGATATCCATCCAAGAAGCTCATCAAACCTCACACAGGGTAGATCCAAAAAGAAAGTCTCCAAGATATAATCAAATTTGCCAAAACCAAAGATCAAGAGAGAATTTTAAGAGCTGCCAGGGCTAAATGAAAAGTCGTCTACAAGGAGACGTAATAAGACTAAGCTCTGACTACTCAGCAGAAACCATGCAGGCAAGTAAGTCATAGGATAACCTATATAAACCCAGTGCCGTCGAGTCCTATATAAAGCCTGAAGGAAAAATGCCAGCCAAGAATGACATATCTAGCAAAAGTGTCTCTCTAATATGATGGCAAAATTAGGGCATTTCCAGATAAACAGAAAGTTTAGGGAATTTGCAAAAACCAAACCAAAATTACAAGAAACACGAAAGGGAGTTCTCCAGTTAGAAAATCAATAACATCAGATAAATACAACCCAAGACTAGAACAGAGGACAGAACAACCAGATATCAACCCAGATAGAGAAGTCACAAAAATAAATCAAAGCTCAAACACTGAAAACAGGGAAATAGAAACGTCAATACGTAAAAGATGACAACATTAAAACAAAAAAGAGGGACTAAATATTGTAGTCATAGAACTTTCGTATGGACAGGAAGTCAAGGTGATATCACAAAATAAAAGATTGATCTAAACTTAGAAAAACAGAGGTAAATTAAGGTAACCACAAAGGATATAACAATCCACAAGAAAATAAAAAATTAGAAAAACAAAGACTCAGCAAATACAAAATCAACAACAATGAAACAGATGAAAAGAAAATACATAAAGAAAAACAACTTGGCACAAAAAATTAAGTAGAACAGAGAAACTGTTAACAAAACACACACACAAATACATCAAAATGGCAGCACTAAATTCACATCCATAATTACGCTGAATGTAAATGGACTAAATGAATCAACAAAGAGACAGAGTGTGGCAGAATGAATACAAAAATACAATCTGTCTGTATGCTGCCTATAAGAGACATACTTTAGACTCAAACTAAAGACACAATACAAACTAAAACTCAAAGGGCGGAAAAAAATATATCAAGCAAACAACAATCAAAAAAGAGCAGGAGTGTCAATATTAATCTCTGACAAAAGACTTTAAAGCAAAATCCACCACAAAGGTTAAGGAAGGACACTATATAATGATTAAATGGTCAATACACTAGGAGGAAATGACCGTAATAAATATTTATGTACCTAATGACAGGGCTCCAAAATACAGAAAACTAACAGCACTGAAAAGAGAAACAGACACCTCCATAATAACAGTAGGAGACTTTAGCACACTACTTTTGGTGAAGGACAGAACATCCAGAAAGAAGCTCAATAAAGACACACAAGATCTAAATGCCACAATCAACCAACTTGACCTCACAGACATATACAGAACACTCCACCCGACAGCAGCCAAGTATACTTTCTTTTCTCAATGCACATAGAACATTCTCCAGAACAGACCACATATCAGGCCATAAAGCAAGCCTTAAAAGAACCCAAAACACTGAAATATTACAAAACATCTTTTCTAACCATAAAGCCACAAAAGTAGAAATCAATAATACAATAAGCAAGAAAAAAAAAAATCAGATACTTGAAAACTGAACAATACCTTGCTCAAAAACTACTGGGTTAGAGAAGAAATCAAGGATGGAATAAAGAAATTCACAGAATCAAATGAGAATGAAAACACATCCTACCAGAATCTCTGGGACCCAGCAAAAGCAGTGCTCCGAGGTCAATTTATAGCAATAAATGCACATATCCAAAAAGAACTGGCCAAAATCAAAGAATTATCCCTACAACTCGAACAAATAGAAAGAGCAGTAAAAGAAGCCTATGGGCACCAGAAGAAACAAATAATAAAAATTAGAACAGAAATAAATGAAACACAGAACAGAAAAACAATTCAAAGAGTTAACAACACCAAAAGCTGCTTCTTTGAAAAGATCAACAAAATCAATAAACCATTGGTCAAAATGACAAAAGAAAAACAGGAGAGGATAACCCAAATAAGAAACGAGATAGGTGGTATTACAACAGACCCAAATGAAATTAAAAACAATCATAACACAATACTATGAAAAACTGTACTCCAACAAATTTGAAAACTTAGAAGAAACAGACAATTTTCCAGAAACACACTACCTACCTAAACTAACAGAAACAGAGGTAGAACAACTAAATAAACCTATAGCAAAAGAAGAGATTGAAGAAGTAATTAAAAAACTCCCAACAAAAAAAAATTCTGGCCCTGGATTCACTGGAGAATTCTATCAAACTTTCAGAGAAGAGTTAACACCAGTACTAGTAAAGGTATTTCAGAGCGCAAAAAAGGATGGAATACTCTGAACTCATTCTATGAAGCCAGCATAACCCTGATACCAAAACCAGGTGAGGACACCACAGAAAAAGAAAATTACAGACCAATATCCCTCCTAAACATAGACACGAAACTCAACAAAATTCTAACCAATAGAATTCAACAACATATCAAAAAAATAATTCACCACGACCAAGTGGGATTCATACTTGTATGCAGGGATGGTTCAATATTAGAAAAACCATTGCATAAATAAAACAAAAGAACCACATGATCTTATCGACTGATGCAGGAAAGGCATTTGACAAAGTCCAACACCTATTCATGATAAAAGCTCTCAGCAAAACTGGAATAGGAAGGAAGTTCCTCAACATAATAAAGGGCATTGATACAAAGCCAGGAAACCCTGGTGGCATAGTGGTAAAGTGCTATGGCTGCTAACCAAAGAGTTGGCAGTTCAAATCCGCCAGGCGCTCCCTGGAAATTCTATGCAGCAGCTCTACTCTGTCCTATAGGGTCACTATGAGTCGGAATTGACTCGATGGCACTGGGTTTGGTTAGGTTTTTGGTTATACAAAGCCAACAGCCAACATCATCCTAAATGGAGAGAGTCTGAAAGGATTCCCCTTGAGAACAGGAACCAGACAAGGATGCCCTTTATCATCACTCTTACTCAACATTGTGCTGGAGGTCCTAGCCAGAGCAATAAGGAAAGAAAAAGGGCATCCAAATTGGTAAGGAAGAAGTAAAAGTATTCCTATTTGCAGATGATATGATCTTATACACAGAAAACCCCAAAGAATCCACAAGAAAACTACTGGAACTAATAGAAGAGTTCAGCAGGGTATCACGATACAAGATAAACATACAAAAATCAGTTGGATTTCTCTATGCCAACAAAGAGAGCTTCGAAGAGGAAATCATCAAATCAATGCCATTTACAATAGCCCCCAAGAAGATAAAATACTTACAAATAAACCTAACCAGGAACATAAAAGATCTATACAAAGAAAACTACAAGATGCTACTGCATGAAACCAAAAGAGACCTACGTAAGTGGAAAAACTTACTTTGCTCGTGGATAGCAGACTCAACATTGTGAAAATGTCAATTCTGCCCAAAGTAAGCTATCAAATGCAATCCCTATCCAAATTCCAATGACATTTTTTAAAGAGATGGAGAAACAAATCATCAACTTCAT
Organism: Elephas maximus indicus; assembly: GCF_024166365.1. Lineage (NCBI taxonomy): Eukaryota > Metazoa > Chordata > Mammalia > Proboscidea > Elephantidae > Elephas > Elephas maximus. Next base: position 167,772,054 of record NC_064821.1, on the reverse strand, counting down.
ATGGAAAGGGAAGAGGCCCCAGATAAGTAAAGCAGTACTGAAGAAGAACAAAGTGGGAGGCTTCACAATACCTGATTTTAGAACCTATTAAACTGCTACAGTAGTCAAAACAGCCTGGTACTGGTACAACAGATGCATAGACCAATGGAACAGAATTGAGAATCCAGACATAAATTCATCCACCTATGAGCAAATTCATCTACCTATGAGCAACTGATATTTGACAAAGGCCCAAAGTCCATTAAATGGGGAAAAGACAATCTCTTTAACAAATGGTGCTGATGTAACTGGATATCCATCTGCAAAAAAATGAAAAAAGGCCCATACCTCACATCATGTACAAAAACTAACTCAAAATGGATCAAAGACCTAAATATAAAATCTAAAACAATAAAGACCATGGAACTAAAAATAGGGACAATGCTAAGAGACCTAATACACGGCATAAACAGAATGCAAAACATAACTAACAATGCACAAACACCAGAAGAGAAACTAGATAACTGGGAGCTCCTAAAATCAAACACTTATGCTTATCAAAAGACTTCACCAAAAGAGTAAAAGGACAACCTACAGCCTGGGAAAAAAATTTTGGCTACAACATGTTTGATCAGGGTCTAATCTCTAAAATCTATAAGATACTGCAAAACCTCAACAACAAAAAGACAAATAACCCAATTAAAAAAATGGGCCAAGGATATGAACAGGCACTTCACCAAAGAGGGCATTCGGGTGACTAACAGATACATGAGGAAACGCTCATGATCATTAGCCATTAGAGAAATGAAAATCAAAACTACAATGAGATACCATCTCACCCCAACAAAGCTAGTATTAATCCAAAAAACACAATAAATGTTGGAGAGGTTGCGGAGCGACTGGAACACTTATACACTGCTGGTGGGAATGTAAAATGGTACTACTTTGGAAATCAGCTTGGTGCTTCCTTAAAAAGCTAGAAATAAAAACTGCCATACGAGCTAGCAATCCCACTCCTTGGAATATATCCTAGAGAAATAAGAGCCATCACGCGAATAGATATACGCACACCCATGTTCATCGCGGCACTGTTCACAATAGCAAAAAGATGGAAACAACCTAGGTGCCCATCAACAGATGAATGGATAAACAAATTATGGTATATTCACATAATGGAATACTACGCAAGGTTTAGAACAATGGTAAATCGGTGAAACATCTCATAAGATGGAGGAATCTGGAAGGCATTATGCTGAGTGAAATTAGTTGCAAAGGACAAATATTGTATGAGACCACTATTATAAGAACTCAAGAAAAAGTTTAAACACAGAAGAAAACATTCTTTGATGGGTTACGAGGGTGGGGAGGGAGGGAGTGGGGAATTCACTAACTAGATAGTAGACAAGAACTATCTTAGGTGAAGAGAAGGACAGCATACACTACAGGTGAAGTCAGCACAACTGGACTAAACCCAAAGCTATGAAGTTTCCTGAACACAACCAAATACTTCGAGGGACAGAGTAGCAGGGATGGGGGTCTGGGGAGCATGGTTTCAGGGGCATCTAGTTTAACTGGCATAACAAAGTTTATTAAGATAATGTTCTGCATCCCACTTTGGTGAGTGGCATCTGGGGTCTTAAAAGCTTGGAAGCTAAGACGTATCAATTGGTCCTGACCCACCTGGAGCAAAGGAGAATGAAGAAAAAAATACCAAAGACAAAAGGAAAATATAAGCCCAAGAGACAAAAGGGCCACATAAACCAGAGACTCCATCGGCCTGAGACCAAAAGAACTAGATGGTGCCTGGCTACTACCTATGACCACCTTGACAGGGAACATAACAGAGTACCTGATGAAGCAGGAGGAAAGAGTGGTGCAGAACTCAAATTCACGTAAAAAGACCAGTCTTAACGGTCTAAGATTAGAAGAACCCCAGAAGACGTGGCCTCCGGACTCTGCTAACCCAGAACTGAGACCATTCCCAAAGCTAACTCTTCAGACAAAGGTTAGACCGGACTATAAAACATAAAATAATACTCATGAGGAGCATGCTTCTTAGCTCAAGTAGATAACAAAAAACCCACTACCGTCGAGTCGATTCCAACTCATAGCGACCCTATAGGACAGAGTAAGATACATGAGGCTAAATGGGCAGCTCCTGTCCAGAGGCGGGATGGGAGGGCAGAAAGGGACAGGAGTTGGTTGAACAGATGCGGGGAAACCCAGGGTGGAAAAGGAGTGTGCTGCCACATTGTGGGGATTGCAACTAGAGTCATATAACAACGTGTGCATAAATTTTTATATGAGAAATTAACTTGAGCTGTAAACTTTTACCTAAAGCACAATTAAAAAAACTTAAAAAAAGATATAATTCACATATCATAGTATGTTCACAGAAATGCAAATATTATTACTAATTCCAAAACACTGTCATCACTCCAAAGAGAAATCCTCTATTCATTAAGCAGTCACTCCATGATCTCCCCCCAGCCCCTGGTAACCACTAATCTCCTGTCTCTATGCATTTGCCTATCCTATCCATTTCATATAAATGTAATCATACTTGTGACTGTCTTCTTTTACTCAGCATGTTTTCAGGGTTCATCCATGTCATAAAATATATCAGTGCAGATAGTCCCCAACTTACGATGAGGTTCCATTCTGATGGCTCCATTATGTCAGTTCTGACATATGTCCAATACCTTTTTTTTTTTTTTTTTTAGCTTTCATTATAATTGCCTTTTATTATCAGTATCTTTATAAATCCAGTCATTGTCTTTGGGAGTTGGAAACATTACACATAAACATCTGAGAAAGACAACATCAACAAATTACGTGCTGCAACGCTGTATGTAGTACATATTACTAACAATAATACGTTCAAAAAAAATCAGAGTAGTAAGTGCAGTTCGTCATAACTTGAACACTCTATAAATTGGGGACTACCTGTACGTCATTCCTTGTTATGGCTGAATAATATTCATTGAATGGATATACCACATTTTTGTCCATCCAGTTGATGGACATTTGGATTATTTCCAATATTTGGCTATTATCAATAATGCTACAGTCAACATTGCTGTACACGTGCCTTTGAGTCTCTGCTTTCAATTCTTTTGGGTACATACCTAGTGGTGTAATCGCTGGGTCATACAATAACTGTTTAACTGTTTAAGGAACTGCCAGGCTGTTTCCCAAAGCAGTTGCAAAATTTTACATTCCCACCATCAATGCATGAGTATTCCAGTTTCTCCACATTCTTGTCAACACTTGTTATTACCTGCCTTTTCGATTATATCCATCTCACTGTGGGTTTAATTTGCATTTCCATGATGACTAAGGATGTTGTGCATCTTTTCACGTACTTACTAGCCATTTACGTATTTTCTTTGGAGGACTGTCTATTCATAGCCTCTGCCCATTTTTAAACTGGGTTATTTATCTTTTTATTATTAAGTTGTAGGTGTTCTATAAATATACTAGATACAAATCCCTTATTAGTTATATGACTTGCAAAAATTTTCTCCCATGTTGTGGGTGGTCTTTTCACTTTCTTGTGTGCTTTGAAGCACAAAAGCTCTTAAGTCTGATGAGGTCCCATTTATCTGTTTTCTTTGGTTGTTTAGGAAACCCTGATGGCATAGTGGTTAAGAGCTACAGCTGTTAAGCAAAAGGCTGGCAGTTCGAATCCACCAGTCGCTCCTTGGAAACCCTGTGAGGCAGTTCTCCTCTGTCCTCTAAGGTTGCTCTGAGTTGGAATCAACACAAGAGCAGTGGGTTTGGTTTTCTGGTTTTTTAAAATTGTTTATGCTTTTGATGTCGTATCTAAGAAACCATTGGTCATGAAGAATTACACTTACATGTCCTTCTGAAAGTATTATAGTTTCAGCTCTTATACTTGGGTCTTTAATATGTCTGAGTTAATTTTTTGTATACGGAGTGAGGTTGGGTCTAACTTTATTCTTTTGTATTTGGCTATCCAGTTGCTCCATTACCATTTGTTGAAGGGGCTATTCTTTCCCCGCTGAATTCTCCTGGTACCCTTGTTGAAAATCAATTGACCACTAATGTGAAGGTTTATTTCTGGTCCACAGCATTTTTAGCTGACAGAAAAGAATAGTCAGATATGGAGGGCCCATAATAGTCCTCATGTCTGAGGCTAGCACACCCAGAGGCCTCTCATTCTTCCATTTTGCAGAGTAAGAACCACAACCCAGGGAAACAGTCACTGAAATCAGGGCAAACAACCCAACCTAGAAGCAAATCATGAGAAAAAGCTGCAGTTGTTTCCAGAGCCAACCCGTTTCTCTGGAAAATTCTACTTCAAGGTAGACCCCACCCCTCTTTCTGAGCTCCCTGCCCTAACTTTTCTTTTTTTGAACATTTTATTGTGGTTTAGGTGAAAGTTTACAGAGCAGTTTCCAAATCCATTTTTTATACACACTTGTTTCGTGACATTGGTTACAAACCCTTGAATGTGTCAGCACTCTCTCGCCTTCCTCCCTGGGGTTCCCTGCGTCCATTCGCCCAGCTTTCCTGCCCCTACCTTCCTTCTGAACTTTGCTTTTGGGAAAATGCTGCCCTTTAGATCTCACATAGTTGATCATTCTGAGGTATACATGCCTCACTGGTGTTATCGTTCATTCTATAGTCCTATTATGTGGCTATAATGTGATCTCCAGGAGTGATTTCAATTCCAAGTCTGAAGGGTGTCTAATGGCCATAGTCTTGGGGCTCCCCAGTCTCTATCAGACCAGTAAGTCTGGTCTTATTTACAAATTTGAATTTTGTTCTATATTCCTCTCCCACTCTGACCATGGCCTACTATTGTGGTCCCAATTAAGAGTGGCCAGTAGTGGTAGCCAAGCATAGTCTAGTTCTTCTGGTCTCAGGCTAGTGGAGGCCATAGTTCATGTGGTCCCTTGGACTAACTGTTTCCTTGAGTCTTTGGTTGTCTTCACTCTTCTCTGCTCCAGATGGGAAGAGACCTGTTGTTCTTTCTTAGATGGCCACTCACAAGCTTTTAAGACCCCAATCACTACTCACCAGGACAGCGTGTACAACATCATCTATATGGATTATGATATGCCAACTGACCTACGTGTGCCTGGAGACTATGTTCCCTAGTCCTGAAACTCAGTATCTCAGCCCCAGAAGGTGGTAGTTATGATTTTTTAGAGAGTTGCATTTTTGCCAGATACACTGTCATGGATTGAATTACGTCCTCCAAAAAATGTGTGTATCAATTTCGCTGGGCTATGATTCCCAGTGTTGTGTGGTTATCCCCCATTTTGTGATTGCAATTTTATATTAAAGAGGATTAGAGTGGGATTGTAACACCCTTACCCAGGTCACATCCCTGATCTAATGTAAAGGGAGTTTCCCTGGGGTGTGGCCTGTACCACCTCTTATCTCTCAAGAGATAAAAGGGAAAGGGAAGCAAGCAGAGAGTTGGGGACCTCATACCACCAAGAAAGCAGTGCCTGGAGCAGAGCGCATCCTTTAGACCCTGGGTCCCTTCCCGGAGGAGCTCCTAGTCCAGGGGAAGATTGATGAGAAGGCCAACAGAGAGAGAAAGCCTTCCCCTGGAGTTGATGCCCTGAATTTGGATGGTTAGCCTACATGACTCTGAAAAAATAAATTTCTCTTTGTTAAAGCCATCCGTTTGTGATATTTGTTATAGAAGCACTAAATGACTAAAACATAAATATTGAGATATTTATCCATGCCTGGAATGCTCTTTCCACCCACAATCACTCTCTTGCCTAGCGAGCTCCTTTCCATCCTTCAGCTCTCAGGTTAAACAGCCATTTTCTCACAAAGGCCCACGCAGATTGCTTCTATACCAAGTTGTGTGTATTCTCACACCAACACAATATTTGTTCCCAAAAGAACTTTTACTTTCCCTGTCATAACACTTATTTTTGTTAGCTGCCATCAAGTTGGCCCCAACTCATGGCGACCATGCACAATGGGATCTAACCATTGTGACCCACAGGGTTTTCATTGGCTGATTATCAGATCACCAGGCCTTTCTTCCTAGTCTTAGTCTGGAAGCTCCACTAAAACCTATACAGTATGAGACCACCACTCAAGCCTCCAGTGACAGATGGGTGGTGACTGCACTGCATGGAAAACAAGAATTCTACCACTGAACCACTACCACCCAAATAACGCTCATTATTTGTAAAGAGTGTCACAGTAATGATATATTGATCTGTTTTTTGGCTAGACTATAAACTCTGGGAGGGCAAGGGCTGGACCTTGTTCACTGCTGAATCCTTACTCTCTCATAGTTTCTGGTAACGCAAACGTGTTGTTGTAGAGTCACTTCCAACTCATGGCGACCCTATAGGACAGAGTAGAACTGCCCCATAGGGTTTCCAAGGAACGGCTGGTGGATTTGAACTGCCGACCTTTTGATTAGCAAGAGCTCTTAACCATTGCATCACCAGGGCTTGTAGTGCCTGGTGGTCAACAGCAAATTGCTGAATATACAGTGAAACCTGTGAGAGCCAGAGCTCAACGAGACTGCCTTGTTTTCTGCGGTCTTGCAAGTTTTCCACCTTTGACAGGGTGCCATCTTACCACTTTTCTACCACTCTCTCTTATTGGAAAATATCTGCCTTACACAGGTTCTGGCTTTCACAGGTTTTACTGTATGAAAATTTGCAACTCCCTGGACTAAGTTTTACTCATAAACATGTTCCAGGTTCCTAGTCCTTGTCTGCAACAAAAACAGACTGCCACATATGCATTTACAGGGAACTGAATTTTATATAGAAATGTATATTATGACATGAATTGAAAAACACAATGGGAATGAAAGACATAAGAAGCTGGGAAAAGTTCTCATTCTAAAAATCTATTTTCAGTCTGAAATAATTTGTATCTGTCTTAGTCATCTAGTGCTGCCATAACAGAAATACCACAAGTGGATGGCTTTAACAAAGAGAAATTGATTTTCTCAGTCTAGTAGGTTACAAGTCCAAATTCAGGGCGTTGGCTCCAGGGGAAGGCTTTCACTCTCTGTCAGCTCTGGAGGAAGGTCCTTGCCCTCAATCTTCCCCTAGTCAAGGAGCTTCTCAGGAGCAAAGACCCTGTGTCCAAAGGATGCACTCTGCTCCTGGTGCTGCTTTCTTGGTGGTATAAGGTCCCCCACTTTCTGCTTGCTTCCCTTTCCTTTTATAAAAGGTGGTGCAGGCCACACCCCAGGGAAACTCCCTTTACCTTGGATCAGGGAGGTGACCTGAGTAAGGGTGGTGTTACCATCCCACCCTAATCCTCTCAACATAAAATTACAGTCACAAAATGGAGAACAACCACGCAATACTGGGAATTGTGGCCTAACCAAAATGACATATATTTGGGGGGGGGCACAATTCAAGCCATGACAGTATCCATATTTACAGTTTTAGAGAAAGCTCTGCAGCGCCAATCTGATAAAATGGAAGTGTTCGCCATCAAAAGACAGTTCCCATACAACTACTAATAAGTTTTCAGACTTAAGATGATATCACTCAACCTCTCCAGCCTCAGTTTCCTTTATCTGTAAAATAAGGGAATTGGACTAGATGGTCATTAAGATCCTTTCCAGGGCTAAAATTTAGAAGACCAAAACCCAAAACAAACCCTTTGCCATCACGGTCGATTCTGACTCATAGCAACTCTACAGGAAACAGTAAAACTGCCCCACAGAGTTTTCAAGGACCACCTAGTGAATTCGAACTGGTGACCTTTTGGTTAGCAGCGGTAGCACTCAACCACTACACTACCAGGGCTTCCTTTAGAAGACCGGGAGATGTCTAAACTATTGAAACAATAATCAGTTAGTTTCAACCTATGGTGGTATGATTTTTTTAATCTGTTCTGGGTGTTATAGCCTATTATGTTAGGCTTCCAACTAAACCTTTAAACCTATCCAGTTACAAAAATCTCACAAAACGCTTCCCAGACCATTAATGTACATATTTAACAAGAGTCATTGCAGTCTGATGAAAGAACACCATCTACCTAAAGCCAAAATTACTGACGTATGTTCAATATTTGTTTGAATAACACTTACCCACTATTTGTTTTAAGGGCTAGATATCTTGAATTCTTGATAATTTCCATGGTAATCTGAAGCCAAAGTTGTACTCCAGGGGTATAACTTGGATGTATGGGTACTACATAACGCCTACATAAAAAGCTGAAGATAAAAGTCTTGCTTCGTGCCACTGGGCTGGTAGTTGACATCAAAAATTGGTTAATGCCTACTCACACACTTGCAAACTAACACAATTCAGAGTTCACTCCATCCCAAAATTCCAATAGTAACTAATCCCGCATTTGTTTTATCAGAGCACTGATAATGTAAACATTTTATTTCGAAACCAAAGTGATTTTTGAAGAAAAAAGTTATGGTAAATAAAGCTGCTTGTAAACATTTTACTGTTATCAACAGATGCCTCGTTTATAATCAGTCATTGGACACTCGGGGAAAGACTATAGCAGTAACACATTTCTTGGTTTAGAGTAATTACAAACTAGTTTTGGCAACTGTTTTGTGGCGCTAAGTCATGACAAAGAAACGAAATGTTAAAAGTGCACATAGGAAAAAAGGATGTTCTTGGAACAAAAAAGAGTGCTTGTGGCCAAATATAACGCTTTCAGGGCTGCCTTAAATACAGGAGCGGGAGAGCGCTGGGGAGAACGTTCTGCAACTACAGGTTGAATGACAAAAGAGCCCCTCTCAGCACCAGTCCCAGGAGTCTCCCGGCTGCATTGTCCCCTCTGCAAAGTCCACTGGAACCCTGAAGTCACGCCTCTGCTACAAAAAATGCAGCTCCCCTGAACCATTATCGCAAGTCACCAGGTGGGAAAGGATCCACCAGTCGAAAAGGCTGGGCGGGCATGCCACGAGTCCAAAATAACTTCTACCCGGAGTCCTTTTCCTCCGAGCAGAACGCGGCCAGGAGAGTCTGGAGGTACCACGTGAGTCAGCCCCACGTTGTCTCTCTTCCAGATAATAAGCATCTCTTGAAGAGCCCATTAAAGACTAGAGGGGAAGCGACTTCCCCAAGGTCAGCAGGCACCAGGACACAAATCCTCGGCCGGGCCGGTGGCCGACACCTGAACGCGGGCCCCGCGGCTCGGCTGGGAGAGGCGATCTCTCGGCGCCTCAAGGTCCCCTTCACCAACGCTGCCCTCCGGTGCCGCTCTGCGGCAGCCTGCGGCCACAGTGACCTCCGCCGGGTCGCCTCCCATCCCCCTGAGACGAAGGTCTCTCTTTCCCTTAGCGTCCCTCCGACCCCCAAGGCAGTGAGAGCACCCCCGGGGACCGCGCCGTTGCGCCCCCGGCCGTTACCCAACTAACCGTTATGTATGCGGCTCGCGGCGCTGAGCGCGTGTGTGATGCGGCAGCGCAGGCTGCAGTTCCGTGGGGCCCAGAACCCGGGCACGGTTCCTTGAGGCTTCCTCGTTGGTGCGCTGGGCACCCACGCGGCCGGCCAGTCACGTAGCAGCTCACCAGACACTTTGTCTGGCCCGGCCGGCGCGGCCGCCTTATAACCCGCCGGGGGCCGGAGCATGCGCACAGGGGGCGGAGTCCGCCCTCCCGGCAGCCGCCCCCTCCCCCCTACACATACACTCGAACACCGACTCGCGCCTCCACACGCTCTCAGCCGCGCGCGCCTGCTCGCTAGCTCCCGCGCGCCGGCGCCCCCTCCCCGCCACGTGACTGGCGGCCGGGCGAGCCCGGTGCCCCGCGCCCCCCCCCCCCGTGCCACAGCTCTCGGACAGAGCATCCCCGGCCGACCTCTAACCACGGGCTCCGGTCTTAGCGACTGGCAGAGAAAAGGGAAAAGGCGCCAAGGCCGGATGGCGCGTGCTCCCAGGGGCCTGCCTGAGTCTGAGGTGTGGGGGACGATGGGCGCACGGAGTCGGAGGGGAAGTGACTGGAAGAGGAGAGATCTGAGCAGAAGTTGAATGGGGCGCGGGTGTATCTCGGACCCGGGAAAGGACGAGGGGCCGGAGGCTAAGATTCCAGACTGTGCACTCGGATGTGCTCGGATTCCAATCCCGGCCTTGCCACTGTAGTTAAGTGACGTCGGGGAAGTTACTCAAACCCTCCGGGCCTGTTTCCTCATCCCTAAAATGGCAACAGTAATAAAACCGACCTTATAGGCTTGTTAGGAGGTTTTGATGAGACAATTTATGGAACTTGTTTACTACAGAGCCTGGCCTGTGACCTTTGATGAATGATGTGTGTTCGGAAAGCCAGATGTCAGGAAAGAAGGACAGGTAAGAGGGTGGAGAGACTGGCCTGATGGGATAGGGTGTGAATGCAAAGAAAACAAGTTCTTATGGACATTGAGTATTTGAGACAAGATATAATTATAGGTAATAATTGGGGGTGGGGGAAGGCTGTTATATACTAAGCACTTCACTTGGATTGCCTTGTATAATCCTCAGAACACTATGAAGTAGGTACTAATAACATTTATGAGTAAGGGACTGGCGCCTCAGAGAGGTTAAGTAACTTTCCAGGGGTCACAGAGCTTGAAGTCAGACTCCAGAGCCCAATTCTTTCACAAGAGCCATTGTAGGTCTTCAGCAAGTCCAGACACCAGAGTGTGTATCCATTGGAGGGATCAAATTAAGTAATCATGGAGTATCTCTGATATTCAGAAGTTTTGAGAAATACCGAAAAGTGTGAATCAAAGTCTCTTCCTTCAGAGAGCTTACAAATTCTTTGGGAAGATGGAGTCAGGCACAAATCAACATTTGTTGAGCACTTGAAGCATGCCAGCCTTACCCCATCTCACCCCAGCTCTGACCCCCACTAATTCTCACAACAGCCCTGTGGAGTAGGCCTTACAGTTTCTGTTTTGCAAGTGGAGACCCTGGATTCAGGAAGAGTGAGGATTAGGGTCTCAGATCCTAAGAGGTCTCATATGCTCTTCTGTCACCGGCTCAGCCTCTGTTTCACAAAACAAAGTGTTCAGTAACAGTTCATGGAAGACAGTGTAGAATCCATGGCCAACTACAGCTTATGAGCAATAATTAATAATTGCTTCTTACCTTTGATAAACTCAGAGAGGGGGAAGGCACTTGAATTACTTGGGATGCCAAGGACTTAGAATACCGGTCCTTTAGGATTGTTAGGGTGGCAGCAGCATTCAGGGTAGATGGTAGGAGAACTGAGTTAGGAATACAGTGTAGGTAGGAGACTCTGGTGTCTCATAACGTGACTCAGACGTGAACTTATAACGGCCTGAACTGTGGAGTGGTAGCAGGAAGTGGTAGAGCAAGTTGATTCCCAGGAAACCTCTCAAAAGAAAGCAGAATAACGTGATGGGTTTAGAATATGAACCAGGAAGCCAGATCCCCTAGTTTCCAGGTTTGACACGCATACTTTCTAGCTTTGTGTACTTAGGCACTTTATTTTACCTCTCTGAGCTTCATTCTCCACTCTGTAAAACAAAGATAATATCTGCCTCATGCAGATGTTATAATAATAAATATATACTTCAGTACCTGGCACATAGTAAGCACTAAGTAATTGTATAAACATGGAAAACCAGATTTTCCATGAAACTTAATCTTTAGGGTCCCTCACTTGAATAGACCTTTCCAAGACCTAGGAGGGGCCATAACAATGTGGTAACAGGATCATACTTAATATTGGTATTGTAATTTTGTATTCCTTTTCTTGAAGATGGTCACCAAAATTGTATACACTTCAGGCCCCACAAAATCTCTAATGGGGAGTATAGTTGTGAAAATACTATAGACTTTGAAATTAGAAGACTTGGTCCCATAACTCACTATCCGTGTTACGCTGGGTAATTAATTCACCAAACTCTCCTGGGCCTCAGTTTCCTCACCAGGTAAGATGAAGATAATACCTACCAGCCTGAGCTGTTGTGATAATCAAATGAGATAATATTTGCACAAATGATTGGTAAAACTTGGAAAGTGCTCTGCAAGTGTTTATAAACAATAATATTATAATTTGTCTTTAAAGTGCATAACAGGAAGAGATCAAAAGCAATTCCAAGGTTCTTAGCAGGAAGAATAGAAAGGAGGAATGACTGGGGAAGATGATGAAATAATGCAGGTAAAATTCTTGCTTTTCTACCATCTTTTCTTCCTGATTTAAGCCACTAGACATTGAAGAAATAAATTAGTAAGCATAGGATCAGACTTTCAGAGCTGGAAGGAGCTTGGAGATCATCTAGCATGCCCCTTCCCCCCTCCTCCCCACGCAACCATTTTACAGAAATGGAAATTAAACCATCAAGAAGCTAGAAGACTTTTCTCAGGTCACCTGTCTAATGAATGGCAAGATCAGCTGACGAATGAGCTCTCCAAGCTCCAGGTGCTCTTTACTGCACCAGGTGTAATCTTTAGGATAAAGGCGTTTCTTCATGCGTCTTTAAAAATAACTACCCCAAAGCCAGAGGAGGCGTGGTGCTCTCTAGTGGCCTTCAGCTTTATCACAAAATCCCCCAGATTCACATTTCTGTTTTAAAGGCCAATAGAATTTGGATACTGAATGGTTATCTGCCTCAGGGAATGCCTACTGTTATTTGCAAGCTTGTTAAGTGAGCAAAACTTCTGAAGCTTTCAAGTAAGGCAAGAATTGTAATTTCAGAAATTAATGACAGGGATGAGAAATGAATGCAAATGCAAAATGTGGAAATTCATAAAAATATAGTTACTATCCACGCTGAATAAGTTGCTCAATTGTTTTATCCAGGAAAAGAGAGTAATAAAATTACAGTGTGTTTTCTCTGGAATTAAGCTACTTGACCTACATTTCCTCAGTGCTTCTTCCATCATTTCTGTGAGCTAGGAAATAAGGAATCAAAACAGGAAAAGATTCTTTTTAAACATAGCAATAATCAGTTAAGAATACTCCCACCGTTCATAATTTGTAGTGTTGTAGTAGGGAATATGGAAAATGAAATTTACTTTTGCACTGTGTGAAAAAAAGGGTTTGCCAAGCAGATGCATAGAGTAAAGGTGATAATGTGGAGCCTAAAAACATTTCTCCTTTTAGAGAATCTTCTCATTCAGAGCATTTTCTAGTCAATTTTGACTCATAGTGACCCTACAGGGCAGAGTAGAATCACCCCATAAGGTTCCCAAGGCTGTAGTCTTTATGGAAGCAGACTGCCACATCTTTCTCTGGTGGAACAGCTAGTGGGTTTGAACTGCCAACCTTTCGGTTACCAACCACTGTGCCACCAGGGCTCCTTTCTTCAGCAACTAGTTTGATGTTATACGGTCAGTGTAGTTCTGCTGCTTCCCAAGGGCTGAGTCTGGACCTAGATGAGCTTGCCACCCTGAAAGAAGACTAAGCTGGAACTCAGTGTTGGTGAGATGCATTCCAAGCCCCTCCCTGACCTCTCCCATTTCTCCTCAGCTCCTCTTGCTAAATTCTAACCCTTCACTTATCTCACCTGCCAGCACCAGGCCTGGCCTTTGGCACCCTAATCTATCACTTGGCTTCTTTGCTGGCAGGAGATGATTTGGTCAAAAACAGTTTGGTAGAAAACAAATTGGTAGTTTTCTACCAAAAAAATTCCACCAAAAATTTTGCTTAATATTACAAATGAGCCAAAAATTAATACTTCTAACACCTGGCTGTTTGTGTGTTTGGTAATTTTGGTAGCCAAGGATTTGCTTTACTACTTTTTTGAGTCTTTGAGGATTTCTTTTGGCACATACGCATAAATACATGTTTTCCAAGGAATCATACTATACATGCTGTTTACTACGTGTATTTTATATTTTCCATGGCTTGGTAGTTTGGATATAAAATAATTCAGTTAAACAAATGCTCAATTGTGGGACATTAACATTGTTTCTTAATAATTGTCTGAAAGTTAATTTGAATCAAAAATGCACAAAAGTTAAGAAAAAAACCTAAAAAATTACAATAAACTGAAACGATGTTTAAAGACTTTAAGGCGACGAAACAATCCATACGGAAAACAAAACCCGTTGCCATCAAGTCGATTCCAACTCATAGAGACCCTGTAGGACAGAGTAGAACCCCCACAGAGTTTCTGAGAAGCACCTGGTAGATTCAAGCTGCCGACCTTTTGGTTTGCAGCCATAGCTCTTAACCACAATGCCACCAAGGTTTCCATGGAAAACAGGTGGCTGGGAATATTCTTTTTTTGACCTATTTATTCTCCAGTTCAGTTGGTTTTGAAACACATCACTGGAGGCTCTCTTTATCTATGAAAGTCCAGTTCTCACCCCCTTACTCCATTCTTGGTCTGATGGAGCTTCTGTCCCACTCCTGTCTCTGCCAGGACAGGGACAGTTTTGGCCTACATTCATTGTAACCTACATCATTTTTTAGAATTTTCACTAGTTAGCATTCCTTCTAAGGATCTCTGGTGGCACAGTGGTCAGTGATTCAAACCCACAAGCTGCTCCTCAGGAGAAAAGACCTGGTAATCTGCCCCTGTAAATATTACAGCCTGGCAAACCCTATGGGGCAGTTCTGCTCTGGGGTCACTATGAGCTGGAATTGACTTCAGGTGCACAACAACAGCATTCCTTCCATGCGTGGTCCTACGTATTTGCCAGACCTGTATTCCTCCTTGACCCTAACTACTAAAGTCCTCACCCTGAGCGTGTTCATTCATTCACGCTGTAGTATTTCAGTCTTTAGTACAGTCAGGTGTTCTAGGCAGTTGGATGGGAGGGGGGAAGGAATCAGTAATAATAATTATAATAATAATAAAGCTAAAATTTATGAAGTACTTAGTGTATGCTGGTGTCATGGATTGAACTGTGTCCCCCAAAAATATGTATCAACTTGGTTAGGCCAGGATTCCCAGTACTACGGGGGTTGTCCTCCATTTTGTGATTGTAATTTTATGTTAAAGAGGATTAGGGTGGAATTGTAACACCTTTATGCAGATCACATTCCTGATCCAATGTAAAGGGCTTTTCTCTGGGGTGTGTCCTGCACCACCTTTTATCTCTCAAGAGATAAAAAGGAAAGGGAAGTGAGCAGAGAGGGGGGACCTTATACCAGCAAGAAAGCAGTGCCTGAAGCAAAGCACGTCCTTTGAACCCCGGGTCCCTGTGAAGAAGCTCCTAGTCCAGGGGAAGATTGATGAGAGGGCCAAAGGAGAGAGAAAGAAAGCCTTCCCCTGGAGCTGACGCCCTGAATTTGGACTTTTAGCCAACTTTACTGTGAAGAAATAAACTTCTCTTTTTTGAAGCCATCCACTTGTGGTATTTCTGTTATAGCAGCACTAGATGATTAAGATAGCTGGAAACCCTGGTGGTGTAGTGGTTCAGAGCTACAGCTGCTAACTATAAGGCTGGCAGTTTGAATCTACCAGGCACTCCTTGGAAACTGGGGCAGTTGTACTCTATGCTATAGGGTCACTGTGAGCCGGAATTGACTGTATGGTTTTTTGTTTTTTACTGTATGTCAGGCATTGTTCTAAGCACTTTACATGTCTTAACTCATTTAATCCTCATAAAAACTATGAACTAGGTACTATTACAATCCTTCAGGTAACCGAGATACAGAGAAGTAAACTTGCCCAAGTTCACATAATCCTATTGTCTTGAGTTCATCAGGAAGTAGTCATCATTTAGGTCTCACCAGAAATACATGAGTAGATAATCTCCTGAAGTCTTCTTTGAACCAAACAAACAAACAAAAAAAATAGAATGTCTGCCTTGGGTATTATGCTTTTTTTAAGAACTATCTATATGGATCAAATTGACAACCCCCAAAAAACTAAACCCATTACCTTCAAGTCGATTTCAACTCATAGTGACCCTATAGGACAGAGTAGAACTGCCCTGTAGAGTTTCCAAGGAGTGCCTGGTGGATTTGAACTGTCGAACTTTTGGTTAACAGCTGTAGCGCTTAATCATCGCACCACCAGGGTTTCCAAATTGACAACAGCAACTCCAAAGATAGGAAATTTAGGGGGAGTTTGTGTTAATGCGGGAGGAACAATTTGGAAAAGGAAAATGAGAATGGCTGTATAACTTAAAGAGTGTAATCAATGTCAGTTGTACATGTAGAGATTGTTGAATGGGTATATGTTCAACTGTGTATATTCTCAACAACAACAACAAAAAACGAGTAGAAATTGTCATTTGGAACAATTTAGGAAGACCCTGTACTAGGTTCCCTCTACCCCTGGCAGAGCTAAACAACCATCATAGAAGCTGTTGGTCATAAAAGCTACCTTTGAAATCAGAAGGTACACTGCAGGGATCTCCCCCATCCCCATCTGAATTTTGGGTAGATGTGAGCCTCCAGACAGCTAAGTCAAGTGGAGACAGTGGGTTGTGTTTTTTCAACAGGTTAAAGTTACCTATATTCCAGGAAGTTCTGGGTGTGCTGGCACCCTAGTCTGTGCTGTGAGATCTTTCCCTATGAGTACTTAGACCTTATGGCCCTCACCCAACTGCAGCAACAGACAGTTGGAGGTCTTAAAGAGCTGCATGTCCAGCCTGGTGTGACTCAGGAGAGGGGCATGTTCAGCAAACCAGGCCTCTTCAATCACAGCAACTAGCTTTATGTATCCACCTGGCCAGGGAGCCAGCCCTTGATACTGCAGTGCTAGTGAGCAAAATGGAGCTGAATAAAGCACAGAACTTAATCTGGTATCTTCTGAGAGCCTCAAATCTGCCATGATGCCCTTCACCACACGTATCTGTGACACTTATTCCCAGGTGAGATCCAGAGACTAGCAAAATCACTTCTGAGCTCGGTATTAATAGATTTAAGCCCCCTCCCACCTTGCCTTTTGCACAAATCAGTGGGTTCAGATGTTATGTCTATTGCATCATTCTCTGATAGGGTTATGTTTTTGAGGTCATAGAATAAGGCCATATGCCTGTGGCTAGGGTATAGAAGTTTCCCTGAAGAAGGTACATATTATCATTCAGAAGAAGAGAATCCTCATTCAGGACCAGGTGAAAGGTGATACTCTCTGGATTTACCCTTTTAGGGTCTCGACTTGGAAGAGTTAAGAACTGTTGAGGGCCTTGTCAGTGATACAGGGAAAATGGCCTCTGCCATAGAGCTGTCTACTAGGAGCCAGTCAAAGAGACTTTCCTGTAGACCCAAAACTGAAGGTAAATACTCATGTTTTAAAAGTCTATTTGTAACCAGACTTAATGGTCTGACTGAGACTAGAGGAATCCCGGCGGTCATGGTCCCCAAACCTTCTGTTGGCCCAGGACAGGAACCATTCCCGAAGACAACTCATCAGACATGGAAGGGAGTGGACAATGGGTAGGAGAGAGATGCTGATGAAGAGTGAGCTACTTGTATCTGGTGGACACTTGAGACTGTGTTGGCATCTCCTGTCTGGAGGGGAGATGGGAGGGTAGAGAGGGTTAGAAACTGGCAAAATTGCCACCAAAGGAGAGACCGGAAGGGCTGACTCATTAGGGGGAGAGTAAGTGGGAGTATGGAATAAGGTGTATATAAGCTTATATGTGACAGACTGACTTGATTTGTAAACGTTCACTTAAAGCTCAATAAAAATTATTTTAAAAAAAGTTTGAATACTAAACAAAGGAAAAAAAAAAAGTCTATTTGTGCATCACTCTCTGTTTCATTTTCTCTCCTTATCCCTGAGCTCTAAGTTTAATATAAAGCAAGAATTCAAACTCAAATGTCTTCGAGAATTGGAAAAGTAAATCAGCCCTGAATAAAAAATAAGGAGAAGTGGGCACTGTAGTAAAAGAGAGCCCATGCCTATCTCTAGGCAGCGAATTCAGATGTTTTAAATGTACTGTATGAAACCGTTCTCCCTACAGCACTGAGGTACTGTCAAGTTTGCTTGACGTTTTCACATAATACATTACTCAATAATTCAAAGGAAAACAATTCTTAAAGCTTTTAACACTTTATTTTTAATCAATATAAAGGGAAAACCAACAATTATAAAAAATTGTGTGAGGCTTAGAAAGTGAGAAATGGGCAGGCAAATGGGCGAGTGTGGCAAACAAAGCGTTGCATCAGGCTAGTAGGTGCCAGCATGGTTTCTGCTGCTGTATTTAACCTACTCTCTTGTTCCAAGTCCTCCAAGGACCTCTTTAAAGTGTTAAAAAACCCAAGATGTCACTTTGAGGACTAAGGTGTGCCTGACCCAAGACCTAGTATTTTCAGTTGCCTCATATGCATATGAAAGTTAGACAATGAAAAAAGAAGACTGAGGATGAATTGACACATTCAAATCATGCTGGTGAAGAGTATTAACTGTATCATGGGCTGCCAAAAGGAGGAACAAAGCTGTCTTTCGGAAGTACAGCCACACTGCTCTTTAGAAGCAAATATGGCAAGACTTCGTCTTACTTTGAACATATCATTAGGAAGGACCAATCACTGGAGAAAGACATCATACTTGGTAAAGAAGAGGGTCAACGAAAAAGAGGGAGACCCTCAATGGGATGGATTGACAGTGGCTGCAACAATGAGCTCAAACATAGCAACGATTGTGAAGATGGCACGGGATCAGGCAACATTTCGTTCTGTTACACAAAAGGTCGCTATGAGTTGGAGCTGACTCCACAGCACCTAACAACAATAACATTTAATCAGTAGACAAAATGGGGAGTGCTTCCCCCTGACTCCTCCTAGTGGTGTCAGTGGTGATTTGTGAAAAATCCCCAAAGAAAAATTTTAATCTTAGAACAAGAGTGATAGTAACATAATTTGGAGAGATTCTTGTTCCATTGTCACCTTTGACAAATCAGGATTCAAGTTTAAGACACGCAGTGGATTTCCTACAACTTCATCTGTAATTTTCTCCCATCCCAGAGCCATTGTAATGGATAGAAGTGTGTCCTCCAAAAATATGTGTCAGCTTGGATAGGCCATGATTCCCAGTATTGTGTGTTTATCCTCCATTTTGTTATTGTTACAGTTTTCCTATATGTTGTAAATCCTAATCTCTGCCTGTGATTAATAAGGCAAGATTGGATTATGTTGAAGAGGATCAGGGTGGGATGTAACACCCTTGCTCAGGTCACATCCCTGATCCAATGTAAAGGGAGTTTCCCTGGGGTGTGGCCTGTACCACCTTTTATCTTACAAGAGATAGAAGGGAGCAGAGAATGGGGACCTCATATCACCAAGAAAGCAGCACTGGGAGTGGAGTGTTTCCTTTGGACCTGGGGTTCCTGCACAGAGAAGCTCCTAGTCCAGGGGAGGATTGATGACAAAGACCTTCCTCCAGAGCGGACAGAGAAAGCCTTCCCCTAGAGCTGATGCCCTGAATTTGGACTTCTAGCTTACTAAAAAAAGACTATGAGAAAATAAATTTTTCTTTGTTAAAGCCATCCACTTGTGATATTTCTGTTATAGCAGCACTAGATGACTAAGACAGCCATGGTTTCATTTTGGTCACTATGGCCATCATGACTGAAACAGCCCACTTCATCCTCTACTATATAGCCCTCATCCCAAACTCCACACTCAGCTGCTTACAGAGGAGTTCTTTTGTCTCTAGTGTCTTCTACCTCATGGTCTCAGGCTGAGTGTGGGCTTTATTTTTTATCCTGCTCTTGGAAAGCCTTCTTTAAAGTCTTCTAAGTATATATATACCTCTCACCGTCTACCACCTCTAATCTAGTAGCAAGAAAGAAAATAGAGAAGTTTGTAGTAGAGGAATATCCTTTGTTCTATGCCATCTACCACCAGGCCTACTCAGTGCCACTAAGTTAAAATACAGTAATTCTCACGAAGCTCAGAATTCACCATTCTACTGCAGTCATTGTTCTTACCTATTCTCACCCCCATCCCGGCATGCACACTCACCTCATTACTTTGTCTCCTGTGCACTTACCACAGCCACAACAGCAGGAGCCAGAATCTGGAGAAGTTACATGCCACACAAGAGGCCAATGGGAGACGCAAAACCACAGATTGCAAGTAGCCAATGTACATCAGCGTGGCCAAGTAAAGGACTAAGCATGACTTTCATCTCATGCTTCATCATACCGAGACAGGCTAGATGATGGGTTTTTACTCCTGTTTCCAGTGACCAGAATAGTCAATCTAGGAGCCTTCTCGTGTCATCACGTGCATCCCCTCTGTTTCACTACTCATTTCTTTGACCAACCCAGGCAAGACCACATCATGCATGAAATTCAACCCAGATCTATCCTAATCATAACCCCGGAATCCATAATTCAGGTTACCCTGGCCACCAAGATCACTTACAGGTTCCAATGAAATGAGAAAGGAATGGACTCAGGTAGTTATTGGGGAACTCCCAGTCACTGCAACAATGCCCTTAAACAAAAAACTTTGACCAAGAACCTAGGGCAATCTCATTCCACACCGCACCCCTAAGTTTATAAGTGAGTCACTAAGCTATTCTTATGTATGGTCTTAAAGTGGGTGGTTTTTAGCTTGTAAATACTACAAAACTGAGATTTAAACCTAGGTCTGTTTAACTTAACCTATGATCTTATATGCTAGGTTATTTTCATTAATTAATTTTGTTCAAAATCCTGAGGTCATAGGAGAGGATGGGGTAAGTAGGAAAACGTGAGGCTGTTTCTTTCTCCCAACACTGAGCCTTCCTTCAGCTTTTACAAAAAGTATTTCTCCCTTTTGCCAGAGTAACAAAGAGGTAGAAGAGAGGCAGGTAGGCTAACAAGGAAGCAATTTTAGTAATTCTGTTATATAATTTGAACCTCATAATTTGATTTGGCTTTCCTGTTAATTAATATAATTAGTAAGGCTTCGTAATTATCATATTTACCAATCAGGTCCTTTAGCCTCTAGATTAATAGGTCAACCCACTGCCATCGTTAGGAAGGCCAATTAATTATTTACTCTCTAGGAAGGCCACCTCGAAATCCAAAGAATATGTAATATATTTCATTTCCTATTACCTTCCCGGGAGTTCATGATTATTTTGGAAAAAAACATTGGCTTGAAAATTAAATTTCATATCTTGCCCTACTTCCTCTGGAGTATCTAGATCTTGTTCTTTTTTGGTTTTTTTGTTTGTTTTTAACATTACAAATCCTGAGTCTTACTGGTCCACGGGAAGGCTCCTCTAGGCTATTGGTGGATCTGCTGAAGTCTTAAGGACCTCAAGAAAAAATGTATGCAGTCTTTATACTTTAAAATTCAGGCGTTCCAAACTCCTAACGTGTTGTCTACTTAATGCAAAATCCATGGAATTCAGAATTGTCTTAAGAATATTGAGTAGCCCATATACTAGACATTCTGTGATCTAATTTATACATTCTCCATATAGAAAAGTTTTCCAAAGGTTAACAAAGCAAATTGAATTTCTCTTTCTTCACATGTTGTGGGGAGGGAGGGAAGCTATTATGTCAAGGTAGAGAGGAAGACCTAGTGCCCCAAGGATCGACTTCCTATGTACATGTTGGCAGTTTAAATTACACCTTAGTGTTTGGTATGAGACTTCCTGCCAACTTGGCAAGTTAATCGTTCTTTCTAGGACAATCCCTGCCAGAAATTAGGGCTTTCTTTTCAAGAAGATTTTTGCTTACTCCTTTTCAAACAGATTGCAAGACAACTGAAACCTCATAATACATTTCCACTTCTCCATTACCCAGTGCAACTGTATATAGTACATACAATTTCCTTTTATAGCTCCCCTTTGTTTTTGCAGAGTGGAAGATATCCACAAGTGGAGGCATTCACAAATGGAGACACACAAAGATGAAGCCTGAGGACTTTCCCATGAAGCCAGGTCTCTAGGCAGCTGGTTGTTCCGTCTTCCTCCTGGCCCTTTTTTTTTTTTGGCATTCTACCCTCAACAGGCAAAGGATAAAAAAAGGTTACTCTATGCATCCCAACTCGAGTGCCTGACATCCCTTAGAAGTTTGATTCTTGTGTTCAAAATATATGTGGAGTTTGGTTCAATTAAATTTTATGATACCAGAATTGTTGAAAGAAGTTATTTTATTATTATGTGTTTTTTTTTTTGTGTTTCTTATCTTAAGTATTAGTGATCTCTGTTTTTAACTCAAGTTTGGAAAAACAGGCTATGAACTTTTCTCAGCCTTTGATAACAAGGCTCCAGCTGAACTGCCAAAGGACATAGCCTCAAAGAAACCAAGTATTTTTTTTTCTTTAACAATTTAACTTTCTACCTTTTTTCCTTCAAAATGTATCACTATAAACTTTTTACAAACAGGGTCTGTTTCTTCTCTTTTATCTTGCACATTGCTTTGTGGAGACACACACGTATGGTAAATAAACATTTGTGGATTATTAGCAAGTGGTAGCTGTCAGTATAATGATGATGATGATGATAGCAGCTAACAGGCACTATCATAGCATTTTAGAGTTATTCAGTGTAAAACCTCTTTTACCTACAACAAAGCTGTCTTTAATTCTCTGGCAAAACTCTTAAGAATTTTTACTGCAATAAATTTCACAATCCAGCCTTCACTTCCTTTTATTGTTTTGGCTTCAAGAAGCTGTCACTTTTTTAGATCCATGCTTGTTGCCAAGGCTTGACCTGAACACACAACGGGTAGCTGCTTTGCTTGTCATAGGACATAAAGCAGTAGCAAAGCCTAAGGTAATGTGGCACTTAGTATAAACCCTTTGCATTTTATGTAAACCCTTGATTCTAGCTTCACTGAAGTAGGAGACGTAATAAGAATGTTGACTTGAAATCTACTCTACCTTTTGCATCTTTCAGAAAAATATTGGTCTGAGCACCGGCTTCCTCACCAAAATTGGCTCAATTTAGAACAAAGTAGCAGTAGTTTTTTTTTCCCCCAATTCAGACTTTCTGTCCTTGAAAAGGCATTTCGCCTCATACAATTATGAAATTTCACAATTTAGCAGTGAGAAAAGGACTGGTAAAGCCGCTATGAAACATGCTTGGGACCTGACATTTTAGTAATAAATTGTGCATTTTCTTCTGGATCACAAGAGGTATTTTTGCTGATGAATAATAATTCTCTGACAGATTTAGGGGATGAACGGTAATGTGCCTTTGTTTACTTGGGAATTTTTAAGGTACTAGCCTAGAACCAATTTTAAAAATGCCGATCTTTGATCAACCTGAGCTCTTTGCTTAGCTATATCACACTTCTGCCATTTCTGAAGACATTTGCCAGAATTGGTCATTTACAGCCTTAAAGTTTGCTACAGTATTGGCATATCCATTTTAGCAATATCCCTGAATATATATACATGGAGAGAGAGAGACCTTGTGGGGCAATGGTTAAGAGTTCAGCTACTACCCAAAAGTTCAGCAGTTCGAATCCATCGCCACTCCTTGGAAACCCTATTGGGCAGTTCTACTCTGCCCTATAGGGTCGCTTTGAGTCGGAACTGACTCGATGGCAGTGGGTGTTGGGTTATTAAAAAAAAAACCTCAAACCTGTTGCTGGTTAGCAGCTGTAGCTTTCAACCACTGCGCCACCAGGGTTCTCTCTCTCTCTCTCTCTCTCTCTATACGTTTGAAGATGTTTATTCATTCACCTCCTTTATCCATTTATTCATCCATTCCATATTTATTGAATACCTACTATGTGCAATGCAGTTTCTCCAATCTTACCCAACATTGGGCTACTGTTATGGTTTGAATTATGCTCCCCCCCAAAATATGTGTTGTAAATCCTAATCTCTATGCCTGTGGTTATAATTCCATTTGGGAATGGATTATCTGTGTTTTGTTAATGAAGCAAGATTAGTGTAGGGTATATCCGGAGCAATCTCTTTTGAGATACAAAAGGAGATTAAACAATGGAGTAGAGAGAGAGGTGGAGAAAGACTGATGCCAAGCCACATGGAGATCTCTAAGGAACTAGGAAACAGAAGCTGAAGAGACAAGGACCTTCTTCCAGAGCCGACAGAGAAAGACTTCCCCTGGAGCCAGCTTCCTGAATTTAGGCTTCTAGCCTCCTCAACTGTGAGATAACAAATTTCTGTTTGTTAAAACCATCTACTTGTGATGTTTCTGTTATAGCAATACTAGACAACTAAGACAGCTACCAATTAGTAAGATTTTTTTAATTCTGTTTTTAAGTTGTTCGTTCCCATACGTGGAATGAATTTCAAAAAGTACTGAGGAATATACTGTATAGTGAGAAGGAAATCTCCTTGCAGCCCAGCTCCCTAGCCATTCACCAACCCTCCCTAGTCAACCAATGTTACCAGTAACATTTTTATGTGTTACTTTTATAGCCTTCTAGAGATACTCTATGTGTATATTTATATATATATAGTAAAAAAACAAAACCCAGTGCCCTCGAGTCAATTCTGACTCATAGCGACCCTGTAGGACAGAGTAGAACTGCCCCCTAGAGTTTCCAAGGAGCGCCTGGCCTATTCGAACTGCTGACCCTTTGGTTAGCAGCGGGTTTATATATATATACTAGCGTATGGAAACCCTGGTGGTGTAGTGTAGCTACAGCTGCTAACCAAAAGGTCAGCAATTGGAATTCACCAGGTGCTCCTTGGAAACTCTATAGACCCTGTCCTATAGGGTCGCTATGAGTCGGAATCGACTCAGCTGCAACGGGGTTATTATAGTAGCATACTGTATATACTATTCTGCACCTCTTCTTTTTTCACTTAATATTATCTACTGGTTAAGATTTATTGTTCCTTTGGTACATTAAGGAGCCCTGGTGATGCAGTGGCTAAAGTGCTTGGCTGCTAACCAAAAGGTTGGCGATTTGAACCCATTGGAGTTCTGCAGGAGAAAGCTGTGGCAGTCTGCCTCTGTAAGGATTTACTGCCTTGGAAACCCTGTGCCGCAGTTCTACTCTGTCCTTACAGAGTTGCTATGAGGTGGAATCGACTTGATGGCAATGGGCCTATTGGGTTTTGGTACATTAGATTAATTTCAATATCATAACTGACATATTTCAATATTAAAATGCTAGCTTAAAAGATGTCCCACACTGAATTTCTGTTAATGGTGGTGGAATAATTTGGAAAAGGATAGTGGTAATGGCTGCATAATATGATGGACATAATGTCATTGAATTATACATGTAAAAATCATTAGAAAATATTTTGTTATATTTATTTTTACCACAATTAAAAAAAAAAAGAAGAGGCCTTGAAGTGATTTCCCAAAGGTCAATAAGTAGTGTATGTTACAGAATCAAAAAAAATTATAAACTTGTACCTTTTCTCAAAAAAAAAATTCTATAGTTATACACATGAAACAAGAACCAAAAAAAAAAAGAAAGAGAACAATTAAGAGAGAGTAGTAATAGATACATGGTCTGAGAAGAGTAGATATACACTCAGAAAAAGGTAAAGAGGCAATAATAATTTGAGTGAAGAGCGTGTGCTTTGTTATTCCATACGTGACCAACATGTTGCAAGTTGTTTTTTGAGTGATCAGCTATCAATAATAACCTGCTCATCCAGTGAGTCAGAGCCCAGCAGGGGAGTTTGTGGGTCTAAAGTGTTTCCTGCTTAGGTGTTCTGCTAAAGGCTCTAAAGAGCACCACATTTGTCAGGACCACTGAAAACTTGTTTTTGTTTTTTTAAAGTTCTAAGGAAGGTCACCAATCCCAGGATGTTCACCTTTTATTTACCTAGATTTCCACCCACAGAATCCAAGGAATGAAATTGTAGGGACATATCGAGAAATGTAAATCCTTTGTTTTGCCACCATAATTTTGACATACGTACTCTAATAAGCTTTATATATAAAATTTGGATTCCTGCAATGTGCTAATGTTCTTCCAATTTATCCAAAATTGATCTACTGATGTTTAAAATCTATTGATGTTTCAATGCATAAAATTCATGAAGTTTTAATATTTTATTCAACATATTTCATTATTAAAATATTAATGGAAGAGGTACTCTAGAATAGAGCCCTGAAATGATTTGCTGGTGAATTTTGGATTTAAAAGCAAAACAAAATTCTTTTTTAAATACTATTTTAATGAGTTTTTGGTGAAAGTTTACATAGCAAGTTGGTTCCCATTTGACAATTTCTACACAAATTGTTCAGTGACATTAGTTACATTTATCACAATCTGTCAACATTTTTTAAACAGTTTCTAAGTGTACAGTTTAGACATTCATTACATTCTTCGAGTTGTGCAACCATTCTCACCCTCCTTTTCTGAGCTGTTCCACCCTTAATTGACATAAACTCACTGCCCCCTAAGGTTCCTATCTAATCATTAGAGTTGCTGTCATCAGTTTGATCCCATATAGACAGTTCTTAAAAGAGTGTATTGCTCAAGGCAGATCTTTTTTGCTAGCTAAGCCAAACTATTGTGCAAAACAAAATTCTTAAAATGATTTGTGGATAGGCCAAAGAAAACTGTAAAGGAAAGGACACTGAAATTTTGATCTGGGTCCATAATTATGGTGATTTTTGTTTCAAAAACAACTTTGAATCTTCCTGAATCTGTAGGCCCTTGCAAAATGCACCCTATCAAAATTAATGAGACATTTGAGGTGTCTCAGAAAGAAAAGTGAACAAATGAGAAAATGGTCAAAGGAAAGGAATAGGCATTTAGCAACAAAAACAACAAAATGCAAAGGACCAAAAATATGAAAAAAAATCTTCAGTAATAAAAATAATCTTCAGACATGCATATTGGCAAGGGCTTCTCTAAGTTATAAAGCCCAATACTTCAAGGCATATTGGCAAAATTTCTTTAAATTATAAAACCGAGTGCCTCAAGGGTGTCTGGAAACAGGCACTCTCATCCATTGCTTACACAAGTAACTCTAGTTCTGGGAGTTAGCTTCAGGAAATAATCAGGTGTTCTCATATAAGTTCTTCACTGCAGTGTTATTTATAATAAAGAAAAATACATAAAATAGATGTCTACCAATAGTGGATGAGTTAAATTGTAGTACACTGGTATTTCCAAATGATAGATTAGAAATGCACCCATGGAGAAAACTTGTACTTCAGAGGAAAATGAGAGAAATGTTCATGATGTATTGTTAAAGAATGCAGTTTTTAGAACACTAGGCATGGAGTGATCACAACTTGATTTTTTTAAAGTAAAAAATATGAGTTAAGATATGTACCCAAAAGTAATATTAGAATATTATAACTCAAAATGTTAAAAATGTTTATCCCTGAGTTGTGAGATTGTGAGATTACAGGGTGATATTTATTTTCTTCTTTATGTATTTATTTATTTAAAATAATTTTTAATTTGTGCCATGACTACCTGGGAAAAAAAAGGCAGAAACTCTATATAGATAGAACTATTTTAAGTATCTGTGATTAAAAAAGAAAAAAAAAACCAAACCTGTTGCCGCTGAGTCGGTTCCGACTCATAGTGAGTGAAGGACTGAGTAGAACTGCCCCATAGGGTTTCCAAGTAGAGGCTGGTGGATTTGAACTGCTGACCTTTTGATTAGCAGCCGAGCTCTTAACCACTGCACCACCAGATAGGAGACTTTTTTCTTTTTAAATCGAAACAGATTGAGCATTCCGCTCATGAAAACAATGGTGACAAAGGTGAGAGTGTGCTTGTTAGATAAGACCATAGAATATTCACACTGGAGGGTGGGTTAGAAATAATTTAATCCAAATCTCTTTATTTTACAGAAGAAAAAAATAAAGTCCAGACTTATCCGAGACCACCCAGTAGTATTTATAATTCAAACAAAATTGGATTTTCTAATTCCTAGAATCTTTATCTTTTCTTCCTTTCTACTTGCATAGAATGCGCTATCACTAGCTGGCAATATTTTTAACTTTTTAAAAAAAAAAACTTCAGAAGAAAAAATTTTAGGAGAGAAAAGTTTTAAATAGCATTATAGCATGACTTTTCTTCCTATTTTTAAATTGCTTTTTTCGACATATATATAAAACCAAAACCAAACCCGCTGCCCTCCAGTCGATTCCGATTCATAGCGACCCTATAGGACAGAGTAGAACTGCCCCATACGGTTTCCGAGGAGCGCCTAGTGGATTCCAACTGCTGACCTTTTGGTTAGCAGCCGTAGCTCTTAACCACTACGCCGCCAGGGTTTCCGTATACGTATATACACATGTTGAAAATAGTGTATGTGTATATATATATATACATATATACACATATACGGAAACCCTGGCGGCGTAGTGGTTAAGTGCTACGGCTGTTAACCAAGAGGTTTGCTCTTTGAATCCTCCAGGCGCTCCTTAGAAACTCTACGGGGCCTTTCTACTCTGTCCTGTAGAGTCGCTATGAGTCAGAATCGATTCAAGGGCAGTGGGTTTGGTTTGGTTTTTTTATACACATGTATATATACACATTATGTATACACATACCTATGTATTCATATATATATACCACTCTGTAGTTAACCTTCGGAATAGCTCATTTGAAATAAAACCTCTAAATACAATTTCATGATGGTGATTTAAATACCCTTCATTTTCCATACATTTTCCTCCCCCCCCCCCCCAGTCAGTGCTATTAACCTCTCTCAAAGCCACATGCTGATTTCAAGAAGTAAAAATTGAAATGAACTGTTCCTGCAGGCCATATTGGAAACCCTGGTGCCATGGTGGTTAAGTGCTGCAGCTGCTAACCATAAAGGTTAGCAGTTCGAATCCACCAGGTGCTCCTTGGAAACTCTATGAGGCAGTTCTACTCTGTCCTATAGGGTTGCATGAGTCAGAATCGACTCAACGGCAGTGGGTTTGGTTTTTGGTTTTGCAGGCGGTGTTTTTTTTTTTTTTATTAGAGGCTAAGTTACTGATGGCCGATGTTGATTTACAAAATGTGGTTGTCAAAGAATGTAATATACACTTGTATTAGGTAACATCATATACACATTAGCTTATACATTCAGACATTCAGCCAATATTTATTGAGCCCCTGTTATGAGACAGAGACTGTGCTTTCCCTGGGTATAAAGTGGCGATCAAAACACACCCAAACCCAAACTTTGGAGCTCATAGTCTAGTGTATTTTTGAAAACCAAGTTTCTGCTAAATTATATTTTGTAAGACAGGAATCATGTCTCATTAATCAGTGCAATGAATTCAGTAGGTTTTCTGTTAATATTTGTAGACCAAATAAATGAATCTTACCAGGGTTTACTTTGCCCTAAATTATTATTAGCCCAGGCATATACTTCTGGGGGCAGAGAAATAATGTGGGTTAAGAAGCTCTTGTATAACCTCACTATTAATTCTAGTATGCTTCTTCCAATGCCAACCTGTCATTCAAATCATCCAAAATAGGACATAATATCTGGTTATGAAAAGATTCCTGACACAAAACTCATTTAAATGTGGCCACCTGTCTTAGTCATCTAGTGCAGCTGTAACAGAAATACCACAAGTGGATGGTTTTAACAAAGAGAAATTTATGCCCTTACAGTGTAGGCTACAAGTCCAAGTTCAGGGTGTCATCTCCAGGGGAAAACTTTCTCTGTCAGCTCTGGAGGAAGGTTCTTGCCATCAGTCTTCCCTTGGACTAGGAGCTTCTCAGCGCAGGAATCCCAGGTCTAAAGGACACGCTCTGCTCCCGGCACTGCTTTCTTCGTGGTATGAGGTCCCCACTCTCTGCTTGTTTCACTTTCCTTTATTCTCTTGTAAGACAAAACGTGGTGCAGGCCACACTCCAGGAAAACTCTATTTACGTTGCATCAGGGATGTGACCTTAGCAAGGGTGTTACAATCCCACTCTAACCCTCTTTAACATAAAATTACAATCATAAATTGGAGGACAACCACACAATACTGGAAATCATGGCCCCTAACCAAGTTGACACATATTTTGGGGGGACACAGTTCAATCCATGACACTACCCAATGGTGAAGCAAACAGCCTTGGTGAGTAGAGACCACTATCATTTGGATTAGAACAAATTATTGTTACCATTATTGTCATTTTGTTCTTTAAAACAAAAATACTTGGTCATTGTTTTCCAGTAGTTTTCACTGTTTTGTGAGATAATTTGGGGAATTCATCTATGAGATTGTATGACCCAGCATTTCTGAAAGCAAGTAATAGATTTCAAAACCAATACTTAACAGAAACCTCTAAAACTGTATCTTTACTTGATCAGAATATCAGGATCTTTAAAGGTTTGGAGATTTTTAACTGATAAGTAAATTTTTTTTTTTTTTTTTTTTTTTGCTGACATCTAGGTCAAATCAGGATCTGTGCTCTTTTTTTTTTGTGCTTAAAGTGAAAGTTTACAGTTCAAGTTAGTTTCTCATGCAAAAATTTATACAGGATCCATGCTCTTGAATCAAAGAAGCAAAAGCCTATAAGGGTTTTCCTCTGTCCTGTAAATAGTGAATTTTTCTACCTTAACTTACCTAGGGAAATAAACACAGTACGAAAAGGCAAAGACTTGGCCCTCCCTAGGTCTATTCTGGAGCTCTGGTGGCATAGTGGTTAAGAGCTTGGCTGCTAACCAGAAGGTTGGCAGTTCAGATTCACTAGCCACTCCCTGGAAACCTTATGGGGCAATTCTCTGTCCTGCAGGGTCACTATGAGTCAGAATTGACTCGACAGCAGTGAGTTCAACAGGTAGGTCTGTTCTACCTAACGGATAATGAGTGTGGTTTACCCGGAACCTTCAAGAGTTAGCCTCTACTGTGTCTTCCAAAGGAAAGAGAATAGATTTAGATCGTCCTCTGAGCTGATATAAACGGGGAAAGACAATAGCTGTATGTGAGTGACCTTGTGCCCTGATATAGCTCTGGCATCTGTGCAGAAAAATTTTGGTAGCCTGTGCTTTGCCACTTTCTAGCAAGTACAGAGATTAGGCATGTAGGGATCGAGACTCAACCAATCCACAATATTCTCAGGGTTTGGTTAGTTATAACTCTCAGATGGGCTTTAAAAGCCCAGTTAATGAGCAGGAACCAAGCCACTGGCAGAGACACATGAGCCTGGATCTCAAAGTGTCTGTACTCTGAAGATGAAATCATAAACCGGAACATCTGACGTGTGTCTCATACACAACGAGGGAGGGAGGACTGCTGACGAAAGTGTCATACGCAGCTGCAGCTGCTTTTAGCGCTTGGCTCTCCCCGATGAACTTCCCCCCCTGCCACCACACCCTACCCTCTTCCTGCAAGAAAGCCATTTAGGGCGCTTTAGTTCTCATCCTGCGTGCTGTGAAACAGGCTGTAAATTGATATCTTTTACATCAGTATTGTTCTGTGGCTGGTTGATGTGCCTGATGGGCTATAGGGGTGACTGGCTCAGCTAGTGTTTGGGACAGGAGAGTCTACCTTAAGGAATTGTGTGCCCTGCCTTGAAAGGGAAGGAAATCTGGCCTTTGGTCCTAATTAAGCTCTTGTTAAACATTGACTCCTGAACAAGTTGCCTTTGTCTTCCACAGTTTCTCCAGCTATACATTTGAGTGTGTCATCCTGTGTGACTTCACAGTGGGGTCATCAGGATAAGCTATTCCTGCCATCCAGAATTCTCTTCCCCTCGCTTTGCCATTGCCAAGGCCCCCTTATCCTTTGGATTTAAGTTGAAATATTCACTTCTTTAAGAGATCTTACCTGACCCTACTTCTTACTGCTCAAAACCAGGAATAGTCCCCCAGCTCATTGTTCCATAGCACCTGCTACTTTTCTTTTTGGAACTTTCATCACCTTTATTAAAAATATTGTTCGATGTTTATCTTCCCTATTAGGCTATAAATTCCATTAGGGTAGGAATCACATGTCTTTTACACTCTGAATCCCCCCACTCCAAGCATTATGTGTTGCAACTATTTTGTGGTTAATAAGTATTTTTGTTGAATGAACGGTGAATTACATCTTATAATCACTTTGAGATTCTTTTGTGGGGTAACCTGATATTGAATTCTTTGTGCCTTTCTAAACATTCAGGTAACTTTAAGGAGAGGTATTGAATTAAGCCAAAAGGGCTGCTGCTTATTGAATAGTTCCCCACGCCTCACTACTGCTTGTGTCTTTCTATCACCACACTCTAAATTCTTCTTATGGAGACAAACTGTTCCCAACTCCCAAAGCTATCGTTTCTGGGAAAACTGCAGTCTGCGTTCATTTTTAAATGAAACAAAAAAGATCCAGCCTGGCTTTTAGAGCTGAGTGTTGTATTTCCTCATATTTTAGTCAATTTAAAAGTCATTAATCTCCCATAGAAAAGATTTTACGTAATCTATAACTACATTTGAGAATGAGCTTGCCAACTTCAAATAAATTCTTACCAAAATACCTTCTTGTTAACTCTAATTGTTTCTGAAATATTAAACTGATTTTGAGTATCTATCTAGAACTTCTCAGAGTAGGTTCTGAGTTGAAACAAGGAAAACCAGCTTTAGATGCCGTTTATTAATTCACTGATTCATTTATTCAACAATTATTTAGTGAGCACTATATGCTGGGCACTTTTCTAGATGCTCATCAATATTAATAAAGCCAATAGACTCTTGTCCTCAAGGAAATAATTATAGGAGTCCTGCGGCATAGACGTGCTCAGCAAATATTCCATTGCTCTCCTGCTTTTCTCAGCTTCTCTTGCAGTTAGGTTGAGGTCATGTGATTACTTCTGGCTAATGGCCTGTGAAGGAAGTGACATGTATCACTTTTAGGCTGAGGAAGTTCTAAGCTGATATGCCTCCCATGACCTTCTCCTCCCCTGTCACAGCAACCTCAATAGTTAAATTTTTCACATGTTATAGCTACAAGGTGGTAGATTCTAAGTCATCTTAGTTACTGAGTGAAGGTGTAAAATGGAGCAACACTAAAAAAAGATTTAAGGTTTGCTAAAGCTCTGACAATTCACTTTCCTTGCCAAAAAGGAGGCGTGTTCAATATTCATCCTGAACTACTATATTCACTGCCACCAGTCCTGGTCCTTCCCCCCTCCCCCACAGTAGCTCTGAAATTGATACAAATCTTGAATTGATATAGCTCTAAAATAGATACAAATTTTAGAGGGGGGAAAAGGATTTTAGGCTTATTCTTGGGGACTGAATTAGGATAAGAGTCCGCATCCTGATTCTATGAATGTTTGCATAAATTATTTAATCTGCCTTTTTTCCACAGGTAAAATTGGAGGTGATATTTTGCTTCTAATCTTACAAGGTTATTGTGATGATCAAAATGAGTTAAATACATAAATTGTAAAGCATTTATAGAAATATAATATGACCGTATCTCACTGAACCTAAGATACCAGCATTTGTAAGTCATGCCGTCATTTTATACACCACAAAGAAAGAATCCTGCAAGACAATCTATGGCACAATTGCACAGATGTTTAATTTGTGCTTGTTGAAAGTCTCATTCAGATTCATTTAAACATTGATGTTTATCATATGCCAATCACTCTTGAACATTGATAAAAGGAAAATATAAAGGAAGTAATTTCGCTACGGTAGTCTCAAATGCTCCCACATTCAGAATCAGTCTTCTGAATCACTTTTTGACTCTGAGTCATTGATGCCTGCATTTTTTCAGCACAGAGTCATCTTCTGTGCCATCAAACACTGGTAACACAGCATTCCTTAAACAGGGCTTCTCTATTTTTTTCTGAGATTTTCTTCCAAGCCTCTGATGTCCATTTTGCAAGTTTTTATGCTCGTGCTTTCTTGATCTTACCAGAAGGTATTCATGGGAAATTTTCAGGCAATGACTAGGATTCATATTCCTTGCTCATATGGTACTTAAATGATTTGTTGACTGAAATGTGCAGGGGTTTCAGTTGTCCAATTTTGCCACCAGAATAACAACTAAGTTTGCACATGAGCAGACAATGACAACTATGTCACAACTGCTGAATAGCTGAAAGTGACTGTAAAACATCAACTGTAAGATATGTCTCAATTTCAGAGATGTTAAAACGCGAAAATGTGTGTGTGTTGGAATAAATAAAATGCAGTATTGGTATTTTACAAATAAAACCAAACCCGCTGCCGTCGAGTCAATTCCGACTCAGAGTAACCCTAAAGGACAGAGTAGAACTGCCCCATAGGGTTATCCAAAGAGCGCCTGGTGGATTTGAACCACTGACCTTTTGGTTAGCAGTCAGAGCTCTTAACCACTATGCCACCAGGGTTTCCTCTTACAAATAAGATATATAGTAATAAAGGCAGAGAAACTCAGCTACCCGGGAGTTCACAGATCATCTATGGCAGAATGTTTTTACTTGTGGTAAAATGTCCAATATTAATCCAAGATTCAGGATGTTGATCTAAACAAGCATTAGACAATCTATACAGAATTGGGTGTACAGAAAATTGGCATCTCAAAAGTCTGCCAATAGAAAACAGAGGCTCAGCAACAAGGAGACGTTTCAGGAGCTGTAACTCTATTCATGGGAGAAGCTACCAGCAGGAAATTCCATATTGGGGAATGGAGGTATAAGGCAGGAATCCCCCAAAGCCTAATTCTTGAAATTAACTCTTTAAAATGATGACCTTCAGTATGGATTACACCTCAACATAAAGAAAACAAAAATCCTCACAACTGGACCAATGAGCAACATCATGATAAACAGAGAAAAGATTGAAGTTGTCAAGGATTTCATTTTACTTGAATCCACAATCAACAGCCATGGAAGCAGCAGTCAAGAAATCAAAAGACGAGTTGCGCTGGGTAAATCCGCTGCTAAGGACCTCTTTAAAGTGTTGAAGAGCAAAGATATCACCTTGAAGACTAAGGTGCGCCTGACCCAAGCCATGGTATTTTCAATTGCATCATATGCATGTGAAAGCTGGGCAATGAATAAGGAGGACCGAAGAAGAATTGGCGAAGAAGAATTGGTGCCTTTGGATTGCGGTGTAGGCGAAGAATATTGAATATACCATGGACTGCCAAAAGAGCGAACAAATCTGTCTTAGAAGAAGTACAACCAGAATGCTCCTTAGAAGCAAGGATGGCGAGACTGCATCTTACATACTTTGGACATGTTGTCAGGAGGGATCAGCCCCTGGAGAAGGCCATCATGTTTGGCAGAGTACAGGGTCAGTGGAAAAGAGGAAGACCCTCAATGAGATGGATTGACACAGTGGCTGCAACAATGAGCTCTAGCATGAGAACGATTCTAAGCATGGCTCAGGCGGGCAGTGTTTTGTTCTGTTGTGCATAGGGTCACTATGAGTCAGAACCGACTCGACGGCACCTAACAGCAACAAGTCTCCTAATGTTTTCTTAGCAGGAATAGGATCAATCCTAGAATTGGAGTGAATCTTAATCCACAGTTAGGGTTATAGATCTAAGATCAGAGGCTAGAGGGATATGAGGTTAAGAGCTAAACATGTTATTACACTAGGCATGTGAAATGCTATCTTGAAATACCCACAGGCCAGGTCGGGGATAGAGGGAGAGAATGGGATCAAAGCAATAAACTTTATTGTGTTTCAAATGTCCACAGGTTAGGGAACTTTGTGAAACTTCAAAGGAGAAAAGACCCACAAAAATATGGGGACACCCAAGACCCATCTTAATGCCTCCTTCTTTAAGACGCTTTTCCCAATGGTAATATTGTGATGTTTAACTTGTAATTCAACAGAACACCCATATTGTTCTCTGATTAGTTTTTGTATATACACATTGATTCCTCATTAAGAGTTTAAAATTGAGGGCAGGAATGACATCTTACTTTTCAAATATTCTGCATATACAATTCCTAGAATAATGCTAGGCAGTGCTTAGAAAATTTATTAATGTTGCTTCTTCGTATTTCAGTCTGACTGCACTGACAGAGATTCTTTCTTGCAAGACCTCTATAAAAGTGAGAACCCAGATTATTTGTTGCCATTCAGCGTATGTTTTTCTGAGAACCTATCTACTCCAGAAAAATCTATGTTATTTGCAGAACTATTGCAAAATCTCTTCACTTCACTGGAATGCCCTTGTAATTGCCAAATGTTGCTTTGGCTCATGGAAATTCTTGGCCAGACCTATGGATTGCCAGCCCTTGCAGCTGTTGGCCCTGAAATCCAGTTCTCCCACAACTTCAAATTAAGAGATGTTTCTTAATGCCAATCAAGGGTATGAGGACACAATTGCTGCCCTCGAATAGTTTATAATTTTTATTAAAACAAATATATGATATTTTAAATAGCAGGTAAAGACTTAAGTAACAGCATGGATAATAGAAGAGATAGCAAAGGCAATGATAGAGAATAAAATGACTGTAAGAATTCACTGGAGGGAGACATCACTTCTACTTCTTCTACCTAGAAGGCCATGAGCTCAGTGTAGGAGTGCCCCACATCCTGTTTTCCTTCTTGTCACCATTTTGAAATGTAGGTATGAAAAATATAATATTCCTGTCCCATACAAATCTTTTGTGTTCCTTGGGCCACCTCCTGGTTTTAAGGTCTCTCACCTCTTGACCTGAGGTCACCCAATGGCACTCACTGAGATTCCTGCCTTCCTCCTGTCCACCTTTTCTCTTTATTGTTTAATCCATATACTAGAGCCTATGCTGTTGTTGATTTTGTTTTTTAGTTTTCTAGACCTGGGACCAGGCCACAAAGACACTATCCATGTTGTCCCCTAGGATACTGGGTCAGAACATGTATGATTTCTAATCATGCTCGTCCCTCTGCCTGGAATACAATCTTCCTGGAATAATCTTCACTTTCTTCTGAGATGAAGAGACTTTGTCAAAGCTACTGCCTCCTATTCCTTTACCTCATTTTCC
Source organism: Elephas maximus indicus (assembly GCF_024166365.1). NCBI lineage: Eukaryota > Metazoa > Chordata > Mammalia > Proboscidea > Elephantidae > Elephas > Elephas maximus. Next base: position 167,735,487 of record NC_064821.1, on the reverse strand, counting down.
CTGTCCTCCCCTTACCCTTTCTTCCTTGGCAATTTCATCTGTTTCCTATGAGAATGAATGTCATCCCACTCCAAGTCTTCAGTCAATGTGTTCTAAAAGGAGAGAAAGCCTAAGAGTATGAGTCAGCTTTATTCCTGGTACTGAACCCTGCTTGCTTTTGCCCTGAGGTATAACAGGGAAGAGAAGCATAACTTGTGTTTCTCTTGCTATTAAAGCGAAGTGATTGATGCTTAACCTGTTTCATTCATTTAAAACAGATCCATTTAAAGAAAGTGATAGCACACTGAGCTTTTGTTGTATGTGCATAGGGCATTACTGAGTTTTTACTTTGTGATGTTTAAAGTGTTTCTATTGCCTATATTTCCCCTTGGTGTTGGCTCCTCAGGTGGAAACAGAATCAGAAAACCCCAGGAGATCAACAGGTATCTATCTGCCTGGTGGCCTGTTAGGTGAAAATGTTCTTCATCTTTTTCAGGTGTGGAGCGTAACTGTGGCCTGCCCTCCTTCTGTTCCCACCTTGTATTGCAGTGATTTGTATGTGCACCCTGTGTCTCCATTGGAATGTAACCTCCTTAAGAGAAGAACCTGTTTTCTTATTCATCTTTTTTCCCCTTCACATCATTAAGTAGTGCATTGCACAGGCCAGTGCTCAACAAGTGTTTTTGAATCAATCAAAACCTTGCTAAAGTAGTAAAAAAAAAAAAAAAAAAAAAAACCCACTGCTGTAGCCTATCCTTATTGTTGCCTGGTTTTGTGGAAGTCTTTCTACTCTGTGTGCCAACTGTCTAAATATTAACAACAACAGTAATAATAGCAGTTACCTGTGGCAGCCAGGAAAGATGACTCCCCTGAGAGCCAATGACAAGAAAAAAGGACAAGGAGCCATGTTGGGATCATAGTCACCCAGACTCTAACTCCGACAGACCTAGGGAACAGCTCTGAAGAATTGCACCCAGAACAAAGTGACTGGAGAACACCCACATTCAACAACAGTATCTCTGACTTTCAGCACTCAGCAGATAGCCTCTTAGAGACCTTGCTCCACGTTTCATCTTCTCACATAAGGAGTGAAGAGGGGAGACTCTCTTTCTGGCCCTAGCCTGTAACCTTGAGAGATTCCCTAACACAAGGATTGCTGAGACTGAGCAGATGCAATAGGAATGCCTGTACTCTTCCTTACTGCCTATTTTGGCCATCTCCATGCTTTTAGCTTCAGCAGTGGAGAGGTCAGAGCCTCAGAGGCTTGAGCCAAGCCAAAGACACAGGAGAAAGATCTGGACTGTACCTCAGTAAGTAGGGCCAATTAAGAAAAGACGGGAGTGTCAAGTGGGGAATGTTCAGAAAAACAAACCTTTTGCAAGAATCCAGAGTCATAAAGTAAAGGGCCAAGACTTACAACTCGGTTGACCCCTGAACATTGGTGGGAGCTTCACATTAAGATGTGAATACTGGGGGGAGGTGGGATATGATAAGAAATCACAAGATCTTGAATGAGTGGACTTGGCAGTCTAGACCCCTGGTTGGCCTTCTATGAAGAGACTTGATAACTGTAGCTTAACTTCTCTGATCAGCCCTATCCCTCTCTCCCAGTGTCATCTAGGTCTCTCCAGGGAGGGGCTGTTGGTATAATCAAGTCTATCCAGTGTTCTGTGTCATGCACCAGGGGCTTTGGGTCTACGTTTCCATCCTGCAGAAAAGAGCTAGGTAGAGTAAGCCTGGAACGGCGGGACCACAGCTCTCATTGTGCCTTCCCAAAGCGGCAGCCCAGTAATGCTGGAAAAATTTTACTCCTCAGGATTCTTCTCCTTTTTTTTCTGTATCCTGAATCTGTGCAAGCCCCTCACCTGCAGAGGAATTTATCCATGCTCTTCTTTCCCTGTAATCTGTGGTACAAGGCCTTCATGAAGCACATGCAGGTAGCAGGGCATCCTTTCCTTGCCTTTAAGCTCTGTAGTTATCATAGGCCTAAAGCTTCTGGGGGCTTCCAACCTGCTCTTTCAGTAATTCCAACCATTCCATGTTGTTATTGGCAGAAGACTCCCAGGCGAAATGGAAGCTCTGCTGGAGAGTAGGAACCAACCGCTGCCGTTGTTGTAGCTGTCTGGATCTACGGCAAAGGTAAAAAAAAAAAAAAAAAAAATGCTTTATACCATGTGCAGTGACTTCTCCAGTTCTAGCACAGCCAGGTGTCTGCAGTGCCACATATATCTTCCTCCAAGCAGGCTGTCTCTTTGGTAGCTACAGAAACAGTGTTTGTTATTTTTTAGTTTCCAGTAGCTAGATGCAAATTTGATGGCAACTGTCTCTGGAGAGTCAACCAGCAAAACCTTTAGAAAGGAGAAGGCAGTTTCTATCAGAGGGGTTGTCTTAGTTTCCTATGCTGTCAAAACAATACACTGCAAGGCTAGTGGCTTTAATGAGCAGAAGTTTATTTTCTTACAGTTCTAGAAGATAGAAGTCTGAATTCAGGGTGTAGACAGGGCCAAACTCTCCCCGTTCACTCTAGGGGAGGATCCTACTTTGCCTCTGGGAGCTTTAGACATCTCTTGGCCTTCCTTTGTTTGGAGATTTATCTTCACATGGTGACGTCCCCCTTGTGTGCGTGTGACTGTTTCCATGTCTATTCTTCTCTTTTATAAAAACACCAAAAGGGATTAGGATTAGCATTCACCTTGTTCCAGTATGACCGCTTAAATTTAACTGCTGACAAAAGAAAAACCCTATCTCTAAACAAGGTCACATTCATAAGTGCAGGAGTTAGGGCTTCAACATAATCTTTTTGAGGGGCACGATTCAATCCATAGCAGGAATCCTGTCTCTTATTGCTGTTGTCAGTATTTTAGGGGCTTAGTGAGAGAGCTCCCCATCAAGAACCTTGAAGTAGGCTTATCCTTACAAATTTAAACATTAAGATCAGTTCATAGTGGGTTAAAATATAGTTATTCAAAGTCTTAGAAAAGAGGATGAATGGCTCTCTGGCCAGCAAGATTATGCTGTAACACGAGAAAATGAATTAACCAAAATTAAAGAAAGGATGTATCAATCAGAAGGAGGGCTGATCAACCCTGAAAGCATGGGAAGGAGGGTCTCTGAGTCAAATCTGGTGGTTTGTATCAAGAGTTTTTAGGTGAGAGGTTGCATTGGCCTGTCCCATTTCTGCAGCAGGTAAATTGTTGCCTTGGAGTTGGATGGGTTGATTCTATTCTGGCCTGTAAACATTCACAACATAAAACAGAAACTCTTGTTTCTGATTCCATGCTCTGCAATCAAGCTACTCTTACCATCTCACTTCCCAAGTGCTGTTCATAGGATATCAATTTTTTGATCCTTGGCTGTTATATATCTTTCTTTTTTAAAAAATACTTTACTGTGCTTTAGGTGACAGTTTCCACAGCAAATTAGATTCCCGTTCAACTATTTATACACAAATCGTTCCAATGATTTTGGTTACAATCCTTGCAATGTGTTAGGACTCTCACCATTTCCACCCTGCCTGCCCTGTTTCCATCCATTCAGTTTCTCTGCCCCTCCTTGCGTTCTCATCTTTGCTTTTTTGGGTAAATGTTGACCTTTTGGTTTCCTATAGCCAATAGTTTAAAGGAGCACATTCCTCATGGGTGTTATTGTTTACTTTATAGGCCAATCTATTATTTGGCTGAAAGATGACCTCTGGGCATGGCTTCAGTTCCAGGTTAAAAGGGTATTTTAGGGCAATAGTCTCAGGGTTCCTCTAGTCTCTATCAGTCCGGTAAGTCTAATCTTTTTTATGAATTTGAGTTTTGTTCTACATTTTTCTTCCATTCTAACTGGGACCTTTTACTGTGTCCCTGGTCAGAACAGTTGGTAGTGGTAGCCAGGGCACCATCTAGCTTTTCTGGTCTTGGGCCAGAAGAGGCTGTGGACTAATTTCTTCCTTGAGTCTTTAGTTTCCTTCATTCTCCTTTGCTCTATACAGGAAGAGACCAATAATTATATCTTAGGTGGCTGTTCACAAGCCTTTAAGACCCCAGATGCTACTCACCAAACTAGGATGTAGGACATTATCTTTATGAACTACGTTATGCTAATTGACATAGTTGTCCCACAGGAGACTATGGCCCTGAGCCTTCAAACCCAATAAATCAATCCCACGACATGCTTGGATATGTCTAGGAAGGATCCATAACTGTGCCCCCTATGTGCTTTATTATGTATAGGAATATATATACAGCACATACAAATATGTACATGTGCCCACAAGTATACCTATATATGCATGCACATGTATTCCTATATACCTTCCCATACCCATATAGCATACCTATCTACCTATGTAACCACTCACATATTTTTTGCTGTTGTTGCAAAATTCTACATGGTATAGCCTATATTGTAGTTGTCCTTTATTTTGGGGTACCTCTCAGAGTCTTCATTTACCTTGGTCAAGTTGAGCTGCCTTCCCCCATGTCGTGTATTGCCTTTCCCATACCAGAATTAGCACGTACTTTTTTTTTTTTACTACGTAGTAAGTGATTCCCCCTTCTTCTCCCTCCCATCCTTGGTAACCATCAAAGAACATTGCTTTCTATGTGTATACCTAGTCTTGACTTTTTATAAAAGTGGTATCATGCAATATTTGTCCGTTTATGTTTGACTTATTTCACTCAGCATAATGTCCTCCAGGTTCATCCATGTTATGTTTCATGGACTCATCATTATTCTTTGTTGTTGTGGAGTATTCCGTTGTATGTATGTACCACAATTTGTTATCCATTTGTCAATGGGCACTTAAGTTGTTTACGTCTTTTTGCTAATGTGAGTAATGCTATGATGAACATGGGTGTGCATATGTCTATTTGTGTCACTGCTCTTATAACTTTAGGATATGTACCTAGGAGTGGAATTGCTGGATCATAAGGTAGGCCATTATGTATCTTTCCATCTCCATTCATAGTTTTCTTTTTGAATAAGCTGGTGTTCTGGTTTTGAATACCTGCCTTTTAGTGCTTGCGTCTGCTCTGGGAGATGACTTTGTGCTCTATGTTTTCACAGATTAGATTTCTAAGTCTACTGAGCTGAGGACCAGAAACTCACCATAGAGAATCACCAAGGTAAAACCATGCCATGGGGGTCCTTCATGGGTCCCCAAAAACTCTGACATGGCTGGTAGTTAGTATCCTTCCTACTTAGACTTCTAAAGCTATCAGGTATCTTAGTTATCTAGCGCTGCTACAACAGGAATACCACAAGTTAATGGCTTTAACAAACAAAAATTTATTCTCTTACAGTCTAGGAGGCTAGAAGTCCGAATTCAAGGCACCAGGTCCAGGGGAAGGCTTTATCTCTGCCAGCTCTCGGGGAAGGTCCTTGTCATCAATTGTCCCCTGGTCTAGGAGCTTCTCAGTGCAGGCAGGTCCAAAGGACATGCTCTGTTCATGGCTCTTCTTTCTTGGTTGGTAGGAGGTCCCTCTCCTCTCTGCTTGCTTCTCTCTTTCATATCGCAAAAAAGATTGATTCAAGATACAACCTAACCTTATAGATTGAGTCCTGCCTCATTAACATAACTGCCTCTAATCCTGCCTCATTAACATCATAGAGATAGGATTTATAAAACATAAGAGAATCATATCAGATGACAAAATGGTAGACAACCACACAATACTGGGAATCGTGGCCTAGCCAGTTGACACACATTTTGGAGGGACACAATTCAATCTACAACACACAGCCTTAAAAGGACATACCTGGCAGTCCCAGACTTTTGCCGCTCGAAATGGTTTATGCTCTTAGGTACGTGGATAGACCTCTCTGAATGTGCCAAAGAAGTGAAGATATTTGTATCTCATGTGAATGCTCACCAAAGGGTGACCTCAGCAGAGGAGGATTTTAACAATCAAGTGGATAGGATGATGTGTTTTGTGGAAACCAGTCATCCTCTTCCCCCAGTCACTCCCGTCATTGCCCAATGGACTCATGAGCAAAGTGGCCATGGTGGCAGGGTTGGAGGTTATACATAGCAACACAGCAACATAGACTTCCACTCACCAAGGCCGACTTGGCTACAGTGACTGCCGAGTGCCAATCTGCTAGCAGCAGAGACTAACACTGAGTCCGCAGTATGGCACTATTTCTCGAAGTGATCAGCCAGCAACCTGGTGGCAGGTTGATTACATTGGACTACTTCCATCAAGGAAAGAGCAGCATTTTATTCGTACTGGAATAGACACTTACTCTGGATTTGCCTTTCCTGCACACAATGCTTCTGCTGAAACTACCATTCGTGGACTTAAGAATGCCTTATCCACCATCATTGTATCCCACACAGCATCACCTTTGATCAAGGGACTCACTTCACAGGAAATAAAGTGCAGCAATGGGCCCATGCTCATAGAATTCACTGGTCTTACTGTGTTCCTCATCATCCTAAGCAACTGGCTTTATAGAAAGATGGAATGCCTTCTGAAGACACAATTATGGCACCTCCTACTGTCAATACCTTGCTGGGTTGGGGCAATGTGTAAGTTCGAAACCAGTACTCAATATATGGTGCTGTTTCTCCCATAGCCAGGATTCATGGGTCCAGGAATCAAGGGGTAGAATGAGAGTGGCACCATGCACTATTACCCTTAGTGACTCACTCAAAAAATGTTTGCTTCCTGTCCCTGCAAACTTATGCTCTGTGGGTCTAGAAGTCTTAGTTCCAAAGGGAGGAATGCTCCCCCCAGAAGATACAACACTGATTCCATTGACTTGGAAGTTAAGAATGCCACTCAGCCACTTTGGATTCCTCATGCCTCTGGATCAACAGACAAAGAAGGAAATTACTGTACTGGCTGGTGTGATTAATCCTGATTACCAAGAGGAAATCAGATTGGTATTACATAATGGAGGTAAAGAAAAGTATGTCTGGAATACAGGAGATCCCTTAGGACATCTCTTAGTATTACCATGCCCTGTGATTAAAGTCAGTGGAAAACTACCGCAACCCAATTCTTTTTTTTTTGGTATAATTTTTACTGTGCTTTAAGTGAAAGTTTACAAATCAAGCAGTCTCTCACACAAAAACCCATATACACCTTGCTACACACACCCAATTACTCTCCCCATAATGAGACAGCCTGCTCTCTCCCTCCACTCTCTCTTTTCGTGTCCATTTCGCCAGCTTCTAACCCCCTCCACCCTCTCATCTCCCCTCCAGGCAGGAGATGCCAACATAGTCTCAAGTGTCCACCTGATCCAAGAAGCTCACTCCTCACCAGCATCCCTCTCCAACCCATTGTCCAGCCCAATCCATGTCTGAAGAGTTGGCTTCGTGAATGGTTCCTGTCCTGGGCCAACAGAAAGTCTGGGGGCCATGACCACCGGGGTCCTTCTAGTCTCAGTCAGACCATTAAGCCTGGTCTTATGAGAATTTGGGGTCTGCATCCCACTGCTCTCCTGCTCCCTCAGGGGCTCTCTGTTGTGTTCCCTGTCAGGGCAGTCATCGGTTGTAGTCGGGCACCATCTAGTTTTTCTGGCCTTGGGATGATGTAGTCTCTGGTTCATTAGGCCCTTTCTGTCCCTTGGGCTCATAATTGCCTTGTGTCATTGGTGTTCTTCATTCTCCTTTGATCCAAGTGGGTTGAAACCAATTGATGCATCTTAGATGGCTGCTTGCTAGCATTTAAGACCCCAGATGCCACTCTTCAAAGTGGGATGCAGAATGTTTTCTTAATAGATTTTATTATGCCAATTGACTTAGATGGCGCCTGAAACCATGGTCCCCAGACCCCTGCTCCTGCTACGCTGGCCTTGGAAGCATTGAGTTTATTCAGGAAACTTCTTTGCTTTTGGCTTAGTCCAATTGTGCTGACCTCCCCTGTATTGTGTGCTGCCTTTCCCTTCACCTAAAGTAGTTCTTATCTACTATCTAATCAGTGAATGCCCCTCTCCCACCCTCCCTCCCTCCCCCCTCTCGTGACCACAAAAGTATGTTTTCTTCTCAGTTTAAACTATTTCTCAAGTTCTTATAATAGTGCTCTTATACAATATTTGTCCTTTTGCAACTGACTAATTTCACTCAGCATAATGCCTTTCACGTTCCTCCATGTTATGAAATGTTTCACAGATTCCTCACTGTTCTTTATCGATGTATAGTATTCCATTGTGTGAATATACCATAATTTATTTTCCATTCATCCGTCGATGGGCACCTTGATTGCTTTCATGTTTCTGCTATTGTAAACAGTGCTGCAGTAAACATGGGTGTGCATGTATCTGTTCATGTAAAGGCTCTTATTTTTCTAGGATATATTCCAAGGGGTGGGATTGCTGGATCCTATGGTAGTTCTATTCCTAGCTTTTTAAGGAAGTGCCAAATCGATTTCCAAAGTGGTTGTACCATTTGACATTCCCACCAGCAGTGTAGAAGTGTTCCAATCTCTCCACAGCTTCTCCAACATTTATTATTTTGTGTTTTTTGGATTAATGCCAGCCTTGTTGGAGTGAGATGAAATCTCATTGTAGTTTTGATCTGCATTTCTCTAATGGCTAATGATTGTGAACATTTCCTCATATATCTGTTAGCTACCTGAATGCCTTCTTTAGTGAAGTGTCTATTCATATCTTTTGCCCATTTAAAAAAATTTTTTTTAATAATTTTTATTGTGCTTTAAGTGAAAGTTTACAAGTCAAGTCAGTCTGTCACATATAAACTTATACACATCTTACCACATACTCCCACTTACACTCCCCCTGATGAGTCAGCCCACTCCCTCCTTCCAGTCTCTCCTTTCATGACTGTTTTGCCAGTTTCTAACCCCCTCTACCCTCCCATCTCCCCTCTAGACAGGAGATGCCAACATAGTCTCAAGTGTCCACCTGATACGAGCAGCTCACTCCTCATCAGCATCTCTCTCCAACCCATTGTCCAGTCCAATCCATGCCTGATGAGTTGTCTTCTGGAATGGTTCCTGGCCCGGGCCAACAGAAGGTTTGGGGACCATGACCGCCAGGATTCTTCTAGTCTCAGTGAGACCATTAAGTCTGGTCTTTTTATGAGAATTTGGGGTCTGCATCTCACTGTTCTCCTGCTCCCTCAGGGCTTCTCTGTTGCGCTCCCTGTCAGGGCAGTCATCAATTGTGGCCGGGCACCATCTAGTTCTTCTGGTCTCAGGATGATGTAAGTCTCTTGTTCATGTGGCTCTTTCTGTCTCTTGGGCTCATAATTACCTTGTGACCTTGGAGTTCTTCATTCTCCTCTGATCCAGATGGGTTGAGACCAATTGATGCATCTTAGATTTTTGCCCCATTTTTTTCATTGGGTTATTTGTCTTTTTGCAGTTGAGTTTTTGCAGTATCATGTAGATTTTAGAGATCAGGCACTGGTCAGAAATCTCATAGCTAAAAACTTTTTCCCAGTCTGTAGGTAGTCTTTTTACTCTTTTGGTGAAGTCTTTGGATGAGCATAGGTGTTTGATTTTTAGGAGCTCCCAGTTATCTAGTTTTTCTTCTACATTCTTTGTAATGTTTTGTATACTGTTTATGCCATGTATTAGGGCTCCTAACATTGTCCCTATTTTTTCTTCCATGATCTTTATTGTTTTAGATTTTATATTTAGGTCTTTGATCCATCTTGAGTTAGTTTTTGTGCATGGAGAGGTATGGGTCTTGTTTCATTTTTTTGCAGGTGGATATCCAGTTACAGCAACCCAATTCTGAGAAGACTACTAATGGCCCAGACCCTTTGGGAATGAAGGTTTGGGTCACCACACCAGGCAAAGAACCACAACCAGCTGAGGTGCTTGCTGAGGGCAAAGGGAATATGAAATGGGTGGTCAAAGAAGGTAGCTTCAAATACCAGCTACAGCCATGTGACCAGTTGCAGAAATGAGGACTGTAAATGTTATGAATATTTCTTCCTTGTATGTGTGGATGGAATATTTTTGTTTTCTCCCCTTATAAAATATAACATGTAAACAGGGGTAGTGCATTTTTGGTTGTACACATGTTAGCTGTATCATGTGAGCTGCAAGTGTGACTTTGTAATTGTCTGTATTTAGAGATATGCACAGGTACCAGATTGAGAAGGGGTGGGCTGTGATGGTTAAGGTTACATGTCAACTTGGCTGGCTATGATTCTCAGTAGTTTGGCAGCTATGTAATGATGTAATCACTTCCATGAGATCTGATATAATTTATTCACCTCTATGATGAGATCCGTTATAAGTAGCTAATCAGTTGAAAGGGAGTTTCCTTGGGGGTGTTTCTTGCATCCAATATAGGTGAAATTTCTGGCAAATCTCATGGGCTTTTGCTCACTTTGGATCCTGCAGCTGGCTCCTGTTCATCTGACCTCTGGTTCTTGGGACTTGAGCTAGTAGCTTACCTGCCGTCTTACCTGTCGATCTTGGGATTCGTCAGGCTTGGCAGCCTGTGAGCGAGAGGCCTGCTGCTCTTGGGTTCACCAGCCCCAGCAACTGCATGATTCAGGAGAAGTCTGCAGCCTGACCCATGGACTTGGGACTTTCTAACCTCTGCAATCATGTGAGCTATTTCCTTGATATAAATCTCTCATTTTATGTATTTATTGTTAAGTGCTATGGCTGCTAACCAAAAAGTCAGCGGTTCAAATCTACCAGGCACTCCTTGGAAACTCTATGGGGCAGTTCTACTCTGTCCTATAGGGTTTCTTCAGTCGGAATCGACTTGATGGCAGCAGGTTTTTTTTTGTGTTTTTTTTTTCAATATGTATCTATATGCTTCACTGGTTTTGCTTCTCTAGAGAACCCAGCCTAAGACATCAGGCCCGGTGAGGCTTCAATCTGTATTCAGGGACTGGGAAATTAGAATTGTTTTTAGGATCCTGGTCTGGAGTCAGATAGACTTGTTGTACACTCTTTCTTCCATTTTTACCTTGAGAAATCTTTCTGTGTGTGCCTCACTTTTTTCATCTGTGAATAGGGTATAACAAATGTCTACTTCATAGAATTGTTAGGAAAAAATGAGACAAAGCGTGCAAAGCACTTTGTATGATACCTAACATAAATAAAATTTTTAAAAATACCCGTTGCTGTTGAGTTGATTCCAACTCACAGCAACCCTAGAGAACAGAGTAGAACTGCCTCATGGGGTTTTCAAGGCTGTAAATCTTTATGGAAGCAGTGGCTTGTGGGTTCTAAGCGCTGACCTTTTGGTTAGCAGCCCAGCAGGTAACCACTGTGCCATCAGGGCTCCTGGTTAACATAAAGAGGTGCTCAATAAATAGCAGCTGCTATTGCTTTTAGAGCTCTCACTAAATGCTAGGCACTATGCTAACTGTTAACATACTTGATCAAAGTCTAACAGCTGGCAAGTGGTAGAACCAGGAGTTGAACCAGGTCTCAAGCCAAAGTTGTGTTTGACCACTGCACTGAACTGTCTCTGATGGTTTAACAAACACAGCAGAATTTGCACTTACACAAAAGTCTCATCCCTCTTAAAGGGATAAGTTTGAAAGTCCGTATACTTATTCCTAAACATATTTGGGACCCCTCTTGGACATACCTGAGAATCAAACCTCTGATATGTTTTTTGAACATCCTTAGCAAGGGCACATATTTTTTCTTTAAGAGAATATTTGATTCCTTAATAGCTGAAACTCACTCAGTGCCAAGCCTAGTAAATAAGGTGGAGAAACACAACGGGCAATGCCAACTTTTGTCAAAAAACATGTGACTTGAAAGCAATTTCACAGTTTTGACAGAAGTAGGAAATACTTAATTGCCACAAAGCAATTTCTATTATTTCTGATTGCACTTTCCTATCACACTGCATGTCTCGAGAAGACAAAGTAAAGTATTATAATGACATGTGCAAAGAGCTGGAAATGGAAAAGCAAAAGGGAAGAACACACTCAGCGTTTCTCAAGCTGAAAGAACTGAAGAAAAAATTCAAGCCTTGAGTTGCAATAGTGAAGGATTCTATGGGGAAAATATTAAATGATGCAGGAAGCATCAAAACAAGATGGAAAGAATACACAGAGTCATTATACCAAAAAATTAGCCGATGTTCAACCATTCAAGAGTGGCATATGATCAGGAACCGATGGTACTGAAGGAAGAAGTCCAAGCTGCCCTGAAGACACTGGCAAAAAACAAGGCTCCAGGAATTGATGGAATATCAATTGAGATGTTTCAACAAACAGATGCAGTGCTGGAGGTGCTCACTCATCTAGGCCAAGAAATATGGAAGACAGCTTCCTGGCCAACCGACTGGAAGAGATTCATATTTATGCCTATTCCCAAGAAAGGTGATCCAACCAAATGTGGAAATCATAGAACAATATCATTAACATCACACACAAGCAAAATTTTACTGAAGATCATTCAAAAACAGCTGCAGCAGTATATTGACAGGGAACTGCCAGAAATTCAGGCTGGTTTCAGAGGAGGACGTGGAACCAGGGATATCACTGCTGGTGTCAGATGGATCCTGGCTGAAAGCAGAGAATACCAGAAGGATGTTTACCTGTGTTTTATTGACTATGCAAAGGCATTCGACTGTGTGGATCATAACAAATTATGGATAACATTGTGAAGAATGGGAGTTCCCAGAACACTTAATTGTGCTCATGAGGAACCTTTACGTGGATCAAGAGGCAGTTGTTCAGATAGAACAAGGGGATATTGATTGGTTTAAAGTCAGGAAAGGTGTGTGCCAGGGTTGTATTCTTTCACCATACCTATTCAATCTGTATGCTGAGCAAATAATCCGAGAATCTGGACTATATGAAGAAGAATGGGGCATCAGGATTGGAGGAAGACTCATTAACAACCTGCGTTGTGCAGATGACACAACCTTGCTTGCTGAAAGTGAAAAGGTCTTGAAGCACTTACTAATGACGATCAAAGACCACAGCCTTCAGTATAGATTGTGCCTCAACCTAAAGAAAACAAAAATCCTCACAAGTGGACCAATGAGCAACATCATGATAGACAGAGAAAAGATTGAAGTTGTCAAGGATTTCATTTTACTTGGATCCACAATCAACAGCCATGAAAGCAGCAGTCAAGAGATCAAAAGATGCATTGCATTGGGTAAATCTGCTGCAAAGGACCTCTTTAAAGTGTTGAAGAGCAAAGATGTCACGTTGAAGACTAAGGTGTGCCTGACCCAAGCCATGGTATTTTCGATCGCATCCTATGCATGTGAAAGCTGGACAACAAGTAAGGAAGACCAAAGAAGAATTGACACCTTTGAATTGTGGTGTTGGTGAAGAATATCGAATATACCATGGACTGCCAAAAGAGCGAATAAATCTGTCTTAGAAGAAGTACAACCAGAATGCTCCTTAGAAGCAAGGATGGTGAGACTGTGTCTTACATACTTTGGGCATGTAGTCAGGAGAGATTAGTCCCTGGAGAAGGACATCATGTTTGGCAGAGTACAGGGTCAGCAGAAAAGAGGAAGACCCTCAATGAGGTGGATTGACACAGTGGCTGCAACAATGAGCTCTAGCATAAGAACGATTGTAAGAGTGGCTCAGGACTGGGCAGTGTTTCGTTCTGTTGTGCATAGGGTTGCTGTGAGTCGGAACTGACTCGACGGCACCTAACAACAACCACAACAACAACATCACATTGGTCTTATATTGGATGAAATAAAGAAATATGGATTGTTATTAGTAAATTAGGTTAAATAGGAACTGGTTAAATTATTGTAACTGAAGACCAATTAGTGGATTAACATAAACATAAAGAAAGGCTACCAATGTCCTTTTCTGCATTGTTAGTAATGTTTCGTATATTTTTTTATGCCATGTATTAGGGCTCCTAATGTTGTCCCTATATTTTCTTCCATGAACTTTATCGTTTTAGATTTTATATTTAGGTCTTTGATCCATTTTGAGCTCCTTTTTGTGCGTGGAGTGAGGTATGGGCCTTGTTTCATTTTTTTGCAGATGGATATCCAGTTATGCCAGCACCATTTGTTAAAAAGACTCTTTTCCCCATTTAAATGTTCTGTGGTCTTTGTCAAGTATCAACTGCTCCTTAATGTCTTCTATAATCCAGTCTTTTTTGAGTAGGGTATTATTCAGTTTCCAAGTATTTGATTTCTTTTCCCTGCTTTTTCTGTTATTGATTTCCACTTTTATGGCCTTATGGTCAGAGAAGATGCTTTGTAATATTTCAATGTTTTGGGTTCTGCTAAGGCTTGCTTTATGACCCAATATGTGGTCTATCCTAGAGAATGTTCCATGTGCACTAGAAAAGAAAGTATACTTGGCTGCTTTTGGATGGAGTGTTCTGTATATGTCTGTGAGGTCGAGTTGGTTGATTGTGGCATTTAGATCTTCTGTGTCTTTATTGAGCTTCTTTCTGGATGTCCTGTCCTTCACCGAAAGTGGTGTGTTGAAGTCTCCTACTATTATTGTGGAGCTGTCTATCTCACTTTTCAATGCTGATAGAGTTTGTTTTATGTATCTTCCAGCCCTGTCATTGGGTGCATAAATATTTAATATGGTTATATCTTCTTGGTATATTGTCCCTTTAATCATTATATAGTGTCCTTCCTTATCCTTTCTGATGGATTTAACTTTAAAGTCTATTTTGTCAGAAATTAATATTGCCAGTCCTGCTCTTTTTTGATTGTTGTTTGCTTGATATATTTTTTCCAAACTTTGAGTTTTAGTTTTTGTCTCTAAGTCTAAGGTGTGTCTCTTGTAGGCAGCATATAGACAGATCTTGTTTTTTAGTCCATTCTGCCACTCTATGTCTCTTTATTGGTGCATTTAGTCCATTTACATTCAGTGTAATTACGGATAGGTATGAATTTAGTGCCATCACTTTGATGTCTTTTTTTGTGTGTTGTTGACAGTTTCTTTTTCCCACTTAATTTTATGTGCTGAGTAGATTATCTTTATATATTGTCCTTTTCTCACGTTCATTGTTCTTGATTTTGTTTTTGCTGAGTCTCTAGTTTTTTCTTGTATTTTATTTTGATGTATAGGATAGTTTGTCCCCTTTGTGGTTATCTTATTATTTACCCCTATTTTTCTAAATTTAAACCTAACTTTTATTTCCTCGTATTGCCTTATCTTCTTCTCCATATGGAAGATCTATGACTATATTTCTTAGTCCCTCTTTATTGTTTTAATGTTGTTTTCTTTTACATAATAACATCACTGTTACCCTGTTTTGAGCTCAGGGCTCCTAGCTTGTCATAAATATACTTGTTTCACTTGTTTTTTCGGGTCTTTGTTGTAAAGAGGTCTCACCAGAAGCATCTGTCTATTCTGCCATCTTGGCTCTGCCTCTACCAATGTCCTTTTAACATTTCTATTATTGACTTAAATGAAGACATAGAAAGTATAATCACAAACCTGTGAATCAAATAAAGTTGAGAGTGGGTGATTAAAAAAAAAAGGTTTAAAAATTAAGTTTAACAGCATTAGATATAAGATTCTGTACTTCAAGCTAGAAAAGTAATTGCACAAGTACATAATAAACAATATGGCTTAGCAGAAGCACATGAAGAAAAGGCTTGCAAGTTTTAGTAGATAGGAATTTCATCTAAGTCATTGGCTGCCAAGGGAAGTGCTAAGATTTTAGGCTGAATTAAAGGAAGCATAGATTCTACAACAAGGGTGGTGACACATCCATTCTACTCTGTAGAAACTACAATTTAATAGGGATGTTCAAACTGAAATGTGTTCCAAAAAGAGTAATCATGGTGGTGGGAGAATTTGAGAAGTGTTGAACTGTTAGGAGATGGGTTGCTTGAAGATGGAATAATTGGGGTTTTTTTTTTTTTAAGGTAGATGTCTTTAAATGTTCGATGCACAATCACTTGGGAAAGGATTCAGTTCATTGCATATGGTAGCAAGTGATGGGATAACAAAAGTGGGTGAAAACCTCATTGAGATAGACTTTAGTTCAAAATAGAAAAGAACTCTATCATAGTGATGGAAAGCTAAAAATGAAGTGAGGTGTCAGGAACAAGAGTTTCCCCATCACTTGAGGTGCTCCAGCAGAAACAGACTGAACAACTTCTGTCCCACTCCCCAAGACAGGACTCAAGCATCTCAAATCCTATTTATATTATGGTATTTATAGTCATCACCACAACGCAAAAGCAAACTTGAAGCACCCATATGTGCTGTGAAGCTTAGGTGACCAACCGCCCCGATTTGCCCATGACTGAGATGTTTCCTGGGGTGTAGGATTTACAGCGCTAAAACTGGGATGAGTTGGTCACTATGCAGAGCTAAGGGAGTTTTAAATAAAGCCAGTTCTTTAAGGCATGGCTGTGGCAAACATAAAAGATAAGCAGGCAATCAAACCTTCGTTGAACCAGCACATGAATAAATGAAGGTGGTATCTTTTTCTTTCCATATAAATGAAATGTCTAGATATTTGAATATTACTCTTTAGATGCCTACAAGTGTATATATATTTGATTTAAAATGTCCTAAAACATTACATGTGTCCTGTTCTCTTTATCAGACCACATGGAATATAGATTTGTCTCTCTTTTTGTTTGTATGTTTTTGGTAATATACCAGGAAACAACTAGAATTGGAATATAGAGCAATAAAACAGAATAGTTAAGACAAAAATTTTGAAGGCTGACAAAGGTGGATTTCAGCTTGCATCAACCAGTTACTACATGCGTGGCCTTGGCAAGGTATTTAATCTTTCTGTGCCACAGTTTTGTCAACTGTAAACTGGGGATAATATTTGCACCTACTACATTAAAAAAAAAAAACTACATAGCATGTTGTTGTTAGTTGCTGTTGAATTGATTCTGACTCATGGCGACATAGTTGGTAATAATCTCCAGAGTTTTTATCTGGGCTAAATAGCTCCAATCTTTTGCATGGCCTTCTAGACCATTTGAACGTGTGCTGCTGTCATTTCTTTGTGTTATCATTATCTATTTTTTGTAAACTTAATCCCTTTATTTTACAGACAGTTGTCTGAATGACTGCATGAGGGCACTTAAATCTCTAGAGGAGAAAAGTGCATGTGCTTTTTGATAGCTATATACTCATTTTATCTAGGACCTGTGCTGTGTTCCAGATACTTGGTTTTTCTGAAAACAATGGTGGTCTTGGTTGCCATTGACTCAATTCTGACTCATGATGACCTAATACGTACAATAGAATAAAACATTGCCCAGTCCTATGCCATCTTCATGATCGTCGGTATGTTTGAGTCTATTTGCAGCCATTGTGTCAATCCATTTCATTGAGGGTTTCCCTCCACTTTACCAAATATGATGTCCTTCTCTAGTGATCTTTCTTAGACCATATTCTCTTGTGACCCACAGGGTTTTCATGGGCTAATTTTTGAAAGTTAATTGCTAAGCCTTTCTTCCTCGTCTGTCTTAGTCTGGAAGCTCCAAGACTAAACCTATCCACTATGGGTGACCCTGCTGGAATTTAAAATACTACAGGCATAGCTCCTAGTATCTTAGCAAAATGCAAGCCACTACAATACAACAAAATAAGAGATGAGCGATGGCTGGAAATATTACCTACCTGTAAGTGTGCCATAAGGAGCCCTGCTGGCATAGTGATTGGCTGCTAACCAGAAAGTCAGTGGTTCTAACTCACCAGCCGCTCTGTGGGAGAAAGATGTGGCAGTCTGCTTCTGTAAAGATTATAGCCTTGGAAACCCTATGGAGCACTTCTACTCTGTCCTATAGGGTCGCCATGAGTTGGAATCAACCTGACAGCAATGTTTTCTTTTTAATGTGCCATTATAAAAATCAATCATTAATCTGCCGATTTTACTGGCAGTTTGAAGTTAAAATGATCATTTCCAAACATAATTTTACAAAAGCTTTTCTCTTTGTTCTGCCATAAAGATATGCCCCCCCCCAAATAATTTTTCTTCTCTTACGGCTCCCCAAATACTGAAGGATTCCCATCACCACCCACTCCTGTCGAGTTGATTCTGACTCATAGCGACCCTAAAGGACAGAGTAGAATTGCCCCATAGGGTTCCAAGGCTGTAATCTTTACGGAAGTGAAGGGGAAGCAGACTGCCACATCTTTCTCCTGCAAAGTGGCTGGTATATTCGAACCCCAACCTTTTTGTTTAGCCTCTGAGCACTTTAACCACCGCACCGCCAGGGCTGCTACTGAGGACTGCTTGGACAAAATGTTCACCTGAACTTTGTTTTCTCAGGGAAGTCCAGGAGAGGAGCATTCCTAAACATAATAATGAGACTTTCAAGGCAGTAATTGTTTTTCCTTTATAACCTTACCCTTGATCCTATACCAAAAAAAAAAAAAAAAGTAAATAAACATGCACGTTGAGATACACAAGAAGAAGGCTCTACGTGACATGAAAAGACATGAAGCAGCTTTAAGGTGGTTAGACTGACTTTCCCTACACTTCTCTCTCCTCCCTGTCAACCTGGAGATCTAACCATTCCAACCCCAATCTATCAGCTACCACCCAATCAGCTTCAGGGCTGGACAAAGACTTCTTGTTAAAGTTGTTCCCCTAAATCCATAGTACTCCCCTAAGATGTTCCTTGGTAGACAGGAAATACTTAAGAAGAGCAGATAAAGCCAAGCATACTGGTGTCATTCATGTGTCTATTTGAAAGTTATATTCTCTTTCTTTTTTTAAAATCCCTCAGTCCAAAGTTAACCTACTTGAAACTGACCACTGGGAGTTGGCCTCCTGTCTAAAGGTTTAACTGTACGTAAACAATCTAAAAAAAAAAAAATCGAAGACCTTGTTTTTGATCAGACTGTTCAAAGAAAGTCTTTTGTAGGTGAAAGTTTACTAGGCTGAAACAACAGAATCATTTGAGAGTGGAATATGGACTTTACTCTTAAAGCAGCGGATCTCAGCTTACCTTTGCTAGTCTCTGCCAGAGGAGAGCAATGGACATGGTGTGGCTCACCTCTCAGAATATTTTGCAAGTTGGTCTTTGAGACTAGGAGGAGTCCAATGGAAGAAAATTAGTTCAGTGGGTGGGCATTTACTTAGGTGTAGGAAAAGCTGGGAATGAATTTCAGGAGGATTGGTCCTCACTTGGCAAACAACCTCCTGAATCACTTTTAATGATTAAGAAGCAAAAAGAAAGAACCAGCAGCAACTTTCCCACTCCCATGGCCCTGTATCTATCCCATACTGATTTCTATAAAAACTACCCAGAACTTAAAAATCCAAGGTAGCCAGCCAATCTGACCCATCTCCTGATTTAAACCTTACTTTTAAGGTTTCACTTTTAAAGGTCCCACCCAGGGACCTTTTAAACTTTTACTCTAAGATATAGAAAAGTGAACTTAATCCTTCATTAATGAGCCTCTAAGTCAGGAGAGACCTAAATTAATTACTATTTCAAGAGTATGAAGGTAATTACATGTCCATGAGTTTGCTCATGTGTTCTGGTTGTGGCAACCATATATCCAAATTGACTGGGAAGATCCAACTTTCACATGTTTTATCTCCAAAGTCCTTAACTCCTTAGATCATGAGCTTCAGAAAATTCCAGCTTGGAAAATATGATTGTTTTAGCTGTAGTCTCATAAAAGGAGCGCAGGTAGCATGATGGTTAAGTGCTTGGCTGCTACCCGAAAGACTGGGTAGCCACCCTGTGGCTCCACGGGAGGAAAACCTGGTGATCTGCTTTCGTAAAGATTATAGCTTAGGAAACCCTACGCGGACAGTAATACTCTGTCATATAGTGTCGCTAGGCATTGGAACCAACTTCACGGCACACAACAACAACAACATACCCTCATAGGCTCTTAGTAAAACTAACAATAATGATATGCAAAGCTGTTTTAGGCTGATGGAAGGCTGTTAAAGGACAAATAGTCACCTTCCACCCCTTATGACACCTTACCAACTTGATTAAGGCTGTTAAAGAACAAATAGTCATCCTCCACACCTTTATGACACCTTACCAACTTAACAACAAATCATATCTCCTATATGATTTTAGGAAACCCTGGTGGTATAGTGGTTAAGTGCTACGGCTGCTAACCAAAGGGTTGGCAGCTTGAATCCACCAAGAACTCCTTGGAAACTCTACGGGGCAGCTCTACTCTGTCCTATAGGGTCACTGAGTCGGAATTGACTCGACAGCACTGGGTTTGGTTTTTGTTTTTTTTTTTGGTTTATGTGATTTTAATGCACATAGTCATGGATTGAATTGTGTCCCCCCAAAATATCTGTCACCTTGGCTAGGTCATGATTCGCTTGTATGATTTATGATTGTCTACTGCTTTATCTTCTGATGTGATTTCCCTACGTGTTGTAAATTCTATCACTATGATGTAATAAGATGGATTAGCAGTAGTTATATTGATGAGATCTACAACATTAGTGTTTTAAGCCAATCTCTTTTGAGATATAAAAGAGAGAAGTGAGCAGAGAGACATGGGGACCTCATACCACCAAGAAAGCAGTGCCGGGAGCAGAGTGCATTCTTTGGACATGAGGTTCCTGTACTGAGATGCTCCCAGGCCAAGGGAAGACTAATGACAAGGATCTTCCTTCAGAGCTGAAAGAGAAAGAAAGCCTTTCCCTGGAGCTGGTACCCTGAATTCGGACTTCTGGCCTACTGGACTGTGAGAGAATAAAATTCTCTTTGTAAAGCCATCCACTTGTGGTATTTCTGTTATAGCAGCACTACATGGCCAAGACTCACATCAAGAGAATAGGGCTTAGCTCTGTTACTGCCAGAATCAGCCTGACCCTCTCCCTCTAGTGCAAGTGGGGAAAGGAGGAAAAGGATATTGGCTTATGTCTCTTCTGAATTGTCTCCCTAGTAGGTGGGCATTGCATGCTTTTCCCAAGTGCCCCCTGCATCATACACTCTTCACCAGCCATCAGCTCCGTCATAGGTCACCACTCACTTAATTGCTGATCACTGCCCCAAATTCCTGGATACAATTCTCTTGTAGGATGTTGTTCCCTGTGGTGGTGAGTGTCATGGATTGATTGTGTTCCCCCAAAATATCTGTCAACTTGACTAGGTCATGATTCTCAGTACTGGATGATTGTCCGCCATTTTGTCATCTGATGTGATTTCACTGTGTGTTGTAAATCCTGTCACTATGATGTAATAAGATGGATTAGTGGCAGTTATATTGATGAGATCAACAAGATTAGATAGTATCTTGAGCCAGTCTCTTTTGAGATATAGAAAAGAGAAGCGAGTAGAGAGGCATGGGCCCTCATACCACCAAGACAGCAGTGCTGAGAGCAGAACACATCCTTTGGACTTGTGGTTCCTGTGCTGAGATGCTCCCAGACCAAGGAAAGACTGATGACAAGGATCTTCCTCCAGAGCTGACAGAGAGAGAAAGCTTTCCTCTGGAGTCAGCACCCTGAGTTCGGACTTCCAGCCTACTGGACTGTGAAAGAATAAACTTCTCTCTGTTAAAGCCATCCACTTGTGGTATTTCTGTTACAGCAGCACTAGGTGACCAAGACAGTGAGGAAGGGCATACTTCTCTTTACAGTTTCAACCCCTTATTCTTCACACTTCCACCATATGAGGTATCAATGATAAAAACCTAGTTGATGTCGAGTCAATTCTGACTCCTGGTGACCCCACGTGTGTCAGAGTAGAACTATGCTCCATAGGGTTTTCAATGGCTGATTTTTCAGTACTAGATCACCAAACCTTTCTTCTAAGTTGCCTCTGGGTGGACTCAGGTAGTGTAGGTCTACTGGACTTAGTGAATGTTTGGAGTAACTTAAGGAAATCACAATATTGAGAGGGAAAAACATTTAAAGTGAACACAAAATCTGTTGTAATTGCACAGCCCTACAGTGCATTTGATACGTAGGAGCTCTATGTAAGCTGCTACCTTCCTTAAATAGAGGAAGTATTGAAGTCATATCAATACTTCCACTTTATCTCATTAATTAGAACTTAGTCTCACAGACACATAGACCTGCTGCTTCATGAGTGAGGTTTATATTCCACTCTTGAATCTCTCATGTCACCATTATTTCAGTCTAGTGAACTTTCACCTACAAAAGATCCCACAAGAGAGGCCAGCAAAATTAAGTCCCCACCCCCCATTCTCCCACCACCAGAGGAAGTCAGGGGTTGGAGAACAAAGTGAGATTATTTACTCTAATTGATCAAGCTATGTATTTCTTTGTACACCCAAGTTTTAATGTATCAATGCTAGTCCTGCTACATGACTTTTTCAATAATCCCAAGAAAGCTAATAAGACGTTACAGCCTTCTCAGGAGGCTGCTTTGAGTATAACCCAATTTATAATCTTTCTACCCTACCCTCAGGTCTGAGAGCCCTGCCTTGTCCTAGCCCCTGCTGTGCAGCTGGCTATCCGCCTTCCTCTGTGAAGCTCCAGTTATTACCAATGTAATTGGTCTCATCCCTGTAACTATCTCTTACTACTTCCAGCAGTTCATTCTCTGAGGCTAAATTAGTCAGCCAAAAATGAAATAAAGCAAAACAAAATCTTGGACAGCTCCTGTAGCTAGTTATGGTGTTTTGTGTGCTCTAGCCCAACAGAACAGACCAGGTAGGCACCTGGGCCCACCAAATATGATCCCAGTTTAGGTCTCCTTGTTTTGAGTGGCAAATATACCTCTTGTTATGGATTGAATTGTGTCCCCCAAAAATATGTGTTGTAAATCCTAACCCCATGCCTGTGGCTGGAGCCCTGGTGGCACAGTGGTTAAGAGCTTGGCTGCTAAAGAAAAGAAGGTCAGCAGACCGAATCTACCAGCCCTTTGGAAACTCTATGGGAGCGGTTCTACTCTGTCCTATAGGGTTGCTAGGAGTCAGAATTGACTCTGCAGTAACAGGTTCTTTAGGCCTGCGGACAACCCATTTGGGAATGAGTCGTCTTTACTATACTAATGAGGCAAGATTAGTGTAGGGTGTGTTTTCAAATCTCTTAAAAGGTATAAAAGGAGCAGATTAAGCAGGCAGAGATAGGGGAAGATAGATGCCATACCACATGAAGATCACCAAGAACCAAGGAACAAGGACCTTCCTCTGGAGCCACCAGAGAGAGAAAGCCTTCCCCTAGAGCCTCCACCCTGAGTTCAGACTTGTAGCCTCCCAAACTGTGAAAAAATAAATTCGTTTGCTAAAGCCAACTTGTGGTATTTCTGTTGTAGCAGCTCTAGATAACTAAGACACCTCTTTATTCTTAAAATTGTCCAGCCAATAATGTTGGAACACACTGACATAGATGCATACACGCATACACATGTTGCAAGGGCTAATGTTAATTTACAAAGGCAATATAAAATCTAGAGATCTTAAACTGGCTGCTTATGAAGTGAATTCAGCCTACAGACATGTTTGTTTGATCACCATGGTGTTTTGCTGTGGTTGCTGCTGCAGTTTTTAGTGAATTTTAATGTCTTTAGAAGGGGCTTGAAATTCACATTTTCCCCCTATTGTATTATATCCAACTGTTTCACCCATTAATAGTCCTGCCTTACCTTTTGAAAGCATTTGAGTTTTAGATCCCTGAACTTAAACCCATAAAGAGAAATACATACATTTTCCTAATATACAAACATTTCTCCTTTCTCCCCCTTCTGCTTTTAAAAAGACCCTTGGGTCTTCAAGTTATAATAACATGTCATTCTCATAGCTACTCCCAAACAGCAGGAAGCCTTAAAATGTTTATTTAAGGGTCTAGGTAAAATCTTAACAAGACTTATCATTTTCTCCAGCCTTTGAACTACTGGGGATGGAGGGGGTGGTTTGATTCTTTGGGCCATATATTAGTAGTAAGTATTTTCTAAGTTCTTCCTAAGCAGCCTCACCCCTGTACTGTCTGGAATATTGATAGCAGAATAATAATCTCTTTGGGATCTAGTTTAATAATCTTAATTTCTTCCCATATGCCAGCAAAGATTCTCATTTGCTCAACAAATATTGAGTATCTATGATGTGTTCAGCTTATCTTCCAGATACTGAAAATACAGCAATGAATAAAGCAAATTCCCCTGCCCTTGTGAAGTTTACTTTCTAGTAAAGGAAAGAATTTCAGTATCCAAGGTAGAAAACCTGTTGTTAATGTATGCAATGCTGAAGATACAATACACTCTGGCTTTAATTCAGAATTATCTGCCTTGCTATCTGTCATGTAACCAGATTTTATCTCAACTCCAAGTAAAGTAATTGCATATTACTAAATGCCCATTTAGTAATAAAATGTTCAAATGTACCTAATCTGTGACTAGTTAGCTCAGTAGTATAGGGAAGGGTGTTAATGACATGAAGGTCATTAACTCTTGAGTTTATTCTATGCACAAATTAGTTAATACTTTTCAGTCTCTTAGCCACAGACTACTTTGCTAATCTTGGCCAGCCCTCCTTCAGGTAGGTGCAGTTAGAAACAAGAGAAGGCATCTATTTGCATCACTGGACAAACAACTTAAAAATCCATGCCCTCTTGATGGTGTTTAGAGAGTCATCTCAGACCATAGTGTCATTGTGATCAAATGTGCCTCAAGGCAGTCTTCACACTGAAAGCTCTCCAGGCTTCCTTCTATTACCACCAACCAGGAGGATCATCAGGGAGCTCTTTTTCTTGGATCAGATCCTTGGGATAGAATTGAAGTTCTTTTATTTCTGTGCTTCTTCTGAAAAATAGTCCTCTGTCTCCAAGAGAGTTCATGAATTACACTATTAATACAAATAATTTAAGAGACTACCAAATGTGATGGGGGGTGTTTTGAGAACTGAAGCTGAAACATGTCTGGAGAATCTGCCTACCAACTTTCCATATATGTGAAAGATTACGAAAGAACTTATCCTAAGGAAAGAGAGAATCACAAGACAGAATTGGAAAAAGGGAGTGATTCTGGGCACAGACCAGACTCCTGTTTGGATCCTAGGGTAAGGGGGCTAAAACAAAGGACAGGTAAAAGCCAAAAGGATAGTTTCCATAATATTTCTATGAGATATCAGGACCTTAAAGTGGCTCTTCTACATTGGCTGTGTAACTTGAGAAAAGTTCAGGAGAAGATGGCTTTTGCCAGTTGGAATTTCTGTTGAAGGTATAACTGAGCTGAAATGGTCAACATCAAGACCTCAAAGGAAGCAGGGCAGCATCACACCTTTAGTGAATATTGGTAATGTAGCACAGACATCAGTGCCTTCAGGTACTTTTGGCCCTCGCATCAGTGTGTGTGTGTACAGTTTGCTTTCAGAATGACGGGAGACTGCACTGAAGTGAGCCAGAGAGGACGCAAGGTGTATGTAGAGGTGGTAAGTATAGTAAAGAGTGTGGTTCCACAGATTTCTCTGTCAGGGATGGGAGTTCAAATACAAAAAGGGGGAAGGTACACTGCAGTGCTAGATTGGAATTGGAACTATCAATATGAGCACTGGCTCCCTAAGAAGAGAGAGAGAAAGAATGTGTTTGTGTGTGTATGTGTGTGTGTATGTGACAGCCTGTTCTCAGAAGGAGACTACAAACAATGACACCCCCGTATGAATTTGCACACCTAGAACCCAGATTTTGGTTTCTAAATACCATTCTTCTCTGAAGGAACCAGGTCTGCTTAAAGAAAAGGCTGATCCAGGGCTGCTGTTGTGTGCCATTGAGTTGATTCTGACCCATAGTGCCCCTATAGGATAGAGTAAAACTGCCCATAGGCTTTCCCAAGTTCTAATCTTTGTAGAAGTAGACTGTCACATCTTTCCCCTGCGAAGCCGCTGGTGGGTTTGAACTGCTGACCTTTCAGTTAGTAACCAAGTACTTTAACAATTGCATCACCAGGGCTCCAGACCACAGGCATAGAGGTGAGAATTTACAACACATATTTTTTGGGGACACAACTCAACCCATAACAATAATAAATAATGATACGTATTATAACCTATTGAATAAAATAAGGCTCTGAATTCATACTGATATAAATAGTCAAACAAATGGAGGAGAAAAAGAGTTTTTTTCTTATAGGAGAATGCTAACTAAAAAATGTAGAAGGGGTGATGGAATTATAAAATCACCATTTGGCAATCGTCATACTAATAATTGATTTAGTCTGGAGCCATTGAGGCTGGAGGAACCCCCCAAAACTATTGCTTTGAGAAAATCTTTAAACCAGAAATATCCACTGAAGTCTTCTTTAAGCCAAATAGTAGTTTAGCTTAATTAGTAAAGAATGTCTGCCTTGTGTTCTTTTAAAGAACCATCTATATGGAATCAGTTGACAACAGCAATTTGAAAGGTAGATAGGTAACTTAGGGGGCAGTGAGTTCATGTTAATGGGGAGGAACAATTTGAAAAAGGAGAGTGAGAATGATTGCATAACTTGAAGAATGTAATCAGTGTCATTGTATTGTACATGTAGAAATTGTTAGATGGATGTATGTTTACTGTATATATTCTAAACTGCAGCAAAAATAAATATAATAAACTTAAAAAATAATTGATGCAGGCAAGAATCATCAGTGAATACTAAAACTAGTGAGTAAAAGTTTGATGACAGATAAGATATTTGCATAGTTGCAAAGTATTTCCTCATAAGTTATTTGTTAACTATAAAGGGAAAAATAGTAACTTGACAGGGGAGAAACCTGCCAGACACCACCTTAACCAAGTGATCAAAGTTAACTTCAACAATAATGGAATGAATTGATGTCATGTGCCTCCTAATATGAAGTACTGAGAAGATCACAACATCCCTGCTGTGGTACTCTTGCTAAGAATGCATAACTTAGATTTAATCATGAGGACACATCAGACAACGTTGAGGAACATTCTGCAAACAACTAGCCTGGCCATATTTGTCAAGGTCATGAAAGACAAAGGGTAAAGAACTATTCCAGATTAAAGGAGACTAAAGATACTTGACAATGGAATGCAATGCATAATCTGGAATTTTCTTTTGCTATTAAGGACATTAATGGGACAATTGAGAAAAATTTTAATGAGATTTGTAGATAAGACAATACTATGCATCAGTATTCATTTCCTAATTTTGATAATAGTACTATGGTTATTAAAGGTAATAAAGAATTTAGGGGAAAAGGACATGATGTCTACAACTTACTCTCAAGCAAAACAAAAAAACTTCGAAAAAATAAATACACACACATACAGAGAGAGAGCACGAGCACAAGTTAGGTATTGGCCTAGGTTGCTAGGAGAAAGAATCGAAATTAAGAAGCAATTAAGTCTTGACTACTGCCAGAAATTCTGAGGCTATGCCTCAAAGCCCTTTTTATTGGGTGCCCAGTGCCAATTTATGCTGTAAGATAAGGTAGGAGCCTACACAGTGGAAAGTCTTGAACACCAGCAAATCACTGCGTATGTTTGAGCCACCTAATGAACACTCTTCTCATCAAAAGGCAATTCAACTCATCTCAACTTCTATTCGACAAACTCCTTCACCAAAAATTATTTTTCTAACTTTTTGTCTCCGCATCGGGTCATTACAGTCACAAATTCTGCACAGCTCTACTGCTTGAACTATAGACTACTCCATTTTCTGATGAACAGTTTTAATTTAAATATATTCCAAACGCTTATCTAATACAGGGATAAGCATTTTGGACCCAAAACTGAACAGCTGATTAAGAACCAGCATGGACCATACATAAATGGAACCACCACCACCCTCTCTTTGAACACTATTATTTGTTTGCTGTCTTTGCTCTGTTAGTCCTCTAACACTTGTCGGCAGGGAGCAGCCATATTGAAATACAAATTTTACTTGTTCCTTTTTCTAAAAAAAACAAAAACAAATAGATGGTTTATTCTAAGAATGTGCAGGAACTTATATTCTAAACGTCCATAAATACATATTCTAGGGGTTCTTATCACTTCAGAACCCTACTACAGCTTCTCTTTAATCTTTTTAAACATCCTGCTACATAAATTGCAGCTGTATCTATAGCAGGAAGAATAATAAGATAATAATTGGTCAAACATCAAAAGCACTTGGGTGGGTCTTACATAGACCTTTAGCCCTCTCTCCCACCAATACCATGTTCTTAGATTTTTTTCAGCTGCACTCATGTATTTTTTGTTTGTTTGTTTCTTCTTTTTCCTTTCCTCTGGGCAATTACTATGAATTTTTGCCAGGTCAGGAATTTTTCCCGGAAAGATACCCTAAGTAATAAGAAAAGAGACAAACAGTACCTCCAGATGAAATGTAAACTCTCTCCAGGCCCTCCCCTTCCTTTGATTTCTTTCTCCAGGTTGAATGGGATTAATTGGTGGACTTGCACGTCCTCTGTTCTGTGTGAGGGAGAGGTCCTCCACTTGACCTATGCCAGGAATTTCCTATGAAATGTCATGGGATGGCTTTGGAACTCTCCTCATTTACACAATATTTACCAAGTAAAAATGGGAACTGTGAGTCTAATAAATGTGTACATCCAGCAAGTATTTCTTGATCACAAAATATTAGAGTTAGGAGGAGTTTTAGGGGTCATTTAGCTCTCTTCTGCAACAGGAATTTATTTCATGACTTTTCTGACACATGGTTGCCAGCTGAGACTTGGTTACTTGTTTTGATGAGGAGCCCCCTATCGTGTTGGGCAGCCCATCCCATTGCTGCACAGCTCTCATTATAACCCTTGGTTCTTGCTGTAGTTCTTTGGAGTCTCACAGAATATGTTCACCCCTCTTTCACATGACAACCCTTTACACATTTAGTGGCTGCTATTTTCTCCCAGCTATCACCTGGTGTCATGGACTGAACTGTGTTTCCCAAAAATATCTGTCAGTTTGGCTTGGTCATGATTCCCTTGTATGATTGTCTACCATTTTATCATCTGATGTGATTTCCCTATGTGCTGTAAATTCTATCTCTAAAATGTAATGAGATGGATTAGCAGCAGCTATATTGATGAGATCTATAAGATTAAAAAAAAAAATTTTTTTTTTTTTATTAGATTAGATAGTGTCTTAAGCCAATCTCTTTTGAGATATAAAAGAGAGAAGTGAGCAGAGAGACATGGGGACCTCATACCATCAAGAAAGCAGCACCGGGAGCAGAGCTCATCTCTTGGATCTGAGGTTACTATGCTGAGATGCTCCCAGACCAAGGGAAGACTGATGACAAGGACCTTCCTCCAGAGCTGACAGAGAAAGAAAGCCTTCCCCTGAAGCCAGTACCCTGAATTTGGACTTCTAGCCTACTGGACCGTGTGAGAATAAAATTCTCTTTGTTAAAGCTATCCACTCGTGGTATTTCTGTTATAGCAGCACTAGATGACTAAGATACCAGGTCTCATAATGATTTTTCAGATCACATTGAGTAAATGCATAAATATCCAAAAGTTAAAAACCAAAATAGACCAGTTGCCATTGAATCGATTCTGACTCATGGTGACCCCATGTGTTGCAAAGGTAGAACTGTGCTCCATAGGGTTTTCAAGGCTGTGACCTTTTTTGAAAGCAGATTGCCAGGCCTTTCTTCCAAGGCACCTCTTAGGTAGGTTCAATTCAGTTAGTAGTGGGGCATTTAACTGTTTGCACCACTCAGGGACTCTTAAAGTTTAACAGTAGTTAACTCTGGAAGGTGGGATTATGGTTATGTTATTTTCTTGCTTATATGTAAATTCTAATTTTCACAATAAATATTTATTTTAATACCAATAACAGCAATCTTTATTTTTATTGAGCTTCTTCTAGATGTTCTAATTTATCTTACAATAACCTGAGATTATAGGAACTATAACTATTCCCATTGTACAGATGAAAAAACTGAGGCATAAAAGATTACATAACTTGTACAAGATCATACAGCTAAGTAAGTGGTCCACAAGAAAAGTGTTTTTTTTCTTTAGGGGGTGTCATGGATTGAATTGTGTCCCCCCAAAATATGTGTATCAGCTTGGCTGTGCCATGATTCCCAGTATTGTGTGATTGTCCACCATTTGTCATCTGATGTGATTTTCCTGTGTGTTGTAAATCCTATCTCTATGATGTCGATGAGATGGGATTAGAGGCATTATGTTAATGAGGCAGGACTCAGTCTGTAAGATTGGTTTGTCTTGAGCCTATCTTTTTTGAGATATAAAACAGAACTGAGCAGAGAGACGTGGGAACTCATACCACCAAGATAGCAGTGCTGGGAGCAGAGCTTCTCCTTTGGACCTGTGCATACAAGCTCCTAGTCTAGGGGAAGATTGATGACAAGGACTTTCCTCCAGAGCCCACAGAGAAAGAAAGCATTTCCCTGAAGCTGGCGTCCTGACTTTGGACTTCTAGCCTCCCAGACTATGAGAGAATAAGTTTCTCTTTGTTAAAGCCATCCACTTGTGGTATTTCTGTTATAGCAGCACTAGGTAACTAAGACAGGGGGTATTTGTTTTGTTTTTAGTGTGGTGTCCAGAAATTGATAAAATATGCCATATTTGATGCGAATAGCATAAAGCACACTGGGATGATTAGCTCCTTTGAATTGGACACAGGACAATCTATTAATGCCCCTTAGGCTGCATTTGCTTTTTACCTGCCATATGAGATTATTGGTCATGTAGAGCTTTTCAATCCTCTGGTTCTTATCTTCTTTTTCTTTTGACTCTACCCTCTCCCCTTCCTCCTCCTCTCTCTCCCCATCAGCTCTCCCCCAATAACCATTTTAACGACTAATTGTTAACATTTTTTTCCATGTTCACATAATCGCAAATAAAACCAAAAGCAAACCTGTTGCAGTCAAGTGGATTCCAACTCATGGCAAGCCCACATGTTATGGATTAGAACTGCACTCCAGGGTTTTCAGTGACTATAATCTTATGGAAGCAAATCACCAGGCTTTTTCCCAAGCACTGCTGGATGAATTCGAACCATCACTCTTTCATTTGGTAGCTAAGCACAAACCATTTGTGGCACCAAACCCAAAACCAAACCTGTTGCTGTCGAGTTGACCCTGACTCATAGCCACCCTATAGGACAGAGTAGAACTGCCCCCATTGAGTTTCCAAGGAGGGCCTGGTAGATTTGAACTGCTGACCTTTTGGTTTAGCAGCTGTGGCACTTAACCAGTACGCCACCAGGGTTTCCTTTGTGTCACCAAGGGAATCACATAAAAAAAAAAAAAAAAAACACAACAACAAAAAAAACTATATAGACAGATACAAATGCATACATATTAAATACAGGTTTTTTGTCATTTAAAAACAACTGTTTTCTTCCTCTTACTTAAAACTTTTTTTTTTTTTTATGGTGGAAAATCCCTCTAAGTCAGCTAATAGAAGGCAAATTCATTCCTTTTAATGGATATTCCAAAATGTAAAAACTGTAGATGTACAAAATTCTGAAACCATCCTCCTATTGATGATGGGCTTGCACAGAATTTACAATTTGTGTTTGTGCATTGACACTTGATACACTGTTACAAGAAATACTCTTGTATATATGCCCTGCAGCGTTTTGATTCAATAGCTTTATTGGAACTAATGTTTTTATTTTAATAGGATACATTCCTAGGACTGAGATTATTGGTTTAAGGGGTATATGTATTTTTAAAATAATAGCTGTTGCCAGATTGCTTTCCAAAAAAGCTGTAACACTTTATATTTCAACAGCAGCACACGAAAATGCCCTTTCCTCCAAAACCCTGCAGCAATAGGTGTTACAGTCTACTTGGCAGCCATTCCTAATAAAAACTCTGTGGAACAAGAGATCAAAGGAAGCTACCTAAATATAATACAGATTATTTACCCCACATCCACAGCAACTATAATCCTGACAGGAAAAATACTAAAACTCAATCAAAGTCAGGAAACACACGTTGAGCTTTTTAATTAAATGAATCTCGCACGTCTCTTTTTACTCAACTCTAAAATCTACGTATTATACACATGTTAAAATGTGCACAAATAAGTGTACAGATCAACAAATTATCCCAGAATAAACACATCCATGTGGCCTCCACCCAGGACAACAAATAGACATTACCAGCACCCCAGACACTTTCCGCCCACCCCCTCTCAATCATTGCACCCTTCCCCCTTCCTAGAGACAGCCACTATCCTGACTTTTAACACCACAAAATAGTTCTAACTGTTCTTGAATTATATAGAGATGGAATCACAGAGAATATTCTTCTATTTCTGACCAAAAAAATGATATTTCATTTGGCATGTGGTTTACTTCCACCAGGTGCTCCTTGGAAACTCTACGGGGCAGTTCTACTCTGTCCTGTAGGGTCACTGTGAGTCGGAATTGACTCAACGGCAGTGGGTTTGTTGTTTTGGTTTTTTTTTTTTTTTTGGTATACTTTAATATGTGTACACAATATTATGAAGGCTCTCCAAAGGTGATAATGCCTAGAGCACAAGAGGCTACTAAGACAGACCTGCGTAGCATAAATTCTAAACTATCTACAAAATGAATTTGCATCTAGCTCTGCCTATGATAA
The DNA here is from genome assembly GCF_024166365.1 of Elephas maximus indicus. Taxonomy (NCBI): domain Eukaryota; kingdom Metazoa; phylum Chordata; class Mammalia; order Proboscidea; family Elephantidae; genus Elephas; species Elephas maximus. The sequence continues at coordinate 167,703,183 of NC_064821.1, read as the reverse complement.
TAAAAAACCATTTGATGTGAATACAGAATGACAAGCTAGTCATGAGAGGAACTCACTGAAAGGAGTTCACTGATCCTTTCTGATTAGACAAAGTGGATGCCTTTTGCATTTTCCTGCCTCTGCCTTTCTGCTCTCAGTGTTGCTCTTCCTCCTTACCTGGACTTTGGAACCCAAGTCTTCCTTCAAGAAGAGTGAGATACTACTGCTTCTGGAAAGCGGTATCATGTCTGCTGGTAGAGTATGTAAGGTCTATTTTTCTTTCCATCTTCTTCATCAAGAAAGATAATTATTTAAAAGGGTGACTCTTATGGTATGGGAATTATATCTCAATGAAAAAAAGAAAAAGATCATTTTTATGCTGGATGTGAAAAAACAAACATAGGTAAGACATCTGAAACACCAGTGAGGTGACAGAATATGAGAAAATCCACCACTTTCAACAATTTAAGATTTCTAATCCCAAATACTGAAAGAAATTGCCAAAGTGATTGCAAACCACAAAGGAAAATATAAAAAATGATTAACAGTAGGAAAAGGGTCAGAAGGTAAAATGTTATAATTTTCAAGTGTGAAAAAAGACTTCTTTTTAAAGATAGAGGATTGACCAAACTTATTTAAAGTAGCTGTCTATCTAGAGAGCAAGACTGGCGAATAGAGCAGGGTTTTTTTGTTTCCATTATAAGTATTTGATATTACTTTAAAATTACATCACATAATACAGTGCTTAAACTTTACAAAAATTTGTTCATGTGGAAAATGAGATCCTAAAAACCATAGTCTGAAAATCTTCAATGGTCCCTGAAAGATTTTGGCATTGATTATTGAAAGATGCTTTATGAGCATTTGGAAAGAAAGGAATTGACCATAGGAGCCAGAATGAGTCCGCTAAGAGCAGGTTCATTTATTCAACGAGTATTTTTTGTGCACCTACTGGGTTCCACTTACTGCAAGGCATCAGGGAGGAAGCAGAAAACAAAACAGGTACCTTCCTGCCCCTTGTGAAACTCTAGTGAGAAGACTAACAAAAATTACAGCACAATTATAATTTGTGATAAATGCTGTGAAAGAAAACACAGGGATTCATGTGAGCGCATGATTAGAGGAACTAGCTTCATTGGAACGAGCCCTGGTGGTGCAATGATTAAGCGCCTGGCTGCTAACGGAAGTGTCAGCGGTTCGAACCTACCAGAGGCTCTGCGGGAGAAAAGACCTGACATTCTGCTCGTATGAAGATTACAGCCTAGGAAACTCTATGGGGCAGTTCTACTCTGTTCTATAGGGTCGCTATGCGTCTGCACCCACTCTATGGCACACAACAACAACAGCCTTATGGAGGGAGACCACAGTGCTAGAGAAATTCTCTGAGGAAGCAGCATGTAAGCTGAGGCCTGAGGATAAAGTGAGATTTAGACAAAGTATGAGAGGTGCTGCAGAGAAACCCAAAAACCCCATGTGAATAAGGGATGAGGCAGCAATAAACTTGGCATACTAGAGGAAGGGACAAAAAGCTTAGGTGGCTGAGCAGTAAACAGGAGGAAGATCCCAAGAATGAGCCTTCCAGGTAACTAGAGGCCATATATACAGACACTATGCTTTTTCCATTTTTTAAACGATTCCTAGACAGGAAGATTAACGAAACACAATAGGCACAACTAAGTTTGTTTTTAGCAATGCTTGGGATAGACTACTGTTATCAGTTCTATAACCAAATTCTATCCAAAATCCACCCACTTCATCTCCTCTGACTCCTTCCTAGATCAAAAAACCCATTGCTGTTGAGTGGATTCCAACTTCTAGCGGCCCTATAGGACAGAGTAGAACTGCCCCACAGGGTTTCCAAGGCTGAGATCTTTATGGAATCAGACTGCCACATCTTTCTTCCACGGAGCAGCTAGTGGGTTTGAACCTTTTGGTTTGCAGCCAAGTGTTTAACCACTGAGCCACCAGGGCTCCTTGCTTATATCAAGCCTGTGGGAAAATATATCACATTTTAAATCCTAAAAGCAGATTAGCCTTAGGGCCCCTTAGGGTTTTCCCAGATGGGCGTCTATTTTGAGGAAGAGCAAGGAGGCAGAATAAAAATGACCAAAGAAAATAGTGATTGGGTCGATGAACAGAAATACCTTTAGGGAAACTACTGAGTTCGACAGTTATTCTTTTCCTGTGTAGCTCTGACGGTAATGTCTCCTCTTTGTGTAGATTTAAGGATTTGCTCTCACTGGGGGAATTTCCTGATAGGTAGGAGAGAGTGGCATCAGGCCCATGTAGACATATTTTGGGCAAAGCACTGGCTCTTCCCTGACTTCTCAAATCACAACACGTAAACAGCCACCATTTCTTATACTTAGGATCCTCTCTCTTCAGGCTCAGCCAAGGTCTCTGGACGGATATTCCACAGTGGCCAGGCTGGCTGGGGGTCAGAGGAGAGAGGATGACTTTTCACAACATATCTTTTGTACCTTTTGAATTTTGTCTTACAAACATGTATCATGCATTCAAAAGAGTAAGTTGTTTTAAAGACTTGATTAGGGCTGAGAGTAGAAATTTAAGATTTGAGTTCTTTGGTCAGTATTATTGGCTGCTATAGAGTTGACCCTGACTCATGGCAACCCCATGCTTCATGGTGACCCTATGCACAACGTGGCTAAACACCCCCCAATCCTGTGCCATCCCCATGATGGGTTGGGGATTGGTCCATTGTGATCCATAGGGTTTTCATTGGCTGATTACCGGAAGTAGATCACCAGGCTTTTCTTCCTATTTGATCTTAGTCTGGAAGCTCCACTGGAACCTGTTCAGCATCACAGCAACACATAAGTCAGGAAATGAACCTCAGTCGCCTGTATAACAAACCGAAAACCGAAAACCGAACTCGTTGCTGTCAAGTAGATAATGACTCATAGCGACCTTATAGGACAGAGTAGAACTGCCCCGTAGAGTTTCCAGGGAGTACCTGGTGGATTCGAACTGCCGACCTCTTGGTTAGTAGCCATAGCAGTTAACCACTGTGCCACCAGTGTTTCCTGAGTCTTCTGTATAAAACCCAAAAACCAAGCCTCTTGCCGTTGAGTTGATTCCAACGCATAGAGACCCTATAAGACCGCGTAGAAATGCCCCATAGAGCTTCCAAGGAGTGCCTGGTGGATTTGAACTGCCGACCTTTTGGTTAGCAGCTGTAGTACTTAACCACTAGGGTTTCCAGAGTCTTCTGTATAGAAGGAGAGAGTTCTACCACTGAACCACCACTGCCCCGTGGTCAGCATAGCCTTTTGGATTTACTTCTTTTCATACCCAACTTGTTCATTTGATTTGTGGTTCCATACTGTGAAGTTGTAGTTTAGGGACCTCTCCCTGAAAAATGAAGCCCTGGTAGCACATTGGTTAAGAGCTCAGGCTGCTAACCAAAAGGTCGGTGGTTCAAATCCACCAGCCACTCCTTGGAAACCCTATGGGGTAGTTCTACTGTGTCCTATAGGGTCGCTATGAGTCAGAATCAACTCAATGGCAACGGGTTTGTTTTTTTGGTTTTCCCTGAAAAATGCACCACCAACCCAAAATTATTTAGTCTAAACTGAACAGATCAGTTTGTATGTGAAACCTTATTTTATTCCACTCCACTTTTTATTTCCCACCAGTTAATAAAACATCTTGTTGAACAGAGACTGTCCACCTCAAGCTTGAGATGAAAATTAGAGTCAAATGCCAGCCCTATTTACTAGCTCCATGACCTTCTGCAGGGCACATAAACAATTGCTCTGGGATTTGGTTTCCTCATGTGGGGTTGTGGAAGGTGAATTCACTAGACCAGGGGTCAAAGGATGAAGGTTCAACTGCAGGCTCTGCCACTTTGTTGCTGTGATCTTGGACACACTGGTTAGTCTGTGAACTTCAGTTTCTATAAGAGGGGGATAAAAGTTAATTTCCACGGAAGTCGTGAAAGTGAGACAAGAGATGTAAAATGCCTGTTGTCTAGGAGCTGTGGATTCTCAAGTCATGTTATTGTCCTTACCTTCCTCTTTACCTTCTTTCCACATTTTACCTCATAAAATGGGAAGGGAGAACTTTGCAGAATCTGCCTATTGTTTGGATCCCATGTCTCACATAGTGCTTTATAAACCGTAAACCAGAAAGTGGAATGAATGGTTATTTTGGCACCAGGCAGACATGGGGCCCCAGGCTATGAATTTCTCTGGCCTCTCTAAATTGTGCTTGGATTCCAGAAGAGAGCTCTGTTTATCTAGGTGGGAATTAAGCAAGCTTTTCCAAAGGGTCATGCCAGGCAGTCGGCTAAGGTGGGGGGCTTCTTTCCAGATATCTCCTCCTCGATTGTGCCAATTGCACCGTGTGTCTCAGCATAATGGAGCCACTTGGGGAGCCCGAGTGGTTATTGTTCTTCAGTGCCACCTTGCTCTGTAAGGGTGAGAGAGACTGAGATCAGGCCTTTCAAACCCATTCTTGAAAACCTACTTGCATTCACAAGGAAGCCAAAACTGATGAAGATACTGCTAATAGCACAGATGCAGTCAATTTGATTCCTGTGTATTCCATTCAGTGAGGTCCACGTGTATAGTCGCTGTTTATGTTGGTGAAAAAAGGTATTTCCAATGAATAGGTCGTTGGTCTTGCAAAATCCTATCATGCAATCTCCTGCTTCATTTCTATTACCAAGGCCATATTTTCTAATCACTTCTTTATTTTAGTTTATTCTAATTACTTCTTCTTTGTTTCTAACTTTCGCATACCAATCACCAGTAATTATCAATGCATCTTGATTGCATGTTTGAACAATTTCAGACTGTAGAAGTTGGTAAAAATCTTCAATTTCTTCAGCTTTAGCATTAGTGGTTGCTGTGTAAATTTGAGTAATAGTTGTATTAACTGGTCTTCTTTGTAGGCATATGGATATTATCCTATCATTAGCAACTTTGTACTTCAGGATAGATCTTGAAATATTCTTTTTGACAATAAATGCAACACTGTTCCTCTTCAATTTGTCATTCCTGGCATAGAAGATCATATGATTGTGTGATTTAAAATGGCCAATACCAGTCTATTTCAGCTCATTAATGCCTAAGATATCTATCTTCAAGGGTTCCATTTCATTTTTGGCAACTTCCAATCTTCTTAGATTCATACTTTGTACATTCTATGTTCTGATTATTGACAGATATTTGCAGGTGTTTCTTCTCGTTTTGAGTCATGCCACATCAGCAAATGCAGGTCCCTAAAGCTTTACTCCATCGACGTCATTTATGTCAACTCTACTTTTTTTACTTTGAGGAGGCAGCTCTTCCCAGCTGTATTTTGACTGCCTTCCAACCTAAGGGGCTCATTTTCCAGCACTATATCAGGTAATGTTCCGCTGCTGCTCATAAGGTTTTCACTGGCCAGTTTTTTTAGAAGTGGATTGCTAAGTCCTTCTTGCTAGCCTGTCTTAGTCTGAAAGATTCACTAAAATCTGTCCACCGTGGGTGACTGCTGGTATTTGAAATATCAGTGGCATAGCTTCCAGCATCACAGCAACACAGAATCCACCACAGTATGACAAACTGACAGATGAATGGTGGAGGGGCTCTTTGCACATATGTAAATTGCATATTTATGCCTGGTGCATAATTAAAAAAATTTACATTAGGGGTGCATATCATAAAAGGAGCTCTGGTGGCACAGTGGTTAGCTAACCACGGCTGCTAACCAAAAGGTCAGCATTTTGAAGCCACCAGCTGCTCCTTGGAAACCCTGTAGAGCAGTTCTGCTCTGTTCTATACGGTTGCTATGAGTCAGAATTGACTTGATGACAATGTGTTTGATTTTGGTTTTATGATTAAGGCATTTTACTAGACAGTGGAAATGAGTTAATTGCAGTTTACTAAACTGATATTTTACTGGGGGGTAATTGAGAGTATGTCTAAATCAAGTTTCATGTACAAATCATGGGTGAGCCACTTCTCAATTCATTGTTTTCTTCCTTCCTTTCCTCTTTCCCGCCTTAGAAAAATTACACCTGTAATTCATTAAATCATTCTCATAGTAAAAGAGTCAAACAATACAGAGCAAAATCTTCCTCAGCCATTCTCCACACTGCCATCTCCAGTCCCTCACCAGTGATAATCGCCACAATAATAATTATTCTGATGTGTTTTCCAGGCCATTTTCAAATTAAAGTTACATTATTACTATCCTTAAGTTGTTGCATTAAGAAAAAAGGGATTCTGGAAGGAGTGAGGAAAAAGTGAGATTCAATAAACTACAAAACATATTAAGGCAGGGCACTTTTGAAAATGCAACAGGCAGAACTGGAAGTTGAGCTGAGTACTGTTTCCAGCACAGGGCATTGAGCCACCTCCACCTCAGTAAACGTTGTTGATTGAATGGCTGTGCCTCGTGCTCACCTGCCAGAGACAGCCAAACACGGGAAACCTGACGAATCACTCACTATAGCATCCTTCGCTTCTGTATTTTTATTCTTTTTAGTCCTCAGCTCCCCTGTGCCCTGATAATAGCTGGAAATAGGAGTTCCTCTTACACTAGCGTGGGACACATTTTCTCTCCTCTTTTCTTTCCGAAGGACAATGTCAAGGACAAGTCCAAGCCAGGTCAGAATGTTACATCAGAGATACTGTGCTATATTTACCCCCAACCACTTGCCTTTCAAGCTAAGCAATTTATGTGATGAAAAACAGCAGAGACAAACTGTCCTCAGTCTCCTCAGAGAAGGAAAACATCGAATTTTATAAAACTGTGTATGACTGTATTTTTGCAGTAGGTTTCTCTGTGGGCTAAATTTCCTTTTCTCTTTATTTTATTTTATTAACATTATTTTTAATACTCTGGAGGAGAGTGAAAGAAATGCACAGTTGTACTCTGTCCTATAGGGTCGCTATGACTCGAAATCAACTCGACAGCAATGGGTTTGGGTTTTTGTTTTTGTTTTTTTATTTCAGCCCAGGCCCAGAGACCTACAGTTGCTATTCATGGTTTAATTCATTCCAGGCTGTCACCACAGCCATCAAGAGGGAAGAGACTAAACAGACACTAAAACGACAAGCAGAGTCATCACTGGATTGTGCTTTGGTCTGGAAGTTTCCAAGCTGGCCTCTGTGACCTCACCACCCCCTCTGAATCAATCACGTTGATTCTCCAGGCCTCAGTTTCCTGCTCAGTAAAATAGGAAAAATCAATTCTATTTCACCTGGAGGGATACTGTTTGGGGAATAAATGCGATAAATGTAAATCAAGATCTTGTCATGTTGATTGTGGCTTATGGTGGCCCCATGGGTGCAGAATAGAGCTGCTTCATAGGATTTTCAAGGTTGTGACCTTTTAGAAGCAGATGGCCAGGTCTGTCATCTGAGGTGCCTCTGAGTGGGTTCAAACCACCAACCTTTTGGTTAGTAGTTGAGTGCTTAACCATTTTCGCCACCCAGGAACTCTTAATCAAGGTCTTTGTTGTTGTTGTTATTAAAAAAAAAAAAAAATTGTCAAGCTGATTCCAACTCATAGTGACCTTATAGGACAGAGTAGAACTACCCCATAGGGTTTCCAAGGAGCAGCTAGTGGATTTGAACTGTCAACCTTTTGGTTAGCAGCTGAGCTCTTAACCACTGTGCCACCAGGGCTCCATTATTGTTATTAAAAATTGTTATTAGGTGCCGTCTATTTAGCTGTCTATTTCCAGCTCATAGTGACCCCATGTGACAGAGTAGAATTGCTCCATAGGATTTTCTTGGCTGTGATGTTTTGTAATGTTTATGGGAGCAGGTCTCTCCCCCACAGAGCTGTTTGAGTGGGTCCCAACTGCCAACCTTTCAGTTAGCAGACAAGATCGCGTGACTGTTTCACCACCAGGGCTCCTTAATCGAGATCTTATTGTTGTCGTTAGGTGCCATGGAGTCGATTCCATCTCATAGCGACCCTATAGGACAGAGTAGAATTGCACCACAGGGTTTTGTAGGCTGTAAGGGTCACTATGAGTCAGAATCGACTCTACAGCACTGGGTTTGGGTTTTGGTTTTACTCTTTACCAACTATATGAAGAAGAATGCTGCATCAGGACTAGAGGAAGACTCTTTAATGACCGGCGATATGCAAATTACAAGACCTTGTTTTGCTGAAAGCAAAGAGGACTTGAAGCACTTACTGATGAGGATCAAAGACTACAGCCTTCAGTATGGATTACGCCTCACCATAAAGAAAACAAAAATCCTCACAACTAGACCAATAAGCAACATCAATGATAAACAGACAAAAGATTGAAGTTGTCAAGGATTTCATTTTACTTGGATCCACAATCATCTCCCATGGAATCAACAAGTCAAGAAATCATTTGCACTGGCAAATCTGCTGCGAAAGACCTCTTTAAAGTGTTAAAAAGCAAAGATGTCACCTTGAAGACTAAGGTGCACCTGACCTAAGCCATGGTGTTTTCAATTGCTTCATCTGCATTCAAAAGCTGGACAATGAATAAGGAAGACTGAAGAATTGATGCCTTTGAATTATGGTGTTGGCAAAGAATGTTGAATATACCATGGACTGCCAGAAGAATGAACAAATCTGTCTTGGAAGTACAGCCAGACACTCCTTAGAAAGGACGGTGACCAGACTTTGTCTTATGTACTTTGGACATGCCAGGAGGGACCGTTCCCTGGAGAAGCACATCATGCTTGGTAAAGTAGAGAGTTAGCTAAAAAGAGGAAGACCTTCGATGGGATGGGTTGACACAGTGGCTACAACAATGGCATAGCAACGTTGTGAAGATGGCGCAGGACCGGGCATTGTTTTGTTCTATTGTACATAGGGTTATTATGAGTCGGAGATGGCACCTAGCAACAACAACCTTTGTGGAAGAAGGCAGACTGACCCATTTTTGTCCCATGGAGTTGCTGGGTAGGTTTGAACCACCAATCTTTTGGTTAGCAGCCAAGTGCTTAACCATTGCACCACCAGGGTTCCTGATCCAGATCTTACGGGGGGGAAAAATAAGATTATTTAGGTCTGGTGGTGCAGTGGTTAAGGTGCTTGGCTGCTGAATATTGTCATTTCGAATCCACCAGCCGCTCCATGGGAGAAAGATGTGACATTCTGCTTCCATAAAGCCTTGGAAACCCTATGGGGCAGTTCTACTCTGTCCTATAGGGTCACTATGAGTCAAGTTGTCTCGATAGCAGCAAGGTTTGGTTTTGGTTTTGAGTATGATTCAATTCAACAACCACTTCTTGGGTACATATTACTGCTAGCAGAATATACCACTCAGACTAAGGCCTTGTCCCTGCCCTTAAGAAGTTTATAATCTGATAACTGGTAAAAGATAAATTCAAGAAGACTGATAAGAGCAGCCAATGGTAAGAACCTATAGATTCAGAGAAGGGAATACTAAAATAGAGGGATTAGGGGAAGCTTAGAGCCCTGGTGGCACAGTTGTTAAGAACTCAGGCTTCTAACCAGAAAGTCAGCAGTTGGAATCCATTAGTCCTCCTTGGAAATGCTATGGAGTGGTTCTACTCTGTCCTATAAGTTCACTATGAGTCAGAATTAACTTGGTGGCAACGGGTTTGGTTTTTTTTTAGGAGAAGCTTCAAAAAGAAGGTAATATTTGAGATGGGAGAGGACAAAAGGACAGAGAATAAAGAAAGGTGTAGAGGAGCAAAAGCTCAAAAGGTGTTCAAGGAACTATGAGTGCAGCAATCTGGCACATATCAGGGAGCCATGGGCAATAAACTGGGTTCACACTGCAGAGGTTAAGAGGTCTGTGCTTAATTCCATAAATAATGGAGTGTCATGGATGTTTTAGCTGAGGAGTAGTATGATCAAACCAGTGCTAATCAAAACAAAACAAAACAAAAACCTGTTGCCTTTGAGTTGATTCCAACTCATAGCGACCCTATAGGACAGAGTAGAACTGCCCCAATTGGGTTTCCAAGGAGCAGCTGGTGGATTCAAACTGCCGTCTTTCTGGTTGGCAGCCAACTTCTTACCCACTGTGCCGGTAGTGCTAGAGGGTAATTAATATGGCAGCTATGGGGGGGGGGCGTTGAAGGAGTAAAAGGCAGAAGTGCTTCAATGAGGCTGATCTACAGTGAGTATCTGGGTCAAACACTGTCAAAGGGAGAACTTCCATTCCTTGTGTTTTTTTGTTATTGTGTGCCATCAAGTCAATTATGACTTATTGTGCCCTATAGGACAGAGAACTACCCCATAGGGTTTCCTAGGCTGTAGTAGTAGTCTTTATAGGAGCGGAAAATCAGGTCTTTTTTCCTGCAGAGGCACTGGTGGGTTCAAACCACTGACCTTTTTGTTAGCAGCCAAGCACTTAACCATTTCACCACCAGGGCTTCTTTCCCAGTGCTTATATACTCCATACTTATTTCTACCCAAATATGTTTTTGGTGCATCTCCTTTCTTTTCCAAGCATGACTCCCAGCTCCCCATTAGAGGGTGAGATTTCTGGGAACAGGGCCTTTAATTGTTCTTGTCCCCTTCTTGCCCTCTGGGCCTGCAGCCCACATGCCCCCTATCCCATACTGTCCCCAGCCTGGCAAAGGTCCTCACTCAGAGTGAACAGACTGACATGCTATGTGTTGGGCACTTGACCATAAATTGGGCCACCTGCATTTTCCTCTCTGCTGTTGTTTCAACCATTTTTTCAACATCATCTAAAACATCCTATTGATTCAGCACGTAAAAAGGGGGGATTAATTGGTAGGCTGGTAGGGTAGGAGGAGGTGTGCCTGTGTCATAGTGAAAGACAAACTCAGGTTATGAACCTTTCAAAACATTATAAGACAACCTTTGCTGAGCAGTTATTATATGGCAGGCACCTTGTAGTTCAAATGCATTATCTCATTGCACCCAGGTGAAAATCTTATGAAATAGTATTATTTTACAGATAAGGAAACTAAGGCACGGAGAGTTTCGATAATTTGCTCGATTGTCCATAGCAAGTAACAGAGCTGAGATCTGAATGGTTTTTCTGCTGTTAAAATCCATTATTTAACCAATGTAGTCTACTCGTTCTGCATTTCAAAACAAACAAACAAAAAACCAAACCGTTTGCCATGGAGTTGATTGTGACTCATAGTGACCCCATGTATGACAGAGTAGAGCTGTTACATATGATTTTCTTGGCTGTAATCTTTATGAAAGCAGACCATCAGGTCTCTCTTCTGCAGTGCTGCTGGGTGGGTTTGAATGGCCAACCTCTAAATTAGCAGGTAACTGCAACCCAGGGATTTGGCTCTGCATTGTTGTTCTTTGTCAAGGAGCCTGTAAGGGTGTATGTATCTCGAGCCCTTCAAACTTACCCTTCCCCCACAACACAATGACACTGTTGCTTGAATGTTTACTTAAGGAGTTTATTTATCCTTTTGGTTTAAGACTTTGTTCCCAGAGATTAAAATGCAAATCTCTGACCTTTTCATTACTCAATAGCTCTCAGGTGTGGACCTCAAGGTTCTGAAAGATTTTAGCCTGCCAGACAAATATAATTTTTAATTAATAATTCATTTTCCCTTAAGACAAGCAGGGCTACCACAGTGAGTTGATGGAACTTCAGCCAAAAACAAAGGAACGTGAAGTTTCAGTTAATTTGGGTAGCCTAAAAGTATACCCACTCCTCACTCATTGAGTATCCTGTTATCCAACATTTTGCATTTACAAATAGTAAAAAATCTACTATCCAGCTATTTTTCACATTAACGACATATGTCTGACAGTAACGAACACTGAGGTGTGAGGTGAGAGTAACACTGGCTGTGATGATTAAGGTTATGTATCAACATGGCTGGACCATGATCCCCAGCGGTCATCCTCCACGCATAATGCTGATTTCACATAAGGACCTGGTTTTTGGAACCTAACCATGTTGATAAGTGAGAAGTGGGTATAATTGCCAATTTCTATTAGGCCTCTTTGAAAAGGAGAGAACAAATCTCAGACCTTCATTAGCACCTCCATGGATCCTCCAGGGTAATGGCGGGAGAGCTTAGGGAAGGTCCAGGACCCCACCCCTCCTTGGAAATTCCTGCTTTAACCTTACAGGGTTATTTAGGTTAGAATGCTTGAGTGTCCGAGGGTTTCTTGAGAGCTCAGTTTGACAGGAAGGGAGGTGGAAAAGGGAAGAGAATAGAGCACCTGAGGAATAAGAGAGGGAAGAAAAGATGGTGAGAGTGGGGGAAGAAGAGGGTGAAGAGGAGGGAACCTCTATGGGTATATTCTTGCCTTAGAAATGAAGTTGTAGCTTTTAGTTAACTAACTAATCAGTTCCCTGCTTTGGTTCTACTGAGAAGAAGGCAGTGTTGTAGCACAGAAAGATTATCGGCTCTGGAGAGAGGCCCATTGGGGTTTACTTCCTGTTTCTTCCTCTCACTGCCCACATAACTCTAAACTGCAACGGCTCAGATGTATAAATGGAATAAAATACTTATTTCTCAGCATTGTTATATATGAGATAGAATAGGTAAAACGTTTTTGATAATAGGCATTGAATACAGGTCATGTATTAAAAATCTTGAGAACTATTTTGTATTGATTCAAAAAGACTCAGAATTAAGATGACTTGCATAATTCACACATTTTTACGAAGTTCAAGCCCGTTATCTCTAAGAAGCCACAGTTGAAATAAACTTAGAGAGCTCAGATATTTTTAGTTAATAATGGGAGTTAGCCAAACAAAAACACATGACCTTAATGAATTTCCTGATCCCCAGGGAATATAAAATGTTGGCAAAACCACCAAATCTTTGTTCAGAATTTTTTATTTGACTTTCCTAATATCATTTAGATTATTTTTTAGAGTAGAAAGTCATTATTTTCAACATAAAGATCACCAAGAATGAACTAAGTGGCATCATTTCAAATGAGACTTGAGACATAATTTTCGTTTATTTGTGGTTTTAGAGTCTTCATTCCAAAATCTGCTGGGTTGGATGTCTGGTATTTCAGGGGTCCAGTTCTGGCTTCCAAGCTTCTGCCTGACTTCCTGTTTTGTTGTTTTCTTGCCCAAAGCCAGATGCTGAGTCTCAGTGCCAAGATCCTATCAACAAATGGTTCTGTATCTCCAGGAGATGTGGGGAGAGTAGTGGGAAAGAAGGTGGACCCTCTAGCACTACTGTAAGTGCTGAATAAGCAAGGCCACTGGCATTTTTAAAAAAAAACATACCCAAGTAGGGACAACATAAGCGTATTCAATGGGTGTTCTTGCTGGGTTTCTGAGTCCCTAAATTTTAGAGTATACATACAATAAAATAAAACCACCTGCTTCCATCATAATCAATTTCAAAATTCAAATAATGACCAAGGTAACTGTGTGCTGTCTCTATTCCCTGCATTTTCAGTTCATTGTTGCAACACACAGGGCTGTCCCTCGGAAACTAGTTTGGTCAGGTGAGGATGGAGAGATTCCAGAGACAGGAGTTAAAAAACAACAAATTTTTCGGCAGACTTCCCTAGAATTAGTTAGGAGCTCTGCGCAATAACGTAATGAAAAAGCAAGATCATCACATGGGCAAGGTCTTTGCCTAGGACGTGCTTCCCCCACATCTTCACCTGGTCAGAGTCCGCTCAGCCATCCCCTCCTCAGGAAGTCTTTCCTATCACCTACCTCTCCCCTTATCAGTCTGGGTTAGGTGCAGGCTTAAAAGCTTCCCCTCACCCTGCCTTATTGTCTTACACAGCATTGTGATGGACTGACTGCACATTGATTGCCCTTGCCAGAACACGTTTCTCAAGAGATTTTTTTTTTTCTGATATTTACAGAACCTCAGGTAAATAATAGGTATTTAATGGGTGCTACAAAAAGTTAAGTGCTCCACTACTGACCAAACTATTGGTGGTTCAAACCCAATCAGAGGCACCTTGGAAGTCAAGTCTGGCAGTCTACTTCCTAAAGGTCAGAGCCTTGAAAACCCTATGAATGTAGTTCTACTCTGCACACATGGGGTCACCATGAGTCGAAATCAACTCAGTGGCAGCCTTTTTCTTTTTTTTTTTTTTTTTATCATTTTGCTCATGGAGGGAAGGAAGAGAAAGAGTGAGAAGGAAAGAAGGGCCAGGAAATCCCCACTGATACTTCTCCTCCCTCCCCCCGCCTTCTACTCCCCTCACCCGTACTCATACTTGTACCCCACTTTGATTGATGAGAGAACAGTCTCCCCCTCAGTTATCAGGCAGGGAGGAGCAGTAGTGGTTTCTGAGCCTAAAAAAAGAAAGCAAATGCGTTTTGAGTTTCCGATTGGTCCAAGTGTCTTTGTTTACCCTCTCCCAGTGGCCTGGCACTGAAGAATTGAGCATGGCAGGGAGCCTGCACAGATGCAGACACATTTATGCACTGAAATTTCGTATTTAAAAAATTTTCCAATTCCAAGCAAAGATGACTGCCTTTGTTCTGAGTTGAATCTAGCTCTGTGCAGGCAAAGTTGAGAGTTCTCGCTGGTGTCGACACAAGCTGAGTGACTCGGGGGCTTTCGCTTTGTTTCAGCTTGTTCATCAGCAAAATGAATCCACATTTAAAACTTCAAGTTGTGACCCATTAGTAGGCTGTGTCATCAATTTAATGGGTTGCAACTGGCATTTTACAACTGAAATCAGAATGTTGGTATGTGGTAAGGTAAGGATTATTTCATGAAACTTGGTTATATTTTATATTTATGCAGGTACTGGGTCATGGTATAAAATATATTTCTTTCTATGTGTTGAGGTAAAAAATTTTGAAAGACATTGCATCAGATGATCCATGAGGCCCCTCCAGGCCACAATTCTGTGTGAATTTGGCAGGACTGCAATGTAATCTCTTAAATAGAAGGGAGAAAGGGAGTGGCAAGAATTGAAGACAGAGATAAATTAGAATAGTTGTGAGACAGGAGGATAACTACAGAAGATGAAGAACTGAAAGAAGGGCACCAGAAGGGTACAAAACAGAAAATTTTCTTCTTTAATTTTTATTGTGCTTTAAGTGAAACTTTGCAAATCAAGTCAGTCTCTCATACAAAAATTTATATACACCTTACTGTATACTCCTAGTTGCTCTCCCCACGATGAGACAGCACACTCCTTCCCTCTACCCTCTATTTCCACGTCCATTCATCTAGCTTCTGTCCCCCTCTGTCTTCTCATCTCCTCTCCAGATAGGAGCTACCCACATGGTCTCATGTGTCTACTTGAGCCAAGAAGCTCACTCTTCACCAGTATCATTCAAAACAGAAACTCTCATCAGAATTTTTTACTTTGCCCCCCTCCCCTCCCCCCCGGCCTTTAATCTCCCTGACCTATCCCTTGCCTTGCTTCTCTCAGAATGGGAAGAACATTGCAATTGTGTGGAAGTGCTCCCTGTAGCCCCACCCCCACCCTTCTACTCCTCAGTTTATATACAGTCTTTGTGCTTTTCCCGCCCCTTTGCAACTCCTCCCCACTCCCATCCTCACGCAGGCCATGGGCCTAATTACTGCTGGGTATCTGACCCACACCTCTTTCTATTCATCTTTGGTGGTCTGCAGCACATATCCCACATACTCTTAGAGCCAAAAAGTGTGTACCTGGAATATGGGGTCCGGATGGAGAACACTAGATGCTGGGAATGGGCAGATCATAGATAAAGTCTCTAGCAATGATTCTCTGGGGGAGCTCAAATCTTTCCAAGGGAGGCAGATCAGGGTCTCCATTGGGTGGAGAATTTGAAAACATATATTCTAATCCCAAACCATTGCTTCAAATCACATTAAAAAATTATGATTTTATCAAAAGGGAGCATGGGTTTTAAAAGTGTTCCTCAATACGCTCAGAAGCACCATTACCCACCCAAACCCAATTACCAGTCTTTGTTTTAGGTAAGGTGGGGAGATCCAATAGGGAGAGGTGGAAATGGGTCTCTGAAACTCTGCTTCAGAATGACTGGTGGGAAAGGTTTGAGCCTGAAAGCAAGGACAGTCTGATTTTTAACCCCCCCCCCCCAAAAAAACCTGTTGTTGTCGAGTTGGTTCCAACTCATAGTGAACCTATAGGACAGAGTAGAACTGCCTCATAGGGTTTCCAAGGAGCGGATGGTTGATTCGAACTGCCAACCTTTTGGTTAGTAGTCGAGCTCTTAACCACTGCGCCACCAGGGCCCCTGGTTTCTAAAATCACTTCTAATTATCAGAATCTTAAATATTAAGATTTTAGGATTTAAGGAACAAAGAGAGGTAATATGAGATTTTAGCAGGTACATACTCTATTCTGTTATCGTGGAGCCTATAGTCAGCCATGGACCTTCTGGACAGTGATTAGCAGAAACCCATGAAAGAATCGACTGTTCTCAAGGCCGGTGAAAGAAAAGATGTGACTTTCTCCCCACTCTTCCATGAGCTCTGAATCCCTGCCAGGTAATCTAGAGGTGGATAGGCTAAAGCCAGGATTTCAGTGTTCTTGTCTTTTGTAACTGGATAATCAAATGACCTTTGGCATCTGACATCTGACTCCATCTCCCTGTTTCTTCCTGTTTGTTAAATGGGCATGTGTTCAAGTAAACTATAATGGCTTCCATGGCCAGGTACTTTTCCAGGTAATTTACATAAATTGAAAAGAAGCAGTAGTGGACAAGGAAGAAGTAGTAAATATTATTCCTACTTTATAAATTGGAAAGCTGAGACACAGAGAGGTTAGCATCTCAGCCAAAAGTGCCTAGGTATTTGTGTACGTGTCCGAGTCAGATAACTACCTGAGGTTCTGTGGTTCCAAGGTGAATAACACATGTTAGTTGCCAGGAGTGGGGGCGGGAAGTAGTTAAAGAGAAAGCAGAAGACTTGTCTGGCCCTGCTCTGGAAGTGTCTAGGAATGATGCTGGCTGGGAGAGTCAAGTCGTGGCCCTTCTTTTGGCCTCAGTTTCCTCCTCAGGAAATGACGGTGTTGACCTAGAGCCAAGGCCTTCAGATGTCTTCGCTCCTGTATCTTCTAAAAGAGTTTTGAAAAAACCATGTGTTCCCTTGCTCATTTTAAAACTCGCCTATAACATTTTAATCGTCAATACGTTTAAGCATCATAAGTTTAAAGAGTTGTAAGATATAATTACCGGCCTTTTGTAAACATCGATATAATAAAACTATTAAATCACTTTTAAATTAATCCAATGGAATATACAAACCATAGTAATCTGACGCCACCATCAACCACTTAGAAAATTCATGACTAAGTTCTTTAAGTTGGAAATTTTATGTTTTTTTCTTTGAAATCATGTTTCCGTTCTACCCGTGTAATTTTGTCTTAATATAAGTTTGTGATTGAAAGTATTTTATTAATCACAGCAAAAAGCCATAAGTTGAAATTTAGTTTAAAAAATGTTTTCAGTGACTTTAAGGCTCAAAAAGTATTATTGTTATTAGTAGCATTTTCAAAAGAACAGATATTACAACTTTTGATTATTAGCAAAAGTTACCCATTGCCGTCAAGTCAATTCTGACTCATAGTGACCCTGTAGGACAGAGTAGAACTGCCCCATAGGGTTTCCAAGGCTGTAATCTTTAAGGAAGCAGACTGCCACGTCTTTCTCCCACTGAGTTGCTGATGGGTTTGAACCGCTGACTTTCTGGTTAGCAGCTGAGCGAGCGCTTAACCACTTCACCACCAGGGCCCCTTTAGTAGACATTAAGAAGTGAAATTTTATTGGAAATTTGTTTCTTAACTGAGATGGAAGGAGTAGGGTGGCGTTTATGATTCCTAGATTAAAAGAGGCGCCCTGCTGGCTCAGTGGTTAAGAGCTCAGCAGCCAACTGCTAACCAGAAAGTCAGATTAAAAGAATTGTGGAACTGTCCTTTTGTTTGGAGTCCTGGAGGTGTTTATACCTCAGAGCAACGCGTCATTTAGTAGGATTAGGGAAGTGTGAGAAAAAATTTTTAACTTCTATCAAGTGGGAAGAGGGCAATTGTGAAAAAGAGGTAGAAAGGAGACTCAGGCACACTAGCGTTAGGAAAGAACACCAGTGTGAGAATCTAGAAACTGATTTTTTTTCACATGCCCCAAACACTGGCCTAGAAGATCTCTGTGGTCCCTTTCTGCCTGGACAGTCTCTGCGTTAACGGTGTTTCCCCCTCACCAACCTGGGTGGAAAAACTGGATCCTGGTAGCAATAACCATGCAATGCTCTTTGTCCCTACCCCGCAGGGTTTGCACAACTGCCAGCCCCTTCAAGGTTCTCCTGAATCATTCTGGAGTCTCTGGGGGTAGCTATCATGTGCTCACCAACTGGTCTTTTTAGCCTCCTTTGTGGCTTCTGCCCATTTCCTCTTCTGGAGCTTGGCACAGCTGCTCGCCTCTTAGCCACCAGAAACAAGTAGACTGTTCCTATAAGAAATCGAGCTTCAGAACCCTGGGACTCTTCTGGCTCAAACAGTAACATTCTAGAGGGAAACATGCCTCCAGGTGTTCCCTGGAATAAAGGTGATTTAGGAAGGAAAGGCCCTCCTGCTGGCAGTTCTTTCACGGCTTTGTGAAACAAATCTTCCCATTTAATCTCCTTTTAAGTACTCAGCTGCTAACTGAAAGGTTGGAGGTTGCAGTCTACCCAGAGGTGCCTTAGAAGAAAGGACTGGCAATTTACTTTCAAAAGGTCACAGCCTTGAAAACTCTATGGAGTACAGTTCTACTCTGACACACATAGGGTTGCCATGAGTCGGAATCTACTTGACAGCAACTGCTCTGGGTTTTTTTGCTTGGTTGATGAATGGTGATAAATGCTAAAGTGGCCTAAGTGGCAGGTGATTTGTAAGGGCAAAAAGGGGCTCCTGATCCCAGACTGCCTTTATATTTCAGTATTACTCTAATTTTTTCATATGTTATTGTTGTTAGGTGCTGTCGAGTCAGTTCTGACTCATAGAGACTTTATGCACAACAGAACGAAACACTGCCCAGTCCTGAGCCAACCTTACAATCGTTGTTATGCTTGAGCTCATTGTTGCAGCCACTGTGTCAATGCACCTGGTTGAGAGTCTTCCCCTTTTCCACTGACCCTGTACTCTACCAAGCATGGTGTCCTTCTCCAGGGACTGATCCCTCCTGACAACATGTCCAAAGTATGTAAGACGCAGTCTCGCCATCCTTGCTCCTAAGGACCATTCTGGCTGTACTTCTTCATATTTTTCATAATTTTTTCGTATGCAAAAACTCAAATGGCTCCTTCTCTTGGGCCCGCTATTTTGTCTCTTTGGAGAACTCATACTCAACCTTCAAATCTCAATTCAATCCCCTCTTTCAAGATGCCTTCCTGGTGCTTTGATGGCCATGAGCCTTTTCTGTTATGTCCATGCTCTTACTACATTTTGGAAACCCTGGTGGCACAGTGGTTAAGTGAAACGGCTGCTAACCAAAGGGTTGGCACTTTGAGTCTGCCAGGTGCTCCTTGGAAACTCTATGGGGCAGTTCTACTCTGTCCTATAGGGTTGCTATGAGTCGGAATTGACTCGACGGCACTGGGCTGGGTACTACATTTTGGAATTTATTTATTTATTAGTCTTTTGGGTTCCTTGAGGGTTAGCACTAATTTTTTCAGAGATGACGGCACCCTCAAGGTCTAAAATGGTACCTGGGCAGAGTGGGTGCTCAAAGGATGTTTGTTGAATATAATGTCATACTGTTTGGAAAGACTCAGAGTAAAAAAAAAAAAAGATAATAGAATTATCCTGCTGGTTTGGGCTTATGTCATAAATGGTGGTAAGGAGAGGATTGGAAATGTCCGTCGTCTCACTGGTTAGGAGACGCTGAGCTTCTGTTTAGGGTGATGGAAAAAGCTGGAAACAGATGATGGTGATGGTTGCACAAGATGATGAATGCAATTAATATCACTAAATTGTACATGTAAAGAATATTGAAATGGCAACTGTTTTATTACATATATACATATATATATATACCAAAAAAAGAAAAAGAAGTGTTCATTGACACTTTTCCCTGTCTTGCTATCTCTTGGTGCGTTAACAGAAGAGATGGAGTTTCCTTAAATCAGTTTAAGTGCCTTTGGGTGCTCAGCTCTCTGGAGGACAACCAGCTCATTCTGTCCATCTGCCTCTGTGACTCTGGAGGATCTGGTGTCTGGAGGGTGCTGAGGAGGGGACAGAGGCCTCTGGGCACAGGCTGCTGGATACAGTTGAGGTCAGAAAGAATTCTTCATTTTCACGTGGATTGAGTCTTCATCTCCTAGCCAGGCATGAAAGACACGCCGGCTGTGATTCTCTTGCCAGTGGGATGAAAGAAACAGTTAATGGAGAACCAGCCTATTATCTGAACTCAAAAACAAAAACAAACCCATTGCTGTCAAGTCGATTCTGACTCTAAGCGACCCTATGGCACAGAGTAGAACTGCCCCATCGGGTTTCCAAGGCTGTAATCTTTACAGGAGACTGCCACATCTTTCTCCTTCAGAGCGGCTGACGTGTTCGAACTGCTGACCTTTCCACTAACATCCAAGCACTTAGCCCATTGCACCACCTGGGCTGTGTTATCTGAACTCAGCCCTCCACAAACAGTGCTCTAGTTGATACACTCTCTGCTCCTTTTCCAAGGGGAGGGAACAGCAGCAGGCTGATGCCTGAAATCCTTCTTCTTGTTTGAAATTAGGGAGATCTGGGCTGACCGACCACCCGAGGAGAGGTCATCTCATCAGGATTCTATTCAAGCACGTCCTGGACCCAGATCCATACAAGGGATCCCCTGCATTGGGTATACAGCAGTGCTACTCAAAATGTGGTCATGGACCGGCAGCAGAGTGTTAAGAATGCAAATTCTTGGCTCCACCCCAGACCTACTAAATCAGAATTCCTGGGTGAGGCCCAGGAAGCTGTATTTTAACAAACTCACAAAGATGACTTTCATGCATGCTAAAGTTTGAAAAGTACTGCTAGACTGTAGCTCTCTCTCACACACACACACACACATATACACACACAGCTACCTATGGCAACTCCTGCAGCTGCTAATGCCACTTGATCATTTTCCTGTGGTTTCCCTCAGCAGGACCCTGGGATTTGTTTTTCTCCACTGTGGACCTTGTTCATTTCCTGCTGCTTTCAAGAGGTTGGGAGAGAAAGAGTGAGAATGAAGGCAGGAGGGAGGGGAAAGGGGTTAGCTGAGGCGGTAAAGCTTTCAAGAAGGAAAAAGAAAATGTTTAGTGACAATGTTCTTTTGTGAAGGGTTCAGCTTTATGTTGATGGAGCTGCAAGTCATTAGCAACCCGGGCTGTTGGCGGGGTTGACCGGGTCATTCTCCAGGGCCAGAACGCCCTCTGCTGCCAACTGATAAATAACACTTTGAGACTCTGGACCGGTCAACGAAAAGAGAGGAAGAGCCTCTGGGGCTGGGGTAGGAAAGAGGACATGACTAAGGCCAGGAGGTCACAAAGTCACCACTTCATGGCTGTAGAAGAAATTCAAATCTGCTTTGCAGGGAAAGAAGCAGCAGCCAATTCAGTGGGTGTTTCCAGGATTCATCCAACAAACAGTGGGTTTCTGCCAAGATCTCCAGCGGCTCCCATGATTCCAAGCTCCCAGCTTGGCTTGGCTCTGCTGCCACCACTCTTACCCCTTATAGCTCACCCTTACCTCACCTTGAAAAGAAAGGGTGTTTAAAATAGAAAGAGGGAAACAAGAAAAGAAAAAAAAAAGATTGGAATTTTCGTGTGGAGGCATTTAGGGGCAATTAGTTAAGGCTCAGCTTAAAAAAAAAAAATCTAATTTTCTCAGACTTTCTTTGTTCTTTTGTCTCCATGAAAGCACAATGTCTTTCATTCTTTCTTCTCCTGCCAGGGAGCTGTTACCCCACAGCTGCGGCGTCAGCCCTTCTCTCCAACTTTATTGCCCCAGTTTACTGCTGTTGGGAATGACGGTTCACGTGGGTCACTGGTGGAAGAGCAAAGATCTGTTCTCAGAACGAAAACTCAGGCGCAGCAGTTGCTTCTGCCAACCACGGGCAGTGACCCATTTCCTCCTGCTTCTTGCCTTTGCCCCTTCCCCGCTCTCACTAGAGCTGGCTAAGGAGGGCCTTCACCCCTCCACCACCACCCTTGAGGCCTCTGCAGAGTGCAGGCATCTTGCTGTGGAGTACCTTTAGGAAAACTATTTAAATTGCCCTAGAGGGGCTAGAGTTGTTGAGGGGAAGGGGGTAGGTTTGCAGGCAGGGAGGAGCTGAGAGCAACCCAAATTCTTCAGAATGTTCTGGTGTCATAGAGTACCCTGGCCTCTCTCCAAAAATCTAATGCACAGGATGGGTCTATCTCAGTAACACCAAGCCCCTCAATCAAAAAAGACATCTTTAGATTAAAAAAAAAAAAAATTTTTTTTTTTTGCTTGGTTTTTGTTCTACCTGGGATAAAATATCCAAATCTTTAGAGAACCACATTTGGATAATTTTCCCTACATGCCCCCCAGACATATGCTGGTCATCTATTTCTATTAAAATCAAAGCATCTTATACAATGTCTTGTGATTATGGTACTTGAAGGACAATTTTCCTCTCATAAGTAATTTGCTTGGTTGTCTTCATTGTGAGCAAGGTTGCATCTCTGGGTTGTATCTGCTGCTGGACTAAAACTCCAAGTAAAAGGGGCATGATCATGGGCACTTTGACTGGTGACAGGTAGTCTGGTCTCTGCAAACACAGGCAGGTAGAGAGCTAAGAAAAAAATGGTTATTAAAGGGCATGAACAGCTATATAATTTGTGGGGCCCGGTGCATAATGAAAATATGGGGCTGCTTGTTCAAAAGTTATCAAGAATTTCCAGATGGTGACAACAGAACATTAAACCAAGAAAAAGGCTCTTCTAAGCATGGGCCCTGTGTGACTGCATAGGTTGCAAGCCCACAAAGCTGGCCTGGTGGAAGGTTCCTTAGGGTGAGCCAACAGACTCTATGAACAGTGATATATTCTCTCCAGTTTAGGTGTTCCTCCATTTTGATGTCATTCCCTCCTACTATCCTCAAGGCTTCAGCCAGGCTTTTGTTGACACCCACTTGCCGGTCTTATCTGCTCTTTGCTGGCTTGGGGAGACACACCTGGGGGAGAGCAGCAGCAGTATCAAGGAGGAGCCAGTCCCCAGAGGCCAGCAGGTGCCCTCAGAGCTGTGGAGCAGCAGCAAGGTGGTGAATGTACTTGGGAAAGAAATCTGCAAATGTCTGGAACATGTTAGCTTTCTCCCAGGATTCCCACCATAAACAAACAAAGGGAGATCCAGTAATAATCAGCTTCTCACATCCCAGAGAAAGACGACTGGGAGTCAATCAAATGTGTATATTAAAGAAAATGTGACCTTATTCTATAGTCTCTGGCTAATGAAGTCTTGGGACACTTTTGGTCTCATAATCAGGTATGACTGCTATGACATGTTTCACAACTTGGAATATAAATGTTGTTTCATCATTACTTTTCTGTTGATTACTTGAGCCCCTAACTGACTTTAGTGCCAAGAAGTCTACTATCTCCACTGAGTGCTTCCCATAACCCCTCTAAATTTTTAAGAACATGAGGCTTCTGCTTGTCTAGCCGGGTGACTGGGAGGATAAGCAGAAACAAGGAGTGGTTTAGGGAGTAGAGGAGCCCATGTTCTGATGTTAACTGAGGCAGAGAAAGCAGCACCACTGAAGATCTGCTTGATTCCCTTCCCTTTCAAGGCAGAATCCGTGCACATTTTTAGGTGAGTGAGCCAACTACATCCTTCCTGAATTTTTTTCTCAGAATTAGGAAACCCTGGGAGCCCTGGTGGTGCAGTGATTGAGAGCTACAGCTGCTAACCCAAAGTTTGGCAGTTCAAATTTACCAGGCGTTTCTTGGAAACCCTGTGGGGCAGCTCTAATCTGTCCTATAGGGTTGCTATGAGTTGAGTTGGAGTCGACTCAACGGCAGTGGGTTTGGGTTTTTTTTGTTTTTTATTTTATTTTTTTTAGGAAACCCTGATTTGCACTGGTAGAAGGGCAGTGGTGGTGCCAGGTTGGAGGTTTGAGTTCACCCAGAGATGCCTCTGAAGAAAGACCTGATGATCTACTTCTGAAAAATGAGCCTTTGAAAACTCCCTGTGGAGCAAAGTTCTATCCTGAAACATATGGGGTCACCAGGAATTAGGATGGATTTGCAGGCAACTGGTTAGTTTTTTTGGATTAGCATTCAGAACCTCGTTTTCATAGACATCAATCATTACAACATCAAAATTTACACTACACGCTGATAAAATTTAATATTAAGGAAAGTAATAAAACGTTTAAATATATTTGAAATATACATTTTAAAATGTGTTTAAAATATTTTTAAATGTTTATTGATAAGTCACACCAATTAAAATTGATGTTTAAAATAAGAATTGATTGCCGATTCTTCTTTCTAAGGGAAGTGGCAAAATGCATGTTGCTACGGACATAAATCTCTGTCTTGGTCCATCCCCAGAAGCCATTGGAGGGGTTGGATCTGGGGAAAGGGCCCACAGGTCAGCAGAGCACATTCACAGAGTCTTTAGCTGGCAAGGAAGGCCTGGAGCTGACTAGGAGGTGGAAAGGTCAGTTGTTTTGCATACCAGAGAGAGAGAGAAATTGAATTCCTAGACAGACCAAGGAAAGGGGAGCCTGAAAATAAGCAAGGAGGCTTTGGGAAGAGTATGAGTGACAAAGATACTGGCTAAAAGTTTATTTTAGGATAGCCAGTTGTCGTTGAGTCAGTTCCAACTCATGGTGACCTTGTGTGTGTCAGAGTAGAACTGGGGTCCACAGGGGTTTCAATGGCTGATTTTTTTTTTTTTTTTAAGAAGTAGATTGCCAGGTACTTTCTTCCAAGGCACCTCTGTGTGAACTTGAACTTCCAAACTTTTGGTTAGCAGCCAAGCACGTTAACCATTTGTACCACCCAGGGACTCCTGTCTAAAATTCAGTTTTGAATAGTTTGTTTCTACAATGTAAACCCCTCTCCTCTCCCCAAATATTCAACAAAGTCAGCTGCACAAACCAACACCTTGGCCAACAATTAATAAAGCAGACACTTACATAGTCCTTGTTTGTGTATAGTTAACTGCTTTGAACCAAAATCAATCCCGTTGCCGTTGAGTAGATTCTAACTCACAGTGACCCTATGGGACACAGTAGAACTGCCCCATAGGGTTTCCAAGGAGTGCTTGGTGGATTCGAACTGCTGATCTTTTGGTTAGCAGCTATAGCTCTTAAACACTATGCCACCAGGGTTTCCCTAACTACTTTACATACATGAATTTATGAATTTATTTAATTCTCATAATAATCTCATAAAGTTGGTACTATTATTATTTTGTTTTTTAAATAGACTTTATTCTTTAGGGTAGTTTTAGGTTTACAGAAAAATTGTGCAGAAAGTGCAGAGAGTTCCCATATGCTCCCATCCCCTGCACATTATTTCTTCTATTAAAACATCTTAGCATCTTATATTTCTGTGATACATTTGTAACAGTTGATGAACCAATTTTTTTGTAAATAATTTTTGAATATTTATTACCTTCATTTTTAAAGTATTTTCTGTGTTTATAAGCATATATAATTTTTTATTGTGCTTTAGAGGAAGGTTTACAGAGCAAATTAGATCCTCATTAAACAATTAAGATACATATTGTTTTGTGATGTTGGTTGCCAAGCCCATGTTTTGTGCTCTTGGTTGCCAAGCCCATGACGTGTCAACATTCTCCCCTTCTCGACCTTGGGTTTCCCTTACCAGCTTTCCTGTTCCCTCCTGCCTTCTCGTCCTTGCCCCTGGGCTGGTGTGCCCATTTAGTGTCATTTTGTTTTATAGGACAGTTTAATCTTTGGCCGAAGGGTGAACCTCAGGAGTGGCTTCAGTACTGAGTTAAAAGGGTGTCCAAGAGCCATACACTCAGGGTTTCTCCAGTCTCTGTCAGACCAGTCTGGTCTCCTTTTTTTTTTTTAGTGAGTTAGAATTTGTTCTACATTTTTCTCTTGCTGTGCTCAGGACTGTCTATTGTGATCCCTGTCAGAGCAGTCAGTGGTGGTAGCCAGGCACCATCTAGTTATGCTGGACTCAGTCTGGTGGAGGCTGTGGTAGTTGTGGTCCATTAGTCCTTTGAACTAATCTTTCCCTTGTGTTTTTGGTTTTCTTCATTCTCCCTTGCTCCAGACAGTGTGGGACCAGTGGAGTATTTTAGTTGGTTACTCCCAAGATTTTAAGATCCCAGGCACTACTCACCAAAGTAGGATGTAGAATATTTTCTTTGTAAACTATGTTATGCCAATTGAGCCAGATATCCCCCAAGATGATAAAACAATATTGATACATTATTATTAATTAAGTCCAGAGTTTATATTAGAGTTCACTCTTCGTGTTGTACAGCCCTATGGGTTTTGACAAACACATAATGTCTTGTGTCCACCATTACAGTGTCATACAATATTATTTCATGTTTATGGTTGAAGAAGCTGAGACACAGAAAGGCTAAGTAATTTGCCTAAGTTCACTCATTGTTAATATATTTTGAAACTCTTACTAGGCATTGTTGTTGTTGTTGTGTGCTGTCAAGTTGATTCCAACTCATATTGATGCTATAGGAGGGACTAAAACTGCCCCATAGGGTTTCCTAGGCTGTAGTCTTTTCTCCTGTGGAGCGCTGGGTGGGTTCAAACTGCCAATTTTTGTGCCACCAGGGCTCCTTCATGTGCCATTATTTATTTAAATGCTATTAATTCAATAGGTTTAAATAAATATACATCAAATACTTGACAAATTAATTTTAAATAATTAACTTTAAAATTAATGGAGAGACATAGCAGGGGAAAATGTGGACCAGGAATGTTTTCTTGTTTGTTTTCTGTTTTTTCCTCTCCTAAACTAAAGGATTGTACCTTGACATAAAGAAAACAAAAATCCTCAAAACTGGACCAATAAGCAGTATCATGCTAAATAGAGAAAAGACTGAAGTTGTCAAGGATTTCGTTTTACCTGGATCCACAATCAACACCCTGGAAGCAGCAGTCAAGAAGTCAAATGATGTATTGCATTGGGCAAATCTGCTGCAAAAGGACCTTTTAAAGTGTAAAAGCAAAGATGTCACCTTGAGGGGTAAGGTGTGCCTGGCTCAAGGCATGGTATTTTCAATTACCTCATATGCTTGTGAAAGCTGAACAACGAATAAAGAAGACCAAAAAAGAATCGATGCCTTTGAATTATGGCGTTGGCAAAGAATATTAAATATATCATTAACTGCCAGAAGATCAAACAAATCTATCTTGGAGGAAGTACAGCTAGCATGCTCTTTAGAGGGAAGATAGTGAGACTTCATCTTAGTACTTTGAACATGTTATCAGAAGGAACCATTCCCTGGAGAAGGACACATGCTTGGTAGAGGGTCAGTGTAAAAGAGGAAGACCCTCAATGAAACGCACTGAAACAGTGGCTGCAACAACGGGCTCAAACATAGCAATGATTGTGAAGACGGCACAGGACCAGGCGGGTTTCCTTCTGTTATGAATTGGAATCTGCTTGACAGCACCTAACAACGACAACAAAAAAAA
Source organism: Elephas maximus indicus (assembly GCF_024166365.1). Classification (NCBI taxonomy): domain Eukaryota; kingdom Metazoa; phylum Chordata; class Mammalia; order Proboscidea; family Elephantidae; genus Elephas; species Elephas maximus. The sequence continues at coordinate 167,675,703 of NC_064821.1, read as the reverse complement.
AACTAAAGGAGGGCTCCCTGGGTTGTGTGAACCATTAAGTGCTTGACTACTAACTGAAAGGTTCGTGGTTTGAACTCACCTAGACATGTCTGACAATCTATGTCCGAAAGGTCACAGCCATAATGACCCCATAGAGCACAGTTCTACTCTGAAACAGTTGGAGTCACCATAAATCAGAATCAATTCAATGGTAATGGTTTTTGTTTTGTTTTGTTTTGTTAAGCAAAAGGAGCACTGAAGCCAAAATGCCGGATACCTAAGACACTGCTAGACAGAAAGGGTTTTTGTTCTACAACTTCCATGGACTCCATCAGACTGAGTCCAATACTACGAGATGGTGCCTGGCTACCACCACTGACTGCTCTGACAGGGATCACAATAGAGGGTCCCAAACACAGCTGGAGAAAAATGTAGAACAAAATTCTAACTCAGAAAGAAAGACCAGACTTGTTGGCCTGACAGAGACTGGAGAAACCTTGAGAGCATGGCCCTCAGACACCCTTTCAGCTCAGTAATGAGGCCACTCCTGAGGTTCACCCTTCAGCCAAAGATTGAACAGGCCCATGGAACAAAACAAGACTAAAGGGGCACACCAGCCCTGGGGCAGGGACTGGAAAGTAGGAGGGAACAGGAAAGCTGGTAACAGGGAACTCAGGGTTGAGAAGGGAGAGTGTTGACATATCGTGGGGTTGTTAACCAATGTCATACAACGATGTGTGTACTAACTGTTTGATGAGAAACTAGTTGGTTCTGTAAACCTTCATCTAAAGTTCAATAAAAAATAAAAAAAGCAAGGGACTAACTAGCAGGACAAGGGCATAGCAAGTGCAAACACAGGAAGAGCAGTGCTGAGAAGAAATTACTCCTAAGGGAGTAGGAAGATGGTAAGTGAGCTTTTATAAAATGCTGATTAAAATCTCTGGGCCCAGAGAATTACTTTCCATGGTAGTCACATAATTTGTAGATGGGATCATGGAACTACCAGTCATTATCTTTGAGCATAAAGTTATATGTATTTTAACTTAAAAAAAAAAAAAAGAATCCTTAAGAAATTGTGGTAAAAGGGAAGGGCGTCAGAAAGGGCGTCATGAAAATGTTATTATAAATTTCATGAATGAGGAAAGGGTGGATGTCAGAACCATGTGGCAGGAAGTAGGATACTGACCTCAGGAAAAATCCCAGAATGAAGTATTAAATAGAGTCGCTATGAGTCATGATTGACTCAATGGCAATGGGTTTTTTGGGTTTTTGTGGGCACTTCATAAAGAAAGATGCTGACCCTTGGACTGAGTATGAATTTTCCATAAATATGGCATGTCAAAATGTCTATTTTTTAAAATTTTGTGACAAACTTGATAGATGTATAAATTAAGGTGATACAGTTGTTGTTGTTAGGTGCCATTGAGTTTGTTCTGGCCCATAGCAACCTTATGCACAACAAAGAGAAACACTGCCTGGTCCTGCACCATCCTCACAATCATTGTTATGCTCGAGCTCACTGTTGCAGCCAGTGTGTCAATCTACCTCGTTGAGGGCCTTCCTCTTTTCTGCTGACGCTGTACTTTGCCAAGCATGATGTCCCTCTCCAGAGACTGATCCCTCCTGACAACATGACCAAAGTATGTTAAGACACAGTCTCGCCATTCTTGCTTCTAAGGAGCGTGCTGGTTGTACTTTTTCCAAGACAGATTTATTCATTCTGGCAGTCCATGGTATATTTCAATATTCTTCGCCAACACCACAATTCAAAGGCATCAATTCTTCTTTGGTCTTCCTTATTCATTGTCCAGTTTTCACATGCATATGATGCAATTGAATAATAGTTGTATTAACTGGTCTTCCTTGTAGGCGTATGGATATTATCCTATCACTGACAGCGTTGTACTTCAGGATAGATCTTAAAATGTTCTTTTAGAGGATGAGTGCAACACCATTCCTCTTCAAGTTGTCATTCCCCGCGTAGTAGACTATATGATTGTCTGATTCAAAATGACCAATACCAGTCCATTTCAGCTCACTAGTGCCTAGGATATCGATGTTTATGCATTCCGTTTCATTTTTGATGATTTCTAATTTTCCTAGATTCATACTTCGTACATTCCAGGTTCTGATTATTAATGGATGTTTGCAGCTGTTTCTTCTCATTTTGAGTCGTGCCACATCAGCAAATGAAGGTCCCGAAAGCTTTACTCCATCCATGTCATTAAGGTTGACTCTGCTTTGAGGAGGCAGCTCTTCCCTAGTTGTCTTTTGAGTGCCTTCCAACCTGGGGGGCTCATCTTCCAGCACTACATCAGACAATGTTCTGCTGCTATTCATAAGGTTTTTACTGGCCAATACTTTTCAGAAGTAGACTGCCGGGTCCTTCTTCCTAGTCTGTCTTAGTCTGGAAGCTCAGCTGAAACCTGTCTTCCATGGGTGACCCTGCAGGTATCTGAATACCGGTGGCATAGCTTCCAGCATCACAGCAACACGCAAGCCCCCAGAGTACGACAAACTGACGGACATGTGGGGGGAGGTCATACAGTAGTTAACACTATTTCTTTTTATTTTCATTTGTTTACACGTTTGCCAATGCAACATTTTCCATGTATACAATTTGGGTTACATTGTATCTTAATTTTAGCAAAGTGCAAAGTTCCTTGATATTATTATGGAAATGATTAAAAAAATGTGGCCAGATTCTAAAATGGTTAGCCAGGTTGTACAGCTTAAACCATTTGTGCCAACGTGAACAGATTCAGGGCTCTCTCTTTGATCCTGTCCTACTTGGTGCTTCTTATCAAGGGCTTAAGAAAGCAATATAATTAAATTTGTAGATGACAAATTTGGGAGCAATGCTTAATGAATTAGAAAACAAGGTCAAGATTCAAAATGATCTTGTTATTTTGGAATAATTACTCCAAGCCAATAAAAATATTATTGTGTCATGCAATTAAGTCTAGAAACTGATTGTACAAGTAGTAGCCTGTGGAGGTCTGGTTCAACAAAAATTGCTATGAAAACCATGAGAGGAATTTCTTTAATTATATTTAGTATAACTGCCTCAAATAGTATAATACAACACTATATGGTACAATATAATATAAGAACTCTTCTCTGGGTGAGCTGCCTTTGGAGCACTGTGTGTGGCTTGATGTACCACGCTTTAGGAGGAACCTTTAGAAACTGGAGAATATTCAATGATAATAATACAAGCAGTCCCGGGATTATGAAAGAGTTCTGTTCCTAAATCTGTCTTTAAGTCGAATTTGTATGTAAGTTGAACAGTTAGGTACGGTTCATATTTGACTAACATCAGTAAGTCAAATGTTTGTCTTAGTACATAGTGTATAGTGTACCTTTCTATGCATAAAAAAATTAAAGAAACACTTCCAGATATATTAAAATACCTTTAACATAATAATATAGTAATAATAATAATGTTTTGATGCATGTCACAAAGAAAATGCCTGTTTGTTATTATGAACCATTGTATGTACCTTGAATTTTTAATATAATAGGCTTTGGGGGTTGATTGGTAACTACGGGTTATATGTAAATAGGACATTTGTAACCTAGGGGCTTCCTGTACTGTGCAAGACCCAAAACCCATTTCAGTCAAGTCAATTCCAACTCTTGGTAATCCCATGTGTGTCAGAGTAGAACTGTGCTCCACAGGGTTTTCAATGGCTGATTTTTCACAAGTAGAAATAAGACCAGGTAAGTAACAGCCCTATCTTCATTTCCTAGTGCTGCTGTAACAGAAATACCACCAGTGGGTGACTTTGAAGAACAGAAATTTATCCCCTCACAGTTTTGGAGGCTAAAAGTCCAATTTAGTGTCTTGACCATGCTGATCCCTTCCTTGTAGGTAGTCCCAAGTGTTCCTTGGTACCTTGGCTTGTAGATGCATCCTCACATGTCATCTGTCTTCCTCCCTGTGTGTCTGTGTCTAATCTGCTCTTTTTATAACTCAGAAGTGATTAGATCTAGAACCCACCCTACTCTTGTATGATTTAATTAACATAACAAAGAAACCCTACATCCAAACAGGGTATACGGGTTAAGATTCCAACACATATTTGGGGGGAGTTGCGGATGCAATTTAATCCATAATAGGCCATTAAACCATGCCTTAATACAAATGGTCAAAGAGCTTGTGTCTCTTTAATTTAGGGAAACAAAATGTCACAGCTATTTTCAAATATTACATGTGTCTCTAGAGACACATAATTAGGATAAAGAAGTAGGTCAATATCTGCTCAATGTAAGTAAAGACTTTCTAATCATTAGAACTGTCCAAAAATGAAATAAGCTGCTTAGAAAAAAATTTGTGTGTGCGTGCATACCGCTGGTCCACACTCCTACATGCTGGGATACAACAGTAAACACAGTTCCTGCCCTCGGGGGGCTTCTTGTCAGTGTTTCAAAGTGTTCAAGGAAAAAATGGGTGGTGACCTTCTATGGTCTTAGAAGGGATGACATTTGAGTTGGGTTTATACCAGTTGCTGTCCGGTAGGTTCTGACTCACGGTGACCCCATGTTTGTCAGAGTAGAACTGTGCTCCATAGGGCTTTTAATGGCTGCTTTTTCAGAAGTAGATCACCAGGCCTTTCTTCTGAGGCACCTCTGGGTGGACTCAAACCACCAAACTTTTGATTATCAGCTGAGCACTTTAACCATCTGCACCCCCCAGGGACTCTAAGTTGGGCCTATACTAGGTAGGAACTTGGGCTGGTGATATTTACATTTGCAATCAACTCAATGATTTCAATTTGTAAATACTTGGATAACTGAACGTTTAAGATTTTATACAAATGTGAGCTGCATATACACTGAAAAAGAAATGGTTTACATGCCACTACCATGTCTCTTTCCACATCCCCTCCTCAGTCACTCACGGCTATTGCCGTTATCGTTCTATCAGAAATTCAAATCAGGCTGTCTTTTATGTTTACACAAAAACTCTTATGTTAATGTTCAGAGCAGTTTTATTTATAATAAGCCAAAAACTGCAAACAATCCAAACATCCATCTACAGATAAATAAACAAGTTGTAGTCTACACCATGTACTGTTTATTACTCAGCAATAAAAAAGGATGAACTACTGATACACACAACAATAGGGATGAATCTCAAAATAATTGTGATGTGTGGAAGAAGCCAAACCAAAAGAGTATGTACTGTGTTATTTCATTTACACACATGCCTAGAATGTGTGAACTAATCTATAGTGACAGAAAGCAGATCAGGACAGGGTTGGCTGGGGTGGGGGAAGGATGGATTACAAAGGAACATGATGATATTTTGAAGGTGACAGAGACAGTTCTGTCATGGATTGACATGATACTGTGAAGTGTATCAACTTGTTTAGGCCATGATTTCCAGTATTCTGTGGTTGTCCTCCATTTTGCGATTGTAATTTTAATGTTAAAGAGGATTAGGGTGGGATTTTAAGAGCCTTACCAGGTCACATCCCTGATCCAGTATAAAGGAAGTTTCCCTGGGGTGTGGCCTGCACCACCTTTTATCTCTCAAGAGATAAAAGAAAAGTGAAGCCAGCAGAGAGTTGGGGACCTCATACCACCCAGAAAGCAGTGCTGGCAGCAGAGCACGTCCTTTGGAACTGGGGTCCCTGCATGGAGAAGCTCCTAGTTTGGGGGAAGATTGATGAAAAGGCAGATAGAGAGAGAAAGGCTTCCCCTGGAGCTGACGTCCTGAATTTGGACTTTTTGCCTACTTTACTGTGAAGAAATAAATTTCTCTTTGTTAAAGCCATCCATTTGTGATATTTCTGTTATAGCAGCACTAGACAACCAAGGCAAGTTCATTATCTTGATTGTGGTTACGGTTTCACAGGTACATACCTACGGCAAAACTCACCGTTGTAAATTTTAAATAGGGCAGTTTTAGAATGTCAATTAAGATTCAATAAAGCTGAAAGAAAAATAAGGTGTGCAAGAAAATACAGGCAACTGTAAGCAGTTATTACCTCTGAAGTTTGGACTGGAGAAAAGACGACTCAACTCTTATTTTGCTGTTTACATTTTTATCAAAAAATTGCAATAAAAAGTAAACAAATATTTTTAAAATAAAATTATTCACATGGGGAAAATTATCTGGCTGCTCTGAACCAAAAATTAATGAATATGAGAGAACTTTTCAAAATGGGTTGCATGTAGAACAAACGAGGCTGCTGTAAGTAGAAATGTTCAGAGGTGACCTCATTATTGAGAACTGCAAAGGCCGAGCTTTAAACTCTCTCAGAGGTTTCCTCATGTTCCTCTTAACCTGGGGTCAAAGTCTTTGGGACTCAATAGTAACCAGAAAATAGCAGCTTGCCTCTTTGGGATAAAAATAAAGGTCTTTAGGGTAAGAAATTTGGCCATCGTTCACTTTTTTTTTTTTTTTTACTTCCTAAGCATCTCTCTTTTTTTTTTTTTCTGAACATCTTATTGTGGTTTAGGTGAAAGTTTACAGAGCAAATTAGTTTCTCAATCAACAATTTATACACAGCTGATTTCGTGACATTGGTTGCAGACTCCCGAGTGTGTCAGCACTCTCCTCCCTGCTTTCCCCGTGTCCATTCGCCCAGCTTTCCTGCCCCTACCATCCTTCTGAACTTTGCTTTTGGGCAAATGCTGCTTTTTAGGTATCACATAGTTGATTGTTCTGTGTACATTCCTTACTTGTTTTATTGTTCATTTCATAGGCTTGTCTATTGTATGGCTATAATGTGATCTCCAGGAGTGATTTCAGTTCCAAATTTGAAGGATGTCTAAAGGCCATCATCTCAGGGGTTCCACGAATCTCTATCAGACCAGTAAGCCTGGTCTTATAAATGAGTTTGAATTTTGTTCTACATTTCTCTCCCACTCTGTCCATGACCTACTATTGTGGTCCTGGTCAGAGTGGTCAGTAGTGGTAGCCAGGCACCATCCAGTTCTTCTGGTCTCAGGCTAGTGGAGGCCATGGTTCATGTAGGCCATTAGTTCTTTGGACTGTTTCCTTGAGTCTTTGGTTTTCTTCACTCTTTTTTGCTCTGGATCAGAAGACACCAGTGGTTGTATCTTACATGGCTGCTCACAAGCTTTGAAGAACTCAGTTGCTACTCACCAAGGAAAGATGTACAACATTGTTTATATGGATTATGACCACCACTAATCTCTCAGTTTGTCGTACTGTGGTGGCTTGCTTGTTGCTGTGATACTAAAAGCTTTGCCACTGGCATTTCAAATACCAGCAGGGTCACCTCTGGCAGACAGGTTTCAGCAGAGCTTCCAGACTAAGACAGACTAGGAAGAAGGACCTGGCAATCTACTACTGAAAAAATTGGCCCCTGAACACCTTATGAATAGCAGCGGAACATTGTCTGATATAGTGCTGAAAGATGAGCCCCTCAGGTTTGAAGGCATTCAAAATACTACTGGGGAAGAGCTACCGCCTCAAAGTAGAGTCGAAGTTAATGACATGGATGGAGTGAAGCTTTTGGGACCTTCATTTGCTGATGTGACATGACTTAAAATGAGAAGAAACAACTGCAAGTATTCATTAATAATAGGAATGTGGAATGTATGAAGTTTGAATCTAGGAAAATTGGAAGTCATCAAAAATGAAATGGAACGTATGAAGATCGATGTCCTAGGCATTAGTGAGCTGAAATGGACAGATATTGACCATTTTAAATCAGAGAATTGTATGGTCTACTATCCTTGGAATGACAAATTGGAGAGGAATGGCATCATATTTATCGTCAAAAAGAACATTTCAAGATCTATCCTGAAGCACAATATCCATACACCTGCAAGAAAGACCAGTTAATATGGCTATCATTCAAATTTATGCACCAACCACTAATGCCAAAGATGAAGAAATTGAAGCTTTTTACAAACTTCTACAGTCTGAAATTGATCAAACATGCAATCAAGATGCATTGATAATTACTGGTGATTGGAATGTGAAAGCTGGAAACAAAGAAGGATAAGGTAGTTGGAAAATATGGCCTTGGTGATAGACATGGTGCCAGAGATCACATGATAGAATTTTGTAAGACCAACAAATTCTTCATTGTAAATACCTTTTTTCACCAACTTAATGGTGACTATACACATGGACCTCACTGAATGGAATACACAGTGTCTTAGTCATCTAGTGCTGCCATAACAGATATACCACAAGTGGATGGCTTTAACAAAGAGAAATTTATTTCCTCACAGTAGAGTAGGCTAAAATTCAAGGTGTCAGTTCCAAGGGAAGGCTTTCTCTCTCTATCTGCTCTGGAAGAAGGTCCTTGTCCTTAGTCTTCCCCCGGTTGAGGAGCTTCTCAGGCGCAGGGACCCCATGTCCAAAGGAAGCGCTCTGCTCCTGGTGCTGCTTTCTTGGTGGTATGATGTCCCCCACTCTCTGCTTGCTTCCCTTTCCTTTTGTCTCTTGAGAGATACAAGGTGGTGCAGGTCACACCCGAGGGAAACTCCCTTTGCCTTGGGTCAGGGAGGTGACCTGCATAAGTGTGGTGTTACAATCCCACTCTAATCCCCTGGACATAAAATTACAATCACAAAATGGAGGACAACCACACAATACTGGGAATCATGGCCTAACCAAGTTGACACACACGTTTTTGGGGGGGACATAATTCAATCCATGACACACAGGAATCAAATTGACTACATCTGTGGGAAGAAACAATGGAGAAACTCAATATCATCAGTCAGAACAGGGCCAGGGGCTGACTGCGGAACAGACTATCAATTACTCATATGCAAGTTCAAGTTGAAGCTGGAGAAATGAGAGCCAAAGTACAACCTTGAGTATATACCACCTGAATTTAGAGACTATCTCAAGAATAGATCTGACAAATTGAACACTAATGACCAAAGAAGATCAGGTGAGTTGTGGGATGACATCAAGGACATCATACATGAAGAAAGTAAACGGTCATTTAAAAGACAGGAAAGAAAGGAAAGACCAAAATGGATGTCAGAAGAGACTCTGAAAATTACTCTTCCAATTCTAGAGTTGCTAAAGCGAATGGAAGAAATAATGAAGTAAAGGAGCTGAACAGAAGATTTGAAAGGGTGGCTTGAGAAGCCAAGAAAAGTACTATAAAGAAATGTGTGAAGAGCTGGAGTTAGAAAACCAAAAAGGAAGAACAGTCTCAGTACTTCTCAAACTGAAAGAACTGAAGAAAAAATTCAAGCTTTGAGTTGCAATACTGAAGAGTTCTATGGGCAAAATCAAATGATGCGGGAAGCATCTATAGAAGATGGAAGGAATACAGAGTCACTGTACCAAAAAGAATTGGTTGACATTCAATTACTTCAGGAGGTAGCATAAGATCCAGAACTGATGGTACTGAAGGAAGAAGTTCAAGATGCACAGATAGGAATGGCGAAAAATAAGGCTCCAGGAATTGACGGCATGCCAGCTGAGATGTTTCAACAAATGGATGCAACACTGGAAGCACTTACTCATTTATCCCAAGAAAATCGAGAGACAGCTAGCTACCTGACCAACTGTCTGGAAAAGATCCATATTTGTGCCCATTCGAAAGAAAGGAGATCCAACAGAATGCAGAAATTATCAAACAATATCATTAATATCACACACAAATACGATTTTGCTGAAGATCTTTCAGAAGCAGTTGCAGCAGTACAGTGACAGGGAACTGCCAGGGATTCAGGCCATATTCAGAAGAGGATATGGAATGGAGGATATCATTGCTGATGTCAGGTGGATCTTGGCTGAAATCAGAGAACACCAGAAAGATGTTTACCTGTGTTTTATTGACAATGCAAAGACATTCGACTGTCTGGATCATAACAAATTATGGATAACATTGCGAAGAATGCAAGTACCGGAACACTTAATTGAACCACTGAGGAGCCTGTGCATAGAAAAAGAGGCAGTCCTTTGAACAGAACAAGGGTTTAAAATCAGGAAAGGTGTACACCAGGGTTGTATCCTTTCACCACACTTATTCAATCTAAATAATCTGAGAAGCTGGACTATATGAAGAAGAACTCGGCGTCAGGATTGGAGGAAGTCTCATTAATATTTTGGGGGGACACAATTCAATCCATACCAGCTGCTAACACCAAAATGTTGAGAATTCGAATCCACCAGCCACTCCTTGGAAACACTGTGGGGCAGCTCTACTCTGTTCTATAAGGGTGCTGTGAGTTGGAATCAACTTGATGGCAACCACAACAGGTTTGGTTTTTTTGGTTATAGTACCAACACTGATATAATTTCTTGTCCAAACCTGGACATTTTTGAGAATTGTTGTTGTTAGGTGCCGTCAGGTCAGTTCCAACTCATAGCGACCCTATGTACAACAGAATGAAACACTGCACAGTCCTCACAATCATTGATATGCTTGAGCCCATTGATCCAGCCGCTGTGTCAACCCATCTCACTGAGGGTCTTCTTTTTCGCCGACCCTCTACCAAGCATAATGTCCTTCTCCAGGGGCTGATCCCTCCTGATAGCACATTCAAAGTACATGAGATTAAGTCTCGTCATTCTTACTTCTAATGAGCATTCTGAGGTACTTTTTCCAAGACAGATTGTTCATTCTTCTGGTACCCCATGCTATGCAAAGGCATGAGACATCATTAATAATTACCTCAGAACAGGCTTAAACTGGCTGCCATTTTTCTTATCATGTCCAGTGGCCACCCTCAAGAGTAGAATTGCTGAGTTAAAGAATGTGAAAACTGTTTTAGATCTCATTTACTCACAATTATTTTAGAGATATTGATAGCAATGATTGTTAGCCAAGATTTAATTACGTTTCAACGTGCGTTTCTGTATTTGATCTGCAAAACATTTTGTTTTTTCAAAGTTGAGTTCTGAAATTAGAGAGGTTCATTCAGATTTAGTAGGTTACCTGGTTTAATTTAAATGGGTTAGCTGTACTATGAAATGTTGATTGTGCTTTAATGCCATCTTCATGCAACAAAGAGCAGAAGATGAGTCTATTTTATTAAATCTAGACAACACATTCTTAGGGGTGGAGCCTGTGTCCCTGACTGAGGGAAAAGCCTGTGTCCCAGGCACTACAAAAGGCCAGTGTACCTAATCGCAAGACACTGCAGACGGAGAGACCCAGAGTTGGGCGTCTGCCATTCAGGTTCAGGACTTCAGAGAACCGCCTCCAAGTCAAGGTAAGCTGGCCCTGCAGTCTAGAATAGTTCTGTCATATTTCTCTCTTTGACAACAGTTTCTCTTTCGAATACCTTCACCTTTGAATTTCAGAAGAGAAAGAGCCAGTCTTGTTCTATGTCAGAGAACTTTCTTCACCTTCCACTCTAACATCACAGTTTATATTTTTGTGTATTAACCTCAGGTCATTTTCACACATACATGTATATTTACGCTTTTACAACTGCAATATATGTGTCACTGAATTTTTTTTTCCCTTTTATTTTCTAACATTATTTCTTAAATGACTTTTCTAAGTTTTCCGAGCCATGGCGGCACAATGGTTAAGAGGTGAGGCTACTAAGAAAAAGTACACTGTTCAATCCACCAGCTGCTCCTTGGAAACCCTGGGGGGAAGTTCCACTTTGTCCTGAAGGGTTGCTAAGAGTCAGAATGGACTCAAGCCAATGGTTTCTGTTGTTGTTGTTTTAGTTTTTCTGGGTTTTCACCTAAGTATACTTGCCACGTTTAATTGTATTATAATTAACCTAATCATTGCATTATTGTTACATAGATTGCTTAACAATGGAAAGAACTACTTTTTTACGTATGTGGTATTTTTCTTCTTTTGTTAAATTATTTTCTTCAGTACCTTCCAAGGTGTATTAGGCTAACTCTTTTGGATTGCAAGCATTATGTTTAATTTGCCTTAAAAAAAAATAGTTAAAAAACTAAGAAAAGATGACAGGGTTTAAGGAAGAAGGTTATCTCTATTGTCACCCAATCAGACCCCATCAAACTGGAATGCCACTCAGACAATGGAAGGCTTCCGAAGACTCCAAGTTTCATGTGGGCAGATAGCCTATTATTACACACATCTGTATCTCCCATATTTTTATTCACACTCACTCAAGCCTTGATTAGTTTTCCAAAAGTACTTTAATGCATTTAATCGGAACAGTATTTTGCCCTTAAAATTCTATGATTCTACAATGGGCAGCTCATTCATTTTGCAGTGGATTTTGCTTATTTTCCTTAGATGATAATTCTTTGAAATTCTGGGGGTCCCTTATAGTCACCTTTATGTGATGAGGAGAGTAGGGTGGGCTTTATTTTTATCATCAGTTTAGATGTGGAAATTCTTCCATTCTTGAACTGCAGGTGACTTAAAGGAATACTGATTAGGGGCGTAGACTGCACTCTTAGAAAGGATAAGACCCAGCTCAGCTCAGCTGTCACAGAGAACCTCACCTGGAAGTCTTCAGAAAAGGTAAGCTGCCTCATCTGAAAAGACAATATCCATTGTCCTATTTCTCTCTGACCACCATCACCTCTGAAACAGCCAGCATTGCCTTGTCTACGTCAACACATTTTAATTTTTTCATGTTAACTTAAGGTCTTTTTCCACATGTGGTTTCAGACATATCCTGAAGAGCAGATTGCAGTACTCAGGGCTCCCAACTGCGTCTAGAAGCTAAGAAAGAGCCATTTCAGTTCATTTCACTGCTGACCTTCAGGAACTGTGGCCAAGAGTCTGAAAGCAGAGGTGGCCTGCCCTGTTTGTCTGGATTTTTTCTCTGAACATTTTCTCTCTCCTGTGCACACATCTTCTGTTGCTACCACATTAAAACTTGGATTCGCAAAACGGAGAAGCCAATATTGACCTGCCCTGTGTGTTGAGAAATAAATGAGAAACAATTTTTTGCAAGGATGGAGAATTACACCATTGACATTTTCCATCAAGCAGCATGGTCCCCTACTGGGGGATAGGCTGCACTTGAGTGATGAACTCCTAAGGTCCCGAGAGGATATGACCATGGACCCAGCTACTGCCAGCTCCTTACTTGTCCTCTCCAGTGACCTCAGGAGCGTTCAGTGTGGGAAGATCTGCAACAACCCAATGGAAGATTCCAATAGATTCACACACATGTTGACCTGTGTCCTTGACACCCCCTGCTTCTCCACTGGCTGCCATTACCGGGAGATAGAAGTGGCAGAGAGGAAAGAATGGTTTCTGCAAGGAGTCTGTGGACAGAAATGGGAAGAACAGTTTATCCTCTGAGCTTGGCTTCTGGACCATTAGCATAAGGGCAGGAGCTATCTACAGTGGCTCCTTTCCACAGATCAGAATTTCTGCAAGCCCTTGCCTTCACGGTGTGGGAGTTTTCCTGGATGTTAAGATGAGAGAAGTACAGTTTTTCGATATTAGAAGTGATGCCCTCATCTATACACATAGTCACCTCTCCTGTTTGGAGCCTTTGCGTCTGTTCTTCTGTCCTGAGCTGCCTGGAGAAGGTGACAGTGGAGCGCCCCTGAGAATCTGTCCATGAGAAACGCAGTTCTTAAGTAACTATAAGGTCTTAGGGGATATTATTAAGCTCTCTAAGCCTCAATTTCCTTGTCTGTAAATGGGGATAATTGTATATCTCAGCTGCATAGCCATGATTATTAGAGATAATACTGCATCTTTGTTCTGTGAAAAGGAATGAATTGGGGATTGTTAGATTGTAAATTTATTAGATTATTAAATTTCGTGTATGGAAACAATGTCCTTTTCATGATTTTTATACCCTTTTATATAATGTGATATAATGTAAAGAAAACAAAAATCCTCCCAACTGGACCAATAAGCAACATGATAAATGGAGAAAAGACTGAAGTTGTCAAGGATTTCATTTTACTTGTATCCACAATCAACACCCATGGAAGCGGCAGTCAAGAAATCAAATGACATATTGCATTGGGAAAATCTGCGGCAAAAGACCTCTAAAGTGTTAAAAAGCAAAGACACTTTGTGTGTCATGAAGACTATGGTGTGTGTCATGGGTTGAATTGTGTCCCCCCAAAAATATCTGTCAACTTGGCTGGGCCATGATTCCCAGTATTGTGTGTGTAATTGTCCCCCATTTTGTCATCTGATGTGATTTTCCTGTGTTGTAAATCCTATCACTATGATGTTAATGAGAAGGATTAGCTGCAGTCATGTTGATGAGCTCTACAAGATTAGATTGTGTCATAGGCCAATCTCTTTTGAGATATAAAGGAGAAAAGCAAGCAGAGAGACATGGGAACCTCATACCACCAAGAAAGCAGCACCGGGAGAAGAGCGTGTTCTCCAGGCCCAGGGTCCCTGCACCTGAGAAGCTCCCCGACTAGGGGAAGATTAATGACAAGGACCTTCCTCCAGAGCCAACAGAGAAAGTGTTCCCCTGGAGCTGATGGCCTGAATTTGGACTTGTAGCCTACTAGACTGTGAGAGAATAAATTTCTGTTTCTTAAAGCCGTCCATCTGTGGTATTTCTGTTATAGCAGCACTAGACAACTAAGACAGTGTGTCTGACCCAAACCATGGTGTTCTCAATTGTCTCACATGCATGTGAAAACTGGACAATGAATAAGGAAGACCAAAAAATAATTGATGCTTTTGAATTATGGTGTTGGCAAACAAAAGAACTAACAAATCTGTTTTGGAAGAAGTACAACCAGAATGCTCCTTAGAAGCAAGGATGGCAAGACTTCATCTCACATACTTTGGACATGTTATCAGGAGGGATCAGTCCCTGCAGAAGGACATTATGCTTGGAAAAGTAGAGGGTCAGTGAAAAAGAGGAAGACCCTCAATGAGATGGATTGAAACAGTGGCTGCAAGAATGGGTTCAAACATAACGATTACCAGATGGCACAGGACCAGGCAGCGTTTCATTCTGTTGTATGTAGGGTCGCTACAAGTCGGAATCAACAATAAAATATATCTGATGATGATATTGTCTGGGGAGAAAGAAGAATGAATGAAAGCTTTTAATTTTTTCCTTAGCACAGCTGTCTAAGTTTTCTTGCAATCCAAAAAAACTTTGACAAGATTTATAGTCTATAGCCACTCATTTTTCTAATGGGAATTGTTCTTTACCTGTTTCTATAACTGACACTTTGTGTGGTTGTCACACTGCCATAGTAATATGATTGGCAAAAGG
This sequence comes from Elephas maximus indicus, assembly GCF_024166365.1. Classification (NCBI taxonomy): domain Eukaryota; kingdom Metazoa; phylum Chordata; class Mammalia; order Proboscidea; family Elephantidae; genus Elephas; species Elephas maximus. The sequence continues at coordinate 167,660,604 of NC_064821.1, read as the reverse complement.
GTGCCAATAGACTCAACCACAGGATGTTAAGTTTCTATAATGACAAGGTATTATGAGCCTTCTGGACTCATAAGGAGAGAAATGACTCTTCTGAAGGCTGGAACTCCGTCCTTCTGCCTACTGGGCATAGTAATGGGTGCAGAATCCCCTGTGCATTCTGTCAGAAGACCATCGCCCAGCAAGCCCAAGCTTCAAGCCCATTGCCAATTTTTGATTTGTAAGAATTCTTATCAACCGTACTAACTCTTGATCGTATTCAGCAAAAATTATTTTTGAGGTTGATTTTGAATTTATTTTTTATAAATGGATTTTTTAATTTTCTTGCAATTAAATCTATAAAACTTTTGATATTTTCATGCTTATTTGCTATGTATGGTCTAAAGTTTCACATTCAATCAGAGACTTGTGCTCTCCACCACATCCTCAGTGTCCCAGACTGTAATTTTCTGCAACCTAGTCTTGTACTCACCCCCGGGTGGCGCAAATAGTTTGCACAGTGGTTAAGCGTTCTGCTACTAACCAAAAGGTTGGCGGTTTGAATCTGTCAGCCACTCCTTGGGAACCCTATGGGGCAGCTCTACTATGTCCTGTAGAGGTACTATGAGTTAGAATTGACTTGATGGCAACAGGTTTGGTTTGGTTTTTTGGAGAGAGGCTGTGGAAGCTGGCCGTCTGCTTCTGTAAAGATTACAGCCAAGAAAACCCTACAGAGCAGTTCTACTCTGTAACAAATGGGGTCTCATTGAGTTGTAGTCAACTTGACAGCAACAGGTTTTTTTGGTTAGTCTCATACTTTAAAAATCTTAAGAGTATTTTGGGTTTTATTTCTTCTGATTTACTGAGTCAGCCATTCCTGCTTAATGTCTGCCCCAAAAGGGCTGGGTTGGAACATGTTCTGGAATCTGCCTTTGGCTTCCTTGCCAAAAAGACCTAGAATTGTCAACTCCCTTCTCTTTCCATTCCATTGGCGAGTGGAGCAGCTCACCCTGATTTCCATGATGGTTTTATATTGGGGTCTTCTTGCCCTTTCCTAACACTGAGCCTGGAATGGCTCTACCTGATTCACCTCAACAGATCTTTTAACGTTGAATAGCATTGGGAAATGGTTCATCCTGGAATGACTGTTTAATGTTTTTGATCATGAACTCAAGTAAGAAATATAATTTTACATTTTTGTCTAGTACATAATGTGTGTATGAAACAAAAGTTTTCCAAAACAATATTTATCCTTATGATGCACTATAGTTTTCTCATTGTACTTCATTAGAAAAAAGATTTTGTCTCACACACTAATTTGATTTCATAATTCACCAATTGATTGAGACCTGCAGTTTGAAAAACTGGGAAGGTCCTGGGCTCCTTCAGCAAAGGGTTCCTTACGCCTTCTCAGGTATTTGCATTCTAAAGAGAGGCAGCTCCAGTTTCCCTAGTACCTGAGGTAATGGCCTGCCTTCATTTACATACTTAAGGTTCTGTCATTGAGAGAACCACTAATGCCTTCTGTTTAATCCAGTGATTCTGATTTCAGTTGCCAAGACATCAATTTTTTTTTTTTTTCAGCTCACCAAGTGCTTCTAATGGGCAGCCAGGGTTGAGAATTACTGCTTTAATCATTCCTTATATATTTTTTATTGCCACTCTTCAGTCACATGCTTACGTTTATGCACAGCTGAACTATGTTGAATCTAAATGAATAAGAACACAGGCAAACATATAATAAAAAATAATAATGACTAACACTTATCGGAGGAACCCTGGTGGTACAGTGGTTAAAGTGCTTGGCTGCTAACTGGACGTCACTGGTTTGAACCTACCAGCTGTTCATGGAAGAAAGATTTGGCAATCTGCACAGCCTCGGAAACCCTATGGGGCAGTTCTACCCTGTCCTATAGGCTTGCTATGAGTTGGAATCAACTTGATGGCAGTGGGTGGGTTTAACACTTACTGAGACTTACTGTATTTCAGGTACATTGCAAGGTGTCTTGCATGTATTATCTCATTTTCTCCACCCAACAGTCTTATGAGATAGAGAATATTATTATCTCTATTTCACAAATGAGAAAACCAAGGCCCAGAGAACTTAACTTAGTTGTCCAAGGTCATGCATGTAGTATATGGTTGAGACAGCACTTGAATCTACATGTGTCTGACGCTAAAGTTCCATGCCCTTAACCCTTGGTACATGTTATCCCAGGGCCATGACTATAAAGAACTAATTTATAATTCAACATTTCCCAACCCTATGAGTTGGAACCGACGCGATGGCACCTACCAACAATTCTGTTTCTGACACACCTGTGTGTTTGTTAGGGCCTGACAGGTCACATGTGGGTGGGGTTTTGTCTTTAAACCACCTTTTCGCCCCTCCTGCATTATCTACCCTGTTTTATATACAATGTATTATTATACACACAGAAATTATACCTATTATATACCTATATGTGTATATAAAATGGGGTGTAATATAAATATATGTTCACAAATGACACATATTTTTAGACATTATATCTCTCTATATACACACATTGGAAACCCTGGTGGCACAGTGGCTAAGTGGTATGGCTGCTAACCAAAGGGTTGGCAGTTCAAATCCTCCAGGCGCTCCTTGGAAACTCTATGGGGCAGTTCTACTCTGTCCTATAGGGTCACTATGAGTCGGAATCGACTCGATGGCAGTGGGTTTCATTTTATATACACACACGCCTATATTTTACACACATATAAAAGTTGTAAATGTAATGGAGGGGAGAGAACATTGATTTAGCCTTCAAGTTTTGACAAGCACTGTTACCTTAGGCAAATTACCCAAATTTGGTGAGTCACCTTTTAATTCTTTATAGGATGGGGATAAAACAATGCTTGTTTTTTCTAACTGCATAACTATCTGAGGATAAAATGAAATTACCTTCCTCTTATGGAGTCTTGCCCATATAATTTATGCTGGCCAGTGAGTTGTACACATGAGCTCTAGTAAACATAGACAATGGGCTGGCATCACCTTTTTTTTTTTATTAACTTTTATTAAGCTTCAAGTGAACATTTACAAATCCAATCAGTCTGTCACATATAAGTTTACATACATCTTACTCCGTACTCCCACTTGCTCTCCCCCTATTGGGTCAGCCCTTTCAGTCTCTCCTTTCGTGACAATTTTGCCAGCTTTCCACTCTCTCTATCCTCCCATCTCCCCTCCAGACAGGAGATGCCAACACAATCTCAAGTGTCCACCTGATATAATTAGCTCACTCTTCATCAGCATCTCTCTCCCACCCACTGTCCAGTCCCTTTCATGTCTGATGAGTTGTCTTCGGGGATGGTTCCTGTCCTGTGCCAACAGAAGGTCTGGGGACCATGGCCGCCGGGATTCCTCTAGTCTCAGTCAGACCATTAAGTATGGTCTTTTTATGAGAATTTGGGGTCTGCATCCCACTGATCTCCTGCTCCCTCAGGAGTTCTCTATTGTGCTCCCTGTCAGGGCAGTCATCGATTGTGGCCGGGCACCAACTAGTTCTTCTGGTCTCAGGATGATGTAGGTCTCTGGTTCATGTGGCCCTTTCTGTCTCTTGGGCTCTTACTTGTCATGTGACCTTGGTGTCCTTCATTCTCCTTTGCTCCAGGTGGGTTGAGACCAATTGATGCATCTTAGATGGCCGCTTGTTAGCATTTAAGACCCCAGACGCCACATTTCAAAGTGGGATGCAGAATGTTTTCATAATAGAATTATTTTGCCAATTGACTTAGAAGTCCCCGCAAACCATGGTCCCCAGACCCCTGCCCTTGCTCCGCTGACCTTTGAAGCATTCATTTTATCCCAGAAACTTCTTTGCTTTTGGTCCAGTCCAATTGAGCTGACCTTCCATGTATTGAGTGTTGTCTTTCCCTTCACCTAAAGCAGTTCTTATCTACCGATTAATCAATAAAAAACCCTCTCCCTCCCTCCCTCCCTCCCCCCTTCGTAACCACAAAAGTATGTGTTCTTCTCAGTTTTTACTATTTCTCAAGATCTTATAATAGTGGTCTTATACAATATTTGTCCTTTTGCCTCTGACTAATTTCGCTCAGCATAATGCCTTCCAGGTTCCTCCATGTTATGAAATGTTTCACAGATTCGTCACTGTGCTTTATCGATGGCATCACTTTTTACAGAGTAATGCTGCATCTCTGTGTATCCCTGTTATGGGCCCTAAGTTCCCCCTCCTCTTTTTTCCTCCTTGTCATCTTCTGACAAACCTCTGGAATTCTGAGTAATGTGCATGGGTCAGAGGTTGCAAATTTAATAGAAAGGCAGAGGAGGGGAAAGGACAGATGGAAGGGGAAAGGATGGGTGAGGCATTTTTACAATTTTTTTTTAAAACTAGAAAACAAGTTGCTGTTGTTAGCTAGGGTAGGAGGAAATGGGCACTTTTATACACAGTTGGTGGGAGTGTAAAATTGGCACAAAATTTTGGAATGTTATTTATCAAGTTAAATATCAATGTATTAATTCCATTTTGTACTAGACAATTAAAAAAAAAAAACTTAAGCTCATGTTTATATCAAGATTTACGTAGAAAAAGGTGTGAAAGATAGACAACAAATGGTGAAAACAGTTGTTATCCTAAGAGGTGGGAGTGACTGGGAGAGGAGAATTTCACTTTTTATATACAGTGTATATTCTGCATGGTTTGAATTTACCTACAAGTATTTTTTTTTTTCTATTTTTTATTTTTGACGCACTGAAAGAAGTCCAGAGCAGAAGATAGCCAGACATACACACATCAGCTATGCTTCTGGGTCCTTAGTTTGAGACTCCTGTTTGCAAGGCCGACCTGCACTCCCAGTGTGGAGGGTGCTGACCCCTGCCTGCCCGGCCCTCCTCATGCTGTTTTTCAGTCCATTACCAGCTGCTTAAACAGCAGGTTCCCAGTGGCTGGTCAGCTGGAACTGCCACAGGAGGACAAACAGGAAGGACGCAGCGCCAGCATAGGTTACCCTGTTGGCCTCACGAAAAGGAAAAAGAGTTTTTTAACTTTGAAATGTTGAGGAAAACTTCAATGGTATTAGTAACTGCCTCACGCCTCCACCACTGGAGCGTGAGTGAGCGTAATGCCTTAAGCTGCCCTGAAGGATCTTTGTAGTGATATGTGTTACAAGCTTCCAGAAAGCCATGTCCTGGTTTCTTGCCCCAAACTTGGTTATGGCCACAGTTCCGCAGCGATCCTGATCCCCTATGTAAACTGGAGCTCCCTCTACTGGAAAATAAAATGATTTATCATTCCTGTTGCTAGAGAGGAGCCCTGGTGGTGCAGTGGCGAAGAGCTCCGATGCTAACCAAAACGTTGGTAGTTGGAATCCACCAGCCACTCCTTGGAAACCAGCCACTCCTTGGAAACCGTATGGGGGTAGTTCTACTCTGGCCTGTAGGATCGCTATGAGTCAGAATTGACTGCACAGCAATGAGTTTGGGTTTTTTTTCGGTTGCTAGAGTAAAAGATTGGAGCCCTGGTGGTGAAGTGGTTAAGAGTTTGACTGCCATCCAAAAGGTTGGCAGTTCGACTCCACCAGTCACTCCTTGGAAACCCTACAGGGTAGTTCTACTCCGTCTTTAGGATTGCTATGAGTTGGAACCTAAAAACTGCAATGGGTTTTTGCCAGAGTAAGAGATTACGTAGGAAGCCCCCAGGAACTCAGAGCAAAGAGGTTCCTGAAAACAGGGGCAATGGAAAAAAAAAAAGGTAAGAGCTCGAGTTCCGGAGTCAGATAGATGGAGATAAAATCCCTGCTCTGACACTTCTTAGTTGTGTGGACTTAGGCAAATTACTTCACTGAACCTCAGTTTCCTCAGCTGTAAAATGGGGAAATAAAAATACCTGCCTCATAGGGTTAGAGGGGTTCAGGAGTGGATTATCCAATAAGCAAGGTAAGTGTGGTGCTTACCTTGCTTACCAGATCATCTATAGTGAACAATTTCACATCTTTGATATGGAGAAACGCATGTAAAATTGTTCACTACAGATTATAAGTAAACACAAGTAAGCCTGTGCTTACCTTGCTTACTAAATCATCCGCCCTTGTCAGGGAATATAAATTTGAAAAGAGGTTTTGATTCTGTAGGAAGGCGCTGTGGGGTTGGGAGAAAGATAGATGCCAGCCATACCTAGAAGCAGAATCTTTGATGTGGTGAAAAAATTGTGAAGTTGTTCACTACATGTGATCCGGTAAGCAAGATAAGCACTGTGCTTACCTTGCCTATTGGATAATCTGTCCCTGGAGGGGTTAAATGTGCTGCTACCTATAAAGGGTTTATCACTATATGCCTGACATAGAGCAATGGGCAATAAATGCTGCATTTATTCTTTGAGCCTCATTTCCTATCACTTCCCACCTCGGCAGTGGTTAAGAGCTTGGGCTCTGTGATCAGATTGTCTGGGTTCAAATCCCAGCTCTGTTGCTTATTGCTGGTGTGAATTTAGGTAGTTTTCTCATGGGCAAAATTAGTATAAGGATTCCCGTCTCAAGTGGATGGTGTGAAGATTTGCTGAGAAAATGCACATAAAACAGTAAAGTGTCCGGAACATAGGCATTCAGGAAATGGGGCTGTTATAATTTGCTGATGAAAAATTTAGCATGTTTCCTACTGTCTTCCCAATCCATCCCTGGCCTCCCACAGACAGTCAGAAAGTAAGCAGCTGGTTCCAATCCCAAATCTATTCCTGCCTTCCTATGCTATAGGATGTCCCTATCTCCGTCCCCGTCCTTCTCACTCTTTCTGTTTCTCTTTCTTGCCCTGTCTAGGCTTCTCATTAGTCAAATTAATAAATTGTGTCTGTCATTTCAGTTCAGCCTCATAAGCAGGGTCCCTTAGGGATAGGAGTCATGTGAGGAAGTGAGCCTGTTCCGAGAGCTTCAGGGATATCCTCATTTTCACAGGAGATTTGAATAAGGAACCAGGATTGGCAGCAGATGTACCTCCCTGGACCCAGGTCTCCTGGGACATCATCCAGATAATCAGCAAGAACTTCATTACGCAGAGTGATTGTCTGGCTGTTTGGCAGAGCACCAGGGTCTCATTCAGGGACAGGAAGGTTCTAGCCTGGAGATAATGACCAGCTGGAGCCTCTGGCCTTTTGTCTTCCTCCTCCTTCTCCCCCCAGGCAGGCACACACACATGTGCATGCAGGCACGCACACAAGTTCCTCGGGCTTTCAATCAGCTAAAGGGTTTGTGGGTACATTCCAGGCGTGGAAGGTTGGTGAACAGGATGAAGACCGAGGGTGCAGAAACGCACGACTGCACTGGCTGATTGCTGAGAAAAACTAAACCCGGAGATTCCCAAGAGCCCATTAAACAATCACACGTTTTTCAACCCCAGTGAGAGCCAGTTCCCTCCCAACCTGGGAAGGATAAAGGAGCTGTCATGGGGAGCAAAGCCAAGAAGGGCTTTGATCTGCACAGCCTATCCAGCCGAAAACAAGAAAATGGGACTTGTTGCCAGTTAGCACAGAAGCTCAAGCGTTGGTTTGTTTGGTACAGGGTGGAAGTCAGCATTCGCAATACCTTTCTCCCTACACCACTGGGACATGAAACTGGAGTTTGTGTGGACAATGAGGGGAGGACGGTTTGGTGGGAAGTAAGCCCAGTTATTCCTCAACCAGTTGCACAGTTCATGTCTGTTCAAGTATATATTTGGGGAAGGGGAGTACATATCACACTCATTCTGCTAACACCTGGCTCCTACCTATTGCACTGTCAGCCCTTCCATTCCACGCCTAAAACTAGAAGCTTCCACACTGGCCCCAGCCCAAGGAGAACAAGTAGAATGCAGCATTTTCTTTCACTACTTTGTCCCGTAATTCCCACAACCAGAAAAACACTTGTGTTGTGTATGATACTCTTCATGGTAGGTGTTACAGATTGAATTGTGTCCCCGCAAAATGCGTGTTGTAAAGCCTAACCTCTATGCTTGTGGTTATAATCCCATTTGGGAATGGTTTGCCTTTGTTATGTTAATGAAGCAGGATTAATGTAGGGCGTGTTTTAAGTCAATCACTTACAAAAGATGAAAAGATCGAGCAGAGATGTGGGAAGATAGACGCCAAGCCACATGGAGATCTCCAAGAAACCAGAAGACAGGCTGAAGGACCTTCCTTCAGGGCCAGCAAAGAAAGAAAACCATCCCCCTGAGAGGGCACCTTGAATTTGGACTTCCAGCCTCCTAAACCGTGAGAAAATAAACTTTTGTTTGTTAAATCCATCCACTTGTATTTCTGTTATGGCAGCACTAGATAACTAACAGCAGCTCTCAAAGTGTGGTTTTCAAAGTGTGGTCCCTGTACTAGCGGCATCAGCATCACCAGGGAACCTGTTAGAAATGCAGGCATTCTGGGGGCCAATCAACAATCTGTATATTAAAAAGCCCGCCAAGTGATGCTAATACTTGTTGAAATTTAAGAACCAATATTGTATGTTTAAGGATAACTAAAAAACAAGTCACGATATAGGGAGAGAAACAAAATTAAAACTGAATTGTAAATAGGGCTGTTTGCAAGTCTATAAAAACAAAACAAAACCTGCTCTGTGTCAAGTCCAACTCGTAGGGACACTACAGGGCAGAGTAGAACTGTCCCATAGAGTTTCTAAGGAACACTGGGTGGACTTGAACTGCTGACCTTTTGGTTAGCAGCCATAGCACCTAACCACTATACCACCAGGGTTTATAGGAACATAAGAAGGATCTTTGATGGAGTCTTGCTTCCCTGTCTGGAGGCCCACCTTCCTCCCCACTCTACAGAGACACCACCCTTCAAAATTTTACAGTGTGACTTTCCTCCTAGACTTAAAGAAAATGCCACCAGCTACTTGCAAACGTTGAGTTCTACATTTCCATGCATGTTTTTAAATGCTTTTACAAGATAGGTACTTATATATTCACAAATAATACAAATTATTTTTTGCGTATTTTGAACCTTGTATATTTTGGACAATACTGTATTTATCTGTTGGCAATTTGTTTTTTTCCATTCATCATTAAGGTTTTGAAGTTTATGTTTGATGCTACCCTGTCTATTTCTTTGTTGATGGGTGTTTCGTTTGCTTCCAATATTCAGCTATTATAAATAATACTGCAACTATTACTCTTGTACACACCCCTTTATACCAATATATAGGAGTTTCTCTAGGATATATGCCTAGGAATGGAATTGCTGGCTCGTAGAGAATGTGCATTTTCAACTTTACTAGATATTGCCAAATTATTCTCCAAAGTGTTGGTGTTGATTTAAGCTGCCACAAAAACAGGGCACGAGAGTTCCCGTTGCTCATTGCCAATCCTTGGTATTGTTAAACTTTAATATTTTTGTTAATCTTGCAAATTTTTGGATGTGAATGGTGTTTTATTGTGATTTTAATTTGCATTTCTCTGATTACTGTTCAGGTTGAACAGTTTTCATATGTTTACTTTGCTGTTTAGGATTCTTCCGTGATTTCAAGTTTATTTCCTTTGGTTATTTTTCTACTGAGTTGTTTATCTTTTTTTCCCATTGATTTGTAGTATTTTTTTTTTTTAAATATACTCTGGATATGCATTAAAAGATATCTTCTTTCAAGTTCTTTGTATTCTCATATTAAAAAAAATTTTTTTTTAATTACTTATGGTATTTTGTAGTACAGATAGTTTTCACTTTAATGTAATCAAATTTATCAGTTTTTCCATCGACTTTGTGCTTTCGGCATCATGGTTACAAAATATTTCTGTGTTAATGAAGACTGAGATGCTATAGCAGAAAGACTCCAAAATATAGTGATTTAAAGAACAGGGACATTTATTTCTCTCTCATACGATAATCCTGAGATGAGCAGTCCAGGTTGCTGAGGTGGCTTTGCTCTACACAGGCATTCAGGGTCCCAGGTCTATGCCGTCCTGTGCTTCTGCCATCCCCCTGGGCATATCATCTTGCACAGTCAAAGCTGGGTCACTGCCATATTCAGATTCCAACCTGCAAGGAAGGCGAAAAACAGCACGGAAGCGGCATGCCTAATGTCTAAAGGCGCATCATTTCTGCTCACATTCTGTTGAGAGGACTTAATTGCATGGCCACACCCATCTGCGAGGGAGGCTGGGAAATGTGCCCAGCTACATGATTATTATGGAAGAATGGGAGAATAGATTTGATGGATGATATATTAGTATGTGCCACACTTTCCTTATCCTGAGGGCATAAGGGAATTCTGTGTATTTTTCTTCTCAACATTTTGTTTTTCACATTTAGGTCTTTAATTCTAATTAAAGGGTTTTTTATTTTCATTATAGTGTCAGGTAGGTGTCCAATTTTTTTTTTTCTAAATGCTTAAGCAGTTGTTCCAGTACTTTTGTTGATTAATCCATCCCTTTTTAATTGTTTTATAATGCTATATTGTCATATCAAGTTTTCTTGTATGCGTGATTCTTTTCTGGACTCTCTTCTGTTCTGTTTGACTCTATCCTTATACTCTTTCCCACTTTTTTGTTCGTTTATTTAATAACTAGAGCTTTCTTAAAAGTCAGGTAATCCGGAAGGGTAGATCTTTTGATTTAGCTTTTTTTTTTTTTTTAAATAGTCTTGGCTCTTCTTGGTCCTTTGCTCTCCTTTATATAATTTAGAATCCACTTGTCAAGTTTCATGAAATACTTTATTAGAATTTTGATTGGAATTGCATCACACTTATAAGTTCATTTTGACAAAATTGTCATTTTTAAGCCTCTCTATTGTAAAATATAAAAGATAGAAAAGTGTTAAACAAAACCCATGTATTCTTAAGTCAAGAAACAGAATACTACTGAAATTTCAGAAGTCCCCTGTTTATCCTTTGCCAATCACAATCCTCCCCTTCCAGATAGAAGTAACCACTTTTCTTTTATAGTAATAATTCCCGCGTGTTTTTCCTTATAGTTTTACTGCCTGTGTATGTATCTATAAATGAAATAAATTTGATTTCCTTGTTTTTAAGCTTTATATAAAAAGAATAATAGAACATGCACTCTTTTCTAATTTTTTTTTTTTTTGGCTCAACATTGTGTTTGGGTTGTTTCCAGTTTTGGGCAATTATGAATAATGCTGCTATGCTATCAACATTTTGGCACTTGCATCCCGGTGCACGTAGTGGCATGACTATCTCTAGGGTGTAGACCTAGAAATGGAATTGCTGGGTTGTAGCATATGCACATCTCCCTCCAGCTTTATTAGATAATACCATGCTGTCCTCCAAAGTGGTTATGCTAATTCACATTCCCACCAGCCTTGTACGAGACATTGCCTTACTCCACTTTCTTACCAACACTCAGCATTGTCAGCTTTTATAATTTTTGTCGATCTGATGCGTGTAGTGGTATTTCATCATGGCTTTAATATTCATATCTTGGACTATTGATGGGATTGAGCATTATTTTGTGTGCTTTTTGTCTATCTGTATTTCCTTTTTTTATTTTTTGAAGTGCACATTAAAAATCTTTTGCCAGTTTTTCTTTTGGATTTTCTGCCTTTTCCTCCTTGATTAATAGGAGTTCTTTGCAAATTTTGAATACTTTGTTGGTTATATGTGTTGCAAACATCTTCTTATGGTGTGTTTTATGGATGAAAATTCATTTATTTTAATAAACATATATTTAAGAAATAATTTGCCTTTTCAATATTCTTCACATGTACAATTCAGTGACAATAGTTATGTTTATCATCTTGTTCAACCGTTAGCATTATCCATTTCCAAATTTTCCCACCACCCTTAACAGAGTTTCAGTATTCCTTAAACAGTGAGTCTCTCCTTTCCCCTCCCTCCAACTGGCCTCCGATAACTACTAATAAAGTTTGGTCTCTATACACTTGCCTAACCCAGATATTTTATATAAGTGGAATCATGCAATCATTTGTCTCTTTGTGACTGACTTATTTCACTTAGCATAATGTTTTCAAGGTTCAGCCATGTTGTAGCAGGTATCAGGACTTAATTTTTTTGGCTGAGTGATATTCCACTGTATGTATGTACCACATTTCATTTATCCATTCATCTGCTGATGGACATTTAGGATGTTTCCACCTTTTGAATATTGTGAATGGTGCTGCAATGAACATTGCTGTATAAGTATTCGTTTGCATTCCTGCTGTCAATTCTTTGTGGGTATACACTGAGTGGAATTGCTGGATCATATGGTAATTCTATTATCTTTTTGAGGAACCATCAAATTGTTTTCCACAGCAGTTGTACTACTTTACAGTCCTACCAACAGAGGACGAGGGTTCCAATTTCTCCGCATCCTCGACAAGACATTTTTTTTAAATCATACCCATTTCAGTGGGTGTGAAGTAATCTCATTGTGGTTTTGATTTGCATCTACCTGATGACTAATGACATTAGTGTCTTTTCATGTGCTTCTTGGCCATTTGTATTTATTTTTCAGTTGGGTTGTTTGTCTTTTTGTTGATAAGTTATGAGAGTTTTAAAATATACTTGGGATGTTAAACCCTTATCAGATATATGGTCCCAGAAATTTTCGCCCAGTCTGTAGGCTGTCTTTTGCTTTGTTGATAAAATTCTTTGATGAACAAGTTTTTAATTTTGAAGAGGTCCTATTTATCTATTTTATCTTTTATTGCTTGTGCTTTTGGTGTCATATCTAAGAATGTGTTGTTAAAAATTAGGTCCCCAAGCATTAGGCCTGTGTTTTCTTCCAAAAGTTTGATGGTTTTAGTTATTACCATTTAGGTCTTTGATATATTTTGAGTTAGTTTTTGTGTGTGGTGTCAGGTATGGGTCCAGTTTCACTCTTTTGCATGTGGAAATTCAGGTGTCACAGATCGTTTATTAAAGAGGTTATTCCTTCCTCATGGATGGCCTTAGCACCGTCATCAAAAAATCAATTGTTCTATATGTTTATGATTAAACTAGTACCAGACTGTCTTGAGTACTCTAGCTTTAGAATATGTTTTGAGATCAGGAAATGTGAGTCCTCCTGCTTTGCTCTTCTTTTTCAAGATTGTTTTGGTTATTTGGGGTTCCTTGCCATTCTATATAAATTTGAGGATTGGCTTTTCCATTTAGGCAGAGAAGGCTGTTGGGATTTTAATAGGGATTGCATGGAAACTATGGATTGCTTTGGATAGTATTCACATCTTAATGATATTTCGTTTTCCAATCCATGAGCTCGGAATGTCCCTTCATTTATTTAGGTCTTCTTTAATTTCTTTGGAAGCCCTGGTGGCGTAGTGGTTAAGTGCTACTGCTGCTAACCAAGAGGCCGGCAGTTCGAATCTAACAGGCGCCCCTTGGAAACTCTATTGGGCAGTTCTACTCTGTCCTATAGGGTCGCTATGAGTCGGAATCAACTCGACGGCAGTGGGTTTGTTTTTTTTTGGTTTTTCATTTCTTTTAGTAACGTTTTATAGTTTTCAGTGTACAAGTCTTTCACTTCCTTAGTTAGGTTTATTCCTAGGTATTTTATTCTTTTAGATGCTATTGCAAATGGAATTGTTTCCTTATCTTCCTTTTCGGATTGTTCATTGCTGATGTATAGATACTTAATTGATTTTTGTGTGTTGATTTTGTTACCTGTCACTTTGTTCATTTATTAACTCTAGTAGTTTTCTTGTGAATTATTTGGGGTTTTCTATATATCAGATCATGTCATCTACAAAAAAGGATAGTTTTACTTCTTCTTTCCCAATTTGGATACCTCTGGAGTCACTATAACATTTAATTCAACTCAGCATGTATTTGTTGAGGCATATGATGTAGTAGGAAACCCTGGTGGTATATGGTTAAGAGCTGTGGCTGCTAACCAAAAGGTCAGCAGTTTGAATCCACCAGGGGCTCCTTGGGAATCCTGTGGGGCAGTTCTACTCTGTCCTGAGGGTTGCTATGAGTTGGACTTGACAGCAGTGGGTTTGGTTTTTTTGTACGGTGTACTAGAAACACTAGTGGCACAGTGGTTAAGAGCCTAGGCTGCTAACCAAAAAGGTCACCAGTTCGAATCCACTGCCTGCTCCTTGGAAATCCTATGGGGCAATTCTACTCTGTCCTATAGGGTTGGTATGAGTTGGAATCTACTTGACGGCAATGGGTTTGGTTTGGTTTTTGTTTTTCGTATTATGGTTTTGAATTCATTTTTCTATCTGGCATGTGAAAAGGATCCAATTTTAATTTTTCCATCTGATTACCTGAGTTCCATTTATTGAAGAGTCTAACCTTTCTTCAGTATTCTGAAGCTCCACCTGCACCATAAATCAAGTGTCCAAAAATTCATTTGTTTATTTTTTGGCTCTCTGATATGTCTAGCAATAGTCTAATTTTCCCTGCAGCAATACTATACTTTTTAATTACTATAGCTTTAAAATATATCTTGATAGCTGGTAAAACCAGTTCTTCTACATTTTTCTCCCCGAAAGTATCTTTGCTATGGTTTTCTCCTTGTAATACCATGTACCTTTGGAATTTTTGCTAGGATTTCATTAAACTTAAAATCAACATGGGAGAATTGATATCTTTACAATAATTTTTTCAATCTAAGAGCAAGGTATATTTCTACATCTATTTTGTTGTTGCTCTTAGTTGCCATCGAGTCGATTCTGACTCATGGTGACCCCATATGTGCAGAGCAGAACAGCACCATAGGGTTTTTCAAGGCTGTGACCTTTCAGAAGCAGATGGCCAGGCCTGTCTTCTGAGGTGCCTCTGGGTGGGTTTGAACTGCCAAACTTTCAGCTGGTAGTTGAGGGCTTAACCGTTTGTAGCAATGAGGGACACCTCTCCATTTTTTAGGTCTTCTTTTATACTTTTCAATAAAGTTTTATGATTTTGTCCTTACTTTTACTCTTGCACATCTTTGTTTTATCTAGGTATCTTTTAGTTTCATTCTAGGCATCTTTTATCCTAGGTATCTTTTAGTTTTATCGCTATTGCATAGAAGCAGTGATGGGCATCTGTCTTGTTCCTAACATAAAAGGAATATTTTTAATGTTTCACTAGTGAGTATAATGTTTGCTGCAGGTTTTTGGCAAATATTTTTTACCAGGTTAAGGAAGTTCATTCTATTCCAAGTTGGTTAAGAGTTTTTATAGTGAATGTGTCTTGAATATTACCACATTATATATATCATGTAAAATATATCATATGCTACATTTGCATATAGACGCCCTAGTGGCAGAGTGGTTAAGCATTCGACTCTCTGCTAACCAAGAGGTTGGCGGTTCTAACCCACCAGAGTGCTCCTTGGGAGAAAGACGTGGCAGTCTGCTTCTGTAAAGATTTACAGCCTTGGAAACCCTATGGGGCAGTTCTACTCTGTCCTATAGGGTTGCTATGAGTCAGAATCGACTGTATGGGCAACGGATCATATTTGCATATACTGGGATAGTTACATCGTTTCTCTCCTTTACCCTGATAATGTAGTGAATTGCTGGAACTCCCTGATTTACCTATCAAAAAGGTCTCATTGTTTACTGGGGAGAATGGTTTTGAAGGGCACAATATCGAAAAAAGGAAGTTTAATGAGGATGTTACTGCAGTGGTATAGATGAGAGATGACTGTGACTTGGACTGATGTGGTGGTAATGGAGATGAAATGAGGTGGTCAGTGTCAAGATATAGTTTGGAGTATAGAGGGGATGGGGAGTAAGGGAAAGGACAGGCTCAAAAAAGACTTCTAAGTCTCTGGCTTTAGATTTTGTTTCAATAAATAGTAGTTACTACGGTTACTGGAAACCCTAGTGGTATAGTGGTTAAGAGCTATGGCTGCTAACCAAAAGGCTGGCAGTTTGAATCCATCAGGCACTCCTTGGAAACCTTATGGGGCAGTTCTCTTTCTACAGGGTCGCTATGAGTCAGAATCGATTCGATGGTAATGGGTTTTCTTGTAATCATTCATAGGGTCGCTATTAGTTGGAATTGACTCGATAACAATGGGTTTGGTTTAAAAAAAATTATCATTATTCCTTCTTTGCTTTAAAGAGAAAAGGCGCCTGAGGAAGGAATTGCTGAAAGAAGGATACAAGAGGGATCTGAGTAGATTTGGGCTGATTCAGTACAGGAGTAGTGAAGTTAACAATAGTTTATTCAGTAATGAATATTTATTTAGCATCTTTTATATTCCAGACACTGTACTTAGCACTGGGGATATGTTTACTCATTTTGAGTAAACAGAGATTTCTTACTTGGTGGGGGAACAATTAAGAAAAAGATAATTTTGACACAATAAGATGACATGGCGGTGATATATAATATATTATATATATATATATATATATGTATCTGTACCTATATCTGTATCTAGGAGCCCTGATGGCACTTGGCTGCTAACTGAAAGGTCAGCAGTTCAAACCTACCAGCCACTCTGCAGGTGAAAGATGGGGCAGTCTGTTTCTGTAAAGATTTACAGCCTTGGAAACCCTATGGGGCAGTTCTGCTCTGTTCTTTAGGGTAGCTATGAGTTGAATTGATATGACAGCAACAAGTTTGGTTTTATATCTATGTTTATATGAATGCAATGGACTGTGCTTGTAGAATTGAGGTGGAAAACACTATGTGCTTAGAAGAGTCAGAGAAATCTTTATAGAGGAAGAACGTGAAAGGGAAGTAGGAAATGCCTGGCCAGAGAACGTGAGGAAGTATTTCCAATGGGTAGAACAGCATGTACAAATAAGTGTAAATATGAATAGCCCAATTTATGAAAGGTGAATAATTTCCTGTGGCTAGAATATGAAGGAAAGTGAGGAGATATGGGAAGTTTGGTTAGTTAGGTTGCAGTCTGATTGTGGAGTCTTCAATGGTAGGACAAAGAATTTGGACTTCAACACTATAGGCAATTGGGAGTCATTAACTTAAAAAATATTTTTGTTTTCCAAAATAATCCATGTTTATTACAAAACATTTGTAAAAACACATAGAATAAAATAAAAACCACTAGAAACATCAAATATGTTTATGTAGGGGAAAGCCAGCAACTATCTATGCTTTGAAAAGACAGTTCTGGTGACATTACAGAGTCTGAGAGAGGGGAGAGACTGGAGGACAGGAGATGGGTTCAGAGGTTATTGCAATAGCTGAGGCAAAAGATGAAGGTCAAACCAAGATAGTTAACAGTGGGGATGGAGAGGGAAGGAAAGATCTGAGATATTCCTCAGGGGGAACATGACTGATTGGATGTGGGAGGAAAGAAAGAGGGGAAAGTGTGGGTGACCCTGAGATTTCTAGCTTGGGAGAATGGAATCAATCAGATCAGTTAGGTATGACTTGGTATAGAGTAAAGTTCTGAGATAATGGGATATAAAACAAAACACCATTGCTGCCGAGTCGATTCTGACTCATAGTGACCCTACGGGACAGAGCGGAACTGCCGAACAGTTTCCAAGGAGTGCCTGGTGGATTTGAACTGCCAACATTTTGGTTAGCAGCCATAGCTCTTAACGACTATGCCACCAGGGTTTCCTAAAGGGATATTAAAAAAAAAAAAAAATTTAAGGTAGCTAAATTTTTTAAGTTTATACAAAGGCCTGGAATAAGATATCCAAAGTGAGAAATTTTCTTAGGAGTTGTCTTAGTGTGAATACTAGACTGATGCTCTGATAGAAACTAAATCAAAAATTTTATTGAAGGAATAATGTGTTTCCATGGAATGGAGAAACACGTGGCATTCAATACAGACTGCAGTGGGTGTTCTGACTTGCAGGTAAAACAGTGAGGTATTGAACACGCGGAGTAAACATAAAATGGTCTCACATCAAAGAGGTCGCAGGGGAAGAAAGGAGAAATTTATAAGGGGTTGTCAAACAACAAACTTTTTTTTAACATTAATTTCTAGCCTAACACAAATCTCTTGATCCTGATACAGTTTGACTAAGGCAATATTTCTAAAGTGAGATGTATACACTTTCTTGATGTAGGGGTTTAGCAATGGATTGCAGGCTGAGTCAAACCTAATTGGAGTCCTTGAAATGTAAAGGCAACCATTACTTAGGAAAGAGTGAAGATTACATCACTTATAAATCTAAAGTCTTTTGAAATGTAAACACTGTCCATCAGGCTAAGAAGGAGTCAGTTAGGGGCTGGGCATTCAGAGTGAATTCCCTGAAAGCAATTAAGATAATAAGTTTATTTACATAAGTTAAAGCCCAAATCTCTGCACTCTGTGTTATAGACAGTCAAGACTTTTACAGCTTTGATCTGCCTCCCATTTTTCAAGCAGTAAAACTTTGACAAAAGGCTGAATGGTTTCTTTAGAATAGTAGAAAAGAAAATGTTAGTTTAATCTCGAATGGAGTTTTAATTTAGGTCCAAAGTCACCCAATTCAGATTACCTGGTACCTCAATTTCTAAAATTCACATTCACAGAGTCCAGAGCTGGGACATTCTCTGCTTACATATCACAATGAATTCTGAAAACTTGGCCCAGTTACTTTGACACCCAAGGATTGATTAGGCAATTCTAGGGCAATGAATATAAAAACTCTATTATCAATGAGAAATTAATTACAAAAGTCTTTATAAAAATATGTATTTGTGAAATCTAGTTGGCTATAAAAACCCGCCCAGTGCCATCGAGTCGATTCCGACTCATAGCAACCCTATAGGACAGAGTAGAACTGCCCCACAGAGTTTCCAAGGAGCACCTGGCAGATTCGAACTGCTGACCCTTCGGTTAGCAGCCGTAGCACTTAACCACTATGCCACCAGTGTTTCCTAGTTGGATATATGGGAGTTTATTATATTATTCTCTTTGCTGCAATGTATATTGAAAATTTCCGTAATAAAAAAGTTTTAAAAGAAAAATATTTAGTTAATTTTATCAATTAGGGAGTAAGATAATCTCATAATATACCTATTCATTTATTGAGTGTCTACTACGTGCCATGTACCATCCTAGCCAATTGGGAAATACAAAGATATCTGTGTATATAAGTGCTGC
Organism: Elephas maximus indicus; assembly: GCF_024166365.1. Classification (NCBI taxonomy): domain Eukaryota; kingdom Metazoa; phylum Chordata; class Mammalia; order Proboscidea; family Elephantidae; genus Elephas; species Elephas maximus. The sequence continues at coordinate 167,641,697 of NC_064821.1, read as the reverse complement.
CAGAGTGGTAAAAATAATGTGCTGAAGGAATTAAGAGCTGGGATGGACTTAGAGCCGGAGTGATCTGTACCGTTTACTGGGGAGAACACAAGGTAGAGAGCATGCATTTCTAATGGGCTCATTTGGCATAGTTCCATATGGAAGCTCTGAAACTGTAATACGGAGAGGTAATAAGACATGCCCTTTTTGTGTGGTGTTCCTGTCTATGCCCAGTTTCTTACTGGAGGTCAGTAGATCTGCTCAACAGTCAGGGGAAGGAGGCTAAGCGTAAATTTTTCTCTGCCATCTTGACTTTCAAAGTTTGGTTTGGATCTTCAGACATGGATTGGACTGGACAATGGGTTGGAGAGGGATGCTGGTGAGGAGTGAGCTTCTTGGATCAGGTGGACACTTGAAACTAATGTTGGCATCTCCTGCCTGGAGGGGAGATGAAAGGGTGGAAGGGGTTAGAAGCTGGAAAAATGGACACGAAAAGAGAGAGTGGAGGGAGAGAGCGGGCTGTCTCATTAAAATTAGAGGGAGAGTAATTGGGAGTGTGTAACAAGGTGTATACGGGTTTTTGTGTGAGAGACTGACTTGATTTGTAAACTTTCACTTAAAGCACAATAAAAATTATAAAAAAAAAGAAAAAAGTTTGGTTTGGATTGGAGCCTTGGATATGACCCTGATTCCAAGAGTGATTTCAATATTAAGAAAAGAAAAAAGATTTTTAAAGGATAATTGTGACTCCAAACTGCCAAAAGAAAGTTGATTTTGGTTATTTCCTAGGACAACTCCATGATTTAGGCATCATCTCTTTAACCTGCTCAGGTTTTTAATCTAGGAGAGTCAGAAAACTGCAAACTCATGCCAACCCTGTGGCTGCCTTCAGGTAACTTCGTTTAACCTCTCCATGCTTGTTTTGCCCATTTTGCAGTCATGAGACCCTGATGGTGCAGTGGTTAAGAGCTACTAGAGCTACTGCTGCTAACCAAAAGGCTGGCAGTTTGAATCCACCAGCTGCTCCTTAGAAACCTTATAGGGCAGTTCTACCCTGTCATGTAGGGTGGCTATGAGTCAGAATCGACTTGATGGCAACTGGTTTTCGTTTGTTTGTTGGTTTTTTGAGGGACCAAACAAGGTAACAGATGCAAACGTTCTTTGAAAACCATATACCAGTTGCCTTCTGGTGGACTCATGCTGACCCCCTGTGTGTCAGAGTAGAACTGTGCTCCATAGGGTTTTCAGTTTCTGACTTTTCAGAAGTAGATCGCCAGCTCTTTCTTCCGAGGTGCCTCTGGGTGGACTCAAACCTCCAACGCTTTGGTTAGCAGCCAAGCACATTAATCATTTCCACTAACTACCATCACTATTATTCTCAAAGTCTTATTTATAGCCTTGGATATAAAACATGGCTGAGTGAGCCATACGGTGGACACACTTCACTGTTGCTAAGTTTTCCAGAGCCTCTGCTTTGGGATAAACAAAAAAATTTCTCACACCAGCCTTCACTTGACTGACTGCTCAATACTGTACTCTTTTTAACCAACGTGCCCCACTTGCTCTTCTGAGTGAGCGTTTTATCTAGAACACCATTCTCCGAAACAGAGGAAAGAAACGTACAGTGTTTTCCGTAGAGACACGCCTGCGGCTGCGGTCCCACCCACATTTATTGAATTCCAAAGTAGAACAGAAGCAGGAGGTGCACAGATTAAGAATAAACAGGGCCTCTGCCTTCAGTAGCCTGTAGGCCCATCAACAGACAGCGATAACATGTTTGTATGAGAGTGGGCGTTGCCGCTCATTTGCGGGAATGCACGAGCAGCAGGAAAACAGCAGGGGGCAGTAGAGGCCCCAGCTCGGCTCTGGAGGCTGACCTGGAAACGCCGTTCTCCATTCGCGTCTGAGGCTTGGAAGACAGTCTTTCTGCGGTTCCCCTTCCCTGGAGCCTAGAAAAGATAAAAGATCCTCTCCTACTACTGTAGTAGATACAACCGCAGTCCGAACTTCGGACTCACAGCGCTTCGCCCTATCGCTTCCCTAAGAGAAACGGCGCCCTCCACTGGAGAAACGGAACCGTACCCCTGCAGGGTCGCCCGAAGGCGCAGGAAACCTTAAGGTCCTCCTCCGTCAGGAGCTCGCATGTCTCCGGTCCCGCCCCCTCGCGGAGCCCCACCCTGACGCAATCTCATTCTGTAGCCGGATTGGCTAGCCCCTGTGCGTGAGGACGTTGCGTCGCGGGGCGGGTCGAAGAGGGGTGTCCGTAGGGCCTCTCAGTCACCGCTGCACGGCCACCGCCCCCACCGCTGCGCGGCCTCCGCCCCTCCCCTGCCTTCCGAGAGTACAGGCGACAGCCGGGGCTTCGGGTGGTCGCACAGCCACCGAACGCCTCCGCCCAGCCGCCTCTTCTAGCTGGCGGCTCTTCTTGGCCCAGTCCGGGTCGGGGGGTGAAAAATGGCGCCGGCGCCCCAAGGCGTTCTGGAGGAGCCGCTGCAGGGGTCTCGGTCCGGACCCCTTGTCCGGCTCCTCTTCCTCGCCCAGGCCGGCCTGCTTCTGCTGCCAGCTGCCCGGGGAGGCCTCTGTCCCGCGCCCTGCTCCTGCCGCCTCCCTCTGCTGGACTGCAGCCGCAGGAAACTGCCCGCGCCGAGTTGGAGGGCGCTGTCGGGCCCGCTGCCCCCAGACACCTCCAGCCTGTGAGTTAGAGGGGCCGGGCGGGGGGACCAAAGGAGAGGGGAGCGCCCACTCCTAGGGGCTCGGGGGGAGGCAGCCCCTGGTCGGAGGAGGCCGTCGGGATTTTAAGGTCTGAAGGAAGATGCTATTCTGATGCTGTGAACTTTGTTTTGGGTAGTGGGAGCTTGAAAAAGCTGCTGTCAGGGTTTCTGGGGACTTGTATGAAGAACGGGGTAAAGATATTTGGGACGAGAGAGTCGTGATCCCAGGGCTGGGGAGGAGTTGGGACGAGGATGTTGTTAGGGGCTCATGGGTCCTGGGCACATCTTTGGTTAGTTGGGAGGTGGGGCAAGCACGGAACCAGGCGCCTAGCTCACTTTGGGCTGTATCATTTGGGGTGTACTTCAGCTTGAGTGGTCCCCAGGTACGTGAGTTTATAACTGATGTCGCCAAAGCTATGTGGCCATTTGCCCTACTTCACACTATGGCTAATTTTGTGCTGCAGTTTTGATACTTTCGTTGTTCGTGGTGGGTGCCATAGAGCGACTCCATGTGACAAAATAGAACTGCCCCATAGGGTTTTTTGGCTTAACGGTGCTGAAAACTTCAGCATGTGTCAGAAGATCCAGTACTGCCCAGAACAAGAATCTTTATAAGTAGCATACTGTAAAAAAAAAAAGGGGGGGGGGAAGGGATATGCTTTCCAAAATTATGTGATGCTTTCATTGTTTTCAGTGCATATCCTTGTGGCAAAGAACTAAAAATCAGTGCCCTTTGTTTATATATGAAAAACTAGTACAGTGGTTGGATGAATTCTTCTGGAGGCTCCACTGTCGAATGCCTACCTTGATAGGCCTGTATTAGACAGTGGAACCTGGAGAACTCGTTAGCCTGTGTCGACCTGGTGGCATTAGGAACAACCAAAACAAACCAAACCAAACCCAGTGCCCTCGAGTCGATTCCGACTCATAGCGACCCTATAGGACAGAGTAGAACTGTCCCATAGAGTTTCCAAGGAGCGCCTGGCGGATTCGAACGGCCGACCCTTTAGTTAGCAGCCGTAGCACTTAACCACTACGCCACCAGGCTTTCCTTAGGAACAACAGTAGGCATTAAATGCTGCAATTATGGGGCACCTTAACTCAACCAGTAACATACAGTTATTTCTCTGCCACTAACTGAGCGACATGTTTATTAATTGGTAGACTTCTAATAGAGTTGTCTTACACCAAAAACAATAGCCTGAGGTGCAATTAAAATGAGGGGCTGTTCGAATTTTCGTTGGAAATAGACTGCTTGTACAAGTAGAAGCCCTCTCTGTGTTGCAGAGGTTAAGAAGTATATATACACTTCTGAGTTAGTGTAGATAGGAAAGAAAGTTACTTCATATATTCATTGAGAAAATTAAGGTAATTTAAAAAATCAAATGTAAGCCTAGAACTGCAGTATAATAAGATGCTTTCTGTTGTTTTATGGTAGCGACACCTGTAGCTAATTCTGGCTCTATCCACTCAAATTCAATTTAAAAATTCATATCAATATGCAACATAGTCTGAATTAAACATAGCACCTAGCACGTCATCTTTGTTTTATATGCAGCAAGTGCTTTTTTCAAGAAATTCTTGGAACAGCTACCCGATTATGTCAGGATAAATCTGGTGCATGTTTAAAAACAGCCCAACTTCATTTAGCTGTAACTGAAATAAATTTATCCTTCTCTTTAAGAGTAGGTAAACAGTAATTAGAAAAACTTCTATGTAAGATTTGTTTTGTATCTAGGTTTGATTTTTGTTTAATCAAGACAAATTGCCAAAAGCCAAATGACATTCAAAAAAATTTGAAGGTCCTGTAATGAAATTGACATTTTCAGTTGAAGTGAAATGCCTTGGAGAGCAATTCTCTTGTAGAGATGTAATTGGATGGAAGTCTTATATTAGCAGATGGATACTTAGAATATTAGAAGATAAGGTTGTGCTGCTTTAAACTGCGAAATGTAACGTTCTTCAGCAGTTGCCTTCAACTGTAAAACCATGTAACGCTTTAAGTATATTAGTGAGTTAAATCTAAATGCTCAGACTTGCAGCCATCAAAAAGATTTGGATAAAATTCGTTATTGCTGGTTTTTGGAAGCCTATTTAGATACTGTCTTTATTCTTCTCTGTATCAGGAAACGTCTTTCAAATTTTATCTGGATAATCAAAATTTGACTGACTTCTCCATAGGTGCAGTGCTCTGTATCATTTTATTCTGGATTTTATCCACACACAACGCGCGCACATGTGAATTGGGGGACCAGGTATATTAACCACCTTCTAGTTTGTCAAGTTAAGGCGTTAGAACCTCTCTTCCCCAATCATTTGTTATCATGGTCCTTTCATGATACACCGGCAAACTATGAAGTCCATACTTTTAGAATTAAGGACAATTTTATAGATTAAATAAATTTAGCCTTATGAAAAATTTGTAACCTCATCATTCTATTTTCATTTTACTGTGGACTGGCAAAAACATCATCATGTATCGGTGTTTGGGAACCACTGCTGTACTTGATTAATTTTATTGAGTTACATATGTATTTGGTTACCTATAGTTTCTTAGTCCCTTTTGTTCTTATTGTAACTATTTAAGATTTGTTTGCTTTTGTTCTTTTAGAATCATTACCAACAGGTCAGTTCTTTGGTCTATAAAGTTCTTTGGTGAATAAATCCAGGGAAGTCTTTCCAGCTTTATAGTCACTTGTAACTTAGGGTTTAACCTCTTTAGCTATTGCTCCGTGTAAATAACACTGGTAAAGTATTTTCACTGGAAACATATGGATTCAGTCTTGATCCCTTCAAAGGACCAGAGCTCATTACCAATGACTTGTATGATATCAAGCAGAAACTGCGTAACTTTGTCTGTACTTCATATTTCCTTCTTAAAGAGGCAGATAATTTGTAGTATCCACCCTTTCCACATTTGTAGTGATACTGCAGAGTCCCTTGGTGGTGCAAACAGTTAACGTGCCTGGCTGCTCACCAAAAGGTTGGAGGTTTGAGTCCACCTAGACATCTTGAAAGAAAGGCCTGGAGATCTACTTCTGAAAAATCAGCCATCGAAAACCGTATGGAGCACAGTTCCATTCTGACACACATGGGTCACCATGAGTCAGAATCTATTTGACAGCAACTGTTTTTTGTCTTTTTGTTAGCGATACTGTGAGGATTTAGATACTCTTCAGAAAATATTCTTAGGTTTAAGAAACGCGATATTGCAGGGAAGTTGATTTAAGGATCTTTTAAGTTTATTCCAGTTTTTTTTTTTTTTTTTCCTGAAAATGAACGCTTTCAACCTTCTATTGCATGTAGAGGATAAAGATTTTGAAAAAAACTCTGAGAGGTGGAAACATTGTTGACATAACACAGTACTTTTCAGTTGGGTAATCCAGAAGAAAAGTAAAAAGGAGAATCCACTTTAATTGCTTTAAACAACAGGGTAGTGAACTGAAAATGAGTCCTTTTTAAAAAGGTGCAGATTAGGTTTCCCATCTGCTAAGGTCCCTAATGTTCACTTCAGCTGCTACTACCTTTCTTTTCTGCTTTCTCCTTCCATTTTGTTTCCAAGATATTTTTCATGATACTTCTCACAGAGAAGTGAGATTGACTATGGGGCTGACCATACAGTATGTTAGAAACTTGGTTTATTCTCTGTAATCAAGCCCAGGTAGGACTTCAGCTCTGCTGGCCTCTAATCCTCAAGAGGAAACTTTTATGCTCTGGATAATATCACTGCCTTCCAGGCCTATACTCCAGAGTTAAGAAGTACTGTGCATGTTCCTGGAAATATTCTTCACCTCTTCCTTCCCAGTGTTCACAACTTACCATCAACAACCATTATCTGTTTTGAAACCATTAGCAAAAGTTTTATTATGCCCTTTATTTTTGTTTATATCAATGTCCACAAGAAGCTCAGGACTTTCAGATTGTCTCTCCTGTCCCAGAGGCAAACTCTCCCCTGCCTCCACTCTCCACCCCCCTACCCACCCACCCCCGCTTGACCCCTTTTGGCTTTATTTTTTTCCTTAGCTGGTATCATCATCCAACATGCTACATACTTTGTCTTCCTTCTAGTAGAATGTAAACATCACGAGGGCAGGGATTTTTGTCTGTTTTGTTCATTGCTGTAAATGAACAGTCACCAGGTATATGAGCTCAAAGTATTTGTTGAATGAACGCAGTGAATAATTGAATTAAAGAAAGTGTTCAGTTAAGCTGTTTGAGAGAGATCAGGAGAAACTCTGAAGTTAAAGCAGTCCTGTCTTATTTTTTCTCTAGTCTTTTAAATATCTTGTGAGATGGTGTCTTAGCTATCTAGTGTTGCTGTAACAGGATAGCTTTAAAGAGCAAAAATTTATTTTCTCACAATTCAGGAGGCTAGATGTGAGAATTCAGGGCACTGGTTCTAGGGGAAGGCTCTCAGGGAAGAGTCTTGTTTCTTTCGTCTTCTGTAGTTCTGGCATTTCTTGGTTCCTTGACGATCTTCAGTAGGCATCTGTCTTCCCCTGTTGGTGCTTCCTTTTGTGTCTAATCTGCTCTTTTTATAACTCAGAAGTGATTAGTTTTAAGGTATACCCTATACTGATAAGCCCTCATTAACATAACAAAAAAACCCTACTATCAAATGAGATTACCTCCATAAGTATAGGGCTGTGGTGCAGTGAATTACTTAAGATAGCCCTTCTAGCTATCATAGTCTTTGCAACTCCCACCAAACAAATGAGTGGGATTATGCAAATGAGGTGCTTGTGGCCCACCAGGGGGATTGGATAGTTTACTAATAATGTAAATAAGGTGCATGGCCTCCTTATGGGAGTGGGACCATGCAAATTAGGTGTATGGAACCCCCTAATGAGGGGATTGGTCAATTTTGTCATACACCAGGCTTAAAGGCAGACATGGGGCCGGGGGCCGGGGGAGGGAGGAATGGAGTAAGGGAGAGGGAGGAGGTGCAACACAAAAGACAGAGAGGGAGAGCTGTAACACCAGAGATGGCAAGAAGCAGTGGCAGAGAAACAGCCGCAGCAGAGGCATCAGAACCAGGAGACTGGCAGGATTGGTGCTGTGGGCTTCCTAGCCCACGAAGCATGAAAGCTGAGTGCCTTCGGGCATGAGGCTTACTGGTGGAGTGGGGTACCTCTGGGCACTTATTGGCAGAGCTAAAAGAGCTTTGTAACAGTTGCCTGAGCAGGGCAGAGGCTGGGCCGAGGGTCCAAGAGGCCAAGGGACCAGAGAGGTTTGCCTGTGGGCACAGCTGAGAAGAGGCTGCCTGGTCAAAGAACCGTATCCTGAGTGTTCTTGAACGTTCCTGGACCTGAATTTTAACCTGTTACTTTCATAATAAGCCCCATCATTGTGAGTATTGTCTATGAGTTCTGTGTGACCACTGAAATGAATTATCAAACCCAGAAGAGAAGTAGAGAGTGACATGGGAGGTATAGTTGGTGTCAGAACTGGTAAAGCTGGCGGGAGAGAAGGCATGTCTGACCTCCACCTCATAGGATCAGCCTTAGGCTGTGGATCTTGATTCTCCCTTCCGCTTGCGAAGTTAGAGGTGGTCAGATTCCTGTGCCACACCATTTTTACAAGGGGTTGCGATTCAAACACTTATTTTGGTGGATACAATTCAATCCATAACAGGTGGTTTCTTTTCAAGATACCTCATTCTTTATAATGAGCATTGTGAATGAATCAGGGCATCATCTTAGCTAATTATTTGTATTTAAAAATCATCTTAAAAAAAAAAAAACAAAAGCCAAAAAATTTAAATATAGGCACATCGAATTATTATTAACTCCAACTCCTGTCTCACCTTGTATCTAAGACGTTTTGTCTAATTGTACCAGAATTCAGAAAAACTTTCACCTGCACAAATAATCTTTTGTTTATTCTGATCATCTTTGTTTTTAGCATCTATGAGATATTTACCAAATATTAATGAATAATCAATTGCAGGCAGAGTATCATTAGGGTTGCAGCTGGAGTGTGAGGAGTTTTTAATAGTCTTCAGCTCTTTCATTCCAGCCTGTGTACCAGTCACCTATCTCTAAAGTTGGGATACTTTAAGGGCATTGTGGGTGTCTCTATCGTTCTAGGAAGTGGCAAAAACACCTATTTTATTCTCTAAAAGAAATAGACCTACTGACAAATCCTTAAACCAGACTTTTTTTTTGAGAGAGAGGATAAGCTGCCGTAGCGTTTCCAGAATCCAGTATACTTTGTCCTTGGCTGGCATGCCACTGTTTTTATGAACTGTTTCACTTTCAACAGTCATTTTAAAGCATATACAGTATGCAGTAAATATACAAAATTTTCTTTACTTTGTGTTAAGGTTTTTAACATACTTCATTTTCTTTATCATGGTCTATCTGGTGGAAGTGGTGAACAAAAGATGTGATTGCCACTTTCAAGGCATTTTTTTTTTTTAATTCAGAAGATACCTGAATTAGAAAGCCTGCAGTGTGAGCCTTAAAACATTTGATCTGACAGAGAGCATTTAGGGTTGGTGCTTACAGAAGTCTACCCTGGATTATGTGAGGCAGTGGTGGTTCAGTGGGAGAATCCTCTCCTTCCATGTGGGAGACCTGGGCTTGATTCCTAGCCAATGCGCTTCACCAATCTGTGCGTTGATGGAGGTTTGCATGTTGCTATGAAGCTGAACAGGTTTTAGTGGGGCTTCCAGATGGGATGGACTGAGAAGAAAGGCCCCCAGGCCTCTACTTCAGGACGTTAGCCAGTGAAAACCCAATGGTCCAAAATGCAACTGATGATGGGGATAGCACAGGATCCATTGTGTGTGGGGTCTTCATGACTGGGGGCCAACTTGATGGCAGCTAACAACAACAACAACCCTGGATTATCTTGATTTTTAGATTAAGCCTAACGTAATACACCAATTTAAATTTCTTTTGGCAATGTGAGAGTGCATGCTTTATCACACCTTCCCTAGCAGTGATTATCATTAATTTTTTAGAGGAAAAATTGTATCATTTTAATTGATTTTCTTTGTACAGGCAATCTATTTGATTCTCTTAATAGTAACATTGTCTTCGCTGCTTCCCTAGCCCTGAAGGGCACATAATTTTAGATGTCAGAACCACCCGGGAAAGGAGAAAGCAGCATAATCAGTATATCTTTAAGAATTTTGACTTCCAGCTTTTCCCTTTTGATATGATCTTACTGGGCATGGGAACAATAGCTAAGAGATTAGAAAGGACAAACAAGGCTACTACTGGAAAGATGTAAAGAAACCTAGGGCCATTAACCTTGCTATTGACTCCAATACCCAAACCCAAATCCTACCCTCCAAATCCAGTGAAATACGTAGTCAAGGATTTATCCGAGAATCTATAATATGTATTGCTGCATTTATTTAGAAATTCACTTCTTAAATCTTACTGAAAAAATTAGGAAAGGGCATACATGCTCACTGTTAAAAAAAAAAAAAAAAACAAGCAAAATAGAAATGCATGAAATAGAAATAAAAGCATCCTTTTTTATACCCCTTCCATTTCATCCTTCTGTGGTGCAAAGAGGAATACATTTTATAATCATTTCATCTTGATCGTAAATATAACTCAGTGATACTCTGGTGCCTCGGTGAGGTCTTATTTAAGGTGATCCTATAAATTCCAGTACAAATGAAAATGTTTTGTTCAGTACTACTTTAGTGCAGTTCCTTGTGTAAATCTTTGTTAACAGATGGGTTTATTGTAGGGTGAGAAAAGAGTTGAATCAGAACAGAGCATCCTTTGGCCATCATAGATCAGGCTTTGGGGCATTATATTTCTGGGCTAGTACAATGGTTCTCAACCCTGGCTGCACGTTAGACTATTACTTGGAAAGCTTTTATAAAATACCAGCGTTTGAGCATCATTCCCCAGTGATTTCTGATTTAATTGGTCTGGGATGAGACCTCAGCATCATCAGTATTTTAAAATTTTTTCTGGTGTTGCTAATATGCAGCAATGGTTGAGAACCATTCAACCACAAACAGTTGTTGCTTATTGAATGTTAATTGAGGTGATCTGTGCTTTGCTTAATCCTTTAAAATTCCTTTAGGCTTTGAAGGAAACATTTAGTTTTATGAAGACCACCCACCTGCACTTTGTCATAATGTAGTGGCTTGTGTGTTGCTATGATGCTGGAAACTATGCCACATGTATTTCAAATACCAGCTGGGTCACCCATGGTGTGTAGGTTTCAGTGGAGTTTCCAGACTAAGATAGACTGGGGAGAAAGGCCTGGTGATCTATTTCCAACAATTACCCAATGAAAACCCTGTGAATCATCCATGGAATATTGCCCGATATAGTGCTATAAGATTAGCACTCTAGGTTGGAACCAAAAAAAAACAATCCCAGTGCTGTCGAATTGATTCCGACTCATAGCGAACCTATCGGACAGAGTAGAACTGCCCCATAGAGTTTCCAAGGAGCACCTGGGAGATTCAAACTGCCGACCCTTTGGTTAGCAGCTGTAGCACTTAACCACTACGCCACCAGGGTTTCCTCCGGGGTGGAAGACACTCAAGATATGATTGAGGAAGAGCTACCTTCTCAAAGTAGAGCCAACCTTAATGACATGGATGGAGTAAAGCCTTCAGGACCTTCATTTGCTGTTGTGTCATGGCTTTAAATGAGAAGTAACAGCAACAAACATCAATTAGTAATCAGAACATAGAATGCATGAAGAATGAGTCAGGGAAAATCGTAAGTCATCAAAAATGAAATGGAACCATCGATGATGTATATCCTAGGCATTAGTGAGCTGAAATGGACAATCATTTGGTCTGTTTTGCTGGGAATGACAAATTGAAAGGAATGATGCTGAAGTCATCATCAATAAGAATATTTCAAGATCTATTATGAAGTACATCACTGTCAGTGACAGGTTAATACCCATATGCTTACAAGGAAGACCAGTTAATATGGCTATTATTGAAATTTATGCACCAACCACAAATGCCAGAGATAAATTGAAGATTTTTATGAACTACTGCAGTCTGAAATTGACTGTGCAGTCAAGATGTGTTGATAATTACTGGTGATTGGAATGTGAAAGTTGGAAACAAAGAAGGATCAGTAGTTAGAAATTACACTTTTGGTGATAGGAACTACGCCAGAGATCATGTGATAGAATTCTGCAAGACCAGTGATTTATGCATTGGAGATACTTTGTTCAACAACATAATTGACAGCTTTACACATGTACTTTGGCAGATGAACTACACAGGAATTAAGTCTGTGGAAAGAGACGATAGAGAATCTCAGTATCATCAGTCAAGACAAAACCAGGGGCTGAGTTCAAGTTGAAGCTGAAGAAAATCAGAGCAAGTCCACGAGGGCCAAAGTACCACCTTGAATACAACCCTGCTGAATTTAGAGACCATCTCAAAAATAGATCTTGATGCACTGGACAGTAATGCCTGAAACCAGAAGAATTGTGGGAAGACATCAAGGACATCATACGTGAAGAAAGTGTAAGATCATTAAAAAGACTAGAAAGAAGGAAAAGACCAAAACGGATGTCAGAAGAGATTCTGAAACTTGCTCCTAAGTGCAGAGTAGCTAAAGCAACTGGAAGAAATGATGAAGTACAAGAGCTAAGCAGAAGATTTCAAAGGGTGGCTCAAGAAGACAAGGTAAAGTATTATGATAAAATATGCTAAGACCTGGAGTTAGAAAACCAAAAGGGAAGAACATGCTCAGCATTTCTCATGCTGAAAGAACTGAAGAGAAAATTCAAGCCTTGAGTTGTAGTACTGAAAGACTAGGTTAAAAATCATAAGTGATGAGGGAAGCATCAAAAGAAAATGGAAGGAAGTGTCACCGTACCAAGAAGAATTGATGGAGGTTTAGCCATTTCAGGAGGCAGCATAGGATCAAGAACTGCTGGTACTGAAGGAAGAAGTTCAAGCTGCACTGAGGGCATTGGTAAAAGACAAGCCTTCAGGAATTAACAGAATACCAGTTAAGACGCTTCAATAAATGGATGCAGTGCTGGAAGCACTTACTTGCCTACGTCGAGAAATTTGGAAGGCATCTCCCTGGCCAACCGACTGAAAGAGATCCATATCCGTGCCCATTCCAAAGAAAGGTGATCAAACACAGTGTGGAAATAATCAAACAATATTATTAATATCACATGCTAGCAAAATTCTGAAGATAATTTCAAAATGACTGCAGCTGTACCTTGTGTAGAAATTGCCAGAAATTGAAGCTGGATTCAGAAAAGGATATGGAGGGAGGGGTGTCATTGCTACGGTCAGATGGATCTTGGCTGAAAGCAGAGAACACCAGGAAGTTATTTATCTATGTTTTATTGACTACGAAAAGGCATTTGACTGTGAGGATTGTAACAAATTATGGATAACATTGCAACGAACAGGAATTTCAGAACTCTTAATTGTGCTCTTGCAGAACCTGTATGTGGATCAAGAGGTCGTTGTTTGAACAGAACAAGGGCATGATACTGCATGGTTCAGAATTGGAAAAGGCATGAAGTAGGGTTGTATCCTTTCACCCTACTTGTTCAACCTGTATGCTGAACAAATAATAGAAGAAACCGGACTTTATGAGGAAGAAGGCAGCATCAGGATTGGAGGAAGACTCATTAACAACTTGTGATATGCAGATGACACAAACTTGCTTGCCAAAAAATGAAGCCAACTTGAAGTACTTACTGATGAAGATCAAAGACTATAGCCTTCAGTATGGATAACTGAACATGAAGAAAACAAAAATCCCCACCACTGGATCCATAAACAACATTATGGGGCATGGCCAGCAGGGCTAGTAGGAGACAGCAATGATGAAATGGACAAGAAATTGAAGTTGTTAATGATTTTTTTCTACTTGGATCAACCGTGTCCATGGAAGCAGCAGTCAAGAAATCAAACAACATATTGCACTGGGCAAATCTGCTGCAAAAGTCCTCTTTAAAGTTTTAAAAAGCAAGTGACTAAGGTATGCCTGACGCAAGGCATGGTCTTTTCATTTGCCTCATATGCATGAGGAAGTTGGGATAGTGAAAAGGGAAGGCAGGAGAAGAATCGATGCATTCAAACTTTGATGTTGGTGAAGAATATTGAATATACTGTGGGCTGCCAAAAGAACAAACAAATCAGCCGTAGAAGAAATATAGCCAGAATGCTCTTTACAAGCAAGGATGGTGTGACCTCAACTCACTTTGGACACATCAGGAAAGACCACTTGTTAGAAAAGGACATCACATTTGGTAAAATAAAGGGCCAGTGAAAAGAAGGGAAACCCTCAATGACATAAACACAATAGCCACAACAGTGGACTCAAGCGTACCAGTGAGTATGAAGAGGGTGCAGGATTGGGCAGCGTTTCTTACTGATAAGGTTGCCATGAGTTGGACCTGACTCGACGGCAACTCACAACAATAATCAGCACGTGGGTAACCAAAGAATTACTTGTATGTGTTAAGGTAAGTCATTTGGCTTGCTAGTGCTAGAAAATGTATTTCCCCTGTTTTAGATCCGTGACATTTTATGTGGTACATTTTATTTTTTAAAGGTCCTTCAGTCCTAATGAAAAACTGGCATTTAAGCAAGAAGAGTGGGAAGGAATCACATCATATTAAGAGTTTAGCAAAAATAGTTTTTTTTTAAAAAATATTCTGAACATTTTCTTATGCCATATTTTCTTTTCTATGCCAGAGTAAATGACTCAGCTCATAGTCTTATCCTGTATTATTCAATCATCAAAAATGTTAAGATGTTCAGTAGATGCAAATAAAAAATAACAATTTAAGTAATTACATCCAACTTAATTAAGTCCATGTTTGGGACAAAAACCAGAAGAAAGAAATAATTAATGTAAACTATAAGCCAGGTTTTTTCCTAAATATGTGTGACCTTCACCTCTCCTTCCCTTGCTCTTTCCCAACCTTTCCCAAAAAAGAGATTGAAATTAAACTATTTGAAATGAACTTAACTGGCAGAATACTAGTGATGATTAGCAGTTTTAAAGTTTATCTATAAACAGTACAACAGTAATGAAGTATGGTATAAATAAATTTGTTACTAAATACTTCTTAACTTTGAGTTTCTCGTACACATTTTTATTTTTTACACCAAACCCCAAAACCACTGCCTTTGAGTCAGTTTGGACTCATAGTGACCCCATAGGGTTTCCAAGGATATTAATCTCTACGGAAGCAGACTGCCATGTCTTTCTCCTGAGGAGCTGCTGGTGGTTTTGAACCACCGACCTTTCAGTTAGCAGTCAGTTGCTTTAACCACTGTGTCACGAGGGCTCCTTTATTTTTTAAATATCTGTTTCAAAGTTAGCATGGCAGCTTGCTTACTAGTTAAATTAAGATCTTGGCAGGTTGCAGCAGGAAAAGCATAGCAAACTCTGAGCATCCAAAACCAAACCAAACCACACATATTGCTGTCCATTCGGCTCTGACTCACAGTGACCCTATAGGACAGAGTAGAACTGCCTCGTTAGGTTTCCACGGCTGTAATCTTACAGAAACAGACTGCCATATCTTTCTCCTGGGAGTGGCTGATGGGTTTGAACCTCTGACCTTTCGTTTAGCAGTCGAGGCTTAATGACTGCGACACCAGGATTTCTTTTGAACATAAGTGTGGTTATCTGAGGAGGTATTAGACTTGATTCTAGATTAAATTGTTTGGGCATTAAACTGTCATAAGGTCAATTTGTGACTTATATTTGCTTCCTCGGTGTCCATTCATTTCTCCTAATTGTCCATTTACCTGGTTTCTGACATGGCCCTTCCTGTCTTGTCACACAGTCTTTCAACAGTTGCAGTCTCTAGCTAGCCCTCCCAGCCATGTCCCATATTGTTTCCTGTGATAGAGACCTCTTTGCTATTATGTAGTCCAGTCTCTTAAAAGCCGGAGTTACTCCTTAACCCCTCCCGGCCATCTGATTCCCTGTGATAGAAATTTTTTCCTGTGCCAGTGCCCTTGAAACCTTTAAACTAACCAGTAATACTTTAGCCTATAAAACCTAGCTAACCCCACCCTGCATGCTGTACCTGAGTGCTCTCATACAGTTCCAGCTTGTGTTGCCTTGTCCACAGGTGCAACCCCCTGTGTGTCCCTGCATTGAGGCGTGCCATAGTTTTCTCTCTGGTACCTATGAGTCCTAAATTCCATTTGCTCTCTGGCCTTCCTGCATGAGTGTCACTTTGTTATTCCACACCTGACGGACCATCCAAGATACCCACAGACCAGACCCCCTTTGAGTCAAAATACATAAGGAGTGCCGGGTTACATTAATAATGAGAAGCCCAGCTGATGCTTGGCTTTACTTAGACCTCCTCTGCTGATAATATGTGATAAGGCAACTTGTTTTAATATTCACTCCTAAAAAATCTTACAACAATGAATGTAATACAATAACAGTCTAATACAAAGGTTGAACCCAGTTGACATCCAGAAAATAGCTCACTAATGATGGTAGTGAATACAGCTTTCTATGTATTTTTGTGAGTAAACAATAATCTTTGTTCCACTATTGCTGAACTATTATTTTATTCCAAATGGAAAAAAGGGCAGATATTAAAAACATGGGAGCAGTATTCCATGGTTTTGTTTAAAAAACAAACAAAACTAGTTGCTGTCGACTTCCAATTCATGACCACCCCGTGCGTGTCAGAGTAGAACCGTGCGCCACAGGGTTTTCGGTGGCTGATTTTTCAGAAGTAGATCGCCAGGCCTTATTTTGAGGTGCCTCTGATTAGATTCAAACTGCCAGTCTTTCAGTTAGCAGCCAAGGGCTTATGCTGCTTGCTAAAAGTCCAATTCTGTTAAATGCCATGAATTTTGAAGGCCAAACACTGGGTTCTAGAAAAAACTAGAATTTACTACTGTGTAAATCAGTCTGAAAACTTAGTATGTTTACATTTTCCAATATCTTCCTGAGGTACATTACTTTTTGGGAAGACAAGAGGACAGCTAGTTATCAGGCCTTTCTTTTTCCTTGTCCAGCGTCAGAATTAACTTGTTTTTTCCAAGTTATGGCATTATTCTGATACATTTTCTAGGAAGGATTCTAATCTCTTAGAAAAGTGAAAGAATTGCCCACTCACCTTCTGGGTTAAAGATACATGTTTTTATCCAAGTTTATTTTTATTTTGAAATAAATTAATTCCTTTCCACGGTAAGGTGTTAAAATAATACAAAAACATGTAAAGTGGAAAAGTAACAAGTTCCTTTGTCCTATTTAATGAGAAACCACTGTTAACTGTTTCTGGATATGCTTTTTGTTATATATATATATATATTTTTTTCCCCCTTTAAAAAAACCACATACAAATGAAATAAATATGTGTGTAAGTGTATTATTCTTTTTACTGGAGCCAGAGAATTTCATTGAATGGAAGTTTCATAAGTTATTTAACTGATCCCATTTACTAGGCATTTGTAAGTTTATTTTGCGATTATTTCATTATTATATTATGAGTATATATGTAGAGTAGATGCTTAGAAGTTGTGTCACTGTGTTATTCCAAAACATCAAATCTTGTAATATATGTATCCCATATCCCAATAATTTGGCCAAATTTTTGATGGGCTGTCTTGACATTGGCATCTTTCTCATGAAGTTGTAATTCACAATATTCAGATTACTACTTTAATAAGTTAATGTAGAGGACTAGTTCCAATTAATTAAGGTTTTACCTTGGAAAGCTGATTATACCTGTGTGCCCAAAAGATAAATACTCAGAAAAGGAGGAAGTGCTGGACCATCAGCCTGTTCCAAATCTGGGATTGTAACCTACTGTTCACACTGACCTGTATGCTGAGTGGAAACCCTGATGGCATAGTGGTTAAGTGCTACAGCTGCTAACCAAAAGTTCAGCAGTTTGAATCCACCAGGTGCTCCTTGGAAACCCTATGGGGCAGTTCTACTGTGTCCTCTAAGGTCACTATGAGTAGGAATTGACTTGATGGCGACGGGTTTGGTTTGGTGTGCTGAGCATTTTATGTTCTTTTAATTTTCCCAGCAATCCAATAAGGTTGGTGCTGTTGTTGTTAGGTACCATTGAGTCAATTTTCATTTCCTAGTGACCGCTTGTCACCAAGTAGAATTGCCCCATAGGGTTTTCTTGACTGCAATCTTTATGGGAGCAGATTGCCAGGTCTTTCGCCTTTGGAGCCACTGGGTGGATTAGAACTGCCAACCTTTCAGTTAGCAGCCAAGCACTTAGCCGTTACTCCACCAGGGCTCCTGACTAGTATTCTCATATTGCTGTACAGGAGACTGAAGTTTAGGGAGGTCAAATAACTTGCCCAAGGTCCCAGTACTGGGCACACAAAAACTGTATTCTTAAGTGTATCTGTATGTCGTTATTGTATTTCCTAATGGAAAAGTATTTTCAGTCATTCAGAACCGAGGGAAAGATAGGGAGGACAATAAAACATTCCTCTTGTTTTTGAAATGAATGCTTCCGTCTTCCTCTCTCCAATTTTTTGGATTCATATAAAAGGTGTTAGTGCAAATGCAGAGGAATAGAAAGCTTAATTTGGAATAGCTTTATGCCTCACACAAATAAAATCTTAATTACCCTGGAGATAATTTACGCAGTATCTCCAGCCATCTCCGTTCAACCAAAAAGCAAAAGTGGTCCCAGGAAGCTAAAAATAGTTGAGTTTTAGTCATACAGTTGCCTAAGACGCTCACTCAGATCTCATTTACTTCTGCTTCAGAAAGTTCTCACAAGCACTGGAGTCTCCTAGCCCATGACAGTTGATTAAAAGCAACAAATAAGAAAAAAGATAAGTAGCACGATTACAGATGGGAAGACCAGCAGCTCCAAGAGGGAGCAGCTCTTAGTGTAAAGCCATTAGTGGTAAAGGAAGAGCAAACCTATAAATGCAGACAGGGTCTCAAGAATTGTCTTGGAATTCTTGTGTTTAGTGCTATATACCCAGGAGTATTCAAGATCATCAGCATGTTAAATCACAGCACTGTAATTGATCATAATGGTAACCCTGAGTATTATTTTTAAAAGTAAATTGTTAGATATACTCTAATTAACAAGACTGGGACTCCTTCCACAAAAGATAGGGCAAAATATGCTATATAACTAAGTGAAGCGTTATTATATGTTATACCCCAAATACTGGATATAATGTTCTTATCCTTTAACTTTTGCAGAGGGTCCCTTTATTAGCTATTTGGTTAGTATTGAAGTTCACAATAGTTCAACCTATTAATGCTGCAGAATACTCAAAAAGATTGAAGGTATCTCAGGAGGGTATGTATGTGACTGTGGAGAGGAAAACCCCTCTATTTCCATTGCTGCTGGACTTCTTTGCAATTAGCTTGCAGAATTTGATTCTCCTCCTCAAACTGTTGTGATTGCTCTGTACATCCTATAAATTATTTACACCCTGCTGGTACTAAACGACTACATTAATGGCACCTCTGGCTCCACATGATTTCCACAAGAACTTTAATAATTCATCATTTATTACAGCTACATCCCTGTAGGCCGGCATGAGTGGGAGCTGAGTTTACATCAGTGAGATAAGGCCTTCTCTGAGACCTTTACTCTTCAATCGTCATATCCATAAATATTCAGATATCAGTAGCGTGAGACATTAAAGGAGAGATTATCGACTGTTGCAAAGCTAAACTCTTTAGGTTATATTCATCAAGCGTTAGATTACTTGAAGTTCTTGAGTACATTTTAGGGATACTTCAAGGGGAAAATCACTGAAATAGAGGTCACCATTTCAAAGCTCTTGCCCTTTTTTTTTTTTTTTAAACTATCATCTGTTTATGGGAACTAAGTGAAATTAATGATTAGTCACTGGGAAGAATGGTAGGAGACTTTAATTGAAAAAATTATCCACATTTTGAATCTCAGAGTTCTGCATCTTACACTTGCAACTTGTAAATCTCAGTTATTTTAGCCTTTTTGGAGTACTTCTAAAAAAATAGGAAAGGCACGTTCATGGGGAACAAGAGTGTGTCTGTGCTCCGATATGCACATGTTGAATGATTAAATTCCAGAGTTAGGTGTAAAAGAAAGTTAATTTACCCATTTCCAGTGAAGGTTGAATAGTCAAGTTGATGTGGGATTTATGTTTACAGTTTTGGAGTGACTCCACCTCCGAGTACTGTAAATGTTGCTTTTGAAGAGAAAAAGGGGTTACTAAAGTTGACAGTGTTTGTAATCCTAGTATTTAGCAGAGTGCCTAGCACGCATGGCTCAGTAAATGTTTATTGCATGAATACCTGAGATCAGATCAATTCATATAAGTCTAGTTGTTGTTTTTGTTGTTGTGTGCCCTCAAGTTAATTCTGACTCATAGCGACCCTATAGGACAGAGTAGAACTGCCCCCATAGGGTTTCCAAGGCTGTAATCTTTATGGAAGCAGACTGCCACATCTTTCTCCCATGGAGCATCTAGTGGGTTTGATCCACCAACCTTCTGGTTAGCAGTAGAGTGCTTAACTGCTGCACCTAATTCTCATTAGGCAACAGCTATTTTCATAACTTAAACAGCGAAACTGATGTATATACTAGTTGCTTTCTGTGATGGTACTACTTTGGGAGTGTATTTCAGTTCACCACAGGTGCTTTTTCAGTCAATGTAGATTTGTTGCAGAAGGGCCCAGAGAGCCTCATTGTATGGTCTTCTAACCTTTGAGGTTGTTTCAAAGCATATATTCTGAAGACGTTATCCAGGTATCCCTTGAGTTCCATTGAAAATCCTATAGATTCTTAAAAGATACAAAGAAAATTACACTTTCTCCCAAGAGAGACACTAGCAAGACTTCACTGATACTGAATATAAAGTGGTTTATACCATGTGTAAATTGAGTTTAATTTTATTGCTTTAGGTTTCTTTAATAATGATTTTCTTTAAAAATGATTATCTAGTCATCATTGACATCCGTGGGAAAAATAGAGGGAATGAAATACTATCATCATTAAGAGTACAGTCAGGAATTACACCGTCAGGGAATCGTACAACCATTTTGGAAAACGATATGGCACTTCCTTAGAAAGCTAGAAATAGAAGTACCATATGATCTAGCAATCCCACTCCTAGGAATATATCCTAGAGAAATAAGAGCCGTCACATGAATAGACATATGCACACCCATGTTCATTGCAGCATTGTTCACAATAGCAAAAAGATGGAAACAACCTAGATGCCCATCGACAGATGAATGGATAAACGAACTATGGTACATACACACAGTGGAGTACTACGCAAGGATAAAGAACAAGGTTGAATCTGTGAAGCATCTCACAACATGGATGAATCTGGAGGGCATTATGCTGAGTGAAATAAGTCAATCACAAAAGGACAAATATTAGACCACTAAAAACTCATGAAAAGGTTTACACACAAAAAGGAACAATCTTTGATGGTTATGAGGGAGGGGAAGGGTAGGGATGGAAAAACACTAAATAGACAATAGATAAGTGGTAACTTTGGTGAAGGGTAAGGCAGTACACAGCACTGGGGAAGCCAGCACAACCTGTCGAAGGTGAGGTTATGGAAGTTTCACAGATACATCCAAACTCCCTGAGGGACCAAATTACTGGGCTGAGGGCTGTGGTTTGGCAGTTCAGATCCACCAGCCGCTCTTAGAAACCCTATGGAGCACTTCTTCTCTGTCCTATAGGGTCACTATGTGTCGACTCAACGACAGTGGGTTTTTTTTTTTTTTTTGATGCTAGCCTGCTACACAGATGATATTAGCTCTCCACTTGCCAGACCAGCCACCTTGGGGCAGAGTATCTAATTCAAATTAGATGAGTTTACTTTCTACTTCAGTTGACACTCCACAAAATATAATAAAATAGAAATAAACATCATTTCACTTGCATGACATTCTGTGTTTGTTGTTTAATAGCAAGTGTAAGTTGGATGAAAGTATCTGAGTGTAAGATTTTTATGTGAGACAAATTTATTTATATATATGTATATAATAAATTTGTGTTTGAGGTCAAAGTTTACAGTGCAAATTAGTTTCTAATTAAAAAATTTATACACAAAATGTTTTGTGGCATTGGTTGTAATGCACATTTATATTTTTATCTTTTATATTTGCATTCATGAGTGTCCTTGAGCTGATAGCTGCTGCCAAACATTTTAGAATAAAGACTGTAGAATTGTTGTGGAAAAGTGATTAGCCTTAGTTACCCTATTGTATAAATTAAGGCTTTTAAGTGAAAGTTGCTAGGTTTTACAGATGGGCAGGCATGACTCTAGCCAAGAACAAATTGTTCTGCTGTGATAGAGACATTGTTCAAACCTGCATGTACCTGTCAATTGCCTGTGGTGGCACAGTGAGATAAAGTGATCTGTAATGTATCTCTAGTGTGTTCCTATTGGTAGCCATATTGTAACAGAGAGTACATGTTTTGTGCAGATGGCTTGTGTAGGCTGGATTCCACCTCAGCCTTGTAAAGATGCCAGGAAGCATCAAGGTGAATTTTTAAAGCCTATTTAAATATTTAGACTCATGACTGATTTCAGTGAAATCTTTACTGTATCTAGTAAACTACTTGCTAGACGTGAGATGAATGTCGAGTTTACTTTTTATGGCTTCCCTACCTATCTGCTGAGTGACCTTGGATTGACAAATTATTAATCTCTCTGGTCCTGTTTCCTTATCAGGAAAATGAGGATTGTAAAAATATTTGCCTGGTAAGGTTGCTGTGTGGATTTAGTTAATTAATATGTGTCAAGTGCATGGAAGAGTGCCTGGCACTTAGTAAATGTTAGCTACCATCATTAACTTAATTTAGGGTGAGATGAATTTTCCTCCCCTGAAGCTAGATTGTCTTTTTTTAGGAAGACCACATCCCTATCAAGGATGTGGTCAACCCCAGCTCTGATATAGAAGCTTACCATCTTGACTCAAAATCTGTCTTCAAATTTATCTACAGCTAAAGTATAGTACAGTATCATATAGTCACTTAAAGGAATGAGAAAACTCTTACCACTCTGGAATGATCTACAAGATGTATTGTTAAGTGAAAAAAGCAAGAGGCAAAACTGTAAATTCTACCATCTATGTAAAAATTTGCTGGCACATGCATAAAATACCTGGAAGGCTACACAAGAAGTGATACATTTTCATTTGTTGCTATTGAGGAGGGGAATTGGGTGGCTGGAGACAAGGGTGGGAGACTGTTTATATACATACATCTTTTATACTTTTTGGTTGTTGAACCATGCGAATGTATTCCCTATTTAATAATTAAAAAAAATGACAATTAAAAAGTAGAATAGCTATTTTGCAACCTAGAGAAGTTTTTATTCTTTATAAACATTTCTTCTTTTTGTCAGTATTTCTCAAATTCACATTGGATTGGGCTTTAATATTCCTGTTTTCTATCTGGTTTAGCTTTTTTTTTTCTTTAAGTCTATGTTTCAGCACCAACCTAAGAAAGATATTTTGTCCTTCCTTAGGGATTTGAGTCATAATCGGTTGTCTAACTGGAACGTCAGCTTGGCATCACAAACATTGCAGGAAGTGTAAGTTACTCTTATTGAATTTAAAGTTACGTTATATTGCTTGCGGTGATTGAATGAATTGTGAATTTTGTGATGTTCAGTCCAGAAATGCTGTCCAAAAATTGAAGGAAAATAATAGAAATTAAAAGAAATTATTTAAAAACGTAAGCCATTGCCTTTTGCTTTGTCATTCTCACAGACTCTCTGGACATTGTGCCACTGGGTTAGTGGTTTCAAGTTGCAAGTTGTGTACGATTATTATTGTACTTTCTTGAGGCCAAAAGTACGGTTTCTCCCCTCTTCCGAGTTTGTTTTTTGTTTTCTTTTTGCCAGAGTTTTAACCAGTGAAACTTTCTATTGTGTAAACTTTTCCTGTGTGTCTTGATGTTACCTGAGGTGGAAGCGTTGTGTCAAAAGTAGGTTTATATGAAATAAGGTCTCTTTTCATGTCATTTCGGAATATGGTAGTCAATATAATTCAGTTTTTCTGGTTAACTGAAGTTTGTCCTTTAATACTGGGACGTATTTTATATATATATATATATATATATATATATATATAAAACTGATATTATGTATTATTAATATCAGTTACTGCATGTGATGTTCCCAGGGCACAAATTGAGGTATATTGGACTGTTTGCTTCTATGCTAAACACCCCCAGAACACCCAGATTTCTTTTTAATTCATTGCTGACGAGAGTACTCTCAAGGCCTCGGTGTTCTCTCCTCCCCCACCCCCCAAATTGACTACTTCTAATCTGCTTTCGGGTCTCTGAGTCAGAAAGGGTTGGTTTTTATTTTTTTAATCTGCTGTGGACTGAATAAACAATTGATAAGATTTTTAGCTGAAAGAATAGGCACTGAGGAAAGGCCCGAAAATGCTTCAGTGGGAAGCTCATAGCTCACTGCCTGGACTTTGTAAGTGGTTGATTTCTTGGAGGCCTTTTAATTCTGAAGGTTCTTTGGTTGAATACCAGGTTAATCAGATGTGATTGTATTAAGTTTCTACCAAAACATTTGAGATAATCTGTTCAAAGGACTGCTAGAATCAGTCATAGGTTCCATCTCTGTATGTGTTATTTATTCTATCTTTGTTTAAGGAGAACCCAAAGTAGTTGTTAAAAACAACTCTTTAAAGGGATTTGCTGGGATTAAAAATATTTAACGTGCAAAATTTTTCCTATTTATTAAAATCTCTAATTTCTCAGTATAATGCTTTTTTGTCTTTATCTCACTCATTCTGAGTCATAAGCATTTTCAAATTTGGTACCTGTCCTAAATATGTATTAGCCAGAAACGAGAACTCAGGATTTCCCTCACTAGATTTTAAATCTGTTTTTCCCCCTGCCTAGGAAAATGAATTACAATGAATTAACAGATATTCCATATTTTGGAGAACCAGCCTCTAATATTACTCTACTTTCATTGTAAGTAAATAAGATTTTGGGTCTTTTAGTTAAATTATGAATAATATAGGTTTTTTTTTTTTTAGTTTTGCCTTATTTCAAGTACCCATGTTGTTGACAGTCACTGTTTAACATCCCTTTGGCCTGGGGTGGATCACTGGCAACAGTTTCAATATAATCTTTATTTTGTAGAGTACATAATATAATTCCGGAAATAAATGCAGAGATGCTCCAGGTCTACCTTGCTCTTGAGAATTTAGATCTCAGCTCAAATGTAATATCAGAAATCAAGGCATCTTCATTTCCTCGCATGCAACTTAAATACCTGTAAGTAAAATAGAGTTTAAATCAGATTTACTTTAAAATGCATAGTTATTATTGAGATCTGTTTTCCCAGAAATGCCTGTAATTTATTGTGATTTTAACATGCATCTCTGAATGGGTCAGTTTTTTTTTTTTTTTTGGATTTTGTTCTCTTTTTTAATTTAAAGAGTACATTATTTTCATAAAATATTCATGGATATCCAGGGTAATTTTTGGCATTTAATTCTGGATTATTTCTTATTAAAATTCTGGAAAAGGTAAATAGAAGCGATTTGTTGATGATGATAATTAGTGCGTGTGCCGGTATTTTACAGTGTATATTTATAAATATAAGTGTTTATATTCACACGTACCATTTTCATTTGTGTGAAGTGAAGTAGACATCATCCTTATTTTGTAGATGAAGAAACAAAGTGGTTAAGTAATTAGTAATGGACTTTTGGCAGTTTTCCAGTGGTAGAGTTTTTTTTACTAAATCTTTTTGTTGTTGTTACCTTGCTCATTGTAGGAATTTGAGTAATAATAGGATAACCACTTTGGAGGCTGGTTGCTTCGATAATTTATCAAGTTCCTTATTAGTGGTAAAGTTAAACCGGAACAGAATTAGCGTGATTCCACCCAAGATCTTCAAGCTGCCTCACCTCCAATTCTTGTGAGTAACTAAATGGAAAAATGATAGATCGTTTTTCTTATAGTGCCTTTTTAAGTATTTTTTTTAGCAAATCGGCAAACTAGTTTTCTGACTGTAAAACTATTTTTGTTAAAGGGAACTTAAAAGAAACAGAATTAAAATTGTGGAAGGCCTAACATTCCAGGGGCTTGACTCCTTAAGATCCTTGAAGATGCAGCGGAATGGAATTAGCAAACTTAAGGATGGAGCCTTTTTTGGCTTGGATAACATGGAAGAGCTGTAAGTACTGGGAACTAGAGTTGCGGATTTTTAGGAAAGGAGTCTGACACTTCGCAGGGCCAATCGACTAGGGTAGTTGCTTTAATTATAAAGGTAAACATTAGTTCATTCTTCATCTTCTGATATGAAATAAGTGCACAGAAAGCCTTTTAATCTATATTAGCAAAGTAGTATTTTGCCATTTTTATAAACATCTTATCTAAAAAGTTCACATTCCCTTGACATTTTGGCTGATGAAAATTATTGGAGTTTATCCAGAACAGGTATACAATACCTTTTGGCATGTTGATTTTGTAGACCCGATGTTTTAGACAGTCTTACTACCTTCTAGCTGTAAATCTTAAGTAAGCTATAAATACTTACTGAATAGAATTTGTCCGTTTACTTGGGTTGAACAAAGCCATATGCTTGTTAAGCAAGACTTAATGAAGATGAAGATTTAAGACTGTACTTCTCATCAGAATGCCTTGTTTTGAAACATACTTTTTCCTCTCTTTAATTCTGCAGAGAATTAGAACACAATAACCTTACAGAAGTGAACAAGGGGTGGTTGTATGGCTTGCGAATGTTACAGCAGCTCTATGTGAGCCAGAATGCTATTGAAAGGGTCAGCCCCGATGCGTGGGAGTTCTGCCAAAGACTCTCCGAACTGTAAGTGTTGGATGGCATTTTAGTGGAGGCTGTGGGACTAGAACAGGTTGGAGTAAATCATGAAAGTCAAGTGTCGCTATTTACTCAAAGTTTGTTGAAAACTCTAAATTTGCCATATAAATAGAATAAGAATTTAAAAAGTTGAACCAAAATACAATGAATTCCTTACCTTCTATGTTTCCTATTGTCAGTGATTTGTCCTATAACCAGTTGACTCGCCTGGATGAATCCACCTTTGTGGGTCTGAGCTTACTGGAGAGATTGAATTTAGGGGACAACAGAGTCACTCACGTTGCTGATGGTGTGTTTAGGTTTCTTTCCAATCTTCAGACGCTGTAAGTACATCCACCCCTGGCCCTTCCCCCTCTTTTTTTTTTTTTTGTTAAGCAAATGATCAGCAAATTTATGTATTCTTAGTATTTTGTGGCTTTTCTGTCCTGTGCCTTGGGGCAAGACAATCTTATTTGTCTCTATCCTGATAAATAAATAAATCTTACTTATCTCTACCCATACTACCGCCATGACTCCAACTTACGGCGACCCCACGTGTGTCAGGGTGGAACTGTGCTCCATAGAGTTTTTTTTTTTTTTGAGATTTTAAATTCTTTTAACTCTTTTTTTTTTTTTTTAATAATTTTTATTGTGCTTTAAGTGGAAGTTTACAAATCAAGTCAGTCTCTTACACAAAAACCCATATACACCTTGCTACACACTCCCAATTACTCTCCCCATAATGAGACAGTCTGCTCTCTCCCTCCACTCTCTTTTCCTGTCCTTTTTGCCAATTTCTAACCCTCTCCACCCTCTCATCTCCCCTCCAGGCAGGAGATGCCAACATAGTCTCAAGTGTCCACCTGATCCAAGAAGCTCACTCCTCACCAGCATCCCTCTCCAACCCATTGTCCAGCCCAATCCATGTCTGAAGAATTGGCTTCGGGAATGGTTCCTGTCCTGGGGCAACAGAAGGTCTGGGGGCCATGACCACTGGGGTCCTTCCAGTCTCAATCAGACCATTAAGTCTGGTCTTATGAGAATTTGGGGTCTGCATCCCACTGCTCTCCTGCTCCCTCAGGGGTTCTCTGTTGTGTTCCCTGTCAGAGCAGTCATCGGTTGTAGCCGGGCACCATCTAGTTCTTCTGGTCTCAGGATGATGTAGTCACTGGTTCATGTGGCCCTTTCTGTCTCTTGGGCTCGTAATCACCTTCTGTCCTTGGTGTTCTTCATTCTCCTTTGATCCAGGTGGCTTGAGACCAATTGATGCATCTTAGATGGCTGCTTGCTAGCATTTAAGACCCCAGATGCCACTCTTCAAAGTGGGATGCAGAATGTTTTCTTAATAGATTTTATTATACCGATTGACTTAGATGTCCCCTGAAACCATGGTCCCCAGACCCCTGCCCCTGCTACGGTGGCCTTCGAAGCATTCAGTTTATTCAGGAAACTTCTTTGCTTTTGGTTTAGTCCAGTTGTGCTGACCTCCCCTGTATTGTGTGCTATCTTTCCCTTCACCTAAAGCAGGTCTTATCTACTATCTAATTAGTGAATACCCCTCTCCCATCCTCTGTCCCTCCCCAACTCGTGTCCGCAAAAGAATGTTTTCTTCTCAGTTTAAATTATTTCTCAAGTTCTTGTAATAGTGGTCTTATACAATATTTGTCCTTTTGCAACTGACTAATTTCGCTCAGCATAATGCCTTCCATGTTCCTCCATGTTATGAAATGTTTCACAGATGCCTCACTGTTCTTTATCGATATGTAGTATTCCATTGTGTGAATATACCATGATTTGTTTATCCATTTATCTGTTGATGGGCACCTTGGTTGCTTCCATGTTTTTGCTATTGTAAACAGTGCCGCAGTAAACATGGGTGTGCATATATCTGTTCATGTAAAGGCTCTTATTTCTCTAGGATATATTCCAAGGAGTGGGATTGCTGGATCGTATGGTAGTTCTATTTCTAGGTTTTGAAGGAAGTGCAAAATCAATTTCCAAAGTTGTTGTACCATTTTACATTCCCACCAGCAGTGTACAAGTGTTCCAATCTCTCCACAGCCTCTCCAACATTTATTATTTTATGTCTTTTGGATTAATGCCAGCCTTGTTGGACTGAGATGAAATCTCATTGTAGTTTTGATCTGCATTTCTCTAATGGCTAATGATCGTGAACATTTCCTCATGTATCTATTAGCTACCTGAATGTCTTCTTTAGTGAAGTGTCTATTCATATCTTTTGCCCATTTTTTAATTGGGTTATTTGTCTTTTTACAGTTGAGTTTTTGCAGTATTATGTAGATTTTAGAGATCAGGCACTGATCAGAAATGTCATAGCTAAAAACTTTTTCCCAGTCTGTAGGTAGTCTTTTTACTCTTTTGGTGAAGTCTTTGGATGAGCATATGTGTTTGATTTTTGGGGGCTCCCAGTTATCTGGTTTTTCTTCTATGTTCTTTATAATGTTTTGTATACTGTTTATGCCATGTATAGGGCTCCTAATGTTGTCCCTATTTTTTCTTCCATGATCGTTATCGTTTTAGATGTGATATTTAGGTCTTTGATCCATTTTGAGTTAGTTTTTGTGCATGGAGTGAGGTATGGGTCTTCTTTAATTTTTTTGCAGGTGGATATCAAGTTACATCAGCACCATTTGTTAAAAAAACTGTCTTTTCCCCATTTAACTGTTCTGGGGCCTTTGTCAAATATCAGCTGCACATATGTGGATGGATTTATGTCTGGATTCTCAATTCTGTTCCATTGGCCCATGTATCTGTTGTTGTACCAGTACTAGGCTGTTCTGACTATTGTGGCGGTATAATAGGTTCTAAAGTCAGGTAAAGTAAGGCCTCCTACGTTGTTCTTCTTTTTCAGTAATGCCTTATTTATCCGGGGCCTCTTTCCCTTCTGTATGAAATTGGTGATTTGTTTCTCCATCTCATTAAAGAATGTTGTTGGAATTTGGATTGGAATTGCGTTAAGTGTATAGATTGCTTTTGGTAGAATAGACGTTTTTATAATCTTAAGTCTTCGTATCCATGAGCAAGGTATGTTCTTCCACTTATGTAAGTCTCTTTTGGTTTCTTGCAGAAGTGTACTGTAGTTTTCTTTGTATAAGTCTTTTACATCTCTGATAAGATTTATTCCTAAGTATTTTTTCTTCTTAGGGGCTACTGTAAATGGCATTGATTGGCGATTTCCTCTTCGATGTTCTTTTTGTTGGTGTAGAGGAATGCAACTGATTTTTGTATGTTTATCTTGTATCCCGATATTCTGCTGAACTCTTCTATTAGTTTCAGTAGTTTTCTGGAGGATTCCTTAGGGTTTTCTGTGTCATCTGCAGATAGAGATACTTTTACTGCTTCCTTGCCAATCTGGATGCCCTTTATTTCTTTATCTAGCCTAATTGCTCTGGCTAGGACTTCCAGCACAATGTTGAATAAGAGTGGTGATAAAGGGCATCCATGTCTGGTTCCCGATCTCAGTGAGAATGTTTTCAGGCTCTCTCCATTTAGGGTGATGTTGGCTGTTGGCTTTGTATAAATGCCCTTTATTATGTTGAGGAATTTTCCTTCTATTCCTATTTTGCTGAGAGTTTTTACCATGAATGGGTGTTGAACTTTGTCAAATGCCTTTTCTGCATCAATTGATAAAATCATGTGATTCTTGTCTTTTGTTTTATTTATGTGGTGGATTGCATTAATTGTTTTTCTAATGTTGAACCATCCCTGCATACCTGGTATGAATCCCACTTGGTCATGGTGAATTATTTTTTTGATATGTTGTTGAATTCTGTTGGCTAGAATTTTGTTGAGGATTTTTGCATCTACATTCATGAGGGATATAGGTCTATAATTTTCTTGTGGTGTCTTTACCTGGTTTTGGTATCAGGTATATGGTGGCTTCATAGAATGAGTTTGCTAGTATTCCATCCTTTTCTATGCTCTGAAATACCTTTAGTAGTAGTGGTGTTAACTCTTCTCTGAAAGTGTGGTAGAACTCTGCAGTGAAGCCGTCCGGACCAGGGCTTTTTTTTGTTGGGAATTTTTTGATTACCTTTTTGATCTCTGCTTTTGTTATGGATCTATTTAGTTGTTCTGCCTCTGTTTGTGTTAGTTTAGGTAGGTAGTGTGTTTCTAGGAATTCATCCATTTCTTCTAGGTTTTCAAATTTGTTTGAGTATAATTTTTCATAGTAATCTGATATGATTCTTTTAATTCCAGTTGGGTCTGTTGTAATATCGCCCACCTCATTTCTTATTCGGGTTTTTTGCTTCCTCTCCTGGTTTTCTTTTGTCAGTTTGACCAGTGGTTTATCAATTTTGTTGAGTTTTTTAAAAAAACAGCTTTTGGTCTTGTTAATTCTTTCAATTTGTTTTTCTGTTTTCTGTTTCATTTAGTTCAGCTCTAGTTTTTATTATTTGTTTTCTTCTGGTGCCTGTGGGTTTCTTTTGTTGCTCTCTTTCTATTTGTTCAAGTTGTAGGGATAGTTCTTTGATTTTGGCCCTTTCTTCTTTTTGGATGTGTGCATTTATTGATATAAATTGGCCTCTGAGCACCGCTTTTGCTGTGTCCCAAATGTTCTGATAGGAAGTGTTTTCATTCTCATTGGATTCTATGAATTTCTTTATTCCCTCCTTAATGTCTTCTCTAATCCAATCTTTTTTGAGCAGGGTATTGTTCAGTTTCCAAGTGTTTGATTTCTTTCCCCTGCTTTTCCTGTTATTGATTTCCACTTTTATGGCCTTATGGTCAGAGAAGATGCTTTGTAATATTTCAATGTTTTGGATTCTGCTAAGGCTTGCTTTATGACCTAATATGTGGTCTGTTCTAGAGAATGTTCCATGTGCACTAGAAAAGAAAGTATAGTTGGTTGCTGTTGGGTGGAGTGTTCTGTATATGTCTATGAGGTCAAGTTGGTTGATTGTGGCATTTAGATCTTCCGTGTCTTTATTGAGCTTCTTTCTGGATGTCCTGTGCTTCACCGAAAGTGTCCGTAGAGTTTTTAGTGGCTGATTTTTCAGAAGTAGATCACCAGGCCTTTCTTCCGAGGTGCTTCTGGGTGGACTTGAATGGCCAACCTTTTGGTTAGTAGCTGAGCTTGTTAACTATTTGCACTACCCAGGCACCCCTTGGCCCATAGTACCAAAAAACCAAACCAAGCCCAGTGCCATTGAGTCGATTCCGACTCATAGTGACCCTATAGGACAGAGTAGAACTGCCCCATAGAGTTTTCAAGAAGCACTTGGTGGATTTGAACTGCCGACCCTTTGGTTAGCAGCCATAGCACTTAACCACTATGTTGCCAGCGTTTCCTAGCCCATAGTAGAGTACTTCAATTCTTAATCAACTAACAAAGCATCTCTTGGCCATGCTGAGTGCTGTAGAATAAAACACAGTTGCTAGTGTCAAGAATGCACAGTCATTTTCTTGTTCCTCTGACCTTGACAGTGTACCATGAGTACTAGTTCTCATGCAGAAGGGAACACACGGTGTGTAGTGGGAGCAGCTCTGGCAGGAGACCTGTTCAGTGTTAGAGTTTGCTGCATGACTTTGGACAGAAGAAAAAAAACCACACGTTTATTAATCATCTAATATGTGGTAGATGCTTTCAGATACTTGGACATTTGAATTTTTTTGCTGTTTTCCATATGAGGAAGCTGAGGTTCAGAGAGATTAAAATAATCAAGGTCGCATGGATTATAAATGATCGAACCAGGATTAAAACCAAGGCCCATAGACTTTTTGCCACACCACTTGAACAAAACTGCCTAGTCTTTCCTGGGTGTCATTTCTCTGTTTCTTTGTCAGATGAAGGAAGGACATAGAATTACATGTCTGCTAAAGACCATTCCAACTGTGGTTCTGCAAGCTGAATGTTTTACCCTGATCCAGGGGTATAATTTTATTGAATGAAGAGTTTTTGCTTTTTTTTTTTAATAATTTTTATTGAGCTTTAAGTGACCGTTTACAAATCAAGTCAGTCTGTCATATATAAGCTTATATACACCTTACTCCATACTCCCACTTACTCTCCCCCTAATGAGTCAGCCCTTCCAGTCTCTCCTTTCGTGACAATTTTGCCAGTTTCTAACCCTCTCTACCCACCTATCTCCCCTCCAGACAGGAGATGCCAACACAGTCTCAAGTGTTCACCTGATACAAGTAGCTCACTCTTCATCAGCATCTGTCTCCAACCCATTGTCCACTCCCTTCCATGTCTGATGAGTTGTCTTCGGGAATGGTTCCTGTCCTCTGCCAACAGAAGGTTTGGGGACCATGACTGCCGGGATTCCTCTAGTCTCAGTCAGACCATTAAGTCTGGTCTTTTTATGAGAATTTACATCCCACTGATCTCCTGCTCCCTCAGGGGTTCTCTATTGTGCTCCCTGTCAGGGCAGTCACCGGTTGTGGCCGGGCACCATCTAGTTCTTCTGGTCTCTGGATGATATAAGTCTCTGGTTCATGTGGCCCTTTCTGTCTCTTGGGCTCATAGTTGTCATGTGACCTTGGTGTTCTTCTGAATGAAGAGTTATTTTAATGAAATATAATAATCTCAAACATTGAGCATAATAAGAGAGAACAAAGAATAGAATTTATAGATTCTTAAAGTTCCTGAAGAGGGAACTTTGTGATTATTAGATTCAACGTTGATAAATGATCTCAGAAAAAAGACAGGCTTCCAACTTTGGGACTTAACCACTAATGAGAAAAAAAGTGTGCTAGTTTTATGAAGTTGTCTATATGTGGGAAACCCAGGTTAAGTGCTACAGCTGCTAACCAAAAGCTCGGCAGTTCGGATCCACCAGGTGGTCCCTGTCCTGTAGGGTTCCTATGAGTCGGAATTGACTTGATGATAATGGGTTGGTTAATGGATCCATATGTGCACGAGTGTATGTTTACCTTTTTTTTTTTTTTTTTTATCTTAACTAGGTAGTCTTTGTTCAGATTGAAAGTGATTTTTCTGCATTACTAGAGTTGAAACTAGTTCACTGCAAACTCAGGAACTTTTGGCAATTCAGGGGAGAGCAAACAGGGGACACTAGCCAGTAATAAACTTAGCCAGGCTCTTTTGGTATACCACTGATTGTTACTTTTAGTATTAAAGTTTAGAGAAGTAATTTTGAGAAGTAAACGATTGTCTAATGTCACAGAGATAGTTAAGGCAGAATTAGGATTATATCTTAGAAATTATGGCTTTAGGCCAGTGCTCTTGGCAGACTAGATATACCTCTTACTCAGTTTGGGGAGTGAATTCTATTTACGTTGCGTTGTGGTGAAGGGGTATAAGTCCTGAAGAGTTGAGCCATCGATTGTTTACTGTTTATTCCTTAGTAAAATAAAATGAGCTTTGTTAGCTTTTCACTTCAGTTAAAGATAGCTAGGAAGAATACTTTCCTATCTCCTTACTGTTAATCACACAAATTTACATATGTCTTCTAAAGCAAAGAGCTTTATGCTTTATTTTATTATGAGAAGGCTTAAGGAAACAAAAGTGTTTAAATATTTTTAGCTGGCATTTCTTCCATCGGCACATGGTATGGTGCCAACTGCATTTTCTCCGAGAATGGAACAGTGGACGTTAAAAGATCCATACTTTTCCTTTTAAAGAAAACATGATAATCACTCTAACACATGGGTATATCATTCTTGCTTCCCAGGGTGTGTGTTTAATTGCTGTGGAGCTGTGAAGCTTTGTATTGATGTTACCCTGTCAGCCCTTTGAAGTTTAAGGGCCCAGGGGAAGATTTGGGTCACCCCAAAATCCCATTAGTCCAAAATCAGATTCGTAAGCTGTATCCCCTGCCTCTTGAAATGCTTCTGCCTATTGTAGGAAGCCCTGGTGGCATAGTGGTTAAGTGCTACAGCTGCTAATCAAGAGGTCAGCAGCTCAAATCCACCAGGCACTCCTTGGAAACTCTGTAGGGGCAGTTCTATTCTGTCCTATAGAGTCGCTTTGAGTCAGAATCGACTCTTTGGCAGTGGGTTTGGTCCTTTTTTTTAATTGTAGGACCCTGTCTGTAATCTTTAAATATGCTAACACAGCTAGGGGCTATTAGCTAGGAAGATTAATACTCAGCATGTTACTTAATTTATCAAGGCAAGCTTAATCCTGGAATCTCTTAGCTTTTGAGAATCAGTTCTTACATGTTTCCCTTTCAGGCGCTCACAGATATTCCTTAAAAATCAGAATTGGGCCTTCATCACAAATAGATATGTTATGAATAGCATAACTATTAAAATATGGATCAAAATGCACATGTGCACCTTGACATAGCCATGCGGGGATACTGCCTGGTGGGTAGTGTGATGGCCATGTTGACTAACATCATCTTTTCTTTCCCTGACATGTTTGCAGAGACTTAAGAAACAATGAAATTTCATGGGCCATAGAAGATGCTAGTGAAGCCTTTGCTGGACTCACGAGTCTCACTAAACTGTATGTATTTATACTATATATGTGTGTATCTAAAGATACATATCTTAGATCAGTTGTAAATATGACTGGATTATGTCTGTCTGTTATGGCCAGGAAGTCTGAGCACTCACTTATAGGAGG
Source organism: Elephas maximus indicus (assembly GCF_024166365.1). Lineage (NCBI taxonomy): Eukaryota > Metazoa > Chordata > Mammalia > Proboscidea > Elephantidae > Elephas > Elephas maximus. The sequence continues at coordinate 167,606,677 of NC_064821.1, read as the reverse complement.
AAGCTTTGTTGTTTTATCACGTTGGTGTTTTTTGGCGGGGAAGGTGGCTTCCTTGCTTTTGAAGGAGCGTTCCTATGGGCAAATAGAAGTTATTTATGGAACTAGAATATCTACTCAAGTAAAAGAAAAGCACTGAAAAGCCAGAGTTGAACTGGTAATCTGTTTTATTTTGTGAGGTTTAGGGATAATTTGTCTAGTAGGAGAGGATTCTTTCAAATATTTTTAGATCATCTTCCATGAGAAGAATTTCTCCAAGGGTTCACACTTTCCTGAATTTCTTTGACCTGATGATCTTTTGGTCAGAAGGGAGAAACTGGGAATATAACTCACTTTGGCATATGAAAACTACCAGTTTTTTATCAATGGCCAGGATGGTTGTTCAGAGGTACCTCGTTGAGCCCCAGCATTCAATGGACGCCTTCATATTATGCTTTATGTTAGTTAATAATAAAGGTTCGTAACTTTCTTAAACATGCATGTTAAGCTTATTTTCACCTTTTATAGGTAAATGTTTAATGAATTTAATTTTGTTCACTGGAGAGCTTTATTAGAAAGGTTTGTTTGTATTTCAGAATCTTACAAGGAAACCAGATTAAGTCAATTACAAAGAAAGCATTCATTGGTCTTGGATCCCTTGAACATCTGTAAGTATTTTACATACATTTTGCTTACTATATAAATAGTCTTTGCTATTAGCTAAGGTTTTTGTGACCACTTAAAGTGTTTATATAACTTAATTGTAGAAATGGTGACTAGAAGTTTTTCATTTCTTTTCATTTCAGAGATTTGAACAACAATGCTATAATGTCTATCCAAGAAAATGCTTTTTCTCAGACTCACTTAAAAGAACTGTAAGTAACTTAAGTCTTTTTTGTCACCAATTAGATCATTATCCATGCTTGTCGTGCTTAAAATGTGATGAGCATGACCCAAATGTTTTCAAAAGTATGCAATTCAAGCAAGAAAAAAGAAAGCATTAATACTCAGTTATTTTGGCGGCTGGATGAAGTTTGAAAATAACCCAGCATGTAAAAAGCCTAGAGTGTGTGGCACCAGGACCTTCTGTTTGCCTGTGCTGCTGATGCTTATAGTTAGGAGACCTTGGCAGTGTTCCTGTGTGTTACGTGTACCCTGTGCAAGGATGTTGCTACCAACTGCACTATAAAAGGGTCAAGGTGGGCAAACCCCACCTTTACCACTAACTGTGTGGCAAGGGTCAGCATGAATTGAGTTCCCAGCTGGAAATGGATCCAGGCCTCTCCTGCCCATGTCTCCATACCTTATCGCCAGTCACTTTCATGGCAATTGTTCTCTCTCTGTCTGTGATCCTCTAGTCCCCTGCAACTAGGTCACAAGCTAGAAGGAATCTATCCTTCTTTATCCACTGCCTGTGCAGCCCCTCTCTATCACCCAGCCACCCAGAGCTGGGTCTTTACAAATCGACTCTGTATTGCCAGACCCTGCTGGCTCGTTGCCCCTGTGGGTTTGTTAATTCTCTAGAACAGCTCACAAAATTCACAGAGACTGTGACCTAAACTAAGGAGGCCTGGTGGCTTAGTGGTTTAACACTTGGCTGCTAACTGAAAGGTCAGTGGTTTGAACTCATAAGCTACTTGATGGGAGAAAGATGTGGCAGTCTGCTTCCGTAAAGATTTACAGCCTTTGAAACCCTATGGGGCAGTTCTGCTGTGTCCTATAGGTCTGCTATGAGTCGAAATTGACTCAGTGCCAGTGGGTTTATAACATATAATTAAAGTTACCCATTTATTATAACCAGAAAGGATACAAGCAAAGATACGCATCAGACAAGTCCTGGGAGAGCTCCTGGCAGAGGGCCTCTATTGTCCCCACGGATGTGCCGCACTCTCTCCAGTGCATGGATGTCCTCACCAGTCCTGGAAGCCCCAAAAAGAGAGCTCCAAGGTCCAGAGTCCCTAGTCTTTGGGAACTCAGTGAATGTGCATGACTGGTACTTAATGCATAGTTATGATTGACCCAATCAATATGTGTGACTGACTGCATCATGCCCCTTCCCTTTCTGAAGTTAGTTCACCAGGTGTGGGGCCTGTGTAAACCCTACTTGTCTGGCTGTTTTAGAAAGACAAGAAGCATCTTAATTGTTCAAGCTGTTTTCTGAAAACAGGTACAGAAGACCAAATCTAATTTTTGTTCCACATCCTACTGTTTTACTTTTTCTCCTTGTTTCTTTTTGGACTATCTTTTTGGAATCATGTGTTTCCAAAAACTCACTCCTAGTGGGTTACAATTAAGATATGTGATTTTATTCATCAGTTTCTGAGATGATCAGGTATTTCCAGTACACTGATTCCAGATGATGTCTCTTGTTCAAACTACTAAAATGCTCAAAAAACGTTAACTAGTTGTATTGGTCTGCAACAGATTATAATTTTTAAAAACTGGTCCTTTATCAGATGGTTTGAAAAGCACTGGGAAAGTGTGAGTTCAAACTGCCTGGATTCAAATCCTTGCTCCATTCCTTACAACTGTGACATTGGACAAATTGTTTAGCCTAAAGACTCAGTTTCCCTTCTCAAAATGGAGATATTAGCACCTACCTTAGGGTGATGTGAGGATAAAATGAAATTATTTATTCAACAAGTATTTCTTGACCATCTATAATGTAAGGTACTGTTGTAGATGCTGAGAACACAACATGCAATAGTGAATAAGACAAAGTCTCTGTTCCCCTAGCATACTAGAGTAGATTCTAGTCAGGAAGATAAATAATGAACCAGTAGATATATAATATCCCATCAGACAGTAAGTGCTCTGAAGAAACATAAAGCTGGGTCAAAGGTATGGAGAGTGACCAAAAAAAATCCCCAAACCAAATCCATTGCCATCTAGTCTATTTCGACACATGGTGACCACATAATGTTTCCAAGGCTGTAAATCTTTACTGAAGCAGGCTGCCAGCCACATCTTTCTCCCACTTTGCCGCTGGTGGTTTCAAACCACCGACCTTTTGGTTAGTGCTTTAACCACTGCGCCACCAGGGCTTCCTATGGAGAGTGACAGGGGCTGCTATTTTAGATAAGGTGGTCAAGAGAGGCTTTCCTGAAAGTAAAGCGTTTGAACCAGGACTTAATGAAATGGAGCAAACCGTGTGAACACAGGCCAAGGGTATTCCAGCAGAGGGAAAAGCAAGTGAAAAGGCCCTGAGGTAGGAGCTTGCTTGTTGTGCTTGAGGAACAGGAAAGACACTGGTGTGGCTGGAACACATGAGCAAGGGAGGAGTGGTAGGAGAGGCCAGAGAGTTTGCAGGAGCCAGATCATTTAGGGCCTAGTAGGCCATGAGGAGTTGGGATTTTTTTTTTTTCTCTAAATGCATAGGAGGGTTTTGAAAAAATGATGCGCACAGAGCCTGGCACATAGTAAAAGTTGAATAACTGATAATAATAAAAATAAAGATGTTATGGAAATCATGATTAATTATTTCCTGCCAGATTTTTAAAGTGGCTTTCTTTTGGTCTGTTGAGATATTTTGAGTTACTTCTCCTAGGCTTAGTTTAACTTGTAAAGGTCACAGAGTACTGGAAATCAGTATTACCTTTTTTGGCCAGTGATAATCTAAGGACCAGCAAGAACGTGTTCTAACTATTGTTGTAAGAACCCGGTTTCAAAATACAGTTTAGAAAGTAGGTAAAAGCAAATAATGTAGTTTCATTTTCAGAGAGTTGGTTAGTAATTTGGGAGTTGATTTGAACAAACTTGTAATACAGGCACTCTGTTGCAGTTTTTTTACTGAAAAGTTTTGGATGCTTTTGATGATATTTTAAATCTAAGTTATATTTATAGTACTTAGGCCAACATTAAACTCTTTCTTTATACTTCTTAGTATCCTCACAGTGCTTTGCATAAATATTGGGGGGGGGGTTGGTAGGAGAGTTGCATATAATTTTTAAAATATTTCACACTGCAAACTATATACAGTCATGGTAGAAATATTAGAAAATACATTTAAACCCACATTGGGTTGGGAGGAGACCTCAAATCCCCATTACTCAGAGACAACCACCTGTTAATATTTTGTTATATATCTAGCCATACGCTGGTTGAAAGAATGCAGTGTATTCTGTTAGACACTGTGGGTGGAGTTGGTTAGCACGTGAAGGATGGAAAAGATGCAAAGAAATACAAGTAGAAGGAGCTAACATAAATTAAGTGTTGTCTATGGCCAGGCACTGTGCTAAATGCTTTATTTAAACTTTTTTTTTCCTGAGGTAGGTATTTTTAGTTCCATTTTCTAGAAATGGAAACTGAGATTTTGGAGACATTCAATGTCTTGCCTAAGGCAAGTAGTGAAGTTAGGATATGAATCCAGGACCCTTCCGTTGAGTAGCTTATACCTAAGAAAACATAAATCAGGCCATGTCATTCCTCTGTTCTTAGCCTTCCATTGGCCTCCATTACACTTAGGAAAAAAGAAACTAAATTCCTTCCTTAGCTTATAAGGTGCCTATACGGCCTGGTCCCTCCTGCCTAGCTCCCTGGCCTCATTCCTGTCACTTATCCCCTTACTCGCTGTACTCTAGCCTCTCTGGCCTCCTTGCTTTTCCGCCAGCACACTAAGTCTGCCTGCCTCGAGGCCCTTATGATGCAGTTCCCCTGCCGGGGCACTCTTACCTTAAGCATCTTCACATGATTTTCTCTCTCATTTCTTTGGGTCTCTGCTCAACTGCCATCTCTTCAAACAGAACTTCCCTGACCACCTTATCCAAACTAGCAACTGCTGTGTCTGTCTTTGCTAGCTTCATTTTTCTTCATAGCATTTGCCATTTTCTGACTTTCTAACATATTTTGTATTTATTTGTTTATTGCTTGGCTCTAAATATGTAAGCTCTACGAGGGCTGTATCCCCACAGCTTAAAATAGTACCTGGCACATAGTAGGGTCTCAGATATTTCCTTATGAATGAATGAAAATAGTGTAAGAATTCTTAAATGCAAAGGGTAGCTTTTGGCTTGTTTAGTTAAAATTACTCTTGATGAAGATACGGCTTTTGAGGTACTCTTAAAGACTGTTTAAGACTTCATTAAAGTTAGACCTTAGATACCTTATACCCAGCTTTAAAACTTGACAGGGATTTTGGTGAACACACAAAGCAAGCCATAATGTTCTCAGTCTTTTGCTTTGCCTACTTTCAAGTGGATGGGGCAGTTAATGGGTCATTAAGAGAAAATACCAGTTTTTCAGATATGTTTCATGTGCTTTTATAGACTGCAATACTTTTTCAGTGGTTCTTAATTTAAGTTGCAGTACATGTTGCCATAGGGCTGAAGTGTTTTCAGTCTTGATGAAATAATTTGAAAATAATTAGATCTTTTGCACAACAAAGGTATCACAACGCTCCTGTGTGTGTGTGTGTGTGTGTGTATATACATATATATATAGTGAGTTTTACCACAGACTTCTCTGGGGAAAATTTTAAACCTGAAAAATTGAAAGGACGGCACAATTAACATCCACCTACACCCACTCCCTGCTTATCAGCATGGTAGGTTCCAAAGACCAGGTCGTTACGTGAAAGTCGTCATTACAGGAAAATGGAGGATTTGTGTTTTCAGACCATTTGTCTGATTTTTTAATTTAGAAATTATGGTCATAGAAATAATAACAACTAAGATTTACTAATGTACTCATCACTGTGACAAGTCCAGTTCAGTTATGGGTTATTCCTCTGTGGAGAAGGAGGCTTGAAGGAGACAAACCTGGATAAAGTCTAGCTGTTTGACTAGAAGGTTCACGTCTTAACCACTTCACCTTCCTCCTGTGCTGGGTCACAGCTTACCTTGTGGAGCAGCTTCCAGAGCTCCACTCCCACCCCTGTAATCCCTGTGTTCATGATCCTGAAGCTTGCTCTGCCCCCTGGGCCTGGTGAGTCACCGAGGCTCAGGGCTTCCTGTGAGGGCGCTGGGAGTCTGGCCACGCGCTTGGACCCACCGAGGTGGAGGCTTCACACTTAGTTCAGCTCACTTTGGGATGTCATTAAACTCGTGAACATTTCTCCCAAACACCCTCTCCAATGCCTCTTTCTTTCTTCCCTTCCCACCCCACAGCAGTTTTGAACTGCAGGGCCTCAGGTCAAATAGGAGCTGGGAACCCAGAATAGGCGCTGCTGGCTCAGTGCTGCCTGTGCACATACCCGGAGGCTGTGACCGTGGAGAAGGCCAGCCCTGTGTGGCAGCTAGACACTGTGCACCTACCAGCAGGAGGGAACTGAGGGTGTAGGCAGCACAGCCCAGTTTCCCGGAGGGCGCCCAGAGACCTTCCTTGAGGGAGGGGACACTCTGCAGACGTTGCTGCCTTGCCCACCACCTCGTTAATGCACAAAATAGTTGGATAGATTTATTACTGTTGCCACAAATGTAAGATGTTGGGTAATGAGATAGTCAGTAAGTGAGGGGCAGGTGTACTACTCTCTACCTAGATTTACCAGTTGTTAACATTTTGTGAAATTTGTTATCTTTTTTTTTCTCCCTCTATCCTTCCCTCCCTCCTTTTTCTTTCTACATATATGGATATGTATATACATAGCATTTTTTGCTGAACCTTTTTTTAAAAGTGAGTTGCAGACATCATGACACATTATTCCTAAATATCTCAGCATATATTTACTGTGAACAAGGACATTTTCCTACATAGCCACAATACTATTATCATACCCAAGGAAATTAACATTGGTAAAATATTATTATGAATATGTAGTCTGTATTCAGATTCTTCCTATGTCAACAAATGTCCTTTGTGGCTGTTTTTCTCCCCAGTCGAGGATCTAGTCAAGGGTCACATATTGCATTTTGTTGTAATGACTCTTTAGTCTCCTTTAATCTGAAACAGGTGTCTTGCCCATGCCCCCTCCTTTTTAGTGTCTTTCATGACATTGACATATTTGAAGAATTGAAACTGACAATCTGAATTTCCTTTTCATAATCATATTTAGGTTAAACATTTTTGGCAAGAAAAATGCGTAGGTAAGCTTTTAATGCTGAAGAAACTTGGAATGAAGAGTAAAACAAGGGATGCTTCTTTTCCTCTTTGTTTTTGCAGGATTCTGAACACAAGCAGTTTGCTCTGTGACTGCCATCTGAAGTGGTTACTTCAGTGGCTGGTTGATAGTAACTTCCAGCGTTCTGTGAATGTGAGCTGTGCGCACCCTGAGTGGCTAGCAGGGCAAAGCATCCTAAATGTGGATCTGAAAGATTTTGTCTGTGGTTTGTATTTTTGTTTTAAAATTTTATATATTACACACTTACTATTTTAACAGCAGAATTAAAAAAAAAAAAATTAGACCAGAATGCTTTCCCACTATGTCCATCTGTCTGTCATCTTCTCCAGCCTGTGTTTCAATGCATTAGCATTTTTATATAGTTGTAATAATGTATTTAATTTTGTATTCTGGTCTTTGACTTAATATATCAAATATTCTTTAACTATCATTTTTAATGGTATATAGGAACATCTTTATGAACTTAGGCCTTTTCCTTTTAGGGAGATTGTGAGCCTTAGAATAAATATCCAGTAGTAAGATTCCTGAGTCAAAAAGCATGGATTTTTTTTTTTTTTTTAATATAAACATTCTTAATTGATCTTGAAAAGTACTACCAGGTATTTTCCAAAAAGATAAAATCAGTTTATGTTGTGTCAGCAGTATATGAATGGATCGATTTGGTGTGTTTTGTGTTTTTGATGTAATTTTTTAAGATTAAAGTAGCAGGATTTTTTTTTTTTTTGGTGGAGGGAGGAGAATCACAGGCAAGTGCTTACTTACAACTTCAAGTATACATCTATATTGTTCTTTGTCAACTTGGAAGATTTTCCTTTACACTTAAATTTCCATTAAAGTGAAATATCTGGTTCTTACTTTACATAGTAGGACTTGTAGATCAGGTATCTGCGTTGCATGCCACTAGGCACTCTGGTCATTTGAGTACCTGTCTATTGCCAGATCTACTTAAAGATCTGTGTGACACTTGAAAATTCAGGCCCACAAAATACTTGTTAGGTTGTTTTTATAAATTTCAAAGCAGAACACAATGATCTAATAATATATACTGCTTACATTGCCATGAGTTCCTCTCTCACTTGGCATCATTTTAAATGTAAACATACTATATATCCACCCCCCTTTCCAATTTCACTTTTATGGCACAGTGAAATGTTATCCAGTGAAGATATGAGTAGAATTCATATATCTGTTTCTCTGAATTAGTCCAATAATATACTTATCGTTGTTTGTGAACCTATGGTTTATCAGCAAGTCCTAAGACAATTGCCATTTGAACATTTGACTTGACGTGTTTGGAATTTTTCACTATTTTAGATGAAAGCTATGTACATACAAAAATCAAAGCAAACTCATTGCCGTCGAGTTGATTCCGACTCACAGCGACCCTATAGCGCAGAGTAGAACTGTCCCATAGGGTTTCCAAGGAGCACCGGATAGATTTGAACTGCTGACTTTTTGGTTAGCAGCCGTAGCTCTTAACCACTACACCACCAGGGTTTCCATACAAAGTACATACAAAGTACTTTTAAATCACTGGTTTCATTAATAGGTATTCCCTGTGAAATACAATAAGTTTGTAATCCCTGTTTTCTATATTGGTACAGAAAAGATAATGGTTATTATGTACATGTTTATTTATGTATCATACACATACATTTATACAGGGGCAATGGGATTAGAACTTGTCTGAAAATTCTAACATAGGATTTCCTTTTTTCCCAGTAACTGGTAATGCATAAGAAGTACACTCTAAGCACACAAATAGCAGTGAGGCGTAGTGGAAAGAGTGCTAGACTCTGAAGTCAGGAATCTGGGCTCCTGTCCAGGCTCTGCCACTGATTAAATGACTTTGGACAAGTCATTTGACCCACCTGGGCCTCATTTTCCTCATCTTTAAATGAGGGAATTGGGCTCTAGCTCTGTAGTCTCTTTCAACCTTAATATGCCACTTTGTAAACAGATCACACAACTTTATGTCATTTGTTTTAAAATTGAATTTTTAGAAGCAAAAGTAAATAACTGACTTGGCCATTGCTGTGTTCTGTTTCCTTAGATGATTTTCTGAAGCCACAGATAAAGACACATCCTGAAACCACGGTGGCTCTGAGAGGCATGAACGTGACTGTGACGTGCATGGCAGTGAGCAGCAGTGATTCACCCATGTCAACCATGTGGCGCAAAGACAGTGAAATCTTGTACGATGCGGATATTGAGAATTTTGTTCGTTATCAGCAGCAAGCTGAAGAAGCTCTGGAGTATACTAGTGTCTTACATCTTTTCAATGTGAATTTCACAGATGAAGGAAAATACCAGTGTATTGTTACTAATCATTTTGGTTCCAATTATTCTCAGAAAGCCAAACTGACCGTGAATGGTAAGGAATTATGCTTTCTGATATCTTTGTAGAGTTTAGAAGGACATTTTATGTTTGGTTTTTGAACTGTATGATCAGGGAATTTAGGCTACACCTGACACTTGTGGGGAAGAGGTCTTACTGTTTTTGTTGTTAGAGTTGTGATAGTTACAGAGTGAGTGGGTTCTTTGCATTAGCCTGTCAGCCCACTTAATTGTCCCTAATTGGTCTTTGGTTGAGAGGTAAAGGTGAATTCCATGACCCTAGGAGAGGGACTACTTTTACTGCTGTTTATACTTTTTAAAAAATTCTCCATTTTCTTTCCAGAGCCTTAGTCCTATTCTGAAAACTCTGAAATTTATTCATAGCCCTGTTCACAGGGCCTTTGAATAACTGAGAGTATTCAGGACAATTCTGGGTCCAGTGATCATGATCATTGTCTAAATGTAGTCATGCAGAATCATTTTTTTAAATTAATACTCTTCTTCACTGGCTGTAGAAAACTTCTCCAAGACAGCTTAATTTATCTATTGCCTCTTAGATTGAATAACTGCAGAATTTTGTACCCTCTAAGTAAGGTTTTGTGCAACCACAAGATATACTTGTGTGTTGCTTCTGTGTTGCTTTATGAGATTTCTGAAGGTTTAATTTTTTTTTTTGTCACGTGGTTGCCTCGGCAGTATTATAGATGTTAGTTTGGACAGCACTGTTTAGCCTTGTAAGTAAGAGCGTCAGTAAATATCAGGCGCTAAAATACAGAGTTTGGAAGAGTTTGCGGCCTTGTGTTCTCCCTGTTCCCATCAGGGAGATCAGGTGGGCATGTCACATGCATCCTAGAAGGTGCTGTGTTGTCACTGTGCTTCAAATACTCTGAGGTTCTCGAAGATGACCCTTAAAGCCATATCACTATCAATTCAGAGATCATGTCTTCTCAAGGAAATAGAACATTAGAACAGTTGGTATTTTGCCTACCAGATTCTCCTATGTGTGTATGTGTGTATATGTATGTATGTATTTATACACACACACACACACACACACCCCCTTTCTCTTGGTGCTCTTTCTTGTCACAGAGATGCCATCTTTTCTGAAAACTCCAATGGATTTAACCATTCGCACTGGTGCCATGGCCAGGTTAGAATGTGCTGCAGAAGGACACCCTGCACCTCAGATTTCCTGGCAGAAAGACGGCGGTACTGACTTTCCTGCGGCTCGAGAAAGACGCATGCATGTCATGCCCGAGGATGATGTCTTCTTCATTGCAAATGTGAAAATAGAAGACATGGGAATCTATAGCTGCATGGCTCAAAATATCGCGGGAGGCCTCTCAGCAAATGCCTCACTAACAGTGTTAGGTAAGTTTACTACTCCATGGGTCCCTGCTTTTTTAGAAACCTTCTTATCTGGGATCCACCCTTCGTTTTGATGGGCAAGAAAAGTCTAAGTTTGAGATTTCAGAATTTTGTTCAGAGAGAGAGGTCAGGAGATTGTGATTCTTCTCTTTGTCACCTTTTTCAGCCAAGGATATTAGTGGGTCAGATAACTGAAGTGTGGGAAAATGCTGAGGGCAGAATTAGGGGTGTTTGTCACAAGAATCTTTCGAATTCAAATCCCTTTCGAGTTCAAATCCCTTTGTCAGTTTATCCTCTATATCTTTCTTTCTAAGATTTCTGCTTTAGATACATGTTTCATCTACTATTCAATGACTTTGTACTGAGAGTTCACTCTTTTTCTTAGATGCTTTCCAGCCTTTTGATACTGCTTCGCAGAGAACCCCAGACAGTATATGGCCCCCCTCCCAGAGTTTTTTTTTAATTTAGTTAAAAATAATGATCTGTTTTCCTGGTTAGATTTTCTATTTTACTTCCAGTGTGCTCTTCTTAATCCTATGCTCTTGTAAATGTCTTTTCCCTAAACATGTCCCATGACTAGCCTGTTTTTTCTTACGGGATTTTCTTCATGAAACCCAAATCCAAGGCAAACTTTAGATTCCAGTTCTCTATTTCCCTAAACGGTAGGGTTTTGTTTGTTTGTATTGTTTACTTTTATAATCAGAAAAATAAGTTGTTTATTGTTTTAAAAATTTAAGATATGTAGAAAATAGAAAAAAGAGGGAAAGTCATTCAAACTCTATTAACAATTTTGGCATATTTACTCTAGATTTTTTTTTAATTCGTTTTTATGTATACCTACTTTTTTCTACTTAATATTACATCACAAGGGTTACTCTGTCATTAAAAGGTCTTCAATAAAACGTGTGGCTGTACTGTAATTTACTGAGTCATCTCCTTGTTAGATTTCTAGATTTTTTCTTTTATTTTTTATGAAAGTGTTTTTAATTATAAATCAATTATAATAAAAACTTTTTATTATAAAAATAATTTTGTAATAGACATCTTTGTGTAAAAATCTTTGAGTTCTTTGCTTAGGATAGTTTTCCCAAGGCAGAATTATTGAGATAAGATTTAGGATTTTTGAGGCTTTTTTTTTTTTTGAAACATTAATTTCTAATCCCCCCGTGAGTATGTGAAAGTGTTCTTTTCAGCCTGGGTAACCTTGTTAGCTAAATTCAGTAGGATTTGGGGAATAAAATTGCCTAACTTGATTTTTTAAACATCTTCCTGTTAGAGACACCCTCATTTATTAGACCCTTGGAGGACAAGACAGTAACCCGAGGTGAAACTGCAGTGTTACAGTGCATAGCTGGAGGGAGCCCTGCCCCTCGCCTCAATTGGACAAAAGACGATGGACCACTGCTGGTGACAGAACGGCACTTCTTTGCTGCAGCCAACCAGCTTCTCATCATTGTAGATGCTGGGCTAGAAGATGCTGGGAAATACACCTGCATTATGTCTAACACCCTGGGGACAGAACGTGGTCACATTTACCTAAACGTCATTACTTCCCCCAATTGTGACTCTTCCCAGAGTAGTATTGGGCATGAAGATGATGGCTGGACCACAGTTGGCATTGTCATCATTGTTGTGGTTTGCTGTGTCGTGGGCACCTCTTTGATCTGGGTCATTGTTATTTACCACATGAGAAGGAAAAATGAAGACTATAGTATCACAAACACAGGTGAGTGGTCCCCAGATGACACTATGTCTTGTCCTTTATTCAGAAATGCAATATAGAACTTATTATAAAATATAAAAAGCTAAGGAGCTTTGATATTTTACCTGATATGTGGTAGAAGAGTTTTTCTGTTAAAACGTCTGAATTGGTTGATAGAACCTCCATGATAACAATTTTAAGAATTTGTAAACCCTTCCAAAAAAAAACTTTGCTCTTGTAAACACATCACAGGTATACCTTCTTTTCTTTAATGCCTAAGGCGCATATTTCCACCATAATTTCCCTGCAGAAAAGAGGGGGACTGTCATGACTGAGATCAGCCTTTTACGCCTCCCGCTCTGTACTCCTGGGAGAAGAGGTCCAGCCACGTAGATTATGGAAACGTGGCTAAGGATAAGATCTCAGCTTTTAGCCTTTATTTCTTTTGGTAATGCTTTTAAAAATGAAACATTGAGGAAAATTCTAGTGAGAAATAGTTTTAGGGGAGTACTAAGAGCTATTACGGTCCTAAGTCGATACAATTTTCCTGGCTAGTATTATCAAAATGGAACATACTTGCAAAATAGTCTTTTACCTAACTATTTGAGAGTTACAGATGTCTCTCTTACAGAGGAGCTTAATCTGCCAGCAGACATTCCCAGCTACTTGTCCTCCCAAGGAACACTGTCTGAGCCACAGGAAGGCTACAGCAACTCTGAGGCAGGCAGTCATCAACAGCTGATGCCGCCTGCCAATGGATATATACACAAAGGAGCTGATGGTAACGATTCTTGATAGTATATGTTTATAATTTCAGCCTATCCTATTGAGCTCATTTTTCAGTGTATAGTTTTCCCCATTAACTTGCAGTAATATTTTGAAATAAGTTATTGAATGAAAGCATTTGACTGCATGCAAAATAGAATGAAAATTAACTAAAGTCTTAATAGAGAAGAAAATGATCTGACACAAAGGAGAAACAAATTATCCTTAAATAAGGGGTTGAACGTTGAACTATAAGGTAGAGGCTCCCAAACCATGGTTTTATTATAAAAAAGGGATGCACTAGAAACTTTTTCCAAGCATCTTTCCTTTTCAGGAATGGACATCTTTCAGACCATATCCAAGGAAGGTTCATTTCTCCTGCTGATAGGCAGTCAGTAAAGTTCGAAGGGCAGTGATGGTTCTCAGGATATACTGAAGAACACCAGAGAGACGTGAAACGTTTTCTAGTTAAATGAAACTGACTTCTCAGCACTCACCTATCTGCCCCCTCCACCTTTCCCACACTCCCACTCTCACAGTGAATGGTAAAACAGGGAGGTGAAGTAAGGAAAAGGAGAATTGAAGTCTTAGTTCTTCCTCTTTTCAGCTCTGTGACCATGAACAAGCTACGTAAGACCTGAGTTTTAGTTTCATCATTTTTAAAATAAATAAATAATACTTCATAAAGTACTTTACCCAAGATTTTTTTTTTTAACTTTTATTGAGCTTCAAGTGAACGTTTACCAATCAAGTCAGTCTGTCACATATAAGTTTACATACATCTTACTCCGTACTCCCACTTGCTCTCCCCCTAATGAGTCAGCCCTTCCAGTCTCTCCTTTCGTGACAATTTTGCCAGCTTCCAACTCTCTCTATCCTCCCATCTCCCCTCCAGACAGGAGATGCCAACACAGTCTCAAGTGTCCACCTGATATAATTAGCTCACTCTTCATTAGCATCTCTCTCCCACCCACTGTCCAGTCCCTTTCATGTCTGATGAGTTGTCTTCGGGGATGGTTCCTGTCCTGTGCCAACAGAAGGTCTGGGGACCATGGCCGCCGGGATTCCTCTAGTCTCAGTCAGACCATTGAGTATGGTCTTTTTATGAGAATTTGGGGTCTGCATCCCACTGATCTCCTGCTCCCTCAGGGGTTCTCTATTGTGCTCCCTGTCAGGGCAGTCATCGATTGTGGCCGGGCACCAACTAGTTCTGGTCTCAGGATGATGTAGGTCTCTGGTTCTTGTGGCCTTTTCTGTCTCTTGGGCTCTTAGTTGTCGTGTGACCTTGGTGTTCTTCATTCTCCTTTGCTCCAGGTGGGTTGAGACCAATTGATGCATCTTAGATGGCCGCTTGTTAGCATTTAAGACCCCAGACGCCACATTTCAAAGTGGGATGCAGAATGTTTTCATAATAGCATTATTTTGCCAATTGACTTAGAAGTCCCCTCAAACCGTGGTCCCCAGACCCCCGCCCTTGCTCCGCTGACCTTTGAAGCATTCATTTTATCCTGGAAACTTCTTTGCTTTTGGTCCAGTCCAATTGAGCTGACCTTCCATGTATTGAGTGTTGTCTTTCCCTTCACCTAAAGCAGTTCTTATCTACTGATTAATCAATAAAAAACCCTCTCCCTCCCTCCCTCCCCGCTTCGTAACCACAAAAGTATGTGTTCTTCTCAGTTTTTACTATTTCTCAAGATCTTATAATAGTGGTCTTATACAATATTTGTCCTTTTGCCTCTGACTAATTTCGCTCAGCATAATGCCTTCCAGGTTCCTCCATGTTATAAAATGTTTCACAGATGCCTCACTGTTCTTTATCGATGCGTAGTATTCCATTGTGTGAATATACCACAATTTAGCCATTCATCCATTGATGGACACCTTGGTTGCTTCCAGCTTTTTGCTATTGTAAACAGAGCTGCAATAAACATGGGTGTGCGTATATCTGTTTGTGTGAAGGCTCTTGTTTCTCTAGGGTATATTCCGAGGAGTGGGATTTCTGTTTACCCAAGATTTTTATAGACTCTCTAAACCAATCATATGGAAGTACCATACGTATGAAAGATTTATACTATTTCTTCAGAGATTTTTAGCTTGGGTGTCAACAGAACTTCTCTTGGTTTGAGCATGACCTTATGCAGGCATGACAGAGATAGTTTAATGCAGTTTATAAGACCATGAGCTTTGGAGCCATAGTGTCTGGGTTCAAATTTTAGCTCCCCACTCTAGAAATATGATTTTGAGCAAGTTACTTGACTTCTCTGTGCTATTTGTAAAATAGAGATGTTGTAAGGATTAAAGGAATTAATTCCCAGAAAGACCTTGGAACTTCACCTGGTTTATAAAGTAAGCACTCAATGAATTCTAGCTATGATGATGATGATGATGACAGCTGTTGAAGAAAGTTGATTGGCAAAGCTAATTCCCTAACTGAAGAATGTTGGGGTTCTTTCTTATATTGTCATTAGGTGGCCCTGGTACCCGGGTAATCTGCTCAGATTGTTATGACAATGCCAACATCTACTCCAGGACCCGAGAGTACTGTCCGTATGCCTATATCGCTGAGGAGGATGTCCTGGATCAGACACTGTCCAGCCTCATGGTCCAGATGCCCAGAGAGACATATTTGGCACATCCTCCCCAAGATGCCACCACCCTGGAGAGCCTGATAGCATCAGCAGACAGAGAGTTGTCTGCCTTTCCTACCAACCACGAGAGAATAAATGAGAAGAAGCTTCCCTCCACACAGCTGAGCGGTGGTAAGGGTGCAGTGGTTTCTGTTTGTTTTGTTTTCACTTTGACGAATTGATGAAAGAGCCTGAGATTTTTAGATAATAAGAGTCACAAAGAAGCCTGTATTTGTAGGGTCAGAACAACTACTGAGGGGATAACAAGATCACCCTACTGAAAATTCAGAGGCCATACAGAAAAAAGTTTAAAAAAAGTGTCATATAGGTGTTAGTGATTTTTCTTAAATAATGGAGAGTTGTAATGTTAAGAAAATAATTTTAAAATGCTTTGTTTGGTTGCTGTTCTGTGAGATGAATATTGAATGTCAGTATCACTTGCCAGGTATGTACTCTCTCCTGTGACGCGTGATTAGGACCATGAGTGGGAAAGCAATTTGGGGATAGTTTCCTCTCTCCCACATAGCCCAGGGAAAGAAATACTTATATTGTACAGATTGGGTATTTGATAAGAACTTGAAACGAACTTTCTAGACCATGCAGGGTACTGCTGAGCATTTCTTCCAGGCCCCCCAGGCTTTTCATCAGCTGTCACCTTCCTGTTGGGCTGAAACAGAAGAGAACTGGGAGTAGCATGGGGGTAAGAACTAGCAGGTCCACCGAGGAAGGCGAAGTGTCTAGTGGTGCTTCCACGGGTGGTGCGTCCAGAGGTGGTGCATCCAGGGATGGTTCTGGCAGGGGTAAATGGTCTCACATGGAGCTTCAGATGTGCTCTGTTCTTAAGAGACCAACTCTGAACACTTCTAAAGAGGGTATACCCATTGCCCTCGAGTCAATTCCAACTCATAGCTATCCTATAGGTCAGAGTAGAACTGCTCCATAGGGTTTTCAGGGAACAGTTGGTGGATTTGAACTGCCGACCTTTTGGTTAGCAGCCAAACACTTAACCACTGTGCCACCAGGGTCCCAAGCAGGGTAGAGTAGGTCAGAAAAGTACTGTTGTTGAAGTTAGTCTCTTGTCTTTACATTCAGCGTCCATGAAAGAAATATACCAACACTAAATCCATTTTCTTATATTCTGGGAGAGTTACACAAATAAAAGGCTTTAAGTAGAACCAAAAAAATAAAGTGCATCTTTTTCTAATCTTGGGGATGCCTTACTTTTTAACCTGGTTTGTAGGTGGGGACTCAGGATGTGAGAGCGTTGGCACATTGCCTGTTCCTTACCCAGGGTCCTCTAGCTCCTTGCTACTCAAAGTGTAGTCCACAGACTATCAGCATCAGCTTGTTAGAAATGCATTATCTTGGGTCCCACGCCAGATCTAGTGAATCAGAACCTACGTGTTAACAAGACCTGTATTTGTGTGCACATTAAAGCTTGAGAAACACTGTTCTGTTTTTATTCCCCCCTCCGAGTGCTTGTTTCTAGAGTATTTGGTTCTTTTTCCAAAATGCAGTTAATGTGGCTTTCAGTCAGTGATCTTTGGGAGAAAGAGCTCACCACTGCAGTAAATAAGGAAAATGAGAAATGCGTATTTTTGAAACCGAAGTGCAGATAATCTGATTTGAAATAGCTGTTTTTGGTTATTATTTTGTTTTTAGAATTATTGGCATGCTAAAAAAAAAAAAGAGGTTGGAGGTGAATGTATATTTTTCAAGCAATTTTTAAATGTAGATACCTGTTATTTAAAGATGTAATGGCTGCACTAAATCAATGATTTTTATCAATGAATGCTGCAACTCAGGAGCTCTGGTGGCACAGTGGTTAAGTGCTCGGTTGCTAACTGAAAGGTCAGCAGTTCGAACCCGCCAGCCGCTCCACGGGAGAAAGATGTAGCAGTCTGCTTCTCTAAAGATTACAGCCTTGAAAACCCTATGGCAGTTCTACTCTGTCCTATGGGGTCACTGTGAGTCAAAATCCACTCATCGACAACGGGTTTTTGATGCAACTTTCCATTATAATACTAATGTCCTCTAATGCCAGTTTTTAATTTGAGTGAGTTCTGATGCAGTGGTTAACCACTCACTCGGCTGCTAACCGAAAGGTCAGTGGTTTGAACCCACTAGCTGCTCCACAGGAGAAAGATGTGACAATCTACTTCCATAAAGATTCGCAGCTTAGGAAGCCCTGTGGGGCAGTTCTCCTCTCTCCTGAAGGGTCACTATGAGTTGGAATAGACTTGACAGCAATGGGTTTTTTAATGTCATTAAGTCCCCTTTAGTCTGTTTCCACCTGCCGAAGGAGTTTTATTTTTAAATTTCTGTAGCAGCAGAATCACTAAAATAGTGGGTAACATATACGTGACATATAGCATATTCTCAGTAAATAATTTGTTAAATGTGTTGAGTAGAAGGATTTGAAAGAGAATGGTTCCAATTTTTATTTTTTTTTTTCTAAGTTGTGGCTAAGAAGACATTTGATCTCAATGTCCTTATTCATGAATACTGTACATATTTCTTTAGGGATTTGATTAAAGCAAAATTAAGTCTTAGAAAATTAATTTTGAACTTCTAGTTGCCACTGATAATTCTTGTCTTTGCTTCTCAGAAATGTTGCAGCGGCCCTTGTGGAACGTAAACAAAGAACTAGGCCTGCCTCATCGCCCCTTTCCCCAGCAGCCAGTCCTCGAGTCACCACAACTCCTCCGAAATGAGGTCCTGGCAGAGAATGACCCAGACTGTTCCGCCTCCCCTATGCCTTGCCACAGGTTACATGACCACGCTTTTGATTTTAGTAGGACTCGGAGCATTCAAGATGGTAGTGAGGGCACATGAAACTCGCTCCAGTATGAAGTCTGGGCAGAGACTCAAATCAGTTAATTTTGTATTTACTACCTCAGCGTTCAGAAGAAACCCCAAAGTCAGCATTTGTTTTACTCTTTGTTTACAAATTACATCTGATCACACCAAGGTGGGCCAGGTACTTGTTTGAGTTTATACCTGGTGAAGAAAGGGTAATGGCTGACAGAAATGGGTGCATCTAACCAAAAATGTGCGGCACTGGTATTGAAAGATATGGGGCAGATGTGCTTCCTGGAGGTTCCACAGGGATGTGCCCAGGTGTGCATTGCCTATCAGGAAAAGTCTCATTGCTGCTTACCATGCTGGATTGTCTCAATCCTCGGAGTGATCCTGGGAAAACATCACTGTTGTACTTTGTCTTCCAAGGAACAAAAATGACTGGCGCCCTCTGGGAAGTGTACCTGGGATTTTCGCTGGTTTGAAGCATATAGCTGAGACTGGGGCTTTGATATTCAAGGTCTTCAGCAAGTATCACAGGCTTGGCTAACTGGTACCAGGTCATGGGGTTTTGTATTCTTGTGATTCCTTTTTTTTTTCTTTTCCTTGTCCCTACCACCCAGGAATCTCATTGTAAATACATTTGCATTTATAATTAATTTTTGTATTCATTGACCATATGTGTTCACTGCAATGTAAATATTTTTTGATATGCCAGAAGTATATATAAATAATATCCAGTTATATTATCGACAGCAGCTTCTCCAATCACAAACAGATTTTAGTATAATTTGGTTTGGTGAGATCTAAAGACTTTGTTTAAAGTTTAAAAAACTTATTTGTTAAGTGTATGTCTAGAGGCAAGGTAGCTAGTGATTGCGTACACACAAACACAGCCTTGGTGTAATCAACCACTTTATTCATTCTTGGAGGTTCATACATCTACTCATTTGCCATCTGTTTACAAAAGCCAGCTGATACTACCTTACCAGTGTGAAAAGACACGCTCCTTCCAAAGACCAGCAGTCCTGGCATAACACGTGCACATAGATAGAGGAAGAATTGTTTGGGGAAAGTCTTCTTTCAACAAAGTACTTAGTTGGCAAGAAAACCAAAGATTGCTTCTTTTATGTGTTTGTGTTGCTTTTACTATCTCTTTTACCAAGGCACAACATATCTTAAAAGAAGATATACTTTAGAAGGGAGGTGTGCTTTGGGGAGTAGAAAGCAGGTGTAGGTGCAGAGATACCTATACTATGAAGTTTTGGGGTGGTCCTTTGTTTTATATAGGTGATGATTTAAGTCAAAAAAATTTTTTCTTGAATTTCTAATAGCAAAAAGCTTTATGCAAAGGATTTGACACTCTAATGGAATGTAATGGACTAAAGTTCTTTGTGCTGTCAGTCTGTCCTCTCAGTCTAGTAAGTACTAGTTACTAAAAAAAAAAGTACTAGTTACTAGATGATGTCAATCACTTAAATAAAAATTTCTGAGTCTTTGTACATTTCAAGGGTTGTAAACTCACATTATTTCTTAGCTTTCTGCCAGAAAGTTTAGTTGGATTTCATTAGTTTTCAATCCTAAATTTCCCTCCCATATAGGCAGCAGCCCTTCTTTAGCTGTTAAATAGCACCATGCATTTCTCATCTTCCTTTTTAAACTGTCGTTCCTGGCTCATTTTCACTTTGAACTTCTTAAATATCATTTTAAACATCTCTTTTTCTGTGCCGTCAACCTGTGATCCCTCTTCTTGTTTCCTGGGGTATAATTTAATTTGTATTGGGAGTCAGTTCCTGTTTCTGTTATTAGCTGTGTAATCAAGAGCAAGTCCCTTTATTTCTCCAGGCCTCCGTTTTCTTGTGAAATGAGGGCATTTTCTAGATGCTGTAGAGCCCTCTCCAGCTGTAACATTCTTTGAATCTGTGATCCCTCCAGGAACCAGGGAAGATTATGATACTCTAATAAAAAGCTGCTCTCATAAAATGTTTGTTAGAGTAGAACAAGAGTGATGCTGCTTGCTCTGACTTGAGCCAAATTCATTTCCTCTATAGCAGGAGTGATGGTGTAGGAAATACTTGTGAGGAGAAAAAATTATTCTTCTTTTAAACGGTTACCGTAAACATAAAGAACAACCTTGACTCGATTGAAGGCCATCCGCTGCTCTCTGGAACAGCAGACCTGAATACTGGTGGTATAGGACACCAGAGGTCTGCTGAGAGGTATGGCCACTCCAATTTGTTGCTAATAGTTAAGTGCTGAATTTTGTGACTTGCTTACCTTCTAAGGTATTCAGGGCTATCCCTGCAATTACCGCATTCTCACTCAAATTCTGGTAGACTTTCTTGCGTGGAAGGGGTGGAGTTAGAGCTAAGCTGCCAGAGATTGTGCAAGTTGAGCCTCAGCTGTCACCTGTGAGGAGGCAGAGAATAGGCTGCGGACCAGTGAGTGCTGCCCCCGCACTTTAGGAGGGTTCCTACTGCCTGTGGTGTCAGAGCTTAGTCTCTTGAAGGGCCACATGGCTCTCTATCATGTCAACTCAGATTGTTGAGACATCCTCCCAGGTAGTCCAGATTTCTTAAATAACTAGTCAGAACTATGTTTAGATGTGAATATCCTACCCCTGGTCTTTAAAAGATCAGTTTAATAAAGTCTAATCTTAGGAGGGAAACCCTGGTGGCATAGTGGTTAAGAGCTACGGCTGCTAACCAAGAGGTCGGCAGTTCAAATCCATCAGGTGCTCCTTGGAAACTCTATGGGGGCAGTTCTACTCTGTCCTATAGGGTCGCTATGAGTTGGAATCGACTTGACAGCAGTGGGTTTGGGTTAATCTTAGGAGAAGGAATTCCTGAAACTTTTCATTATTGCATATATTTTTGCCCAAGCAGTGATTTAACCCTCTAATATAAACAGGATTAGTGATGGCTCAATATTTTTTCCTAGCAGTGTAACGTCTGTCTAATGCCAGCTTAATGAGGGATGTTGCAAAGCAAGGCAAATTGAAAGGCTAAGAGAAATACCCCATTCCCCACCCAGTTACAACTTTATTTCAGTTGGAATACATAAATTCTCTTAAAATTTGTTGTGTCCCTTTTAGTCTGATTCTCCAAGTCTACCTGGAAGAAGAAATTGCATTTTCCTTGAATTTAAGACTTAATACTAGCACAAGATCTACACCTAAGCCATTGGCTTTCTCTCACTTAGCAACTTCCAAAGTGCTTTCCTTAGTACGCAAGCTACTCTCTAGAAGAGGGAATATCAGAAACTCGCCCAATGTCCAGTGCCCCTAGAGCGTCACCTCGGAATGCTTTACATGCGTGTTTTTCTGTAGGATAACACAATCATGTTGTCTTCACATTGCCCGTTACCAAAAAAACCAAACCCAGTGCAGTCGAGTCGATTCCGACTCATAGCGACCCTATAGGACAGAGTAGGACTGCCCCATGGAGTTTCCAAGGAGCGCGTGGTGGATTCAAACTGCCAACCCTTTGGTTAGCAGCCGTAGCACTTAACCACTATGCCACCAGGGCTTCCCATTGTTAGGAGGATGTAAAAGGCACATTAACATGTCAAGACAATTTAGACTCTGTTACCCATTTTCCTAGAAATGGGAGATGGGATACAAGTCTTTTAATTACTTGAAAAGTTATCACATGAAGTAAGGATTAGATTCCCTCTTTTTTTTTCCAGAGGACAGAGCTCATATCAGCGGGGTACAAGTTAGAGGGAGTCATAGTCTATACTTTGTAGTAATCTCAGTATAAGCAAACTCTCTAACAGATCTGTCTGACAATGGGAGTAACCTGCCTTGAAACTTAGTGAGCTCCCCCTCATAGCAAAGGTACATGCAGAAGCTAAGTAACTGAAAAACCCCAACCAAACCCAGTGCCGTCAAGTCGATTCCGACTCATAGCGACCCCTATAGTAACCATCTGTTAAAAGCATCGAAGAAATTTCTGCATTTTTGGTATATGAACAAGATGACTTTGAAAACCTCTTTCAATTTTATCACTGGAAATTCCCACAAGTAATCTGACAGTCTTCAGACTTCAAAATCCTTGGTATTCAGTATTGTGCACTTCAAAAATTTTTTTATTTTAACTAAAGAATTTTGGTTTTCGGTTGACAAAAGAGGCCTGACTTCCTACGTTCATGGCTGAAATTATGAAACTGGGTTTATTCCTTCTGGGGAAATCTGTAACTTGTTACTAACACAAATGGCATCATAATAAAAAATTGAAAAGCCTAGCATGTGTGACAGCTCTCCCTTTACTCTTTGATCAGTTTTTATTCTTGTGTCTTTTTGTTAGTGGGAGCCTATTTGGAGTGGTCTTGGAATTGCAATGTTCAGTTTTATACCTTGTTTTTAACCCAGGTGTATTGTGGCCTTTTCTGCTCTTGAATACCCACAGACATGCCAGAGGGGTGACAGAGCAACAGAGGTAAATTTGCTGTCCTTTTATGCTGTACCCTCCCTTTCTTACCTGGCTTTTTGATGCAGGTTATAGAGGTAATTGTGAAACAGTTGGCTCTTACAAGGTTGAACTAAGATTTTTTTTGTCAGCCTGCAAGTCGTGTTTTATTTTTTCTATTATGTGGTCTCTTTCACAGTTCAGCTTGGCAGATGTTTTCCCCTTCTATTTCTTCGACCTTACAACTTTTTTGGTTTTAGTAGAGTCTAAACCAACATCAGTTAGCCTTAATTTTATTTCTTCCTTTTTTGGACAACTGCCTAGTTTGTTGACAAAAATAGGTTCTGAATTAAGAGGTGTATTACAAGCTGCTCTTAACAAGACTTGAAAGCCCATGAACCCTCCACAGGGTACTAGAGGGTGTGGGTAGTAAGGTGTCTGTGTGTGTGTGTTAAGAGGAAGATTTGGACGCACTCCCTCAAGGTTTTGTGTTGATTATTTCTTAGCAGTCCTAATAGTCTCCGGGGAGGGATGACAGTTGAGAAACAGCCTTGACTGGTGCCTGTTTTTAGATGTAAGGAGTGAAATGGTCTTATCCAAATGGTAAAAAAATGCTAACTGTCTTGAAAAAGAAATTTACCTTCAGGTGATGAAATGCTCTTGGAATAACTCTTGGCGTAATGACCTTGTGATCTGTAGAGAGACTTATTTGTATCATCTGCTTTCCCTGTTCTCACTTCTTTTTTCTCCTCTCAAAGGATGTTAGTCTGAGCCTTCCTGGTACTAGATGTACTTACAGAGACGTGTAAGCCAAGTTGTTGTTCAGTGTGACCCTGTCCTAGTATCTATTTATATTTTCTCACACATAAGAATGTATATTTTATAGAGCATGTGTTTGTCTACTTGTTTTTGTCTACTGTAATATGTCTCCAATAAAGCGAAAATACAATACGATTTTCTGGTCTTCTCTTGCCTAAAGTAGAGGAGTGAAACAGTGCGTCTTTAAGATTGTAGTCTTGTTGAGGGGGTTTCCAGAGAGCCGTATGTGTTAATGGTGGGAAGAGTTGCCCTTCCCTGGTTCCTGCCCTGTTAAGTGACACATGCTGCCTGGAGCCTGCCGCTGGCCGTGCCCTGCAACTGTGAGCTGTTCCACCACAGGCACTGTGTGCTCTTAGCTTCCTCCTGGTGTCCTTTGGGGTGCTAGACACCCGGCAGGTGTAGAAAACAAACGCTAAATGGTTCACTAGAAAATAAGAATGCTTTCTACACAGGGAAGAATTTGAAGAGAACATTTTCCAATCTAAGATCTGGTAAATCTTTAACAGAATTTTTGAAGAGTGTCAGTATTCCCATTAATTTAGGCACTGCCCCATTTTAAACCCAAAACCAAACCCAGTGCTGTCGAGTCGATTCCAACTCATAGCAACCCTATAGAACCCTATAGAACTGCCCCATAGAGTTTCCAAGGAGCACTTGGTGGATTTGAACTGCTGACCCTTTGCTTAGCAGCCATAGCACTTAACCACTACACCACCAGGGTTTCCTGCCCCATTTTAAGGACCATTTATTCTGAGACTGTCAGTTCCTTGAAGGCTGAGCTGATAATACTAACCCATTGTATACTTCTGCTTTGCTCTGCATTGTTAGCCTTGAGGAAGCACTTCCCATAAACATTGTCTTATTTGAATTTCAGCACTCTTAGGCTGTAGTCTGGGCAGACTTTTTGTAAATAAGGCAACTGGTGTGATGAGATTATCACCTAGTGTCAAAAAGCATTTAGACAATAAAGCCAGGATTTTCATCCAAATTTTCTGACTTAGATTCAGTTCTGAACAGAGCTTCTTGTCTAGAGTCTTCAGAAATATTTGAATAAAGCCCCCTGTACATTGATTACTGTCCAATGTGATGGAAGCATCGACTGACTGTTCCCTAGAAGCCATTTACTAAATTTCTGGTATGAAAACAGGCCATCGTTTTCCTCACTTGTAGAGTGGAATGCAGAAAAATGCCAAGCTTTATCCTACTTGGTTGAAGTTTTATTGCATTTTTTGTTTGTTTTGGATTGGGACTTGCTAGGGCTTAAGTAGTAGCACTCTGCTGAGTTATGAAAGGCATTTGTTCGAACTCATTAGAGTTTGTGACCCGACACTTGAGCTACCTGTGACGCAGGGCTGGTAAAAGGCAATACTTCTGTAAAATTCAATGAGAATGAATTTCTAGAAAAATGAAATAAAAATGACACAAAACACAAGCAAAAATTTTTTTATTATAGATTTAACAGACCTAAGATTACTTCGTCACACTGCTATTAAAGTTTCCAAATGCTTATTCTCAATTTAAGTACTGAAGTTTGTTGCGGGCCAGTAGCAAGTAGTTTGCAGATTGGCACCGGTCTGCAGACTGCTTTTGAAGTCACTCTTCTGTAACCACATAATGACATGTCATGATGGGGATTGAATTTTCACTGATTGCTGGTGGTTCACTTTTTTTTTTAATAATTTTTATTGTGCAAAGTTTACAAATCAAGTCAGTCTGTCACATATAAACTTATATACACCTTACTACATACTCCCATTTACTCTCCCCCTAACGAGTCAGCCTGCTCCCTCCTTCCAGTCTCTCCTTTTGTGACCATTTTCCCAGTTTCTAACCCTCTCTACCCTCCCATCTACCCTCCAGACAGGAGATGCCAACACAGTCTCAAGTGTCCACCTGATACAAGTAGCTCACTCTTCATCAGCATCTCTCTCCAACCCATTGTCCAGTCCCTTCCATGTCTGATGAGTTGTCTTTGGGAATGGTTCCTGTCCTGGGCCAACAGAAGGTTTGGGGACCATGACCGCGAGGATTCTTCTAGTCTCAGACCATTAAGTCTGGTCTTCTTATGAGAATTTGGGGTCTGCATCCCACTGTTCTCCTGCTCCCTCAGGGGTTCTCTGTTGTCTGGCGGTTCATTTTAACCTGGCTGGTATGGAATGGCTCAAACTGAAGACTGGACGTCTGTCCAGAGGCCTCCTTGACTAGAAGCAACAATTAAAACCCCTTCTCAGCTCAGCTACCTCCGCCTGCACTGCAGCTCCTCACTTGCTGGGTAGAGTTCTTTGTAGTTTGTTTTCCAAACTGCTGTGTTTCTGTCCCGGGCCCTCTGGGATGGCCTGCTGGCAGCTTTTCTTATAACGGAAATTCTAGAACAAGATTTCATGGCCAAAGGAAAAGGAGGTACCTGGGTCATCATAGTGGGAGAGAGATGTTCTGATGCTACGGACTCTGATGTGGACTTGTGGGTGATTGCTATAGGAAGGCTCTACTGGGGGTGTTTCATCTGCCACCTCTGCTGCTGCCTTTCTTAAACCAATCAAGAGATGTTTCTTGAAATCTCTAGGATACAAGGCACTGTGTTCATTTTGTTCCAAGAACATGATCAGGGCAAGTTGCCAGAGCACTTTGATAAAATCAAAGGAGGTAAATAGTATTGATCACAGTTACTGCTGGGAAGAAATGATGCAATGATAGCAAGTATATTCTGCCTACCCCTTCCAGATGCTACTAAGCACTTCGCATGCTTAGCATTTTATGCTTATGACAACCCCTCCAAGGGAGATACCCTTATCCCCTTTTTACTGATGATGAAACAGAGAGGCTAAGAAGCTTGCCCAAATTCTCATAATAGAACCAGGAGTTGAAATTACGTCTTTATGATTTCAAACACAAGCTCTCTCACACCTTTTCCACAGGAAGAAAAAAAAAAAAACTTATCAAGCTCCAGTTTTGTCATTTAGTCTTCTAGTAACCCAGCCAGGTTGGTAGAATTTTCTTCTAATTTTACAAATAAGGACACTTGACTCGAGTTATGTGAGCTGCCCAAGGTCACATGCTCTACAGCCCGTGCTCTTTCTACTGGGCCATATGGTAATTTTACCCTAGTTCGTTCTTTATATACTGAAAAGCACTTTTGAGACATGGATGTTCTTGGTACTCAGGAGCAATTGGAAATGGAACGGATGAACAACACACTGGCCAGCTGGCTTGTAGTGCTGCACGTCCACTTGACGCACTGCACGTCCCAGCTTCACAGAAACTCAAACAACAGGCATCCGCAGCACCGAACGTGGCTTGCCAGAGAGCAAGAACCTGACACGTCTTCACAGCATAAATGATTGTAAGCTTAGTGCACCTGGGAACAAAGAAGTTATTTGGAGCATTTAAGTCTAAGTGCTTTTAAGCTCATTGTATTCTGCCCTCCCAAGGAAAAACCAGGTATTTAAAAATCAATATGTAAAATTCCATCTGTGGAATGACTGCACCTCTTGAGTTATATGCAAGATCAAGTAGTTCAATTTTGTCTCCTTTTCAAATGCTCCATCAAAACCAAACGTGACTTCTGTCTCGAAAACAATAGGTATGTGGTTAAGGTCGGTGGTAAGAGAGGCTAGCTTGAATTATTTATTCTTCTGGGCTTGGGCAAGCTCCAGAAACAAGTGCACTGGTTTATATTCCCTGCCAGAAACAGCTAGTGCAGAGAAGAAATACAATTGTTGTCAGTGAATCACTGCTGCCTGTGTGGCCTTCTTCTTTATACATGTAACCCGGGGCTGGCTCAGGGACTACACAGATAACGCTCATACTAAAAAGGAACTTAAGGTTAAGATTCAAATGTGTGATGTTGAGAACTTTTGACTTTTAGAGAAGCGCAAAATCATTATAAATTGCAGATTTGGGGAAAAAGCAATGCGTCGTGTTGGCAGGAGTTCTGCTTCCTGGGCCCTGCTCCTCTGCAGGCACACACCTTTTCCAGACCTCAGTCACCTGGCTCACCTGCCAAACCTGCAAGACTTTAATACCCGGGAGGTCAGGAGAAGTTTGAAAACTACCTCCAGGATGTCCCCTGTTCCAAGTCTCTCTATCTTTGGGCAGCTTCACTTTAGAGACCCTCAGAGCTGGCTGTGCTCATTATTCTTAGTCCAGGAAGTTTTATAAAGAGAAATACCATTTGACCGAGATGACTCACTCAGCCTGGAAGCCCCTTCTTGTGGCTAATATTAAGTCCTGATGCAATAAATGGTTGCTGAGCATAGCAGAAGAATTTCAGAGCCGCTTGGAATTGCATCTGCAGCTCTTGAAGGCAGGGTGTGGCTTTTAGAATACCTTTGGTTAAGAAAATGAACTTGTTGTCTGTTTTATTTCTCTTGCTACAAAACCACTAGTCCTCAATACTTTCTTCTTCACTGCTCTTCCTACCTTTCCCCCACCCCAAACTCCCAATTATGTCTGTGGTAGGAGTCCCCTCTTCTGGCAGATTAGGGGCTGACAATATCCTGCAGGTACAGCTGTCTGGGTATAGGAGGATCTGCCTTTGTGTTTGTCTGAGTCCTTTTTTATTTACCACATGGTTTTCAAATGTCAAGTGATTCCAAGCACTGCCTTTGATGTGGAACAGAGCTGGACTCCAATCCTACCTCCACCTCTTACCAGTCGTGGGACCTGTCACCAGTTCTTTAGGTGCTTTTGTCCCTTGTCCTTATCTGTAAAATGGAAATAATCATGCCTACCTGATAAGCTTGCTGAGAGGATTAGATGAGCTAATGCATACAGAGTACTAAGCACAGCGCCCAGCCCAGCGCTCACTCAATTTTGGCTGCTTTTTGCTATTGTTATGGACACTCAGAATGGAGCTCTCCTGCCTGTCCCTATTTTGGAAAAGCTCCAGGTGGGGTATGCAGAATGCCAGCAGCTTCCACAAAGAGCCATTTCAGGGGAGCCCTGGAAATTCAGGTTCCTAGAAACCAGGTACAATCTCCCGAAACCAGACTTAAATGGACAGCCCATTTAGCTGGGAGTCAACTGGACTGGGATTCCAACCTGCTCTGCCTCTCACTGACCATGTGATCTGAGGAAGTCACTTGACTACTGGGCCTTGATGTCATCTGCCAAGGGAGCATTTGGATTTTCATCAGATGCTCTCCGAGGCCCCTTCCAACTCTGAGCTACTGTGCTTCTAGGCACAGTGAGCCATCCTCACTATGAGACCCCCTGTCTTTCTTCTTCCAATTGCTTATCATGGCTCTTCTCAACTCCTTCCCAGGAGGAAACTCATTTTATCAGGGGAACAACAATTATAAACATTTGCCTGGGGACTTTATAGGGGACAAAAGCGTCTGGCTCAAGTAGGAAACAAAGTCAGCAGAAATCTCTTGTTTAGTTGAGAGTTTTGGGCCTCCCAGGAAGTGTACTGCGTGAACTGACCTCCAGTGAGTATTATTCCAGAGTAAAGGTCCTTATTGCACCTTATAGCATAGTCCCATTCACACAACAGTCTGAATTGCTTCTCCAAATATTCTCTTCTGTACTTCACGGCAAGAGAGATAGTGGCATTGGGAAAACAGCAAGCTCTCTAGAGCCCGAACACTTGAGTTCAAATCTTGGCTGCTCCATTTATAGGCAAATTGAATTTCTTTCAGCCTCTGTTTCCTTACTTGCAAAATAGCAATGACAATAATACTTATCTCACAAGACTGCTAAGACTGCTGTGAGCACCAAGTGGTGGTGTTTCTACTGGGGAAAAGCAAACACTTCACACAAATCTAAGTTATTTTGTTGTTGTTAGGTGCCAGAGAGTCGATTCCAACTCATAGTGACCCTATGCACAACAGAACAAAATTCTGCCTGGTTCTGCGCCATACTCGCACTCATTGCTATGTTTGAGCCCATTATTACAGCCACTGTGTCAATCTTTCTCATTGAGGGTCTTCTTCCTTTTCACTGACCCTCTCTACTTTACCAAGCGTGATGTCCTCCATGAACTGGTCCCTCCTGATAACACGTTCAAAGTACATGTTATCATCCTCGCTTCTAAGGAGCATTTGGGTTGTACTTCTTCCAAGACAGATTTGTTTGTTCCTCTGGAAGTCCATGGTATATTCATTATTCTTCACCAAAACCATAATTCAAAGGCATCAATTCTTCTTCGGTCTTCCGTATTCATTGTCCAGCTTTCGCATGTGTACGAGGCTATTGAAAATACCATGGCTTGGGTCAGCCGTACCTTAGTCCTCAAAGTGACATCTTTGCTTCTTAACACTTTGAAGAGATCTTTTGCAACAGATTTGCCCAATGCAGTATGTCATTTGATTTCTTGACTGCTGCTTTCATGGGCGTTGACCGTGGATCCAAGTAAAACACAGTCCTTGACAACTTCAGTATTTTCTCTGTTTACCATGATGTTGCTTATTGGTCCAGTTGTGAAGATTCTTGTTTATGTTGAGATGTAATCCATACTGAAGGCTGTAGTCTTTGATCTTCATCAGTGTTTCAAGTCTTCTTCACTTTCAGCAAGCAAGGTTGAGTCATCTGCATATCACAGGTTGTTAATGACTCTTCCTCCAATCCTGATGCCGTGTTCTTCTTCATATGTTCATATTTGCTAGCTAGCGTACAGATTGAATAGGTATAGTGAAAGAATACAACCCTGATGCACACCTTTTCTGACTTTAAACCACATAGTATCCCCTTGTTCTGCTCTTGGTCTACGTGCAGGTTCTGCATGAGCACAATTCAGTGTTCTGGGATTCCCATTCTTCACAATGTTATCCATAATTTGTTATGATCCACACAATTGAATGCCTTTGCATAGTCACTTTAGAGATGGACAAAAGAAATGACCACTTCCTCTGGGTCTGTTGGCCAGTCAGTGAGCTGCATTTTATCCCTGAGAAGCAGCTGTGGCTTTTTCTTAAATTGGCTTTTTAATGGATAAAAACATCACTCTAGGTTCATAAAGGTTTACTTTAAAGGGATCCCCTTGTTGAATTGTCATTGGTCTGAAGAGGGACCAGCAGCTACTTGCATGCAGAGCTGTGTTGTACCCTCAGTGGACATTCCCCAGATGCTGCACCCACAGCTGCTGCCCCAAGCATTGTGAACTAGGACACTTTGATGGAAAATAAGAACATGAATGTTTTATGTATCTTGCAGGAAGCCAAATTGCTGGCCTAGCAAAGGAATGAACAGAAAAAAACTAAAAAAGAGAATAATAAAAAAAGATACCCCTTGCTCTGTTTGGGAGCCTGGCTTATTTTTCTTGATACTCTGCTTCCATCTGGCTTGGATTTTCTTGAGGCTAAAATAACTTGATGCTGATTTTGAACTATGGGCTTATCTTCTATGCCTTTGTAGACTCATTCAGCTACTTCTGAACAAATGGCCCAGGATAAATGTATGTTCACCCTCAGTGCAAGGCAGCTGATTCCAGAAATCTAAGCAGAATCAGCAAACTCCCAAAAAGGAGGCCTTAACAAAACAGCCTTGGAGGAAGTACAGCCAGAATGCTGCTTAGAAGCAAGGGAGGATGGGAGACTTGAACTGCCTTACTTTGGACACATAATCAGGAACTATCAATTACTACAAAAGGACAGCGTGTTTGGCCAAGTAGAGGGTCTGCAAAAATGAAAGAAACCCTTAATGAGATGGAGTCACACAATAGCTACCACAACAACGGACTCAAACATACCAACAACTGTGAGGATGGCTCAGGACTAAGCAACGTTTTGTTCTGTTTTACATAAGGTGGCCTGAGTCAGAGCCAACTTGACAGCAATTAGCATCTACTACAAAATCGTTGTCCTGAGCCAGCCAGCCAGAGAGCCTGAGCACTGGGGCAGAAGAGGAGCGGATGTGCTGGGGTCTGGCAGCAGGGCAAACCTGGCATGTTTGTTCTTCAATCCAGATTTTAGAGATGTGAGAAAAGTGGCATTCCCCTGCTGGTTTCAAGCTATGGAGGAAATCCTGGCCCAGTGGTGGTGAGAAGCACAGACCTGGAGACAGTTCAGCCCTTGAATATCTCATTAGCAAATCACAGAAGGGCTGGTGAAGGGACTGATGGGGTCCGTTTAAAGGTATTCTGCCATCTCCTTGCTCTTTTGTCCTTTCAACATCTCTTCTCCTTTTGTTTCCCTGTTCTAGGCAAATTTTAAAACATATCCCACACATTCGTTTGAGCTAGAACTGGCCTCTAGGTGGCGCGTCAACACAGAGAATGGCGGTGGCTGGCGTCACCTCGGGCCAGCATTTCTCAGGGGCACCTTATATAAGGGGATTCGTGGGAAATCGGGCTTCTCTGGCTGCACAACAATAGAGAGAAGGCCTTTGTCTCTGGCCTTCTGGGACCCTGAAGAGGTCAGGCGGTAGGGCGGGGGTATGAAAGCGCCTGGTCCCAAGCAACATAACAGGTTTAGTTCCTGCCGTGACAGGGCCCAGCATGACTTCACAAGGGCAGCAAGATTTGAGCTTAGCCTCCTGGGACAGAGAGCGTCAGGCTTTGACCCCTTGCAGCCAGGAGGCTTCACTCAGGCTCACAGCCCCGGAGGAACACTTAGCTTGGCCAGCTGCCTGCCCAAGGTCTCCCAGACAAGCCTCCTCCTCCGCCCCACACCTCATTCTCACCCTCTGCTGTTTACAAAGCACTTTCGCCTGTGTGATCTCATTTGCTGCTCACAACCCGCAGGGAGGAGGGATGGGGTGGGGCCCTCCCTGGCTCCCTGGACAGACACAGTAGATCATAACGATCCCTTTATGTTTCTCGACCACCTGACAGCGAGTTCCTTGTGGCAAGTATTGTATTCAGCATGATGGTTTCTGAGCTTAGCACATAGTGCTTGGCACAGAGGTTGTTGTTGGGAGCCAGAGAGTCGATTTTGACTTATAGCAACCCCGTGTGACAGAGTGAAACTGCGTTATAGGGTTTTCTTGGCTGTAATCTTTACAGAAACATATTGCCAGGTCTTTCTCCTGGGGAGCCAATGGGTGGGTTCGAACTGCCAACCTTTTGGTTAGCAGTCAAGCTCTTAACCACTGTGCCACTAGGGTTCCACTAAAAGCACATTAAAAAAAGAAAAAAAAAAAAAACCCAAACCTGTTGCCCTTGAGTCAATTCTGACTCATAGCAACCCTATAGGACAGAGTAGAACTGCCGCGTAGAGTTTCCAAGGAGCACCTGGTGGATTCGAACTGCTGACCTCTTGGCTAGCAGGTGTAGCACTTAACCACTACACCATGAGGGTTTCCAATAGCACATAGTAGGTATTTAATAAATGCTTGGCCAGGAATGGAGGAAGGAAGATTCTGTACAGAGGACAGCATTAGTACAGAGTAGTTTATACAGACATGGTCCCTATGGAATACACACTTGTCCCCTAAGATCTACTGACTAAGCACGAAAATCACCAAGGAAATGTGATCAGCTTGGAGGAGAAGAAGGGGGAGGAGGAAAGAGAAGAAACTGAAGTGGCCTGTTATCTGACCAGGGTATCAATCTCTCCATTGCACATGGTTCCATCAGCTCAGGCCAAGTTGAAAACCTTGCCGCTGCTCAGGGACATCAAAGGCATCTCCAATTGCTGTTTGCCCCAGAGATTCATCCTCCTTGGGAAGTTTGTCATTTGTTTTGTAGCCTCTCAGGTGCTCCTTTTAGAGACCAGCCAGCTGACCAGACACTTCCGTAGGTTTTGGCAGGAGAGACAGATGGGAGGTGGACAATGCTCCTGGAGAGTTCTTAGTAGAAGGGTTTCTGACCTTGGCAGTCTTATTCCAATTCTTAAGCCAAATTAGACTTCAAATAGGTCCTCATCCTTCCAGCCGGAAGGGCTTGGAGCAGACAGATTGTAACTAGAGACTACTCTAGTTTAAGGTTCCAGAAGAAGGTTGAAATTGAAACTCACAGAGCTTTTCTAGTAGACACATTAGCTATTTAATCAACTAGGTCATGGACGGTGAATAGGGCTGTCTCAACTGTCATGCCAGCTCTGATTGATTGATAATGCCTGCCTAGGCAATTGCCTTGAGAAGGATTCTGAGCCTGTATCATTACATCTCGGGCTTGGGAGAAATGCTATGATCAATGAATAATGTCTGTCACAGGTGCAGGAATGGGCAATGGCCTCAAGAATAGTAGATATTTACTTGCTTGAGTTCTAATGAGAAGGCTGTTTATTTGGAAATTGGGAGAACAAAGATGCTTGAATGGTCAATTATGTTCATTTGGTTAAATTAAGATGGAACTTGAGCAATTCAACTCTCAGGAAAATCAAGGTACCAGTTTAGGAAGAATGGCAAAGCAGGAAAAAGGGTGGGGCAGAGGGGTGTCCTGGTTCCATGTCTCTGTTGAGCCTTGTCAGTCTTTGAGAACAGTCGGATTTAGGGGTAGCAGGCACGACAACCTTCACTGGTTGTTTGGAGTGGGAGTCCAATACCTGCGCACGTCCTAGAGCACAGTCAAGCCATTGGCAACCAGGTGGAAGAGCATAGAGAGTAATTAGTGTTCCCCAAACAGAGGTCCATGAGTCACTAGCATCCATAAGATGCAATAGGTATTTTTCCATGAAAAAGAGGTAGTGGTGGGGAGGGGGACATCTGTGGTCATTCAAGTTTAGGGAAGCTCTTAGTCAAAAAAATTCAACAAGGTTAACTGTAGCCCAAGGTGGCCACTTGGCCAGAAGGGGTTATGGAAGAGAAATGTGATAGGCTATGAAAGCAAAATAAATAAAGTAGGTTGGATCAGGCTCTGAGAAACCTTGAATGGCAGGCTGAGGAGTTTGGATCTGTGGGCAGGAGATGTGATGCAATCAGAGCTGGGGTTAGGAAAATAACTACTGATAGTATGAAGAAAAGATTGCAGGGAGGAGAGACCGGAGGTCAGAGGATTAGCTCAGAAGCTGTCATGTGGTCCCACACAAGAGGTATTAACAGCCTACACTAGGGCAGTTGTAGTGGGAATGGAAAAAAGAGCCAGAGTCAAGAAACAGTTCTCAGGGAGTGTTGTCAGGACTAGGCTGGCTTCAAGCAGCGCTCAAGTACACGAAGGGTTGTCTTGAGGGGGTGCTGACCAGCCCTTCTCCACACCCCAGAGAACAAAGCCAGCAGGGCAGGACACAGATTGCAGCAATGGAGGATTTGATTGGATAGAAAGCATAACTTCCTAACTCTAGGAATGATGAAACCCTAGCAGAGCTGCCAAGGGCACTGTTGTAGTTAGGTGCCATTGAGTCAGTTCCCATTCATAGCGACCATATGCACAACAGAACGAAACACTGCCCGATCCTGCGGCATCCTCACAATCATTGTTATGCTTGAACCCATTGTTACAGCCACGGTGTCAATCCATCTTATTGAGGGTCTTCTTCTTCTTCGCTGACCCTCTACTTTACCAAGCGTGATGTCCTTCTCCGGGGACTGATCTCCCCTGACAGGGCACTAGCACTGCTTTTCTCCTAGAAATCTTTCACAGGTGACCATCATTTGCCCCAGACTGCTGAGGCGCATGACCACTCGAAGCCCCTTCTGCTCTATGAGTCTATAACTATTAACGTTATGAGTTTATAACGTTACCTAGACAGTGGCTTTCAAACCTGACTGAGTCTTACGATCTTCTGAGGAGCTCATTATTAAAATGCAGATTCTCAGGCTCCATGTTCAGAGCCCTTGGATTCAATTGGCAGAGCCTGGAAATCTGCATTGTGATGTACAGTTCAATTTAGGCATTACTTATTTCCATCATTTCATTTTACAGGCATGTAAACTGAGGCCAAGTGAGGAGCAGGGATTTTCTCATGGTCACACTGACAAGGGCACCCAGTTAGTGGCAGAGCTAGACCAGTACCCCATGTTTAAAAACCCCATGTTTAGGACTCCTTCAATTTACCAGTGCAAATGCTTGGCCCCATAACTCATCTCTAGGCTGAGGGTTACACAGTGACTGGAAGGTTCAGAAGACCTTTTCCTATCACCTCCCCCAACACTCACACACACACTGTGAGCCCCTCAAGGAGTTGTGTTATTTGAGTATAGGAGATACACAGGAGAGTGTTGAGGGCACAAATGACAATAAATGTTAACATTTACTGTGTGCTAGGCATTGCTCTAGGGAGCCTGGGTGGTGCAAGTGGCTGGTACTCGACTGCTAACCTAAAGGTTGTTGGTTCAAACCCACCCAGCAGCTCTGCAGAAGAAAGCCCTGGCAAACTGCTCCCATAAAGATTACACCCAAGAAAACCACTATGGAGCAGTTCTGCTCTGTAACACATGGGGTCGCCATGAGTCAGAATCGATCCACGGCAACAGGTTTGGTTTTAGCTTTAGTTTAACCATTGCTGTGAGTACTTTATATGTATTAACCTTTTAATCTTCACAATAACCCTAAGCAGTCAATATTGTCCCCTTTTTACAGAAGAGGAAACTGAGACACAGCAAGGTTAAGAGGGCAAGGAGCTGCTTTTGCCATAGGTCGTGTTCTGAGAGCTGCTTTCTTTTGCTTTGGGGCACTTCTGAGCCTCTGTTCTGTAGTTGAAGCCCTGGTGGTGCAGTGGTTGAAGCTACTGACTGCTAACTGAAAGGTCAGTGATTCAAAACCACCAGCCGCTCTGAGAGAGAAAGATGTGGCTGTCTGCTTCCCTAGAGATTTATAGCACTGGCAACCCTCTGGGGTCACTGTCAGTTGGAATCTAGTCACTTCTTTTATTCCACACCCTCAGGGCTGCCCCCTTCCCCTCCCTACTTCCCAAGGGGAGAGAGCCATTCAAAATGCAGTGCTGGGGATTTTTGGCTCAGAGTCTTCCCCGGTGCCAAGCCTGCTGGAGTTCCCCTTCTCTGAGGGGCCAGAGCCAGAGAGCCAAGCTATGAAGACTGGTTAGGCAGCTGGCAGTGGATGCCAGCGGCCAGGTCTGTCAGTGAGGCTGGCATGGGCCCACAGGTCAGCGGGACACGCAGGGGAGGGAGGCTGCTTCTCCTGCCAATCCCAGCTCCCTGCTACCTGCTAAAGGGCTGAGTATTTCAGGGAATTCATTCTTGGGAGATGGCAAGGGTGCCTCTTCAGGACGTATCCTTGGCCAGAGCAGAGGGGCCAAAATTGTGATGCTTTAAACAAGCATTTATTACAGGTGGAGGCAGAAGAGACACACGTTACATTGCATCAGCTCCAGAACTGCTGATGAAACCATGTCCATTCTGTTACTCGGAGCCCTTGTGTTAGGACTCAGTTGACAAAAGTTCCTCTTGGGCTTGTTGTTGTTAGTCGCCACAGAGTTGGCGCCAACTCATGAAGACCTTATAACAGAACGAAATGTTGCCCAGTCTTGCGCCATCTTCATGACATTTGGGCTTAGTGCCAGTGCAAAAACATTTATCTTTCTTGGCGTTGCTGGTAGTGAGTTCTCTTAAAAAAAAAAAAAAATTTTTTTTTTTTCGAGTTCTCTTGGCTGTGTTTTAATTTTTTCAGTGGCTGCTAGGAAGCTCAGGATTCTATTTGTTACATAAGCAAACACTTCACCAGATTTTTTAGTTCTTAATAGAATTAACTCTCTCCTCTCCATTTTTCCTCTGATTATTAATCTCTGAATTGATTTGAAATTGCCCAATGGTGTGCTCCTATTTTTTTCATTAAAATATTGTTTTTACTGAGGTGAAATTGTTGTGACATAAAACTAACCATTTTTAAAGGGAAAAACTCAGTGGTATTTAGTACATTGACAATGTTGTACAACCACCACCTCTATCTAGTTCCAAAACATTTTTGTCACTCCAAAAGGAAATCCTATACGCATTAAGCAGTCACTCCCAATTCTCCTGCCTCCTAGCCCCTGGCACCCCCCAATCTGCATTCCGTCTCTAGGATTTACCTATTCTGGATATTTCGTATAAATGGAATCATACCATAGGTGACCCTCTGTGTCTGGCTGTGTGCTTTTATTTTAAGCTAACTCAAATAGTTTCCCAGAAATAAATGGGACAGAGAATGAATGAATTAAATGTCCCGTTTCTGTACTACAATGAGTATTTATGGAGCAGCCATTCAGTTTATCTACATTTGATTTCTGGGGTAATAACAATACTAACATTTATTGAGTGTATGCTATGTGCTAGACACTGTTATAAATGTTTTACGTGTGTTGACTTGTTTCATCTCCATAGCAACTCTATGAAGTGGGCACTATTATCTCTATTTTATAGATAAGGAAACTGAGGTACAGATTACTTAAACAACCTGCCTGTGTTCACACAGCTAGCAAGTGGGAAAGCCAGGATTCAGTCTTAGCCTGTATACTGGTGGCTCTCAATGGGGGTATGAGGGTTGGGGGTGTCTTAGTTACCTAGTGCTTCTATAACAGAAATACCACAAGTGGATGGCTTTTACAAACAGAAATTTATTCTCTCACAGTCTAGGAGTCTAGAAGT
Source organism: Elephas maximus indicus (assembly GCF_024166365.1). Taxonomy (NCBI): domain Eukaryota; kingdom Metazoa; phylum Chordata; class Mammalia; order Proboscidea; family Elephantidae; genus Elephas; species Elephas maximus. The sequence goes on along the minus strand of NC_064821.1, from coordinate 167,568,421 downwards.
CCAAATTCAAGGAGCCAGTTCCAGGGGAAGGCTTTCTCTGTCTGCTCTGAGGAAGGTTCTTGTCATCAATCTTTCCTGGTCGAGGAGCATCTCATCGCAGGGACCTTGGGTCCAAAGGACAGCCTGCTCCTGGCACTTCTTTCTTGGTGCTAATGAGGTCCCCCTGTGTCTCTGCTCCCTTCTCTCTTTTATATCTCAAAACAGATTGACTTATGACACAACCTAATCTTGTAGATTGAGTCCTGCCTCATTAACATCATAGAGGTAGGATTTACAACACATAGGAAAATTGCACCAGATGACCAAATTGTGGACAATCACACAATATTGGGAATAATGGACTAGCCAAGTTGGCACATATTTTTGGGGAACACAATTCAATCCATGACAGAGGGTTGTTTTACCTCCCAGGGATATTTGGAAATGTGGGGGGACATTTTTTTTTTTTTTCCACCACTAGGGAGTTGCTATCAGTATGTAGTAGGTAGAGGCCAGGGATGATGTTAAACATCTTACAGTGCAGAAGAGAGCCCCTGACAACAAAGATAATTCTTTATCTGGCCCAAAATGTTAGTAGTGCGGCTGTTGAGAAACTCTGTTGTACACCAACCATTATATTATCTCCTTAACCTTCCTGAAAGCTCTTTAGCCTTGTTCTCCATCCTGGATCTGCCAGTATAACTGAAAATACCCCATAATAAGTGGGCAATTATATCCATGGTGGCACACTCCATATGAGGGAGTGCAGGCATTTCTGAGGACACAGCCTGGTACTCATGCAGCCTTAAGTGTCAAAACCTAATGGGAAAGGTGCTGCAGGCAGGAAGCAAAAAGATGAAAGCCTTCATACTCAGCGTTATTTCCGGTCCAAAGAAGGACAGGACTGTGGAAGGAGCTGTGGACTTGTTAGATCAGGGGTGGGTGCTCCATCCCATGACAAGAACCGTCCAGAAAATCCTAGGTTACTAAAGCCCCAATCCAAGCTTTTCATCTGCCCTCTCACACCTGTGCCTGCTTCCCTCAGCTCATGGCTCCCCATTCTCCCAGCTCCCCAGGAACTGATCCCACATCCTATCTCATCTATAGCTCCAAGAGCAGTTCCCTCGTATCCCTTCTGTTAAGGATTGAGTTCTTTTCCCAAAAGACAGGTCGAATCTTAACCCTATGAATGTGAACTTATTTGGAAATAGGGTCTTTGAAGACGTTATCAGTTAGACCTCAATGTGAGGTCATATTGGAGTAGGGTGAGTTCTAATCCTATATGATTGGTGTCTTTATAAAAGAGGAGGAGATACAGACAGAGAGACAGAGAAAGGACAGCCATGTGATAACAGAGCCAGAGGCAGTTGCAAGCCAAGGAATGCCAAGGATTGTCAGCCGCCACCAGAAACTAGGAGAGAGGCATAGAACAATTTCTCTCTCAGAGCCCTCAGAAAGAATCAACACTGCCAACACCCTGAACTGGACTTCTAGCCTCCAGAACTGTGAGACAATAATTTTGGGATAAGACAACCAATTTGTGGTATTTTGTACGACAGCCCTAAGCGATCAATATACCCTCCATTTCACCTCGACTACTGACACAGCTGCCACTGTATGCTCCCTGGGGTAGGAATGAATCTTGTTTCCATTGTACACTAGCTCCGAGCATACTGCTATTGCTGTCGTTGTCAGCTGCCATTGAGTTGGCGCCAACTCATGGCAACCCATGTACAACAGAACAAAACTTTTCTGGCCCTGTGCCATCCTCACAATCACTGGCATGTTCGAGTCCATTGTTGTGGTTATTGTGCTAATCCATATCACCAAGGACCTTCTTTGCCCTCACTGGCCCTCTACTGTACCAAACGTGATGTTCTCCTCCAGTGAACGATTGCTCCTGATGATGTGTCTAAGGCCAGGGTGTCAGACAATGTTCTGTTGTGATTCATAAGGTTTCCATTGGCTAATTTTCAGAAATAGATTGCCATGCCTTTCTTACTACTCTGCCTTAGTCTGGAAACGCCACTGAAACCTGTCCACCATAGGTGACCCTGCTGGTATTTGAAATACTGGAAGCATAGCTTCTAGCATCACAACATGCAAGCCACCACCGTATGACAAACTGGCATATGGGTGATAGCCTAGTGCACTGCAGGCCCCTAGAGAGTAAATCTTAGCTAGAATCTCTGCACTCAGCCTCCAAGACCACCACTGCTAGAAGATTCCTCCTGAAACACAGCTCTGGTCCTGGCAGCTGGGGCATTATGTTGGAAGGCAGGGCTGTTGTAGGAAGAACACCACATAGGAAACTGGCAGGCCTGGGCTGGGGGATTTGTGAAATCAGGAGCCCTGCGTGGGGCTCAGTGCAGGCCTGAGTTACACTTGTTTCTCCACAGTGCCTGGCACAGGGTTTTGCATGGGGTCGGCTGTTATTTGTTAGATGGAATAAATACACCACTGCTTTGCTCTCCTATCTGGGCAGAGAGAAACCACCTCCACAAATGGCCCCAGATGACAGCAGCCGCCCTGCTCCACGGTAGAGGGTGTAGAATAGGTGCCAATTTGCTGGCTGCAGGCATAGCAGCCCTTCCCTCTGCTGTGCAGGCTCTGGACACAGGGGTAAATTCTGCCCCTTGGATGTGGGTACGGCTTTGTCTCAAGACCCACCCCCCTCCAACTCCATTCCACCCTCAACCACATTTATCCTGGGCTATAGCATCCTTGGGAAACCCTGGCAGTGTGGTTGTTAAGTGCTATGGCTACTAACCAAAAGGTCGGCAGTTCGAATCCACCAGGTGCTCCCTGGAAACCATATGGCGCAGTTCTACTCTGTTCTATAGGGTCACTATGAGTCGGAACCGACTTGACCAGAATGGGTTTTTATAGCATCATTGAGGCAAGAGATTATTAGTTAAACTGGGATTTATGAGGGGCCTACTATGTGTCAGGGAGTCCCTGGGTGGTGCAAATGGATAATGTGCTTGGTTGATAACTGAAGAGTTGGAGGGCCTCCAAATAAAGGCCTGGCAATCTACTTGCAAAAATTCAGCCACTGAAAACCCTGAGGAGCACAATTCTACACTGACATGCACGGGGTTGCCATGAATTGGAATCAACTCAACAGCAAATGGTTTGGGTTTTTGTTTTGTTTTTACTATGTGACAAATACTGAAACAACAATTAATAAGAGGGACATGGCCCATGCCTAGGGGAGATTAGAGATTGTAATCTAGTAACTACACGTGGGATATGTGTAAAGAAAGAAGTACAGGGGTGTTTGTTGCTGTGTATTACTGGTATACAGAAATGCTAGAAAGTCAGTGGACACAAGTTTCATCTTAGAAGACATCTTTGTGTACCATTCCTTCTTGCTGATCCTACACCAGGCAAAGTTGGCAGTTACGTGCATAGCCTGATTGGATGTAGATTACAAATACATCTACCCCTAAAATGTCCGACCTTACAGCCTGTTACCATATAGTTGAAAGCACTGAACTTGTCAAAAGATCTGTCTCTCTGCTTACTATCTGTTCCCCTTTGGTAAGTTCTTTAATGTTTCTGAGACACTCTCCCCTCTGTAGAATTAAAATAATAATAACTATCCCCAGCACCCCAGGAGGTACCTGCTGAGTTACTAAAATCGGAATCAGCCTTGTTGACAGCCCTCCTCTTCTGTCAGGCCAGGAGTTCTCAGAACTCCAGCTGGGTCAGACCACTAAACAAGGCCATTTCTCCAGAAGCTATTATTAAAATGTCATGTTAGTGGAAGGTGGAGCAAAGAGAGGAACCTCATCCTCTACCCAATGGGTTAGTTTGTAGAATGGGGCTGTCTTAGTCAACTACTGCTGCTGTAACAGAAGTACCACAAGTGGGTGACTTTAACCAACAGAAATTTATTTTCTCACACTTTAGGAGGCTATAAGTCCGAATTCATGGTACCATCTCAAGGGGAAGGATTTCTCTCTCTATTGGCTCTGGAAGAAGGTCTCTTTTGAGTTTCAGCTCCTGGGTGATCTTTATGGGGCTTGGCATCTCTCTTCCACTTTATCTGCATTGCTCACTTGTTTAATCTTTTTTATATCTCAATATACACTTACACTAACCCTGCCTTATTAACATAACAGAGATAACCCATTCCCAAATACAATTATAGCCACAAGCATAGAAGTTAGGATTTACAGCACATATTTTTGGGGGACATAATTCAATCCATAGCGGGAGTCTTGGAGATCCTCTAGCCTAGGATTCCCAAATGGCAGGAGATACGGCAGTCATGACGTGCAGGTGGATGATCATTTTTGCTGTTCCTATTTAGCATTGATTTTTTTTTTTTTTTTTTAATGATTATGGGGTTTATTAGGGAAGCCACAGGTTAAAATTCAGGCTCAGGAACATTCAAGGATATAGTTCTTCCAACAGGGTATCCCTTCCCAGCCATGCCGGTAGGAACACCTCTCCCTGGCCTTAGGTCTCTGCCCAAAGTCACTCAGCTTTCTCTCTCCATGGGCTGGGAAGCCCACCATGTCGTCTCCTGGTGCCAGGTCTCTGCTGCCGGGTCTCTCCTTCCTCGGCATTGGTGGGCTCTTCTCTCTCTCCTACCTCTGGGATGGCTCACCTTAAGCCCAGAAGGATGACGAAACTGAGCAATCCCTTTGGTGGGCCACAATTACCATATCTGCAGTCCCGTCCAATCAGTTGGGTGGGAATTACAAGACCATGGCTAGAAAGGCCACACAAAAGTAATCAATCGTACCACAATCCCCTAAACCTTCAACCCTGCTCTAAAGGCTGCCTTTATCTTCTGGCTTTACCTGAAACCTGGCTGTTTCCTTAGGATGCTGCTTCCCCTGCAGTCCTCTCAAGAGGTAGCTGTTTTATCCACTCCCTCCTCTTTCTGGAGCTGACAGTGGGGTAGGTCTTTCCTGTTCCTCCTTGCTGCTTCCCAGCCATTCTCCTTCTCACCTTCCTAAAAAGCTATAGCTTTTAATCTCATGTCATTAGACATTATCATTTACTATCCCTCAGTTGTTGCAGTCATCCACTGAACTGCCACATGGTTCTTAAATATTGGGTCCACTCTTACTGTCTTTCCCTCCAACCTGTTGCCTGTCATAATTCTAGGTGATTTTAATATCCACATGTTTGAACTTTCCATATCCTGGCCTCCAGTTTCTTCATCTCCTCTCCTCCAATGATTTTGTCCTTGTGGAAATAAACAGACCACCGAAATGAGAACAAACAGAGGTTATTTGTTCAGAGCTTGCTATATACAGCAAAGGAGTTCAGCCACCATCACTTGTATTTGACAGAAACTCATAGGCAGTCAGTGAAATGGGAAACTTTATAGTTAAAAAAAAAAAAAAAGGAATGTTTCAGGTATGCTCTGATTAGAGATTGCTGGTTTGGGGAAGTGGAAAGCAAGCTAACTAGAGGTGGAACATCTTATGTAATTGGTTTGAGAATATCTGTGGCTTCCTTTGGTTGGTCCTAAGTTAAAAATGGGGACAAAAAAAAAAGGAAAACTGTCAATCATTGATCAAGTCGCGACCCATCTGGGCCAATTGTTGAAGAGGTTGTGGTTTGGCTTCCTGGGCAGAACGCTGCAGAGTTTGAGCACCAGAGTTCTTTATTATATAAAGTCCGGCCATTGTCCTTTAGTACATTTAGCCTCTGGCTAAACCACTCACCATCATGGCCACAATCCTGGACTTTTTTTTTTTTTATTATTAACTTTTATTGAGCTTTAAGTGAAAGTTTACAAATCAAGTCAGTCTGTCACATATAAGCTTATATACACCTTATTCCATACTCCCACTTGCTCTCCCCCTGATGAGTCAGCCCTTCCAGTCTCTCTTTTCGTGACAATTTTGCCAGTTTCTAACCCTCTCTACCCTCCTATCTCCCCTCCAGACAGGAGATGCCAACACAGTCTCAAGTGTTCACCTGATACAAGTAGCTCACTCTTCATCAGCATCTCTCTCCAACCCATTGTCCAGTCTCTTCCATGTCTCATGAGTTGTCTTCGGGAATGGTTCCTGTCCTGGGCCAACAGAAGGTTTGGGGACCATGACTGCCGGGATTCCTCTAGTCTCAGTCAGACCATTAAGTCTGGTCTTTTTATGAGAATTTGGGGTCTGCATCCCACTGATCTCCTGCTCCCTCAAGGGTTCTCTGTTGTGCTCCCTGTCAGGGCAGTCATCGGTTGTGGCCGGGCACCATCTAGTTCTTCTGGTCTCAGGATGATGTAAGTCTCTGGTTCATGTGGCCCTTTCTGTCTCTTGGGCTCATAGTTGTCGTGTGACCTTGGTGTTCTTCATTCTCTTTTGATCCAGGTGGGTTGAGACCAATTGATGCATCTTAGATGGCTGCTTGTTAGCATTTAAGACCCCAGACGCCACATTTCAAAGTAGGATGCAGAATGTTTTCATAATAGTATTATTTTGCCAATTGACTTAGAAGTCCCCTTGGTCATAGTCCCCAAACCCCTGCCCTTGCTCCGCTGACCCTTGAAGCATTCATTTTATCCCGGAAACTTCTTTGCCTTTGGACCAGTCCATTTGAGCTGACCTTCCGTGTATTGAGTATTGTCCTTCCCTTCACCTAAAGTAGTTCCTATCTACTGACTAATCAGTAAATAACCCTCTCCCACCCTCTCTCCCTCCCCGCCTCATAACCACAAAAGTATGTGTTCTTCTCAGTTTATACTATTTCTCAAGATCTTATAATAGTGGTCTTATACAATATTTGTCCTTTTGCCTCTGACTAATTTCGCTCAGCATAATGCCTTCCAGGTTCCTCCATGTTATAAAATGTTTCACAGATTTGTCACTGTTCTTTATCGATGAGTAGTATTCCATTGTGTGACTATACCACAATTTATTTAGCCATTCATCCGTTGATGGACACCTTGGTTGCTTCCAGCTTTTTGCTATTGTAAACAGACCTGCAATAAACATGGGTGTGCACGTATCTGTTCGTGTGAAGGCTCTTATTTCTCTAGGGTATATTCCAAGGAGTGGGATTTCTGGGTTGTATGGTAGTTCTATTTCTAACTTTTGAAGAAAACCCCAGATAGATTTCCAAAGTGGTTGTACCGTTTTACATTCCCACCAGTAGTGTATAAGAGTTCCAATCTCTCTGCAGCCTCTCCAACATTTATTATTTTGTGTTTTTTGGATTAATGCCAGCCTTGTTGGAGTGAGATGGAATCTCATCGTAGTTTTAATTTGCATTTCTCTAATGGCTAATGATCGTGAGCATTTTCTCATGTATCTGTTAGCTCCTGAATATCTTCTTTAGTGAAGTGTGTGTTCATATCCTTTGCCCACTTCTTGATTGGGTTCTTTGTCTTTTTGTGGTTGAGTTTTAACAAAATCATATAGATTTTAGAGATCAGGTGCTGGTCGGAGATGTCATAACTGAAAATTCTTTTCCAGTCTGTAGGTGGTCTTTTTACTCTTTTGGTGAAGTCTTTAGATGAGCATAGGTGTTTGATTTTTAGGACCTCCCAGTTATCTGGTTTCTGTTCGTCATTTTTGGTAACGTTTTGTATTCTGTTTTTGCCTTGAATTAGGGCTCCTAACATTGTCCCTATTTTTTCTTCCATGATCTTTATCGTTTTAGTCTTTATGTTTAGGTCTTTGATCCACTTGGAGTTAGTTTTTGTGCATGGTGTGAGGTATGGGTCCTGTTTCATTTTTTTGCAAATGGATATCCAGTTATGCCAGCACCATTTGTTAAAAAGACTATCTTTTCCCCAATTAGCTGACACTGGGCCTTTGTCAAATATCAGCTGCTCATATGTGGATGGATTTATATCTGGGTTCTCAATTCTGTTCCATTGGTCTATGTGCCTGTTGTTGTGCCAGTACCAGGCTGTTTTGACTACTTTGGCTGTATAATATGTTCTGAAATCAGGTAGAGTGAGGCCTCCCACTTTCTTCTTCTTTTTCAGTAATGTTTTTCTTATCCGAGGCTTCTTTCCCTTCCATATGAAGTTGGTGATTTGTTTCTCCATCACATTAAAAAACGTCATTGGAATTTGGAACGGAAGTGCATTGTATGTATCGATGGCTTTTGGTAGAATAGACATTTTTACTATGTTAAGTCTTCCTATACATGAGCAAGGTATGTTTTTCCACTTAAGTAGGTCCTTTTAAGTTTCTTGCAGTAGTACTGTGTAGTTTCTTTGTATAGGTCTCTTACATCTTTGGTAAGATTTATTCCTAAGTATTTTATCTTCTTGGGGGCTACCGTGAATGGTATTGATTTAGTGATTTCCTCTTCGGTGTTCTTTTTGTTGATGTAGAGGAATCCAAGTGATTTTTGTATGTTTATCTTATGACCTGGGACTCTGCCAAACTCTTCTATCAGTTTCAGTAGTTTTCTGGAGGATTCCTTAGGTGTTTAGCATTGATTTTAATGTGTATTGGGAAAATCCAATCAGCACAGGACACCCATAATTTTAGAGTATTTTTGTTTAGAATGATAAACCAGTTGCCTTCAGGTTGACTCCGACTCATGGCAACCCTATGTGTGTCAGAGTATAACTGCTTTCCATAGGGTTTTCAGTGGCTGATTTTTTGGAAGTTGTCAGGCCTTTCTTCAGCAGTGCCTTTGGGTGGACTTGAACCATCAATCTTTCAGTTAGCAGCCAAGCCTATTAACCATTTGTGCTACCTAGCGACTCCCATGCTAGGTTAAGAAAAAAAAAAGGCGAGTTAGTTTCAAGAAAAAGCCAGGTAAATAATCATTCATTCAGTTCAATAACATGATAAAAATCATGAAGGTGCTCACACATGACTGGAGTTTGAGAAGTGTTGGTCTAATAAACCTCTTCATGTTACCAGTGACGAAACAAAGGTCCAAAATGGCGAAGTTTAAAGTTGGCAAGTAACAGATCTGGGATTAGAATTAAGTCCTCCAAGGCTCCAGGCAGTGTTCTTCCCAGCATCCTAGGCTGCCTCCCTTCATTGAGCTACCTGTGATAGAAGGTATATTGATTAGGGTTCTTTCATGTTTTCATTTCAATAACAACTTTATTGAGATGTAATTCATATAACATAAAATTCACCCTTTTAACATGTGCAGTTCAGTGAGTTTTGTATATTCACGGAGTTATGCAACAATCACCATAATTTTAGAACACTTTTTTATCACCTCTCAAAAGAAACCCTGTACCAGTTAGTAGTTACTTCTTTCCTCACCCAACCCCCAGTTCCTGGTAACAACTAGCCTACTTTCTGTTCCTGTGGATTTGCCTATTCTGGACATTTTATATAAGTGGAAACACACAACTTGTATCTTTTGTGTCTAGTGTTTTTCACTTAGCATAAGGTTTTCAAGGTTCATTCATATTGTAGCATTCATTCAGTGCTTTTTAAAAAAAAATTTATTGTGCTTTAAGTGAAAGTTTACAAATCAAGTCAGTCTCTCGTACAAAAATTTATATACTCCTTGCTATATACTCCTACGACTGCTAACCAAAAGGCTGGCAGTTCAAATCCACCAGGAGCTCCTTGGAAACTCTATTGGGCAGTTCTGCTCAGTCCTATAGGGTCGCTATAAGTCGGAATAGACTCGATGGCAATGAGTGAGATGAGATATACTCCTAGTTGCTCTCCCCCTAACCCCAGTGGCGAGTGCAGTGGTTAAATGCTATGGCTGCTAATGAAGAAAGCAGGAGTTCAAATCTGCCAGGCGCTCCTTGGAAACTCTATGGGGCAGTTCTACTCTGTCCTAGAATCGACTCAACGGCAGTGGGTTTGGTTTGGTTTGGAATGAGACAGCACACTCCTTCTTTCCGCTGTCTATTTTAGTATCCATTAGGCCAGCTTCTGACCTCCTCTGCCCTCTCATCTCCCATCCAGATAGGAGCTGCCCACATAGTTTCATGTGTCTACTTGATCCAAGAAGCTCACTCCTCACTGGTCTCATTTTCTACCCCATAGTCCAGTCCAGTCCCTGTCTGAAGAGTTGGCTTTGGAAATGATTCCTGTCTTGGGCTAACAGAAGATCTGGGGACCATGACCTCTGGGGTCCTTCTAGTTTCAATCAGACCATTGAGTCTGGTCCTTTTATGAGAATTTGAGGTCTGCATCCCACTGCTCTCCTGCTCCCTCAGCGGTTCTCTGTTGTGTTCCCTGTCAGGGCAGTCACTGGTTTTGGCTGGGTGCCATCTAGTTCTTCTGGCCTCAGGCTGATGTAGTCTCTGGTTTACGTGGCCCTTCCTGTCTCTTGGGCTCATAATTACCTTGTGTCTTTGGTGTTCTTCATTCTCTTTTGCTCCAGGTGGGTTGAGACCAATTGATGCATTTTAGATTGCCGCTTGCTAGCTTTTAAGACCCCAAATGCCACCCTCCAAAGTGCGATGCAGAATGTTTTCTTAATAGATTTTATTACACCAATTGACCTAGATGTCCCCTGAAATCATGGTCCCCAACCCCCTGCCCCTTCTACGCTGACCTTTGAAGCACTCAGTTTATTCAGAAAATTTCTTAGCTTTTGGTTTAGTTCAGTTGTGCTGACCTCTCCTGCACTGTATATTGTCTTTCCCTTCACCTAAAATAGTTCTTGTCTACTATCTAATTAGTGAATACCCCTCTCCCTCTCTGCCTCCCCACTCTGGTAACCATCAAGGAATATTTCCTTCTCTGTTTAAGGTATTTCTCGAGTTCTTATAATAGTGGTCTCATACAATATTTGTCCTTCTGCAACTGACTAATCTCACTCAGCATAATGCCTTTCAGATTCTTCCGTGTTATGAAATGTTTCATGGATTCATCATTGTTCTTTATCGATGTGTGGTATTCCATTGTGTGAATATACCATAATTTATCCATTCATCTGTTGATGGGCACCTTGGTTGCTTCCATCTTTTTGCTATTGTAAACAGTGCTACAATGAACATGGGTGTGCATGTATCTGTTCGTGTAAAGGCTTTTATTCTCTAGGATATATTCCAAGGAGTGGGATTGCTGGATCGTATGATAGTTCTATTTCTAGTTTTTGAAGGAAGTGAAAAATCAATTTCCAAAGTTGTTGTACCATTTTACATTCCCACCAGCAGTGTATAAGTGTTCCAGTCTCTCCACAACCTGTCCAACATTTACTATTTTGTGTTTTTTGGAGGAATGCCAGCCTTGTTGGAGTGAGGTGTAATCTCATTGTAGTTTTGATCTGCATTTCTCTAATGGCTAATGATGGTGAGCATTTCCTCATGTATCTGTTAGCTACCTGAATGTCTTATTTAGTGAAGTGTCTGTTCATATCCTTTGCCCATTTTATAATTGGGTTGTCTTTTTGTAGTCGAGTTTTTGCAGTATCATGTAGACTTTAGAGATCAGATGCTGATTGGAAATGTCATAGCCAAAAACTTTTTCCCAGTCCGTAGGTAATCTTTTTACTCTTTTTGTGAAGTCTTCGGATGAGCATAAGTGTTTGATTTTCAGGAGCTCCCAGTTATCTAATTTCTCTTCTGGTGATTGTGCATTGTTAATAATGTTTTGTATACTGTTTATGCCATGTATTAGGGCTCCTAGAGTTGTCCTTTATATTTTCTTCCATAATCTTTATCATTTTAGATTTTATATTTAGGTCTTTGATCCATTTTGAGTTCATTTTTGTGCATGGTGTGAGGTATGAGTCTTGTTTCATTTTTTTGCACATGGATATCCAGTTATGCCAGCACCATTTGTTAAACAGACTGTCTTTTCCCCATTTAACTGACTTTGGGCCTTTGTCAAACATCAGCTGCTCACAGGTGGATGGATTTATGTCTGGATTCTCAATTCTGTTCCAGTGGTCTACGTTATCTGTTGGAAACCCTGGTGGTGTAGTGGTTAAGTGCTACAGCTGCTAAGCAAAGGGTCAGCAGTTCAAATCCACCAGGTGCTCCTTGGAAACTCTATGGGGCAGTTCTACTCTGTCCTATAGGGTCGCTATGAGTCAGAATCAACTCGACAGCACTGGGTTTGGTGTTTGGTTTTATGTATCTGTTGTTGTACCAGTACCAGGCTGGTTCCACTACTGTGGTGGTATAATAGGTTCTAAAGTCAGGTACAATGAGGCCTCCCACTTTTTTTCTTTTTTCTTTTTCCGTAATGCTTTAATTATCTGGGGTCTCTTTCTGTTCCATATGAAGTTGGTGATTTGTTTCTCTATCTCATTAAAAAATGTTGGAATTTGGATCAGAATTGCATCGTATCTATAGATTGCTTTTGGTAGAATAGACATTTTCACAATGTTAAGTCTTCCTATCCATGAGCAAGGTATGTTTTTCCACATATGTAGGTCTCTTTTGGTTTCTTGCAGTAGTGTCTTGTAGTTTTTTTTGTATAGGCTTTTTACATCTCTGGTAAGATTTATTCCCGAGTATTTTATCTTCCTGGGGACTACTGGAAATGGTATTGATTTGGTGATTTCCTCTTTTATGTTCTTTTTGTTGGTGTAGAGGAATCCAACTGATTTTTGTATGTTTATCTTGTATCCTGATACTCAACCGAACTCATCTATTAATTTCAGTAGCTTTCTTGAGGATTATTTAGGGTTTTCTGTGTATAAGATCATGTCATCTGGAAATAAGGATACTTTTACTTCTTCCTTCCCAACCTGGATACCCTTTATTTCTTTATCTAACCTAATTGCTCTGACTGGGACCTCCAGTGCAATGTTGAATAAAAGCGGTGATAAAGGGCATCTTTGTCTGGTTCCCAATCTCAATGGGAATGCGTTCAGGCTCTCTCCATTTAGGGTGATGTTGGCTGTTGGCTTTGTATAAATGCCCTTTATTATGTTGAGGAATATTCCTTCTATTCCTATTTTGCTGAGAGTTTTATCATGAATGGGTGTTGAACTTTGTCAAATGCCTTTTCTGCATCAATTGATAAGATCATGTGGTTCTTGTCTTTTGTTTTATTTATATGATTCATTACATTAATTGTTTTTTTTTTAATGTTGAACCATTCCTGCATACCTGGTATGAATCCCACTTGGTCATGGTGAATTATTTTTTTGATATGTTGTTGAATTCTATTGGCTAGAATTTTGTTGAAGATTTTTGTGTCTAAGTTCATGAGGGATATATGTTTGTAATTTTCTTTTTTTGTGATGTCTTTACCTGGTTTGGGTAGCAGGGATATGCTGGCTTCATAGAATGAGTTTGGGAGTATTCTGTCTTTTTCTATGCTCTGAAATACTTTTAGTAGTAGTGGTGTTAACTCTTCTCTGAAAGTTTGGTAGAACTCTGCAGTGAAGCCATCTGGACCAGGGTTTTTTTGTTGTTGTTGTTGGGAGCTTTTGAATTGCCTTTTCAATCTCTTCTCTTGTTATGAGCTTATTTAGTTGTTCTACTTCTGTTTGTGTTAGTTTAGGTAGGTAGTGTGTTTCTAGAAGTTAATCCATTTCTTCTAGGTTTTCAAATTTGTTAGAGTACAATATTTCATAGTAATCTGATATGATTCTTTTAATTTTAGTTGGGTCTGTTGTGATATTGCCCATCTCATTTCTTATTCGGGTTATTTGCTTCCTCTCCTATTTTTCTTTTGTCAGTTTGGCCAATGGTTCATCAATTTTGTTAATTTTTTCAAAGAACCAGGTTTTGGTCTTGTTAACTCAGTTGTTTTTCTGTTGTCTATGTCATTTAATTCTGCTGTGATTTTTATTATTTTCTTTCTTTTGGTGCCTGAGAGTTTCTTTTCTTGCTCTCTTTCTATTTGTTCAAGTTGTAGGGATAATTCTTTGATATTGACCCTTTCTTCTTTTTGTATGTGTGCATTTATTGATAAAAATTGACCTGCGAGCACTGCTTTTGTTGTGTCCCAAGGGTTCTGATAGGAAGTGTTTTCATTCTCATTGGATTCTATACGTTTCTTTATTCCATCCTTCATGTCTTCCATAACCCAGTTGTTTTGGGGCAGGGTATTGTTCAGTTTCCAAGTGTTTGATTTCTTTTCCCTGCTTCTTCTGTTATTGACTTCTACTTTTACGGCCTTGTGAACAGAGTAGATGCTTTGTAAGATTTCGGTGGTTTGGATTCTGCTAAGGCTTGCTTTATGACCCAATACGTGGTTTATTCTAGAGAATGTTCCATGTGTGCTAGAAAGGAAAGTATACTTGGCTGCTGTTGGGTGGTGAGTTCTGTATATGTCTGTGAGGTCAAGATAGTTGATTGTGACATTTTAGATCTTTGGTGTCTTTATTGAGCTTCTATCTGGATGTTCTGACCTTCAGCAAAAGTGGTGTGCTGAAATTTCCTACTATAATTGTAGACCTATCTCACTTTTCAGTGCTGTTAGGATTTGTTTTATATGTCTTGCAGCCCTGTCATTGGGTGCATAAATATCTACTATGGTTATATCTTCCTGGTATATTGTCCCTTAAATCATTATATAGTGTACTTCCTTATCCTTTTTGGTGGATTTAACTTTAACGTCTATTTTGTCAGAAATTAATATTGCCACTCCTGCTCTTTTTTGATTGTTGTTTGCTTGATATTTTTTTTTCATCCTTTGAGTTTTAGTTTGTTTGTGTCTCTAAGTCTAAGGAGTGTCTCTTGTAGGCAGCATATAGACAGATCGTACCTTTTTTAATCCATTCTGCTACTCTCTGTATCTTTATTGGTACATTTAGTCCATTTACCTTCAGCATAATTATGGGTAGGTATGAGTTTAGTGCTGTCATTTTGACGTCTTTTTTTGTGTGTTGTTGAGAGTTTCTTTTCCCCACTTAATTTTTTGTTCTGAGTAGTTTATCTTTATATATTGTTTTTTCCACTTATTCATTGTTGTTGATTTTGTTTCTGCTGAGTCTCTATTTTTTTCTTGTATTTTATTTTGATGACTAGGGTTGTTGGTCTCCTTTGTTGGTTACCTTAATATTTACCTCCATTTTTGTAAGTTTAAACCTAACTTTTATTTCTTTATATCACCTTGTCTTCCTCTCCATATGAAAGATCTGTGAGTACATTTCTTAGTCCCTCTTTAGTGTTTTAATGTTGTCTTCTTTTTCATAATGATTTTGCTGTTTCCCTGTTTTGAGCATTTTTAAAATCTGGATTTATTTTTGTGATTCTGTACCTGGGTTGACATCTGGTTTCTCTGTCCTGTGTTCTAGTCTTGGGTTGATATCTGATATTATTGATTTTCTAACCGGAGAACTCCCTTTAGTATTTCTTGTAGTTTTGGTTTGGTTTCTGCGAATTCCCTAAACTTCTATTTATCTGGAAATGTCCTAATTTCATCTTCATATTTGAGAGACAGTTTTGTTGGGTATATGATTCTTGGCTGGCAATTTTTTCCCTTCAATTCTTTATATAAGTCATCCCATTGCCTTCTTGCCTGCATGGTTTCTTCTGAGTAGCCTGAGCTTATTCTTCTTGACTCTCCTTTGTAGGTGACTTTTCGTTTATCCCTAGCTACTCTTAAAATTCTCTCTTTATCTTTGTTTTTGGCCAGTTTGATTATAATATGTCTTGGTGACTTTCTTTTAAGATCTACCTTATGTGGAGTTCAATGAGCATCTTGGATAGGTATCTTCTCATCTTTCACAATATCAGGGAAGTTTGCTGCCAACAAATCTTTAACAATTCTGTCTGTATTTTCTGTTATCCCTCTCTGTTCTGGTACTGAAATCACTCGTAGTTTATTTCTCTTGATAGAGTCCCACATGATTCTTAGGGTTTCTTCATTTTAAATTCTTTTATCTGATTTTTCTTCAAGTATATTAGGTGCAAGTGTTTTATCTTCAATCTCACTTATTCTGGCTTTCACTTCCACAATTCTGCTCTTCTGACTTTCTATTGAGTTGTCTAATTCTGTAATTTTGTTGTTAATCTTCTGAATTTCTGATTGCTTTCTCTCTATGGATTCTTGCAGCTTATTAATTTTCACTATGTTCTTGAATAACCTTTTTAATTTCTCAACTGCTTTATCTGTGTGTTCCTTGGCTTGTTCTGCATATTGCCTGATCTCCTTCCTGATCTTGTTCCTGATGCCTTGAAGAGTTCTGTATATTAATCTTTTATATTCTGCATCCAATAATTCCAGGAAGGGACCTTCATCCAGAAGATTCTTTGATTCTTTGTTTTGAGAGCTTATTGAAGCGATCATCGTTTGCTTCTTTATGTGATTTGATATTGACTGTTGTCTCCAAGCCATCTATAAGTTATTGTACCAGTTTATTTTATGTTTGATTACTGTATCCTAGCTTCTTGCTTTATTTTGTTTTGAGATGCCCAAATAGGTTGCTTGAGTGAGCTAGCTTGATTATTTTTTCCTTTGAAGCTCTAACATCCTGTCACCAGATGACTAGAGCTATTATGAGGTATATGAGCCTAGGAGTCCATTCACTTTTCTTGTATGGATTCAACTCAGGTGTCCAGGTAGTTGGTCATCAAGTGTGTGGCACAGGCTTTGTCCTACAGTCTTAGAGGGGCAGGGGTGATTGGTGCAAGTACAGGTATCTGGTTGCAGCCGGGGGTCACATTCTGAACGAGGCAGGGGGCTGACAACTGTCCCATGAGTGTCTGTAAGGAAAGCACATCCTTGTTCCATAGAGCACACAGGTGGGTGGGTTCTGCAGGCGGACCATGTGCACCCAATGCTTT
This sequence comes from Elephas maximus indicus, assembly GCF_024166365.1. Classification (NCBI taxonomy): domain Eukaryota; kingdom Metazoa; phylum Chordata; class Mammalia; order Proboscidea; family Elephantidae; genus Elephas; species Elephas maximus. Next base: position 167,551,836 of record NC_064821.1, on the reverse strand, counting down.
TAGTTGTAAGGCCTGGGAGTTACCTGTTGTCTTTGGACCCCTCTCATGGGTGGCTGGGTGATGTGAGTGGAGCCACCAGTCCTTAGGCCCCTGATGTAGGTAGGTGAGGACCCTGTATAATAGGCAAAGTGGTGTCAAACATCAAATACTCACCTCTCCACCACATAGCTGAAACAGTTGCAGTCTGCCAACAAGGGCCTATTCTTGTGAAATAGGCCCACACAGGTCCATGCAGGTGGGAAAGGTATTCAAAGTCCATGGACCATGCCTGGACAGGAGCTGCTTCTGTCCTGAGCTCCCCAGGTTAGTGGAGCTCGCAGTTTATCTTTTCCCCCAGTTGTGAATTTATTCCTTCTCCAAGGCTGGGAGAATGGCTCAAGGTGCTCAGCAGGAACTATCTTAGGCTCAGGGAAATTGACAGCCACTGAAGCCAGCTTGGGGGCTCAGGGCATGGTAAAATATACTCAAGTACTTAGCTTTTGATGAGAGCACCGTTATTCTTTGGTTCTGGAGGTGTGCGTATGCTGTGCGGCTGGTTGTTTCTTGCTGAGGAAACTGCAGCTGAATGCTACCACCAGCCTGCTGCAGTTGCTCCCAGGAATGGTGCCTTAAAGTTCCTGGCAATTCACGTCCAGCAACTCCTCTCTACTTCTCAACCATCTGTCCCTCTCCCTGCTGCTCAGTCCATTTTCTAACTTTGCCTTTGATGTTCGGGCCTCCTAGCTTGTCACAAATATAATCATTTCACTTGTTTTGGGGGGTCTTCGTTGTAAGTTGGCTCACCAGAAGCATCTGTCTACTCCGCCATCTTCACCCCGCCTAAGAGGTTTTGATGGGATTGGATCCTCCTCTTTACCTCCTCAGGCCCTGGTAAGCACTTCATTCTTTTTTATGGCTGAATAACATTCCATTGTATGATGCCTTAGTTATCTAGTGCTGCTATAACAGAAATATCACAAGTGGATGGCTTTAACAAAGAGAAGTTTATTTCCTCACAGTAAAGTAGGCTGAAAGTCCAAATTCAGGGTGTTAGCTCCAGAGGAAGTATTTCTTTCTCTGTCAGCCTTCTCATCAAAGATCCCCCAAACCTGGAGCTTCTCCATGTAGGGACCCCAGGTCCAAAGGATGCGCTTTGCTCCCAGGACTGCTTTCTTGGTGGTATAAGGTTCCCCACCCTCTGCTTGCTTCCCTTTCCTTTTATCTCTTGTAAGATGAAAGGTGATGCAGTCCACACCGCAGGGAAACTCCCTTGACATCGATAAGGGATGTGACCTTAGTAAGGTGTTACAATCCCACCATAACCCTCTTTAACATAAAATTACAATCACAAAGTGGAGGACAACCACACAATACTGGGAATCATGGCCCAGCCAAACTGATACACACATTTTTTGGGGGAAATAATTCAATCCATGACATATTGATATCCCACATTTTCTTTATCCATTCATCATTTCATGGACATTGGGTTGTTTCCACTTTTTGGATATTCTAAAGAATGCTGCTGTGAACATTGGTATACAAGTTTTTGCATGGACCTATATTATCATTTCTCTTGGGTAAATACTTAGAAGTGGAGTTGCTGAGTTATATGGTATGATTATGGTTCCTGATTGCAAGCAACAGATAGTGACTCTGGCCCTGTTGAAGAAAGAGGAAATTTATTGGCAAGATAGTAGAGGCTTCTAGAATTTACAAGGGAGAGGCTGAAGTGCTGGGTCTGGAAAATGGGGTAAGAGCCACAGGTAGGTAAGTGCTATGGAAATGGAGTGACAGGCAGGACCATCTCATAGAAATGCTTCAAGCATCCAACTGGTCAAATCTTAAGTATCCTCTTCCACTGTTCCCACCAGATCTGGGGCAGAGATAGGGGTGATCTGGCCACTTTGGCCCCCATAGCATAAGGGGGCTGTTATGGATTGAATTGAGTCCCCCCTCCAAAATACGTGCTGAAAATCCTAAGCCCTATACCTGTGGCTATAACTCCATTTGGGAATGGGTTTTCTTTGTTATGTTAAGGAGACAGTATTAGTGTAGGGAGTGTCTTAAGTCAATCTCTTTTGAAATATAAAAGGGATTAAACAAGCAAGCGAACAAGCAGAGATGGGGGAAGATAGATGCCATGCCACATGAAGATCACTGGGGAACCAAGGAACAACAGTAACAGAGAGAGAAAGCCTTCGTCTAGATCCAGTGCCCTGAATTCAGACTTCTAACCTCCTAAACTCTGAGAAGATAAATTTCTGTTTGTTAAAGCCAAGCATTTGTGACATTTCCATTATAGCAGCACTAGATACCTAAGACAGGATATTTTATACAATGAGCAATTTCCCTAAAAGAGAAATCAAGGCACCAATATGAAGGTGGAGTTGGGGGAAATTCTGGACACCTAAAAAGGGATAAACATCTACTACAGCAGAGCCAGATTGTGAGGGAAAAGCTGGACTTCATAGAGTACCAGAACCTAGCAAACCTGGGACAGGAAGAGCAGGCTGACTGGGATGCAGAGGTGGAAGAATGTAGGGAGAACAGGTAAGAGAGGCTTGGCCGTAAGATGGCATCTGGTTGAGCCCAGGCTAGCCTGGAAGGACATAAAGCGCTTCTTGCCTCTGCATTCTCCCCACCTCTGTCTTTCCTCCTTTCCTCCAGTGCCCCCTTTCCTCTATGTCTTTCAGCAAGATTTGAAAAACACAGAAAATTGATAGATAGTAACATGGGAAGAATCCTCTAGAATGCAAGCTGTATGAATGAGACCAAGGGTCTAAATCTGCCTTCCTCACCATAGTATCCTCAGTGCCCAGAACAGCTCCTGGCACATAGTAGATGCTCAATAAATACTATTAAAATCATGAATAAATATGGGCAAAAAAAGTAGTTGAGAAAAAAGAATTCCATATGTAGTAGATTGGGTTATTGCTCCCAATTATTCACTCCCTCCCTATTGGAGCCCTGGTGGTGCAATTGTTGAGAGCTTGGCTGCTAACCAAAAGTCCAGCAGTTCAAATCCACCAGCCAGTCCTTGGAAACACCCTGGGGCAGTTCTGGTCTGTCCCATGAGGTTGCTGAGAGTTGGAATCAACTCGACCCGAAGATGGGTTTTTTCCCCCTCCTATTATAGAACTGTACACTCATAACCTTTGCCATTTGACCTTGTAGTAGTACCTTTCACCAGAGTACTTGAAGAATATTTTCCTGCCCTTTTGATGTTGGGCTTGACCGTATGATTTGCTTTAGCCAATGGAATGTCAATGGATATGATCCAGCAAAGGTTTAGAGGTACCCGGAAACCTTGGTGGTATAGTGGTTAAGAGTTTAGCTGCTAACCAAAAGGGCGGCAGTTTGAGTCCAGCAGATGCTCCTTGGAAACCCAATGGGGGCAGTTCTACTCTGTCCTACAGGGTCACTATGAGTTGGAATTGACTCCATGGCAACGGGTTTTGTGTGATTTGGCTTGGGCCCATGTGCTTCAGTCATTCGCCTGTGAACACACCCTGAGAAACCACTGGTCTGAGGAAAACGAGGAGGTTCACAGAGCAAACCGGCACCCGATCTGCAGCTGGAGCCAAGCCCAGAGGATCCAGCAGAGCCATGGCTGAGCCACAGACCGTGAGTGAGAAAAATCCATGTTTGTTGTTTTAAGCCACTGAGATTTTGATGTTAATTGTCACACAGAAAAAATTGTCTATTGCCCCACATAAATTCTTAACCTAACATAAAATTTAAAATGTGTATAGTGTAGAGTAGTTACCTTTTTCCCTCTTTAAATAAAATAATGTATTGCATAGTAGGAAAGAGTTTAGATTTTGGAGTCAAACAGACCTAGGTTTGAATTTCAGCTTATTAATTCTGTTGTTACTTTATGCCTTTGAGTCTATTTCCACATCTGTAAAAACACATACATTAAAGAATTGCCGTGAGGGTGAAAGGAAACTGTTCTGGATTGACTTGTGTCCCCACAAAATATGTGTTGGATCTCTGTTTGGATCCCTATGCCTCTGGATGTAATATTATTTGGGAATAGGATTCACTTTGTTATGTTAATGAGGTCATATCAGTGTAGGGTGTGTGTTAAACCAATCACTTTCAAAATACATTAAAAAAGCAGATTAGGCACAGAGACAAGCAAGCATAGATGAGGGAAGGTGGACGCCACATGAAGATCAACACCAACGAACCAAGGATGGCCCGGCCCCAGAGCCACACTCTGAACTCAGACTTCCAGCTTTATGAACTATGAGAAGATAAATTTCTGTCCTTCAAGCCACCCACTTATGTTTCTGTTACAGCAACGCTAGGAAACCAAGACAGAAACCAAGTGTGTAAAGTGTTTAGCCTCAGAGCCTCATGCACAGCAGAGCTTGGGAGACATCTTTGGCAGTCTTGGAAGCATCCATTCTCTCTTTCTCACACTATCCCTATTTTTATTTGTGTCTCCCTTGTGTCCCCCTGTGCTTCCTAGGAAGCTGACCCCACCCTGAACTTCAGAGAGGGTTTCAGCTGGGCTAAGGGCAATTCCAACTCTCTTGCCACCATTATTGGCTCTGGAACTTGGGTCTACACTGGTCAGCAGAGGGCATGCCCCCAGCCCCAGCCATCGCTTAGGAACAGGCGTGTGAATCAGTCAGCGTTCTTAGTTACAATCACAGAAGCTGACTCTGAATGATTCAGCACTTCAGAAGTTTGTTAAGAGGACAATGGGTGGCTCACAAGATCACAGGGAGGGCTGGAGAGACAGGCTCCTGGCCAAGCTGGCCCAAACCATTCCACAGGTCAGGTCTGAAGAGAAACGTGCAATTGGCGCTAAGCTCTGGATGCAGGTGTTACAGATTGTACCCCAGCTGTTATGTGCCAGAAGCTTGACTTTATTGCAACCACTAATACCTCCAAAGGGGGGAGGGGGAGGGAGGAAAGGAGGGAGGGTGAGAGATGCTCTGAACCTCCCTTCTTGCATCACCAACTCTTGAGTCATAGTCCCATGTCCGTGTTTTGACTGCAAGGGAAGACGGGAGAGCAAAATCTGGCTTCTATCTGTGGGAGGTGGGACTTACAATTTCAAACTTGTCCTAACAGAGGATGAGTGTTCAAAAGAGCCAGGGTGACCACAAGCATGACAGACATTTACCACAAGATTTGTTCTAGCTTTGAGAAAATGAGGCACAAGGGGGTGATTCTTTGGGACTCCTTATGAAGAATCTTCTTTATTCACATGAATGACGCAAGAAGAGACACAAGAAGAGACGCTGTCTTCCTCTGGACGTTGTGTTGATGTGGAGCTTGGAAATGCTGTTAATCATTTTGTCAGCTTGAGGGAGGCCAGCCTGAGAATAAAGCCAACACACAGAGGAGAGAAAAAGCAAGGGAGCTGATTCTGACGCTGCCCAACCTCTGGGTTTCCAGGTACATGAACCGATGTGACTTGGATTTTCTGTTGCTTATGGTCAAAGGCATCCTAAAAGATGTAGCAGCAATTACACCTAAAAACCAATTAAAACCAAACCCACTGCTGTCGAGTCAATTCTGACTCATGGCAACCCTGTAGGACGCAGTAGAACTGCCCCACAGGTTTCTAAGGCTGTAAACCTTTATGGAAGCAGACTGCCACATCTTTCTCCCGTGGAGCGGCTGATGGGATTGAACTACCAACCTCCTGGTTAGCTGTTGAGCGCTGTAGCCACTGCACCACCAGGGCTCTATAAAAGAACTAAATGTATGTATATTGCTATAATACAACAAAACAAAGGTGAAATAAAGGCTTTTCAGACCAACCCCTTACCCACCCCTGCCAAGAAAAAAAAATGCCCCCAAAACAAAACACCACCAGAGACAGCGAAAAGTAGGGAAACAAGTGAGAAGACATGGGTTCTAGTCCCACTTCTGCCATGTGCCCTCTTTGTCAAAGCGTTTAATCTTTAAACCTCAGTGCCTCTTTTTTTTCACAGAGTTATTGTGAAACGAATGAAGGGTGAAAGAAGCCTTTGTGTTGTTGTTAACTGCTGTTAAGTTGACCACTGACTCATGGAGGCCCCATGCACAGTGGGATCCATAGGGTTTCCACTGGCTGATTTTCAGAAGTAGATCTCCAGGCCTTTCTTCCCAGTCCACCTTAGTCTGGAAGCTCCTCTGAAATCTGTTCAAATCACAGCAACATGCCATCCTCCACTGACAGACAGATGGTGGCTGCGCATGAAGTGTACTGGCCAGGAATCGAACCCAGGTTTTCCGCATGGAGGGTGAGCATCCTACCACTGAACCACCACTGCCCTCGAGAGCCCTTTGTAGGTTAGTCTAAAACGCAAAGAATCATGATTCTTGCCTACAGGCTCTTGTAATCGAATGAGACAGGAGCAGAAATGTGGTAATAAATGAACAAACAACTGTTTTCTCAAAGGCTTTAACATTCCAAGTTCCCGTTTGGCCTAAGTTCTCGTGTATTCTATGTACGTGCCAGCTGGGTGGGAGGTGGTGGGAGGTAGGAAAGAGAAGGAAAAGCTTTGAAGCAGAATTAGGTCAAAGCTGGTCATCAGATTTGGGGAGTTGGCTTTTGCTTTCCTCTGTGTTTCTAAAGAGGAATTGGGGAAGCTGGAAGTTCTCATTCAGGAGGGGAAAGAAAGGCCATTCCTTACAGCAGCCCTCGGAGGTAGGGATGACAGCCTCCATTTTAAAGATGAGGAAACAGTGCAGAAAGGGGAAGTCACCTGCTCTACGTATGTCTTTGAACTCAAGCTTGTCAGATTCCTGGCCCCGGGCTCTTTCCAGTACTCCTCACCATCTCCCAGGAAAACATAACAACATATTCCATGTAGTATTTGAGTTCCAAAGTTTTAAACAGAAGATTAAAGAAGGCTAGGAGAAGGTATTATTTACCTTTGGTTAACATTAAACATTCTTTTCCCCTGAGGGAGGCAAAAGAACAGGGTCATGTTTGTAATTACCAAGGATATCTTTGAAGGACACTTAAGGAACCGGTCATAGTGGGTGACTTGAGTGAGGGTGGCAGAGGAGGGAATTGCATCACTTAGGGATAAGAAGAGAGAGAAACTTTTCACTGTCAGCCACCTTTTCCTTTTTAAATGTACTAACTGCATAGTCCCTGGGTGATACGAATGGTTAATGTGCTCAGCTTTGGAGGTTCGAATCCACCACCAGCACCTTGGATGCAAGGCCTGACAATCTGCTTCTGAAGGGTCAAGCCATTTAAACCTTGTGGAGCACAGTTCTACTCTCACACACATGGGGTCGACATGGAATTGAATTTGTGGCATTGGCTTTTTTTTTTTTTTTTTACTATATGTTTGCTGCTAATCAAAAGGTCTGTAGTTCGAATCTATCAGCTGCTCCCTGGAAAGCTGATGGGCAGTTCTACTCTGTCCTATAGGATCGCTATGAGTCGGAATCGACTTGACCGCAACAGGTATGTGCAAGTATTACCTACTCAAAAGAATAAATAAATGAAATGATTTGTGGTGTTTAGGTCTCAGGTTTCTGCTTCTCAGTAGTGACCTGGGCTGGTCACTCTTAAATGTTTTCTTATTTGTAAAATAGGGCTAAAAATATCTGCCTGTCAGACCTGCTCAGAGGGTTAAACATAGAATGCACATGAAAGGGCTTGGCACTTAGTAAATGCTCAATAAACGGGGGCTGCTTGTGCAAACTGCAAAGCTCTAGCCATAAGAAAGCTAAAATTAGTGTCTTACAACCTGTCCTCTAAGGACTTTATATGCATAATTTTAAGATTCTACAAATGAGAATATTTTAATTTTCAACCTGTTCTACTTCTTGGACCTGAAAAAAGTTTGGTAAGTTCACCACAAGAATAAGCCATCTGCTCGAGGAAAGAACCCAGGTGTGGAGTCAGACAGATCTGACTTCAAAACCTAAGGCTGTTCAAGTGGCCGACAAACATGTGAAAAGATGCTCATGCTCATTAGCCATTAGAGAGAAGCAAATCAAAACTGCAGTGAGATATCATCTCACCCCGGCTAAAATAGCACTGATTGAAAAAAAAAAAAAAAAAAAAACAGATAGCAATAAATGTTGGCAAGGATGTGGGAGGGCTGGAACCTTTATCCATTGCTGCTGGCCCTATAAAATGGTACAACAACTATGAAAAATGGTATGGCAGTTCCTAAAAAAAACTAGAAATAGAACTACCTTATGATCCAGCAATCCCACTCCAAGTATATACCCCAGAGACCTAATAGACATTACACGAACAGACATATGCACGCCTATGTTCATTGCAGCATTATTCACAATAGCAAAAAAATAGAAATAACCTAAGTGCCCTTCAGTGGATGAATGGATAAGCAAAATGCAGTACACACATACAACGGGATATTATGCAACCATAAAAGACATTGATGAGTCCATGAAACATATTATAACATGGATGGATCTGGAGGACATACTGTTAAGTGAAATAAGTTAATCGCATAAGGACAAATACTGTACAATCCCACTTTTATAAGACAAGAATAGATATAGACATAGAAACCAATGTTCATTGATGGTTCCAGGGAGGGGTGGGGGGAGGGGGAGTCATGTTGTAGATTTTTGTTATTTTTAAAGATGGGAAAAGTAGCACCGAATGTGAGTGTAGTGAGCACAGCTTGACCAAAGTAAATGATGTCATTAAGAAATGCTCAAGAGAAAAGAATGCTTGTACTGAAGAATCTGACATATATAATTTGGAAATAACATCAACAATGATAAAAATAAAGAGTGTATGGTCACATATGTTTGTGTATAGGCATATAGGTATATGGGTAAGATGTATACATATGCATACATATGTATGCACAGATAAAAGTATCTGCGTGTATGTATAAGTACAGATATGTGTGTATAGGCACATATATTCATAGAAGACACAATTACAGATGCTTCTCAGACATAGCCAAACACCCCATGAGATTGGTTTTCTAGGTTTGAAGTCTTAGGACCTTGGTTTCATGGGACAACTCAGCCAATTGGTGCAATATAGTTCACGAAGATCATATTCTGCATCCTAGTGAGGTGAGTAGCGTCTGGGGTCTTAAAGGCTTGCAAGTGGCCATCTAAGACACAACGACTGGTCTCTACTCATCAGGGGCAAGAGAGTAAGAAGGAAACCAAAGTCTTAGAGAAGAAACAAGTCTACAGGGCTAATAGCCTACATGAGCCACAGCCTCATCTACCCTGAGACCAGAAGAGCTAGATGGCGCCCAGGTACCATTACCAACCATTCTGACTAGGGTCTCAATAGATGGTCCCAGATAGAATGAGAAAAAAATGTAGAACAAAACTCAAATTCTTAAAAAAGACCACTTGAGACTAGAGGACTCCCTGAGACCAGAGGACTCCCTGAGACTATTGCTCTGAGATACTCTTGAAACCTTGAATCAAAACTATCCCCTGAGATCACCTTTAGCAAAGTAACCGTGGCACACAAAATAAAGAATATTACCTGCAAGCATAGTGCTCTATTAAAAAACCATCTATATGAAACCAAAAGGTCAACACTTACTCTAAAGCAAAGACGAGACGATAAGGGGGCAGGGAAACTAGACTACTGGAAACAAAATAACCAGAACACAGTTAAAGAGAAGGTTGACACATTGTAAAAATGTAACTTATGTTGTTGGAAAATTTGTATAGAAATTGTCAAATGGGAACTTAATACCTAATTTATTTTGTAAGCTTTCCCCCAAAACACAATAAAATTTTGTTAAAACAAACAAACAAACACCCTAAAGCTGTGTAGTCCTGAGCAAAGCACTCAACCTCTCTGAGCTTCAGCTCCCTTGTAGCACTGGTACAATTGGATCTCCATGGGCAGTCTCTGTTCCTCAGGGGCTCACTTCCCAAACTAGAGTCAACTCCAAAACACATTAACTAGAATTTTTTTTTGTATTGGGAAGGGAGGAAGAAGATACATATCACTCACCACAGCCATTAAACCGGTTACCACCAAATCGACTCTGACTCATGGTGACCCCATGTGTATCAGAGTAGAACTGTGCTCCATAGGGTTTTCAGTGGCTGATATTTTGGAAGTACATTGCCAAGACTTTCTTTAAGGCCCCGCAAGGTGGGTTTGAACCTCCAATATTTCGATCAGCAGCTGGGTGCATTAACCCTTTGCACCACCCGGGGACTCCCACACATCACATAGTAGAAACTAAATCAAATTCTCCAACAGACACTCTCTTCTCATAACATCCTAAATTCCTCTTCACTGCCAATCATCTCTCTCCCCCTCTTTTTTACCTGTAAGACTTCTTCAACCCCCCCTCTGTTGTCCAGAGTAGCTCATCTCCACCCTCAGCTTGTGAGTCCCATTCAGCAAATGAAGACCCAGTAGCAGCCACCTTCCTGGTCTCTTTGGAGGAGGGGCAGGAGCAGCCTCAGTCAATCCTGTACTGTAAACCAGGGATAATAATACCTAACTTGCAAGGCTGTTGTGAGAATGAGCAGAGCTGAAATACAGGCCCAAGTTTTCTGACCTCAAGTTCGGTGTGCTTTCCAATATACCACGGCTATCTGAGGACAACAGAATATTGTAGGATCTTGATTACCAGAAACTCACTTCTCCTGAGCCTTCAATTTAACTGCATAGTTTGTTGCTGTCAACTTTTAGAAGAAAGAGGCAAAGAGTTAGTCAAGAATGACTAAAGAGAAAAAAAAATTCAATTTCCAGGGTATGTGCTGGGGTCACTACAAATTCATCCCAACATCTGCTTCTTTCTATAAGTGTGATGTCAGCCAGCGAGACGTGAATTTAGAGTGATGACTCCTGAGGCAGAGTGACATCTTCCACCATCAAAGAGCAAACTTATTATGTTCACTGACCTCTGCTTAGGCAAGAACATAGATTGAGAGATTTCAAACTATCATCCACAAGACTTGAGAGGAGATGAGGTTTTCTTCTTAGCATGAGTTCCCACTTCCTAAGCCTTCTAGCGCAGCAGAATTTCACAGTATATGACTTCCCAGGAAGGGAAGGAAGTCAGGGTACCTGAGTCTATCAACAGGGTGGGCAAAGGAGACAAGCTGGCCAAGACAGTCAGCAGCAGAGCTGGGAGCAGAGTGCTCTTCCTACTTACTAGGAGTCCCTAGGTGATGGAAACAGTTAACATGCTTGGCTGCTAACTGAAAGGTTGGCAGTTTGAGTTCACCCAGGGGCACCGTAGAAGAAAGGCCTGGCAGTCTACTTCCAAAAAATCAGCCATTGAAAACCCTATGGAACACAGTTCTACTCTGACACGCATGGGGTCGCCATGAGTCAGATTTGACTTAACTGCAACTGAGTTTGATTTCTTTCTTACCTCCTGAGGTTGGCAGCAGAAAATATCTGCTGAAATGACTCAATGGTTAGGACATAGCTAATAGTGATTGAAGGAGAAAGGTGGGAAGGTGAACTTGTAGGGTAGCAACTTCTACATTCCTGAGAATGGGGCAGTGGAGGGCTTGGGTGGCAGCCCAATCCTTAACCTCCTTTCTTCCCAATCCCTGGCAGAGGCACACTTTCAAAACAGGTATCAGAAGTGCAGAATACATTGCTAGTTTTGACCTGACCCATGACCTAGAAATAGATGCTGGAAATCGGCGTGTTCATCATTTACAAGGTGCAGTTTCATGTGATGGTGAACTGTCCCTTCCCAGGTAGACATGTGTGTAATTCATCCCAGTATTTGAGAGAGATCTCCCAGAATCCTACTCAGATTTATTATTCAATAACAGTTCTGAGAAATGGCTTCGGATGCTGACTCAGGCCTGGCAGGGAGAATTGCCACAGACTCTGAGCACTGGCATTGATCTGTGACTTACCAGCAGGAGAACCTCAGGGGTGGACACCCACAAGGCCTGATTGCCCTGTTAGATTAATATTTAATAGGATGACTGCCCCCATCCAGCCTGCCAACCCGGATCAGTGCCACAAGCCAAGGGCTCAGTCTTGCTGTGCTCGGGGGCTACGAGGAAGACTTGGCAAAATTTTAATTAACTGAAGATAAACATACATAGGGAGCCTGAGTCCATTAGCTGGCACCACCACCCAAAGAGAAAAGGCCTCACTAATCACATGTCACAGCAGGTGAAATGACCTGCAGACTGGCAACGTCCATTTGCTTTCAAATTAAAAAACATATTTTCAAAATAAATATGTGTGCAGTCCTTGTTTGCCATTATGTTTTTCCTGAAAAGCAGAGGAGCTGGGTTGCTAATGAGCAACTGTTTTCAATATTTCAGCCCAGGAAAGCTGAAAACACAAAGACAGCAAAACAAGGCAGGAATTGGCTTTCTCTTTGAGAAAGGAGGGATGCCATTTAGGAAGCCAAGCCAAGGCAATCAGAAATTGAGGACCTGTCCCCATGGAAGAAAACAAATAACACAGTAGGCCTGGGCTGGATCACCTAAATCTAGTTGTTGCTGTTAGGTGCTTTTGAGGCATTTCTGACTCATAGCACCCCTATGTACGACAGAACAAAACACTGCCGGGTCCTGTGCCATCCTCATGATCATTGTTGTGCTTAAGCCCATTGTTGCAGCCACTGTGTCAGTTCATCTCGGTGAGGGTGTTCCTCTTTAAATCTAGAGGTGTGTGGAAAATCAGGTGTGGCAGAGGTATGCTGTTGTTGAGGAGTCAGCAAGGTGAGATTTTAGGATAGGCCTGCAATTCACGAACCTTGGTTTGGATGGCAAGATGGCCAAGTGACAGGGCTAGAACTTGAATTTATAATATTTTTTAGAAGGAAGGTTTTACACTATTTTATAACCTGGTCAGAAAGTAGGCACTTCAATTATCCATTAAAATATATATTCAGCACTTACTATGTAAAAAGTGCTGTTCCAGGTCTGGGAATACAGTAGTGAATGAGACTTAACAAAACTTGCACTTTACTTGGGGTAGACAGATGACAAATAAGTAAGAAAATACCAGGTGGTAATTAAGTGTGACAAGAAAAATCTGAATGACAAGAAAAAGCTGAATGACAAGAAAAAGCTGACCATTCAAAGATCAGGATAGGGGGCGCCATTTCAGGAAGCGGGAGCAGCAAGTACAAAGGCCCTGAGGAAGGCAGGAGTTTTCCCTCTTGGAGGAATGGAGCAAAGGCCAGTGTGGTTGGAGCTCAGTGAGAAAGGAGACGAGTAACAGAAGGAAAGAACAGACAAGGGCAAGGTTAAGAAATCTGAATTTTCCGCTAACTACAATTCTTTGTAATTATTTATATGGAATTTATTACAAGCTTCAAGAGGGCAGGACCTGTATTTGTCTTGCTCATTCAATGTCTAGTTTTCATTCCAAAGCCAAATACTGGCTGTCTTATCTTTATTATTATTATTATTCATCTTCTTAGTATTACAGGTATGCAAGTTTTCTCCCCCCAAATAAGTCATAAACTACTTGATGACTTGAAACAAGTTCTCTTCTCCTGAATCTTCTGTAGTATGGCGGGCCAGCCTCCAACATGACTCTGAATGATTCTTGCCTCCTGTGTTGTCCCCTTTCACACTGAATCAGGGCTGGCCCTGTGTGACCAACAGGATAAGGTAGAAGTGATAGTGCATGACTTTCAGGTTAGGCATTAAAAATCATTGCAGCATCCTATTTCGTCTCTTGGTTCTCTTTCTCTGGAGGAAACCAGCTGCTATGTCATGAGGATACTCAAGCAGCAACCTGGAGAGGCCCACATGGAGAGGATCTATAGCCCCAGCCAACAGTCAGCAACCAACTTGCCAGTCAGGTGAGTGAGTCACCTTGGAAATGGATCCTCTTGCCCCAGTCAAACTGTCAGACGATTGTTGCCTCAGCTGATATATGACCCAACCACATGAAAGACTCTGAGACAGAACTGCCCAACTGAGCCCTTCCCAAATTCTTGAACGGCAGAAACAGTGAGAGATAAATGATTGTTATTTTAAGTCATTAAAATTTGGTGATTTGTTATGCAACGTTAGATAACCATAACACATAGCATAAGGTCATGCACTGTGGTGAATATACAACCATGAATAAATCCTCAAAGGTGGCACTTTTTATGTGGGCCAGATGGTCAGGGAACCCCTGAGACAAGGGGAAGGCTAATGTTATGCTTTGACGGCATCTAAGAGACAGATACAGAAGAAGACACCATTGATAAGGCTTATATTTAAGAATAAATGTAGGGAAACAACCAAACGCCTCATGGGATTTGGGTCCTTGATTTGGAGGATTAAGGTCATGGTTTCATGGGATATCCCATTTAATTGGCCTAATAACACGTTTAGTGCTTCTGTTCTACCTTCTGGTTTGTTGAATGGTGCTTGGGCTTTTAAAAGCTTGCAGGCAGCCATTCAGGATACAACAATTGGTTTTTATTTGCCTGGAACAACAGAGGAAGAAGTAGAGTTAGGAAAGGGAGGAGGAAATGAAATGTGAGGCCAACTGCTTCCATGAACAGCTGCCTCCTTTGGCATGAGACCAGAAAAACTGGATGATGCCCAGCTACCATTACTGAACATTTTGATCAAAGATTCTATAGAAGAATTCTGATCAATAGAGGGAAAATGCAGAACAGAATTTCAAATTCTCACAGAATCCAGATTTTCTGGATCCATAGAAGTTGGATGAATCCCTGAAACTATGGCCCTGAGATAATCTTTAAACCTTATACCAAAAATATCCCCTGAAATTTTCTTACAACAAAGAATAGTTTAGCTTAATTAGTGAAGAATGTCTGCCTTGAGCATGGAGTTCTTTTAAGATCTATCTATATGGGATCCAATTGGCAACCACAACTCAAAAGATTAGATGGGAAACTTAGGGGCAGTGAGTTTATATTAATGATGGAGGAAAGAAAGAAGGGTGAGAATGGTTGCACAACTCAAAGAATATAATCAATGTCACTGAATTGTACATATAGAAACTGTTGAATTGGTGTATGTTCTACTGTGTACACTCTCAACAACGACAACAAGAACAAAAGAATAAATGTAGGGGGAAGAACTGATCTGTTACTATCTCCCTTAAAGGAGACAAAAGTCATGAAGGAGACAAAAACCAGCCAGGGAATTCAGGCAAAATATATTTGCAAGAATAGAACCTGTGTAACTTCCCCAAGTTTGTTGTTTTTGCTACCCTGGCCTAGTTCTCCAAAGTGAAAAGTGCTTGAATGTTTGTTTATGGTAACAAAGAAGAGTGGAAGAGGGGCTGGGAAGAGACATTTTTCCACTCCAAAGCTACTTTGGGGTTGACAAAATTCCAGTAGGCAGCAGCTATTAGGAGGGGCGGTAAGCAGGCTGAGGGAATCAAGTTGAGGACAGAGAGCCTGGCTGGGCCTGAGTCAGAGCCCCAGGGACTAATAGTTGCAAGTCCACTGCACATACTTGTTGAATGACATGAGAATGTTTCAGTAACTTCCTGGGGAATAGACATAGCTGCTTTCCAAATCTACCCTCATCCTGAGACTGATCCACCTTACCTTACAGGTAAAAATGTGGAGTCTTCAGAATTAGCTGTGTGAGGCATCTACTCAGCAAATTATCTATCCTCAGACAACCCCCCTGACCCCAGACAAATTTTTCTGGGCTACTTCTATCTGTAATTAACTGATGTCATTCAATTGAGGTCTGTTGAATTCTTATTTAAAAATGAATTGTTCTGGAACTCTCGTATACTAAACCAACTGTCAAAAGTGTAAGCAACACTAAGTCTGTATGGAGAGAAATGATAGTGTTTTATTGAAGAATACAACTTGAAGTGGGCAGTACTGAGTAAAGTCACAAAGTGCTCCGATATTCACAAAGGAATGCAGGACTTTTATACAAGAAGTCTAGCGTAACTGCAACCACGAACAGACTTACCTTCATACCAGTTAATCTATTTTCAAATGCATTCTTCCTGAGGGCAAGCATTTTTTTCCACGAACAATTTGCAAACACTTCCTGGAATCATAGTCAAGGAAGCATAACTACATTTGTTTGAAAAACAAGACTTGTTTATCCGAAAGTAGTGCTCATGCTTTACAAGCAGCAGCAGGTGTTTCAAACAAAATGGAATCTGATCCAGATTTGTGTCAGCCATTTTAGTTATGCCAAGAACATCAGTTTTAGATTATTCTTTCACACTTCACCCATTTGATCAAGAATCTCCATGAAGATTCTTTGATCACCATTATGAAAGTATTTCTTCTGCATGGACTTTTTCATTGGATTGATCTTTTTCATAAACTGGATTCTTCATCTACGTCTTCACCATGCCATAGCTCAGACATTCTGCTTCTGTGATCCTCTAGTTGGAGTATGTGTGCAGAGAGGCCACATTTGGAGGAACAACTTGACATCCTAAAAGGCTAATTCAAGGTGTGAAGTTGGTCTTCTTAAAGGACTTAGTTTTTTCAAGATACATAATTCTCTGCATAGCAGAAGGGACTGTGGTTTGATTAAAAAAGCATTAGACAGGCATTTCATACTTTTAACAAGACCAAGACGTCAGCAGTTTGAATCCACCAGCCACTCCTTGGAAACCTT
This sequence comes from Elephas maximus indicus, assembly GCF_024166365.1. Taxonomy (NCBI): domain Eukaryota; kingdom Metazoa; phylum Chordata; class Mammalia; order Proboscidea; family Elephantidae; genus Elephas; species Elephas maximus. The sequence continues at coordinate 167,535,348 of NC_064821.1, read as the reverse complement.
GTGGGCAGTTGTACTCTGTCCTATAGGGTTGCTATGAGTTGGAATCAACTTGACAGCAATAGGTTTCAGGTTTATAACAATTATTACAGCAGTTAAGATGATTAATCCAGTTTATAGTATAGAGTGCAACCAGGAACCAAGGCCATTGGGTTACGAACTAAAAATGTCTAAAAGGGAGAGTCAGGCATAGGAGGTATTGAACGTAGCCAAGTAGCTTTCTGATGAAATTTCTAATGTCTTGTTCTACTTCCCCTGTGATATTTATCCAAGTACAGAAAGAGGTGTTAGCAGTGGCACAGACTCCTCCTTGTTGAGCTAGGAGGAAATCGAGAAATGTTCTTTAATACTGCTTTAACAAGGGATTCTAAAGACTTCTATTAGGCTGCCAGTCCTTCTGCAATATTATCAGCCATTGTAGCAGATAAATTGTGAATAGATCTTTCAAGCTGGGAAATCAGCTATTGGATTATCTTGTGACATAGAGTCTGTCTTATTTCAAGCGAGCATTTTTATATCACTAGTCCAATGTTTACTTTCATTATAGGTATGGATATCTAAGTGGATTCCTAAAGCCCCTTAGTTGGATTGACCCACCATGTTCCAATCATCTAAGCAAAGTAATGCTCAGGCATAAGGGTGATCATTTGGTGTAGGATCCTCTATTCAGGGATAACCTGAACATCCATGAAAAAATACATACCCATAAAGGAAACAAACCATATTGTTTCTGGTAGTGTTGTCTTGGAAGGAGATGGTTTGATTGACCCTATCAAGCCAATTTTCTACCAAAGAATTATTACAGATGGACAATTGTTTCAACGTTAGACAGTTCCAAAGTTCAGTACAAATGCTCCTTTGTCCTCTCAGGCTCGCTGTTAAATTCACTACATGAACATTTTTCCAGAATCTAAGATGTCGATCATGTGAGATTAGAAAAACATTTTGGTAATCAGAAAGGTCCCGAGTAGTTTCAGAGCAATTCTTGCTTCCAATTTGGGTTAAATTAAATCATGGTGCCTGAGGTTAGATCTGCCATCCAGGGGAATGCCATAGTCTAACATGTATGATGTGTTCAAAGATGAGGTTGAAGTTAACAGTAACATTGGGCACAAGACTGCAATTTAATATGGGAGATGCTAATGGATCTGAATTCTCATGTGCATATCATGGAGAGGATTGACAGATCCAACATTCAGCCAAATTACTGGCACTAGCTATTGATTGGGCTCATTTAACAAATGCATTCTCTCTCCAAGTGTTAGAAGAAATTGTTAGGAGGGAAAGAATAAGACTTAAATGGGTTTTTATAGTGAATAAAAATATCAGGAAATAAGGCCACAGGTATACAATAAGGATAAGTATAACCACCAAACAAAGTTCATAAAATTCAGTTACATGCATGAAGTCTTGTTCTGTGATCTCGGGATGAGCTGTCTACTTCCACTGTCATCTGCTTCCGGCCACAAGGCCATTTAAATGTAATTTTCAGATCTCCAGAGGGATGAAAAATCCAAAGTGTTGTCTTAGCCTTTTTAAATTTTGACAAATTGATTCAGGGTTTTACTCCTTTCAGCTTCACCGCACATTGGTTGGTGAGGAGAACTAAGTAGAGTCCCTTCCAATGAGGTTCCAATGGGGCCTTTAACTGATGCCTCTTCCAATATGCATATTCTTCAGGGATGATGTTTGGTAGATTCTGGGTATTTGATTTCTGGTCATCAAACACTTTTCTAACCTGTGAAAGATATTTCTTAGAATACTGCATTAACAATGACAGTATTTCAGTAGGCCAAGCTGTGCAATGTTAGGGTCAGTGCAGGCAACCATGGGTCTCCCACTAATTATTTCATAAGGAGCAAGCTTGTGAGATTCAAATGGTATGGACTTCAAATTGAGAAGAACCAAGGGAAGTCCCTCAGTCCAAGATAAATTTAAGTTTTCAAAGCTTTGTTATTTGGCTTTTTTATTATTCCATTAGCTTTTCTCCTAGATGAGAAGACTGGGGATGATAGGGCAATGTAATCTTTGATAAATGGGAAAAACTCGCACAGTTTTTGGATAACTCGACCTGTGGAATGTATTCCTTGATCACTGCAAAGTGTTTTTGGTGCTCCCCAGGTCCCCAGTTTGTTTGCTACAAAAGCTGCCATAGCATGACAACAAGGAAAGACTTCTACCCAGTATGAAAATCTACAAATCATTACTAATACATATTTATGACCACTTGGAGGTGGGAGCTGAAAGAAATCTAGCTGCATGCTACCATATGTTCTGAGGGTAAGGGATATTGTCCATGTAGGACTTTAAGATGTTTTTCAAGGTTGCAGTGAGGGTAAATGGGACAATGAATAACAACATTGTTTGGCAGCCTCAAAAAAATTTCCCCACCAATATTTTTTTAAGGTCTCAATCAATTTTATCTTGTAGCATGTGAGAGCCTTCTTGTAGGGCTTGCATCATAGGAACATGCAAAAAATTGGGTAAAATTGTTTTCTTATAAGGCCCTATCCACAGTTTAGTGGCGGGATCTTGGTAACAGCTTGCTTTTTCTCAAGTTCTTTTCTACTTTGCTTGGGTTAATTGTTGGTGTTTTACCATATTTTTACTCAAATAACTTGCAGCTTCTGTGTTTGTTGGCCACACCCTCCCCTGGGAGGTATTTTCATAAGTGCACTATTCTAATTTTTTTACAGTAACTTTTGGAAGAGGATTGGCATGGAAATGCTTGTAGGGGAGGGTGTGGCCAGCAAAGAAACACAGAAGGCAAGTTATTTGTGTAAAAATACAGTAAAGCTTTTCTAAAGTTAAGTCATGAAGATTGGAGTAATCAATAAACAAATTGCAAGATCATCCTTTATTTAACATAGATGCAGGAATTACTTGAGAAGCAGTTTGTTTGACTACTGCATCTGCATCAGCAAGATTATTTCCTCTAATTTCTTCAGTTCAGGGGTACCCCTTTTGGTGATGAGCTTGTTTTTTTTTTTTTTTAATTTTTATAGTGCTTTAAGTGAAAGTTTATAAATCAAGCCAGTCTCTCATACAAAAATTTACATACACCTTGCTATATACTTCTAGTTGCTCTCCCCCTTAGGAGACAGCACACTCCTCTCCACCATGTATTTTCATCTCCATTCAGCCAGCTTCTGTCCCCCTCTGTTTTCTCATCTCCCCTCCAGACAGAAGCTGCCCAGATAATCTCATGTGTCGACTTGATCCAAGAAGCTCACCCCTCACCAGTATTATTTTCTGTCTTAGAGCACAGTCCAATTCCTGTCTGAAGCGTTGGCTTTGGGAATGGTTTCTGTCTTGAGCTAACAGAAGATCTGGGGACCATGATCTCCAGGGTCCTTCTAGTCTCAGTCAGACCATTAAGTCTGGCCTTTTTACGAGAATTTGAAGTCTGCATCCCACTGCTCTCACACTCCTTCAGGGATTCTCTGTTGTGTTCCCTGTCAGGGCAGTCATCAGTTGTAGCCAGGCACCATCTAGTTCTTCTGGTCTCAGACCGATGTAGTCTCTGGTTTATGTGGCCCTTTCTGCCTCTTGGGCTCATAATTACCTCATGTCTTTGGTGTTCTTCATTCTCCTTTGCTCCAGGTGGGTTGAGACCAACTGATGCATCTTAGGTGGCTGCTTGCTAGCGTTTAAGACCCCAGATGCCACTTTCCAAAGTGGAATGCAGAATGTTTTCTTAATAGATTTTATTATGCCAATTGACTTAGGTGTCCCCTGAAATCATGGTCTCCAAACTCCCGTCCCTGCTATGCTGGCCTTCTAAGTGTTTGGTTTATTCAGGAAACTTCTTTGCTTTTGGTTTAGTCCGGCTGTGCTGACCTCTCCTGTAATGTGTGTTGTATTTCCCTTCACCTAAAACAGTTCTTGTCTACTATCTAATTAGTAAATGCCCCTCTCCCTCCCTCCCTCCCCACTCTCATAACTATCAAAGAATATTTTCTTCTCTGTTTAAACTATTTCTTGAGTTCTTATAGTAGTGGTTGATGAGCCTGTATTTTTATCACAGCAATTTCAGAAGGGAGTAACAAAGCATCTAGAAGATCTACTACTAAAGCTCCATTTTTGTATAGTATTCCCTGACCAGGGCAAAACACCTTTGTTTCCAAAGCATCCCAAGTCATATATGACCCCAAAATAATATCTACTGTCTGTGTGAATATTAACAGACTTCCCTTTAGGAATTTTAGAAGCTCTGCTAAGCACATATCAATTCAGCTTGTTGGGATGAAGTGGGTTTTGGAAACACTTGGCTTCCAGGTATTTCGGTAGAAGCTGTGACAGCAATCCTGCCTGATAATGAGAATTACTGAGACTAAGTTTTAAATAGGAACCATCTACAAACAGAACCTAATCAAGAGTAATTAAAGGAAATTCCTTTGAATCCTTTCAGAAAGTTAGAAGTTGTTCAGTTAGGTCTAAACAGTCATGTGGAGGAGAGCTGTCTTCGTTCACTGCAGGTAGAAGGGTGGCTGGATTTAAACAAACCACAGAGTGCAACCTAATGTTGGCTGCAGCCAGGAGGAGGACTTCACAGGGGGTGAATCTGCCGCTAGGAAGATGTTGTGTTAAGACAGAATTAAGTAAGGCAGACATGCCATGGGGCACATAGAATCCAAAAAGTTTCCCAGTACTACATCTGTTGTGGTTTCTACCAGCTTAACAATGGCAGCATGAAGGCAGGAGGATACCCCCTCACTACCAGGTCAAGCTACGGGCTATACTAACCTATGCATCTTTGCAGTCGTCCATGTTTCTGAGCTAATAGAGCTAAAGAGTTTCCAGATACTTCATACACAGATAAGGAAAAAATTTAAATTATAGTTAGAAAATCCTAGAATGAATGTATTCATTAAAGCCTCTCGATTTAGTTATTGTCTCTTGATCTTCTGGTGTTATTTGGAATGAATTTGGTTCAGAAGTCTTTAAATATTTTTACAGAGGTTGAGCCCTCAAAGAAAAATTGGGCATCCAGGTTCAGCAATAACCATAAAGTCCTAAGAGACCTAGTAGCTGTTTCTTTGTCTCAAGTATAGGGAAAACAAGAATAGCTGTTTTTCATTTAGGGTCAATAGAGATGACTTCTGCAGCAATTTGGTGACCTGAATATTTAACAGGTGGTCAATTGCAATTTTTCCTTAGAAACCTTCTGTCTGCCAGCAATCAGATACTTGAATAAGACTATACCATCTTCAAGGCAAACTTGCTGTGAGACTGAGCAGACCAACAAATTATCAAAATATTGTAGTAAAGTAGATTGGTTTATAAATTGTAAAGACAGAAAATTGGCATGCAAAATCTCAGAAAAATAAGTAGGAGACTAAGTAAATCCTTGGGGTGTTATAGTCCAGGTAAATCATTGATTTTCCCAGGTAAAAGCAACCAAGCACTGACTTTCAGGATGCACAAGGATGCTGAAAAAGGCACTAAAAAGACCCACAACCATGAAGTGAATTGCATCCAGAGAGACATTGGAAAGTAACAGATGTGGATTAGGGACCACCAGGAGTCTAGGAATGATAACGTGGTTGATCACTCACATCTTTAACAAATATTCAATCTCTATTAATTTGGCTTTTTAACTGGAAGAACAGACGTGTTACAAGGGCTAGTAAAAGGGACAACTAAACTTTCAGAAAAGACATATTGTATGATAGGAAAGCCCTTCTTTAGCTTCTTGTTTGAGAGGATACTGGGGAATTTTTGGCAGAAGTTTAGATAAATCTATTTGGGTCTTAACTGGATTGGCTGATAACACTCGGTCTACATTTGTAGATGTAGCGGTCCGTAAGTTTTCAGGAACTGAGAAGAGTGTCAGAAGAGCAAGGGCTAGGCTGTGTTGAACTTTGAAGAGGCATAACAAGTGTCTGCATATAGCAAATGGCTTCCTTTTTCTGGATGTCATTTGATTCAGAGCCAGCCTCTGTTGAGCCAGAAATAAAGGCAAACTTAATAATATTTCTCCCTTTTCATTAAATTGTAAATGGCAGTTCCTTTTGCATAAAAAAATATCTTCCTAGCAAATTAACAAGGATGTCTGGCTAAACAAAAAGGGATATAAATCATCAGTGGACCTAGGGATATCAGAATGGGCTGGGAATGAATCAATGTTTGTCCCTGGTTAGTAACCCCCACTACTTCAGAGGTTTTTGTACTCTGGGGCTGGGGCTTTTGTAAACAAGTGGTGTTGACAAACAGGGTGACTACAGAATCAATTAAAACCTGGTAAGGTTTTCCATTAATGTATATTGTATTTTCCCTTTGTGAGTTGAGTACCACCATTGGAAAAGTCCCTGTGTTGCCCCCAGAACCCCTTCACTCCAGGTCAGACTGAAGGGCATCCACTGATGAGTTTTTTTTGTTAATTTTTAACTCACAGCACTCATTTTTCCAATGGCCGCGTTTTTTGCAATAATGACACACTCCAGCTTTAGTGCCATTGGAAGATTTGATGTTTCTCTTTTGATTGGGAGACTGTAATCACTGCAACTAGAGGGCCATCAACTTATTAGCCTTAGAAAACTTTTCAGCTTCTAAAGTATGGGAAAGCTTGTAGGCCAGAACAGTTAGCTCAACAGTAGGAGCTGTCTCCCAGTCCAGTTGGTGTCTCTTTACTAAGGCCGAAATTTCAGGCTTAAGGCCAGATATAAAAACAGCATTAAAAGCTCTAGTAGTACCTGGGGCTGATTTAGTACCCAGGAAACATTTGGAGTAACAAGGTCTGGTAATCATAAACATCTCATCTTTATTCTGTTTGCAAGAGTGGATTTTTGTCCAATCAATTTGTGGGGGAAAGGCATTGGCGATTGATTCCAATGGCCTTTTGCTTATGGCCCAAGAGTCTTCCAACATTTTGGTAGCTGTTTTATCTGTATTTAAAGTCAAACTGTCTTTAGGGTCCTTCTGCTCAGCTTGCACCAGCCATGATTGGGCTTCCCAGGCCCAGTTATCATGTGCACTACTAGTTGATACAAATCAAGGAGCCCAGGCTAGAAAGCCTCAACAAGAATCTTATATTCTTCTGCAAATTTATAAGGATCTTTGTAGTTTCAGAAAATCCTTTACAACACTATGCAGTCCTGACTGCATCTAAGGGATGAAAGTAATGTTAGGCAGGTCTTAAGCCTCCATACCAGGACGGATTTTAAAGGACATGTCAGGCAAAGGTTTATTGGTTGGTATTTTAGGAAAGAAGGGGAATTCAGACAGGGTGTTGCCTGAGAAATAAGATGGCAAAGAAGGATACAGAGAAGCAACAGCCAGCAGTGGAACAGAAGGGGTAGACACAGGATTTTGGTCCTGCAATTCTTTGTTTTGCTTAGTCAATTTAGAAACAATGTCCTGCTGGGAAGCAATTTTACTATCCTGATGTCTTTTAGAGACCTTTAACCACCAATCAAAATAGGCATCCCATTGAAGTTATTTGATTCAGGAGCCTTGGGTTTCTAACTTGCTGTGCAGAAAAGCCAGTTTAGAAAGTTTGAACAAACTCCAAGTAGCCACTGACTTTCCAAACTATCTCTGATAAAGTTATGCCAAGCAGACAAGAACCAGCACGTAAAGGGACCGAAATGCTTGTTCATATGATGAGTGGGAGTTCCAGAGGGCAGTTCTGACATAGCCTTGCACTTTGCATTTCCCATTCGTCAAAGAGATAGGATAAACTACTTACCTGCAAGGACAAAAACAAGTCCAACAATGAAACTTGAAGAGCTACAACACAAAGGAACAGAGCTTGGATTCAAGAAGTTACTTACCTTAAGACGAATTCCAAAAATCCACGGAGGTGGAGACCCAAAGTGGCTCAGCTGGTACCACAACCTTACTCCTTGGTGTCATGGGGATCTCAGAAGATAATGCCCTTTTGAAATCCCCACTTCTGACACCAGAAATATCAAAAGTGTAAGCAACACTAACTGTTTGGAAAGAAATGATAGAGTTTTATCGATGAATGCAACATGAAGTGGGCAAATCACAGTGTTCTGATGTTCATGAAGGAATATGGGGTTTTATACAGTCTGCAACCACAAACAGACTGATCTTCATATCAGTTAATCTGTTTTCATTGCATTCTACCTGAAGGCAAGCATTTTTTCCAAGAACAGTCTTGGAAATTCTACATTTTATGGAATCATAGTCAAGCAAGCATAACCACATTTGTTTGCAAAAGAAGACTTGCTTACCTAAAAGTGGTGCTCATGTTTTACAAGCAGCAACACGGGTTTAAAACAAAATGGAATACAATCCAGACCTGTGTCCACCATTTTAGTTATGCCAAGCGCCTCAATTTTAGAGCGCTCTTTAACATGACAAAGTCACTGTTGCTCCACGTAAAGTGGGACTTCGGAGAGGTGCTGAACTCTGGCCCCCTCAGCTTTTACCTTATCCCCTCCTCAGCGTCCCTGAGACCCTTTCCAGGAACACTGGTGCTCTGAAGATAATAGTTTGAAAACCACAGATTGAGGATATTCTGGAGGCTGACACAAAACTTTATAACAATCTGTTATATGTGATTATTTGTGCCACAATTTTCCTCCATTACTGCAGATAAATAAATTAATCAATCTTTCTCAGACATCATCTCATCATGCACACTTCCTTGCTTAACCCCACCAATGGGATTTTGCTTCTCAGAAGGCAAAATCAACTAGTCTGTCTTCCAGCCTTGTCTCTGCACCTTAGATACCAATGCCCCTCTCCAGTCAGATTATCTCCTCACTGTCCCAAACATACTCAGTGCGCTCACCTCCAGGCCCTGCACTTGCATTTTCTCCACCTGGAATACCATCTCCTTCTTCAACCTACACGCATATTCTTTGACTTCTTTCCCAGCTTCAGGGACATTTTCTCCTCAGCAGTCTCATTAGTACCAGTCCTTTGACCCTTAAAATTACTGTGGCTCAAAAGTCACATAAACATGAGAATTGGAAGAGACCTGAGGGATGGTCTAATTCAAGCCATTATTTTATTGATGAGGAAACTGAAGCCTGAGAGTTGAAGTAACTTGCTCAAGATCACACAGCTACTTAGTGCCAAAGCCAAAGTAAAGCCCAGTTCTCCAGGATGGGTTAACTACTCTGGGAGCTTCTTTTTTTTTTTTTTTAATTAATTTTTATTAAGCTTCAAGTGAACATTTACCATTCCAATCAGTCTGTCACATGTAAGTTTACATACATCTTACTCCCTTCTCCCACTTGCTCTCCCCCTATTGAGTCAGCCCTTTCAGTCTCTCCTTTCGTGCCAATTTTGCCGTCTTCCCTCTCTCTCTATCTTCCCATCCCCCCTCCAGTCAAGAGTTGCCAACACACTCTCCAGTGTCCACCTGATTTAATTAGCTCACTCTTCATCAGCATCTCTCTCCCCCCTGCTGACCAGTCCTTTTCATGCCTGATGAGTTGTCTTCAGGGATGGTTCCTGTCCTGTGCCATCAGAAGGTCTGGGGATTGCCTCCAGGATTCCTCTAGTCGCAGTCATACCATTAAGTATGGTCTTTTTATGAGAATTTGGGGTCTGTATCCCATTGGTCTCCTGCTCCCTCAGGAGTTGTCTGTTGTGCTCCCTGACAGGGCAGACATCGATTGTGGCCGGGCACCAACTAGTTCTTCTGGTCTCAGGATAATGTAGGTCTCTGGTTCATGTGGCCCTTTCTGTCTCTTGGGTTCTTAGTTGTTGTGTGACCTTAGTGTTCTTCCTTTGCCTTTGTTCCAGGTGGGTTGAGACCAATTGATGTATCTTAGATGGCCGCTTGTTGGCATTTAGGACCCCAGACGCCACATTTCAAAGTGGGATGCAGAATATTTTCATAATAGAATTATTTTGCCCATTGACTTAGAAGTCCTACTCTGGGAGCTTCTTGAAGGAAGAGACTGTGCTTTATATCTCTTTGAATTTCCTACAATTAACAGATGTTCAATTAATATTTATTGAGCCTTTGATCAATTGGTGGTTGTGAGGAGCAGCAATGCATTCTTTGTTTTTGAAGTTCACCAAAGCCAGAGCAAAATGAAGGCTGAGAGGTGGACACTGTGGAAGAAAGTGTTGGTACCTAAACTACAGGTGCCAAGGACCTGCCACGGACAGGTCCTGCCTCTGGAAGACATACATCCCAGAAAGGCAAAGAAGCTTCCTTCCACCCTGAAACCTAGTTTCTGAGAGTTGGCATGTAGAAAGAGTCTTTGGAATCAGGCGGGTCTGACTTTGGTCTTTACAGCTGTGTGACTCTGGGCAAGTCATTTTGCCCCTTTGAATGTTAACCTTCTGATTTGTAAAATCAGGATAATATACGGATGGGGGAAATGTATGCAAAGCACCTGGTAACCCTAAGGAAACAAAACAAAACAAAACAAAAATGAACAAACAAAAAGTCTGTTGCCATCAAGTTGATTCTGACTCACAGCCACTTTTTGGAGGAAGTACAGCCAGAACGCCCCTGAGATTTTGTTTTGCTTACTTTGGACACGTCATCAGGAAAAACCAATGGCTAGAAAAGAACATCATGTTTGGTAAGTGAAGGGTCAGGATAAAGGAGGAATATCCTCCATGAAATGGATTGACATAGTGGCTGCAACAATAGGCTCAAACATACCAATGATTGTCAGGATAGCAAAGGACTGGGCAAGGTTTCATTCTGTTATACATAAGGTTGCCAGGAGACAGAGCTGACTCAACAACAACTAACAACAACACTGTTTTTTAAAAATCAGTCACTCTATTTTTTCCCCATTTTTATGAAAATTTTCATACACAGCAAAATAGAAATAATTTCAGAGCGAACAGTTGTATATTAACCACCTAGATCCTACCATTAGCACTTTACTAAAATTGCTTTTTCACATATCTAACCATCTCTCCATCCCTCTATCCATTCATGAATCTATCTTATGGTGTGATGCCTTTCAAAGCAAACTGCAGACATCAGCTTTTTTTTTTTTTTCCTTTAGGGGTATATTTTGCATATACTTCCCCTTAAATAATTAAGCATGCTTATCGTTAACTAGAATTCCAAATTTGTTTACAGTTTTTCACTTGATTTAAAATTTAGATACAATGACATGCACTGGGTTTTGACAAATGCAAATACCTTTGTAATACTGAGTGGAAAATCAAATTCCAGTTCTCTGCCACTTCTGCCATGTTGATCAATCCAAATCAATTTATTACTAATTCAGGCCTGTTATGGATTGAATTGTGTTCCCCCAAAATAAGTGTCAACTTGGCTAGGCCATGACTTCCAGCATTGTGTGATTGTCCACTATTTTGTCATCTGATATGATTTTCCTATATGTTGTAGATCCTACCTCTATGAAGTTAATGAGGCAGGATTAGAGGCAGTTATGTTAATGAGACAGGACTCAATCTATAAGATTAAGTTGTGTCTTAAATCAACCTCCTTTTATATGTAAAAGAACCCAGCAGAGAGACAAGAGGACTTCCTACCACCAAGAATGAACCAGGAGGCGTGCATTTCCTTTGGACCCAAAGTCCCTGTGCTTAGAAGCTCCTAGAAATTGATGATGAGGATCTTCCCCCAGAACCAACAGAGAGAGAAAGCATTCCCCATGGAGGTGGCACCCTGAATTCAGACTTCTAGACTCCTAGACCGTGAAAGAATAAATTTCTGTTTGTTAAAACCACCCACTTGTGGTATTTCTGTTATAGCAGCACTAGGTAACAAAGATAGGACCCCCCTTTGTTCTACTTCTGTTCCGACACCAGCTGCACATGCATCACTTCTTCCTCTGACCTTAACCATCCAGAGCTAGAGGAGACCTCACAGCTTAAAAGACACAGTCCTCCAGACCGCCAAGTCTGCCTGAGGCTTCAGACGTTAGTCGCAAGCTTGAGAGTCCCCACAACATCCTTACTTCTGACCTGCTGGCTCCAAATTTGGAACTTTCTGACTACCCCTTCAGGATGTAGCCACAAGCTTGCCGCACCTCCCAGCTCCCTCATTTCTGACCTTCTGGCTCCAAGTTGGGGTGGGGTTCCCTCTACCCTTTCAGGATGTTAGCCATAAGCTTGAGAGTCCCCAGGGGCCCCTCACTCCTGACCTTTTGGCTCCCGATACTCCCTTGGGTTTGATAATTCACTAGAATGACTCACAAAACTCACAGAAAGTTTCATACTTATGATTACAGTTTTACTATAGGAAAAAGGACACAGAGAGACACATAGGGTGAGGTCTAGGAGGGCTTCCAGGGCAAAGCTTTCACGTCCCAAAAAGGGATGCACTACTCTTCCATGTACATGAGAATGTCTTTCATCAACCAGGAAGCTCATGGGGCTTCCATGTCCAGAGCCCTTATTGGGGTCCATTACCTTGAGCTGATACCAAGAGTGGTCTTTCTGGCCTGGCCAGCTCCCACCTGATACACTTCATTAACGTAAACCCTCAGGTGTGGCCTGGAGGCCTATAGATAACAAAGGCACCTCAATTACTCAGAAAATTCCAAGGGTTTAGAGTTATTGCTCAGGAATCAAGGACAAAGACCAAATTATTTAGGTAAAATTAATTCACAAATGCAAGTCTCTAAAAAGATAACTAAAATATTTCCATCACTGCAGAAAGTTCTCCCATGCTCCTTCCCCGTCCATCCCTGCCTCCAACCCTAAAGGCAACTACTGTTTAGATTTTTCATCACATAGATGACCTACTAGAGGACATCATATAAATGGAATCATACAGTAAGTACTCTTATGTAAGGCTCCTTTCACTCAATGGAGTGTTGCTGAAACTCAACCATGTTGTTTCATGATCACTGGTCCATTCTTTTTACTGATGACAGTGTCTAACAACAACATGGTAATTCTATGTTCACCTTTTTGAGGAACCCCCAAGCTGTTTTCCACAGTGCCTGTATCCCGCTATTCACCTTTAATAATAAATGTTATTTCCCTCCCTCCTTTCCTTACGGTAGATCCTCATCAACAACACCCACCACCACAAAACTCAACCAAAACGGAACTGGCATCTCTGAGGTAGAAAAAGTTTGGACCAATGGGAGTTGCTCCCCACAAGGGGTCTTCAGCCACTTCTTTTCCTGGCTTAAATCAGCACATAGATAACAGCATCATTTTGATAGACGATGAGTTTTTAATTTCCTCCAAGGAGATTCCCCACCCTGTCTTATTCTTATTCAGTGCATTTTCCCCCTGGCTTCCTCTAGCATGAAATGACTTGGAGCCAATTAAGAGCCTTCTGCTTCCTCATCAGTGATATTTATGACTATGGAAATATTTATGAGGCATGGAGAGGGCTGGGGTCAGGGAAGAGACCTAGCTTCTGCTGTCCTTGTAAATGGGATTTGTCTCCTGCTTGTTTTTTTCCAGGGTTGTAAAAAAGGATGAGTGCACCTCATATAGTTTAGGGCTCCTTTTTTTTCCCTCTTCTTCTAACCTTTGCATTTAGGCTGTGGATTAATCAGTGATAAATGTTCTTTTATCTGGGCATGGAACGAAGGGGGTCTTGGTTTTCTGGACACTTGGTAGTATGACCTTCTTTCTCTGAGCTGCCCTCAAATGCCCTGTCCAGGCTAGAGCTATAACACACTAGGGAAGGCATTTTTATCCAGTGACAGAAATGTCTGCATTCTACACAAGGCTCAAGAGCTGCTGGAATCTACCTAAATGCTTCTGCATAAATAAGGAAGGATCAGAGTCATTTCATGTTTTTGGTAAAATTGCTAGGGAAACAATCCTTTCACCTCAAAATACCTGTTTTTTCTTCACCCTCCCTGCATGCCTTCATTCCCATCTCTAAGGGATGTCCTTCTTTCTTACCAAGTCCAAGGCCTCCACCTGGACTTCAAATCTCACCTCCTACCCAGACCTGGCCTGGCTCATCTCCATCTTCAAATGCTCCATTGCAAAGTGTTCCTCCACCTCTGGCCACAAACAGGGTTTAGATCTTTTCTATAATACTCAAACATACAATGAATTTATATAAACATGTTTTATTTATACATAATCATTTAATAAATACATTAAACTCTTCCTATACATTGTTGTTGCTTTGTGCCATCCAGTTGACTCTGACTCATGGTGGGCCCTATAAGTCACAGAGTAGAGCTGATTTGTAGGGTTTTCTTGGCTGTAATCTTTATGGAAGATCACCAGGCCTTTCTTCTATGGCACTGCAGGATGGGTTCAAACCACCAAACCTTCAGTTACCAGCTGAGCACGAGTCATGAGCATCACCTAACCAAATAATAAATAAATAACGAAACCCTTTTCTGTAGCATTGATTCAGACTCCAACTCATAGGGACCTTATAGGACAGAGCAGAACTGCCCCATAGGGTTTCCAAGGAATGGTTGGTGGATTCAAACTGCCAAGCTTTTGGTTAGCAGTCAAGCTCTTAACCACTGTGCCACCAGGGCTCCATGCACCACCTAGGGACCTAGGGAACTTTAAATACATTAAATGTATTTACTAAATATATTTATATAAATAAGTTTATTTATTGAATGTATTTAAATAGATGTTTTATTTATAAAGTTAGATATATGTATTGACTAAGCATTTATGTAAAAGGATACATTTATGGAATGCCTCTTATGTGCCAAGCTGCCCTTTCATGTCCCTGCACTCTCTTCCCTTTACTTCTGAACTTCTTCAAAACTGCACTCTCTGTCTTAATTTCCTCACTCTTTGACCTCATGCAGTGAGGGTCTTGAAGGTCTTGACTGTTCATCCTCACCACTGTACTGTGAGGGTCTTGAAGGCCATCAGCCACTTCTCAGATGATAGGTGGAACAGCTTCTCCTGGTCCTGCCTCCTGCAGACCCGGGGTCCTGATGACCAGTCTGTTCCCTGATGGCTTCTGTGACTCAGCAATATTCCCAGCATCCTATCATTCTGTCTTTTCCTCTGTGGGACTCTTGTTTTCATTCCTCACAACTGTGTCCTTGGATCAACATCATACCTTCTGTCACCACAAGTTCAGCTATCTCTGTGGGCAGCCGCATCCCAAGTCTAGATCTGGCCTCCCTTCTGATCCTCAGGCCTGCATTTCAAGGTGCTCCCTAGATGCCTTTTCCTGAATGAATGGCAGGCATTGCAAATTTATGTCTAAAAGCAACTGCTATAGATTGACTTGTGTCCCTTACCAAAATATGTGTTGGAATCCTCACCCCTATACCTGTGCATGTAATCTAATCTAATGTAATGCCATCACCATCTACAAGGCAATCTCATGTAATGTAATCAGTCAGTTGACTTCTGGGTTATACGAAGAGAAGCACAGACACAGAGAGGTGTGTACACTCCGGGGTATATAGATGCCATGTGAGGATCACCAAGGAATGCCGAGGGCTACTGACAAGGAAGGCATCAGGTTGGCCAAGATCTTGATTTGAAAATATAAAAAAATAATATATATATATATTTTTTAATAACTGTGAAGAAATAAATTTCTGTTCTTTAAAGCCATCCTTGCGATATTTCTGTTATGCAGCACTAGGAAACTAAGACACCAGCCTTATCTCCACCCCCAATAAAAAGGTATAAAAAATGGTTTCTTCCTTCTAACCAAAACCAAACCCACTGTCATCGACCTGTTTCTGATTCATAGTGACCCCATAGGGTTTCCGAGGCTGTAAATCCCTACGGAAGCAGCCTGCCACATCTTTCTCCTTGCGGAGCTGCTGGTGGCCGACCTTTGGTTAGCGGTTGAGTGCTTTAACCACTGTGCAGCCAGGGCTTATTTCTGCCCTCTGGGAGATTATAATTTAGTCACAGAGACACAGCATGCAGATTTTTAAATGTTCTGTAACAAACCCTGAGAGTTAATTAGTATTAAATGAGAAGATATAATGAGAGTCATACTATATGACAAAATGTTAAATGGGTCATATAAATCATATCTTTGCTTTCTCCGAGTGGGAGAAGCTGTGGGCTACAATGCCCAAAGAAGGCCTTGTGGACCGTGGTCAGGAAGACCAGTAAAGAGGGGCAGAGAGGTGCATTTATTCCAGACATACAGAACAGGGTGTTAGCTGTTGTTAGCTGCCATTGACCTCGCTCCAACTCGTAGTGACAACAGGGTGAAACAGTCCTTCGCTATCCTCATGATTGTTATGCTTGAGCTCATCCTTGCAGCCACTGCGTCAATCCACCTCATTGAGGGTCTTTCTCTTTTTCATTGACCTTCTGCTTTGCCAAGTATGGTGTCCTTCTCCAGTGACTCATCCCTCCTGATAACAGGTTCAAAGTATATGAGACGAAACCTTGCCATCCTTGCTTCTAAGGACCATTCTGGCTATACTTCTTCCGAGAAAGATTTGTTCATTCTTCTGGAAGTCGGTGGTATATTCAATATTCTTGGCCAACACCACAATTCAAAGGCATTGATTCTTCCTCAGTCTTACTTATTCATTGTCCAGCTTTCACATGCATATGAGGCAACCGAAAAAACCATGGCTTGGGTCTTTTTTTTTTTGGGTCAAGTGCACCTCTGTCTTCAAAGTGACATTTTTGCTCTGGAGCACTTTAAGGAGGTCTTTTGCAGCAGATTGCCTAATGCAATATGTCATTTGATTTCTTGACTGCTGCTTCCATGGGTATTGGTTGTGGATCTAGGTAAAATGAAATCATTGACAGCTTCAGTGTATTCTCTGTTTTTCCTGATGTTGTTTATTGGTTCAGTTGTGAGGATTTTTGTTTTATGTTGAGGCATAATTCATACTGAGGGCTATAGTCTTTGATCTTCCTCACTAAGTGCTTCAAGTTCTCTTCACTTTCAGCAAACAAGGTTGTGTCATCTGCATATGGAAGGTTGTTAATAAGTCTTCCTCCAATCATGATGCTTTGTTCTTCTTGGCATAGTCTAGCTTCTCAGATTACTTAGTCAGCATACAGACTGAATAAGTACAGTGAAAGGATACAACCATGATGCACACCTTTCCTGATTCTAAACTGTGCAGTATCCCTTTGTTCTGTTTGAACGACTCCCTCTTGGTCTGTATACTGGTTCTGCACGAGCACAATTAAGTGTTCTGGAACTCCCATTCTCCGCAATGTTATCCATAATTTGTTATGTTCCACACAGTTGAATGCCTTTGCATAGTCAATAAAACACATGTAAACGTCCTTCTGGTATTTTCTGCTTTCAGCCATGATCCATCTGACATCGTTCCATGTCCTCTTCTGAGTCTGATTTGAACTTCTGGCAGTTCCTTGTCATTGTACTGCTGCAACCGTTTTTTGAGTTATCTTCAGCAAATTTCTACTTTTGTGTTATATTAATGATATTGGTCCATAATTTCCACATTCTGTTGGATCACCTTTCTTTGGAATGGGCACAAATATGGATCTCTTCCAGTTGGTTGACCATGCTGCTATCTTCAAAATTTCTTGGCCAAGACAAATGAGTGCTTTCAGCATTGCATGGTTTGTTGAAACATCTCAATTGGTATTCTGCCAATTCTTGAAGGCTTGTTTTTCGTCAATGCCTTCAGTGCAGCTTGGACTTCTTCCTTCAATACCTATGGTTCTTGATCATACGCTACCTCCTGAAGTGGTAGAACATAGACCAATTCTTTTTGGTACAGTGATTCTATGTATTCCTTCAATCTTCTTTTGATGCTTCCTGCATCAAATATGCAATATTTTGCCCATATTGCAAATCTAGGATTATTTTTTTCTTTAGTTCTTTCATCTTGAGAAATGCTGAGCGTGTTCTTCCCTTTTGGTTTTCTAACTCCAGGTCTTTGCATATTTCATTATAATACTTTACTTTGTCTTCTTGAGCCACCCTTTGAAATCTTCTGTTTAGCTCTTGTAGTTCATCATTTCTTCCATTTGCTTTAGCTACTCTACATTCAAGAGCAAATTTCTCCTTTTTTTTTTTTTTGGTCAATTTGCCAGTGGTTTGTCGATTTTATTGATCTTTTCAAAGAACTAACTTCTAGTCTTGATTCTTTCATTTTTCTTTTTCCTGATTCATTTATTTCTCTTCCAATCTTTATTATTTCCTTTCTTCCTGCAGTTGTTGCTTCTTTTGTTGCTCTTTTTCTATTCGTTCAATAGTAAGGTTAAGGCATTGATTTTGGCCCTTTCTTCTTTTTTGATGTGTTCATTTATTGCTATAAATTGGCCTCTGAGCACTGCTTTTGCTGTGTCCGAAAGGTTCTGGTATGCTGTGTTTTCATTCTTGTTTGAGTCTAGGAATTTTTAATTTCATTTTTAATTTTTTCTATTACCCAGTGGTTTTTTTAGCAAGGTATTAATCAGTTTCCTTGTATTTGATTTTTTTCTTGTTTGTCCTTTTCTTGATTTCTAATTTTGTATCATTGTGACCTGAGAAGGCCCTTTGTATTATTTTGATATTTTGTAGGTGACAGTTTATTTTTCCTGAGCTGTTCTCATAATACTTTCTTTGTCTTTGGTTTTGGAAAGCTTCATTATGATACGTCTTGGTGACTTTCTCTCGGGGTCTATCCTGTATGTGTTTTGTTGAGCTTCTTGGATGGATATCTTCTCTTTTGTGATATAAGAGGAGTTTTTGCCAGCTAATCTTCAAAAATTTTCCCTGTACTTTTTTTTTTTTTTAATTTCCTCCTGTTCTGGAGTTCCTGTTGATAGTGTTCCACATCACTCTTAGGCTTTCTTCATTCTTTTTTCTGAATGTTCCTCAAACAAATTAGTATCAAGGGATTTGTCCTCTATTTCATTGATTCTGTCTTCCATTGATTCAATTCTACTCCCATAGCCTTCCATTGAGTTACCTATTTCTGAAATGTTATTGTTAATCTTCTGAATATTTAGTTGCTGTTTTTGTATCATTTCTAATTGTGTATTTATTTTGTCATTTCATTCTTGTATTTTTTTCCTGAATTCTTCTAGAGTTTTGTCTGTGTTTTCCTTGGTTTTATCTGTGTTTTCCTTGATCTCTTGGAGGGTTCTATGTATAAGTCTTTCAAATTCCTTGTCAGGTAGTTCTATTGCCATTTCTTCCTCAGGAAGGTTTCCTGGCTCTTTATTTTGGTCACTTGCTTGAGTCATATTGTCTTGCTTCTTTATGTGACTTGGTATTGTCTGTTGTCTCTGAGGCATTAAGGTGTTATTATATTTATTGATTGTACGTTTGTTTGCTTCATTCTTTTGTTTTGTTTTTGTATATTCAGGTGGGTGGGGCAGGCTTGTTACTCTGGTCAATAGTCTAGCAGCACTGGAGCATTCACCACCTGTTTCTGGATGGGTGAGTCAGGAGCTGGGCGTGTGAGAGAAGGTCTTTATTTGCTGGTCATGCAGGGTAGCTGAGGGCAGACTGGGTGAACACTCGCCAACGTCTATCAATCCAGTGGTGAAAGTGTGAGTGGTGGTATGTGTCGAGTAGATGGGGTGGGAGGTGTGGTAGACATGATGGGTGGGTGAATGTGGGGGTGCAAGGTTGTCACCTCCTGCTGGATCAGGGGTGGAGTGGGTGAATAACCCAAAAGATTACTATAAATGTGTGGCTGAAGAGTTGCTTGAAATATTGATGATGCCTAAGAGTCTCACCTCAGGGAGGCAAGGCTGAAAGGATTGTAATTAAGAAATCTGAAGCCTAGTCAATGGTCCTATATCTTGTCTGGGGGAAGATTCTAAACAGCTGATGGAAGGCCAGTCCCAGTCTGTTGGTCAACAGATACTTATCCAGTAACTATTATGTCCTGGAGTCCCTGGGTGGTGCAAACAGTTAATGTGCTCAGGCTACTAACCAAAAGGTGCCTTGGAAGAAAGGCCTGGCAATCTAACCAAAAAAAACCAAACCCAGTGCTGTCAAGTCAATTCCGACTCATAGTGACCCTAAAGGACAGAGTAGTACTGGCCCATAGAGTTTCCAAGGAGTGCCTGGTGGATTCGAACTGCCCACCCTTTGGTTAGCAGCTGTAGCACTTAACCACTACGCCACCAGGGTTTCCGCCTGGCAATCTACTTCTGAAAAATCAGCCACTGAAAACCCTATGAACGCAGTTCTACTCTGACACACATACGGTCACCGTGAGTTGGAGTCGACTCAGCAGGAGCAGGTTTTGGGTTTTTTTACGTCCCATATACAGTGCTGGGCAGTGGGATACATCAGTGAACAAGTCAGTATCTCTACCTTCAAGGTGTTTACATTTGGGTGTGTGTGGGGGGAGAGAAAAAGATAATAAGCAAACAAATAATAGCAACATAGACACATACATATGTGTGCCTAGACAGACATAAAGAAGATAATTACAGTACAGCAGGAAGTCTAGAGAAATGCAAGTAGGAGAACAATAATTTCTAGGTTTATACAGAGCTCTTAGGGGTGGGAGAGATCTTGGTCACTGGTCACTTGATGACTAGTTCCCTAGGTCTCACCACGAATGGACGAAATGATCCTTGAGGCTACTCACCTTGTGCCTACATGCCCTGTCTCAGCCCACAAGGCTGAACTGGGCAGGCGCGTCCTCTCCTGGGTAGGGGAAGAGCAAAGCACTAGGGAAACACTGAGGGTCAGAGACAAGGGATCCAAGCCAAGCTCGAGTCTAGGGGGACAAGAGCAAGACTTGAGCAGAGAGAAAAAGAGTGGCACGAAGATTCTGGCTAGTCACCAGGAAAAAGGCTGAAGTGAGCATTCTTTGCTTTTATTGGCTCTCAGGCTTGTGGGAACGTGGTCTGATTTAAAGAAAGGAGGTCAGGGCAAGCAATTTTTGGTGCATAATTAAGCCTGGTGTCAGAAGAGGGTGTGTTTCAGTCATTGTTCAAACAAGAAACAGATGACACACTCATTAGAATAACTCAAGGAACATGATATTATAAAGGTGTGGGTGAGGAGTCGGGGAACCACAGGGATGGTGGGGTGATTCCCAGGTGGTCAGCAGAACTGTAACCATGCTATTGTTATTGGGTGCTGTCAGTTGATTCTGACTTATAGCAACCCCATGTGACAGAGCAGAACTGCCCCATAGGGTTTTCTTGGCTATAACCTTTACAAAAGCAGATGGCCAGGTCTTTCTCCTGAGGAGCTGCTAGGTGGGTTCGAACATGCCAACCTTTCAGTTAGCAGCCCAGTGCTTAACCATTTGTGTCTTCACGGCTCCTTGGAACTACCCTAGATTCTAGGTATCTTCAGTGGGTACTGAAAGCAGAAGGGAGAAAAGTCCTGTGTAGCGGGCAGACATGATGAGGTCATCTTGAGAGAGATTGAGGGGCACAGCCAGATTGAGAACACCTCACAGGGAAGCCCTGGGGCATAAATACTGTGCCTTTATTCTCCTGCCCTCCAGTGGGTGCTGAACACATATGTGGTAAGCAGAGGGAGGCAATAGGGTTCCCCTGTTCAGACTATGACAAAGAATAAAGGATTGTCTGTTCCATTGGTGAACCCAGGTTTTGTGGGACCTGAAGCTTGGATAATTTGGAGGGCCCTATTTAAGAAAAAATGGAAAATTACAAAAACAAAAGAAGGTATGAAAGTGAACCTTTATTTAGGTAAAGAAAAGATGTAATAAGTCATAAATTTTTTAAAGTTGAAAAATACCACAAACATCACAAAATACAGAACAATAACAATATCGGGGCTTGTGCTTCCATACACTCCTCTCATCCCCGTGGCCAGGACACTGATGGCCCAAGCCTGCAGGCAACACCTCTGGAATTGCAGGTGAAGGAGGTCAGCTCTCCTCATCTCTCTAATGAAGCTGTTTGTCTAATGGGAAAAAAATACTGATGTTTTTAGTAATTAACTGCCTAACCCACTGCTATAATACTTTCCTTCACTGTGTTTTTTGGCTGCATACTATTTTATTTTCTCTTCATATGACAAAAATTTTGTAATATTTTCTATACAGGGTAAGGGGAGAGAAATAAGTCTTTCTGCTGACATAATAAAAAATCATATTTATTATTAATGGTTGGGATGCATAAAACATGTACATTCACAACCAGACGTTCTTGCTGTTCATACGACTGCTATAGGCTTGTGCTCTACACCGGAATCTTGATAAAACCTATTTGGATTTGGTGCAATTTCCATCATAAAAGAAAAATGTTACATAGCATACTGTTGTATCACTGCATCGCTGAATATATTTCTAGTCTCTGTTACTAGGCATCGTGGAGAACTGAATCCTGCACTCAGGATTTTACACACCTGATGACTGGAAGAATGGTTTTGGCTCTATGCAATTCCAAGCTTGTTTCTTCTCTGCTGCCCATGTACTTCCAGTGCCAGGTTCATAGGACACTCTCAAATTTGATAGGACCTTTGGCCCTGCACCTAGGTGTCACTGTGCTAGGTGAATGGGCATCGTATTTCTGGAAGCCACTTCCACACTGGAGTGACTTACAAAAACGTAATTATTCAAAGAAGTGACTGCAAACCACATTAATATATCCTGCAAAACCCAAACCCAAATATATCCCCAGTTTAACTTTCCCTTAGCCGGATCCCCCAAGTGCCACCCAACAGGACGGCAAGTGTTACAGAGGGGACATCTGAGTAGAAAGAGACAGCAGTCTTAACTGAATGTGGTTGAAACCAGTTTGCGTTGAGTTGGCCCTGACTCATGGTGACGCCATGTGTGTCAGAGAACAACTGTGCTTCATAGGGTTTTCATTGGTTGGTTTTTTGGAGGTAGATAGCCAGGTCTTTCTTCTGAAGAGCTTCTGGGTGGACTCAAACTGCCAACCTTTTGGTTAGCAGCTGAGCCCGTTATCTGTTTGCACCACACAGGGGCTCCTTAAAGTATCTTACTTCTGTAAATTTTATAAAAACATGTGACCACATGAACATATTGCTAGGGTCCTTCTCAGGACTTGTGCTTATGAGAGACCCTAAAGTTTAAGCTTCATTAGTTTCAAAGTAAGCTTCATTAGATTCATGGTAAGCTGCCACATAAACCAAAACCAGATCAAACCTGTTGTTGCTGTCAAGTCAATTCCGACTCATAGTGGCCCTACAGGACAGAGTAGAGCTGCCCCACAGGGTTTTGAAGGAGCGGTTGGTGCATTCAAGCAGCCGATCTTTCGTTTAGCAGCAGATCTCTTAACCACTGTGCCACCAGGGCTCTAAAGGTGGCACATAGTAGGTGTTTCATAAACATACCCTGATTGCGGGAAAGCATTGCTTGGCCTCACTACCCAGGTAATATTCTCTTTCCCCCAGTAAAACTCATTGCCTTGATTTAAAGCTGGAACTCACAGCATAATTGAGTCCAGTTATTTGAGGCAATGGGAGGGGGGAGAGACGGGACTGCTTGGCGGGATAAGCTCTCCCATCCCCTCATCACTGGCAAATATGCCAATGCCAACACGTCAGCTGCCCTCCTTAGCACCGAGGCTGCCCTGGCTGCCCTCTCTGGGTAATTCTAATTGGCTCCAATCAGGGAGAGCCAGGCCGGGGCTTTATTAACAGTGACAGCAGCTCCGCTGTTAGAAGAGCAGGTAGAAAGGTCACATTGGAAACACCATTTCCAAAAGCACAGTAACCACTGACAGAGCTCATTTCTGGCTTTCACAGTGGATGCTGAAGAACCTTTATTTATCCAGCCCTGCTGCTGGGGGCCTTCTGGTTTCCGGCTTCCGTTTTCCTCCTGTTGTGAGGGGAGTTGGCCTTAGGGGTTCCACACGCCTCGGGGTCCAGCAAGCAGGAAAAGTTTAGATTCCCAATGGGCTATAGGGGCTGAGGGAGTCCCTGGGTGGTTCAAATGATTAAGCCCTTGGCTGCTAACCAAAAGGTTGGTGGTTCAAGACCACTCAGGGGTGCCTCGAAAGAAAGCCCTGGTGATCTGCTTTCGAAAAATCAGCTACTGAAAACCCTACGGAGCACAGTTCTCCTCTGACACACGTGGCTGTTGCCATGAGTAGGAATCAACTCCATGGCAACTAGTTTGGTTGTTTTTTTTAAATAGGGGCTGAGCATGCTGAGAGTCTAAAGTTCCAGGGCAAGGAGAGTGGGCTGCATTTCTAGACAAGAGGGAGTCATGGAAGGCCGTTGGTTTCAATATTCTAGTGAATGAGAACCAAGCACACGTCACACTTGTTACAGCCACTTAGCACGTCCAGCTCATCTGTCACTCGGTGAAGCCTCCCCGGACCCTCAGGCAGGGCGTCACCCATCTCTGAGCTCCTGCAGTGCTTGGCTCCTGTCTCTGTGACAGGACTCGCTGTGCTGGACTGTAGTTATTTGCTTAGCCATCCGTCTCCCAAGATGGACTGCCAGCCCCTCGAAGGCACTGACCAAGCCTTGTTCATATTCTTGGTTTATTCCCCAGCACAAAGCCCGGCACTTGACAAATATATATTGACTGACTCTCCAAATGAAGCATGTGGAAGACGCTGATAACAATCAGATGAACCTACGTGGGCACGGAGTTGCACAGCAGAAACAGCATGCCAAAGTGGCGAAGTTTGGCCTTTGGAGTCAAACTGGTTCAAATTCTAGCTCCACCACTGTTAATTAGGATTAGGTTTAGCTGTAAAGGACAGAAAACCCAAGACAATATTGGCTTAAGCAATTAGATGTTTATTTCCCTTTCACATAAAAGTCTAGAGGTGGTCACCTCAGGACTCCTGAGTTGGCTCCGTTCCGCAGAGTCCTGAAGGACCCAGGCTCCGTCTACCTTGTGGCTGTGTTTAGGGGAGCCTTGGTCACAACAAGGTTCAAGATGACACCCCTCCAACTCCAGCTATCACATCCGCATCCCACCAGCAGGAAGGGAGGAAAGCAGGTCCAAGCTTCCAGGAAGTTGCCCACATTTGTGTTTGCCTCCTCTTACCTATAATTTACTCCCATGGATACACCTAGCTTCCACAAAGGCTAGAAAATGTAGTTTGAATTCTAGAAGGTGATGTGCTCAGCTTAAAAATGGGAATCTATTACTATACAAGAATGAGAAATTAGATTTTAGAATAAAATAGTTTCTGCCATACTCACTAGCTACTTGACTTTGGAGAAGTGAATCAACTTCTCTGATTCTCATTTTCCTCATTCGAGTTAAAGCAATGCATGCAAATGCCTTAGCAGAGTGCCTGGCATTTACCATTTACCGTGGGTTCAGTTATTATTATCACTGTGGTTGTGAAAAAGCTGGCAAGACCAGGTGTCCCTAGCAGGAGGCTTGTGCGCTTGAGTCAGCCTACCTGAATATGAGTCCCAGCTCTGCAGCTTACCAGTTCTGTGACTTAGAGTTAGTTACTTGACCTTTCTGAGCCTTATTTTTCTCATCTCTGTTGTTGTTAGGTGCCATCCAGCCAATTCTGATTCATAGTGACCCCCATGTGACAGAGTAGAACTGCCCCATAGGGTTTCCTGTGCTATAATTTTTACGGAGTTGCTGGGTGGGTTCGAACCTCCAACCTTTTGGGTTAGTAGCTGAGAGCCTAACCGTTGAGCTACCAGGGCTCCTTTTCTAGTCTATAGAATGGGGCAATGATAATCCTTTCTTCATAGGGTTATGAAAATTATTCAAGATAGTGTATATAAACCATTTAGCTTAGCACTGAGCAATAAACAGTAAATGTTTGCTTGCTATTCCTAGTTGTTTTTGTTATCTAGTGCTACTATAACAGAAATACAATAAGTGGATGGCCTTAACAAACGGAAATTTATTCTCTCACAGTCTAGGAGGCAAGAAGTCCAAATTTAGGGTGCCAGCTCCAGGGAAAGGCTTTCTCTCTCTTTTGGCTCTGGAGAATATCCTTGTCATCAATCTTCCCCTGGTCTAGGAGCTTCTCAACACAGGGACCCCGGGTCCAAAGGACATGCTCCCGTCCTGGTTCTTTATTATTAGTGGCACGAGGTCATCACTCTGTCTCTCTGCTTCTTCTCTCTTTTATATCTCAAAAGAGAGAGACTCAAGATACAACCTAATCTTGTAGTTTGAGTCCTGCCTCATTGACATAACTGCCTCTAATCATGCCTCATTAACATCATAGAGGTAGGATTTACAACACATAGGAAAATCACATCAGATGACAAATGGTAGACAATCACACAATACTGGGAATCATGGCTTAGCCAAGTTGACAGACGTTTTCGGGGGACACAATACAATCCATAATACTAGTCAAGACAAGCCCTGAATGACCTTGAGATTGGCTGTGAAGTGGATGATAGAGAAGGTTTCACAGGATTCTGCCCAGCCACCAGTCTCTAAAATTCAACTCATTCCAAGGGCCGGGACCAATGCTGTAACCAGGAGGCAATAAATTAACTTGACCCACAGTGCCTGCATTAGTATGTTTACATTTTGAACTCTTTCCAAGTGGAGCTGACCTTAAATGCAACGGGAACATCCTCTGCCTTCCTACTTGTTTTCATTCCCCAAAGCTGTTAGCAATTTTCACCTACAGAGTGCTTTTCCCAAAGGGGTCAGGCAAGAAGCTCCAGGACCAGGAGTCCCAAGACCCAGAAGGAATTTCTGGCCCAGGCAGCCCCTGGGGGGCTGTACCTAGGCTGCATTTGGGCTGGGACTGCCTGTCCCCTCAGGCAGAAGGGGCACAGGAGCAGAAAATATGCCAGGATCAGGTCAATTAGCCTGCAACTTGATGAAACAAGCAAAACACACAATTTCTCTTCTGTTCAGGGCTTCTGGGATTAGCAGTCAGGTCTGCAGAGTATCCAGGTGTTTATTTTCAGGAGGCACAAGGCTCTGAGTTAGAGGCACAGAGCTACCCCAGGTATCTGTTGTTGGTTCTGCTTCTTGCAAGAACCAAATTGGGACCCTATGCGTGTACCCTCTGTGCTCCTGCCTCAGCACCAGCCAGGGGACCTGAGGGACAGGAAAGAAGGGGTGGGAAAGTGGATGATCGCCTCCCAGCCCAGCTCCCTGGTTCCCAGGGCACCTTTCCCACTCAGCCATCCCGCCACACTGACACCTCCATCAGCTTTGGCAGCTGCAGGGTGACTCCTGGGCAACCCACCTATAAACGAGCCACTATTGGAATCCGGAAACCTCCTAGCTAAATCAAGAATCTGCTGCTTCTCAGAGTCTGCAAGGATAATGTTTCACTCGAAGGGGAAAATTGGAAACAACCTAAATGACTAATGAATGGAGAATGGTTGTGCAAACGATGGTTCCATTGCTTCAAGCGATGTTATGGGGGCATTAAAAACTATAATCACGGAGATTACGTGGTGACATAGAAAAATGACGGTAAGTGAAAATATACAAAAATATACATTTGTGCCATGAGTTTAAATGTGAAAATTACATGTGCCTCTGGACATGTGCCAAGGAACACCAAAAACAAACAAACAAACAAAAATAAAAAGGGTGGTGGGATTGTGGCTACAATTTTCCCTGTTATTTATTCTGATCTCTAGGCCTGCTGTTTGTGCATTAAATAAGAAAAATGCTTAAAAATTCTGCCCACTACCCTCCCATGCACCTCCAAAGAACCTGAACCACTGGAATTTGCCAGTCTGGCTCCTTTGCTTGTTTGATATCAACTTCTCAGTCAATATTCTCAGGAAAAGACAGGACTATTTTAAGCTGAAAGCAAACCCCAGGTGAACTTGGTTCCCTGGCCAATTCTCCTCTCAGTAGGTGGTGGCTGATGAAAGCAGTCCCTTAAGGGCCAAGTCAATCTCATCCCTTGCACTGAGGCCTATAAACCTTCAGGTACTCAGTGTCTTAAATCTGGGAGTGCCTACAGCTGGCTCACCTGAGGCAGGCATTAGAGCTGGTGCTGGTTATCATTCTGCACCAGGAGCAAAGCCATCCGAAAGTTCTTGACTCTGGATTTGGCTGAGTGAACAGGAGAAATAAGAAATTATCACTTAACAAGGACCCAGAATTTCAGGAGGCACTTTAATACCATGGCTGCCACCATGTAAACATGAGCAAATCACTCAACCTCTCTTTAGATTAAGGGAACCGATTGTAACCTGCCTCTAAACTGCTGATGGGCAGAAGAATGAAGGAAAAAAATGCTGTTGAACACTCTGCCAATAGGAAGCACAGTCTATTGGAAAAAGCATGGAACCTGGAGTCAGAAGGTCTGGGTTCAAGCCGAGGCTCTGCCACTCATGAGCAGTGTGACTCTAGGCTAATAGCTTCTTAGTCTTAGTTTCTTTATCAATAAAATGGGAATCATACTATCTATTCGACTGGATTGTAGTGAAAATTAAAGAGCTCAGATACGTGAAAACCAAAAACCAAAACAAAACAACCAACTCCCTTGCCTTTGGGTTGATTCCAATATGCTCCATAGGGTTTTCTTGCCTATAATCTTACAGAAGCAGACTGCCAGGCCTTCTGTGGCACTACTAGATGGATTTGAACCACTAACCTTTCAGTTAGTAGCCAAGAGCAAATCGTTTGCACCACCAGGTATATGAAAAATTGTGGCAAATTGTAAAACAAATATTTTTCTGACTTATCCAGCACTGCTGTGATGGGCAGTTAGAACCAGGGCTTTGAACCGGCTCATTCTGGTTTGTTCCGGTTTGAACCCCAGATGAGAATTTGTATTCTACACCAGATATAATAAATCAGAATCTACAGTTTAACAAGATCCCCAAGTGATTCTTATATATAATAAATTTTGAGAACCACTGCTCTACTGAAACCCATTGCTGTCGAGTCAATTCCGACTCATAGTGACCCTATGGGACAGAGTAGAACTGCCCCATATGGTTTCCAAGGTCACCCGGTGGATTTGAACTGCCAACATTTTTGTTAGTAGCCATAGCTCTTAACCACCATGCCACCAGGGTTTCTACTCTCTACTAGTGGTTCTCAAAATTGGTTCCTCACCAGCAACATTAGCATCACTTAAGAACTTGTTAGAAACACAAATTCTCAGCAGGGGTTTGAACCTGAAGGAATGAGTCGGAAGCCCTGGTTGGAACTCAGTAGAACACAGCCTTGCTGTTTTCCATTACAGCATCATGGTGAAAGGCAGTGGGGAGATTTCTGCCAACACCCTGAGCTTATTCCCTGCTTCTGTGGGCCTGGAGTGGTCTTCTGAGGTTGTGCTGCCATTTGCTGCCATCCCAGATCTTGGGTAGCAAATAAATGAGCTATCATCCCTTTGGGTTTGAAATGCTTTTTTGTAGGAAAGGAGTTGTCAAATACTTAACAGTGATTAACTCAGTGGGAAACGGTGTGTATAGGGCAGTACGTGTTTGTGTCTTTGGTTACAAGTGGAGCGTCTTCTCAAAGGCGCCATCCAGATCTACTAGGAGCTAAAAGATAAACTGCCAATAGGGAGGTCAAGTCACGTTTCCTCCAAATATTTTCCTCCAAGTATTTACCTCTATCTGCTGGGCAAGGGCCTCTACAAACATTCAAAACTTTTTGGTTTTTTTGGTGCCTGGGGCTGTGCTGGGGACTGGAAGGAATGCACTACTGCTCCATCAGCCTGTTTAGTAAACAGACACTACCTGACCTACAAGGAGGACAGACAGCCTGCAACGTCAGGATCTGCGAATGAATGCACTTCTGCTGGCACTGTGATCACAGCAGAGGAGTGCACTCGTCAGGAACTCGGCTGCTAGGCCTGGTATAATATTTTAGTTCTTTATGGACGTAAGGAAGAGATACGTCCATGTTGCCTGCAAGGCATTCCTGAGTGGCACGAAGACCATTCCCGCAACACTGCCGTCCCTCTGGGTCCCAGTGCTTCCAAGGTGGTGGGTGGGGTGAAGAGAGGGTTCAGTAGTCTTCATGGAAATCTGGATTACAATTTAAGGCCATCAGATTTGCCCTCTTTCCAAATATCTAGATTTCATTCTAGCACAGATTAGAGCTTGCTGTATCAATTTGCCCTTCTCCAAAATGGAGCTCACCTGTTGGCCAGAGATGTAGAGGACATTTGTTTTTGCCTGTCTGGTTTAACTCCTGGAAATAAAACTCCACCTTCCTCTGAGGCATTCATTCTATGTGGTTCAGGCGGGCCGACCTTACCTGCCCGAATGCAGGGTGGGTATTTGTTCTCTGTCCAATGGGCGTAGACTTCTAGACCACCGCACAGTGATTGGCACAGAGTTGAACACATGACCCAAATACAACCAATCAGAGTCTCCATCAGGCATTGATACGGAAGCCAGAGGCGTGGTTCTCTGCCCTCCTCTGGGATATTAAGCTCTGTTATGGGTTGCTGTGAGTCACAACCTGCTGGTACCTCATAAGAATAAGAAGGATGATTCTGGAGCCGCGTGCAGCTATCTTCTCCAGTGATATAGAGGTGCAGAGGAAGCCATCTCATCTGGAGAAAATGAAGCCAATGTGCAAAGAGAAGCAGAGCTGAAAGATGGGAAGCTAAAGGGAAACTTAAAGACAATATTTGAGTCCCTGGATCCATCTCTTCCTAAATCCGTTGTGGTGGAGTAGATTCCGACTCATAGCGAACCTGTAGGACAGAGTAGAACTGCCCCATAGGGTTTCCAAGGAGCAGCTGGAAGATTTGATTGCCGACATTTTAGTTAGCAGCCAAGCACTTAACCGCTGCGCCACCAGGGCTCTATCTCTTCATAAACCCAATGCCACCAATCTCTTCATAAAAAAAAAAATCATAGGAGCCAACAAATTCCCTGTTTTGCTAATGTTCCTTTGAGGTGGGTTTCTGTCACTTGCAATGGGAAGAATCTTGACTGTTGTAGCAGGGTTTGCACCAAGTCTTTGTGGAGGGAGTCAGCCTTCCTCATGCTCAGCCCATCATGTTTATCCTTGGCAGGAGCCCTGATTCTTATAAAACTAATTATGGGCAGAGTATGGGAATAAATTCACTCAAGGATCAGGGCACAAGGCTTTGCAACTTTATGCAGAAATTACTACTTAGGACCACTTCCCTTGAAGCAAGCTTTAGACATGAGAGCCATTTAGCACTTGAACTCTTCCCTGTGTGCCATTGGCCTTTGAACTCTGATTTGTACTCCTTGCTTTCTGAGTAGTATTTTCAAAACACCCTCAAGAGGATCCCAGGTACTATACCAAACACAGGAAGCCAGTTTTTGCCCCAAATGTATGACAAATGGTTAAATGCTAGACTACTAGCCGAAAGGCTGGTGGTTTAAACCCACCCAGAGGCACCTTGGAAGAAAAGCCTAGCAATCCACTTCCAAAAATTCACAGTTTGAAAACCCTATGGAATCGACTCGACGGCACTGGGTATGGAGCAGTTCTACTCTGCACACATGGGGTTGCCATGAGTCAGAATCAACTGGATAGCCAACAACAACAATAACGTATGGATTTCAGACAAAGGCAGACTAGGAAGAAAGACTTGGTGATCTACTTCTGAAAATTAGCCAGTGTAAACCTTATGGATCACAACAGAACACTGTCTGACTCACATCAGGAGGGATCAACTGTGAGAAGAAGACATCGTGTTTGGTGAATTCAAGAGCCTATGAGGGCGAGGGAGAACTTCAGTCAGACGGAATGGCACAGTAGCCACCATGATGGACTCCAACATGCTGGCGATCGTGAGGACGATGGACGACTGGGCAATGTTTAGTTCTCTTGTACATAAAGTCACCATCAGTTAGGGTTGCCTTGAAAGCAACAGCTATCCATCTGTCCGTCTGTCCGTCCGTCCACCCACCCACCTATCCATCCATCCACATCTAATCTATCTAGATTCCTGTGGCTCTTCGAAAGAGCCCTAGTGGCACAAATGGTTAAGAGCTCAGCTGCTAACCGAAAGCTTGGTGGTTTGAATCCACCCAGCAGCTCTGCAGGAGAAAGACCTGGTGATCTGCTTCTATAAAGATTACAGCCAAGAAAATCTGTGGGGGCAGTTTTACTCTGTCACATGGGGTCTGTATGAATCAGAATGGACCCCAGGGCACCCAACAACAACATGGTTCTTTGGGCTGCCGAGGAGTACTGCACGGCTCTCATGGGGATGGATGGTGAGGAGAGGTGGAATGGGGGTCTTTGCTAGTGTAACTTGTCTCCATAACTCCTGCCAATTGGCATTTCCCAACCCAACTTACTATCAACCTATCCCATCCCTCCCAATTACACTGTGGTTCATTAGCCATTTCACATGCATGTCATTGTAACCTCAAAACCACACAAACTCCTGTCTAAACCTGAGGGAGCATACTGAATTATCTTCAGGTGACAATAACAGTTTACATCTGGGTTTGTTTTGGGACTGGGACTCAAGATCCAATTTTCACTTTTACTTAGGCTTACAAAATGAGAGCTTGTTCCAACTCCAAGGTCTTAACAAAGCTGTTCTAACTCAATTTTCAGAGGTAATAACAGTCGTCCCTTGAACATCTGATCTTCAGTATTCTCTGTTTCCTTTTGCACAAGGTACTTGAATTATTTCTCCTCTGCTATGTAAGGTTGACAGCTTGGGTTTCTTTCCCTGCTATGGGACATAGCACAAGGGTTTGGACAGGAGCCTGACTCATATTCTTTCCTTAATGTTTTTGTTTGTGTTACTGTCAAATTGCATCTTTTTAAAGGCTGCTTCCTGTTCTTTCTTAGGAGCAGATAAAAAAAAAAAACGGCCATGTGTCTTATGCCCTATCTGTATAAAATGCTTTTTATTATTGATAAGGATATACTCTTGCAGGATACTCACCTGCTTTTCCAGGTCAAGAGCTGGGAACCTTTCCCCAGGCTGTGTTCAGCCTCTAGAACCCGAGTGATGTGAATACAAAGTAGCCTTCGTTGCAGGTGTTGAGCACACAGGCATATGTATGGCATGTAGCAAGAAGAGGTTCACTTTGTGCTTCAGCTTCTGGGATTCTAACTAACCCAGAGAAGGAACAGCAAGGAGAGGATCCACGATTAGAAACCCCTACGTTCTACCCTCTTGTTTCTCCTAATATTAATGTCGTTAAGTGCGGTGGAGTCGGTTCTGACTCATAGTGGCCCTATGTACAACAGAATGAAACACTGCCCAGTCCCGCGCCATCCTCACAATCATTGCTATGTTCGAGTCCATTGTTGCAGCCACTGTGTCAATCCACCTCATTGAGGATCTTCCTCTTTTTGGCTGACCCTCCACTTTACCAAGCATGATGTCTTTCTTCAGGGACTGGTCCCTCCTGAAAACATATCCAAAGTACATGAGACTGAAGTCTCACTATCCTTGCTTCTAATTAGCATTCTGGCTGTACTCCTCCCACGAAAGATTTGTTCGTTCTTCTGGCAATCCATGGTATATTCAATATTCTTTGCCAACATCGTATTTCAAATGCATAAATTCTCCTTCGGTCTTCCTTATTCGTTTGTCCAGCTTTTGCACACATATGAGGTGATTGAAAATACCATGGCTTGGGTCCAGCCTTAGTCTTCAAAGTGATAATCTTTGCTTTTTAATACTTTAAAGAGGTCTTTTACAGCAGATTTGCCCAATGCAATATGTCATTCGATTTCTTTTTAAAATTTTTTATTGTGCCTTAGGCGAAAGCTTACAGAGCAAATTAGTTTCCCAGTAGTTCACACCTAAGTGTTCCATAGCATTGGTTTCATTCCCCATAATGTGCCAGCACTCTCTCCATTTCTGTCCTATGCTCCCCATTTCCCTTCGTCCTGAATTGCTGCCCCTTCCCGCCTTCTCATCTTTGCTTTTGGGCAAATGTTACCCTTTTGACCTCGTGTAATTACTCATCCTAAGGAGCACGTTCCTCTCGAGTATTACTGTTTATTTTATGAGTCTGTCTGTGGTTTGGTGGTCTCCAGGAATGGCTTCAGTTTCAGTTCAGAAGGGTGTCTTAGCACTATAGTCTCAAGGATTCCTCCAGTTTCTTTCAGACCAGTAAGCCTGGTCTTTTTTGTGAATTTGAATTTTTGTTTTGCAATTTTTCTCCTGCTCTGCCTGGCACCGTCTGTTGTGGTCCTAGTCAGAGGGGTTAGTAGTGGTAGCCAGGCACCATCTAGTTCTTCCAGTCTCGGGGTCATGTAGGCTGTGGCTCCTGTGGCCCATTAGTCCTTTGTTCTAATTGCTTCCTTGGGTCTTTGGCTTTCTTGATTCTCCTTTGCTCTGGGTGGTAAGAGACCAATTGTTTATCTTAGAAGGCTGATCACAAGCTTTTAAGACTCCGGACACTACTCACCAAAGTAGGATGCAGAACTTTGTCTTTATGCACTATGTTGTACCAATTGGTATAGATGTCCCCCGAGTCTATAGTCCTATGCCTTGGAACCTAGGAACTTCATCCCATGAGGTGTTTGGTTATATCTAAGAAGTTGCCCTGACTCTGGCATATCTATCTACCTATATAACCATTTGTAGATTAGTGTTTGTTAATACTTTTGTTGTAGGATTGTCTATGCTATAGTAATTACTGTGGTTGCCCTTTATTCTCGCATTCCTCTCAGTGTCCTCACCTGCCTTGGTCATGTTTTGTTGACTTCCTCCATATTGTGTACTGCCTTTCCCTTCACCACTATTAGCATGTGTCTTCAGGAAACTCTATGGGGCAGTTCTACTCCGTCCTACAGGGTCGCTATGAATTGGAATCGACTCGAGGGCACTGGGTGGGTTCTATTTGGTAATTTTCCCTCCTTCCCTCACCTGTCATGGATTGAATTGTGTCCCCCCAAAATATGTGTCAACTTGGTTAGGCCATGATTCCCAGTATTGTGTGGTTGTCCTCCATTTTGTGATTGATGTAATTTTCCTGTAGGTTGTGAATCCTAATCTCTGCCTGTGGTTTATGAGGCAAGATTAGGTTACGTTAAAGTGGATTAGGGTGGGATGTAGCAGCCTTACTTAGGTCACATCTCTGATCCAATGTAAAGGGTGTTTCCGTGGGGTGTGGCCTGCATCACCTTTTATCTCACAAGAGATAAAAGAGAGAAGCCAGCAGGGAGACAGGGGACCTCAAACCACCAAGGAAGCAGGGCCGGGAGCAGAGTACATCCTTTGAACCTGAGGTTCCTGTGGTGAGAAGCTCCTAGTCCAGAAGAAGATTGAGGACAAGGACCTTCCTCAAGAACGGACAGAGAAAGCCTTCCCCTGGAGCTGATGCACTGAATTTGGACCTCTAGCTTACTAGACTGTGAGAGAATAAACTTCTGTTTGTTAAAGCCATCCATCCACTCGTGATATTTCTGTTATAGACTAAATAACTAAGACATCCCCCTACCATCATCCTTGTTAACCATCAAAGAAAGTTTTTTTCTTTTTTTTCCCTGCATAAGCCTTTTCTTGTTTTTTTATAATAGTGATCCCAACAATATTTGTCCGTTTGTAATTGACTTATTTCATTCAGGATAATGTCCTCCAAATTCATCCACATTGTGAGATGCTTCTTGGATTCATCCTTATTCTTTATGGTTGTGTAGTATTCTATTGTGTGTGTATACCACAGCTCGTGAATCCATTTATCTATGGATCAGCACTTAGGTTGTTTCCATCTTTTGCTACGGTGAATAATGAACATGTCTGTGCATATGTCCATTGGTACCATGGCTCTTATTTCTTTAGGGTATGTACCTAGAAGTGGGATTACTGAGTCATATGGTATTTCTATTTCTAGCTTTTTTGAAGAAGTGCCATACTGTTTTCCAAAGTGGTCGTACCATTTTACAGTGCATAAGACTTCTAATCTCTCCACATTTGTTATTTTCTTTTTTTTGATTAGTGCCAGTAATGTTGGGGTGAGATGGCATCTCATTGTGGTTTTGATTTGCTTCTCTCTAACAGCTAATGATCACAAGCATTTCTTCTTGTGTTTGTTGGCTATTTGGATGTCTTCTTTGGTGAAGTGTCTGTTTATATCTTTTGCTCATTTTTTAATTGAGTTGTTTGTCTCCTTGTTGTTGAGGTGTTCAAGTTTTCTACAAATTTTAGAGATTAGACCCTTTTCAGATATATCATAGCTAAAGTTTTTTTTTTTTTTTTTTTTTTTTTTTTACCAGTCTGTAGGTTCTCTTTTTACTCTTTTGGAGAAGTCTTCTGATTAGGATAGGTGTTTGATTTTAGGAAGTCCTATTTATCTAGTTCACCTTCTGCTTTTTGTGCATTTTTAGTTCTATTTGGTATTCTATTTATGTCATATATCAGGGCCCCTAGCATTGTCCCTGTTTTTTCTTTCATATTCTTTATAGTTTTGGGTTCTATATTTAGGTCTTTGATCTATTTTGAGTTTGTTTTTGTGTATGGTGTGAGGTGTGGGTCCTGTTTCATTTTTTTACAGATGGGCATCCAGTTTTGCCAGCATCATTTCTTAAAGAGACTATTTTTTCCCCATTTAATGGACTTTGGCCCTTTGTCAAAGATCAGCTGCTCCTCGGTGGGTGGATTTACATCTGGGTTTTCAATTCTGTTCCATTGGTCTATATGTCTATTGTTGTACTAGTACCAGGCTTGTTTTGACTACTGTGGCTGTATAGTAGGTTCTAAGCTCATGTAGTGTGAGGCCTCCTACTTTGTTTTTCTTCAGTAATGCTTTACTTATCTGAGGCCTCTTTCCTTTCCATATAAAGTTGGTGATTAGTTTTTCCATCTCGTTAAATAATGCTGTTGGAATTTGGATTGGGATGGCATTGTATCTGTAGATCGCTTTGGGTAGTGTTGATATTTTCACAATGTTGAGCCTTCCTATCCATCAACATGGTATGTTTTTCCATTTATGTAGGTCTCTTTTGGTTTCTTGCAGTAGTGTTTTGTAGTTTTCTTTGTATAGGTCTTTTATGTCCCTGGTTAGATTTACTCCCATGTATTTTGCCTTTTTGGAGGCTACTGTAAATGATATTATTTTCCTGATTTCTTTTTCAAAGTTCTCTTTGTTGGTATAGAGGAATTCAACTGATATTTGTATGTTGATCTTGTATCCTGCTACTTTGCTTAATTCTTCTATTAGTTCCAGTAGTTTTCGTGTGGAATCTTTGTATATGGTTATATCATTTGTGATTAGGGATAATTTTACTTCTTTCTAACCAACTTGGGTGCTCTTTTTTCTTGCCTTATTGCTCTAGCTAGGACTTCCAGCACAATGTTGAATAAAAGTGGTGATAAAGAGCATCTTTGTCTGGTTCCTGTTCACAAGGAGAATGCTTTCAGTCTCTCTCCATTAAGACTAATGTTGGCTGTTGGTTTTGTATAAGTGCCCTTTATTATATTGAGGAATTGCCCTTCTACTCATACTTTACCAAGAGTTTTTTTTATCAGAAATGGGTGTTGGGCTTTATCAAATGCCTTTTCTGCATTGATTGAGATGATCATGTGATTCTTTTGTTTTGTTTTAATTATATGGTGGATTAGGTTGATTGATTTTCTAGTGTTGAATCATCCTTGCATACCTGGTATCAATTCTACTTGGTCATGATTTTTTTTTTCATCCTATTGAATCCTATTGGCTAGAACTTTGTTGAGAATTTTTGTGTCTCCATTCATGAGAGGTATTGGTCTGTAATTTTCTCTTTCAGTGTGCCTTTGCCTGGCTTTGGTATCAGAGTTATTCTGGCTTCATAGAATGAATTTGGGAATATTCCTTCTTTTTCAATGCTCTGAAATAGTTTGAGTAGTATTGGTGTGAGCTCTTCTCTGAATGTTTGGTTGAACTCTTCTATGAAGCCATCTGGGCCAGGGCTTTTTGGGGGGGGGGCGAGGGGGAAAGTTTTCTTATTACCGCTTCAATTTCTTCTTTTGATACAGGTCTATTTAGTTTTTCTACCTTAGTTTGTGTTTAGGTAGGTAGTGTGTTTATGGAAATTTGCCCATTTCCTCTAGGTTTTCAAATTTGTTGAAGTACAGTATTTCATAGTATTCTGTTATGATCCTTTTTATTTTAGTTGGTTCTGTTGTGATGTCATCCATCTCATTTCTTATTCAGGTTATTTTCTTCCCCTCCTGCTTTTCTTTTGTCAATGTGACCAATGGTTTGTCGATTTTGTTGATCTTTTCAAAGAATCAATTTCTGGTCTTGTTGATTCTATTGTATTTCTGTTCTCTATTTTATTTATTCCTGCTCTAATTTCGTTTCTTCTGGTGACTCTGGGCTTCTTTTTCTGCTTTCTTTCTATTTGTTTGAGTTGTAGGGTTAGCGTTTTGATTTTGGCCCTTTCTTCTTTTTTGATTTGTGCATTTATTGCTATAAATCGACCTCTGAGCACTGCTTTTGCTGTGTCTCAAAGGTTTTGGTAAAATGTGTTTTCGTTGTCATTCTAGTTTTTTTTTTTTTTTTAATAATTTTTATTGTGCTTTAAGTGCAAGTTTACAAATCAAGTCAGTTGCTTATACAAAAATGTATACACACCTTGCTATGTACTCCTAATTGCTCTCCCCCTAATGACACAGCACACTTCTTCCCTCCACTCTCTTTTCGTGCCCATTCAGCCAGCTTCTGACCCTCTCCGCCCTCCCATCTCCTTTCCAGACAGGAGATGTCAACCTTTATTCTAGGTTTTTTGATTCCATCTTTGATTTCTTCTATTACCCAATGGTTTTAAAGCAAGGTGTTATTCAGTTTCCATGTATTTGGTTTTTTTCCTTGCTATTCCTGTTATTGATTTCTACTTTTATGACATTGTGATCAGAAAAAATCCTTTGTATTATTTTGATGTTTTGAATTTTGTTAATAGGCTTGTTTTGTGGCCTATTCTGGAGAATGTTCTGCATGCATTGGAAAAGAACGTATACTTTGATAGTGTTGGGTGGAGTGTTCTGTATATGTCTGTGAGGTCAAGTTGGTTGATTGTGGCATTTAGATCTTCTGTATCTTTGTTGAGTTTCTTTCTAGATGTTCTGACTTCACCAAAAGTGATATGCTGAAGTCTCCTACTATTATTGTGGAACTATCTATTTCTCTCTTCAATGCTGTTAACGTTTGTTTTATGTATTTTGGAGCCCTGTCATTGAGTGTATGTATATTTATTATGGTTATACCCTCCTGGTGGATTGACCCTTTAATCATTATATAGTGTACTTCCTTATCTTTTATGGTGGCTTATGCTTTAAAGTCTATTTTATCTGAGATTAATATTCCCACTCCTTCTCTTTTTTGATTATTGTTTGCTTGATATATTTTTTCCATCCTTTGAAATTTAGTTTATTTATATTTTGTGTCTAAGGTGTGTCTCTTGTAGATAGCATATTGATGGATTGGTTTTTTTAAAATTCATTCTGCCACTCTCTGTTTCTTTATTGGTTCATTTAAGCCATTTACATTCAGTGTAATTATCGATGGGTGTGAGTTTACTTCTGTAATTTTGTTGTCCTTTTTTTTTTTTGTGGTGTTGACAGTTTCCTTGTTCCGCTTAATTTTCTGTGTTATTTTTGTTCGTGAATTTTCTTTTTCATTTCCTCTGTTATTGTTGGTTTTGTGTTTACTGAGTCTTTATGTTTTTCTTTTCTATTTTGATGAGTAGGTTTGTTAACTTTCTTTGTGGCTACCTTGAAATTTACCTTTATCTTCCAAAGTTTAAATCAGTCTTTTATTTCTTGATATTGCCTTGACTTCCTATCCATATGAAAGTTCTATAACTATATCACTTATTCTCTCTTTTTAGTTTTGATATTGTCTTTTACATATTGATGTCTCTGGTTCCCTGTTTCCAGTCTTTTGTTTTATTTTTGAAAATTCTCTATCTGATTGGTTTCTACCCTGTGTTCTAATCTCTGATTGTTTTCTTATGTTGTTGGTTCTCTAACCAAAGGCCTTCCTTTAATATTTCTTATAAGTTTGGTCTGGTTTTTACAAATTCCCATAATTTCTGCTTATCTGGAAATTTCCTGATTTTGCCATCGTATTTGAGAGACAATTTTGCAGGACGTATAATTCTTGGCTGGCAATTTTTTTCTTTCAAGGTTTTATATTTGTCATCCTATTGCCTATTCGCCTGCATGGTTTCTGCCAAGTAATTAGCACTTAGACTCATTGGTTCCCCTTTGTAGATGACTTTTTGTTTTTCCCTAGCTGGTCTCAAGATTTTTTTTTTTTTTTTTTGTCCCTGGTTTTGGCAAGTTTGATTATGTCTTGGTGACCTGCTTTTGAGGTCTACCTTGTATGGGGTTCATTGAGCTCTTCGGATGGATACCTCCTCATCTTTCATGATTCTAGGGAAGTTTTCTGCCAGCAAATTTTTGACACTTCTCTCTGTGTTTTCCATTGTCTCCCTCCCCTGACTCTCACGCAAGTTTTTCCTCTTGATGGTGTCCCACATAATTCTTAGGCTTTCTTCATTCTTTTTTCTGATCTTTCCTCAAACAAATTGGTGTCAAGGGATTTGTCCTGTATTTCACTGATTCTGTCTTCCATTGTTTTAATTCTGCTCCTATATCCTTCTATTGAGTTGTCTATTTCTGAAATTTTATTGTTAATCTTTTGGATTTTTTTTTTTGTATGACTTCTAATTGTCTATTTATTTTGTCATTTTGTTCTTGTATTGTTTTCCTGAATTCTGATATTGCTTTGTCTGTGTTTTCCTTAGTTTTGTCTGTGTTTTACTTGATCTCTTGGAAAGCCCCGTATATTAGTCTTTTGAATTCTTTGTTGGGTAGTTCCACTGCCATTTCTTCCTCTGGAAGGCTTTTTTTGTTCTTTATTTTGGTCACTTGCTGGAGCCATCTTGTCCTACTTCTTATGTGATTCGATATTGTCTGTTGTATCTGAAGCACCAAGGAGTTATTATATTTATTTATTTATTGTATGTTTATTTGCTGCATCCTGAATTTTTGTTTTGTTTTGTCTCAAGATATCCAAATTGGCTGGACATGTGAGTTACTCTTTTTGCTAATCTGACTGAATTGCAGCTCTTACCTCCTGTCTCTGGGTGGGTGGAGCAGCGACTGGGTTTATGAGCATGGGTATCTGTTCACTGCTCTTTGCGGGCTCCTGAAAATATAGGTGATGTTTCTGGTGAGGTGATCTCTCTGTCCAGCTGGTCACCTGGCCATAGATGCAGTGGGCTTTCTCCTTGGTTACTGGGCCGGGTGTTGTGTGTGTATTCTGCTGATTGCCGGGTGGTTGAGGTCAAGGGTGCCTGGGTCATTGGTGGTGCAGAAACTCACCAACAGTCTTGGGTGGGCAGGCCTGCATGGGGGTGTTTGAAATGGGCACAAGCCTCTGGTTGCAGGGGAGGGAGCAATGTGGGGGGCGAGCGGGGGGGGGGGGATGTTGCCTATCCACGGGTGCTCTGTTGGAGGGTGTGTCCCTGTTCACTACAGTGTGTCATGGGGGAGGTTCTGCAGCTGGTCCTTGGGCTCCTGTTGCAGTTGGCTGTAGGGAGTAGGTGGCATTGCCTGTCCTCAGGTCCCTGGCATGGGTGGCTGGAAGGAGTAGGAGGCATAATCAGCTGCAGGGAGTAGGGGGCACCACCGGCTCTCAGGTCCTTGGCGAGGGCAGCCGAATGAAATGGGAGGCACTGCTTGCCCTCAGGGCCTCTGTTTGGGTGACTGGAGGGGGTAGGAGGCACCTCCTGTCCTCAGGCCCCTGGCGCAGGTGGCTGGAGGGATTGAGAGATACCACCAGTCCTCAGGCTCCTGGTGCTAGTTCCTGGAAAATGTGGAAGGCACCTCTGACCCTCAGGCCCCTGGTGTGGGTGGCTGGAAGGAGTAGAATGCCCTGCAGGTCTGTGGGCCCCTGACACAAGGCTGGTTAAAGTGGCAGCCACCTCCAGATTGTAGGTTCCTGGCTTAGTGAGTGGGATGGTGGTGAGTGCCACTGGACTGTGATCACATGTGGGAAGGGTGAGGAGGATGGGGGTGCCCACAGGCTAGGATGGGCATGGTGAATGGGGTGCAGGCACTTGACTTTCACTGGGTGGGGAGCACTCCTGTCTGGCACTCATGTGAGTGCAGAGTTGCTCCTGCTTGGCTGTACCAGGTGATGGGGTTTTCAGCTGGGAATGCTGCTTGCTTTGTCTCAGTATGGCCATGCTGTGCATGTTCAGCTAGCAGGTTGCCTGTGTGGGTGACTGGAGGGAATAGAAGGTGCTACAGGCCTGCGGGTCCTCTGCACAAGTGGCTGTGTGAAGAGGCAGGCACCGCCAGACTGTGGGCTCCCATCTTAGGTGGTAGGATGGTGATGAGTGCTGCCAGACTGTGATTGTGAGTGGGGAGGGGGGGTGTGCAAGGACTGTGGGAGTGCCCCACAGGCCTATGAACTTCCAGCACAGGGTGGTGATAGGGTGGGTGTGGTAGGTGGGGTGGATTCACTTCACCTTCGCAGGGTGGGAAGCAATTCTGCCTGGCTCTGGGCTTGGGTGCAGAGTCGTTCCTACTTGGCTGCACCAGGTGATAGGGATTTCAGTTGGGAATGCTGCTTGCTTTGTCTCAGTATGTCCATGATGTGTAGGTTCAGGTAGTAGGGCGCCAGTGATTCATATTTCTCCATGTCCACTGTTTTTGTATTGTCTCTACTTGGCGCTCAGTCTGATTCTTCAATCTTGTCTTTGTTGCTCAGGGTTCCTAAGTTGTTGTCTATATCCAATTCACTTGTTTTTTCAGGTTTTTGTTGTAAGAGAGATGTTATGAAGTGTCTGACTACTCTGCCATCTTGGACTGCTTCATCGTTTGATTTCTCGACTGCTGCTTCCATGGGCATTGATTGTGGATCCAATCTTTTCTGTTTATCATGATGTGACTTACTAGTCTAGTTGTGAGAATTTTTGTTTTATTTGTGTTGAGGGTATAATCCATACAGAAGGATGTAGTCTTTGATCTTCATCAGTAAATGCTTCAAGTCCTCTTCTCTTTCAGCAAACAAGGTTGTGTCATCTGCATATTGCAGGTTGTTAATGAGTCTTCCGCCAATCCTGATGCCACATTCTTCTTCATATAGTCCAGCTTCTCAGATTATTTACTTAACATATGGATTGAATAAGTATGGCGAAAGGATACAACCCTGACGTACACCTTTCCTGGTTTTAAACCATGCAGTATCACCTTGCTCTGTTAGAAAGACTGCCTCTTAGTCTATGTACAGGCTCCACATGAGCATGATTAAGTGTTCTGGAATTCCCATTCTTTGCAATGTTACCCACAATTTGTTATTAATCCCAAGATTAATAATGATTATAACTTATTGAGAGTCTATTAATGTGCTTGTAGGTCCTTGGGTGGCACAAAGAGTTTCCACTTGACTACTAACCTAGAGGTTGGCAGTTCAAACCTACCCAGCAGCACCACAGAAGAAAGGGCTGGTGATTTGCTTCCACAAAGATTACAGCCCAGAAAACCCTATGATGCAGTTCTACCGTGTAAAACATGGGGTCGCCCTGAGTAGGACCTGACTTGACCGCAATGAGTTTGGTTTTGGTTTATTAATATGCTTGACCTGTTATCTCAGCTAAGCCTTAAAAGAACCTTATGGGGTAAGGAGTATTATTCCCATTTTATAAATGAACAAACTCAGAGGTGTTGAGAGAATGCCTGAAAGAAATTAAAAGGCCATTCCTTTTGTGAAGCCAGGGGCCCTGGGCTTTTGAGAGCTGGCAGGTGCCCAGCACAGATGTGGGAGCTGTTGGATGGCTGGCAGACCCCCAGGAGTTAGGGAACAGTGCTCCTGGGACAAATTCTAGGAAGGTGGCCTGTGTGGGTACCTCACTAACCCTCAACCCTCCGAAGAGAAGGCAGTTTACTCACAAAGCCAGGCACATCCCTGGTGGGGCAGGAGGTAAGGGAATGTATCATCTTCCAGAAACAGCTGCTGAGTTAATATTAGATTTTGTAGTTTTTGTTGATTACATTTGTTAATATAAGTTTGTGCCCATAGGGCTTGCAAGATGTGGGCTTGAGGTAAAACTATCATTTGGTTTATTGTCATAGTTATTCTCAGGCATTATACATACTAAGCAAAGCAAAATATTTATAAAATTCTTCCTCTGAGTTCTCAGGGCCAGTAAGCAGAGGTTACAGTTCTTTCCTAGCCCCACTGGTGAGTTACAATCTTGAATCACTCTGTGTTATCAATATGTCAATAAAATGTCAGTCAGCTGGGCTGGGGTGCATGTTGCAGAATTGACTCTTGGATCCTAAAGCAAAAGACCTTTAAATTGTTTTACCAAGTGTTGAGTAGCCAGTAAGTAGGGAATAGGCCCGGGAGGGTTAGGGACTGCCATCTGATCTATATTTTTCAGCTTTGAGAGGCTTGAAGCATTACAGAATCCACTTCTCATTCCCTCCACTTACTTTGCTACAAAATTCATATCAGGGTCAGAAATAGGAATGTGCAAAAGTTAAAA
The DNA here is from genome assembly GCF_024166365.1 of Elephas maximus indicus. Lineage (NCBI taxonomy): Eukaryota > Metazoa > Chordata > Mammalia > Proboscidea > Elephantidae > Elephas > Elephas maximus. The sequence continues at coordinate 167,491,276 of NC_064821.1, read as the reverse complement.
TTTGAGAGAATACCTTTGTTCCTGGCTTACATGGGTGCTATGTTAGTAGGGTGGGGACAATGCCCAGGTCTAATCGTTTGCCAGTGTGGACAAGTGAACTAGTGGCAATGATGTTTCAGCGTGGGGGGAGGAGATGGTGCTGCCTTTATCCCCATAAACATTGCTTTATCCAATTGGACTCTCCAGTTGTAGTGTGGCTAGGAATGAGGCCAGTGGCTGCCAGAGTGCAAAACAGTGATTGTTTCACCTTGGGCGTGTCATGTGTTCTTGAAAATCCTTCCTATCTCTCTCCCCACAGAGCAACAATGGTTACCATTTCTCTTTGTTTTTAGCCCATAGGTGTGTCTCCAAAGTCAAGCTCTCATCTAAGGTGTCTTCGTTATTAGTGCTGCTATGACAGAAATAGCACAAATGGATGGCTTCAACAAACCGAAATTTATTCTCTCACAGTCTAGGAGACTACAAATCCAACTTCAGGGCATCAGCTCCAGGAGAAGACTTTCTCTGTCCATCAGCTCTGGAGGAAGGTCCTTGTCACCAATCTTCCTCTGGACTAGGAGCTTCTCAGCGCAGGGACCCTGAGTCCAAAGGACATGCTCTACTCCTGGCATTACTTTCTTGGTGGTATGAGGTCCCGATGTCTCTCTGTTCACTTCTGTCTTATATCTCAAAAGAAATTGATTTAAGACACAACCTAATCTTGTAGATTGAGCCCTGCCTCATTAATGTAACTGCCTCTAGTCCTGCCTCATTAACATCACAGAGGTAGGATTTACAACACATAAGAAAATCACATCAGATGACAAAATGGTGGACAACCACACAATACTGGGAATCATGACCTAGCCAAGTGAAACATATTTGTGGAGGGGGGGCACAATTCAATCCGTGACAATGGAGGACACACTTTGGCAAGGATTTGAACACATGTCTGACCTTGGGGGCTTTTACATCCTAATGGCCTTGCTACCATTTGTCCTCACTCTTGTTTCTCTCTTACTTCTTTCATTCTACTTTTAATTCTCAACCTACACTGCCATTGGCCCATAGAAGACTTTGTGTAAGCTAGAGAAAGAAGCCCCCTCTAGTCAGGAGTAGCTTTTGCTGAGGTGCATGATTTGGTGAACAGATAATGGTTTGGATTTCGGCACCAACTGCCCCCTCGGTGGGTGTGCTTGTGCTGTGAACACCCTACACAACTGAATGGGGTGGCCCTGTTAATGCTTGCTGTTTTCTTACACTGTGTGTGCCTATGTATGCTGCAAAACCCTTTCAGAGCAAGGTGAGGTATAAAGTGAATGAATGGATGTGACATATCCCACTGCTAAGTTGAGAGGCCACCACCTGTCTGTCAGTCTGTCAGACTCTGTTGCTATAATGCTAGGATCTGTGCCAGTGGTATTTCAAATATCAGCAGGCTCACCCATGGTGGACAGGCTTCAGTGGAACTTCCAAATTAAGATAGACTAGGAAGAAAGGTCTGCCAATCTACTTCTGAAAATTAGCCAATGAAAACTTATGGATCACAACAGAATATTATCTGATATGGTTCTGGAAGATGAGCCCTTTTGGTAATACACAATAGCAGCAACACTGGGCTCAAACATACCAACGATCCTGCAGATGGCACAGGACTGCTCAATGTTTTGTTCTGTTATACATAAGGTCACCACGAGTTGGAGCTGATTGACTTGATAGCAAAAAACAACAACAAGATGAGATGAATAGGTGGCCCTGGTTTAAGAGTGTCCCATACACCCAGTGGATGGAGGGGTGAGCAAATATACTGAGCAGATGCAGGCTGGACGGAAACTGCAGGCCTAGGTAGAAATTCAGAATGGACTTTGAAAAGCCTGGGGGTGTGACAATTTTGGAGCAGGGATGGTGATGTGATTCGATGCTGCCAAACGGCAGCTGAAATGGCAAAAACTCTCACTAACTGACTAGAACCAGTACTTTAGGTAAGGCAAGAGAGAGGAGAAGATAGGAGGAAGAACAAAGAAGAAGAGAGGAAAGGAGAGGGGGAGGGGAGAGAGAGAAAGAGGAGAGGAAGAAGGGGAAGAGAACAGGAGAAGAATGATAATGGTACATTTCCCAAGGTCTGAAGAATTCAATTTTATCTAAAAGCAAAACCAAGCCCATTGCCATTGAGTAAATCCCAACTCATGGCAATCCTGTGTGTTACAGAGTAGAACTGCTCCATATGGTTTCCTTGGCTGTAATTTTTATGGAAGTAGATGGTCAGGCCTTTCTTCCGTGTCCCCACTGGGTGGGTTCAAACCACCAAACTTATATTCGTAGTTGACTGTAAACTGTTTGCACCACACAGGGACTTCTTCAATTTTATCTATGTTCACTTAAAATCAAAACAGCCAGTTGCCTGTCAAGTCCATTCTTACTTACTCCCTCCTTCATTTAGTAAATGTTTTTTGAGCTTCTTCTATGTTCCAGATACTATGATACAGAGAGGAGCATGCAGTCTAGTGAGGGCATGAATGTGTACAGCAACAATTGCCGATTATACTCTGATGGATAGTATATGGCAGCATAGAGTGAGCTTGGAGTTAATAACAGGGAAAAGTGAGGGATGCCACCCTGTTTCTGTTTTAAGCAAAGAGTGCTCTTTGCTAAGATATGGAACACAGCTGCACAAACTGAGATGAAGCCTACAAAAGAAGCAAGTTTGGTGGATGTAAGAAGAATGAGTCTAACATTTGACATGTTGCATTTGAGCCAGGACACCAAATGATGGCCAGGAGATAGGTACACCATTAGAAGGCAAGCTCCAGGAGGGTAGGGCTTTCTGCCTGGTTTGTCCAACTCTGTATGCTCAGTACTTACAGAACAATTCAATAAGGTGATCAATAAGTGTGAAATGGGAATGTAACTCAGATGTGGGGACCCCCATGGAAGACCTCGATTGTTGCCTTATATCCACCTTGTCACTGTACTTAGTACATTACCACACCCCCCAGCCCAGAGCCAACTCCACAATGCATTGATGTACTGAGCCTATCACATAGCAGGCACTTAAAAAAAATTATTAATAATAAATAGATATGTTGCCCAAGATTTCAAGGGGAGTTAGGAAATAATAGTGACATTACCCACCAGATAGCAGAAACCTAAATATTTCTTTACTCCTCGCAACCATCTCACGGCCTCTAAACTCTCCCCTTAACTGAACTGTTCATCTTTGGCTCTCAGCTTGCATACTCCACTGAGCATAACAAAAGTCTGGTATTTCACCCGGCAGTGACAGTCGATTTATTGGTCTTGAAACTTCTCTTTGTGGGGCTCAGTTCATCCTGCCACAAATGGGTCTGAAGGTCAGGCTGGGTCTGGGCCAGAAACAGAGATTTGGGAGCCACGGGAGTAAATGAGGAGGTATAGTGTGAGAGAAAGAAGCTGAGGTGGAGGCCCTGAGAAACACTGAAGATTAAACAGGAGGAGAAAGAGGAGTCCCTGAAGAGGACAGGGAACTTATGTATCCAGCTTCCAGCCAGCTCACCTTTCCAGCTTCATGGACTCTGTGGGTCTGCTCCATTACTGTAATCTAGGCTCATAGAATAGTAGCAGGAACAAAAGAAGCACTCAATAAATACTTTTTGAATGAAAGAAGTTCCTGCCATTGCCACAAAAATGGACCCTCTGCTCTAGTGTTTCCAAAATAATTTAAGATCCCAGCACATGGCTTGCTCTTCTTTATTTTCATCCATTTGTGGACAGAGGTGTATCTAAGGTATGGCAGGTATGGCATGTGCCCTAGGCACCACTTGAAGGGAAGGGATGCCACCGAGAAGTTTCTATTAACCCAGTACGGCCCAATGTCCTTCCGCCAGCACGGTAGACATAGACGCGTAGCAAGGAGAGGGGCAGAGGTAGGCACTTGCCCCTCAGTGCAAGTCCAAGGGGGTGCCAGACAAGGTGTGGAATGACACTCTGAGGTGCCACAAATATGAAAGGCACCTGACTGAGGCAGCCAAACAGGAGGAGGGAAGGCATTTCTGCTGACCTGTCCCTGCTATCAACATCTATTCATCTTGAAATTGGGAGGCGGGGAGAAACAACTTAGAGATTGCTCCTGGGTTCTCATTACCCTTGCCAGGCCCCTGAGGGGAGAATTTCAGTGCTTACCATAGGCGCTATTTTAATAGATCTGCCTTTGCTGTCCACTCATCCATTTGTCCATCTATCTCTCCATCCATCCGTCCATCCATTCATAACTCAACAACATATATTAAGCCCCTTTTATGTTCTCGGCCCTAGTCTAGGCCCCTGGGGTATCTAACCACAAACAAAACAGGTAAGAAGAATTCCTGCCCTCGTGGAGCACCTGGACTGGGTGGGGCGGGGTGGCAGAGGAAGCCCTGGCAAAGCGCCTCTCAGTCTCTCAGCACTCTGTTCTTTCTTCCCTGGATATCCTTTCCCTCTGTGGCTTCTTGGTGACTGATTGACTATTCATCTTTTAAGATCAACTCAACTGCTGCATCTTCCTGAAAACTTTCCCAACACCTCTAAGCGGAATTAACCACTTCTCTCAGTATTCCCATAGCCCCTAATTCATTCTCCTATGATACCACAGCGGTTAATGGCTCAGCTGCTGACTGAAAGGTCACAGTTTGAGCCCACCAGCCACTCTGTGGGAGAAAGATGTGACACTCTGCTTCCATAAAGACTGTAGCCTCAGAGACCCTGTGGGGGCAGTCCTACTCTGTTGTGAAGAGTCGCTATAAGTCAGAATCGACTTGATGGCAGTGTGATTGGTTTTTGGAATTATTTATGTCTTATATTGCTAAATAGTCCAAAATTTAGCAGCTTAAAGGAACAAATGTTTATTCTCTCATCGTTTCTGAGGGTCAGGAATCCTGGGGTGGCTTATCCAGATTATGTCTCAGAGTGAGGCAGGCAGCCTCAGAGCCCAACCCTTCTAAGAGACACCTGTTCTGATTTATCCTCCTACACCGAACAGAGTAAGATGCCCTTTCTTCTGAAAATGTCCTTGACAAGATAACCGCAGAAGGAGCCATAGATGGCCTCAACCTGCCTCTGGGTGGAGACAACATCCTAACGAAGAAAAATTCATCCCTTCCTCCATCCTGGGGGATCAAACCCTTGTCTAAAGAAAATGCATATTCATCCCCAAACTCTGAGCACCTGTGTGAAAGTCAGTCTTGAATATTCATGATGAATTTGCATTTCCTTGTCTGCTTTCTATAAAAGCCCACCTCCCCAAGCTGCCTGTGAGCAGTCTTGGAGGCGACAGCCCCAACTGCTCTTTTCCTTGTACAAGGAAATAAAGACTTCTTTCTGATCTCCCACCTTGGCCTCTTGTTTATTGGCTGTAACAAGTCATGCTGAGCAAAACCCGAGGTTTTCACCCGGGAACAAGAGTCTCTCAGGAAATTTCAGTCAAGACATCAGCTGAGCTGCAGACACCTGGAGGCTTGGCTAGGGCTGGAGGATTCACTTGAAAGATGGGCTTACTCACATGGCTGTTGGCCAGAAGTCTCAGTTCCTTGTTGGTTGTTGGCAGAAAGTCACAGTTCCTAGCTATGTGGACCTCTCCATAAGGCTGCTTGAGTATTCGCACAACATGGCAGATCTCTTCACCCAGAACTAGAAATGATCCAAAAGAAAGACTGCAATGAGGAGGCTGCATGTCTTTTATGACCTAGTCTCAGAATTCACACACCATTACTTCAACCATATTGTATTCATTAGAAGCAAGCCATTACATCCTGCCTACACTCAACCAATTGCCACTTAGTCAATTCTGACTCATGGTGACTCCATGTGTTGCAAAGTAGAACTGTACTCCATAGGTTATTCATGGCTGTGACTTTCCAGAAGCAAAGTGCCAAGCCTAAATTTTGAATGAATGAATGGATGGATGAATAAATGAAGTAAGGAGATGAGTGCATGAGTCAGAAAATATCAGGTTTCCAAAGGTCTAGGCTCTACCCTTCCTTTCTTCTAGATAGCCTGGTTAGTGAGCTCTGGGGAATGCAGAGAGTTTCTTCATTTCAATACTATTCCCTAAAATATTGTCTTGGTAGTCACAGGTTACATCTTAGAATGCACTTGTGAAGAAAAATCTTAGCATCCCCAAAACAGAGACATAATAGATGATGAAATTCATGGCACGAGCTTCTGTGTGAGCCTGAGCTAGGTCCTTGACTGGACATGACAATTGCAGGGGTGTCACTAGGGCAGCCTCATGAGATAGCCTCCTCTTCTCTGCCAGAGAGAAACAGGACATAAAACCAATCCTCCCCATTGATTCCTTCCCCTTCCCTCAGGTTTCTTCAGCATCCCTGGAGTATTATCAAAGGGAAAGCATCATAGACCACTCCTCCCCTCACTGATTGTCCCCCGACCAGGCTTAACAGGCAAGAGGAACCACTCTGGGTCAGGCACCTTGGGTTTGTCCTCTTTATGCATTACCTTAGCCAATCCTTGGAGCCCTGGTGACGCAGTGGTTATGAGCTCGGCTGCTAACCAAAAAGGTTGGTGTTCGAATCTACTAGCTGATCCTTGGAAATCCTATCTGGCAGTTCTACTCTTCCCTATAGGGTCGCTATGAGTTGGAATTGACTCGATGGCAACAGGTTATCCAATCCTTACACAAGCTCTAAAACATAAAGATTAGTATTCCCTTTTGTCAGAGGAGGAAACAGCCTTAGGGAGATTAAGTGACCTGCCTGAAGCAATGCAGTAAATGAGTAGCAAAATCAGATGTCTTATTGATTCTAAAGCCCTGTGTTCTTAATTATTACTCTGTATGACTGAGGACCTTCAGTCTGCTGGTTCAGTTCTGTCTATACATGATGTAATTCTTATCAATGCAATAGGTAGCAGGTAATAGGCTCTGTCTTGCTACTTGTTATGGCCACTTTTGGAAAATACAGTCTGCCACAGTGTCTAAGGCTTACCTCAGGCAAACCCAAGCCTGGTTTTTCCAAAAATGGCTGCAACAGTATCTCCTGTCTCAATGCTCTTCTTACCTTGTGATTTTAGGTCTTGTCCTACAGGTGGGATTTATGTCCTTGAAATTGGTTGGGCATTTGTGAATGTTTCAACTGATAGGGTATGGAAGAAGTAGAGATATGTGACTTCCAAGACTAAGTCCTAGAAGGTGATATAGTTTCTGCTTTATTTGTTGGAATACTCATTCTTGAAGTCTTCAACTGCCTTGAGACAGCTATGCTATTAAGAAGCACAAAGTAGCCCATGTGAAAAGATCACATGGAGAGGTCTTGAAATTACATGAAAAGAAAGAGATGCCTGGCCACCCCCCTGGCCCCGCCACTGTTCTAGTCCCCAACTGTTCCAGCTCCAGCCACCATCTGAATTCAACCATTTAAGACACCCTGAGTCAGAAATGCCCTCCAGAGCCCTTCCTGAATTCTTGAATCAAAGAAACCATGAGAAAAAATAAAATGATTGTTGTTATTTTAAACCACTAAGTTTTGACGTGATTTGTTATAAAACAACAGAGAACTGGAATAGATACTCATAGGCCCACAGAACCACAGCCTTTTTAGTGGCACCTGGCCATGTATTGGTCAGTTTCTCTACTACCGAGCTCTACTCTTGGTTTCCCTCACTTGATTTCTAGCCTTGGTGCTGAGCCATGGGCCTGACTCCTACCCAGTTCTTGCCAGCCTACCATCCTCAGGGGCCAGTCCCTGATACCAGAATGCCTGGGGTGCTGCTCCACCCAGGATGAGCCTATTGGCCCCCCAATGCAGATAACTATTGGATTATATTCACCACCTAGAGAGTCCAACAACTGCCCCCACCCACCAGACCAGATCAGCCTCAATGAAGCCACAGTTCACCCCATCTCCTCAGGTGCTGACACTAGGAATACTAGTGACCCAGCTTAGGGGACCAGCTGTACCAGGTCCCATCCATTCCTCCCCTTGGCCTCTGTCTTGCCCTGAAGGCCCCGGCCTGGACTCGAAGCTAATCCTGCCTGAGACACAACAGTTATAGGCCTGCACCAACTCACAGATACACCCTTTTACCCTGGTATAATGATACGTTTGCAGACAACAGCCAATTCGGCAGCAAAAGAACTGGTTGTTGGGTGCTGTCAAGTGTATTCTGGCTCATAGGCCACTTCATGTGACAAAGTAGAACCGCCCCATATGGTTTCCTTGGCTGTAATCTTTACAAAAGCAGGTCACCGTATCTTTCTCCCACAGAGTGGCTGGGCGGGTTTGAACTGCCAACCTTTTGATAAGTGGCAGAGTGCTTAACTATCATGCTTTTAGGGTTGCTTAACTAAAGAAGAGGCACCACTAAAATGAAGCGAAGATCAGAAACAAAGGAGTGAATAATGGTTCCATGCAAACCCTAAACCAAAAAGACCAAACCCATTGCCGTGGAGTCCTAGAGACCCTATAGGACAGGGTAGAACTGCCCTGTAGGGTTCACAAGGAGCTGCTGTTGGATTCCAACTGCTGACCTTTTGGTAAGTAACTGAGCTCTTAACCATTGCGCCATCAGGGCTCCATGCAAACCCTGGGGGGTATTTAACAGGACATGGGAAAAATTTTCAGGAAGACCAGCCCAGTGGTTACAGAGTTAAGCTCCAGGTTTCCCATCTGGATACTGCCTTGTAAAAGGCTAATTTCACTGTTGGCAACTGCCTACTTGATATGATTCCAGGGGCTTCACAGGGAAGACGTTTCTTCCTTCCCCTTATTCCCATACCTTCCCTTAGGTTACCTAACCCAACACCTCCAAAGACCTCCACAATTAGAAATTCATTCCTTAGGCTTAAGACTTTTTGGCTCCTGGAAAATATAAGTATCTCTGGCCTTATCAGAGTCAGGGAGAATTAGTTTATAAAGTCCTCTGCTGGGGGCAGGTTGACAGAAGGGAGCTGCTATTAGGAGGTCAGGGGACGGAATAGAAAAGATGGTGGCTGGGAGGGAACGGAATTGCCAAGAAGCAAAGACAACAAGGAATTTGGAAATTTCAGAAAAGCAGATGCCTTGTCCTTCACAATTCTTTGGGAGGCTGGCTGAGCGCTGCTGCCATTACTTTGCCTCTTGCTCCATTTGGAGTCCCTCCACAGTACAAACAGTTGACTCATTCAGATGCTAACTGAAAAGTTGGAGGTTCAAGTCCACCCAGTGGCACCTTGATAAAAAGGCCTGGTGATTTACTTCTGAAAAATTAGCCATGGAAAACCTTATGGACCACAGTTCTACTCTAAAACACATGGGGTTGCCATAAATCAGAGTCACCTCGACGGCAATTGGTTTTGGTCCCTCTGTTTATTGTTGTTAGGTACCGTCAAGTTGATTCCGACCCATAGCAACCCTATGTACAACAGAACAAAACACTGCCCGATCCTGCACCATCCTCACAATCATTGCTATGTTTGACCCCATTGCTACAGCCACTGTGTCAATCTATCTTGTTGAGGGTCTTCCTTTTTTTTGCTGACCCTCTACTTTACCAAGCATGACGTCCTTCTCCAGGGACTGGCTCATCCTGATAACATGTCCAAAGTATGTGAGATGAAGTCTTATCATCCTCGCTTGTAATTAGCAAATATTTTTTCCAAGACAGATTTGTTCGTTTTTCTGGCAGTCCATGATATATTAGCAGTGGGATATTTCTCCCACACGTCAATGAGTGTGGTTAGGTTAGTCAGCCCCAGGGGCCATAGACATACAGACAGATCAAGATGAAAGGGCCAAACATCTGTCACTTCACAGATCCAGGTGGAACTCGAAGCTGCACTCACCCTAAACCACCTGACAGATTCGGAAGTGCACAAACTTTATGGTGGGACAAAGCTAGCTGAGTTCAAATTCAGCCCTGCTTCTCACTAGCTGTGTGACTGTGGATTAGTTTATTACCCTCTCTGAGCCATAGCCTCTCCATTCATAAACTGAGCATCATCATACCTAACTCAGAGGATTGCTACGAGGATGAATGAGAACAGGTTTGCAGTGTCTGTAATGCAGAGCCTGGGACCCAGTAGATGCTCAAAGACAGTTGTCCCTCTCCCCTTTCCTCTCGGCTTTGTCCTCGTGCGTTTCGTTAGTCAGATCCCTGTGGTTTTCCTAGAACATCCCTGGCTGTGAACCATTCACCACTAAACACCCTATGGAGTGGTAAAATGTATAATGAGGAATTTCTAGGGACATAAAAATTCTATCATTTTGTGTGCTCGTGTTAACCCTCCATCACTTTTAGTGAGAAGCAGACTTGCATAGTGGAACAGACACCACCGGCTTTCTCCCGTTTCTCCAGATTGAATTTTATTTTATTAAGAGCAGAACAATGAGCCTGATTTTCCTCCCTTGATACTAAAGAAGACAAATTAGCCAAAAGGAAATTCTGCTGAAGCTGTAGTTAGTACTTGAGATCTGGGCCCTAAGGTGCAGCCTTCTGTGTAACCTCAGGAGGCTGTGTCCTTGCTTGTGCCTGGTTCTGCCTGACGTGTCACGCTGGGTCAGCAGCACAGGAGCCCCAGAGCCAGTCTGGGGCCTGGTCATCAGAGCAGCTGAGCAGGACATGTGCAATTTAAGTGACCCTGGGCCTGGAGGGAGTCCCTGGGTGGTGCAAATCATTAACATGCTCTGTTGCTAACTGAAAGGTTGGAGGTTCGAGTTCACTCAGAGGCTCCTTGGAAGAAAGGCCTGGTGATCTACTTCCCAAAAATCAGCCACCGAAAGCCCCATGGAGCACAGTTCTACTCTGACACACACAGGATCGTTACGAGTCCGAGTTGACTCAATGGCAATTGGCTTAACTGGGCCCGGCCACTGGACATGCCTCCTCCCTAAGCAACTCATGCTTCAGGGCTCACAGCCACATCTGGTTGTGAGGACTGGGAACCTGAGTCACCCACGGTGGCCCAGCTCCAGTCAACAACCAGGCATTGAGAGCCTACAGTGTGCTGGGCAGTGTCAGACGTGGAGGGTATGGGTCTCCAAGCTCCAGAATCATAAAACACAATCTAGATCAAGGATTCTTAACCTTTTTGGTGCCTTTGGAAATCAGGGGAAGTATGGACCTCTTCTTTGAATTATGTTTTCGAAAGTATACAATGAAGTAAGAAAACAAAGGAAACCGATTAGGTTGAAATATGCACGGCCTCAGGCACACGTGGAGGACTGTATCACTGATAAAGAAGAGGCCTAAACAGATAGAAATGGCAGTGGAGGTGCCTGGGGACTTTGTGAGGGTGTGGAGGACTTTCACCGGCAGTTACTGGGAAAGGCGTTCCATGCAGAGGGAACCGCATAAGCAAATGCTTGCAAACAAGGGAGTTGAGGTGTGTGGAGGCCACGGAGTAATGGAGTGAGGCTGCAGCTGGTTACTGGTAGCAGAGCCATCTCTCTTAGTCCTAGAATCCTAACCAGTAAAGGCTGTGGACCTAGTTTCCCGTCAGGCCACTAGCAATGGGACAATGAGCCCTGCTGCCTTAGCACCAAGAGATCTATCCCCTAAGGAAGCTCCGAAACCACGTGAGGATGAGGGAGGAAAGAAAGGCCCTGAGAAAAGGGGGCCTCACAGCAGCTCCATCTCCCTGCCCCTCTTCATGTCCCCAGGACAGCCGCGCTGGGCATTCCCCTGTGCAGAGAAAGAAGTAGTCCACAGTCCAACAGCTTCCAACTGCTCTGGATGACGTTCCTGCACCAGCCGGCCTCTGTATTGTTATGTCGGAATTAGTTTCCGGCAGAACTGTCAGAAGGGAAAGTTTAATTCAACACTGATTCCATGAGCATGTCAGCCTTGTGTTATATTAGGTTCTAGGAGAGACTTAAGGTGCCCTGGTGGTGAAAGGTGAAGCACTCAGCTGCTAACCGATAGGTTGGTGGTTGGAACCCACCTGGCAGCTCCTCGGAAAAAAGACCTGGTGATCTGCTCCTGTAAAGATTAAATCTACTGCTGTTGAGTCAATTCTGACTCACAGCGACCTTACAGGACAGAGTAGAACTGCCCCATAGGGTTTCCAAGGCTATAATCTTTATGGAAGCAGTCTGCCACATCTTTCTCCCACGGAGGGACTGGTGGGTTCTAACCCCTGACCTTCTGGTTAGCAGCCTAGTGCTTAACCACTGTGTCACCAGGGCTTTTCTGTAAAGATTACAGCCTAGGACACCCTATGGGGCAGTTCCACTCTGTCACATGGGGTCGCTATGAGTTGGAATCTATTTGGAAGGCACTCAAAACCAACAACAGGGTCTATGACAGATTAGGCTGGTGCCTAAATTGGAGTTGCCCTAGAACCGAGGCAAGCATGGGATGACCACAGGCCTGGTGGGAGGGGGGTGGTGGTGGTGGTGTTGTTGGGCGCTGTCAAGTCAGCTCCGACTCATCGTGTACTCTAAGACCATGCATACAGTGTTTACTGGTTAATCCGCCCCGTCCATAGGGCTTCTTGGCTGTAATCTTTTTTTTTTTTTTTTTTAATTAATTTGTATTGTGCTTTAAGTGAAAGTTTACAAATCAGGTCAGCCTCTCATACAAAAATTTACATACACCTTTCTATACACTCCTAATTGCTCTCCCCCTAATGAGATAGCATAGTCCCTTCCCTCCACTCTCTCTCCTCCTGTCCATTCGGGCAGCTTCTGGCCCCCTCTGCCCTTTCATCTTCCCCCCAGACAGGAGATGTCAACATAGTCTCAGGTGTCTACTTGATTCATGAAGCTCGTTCTTCACCAGTATCATTTTCCATCCGCTATTCCAGTCCAATCCCTGCCTGAAGAGTTGGCTTCGGGAATGGTTCCTGTCTTGGGCTAACAGATGGTCTGAGGACCATGGTTGCCGGGGTCCCTCTAGTCCCAGTCTGACCATTAAGTCTGGTGTTTTTGCCAGAATTTGGGGTCTGCATCCCACTGTTCTCCTGCTCCCTCAGGGGTTCTCTGTTGTGTTCCCTGTTAGGGCAGTCATTGGTTGTAGCCAGGCACCTTCTAGTTCTTCTGGTCTCAGGCTGATGTAGTCTCTGGTTTATGTAGTCCTTTCTATCGCTTAGGCTCATAATTTACCTTGTGTCTTTGGTGCTCTACATTCTTCCTTGCTCCAGGTGGGTTGAGACCAATGATACGTCTTAGATGGCCGCTTGCTAGCATTTAAGACCCCAGACGCCACTCTCCAAAGTGGAATGCAGAATGTTTCCTTAATAGATTTTATTATGCCAGTTGGCTGTAATCTTTATGGAAGCAGTTCGCTAGGCTTAGTGCAAACCCAGGGACCCATTATGTACTAGTGGTATCTCTCTTTTTCAAAGGCAGAAACAGACTGAGTTCAAACTGGGCTTAAGTGGCTTGCACAGGGGCACACAGCTAGTAACTGGCAGAGCCAAGCCAAAGTCTGGGCCCCTATGCTAGACTCTTCCTTCAAGCATTAGACATCTTTGTTACTTGCCGTTGACTCGGCTCTGACTCATGGTGACCTTATATACAACAGAAGGAAATGATACCCGGTCCTGTACCATCGTCATGATCATTGGTATGTTTGAGTCCGTTGCTGGGGGTATCGTGTAATGCCTTCCAACCTAGGGGCTCATCTTCCAGCACCATACCAGGCAATGTTCTGTTGTGATCCATAAGGTTTTCATTGGCTAATTTTTGGAAGTAGATCACCAGGCCTTTCTTCCTAGTCTATCACAGTCTGGAGGCTTCACTGAAACCTGTCCACCGTGGATGACTCTGCTGGCATTTGAAATACAGTGATATAGCTTCCAGCATCACAGCAACACGCAAGCCACCATAGCACAACAGACTGACAGATGAGTGTTGGCTTAAGTATTAGAAAATAAAATGTGAAGAATCAAAACACAAAACACAAGTGTGACAAAGCCACAAGCTTCTAGGAGTCATTTTCTGCAGTGAGGGAAGCCAGGATGCTAGCAGCTTTGGCTGAGGCAGAAGATGACCACCCTGGGCGCCAGCATCAGCAACAGGGACTCATTGCAGCTGAGGTGAAGCGTTGGCGGTCAGCAGACAATCTGAGACACCACCAAAGAATTCCCAGGACCATGGAGCAAATTTATGCTTGTAAGTTCTCTTAGAGAATAGAAGATGTATATGTTGGAGAAAGATCATGGGTGTAGGAGAAAGGCCACACATGGGTGCTTGAATCAGGGTGATGTGACTTCCTGCGCATCATTTGACCTTTCAGAGTCTGTTCTCTCACCCATAACATGAGAATGATAATCCTGGCCTCACCTGTTGGTTATGAGGATTAAATGAGATGACATAAATAAAGTGGGCCAACACAGTGCTTGACACACTGTGAGTGCTCACTAAATACATACTTTTCTCCCTTTTTTTTTTCAGAAGAATTTTTAGAGCCTGCATAATTTTGTTTGAAGTTTTATGTAAATTTATGTGAAGTGACATTCAGACTCGCTCATCTGTGTGATCCCTTTAATGCTACCTGCAGCTTCAGTAAAATTGAAATTCAAATCATACATTTTATTTAATGGGATGACCGAGATGTTTGGAAAAAAGAGAGGAGGAACAGAGGGGGAAGGAAAAACCTATATTAGGAAGAAAGGACTTTGGCATTAAAAATAAAGGAGTTTTTGTTAAGTGGATCCTCATTTTTAAAAAAAAAACTCAAATTTTAATTTAAAGATTTAGATTCTTACCAGTGAAAGAATAAATGACCTCAAAGTGGGGTCTGCCATTCCTTACTAAAATTCTGCCTTATGATTTTTTCCCACTATTTTTCATGTATCTTATTTTTTTTAGTTGGTCATTTGCTTACTACATAAATATGTTGAAGGCTATGCTCAAGGACGGATACTGAAAAGCAGAACCATTGGACATTTTAGAAAAATTTGTTTGGGTTTCAGATCTAAGGACTAAAAGAAAAAGATGCCCATCTACATAAAAGAAAAAAGGTATATGGATTTTTTTTTCAAACTGACAATGGATTTAAGGTATAAAAAATACTGTAAAAAAATTAAAAGTGCAGAAAACTATAAAGTAAGAATTGCCCCAAATCCCACCACCTGATGATAACCAAACTTTATTCCTTTGTAAAAGCTTCTTGTATATTGAGGATATTAACCTTATACAAGTCATCTGTATTCTCACAATTTGTCCCCTACCATTCAACCTTTTAACTTATAGGTATCTTTTTGATGAGAAGCTTTGAATTTTTATATTGCCAAATCTATCGATATTTTCTATTCTGAAATTTTTCACATTTATGAAAGTCTGTCTCCAAATTATGGAAAATTTACTTATTTTCTACTCCTTTATTGGTTTCATTTTTAAAATTGTGCTTTAGGTGAAAGTTTACAGAGGAAATTAATTTCTCATTCAAAAATTTATACACAATTTGTTTTGTGACATTGGTTGCAATCCCCAGAATGTGTCAGCACACTCTGCCTCTCCACCCTGGGTTCTGGGTGTCCATTTGTAGTCCAGTTTTCCTGTCCCTTTCGGCCTTCTTGGCTTTGTTTTTGGGCAGGTGTTGCTCATTTGGTCTTGTATACTTGATTGACTAGGAAGCACATTTCTCACGTGTATGTTATTGTCCAAACCTTGGCTGAAGGGTCAAGTTTGGGAGTGGCTTCAGTTCTGAGTTAGCAGGGTTCCTCCAGTCTCTGTCAGACCAGTAATTCTGATTATTTATGTGAATTTTAATTTTGTTCTACATTTTTCTTCCCCTCTGTCTAGGGCCCTCTATTGTGATCCCTGTTAGAGTGGTTGGTGGTGGTAGCCAGGTACCATCCAGTTCTGGGCTCAGGCTGATGGAGACTGTGGTCCATGTGGTCCATTAGTTCTTTGAACTAATATTTAACATGTGTCTTTGGTTTTCTTCATTCTCTTTTGCACCAGATGGGATGGGACTAATAGATGTATCTGAAATGGCCACTCCCGAGCTTTTAAGACCCCAGACACTACTCACCAAAGTAGGATATGGTTTCATTTTTTACATTAACTTATGATGATATTCCCTGGTGGCAAAGTGGTCCAGCTGCTGCTTGGAAACCCTATGGGGCAGTTCTTCTCTGTCCTATTGGGTCGCTATTAGTCGGAATCAACTTGATGGCAATGGTTTTGGGCTTTTGTTTTGATATTTCTAGATTTTATTTAGATATAAAAAACAAGGTTTAGATTCAGACTTACTTTTTCCAAATGGCTAGCCAGGGTTTTCACCACAAGTTATTGGATAATCTATCTTTTCTCTTTTTATTTGAATTGCTACTTTTATAATATACTTAATTTCCATATGTATTTGGAACTATACATGGATTTTATAGTCTTTTCCATTATCTTCCCATCTGATATAGTTTTAATGAGTAACTTTTTAAGACATCTTAGTATCTGTTGTCAGTTTTGCATACTACTTTTGAAATAAAGTATACAATCAATGTCTTCTATGAACAAATTGGTTTACAAAACAATATTTAAAAGATACATACTGTATATAGGAGCAAGGAGCCCTGATGGTGCAGTGCTTAAAGTGCTCGACTGCTAACTGAAAGGTCTGCCATTGAACTTACCAGCTGCTCCGTGGGAGAAAGATGTGACAGTCTGCTCCCATAAAGATTTACAGCCTCTGGGGCAGTGCTCCTCTGTCCTAAAGTGTTGCTATGAGTTGGAATCAACTCAGTGGCAATGGGTTTGTTTTTTTGGTACCTAGGAAGGAAGGAAGGGAGGAATGGAGAAAGGGAGGGAGGAGAAAGGAAGAAAAGAGGGAGGAAGTTCAGCAAGAGAGAGGACGGGGGAAAGACGGGAGAACAGAAAAAGCATTGAAGGGAGAGAATATTTCTTTTTCTATGATTAAACCAATGAGTGTAAAAAGGTCTACCTTTAGCTATACTATATCAGAATTTCTAACTGAAACGGGCTTGAAGCAAAATCAAAACAGAAGAAAGACAAATGTCCTTTTAATTGTAACAGAATGTTGCAGAATTGGCACAATTCCTCCCTGGACAAAATTGTCCCCTCTGAAAATAAAGTTATGCTCTCTGTTGAGTGGTTTAAAAAAAAAATTACACCACAAAGGAAAGTCATTTGGGAGGTCAGTCTCTTCTCAGGGGTAGCGTGCCTGAGACTGTCTGAGCAGTTGCAGCTCTTCTACTCCTCACGCAGCCTTGCGTGTTTGGAATGAAGTATCACTCCGCATTCAGCCGGAAGTGTAGAGCCTCACTGCACTGCAGGGTGCAAACCAGACCTTCGTCTCCAGCACACCATGAAGAAACCGGGTTGCCTGAGCTCCTGGAGGCTAATTGTGTGCAGCTCTGGGAAGGGGGTGTGGCGGGAACAAGCCAAGAATTAAGAGAGGCCCACGGTTCTGTCAGCATGGCCTGACAGAGTTGAACTCTATGTTCAAGTAATTTACTCAGCAAGCAACGTCACAAGTCATTCCCGGAACACTGTCATATCTTCTGAAATACTGAATGATAATCGTTCCTCTCTCTCATTTCCTTCTAACTAAAAAATGTCAAACCCGAACTCAGCATTATTCCCTTTGTGTGAAATGGAAAAGCTTCATGGGGGAACTGGATGCAAATTCAGTCGCAGTTGGGGCCATGGTCATGATTCTCTGGCAGTTACTAAGAGGAAGATGTGTTTTGATGGAAAGAGCTCCCAATTTGGTCTGAAAAGACCTGAGTTTGAGACCCAGCTCCCTCTTTCATAGCTGTGACCCTGGACAAGTCAAGCATCATTTCTACTTCTTTATCAATGAAAAGGCAGATGGAAGCGGTTCTGCCTGCTTAACAAAGTTTGAGTGAGACTCATTCTTATGACAAGTTTTTACTGAGTATCAATTGTGTTCCAGGCACAGTGCTAGACCCTGGGGGTACAGCAATTAAACAGGACAGAGAGCATCTAGGTCCTCATGGAGATTAGAGTCTGGCAGGGAAGCCAAATGTTAAATCAGCAACTAGAGTGAAATGGGAGAGTAATTACTACCGGAAGCAGAAAGTGCTATCAGTATAAAATTTCAGATAAATTTAAAGTGTGCAAATGGTGAAAAACTCTGGAAGAATACATATCAAACTGTTAAGAACTATGAGGAGGGATAACAAAGGGCTTTAACTTTCTAAGTTGTATGTGTGTTGTCGCTAGGTGCCATCGAGTTGGTTCATAGCGACCCTGTGTACCACACAATGAAACACTGCCCAGTGCTAGGCAATCCTCACAATGGTTGTTATGCTTGAGCCCATTGTTGCAGCCACTGTGTCAGTCCATCTCATTGAGGGTCTTCCTCTTTTGCACTGATGCTCTACTTCACCAAGCATCATGTCCTTCTCCAGGGATTGATCCCTCCTGATAACATGTTCAAAGTATGTGAGAAGTAGTCCTGCCATTCTCGCTTCTAAGGAGCATTCTGGCTGTACTTCTTCCAAGACATATTTGCTCATTCTTTTGGCAGTCCATGGTATATTCAATATTCTTTGCCACTGCCACAATTCAAAGGCATCGAGTCTTCTTCAGTCTTCCTTATTCATTGTCCAGCTTTTGCATGTGTGTGAGGCTATTGAAAATGCCATGGCTTTGGTTCAGGTGCACCCTACTCTTCAACGTGACATCTTTGTTTTTTTTTCTTAATACTTTAAAGAGGTCTTTTGGAGATTTGCCCAATGCAATACGTAGTTTGATTTCTTGACCACTGCTTCCATGGGTATCTATTGTGGATCCAAGTAAAACGAAACCCTTGACAATTTCAATCTTTTCTCCATTTATCATGATGTGGCTAAGTTGTATATTTGTGTAATATTTGAATGTTTTATAACCAGGCTGTTACTATTTTACTTATAAAAAATAAAGACTTGAAAAATTAAACAGGTTAAAAAATGTATTTGGATGTTCTTAGGAATATGAAGAAGACTCTGGGTGCTGCAAATAATTAACACACTCAGATGTTAACTGAAAATTTGGAGGTTCAAGTCTGTCCAGAGGCAGCTTGGAAGAAAGGCCTGGTGATCTCCTGAGAAATTAGCCATTCATCCGAAGCACAGTTTTACTCTGACACACATGGGGTCGCCATGAGTTGGAATCAACTTGATGGTAGCCAGTCTGGTGGTGTAGGACTATGAAGCTATTTGATTTAGAACCCAGTCTTTCATGATGTAATTGATTTGTTGCAGTTCTGGGAAGCAGATTGAGGAGGGTAAAGAGTGAATCATTTCAGCAGAAACCCTTTATCTTATGCTGCTACTCTATAACAGCAAATGTGAGTATTCCCTTGGGCAGCAAGCATAGCCCTGTGGCTTGAGAGAAGTGCCCTCTGAAAACTTCATGGCATTTCCCATGAGAGTTCTGAACCAGGACCAGTGGGGTCTAACACAAGACGAATAAGAATTCATTAGGTGTCTCTGGTAAAGGGGATGGCAATGCAATGGCAGCAGACCATAAATCAAATGACCATTTTCTATGGAGAACTGGCATGGACTCAGAGGAGCTGGCTTGGAGTCTTCTTTCCAGTTTGTTAAGCACCTTTTCTTTTTTGGCTGGCAAAGTTTGGCGTGGGCACCCAGCACAATGCAGAAACCTCGCCCCTTCGTTCCCAGTCAGTGCACACCGCCCAGGGTCAGCCTTTGTCCCAGGCGTGGAGTTAGCAAGCCACAGCTCTTTGTTTGAAGATGACTAAGCGAGGGCTTCCCCCTCCTTCATTTTCTTTTTCTGGCTGTAAATACATAGGTCTGTGTGTACACAGCAGATGGCTTTCTGACGAGGCCCAAATTCATCCAGTCTTTGGGGAAAAAAAAAACTACTGCAAGAAAGACTGTTATTCCAATCTGATAAGGTTTTCTATTTTCAGCTAGAAAAATGAGTGTAAGTGGGGAAAAAAAAGGAAAGTGAAAGGAACAAAAGCAGCCAATACTTCACTTGGGAGATGGATTTGGGGAGTTTTCAAGTATGGGAATCCTCTCTACCTCCCAGCACTGCTCCCGCCTGTGGCCCAGAAGCCACCAAGAAGGCAGTTCCAAACAGTAAAATATATACTCACCAACCGGCTTCAGGACAGCAGTTATATCTGAGGGGGGTGGGAAGGGAACAGGGCTGGGAAGGGTTAAAAAGACAGCTTGAACTGTTCCTATATTTATTTTTCTTTAAAACATAGTTTTTTTTTTCTTTAAAAAGTAAATATGGGTAATGGATAGTTGGTGTTTTTGCATTTGGAATAGTTAAGAGCAAGGACTATGGAACCAGACCACTAGGGTTAGAATCCCAGCTCTGCCATTTACAAGCTGTGTGACTGTCTGTACCAAGCTATCCAATTGCTCTGTGCCTCAGTTTTCTCATCTTTAAAATGGGGATAATAATAGTAGATACCTTATAGGGTTCATTTATTCATTCAACAAATATTTACTGAGGACCTACTATGTGCCAGGGACTGCTCTAGGCACCTGGGGTACAGCAATGATCAAAGCACACACAAATCTACGCCCTCAGGGAGCATACTTTCTAAAAAGAGAGAGAAAAATAAGCAAGGTAAATAATGATAAATATAGTATGTGAGATAGGAATAAGCACTCAAGTGGAAAAACAAAAGAGATGGGAAGGGACAAGGGCGCTGACATTTTAGTTTGAGTGGCCAGGGAAGGCCTCTTGAGAAGTGGTATTTGAGTAAAGTGCAAAGGAGTTGATTACATGTAAAATACCTAGAAGAGTACCTGGCACTCAATAAAGGTTAACTTTATTTTTATTATCCATATTTGAAATACATCTTTTTGCTGTTAATAACAGTTTTTAACTAACCAAGAAGGATACATAAAAAAACAGTTGTCTTGGAGTTGATTCTGACTCCTGGTGGCCCCACACGTGTCAGAGTAGAACTGTGCTCCATAGGGTTTTCAGGGATGGATTTTTCAGAAATAGATCACCAGCCCTTGCTTCTGAGGTACCTTTAAAAAAAATTGAGGTACCTCTGGGTGGACTTGAATCTCCAACTTTTCAATTAGTAGCTGAGCACATTAATCATTTGCACCTTTCAGGGACTTCAGAAGGATATATGGACATATAGAAATGACTGGAACAAATAGCATTTTGGGGCTTTAATCAAGGAATGCTCATTTGGGTCAAGAAACCTTGCCACCAGGTGATACTGACCCACAAGGGGAAAATGCAGCCAAGAAACAAATAATTCAAAAGTAATTTATATTTTAAAGAGATAGATATATAAAAAGACTTTAATCATCTCCCTTTAAGATTGGGACCAGAAATCTATTTAATACATAGACCTGGAAATGGACAACTATTCAATATACAGACCAAAAATGTAAATTGTGGTCATAGTCTATGTTATAACCTGTTAAGGATGAGGGAAAGAAGGAAAGAAAAAAAAATAACGAGAGAAAAATGAAAAGAAGAATGAAATAGATATATTGAGTGAACAATAGAAATAGACAAGCTGACACACCTTGCTAAATAGCCAGACAAACTCTGGAAAGACAGAAACACTCAGGAGAAGAGATAAGAAAAAGGTATCGAGAGAATTTCATGGAGTCTAAAAAAAAAAAAAAAATTTTTATTTTTTTTTAATCCCCATCTTTTGGCTTTTGAGGTGTTATCCTTGAAAACTACAAATAGTGCTGTGTTTTTGTGACTTGGGCATTAGCAGATGCAGTGCAGGTGGTGCTTCCATTACTGGAAGTTTAAATGGAGGTAAACTTCCTGCCCTGTGCACTACTCTCAAGCCCTTATTTAAAGTCGGGTTTGAAGAGTGTGCTAGAAATGTCCTCAGGGGCTCCTCCTGCTGTCTAGAACTAGGAGAAGACAAGCCCAACCTGAACTATGTAACATCCCTCTCCCCTCCTTCCCAAAATATACCTAAGCCAATAAATTTAGACAATGAAAAATTTAGCAGCTCGAAAAATAAGAGCATTTTACCCTGCAGATTTCTGGTGAGAGAAAATACATTTATAAACAGAATATGTCTAGTTTTTAAGCAAGTTCCTTTTTTACCAACAGTAGGTAACAAAATCGCAGGCAGATTAAGTCTTGCCTAAGAGATTCCGAGATATAGACTGATAAGGCTAAGGCACAAATATTCATTCCACCAACAAGTAGATGAACAGAGAAAATATCAGAGCATAGGCTTCAGAGGTAACAGGGCTGAAACGCAAAGGGCCAGCAGCATCCTGATGAAGCTTCCTGTACAGAAGAGCCAAAATGGAAATCTAGGCTCAATGCTATGCAGAACACAAACCATCCTTGGAAGGGAGCCCTGAAGAGCAATGCAGGACATGCTGGTCCTAGTTAGGTGAGCTGAGTCCCCGAGGCCCAGAGGAGCTCTGTGTGGGGAACAGCAGCCAAGCAGAGGTAAAATCAAACAGAATAGAGGACCACTTTTCAAGGAGAGATGATCTAAGAGAAAGTGGAGCATCAGGGAGCTGGCAGGCTCAGCGGGAGAGGAAGGGGGAGCACTCCCATAAGCCTCTGGTGGGAGAGACAATGGACAACTTTCAAGGTGTGGGAGTACTTTTCATTTTCTTAGGCTCTGCTGATCTGCATTTAGTATTTTATCTTAAGAAAATAAATAATACAGGCAAAAAGTGTACCTAGAAGGTCAAATAAATTATGGCCCACTTATATGCAAGAGTTATTACGCAGTCATTAAAATAATGTAAAATATTTCAAATGGTGTGTGGGCGCTCCTAGTTAAAGATGGCAACTTGAATGTATGTGTTTACTGTTACCCTCTCAGAAAATCCTACAGAATTACATTAAGAGGATCAAAAAGGCAAAAACTCATAGGTTACAGAACAGGAGAGGAGACAACAGCAGAACATATATTTATCAACAAAATTTGAGAAGCTTGAAAGCCAACAGATGAGCATTATCTTACTTGACACACCCTAAAGGATGGCCATCTGTGGGGTAGGGATAGGGTGGAAGGACTGAGACGCAATCCAGTCCTGCTCCTCAGAACCCCAGAATATCTCAAGGGGGTGGGTGTGGCTAAAAAAATGGACTGGTTGAGAAATTATAAAAATTCTGTAAACTGGTTGTCTTAGTTGTTGTCAAGTTGATTCCACTCATAGTGACCCCATGTATGTCAGATTAGAACTGTGCTCTACCTTCCCTACCCTACCCCTGCCAATGGCTGTGACCTTTCTGAAGTAGATTGCCAGGCCTTTCTTCCAAGGCACCTTTGGGTAGATTCAGACTGCAGGCTTTCAGCTAGTAGCCAGCACTTAACTATCTCCATCACTAAAAAAAAAAAAAATTTTTTTTTTTTTTTTTATCTCCATCACTAGGGACTCCAAAAATCCTCTAGACCCCAACTACCTTTCCCCAGCCATGAGTCTACTCCTGCTGCTTTCTCCCACCCTATGGAAGTCTGGAGGGTACCTCTCTGGAGGTACTATGTGGAGTCTACACTGTAGACGATGGCTCACCAGGCACAGAGAAGGATGGGAATGACTTTTGCGTTTATCCTTTTTGCTTTTCTTCATTTTACAAGTCAGTTGCAGCTACACTAAACATACACTACTTGTAATCAGATAAAAAATATTTTAAAAATAATAAAGGTAGCATATGTTGCAGTAAAATGAAATTTTAATAGCGCTGAAAAGAAAGAAGTTAAGAGCAAAAGCCCCCCTCTTGTCCATACCCACTCCCACACTCCGGAGATGATCACTATTGACAGTGATTTTGTGTATCCTTGGAGGAAAAAAAGGTGTTTTTTTAGAAAAAGTAAAATGAAAGCAAAAAAAAAAATGCCAAAGAGAGAGACCTCAGTTTTGTTAAAACTCAGAAAATAAGAGCGGACTTCGACACTTGCCAGGAGAGTCCAAGAGGCTCCTGAGCAAGAAGAGGGGGAAGAGAAAGGATAGGAAACAAATGAATTCCGTGTGGTCTTTAAAGACGCTGGTTAAAGTAAGGAGGCCTTAAGGCCTCCTTGATTTAGCAACACTGCACCATCATTAAAGTGACAGCCTTTAAATAAAGTTAAAGAAACAATGAATAACTCATTTCTTTCCTCTAATTCATACCTTGCCCGTAAGGCTCTGACTTCCTGGGATTTTTAATAAAAACTGAGTATGTCAGCAGAACCTTTTTTTTTTTTCATTAACAATTTATCTATAAAAAACTATGCAGGTGGCTAAATGACAAAGCAAAAAAAATAAATAAATAAAAAAGAGAGAGAGGGAGGGAGGGAGAGAGAGAATGAGAGAACAACAGCAAAAAAAAAAAAAAAAGATCCTAATATGGAGACTCTTTAGAAATTTTTAGTCTACAGTGAAAAATTTGCTCTCTGACTCTATTTCTAATAATTAGAATTTGGAATTGTACCCAGCCCTTGTTCTGCTTCCACAGTAAAATCGCGGCTCTTCTTGGCTTATGCAAATACAAAGACTTGCTTTCATCTGGCTCTGCTGCCTGTCTACACAGGAGTATCTTGCCAAGGTGAATAATCTTGATTAAATTAAGAATTTCCAAGGTCTTTTATGCACTTAAGGAAATACATCATATCTAAAGCGAAGGTTTGGATATGTCTTCTACATAGGTTACCCAGGCTGTTTCTTAAATCAAATTAGCAAACTCAAAACACTTTAATATGCCAAGGGATTCCCAGGGACTGTGTACTTGAATCATGACATTTTGTTAAGAGCAACTATGGGAAGGACATAGGGAAAAAAAAAATCCTATTATATGGTGAGCTGTACTTTAAAGAGATCATTTTTCTTGAACTGTTCCTGGGAAGTGTTTTTAATAGACTCAAAAACCTTGAGAGATTATAGAAGATGGAGAATGTAGGTCTTACCTAACATATCGTTAATGACTTTGCTCTTGAACGTAGAACAAATGCAGCTAGGGGAATTTAGGGGCCTGTTAAACGTGTTTTTTGTTTTACCAGACAGAAGGTGGCAAATCCACTCCCAGAAAATCTACCACAGAAAACGTGTGGGATTGCTCTCTGGATTGTTTGGTGGGTTTTGCCTCAAAATTTCCGAGGAGACAAGGCTTATTTCTACCCAACTAGGTTAAATTTTCTTGAAGATTTTTTTTTTTTCACATAACATGTGTTCTCAGATGCCACACACACCCCCACATGAGTTTGCAAGGAATGAGGGAGCGTCCTCAATGCGGAAACTGTTGGAGATGGTGGGCTCAGCACTTCATGGCAACCTCTGGGCCCCAAAGGGGCGCACCCGCTCCCCCCAGAGTCGGCTTTATTTTGAGAGAAGTGATGGACTGAGGAGCTTGCCCCTTCAGCCAATGTGAGAGGTCCTTTCCTTCTCACTACCATCACACAGTATTTTTTTTCCTCCCTTTTACCCAGGTTTGGTGGAATTTCCTGTTCTGGCACCTAAGAGGATGTCACTTTTCATAAAATACTAATTTTTCTTTGGCACTGAAGAGAAGGTCACTTTTCATAAAATACTAATACTACTACTCATTGCCCTTGAGTTGATTCTGATTCCTAGCAACCCTGGAGGACAGAGTAGAACTGCCCCATAGGGTTTCCAAGGCTCTCATCTTTACAGAAGCAGACTGCCACATCTTTCTCCTGCTGAGTAGCTGGTGGGTTCTAACTGCCGACTTTTTGGTTAGCTGCCGAGGGCTTAACCACGACACCCCCAGGGCTCCTTTTTTCTTAAAGTAAAACAAGTTGGAAAGAGATAAAAGACTCTTTAGTAAGGTGTGAGAGAATCAGAATGAGTTTAAACTTGGCAATGAGCTAGGCCTGCTCGTCTTTTAAACACTCCATTCTGAGGTCTCAGAAGATGGAATAGTTCTGTACCTTGATTATGGTGGTGGCTACATGAGTCTACACATGCAAAAAATGACATAGAACTAAACATACAAGTTGTACCTCTTTCCCTGCTTTCTTCCAGTTTTAGGCTCTAAAGCCCACTTATATTCACGCTATACATCCAGCTATAGAATTAGAACTTGCTGAAAACGAGCAATAACTGAAGTTAGAGCCTGAGGTGAGGGTAGAGGCAAAGGGGTTAAAAATGAGATTGGGAATGATAGGATGTTGGGCATGAGGGGGTGCTGGTTTCTACGAATGGAAAGGTGATCTCGTGATGCCACCAAGAGTCTAGGACTAGGGCCCTGTCCTCATGTACCAAGGGACAGGCAAGATGAAGAGGCAGATAAGCACTCTTAGACCCCCATTTACCACCCTGTAGAGACTGTGAAAAAAAAAAAAAATTTTTTTTTTTTTAGAGACTGTGCAGAGTCTTGGTGGTGCAGTGGTTAAGAGCTTGGCTGCTAACCAAAGATTGGCAGTTCAAATCCACCAGTCATTCCTTGGAAACCCTATGGGGCAGTTCTACTCTGTCCTATAGGGTCACTATGAGTCAGAACCGACTTGACGGCAACGGGTTTGGTTTTTGGTTTCAGAGACTATGAGGAAGAGCAGCCTGGTGATCTACTTCTGAAAATCAGCTTAATGAAAACCCCACGAAGCAAAATGGTCTGATACTCAACCAATCGTGGGGATGGATTATATATGGTGTTTAGGGCTGACTCCATGGCAGCTAACAACAACAGAGGCTGTATTAGTTGGAGAGGGGTACAGGCGTGATTCCATATGTGTGTTCAAGCAGCTAAAAGCAAGACCTTTTATTTTTTTTTCTTGCCACTCCCTCCCTCTTTCCATGACAAGGGATATACCAAAACATGTTGCCACTGTCTCGATTCAGACTTAGAGCAACACTATAAAACTTGTTGCTGTTGAATTGACTCTGACTCACAGTGACCTAACAGAGTAGAACTGTCCCATATGGTTTCCAAGGAGTTCCTGGTGGATTTAAATTGCCAGGCTTTTGGTTAGCAGCCGTAGCTCTTAACCATTACGCCAACAGGGTTTCCAGCAACACTACAGGACAAAGTAAAACTGCCTCAGGGGGCTTCCAAGTCTGTAATCTTCACGGAAGCAGACTGCCACATCTTTCTCCCACGGAGCAGCTGGTGGGTTCAAACTGCTGACCTTTTAGTTAACAGCTGAGTGCTTAACTGCTGTGCCACCAGGGCTCCATGACCAGGGATATTATGATTGCATAACAGAAATGATGCAAATTGCTACAACAAAATTAGAAAACACAGGTAAGCGAAAAAGAAAAAAAGAGAAAGAAAGAAAAACACATATTCTGAAATCTCAGCACCTTGTAGAAATCACAGTTTAAGACTTAGGTGGGTAGAGACCATTGGATATTCTCCTATGCAAATGGATACAGAATCAACGTCACGAGCAGCAGGTCCAGATTGAAACTGGAGGACAGAGCATTCCAGGAGAGATGTCATCAAGAAAAAATAGAACTGATGGGTTTCCTAATGTATTTGATAGTATTGAGGGGGATTTCAGAGTCCGACAGTTTGGGAACAATTGTTGTCGTTGTTAGGTGCTATTGAATTGGTTCTGACTGAAACACTCCCCGGTCCTGTGCCATCTTCACAATTGTTATGTTTTAGCCCATTTTTGCAGCCACTGTGCCAAACCATTTCATCGAGGGTCTTCCTCTTTTTTGCTGACCCTCTACTTTACCAAGCATGATGTCTTTCTTCAGGGACTGGTCCCTCCTGATAACATGTCCAAAGTACGTGAGACGAAGTCTCGCCATCCTCGCTTCCAAGGAGTACTCTGGCTGTATTTCTTCCAAGACATACTTGTTGGTTCTTCTGGCAGTCCATGGTATATTTGATATTCTTTGCCAACACCATAAGTCAAAGGCATCAATTCTTTTCCAGTCTTCCGTATTCATCAGCCAGCTTTTGCATGCATATGAAGCAATTGAAAATATCATGGTTTGGGTCAGGTGCACCTTAGCCCTCAAGGTGATATTTTTGCTTTTTTAAAAAATTTTTTTAACACTTTAAAGAGGTCTTTTGCAGCAGATTTGCCCAATGCAATACATCATTTGATTTCCTGACTGCTGCTTCCATGGGCATTGATTGTGGATTCAAGTAAAATGAAATCCTTGACAATGTCAGTATTTCCTCCATTTATCATGATGTTGGTTATTGGCCCAGTTGTGAGGATTTTTTGTTTCTTTATGCTGGGAAGAATAAGTACTATGAAAATAGCAAAACAAAGCAAATGAAATAGGCAATTTTTAAATCTAGGGGGGAAATGTCATACAAGAAAGGAAATGTAATCATAGTATTCTATGTGGCTTAGCTACGAATTATTTTTAGACTTAATAATGTAAACATTAAGTATTGGTCTTTACTTTTGTTTTTAAAATATTATAGATTCATAGGAAAATGCAAAGACAGTACAGCGAGGACTCATGTACCCATCATCCAGTTTCCCCCAATGGTTACACCTTATATACCTACAATATCCACCAGGAAATTGACATTGGTATAATGTGTGTATGTAGTTCTATGCCATTTTACCACATGTATAGATTCGTGTAACCACCACCACAATCAAGATACAGTAACTGGCAAAATAAATAAATAAATAAACACAGAACTATTTCACTGCCATAAGATTTCTCTCATGCTTCCCTTCCATAAGTCATATACACTGCTTTCCCTCCCACTGTCCCTAATCCCTAAAAAAAAAAAATTTTTTTTTCTAAATCCCTACCAGAAAAGTCCCTAGCAACCACTAATTTGTCCTCCATCTATATAATTTTGTCATTTCAAGAATGTTTTATATAAATGGAATCACACAGTATGTGGTCTTTTGAGATTGGCATTTTTCACTTTGCATAATGCCCTTGAGAAGTGTTATGGATTGAATTGTGTCATCCAAAAAAATATGTTGAAGTCCTAACTCCTGAGGCTGTGAATGTGACCCTGTTTGGAAATAGGATATTTCTTTGGTTATGTTAATGAGGTCATACCAGAGTAACCAAAAAAAAAAAAAAAAAACCCTATTGCCATCGAGTCGATTCTGACTCATAGTGACCCTATAGGGCAGAGTAGAACTGCCCCATAGGGTTTCCAAGCAGTGCCTGGTGGATTCGAACTACTGGCCTTTTGGTTAGCAGCCATAGCTCTTAACCACTGCAACACTTGGGTCTCTTACCAGAGTAAAATGGGTCCTAAACCTAATTTCTTCTGAGTGGTGTCTTATAAAAAGAGCGGAATAGATACACAGACACAGAGATACACACGGGGGTCCATGTAAGGGTCCATCTACAAGCTCGGAAATGCCAAGGAATTCCAGCAGCTACTAGAAGCTGAAAGAGACAAAAAAGGACCTTCCTCAAGAATCAGTGCCCTGATTTGGGGTTTTAGCCTCTAGAACTGTGAGACAATACATTTATGTTCTTTAAAGCCACCCACCTGTAGTATTTTTGTTGTGGCCGCACAAGATAACTAAAGATCCATCTAAGTTGTGTGTATCATGACTGTGTTCTTTTCTATTGCTGGTAATATCCCAACTAAATATTGTTTTAATCAAAAATTGTGATATAACACCTGGCCAGCCAGGACCAATGTCTGGTAACCACAATAATAATAGTTACTGAGTCCTTAAAAATTTCCAGGCATTGTGCTCAGTGCTTTCCTTGTATATCCATTTAATCCTCACAATAACCCCGTGAATAGGTACTTTTATTATCTCATTTTACAGACAAGGAAACTAAGGCTAAGAGAGGTTAAATAGTTTTGTCAGGGCTAAGCAGCTAATAAAGGTTTAATCAGACCCAGAGCCCAAGCTTTTAACACGAGCATGTACCAAGAAAATAGTACAGCATTTTATTCCTTGGCCTCAAAGGGAGAAATCCATAGGCTCTGCCCCTCATGGAGTCCCTGGATGGTATAAACAGTCCACATGCTCAGCTGCTAACTGAAGAGTTGGAGGTTTGAGTCTACCCAGAGGCACTTCATAAGAAAGGCCTGGTGATCTACTTGCAAAAATTCAGCTATTGAAAATCCTGTGGAACACAGCTCTGCTCTGACACACATGTAGTTACCATGAGTCAGAGTCACCTCCATGGCAATTGGTACCCCTCATGAGTAGTATCTCCCCAGAGGCCCCACTAACTGCCCTGTAAACCATTGCCACTGAGTCTATTCAGACTCATAGAGACTCTATAGGACTGAGTAGAACTATATGCCCCATAGGGTTTCCAAAGAGTAGCTGGTGGATTTGAACTGCCAACCATTGGTTAGCAGCCAAGATCTTAACCACTGCACCACCAGGGCTCCCTATCTGCCCCAGTCCTCTTATAAATAAATGCTGGAGAGCACAAGATACTTTCTAGAAACTCAGCGTCTGGTGTTAAGCAACTAAAATAAGATTTACCTTTACAACACAACAAGACTGACTTACAAACAGCTTCTTATTTTTATACCTTCTACCAAAGACTCCAGAATCCCTCACTAAGTGGAGACCATTAAGAGGAGGTAAGTGGCAATATAAAGACTTAAAATGCACAGAAATACAGAAATCAAACTCAGAGCCAATTATGAGAATGCCTGTAGGCCCTAAATATGCCTGAGTGGTTTTTACAAAGCCTTATAAAATTCTTATCCTTATAAATGAGCAACCCAACTGTTCTGACAATAGGCTTAATTTACTGACTTGCCTAAACCAGAGGAAGAGTAAATATGTTCTTAATGGGAGTTTCCAAAGAAAGGACATTTTAGAGATATTTAATAAATTAGAGACATTGCTAAAAGGGCTTCTGCCTTCTAGAGCTCTTCCCTGGGAGAGGTGGGACTGCCCAGGCCCCCAGACAATCCTGGCAATTGTGTTGCTCTGATTCCTATCACTGAGTCCTATGGGTTTCTTATGGGCCCTCTCTGCATAGCAGATTGTTGAATACATTCACAAGCATCAGGAAGGAGCACTGTCTTAGCCACCTAGTGCTGCTATAACAGAAATACCACAAGTGGATGCCTTCAACAAAGGGAAGTTTATTCTCTCACAGTCTAGTAGACTACGAGTCCAAATTCAGGGCACCGGCTCCAGGGGAAGGCTTTCTTCTCTCTGTCGATTCTGAAGGAAGGTCCTTGTCATCAATCTTCCCTTGGTAAAGGAGCTTCTATGCATAGGAACCTCAGGGCCCTTGGACACGCTCTGCTCCCAGTGCTGTTTTCTTGGTAGTATGAGGTCCCCATGTCTCTCTGCTCGCTTCTTTCTTTTATATCTCAAAAGAGATTGGCTTAAGACACTGTCTAATTTAGTGTTGTTGTTGTTAGGTGCCATCGAGTCGGTTCCGACTCATAGTGACCCCATGCACAACAGAACGAAACACTGCCCGGTCCTGCACCATCCTTAGAATCGTCGTTATGCTTGAGCTCATTGTTGCAGCCACCATGTCAACCCACCTCATTGAGGGTCTTCCTCTTTTCCGCTGACCCTGTACTCTGCCAAGCATGATGTCCTTCTCCAGGGACTGATCCCTCCTGACAACATGTCCAAAGTATGTAAGATGCAGTCTCGCCATCCTTGCTTCTAAGGAGTTTTCTGGTTGTACTTCTTCCAAGACAGATTTGTTCATTCTTTTGGCAGTCCATGGTATATTCAATATTGTTCACCAACACCACAATTCAAAGGCATCAACTCTTCTTCGGTCTTCCTTATTCATCGTCCACCTTTCACATGCACATGATGTGATTGAAAATACCATGGCTTGGGTCAGGCGCACCTTAGTCTTCAAGGTGACATCTTTGCTCTTCAACACTTTGAAGAGGTCCTTTGCAGCAGATTTGCCCAATGCAATGCATCTTTTGATCTCTTGACTGCTGCTTCCATGGCTGTTGAACCAATCAGTATCCCCTTGTTCTGTCCAAACAACTGCCTCTTGATCTATGTAAAGGTTCTCCATGAGCGCAATTAAGTGTTCTGGAATTCCCATTTTTCGCAGTGTTATCCATAGTTTGTTATGATCCACACCGTCAAATGTCTTTGCATAGTCAATAAAACAGAGGTAAACATCTTTCTGGTATTCTCTGCTTTCAGCCAGGATCCAACTGACATCAGCAATGATATCCCTGGTTCCATGTCCTCTTCTGAAACTGGCCTGAATTTCTGGCAGTTCCCTGTCGATATACTGCTGCAGCCATTTTTGAATGGTCTTCAGCAGAATTTTGCTTGCGTGTGGTATTGATGATATTTTTCTATAATTTCCACATTCGGTCGGAACACCTTTCTTGGCCAGGAAGCTGTCTTCCATATTTCTTGGCATAGACGACTGAGCACCTCCAGCACTGCATCTGTTTGTTGAAACATCTCAGTTGATATTTCATCAATTCCTGGAGCCTTGTTTTTCGCCAATGCCTTCAGATCAGGTTGGACTTCTTCCTTCAGTACCATCCCTTACTGATCATATGCCACTTCTTGAAATGGTTGAATATCGACTAATTCTTTTTGGTATAATGACTCTGTGTATTCCTTCCATCTTCTTTTGATGTTTCCCGCATCATTTAATATTTTCCCCGTGGAATCCTTCACTATTGCAACTCAAGGCTTGAATTTTTTCTTCAATTCTTTCAGCTTGAGAAACGCCGAGCATGTTCTTCCCTTTTGGTTTTCTATCTCCAGCTCTTTGCACATGTCATTATACTTTATTTTGTCTTCTCAAAAGGCCCTTTGAAATCTTCTGTTCAGTTCTTTTACTTCATCAATTCTTCCTTTTGCTTTAGCTGCTCGATGCTCAAGAGCAAGTTTCAGAGTCTCCTCTGACATCCACCTTGGTCTTTTCTTTCTTTCCCGTCTTTTCAGTGACCTCTTGCTTTCTTCGTGGATGATGTCCTTGATGTCATTCCACAACTCGTCTGGTCTTCAGTCACTAGTGTTCAATGCGTCAAATCTATTCTTGAGATGGTCTCTAAATTCAGGTGGGATATACTCAAGGTCATATTTTGACTCTCGCGGACTTGCTCTGATTTTCTTCAGTTTCAGCTTGAACTTGCATATGAGCAATTGATGGTCTGTTCCACAGTCAGCCCCTGGCCTTGTTCTGACTGATGAGATTGAGCTTTTCCATTGTCTCTTTCCACAGATGTAGTCAATTTGATTTCTGTGTGTTCTATCTGGCAAGGTCCATGTGTATAGTCGCCGTTTATGTTGGTGAAAGAAGGTATTTGCGATGAAGAAGTCGTTGGTCTTGCAAAATTCTATCATTTGATCTCCGGCATTGTTTCTATCACCAAGGTCATATTTTCCAGTAACTGATCCTTCTTCTTTGTTTCCAACTTTTGCTTTCCAATTGCCAGTAATTATCAATGCATCTTGATTGCATGTTCGATCAATTTCAGACTGCAGCAGCTGATAAAAATCTTCTATTTCTTCATCCTTCGCTCTAGTGGTTGGCACGGAAATTTGAATAATAGTCGTATTAACTGGTCTTCCTTGTAGGCGTATGGATATTATCCTATCACTGACAGCATTGTACTTCTGGATAGATCTTGAAACATTCCTTTTGATGATGAATGCAACACCATTCCTTTTCGAGTTGTCATTCCCAGCATAGTAGACTATATGTTTGTCTGCTTCAAAATGGCCAATACCAGTCCATTTCAGCTCACTAATGCCTAGGATATTGATGTTTATGCATTCCATTTCATTTTTGACGATTTCCAATTTTCCTAGATTTTTGGTAGGTCTCATCAATATAGCTGCCACTAATCCATCTCATCACATCATTCCATAGGGAAATCACATCAGATGAAAAATGGCAGATAATCATACAATACTGGGAATCATGACCTAACCAAGTTGACAGATATTTTGGGGGGACACAATTCAATCTATAACAAGTGCTATGCAGGGGTAAGACGTCCTTCTTTGGAACAATTCTACTGATGGCTGTGATAAGCCTGTGGTAATGAAAGTAATAAAAAGCCAATCCTACCAAGCATTCTTCTTCTGTAGGTGCTGGTTAGGAAACTGTTGTTCTAACAATAAAAATAAGGATAGCAGCTCACATCCATGAAATGCTTAAATGCCGGGAACTTTACATGTATCATACCCTTTAATCATTACAATTCCGTTGTTGTCAGCTGCCACCCAGTAGGCCCCCAACTCATGGCAAACCCCATGCACAATGGAAGGAAATGCTGCTCAGTCCTGTGCCATTCCCAGGACTGGTTGTGGATTGGACCATTGTGAGCCATAGCATTTTCACTGACTGATTTTTGGGAGTTGAAACCTGCTCAGCACCATGGCCACATGAAAGCCTCCACTGACAGACACATGGTGGCTGTGCACGAGGTGAACTGGCTGGGAATCAAACCTGTGTCTCCAGCGTGGAAGGCAAGAATTCTACCACTGAACCACCAATGCCTCATATAACAATAATAGTTGTATGAGTTAGGTAATATGATCATTCCCATTTCATAGGTGGAAAAACGAGTTCAGAGTGATTTGATGACTTGCCTATGGTCACAGAGCTAGCAGAAAGTGGTGCTGGGATGAACCAGGCAGCCTGACTTTGTATATGAACTTCAGGGTAACAAAATAGCTGATGAAAGAAGTTTCCCTTTTTAGATGTATTACAGCTAGTAAATGAAAGAGAAATGATAGGATAGCACCATTTTGCAACACTCTACTGAATTAATGGAATTAATCATTAGGCAGTGATCATTAATGGGTTCTAACATTATAAAAAGACTCAACCATACATTACATACCTCCAATACCACCTATGAAGTGTTGCCAAAAAGTGCAACCTGAATCTCATCAAACCTCTAAATTTAATTAGCAACTTGCAGGAAATACGAAGGATAGAGTAACATGTTAAAGAAACCATAGTGATATAATCAGCAAAATCCAGACTATGGGAAATTCTATAGGATAAACATCTAGTTTTTAAACAGACAAATTGCAAGAAAAGGAAAAAAAAAAAAAAAAGACTTGGAGGGAGAATCTAAAAATTAAAGACTCTTAAGAGGTAAATTGTTGTTGTTAGGTGCTGTCGAGTCATTTCCAACTCATAGAAACCTACGTATAACACAACAAAAAGTTGCCCAGTTACTATGTTTGAGCCCATTGTTGCAGCTACTGTGTCTGTCCATCTCATTGAGGGTCTTCCTCTTTTTCCCTGACCCTCTACTTTACAAGCATGATATCCTTCTCTAAGACTTGGTCCTTCCTGATAACATGTGCGAAGTAAGTGAGATGAAGTCTCACTATTCTCACTTCTAAGAAGCATTCTGACTGTACTTCTTCCAACACAGATTTGTTCATTCTTCTGGCAGTCTATGGTATATTCAAAATTAAGCAATATATGAGCCTTGTCTGGATACTGATTGAAACAAACCATTAAAGAAAAGACTATAGGAGAGTTGGGGAAATGTGAACACTGACTAGGTATTTGATGATATTAAGGAGTTTTTTTTTCATTTTGGTGGGGTATAAAAAAAATTTTTTTTTTTTTTTTTGTAGAAATGACCCCAGAGATTGCATGATAGAATTTTGCAAGGCATCAATGACTTACTCATTGCAAATACTCCTTTAAACAACATGAATGGCAACTATACATATGGACCTCACCAAATGGAATATACAGGAATCAAACTGACTACATCTGTGGAAAGAGTTGATTGAGAAGCTCAGTATCATCTCAGAACAAGAACAGCGACCTACTGCAGAACAGTCAATTACTCCTATGCGAGATCAAGTTGAAGTTGAAGAAAATAAAACAAATCCACAAGAGCCAAAATATGACCTTAAGTACATGCCACCTGAATTTAGAGACCATCTCAAGAATAGATCGGATGCATTAAGCACTAATGGCCAAAGACCTGATGAGCTGTGGAATGACATCAAGGACATCATACATGAAGAAAGCAAAAGGTCATTAAAAAGGAAAGAAAGAAAAAAACAAAATGGATGTCAGAAGAGACTCTGAAACTTGCTCTTAAATGTAGAGTAGCTAAAGTGAATGGAAGAAATGATGAAGTAAAAGAGCTGAACAGAAGATATCAAAGGGCAGCTCAAGAAGACAAAGTAAAGTATTATAATGAAATGTGAAAAGACCTGGAGTGAGAAAACCAAAAGGGAAGAACATGCTTGGCATTTCTCAAGCTGAAAAAACTGAAGAAAAAAATTTAAACCTCAAGTTGCGATATCAAAGGATTCCATGGGCAAAATATTGAACAACGCAGGAAACATCAAAAGAAGATGGAACAAACACACAGAATCACTGTACCAAAAAGAATTGGTTGACATGCAACCATTTCAGGAGGTAGCATATGATCAAGAACCAATGGCATTGAAGGAAGAGGTCCAATCTGCACTGAAAGCATTGGCGAAAAACAAGGTTGCAGGAATTGACAGAATACCAACTGAGATGTTTCAACCATCAGATACAGCGCTGGAGGTTTTAATTCTGAATAATTTAATCCTAAATAATTTTCAGGGAGCAGTAAAGCAGGTGAGAGTCTAGAGCAAATAAGATAGGCCATGCGTTGACTGTTACTGAAGCTTGATGATGGGCACATGGGCCTTCACTGTACTATTTTCTCTACTTTTGTACGTGTTTGAAATTTTCATGTAGTGCAGTAAAAGGAAAAACAAATCTGAGAGAGAGCAGGCATGAATGAAGGAAGAAGAGATAAACCAGGGAAGTGTACTGTCCCAGGATCCAAGAAAAGAAATGCTTTGAGAAGGAGGGCATGGTCAGGTGGGTCAAGTCACCGAGAAATGAGGATGACACCAGGTGTCTCTGTGGAAGGAGCTCACACACCTTTGTCCTCTCTCACTTCAGGGTGAGTTTCTTGCCACCCAGGACAGTGTACGAGGGACAGGGGCTTCCCTTAGTCTCCTGACTCCAGGCCTCATCTTTGTTTAACCCAGAACACTTAGTGGTCCTCCTGCAAATAGTATCCCCAGAGTCCCTGAGGCAGGGACTGCCTCTCTCGCCAATTACACTGCACTTAGGGTTCAGTTTTAAAAAATCTGTTGACACAGGGTTCAAATGGCAATTAATGATGCTATCATGAGCAATGCAAATTTAGTTGCCAGAATCTAGGCCAAAGGTTACTTACTTTCAATTCTGAGATCATGAAACCCTCTTATTTCTTTCATGGTGATTACCTCAATCGTGGCTTTGATTTTGGTAGGGATTTTGTTTTGTCATCAGAAAGAAGGAACTTTTTCTAGGGAAGCTATTAACTCCTTGGGCCACACCTTGTGAGCTCTAGTTGCACTCCTTTAAGTCATCTCCCTGTCTGTTTCTCTCTCTCCCTCCCTTTCTGTCCAGCTTCGTCTCCGTCTCCTCCACTCAACTTCCCCTTCTCTTTCTCTTTCCCTTTTTATTTCTCTCTGTAACTAGCTACTGTAGGGGCAAAATTTGGTGTCTGGAAGTTACTGGTTTTCAGCTCATCCCCAGCCTGACTCCTTCAGTGAGCCAAGGGGGCAGCCTCCCAGCACAGCCTATTCGTTAGGTTGTTGTTGTTAGGTGCTGTGGAGTCAGTTCTGACTCACAGTGACCCCATGTATAACTGAATGAAAGGCTGCCCAGTCCTGTACCATCCTCACAATTCTTGCTATGTTTGAGCCTATTGTTGCAGGGACCGTGTCAATCCTTCTCATTGAGGGTTTCCTCAACTGACCTCCCTGACCGTCTACTGTACCAAGCATGATGTCCTTCTCCAGGGACTGGTTCCTCCTGATAACATGTCCAAAGCAAATGCCAAAGTCTTGCCATCCAAAACAAATGAAAACCAAATCCACTGCAGTTGACTTGATTTTGACTCATAGCGACCCTATAGGACAGAGTATAATTGACCCATAGAGTTTCCAAGGAGTAGTTAATGGATTCAAGCTACCGACCCTTTGGTTGGCAGTCGAGTACTTAACTACTGTGCCACCAGGTCTCCTCTGTCAGGCATACACCCGAATAACCCGGTCCTGTATACCTGGTGCTTTGGTGTATCATTCTCACGTCTCCTAGATCAGTTTTGCTTATCCTTTTCTCATTTGACCCATTCTCTTGTGTTTCCAGTGATAACCTTGGCTTCCTTTTAGACTGGCCTCTGTCTCCCTATTCCAGCAACACACCCTTGGAACACTAGTCATCACCTGAATGGACCACAGCCACAACTGGCTTTCCCTAGCTTTGTGCATGAGGCCAGGACAACTGCTAAGAAACCCCTGGAGGTCAGAGGTTTTGAGTTATGTGTGATGCATGGGAAGTACATGCGTCCAGTATTTTCTGACCTTAGTTAACTCCCTGATGGGATAAGGACCTCCAGCTGGCCACACTAACCTCTGTTGAGGTAAGAAAACTCTGCCACATTCGCCATTGAGAATGGGCAAGAGAAGAGCTTGGCCTCTTATTTGGCTCATCCTGTTACTGTCTGCCTCCAAGTCTGCTTTCTTCCCAGCAGACTCCCATGGGAATACCTGTCTAGCTGTGTCTCTGCACAGGCTGTTGTAGGACCTCATGGGAATGGTCATCCCTCCCCTTGCCCCAGTGTGACACTTCCCTTACACTCACACAAACGCACAAACCCTTACACGCTCACACACATAGGTAACCAGGAATTGTATGCAGGTTGCAATCGCCTAATTAAAAAAAGAACCTTAGCATGACCCAAGGGCTTCTTTTGATTGTTTTACATTTTTATTATACAGATTCTTAATCTTTCTTTCTGGGTGGAAGAATTATTCCACCGAGAATAATTCTATAACTCAAGTTATAATAGGATGCTGGTTCTGTGTTTTGGCATAACCATTAGCTACCGTCTTTTTCTTCATATAGGCTTGTCTTTTGTGTTAATTCTGACTTTAAGTGTCTCCATGTCAGGTTCTGTCATTTCTCTTATATACCTAAATTGCTTGTATTTTTATTCTGGTGCAGGGTCCAGAAAATGTAGGAAGTCACACTAACAACTCAGCTCTCAACAATTTCATTTTTATCACTAGCTTCTTTTGGGTGGTAGGTACAGAGATCCACTCTAGTTCCCTCAAGAAAACTGGTGTTTGGAGTAAAGATACGCATGTTCAGAATCTCATCATTTTTATTCATATTCTCTCTCCCTCTCCCTCTCCTCTTTCCTCCCTCTCCATTTTCCCTCCCTAACTCCTTTCCATTCTCCTTCTCTCT
The DNA here is from genome assembly GCF_024166365.1 of Elephas maximus indicus. Taxonomy (NCBI): domain Eukaryota; kingdom Metazoa; phylum Chordata; class Mammalia; order Proboscidea; family Elephantidae; genus Elephas; species Elephas maximus. The sequence continues at coordinate 167,452,344 of NC_064821.1, read as the reverse complement.
CCTCTCCCTCTGCCTGCAGCATCTTCCTCTCTCCATGCATTTGCTTCCTTCTCCTTTTTCTCCCAATGGCCTTTCTTAGAGATTCTGCTGCTTCCTCACTTAACATGGCCCATGATACAGTGTGGCCTCATGGGTCACCATTACTCTACCTCATGAACTTTCTGTTTCAAATGCCATCCCTAACCAACTTGCCTCAATATATTTCCCAATTCGAATTCTCCAGAGCTGGAATGGCAAAACTCACTTTATCATTTCATCATGGTCATTGTCCAGGCTGTGGTCTGTTGAGTCAGGTGCTCCACTCATACAGTCCCATGTAGTACGTATGATGTGGGGAGATCGTGGTTAAGCAGGGCAAAACATGGCCACCTAAGAAGCAGAGGCTGTGGTAGGTGGGACAATTTCCCTTAAAGGAGGATGTGGGCAGGTAGGTACCATTGGATATTTCTAGTACATTGGTTAACTAACAATCTCATCAATTACTGACCTACAGAATCAGAAAGTGAAAATAGGTATAAATTCTATTCACTAAAATTCATGTTCCCAACTCACAAGAAAGATCTTCAGCCATTCGATGAATATTTACTCTTGTTTCAGACAAAATATACCTAAATACCAGGATTTCACATCCTCCACAAATTAGAAGCAGCAGACTAAATGATACAGACGGATACTAATAGCACGGAGATTCCACACCCAGGAGCCTGACAGCATGGCAGAAAATCTATGGAAAGCAGACACAGGAACTCAAATAGCACAGTAGCCTGGGACCACTTAAAATGTAGGTTAAAAACAGCCCTATGTACTTCAACAGTCCCTGAGGGCATTGCTGTATTGCAGTCTAGTTAACAATAGCTAATGTTCACATTGGTGAACCTTGAGAATATAAGGAAAGGCTAAAGGCTAAATTATGTTTAGAATATCCAGTTTAAGAAGGCAAGAAATTGCATAATGCACTTACAAAAAATTTCCATGCACATTTGAAAACTGGTGTTTAAATGAGTAAACCTGCAGCTATCCAAAGCAAATCATTTGCTAAGGGTTCCAGAATAACCACAGTCATAAATATGTGCTCTGTTTTTAATGTTGGTTATCAGGAACCAGGATGGTAAAATCCTCTCGTTCCTTCAAGCTGCCTAGGAAACACCATCCTATTAAAACTCTCAAAGCCAAGATATATAACAAGGGGCAGTGAGGCATAGCAATTAAGAGCATGTGCTTTGTAGTCAAGCCAACCTGGGTTTGAATTCTGGGACCGTGGGCAGTCTCTTGACATTCCTAAGCTTCCATTTCTGTACCATGAAAATAGTGACAATAATATATATCTCACCGGGTTATTGTGAGAAGTTAATGTCCATACACATTTTTACAATATTTGGAATTTTAAGTTTTTATATTGTTGTGTTAGGTGCCATTGAGTCAATTTTGACTCATAGCAACTCCATGTGACAGAGTAGAACCGCGCCATAGGTTTTCTTGGCTGTAATATTTACGGAAACAGATGGCCAGAGCTTTTTCCCAAGGAGTGGCTGGGTGGGTTTGAACCACCAAACTTGTAGTTAGTAGATAAGCACTTATCCATTTGTACCACCAGGACTCCTTATATTTTTATACAGTCTTCTAAATAAATAAATTATGGTATTGGTGAAGAATATTGAATAGACCATGGACTGCCAAAAGAATGAACAAATCTGTCATAGAAGTATAGCCAGACTGTTTCTTTGAGGCAAGGATAGCGAGACTTTGTCTCATATACTTTGGATATGTTATCAGGAGGGATCAGTCGCTGGAGAAGCACGTCATGCTTCATGAAGTAGAGGGTCAGCGAAAAAGAGGAAGACCCTCAACAAGACGGATTGACAGAGTGGCTGTAACAGTGGGCTCAAGCATAACTACGATTGTGAGGATGGCACACGACCGGGCAGTGTTTCCTTCTGTTGTACACAGGGTCGCTATGATATGAAACTGACTCAATGGCACCTAACAACAACAAATAAACATCACCATGCATCTGTCAGTTTGTCATACTGTGGTGGCTTGTGTGTTGCTATGATGCTGAAAGCTATGCCACTGAAATTTCAAATACCAGGAGGGTTACCCATGATGGACAGGTTTCAGTGGAGCTTCCAGGCTAAGACAGGTTAGGAAGAAAGGCCAGGAGATCTACTTCTAGAAATTAGCCAATGAAAACCCTATACATCACAGAATATGGTCTGAGACTTTGACTCAGTTACTTTGGATGTGTCATCAGGAGGGTCTAATCACTGAAAAAGAACATGATGTTTTTGCAGCCTCACACATTAGAGTTGGTTAGTGGTTCTCAACCAGGGATGATTTTGTCTCCACAACAGGAGGGTCAGCAAAAACTGAGGAAACCCCCAAAGAGGTAGATGAACACAATCTATCAGTGGACTCAAGCATAGCAAGAATCATGAAGATGGCACAGGACCTGGCAACATTTTGTTCTGTTATACATGGAGACATCAGGAGTTGGAGCCTACTCTGTGGCAACTAACAACAAGAACTAAATAAACAAAACAATGAAATCCATTTGCTTTCCATTTATATGGTTCTCAATGATTTCTTTTTCCAGTGGGGCAGTGACTCTTAATAGGAGAAGATTACGTCATCATGAATCAGTTTATCACATTAACCAAGGAGTCACATAGTTTTTCTAGAGATGTGGAACAGAGCACAGGAAGCCCTAACAGGGACTAGGGAGGTAAACATTGTTCCAGGATCCAAGTGGAAACATGAACCCAGGTTTTTTGTTTGTTATTGTAGTTGTTGGGGAAACGGGGCAGGAAGAGAGTAGGGGATGTTTGAAAGAGAGATGACACAGGAAGGTAGCCAGAGGGGTGCAGAAGGCAATTTTTAATTATCCCCAAATTATTCCTCAGGCATTGCCTTTGTAAAATTATGACTTAAAAAAATGTTCTCAAAAGGACAATTAGAGAATTTCTGTTGCTGTGACATTTCCTTCTCCCCACCTATACCCCCTTTTACAGGTGACTTGATTCAAAGTTTAAAAAGCCACCAAGAAAGGACGGATGACTATGATGTCTCTAGAGTCTCTAAAATCTTGGGTTAAAAACTACCTCAGTCATGTAGTCTGCCTGCCTGCCCAAGAATCCAATCACCTCAGTCATTTTCTTCAAACAACCGTTGTTACATTCCTTTTAAAAATAAACAACTTCAGACTTCCCAGAATCCCTGGTAGATGAGAGAGAGAAATTCAGCTGTCAGTCATAGAGTGAAGACATCAAATTCACAAACAGAAAATTGAAAAAGAGAGGGCATATTCACTTCATGCTCTTTTCTTGACCTATTATAATAACGTGCCTTGAACAAACATAAAAATAATACAGGTACCAATGGCCCCTTTCACTGTGAGCTTGCCTCATCAAACTAAAATCAAAGATTCCACCTCTGAACTATGCCATAAAGTTGACAACCTTCAATCACTGATTAGATGTGTGGTTTCATCTCATCATATTAGTCTTCATCTCATCATATTAGTCTTTTTTTTTTTTGGGGGATTCTTCAACTGTTTTTGTTTTAAAGGATTAAATATTTTTCTGATGTACCGGGGATTTAGTTTTGTTTGTTTTTAATGAAAGTGGGTTGCAGCATCAATAGATTACTATTGTTGTTTTATGGCCAAATACTAAAAAATCACGATAGAAAGGATGCCTACCATATTCATCTACTAAGCTAATATAAGAGGAATTTTGCAAACAGGTACTGCAAAGCCATACATCATTTTGTGTGCACCTGACTAAACAATAGTTAAATCCTCCTGCCTTGGTATAAGCCGGTAGAAATCAGTCTCAACTCTTACACAGAACATTGGGAATAGGAAAAAATTTCAAATTGTGTGCCAGCCTCAGTCTCTTGGTTGTGGAGTGCTTTGTTGAATGCTTCATTAATGATTTTTAAGTCTGGATCCCCGCTCATCAAAAAAGCGTTCTATAATTAACTAGTGACATCTGCCTTAGGCATAGGATAGGAGAGTGCTGATATGTTTGACACACTTGTCATTTTAGAAGACGATCTTTGACAATGGAGAATTTAGAATTTGTGGTTTTGAGCGTTTATCAGCTTTCCTGCAAGTCTACGAGTATAGTAATTTGTAAGTTTTACTGTAGGATGTATTTTATATATATTTGAGAGTCACTGTCATTGATTGAATTGTGTCCCCCCATAAATATCTGTCAATTTGGATAGGCCATGATTCCCAGTATTGTATGATTGTCTACCGTTTTGTCATCTGATGCAATTACCCTATATGTTGTAAATCCTATCACTATGATGTAATGAAATGGATTAGTGGCAGTTATATTGATGAGCTCTACAAGATTAGATAGTATCTTAAGCCAATCTCTTTTGAGACAGAGAAGAGAGAAGTGAGAACAGAGACAGGGGGACCTCATACCACCAGGAAAGTAGCACCAGAACCAGACCGTGTCCTTAGGCCCAGGGTCCCTGCACTGAGAAGGTCCTAGACCATGGGAAGATTGATGACAGGGACCTTCCTCCAGAGCTAACAGAGAGAGAAAGCCTTCTCCTGAGCTGATGCCCTGAATTTGGACTTCTAAACCCAGTTAGATTATGAGAAAATAAATTTCTATTTGTTAAAGCCATCCACTTGTGGTGTTTCTGTTATAGCAGCACTAGATGACTGTCACTGTTTCACTTACATTTTGCTACACAATGAATTACCCCAAAACTTTGTAGCCTGACACAACAATTATATTATACTCACAGACTCTGTGGGTCAGGAATTCATTAAGGGCACAGTGGGGATAGCTTGTCCCTGCTCCACAAAGTCTGGTGCCTTAGTTGGGAAGTCTTAAATGACTGAGGGTAACTCAAGGGTTGATGGCAAAAATTATCTATAGGTTTGCTCACTCATGTTTCTGGTGATTAATTATGGCTGTCAGCTGGGACCTGAACTCCTCAACTGAGGCTGTTGGCCAGAACACGTACACATAGACTCTCCATGTGGATGCTTGCGCTTCCTCACAGCATGGCGGCTAGATACCAAGAAAATCAAGAGGAAGCTATGTTGCTTTTTATGACTTAGCCTTAGAAGTCTCATCGTGTAACTTCTGCCATAGTTTTATGCCCTCCCAGAATCAACAAGATGGAACATGGGCCCCTCCTCTCGATAATAAGAGTGCCAAAGTCATATTATAAGAAGACTATGTGGTATGAGAGATATTGATACAAACATTTTTGGAAAATACAACCTGCCACAGTCACATAATTGGTGAATGAGCTAGCCACTTCAAATCAATACACTTTGTAGTTTCTGTTCCCTCCATAATTATTTGCCTAAAGTAATAAAAACTTGATTGATTTGTGAAAAATGGTTAACAGTGAGAGATCAAACTCAAAGGAAAAGTTAAAAATTATTAAATCATGGTATGAAAACCTGTACAGTAAACCAGTGATTGTATAAGGAAATAAAATTCAGAAGAAAGTCATCACCTTTATACACATTTTAGTCTTTGCAAATATGAGGTTTTCTAATGGTTTCTGGATGTTTCTCTAGAGAAGGTCAAGGGTCTACTATATGGTCATTATGGTGACAGACCAGATATAGCCAGTCGAACTCAGTGTTTCTCAACCTTGGCACTATTAACATTTTTTAGGCCAGATAATTCTTTGTTGTGGGTGGCCATCCTGTGCATAGAAGGATATTTAGCACCATTTCTGGTCTCTACTCGATAGATGCCGGTAAAGCTTCTTCCCCCAAGGTCATGAAAACCAAAAATGTCTCCCAAAATTGCCAAACATCTCATGGAGACAAAATCATCCCTGGTTGAGAACCTCTGATCAACTCCAATATGTGAGGCTGCAAAAAATTCCCCAGAAATCATTTCCCAAGCTATTCTTAAAAGGTTTGCATAACCTGATATTATAGGAACCTCTACGATTTGCAACTGTTTACCATGTTCAGTTCATGGTTCAAGATATTTGTTGTTGTTGTGTGCCACTGAGTAAATTCCAACTCATAGAGACCTTACAGGACAGAGCAGAACTGTCCCATAGGGTGTCCTAGGCCGAAATCTTTACAGGAGCAGATTGACAGGTCTTTTCTCCCACAGAGCGGCTAAGGGGTTTGAACCTCCCACCTTTCCATTAGCAGCCAAGCCCTTAACCATTGCACCACCAGGGCTCCTTTCAAAATATTCAGTCTCTAGTATTTTTTTTTTTAGTAAACTGAGTCTTTTCCTTAACAACATTATTTTACGAGGTAGAAACCTCTCATTTACCACTAAGACTAGAGGACTAAGTCAGGCAGAATAATTGAAGTGAAAGGGAGGAAGAGGCTACAGTTGTATTGGCTCACCCTACTTGGGAATGAGTGGGTGTGCCGTTGGACTAGGGTGGTGTGAGCACAGCTGCACTTGCTCTTCCCCATCACCCACCCTTTACAACCTGCCCCTCCCACTTCCCAGGGAGAAGGTGTTAGTGGAAAATGAGTCTCTCCTCAGATGCAGTGTAGTGATTATCCTATTTCTTGCATCCACATTCAGAATTTACTGGGAGCTGTGAGTGAACATTGAGAGGAAGGTGTGAAAACCAGGAACAGTTTCTGCCCCTGGGGCATTACGGCATCTAGGCTGCAAGGAGGACAGAGTTCAAAATCACTGTGTGTATTTTGGGTGAAGGGAGATGACAGGATAGGTGGAAACTGGACCCTTGCCCGTATTCTCACCAGTACATGGACACATTTGAATTTAGGGGGTGGGGCTGGCAATGGGAGTGATGTATATTGCACCCTATTTACAAATTGAAATTTGTGATGCATTTTCCTATAGGAAAATAAAGTTATTATGCTGGTTATGTCCCCAGATCAGTTGGTAGAAGGCTACTTAACTCCTTTGGCACCGTGCTGCAGTAGCAAAGAATGTCATCACCGTGTGTAATGGAAGCTTCTAGGGAAAGCTGCATTTAGATTTCCAATGTCATGCCAGAAATGAGTTTCCTCTCATTGCAAGCCAGGCAGCAGGTTCTCTCACCATCTCCTCTTCAATTTAACAAACTTTCCCTGGGCACCTATAATGTGCCGGCAGAATGTAGGTTCTGGGGCGTCAAAGAAAAATGAGTCTTTGCTTTTAAAGAGCTTAACCCCTAGACCCAACACCCATCTGTCAGTTTGTTGTACTGTGGTGGTTTGTGTGTTGCTATAATGCTGAAAGCTGTGCCACCGGTATTTCAAATGCCAGGAGAGTCACACATGGTAGACAGGTTTCAGTGGAGCTTCCAGACTGAGACCAACTGAAGGAAGGCCTGGTGATTTATTTCCGAAAATTGGCCAATGAAAACCTCATGGATCACAATAGAACACTGTCCGATACAGTGCTGGAAGATGAGCCCCCTAGGTTGAAAGGCACTCAAAATACATAGTGGCCACAACAATGGACTCAAGCATACTAGCGACCAACGTTTCATTCTGTTATAGATAAGGCTGCCACCAGTCTGAGGTGACTCAACGGTAACTAACAACAACAACAACAACAATGCCTACTCTGTGCCACTCCAAACTCTAGTACACACCCTGTATACATTGGAGAGTAAAGACCCTGTTTCCAACCTGGAGGCGACCTCCATGATGGCCTGAGGTTGGGGATCCCACAGGAGGAGGGCTGGGACTTCTGCTTTTATGTTCTGTCTCCCTTCAGAGCCTCTGACTAGTGAAACTACCTTTCCTATAACCAACTACCGCAGAACAGAAGGTAATTTCACAGTTTTTCACCAGTCTGCCAGTCCCTGAAAAGCAAAGCCAAATATTTATGGAAAGTTGCTTTAAGTAGAAGAGTGAAACCCATCACCCCGGTGAGGGTGTGGAGGGGTATTGTTCCTCATTGTCCCTATCCCAGTCCCACTGCCTATAGAGAATAGAACTGTGATGTGGCCTAAGGTACAGAAAAGTGTCATTGCAAAGCTGGTGCCTGGTCTTTGGACACTGTGGGAAATTACCTTGATGCCGTGGTACCCTCCAAGTATACTATCAGGGGACTTGTCCCAGAGGTCACGGAAGAGAAAAGCCCACAGACCAAATTAAGATGCTCCAACGACACAGTTTATTAAATTCATTTAAAATTTACAGCACGAAGCAAGAGGAAAGAAATGAGCTAGGTTAACACGCTTAGGGCAGGGTGCAACCTGGGTGCAGATTCCTGTGTTGTGCAATGGTAATGCTCTGTCTCTCTCTGCAGCATCAGCCAAGTGCGCTGACAGGAAAGCTTCTGAGAAACGACTGTAGGGCTCAGCAGATGGAAGGCGCCTGAAGCCAACACACAAATGTTTTGTCAGAGACATAGGGGCAAGGAGACCTGGCCAATAACTGCAGCTCACTGATTACCCTGCTGTACAGCTATGAGTTTTATCTGCATCTCTAGGGCAAAGCACAATTGAGGCCAAAGTGGGACCAAAATGGGGGTCTTCAAATTGGTCAGTTTGGGGGAAGATTTAACTATCTTCAGCCTGGAAGTGTCCCGTTCTTCTTCACATAGTCCAGCTTCTCGGATTATTTGCTCAGCATACGGATTGAATAGGTATGGTGAAAGAATACAACCCTGATGCACAGCTTTCCATACTTTAAATCACTCAGTATCCCCTTGTTCTGTTCGAACGACTGCCTCTTGATCTATGTAAAGGTTCTCCATGAGCACAGTTAAGTGTTCTAGAATTCCCATTCTTCTCAGTGTTATCCATAATTTATTATGATCCACACAGTTGAATGCCTTTGCATAGTCAATAAAACACAAGTAAACATCTTTCCTGGTATTCTCTGCTTTCAGCCAGGATCCATCTGACATCAGCAGTGATATCCCTGGTTCCACGTCCTCTTCTGAAACCTGCCTGAATTTCTGTCAATTCCCTGTGGATATACTGCTATAGCTGCTTTTGAATGATCTTCAGCAAAATTTTACTTGCGTGTGATATTAATGATATTGTTCTATAATTTCCACATTCGATTGGATCATCTTTCTTGGGAATAGGCATAAATATGGATCTCTTCCATTTGGTTGGCCAGGTAGCTGTCTTCCAAATTTCTTGGCATAGACAAATGAGCACTTCCAATGCTACATCCCTTTGTTGAAACATCACAATTGGTATTCTGTCAATTCCTGGAGCCTTGTTTCTTGCCAATGCCTTCAGTGCAGCTTGGACTTCTTCCTTCAGGACCATCGGCTCCTGATCATATGCTACCTCCTGAAATGGCTGAACATCAACCAATTCTTTTTGGTATAATGACTTTGTATATTCCTTCCATCTTCTTTTGATGCTTCCTTCATTGTTTAATATTTTCCCCAAAGAATCCTTCAATGTTGCAAGTCGAGGCTTCAATTTTTTCTTCAGTTCTCTCAGCTTGAGAAACGCTGAGTGTGTTCTTCCCTTTTGGTTTTCCAGCTCCAGTCTTTGCACATGTCATTATAATACTTTCTTTGTATTTTTGAGCCACTCTTTGAAATCTTCTGTCTAGCTCTTGTACTTCATCATTTCTTCCTTTTGCTTTAGCTACTTGACATTCAAGAGCAAGCTGCAGAGTCTCTTCTGATATCCATTTTGGTCTTTTCTTTCTTTCCTGTCTTTTTAATGACCTCTTGCTTTCTTCACGGATGATGTCCTTGATGTTATTCCACAACTCATCTGGTCTTCAGTCATCAGTGTTCAAAGCGTCAAATCTATTCTTCAGATGGTCTCTAAATTCAACTGGGATATGCTCAAGGTTGTACTTTGGCTCCCATGGACCTATTCTAATTTTCTTCAGTTTCAGCTTGAACTTGCATATCAGCAATTGATGGTCTGTTACACAGTTGGCCCCTGGGCTTGTTCTGACTGATGATATTGAGCTTTTCTATCTTCTCTTTGCACAGATGTAGTCGATTTGATTCCTGTGTATTCCATCTGGCGAGGTCCACGTATGGTACTAGACTGTGCCATTTCTGAGAATTTTGTCTTTAGGAGATATGTGTGTGCGTCTGATTCAATAGTCGCACAACAGATCAACAGGACACTGGGTAGGAGCACTCAGATCCAGCCTGGGATACCCTGCTGAGGTCTACACCCACCACCTCTTCCCCCTCATCCCAGTCCTAGGAGTAGTGTAGAGGAACTGAGTACATCAGATTTGGGGAAAGTATCGCCAGGAACTACCATGTCCATCTGGGGGGAGGAAGAGGGTTCTAAGACAAAACCAACCTTGTGGGTAGGAAAAGGGATTCTCTAAAAGGGGAGGGGCAGAAATTTGCCTTGCAGGCCACTGACTAGAGGAGGGAGAAACTGAGGATAGGAGAGCAGCACAAGAAATTCAAGAGTCCCTGTGGGCTTCCCTATGCGGGGTTAAACTTCTCTGATGCTTTACTCTTGGGTCAGGAGGAGAATTATATGAAGTGGGCAGTTTAAAACTTCTCTCTCTGTTGTTTACAATCACACACACAGCGCACAGATGGAAGGTGCCTGAATCTTTTCTCCTACATTATAACATCATTGTTGGCAGGCTGCATCAGAAAATTGCCATCAAGTGATGGAAAACCCATGTGTTGTAGAGTAGAGCTGTGCTCCATAGGGTCTTCATGCCTGTGACCTTTTGGAAGCAGATCAAAAAGCTTTTCTTCCAGGACAATTCTGGGTGGGTTCAAACCACAAATCTTTTGGTTAGTAGCCCAGCACTTAACTGTCTGCGCTACCCAGGGAATCCCTCCATCAGATGTTGCCATTTACTTTTGTGATCCCCCACCCTTCAGGAAAATCAAGTGTGGTTTGTGAGGCTGCGGGGTGGGAAGGACAGAAAAGGGAAAGGCGGCTTACCCCAAGGTCACTCCCTGGGACCATCCTTGGGGAAGGAGGAGTGTCCTACCACGAGGCCTCTGCACAGATGTCAGCAGATGTGTGAGTGAAGAAAGAGGCATCTGCCAGGTGGACGATTCAGAAGACAAATGTCCTCAATCTCAAAAACAATGTAACTTGATTGTGATTGCATTAAAAATGTGTTTCCAGTTTCTTCTGAGGCCTGTTTCTTTCTCCTCCACCTTCTAGAATCTGTAAAGAACAGTGGAAAAGCGCCCAAAAGCCAATAGTGGTTGATCTCAGGCTGTAGAGAAAGCTGATGTGAGATTTATCTACATATCTGAGGACAAACAATGGGGCTACTAGGCATTTCAGCACGGAAACAAGATGAGGCCTCACCTTGGAAGCCTTTCCCTCTACCCTTGCAGTCATCAGTGCCACGACAGCACAGGATGGCCAGGCCTGGCTTAGTTTCCCTGTTCTGTGCTGGAGAGGAACCCCACGCTTATTCCCTTCACAGAGTACTACAATTGTGACTCTCCCTCTGTCTCGCCCAATGCATTGTGGGTTACTTGAGATCAAGGAGCAACACTAATTCACCACCTGGCCTCAAAAGATAACGTATTGAAAGAATAAATAAAAGACCAAGCACCTGACTAGCACCGGCATGAGGTGAGAAAAGCAGGCCCCAGGCAGAGTCCAAGGCAGCCCCAGGCAGAGTTCAAGTCTGCTGTGGGGGAAGGAACAAAGGAAAAATGGCTCCCTTTGGAAACAGCGGAGATCACACTGCTGGACAGCTATTGCCCAGTGAACTTAACAGGCGTATATATTGAGTTGAGGGCTACCTCTACTAGAAAATAAAAATTTCTAATTCACAGGCAGAGAGGCAGACAATCTTATTAAACAACCAAATGTCAGTTCTCAAATATTTACCCACTCTCTTGCCATGGAACATATTTTTCCACCAGGGAAACTAGTGAAACGCCATTCTATCATGCACACCGTTGCCAGAGCGATACTCCCGAAACCTGCTCAAAAGCCTCTAACATAGTGCTTGTTTACTATTCTGTGATCGAAACATTTTTGAGAATGTGGTGAAAGCTATGATCTTCTTCCCAGAAAAGCATACCAAAATTTGCATACAATCATGGGGGCATGGTTGTAGTCCCATCCTTCCCCTCAGTGGTCTCTAGGATAACACCCACCGCTGAGCCAGCCTTCCAGGTCCCCACCACCTACCCCCCTGCCTTGAAGCCCCTTTTCCATTTCCTGTCTGGTGCGACACAGCTCCAGTCACTCTGTTCTCTTTCCCATGCCCCAAACACACCTTGTACTTTCCCACCTTTGAACCTGAAGGCAGAGGTCCTGAAGTTCCTTAAAGATGCCCCAAGGACAGGCACTGGGCCCCACAGCCCACGCAAAACCTGAGCACTCAAAGGCGTAGGAACAGCCACAACCTGTTCTGCAGCCCAGCCCGGCCCCACCCTTCTGACTGTGACTCTGGACACTTGCTGGCTTCCTCTTTAGTGCGGACTCTTAGCTACTGGCTTCTCTGACTCAGACCTATCCCTGGACTTGCATATCCTGCTACCCCTGAGCCCCCTGAGCTTCGGGCTTCTCTACATTCCTGATTCAGATCCGCCGGAGCAGATAGAACTTGACTCCTCTACTATAGGGTTGCTGTAAGTCAGAATCCACTCCACTGCAATGGAAGGAACCTACTTATGGCAGCTGCTCTGTGGCACCAGGTGTTCTGAAGTGTTGCTGTTAGCCACCCAACACACAGTGACCCCATGCACAAAGGAAGGAAACGCTGCCAGGTCTTGCACCATCCCCATGATTGGTTGGGGATTGGACAATTGTGATCCACAGGGTTTTTATTGGTTGGTTTTTGGAAGTAGTTCAGCAGGCCTTTCTTCCTTGTTTGTCTTAGTCTGGAAGCTCCACTGAAACCTGTTCAGCATCATAGCAACATCCAAGCCTCCAATGACAGATGGATGGTAGCTGTGCTTTAAGTGCATTGGCCAGGAGTAGAACTGGGTGTCCTACTTGGAAGGGGAGAAATCTACCACTGAACCACCAATGCCTTCGAAGCTTTGGTAGGTTGGGAATTCAGCCATAAACTAGACCCAGTTCCTGCCTCTGGGAGCTCAGTCTTAAAGGCACGGCAAATAATTATCTTCACACACGGAAATGCTTCTGCAGAGGAAATCAGAGGGCACCCTGGGAGCCACAGAGAGATAACCAACCCTGGTGTTTTCAGGGAGGAAGTGACATCTAAGATAGGACCTGAAGGACAAGGCTTGACAGACGTTCCAAGGAGAGAAAGCAGCCTGTGTGAAGCATTTGAGATGAGGAGACAGAGAGGGTGGTGTGATGGTCTGGAAACTGCCAGTAATTGAGGATGTTTGGACTCTGGGAGTCCCTGGAGAGAGTGATAAGAGACAAGGCGGGAAAGATGGGGAGGGCAGGACGATGAAGGGCCTTATAATCCAGGTTAAATAGATTGGACTCTACCCTGAGGGCCAGGAGAAGCCACGGAAGGTTAGGAGCGGAGGCAGAAACAAATGTCAATGGCCTCATCTTAGGCCCTAGAGGCCCTCAGCTCTCCTTTCTCTTGCTGCAGTCCTCCTGGTCTTGTTTAGGCTGCCACCTCCCACTCTATGCCTTGGGGCTCTTGGCCTCCACAGCACCGACAAATAGAACACAGGCCTCGCATCCTCTTGCTGCCCCTGAAGACAAACACACAAGCCTTATTGCTTAAGACTTTGGTGTTTATTTATTTATTTTGACTGCTAATCCCTAAAAGGAGTCAGAAAAAGGATAACAAAATAACCAGAGGTATGAGCGTGGTCTATGGTAGAATTACAGAGGTTTCAGCACCTTCCTCTCACAGTCTATGCCTCTATTTCTGGCTCCTTTGGTCATAAAAGCTCTCTCTTCTCTTTTGTTCTTTGGAGTGGGCTTCATAAACACCCTCCTCCCAATACCTCACTCTCCCACACACTTTAGAGTAGTGACTCATAAACTTTTTTGACTACTAACCATAGAAAGAAATATATTTTACAGCTTCACCCCGTAGACACACACACACACACAAGCAAAATAAATTTCCCGAAATAACATTACCCTTTCTACAAATGATGCCCTCTGATATTTTCTATTCTAGTTCAGTCTATTTTTTTTTTTTTTTAATGCTGATCACAACCCACTAAATTGACTTTAATATCCACTAATGGGTTGCATCCTGTAGTATGAAAAACAGTGCTTAGCGGAAGGATATACTGAAGCCATCCCTAAGAGCACCTCCCTCCAGCAGAGGGAATCCAGAAGAAGCCAAAGTACCCCCTTGTTTTAAGGGGTTATTTTAAGTTTTGAGGACCCCAGATCTGACCTGCTTCCTCAGCCCCAGCCAGTTTAGAAATATTCTCCTTTGGTTATTGCCTTAAATAGTATGTGTCCTAAAAAAGTATGAGGTCTGGGTGTCATTCTACCCACAAACTGCTGGTGAGTGAGAATGACACAGGAGAAAAGGGTCAGGCTATGTCATCCATGCATAATAACAGTGATAATAATACTAACATCTACTGAGTGTTGACCAGACTCTGACAATGCTGGGCTTTAAGTACTTTATCTCACTTGACTCCTGACACAACTTGTGAGTTCAATATCATCCCCATGTTACAGAGTATAAAAGAAAGGCACACCCTACCTCACATTATATATAAAAATTAACTCAAAATGGATCAATGACTTAAATATAAGAGCTAAAACCATAAAATTCTTAGAGGAAAATATTTATGACCTTGGATTTGGCAATGGGTTGTTAGATATGACACCAAAAGCTCAGGTAAGAAGAAAAAAAAGATAAATTAGATAGGACATTATCAAGAAAATGAAAACACAGCCTATGGAATGGGAGAAAATGTTTGGAAATCATATATCTGAGAAGGGTTTAATATCCAGAATAGATAAAGAACTCCTACAATTCAACAACAAAAAGACAAACAATTCAATTAAAAAACAGGCAAAGAACTTGAACAGACATTTCTACAAAGAAGATATACAAAAGGCCAATAAGCACATGAGAAGATGCTCAACAACATCATTAGCCATTAGGTAAATACAAACCAAAACCACAATGAGACACCACTTCATACCCACTGTTGTTGTTAGTTGCCAATCCTGACTCATGACAACCCCATGTGTGAAGAGTACAACTGTTCCATAGGGTTTCCAAGGCTGTGACCTTTTGGAAGCAGATCGTTAGTTCTGTCTTCCATAGTGCCTTTCAGTGTGTTCGAACCACCAACCTTTTAACTAGTCGTTGAATGCTTAACCATTTGCACCACCCAGGGACTCTTATACCCACTAGAATGTTTATTATGCAAAAACCAGAAAATCGCAAGTGTTTGCAAGGATGTGGAGAAACTGGAACACTTGTCATTGCTGGTGGGAATGTAAAACAGTGCAGCTGCTGTGGAAAACAATTTGGTGATTATTAAAAAGCTAAACATAGAATTATCCTATGACCCAGCAATTCTGATCCTGGGTATACACCCCAAAGAATTGAAAGCAGGGACTCAAACAGATACTTGTACACCAATGTTCACTGCAGTATTATTCGTAATAGCCCAAAGGTGAAAACAACCCAAGTATCCATCAACAGATGAACAGATAAACAAGCTGTGGTATATCCATACAATGGAATATTACTCAGCCGTAAAAAGAATGAAGTTCTGATACATGCTACAACATGGATGAACCTTGAATACATTATGCTGAGTGAAATAAGCCAGACCAGACACCAAAGGACAAATATCGTATGATTCCTGTTATGTGAAATATCAGAACAGGCAAATTCATAGAGGCAGACCTGGGGGAATAGGGAACTTGTTGCTTAATGGGTATAGAGTTTATGTTTGGAGTGATGAAAACTTTTGGTGATGATAGATTGTGATGATGGTTGCAGAACATTGTAAATGTAATTAATGACTGAATTGTATACTTAAAAATGGTTAAAATGGCAAATTTTATATACATTTTGTGTTGTGGTTGTTACTTGCCATCAAGTCAGCCCCTGACCCATGGCAACCCCATGCCCAATGGAATGAAACTGCCTGGTCCCGTGCCATCCTATAATTGGTTGTAGATCAGACCGTTGTGATCCATAGGGTTTTCATTGGCTGATTTTCAGTAGATTGCCAGGCCTTTCTTCCTAGTCCATCTTAGTCCAGAAGCTCCGCTGAAACCTGTTCAGCATATAACAACATGCAAGCCTCCACAGACAGATGGGTGGGGGCTGCCTATTGAGATACATTGGTGAGGAATCAAACCCAGTTGTGGTTCTACCACAGAACCACAAATGCCCCCACGTATGTTTTACCGCAATTTAAAAAAGTGGGTAGGAAAAAAAGGGGGGCTAATTATGCTATATTATGAGTATTAAATGAGATAATGCATGCAACCCACCCTCCTTCCCTGTCAAAAAACAGTGGAGTGGTGGGGGGGGGAGAGGCACAGGGGACCTGCCAAGGAGAATGCTGTAAAGTGGCCAAACGAGGATTAGCCTAGGTCTGCCGGACATCAGAGCCCGGATCTTGACAAACCCAAGTATTCTGGGTAGGCCCACTCATTCAAATGGACTGGGGAGACCCATCACCTCTAATTTCATGGAGGGTGTGTATATTCCACATAATGCCCTATCTCAGGGATTCCTCATTGGGGTCCGTGTTTTGTTCTCACAGAGTTCATAAGCCCTTAAAATGGTGAAACAAGATTTTGAATGTGCTTTCCCAGCTAACTTCTCAAAGTAGCCTTTGACCCACTGACCCATCTAGTCGAGCTAAAGAATCTGAATGTAAACACATTGGCTAAAAAAAAAAAAAAAATACATTGGCTAGGCAGTGATAAATTCAAATGTGTGTGTGTGTGTGTGTGTGTTGTGTGGTCAGAACAATAAGAGAGATTGTTTGTAGATCCCTGCAGCACAGGAAATTCCTGTGGGAAGGACATGCATGCAGCTGAGGTGGGTGGGTGATGGGGAAAGATCCTGCCCAGGAAAAGGAATGGATGCTGGGGAGACCAGCTTCCTGATCTATAAATGAGGAATTATTCTAGACTGGGTTCCTCACAGCCGTCAGAGTTCTGTGAGGTTCTTCTCCCATCACAGCAAACTTTAACCACAGCTGTTCTCCCCTTTTGTTTTGGGGGAAAGGAGAAAGTCACTGCTGTTTAAAAAGTGTGGTGAGAACATCACACAAACCCAACTGAGGGGCATTCTACAAAATACCTGACCAGAGCTCTTCAAAACTGTCACACTCATCAAAAACAAGGAAAGTCTGAGAAATTTTGGCAGTATAGAGGAGCCTAAGGAGACATGAAAATGAAATGTAATATGATGACCTGGATGGGATTCTGGAACAGAAACAGAATATTAGGTAAAAACTAAGAAAATCTAAATTAAGTGTGGAGTTTAGTTAATAATAATCTATCACTATTAGTTCATTAAGTGTGAGAAATGTGCCATGCTAACATAAGATGTTAATAATAGGTGAAACTGTTTGTGGGTATATAGGAGCTCTGTACTATCTTTGGGGCCCTGGAGGGGCAGTGGTTAAAAGCTTGGCTGCTAATCAAAAGGTCAACAGTTTGAATCCAAGCCGCTCCTTGGAAACCCTATGGGGCCGTTCTGCTCTGTCCTATAGGGTTGCTGTGAGTCGGAATCCACTCTACAACAAAGGGTTGTTTTTTGTTGTCTGTACTATCTTTGCAACTTTTCTTTAAATCTAAATCTATTCTAAAACTAAAGGGTTATTTATAATGGAGGGGAGTGTTGATGACTAGTTGGTCTCTAAGGTCCTGCCCAGCTCTAACCTCCTCTGAGTGGTTTGTGAACCTGGGCTGGGCTGAGGGCCTCCAGGAGAAGCAAGGACTTCTAGAGTTTCTGAGCATGAACCCCAGGAGTGTGAGCAGCACCTGACTCCAACGAGCTGCAGTGAAATAAAATACCATCTTGATTTTGGTCAAGACCAAGCCCACGGTGTCTAACCAGAAAGGAAGCTACCCCTAAGAACTGAGGCTCAGTGTTACACAAACAGATATGATACCCACTTTAAACTCTCTCCTGCCCCTGAACATCAACCAGCCATTCAAAAACAACTTGCCCAACAACTGAGCTCAGAGCCCTACCTCCCAGCCCCTCACCTCCACACTTGCTCCTCTTGTCCTAACAATGGCACCACCCTTCACCAGTTACCTGTGGGGTGACCAGTAAGTCAATCTAAATGCTTTCCTATTTCTCACCTCCACAGTCAATCTGTCGTAACATCCTGTGGCTCCCTTGCCTCCAATCTCTCTAGCACTTATGTGTCTGTCCTCTCTGTCTTCACCACTACTGCCTTAGCTCAGCCTCTCCCCGCTGGACTGTTGCAATAATGTCTCAGTCAGTGTCCAGTCTCCAAACCTTCTAATTCACTCTTAAAAAAAAAAAAAAAAGATGAAATATTTCAGGCATACCGAAGGCACAAATAATGATGTAATGATGACCCTACCACTAAGAAGCAATGTTACTGATGAAATGAAAGCCCTCTGTGTACAGGTCTGACTCATTCCTCACCCTCCAACCTCTTGCTTTCCTGTTCTCACACTTCTTATCTTTATTCTTTTCAATGAGGTCTACCCTGATTACCAATTTAACATTGCAATCCATAACTCGACCTTCTCCCAGAATCCTGATCTCTTTTACCTCTGCTCTTTTTTTTTTTTTTTTCCATAGTGTTTTATCACTTTCTAACATACTAAGAGGGTCAAATATAGCAACAATTGTGAGGATGGCAGAAGACCTGGCAGTGTTTTGTTCTATTGTGCTTGGGGTCGCTATGAGTCGGAACCGGCTCCACTGCACCTAACAACAACAGTACCGGCAGTCCCCGGTTAGTACAGATGGTTAAGCGCTCAACTGCTAACCCAAAGGGCAGCAGTTTTTGTCCACCTAGAGGCACCTTGGAATAAAGCCTGGCAACCTACCTTAAGAAAGTTCAGCCACTGAGAACCGTATGGAGCACAGTTCTACTCTGACAAACATGGGGTTGCCATGAGTTGGAATCAACTCCATAGCAACTGGTTTGGTTTTGTGGTTTTAACATACTATGTAGTTAGTTTATTTATTTATTGTATCTGTTGTTTATTACCAGCCTTCCTCCACTAGAATGTATGCCCAGTGGTTTAAGGGTGTTTTTTTTTTTTTCTTTCAGACTGTTTTATTCATTGGTGAATCTTAAGACCCTAAAACTACTCCTGGCACACAGTAGGTACTCAATAAATATTTATTGAATTTATTTTTTTGTGTTAACTAGGACCCCCAAGACAATTCTTACTTGAAACAATGATAGAAGTTATCTTTATTTTCTTTCTGACTTCAGTGGAAATGACTTCAAAATTTTGTGATCAAATACGCTTGCTTCAGTATCTCAATCCATGCACTTTTTGTGGAGTTAAGGAAGTTCTCGTCTATTTCTAGTTTGTCAAGAATTTTTGTCATGAACAAATTGAACGCTTTCCACTGATACGATCATGCAGGTTTTCACCTTTAATCTGTTAATATGGTGTTCTACAGGACCAGAGATCTCTGCATTCCTGGGATAACATTGCGAGGTTTTCATAGGCCATTAACGTGATCTGATTTACATTTTGAAAAGTTCACTCTGGCTGCTGTGCAGAGAATACATTGACGGGGAGCAAGAGTGAAAGCAGGAAGATCAGCCAAGAGGCTGTTACAGTAATCTGAGTGAGAGATGATGGGAAAAGTGGAAACGGAAATGAGTGGGAGGATTAGGAATATATTTTGGAGAGAGAAGCAACAGAGCTCAGTGATGGATTAGGTGTAAGGAGGAGGAAAAGGAAAAAATCAAGGATGACTGCTAAACTTTTGGCTTGAGCAACTAGGTGGTCCCACTCACTTGCTTAATGGAGAACATACCAGTTGCCATTGAGTCAATTCCATTGAGTCATCTCCATGTGTGTCAGAGTAGAACTTTGCGCCACAGGGTTTTCAATGGCTGATTTTTTGGAAGTAGGTTGCCAGGCTTTTCTTCCGAGGCACTTCTGGGTGGACTCGAACCTCAAACCTTTCGATTAGCAGCTGAGTGCATTTACCATTTGCATCACCCAGGGAATACAAGAAAAAAAAAAAAATTGCTGTTCAGTCAATTCCAACTCATAGCGACCCTATAAGACATAGAGTAGAGCTGCCCCATAGGGTTTCCCAGGAGCGCCTGGTGAATTCAGACTGCCAACTTTTTGGTTAGCAGCCGTAGCTCTTAACCACTATGCCACCAGGGTTTCTGGGAATGCAATAGGGAGAATCAAATTAGCGAGGGCAGGAATCAAGCGTTAGGATTTAGATGCCTGTTAGACACCCATGTGGAGATGTGGAGATACGGAGTAGGCAGGCAGCTCTGGGGTGCATCTGAGCTGAAGATAGAGATTAGAGAGTTATTAGCATAGAGACAGGATTCCCTGGGTGGTGCAAACAGTTAACTGGTAGACTACTAGCTGAAAAGTTGGCAGTTTGAACCCACCTGGGGGTGTCTCAGAAGCCAGGCCTGGCGATCTGCTTCCAAAAAGTCACAGCCTTGAAAACCCTTTGGAGCAGTTCTACTTTGCACACATGGGGTCGATGAGTCAGAATCGACTCAACAGCTACTCACAAGTATAGAAATGCAATTAAAGTCACAGCGATGAATGTGGTCACCAAGGGGGAGAGTGAGATAAAGAAGATGAGGATTCAGGGCAAAGCCGGGGACTTTCCAGCGCTGATCAGGTGGTGAGGGAAGGGCCAGCAGAGACTGGAAAAGGAGGGCTGCCAGGAGGGAAGAGAATGGATAAGGCAGGAACAGCCAGCTCTGCTCTATTAAATACAGGCTCTGCCAAATTTTGTTTGTACAGTTATGTGAAGGAAAACCCAAGGCCCATTTGTACACAGTACTGAATTAACCAAACACATGTCCAGAGCTTTGTAAGATTTTCGGGAAGAGTGATTTTTCTCAGTGCTCCTCCTCAAAGGAGCATCTTCTGGATTCCTCTCTAGGTCAATGGTTCCCAGGTTTTTGTAGCTGTGGCACACCCCATTTAGCTTGATTTTGCTATCTCCTAAGTTTTTTTTTTTTTTAAGCTTGACTCACAGGGCTATAAACACAAGTTTCCACACACATTGAACTGGCTCCTCATTCTACGTGTAAAGCACCTTCAAGGGCTGTGGAGTTCACTGAGAGGAATGTTACCCTGCCCCTGCCCTGAAGGTTCATTTTAAAAATTAAATAGAATTTAAATTACCTTTTTTTTTTTTTTCATTTAGTTTCATGACACACCCTGTGAGATAACATTTACAAATAACCCTGGGAATCTTTGCACTAAGATGTCAAAACAATTACTGGGCCCAGAAGGATGGCCTTGCCTGTAACTGTGTGGCTTTCAAGCATAAAGTTTCTGCCTTTGGGATTTATGTTTGGCCGAGAAAGTGGTAAGGGTCTCCTCTCAGCCTTGCTCATTTAGTTGTTTCTCAATTTTAACAGGCCCTCCCTTTCTTAAACAACTAAGATGATTCTCAGCAGAGGTAATTTTCTGCTTCTCTGGTTCAATTCAATTCATCTTTATAAATGCAATTAGTATCCCTTTAGAGTTCTTTTATGCCTGACTAATTATTATCTTTTTTTTTTTTTTTTAATTGCCCCTTAGTTCAGGAGTTAAAGCTTCTCTCTATCCATTTAGGCAACTACAGTAATACCTAATTAAAGTCCAGACCAGACAAAAATGCACATTTTGGATAACATAGTCTCCTTTGCTTTGTAAGTATTTAAATTTCTACCAGTTTGGGAGAGAAGGGGACTCATTTTTAAGGTTTCCTGAGAAGGGTATATTTCCAATTAACTGAACATCAGAGGAATTGGAAACTAGCACAGCTAGAGAACTTAAATATGCATTAAGAGAAATTCCACTACTCATGTGAAAAGTATCAGAAACACCATGGAGCTTGTATTTTTCCTTTGTAAACCAACACTACTTGTTTACATAAGCCTGGTAAGGCAATCTGCACTCACCAACAGGCTGACCTGAGCAGAGAGGTCTTTTTACATGACAGACGGGCTTTAGAGACATTCTAGGTGTTATGGAAAAACATCTGGCCCTGGTATGCTCTTTGTTCCCAGAAGACAGACTGGTTGAAAGAGAATTATAGAATTTCAGAGCTCAAATCATTTTAGAATAGGGTCGCCCATGATTTTACAGGCTGTCTTAGTTATCTAGTGCCGCTATAACAGAAATACCACAAGTGGATGGCTCCAAAAAAGGGAAGTTTATTCTCTCACAGTCTAGTAGGCTGGAAGGCCAAATTCAGGGTGCCAGCTCCCAGGAAAGTTTTTCTCTCTCTGTTGGCTCTAGAGGAAAGTTCTTGTCATCAACCTTCCCCTAGACTAGGAGCTTCTCAGCACAGGGACCTCAGGTCCAAAGGATGAGCTCTGCTCTTTGTGGTATGAGGTCCCCCTGTTTCTCTGCTCCCTTCTTTTATGTCTCAAAAGAGATTGGCTTAAGACACAACCTAATCTTGTAGATTGAGTCCTGCCTCATTAACATAACTGCCTCTAATCCTGCCTCATTAACATCATACAGGTAGGATTTACAACACATAGAATAATTATATCAGATGACAAAATGGTAGACAGTCACACGATACTGGGAATCAAGCTGACACACATTTTGAGGGGGACACAATTCAATCCATGACACAGACCAACAAACTAGTTAATGGCAAAGGTAGGATTTGAAAAGCTATTAATTTTATTCCCAGCCCACTGATCTTTCCACTAGAGCGGTGGTTCCTGACCTTGAGGCACACTGTAATCGGCTGGAGAGTTTAAAAAAAAAAAACTGCCCCAGAGTTATAAATTTAATTGGTCTGGGGAATGGTCTGGCATTGGGATTTTTAAATACTCCTTTCCCCGCTCTGGGTAGTGGAGGGAGGGAAAAGGCAACTGAGTTGCTAGGCATACAATACATATATGCAAGATATTTACTCTAATCGTTTTGACCTCGCTTATCTCTGAGGTAAATTCCTGAGCTAAAAGAGACTCATTGAAATTCAACCCCCTGAGTTTCTTTTCGATTTACAACATACAGAGGGACAGCAACAGATTTTTACTTGGCTCCTGGACCTGTGTATTCTTTAGGTAAACAGAGGATGGTCTTGCAGAAATGTAGGTGCTGTGGGAGCCAAAAGAAACCTCTCATTTCATAGGTACCAATTAGGGTTCCTAAATGGCAAAACTCCCATAAAATAAAATAATTTACAAAGCACTCCGAAGAGGCACACTCAACCTCTCAGAATTATTCCGGAAATTTCCACTTGGAGAAGTAAGGGATGCAGGCTCTGGGCCAGTTTGGCAGAAAGTTAGGCAGCAGTTTGATGCTAAACACTGAGGAGAGGAGATGGGGTGACCACCAAAACCCAGTACCGTGATGCAACCAGCTGTAGGCAGACGCACAAACAAACATGAGGTATTGATTTTGGCACTGGTTCCCCGTTACTTTTTATGTCAGAAGCCAGCCAAGTTGAAAAGTCATTGGTGACTTAGGCCTACAGTTGAACTGAGAGCTGGTATCTTGCTTCTGTTTCTGGGGGTCTCACATCTAACTGAAAAGATAAAAAAAAAAAAAAAAATAGAGCCCTGAAACCTAAGCCCTGGCTTGCTAACCTTTCTCAGCAGTTCTAAGTAAACCATTCACCTGATGGAACTGAAAGTTTCCTCTGCTCAACTGAGTGGCGAGAAATAAAAAGAAACTCCGTCAACCTGCCCAACTGGTTCTGGGACTTGAAACTTGTCCAGCACCTTCATATAATACACAACCCCAGGACGGGGTGCCAGTTCTAGCTCCACTAGACTCGTTGTTCACAGCAACAACCCAAACCTCACAACACACACCATCTCCCCAGATAGATTTGCTTTTCTTTAACAAATCCTAAAGATTTTTAGTGTCACACATTTGTCTTCAGGATCTATAGGAAAGCAAATCATTTGAAGTGAAGCATTTTGTAATAACAAAGAATAAGGCTGCCTATGTGAGTGACAATCATAGAAACAGCCAATTAACTGGCAAATCCCTGTTGTCTGCAAGCTAAACCAGCAAATAGTGCAGGAGGTGGAATAACAGCTGCAGCCCAATTAAACTCAGTAGCTCAGGTGCCCCGGGAGGATTCTCACTTCTGGTTTACCTAAACAGATCTGCTTGCTTAGAGATCTTAAGGGACTTCTGTACAGAAGCATGGGCTCTGGTGATTTCCCTCTTTATTACTGTGGGCAACTGAGCTAAAATATGCATATCAGCAAATTGAGAGGATGGAAGGACAACAAGCTTCAGAAAACATGCTTTTCTTGGCATGTGGGTAGAAGAGAGAGACTGCCAGACCCTGCAACAAACTGGACTACAGAAACTGTACACACGCACAGCTAGGCAGCCAGTTAGAGAATTGGCACCCACTTAGGAAGGCCTTGAGAATCCAAAAGATCCTTCCATTAATGAGTTTGGAGAATCCAGAATACTCCGTTATGAAATGGGTTCTGATAGGAATAATTTATGTGGCCCTAGGAGTTGGACATTCTGGTCAGACTCATAAAATACGTTCATCCCTTTGCTTTTTGTGATCACACTTTTTCGTTCCCACATTTTTTCCATATGAAAAGAATTTGCCAACTTCAATTCCTGATTGAAACACAGTTTCATCTTAAGTCAATAAATACCTGTTAAGGGTATGCTTGCTACATTAGAACAGATTCTCTCCATCTGTAGTTCTGGAGGGACTCCTGGGTCAGAATCACCTGGGATACTTGTTTAAAAGGCCTATTTTTTACATCTAACCCCAATCTAGAATCAGAATCTCCCTGGTGCTGCAAATCCTACCATATATATATATATAACTATTTATATATATATATATAACTATTTATATATATATATAACTATTTATCATGAACATGCTTAAACATACACCACATTAGAGTGAACAGTATAACGGACCCCCAGGTACTATCAACATTCTAATATTCTTGTTGCAATTCTCCCCATTTATACCACTTTTTTTTTTTTTTTTGGAGGGGATGGGGCTGAAATATTTCAAAGTGAATCTCAGACACCTTATTTTTTCACCCATTAATTCTTCAGTACATTTCTGTAAAAGATAAGGACTTTTTATTTTTAACATAAGCACAAGCCCATCATCACATGCAGTAAATTACTAATAATTTCTTAATATTATCAAATTCCTAGTCCATTTTCAGTTTTCCATAGCAGTCTCAAAAAATACCTTTTTGCATTCGGTTTGTTCAAATCATGATCCAAAAAGAAACGCACATTGTGTTTGGATGGTATATCTCTTTTAATTTCTAACAGTTTCCCTTCATTATTTTAATGCCATTTGTTTGTTGAGGAAACTGTATCACTCGTCCTATAGAATTTCCCACATTCTGGATTTGACTGTATCCTCATGGTACTGATTTTAACATGTTTCTGCAAGCTGATCGTCAGAAGCTTCATTAGATTCAGGTTCAATATTTTTTGGCAAAAATATTCCACAAGTGGAGGCATTATTATGTCAGGCTGTTCCATTTTTAGTTAAGATTGATCAGTAGATTCAAGTTATCAGAGTGATTGATACCCTAGTATTCCCTGAAGGAAGCTAATAGAGTTTTCTTTTGCGGGTGGAGGGGCAGAAGGAAGGAATGTTATGGGCTCACAGATTTTTATATATTTGATGTGTTTTAATCCATCGCAGTTGTCACTCTTTTTCATGTTCAAATTGTCCCATCCTTGCCCAACGGGAGCTCCTTCAAGTTGGCCCCTTTGTCCTTATGGCATGACCCCAGTAGTCTCAATCATTTCCTTGTTTTCAGGTATGACAAGATGCTCCAAGCTAACCTACCCCAGACCTGTAATTAAGAATTTCTCCAAGGAACCTTGATTCTTTTTAGTGGGAAATGGTAGTTACAGATTACAACCAGGGCTCTAGAGGAGCTCATTGCTACTAGGTATCATTAATCTGGAAAACACTGGTGGTTTAGTGGTTAAGAGCTATCTATGGCTGCTAACCAAAAGCCCGGCAGCTCGAATCCACCAGGCACTTCTTGGAAACCTTGTGGGGTAATTCTGCTGTGTCCTGTAGACTTGCTATGAATCAGAATTGACTCTATGGCTATGGATTTTTTCTTTCTTTCTTTTTTTTTAGTCAACAATCCTGGACATTTTCAGTGGGCAAGGCTAAGAAAAACGTACCTTTTAGAAAGAAAAAATTATGAGCTTATACTGATATTTCCAATTCAAATGAAAGCTTATAGGTTTTTACTTAATTGCTTTAGTTTTATATTTGCATCTCTTTTCTCTAATGCTGAAAAGCTTGGTTCCTAATGACATTAACATAATTGTATATTTGCTTTTGCTTACTCCCTCTTCTGTTGTATTGTGTGTGTAGGTGTGTGCATGTATAAAACAATACCAGTATTATAATTAGCAATAATACTACCAAAGGTAATTTAAGATTTCTTTGTGTATGTTATGTTTGTCCTCAGTATACTATGTTTTTTTTCAGGATATATCTCTGGTTCAAAACCACCAGTGGCTCCGTGGGAGAAATATGTGGCAGTCTGCTTCCATAGAGATTTGCAGACTTGGAAACCCTATGGGGTCACTATGAGTCAGAATCAACTCCACACAGTGGGTTTGGATTTTGGCTTATGTTTTAAAGTCACTTAAGATAATTCTTTTTCTGTATGTTTATAGAATAAACTTGATACACAAGTGTACTTGTTTTAGTTTCAAATACACTTTTTTATTTTAGAATGATGTTAGATTTACAGAAAAATATGAAGATAGTACAAAGAGTTCCCATATACCCCACACTCAGTTTCCCCTATTATTAACATCTTACATTAATACGGTATATTTGTCACAATTAATGAACCAGTACTGATATGCTGTTATTAGTGAAAGTCCATACTTCATTTAGATTTCCTTAGTTTTTACCTAATATCCTTTTTAAGCCCCAGGATCCCATCCAGGATACCACATGACATTTAGATGTCATGTCTCCTTATGTTCCTCTTGGCTGTGACAGTTTTTCAGATTGTCCTTGTTTTTGAGGACCTTGACAGTTTTGAGAACTTGTCAAATATTTTGTAGAATGTTTCTCAAGTGAGATTTATCTAATATTTTTCTCATGATAAGATTTGGTTATGTATTTAGAGGAGGAAGACCACAGAAGCAAAGTTCCATTTTCATCACATCATATCAAGGGTATATACTCTCAACATAACTTATCAATGTTGATGTTAATTTTGATCACTTGGCTGAGGTAGTGTGTCAGATTTTTCCACTGTAAACTTACTCTCTTTTCTCTCTTCCCAAACTGTATTCTTTGGAAGAAAGTCACCATCCACAGCCCACACTTAAGGAGTGGGGAGTTATGCTTCACCACCTTGAGGATGGAGTATCTACATACATTATTTGGAATTATTTTGTATGGGAGATTTGTCCATTCTCTCCCATTCATCTATTTATTCAATCATTTATTATATCAGTATGGACCAATACTTATTTACTTTATACTGTGAGTTATAATCCAATTCTACATTATTCGTTGCTCAAATTGTTCCAGCTTTGGCCATTGGGAGCTCTTCAGTTGGCTCCTGTGTCCCTTGACATACCCCCATAATTTTTATTTTTAAAGCACTTCCTTACTTTCTTGCACTACAAGATGCTTCAGGGTGATTTTGTGTATTTCCTGCCGTAATCCTGGAATCAGCCATTTCTCCAAGGCGCCCTGGTTCCTTTTGTTGGAGAAGTATTGCTCTTAAAAACCAAGATGTGGCACTAGGTATGCTTGCTGCTCCTGGCGTGTCATTGCTTTTGGGTCCCTTCAGCTGACAGAGCAAGGACATATACGTGTACATACTAATCCGTGTATATATAAATATCTATGAATATTTCTATATATAGCCATCTGTAGCTATATTAACCTAAACATGAATTCACGCTAATGTCTCCAACTCTAATCCACTGCTACATAGATAATTTTGGCCTCCTTTCGTTGCTTATCTGCAACCTCCCACTCTAACAGTGAGAAAACTGGCTCCCATCCATTTGCTTAATTGTTCAGTTCTAGTACATGTGTATAACTGTTTTAATGTTTTCTTTTGGTTTAATTTTCTTTTTTAATTATGTAAAGTACACGGTTCCAAAGGCAAAACCATAAAGTAAGGTATATTCTGGGAGGTCTATCTTTATCCCTGTTTCCTCCTCCACTGTTTTTTCTCTTCCACTATAGATAACCATTTTTATTAGTTTTTAGTTTATTCTTCCATTGTTTGCTCTTGAAAACATAAGCAACTAGGTATTAATAGTCATATCCCCCTCCTCTTTCCACTAATGGTAGTATACCTTACACAAGCTCCTTTGTCTTGCTTTGCTCACTTAGTAACAGATCCTGGAGACCATCCAGCAGTTTGTAGCAATCCTTCCTCATTCCTACACAGAACTCTTTTATATGGATATTCCATAGTTATCCAACCAGGCCTCTATTGATTGACTTTGGGTTTGTTCCAGTCTTTTCCTGTTACAAATAGTGCTACAAAGAATAGCTTTGAACATACGTCATTTTGGATTTTTTGCCAGTGTGTCTTTGAGATAGATTCTTAGAAGTGGGATTACTGGGTCAAAAGGAATGCACATGCAATATTGTTAGGCACGGCCAAATTCCTTTCTATAAGGGTTATGTAATTTGCATCCCACAAGCAGTATACGAGCAGACCTGTTTCCTCACAGCCTTGTTATCAGAATATGTTAGATTGCTGCCTGACAAGTGATAAATAGTAATAACTCAATGTACTTTTTTACTTTCATGTATCTTACTATAGTGAGATCCAGCATCTTTTCATATATTTAAGCATCATTTACATTTTTTATTCAGTGAAACATCTCTTTATATCTTTCTGAAATAATGTTTGAGCCACTTCCCTGGTGAATTCAAGAAGAACATGGAACACAGGCCCTTATCCTCAAAGAAGCTTACAGGAACTCACCTATGTGATATGGCCCAAGTGATAATAGAGAAACAAACAGCACAAGTTCAAGTTTTAAAGTCCTTGATATAGATTAAATACTTTGGAAGTTTTGAGAACAGAGATAACTGTGCAGCACTTTGGGAAGGCTTCACAGAGGAGGAGGAAGAGTTTGAGCTGGGATTTGAAAGATTTGGGGGATGACATAAGCACAGAAGAGGAGAACAGGTACATATGCCAAAAGTAGGTTGAAAGAAAATATATGACTGTAGGGAGCAGATACAGTAAGCTTATCTGTCAGGATTGTGGGCTCTGGAGTCAGACTGCCTGGGTTCTAATCATAACATCACCTTTTATTAGTTTCAGATCCTTCACCTGTTAAATGGGAATAATCATAATGCCTATCCGAAAAGGTTGTTGTGAGGATTAAATGATATAATGCTTGGCATATATGTCCAATAAATGTTAGCAGTTACTACAAAGCACAGAGAACCACCTGACTGAGGTCAAATGTTCTCTTTGAAATTGTAGAATTTCTAGTTGAAAATTATAAATGAGACCAGGTAATAGAAGACATCAAACTCCATACTTAGGAGTTTGGATTCAATCTAAAAGTCAAGAGAGAGGCATTAATGGGAGATTGGCTGAATAAAAGCTTCTTCCATTTGTGTACAGCCAGAATGTTGAACAAGGAGGACTCTTGGGATATAATCAGAAAGAGAGTCTGCTTTGGACTTCCACTGTCCCTTTAACATGGGGCAAGTTCTTCTCCTGCTTACCTGCGCAGTCCCTTCAAGCCATAATTACAGTTTTAATTCAATAATTAATAGTGGCAGTACCATGTGATAATCAAAATTTCCAAGTTAAACTTTCTGCAGGTGGGAAGGAAAAGGAAGGGGTGTGGTTTCTTTTTGCTAACCTACAGTTTTCACCTCTCCTCACCCTTTTAGCTAACTGTGATTTATGGCCTCTCTATGGGTGAAGGGGGGTTGGAGGTGTGAGCAATAAAGGAAGCATGAAAGTTCTTACTTGACTAGTACTATCATAAGATGGCTTCACATTTTTGGGAAACTGTTTTAAAGCTAACTGTTTTCTGTTTGTGTGTGTGTGTGGGGCGGTTCTTGGGAGGTCCCATTGGAGAGATTCAACAATACTTCCTGTGTTACAGGTGATGTAATTTCTTCTGAATGAGTCCTTCCTCAGCCCCAGTTTTCCAGAAGCCTACTCCACACAGACCTCCAGATGTTCTCTTGGGCAGAACATAAGACGGTTCCAAGCCTCATCCCCACATGACCCACATCACGTCCATGAGAGATAGCCCTGCATTCTTTGCCAACACAAACTCTGCATGTGGCCATCAGAACAACTAGCCAGTCCATCTATGCCTTTTAGACTTTGGAGGGCAGAAAAATAGATGCCAGTCTATGATTCCCCTCTAACTGCTGGTGCCATACCTCAAGTTTTCCAATGATCCCACTGAAGCCCGGTTATGGATTGAATTGTGTCCCGGAAAAAATATGTGTTCACTTGGCTAGGCCATGATTCCCAGTATTGTGTGACTGTCCAGGATTTTGTCACCTGATGTGATTTTTCTATGTGTTGTAAATGCTACCTCTGTGATATTAATGAAGCAGGATTAGAGGCAGTTATGTTAATGAGGAAGAACTCAATCTACAGAATTAGGCTACATTTTGAGTCAATCTCTTTTGAGATATAAAAGAGAGAAATAGGCAGAGAGACAAGGGGACCTCCTACCAAGAAAGAATAAATGGGAGAGAGCATGTCTTTTAGACCCGGGCTTCCTGTGCTGAGAAGCTCCTAGACCACAGGAAGATTGGTGACAAGGACCTGCCCCCAGAGCTGACAGGGAGAGAGTACGAACTTCTAGCCTCCTAGACCGTGAGACAATAAGCTTCCGTTTCTTAAAGCTATCCACATGTGGTATTTCTGTTATAGCAACACTAGATAACTAAGACATCCTCTTTCTTGACTTGAGATAAAGTGGGAAGTATCCTACCCTTCCTCCTCTTCCTTGGGAGGAATGAAATTCACAGCCAGGCCACACATTGTCCTTTACAACAATTTCTCAACCTCCATTCTCAACACTTTTATAGATGCGAGTGAATGGTTTAAGAATCTTCTTAGCTGCTGAATTTGAAATTTTTGCTTGGTAGTATTTTTAAAATGTAGAACCTATTGTCTTCTTGCCTTAGTAAAACTGAGAGAGAAGAGTCTAATTTTAGCATCCTGTTACATATATTTCCCTAGCACATAACACAGTGCCTCTCAGTGATTAATGACTGGTGCGTTGGGAAGATTGATTTAGCTGAAGTTTGCATGATAAACTGGTACAGGGTGAGAGGCTGGAGGCAGAAAGACTAGTTTGCCATCTGTGCAGTAATCCAGCAATAAGAAAAAAATTTTGAGTAAATTAGGGATATTTAGCTCAGAGAAGAGAAAACGTAGAGGGGCATAGTACTCTCCAACATAGGAAAAGAAAAGCGGCATCATGTAGAAAAGAGGACAGACTTAATTCATTGTTTAAAGGGAAGAACTAGCATGAATGGGTAAAAGTTGCAGAGAAACAGATTTGGACTCAATACAAGACTCTTCTAATATCAATGGCATGACAGCCTGTCCTTGCAGTGACTGCCCATTATTAGGAGTACGCAAGCAGAGATCTGATTCTCTCCATCTACCAAGCTATCCTCTCACCCCAGACTTCCCCATCTTAGGAAATGACATTACTATCCATCCTCTGCTCAACCCAAAACCTAGGCGTCATCCTTTATTCCTCCTTTCCCTCTACCCCCATAACCAATTCATCAACAAATCCTATCATTTCTACCTCCAAAACATTTTCAGCATATTATCCGTTGGCTTGTCTCCATCTACACCACCCTCACTAACTCTAAGCCACCACCACCTCCCAGCTGGACTACCGCAAACCAAAACCAAAGCAAACCCACTGCCATCAAGCCAATTCCAACTCACAGTGACCCTATAGAACAGAGTAGAACTGCCCCACAGAGTTTCCAAAGAGCGCCTGGCGGATTCGAACTGCCAGCCTCTTGGTTAGTAGCTGTAGCACTTAACCGCTATGCCACCAGGGTTTCCGGACTACCACAACTGCCTCCTAATTGCTCTCCCCACAATCCATTCTCCCTACAGCGGCCAGAGTAACTTTACAAAAATGCAAAACTCAAACTCCTCACCCTGGTCTAAAGAAAAGCCTCCTATGACCTAGCCATGCTTGCTTCTCCAAACTCATATTTTATGGTTCTCCTCTTAGCTCACTTCACTCAAGCCACACCAGGCGTTTTGGGTTCCTGAACAAGCCAGATTCATTCCCATGTAAGGGCCTTAGTACCAGCTGTCCCTTGCCTAGATTGCCCCTGCAGCTTAGCATGGTTCACTCCTCTGGTCGTCCAGGTCTGAACCGAAATGTGACTTTCTCAGAAAGACCGTCTCTGAATACTTATTTAAAGAAAAATTCCACCCTACCTCCTCCACCATCACTTTCTACTATTTTACTGTGTGTTTTGTTTTCTCGGTACCAGTTATTCCTGTTTGGAGTTTATTTCATTTATTTACATATTTCTTGTCTCATACACTTTATGAGAGCAGGAATCTTGCCCTCTTTGTCCAGCACTATCTTCCCAATATACATAAAAGGCTCTCAATAAATATTTGTTGAATGAATGATT
This sequence comes from Elephas maximus indicus, assembly GCF_024166365.1. Classification (NCBI taxonomy): domain Eukaryota; kingdom Metazoa; phylum Chordata; class Mammalia; order Proboscidea; family Elephantidae; genus Elephas; species Elephas maximus. The sequence continues at coordinate 167,419,727 of NC_064821.1, read as the reverse complement.
GATTGAATGTTAGAGGATTCTAGTGATAAGAGGAAACTGAGGCTAGACCTCTGAGATTACTTCAAAACTGGTGTCCTGGGTGAATGAGTCAATAGGAAAAAAGAAGGAATATATGACAGTCATGCTTGAAAGGCAAAATTGATGAGACCAATTATATGTGGAGGATGAGGGTAGGGGACAGCAAACAGAGCAGTTGGGAGTGTGGTGAACCCAAAAATAGCAATAAGTAATTTTGGAAACTGAAAAGGGATGTTTGCAGGAAAAATTTTGAGCTTATTTTTGGACATGTTAATTTTAGGTTGGTGTCTTAGGGTTCCCTAGAGAAACAGAGCCAGTAAGATATATATACCTGTGAAAGCTGGAACCTGTATAAGGTGGAAACTTGTCAGAGAAAGAAAACTTAAAAACTAAAATGAGGTAGGATTCTTAATGTAGAGCAATAGTAAGTACCCTGTCAAAGGTGGAAAACTTGCAAGACCCGGAAAAACAAGGCAGTCCTGTCAAGTTCGAGCTTTCACAGGTTTCACTGTACATACAAAAAAACACAAAAAACCATTGCCATTGAGTTGATTCTGATTCATAGCACCCTATAGGACAGAGTAGAACTGCCCAATAGAGTTTCCAAGATGTACCTGGTGGATTCAAATTGCTAACTTTTTGGTTAGCAGCTGTAGCACTTAACCACTATGCCACCAGGGTTTCCACTGTGAATACATATTAAAACAAAAACAAAAACCCATTGCCATTGAGTCAATTCCAACTCACAGTGACCCTATAGGACAGAGTAGAACCACCCCATTGGGTTTCCAAGGAGCAACTGGTGGATTCGAACTGCCCATCTTTTGGTTAGCAGCTGTAGCTCTTGACCACTGTGCAACCAGGGCTATCTATCTATCTATCTATGTGTGTGTGTATATATATATGTATGTGTGTGTGTGTGTGTGTGTGTGTATGCAATGGTTAAAGCCATTGACTGTTAACCCAAAGGTTGGTGGTTCAAAATCACCAGTGACTCCAAGGGAGAAAGATGTGACAGTCTGCCTCTGTAGAGATTTACTGACTTGGAAACCCTCTGGGGTCGCTATGAGTCAGGATCAACTCAACGGCAGTGAGGTTTACTTATTTATTGTTCAGGTTTCGCATGCATATGAGGCAATTAAAAATACCATGGCTTGGGGCACGTGTACCTTAGCCTTCAGAGTAGCATCTTTGCTTTTTAACACTTTAAAGAGGCCTTTTTAAGTACATTTCTTGATGCAATACATCGTTTGATTTCTAGATTGCTGCTTCCAAGAGTGTTGGTTGTGGATGCAGGTAAAATGAAATCCTTGGCAACTTCAATCTTTTCTCCATTTATCATGACGTTGCTTATTGGTCCAGTTGTGAAGAGTTTTGTTTTCTTTATGTTGAGGGTGTAATCCATACTGAAGGCTGTGGTCCTTGATCTTCATTAGTAAATGCTTCAAGTCCTCTTCACTTTCAGCAAGCAAGGTTGTATCATTTGCATATCACAGGTTGTTGATGAGTCTTCCTGCAATCCTGATGCTGCATTCTTCTTATAGTCCAGCTTCTCGGATTGTTTGCTCAGCATACACACTGAGTAAGAATGGTGAAAGGATACAACCCTGATGCACACCTTTTCTGATTTTAAACCATGTATTTTTTTTTTTACTAAACCCTGGTGGCGTAGTGGTTAAGTGCTATGGCTGCTAACCAAAGGGACAGCAGTTCGAATCCACCAGGTGCTCCTTGGAAACTCTGTGGGGCAGTTCTACTCTGTCCTATAGGGTCGCTATGAGTCGGAATTGACTCGACAGCACTGGGTTTGGTTTTTTTGGTTAGTATCACCTTGTTCTGTTCTAGTGACTGCCTCTGGGTCTAGGTATAGGTTCCACATGAAGTACAGCCATAATGTTCCTTAGAAGCGAGGGTGGTGAGACTTCATCTCATGTACTTTGGACATGTTATCAGGAAGGGACCAGTCCGTGGAGAAGGACATCATGCTTGGTAAAGTACAGGGTTCATGAAAAAGAGGAACACCCTCAATGAGATGGCTTGACACGGTGGCTGTAACAATGGGCTCAAACACAGCAATGATTGTGAGGATGGTGTAGGACCAGGCAGTGTTTCGCCCTGCTGTAGATAGCGTCACTATGACCCAGAGCTGACTCAACGGCACCTAACAACATAATACATACATACATATGTGTATATACATGTGTATGTGCGTGTGTATATATATATATACACATGTGTGTATATATATATATACACATGTGTGTATATATATATACACACACGTATATAGAGACAGAGAGAGAGCTTTATTTATTTTTTTAATTTTTTATTTTATTAACTTTTACTGAGGTTCAAGTGAACGTTTACAAATCAAGTCAGACTGTCACATATAAGTTTATATACACCTTACTCCGCTCTCCCACTTGCTCTCCCCCTAATGAGTCAGCCCTTCCAGTCTCTCCTTTCGTGACAATTATGCCAGCTTCCAACTCTCTCTATCCTCCCATCCCCCCTCCAGACAGGAGATGCCAATACAGTCTCAAGTGTCCACCTGATACAAGTAGCTCACTCTTCATCAGCATCTCTCTCCTACCCACTGTCCAGTCCCTTTCATGTCTGATGACTTGTCTTCGGGAATGGTTCCTGTCCTGGGCCAACAGAAGGTTTGGGGACCATGACTGCCGGGATTCCTCTAGTCTCAGTCAGACCACTAAGTATGGTCTTTTTATGAGAATTTGGGGTCTGCATCCCACTGATCTCCTGCTCCCTCAGGGGTTGAGAGAGCTTTATTTTGAGGAACTGACTCACATAATTGTGGGGGCTGGCAAGTCCATAATATGTAGGCCAAGTGACAGGCTGGAAATCCAGTCTTGTGTCTCAGAATCAGTAGGTCAAGTGGTATGAGATAGGAAATTCAGGCAAAATGTGTCTTTACAGTCTGGAGGCAGAATACTCCATGGGGAAACCTCCATTTTGGCCCTTAAGACCTTCAACTTAGGTTGAACAAGGCCCACTCACATTAAGGAGGGTAATCTGCTTTACTAAAGACCAACTGATTTAATACCATGTAAATAGTTCATAACAACATCTAGACTAGTGTTTGATCAAACAATTGGACATCAGAGCCTACACTAGCCAAGATGACACATAAAATTAACCATCACAGTTGAAAATATAGCAAGAGTCAGTCAGTACTCAAGACGAGGGACCAAGAGTAGGAGAAAGAGCTACAGATAAAGACAAAGGTTATGGTAATCAGTGAGTCAGAAAGAAAGAAATAGAATCACGGCAGCTCAACATCCAACAAATAAACAAGAGTTTCAAATGAGATGAGGCAAAATAAAGAAGAGGCTTTTACAGTAAAGCGGACACACACACACACACACACACACACACAATCTAAGACAAAGATAGGACAGAAACCATAGGTGACCTTTAAGGGAAATCCCAATAACATGATGGAATAAAAATCTTTTGGCAGGAACGAATGGTGAGAATATGGAGCAGCAGATGAAGATACCCACGCATTTAAAGATACACGCAATTGGGTTCTGGGCAGGAGAAGAAAAGACACAGAACAATGGCTGGAACAGCTGCACCATCAGGTGTTTTGTGGTCTAAGAATCAGAAATCTGTGCATTTTTAATGGGAGCAGGAAGGAGAGTGGGGTTCAGTGTGGGAAACCCTTTAGGAGTGGTGAAGGGTGGGGTCCAGATTTAGGAGAAGTTACTTTCATAAAGGAGCAGACAGGTTTTCCACCAGAAACTGCTGAAATCCTTCTCTGTCCTTGTCCAAAGCTAGCTTTCTCTCTCTCTCCTGCACCCCTCAAAGGATATTATAAATCTTCTCTTCTCTCCTCAGATCCCCTTCTCAGCCATCCCTCATTCTTAGCAAATGACTTTGCTTCTCACTCCACAGAGGAAAATGAAGACCTTGGGTTCTTCTTCCCTCAACTCCCTCCTTCCTGCTTCCATCCATACTTGCTTCACCCTCACCTTGGTCAACGGGGACTCTCCCTTCCACTTTCGATCAGCTGACTCTTACCTCTTCCTTTCTCACATGCTCACAGCACTGCCATACACATCTTCATTCTGGGACACAAAACCCTGTGGCAACAAGATGGAAGACGATGTGAATAAAATAAAAATAAGATCAATCTCACCAACTTCAAAAAGCAGGCTTTCAATATAAATCAAGTCATATCAGTTTCCTGCTTAAAACCCACTCCCAGCTTCCAACTAAACTAGAAGCTAGCCTCCTTATCAAGACCTACAGTGCCCTGCATGATCTTGCCCCTGGCTCCATCTCCAGCCTTCTCTCTTGCTCCCACTTGCTGGCAATGCCTTCCTGCTGTTCCCCCAACACATCAAACTTGTTTAGCCTGAGGGCCTTAGCAACCTTTGCTTGGTGTGCTGACACCCCCATCTCCCCTCCATTCAGGTCTCTGCTCAAACGTCACCTCCTCAGAAGGGCAGGACCAGTGACATGTTTTGCAGAGGCCAGTGAAAAACTAAAATCCAGGCCCCTTTGTTGAATTGTGGTTGTTGCTGTTAGTTGCCATTGAGTCAGCTCCGATTCATAGTGGTTTTACATCGTTATAAATAACAGGACAAAACATTGTCCAGTCCTGCACCATCTTCATGATTACTACTTGCTGAAAACGTGTGGGAAAAAAGCTTTTTCCTTTTTTCTGTGCTCTCTCTTAAACTGTCATGTTATTTTTTTATTTGCTATTTAATGCTGTGCGCTCTTGGACATGGAGATACTCATGGGGTAAGTTCAGACCTTCATAGGTGCCTCACCAGGTGTCTTGGTGTACAAGGTGTGTACACCCCACCCCAACTCTCTTGTGTGCATTCCCAGGCCCCTTGTTGCATGCGGCAGCAATGGCTGGGTTAGGCTGGAGGAACAGACACCCAAAAGCACATCCCAGGGAGTCAGCAAGAGGTGGGGCTGTCTGTGAGCTGCTCCATTATCTCACTGCACTTCACTTACAAAGCAAAGCATAAATTCAAAGATAATAAAAAATTTTCAAAGATAACATCATAAAAAATGTTAAGACAGCAACTGCAGAGCATTAAACCCTAAGTTCAGGGCTCCCTTCTGAGAGTGGGGCTCTGTGTGACTGCACTTGTCAGACACCCAGGGAAGACCAGTTGCTAGAAAAGGGCATCATGGTTGGTAGAAGGTCAGCAAAAAAACTCTCAATGGGATGGATTGACACAATAGCCACAACAATATACTCAAACATACCAACGATCGTGAAGACGGTGGAGGACTGGGCAATGTTTTGTTCTGTTATACATCAGCTCGCCATGAGTCGGAGCCAACCAGATGGCAACTAACAACAGCATATTCAAGGGGCTTCTCTCTATCCTCATTCCAATCTTTCTTCATTACCTAAATCCATTTTATTTTCTTATAGCACTTATTACTATCTTAAATCACATCTGTTTATTTTCTGTCTCTCCTGCTAGAAGTCAAGATCCACTAGGACAAGTGCCTTGTCTGCCTTGCGCACTGCTTGGCATATAGCAGATGCTCAATAAATATTTGTTGAATGAATGAATGAACGTTCACAGACTTACTTTACACATTGGGCCCACTTTCAGGCACAAAGCGCATCACCTTATAAAACTATCATTCTTCATAACATTCTTCATAACATTCACCCTGGCATAGTTCGTTGCACTTGAGCTATAGGTTAAGAATTTTTAAGTTCTCACCTCTAAAATACATTGCATCTTTGCTAAGTCCTCATTTTCATCTTTCAAAAGAGAGATTAAAAACTGAAGTACTTATCCACGAGGGGAAATAATAACAAGGATGATCATATAATGCTCTGTTTACTGAGCATCTCTGGTACTTCAGCAGACAAGCCAAGAGTAATTCTCTCACTTGATCTTGTTCCATGGCATCACCTTTTGCAATTTTGCTCTCTCCCACACAGCAGCTGAGAGTTCAGCGTCAGACTCAGGAAGGCTTACCCTGCTGGAATTGGTCCATAGCCCCACAGCGCATTGCACCTCCCTTATAGTCTAGCGAGCATCAGAAGTACTCATTCATGTGTCTGGCTCCCAGCTCTATTCTGAGCTTTTGGAGACGGAGATCATAGTCACCTCCCATCTTCCCACCCATTCATCACTTAGGTAAATGATTTATCTTTTGATTCTCAGCTTAAATACTACTTCCTCAGGGAGGCCTTCCCCAAGTGCCCAGACCAGATGCCTATCATACATTCTCATAGCACCTGTACATCTCTATTATTTTGCCCAATTTCAGAGAATTACTTAACTGTGTGATTATTTCTTTAATGGTCATCTTCCCCACCAGACTGTAAGCTCCTTGAGGGAGGGAAGTGTCTTACTCATCCTGAAACTTTAGCCTACAGCCTGACAAAGAAATGGCACCCAGTAAATATTTGATGAATGACCATGAATCCCTAGTGCCTTGTGGTGGTGTTTGATAGAAGTGCGATAGAAAAAGTTGGTTGAATCATACTAGAAAAATATTTTTTATCCCAACAAAAGATGGCTTGGATAATTAATCTGTTTCCCAAAGACAGATCTTTCCTAACTAAACCAAACCAAAACACCAAACCCATTGCTATCAGGTTGATTCCTACCCCTAGCGACCCTATAGGGCAGAACAGAACTGCCCCATAGGTTTTCCAAGGCTGTAATCTTTACAGAAGCAGATTACCCCATCTTTCTACCGGGGAGGAAGCTGGTGGGTTCAAACTGCCAACCTTCCAGTTAGCAGCCAAGCACTTACCCACTGCACCACAAGGGCTCCCCCCAAACTGGAAGACCAGGCCATTAAAGCATCCACAGGTAATAAATGAGCAACTCCTTGGAAACATATAAGCTCAAGGATTGACTCAGGTGAGGACATTTCTCCTTCTCTTATCCATGCCATCATAGACCCTGCTTTCTCTGCTTCCAGGCACAGCCTGTTGTGTACTCTATTCAGACCTATTATTTAAGGTCAAGCTTCGTAACCCATAAAATCATTATATCTCAGCTTCTGGAGACATTTGATACTAAAAGTAATTATAGGTAGTCTTCTGAGACAAAAACTTAATTCCTTTATGGCCTCGACTGTCAGAATAAAGACTCTAGAGGTAAGGATTCAAATGAGACTGAAGGTTGCAAATTGTATTGTGAGGTAGGATAAATCATTCTTTGCCGAGGCCATGGAGCTCTTCCTCTCTCACAAGCAAAATCAATAGCGACAAATGGCAAGTCCGGAAATAAATGCCTTGCTCCCCGTGGCCAGCCATTGTGTTAAGTCCTAGTTGATTTACCTTTATTTGGTGATTGTTATTTCTGCAAGTCTTTTATGTTTTAATCTATTGCTTCTCTACTTAGTAATAATGGAACAAGGCACTGATAAAGAATGTATGTCAACAACAATATCAAGGATAGAGATTAATACTTTTCTGAAGCGTTGAGTGGTTTTTATAAAATAAGCTAAGCAGGCATTGTCCACCAGTCACGAAGCCCACCCAGGCCAAGTGTTGCAGAAGCTGCATTCCTGTGCCCTGTTTGCTGCCATCCCTTCTTTCCTTATCTTTGCCTTTGTCATGCCTTCCCTAGTGTGACATTAATCACAATATGCCTTGCCAAGTGGCTTTGTGGAGAAACCACACTCTGTGAAATGTAATTTATGGCCTTAATACTGTTAACCGCGTGACATCCTCCACATTATTACAACTGATTAGGCAACAACCATTACACAGATACACTCACACACCTTATTCTCCTTTGATTCCCAATTTTATCAAGGTAAAACGGATCACTCCCCTCATCAAATGCAGTTATGTCCTTTTTTTTTCCTCCTAAGACGTACAACCAAGTTTCCTTCCCTCGAAAAGGCTCATTGAGCAGTTTTCCTCTGACTCAATATCCAGATAACGGAGCTAGAGATGAAAGATTCAAGGACTTTGGAGGTGGTGGTTGGTCATGGGAGAGATTGAATCCACGCTCGCTCCCGATAGGATAACTGAAAGATTTCGGTAAACATCATTAGCCTTGTTTGGGCTGCATCCTGAAGGTGACAACAGAGTCAGCTGACAATAAGAATGTAATACAATTTGGGCTGGAACGGGATCCTAAATGAAAAGCATTGATGTGAAAACAGGCGAGGCTGAGCCCTCTGTTTAAGAATCAAGTTCAGGTTTAAAGGACTCTCCTCCCGACTGTAACAGATTAGCCTGCAATGTGTCCTTGAAAACTCAGTCCAGACACCATTTCACTGGTGCAAGGCTCACCTCCAAGAACAGTCAGTTCTTCCACTATATACAACCCTTTATTAGCTCTTAACACTTAGAACTGTGCTTAGTTGTTTTTACAGTCTCTCTGCTCCCACTAGCCTTTGAGCTCTGGGAAGGCACAGCATCTGTGTCTCTGTCACCTTTAAAGCTTAGCAGAATGCCAAGTACTAAACACACACATACATGAATGCACGTAAGATATTCAGATAGAAATCACATGCTTTACTGATGAGCAGATAAGTATCTCAGAAGGGTTTCTTTGGAAATCTATGCTTTTTAAATTTTTTCTCCTCTAAAAAAATACTTTTATTATGGAGAATTTTGAACATACACAAAAATAGAGTATTATAATGAACACCAGTTTATACATGCCCCCATGGCTAAGCCTGACCAACTTGTACCCACTCCCTTCCCCTTCACAGTGTTTTGAAGCACATACAGATATCACAGGACTTCATTCCCTAATATTTTGGTTTGAATCTCTAAAAGATAAGGACTCATTTTTTTCTAACATAACCACAATATCATTAACACATCTAAAAAAATTAGCTGTAATTCCTTAATGGCATCAACTATCTAGCCAGTGTTCACGTGTCTAGTATCTTCCAAATGTTACATTTTCTTTTAATAGTTTGAATTGGAATCCAAATAAACAGCAAACACTGTGGACTGGTTGGTACGTCTTTTCAGTCTTTTTTAATCTATAGGTTCCTATCCATTGTTTTATTTTTTATTTTGAGGTAATCATAGATTCACCAAAACAACAACAACAAAAAATGATTGCCGTCAAGTAGATTCTGACATTGAGACTCTACAGGACACAGTAGAACTGCCCCATAGGGATTCCAAGGAGTAGCTGGTGGATTCAAACTGCCAACCTTTTGGTTAGTTGCTGAACGCTTAACCACTGCACTGCCAGGGCTCCTGTAGATTCACATGCAGAGAGGTCTCTATGCCTTTCACCCAGTTTTCTCCAGGGATAGCATCTTACAGACTAGAGCACGCGATCACAACCAGAAAATTAACATCGACATAATCTAAGGGCTTATTCAGATATCACTGGTTTACATGCATTCAAGTGTGTGTGTGTGTTTAGTTCTATGTATTTTATCACATGTGTAGATTTGTGTGCCCACCACAACAGTCAAGATGTAGAACAGTTGCTGGGTCACGTGCTAAGCGCATGTTTTGTAAGAAACTGCCAAACTGCTTTCCAGAGTGGCTGTGCCATTTTACATTCCCATCAGCAATGTATGCATGGTCTGCTTTCTTTATAACCTCACCAGCATTTGATGTTATCATTATTTTTTATTTTAGCCATTCTGATAGGTATGTAGTGATATCTCATTGTGGTTCTTTTAATATTTTGAATCCTAGTATAAAAACTCCTTATAAAAAGTGTATAAAATATAATTATAAAAAGAAAATAAAAATCACTCATGATCTCTCCATCCAGATATAACCAATGTTAAGATGTTGGTAGATATCTTTCTGTTCTTTTTGCAACATATATATCTATCTGTCTAGCTCTGTATATTTTTTAAAACTGGAAACATATGACAGAGGACAACTTCAGTCTCTAAGCTCCCTTGCCCCCAGCTCTAACCATTCTAGGAATCTAGGAATCTCAGTGAGGCCTTTTGGTTGGAATTTGTTGGGAACATAATACTACCTAATGAAAGCCCTCAGGAATGTCTGTTTGGGCTCCCTCACTTCAAGTGGGCCTGAGTGCCTCAGTCATTTTGATAACAAATACACTCTAAAAAGCACATACCTGGCAGTCCCAGACTTTTGCCCTTTACAATGGCTTATGCTTTTAGAGAGTTTTCGCTCTCAGGAATTTAATATCAGGATGTCAGTTGCAAGACAGGGGAGTAGAAAGACAGCTGCATTGAAATCTGGGATTTAAAAAAGAATCTAGGGTTTTTTGTTATTGCTTTTCAACTTGAGTTTCCCCCTGAAGCGACCTTGGCTGGAAATAGGTCCTCCTTCTTGGAATGCCGTTTCACGGTGGGAATGAACATTTATGATTCTCCAGTGATGGCATGGAAAGTGGATGGGATAATCTCAACAGATCTGCATTGAAAACAATCCCCCAATGTGTTGGTATTTCAGAAGTTTCGGAGAAAGAAAAGCTGGGCTGAAGGAGGAAAATAAATGGGATGAAAATAATTGTAAAACGTGGGGAAGGAACTCTATGTCAAGCACTTCCCACCGTTATTTTAGTTGCTCCTCACAGCAGTTTGTTTTCCTTGTTGTTAGGTGCCGTCAAGTCAGTTCCGACTCATAGTGACCCCATGCACAACAGAATGAAACACTGCCCGGTCCTCTGCCATCCTCACAATCGTGTTATGCTTGAGCCCACTGTTGCAGCCACTGTATCAATCCACCTCATTGAGGGTCTTCATCTTTTCCACTGACCCTGTACTTTGCCAAGCATGATGTCCTTCTCCAGGGATTGATCCCGCCTGACAACATGTCCAAAGTATGTAAGACACAGTCTCGCCATCTTTGCTTCTATGGAGCATTCTGGTTGCACTTCCTCCAAGACAGATTTGTTCGTTCTTTTGGCAGTCCATGGTGTATTCAATATTCTTCGCTAACACCACAGTTCTTCTTTGGTCTTCCTTATTCATTGTCAACTTTCTCATGCATATGATGCAATTGAAAATACCATGGCTTGGGTCAGGCGCACCTTAAAGTTCTTCAAGGTGACATCTTTGCTTTTCAACACTTTAAAGAGGTCCTTTGCAGCAGATTTACCCAATGCAATGTGCCATTTTATTTCTTTTTTTTTTTTTTCCGTTTAATTTCTTGACTGCTGCTTCCATGGGTGTTGAGTGTGGATCCAAGTAAAATGAAATCCTTGACAACATCAATCTTCTCTCCGTTTATCATGATATGGCTTATTGGTCCAGTTGTGAGGATTTTTGTTTTATGCTGAGGTGCAATCCGTACTGAAGGCTGTGGTCTTTGATCTCCATCAGTAAGCGCTTCAAGTCCTCTTCACTTTCAGCAAGCAAGGTTGTATCATCTGCATAACGCAGGTTGTTAATGCGTTTTCCTCTAATCCTGATGCCCCCTTCTTCTTCACATAGTCCAGCTTCCCAGATTATTTCATCAGCATACAGATTGAGTAGGTATGGTGAAAGGATATGACCCTGACTCATACCTTTCCTGACCTTAAACCAATCAGTATTCCCTTGTTCTGTCCGAACAACTGCCTCTTGATCTATGTAAAGATTCCTCGTGAGCACAATTAAGTGTTCTGGAATTCCCATTCTTCTCATTGTTATCCATAATTTGTTATGATCCACACAGTCGAATGCCTTTGCATAGTCAATAAAACACAGGTAAACATCCTTCTTGTATTCTCTTTCAGCCAGGATCCATCTGACATCAGCAATGATATCCTTGGTTCCTTGTCCTATTCTGAATCTGGCCTGAATTTCTGGCCGTTCCCTGTTGATAACTGCTGCAGCCGCTTTTGAATGATCTTCAGCAAAATTTTGCTTGCGTATGATATTAATGATATTGTTCTATAATTTCCACGTTCAGTTGGATCATCTTTCTTGGGAATAGGCGTAAACATGGATGTCTTCCAATCAGTTGGCCAAGAAGCTGTCTTCCATATTTCTTGGCATAGATGAGTGAGCACCTCCAGCGCTGCATCCATTTGTTGAAACATCTCAGGTGATGTTCCATCAATTCCAGAGCCTTGTTCTTCGCTAATGCCTTCAGGGCAGCTTGGACTTCTTCCTTTAGTACCGTTGGTTCCTGATCATATCCTACTTCTTGAAATGGTTGAACATCAACTAATTCTTTGTGGTATAATGACTCTGTGTATTCCTTCCATCTTCTTTTGATGCTTCCTGCATTGTTTAATATTTTCCCCATAAAATCCTTCACTACCGCAACTCGAAGCTTGAATTTTTTCTTCAGTTCTTTCAGCTTGAGAAATGCTGAGCGTGTTCTTCCCTTTTGGTTTTCTATCTCCAGCTCTTTGCATGTCATTATAATACTTGGTCTTCTCAAGCTGCCCTTTGAAATCTGCAGTTCTTTTACTTCATCATTTCTTCCTTTTGCTTTAGCTGCTTGACATTTGTAAGCAAGTTTCAGAGTCCCTTTTGACATCCATCTTGGTCTTTTCTTTCTTTCCTGTCTTTTCAATGACCTCCTGCTTTCTTCATGTACAATGTCCACAGCAGTTTAGGAGACAGAAATTAAGGTTCCAAGATGTTTAGTGGTGTAAGCATCACCATTTGAGGTGAGCTTAGGACTAGGTCTAACACCACAGCCTCTTTCTACCACTCTCCATTACCTGTTTAACACCACACACAAAACTGATCATAGGGAAGATTTTAGGTGCATGTGACCAGAAGGTCAGCTACTCTCTTTAGCCTCACTTGGAGTTCATAGCCAAATTATCCTGCAGGTGCTTTGTGTTGGGGTGGGGGGTGGGGGACTCACCATAAATACCTGAATTTGTTTTTATTATTCTTTAGATTTCCTGATTTTCTTATTCCCAGAGAGACAAACTTTCCTCTCTGTCCCTCTCAACATACTCCTAAAAAGCCCAAGAAGAGGGTCCCATGACTTCTTCCTCAACTGCAATATCTGAAGGATGTCAGGGAAAGTTACCTGTCAAAGCTAAGCCACCTTCATGTGCCCCAAGCAATTTCTGGAATTTCAATCTTAATTTCCACCTACATTTCTTAAAAGAGGACTTCACCGCATATACTTATAATCTTCTTTTCATCTTCAAAGCACTTTACAGTATTAACTAATTAAACTTCAGCAACACCCTCGCTTAACTCCTTTTTATAGATGTGGGAAAAGAGGCATGGGTAATAATAAAGAATGCCTTTGGCCATGATGGAATCAGCTTTCTAAGGTTGGATTAGAATTCAAAATGTCCTGTCTCCACCTCTTATGACAGACCAACAGACCAGTTTCCTGCCTTACGTGTTAGGGGAAGAACATGATTTGGCCTTCTCGTTTCTTACATTCGCTAATAACAGAGATTTCTCAAAAGTGCCTATATCTCTCCAGTGCTCTTTACTATTTCTTCTGCATGGCACTGTGCCGTAAGTTTATTCACGTCTCAAATCAAAGGAGTTATTAGAAAAACTGAATAAAGTGCCCAGGAGTCATGGTTCCACTCAGCTCTCCCGCATCTCCCTTTGGAGTCTATTCTTAGACATACCATCCGTTCAGGAATCCAAGGTAAGCCAGCGGTATCTGGCAACGTCCCCAAAGAGTTCTTCTTTCCATATGTCCAGACAGACAGCTAAGCAGTTATTTAAAGACAAAAAGCGGTCAGCAATAACCATTTTCATGGCTACTAGGCAGAAACTCATTGCCAATTTCATCTTCAACACAATTTCCCTGTCTTTTTAGCGAGGGAGGGATCACTTGTGACTTATGGGCAGCTGTTCCAGCTGGACGAGATTCTTGCTGACAGGTATCAGACTGTTATTAGCATTTTGTGTTCTAAATTAAAGGAGAAGGTCTGTTCCTGAATGTACACCCAGGTCTTGGGGGGTTGGCGGTTCGCAGGGATGGGCACTGGAGTGCCTAAGCAGAGCAAACACTTGACAAAGACTAAATAACCTTCAAGGACCTTCTCAAAGAATTTTTCTTTGCTGGACTTGATAGCCTCGGTACATTTCAAGTAGGATTATCATTGCACCAATAAGGACCTTGGAGTCCCTGGGTGGTGCAAACAGTTAACATTCTCTGTTGCTAACCTTAAGGTTGGAGGTTTGAGTCTACCCAGAGGTACCCTTGGAAGAAAGTCCTGATAATCTACTTCAAAAAAATCAGCCATTGAAAACCTTACGGAGCACAGTTCTACTCTGACCTACACGGGGTTGCCGTGAGACAGAGTCGACTCGATGGCAACTGATTTTGATAAGGACTTATACCAGTCCTGGAATTTAGCTGTGCTCAGAGATTGTGTGACTAGCCTCCGCCTCCACTCCCTCAGATCCAATGCTCTGCCTGGACCCACCTCCCAAACTCAGAGTCGGTAGGTTCAGTAGAATAGCATAGGCTCTGGCACGGAAAACCCGGATTTGCTTTTGGGCTCTGCTATCTTGGTGAGCTGTGGTTTCCTCACTCTAAAATTGGATGATAATAATAATATTTACCTAACATAGTTGTTGGGAGAATAAAGTGAAAATATTTTCTGCACTTTTAAGAATTTTACCAATTTTAGTTAATGATAAATAATATGCATTGAGTCCTGACCATGTGCCAGTCACTAGGGGTGAGAGGGTCAGCAGATGGGTGCCTTTATTATATTAACAATATAATAATATTCATTTTATTATTATCTCCCAACAACCCTATGAGATAAGTACTATTTTTATATCCCTTTTATAGATAAGGAAACTGAGGCCTAAATTCACTCAGCTGATAACTAGAACAACCAGGAATGAAACTCAGTCTGCTCAGACCAATGCCCTTGACCATCACACAATATTGTCCTTAATCTTTTGCTAGACATTTCCCTTCAGATATCCTGCAGTCCTCTGAACTGTAACAAGTCTCAAACAAAATTCATTATCTCCCTCCAAATCACAGCCTTTCTGTTAACTTGCCTATTTATCAAAGTTACCATTTTCCCCCAAGGCTTAAAATCTCCGAGTCATCTATAATTCTTCTTTTCTAGCTGAGAAGTCACCCTGACCATTCCATTTTGTCCTCAAGAAAGCTCTCTACCCTTTCCTTCTAATCCCCTTTGTCACTACATCTATAACACCCTCATCCCTCAAAGCTGGATTGTGCAAAATCTTCTGACTGGTTTTTCTAGCTTTAGCCCATCCTGCACGCCACCTGTTAATTAATCTTAAAATATCGTTTTCAAAAGTCATTCCCTTGTTCAAGCACTTAAGAGCTACGGCTGCTGACCAAAAGGTCAGCAGTTCGAATCCACCAAGCGCTTCTGGCAACTCTATCCTGTTCTATGTGGTCGCGATGAATAGGAATTGACTCGACAGCAACGGATTTTGTTTTTTTTTTTTGGTTATGGGAGAAAGTCTGTGCTTTTGAGCTTCCCTAGCCTGGCCCCAATCCACCTTTCAACCTTATCTCCACAACTCATGCACATTACCAGTCCTTTTCAGCCCTGAACATGCCCTACGTTTTCTTGCCATTGCACTTTAGCTCATGATGTTTCTCTTAGCTTTTATGTCCTTCCTCTCTGTCTACTGAACTGTGACTCTCCAAGACCCAAATCAGATCCTTCCTTGATTTCTCCAACCACAAGTAATAATGTGTACATCTTATTTTATTGAAGGGGGTGTTAACAGGTAAAGAAACATGCCTTATATTTCTTTGTCTCCCACACAATGCCAAGTGAATGACTACTGTAAGCCAAGCACTGTGTTGCATACTGGGAATACCAAGATTAATAAAATACATTAAGGAGCTCGCTGGTTAGTAGTGGAGATCAAAGTCACAGTCTGGTATGAAATGAGCTTGAGTAAAGTGCACCCCAAGGATTCTGAGAGTACAGAGAAGGGCATCAATAACTCCCTAGAGAAATCAGGGAAGGCCTCACAAAGAAGTGACCCTTGAGCAGACTCTTGAAGAATGAGTGAGAAATAGAAGCTCTCTAGGCAGAGAAGGTGGAGGACTTTTGAGAAACAGAGAAATTCATGTTCAAAGGCCTAGAGGTATGTACAGTATGCATGAGACAAGGTGAGGTAGGAAGGGAAAACCTGTGGGAAAGAGCATCAGGAGAGGAGGCTGGAAAAATACATACCATTCAGAGTTTAAGGACCTTGTTATACAAAGGAGTCCCTGGGTAGTGCAAATGGTTAATGCGCTTGGCTGCTAATTTGAAGTGTTGAGGTTTGAGTCCACCCCAAGGCACCTGGGAAGAAGGGCCTGTGATCTACTTTCAGAAATCAGACACTGAAAACCCTAGGGAACACAGTTCTACTCTGACACACATGAGGTCATCATGAGTCAGTGTTGACCCCATGGCAGTTGAGTGTTTTTTTGTTTTGTTTTGTTTGTGTCATGCAAAGGAGATGGGAATTGATCGTACAAGGTAGGTAGGAAGCCAGGGGAGACTTGTAAGCAAGGAAGCGACATGGTCAGGTTTGTATTTTAGAAAATTAACTCTAGTAGCAGCATGGGAATAAATAAAGTGTCAGGAGACACTTGAGGGAGCAACACCAAAAGATTTGAGGAGCCTGAGCAAAGGCTAGGATAATACAGATATATATTGGTTTGAGGTATGTTAAGCAAGAGGATAAATAGGACTTGGTTGACCTTTGAATGAGTTAAGTGAGACAGAGAATGAGGAACAAAGGATGACTAAGGTTTTTACCTTGAGTGACTAGAGTAAGGGTGACCCTATTCACCAAGGTGGAGAATACAGAGGTGAAAAAGTAAGTTGTTTTGGGTATTCCTGCTGTTGTTGCTATTGCTGTTGATTAGGTTAGATAAATACTGAGATTCATGGTAGGTGTTTTAAATTAAAGGCACTTGTATATATCCTAGAGAAATAAGAGCCTTTACATGAACAGGTATATGCATACACATGTTTATTGCAGCACTGTTTACAACAGCAAAAAGATGGAAGCAACCAAGGTGCCCATCAATGGGTGAATGGATAAATAAATTATGGTATATTCTCACAATGGAATACTACGCATCGATAAAGAACAATGATGAATCCATGAAACTTTTTTTTTAATTTTTACTGTGCTTTAAGTGAAAGTTTACAAATCAAGTCAGTCTCTCATACAAAAATTTATATACACCTTCCTATATACTCCTAGTTGCTCTCCCCCTAATAAGACAGCACACTCCTTCTCTCCACTCTCTATTTTCATGTCCATTTGGCCAGCCTCTGACCCTCTCTGCCCTCTCATTCCCCCTCCAGACAGGAGCTGCCCACAGAGTCATGTATCTACTTAAGCCAAGAAAGCTCAGTCCTTACCAGTATCATTTTCTATCCCATAGTCCAGTCCAATCCCTGTCTGAAGAGTTGGCTTTGAGAATGGTTCCTGTCTTGGGCTAACAGAAGGTCTGGGGACCATGACCTCCAGGGTCCTCCTAGTTTCGGTCAGACCATTAAGTCTTGTCTTTTTAAGAGAACTTGAGGTCTGCATCCCACTGCTCTCCTGCTCCCTCAGGGGTTCTCTTTTGTGTTCCCTATCAGAGAAGTCATCAGTTGTAGCTGGGCACAATCTAGTTCTTCTAGTCTCAGTCTGAGGTAGCCTCTGGTTTATGTGGCCCTTTCTGTCTCTTGGGCTCATAATTACCTTGTGTCTTTGGTGTTCTTCATTCTCCTTTGCTCCAGGTGGGTTGAGATCAATTGATGCATCTTAGATGGCCACTTGGTAGCATTTAAGACCCAGACTCCATTATCCAAAGTGGGATGCAGAATGCATGAAACATTTTATAACATGGAGGAACCTGGAAGTCATTATGCTGAGTGGAATTAGTCAGTTGCAAAAGGACAAATATTGTATGAGACCACTATTATATGAACTCAAGAAATAGCTTAAATACAGAAGAAAATAATCTTTGATGGTTACAAGGGAAGGGAGGGAGGGAGAAGGGTATTCACTAATTAAATAGCAGACAAGAACTATTTTAGGTGAAGAGAAAGACAACACACAATACAGGAGAGGCCAGCACAACTGGACTAAGCCAAAAGCAAAGAAATTTCCTGAATAAACCAAGCGCTTTGAAGCCCAGAGTAGCAGGAACAGGGGTCCTGGGACCTTAGTTTCAGGGAACATTTGGTCAGTTGGCATAATAAAATCTATTAAGATAACATTCTGCATACCACTTTGGTGAGTGGAGTCTGGGGTCTTAACGCTCGCAGGTCTCAACCCATGTGGAGCAAAGGAGAATGAAGAACAAAAAAGACACAAGGTCATTATGAGTCCAAGAGACAGAAAGGACCACATAAATCAGAGACTACATCAGCCTGAGACCAGAAGAACTAGATGGTGCCCGGCTACCATGAGTGACTGCCCTGACAGGGAACACAACAGAGAATCACAGATGGAGCAGGAGAGCAGTAGGATGCAGACCTCATTCTTGAAAAAGACCAGACTTAATGGTCTGACTGAGACTAGAAGGTCCACGGAGATCATGGTCCCCAGACCTTCCGTTAGCCCAAGACAGGAACCATTCCCAAAGCCAACTCTTCAGACAGGGATTGGACTGGACTATGAGATAGAAAATGACATTAGTGAGGAGTGAGCTTTCTTGGCTCAAGTAGACACATGAGACTATGCAGGCAGCTCCTGTCTGGAGGGGAAGTGAGAAGGCGGGGTGGGGGGGGCAGAACCTGGTGGAATGGACATGGGGAGTACCGGGTAGAGAGAGGGAATGTGCTGTCTCATTGGCGGGAGAGCAACTAGGAGTACATCCCAGTGTCCTCGAGTCGCTTCCGACTCATAGCGACCCTATAGGACGGCGTAGAACTGCCCCATAGAGTTTCCAAGGAGCACCTGGCAAATTTGAACTGCGAGTACATAGCAAGGTGTATATAAATTTTTGTATGAGAGACTGACTTGATTTGTAAACTTTCACTTAAAGCACAATAAATAAATAAATACACTTGTAGGGCATTGATGAGATGTTGAGTAGCAGATCAATACTGTACTTTAATGCCTATCTCAGTGCCTCACACATAGTGGGTACCTAACAAATGTTTGTGGCGAAATAAAATGGGACCATACAGAGTAGGCATTCAAGCAATACACAAACTGATTAAATCCCCAAGCAAAACTATGCCCTTATTTTCAGCAATGAAGAATGGCACACGTACTAGTGCTTCTGAGGGCGTCAGATCGCACAAAAGGCACACTGAGGGGCCTCAAGTCGTTCAGGGCTATGGCTTGGTTGGCGTGGATGCTCTGCCTTTTCTGACAGACGTCATCCGTGGGACAGCAAGAATAGGGGAGTCCCAGAACGCAGTCCTCTGCTGTGACACTGATGTAGGACACTGATGTATGTATCACTGATGCACGTAGCCTGGGAGGTTCCCCTGAAAACTATGGATTTCACGGTCAGTACATTTTGACTTCACATGAATATTTTAAATGAGACACAGATATTTAAGACGTTTGTGTGTGTGTGTGTTTACTTCAGAAATATGAAATACATCCTGACAAAGCATAACCTCTTCCATATGTATATCCCTTTTCTGATTGCTTATAAATATGATTGTCAATTAATCTCAGGAAACTGGGGGTGAGGGACAGAGAAGGATGAAGGAAGGGAAGAAGAAAGGAAGTGAAAAAGAGAGAAACAAAGCCCAACAGACAGAGACTTGAGAAATGGCTCTCGCCATCCAGCAGATCCAGGCCTTTCAGCTTAAGTCAGCACATGTGAGTGATGTCCTGGGACACAGAATTTTAAATATTAGTGGACATGTTTCAGCAGTACAGCACAAAGCCATTAATTTCTTTGGCATTTTCAGCACTTCTTTGCTGCTAAGCATTCCCAGTATGTTCAAGTTAATAGAAAATTCACAAGCCAAGGATATTTTATGCCTGCATAACTCTAGTTAAAAACACAGTATTAGGCAATATTTATAAAAGGTATAGACTGTGTTCACACAGGTACAAAAAATGCTATTTAAAGGATGATAATGCACTTTTCTCTAAGTGCTTTTTCCGCTACTATATTCTAATCACTGTAGCAGTATTATGCTAAAGGGCATATTTCTACCCATGATGTAAATGGCATTAAACGGGATTATATACATTTCCCTTCCATGGTGATGCAGAAAGGAAGGAATAATGTGTGCTTGAAGCACAGTGGGCAGCCAATAAATCTCGATGAATTGATTACAAGCGTGGGAGGCAGTTTATCCAGAAATGCTTGTTTTGCTTCAAAATATAATAAGGCTCCTCCTCCCCCATTCTTTTCTTAAAATCAGAATTATAGGCTTCAGATAGATGTTACTCATCTTCTAGCTGAATTTTCTCCTTTTATAAGCGAGAAATCTGATAAGGGATGCATAGTTAGTACTCTCTTGGCAGCAAGTAACTGAAAACCTAACACAAATCTACTTAGGTAAACATGGAATTTATTGGTCCATCTACCTGAAATGTCCAGGGATTAGGCATAGTTTCAGATCTCAGATAATGCTCCACCATTTTTCAGCTTCCATCCAAGGCACTGTGTGCACACGGTAGCAAAATAGCAGCAGCCCCCCAGGCTTTAGATAGAGCAGGAAAATGGCTGCCTCCATCCCAGGAGTCTTGCGGCATTTAATTGGCTGTGGTGGGGTCACATGCCCACCCTTGAACCAACCATTGTGGCCAGGCAGCTAGAAGGTGTCCATGGCTTAGATCTAGGTCCCATGCCTGACCCGAGAGCTGGTGTGGAAGCCAGTGATGGGGTTTCATTAAAGCACGCTGCCGGCTGTGGACCAGAGAGTACCTGGCTCAATGCAGAATTGAGGTACGCTGCCCTAGGAAGAGAGAATGAATCCTGGGGGGAAACAAATGGCTTTGCTACCTTACGTAGTATGTGAACTAAACTTTAAAAACAGCCTTTGAACTTCCCCCACCTCAAGGAGGAATACCCAGTAAGAAAAAAAATAAATTATGGCTTGCGATTCCTTGAGGAAAGCTTAATGAAGCCCAAGTGTTTTCCCCACGTGTTTTTCTTCCTCTACCTCTTTGTTAACACCAGAAGCAACTCAAATCCCCACACTCTCTTCTCCTTCAGTACAAAGTACTTAACAGATATTTCTTTCCAGTTCCTGTGAGAATGTTAATGGAATCTCAGCTTTCCCTATGAGCCCTGACAATTTTTGTTGAAATTCTTCCTCCTTACTGCCCCACTCAGCAATCCCGACAATTTTGGTGTGACATTAAGGATCATAACGCCTTACTGAGCCTGCTTGCATTGTTTTGTTGGGAAAGTTGACAAGTGTTGACAGTTGTTTATTTTTGACCTATGTGCTGAGCCAGAACAACATGGAAGTCAGATGATTTCGTATTACCTCTCTGCCCTGAATACATCCATTTCTTTTGCCTCTCGTCATTATCGTGAGTCCTTCAGACTCTTTCAAATTCCGTACTCACTTCCTTGTCATAAATACAGATTATGCAGCCATATTCCTTAACTGTGTCCTCAGATTTTACTTGAGCTCTTGACTGCATCCATTTGCCAGATGAAAATCTATGTTCTTCAAAAACTGCTGAAAATGCCTGTGTAACCATGCATGCTAAGTGTCAGGAGGGAGAATTGGTGCTGCAACACGCAATATGATGTCAGGGAGTTATTCCCAGGAGGATGACATGTACTTGCTGCCAGCAAACCTCTCTCCTGCCATTCAGAAATTCTCACTTTGTTAAGGTAAGGGTTCTGGTTGTCATACTTTTAAAAAAAAACTGCACAGACTACACTTCTATTCCTACTTAACCGAAATCAACTAAAATAAATAGATGGGCCTTCCGGTTTTGCCACAAATGAATCACACTCTTTTCATGCAATAAAATGTATTGTTCTATCTTGCCTTTGCTAGAAACACAGAAAAGAGAATAAATATCTGTCACTGCATGTATAAATTTCAAGTTATATTAGTGATCTATGGCTGTAACCAACCACTCCAGCGCTTAGTGGCTTAAAACAACAACCATTTTATTTGTTCATTATTTCGTGGGTCAGCAATTAGGACTGCGCTCAGCTAGTCTGTGTTGGTTTCTCATGGGGCTGGTTTTGCCTGGGGCCATTCATGTGGCTATAATCATTTGGAAACACAGGTGAAGTTGAGTGGCTTAAGATGGCCTTCCTCACACGTATAGGTGTTGGTGCTGGCTGTTGGCTAGGTCATCATTTTCAGCAGGCAAACTTAAAACTCTGTCATAGAGTAGATTCCGACTCATAGTGACCCTAAAGGACAGAGTAGAACTGCCCTGTAGGGTTTCCAAAGAGTGGCTGGTAGATTTAAACTGCCAATCTTTTGGTTAGCAGCCGACTTCTTTAACCACTACACCACTAGGGCTCCAAAGTCCCATGGGCCAAAGCAAATCACATGACCAAGCCCAGCATCAGTATGGGAGAGCACTACACAAAGGCATGAATGCAGGGTGCTGGGATCCATCGAAGGCCATTACAGGTAGCTCCTGACTGACTATGAACCACACTTATGACCACCCTTTTTTGTTTTTTGGATATCTTTTTTTTTTTTTTTTTAATTTTTATTAAGCTTCAAGTGAACATTTACCATTCCAATCAGTCTGTCACATGTAGGTTTACATACATCTTACTCCCTTCTCCCACTTGCTCTCCCCCTATTGAGTCAGCCCTTACAGTCTCTCGTTTCGTGCCAATTTTACCATCTTCCCTCTCTCTCTATCTTCCCATCCCCCCTCCAGTCAAGAGTTGCCAACACACTCTCCCGTGTCCACCTGATTTAATTAGCTCACTCTTCATCAGTATCTCTCTCCCCCCCACTGACCACTCCTTTTCATGCCTGATGATTTGTCTTCAGGGATGGTTCCTGTCCTGTGCCATCAGAAGTTCTGGGGAGCATTATCTCTGGGATTCCTCTAGTCGCAATCATACCATTAGGTGTGGTCTTTTAATGAGAATTTGGGGTCTGCATCCCATTGGTCTCCTGCTCCCTCAGGAGTTGTCTGTTGTGTTCCCTGACAGGGCAGACATCGATTGTGGCCGGGCACCAACTAGTTCTTCTGGTCTCAGGATAATGTAGGTCTCTGGTTCAAGTGGCCCTTTCTGTCTCTTGGGTTCTTGTTGTCGTGTGACCTTGGTGTTCTTCCTTTGCCTTTGCTCCCGGTGGGTTGAGACCAATTAATGTATTTTAGATGGCTGCTTGTTGGCATTTAGGACCCCAGGTGCCACAATTCAAAGTGGGATGCAGAGTGTTTTCATAATAGAATTGTTTTGCCCATTGACTTAGAAGTCCCCTCAAACCAAGTTCCCCAGACCCCAGCCCCTGCTTCGCTGACCTTTGAAGCTTTCATTTTATCTCGGAAACCTCTTTACTTTTAATCCAGTCCAATTAGGCTGACCTTCCTTGTTTTGAGTGTTGTCTTTCCCTTCACCCAAAGTTTTTTGGATATCTTATCATTACTACATACAGTGTTGCAGCAGGTAATTTGCTTATGTTATCATTCTCAGATGTTCCCTTGTAAGTGTTTTATGATTTACTGCTCAAAACACTGCCATATAGCCTAGTCTACAGTGAAGTTGGCGTTGATGTTGGGAGTCGTAATGGATAGAAAGTTGGGCAGTGTTCAACTCTTAACGACATAACGACAGTTTAACTGCTGACGTGCCTAATACTCAGCCGACAGCCATTACAACTCTGACTTCATTGTTATGACACTGACACTTCATTGCAGTTCAGACCTATTGCATGATCTTATTCAGCGTCAGTTGTTGATTTAAAGCTGCATTGTTTACATTTCTCTAACTGTAACACCTGTACTGCTTATCCATCTACTGCCATCGAGTCGATTCCGAGTCACAGCGACCTTATAGGACATAGTACGACTGCCCATAGGGTTTCTATGGATCAACTGGTGAATTCAAGCTGCCACTCTTCTGGTTAGCAGCTGAGCTCTTAACCACTGTGCCACCAGGGCCTCTGCATTGCTTATACCCCCAATAATATGTCTAGAAAAAGAAGTCATGCCACTGAAAGTTCTAATCCAACTCTTCTTCATTGTTGGAGTAAACGTTTATGATTTATGTATTTTTAAATGTACGTATTAAAATATATCTGTAAGTTTATATGTAATGTTTCTAACCCCCAAAGACAAATAAAGATCAGATTTGTAAAGATGCTGATAATAAAAGGAGATAATAAAAAAAAAAAGTATTCCACCTAAGTTAGAACAAAACCCCACAGTAAGTTGGGGGCCACCTGTACTATAAAAATCTATCACATAAGTTAAATATCTATGTCATTTTTTAACTGAAAAGTGAGATTTACTGGAAGTTGTCAGGGCAAACCCATTAGCAGTAAGAATACCTGTTGGAGATTTATACATATAAAGCAGAGCTACAAACCTCATAGAGATCTATTAGCACCAAAGGAATACAGCCTGTGCATTGAGGCATTGCCCAAATTGTAAAATCAAACCCACTTCAAAAGTGGGTCTCTAGGCCTGACTTAATGGTCTGACAGAGACTGGAGGAACCCCCGAAACTATGGCCCCCAGACGCTGTTAACCCAGAACTGAAACCATACCTGAAGCCCACTTTTCAGACAAAGATTAGACAGGCCTATAAAACAAAAACAATACATGGGAGGGACATGCTTCTTAGTTCAATCAAAAATATGAGACCAAATGGGCAGGTCCTGTCCAAAAGCAGGATGAGGAGGCAGGAAGGGACAGGAACTGGTCAAATGGACTCAAGGAACCCAGGGTGGAAAGGGGACATGTGCTGTCACATTGTGGGGGTTGCAACCATTGTCACAAAACAATATGTGTGTAAATTTTTGAGCAAGCAATTAACTTGAGCTGTAAACTTTCACCTAAAGCACAAAAAATAAAAATTAAAAACAAAGGGACTCTAGGCCTGGACATGAGTCCTACCCAGATATTTAACATAAAACTACCTCTAAGTCCCTTCCAAAGGAGTTCTAGTATACGGGAAAGTGAGGCATTTATTGGGTTAGATAAATTAGGATGATCATTCCAGTCCTGGTAAGTAGAAAAGAAAAAGGAGGCTTGGAGGATTAATTTAAAACAAAAACAAAAACAGCAGTTGTTATGGAGTCAACTCTGACGCATGGCAAGCCCAAGTATGTCAGAGTAGAACTATGCTACGTAGGGTCTTCAATGGCTGGTATTTTGGAAGTAGATTACCAGGCTTTTCTTCCAAGCCCTCTAGGTGGACTCAATCCACCAACCTTTCAGTTAGCAGCTAAGCACATTAACTGTTAATAAAAACAAGCAAACAAACAAATTCATTGCTGTGGAGTCAATTCCAACTCCTAGCGACTCTATAGGACATAGTAGAACTGCTCCGTAGGGTTTCCAAGGCTGTAATCTTTATGGAAGAAGACTGCCACATCTTTCTTCTGAGGAGCAGCAGCTGGTGGGTTTGAATGTGCTTGACCTTTTGGCTAGCAGCTGAGTGCTTTAACCACTGCACCATTAAGGCCCCTTTAACTGTTATTCCGTAAAAAATCTCGTTGCCGTTGAGTCGATGCTGACTCCTAGCAATCCTAAAGGACAGAGTAGAACTGCCTCATAGGGCTTCCAAGGAGCACCTGGTGGATTCAAACTGCCGACCTTTTGGTTAGCAGCTGTAGCTCTTAACCACTACGCCACCAGGGTTTCCTCAACTGTTAATAGTGACTGGTATTTTCTGAGCATTTATTCTCAGGCACTGTCCGTGGTTTGTTTTCTTCAAGCCTTGCACAGCTGTGTGAGGTGGGCAATAATCTTATCTCCATTTTATGAATGAGGAAACTGAGGGTTAGAAAGGTTGACTTACCCAAGCTCACACAGCTAAAATTGAAGGACTGGGACTTGAGCCCCATCTGCCACTAGATCTTTAGTCACTAAATCACATGACTAAGCAGGGACTCCAGGAAGCTCTGTGGGAGGGAAATGGCTTCCATAGTTCTTACAGCATGAGAATTGATGGGGTTGATTGCTTCCTAATTGAGCTCTGGGACCCTATCCCAGCTAAATTATTCTTGCAGAGCACTTTCAGATTGCTGCAGCTACTGCATGAGAGAAGTCAAATCTATTTCTCTCTTTATCCAATTCTAAGGCAACGTTTCTTACATTTCTCAGTGTAGCAGCTGCTGAGCCCAGCATATCTGACTTTAAGGGTATAAGTAATCCTCTGTTTATGCCAGCAAACTGCCTATCAAACAGCGTAATTGAAGCTCAGAGATTTAGAATGATTGTCCTCCAACACATCTTAATAATAGAGCTATTTCAATAATATCAATAGGTACAGGTGATGGTTAGACTGCAATGAGGGACAAGAGATGCTTTTCTGGAATTAAGTCAATGACTTAGTCTGGATTCTCTAGAGAAGCAAGACCAGTGAAGTGTATGTGTGTATATATATATATTTTATGTATATATATAGACACAGAGAGAGATTTATCTTAAGGAAATGGCTCTCATTCATGGTTGTAGAGACTGGCAAGTCTCAAGTCCATGAGACAGGTGTCAGGCTGGAGGCTTCTCCTGACTCACGTAGCTGCAGGGGCTGCTGAACCCAAAACTGGCAGGTCCAACAGCAGACTGCTGGCTCCTGGGCTGTGGAGGCTGATGAACCCAAGAATGGCAGGTAAGATGGGAGGCTGCTGACTCACAGGCTGCGGAGGCCGAAGAATCCCAAGATTTGTAGGCAATATGGCAGGCCACTGGCTCAAGTCCTAAGAACTGGAGATCAGATTATGATGAACTGAATGCAAGATCCAGGGCTAACAAAAGCCAACAAGCTTTGCCAGGACATCCATATATATTGGAGGCAGGCCACATATCTGAAGAAACTCCTTTTACAACTGATTGGTTGATCACATCAGATCACATCATAGAGGTGATTACATTATATCACAAAATGAAGGATAACTATATCATTACATAACTGTCAAATTATATAACTGCCAAACTTCTGAGAATTACAGCTCGGCCAAGTTGACACACAACTTTAACTATCAGAGTCAACTTCTCCCATAAACATTAAGCTGAAAAAAAAAAAAAAAATCACAGCAATATAAATAAATTTAGTCCCTGTATTTCTGTGGTTTATTCCCAAGGCCCCCACTTCCACCTCCAGGAAATGGTCCCCATTCTTTAATCTTTTCTTCCACACACCTTGAGCATCATCTAGACATTGAATTAGGCTTTAATGAAGTGAGGCCCCACAAATTTTTTGCCATTGTCCAGTCATATACTTTTTGGCAAAGAAGAGCTAGTAAGAAACAGCATGTGTCAGACAACTGCTCTTACATTTGCCTTTGCTGAGGGTGGATTTAGAGGAAGGGAAGGCAGTGTTCAGCTCATTTCGAAGAAGAATAAATGTATTCGATGGTATTCAGCAGAGCATGATTTGCATAGCATGTGAATTGTATAGAATTGTAATGCAGAAAACCCAGCTTTCCAATGGTGAAGGAGACTAATTTATAGCTATTTCTGGGGCTAAAACATTCTGAAACAACTAGAAAGTTTATCTTCCATCTGATAATTTGTAGAAAACACTAAATAGGCTAGACTCTTTAAAAAAAAAAAACAAAAAACCTCTTGACTGTTAAGTCGTTATTTAAAAACCATAATATACTTTTTTCCCTCAATTCTGCTCTGAAGACAGACGCGTATCATTTGCCTCCATTTCCAAGATCTCAGTTAATATTTCTGTATTTATACAGTTAGCTGTTCTCCAAAGTGAAAGACAAATAATTTGCAATATTCAGATTTGTGGTTGTTCACTTGGAAACAAAATAAAAATTCAAGGCATGTTTAAATTTTAACCATAGCTCGATGCAAATTAATACCCACATGGGGAACCTGCAGACAAAAAGAGGCTGAAAAGAAAGTCTTCAAAGAAGATAGACCAGAGAATCTGTTTCACTGCGAAGCCTGTTGTTTTAACTCAGACATAGTGAAGGTTCGTGGCAGGGAGAAGCTCTAGATTCTGATGCCAAAATCCAGCCTTCCAAGTCCTACTTAGAAGAAGAAATAGGGAAAAGGGTATCTAGAGGGTTAAACGCTCAGCTGCTAACCAAAAGGTTGGCGGTTCAAACCATTGGCATCACTAGGGAGGTGTGGAGAGGGGGTTGCAGACTGTACCAGATGACACTGTCAGAGGGGGTGACACCAAAATGCCTGTCTCTAGAATTTTTGTACATGGTTCAGTAGAAATTTATTAATTTTTGTAAAAATATTCCTGTATTTATAAAAACAAAAACATGTATGTTTTTCTTAAGCCCAGCTTACATGTACAAATACACCTGCAAGGCTAAAACACTCTGCCAATGTACTTTCTGAACCTTCTAATGTGCTCCGGTCAAAGCTGTCATTACCACCCAATTACGATGATGCTTCAAATCTCATCGTTTCATCTGCACGCCCTACAAGTACACTCTGTTGTTTTTGTTGCTGCTGCTGTTTTTATACTCTCTGATTTTGTTAAATTTTCTGGTGTTTTAGCTACAATATTGTAATTACCATGGGGGCGGTGACACCATGAGTTACAGCACTGAATAACACCAACCATAGTGACACCACTGGTTCAAACCTACCCTGCCATTCCACGGAAGAAGGACCTGGCGACATGCTCCCGTAAAGATTACAACCTAGAAAATCCTATGCGGGAGTTCTACTCTGTTACATGGGGTCTCTATGAGTTGAAAACCAACTCAGCAGCACACAACAACAACAATAGGATGTACAGGGCATCTAATATGTACAAGATACTCACAGAGTATGTAGGTGAAATGAGCTGCCCCTTGTGGTAGATAAACTTGAACTCAACTCACCAAAAAGGAAGTACAAATACTTGACAAAGGTGGTGGTTGCACAATATCTTGAATATACCAAATGCCACTGAATCGTACACGTTAAAATGGTTAGTTTTATGCTATGTAAATTTCACCTCAATTTTTTTTTAAATGTGCGGTAAAAGACACAAAAGGGGAAAGGAGGAATCTCATCTCCTTGGGAATTGTTACCCATCATCTCTGAAGGAAAGGCCTCTAACTCTTGGGAAGGAGGGGGCCTGAAATACCTGAGTAAGTGTGTCTCAGTTCCCTTCTTGTTTTACTAGCGGACACCCGGTGTTTTGAAGACTGCCAGTCTCTGCCCATTCTGAGTTAGGACGAAAGTCCAGTGAAGAGCAGGGCTGCCCCTCAGGTTCACTAGACAGATATTTGCTTACCTGATGAGCTGGCCACAAAAGGCTTATTTGACCTAAATACTAGTCTACTGGGGGAAAGGGCATTAGATTTAAAAACTGACTGCGCCTCTACTAGCTGTGTGGCCTTGGGCAAGTGAAGTTAATTAACCTCTCTGAAATTCTGTTGCCTCACAAGCAAATTGGGGGTCATAAAATTACCTCGCATAGTTTTGGAGAAGATTAATACCATAAGCAAAGTGTCTGGCACAGAGGGGCCACTTAATAAATGCTAATAGCGTCTCTTCCTTTCCCATCTCCCAGCCCCCTCACCTAGTCCAGTTCTCTGTCTTGACTTGAAGTTCTCATCATCGAAGTCATTTCCCGTGGTGCTGAAACAGCTTTGGCCTGAGACATCACCCTCATTAGGATACAGCTGCACTGGCATATTACCTTGGAGTGAGAGCCTTAGAAGGAAATGGAAGTGGGGAGTTGGGGGGTGGGGGCAGAAATCAAGGTAGAGAGACACTCCTTTTCTAGACCTTATTTAGCACCGTGAGGGATGTCAGGAGCAATGTTATAAAGCCAAAAAATGTTAGAACTGGCTCTTAAAGATCATTTAATCTTACCCTGTCATTTTATAGGTAAGGGAACTGAGGACCCCGAGAGGAAGTGCTAGTCCTATTAATCATGCCTGCTTATCATCCCTCTAGTTGGTTCCTGTTAGGGAATGTGCTGGATGTTCTCCATTTGCCCCTTTGGATCCACTCTCCATCCTTGCCCTCTGGTTTCCAATTGGGTTTGTGTCTTAGTTATTTAGTGCTGCTGTAACAGAAATACCACATGCGGATAGCTTCAACAAACAAAAGTTTATTCTCTCACAGCCTAGTAGGCTAGAAGTCCAAATTCAGGGCGTCAGCTCCAGGGGAAGGCTTTCTGTCTCTGTTGGCTCTGGGGAAAGGTCCTTGTCATCAATCTTGCCTGGTCGAGGAGCTTCGCATTGCAGAGACCCTGGGTCCTAAGGACACGCTATTCTCCTGGCTCTTTTTTCTTGGTGGTATGAGGTCCCCCATGTCCCTTTGCTTGCTTCTCTCTTTTGTATCTCAAAAGAGATTGGTTTAAGACACAATCAAATCTAGTAGATTGAGTCCTGCCTCTTTAACGTAACTGCCACTAATCCCATGTCATTAACATCATAGACTACATAGATTTATAACACATAAGAAAATCATAGCAGATGACAAAATGGTGGATGATCACACAATGCTGGGAATCCTGGCCTAGTCAAATTGATACACACGTTTTTGGGGGACACAATTCAATCCATGACAGATTTTGCTAATGGGAAATACTAGCAGTGCATCAAAGGGCAGAAAGAATGTATGGTCAGAATATTTCCTGGGCTCCCTCCCTGCCATATCGCCACAGGTTATCTGTGTCCTCTACCAAATGATCATAGCTTCTGTTGGGTAGCACTCTTCAATACAGCTGTTCTTTCTGGCTTCTGGTACATACTCCCTTCCTTTGCCACTTCATGCTTAGGGTTGGAAAATAGTAATAGTTCCCAATGTTGCCAATCCCAGAGTACTACACCACCCCTTGTTGACTCTGAGTCATGGCAACCCTGTGTGTCAGAGTAAAAGTGTGCTTCACAGGATTTTCAGTGGCTGATTTTTTGGAAGTAGATTATTGGGCATTTCTTCCAAGGCACGGGGTGAACTCAAACCACCAACCTTTTGTTTAGCACCACCCAGGGACTAAACCATTCCTGTATCTTTGTAAATAATCCCATTTTTAGGTTTTCCTCAGGTACACAGTTTAACCGTGTCACCTGCAGAGGCCCTGACTGATGTAAGGAGGAACTCCTTTCCCTGACTTCACGTTTTCTTGAGGAAGGACCTCCACTAGAGCAGAGGTTAGAAGACTATAGTCCACAGACCAAATCCAACCCATTGCCTATTATTGTACAGCTGTGAGCTAAGGATGATTTTTAGTGTTTTTAA
Organism: Elephas maximus indicus; assembly: GCF_024166365.1. Classification (NCBI taxonomy): domain Eukaryota; kingdom Metazoa; phylum Chordata; class Mammalia; order Proboscidea; family Elephantidae; genus Elephas; species Elephas maximus. Next base: position 167,388,602 of record NC_064821.1, on the reverse strand, counting down.
CTGGTTGGAAAGAAATCAAAAGAAGAAAAATACCGTATTCTTACGTAAATAACACAAGCCCTCTGCATTTGTTTGCTGGCTGCGCCCTCCCCACTGAGGCAACCTCACAAGTGCAGCCATGCAAGTCCTCTTTCACATGTTGCTATAAAAAAAACAAATAAATAAAAATTAACACAGTTATGAAAATACCTGGAGGGGTGGGGGGGTGGGGCCAGCAAACAAACGCAGAAGGCACACGCTATTTGCATAAAAATATGATATTTTGGGACACATTCAAATTCAAATTTTAGTGTCTATAAATAAAGTTTTATTGGAGCACAACCACATTCATATGGCTGTTTTCATGCTATAATGGCAGAACTGAGTAGTTGCAACAGAGACCAAATGGTCTGTGTTATGGATTGAATTGTGTCCCACAAACATATGTGTTGTGAATCCTAACCCCTATATCTGTCGATGTAATCCCATTTGGGAATAGGATGTTCTTTTTATGTTACCAAGTCCATACCCACATACGGTCTGTCTTGGCCAATCACTTTTGAAATATAAAAGAGCAGATTAGTCACAGAAGCGAATAAGCACAGATGGGATAAGATAGATGCCACACCACATGAAGATTATCAAGGAACCAAGGAACAGAAAAGAGACAAAGACGTTCCCCAGACCCTACAGAGAGAGAAAGGCTTCCCCTAGAGCTAGTGCCCTAAATTTGGACTTCTAGCCTCCTAAACTGTCAGAAAGTAAATTTGTTTATTAAAGCCACCAACTTGTGATATCTCAGTTACAGCAGCATTAGGAAACTAAGACAGCTTGCAAGACCTAAAATGTTTGCTCTTTGGCTCTTTACAAGAAAAGTTTGTAGCCTTGCACTAGAGTAACATTCCTGGCCTTTCCTTCTACCCTTTACTCACTCCTGGTTGATAAGTGACTCTCCTGATCCATATTTGGATTGGGTGGAGCCAATCTATTAAAGACTGCAAGCCTGGGGTTTCATCCTTTTTCTTTCTTCTCTATCCCCGACCAGTGTGAACCAGTGATCCTGAGTGACTGTGTCTACTCTGCAGACCCTGACTTGCACTTGGAATGGCTGTCCCAAGGCCAAGATTGGACGAGGGGGAGTAGGAGAGTACAGAGAGTCTGAGAAAACTCTTCTGGCAGCAAATTTAAAGCCACATTCTCTGATCAACTATCTCTGTTAACCCATGTATCCATCACCAGTTAGTTCTGAGCACAGGAAAGAAGAGGAGATGGTAACTGACTCCCCAGAACTGCAGCAATCCCTTCTCTGTCATCCCATGCCTTTAGTTTGAGCCCACATCACCTCTGACCTGGATCACTAAAAACTCTGCTACCTGGCCTCCCTGCCTCCAACATCACCTCACCCATCCAGAGAGGCCAGCATGATCTTCCTAAAACACAAATTTCACCTGATTTCCTCTCTACTGTGAAGACTGACTGCATTCGCTGCACAGTCTTTCATGCCTCTCTGTGCTCACCCCCTGGGCAGTGCCCTCCCTCAGGCATGTGATGTTCTTTGGCCAATGGGCTAATAGCAAACTTGACACAAGCAGAGGCTTGAAAAAGCACTTGCATGTTTTCTCCTCTCTTGCACTCCTGCTAGCACCATGAGAACATCCCCAGATTAACCTGATGGAGTGCCATGAAAGATACATGGAGGAGAGCCAAGTTGTCCCAGTCAAGCCATCCTAGATAAGCCAAGCCCCAGCCAACCTGCCAGCTGTCTACAAATGCATGAGTGAGCCCAGCCCAGATCAGCAGAATTGCCTATTCAACCAGTAGACTTCTGAGACATAATAAAAGATTATTGTTTTAAGCCACTAAGTTTTCGAGGTGTTTTGTTAAGCAGGGATAACTCATACACCTACTCTAAACTCTTTGTTGCTATGGCTGTTAGCTGTCGTTGAGTCAGCCCCCAACTCGTGGTGACCCCATGGACAATGAGATTGGGCTGTTGTGATCCATAGGGTTTTCAATGGCTGATTTTCAAAAGTAGATTGCCAGGACTTTCTTCTCAGCCTGTCTTATTCTGGAAGCTTTGCTGAAAACTGTTTAGCATCATAGTAGCATGGAAGCTCCTTCGGAGCTGCTTGGGTTTAGGACTTAGAGCAGGGTCTGGCACCAATACATGTGTTTCAGATGAAATCGAAACTATCCCCTTATGTAATTTGGAAAGCACAGATGACCTGTGAAGATGAGATATAGAACCAAGGGTCTCAGTGAGAAGAAGATGGCCCAAGTAAACAGGTTAAAGACGACCAATTCCAGTGCTGGGTTCTTTCAAAGAAGAAGGGTGAGATGACAATGAGGGCCCAGTTAGCGTCCTTAGTAATTCAACCAGCCATGTTCCTGAGCACTTGAAAACAGGGCTTTGAACTGTTTCAAACCGGTGCAGACACGGCTGATGAAGCATAACCAGAACAGAGCCAAGTTTTTTTCATTTGAGTGATCTGGAACCATAACTAGAATGGGAAAAATTATGGGTCAAAGCCCTGGAACGGGAGACTTGGAAGGGGCATGGTGAGCCCTTTCAAGAGCCTGATATGTCAGAGTGGGTTATTGACAGGACTGAGGAAAGCAACACACATTCACAACGGTGCCGTTGGCCACCATCTTTGAGCGGGGCACCACTGTTTCCAACTCTGCTCAAAATCCAATGGTCAAGAGATTTGATTGCTATGCAACACGTACACCGCCCTTGTTTTCTAAGAGGGAGATTAAGTTTCTAGCAGGGCTTTGACTCATAATTTTTCCCATTCTGGTTATGGTTGCAGTTCACCCAAATTAAAAAAAAAAAAAAAATTCAACAGTGATCACAACAGAGAGTCCCAGGCAGAACAGAGAAAAATATAGAACAGGATTCAAATTCACATAAAAAGACCAGGCTTATTGGTCTGACAGAGACTGGAGGAACCCCTGAAACTACCGTACTTGTACGCTTTGCTAACCCAGAACTGAAACCATTCCCAAAGCCCAGTTTTCAGACAAAGACTAGACAGGTCTATGAAACAAACAAAAAAAGCACACGTGAGGAATGTGTTTCTTAGTTCAATCAAGTATACAAGACCAAATGGACAGCTCCTGTCAAATGCAGGATGAGCAGGCAGGAAGAAGGGACAGGAACTGGATAAATGGACACACAACACGCAAGGTGGAAAGGGGGAGTGTGCAGTCATATTGTGGGAATTGCAACCAATGTCACAAAACAACATGTGTATACATTTTTTAATGAGAAATTAACTTGCGCTGTAAACTTTCACCTAAAAAAAGAAAAATAAAGCACCATAAAAAATAATACCCAGGTCCGTTCCTATGTCACTTCTTCAACCATGATTGAACCAGTTCCAGTTCAAAGCCCTGCTTGAAAAACAAAATGAAACAAAAAAGCCCGAACCCACACAAGGTAAAGAAGCAGGAAAACACTACACAGCCTGTTCTAGACGGTTTTGTGTACAGCAACGTAGAAGAAGAATCAGAGATAAGAAAAATCTTATGAAAAGCACAAAAACCTCAGGGCTGGGAAGGATGGGGCCTTTTACAAACGGCAAAGAGGGAGAAAAAAGATGAGAGCTGAAACAAGACTGTCATGGAAATCAGTGTTCTAGGAGCCCTGATAAATCAAAAGGAAAACATTTCTCATGGATTATATAAAGGAACCAGAAGGGAACAGGGAAGTAAGAAGAGCCTCAGAGAACCCAGCAGGATTAATTTAGTTACACAGAAAGTACACTCTGTGGAAAACTCAAATGAATTCTTTGCTCTGAGCTGGACTCACACAGCTACTATTGTGGGAGTTTTCCTCTTACCACTTGTCCCAGATACCAGATTTCCAATTAAAGGCCATCATTAATTAATTACCGCTACGATTAATGGTTGGTGAGTACAAAACAGAGAAAGTTAGTATAGGAGGCTTTGAAGATTTCATCCTAAAAGAGGGATTACTTTACCCTTTACCACCCATCTGTCAGTCTGTTGTACTGTGGTGGCTTGCGTGTTCCCATGATGTTGGAAGCTATGCCACCAGTATTTCAAACACCAACAGAGTCATCCATGGTGGACAGGTTTAGTGGAGCTTCCAGACTAAGACAGACTAGGAAGAAAAGCCTGACCATCTAGTCCAAAAATTAGCCAATGAATACTTTATGGTTCACAACAGAACATCATCTGCTTGCTTTGAACATGTCTTCAGGAGGGATCAGTTGCTAAAGAGGACCAACAAGGGCGTGGGAGACCCTGGGTGAGATGGAGTTTCACAATAGCTGCAATGATGGACTTGAACATGCTAGTGATCATGAGAATAACACAGGACCAGGCAGTGTTTCATTTTGTTGTACACAAGGTTGCCATGAGTCAGAGTCAACCTGACAACAGCTAACGGCAACAACGATTTACCCTTGGATGTTGAGTAACAATTCCAGTACCTAGCACAGCACCTGGCACACTTGTGGGAGAGCTCTGTTGAAAGAGTAGCCAATGAATCATTTTATAGATCTGGTACTATTTCTAAAGCAAACAAATAATTTGGGTTCATTAGAATAGCAGTTTCTAAAATAGCCAGCATTCTTTAGAAGACTGTACTTAAACCTGGTAATGAGAGAAAGAGGGGGGAAAAGTGGGGAGGGAGAAGAAGGATGAAGGGAGAAAAGGAGAAAATTTTTTTCTCTCTTTCAGGCCATACAAGCCAATTTCAAGGGGAAAAAAATTCCAGATGACTACATAACACAGCCAACTCTCTCAAACAAATTGAAAAGAAAATAAAGGAAGCAGGTAAAACCCAGAGCCAGGAAGAACGGAAGTGATTTTGAACTTAGAGTTCATGATGAGATAAGTCTAAAAGCACATGAAATCACAGTCGGTTTCTTGTTGCAGAGCCAGCTTCCTGCTTTTTTAATGACTTGTACTGTCAACTCGGGAAATGCAGGGATTTAAACCAGATGATGAATCAATTACCTCAGTGGGATAAAATGCCTAAACTCCACTAATGCATTGGGAAAGAGAAACAACAATTAAAAGACACTGTCAGGTGTCTTCTGCAAAGCATGTTAGGAGATCCCAGGATGTTGGTCTCCTAGTCAGGGTCCAGGGGCTACAAGCTACTTCCATCCCCTAGAGCAGTGCACCCCTGCAGGCTGCTGCGCAAGTCATGGGCAGATACCTCACTGCCCTTGGGAATAACCAAAGCGGCTGAGAATAAGAAAGGAGACAGTGGGGAGAAACGTAAGAGAGCAAATGGAACCGCTCAGGTAACCAGGGATTAGACAAGTCAGCCTAGGACATGAAGGGGAAGAAGGAATAGAACTAGTGAGAGGAAATTTGAGTGTAGAAAATTGGGACTTCCACCTAGATGGGATGCTAAAGGAAAAATCTTCATCTTATGTGAGTCATTTGTTAACTATTGCCTTTGAATCCTGCATAATATTTCCAGCCAGTCCCTAGAAATAAAGCTCCCAGACAATTCAGGTTGCTGAAGAAAGAACGCAAATACTACAGGACAATAATTTTAGAATAAGAAAGTACCTACAGAGAGGGAAGAGATCTTTAGATTCTGAGTCAGAGTGTTTGTGCCTTTAGCACAGTTTGATAAATAAAAATAAGTCACTAAAACTACAGATTTATTCACTAAATCTACAGGTACTGAGCCCTGGTGTCTACAGGGCATTCAGTGGGCCCTACCTGGTTCCTAACTCTGTGGCCTGTCTCTCTGCAGAGACAGCTAGGCCATCTGGACCCCAGTCTCCAACCTCAGCCCTTGCTTCCATTTCTATGACTGTTTCTGAGCTCAGATAGGAAGGATCTGGGGAGCTACAACCCAGCCCTCTGGAGCTAACAATTAGATCACCCCATCTATAAGACCGGCCTTGTTTCCTTTTGGATAACTAGCTTTCTGTAGTATTTATAGCACCCATCTTTTCCATGTGCCCCAGGATTGCTAATGGGTTTCTAACTTGGTGGCCCTCTGCCTGAGATCTTGTTTAGATAACCTGCCTGCTACTCCAACTTTTCTAGGATTGGGGCCTAATAAGCCCTACTCACCCCCATTCAATCCCAACCCCAAATAGGCACATAATGCAAGGTATTATGGTCCTCAGCAGCAATGGACAGAACCAATAGGAAGGGAAAGACAAGCAACAGCTGCCAGACACTCCCTCACCAGGGACAAAGGAAGCAAGGGATGAGTCAGTAGAGGAAGCTGAGTGGCCCAGAGTGTCTCAGGACTTGTTCTAGAAGTCATAGGAAATACAGAGGGGAGAGAAATTATAAGGGAGATAGGTGGCCACTCTTGGAAGATTTATTCACATGCACCAGTACCCCAGACAGGGGATTTGGGGTCTCAGGGGCAGGATTCAGCCTCAGAGAATGTGTCTGACAAGAGTTATACGAAGTGTCAACCAATAGAGTTCTTGTCCTAGAAAGGGGAGCCAAAATTCTGGGTGGGACAATCGAATACAAAGGAGACCTGCAGATCAGAAAATGCCTCTTAGTGAAGAAAGATATCAGATAGACCTTTAAGGTTAAGTAAGAGGGCCAGTGAAAATGAAGGAAGCCCTCGATGAGATGAATTGACACAGTAGCCACGACAATGGACTCAAACCCACCAACAATCATGAATATGGCACAGGATCAGGGAATATTTCTTTCTGTTATACATAAGGTGAGGAGCCTGGGTGGTGCAGTGGTTAAGTGCTCAGCTGCTGACCCAGAGATCTACAGTTCCGACCCAGCAGCCGCTCCGCAGGAGAAAGATGCGGCAGTCTGCTTCCGTAAAGATTACAGCCTTGGGAACCCTGTGGGTCAGTTCTACTCTGTCCTTTGTGGTCCCTGTGAGTCAGAACTGACCGGACAGCAGTGGGTTTTTGGTTATACATAAGGTCAGCATGAGTCTGAGCCAACTCAACAGCAGCTAACAACAACAAAAGGTACAATTGTCTTTTAGATTCCCTTCTCCAATAGGCCCTGCCCCTCACATTCAGATCTGACTTTCTAAAACACAGCTTTCTTCGGCTCACTCCCTGATCAGACTCCTGGTCAAATGCTTGCTGACAACCAGGTATTTGTTTCTTTAGCTACCCAACATGGTAGGCATCACAAAGCCTCCAGGACGGGACAGTGCTGTGCTGCCAAAGTCAGAGAAGAGGGGTGCACTGCAGAGAGGTAAGAATTGAAAATAGATGGTGGGATGTTATGCCTGAGAGGCTGTGGACACTTTTTTTTTTTAATTGTGCTTTAGGTGAAAGTTTACAAATCACGTCAGTCTCTCATAGAAAAATTTATATACACCTTGCTATATACTCCTCGTTGCTCTCCTCGTAATAAGACAGCACACTCCTTCTCTCCACTGCCTATTTTCATGTCCATTTGGCCAACCTCTGACCTTCTCTGCCCTCTCATCTCCCCTCCAGACAGGATCTGCCTACAGAATCATGTGTCTACTTGATCCAAGAAGCTCACTCCTCACCAGTGTTATTTTCTACCCCATAGTCCAGTCCAATCCCTGTCTGAAGAGTTGGCTTTGGGAATGGTTCCTATCTTGGGCTAACAGAAGGTCTGGGAACCAGGACCTCTGGGGTCCTTCTAGATTCAGTCAGATCATGAAGTCTGGTCTTTTTAAGAGAATTCTGCATCCCACTGCTCTCCTGCTCCCTCAGGGGTTCTCTGTTGTGTTCCCTGGCAGGGCAGTCACTGGTTTTGGCTGGGCACCCGCTAGTTCTTCTGGTCTCAGGCTGATGTGGTCTCTGGTTTATGTGGCCCTTTTTGTCTCCTGGGCTCATAATTACCTTGTGTCTTTGGTGTTCTTCATTCTCCTTTGCTCTAGGTGGGTTGAGACCAATTGATGCATCTTAGATGGCTGCTTGCTAGCGTTTAAGACTCCAGAAGCCACTCTCCAAAGTGGGATGCAGAATGTTTTCTTAATACATTTTATTATGCCAGTTGACCTAGATGTCCCCTGATACCATGGTCCCCAAACTCCTGCCCCTGTTACACTGGCCTTTGAAGCATTCAGTTTATTCAGGAAACTTCTTTGCTTTTGGTTTAGTCCACTTGTGCTGACCTCTCCTGTATTGTGTGTTGTCTTTCCCTCCACCTAAAATAGTTCTTGTCTACTATCTAATTAGCGAATACCCCTCTCCCACTCTCCCTCTCCACTCTCGTAACCATCAAAGAATATTTTCTTCTCTGTTCAAACTATTTCTTGAGTTCTTATAATAGTGGTCTCATACAATATTTGTCCTTTTGTAGCTGTTGGACACTTTTAAGTGGAATGTTTTTAGTGTAGTTTTTGAGACTGGATCACAGATCAGAAGGCATTGATGGAAAGAAGATAGTAGGAAGTGAATTTCTGATCAGCTAGAGAGAAAAAAACTAATGCTTAGTGTTTGGTGAAGTAAAGGTACATGCGGTCAAAGTATTTTTTTTCACACCCTCATTTGCCTGCCCAATATTTTCTCATTTATTCCTCACATACTTACTGAGCACTTACTTTGTACCAGGTCCTGTACTAGATGGAAACTCTGGTGGTGTAGTGGTTAAGACCTATGGCTGCTAACCAGAAGGTTGACAGGCTGAAGCCATCAGCCACTCCTTGGAAACCCTATGGGGCAGTTCTACTCTGTCCTTTAGGGTTGCTATGAGTTGGAATTGACTAGATGGCAATGGGTTTGGTCTTTTTGGTTTTCTGTACTAGGTAGAGAGAATAAATGGTGAGTAAGATATACATGGAACGATGAGTGTGATGAAGGATAGCATGTTACAGAAACACAAGGAAGGGACATCCAAGCCTGACTTTGGGATCCCCTAGGTCTCAACTGCCGTTGTTCACTCTAGCCAGGTTGGTTTCCTGCCATTTTCCTGCCTTTGTCCTACGTATTCCTGACTTCGGGCCTGCAATTGCACTTTCACCCAACCTACTCAGGACCTACTAATATTTTAAGGCCTATCACAACCCCAAACTGCTCAAGAAGAGACGTCTAGTGAAAATGGTTTGTAAGTTCATATGTTTAGATCCACCCCTGTCCCTGGGCTCCAAACATATAATAATGGTATATAAAATATATTTTAAAAAACCTAGCCACAAAAAGCCATGCTCAAAAAGAAAATAAACCTCTTCACGGACCAGACACAAAGCAAAAACACAATACTATAAGCAAAGCTGAAGCCCTGACTGATGGGTCTAAAGGCAAATACAGGATGGGAAATGTTGATGTCCTGTGTGTACCCATTGCCATTGAGTTAATTCTGACTCATAGCGACCTTATAGGACAGAGCAGAACTGCCCGTTAGGGTTTCGAAGGAGTAGCTGGTGGATTCGAACTGCCGACTTTTTGGTTAGCAGCCATAGCACTTAACCACTATGCCACCAGGGCCCTATCCTGTGTGTGACAGGGATCAAATGTGCTCTATCGAGGCAAGGGAAAGACAGTCCATTTCACTGTGTGAAAGCAGAACTGAAAAAAGGGTGCAATGAACCTCTGCCCCGGGACAATGGAGTACATGAAGCTGAGTACCTTGAAAGGTAGAAAATAATGGTTTTTGCCTTGAAACAAGAACATGTGTCAAGTATCCCACTGGATTGGTAACTGGATATTTTTTCAGTTTCTGTGGGACAGGACCTTCTGAACTGCTAAAATAAATAAAATTAAATTAAAAAGACAGAGATCTATAGTAGAACCTGGGGGGCTAGGATAAAGCAACCACAAAATTGTGAGAGATGGGGGAGCAAAGGGGCCCTAGTGGCACAGTGGTAAAGAGCTTGGCTGCTAACCAAAAAGTTGGCAGTTCAAATCCACCAGCCACTCCTTGGAAACCCTATGGGGCCATTCTACTCTGTCTTATAGGGTCATTATGAGTTGGAATTGACTCAGTGTCGAAGAGTTTGGTTTTTGGTTACAGGGGAGCAAAAGGAGAGAAAACAACAATAAAACCTCCCAATCCGAATAAGTCTTCAAACCAAAATTCCAAAACTTGAAGAAAATTAAATCAACAAAAGATATAAATAGGCAGGATATATATTTACTCCAGATGAAATGAAACTAATAGATTAATGTGACACTGTCTTTAAAATAGGTATGTTTAGGATCCTTAAAGGGATATAAGAAGGACGAAGAAATAAACCAAACCAAACCCGTTGCCATCAAGTCAATTCCAACTCATAGCAACCTTATAGGACAGAGTAGAATTGCCCCATAGGGTTTCCAAGGAGTGGCTGGTGGATTCAAATTGTCGACCTCTTGGTTAGCAACCTGAGCTCTTAACCACTACGCCACCAGTGCCCCAAAAGAAGAAATAAAAAAAAAAAAATAGTACTCAATAAAAGAACAAGAAATTCTGAAATAAAATAGATGAAACTAGAACTGGTGGCTATAAAGAGTAATAATCTTTGAATAAAAACTATAATGAATGGAATAAACTCCAGACTGGACACATGTGAACAGATAATTAAGGAACTGGAAAATAGTATTGAGAAACTCACCCAGAATGCAGCATAGAGTAATAATGAAATTAAAACTAAGAAATATCAGGAAAATAGAAAATAGATTGAATGATTCCAACAGGGTTCTAATAGGAAATTCTGAGAAATAGAATAGAATGGACACAAGACATGTTTGTAGATACAATGGCTGAGAATTTTCTGAACTTGAAGATAGATAAAAATATAAAACTAGTTTTACATGACCTAGTTCCTTGGTACCTCCCTGACTTCATGGCCTTTTGCTTTTCCTCTTACTCACTTTGCTTTAGCCTTGCTAATCCTTGAACAAATCAAGCTCACTCCTACCTCAGAATCTTTGCCCTTGCTCTTCCTCTGTTTGGAATGCATTTTCCCAAGATGATCTGATTGGCTCACTCTCTCACTTTCTTTAGGTTTCTCCTCGAATATTACCTTATCAGTGAGAACTTGCCTGGTCACCCATTTTAGTAGGAAACAATGTTTTGTTACTGCAAATTTTTTTTTTTTTATTTATATCCTCAATACCTAAATCTGTGCCTGATACAGAGTGGGCCAAAGAAATATTTGTTGAATTAATGAATGAGCATATTGTAGCGAAACTGCAGACTATCAGGGATAAACAAACCATTTTAAAAGCGACATGTTGTTAAGAGCCTTTGAGTCAGTTCTAACTATAGTGACTCCATGTACAACAGAACAAAACACTGCCAATTCTGAGCCATCCTCACAATTGTTGCTATGTTTGAGCCCATTGTTGCAGCCACTGTGTCAATCCATCTCATTAAGAGCCTTCCTCTTTTTTGCTGACCCTCTACTTTACCAAGCATGATGTCCTTCTCCAGGGACTGATTCCTCCAGATAATATGTCCAAAATACATATTCTCACTTCTAAGGAGCATTCTGGCTGTACTTCTTCCAAGACAGATTTGTTTGTTCTTCTGGTAGTCTATGGTATATACAATATTCTTCACCAATACCATAATTCAAAGGCATCAATTCTTCTTCAGTCTTCCTTACTTATTGTCCAGCTTTGTCATGCATATGAAGCAATTGAATATGCCAGTTTGGGTCAGGTTCACCTTAGTCCTCAAAGTGACATATTTGCTTTTTAACACTTGAAAGAGGTCTTTTGCAGCAGATTTGCCCAATGCTATACGTCATTTGATTTCTTGACTACTGCTTCCCTGGGTGTCTATTGTTGATCCAAGTAAAATGAAATCCTTGACAACTTCAATCTTTTCTCTGTTTATTGTCATGTTGCTGATTGGTCCAGTTGTGAGAATTTTTGTTTTATGTTGAGGTGTAATCCATGCTGAATCCCATCATTCCTATGTGGCTTTTTTTTTTTTAATAAAAAACCACATAGAAATTGATAATTACACTAAGATTAGATTTAGAAGATGATTTTAAGTACTATTTTAAAGGCAGAAGGCAAACAAATGTTAATTTAGTATCTTATACCTAGCTAAACATATTAAAGAATGAAATAAAGACACCTTCTGACAAACAATAAAAGAATTTATAATTACTGAAAGAACTACTAAAGGATGTACTTGGGTAAGAATAAAAGTAAATCCAGAGAAAAGAGCTAGGATATAAGAAACAACAGTTAAGTATTGAAACTGCCAAAAATATGCTGACAATGTGATAAACTATTGATTGTGAAAAGAACTAATTTTTATGTTAACAATTGAACTACAATTCTATTAAAAAATAATAAGATCTGGGGTTGGTTCCTTAAAAAAAAAAAAAAATTTTTTTGTTCCTTAGTGAGTAGTTAAAGCATGCTATGTTTGTTATCTTGTTCAAGAAAGAGATAAGTATGTTGAATGATTTTATACTATATTAGAATATTTAATTAAGTGTATATATTAACGTATTAAGGATAATGACTGAAAGAATGAAAATAAAATCTATAATTTTCAAATGAGTAGAAGGTTATAAAGCAAATAAAAAAGTTCTTATCAATTCAAAAGAAGGTAGAAGAGCAGAAAAAGAGAAGCAAAGAAAAAGTGTGGTAGACAGAAGACAAAAAAAGATGGTCAAAACAAGTCTCTATATGTCATTAAAAATAACAAATATAACAGATTAAATTTGCTTATTAAAAGACAGAGACTCCAATCCTAGATATATACCCAGAAGAAGTGAAGGCTGGAGCACAAACAGAAACCTATACACCAATGTTCATTGCAGCACTTTTCAAAATAGCCAAAAGGTGGAAACTGTCAAAATGTCTATCAACAAGTGAGTGGATAAACAAAATGTGGTATATACACACACAATGGAATATTATTCAGCTGTGAAGAGAAACGAAATTCTGATGCATGCCAAGACATGTATAAACTTTGAAAACATTATACTAAGCAAAATTTGTTAGTTGCAAAAGGACAGATGCTGTATGATCTCACTTATATGAAATAAGCAAAAACATAGAAACCAAACATTATTAGTGGTTACCAAGAGCGGGAAGGAGGGGGAAAGAAGATTTTTTTGCTTAGGGAGCATTGAATTTATGTTAATAGTGGCGGAATGATTTGGAAAAGGATAGTGAAAATGGTGGCACAACTTGAAGAATGTAATCGATGTCCATGAATAATACATGTAGGAATTGTTGAGATACTGTATGTTTTGGTATGTAAATTTTCACTACAATAGTAATTTAAAAAGACAGAGACTAGCAATTTGTACACGTATATAAACCAAACCCAGTGCCATCGAGTCGATTCCGACTCACAGCGACCCTATATATACGTATATGTAAACACAGAGATACACACACACACACAAGGCAGCATAAGTTGCTTATAAGACACATACCTAAAACAAAATGGCACAAAGAAAGTTCAAAAAAAACATAGAGATGGGGAAAAAAAAGCCAAGCCAAGAAAGCTAATGGAGCTATATTCATAGCAAAAAAAGAATAGGAGTAAAAAGTTTTAACAAGCAAAAAAGTAGATACTGCGTAATAATAAATACAACAACCTACTAAGAAAATGTACAACCTCACAAATATACTTAGCAAAAAACTGACACTTACATAGGAGACATGAACAAACACATAGATGGAGATTTAAATGCATTTTTATTAGAAGCTAATAAACATAAAATTTAGAAAGAATGTAGAAGAGTTGAACAACCCCAATCAATAAATTTAATCTAATTGATATATATCAAATCCTTAATCCAGAAATAGAGAATATAATTCTTTTCAAGTACGCATAGGACATTTGTAAAAATTAACTACCTGCTAGATCACTAAGGAAATTTCAAAAATGGCAAAAAAAAAAAAAAAAAACCAAAAACCCAGCATCATTACAGCACTTAAATTAGAAATCAACAACAAAAAAAGATAGCCAATTTCCCCCATAAAAGCTTTTTTAGTGATTCCAACTACCATGGATCTTTCCCCTGCTTTGTCCATAGCACACATCGTACCTTTCAAAGGCACTTGATTTAAAATGAGTTAGTACTGCATCAATTACTCTGTTATTGTGTTTTATAATTGTCCCAGATGTGAACAAGCATCATCTCTTAAATGTAAAGTCCTCAAGGGTAAGGGCCTCTGGAGTCTCAAGCACCTTTTGTATATTTCTACAGAAATATTCCTCATGCCGCCCTGTAATCGGTCTGATTGTCTGCTTCTCCCACTAGAATAGCAATAACTAACACTATAGAGCACTTCTGTGTACTAGCCATCGTTCAAAGCACTTTACATATAACAACTCCTTTTAATTTAATGGGTAAAGTACCAATTTTATGGATGAGGTAAAAAAAATTAGGTATCAGAAGTGAAATAACTTGCCCAAGGTTACACAGCTAGTAAGTAGTAGAGCTGGGTCCCAACTCAAGTAGCCTGGATCCAGAGTCTATGCTCTGAACCACCACCCTTCCTATTGGAGGGATCGGGTCATGTGTCTTTGTATCCCCGGTACCTAGCACAGAACTGACACTCGATAAATGTTTGCTTAGGAAATGAATAACTGAATGCATGGATGGGTGAATACTCTTCTTTCTCCATCTCTCCACCTTACCTACCAGCATGTACACAGTACATAGTGCAGTACTGGGCACATGGATACAAGTCCAACTTGGCTTTGATAAATTCCATGAAAAGCCTAAGTCTATTCTACCCTGTCCTATAGGGTTGCTATGAGTTGGAATTGACTCAACAGCAACAGGTTTGGTTTTGGTTATGCCCTAAAAGCTACCATCACTATGAGGGCATATGCATTAATATTGGCTGACAGATGTGGTCAATCTATTTTCCCTAAAAGCATATCACTCTTTGTAACAGAATAATTAAGTCATGGACTTATAAAGTTAAAAGTGGTTTTGGAGATCATTAGCTTCAATCACATATTTTACCTGTGAAAAAAATTGAGAGGCAAAGAAGATACACAAGCAAGCAGTGTAGCAGAGCCAGGGCTGGCAATCAGCCTCTTGACTCTGAGTCTAGTTCTTTTTACCGTACTACAGGTTGTTTTTATCTTGCCTGCACTCAGAAAAAAAATTGGGTCATAAATAATTCTATTTCCCCTATGAACATCTTCTTAACCTCTGTGTACCCAGGCATTGTTTCTAGGTAACAATAGATTATCCGTACTTGCTGTGTAGAAGTTGGGGCTTCCAGGTGCCACTTCATTAAAAATGTAATTTTAACGTGTTTTTATTTCTACGGCTTCTTATCATTAAGAGCCTATAATTAAAATAATTAGAAGAAGAATCTTGCCTGCTAATCAGCCTACATTTCAATAAAACATTTTTAAAACTCACAGTCCAAAGCTGTTACCTTATTATTGAAGCCTGAGTTCTATTATATAAATTGTCACCACAGCACTGCCAACCAGTTATTTATAGAAAAAAATCTGTTAGCTTTTCCTTGGTAAACCAATGTCACTCTCAACTGAAGTTATTGAAGAAATCACAGGGAGACGGAAGATGGGTGGGTTTACATGCACCCAACGTAACTGGACTCTGGAAGTCTGCCAAAGCCTATTTTGGATGCTGTATACGTCAAGAGGGTTGAGAAGGAACACAGTTTTGCAGCAGCAGTGAGAATCGTGGTGCTAAGTTTTGGGTGATGTACATACATATATATACACACAGGCATATGGATGTGGTGATGGTGATGAAAAAATTTTTAAGCTGCTATAATTCAGGCAGGCTATGTTCCAATGGTGCAATGGGGTTTGAGACACTAAAATATAATGAAAACTATGACTTCTATAGCCAATTTCTCATTGTAAGTATGCTGTTCTCCTTTTACTGCAAGCCTGGGCCTTTAGTCTTCCAAAAGCCTTGTAGTCAAGTGTTTCTGTAGGACTTCTGGCTTTATGTTTCCAAAACAGGTAACCTCTGAGTGACAAAGGAGAGTCTGACCTGGAAGGCTGCTAGAGTTCATTCACAGAGTGTAGAACTGATGCCATATATTTATTTCATGACCCTGCTAACCAGCCTAAATGTATGCTTCCCCAGGATCCTATAAGCAACGGTCTTTTTCCAGAAATAAGATGTTAATGCAACTGGTAAGCACTGAGGTTCAAGTCTTAAGAAACAATAAATAATAATATTCTTTAAAACTAGTATGAGATTAAAAAAAAAAAAAAAGCCATTTGGAGTTTTGGAGTTTAACACACACACATATACAAATTAGAAATCTTTCTCTAGTCCTGGACAAGGAACTTTATGATAAGCTTGTGGAGTTGGTGAAAATATAAAGGAAATCATGAAGCACATAGGCTTTAATATGGCACCTCAATCATCTCACCTCTTATTATCCATATCCTATGTAATCCCCTCCCTTTAAGTGTGGGCAGAGGTAATGGAATGTCACAATCGTGATTATGTTACATAAGGTAGTAACTTCCGTTTTGCTAGCAGGATCTCTTTTGAGTATCTCCCTTGATGGCTTTGATGAAATAATCCACTAAGTGGAGAATAGAAAGAAACTGAGGGTGGCCTCCAATTGACAGACAGCAAGAAGGTCAGGCTCTCAGTCCAACAACCCACAAGGAACTGAATGCTGCCAACAACCATGTGAGCTTGGAAGTAGGTCCTTCCCTGATCAAGCTTCAGATGAGGCCTCAGCCCTGGTTGATGCCTTGACTGCAACCTTTTGAGAGACTGTGAAGCAGATAGCCCAGTTAAGTTGTGCCCAGATTAATGACCCACAGAAACTGTGAGATAATATATGTGTGTAGTTGTAAGCCACTAAGTTATGTTAATGTGTTATGAAGCAATAATCTAATTCCTCAGTGACAGCAGTGGGACCACATTCCAAAGAAAGGAGAGGTCATAGAAAATTGAAAACAGCATGGACTTAGATGACAGAGAACCCTGGGTTTGAGTCCTAGCTATGCCATCTAGTATCTGTGTGACCTGACACTATTTCTGTACCCTCTCCAGACCTCAGTTTCCACATCTCTAACATGAAGATATGAAGCATTGGCAGTGGTTCAGTGGTAGAATTCTTGCCTTCCCTGTGGGAGACGCAGATTCGATTCCCAGCCAATACACCTTGTACACAGCCACCACCCATTTGTCAGTGGAGGCTTGCATGTTGCTACAATGCTGAACATGTTTCAGTAGAGCTTCTGGGCTAAGATGGACTAGGAAGAAAGGCCTGGTGATCTACTTCTGAAAAGTTAGCCAATAAAAACTCTATGGCTCACAACAGTCCAGTTCAAAACTGATGATGGGAATGGTACAGGCCTGTTCCATTCCATTGTGCATGGCGTTGCTGTGAGTTGGGGGCTGGCTCGACAGCAGCTAACAACAACAATATGAAGATAATATTTTTTATCTCTTGGTACTGTTTGGAAGAGTAAATAAGAAATAATATTCAGTACAAAATGCTTAATAAATGGTACTCATCATTACTATACTATATAGACTTCAGCTATTGAAAAAATTACAACTTTCACTCAGGAGCCTTTTAACCCTGCTGGTTTTGCTCTCTTCTTTGTTCCCTCTGGTCAGGACTTTATGTTTCAGGGAGACAGAGTGACCTTCCATTCATTCCTGGAAAGGTTTCTACTCTCACGTGTATTATAAATGTTCTCTTCTTGGTATGTGACGAGATTACTTAATTCTTTTTGTGTGAACAAAACTGGAGAAGTATGGGAGTAATGGGTTGTTAAGAATCCTTTTCCAAATAAGGAAGCAGATGAAATTCCCTCAGTGACACGAATATACGGCCTCAGCCTTGGTGTGTGAGGTGGCCTTGCCGGCGGGAGAGACTTTATTATCTGGCTGAGGAGAGCACTGAGCTGTCGGTCACAAATTTACAGTAGCCTTTTGCTTCCTTCATTGGCATAACACCTTAGAAATTGTGGAACTTTTATCCTCCACTTGAATGGTATGAGTAAATGCAATAGTAAAACATTTCGGCCTATAATGCAAAGGCTTCTCAGGCTCTGGTCAGGATATACCTATAGTTGAAAAAAATTTTTATAAACCACACACACTATAAATTTTTTTTTTTTTTTTTTTGAGTGTTCTGCCTTTGTGTCTCAGAATCAGTGGAGCTTTATATTAAAAGCAATCATGTTTGGAAACCCATGGAAAAGGAGGTCTGTTTTTTAATTATGTGATGGATACTTGCATGACAGGAGGATTGGGTTGACCTTTTCTCGAGGAGAACCAATCATTTTCCTTCTTTGAGATTATAGGAAGGTGTTCTTTTCCCTTTCTCCTCTCCCCCATGCCCAACCTTGCCTACTTCTTAAAACAAAACAAAACAAAACATACTCCTGCCATCATTTTTTGAACGTATTGATTGCTTGGAAGACCTGGATTCAAAATCTTGGCTCTGTGGCTTGCTTTGTGCTTTTGGCCAAATCATTTCACCTCTTAATGTCTCTATTTTCTTTTCGGTAGTAAAATTAAGAGAATAATAACGACCTCACAGATGGATATAAAGATCCAATGAGAGAAAATATGTGAAGAGGTCAAACACAATACTTTTATTCTCCATACATATATTACCCATTGCTCTTGAGTCGATTCTGACTCATAGCTCCCTATAGGACAAAGTAAAACTGCCCCATATGGTTTCCAAGGAGCAGCCAGTGGACTCGAACTGCCAACTTTTTGGTTAGCCTCCCAGCTCTTAACCGTTGGGCCACCAGGGCCCCATGCATGTACTGGGTACAGAATAAGTTTCAGAGGAAAAAGAGTTTAATGCTTCTGCTTTTCTATACATACTATCTAAATTTCCTAGTGCTGCTGTAACAGAGTGTCTTCTGTTTTGGGGCTGTAACAGAAATACCACAAGTGAGTGGATTTAACAAACAAATTTATTTTCTCACAGTTGAGGAGGAAAGAAGTCTGAACTCAGGGTGCGGGCTCAAGGGGAAGTCTTTCTTTCTCTGTAAGCTCTGGGGGAAGGTCCTTGTCTCTTTTTGGCTTCTGTTCCCCATTTTCTTGGCGATTTTCATGCGACATCATCTTCCCCAGTTTGTCTTTTGTTTTATACCCTCAGCTGCTCCCTTTATATCTCAAAAGTGATTGGCTTAAAACATACCCTATGCTGATAAATCCTCATTAACATAACAAAGAAAGCCCTATTCCCAAGTGGAACTATATCCACATGTATCCCCATTGCCACTGAGTAGATTCCAACTCACAGTGACCCTGTAGGACGGAGTAGAACTGCCCCATAGGGTTTTCTAGGCTGTAATCTTTATGGACGCAGACTGCCACATCTTTTTCCTGCAGAGCTGGGGAGTTTGAACCACCATGCCAATGTTTCCGTTAGCAGCCGAGTGCTTAACCATGGCGCCACCAAGGCTCCTGTCCACATGTATAGAGATTAGGGTTTACAACACATATTTGGGGAAAACACAATTCAGTACATAGCATATACCAAATGTTTCTCCTGTCTGAGCAATAAGCTACCTAGTACACAATTCAGAGATGTCTATTCTGTTCTAGATATAAGTCAAAAGATTTGCTCATGATTCCTTTAAATGGAGATGATAATGTCTAACATTGATTGAGCACTTACTATTGGCAAGTACTTCACATGTATAATTCATTCATTTCTCACAGTAACTCCATCAAGGAACTGTGGCATAGAGAGGTTAAATAACTTGCTAAGGGCCAAACAACTTGATGGAGCTAGGCATCAAACCCAGTTATCTGAATTCAGAGTCTATACCACGGTTGTGGAGCCCTGGTGGCACAGTGGTTGACAGCTACAACTGCTTACCAAAAAGTTAACAGTTTGAATCTATCAGCCACTTCTTGGAAATCCTATGGGGCAGTTCTACTCTGTCCTATAGGGTCTCTATGAGCTGGAATGGACTTGATGGCAGTGGGTTTGGTTTTCGGTTTACCACAGTTGCGCCTGCAGTACTGTCATGCCCCTGATCCAAGTGTCCTTGTCTTGGGTACTAAACCTTTAAACCAGCTGAACCAAGGAAATGGCAAGCAAAAATTTTGCAGGCGGTTCATTAGAAGCAGTTGAGGGAGGTGCTGCCAATGCTCCTACATCTTGGTTCCCAGACACTAGTATTCTGACTTGGAGGAAAGAGTCCCATGTATTGGTCCCTGGTTGGCACATAGAGCAAGACAGCATTTGCAGTAAACATAAAGCTGACCTTTTTGATTTTGCAGCCTAAATGAAACCTTCATGGGTGAGTAGGTTGTTTACAGAAAGTGATAATTTTAGCTCCATATATTATGAATATATTCTTATGAGAAATGTATAATCAATTATAAAAGAAACTGTTCGAATGACATGGTCACGGAATAGCTGTACCACCACCAGCTTCTGACAAATCATATAACCCATTTGAGCAGTATTATAAATAAGCAGCTTTATATAGTTTTATTTTTTTTTATTTTTCCTTTAGAATCGCTGTGATCCATCAGCTTTCCAAAGCCTAGCCTATTCGGAGCATCGGTAATAAATCATAAATATTTATAGCATTTAATCATGAGGCAGCCAAAGAACTAAAGACGTGTTATATTATTCAGCAACTCATTAAGCACCCAGCATGCTTATAATCCAATGGTGAGGTCTGTGAATGGTTTCTTCTGACACCAGTTGTCTTTCCCTGTTCTGTAGGAAAAACATGTATTAATGCTTGCATACGCTTAAATTGTAGCAGATGTGGACCAAAGTCAATTAGACAACACCATCCCTGATATCCTGGAAACGTATAATTTAACAGAACAACAAAATGCATCCTCCTTGCCATTCTATTACAGAGGAAAGAAGGGAAGGATGGCGGGAGGGGAGCGGGAGGGAGGGAGACAAATAATTACTGAACCCTCCTGTGAGCTAGGCAATAATAGTTGGAACATCACATTTA
The DNA here is from genome assembly GCF_024166365.1 of Elephas maximus indicus. NCBI lineage: Eukaryota > Metazoa > Chordata > Mammalia > Proboscidea > Elephantidae > Elephas > Elephas maximus. Next base: position 167,367,818 of record NC_064821.1, on the reverse strand, counting down.
CATTATTAATGACTCTACTTCATTTCCGTTCCTGTATTCCCATTGTTTTATTATTTCTGAAGAAAAAATATCAGATACGTTACTCAGTATGCAGGAGGAACTAACAATAAGAACCATTCAAATGTGAAGTGGGGGGCTCCTTTAAGAGATAAGAGTCTTATTGCTGGCAGTGTTCAAGCAGAGGTGAGATGCCCCTCTAATTGGGGCTTTGAAGAGGGAATTTCCTATTGGAAAAGATGATCAGGATCACTTTAGCAGACAAGGACTTTTCCTTCTCTACCAAAAATCAAACCAGTTGCAATAGAGTCAATTCCAACTGATGGCGACCCCATGTGTTACAGAGTAGAACTGTGCACCACAGGGTCTCCAAGGCTGTGACCTTTCAGAAGCAGATCACCAGGCTCTTCTTCCGAGGCACCACTGGGTGGGTTTGAACTGCCAACCTTTTAGTTAGTGGTTGAGTGCTTAACTGTTTGCACCATCTTGGAACTCCTTTTCTACCATAGAGGTTTAAAGCTATAATTCCCATTTTCCCAGACTCAGTTGCAGATAGGAGTGGTCATATGGCCCAGTTCTGGCCGATGAGATGTTAGCAGAAGTCTCTGGGGAGGGACTGGGGGAGGCTTTTGAGACAAGGTTGTAAAAGAGACAGACTCATTGGCACCCTCACATACTGCTGGTGGGCATGTAAAATGGTGGCAGTCACTGTGAAAAACAGTTTGGAAGTTCCTCAAAAAGTTGAAACTTAGAGTTACAGCAATTCCACTTCTAGGTATACATACCCAAGAGAAATGAAAACATATGTCCACATAAAAACTTGCACATTAATGTCCATAACAGCATTATTTATAATAGCTCCAAACTGAAACAACCCAAATGCCCATCAACCGATAAACGGATAAACAAAATGTGGTATGTACACATGTCATGTTTTGAATGATGTCCCCCCAAAAATGTGTGCATCACCTTGGTTAGGTCATGCTTCCAGTATTGTGTGGTTGTCCTCCATTTTGCGATTGTAATTTTATGTTGAGAGGATTAGGGTGGGATTGATCCAAGGTAAAGGGAGTTTCCCTGGGGCATGGCCTGTACCACCTTTTATCTCACAAGAGATAAAAGGGAAAGGAACCAAGCAGAGAGCTGGGGACTCATTCCACCAAGAAAGAAACACCAGTAGCAGAGCATGTCTTTTAGACCTGGGGTTCCTGCTCAGAAAATCTCCTGGTCCAGGGAAAGATTGACAAGAAAGACCTTCCTCCAGAGCCAACAGAGAGAGAGAGCCTACCCCTGGAGCTGATGCCCTGAATTTGGGCTTGTAATCTACTAGACTGTGAGAAAATAAATTTATCTTTGTTAAAGCCATCCACTTGTGGTATTTCTGTTATGGCAGCACTAGATGACTAAGACGACACATGATGGAATAGTAGCCATAAAAAGGACTGAAGTACTGATACATGTTACAACATGGATGAACCTTGAAAACATGGTAAATGAGAGAAGCCAAACACAACAGACCACATATTGTATGATTCCATTTATATAAAATGTCCAGGATAGGCAAATAGATAGCCACAGAATGTAGATTAGTGGCTGCCAGGGATTGGGGAAGGGATGAACGGGGGGGTGACTGCTAATGATTGTGGCGTTTCTTTTGGGGAACATGTTCTGGAATTGTACAATCATGTGAATATATTCAAAACTGCTCAATTGTATACTTTAAAGGGGTGAATTTTTTGGTATATGAATCATAGCTTAATGAAAAGAAAAAAGAGAGAGACTCAGCACGGCTGTTATTAAGACTTCTTGTCCTTCACCTTTCACCCATCCCTTATCTTCTTTCTTAGAAGGCATGGGGAAGCCATACGTGCAGTCACCATGCTGTGATCATGAAGATAAAGGCCATTTGCTAATGAAGGTGAACAGACATCTTCTGGGCCCAGTAAATCTCTTACTCGTTTAAGCTGCTCCTGGTCGAGTTTCCTACTGTCGGTAGCTGAATGCAATCCTAACCAATTTACCTCACAATTTGAGATTTTATGAAAAGCTGATTACAATTAAAATGAAAAGAATTGAGTTACAAAATGCAGTACCTAGAGAGGCGTAGGAAAATAGTTCTTAGAAAGTAGGATTTAAAGAGCATTTCTCATTCTACAGAGATATTTAGTACTTGTGCTATAACAAGAAGTGGTTTGGTGTTTAAGCTTGTGATGCGTTGTGCTGCATTATGACGAAGACTAATGAAATGTGAAATATGCATTTTAAGGCATCTTAAGGAAAATACAATAAATATGAATAATTACCAATATAGCTATTCCATCAAGACACGTCATGCAATCAAAGATGAAGAGTCTATTTTTGGACTGTTTCCAATATGCCTGAAAGGAAAGCTTGCAATGGTGGATCCACATTACATCATTAGGTAAGAGCTGAAGGCATTTTTAAAAAGTTATAATTTGTTAAGTAATAAATAGTCATAATTTGAATATAAACGGAGCCATTATAAGTGAAGACAGTATGAAATACACTGACATTTATACTCTTCACTGAGACATTAGCAAGTTCCAGTGCCATTTTTAACCAAACTTTCGGAAATCTATAGCCATAAATTCTCCATCTAGTTTCACGTGTTTTTGTTTAATGGACAGAGAGAGCTTATCTCTCTGTTGCTGATTTTCTGCCCCGTTCCAATGTTAGAAAATTCTAGGAGACGGAATTTTAAAATTGTTGACCAAATGAAGGTATGGTGGTTAGATTTACTTAAAGTGGCTCTAGCAAATTGAAACTAAGTTTGATTCCTGTACATGATCATTCTCAGAAATAATCACTCCTCATCGAGCATTTTAAATTTCCAAAGTTTCCTCAAAGACCGAAAAATCAAATTAACCGCTGAGCAGAGGTGACTGACAATTACATGATGAATTCAAATGACATAGATGAGTGCGACAGCAACGTGAATGCAAACAACACAGACTAGCCAAGGTACTCTTTTTTTCCTTAATGAATACGTTGGGAAGAGATAGAAAGGGACAGAATATGATAACCTGGTTAATTTCCCCCAAGTCTCTCCATTTGGTTTCTGAAGATCCAATTTTAGTGTTTTTGTAGTAGCGTAGAAGACGCACAATTTGGAAAACTGGATCGTTCCTCACAGGTCACATCTTGAACAATAGGTTTTCTAGCTACGCTTACTTGGTGTTGAGTTCAACTGGCGTAGCACTAGTTCCACAAAGAGCAAACAAGAACGTGTGTGTGAAACCCTTTGAAAAGTATAAGGAATGATAGGAATTTAAGGTATTATGATGATGATGTTATAAATGATATTTTGTATCATATTATTCTGTTAACTTCTCATTCTTCCCACTTCTTGAGTGTGAGCTCCAACAACCACTCCCTTCTGCAACTTTTTTGGACAATTGCTCACTAAAGGAGCCATATTTGATATAAAATTGTAAAAAAAAAAACAACAAAAAACTGCAGACAATAATTTTTTTAGGAACTAAAAATAACAACTTAAAAACCTAAAATTTCAACACTTACTACTTCCTTCTATTGAAATGATGTGTCAGGTATCATATCAAACACTAGCTTATTGACTAGAAGCTGCATGCTCAGTTATTTGACCAAGACCAAACCCAACCCATTGCCCATTCCAACTCATAGCAACCCTATACGACAGGGTAGAAGTGCTCCATAGGGTTTCCCAGGCTGTAAATTTTTACGGGAGCAGACTGCTACATCTTTCTCCTGGGGAAGAGCTGGTGGTGTTTGACAAGGACCCTTAAAAGATCAGGTGAGGATATTATCAACTCAGGGACTGACTGTTTTCATAAGCTCCAATTGGCTTTCTAGAGCAGAAACAAAGATGAGAGAAACACTGCCTCACAGACAGAGGAGCAGTGGGAAGAAAGGTAGTTCATCATTTGTGGAAACATATGGAAGCCCACTTCTTAAGTATAGGTAGAAGACATATGGAATTCCTTCAAGGCTTAAAATACTTTTTAGGGAGGAAAAAGAGACAATAAATATGTTTAGCTCTAAAGGAGTCTCGGCTGATGAAAATAATCACAATAATTAGTCATTGCATCAAAAATGTATTGTTGAGAGTTGCTCAGCTGGAACAATTACAGTTCTCCACCCCACTGGCCTTTCAAGAAGCTTCCATCTTGTGTTTAAATTTCACTTTCATCCCCCACACCATAACCTCGGTTACTTTCAAGGGATCAGTTGTGACGCATGTTTCTATGTGAAGAGAAGTTTATAAATACACACAGATGTGAAAACAGGAAAGTTGCTAGATTCATGTCCAAATCCTACGGCTACCTTAAAATAGCAGTGCGTTTCTATTACCTACTCTTTGATGAGTGTGATGTGTTTTTTATTTTTATTTTTTGGGAGGGTGGGCATGATTTGTTTTTAGCTTTTCTAAGAAGCACTGGTGTTGTGAAGAATGCTTCTCCAGGCATTAGGTGTTCTGCATTAAACGCCTAGAAAGCCAGTAGCTGCCAACTTATGGTAGAAAGCCAGGATCTGACCCCTGAGCAACGTGAGGACGGAATAATCTCCTCACCTTTGCATCCTCCGGGCCTCACACAGCCTAATCAATGAATCGACCCAAATGATCCTAAGAAGGGTGTAAAGGCTAATACCTCTTGCCGTGGACTTCATGTTCCTCATACTGAAAGGTCACTCAAGCAATAGTAACAAAATCAAAGATGGTAATATCGACTTTAATTAGAAGTCAAATGTTTGTGTCTGTCATGAAAAATGTTTTCTTTTCTCCCTCCCCCTTGTTAATTCCGAAAGAATTAGTCAACTCATCCTCCATCACAGAGCTATTAAGAAACATTTAAAACTTACTATGGTATGACTTGGAAAGCGATTTTCTCATATGCCAACTTCAAAGGAGCTTTGAAATGTCAGAATGTAAGATCCAGCCCAGTGTTAATCCATCCAAGCACGACTTAGTGGCCCTTTTAGCTTTTGTTCTTTTTTTTTCCTTTTTTTTTTTTTTATTGTGCTTTAAGTGAAAGTTTATAATTCAAGTCAGCTTCTCATATAAAAACTTATACACACATTGTTATATGACCCTAGTTGCTCTTCCTACGATGTGACAGCACACTCCTCTTCTCCATCCTGTATTTCCTGTGTCCATTCAACCAGCTCCTGTCTCAGCTTTTGTTTTGCTAGGTCTTTAATAAGCACTTAAGTGTGGAAGGCAGCATTCTGAGAAATACATTCCTCTATGCTATTGCTCTAACCTTCCTCCCTATGAAGGCGTCATGTTGTAAAACGCCAAGAGCCCACTGAGCCACTATTTTCATCTATACTTGACAGCATATACCGTTTTTCGTTCACTTTTCTGCTACTTTAGGATCACAGCATGGAGATTCAGATCTTCCTTCAGGCCAAAAAGGACTCTAGCCACGAACCCTGCTGGGTGGAGGAGATGATGTGAGCACCTTTCTCTCCTACACTTTATTCTTCCTTACTCCTCGGTGGAGGAGAGAGTGGCAGAACAGGCAGCTGAATGAAACAGCTGCTACAAGTCCTGCTCCCACTATGTGTGCTGCTGAGATGGGAAGAATGGTTAAGCCAGCTTCAGGGAGTATACTTCTTATCACCTTGCTCAAGAGCTGTGAGTAGTGACATAGCTGTGCTTTCTCCACGACTATATCCCATCTGGGACACATGCTTTCTAAAGGTATGTATGCACGGACTAGGGTGTAGGTGTGTATGTGAGTGTGTGTGTGTGTGTGTGTGTGAGAGAGAGAGAGAGAGAGTCTGTCTTTTCTATCCTGCATTTCTCTGACAGCTCAGCTCTCATACATATGTAAAATATCCTATCTGGAGAATATCATCCATTAAATTGGCCAAGGTCCTTTATACAAACACCTCTGTGACAGTTTATTTTCACAGAGCTTAGTGTCAGAAAGGTTTGTCTCTCCTGTATAATTGGCCTGTTTGCTTTTACTGGGGAGAAAAAAAGTTACATAACTCATCATGATTTCCTCTTTGCCTTGGTTACTGCTGTTGTTGTTAGGTGCTGTCGAGTTGGTTCAGACTCACACTGACCCAATGTACAACAGATTGAAATCCTGCTGGGTCCTGTGCCATCCTCACAATCATTGCTATGTTTGAGCCCATTGTTGCAGCCACTATATCAGTCTGTCTCATTGAGGGTTTTCCTCTTTTTCACTGACCCTCTATTTTACCAATTATGATGTTCTTCTCCAGGGACTGGCCCCTCCTGGTAACATGCCCAAAGTACATGAGTCGAAGTCTCGCCATCCTTATTTCCAAGAAGCACTCTGGCTGTACTTCTTCCAAGTCAGACTTGTTCTTTCTTCTGGCAGTCCATGGTATATTCAATATTCTTTGCCAACACCATAATTCAAAGGCATCAATTTCTCTTAGGTCTCCCATATTCCTTATCCAAATTTCACATCCACCTGAAGCGACTGAAAGTACCATGACTTGGGTCAGGTGCACCTTAGTTCTCAAGGTGACATCTTTGCTTTTCAACACTTTAAAGAGATCTTCTGTAGCAGATTTTCCCAGTGCAATACATTGTTTGATTTCTTGACTGCTGCTTCCAAGGGCATTGATTGTGGATCCAAGTAAAATGAAATCTTTGACAACTTCAGCATCTTCTCCGTTTATCATGATGTTGCTTTTTGGTCCAGTTGTAAGGATTTTTGTTCTCTTTATGTTATACTGAAGGCTGTAGTCTTCGATGTACATCACTAAGTGCTTCAAGTCCTCTTCACTTTCAGCAAGCAAGGTTGTGTCATCTGCATATTGAAGATTATAGTTAAGTGCTCCTCCAATCGTGATGCTGCGTTCTTCCTCATATAGTCTAGCTTCTCAGATTACTTGGTCAGCATACAGATTGAATAAGTACAGTGAAAGGATACAACCCTGATGCACCCCTTTTCTGATTTTAAACCACACAGTATCCATTTGTTCTGCTCAAACTACTGCCTCTTGTTCTGTGTAGAGGTTCCTCATGAGCACAGTTGAGTGTTTTGAAACTTACATTCTTCACAGTGTTATCCATAATTTGGTATAATTCACACAGTCAAATGCCTTTGCACAGTCAATAAAATTTTGCATGCAAACACTATAGTTTTCTTCCTCCAAGTTTTTACTAAAATATGATTTTCGCCTCTCTTTTCACCCCCCTTGTTTAAAGTGGCTGCTGACTCATGGCGACCCCTTGTGTATCAGAGTAGAGCTGTGCTCCATAGGTTTTCAGTGGCTGAATTTTCAGAAGCTGATCACCAGGACTTTCTTCCAAGGCACTTCTGGGTGGACTTGAACCCCCAATTTTTCAGTTAGCAGCTAAGTGTGTTAACCGTTTGCACCACTCAGGGACTACACAGACTTCTTACTTTTTTCATAATTCCTGCTCCATTCCCTCCCCATCTCCCACCTTAGCCCTCTTTTTTTTTTAATTGTGCTTTAGGTGAAAGGTTTGCAGCTCAAGTTAATTTCTCATTCAAAAATTTATATATACATTGTTTTGTGACATTGGTAGCAATCCCCACAATGTGACAACACACTTCCCCTTTCTACCCTGGGTTCCCTGTGTCCATTCTACCAGTTTCTGTCCCTTCTTGCCTTCTCATCCTGTTTTTGGACAGGAGCTGCCCATTTGGTCTCATATATCTGAATGAATTAAGAAGCCCGTTCCTCCAGTGTATTGTTTTTTGTTTTATAGTCCTGTCTAATCTTTGTCTGAAGAGTGGACTTCGAGAATGGTTTCAATTCTGCATTAATAGAAAGTCCAGGGACTATAGTTTCGGGTGTTCCTCCAGTCTGTCACACCATTAAGTCTGGTCTTATTATGTGAATTTGAAACCTGTTCTACATTTTTCTCCTGCTCTGTCTGGGACTTTCTGCTGTGTTCCCTGTCAGGGTGGTCATTGGTGGTAGCCAGGCACCATCCAGCTCTTCTGGTCTCAGGCTGGTAGAGTCTCTGGCTTATTTGGTCCTTTGGTGTTTTGGGCTAGTATTTTCCTTGTGCCTTTGGCTTTCTTCATTCTCCTTTGCTCCAAGTGGGATGGGCTCAATAGATGTATCTTAGATGGCTGCTAGAAAGCTTTTAAGACCTCAGATGCTGCTCGCCAAAGTGGCACGTAGAACATTTTCTTTACACTCTACGTTATACCAATTGACCTAGATGTCCCCCAAAACTATGGTTCCCAGGACCCAGTCCCAGCTTCTCTGTTCCTCAAAATGTTTGGATGTGTCTAGAAAGCTTTTGCTTTGGTCCAATTGAGCTTACTTCCCCTGTATTGTGTGCTGTTCCTCCCTTCGCCGAAGCTGACCCTTGTCTACTACCTAGTTAGTGATTTCCCCTCTCCCTCCCTCGTCACCCTCCTAACCACCAAAGAATTTTTTTTTCTGTGTTTAAACCTTTTCTTGAGTTCTTATAATGGTGGTCTCATACAATATTTGTTCTTTTGTGACTGACTTATTTCACTCAGCATAATGCCTTCCAGATTCATCCTCGTTGTGAGGCGTTTTGCAGATTCGTCATTGTTCTTTATTGTTGCATAGTGTTCCATTGTGTGTATGTACTGTAATTTGTTTATCCATTCATCTATTGATGGACATTTAGGTTATTTCCATCTTTTTGCTATTGTGTATAGTGCTGCAATGAACGTGGGGGTGCATATGTCTGTTCGTGTGGTGGCTCTTATTTCTCTCTGGTATGTTCCTAGGAGTGGGATTGCTAGATCATATGGTATTTCTGTTTCTAGCTTTTTAAGGAAGCGCCATATTGTTTTACAAAGTGGTTGTACCATTTTACATTCCCATCAGCAGTGCGTAACATTTCCAATCTCCCTGCAACCTCTCCAACATTTGTTACTTTGTGTTTTTTGGATTAGTGCCAGCCTTGTTGGGATGAGATGGTATCACATTGTAGTTTTGATTTGCATTTCTCTAATGGTTAATGATCATGAGCATTTCTTCATGTGTCTGTTAGCCACCTAAATGTCTTCTTTGGTGAAGTGTTTGTTCATATCCTTTGCCCATTTTTTAATTGGATTGTCTTTTTGTTGTAGAGGTGTTGCAGTATCTTGTAGATTTTAGAGATTAGACCCTTATCGAATATGTCATAGACAAAATTTTTCCCCAGTCTGTAAGTTCTCTTTTTACTCTTTTGGTGAAGCCTTTTGATGAGCATAAGTGTTTGAGTTTTAGGAGCTGCCAGGTATCTAGTTTCTCGTCTGGTGTTTGTGCATTGTTAGTTATGGTTCGTATACTATTTATGCCATGTATTAGGGCCCCTAGCATTGTCCCTATTTTTTTTTTCCATGATGTTTATCTTTTTAGATTTTAGATTTATGTCTTTGATCCATTTCGAGTTAGTTTTTGTGTATGGTGTGAGGTATGGGTCTTGTTTCATTTTTTTACAGATGGTTATCTAGTTATGCCAGCACCATTTGCTAAAGAGGCTATCTTTTCCCATTTTAACAGACCTCGGGCCTCTGTCAAATATCAGCTACTCATAGGTGGATGGATTTATGTCTGTGCTCTCAATTCTGTTCCATTGGTCTATGTGTCTGTTGTTGTACCAGTACAAGTCTGTTTTGACTGCCATGGCAGTACAATAGGTTCTAAAATCAGGTAGTGCTAGGCCTCTCACTTTGTTCTTCTTCAGTAATGCTTTACTTATTCAGGGCCTTCTCCCTTTCCATGTAAACTTGGTGATTTATTTCTCCAACTCTTTAAAAAATGCTGTTGGAATTTGGATTGGGATTGCATTGTCTGTAGATCGCTTTGGGTAGAATTGACATTTTTACAATGTTGAATCTTCTTATCCATGAGCATGGTATGTTTTCCCACTTATGTAGGTCTCTTTTGGTTTCTTGCAGTAGCGTTTTGTAGTTTTCTTTGTATTGGTCTTTTACGTCTCTGCTTAGATTTATTCCTAAGTACTTTATCTTCTTGGGGGCTGCTGTAAATGACATTGATTTGGTGGTTTCCTTTTCAAAGTTCTCTTTGTTGGTGTAGAGGAATCCAACTGATTTTGGTATGTTTATCTTGTATCCTGCTACTTTGCTGAAATCTTCTGTCAGTTCCAATAGTTTTCTTGTGGTTTTTTTGGGGTTTTCTGTGTATAAGATCATATCATCTGTGAATAGAGATACAATTACTTCTTCCTTGCCAATTTGGTTGCCTTTTATTTCTTTTAATTGCCTTATTGCTCTGGCTAGGACTTCCAGCACAATGGTGAATAAGAGTGGTGATAAAGATCAGTCCTCTTTTTTTTTTTTTTTAACTACAACATATCAGAAAGGAAAGCAATGTCTTAATTGGGTCAGGAGATTCAGAAGGGTTATTTGAAGGAAATTTGGGGGTGCAGGGAAGGGGGACTCATTTGATGATAAAATGTTTGCTTCTGTGCCTTATTTATCTCATTTTAATTTACTAGATAGTAAACACTTTTGTCTCATTAAATTTTTTGTTTTCTCACTAATAACCAAGCACAGATCTTTTTTCTTTATTTGAAGTTGGAACCGCCTTTTCAAAATTGGGCATTCATGGGCCATCTATCATAAGTACCATGTCCATAAATCCTTGGTTATCTAAGACTTTCTAGATTTCAAATATTCTTATTCTTTTCCATGAACAAAATTCCAGTAATTCCAGAAATTCTTGTAATCTGGTGTCCACAGTACATCTCACAAACTGTCTCTTACACTTGGTCACAGGGCAAAAATCCCAAGTCAAACTGTATATCTTGAATTGGGGTTTAGACAACGAGCAACCAGAACCCAAAGTTTTAAAAGGTGCATAATTAGAACAGACTGCTCTAAGAAAATAACTACAACCTACAGCAAGGTCTCCTATGTTAAAAATGGAATTTTGGTATTCACAATTATTGACTCCTAATATTTTCCACTGGAGCCCTGGTAGCGCAGTAGTTAACAGTTTGGGTGCTAACCAAAACGTCAGCAGTCCATATCCACCAACGGCTCCTTCAAAACCCTATGAGGCAGTTCAACTTCATCCTATAGGGTCACTGTAAGTTGGAATTGACTTGATGGCAACAGGTGGTAGTTTCCATTACAGGGTAATGACTACCTTGTGCCCCAGATATAGAATTGTTCCAAGGTCCAATATAAGGTAAGGTATTCTGTAATAATAATAATCTTCTTTGTGCTCTCTATTCATAATCAATCCATTTACAATCATGATCTTATAATAATTTGATCTAGTATAATAGGTCTAATATATATTACTATTTCCATTTTATGGATGGAAAAAATGAAAGCTCAGACATGTCCTATGGACTGTCCCAGATCACTTGCTGAAGTTTTCCAACTCCTTCTCTGGTGCTTTACATCTCTAATGTAAAAAGTTTAAGGTGGCATTAGTATTATCACTTGCTGTGCACTCTAAAGGTTAGCTAGCTTAATCTCCCTTAAGTGATTCAGAAGCACTGAGTAAACATGGGTGTGGATACATAAATGAACAGTCACATACCTAATACCTATTAGCCTAGGTATGTTTGAGGAAGAGTGCTCTAGGAAGAATTTTAAAAGCTAGGCTCCAGAAGTAAAGGCTTTTATGCAGCAGCCCTATTAACATTCTACCAAAGTATCTAAAATTGATTGGATCACGGTAATATATCACCAAAAATACAGACAAAACTAACGATTTTGCCGTGATTGCTACTGCCCAAATGAAGGGCCCAGGTAACTGTCGAGGCAAACAGCAAACACTGCTTTAGGCTTTCCATATAGTCATTAATATAATACAAAGAACATAAAATAGAGAATAGAGAAATTGTCCAGTAGATATGATCAGTATTGATGGTTAGAGGAGATAAAGAGCTTCACAGGTAACAGATTTGGGGATTTTTTTGTTTGTTTCTTTGTTTGCATTGTCTGAATAACTGTCTAAGTTACTTTTTTGTATGTCTACAAGATAGATAGGAGTCCCTGGGTAGCGCAAAATGTTAAGTGCTCAAAAACTAGCCAAAGGTTTGCGGGTCAAACCCACTCAAAGGCACATCAGAAGGCAGGCTTGGTAATCTGCTTCTGAGAGGTCACAGCCTTGAAAACCATGTGGGGCAGTTCCTCTCTCTACACATGGGGTTGCCATGAGTTGTAATCAACACGATAGCAACTAACAACACTAACGAGATAGAGTTGAAAAATGATTTAAAGACTTTGAATTTTAAAAAACCCATTCCTTATCATTGGTTCTAATAATAGCATTTTTAAAAATAGAAGTCCATCTATTATGCCATCTGTTAGTAGAGGCAAAGGGGAGGGGGAAAAACCCACTTTCTTGAAAGCCAGCAGAGTTGGCTTTGGGATTTTTGCCCTGTGACCAAGTGTAAAAGTTCGTGAGATGTATTGTGGACACCAGATTACAAGAATTTCCCAAATTTTGTTCATATCCATGGCATGTACTATTCACTCCTTTCCCCCATCATGGATTGAATTATGTCCCCCCCAAAATATATGTATCAACTTAGGTAGGCCATGATTCCCTGTATTGTGTGGTTGTCCTCATTTTGTGATTGTAATTTTATGTTGAGAGGATTAGGGTAGAATTGTAACACAACCCTTACTCAGGTCACCTTCCTGATCCAAGGTAAAGGGAGTTTCTCTGGGGTGTGGCTTGTACCCTCAAGAGATAAAAGGAAAAGGAAGCAAGCAGAAAGTTGGGGATCTCATACCACCAAGAAAGCAGCACCAGGAGCAGAGCATGTCATTTGGACCCGGAGTGCCTACTCCTGAGAAGCTCCTTGACCAGGGGAAGATTGAAGACAAGGACCTTCTTCCAGAGCCACTTCCCTTGGAAGTGATGCCTTGAATTTGGACTTTTAGCCTACTTTGCTGTGAGAAAATAAATTTCTCTTTGTTAAAGCCATCTACTTGTGCTATTTCTATTACACCAGCACTAGATGACTAGGACAGAATTTGGTACCAGGAGAGTGGGGTGCTGCTCTAACAGATATCTAAAATGTGGAAGCAGTTTTGAAACTGTGAATGGATAGAGTTGCCACAGCGGCAGAGGACTAGCACAGCAGAGAACCAGCAGCAGCAGAACCAGGAGACCACCATGAGACAGTCCTGGAGCTGACTCATGGAGCGAAAGAGCCGAGTGCCCGTGAGCAGAAGGCTTCCTGGCAGAGTAGGGTGCTTCTGGATACTTATTGGTAGAGCTATGCTTGCCGGCCCACCAAGCCAGAAAGCTGAGTGCCTGTAAGCACATGGCTTCCTGGCAGAGTGGGGTGCCTCCGGGCCTGTGTGCCTGAGAAGCTCCTCAATCATGGGAAGATTGAGGACTAGGACCTTCTTCCAGAGCCCCTTCCCCTAGAGGTGACATCTTGAATGGACTTTTAGCCTACTTTACTGTGAAAAAATAAATTTCTCTTTGTTGAAGCCATCCACTTGTGGCTTTTCTGTTATAGCAGCGCTAGATGACTAAGACCTTCTTTACTCTGTTCTTTCTCATCATTTTCGACCTCTTTCACTATGAACATATCTTTAAGTAAGAAACTTCCCTGTTATGCATTTAATTATGTCCCCCCTAAATATGTGTTTTAAACCCTAGCCTCTATGTCTGTGGTTATCATTCCATTTGGGAATGGGTTTTCTATGTTAATGAGGCAGGATTAGTGTAGAGTGTATCTTGAGTCAATCTCTCTCTCTTTTTTTTTTTTTTTTTAATGTTATTCTGCTTTAGGTCAAAGTTTACAGCACAGGTTAGTTTCTCATTCAAAAATTTTTACACGAATTTTTTTTGTGACATTGGTTGCAATCCCCAGAATGTGTCAGCTCTCTCTCCCTTTCTGCTACAGGTTCCCCATGTCCATTCATCCAGTTTTCCTGTCCCTTTCTACATTCTCATCTTTGCTTTCCGGTAGGTGTTACCCATTTGGTCTCATGTACTTGACTGAGCTAAGAGGCAAGTTCCTCACATGTCTTATTGTGTATTTTATAGGCCTGTCTAGTCTTTGGCTGAAAGGTAAACCCTGGGAGTGGCTTCAGTTCTGAGTTAGCAGTGTCCAGGGGCCATAGTCTCGGGGGTTCCTCCAGTCTCTCCCAGACCAGAAAGCCTGGTCTTTTTTTTGAGAAGGCCATGATTCATATGGTCCATTAGATCTTTGGACTAATATTTTCCTCGTTTCTTTTTTTTTTTTTTCCATTCTCCTTTTCTCTGGACTGAATGAGACAAACAGATGTATCTTAAATGACTGCTCGCAAGCTTTTAAGATCCCAGACACTACTCACCAAGGTAGGATGTAAAACATTTTCTTTATGAACTTTGTTATCCCAATTGAACTAGATGTCCACTAAGACCACAGTCCTCAGCCCTCAGCCCCAGTAACTCAGTCCCTCAGAGTGTTTGGATGTGTCTAGGAAGCATCGATGACTTTGCCTTGATCAGGCTGTGCCGACTTCCCCTATGTAGTGTGTTGTCTTTCCCTTCACCAAAGTTAACATTTGTTTACTATGTAGTTAGTGATTTCCCCTCCCTACCCCTCCTCTCTTTCATAACCATCAAATACTTTTTTTTTATGTAAACCTTTTCTTAGATTTTCATAATAGTGGTCTCATACAATATTTGTCCTTTCGCGATTGACTTGTTTCACTCAGCATAATGCCCTCCAGATTCATCCATGTTGTGAGATGTTTTGCTGATTCATCATTGTTTTTTATTGTTGTGTAGTATTCCATTGGAAACCCTGGTGGCATAGTGATTAAGAGCTATGGCTGCTAACCAAAAAAGTTGGCAGTTCGAATCCACCAGGCTGTCCTTGGAAACCCTGTGGGGCAGTTCTACTCTGTCCTACAGGGTCACCATGAATCGGAATTGACTCAACAGCAATGGGTTTTAGTATTCCATTCTGTGTGTGTACTACATTTTGCTTATCCATTCATCTGTTGATGGCCACTTAGGTTGTTTCCATTTTTTGCTATTGTGAATAATACTGCAATGAACACAGGTGTGCATATGTCTACTTGTGTGGTGGCTCTTATTTCTCTAGGATATATTCCCAGGAGTTAGATTCCTGGATAATAATGGTATCTTTATTTCTAGCTTTTTAAGGTGGTGCCACATAATTTTCCACAGTGGTTGTACCATTTTATACCCCCAACAGCAGTGCATAAGAGTTCCAATCTCCCCGCAGCCTCTACATTTGTTATTTTCTGTTTTTTTGATCAGTGCCAGTAATGTCAGGGTGAGATGGTATCTCATTGTAGTTTTGATTTGCATTTCTCTAATTAGCTCTGGTGGTGCAGTGTTTAAGAGCTTGGGCTGCTAACCAAAAGGTCAGCAGTTCAAATCCACCAGGAGCTCCTTGGAAACCCTATGGGGCAGTTCTACTCTATCCTATAGGGTCATTACGAGTTGGAATCAACTTGATGGCAATGGGTTTGGGTTAGTGGCTAATTGAGTTAATCGCTCTTGAGATATAAAAGAGATTAAACAAGCAAGCAGAGGAGAGATGGGGTAAGATACCAAGACACATAGAAATCTGCAAGAAACCGAGAAGCAGAAGCTGAAGATATTGAAGATACAAGGACCTTCCACCAGAGCCGACACAGAGAGAAAGTCTTCCCCTAGAACTGGCTCTCTGAATTCGGACTTCGAGCCTCCTAAACGGTGAGAAAAAAATTTCAGTTTGTTAAAACCTTCTACTTGTGGTATTTCTTCTCTAGCAGCGTTAGGTTAATTAAGGCACCACGTTTCTTAGGTTCCTGTGAAGAATTACTGCTTTTCTTAGCCTCTTTTGTTCCTCCATGCCCTATTTCCTCATGGGAGAAAATAGGGATTGCTTACACTTCAAATTTCAGTGGTTTGCATTGTAGAAATGAAGCTGTTGCTGCCCTTTTTTGGATAATTAAGATTGGTTTGTATCTTGTAAAATATTCCCCTCGTTCATTAAAAGAAATGTAATTGGCTGTCCAGGCATGGAATTCCTTTAGTTCTTCAAATGTATGAACTGTTTGTATCTTCAGAAGAAGCTGAAGAGCTGGATCAGCCTTGTTTGTTAATGATTTCCATTACCCTTGGCCTAGGACGATCTTCATCTTCAGATTTCAGATATTTAATCTTTTAATTGTGATCATGTGGAACCTGTACATAGACCAAGAGGCAATTGTTGGAACAGAAGAAGGGGATACTTCATTGTTTAAAATTAGGAAAGGTGTGCATCAGGGTTGTATCCTTTCACCATACTTATTCAATCTGTATGCTGACCAAGTAGTCCAAGAAGCTGGGTTACATGAAGAAGAATGTGGCATCATGATTGGAGGACGACTCATTAACAACCTGTGATATGCAAATAACACAACAACCTTGCTTGCTGAAAGTAAAGAGGACTTGAAGCACTTACTGATGAAGATCAAACACTACAGCCTTCAGTACGGATTACACCTTAACACAAAGAAAACAAAAACCCTCACAGCTGGAACAATAAGCAACATCATCATAAATGGAGAAATATTGAAGTTGTCAAAGATTTTATTTTACTTAGATCCATAATCAATGCCCATGGAAGCAGCACTCAAGAAATCAAAAAACATATTGCATTGGGCAAATCTGCTGCCAAAGACCTTTTTCAAGCGTTAAAAAGCAAAGATGTCACGTTGAGGACTGAGGTGCACCTGACTCAAGCCATGGTATTTTGAATCACCTCAGATGCATGTGAAAGTTGGACAAAGAATAAAGAAGACCTAAGAAGAATTGATGCTTTTGAATTATGGGTGTTGGCAAAGAATATCGAATATACCATGGACTGCCAGAAGAATGAACAAGTCTGTCTTGGAAGAAGTACAGCCAGAGTGCAAACACAAGGATGGCAAGACTTGGTCTCGTGTACTTTGGACATGTTATCAGGAGGGACCAGTCCCTGGAGGATATCATGCTTGGCAAAGGGTAGAGGAAGACCCTAAAGGAGATAGACTGACATAGTGGCTGCAACAATGGGCACAAACACAGCAATAATTATGAGGATGGCGCAGTACTGGGCAGTGTTTGTTCTGTTGTACCTAGGGTCACTATGAGTCGGAACCAACTCGATGGTACCCAACAACAACAATCCTTAATCCCACATATCATTTCTTAAAATGATTAAGAGGACTTTTTTATTAAACAAGTACTGAACCATGTCATGGATATTGCCAGTGACATAGACTTTTTCTCTAGAGGAAAATGTTAGATACTAATATACTCAGGGGAGTCCTGGTGGCGGAGTGGTTAAGTGCTTGGCTGCTAACCAAAAGGTTGGCAGTTCCAATCCACCAGCCACTCCTAAGAAACCCTGTGGGACAGTTCTTCTCTGTCCTATAGGGTCACTATGGATCTGAATCAACTCAGTGGCAACAAGTTAGGTTTGGTTAATATACTCAAGACCTTGGAACAAAATTTTTTGGTTCACAAAATGAGGCTAACCTCTATACTTGACCTCCCAAAAGAGTATATTTTAGGGAAACTCCTGAGTATTTATAATTAGGCAGTAGGAAGAGAAATTTGAGAAGTAGAAGACAAGTTTCATACCCATGAGGAGCTTATTAGCTGGATGGGACAAATACAATGTAAAAATGTTAAGTGAACAATTATAAAGCATGAGGAATGACAGAAGCTCTAGAAGCATGGAAAGACCTGAAGAGTCTTCTAAACCAGAGGTCAGCAAACTTTTCCTCTAAAAGATTAGATAATAAAGTGTTAGGCTTTGTGGGTTATATGGTCTTTGTTGGAACTACTCAACTCTACTTTTACACCACAAAGCAGCCGTAGGTAATATGTAAATGAATGAGTGTGGCTCTGTTCCAATAAAACTTTATGTATAGAAACGGACAGTAAACCAGATTTGGCCTATTGGACATAGTTTGCTCACCCTTGTTCTAGATCAAACTCCCTCCTAATGCAGAAACTTCTTCTGTAGTTCTCAGGCTGTTCTATATTTGGACAGCTACAACACCTGGAGGTTTTCCTTATATGAAGCAACACTGTGTCTCTCTGAAACTCCCAAGTGCTGTTACCACCATGTCTCCTATCTGGACCACGGCAATAGTCATAATACCACAAGTGGATGGCTTTAACAAACAGAAATTTATTCTCTCACAGTCTAGGAGGCTAGAAGTCTGGATTCAGGATGCCAGCTCCAGGGAAAGGCTTTGTCTCTCTGTCACCTCTGGTGGAAGGTCCTGGTCATCAATCTTCCCTTGGTCTATGAGCTTCTCAGTGCAAGGACCCCGGGTTCAAAGGACTCGCTCCACTCCTGGCTCTTCTTTCTTGGTGGTACTGAGGTCTGTTTCATCTCTGCACACTTCTGTCTTTTATATCTCAAAGGATATTGATTCAAAATACAACATAATCCTGTAGATTGTGTCCTGTCTCATTAATGTAATGGACAGCTCACTCTTAAGTAGGATCATAACCACAGACACAGAGGCTAAGATTTATAACACGTAGCGTAATTACATCAGATCACAAAATGGAGGACAACCACACAATACTGGGAATCACGGCCTAGCCAAGTTAACACATATTTTTTGGAGACACAATTCAATCCATGACAAATGTTAGGAGAAAAAGTTAGCATACACAGTTAGCCACAGTGGACAGAATGATGACAGCCATGTAAAAAAATATTCCTAGAAAAAATACTGACATCAGAATTAGTTTCTTCTTGCTCTAATTTTCTGTATTTTCCAAATTGTTTACAATAAGCATTTATTATTTTATCATGGAAAATACTCTATGAAGTAGGGAATGAAGCACACGTGGTATGATTTATTCATAGTCAAATTCTTCTGACTTGAAATTAATCTACCACTTTAATTTCAAATACTCATTTACCATTTCTGATAACTGGCTGCAGCATTTTTCCAAGGTTGGCCATCAAGCCTGTCAATTTTTATTATCCAAAGACATTAATTACTGTTATCATTAAGTATCTTCAATTTTGCCTTCTAAATATTTATTTATATCAACTCTTCCTTTTCACCTCCACTATTGGTCCTTGTTAAGGCTTTCTCATTTCATCTTTTTACAACACTGATCTGCCATGTGCAAGCCCTGGTGGTGCAGTGATTAAGAGCTTGGCTGCTAACCAAAACGTTGGCAGTTCAAATCCGCCATCTGCTCCTTGGAAACCCTATGGGGCAGTTCTACTCTGTCCTGTAGGGTCGCTATGAGTCAGAACCGACTTGATAGCAAAGGTTTTTTTTTGATTTATCTACCATGTTATTGGAGCCCTGGTGGTGCAGTGGTTAAGCGTTCATCTCCTAACCAAAAGGTCAGCAGTTCAAATCCACCATCCACTTTTTTGGAAACCCTGGGGAGCAGCTCTACTCTGTCCTATAGGGTCACTATGAGTTGGAATTTACTCTACAGCAATGGGTTATTATATGGGTTGCTACATTATTCATTTGCTTAAATCCCTCCATGACTCTTATGGCTCCAGAGCATAGTTTAAGCTCCTTGGTGAGTCTACAAGGCCCTCTTGACCTGACCCCCATCTGCATCTCCAGCCATGTTCCTGGCAACTCCCCTTCTCACTCTTCCATTTTTAAGAATAGAGAAGTGCTCATAGATCACCCTGCCATTTCACACCTCCTTGGTGTGTCTCATACCATAACTTTAGCCTGGAGTCTTCTTTACTGGAAGCTAACTCTCCACCTTCTTCAAGCCTTAGCTCCAGCATCAGCTCCTCCAGGGAGACTTCTCTGACACCCAGCCTGGGTGGGGTCCTCTCCAAAACACTCCTCTAGAGATTTTCAAAATTTCTTCTCAAATGTGAACAAATAAATGCCACTAGTTAGGTTTCCAACATGCTTTCATATATAATAATGCATCTGACTCCCATAATAATCCTGTGAAATAGTCAAGAAAGACGCAACTCCTATTTCGTGGATAAAGAATGCATGTTTCAAAGACAATATACTTGGCCACATTCACACAGCTCATAACAGTGGAGCCAGAACTGGTACTCAGTGTTCTGACCCCTGATGCAGTGCTCTTTCCTCTTGCACACTTGCTTCCTGAGCTGCTCAGGTTAGAGAAGTGAACCCAGAGATGCTGACGAGTTGGCAGGGAGAAGGGGAATCTAGCTAATGGAGAAATCTTGAGAACTCATCTTCTATCCACTGTGTTCCAGATTGGGTGCTAGGCCCTTAAATCAAATTGCCTTACATAGTGTTTAAGAGCCAGAGTCTAGAGCTAGATGCATGGTTTGACTCCTAGCTCTGCTACTCAATGTATGTCTTTAGGCAACTCCTCCATGCTGAAGTTTCTCTGTAAAATGTGGCCCATAAAGACATCTCCTTCTTAGGTTTTGGTTAATACTCATACAGCCTAGTATAGCGCCTGACAAATGGAACAAGCTCAATCTATGCTAGTTATTTTTATTATTATCACGTCATTCAATTCTCACAATATTTGCATTTTACATATGAGAAAAAAAAAGACCCGTTCAGGTTCAGTTGTCCAAGGCCACATAACAAGTAGGTAACGGAGATAGTTCAAGCCTGAGCCTGTCTGTTGCTGAAGCCTATGGCCTTTCTACTTTGCAGAAGAAAGAGCCTAATGATTCAGAGAAGCAGTTGGACTCTGGAGTCGAAAAGTCATTGGTCAATACTTTCTGGTGGTAAGAGCTTGAGCCAGTTGTTTAACCTTTTCAGTCATGGTTTGTACTTTTCAAAATGGTAGAGCCTACCTACTAGCACTATTGGGCCTACCTCCTAGCACTCTTAGCACAAAACATGGAAGGCACAGTAAAACCTACAAAAGCTGGAAACTGTGTAAGGCAGAAACCTGTCAGAGAAGGAAAACTAAAATATTTTCCATTAATAGAGGGCAATAGAAAAGTGGTAAGACTGTAGCCTGTCAAAGGCAGCAAACTGATGAGACCCAGGTATATAAAGCAGCACAATGCCTGGCACATAGGAAATGACCACATTTGTTATCTGTTTTTATTATGCCACAGAGTTGCTCAGGTTTTGAAGGACATGATGAAAATATGTTCACAGAAGCTCTTCTTGGTAGCCGTGTAGAAAGCCTGGAGCAAAGCAAGAGCTTTTGTAATAACCTAGATATGAAAAAGTACCAACCTGGCCTAAGATGCTGGCTTCTGTAGGAGTGCAGGGTAAGAAATCAAACAGTGACTTTACAGGAGAATGAGTAGAAACTGTGAACGTGACTGCTAGACACTTCAGAGTTATATATATGTCATATACCACATTATATAAATTTACTTGTCTTTAGAGTTATGTAATGAGCCCTGGCGGCACAGTGGTGAAGAGCTTGGCTGCTATCCAAAAGGTCAGCAGTTTGAACCCACCAGCCTCTCTGCGGGAGAAAGATATGGCAGTCTGTTTCTGTAAAGATGACAGCCTTGGAAACCCTATGGGCAGTTCTACTCTGTCCTATAGGGTCACTATGAGTTGGAATCGACTTGATGGCAGTAGGTTTGGTTTTGATTTTTAGAGTTATATATATATTTCATCAAGCATTTTAACATTTGTAACTATAATTAAAAATCAATCTCAATAATGAGAATAACTTTTACTAACTTTATTTCATGTTCCAGGACTTGAACTTTTAATCCATGTTACTGATAAAATTAGTATCAATGATGGATATTTTCCAACTTGTCTGGAGAAAGAGGAATCTCTACTAATTCGGTTAAGACTTTAAAACTCGTCAAATACCATTATAACAACCTTTAACTAGAAATTCATCTTCTGTCAAGTGGAATCATGGTGTAACAAAACTCTGTTGGATACAATAGTCTTAGCCTGCAAGTTCCAAGCAGGGGGAAATGATGCTAGATTATTTGTTAAGAACTGATTCCTAAAAGCGTTGTATCCCAAACATACCTTGGTCTCTACTCCCTTTTCCTCCTGGAAGGTCAGGAATCATTTCATGGAAGTTTAGATAATACTGCAGCTTGGATATTTGAAGAAAAACTGAAGGGTACATGTTGTTTTCACTGAAGCAGAACAAAAGAACAGTTAAAGGCTTGGCTTAAAATGAGTTGTTTTCTTCTCCTAACATGTAAACTCTCAAAATGAATCAACCGATAAGGCCTCTTGAATAAGACTATATAAGCAGTACATTACCTGGTACAATTAGTATGAAACATGATTGTTACCTTGACCAGGAGGGATGAAACTATGACATTTAGGGATTGTTTGAGATAAAGAATTTGAAACCAGGAGCCCTGGTGGTAAGAGCTCAGCTGCTAACCAAAAGGTCAGCAGTTCAAATCCATGAGCCACTCCCTGGAAACCCTGTAAACCAAAAAAGCCAAACCCAGTGCCGTCGAGTCGGTTCTGACTCATAGCGACCTATGGGGCAGCTCTATTCTGTCCTGTAGGGTTGCTATTAGTCGGAACTGACTCCACCACACCTAACAACAACAACAACAACACATCCACTGTTGTTGTTGTTGGGTGCCCTACACTCGGCTCCGACTCATAGTGACTCTATGCACAACAGAACAAAACACTGCCTAGTCCTGCGCCATCCTTACAATCGTTGTTATGCTTGAGGTCATTGTTGCAGCCACTGTGTCAATCCACCTTCCTGAGGGTCTTCCTCTTTTCCGCTGACCCTCTACTCTGCCAAGCATGATGTCCTTCTCCAGGGACTGATCCCTCCTGACAACATGTCCAAAGTATGTAAGATGCAGTCTCGCCATCCTTGCATCTAAGGAGCATTCTGGCCGCACTTCTTCCAAGACAGATTTGTTTGTTCTTTTGGCAGTCCATGGTATATTCAATATTCTTCGCCGACACCACAATTCAAAGGCATCAACTCTACTTTGGTCTTCCTTATTCATTGTCCAGCTTTCACACGCATATGATGCGATTGAAAATACCATGGCTTGGGTCAGGCTCACCTTAGTCTTCAGGGTGACATCTTTGCTCTTCAACATTTTGAAGAGGTCCTTTGCAGCAAATTTGCACAATGCAATGCATCTTTTGATCTCTTGACTGCTGCTTCCATGGCTGTTGATTGTGGATCCAAGTAAAATGAAATCCTTGACAACTTCAATCTTCTCTCCGTTTATCATGATGTTGCTCATTGGTCCAGTTGTGAGGATTTGTGTTTTCTTTATGTTGAAGTGTAATCCATACTGAAGGCTGTGATCTTTGATCTTCATTAGTAAGTGCTTCAAGTCCTCTTCACTTTCAGCAAGCAAGGTTAAGCTCTGTTAATAAAGAGTACCTTGAGAACACAGAAATAATGACAAGACTCTTGGTTTTAATGGTATAAACATAATATACTTTATCTTTGAGGTAATAGTGATTGTGGGTTATACAAACAAAGCTACAGTCTATATCCAAATGATTATTTGCACAGAGGATGGAAAGTACAGTAAAACCTACAAAAGCCGGATATAGTGTAAGGCAGAAACCTGCCAGAGAATGAAACTAAAATATTTTCCACTAACAGAGAGTGACAGAAAAGTAGGAAGACTGCACTCTGTCAGAGGCGGAAAACTTGTGAGACAAGGCAGTGCTGTTGAATTCCAGCTCTCATAGGTTTCACTGTATAAACAAGAAATGGAGAATTTGGACAAAAAAGCAGCCACAGGGGAAGAGGTATCAACCCCATTCTAATCGCATTTCTCTTTTTCCCTTGAGAACAAGCTTCATATGCATCTTTGCTAGTCAAGAAAAGAGATTTGCCATTGAAATGTTTCAGGAGTTTCCTCCTTCCTCTACCTCTTTTGGTTCTGGTGTCTCCTTTTCTTTAGCCAGCATGATATAAGCCTTTCATTTACAGAAAAATTACATGTTTTTCTTCATGACTAGTTACATAATATGCAGGGGCCAGTGCAAAATGAAAATTCAGGACCCCGTGTTTAAAAATGATTAAGAATTTCTAGGCAGTGGTGCATTAAACCAAAGACAGGGCCCTTCTGAGTATGGGGCCCGGTGTGACCACACAGATCGCATGCCTGTGAAGCCAGCCCTGCTAAGCCAAAAGGCAAACACATCTTGAGGAACATTCTTCTCTTTCCTCTGTTTCATTTTCTCTTTGCTTTGCTTAAGAAAATAATCTCTGAAATATACCATCTTTTTCATAACAATAAAACAAAAAGATGAGATGAATTTTCTCCTGACCTTTCTTCTCCACTTAACCCCAGTTTGTATTCTCCCCATTGTATACTTGAAGCATACAGTTGTATACAGAGCTCACAGTCTGTATCCTCCTTGTTCGAATACTCCAGGGAGGAAAGAGTCTGCCTCAGTGGCTCTCTCTGGTCTTCATTAACTGCACTTTATCAACTCCGAGACCTGAGATGCTAAAAATGAAGCACCTGGGACCTTCCAGTGGCCTTTCCTAGGAGGCTGGGAATCCACACAGAAGGCTGATGTGTCTTCAGAAAGAACACAAATCTGTCAGTGATAGATAAAAGTTAAATACTGGAAGTTTGTAAACTGGATTAAACGAATCATTAGATAGTCTGTTATTTGCTAAAAATAATGAAAACACACATTGAGTAGCAAGTGGCCGTGAGTATTTAACCGCCACAGATTCCTTCTTCCGCACTGCAACCGTTACAACGCACAACGAAGAAGGAACAGCAGGGAAGCGCTGCAGACAAAAGGGGATTCTTTTTCACTTTTTTGCTATAAAAAGTCAGCTTTTTATTTATTTATTTATTTATTTATTTTAATTTTTATTGTGCTTTAAGTGCAAGTTTACAAACAAGTCAGTCTCTCATGCAAAAATTTATATACATCTTGCTATACACTCCTAATTGCTCTCCCCCAATGAGACACCACACTCCTTCTCTCCACTCTGTATTTTTGTATCCATTGGGTCAGCTTCTCACCCACTCTTCTGTCTCATTTCCCCTCCAGACAGGAGTTGCCAACGTAGTCTCATGTGTCTGTTTGATCCAGGAAGCTCATTGTTCACCAGTATCATTTTCTATCCCATAGTCCAGTCCAATCTCTGTCTGAAGAGTTGGCTTTGGGAATGGTTCCTGACTTGGGCTAACAGAAGGTCTGGGGACCATGACCTCTGGAGTCCTTCTAGTCTCAGTCAGTCCATTAAGTCTGGTCTTTTTATGAGAATTTGGGGTCTGCATCCCACTGCTCTCCTATTCCCTCAGGGGCTCTCCAAGCTTCCTGTCAGGACAGTCACTGGTTGTAGCCAGGCACCATCTAGCTCTTCCGGTTTCAGGCCGATGCAGTCTCTGGTTTATGTAGCCCTTTCTGTCTCTTGGGCTCATAATTACCTGTGTCTTTGGTGTTCTTCATTCTTCTTTGGCCTAGGTGGGTTGAGACCCATTGATGCATCTTAGATGGTTGCTTGCTAGCATTTAAGACCCCAGAAGCCACTCCCCAAACTGGAATGGAGAATGTTTTCTTAAAATAGATTTTATTATGCCAATTGACTTAGATGTCCCCTGAAACCATAGTCCCCAAACCCCAGCCCCTGCTATGCTGGCCTTCAAAGCATTCAGTTTATTCAGGAAACTTCAATGCTTTTAGTTTAGTCCAGTTGTGCTGACCTCACCTGTATTGTGTGTTGTCTTTCCCTTCACCTAAAATAATTCTTATCTACTACCTAGTTAGTGAAAACCTCCCTCCCTCCCTCCCTCCCTCCCTCCCTCCCTCCCCACTCTCATAACCATCAAAGAATATTTTCTTCTCTGTTTAAACTATTGCTCCAGTTATTATAATAGTGGTCTTATACAAAATTTGTCCTTTTGCAACTGAAAAGTCACCTTTTTATTTAATTAGAAAAAAAGAACCTATGCTGTCTCATGGCTTCAAAATACCAATCTTAAGCAAGATAATGCCTGTAAAGATTATTATGAAACCAAAAAATCCATTATTCATCCTCCTCTGGAAAATTTATGGGCATAAAATTTAGGGTGGATAATTTTATACAAGACCTGAATGGTTTTCTGAACAGGATTGAACCAAGACTATATTCAGAAAACTCAACTGGAAATTACATAACATAAAAAACCTGAGCACTCTTAAACTTCATCATGACTTTTCTAGTATCACAAATCTTGGAATTCATGAGTTTTGTGATCTTCTGAGGAAGTTAGGACATTTTTGTACTTATTTCAGAGACCAGTAGAGACTAAGGCACTAACAAGACCCAGTTACTCACCTTCCACCAGTCACATACTCACACAGTGTTTCCATAGGTGACCATCTGGGACCCATTCAATCCAGTGTGCATATCACTCTCTCACCTGAGATACTTTTAATTCTCTCCCCCATCCCTCATGCTCTAGAAACATTTATTTGCTAAAATCTATTCACTAAGTATAGCCTTAAAATGGGAAATTATTTCCTTTAGGTTTTATGAATTAATAATAATAATAAGCTTTATTGTGCTGGACACTGTCTTAATCACATTGCATACATCATCTCCTTTATCCTTTTTTAAAATTTTTTATTGTGCTTTAGGTGAAAGTTTACAGAGCAAATTAGTTTCTCATTCGATACTTTGTACATAAAGTGTTCCATGATATTGGTTGCACTCCCCTCAACGTGTCAGCACTCTCCCCGTTTCCGCCCTGGGTTCCTCGTTTCCTTTCATCTGGATTTTCTGCCCCTTCCTGCCTTCTCATCTTTGTTTTTGGGCAAACGTTGTCCTTTTGATCTTGTATAATTGATTGTTCTAAGGAACACATTCCTTTCGAGTGTTGTTTATTTTATGAGTCTGTCTTTTGTTTGGCTGCAATATGGTCTTCAGGAATGGCTTCAGTTTCAGTTGTCTTAGGGCCATAGTCTCAGGGATTCCTTCAGTTTCTGTCAGACCAGTAAGTCAGGTCTTTTTTATGAATTTGATTTTTTTTGTTCTACATTTTTCTCCTGCTCTGTCCAGGACCCTCTGTTGTAATCCAAGTCAGAGTGGTCGATGTTAGTAGCCGAGTACCATCCAGTTTCTCTGGTCTGAGGGTCGTGTAGGCTGTGGTTGTTTGGACTAATTGCTCCCTTGAGTCTTCAGTTTTCCTCACTCTCCTTTGCTCCAGATGTGAAGACACCAATAGTTGTGTCTTAGGTGGCCACTCTCAAGCTTTTAAGATCCCAGACGTTATTTACCAAAGTAGGTTGCCGAACATTGTCTTTATGAACTCTGTTGTACTGGTTGACATAGATGTCCTTTGCCTTCGAGCCTCAGAACTACATCCCACATAGTGTTTGGTTATGTCTAAGATGTCTCCATGACTGTGCCTTTTGTGTGCTTTATTGTATATATTCATATACATGCAGTGCCTACAGTTATGTATGCAGAAATATCCACAACCAAACCTATCTCTGTAAGTGGTGTGCTTATCATCTCTTTTAAACCCCATTAATAACTCTATGATTCCCATCTTTACAGATAAGGAAACTGAACCTTAAAAAAGAGGTTAAATAACCTGCTTGAAGCAGGGCTTCAGACCCATTCCTTCTGGTTTGAACCTCTGCCGAGAATTTGCATTTCTAGTAAGTTCCCAGGTGATGCTGATGCTGCTGGTTATTTAGGGACCAATTCCGAGAACCACTATTAGAGCAGTGGTTCTCAAAAAATTTATTATATGAAAGAATCACCTGAAGATTTGTTAAAATGTAGATTCTGATAAAGTATATCTGGGGTGGAAATGCAAATTCTTAGCAAGAGTTCGAACTGGAACAAACCAGTTCAAAGCCCTGGCTCAAAGTCACACAGCGATTACCCCATTTGACCACACTCACAAAACTAGCCGGTGCCAATCCAGTACTAAAAAAAAAAAAAAAGTACTAGAACACGTATTTTCTGGATCCTAGTTCTGTGGTCTTTCCTATCTAAAGAAATACATAAAATACATAGACAGCTACAATTGCATGCAAGAAATTGTGCTGGATTCCAAGGGAACACAAGACAGTTATAAAAACCCACTCTAATCTACAAAATGAGTCCCACTCTTAGGCCCTTCTAATCTACACTCTATACTACCACACCATGAAAATAATTGCCTTTAAGTCTTTTTTGGCTCCAAGTATTTTCAGCTGTTCTCCATTTTATACAGAACCAAGTTCAAATCCTCTGAAAGGCATTTAATGGAATCTACTGTCCTCAACTGGCCCTATGACCTTAGGCAAACCATATAACCTGTCTGAGCCTCAGCTTGCTCATCTGCGATGCTGGGAACAATAGGGCTATTCTCAGGCTTCAATAAGGTAAACATCTGGGTGGTGCAAAGAATTAAGAGCTTGAAAGTTTGGCAGTTTGAGCCCAACCAGACGCACCTTGGAAGAAAGGCCTGGTGATCTGCTTCTGAAAGGTCACAGCCATGAAAACCCTATGGAGTGAGTTCTACTTGGCAACACATGGGGTCTCCATGAGTCAGAATCATTTCGATGGCAACCGGTTTCTTTTTAACAGCTCAATAAAATAAAGGGGCTGACAATAAAATAAATAAAGGGGGGTGCCAATAAGTATCAGTTGCCTTCCCTGCCCCTCTGCACCCCCAAATCTGGTTTCAATCTAGTTTTCATATCATAGACCCTCCACTTCAGCCACGCTATCGATTTATTCACTATCCCCTTGCAGTGCAATGGGTTTCTCTTATATATGGCTTCTCTGGCCCTGAGTTTGTAATTCCGCCAAGAAAGATTTGTTGTGCCACAGTCTGCCCTGTGATTAGTCTATTTTTCTCACCTTGCAGGGATTAGTCAGAAAGGAGGTATGTAAAACCACCCAATAGGACTTAACGACTTGTTGTCCACAGAGGACATTGGTCAGTTTGTAGTCCTGCTAGGTGGGCCATGATTGAAATTGACGAGGAGTTTGCTTACATAAGCAGCCAACTCCACAGGGGTCTTTAGAGAAGAACGGAGAGAGGCAAAGAGGGAACCTCAAGACTGAGAAGAGACTGGAGCAGAGCGATTTGAACCCACGGTTCCAGCAAGGGGAGCCTCCTAAAAGGGCTGTAATACTAAAAGACAGCAGAGGAAAGTCTGACAGCAGAGTACCTGACAGGAGAGATCCAACAGCAGAGACCTGACAGACCAGCAGCAGGAGGGCAGCAGCTGAGAGGGCTGCTACAGTGGCTATGAGCTAGGCCAGTTAGCAAAAGAGAAGCCAATGGCAAAGTAGGCCTGCATGGCAGAGAAGACATCCACCCAGCAGAGAAGCCAAGTTGGGGCACCTGTCCAACAGAGAAGGCAGCTGCCCAGCAGAGAAATTATGCCCGCTGATCACTGGAGGCCTATGTGCTTCCTGATCCTGATCCCAAGCTGTTCTTGTTACTTCCAAGTTGACCTTCATCTCAAGTGGTAGTCTGTTACTTCCTTAATAAGCTACATAACTGTGTGTGGTCTGTGAGTTCTGTGTGGACACTGCAACCAATTATCAAACCCAGCAGAGAAGGGGAAAGTGCTGCGGGGGAAACAGCTGGTGTCAGAAATGGTGATGAAGGTGGAGAGTGGAGGTATATCTGACCTCCACCTCATAGGAACTAGCTTTGTGCTCATCCTGATTCTTATCTCTCATGAATTTAGGAATTCCTTATACCATATGACATCACTGAACGCTGTTATGAAATCCTGTCTTTTCTAAAACATCCTCCTCAGTCTACAGTACCCTCTCTACCTGACCCCATCTCCCGTCCTTGAAGACCCAGCTCAAGCCTCACTGCTTCTACGCAGTCCTCTCAAGACCATTGCCCCATGCATTCCTGAGGCACTATTACCTGTATCTTGGATTCAGTATTCCACACTGTTATTAAACTTTTCATGCTTGTCTTATCTCCCCAAAGGTGCTGTAAGCTGCTTACAGGGGGTAAGGACAGGGCCTTCTCTTCCTTCATATCCCCTACAGAGATGATCACAGTGTGACACCCATGACAAGTGCTCAATAATTACACGCTGAGTGAATGGATGAGGCTTGCATCATATTGAATTTTGTTAAATTTTATGTGTATGCCTGGGGGTTGAAATGTGAGAAAATGACACTGCTATTTCTCCTCCTTCTGATGCAGATTGCTTTTAAAATATTACCTTTTTTTTTTTTTACATATGGTATTTCTTCTTCAATATCTCAATATACCACTTAAAATCTGACCTAAAAAAAAAGTATTAAAGAGCATGTTTCAAAAGAAAAAAAAGGAAGAAGCCAGCTATGACTAATGTTTTCAATTTATAGTATATCCAATTTGGAGAAGACTATGCTTTTTCATAAGGTTGCATAACTGCTAACAAAAACAATTTCAGCCACAGGATGTGTTTTGGAAGAATTTAGCCCTTCGTTAGACTAGGAAAAATATAAAAACCAAAAACAGAGATTTCCTTGGTACACATTTTCCCCTGCATAGAGAAGGTTCTCAAATTTTTGTCAAATTGAATATTCTACCACTAGATATTTTATCCTTGTGAACTATGTAGGTTCTGCCAACTATGGGTGTTATGGGTTGAACTGTGTTCCCCAAAAGTATACGTTGTAAATTCTAAACCCCTATACCTGTGGATGTAATCCCAGAATCGACTCGACGGCAGTGGGGTTTATACCTGTGGATGTAATCCCATTTGGGAATAGGACTTTCTTTGTTATGTTAATGAGACCATATCAGTATAGTAGGGTGTATTTTATTTTATTTTTAATTCCTTTACTGTGCTTTAGGTGAAAGTTTACAAATCAAGTCAGTCTGTCATACCAAAAGCCATACACACTCCGCCATGATGCATTCCCAGCTGCTCTCCCCTAATGAGACAGCACATTCCTCCTCTCCGCCCTGTATTCCCCATGTCCATTCAACTAGCTCCTATCCCCCTCTTCCTTCTCATCTCGCCACCAGACAAGAGTCACCCACATAGTCTCATGTATCTACTTGAGCACGAAGTTCACTCCTCACCAGCATCATTGTTTATCTTATAGTCCCTGTCAGTTTCGGGAATGGTTCCAATCTTGGACTATCCAAGGGTCTGGGGACCATGATCGTCAGGGTCCCTCCGGTCTCAGTCAGCGTAGGGTATATTTTAAACCAATCACCTTTAAGATAAAGAGCAGATTAGGCACAGAGGAGCAAGCACAGATGGGAATAGATGTTGTACCACATGAAGATCTCCAAGGAACCAAGGAAAAGAAGCTAAAAAGAGAAAAGGACGTTCCCCTAGAGCCAGCTGCCTGAATTCAGACATCTAGCTTCCTAAACTGTGAGAAAATACATTTCCGTTTGTTAAAGCCACCCACTGGTGGTATTTCTGTTAAAGCAGCACTAAGAAACTAAGACAACTGGGTATCAGCATCAACAATGATTAAAGGGAATAAATGAGACATGATGTGTGTTTCTACTCTACCTGTTCTGGATTAAATAATCAAAACAACCAATTGCTGTTGCTTTCGAGTCCATTCCAACTCATGGCGACCTCACATGTGTCAGAGTAGAACTGCACTCCATAGGGTCTTCAACGGTCGATTTGGGGGAAGTAGATCATCAGGCTTTTCTTCCAAGGTGCCTCTGAGTGGACCCGAACTTCCAGCCTTTTGGCTGGCAGCTGAGCTTGTTGTTTGCACCACCCAGGGACTCCTAATCAAAACACAGAGGCCTGTATATTACCCACTTCCTAACACTTGTTGTTGCAGGCCTTCAAAGGCAGGATATTGGTGAATAATTTTCCAAAAGAATCATGAGTGCTAGAACTCCAGCTATCTTGCTGACTACAGGCCTAAGAGGAAGTGAGACCCAAAGGTGGATAACAGGTTGCACTGGTGAGTTTCTGAAGTTTACACAGTGCTTCAGCCATCTTTTCCACCTTCATACATGAGAATATAAAATCTGGGCAGCACCAAGATGTATGAATCTGACTTGAGAATGAACTAAAAATAATCTCTTTAAAATATACAAAAATAAGATTTTTTGAAATTCCAGGATATAATTTATCAATAGTCCAACAGAAAAGTTTTAACTCTCAGTTGCTCAACAATTCAAATGTTTGTGTGCAAAAAAAAGTAACACCTGACCCTGTTGCCTATGCCAAGTTAATATGAACAGATTTTAAATTCTAAACTCGTGTACCTTGAGAATTAGTTTTGCAACTGAAGTAGAGTATGTGAGAGGTAAGATCTATAAAACAGAGTTTTGAATTAATCATCATGGGCAAAAAAAAAAATGTTTTCAAAGATAGAAATGAATTCTGGCATTTTAATTACAAGCTCAGTGGAAAGTTTGGTGGTAGAATTGAGCTCTGAAAATTATTATTATGTTGTCATTATGAATTAATGACTATAAAAAAATCAGTTTTGAGTGGTAATGGTAAATTACAAAGAAAAACTTATGGAACTGCTTTCTATTTCCTGACGTATCAAGAGTAGTTGTCATAATTTACTTGATTAAAAAAATCCAACAGTGGAAAAATACAGAGACATATTTTTAAATAATATATAAATATAAACCAGCTTTTTGTTGGCAATTCAGAAGGTTTTCATCATAACACCATTTGTAAAAGCAAACAATTAGAAGCAGCCTAAATGTTCAACAATATGGGAATGAGTAAGTAAATTATAGTACATTCAATTAGTGGGTCATGCAATTATTAAAAATATAAATACAAAGATTGTATCACAAATTAAAAAATATAAATGATGTAAAGCTTTAAATTTACATTTGCAAACATGTATGCTATGACTACAACTACTTGAAGATATATGCATAAGAAAATAAATGGAAGAGAATTACAGAAACGATGATAGAATTCATTTTTATGTGGTAAGATTATAGATTTTTTTTCTTTCCTTTTTTCTAAGTTTCATGTAATATTTTAAACTTTCTTTAAATTTTAGAAAAATTAATTTCTACTTTTAAATGTATCATTTGCTGGGGTATACTCATTAGTTTGAAATGTATAAAACTTTCAATTTTTAATCATTTTTGACCTACAAAAATTGTAGTGTTCAACTGATACCATATTACCATTGTACAACAAACAAAATAAATCAGATTTTGAAATAAAAGTTGTTAACTTCTATTCTAAAATGTTTCTTAAGTTTAGAAATGGAATCTAACTTTTTGAAAAGTATAGCAAAACCCTGGTGGCATAAGGGTTAAGTGCTATGGCTGCTAACCAAAAGGTTGGCAGTTTGAATCCACCAGGAAACTCTATGGGGCAGTTCTACTCTATCCTATAGGGTCGCTATGAGTAGAAATCCACTCAAAGGCAACAGGTTTGGCTTGGTGGTTTTGGTAGCAAACTAAATGACTTGAAAATCATATTTGACAACTGTGGCTCAGAAATAATCAAGACCCAACATAGGTTTTAGATTTTTGAGAAAATGAACTCAGTTCAGACTATTACTGAGTTGATACAGACACAATGCCATCACATCTCCTTCTTTTTTTTGTCTTTGAAATTAAGTGTCATGTTCATTTTATAATTATTCAATGGCCAGCATAAAGTAAAACATTCATAATTTGATAAGTAAATTTGCTTCTAACCTGTGCTGGGAATGACATTTAAATTGCTTTGTACTCTGTGATTACTCAGGGATAATTAGTCCTCTAAATATTACTGTAATGAAAACCATGGATTTAATGAATCATACAATCTCAAATCAAACAGAATCTTCACTAAATATTTAAGTTCAGCATAAAAATTGTTTAATGATTGGTTAAAATTTGGAAAAAAAAAATTTGTTTAGGGCAAGCCAGGGCATAAAAATGTGAAATGAAATTAAATGTATTCATAGGAATTTTGTAAACGCAATCCTAAAAAAAAAAAGAAGCTGAACAGCAGGGGTCAAGACCAAAATAGACTTCATCTTTGCTATACAATTGCTATTATAAGTATTTGAGAATAAGGATCAGTGTTCCTGAAATACAGTAAAGCATTTTGTGGTCTTTTATGATATATTTGCTAACAAAGTACATAAATTTGGACTCCTTAAGGAAGATAGTAAAGTGTGTGTATGTGTTCATCTTTGTATTACCAGCGCAAAGGACAATACCTGGCACATGGTGGTTTTCAGACTTAAATAGACTAGGAAGAAGGACCTGGCGGTCTACTTCTGAAAAGAATTAGCCAGTGAAAACCATATGAATAGCAGTGGAACATTGTCTGATATAGTGCCAGAAGGTGAACCCTTCAAGTTGGAAGGCATGCAAAATACAACTGGGGAAGAGCTGCCTCCCCAAAGCAGAGTCTACCTTAATGATGTGGATGGAGTCGTTTTTGAGACCTTCATTTACTGATGTGGCACAAGTCAACTTACACTTTCCATGTTTATTCAATCTGTATGCTGAGCAAATAATCTGAGATGCTGATTATATGAAGAAGAATGGGGCATCACGATTGGAGGAAGACTCATTAACAACTTGCAATATACAGATGATACAATCTTGCTTGCTGAAAGTGAAGAGGACTTGAAGTACTTACCGAAGAAGATCAAAGACTATATAGCCTCAGTGTGGATTACACCTCAACATAAAGAAAACAAAAACCTCACAACTGGACCAATAAGCAACGTCATGATAAACGAAGGGAAGATTGAAGTTGTCAAGGATTTCATTTTACTTGGATTCACAATCAACACCCATGGAAACAGCAGCCAAGAAATTGAAAGCTGCATTGCATTGGGCAAATCTGTTGCAAAAGACCTCTTTAAAGTTTTGAAAAGGGAAGACGTCCCCTTGAAAACTAAGGTGACCCTGACCCAAGCAACGGTGTTTTCTATTGCCTCATATGCATGCAAAAGCTGGACAGTGAATAGGGAAGACCCAAGAAGAATTGACACCTTTTGAATTGTGGTGTTGGCAAAGAATATTGAATATACCATGGACTGCCAAAAGAATGCACAAATCTTTCTTGGGAGAAGCACAACCAGAATGTTCCCTAGAAGCAAGAATGGCGAGACTACATACTTTGGACATGTTATCAGAAGTGATCAGTCCCTGGAGAAGGACACCATGCTCGGTAATGTAGAAGGTCAGCAAAAAAGATGAAGATCCTCAATGAGATGGATTGACACAGTGGCTGCAATAATGGGCTCAAGCACAACTATTTTGAGGATGGTACAGGACCGGTTAGTGTTTTGATCCATTGTACATTTGTTCCATTGCTATGGGTCGGAACCGACTCAATGGCATTTAACAAAAACAACAAATTATACATCAGTAAAGCTGCTAATAAGAATAACAACTTTTAAAAGCCACGTTAGATGGAAAGGACCTAGAGATCACTTAGTCTAACACGCTCATTTTATAGATGAAGTAAATGAGATCAAGATAGGTTCAGTGATATACCTAAAGTCACAAAGCCAGATACTGTCCTAGTAGGATCTAGAACTCAGGTCTTTGGGGGTTAGCATATTCACCAGATCTCTTTCTTGAGTGCACATTTCTTGACTACTCCAAACTAGGAAGGGTTGCCTTTTAAAATGCTTTTACAGCACTGGGAACATTTTCTTCATGGCCCTTAATGCAGATTCATCATTGTTCATTGCTGCTAACTGGACAGTAGGCACCGTGAGAGGGTGGCCCTTATCTGGTTTTGCTCACCTTTGTACCCCTAGTGCCTAGCACTATGGAGCACAGGAGCAATATGGACTTTCAATAAGTATTTGTTGAAGGAATAGATAAATGAATGGACAAATGAATCTGAAACCCAAATGTTCCCAATAGCCATTGTGAAGAAATGCCCCAAGTGGAATCTTCTCCTGCCAACCTGCACAGAAGTCTTCAGAGATGCATACTACCCACTTGTAGCAAACTGAAGCTGAGTGTTTTATTGGCTCTTATGATAATAATGAATACTATGTTTAAATTGGGAAGAGGGACCACCACAGAGGAAAAGGCCCATTTAGCTTAGAGAGGAAACCCTGGTGGCGTAGCGGTTAAGTGCTACAGCTGCTAACCAAAGGGTCAGCAGTTCGAATCCGCCAGGTGCTCCTTGGAGATTCTATGGGGCAGTTCTACTCTGTCCTCTAGGGTTGCTATGGATCAGAATCGACTTGACGGCGCTGGGTTTGGTTAGTTTTTAGCTGTAGAGAAAGAAGAAGGAAGCTTCTGATGAGGTCTTTTCCTAAGGAAAAAAAAAAAAGCTTGTCAAAAGCTTTGGACAGTTGAGACTGCTAACTTAAAAATGTCATGGACATTGCAACTATGCAATGGTGATTCCTTTTATTATCTTCTGAATGTGTTCTTGGGGAGGGGGTATGTGTGTATGTAGAGTGGTGGGGGGAGTGGAGAATCTGGGGTTGGTCAGTTTCCCAAGGGTCAAACACTTTTAAATGGTTTTTAAGTACCTCAACAATTTAAAAGTATCATAAAGACGACCTAAAAAATAGCTGAACATAGAACTTCCTGTTACAAATATAAGATTATGATTGATTTCTGCTCCTGAAAAAACAACTCATTGGTCACTGCACAGGCAATGCAGTGTTGAAGCAGTCACAGTTTCTGTTCCCCAGAAGCATCTGATTTTAGGGGGGATAGACAAGTGAACTGTCAACTACAGTACAGAGTGACAAGTGCTGAATGCATTCAGGCTCCTGAGATGCAAGCAATGCTAATCTGCTGTCTCAGGCCAAAGAACTGGGGGAAAAGATGAAGAACCAAGCCCTTAAAACAACAGACACTTGAATAAACAAAAACAATAACTAAAAAAACAATCAAACCATTGTCACCTAGTCGATTCTGACTCATAGTGACCCCATGTGATAAAGTAGAACTACCCCACAGGTTTTCCAAGGCTGTAATCTTTACGGAAGCAGGCTGCCACATCTTTCTCCCACAGAGTGGCTGGTGGGTTCCAACAGCCGACCTTTCAGTTAGTGGTCGAGCACTTAACCAGTGTACCACTAGGTCTCCTGAAACTTGAGTAGGAGCCAGGAAAGAATAGAGAGCCTCTTCAAGGCTCCAAAGTTGTAATGAATCAGCTCTACCATTTCTTTATATTGTGTCAATCACTCCCATGCAATTCTAATTTCCAGAAGAGTGATTGGTCAAGCTGGGTCACATCCCCACCCCTTGGCCAGGGAGTGCTGGGCAGGTCCACTGACAGACCCAAGACAGCATAGAGCGCACAGTTGTTACCAGAATAAAGGCAGACAAAAGCTACATACAGACATCCTCATAAGAGTGTGAAATAGGATCCATAAGGTCAGAGCATTATGAGAGCACGGCCTAAATGAAGTGGTGAAGAGTTTAGGTATGTTCCTGGGGCAAGTCACATTTAAGCAAAGACTTCCCAGGAGAGATTTCTGCCAAGTCCTACCTATCATAGGTATAAACAAGCAAAAATAGACCTACCAGCTTCTCAGAGCTTAACCCTTGTTCTTTTAAGTAAATTCTAAATCTTGGGGTGATCAAGACAGGGTGAGGAAATTCTTAAATAAACCAACATTTGACAATAATAACAACAGCCAGGCTACCTTTTATTATGTGCCTGTTATATGTCCTAGCCACTATGCTTACATTAATTCATTTAAACTTGACAAGTACTGGTGAGGTTGTGTTACCAATCGCCAGTCTGACACAAAGAGTCCTTCTCTTTTCCCGAGTAAGAATACTCACAAAAGACAAACTATCTTCAGCAAGCTTTATTTTGCTTGAGTCAAGCAAAAGGAGTCAGCGAGGGACTAAGCCTCTCCGAAAGGCTGACTTGAAAAGGGAAGCAAGGCTAGGGGTTATATGGGTTCAGTGGAGACAACAGAGTAATGAATATTTAGTGGGCTTCTTTCAAGGGGCGGGTACTTCTCAGAATGGCGGTGCATGTTAATTAGGTTGCATGTGCATCTGGAATCCAAGATGGAACCTGCTGTTATTCAAGATGGACTCCTCTTGGCAGCCTTTGGCATCCCTTATTATGGGATATAGCACAAGTGCACTGATCTTTGGCACTACATCGCCATCTTCAGAGGGCTAAGGCAGGTTTAACAGCAGTCACAATGTGTTCTTCTGTGCATGCAGAACCCTGTAAAGGGGGAAAGGATTAGAAAAACACTAAGAAGGAGATAGTAATTCACGGGTTGTTTCAACCTTATCTTATGTTGACAGAGTGTGGTTCCTGTTTACTCAACTTCTAGATGGTAATCTTTTAACTGCTTTTTTGTTCCGCCAGCACAGTTAACCCTATCTGTCTCAGTTGCACCATAAGATCAGAAGCTCCAGTTTCTCTCTCCCATAAATGGAAAGGTATAGTGCTTGGCGTGGTCAGAAAACTTGCTCAAACTGCTCACAGTATGTGGTAGAGTGAGTATTTGAATGCAGGCTGGTCTGACTCCAAAGGCCATGTTTGTAACAAATATGCACTAAAAACTCAGAACATCTTTATTATAAAAAAATC
Source organism: Elephas maximus indicus (assembly GCF_024166365.1). Classification (NCBI taxonomy): domain Eukaryota; kingdom Metazoa; phylum Chordata; class Mammalia; order Proboscidea; family Elephantidae; genus Elephas; species Elephas maximus. The sequence goes on along the minus strand of NC_064821.1, from coordinate 167,329,545 downwards.
AACAATGTGTTCTTTTGTTAGTTTTTGTTGGAGCCCTGGTTGAACAGTGGTTAAGCACTTGGCTGCTCACTGAAATGTCAGTGGTTTGAATCCACCAGTCTCTCCATGGCAGAAGGATGTGGCAGCCTGCTTTCAGAAGGATTTACAGCCTTGGAAACCCTGTGGGGCAGTTCTGTCCTATAGAGTCACTATGAGTCGGAATTGACTCAACAGCAACAGGTTTGGTTTTTAAAGCTCAAATTAGTTGAAGTTGGCTTATTTCTACTTGAATGGTAATATTGTTAAGGCTATAAAAATGTAAAATAAAAAATTCCAAATTTAAAAATTAATCTTTGGTAATTTGATTTTCCAAGAAGCAAATACCTTCAAATGTTATTATCAAAGAAACCAACAGATGCATCATTACAGATTACTCCCTTGGTGTTGTCTACGGGTGAAACGAAGGACAGAAATGAAAGTCATATGTGTGAACCTTAGAGCTTTAAGGAGATTCATGTACCAGGTCTGAAGTGACCAAATCAGGAGAAGCTATTATGCATAGCCAGTAACGTGTTAGTGAAGAGAATAATCAACTTTAAAATGGTCAAATATCATGACTTTATCTAAAAGTATCTAAAAACACGGTAGCAACTGGCTTTCCTTTTAAGGCACAGATAAAATAAAAATGTAGAATAATCAGTCTCTTTAGTTTCAACAGAGAGTACAGAGATTTTTTTCTGCATTCTTATACTACGGCCTTGGGTTTTTTTTTTTGTTTTGTTTTGTTTTAAGAAGTTTAAATCGTCACATAGTTTTAAAGATAAACTCCTTCAATATTTTGTAACTACATTTCAGCATTTGAATCATTTGCAGCTTCCTTTACCTCTTCAATTTAATTGCAAACACCTTCAACAGAGTGATAGCAAACTAATTAGCAATTCCTTTTCCTTAAAAAATACTCCTAATCAAGGAAGATAATCATTTTTGATTAAACAACAACTAGAGTTATCAAATGTAAATTTTCAATTGATTACAGAGAAAATACAGTGTGTGCTTTCCCTCTTAATAACACTAAGCATTATTTCTTTTCCACCCAGTTATATTTAGTTTCTCAGATTAATTGAGGCTGATCCATCACTTTTGATGATATATTCACTTGAAATGCCTATATTATTTCCCAGAAGAATAATACCTGCGTAAATATCCAGATGCAAAGTATGCATATAATAAAAGAAATGTTGCAGTTACCCAAATATTTTAATGCCACTAAACTACCATAATTCAGTCTTTCAAGTCCTTCACAGAATAGCCAGGTCGTGGGGAGTAATATTTAGGTCTAAAAAATACAAAGTTGACCATCTAGAATGAGTGTCTCATCTTAGAAAAGAGTTAATTCTTTCATTCATTTATTCATTCACCCAATAAAAATGTAATAAGCACCTAGTATGTTTCAAATAGGTCCCTGGGTAGCTTAAATGGTTTGCACTCAGCTACTAATCGAAAGGTTGGTGGTTCGAACCCACCCAGTGGTGCCACAGAAGAAAGACCTGGCAATCTACTAACAGAGAACAAGATACAGTCCCTGCCCTCAGACCATTTACAGACTGACTGGGAAGACAGGTAAGTTAACAGGCAATCACAAATCAGCATGACATGTGTTACCAATGGGAAAAATGCAGGTAGACATAAAAGAGGCTCCTGACATTGTTTTAGGGAGTTAGGGAGTCAAGACAATGCCACCTGAGCAGTCCTGAAGGACCAGTAAGGGTTAGGCAGGTAAAGGAAGCAAGGATCAGTACCTGTAGAGGTCCAGCGGTAAGAAAGAGTGTGTCTCTTAGGAGGATCTATAAGGAGTTTGGAAACCCTGGTGGCATAGTGCTTAAGAGCTACTAACCAAAAGGTTGGCAGTTTGAATCCACCAGGTGCTCCTTGGAAACCCTATGGGGCAGTTCTACTCTGTCCTTACAGGGTCGTTATGAGTTGGAATCGACTTGATGGCAACAGGTTTGGTTTTGGGTTTTATGAGGAGTTTGGAACCCTGGTGGCACAACAGTTAAGAGCTATGACTGCTAACCAAAAGGTCAGCAGTTTGAATCTACCAGCTGCTCCTTGGAAACACTATAGGGCAGCTCTACTCTGTCCTATAGGGTTGCTATGAGTTAGAATTGACTCGATGGCAACGGGTTTGGTTTTTGGGTTTTTTTTATAAGGAGTTTAGGGAGCCCTGGTGGTACAACGGTTAAGCACTTGGCTACTAAGTGAAAAGTTCGCAGTTCAAACCCAACCAGCAGCTCTGCAAGAGAAGGACCTGGAGATCTAATTCTGTAAATATTACAGCCAAGAAAACCCTATGGGGCAGATCTGTTCTATCACTTGGGTTGCCATGAGTCAGGAATCGACTCTAAGGCAATTGCTTTTGTCTATATTTATATCTATCTATCTATATATGTATCTATAAATTTATGAAGGTCAGCACGTCTAGATAGAAGTGAGAGGGGAAAATGGTGAGAAAATAGACTGTAGTGGTGGAGAAGGACCATTTATAAAGAACTGTGTGCATCATTTGAAGAAGTTCAAATGCTGTTATGAGAGCAATGAAGACCTACTGTAAGGTCTATTAGATTTCTTATCCAATGTGCAGATTAAATTTGCCTTTTCTCTCCCATGTGCACTACCTTGGATTGCAAACTGGATCCATCTCTGGTTAAGGAAATGCTGGACAAAAACAGGACATGCAGGCAGTTAAATATTATTCTTTGTTCTCTAAGTTGCATTCAACTTCAGCTTTACATGAATAGAAGAGAGAAGAATGATGACAAGGATGCTTTCTGAAGATGTTATTAGAAAAATCTGACAAACATGTGATAAATTTGAATTGACCCTTATTTAATAGGGGTAGAATCTAAAGCATAGCTAAAGAGATTCCCCTTGGACAAATGGTAGGACATCTCCTCTATGTCAAGAACAAAACAAAATAAAGAACAAAGAACCCCCATATTAATTTACCAATGAGTAGCTACATTGTTTTGGGTAAACACAAACTTTAATCCCACTGGCCAGAATGTATTGTCTAAACAAGACAGCTGTATTTCTAGGCAATAATGGCTGGGCAGTTGTTTTGAGATACAATGTAGCATATTGGTTAAGAGTTATAGCATTTGTGTCAGACAAACCTAGATTTAAACCATGGTTCTGCCACTTACTGTCACTTTAGCCTCTCATTCCTCATTTCTGGTTTTTCCCCAGTGCTGGTGAGCGAGAAACAAGCTGTCTTCACATCAGAGTCTAGAAGAAGTGGGGCTTAAAAAAAGCAGCTGATGACATGGATCCTTTGATTATACACGGAGAGATGATAAATACACTGTTGACTATTTTTGGTGAACAAAAAATTTCTTTAGTACAGAGCATACACTTTTTTACACAAATGACAGCTATTAAAAATGAAATTCTGGAATGTAATTGTGGCTACACTATTCTAAGAAAAATGAGCTACAAAAAATTCTGTAGATTATTCCACAAAAATAGCCTAGTGTGTAGATGAATGATTATGATCACGGATGGATGGATGGATGGATGGATGGATGGATGGATGGATGGATGGATGGATGGATGGATGGATGGTGGATGGATGGATGGATGGATGGATGGTGGATGGATGGTGGATGGATGGATGGATGGATGATGGATGGATGGATGGATGGATGGATGGATGGATGGATGGATGGATGGATGGATGGATGGATGGATGGTGGATGGATGGATGGATGGTGGATGGATGGTGGATGGATGGATGGATGGATGGATGGTTAGGTAGGTAGGTAGGTAGGTAGATAATAGATACTAATTCAGTGCAATAACCATGTAATGAACGTCTACTATGTTCAAAGGGAAAGGCCTCTGGGTGGCGCGAATGGGTAAGCGTTTGGCTGCTAAATAAAAGGCTGGTGGTTCAAACCCAGAGTGCCTTGGAAGAAAGGCACCTTTCTTCTGAAAAGTTACAGCCATGACAACTCTATGGAGTTCACTTCTATTCTGAAACACATGGGGTTACCATAACTCAGAATGAACTCGGCGGCATTTGGTTTATTTTTTTTGGTTATGTTCAAAGGGAAAACAAAAAGCAGTAAGTAATACCTTGTAGGTAAGCTCCAGTAAGCCATCAACTATATTATCGTCAATATGGCTTTTGAAAAAGCTAAGTGAGGATCTATAAATGTTTATTATATGGCAGAATATTTTGTGACACAAGAGAGATTCAATCCAAGTACTGTGAGGGGTTATCACATTTGGCCAGAAGGATGAAAAATAGTTTCATGAAGGAAGACACATTTGAGATGTTTCTTGAATGATGTATGGAATTTTGATAAAGACTGGTACCTTTCAAACAAAAGAAAGAGGATGGGTTTTGGAAACAGACAGACCTAGCTTTAGATTTGGGTCTCCTGCTTTCTAGCTATGTAACCTTGGGAAATGCCTTTAACAATTTTTTTCATTTGTTAAAATGGGAAAATACTGTAGTTGCCACCTTACACTGTTGTTGAGTTGACTAAATGTAAAGCGCTTAATGCAGTACCTGGGATATAGTTAGTGCTCGATAAATTACAATTATTACTATCATTATTAAAAGCAGAAAATCCTGCAGGGCAAGGATAGTATGTGGTCTAGGCTGAAGGGGAGGACACTGAAAGATAAAGCTGTAGTTAAGTGTTGGGGCCATATTATAAGGAGCCTCAAATGCCAGATTAGGAGTTGAATTCAATAAGCAAAGAAATCTTTGGGGATATTTTTTTAAACTAAATTGAAATTGGCTTTATAGATTAAATAGGCAGCATGCAGGGTGGACAACAAGTTAAAAGTGGAGAAGGGAAATCTGGGGCTGTTAATGGACATTTGCAGGTACAAGTTGGAGGAACAGCAGTCTAGAGAAGCAGGGAGCAGAATATGCTGGTCTCCTCCTTCCAGCTCAGTGCATCAACAGGAGTTGGAGAAGGAGCAGTATCCATCAGAGAGAATTGCAAGGGAGGTTTGTAATATAAAGTCAAGTAGATGTTTCCACAAAATAATATCGGTCGCAAACAAAACAATACATTTTGAAAGATGATGGGTGGGGGTTGTGAGAAGAATTTGGACAGGAGCAGTACAGAACTGGAAATGGATGATGGAGAAGGGGGTAACAGCAGGGGAGGGTGTGCTTCTAAAGCATAAACATCAAAATTGAGAAGATTGTTGAAGGCATATGTTAGAACTGGGGAAAGGGCACTGTGAGCATAGTGGAACTTAGTTAATAGAGAATTTTGTAAGTATCCAGTTGTAAGGTTCTGTCCAGCTTATCTGTATCTACAGAATTTCTTCCTCTGGGGGTGGACGGTAAACAGGTTGATTCACAATTTAGGCCGGGTAGGGTCCTAACTAACCAATCATCCAACCAACAAACCAACCAACTAGTTGTCGTTGAGTTGACTCTGACTCATGGCAACCTCATGTGTGTCAGAGTAGAACCATGCTCCACAGGGTTTTCAGTGGCCGAATTTTTTGCAAGCAGATCACCAGGCCTTTCTTCCAAGGCGCATCTGGGTGAACTCAAATGCCCAGCCTTTTGGTTAGTAGCTGAGTATGTTGACTGTTTGCAGTACCCAGAGACTTCAGGTTAAGGTTCTATCTTTGTCAAATCCTTTTTCTACAATTATTGTTTTCCCCGCCAGTCTCTTCCTTTCAACTTTTTAAAAAACCACTATAGGTTTGCTAAGTTATTTTACTTCTTCTGCAAATAAGGTGAGAAATAGAAGCAACTAAACATCTCAACAACAGGAGAAGTCAGAAAAGAAGTAGCCCCCAGAAAAATGGGTCAGTGAATAACAGACACCAAGAGATAATAGATATTTGCTGTAGAATCAGGTCATTTGTGAGAGCCCATGTCAAGTCAACAGAAAGAAGCTGATTTTTAAATTTGCTTTCAACTCCCCAGAAGCTATTAATGATACAATACCATTGAAATCACAGAATTGTCCAACTCGTGAACCCTGCATTTTGGTGCATACTGTAATGAAAAATGCCAGTAGAATGAACGAGATTAAAAACAATTTTCTATACAGTTTAATTAACAAGAATGAAACAATTTTTATGGGTCAAGCACTATGCTAGGCTCCAGAGATACAAATATTAATAAGTAAGAACTTGTCCTTATTCTTAGTAGCTTTCATTCTGGTGGGCTTTCTTCTCAAGTGCTTATTGAGGGCAGAAAAAAGAAGCCAAGTCAAAGTTACCTACAACTACATCAGATAGAAGACTATTGAAAAATATGGAACCTATGAACATCCAGGCCCTGCATCAAGTATTAAACCAAGGATTCTAGCTTCATAAAAAAAGCAAAGCAAAATGCTTTCTTAGAGGCAGGAATGTTTTTGATGTAAGGAAAACTATGACATGGAAAGCTGTTTTTTAATTGACAATAATTTTTTAAATCAGGTACGTTTTGTTGGAGATGGCAGCTATTTGGCATTTCAGTAACTAGAGCATTAGAACATATAAAGCTCTTTCCTTGTGTATCACAACAACGAAAATATCAGGATTCTGAACCGGTTCAAAATGGTTCAGTAATTTCCATTGTAAACAAGGGCCGCGTACGAGTTGCATAGCAACCAGATCTGCTGCCATGATATTTTGACCTGAGTAGGAAACACACAGCTGTGCTCCACTCAAAGATGGCAGCTGACCTCACTGCTTTGAACATGTGTTGCTTTTCACAGTCCTGCCAACAATCTAATCTCCCAGATCAGGCTCCTGAAACTTTCAGGAGGAAGGACTAGGGCAGGATTTTTAGAGAGCAACATTACTGGCAGGATTGTGGAGAGCAACACAAATTAATAGAGGCATGGTTGGCTACCATCTTAGAGCAGGGCACAGCTGTTTGTTTCCTAAAAAAAAAAAAATTTCCTACTCGGGTCAAAATACCACAGGCAACATATTTGGTTGCTGTGCAATGCGTACGAGACCCTCGTTTACATTGGCAATTACTGAAACGTTTTGAACCAGTTCAAAGCCCTGGAAAATATTTGCAATTCCCTGTATTAAAAAGAGTACTTGTTAATTGGCAAATGTTGAGTTATATATATTTTTACCAAAAAAAAAAAAAAAAAATCATGTGTTCTAGAGCCTTTTTCAAGGAGCAGAGCCAACAATACCAGTAAATTCAAGTCTTTGATGTTAGCCATCTGAGGCAGACTTGGCCTGATGTCCAGGTGATAGGGAGAAAATCAAACCAAACCCGTGGCTGTTGAGTTGATTCCAAGTTAAGGAAACCACATGTGGTGCAGAGTACAGCTGCTCCATAGAGTTTTCAGGCAATAGGTTTGATTTTTTTGTTGTTGTTAATCCTTAAGGAGGTAGATCACCAAACCTTTCTTCTGTGGCTCCACCGGGTGAGTTTGAACCACCAACCTTCAGGTTAGTAGCCCACTGTAAACCACTTGTGCCACCCAGGGACCTTGATAGGGGAGGGAAGGAAGAGAATGAAAGAAGGATGAGCCACCTCCCCCTCATCCTGTTCTTCAGAAGCAATCCCTTCCTCCCACCAAGGTCTAATGATGCTTAAGGACTTAGGAAGCAGCTGACAGGTAGAAGCCCTGAGGAAGCAAACCTGGCCACAGTCTCTCTGTACCATCTGCTCTCCAGAGGTCATGCTCTCTTAGATCCTGACATTAGGGCAATCTGTAGTCCCTTCTCATTGTTGCTGCTTTTCCTATTGCAAGATAGATTTTGCTCCTTCATTCTATCTCTACACTTAAAAGTCACATAATATTTGCTACTGGAATTCACAGGAATATAAGGTTTGAGATGCAACATTTTACCTAAAGGCAAACTCTATTAGAAGACTGTCTTAGTCATCTAGTGCTGCTATAACAGAAATACCACAAGTAGATGGCTTTAACAAAGATAAATTTATTTTCTCACAGTCTAGTAGGCTAGAAGTCCAAATTCAGGGTGTCTAAAAAAAAAAAAAACCCCAGGGGAAGGCTTTCTCTCTCTGTTGGCTTTGGAAGAAGATCCTTCTTGTCAATCTTCCCCTGGACTAGGAGCTTCTCTGCACAGAAACCCCGGGTCCAAAGGATGAGCTCTGCTCCTGGTTCTTCTTTCTTGGTTGTATGAGGTTCCCACTCTGCTTGCTTCCCTTTCCTTTTATCTCATGTAAGATAAAAGGTGGTGCAGGCCACACCCCAGGGAAACTCCCTTTACATCAGATCAGGTATGTGACCTTAGTAAGGGTTTTATGATCCCAGCCTAATCCTCTTTAACATAAAATTACAATCACGAAATGGTGGACAACCACACAATACTGGGAATCATGGCCTAACCAAATTGACGCATATTTTGGGGGGACACAATCCATGACAAAGACAGTTTCCAAATTACAGAAGATACCTGTAATCTTCTCCACACAGTGATGAAAGAATCTTTAATAATGAATTCGATATAAAGAAATTCATGTAGAAACATATGCAGAAAATATAGTAGTTCTTGAAATTTTTCCTTTGGAAGGAAAATTTGGGTTAGCCAATGATATTAGTATTTGCAAATATCTGACAAGGATTAAAATCTATTAAGGGCAGTGGTAAAAGGTAAACTGGTAATAATGAGCAAAAATAGCTTATAGGATTCTTAAAGTTAATTGAGAAGAAATGTTGCAGTGGATATGAACTAACCTCCCAAAGGTAGAAATAAAGTTATATTATAAATATTTAAGAAGGGCTAGGCATGGTCTTTGTGGATATTCAGCAGGGACAATCTGCCATTGAGGAAACAAAGGCGGAAGAGAGAATGTTCTGACTTGGCTGGCTTGTCTTTGGTCTTAAGTTCATAACAATTTTTAAAATGCCATCTCCCTCTGCTCATACATAAGCCAGCAGCCAAATTCTACTTTAAAAAAAACAAACAAACTTGGAACATTCAGATATTCTCTCAGAGGCTGCAACCTCTTTACACACAATCCAACAAAACATACCTCTCCCCAGAGGGGAACGGTAGCTTAAAACTCGGCTTGATAGCAGTGGGACAGAGCCTTTTCCGAAAAGCACAAACAGAGATTACTCGTATTTGAATGGAATCACAATACGATGAAAGTGAATTTTTATTACCTTGGTTCTTTCATGCCTGCCTATAAAAAGTAAGATGCATTCTTGAAAAAAAAAATTATATTTTGTCTCCAAAGCTTTCGATTTTCTTTAAGATTTTCCACATCCTTTCTTTAAATTGCATTCTCCTATACATTTTCTTGTGCATTTTACTGAACATTGTTGTTAACCAAATGCTCGTGGAATGACAATATGGATGGCAATGGTATACAGTGGGCATATCTCTGCTGTATGTCAGGGGTAGAAAATGGAGTTTTTTTTTGTTTTTTCAGTAAACTTTTCAGTTTTGAATAGTTCTATACTGGGGAGGAGTGTGCTCTCAGAGCATAATACAAAGAGTTCCCATACCCCTTCCACAGTTTCCCCTATTGTTAACATGTTGCATTACCACGGTACATTTGTCAAAACTAAGAAATTAACATTGTCGCATTGCTATTCAATAAACTCCAGACTTTATTTGGGTTTCACCGGTTTTTCTATTAACGTTCTCTTTCTGATTCAGGATCCAGCCTAGGGTACAGCACTGTATTCAGTTATCTTATATGCCATAGTCTCTTCTGGTCTGTGATGGCTTCTCAGTCTTTCCTTGTTTTTCATGAGTTGGACAGTTTCGTGGAGTACTGATGAGGTATTTTGTAGAATGTCCCTCAGTTTGGGATTGTCTGATGTTTTTCTCATGATTAGGCTTGGGTTAGGGGGGTTTTGGAAAGAATATCACATCACAGAGGTGAAGTGTCCTTCTCATCACATCACACCGGGATGTATGTGCTAACCAGATGACATCACTGGTTGATGTTAACCTTCGTCACTTGGTTAGGTAGTGTTTGCCAGCTGTCTCCACTGTGAAATTATTCTTTTTCCCTTTTTATACTCTATTCTTTGGAAGCAAGTCATTAAGTGTAGTCCACATTCAAGGGGAGGATAAGGATAATTTAGTTTTAAAATACATTAGATCCAAAAATGTGAATGTATGATAAAGCTCCTGTTTTCACTCAAATTCAATTCAGTCTGTTTTTAGGATACCATGAAGAAAAATATTTTGGAGATTTATCCAGCAACAATTGTAATCCCTAGAAGTAGCTATGGGTATTACACTGTATGGAAAGACACTAAACCTTAATCCTTGTAATGATTATAGATACTAAGAGATGGTTATCTTTACCTTACCTGAGTTGTTATTAAAATAATTGCTTATTTTTCTAAGCTCTTTTTAAAGTCTGATGAAATCCCTGGGTGATTTTCTTCTGAGACTGAACATGCTACAATGCAAATTGTACACAAGCTAAAAATTCATCTTCATATAATTGTACTCTGGGGTCACACAACATTTAAATGCACTTTGCCAAGAATGCTGTTTGTCTGCAGAATCATAAATGCACAAATGAATTACTCTCTTTCAATCATCATGTATTTCTAAATTTTCTCAAAGGCATCCAACTCATTAAATAGCTTGTTACCTTACATGTAAGGGGATTCCAGTTTATCATTTTCATTAGAACCTCTAATGCCGTGATACCTTTTCACATTTTTATTTTCAATCCTTTTTTGTTTGTTATGTTTTTTCTCATTCTACTGGCTTTTCTTAACCTTGTAGTAATATTTTAGTTGGCACAATTTACATAGCAGGAGGCAAGGTGAAAATGTGTTCTTTTCAATTTAAAGGAATTATGTGACTACCTTACAAATCTATAATTAAGGTCTTGAATTAGTTACATTTCACTAATTTGGTGATTTATCTCTCTCTTTGTCTTGATCAAATTATATCATCATAACAATACTGGTAGTCATTAGAAATGCATATCAGCATGGATAATAATTTCTTTTAAGATTTTTAATGTGTTATGCATTATCCGTTCACTTATTTCTTTCTTCTTTCAATGTTCACTGATGCCGTAAGACAATATGTTAGATGCTGTGGGGTGGGGGGGACAATGCAAGGAGCTTGCTTCTTAGTAAAAAACTCAAATGTATAAAAAATTTATCATAATATAAGACGGAAAACATTACATGGCATTATTAAGACACAAATAAAATGTATCAGAACTAGAAATGAGGAGCCCCAGAAGATTTTTTAGCAAGGAAACAACAAGCCCAAAGACTTGCTTTAGAAAACCTAATTCAGTAGCACCGTATAGGATGATAGGAAACCCTGGTGGCGTAGTGGCTAAGTGCTATGGCTGCTAACCAAAGGGTTGGCAGTTTGAATCTGCCAGGTGCTCCTTGGAAACTCTATGGGGCAGTTCTACTCTGTCCTATAGGGTTGCTATGAGTTGAAATCGACTCGATGGCACTGGGTTGGGTATAGGATGAAGTATGCTGGTAGAAAAGAAGGAAAGGAGGATGGAGAGAGGAGAGACTAGGGGCAAAGAGATGAATAGGAAACTATTAAAATTAAGGAGGTAATGCGAACGAGGGCATTGACAGTAGGAATAGTGACAGATTTGGGTTCAAGAAATACTGCAAAGGTGGAACTGATGGGTCAAGGCTACTGATCGAATTTGGGGAATGAGGGATGTCAAAGAATCAAATACAACTGATTCTTCAAGAGAGAAAACGTGGCACCAGTAATAAAAATGTAGGAGGCACATTTCCTAATTTTATTTATTTGCATTTTTTTTGCAACGTATCTTTACAATGTATTCTACATGCACTGAAAGCCTGCCTATGACATTAGAAGATTTCTTTATGTTTCTCTAATGACTCGCTCTCTTTGTAAAAGCCTCTATTCCTTTCTGGCATAAGTTGCAGTATAAATAAATGAATATGCATTCATTATGCTTGATTATATAATTGTGCTTCCATCTCAGCAAATGTCTCAAGGTAGTATTGTAATGGCTTCTGTTCATAACTAAAATCTATTTTCTTTTTAAAGAGATATTTGTGTGCTTTATTGTGTATATACATTTTAGAGCATTTATAATATTTTTTAGCAATTAATAGTAGCCTTCTTCAGAAAAGAACTTTCTCATTTTAACTTAGGATCAGGTAAATTAATAGCTGTTCTGATTTCCTTTAAATAAGCATTGACATTTTTCAGTAATCAAATCATGGTTAATACTCATCTCTTTAGAATCAATTTCTTCTCATTTCTGTGTTAACATTATATGAACTTTTTAATAATAGTTATAACAATGAAACAAATATAACTAATATTTATTAAGCATTTATTGTGTTCGTCTGTTTTAAGTACCTTACATATAATCCTCAGAATTACCCTTTGAAGTAGATATTATTAGAATCCTATTTTACAGATGAGACACAGAGAGGTTAAGTAACTTTTACAAAGTCACACAGCTAGTGACTATGAGAAATAAAATCTGGCCCCCTGAAGTTTGTTTCCAGTATCCTCAACTACTTCCTCCATGTTTAAAATGGCCAAATTATACTTAGTAGGGTACATCTTTCTGCCACACACTTTACGTCAAATTTTCATGAAGTTAAGTCTATTTTAATAAAGAAAGGGTGGGGTGGGGGGAAAGCTGTGATTGGCATTCTCAGAAGCCTTAATCATTAAGATTGCAAAAACATAATTCCCTATATACCAAGGCATTTGATTTGGTAATTTTAAAATACTCATTTCTTGTGGCTAGCTGTAGGAAAGAACAGTTGTTTATTCGTATTTAAACTATAAGAGTAAAGACAGGGAAAATCAATGAAGTTAAATTGATTTTCAGTCAATAAACCTTCAACAGGAATTAGAAAGGTCATCAGATGTCTGAGTTTCGTGACAACACTGAAATGGAATTTAGGAATATGAGTCCATTGCTTGGAATGAGGAACTGGAGGGCAGGAATAGAAGGCTTTGTGTAAGACATTGATCTCAGTAAAGGCTTTTCAAGACGCAATGTTGACAGCTTTCCTCATGGACTCATAGAAGAAACATAAATGTTTTATTTAATTCAAAAATATGAAAGGACTAAATTATTTCTGAAGATACTGAAGTCTAGAAGTACATTTTGTCAGGAACTCATTCGCCAGGTGCCTTTATGCAGAATATCTTCATAGATCACATATGCTGAAAAGATTACCTAACATATCTCAAGAATTCATCAAGTGAATGGGCTCTGAATGGTGAGATTTTCACCCTTTTATGTTGTTTGCTTAGTTTGTGCTCTTTACAAAGTTTGGACAATGAAATCAAGCAAGCTTAACACACACACACAGATACATGAGCACAAGATGATTTTCCCAGAGGAACAGTCTAAGATTAAAAAATTTAAATCCTGTTTTTTATTACAGTTTAAGATATCTCTCCATATTAAATTGGCTATGCCTGACACTTTGTCCTCCAAGGTTCTCAAAAACTAAAGAGCGTGTTGACTAACAAACTAAACAGCTTTAAATGCAAATTATATTTTACTGAATACACTCATGCATATATAGCTGAACAAAAATGAATTGTTTTGCCCTTTTCAATATTAAAGCAAGACAGGAAAAAAAATTGAATCATTGCCTTTGCAGTTTCTCATCTAGGATCAGTTGTATTTGGATACTTCTAACGAAAGGGTCGGCAGTTCAAATCCGCCAGGCGCTCCTTGGAAACTCTATGGGGCAGTTCTACTCTGTCCTATAAGGTCGCTATGAGTCGGTTTTTTTTTTTAATAGTTTGGAGTTTTATGCAAAGGTTGCGTTATTTTAAAAGTAGGAGAGTTTCTGTCTAAAGTTGCTGAAGTTACAGAAGGATTTCACCCCAAGATGAGTGTACTGGGCTGAATAGTGTCCTCCCCAAATTCATGTTAACCTGGAACCTCAGACCTTACTTGGAAATAGGATTTTTGCAGATGCTATTTTATTAGTTAAGATGAGGTCACACTGGATTAGGGTGGATCCTAAGCCAATGGCTGGTGTCCTTTCAATAAGAAAGAATAGACACGCAAACATACAGGGAAGAAGGCCACGTGAAGACAGAGGCAGAGCCTGGAGTGATGCAGCTGCAAGCCAAGGGATGCCAGGGATTGCTGACAACCACCAGAAGCTAGGAAGAGGCGGGGAAGGATCTTCTCCTAGGCCTTCAGAGAGAGCATGGCCCTGATGATACCTTGCTTTTCTGACTTCTAGCCTCCAGCACTGTAAGAGAGTAAATTTCTGTCGTTTTAAGACACCCAGTTTGTGGTATTTTTTTACAGAAGCCCTAGGAAACAAATATAGTAAAACTCTGAGAAAACCAGAAACTGTATGAGGTGGAAACCTATCAGAGAAGGAAAACTGGCATATTTTCCACCAAGAGAGAACGATAGAAAAGTGGTAAGACTGCACCCCGTCAAAGAAGGAAAACTTGTGGGACCTGGAAAACCAAGGCAGTCCATGAATTCCAGCTCTCACAGATTTCACTGTACAATGAGTTTCCCCTAGGTGCCCAAATCTGCTATTTTCTTCAATTATCAAAGAAGGGAATATGCAGAGATGGCAAAGTGGAGGCATGTATATTTTGGAAATTGCTTGAAAAGTGGCAGAGTCAAGAATTAAATAACCAGTGAAGTGCTTCTCAGAGTCTTATCCTAGAACAATAAATAGATATCAAAAGCTGCTCCCTGAATTACCTGAGAACCTGTTAAAATGCAAATTCTCAGGCCATCCTCCTCCACATCTTCAAAATCAGAAACTCTAGGCGTAGAGCTAGACAATCTGTGGCTTATCAACCCCAGGTGATTTTGATGCACGCTGTCTTAGTCAGCTAGTGCTGCTATAACAGAAATACCACAGGTGGATGGCTTTTACAAAGAGCTTATTCTCTCACAGTCCAGTAGGCTAGAAGTCCAAACTCAGGGCGTCAGCTCCAGGGGATGCCTCCTCTCTCTGTCAGCTCTGGAGGAAGGTCCTTGTCATCAGTCTTCCCTTGGTCTGGGAGCATCTCAGCAGAAGAACCTCAGGTCCAAAGGATGAGCTCTGCTCCTAGCTCTGCTTTCTTAGTGGTATGAGGTTCCCAACTCTCTGCTTGCTTCCCTTTCCTTTTATCTCTTGAGGGATAAAAGGCAGTGCAGGCCATAACCCAGGGCAATTCCCTTTACATTGGATTAGGGAGGTGACCTGAGTAAGGGTAGTGTTACAATCCCACCCTAATCCTTTCAACATAAAATTACAATCACAAAATGGAGGACAACCACACAATACTGGGAATCATGGCCTAACCAAGTTGATACACACATTTTTGGGGGGACACAATTCAGTCCATGACACATGCTAAAGTTTTCAAACCCCTGGACTAGACTCAGCTATACCAGAATCACCTGGTGAAAATTACAAATCAATGAAAATTACAAATTAGTGTGAAGAAAATGAAAATCCTCAGAACTGGACCCATAAACAACATCATGACAAATTAAAAAGAAATTGAAGTTGTCAATAATTTCATTCTACTTGGATCAACAATTAACATTCACTGAAGCAGCAGTCAAGAAATCAAACCTGTTGCACTGGGCAAATCTGCTGCAAAAAACCTCTTCAAAGTTTTAAAACGCGAATATGTCACTTTGACAACTAAGGTGAGCCTGACCTGAGTGTGTGTACACATCTGTCCATCCGCACGGCACATGCAGACAGGCTGTGTCTCAAACTTCCAGGCAGCCACTAGACTGCTAGGAATGAGGCACATACACCCTGGCATCAATCATTCCTTGGATGCCACATCATCTCTAATCAAGCCAGACGCACGTGTTGGCAAAGTGAAAGCCATTATTATTTATAGAAAGCATACAGTAAACAGTAACAGCAGATTCGCAAAGGCAAAACGCTTACCTTCCCCCAAATTACCTACGTCCATTCTTATGTCACTGGACAGGCACACCGTGGTTCAGGTCAGATGCTGTGTTCATGTCACTGCTGCCTCTGGCAATGACCGTGCTGCTCAGAGGGCCTGCAGGACTCCCGAGGCTTCTGCTCTGCTGCTGGGATTTGCTGGCCCCTGCTGTCTGCACCCACCACACTGCCCAGGGCTGTGGGTCTCTCCTGTTGCCACACTACCTGGGCCCATGCTGCCCAGAAAAGGTGACGGGGAAGCGTGTACTTCCTGCTTGGGCATACTCAGGTTTCTCTTGCCCTGCATAAGCAGACGTTACAGCTGTTTAAGCTCTGCTGGTAAGCCTCCCACCCAGAGGCATCCAGCTCCACCCTGCTGTAGAAGACCCCTGCACAGGATCCTCTGAAGCAACCCTTTCACAGCTTACACTCAGGCCTCTGCCCTACGTGGGCAAGTGCTACAACTCTTCTAGCTCTACCAGCAAGCCTCTTGCCTGAAGGTGCTCAGCTCTTGCTCTGTGGGCTGGTAAGCCCACTGCAGCCACCTTGCTCTATGGGTCAGCAAGCCCACCACTGATGTCTCTTACCATCTCAAGCCATCTTCAGTGTTATAGCTCTTTCTTCTGAGTCTAGGAGATTTTCAGTGTAGGACCCTGAGTCCTTGGTCCAAGGACCAGACTTTTCTTGATGATACTGTGATCCCCCTGAACCTCTGCAGGATTAACCCTTGTATACTCCTTGTCAATTTCAAGCCATGGCCTTCCCAGGAGGACCATGAACTGACCAATTCCCTCAGTAGACCATAAGTCACTCAGTTTTCAAAGTCACAGCCAATCATTTTGTGGGAGTTACAAGACCACAGCTAGAAAGGCCGTATAAAAGTGATTCATTGCACCGCACCAAACCATGGTCTTTTTAATAGCCTCATATGTATGTGAAGTTTGGACAATTAAAAAGGAAGACAGAAGAAGAACTGATGCATTCAAACTGTGGTGTTGGTGGAGAATATCGAATATGCTGTGGACTGCAAGAACAAACAAACCAATCTTAGAAGAAATACAACCAGAATGCTCACAGGAAGTGAGGATGGTGAGACTTTGTCTTGCTTACTTTGGACATGTCATCAGGAAAGACCAATTGCTAGAAAAGGATATCACGTTTGCTAAAGTAGAGGGTCAGCGAAAATGAGGGAAACCCTCAATGAGATGAATTAACGCACAGTGAAAACAAAGAACTCAAACATACTGATGATCATGAAGATGGTGCAGGACCAGGCAACATTTTGTTCTGTTATACATAAGGTTACTATGAGTTGAAGCCACCATAAGTTGAAGCCAACAGCAACAACCTACCCCATACCAAAATCCCTAAGAGTAAGACTCATAAGCCTATGATTTCAACAAGCTTTCCAGGTGATTCTTACACATCTAAAATTTGAAGATCGCTGAACCAATAGATAAATCAAGTCATCAATTTGTATTGGAAAGGAAGTGGTTTCACATAGCTTTCTCTAGAGACAGCCTCACAAGGTGGAGAGATCACCAGGCCAGTTCAAACTGCCTTGGGTTTGAACTCCAGCCATGCCTTGTACAATCTATGTGATCCTCAACCAGTTATGCAAACTCTCTCAGCCTCAGCTTCCTCATCTATAAAATGGCCATAATAATACCTACCTTACTCCATTTGGAGAGGATTAAATAAGATGGTGTATATATTCTGCAGGGTATCTATTACATTTTGACATAGTTGTTGTTAGTTGCCATTGAGTCAATTCTGACTCTTTTCTATGCTTTCCTTATTTGAAGATGTTTTAACTTATTTCTCTTACAGTCCCTGGCACCTTACTCAGTAAATATTTGCTGAATAACACAGACTCCAAAACAAAGTTTGTGGGTTAGAGTCCTTGCTTCACCGCTTATCAGCTCTGAGGTCATGAGTGAGTTATTTGATCTTTCTGTCCTTCAGTTTTGTCATCTTTAAAATAGTGATAATAGTAGCATTTACCTTATAGGGTTATAGTGAAGATCAGTGGAGTTAATATATATGAAGCACTTAAAAGCAGTGTCTAAAACTTCTACTACAATTCTCAACAAACATTATTCAAAGAGAAAAATTCTTCACAAATATACTTCTAAAGAAGGGTTTAACTCTTAAAGAAATCACATGTAACATTGTCATGATTTTTTCTATAAATATTTATTGTTTACGATGTCACAGGCCCTTGGGGATACATGGTACCTGTTCTCATGGATCCTGTAGTCTAATGGGAGAGACAGACATCAAACACATAATTGTACAAATGAGTTTGGCAATGACAAAAACGAGAAATGGGCACTGAAGGAAAGAACAGCTTGTGTGGGTAGAGCTCAGAGAGCGAAGAGGAGAAAGATGGAGCAAGGTAAGACATGGGGTGAGAGGTGGGAAGAGGCCAGACCAAGCAGGCCACATGGGCCAATTTCCACATTTTGGTCTATCTCCCAGGAATGCTGTAGAGCCTTTCAAGAGTTTATGCCAGAAGGTGACATGTTCAGATTTGTGTTTCAAAAAGTCACTGTGGTTGCATCATGGAGATAAGACTGGAGGAGGCCCAGATTGGATGCAGGAAAGACCGGTTAGAAGGCACTTCCAATAGTCAATGTACAAGATGATAGTAGCTAAGACTAGAGAGGAGGCAGTGGAAATAGGGCTACTACTAGAATTTGAGAGCTATTTAGGAGAGAAAGTGGACACAATTCAGTGATGAATTGGAAATGAGAGGAAAGGGGATGGGAGATGCCCAGAACGACTACTGTGATTCTCACAGATTCAACTGAATGGCATTGAAAGAGGACTGGATTGGAGGGAGAAAACTGTGAGTGTGGCACTGGGCATATGTAGTTTGATGTCCCTCAGAGATGTCCAAATGGAGGTATTGAACAGTTGGACAGATTGCTCTGGGGCTCAGTATAGATGTCTGGGCTGGAGAAACACATGTGGGAGTCATAGGCTTATGGACAGTAATTACAGCCAGGGAAATGAATGAGATGACCTGGGACAGAGTATGGAGTGAGGACTTGGGACCCAGACTTGGGGAGCTCCCCTACTTGGTCGCCAGGGGAAGGAAGATGAGCCTGCAAAAGAGGCTGATGTGGCTGATATTCTAAGGAAACAGTATTTTTCACATTCTCACACACTTATTTTCCCGTTCTCTCCCCTCATTTAAACTGATAGCCTTGTTGTACTATTTCTAGATTCAGGGTTTTGGCAGGGCCTAAAGTAAAAGGAGCCTGAACTTAAAACTCCTTGCAGTTTTTGGTAAATGCCCAAAAGACAAAGTAAAGCTACGAGGCAGTGAGGGAGAGGCCTAGAGGGTCTTAAACTGTAAAGGTCCACACACGGCTCAAGATCCCAACCTTAGCAAAGATCCTAGGGCCTTTAGGAGCCCTTGAACACAGCAGAATCACTGGCACTGAAGGTCCCAGGAAGGCTCCAGCAATGCATATCGTCGAAGTAATGTGAACCAATGACTAATGACAAGAGGGTTTTCAGAATGTCCTAATGGTATGGACAGCTCCCAGATCTTTGCCTAACTCTAGCATATGCAGGGAATGACAAACTGAAGAGGAACAGTGTCACATTCATTGTCAAAAAGAACATTTCAATATCTATCCTGAAGTACAATGCTGTCAGTTATAGGATAATATCCACATGCCTACAAGAAAGACCATTTAATATGACTATTAATCAAATTTATGTACCAATCACTAATACCAAAGATGAAGAAATTGAAAATTTTTACCAAATTCTGCAGTCTGAAATTGATCAAACATGCAATCAAAAATTGATAATTATTGGTGATTGGAATGCAAAGGTGGGAAACAAAGAAGAAGGATCAGTAAAACATGGCCTTGGTGAAATGACACCAGAGATTGCATGATAGAATTTTGCAAGACCAATAACCTGTTCATTGGAAATATCTTTTTTCAACAACATAAATAGCAGCTATACACATGGACCTCGCCAGATGGAATACACAGGAATCAAATTGACTACATCTGGGGAAAAAGATGACGGAGAATTTCAATATCATCAGTCAGAACAAGTCCAGGAGCCGATGACCAAGCAGACCATCAACTGCTCCTATGCAAGGTCAAGTTGAAGCTGAAGATAACTAAAACAAGTGCACAAGAGCCAAAGTACAACCTTGAGTATACCCACCTGAATTTAGAGGCCATCTCAATAATAGATTTGCTATGCTGAACACTAATGACCGAAGACCAGGTGAGTTGTGGATGACTTTTTTTTTTATGCTGAACACTAATGACCGAAGACCAGGTGAGTTGTGGATGACATCAAGGACATCATCATACATGAAGAAAGCAAAAGGGCATTAAAAAAGACAAGAAAGAAAAGACCAAAATGGATGTCAGAAAAGACTCTGAAACTTGCTCTTGAATGTAGAGTAGCTAAAGAAAATGGAAGAAATGATGAAGTAAAAGAGCTGAACAGATGATTTTAAAGGGTGGCTAGAGAAGACAAAGTAAAGTATTATAACGAAATGTGAAAAGACTTGGAGTTAGAAAACCAATAAGGAAAAACGCACTCAGCATTTCTCAAATTGAAAGAACTGAAGAAAAAATTCAAGCCTCAAATTGCAATATTAAAGGATTCTATGGGCAAAATATTGAACAATGCAGGAAACTTCAAAAGATGGACGGTGAATGGTTTCAGGGGACATCTAGGTCAATCGGCATAACAAAGTTTATTAAGAAAATGTTCTGCATCCCGTTCTGGTAAGTACTGTCTGGGGTCTTAAAAGCTTGCAGGGGCCATCTAAGATGCATCAATTGGTTCCAATCTACTTGGAGCAAAGGAGAATGAAGAACACCAAAGACACAAGGAAAATAGTAGCTCAAGAGACAAAAGGGCCACAAAAACCAGAGACTCCATCAGCCTGAGACCAGAACTAGGTGGTGCCTGCCTACCACCAATGACCTCCCTGACGGGGAACACAACAGAGAGCCCCTGATGGAGCAGGAGAAAAGTGTGGAGCAGAACTCAAATTCACGTGAAAAGACCAGACTTAACAGTCTGACTGAGACTGGAGGAAGCCCTGAAGCCATGGCCCCCAGATGCTCTGTTAACCCAGAGCTAAACCCATTCCTGAAGCCCACTCTTCAGACAAAGAGATAATGTGACTGGACTATAAAACATAAAATAATACTTGTGAAGAGTATGCTTCTTAGTTCAAGCAGATACATGAGACCAAATGGGCAGCTCTTGTCCAGAGGTAGGATAAGAAGGCAGGAAGGGACAGGAGCTGATTGGATAGACACAGGAAACCCAGGGTGGAAAGGGGAATTGTGCTGTCACAATTTAGGGATTGCAACTAGTGTCACATAACAATAGGTATATAAATTTTTGTATGAGAAATTACCTTGAGCTGCAAACTTTCACCTAAAGCACACACATAAAAAAAAGGTGGAAGGTGATGGAAAAAAAATTGCATTGATTAAGGGTAGGGTTGCACAGCTGATTATTTTATAATTGCTGTCAATAAGTTGTATACCTGTAAAAAGTAGAACTGGTAGAAATTGTGTGATAGATATATTCACAATGACAAAAAAAAAAAAAAAAAGAGTAGATGCTGAGGCTGCTTATGTACAACCAAACAACACTTCATGGGATTTTAGTTCCTTGATTTGCAGGTTATGGTCATAGTTTCATGGGACTTCCCAGTTAATTGGCCTAAAAAATGTGTTCAGCGCTTCTATTCTATCTCCTAGTTCATTGTGTAGTGCCTGGTGTCTTAAAAGCTTACAAGCGGCCAGCCAAGGCACAAAAATTGGTCTCTTTTCACCTAAAACAACAGAGGAAGAAGAGTCAGGAACAGGAGAAGGATATGGAATGCATGGCTAATCGTCTCCATGAACAAACACCTCCTTTACCATGAGACCAGAAGAACTGGGTGGTGCCTTGCTACCATTACTGAACATTTTGATCATAGATTCCATAGAAAAATCCTGATTGAAAAGGGGAAAATGTAGAACAGAATTTCAAATGCTTACAGAATCCAGATTTTCTGGAGCCACAGATATTGGATGAATCCCTGAAACTACTGCCCTGAGATAATCTTTAAACCTTAAACCAGAAATATCCCCTGAAATCATCTTAAAACCGAACAATAGCTCAATGAGCGAAAAAGGCCTGCCTTGAGCATTATGCTCTTCTAAGAACTATCTATGCATGATCATAGTGATAACAACAACTTGAAAGATTAGACAGGAACCTTGGGGCAGTGAGTTTATGTTGGTGAGAATGGTTGCACAATTCAAAGAATGTAATCAATGTCACTAAATGGTACATGTAGAAACTGTTGAATTGGTGCATGTTTTGCTACGAATATTCTCAATAACAACAACAAAATAAATAAAATTTAGAGAAAAAAGATGGAACGAACACACAGAGTCACTGTACCAAAAAAATTGGTTGATATTTAACCATTTCAGGAGGTATCATATGATCAAGCACTGATGGTATTGAGGGAAGAAATCCAAGCTGTGCTGAAGGCGTTGGCAAAAAACAAGGTTCTAGGAATTTACAGATCACCAACTGAGATGTTTCAACAAACAGATAGATGCGAAGCTGGAAGCACTCACATGTCTATGCCAGGAAATTTAAAAGACAGCTAACTGGCCAAATGACTGGAAAAGATTCATATTTGTACCCATTCCAAAGAAAGGTGATCCAACAGAATGCAGAAAGTATCGAACAATGCCATTAATATCACACACAAGTAAAATTTTGCTGAGAATCATTCAAAATCGGTTGCAACAGTACATAGACAGAGAACTGCCAGAAATTCAAGCTGGATTCAGAAGAGGACATGGAACAAGAACCATCATTGCTGATGTCAGATGGATCTTGGTTGAAAATAGAGAATACCAGAAAGATGTTTACCTGTGTTTTATTGACTAAGCAAATTCATGCGAGTGTGTGGATCATAATAAATTATGGATAACATTGAGAAGCATGGGCATTCCAAAACACTTAATTATGCTCATGAGGAACCTGTGCATTGACCAAGAGGTAGTTGTTGTAACAGAAGA
Source organism: Elephas maximus indicus (assembly GCF_024166365.1). Taxonomy (NCBI): domain Eukaryota; kingdom Metazoa; phylum Chordata; class Mammalia; order Proboscidea; family Elephantidae; genus Elephas; species Elephas maximus. The sequence goes on along the minus strand of NC_064821.1, from coordinate 167,306,615 downwards.
AGAGGATACTTCATGGTTTAAAATCAGGGAAGGTGTGTGTCAGAGTTGTATCCTTTCACCATACTTATTCAATCTGTATGCTGAGCAAATAATCTGAGAAGCTAGACAATGTGAAGAAGAACCGGACATCAGGATTGGACAGACTCATTAACAACCTGTGATATGCAGATGACACAACCTTGCTAGCTGAAAGTGAAGATGACTTGAAGCACTTACTGATGAAGATCAAAGACCACGACCTTCAGTATGAACGACACCTCAACATAAAGAAAAAAATTCTCACAACTAAAGTTGTCAAAGATTTCATTTACTGGGCTCCACAGTCAATGCCCATGGAAGCAGCAGTCAGGAAATCAAACGATGTATAGCATTGGGCAAATTTGCTGCAAGATTTGCAAAAATTTATCACTGAATCTTGTCCACTTCTTCTCCTGCCTGTAGAATTCCAAGAAGCAGACAGCCTTCTTTCCTTTTGTCCCGTCCCTTTCCGTTTCAGTCTATGCTGATGGACATTCTGCTATGGTAATTGGTTAGATCCCTCAGTCACAGGCTTAATCTCTTTAACAAAAGATCGAGTCACCCAGTCCTTAATGAGAGTTTTAGGGAACATGTCCTTAGTTGGTACAACAGAATTTTACAAATCTTTAAGTTTTGTTTTCATGTTGCACAGTTCATTTATAAGTCCATCTCTTTCCTCTCATATTTTACTATAAACAGCAAGCAGAAACCACAAGGCCCCTTTAGGATTTCTTGTTTAGAAATCTCCTCAGCTGAATATCCGTGTTCATCCCTTATGAGTTCTCCCTTCCACCAAACGTTAGAAGAGAATTCAAACAAGTTCTTTGCCACTGCATAAAAAGCATCACCCTTCCTCCATTGTCCAATCGTATGTTCCTTTTTCCTGTTTAAAGCCTCACTGGAAGTACATTTAAAGTCCCATTTCTAGAAACATTCTGTTGCTGGAGTCATATGTATTCTCTAGAACAGTAGACACTTTGTCTATGGCCCTCCTTACTTTTTCCGAGCCCTCACCAAAACTGTCTTTGACGTCCATAATTCTACCAACAGGCTCTTCAAGGCAATCTAGGCTTTTACTATTAAAAAAAAAAAAATTTTTTTTTTTTTATGCACCTTAAAAGTTTTCCAGCCTCTGCCCATTACCCAATTCCAAACCACTTTCACATGTTAGGTATCTGTTAGAGGAGCACTCCCAATTCTTGGTACCAAATTCTGTCTTAGTTATCTAGTGCTGGTATAAACAGGAATACTGCAAGTGAGTGGCTTTAACAAATAGAAATGTTATTTTTTCACAGTTTAGGAGGCTAGAAGTCCAAATTCAGGGCATCAGCCAGAGGGGAAGCCTTTTTGTTTCTGTTGGCTCTGGAGAAAGAACCCTTCTTCCTTGGTTCCTTGGTGATCTTTGCGTGGTGTGCCATCTGTCTTCCCCCTTCTTTGCTTGCTTAATCTGCTATTTTGTAAGAGATTAACTCAAAACACACCCTACGCTAATTCTGCCTCATTAACATTACTAAGACAACCCACTCCAAAATGGGATTATAACCACAGGAATAGAGGTTAGGATTTACAACACATATTTTTGGGGGGCACAATTCAATCCATAACAGATGGGAAGCTCTAAAAATGACTGAGGTTAAATCCCTCATGAGGCTAGTGGGACAGAAGCAAAAGTCAGAACTTTGGGTTAAAAAAATAAAATAAAATGTAGTTCTTAAGGGTCCTGTGCTGCGCCATATTGGACCCTTAGGCAAAAGAAAAAAATGCTTCCCTGGTTTTAACAGAAGCAAACTCATCAATGATATTTTCAAAATCTACTATGCTCATCTAATTTTCAACTGAGACAACTGCCATGTTTTCCAAGAAATGATCTTAAATAATTTTTAATTAATTTAAGTTGAAGTAAAATTATAAAAACTTCTGTTTTGGTAGAAATAAAATATATTTAAACTTGAAACACATATTTTTCTTTTTGATTCAAGCTCTAATATGAATCAACATGACACTCCCTTTATTTAAAATTTTGATATTTTTGTCTAACATGAATTTTTATTTTATTCATTTTGTTATTCTTGAGAATATACACAGGAAAAACACACCAATTCAACAATTTTTCCATATACAATTTAGTGACATTGATTATACTCTTTGAGTTGTGCAACCATTCTCACCCTCTTTTTCTGTGTTGTTCCTCCCCCATTAACATAAATTCACTGTCCCATAAGGTTCCTATATAATCTTTTAATTTGCTGTTGTCACTATGATCCCATATAGACAGTTCTTAAAAGAGCATAATGCTCAAAGCAGGCCTTTTTCCTAATTAAGCTATTGTTTGTTTTTAAGATGACTTCAGGGGATTTTTTTGGTTTAAAAGGTTATCTCAGGGCAATAGTTTCAGGGGTTCACCCACGCTCCATGGCTCCAGAAAACCTGGAGTCCATGAGAATTGAAACTCTGTTCTGCATTTCCCCCCTTCTGATCAAGATGCTTCTACGGAATCTTTAATCAAAATGTTCAGTAATGGTAGCAAGGCACCATCCAGTTCTTTTGGTCTCATGGCAAAGGAAGCGGTTTTTCATAAAGGCAATTAGCCACGCATTCTGTATCCTCCTCCTATTCCTGACACTCCTTTTTCCTCCGTTGCTCCGGGAAAATAGAGACCAATTGTTGTGCCTTGCAACATGGATTTTTTTGTTTGGTTTACTTTTAAAAATATTGCATTAGAATATTATTTATCTTGATTACTGAATTTTTCAGCACCCCTTAAATTTTATGCCCGAATTCCAGAGGTCATGATCCCCAGGCCTTCTGTTAGCCCAAGACAGGATCCATTTTCAAAGCCAACTCTTCAGACAGGAATTGGACTGAACTACGACACAGAAAATGATACTGGTGAGGAGTGGGCTTCTTGGATCAAGCAGACACATGAGACTATCTGGGCAGCCCCTGTCTGGAGGAGAGATGTGAAGGCCGAGGGGGACAGAAGCTGGCTGAGTGGACATGGAAACACAAGATGGAGAGAAGGAATGTGCTGTCTCATTAGGGGGAGAGCAACTAGGAGTATATAAAAAAGTATATAGCAAGGTGTAAATAAGATTTTGTATGAGACTGACTTGACTTGTAAACTTTCACTTAAAGTAAGATAAAAAATTTTAAAAATGAAATCATTTGAGACAAGACAAAAAAAAAATTTATTTTATTTTATTTTTTGTGCCTGAGTTGAGAGCCTCACTCGCCTCACCCTAATACTGACCCTATTTCTTGAACACCTAACTGTGGGCTAAGAATCATTCCCACCATATGTTGATGTAGCCAGAGATGTAAGGGGAAATCCAGGAAGGTGTAGTGTTATAAAAAGAATATTTTCAAAAAGGAGAGAATGGTAAAGCAGGTCGAAGCTGCCAAGAAGTCAACTAAGACTAAAGCTTACATTTGTTTAGTGAAATGGAGTTCATTGACAGTTCAGCGTGAAAAGCCTGGGTAGAGTGATGGAGGTAGAATTGGACTGAAATGGACTGATAAGTGAGTTGTTCTTGGGTGCTGTCAAGTTGACTTCAACTCATAGCAACCCCATGTGAGAGGGTACAACTTTCCCATACGGTTTTTTAGGCTGTAATCTTTACAGGAGCAGATTGCCAGAGCAGCAGGTGGGTTCGAACTGTTGACCTCTTGGTCAGCAGCCCAGTGCTTAGCTACTGCACCACCAGGGCTTCTTAGCAAGCAGAGAAATCAAAACTTTGACTGTGGAACATTTTTCCCAGGGAGCTTGACTCGGAAGAAGAGGAGAAGGATAGGGCTGTCAATGAAGACTGAATAGTCAAGGGCGGCGGTGGGGGGATTGTTGTAGTTTTATGTAATCCCCTTTTGAGGGAGAAGCCTAATACACAACCACAGTGTAAAGTCCTGAGAAGGCTGAAAAGAAATGGGATCCTAACCAGAGATGAAAAGATTCACATTAAACAGGAGGTGAAAAGTCCCTTGTATTGCAGCCTAAGGAAGAAGAGAATAGGCACAGATGTAGGTGGTTTTTTATATCTGATAATAGGAAATTGAGGCAGCTCTTTCTGAAACCCTCGATTTTCTCTACCAAGGAGATAAGATCTTCAGCTGAAGAGAAGCTGCACTGGATGTTTGTGGAGAGGGGAAATGATTTGAGAGCTGTAGCTAGGGACCTGTGGTTGATAGGCAGCACTCATCAAAGCTCCTCTACCTTCTGATTATATTAACTATGGTACCCTCACTCCATGGAATTCTATGCATTTATAAAAAAACATAAGGATGAATTCTAGGTAGGAAGATGGGATGATTTTTAGGTGAAACCATTTTTTTTAAGGTATTTTCTAGAATAATACCTTTTGTGTAAGGAAGAAGGGGAAAACATATAGTCATACTAGCTTGTATTTTCATAAGGAAACATGGAAAGACCCTACAAGCAACTAATAAATGTGCTACTGTAGAAAGCAAGGCACGAGTAACAAGGTGAATGGGGACAGAGGTGGAGAGAGAGATTCTCAATGTATACTGTTTAGTTACCTAGCGCTGCTATAACAGAAATGCCACAAGTGGGTAGCTTTAACAAACAGAAGTTTATTCTCTCACAGTTTTAGAGGCTAGAAGTCCAAATTCAGTGTGCCAGATCTAGGGGAAGGCTTTCTCTCTCTGTTGGCTCTGGGGGAAGGTCTTTGTCTCCTTTCAACATCTGTGGGCCCTGTGTTCCTTAGAAATATCCATGTGTCTTTGCATCAATCCTCCCCTGTGTTTAGGAGCTGAGTCTCTCCTGCTGCTTCTCACCGTCTTCAGGGTTACATTTCGCTCTCTCTTGCTCTCCTGTTTCCAGGAGCTTCTCAGCACAGGGATCCCAGGTTCAAAGGACATGCTTTCTGCTCCTGGCTGTTCTTCCTTGGTGGTGGTAGGATCCTCTCTTTCCCACCTCTGGGGCAGCTCATTTCAAGCTCAGCAGAATGGCAAAACTGACCAAATCCTTTGGTGGGCCACAATTACCTTATTACACAGTCCCGCCCCAGCACTCGGGTGGGAGTTACAGGACCATGGCTAGAAAGACCACACAAAAGTGATTCATTGCACCGCAACAGGAAAGAGATGGCACATTCAAATTAGGATAATTCCAGGATGATTTATTCATAAAGAGACTATTTACAAAGGTTTGGGTGTAGGGGAACCACAAGGGATTATGCAGCAGTACCCTGGGGAGAGGAGGAAGAAGTTACCACAACCTAGAAGGAGAGAGAGTAGTCTGCTTTGAGAGGACAGTGGTCCTTTATCAAGGGACGCGGCCAGCCTAAAGTAGCCTCATTGGGAGAAAACCAGGGGAATAAATACCCAGATTTCACTTTCTTCCCTCCTCCCTATCTCCTGCTGGGCAGGGATGGATTACCAACAAGCAAGATACCCATGGGCCTACTTGTGCTTAATTACCAATCTGTAGTGCACAATTTCACCACAAACCAATGTGAAATTGTGCACTACAATTTAATAAGTAAACACAAGTATCTTGTTTACTGGTTAATCCACCTCTGCAGGCTGCTGGGACCCCCACTGACCAAACTCAAACAGAAGCCAGAGGCTATAGGAGACAGTGGATGTAGCCCCTCAGATCAATACCCACTGAAGCCCAGGGCAGAATAGAGAAGCTTGGAAAGCCAGGGAACAGAGGGTGAAAACTGAAGATATCTAATAAGCATGGCTTCACTGATGTCCTGCTGGCATCCCCAAATCAACCACATCATCTTTCCTTCATTAACCTGACCTTCCTCCTGGGTTCCCTAGTTACCTTGGTTAGTGCTACCACCATCCTTCAGTGCCATCCTTGATTCCATCTCCCCTGCCCTGTGTGTGCACACATGCACACTCATAAATGGGTCTTTCTCTTCCACTAGATTGTGAACTCCTAGAGGTGAGTCCACCAGCCTGGGCACACAGCAAATGTCTCATGAATAATAACCACAACTAATATTTATTGATCCTTGGGTGGCGCAAATAGTTAAGCGCTTGACTACCAGCCAAGAGGTTTGAGGTTCAAACCCACCCAGAGGCACCTCAGAAGACAGGCCTGGTGATCTGCTTCTGAACGGTCACAGCCTTGAAAACTCTGTGAAGCACTTCTATTCTGCACACACTGGGTCACTATGTGTCGGAATCAACTCAATGACAACAACAATATTTATTGGGCACGTGCCATGTCAGGCACTTGCTGAGTACCTCATTTGGGTTGTCTCGTTTAATCCTCTCAAGAGTCCTAAGAGGTAGGTTCTATTATTATTGCCATTTTACAGATTAAGAATAGGTCCCTGGGTGGCACAGGTGGTTCACACTCAACTGGTAACTGAAAGGTTGCTGGTTCGAATGCACTCAGCATCAACGTGGAAGGCCTAGAGATCTGTTTCCATAAAGATTACAGCCGAGAAAATCCTATGGAGCAGTTCTACCCTACAACACATGGGGTCACCATGAGTCTGAATCAACTCAATGGCACAAAACGATAACAACAGATTAAGAAACAGGCTGAGAGAGGGGAACTAAAGCAAGGTCACATTCTTAAAAGAGGATATCTGACACTGGAGCCCACTCTCAAGCATTATGACCTGCCTTCCCCATTCAAGGTTGAATGAACCACCCACAGCACTTTTGCTCATGAAAAAAAACGAGTGATATATGTATATATATAAAACCCCAAAACCAAACCCATTGTCGTCAAGTTGATTCTGACTCATAGCATACTACAGGACAGCGTAGAACTGCCCTGTAGGGTTTCCAAGGAGCAGCTGGTGGATTTGAGCTGCCCATTTTTGGTTAGCAGCTGAGCTCTTAACCACTGTGCCACCAGGGCTCCATGCACAGTTTCTTTTTTCCCCTCTGCCCATTAAAATTTAACAACTTCAGGCCCTAGCTTCAACTCCTGCTTTCTCTGAAATATATTGAAGACAGATATATAGATAGACAGCTGACAGAGAGTCATAGACATAGACATGGATGTATCTATCCATGCATCTTTAATATACTTCAGAGAAAGCAGGGGTTGAAGCTAGGGCTTGAAGTTGTTGCTGAATTTTAATGGACAGGGGAAAAAAATAGGCTGTGTTGGAGGAGGGGAATAGCATGACAAAGAAATAGCTGGGAAGGATTGTAGCTTGTTTGTGGGCTTGTGTAGGAAAGGCATTGACCAGATCAAAGAATAAATATTCAGAACCAATCAGATAAGGTTGAGGAAGACAGGACCTAGATTTTCAAGGGCCCAGAAATCAACGGAGCTCCTGAGCCTCTCTTTAGGAGAAATGAATACAGTATTTTGGGAAGATTAATTAGCTACTAACAAATTTTATAGGGTGGATTGAAAGTAGAGGCTTGTGGCTACTAGAGGAGCTGAAAAGTGTTCTGATGGCCAATGAACGAACCAGTGAAAACTTGGACTTGAGTGAGGCAGTGAAAGTGAGAAATTAACATCGGATACAAAAAAGATTCCAAAGCAAAAAAAGTCCACAGCTCTTGGGGGCTGATTGTTTTGGGGACGAAGGAGGCTCAAAGTTCAGTTAAAATGATTTCAGTTTCCAGCCTTTGCCAGTGATCTTGCCATTGACCTAGAAGTTGGAACGGACAAGAGAGAACTGGGAAGATAAGTTCAATTTTAGACATACTGAGTTTGATGTGAGGCCCAAACTGACCTGTTAGTCACTCCCGATTTTAGTCAATTTAAAGTTCTAGCCTTGCTGTACTAGAAAGAGGCAAGAGATGCGGGTCATATAAAAACCTAAAAAGCAAACCCAGTGCCGTCGAGTCGATTCCGACTCATAGCGACCCTAGAGCAACCTTTATTCCAATTGCTACAGTTGGTCGGATTTTTTATAAGAAACTTTTGTTTTCTTAACTTTTTGCCTTTTTGGTTTCTGTATTAACTTTCAGTACACATCTAGGTGCTGTACATATCCACATATCCAGTCCTGCCGTGATGTGTGTGCTGGGGCGGGGAGCAGGGTATAAAAAAAAATATCCAGTCCTGCCGTGATGTGTGTGCTGGGGCGGGGAGCAGGGTATAGCTTTGGGTATTATAACACACCAGGGTACTGAAGCCCTGTGATTCAGGACTCACATACTGTGGCTCTAATTGATAATATTTTCTGCTTCACAGTGGCTGAGCTGAATTGCACAGACATGGAGGAGTAAAGGATACAAGTGTTTCATGGAACAACAGGCAGACCATTTAAATCTGTAACTACTATGCTTATGTTTCCTGCTTCCTTGTCTACAATGGAATATAAGTGGCGTCTGCAAGCCACACACAGTCATTGCCTTTTATGTTTGCAAATAACACTGCAAATGATATTACATCCTTGCTGTAGCCCACAGGAGACTTAAAAGGCCGAGTTGGCAAAACAGAAAAGCTAAATTTATAAGGATGTAAACAACCAGATTTTCACCACCATTACTAGTCCCCAAATGCTAGAATTTGAAAGGACTTCATGGAAATCATAAACGCTGCTCTTCTGGTCATGGAGAAAAAGATTTAAAGAATAGACACTTTTTTTTTTTTTTTTTTACTATAAAGAACAAATACTTCTCTGAATTACCTATAAAAATTGGTGACCTGAAAATATGTGGATTATCCCAAAGTTGAGAAAACCTGAAAAACTGGAACTGGGATTAAAAGTGCTCCTGGAGATTGACTGAAAAGAACACATACGAGACCTATTTCCTAGTATTTATTGTTTATTTCAAATTTTCCACTAAGAACAAAGAGCAAGCGCATTGGCATATATCTGCAGACCCTTGTTTATAATAGAAAAGAAACATAAAGGATTTAAAAGATGGCGGGAGAAGTTTTCACTAATGGGTCATAAGAACAGGTAAAGAGAAAGTAGCTGCAGGTCTGACAAATTTATACATACAAAATTGCACATTTCTTGTTCTAAAACATGGTACAGTAACACCTTCATAAATCGCCTTGCCTTGGAACTCAGTCATTTTCACTAGTTGTGGTTTCTATGCAGCCAAACTTGCTCAAATAAGAAGGGTTTGTTGTCCCAGTGTAATTAGTTACAGGGCCTCCTTTCACTTTAAAAAAAAGTCTTGATTTGATAAAATATACACAGGTGTTGTGGTGCAATGTGCATTAAAAAAATAGAAAATCCAGTGCTTTTTTCAACTTTGTTCTAAAAATTATTGATTTTATATAATACTTACCTCCTACGTGCCAGGACAGGAGCCCTGGTGGTGCAACGGTTAAGTGCTCAGCTGCTAACTGAAAGGTTCGTGGTTTGAACCCATGCAGGGGCTTCCCAGAAAAAGACCTGGTGATCTGCTCCAGTAAATATTGGAAACAAAAAACAAAACAAAACTCATTGCCATCGAGTAGATTTTAACTCAGTGACCCTATAGAACAGAATAGAACTGTCCTGTAGGGTTTCCAAGGAGCAGCTGGTGAATTCAAACTGCTGACCTTTTGGTTACCAGCTGAGCTCTTAAACACTGTGCCACCAGGGCTCCAGGCTCCTCGGTAAAGATTACAGGCAAGAAAGCCCTATGGAGCAGTTCTACTCTGACCTATAGGGTCACTATGAGTAGGAACCGACTCGCTATCACCTAACAACAACACGTGCCAGACACACAGATGAAGGAAGACACTGTCCCAGCCCACCTGGAGCTTCCATAAGACAAGGTGAAAAGTGCCCCTATAATGATGGCAAAGTGTAGTAAACACATTTTAAAAATTATTTCCCAAGTAATAACTATACAGTTGTCAACTGGTCATGTTATTATTAGCTTAGCCAGTACAATATAATGATGATAGTGGGCACCTTCTTTTCTTGTTTTTAGGGAGAAAAGGTTCTAGTATTTCACTGTTAAACAGTAATTTCTCCCCAGCTGTGGTTTTGAAATCAGGGTGTGGGCGGAAGGGGGACCCTTAGTGTGTTTGTTGTCAGATTGCTTGGATTCAGACTATAGCTCCATCATGTCATAGCTGATTGGTCTTGGACTCCTTATTTATTCTCTTTATTCCTCGGTTTCCTTACTTATAAAAATGAAGGTAATTAGTGCTTACTTCATAAAGTTGTTGTCAGGATTAAAAAGTTAGTGCATGTAAAGGACTGAGAATAGTGCCTGGTATATGGTTGTTGTTGGATGCCACTGAGTCAATTCTAACTCATAGCGACTCCATGTGACAGAGTAGAACTGCTTCACAGGGTTTTCTTGGCTGTAAACTTTATGGAAGCAGATGACCAGGTATCTTAGTTATCTCGTGCTACTATAACAGAAATACCACAAGTGGATGGTTTTAATAAACAGAAGTTTATTCTCTCACAGTCTAGAAGGCTAGAAGTCTGAATTCAGAGCACCAGCTCCAGGGAAGGCTCTCTATCAGTTTTGGGGGAAGGTCCTTGTCATCTATCTTTCCCTGGTCTAGGAGCTTCTTAGTACAGGGACCCCGGGTCCAAAGGTGCACTCCACTCCAGGCTCTTGTTTCTTGGTGGTATGAGGTCTCTCTCCTCTCTGCTTGAGTCTCTCTTTTATATCTCAATAGAGGCTAACTCAAGATAGAACCTAATCCTGTAGATTGAGTCCTGCCTTATTAACATAACTACCTCTAATCCTTCCGCATTAACATTGTAGAGGTTAGGATTTACAACACATAGGATAGTCGTATCAGATCACAAAATAGGGGGCAACCACACAATACTGGAAATCATGGCCTAGCCAAGTTGACACACATTTTTAGGGAACACAATTCAATCCAGAGCACCACATCTTTCTACCTCGGAGCATGCTGAATTGTTTTGAACCACCAATCTTTCAGTTAGCAGCTGAGCACTTAACCATTATGCCACCAGGGCTCCTTTGGTACATGATAAATACTCTTTATGCTTTACTTTTATTTAAAAATATGTATGTTTTACATATGTTCTGTTCAAAACTTGAGCTGGTGTTTCCCAACTGAAAGAATTATCCTTCCTCATTCCCTTCCCCCCAATATTAGAATCTGCTGGAGAGATTTAAAAAAAACCCACAGACACCTCCTATCTCATTATGATTGTGCCCCTATAGGGGGACCACTTTTTCCTTCCATGCCCTGATAATCACTGCAGTTAAAAATCACTATAACTGATGGGCTTTTAGTACTCCTCATTTATAGTGGGGGGCCACAGTTTTCAAGGGATCACTACAGTATAAAACTGGCTGTTAGTTTACACCTTTGTTTCTTAAAGCAATTTTTCACCTGCTTAAAAGGAAACAGAGCACCTTGAAGGACAACAGGGCACCTTGAAAGACTGGCTGATTCCAGGCCTGGGGCAGGAAATTAAGAGTCTGGGACGTCTTGCTCTGCTGGAAAGCAAGGAAGCTATCCAGGACTAATGGGTTGGGTCAGAAGAATGAAGGACACAAGAACCAACATGGAGGGCAAGACATTGGTAAAAGAATGAAAAAAAAGAAAAAAGGGAGAGATGGAACAAAAGTGGCAAAATCTTGCGAATTGTCTAATTTGGCTGATGGGAGAATGGGGTTCATTTTATTATTCTCTCTACTACTTTTGTATTTGCATTTTTCATTATAAAGTATTTCCATAACTTAGGCCTTTTTTTTTTTATTGCAAAGCAGCACATGCATTTTCAATAAAATGAGATGACACAGATGAATAAAATAAAAAGCATGGCTAATCCTATCACTCAGAGATAATTACTAAAATACTGTTAACTTGTAATGCTTTCTGATATTCTTCACTACATATGCAAATTTTTAAAAACTAATTTCTTCTTTATTTTCTTATATCTTCTATAGCCTAAAAGCACCGTTTTGATTTTGTTATTACCCTGTTTTACAACCCACTAGGGTTTTCTATGCTTACCAGATATAGTGTGGAGCTCCTTGACATTCAAGATCTTTCAACATTCTTTGCAGAATTCTTGCAACTACCTTCTTTCTGCTCTCCATAGACTCCTATGCTCGAGCCACACTGTGTCCTAGGATTCAATCGACTGGTTTCTGCTTAAATGTCATAATTTATAATCTGAACGAATACTCAAGGTCCTAAAAATAATAAATTTTAGGATTTCAAAGTTTAGGACTGTTGATACCACTAGCAACTTGTCTTAGTACAGAGCCTAATTTTTGTGAAAAGGCCAGGCTGTTATATAAGCATTTTGCTGAGATCCGTGAAAAGAAACTGAGAATGCATTTCAGCCTGTAAGGGATGGCTTGAAAACTAAAAAAAAAAGTGGGAGAATCTGCTCACAATGCATCTGCAGTATTTTCTTCTGCTCCAGTGGTATGAGAGCAGCAATAGCAGGCTTCTTGTTTAGCTGAGTACAGGGGGCAGGAGGCCCCCAAAGGTCCTCGCAATCACATTCTTCCAGAACTGGGAAGAGCAGTGTATCTTTAGCCCCTTGAATAAGCTCACACCTTGTTCAACTGTTGCTGCATTTGCTGAACTCCACTTCTGCAGCTAAGAAAGGCTGTGATTTTGGTTACAAAAACTGTATCTCCACTGTTGCTTCTAAACTTCGATAATTTTATTTGTCTATTTTGATAATTAGATATTTCTACAACTGGAAAGAATCTCACTTATCATAGATGAGCACTGCTCCATTACTTATTTTTTACTAAATCTCTAAAAATTGGCCACTTTGACACTAATAGATTCAAAACTGAATTTTTGAGAATTTCCTAAGTTTTACTGCCTGTTTGCATTGGTTGTTGTTCTACTAATATTCCATAAAGCATCGTTTAAAATGACTTTAAAACAACTTTCTTTAGGTATATATTAACCTCCTAAGTCAAGATGAACATGGGCTAGAAAGTTTTACAAGCCACCCAGAATCAAAAAATCAGCTGAGACCAAAGTCTCTCCCAAAACTAACATAGGTGAGATTTCTGCTAATAGGTCTTGTCCTAGCAATTTCCAACACGTCCTTCTTTAGCTTCAGAAATGTGGCATGCTGCTTTGGTGTAATAGTGTTTTTCCATTCGTGTTGATTTACCCCTCATCGTACCTAAAAGACAGTAAGCATTAGATGAACTCTACTTATCAACATAGACTAGCTCCAAGGACCAGAAAATTCCCCAGCCTGAGCATCTCAGGTCCCAAGTAGTCTGGTTTTGAAAGGTTAATCTGAGTTGAAAATACTGAACCGATGCTTGGACGAGATTCAGGACTGGTAGATTTGGGAGTTTTATTTATTCAGTATAGTACGTGTGAAACACGAGGCTAGCCAACACAGAACATGTAGAAGTGGCAGTCATAATTATTTTTCTTTCTCCTTCGCCTCCCCAGACATAATGTTTTTATTTTTATTTTAAAAAGGTAATAAAGGTACTTGGTAAAAAATAGTTCACAGAGCAAAAGAATATTTTGTTAAAAGGATTTGCGAGGAGACAAATACAACTATCGTTTATTGTGTATCCTTCAAGAGGTATACAAGCATATGTGTGTATGTATACATGTATGTGCATATATGTATATATCCACCATCACTCCTCCCCTTTTTTAATCCAAATAGGAGCAAACAATTCTGTACCTCAAAAGTTTTATTTTAGGGATCTTTCTACATCAGCAAATGAAGCTCTACTTCATTTCGTATAGTATTCTATTGACTGTTTATCATAATTCATTTAACCAGTCTCTATTCTACATATTTCTACTACATACAATGCTGCAATGTACTTGCTAGTACACAAGTCTTTGCAAATTCCTATCAGTGGAATTTAACAATTTGATGCTGGCATATTGCTCACTAAAGAGGTATACCAGTTTATAATCCCACCCAAAGTACACCAATTTATAGTCCAATCTCTTTAACGTGATATATTATCAAACTTTTTGATCCTTGCCAATCCGTTAGGTAAAAAATGGAATTTTGTTGTTTAAAATATTCTTATTATGAGTGAAGTTGACATTTTTTATATGTTTAAAGTCAGTTTATATATTTTTTCCTATAATCTAACTTAACCTATCTTTTGACTGTGCTACTTCATTTTCTTATTGATGTATATGAGCTATTTGTATAAAAAGAAAATTTACCTTTGCCAACAAATATTGCAAATATTTGCTCCCAGATTGTCATTTATTTTTAGACTTTGTTTATGGTAATTGTTTGCCGTGCATACACTTGAAATTTTTGTAGTCAAAGTTGGTAAACTTTTCCTTCATGGCTTCTGTGGTTTGTCTTGCTAAGAAAGGCCTTTCCCACTCCAATATTATGAAACAGATTTACCATCTTTTATTCTAGTATTCTTATAGATTTAAATATTTGATCACCTGAAATTTATTTTCATATAAGGGAAGTAGTAGGGAACAGGGATCAAAAAAATTTTTTTTTCAGATAGCCAGTTGTACTGTAACCATTTATTGAATAATACATCATTTCCTCACTGATAAAAATTATTCATTTGAAAATTTTATTTATTGATACATAAAATGTAGTAAAGTGTACTAATCTTAAATGTGTAGCTAAATTAATTTTTACATGTTTATACCTTTGCAAAGCACTACCCAGATCAAAATCTAGAACATTGCCAGCACTCGAAAGGCCTCTTGAGCCCCCTTCAGTCAATACCCCCTCAAAGTATCATTATTCTGACTTTATTTATCACATATTAGTTTTGCCTGTACTTGAAATTCATATCAATGGAATCATATAATATGTACTTTTGCTAAACATTATGGCTGTGAGATTCATCCATTTTGTTGTAAGAAGATACCAAAATTTATTTAACCATTCCAGTCTTAATGGACATTAGGTTACCAGTTTTGGGTTATATTATTCTATAGCTCTCCTGGAGGATATAAGTACTCGCTGGGTATATACTTGGCTGTTGGGTATATACCCATGAGTATACATGATGGATCATAGGATATGCACATACACTAACTTTAGCAGGAACTGCCAGTTTACCCAAGTGGTTCAATTACTTTCTACTCCCATTAGCAGTGTAAGAGATTTCCCACATCTCCACATCTTTTGCTAACACTTAATAGGGTCATTCCTTCTAATTTTAACCATTCTGATGAAGTTGTATTGGAGACCACTATTTCTTAACCTGAATATTTTGATATTTTCTTCAATTAAGAAAATGTCTTAGAACAACAACTACAGGATAGGAAAGGAGCCTGGATGTAAAGTAAAAATATCTGAGCTCAAGTTTTGACCCACACTTAATGTTGAGAAACCTGTGAGTGATCTGAAGGTAACCTTTACTGACCCACTAAAAATTAGGAATACTGGTGACAGCTACCTTATAGGATTATAATAAAGATCAAATCATCTGAAAATTAAATTACCCAATATAGTTCATATATATGAAAGAACTTTGAAGGGCAAGCACCTGGGCAAACACATATTTACGGAGATCCTATGAGGCACTGTTCTAGGCACCTAGGACAAATCAGTGGCCAAAACAAAGACTCCTGCCTTCCTGAAACTTACATTCTAAGGTAGAGACAGACAACAACAAAAAAAAATACCATAAGTAAATTATATAGCATATTGTTGTTGTTTCGGGTGCCATCAAGTCGATTCTGACTCATAATGACACCATGTGACAGAGTGGTACTGCCCCATAGGACTTTCTTGGCTGTAATATTTACAGGAACAGATCCCCAGGTCTTTCTTCTGCAGAGCCATGGGTGGGTTCGAAATGTCAGCCTTCTGGTTAGCACCCAAGCAGTTAACATTTGCACCACCAGGGCTCCTTAATATTAAAAAAAAAGTGATAAATGCTGTATACAAAGAAAGGAAAAGGCAGAACAGGATGAGGGGTGTTAGGAGCTGGGAGGATGTTGGATTTTTTAAATAGGAAGGTCAGATCAGAACCAGCCCACTGACAAGTGACATTTAAGCAAAGACTAGGAGGTGAGGGAGTGAGTCCTGTGGAGAACACTCCAGACTGAAGCAAGAGCTTGGGCAGGAGCATGGCTGGCATGTTCAAAGAATTGCAAGTAGGCCAGTGTAGCTGAATAGGGTCAAGTGGGTGTGTGCGCATATGGGGGGGGCAGTAATAAATGTGGTCAGAGACATAACTGGGTGATGGCGGTGGGAGATGAGAGTAGTCCACATCACCTAGGGTTACTAACCATTGCATGACAGCGGCTTTTACTCTAAGTGAAATGGGGAATGTAAAAAACAGCTTGGGGGTGGTGTCTGACCTCCTCCAACCCTACAAAGGGGAAGAAGAATCAAGATCAATAGCCCAAAGCTGATTCTATGAGGTGGAGGTCAGACGCACCTCCTCTCTCCTCCATCTTTACCGATTCTGATACCAACTGTCCCTCTCACAGCACTCCCTGCTGGGTTCCATAATTCATTGCAATGGCCACAGAACTCACAGACCATACTCAAAATTATGGGATTTATTAGGGAAGTAACAGTTATAATTCGGGTTCAAGAACACTCAGGATATAGTTCTTCCATCAGGATAGCCTCTCCCCCGCTGTGCTCGCAGCCATGCCTCTCCCTGGCCCTCAGCCTCTGCCCAAGGGCACTCAGCTTTCTCTCTCCATGGGCTGGGAAGCCCACCACGCCACCTCCTGCTGCCGGGTCTCTGCTGCCAGGTCTCTCTTTCCTTAGTGGTGAATGCCTCTCCTCTGCTCTAGAGCTAGCTCTCTTTAAGGAAAAACTGACCAATCCCCTTGGTAGGCCACAATTACCCAATCACACAATCACCTGGGTCGAGTTACAAGCCCATGGCTAGAAAGGACACACAGAAAAATAATTAATCTCACCGCAGGGAGACAATGCAGAGTGTTGAGCAAGGAGTGACATAATGTCACTTGTCTTTTTAAAAGGATCACTCTGACTGCTTACAACTTGGAATTTTCAATCTCCTAAACATTCTCAAACACACCAAGGCTGAAAACCTAAACTTAAAAATTTGAAAACTAACCATGTATTGTTTGTATTAATGATTCTGAAGGCTTCTTCTTGGTGTAATCAGTTGCTCTCTCTGTCCTCGTTGTGCCTGTCAAACTGTGAGTGGACAGTTAAATATTTAACATGCCAGAGTTTTTTTTTTTAGGGTTAACTTTAGGTTCCAGGCACAGTAGTACCTCGTCAGAGCCCTTGCTTCTAGACTGAAATTCATCTCCTTCCTTCTCTCACCCCAAATCCAAAAAGATCATGCTCCATTTTTTTAATTAACAATTTCTACATTGATTACATTCTTCAAATTGTAAAACAATTCTAGCTATCCTTTTCCAAATTATTCCACCACCATTAACATAAACTGAATGCCCCCTAAGCAAAACTTCCCCTTCCCCCCTCCCTCCCACCCTCAGTAATTACTAACAATTTTTGGTTTCTATATATTTGGCTATGAGATCATACCACATTTGTTCTTTTGCAACTGACATATTCTGCTAAAATGTGCACCATGTTTGTAAGGTTCATCCATGTTGTGGCATGCATCAGGAGTTCATTTTTCATGGCCGAGTAATATTCCATTGTATGTATATACCACATTTTGTTTATCCATTCATCTGTGGATAGACATTTCAGTTGTTTCTACCTTTTGGTTACCACAGTGAACACTGGTATACAGGCTTCTGTTCGTGTTCCTGCTTTTACTTCTTCTGGGTATATACCCAGGAATGGGATTGCTGGGTCGTATGGTAGTTTTATGCTAAACTTTTTCAGGAACTACCAAACTGTTTTCCACAGCAGCTGTAGCATTTTACATTCCTACCAGCAATGGATGAGGATTCCAGTTTCTCCTCTACTTCACTAACACCTACTGTTTTCCTTTTTTTTTTTTTTTTTTAAATCATTGCTATTCTAATGGGGGTGAAGTGGCATCTTATGGTGGCTTTAATTAGAATCTCCCTAAGGGGTAATGATGTTGAGCATCGTGTGCTTGTTGACCATGTGAATATCCTTTTTGGTGAAATGTCTGTTTAAGTCCTTTGCCCATATTTTGATTGGGTTGTTTGTCTTTTCATTGTTAAATTCACTCCCCATTTTTGAAAGAAGGAAAATATAAACTTTACTTTAATAACTTAGAAAGTATAAGGCCATAGTACCTGTCTTTGAATGGGGTGTATTTATTTGGTTAAGCTCATGTGGTGTACTTCCAGTCAGCTTTACTATGAAATTTGGGAGTCTGTGTTTGGAAATACTTACCCTAAACTTAGCCAAAAGTAAGTGAGAATTTTCCTTCTGTCGAAGAAAGGAGCTTCACATTGTGCTTAGTATTGGGATCTGCTAAGGGAATTCTTTATTTACTTTCAGCCTACAGTGAGAAAACAAGGCTCAAGGGTCTGAAGTTTTCTAACTAGCCAAAGTGCCTTGTGGCACAAAGGTTACACGCTTGGCTACTAACTGAGAGGTTGGTGTTAGAACCCACCCAGCGGCTCCCCAGGAGAAATACCAGACGTTCTGCTCCCATAAAGATACAGCCAAGAAAACCCTATGGGGCTGTTCTACTGTCACATGGGGTTGCCATGAGTCAAAATCGACTTGACAGCACCTAACAACAACAACAACAGAGATCTTTTAAAACCAGGCTTGTGGGCTCCTTTATAATTTCAAAAACAAATTCCATTTCTCCTAAGAACATATTCTGTAGCTTAAAATAACAGTATGTGTTGTTTCACAAGCTTTAAGGTCATCACATGCTTTGAGATGGGGTATTATTTTCCTTAGAGATTAAACAAAAACCTCGAAAATTAACATTACATATCTCTGGAAACTTCTTCTCAATAAACATAATGAAAGAACCTGTATAAATTTCAACTTAATTTAGAACTTTTCCCCACTTTTTGTTAACCTCCCCCTCCTTATCTTACTACGAACATTTCCACAAAGCAATTACATTCCACAGAGCTTCTTATTAAATATAATTGTAGCTTATATTTCTATAACTATGATCAGTCTAGGAAACTAAAGCTATAATTTCTTATTTCCACACTGCGTTCAACACATTTTCATCTCCATTGCTCCTACTCTGGCCCAAGCCCCCCGCCCCCCCATCACCTCTCGCCAGATTCTAGCACTGGGTTTCTAGCTAGCATTCCTGCTTCTACTGTTACCCCCATCCTTTTCAACATAGCAATCGTAACTATTGACCTAAAATGTAAATCATTGTGCCACTTGGCTCCTTAAAACACTCCATCCCATTGTAGACTGAATGAAATCCAAATTCCTTATCTCGGCTTAAGAGGCTTTATGTGATCTGGCCTTCCTGTCTACCTCTCTGACTTAATTTCCTACCACTCTTTCCTCCATTACCATACTCCAGCCACATTAGCACCCCTTCTGTACTTCAAGTTCGCATAGACACAGATCTACTGAAGGTCTTTGCATTGGCCTGGGATATTCTGGACTTGGGTCATCCCATGGTTGGCTCTTCCTTGTCGTTTAGGTCTCAGATCAAACGTCACCTTCTCTAACCCCTCTGTTAATGTAGGCCATCCTTTGCAAACCACTCCATCTATCCCATCACTTCATTTAAGCTGCTTTATCTTCTATTTTTTTTAGATACTTATTACTACCTGAAATTATCTTGATCATCTACTTGTTTCTGTTTTACTGTCTTCTCGCCCATGAAAGCAGGCAATTTGTAGGTCTGTTCATTGCTGTCAACAGGAACCTAAAACAATGCCTGCTCATACCAGGTCCTACCTCTATGTTTGTTGAATGAGTGAACGAACGAATGTGCGCTAACTGTACCAAAGACAAAGCACCTGCTGGGGGAAATACAGAAATGAATCAAAAAGGAACCTTGCGCTCAAGGATCCTGAGGTCTACTGGAAAAGATAAAACACATAGAGGCAACAATTTCTTGGTTCTTGAGAAGGAAGAAGAGATGACATCCAGCTGTAGGAAATCAAGTCTGGCCTTGAGTAGGAGGTTGCATTTAAGCAGAAAGATGAAATATTGGCATTTTGGTATTTTCTATTTTGTTCAATGTTCTCTTTGTCTGGCTTTGTTAGATAAACTTGACATTTGACTGCTTACCTAACCCCCCTTTTCAAAGCATGTTGGCCCTGCAGTTGGTCTTGAATGTTCCTATTGTTCTCTGTATTTGGGCTGGATTTGTTTGTCATTTGCACGTAAGTACAAAAATGCACGTTCGTACATGAAATATAGTAATACAGATTTTAGGCAATAAATTAATTTGTTTTATTGAAATAAAATTTTCCATGTTATTACTTCTGAAACTGAGCATATTTCAGTATTAGCATACAAATCACCCCACGGGCCTAGACAAATATAAATGTTAATAAAATGTAAAGATATAATAGAACATGAATACGATGTTGGGGAAACCCTGGTGGCATAGTGGTTAAGTGCCATGGTGGCTAACCAAACAGTTGGCAGTTTGAATCCTCCAGGCGCTCCTTAGAAACTCTACAGGGCAGTTCTGCTCTGTCCTATAGGATTGCTATGAGTTGGAATTGACTCGATGGCACTGGGTTTGGTTTTTTCTTTGGTATTGATGTTGGGCTACATTACATACATTATTTCCACGATACATGTAAATATGAGCATTTTCTAAGTCAGTGAAAGATTTTGTGGAAAATAATTTTTTTAAAGACAATTTTATAATACTAATCTCTAGGAATAAAAATGGTACATTTTCTTGTATTCTGTATAGAAGGCAAATATTTGTTCTATCTGTCCGCTCCTCCCCACCCACCTTAATACCTGAGAATTACTTCATCTAATAATGGTGGTTTGAGTTATTGTTACTAAAGATTCAGGTTTCCATGAAAGAAAGTAGTGAAAATATAAAAATAAATGAAATCTAGCAACAACTTCCCCTACGCTGGGCTTGCACAGAGCCACCTTGTCCAGCTATGCAGGTATGGTGCTGCACAACGCCAGGGGCACCACTCACGTAGACTCTGATGTGAGCAGCATCCCTGGACCTGCCCAGTGCACAAACTGTACCACCATACAAGGCATCCCTAATTGTACAAAAAACTAAGTATGGGGCATTTAAAAAAAAAAAAAATTAGAAATGTATATCTTCCATTCTGAAATAGTTTCCTATGGAAAGGGATGGGTTTACTTAACTCTCATTAGGAACACTCGGCACGATATTGTAAAAACCAAACAAACTTCCCACTTAATACACACACACAAAAATTAGAAGCAAATCAATACAGTGTATTGTGGCAGACATTGTGAATTGCTCATCTAAAAGCCAATCTCCCTTCTTCATATTTGCTAAGAGCCCTCTGGTTTTGTTCAGATATTGTGCAGCTATGTGTTTTAGAAGCTGGGCCCCCTTCCAAGCCCCAGGTGGTGAATCTGGATTAGCATTGGGGTATTCCGTTACTCTTGGTAGAAACTGGTTTAGGTAAGGGCATTTGGGCAATTCTGCCCAATGATCAAGAGGGAAGGTCTTGCTGGGGGCCTCTGTAGAAAGGTTTCCTTGATCTAACAAAAGGAAATGAGGAAAGGAGACACCTGTTACCTCCTTTCAATCTTTCGACTTTGTTGTATGAAGATGTGATACTTGGAGCCACAGCGGTCATCTTGGGACATAACTTATGCAGTATTCATATAGAAACATATCTACCTCTATAGATAGATAGAGATAGCCTAAAGAAACCTTGGAGATCATCAAGTTCAACTGTCCATCATTTTTGTTAAACCAGGCTCCATGTTATTTGGCTTATTAATAACCCCCAGAGGAAATCAGAACTATTAAGTCAAGCATTAGGTTTGAAGAGCAGTGATAAGCATGGATACAGTCTGATTATTTGATTAGGTGGCATTTTACAGACAGAGCTTATAACATGACCCATTTAACTACAGTAATTTCTAGAATGCTATCCTACCAGAATAAACTCACTGGGGTAGGCAGCTTATTTCTGGAATTTGTTTTTAAACTGAACCTAAGCTTACTAAGATGGGTGAATTTAATACTTTCAGAATTGTAAAGGTGATTAGCAATGCTTTTAGTCGCATCGAAATATTCCTATTTCATTAGAACAAACTAAAATAATAATTTACTGAGTGTTCGCTGTGTATCGGGCCCTATGTTACATAAGTGCTTGACCCAAATAACTTCATTCAATTCTCACAACAATCCAGTTAGGTAAGTGCTATTATCATATCCATTTTGTGGATGAGGAAACTGAGGTTAGGTGAAGTTAAATAACTTGCCTAAGGTTACAGGGGTAGTAAATAGACTGAGATTTGCATTCTGACTCCAGAGCTCAAGCTCCTAATCACTGCAGTTTTCTGCCTTAGAGTCCATATAACTTTTAATTCTTGGTGAAGGCATGTGGGGCACTGTTGGGTGCCTACTTGTCTTAGTCATTTAGTGCTGCTATAACAGAAATACCACAAGTGGATGGCTTTAACAAAGAGAAGTCTATTTTCTCACAGACCAGTAGACTAGAAGTCCAAATTCGAGGTGCCAGCTTCAGGGGAAGACTTTCTCTGTCAGCTGTGGAGGAAGGTTCTTATCATCAGTCTTCCCTTGGTCTGGGAGCATCTTGGCGCAGGAACCTCAGGTCCAAAGGACAGGCTCTGCTCCCGGCGCTGCTTTCTTGGTGGTATGAGGTCCCCCTGCCTCTCTGCTTGTTTCTCTTTTTTATATCTCAAAAGAGATTGTCTTAAGACACTAACTAATCTTGTAGACCTCATCAATATAACTGCTGCTAATCCATCTTATTACATTATAGTGATGGGATTTATAACACACATGGAAATCACATCAGATGATAAAATGGCAGACAATCATACAAGGGAATCATGACACAATTCAATCCATGACACTACTCAACAACATTCCCCCTTTTTCCTCTCTAACAGAACCCCCATTTTTTGGGGGGTGACCCATGATCAATTTAATGAACTGTGGCAATCTCATTTCCTTTTGCCAGTGACGGTCTGCAGTGGGCATGTGATCATTTTCTGGCCAATAAGGAAGATTCTACTGGGGGGCAGTTCTGGGAAAGATTTCTATCCTTCATAAAAATGGGAGCAGTACTCACTTTCCCCCCTTCCTGCTTTGGACAATGACCTCGTAGAATGTGATGTGTAGAGCTGTGGCAGCCACGGTACAACTAAAAGGTGACAAGCCTGGTGAAGAAAGTCAACATACATAAGATGGCAGGGAGCAAACACAGAAAGAACTTAGGTCCTTGAGACAACCTATATCTGAGCTTCATGTTAAAGACATAATAAACGTCCTTCTGCTTTAAGCTACTGCTAGTTGGATATTTGGAAACCCTAGTGGCGTAGCCGTTAAGTGCTACGGCTGCTAACCAAAAGGTCAGCAGTTTGAATCCGCCAGATGCTCCTTGGAAACCTTATGGAGCAGTTCTACTCTGCCCTAAAGGGTTGCTATGAGTCGGAATCGACTCAACGGCAGGTTTGGTTTTTGGTTTAGTTGGATATTCTGTTCCTTGTAGCTAATGACATTCTAATGATAGAATCTAGGCAGTGGAAAGAAGTTTTCCAGAATTGCAGTGAAAATAGATTATGTGGAGGTTATTAAAATCTGGTGGTGCAGTGGTTAAGAGCTACGACTGCAAACCAAAAGGTAGGCAGTTGAAGTCCATCAGCCACTCCTTGGAAACCTTATGGGGCAGTTCTACTCTGTCCTGCAGGGTCGCTATGAGTCAGAATCGATTCAACGGCAACAGTTTTTTTGCATTCTTTTAAATCAAGATTTCAAGGAGCCCTGGTGCCTCCGTGGTTAAGAGTTCGGCTGCTAACCAAAAAGCCAGCTTGTTCAAACCCACCAGCCACTCTGTGGGAGAAAGATGTGACAATCTGCTTCCGTAAAGATTTACAGCCTTGAAAATCTTGTGGGGCAGTTCTATTCTGTCCTATGGGGTCTCTATGAGTTGGAATCAACTCAACGGAGCTTTTTTTTTCCCCCAGTAAACCAAAAAGAAAGTTTTATTCGGCATATATCCAAAAAGGCAAAAGTGGGAAATTGGACAAGCATGTTGCTAGAGCCATGCGTGCCTGAGTCCACGGAAATATTACAGAATAGGCAAGAATGAGAAAACAGACAAGAATGCTGCTAGAGCCATGTCTGCCCAAGTCCGAGGAACATTACAGAAGGAAATGGATTTTTTAAAATCAAGATTTCATCCAGGAATCTGCTAGTGTAGGTGGTAGCTGGGTGGGGGGGGGGAGGGGGGGGACAGAACCCAACCACAATTTAAAAAAATTCCAACTATGTCTCAGATTAGGATAATCTGAACAATCCACATTGTATCTGTGCTGGATATTTCCTCTTTGTCCCGCCAGATGCAGTGTATCCTTTGTGAAACTGACTGAGGGGGACTATGTAAAGGGCTCCCTTGCCCTCTGGCTTCTGGTTGGATTTGGCCATTGGGATGCACCAGCAGGAGGAGATTGAAGGAGAGAGGTGAGTGAGATATAAACCTCCCAGCTTCCTCCATAAGTGATTACTTAGGCTGACTGCATCCCTTGACTGAAAGTCATGGACTCATGCCAAGGAGCCCTCTCTGTATCTGAGTTTTGGTAACTGTTTCTTCCTCTTGCCTCTATAGGTCTCCGAGCTTGTAGCCTCAGCGTTCCATGCTTCTCTTGTGGTTTCCCACACCCTGCCCACATCTTTGTAAAGTGCCATTTGTTTCCTGCCAGGACCCTGACTGATAAGATGGTGTGAATGAAATCACTGCAGCTGCTGAAGCTTGGTCCAGTCTATCTGAGATTTGATGAGGTTCTGTGTAGTTATTCATAGTTAAAAATGGGGTTTTCCCTACTGTTAAAAGGTGGTAGGAGTCTACCTAAATAAGTGCCATCCTGCAATGTGAAATAAAGTATCATAGCTCAAAGAAAACGCTTTTCACATGAGGATCAAATCAGAGACGGCTATGTGGAAGAGATAGCATTTGCAGTGAGGATGGAAAGGATTTTTAAATGAGATGGGATAAAGGGCATTCCAAACAGAGCCCAAAGACTGAGTCAAGCCAAGATGGAGAAAAAGGTCAAGGGGAGTTTCTCAAAAATTAGTGCTGGGAGGGACCTAAGATATTCATTATTCAATATTAGCTCTCCCTTCAGCTCCTTTACAGATGTGTAAACTTGAAGCTGAAATTTGGTCAAGGTCAAACAGCAAGCAAGGAGCATGCCATGACTCCAGCCAGGTAAGTGGGCTACCAGGCTAGCTTCTAATCCATCCTTCGCCCCCACCTCACTCCAGGCAGTCGGCTTACTTATCAGTCTCTCCCACTATATTGTTATGTCTTTGAGGGCAGATCCTCTGTTTTAGGTATTCTGGTACCCCAGTATCTAGCACAATTTCTATCTGACACAAAGTCACAGCCATTGCCGTCATCATTCTCTTATCAGCTACCAAATGTTAAGAAGCATTTAACCGCTGCCAGCCACCACGCTGATATTTTATATGTATCACATTTAATCTCCGCAGCAACTTGAAGGGGCAGGTATAATTATCTCCATTTTTTAGTCAAGAATGCTGCGGCTCAGAGAGGTTGCCTAATTTGCCCGAGGTCACACAGCAGTTAGGTGCAGGGCTCTATTTTACTTTCCATCAACCAGACTTCGGAGCCCAGGTCTCAATACCCAGTACCCCGTGCCATCGATGGCACACAAATAACATTTGTTGAATGAACAACAATCACGTAGGTAACCACCCTGGAGGTGCCACCACCTGGGAGCACGGACTCCGCACGTCGCCTCCTACCAGAATACAACGGGTTTCTCTCAGCGCCCGGCGCAGGCTCGAGGCTCCGCCCTCAAGCAGCCTGGCTCGCCAGCCACGCCCCTACCTCGGGGAGTTCGGTCGCTCCTCACATCCGAGTTTCCCCTTGGCTCTAGCGACCGTGCGGAGGGCCTCTCCCGGCCCTGCGACCTGGAGTCCACTCCAGTCCCCCGCCCACCCTCGCTCTCCAAACTTCTTTTTTCCACCCTCTCTAAACTTCAGTCATTCTAGTACCCGCCTCCTCCACTCCCATCGACCAATCGGTGGTCCTCGTTCTCCGTGAGGGCCCGCCCCCTGTGCACCGGGGGCCAATCCCCGACGTGAAAGTCGAGTGCTGGGGCTCGTTCCCAAGCGCTCGGCCTGTGACGGCAGCGCGCCGGGCGCCGCGCGGCGGGAGGGGGCGGGGTTCTGGATGAGGGCTGGGCGAGGGCGGGGGGAAGGGGAGAGGGCGGAGGAGGAGGTTGCGGCGGGTTTGAAAGCGGCAGTTTCCTGGCAGCCTGGGCAGGCGTTGGTCTCCGCTCTCCAGCGCCGCAGCGATCGAGACCGATCCAGCGACGGCTCCACGCGCGCTTCTGCGCGTCCCCGACGGATTTTTCACGTCCCAGCTCTTCCTCCTTCACCTCCCCGCCCCCTTGCCTCAGCCTTTCCCGCCGCTCGGGCGCGGAGCCCGGGGGCCAGCCGTCGGCAGTGACCCCGCCCGAAACCCCTTCTGGAGCCGCCCGGGGACAATTCCCTTCTCCTTTCTTCACCCTAATCCGGGGTGGCCCTCGCCGAGCCCGGTCAGCCCGGGGGAGCGCAGCCGGGAGAGGCGTCGGAGGGGCGCCTCGGGGCTTGGAGCGTCCCGGCCCCCAGCGGGCTGCGGTCGGGGGGCCGGGCGGCGAGGCCCCCCTCGCCGGGCTGCGCGGGCCGCCTGGGGTCCCCAGGCTGACAAGGGGCCGGAGCGGCGCCCCGGCCGCCCGCGCGGGGTCTCCCCCATGGTGCAGCGGGGTTCGGGATGTCGAAGACCCTGAAGAAGAAGAAGCACTGGCTCAGTAAGGTGCAGGAGTGCGCGGTGTCCTGGGCCGGGTCCCCGGGCGACCTGGGCGCAGAGATCCGGGGCGGCGCGGAGCGCGGCGAGTTCCCCTACCTGGGGCGGCTCCGGGAGGAGCCGGGCGGGGGCACCTGCTTCGTCGTCTCCGGCAAGGCGCCCAGCCCCGGGGATGTGCTGCTGGAGGTGAACGGGACGCCTGTCAGCGGGCTCACCAACCGGGATACCCTGGCTGTCATCCGCCACTTCCGCGAGCCTATCCGTCTCAAGACTGTGAAGCCAGGTACACCGGCCCTGCCTTCTGACGCGGGGGGCAGGGGGCCAGGGTGGGGGTCCTGGGAGCGGCGGCACCTCCCCCAGTTTTATCGTCCCGGGTAATCTTAGACCTCTAGGGTGTGCCTGACTCCTTGGAGGGGGAGGGGTGGCGGCGGTGATTCCCCTTTTGCCAGTAGGGAAACTGAGCTCTGACTTGGCAGGGCTGCTCTGTAAGCTGTCACAGAATTGTGACCAGAATCTAGGTTTCCTAAATTTGTAGCTCTGTCTCCCACCGCAGAGTTTTTGACTAGAAAAAGCTAGCTCTTTTCTGCTCTCCTTTGTGGAAAAGGTCCTCACGATTGTACCATTTTCTTTGGAACAGTCTTACGCATCTTCTAACGGGGGAGAAGCTTCTTACTATTAAGGCACTTGGTGCCAGGGTTAACCATCTAGTGTACCTAGGAGGGCTTAGCCGCTCCGGTGTTTCTTACACACTAGCAACATCTCAGAACTGACAGCCTAACTCTACCAGTTCAGGTGGCTCAGGTGACTGCGTACCGATCTGTGATGTGTGGCGGAGTGGTGTGTTCCTGCTTGGAGCTGTTGAATAGAATCTGGGTTTTGAACAAGACCATGGTGCCTAGCTGAGTAGAAGCTTTTGTAAATCTCTTGATTTTGCAGAATATTGTTGAAGGGATGGGTAAAAAAGAACCCATGTTTCCCTGGTGTCTTTTATGCTAGTAAAATCTGCTGCAAAGAACATTACGTTCATGGCATACTTGACGGTTTCAGAGCGTTGATCAGGCTGCACACAGTGAAATCTGTTAGTATGTAGTAGTCCTCGCATATTTTGTTATCCACAACATTGTTGGTTGTTTCAGCATTAGTATAATGTGTTTCTGTCATCTAAGATGTTTGTAGAAGGGAATTATGATTACAGGGTTATTAAAAATCACACTATTTTTGCTGAATGTGCTCTACTTAATATACCGTGCATTGAAATACAATGGGCTGCTGAATTTTGACTTGTATTAGAAATCAGGCCATCCTTTCACCGTAAAACGCTAGGAAAACCTAGGGAAGAATTTAGTATGTTATCTTTTTTTGTTTTGGTTGGTTGTTTTGTTTCGTTTTTTTCTTTTTCAGCAGCTCTCTTTGGACATATCTCTTTAATAGTCCCTGAGCTTAATCAGAACTGATGGCTTATGGTGCAATGTACGTGTGCGTGTATTGTGGATATACTTACACATACACTCACATGGTCCTACAATCTTAAGATTTTCATACTGTAGTCTACTCTATCATATTCATTTTAAGTTCATAGGTTTATGTTTTTAAAATGTTACTAAGTTTTTAAACTTTGGCAAATTTTAAACATCCTTTTTTGTATAGTTTTGTGAATTCCAAAATTCTTTCTTAACTCAGACTTATATAGAACCTTATGTAAAAGGTCATGAAAAGACTTCGGGGCTATAATTCAGCCAGTGAGACACTGTGTGTAATATGCAAAGTGGTATCTACATAGCATTGACTAGCCTAGGTGCCATTTAGTTCAGATCCCACGAGTGAAGGAATAATGAGAACATCTGCATCATTGCCTTGTGTTTTGTTTTGATTAGTTGGGGCATGGATGAGGTTATAGCTGTTCTTTTCAGAAATAGGCTTAACGTTGATACGTTGATGAGGAAGCTGATGCATTTTCAAATTATTATGATTCTTTTAGAAAACTGGGAAGATGTATTGTTAACATCAGCCTGGTCTGCATGTTATACATTTTCTCAACCTCTATATCAAATTCAGGAAAATGATTAAAGGTTTAGAGTGTGCTCAGTAATACTGTGCTGAATAAATATTTTATTCTCAGAATGTAGTTGAAATTTTTATAGTAGAAAAAATTTGCTTTTTTAACAACCAAAGACACTGTCCTATTTTAAAAGTTTAGTCAAAATAAAAGTAATAATTTGTATTAATGGGTATAGCACATTTTGTAATTATTAATAATAAATATACTTATTTTAATAATATATTTTTTAAAAATACATTCCACTTCAGTAATTTCTAAAGGATACTACTACATCTGTGTCATCCAAAATTAATACTCGTGTTTCTAAACAAGTTGTAATTTTAAAATTTTAATTGCTTAAAAAAAATCATAGTCTTAATTTCTTAATAGTCTCATGTTAGGTATTTAAATGGATTTCTTAAATGGCTTTGCTTAAAAGCAACATTTATTATAAGATAGCAAGGTTTTTGCAGGTTAAACACAAGACTTTAAATATTAGAAATTAAGAATTTGAAGAGGTTTTTTGTAGAACTTTGTGAGTGATTAAAAACAGCGTAAGTATTATCTCCAGGGAAGACAAAGATTCTTTACTGTTGTGATTAATTTTCAAAAGGTTGAAAATACAGAGTAAAAGAATTTAAAAAGGAACTTGCCCTTCACATTGTTTTTTCCTTTTGTCTAAAATTTGTGAGATAAATGGATTTTTAAATTAGCAAGGTATTATAAAGTGTACTTAGCATTCTGTCCCTTGTCTTGACTAGTGACTGTTTATTAAACTATATTTGTAACATATCATTTAGAAACTAGCACAATGTGAGAGTGAAATTTAACAGTTTCTGTAAGATGTAATATTAGTGGGAAATGATCTCTTATTGTCTTCTGACAGAGTCCCTGGTAGAAGGGTGAGCTGGACTGTAGGATATGGCTCCTGCAGTACTCCTGCTTCCTAGCTTTCTTCTTTTCGTCTTAACAGATGCTCAAAGGAGCCCAGCCAAAGCCAGTGCCGTCAACCAGATGACTGGACGAAGTCTTTCTGGTGTGACTGTCATCGGCTTTGATTGGAAGCTTTATTTTTTCTTCTTTTTGCTGTAATCCTTAATGGATAATTGAGAGTAACTCTTTATAAAATAAGGTTCCTAATCTGAGGCTTTTCTTGAGGAAGGTATGGAATTTCTTATTGCTTTAGTATTAACTTCGTGCTTAGCAGTCAGTACTTTTCCTGCTTCTAGAAGAATTCTTTAGTTCCTATTACTTGGCCCAACTAGTTAGCTCCTTCTTAATTATGAACCTGTCATTTATTTTTCTGCATAGAGAAAAGTTGGCTCTTGAATTTGAACTTTGTATTTTCCCAATAGGGAAGGAAGTTGAACTTTGGACCTCTGGTGAAATTGTTTCATGATATAGTCCTGTGGCCAAGATTTGTTTTGTTTATTTTACTTCAGAGTATGTGATACAGCCCCGTGACAAGGATTTGTTAATTTTATTTCGGAGTATATTCTTAAACAATTTTTATTCTGATTAATGATACAAGTAGTTAGTTTTGTTCTAAAATTCCCCAAACTATGAATGGGCGGCGTTTGATGGAAGATGCAAGTATTTACTTCTTCGTATACCTTTAAACATGTATTCCATCGGTAGTAAATTATGTGGGTATTATTCCAGAGATAGAGTATTGATACAGTCAGTACATGGAGTCACTTGTCTGCTGTATCAGTATGCACAGATGGCACTCAACAACCCCAGGTCTCTTACTGTATCTAGAGATGAAAGTTATCAGAAACAATGTTACAGTTTGTTTAAACAAAAACTAATTTGAAACAGATCTTGTGTAATGCTAATTACATGTAAATGGAAGTCTTCACCCACCTTATACTCTTTGGGACATCCAGTTTTGTTACAATAGGCATACACCTAGGCATACATCCCCTGTTTGGCAATGAAGCATTGCTGGATGTAAGGACTGTTTATGCAAATAATAGTTCTGCTTCTTCTCCTAATTCTTGGATCTTTTGGTATAGTAGATAATTTAGTGAGTTTTGTTTAGTAGTTGTAATGTTTGAAGAAGGGAAAGGTGAGGGAAATTAGAGTTAATTGCCAGCCTCCTGGATTTGTAATAAATTCCTCTTTACTTTTTTTTAGCAATAGAAACTAGGGATAGGGTTGGGCAGCTCCTTCGTTAGGGAAGATAGTATCAAATTTTGGTAAACTTTAAATTTAAAACTTTCCTGCTTTCTCAAATTTGGTAGCTGCTTTTTTTTTTTTTTTTGTCTGTTGGGTTTTGAGTTGTGTCCGTAAATCAAGGGTTCACAGCCTGGCCTCTATTTATTATCACCACCAATTTGTATGAGTAATAGGCTTATGGAGCCCTGGTGGTGAAATGGTTAAGAGCGCACTTAGCTGCTAACCGAAATGTTGGCAGTTCAAATCCACCACCTGCTCCTTGGAAACCTTATGGGGCAGTTCTGCTCTGTCCTGTAGGGTCACTATGAGTTGGAATAGACTCGATGGCACCAGGTTTGGCTTTTTTTTTAATGGGCTTGTAGCATAGTGGCAAGGAGCCCTGATGGCACAATGGTTAAGCTAAGGTGCTAACCTAAAGGTCAGTGGTTTGAACCCACCAGCCACTCTGCTGGAGAAAAGACCTTGGGATCTGCTCCCATAAAGATTACAGCCTAGGAAGCTCAATGGGGCAGTTCTGCTCTGTCATATAGGGTTGCTATGAATTGTAATCAACTTGATGGCACACAACAACACTACCACCACCATAGTGGCAAAACTCTTGTTTGCTTAGATTTGATGACCCTCACTATATCATTAACATCTTTGTATATATGTGTGTGTGTGTGTGTGTGTGTGTGTATATTTTAATTTTCCATCCATTCCTTTGTAGAAGTACTATATCCAACATTTCAGATATATTTAATTTTGTTCACTTTTCTAGTATATCATTCTGGTTGTTTTGTTGATCCTGCCCTCATCCCCAGACTTCTTATTTATTCTGTAAAATTTTATTTTCCAAGATTAATATATATAAATAGATATTATTCTTTAATTTCTCGTTATCTTAGTAGTCCAAACAAATACTTAACATTTGGCCCTTTAAATTTTCATCTTTTATTTTATTCAGTTTATGCTAAAACTGATTTTCATGGGATATACTCTGTACTCCTGGGGAAATTATTTTTCCCCTGGGGCTCTGGGGTGTACATTATAAAAATAAATAAATAAGTAAGTAAAACCTCTTGTTAAATGAGAGGCAAATTATGGTGATTTTTTTTCCTGGTCTCTAATTTACCTAAATTTCTGGCAAAACAAATCTGCCAAATTTGTTCAAATATCTGACTTATGAAGTCAGTACATAATCTTTTCAGGTGAATAGTTTCATATAGCTTCTTTGCTGTATGACTCCTTAAGTGCTTTGTAAATTTTGTGGGCATTTAGTGTTTGGGGAGGGAGTTCCAGGGTGGTACAAATGGTTAACGTTTAATGTGCTCACTAGCTAACCAAAGGTTGGAGGTTCGAGCCCACCCAGAGACACTTCAGAGGAAAGACCTGGTGATCTACTTTTGAAAAATCAGTCATCGAAAACCCTGTGGAGCACAGTTCTCCGACACCCGTGGGGTCATCAGGAGTCAGAACTGACTCAACAGCAAAGGGCAGTGTTCGGGAGTGTGCTGTAGAACTGTATCCTTTTTGACTGCTTCAGTGTTGCCTACCAATTTCAAATTCAGTTTTTGGTTGTTTGTGATTTGACAAAGGCCAAGTGTTTTGGTAGTGAAGAATAGAACTATTTCACCTTTAGTTAGTTATTTGTGTTTTTCTTCAGAAATTTTGAGAAATAATTTCCTTGAGATACTACATGTTTGTAGGGAGAATGAATGCCCTTAAAACTGTCGCCAAAGGTAAGCTTTTCGGTAGCTTAGAGGCTGGTGTTGTGATACACTTGTTCATGGGGGAAGAGAGGCAATTCTGTCGCTCTTTTTCTCCTTGGAGAGCAGACATTATTCAGAATGTTTTTCAAGAAAAGATATTTATTTTACCTCATAAGAGAAAATAAAAAGTACTATTACTCATACTGTGGCCAGCACACATTCCGTCAATAAACATTTAGTGATGCATCCACCACGTACCAGCACTGAGCTTGCGCTGGGGATGCAACCATGAGTCAGAGAGGGCCTCTGCCTTCAGGAAGCTCACAATTCAGTGGGAGCTTAGTGACTCCTCTGTAACAAGTATCTATAGTAAGGGGTTATCTTCTTCACTATTCTCCCAGTATTTAAAACTCCTTAAGTAAATTTTCATATGAATTTTGGTGAAAACTAGACTAATTGTCTGCATAGTATGCTGTTCTAAAAAGTGGTTGTAGAGTTGCTCTTAGGAAGGGTTTAGGTTTTCAAGTCATTACAAAAAGGAGAAAATCAAACGCAAACAAAATTATCTTTAAAAAAGCACTTAGATTGCCCATAAAATACCTTTAGTATGAGTCCTACATAACGCATTTCCGTCCACGTTGGAACCAGTTGCTGTTTTTTGGTGGGATACCAGATGAAGTAGTTTGCTTGCATGAAAGAGATATGCTTTACAAAAAATGTGTCTTTTAATTCTAAGAAATTATTCTCATCTGGGTGCACATAGTGAATTTGCAGAAGGTAAATGTGTGAATGAGGTGGAGGAAGAGTTGCGTTCTTTTTTCACATGTCTTCGTAGGGTCCTTGTCATCTGCCCTTGTCTTCTGACTTCGCTGGCTGAGGAGGGAATTGTGAAAATTGTGACTGTCAGCCAGGCCTTGAAAGATGGACAGGTTTTGGTTGAGCGGAACTAGAGCCCTTCCAGTCGTAGACAAGCAGAGGAGGAGAAACTTGTGGGGCAAGGATGTTCAGTATAGAAAACCTAGGGCGTAGTCCATCTCAGTAGCTTTTTTTTTTTTTTTGGTAAAAAACAAAAACAATATGAAATCTACATTACAGAATAATTGGAAAATAGAGGGAACATCATATTAATTGTTTAAATGTGTAGATAGTTCCATGATGAATTGTCTCTTCTAAGTTTGTTTGTTTTTTTAATTGGACCTTGAAATGTGTTTTCTTCTGGAAATAATGCTATTAAGGTGCTTAGATGCTGTTTCTGCCTTCAGCCTTATTCAACTCATAATGTAATACTATGGTTATTTTTATTTAAACCATAATGTAGCTGAAATATTGCTCTTAGTAGTTTGCTTTATGGTTAATAGACTTTCTTGTGTTGCTTTGGAAGCCTAGCCAATGTTATGGAAAAACACAGTTTGCTATCTTAGTAAAAAGGGAACTGAAATGTGTTTCTACCTCTGCCCTGCCTCCTCTTTTGTTCTAATCACAGCTGATTGGCAGTCAGTGAAAAGAGATGGGGTGACACCATTGTGTCTCCATTTTCCTTAACCCCAGCAGTTTTATCCTGATGTAACCACCGAGCTGTATCACAGTGGTTCTAGGGAGCCATCCTCCTCACGCCCCTATTTTAGTCATCCCAGCATGGCTGGGTAGTGTGGGTGTCTTATCCAGTGCTGCTGTAACAGAAATACCACATGTGGATGCCTTTACCAAACAAATCTATTTTCTCACAGTTTGGGAGGCTAAAAGCCCAAATTCAGGGCACCAGCACCAGGGGAAGTCTTTCTTTCTCTGTTGGCTCCAGAGGAAGGTCCTTGTCATTAGTCTTCCCCTGGTCTAGGAGTTTCTCTGCTCAGGGACCCGGGTACAAAGGACCCACTCCTGGCTCTTCTCGCTTGGTGGTAATAAGGTCCCTCTCTTTTCTGCTTGATTCTCTCTAGATTGACTCAAAACCTATTGCTGTCAAGTTGATTCCGACTCATAGCAACCCTGTAGGATGGAGTAGAATTGCCTCGGAGGGTTTCCAAGGAGCGGCTGGTGGATTCCAACTGCCAACCTTTTGGTTAGCAGCTGAAAGCTTAACCACTGATCCAACCTAATCCTGTAGATTGTGTCCTGCCTCATTAACATAACTGCTTCTGATCCTGCCGCATTAACATCACAGAGGTTAGGATTTACAACACATAGGGTAATTACATCAGATCACAAAATGGAGGACAACCACATAATACTGGAAATCATGGCCTAGCCAAGTTGACACACATTTTGAGGGGACACAATTCAGTCCATAACAATGCGCTACATTTTGAGGATTATAATTTGACCTGTGACATATCAAAGAGAAGACAGATTGTGCTCTAGATTCCAAGGTACCTTGTTTTATTAATACGTATACTAGAGATATTGTTTTAGAGACTCAGTAAGAGATACAAAGGGTTAAACTTTCTGCCATAATTTATTTGGAGTTTAGGTTTTTTTATATTATGGAATGAAAAGAAATTTTACTTCAAATGTATTACTATTTTGTATCTATTCTATGTAGAGGCTTCCCTTATCATATTGGATATGCAATATGAACGGTAACTGATTTATTTAATTAAAACTTCCTGGCATCTTAGCCTCTTTGCTACTTTTTGCAGAACATTTTAAACACATGTAATTATTTTTTCTGCTTCAGGGAAGTTTTTGAGAGTCTACCCGGTATCTCACAGTTGTTCTGATTGGGAATTACATATGACTGAAAATGGTATTTTACTATACATGATGACATTTAACAGAAGTAGCCTTATGAAATGAAAATGCTATGAAAGGGGGGAGGGAAGAAATATTTTATAAACAAATGCTTTGTTTTCTGAACTTAAACATATTAAACTAAATTGGCTTAGGTCTCCTTTCCCCCCAATGAAATAACTTTAAAAATCTACTTTAGTGGAATAGTCCTAGAGAATATTACTCTTTGGCTATGGCTACCCAGTTTATAACAGGTGTCTTGTGATGTCTAACTTGGATCTCAGCAGGAAAGAATTTACACGTCAGTTTCTGTATTTGGAGGGATTCTTTCTGTAGCAAGTGACAGAAACTCTACTGAGACTAATTTAGGCTAAGAAGAAATTTATTGGCTTACATACATGAAAATCCAGGCATAGATCAGTAACAGCTAAACTCACATCTCAAACGATAGTCTCCAGGACTCTTTCTTGGCTCTGTTTTCCTCCTGGCTTGGTTTCCTTCTCAGCTAGGCTCTGTCAGTGTAGCAGGAAAGGCAGCTCTGAACCCCTCAAGTCATACAGTGCCCTTAAAGCTCCTCATCTCTTTCTTGGAGTCCAGTAACAAATCTCATGCAGAGACTTTGGCCCTGTGCCCATCCCTTGGACCAATTACTGTAGAGAGAAGGCGATGGGGTACCATGACTGGCCAGGCCAGGTGACATGTCCACTCTTGCAGCTGGGTATGGACAGCAGAATGTGATTAACATTGTACCAGACCCCAGGAGATAAGGGAGGGGCAGTTCCTCAAAGGGCGGGATGCTGGGGAGACAGCACTGCAGGAAATGATCTCTTTTAAAACATTTAATCTCCCCTGCTTTGAAGCCAGGAGCAGTAAATGGTTGCCATAAAACCATCTTTTTCTTTTTTTTAACCCCAGATATTGGCTGTAGACCAAAACTGAGGCACTGATTTTATGCAAACATTAATCGTTTTTGATGTTTTTCATCTAAAAACTACCTTTATCTAAAAGCTGCTTCTTTAAAAAAAATTGTAATGTTAGTGCTTGAATAGACCCAGTTTAAAAGTACTGCTTGTAATTTTCAGTTTTATTTAATTTTTTAATTTTGTTTAATTTATTTACATCAAATAAAAATTTCCAAAATCAGTGCTGCTTGTTCTTAGGAAAATGGAACACTTTGGAGGATCATTTAATTATCTTTGGCATTGAGAAAATGATTATTAGTCTAGGTAAGCAATGAAGTTTCACAAACAATATTCTATCATTTTGAAAATGAAATTTTAAACTAATTGCTTTCCAAATTTTTTTTTTTTTTTTAAACGATGGGCCTTAAACATAAATTGAGACAGCATCATTATTGTTTTATTTCTGAGGGCCCCCAGTAATACCTTTTAATCATGATCTCATAGAAGTTACGCATAAAACCTTCTCTGACTCTTAACTTTGAAACAGTTAACATATATAACATGGTATCTGTTTAATCACCAACAAAGTTATTTGGCAGACATTGTAGAATAAAATCTGACCACCTTTGTTTATTTTTTTCCTGCCTTTGCTGCGGGGACAGAGACCCTTGGAGTAGAAGTGAAGAATTGAAAGGGAGGGGCAGGAGCTCTGAATATCATGCCATACAATTTTTATATTATTATTATATCATGGCTTCTACTTCAGAGCCATAAAAACAATAATTTGAATAGCAACCTTCAGTTTATGTATGATGCACACAGTAGAAGTTTTGCAGTTTTTCTAAGTGTTGACTTGTAGTTGGACGTTTAAATCCCACTAAAAAACCCACTGCCATTGAGTCGATTCCGACTCATAGTGACCCTATAGTACAGAGTAGAACTGCACCATAGAGTTTCCAAGGAGTGCCTGGTGGATTCGAACTGCCGACCTCTTGGTTAGCAGCCGTAGTCCTTAACCACTATGCCACCAGGGTTTCCAGTTGGACCTTTAGTTAATATTAAATGTTGGTAGGTTATTGGTACATATACTTACTGTACATAAAAATGAGCATCCATGGAATTGTATGTATTGCACCTGTAGGAATCATAACACAGACTTTGTACTTTTGGATTAAATATGGTCTAATGATGGGGGTCATTAGACCATATTTGAAAAATCACAACTTCTAGAAGCCTGTTATAACTAGAATTCTCTAAAATCAATCCCATATATTGATTAATTAAGCCATTAAATTTATTAAAATAATACAGTATTTCTTACATCTGCTCACGGAACTGTATCTTACCCACCTCAGTAGCTTTTGGCAGAAGAATGTTTGTCAAAATATTATTAATTTTAGCTAAGGATTCTATTCACTAATTTCAGTGTTCAAGTTAGAATGCACATGCTAATGAAAATCTTAATTTCCTTTCAATAGAGTTAGATTTGCTAACTAGAGCTCGCTCACAATGTCATGCTGATGAGTGAATGACACTTCACCCTCCCTTTGGTGACAACGCCAACTTCAGATAATCTTGCTCTAAGTCTAATAGGAATATTCTGATGGGGGGCCTTACTATGATAATAAAAAAAAAAAAATGATAATACTGGCTGCCATTTACTGAGTAACAACCATATGTCAGGGCATTATACACTCATGGGGTTTATAAGGATGTGTGCCTGTATGTTGGCATAAATATGTTTCTGTAAAGAAATGTATGTATTGTTATTCTCTGTGAGTCTGGTATTATTATCTCTCTTTTACATACAAGAAAGCTGAGGTTCAGAGAGATTAACACGCCAAAGATCACACAGACTATGCAATGAAGCAGCTTTGAGTCCTTCCTTACTACCTAGAGTATTACTTCATTATGTTTGAAAAATCTCTGTATTACTTCCTTCCCTCTCTATTAAAAGGAAAAATTCCTCAATTCTGAATTGTTTGAGTGGGTGTTAAATGTGATAAAACAGTGGGCAAATACTTAAAAAAAAAAAAAGCCTCATTCCTTGGTTCTCTTTCTAAACAAAGTTTGTGGCCGGTACATCTAATGTGTACAACTAAACTGCATGGTAACGTAGTTATCCCCAAGAATACAAATCAAATGGAAAGTTAGCTTTAATTCGTGCTACATTTGTAAGATAATGTTTTCAGCAGTTATATGGAAAAGCTCAGGTGTTTTAAGGATAACTGAAGTATACTTGTGAAAATTACATACTTGATACTGGAAATAATACCTTGTTCTCGTGGTTTGTTTTGTCCACTTGCTCTATAATGCACTCACCAGGAAGGTGTTTGTAATCTTTGTTACCACAATTATTTTGAGACAGGTAGCCTAGAAAATACTCTGATGAATGTAGGGAGGATTATATCTTGGAATTAGGGGTCTTTTATAAGTATGCAGGGAGCCTTGATGTTGCAGTGGCTAAGTGCTTGGCTGCTAACGGAAAGGTTGGCAGTTTGATCCCACCAGCTGTTGTGCAGGAGAAAGATGTGGCAGTCTGCTCCCATAAAGATTTACAGCCTTGGAAACTCTACAGGGACAGTTCTACTCTGTCCTGTAGGGTAGCTATGAGATGGAATCCACAGGATAGTAATGAGGTTTTTTTTTTTTTTTTTTGTAAGTATGCAGACTCTTTTTAAAGTCTACTTTGTTTAAATAAAATGTAGCCAAGCTAGACAGAAGAATAACTGGTTGTATTCAAGTAAACCTCTCTACTTCCAGGCTTTAAGTGGTACACAGTGAGGTGGATCCTTTGAAGAGGAAGTGGAAGCAAGTTGTGGAGTACTGGCACCACTTATTCTTTAAGTGTTTGTACTGTTAGGTTTTTAGTTTGGGCTTAAAGTCAGTCACTCAACTGGAAGGGACCATAGCAATCCAACCAGCCTCTTTAGTCTGCAGATGAATAAATTAAGGTTTAGCAAGAGCTGGTGACCTTGCTCAGAGTCACAGCATGAACCTGGCAGAGCTGGGACTAGAACCCAAGGCCATCTAGTTCCTTTGGTTGTTTTGGGTTCTGGCATAGAAATTTATGCAGAATATTAGGTGAGAAAAGAACCTGTTAAACGTGTTCTGTCTCTTTTTGAACTCTGCATTTTTTTTGGAATTAAGGATAATGCACTAGACTCAGTTGGCTAGGCCATCGCGTGCAAGAGTGTGGTTAGAGGCAGTGGTAACCCAGAAGTTGGAG
This sequence comes from Elephas maximus indicus, assembly GCF_024166365.1. NCBI lineage: Eukaryota > Metazoa > Chordata > Mammalia > Proboscidea > Elephantidae > Elephas > Elephas maximus. Next base: position 167,267,143 of record NC_064821.1, on the reverse strand, counting down.
CACAAGAATGAATTTTAATCATTATTATATATCACAAATTTTCAGGGCATTTTTAGCCTTACATAGTGGGGTAGCTTGTGGTTAAGCTTTAAATAGTCATAAAATTGTTATCTAGTATAACAGCTAAACATTTAAGTATCTCTTCCTGTTATTTGTTTTCTTTGAAAAATTATTTTTCCTATCAAAAAGGTGCTTTACAGTTCTTTCAGTGAAATCCTTCTGAAGAGTGGCTGATGTATGGGAAGCTGTGACTGCTGGTTCTTGCCCCTCTCTGTGGGGATGATTCTACAAATCTGAATTAGAGCCAGCTAGACTTTTAGTCCACTCCCCCCTACCCTGGCCTGATGAGGGAACACATGGGGGAGATCATTTTTAGGGCTAGGGAATGCTCAGGGATGTGGTGGGTGAACCTTCAGGACACTTCTGGTTCATAGTCTTGAGCTTGTCTGGCTGGAATGAGGGTTGATATAACTGTCACAACCAAAGGGAGGAACTCTGTCTCAGACAGAGACCCGTAGAGCTGGCCACAGCAGAGACAAACGTGCTCACCTGTGTGAGCCCAAACTGAGGAAAGGGGGCTGAGGGGCTGTTTCAGGGGAAGACTGTATGTTCATTAGATAAGACTCATGGGTAGGGTAGGGGCCTTGCTTGGATTGTTTATGTGTCTGTGAAAGAGCAACATGCGTATAGACACGAAAAGTCTTTGTACAGTCAAGCTACCATATACTCCTTTGCGGTCTCAGTCAAGGTTCATTGCAGGAACGGGAAGGCCTATAATGCAGGAAATAGTTACTTAGGTAATCTTTGAAAGGGCTGGAAGGCCGGGCTCTAGGTTGGGCTCTAGGCTGCACCTCTGAGAATGACTTCCAAAACACCTTGAAACAACCCACCGCAGGAGCTTTCACCCCTTTCACAGTCAGGAATGTGGCAATCTAGAGGTTGCCACTGAAATCATGGAGTTAAATACCACTGTAGCTGTGATCAAGGGGAGGGCCACAACAACCACTGCTCTTACCACCGTTAAGAGTGGAATGCAGCATCTGCTTACTACTATGACAGCATTCCCTTGATGCCAGTGAGCTAGTGAGTACACCCTGGAATGCTGCATCTGGCCACTGCTGCCTCTGCCACTCTCTCAACACCCTTGACACTGGACACTGACATGTCTGTGACCTTGTTTGCTAGCTGAAAACAGCTACAATCTATGGGCTGACAAGGCTCTGCTTTACTTCTGCCTTCCAGGTCTTGTGTCCTGCATCTTAATGGTAGAATCAAATTTACAGCTGGAATACTAGATGGAAGGGAATATGGAAAATACAGTTTTTAGATTTCGAAGCTTGGCATTTCAGGAGTGAGGAGGTGGATGCTGAGTGCCAGCTGACCCTCTCCTGCACACTCATCTTGGTGAACATAGTGTTCTAAATACAGCTTAACTCATTCTTGACGACTCATTGTCATTACTGTGAGCTTCTCTTTTTGAAATGGCCTGTTGTTGGAATGATCAGAGGGCGGATGGATTTTTACATCTCCGGTGACTTTTTGTGTTAGGTTAGCTCTACTGCGGTGACATCCATGTTTGATATCACTTGATCTCACCCTTCCCCACAAGCCACAGGCCTCCAGGGCAAGGGGGATACCTCAACCAGAGGAACCAATTCATAGGCTGTTCAGCAACCTGTGATTTCTGTGGCTTAAGAAGATGAGTGAGACGAATAAGAATCTTCCTTGGGATTTGAACTAAGGAAAACAGAAAAGCATTTCCAATCAGGGGTAGGAGAAAGGTCTTGCAGTGATGCACTGGAGCTGGCCTGTGCTCATTAGTACATTTTCCAGAATTCTGCAAGTCAGTTGTTAAACACAGCCATTACTAAAGATTAAGCTGTGTAAAATTACAATTAAATAAATTATATTAAAAGCAATGGTAATAAATACTCAAAACTAATCACTCGCTAATTATTTTACTACATTCCACTGTCTATGCTCTTGAGTTTCTTTACATCTATTGTGTCTGTATGGTGGAAATACTATCTAATGATGTGCTATTGCACGCCTCTCCCAATCTCTGTGTGCAGTAATGTCAGCTCTGGTGGGAGTTGTTATTAGCATTTACCAAGCATACCACTGGATGTGGGGTGGGGAGGGAGAGTCAAAGTTGCAGAGACCATGGTAAACCATGTGCAAACTAAAGTTAGAGGAGAAGAAACTATAAGTAAGCAGAAAAAGCCGATGCATGATGTAGAGAGCTGCGCGGTGTTTATAGCTGAGCACTGGAGGGAAGGGCCACAAACTCCTCCTCCCAGGGTCCAGAGAAGAGTCTTGAATTATTTCAGAATCATCCTACAGCTCCCATCTCTAAGAGATTCAGCCTTATTTTATTCCCTGTTATTGGAATTATGTGAACACTCGGGAATTTTAGGTACATACATATGTAAGGGCCCTGGTGGCGCAGTGGTTACGTGCTTGGCTGCTAACCATAAGTTTGGCAGTTTGAACCCCCCGGCTGCTCTGTGGGGGAAAGATGTGGCAGTCTGGTTCTGTAAGATTTACAGCCTCCAAATCCTGTGGGGCAGTTCTGCTCTGCCCTATAAGGTCGCTAAGGGTTGGAATTGACTTGACGGCAATGGGTTTATGTACGTATGATATACTTACGTATGTACATATGTTTATGTGCCTTCTCAGGAAGAGGAGATAGTATGTTCAGTGGTTAAAAGTTTGGGTTTAAATTTTCTGGGCTAGAGATTGGAGTAAAGAAGGTAAAGAATAGCGGGAGACGTGTGATATGTGAGAATTTCCAGAGGGGTGTGCTTGTAGCTTGTCTGCATCCCCTCATCCTGACACATCTTACACTAGAGGGAGACTGAAACCTCTATCGAGGGATGCCTCTTATAAATATATATATTTTTTATTCTGTGGTATTTTTCGTTATAGACATTGCACAGACTATGGTAGTTGATTGTACATACAAATGCCCTAAGCCTCAAAGGCTAGAATTTTGGGGTGTAGATGATACCTGTTTCTTTCCTACTGTAGCTCCTGCCTATGCCTATTCAGGTGCAGACTACAGAACCGGCCGTCATGTCTGTAGTGCATAACCTCAGCCTCCTCTGCACCTCTGATCACCTGCTCTTTCTCTGCTCATCTCTCCAGTTTTGTTTCTCTTTTCTCTGATTGCTTCTCCCATACTTCTCTGCTTTCCAAAGAAAAAACTGACCTTGGATAGATCCTGCCAGCCAGTTGTGGGGCTCCTTAGCATCTCCATTCTGGATTGTCCAATCTCAGGGGGTCAAGTGTGACCTTAGGGTGGCATTGTCCTCTTTTCTCTTATGTTTGTCCTTGGTTAGGTATTCAGGAGCTGCTCTTTACCCTCAGAATATGTGTGTGTGTTTTTTTTTTTTTTTTTTTTCTATTTATGGCTCTAGAAATATTCCAGAAGCATGGTCTTAAGGTAGATAATATTTTATTGCTTATTTGGTACCCTTGTTTTAGAGATTCAAACTGGAGTGCATTTTGTTAACCAGACCTCATCTTTTTAAAAGTTGTTTTTCAAAAATAGATTGGAAATCGATCTTATGCACTTTGAAAAGGCAATAGATAATCTCTTAGAATAATTTCTTACTAACGGAAGGAAGAAAAAAAATTGTGGCATATTAATCGGAATCGACTTGATGACACCTAACAACAAGAAAACATTCCACTGTATTATAATGCTGGTGAGAATTTCATCAGGACTTTTAATTATTGAGGAACCTCTTATTAAAGTAAACAATATAGAAATATTTTATCATTAGAAAGAATATTAAATGATTCAGGTATAATTGGTCTTATTACCTGCAGTCTGTAGACGTCTCACCTCCTAAGATACTGTTTTTCTCCACTGACATTAGTGGTGATTGAAGGATATGTACGAATGATATTAAAAGTTCACAGCTCTTCTGTGGACATTTCCCAGCTCTCGGGCCCTAACTAGATGAAGGGAGATGATCAGAATATTCACTGTGCTTTTGTGGAGTCCTCTCTTTTTAAACAATGATACAACCTCACTGAGCTATTTATAAGTTTACCACTAGAAACGATGATTTCTGAAAGACCAGTTGTGTTAGAGCACTACGGTGCTCACAAACCACTTAGAAAGTCCCTTTCTTGCCCACAGTTTTTACATCAAAAGTTGTTGGAGGAATCTTCACTGGAGGGGAGAGGGGGATACATGTTTTTGTCTTTATAACATAATTTAACAGAAATATAGGATTTGATACATGTAATTTTACTTTATATATTACATGTTAGGACTAATTCTCTTTATTATGTTAATAGAACTAAAATTGCCATCTCCAACCCATCTTTTGGCCACTTTAAAGTAGATTTTGTTTCACCACTTTAAAATAGATTTTGTTTCACCAATTCTGACTCATAGGGACCCTATAGGACAGAGTAGAACTGCCCTGTAGGGTTTCCCAAGAGCGGCTGGTGGATTTGAACTGCTGACCTTTAGGTTAGCAGCCAAGCTCTTAACTACTGTGCCACCAGATTTTGCTTAGTAAGACTAAAGGGATTTTACATAAAGATAGCAAAGCACAGTACAGATGAGTGGCTTAAAAGGTGGACTTTGGAGTCAGACCAGTCTGTGGTGGAATCTCAGCTCTGCCACCTGTCACCTTTGCAACCTTGGGCAAATTCCTTAATCTTGCTAAAGCTCAGATTTCTTATCTATAAAGTGAGTCTAATACTGTGTATTTCACGTTGTTGCTGTTGTGTGCTTTCGAGTTGATTCCAACTCATGGTGACCCTATAGGACAGAGCAGAGCTGCTCCATTGAGTTTCCAAGGCAGTAATCTTCACGGAAGCAGACTGCCACATCTTTCTCCCACAGAGTGGCTGGTGGGTTTGAACTACCGACCTTACGGTTAGCAGCCAAGCGCTTAACACTGTGCCACCAGGGCTCCTGATACGGTTGCTAAGATAAATTTTGTCAGCTGCAGTAAGGTGGGATGTTTTCCCCGTTGCTTTAAAATGATCCCCCCAAATTCATTATTACTATTTTTTGTTTCATAAAACTTGTTTATAACATATTGAGAGTATTTATTATTTTAGATCACTGATCTAATTATATGTCTCATAATTATAAAGCTGTTAATTCAACTATGGAGATTAACACAGACCTAGAGAATAAAAAAAAAAAAATAGGGACTGGAAATGAATATGGTCTTCCTTATTAAATATCAAACTTCAGAAGTATACTTGTCTCTGTCTTTAAGATATATAGAATCTTGAGGAGTTGAAAAGTTTGTAACTTCAGTTGATAATGCAATATATACTTAGACATATATTTTATAATGATAATCATGTCCGTGTCATTTACTTATTTAAGAAACATTTCAGTGCATTAAAACTGTTACTTTATAACATATTGAACTGTGAATTAATGGGCTACAGATAGCCAAATATTTTTATTCTTTCAACAACGAAAATAATAGATGTTAAAACTTTGCACTGTCTAAGTTCCCTCAGCCTTAGGGATTACAATGTTATAGAGCAGGTAATGAGTCTCTGAGAACAATTTCGCTCTCTCCCTCCCAGCACTGTCGCTCTGATTTAACTTGTACCGTTAGGTGCAGGGGACTGCACGACCTTCCTCAGACTGAAGAGGTAGACGTGTTAAAGGTAGTGAATCTGCCATTCCTTAATCTTCCAAAAAAAAAAAACCTGTTGCCATCTCGTTGATTCCGACTCACTGCAGCCCTGTTGGACAGAGTAGAACTGCCCCATAGGTTTCCAAGGAGTGCCTGGTGGATTCGAACTGCTGGCCTTTTGGTTAGCAGCAATAGCTCTTAACCACTGTGCCACCAGGGTTTCCTCCTTAACCTTACCAAAACCAAAAAACCCACTGCTGTCGAGTCGATTCTGATTCATAGCAACCCTAGAGGACAGAGTTGAACTGCCCCCATAGAGTTTCCAAGGAGTACCTGGCAGATTTGAACTGCCGACCTCTTGGTTAGCAGCCGTAGCATTTAACCACTATGCCATCAGGGTCTTAAATGATCTCTTTCAATTCTCACTAAATATTCTATTAATGATAAGTGATGTATAGATGTTATGCTTTTAATATGAAATGAGCAGGTGAGATCCAAACCTATTTATTACTGTTTTAGCTAAGGTAGGGAAGGAAGAGAGATTGATTTGTTTTGTTTTAAACTTTTTTTTGTTGTTGTTATTTTTAAAAGGGGGAATATAATTTTTTTAAACCAGGAATTGAGGAATTAATGGAATCTTTAAGATGTAGTGTTTATATTGCTCTCTGGCTTTATTTCCTTTAATTTCTGAAACTTAAGCAAGAGAAAAAAGGACTATATTGTCAGCAAGAGAAAAAAGGACTACATCGTAAGTACTGTTTACTGAAGGCAAATGGAATAATGCCACAATCAAATGCAAGAGCATAATAATTTTTTCATTCAGCAAATATTTATGGAACATCTATTAGGTACCTAACAATGTTCTAGGCATTGGGAATCGTGGTGGTTAAGGTTGTATGTCACCTTGCGTGGGCCATGATTCTCAGTGGTTTGGCAGTTATGTAATGATGTAGTTTGGCGGTTATGTAATGATGTAATTTTACAGTTATGTAATGATGTAGTTATCCTCCATTTTTGTGGTATAATGTAATTACCTGCATTATGTGATCTGATGTGATTAGCCAATCAATTCTAAGGGGATGTTTCTCAGGGGTGTGGCCTGCGTCCAATATGTATGGATGTTCTGGCAAAGCTCACTGTCTTTTGCTTACTCTGGATCCTGCATTCGGTTCATCGTCCTCTGACTCCCAGTTCTAGGGGCTTGAGCCAGTGGCCTGCCCTCTTTTCTGCCAGTCTTGAATTCTTCGGCCTTCACAGCCCATGAGCCAGCAGCCTGCTGTCTGACCTGCAATCTTGGGTTTGTCAGCCCCCTGCAGTTATGTGAGGCAGGAGAAGGCTCCAGGTTGACGCCTCACCCATGAACTTGGAACTTGCCAGCCTCTATAACTGCATGAGCCATTTCCTTGATATAAATCTCTCTCCCTCTCTCTGAAAAAAGTAATCAGGGTAGTGTCATAGAAATATCTATGGGGCTTATTTAGATTGGGTGGTCAGGAGTAGCTTCCTGAGAAGGTAGCCTGGAAACATTTTGAGAAAAAACATTCTAGTCAGAGGGAATAGTAAAATCCAAACCTTAATACAAGAACTTTTATGTTATAAGAACAGAAAGGCCAGTGTGGCTGCTGCCTAGTGAATGAGGCGGGGAAATGAAGGGATGAGATGGAAGAAACAGACAGGGGCCAGAGAGTCTATATGCCCTGTTAAGGAGTTTAGATTTATCCTAAGTGCCGCTGGAAGGTGTAAATTTAGGGAATGATTGTTGGAATTACATTTCGAAAAGTCATTGTTTGTGGTTTGGGATGGGGTACAAGAGTGGAAAAGGGTTACCTTTCAGTTCAAGTTAAAGATAACAATGGCTTGGATTAGTATAGGAATAGACAGACAGACAGATAGCTGTGTCCAGTCAACTCCAACTTATGGCAGCCTTATATACAACAGGATGAAATATTGCCTGGTCCTACAGCATCCTTACAATCAGAGGCACGTTCGAGTCCATCATTACAGCTGTTGGGCAATCTGTCTCACGAAAGGTCTTCCTTACCAGCCCTCTACTTTACCAAACACGATGTCCTCCTTTAGCAGTTGATCTCTCCTGATGACATGTCCAAAGTAAGTTAGTCAGACAGTGTTCTGGTGTGATCCATGATTTTCATTGACTAATTTTTGGAGTCCCTGGGTAGTGTAAATGGTTAATGTGGTAGGCTGCTAGGTTAGAGGTTCAAGTCTTGGAAGAAAGGCCTGGGGTGATCTTCTCAAAAATCATCCATTGAAAACCATGTGGAGCACAGTTCTACTCTGACACGTGGGGTTGCCATGAGTCAAAATCAACTTGATGGCAACTGCAATTTTTTTTGTTGTTGTTGTAGTTTTTGGAAGCAGATTACTGATCTTTCTTCCTAGTCTGTCTTAGTCTGGAAACTTTGCTGAAAACTGTCCACCATGGGTGACCCTGCTGATATTTGAAATACCCATGTCATAGCTTCAGCCTGTAATCTGTGGTTACAGCAACATGCAGGTAACACAGATGGGTGGTGGGCTATAGGAGTAGTGATGGTAAAGTTAAAGGCTGGATTTGAGATATGTTTTGAAATAGAAACTGACAGAATTCACTGATTGGTTGTGGGTGAGGGAAAGATACGAATCCAGAATAACTTCTAGGTTTTTGCCTTGAGCAAAAACCTATGTGGTTGGTGAAACCATTTCCAGGAGTGGAAATAACCTGGAGGGGATCAGAGGCTTTTTTTCTTTTTCTTGTAGAGAAAGCATACCACCACCTAGATTCTTTTTTTTTTTACTCTACTTGCTTTATTGCAGATCCACCCATCAATCCAGCAATGGTTTTTTATGCATTTAAAATTAAATTGCAGTCATCAGTACACTTCCTCAAGGCAGGCTTTTAAATGCCCCAGTTTTTTTTGTTTTTTTTTTTTTTACAGGTGAGAAAACTGAGGATGAGGCAAAATATGCTCAAGGTCATAGGATGCTGACCTAGGATCAGCATATGGGTTGTCATTAGCCTAGATCTCTAATTTGAATATATCTTAACTTATAAATAGGAATAAAAGTGAATGTTGGAAACTGGGCACATTTGCTAGTAATTGGTTTATGTGCTAAAAACTTTTGGACCCAAATTTCAAAGGCAAAAATACAAAGAACGTTGTACTACTGTTGAATTTGGTTGGATTACAAAGTTAGCATGGCAATTAGGACTTGTTGGAAAGTACATTATAATGTTGTAGAAATGAGAACATTTTCAGGTATTTGGTCCAGGAATGTAGCTTGGGATCCTTCCAAGCATAAATCCTCTTTCACCTTGTTGGCAAGGCCTTTGCATTTAATCAGCAAATGTTCCCTGCATGCCTACTATGCACTAAGCCTCATGCTAGACTCGGAGATAAAAGGGAATGATTCAAGTTCCATTTCCTTACTTTCAAGGAACTCAGCCTTTGACTTTTATTGCAGTTTCTTAAAACCTCTCTTCATCTTTTGCTGTATGTTTAAAAATATAATAAAAGGAAAAGTATTAAAAAGATAGAGAAGCTTATTCAATCTAGGCAAAGTTTCAGCCCCTGTGGTGAATTATATGCATACTAACAGGTAAAAATTCAATAGGGATAAGAGAATGTAAATGTGGTGTTAGAAAAAAAAAACATATTTTTTAAAAGTTGAATTAATTTTTACATGGTAAAAAAATTTTTTTTTTTTTTTTTTTAAATTTGAGAGCGTGTAAAACCATGTGACGGCTCTTAAAGCTTCTGTTCAAGGGAGACATATCCACTCGTTGGTCAAAGCAAGTCACGTGGCCAAGGCTTATGTAGTGGGCTGATGGTGGTGGTGAAGTGTACTTCCTCTGCATGGAGGGATGCAGGCCACTTGAAAACAGGCAGGGAAATACTATCCTCCTCCAGGAAGGAGACCTTCTTAGACAATTCATGGTCATATACGGTTTTTTTGAGCTCCACCATTAAATACACCTCTACTAGTACAAAGGCAAGCAGGTTTCTCATTTGCTTTGTACGGGCAGCTTATTTTTTTTCAAAATTTTTTGTGCTTAAAGTGAAAGTTTATAAATCAGGTCAATCTCTCATACAAAAACTTATACACACCTTTCTATGTACTCCTAGCTCCTTTCCCCGTAATGAGACAGCACACTCCTTCTCTCCACCCTGTATTCCCTGTGACTATTCAGCCAGCTCCTGTCTCCCTCTGCCTTCTCATCTCGCCTCCAGACAGGAGCTACCCACATAGTCTCATGTGCCTACTTGAGCCAAGAAACTCACGCCTCACCAGTATGGTTTCTGTCTTATAGTCCAGTCCAACCCCTGTCTGAAGAGTTGGCTTTGGGAATGGTTCCAGTCTTGGGCTAACAGAGGGTCTGGGGGATCATGACCTCAGGGGTTGCTCTAGTCTCAGACAGACCATTTAGTCTGGTGTTTTTACAGTAATTTGAGGTCTGCATACCTCTGTTCTCCTGCTCCATCAGGGATTTTCTGTTGTGTTCCCTGTCAGGGCAGTCATTGGTGGTAGCCAGGCTAGTTCTTCTGGTCTCAGGCTGATGTAGTCTCTGGTTTATGTGACCCTTTCTGTCTCTTGGGCTCATATTTACCTTGTGTCTTTGCTGTTCTTCATTCTCCTTTGCTCCAGGTGGGTTGAGACCAATTGATGCATCTTAGATGGCTGTGTGCTAGCGTTTAAGACCCCAGACACCACTCACCAAAGTGGGATGCAGAATGTTTTCTTAATACATTTTGTCATAGGCACCTTATTTTCTAAGGAGTGAAAATGTACCATTTTTATTTCTCTCTGATGAAATCAACTAGCTAGGTTATCAGTTAAGTCAGTATCAACCTGGAAGATAATACATAATTTAATGCACGTCACATAGCCAAGCCTTAGAGACATATTCATGGCTTTAAAAGGCAGTCTAATTGCCTTATATTGATGTTATTTTTATTCTTTCTTGTAAAATAAACATTTTCACTATTTATCGACTTCTTAATAATTTGGATTTTGAGGAAATTAAACCAATAGAGCATTGAGTTCTTTCCTTTCTCTGATTATCCTCTATTCCAGCTAACATTTAATACCCCCTAACAACTCTGTCAACTCTTACCTTCCCAAACTCATTTCTCATCAGTACCCAGTATGGATACTTCATTATAGCCAAGCTAAAGTATTTGGTATACTTCTTCAAAACCCAGCCCTGAACCTGTTTTTTTCAGGGAATTTTCCAGGATTAGTCCTTTAAAAGTTTTGTTTCTATACTTGGCAACCCCAGGATTGTTCTGTACTTTTCCATTGTACATTATTCATTCTACAGCTCTTTGATCCAGTAATTTAAACTCCACCCAGCAGATAGAATTGGCCAGTTTAGTTTATCAAATTTACATTAATCAATAAACAGTTTCTAGACTGGAAGGCAAGTCAGTATCTTTGACGAAGAACACACTTACCTTGAAGAAAAGGTTAAAGAGAAACACGTGTGGATGACAAAAAGCGATCTGCTCATTTTTTTTTTTTACAGTTCCCTCTCCCAAATTTGATGAGGAAAAAGAGAAATGAGTGGAATTTAGCTCCCTGTTAGTAAGAATTGGAAAAGCTTGGAGGGAGAGGAAGCTAAAATTAATGTCCACTTGAACTTATTTGGAAACCCTGGTGGTGTAGTGGTTAAGTGCTATGGCTGCTAATCCAAAAGGTCAGCAGTTCGCATCCACCAGGTGCTCCTTGGAAACTCTATGGGGCAGTTCTGCTCTGTCCTATAGTGTTGCTATGAGTCGGAATCAACTCGACAGCAGCAGGTTTGGTTTTTATTTTGAACTTTTTGGGGATATACGCTTGAACTAGGAGTTGACTGTTTTAAAACCATGTCTTTTTAAAAACCTAACACAAACACAAAATGACTTTACCTAGTTGAATTAAGCAGAGTTATTTTTCTTAACTTCAGCTTTTGAAACAAAGACAAGGAAGGGAGAGAGATTTGACATTGTTATCTCAAAAAAAAAAATACCACCAACAAAAAAAACAAACCCGTTGCTATTGAGTTGATTCCAACTCATAGTGACCCTATAGGACAGAGTAGACCTGCCCCATAGGGTTTCCAAGGCTGTAATCTTTACAGAAACAGACTGTCATATCTTCTTCCCATGGAGTGGCTGGTGGGTTTGAACCACTGACCTCTTGATTAGCAGCCAAGTACTTAACCACGGTGCCACTCTTTAGGTCTCCATAAACTAAACATGTATGTAGTTTTATGAAAAAAAAAAAAATTTTATGAAGCATACAATTATATGATTTTTTTTTCCTTTAACATCCCTGACTTACCCTGACTTATCCCTGTGAAATATTCCTAAAATTTTTACACTGAACACAAGGAGGCTAGCTTGTTTTGTCAGACTCAGTAACAGTTTGGTTAGAATCAAGTAGGATGTCTGGTATAAGACAAATGACAACATCATTGACATTAGGGAGGGGTAGGGCTTAGGGCTAGACACAGGCACAATTGTGAAGTGAAATTATCATTCGGTACCTCCTAATTTTCTTCTATCCCGTCCTCATTTTTACTTCTTGGTCTTATTTTCCAGTGTCTACACATTGTCTCCTGACTGTCTAGTCTCAACACCCTCTCCCTCATTGTCATACCTACCACTTGGCATTTTTCCATTATATAATAGGTAGGTTTTCAATTGCCTCATATGCATGCAAAAGCTGAACAGTGGATAAGGAGGACCGAAGAAGAATTGACGCCTTTGAATTACAGGGTTGGTGAAGAATATTGAATATGCCACAGACTGCCAAAAGAATGAACAAATCTGCCTTGGAAGAAGTACAGCGAGAATACTCCTTAGAACTGATGATAGTGAAACTTCGTTTCACATACTTTGGACATGTTATCGGGGGGGGATCAGTCCCTGGAGAAGGACATCATGCTTGGTAAAGTAGAGGGTCAGCAAAAAAGAGGAAGACCCTCAATGAGATGGATTGACACAGTGGCTGCAACAATGGGCTCAGACATAACAATGATCATGAGGATGGCACAGGACCAGGCAGTGTTTAGTTCTATTGTACATAGGGTTATTGTGAGTCGGGACTGACTCAATGGCACCTAACTACAATGACAAAGGTGTCAGGAAAGTAAATCTGATTAACCTGCTGTATACCAGGTTTCACTAAACTCATGTGAGGAATTATCACTGCTAAGTCTACTCAGGGATGTTTTCCTCTTAACCTCCCATATAACTCAAAAATGACAGAACTTCAAGCACTGCTTTAAGGACTTTTCCTCAAATCACACCATTAAATTTATTCTGCCTAATGTAACTGAGATTGGAAAGGATGAGAAAGGTGTCTGTGGTTCCTGGCCCCCTTTTTATCATCACTTCTTCAGGCAGTTCCACGTCTCTGAGAGTTACTTTTCCTTGTCTTTCTATCAGATTCCTTTTGTAGCGGTATTTTGTTGTTCAGGGTAAATCAGTTGAGGGAGTACTGTGCATTTTGAGATTTTTTTGTAAAGACTGAAATATAAGTCAGCTTCATTTTTTCTCCGTGATAATTTTTTTTCGAGAGTGGGGAAGCCTCTTCTTATATTATAGGGAGGCCTAGAGCCTGGATTTCAGTTATTAATCCTGAGTTTGAATCCCAGCCCTGCTACAATCCTTTAATCATTTTCTTTATTGTCAAACTAATACATGCCCAAAAGTTCCATAAAGAATCAGGATAAAAAATTACTACTAATTGTTTACCACCCAGAAGCAACCATAATAATTTCTTTTTCTTCTTTTACAGTTTTAAATTATTTTGGCTATGACATTTCCTAGACATGGGGTTACTAGGTCAAAGAATATAAATATTTTTGGAGATCTTGGTAACTGTTACATTATGTTTTTCTGGCTCTGGAGCTCATACTTTTTCTTTATACTATATTGCCTAAGTATCTCTGGGGCTTTATTTTCTTTTTAGACAATGTTAGAGCTCTTAGCCAAAAGGAGAGTCTCTCCTTCCTTGGTTTTAAAGCCACCCCTTTATTTTGGATTATTTGCTGAATTGTTAATTATACAGAAAACTTCCAGCCCTCACCTCACAGCAGTGTTGTTATATTGCTAAATAAGCCTGATGTTCTAGGTTGTTGACTTAGTGAGGATACCTAGTATCTTTTGGTGATTGGTTATATTCTGTCTTCTACACCTAAAATTTTGCCATGGGTAACTGCTTTGATCAACATAGGGTATGATCCTTTAATTCTGTACATGAATATCGTCTTCTCTAATTTGGATCTCTGGAACTTGTTCCTTCCAGTTTCTGCTCTCCGTTAGACAATCAGTTGGATCTTATGTAAAAGCAGAAGTAATCTTGGATATACAACTACAGCTGTTGATATTTTGGTTTTTAAAAATTGAATCAATCTTAAATATGAGTTAGTGAGTAATTGAAAAGCCAAAACCAAAATCAAACATGGGGTTAGCTACCAGTTAATTACCATAATGTTTAAAAATGTGAATTTAACAAATGTAAAATATTAACATATAACTTATTCTCAGGAACTAAATCTCCTCTTTTTTGAATGGCAGTGTTTGGACACATTGACCTTAATCCAGTGGAAAGCAGTAGGCTTTTAAATTGGCACATCACAAACCTTCATCTTAAAAATCATCTTACTACCCATAAATACCTTTTTAAAATTATTGTTTTTAAACCTTATGTTTTTGCTAACTACTTCTGGGAGTGCAGTTAGGCATTTGTATTGTATCTTTTGTCAGAAGGCTGATTTGTAAGTAAAGGTGGGTATTCTTGTGTATCGGGTCCATTGGGAATTGCTGCTTCTGATTGCTTCCCAGATAACCCATTCTAGTCATCAAGTAAGAATATGAGAGTGATGTTTTAAATCACAAGGATTCTTGAAAAACCGCTGAGTTAAATGAACTATTAATTTTGTTAGAAATTAAACAGAATTGGCTGCTTTGAAGGGAATTAATTTATTCTTTGATTTCCTCTCTGAATCTTGAACAAAAATTAATTTTTAAAGAGTGAAGTTGAATTTTACATTCTGTTTAATACCTGTGTAAAATAAAAATAGCTGTATGACCATTTAGTAATAGACATGGTTCTGTGAATTACCTTATTTCATTCCAAGCCAACATATATTAGTAAGGCAGATTTAAATAAAATAAAACCTGATGCTTCTGTGTAAGCTACTGCTGGAGCTTTTCTCATACTTGTGATGCTAATTCCAATTGTTATGTGAAATTTGGCATATAATGTTCTTAATGAAGTGGTATTATTATTATAGGTTTCACAATACTTATATTTGAAATTTTGAATAAATTTATGCTTTATTTAAAAGCAATATACAGATTCTCAGATTAATGCTTATGAATTACTAGATAGTAGGTGTCTTTAATGAAAATACCATTTTGAAAAAAAATATGCTGAAGATTGTTGTTAACTGTCAAACGAGTGAAGCAGAAATTGTTCGTTCTGAATGTGAATGATGTATGTTATATTGCTTTTAGGTTTTAAGTATATTGCTTTTATTTACTTTTTTTTTTCTCTTAAGCTGACAATCTTTAATATCAGAATCAATGTAGTATACAAGCCCAGTAAATCTCTATTTTGTTACATTTTTAAAATGAAGGTGTGACTTGATGATAGTAGTAACTGTAGACCTAATGATTTTTACCATAATTTTCCTATTTTATTTGTTGGTATAGCCTCAGGCCCTGGGCCAAAGTAGATTCTTAGGAAATGTTCAATCCGCAAGGATTATGTAGTGATTTATAATTTATAAAAGTATTTTTTTATTTACAGTTTAAATTGAGCTTTATAGCAGGGTGGGTTGGGCAGGACTAGTTCTCTTAGGTCCATTTTCTGATGATGAACCGGAGGCTCAGGAGGGTTAAATGAATTGCTTTGTTAGTGTTTGAGTAGAATTGGCTTCTTCCGGTTTCCAGGACAGTTTATTTAATTTATAAGGCCTTGACTAAGATTTATTTCATACAGAATCTTGATTTTGAGGCAAACTGCGAAATACTTCTATTTCTCCCTGCCATGTTCCACTTAGTTGGCCTTATCTAGCTATTTTAAACTAAAAGCATAGAAATAGATATTTAACATTGCTTTGTTGATTTGTATTTTTGTCCATCACTGAATTTACAGATTGCTTAGCACCAAAAAAGAGCAGCACATCTGGGGATCCTTGGGTGAGCCAAGATGCAGAGGAATCCCCTGCTCCGTGGAAATGTATTACTAGACCAAATGAGGAAAATCTGAAGCAAATCTTCGCATTTTCAGATACTAGAACACTGACTTTTTAATCCTTGATTCTCTTCCTTGTTATGTCTTTTGGTACCTTTTTCTAAATGCTTAGCCGGTAGGCTCTTTAGGAACACAAGTAATGCTAATAACTGAAATAAGCAATTATAATTCAAGTAGTCTTTCTGCCAAAAGTTCATTAAGTTTTAAAGGAATTTTGGGTGTTTTTGAATTATGCATGTCATTGTGTTCGAGATTAAATTAACAGAAACCATTCAGATACCATGTGGGTGAATTTTGTAACGCCTCTGCAACCACCCTCCCCGCCTGGTAGGATACCTGACACTATCCTCTTAGTTATTTTGAGAGGTTTAGTATGTACTAGAAATAGCTGAGAATGAGTAGTTTCTCCTTGTTTCCTAATTTCCTTTTTTTACTGCCACCATTCAGATCCTTATCACTCTTATGCCTAGACTATTTACAATGACTGTGATCTTCCTCTGCCTCAGTTTTCTATTTTGCGCCTCTACTAGTACATCCTATACTCCAGCCCTAGAATAATCTTCCTTGTGCATCACATTTTGTTACATCAATTCTCTGTTTAAAAGAATCTGTAATTTCTTCTTCCGCCCACCAAAATCCTGTTTAGCATGCAAGTCTTTCAAATGTGGACCCAGCCTACTTTTCCTCCCATTCTTCCCTCCTATGAAAAAGGTCCTTCGGTGGCACAGATGGTTGCACTCAACTGCTAACCTAAAGATTGGCAGTTCGAACCCACCCAGCAGCACTGTGGAAGAAAGGCATGGTGACCTTCTGTAAAGATTATAGCCAAGAAAACCCTGTGGAGCAGTTCTCTCTAACACAGAAGGTCGCCGTGAGTCAGAATCAACTCGAAGGCAGTTGGTTTGGTTTATTTTCTCTTATACCATTAGAATTGGTATATTCCTTACTCAAAATGTGCCTTGTACTTTTTAAAAAAGTTTTAAAACTTTTAGTATGTTATTTTCTTACCCCCTCTCCCAATGTCTTGCCCTTCTGTAGTTTTTAAATGAGTTAATTTCGTTTGTCTAGATAAAGTTGTGTATATTGGATTAGGTCAGATTATGGAGGTTTTGAAATCTTGCCAGAGAAGTTTGCATTTTATCCTAAGACCAATGAGAGTAGCTAAATGTTTTTGAGCAGGAGTGTATATAATTAAGAGAATATATGATTAATCTGGCATTGGTGTTAGAGCAGATTAGAGGGGGTAGAGATCAGCATGGAAACCTTTAAAGGAAAAGTCAGATTTCCCAGGCTAGGTGAAATTGATATGAAGGGTGAAGAAGAGAGAGCAGGTTTCAAAGGTAACAATTCTTGAGTTGCAGGGGATGACAGAAGGCAGATTATGAAGGAGAGCTAGTTGCGGAGGAATTTGATTTAGATTTTAAACAGGCCGAGTTAAAATGATGATAGTATATGAACTAGGACCTCAAGTTAGACCCTGAGCCTGAGCATTAAGACTTGTTTCTTGAATTCAGAATGAAATGCTTATGGTTCCATTTATTGTATTTTTCGCAAATAACCTGCCCACGTAAATAATATGCACACACGTATAATGCGCATAGCAAATGAAACCGAAAAACCAAACTCATTTCTGTCTAGTCCATTCCAACTCATAGCGACCCAGTAGGACAGAGTATAACTGCCCCACAGGGTTTCCAAAGTTGTAAATCTTTACAGAAGCAGATCGCCACATCTTTTTCCCACGGAGCTGTTGGTGGTTTCGAACCACTAATCTTTTGGTTAGCAGCCGACTGCTTAACCACTGCCACACCAGTGCTCCTTAAAATGGTCATAGCATGCCTAGGAAGATAATGCATGAGGGGGTTATGTGGTTTGCAAAAAAAGGGAAAATGTGCACGTTATTTGCATAAAATACAGTAAATAAAAAGGCTAAAATTATATTTCTATTAAGTACATGTTTCTGTGACAATAGTTAATAGATAATAAAGGTGATATTGGTAATCAGAGGTGATTCAATAGTTACTTAATGAATATGTCAGAAACAAAGTATATGCCAGTATCCACAAGATTGAAAGTAAGTTGAGGTAGGGGACCATGAGGTTACGGATACACTTGAATTTGCCAAGTGTATCCCTTCAATGCAAGACCTTGTGCTTAGTGGTCCTCAGTAAATATGTATTTGATTAAAATATGTAGAGATCTGCTTGCCCTTAACATAGAAGCTCAGCGACAGAGTGTTATAGCAAACCATTTTATATTGAATAAAATTATGAAATATAATCAGTGCACCAAACTTTAGTATGCATAAACAGAAGTATGATATAAAAACCTTGAAGACTTTACACTGAATTTTAGTATAGGTGCGATGTATATTATAGTGAGTTTGTCAAGCATTTTCCTTATTTTTTTGCTGCATCTCTCTTTTTTTTTTTGCTAGAAGAAATTGATGTTGGCAGATAAAGCTATTATGTAATCATTTAAAAATTTTGTAAAAGAATTTGGCTTAACTGTTGCTATACTTTGTTAAATTGATTTTTCTAATAAATTCTATAATTTGCATGAAAATTAAAAATGTAGAGTTTCAGGATCCCTGTTTTAGGGAACATAAGTCATATATATAATATAGGGAGCTTTTACTTTTCTTGAATTTCCACAGTGGCTTTAATCAAGGAGTCACATGACTGAAAGTCTCAACTGACAAGTCATCTATCTAGTCTACGTTCTGGATTCTTAAGTCCTTATAGGTGGGAGGAACGTGAAGACTATAAAGGTTAAATTAGATTATTACTACTCAGTTTAGGAGGAGAGGGAGAATAAGGCCTTTTAATCTTTTAGAAGGTTAGAACTCTTCAGCATTCTGAACAGCTCTTTCATTTCAGCTTAATGTTTATTGAACCGTTACTCTGAGAATGTGCTTTGTAAGAGTAAGTGGACCAAATGGATAGGGCTTTAAACATCATTGCTAGAGAGAAAATTTAAGGAGCTGTTTTGGAGCAAGGACAGCATGGAGTTTTAGAAGATGAGATGTGAAACTGTGTCTTTTGAAGAGTAGCTGAAGAAATCTTTTAGCTTGGAAAGAGAACAATTGTTTTCATTTTCTATTGCTACTGTTTTAAATTACCTCTAACTTTGTGGCTTAATTTAAGACAACCCACATTTGTTATTTTACAGTTCTGGAGGTCAGAAGCCTAATGTGGGTCTGCAGGGCTGTATTCATTCTAGAGGCTGTAGGGGAGAACCCATTTCCTTGTGTTTTCAGTTTCTAGCGGCTGCTTACATTCCATGGCTTGTGGCCTCTTCCTCAATCTTCAGAGTACATTATTCCAACCTCTGCTTTGTTACCACACTTCGTTCTCCAACTCTGGTCCTACTGGTTCTTTCTCTCCCTCCCTCTCTTTTTAAATAAATATTTTATTGAGTTTTTAGTGAAAATTTACAGCGAATTAGGTTTCCATTTAACAATTTCTGTACATATTGTTCAGTGACATTGGTTACATTTTCCACGTGGTTTCAACATTCTCCATATTTCTGTTCTGGTTGTTCTACTTACGTTAATCCAGCTTCCCTGTCTCCCCCTCCCCTCAACCATCTCATCTATGCTTTAGGGAAAATGTTGGCTATTTGGTCTCATATAGATTTTTTTTTTTTTTTTAAGGCACACAGGACCTAGGCGATAGTGTCTATTTTATGAGTCAATCTGTTATTTAGCTGAAAGCTGTCTCCCTGGAGTAGGTTCAGTTCAGTTTAAAGGCTATCTCAGAATGATAGCTCAAGGGTTCCTCTGTCTCTACAGGTCCGATAAGTCTGGCCTTTTTGTTTTTTGGAAAGAATTAGAGTTTGTTCTATAATTTTTTTCCTATTCTATCTGGGACCATATATTGTGTCATTGGTCAGAACAGCCTGTAGTAGTAGCCAGGCACTACCTAGTTTTTCTGGTCTCTGGATAGATGAGGCTGTAGTTCATGTAGGCAGTTAGTCCTGTAGACTATATTCTTCTTTGAATCTTGGGTTGCCTTCTTTATGTTTTGCTTCGGATGAGTAGAAACCAATATGTATCTCAGATGGCCACTCGCAAGCTTTTAAGACCTCAGATACTACTACCATACTAAAATCAAAGAAACCAAACCTGTTGCCATGGAGTCAATTCTGACTCATAGTGACCTAATAGGACAGAGTAGGACTGCCTCGTAGGGTTTCCAAGGAGTGGCTGGAGGATTCGAACTGCTGTCCTTTTGATTATCAGCGGTGCTAACCTCTTGATTATAAACCATGGCTCTTAATCACAGTGACAGCAGGGCTTCACTACCATACTAGGATGTAGAATATAAACTTTATAGACTATGTTGTGCCTATTGACTGTGTTGTCCCAAGAGACTATGGTCGTAAGCCTTCAAACCCGGTAAACCAATCCTACGAAAGTGTTTGGTTATGCCTGGGAGGTAACTGTCACTGTGTCCACTATGTGCTTTATTATATATATGAATATATATGCAGCACATACACACATGTTTATATCTATGCCTACAGATAACACCTATATAAACACATGTATATATACACATATACCCTGCTATACACATAAAAAATGCATATATATCTACCTATATAACCACTCAGAGCCCCGGTGGCACAGTGGTTAAGCATTTGGCTCCTAACCAAAAGGTCAGCAGTTCGAATGCACTACCTCCTCCTTGGAAATGCCCTGGGACGGTTCTCCCCTATTCTATAGGGTCGCTATGAGTCAGAATCGACTGGACGGCAATGGGTTATATAATCACTCACGTGTTTGTGGTTGTTACCGCTGTTGTTGTCAAATTGCATATGTTCTAGCATTTACCAGGAGCCCTGGTTGCACAGTGGTTAAAGCGCTCAGTGGCTAACCAAAAGGTTGGTGGTTCAAGCTCACCAGCTGCTCCGCAGGAGAAAGATGCAGCAGTCTGCTTCCATAAAGATTTACAGCCTTGGAAACCCTATGGGGGGCAGTTCTACTCTATCCTATAGAGTCACTGTGAGTCAGAGTTGACTCAGTGGCAGTGGGGAATAGCATTTACCAATACAGTTCTTTAAGTTTGTGTATTTCTTATTGTCATATTTACCTTGGTTAAATTGTACACACTTTACCCACATTTGGTATTGCCTTTTTGGTATTCACCAAAAATGCCAACGTCTACTGTCTAGAGAGTGATTTCCCTGCCTTCTCCCTCCCATCCCTGGTAACCACCAAAGAACTTGATTTCTGTATGTATACCTATTTTTGTCTTTTTATAAAAGTAATATCATACAATATTTGTCCTTTCATGCTTGATTTATTTCACACAGCATAATGTCCCCCAGATTCATCCACGTTACATTTTGTGGACTCATCATTATTTTTTATAGTTGTGTAGTATTCCATTGCATATATATATATATATATAACATTTTGTTCATCCATTCATCTGTTGATGGGCACCTAGGTTGTTTCCATTTTTTGCTATTGTGAATAATGCTGCAGTGAACATAGATGTGCATATGTCTACTTGTGAACCTCTATTAGATCTTTAGGGTATATGCCTAGGAAGGGATTGCTGGACCATATTTCTATTTATAGCTTTTTAAGGAAGCGCCATGTCATTTTCCATTGTGGCGGTACCATTTTACAATCCCACCAGCAGTGGATAAGGGTTCCAGTCTTCCCACATCCTCACCAGGATTTGTCATTTTCTGTTTTTCAGTGCTGTCTTTGCAGGGGTGAGATGGTATCTCCTTGTCATTTTGATTTGCATCTCTCTAATGGCTAACGGAAACCCTGGTGGCATGGTGGTTAAGTGATACAGCTGTTAACCAAAAGGTCAGCAGTTTGAATCCACCACCCGCTCCTTGGAAACCCTATGCGACAGTTCCACTCTGTCTTGTAGGGTCGCTATGGGTCAGAATTGACTTGATGGCAATGGTTTTGGTTTTTAATGGCTAATGACCACCAGCATCTTTTCGTGTGTTTATTGGCTGGTTCTTTCTTATAAGGACCTTTGCGATTACATTGGGCCTACCAGAATAATCCAGAATAATCTTCCTGTCTCAAGGTCCTTAACAATCACACCTGCAAGGCCCCTTTTGCCACGCACAGTAACATATTCACAGGTTTTGGTGATGAGGATGTGACCATCTTTGGAGGGAGAGAGTGCATTATTTTGTCCACCACAATGATCATGGGAGACTTGATAACTATTTTCAAATATTTGAAGGGCTGTAATGTGGAAGAAGTATTAGGCTTTTTCTTTGTGGTCCCAAGGGACAGAATTAGAACCCGTGGGCAGAAATTACAGAGAAACAGATTTGTACTCAGTGTAAGGGAGAACTTTCTAACAGTCATAGCTGTTAGGATGGATGGAGTGGGCAGTCTCAAGACAGTAGCAACACGTCTAAGACACTGGCAGTGTAGAACAGAGGATGAAAAGCCTGTTCATGGAATTGTGGTTGGGATCTAAACATTGGGGGTCCAGATGAGCCTTACACCCTCGCCAGCCCTGAGATGAGTGATTCTCTAGGCACAGGCCAGTGTTAAAGGGCATTTGGGGGCAGATCCTGTCCCCTTCCTTAAAGGATGCAGCTTTGACCTCATCAGTTGTTGTCTGCTTTATTGTCTTCTCACACTGCAGCAAACATAGGCCTAAAAGAGAAACTGAAAACAAGGGCTGTAGGTTTGGGAACCCACTGATGAGACAGTGATTCAATTCTGTTTGGTAAGGTCCTTGTGGATTAAATATGTTTTCACATATTTTAATGACTCAAAATGCTTTCATTCAAATAAAAAAAAATCAGGCTATTTTTTTTTTTTTTTTTCTTTTGCCTTTTACAGAATGAATGGCATTCCTAAAAAGTTGTGCGGGAAGGAGTTTGAATATTCAGTCCTACAGTTTTCCAAACAGAAGATAAATTTCTTTGGAATTCAGTAGGCCAAGGTGAAGACTTCAGGTGAAGAATGTAGTGAGGTAGAGTCAGTTCCTCTATGTTGAATATTTTATGATTTCACTCCGGAGATCTAGTTCCCACCAGTGGTCTACCTGCAGGCACGCCCAGAAAGCTGTCCTGCAGCTTAGGGAATCCATGGGAAAGGTCTGGGCACCGCATGCTGGTAGTCAGTGAGGATTGTATTGGGAGACCTGAAAAGGGTTGCGTACTTTTAGACATCTCATAACGTACCAAATTCATTTCCTCCATACATTTTTAATAAGTTTTAAATTTTTTTTTTTTTTTGAGCGGAATAACTGCATTTTCCTTGAGAAGTATTTGTGCTGAAGTAGAGCTGAATTGAGCATACTTTCTAACCAGTGTGGCACAGTGCGGCATCATGGAATTACTTTTTATTCCTGAGGCTACTGTGCCTCGTGTTTTCTACTTAACGATTTTATGGCTTTCCTAATGATACCCCCAAAATATTCCATGGCTTCTCTAGCTTCCTCCTTGTATTTCATACCTGTTTGAGGTGGTAAATATGCTTAAAAATTCTGTTAGAGAAATGGAATTTTGAGTTAGAAAAAATTCTGTGCCACAGTGAGACAGAGGTAATTCCACCAGAGAGCATGACCAGGTGTAAATTATTACATAACAGCATTGGAAAGGGCTTTGGGAAATTGCCCCATCTAACCCCATGCTTTAAAGAGGTAAATTAGCTAGAGTAGGTCCCTTGAGATAGAGAATTTAAACCAAGGTTTCATAAAATCAGGGCTTTAGGGCCTTCAAGAACTATCTGAAACTGCATACAAAATTTCTGTGAATATGTTTTTTTAATAGGGTGAGGGACCACGAACTTTCATTAATTCATTCAGGAATTATCCTCTCCCTCCTTGCTATCCTTTAAGAAATATTTATTATGTGCCAAACTTGTACCACGCACTTGGGCCTTATTTTTAATATACATGTAATTCTAAACAAACTTGACTTTTTGTTTTATCTGCAGCCTATGTAAGAAACAACCAACTTGAAACAGATAGGGAACTGTATTACTATGTATTATAACTAATGGATGCCAATTAACCAAAAGGTCGGCAGTTCGAATCCATCAGGTACTCCTTGGAAACCCGATGGGGCAGTTCTACTCTGTCCTATAGGGTCTCTATGAGTCAGAATTGACTTGATGGCAGTGGGTATGGGGTTATGGTAACTATTTGTGTACTTAAGTAAAGCTCAGAGAGCTATCTCATTATTTTAGGCAGAATCTCAGATGTGAACAGTATCTGAATATAATAAACCAGATATGGGTCTGTAATTCTTCATTTGCGTTGAGATGTGTCTCTGGTCTGCTCCTGCCTTGTTCTCTTGTTATGTTGTACTCTGTTACTTGTGTCTTAGTTATCTAGTGCTGCTATACCAGAAATACCACAAGTGAATGGCTTTAACAAAGAGGAATTTGTTCTCTCACAGCCTAGAAGGCTGGAAGTCTGAGTTGAGGGTACCAGCTCCAGGGAAAGGCTTTTCCCCTCTGTTGGTTCTGGGGGAAGGTCCTTGTCATCAGTCTTCCCCTGGTCTAGGAGCTTCTTAGCTCAGGACCCAGAACCCGAAGGATGTGCTCTGCTCCCAGCTCTGCTTTCTTGTCTCTCTGCTTACTTCTTTCTTCTATATCTCAAAGGAGAGATGACTCAAGATACAACCTCATCTTGTAGATTGAGCCCTGTCTCATTAACCTAACTGCCTCTAATCCTGCCTCATTAACATCATAGAGGTAGGATTTACTACACATAAGAAAATCACATCAGATCACAGTCAATACTGGAATCATGGCCTAGCCAAGTTGACATACATTTTTGGGGGAAACAATTCAATCCAAAACAGCCTATAACCACCACAATTTTTTTTTTTTTTTGGAATATATATGTGTTTGAATTTGGCTTTGCTTTCTGATTGTCTGATACAGGGTTTGGTGAGTTGGTTGCTGGACTGGGTGCTTCCTTAGAATTTGTGTTGCCTCTGGAATTCTCCCTCCCAGCATTAGTGTGAACCGATTTTACTGCTGTAGATAAAAAGTGCACTGCTCAAGTCACTCTTTTTGCTGCCCGTGAAGGAGTGAGCTTAAATAATAATTTTTTTTTTACTGAAAGTTTTATTGAGATAATTACAGTTTCACCTGTAGTTTTAAGACACAATTTAGAGAGAGATGCATGTATCCTTTCTTCAGTTTTCCACAATGGTTAAGAACTTAACAAGCTATAGTGTAACATCCACAACCGGGATATTGACGTTAATTCAAGCCACCAATCTTATGAGATTGCCCCAGTTTTACTTGTACCCATTTGTATGTGTTTGTATTTATTTAGTTCTGTTCACTTTTATATGTGTAGGTCGGTCTGTGTATCCACCACCACAGACAAGATACAGAACAGTTCCATCACCGAAAGGATCCCTTGTGTTGCCCTTTTATAACCACGCTCGCCTCCTTCCCTCCCCTCCCTCTTCCTACCCCTGGCAGCTAAATCTTGTTCCCCATTCCTAAAATCTTGTCATTTAAAAAATGTTAAATAAATGGAATTATGCAGAATGTAACCTTTTGGGATTGACTTTTTTTTCTACTCAGCGTAATTTCCTAGAGGTTAATCCATGTTGCTGCATCTGTCAATAGTTCATTCCTTTTCATGCCTGAGCAGAGTTCCATGGTATGTATGTACCATAGTTCATTTAACCATTCACCTTTTGAAGGACATCTGGACTGATTTCAGTTTTTGGCTGTTATGAATAAATCTGATGTGAACATTCATGTACAGGTTTTTGTGTGAACATAAGTTTTCATTTCTTTGGGACAGATGCCCAAGAGTACAGTTTCTGGGTCATATGGTAATTGCATATTTAATTTTATAAGAAACTACCAAACTGTTTTCCAGAGTGGCTGTGCCATTTTACTTTCCTACCAGCACTATGGGCCCTGGGAACACAGTGGTTAAGAGCTCAGCTGCTATGGGCCCTGGGAACACAGTGGTTAAGAGCTCAGCTGCTAACCAAAAGGTGAGCAGTTCGAATCCACCAGCTGCCTCTTGGGAACCCTATGGGGCAAATCTACCCAGTCCTTTAGGGTCTCTATGAGTCAGAATCAACGCAACAGTGACCTGGTGTCTCTTGATGGAGGAAAGGGGTCTTAGGCTCCGACGTCAGAGAGGCTTCCTGGACTGGTCTGCTTGTTGTGGTAAAGTCCCTCTTGTTGGTGCTGCTGAGTCACCCTGGTATCTCTCAGTAGGGTTTGGGAGTCTCAGTCTGGTGGTGAAGGAAATGGCTCCCCCTGGTTGCTTTTTGGTAGTGGGGCCCCCAGTCGTACCCTCTTGTTGGTGGCAGGCTCACCTTGTATGGGTTGAGGGACTCAACTTGTTCAATCTGGGAGAGGAATAAACCTACCTAGACTGTCTTATGTTGCTATATTGAGGGTAAGGACACTTCAGGACTGGGTCACCTTCTTCTGTTGGGTAGGGGGTACATCATATGCCTGCCCTTGTGTTCCTGCAGTCCTAGTATCCCAAACTAGTTTGATGTCCTTGTACCACCTTTCAGAGTTCTCCTTTGATTGCCTCTTGCAGTATTTCTAGGCTTTATAGTTGTACTTAATGGGAAAAGCAGGGAGAAATAAGTCTAAGCTGTCTCGTTAGGACAGAACATCTGTTATGTTTTTTAAATGTTTATTAGCTTTAATTTGAGGGTAATATTTCCCAAGGATGCCTTTTGTTGGAGGACATCCATACTTATTATACAGACTTGAACAGTGACCCTATATAATCATGTTCAGGTTGAATTATGTACGGTATCTTCACTTTAACAACCAGGGAAATGCATAAGTGTTTCTAAAATGAATCAAAATTGTCCCACTAAAATTTTTGTTTCTTGAATGAGTAAACTACAGTTACTTGAACTTTTGCTGAAGCGGAGCCTATTAACAGGAAAAGTGTGATCAAATATTGAGGCATTACGGTATATATAATGCACGTGTTCTTTTTGTGGGTGGGTCTCCCCATACTCCCTCTTTCATGTGCTTCCCCCACTCCAATGCTCTTTTCATACTCTGTGGCTTGCCATTTCACTCTCTTAATGGCGTCTTTTGATGAACAGAAGTTCTTAATTTTAATGTAGTCCAATTTATCAATTTTTTAATGATTAATACCTTTTGTAGCCTGTTTAGAAATCTTTGCCTAGCCCCTGGTAGTGAAGATGTTTTGTTTTCTTCTAATAGCTTTAATGTTTTGATTTTCACATTTAGACATATGATTCATCTGGAGTTGATTTTTATGTATATGTGGGGGATCAAAATTCATTTTTTTCCCCATTTTCAGTTCACTCAGGCCTATTCATTAAAAAGACCACCGTTTACCCACCACACCTGCAGTGTCACCTTTGTTTTAAATCAGGTGTAAATGTATGAGTTTGTTTCTATGCTGTTCATAGAAATATTTAAAAAAAAAAACAACCAAACCCACTGCCATCGAGTCGATTTCGACTCATAGCAACCCTATAGGACAGAATAGAACTGCCCCACAGGGTTTCCAGGGAGCACCTGGTGGATTTGAACTGCCAACCTTTTGGTTGGCAGCCAGACTCTTAGCCATTATGCTACCAGGGTTTCCCGTAGAAATATACTGCAAGCTAAAATTATGAGCCATATGTGTCATTTTAAATTTTCTAGAAACCACATTAAAAAAGGAAAAAAGAAACAGATAAAATTAATTTTAATAATATATTTGACTTAACCCATTATATAAAAATTATTATCTGAACATGTAGTCAGTATAACACTATTAATGAGATATTTTATATAACCAAAAAAAACCAAACCAAACCCAGTGCCGTAGAGTCGATTCCGAGTCATAGCGACCCTATAGGACAGAGTAGAACTGCCCCGTAGAGTTTCCAAGGAGCGCCTGGCGGATTTGAACTGCCAAGCTTTTGGTTAGTAGCCGTAGCACTTAACCACTACGCCACTAGGGTTTCCATTTTATATAAAGAATATAAAAAAGATTTTATACTAAGTCTTCAAAATCAGGTGTATATTTTACATATATAGCACATCTCCATTAAAATGTAAAATTTTATCAGGAATACTTGATCTGTACTTAAATTTCATAAAATTTACAGTTTAAAAAGTAGAGTCACATACCTAGATTGTTCCAGACATACTTAAAAGTTCTCCAATAACCGAATCAATGATCAGTGCTTAAATTAGAATTAAATAGAATTAAAAATACAGTTTCTGAGTTGTACTAGCACATTTCAGGTGCTCACTAAGTCACATGAGGCTAACAGCTTGCTGCTGAGTTGATTCCAACTCATGGCGACTCCCTGTGTGCAGGGTACCATAGGGTTTTCAAGGCTGTGATCTTTTAGAAGCACATCACCAGGCCTGTCTTCTGAGGTACCTCTGGGTGGATTTGAACTGCCAGCCCTTTGGCTAGTGGTCAAGTGCTTAACCCTTTATGCCACCCAGGCACACTGTCTTAATTACTGTAGCCTTATAATAAGTCTTGATGTCTGGTAGTATAAGTCCTCCAACTTTATTCTTGGCTATTACCTTGGCTTTTTAAATTTTTATTGTGCTTTAAGTGAAGGTTTACAAATCAAGTCAGCCTCTCATACAAAAATTTATATACACCTTGCTATATTCTCCTAATTGCTCTCCCCCTAAATGAGACAGCCCGCTTTTCTTCCCTCCACTCTCTCTTTTTGTGTCCATTCTGCCAGCTTCTGACCCCCTCTGCCCTCTCATCTCCCCTCCAGATAGGAAATGGCAACATAGTCTCAAGTGTCTACTTGATCCAAGAAGCTCATTCTTCACCAGCATCTTTTTCTATCCCATTGTCCAGTCCAATCCCAGTCTGAAGAGTTAGCTTTGGAAATGGTCTCTGCCTTGGGCTAACAGAAGGTCTGGGGGCCATGACCACCGGGGTCCTTCTAGTCTCAGTCAGACCATTAAGCCTGGTCTTTTTACAAGAATTTGGGGTCTGCATCCCACTGCTCTCCTGCTCCCTCAGGGGCTCTCTGTTGTGTTCCCTGTTAGAGAAGTCATCGATTGTAGCTGGGCACCATCTAGTTCTTCTGGTCTCAGGCTGATGTAGTCTCTGGTTTATGTGGCCCTTTCTTTCTCTTGGGCTCATAATTACCTTGTGTCCTTGGTGTTCTTCATTCTCCTTTGATTCAGGTGGGTTGAAACCGATTGATGCATCTTAGATGGCTGCTTGCTAGCATTTAAGACCCCAGATGCCGCTCTCCAAAGTGGGATGCAGAATGTTTTCTTAACAGATTTTATTATGCCAATTGACTTAGGTGTCCCCTGAAACCATTGTCCCCAAACCCTGCCCCTGCTACGCTGGCCTTCAAAGCACTCAGTTTATTCAAGAAACTTCTTTGCTTTTGGTTTAGTCCTGTTGCGCTGACCTCTCCTGTATTGTGTGCTGTCTTTTCCTTCACCTAAAGTAGTTCTTATCTACTATCTAATTAGCGAATACCCCTCTCCCTCCCTCCCCCTTCTTGTAATCACCAAAGAATATTTTCTTCTTTGGTTAAACTATTTCTCAAGTTCTTATAATAGTGGTCTTATACAATATTTGTCCTTTTGCAACTAACTAATTTCAGTCAGCATAATGCCTTCCAGATTCCTCCACGTTATGAAATGTTTCGCAGATTCATCACTGTTCTTTATCGATGGGTGGCATTCCATTGTGTGAATATACCATAATTTATTTATCCATTCATCTGTTGATGGGCACCTTGGTTGCTTCCATCTTTTTGCTATGGTAAACAGTGCTGCAGTGAACATGGGTATACATATATCTGTTCATGTAAAGGCTCTTATTTCCCTAGGATATATTCCAAGGAGTAGGATTGCAGGATCATATGGTAGTTCTATTTCTAGTTTTTTAAGGAAGCGCCAGATCGATTTCCAAGGTGGTTGTACCATTTTATGTTGCCACCAGCAGTGTATAAGTGTTCCAGTCTTGCCACAACCTTATTTGGATTAATGCCAGCCTTATTGAAGTGAGATGGAATCTCATTGTAATTTTGATTTGCATTTCTCTAATGGCTAATGATTGTGAGCATTTCATCATGTATCTGTTAGCTACCTGAATGTCTTCTTTAGTGAAGTGTATGTTCATACCTTTTGCCCATTTTTTAATTGGGTTGTCTTTTTGTAGTTGAGTTTTTGCAGTATCGTGTAGATTTTAGAGATCAGGTGCTGATCGGAAATACCATAGCTAAAAACTTTTTCCCAGTCTCTAGGTAATCTTTTTACTCTTTTGGTGAAGTCTTTGGGTGAGCATACCCAAAAAAAAGAGCATAGGTGTTTGATTTTTAGGAGCTCCCAGTGATCTGGTTTTTCTTCTGCATTGTTAGTGGTGTTTTGTATACTGTTTATGCCATGTATTAAGGCTCCTAACGTTGTCCCTATTTTTTCTTCAATGATCTTTATTGTTTTAGATTTTATGTTTAGGTCTTTGATCCATTTTGAGTTCATTTTTGTGCATGGTGTGAGGTATGGGCCTTGTTTCATTTTTTTGCAGGTAGATATCCAATTATGCCAGCACCATTTGTTAAAATACCTTGGCTATTTTTGATCCTTTACATTTCCCTATAAATTTTAGAATTACCTCCTCAACTTCTTCTGCATTTTTCCTTCACAGTTTACCTCTGTTCACAATGTTAGCTGTATACATGACAACAAGAAAAACAAAGCCATGTTGAGGTATGGAGTTTGGCTACTTAGTTGGCTTGGTGTCTTTTCCTAGCTAAACAACTGGCTCTGAAACACCAAACTCATAGTTCCTGCCATTCATGATCTGCGCCTCTGTAAAATTATAAAACATAATACAGGGTGGCATAGACTTTTCTGGGTCATTCTGTATATCAATTTTGCAAGCTACAAATGCATGGCACGGAATAGACAGGATTTAAAAAATATAATACAGTAGTAAGAAAAAAAAAGTGAGTAAATACATGTCCAATCTCTTATAAAAGAGCTGAGTCTGGAAAGGTGTTAGGAGCAAAAAAGAGATTGGCGTAACTGCTAGTTTTGAAAATTATATACTTCTCTTTACTATTTCTAAGGTCTCTGAGTAGTGCAGTTTGTGCTCGACGACTGACCTAAAGGTTGACAGTTCAAACCCACTCAGTGGTGCCATGGGAGAAAGACCTGGCGATCTGTTTCCATAAAGATTAGAGCCAAGAAAAGTTTCTGGAGCAGTTCTACGCTGTAACAGCGTAGCAGCTGCTGCTGCCGTCGAGTCGATTCCGACTCATAGCGACCCTATAGGACAGAGTAGGATTGCCCTGTAGAGTTCCCAAGGAGCGCCTGGTGGATTCGAACTGCCGACCTTTTGGTTGGTAGCCGTAGCACTTAACCACTATGCCACCAGGGTTTCTGGGTCACCGTGAGTTGGAATTAACTTGATGGCAACCAGTTTGGTTTGGTTTTGATACTATTTCTAGTACTTAGCTCATGGCATGGCACATGGTAGGTATTGAAATGTTTGAAAAATTAATGGAGGCAATATTCTTAACAGAACTCTGATCAGATGTGGAGCCACTGTAGTTTGCAAGGTAGGTCCCCTATTCCTGTAAACTCGGACTTTTTGGCTAAATGGTTGAATAATACTACACAAAGTAGTATATGGCATTTTGACTTTGTGATATTTCTTGAAAATATGAAAAGAAGTATTTGGGGACGTAATTACAATAGAATTGCAGTATAATTTGGTGTAACTTATGATGCATGATATATGACTAGACAGTGAATTGCCTTGAGTTGAACAGAACACTATTAAAGTGAATCATCTCATTTTTTAAAAAGCTTCCCAAATTATATTCACACTTGACCAGTTATCTGCTTAATTGTTTTAATACAAACATAGCCACATTTAAATATCTTTGATTTCCCCATCATCCAAATGAACTGGCTTACTCAATTTTTACTCTTAAAGAATTTTCCTATTGGAATAGACTGTCCTAAAGGAACTTCTACATGGTTCTTCTAAGCTAGAAAATGTTTAAAAAATCAGTATGGTTTATGGCATTAGGTTGAGCAGTCAAAAAAAAATTTATTGGATTTCTTTTTCTGACAATATGGCTGTTAAATCTTTCAATTGTAAAACATGTAAAATTTCCTTGATTAAAAATGTTGATTTCATTAGGAAGCTGTAATAACTCTAAATCTGTATGAACCTAATAGCTTGGTTGTACACTTATAAAGAAAAAAGTTGACTGAACTACAAGAAAAACAGAGAAATCCATCATCATAGTGGGAGATTTTAATGTACCTCTCTCAGTAATTCTTAGATTCAACAGACAAAAATAAGGAAAGATATAAAAGGTAAACATTACTAACACATGTGATCTGATGAATGTATATTTAGAGAGAGAGAGAGAGAGAAAATCTTGTTCCCAGCCACTGTAAGTACACTTTTTTGGTTCAAGCACATGTCGAACATTTGTGAAAATTGTCCATGCTTTAGGCCAGGATTTGGCAAACTTTCTGTAAAGTCCAGAGAGTAAATAGTTTTGGCTTTTTGGGCCATGAAGTCCCTGAGTGATGCAAACAGTATGCTTAGCTGCGAACTGAAAGGTTGGAAGCTCAAGTCCACCTAAAGGCACCTCTAAAGAAGGGCCTGGTGATCCACTTTGGAAAAATCAGCCACTGAAAACCCCATGGAGCACATTTCTGCTCTGACACACATGGGGTCGCCATGAGTTAGAATTGACTTGATGGCAACTGGTTTTGGTTTGTGGGCCAGATGGTTTCTGTCACTCCTATTCAACTCTGCTGTTATCCTGTGAAAGCAGCCATAGGCTGTATGTAAAAAGTGGCTGTGGTTGTGTTCCAATACAATTTTATTTACAAAAGCAGTTGGTGGGCCACATTTGGCTCGTGGGTTGTAGTTTGCTGATCCTTGCGTTAGGCCATAAAAAAGTCTAAAAAAAAATTCCCATATCATACAAACTACATTTTCTGATTGAAGTGCAGTGAAGGTAGAAATCAATTGCTCTCCCCTCTGCCCCCTACATCCCAACATACAGCCCTATAGGGGAAAAGAAATCTTAACATATTGATCAAAGAAGAAATGATAGAAGTTTAAAATAGTTTGTGCTGAATATTAATGAAACTACAATAAATCAAACTTGTAGAATTAGGGCTAATGCAGGGCTCAGAAGAAAATTTATAGCCTTAAAGGAATATATTAGAAAAGAAGAAAGACTGAGAATTAACGTACTAAGCGTACAACATAACAAGTTAAAAAAAGGAAAATTAGAATAAACCAAAGCAAAGCAGAAAGAGGAAAACAATAAAGAGAGGAGCAGAAATTAATTAAATAGACACCAGCACATCCAAAATTGTTTTTAAAAAAGATTTTTAAAATTGATAAACCTCTGACAAAATTGATCAAGGAAAGAAAGAAAGAGAAGGTACTAGTAAAACAATATTAGGAATGAAATGGTCTGTACTAACGGTGCTATAGATATTAAAGAGAAAAGTGAATTCTGGGTACATTGTTATGCTTCAAAATTTGAAAATTTAGATGAAATGGACAAATTCCTGGGAAAATGTAGCTTTTTAAAATTGACTGAAGCATAAAATAAATAAATAAATCTTCTGAATAAAGAAATTAAATCAACAATTTGAGATCTTCCTACAAAGGAAACAAAAGGCTCAGATAGTATTTCAGACATTCAAGGGATGATAATTTCGGTCTTATACAAACTCTTCAAGAAAAGAAAAACAGAACAAAACTGAACTAAATCAGACCAGAACAGACTGGAACCTTATTCTGTGAGATAAGTATATCCTGAATACCAAAACCAAATACAGGTAGTATGAGAGAGGAAAATTACTGGTCCATCTCACTTATGAATGTAGATTCAGAATTTCCCCTTCAAATTAGCAAATTAAGCAATGGTGTATAAAAAAGATAAATCTAACTTGGTAATACGTTTTTTTTCATGAGTAGCCAGGAATGCAACGGTGCTGTAACGTTTCAATTGATACAGAAAATGCATCTGATAAAATTCACCGGTCTCGACTCATGGTAAAAAAATTTTAGTAGACTTCAAATTGAAGGAAACCTTCTTAACCTGATGAAAGAGTATCCACCAAAAGCCTACAGCAGGCCTCATACTCAATGATGAAATAGTAGAAGCATTCTTTATAAAAAATTAGAGATAAATCACAGCTTCTAGTTTATATTAGAAGTTATAAATTTTTCAAAAATTATAAATTACTGAAAATGTATTTTCAATTGGAAATTCAAACCACCATAATAAGGCAAGCAAAGAACTAAAAGATATAAGAACTGAAACGGAAGAAACAAAAAGTCACTATTTGTAGATGATAACATTGTCTGCGTAGAAAACTGTAAGGAGTCTAAAGAAAAATTACTTGTTTAGTATAATTACTCGATGCAAGATAATGAGTAAACAAATGAGTAGCATTTAAGTCAATCAGAAACGAGCAAAAATAATAACTAAAACAAGATAATTTATAATTCCATAAAAAGATACCTAGATGTAAGTGTCAACAGAAAGCATATGAGACCTAATTAGAGATTATAAGACTTTATTGAAGGGGAATAAAACATCTCAAGTAAATGGAGAGAAAGACCATGTTCATGAATAACCAAAAACCTGTTGCCATTCCGACTCATAGCGACCCTATAGGACAGAGTAGAACTGCCCCGTACAGTTTCCAAGGAGCGCCTGGTAGATTCAGACTGCTAACTTTCTGGTTAGCAGCTGTAGCGCTTATCCACGATGCCACCAGGGTTTCCATGTTCATGAATAAGGAGACTGAAAAACCTGAGTATGCTAGTTCCTTACAAATTTACTTGTAAATTCATGCAGTTTCAGTTTCAGTTGTTTTTAAAAATGAAAATTGAAAACTTATTTTAAAATTTGCAAAGGACAAGGTATGCTGGAAAGTTGAAGAAGAACAAGTTGGAGTGGGGGGTTTGTGCTATACATACTGTCTACTCTCTACTATGCTCTATAGTGATGACTGATGTCAATAATTTGTAATTTGGCAGTAAGGTAGCAGCACAGAGATAGATAACTAGACCAATCAAACAGAAGACAGGCATAACAACAGACCTTCATGGAAACTTAATAAATGTCAGAGTGACACTGTACATTAGTTAGGAAAAGATAAAACTGTTCACTTCATATTGCAGGGCAATTGGTTATCTGTATGGAAAAAAATGAAATGGAATATCTGTCTCACATCCTACAGAAAAATCAATCTCAGGCAGATTAAAAACTTAATAAAAACAGCAAAGGGTTTTGTAGTGCTTATTATATACTTGGCATTGTCCTAGCACATTACATATAAAACCAAAAAACCGTCAAGTCGATTTTGACTCATAGTGACCCTATAGGACAGAGTAGAACTGCCCCATACGGTTTCCAGGGAGCGCCTAGTGGATTCGAACTGCTGACCTTTTGGTTAGCAGCCATAGCTCTTAACCACTACACCACCAGCGTTTCCATATATTACCTCTTAAATCATCACAATAATTTTTAATGGTAGGTACTATAATTATTTCTATGTTTTAGATGAGTAAACAGAGGCAGCACAAAGGAGTCAAGTAGTCTGCCCAGAATAACAGTGACAAAGCTATATTGGAACCTAGGTAGCTTGGCTTCAGTGTGTGTGGTCTTAATCACTGTGCTATACTTTGCCTTCACTTGGATGTGAAGGGCAAAACTCTAATTTTTTAGAAGACAATATAGGGGCATATCTTAATGACCTCAAGATAGGGAAAGATTTTTTTTATTTATCATAAAGGAAAAAAAAAATCAGTGTTTAGCTACCTTAGAATTAATAACGTCTGTTTATCAGAAGATACCGTAAAGTGAAATGGCAAGTCTGAAATTGGGAGAAGATTAAGAATTTCTACCATATCAATAAGGCATAAGAGTTTCTGCTGCTCCACATCTTCTTCCTCAATTGGTGTCATGGATTGAATTTTGTCCCCCCAAAAACGTGTGTATCAGTTTGGCTGGGCCCTGATTCCCAGTATTATGTGATTTTTCTGTATGTTGTAAATCCTGCCTCTGTGACGTTAATGAGGGAGGATGGGCAGCAGTTGTGTTAGTGAGACACGACTCAACCTACAAGATTGGATTGTGCCTTGAGGCAGTCTCCTGAGATATAATATAGCGAAGCGAGCTGAGAGACAAGGGGACCTCATCCCATCAAGAAGGCAGTACTGGGAGCAGAGGGGGCCCTTTGGACCTGGTGTCCCTGTGTGGAGAAGCTCCTAGTCTGCGGAAAGATTGATGAGAAAGCTGCCAGAGAGAGAAAGCCTTCCCCTGGAGCTGACGCCCTGAATTTGGACTTTTAGCCTACTTTATTGTGAGGAAATAAACTTCTCTTTGTTAAAGCCATCCACTTGTTATATTTCTGTTATAGCAGCACTAGATGACTAAGACAATTGGTATTGTTAGACTTTTTAAATTTATTCTGATCCTAGTGACCATAAAATGGTATTTTTGAGGCTTTAATTTACATTCCTTGATTTTTAATTAGGATAAGCCTCGTTTTTATTATTAATGGCTATCCGTGGTTTTTTCTTCAGTGAAGACTCTGTAGGAGATAAGGCATGGGCTGACCAATTGGCTGCATGGGGACGCCTGTGAGTAGGTGATGGAATTCTACCTTCAGGTGCTCCTGGGTCCATAAATTTTACTAGAGAAAGAACCATAGTCAGATCTGCTTTTCTGGTTGATTCTTGATATTTTATAGTAGGAGATTTTTCATTTGTTTATCTTCTTTTAGGGCTATACTTCTGAATCATTAAATACAGCCCTGTGAATTTGCTGGCGCAGTGCCTAACATTTGAAAGGATTAACACTTGGCTTATTCACTGTAAATCCACAGCTATTAGGAAATAACCTAAAACATCAGGATTTACTTTGCAGAAATGATTTCCTTCTAATGTATATGCTCTTTCAAAGGAATTTAGAGTCCTTTTTTATTACTTAAGAGGCTATATACCTTTAATCCCATGGACTAGTACTTAAAAAAAAAAAATTTTTTTGTCTTTTTTAGTGATCAGTTATTGGAGAACTTTTAAACTTTTTCTTTAGAACAATACATACTTATTTTAGAATATGTGGAAAATACAAACATGTTAATAAAGTACTTATAATCCTACTACCAGAGCCCTGGGGACGTAGTGGTTAAGAGCTTGGCTGCTAACCAAAAGGTCAGCAGTTCAAATCCACCAGCCGCTTCTTAGAAACCCTATGGGGGCAGTTCTGCTCTGTCCTTTAGGGTCGCTATGAGTTGGAATCGACTCGATGGTACCAAAGAACAACCCAACTACAATGCTTCTACCTAGAGAACTATGACAAAACAATTTTGGTATATTCCTTTGTAGTCTTTTGTTTTTTTTACCTTTTTGTTTGTATGCATGTTTCAGAATAACAGCTCCACTCTGAACGAAGAGCTCTAATTTATTATGCCAAAACAAAACAAAACAAAAAACAGCTAACATAATTAGAAATTTACTCAATAAAAAGAGTCAAAATTTGTGTTCCAATTTTAGCAACTATGTATCTCCTTATTCTGTCTGTGGTTTTCCTGGGGATGATTTTTCTTTAAAGGTGTGACCACTTTAAATGCTTTTGAAAAATGAACTGGAAGCATGTGTCAGTTATCAATTTATTGCCTTTCAGCTTCAAGTCCACCCTTCATTGCTCTGCCTTGTGACACTGGAGCTGTACTGTGTAAACATCTCTCTTTTGCCAGCTGGCATAATGTTAAGCTTTGTCAGTTGAGGGTGCTGGAAGGGACACTGCAGAGGGAAAAGGACTTCTCCTCCTGTTTCTGGCATGCTTTCGTCCTTCTTGCTCTTTGGCAGTAGGCCTGGCCTGCATGGGGACCTCAGCCTCCAGTGAAGCTTATTCTCTGGCAAGTTTCAGCAACGCCCACTGGCTGCTTTGCTGAGAATCCCTCAGTCATCCTCATGGGCAGCTTCCTAGAGAGTTTTGACAGTACTCTGGTAGGTGATTTTTTGCTTGCAAGTTCCAGCCAGTGACACCTCTGCCATCCAAAGGGGTGAAGCTACACCCTCTCCAAAGTGGTTTGAATTTCAGTCTTGGGGAGGGGTGGAGGGGCTGTCCTGTGCATTGTAGGATGCTTAGCATTATCCCTGGCCTCTACCCACTAGATTCCAATAGCCCCTCCTCCCCACAGTGGTAACAGTAAAAAAAAAAAAAGTTTCCAGGCATGGCGAAGCGTCCCCTGGGGATACAAAATTGCCCCTTTCCTCCTTGATAATGTTTTCTTGGTTTCGGGAACATCTTGGTTTTCTTCCTTTACATGTGCTGCCTCTCCTTCAGCTTTATTGGTTTCTTTATGTCCACACCTCTCTCCTCAACTCCAGCCTCATCTATCCAAATTTGGTATCTTCACTCAGATCTCTAATAGACATTAAAACTTATTATGTCCATAAATGAACTCTTGATCTCCGTCACCCCTTCCCCCACCTTCTCCATTTGCAGCCATCCCCATTTCATTTGATTCAATTCCAGTTGTCTAGGCCAAGAACCTTAGCATCATTTCCAACTTACTTGTTTCTCTCAAACCTCGCATGTAATCCATCAGGAAGGCCTATTGACTCTAATTATAATGTATTCAGAATCTGATCTCTTTTTACTACCTCCCCTGCATCACCATCATCTCTAGCCCAGCTACTGCAGGAACCTCCTAACTGGTCCTGCAGCTTCTATCCTTGTACAGTCTTCTCATCAGAGTGCCTGGAGTGACCTTTTTAAAATGTTAAATCAGATCTTGTAATTCCTTTCTGCAGAGCCCTGTAATGGCTGCTGCATTTCACTCAGAATAAAATCCAAAGTACTTGGCACATAATAGGTGTTCAAAATATATTTACTGAATAAAGTGCTAAATCAAATCCATTTAAATGCATTTTTCTCCCTCCTCATCTTGCCGTTAATACTTTGTAGTATTGACTACTACTCTCTCTCTCTCGAACTCTGTCCTCCAGTTTATTTCTCTGGTTAGGCTTTCTCTTTCACGACTTCATTTCCTCTGTGTACAGATATGTAAGTTTGTGTCACAATCCTTAACTCTCTCCTTTCTTTCTTCATAAATTCAGTCCCATCAGTGGCTAAACTGATACATGTTGATGCTTCTAAATTGCATAATATATATTTGAGAAGTCTTCTTTTAAATTTTCTTCCCCACTCAGTATTAGCTCCTGGAGAGTAGGGACTGGGTCATTTTGGTGAACTATGGTATTTCCAGGCCCCAATGTGGTTCCCATACATTTTGGTCATTCAGTATACATTTATTGAATGAATGAATTTTAAATGTTTTCCTACTGCTTCTTGGATGTCTTCGCCTGGATGCCCTTATAACATGTGATATTTAGTATGTTCAAAACAATTTATTTTCCCTCCAATAAAACTACTCTACTTCCTTTGTACCTTGCATTTTCAGTGAACGGTACCCCATCTACCCCAGTCGTGAAAGCCAAAAATCTAGGTATTTTCTTAGATTTGTCCCACACACTCTCACCACAGCTAACGTCATTAAATCCTGCTTATTCTTCATTTTTTTTTGGAAACAGCTTTATTGAGGTATAACTTAAAAAACTTACATACCATAAAGTCTACCTATTTTAAGTGTACAGTTGATTGGATTTTAGTGTATACCTAGTGTTATATGACCATCACCACAACCTAATTTTAGAACATTTCCATCACCCGGAAAAGAAACCTCATACCCACTGACAATCAGTGTCTATTCCTACCCCCAGCCCTAAGCAACCACGAATCTACTTTGTATCTCTATGTATTTGCCTTTTTTGGACATTTCGCATAAGTGGAATCATATAGTATGTGTTCTTTTTTTGTCTGTTTTTTTTTTTTATTTAGCATATAATTTTTGAGGCTCGTCTATACTGCACCATGTATCAATTCTTTGTTCCTTTGTATTGCTGTGTAGTATTCTGTACAGTCTTGCCAACACTTGGTATATATTGTCTGTCTTCTTCTTTATAGCCATTCTAGTGGCTGAGAAATATTCTTTCTTTCTTTTTTTGGAAACAGAAGATCAATTTATTGGTGGGCACAGGTCAGGTGGGGCAGTACCACCAAGGCCCTCATGAATGCAGGGCCCAGCACTTGTCCAAGGGGCACGATTGGGGATGTATTTGACTCCACAACCATCTGGGATGAGGTGTTTTCAGCCACCATGTCTACAAGTTCATCAGCATTAAACTTGGTAAAGCCCCACTTCTTGGCGATGTGGATCTCCTGGCCTTAAACTTGGCCTTGCGTGGGGCCTCAATCACATGCTCCTTGTTTTGAAGCTTGGTGCAGATGGACATGATGACTTGGCCAATGCAGACCCTGGCCACTGTACCCTGGAGTTTGCAAAGGCACCTTGCATGCCTGTCTGGAGCCTGTCAGACCCAGCACAGGACAACATCTTGTTGATGTGGATGACATGAAGGGATGGGGCCACATTTAGATGTGAAAGCCATCTTTGCCACAGCTGTTCACCATGTACTTGTTGGCACAAATATGGGCAGCCTCCAGGGCTTCTGAGGAGAGCTGCTTATATTCACCTGACACCATGTGGCCATAGAGGGGAGACTCATCCACTTTTGCCTTCTTCTGACCCAGGTCAAAGATGTGGATCTTGGCATCAGGGACACCTTGGCAGAAGCAGGGCTTGTTCTTACAAGTCCTGGGCTTGTTATTACAATACTGGTAACACTGGGCAGGGTGCGGCCCATGGCAACACCAGGATCTTTGCGGTATGGTGAAGGAAAAGCAGAAATGTTATTTCATTTGATTTTGATTTGTATTTTCCTAATGGCTAATGGTGTTGAATATCTTTTCCTGTACATATTAGCCATTTGTATGTCTTCTTTTGTCCATTTTCATATAAATTAGGTTATTTGTCTTTTATTGAGTTATAAGAGTTCTCTGTGTGTTTTGGATGTAAGTCTCGTTGGACATACGAGTTGCAAATATGTTCTCCAAGTCCGTGAGTTGATTTTTCAGTTTCTTTCTTCTTCTCTTTTTAATTAAAGTATAATTCACATAGTGTAAAATTCACCCCTTAAACCGGTTGCCGTGGAGTCAATTCAGACTCATAGCCACCTTATAGGACAGAGTGGAGCTGCCCCCATAGGGTTTCTAAGGCTGTAATCTATGGAAGCAGACTGCCGCATCTTTCTCCCATGAAGCAGCTGGTAGATTTGAACCTTCAACCTTTTGGTTAGCAGCCAAGCACTTAACACTGCCCAAGCATTTAACCGTTGCACCACCAGGACTCCTTAAATTCACCCCTTAAAAGTGCACAATTTAGTGATTTTTTTTTTATATAGTCACAAGATTGCGCAACCATCACCACTACCTAATTTTAGAATACATTCATCACCCCTGAAAGAAACCCATTACCCTTTAGCAGTGACTCCCAAATCCCCTCTTCCCTGCCCTGGCAACCACGAATCTATAGTCTGTCTTTGTAGATTTGCCTATTCTGCATTGTCTTTTTCTCAGTGATGTCTTTTGCAGCACAAAAAATTTAAATTTTGATTAACTCCAATTTATCAAAAGATTTTTTTTTTTTATTTCTTGCCCTTTTGGTATTGCATTTAAGAAATCATCACCTAACTCACGATCCTGAAGATTTACTCCTATATTTTCTTCTAAGGATTTTGTAATTTTAGCTGTTGAGATCTGTGACCAATTTTTGAGTTAATGTTTGTGTGTGATGTGAGGTAGGAATCCAGATTCATCTTTCTGCATGTGGATATCCAATTGTCCCAACACCATTTATTGAAAAGAGTGTTTCTTTCAATCTAAAGTGCATTTCTTGCAGACAGCATATGGTTGGTTCTTAAGTATTTATCCAGACTGATAATCTCTGCCTAAAATTCTGTTGATTTTACCTCACGTATCTTTCACTTTGTTCCTTGCTTTCCATTCACATTCCTACTACCTTTGTCCTTGCCGGGATTGTTGGTGGCCTTCTAGGTATTTTCCTGGCCTTCTGGTGAGGATTCCCTGTATTGTTTTCTCTATACTGACCACTCAGTTAAATTACTTGCCTGGCCTCGTAGACCTTTGAGTTTACAAACCCTGGCATAAAAATCACATTCTTGCTCCTGTGATTCTTCATATTTATTGCTTTGCTCAATAAGCATTTAGTTAAAACCAAAAAAACCAAACCCAGTGCAGTCAAGTTGATTCCGACTCATAGTGACCCTATAGGACAGAGTAGAACTGCCCCACAGAGTTTCCAAGGAGCGCCTGGTGGATTTGAACTGCCAACCCTTATGGTTAGCAGCTGTAACACTTAACCACTAGGCCGCCAGGGTTTCCAGTATTTAGTATTTAGTTAGTACCTATTAAATGCCAGGTACTGTTCTAGGCATTGGGGATGGAGTAGTGTATCAGCAAGCTTTTGATGATTACCTCACCACCCTAAAATGTAGGAGCTAAAAACTGCCACCATTTATTTAGCTCATGATTCTGTGAGTTGACAATTTAGACTGGGTTTATTTGGTCTTGCCTGGGATCATTTATGCATTTATGGTCAGCTGCTTGTAAGCTAGGCTTTTCTGCTTTTGGTGGTTAGATGACCATCATCTAGGACAGCGGACTGTGGCCTCTGTTTGTGTATGGCCTCTGAACTCAGAATGGTGTTTACATTTTTAGAGAGTTATAAAATAAAAACAACCCAAACCCAAAGAAGAACAGAGATCACACAAGGCCCTAAAGGCTAAAATTTTAACTATCTGGTCTTTTACAGAAAAGCTTGCTAATCCTTAGCCTAGGATAGCGAGAGTTGACTGGGCTACATGACCTTCATCATCCAATAGGCTCAACGGGACGGGGGTGGGGGGTTATTCACATGGCAGCATCAGGGTCTGACAGTGGAAGCATGCGGGACCTTTGAGGCTTAGATTTGGAACAGGCACATCGTTGGCTTCTGCTGCTTTCTGTTGGCAAAAGCAAGTCCCAGTCCAGCTGAAATTCAACGGTGGAAAGAGAAGACGCCACTTCTTAATGGGAGGAGCTGTAAAATCACACTTCAAGCGGAGTGAGTCCAGGAAGGAGAGGAATTGTGGCTGTTTTTGCAATTCTCCGGAAGGAATGGAAAAACAGACCAAAAAAAAATCCCTGCTGTTGTGGAGCTCACATTCTAGTGACGGCAATAAATTATCATGTTTTATTACACCAAAATATGCCCTTTAATTCAACCATACGTCCCTACTTGCATGTCCCTGAATACTCTTCTGATGTCTCATTTCCCTGTACTTCAGTCATGTTTTCTAAGTGCTCATTGGATGAAAAAATTCTTCCTTTATTTGCCTCCTCTACTCTCCTTCAAGTCTCTGTTCACCTCTTGTAGGTATTTCTTGACAATCCCTTCTGTACTCTGGGCTTCTCCATCCTGTATAATGTATTCCTTTATTAAAAAAAAAAATTTTTTTTTTTTTTATAGCACTGATTAATACTGAATTGTGACTGGTAATTTCACATTGCTTAGTAAGGTGTGTTGGGATCGACTCAACGGCACTGGTTGGGTTTTTAGTAAGGTGTTTGAAGACAAGGGTGTGTGTCTTATTCATCGGTTTCCATTTCCATTTAACAAAAATTTATTGTATTCCAGCTATGTGCCAGGCACTGTGCTGAGTGGTAGACAGGAACAAAACAGACAAGGAAGATTCTTGTGTTCATGAAACAACAGGTAGTCCCCTACTTGCAGTGGGGTTTCATCTGGTGACTACTCCCTTGTCAGTCGGTTTTGATATAAGTAGAACACCTCTTTTTTTTTAAGTTTTCATTATTGTCTTTTATTATCACTGTCTTATAAATCCGATCTTTCTTTGTCTTTGGGGGTTGGAAACGTTACATCTCAGAATCACAGCAGCAAATTGTGCACTGCAACATTGTATGTAGTACACGTTACTAATGATAAGAGGTAGGTAGAAAAACAACAACAAACACTCGTGATTGGGGTTGGTGGTAACTTGAACACATTGTAAGCTGAGGACTACCTCCCTGTACATAAGTAGTATTTTTAATAATACTGCTATTTAGCAAAACTGGTGTTTTCGTGTTTTTTCATTATGGCCCCAAACCATTTTTTTTAACCCATGAATCTTCTCTTTTATTGTTCTGTTCTTGTGAATTTTTATCTTTAATCCATTTACCATATCACTTGATTTTTATAGTTAGATCTTTAGTTATTGTGCAGTAGGCATGTTTCGAACACAATGCAAACTGAGTCTTTATGTTAAAATTTGCGTATTATTTCCCTAGTAGTTCATGCTTTTCTTGGTTATTCACTTTTTTTTTCTTGGTACTCAGTCTCCAT
This sequence comes from Elephas maximus indicus, assembly GCF_024166365.1. Taxonomy (NCBI): domain Eukaryota; kingdom Metazoa; phylum Chordata; class Mammalia; order Proboscidea; family Elephantidae; genus Elephas; species Elephas maximus. The sequence continues at coordinate 167,222,914 of NC_064821.1, read as the reverse complement.
CGACAGTATGTCTTACACATTTTAGAATACTAAATTGAACTTCTAAATTCTTTTTCCTCAAGGGAAATTAGATTTTAGTGTTTAGTCAAGTGCCAAGTACATAGTGGGCAATTAATAAGCATTTATTCATGGTAATAGCCCCTTTGGTTTTCTGTTTCATTGAATTTCACCCAAGGTGATTCTTCTTGACTGACTTTTAAATGGCTAAATGAATTCACGACCTTCAGCATAATAATTCTGAGTACTTTTTTTTTTTCATTATGAATCACAATGGTACCTGCTTTCTTTCTCTCCTCCTCATTTTACTCTTAACAAATATTAATATGTAAATTTGGGAGTGTCCTTATTTCACAATTGCTAACCTACTTGAAACATTTTGAAAATGTGCATGTGAATTTTATAAATTGGTGCCTGCAGAAATGAAATTAAGTGCAATTTAGGGAAGTGATCTGTTAACCTTAAAAGAATTGATAGCGTGATTCTCCTTAACATGTTATTAGATAGTCACAGCATTTATTTTATCCGTTCCTTCTTGGTGCGGTTGTTCATCCATTTAGTGAAGTTTTTTTGAGTGTTTATGATCTGTCATTGTGCAGGGTGTTGGTGTTGCAAAGAGGAGTTAAACATGGTTGACATGTGAAGGGAAGTCTTTATTTAAATCTCTAACATTTGAAATATTGTGGAATACTAGAACATAAATATTCACAAGCTAGAAAAGGGAGAGCAAAGAAGAACTGCATGGGATATTAACCTTTTCTAGCATTCCACTTGATCATTTTATAAAATGTAGCAAATAATGTTCTGATATTTTAGATTGAAAGCATGAGACTACAGCTGTTTTACAAATGTAGCATTTTTGTAAGTGCTAATAGCATCTGGTTATTGCTCAACCTGAATCTTCAAATGTCTTATATTTGTTGCAGTGAGTTTGTGAGGGTTGAGTTTAGTGTTTGGAAATAATGATTGTTGAAAAACATTTATATATCTTAGGAAAGCTGATGTCAGGTGAATTACTTACTCATCTCTGAGCAGTTCAGAATGGTGAATAATTGTTAGAATTTCTGTAGAATAATGTCTTTTTTTGTTAGTGCATTTAGGGAAGTTATAGTTTGATAAAAGGAGTGAATAACAAATCATTCTTCTCCCCTCTCATTAACTGGTTTACAATTTCAATGTGTTGCACAAGAAATATATTCTTGTGTAAGTGAACTCATATAATTGTTTTATGTATTGTATTTTGTAATCTATAGAAGGCCAAATTAAGACATGAAAACATTAATGAGACAAAAACAGAAGGTTTCTGTAATGGCTCATTGGGTCAGCAAAAAGAGGAAGACCCTCAACAAGATGGATGAGACAGTGGCTGCAACGACGGGCTCAGACACAGCAGTGATTGTGAGGTTGGCGCGGGCCTGGGCAGTGTTTTGTTCTGTTGTACATAGATGGGGTCACTATGAGCTGGAACCGACTCCACGGCACCTAACAACAGTTGTTGAACTTGTTTTATAAGGATGATGAAGAGGTTACACAATAGCTCATATCTCTGCAAGCCTCAATAATTTTCATCAGGCGTTTTTATTTAAACATGACTAATAAATTAAATTAATCTGTAGCTCAGCAAGGGGGCTTAAAGTATCCAAAAATTGAAAGCCAGGGCATTTGAGGGATTTCATTTTTTCATTTACTAAAAACGGAAAGGATGTTATTTAACCTCTGAGCTGGGTGATGTCGGTGTTTCACGGGAGATGTGAGGTGGTACTTTTTTCTGTTTTGGAGCTCCTTCACTTTAATAAACATACCCCTTTTTGTATTGTTGAAACACTTTGGAGAATGCAGTTGTAACTACACAACTTACGTTAAAACGAGATCACTCTTAAACTTCTGATTTTTTGAAAATCACATTTAAAAGCAATCTAAACAAAGTCATTTAAAGGTCCATTTCCATTTTATGCTGCAGGAGTTTGTGAACTAAAAACTTCCTTGGAAATGCAATGATTATGTTTTATTTACTTTGACTAGATCAAGTAGACACTATGTCTTACTCAGTCTGTACTTCCAGGATTAAACACCATGTATGTGCATGTCTGTCTGCATTATATATGTGAAGAAAAGTGCATAGGTACTTCCCCCCCTCCAAAAAAAAAACATTTAATATAAGTTGTGTAGCTACAGTTCCATTCCCTGAAGCGTTTCAGCCATACAAAAAATGGTACGTTTGTTTATTAAAGGAGCACCAAAAGGGAAAAAAGTATCACTTCTCAGCTTTTATGAAGATGGCTATCCATGTGTAGAGTTACTAGAATGTGAGATTAATCGAGAGTATGTCAAATAAGAATAAAATTAATATTGCGTCAGAATTTTTTTTTAGGTTGCTTTTTTTATTGTGCTTTAGGTGAAACTTTACAATTCATGTCAGTTTCTCATACACAAACTTATGCGCACATTGTTATGTGACCCTAGTTGCTCTCCCTGTAATGTGACAGCACACTCCTCCTCTCCTCCCTGTATTTCCCCTGTCCCTTCACTTAGCTCCTGTCCCTCTCTGTCTTCTCATCTCGCCTCCGGATGGGAGCTGCCCACATAGTCTCATGTGTCTACTTGAGCTAAGAAGTACACTCCTCACCAGTATCATTTTCTGTCTTATACTCCAGTCTAATCTTTGTCTGAAGAATTGGCTTTGGGAATGGTTTTAGTTTTGGGCTAACAGGGAGTCCGGCAGCCATGTCTTCTAGGGTCCCTCCAGTCTCAGTCAGACCATTAAGTCTGGTCTTTTTAGTAGAATTTGAGGTCTGCATCCCACTTTTCTCCTGCTCCATCGGCGATTCTCTGTTGCGTTCCCTGTCAGGGCAGTCATTGGTGGTAGCTGGGCACCATCTAGTTCTTCTGGTCTCAGGCTGATGGAGTCTCTGGTTTATGTGGCCCTTTCTGTCTCTTGGGCTCGTAATTACCTTGTATCCTGGGTGTTCTTCATTCTCCTTTGCTCCTGTATCAGACATTTTAAGGCCATTTTAAAATGAGGTAACAAAAAAACAATAATCTTAGAAAATATTTTTGTCTCCGTTTATTTCTTTATCTTTTCACCCCATGCTTAGCCTAGTTTTTGTGTTAATATTGTTTAAATTTTAATATTTCTTTTTAGTCTTTTCCTCCTCCTTTCCTCTCGAAACAGATTTAGAACTGAACTGGTCTTTGCCTATTAATGTCTAATAAGAATAAAAAAATTGGGATTAGAGCAAGTGCATCTTATCTTTTAAATTTACTGCTTTTTAATCATTCGGACCTAATTAAATGTCTTCATTTTTCTCTGCCCTGGCTTTCCTCCTTTCTTCCCCCTGCCCTTCGCATGATCTTGTGACTAATTTGTATTCTTTAGTGTATTTTTTTCCCCAGAAAGTAGGAAAGGAAAGAAGATAGAATTTAAATGAAGATTACTCAATGATTTTTCATTCACTTATTTATTATGTAAATATATTTGCCGCTGGCAGGAATATCTCTCTAGTACCTTTGCATATACTGAATAATGCATTAAATTCTTAAACTGTAGATGTACTCAGTTACTCTTTAAGAGTATAGAATTAATCTTTTTCCTACTGATATTTTGGGGTACTCAGCTGAGTTCAGAAACTCAGAGGCATATTTTCTCTCCTTATTCCCAGTGCCTAAATTGAGACTGTTATCTCTTAGACTAATGTAATAGATTAACTGGTCTCCCTGCCACAATCTTGCCATACCCAAGCTTTCATCCCTTAAATTGGCCATAGTGACTGTTTTTTGAATAAATAAAGAGAAAAATCTGATGTCATGTTGCTGTTTGTTTACAGTCCTTCTCCGGTATACCCCCTCGCCCCTTACTGGCAATCGCTTTTTTAAAGCAAGGACTTTTGTTATCTGTTTCTTGTCTCTGTAGCCCTTCGCTTGTCACATCTCACTGTTAGTATCAACTGTGGTGAGTAACTAGTCCCCGAAATACATCCTGTTTTCCCTCTATGCCTTTGCACATATTGTTTCTTCTCCTTGGAGCATTCTTCTGCTGTTGCCCCCTCCCACCCTTTCTCATCATCTGGCAAGCTCCTTTAAGCATGTTCAGAGGTCATTTCCTGGAGTCAGTTTATGACACCGTCTCTTCTGTGTTCCTGTAGCATCCTATGCAAGCCATAAGATTACTGTATCATGTTTGTCACTTTACTAGACTAGGAGCTCCATGAGAACACACATGGAATCTTTCATCTCTCTTTGTGCTTTGCACAGAACACTGAAATGTTAGAGTGGAAAGGAGAAAGGAAACAAAGTTTGAATTTCTCTTATATGTCTGGGAATACACTTAGTTGTTTTAAACCCATTGAATGAATCCAATTGCCATAATAATTTCACTTGAACATGTTCTTATCCTCATTTTATAGCTCAGAAAAACAAAGTAATTTGCCCAAGTGAGACATAGTTATCAAAGTGGTGGAGCTAGGACTTGAACCCAGGCCTGATTTGACTCTGAAGGCTCAGCTCCTTTCACCTTACCGTGCTGCTTGTCCAACCGTGCAAGTGTGATGATTGCCAATGGGAGATAGAGTCACATAGTGTAAAGAACATGAACTTGAACATCAGATAGATCTGGGTTTGAATTCTGGTTTGCCGTTTAACTAACTGTTGGCAAGCTTTTTAAGCTCTGTAAAATTGTTTTCTTATTTGTAAAATGTGGTTAATATCATTTTTTTTTATCATTATCTACTTCAAAAGATTACTGTGAAAATTAAATGGACTAATGGACGTAGAGGGTTTTGCAGTGCTGGGCACATGGTATATGCTTTATGGAAGGTAGTTGTATTTGATAGGAATACATATAGCTACAAGTAACAGAAAAAGTAACAGAGACTTGAGGGAAAAAACAGATTTTAAATGATTTCACATAATAAAATGTCTAGAGATAGTCTTCAGTGAGTTGGGTTTTGTTTCATTCTTTTTGTCATGGTCACAAGACATCTGCTGAAGTTACAGGTCTCATATCTAAAGCTGGAAGAAGTGAGAAGAAAGGGATGGTATCAGCCATCTATATCTTTTATTAGAAAAGCAGCACTTTTTTTTTTTTTTAAACTTCCCCTTACATCTCCCTGGCTGGAACCATGCTGTCCTTACCACAATCTAGCAATTATCTAAACTGTTTTTTTTATGAGAGAGACTGCAAAAATGGAGAACTGGGTTGTTGTGATCAGACCAGTAATCATTCTGTACCTAGGAATGAGCACATCATTCCCTCATACCAAATTAGGAAAGAAGTGGCATCCATAGACATGGTGATGGTGGCGATGATGCTATGTGATGACATAGCACTGAATACCTTCTCAAGGTATGCTAATCACTTCATCAGTCTGAAGCTTTTAACAAGTTGTAAACACTGTGAACTGTTATAATCCATATCAATTAAAGGTTAAGACTGTGTCAGTTACGTCCTTATATGATAGTTTAGGCGCTAACATATTACAAAATTGGCTTTCAGGCATTTCCCTGTCTCATTGACTTAGGAAAACTAAAAAAATTTGCTGCTGCTGCTACTTTTAACTTTTCCTTGCCTCCGAAAACCCCATCACACACACATACCAAACCACATCACGCAGGTACCCAGCCCAGTGCCGTTGAGTCAGGTAGACAGCCACAAAACCTCGTAACACCACTGGAGTCCTTCTTACAGCTCGTTGGCTGCTGATGTTTTTTTGAGATCTACAGTTTCAGCATCAACTGCCCAGAGGTGATGATGCTCTTAAAGCCAGTTTCTCCCCTTAATACCTCATGTTTGGGACTTGCCCTGCCACCCTCATTACGCTCAATGAGAACAATCTCTGTGGGATCATCTGTAGGTCTACTTCCCACCACCTGGCTTCCCGTTGTTGGAACTCTTCACAGTTCTTAAATCTCCTTCCGCCTCCTCACCTTGTTGATTTGATTGATTGGGAGGGAGAAGGGAAACTGAACTGTAGCGGTCTTGCTGCTTTCCTGTGATTGGGAGGTATGTTCCTGAAATGCTTGTTTGAATTCTGGTATGGTTTTACTATAGAAACAGTGGTGTATTTTTATTTGGGTTGTTTACTATTATTAGTTCTCCAGTTCAACTGCAGGAGCCCTAGTGGCGCAGTGGTTAAAGAAATAGGCTGCTAACTGAAAGGTTGGCTGTTAGAACCCGCCGGCCGCTCTGCGGGACAAAGATGTGGCAGTCTGCTTCTGTAAAGGTTTACAGCCTTGAAAACCCTATGGGGCAGTTCTGCTGTGTCCTGTGGGGTCGCCATGAGTTAGGATCGACTTGGTGGCAGCAGAGCAGATTAGTTCAACTACATTTTAGTTTTGGAGGACCGGCCTGGGATCTAACTACCCTTACACGTTATTCCTGCAGGGAAATACTTATGACTTCCCACCAATCAATTTGAGAACAAACACTTGGGATAGAATATAGTCAGGAATTGAATGACCTATGTTTGGATTTCATGTTTGGACTTGCTATACTTGGTAGTAGTCTGGACTACGCACCCTCATCGAAAGTGAAAAAAGCAGGAAGGAGGAGCTAAGGACATGGATAATTCATAGACTAAACAATTAATTAGTTTCTGCTTAATAAAAAGTTAAGGGCTCTGAGTGATGCAGTTTGTGTTCATCTACTAACCTAAAGGTTGGCAGTTTGAACCAATCCAGCAGCTGCGGAAGAAAGGCCTGACAGTCTACTTCCATAAAGATTACAGGCAAGAAAACCCTCTGGAGCAGTTCTACTATGTAACACATAGGCTTGCCAGGAGCCAGAATCAATTTGGCAGCAACAGGTTTGGGCTTTTTTGTATGTTTGTTTTAATAAATAGTTTAATACACAGAAAAACTGAGTCTTGGCCGTAGAATGAAGTATGTTCATACCTTTTTTTTTTAATATTCCCATTTCACAGCTTCAGTTATTTTTGCATTAGGTCTTCACTTAGAGAGCTTAGAGATATCTTTGTAAAGAATAACGTTTGATTATTGCGGGACTCTGAGTTTCATCCTTAAGTTCAACTATATAGTTTTACAAACTGACGTTAATATAGATGCAAGACGTTTCAATTCACCGAATCTGGTTTTTAGTCATTCAGAAGCCACTGATCATTTAGTATAATAATGATAAACATAGTGGTGATTATCAAGTTCAGCTTCTAAATATTGAGAGGGAGCATATATGATTTCCTGGGGCAACTTTTAGAAAATGTTTTGAGATAGAAGAAGAAAAAACAGAAGATACGTTGAGAAGCAGATGTTGTATGACTAAAGTACCCAGCTGTGCACTAACAAAATGAATCTCATGCCGATTAGTTAACAATTCTTTGGCAGTCAGAGACATATGTAAAGCAGTAGACACAGCATGGGGAAAAAAAAAATTAAAAGCATTTTCTAAACTTAAAACATTGGCAGTATCTAGTCTACCATCTGTGTTGCTGACAAGTTGATTTTGTTGTGGATAAGTCAGACCAAGGTCACTTCCAAAAAAATCCAGGAAAACCGATTAGCCCATTAGAGTCTTCATTCTCTAATATTAGCACTACATGGAGTCTTGACACTTTGATTTAGTGGAAGTTGTTATTTCAGCAAAATAAATTCCACTTAGTGTGTATAAATCTAAATATTTTTATATTAGCACTTTTGTCCATCATGAAACAGGTTTTGTTTTTATTTTATTTTTATTCTAAAGTCTTTCAGGTCAAATCTGTTAATTAAAGATTTCTATGAAGTGCTTTTTTTTTTTTTTTTTGGACCACATTTAAATATTTGACCATTTAACTACAAAGTATAGCACTACTGACCCTATTATCAAGGTCTTTTGTCAGAAGGGCTAGGGCTTCCACATCTTAAAAGCCTCCCCTCTTTGACTGAATAGATGGTGAAGCCTTTATGGATGGTCTACCTAGGCTAAAAGTTCACTCAGGTCCTTAAAATAATCTTCATTCCACTTTACCTTATAGGATCAAAAATTGAAAAGTTTATACCTGTGGGTTAGTTTTTATATAATACATCAGCTCTTTGCAATTGGTTTCTTTTGGTTTGGCAGTATTCTTCCTCAGTATTTAGAGATATTGCAAACCATAACATGAAATTTTGTTAGAGATATAATGAGACATGTTAAGGCCTTATAGAAATCAAAGCTGATATAATTTGTCTGAAAATGAAAACAAAAGTATAATTATGCATTTATTAATGTGTGGGTGTGATTAAACTGAGCTGCATAAAAATTGGTAAGGTTCAGTATTCGTTATGTCCATATTAAAAATCTGCAGTAAATTGAAAACATCCTTTTACTTTGATTCAGTAATTCAATATAGAAGTTCTTACAGTACTATGAATCAGCAACAAGGTTGTTTTATCAGAGTACTCAAGTTTCTTTATACATAACTTATATTTTAAGTAGAACCTAGGATTCTGTGGGTCTCAGCATTACACCTAGTTTATATTATTGTTCTAGTTGTAGTGTTTGCAAAAAATTGGACTTATTGGCTAGTCATGTTTTTGCCTATATAGCTTTGCTTCCAGTTAGAGTTGAACATATTTCATACACAGAGTACTGTCATATGCCTTGTTGAGGACTGGGAGAGAAGCTTTGTGTTGGTTAAACACCTGGCGACGCCTTATGAATCTTAGAGGGGAAGTGGACAGAGAGAGAAAGGGCTGCATGCAGTTAAAGAAATGAATTATAAAAAAGGAAAGAGTGGGAGAAAAAAATAGGAAAGAGTCATTGTTGGCACTTAGAGATTTACTACAGGGATTTCTAGATACTCCATTAATTCACACAGTATCTTTGTGAACTTGGGTCCTACAGAGGATTGTAGAAAGGAAACTTCTCGTAATTGTTGTCCCTATAACTATATTCATTTCAGAAATTAGAGAAAACAAATGTTGATTGAATTTCTGTAACAGAATATTTCAGGAAATGAATTTACTTGATTAAAAAAAGTAATTTGTTGCGTGCTGTTGAGTCGGTTCCGACTCATAGCGACCGTATAGGACAGAATAGAACTGCCCCATAGGGTTTCCAAGGAGTGGCTGGTGGATTCGAACTGCTGACCTTTTGGTTAGCAACCTGAGCTCTTAACCACTTTGCCACCAGGGCTCCTCAAAACAAACAAACAAAAAAATAATAAATAATTTAAAAATTATTATTAAAAGCAATTTTTCATGTTTTCAATTTATCGTATCATCAGTTAAAAAAAAACTCAGAGGGTAGAGGGGGTTAGAAGCTGGCAAAATGGTCACAAAAAGAGAGACTGGGAGGAGAGAGCAGGCTGTCTCATTGGGGGGAGAGTAATTGGGAGTATGTAGTGAGGCGTATGTAAGTTTTTATGTGAGAGAATGACTTGATTTGTAACCTTTCACTTAAAGCACAATAAAAATTATTAAAAAAAAAAAAACCCTAGCAATTGGAAGGTGTTTTGAGCATTCATAAAATTCTGTAGTTGTTCATTTTTTAAAGAAGAGTTTTAATAATATTCATTGATAGCTTACATTTCAACCATTACTACTAGATTACACTAAACCTAATAATTTGTATTCCAGTTATTCCAATATATTGCCATTACATTATTAAGGATTAGAGTTGAAGAAAGTATTATTTAAGGACTGAAAGATTCTTTAAGCAAATGAAGAAAATTAATGGTATTTAACTTATTAATGAGCTCATACTGTGTATGTATAACCTTGGGTGGTGTGACTTTTGGGATGTTTCTTCTTTCTGTGGGTCTTAGTTTCCTCATCTAGAAAGTAAAGGGCATGATCTAATAGGTGAGCTCTAAGCTCTGTTTTCAGGAGGCAGTAGATATATTTAGTCCAAGTCTTCTACCATTGTATTCAAGGCCTCTCATAGCTGGAAATCTTTAGTGTTACTTCTTATTTAATTTACCTTCACAGATCCTAGTGCACTATTTATCATTCTCCAGACTTATACATGCTGTCTCTAGGCTTCAAGCTGAAATAGTTAGCTAATCTTCACCCTTACCCTATCTACAATTTTTCCTGTATTTCCTTTCATGGTTGATGGTCACTCTGTAACTTGTCATCCAGTCCAAAAAAAAAAAAAAAGAAAACTATCCTAGATAGTTTTTTTTCCTGTTATCTAACTTTCGCACATCTGGTAAGAATATTGAGAATGACAAATGACAATAGCAGCTACCATTGAGTGCTTACGATATTACAGGCCCTATTCTAAGTGCTTTACCTGTGTTCTCTTCTAATTCAGTCTTCATAACAACTCTGTGAAATGCAGGCACTGTTATTATCCCCATTTACAGAGGAGATGGAAATCTAGAGAAATGAAGTTATTGCCCAGCATAGCAGTTGGAATGAATCAGAGTTAAACATGTAACCCAGGAGTGTTCGTTTTCAAAGCCCATACAAGCCTTAACCATTAGCTGATATTGCTTCCTCTATATGCAGTTACCAAGTCCTGTTGCTCGTGTCTCCTAAGTAAGCCTTGAGAGTATTTCCTCAGCTGTCATTCCCCATTCATTACCTTAGTTTAGATTCTTTATCATCCCTTATCTAGACTATTGTGGTAGCCTCCTTTTGACCAGTTTTGTCTGATATGGTAGATGGTTCGTATCTTTTAATGGTTCCCTCATTTACCTATAGGTTAAAGTATATGATCCTCAACATTTATAATCCGTCCTCAGTCCACATCACTTGCTCACTTCCATCTTGTGTTACATTGTAAATTCCTTGAGTATGAAGGCTATATCATTGTCTTCTTCACAATGTTGTGGACATAGTAACTGCTCAGTAAATAGTTTTTGATTTAATAAGGTAGTCCACCAAGGTTCTTGGCTTGGCAATACAGTGTATTTTACTAGAATTAAAATGAATTACTCTTGTTAGAGGAATAATAAAATTATTTAAAGTATTAACTATTCATACATTATTTTAACATAATTCATACAGTTCTTTATCTCTGCTAATTTGAATTAATAAGATTTTATACTGTTACAGGCAGTCACTCTGAGTTTCTGTGAATTTGTTGTCTTTCCAGAGGGAATTAATCAGATTGAGACAGAACAAGAGCATATACACTAAGATTTGGACACTTATTGTGGTACAGAGTAAAAATTAGCAGTCTTTCAACTCCTTGTCAAAAGTTTATCATCTTAACCATGTGTAAATAGGCCTATAATCAGGATCATCAGTGATGCTAAAAATATGCCATTAATTCATGATCCAGCTCTAAAGGATAGTGTGAGTAACTGGCATGATCCCATACTTCGTTTTGTTTTAATTTGTAACTTTTCTTTTTAAACTCCTTTTTTATTTTTTAAATAATTTTTTAAATTTTTATTGCTATTGTTGAGACTTACACAGCAGAATATGTACCCATTCAACAGTTTATATATGTACAATTCAGTGACATCAGTTACGGTCTTTGAGTTATGCAACCATTCTTCCCCTCCTTTTCTTACTTGTTCCTCCCCCATTAACGTAAACTCACTGTCCCTAAATTCCCTATCTAATCTTTTGAGTTGCCATTGTCAATTTAATCCCATATAGATAGATCTTAAAAGAGCACAATGCTCAAAGCAGATATTCTTTACCAGTTAAGCTAAAGTATTGTTTGGTTTTAAGAAGACTTCAGGGGATATTTTTAGTTTAAGGTTTAAGGCTTAAAGATTATCTTAGGGCAATACTTTCAGGGGTTCATCCAGCCTCTATGGCTCCAGAAAGCCTAGATTCCATGAGAATTTGAAATTCTGTTCTGCATTCTTACCCCCTTTTGATGAGGATTCTTCTGTAGAATCTTTGATCAAAACTTAAACTCCTTTTTAAAGTTTTGATGGATACATTGAAACTTGATAAATGTAGTTGGTTACCAGTTGTGATATCATCTTTAATAAAAATGCTTACATCAGAAAAACAAATATTTTAGTACAAGTATAGATGGATTTATGATAAATGAAATATTTAAAGTAGGCCTCATTTAATGTCCTACCTGAGTTTTACTAACTGCATTTTTAGTGTGTTCATTAAAAAAAAAAAAAAAAAAAAAAAACCTTGCCATCCAGTGGATTCCGATCCATTGCGACCCCATAGAACAGAGTGTAACTGTCCCATAGGATCTCCAAGGCTGCAAATCTTTATGGAAGCAGACGGCCAAATCTTTCTTCCACAGAGCTGCTGGTGGGTTTGACCTGCTGACCTTTTGGTTAGCAGCCAGGTGGTTAACCACTGTGCATGCCACCAGGGCTTCTCTGTGTGTTCATTAATTTATGATTTTTTAATTGAAATATAATTCACATACGTTAAAATTCACCCTTTTAAAATATATAATTTAGTGGCTTTTGATATATTCATACAAAAAAAAAAAAAAACAGTTGTCCAATAATCACCATATTCTAGTTCTAGCCCATTTTTATTGCCTCAGAAAGAAACCTTGTACTAAATAGCATTCACTCCTCTTCCTTCCCTCTTCCCCAGCCTCTGGTAAACACTCATCTACTTTCTGGATTTGTCTGTTTGGACATTTCGTATAAATGGAATCATACAATATGTACTTTTTGTGTTTGACCTCTTTCACTTAGCATAATGACTTTAAGGTTCATCTATGCTGTAGCATGTATCAGTATTTCATTTCTTTTTATGGTTAAATAATCTTCCATTGTATGGATAAAGCACATTGTGTTTATCTGTTTATCAGTTGATAGGCATTTGGGTTGTTTCCATTTTTGGCTATTATGAATAATGCTGCTATTAATATTAGTATACAAGTGTTTATGTGAACATATGTTTTCATTTCTCTTCGGTATATACCTAGGAATGGAATTGCTGGGCATTATGGTAACTTTGTGTTTAGACATTTGAGGGATTGCCAGTCTGTTTTTCAGAGAAGCTGCATTATTTTACTGCACCATTATTTTACTCCCACCAGAGTGGATGAGGGTTTCAATTTCTCTAAATCCTCACCAATACTTGTTATTGTCTTTTTGATTATAGGCATTCTAATGGGTGAGAAATGGTCCTTAAGTTAAATGAGCTTCTTTGTAACATAGTATTCAATTAGACAAAGTAATAATTATTTTTTGGTTTTCAGAAAAGTAAGTAAACTTTAATTTTTTTCTGATATAACTGTTATTAAATAGTTGAAACCAGTGACGGTAACTAACAGCAACAACTATTAATTACTTACACTTGCTCCAGATATAAAAAATTATATATTTAGCTCAATTAAAAAATTACATATCAAAATGTTTTATAAATAAAAGCTGGGGCAATGCTGTCAGTCCTAGCTTTTAACGATAAAAAAAAAAAAGAAGAAGAAGGAAAATGTCGAACAGAATCTCAAATTCTCTTGGACTTCAGACTTCCTGGGGCCATGAAGGTTGGATGAACCCCGGAAACTATTGCCCAGAGATAATCTTTAAACCTTAAATCAAAAGTATCCCCTGAAGTCTTCTTAAAACCAAACAGTAGTCTAGCCTAACTAGTAAAAAATGTCTACCTTGAACATTATGCTCTTTCAGTAACTGTCTATATGGGATCAAACTGATAAGAACTCTAAAGATTAGTTAGGAACCTTAGGGGGCAGTGAATTTATGTTAATGGGGAGGAACAACTCAGAAAAAGAGGGTGAGAATGGTTGCACAACTCAGAGAAGTAATTAGTGTCACTTATGGTACATGTAGGAACTTAACTGGTATATGTTTTGTTGTGTATATTCTCAGCAAGAACAACAAAATAAAATTATGTATAGAAAAAAATATTAGCTAAACAAATACAAGGAAATTTAACAACAACAACAAAAAGATTCATAAATGTTTCTGGTAGAGTATCACCTAAATACAGGAGCCTTGGTGGAGCAGTGGTTAAGCTCTTGGCTGCTAAGCAAAAGGCTGGCAGTTTGAACCCACCAGTTGTTCCACAGGAGAGAGATGTAGCAGTCTCTTCCTGTAAAGATTATAGCCTTGGCTTCCTAGACACATCCAAACACCTTGAGGAACTGAGTTGCTGGGGACCATGGTCTTGGGCGACATCTAGGTCAATTGGAATAACATAGTCCATGATGAAAATGTTCTATATCCTACTTTGGTGAGTAGCGCCTCGGGTCTTCAAAGCTTGCAAGCAGCCACCTAAGATACATCTATTGGTTCCATCCCATCTGGAACAAAGGAGAATGAAGAAAACCAAAGACACAAGGAAAATATTAGTCCAAAGGACTAATGGACTACATGAATCACAGCCTCCACCAGCCTGAGCCTAGAAGAACTAGATGGTGCCCAGCTACCACCACTGACTGCTCTGACAAGGATCACAATAGAGGGTCCCAGACAGAGCAGGAGGAAAATGTAGAACAAAATTCAAATTCACAAAAAAAGTAAAAATACTAATCTCTCACAGACTGGAGGAACCCCCAAGACTATGGTCCCCAGACAACCTGCTAACCCTGAACTGAAGCCACTCCCAAAGTCAACCTTTTAGCCAAAGATTAGACAGGCCAGTAAAACAGTAACACATGTGAGGAATGTGCTTTGTAGTTCAATCAAGTATGCTAGACCAAATTGGCAACACCTGGCCCAAAGCGAAGATGAAAAGGTAGGAAGGGACAGGAAAACTGGATGAACGGACACAGGGAACCCGAGGTGTAAAGGGGGAGAGTGCTGACAGCATTGCAGGAACTTTAACCAATGTCACAAAATAATTTGTGTATAAATTTTTGAATGAGAAACTAATTTGCACTTTAAATGTTGACCTGAAAAAGCACAATAAAATTAAAAAAAAAAAAAAATTAACAGCCTTAGAAATCCTATGGGGCAGTTCTACTCTGTCTTGTAGGGTTGCTATGAGTTGGAATTGACTCGATGGCAATGAGTATCACCTAAATAAATTTGAGAAGCACAGCTTTTATATGTTTGAGGTATAAATATTGGTACTTATAGAACATTGCTTTTTTTTATTGTTCATGTTGGTTATGACACAACAATTCTGTAGTCACTGTAGTCACATTGATTCTAATCGAGTTAGAACTGTGATTTAAATAGAGTTAAATTTTAAGTTGTTCCTTTTTAAAATGTGCAAATGTTACATTCTAATAGAATTATATAAATGGAGAGTGGAAGTTTAAATGACTGAAAATGAAAACCAGAGCTATAATAGAAATATGTCTTGTTCTAATTTTGGTACTTTTCACCATATTTAAGCAGACAGATACTTGTAGAGAATGAGCAAGTAATGCTTTTAATCATTTTCTTCAGTTGGGCTTAGAGCAAAAAGCTGCTCTCAAGGCAGCAGTGCATGGAGAAGGTTGTTAGAGTTCCTTGAATGACTTTCTAGGCTGAAAGTCATACCTGGTTTTTTGTTGATTTTCTATGAGCATATATAGCTAATTAGACTGATTTTCTCAAATATTTGTTCAGGATGTACATAAGAATAAGGATCAAGTTTTTAATATTAGAATAGGCCTTCGCTTGTGAATAGGGTGACAAGATGACCCTAGTAAGGATCCTTTCTCTACCCAGCTACTGCTTAGGAGGTGAAGTAACTGGGAGATCTCATCCTACTTTTCTCCTTTAACGCTATTTATTACCAGTGATCATGAGGCTGTAAGAGCAGACTTGTCATATGTTCTTTTATATAATGGGTAGGAAAAGCTGTTTTATTGGTAAATAATCAGGGTGTGGCAGTACATGTATATTCTTCCCTTGTCTGTTAGTGGAGATCATGTCCACCAAACCAGCATCATTGCCCTTTGGTTGCTGTGACATGGCTGCTCAGAATAATAGTGATGTTTCTTCATGTAAACCAAACCCGTTGCCATCAAGTGGATTCCAACTCATAGCGACCCTGTTTTTTTAATGTTATGAAGGTCCAAAGACATTTTTATGTTAAATTTGTTGCTTTAAAAAAAAAAAAAAAAGAGCGTTTTGCAGTGATATACTGGGTGGGATGGTTAAGAGCTACGTCCCCTAATCAAAAGGTTGTCAGTTCATATCCACCAGCCGTTCCTTGGAAACCCTGTGGGGCAGTTCTCCTCTGTCCTATAGGGTCACTATGAGTTGGAATCAACTCGACACAACAGGGTTTTGATTTTTTGGTTTGGAAAGAATCAGTGGTGACACTGATAAACCAGTGTAAAGAAAATGAACAAGAAGATGATGAGAGTGGTACAGCGGATGTTAAATGAGTTGTTAATTCTCTCATTCAGTCCTATTTTGGGGCTGGAAGTAAATCTTTTGTTAAGTGTTATATTACATTTGTGGTGTGTGTTTGCGTGTATGTGTGTGTGTGGTGTTAGGCTTCTATCCTTAAGTCGTATAATGTTAAGAAAAAACTATACTTCACCTAGAAAGTTTCGGATTTTGGGGCTGAATCTGTGTTTTTTCATCATTATAACATTTTGAGGTTATAATTTCTAAACCATTAGAAATGACAGCCATCAGATCCTGGAAATCCTGGGTGGATTATCTGCGCATGTATTATTTCTTCAGTAGACCCAATTCAAGATCAACATTCAATTTGTTGATTTTATTTTTAAAGACAATGTAAAAATGTATCTGAATAAGTGAAATTAGCATTTGCATTAAGTGAGGTTATTCTTAATTTTGTTACCAGGATTATATTAGCCTTGTAGAATGAGCTAATAAACTTTCCATAAAGATTATGTTATTTTAGGATTTAATCTCTAAAAATTATCTTAAGCGAATTTGAAGTACACAGATAATTGATTAAGGAGCCCTGGTGGCACTGCTTGGCTGCTAATGGGAAGATTGGTCGTTCGAACTCACTAGCCGCTCTACCAGAGAAGAGATCTGGGGATCTGCTTCCATAAAGATTTCAGCCTGGGAAACCCTATGGGGCAGTTCTACTCCGTTCTCTAGGACCACTATGAATCAAAATCGACTCAGCAACACACAAAACAACAGATAATTATTTTTTCAGTTTCTGGTTTTAAGTCTTTTCAGATATTCTTCATCTTCTAGGATTATTCTTGGTGATTTATATTTATATTATCAAATCTCTGTACATTTTAAAATATTTGAAGTAAAGCTGTACATAGTATCACATATTTTTTTTAAAAATCTCCACATGTGTAGTTATATCACCCTTCTCATTTACAGTGCTCCATATGGCTCATATTTTGATACCAAGTGTTCCTAAAAATGTCATAATGAAGGAGGTCACTGCAGGAGCAATGTTAATAATAGGAATTTTTGTTCCTCATAGAGAAGTAGGCATCAATTAAGAATGTTTTTTAAAATAATTTGTTTTTGTTGTTGAGAATATACACAGCAGAACATACACCAATTCAACAATTTCTACACGTACAATTCAGTGACATTGATTACATTCTTTGAGTTGTGCAACCATTCTCACACCCTTTTCAGAGTTGTTCCTTCCACATTAACATAAACTCACTATCCTGTGAGTTTCCATTCTAATCTCTTTAGTTACTGTTGTCAGTTTGGTCCTATATAGATAGATCTTAAAAGAGCATCATGCTCAAGGCAGACATTCTTTACTAGTTAAGCTAAGCTATTGTTTGGTTTTAAGAAGAATTCAGAGGATATTTTTGGTTTAAGGTTTAAAGATTGTCTCAGGGCAATAGTTTCAGAAGTTCATCCAACCTTCCTGGCTCCAGGAAGTCCATGAGAATTTGAATTTTGTTCTGCATTTTCCCCCTTTTAATCAGAATTCTTCTGAAGAATCTTTGATCAAAGTGTTCAGTAGTGGTAGTGGGGCACCATCCAGTTCTTTTGGTCTCATGACAAAGGAGGCAGTTGTTCATGAGGGTAATTAGCCACACATTCCATTTCCCCCTGATATTCCTGACTCTTCTTCTTCCTCTGTTGCTCCAGGCAATAGAGACCAATTTTTGGGCCTTGGATGGCCACTTGCAAGCTTTTAACCCTTTCAGGACCCAATTATTTTCTTCTTTGAGTTTTTTTGATGACATTATGTGTTTTCACTAATGAAGGTATGCTGATTAAGGGACCAATTGAGAATTTTTGTTGTGAGTTATGGATTTTGATAAGCATTATCTGGGATCATGTGTGTCCCAGTGAACCCTGCATGATGTAAATCCTGCTGATAGAGTCAATGATAGAATCTTTTTTTTTTCTTCAAAATTTGCAAAACATGAGGTAAAACATGAAGGCACCTGGCAATGACTGCATAAAACCAAACACATATGTTTTATTCTAATCTCCTTCTTCTTAGCCTTTTTACTATTTTTCATGAAACTTTTCAAAACATGTTATAATGCAGTCTTTCTTAGTGCAGAAGCAGTACTGACAGCCCAAATAAATAAAGGCAAAGGATTTTTTATCTTAGGAAAATTACTACTACAATGCATTCTACATTACCACAAAAGCAGTACTCTACAGGCTAAATAAATAAAACTAAAGGAATATCAATCGCAGGAAAATTACTACTACTGTGTATTCTTCATTACAACAAAAGCAGTACTAAAGTCAAGAAGCAGAAACAGCTGCTGTAGAATACTGCAGAACTGCTCACAGCTGTGCATTGCGCCTGCTACACATGGAAGCAATGATTGGGCCCTAGGATTGAATGCATAGTTAGAATAACTTATAGGAGTTACAATCTCTTGAAAAGTACCACTGCAATGCATTACTCCTTATTGGAAAGGCATTATTTACTGTTCAGAAGCTAGAAAAGAAGGGAGCCAGTAATACCTGGAAACAATGAATGATGTAAAGAAGAAAATGGCCACTATGACTGAATGAAGACTGGTGATAGCTTATTCTCATGATAAGTACATTTTCATGAGAACATAGTAACTTGGAAACATAGTGAGGAGGCTTATCTCACAGAAATAAAGGCAAACCTGTCAAAAGTTTTAAAAATTCACACATCTTGGAGGCATCACCTAAGACAATGCTCAGTTAACAAAAAAAATGAGGCTCCAACTCAGGGCTCCTGAGTTTCACACATTTCAAAAGGCTCCCACCTTGAGGCTGAATGAGTTAAAATTGGGCTACCTACTTTGCATAGAGCTCCAGAGGCATAAAACGTGGGTGGGATACCATCTGTCCCACGGATCCTGACAGGGTTTTAAGATCCTAGGCACTACACAATGAATTAGGAGGTAGAAGCACTAAACATGTTATTAAGCCAGTTAACTGGGATTCCCCATGAAACCATGGCCCTAAACCTAAGGAGGTTTTTTGGGAGGTGGAAGTTGGGGGTATGATAGGGAAGGTATATTCTCCTGGGGAATATAGCATGCAACAGGAGAAAATAATCCCAAAGATTAACAGCAATTAAGAGCAATTAATTAATAGCAAAACCGTATGTATTGTAGGGTTGTGGGTAATTTTTATTCTCTAGCCTTTTTTTTTCTGTTGACATGTTTTCTACAGAGAAAATAAACATACAGTAGAAGTAAACCTGGTCTGAATTGTCATGGCAGTGTGTCTGTACACGTTAGTTTTACCTCTCTGCCCACCCACCTCCCGTTGCCAATCCCCCAACTGGTTCAGCAGGATGAGGCTGGGTGGATAGTAAATGTTTCCTCGCAATTATTTCCTTAGCTCTCATCAGGGATTCTGAAATATTCATTATAAGAATTAGCGAATTACAGACATGCTATATTGATTGCTCTTTGCTCTGGAGGGATAGTCTTTGCTTATAGAGAGGAGAGAGAGATCATAGAGCCTCTCTTTCCTGAGCAGTAGAAGTGTAAACTGTTGATTCCTTTTCTTTTTCCTGTGAAGAGAGAAACTTGTTTACTTCTCCCAACTTCCGCTTTCAGGAAGGATGAGAAATGAGAGAGCCAGGAAGGTGGATAGAGTTTATTTACCACTAAAAATGGTGTTTTTCTTCTGGAGACCTAGTGTTAGTTTTTTTAGGAAATCACAGTGTGTAGCCACAGGGTTTCTAGTTGAGAATTTAGGTACAGTGGAGTCACTCAGCATTAATTCATTTTTGGAACTTTGAGACAAATGACTGCCTCAATGCAAGATTTTAATCTGAAATCTTTCCTGAAGATTGATGACCTCTCTAAAGGATTTCTCTGTAATTATTCCATAAGGAGGAAACCCTGGTGGCGTAGTGGTTAAGTGCTACGGCTGCTAACCAAATGGTTGGCAGTTCAAATCCGCCAGGTGCTCCTTGGAAACTCTATGGGGCAGTTCTACTCTGTCCTATAGGGTCGCTATGAGTCGGAAACGACTGGACGGTAACACGTTTGGTTTTGGTTTATTCCATAAGGATGTCAGACTTAAGTATCGATGTGTCAATTCTGTTAGATTAACTTCTGTGTGTGCACGTATGCACGTACACCCACTGAAACCTTGTTTCCTGAAAATGTTATTCTTTTCACTATATGACCTCTTTTCATATGCTATTAAGGAAAGTTATGATGTAAATGCAATACTGTGAGCTCGTACTGACAATAAAGATGCTTTTTTGTTTTTGTTTTGTTTTCCTTTCATCTTTAAGAGTGCACCAAAGACTTTTGCAGTAACTTAGGATTCAAAACATTCTCTGAGAAGGAACTGCCGTAATATTTTATAGCAAGAAAAGAGTCACAAACACAGTAGTTGTTTTGTAAATTTTTCTTTCTGTTGATTTGAGCAGGATTTAACTGTCTTAGGGTGATCTGCCTATTCAGCAAAACAACAAAGAGTGAAAAAATAAGGAGGTTAAAGTAAGATGAGGGAGAAGCAAGGGAAACAGAACAAAGGAAGACCCAGGATTAGAAATGCAAGATTCAGTGAAGAAATTTTACTTGAGGAAATGAAGAAAAGAGGTTTTCTTCCTTGCCCTACCTCCCCCAGAATATGGCAGAAATTTTTATTTGATCACTGAACACCCAGCAAGTGGAAGTGGAATTAATGGTTGATAAACAAATTGATACATCTGCCTTGAGCGCAAAGGTCAGGGAATAAGTAGACATTTGCTTGTTATACATTATAAGTATATATGTAACTAAGTTCCTCATGAAGAGTCAGCTCAGCCCAGCCCAGCCCAGCCCAGCCCAATGTGAATGTCACCCAGTGCTCTCCTCTGTGTATAAAATATGACTGAATTAGTTGAAAATGTTAGTTAATGTGGAAAATTACAAAAATTGATGTATACATTCTATAAACATTTTAAATTATAGCATATATTATACATTCATTAGAAAGCTTTTGACGTAGAGGCCAGTTCTTTTCATTGAGTCTGAGCCCACTTGACTGGAGACTGCCATCATCTTTCTTGCATAGACAACCTATAATGCTTATCTGGAAACCCTGGTGGCATAGTGGTTAAGAGCTATGGCTGCCAACCAAAAGGTTGGCAGTTCGAATCCACCAGGTGCTCCCTGGAAACCCTATGGGGCAGTCCTACTCTGTCCTGTAGGGTCACTATGAGTCGGAATCAACTTGATGGCAGTGGGTTTAATGCTTATCTAGTTCTTCCAATTCCAGTTTCTATAAAAGTAGAACAAGAACTTAGGCGTTTGCAAAGAAAACTGAGTATGGAATCCTATTTTTTTTTTTAATTGTAGTAATACATACATGACAGAACGTTTGCCGCTTACAACCATTTTCACACGTACAACTTGGTGACTTTCATTACATTCACCATGTTGACTTTTACATTTTTTATGACAACTTCTAATGTCTAACTTTTTAGAAGTTTACTTTTCCAAAGCTTTCAATGTTTTCCCAAAAGGTTTGTCTTAGTTTTCATAGAAGCACCCTTTTTTGTACTCATATTTCATAATATTTTTAATTAAATGTTAAGTTATATAATCACAAATTGGCATAAAAGGGATGAGAATGAACACAAGCATATATTTTAGCTTGGAAAAACAGAATGTTAAGGCATACTGCTAATGAAGTAGTCTATTTGGTTCAAGCCTTTAGCTTGCTGTGGGCAACTGCGTGTTTCAAAGAGGAAATGTAGAGCCAGCCCATAAAAACAGCAGAGACCAGCCCATTTGGGGAGTTTCTACTGCATTTAATTTAGCTGATGCCTGTATTCTTCTTTAGGAACAGTTAGCTGTGATTGGCCCTTATGGGTAAGACCTTTAACAATAATCTTTAGTGAGGTGAGTTGTTAAAGAGCTAAATATACACAAGTTAGTATGAGAAGAAGGAGCCCTGTGGCACAGTAGTGAAGCACTCAGCTGTTAACCAAAAGGTTGGCAGTTTGAACCCACCAGCTACTCTGCAGAAGATTTGACGGTCTGCTTCCATAAAGATTACAGCTTTGGAAACCCTGTGGGGCAGTTCTACTCTGTCCTCCAGGGTGTCTGTGAGTGAGGATTGACTCGTTGGCAATGGGCTTAGTATGAGAAGAGATCAACAAGCAATCCGATTTCAGAGCTTGTACTCTGAACCACTATGCTTTCTATAGCTTCCCTTTGTCCATGAGACAGCAGCTAGATAAAAGAAATGATGCATATAAAATAATATTGACTTACTCTCTATATTAAACATTGTTTTCCAAAAGCACAATCAATACCTTCTTTTCAAATATCTCTAGAATTACCAAGATTGATCTTCTTTTAGGTTACCAGGATGTCATAAAATTAAAAATAACAAATCATGTAAACCATGTCTGCAGACAAAAATGCAAATAGAATTATTAATTTGTTACAACAAAACTAGAAGAAAAACACTTGGTTGATAACTGTTGCTTGAGGGGAACATTTTGTTTCTTTAAATTAGGTGTCAAAGTCTTCTTCCTTGTGGGGACAGCTCAGCCCAGCCTTTAGCCTGACCCTGTTCTTCAGAGAAGGGAGGGTGAGTGCCTTTTACCCAGAAGCAATGGTTAAGTGCTTGGCAGCGAACTGAAAGGCTGGCCATTCGAATCCACCCAGCAGCTCCATGGGAGAAAGACCTGGTGATCTGCTTCAATAAAGATTACAGTTTAGGAAACCCTATGGGAGAGTTTTGATCAGTCATATGGGGTCACTATGAGTTGAGATCAACTCAAGGGCACCTAACAGCAACAATAACAGCATAACTTAGTTCTGGAGTCAGACAGACAAGTATGTCCAGCTCACACATTTGTGTTTTACTTAGCTCTGTGACCTCAGGCAAGTTACCTAACCTCTCTGGTCTCTGTTACCTCATTTATAAAATTGGAATCACAGTTGTATCTATCACACAGCATTTATATGACACGTTCTTTTGAACTTTCTAGGAAACAATTTTCTACAAAGAAAACTTTTTCATAATGTGAATTTTCCATTCATTTTTTTATATATATATATATGGAAAGCCATCCAATTCATTTTGTTCCAATTTCAAATTTGACAAAGCACCAAGAAGGAGTATGCCTACTCCTTACTTATCAACTGTTTCAATATTTTGCATTTATGGCAATAGTAAAACTTCTGCTGTCCAACTATTTTGTGCATTAATGATGTACATCTGGCAGTAACGAACGCCGAGGTGTGAGGCGAGAGTAATGCTGGCTGTGATGGTTAAGATTATGTATCAACTTGGCTGGGCCATGATTCTCAGCGGTTGGCAGTTATGTAATGATGTAAGTTGGCTGTTATGCAATGATATAATCTGGCAGTTATGTAATGATGTTATCATCCTCCATTTTGTGATCTGATGTGATCATCCTCCATTATCACATAATGCTTATCTTTGCATAATGTCCTGGTCTTTGGAACCTAACCATGTCAGCAAGTGAGGAGTGAGTGTATTATAGACCTCTTTTAGTCATGAATGTGGATGGGAAAAGCCAATATAAAATTCTAGCAAATAAGTTTCAACAGGATATTAAAAGAACATATGTCATAATCAGATAGAATTTATCCATTGAATAAAAAAAAAATGTGTGGCTATTAGGTCAAATACGAAAAATCACATGGTCATCTCAAATGATGCCAGAAAGGAATTTTCTAAAACTCAATATTCATTCTTCATTAAGTCTTTAATACTTAGAATGAAGACTACTTTAGTTAAAAAAAAAAAAAGTATATTTCTGTCTAAATGAATAGCCAGCATCATGCTGTATGATGAAATGCTAGAGATATTTCTGTGAAAACAGAGTAAAACAAAGAAGCTCACTAATACCACCATTAGTTATCATCTTTTGCAAATTCTGGACAATGTAATGAAAAATAAATTAGAAACAGGACTTTTGGAAAGAAGGAGATGCAGTTCGCATTATTTGCAGGCAGAATGGTTATACCTAGAAACCAAAGAGAAAATGAAAAACTATTAGAATTAATAAGAATAAATATGAATGTAAGACATTGGATAAAAGAGTGATTTTTCTGTAACATTATAAATTAGGAAATATAGTGGGAAAATGCTCCACTTACTATGGTATCAAGGAACACTTTAATGAAAAAAATAATGGCAACTAAATGAAGAAAATTACAAAATTCTACTGAGAGATATAAAAGACAATGTAGATGAAAAGTCATAGCTTCTTCCTAGATGGGATGACTGAGTAAATACATGAGTTTTTCCAATACTGGTTAATAGATCCACTGTGCCAGAGTCACAAAAGATTTCTTTTGGAATTTGACCCCAAAATTTAAATTTATTTAGAAGAATAAGTGAATGATAAAAACTAAGACCAAATATTTGGTTAAAGGTAATTAGGGGGAAATATCATTACCAAATACTATATTTTGTAAAACCACAATTGAAACAGTCTAATATTAGCTAAAGAATAGACAAACATACCAGAATCAGCCAGGAAACAAATTTCATTATATGTAAGAAACTAATAATGCTAAAAGGAAGTTTAAAAATCAGGAAATTAGTTTCACAAAGCAAAAAATATGTGAATGGCCAGTAAGCACATCAGGGAGATGTACATAAAAACTACAATGAGATACTTGACTAAAGTTAAAAATCTGACAGTACCAAGTGTTGACAATGATATAGAACCCTCATACACTGCTGGTGGAAATGTACAATGTTACAGCCACATTGGAAAACTGGTTGGTAGTTTCTCTAAAAATTTAAACATATGTACCATATAATCCAACTATGTAATTCCTAGATATGTACCCAAGAGAAATAAAAACACAATTCACTCCAGGGACTTGTCCACAGATGTCCGTAACAGCTTTATTCACAATAGCCCCAAACTGAAAACAAATGTTGTCAATTAACAAGTGAATAGATAAGACAAGTGGAATATCCGAACAAGGGAATACTACTCAGCTATGAAAGGGAGGGACCCACTGATAAATGCAACAGTGTGAGTGAATCTCAGAATCATTATGGTGAAGGCAAGGTGCCAGATACAAAAGACTCCATACTGTAAGATTCCATTTATATATAATTCTAGAAACTACACATTAATCTGTAGTGACAGAGAAGCATCTCATTGTTTGCCCTGAAACTGAAAAGGGATATGAGAAATCTTTTGAAGGTGAAGGAAATGTTCTGTCATTTCATTATGGCAGTGGTTTCCCAGGTATATACATCTGTCAAAACTCTGAATTTCACACTTTAAATGGATGCAGTTTATTATATGAAAATTATACTTCAATAAAGTTGAGTTTTAAAAATAAAGAAGAAAACTTGTTAGGCGTTCAGTGGAATCACTGCATGCTTGGAGTAAGTCTTCTAATTTACATATTTTCTCAGCAGGAGTCAAGAGGAAGCATGTTCCCCTGAGTAAATTCACTCCTTTTACAGCCTCCACTTCGTCAGCAGTAAGAGATCTTTTTGTGTCCCCGACAAGATCGTCATCATCCCTTCACTCCCAATATTGCAAAGGCCAACAACCACTTTCTGCCTGTATGTCAGTCACCACAAGAAGCCCAAGTTTCTGCATCTCTTGGACTCTGTTCCTTATATGGTTTTATATATCCCATTTTTTATCCCATCTCCAACTCCTGAAACCTTTCCATAGTGCCATGCAACCCATGGCCATTCATCCTATATTTTAAACCTTTTTTTTTTTTTTTCTGAAAGATTCTCTTCATCTTCTTGCCTTAGCTGAACCGGGTTTTCCCTTGAAGTTCCCTCAAGTTGTGGCTGTTTTCTTACAGCCCTCATTATCGCTGGGTCAGAGGTGGGTGACTGCCTTATTCTTCATTGCTGCTTCCAGACAGTATTTGCTCCCTCCTTCCTTCCTAAAAATTCTCAGCTTTGAATGTCATGACATAGGAAAATACCTCCTCTACTTCCCCTTCTTGTAGTAATTCATGGATCTCTGGATCATGACCCCATTCATTTCTGAAAGATTTTAGCTGCTGTTCTCTGTAATCTCGCCAGTACTAGCTTAATTCCTGCTGTTTTCCATACCCACATAGATGATACTTGTAATATGGTGGCCTTTCAGTTTCTTGATCTGTCCTCCAGTGATTTTGTCTTTTACCCTGCCTTAACTACCTATTCCCATGATCCTGTCCTAGAGCTTGTCATTGTTAATAATTGCAACCACTCCAGAATCTCCATTCCAACCCCCTTACTTTGCAAACATTATCCTCTAACTTATATTTCACTGGAAAATACAGTCCATCGATCCTATTACCACCATTCCCTTGTCTCACACCCTCCTTCTTACCCAGCTTAAACTCTGTGGTTATTATAATCACTGTTTTGAATACTTCAACTCCCTTGTCACTTCTTGCTTTGTCATATTCATTTGGCAAAATTTCAACCCTGTTTAAATCTAGCACCCTGCATATTCTATTCCTCTGTTTGTGTAACTGAGCTGAACATGAAAAAGGAAGAAGAAAAGTAAAAACAAACACAACCATGTTTCCTAGTCCTATTTCCAAGTCGTGATCACTGACCTCTACAGGACCCTTAATGCTGTTGAACAATCATACTCTATTTTCCTAAACCATTTACTCTCCCACTCTCCTGACTCTTTTAGATCCTCTTTCTTCTCAAACCTCCAGTATCTTCTCTCCCATCATATCCCCCATTTCAGCTGATAGCCTTCATTACATTTTCACTGAGAAAACAGAAGCAATCAGCAATCAAGATTCCATCACATGTACCTGCCTTCCTGCATCATTGTCCATCTGCTCTGCCTTCTCTCCCAATACTGTGAATGAACTGTCCATGTAATGAGTGAACACTAGCTCCTGCACTTATGTACTAGATCCCAACCCTTCTTACCTGTTCAGGGCCATCTAGCCAACAATATTCTCTTCTATGTTTCTTAAATAATCTTTTTTCTCTATTCTACTAGAATCATTCCCTTCAACATATAAATATGCTGTTATTTCTCATCTCTTAAAAAAAAAATCTTGATCCCAGTTTCCACTTGAGTCATTGTCCCATTTCTCCTTTCCATTAGCAAAACTCAGAAAAATTGCCTACACTCGTTATCTCCTGTTTTTCTCTCCCTTTCTCCTCTCCTCTTATTCCCCCTGTTCTCTCTTGAATCCATTCTAAGCCTTGACTGTATTTGTCAAGGTTATCAGTGACCACTACTGTGGTGCTTGGCTTTCGGCCCTTGTATTACTTAACTACTCAGCTGCGTGTGTTATCGCTATCGCTCCTTCCTTTTTGAAACATTTCTTCCCTTGACTTCCAGAGCTTTATAATCTCTTTGGCACCTCTTTAGTCTGGACTTCTCATCACTCTGCCTGCTTAACATTGGAGTACCCCAAGGCGCCGTTCTTGGACCTCTTCTGTCTTTCTATTCCTGAACTTGAAATTTGCGTATCCAAGTGCTTGCTAAACATCTCCACTTGGACATCTAATTGGCCTTTCAAACTTACCTTGTATAAAATTGAGCTTCAGGATGCCCTTCTCCCATTGTCTTCCTCATTTTAGTTAATGGTAAATTCATTCTTCCTGTTGCTTAAACTGAGTATCTTGGAGTCATCCTTGATTCCTCTTTCTTTCATCTATCACATCAACCTGTCAACACATCCTGTTGGCTGTACTTTCAGAATATATCCGGAATTCACTCATTTCTCACTACTTCCAGTGCACCCTAATAATTTATGCCATCATCAACTTTTGTTTGGATAATTATTCTAGACTTTCATCATGGATTCAGTTATGTCCCCTCAAAAATGTGTGTATCAACTTGATCAGGCCATGATTCCCAGTATTCTGTGGTTGTCCTCCATTTCGTGACTGTAATTTTATGTTAAAAAGGATTAGGGTGGGGTTATAATGCCACCCTTACCCAGCGCACATCCCTGATCCAGTGTAAAGGGAGTTTCCCTGGGTTCCCTGGGGTGTGGCCAGCACCACCTTTTATCTCTCAAGAGATAAAAGGAAAGGGAAGCAGAGAGTTGGGGACCTCATACCACCAAGAATGTAGCACCGGGCGCATCCTTTGGACCTGGGGTCCTTGCACCTGAGAAGTTCCTTGACCAGGGGAAGATCGAGGACGAGAATCTTCCTCCAGGGCCGACAGAGAAAGAGAGCTGTTCCCTGGAGCTGACACCCTGAATTTGGACTTGTAGCCTACTAGACTGTGGGAGAATAAATTTCTCTTCATTAAAGCCATCCACTTGTGGTATTTCTGTTATAGCAGTACTAGATGACTTTTAACTGGTCTCGTGATTTTACTCCTGCCTTCAGTTTATGAGCAGCCAGAGTAATAATTTTACGGTATAGATCAGATCACATTCCTCTTAGGTCACTCTTCTGCTCAAAACTCTTTTGACGTCCATGTTACTTAGAGCAAAAGCCTTACAGGATCTGGCTTCCTAATAGCTCTCTCACCTCCTCTCTTCTGCTTTCTGCCTTAGCACTCCAGCTGCATTACCTTCTTTGCCTGGCCTTGAACTTGCCAGGCAGGTCCCTACTTTATGGCCTTTGACCTTCCCCTGTAGTATTTTTTCTCCAGATAGCTACATGATTTTTTCCCTTACCTCCTTCACATCTTTACTTACATTTTGCCTTTTAGGGGAGCCTTCCTTGATACCTTATTTGAAATTGCTACCCACCCCTACCCTACTCCATATCCTCCTTCCCTGCCTTATTTTTTTTCCATAGTACTTACCACCAGCTCACATACTATGTTTTATAGTTTTGTTGTTGTTTTCTGTCTCTCCTTTTCTTCTCTAGTATTTAATCTCAGTGTGGGCAAGGAATTTTGTCCCTCCTCCCCACCCCAGCTGTCTTCACAATTTTCATCACATAGTAGGTGCTCAATATGTATTTGTAGAATGAGTGAAATGCCTTGACTTGTACTGCATATAAACTGAGTCCACTAAATATATGAATATATGGAGATTGTGATAAGCTTTGGAAAATAAATTATTGTAAAATTTTTGTTCTTTGTGTTGTCTATTGAATATTCTTCATCTAAAATATGAAATTTTAAGGAATTGGTATCAGGGAATTAATTCAATATGCAGTATTTTATGTTTCCTTGTTTATAAAATTAGGTAGACTGAATGATGCCTAAAATTCCTTTTTTATTCTCCAAATATGTGACCCCTTTGAACCTGAACCTTTGTGGTTTGGGGATGCTGAGAAACTCTCCTTTTGTTTTCTCCTGTAAGTCCTATAAGTAGACATAATAAAAAAAAACCCACTGCCATCGAATCGATTCTGGCTCATAGCGAC
The DNA here is from genome assembly GCF_024166365.1 of Elephas maximus indicus. Classification (NCBI taxonomy): domain Eukaryota; kingdom Metazoa; phylum Chordata; class Mammalia; order Proboscidea; family Elephantidae; genus Elephas; species Elephas maximus. The sequence continues at coordinate 167,193,461 of NC_064821.1, read as the reverse complement.
CCTATGATAGTGGTGTCTTTTTTTCACCTTCAATCGTTATTTATTTTTAAACTCCCTGTGGCTCTGGAACCCAGAGATTGGTAAGTAAGAGGTTAATATTAAGAAAAGGGGTGGCAATTCAGGGGACCAGAGTTCCTCCTAGCAGCTGGGTTGGGAGGAAAAAACAGTTTCATATGACTAAGAATGACTAGGATGTAACCTGAGTAGGATTCTGGATGTACTTCTCTTTTGTCTACTAATAGAGGAATTTAATGGAGGTTATGCCCCAGAAATTGGTTTCAAATTATGAATGTAAGGAGAGAAAGCAGAATTGGATATGCTACATTTTATAGTTTGCGATGACTTTGTTCTTTAAAGAAATAAATTTTAATGACATTAAAAAACAAGCTAAAGATGCAAATGACGCAGCTCTTGTTTCTTGGGACCCTATCTTACTTATAAAAAGCCTGCTTTTACTGAAAAGTGAAGAGGAAAGAGGACATTGTTTTCATCATTATCTAAATGTAGAGTTTTATATAGTTTTAAATTTCAAAGTAGCATTAATATTTGGGTTAGAGATGTTCGAAGTTTCACCTACCCTTGCTTTTAAGGACGTAACTAGTTCTATATGCTTATACTTACATTAGTCTACTTATTTCACTAACTTTGGGAAGTGTAAAATGCTGACATCATTGCTAGGTTTTTGATTAATGCTTCACTTTTATGGATATGCTTTATAAGATTATTGTTTTGCATTGCTTTTCAGTCAGGAATTCAAAAAAAATGTCTTGGCTATTTTCAGCACACTGATGTAATTTCATTAAAGTACTTCGGTATCTGTAATTGCTACTATGTTGAAAATTTAAAAATAATGATGGTGTCATTTATTCATAGTCAATGGAGCATATACTGTGGATTATTTTCCCCATAATACAGATATTTTTGAGCTGACTCGTCCAAAGGCTTTTCTAATGCCCCTTGTGTTTACTGGGTTGTGTTTACTGAAAGTTGGCTGCATAGCGTGCTGTCATGGGTTACAGGAAGAGAAAGAACCTGACTATCCCCTATATTGTTCTGAGCCATAGTTCTTTTTTTCAACTAAACTAAACCAACATAAATGTTGAAAAAGATAAAAATGTGACAGCTTTTCATTTCCTTGATACTTGTAAACAGACTTCTTTTTAAGGAAATTAATTTGGAGGAGTCAAGGATGACCCTAAGTTTTTCTGGTCTGAGTCATTAAGTGCATGGTGGTGCCATTTGCTGAAATGGGCAAGTCTTAGGTTGGAGGTAAAGGTGTGGGTTGAGGATCAGTCCGTTTGTTTTAGCCGTATTAACCCTCGGTATATAAAGAAAAATAGTCATCATTGTCTACCACCTGGATCTGTTGTACCCTTTTAATTTTTATGTTCTTAAGTTATTTTACAAATAATTTACAGGTAATTATACAGAAATAGTGAGAAGCAACTTTATTAGAAATTTCAGTAAGGATTTAAACATAGCAAATGCAAGTTTTTACTCTATATTTTCTCGTTTTGAAGTCTGGGAAAAGTCCTTTGAGTAAAAATTATTACTCATCAGCTGTCATGCACAAGCCTGGAATATGTCCATTTTGTAAATACTGATTCTGCACTTAAAACGTATTTCTGAGAGATTCTAGTTTATCATTGCTTCTGGTTATTCTTCCATTTTCATTGTCAAAAGGCAATGCTTTTGAAAACTTTGACACCTTATGATTTTGTTTGCCATCCTCTTGTTCCAAAATTGGAAACATTCTTATGATTTAGATTTATTAACTCTAATTAGAATGATCAATCTAATAAATTTTTTCATTTCTCAAACCCAAACCCATTGCCATAGAGTTGATTCCAACTCATAGCAACACTATAGGACAGAGTAGAACTGCCCTAAAGGGTTTCCAAGGCCTTAAACCTTTATGGAAGTGGAGCAGCTGGTGGGTTTGAACTGCTAACCTTTTGTTTAGCAGCCAAGCATTTAACCAGTACTGTGCCACCAAGGCTCCTTTTCAGTTCTGCATCATCTGTTTCCTTCCAGACACCTTTGTAGAGACACCCGCCTTCAGCATTTATCCACCTATGAACTGCATCAAATAAATTTTGCTTCACAAATATAAAAGATGAAAGAATATTGTTACACATCGTTTTAGCTAAATGGGATGGTCTAGCTTTCTTGTAAAATAATGCTGATGAAATACTTGTTGCATGACTAACTCATCACTTGTTAAGTTTGAGACAATTCATGTAAAATATTGTCACCTGAAGATTTATAATCTGGGATTTTACTACTACCTGCCTCTTCTGCCTTCATCTTCTGATTGTTCTAATCATTGTGAACAATCTTTCTCTGTCAATTTTCTTCTCCTTATGGGTAGAACATAAAATGTTCTGAATTCTCAACTGTTTTCACTGAAACCCAAAGAGGACACAAGGATGGTATCTCCAGACTTCTTTTTGAAAGGTGAGACGATACTAATGTCTGAATGATATAATGCCAAAAATGTAATGAAATAAGAAAACGAATAATGGTACAGTAGTGCATCATCCTCTAGGCAATCCCATTTTCCTTCCATTTCCTTTTTATTTTTCCTTTCTTTTTTTTTTTTAGTAGAGTTGGGAATAATTCATAAGTAATGATGAAATAACTTACAAAGTGATGAACTAGCAAAAGGTTTCAAGAGATAGGAAAATATAAGATCACCAAGACTCCATAAGAAAAAAAAAATTTTTTTTTTGTAAAAGGGTCCAAGATATAATGAGTTTTATTTTATTTTTAAAAAGTAAGTAAACTTTCTCTCTGTTCTTTGGTAATAAATTCATGAAATAGCAATCATTACAAGTAGAACAGCTCAATAAAAAGGGATGCCAGTAGATAGTAGACAAGAATCATCTTAGGTGAAGGGAAGGACAACACACAATACAGGAGAAGTCAGCGCAACTGTCCTAAACCAAAAGCCGAGAAGTTTCCTGAACACAACCAAACACTTTGAGGGACAGACTAGCTGGGGCTGGGGTCTGGGGACCATGGTTTTGGGGGACATCTAGGTCAATTGGCATAACGAAGTTTATTAAGAAAATGTTCTGCATCCCACTGTGGTGAGTGGCATGTGGGATCTTAAAAGCTTGCGAGTAGCCATCTAAGATGCATCAATTGGTCCCAGCCCACTTGGAGCAAAGGAGAATGAAGAACACCAAAGACACAAGGGCAATAATAGCCCAAGAGACAAAAGGGCCACGTAAACCAGAGACTCTATCAGCCTGAGACCAGAAGAACTAGATGGTGCCTGGCTACCACCAGTGACTGCCCTGACAGGGACATAACAGACAGTCCCTGATGGAGCAAGAGAAAGTGTGGAGCTGAACTCAGATTCACATATAAAGACCAGGCTTAATGCTCTGACTGAGAATGGAGGAACCCCAGAAGCCATGGCCCCCAGACACTCTGTTAATCCAGAACTAAAACCATTCCCAAAGCCTACTCTTCAGACAAAGATTAGACTGGATTATAAAATGTACTCTTGAAGAGTGTTCTTAGTTCAAATAGATGCACGAGACCAAATGGGCCACTCCTGTCCGGAGGCAGAATGAGAAGGCAAGAAAGGACAGGAGCTGGTTGGACGGACATGGGAAACCCAGGGTCAAAAGGGGGAGTGTGCTGTCACATTATAGGGATTGCAACTAGTGTCACATAACAATGTGTGTATAAGTTTTTGTATGAGAAATTAACTTGAGCTATAAACTTTTACCTAAAGCACAATTAAAAAAAAAAAAGAATAAATGTTGAAATTATGTTTAATAATAAAAAAAATTAAAAACAAAACTCAAGTCCAGTGAACCCTGCTGGTATTACCAAGGATTAAGTTTGAAATCCTTATTAGACATCCTAATAGAGATGTGGAATGGTGGTTGAAGGAATCTGGAGCTCAGGAGAGAGATCCAGGCTAGAGATTTCAATCTGAGAGTCATCAACACATATCTGATATGTGAAGCCTTGACCCTAGATGGGGTCACCCAGGAAGAGAGTATACATAGAAAATAGAAGAGGACCACAAGTAGGACCCTGTGCTACACTAGGCTTTATAAGTCTGGTGAAGGAGAAAGGCACTGAGAGGTGCAACCAGTGAGGTAGGAGCCTTCGATGTCACTTAAATAGAGAAGATTGTTTTAAGGAGGGAGTAAGTAATCAGTTGGGTCAATGATGCTGAGAAATCAAACAAACAAATCCCCAAAAAACAAGTGAGGTCAGAGAATTTTGAGCATTGGCTTTTTAAAAATGGGGATCATTGACAACCTTGAGAAAAACTGTGTCATTGAAGTGGTGGGCCAAAAGCCTGTTTGTAATGGGTTGAAGTGATGAAATGGAGATAACCAGTAGAGGCAACTTTTTCAAGAGATTTTGCTGTGAAAAGGAGCAGAGAAATGCTAATTGGTAGAGGTTTCTTTTATTCCATATTTGAGGCTCAAGAGGAATTGGTAGAGTACCTGGCATTGGAGGTGTGAGCCAGGGAGATATTGCTACCTTAAGTTAACGTTTTAAGGCTGTCTGTATTCTCTAGAAGGAGCAGAGCAGACCCTGCTCAATTGGTAAATCCCTTCCTTCTTCCCACCTTTATCCCTCCCTCCTTCCTTTCTTCAGCTGTCATCACTGCCGTCCCTACCTCTCTTTTCTTCCTTCCTTTCTTGATGTTAAAAAAATTCTGCTAGGATTTTTACTTGTCTCTTGCCTATCAGAAACATAGAACACTGGATACTGGACTGCCTGTCGATTTTATGATAAAAATCAATAAGGAAAAGTTGCAATCTTTCTTAAACAAATCTAAGGGTTGTGCCATACATTTAATCCTTTAAGTGCAATATACTTTTTAGCTAGATTTCCTTACTTTTTTGGGCTTATATGAACTGGTATAGTAATTATTATACTAACAATTGCTATTTTAATGATAAGATGAATTGAAATGGCATTTAACTTAAAACAGTCCAAAATGTGAATTTAGCATATTGTTTTCTCATATGAATGTTACTTAGGATTGCAAAAAACAAAGGTTTGAAAAATATTTTATGAGTTAGAAATAAATAAAATAGAAGAAAGTATTGAAAATCTTTACTGTAGAAACTGGTTTACCAAGTATCTATTAAATGGGTCATTTTGAAGCAGCTAGAACTTGTACTTAAAACAGTCTTTTGGATATTATTCTTCATTTCCTTAAAAAATAATGTTTCAACAGAGAGTATAAGAATTATATCCAGTGATGCTGACTCTGATCACTTCTAAAGGTTTTCATATTTATCTGCTTTAGGTTTGGACTATGGTTTTTTAAAAAATATTTCATTGTTATGCCAACTTCATTATTTTATGATTTAGGAGAATCAAAATACTTTATTTAGAACTGTTCATTTTTTTTCTTTACTTTACTTATTTTGTGTAAACTCTTAATTTGTGTTATATGTGATAGCTCAATGTTGTAAGACTTAGAAAATAAGACTTTCTGGAACAATTCTAAGTGATATTCTGGGAACTTGATGGCAGTTAAGCATTACAGATGTCTTTTGGCTCTTGAAATTTTCATGATTGGTTTCCATTAAATGAAATCGTTGGATGCAGAAATTATTTAGCTTCATTGTTAAAAAGTCCCTTGGGACTAATTTCTGAACCTAGCTTCTAAAACTCTCCAAAGAAACAAGATCTCAAAATTTCTTAAATAAAAGTTCCTTGGTGTTGATGATGGTCAGTTAAACTTATTTCAGGTAAAATTTGCCAATCTATTGCTTTACATGTTTATGCGCATAGTTTATATTTTAACACTTATGTAGCCTCTTGAACCGATTTCTTTGATTCTTCTCCCCATTTCAACACCAACTTCTTCCTTCCTTAGCTCTGCAATGAGTTTAGGGAGAATAAGGCCTTTCTTCAACAAATCTCTAGTATTTTGCAGTGTTACAACATGGGCTATAAAACTTTTTAGGATTTGGTCCCTGCCCAAGACCTGGCCAGCTTCACATCACCAGTAATCCTGCACTATTTATAGCTTTCCTAAAACTCTCTGAAACTCCTGGGCCTTCTCTAATGGTTTTATTCCATTTACCTGTAACACTGTCTCCCAACTTGTCTGCCTGGCAAATGCCCTCTCATTTTTTAAAATTTCTGCTGAAAGATCATCTCCTCTGTAAAATGTCCTTCTTGGGCAGACTTTGGTGCTACTTCTTCCATGCTACTATTGGACAGCGCTATTCTAGACCAGTAATTCCTAATGGACAGGGAATTTATCTTTTCATTTTTATATCTCAACTATTACTGTGCCTTCCACTTAGTAGGTGGTCAGTAATCAGTTGTTGAATGAATGAAATAAGTGGTCTCTAGACCCCTCCCACGGTGCCTTTTTTTTTTTTTTTGCCTGTTTTTATTTTTTACTGGAGGCTCAGGTGGCACATGGCAGTTCATAAAATGGCTTCAGAGGTGGGGGCATAGAGGGGAAACAAAAAATAAACTGGGGTGGGAAAGAAAAACAACCAGAAGGTGGCAAGAGCTGGCTGGTTCCTTCTCAGCCTGATTTAGGAGAGGGAGTTGGTGCCTCTGAATGATAAGGATGAATCCCTTCCTTCAACCCTTGGTAGGGGAGAGAAAAAAAAGCAAAAGGCTGTTGCTTTGGCCCTCCTAAGTCTCAAGGACAAGGGGAAAAGCTGGTGTTTTGATGTCATAGATTATGGGAAAGGGGGAGGGAGAAGGGTGCAGGCCAGTTGGAAAAACTGGCAGACACCAGATGGTAGCTCTGGGTGTCCTTACTCCAGTATGGTGGAGAATCAAAGTTTTAGATTGCATTAAATCCAGTGACTTTATAGGACTTTAGGTTTATGTCTCTATTTCTTAGTTTATTTTGATATATGATTGATATGTAAATAAACACACATATCTGTACGTTGAGGAAAAAACTTAAGAGAGTGTCATGGATTGAAGTGTCCCACAAGAATATGTGTCAACTTGGCCAGGTCATGATTTCCAGTATTGTGTGTTGTGTTTGGTCGTCTGATGTGATCTTTCTATGTGTTGTAAATCCTATCTCTATGATGTTAATGAGATGGGATTAGCAGCAGTTGTGTGGACTCAATCTACAAGATTAATCTACAATTTAAGCCAATCTCTTTTGAGATGTAAAAGAGAGAAGCCAGACGGGACCTCATATCACCAAGAAAGTAGTGCCAGGAGAAGAGCACATCCTTTGGGTCCCTGCGCTGAGAAGCTCCTAGTCCGAGGGAAGATTGATGACAAGGACCTTCCTCCAGAGCCAACAGAGAGAGAAAGGCTTTTCTTGGAGGCCAGCACCCTGAATTTGGGCTTCTAGCCTCTTAAACCGTGAGAGAATAAATCTCTGTTAAAGCCATCTACTTGTGGTATTTCTTTTATAGCAGCACTAGATACCTAAGACAGAGATCTAGAAGACAATAATAATAGCTCTTGTTCTAAGCGCTTTATATAATTGAATCATTAAGTTCTCATAACAACCTCTGTGAGATGGGTTCTGTTAATAATCCCCATTTTCTAGATGAGAAAACTGAGGCAGACAGATTAAGTAACTTGACCTAAGATGCAAAAATATTAAGTGGTGGACCCTTGATGTGAACTGAGACAGCCTGGCTTCATAGTTTGTATTTTTAGCTATAATGCTAAGGAGACTTAAAATAATATAATTTTGGTCATCTGTAACTATTTAATTTTCCGCAAGTGTGGAAGAATTTATATGAATGAATCCTGGGCAACATTGGACTAAGGGGAATGAAGAAAATTTACTTAGGACCTGCAAGCTCCTTTTAATTGGTTTTAGATTTATTATTGTTGTTAGGTGTCATCGAGTCAGTTCCGACTCATACAGACCCTATGTAGAACAGAACAAAACACTACCGCGGTCCTGCACCGTCCTCACAATCATTGTTGTGCTTGAGACCATTGTTGCAGCCACTGTGTCAATCTATCTCGTTGAGGGTTTCCCTCTGACCCTCTACTCTAGCAAGCATGATGTCTTTCTGCAGGGACTGATCCCTTCTGATAACATGTCCAAAGTACATGAGACGAAGTCTCATCATCATTACTTCTAAGGAGCACTCTATCTGTACTTCTTCCAAGGCAGACTTGTTCGTTCTTCTGGCAGCCTACGGTATACTCAGTATTCCTTGCCAGTACCGTAATTCACAGGCATCATTTCCTTTTTGGTCTTCCTTATTCACTGTCCAGCTTTCTTATGCATATGAGGTGACTGAAAATGCCATGGCTTTGGTGAGGCACCCTGTAGTCCTCAAAGTGACATCTTTGCTTTTGAACACTTTAAAGCAGTCTTTTGCAGCAGATTTGCACAGTGCAACACATTGTTTGATTTCTTGACTGCTGCTTCCATGGGTGTTGATTGTGGATCAAGTAAAATGAAACCCTTGACAGCTTCAATCGTTTCTCCATTTACTTATTGATCCAGTTGTGAGGATTTTTGTTTACTTTTTGTTGAGGTGTAACCCATACTGAAGACTGTAGTCTTTGATCTTTTTCAATAAGTGCTTCAAGTTCTCTTTGCTTTCAGCAAGCAGGGTTGTGTCTTCGCAGGTTGTTTATGATTCTTCCTCCAATCCTGATGCTGCATTCTTCTTCCTATCCTCTGGCTTCTCAGATTATTTGCTTAGCATACAGATTGAATAGGAATGGTGAAAGGATACAACCCTGATGCATACCTTTCCTGATTTTAAACCATGTAGTGTCTCCTTGTTCTATTCGAACAACTGCCCCTTGGTCAGTGTACAGGTTCCACGTAAGCATAGTTAAGGGTTCTAGAATTACCATTCTTAGCAATGTTATCCATTATTTGTTATGATCCACGCAGTTGAGTATCTTTGCGTAGCCAATAAAACCCAGGTAAACATCTGTCTGGTATTCTCTGTTTTCAGCCAAAATCCATCTGACATCAGCAATGATCTCTCTTATTTCATATCCTCTCCTGAATCTGGCTTGAATTTCTGGCACTTCCCTGTCAATGTACTACTGAAACCACTTTTGAATTATTTTCAGCAGAATTTTACTTGGCATGTGATAGTAATGATATTGTTTGGTAATTGTTGCATTTTGTTGGATCATCTTGCATTGGAACGGGCACAAATACAGATCCCTTCCAGTCGGTCAGCCAAGTAGCTGTCTGCCAGATTTCTTGGCATAGATGAGTGTGCCCCTCCAGCACAGCATGCAGCACTGCATCCACTTGTTGAAACACCTTAATTGGTATTCCATCAATTCCTGGAGCTATCGGTGCAGCTTGGAGTCCTTACTTCACTTCCATCAGTTCCTGATCACGTGCTACCTCCTGAAATAGTTGAACGTCAACCAATTCTTTTTGGTACAGTAACTCTGTGTATTCCTTCCACCTTTTGTTGCTTCCTGCGTTGTTCAATATTTTGCCCATAGAATCCTTCAAAATTGTAACTCGAGGCTTGAATTTTTTCTTTAGTTCTTTCAGCTTGAGAAATGCTGAGCATGTTCTTCTCTTTTGTTTTATAACTCCAAATCTTTGCACATTTCATTATGATACTTTGTCTTCTCTAGTCGCCCTTTGAAATCTTCTGTTCAGCTCTTTTGCTTAACCATTCCTGCCATTTGCTTTAGCTGCCTACATTGAAGAGCAAGTTTCAGAGTCTCTTCTAACATCCTTTTTACCTTTTCTTTCTTTTTAATGACCTTTTGCTGTCTTCATGTGTGATGTCCTTGATGTCATCCCACAACTCGTCTGGTCTTTGGTCATTTACGTTCAGTGCATCAAATCTATTGTTGACATGGTTTGTAAATTCAGGTGGGGTATACTCAAGGTAATATATTAGCTGTCATGGACTTGCTCTCATTTTTTACAGCTTCAACTTCAACTTGCATGTGAGCAACTGAAGGTCTGTCAGCAGTCCGCCCCTGGCCTTGTTATGACTTATGATTTTGAGCTTCTCCATCATCTCTTTTCACAGATGTGGTTGATATGATTCCTTTGTCTTACATCTGGTGAGGTGCATGTGTATAGTCGTCATTTATGTTGTTGACAAAAACTATTTGCAATGAATAAGTCATTGCTCTTGCAAAATTCTATGATGTGATCTCTGGGATCATTTCTGTCACCAAGGCCATATTTTTCAACTGCTGATGCTTCTTTTTTTTCCAACTTTTGTATTCCAATCACCAGTAACTATCAATGCATCTTGGTTGCATGTCTGATCAATTTCTGACTGCAGAAGTTGGCAAGAATCTTCAGTTTCCTCACTTTTGCCATTAGTGGTTGGTGCATAAGTAAATATGAATAATTGTCATATTAACTGTCTTCCTTATAGGGGTATGGATATTATCCTATTACTAACAGTGTTTTACTTCAGGGTAGATCTCAAAATGTTCTTTTTGATGGTTTATGCAACACCATTCCTCTTCAATTTGTCATTCCTAACATAGTAAACCATATGATTGTCTGATTTAAAGTGGCCAATACCAGTCTATTTTAGCTCACTAATGCCTAGGATATCATTTTCTATGTGTTCCATTTCATTTTTGACAACTTCCAATTTTCCTAGATTCATACTTCGTATGTTCCACATTCTGATTATTAATGGATGTTTGCAGCTGTTTCTTCTCATTTTGAGTCGTGCCACATCAGCAAATGAAGGTCCCGAAAGCTTGACTCCATCCACATCATTAAGGTCGACTCTACTTTGAGGAGGCAGCTCTTTATCAGTTGTATCTTGTGTGCCTTCCAACCTGAGGGTCTCATCTTCCGGCACTATATCAGACAGCATTCCGCTGCTATTCATAAGGTTTTCACTGGCCAATTTTTTCAGAAGTACACTGCCAGGTCCTTCTTCCTGGTCTGTCTTAGTCTGGAAGCTGAGGTGAAACCTGCTGACCATGGGTGACCCTGCTGGTATTTGAAAACCGGTGGCATAGCTTCCAGCATCACAGCAACACGCAAGCCAGCACAGTATAACAAACTGACAGACAAGCAGTTAGATTTATTAAAGTTCAGCAAAGCCCTTGCTTTTGTCCATTCAATATAAGCGCTTATGCCATTAATAACATCTTTTTTTTTTTTTTCCTGGATCAGGGAAAAGTATAAAAAAGATGTTTTCACTGGTGGGTATAAGTAAAAAGTTATCAGTTTGCTTCTGGGAAAAGTAATTGGTCACTTACACACTGGTCCCAGGAATCAACTTCCCTCTTGTGTTAACGGGAAAAATTTCTGCCCAGAGACGGACTTATAATCATTGACTTTTTGGGAGGAAGCAAAAAGGCGAGATTATAAGTTTATTTCCCCCTCAGCCTTTTTTATTAATGTGTCCCACTGAAAGTTGTATTTCGTATTTAATTGAAAAACCTAGTATGCTATTACTCTGAATAAATCTTATCAAATGCATAGTCATTAAGCAGCAGGGTGTAGTATTCAAGGGAAAAGATACTTTCCTTTTCCTTTTTAACATGCTGCCACAAATTCCCATATATGCCACTTTTTTTGTTGTTGTTCACATGATTCTTTTCAGTAGCGACATAGCTTTTGAGAATTCGTACATTATAAAGGTATTCTGGGAAACTTAGTTTGAAAAATATGCCGTGAAAAGATACAGATGGATTCTAGGGAGTAAAATGAATTTACTTGAAGGTATCATCATATTACACGCAGGAAATAGAGGGTTTGTTTCTCACACCGTGAAGGTCTCAGCTGGCAGGCAATTCTGAGAGCTGGGCAGCTCTGTTCCACACTGCCATGCAGGGACATGGTTCCTTCTGTCTTGTTGCCACCATCTCCTAAGGTGCTCTTGTCTGCAAGGATGAATCAGAATCGCCACCACCACATTCACATTCTAGTCTGTGGAAACAGGGAAGAAAGACATGGAAGGTAAACAGTGTTTTGTTTTGTTTTTTTTAAAGTGTGTGCTCTGGAAGTTATATACATCACTTTATGTACATATCCCATTGGCCAGAACTTAGTCACATAGACACATCTATCTGCATGTGAGGCTGGGAAATCTAAGTGTTATATTGTTAACAGAAGAGACAAACGGGTATTGGAAGATTATCAGTCTCTGCTGTATGAATTGTTGTTGTTGTTAGGTGCCTAAAATTGGTTCTGACTCAGTGACCCTATGTACAACAGAGTGAAATGCACCCCAGCCCTGCACCATCCTCTCAATCGTTTTTATGCTTGAACCCATTGTTGCAGTCCATTTCATCGAGGGTCTTCTTTCTCGCTGACCCTCTACTTTACCAAGCATGATTTCTTCTCCAGGGACTGATCCCTCCGAATAACATGTCCAAAGTATGTGAGATGAAATCTATCCATTCTCCTTCTAAGGAGTATTCTGGCTGTACTTCTTCCAAGACAGATTTGTTCATTCTTTTGGCAGTCCGTGGTACGTTCAGTATTCTTCACCAATGCCGTAATTCAAAGTATCAATTCTTCTTTGGTCTTTCTTATTCATTGTCCAGCTTTCACATGCATATGAGGCCACATGAATAATGCCCATTTATTCAGCACCTACTGTTCAGAGACTATGGTGGTGTAGTGGTTAAGAGTTACAGCTGCTAACCTTAAGGTTGGAAGTTCGAATCCACTAGGTGCTCCTTGCAAACCCTATGGGGTGATTCTGCTCTGTCCTGTAGGTTCGCTATGAGTCAGAATCAACGTGACAGCAACAGGTTTTTTTTTTTTTTTTTTTACTGTATGTTATACTGTGCTGAGTGTTTTATCTAGGTTATCTCATTCAATGCTTGTGACTGAGACGCACAGAAGTTAAATGTCACAGGCTTGGCATCGACAAGGTAATTGACAGAGCTGGGATTTGAACTCAAGGTCTGTCTCTCAAAGATGATGTTTCCACCAGAAATGGTGAAGATGTACGTAAGCAAAGACAATAGCGGTAAGGAGAGAAGAGAGGATTGTATCGAGAGAAATTTAAATTTCAGACTGTACTTCTAGAAAACCCTATGAGGCAGTTTACGCTGTCACATCAGGTTGCTAGGAGTTGAAGATCAACTAACCACACCTAATAACAACGATGACAGCGTTGTTGTATTGATGGATTTAGTTTTCAAGTTCAAAAATAGCAAAAGATTTTAAAAGGCCATTTGTTACTTTGAAAAATTTGAAAAATCTGGAGGTTTAAAGATCTATCGTATAGGAAACCGTGACAAATTTGTAATGAATACCCTGGAGTACAGTACTAAGCTAGAGAGAATTCACACTGTGAATGTTCAATATAGTTTGGGCATCAAAACTATCTGCAAACATCAATTGGTCTCAACCCATCTGGATCAAAGGAGAATGAAGAACACCAAGGTCACACGATAACTATGAGCCCGAGACAGAAAGGGCCACATGAACTAGAGACTTACATTATCCTGAAACCAGAAGAACTAGATGGTGCCCGGCCACAACGATGACTGCCCTGACAGGGAACACAACAGAGAACTCCTGAGGGAGCAGGAGAACAGTGGGATGCAGACCCCAAATTCTCAGAAAAAGACCAGACTTAATGGTCTGACTGAGAGTAGAAGAATCCCGGCGGTCATGGTCCCCAAACCTTCTGTTGCCCCAGAGCAGGAACCATTTCTGAAGACTACTCATCAGACATGGAAGGGACTAGACAATGGGCTGGAGAGAGATGCTGATGAAGAGTGAGCTACTTGTATCAGGTGGACACTTGAGACTGTGTTGGCATCTCCTGTCTGGAGGGGAGATGGGAGGGTAGAGAGGGTTAGAAACTGGCAAAAGGGTCACGAAAGGAGAGACTGGAAGAAGGGAGTAGGCTGACTCATTAGGGGGAGAGTAAATGGGAGTATGTAGTAAGGTGTATATAAGCTTACATGTGACAGACTGACTTGATTTGTAAACTTTCACTTAAAGCACAATAAAATTATTAAAAAAAAAAACTATCTGCAAATAATGTGAGATATTAAATTCTGTGAACTATTGATGTTTTCTTAGAATTTATATACTTTCTTGTGAAAGTAGAGGTAGGGGGCCTCCAAAGCCTTGAGATAGGAATTAGGAGATTTCTTATTCTCTTTCAACTATAAAATTCTATTACTTCCGGTAATTTACAGACATTTACTGTCCTTCACATACGTGGCATTGTGCTGGGTGCTCCAGGAGATGTGAACATAATCTTTAACTAAGAATTAAAAGGGAAGTAAGGAGTTGTACACAAATTAAATGAATGAAAGTAGACTACATATGAAGAACTGTAGGAAGCATTAACAAAGTACAGTGAAACTGGGCCTGGTGGTAAGAAGAGAACAGATAAATATCATCGTATTGTAAATATTTCTTAACCGAAGTCTTGGGTTTCTATTATAGTGTTCCTGTTTATAGAAGAATTTTAATAGGAATTAACTTTTAATAAGCACAAGGCCTATACAACTTGATTAGATTAGCTGACCAAAAATAAGGGAAGACTCATGTAAGTGACATTGCAAATAAAAATCACCATTAAATTTTAATGAAAACAATACATTATAATAAATATGTGTAGAAATGTAAAAGTTAAAAAGAAAAATATCTACAGCTATCTCATTTAAAAAAAAAAACTTTTTTTTTTTTTTTAAGATAATACCTATTCACATTTCAGTGTATTTTCTTTCCATTGCTTTTCCTGTATTGTCTGTGTGTTTTTATTTGATCCTGCCAGCTATAAATGGAAACGCTGGTGGTGTAGTGGTTAAGAGCTACGGCTGCTAACCAGAAGGTCAGCAGTTTAAATCCACCAGCTGCTCCTTGGAAACTATATGGGGCAGTTCTGCTTCGCCCTATAGGGTTGCTGTGAGTTGGAATCAATTTGACGGCAACAGGTTAACTACAAATTGTTGTATTCTGCTTTACATTATAAAATAATCAATATTTTTCATTTTAGTACCCCATTTTTGTAACCGTCTTCTTTAATGACTGCATAGCATTACATTCAGTGACTATGGCATTAGTTACTAAAACATTTCCATATTATTGAACAAAAGAATCCATTCTTTATAAGAGTAAACACTGCAGAAATAACAAATTTCTGGTAGAACATACTTTTTCCCTTGAAAGGATCTACCTTACCTTAGTTTTTTGCCTTGATAACTCACTGCACCAAATGTTTATTATTTGCTTTTGCCTTTGCTTAATTTGTGGCTAATATTTTAACTGAATGTTATTAAATTATTTGAGCTTTTCATTAGGTTTAGTCCAGAAAGTTCAGTGCTTTATTGACTACTGGGGAGGATTGTTTTATATACAATTTAACTTTTATAAAGTACTTATTAAAATGGGGAGAGGCATAAGAAACAAATGAAAAAGAAGCAAAAGTGGTTGGCACATTGGGGAAATTAGAAAAAGTTTATCACAACTAGTAAAAATATAGAAAATTAATTTTGGGGGGTATTTAATTGGTAATTCATGCACATGGTACTAAATTCAAAAAGTACAGAAAGATGTAGAGAAAAAAAATACGTTCTTTACCACCATCACTTCGCAGTTCCTTTCCTATAAAGCAACTACTGATAGTTGGGTTCTTGTGTTTCTTTACAGGAACATTTGGTACATATACAAGCATATGTTCACACACACTCACATATGATCATATTTTTTAAATTCAAATGGTAGCAAACTTTATATTTACATCTACTCCTAGCTTGGAGATCCTTTCATGATTTATATCTCCACGTTTAACCTCTCTTAAGCTCCCTGTTTTTCTGTCATCTCTCTTTGTTTTATAGGCATCTCACGCATCACATGTCCAGAATAGTGCTCTTGGTTACCACCCCTGTACCCCAGCCTGTTTTTTCTCAAGTGTTTCACATCTCTTGTAAATGGCTGCTTCATTTGCTGAGTTGCTCATGCCAAAATCTTGTAGTTGCCCTTGACTCCTCTCTTTCTCTTACATTCCACGTCTCACCTAAGCAAATTCTATGAGCACTAACTTCAGAGTATCCCACATCCAACAAATTTTCATTGCCTTCAACTACCGTAGTTCAACTGAACATCACCTTTCTCCTAGAGTTAGACTTAACCCTTAACCATGGGCCATTGTGATGGCTTCCTATTTTTCCTGTGTCATCTCTTGCCTTTTTAAAGTCTCTTCTCTGTAGAGACTTTAAGCTACTTTCTTTTTAATCCAGAAATAAATCCATCCATCTGTGAGGAACTGATTTTCAACAAGGGGTCAAAGTCCATTCAGTAGGGAAGAAACAGTCTTTTTAACAAATGGTGCTGGCAAAACAGGATACCCACATGCACAAACATGAAATAGGACCCATACCTCACACCATACATAAAAACTAACTCAAAGTGGATCAAAGACCTAAATGTTAAAGCTAAAACTGTGAAGTCCTTGGAAGAAACCATAGGGGCAAAACTATGGGACATAATCTTCTTAAAATAAATTATCAAATACAGCCATTAATGCACAAACAGCAAAAGTCAAATTAGATAACTGGGACTTCATAAAAATTAAATACCTATGTGCATCAAAAAACTATCAAAAGAGGCGGGGCCAAGGTGGCAAAGTAGTCAGATGCTTCTGGTGAGCCCTCTTACAACAAAGACCCCCCCCCCAAAAAAGTGAATCTATTGTATATGACAAGCTAGGAACCCTGAACAACAAAGGCAAAGTTAAGGAATCGGACCGAGTGATGGGGGAAGGAGAGACGGTGCAGAAGCAGTGAGGAGTTGCCGAGCCCATGGCAGCACCTCAGCTCTGATTTCTTGGCACATTTCTTGGTGTGACTGTGGCAGGGCTGATAGTAGTTTCCCGGCATGTAGCAGCTTCAGCAAAATAAGGCAAGCAGAGTGGCACACCCCTGACCGCATGGCGTGTCTACAGCGGGGCTGGCTGTGGCATTTAGGAAGCAGCTGCTTCAGCAAAAGAAGGCAACTAAAGTGCTGGCATTCTTGACCCCCTGGAGTGACGGCTGCGGAATGGGCTGTGGAGTTTAGGACACAGCTGCTTTAGTGAAAGAAGGCAAGTGAAGGATGCCGCTCTAACCCCCTGGGGTGACACAGCCTAACCCCCTGTGGTGATCTCTGTGGGGAGTGGCACACAGGCTAACACACCTCTGGAACCTCAGATAAAACAGCCCTCTCAGCACAAGATAAGAGATCTTGTCTAATTTACTGTTTGGATCTAACAGCTCCTTCTTTTGAAACAACTCTCTCCTATCTATGTGATCCCTTCCCCCTCTGCCCCAGCCAGTTTCATTAACAGTTGATTTCCCTGGGCCTGTGATAGGCCCTGCTGCACTTCCCGAGCCATTCTCGTGGTCTTGGAGGAGGAACAAATTAACCAAAGGGAGAAAAATACTCTGCTGACTCCCCTAACGTGGAAGCTCAGAACAGAAGTGGCTCCAGTGCAGGCATAAGCGATCCGCAGACTGTCTTTCACCCCTGCGTGGATCCAGGTGGCTATTATATTGCAAGGGCAAATCTGTTTTGAGGCCTGACTGTAATTGTTTCAGCTGGGCAGTGGAGAGGCAGGTTTTGGAGGTTCGATACCTCTCTGCCTAGTAAACAGGGCCTTCACCTACCCACAGCAGGGGCTTGAGGACTGGAGGCTCCATCCACGCCACCTAGCCACCCGTGAAAGGGGTCCAAGGATAGTGGTGCCTACCAGTCCTTACAGGTATAAGCACTGGGTACCTAAGGTACAGCTGCAGAGCCCACCCACCAGAGTGCTCTAGAGAACAGGGATGCTCCTTCCTCACTGACATGTGGGGGAAGGCTGTAAGCCTCCTGCTTTCCTCAGAGTGTGACCCCCTGCTGCTCTCAGAAACCTGTGCATACACCCATCATCACTGTTCATCTAAGATAGTAGGTGAGAGCCTATACCACAAACTAGGTGACCGACTAGCAGGACACCTAAGCTGAATCAATACAAGAATAGTGACTGGACTCCTAGGCTCATATACTTGGTAACAGCTCTAGCCATCTGGTAACAGGACATTAGTGCTTCAAAGGCTCCAATAATCAAGTTAGCTCACTCTAGTAGCCTATTTGGGTATATCAAAACAAAACAAAGCAAGAAACTAGAACACAGTAAGCAAACATAAAATAATACAATAACTTACAGATGGCTTGGAGACAACAATCAATATCAAATCACAAAAAAAGGCAGACCATGATTGCTTCAAAAAAACTCCCCCAAAAAAGAATTAAGGTCTCTCCTGGATAAAAATGTATTCCTGGAATTACCAAATGTAGGATACAAAAGATTAATATACAGAACTCTTCAAGACATCAGGAACAAGATCAAGCAACACACAGAAAAAGCCAAGGAACACACAGATAAAGCCGTTGAAGAAATTAAAAAGATTATTCGAGAACATAATGAAAAATTTAATAAACTGCAAGAATCCATAGAGAGACAGCAATCAGAAATTCAGAAGATTAACAATAAAATTACAGAATTAGACAACTCAATAGAAAGCCAGAGGGGCAGAACGGATGAAGTGGAATGCAGAATTAGTGAGACTGAAGATAAAACCCTTGGCAACAATATATTAAAAGAAAAATCAGATAAAAGAATTAAAAAAAATTAAACCGTAAGAATCATGTGGAACTCTAGCAAGAAGAACAACTTGAGAGTGATTGGAATACCAGAACAGGGAGGGATAACAGAAAATACAGAGAGAATTGTTGAAGATATGTTGGCAGAAAACTTCCCTGACATCGTGAAAGATGAAAGGATATCTATCCAAGATGCTCATCGAACCCCATTCAAGGTAGATCCCAAAAGAATGTCACCAAGGCAAATTGTAATCAAACTTCCCAAAAACCACAGATAAACAGAAAAATTTAAGAGTGGCCAGGGATAAATGAAAAGTCACCTACAAAGGAGAATCAATAAGTTTGGACTACTCGGCAGGTACCATACAGGCAAGAAAGCAATGGGATGACATATGTGAACCATTGAAGGAGAAAAATTGCCAGCCAAGAATCATATATCCAGCAAAACTGTTCTCAGATATGAAGGAAAAATTAAGACATTTACAGATAAACAGAAGTTTAGGGGAATTTGCAAAAACCAAACCAAACTACAAGAAATACTAAAGGGAATTCTCTGGTTAGAAAATCAATAATATCAGATATCAACCCAACACTAGAAAACAGGACAAAGCAACCAGATATCAACTCAGAAAAGGAAATCACAAAAATAAAGCAAGATAAAAAAAAATGCTCAAAACAAGGAATCGGTGATGTCATGTAAAAGATGACATTGAATCAATAAAGAGGGACTAAATAAAAGTAGGCACAGATCTTCCATATGGAGAGGGAATCAAGGGGATATAGGGAGGTACAAGTTAGGTTTAAACTTAAGGAAACTACAAAGAAGACAAACAATCCTATACTTCAAAATAAAAAAAAAGTCTCAGCAAAAACAAATTCAACTACAATGAAAAAGAGGAACACACAATTTACAAATAAAAACTTCTCAGCGGAAAAAAGTAAGTGGAAAAATGAAACTGTTAACAACACAAAAAAAGGCATCAAAATGACAGCACTAAACTCATACCTATCTATAAACACACTGAATGTAAATGGACTAAATGCACCAAAAAAGAGACATAGAATTGCAGAATGGATGAAAAAAAAAAAAAAAAGATTCATCTATATGCTACCTACAAGAGACGCACCTTAGACTTAGAGACACAAACAAACTGAAACTGAAAGGATGGAAAAAAAATATATCATGCAAACAACAATCAAAAAAAGAGCAGGAGTGGCTATACTAATTTCTGACGAAACAGACTTCAAACTTAAATCTACCACAAAGGATAAGGAAGGATACTATACAATGATTTAAAAGGACAATATACCAGGAAGATATTACCATATTAAATATTTATCTTCCCAGTGACAGGGCTTCAAGATACATAAAATAAACTCTAACAGCATTGAAAAGAGAGATAGATAGCTCCACAATAATAGTAGGATACTTCAACACACCACTTTCAGTGAAGGGCAGAACATCCAGAAAGAAGGTTAATAAAGACACAGAAGAGCTTAATGCCACAATTAACCAATGTGACCTCAGAGACATATACAGAACACCCACCCAACGGAATGCAAGTATACTTTCTTTTCCAATGTACATGGAACATTCTCTAGAATAGACCACATATTAGGTCATAAAGCAAGCTTTAACAGAATCCAAAACATCAAAATATTACAAAGCATATTCTCTGACCATAAAGCCATGAAACTAGAAGTCAATAACAGAAAAATCAGGGAAAAGAAATCAAACACATGGAAACCAAACAACACTTTACTCAAAAAACGATTGGATTATAGAACAAATTAAGGACAGAATAAAGAAATTCATAGAAGCCAATGAGAATGAAACACTTCCTATCAGAACCTTTGGGACACAGCAAAAATAGTGCTCAGGGGTCAGTTTATATCAATAAATGCACATATACACATAGTGCTCAGGGGTCAATTTATATCAATAAATGCACATATACAAAAAGAAGAAAGGGCCAAAATCAAAGAATTATCCCTACAACTTGAACAAATAGAAACAGGAACAAAAGAAACCCTCAGGCACCAGAAGAAAGCAAATAATAAAAATTAAAGCAGAATTAAATGAAATAGAAAACGGAAAAACAATTGAAAGAATTAACAAGACCAAAATCTGGCTCTCTGAAAAGATTAACAAAATCAAAACACCACTGGCCAAACTGACAAAAGAAAAACAGGAGAGGAAGCAAAAAAAATCTGAATAAGAAATGAGATGGGTGATATCACAGCAGACCCAACTGAAATTAGAAGAATCATAGCTCAGTACTATGAAAAGTTGTACTCTAACAAATTTGAAAATCTAGATGATATGGACAAATTTCTAGAAACACAGTACCTACCTAAACTAACACAAACAGAGGCAGAACAACTAAATAAACCTGTAACAGAAGAAGAGATTGAAAAAGTAATAAAAAAAAAAAAACTCCCAACGAAGAAAAGCCCTGGCACTGATGGCTTCACTGGAGAATTCTACCAAACTTTCAGAGAAGAGTTGACACCATTACTACTAAAGGTATTTCAGAGCATAGAAAGGGATGGAATACTCCCAAACTCATTGTATGATGCCAGCATAACCCTGATACCAAAACCAGGTAAAGACTCCACAAAAAAAGAAAATAACAGACCAATATCCCTCATGAACTTAGGTGCAAAAATCCTCAACAAAATTCTAGCCAATAGAAATTCAACAACATATCAAAAAAATAATTCACCATGACCAAGTGGGATTCATACGAAGTACGCAGGAATGGTTCAACTCTAGAAAAACAGTGTAATCCATCGAGTAAGTAAAACAAAGGACAAGATCTACATGATCTTATCAATTGATGCAGAAAAGGCATGTGACAAAGTCCAACACCCATTCATGATAAAAACTCTCAGCAAAATAGGAATAGAAGGAAAATTCCTCAACATAATAAAGGGCATTTATACAAAGCCAACAGGCAACATCATCCTAAATGGAGAGAGACTCAAACCATTCACACTGAGAACAGGAACCAGACAAGGATCCCCTTTATCAGCACTCTTATTCAACATTGTGCTGGAGGTCCTAGCCAGAGCTATTAGGCTAGATAAAGAAATAAAGGGGATCCAAACTGACAAAGAAGAAGTAAAAGTATCTCTGTTTGCAGATGACATGATCTTATACACAGAAAACCCTAAAGAATCCTTAAGAAAACTACTGGAACTAATAGAAGAGTTCAGCAGACTATCAAGATACAAGATAAACATACAAAAATCAGTTGGATTCCTCTACACCAAGAGAGCGATGAAGAGGAAATCACTAAATCAATACCATTTACAACAGCCCCTAAGAAGATAAAATACTTAGGAATAAATCTAACCAGAGACATAAAAGACCTATATAAAGAAAACTATAAGACGCTACTGCAAGAAACCAAAAGAGACCTACATAAGTGGAAAAACACACCTTGCTCATGGATAGGAAGACTCAATGTTATAAAAATGTCTATTCTGCCCAAAGTGATCTATGGATACAATGCAGTCCCCATCCAAATACCAGTGACATTTTTTAACAAGGTGGAGAAACAAATCACCAACTTCATATTGAAGGGAAAGAGGCCCCAGATAAATAAGGCATTACTGAAAAAGAAGAACAAAGTGAGAGGCCTCACACTACCTGATTTTAGAACTTATTATACTGCCATGGTAGTCAAAACAGCCTGGTACTGGTACAACAACAGATGCATAGACCAGTGGAACAGAATTGAGAATCCAGACATAAATCCATCCACATATGAGCAGCTGATATATGACAGAGGGCCAAACTCTGTTAAATGGGGAAAAGATAGTCTCTTTAACAAATGGTGCTGGCATAACTGGATATCCATCTGCAAAAAAATGAAACAAGACCCATACCTCACATAATGCACAAAAACCAACTCAACAACCTAAGTGCCTGTTAGTGGATGAATGGATAAACAAAATGTACTATGCAGCCAGAAGGAATAATGATGCGTTCTCAAAATATGGTCTCTCTATTATAAAAGGACAGGAATAGATGTGTTGAAACCAGTGAAGACTGTAGCTACCAGGGATAGGTGGGGCAGGGAGCGGTCGCTCTCTAAACAGTAGACATTTGTGATTTCTGGTGGTGGGAAATATAATACCAAATGTGGGTGAAGGGTGCACAGTTTGACCAAAGTAAATGATGTCACTAAGTATGCAAGAAAAAGGGATGTTTTTGGTAAATGCTATCACGTAAAAAAAAAAAGACAAAAAAACCAGTGCCACATCTGTGTAAAAACTAGGAGTGTGGTTACGTGTGTATGTATGTATGCATGCAAGTATATAGTTATGTATATTTATGTATATACGTGGTCATATATAGTGGTAAGTAATGTGTTTTCAGAAATTTGTCCATTCCCTCTAGGTTTTCAAATTTGTTGGAGCACAGTTTTTTCGTGGTAGTCTGTTACAAATCTTTTTATTTCAGTTGGGTCTGTTGTAATGTACCCCATTTCATTTCTTATTTGGGCTATTTGTGTCCTCTCCTGTTTTTCTTCTGTCATTTTAGCCAGTGGTTTGTTGATTTTGTTGATCCTTTCAAAGAATCAGCTTTTGGTTTTGTTGATTCTTTCTGTTGTTTTTCTGTTCTTTCATTTATTTCTGTTTTGATCTTTATTATTTCCTTTCTGGTGGCTGCGGGCTTCTTTTGCTGTTCTTTATTTGTTTGAATCGTAAAGCTAACGTTTTGATTTTATCCCTTTTTTTTTGATGTGTGCGTCTATTGCTATAAATAGACCTCTGCGCACTGCCTTTGCTGTGTCACAAAGGTTTTGGTATGATGTTTTTCATTCTTGTTTGATTCTAGGAATTTTTTTTTATTCTATGTTTGATTTCCTCTGTTTTTAAGCAAGGCATTATTCAGTTTTCAAGTATTTAATTTTTTTTTTCCTTCCTCTTCCTGTTTAATTTCTGTTTTTATGGCATTGTGATCAGAGAACATACTTTGTATTATCTCTGTGTTTTGCATTTTGTTCAGGGTTGCTTTGTGGCCAAGGTGTGATCTATTTTGGGTAATGTTCCATGTGCTCTGGAAAAGAATGTATACTTTGCTGCTGTTGAGTGGAGTGTCCTGTGTATGTCTATGAGGTCAAGTTGGTTGATTGTGGCCTTTAGATCTTCTCTTTGTTGAGTTTATTTCTAGATGTCCTGTCCTTTACCAAGAGTGGCATGTTCATCTCTCCTACTATTATTGTGGAACTGTCAATTTCTCTTTTCAGTGTTGTTAGAGTTTGTTTTATGTATTCTGGAGCCCTGTCATGGGCTGCATAAATATTTATCATGCTTATGTCATCGTTTTATTTTTTAAATATTTATGTCTTTGTTTCTAAGGTATGTCTCCTGTAGACAGCATATTGATGGGTCAACGCTCGGCAGTGCACGGCCGGGGGTGAGGGAAGAGGTGGCATGGGGCAGGGTCTGGGAGCCCATGCCGGTGCAGTTTGGGAGTATACCACTCAGCAGGGTGAGGCTGGGGGGCAGCACAGGTGGGGTCTGGGGGTCCACGCTGCTGCTTCTTGGGGATGTGGCACTTGGCAGGGTGGTACCGGTGGGTGGCATGGGGTGGGATTTGGGGGTCCAGAGGTCTGCACAAGTGCGGCACTGGGTATGTGGTGCAGAGAGGCAGGAGGGAAGGAATAGGATGTAATACATGGAGCTAAGCGGGAAAGAGAGTAAGAGAGAGAAACAAGAAAAAAATGAAAAATAAATAAAATGATGGCACAGTGAGAATTGGTGTGTTGGGGCGGGCAGACCTGGGGAGACCATATGTTGGTGCAGTTGAGTGGTGCAGCATGGCCCGTCAAGAAGGGGCAGGGGTGGTGCATGAGAGAAAGGAAAGGAAGAAAGGGAAAGAGAGAGAAGAAACAAAGAACGACAAACAAAAAATAATGGTGCTGAGGGAACCACCCATTGGGGGCAGGGTGGAACCAGGGTGTTGGCAAGCTGATCTCACTCTCACCGGGCAGTGTGGCCCATCAGCAGGGGGTGGAGGCATCATAGGACCAGATAGTCTGTCTCCTGTTGGAAGCTCCATGAAGCTGCCTTCCCATACTCCTTGTCTGGGTCACTGGTGGCTGTGCTCCAAGATGGTGAATCCATGCTGCGTTAGCTGGCAGGGGACCTCCACTCTGTAGCTCTCCTCGTTCTCTGTTCTCTGTCAATTTCTTCTTCCATTCAGTGCTTAATCTAGTAGTGTTTTATCCCTTCATTTGATGCTTAGGGTTCCAGGATTGACATTTGTATCTGTTTTACTTAGTTTTTTGGGTCTTTGCTGCACAGGGCTGGCATGATGCTTCTGTCTATAGCCCCATGTTGGCTCCCCCAGCAAAATATTTTAATACTAAAAAATCCTTTCTTTTTAAAACATTAACTGAGTCTCACTTCCCTGCTTAGAACCCTCCAATGACTTCCTGTGATAAAAAAAAATACTTCAGATAAAATACACACTTCTTACCATGGCTTTACAAATCCCTAATCTGGCCTGGCTACCTGTCTGACCACAACTGCTACTACTTTCCCCTATAATTTCTGACTTTCAGCCTTAATTTCCTTGAATATACCAAACACCATGTAGCCCCAGGGCTTCTTGATGTCTAAGGTCAGTCTTGGGAAATTCGCAGCCATTATATCTTTATATATTGCTTCTGCTCTAATCTCCATCTTTTCTTCTAGGATTCCAGTTACATCTATGTTAGACCTTTTCACCATGGCTCATATGCTTATGAATTCATTGCCATATTTTCTAATCTTTTTTCTCTTGTGCTTTAGTGTGGATTTTTTTTTTTTTCTGATTTGTCTTCCAGTTCACTAATGTACTTCCCTGCTATGTCCAATCTGCTGGTGAACACAATCATTAAGTTCTTAACTGTAGTTATTGTCTTTTTTAGTTCTAGAATTTTCATTTGATTATTTTCCCTTCAACTTTTTTACTGTGCAGAATTTTCAAACTTAGAACATTTTGGATGTCAAATTTTAAAAAGGACAGCAATAAATAGTGGTGTATTCCTTACCTAAATTTACCAGTTGAATATACTTTTTCCACATTTGCCTTTTCTCTCTGTATATAAATCCTTTTCCAATTATCTGAGAGTAATTTATAGACATCATGATTTTTCTTCCTTAAATACTTACTGATTTTTTTCCTAAGTACTTCAGCGTATATTTCCCAAGAACAAGAACTTCTACCACATAAACATAATTGTCACACTTAAGAATTTAATATGGTCATAACACTTTATCTAATGTGGAGTTCATATTCAAATTTTCCCAGATGTCCCAATAAAACTCTTTATAGCTGACCTAGCCCCAGATAAGTATCACACGTTGCATTTAACTCTCGGTCGTAACTCTTTGTTCTCCTTTAAACTAGAAGAGCTTCCCAGCCTTTTTTGGGAGGAGTTTGGGGGGTTTCCGTGGGAATTTCAGATTCTCGGCCAGTTGCTTTGCAGAATATTCCTCAGTTTATATTCATCTAATTGTTTCCTCACGATTAATTTTGGATTAAACATTTTTGGCAAAAATATGTCAGGAAATCATGAAGCCAGTTTTTTATTGGTAATATTAAATTTGATCATTTGATTTAGATGAAAGTGGTTATAAAAAATGGTGTTTTGAAAATTTTAGTAATAGTTCATACACATTAAATGATCTATCAAATATCTCCTTCTTTAAAATAAAACACCTGGTGAAACTCAAATCATTGTCCAGGACTAGAGTATTTCAAAGGAAAGGATTCATGAGAACTGTTCACATTTTAGGCATGAGTCACTGAAAACCCCACTAACGTGTCCACAAACAACTCTATTTTAATTAAGGGCCTTTTCCCTTTATAATTTTGATTGCTCAGCCAAAGGTTCTTTAGTGAGAGCCAGTGTGAGTATTTTTATATGTTTGATACAAATTAATAGATTTTGTTAACATTTTAAACTAGCTAGATTTTGCTAGTTTGCTTGTTTTTGTTGTTTTTTTAAGAATGACTGATTCCAGTTTTGCTATCCTAGTGTAAAAAAACAAAAAAACAAATCCTTTGCTGTCAAGTTGATTCCTACTCATAGCGACCCTACAGGACAGAGTAGAACTGCCCCATAGGGTTTCCAAGAAGTGCCTAGTGGATTTGAACTGCCAACCTTTTGGTTAGCAGCTATAGCTCTTAACCATTACTCCGCCTGGGTAATAAGGTCACGCTTTAAAAAAGAAACAACTGGACATTTATATTGAAAAGGATCTTCGTAGTTTTTTGTTAGTACGTGAATTCTTCTAGTTTCTCATAGGAATCAGTTCTTATAAAGTACCTTTTAGACTGTCATCTGTACAGATGGGTGCTCAGTTTACTTCAAGAGATGCAAATGGTTGAAGCCAGTGTAACTGCTAAGAGATTAGAAACAATACAAAATATGTAGGCTGTCTTGGTCATCTAGTGCTACTACAACAGAAATACCTCAAGGGGATGGCCTTAACAAAGAGAAGTTTATTCTCTCACAGTCCAGTAGGCTAGGAGTCTGAATTCAGGGCCCCGGCTCCAGCGAAAGGTTTTCTCTCTCAGCTCTGGAGGAAGGTCCTTGTCATCCATCTTCCCTTGGTCTGGAAGCATCTCAGTGCAGGAACCTCAGGTCCAAAGGACGCGCTCTGCTCCCGGAGCTGCATTCTTGGTGGTATGAGGTCCCCAACTCTCTGCTTGCTTCCCCTTCGTTTTATCTCTTGAGAGTTAAAAGGTGATGCAGGCCACACCCCAGGGAAACTCCCTGTACATTGAATCAAGGATGTGACTTGCTAAGGGTGTTCCAATCCCACCCTAATCCTCTTTACCATAAAATTACAATCACAAAATGGAGGACGACCACAGAATACTGGGAATCATGGCATAACCAAGTTAATACACACATTTGCGGGGGGAGGACAGAATTCAATCCATGACATGGACTAAGAAAATCATAAAGGAGCTAAATTTTTTTAAAAACTTATTTATCAGGTTCCCATATAAATGTAACACTTATAGCTCAAGCTTCAGATGCTTTTTTAGAAATTCAAGAAGATATTTCTCTTGTAGACTTCCAAAGCATGTGTTTCTTTGTCTTGTTTTTGAAGATACTCTACCTTTCTTTTAATACCAGTTTATAATGTGTATTTGAACTCTGACTTCACAAACCTGTGAAGGTAAGATATACACAGTCGAAACAAAACCTGATAAAGATCATCCTGTTTATCTTACATCATATACTCTACATAATGCATTTAATGTTAAAGTTTACATTTATTATTAGGGAGGGAAAGTCTGTTATCTCCAGGAGATCACAGACTAAAAGAAGAGACAGAGGTGTAAAGAAATATTTTTAATAAGCTCTCTAAAACACATTATAGAAAATATTATAGAAGCACAATGGAGAACTCAGCTGACTGCCATATTAATAGAGAGCTGTTAAGACTGCATAAATCAAAGGAACTGACATCATTAGACCTACCGTGATTCATAGAGGTTTTTGTCTTTGGCAAATAGTTGTGCTATAGTATAAGTCATCCCTGGGTTTTCCTTATCCCTGGGTGGTTCACATGGTTTATAGGATCAGCTTCTAACTGAAAGGTTGGAGGTTTGAGTCCACCCAGAGATGACTTGGGGAAAAGGCCTGACAATTGACTTTCGAGAAATCAGCCATTGAAAATTCTGTAGAGCACAGTTCTATTCTGACACAAATGAGGTCAGGAAACTGGTATAGTTTTCTTTAATATTATAGATAAACCTAATGATTTTGAAGCTTTTAGTGATTAAAATATTTTTGTGAATTTTTCATTGATCCATTTACCTTTTGTTGTTAGCCGCCATCGAGTCAGCCCTTGACTCATGGTGACTCCATGCACAGTGGATCGAAACACTCCCTGGTCCTGCACCACCCCCGTAATTGGTTGTGGAGCAGACCTTTGTGATCCCAAGGGTCTTCACTGGCTGATTTTCGGAAGTGGATCACTAGGCCTTTCTTTCTAGTCTTTCTTGGTCTGAAAGCTCGACAGAAGCTATTCAGCATGATAGCAACACAGAAGCCTCCACTGACTGATGGGTGCTGACTGCCTCTGAGGTTCATTGGCTGGGTCTCTGGCATAGAAGGTGACAACTCTGTCATTGAACCACCAATGCCCCTTGTTTACTTTTACCTGATACTTATTTTAGCCTGATAGTCTGATAAAGGAATTATGTTTTAATTTGCTACTTTATCACTTGTTAAAACTTTTTATGATTTATAAATATTTCAAATTTAATTGAAAAATAAACATTTTTCAGGTAAATATTATGCTTTAATTGATTACTAGTTATATTTAAAATTTGCTAAAATTTGTCTTTGCCAAGGATAAGGTTTCTGGATTATTTTGTTTTTGTCCTAGAAAAATTCTGTTTGGGTTACATGTTTTTTTGAATTTGAGGTTTGAATTAGGAATGGGGCGTACTGCTGGATGGATGGATGGACAGACGGATGGATGGATGGATAAATGCTCACAATAGAAAGCTCACTGTCTATGAGGGCCTGTGTGCATTTGTTAAATGTGACTGTCAGCACTAAGTCAGTAAGCAGATTCCTTTCCAACCCCAGTAAAAATCTGCAAAGACTCTTAGAATTTCACAGAAGGCACAGACTTCTGCCTTGATTGAATAAGCATTGATGTTTAGTCATTTTTTTGTGTGCGTGCTTTGTCTAGCATTTTCCTTATTTTATCTGTGTATTGATCTATTAATTCTGTGGTGTAATTATGATTGCATTTTATTAGGGATTTTTCACTTATTTTTCTTATCACATTGAACCAATTTTCAATTGCTTAAAATTTCAAGATGTTTAAATATTTATGTTTATAGTCTTCCATGTTTTTGCTTGGTCTTGGGAGTGAACTGATTACCAGAGAAAACCTGACCCTTAATGAGCAAGTAAATTTGCAAGCTGGACACATTTTTTGTTAAATTAATTTTTATCTAGGCCAGATAACCCTTCAAGATACATGATCCTATTCACTAAGGCTTTTTAGATCTCATAAAATGCAGTGTATTCCTGATCTGAATATTATATTATCTAGCCAAACAATTTTATTAGAGCCTTATTGATTGAACCAGATTCAAGAAGACAGTATTAAATTTTAATTTTCTCAATACTGTGAATGTCTTTTTCAGTCTTCAGCTTGGTTAACTTTTACGATTTGCGATTATCCTAGTTATTACCTAGTATGTACATAGGTTCCTTAGAATAGATTTTTGGTAGCATTTTCAATGTGCAATAGTTCTACCTTTGCATATAGTAGTATATATTATATACACCATATTTTTCTATGACTTTGAAGTCAAAAGCTGTGGTTTCCTTTCCTTAGTATTTCTAATAAAACAATAGTTGACATAAAATAGATATTCATTGGAGGGAAGGGAGAATGGAAATTAATAATCTTCAGGTACTAACAACATCACAGTTACATTATTGAGTCTAACTTCCCTTCTCATATATTTGTTCAGTCTGGTTATTTCAACAGGAATATATGTGACTCAGAATGAAACGAATAGAAACTTGGAAAATGGAATGGGTAAGGTCTAGAGAGGTAGTAGTAGGCATCTCATCACTGGAAACAAGCAAGCAGAAGTTAGATGGTTCTTTGACAGTGATGTTGACAAAGAGAGCCCTTATAAAGTTCAAGATGACATCTAGTATCTCGTTTACATTCAAATATCTGTGAGAAGTCTATTTACTTTAGTTATTAAACTGTCAAGATTTTGTAGTGCAGTCAATTAGAGAGTCAAAAGAACCAGGTGTAAAAAAAAAAGGGGGGGTAGAGGGTTCTTAACAAAGTACAGTTTAAAGATTTCTCATATTTTATGAGGGAGGAAGAAAGAAACTCTGATATTTAAGTAGAAATCACCCTCCAGGGGAACTTTTTAATTACAGTAAATGGGAAATCAAAAAGCTGAACAAGGGAAAAAAATAGTCTGACTATATATATATATACACATATATATATAAAGATTAAAAACTTTATATGGCAAAAGACCATAAACGAAAAAATAGTCCACAGCAAACTTAGAAAATAAAAATTCGCTACAGAGATATCAGATAAAGGATTTGAATCTAAATATGCAAAGAGCTCTTACATTTAGATGAGGATGTAAACAAGCCAATAGAAAAATGGGCAAACAGTATGAATAGGCTATTTCAGAAGAGCAAATTCAGATGGTCAATAGTATTTCAAAAGGTGTTCAGACTTATTAGTAGTCAAAAATGCAGATTAAACTAACATCAAACTGTTGCTTTATGTCAGATTGGCAAACGTTAAAATGATCAAAAACACCTGTTCTTTGGGGCTGGGACGTATGGGGAGGGGATTTGAATATATTGCTGATGCAGTGTGAGTCATTCCTGCCTTTTTGGAAGGCAGTCCGTCAGCATCTATTAAAATCGGAAATGCACAGCATCTATGCTCCAGCAGTTCCACTGTTCGGAATCTGTCCCTAAAGAATAAAAGCACCAGTATGTACCCAAAATGTTTATTTCAGCACTGTTTATAATATTAAAAATTACAAATGCCTATTAATAGTAGAATGGATAAATAAATGATAGTACATCACAACATAGAATATTACATTGAGATCGTAAAGAATTAGCACTATATTAGTTATCTTAGAGGTACTTTCCATGAGGTAGTGTTGAATGAGGAATATGTGCAGAAGTATTTATTCATATATCCCGTTCTTTTCTAGAACAGTGATAAAAAACCTCTAGGTGGGTTTATGTAAATAAATGTATACCTATATACATTTATATGTTCATATGATAGTATTAGCATATAACAGCATAGAAGAATGCGTGCGTACCAGGTTGTTAACATGACTTTTTTGGAGGATAAAATAATGCAACCTCGTATGCTTGCGAAAGCTGGGCAGTGAATAAGGAAGACCAAAGAAGACCACTGCCTTGGAAACCCTATGCGACAATTCTACTCTGTCTAAAGCATTGCTATGAGTCAGCATCAGCTGGGTTTGATTTTTGGTTTAGAACTAGGTTTGTTCAATAAGACAGGGAAAACTGGTTGCTGATGGCCCCATTTAGCCACCTAGTGGAAGGAGCCCTGGTGGCGCAGTGGTTAAGCATTCTGCTGCTAACCAAAAAGTTGGCAGTTTGAATCCACCAGCTGCTCCGGGCCTACGAGCAGTTCTGCTGTGTCCTATATGGTTGCTGTGAGTCAGAATCAACGTGAAGGCAATGGGTTTGTTTTTGGTTTTGCTTTTTCTTTTTTTAGTACAGAGAACTTCTTTCTCCCAGTGTTCATTTATCAATCTTAGAGGAGAAATCTGGCCCTGTGGGGGTTATATGCCTACTCCTTCCACAAATCATTACTGACAGAAGATATTATGACTGGCCAAGCCTGGGTCAGGTTTTCCTTTAATGGCACAGATGCCATTACTAGAAGGAAAGACATAGAGAGCTTGAGCAGACCAAGATGGCAGCTACAATTGTCCACAACAAAAATTAATTAGGATTTAAATTTCTGAACAAGTCTCCTCTCTTTTAAACCCTGATAATTTATGAAAAATTGCCAAAGAAAAGAAACATGATATGTAGACATGGGAAATGTACATCTTGGTAATTTTGTTAAGGAGAAAGACAGGGATGGACTCTGTGAAGTGATTGAAGGTGGAACTCTTAAGAGTGTGCACCTCTGCATCCAAGTTTCCTTGTTGTTGTTAGCTTTGGTCGAGACCCCAGGCACAATGGGAGGAAATGCTGTGTGGTCCTGTGACATCTCTGTTTCCACGTGGGGGCCTTATAGGAGCCTTAATCCCTATGGTCAAAGGGCTGGAATCCAGGTTGTTTTTGCAGGGTGTGGAGGTCCATTGAAGTGGTAAATGCACTTTGAAGCTATCACAACTCCCTTTGTTTAGCTGCACTTGCTTAGGGGTAGTTACCACAGTTTCTGGCCAGCCGAGCTTGTTTCTGAGAACTGTGGGGAAGTACGAGAAGGAACTGAACAGAGAGCCTTATGGGAAATGGGAGAGATGTCAGTGCTGATACGCTTTCCCCTCCCTTCATCACTGATGAGCATCTGAGGGCTACTCCTTGTTCCTTTAAAGGTACCTGTACACATTTTGCTGTTATGCCAAAAGTATTCTCTAATGGAAGAATGTATGTCGTCAGAGCAAATGGAAACACCCGAGCTTTATTGATCTGTGCTTATCCTCCATCGTTTCTCCCTGTTGTGAAAATGATTGATGTTTTAAAAAACCTTCAGGAGCCTTTGTTGGCTTTTCCAATTGCTCTTTCAAAATAGGAAAACAATTATGCATAGATGATGTGGAGAAAATATTTGTCTTGATTTTTTTTTTTTTCTAAAAAATGAGTTGGAGGAATTTATACAAAGTGAGTAAATAATAGTATTATTTAGAAACAATTCCATTTTCATTTAGGCAACCCTCAGATTAAGCAGGAGAGTTTGTGTGAGGAATTTGATATTGTGCTGTTTGCATATTACCCAAAACTCCTTGGTATGAGGTTTTTTGTTCTTAAATTGCCACTTCGAGACCTAGAAATTTTTCCCAAGCCAAAACACAACAAAACCATATACACATAAAAAAAAAAAAAAAAACTACTACCTTTCAAAAAAACCCACAATTTCTTATTCCTAAAATTAGTGAATCCATAATAACTTTTGTCTTATTATAAATTCCTTCAGCTGACATTAGGATATAGTTTTAACTTAAGCCCTGGGGGTACAGTGGTTAAAGTGCTCAACTGCTAACTGAAAAGTTGGCAGTTAGAACCCATCAACTGCTCCGTGGGAGAAAGATGTGGCAGTCCACTTCTGAAACAATTTATAGCCTTGGAAACCCTGTGGGGCAGGCCTGCTCTGTCCTATAGTGTTGCTATAAGTCAGAACTGACTTGACTGCAATGGGTTTTTTTGTTTTTTTACAGCCATCAGTATTGGATACTTTTAAATTATCTTTTTATATAAATGATGTCATTGTTTATACACATGCATGCCACTATAAAAATAATTCTCATATTCTGGTTATTTGGTTGTGGGTTAGAGTAAGTATCCCTAAAGTATGGTCTATAAAACCTTTTATAATTTACCTGACAAATAATGTTTAAAACTGAGTTACAGAAATATGCCAGAAGAGAGATCGTTATGTTAACACAAGTTGGGAAAGAATGAAGGGATAGTCATTTTTTTTTTTTTAATTTTTATTGTGCTTTAAGTGAAAGTTTACAAATGAAGTCAGTCTCTCATACAAAAAATTTATATACACCTTGCTATATACTCCTAGTTGCTCTCCCCCTAATGAGACAGCACACTCCTTCCCTCTACTGTGTTTTTGTGTCCATTCAGCCAGCTTCTGACCCCCTCTGCCCTCTCATCTCCCCTCCAGACAGGAGCTGCCCACGTAGTCTCGTGTCTGCTTGATCCAAGCTCACTCTTCACCAGTATTATTTTCTATCCCATAGTCGAGCCCAATCCCTGTCTGATGAATTGGCTTTGGAAATGGTTCCTGTCTTGGGCTTACAGAAGGTCTGAGGAATATGACCTCCAGGGTCCTTCTAGCCTCAACCTGACCATAGAGTCTGATCTTTTTATGAGAATTTGAGGTCTATGTCCCACTGCTCTCCTGCTCCCTCAGGGGTTCTCTATTGTGTTCCCTGTCAGGGCAGTCATCAGTTGTAGCAGTACCCCATCTAGTTCTTCTAGTCTCAGGCTGATGTAGTCTCTGGTTTATGTGGCCCCTTCTGTCTCTTGGGCTTATAATTGTCTTGTGTCTATGGTGTTCTTCATTCTCCTTTGCTCCTGGTGGGTTGAAACCAATTGATGAATCTTAGATGGCCGCTTGCTAGCATTTAAGACCCCAGATGCCGATCTCCAAAGTGGGATGCAGAATGTTTTCCTAATAGATTTTATTTTGCCAATTGATTTAGATGTCCCCTGAAACCATGGCCCCCAAACCCGCACCCCTGCTACACTGGCCTTCGAAGCATTCAGTTTATTCAGGAAACTTCTTTGCTTTTGGTTTAGTCCTGTTGTGCTGACCTCTCCTGTATTTCCTTCACCTAAAAGAGTTCTTGTCTACTATGTAATTAGTGAAAACCCCTCCCCCTCCCTTCCTCCCTCCCCACTCTTGTAACCATCAAAGGATATTTTCTTCTCTGTTTAAACTGTTTTTCAAGTTCTTATAATAGTGGTCTCATACAATATTTGTCCTTTTGCAACTGACTGATTTCAGTCAGCATAATGCCTTCCAGATTCCTCCGTGTTATGAAATGTTTCACAGATTCGTCATTGTTCTTTATCGAAGTGCAGTATTCCATTTTGTGAATATACCATAATTTATCCATTCATCTGTTGATGGGCACCTTGGTTGCATCCATCTTTTTGCTTTTGTAAACAGTGCTGTAATGAACATAGGTGTGCATGTATCTGTTCGTGTAAAGGCTCTTATTACTCTAGGATATATTCCAAGGAGTGGGATTGCTGGATTGTATGGTAGTTCTATTTCTAGTTTTTTAAGGAAGCACCAAATCAATTTCCAAAGTTGGTTGTACCATTTGACATTCCCACCAGTGGTGTATAAGTGTTGCAGCCTCTCAACAACCTCTCCAACATTTATTATTTTGTGTTTTTTGGATTAATTGCAGCCTTGTTGGCGTGAGGTGGAATCTCATTGTAGTTTTGATTTGCATTTCTCTAATGGCTAATGATTGTGATCTGTTAGCCGCCTGAATGTCTTCTTTAGTGAAGTGCCTGTTCTTATCCTTTGCCCATTTTTTAACTGGGTTGTCTTTTTGTAGTTGAGTTTTTGTAGTATCATGTAGATTTTAGAGATCAGACACTGATTGGAAACGTCATAGCTAAAAACTTTTTCCCAGTCTGTAGGTAATATTGTTACTCTTTTGGTGAAGTCTTTGGATGAGCATACGCGTTTGATTTTTAGGAGCTCTCAGTTATCTAGTTTCTCTTCTGCATTGTTAGTAATGTTTTGTATACTGTTTATGCCATCTATTAGGGCTCCTAGCATTGTCCCTATTTTTAGTTCCATGATCTTTATGATTTTAGATTTTATGTTTAGGTCTTTGATCCATTTTGAGTTAGTTTTCTTCATGGTGTGAGGTATGAGTCTTGTTTCATTTTTTTGCAGATGGATATCCAGTTATGCCAGCACCATTTGTTGAAGAGACTGTCTTTTCCCCATTTAACTGACTTTGGGCCTTTGTCAAATATCAGCTGCTCATATGTGGATGGATTTATATCTGGATTCTCAATTCTGTTCCATTGGCCAGGCTATTTTGACTACTGTGGCAGTATAATAGGTTCTAAAATCAGGTAGAGTGAGGCCTCCAACTTTGTCCTTCATTTTCAGTAATGCTTTACTTATCTGGGGCCTCTTTTCCTTCCATACAAAGTTGGTGATTTGTTTCTTCATCTCATTATAAAATGTCATTAGAATTTGGATTGGAATTGCGTTGTATCTATAGATCGCTTCTGGTAGAACAGACATTTCTACAACGTTAAGTGTTCCTAGGGATAGTCATTTTTAATTGTGCTAACTCTTAAATTATATCTAAAGTTGTGCTTGTCTGAATTATTTTGTCAGTTTTGCTTTTGGTTGAATAGAAAATTGCGATCAATTTAAGAGTACCAAGTGTTGATTATTTGTTAGCTTGTCAGTTGAAGTACCTGGGTTGAGTATGGCCATGCTTAGGGGAAAAAATTCTTTTTTAAAAAAATCAGTTTTGCCATACATCATCTGGTTTGTTGTTTCCTATGTATCGCTTTCAAATTTAAACCTACGTATGACTGAACCCCAGTATTTGCTGTGCAAACGTTATAAGGTGTGTCCTTTTCGTTTTTACGTCTCTAAGTGCTTAGTTTAGAAGATTTTGATTCATGAAATGGGAGGTGCCTTCTCTGCCTCCACAAGGTAATTACAGGTTGATTACAGTTTTTATGTTCTACTAGGGGCATTAAAATAGCTTGATCTCCACAATCTGTGGTATATCACTATATTGAATAATTGGTGGGGCAAATATTTCTCCTAACCATTCCCCTGCCTTAAAAAAAAAAAAAAAAGAAAGAAACATTTTTACATAAATAAAAGCAGGTCAAATTGAATGTCACAAACAGTCGTCAAGGAAAAAAGAAAGTCACCAGAGCGTACAGCTTGAAGGGTGTTGAGAGCGGGGAGGGATAGCTCTACCCTTTTGCCATGGCGTTGAGAGCTGGTTGTCTCCAGCACCTGTCACAGGGACTGGCACAGATTGGGCACTCAATACGTGTTTAAATGAGTGAATGGATGCAAGCTCAGATTACTGTAATATCAATAGCAGTGGTGCTGCCACTCCCATTGACCATCTGTCTAGTTTTTGCTATCCTGTAGGGGCTGTTGTCTTATCTGAAGTCAGTTATGGCAGTCTTTGTTGTTGTTTTCCTCCAGATATTTTCTTCCAGTTTTAGACCTCTAAAATTAAGTATTAGAATTTATAACTGCATTAGGTAGTGAGAGGGGACGGTAGTAGTGTGACTTGATGTAAAGTTTTAAATAAAAGTGATTTCATAAGAAAGTAATGTATTAACTTTCTAGGTAACCTTGGGCAGATCCTTCGTCTTCTCTGTGCTTCAGTTTCTTTGTACAATTAAAGGATTAGACCAGATAACCTGAAAGATTTTTTATTGTATATTTATAAGTGACTAGGTGTAGATAGTTGTTTTATAAAATGTAGTTTATAAAAAGGGATATTTAATGCAGTAGATACTGGGAATGGTTTCGATTCATGGAAATTGAGTAAATTGAGAAAGTCAGCATTGCTTTTGGGAGGCAGGAAATTGGAGCTGTAAAATAGCATGGTTATAGTGACGCATGAACTGCTTTCTCACATGTTAGATAGAATTGATTGATTACAAATATGAAAGAGGATTTAATTATTTGAAATGTATTGGGGGAGTTAAGGTGAATGGGGGAAGTATGACTTTTAAAATTATAATAGCATCATTGCAGTTATCATTTACA
This sequence comes from Elephas maximus indicus, assembly GCF_024166365.1. Lineage (NCBI taxonomy): Eukaryota > Metazoa > Chordata > Mammalia > Proboscidea > Elephantidae > Elephas > Elephas maximus. The sequence continues at coordinate 167,155,888 of NC_064821.1, read as the reverse complement.
AGCCCTCCAACCTCCTCAGATGACTTTAGGAGAGGCTGAACTTCCTGGTTCAAGTTTTCTGGCCTTGTTGTACATGGGTGATAAATTTAACTTAAACAAAAAAAAGTTTCCCCTTTAGTCTTTTTATTACTTTTTAGATTTTGAGTGGGGGAGAGGACAGTTGGTAACTTTAATTTATGAACACGTAAACGACAAAAAGAAAGAAATCTTATGTTTAGAATCAATAAAACATTTAAGGCTGGGCTGTTAGGATAGGACAGAATTGATAAACAATGATTCATATATATTTTTGGGTTTAGAGGAGTCATCATAAAGAAAAATGTCAAGTACTAGGTTTTTAAATCAAAGTCATACTTTGCAGATGTTTAAGCATATTAATCCTCTATTCTGAAAACTAACTAAAAGGCTTTAAAATGAAATGTTAAGATCTCTTTTTCTTTGACTTTAATTGTAAATTGCAGGCTTTGAAGAGAGCATAATTAACTCTATTACAGCAGTAAACACTTAAAGAGCTAAATATTTTTGAGTGCTCTATTTGAAAATTAGGGGAAGAACTACTCTCTGTGAAGCTATCCACAGCTTTCTGTTTTCTCCTTTTTATTCTGTTGCCTCAAAAAATTGTGTTTGTTCCATTTGTGTGGAAGAAGAATAACAGTGTGCCTTTGGGGACATACTTTTAAGGTTTTTATAGCCAGCTCTTTTCATTCTGTCCTCTTCAGAGTTGCCTGCTTAATAATAATACAGAGAATTTGTTCTCTTCTAGCTTCCTTAAGCCACAGATTCAAACTCTAAACATAGAACATACCTCCAGGGTATGAAAGATGGGAAAGAATAATACTAAAAATGTAAGATTGGAGGAACAAGTATTAGAGGAATTTCATACTTTAATAAACGCTGACCTCTAGTAGTTCTGGATCAGCGCCCCAGTCGCCAACCTTCGCCTGATATTTTTAAGCATATGTTGTGTATCTTTAAGGAGCTCTGGTGGTGCAACAGTCAAGCCCTTGGCTGCTAACCTAAGGGTTGGCGGTTCGGACTTATCCAGCAGCTCCGTGGGAGAAAGACCTGGTGATCTGCACCTATAAAGATTAAAAAAAAAACAGCCTAGAAAACCCTATGGGGCAGCTCTACTCTCTCTCATGGGTTGGCCTTGAGTCCAAACTGAAGGGAAGGCACCTAACAACAACGACAACATTGTGTATCTTTATAGGTAAATACATTGTAGATACAATATAGCTTTTCAGATAGATGTTGATTTTGGTCTGTGAGTAAAAGCTTCTCTTCTGTAGAAGTTCACAATAGCAAAATGAAGGTAAGAGAAAGAGAAAACCATTTCTTGAGTAAAAATGGCAAAAAGTTGTGATCTCGTTGCAACAAACTCTCAAGGACCGTTTGAAATCTGTGAATGTCTGTCACTTTATTGTGGTAATTGACCAATAGGAGGGTAACGTTTGGTGCTATTCAGTTTTTGTTTGTTATATGACATTTGCTGTAATGGAATCTGCTCGGTAATGTAGTAGTAGCATGACTTGATGTAGAGTTTTGAATAAAAAGAATGAGAGAATGAAGACTGGGAAATAAATTTTTACTATCTTCTCTCAAATATTTGTCTAAAACTTGTCAAGAACCTCATAACATTGAAAGGTAGTTAAATTCACAGTTTAATTACATTGCTTTGTATTTATATATGACCTCTAAAAATGATCTGACATTTTTTAATCCTTACTCTGTGCCAGTCTGTGGGAACCTCTTACATGATTATTTCACTATCTCATGTAATCTTAAAACAACCTTATAGAACAGATATTATCTTCACTTACAAATAGGTAAAGTGAGGTACGGAGAGATAAGTGTAGCCACTACCACAAAAACAAACTCTTAGTTCTTGAGGGAGAGAATTATTTAAGGTTCAAGTCATAACTAAAACTCATTGCTGTCGAGTCGATGTCATATCAACTTTTTACTTAAAAATACAGTATAATAATAATACTAAAGAAGACCATTTAAGTCTTCTTCCACTAATGTAATGACTTTTGTTTTTTTAATGTTACCATATACGTGAGTATATTTTATGACATTGCGATATTTCACATGCCACGTTTTATCCTTTCTGTTTAACTTCTAACAAATATTCTCACCATGCTTCTATCCAGTGTTCATTTATGTAGTTACTATATGATAATGCATCATGATGATCTGTGGTACTGATCAGTTCAATCACTCCTCAGAGGTAGACATGTGTGGGTTTTTTTTTTTTATGAATTATGCTAGTATAGTTGACGGTTTCTCAACCTTGGCACTACTGACATTTTGAACCAGATAATTATTTGTTGTAGGGGGTTGTCCTGTGTACTGTAGCATGTTTAGCAACAACATCCCTGGCCTCTACCCACTAAATGCCAGTAATACCTCCTAGCTGTGGCAATGAGAAATGTCTCCAACAACTATGAACTCATGTTTAGCTAAATATAGACACAGACGGCTATAGATAGAGATATTTGCAAGTATGTGTATATACATGGCTTAGTATACAAACATATTAACTTGCTCTGTCAGCTGAGAGGGCCTAGAAGCAATGACACCCCAGTAGCAATGAGTACACCGTGTGCTCAGATCTTGGTTTCTAATACCATTTTCCAACAAAAGGAACCCAGGCACCTTGGAGAAATGGTTGATTCTGGGACTGGGGCAGGAAAAATACAAGATGGTCCTGGGGCATCTTATAGTGCCTGAAAGTAAATAAGAAATGAAACAAAACAAAAAAAAACACAATGATGGGAGTGCCAACTGAAGTGTTCGTTCGCAATGGCCAAAGCTGGAACAATTTGAGCAACAGAATAAATAAAATAGTATTGGATTATAACCCAAAGTGTAAAATAAATTCCACAAGTCCAATACTGATATAACTAAATGACTGAAAAAATAAATAGAATAAAATAGACATATTTTCTGTGTGGAAGAATTCCAGATAGTTATGTAACTACTCGCTATCAAGGAGGTGAAGCATAACTCCCCACTTCTTACATGAGGGCTACACATAATGACTTCGTTCCAAAGAGTACATACAGAAAGCAGGGGGAAAGGGCTAACTTTACAGTGAAGAAGCCTGACAAACACTACCACAGACAGGTGATCCAGGTTAACATCAACAGTGCTAAGTCATGTGGACAGCATGTATCCTTGATTTGATGTGATGAGAATGGCAGTTTACCTCTATAACCACAACCCCAGTCTAATCCTGAGAAAAACATTAAACAAAATCCCAGTTGAGGGACATTCTACAAAAGTACCTGACCAGTACTCCTACAAGTCATCAATTACAAGGAAATGTCTAAGAAAACTGTCACTGTCAAGAGAAGTCTAAGAATACATTACTATTAAATGTAACATGGCACCCTGGATTGGATCCTGGGAAAAGGACATTAGGTAAATACTAAGAAATTCCAAATAAACTGTGGACTTTAATTAATAATAATGTTTCCTTACTGGTTTATTAATTGTGACAAATGTACCATAGTAATGTAAGATGTTAATACAGTAAAATCTGCAAAAGCCAGAACCTGTGTAAGGCAGAAATCTGTCAGAGAAGGAAAACTCAAATATTTTCCACTAATAGAGAGTGATAGAAAAATGCTAAGACTGCACCATGTCAAAGGTGGAAAACTTGCAAGACATAGAAAAACAAGGCAGTCCCGTTGATTTCCAGGTCTCACAGGTTTCACTGTAATGGGGAAGTTGGGCATAATATATGGGATCTCTCCATACTATCTGTGCAATTTTTCTATAAATCTAAAACTGTCCTAAAATAAAAAGTTTATGTAAAGAAAATGTCTCCAAACAATGGTCTCCTGATGGGGAGAGAGGTGTAAAATCACCCCTCCCCCAGTTGAGAACCACCATTATGGATATACCATAGAGAAAAAAATTGTATATCTCTTTTGTGCATATGTTTAATTTGTCCCTAGTGGAGAAGTGACATCAGTAAAAATGCCTAGGACTCCTGGCAGGTGCAAGGCAAATATTTGCTTATCTGTTCTAATCTCTGTTCCTTCTCTCTCTTAAAACAGTGTCCTTTACAGTTCAATACTTTTTGCTTTTCTTCTCATTCTACTAGCTGTCCATCAATTGCCTCATCCATGCCAATAGCTTCACCTGCCATCTATATGTTGACACTACCAATTAAGAATCTTTAGTCTGGTCTCATTGAGCACCTGGCTGCAGAGTGAGCATGTGTACTTGAATGTGTCAGAGAATTACTGTTGTCCCTTGGTACCCATGGGAGATTGGTTTCAGGAACCCCAGCAAATAAGGTGCATGGAACCCATGTCGGGTGGGACCATGCATATAAGATGTATAGAACCTTTGTAGGGGATTGGTCAGTTTTGCCATCTCACACTAGGCTTAAAAAGAGAGCCAATCCCAGAGCAGAGAGGGGGCCTTACTTCCATCAAGAAAGAAGAGCTAAAAGCAGAGCAGGTCTTTTGGACCCGGGATCCCTGTGCTGAGAACCTCCTAGACCTAGGAGACAGAAAGCTGTAACAATGGAGAAGGCACAAGACAGTGAGAGGTAGTGGCAGAGAAATGGTGGTGGTAGCAGAACCAGGAGACTGGTGCCAAACGGCACAGTGGGTGTGCTGACTCAGGGAGCTAGAGAGCTGAGCGTCTTCAGGGCCAGGGCTTACTGGCAGAGTGGGGTGCCTCCAGGCACTTATTGGTGAAGATAAAGAGCTTTGTAACACTTGCTCGAGCAGGGCAGAGGCTGAGCCAAGGGCCTGAGAGAGAGAGAGAGAGGCCTGCCTGCCTGTGGATGTGGCCAAGAAACTGTCCTGATCAAAGAACTATCCTGAATTGTAACCTATTACTTCTCTAATAAGCCCTATACCTGTGAGTATAGTCTGTGAGTTGTGTAGCCATTGCAATGAAGTATCAAACCCAGAGAGAAGTAAAGCGTGCTGTGGGAGGTATGGCTGGTGTCAGAATTGGTAAAAAAGAAGAGAGAAGTACGTCTGATATTCACCTTATGGGCATGAGCCTTGACCTGATGATCTTGATTTTCCTCCCTCTGAAGTTAGACAGGTCTGATGCCATTGCGCCATTTTTACAGCCATAGCACATCAACTCACTAAGTGTTAAATAATTCAGTAGCAAAATCTGACCTTCCTTGTCTGCTCTGTCTTGTACACCCCACGCCAGAGATGTGGGAGTCATCCTAATTCCTTCTGCTGTAAGGCCTGGATTATTGCACGCCCCACCTTCCTCCAAATATATCTTCTACTTTGCTGCCAATAACGGATCTAAAACAGAAATTTTATTTTTCTAATGCCCTTTCTTTTAATCCTTTAATGTTCCTCATTGCCTTCAAGGAAAATTTTCCCCTCCTGTCATATCCTTTGGGAGTTCCTGGGTAGTGCAGACAGTTAACATACTCAACACTAACCCAACAGCTAGAAGTTCGAGTCTACCCAGAGGCATCTCGGGTAGAAAGCCCTGATGATCCACTTCTGAAAAATCAGCAATTGAAAACTTTATGACATTCCTGGGGTTACTATCAGTCGCAATCAACTTGATGGCAACTGATTATATCCTTCAGTGCCTCTAAAATGACCACGTCCTCTTTTGTGCCCCCAAATCTATCTTACTGGCTTTTGTAATAACACCAGTAACCTACTACTAGCACTACTGACCAAGCTCTTCCTCTCTATATTCTACTGTAAACTACTAGAGTACAAACACCATATTTGGTGTCCCCACTGATGACTGAGTCATGTCGACTGAATAAATGAGTGAATGAAGTTTTAGATTTATGCCTAGAGTTTTATTCGTCGTGTTCAACTTGATTGGTTTCCCGTGTTTTGATGTTTCTCAGAGTATACCTTTATAAATTCAATAGAAGTATCCAGATATTTTTTTATTTATATGACTAATGGCTTTCCATTGAACGTTATGGATAGCCTCGTATTTAATTCCAGTTTAGTAGTTGTGGAAAGCAGAGTAGTTAAAAAATCTTTCATATCAGAAAGAACCTTGCTGTGCCTTTTTTTTTTTTTTTAATGTCTACACATTGTACAATAAAAGCATAATTATTTATATCCTAAAACTTTTCTGTTTGATTAGTTATGGAAGCATTTCAACCATAATTAGAATAGCAAATCTTCTACCCCATCCCTTTTCCCATTTATTAGTTGCCTACATTCATGCTGTGATTTAAAGTTTTTGCAATGCACCTAATCCTTCCGTAGCTAGCAAAATTGTTCTAAAGTGAAATTGCTCAAGAAGCTTGTTCGGTTGAATACATTTTCCTTTCCTTTGACAGATAAAAATGTATATCATGTATTGTCTCTCCAGGGATCTTAAATCTAACCAACCTAATAAAAAATGTAATTATATTTATTTAGAGTGTTATTTAATATTTGTGCAAAATATGATTATTCTAAGAGAATGAATGTCTAATTCTTGACAGTGCTTATTTATAAATGGCAAAGTATAATGCTGCTTCCTGCATTCCTGTAATGCAGCTAAGCAATGTTTGGATATATACTGTCTCCAAGTTTTATTTCTTCAGAGAAAGGAATAACAATTTGTTTCTACAAATCATTTTTGTTGTTGTTGCTGTTAGGTGCCATTGAGTCAGTTCTGACTCATAGCAACCCTATAGGACAGAGTAGAACTGACCCATATGGTTTCCAAGGAGCATCTGGTGAATTCGAACTGCCAACCTTTTCATTAGCAGCTGTAGCTCTTACCAGGGCTCTACATATCACTTTAGGAGAAAAAAAAAAAGCGGGGGGCGGGGGGAGGGGGGGTGCTGATGCTTTCAGACATCACCCTAATCCTGTCTTTGCAAACAGAAACAAAAGCTTCAGGAATTTTGACTTTTAAAATTTAATCTTTGAGCTCTGAAAACCTGTTCTAGAAGCATGTCTATTGGGGTTTATATGAACTTTTTGGGAGGGCAGTGAGATTTCTTAAGAACAATCCCATTGCTTTGGAGACTGAGAACTGGTTCATAGCTTAAAGTGTGATTGAATTGTTCATAATTAATTATCTTTTTTGCTTTCCTATCCCATGAGAGAAATCTGTATTAACCATTGGATAGAATTATTGTAAAACACAGACCAAAGTAAAAATCTTAGTAACTGCTATTAAATTTCTTTTTGAGATCACTTTTTATGGAAATGTGTTAAATGTTCAATAATTTTCACTACCCCCAAATAATGGGACTATTAACTGATCGAGCATGCTGTGCCACAGAGCCCCAGTGTCACACCCAGGTTCGATGATTCACTGGGAGCACTCAGCGACTCAGCATGTAGTTGTACTCACAGGTATGATTTATTACCATGAAAGGGTACAAAGCACAGTCAGCATAGGGAAAAGGCTCCTGGGCAAAGTCCGGAGGAAATCAGGCTCAAGTTTCCAGTGGAGTCACACAGGACATGCTTAATTCTTCCAGCAATGAGTTGTGATAACACATGTGAAATGTTGCCTACCAGGTAAGCTCATTAGAGACTCAGTGCCCAGGGTTTTTATGGAGGCTGGTCACATAGGCACCGTCTGCCTAGCACGTACCAAGATTTCAGACTCCCAGCGGGAAAGCAAGCGTTCGGCATTCACCACATTGTTTGCACAAACAGTTTAGGCACAGTGAGCCATTTTTATCAGGGAATGAAAGGAACTCTACCAAAAGCCACGTTCCCAAACATCAGCCAAGGGCCAGCTTTGCACGTAGGCCTTTCTAAGGCTAACAGTCTCAGCCCTGCTGCGTTAACTCTTTCTGCACACATGTAGCATAACCTTTACTTTATGGGTCAAGTTTATCTAGCATAATCATTATAACTTTGGAAAGTGGTAATGAATTCATACCTATTTTATGATGGCTCATATCTATGGTTTGAAATAAATATAAACGTGGTCAGTTCAGACTATTACTTTACATTGTTAACTTTTAGAATTTTTTTAGTAGATAGAAACAATTACAAAGTGAATACAACACGAATATACTGAGTCTCTATATTCCTTAGTTATGCATGCGTAAGGTCAACAAATATGTATAAATTCAGCAAACGTTTGAGTGCCATCTGTATACCTGTCTCTGTATTTGGTATTAAAACAAAACAAACAAAAACAAACCAGTTGCCACTGGGTTTATTTCTACTCATGGAAACCCCATGTGTTGCAGAGTAGAACGGTGCTCCATAGGGCTTTCAAGGCTGTGACCTTTCAGAAGCAGATTGCCAGTCCTTTCTTCCAAGGTGCCTCTGGGTGCCAGCCTCTCTGTTAGTAGTTGAGTGGATAAGTGGTATTGTGCCACCTGGGGATGCCTGTTAGATACTGGGAGACAGAAATGAACTAGACATATTTCCCGCCTTGAAGAAGCCCCATATTCTAACGAAGGTAATGGAAAGGTAAACAAATAAATGCTTATAAATTAATATGAGGAACATTATTTTATTTAACAGGTTGTATTATAAGAGATTTTGAAATACTTTTCCTTATGCTACTCTTTATGTGTCTGTGCGTATTCTGTGGACACTATTGGGCAGCCTTAGGGCTTTTTTTTTTTAAGTGTCTTGCTTTTTTCAGATTTCTGGACCTTTATGTTACAGAGTAAGAAGGAGGTGTGTTTAATTATATAGTTCCTGTCTGTGATAAATCACTGTGCTGGAATCTCTTTATCCTCTGCCTGCATACATCCATCATGATTGGCTTTAAGAAAATTACTTTTATACAAAGTATTAAATGAAAAGAAATCAGTTATCATTGTTTCCTGTTTCATCCATGCATTCTGCCTTCTGCCCACCTCGACCCCTTAAATAACCAAGTTATTCATCAATTTTGCTTCCTTTCATGTCTTCATTTCCCTTCTTGTTATGACTGTCTTACCATAGTGGCCTCGGAATTTGTCTTCTAAGATTGTTCTGGTATATCTCCCAACGTGACGTCAAATTCTTCTACCATGCCCATCGCATAAAAAGAACATTAAACTGGAAATAAGGAAGTGTGGCCCTGGTATGGGACTAACTCTTCTTCCTTTTCACTTGAAATTCTTGCAGTGCCTTATGTATATCTTTTGGTTTATTATATTTCCTTATCTTTACTTGTGTGCTTATCTTTGCCTTCTGCCCTCCTAGATAGAGATTGTGCCTTTTTACCTCAATTACACAACTAGCTGTGTGACTTTAAGTTACTTCAACTCTCAATACCTCAGGCGACTTATCTATAAAATGGGGATAAACATAGTACTTACACAGAGTTGAAATTGACTCGATGGCAGTGGGTACTAATGGGTACACAACAGGGTTATTGTGAGAACTAAGTGAGTTAATATAAATAGCTTACAACAGGGTCTGCCCATTGAGTGGCTGACATTCAACAAATGTTAGGTATTTTTCCCCAACTTTTTTTTTTTTTTTTTAAGTTCAATCCTACAAAACAGTAAGAGTCAATGAATGTCCACATACCCTGTACCTAGACTCGTAATGTTTAACCTTGCCAAATTTGTTTCATCTCTTTTAAATATGTGTGTGTGATTTTTTTTTTTTTTAGCCAGACTAAAGTAAGTAAATGTTGGTGAAGGGTAAGACAGAACATAATACTGGAGAAGCCAGCACAGCTTGTACAAGGCAAGGTCATGGAAGCTCTGTAGATACATCCAAACTCCCTGAGGGACCGAATTGCTGAACTAAGGGCTGTGGGGACTATGTTCTCAGGGTACATCTAGTTTAATTGGCATAGCATAGTTTATAAAGTAAATATTCTACATTCTACTTTGGCGAGTAGTGCTGGGGTCTTAAAAGCCTGTGGGTGGCCATCTAGGATACTCCACTGGTCTCACACCTTCGGGAGCAAGGGATAATAAAGAAAACTAAAGATACAAGGGAAAGATTAGTCCAAAAGACTAATGGACCACATGTACCACAGCCTCCACCAGGCTGAGTCCAGTACAACTAGATGGTTCCTGGCTACCACCACTGACTGCTCTGATAGGGATCACAATAGAGGGTCCCAGACCTGGAAAAAAATGTAGAACAAAATTTGAACTCAAAAAGAAAAACCAGACTTGCAGGCCTGACAGAGATAGAGAAACCCTGAGAGTATGGCCCCCAGACACCCTTTCAGCTCAGTAATGAAGTCATTCCTGAGGTTCACTCTTCAGCCAAAGATTAGACAGACCCATAAAACAAAATGAGACTAAAGGGGCACGCCAGCCCTGGGGCAAGGACTAGAAGGCAAGAGGAGACAGGAAAGCTGGTAATAGGGAACCCAAAGTTGAGACAGGAGAGTGTTGACACGTCGTGGGGTTGTTAACCAATGTTATAAAACAATATGTGTACTACCTGTTTAATGAGAACTAGAACAAGAATCAGATTTGCTCTAGTTATCCTGATTCTTTAGTCTCTTTTAATTTAGACCAGTCTTCCTGCTCCCCTCCCCCCACCCCCACTTTTTTGTCTTTCGTGGCATTGAATGAAGAGTCTAGGGCAATTGCCTTGTACACTATTCTTTTTAAATACTGTATATAGAGAAGACTTTGTTAACTATATTTCCTCTCTATAATAGTCTTCACTTAATGATTAAGACCAAAAGTTTTAAGAAAGTAAGTGAATAACAGAGTGGAATAAATGAATAATGGAGTGGAAGATCATTAAAAACAAAGTAAATGTCTTGAATAGAATATTCCAGAAGATAAGCTTTACTAGGTTTATAAAGAAAATTATATATATTTATTATATATAAATAAAATATAAAAGAAAAACTTAAAAGACTTTGTCAGATAAAACAAGTTATTGTATTTGACAAAAGCTTTAAGTTTTTCTTTTGCACTTTATTAACTCTTCAATATTTATTGCACTCTTCCTAAGTTATCCGTGTTCTCCTAATGTTTGCAATTCAGTGAGTGAGACAGACAGTAATTAGGCAGTTAGAGTACAGTGTGATAAGGCAGATGAGTATATGTGATTAGGGAATTAAATGATTCTAGGGAATCAGATGAAAAGGGACAGTTAACTTTGAACTGGGAGATCGGGGAGGCTTATTCAGAGAAATGACATCCATGAACAAACCTGAAGGGTGTGTAAGATATAGCCAGACCCAGACTGGGGAAAAGTGTTCCAGAGAGGGAACGTGACATTCGCAGTCCTAGAAGCAAGAGAGAAACTACCTTTTGAGGAATGGGAGAATTGCAGTGGAAATGGAGTATGGAGAGGGAACTACTGAGTTTCCGGAGAAAAGGCTTAAGAGGAGAGCTGGAGGCCTCATAAGCCACGTTATGGGGTTTGAGTGCTATTCTGAATTCAACAGAAAGCCATTGGAATGTTATGTACAAAGGTAGAGGTAGGATGTAATCAGATTTATACTTCAGGAAAATCTCCCTGGCCACACTGGAGAACAAGGCTGGTATCAGGAGTCCAGTTAGGAAGCTGTTAGTCCAGCTAGGAGGCATAGGCAGGCAAAAGATAATGGTGACTGGATTAGGCTAGTGGCAGTTGATACGGAGAGAACTGAACAAATTTGAGAAATATTTATAAGATATAATCAACAGTACTCAGTGATTGAGGTATGTTTGTTAAAGAAAACAGACTCTAGAGACAAAACACCTAGGTTCAAATCCTAACTCTGCCACTCAGTATCTTTGTGAACTTTGGAAAATTACTAAACCTCTCTGTGCCTCTTATTCTCTGTCTATATGTAAAATGGGAGAAACAAATACTTGCCTTAGGATTGTTGGGAGTATTATTATGAATTACTAATATATCTGCAGAACTAAGAACAACTAATGTATCTACAAAATAAGTACCATGTGTTAGTTATTATAATAATTATTATTGCAATTTATGTGTATTATTATTACTGATTTGATATGTCAGTGGCGGAGAGAGAAGAACCAAGATTGACTCCTAGGTTTCTGGAAGAAACAATGACTGAGGAACAACAGGCACTTTTTTTTTGTTGGTGCTGGAGGAAGGATGATGAATTCACATTTGGACTTGCTAAATTTGCAGAGCCTTTGGGACACCCAGGTGGAAACACTAGTAGGAAGAAGAGTTCAGAAGCAGGGAGGAAGATGTGAGTTGGGGTTATCACTTTGGGGATTATTAGAATATAGGTGATAATTAAAGAAGCCGTGGGAGTAGATGAGGTCACCCAAATGAAAAGCGTGTGTACTGCAATAAAGAGAGCCTAGATCGCCAGGGGGCACATCCACCCCAAATTTCTGTACTTTATCATGGGACTGATCACACTTTATTATAATTTCTTATTATTTAATACTTGCCTTTCTGCTAAACTGTAAACTGTTCATGCGCAGGCCATCTCTGCTTTGGTCATCATTCTCTCTCAGGCATCTTGTACAGTCCCTGGCCCTGAGGACTGAGTAAACATTTGCTGAATGCACCAAACAGCGAATGAGTGAATGAGTGAAGTAATGAAGGCCTTAATAAGGCAGGTGGAGGGAAAAATACTAATGAGCAAAATGGATTAGCTACTCACATTACTGATTAAAATAGATTTTTGTTGTTAATACAACATGTTGTAGTTTTAAAAAGCCCATTTATTAATGTGCGTATGGCTTCGGGAATAGATGAGTGTTTATCACGGAGGAAATAATGAGCAAGAGATGATAGAGCCTGGCCGAAATGATGTATCTTTGGAGACGTTATGTTAAGGGAAGGTATTTTTTGATCATTTGTTTTCAAATGGTTTTAAATAGGAAAGGAGGGGTATAAAGGCTGCGTTACTTTTAAGAATATATTATTTAGGTCAAAAATCAAGGTATAAAATTTGGTGCCAGTTGGAACTTTAGAAGACTTTCAGCATTCAGTACAACTTAATTTACATTAGGCTGGGAGTCAGAGGATTTGAGCTGAGGTACAGTGGGCAGTCAGATAGAAGAAAACTCTTCACCTAATTAGGAAAGCTGGAATTGCAGAGACGTCCCTTCCTAACATAGGGAAGATGTCGCTGACTGCTTTACCCTGTTTTGCTTTGGACTGAGGGAAATAAAAGACAGAGGATTAATTCCTAGTAGGCAAAATGGCAGAGAACATAAAGGGAGTTCTTAGGTCTTTATGTAAATTGTGTCTTTACGTAAGTACATATTCCTAAAAAAAACCTAGCGCCGTCGAGTCGATTCCGACTCATAGCGACCCTACAGGACAGAGTCGAACTGCCCCACAGAGTTTCCAAGGAGCACCTGGTGGATTTAAACTGCCGACCTCTTGGTTAGCAGCCGTAGCACTTAACCACTACACCACCAGGGTTTCCTACATATGCCTAGTATTAATTAATATTCTGTTCACTAAAGAATTCTTTAATTTTCCAACTTCTTACTATTAAAATTTTCAAACATACGAAAAATTTGAAAGATTAGGCCAATGGATACCCATGTAACCACCACCTACATTTTATAATCATCTATCTATGAGTGAGCGAGTATGTGTGTGTGTGTGTGTGTGTGTAGCCAAACCTTTTCACAGTAAATTACAAATTTCGTGATACTTTATCCCTAAATATTTTAGTATGTATTTCCATTATACTTTACAATACTATTATCATATCTAAGAAAATAAGCAGTAATTTCTTAATATTACCTACTATGCATTTTGTATTCAAATTTTCTCCAATTGTCTCAAAAATGTATTTCATAGAGTTTTTTTTTTTTTTTTTTCTTCTTAAACAGGATCCAACCAAGGTTCACATATTGCCTTTGGATGTTATACCTCTTTAGTCTCTTTTATTCTAGAACATCTTCATACTATTTTGTGACAGGAGTGCTCCAAATTCTAAATTTGTATGACTGTTTCCTCAGGGTATCATTTATCTTATTCCTCTATCCCTTGTAATTCTTGTAAACTGGAATTTAAGTCCAAAGGCTTACTTCTATTTTAACACTATTTTGCAAGAATACTTTGTAGGTGACATAGTATATTTCATATTATATCACACCAGGAAGCTACCAGTTTGTCCCACTATTAGTAAGACGAAGTTTGATCTTTTCTGAGTAGTATGTTTTTTCCTCTTTGAAATTTGCAAGTATAATCAGTGGGGTAATAATTTGGTATCCAGGAATATACTCTTCCCCATTTTTTTTTTTTTTAATAGTTCTTACCTAAATGGATTATTCTTTGTGGGGTTGCTAAATCTATGGTTCCTTTCACTTTTGCTAGCTGGAACTTTAAGGTAAAGAACTTTTCTTCTTTTGGAGATGAACAATATAGTTCTTGTTCCAAATGGCAAGGTCAATGCTTAATTCTTTTTTTTTTTTTAATTAGTAATTTGTCACAGGAGCTCATATTTCTTTTGGTAGAGCAGGTTACTTAGAAAGCAAGCAGTGGGCACAAGGGGGTGTTCATTGATACTGGGGTAGCATTGCTTTTAGGCCTTTTGAATGGATATAATTAGGATGCATGTGTATATTTTTTTCTAATTATGTCTTAATATACATAAATGTGTTAAATTTGCATAAGTGTCAGCATGATCCCAGAATTTTTCAGTTGACAGTATAAGCCAGGTTTTTCAATCTGTCTTCCCTTGTGGTTGACCAAAGGGTACTTTTTATTCATTTTAATTTTAAAGACCAATTTTCATATGAAGCAACAGATATACAAATAATTATGAAGTAGGCAAGTCTTAAATGTGGATGAGTTTGGCAGAGCTAATAAAAATTCTGATTTTTCATAATAAATTCCAGAAATTTCAATATTGCCCTTGTCTTTGTTTCTTAGGGATCAGTTCTAGGGGCTTTCAAATGTATCCACAGGCAAACATTTTTTACTAAAATATCTTCACTAGAAAATTCATCTTAAATTTCTGTTATATTTGGATTAAAAAAAAAAAACTTCTGAAGTTTTCGTCCTCTGCAAAATCCAGGGAAAATGGCAGAATGATAGCAAACATTGGCAGCGTTTGATCCACTAGTTTGTAACCAGACATTTAAATAAACATTGCCCTTTTGTTTTCTTCCAGCAATTTAAGTGCAGTATCTTTTATTGTCTCTCCTAGCAGTCTCCAAACTTTGATTCTTTTTTCTATGCAAATGTCCGTTTCCTCATATTTTGATGTTGTATAGTTAATGACCTTAACCACAGTTTCCGTGCACTGTTCTTTAAATAACAGTTTTAAAGCGTTGTGTTTTACCATTCATTGTTCAAGGCTGATTCCAGCCACCTGCAAATATTTTGTCTGATTAACTCATCTAAAACTTCCTACCAGAAAAATAAGGTGGGGCGGGGGGGCGGGGGGGAGGAGAGGGAGTAACTCAGAAAAGAAAAATAGCATACAGCTGTCATTGTTTATTTTGAATCTATTGTTTAACTGCAGGAATATGTAGTGTCACAGGGGTTAGTGACAGGAACTGTGCTCAAAGGGAGCTTGAACAATTTCAAAATATTACAGACTTAACTTCTGAAATGAGTCCACTTGTATCAGAGGCCAAACTGAGAGTTCTCCAAATCCACTTCTGTATCAAATTTAATGTTTATTAAGAAACAAGTAATAAAAATATATGAATTTGAAACTTACAAATATGTTATTAAAACTCAGCAGTAACTGCAGCAATCGTTTAGAGTTTAGAACAATAAAATATTTTTTCTTCAAGGAGTATTATCACTGATATTGTTTACAGTCGCTGGCACAGGATGATAAAAAGCAGATCAACTTTCAGTCAGTTTTATTGTCATTTGTAAATTCTCTGTGTACAATGCACCCCCTTATTGTGGGCTCCTGGGATAATCTGCTTCCACCACCCCACCCTTGCTATGTCACTGTATCCATCAGCAATGTTTAAGAATGCTTGTTTCTCCACTACTTCACCAACAGTGCTGTTGAAGGTTTGGATTCTTGGCAGTCTGGTGGGTGTTTTAATTAAAATTTGTCTTTTTCTGAGTGAAGTTGAATATCTTTTTCTTAATTTTAAAAGTCTTTGCATTTCTTTTTCTGTGCACTGTCCATTTCTGTTGCCGTTTTTTCTAGTGGCTTTTCTCCTCTCTTTTCAATTTATAAAAGAAGTTTAAATAGAAGTTGTATTGGAAAGAAAAAGCAAGGCACTGTCTTTGACTCAACTGACCACATTTATGGGAAGGCTAACACACAACATGGTATTAACAGAAATCACTCTTTCCCACTTTAAGGTGGCTTATGGATGTTGTGTCCATACTGAGGAAGTAAAACCGCCTCATATCTATTAGTCTGGTAAACCCATGATTGATGAAGCAGTACTTTTCAAATTGGACTCTGCCCTTTTATCTATTGTTATACATTGGAATTCGTCAGCAAATTTCTTTGAAGATATAATTCTGTCCTTAAAAAAATTTTTTTAGACCACTTCCATAAAGTAAGAGGAAACATCAGCAGTTATTTTAAATTTTATAATATACCATAGTAAAATGACAGGTACATAATTATGCCCAAAACAATTAGAAATCATTAATTTAATCTGTTAAATTGGTTTGTTCACCAAATTAATAATTATCACATAAATATAGCCTTACTGCTTAAACAGTATTCATACTTTGATAAGAAAAATGGTGTTTTTCACTTTTGTAGAGTCAACTATGAATTTTTTTATATCTCATTTTTCATTAAATGTTCATATTATAGATGTAAACAGCTTCTCAGACACAGAACTGAACATTAAACTTTGTTTCCATGTCTGAAAATTCCCTTTCAGTCAGTATTGTTTGTATCTTTCTCTTTAGGGATATAAGCAAAGTATAGCACAGTCACCCATAATCTTATAATCTTATCACTAACAACAATTTAATTTTTTTCTAATTTGTCTTATTTTTGAAGTTTTTTCCCCCTAAAATCACCGTATTTGACAGTTTAGAAAAACTTGATACCTAAGGATAATTTTCTCTTCAGTGGTGACTTTTGTGTTCTAGCCCTACTTTTAAATATGATAATATTCTTTAAGAGCTGAAAAAATAGACTTGGGGTTTTAATTTTAGATTTAAAATTAAATTATCTGATGTTTACCGAGGTTAAGGCATAAATCAATCATATTGCTTGGAGAGTTCGTTGTTGTTGTTAGGTGCCAAACGAAACCACTGTCCAGACCTGCGCCATCCTCACAGTCTTTGCTGTGTTTGAGTCCTTTGTTGCAGCCACTGTGTCAATCCATCTCGTTGACAATCTTCCTCTTTTTCTCTGACCCTTTACTTTAGCAAGCATGATGTCCCTCTCTAGAGTGGTCCCTCCTGAGTATTGTAAAAGAGCCTTATAATGTCAGTAACAAGGTGATACAATCTTATATGAAGGTATATGCTCTTGAGGGGTTAAAAAGAAGAATTAATGCTAGTGTTTACTGAAACTAATCAGTTTTTCCCCAACCTAATTGTGATCAATTTCTCTCTATTTATAAAGCAGTAGCTTTTAACTTCCTACCATGGAAAATAAAGTGATTTATGGATTCTGCCTACACTCATTTTCTATTGGTCTTACCTCACCTCTGTCTCTTGTTTCTTTCTGGTATGTCACCTATTTGTTTTTTTGTTACAGTAACAATACAGCTTGCCCACCCTTACCCATTACTGTTGAGTCGATTCCAACTTATATCGACTGTATAGGACAGAATAGAACTGCCCCATTGGGTTTACAAAGCTGTAATCTTTACAGAAGCATACTTGCCACATCTTTCTCTAGCAAAGGGGCTGAGGGGTTTGAACCACTGACCTTTTGGTTAGCAGCCGAGTGCTTAACCACTGCACCACCAGGGCTCCTTAATTAATTTGTCACAGCAGCTCTAAATTGTAGGGCTTTCATTTTCCTTTTAGCTTTTTTTTTTTTAGCTTTAGTCATAGAGTTCTAGATTATTCCCTTCATTGTTCTCTGAAGAAAATGTTTCAAAAATTGCCTTTTTGAGAAACCACCACAACTTGAATTTTTGTTGCCAAGCAAATGGAGTAGAGATACCACATTGTGTCTTTCACTTTGGCGTTGTCATTTTAATCTCTTCTGATTTTGATTTTTTAAATAATACTTTTTTTTTCTTTTGAAAAGCTTAGTGATCCCCTTCCTCTCCCCCTAAAAAAAGAAAAACAACTAAAGAATTTAAATTTTTTTCTTTATGATGCTATTGCTTGTTTCCCTTTTACGTGGGAGTATGGCGAGCTGTTCAATCTCCAGTCTTATTTCTTTCTAATTTCTCAGAGTTTTCTTCAGCTGTACACCTTGGTTATTGTTTAGTTTGTCCTCTTTTCTCCTTCAGGGACTTCTATAATTTGAAGTTTGGATCTGCCCTCCTGAAGAATCTGTGAGCATTATGCTCCTTGTCTTGATTTACCTCTTATGTTCAGTGTATCTTTATTGAGTCTGCCTCCTATTTCACCAGTCCAATTTTCTGCTGCATTGATTCTTCTATTGCTGCTTCTACTGTCAATTTTAACTGCTTTGCAGCTAAATTTGTCCTGTGCTAGCCTTTTTTTAGCCTTAGTGCCCTCCAGTGGGGCTCCTAGTCTCCACATTTTTGCCAGAAAAATCCATCCACAAATGGATACGCCTAGCCATGTCATTCCTTCGACAAAATCTTCATTGACTTCTTCACTGGAGAGTAGTGTTCTAACCCGTTAGCGTCATGATCAGAGCCTTCTGTGATCTGAGCTTCCGGCCTGTCGCTCTAGTCTTACAGTCCCTTGCCACTCTGCTTCTCATCCCATGCCTCTGTACGTGCTCTTCCTGGTGCCTGGAATGCCCACTGTGTGCCCTTCCCCTCCTCCCATCCACACTCCCAGCCTAGATTAACTGGCTGTCCCTACAGACACAGTTATTTATTCTCTTAGGTACATACTCTTGTACACCGTGTATATGCTTCTTAACTGGGTTCTGTAGTTTTTTGTGTACACTTTCCTATGACACCATAAGCTCCTCCCACGTAGGTAGAACTTTATGATTTCTATATACTCAACACCTAGCACAATGCTAGGTATTTTGTTTTATTACCTTTCTGCCTTTTTTTGCTTTTATTTACTTTATGGGAGACATTCTCATCTATCACATAATCTTTTTTTTTTATGGGAAATATGTTTTATTGGAGTCAGATTATTTAATTGTTTTTTCCCTATCTGTGTTTTCTTATACATAATATCTAAAGTCACACTATAGTACCCAACCCTGGGTCAGGGTTCAAGAACGAGTACGGTTAGTGACCTGTTAAAGGCCCAGTCACTGTTTATTTCAGTAATCAAATCATAGGCTTAGGTCAACCAGAGCTGACTTCTCTAGCCTAATTGCTTGCCTCGAGCTGGGCTCGTGCTCAGCTTTGACAATGTGTTCCCAGTTATTCAGCTCTGAGATTTGAAAGCCAGCTATACTCCTCCAGGGTGGTCTTTCTTTCTTGTTTTTATTATTTACCTCCAATATTGTATTCCAATTCTTAAATGCTTAAGAAAGGGGTGGGGGGGAGCTTTATAGGTTTCTACAAAATTATACACTTTCGTTGTCTAAAAAAAATAAAAAAACTTTAAGCAATACAGAAAGAAATGGAAGTAAAAATTCTCCAACACGTTGCCCCTCAGAGGTAACCATAGTTTAGAACATATTTTTGCATACGTACACAAAAGAAACGTGTGTACCCTTTTCATAAATGGCACGGTGCACTAAAGCTGTTCTGCAGTTTGCTCCCTTTTACACAACAGTATATTTTAATTTACTCACCATCAACAGTGCATGAAAATACCCATTGCCCCACACATCTACCAAGGCTGGATTTTTGTCAGTTACTCCCTGTGAGCTAAAGACTCCCCTTTTACAACTCTAAACTCAGATCTTTTTGAATTCCAGATGCTCGCATCCAACAAGCTGCTTGATATTTTCACATAGTGTCTGTCTTTCCAGCATCTCACATAGAATGCCCCAAACTGTAATCTGACTTCCTGCCTCAATTCTCAAGCCTTTTCCTTCCTCACCGTATTTCTTTTCATTAAATGGAACTTACATTCACTCCATTACTCAAGTGAGAAACCTAAAGTGATCTTTTTTTTTGTCTGTTTTTCCCAGAATCTTCACATCAAGTAGCTCATGAAAGCTTATGGATTCTATCCACAATACCATGTATATCCAAATATGAGAAGACCCTGTACTTAAGCTGTCCATCAATTTTCAAAAGACAAAATTAAATATATATATATATATATTTTTATGTATGTATATATCTTTGATTAAGCAATATGAATCTAAAACTTAGGGATGTAGTCACATTTTTACTTCTAAATATTTAATTATGCCTGTATTTAAAGTAATAACTTAGAATTTTGCTTTATTCACTATTTCATGCAAAAATTTTATTCTGACTCTTCAACATACTTTTTCGGTATTTTGTCAACACTGGAATGAATCATTATTATGGATTGAATTTTGTCCCCCCAAAATATGTGTTGTAAATCCTAACCTCTATGCCTGTGGTTATAATCCCCTTTGGGAATGGGTTGTCTTTGTTATGTTGATGAGACAGGATTAGTGCAGGGATGTGTCTTGAGTCAACCTCTTAAAAAATGTAAAAGGAGCAGCAGATTAGGCAAACACAGATGGAGGAAGACAGATGCTAAGCCACATGGAGATCTCTATGGAACCAAGAAAGAGAGGGCAAAGAGACAAGGACCTTCCCCCAGAGACGAGAGAGAGAGAGAGAAGCCTTCCCCAACAGCTGGTGCCCTGAATTCAGACTTCTAGCCTCCTAAACTTTCAAAAAGCAAATTTGTGTTTGTTAAAGCCATCCACTTGTGGTATTTCTGTTATAGCAGCACTAGGTAACTAAAGCAGTCACCTAACAGTCTCCAGAGCATCTCCTCCTCCCTTTCACCTAAGTTGTCTGAGATGTGGTGTTTTTTCAATCTGTGTATGTAGCTGTCACAGCCACAATTAGGACAGGATTTTTCCCCCATTCTTCTGTTGGCATCTTCCTCTTCTAAGAATAGTGTATGGTATTGAAAAACTCTATACATAGGGAATATACAGTGAATCTTGAGTCCATCTACTTTTCTTCTTCAATACCAATACTAATCTAAATCATCACTCTCCTGGACAATGGCCCTCACTTTTCAACTGTGTGCCTCATAGCTCTTCTTGATACCAGTCTCCTGTATATTCTTCACACACTTACATTTTTAGCATGCTAGCGTAATTTTGTTACTTCTTTGCTTAAAACCTATCCGTGCTATTTCTTGACTACCTTTCTTCTTTACCTGGGTCCCACTTGGCTTTTAGCACATGAATTTACCAGCTTGATAAAGACGGTATAGCTATTCAGTTATCTGAGGAGGTAGGGGATAGAAAGGGAACTGGAGCCAAGGGCAGCTATGTTTGGGGAGCTTTGGCTCTGTTTGTCTCTGAATTTTTTTTTGTCTGATGCTCTTAGGAGTTGGGAATTTCTGCCTTTCCATTGTAGGGCTCTGTGAAAGAGAAAAAGACCCTCAAAGAGAAGGATTGATGCAGCGGCGACAACAATGGGTTCAAGCATAGCAACAATTGTGAAGATGGTGTAGGACTGGGCAATGTTTCGTTCCGTTGCACTTGGGGTCATTATGAGTCAGAACCAACTCAGCAGCACCTAACAACAACAATTGTGGGAAGCAGGGGTCGTGGTGATGCTCTTCTGATTTCAGTGGGCTCTTTCTGCTTCAGGGTGCACTGATGGTGAGTTAGCTGGTCACTTTGCAGCAGCTCATACACCATTTGCTCTGTAGATCAACATGTATCATTCCACTCTCAGTTACAGCTTTGAAGTAGGTTTGCCTACTGACATTACACCTCCTAGTTAAGAACCTTGGGCAAAAGAAAAACGGCACTGCTTGGCACATCAGTTCCTTTGGTCCTGCCATGCCCTCCCACAGCCCATGTAAGCTGGGGATGTCAATAGGCCCTTCCGAATATTTCCCACTTAGTCTCCAAAATGTAATGTGCTTATGAGCGTAGTATGTTACCTTCTGGCATTCTCTCATGCAGTCCAAATTGTTTTGTATTCTTTGGAGTTGATATTTGCATAGGCAGAGATTAATGTTTTTTCTCTCCTTTTTTATTTCCCACTTTGTTCTGTATCGAAGCAAAATTATAAAAGTGACTTACGTTGCCATGTTTCCCAGAAGGCTCTCAGTGAGTTCTTGAATCTAAATTCAGATTACCAAGTTGGATAAGGCCATTCCTACCCTTGATTGTGGTTCAAACAGTGCAGTTGCTTAATTTTGGCTATTCAATGTGGAAATGTATAGACCATCCCATTTTTGTTTGGAATAGATTCGTTTCTTGTCATCATTTTAGTAAAGCAGTACAGATTTTTTTGTTTCCTTTGTCAAGATCCTTTAATGGGAAATCGAAGGCTAGAGATCCTCTGACATTTCCATTTATGTTGGCATCTTTCTAGAAGATTTATGGTTGGGGTAAGTGGGGAGAGGATTTTTAATGGAGGAACCTGAATAAGGGAATATGCATAGAAGTAGCTGTTTGTTACGTGTCTGTCAGTTTGTCGTACTGTGGGGGCTTGTGTGTTGCTGTGATGCTGAAGCTATGCCACCAGTATTCAGATACCAGCAGGGTCACCCATGGAGGACAGGTTTCAGCTGAGCTTCCAGACTAGGACAGACTAGGAAGAAGGACCTGGCAGTCTACTTCTGAAAAGGATTAGCCGGTGAAAATCTTATGAATCGCAGAGGAACATTGTCTGATGTAGTGCTGGAAAATGAGCTCCCCAGGTTGAAAGGCACTCAAAAGATGACTGGGGAAGAGCTGCCTCCTCAAAGTAGAGTGGACCTTAATGACATGAATGGAGTAAAGCCTTCGAGACCTTCATTTGCTGATGTGGCATGACTCAAAATGAGAAGAAACAGCTGCAAACATCCATTAATAATCAGAACCTGGAATGTACAAAGTATGAATCTAGGAAAATTGGAAATCGTCAAAAATGAAATGGAATGCATAAACATCGATATCCTAGGCATTAGTGAGCTGAAATGGACTGGTATTGGCCATTTTGAATTGGACAATCATATAGTCTACTATGCTGGGAATGACAACTTGAAGAGGAATGGTGTTGCATTCATCATCAAAAAGAACGTTTCAAGATCTATCCTGAAGTACGGCGCTGTCAGTGATAGGATAATATCCACATGCCTACAAGGACCAGTTGCTACGACTATTATTCAAATGTACGCACCAACCACTAGGGCCAAAGATGAAGAAATAGAAGATTTTTATCAGCTGCTGCAGTCTGAAATTGATCAAACATGCAATCAAGACGCATTGATAATTACTGGCAATTGGAATGCAAAAGTTGGAAACAAAGAAGGATCAGTAGTTGGAAAATATGGCCTTGGTGATAGAAACAATGCCGGAGATCGAATGATAGAATTTTGCAAGACCAACGACTTCTTCATTGCAAATACCTTCTTTCACCAACATAAACGGTGACTATACACATTGGACCTTGCCAGATGGAACACACAGAAATCAAATTGGCTACATCTGTGGAAAGAGACAATGGAAAAGCTCAATACCATCAGTCAGAACGAGGCCAGGGGCCGACTGTGGAACAGACCATCAATTGCTGATATGCAATTTCAAACTGAAACTGAAGAAAATCAGAGCAAGAAAATCCCACCTGAATTTAGAGACCATCTCAAGAATAGATTTGATGCACTGAACACTAGTGACCAAAGACCAGATGAGTTGTGGTATGACATTAAGGACATCATCCATGAAGAAAGCAAGAGGTCACTGAAAAGACAGGAAAGAAAGAAAAGACCAAGGTGGATGTCAGAGGAAACTCTGAAACTTGCTCTTGAGCATCGAGCAGCTAAAGCAAAAGGAAGAATTGATGAAGTAAAAGAACTGAACAGAAGATTTCAAAGGGCCTCTCGAGAAGTCAAAATAAAGTGTTATAATGACATGTGCAAAGCGCTGGAGATGGAAAACCAAAAGGGAAGAACAAGCTCGGCGTTTCTCAAGCTGAAAGAACTGAAGAAAAAATTCAAGCCCGGAGTTGCAATAGTGATGGATTCCATGGGGAAAATATTAAATGATGCAGGAAGCATCAAAAGAAGATGGAAGGAATACACAGAGTCATTATACCAAAAAGAATTAGTTGATATTCAACCATTTCAAGAGGTGCCATATGATCAGGAACGGATGGTACTGAAGGAAGAAGCCCAAGCTGCTCTGAAGGCATTGGCGAAAAACAAGGCTCCAGGAAATGATGGAATATCAATTGAGATGTTTCAACAAACAGATGCAGCGCTGGAGGTGCTCACTAATCTATGCCAAGAAATATGGAAGACAGCTTCCTGTCCAACTGACTGGAAAAGATCCATACTTATGCCTATTCCCAAGAAAGGTGATCCAGCCGAATGTGGAAATTATAGAACAATATCATTAATATCACACGCAAGCAAAATTCTGCTGAAGATCATTCAAAAATGGCTGCAGCAATATATCAGCAGGGAACTGCCAGAAATGTAGGCCGGTTTCAGAAGAGGATGTGGAACCAGGGATATCATTGCAGATGTCAGATGGATCCTGGCTGAAAGCAGAGAATACCAGAGGGGTGTTTACCCGTGTTTTATTGACTATGCAAAGGCATTTGATTGTGTGGATCATAGCAAACTATGGATAACACGGCAAAGAATGGGAATTCCAGAACACTTAATTGTGCTCATGAGGAACCTTTACATAGATCATAGTTGTTCGGACAGAACAAGGGGATACTGATTGGTTTAAAGTCAGGAAAGGTGTACATCGGGGTTGTATTCTTTCACCATACCTATTTAATCTGTATGCTGAACAAATAATACGAGAAGCTGGACTTTATGAAGAAGAACGGGGCATCAAGATTGGAGGAAGACTCATTAACAACCTACGTTATGCAGATGACACAACCTTGCTTGCTGAAAGTGAAGAGGACTTGAAGCACTTACTAATGAAGATCAAAGACCACAGCCTTCAGTATGGATTACACCTCAACATAAAAAAAACAAAAGTCCTCACAACTGGACCAATGAGCAACATCGTGATAAGCGAAGAAAAGATTGAAGTTGTCAAGGATTTCATTTTACTTGGATCCACAATCAACAGCCATGGAAGCAGCAGTCAAGAAATCAAAAGATGCATTGCATTGGGTAAATCTGCTCCAAAGGACCTCTTCAAAGTGTTGAAGAGCAAAGATGTCACCCTGAAGACTAAGGTGTGCCTGACCCAAGCCATGGTATTTTCAACCACATCATATGCGTGTGAAAGCTGGACAATGAATAAGGAAGACCAAAGGAGAGCTGACGCCTTTGAATTGTGGTGTTCGTGAAGAATATTGAATATACCATGGACTGTCAAGAGAACGAACAAATCTGTCTTAGAAGTAACAACCAGAATGCTCCTTAGAAGCAAGGATGGCGAGACTGCGTCTTATATACTTTGGACATGTTGTCAGGAGGGATCAGTCCCTGGAGAAGGACATCATGCTTGGCAGAGTAGAGGGTCAGCGGAAAAGAGGAAGACCCTCAACGAGGTGGATTGACACAGTGGCTGCAACAATGAGCTCAAGCATAACAACGATTGTAAGGATGACTCAGGACTGGGCAGTGTTTCGTTCTATTGTGCATAGGGTCACTATGAGTTGGAACCGACTCAACGGCACCTAAGAACAACAACAACAGCTGTTTATTCCCTAAACTTTCTTTGGAATTTTGGTACATTTTACATAACCACGTTTTGTGAGAATAATATTTTAAAAATTATTTTAAATGCTTTATTGATTAAAAATAGACATTTGAGTGGAAATGGAAAATGCTAAAATTGTTTTATTTGTTGAATGAACATTGACTGTCCCTGGACTCATGTCACTCTTGATGTGTAAAATAGTCTTTAGGACCTTTAACCATCTGTTTTTGAAAATTTCTAAGGGTTGGTGTAAATTTCTATTTTTAAAAGCTATCAGAGAAAAAGAGGCTATTAAATTGCTCTTTTAATAGGGTTAATTATATCAGACAACTGCTTGAACTCAGAAATTGTTTACATAATGATGCCCTTTAAAATAAAATTTGAATTCTCGAATGGTCACCTTTTTCGGGTCATATTTGTAATCAAGTAGATCTGTATTCCCTTTCAGCTATCCCTCTATCAGCTATTAGAATGAAACATCAGCCACAGATGTGCCTCCTCATGTCTTGGACATTCTGTTGAAATATGTAACTTTGACTTGCAAAGTCTACTGATCCCAGTTATTCTGTTTTCAGGGAAAATGACAGGGCACAATAGATGGCTTTGTACCCTCCTGTCAAAAGGATGAAGCATTAATAGTATGACTCAGTTATTGGTATGCCAACCAGGCACTGGTTATCTGGCATTATGACAGGTTTGCTAATGATTCCTGAAGTATCACAAAGAAAAAATTGTAAGTAGCCTTAGGATAAAAAATCTTCATAAGCCCATCAAATAAGAGCTTCAAAAAGAAAAGGACCTGCTTTTGATAGCTTATCCCCCCCCCACCCCCACCCCTGTTCTGCTATCAAGGTTCCATCTTACTTGGCTCTTCCTGATATGTGACCTTGTAAGAGAAAATTGTGGTGATTTTGCTGTTGTCTTTGTTAGAATGATGATTTTCATCTTATTTTTTTCAAGCTTAGATTTTAATTCCATAGCTTGTTTATGAATTGTGAGTTTGTTAGAAACAAAGTGGTTGCAATTTAGCCTAGATATGGTAAAAAATAATACTTATTTTGGAGACAAATGACTAAAGGAAGACCACACAAATAGTCTCAGCTTTTCTATAGAACTTTTGCGAGTTTTTAGGCACAGTGGTCCACAAGGTTAGGCTTTCTTTTTGGCTAATGACCTCTGAAGGGCACAGTTTTTAAAAATATCATTTCCTTTTGGTTTGCAGTTTTTGTTTTTGTTTTTGTTTTTTGCCTCTCTCTTTTTATAGTAATAGGTTTTTACTGGAGAAAATTTGAAAATGTAAAACTATGAAGAAAAAAGTTGTTTAAAAAATAATATTTTTAAAAAAACACTCAGTAATTATATCCTGTGATAATACTTCAAGTATTATTGAGTGTTTAAGTATGATTTTGCTTTGTCTGTATCCTTTACCTTTTTTATTTACATATCCCCAGATATCTTTCACATTGGAACCACACTGGATACTCTATTTTGTAACTTTCTTTTTTTTTTTTTTTTCATTTAGAATATATCATGAGCATTTGACCACATCTATATATTTTTGTATATATCAAAACATTACTTTCAATGGTTCTGCTTAATGAAAGGATTCTTTGTCTTTGAGGTCTAGAGTAGAAGTACTTTGCTGAGATGAAGTCAAAGACCCTATCAGTATAGTAATGATTTTATTTACAGTATCATTTTGGTGTGTTTATTCAGCACTATGGGTACACTGTGCAGGAAAGAGAGATTAACAAAACACAGCTCTTGACTTCACCCAGGCTTAAGATCCAGTAACGGAGGCAGACATGTGCCCCACTGTTCTCTGGCCGGGACCAGCGGGTAGGAGAACAGGACCTTCTTAATGTGAACTGCAGAGTTCTGCCTGGATGTCGGCTTCAGAGAGCAGGTGGACAAGTGGTCAGTGTGCCGGTCTTTTGCTTTAACAGTACTTATGTGTATACAGCACTGTGGGGCCCAGGTAGAGTAGACATAAACTGAAACCAGTAGGGGAAATAGTTGGGTGTGGAGCCTAGCAGGGTAGGGCAGGGTGTTAACAGGACTGGTATAGTTACCTCTGAAGTAAGAACATATGTATATGTGTATATACAGTAGGTCCAATGGCATTGTCCTCCAGGGCACCGACTCCTTTCCTTTACAACTCAGATCCCTGGCCACATGTCTGAGAGTTTTTAAGAGAACTGAGTATTATCGGCAAATATAGCACCCATGGAAATACTTGCTTTATTTAAAGAAATAAAAATTATTTTTAAAAAAGTATATAGCACAATGAGTCTTATTTAAGTATAATTTGAATATAATGAAGCAGTTTGATGCTGCATTAATATGAAATTCTACCTGTAATAAGTATCATTAGGCTTTTTGGAATGTAATGTTTTAGCTTGGTACATTTCAGGAATTTTTCAGATATATAGGCTACTTCAACCAAAGAGTACTTTCTCTAGCTCTGTTTCCATTCTTCTGATTATCAAATGCATTGAAATAATAATAATAATACAGAAGAGAGAAAGGAACAGAAGGTGGGAAAGAGGGAAAAAGGAAGGAAAGTTTTCTATGGATGTACAGGGCAAGAACCAGGTGTGCAGTAGCCGACTTGACCTTAAAATGGCAGCTGCGCAGGACCCTGGGCGGTAAATGAAGTTCGTTCAATTAATGTATGACGGCTGCTTCCTGGAACCTATGGAGAATGGACACTCCCATTTTAACATCTACTGTTACCATAGTTTGTAATGTAAAGGAAGAATGTGAACTCTTTAGCAGACTTTCTCTTGACTGGTGAGATGGTGGCAGTATTATGCAGAAAATGGCAACATTACTTCAGTCCCGTGTTTCTTCAAAACGTAACTCAGCAACTCCTGAAAAATTACCTGTTTTAAAAACTGAAATGGCTCGGGAGATTCTGCAACATTTAATGCTTCTCAAACTTGAGACTTGTCAAGAATTTAATTACATAAATTATTTTAAAAATTCATTAAGTTTCTGCTTCCCTGAAAGGAGAGTGGGATAGTGAAAGAATTATGTAGATGTGGGTCTTCTAAGTTTGTAACATACTCAGATAGAAGACAGAACAGAAATAACGAGATGGCTTTTGAAAACAAATGTGGAATAGAGGTGGCCAGTAAGAATATGTCCTTAGTTAGCTTATATCAATTATAACGGGCTTTGGTGTCAGGCCTGGGTTAGTTGAGGTGATTAGCATCATTTTAAATTATTGTTACAAGGTTCTGCCCAACTCAGTGTTCCTTCGAACTTCTTGAGTCTAAACTTGCATAAACTCCTTCTCATCTTCTTAGAGCCAGTTTTACTGGATTTCTCTCAGTTCCTCTAAGCACTCTGTCCTTTACTACCCTTGGAGGACTTTTCATATCCTTTTCTCTCTACCAGCCCTCTCCCCCTTTTGCCTAGCTAGCTCCAGTTTATCCTTCAGATTTCAGCTCCAATGCCACTTATTCAGTGAAGTCTTCCAGATTTAGGATCTAGGTTAGAGGTTCTCACCATACCTTGCACTTTCTCTCATATGCTCCCATATTTGAAATTTCTTCATTAATGTTGGTCTTTCCTGTAAGACTGTAAGTCCCATTGGGTGTACTTGAATTCAGTGCTTTACTCCCAAGTGCCTTCTGCTCAGGACTCAGTAAACATTTGTTTACGCAATAAATGTGATTGTTGCTTAGAAGGGTAGACATTTATGAAACAGTTTGTACTGTTATAAGCTATTGCAAGGGAAGAAATTCATCAAAAGGTGGTGCAGATGGTTAATTACTTGACTGCTTGTGGAAAGGTTGGTGGTTTGAACTCACCCAGAAGTGCCTCGGAAGACAGGCCTGGCACTCTCCTTATGAAAATTCATAGCCTTGAAAACTCTATGGAGTAGTTCCACTCTGCCCACATGGAATCACCATCAGTCAGAATCGACTGGACGGCAACTAACAACTGTATGTATGTATATATATGTGTGTATGTATATGTGGTTCTTCAAGTATCTATATAGACAGAGAGAGACAGAGAAAAGCAGTCTAGCACA
The DNA here is from genome assembly GCF_024166365.1 of Elephas maximus indicus. Lineage (NCBI taxonomy): Eukaryota > Metazoa > Chordata > Mammalia > Proboscidea > Elephantidae > Elephas > Elephas maximus. Next base: position 167,126,214 of record NC_064821.1, on the reverse strand, counting down.
GTGCTTATTTACAGCTCAGGTTCTAGAGCCGGATTGCCTGGATTCAGACCCTAACTCTGCTGCTTATTAACTGTGTAGCCTTGGCCAAGTTACTTAACCTCTGGATACCTCAGCTTCTTGTCAGTGAAATGGTAATAACAATAGCACCTACCTCAAAGGTTGTCATGAGAATCAAGTGAGTTAAAACAAATTCTTAGAGAGTACCTGGCACGTATTATTCAGAGTAAGTTCTGAATAAGTAACAATAAATCCTAAAATAACACTTGGAGTTGTCAGTGTCCTCTTTTTATTTTCCATTCTCTTTTCCATTCCCATACCTTTCCCCTAGAAAGAGTAAAAAGGACTTTTTTTTTTTGTCTGCTCTAGACTTGTTTTCCCCAGTAGAGCTAGAAGACAATAGATTTGAATGATTAATTTAGCCTTACATTGTCTTGCAGGGTAGTCAGATACCATATTGTGAATACATTTTAAAATGTTAATAAACAAAGAACAGAATTTGAGAGATTGGCATATAAGCTATAATTAAAATCTACTTTTAAAGACTTACAGAGCTTGCCACTTTAATGAAGAATTTAATTTAGCATTTTGAGGGAGTCAAAATCAATTTCATTGTTTAAAAAACACAGTTAAAGTTGTATATAGACTATTAAAGAGTGCTGTATCAGTTAAGTTAGTATCGCCTTCTAAAATTTCATGTGTTTGAGGATGGAGAGGGTCAAATGAACAGTTACAAATACAAAATTAAGCTGATTCATTTGTTCTGTGTGCTAAATACTGGGGCATCTGTGAAAACAAGCCGTGGCCTTGACCCTCACAAGGCTTACCAACTTATATGTTTAACAACTGTATAAAATATTTTGAATAAATTTTGTGCCATAGAATGTATTTTACTATGAAATGTGTAGATACTGATTACCCAGAAAAGCTTTGTACGAATTCCATTTACAGTTTCACAAACAAGTTGGCTACAGTTTGATTTATTCTGTTCAAGGACCCCGCCTTGAATCAAGGAGCCAGGCTAGAGTTCAGTTTATATGAATCTTTTTTACCACTTTGATGGAAGCCTTCTTACTGCTGTAGAGCTCAAGAAGTGGAGGAAGCAGTAAGATACACTGCTACTCTGAGTCTACGTTTAACAGGAAAGGAATTGTTGATGACGTTAGTGGTGCTGAGCTAGTTATATTGAGTAGTTTATTGGGGAAAGTCACCAGGCCATTTTATTGTCATCGTAGGAAGGAAGATAACTGGGACATGGTTATGCCCATAATTTGCCCTTGAGGAAAACAGATTTCAAAAAGTTCATAGCATCTGTAGGTGTGGTTCCAAGACAAGACATTTCTAAAAAAGAAGCCATGCCAAGAAACTTGTGGATGCACAGAATGCTCTGAGCAGTTCAGGTTTCTCAAAGGGTGTATATGATTGATAGATGGAAGGAACATATAACCATCACCCACTTATACAGTACTGAGTGTCTGAAATGTTGTCAGTTGCCATCAAGTCGATTCCAGCTCATAATTAGCCCAAGTGACAGAGTAGATCTACCCCCTAGAGTTTTCTAGGTTGTAATCTTTATGGGAGAAGATTGCCAGGTCTTTTCTCCCGCAGAGCCGCTAGGTGGGTTCAAACCACCAACCTTTCAGTTAGCTGCTGAGTGCTTAACTATTGCATTACCAGGACTCCTTACCTTATGTATAACAAAACAAAACAAAACATTGCCTGACGCTGCACCATCTTCATGATTGTTGGTATGTTTGAGTCCATTTTTCTGGCTATCGTGTAGTGCTTTCCAATCTAGGGGGCTCATCTTCCAGATCACCAGGTCTTTCTTCCTAGTCTGTCTTAGACTGGAAGCTCTGTTAGAACCTGTCCACCGCGAGTGACCTAGCTGGTATTTGAAATACTGGTGGCATAGCTTCCGGCATCACAGCAACATACAAGCTACTACAGTATGACAAACTGAAAGGTGGGTTGTGGACAGTGCCAAGTAGACTTTGAGAAATAAACATTTAAGAATTTTCTTTTCAATAGGCTAGAGCTCAAAAGGAGCTAAGGTTCACAAAAATGCTTCAGACAGCAAAAAGAAGGAAGAGGTAGGCTCACTGTCTGAAAAAGTTGTTCTTTGTGTTATTAACTGTTAACTGAATCAGACCTACATGGTTCTTATTTTGCTTCTATAATCTTCAACTAGGATGATTACTTCTCCAACAGAAAAAGGTAAAACAAACAACCTGAAATGGGAGGACAAAGGGGAACTAAATCCCCAAAAAGATGAGAAGATAGTAAGAGTATCACTCACTTTAAATGAATTTAAGTTTTCACGACTCAAATTTTAAGTTGCCTCCTAGGAGTTGAAGGGACTCTCAGATACAATCTCAGGGCTATTGTCAGTAATCTTTGTGAAATCGTGGAGAATGTGGGAAGTGCCAGGGGCCTGGAGAGAGACAAATGTCCCAGTTTCCAAAAGGGAGAAAGGTAGATTGTGAAAACTTCCCTAGCTTTAAACTATGACACTTGAAGAGATTATTAAAATATATATATATAGATATATACAGTAAGAGAGATTAAGTATTTAAGAAAAGAATGGGAGTGATCACCATGAATCAGTGTGAACTTATAAGAACAAGACATGCCAAACTGACCTCATTTCTCGCCTTTTTTTTTTTTTTTAATACTACTGGATTAAAGAATAGTGGAGGCATGTTTCATCTTGTCTTTAGCAAGTGTTTGACAAAGTCTTCTAGATTATCCTTGTGGAAAAGATGATGAAGTATTGGCAATTAGATTAATTTACAGCTGGTTTTAGGACCACACCCATCAGAGCATGCCACAGGGTTTATCTAAATAATAGCCAGTTACTCTAAACACTGATTATTCAAGGAAAACTTGAGGTAAATGTTAATTTGCGTATTTTCAGAAAGTGTGGATTTATAGTTAAGAGTTGTTCTGATTAAGGATTTGTACACTGAAACTTGAGAGCCTGAATTTATTCATACGATTGAGAGTACAGATATAGACTTTTTCATACCTGTGCTGTATTTTTAAGAGATATAGATCAATTTTGATTTCTTTGAGGCCCTTAGTAATCCTCTATGTATTTTCCTGTTTTCCCTCACAAATAAGAGAAAGTGTTTCACTCTCTTATTTATTCACCTTATATTTCAGAGTCAGGCAAGTGGGCAGAATATGCCTGTTCAATCTCACAATAGGCAGAAGGCCCTGAGGTAGGGCTTAGTTTGTCCCTTGTGAAGGGTAGAAGATGGCGAGTGTGGGTGGAGTACAGTTTGAGAGGAGAAACAGTGAACAAGTTTGGGTCACAGATAGCCTGAGCCAGAATGTGTAGGGCCTTTTAGGCCCTGTTCAGGGGTTTGAATTTTATTCCAATTACAACGTAAAGTAATTGGGGGCTTTAAACAGAGTAGTGATGGTCTGAATTATATTTTAAATCTCATTCTAGCTGCTGTATGAATGGTGGGAGCAGGAAGGAGGCAAGAATGGATACAGAGAGGTTGATTAGAAGGCTGTTGTAGCATTCTAGAAGGGAAATGATGATGGCTTAAACTAGGGTGATGGCAGCGGAAATAGAAGTGGACAGTACAGAATATATTTTGGTGGTAGAAGTGACAAAAGTTACTAGTGGATTTGATCTGAGTGATAGGAGTGAAAAATAGAAATCAAGGATGACTTCTAGGTTTTGGGATTGTTCTACTTGGTAGATGATGCTGTTATTTACTAAAATGAAGAAAACTGAGGGAGAGGAAAACATTGGGGGAGTATGGAATTGAGAGTCCTGTTTTGGCTGTCTGAAGTTTGAAGTGCTTACTACTTCCAAATATATCGGCATTATATATGAATGAGCTTAGTTTGGAGCTCGATGGAGAGAGGTCAAGAATGGAGACATGATACGAATTTGGAAGTTGTCAGTAAATAGATGGTATTTAATGTCATGGGACTGAATGAAATTACCATGGGTATTTATCATGTTTTCTGACCGATTCCTTCTTCCTCTCCTACCTTGTAAAATTATGCTCTTGTTATATTGCAGGTACATACTTTAATTATAGCACCTATAATAACTTGCATTAATTTTCTTTTTCATGAAATATTTTGGTTTCTTTTTCCTGTTAATGGCAAATGGTTTAAGGTATTCAATCACTTGCTTCTGTATTTAACCAGAGACCTAACAGTAATGTGTTTTGTTTTTGTTTCTATAGGCAAAGTCATTAATAAAGACTTGCGACATTACCTGAGTCTTCAGTTTCAGAAAGGATCAATTGATCATAAACTGCAGCAAGTGATCAGAGATAATCTCTACCTGAGAACCATTCCATGTAAGTGTTTGATGAAATGAAAGAAATGAGGCAGAAATATCCTTGCTTAATTAAACATCTAGAAATAATTCAGTAGAGTATGTATTGCATATGAAATTGTAAAGACTAAGTTGGGAGACAAGAACGAAACAAAAATTGAATGAGATAAACTTTAAGGAAACTGCAGAAGTTTTGTTTTTATGAGTCAAAAAACTAGAATATTTTACACTGTGACTTTTTAAAAAGTGATCACTAAAATTTAAGAATATGTATTTACATGTTGCTAACTGAACTTTAAGGAGCTCTGGGGGTGCAGTGGTTAAAGCACTCAGCTGCTAATTGAAAGGTTATTAGTTCGAACCCACCAGCCACTCCATGTTCTGTGGGAGAAAGATGTGGCTGTCTGCTTCCGTAAAGATCGCAGCCTTGGAAACGCTATGGGGCAGTTCTACTCTGTCGTATAGGGTTGTTATGAGTTAGAATCAACTCGATGGCTGTTTTGTTTTTTTTTTTTTTTAACTTGTCTTTATTCATATAAATCAATTCCTAAAAACCTATGCATAAGAAATCTTTGGCTCTCAATGCCTTGTATACTGAGAACAAGTTTTTGTATGACTTTTTAGAACATTACTAATCTTAAAATCTGTACCCTCTCCAAAGAAAAGAAAGGAAGAAACATGTAGTGCCTTCTTTGTGGTAATCTATTTTGAACTTTTATCTAGGTGTTGATGAATCTATTCTAGTCTTAGTAGTTTTCAGAAGACTTGATTGTTGTGTAATGAGTTTTTTGTTTGTTTTCAAACACTCTTCTGTCCCAGTTTTGCAGTTTCTCCTCAGTGTGAGATTTTGTCCTAGAAAGGAGCTACAGTTTGTTTAGTTTCATATCATAGGAGTCAAAGCCCTTTAAGATCTTACAGAGCCTCTTAGCTCAGCCACAAACTGAAGTGTCGAAAATCTCCTTCAAGAGCCTAGAAGCAATGACCCATCGGTAGCAGTTAGTCCACATAGTGGTCACATGTTGTCTCTATCACTTTTTTCTTAAAAAACACCAGGCCTTCTTGGAAAAAATTCTGATTTTTGGCCCGGGGGAAGTATAAGATGACCTTGGAAGAGCTAATTGCACCAGAAAGTATGTAAATGCTTAAAAAATTATGAGAACATGTCAGAAGGACACATGAGCCAGCTAGAAGGGGTACCCACTGACAAAATCTGAAATAATTTAAGCAAGAAAATTAAAAAGAGAGAGACTTCTCTTGTTCTCAGACACTGTACTATAGGTAGAACGGGACTATGATCCTTGAGAGAAGAGTAAATGTAACTACCAAAACAAGGAGTCCTGTGATTTCCTCAGAAATCTACATCCAGATGTCTGAGATGTCTGGAATTTGCAGGACAGAGTATCAGGAGAGGAGGGAGCTATGAAGAAAAAGAACTCAAGCAATCTACACAGATATTCCCTTCAGTCTGTTGCTGAATACTTCATGAAGCCAGGCAAAGAACTCTCTGAGGGCTGTAAGGTTAACAATTCCCAGAACTTAACCAAGGCTGAGAGAAAGTTGAGTTCTAACCAGCCTGAGTAGACAGACCCCATAAGTGTCATACCTTAGTCAAACTGCTAAAATAACCATAAATTCAGCTCTTCAAGGCTTGCTTTAACAAAGTTTAAGTAAACCCCCAAAGGATTAAGCTGATTTGCATGTTTTTGCTGCCAGCCAAAAAAAAAAAAAAAAAGTTAACACTCTTAAAGGAAGACAACAAAATCCAGATACTGAATAACATAATAGTCACAACGTTCAGTGTCTAAAAAAAAAACAAAACTATTAGACATTGCAAAAGAGAAAAAAAGGTGACCTATATAGCTGGGTATTATCAAAAGAAAAGTCAGCTAATAGGGGAGAGGGGCAGAAATTATGCAAAATGATGGTATTACCATACCAGGAACTTTAGAGTTATTGTAAATATGCTCAAGAGTTAATGGATAATATGAACATAATGAAAATAGAATGCAATACACCCTCTCCTCACTTATCAACATGCTTAGGTTCTAAAGACCAGGTCATTATGTGAAAATTGGCATTATGCAAAAATGGAGGATGACCACATAAGATCACAAAATAGAGGATGACTACATCATTACGCAACTTCCAGATTACATCATTACATAACTACCAGGTTACATCATTACACAACTGCCAAATTACATCATCACATAAACCTTCACAATCAAAGCCAGCATTATTCTTACCTCACACCCTGGTGTTCATTACCTCCAGACATATGTTGTTAATGTGCAAAATATTCAGATAGTAGTTTTTTTTTACTATTATCATAAATTCGAAATGTTGGATAACAAGATAGTCCATAAGTAAGGACAAAAAAATAAAACAAACAAAAAGCCCATTGCCGTTGAGTCAATTCCGACTCTTAGCGACCCTATAGGACAGAGCAGGACTGCCTTATAGGGTTTCCAAGGAGCAGCTGATGGATTCAAACTGCCAGTGTTTTGGTTAGCAGCCAAGCTCTTAACCATTGTGCCATCAGGGCTCCAAGTGAGGAGGAGGTGTATATAAAGAAGAACTAAATATAACTTCAGAAATTCACTGGGTGTGCTTAACAGCAGATTAGAAACTGCAGAAGAAAAGACCAGTGAACTTGAAGACATAGCAGTATAAACTAATCAAACCGAAGTACAGAGAGGAGAAACACTGAAAAAACGAACATTTTTAGAGCAACAAAGTAAAAGCAGAGACTCCTGTTTCTGCCATGAAGGACTAACTGGTACTGGATTTGCCCTCCTATTGATGATAGAGGAATCAGTTTATCTAAAGAATGTAACTACCCTAAATGTGTATACCTGCCTGGTGACATGATGGCTAAAGTGCTCAGCTGCTAACCAAAAGGATGGCAGCTCAAACCCAGCAGCCGCTCCACAGGAGAAGATGTGGCAGTCTGCTGCTGTAAAGATTTAATGCCTTGGAAACCCAATGGGGCAGTTCTACTCTGTACTACAGGGTCATTATCAGTTGAAGTTGACTTGATGGTAGTGGGTTAAATGTGTATACACCTAATAACAGAGCTTCAGAATACATGGGATGAAACTGATAGATCTGAAAGGAAAATGAAACGATTCATAATTATAGTTCAAGATTTCAACAGCCCTTTCAGTAATTAATAGAACAAGTAAGCAAAAAACCAGTAAGATTATATAAGATATGAACAGTGTTTTCAACCAACCAACTTGACCTTATTGCTATTTATAGAACATGCCACCACCAACAGCAGAATATACATTCTTTTCTAGTGTATGTGGAACATTTATGAAGATAGACCATATCCTGGACCATAAAACAAGAATTTAGGAAGATTTAAATCACAAAGTATGTTCTCTGACCATAATGAAATTATAAATCATTAACAGAAAGCTACCAGGAGTTCCAAGTATTTGGAAATTAAATAACATGCTTCCAAATAACTTGTGAGTCAAAGAATAAATCACAAAGGAAATTACAAAATATTTTAAATTGAATGAACATGAAAACACAACATATCAAAATTGTGGGATGCAGCTAGAGGAGCGTTTAGAGGGAAATTTTTAGCATTAAACACTTATGCTAGAAAAGAAGATTGGTCTCCAATTATCTAAATTTCTTCCTTAATAATCTAGAAAAAGAGCAAAGTAAATGCAAAGTCAGCAAAAGGAAGGAAGTAAAAAAGATAAGAGCAGAAATCAATGAAATAGGAAACAGAGAGACAACAGAGAAAAATCAATGAAACCTAAAGCTGATCCTTTGAGATCAGTAAATTGACAAACGTCTAGCCAGACTGCTCAGGTAAAAAGGAAAACACAAATGACCAAAATCAGTTGGGAGAGAGGTGGCGTCACTAAAAATCCTACAGGTGTTAAGAGGGAACATTATGCATAGCATTATGCCAATAAACTCAACAACTAGATGAAATGGGCAAATTTGTTTGAAGGCAAAAACCACCAAACCTCAGTCTGGATGAAGTAGATGACCTGAACCCTCTACCTGTTTAAGAAATTGAATTTGTAGTTTATAACTTTCCCATAAGGAAAACCCCAGACCCAGATGGTACTGGTGAATTGTTCCAAACATTTAAGGAAAAAATAATGCCAGTCCTACACAAACTCTTCTAGAAAATACAGACCCAGATGGTACTGGTGAATTGTCCCAAACATTTAAGGAAGAAATAATGCCAGTTCTACATGAACTTCTCTAGAAAATACAGGAAGGAACACTTCTCATCTCATTCTGTAATCTGAGCATTATTCTGGTTCTAAAACCAGAGAAAAACATTAAAAAAAGAATATTAGATCAAAATTTTTCATGAACATAGACTCAAAAATCCTTAACATTTTAGAAATACAATATATAGTGTATATATATATATATATATAATACATACACACACACACACACACACACATATATAAAGGAGAATACATTATGGCCAAATAGGGTTTGTCCCAGGAATGTAAGGTATAGCATTTGAAAATTAATATAGTAGCAGACTAGAAAAGAAAAATCATATAATCTTCTCAATAGACACAGAAAACACATTTGACAAAGTTCAATTCCTGTTCATGAGAGAAGCTCCCAGAAAACTCCTCTACTAGAGTTATTACTTTATTGCCTCTCAACTTCAGATCTACTCTTTTTTGCCTGCTTGTGTTTACTGGAACATTTCTCCTTACCAACTGACTCAGTGTTAAGCTTTATCAACAGAGAACACAGGGAGGATACTAGAGAAGGAAGAGGTTTCTTTTCCTGATTCTACTGTGCCTTTTTCTTTTGTTCCTGTCACGCAAAAATATACTCAGCACGTTACAGCAGTACCCTAGCGGTCAGCTTCCCAGAAGCCAGTTCAGCGGTACTCCCATGGCGGGGTGGCGGGGGGCTCCCCAGCAGCAAGTTAGCAGCATCTCTGCATACCACTTCCAGGTGAGGTTCCCAGCTGGCTTCTCAGCAGTTTCCTAGTGAATTCCATGGGCACCCCAGAGAGCTCCCCAGATTTCAACAGCATCACCTGTGAGTGGCTTTCTGTTGGGTTTTAGTCAAGTCCAGCCATTGTCCCAGCTGGTGTTCTAGTGAGTTCAAAACACCTGCCTACCCTTAAATCATAGGCAACTTGCTGGAAAATTTCATCAATATCCAGAAGGCAGTTCCCTGCCCACCATCCTCAGCCCACAGATTGTGAACCAGCTCTGTCTCCAGATAACCCAGCAAATTTTCCACCATCCATTAAGGTCTGAATCACTGACTTGGGAGGGTTTGTTCTTAACTTATAGGAGCACTGGTGGAGCAGTGGTTAAGAGCTTGGCTGTTAACTGAAAGGTTGACAGTTCAAACCCACCAGCTGCTCCGTGGGAGAAAGACGTGGCAGTCTGCTTCCATAAAGACTACAGCCTTCGAAACACTGCGGTACAGTTCTGCTCTGTCATACAGGTCAGTATGAGTCAGAGTCAACTTGATGGCAATGGGTTTCAGAATTTTGGTTCTTAACTTGGGTATTCTTCCTTTGCTCAAGAATGGTATTCTCTAGAGTTCTTTTATTCCCTTTTAGCTAATTCCCTGTGTCTTAGGCTGCGTTTTCTAGAGAAGCAAAACCAGTAAAGCGTATAAATATTTAGAGAGAGATTTAAATCAAGGAAAGGGGTCATTTGATTGTAGAGGCTGGAATGTCCCAAGTCCCAGGATCAGAATAGAGGCTTCTCTCAATTTATGCAGCTGCAGGGGCTGGTGAACCCAAGATCAGCAGGTTGGAGAGCAGGGCTCTTGTTCACAGGCTGTGAACATCAATGAATTCCAAGATTGGCACGCAAGACCACAAGGCTTCTCCTGATTCATGAAGCTGCAGGGGCTGGTGAACCCAAAATGGGCAGGTTAGAGGGCAGGGCTCCTGCTCACAGGCTGTGAAGATTGATGAATCCCAAGATCGGCAGGTAAGTTGGTAGCTCAAGTCCCAAGAACCAGATGTCAGGTGAACAGGAGGCAGCCACAGGATCCAGAGTGAGCAAAAAGCCAGAATGTCTGCTTATATTCAGATGCAGGCCACACCCCCAAGGAAACTCCCCTTCTACTGATTGGCTACTCACAGCAGATTCCATCAAGGGAATGATCACATATAAACACTGAGAATCATGGCCCAGCCAAGTTGACACACAGTTTTAACCATCACACCCTGTAAATAGTTAATTCAGATTAAACCTTCCCTGTTCAAGTCACCGTATGTTTCTCTTTCCTGCCTATGTCTTGACTGATTAAGAATTGGTACTGGTAGTGTTTCCAGGAGGCCCTCAAGGAAGGGATTTTGCAATTGGTTTGGGTTATGTTCTTGGGCTTGAGCAGTGCCAAGTTCCTGCCAATGGGAAATAGAGTGCTGAGGATTCATGACAAGCAGTGGCATCACAGTTTAATCATGGTATCCCACCTGTGGTTGATTGTGATGAAACGCCAACTGAAGCAAGTACCTCGGGAGTCCAGATGACTGCTGCGCTTGACCATTATGGCACTAATGACGGTTATAAGCACTGTGGTATGGAATGGATTCTCCTGAGTGCATTGAGCACATAAAAAGAGAACCAATATATTGTAAAAATATTTTAATAATACCAAAATTATCTCTACCTCATTAACATTTGCTAATACAAACATTAATACAAAATAAATGCCAGATAAAAATTATTTAAAAATTTGAAAAGATAATATAACCACCCATATTTAATATTGAATTTATCATTCCTAAAATGAAATTTTAAAGCACAGAAAGCATCCACTGCATTATCTAATAGTCTTGATCTTTGGTGACAAATATTCCAGACAGAAAATTTTCTTTCATTTTGAATTGACATTTAGCAAATTAATAAGAGTTTGCCAAAACGCATCTTCAAATTGGACATTGGGATATACATTGTTTCATATAAGCTCACTTTCTTTTTTAATGATAAAAATATTTTGTCTGCATGCCCTGATTTTGGTTTTGCCATTGAAATCTATATTCCTTCAGATTTTACATCAGTTTCTGATTTCATATTCATATTCGCAACGTTTACTTCTCTTTGCATTTCTTCTGCTAAAGCATTTACAAAGCACTGAAGCTCATAGCAAATATTCATATAGTGGAAATTGCCAGTGAACATTATTGGATAGTATTCAAATAATGTAAAATTCAGATTTCCTAGCAAGGTTAACAGTGTTACACAGAGTCTGCCAATTTAAGGACTTAGCCTCCAAAAACTTGTTATTTCTGGGAACACAAGTCATGGGATTTACTTAAAGTGTAATATGTAGATAATCTTGTTAGTATTGCATTTGTGAGGAAAACTCACCATTAGCACAGACGGGGCCACAAACAGACACAACATGGGAACAGCTGCAAGTAGGACTGACTGAGTTTATGACCGCTGCTCTCCCACATGCGTCTGTCCTGATCTTGGAAATGTCAGCCTTAACATTTGGCTCAACTTTTCAATATTTCCTGCACTTGCTTTAAATTTATATCAGTCGATTGCTTCAAACCAGTGATGTCTCTATGTCAAGTTGTTAAGCTTGAAATCTCACAGGAGAAAGTGTTATCTTTTTTTCTTATTTCCTCAGTTTATCAACTAACTTTTCTCATGATTTAGAAAAAGTAAATTTCCCAAGAAACTCCAGAAAGGAATTTCGTCATGGAAACACTAATGTAAATCAGCTGCAGCTCTCATATGTTGGTAGTGGGAATGCAAAGTGGTACATCTACTTTGGAAAATAAATTTGATGGTTTCTTATAAAGTTAAACATACACATTCCATGTGACTCATCAACTTCACTCCTAGATTTATCATGAAAATAATAATTGCAGCACAGTGATAATGGTGCAGGAATGGTTAATAAGTAAATGGAATGTATTAGAAAGCTCAGTAACAGACAGTCTTACATAGACATTTCTAAGCAAAAGTGTCATGGCTGATGAGAGGGGAAAATAAATGACTTTTCAATAAATTGTGTTGAATAGCCATTTTGGGGGGGGGGGAAGGAGGGGGAGATTGTATTGCCATCAGGCCAAAAAAATTATTTCAGTGGATTGAAGTCTAAGGTGTAAAAGCAAAGCTATAATGCTTTCAAAAAGAATATAAAATATCTCCATGGCCTTGGGAAGGATATTTTTCAGCAAGACACAAAACCGTTAGCTATAAAGGAAAGGACTGATAAACTTGACTACATTAAAATTAAGAACTTCTGTCATCAAAAGACCATTTTTTAAAAAAATTGGAAAGAAAATCAAAGTGGGAGAAGATACTATCTGTCCTGCTACAACATTTAATGCAAATTAGTTCATAAGTGACTGGTAAATAGGTAGGAGAAGGATGTCAATTTAACACTGACGTTGCATTGTAAGAACCTTATGCCAGCCAACTAATGTTTTGTGTCATCAGGTAGCAGCAGCAAGTAAACACAGGATATAAGAGCAGAGCTGAATGTTACAGCTAAGAAAGAATATGGTACTACAAATGGGGTCTCCATGAGTCAGAATCGGCTCTACAACAACTACACATGATGTGCAGTCCCCTCGATATGGCCTCTTTTCTCAGTTTGACCATGTGCTCTGTCTTACAAGTTGTTCATTGCACGTTTTGCCGTCTCCATTACTTAGTAGCCTCAGCTGTTCTTTATGACCTTTTCTGTCAAGCTACCTTTTTCATTCTATTCCATTCCTTTCCTGTAATCCTTTTTTTTTTCTTTTTTTAAGATAAAGTATTTATAGTCTTTTTTTTTTTTTTAATTTGGAATTTAATATCTTTTAAACTGTGCAGATACATTTGATTAGGATTGTTACTGATTTTGTTAGTACTCTGGTTAAAAAGTTTTAGTAGGTTTGAGAGATCAGCCCTGATCGTATTTTCTTTCTGATTTCTTATTGTTGGTGTACAATTTTACATAAAACCCACTTTTTCAAGAAGCCGTATTTCACGTTTTAGCCGAATATTCCCCCATTTATAATGCTTATACCTGACAAAGGACTACAGTACTTCATCAATACTGACACAATGATCTCACATTTTAACATCTCTATAATTGAGATGCATCTTAGAATAGATAAAAATTTTCAATTATAATTGTCAGGTTTTTTTTCCCCCCTTTCTCAGGGATAAAATAATAGTACGTTTTATAAGCTGTTAGTTACTTAGATTTCATGAGGTACACAGTAGTATCCAGAATATAACCAAAAAAACCAAACCCACTGCCGTCGAGTCGATTCCGACTCATAGTGACCCTATAGGACAGAGTAGAACTGCCCCATAGAGTTTCCAAGGAGCGCCTGATGGGTTTGACCTGCCGACCTCTTGGTTAGCCGCTGTAGCACTTAACCACTACGCCACCAGGGTTTACATCCAGAATATAAAGAACTACAAATCAATTTATAGAAGACAACCCTATAGGGAAGTGCCAAAGGGCTTAATTAAAACCCATTTCACAGCAGAAGCCTATGGCCAGTAAATATATGAAAAAGAATGTTTAATATCATTAATAATATGGCAGTTGCACATTAAGTACACAGTGAGATGTCTTTACACACTAGACATATTGACGAAAGTTTAAAAATCTGATAAGTATTGGTGTAGACACAAAAGAATGAATGTGGTATGATTCCATTCATATAAAGAAAATGAGGTAAAACTAAGCTATGTTGCTTAGGAATACATACTTGGTAAATCCGTAAAGGAAATGATCATCATAAATGTTAAGATAGCGGTTACCTCTAGGGGTGGAGAAGAGAGAGATTTATGATCAGAAGCATACAAGGGAGCTTTTGAGGTTTTGGTAATGTTCTGATTTTTCTTTTGCGTATGTTTGCTTTGTTATAATTTGTTTAACTTTACGTGTATGTTTTATGTACTTTTTTTTTGTTTGTATGTTTGTTATATTTCAGGATAAAACACAAAGCAGGCAAGGATCACTATGTCAAATAGCTGTTAATAGGTCAGGTAATATGAGGACTGAGATTTGACCATTGGGTTCAGCAAAGTGGAGACTACTGAACATAGCAGACTGCCTCAGTGGAGTGGTTGGGGCCACAGTGTAGTTAGAATGAGCTCAAGAGAGAATGGGGAGGAAAGGAATTAGAGTCAAAGAGTAAACAGAACTCTTTGAAGGAATTCTTGTGCAAAAAGGAGAAATGGGGTAATAACTGGAGGTAATATAGAGAGCTTTACATAAAGTATGTAGAGTATTGGGAGAATAAATATGAAGATAGCATTTCTGGGATGCTGAAAGTAGTGAGGGGAACTTTTTATGTGTGTGGGGGTATGTGGTTTTGGGAGGAGAAAGTGAAAATTTATAACATTTCTAAAGAGAGTTAAAATTAAAGCTATTTTGTAATTCTCAGAAATATGTACATTGGAATCATACACATTTCATATCTATTAATGGGAGGAATCATGAACATCATTGTATAAGCTGCCATAACAAATTACCACAAACTGTGTGGCCTAAGCCAACAGAAATTTATTGTCTCACAGTTCTGGATTCAGGGTGTTGGCAGGCCCATGTTCTTTCCAAAGGCTCTAGAAGACCCTTTCTTGTCTCTGCCAGCTTCTGATGGCCCCAGATGTTCCTTGGCTTATGGCAGTATAACTAGTCTCTGCCTTTGTCACCACTTGGCCATCTTCTCTGTGTCTCTTCTCCTCTTCTTATGAGGACACTCATCATAAAGAGAGTAGGGCCCGCCCTAATGATGTTATCCTAACTAATTACATCTGCAAGGGCCTATTTCCAAATAAGGTCACATTCACAGGTACTGAGGGTTAGAACTTAAGCATATCTTTTGGGGTATGTGATTCAACCCATAACACCCATGTCGTTCAACACCACTTGGCAGAAAGAGAATGAATGAAGCCCAGAGAGGTTAAGTGCTTGCTCAAAATTGCACTGCTATTAATAAATCAAGACTAAAACAAAGTTTGTTCTGCTCCTTGGGTCAGTGCTATTTTCATAGTACCTATAATATGGTGGAAACTCTATGGGGCAATTCTACTTTGTCCTATGAGTCAGAATTGATTCGACGGCACTGTGTTGGTTGGTTGGTTGGTTATAATATGGTTTGCTCTTAAATTAGGTTTTATATATCAATTATATTTTATAGTAGAATTTACTTGGATAATATTTCAGTTGGCCTTTGCTACATGATAAAAACTAGTGCTAGACCACCCCAAACTTAGTGGTTTAAAATAACCACTCTGTATTATTTCTTATGATTCTGTTGAGTTGTCTGGGCTCAGCTAGGGCCATTCATGTGGCCGCAATCATTGGCAGCTAGACTGGGGTTGGAGGGTTTGAGATGGTCTTGCTCACATGTCTGGGGCCTTGGTGCTGTTTGTTGGCTCAGGCTCTCTGTGGATGGTGTCTCTTCCTTACCATATAAGGAAGGCCAGGGCTTCACAACTAAAAAGTGTGAAAAATTAATAGTTTCCCATGAATTAATTTATGATAATAATAATAGCATTTTGCCAGCCACCATGCTTTGTATACAATTTCACTTAATTTAGTTACAGCTATCTATATTGAGAACTGGAGTCCTGGTGGCTCAGTGGTTAAGAGTTCAGTTGCTAACCAAAAGGTCTGCAGTTCAAATCTACCAGCTGCTCTTCGGAAACCCTATGGGGCAGTTCCACTCTGTCCTGTAGGGTCACTATGAGTTGGAATAGACTCTACCGCAACGAGTTTGGGTTGTATGTATGATTTTTTTTTAAATTGAATGCCTACTATGATTCTTGACTGTGCCTAGATTTGGGACTATTACTCTTAACCAGATAGACTTGTTCCCTGCATATTGCAATACCCTATGGTGGGAGAGAGAAAAGCTTCTCTAAAGAAACTTTTTAAGCCAGGACCTGAAGGATGAACAGGAGTTAGCTGAGGTAAGAGTGAGAAAGGGAATAGGAAGTCCTCCAAGGAAAGAAAATGACTTGGGCAAAGTCCTTGGAGGTAAGTGAGTTCAAGCCATTGCTATCAAGTCGATTCCGACTCAACAAGCATATAGGACAGAGTAGAACTGCCCCATAGAGTTTCCAGGGAGTGGCTAATGGATGCAAACTACTGACCTTTTGGTTAGCAGCCAAACTTTTAACCACTGTGACATCAGGGCTTCAAGTGAGTTCAAGGAACATAAATGAATTATTGGAAAAAAAAAAAAAAAAAACTATCCTGGCTGAAGCCTAGAATGTGAAAGGGGTAAGGCAAGGGGTAAGGCAAGAAAGAAGCTGGAGAGGTAGCCAGGGGCCTTGTAAGGTATGTTATTATCCCACTGGCATCAAGTTGTTTCTGACTCATAGCAACCCTGTAGGACAGAGTAGAACAGCCCCATGTGGTTTCCAAGGCTGTAATCTTTATGGAAGCAGAGTGCCATGTCTTTCTCATGAAGAGTAGCTGGTGGGTTTGAACTGGTGTGACCTTTTGGTTAGCAACAGAACGCTTTAACCACTGAACCACTGGGGCTCCTATTGTTTTGTTATAGAGTATGGATTTTATGCTGAGGGTGATGGGAACCCACCGATAGGTTCAGAGAGGTTTTGTTTTTGCTCAGATTGTTGTTTGAGAAATTTCGGTCACTGGCTGCAGTTTGGGTGCTGGACGTAGCTGGAAAGAGGCAAAGGTTGGGCTGGGAAGACCATCAACACACAAGGCATAGATAATGATCTGAATTAGGTGAGTGTGAGAATGAAGAGAAGTATGTAAATTACAGAGGTACTTAGCAGATGGAATCAACTGGATTTGGTGACTGAATATGAAGTAGAGGGAGGAGCCAAAGATGACTGGTTCTCAGGTTTCTGCCAAAATAGGAAACAGGAGTGGAGGAACAGGTTTGGGAGGTGTCTTTGTACCTGACTTGCTACTTTATTTTTGTAGGGATACATGAGACTGATTCCCAAACTCCATTCTCACCTGATCTTTTTTTGTATTCTGCAGTATTTGAAATAATATTTCTAGTATCAATTCATAAAATTGATTCTTGTTTAGTAAATTCGGTCAAATGTAGCACTGCTGCTGTAACCTGAATTTATACCTGAGACCCGAAAGGTTTTACTTTAGTGTGAATTCCTTAATATATAGAAATTTAGTAATCTACTGTGGAAGTCAATTTTGTAAAACAGTTTACTTACTGCTTAGTTTTTTAAAATTACTTGAAGAGAATAATGGCTAAGAAGCACTGTATAATACTTCTTTTAAGCCTTTCATTCATTAGTTGACGATAATTTCATAATATGTGAACACATTTTAAGAAGTTTACTAAAAATTTTTTAAATGGTTTCACCCTTTTTGTGTGCCCTTCACAACTTTGTAAGGAGAATGTAAGCTTACACTTATGCTCGGGAAGAAAAAAATACCTAGGATAAAAAATAAAAAATAAATTATATCAGAGATGGATTTATCTCTCCTTCCTACTATTAAGTAGTAATTGAGTTTTAAAGGAAGAATTAACTCTTGTCTGTTAGGAAGCTAAATCTCCTTTGGCACCTTGGAGACTCCTTTGGAGTCTTTGTGGTTTTGAATCTCGTGGCCATCTGTAGATTTTTATTAAAGTTTGTTCATCCTATGTTATTTATTGCCCTACTTGCACCCAGTAATGTTCATTTGCCTAAAATATTCTGATCCTCCTTCTGGCAAGTATAATATATTTAATAGTTTGTTTCCCCATATGTTCTTTATAGATTGAATTTTTTGTTACGATTTTGTAAGTTTAAAAGCACTTTACAACCTTTTTTTTTCCTTTTTTTCCCCCTTAGGCACTACACGGGCCCCCAGGGATGGGGAAGTACCAGGGGTGGACTATAATTTCACTTCTGTTGAGCAGTTCAAAGCACTGGAAGAGAGTGGAGCATTGTTAGAAAGTGGAACGTATGATGGTATGTCCCCAAATATACAACGATAACGAAAACCCAGAACACTGTCTGAAGGACTGGAATTATTTCAGAGAGATTTTGACCTGTAAAAATACCTTTTTTTTTTTAAGTTTTTTCTGTCAGCTTTTAGGGAAATTTTCTTTGGATTAGGAGATTTATAATTTTTCTAATGTAAAATTGGATAAAACAATAAGCAAAAACATTCTGTCGTATTATAAAAGTGACTGCGGTAATATACTAAAAAATCAAACTGGCCAGTCTGCATATTTCATAGTAATTCACATCATCTTATGAACTCAGCAAGTATTTGTTGATTGCTTTCCATTTGCAGCTGGGAATCTGAAATCTGTTCACTCTAAAAAATCTATATGTATCTTGACTATCTTGGCGAAAAGAGAAAATGGATTGGGGGTTGGGGGGAGATGCAGAATAATTGGCTTTCCTTTCATATCTCTGTTTTCTGTACCCACTTGATTCCAGGAAATACAGATTTGAGATCAATTTCAATTTTTAAATGATTCTGTGTTAGATCCATTTGGTTTTGGTTTTTTTCCCTTATATAACACACACTCCATGGGCAAGTTTATCCACTCCCCGAACACACTATACTTCTCCATCATTGCTTTATCGTGCCATTTTAATTGCCTGCTTACAGGCTCTGTGAAGGCAGTGATCATATCTTTCTTACTCAGTATTATCTTCAGTGCCTAGAAATAGTGTTCAATAAATATTTAATCTTGAATAAAACATATCCAATATATGCATTTATGTTGTATCCAAAAGAGTAACTCCTCATTGTTTCTCTCTTTAGTGGCATCGTGAGCTCATTTCCCACAGTTTTCATGCAGTCAGTTTCAAGTCTAATCGTTTTTTCCTTTGCAGCAGCTCTCACAATGCCTTTTCACTTTCACCACCTCATTGTAGGCCTACTGGACCAGCTCTTCTGGACTATTGCAGTTGATCTCATTTGTTACAGTTTCTTCCCTCCGTCCAATCTACCCTGCCCATTGCTACCGTGTTAGTCTTCCGCAAGCACAGCTCTGATCGTTTCACTCTCCTACTCATACCCTTTTTGATTTCTGTTTGCCTAGTAAGTTTGACCAACTACTCATTCTGGGCTTAGCTTCTTCTACTCACTCACTCACTCCATTCATTCATTCATTCGTTCATTTGACCCTTCTTTTGTTCATTCAAGGAAACCCTGGTGGTATAATGGTTAAGTGCTACAGCTGCTAAAAAAAGGGTCAGCAGTTCACATCCGCCAGGCTCCCCTTGGAAACTCTATGGGGCAGTTCTACCCTGTCCTATAGGGTCTCTATGAGTCGGAATCGACTCAACGGCACTGTGTTTGGTTTTTTTGTTATTGTTGTTCATTCAACAACCAGTTAGTAAGGACCTACTATGTGCCAAACAGAAACCCTGGTGGCATAGTAGTTAAGTGCCACGGCTGCTAACCAAAAGATCTGCAGTTCAAATCCACCACATGCTCCTTGGAAACTCTGTGGGGCAGTTCTACTCTGTCCTGCAGGGTCGCTATGAGTTGGAATTGACTTGATGGCAACGGATTTGGTTTTTCGATGTGCCAAACACTGTAAGAGAGGCTAAGGATACTGTCATGAACAAGATTGACATGATACTGCCTTCATAAATCCTACATTTTATGAGGGAGGCAGTCAAAAAAACAAATACATAAAATAACTATAAATTGAGATAAGTATTAGGAAAGATAAAACAAGAGATATAAAGAAAATAATAAGACAATCTGTGTTAGATAAAGTAGCCAGTGAAGACCTCTCAGAGGAAATGACACCTACTTATTTGTTTCTATTTTTATGCAGATGGCCTATTCTCATTTCATCTCCCCCGTTTAGGAGACCATTCTGATGTGTTTAATGTGTACGTTTTTGTTTGTATGGGTTCTTGCAAAATACATATTGTGTCTTTTGTGCATATTTTTATTCTTACATTGTACTGTGTCTGTATCTCAGGAAACCCTGGTGGCAAGTGGTTAAGAGCTACCGCTGCTAACCAGAAGGTCGGCAGTTTGAATCCACCAAGTGCTCCTTGGAAACTCTAGGGAGCAGTTCTATTCTGTCCTATAGGGTCGCTATGAGTCAGAATCGACTCAATGGCAAGTTACAGGTGTCCATGTCTCACTCAATTTTTTACTGTTTTCATTTATTACTGTGACTTTCAGATTCACCCATCAGCTACAATGTATTTACGTGTAATCCATTGCTTTTAAAGGCTACACAGTACTCCATGGTGTGAATCCACTGCATTTTACTGAATCATTCTCCTAATAATGGACACCCAGATTGCCTTTAACACCCGATCACCGCAGATAAAGCTGCAGTGAACATTCTTGCACGTGTCGTTTTGTTGACCTGCGTAAGAATTTCTGTGGTCAATATACGTAAGAGCAGAATTGTTGGATCAGAGTGTAAACATATAATTAATCTGATGAAGCAGTGTCAGACAGCTCTTCAGTATACATTCCCACTAGCAGTACACGAGGGCTCTTGTAGTACCTATAAAAACAAAAACCAAACCAAACCGTTGCCCTCGAGTCAATTCCAACTCGTAGCGATCCTATCGACAGAGTAGAACTGCCCCATAGGGTTCCTAAGGAACAGCCGGTGGATTCAAACTGCTGACCTTTTAGTTAGCAACTGAGCTGTCATATCCTTGTCAACCCTTGGCATTATCCAGTTTTACAGTTTTGTCAATCTAATGACTGTGGAAGTAGTATCTCATTTTAATTTTAGTTTCTGTGATTGCCAGAGAGTTCGAGTATCTTTTCATATACTTACTAGTCTTTTGGACTTCTGAAAATTATGTATTCATTCGCTTTGTCTATTTTTTGTAAATGTGATTCCTTTCAAATTCTGGTTTTCAGATATTTCTGAGATACTTTGATATTTAGATATTAATCCCTTAGTAGATTTAGACATTTTAGATATCTTCTCCCATTCTGTCACCTATTAACCTTGTCCTGTGTTTCCTATGGAACAGAAATTATTAATTTTCATGTATCAAATTTATCACTTTTTCCTTATGATTTGTACTTTCCAAGTTTTATTTAAGAAGCCCTTTTCTGCACTTAGACCACAAAAATATTCTGCTACATTTTCCCCCATTAAGTTTAAGAACTTAGTATATGACAAAGAGGCATATCACATATTATTAATTATTATGTGCTCAGCTCCAGTAATTATCACAGAAATACAAATTAAAACAACAGTCAAAAACCATTTCACACCTATCAGATTGACAAAAATGGAAAAGTCTGATACTGTGGGAAACTGGATACTCCCATACACTGCTGTTAAGAGTATAAAATGATACAATCCCTTTGGATAACATCTTGGCAATAACAAGTACTTTTGAAGGTGAACATAACTCTTTGACCCAGCAATTCCGTCTCTTGCTGTCTTCTCTAGAGAAATTCATGCGCATGTGTAGGATGTGCCAGAATATTCATTGTAGCGCTGTTTAAAACCATGAGGGAATGGAACAACTTTCCTTTAGAAGGGGAATGAATAAAATACATTTTGATTTGTTCATAGAAATGGACTATTATACAGCAGTTGAATGAGTTAGATCTACATGACCAATACGAATAAGTCTTAGGATTATAATTGTATGAAAAACAAGTTGCAAAAAGACATGTTCGGTATGATACTGTTTATCAAAATAGATATGAAATGTTATGAAAACACTTTATGAAGCTATTATGAAAACAGTTGTGTGTTTATATGTTATGAATATTTATACGTATGTCCTAGATGAACACAATACATTGGGAAGTGACACCAATTTCAGGACAGTGGTTACCTAAGGGAGGAGATGAGAAGGATGGAGACAGGAAATTAGGGCTTTAATTGTCTATGTAACCATATATGTATGTCCTTTAAAAAAAAAAAAGCAAGGGAGAGATCTAAAAGAAATCTTGTAAAAGCTAATAACTGGAGAATGTATATATAAATGAATATTTCTAATATTATTCTCTGTAATTTCATATGTTTGAAATACTTAATAATTAATAGTGCTATTGTAAAACAAAGCCCTAAAATCTTATTGGTGATTATGGATAGCAATCACAATATCCTGTATTTTTCTCATTTTCACCCTAGGAAAAATATTAAACTTCCTAGAATTAGATTTAAAAAAAAAAACCACACCCATTGCCATCGAGTCACTTCTGACTCATAGCAACCCTATAGAGTTAGATAACAATTACTAATAATCCTCAGTAAAATGTGTTTCTAGTAATACTACTACCATCCTTACAAAAAAAGGTGGACTTCTCATCCCTCTCCTGGTACATCCAGTTTCTTGGATAATGTAATTATTGGGCATAATTACCTGAAAAATTGAGATCCTAGAGTATCCTATTCCCTAACCAAACCTCTAAGGAACCCTGGTGGAGCAGTGGTTAAGCGCTCAACTGCTAACCAAAGGCTCAGTGGTTTGAACCCACCAGCAGCTCCATAAGAAGAAAAGACTTGGCCATCTGCTCTTGTAAAGATTACAGCCTTGGAAGTCCTATGGGACAGTTCTACTTTGTCGGTAGAGTCGCTACGAGACTGGATCCACTTGGTGGCACACAACAACAACCAAACCTCCCTTTGGAGTGGTTCTGTGCCCTCTGTCCCGGAGAACTGTAAACTGGCTTCCATTGGTTCCTTGCTTTACTTATGGGCCAGAAGGTTGCAGAGATCCTCTTAGACTGTTTTAACGTGAATCTTTGTATTCCTGTGCGTGACTGGCGTAACTCCATTTTAAACATGGATTTGGAAGCAAGGGAATAGAGTCAGGATGTTGCCCAAAAGATTTTAATTTGATTTCATTGTTTTTTTTCTCGAATATTTTGATGACAATTACCTTTCAAAGTCAAATTTGTAAAAAATAATTCATCATAGTGCTTGCCTTCTCAGTGCATGCATGATTTGAAGTGTAAACCATGTTAATTCTAGACTTCCCTCAGTGTTACAGTGAACAACCTAAGCTTTTTTTCATCTAGGAAAAAAATCAATTATCTTCCTCACTAATTTATGTATGTGAGCATCTGAATTACCTCCTTAGGAACAAAAGAATATGATTTGAGGTGTGATTAAAAAAAAAAAAACATGAGTATTTCGCTCCTTGACTATATTTAACTTTCTATAACGTTAGAGTAATAATTGCTATAAGGTTAAAACTAGCAGTCTCTGGCAACTGTTAAGGCACTTTCCCATTGTATTTGGATGCCTAATGGGGATTACATGATAAATTGAGAAGATGTTCAATTGTTCTCATTCTATTCTGGAATATTTATTGTTGCTGCAAAAATTACTGATCCTCAAGACTTGACGTATAAAAGTTAAAGTATTTCTTGCTTTCCTGAAAGTAAGCCAATATCGAATTGCACTAGTAATGTCTTCATTTGTTCAATAACCTGTCAGATAAAATAATACAATTAGAATGCCTAGGAAAACATTTTAAACTTACCTTTGTATAAACAGCCTTCATTTCAGCACAAACTAGTTAGTTTTTATCCTCCACACATATTTCTTCTTTTGACTAAAATAGTTATGTTTCACATTAGAACAAAATTATTTAGTTTTCTCCTTCTTTACTCCTACCTTTTATACCAGTTAGTCTTACATGAGAGCATTGATGCTTTTAAATTCACATAAAGGAAACAAATTAGGTCCCTATTCAGAACCCATGTAGAACAAGCCCTGTTGGAATAAAGAATCTACGTACATAAAGTCAACTTCTTGGCCTTAGTATGAGTAGTATTAAGATTTTAGATAGTGATAGATAATGTATTGTGCTTTTGGTCTCATAGGCACTTGAGAAATTAGTTCTTGCTCCTCTTTCTACCTTTCACCCCCATCCCCCACCTTTAAGAAGGTAATGGCTCCTTTTGGTCAATGGTGGATGCTCAAAAAGGTCAATATAAGGTGACAAGGCAGAGAGATACTCTAGGTCATGATGTTCTAACTCTTAGTTCAACATGAGTACTTTCACTTGCTGCTATTTTTGTCCACTCCAGGAAACTTCTATGGAACTCCCAAGCCACCAGCAGAACCCAGCCCTTTCCAGCCAGATCCTGTTGATCAGGTTCTCTTTGATAATGAGTTTGACACAGAATCCCAAAGAAAACGAACTACATCTGTCAGCAAGATGGAAAGAATGGACAGCTCTCTTCCTGAAGAGGAAGAGGACGAAGACAAGGAAGCTATTAATGGCAGTGGAAATGCAGGTTTGTAAATAGATGAACAACTTCTAACTGATCTTTAGGTTGCCTTTACCATAGCATTGAATTGGAAGTAGTAAATTTTTTCACCAAGCATATGGAGCAGAGTGATGGGATTCTAAATTTGGAAAAAATTGTGTGTAGAGCAAAGTATATCTTTGTAGACCTCCTATAAGCTGCAGTTGTCAAAAGTGGGAATTTTGATAAATTACAAGCTATCATTAGTAATATATAATATGCCATTACCCTGCTGTCTAAAAGATATAAGAAATTCATTTCTGACCAACTCCTACTTTACAGGATATGATGAAAATTTAGGTGTTTTCAGATATAGTCATCAACCAAAGCAAAGTACAGAGGGATTAGAAATATCCCAATAAAAATTAACTGAGAGATTTGTTAGCAATATTTTGAGTTTAAATTCTGAATCCACTCAAAGCAAACTTCCAAATTTGGATGTTAAATGCTTCTATTTTTCATTAAATGCTAAACCAACAGAATTTCAATGGTGGAGGATCTCCTGCTTTTGAGTACCCCTATATAATGTGTTGAGGGCTTAGAAGGTTCTTACTTGTACTTGAGAATCTAAGTAGGAAAGCACAGAATGGCAGCAAAACTAATTTCAGTGCCATTTATTGTAATAATTCTGTTCAAAACGCTAGAATGTAGACTTCATAAGTGTTGGAATTTTTGCTTGTTTTGTTTTTTTTGTTGTTGTTCATTGCTGTATCCCTAGCATCAAACACAGTACCTGGGACACAGTAGTAACTAAAATAATATTTTATGCAGGTGTCCTACAAATGGGTGAATTTGTGCAGAGCCCATTATCATGTTATTTTCCCAAAGCATCCTGTTCTTTTTCTTATCAGGCTGAAAGTCTGAGCAGGTGAATTCTAAGGAAGAAGTATACTTTTCCAGATCTTTCTGTCTTTTTTCCCTGAATCCCTCAGTAGTCATGTATTTGTTGAATAGATGAACGAATTTGGAGTGCAATTTTGAAGCCTTGGAACATTAAATGTGGCTGTACGTAAATGAGACTACAAAAACGTTCCAGATAAAAACAATACATTTCTTAATTTATTCAGACTATTGCCTTGCATTAACAAAAATATTCTAGTATTGATTTTATTTGAAATTATTTTTTAAAAGTACGTTTCATTCAGCTATTCATTCAACAAATATTTATTGAGCACTTGCTAAGCTACTAAGTGCTAGACAGACATTGTTCTAGGTGCTGGAAATACATCAGTGAACGAAGATAAAAATCTCTCTTATCATGGAGCTTACCTTCTAGTGGGAGAGGCAGAAACTATCAAACCTAAATAAATAACATATGTACTATTCGGAGCCCTGGTGGTGCAGTGGTTAAGAGCTCAGCTGCTAACCAAAAGGTTGGCACTTCGAATCTACCAGCTGCTCCTTGAAAACCCTGGGGGCAGTTCTGTGTCCTGTAGGGTTGCTGTGAATCAGAATTGACACATTGGCAATGGGTTTGGTTTTCTGGTGTTTTATGTATTATTTATTTGTATGTTAGATGATGCTAAAGAGAAAACTAAAATAGAGAAGGAGGATAAAAAGTGGTGGTAGCCAAAGCAGTGGAGTAGTTTGCAATTTTAGATAGAGTGGCACAGAAGACCTCACTGAGAAGGGAGCTTTGAGAAAACTGAGAGAGGAGGCCCAAAATATCTGGGGGAAGAACCTTCCAGCTAAAAGGAACTATGCATATCAGTACCGTGAGATAGAAGCATGCCTGGAATAATCAGACAACAACAGTGGAGCTAGTGTGGTTGGAGTAGTCGTTGGAAAGGAGTAGAGTAGTAACCAGTGAGGTCAGTCCGATAATGATGGGGGTGGGGGGAGGAGATGCACATTATATAGGCCCTTAAAGGTCACTGGAAGGATTTTGTTTTTTATTCTGAGATGGGAAACGATTATAGTGTTTTGAGTAGAACAGTAATATGTTTTAACAGACTCGTTCTGGCTATTGTATTCAAAATAGAAAATAGAAGGGCATGAGCATAAACAGGGATACCAGTTAGGAGGTGATTGCAGTAATTTAAGTGATGAATGGTAGTTTAGACAAGGTGAAATCATAAGAGGTAGTAAGAAGTGGCCTGAGCCAATATCATTTGCTGACAGATTACATATGAGGTGTGAGAGAGAAGAGTCAAAAACGACTCCGAAAGTTTTGAACAGAGTATCTATAAGAATGGTGTTACATTTACTAAAATGGGAAAGATTGCAAGAGGAGCAGTTTTGGGTTGGGGGGTTGGGAGGGGAAGAGTATTAAGAGCGCAACATGGTACATTTAAGTTTGGGATACCTATTGAACATCCAAATGGAAATGTAATGTTCGAAGTTGGATTTAAAAGTCTAAATTCTGACCTGAAGATACATATTTGCATACCATCAGCGTATAACTTTTATAGCAGTGACACTGGATGAGATCTCCAAGACAGTTAGTATAGAAAGAGAAGAGAAAAGGTCCAAGGACAAAACTCTGAGAAGGCACTCTAACATATGGAGGTCATGGAGATCGAGAAGAGCTTGTGAAATAGGGATAATCCATGAGAGTGCAGTGTCCTGGAAGCCACACAAAGAAAAGTGTGTCAAAGAAAAGAGTAATCAGCTATGTCAGATGCTGGTGACAGCTCAAGTAAGATGGGGACTGAGAATTATCACTGGATTTAGTGATGTGGAGGTCATTGGTGACCTCGATAAGAACAGTTTTATTGATGAGAGGTGCAAAGAGCGTTGTCAAAAGGGCTCCAGAGAAAATTGGAAGGGTAGAAGTGGAGGCCCAAAACCAAGCCCAAACCCATTGCCATCGAGTTGATTTTGACCCATAGTGACTGTATAGGACACAGTAGAACTGCCCATAGGGTTTCCAAGGCTGTTATCTTTATGGAAGCAGACTGCCACATCTTTCTCCTGGGGAGTGCTTGGTGGGTTCGAACCACTGACCTTTCCATTAGCAACCAAGTACTTAACTATTGCTCTATCAGGGCTCCTTCCAGAAGTGGAGGTAGCAAGTATAAACTCTTCCAAGGAGTTTTGGTATAAAGAGGAGAGAAATGGAGTGCTTGCTAAAGGGGAAAGACAATTGTTTATTTTCTTTTTAGTGAACGGAGAAATAACATGTATATAAATAGAAATGATCTGCTAGATAGGGAGGATTGGTGATGCAGGAGAGAGGGTGAGAGAATTGCTGTAGTCAAGAGTAGATGGGATATGATTTGCAATTAGTGGGTTAGCTTTGGCTAGGAGTGCAAAGAGTTCTTCCGTAGAAACAGAAGGTGGAGTAAATGAGCACAGTGGCTGTATAGATGCAATGGTGAGAGCTTATTGCAGTTCTCTGCTACTTGCCTGTATTTTCTCAGAAATAGGAAACAAGGTCATCAAATAAGAATAGGGATAAAGAAATAGTAGTAGATTTGAGGAGAAGGAAGGTATGAAATAGTTACCAAGGAAAGTGTGAGTGAATCAACTAAAGAAATGTGTTATGGTGGGAATGCAAAATGGTACAACCATTTTGGAAAATGATATGGCACTTCCTTAGAAAGCTAGAAATAGAAATACCATTTGATCCAGCAATCCCACTCCTAAGAATATATTCTAGAGAAATAAGAGCCATCACACAAATAGACATATGCACACCCATGTTCATTGCAGCATTGTTCATGATAGCAAAAAAAGATGGAAACAACCTAAATGCTCATCAACAAATGAATGGATAAACTATGGTACATATACACAATGGAGTACTACACAACGATAAAGAACAATGATGAATCTGTAAAGCATCTCACAACATGGATAAATCTAGAGGGCATTATGCTGAGTGAGATAAGTCAATCTCAAAAGGACAAATATCGTATGAGACCACTAGTATAAAAACTCATGAAAAGGTTTACACACAAAAAGAAACAATCTTTGATGGTTACAAAGGAGGGGACAGATGGGAGGGAAAAACACTAAATAGACAATAGATAAGTGGTAACTTTGGTGAAGGGTAAGATAGCACACAATACTGGGGAAGCCAGCACAACTTGTCCAAGGCAAGGTCATGGAAGCTTCATAGAATGTTGTGGGGACCACCGTCTCAGAGAACATCTAGCTCAATTGACATAACCTAGTTTATGAAGCAAATGTTCTACATTCTACTTTGGTGAGTAGTGTCTGGGATCTTAAAAGCTCATGACCAGCCATCTAAGATACTCCAGGGGTGTCACCCCATTGGGAGCAAGGGAGAATGAAGAAAACCAAAGACACAAGGGAAAGATTAGTCCAAAGGACTAATGGATCACAACTTCCATAGACTCCACCAGACTGAGTCCAGCTCAGCTAGATGGTGCCCGGCTACCACTACTGACTGCTCCGGCAGAGATCACAATAGAGGGTCCCAGGCAGAGCTATAGAAAAATGTAGAACAAAATTCTAACTCCCAAAAAAAGACCAGACTTACTGGCCTGACAGAGACTGGAGAAACCCAGAGAGTATGGCCCCCAAACACCTTTTTAGATCAGTAATGAAGTCACTCCTGGGGTTCACCCTTCAGCCATAGATTGGACAGGCCCATAAAACAAAAGGAAACTAAATGGGGACACCAGCCCAGGGGCAAGGACTAGAGGGCAGGAGGGAACAGGAAAGCTGGTAATGAGGAATGCAAGGTCAAGAAGGGAAGAGTGTTGACATGTTGTAGGGTTGGTAACAAATGTCACAAAACAGTATGTGTAAAAAAAAAAAAAAAGAAAATTTTACTAATTGTTTAATGAGAAACTAGTTCTGTAAACCTTCATCTAAAGTTCAATAATTAAAAATATAAAATAAAAAAATGTGTTATGATTGCCATGTATCATCAAATTTCCACTTGAGGTTGTTGCTATTGTTGTGTGCTGTCAAGTTGATTCTGACTCATAGTGACCCTGTGTGACAGACTAAAACTTTCCATAGGGTTTCCTAGGCTGTAATCTTTACGGAAACAGATCACTGGGTTTTTTACCCGAGATTAGTGACCATGAATTTAAAGTGAAACCGGTTAGCATTATTTGTGTTCAGCTGCATGGGTGCTGGCATGGAGTGAGTGGAGAGTAGGATTTAAGCTTTTTTTTTTTTTTTTTTTTTATGGTTTAGCCAGGCAAGTATGATGAAGTGAAGTTGAGGCAAGGGAATCAAGGTCGTTTGCAAAATAATGATTATAATGGGTTGATCATGGAACTTTTAGTTGAGAAAGCAGGACAAAGAGGACATGGCTGGGGAATGGGAAGGTGAGGAACAGTGAAAGATAGTAAGTAGTAGGATTAATGGGTTGTAGAACTTGGCTGGATAAAGAATAATTGGAATTGAGTTACTGTAGAAAATGGTATCTAATGATATCCAAGGCCTCTTCTAAGAGTCTCTGATTCTGAGGCATTGCCTGCAGTTTGAAGTTGTTAATATGATATTATGTGACATCTGAGGCTTGTGTTAGATGTGTACCAGGCACTTGGTATAGGAGATAAGGACGTAACCACTTAAATTTGAATCCTGGCTTTGCTAATGTATTAGCTGTGTAATCTTAGCTAAGTTAACCTCCCTGTGCCTTATCTTTCTATAAAATGAGGATAATAAAAACAATATACCCACACCTCATTTAGGAGCCCTGGTGGCATAGTGGTTAAGAGCTCACCTGCTAACCAACAGGTTAGCAGTTCAAATCCACCAGCTGCTCCTTAGAAACCCTATGGGGCAGTTCTACTCTATCCTATAGGGTTACTGTGAATTGGAACCGACTCAATGGCACCTAATAGCAACAACAACAACAGCACCTCACTTACTGAAATGATTAGGTTCCAAAGACCAGGTCGTTATTAGAAAATCGACATCATGCAAAATGGAGGATGACCACATCAGATCACAAAATGGAAGATTACTGCCTCATTACACAGGTACCAAATCACATCATTACATAACTGCCAAACCACTGAGAATCATGGCCCAGCCAAGTTGACACATAACTTTAACCATCACAGCCAGTGTTACTCTCACCTCACACCTTGGCATTCTCTACTGCCAGACATACGTCATTAATGCACAAAATAGTTGGATAGTAGATTTACTATTGTCCTAAAGCAAAATATTAGATAATGAGATAGTCGATAAGTGAGGAGTAAGTGTATATCCTCACAGGGTTGTTGTGAGGATTATACGAGTTAATAAATGTAAAGTTCTTAAAATAGAGCCTGGGACATAAAAAGGACTGTTGAAGCACTGCTGGTGCTGCTGCTGTTGTTGGTATTATATGCTGAATTGATCTAGTGCTTTTTTGCTTCCTTCCCAGACTAGTATTAGAGGTGCTGCATGGGATTAATGCCACTTAGTGAATGAATAAAATTTAATATGTTTGTTTTTTATTTCAAAGAATATAGAAGAATATGTTCATAATAAACAAGAACATTTGCAATAAATGTTTGGCATTTTATTTGAGGTGAAGGCAAGAGGGCTGTTTAAAGAAGAGTGTAACTTTACCCACTTTTCATGCTGTTCTGTTTTGAATAACAGCAGAAAACAGAGAGAGGCATTCTGAGTCATCTGACTGGATGAAGACCGTCCCAAGTTACAACCAAACCAATAGCTCCATGGACTTTAGAAATTATATGATGAGAGATGAGAACCTGGAACCGCTGCCCAAAAACTGGGAAATGGCCTACACTGACACAGGGATGATCTACTTCATTGAGTAAGCAGATGTCTGTGTGTCTTCTAATGTGGCCCTTCACCATGAGGCTTGTCATGAATTTGTTTTTACCTCATTTTGGACGTGTGTCTGTTTCACAGGGCTTCCATTTCTTTTTCTTTCTTTACAAATGTTTTTCATACAAGCTAGAGCTGATTCTTAGTCTGATTATTTCTCTGAGTGACATTTCATTGTTATTTGACTTGGATAAAGGAATAGTGTATTTGACCTCTGGTTTTATATCACGTTTCTCACTGATAATGAAAAATATAAAGAATAAAGATGTTTTGCTTTGCTTTTTTTTCCTCCACTAACTTTTTGTTAGATTGTCCAGCCTAAGGAGCATTTCAAGAATTACCATCATTTGCAGGGTGGGAGGGGTGGGAGGAGGGGGCAGGATATTTATTATCTGAGCTAAATATTTTCAGTTCTAAAGTTTAGTTATGATATATTCAGTCGGTAAATATAGTTAAATAATATGGGGGAAAATATCACTGATCCTCAGAGAAATGGGTACAATATAAATTCACAAAAAGATAAATCTATTTTTATGGGAAAGCACTATTAAGAAACTATTTTTAGAGATATTGAATACCACATGTCTTACACCTACCTAAAATTATACATTGTGTGCACCAGGGAAGAATAATATGAAGACAATTTATCAGAAGTTTCATTATGAAGAATTTTATATTCTTATGTGGCTGTAATTCTCATTCTTAATTTGTTCAGAGGTAGAATATTAGTATAGTTAAGTTACAGAATATAATAACTGAATAATTAAAATAGTGAGGGCTGGGCACTACACTCAAAGAACATATACTCAGAAACGAGCTAGGGGTGGGAATCTTGAATCTCTTCCCTTAACTGGTCCCAGTTCCACATGTTCCTTATAGAGTGAGCACCTTGCTGTACCATGTGAGATTCTAGCATTTCAAAGACATGGTTTTGTGTATGTGATGTTCTTTTTACCGTGTGTGCCACATTATTGATTACATTACACATTTATATAAAATTAATGACTAGGATTGTACAAAACAGACAAAATCAGGTATGTTCCACTCTATGGAAAATTTATGGAGGTTTTCAAGGGTGGTTTAGACTTTTGACTTTCATGCTGACTTTAGAACTAAACCCCAAAGTGAAATGAGTCAGTAGAAGTGACTAGACTATCTTTATAAATAGATTCTGGGGCACCGAATCTGACAGTACTTCACCCTGCAAACAGGGATAAGTTAGTAAATTATAGGGGAAGATGAATCTACGAAAGAAGTGTCCTTATAGTTAAATATTATTTGCTGCTAGATAAAGCTGTTTTGTTTGTTACAGCTAATATGTATGATCTCTGTTTCTGCTGTTATTAAAACGTGAAAAGAATATTAACATAGGTCTATAGTTTTTTTTTATAGGCTTCAGCTCTTAAGTTTTGAGTATTGTCCCTATGGACATTTCCTTACCTTGGGAGATACTGGGTAAAATCCTAGGGGATCGGCCACATCTGCTAATTTAGGAATATAATTTTGAGTCTCTGAAACCAAAGTTAAGCTTTCCTCAAGTAGAGATTTTGAGTTTGATTTATCAAGATATTTCCATGAGTTTTTATTTTCTGACAAATCTGCTTGCTCCTAGGCAGCTCTGGAGTCCTGATCCCTTTCATTTTGCTAAAATTGACTTAACTGGTTTTAGTTTGGGAAGATTATATCCCTGACAGTATGGGTAACACATACTTCCTTGAAAGAATTTCAACTTCTCCAACATTGGTTATCTGTTTTTCAGCTTGCAAAAAAGTATTTCCACCATAGCCTACCAACTATTATCATACCTGGTAATGTGTAAGAAATGGCTGCATGCCTCTGTAAATAGTTCAGGGGTTAGAAAAGCTATAGATGATATGATTAATTTCCTGAAGCCATTTGCTTCATTACCTTTGAGTGGTCAAGGTAGAGATTTGTGAGTTTATCTCATATTAAAGGCAGCAAGGAAAGATAATTTATTCACATTGTTATTCTCACACTGCTATGGTAATGTTTTCTTCCATGACTTTTTTTTTTCTTTAATATCTTCGTACTTTAGATACTTAAACCAATACTACTTGTCTTCTCATCAGTGTGACAATTTTGTTTTAGGGTTAGTATCTGCTGCTTGATGACCTGTCTGAAGCTAGCTGACCTATAATTAAATTCAACAGAAATTGCTCTTAAAAGCATCTTTGTCCTGCTTAAATAAAATGCAGGATTCTTAATTGTTTGTTTTTCCTTTTTTTTTTTTTTTCCTGTTAAATGTATGGTGTGTGCTGATGAAAACTTTATTTTGTAGAGACGAGCTTAACTCTGCCCGTTGTTTTACTTGCATGTTGCAAAAACAGCCACTTTAAAACTTCTTTATTTTATTCTATTTTATTTTGAAGAGGCTTCTTTAAAATAATGTTCTGTGAGGTCAGGGGCTGTGTCTGATTATTCACCTCTATATCCCCAATCCCCAGCACAGGCCCTACACATGATAGAAAAACAAAACAATTACTGTGGAGTTGATTCCAATTCATGGCAACCCCACGTGTTTTAGAGCGGGGGTTTGCAAAGCTGTGACCTTTCAGAAGCAGATCACCAGGGCTGTTTTCCCAGGTGCCTCTGGGTGGTTTGAACTACCAATCTTTCAGTTAGTAGTTGAGCGTTTAACCATTTGCACCACCCAGGGACTTCCTTTACACATTGTAGGCACTCAATAAATACAGATTTTTTGTTTTTGTTTTTTGTTGTTTTTTAAGGGAGAGATGAAGGAATCCAGCAAGCTAGCAAACAAGGTTTTTCACGCAGCTTTTTGTGCTCGATAATGCACAGCATGTGGCTACGTACCCACCCTTTGAAACATTTTTGACTGCTTAAATAAGTGTCTGTTATTCTGTATTTGGCGTTTTATCCCTTCTTTTAGAGTCTTCATTCTCAAATGCGTGCCTCTAGCATTAATTATACTTTATGGCAGTTTTGAAATGACAAAAGCTGAGAGCAATAGGATTATTGAATCTGAGGTGTACAAGTGGATCCCGTAGGAGACAAATGTTCACACATCACATACCTTTTAGTCACTTTTAATCTTTGCTTTCTTTTTTGAAATACTTTTTACTGTTTCTAATTGAGA
The DNA here is from genome assembly GCF_024166365.1 of Elephas maximus indicus. Taxonomy (NCBI): domain Eukaryota; kingdom Metazoa; phylum Chordata; class Mammalia; order Proboscidea; family Elephantidae; genus Elephas; species Elephas maximus. The sequence goes on along the minus strand of NC_064821.1, from coordinate 167,091,910 downwards.
TCTTTATTCTATAGCCACAATACCAAGACAACAACGTGGTTGGATCCCCGTCTTTGTAAGAAAGCCAAAGCCCCTGAAGACTGTGAAGATGGAGGTAGGGATTCAAAACCTTTCTATGCTATATTTATTCTCTTAATCCCTTTTTGCTTTTCTTGCTTAGATAATGAGTTTTTTCAAAACCCTAAACAAACCATAATGTGCATAAGCACATAAACAGTTGGTAGATATCGTAATCAACTAACTATGATAATTGTGTCTTTCCATCTAATTTACAAGAGAGATTCCTTTCTCTCCTTCTGGGTATTATATAATTAAATTCTTTGTTTAAAAGCCATCTTAATAAAAATAAATTCACCCATTCTTTAACATATGTTCTAAACATAAACTTAAAATTCCATATGTTTTAATAAATTAGGTAATCATGGGGTAGGTAGCCTTATGCCTGTTGAACCTTCAAAATATATATTTAATTTAGTACGCTAGTATCTGTAGCTAATTTTTGCTGCTTAGTGGAAAAAGTTATCCTCAAGGACCATCAGATAATAATGTTTGTCTGTCTTGTATATTATAGGCTCTATTTTATTGTAGTCTTGCAAATAAGTATAGAATTTACCCCACCAATAATTGTTTGCTATGCCTTCTTCAACATAGCACAGATGAATAAAAACTTATATTTGTTTTTTGTCACTCATCAAAAATTATGTATGTCGGTAAAAAAAATGAGTGGCTTAGAATGAGGTTCAAGATAATCATTCTTGTATTGAGTTGCAATCTATTTAAAAAAATTGCTAAGCAGGATTTACAGTTATTTTGTTTTGTTCAGCATGATTATAATATTAAGAATTGTTTTTAGCAATAAACAATTAGAAAATGGAAGCCATTTATAATAGCTTAAAAAAATCACATATTTTGGAATAAATCTATTAGAAAATGTACACTAAAAGCTACAAACATCACTGAAAGAAATTAATAAAGACCTAAAATACTTGAAGAGATATACTGTGTTCACAGATTGGATGACTCAATATTGTTAATATGTCCGTTCTCCCTAAGTTGATATCTAGAGTCAACACAATCTCAATCAAAATCTTAACTGGCTGTTATGAAGAAATTGACAAGCTGATTCTTAAATATATATGAAAATACAACCAAACAATCTTTAAAAAGGACAAAGTTGGAGGACATAGGCCTTGCTATAAAACTGCAGTAATCAAGACAGGTGGTATTGGTATAAGGATAGACAGATAGATCAATGGAGCAGAACAGAGCATTCCGAAATAGATGTACACATATATGATCAGTTGATTTTTAAACAAAGTTCCAAGTCAATTCAGTGAAGAAACAAATGGTACTGGAGCAACTGAATGTTTGTATGGAAAAATGAGCCTCAATTATACCTCACTGCAAACACAAAAAATTATTTGAGATAGATCAAAGACTTAAGCATAAAAGCTAGAAAAAAGCTTTTAGAAGAAAACATAGGACAATATCTTCGGGACTTTGGGATTGGCAAGGATTTCTTATACAGAATACAAAAAGTATGAACCATAGAAACAATATACAAAGAAAGATAATTTGGATGTCATAAAAATTTTAAATTTCCGCTCATCAAAATACACCGTTAAGAAAATGAATAGATAAAACTACAGACTGGGAAAATGCTTGCAGTATGTATCTGACTTGTATCCAGAATCTTTAAAGAGCTGTTACAACTCAATAATAAAAAGATAAACAGCCCAATTAAAAAATGAGCAAAATATTTAAATAGACATTTCACCAGAGAAGATATACAGGTGGACACTGAGCACATGAAAGATGCTCAACATCATTAATCATCAAGCAAAAAAAAAAAAAAAGAAAGCAACTACCATTGAGTCCGTTCTGACTCATAGCAACCATATACAGAAATCTAAATTAAAACCACAATGATATACCACTTCACATCTATTAGAATGACTGTAATCATATAAGACAGATAAAAATAATAATCTTTGGTGAGGATGGGGAGAAAATGGTACCTTTCAATGTTGCCAAAGTGGATGTAAAACGGCATAGATACATGCAAAACACTTTTAAGAAGTTAAATATAAATGTACCATATGACCCAGTAATACCATATTCCTAGACATCTACCCAAGAGGAATCAAATCATATGTCCACACAAAGACTGGCATGCAAATATTTATAACAGCACTATTCATAATAGCCAATAAGTACAAACAGCCCAGATGTTCAGTAAATAAATAAAATGTGGTATAGCCATAAATGGAATAGTATTTGTCAATAAAAAGGAATGAAGTGCTGATGCGTGTTACAACACGAATGAAGCACAAAAGCATTATGCTGAGTGAAAACAAAAAAGACTCAAAAGATCAGATATTGTATGATTCTATTTATATGAAATGTCAGAATAGGCAAATCCCTAGAGACAGAAGGGAGATTAGTGGTTGCCTGGGGCTGGGGATAGGAACAGAGATTCGCTGTAAACAGCAGGAGGGGTCTTATTGGGGTGATAGAAATGTTCTAAAATGGGACTGTTGTGATGGTTGCACAGCCTAGTAAATTACTAAAAATCAATGAATGGTACACTTAAAACAGATGAATTTTATGGCAAGTAAATTATACCTCAATGAAGTTGTTTTAAAAAAAAATAGCCGAAGGACTTGAACAGAGACTTCACAAAGGAAGATAAAAGAGTAGTTTTATGAAAGCATGAAAAAAACCATTGCCATCCAGTCGATTTTGACTCATAGTAACCCTACAGGACAGAGTAGAACTGCCCCATTGGGTTTCCAAGGAGCGGCTGGTGGATTCAAATTGCCGACTTTTTGGTTAGCATCAGGATATAACAATTAACATTTTGCTGTATTTGTTTTTCACAAAGCTATTTTTTTATTTAACCATCTATCTTCTATCTATCCGTGCTTTTTCTTTTATATTATATTTTTCTCTCCAGTCCTCTGATTACCACATACTTAGATTTTGCTTGGTTTTTCTCCTTGAGTTTACTCCCCTCCCCTACCCGCAGTATATCCTTTGTGCTGGTGGTCTCCAAAATGATAGTTACCAATTAATATACAGGAGGAAAATATTAGAACTTATTTTTCATAACATTACTATTAAAAAGAAATTAAGCTTTGCTATTATTTAATACCTATATTGGCACTAACATTCTTCCTCATTCTATGTAGCAGATTGGCATATACACTATCCAGAGTATTTTGAAGGAAGAATGGATGTGGTACCCTTATTGTTTTGTCAAGTGCCCTGTGAAGTTTTGTGGTTGACTTGTGGCCAGTCAAGTGCATTTATACATTATGTTGTGTAGTTTTTAAACTAACGCCAACAGAAATGTGGCATAAAAAGATTTCTGAAAAGGTATTGCAGCTTGAAGATAATGTAACTAGGCACGCGCAAAGTAACAGTGAGAAAATATCAGAGTGGACACTTTTCACATACCTCAGAGGAGCTTTTTTAACCACATTAAGGTAAAACAGTGATAGTTTATTTAGCCTTCATCTCCTTTTAAGTTTTCTATTTTGTTGGATGTTCTATTGCCTGCATATTCATAGAGTAGTACGTATATTTGCAAATAAGTATATATTTATATACTTGGGGTACATGTTCAAATGTTTTACTCATGAAGCTGCATGATCAAAAAACATTGCAGACACTAAGTTAATCTCTCTAAAGTAGAACTTCCTTGGTAACTCTCCCTTGCTTAGATACCTGTAATGGCTCCCTGCTGTCTGCAGAATAAAGTCTAGACTCCTTGGTGAAATACTGAAGATATTGTATAATTGAAGCATACTCTGTTTTTTTTTTCAAAGTATTTTCATTTCTCTACATCTAACATATTTCCTCACACCTTTGCCTTTGTCATATGTTCATTTCTTCTGCCTGGAACCAGTCTCACTCCCTGTGTCCACCTGGTTTGTATCTACTTCTCCATCTAAACTCAGATCTAAAGTATGATTTCTTTGTAGCCTCCACTATCATTCTCTTCCAGTTCTGAATTAAGTTTTCTCACCTCTGTGCTCCGTAGTATCTTATTGCATATCTCTGCAACACCATGTTGCACAGATATGCAATAGCCATTACACCACGTGGGGCCATCTCTATTGGAGCACTAATTATATTGCAGTAGAACTAGATGCCATATTCCTTAAGGGCTATGATTTTGTCTTATTCATCTGTATATCCCTTCAGTAGAGACTTAAGTGTTTGAAAGCAGAATGGATGAATGGAAGCTACTCTATCCTCCAGATTACTTTGGTCACCCTTCTTGGATATATTTTTTTAATCTTTATAATGTTTGGGGGGAGTTGATAAATAATAAGCCTGTCTTCATTCACTAGTTTGGAGTCAATAGAGAAATAAGACAAAAGAGACAGACAGATAAGGTCAGAATGCCAGATGATAAGTGAACATGACTTTAACTTTGCATCTATGTGAGCTTGCTAGTATTTTACCTCTTCAGGTAAATAAGCACTCGATCTCTGGCTTAGCAGTTGAGCTGTAGGCCCCCTCCCAAGAGGCAAGTATAGCAGAGAACAGGCTAGAGTGCACCCTCTCTGCAGGCAGGCTGGCAGATCCAAAACAGAGAACCCAAGAGGTCCTAAGCCAAGCATATTGAGTTAATTCTCTAAAATTCACCAGTCAGATGGGACATTATTTCTTCCTTGGGGGAGAAAGCAAGGGGGCTCAGAGAAGCTGTAAACATTTCTCCCATTCTTTCTCCTCTATGGAAACTTGAGAAACTGAGAGTGGGTGTCTCCCCATAATGCTCTTTACGTTAGGAAGACTGGCTTAGAGAAACAAAACCAGCAACACATATACCTTACTGAAAATCTGCAGGTCAGGTGACTGGCTATGGGTTTTGTCAATTTGGGTCCCAAAAATCCATAGATGAGGCAGCAGGAAGACTGGATGAGCTCTGGCAAGTTGTCTGTTTATAGTCTGAAGGCAGACTACTCCCTAGGGAAAACTCCCTTTTTACTCTTAAGGCCTTCAACTGATTGGATGAGGCTCATCCACATTATGAAGAGTAATCTGCTTTACTTAAGTCCAACTGACTTAATTACATGGAACTACTTCAAAGGAGTCCCTGGATGGTGAAAATGGTTAATGTTTGTGGCTTCCAATCAAAAGGTTGGAGGTTCAAGTCCACCCAGAGGCACCTTAGAAGAAAGGCCTGATGGTCTACTTCTGAAAAATCAGCCACTGAAAACTCTGTAGAGCACAGTTCTACTCTGACACACATGGTTTGCTATGATTTAGAATTGATTCCACAACAACAGGTTAACCACTTCATAACAGCATCTAGACTAGTATTTGACCAAACAATAGGGCACCATAGCCTGGCCAAATTGACACATAAAATTGACCATACAGTGATCATATGTCTTGATTTTCCTAGGACTAACTCAACTTATTCATTATTCCAGCATAATTATTAATAGTGTCCCTTTTTACTCTAAAAAATGGGTGATACATTATATAGTCATTCTGATTATGTCTTAAGGCATTATTATAATAATGTTCAAAACCTTTTAATATAAGAGCTGGGTATGTCTTTCTGATATCACCTCTACTTATGTGATGGGAAGCCCACCATTTGAAAACTTGAGCCTATTGGTTTTATGCTCAATGAACCTTTACCACTTTTACTGTGCCCTTTTTCCTCTGCCCTCACCCCCAGCCCTGTAGGCTATTTTCAGGATAGACAATATCCACCTTACATTGGCATCGTCCATGGTGCTTTGCACAGAGTAGATGCTCAAAAGGGGCTAATAATAATAATAATATTTTAAATGTAGGTTTTTATAATTTAATATATTGTTTGCTGAACATTTAAGATCTTCTAGAAAGACCTTATAGTTTCTAAAACTTGCCCTTTCCTCCGTAGTCTTTTGACATTCAGAACCTAGCTGTGTCTTTACACTGTATCTGATAGTTTAATTGATGTACATATTTATCTGCTGTTTAAATAAGATAATTAGTGTTTCAGTTAAATAGATATCTTAAAAATATATCAAGAATCCATTTTTCCTCTCAACCTACCCCATTTCTCCTATGGTGAAAGAAAGATTAAATTTTTACTGAAGACAGTTTTAAAATGCATTCAATGTTGATGTCATTTGGAGCTTTAAAAATGATAAAAGAAAATTATCAGCTGAATACAGCTCCACAATAAGAAAGCAACTGTAATTCCTACATTTAAATAAGAAAAATCCTAGTTTGAGGAGAAGAAAGAAAGGATAAATTCATAGGGTTTAGAACTAACCGGCTGCTTGATATGCCAGAACTAGTTTTGCCTTTTGAATTTTGGGGGGGAATGCTTTCGTTTCTAACGAAGGAAAAAGATGGTTAGGTCTTTGCTATCTCAGAAGTAAACAAATTTTCTTGTGCCCCCCATAATTCTCCCTCTGTCTTTTTCACAACCAGTTTTCAAAACAAAAAGTCAGCTCTTCTAAAGGCTCTTATTTTTGCTTTTCATTGCAATGACTTTTGTCCCTACCTTTCCAGGGAAACTGCTTTTCATAAGGTCACCAATGACCTCCTGATTGCTGAATCCAGTGGGATCTTTTTTACCCCTTATGTTTAGTCCTGAAGGCTTTGTAGCATTTGGTAGCATTGACAATGCACTCCTATTCAGTCTTCTTTGACGCCACTCTTTCTGGTTGTTCTCACTTTCCTCATTTGCTTTTTAAATGTTAGTGCTCCTAAGGTTACTTTTCTGCATTCTTCTATTCACAATTTTTTGAGGTCATTTCATCACCGTTGTGAATTTAACTATGTTAATGTCTCCCAAGTCCTCATCGTCTGTCTTCCCACATTTCTCTTTTGAATACCAAATTCATATTCCCAAGAACTTATTAGCGCTCTCTCCCAGGATGTTCCTCATTGCATACTGAGGTAAGTCTTCTGTATACCTTCCCTTCCTGCCCACAACATAGGACGTCACATTCTCCCAGTTGCTTGATCCAAACACTGGTTATCATCCTCAACATTTTCCTCATCCTCACCTCTTCAATGCAGCTAACTACCAGGTTCTATCAATTCCAATTTTTTAAAAAACTGACATTTATTGACTGCCTATTGGTCCTAGGCACTATACTAGGCACTTCACACATATTATTTGTCTTCTAAATTCCTCTAAATTCAAATTAATTTCTCTTTTCTATTCCCACTGTCATTTTCAAAGTAGGTTGTTGTTATTGTTGGGTGCCATTGAGTCAGTTCAGACTCATAGTAGCCCTATGCACAATAACAGAAGGAAACACACAACTCAGTCCTGCACCACCCTCCCAGTTGTTGCTCCGTTTGAGGCCATTGTTGCAGCCACTGTATTAATCCATCTTGTTGAGGGTCTTCCTCTTTTTCACTGATCCTCCACTCTATCAAGCATGATGTCCTCCTCCAGGTACTGGTCCCTCCTGATAACATGTCCAAAGTATGTGAGACGAAGTCTCACCATCCTCACTTCTAAGGAGCATTCTGGCTGTACGTCTTCCAAGACAAATTTGTTCTTCTGGCAGTCCATGGTATATTCAATATTCTTCGCCAGCCACATAATTCAAAGGCCTCAATTCTTATTCATTATCCAGCTTTCATATGCAGATGGGATGACTGAAAAATACCATGAGCTGGGTCAGGTGTACGTTAGTCCTCAGAGAAACACTTTAAAGAGGTCTTTTGCAGCAGATTTGCCCAATGCAATACATCATTTGATTTCTTGACTGTTACATCCATGGGCATGGATTGTGGATCCAAGTGAAATGAAATCCTTGACAACTTCAATTTTTTCTCTGTTTATCATGGTGTTGCGTATTGGTCCATTGTGAGGATTTTTATTTTCTTTATCCTGAGGTGTAATCCATACCGAAATCTGTAGTCTTTGATCTTCATCAATAAGTACTTCAAGTTCACTTGGCTTTCAGCAAGCAAGATTGTGTTATCTGTGTATCACAGGTTGTTAGTGAGTCGTACTCCAATCCTGATGCCACATTCTTCTTCATATAGTCCAGTTTCTCAGACTATTTGCTCAGCATACAGATTGAATAAGTTTGGTGAAAGGATACAACCCTGATGTAAACCTTTTCTGATTTTAAACCACTCAGTATCCCCTTGGTCTGTTCGAACAGCTGCCTCTTGGTCTATGTACAGGTTCTGCATGAGCACAATTAAGTGTTCTGGAATTTCCATTCTTCACAATGTTATCCATAATTTGTTATGATCCACACAGTTAGATGTCTTTGCATAGTCACTAAAACACAGGTAAACATCTTTCTGATAGTCTGTGCTTTCAGCTAAGATCCATCTGACATCAGCAATGAATTACTTCATTCCACGTCCTCTTCTGAATCTGGCTTGAATTTCTGGAACTTCCATGTCAATATACTGGTACCACTGTTTTTGAATTATCTTCAGCAAAATTTTGCTTGTGTGTGATCTTAATGATATTGTTCATAATAGGTATTCAATATATATTTGATAATGTATCATTTTTGTGCCAGAAGAGCCAGAAACCTGGAATCATCTTGGTCTTTCCTCTCTTTTCCTCCCTCAAACTTCATGTTCTCATCAAATCTATTACTTCTACTTCCTTGTCTATATTATCCATTCTTTCTCTTCATTCTTACTACCAGTGTCTCAGTTCCACCCTTCATAATTTCTTACCTGGATTTACAAGTGGTTTTCTTATTTGTCCTTTTTTATCACTCTTACTCCATCTATTTCATCCTTAATTAGCTACTTCACATGATTTTTCTGAAATAAAAATTTAATCATGTCACAGTCCTGCTTAATCAGTCCTAACAGCATCAAATAAAGATCAGACTCCTTAAGGTGTTCCAGGCATGTTGTGACTTGGTGTTTGCTTATAGGACTCTCAGAAACCCTGGTGGCGTAGTGGTTAAGTGCTACGGCCACTAACCCAAGGGTCGGCAGTTTGGATCCATCAGGCGCTCCTTGGGAACTCTATGGGGCAGTTCTACTCTGTCCTATAGGGTCGCTATGAGTCAGAATCGGCTCGACGGCACTGGGTTTGGTTTTTTGGTTTTTATAGGACTCTTCTGCATCCAACTTTCACTCTAGCCACACCACGTTATTTGTAATTACTGAAAATGCTAGGCATTCTTAACACCTCAGTGTCTTTGCATGTACCCTTTCACCTATCTGGAATGAACACCCTCTTTCTCTGCCCAGTCTGAATTCATCCTTTAAGTCTAGCTCAAGCAGCACCTTAGAAAGCTTTCTGGAGAGCTGCTCTCACCAACCAACTGGTGCCGTTGCTCTGCACTCTCCCCAAACTCATGTTGATCTTCCTTATGCTGGTTATCTTTTCTGTCTTCCTGTCTAGACTACGAACTTTCTGAGGTCAATATCAGTGTTGTGCTTTTGATTGTTGTTTTCTGCATTTGAAAGACAGGGGGAGGAAGGGAAGAAAGGAAGGAAATCAATCCACTGGAAGGCATATAAAATTGCTGGATGTCTTAGTCTTGCTTTTATTGCCTTCATTTTAAATAGGCAAATAAAACCATTTTGTCTATCTGCATTAATCTCCCCTGCAAAAAATTGACTAGTAGTGTCAGTGGTGAGAGTTTAAAGTGGTTACCAAAAGCAACCCAGAAGATATTACGTTATTTGTTTCTTTTCCTGTACTTATCTGTTATTGCTGATTGCTAACTAGAATGCTGAATCAGTGTCCAAGTTAACACTGAAATATGTTGATCTTTTATCCTTATTAAGTATTGATACATCCATTTTAGTGAATTTTTCAGATATAAAATGGAATTTTTCAGATATTTCTATAGTTCCTTCAATTCTCCAAACATTTCTAAAGACAAAGTATGAATCCAGTTGTGGTGCACTTGTTGAACTCAGTCTTACTCAGCACCATTCAGTTCCTATGCTATTTCAAGAAAATTTCTATTAAAAATACGTCTTTTATGAAGACCCATAATGATAATGCTTTGATAATATTGTTATAGTGCATCTTTACTCATATCATTCCACACACACTCTTATCCATGTAACAGTGCTTGATCATAAAATATTGTACCTATTTAATTGTCAATTGTTTGCATTCTAGGTGCAGAGGAACAAAATGAACTGAAGTATGTCTCAGTTCTTAGTTGTTTTGTTCTGTTTCCACATAGTAGTTGCTTTTCTAGTCTTTTCCACCTTAAACATTCCATCTAGGTCTTTCAAAGGAAAATCACAAAAACTCACCAAGCTCTGAAACCACCAGTCAACATATATAGGCAGAAAAATATGTTGCAGTGAAAGGGGGGCAGGGCAAGATTGAGAGCTTTTCATCAAGATCCTGGTCATTTATTCTCTCTTTTTATTCTTAATGTGGAATAACAATTTTTATTAGAGCAAAACAGCTTGTTTAGTTTGTTAGGTTCATTATAATGGGATTTTTACTTAGCAGATTGATGCATCACAAAGTTGATAGCTGAGGCTAAATTAAGTAGTGGCTTTTGATATTTTCTAAGGCTGTTTTCAGTCCAGCATACTTCATTTGTGTGTATATGTGTGTGTGTGTGTGTATGTGTGTGCGTGCATGCGTGTATGTGTTTGTGTGTATTTCAGCATAGCAGAAAAACAGTAAAAGAAAATTGAAAATATAAGTGTGGGACTTCATAGCGTACAACTGTGGGTTTTTAAAGAATTCTTTCTTGCTGGGCTCGTAAAATAAATGGTAGCATTAGAACCACTTGCTGGGAGTATTCCTGTCAGATTAATCTGTGTCTAACTAATATGTTAAATGGTTCTTCAGAAACCTCAGCTTTACAAGGAGGGCAGGCAAAATGAGAGGGAAAAGGGTATTTCTTGGCAGGGTCAGCTCACTTTGGAAAAACTAGGTTTTTTTGTTTTTTTTTAACTATTAGAAATTCAACTACCTTCAGTTTTTCTGCTTATATTTTTATTGGTAAGTTACTTGGAATAAACAGTATTTAATAATCCTATGTAACACATTTCTTTGTTACTCTTCACAAATATTACCTACACAAGGCACTGGAGCACTCGTTGCACAGTGGTTAAGAGCTCTGCTGCTGACCGGAAGGTCGACAGTTTGAATCCACCAGCTGCTCCTTGGAAACTCTATGGGGCAATTCTACTCTGTCCTATAGGGTTGCTATGACCAAATAGACTCAATGGCAATGGGTTTGGTTTGGTAGTTGCTTAAATTCTCCTTCAGATACTCAGGTCAAAGTGATACAAGGGAAAACAGATACTTTCTTAGGTTTTAAGCAAATCTGGATTGCCCGCTTGAAACATCATAAACCCAAGGCTGAACTTTCCATGGGGGAGAAGTGGTTCAGAATGTAATAGGAATAATTGACATGTATATGTATAATAGTGAAAATTTTAACAAGCAGCTGCTTCTGGTATTTGACTACAGGGTAAGCATGTCTTATTTCAACTTTATCAAGCTTTTTAAGTGAAAGAATATGGCTTTTTAATTAGTTAGTATTTTTTTATGACTTGTGATTCAGATAAAGACCATGGAGTTTAATGTCGCCTTTTGTTCTGGTCTCCCAATCACTTACTGGGATACTCAATGGCTGTTGAAGAAGTCATCATTCAGGCTTAAACTGCATTTGTTCTTTAAAAATAAGCCATCATCTTTTGTCTCCCAAACATTAGTATAATGAAATAAAAAACGTTTAAATGTACCCAGTGATTAATTATCTTCTGTCTGTTTTGAATGTGGTATTTCACTCAATCCTATTGTCTATTTACAGAACTTCCTTATGGCTGGGAGAAAATAGAGGATCCTCAGTATGGAACATACTATGTTGAGTAAGTTTGTTACCACGGTTACTTTTCTCTCAAATGTTTCCTTTCAGCTCACACCTTCAGGGAGTACTTCATGCTTCTGCAGTCAAGCTTTCACCTTTTTCAATTAGAGGAATGAGAAGGTAGGGGCAGTGAGCATTTACTTCACTGACCCTGGGCTCCCTAGAAATTGTCTTTGAAGTAAATATTGAGTGCTAGAGGGAAGTTGCCCAGATGATTTATAGCTGGAGTTGCTATCATTAGTACTACAGCCTTTGAAGAGGAAAGTCATAGATGAAAAACTGTGAATTGAGAGCACTGGACTAGATCAACTGTTAAGGTCACTTCCAACATTGAAACGGTATGGTTCTAAAAGCAATGAAAGGACTTTAAGGGCATTGTACCATAATAATCTGAAGTTTTAAAGTATACGATTAAATGTAAAGCTAAAGTCAACATCTAGTTTTTCTTTTCTTTTTCTTCATGTGTCTAATTGCTATATTGTTATGACCACTGGGATTACTTTCTTTTCATGTGCTATAGGTAGAATTTTTACCTCCGGCTGTGGGCCTCAGGCAAATATCTGCATCAGAAACACTACCATTTCCTGAAAACTAAGAGTCTGAACCTGTTGCTTAGGTAGCAGAGGCAAGATATTTTATTACCTGGAAAAGTAGAAAGCAGAAGAATCTTACAGTTTTATAGTTGCTTATTAATTTCGCAGCACTTGTTTGCATTAAAGCAGTGCCATTTCCTGGTAATCATCCCTAAACTCTGATTGTTATTGTAACTCTAGTCTATTCTAACGTGTAGCTTGTTACTTGAGTCACTGTGATTAGAGAGAATTTTGGAATGACATCTAAGAATCTTACTTGTACCCTAAGGAAACAAACTCAATTAGTGTAACCTTAGGTATATAACTTAACGTTTTCAATATATGGGCCCTTTGAAAGCCTATGCTAATTTTTATTTCCATTGTGTTTTTTGATATCTTCCCGATACCATGATGTAAAAGTATATAGCAGCTCTTTAAAAAAAAAAAAAAAAACCTCGCTTAGTTAAAATAAAGGGACAAACAATCATTTTTCAAATCAGAAAAATATTTGAAGGCCAATCCAAAAGGTTTTGTGGTTGTGGGATTTTTTTCTTTCCCCTAGTAGTTTATTTAGTCTCTTTAAACCAGGCTTCCATCAACTATCATTTGCCATTGACGCTGGTGAACTTTTCTGAGATAATGATTCTTGTTCTCTTATTATCCATTCCAAGTGAATTTGAATACATGGTCAAGAGGTGACAGTCATTTGCCTGTTATAAAATCTTGGGCTAAACGCTCTGGTTCCCAGTAAGCAAGAATACAATAATGAAGCAAGCTTAGGGCACATCCTAAAGTGACCTGCTCCCAGTTGTCAGGGAAGTCACGCAGAATAGCCTGTGTTAGAAGCAACAGCAGCAGCGGCAACATGATTTGGTATGACTGCTCCCAGAGCCAGCTCATTTTATGGGAGGGTGATGTAGTAAATTAAGAAGAGCAGGCTATACTCAAGATGCACATTAGTATGGAGTCAGCTGAGCTGTGGAGTGTGGCTTGATTCCCAGATTAGTTAGGTTTCGAATCTCGACCGTAGTTTCTGCAGTGAGTTTACTGATAGAGATAAAAAGCTGTTACATGAATGGCTACTCTTTGGCGCTCTTAGTTTGTCAAACCAGATGGCGCAATGATTGCTCTTGGCAGGAGCCTTGTAGTAGTAAAACCAACTGCAATGGCAGTTTTTCTTTGTGAGTAATTATTTTAGAGGAAGCAATTCTAAAATGGATTAACTTATTTTTTAAAATAAAATTCTTCCAAAATGTAATGGCAGACCATCCATAAGAATGCTTATGTATTTAGAAATAGTATCTTGATTGTATTGTGTTAAATGCCTCAAGGTACTTCAGTGTCAAAGTCAAAATATACACCTGCTTTACTATCTCAACTTCTTTGTGAAAGAATAATTATTTTGTTTGTTGAGATGAATTTTAAAAATTCAGATATTATACACAAAATTTCGATACTGATGATATTCCAAGTTATATGTTACATATTCATGAGCTTCTAAAAATCATGCGTTTTCACTACCCTTTGGTTTTTCTGGTAATCTGTGACATTCTCCTCCCTTACTTCCCGCAGCTAGTTATATGTGAAACAAAATATGTTACATCTGTAATAATATTGTGGGTATAAGTAACTAAAGGAAAAGGAGAGTGTTTAGCTTTTTTGTTTTGTTTAGTTTTGTTGGTGGCATTTTCACCTAGGTGGTATAAGGTAATGGAGCCCTGGTGGCACAGAGGTTAAGCGCTTGGCTGTTAACCCAAAGGTCAGCAGTTCAAACCCACCAGCTACTCCATGGGAGAAAGATGTGGCAGTCTGCTTCCATAAAGATTTACAGCCTTGTCCACCCAATAGGGCAGTTCTACTCTGTCCGGTAAGGTCCCTATGAGTTGGAATCGACTCAACAGCAGTGAGTTTGGTTTGGGTTTGGTAGTCTAAGGTAACAATGCAATTGCTCCACTAAAATCTTAGATTCTTTTGTCAAATCATTTTCAGGAAAGGGATTACTCATTTGCATATTTCTACTCTCTACTCCCACACAGTACAAAGGGTATAAACAAATTACTACTTTTTGTGTTCTAATGCCTGGGTGGCAAAGTGAGTCATTCTAGCTGATGACGTTAAAGTGAGCCAAGGTTCTTTTGAAACAGGTTTATTCCCTCCCAAGTGTCATTTTCTAATTTTTAAAAATAACTTTTAAGTAAAATTCCAGTACCTAATAATTTTTTTTTTAAATGATATCTAATTTAGCACTGAAGGCTTTCATTTTCACCAAGGGCTTATACAGTTAACTCAATGGATAAGGTGCCCCCTTGTAGTAAGAAGCAAAAGAATACTTGAGTTTTAGTGAAATGAGAGCCCAAAGACTGTCAAGTAGAGCTTGCTATATTTAGAGCTCTGAAGCTAAATACCCACATCTGTTGCGGAGGTGATACACACTGGAAGCCTAAACAACATCGAGAAAGTTAACATTCCCTGCTGTGAGCATTTTTTTCTTTCTTTTTCCTACTGCCTCCTCCTCCATTACTATCATTAATGTTCACAAACTTCAAAGTAAACCTCCGAGCTGCATGACTATTTATGTGTAGATTTTGGTAATAATCTATGTAAGGATATTCATTCTGAAATTTGCATGATTTCATGTTTAATTGCTGATGTTCACTTATGTCACTTCTTGTTAAAATGGGTTTTACTGGAAAACACATATCATTTGTCTGCAGTATATCTGTACTGTGGAAGTGCTAGAATTTGGTTCCCATTGCTTCTGCATTGACCTGTCTGGGGCCCTAAACATCTTTTGTACAATAGTTGCTTTCTTAACCAACATCCACTTTTAACTGACTTGCCGGAATAACCGATGCTTCCTTCGTTCTATAAACCATACAGTTCCCCATAGAATGCTGAATAGTATTGGCTAGTTGATTATCCTCTATCCGCTATCTATCCTCTATCCCCACATGTTTCTGCCTCCCCCAGAGTCTGTTGTGTTTGTTCCCAGATCATAAATATTAGTTGAACCTGTGTTGCAGTTACAGAATTTATAATTATTACATAAATGTGGAGCAATCTGAGTGTGAAAGAGTTGTTCTGTGATACAATATGATAAAAGCAAATCACTAAAAAAGTTGCTGCTGAATTGACGTGGGTGAGTCAGCTGGAATCGCAATAGTAAAATTCTAGAAGGGCTCTGTACTCAGATTTCTTCGAAAGTGTCTTTACAATCTTGCCTCCTTTTGGAGAAACTTAAAAACCTCCCACCTTCACTTCCTTTTTTTTCTTTCTAATTAACTGACCAATAATCATCAGTTCTTATTGCATCAGATAAGAGTTTCAAAACTACTACAGTTTTGAAAACTGCTATTGGCTGTCTTGGGTAGGTTTAAATAAGTAAGACCGAAGAAGAGTTGATACCCTTGAATTACAGTGTTGATGAAGAATACTGAATATACCATGAACTGCCAGAAGAACAAACAAATCTGTCTTGGAAGAAGTATGGCCGGAATGCTCCTTAGAAGCGAGGATGGTGAGACTTCATCTCACGTACTTTGGGCATGATATCAGGAGAAGATCATCATGCTGGGTAGAGAGTCAGCAAAAGAAAGAAAGATGCTCAACGAGATGGATTCACACAGTGGCTACAACAATGAGCTCAAGCATGCCAACGATTGAGAGGATGGCACAGGATCGGGCAGTGTTTCATTCTTTTGTGCACAGGGTCACTATGAGTCAGAACCAACTCAACAGCACCTAACAACACAGTGATGAAACTATTAATCCAAAAGAAACAAACCTGTTGCCATTAAGTTGACACCGACTCATAAGCAACCCTGTAGTAAATGAAATACCTGTAAGCTTTAGCAGCTTTGACTTCTAGGCATTTTCAGTGGGCCTTTCTGCAGTTACCAAAACACGCCTCTGCTGTGATCTGTCAGCTTCTCTGTCACATAGCCTAACAGACTTGTTTCTTAATCTTTGGTGATTAAATGATGTGATAGTCTATTTAAAAGTATGTAACTCTCTTAGTGTAAATTGAAATGCATTTTTTTCTACATTTCACAGTCACCTTAACCAGAAGACCCAGTTTGAAAATCCAGTGGAGGAAGCCAAAAGGAAAAAGCAGTCAGGACAGGCCGACATTGGGTCTTCAAAACCAGGTAGAACTTTTTTTGCAATATTTTCTTCTAAGGATAACTTGTGAAATGAATATGCTGAAATCATAAAAGTGAGTTTGATTGAATTTTCTATGGTTGGAGCTTTGAAATTCAACAAAGAGTGTCTATTTTTTGTCACTGCAAAGATGTGAATAATCTTAATGAAACATCGGGACATTTTGGGAAAACATTTTTTTTCATGCTGCTTATATAGAAATAATGAAATTGTTGGGTGAAGGAATTGGGTGATTTTTTATGGATTGGAGGTTTTGTTTTGGATATGAGGATTGGATTGCTTCCTTATGTTGAAAGCCAGGCAGTATTAGTTCTCAATTCATCGAGAGCTTCTCCCAAGTTAATTGCTTAGATCTAATGTCCGTAACCATTCAGGATTCTTCATTAACTGATACAAATAAATACTAAATAAATCTACCAAATTATTTGCTTACATCATTGTTTCTCAAGTGTAATGGTAGGATATTAGTGATATCAACATCATGTTTAAAATGTATGGGTGCTAAGATTCTAATGAGCCTAGTCATCTGCATTTTGAAAAAGTTGTCATGGAAGTTCTTGTGTTGTACTCATCTATAAAATAGGGATACCAATAAACTCCTGTTAATAAAAAAAAAAAAAAAAATCTCTTAAGGTCATTAAAAACCTGTTGCTGTCAAGTCGATTCCAACTCATAGCAACCCTACAGGACAGAGTAGAACTGCCCCATGGAGTTTCCAAGGAGCACCTGGTGGATTCAAACTGCCGACCTTTGTGGTTAGCAGCCACAGCTCTTAACCACTACCCCACCAGTGTTTCCCCATCTGAAGGTGGTTATGATGAGTATATAAAGTGCTTGTAAGGTATCTGACACATGGTGATCAATAACGATACCTTTTTAGTGTTGTTAATAGAGATGTGCAAGGAACAGTGGTGGCATAAAGAGGGGAGTACTAAGCTCTGTTTTGGTGGAGAAAGTCAAGGGGACAGGGTAAGTTTCAAAGTAGAGGAGATATTTGAACTGGGTCTTGAAGAGTTAGGAAAAGTTAAACCAGGCAGAAAAAAATTTTTTAGAGGAGCATTCCAGATAGAAGGAACCGAATGTATATCATAAGAGATATGAAATGATGTGTCCAGATAGGAATGGCTAGAGAATAATGCATTTGTGGAGGAGCAGTTAGGAGATAGGTTGTAGGGGTAGGCAGCCATGAGAAGAAGAAAGTTTCAAAAGAAATCGTTTGTGTCACGTGCTGGTAAAAAGTCAAGACAATTGAAGACTGAAACCTGTACCTTGGATTTGACAACATGGAGGTCATTAGTCACTCTAGCAAGAGTAAGTAGAGAGTGGAGCAAAATCGCAGTAAGATGCAGAGGAAATGGGATGTGAAAAGTGGAGACAGTGAGCATAGCCTACTTTTTTGATAGCTTGATTGTGAAAGAGGCTAGGCAGAGAGGACATTAACTGGAGAGGAACATGAATCCTCATTTTACAGAAAAGGAGGCTGAGACTTTAGTAAAGATTCAGCCGTTTGCTTAGCCTCATAGTGAGTAAATGTCAAGCCAAATTTAGACCTAGTTTTACTGACTTTAAATTCAGGGTTTTTTGTACTATAATGTATAGTCCTGAATTCTCATATCTTCTGTGTCACAAAGCAAGGGAGATATCCTTTCCTGTCTTAAACTATATGCTCCTTGAGGGCAGGGACCATGTGCTTTATCAATTTAGCTGACCAGGCACTTTTCCTATGGAAAAAAGGTAAAGACTCAGCACCTGACCTTCAGGGGCTCACAACTTAGCCAGGAAATAGGTACATAATTTTAGTGCAGTGGTGTGATAGAGAGGTAAATATTAGCATTGGGACACAAAGGAGAGAGAAATTAAATCTGACTATGAGAGGGCAAGAAAGCTTCCTAGAAATAATGGAAGTCATGCTAGTCCTTAAAGAACAACAGCCACTATTTACTAAGCCCTGGTGGTTCAGTGGTTAAAGTGCTCAACTGCTGCACAGGAGAAAGATGTGGCAGTCAGCTTCTGTAGAGGCTTATAGTCTTGGAAACCCTATGGGGAAATTCTACTCTGTCATTTAGAGTCACTCTCAGTTGGCATCAACTCAACGGCAGCAGGTTTGGTTTTTGGTTTGATTCATTGAGATAGTCAGGTATAGTATTCATGTACATTATCTCATTTAAGTCTCAAAGTGTTCTCTCCGAGATTGTTATTATATGCTCATTTAGTTGATTTAATGGCATCAAGTTATAATTGTCTGATGTGTCCATTTCTGGGATGTACTTGCCACTCGAGTTTAAGCCAGGGAACCTTCTTCCTTAGACAGTGTGTGTGCATCTGTGTTCATCTGCGCTTATTGAGCACTTAGTATTTATCAAGCACTGCTTCCTGTGCTTTTCATACATTACCTAATATAATCCTTATGACAATCCCATGAATTAGGTATAATTATTCCCGTTTTATAGAAGAGACATCTGAGACTTAGAAAGGTTAAAAAACATGCCCAAGATCACTCAACTAAATTGCGAGGCTTGGATTTAAAATTGGGACTGTTAGGACCAAAGACAGTATCTTCATGGCGTTTTGATTCTCATTTTTTGTGTTTAATTCTGATAAGACCTACTTCTGAACGGTTTCTCATTGGTTTTGGCTATTTTATTACTCTTTTCTCTAAAATTAGATGTTAACTAGAATTTTTGTAATCTCTTTAGTGTTTGCCCATCTTGACTCTCGTCCATTATATGCTGATTTTCTAGTTTAACCTTCAGAGACAATCTTATTCCAGTATTCATGGGGGTGAGAACATGGAATACCTAATCAGAGATATTTCAACATTTGACATAAAAGTGAGAATGGAATATTTCACTAGAGGTATTATCCTCGAGTACCTAAGTACATGGTCAGCAAATAAATGTTCTTGTCTACAAGAAGGCAGCACTGGTCAACAATCGTAAGGATCTTACATATCTGAATGGACATCAAACATGTCAATTAAATAGTTTTTTAAATGGTTAATATTTAGTTCAGAGAATGGTTGCTATTTTGAATGTCAAAGGCTCACCAAGAGCACAGCAATTCCCAGAGGTATCACCATAAGCAGGCTAACTGAGAGGCCTGACAAAGTGCTATTTGCTGTGGTGAATTCATGCTGTCCAGAGTCTAGTCCTCTATTTTACCAACCCTAAAATACATGTTTTTTTAGAGTTAAGGATTTTTACTTGTAAGAGGTTAAACAATTCTAGAGAGAACATATCAAATAAGATAGACCTACTGCCCAGCTAAACCTTTGTCAGCATTTCCAGGGCTGCCCTACATTTTGAGAGAGCTATTTGCATATTGCACAGTGTGCATAACCATGTGGGGCAGCCCTGCCCTAAGGGTTACTTTTTTCCTAATTGGCAATGAGCTGTAATGCACATCTCTTAGAACACTTTGCTAAGAAGGATGGCAGATATAAACAAATAACTCCAGCCATGACACTAGCACTGAGTGTGGTCTTGGTAGCAAACAATGTGGTCTTATTAATTTAAGTCATTAGGGAAATGCAAACCAAAACCACAATGAGATGACACTTTATACCCATTAAAAAAAGAATGAGTGTAATAAAAAGACAGACAATAACAAGTGTTGGTGAAGATGTAGGGAATTGGAACTCCCATACATTTGTAGTGTGAATATAAATGGGTAAAGTCACTGTGGAAAAGAATTTGGCAAGTCTTCAAAATGTTAAACATAGTTACCATCGCTTCTGACTCATAGTGACCCTATAGGACAGAGCAGAACTGCCATAGGGTTTCCAAGGAGTGCCTGGTGGACTCGAACTGCTGACCTGTTTTTTAGCAGCTCAGCTCTTAGCCACTGCACCACCAGGGTTCCATAGTTATGACTCAGAAATTCCACTGGTAGGTATATACCTGCAATGTTAGGAGATCTCCAACACCACCTTCACTTCTGACCCAAATTGCAATTTCAGGTCTCCAAGACTACCCTCAGGCTCAATAATTCACTAGAATGACCACAGAACTCACTGAGAGCTGTTATCCTCATGGTTACAGCTTATTACAGTGAAAGGATACAGATTAAAATTAGTCAAGGTAAGAAGTAGATGGAGCAGAATCTTAGAGAGTTCCAAGGGCAAAGCTTCCAGTAGTCCTCTCCCAGTAAAATCATGGATAGCACTAACTTCTATCACAGTGATGAATGACAGTATGCACAGAGTATTGCCAACCAGGGAAGCTCACCCAAGCCTTGGTAGCCAGAGTTGTCATTGGGTTTGTGTCACATAGACATATCTAATTGCTCACGTGGCTGACCTCAGTCTCCAGCCCTTCCAAAGGTTGAGCTGATACCATGTGGCCCAAAGACCCCACCAGAAGTCACATTGTTAGCACATCTGGTGTGGCCCAAGGCCCCCACATAAACAAAAGCATTCTTATTGGCAAGACAAATCAGGAGCTGAGGACAAAGGCCAGACCTCTCTTTGGGCAAGGTTAATCCTTTACTGCATAATACCAAAGAGAAATGAAAACCAAACAAAAACTTAGACATGAATGTTCATACCAGCATTATTTATAATAACCAAATAGTAGAAACAACCCAAATGTCTATCACATGATGGATAAACAAAAGATAGAATATAATGGTATATTTTAATTTAGCATAAAAAGGAATCAAGTACTGATACATGCTACAACACAAGTGAACCTTGGAAACATTAGGTTAAGTGAAAGAAGCCAGTCAAAAGACCACATACCGTATTATTTCATTTACATGAAATATCCAAATTGGGCAAATCTGTAAGGACAGAACATTGCCTAGGGCTGGCCAGGTGGGGGAGAAATGGAGGGTGACAGCTAATGTACAGAGGGATTTTTGGGGGGGAGCGCAGAAGAAAATTTACTAAAATTAGATTGTGTTCATTGCACAGCCTAGTATCTTACAAAAAAAAAAATTGAACAGAAAATGATACTGGTGAGGAGTGAGCTTCTTGGATCAAGTAGACACACGAGACTGTATGTGCAGCTCCTGTCTGGAGGGGAGATGTGAAGGCCAAGGGGGACAGGAGCTGGCTCAATGGACACGGAAATGCAGAATGGAGAGGAGTGTGCTGTCTCATTGGAAGAGGGCAACTAGTATATAACAAGGTGTATATAAGGTTTTGTTATAAGGTTTTGTATGAGAGACTGACTTGATTTATAAACTTGCACTTAAAGCACAATAAAAATTTTTTAAAAATTCAATTATGCATTTTAAATAGCTGAATTGTATGGTATATCTCAATAAAAATGATAAAAATAGATTTGGCAGCAAATTTTAAGCCATCTTAAAAACGGTTAATTTAAACAAAGTTTTGTAAATCATAAATCGATATAATTTGATCCTCTTGGAGTTTTCATAACTGCCTTAATGGCTGCCACGATGGTGAGAGGAGGGGAAAGGTTTTGGGGAAGGAAAGGGAGGTGTTATTTGCAAATATAAATCACTTTTAGTTCTTGGATCTTCTAAGGAAACCTCCAAAAAATAGACTTTTCAAAGGGACTGTGTTTTTTCTTCCTAAAACATCTGTTAAAACATGAGTGAAAAGGAAAGAAACTTTAAGGTCTTTGCTGATTGTTCAAGGATTCACTCCTTCTATCAGACATAAGTTAGAGGCTGCAAAAAAAACCTGGATTGTGAATTATACAAAGTTCTTTATATATTCTCTTTTTTTCATTGTGACGTTGCCTTCATTTTCCATGTAGAAAGAGCTCATTGATGCCTATTCAAATGAAATCTATAGCTGAATAAATGTCTAAGACTTTCAGGAATTTGGTGATAAAGGCTGTCCCTTGGGTGCATCATTTTAACTTTATACAGTGAACTCTTCGGGAATGAGAGAAAGTAAGCACAAACAGGGCAATGCAGAGGAGATGTAAGAAGGTGCTTCTACCTTTCAAATAACGTTGTTGTTGTTAGGTGTCATAGAGTCGGTTCCTACTCTTAGCAACCCTGTGTACAACAGAATGAAATGCTCCCCACACCTGCTCCAACCTTACAATTGTTGCTGTGTTTGAGGCCACTGTTGCAGCCACTGTGTCAATCCATTTCATTGAGGGTCTTCCTCTTTTTCACTGACCCTCTACTTTACCAAACATGGTGTCCTTCTCCAGGGACGGGTCCCTCCTGTTAACATGTCCAAAGTACATGAGACAGAGTCTCGCCATCCTCACTTCTAAGGGGCATTCTGGCTGTGCTTCTTCCAAGACAGATTTGCTGGTTTTCTGGCAGTCCATGGTATATTTAATATTCTTTGCCAACACCATAATTCAAAGGCATCAATTCTTCTCTGGTTTTCCATATCCATTGTCCAGCTTTCACATGCATATGAACAGGCACACCTTGTCCTCAAAGCAACATCTTTGCTTTTTAACACTTTAAAGGAGTCTTTTGTAGCAGATTTGCCCAGTGCAATATGTTGTTTGATTTCTTGACTGCTGCTTACCTGGGTGTTGATTGTGGATCCAAGTGAAATGAAATCCTTGACAACTTCAGCCTTTTCCCTGTTTATCATGATGTTGCTTTATTAGTTCACTTGTGAGGATTTTGGTTTTCTGTATGTTGAGGTGTAATCCATACTGAAGGCTGTGGTCTTTGATCTTCATCAGTAAATGCTTCAAGTCCTCCTGGCTTTCAGCAAGCAAGGTTGTGTCATCTGCACATCGCAGGTTGTTAATGAGCCTTCCTCCATTCCTAATGCCTCGTTCTTCAAATAACATAGAATTCTATAAAAGAAAAATGGTTCATTAGCTAAGTGGTTTTTTTTTTTTTTTTGGTGACTTAGTTTAGGAGTTTAAATCCTAACTGTTCAACGACATTTGATTCTTTCCGGTTTTTGTTTCCTTTATGGTTTGTTAGACTTAAGGTATATAGAGTATCTTGAAGATTGGCTTTGAGGACTATATTCGGTGTCATAGGTTTTGGTCCCAAACTCATTTTCCATTTTGGCACAGATGTGGAAAAATCACACTTTACTCGAGATCCATCCCAGCTTAAAGGTATCCTTGTTCGAGCATCACTGAAAAAAAGCACAATGGGATTTGGTTTTACTATTATTGGTGGAGATAGGCCTGATGAATTCCTACAAGTGAAAAATGTGCTGAAAGATGGTCCTGCTGCTCAGGATGGGAAAATCGCACCAGGTAATTTTTTTTTTTTTTGAGAACTATAGTTTTCAGAATTACTTGAAGTATGGTGACACTATAATAAAAATTATAATGATGAGGTTTTTTTTATAATTTATTTATATATATCATGCTGAAGTATATAAACTGGAGAGGGCAGCTCCTGTATTAAAATAGTTTATCTTCAGATGGTTTGTATAATTTTGAAATAACCTCTTATCTGTACTAAGCTACAGATTTATTAACATCTCAGGAAACTATTTGGTTGTTTAATTTTCTTTAATTATGCGGTACTTTTTTTTTTTTTTTGGAGTGAGCTAACATTTACCTGTACTTTTCTTTGAAAAAATGGTTTATTCAGATGTTTATAGTGATATCGAGCAAATTGCTATATCTAGCAGTTTTTCCCAAGTATTTTTCCTTCCTTAGTGTTGCTGGCTATTAGTAAAATTGAACTTATATGTTAAGAATTGGAAACCCTGGTGGCGTAGTGGTTAAGTGCTATGGCTGCTAGCCAAAGGGTTGGCAGTTCGAATCCACCAGGCGCTCCTTGGAAACGCTATGGGGCAGTTCTACTCTGTCCTGCAGGGTTGCTATGAGTCGGAATCGACTCGACGGCACTGGGTTTTATGTTGAAAATTAATGGAAACCCAGATTACTATTTCTACAGAATTATGTAAACTTAAGTTGTCTTCTATACAGTTTTGCCAAAGTCTTTACTTAATAATTGTTAGACATTTTAATATGGCTAACAGTCTTTGTGGCAGAGGAGGTTGGAAGAGATTCAAGACTAGTGATCCTGAGGGAGGTTTTCAGTCACTTTTTTCCAGAAGGTTTTTAGTATTCTATTGAAGTTTCTTCTCATACTATTTACTAGAGTTTTCTAATCTTTTGCTATTTCACAAACCATGTAACTATGGTCCCAATTTAGATGGTCCAGTTGTCATAGTACTTTTTGATGACAAGTACCAAGTAATTTTCAATTAGGATATGAGGATCTATCATATCATGCTTCTCCATCAAGGTGATAGAAGGTTAAAAGGAGGAAACTTAAAATAATTGAAAGATATATTTATAAATGAAATTATTTTTGGCTCTCCTTTTTTTTAATTACTTCATAAAAATAATAAGCTCTGGAGATTAAAATTAATAGTAAGGTTTTTTTAGTTCTCAACTATATCTTTTTTACATTTGTCTGTGAGACATACCTCTTAGCTATCCTGTATCCTCTCAGGGATTTATAATATTGATTGAGATTTGTCTAAAATTGTTTTAGTCTAATTTGCATACCAATACAAAACTTTGTAAAAATTCTGGGAGATTTTTCCAGAGGTAGAAAGTCAAGATTTTATTTCTAATTAGTCTAACTTCTGTATCTTTTAAAATCATGAAATAAATTTCCAGACCAACATCGGTTTTTAACACTTATTTGTGTTGATTGTTTAAAGACTAACCATAATCGGGACAAATTAAAGCAACTTTATTTGGAAATAACCTTTTAAATTATCACATTCAAATAAAAACTACAAATGGATGGGACTACAGATGACAAATTTTAAAAAGCCAACGAACGCTGCATTAGAAAAAGACCCAACCAATGAATGTCAGGTGGCAGTGATTCTTCAGAGTGATCATAACAACCTAAAATTGGGAAATCAAGACCAACTTCTATAGGAATTAATTTAGCTGGCTTTTCAGTGACTTAAACAATTACCCTTTGCTTGTGTTTTTTTTTTTTTTTTTTACTTATTTCTCCTTTTGAAATCTGATTTACAGTAAATTCACGATCTCTACAAAATATTCTTAAGTTAATATTATGCTAATCCTCAGCTCTGCATTTCTTAAACAAGGATGAATTTTCAAGTACATTTTAATCAGTGACTTCTTAAAACCAAGAAATAAGTACCATTTAAAGGTAGACTGTACAAGTAACCACTGGAGTCATTTGCTTCTCTTCTACATATTAAATACGTGCTACAGCGTCCCTAGCTTTGTATGACCACCTAGCTGTGGCTGAGAGGATATGCTGACAATGATAATATGAACTCATTGGTTTTTCTTTTTAATGATTTACCTGAGCTTGAGGTCACAACTCACTGCTGCTAAAATAACAAGGATTTTAGACACTTATATATGCCTTTGAGAAAGGAATCACAAAAGGGAGAATGACATGTCTGTGTTGGAAAACTATTTTTTTTCAGCAGTTGATCCACAGTAAGAGGATTCCAGCATTTAAATTTAGATGCTAAATTAAAGTTACTTTTGCCTCCCCTTCCCAAAGAATTAAATTTGGAAGTAGCTTATTTGGAGATTCACAGTTTTTTTTTTGTAACATGATTATGTTTTACCAGGTGATGTTATTGTAGACATCAATGGCAACTGCGTCCTTGGTCACACCCACGCAGATGTTGTCCAGATGTTTCAATTGGTGCCTGTCAATCAGTATGTAAACCTCACTTTATGTCGTGGTTATCCACTTCCTGATGACAATGAAGATCCTGTTGTAGACATTGTTGCTGCTACTCCTGTCATCAATGGACAGTCATTAACTAAGGGAGAGACTGGCATGCATACTCAGGATTTTAAGCCAGGAGCAGTGGTTGCAGACCAGAATGGAAAACTGGGACTCACCCTGACCAGTGATCGTCTCAATGGACCATCAGATCTGAGTGAGCAGAGAGCATCCATGGCATCAGGCAGTTCCCAACCTGAACTCGTGACTGTCCCTCTGATTAAGGGCCCTAAAGGCTTTGGGTTTGCAATTGCCGACAGCCCAACTGGACAGAAGGTGAAAATGATATTGGATAGCCAGTGGTGTCAAGGTCTTCAGAAAGGGGATATAATTAAGGAAATTTACCATCAAAATGTGCAGAATTTAACACATCTCCAAGTGGTAGAAGTGCTAAAGCAGTTTCCAGTAGGTGCAGATGTACCTTTGCTTATCTTAAGAGGAGGTGAGTAAAAACACAACAAGGAAGACTCTTCAGTGTTCATGCATTTATAACTATGAATTATCCTTCCTTACAGGTCAGGATGTCTCTTTTCCCAACAGACGTAACTGGTAACTAGTGTACATTTTTCTTAGGGTTCTGTCTGATTGCTTCCCTAAGCGGTATCTTTTTTAGCAGTTTTTTGTTTTGTTTTGTTATTAGTGGTTTCATTTGTACCCATTGTGGATTTTTTTTTCCCTCTGTACGCTGTTAAAAATCTGATATATAGCTTTAACGATCAAGGAGAATCACAGCATTGTGCTATTTCAAATAAAATATATCTGCTTAATTTCATTTTCTCTGTTGATGACAATACTAGAAATTGACTCTTTTGCCTTGCGATGGTGTTCATCTGGATCTCTGTACTCCACCAAAGGTGTTTTCAAAAAGCAAAGATCTCTGATCAGTGAAATGTTGGATGGTGTGTTAACTCTGTTCTGCAGAAGCAATCACTATAGCTTGTGCTTATAAAGCTTTTATCTTAAGCTCTAGTATCTGCTGGTAAATGTTAATTAAGCCCCACAGTGCTCACGTGAGAGAAATGTAATTCTTATTTTCCAAGGGCATCAGCTGACTTGAACTGTTCCCAGATACTATAAATCCAGTTCCAAGGATTAATCGCAAAGTTGGATTTTAATAGACTTTCTTAGATCCATGCCTCTGAATGTCTAGTATTTTAAAGAATAAAATTTAATCCTTCACTCTTTTATCTCTCTGGCTTTTATTTTTCATTTTTGAGGCAAATGAGCACTTAACTTCATTGGGGAGTTTTTCCTTCTTCTCATTACTTTACACCATTTTCATTCTTCTCTGGGTGATATGGTAGAATGTGCTCAGAGTAAGGTGAAAATTGCTTTGTGTGTGCTGTAGAGCTATACAGGGCTCTAACACATATAACCAAGATGCCAGGGTTTGATGTCAGGCAGCTTCCTGCCTTGCCACTTACTGGCTCTCTGGTGCAAGGAAGTAATGTTTGTCTATTTGAGCCTTGGTTTACTTTATCTATAAAATGGTGATAACATTTATGCCTTAGGATTGTCATAGAATTAAATAATACATGTATAATGCGTAGCACAGAGGAGGTGTTGGGCATAGAATTTACTAGTCTATGAACAGTTACAGCTAGTTTTATCATAAACATAACCAGCATTTGTTATCTGGGATTGTTTCCTCTATTTCTAAAACTTGACTTGTTTTTTTAAAGGTCCTCCTTCACCAACTAAAACTACCAAAATGGTGAGTATTCAGTTGTCCTCAAATGTTTCTTCCCAACACACCAAGAGACATGACGTGTTCCTCTCTGTTAGAGCAGTCATTGTGACAGTGATCATCAACTGGGAGGAATCAGGAGGCATGCTGCCCTGGGCTTGTGTCAGAAGCTCTAAGGGTATGCAAGTTAGAAAACGGCCCTAGTTAGGGGGTGTACTCATGAGTCAGAATTGACTCGATGGCAATGTGCTTTTTTTTTTAGGGGGTGTGCTCTCCTGGTTAAGTATTTCTGTTAGAGAAATACTAGAGGGCCCATACTAGAAATAATCCTATCCCCTAAGTAGTAAAATGTAGCACCTACTTAGGGATCCTTTTACTTTTGTTATGTTTCAGAGATGCAAGGGTACATAGTAGTTAAAGGAATGCCCCTTCAGAAATCCCTTCAAATGTGAGGGTGAAATATTACATCTTGCTGCCCAGAGAAAAGGCATGAGAGCTTCACATAATTTCATGGGTACTGTAAATACTCACATTTAGATAACCTGCTTACATTCAGAACTCAGTAATACTTTCTAGAGTAATTGTGGCCTCTGTACTCACTTCGCTTGTTATCAAAGTAAGCCAGAACCCAAACCTGTTGCCAATGAGCCTATCCTGACTCACAGTGACCCTATAAGAGACATAAGGTTTCCAAGGAGCAACAGGTGGATTTGAACTGCCGACCTTTTGATTAGCAGCTGAGCTCTTAATCACTACTCTGTTGTAAAAGTAGTAAGCTTTCAAACCTGAGGCAGTATCTTCTTTGCCATTCTTCTGAGTAACTGACTAGCCTAAAAGGAGCCCTGGTGGCACAATGTAAGCACTCAGCTGCTAACCAAGATGTCGGCAGTTTGAATCCACCAGCCGCGCAGTGGGAGAAAAGACCTGGCAATCTGCTCCCATAGAAATTACAGCCTAGAAACCCTATGGGGCAGTTTTACTCTGTTATACAGGATTGCTGTGAGTCAGAATCGACTCAATGGCACACAATAACAACATAGAGAATAAAAAAAGAACTAAAAAAAGGTGTACCAAATAATGCTACTGTAAAAGAAACACTAGGCACACATGTGTGGCTATTTAAATATCCACAATTACATGGATATAGACTATAAAGACAATTATAAATGAAATCATAATTTAGTTCTAGTTGGCTTGCTTTGGAGTCTTTGATCTCACAATTCAAAAGCGTTCTCCCATAACCATAAGCCATCAGTTATTAAAGGAAAGGACCATTGGATATCAAATGGATTAGTTCTTTCTAGCCCACCAAGTGGGAATCTTCTACAAATTTGCTGTTGTGTGGATCAAAAGGAAAGAGCCAGCTACTTGGCTTCTGCCCTTTTACAGAACTGTTTGTGCTGCGCAGGTCCAGTGTGAACAAAGATTCTTTTTTCCCCGTTCAGGTACAACTGCACTGTATTTCCTGTACTTCTCTGGTTCTCTAATAAATATTTTTTCTTTATATCGCCTTGACTTCCTCTCCATCTGAAGGATCTATGACTATATTTTTTAGTCCCTCTTTTTTGCTTTAATGTTTTCGTCTTTTACATAATGACATCTAGTGAACATTTTTTAACCCCCCTGCCTCTGTATCTATTTCATAATGGCTGCCAGTGTAGCCATGTTGAGCGTAGCACTTTATAATTGATAGAAGGCTCCGATGACCTCTGTTTCTGGAAGGATCCTAGGACGTGTGGAGAAAGGGGAGGAGGCTCCTCTTACCTTTTCTGCCATCTGACTGGATCTGGGGCAGTGAAAGAACCTCCCCCACCCACCATTTTTTTTTTTTTTTAACCCCTCACTGCCCCTGACAAGCTGCTGCTTCCGAACGCTAGCCCGCTTTAATTGTTTTATCACAGACGTCTACAATTTCCCTCCCCTAACTAGAAAAAAAAAAAATTCAGGATAACAAGCTGTCCTCAAAAAATATTTTATAGGGAAAAATGAGAGGCCAACTTAGCATATTTTATTTTCTTAGAGTTAATTATTGTATTTCGTTTTTAGAACTTTATTAAAGGAGTCATTTTATTTGACTGTTATTTGGGGAAGGTTCTATCTGAATAGGAAAAATATCAGACTATGCTAGTCTGTTTTCCCTTATCTGTTGCCTGGCATGGTGCATTTCCCCATAATATATATGAACTGGTCAAGCAGGGTTCTCACAGTGTCATCTTTATATCTTAAATTAGAGTTAACACTTTCTATTCCATTTTCTTAGAAAGAAGTATTGCTTTAAACGTCTTCACTGGAAATGAAATTTAGTGAGTGGGAGATGGGGCTTATCAAGAATTTTATGAAGGTGTTCTCTCAGTCTCCCTCTTGCTTTATTTAGAAGTACTACCTTGTTTTGCATTCCTGTTTTTATCTTCTCAAAATCAGTTTGTGTCTTGGTGGTGGAGGTAATCAGGGCAAGATAGCTTAAACATAGGACTAATTAAGGCCTTTTCAGTTAACATCATTGTAAGCTGTTTTCTAGTTTAAGTTAAACATGTTTTAACCAAATGCACATGGCTGTGAATGTGGATTGCTGTAAGACTGCAAAACTCCCGTGGCTCTGATGCTGCCACCTAAACAACTGTAATTAGCTGACATACCTGGTTCAGAGAGTAGTTTTATGAACTAATCAAGCATCTGCTTTTTTAAAATACTAAGTAAGGCCCTTTTCATTTCAGAAAACAGATAAAAAGGAAAATTCAGGAAGTTTGGAGGCCATAAATGAGCCCACTCCCCAGCCTATGCCTTTTCCACCCAGCATTATCAGGTCAGGATCCCCGAAACTGGATCCTTCTGAGGTCTACCTGAAATCTAAGACTTTATATGAAGATAAACGTAAGTAGTTGTGGAATATTTCAGGAGAACATGGAACAAGATAAATTTGTATTACTTTTTAAACTGGGACCTTCCCATCTTTCAAAACCATATTGAAAAGTGATTCCTTCATTCCCATTTGCGCTTCTTTCATTTACATTCAACACGCATTCACCTAATTTTTTCAAAAATGTGTATTAAGTTCCAACTATCTACCAGACACCACATTAGGTAATTGGAATATTTGTAAATGAATAGGATATATAGGCCCTGTACCCAAAAGGGTTTATTAAACCTATGTAGAAAAGACAAATATGTAATCAATAAGTATACAAATAAATGCAAATTAGCTTAATAGGTGCAGTGATAGAAGGATGGACTGGATAGTTTGGGATCCAATGTTGGAAATGTGGGTAGTAGAAAGTGTCAGATAAAGCTTCACACAGGGAGTAAAGATTTAACCAAGCCTTCAGAGATGAAGAGGTGTTTATGAGGAAGACAGCAGAGAAAGAGAAAAGCAATGGCATCTACATTTTGACCTTGCATGGCCTGGGTTCTATGAGTACTCCAGTATGGCTGGGTATGATTGGCAAGGAAGCCAGAGAGGAGAGCAGGAGCAGATTGAGAAGGGTTATTGGGGCAGTCTGAGGAAGCTGGCGTTGCTCAGATAAATGATGGTGAGCCACTAAATGGTTTTACCTATAAAAACCAAACCAAGCCTAGTGCTGTCGAGTCGATTCTGACTCATAGCGACCCTATAGGACAGAGTAGCACTGCCCCATAGAGTTTACAAGGAGCGCCTGGTAGATTCGAACTGCCAACCCTTTGGTTAGCAGCCATAGCACTTAACCACTATGCCACCAGGTTTCTGGCTTTACCTATAGGGACAATATTATTGGACTTGGGCTTTAGAAGGATTTTCCTGGCAGGTGTATAGAGGATGAGTCAAGGGGGCTGTGCAATTGGAGGCAAGGAGACCAAAGAGTAAATTCTTTAGAGGAATCCAGCTGAGAGATGATGAGAAGAGAGTGCATAAGCTAGAAATTCATTTTCATAGGAATTTATTTACTAATGGTAAATCTTTTCCAAAGTAAAATTTCAGATTTAGATAGGTGTAGTTTTTTTTTGTTTTGTTTTGTTTTGTTTTAATTTATCTGTTTCTAAGAAATAGATCTAAATCTACCTTGGAAAAGATGTATACAGATGAAAATATTATATATAACTGACTTCATGCTTATTTAACCAATTGCAGATCTTTATCTCGATATGCCCAGGCCAAACTTAGAAAAATGAAAGCCAGGTGTTAGCATAGCAAAGTAGTGATTTAAATTAGCATAGCCTATGGAGAATCCTTTCTTCAGACTTCCCATGCATGGCCTGACACATTCTTAGTGTGAACTCTGCAGTCCCTTTGGGCCTCACCCATAAAATAAGTGACTTGGACTCATGAGTCCTTTCATCGCTAAAGTTCTATGATTCTGATCAAAAGCTTTATCAAAAGAAATTGCTTCCAATGAACATTATCGGGAATTTACCCTATATCACTTTTTATATAGTTTACATGTTTCTTCCTTTTCCTTTTCTAGTGAAATATTTCTTACTTGTAATTAACATTAATATTTTCCCAGAGATAAAATTTTTGTCATGAGGTAGATTTTCTGACTTAATAGTCTCATGAATGCAACCTGCCCTTAGGGGGCATGATACTGTGGTTTAAGAGCATGGTCCCTGGAAATCGAGCTGGGTTTAAGTCTCAGCTCAGCCACTTACTTGCTACATGACATCGGGCAGATTACTTAAGCCTCAGTTTCCTTGGCGACAAAATGGGGCTAATAATAGGTGTTAGCTATTATTTGTTTCCCCTTAAAAAATAATATCATCTCGCAAAATTAGGCTAAGTAAGCATTTCATAGGGGATGTTTATCTGAGGCAAAGGTTATTAGTTTAGGAGTGGAAAAAAGGCATTTATGGCCTCTCTTTTCTTAGGATTTGAAGTGCCTTGCCCAACTGTTAACTTAGATAATTTGTGCCTGTTAAATCCCAAACTTAAACTGAATAATTCTGAAGCTAATGTTGTAATACTGACTTGAAAGCATTAGAAGTTAATGGCAGCATATTACTGAGGGCAGGGAAGTAGAGGTAAATATTCCTATGCAATCTTGTTTAGAGCTGAAAACAAGGATCAATAGTTGATTTTTTTTTTTTTTTTTTTGGTGGTGTTATTCTCTAGTATAAACTTTCACATAGCAAGAGTTCTGAGATTATAGTTTATTGGACTACTCTATAATATTGTCCTACAAAATACTGAACTTTGTTTTCTTTTAATCTGACTAAATCAAAGTGTTTATTTTATATTTTCTGATTTTACTCAGCACCAAACACCAAAGATTTGGATGTTTTTCTTCGGAAACAGGAATCCGGGTTTGGCTTCAGGGTGCTAGGAGGAGATGGACCTGACCAATCTGTAAGTTTAAATCCTTTGGAATTTGGCTATTCTTGCTGAAACTTCTGCGTGGTGCTTTGGTGGGATGTGCAGTTTTGTTTCTAAGTTTCATCAGTGTGAGGAAGAGCTGCCTTTCTGTTAGGATTGTAGCCTCTCAGTTAACTTGGTGTAAAACCAAGAAACCAAACCCATTGCCATCCAGTTGATTCTGACAAAGAGCAACCCTGTAGAACAGAGTGGAACTGCCCCACAAGGTTTCCAAGGAGTGCCTGGTGGATTCCAACCGCTAACATTTTGGTTAGCAGCCAAGCTCTTAGCCACTGCGCCACGATGGCTTCTAACTTGGTGTAGCTGAAGTTAAATGCTATAGGTAAAAACTGACTATAGAAGCTGTAAATTGCATAGAGATTAATGTTTTTCCTTCTGTATGTGCCTGAAGTTAAAAAATTTTAAGTTATTTCTCTTTGCCTTTGCTAAAACAGATTATAAGGCATGTTCCTTCTCTAAGAAATGTATAATCTAAAGTCCTCTTTACCACAGTTACTCTATGTTCTGAATGTTCCGTAAACAGCTGGCATGTGCCTGTGAATATTACGTCACCTGTTTTTTTTTTTAATCTTATTAGTGAGGCAACATTTACATGTTCCGTACTTTGCATGTCATTTATCTGTTACCGATGAAACTAGAGGAATATAAGATAATTAATGTTTCTGCCCAGAAAGCATAAGGGTTATATTTGCAAAGCATTTAAAATCTTGAATTTGATTTGTACGTGATTCTCACATAACGTTAGAGAACAAATGTAATCGGCTTGTTTTTAAGTTTTACTCTTAGTTTGATTGACAAAGAAGTAATAGGCTTGTAGAATTTAAGAACATATTTACATTTTCTTTTGTATAATATAAAAATGACATTATTGTCAGCTTGAAAATTCAGTGAATATCAATATTCTTTTTTTTTAATGTCAGTCTTCTTTCTATTTCTAAATAGCACATTTAATTTGTGTAGTATAGATGAAGTCTAATTAGCAATATCAGCTATAATTACAGCAGTCATCCAAGACAAATGAAGCTCATACCACATTGCTTTGTATAGGGCAACTGTAAGATACTTTGATTGTTCTTGGTAGTTTATTTATTTTTATTTTATTGCTTCTTATTGTGCTGATATTCATAGTGTTCACTTAGACATTTTAAGAATTTTTCTCAAACAACTTGGAGGAAACCTTTCCTTTCTCTTAAATGTCAAGCTTTAGCAGCCCTGAAACTTGCCCAAAATTTCTGGATTTCCTAATTATATGGTTCTAATTGCCGGTAAGCAGAATTGCCGGTAAGCAGAATTACTAGATCTGTTCACCCAGGTGCAGGTGAACTCCAGACCACTCTGTTCTCTTAAAATATTTATTGTTTTACAAGGTGGGAACAGGAATTGTTTCTCTGTTGTATATGCTGAACTTGCACTGATAGCCATATATAATGAGTGTGTAGTAAGAGTTATCCCGGTGGCTATGAACAGTGTGTAGGAAATCTTTCCTGCTGGCATTGAACAGACTTTTTCACTTTGAATAGCTAGTCTACAAAATTGCATTTTCTGAGTTTAATATTTTTGTTTGGTGATGGTGGAGGTGATGGTAGGGCTTTTTAAATTCCTGAACAGATCTGCATTTTCTGTCTTCTTTGTACTCAACTTTGAGAATCCAGAAGGGGTAACATAGTATAATGGTTATTTGAGGTGCCATTTTGGAGAACAGTTGCTTTCTAAGATACCATCTTTCTGAAATATCATTGTTTTCATAATTGAACTGCAGTAATCTGCTGGAGTGGACAGTACTCAGAGTCAGGAAGTCCTTAACTCTCATTTGATCTTAGTTGACTGTGTAGACCAGCTTACACTGTGTTATCTTATTAGATATATATTGGGGCCATCATTCCCCTGGGTGCAGCTGAAAAAGACGGTCGGCTCCGTGCTGCTGATGAACTGATGTGCATTGATGGAATTCCTGTTAAGGGGAAGTCGCACAAACAAGTCTTGGACCTAATGACAACAGCTGCTCGAAATGGCCACGTGTTACTAACCGTCAGAAGAAAGATCTTCTATGGTGGTATGATCGGAGACGTTTTAGCTAATTCATCCTAACCGTGCATACAAGGAGTTGTTTTTCCTTAATGATTAGATGTTAGTGGCATTTTTGTTTTGTTTTATTTTTAGATTATAAACCAAAAGGGACCTTATAAATGCATATTTCTTGACTGCAGCGTGTTTTGGTTGTTAATAATGCTAGTTTGTACCAAATTAAGGCACCCAAAAAACAAACCAAACCCACTGCCCTCGAAGGTACAGAGTGTGCTTTTTCCTCCCATCGATTAGAACTAACTTGTGTCCATCTTTCTCACATTCTGATGTCAATCTTGAACAGGAGAAAAATGTGTAGGCTAACTGCCCACTTTCTGGGGATTCCATATGACCCTATCTATACCCCAGGAGATTTTGCTGCTCATGTGGTCAGCTTGTTGGTGTCCTAGCAGGGGAAAAAAAAAAAAAAAAAGGATGAGAACTGCCAATGATCAGTTCATCTGATATCACCGATCAGAAAACTGTAAAACACATTGTTTCAGACAAATCCTATGTAGATGGCAAACTCCTCCCAACGTATATCAGGGCTGTATCTCTGCCCTGATGCAGCCACCTCCCAGATGTCAATGAACATCAGTCACCATATTAATTTATACTTAAAGTTGATTTTAAAAGGAAGTTTACTCTGTCAGTCCTCATTATCTACGTTTGTTAAAATTACTGGCCGAGGTTAAAAACCTTGGTAGAACTAAAATAATTTCTAGAATTCTTTTACTATCAAATCTCATGGAAACTTTGAAAAACTTTAAGTGAGCTAACATTAGATTATGTTTATTTTTCCAACGTAATACTTTATAAGGATTTAGGAGGGGTCTGCTGCTGCCTATGTCTGCACTCAGGCTGTGTCCAAAGTTTTCAAGGAGGACGGCTTTTCTCCTCTTTATGTTATTAGAAACTAAATTTTCTTGTGAGAAGCGATGCACAAAAATACTTTTGCTAACAAGAATTAATGATGTTCCAGAAATATCAAGACTGATTATGTTTATTCTAGAAAAACAACCTGAGGATGACAACTCTCAAGCCTTCATTTCAACACAAAATGGATCTCCCCGCCTGACCCGAGCAGAGGTCCCAGTCAAGCCGGCTCCCCAGGAGGCCTACGATGTTGTCTTACAAAGAAAAGAGAGTGAAGGATTTGGCTTTGTTATCCTCACCTCCAAAAACAAGCCACCTCCAGGGGGTAAGGGCTGCTGTATCCTCTTGTCTGTCCCTGCCATTCCCCTTTTCTGAGTCTCCCATTGGGGCTTAGGAAATGGATTAGGAACTATATATAAATTGTCCTAGAGACTTATCTTTTTAAGAATGGTGAATATTTTCCTTATTTTCAAAGTTAGGTAATTCATATCAAACCCTTCCAGGATTTAGGTTCATCTGTGGTCTCAGATTCCATAAAATAAGTCTCAGTAGCTCTCAGTTTGAATCAAAATTATACTGCGGCAGTACCATGTATATCAGGGACACAACTTAATAGACATAGTGAAAGGTCCAGTGCTGCGGGTTTTTTGTTTGTTTATTTTTAATATGGAGGCATGAGTTTTTTAAATTAGGAGACACTGTGTATGCAGAAATAAATGCTAGAAGCAATTGAGAAGAAGCAAACCAGATTAATAGAAAAATCTTGACACAAATATGTCTTTAATTGTTCTCTCATGTTATTTAATAGTAATTGCCATAGTCTAGCTCTAGAGTACCCTTGTTAAATGATAAGACGCATTCCTAACCTTTCATATATACTTCATTCAAAAGTAAGAAACTTTATCAAAACCTTTGAAAATTAATCTAAACATTCTGAATGAGTTTCACAGAATAGTCTCATCTGGGAAGGATGAATGTATGTATTTCCTCAACAAAGGAGGAATTGCTTCTAGTATGTTCAGGGCTGTTATGATTCAGCAAATTAAATATTGGTCTTGTCTTGATATTCATAAGAAATACTAATCTTTAAATATAATTATAAAATCCAAATGAATATACAATGAGAACTGACAAATTGATATGTACATATTACACTTATCTGGTAACTTTTTTTTTTTTTTCAAACAAATGATAAAAATCTTTGACAACATAGAAATGTGCTGTTGCCTTTACCAGTGGTTCTGATTATCTCTTGGGCAGTGAGGCCTTTTTAGACGAGATGGTCTCTAAAATCTTAGTAAAAAAAGGAAACACTTTCAAGAAAGTGTTGTTAACCAAACCAATTTGCAAAAATCTTGCAAAATTAATGCAAATGTGTAAAGGAAGAAGCTTCTGTGACATGGATGAGTTATTACTATAGTATCAGGTCACTGCTCGCTGATACTAGTTTCCATTTTCCAAAAGCAGTTGCTATGGTAACACTTGGAACTGGAACTGTCACTGATGCTGTGTGGATGATCATGTGGCCTATGTCAGAAAAATGAAAGAAGGCAGCTTTTAGGTGGATTTCATGTCCTACCGTTGGAAATCAGCATTTCCAAAAAGAAACATTTTGGGTAATCATATTGTCATTCTAATGCCATACGATAATACCAGGCATTCAGATTAACAAAAAAGTGAAAGATCATTACTCAGTATGACAGATCCTAATCACTTTTTATATTCAAAATATTCCTTTTTTTGCACTGCAAAAATTAAGAGTCTGGTGTTCACCATAAAACAAAGCAATTCAGAGAAA
Source organism: Elephas maximus indicus (assembly GCF_024166365.1). Classification (NCBI taxonomy): domain Eukaryota; kingdom Metazoa; phylum Chordata; class Mammalia; order Proboscidea; family Elephantidae; genus Elephas; species Elephas maximus. The sequence goes on along the minus strand of NC_064821.1, from coordinate 167,053,938 downwards.
TTGATTAAAATAAGGTGAATTAGTTAAATACATATAAATGGTCTTTACATTTATTTGTTAAATAATGTTTTGCTATTTTGATGGTTTTACCTACTGTAGATACTAAAAAAAAAACAAAAAAACAAACCCATTTCCATCGAGTCAATTCTGACTCATAGCAACTGTAGGTACTAGATGTCTATGTAAGATAGTGTCATTAAGTGTTGGACTCTGGAGTCTAGACCCAATTATATCTTTTAATAGCTGTCTTATCTTGGGCAAACTATCTGCCCTGCAAGAGCTCCAGGGAGAGCCTGGTGGCATAGTGGTTAAGTGCTACATCTGCCAACCAAAAGGTTGGCAGTTCGAATCTACCAGGTGCTCCTTGGAAACTCTATGGGGCAGTTCTACTCTGTCCTGTAAGGGTCGTTATGAGTCAAAATCGACTCGACAGCAGCAGGTTTGGTTTTTTGGTAAGAGCTCCAGATTCTTCTGTAAAAGGGGGATGTTGATAATAACTTCCTGTGTCATATGAGTGTGAGGATTAAAGGAGATAATGCTTGTGAAGCCCTTAGTCTGGACTTCAATAAAAGTTAGCTGCTACTGTAGTTGCTGCTGCTTTTATCATCATCATTAGTTAGAAAACTGTTTGCCACTGTCTCTTGGCCTTTTTTTTTTAAGGAAAGTTTAAAAAGTTTATCAATACTTGACTAACAAGATGGGAAAGAAAGCCCAATTAAAATGTAAAATTGAGGCACCAGCTACTGTGTGGCAGGAAATAAGTGTTGCAGCTCATTAATTAGCAGCCTGAATGGTAAATTAGGCTCAGATTGTTGATGAATTTTATATAAGGTACTTGAGGTTTTCAATCATGGTGCGAAACCAGAATTGATAATTTCGCTGAGAAGCTAGTTAATAATCTCACTAAATGCTGAGCCCTGAAGCATTCTTCCTGGAACTCCATCCATCTTTTATAGATAGAAGGAAATGCCCTGGACTACAACTGGAAAAACGGACACTGAGCAATATGCTGCCAGCTACATAACAGAGGTTTGGTTTAGAAGAGTTAGCGCAAGGGAAAAGGCAAGAAACCTGTCAGTCAGAATAGGTCATTCATTATGGACCTTGTCTCTGAACACTGCTCAGCATAGATTTTTTTTTTTTTCCTTCTGATTAAATGGTGTTTTCTGGTAACATTTGTCACAAGGAAAGTTTCTGGTAGCATCTCTGGTACCAGTTATAAATTTCGGAGATTCTCTTACTGTTGACCTTTTCAGCCCCAGGCATGCAGGCCTAGCCTACTCACAGTTTGTTGTAAGTGCTAAATAAGTAGGTACTTAGAAAAGGCCTCTATTTAAGATGAAAAGCTTTGGGTTTGCCAGTATTTCAGAGCTTTTAGTGTTCCCCTTGCATATACTTTTCAGTTCTGGTTGCAAAGGATTTCTTTGAGAAAGGGATATTTCCACTTAGTGTCCCTTGTTTCCTTGAAAAGAAATGTTTTAAAAGTACTGAAGTGATAGCAGCAGCTGGACAAGCGAGGCCATGAGACCGATTTAAGCCAAAAATGAGTGAAGACAGTTAAGTTCTCCTTATAACAAATGCATGTAGGCTTTGTACACCAACAGAGCAAGGCAGAAGTTCAGACTTTTCCTTTGGAATGTGTAGTACAGAGAGTTACCTTGAAAACTTCCCAGTGCATCCAGAGAATGTTCAGGAGTTTCCTTTCTGCTGGTCTGTTTGCCATTTTTAACTGTTCTGGTGCTACTGCTCTGAATGCCAACAAAGGCAGTAACAATCTGACTACTTTTACCTTCTGTTACTCAGACAGCCAACCCTTCAGGAAGTTCTGTACCAAGATTTGCCAATTCCTTATGACCACATTGCCCACATGATGAGCAAGGGGACCACTGAGACTTCAGAGATTAATTCTGTTTGATACTTTCCCAAGTCCGAACAAACGCCTTTGAGTATGCCAAGGCGTTGAATGATTTTCTTCTCAGGGGATCTAGAATGAACACCATCTACTAAGTAAATCTTTTCTAAGAAGGGAAATAACTAAGGTATTGATTTAGAAGGTCACCACAGGGCCACCATGTGACTCACCATATGTTTCTGATGTGCCACCTGCTGTACCATCAGTGAATCCACTCAGGATTCTTGGCAGAGTGCACAGCCCATACTGCATTGCCATTTTTCTAATTACTTTGTAAGGAAAGTGGTATAATAACTGCTTGATATAATTCAGAGCTAAATAGCACTTGCTTCCAACATTGACTTCCTCTATTTTAAGATAAAATCTCTCACTATATAATCCTGGAAGAGCCAAGAAATGGCACTGTCTATGGGAACATAAATCATGGCCAAGAATAACTTTTCCAGTCCAGATGAAGGCCTAGTAAAATGTAACACACACCTAGATATGATTCAGAAATACTACTCAGAAGCCCATTTTACGATGGAAATTAAACACCATTCACTGTGCCATTTAAAAATATTAATTATCCCTATTCATAACAATCAGTAGCCAGCAGGAGTCCAAGCACCTGATAAGTTTCCTGACCCAGGCTAGGAAATTCTCAGCAAACACAGAAGGAATATTTGTTTCTTAATACAGATGTCTCTTATTGCCCAATAGAAGATATTTTGGCAAGATTTTCTGAATGTCTAAGAACTCATTTTAAATCATAATGAGAGCAAAGTGTCTTAATAGTTTGCCTAGGAAAGCCTTTAGCATTGTGAGCTCGAGATACAGTAGTACTGCAAGGCGTGTTTTGCAAATGTGTTAGACTCAGCTTTGTGCGTTCAAGGTAGGATTTTATCCACGAGCTGGAGAGTCCTCGTATGAAACATTTAACATTCCAATTCCACTCAGCTTTTCTGATTTCAAAAAGACCAAAAGTCATAAATAAAAGGAACAATTTCCACATAGGGCTAAGTATGATGTGTTTTAACGGTCAGTCATTTCACTGTACCTGGAGCTCCGACCAGTAACTACTAAGTCCTAAACTTGAGTTTCAACTGCATTTATTTACAAGGTTCCTTATGGGAATAAGTGCCCCTTCAAAACTCAGGGAGACATTTATACTAAGGAAATTCTTCAACAGAACCAAAGATGATCTCATTGTAGCAGTTTCTAAAATAGCTAAAAACTTGATGCAGCCTAAATGGTCAACAATAAACCATGATACATCAAAGTAGTGAGATACTTTCATTATCTGTGTACTCAATAGCCCTTAGATAAGATAATTGCGATAACCACATAAATATTAGGAAAAGGTTTTGGTAAGTGAAAAACAGCAGAGAGATTTATATGCTATGATTCCAACTATGTAAAGAGTATGTATGTATGCGAGCAAAAAGCAAAAGGTAATATGACTGCCACTCGAGTGCACAGGCGCCTGGCAGTTACCGGTCTCACCATGGAGCGAGAAGTACTTGCGCTCCAAGCCTAAAAAAAAAGGACCAAGGCCAAGAAGGACAAAGCCCAAAGGAAACCTGGAACTCAGACCGAGGTTCTGCTCCCCACTCTGAGAGTGATCTCCCCAAGCAGGAAGAGGAGGTCCTGGGATCCGATGGTGGTGAGCAGGGGGATCGCAATGGTTATTGTAAAGGAGGGTTATGCGTTCTGATGGGATGATCGTGTGTGGAGCTTTTTGGTGTATTTTTTGAGAATTTTCTTTGATGTTATGATGCCAATAATGATGATGGTAATAACTCTAACACTAGCAGATATCTTAAATAATTTGGAAAACCTGGGTTTTTCCCATAGTTATTCCTCATAAGATTGGCCGAGTCATAGAAGGAAGTCCTGCTGGTCGCTGTGGAAAACTGAAGGTTGGCGATCAGATCTCTGCGGTGAATGGGCAGTCCATTATTGACTTGTCCCATGACAGCATCGTTCAGCTAATCAAAGATGCCGGTGTCACCGTCACGCTGACAGTCATAGCTGAAGAAGGTAAGGAACCAGCAGGCCTGCCGTCCCCAGGCTGGTCCCAGAGACACTGAGCCTGCAGAAGGCAGTGGCTTCCTCCAAGATGGCCAGAATCATGCAGTGATAGAGCCATTTATAGACCCTGGAATCTCATTCTTTGCCTTCTCCGTTTAGTGAACTTAAAAGACAGTTTCTTACAACATTATCACCAAGTCCAGAAAAATCATCCAGCTAGTGAGTGGTGGCCATTTATTTAAGTGCTGGAGTTGAGAAGCAAGCACCCAGAATTGACAGAGATTGGCAATGCTTTTCAGATCTTATTTTCTTGAAATAATGTCTGACATCTCTGTTTGAGTGAGAAAATCCTCTAGACAGTTCAAAGGAAGTCACTGTGGATGTCGAGCCTTTTATGTCAGGCCCATGCCATGGTGTGCCTTTCCTCGGGGGCAGAGCTTTGTTCGGGGCAGCTGCATTACGAATGAGGGAAAAGGAGTCTGTAAAGGTTGCCAGTAAATGGGACATAGAACACATACTGGCAGCCCTGGAGCCTTACAAACGTGTTCAGTGTCTTGCCCTGGTTTCATGCTGCCTTTTGATCATTAAGGATTTCTAATTAGGAGCCATTTTGAGTAACATCAGTCCATGTCCTTTGTTTATAAATTACAAGGTAACCATTATTTAATGCTCATCTCATTTTTCCAGATTTTGTGAAACTAATGAGGAGAAACCAAAAACAACAGCATGGTGAAGGGTCAGTCTTCCGTGTTAAACTTCCTGATACTATGACGTGTGTTCGTGTCCCATTTTCTCCCATGACACTCTAATCTAGGCAGTTTCCAGGCCTTTTATACTTCTTGTTGATTCTTCCTTTCCTTTTGGCTCCCACTGCACCACTCTCATATATTCGTACCTGAGGTGTTCCATAAATCTCCATTCTGCCCACCAAAATACTGCAGGGGTATTTCCACATGGACAGGAGTTAAACCTGGCTACCCTCTGAAGCCCTTTCCAGTTCTAGGCCGGACCCTGGAATGCTGTCGCATCTCAGCCCCTGCTCTTTCCCGTCTCCAGTCTGGACCAGGCTCTGGTGATTCTTCTTTCTAAAATACTCTGTAGAAGCCGCTAGTGCTTCCCCACTCTGCAGGCAGTGTTTTATGGCTTTGCTCTCCGCCCGCCTTGTATCATAGTTGATTTTGTTTTTGTTGTTGGTTTGTGACTTTGAAGAGACCTCGTGTGTTACAGAGTAGAACTGCTCCAGAGGGTTTTCTTGGCTATAAGCTTTACAGAAGCAGATCACCAGGCCTCTTTCTTCCACGGTGCCACTGGGTGGTTGGAATTGCCAACGTTTTTGGTTACCAGCCGATGCAAACTGTTCACACCACCCAGGGAATTTTTAGCCTGCCTTTTAAATTTACCTCCCAGCATTCTCTTCAGACCCTCTCTAGAGCTAGGCTTGTTTCTTCACTGGCCTCTGTGCACGTGGCTTCCTCACCCTAACTCCCTGTTACGGACTGAATTGTGTCCCCTAAAAATACATGTTATAAATCCTGACTCCTTTACCTGTGGATATAATGTTAGTGAGACCACATCAGTGTAGGGTGTGTCTTAAACCTAACCACTTTTGAGACATAAGAGCAGATTAGGTACAGAGACAAGCAAGCATGGATGGGGGAAAGATAGATGCCATGTGGCAATCTCTGAAAGAACGCTAGAGAAACTGAGACGAGGATTTTTCCCTGGAGTGCAAAGAGAGCATCTTCCTAGAGAGCCAACGCCTTGGATTCAGGCTTCTAGCCTCCTAAACTGTAAGAAAATAGATTTCTGTTTGTTAAAGCCACCCACTTGTTTTATTTCTGTTACAGCAGCACTAAGAAACTGAGACACTTCTGTAGCACCTCTTGTCTCTGCAATCCATTTGGCATTATCCTTTTTTTATGTGTGTGTGTGTGTTTAGATAAAAGTTTTTCAGAGCATGTTAGTTTCTCATTAAATAATTAATATACATACTGTTTTGTGACGTTGGTTGCCAACCCCATGGTGTGTAAACAATCTCCCCTTCTCGACCTTGGATTCCCCATTACCAGCTTTCCTGTCCCCTCCTGCCTCCTCATCCTCGCCCCTGGGCCGTTGTGCCCATTTAGTCTCGTGTACATGGTTGAACTGCATGTGTTATTGTTTGTTCTATAGGCCTGTCTAATCTTTGGCTGAAGGGTGAACCTCAGAAGTGACTTCAGTACTGAGTTAAAAGGGTGTCTGGGGCCATACTCCCAAGGTTTCTCCAGTCTCTGTCAGACCAGTTAAGTCTGGTCCTTTTTTTTTTTTTTTTTTAATAATGAGTTAGCATTTTGTTCTACATTTTCTTTCCAGCTCTGTCCAGGACCCTTTATTGTGATCCCCGTCAGAGCAGCCGGTGGTGGTAGCCGGGCACCATCCAGTTGTGCTGGACTCAGTCTGGTGGAGGCTGTGTAGTTGTGGTTCATTAGTCCTTTGGACTAATCCTTCCCTTGTGTTTCTGGCTTTCTTCATTCTCCCTTGCTGCTGACGGGGCGGGACCTGTACATATATCTTAGATGGCCACTTATAAGCTTTTAAAACACTAGACGCTACTTACCAAAGTAGGATGTAGAATATTTGGCATTATTCTTATGTAAGATAACCATCTCCCTATTTAAACGGTCTTATTTAAACCGTCTGCTCCTTGAAGACAAAGTTTAGTTCTTATATTCCGGTGGTATCCTATACCTTAAAAAGAAACTGAACCCATTACAGTCGAGCCGATTCTGATTCATAGCGACCTTATAAGACAAAGTAGAACTGCCCCATAGGGTTTCCAAGGAGTGGCGGTGAATTCGAGCTGCTGACCTTTTGGTTAGCAGCCGGACGCTTATACATTAGTAAACCAAAATCAAACCCAGTGCTGTCCAGTCGATTCCGACTTAAAAAATATTCCTTGATTGACTATGACATTTAATAGGTGTTCAGTATTTTTTGAATGAAGGAAGTAAAAGTCAGGCGATTTTAGTTCTGAGATCTTCTTTACCATTACCTATAGGAAAAGTAAGGCTTTTGATAGACATGAGTTCAGATCCTAACATCAATACCTGTTAGCTAGTTGTATGGCCTTAAACAAGCTGCTTAACCTTTCTAAACCTCAGGGGTTTTTTATCTGTAGAATGGAAGTAATAATGCTTATTTCAGAATCATTGTGAGGATTAAGGGTGAAATACTACATAATCCGCATAAATACACTAAGGTGCTCATCTATTGATTAAAAAAAAAAGTCACCATCTAGTTGACTCCGACTCGGGAAGATCCCATTGTGTCAGAGTAGAACTGTGCTCTATAGGATTTTCAGTGGCTGAATTTTTTGGAAGTAGATCGCCAGGCGTTTCTTCCAAGGCACCTAAGGCTGGACTCTGCAATCTTTCGGTTAGTAGTGAGCGCACTAACTGTTTGAGGTATTTCCCCACATCTTTGCAAGGCTGGCTCCCTCTCTTTAAGTCCCACATCCTAAGGAAACAATAATGATATTTAGTAAGCACTTTTACTTCATGACAGGCACTGTCCCAAATACTTTATAGGTAACTCATTTAATACTCAATATAATGCATTGGGGCAGGCGCTGTTATTTTCCAGTCTGTAGATGAGGAAACAGGCACAAAGTGGTTAAAGAACTTGCCTGCAGTCATGAAGCTAGTACGCAGCAGGACCAGGAGTTTAATCAAGCAGCCTGGCTTCAGACCTGTGTGCCTAACTGCTATGCCTTCCCAACCATAGCATCTAAAATAACTTTTCCCTGCCTGCTCCAGTCCTGCTCTAAGCTTTTACCCTGCTTTATTTTTCTTCATAGCACTTCACTTATCTCGATCTGAAATTATTTAATTATTTGTTCATGTGTTTATCACCCATCTCCCCCTCCTAGAATGCAAGGTCATAAGATTTGTGAGGTTAGAGATTTTGTCAGGCTCAGCGCTAAATCTCAAGGGCCTAAAATAATGTTTGTTGGGCACATAGTAAATGCTCAATAAAAATTTTTTGGATGATTTTTATGACTTAGGTGTGATTTTGATCATATTTCTTTATCTCAGTTTCTTTAACATGATCCCTGTTGCCTGCTCCCTAGCCTTAACGTTTGTTCTGTGACCCACAAAGAGAAGCAGGCCTCACTGCCACAGGAAATAACATTTCCGAGTTGTTCTGAGAATGAGATATATCGTGTGCTTATATAACCATGCCTGGCACATAGCAGGCACTAAGTGATAGAAGCTGCTAGAAGTAGTGGCACTAGCAGTAGTATAGATCAATGCTTCTCAAACTAGAGAAAAGGGCCAGTGGGTTTTTTGAATCCACTTCGGACCAATATTGCTGTGAAATACAATAAAAATTAAACAAAGGTAAACAAAGTTACTCTGTCAAACTGTTCTAGAATTTTCTAAATACTTACTCTCAGCATCTGTAGTACCTATTGATGACTGGCAGTGAACAAACCACACTTTGAATAGCCCTGGGATAGATAGTTCATTAATGGAAAAGCAACTTCTTTCTCTTTGTATGAATTGTTTTTTTTTCTTTTTTTTTTTCAAAATTATCCTTTAATTGTTGAAAGTGTTTTCTCTGAAAGGTATTCCAAAATTGCTAGATGATTTTTCTCAGAGTAAAGGTGACCTTTCTCATTTTGACCCAAATACTTCTGAACAGACTCTTGAGATTTCCTGTATAATGGTAGCCATTGGAGAAATAGAAGAATGGAAGGAAAACTCCCTAGCAGACATATGTTTTAAAGTATATTTCATATGTAGGCACAGCCCCTTAAAATAATATCACATTGGATATGTAAAATTGCATCTCAGTGATTCCACATTATTTTTTTATACTCTAGGTTTTTATTAAACTATGGAAACATTTAGAATCTCTCATTTTTCTCAGGAAAAAAATAGAAAGTCTCCATTCTGTCCATAAAAATTCTGTTTATGGAGTTTGTAAGTCTTCCAAGTTTCTCACTGAATTCAATGTAAGATCTATCAACTGACTGAAGAGTCAAATGAATATTTATAGCTCTGAAGCTATTTTCAGAAATCACACATTCAGATCAATACCTCAGAGCTTTCTTTAAGATTCTGTTCTCCATAAACCATTCACTATCAATAGGTAAAAGACATTATCTGGAGAAAGAAAAACTGTTGTTCCATCCATCCTTCCCCCACCCCACCCCCCTTTGCTACATACTATTTAACATTTGTACTTATTTTGCCATGGAAATAGCCAAGGCACCACGCCAAGTGTCAGGTCTCTTATAAATCTTTCCAATCATATTCATGACTTGGAACCATTTCTGTGTCATGGTCTTCCCCACAATACTACCACCTCTTCCACCACCTTGTGTCTTGTTCTCAAATATAGAAAATAAAATGACTGACTATGCCTAGTTGGTCTTGCTTATTGTATAAAAGCCTCCAAAACTGATCCCTATTTTTTTGTCAGTTCTCGTTCACATTTAAGTATGAACATGAGTTACCAAAAGCTACCAAGGACTCATGTTGGAATGATTCTGGTAGTGTTGCCATCATTTTGTTTTGTACTGTTTCTCATTTATTCCCTTTTGTTTTTTTAGTGTATCCCCTTTTTTCTCCATTTTCTACTCTCCTCTCTCTCCTCCCACTGGCAACCAAACCATTTTAGTGTCTTTTATGTGCCTCATTTCACTTGTGTGTCTTTTAAAATGCATATTTTTGTGTGTGTCAGCATTTATTTTAGAGTTTTTTTGTCCAGAATCCAGTCCAGGATACCACATGGCATTAATTTGTCATGTCTACTTTTTTTGTTTTTTAATTGCAATGTAATTCACATGCTGTAAAAATCATTAATGTGTACAACTCAATGGTTTTTACTGTATTTACAAGGATGTGCAACCATCACTAATTCCAGAACATTTTAATCACCCAGAAAAGAAACCCTGTATCCATTAGCAGTCCCTCCCCATCCTCCCACAGCCCCCCAGCTCTAACCTACTTTCTAGATTAGCTCTAGTTCTACTTTCTGTCTCTATGGATTTGCGTGTTCTTGACATTTCATGTAAATAGAATCATACAATATGTGGTATGATTCATACCACATATTGTATATCTGATACCATATATCTGATAAAGTCTAGTAACCAGAATTGTTATTGTGTCCTCCCAAAATGTGTGTTGGAACCCTAACCTCTATACTTGTGGATATAATCCTGTTTGGAAGTAGGGTTTTCTTTGTTATGGTAATTAGACCATACCTTTCTAGGGTGGCTTCTAAATCTAATCACTTCTGAGTTATAAAAAGAGCAGAATGGACAAAGAGACATACCCAGGGAGAAGAGGAAGACAGACAACGGAGATAGACACATCTACAAGGATTATATTCCATTCAGATATAAGCAAAATCATACATTTTGCTTATCTATTCATCATTTGATGGACATTTGGGTTGTCTCCACTTTTTGATTTTTATGAATTATGCTGCTATGAACTTTGGTTTACAGGCTTTTGTTTGGATGTATGCTTTCATTTCTCTTGGGTATTACCTAGGTGTGGAACTGCTGGGACATGTGGTAACTGTTTTTAACTTTTTGAGGAACTGCCAAACTTTTCCATAGCAGGTACATCATTTTACATTCCTAGGTCCCAATTTCTGCACATCTTTGCCACACTTGTTATCTTCCATTGTTTTTTATTTGCTATTATAGCTATTCTAGTGTACATGAGTCTGCAAATATGTATATACATTTTTTTTTTAATATATATAACGTTATGGTATGTCCTAGTATCTGTTAGGGAAAGTTCTCTCTTTTTAAATCAACTAGATATTCATGGACCTCTTCTATATAAAATTTTAGAGCAAGTTATTAAGCTCCTTAAAAATCCCAGCTAGAAATTTTTGGAGGGCATGTGTGTTATGTGCTGTCAAGTCAGCTCCGACTAATAGCGACCCCATGTGTAAAGAGTGAAACGTTGGAGGGCATATTAAATGTATATATTAACTTTGAGAGAATTTATATCTTTAAATATTAAATTATCCCACTGAAGAAGATGGAATGTCTCTCCAAATATTCAGATCATCTTTTTACGTCCTTTAATAGAGTTTTAAAAGTTCTCTCATAGGCTTCTTGTTTATTCTTTGTAAAGATGATTCCCAACAAATTATAATGTTTGTTATGGTAGTTTAACTGTGGAATTTTGTTAATAAACTTCTGTTAAATACTTATACACAGAAACTTCAGGAAAAAAAAAGTTAATTCTCACTGAGGAGGAGATACATACTTAACCCACTTTACTATTTGGAGAATTTTCAGATAAAATTCAGAGAGAATATAGGCCTGGTTGATATCCTAGAGTAAATATCTGAGTATTATAGCTTATAACATGGAAATAAATTGGAGAAGCCATGTAGCGTGGGTTGGAAGACTAAAAATGAAAAAAACACCAATGACAGAAAGTGTTATTTAACCTTGAAGAGACAAGGAAAAAAAACATGGAACTAAAAAAGTAGGCACCAATTGTTGATGCATTTTGCCTAGCAGTGACACCTCCTGTCCTCAGGGGGAGGTAGAGGAGAACTTGAAATTGGTCAGCTTATTTATACTGTCCTGCTCTCATAGTATATACCCATTACTCTAGCTAAGCTAGTAAAGCCGAAAAAGTTTTTCCCATCAATTTACATTCCTTTAATAGTAGCCATGAGTTTACAATGACAGAAGAAAATTCAGCTCCATAACAGACACTGGTTTGGAGACAGGTAACTTGAAATTGACCTACCAAGTAAGCAAAGGCGGAAGGACTTGTGAGAACTTCCAGTGGGTACAGAGAATATAAAGATAAATGAGCTGTGATTCTGTAATCAAGTTCACAGCCTAGCAGGAGAGACAGGTATTCAGCTAGCTCTGACACAGTGTGATAAACCATGACAGCGCTGTGATTATAGAGTGCCCAAGGAACTAGGTAAGATTTCACAGAGGAGGCAACATTTTGGACAGGAGGCAAGAATGCCCAGGTAAGAAATTTGGATAGTATCCTATGAGCAACAATGTTACCAATTTTTAACCTGAGCAGTAGCATGTTTCAGTCGATGTGTTAGAGACAGAGGTCTGGAAGCAGAATGAAGGAGAGGTTAGTGGCAAGGAGACCCATTAAGAAGCCAACATAAGAAATTTGTTAAGCTAATTAGGAACATAAAATTTATAATAGCAACATATTTCCAGATCACCAAAAATAAGTAAATAAAAGTTTATCCCCTACTCCTTCCCCCCACCTTCCTGGAACACTTTAAAGAGGAAACACAGGCCTCCGGTAAATTTCTACAAAGCCTTGTTCTACATCTCTTGGTTTGCTACGTATTGTTTAAATCTGTGTAGACATACAAGCCCAGCATCCAGAATCAGAGCATTAGAAATGCCCAGGGCCACCACAGCTGGACCATCCACCATTACCCTCTCCTCCTGTCCCTTTTTACCCTCTTGCCTGTGTTTTCAGGATCCTCTCTAGCCTCTAGTTATAAGAAATTCTTAAATGAAAGTAAGAAGTTATTTGTTTTCAGTCCCACAGAACTTTGAAGAGGAACAACTTAACGCAAGCCGTAAAATAGAGATGCATGTAGTAAAGCCGATAGTTAGCTTCCTCAGTAGAAGTTGCTTCTTAAACTTTCATCTCTCTTGTGTCTGCTTTGACATCACTCTTTCTCCATCTCCAGTATATTCCAAGATTCCACTTAATATCAGTTAGTTTCCACGTTGTTCTAACCTAAAAACGACTTCTACCGTGAACATTTTTGCTAAGTAAGGTAAATATTTCAGATTATAGAAGTAAGGAGAAATGCAGCCCCAAATAGGAGATATCATCATGATTACGGTGATGGTGATGACAATGACAATGATGGTGATAATAATTGTAGTAGTAAAATTGATGTAGAGCATATTGTGCGCTAGGCACTATTCTAAGCATGTACATTTCTAAGCTCATTTCATGCTCATAATAACCTCATAAGATAGCTACGATTCCCGTTTTGTAGATGATAGAATTAGACACACAGAGAATTTAAGTAATTTTCTCAAGAACACACAGCTAGTAAATGATGGGGTCAGGCTTTCAACCCGTCAGCCTTGCTCCAGAATTCATGGTCTTCAACACTAAATTATGCCCCCTCTCTTTGATATTTTAAATATCCCATGCTTTGACTTTTGGACAGGGTAAAGTATTCAAAAATTTAAGCTTAAAAATATGAGTTCTAACAACCTTAAGTATCTGTTTTAATTGTTACCTCCCTCACCTTGCTCTCTAGATCCACAGGCAACCAGTTGCTATCTTAGCTATGCAATCTGCCTTCAGGGAACAGCAGGACACCCAGAGCTGTTGGAAATGATACAGAAACACATGTTGATTTTTTTTTTAACCTATATTTGTGTTTTTAGGATATAAAAACAGTAAAAGTTTTATAAATATTTGTCACCACTCAGGATGATTCCATGTTGTCTTTGGTACTCAGTGTCAGATAAAATAATGGCTCGATTAATGATGCAGTTTTAAAGATATGTGTGTGGTTTGCAGACTGGCCTCTGTTGCAGCATTCCTGAGACCTGTCGTTGTCGTCTGGAGTGGTTCACCAAGTATGGGGAGTGTGCTCTGGACACCCATAGAATAGGCTACGAGATAGTTCCTGGAGCTTTGTCTTCTAGGTAAACTGTATGAGTATGTTCATTTCTGGTTTTCACATTGTATGGATGACCAAAACAAAGGCGAAAGAGGGAAGGCATGTGCAGTAGGAAACTGACTCCTATTCTCTTGAAGCATAAACATTCATCCAAAGCCACAGGGAAAAGATGTTAATGTGCCAATTCCAGACAGCTGACAACAGTGTTGTTTGTGCTAAGGTTGCGAAGTTGGTAAACCAGTGTTACTGTCTTACACCCATAGATCCACTTGTCCTTCACATTTTTATGTACAAATTCTTTGTCTTTTGTTTCTCCTTTGAACAGAGCATCATGGTCCACCATCAGGAACAAACTCAGCCAGGCAAAGCCCAGCCCTGCAGCACAGGCCCGTGGGACAGTCACAGACCAACCACATACCTGGGGACAGGTGGGGCTGTTCTGCTCAGGTTTCGTTTTCTGTGTCTCCTCATGTCCCCAACCCCCATCACCCACCACCCTGTATTCCCATGCAGTTAGGCAGAAGCCACTGGTGGGGACAGAATGATAGTTCGTATATATTGCATCCTCAAATACCTTCCCTAACTGTCCCCCTCCCCCAGTGCCTTCATCCCTCTTCCGAGCCCTCCACCCTTGGGCACAATATAATTATCCAGTCATGCCTGACAAGTGGGGATTAGAAAGAAGTGACAGTAGCATCTGGCTCTGCCACTCTTGGCCCTCATACATTTGGCAGGAAGCACCAGACCTTCATGGATTGCCGTCCCTCAGACAACCTGAGCAGGCACGGCTGTGTGTGTACATATCTCTTTTGTTGAAGATATTAGCCATGAAACAAAAACTAGATTTCCAGAAATTCAGTATCTTCCCAAGCATTGGTTCTGTAGGAGAGCCATTTTCCCTGAAATAAGGTCAGCTTGTCTGCCCTCTGGTTCAGTTACTTGAGTGTAATTTCCCTTGATGTAAACTGCATCCAGATGCCCTTTAAAAACAACTTGGAGATGTCGACAGACTAGAAGCTATGCTGGAGTAAATGAGCAGGTTTTTGCCTGGCATCTCTCTGGTTCTAGACATCTTCTTTTTCAGCTCTTGGTCAGAAGGAGAATGGTGAGATTTGGCTTTTAAAGTAAAACAGGGATTAATCTGCTTTTATTTTAGTCTCTTTTTTTTTTTTTTTGGTGCAGAAAGTGACTTGATTTCTGTCTTGTAGAAGTGCCATAGAAGGTGAAATTGGAAAAGACGTCTCCATTTACAGACACTCGTGGTCTGACCACAAGCACCTTGCACAGCCTGACACCGCAATGATTTCAGTTGTGGGCAGCCGGCACAGTCAGGTAAGCAGCCCCCTGTCCCCCAGGTGTGGACTGATATGTTGAATTACTAAATTACTGACACTGGTGACGATTTCTTGCTGATACAGCTCAGATAAATGTGTTTGCAAAACTAATATACTTGCAAGGACCCAACTATGTGTTCAGCGTTCTGTTAGCTTCTGTGAAACAATGTGAGGAGTAAAAGAAAAGTTGACCCTGTAATTGGAAAAATTTGGTCCCGTGGCTAAGTATTTAGACATAAATAGCAGTGTTTTAGCTAATCAAAGTAGAGTTTCAATTTATTTTCCCCCCAGGAAAATTAGTCACAATTTACTTAAGGGAAGCACTTTCCAAAATCCTGCTTTTCTGGTTGTTGCATTGTACATTGACCTGCTAATAGAGAAGACATGTAATCTTCCGATTAATTTAGGCTGCATCTTTAAAAATTAAGTGTCCCGTCAACCAAAACTTAAATTCCTTCCTTATGATACAGACCTGTCTAGAAATGCATATCGAGAGTCTAAGTCATTTCTCTGGTTATAAAAGCAGTCTTTTTTTCAAAATGTAAGTAAAGCAGTCTGTGAAAACTTGTTTGCTTTATGCACCTTTCTCTGTAGAGCCTCGGCTGTTACCCAGTGGAGCTGGAGAGGGGGCCCCGGGGCTTTGGCTTCAGCCTCCGAGGCGGAAAGGAGTATAACATGGGGCTGTTCATCCTGCGTCTGGCTGAGGAGGGGCCCGCCGTCAAAGACGGCAGAATCCATGTGAGTCGGCCTCGCTCTGCAGCCTTTGCTTCTGGCTTCAGACTGGGAGCTTCAGAAAGTAGTTGGTTCAAGGGAATATGCAGAAACCCGAATCCAAGCGGCAGGCTTTTCCGTCACTGCAGCCCCAAAGGCTGTACGGTACTGCAGTTACGCCACGTTCACCTTCTTGACTTCGGTCAGTAAGAAAAAGCAATTTTCACTTGCATAGGCAACATTTGGGAGCATATGGATTAATAAAATATACTTTAATCTTAAAAAAAAAAATACCGTCCTTCTTCACTATGATCGGACGTGTGTCCAAGTTCAAAGGGAACGATCAGAGAAGATTTCACAGAATAGGTGACATTGGCAGGTGGTAGGATTTCAACAGAGAGAGGCTGAGCAGACATTCCAGGGTGAAGAAACAAGCAAAGAGGTAAAATGAAGGAAGCATAAATCATATATAGGTAACTGTGGAGTTTGCCTAGAGTTTATTTAGGAAACACATAGAGGAGTCAAGGAAAAGGAAAATACAAAGGTAAGGTAGGTTCCCATTAGAGACATCCTAGACAGTGGGAAAGGAGCTCTGGTGGCAAGTGGTTAGGCTTTCAGCTGCTGTTAACCAGAATATCAGCAGTTCGAACCCGCCTGCATATGTGACCAACTGTTATTGAAGACAGGGCCTATCTAGGTGACTAGATGATAAATATTTCTTAAGTGAATGGGGGCTGAAGGGAAAGGAAGACTGAAGGATGACTCAGAGGCTTTGTCCCTGCCTAAACTGTGAAAAAGCATTAAGGAGCCCAAGGGGAGAAATGATTTGGCCAAGACTGATGAAATAGTAAGTTTTAGTCATGTTGAGGTGAAGCTAGCAGCTAGCTGACCAGGTTTAAATGTTCAGCAGGCAGTTAGAACTAGTGGTAGCAACTCAGATGGTGACATTACCCAGATGATGATCGAAGTCTTTGTGGTGGATGAGATCATTAACATTAGAGAAGATTTAGGAAGTAATGGGTCAACGGCAGAACTCTGGGTATAGCCTATAATCAGCCATCCAGAGGAGGTAGAGAAAACGGGGGGGAAGGGGACAGGCAGAGGGGTCGTAGAATCACAGAGCCAGAGCTGGAGAGCATTTATGACAAGGGGAAGGACTAACGGCCTAATGGCCAAGTGCCATTAGTGCAACTAATCAAGTGCTGCCGGATCTAGCCTTAGTTCACACTCTCATGGAGATAATTTAATGGAGTGGAAAGGACATGGATTTGGAAATCAGAAAGAGAAATCCTCACATTCTAACTTGCCACCTTGTAGGTGTGTACCATCAGGTTACTTCTCTGAACCTCAGTTTCCTCATCTGCAGAATGCAAATACTATACGTAAAATACATGGACGAGAGTTCCAAACCAGTTGCCATCTAGTTGATTCCGACTTAGGGCAACGCCACGTGTGTCAGAGTAGAACTGTGTTCCATGGAGTTTTTAATGGCTGCTTTTTTTCGTAGTAGACCACCAGGCCTTTCTTCCAAGGGACCTCTGGGTACACTTGAACTTCCAGCCTTACAGTTAACAGCCAAGCGCATTTCTACCACCAGCCAACTTCCGTTGACCACAGTAGTCACTGAATAATTAATTTCCTTTTCTTTCTCTCTGGCCAAGTAAACTTCTTAAAGTATGGAATTTGACACACTGTTTATAGGGGATATCTTAGTCCTTTTTCTTTAAGTGTGTTTAAAAATTTTTTAAATCTCCCATTGTTTATAGTGTTACAAAAATCCAATTAAACAAAAAACTAGTATGTAAGTTTAAAATAAATGTTGGTTCCACATATAACCCTCAGACTGGCAAAGATTTACCGCAACAAACAAAAAGCAAACAGGCTTTAAAGCAGACAAAATATATTTCAAAAAATATATCATTCTTTACAAATGAATAGACATTTTAGAATTCTGTGATTAAATCAACTTTTATTTCAAAAGTAAACTCTGAAGTTTGAAAACAAAACCAAATAAGCTACTACTGCTCTGCCCAGGTCTGTCCTAAAAGATAATCAGCTTTTCAGAAGAGAGTCATTTTTCTGGCTACTAAATTAGCAAAATTTCTGGCTTGGCAAGGATCACGAGAGCTTCACATGTAATTGGTGCTCAATAAAATGTGTTATTGATGACGGCTTACTCTGGCGGCCACTGCCCAGATGACCAGAGCAGGGTATGCCTAGCTCACACTTGCACCACGGAGCCACCTGAGCGTCCCTATCTGCCTGTCCTCTTTCTTGCCTCTTTTTCCTTCTCCCTTGATTTCTCTGTTAGGTCAACAACTGTACTTTGTGTCCTGTAACTATTTTTCTAATGTCTTCAGCACCTGAGGTAGTGCTTTGAACAGTCATAGTAGATATTCCATAGATATTTGCTGAAAGAGTAGAATGAATGGGTGATAACTTGTAGATACTGAAATATTTTTTTTTTAATATTTTACATTAACTCCCAGCAGTTATTATTGGGAAGACAGATTTTGTGATCTATGAAGTCATTAGCAAACAATATAATATTGTAATTCAGTAAAACAAGAAAATGTTAACTTGTAACATAGATCGAAAGCTGTTGAGTCTTAAGCTGGCCCTTAAATCCGGTTAAAATCTAGAGAGACAGGAGAAAAAGGGTTTCTAGACTAAGGACACAAAAAGTCAGCTAAATGGAAAAGGTTCATATTAGGGAATAGTGTCTGATATAGTTAAATATTTAAAATCAGACAGATATATAAAATATTAACAGTCTTACATCTTTGAGGCAACATGATTTTTGAGGAAAATTTGTTTTTACTTTTTAGTCTCACAAAAACTGTGTGAGGTAGATGGCCTTACCCTCACTTATAGACTGAGGCACAGAGAGGCTAAGAGACTTGCCAGGGTCACCCAGCCTGTGACAGCCATGGTATCAGCCAGGTCTGTCATCCTCCAAAGTCCAGTCCACGTTTTACTGCATCAGGCTATGTCAGTTTGGATGATTCTTTTGGTAGCTTCTCAACAGGCTGTAAGGTTATACAAGTTTTGTGTTAGAAAAATCAATTTAAAATCTTAATATATGTTTAGTGGATGTTGTTTAAAAAAAAATATGAGACTGTCTAAAAAGCTATTGACTTTCTTTTTCAAAGGAACATAATTTTTCTCTCTCCCTTCTTTCTGTTTCTTTTCTTCTTTTGGTTCTCCTATTCTCATTTTTCTTTTCCTTTCATTTCTCCCTTCTTTCCTCTCTTCTGTCCTGTAATTTTATTTTTCTACAATACGAAACTGAAATCTTTATTTGTTCTTTTTATCAAAAGATGAATTTCCCGTTATATTCTTAATCACATTTAAAATTTTTAAAGTAACTTAAAAATTTAAACAAATGTTTACGTTTTCCTCTCAAAGGTGCCATTTTTTTTATCTTTAGTTTTGTATAGCCCAGGATAGAACTTTTTTCCCCCTGAGGGTCTGTCTCCCATAAATCTAAGAGTCACTGTCACTCCTCCTCCTCCGCCCAATTTAAAGTTAATAAAACATGACACCTGGTGGCAAATCTGTTCAATTACAAGTTTTATTGCCATTTATTTTTGGTGTACTAAGAGAATATAGGTTTGGACAATGGATTTAGGCCAAAGAATTATAGTTAAAATTAATTATAACCTCAGTCATATTTTACAGGCTATTCCCAAAGCATGCTCCAAATGCTGTCTACTTTTATTTTCATGGAAACCCTGGTGGCATAGTGGTTAACTGCAACAGCTCCTAACCAAAAAAAGGTCCATATTTCGAATCCACCAGGTGCGCCTTGGAAACTCTATGGAGCAGTTCTACTCTGTCCTGTACAGTCGCTATAAGTTGGGTCGACTCAATGGCAATAAGTTTTTTTGTTTGTTTTCATTTCTTTTATTATCAGCAGAATTGTATATCTAGTGCTAATTTATCATCTAAATTCCTCTTCAAGTACTTATCGAGGGAAATCTGGGTATTGGCTTTTGTTTCACATATATTCTGGATAGGAAGTTTTTTTATTAATTATGTTTATTTCTCATCCTATTTTTTTATTAATTATGTTTATTTCTCATCCTATTTACTTTTTGTTGTTTTTTTTAAAGTTTTTTCCCTTTTTTATTTTATTATCAAAACTATTTTGTTTCTGAGACTCTCATCTTTTTTTTTCCCCCATAAATATGCAACAAACTTATTCCATAGTTTACTTGAAATTTTTGCTTTGTGTAGACTGAGGTACAGTCTGCTGTTAAATTTTCTTCATAGTGACTCACTTTAAATCTTTTTTTTGGGGGGGGGGCAAACCAAAAAATCAATAAATAAAGCAAGAACTAATGTTCATTTTTACTTCATTTGTACTAATCATGTTTCATCTCATTAAATCCTCCCAACAACCCCATAAGGTAGGTACTAATATTGTCCCCATTTAACAGATGAGGAAAATGAGGCCACTCCTCTAGGAAGAGGTGGGACCAGAATGTGAAGCACAGACATTATACCCCAAAGCCCAGCTTCCTAACCACTGTCCTGTACTGCAGAGTTGTCCCACCAACCTTTCTCTGTTAGATAATGACCAAGTCCCGTTCCGTTGTGTTACTTCTGGATTGTTTTCAGTAAGCTCTTACAAATATTCTAATTGCTTTTTGGAATTTCAGGAGTATTCCATTGCTCAGTCTTTCTGTTTTGAAGCCAGTATCCTTCAGTTGTTTTTCACCTTGAAATATATTTTAAAATCTAGAAGGATGTCAT
Organism: Elephas maximus indicus; assembly: GCF_024166365.1. NCBI lineage: Eukaryota > Metazoa > Chordata > Mammalia > Proboscidea > Elephantidae > Elephas > Elephas maximus. The sequence continues at coordinate 167,033,550 of NC_064821.1, read as the reverse complement.
TGCCATACTAAAAAGCTGTCATTAATCATAGGTCCTTTGCAAAAGTTATACTTGACTTTTCCATATTTTCCTTTTTTCTTCTAAGATAACAACAGACATCATTTCTCGTAAATAGTAATGGTACTGAGGCAATGTAATCCGATCCCTAGTTTTTGTTTGCTTGTTTTTTAGGGAAATGATTTTACACTGAAATCATTGAGTATAAGCCAGTTACTGGTTTTAACTAAATATTCATATTAATACATTTTCCAAGCTTAGTTTTTTTTTTTACAGTTTTAATCAATAAATATTTATTTTATGTAATGTCTTGTATAAGTTAGATTGGACTAAGTTATGTAACAGTGAACTGGTTTACAGCAACAAACCTTTGTTTCTCACTCATGTCCATGTTGACTTCGTCTCTTCTCCATTTTTTCTTCATTTTTGGTCTAGGTTCAAGGAGCAGCCCCTGTCTCAGTCTCCAGGCACAGGGTGATGAAACCACTAGCTTTTCAAGCTCAGAAGTGACGTATCACTTGTGCTCACATTTCATTAGACAAATCAGCTCTCTCGGCTGATGCTTAAGTCAGTAAGGGTGGGAGGTATCATCCTCTCTATTTACTTTCCTACCCTGTGAGTCTTGCTGGACAACACTGAGACCTCAAATTCCCCTCAAAATTACTCCTCATATCCCCATTTTGTTCTCTAGAACTGAACCTCTAGCTGAATCTGAGTCTGCTTCTGGTAATTTCCTATTATTTCCCCACCTTAGCTATACGAGGAAGCTGGCCCTATAGTGGCCTCTGTTCAGATCCACTTAATACATCTGATGTTATCTTGATTTCCTTAATTTTTCCCCCATCCTTCCTCTGGGTCAATATGGGTTGGAATCGACTTGACGGCAATGGGTTTGGTTTGGGTTTTTCATAGGATGGAAACCCTGGTGGCATAGTGGTTAAGTGGTTAAGAGCTGCTAACCAAAAGGTGGGCAGTTCAATTCCACCAGGTGCCCCTTGGAAACTGTATGGGGCAGTTCTCCTCTATCCTGTAGGGTGGCTATGAGTCAGAACCAACTCGATGGCAACAGGTTAGGTTTTTCATAGGATGGGCCTATTTACATGTTCTCATGTCCACCCCCTCTAGGGAATGCAGCAAGACCCCTTTTCATAAAGAAAAGTCATCAATCCATGCATGCAGCCACCCTGAAGCTGAACTTGCATGTAGAAGAATGTCTATTTCAAGATCATAGCTTCCAGACTTATTCAGATACCTGCATTTGTGCTGTAACTGACACAGGCTCATGGCTCTGACCTCCTGGACCTTTTTCCCAGAAAGCCTTCACCTTGTTTGTGCCGTGGGCCCACAGGCCCCTGACTGTCAGATAATATTAGTGTTTATGGGTACAAACTGGCAGCTTGCAGACATGCTTTGTTTGCCCAGTACCACGCGACAAACTTTTAAATTTGAATGACTTCAAGTTATACATACTGCATTATGTTATTAGCCGTGACCCTCAGGCATATGCGTTTGGGCTCCTGCCTTAGAGATATACATTTTCCTCTGAGTAGTGGTTTGGCAGCATAAAACCAGATTTGATATGTTGTAGGTACATTTTCATTGTTTTTAAAAAACATCTTTGCTATTATATTTTGCTATTATATTATATTTTGGACTTCCTTATGTTGGAGGTGATAGGCTAACTCCTGTTGGGGAAAGGGATGGTCACCTTTTACTTTATTTCTAATGACATTGCCTGTGGATGTGATCTGTAGAATTCCTACAGCTACATGTTTACTAAATATATGTTCATAACTGTTACATTATAAAAGACTTGAATATACTTGAGGAGGACATGCACTCCTTTCTTATTTAATGTTTGCATTTAGACTGTCTTTATCTTTTTGTTTATGTGGTTTTTATACTATAATACACTCTACTTCCTTTTAAACTGGAAGATAATCTTAACTAATATAAACATTTGTCATTCTTGGTACTGTGAATTTTTATTATTAACCATGAAAAACTGGAACCCTCCTCTGCTGGCAGGGGCATGAGAAGCACAGCCGATTTGCTTCTTGAGCTTATTACCTTTATCTTCCTCATCCATCTGGCCTTTGTTAGCATGGAAGTCTGCAACGCTATGGGAAATCCTATGATGTCATTCTTAGTGTATTAATATTTAAGAATAGCTTTCATCTTCTTTCAGTCTACTATAATCTCTTCCTTATTTCTAAACCTTGCTTGAAGTCTCCTTCAGAACACTAAGTTGAATTATATGAAATGGCCATTTCTATAGGTCGAAAAAGTTGAATATGTGCATGTTGTATATTTCGCATATAAGTCATTTTGGTCAAGGCCCAAGTAACAGTGGTCTCTCCTTTTCAAAGATTCCCTTTCCCACCCCAAGCCCTTCATTAGATCTGAAGGACAAGAACTAATTCTTAATTTGGCTGATTTTAAAGCCCTTTCTCCACTCTTCTTTGTGGCTTTTGAAGTCCTTTTTATATAAAGGTTCAGATCTAACAAGAATACCTGTAGTTATTTTAGAGATATCTTTCTTTGGTTAATACTTGAAAGTAAAACTCTTTTATATTCCATTCCAAGGCTATGTTTTAGTACAGTTTATTTACCTGCTTATGGCATCAATGCTATTTTGTTTTTAATTTTTTCTGAAACTCTAATTATTAGCAAATTAGTTCTTTGTATACCTGTTAGTGTCTCTTAAATTGTAATTATCTATTAGTAACATTCATTATGTTTGTTCACTGGGGGGAGGCGGGTAGAGTGTCTTCAACATTCCCTATTCTGTAGTCTGGTTAACCCAGCTCTGCTCATTCCACCACTATGTATGATTCTAGCTCCTCACAGTTTCTTTTCACACTAGTTAATATTAACTCATTTAGGCCTTTAGAACTCTTCAGTAGTGTTCATTTGCCACCAGACATCTTTTCCACATTGATTTAGACATTCATCCTTCCTCTCTTTCTTATTATAATACTTTGAATAAACCCTAACTTATTAAAGATTTTTATGGTCTGCCCATTGAAGTTTATCTTGATGTTTTTGTTTCTCTTTGTGTTAAAAAAGTTAAAAAGTCTTAAATGTGTTTAACATGGAGGAGGTCCGTTGTACAGATACTTCACTTCCTTGCTACTCCCCTTATAAGAAAATTTAATATGTGGCGATATGTTCAAGTAAACATTTACTATAATTATTGGATTGTGTTTTCCCAAAATCCTTCTTGTTTTCCTGTTTCAGAAATTATTGTGGCGGGTTTGTAGTGTTTGCAGATGTTTGTCATGTGCACTAAAGCACTGCACAGGTCATGTAATAGAAATAGGTGCAGGGTATGGTGGCAGCACAAAGGAAGGAGCAGACAGTTCTCCCGGTGGCAGGGGGAGCTTCAAAGATGAGAGCCATCTGCCCAGGTTTTAGGAAATAAATCCAAGATTCAGCTCAAGTTTAAAAGTACCCTTCATGGGGTTGATCGATACAGCTCTGTGGTGTCATTTGGATTATTGTAGAGACCTCATCTCTTCACTCCACCTCTTCCACCACTAACCTTCAGTGGAAAACTTAAAATTTGAGTCTTGACTTCAAGATGCCCAGATCCTGACTGACTGGTCATATAAAACCTTCCAGTGTAAGATTTTTATAGAGGAAATAAAATTGCATGTTGTCTTTTTTTTTTTTTACTACCATCTCTGCACTCCTCATCAACTGTAGCATGATAGCACCACATACAAATGACATACTTTACCAGTGAAAGAGAGTCACATAGCAGGCCTAGAGTTGACAGAGTAGAACTGGAGAAGGATGCATAGTTTCATTTGTTCTGTGACTGGTTATTTCCTGTCTAGGTTGGTGACCAGATTGTTGAAATCAATGGGGAACCTACACAAGGCATCACACATACTCGAGCAATTGAGCTCATTCAGGCTGGTGGAAATAAAGTTCTTCTTCTTTTGAGGCCAGGAACTGGCTTGATACCTGACCATGGTAAGTAAAGTAGCCAAGTGATAGCTGAAAAGTTGTGTGTTAAGGAGGGGAGCAGCAGAAAACAAAGGAATGTCGATTTGGAGTGGATAGGTATTTTACTAGCTAATTCAGAGGTGGACCATGTAACGATAGTTATGAAGCATAGTTATTATGGTGTTAGGAAACAAGTGACTTCAGGCAGGACTTTTGTTGGAATAGAATATATTTAAGCTGATTTCAAAAGAAAACATATAGTTGCTTTTGTAGAGAAATGTGCCTGTAAAAAACAAGGACATTAGAGGCAAACAATCTAAATGCCATGAAAACCTTTCAAATCTCTTCAGAACTTCAACTGTATGAGACCAAACAGTCAACATTTACCCAAAAGCAAAGATGAGAAGGCAAGGAGGAGAAAGGAAGCTAGATCAATGGAAACAGAACAAAGAGAATGGAAATAATGAGAATGCTGACGCATTGTGAAAATTGTAGGCAGTATCACGGAAAAATCTGCATAAAAAATTATTAAATGGGAACCTAATTTACTGTGTAAACTTTCACCTAAAACACAATATTGTTAAAAAAAAATCTCTTTAGAACATCCCAGTTTTCTCTCCTCCGTAGCTAATTACATGTTACCAACAAATGTTAATTATTTCCTTACATTAAGATAATTTTCCCTCTTAATGAGTAGCATAAGAAGGCTTTTCCAGTCACCTTTCAAAAACAAGTTACTGTAGCCCTGCCTGGAGACAAGGAGTTGGACCTGGGACCCTGTCTGTACTACTGTACTCATCTTAAACTTCCTTGTTTTCGAAAATCAGTGGGTTTTTTTTTTTTTAGTTGAGTGCACGATTAGAAATAAAGGCAGTATCACATCCACTTAGTACCCCCTCCCCGCCACGGTCCCCCCCTTTTGATGGTTAAATGTAGACATGACCTCCTGCAGTCCCCTTCCAGCCTGTGATTCTCTGACTGTATTATCTTCCACCACCTGCTTGTAAATCATACGTTCCCAGTGACATCTTTGCTAACTGCACTGTGATTTTTTTTTTTTTTTTTTTTTTTTTTTTTACATAGTCCTAGGCTTTTTCTCTTCCTTCTTCAGGTTTGGCTCCTTCCGGTCTGTGCTCCTACGTGAAACCTGAGCAACATTAAGGCTTTCAGGGCTTTTCTTGGTCTTTCCTTAAAAAGACTTGGTAAATGTGCATGTCTTGTAAATCTCTTCCTTCTTTTTTTTTTTTCTTTTTAATTAAAAATGATGCTATTAAATACATCTACTCCTACCTTCTGTACTTTTCAGTTTTCTTTTGACATTAAATTTGATAGCTTAACTCAAGAAAAATTATTTACAAATGCCCATGAACCTCATTCTAGTTACCACAGTTTGGTCTTATTTATTAACTAGTGGTTTTGGCATATTCTTGAGCTATATCCATTGGTAATAGCATAATTAGTAAGTTTCTTGGACCAGGTAATTTGGTCCAATTTTATTTATTTCTTATAATAAGTTTAACATTGGGCTTTACTACTGATAAATAATTTATACATTATGTATTTATCTCACTAATTATATACATCCGTAATTGGAAAAATAAAAACTGCTATTTTGTGTATGTAAACAGCCTACAGTTCATGTACGAGTACAGATGACTACACATCTGCCTATATATACATAGATATAAACAGATATAAACTGTACTTATAAAACATCCACACTCAGGCTGTTTAAGCGGTCAGTACAATTCAAATGGCTATCAAAGTTCAGAACTCATTGTTTCTGTTTATAATTCTAAAATTAAATAGTGTTCCACTCATATTGTCCTTTTTTTTTTTTTTTTTTAGGTGATTGGGATATTAGTAATCCTTCAGCTTCAAATGTGATTTATGATGAACAGTCTCCATTTCCCCCATCTACACATTCTGCTTCCATATCTGAAGAGTCTCACGTGCCGGTAATTGAAGAACCTTTAATGAGAGTTCAGGTTTGTGAAAAGGCAGAAGAATTGAAGGACATTGTGCCTGAAAAGAAAAGCATTTTGAATGAAAATGAATGTGAGATAAAGCATCGGTCTCTAGTCCAGAAAACTGTGAATAAGAGGGATCCACCCAACAGTCGTGAGCACAGTGGGAAGAAGAATCTATTAAAAGTAGAAAATGGTGTTACACGAAGAGGTAGATCAGCTAGTCCCAAAAAGTCAGCCAGTCGATATTCAGAGGAACATCTGGAAAAGATTCCAAGTCCTCAAAAAAATGATCCCAAAAGAAGACCCAGGGATTGGTCACTCAGCCCAAGGAAAGGGGAGAATAAGAGTTGTCAGGTCAGCACCAGAGCAGGTTCTGGACAAGATCATTGCAGGAAAAGCCGAGGACGGTCTGCTAGCCCAAGAAAGCAGCAAAAAAGTGAAGGTAGCAAAGACCAACCAAATGCCGAAGCCAGATTATTAGAGGGTGAGATTCGACGCACGGGGGGCCGTGCTAGTGACAAAGCTGAGCAGATCCAGGACAGGAAAGAAAAATCAGGTGTCATCAGGAAAGATATAAAGCAGAGTCAGTCTGGAAAAAATAGAACAGGGTCTCCAGAGAAAAAAAGCAAGCGGCTGGATGAGAAGTCTCTTCCACCCAAAAAGGCTAGTAACACTGTTAGTCAAGTAGTATCTGAAAATGAAAAAGGAAAAAAACCAATAGGAGAAAATGTCAAAGTATCAGAAAAGAAGCTGAAGCAGGAACCTGAAGAAAGAATGATTTTAAACAAAATAGAAGATCACAAAGGGAAAGTACTAGAAGCAGCTGACAAAATCAAAGAGGGTGGAGGGGTCAAACCTGAAAGTAGCTCTCCAGTTAAGAAAACACCAATAACTCCAGGGCCCTGGAAGGTGCCGAGTGCAAATAAAGTCACAGGCACCGGTGTGGCCGAGAAACGGCTGTGACCTTTAGTATAAAAGAAAAACAAGTTTTAATCTTTTCTTACTAAAAAGAAGCATTAAAAAAAAGTCATTTTTTTCCAGAAATTCTTACACACACATAGGTATATTTTAATTTGAGCATCGAGTTACCTAGGCTGCATGAAGGGCCTTTAGGATTGCTAGGGACCACCTGTCCCCTGTGGGCTGCTCCCCTCGCACTCAGGAAGGAGCTGCATCTGTGCTCATCGGACACGCCCGGCTCAGTCTGCCCAGCCCGTCTATGTGAGTGTCTGAACAAATGACCTGTGTTGATATTGACAGTGTAATCACAACTCACTTTGTATTTGTGCCAAGCTATCTACTGTACCATGTCTGTTTTATCCTTCTCACTCAGATATTTCCACAGTAATGAAAAAGCTCAGTTTGGCTTGGAAGTTGATATTCTCAATAGCATGTTGCATGCTTACAGAAAGAAATATTTGAGTACTTGCAGAAAAGATTGTTAGCTCACCATTTAAAGATGGCAGTCGCCTCTTCTAACAGTTACTGACAGTGTCCCAGTTTAAAAATAAAACCCCCAAAACATCACTAGTTTAAGGGAAAAAAATGTAGGCAGGCACTGACGCTTTCTTTTGGCTTCTTATTTTAATTTGGCTGGATAAAGTGTTTTGAATAACTGTTGAAGATATTATTTATAATTGAATGTTCAAAATGAGGAAGTGCTTTAAGCAATAAAGAATCCCCCTCCATCCTTGATGTATTACAGCATCTCAGATGACCCCACTCTGGTTCAGTTTATCTCAGTAGGAAACCACGAAAAAGCATGGGAAGTACTGATTATTGCTCTTAGAAGAAAAAATACCACACTGCTATTTCTGGATCGTTTGGCCATACCTACTACTAAAGTCATTAGTCTTTAATACATATTTATTTGAAGAGTCTAAATATTGTATAGATTGTGCGAGGGACTTAATCATGAAACTAGCCTCGGAGCCCATTGCCAGACAAAGCGTCAGCCCAGCCGGCAGCAGCCGCACAAGTCTGGGTGTTTAGAAGCTGAACCTTGTGAGGCCTCCCCAGCGAGGACAAAGTGGTGGCGGACAGTACTTGCTGGATCTTATTTAACTGCTAGCTACCTTAATAACTTTCTTGTTTAAAAACAAGAAGGCGAGACTAAACATCTGCTTAGTTTGTACAAATTTTGTTTTGTTTTGTTTTCATTATAGTCTAATTAAAATTAAATACATTTGTGGGAAGGTAGAGAGTTTTTCAACTCCATAAAATAGATCCAGGTTTTTCAGTCCCCTGGTGCAGCATTCAGTGGCATCTATAAATACAGGATCATCCTCAGAAGAAAACCATTTTATGGAGTATTTGAATCTACTTGTTCTGTCCCCTGGGTTCATCTTGTTGCTGTGAAACACATTCTGTCCAGGTCCCTCCCTCTCAAGAGTCTGACTGTGAAACCCTTTAATATAACAACTCAATCAGTCCCTGTAGATAAGACATGCTTCCCAGAGTGAGATTTTTGAAATCCGGTTTTCATCCGGAATGGTATTCACCCACCTATTGTAACTACTTGAATAGAGCAAAATTAGGAGGCTTGATAAGTGCTAAGAATTTAGTACCACAGAAATGGTTTATTTTCCCTATAGTCCACAGTTAGTGATACAAATCCTATTTTTCTTGTTACCTGTGACATAACTTTGATGTCATATGTTGTCAGTCTGATGTGGCTCTTCCTAAGTAACTGTCACTGTACTAGTTATATACTGACTTAGCAATGTGGCCTTGGAATGCTAAGGAAAATATGGATGTACTGGTTGTAAATGTTTATATAGTGTACAGTACCTTTATATATACACTTGAGGTTCTGATTAGAGAAAGAGATCTGTAAATCGCTCGTTATTTTTTATATAGATATTAAAAAACAAAACAAAAAACAGTTCATGGCCTTCCTTTCTTTTACTGTTAGATTTGTTTCATGTTGCTTTCTCTTTGTGGAGCTGGTTCCCATCTTGGTCTGAGTCCTCAAATAGATTTTGTCCCTCCAAGTAACAAATACTCAAAGTTCTACTATAAAACTCTTATAATGATGACTTTATTTGTATAGCTATACTTTTATCAATATATAAAGCTTGAAACTGGTTTGAGTTAAATATCTTATTTTAAAATAACTTATTTTAAACCTTTCATTGTAAAGAAAATGGCTATGCATAAATAATTCGCTACCAGAATCCTTTCTTACATTGTCAGGAAGAAACAGCTTGTTTTGTTGGAAATTCAGTTACTAGACATTTCTAATAGATATAGTGTAAGTCCATTTAACACAAGGTCACAAAATCCTATTTCATCTGACTATGGCAAGTCACATGATTTTTAAATGTAACTTTATTTAGTCTAGATTATACTTGTTTTTAAGGAGCGCTGGTGGTGCAAGGGTTAAAAGAAAGGGTTTAAAGAAAGCAAACCAAAAAAACCAAACCCACTGCCGTTGAGTCAGACTCATAGTGACCCTATAGGACAGAGTAGAACTGCCCCATTGAGTTTCCGAGGAGCGCGTGGCGGATTCAAACAACTGCTGAGCTCTTGGTTAACAGTCGTAGCACTTAACCACTACACCACCAGGGTCAGCAAGGCGTACTTAAATTCATTAAGCTGAATGACCATCTTCCACAAAGATGTGTGTGATTAAGCCAAAGCTTAGTTCACAGTATGCTCCTTGAACTAAGGAGTACTGGTATAAACAGAGATTTCAGTCACAAAATGTGACATTTCACTCTGGTGTAAGAAATACACTGGAGTAACTTTTTACATCAACATGGCATGTGCCAATGCCTAAAAATAATCCATGCTTTTTAAGCAATAACATTTAAGTAGCTCTTTTCTGGTTATGATATTAAGGTTTATCAGCAAAATAATGAGTTTAATGTACACCATAATTATTACATGAAATATATAATCCTTGTTTAGCTTGCTGAATTAGTTTACGATGTCTACTGATTGGATCTGTTTTCAGTGTTACTGTCTGTGCAAGTATGAAGGCTTAGAAAGACTTGGGATTCTAATAGGGAACGCTGAATATTTAGAACTACAAAGCATAGTCCCGAGGGCTTAATGTAACCTAAACCTATATTCTGACAAAGAATCCTGTGGGTACATATCTATTTTACAGTGTTTGCACTAACGTCAAGCAGAACTGTTAGCAAATTCACAGATCAAGAGGCTTATTTTGTCTTTAATAAAGGACAACCATTTGTTAACTTGAGTAATACCTTATTACAGCTTATAGGCTCAGGGCATGCTGCAGGATAAGGTTTATAGTTATTGCACACTTGTAAAATTCAAACTTCATTATTCAAGGTGGGCACCAATAACTGCAGGAAGCAAAGGATTACTTAAAATGACTAGTCAATACATGTAGAGATGAAGTTTAATGAATTTACTTCCTGATATTCCCAAATCACACACTGTATTTGGAAGTGTACCCATCTGGCCCATTATGAGTGTGCAGATTAAAAAATATCAAAAAAGAATTTCATGACTTTGCAAGAGAGTTATTTTTGTAGTGCAAAAGTCCACTTACCTCTAAACACAATGAACCAAAAATAAAAACATAAACCCATAATAATGTTTTGTCAGACATCCTGGAATTTAGAATTTTTCTACATGTCTCTGAAAATTAAGAGAACCATATCCCAATTAGGCAAGTATTTGGTTATTTAACTGTCAATAGTGGTGTTTAGTTTATGTTCAACATGGGCAATAATGTACATATTTAGGAAGGTTAGAGATTATACCTCCATAGCAATTTTAGGAGGGATAGTTTTTTCCCAGTAAACAGCAAACTATAAAATCAAGTCAACAGGGATTTTTCTTATCTCTCTATGGTATTACTGGAGCCCTGGTGGCACAGCGGTAAGCAAAACCAAAAGGTCAGCAGTTCAACTCCACCAGGTGCTCCTTGGAAACCCTATGGGAGCAGTTCTACTCTATCCTATAGGGTTGCTATGAGTCAGAATCGACTTGATGGCAATGGGTTTAGTTCACAGTATGGTACTACTATTCCAATTTAATGTATGAATGGCCTAATCTCATTCTGTTTTTACATCTTGGTGTAATTTCTCAGTAACAGGTAAATATTACCAAAATATACTAGTTCTCATTCCTTTTTTTGGAATCTTAAAAAAAAAAGTCCGAATTTCTAGAAATTATTATACAGGTATTAAGTGAAGCATGGGGGTGGGGAGGAGTAGAGAAACCATGAAATTAGAACTTTCCCATCCTTAGAAAAAATTACTTGAGGTCTATTCTTCATTCATTCAACACATTTTTATTTAGTACCTACTTTTTATGGGTCTGGCACAGTTCTGTACTCTGGTGATGGAGCACATAACAAAAAGTCCCTGCTTTCTGGAGAAAACAAACAAGTAGACAAAAAGTAAGGAGATTATCAGATTGTGATAACTGCATCAGAGCAATTAACAGGGAGATAGGACAACAGAAATGAAACGGAGAACTATTTTAACTAAGGTTACCAAGGAGGTTCCTCCGAGGAACTGAAATCTAAGCTGGGAGTTGAAAGATGAGAAACCAGCCAGCTCTTAACCACAAGACCTTAAGAAAAATGATTCTAAGCAGAGAAAATAAGCTTGCACAAAGGGCTGATAGGAGAAAGAACTTGGTACAATGAACAAAGAGGGAGGCCACTGTGGTTATAAGGTATTGAGGAGGTGAAGTTGGAAAGGGAGACAGGACTGATAAGGACTTTGGAGACCATTGCAGGGGAAACCAGGAAGGGTATAAGTAGGAGAGGAATGATATAACTATTGTTTCCATAGCTCATTCAGGTAGCTGTAGAGAACTGACTATAGAAGGCAAGTATGGAAACAGACCAGTGGGTCAATACAGTAGTCCAGGTGAGAGTGAAGGAAACTTAACCAGTAACAGTGGAAATGGAGAACTGACACAACTTGGTGGTGGATACAATATGAAAAAAAAAAGAGAGAGAGAGAAGAACCAAAGATAAACACTAAGCCTTTGGCTTGAGCAAATGTTCCTTTACTAAGGTGGAAAACATTTACTCCCCCACCTTAAACAACTGAAAAAATGGACGAAGTGGTAGGAAAAAAAAGGGTTTAAACACTGGACAATAGGCAACACAGGATGGTAGAAATAAATGAGATGATCCCTATGATGGCCTCAGCCTACTGGGAAGCAGCTTGCAGGCTGCGTTGCAAGGACAAGGAACCTAAACAGAATCAAGCAATCTTGCTGAATTGAGGAGACAGATAGGAGAATTTGAGGAGGCCAAGGCAGCTACAATTTACTGGACAGAGTATCAGAAGATAGCTGCATTGAGAGGAAAGAGCTCCAAAGATATGCAAAAAATTCCCTTTGAAGTCTTAACCTGAGTATTGATCAGCTCAGGCATATGAAGAAACTATCCAAGAACAAGGAAAGAACCACCAAAAAGAAGCAGGCAGAAAAATTCCTAAAGCTCACAAAAGGATGGGACTAGTTCATGTTCCCACAGCTAAATTGGAGAAACCTCATAATGCTCAAGACATCAAGTGGAGTACTCAGAATGGAACTGCTTCAGTCATGGAGAAAATTAGCCCTAGACTAAAAGCTGTTCTGGCCCACCTAACAAAGCTTACAAGTAAGCCTTGAAATGATCAAGGTGTTTCCAAGTAACTTAACTACATTCCAGAAAAAACCTTAAGAATATTTAAAATAATACAAAAATACACACATACACACAAAAATCCAATAGCCAATGATACACATCCAATAAAAAATTCACAGGAATGCAAAAGAGCAGGAAAATATAACCCATAATGAGGAGAAAAATCAATCATTAGAAACACATTTCAAAATTATACAGATGATAGCTGTTTTAATGTCCTTATTTACCAATTATAAAAATATTCATTCTCTTAAAGAAGGTAGAGAAAAGAGTAAGCATGTTAAGGAGAGACATGGAGGATACATATATATATCAAAATCAAACATGAGATGGAAGATACATTGGACAGGACTAACAGTGTATTAGATAGTACAGAAGAACAGGTTTGTGAACTTGAAGGCATAGCAATAGAAATAATCCAAAATGAAAAACAAAGAAGGCTAAAAAGATACATTGGGCATCAGTGATCTGTGAGACAACTTCAAGCAGCCTAATGTACATATAAATTGGAATCCCAGAAAGAAGTGGATGAGGTAGTACATAAAAGTTATTTTAAGAAATAATGGCCAAAATTATTCCAAATTTGATGAAAACTACAAACCCACAGATCCAACAGCTCAACAAACTTGAAAACAAAACAAACAAAAAAAAATGAGTAAAGTTACAATCAAGGTAATTTATAATCAAATTGCTCAAATCAAATGATAAAAACAGCCAGAGGGGGGAAAAAACATGTTACATGCAGAGGACCAAAGAGAACAATGACAGCCAATTTCTTGTCAGAAACAATGCAATCCAAGAGGCAGTGGAGCAACAACATCTTTAATCCTAGAATTATATATCCTGTGAAAATATCTTTCAAACGTAAAGGCAAAATAAAGACTTTTTCAACAGGTTGAGCCTGTACACCTTGGTAAAACCGTTTTGGATTTTTATCTTCAAAGTGATAGTAAGCCATTAATGGATTACAAATGTTGAGACTTGCATTTCAGAAAGGACGCGTTACCTCTTTGAGAAGAATGGATTGGGTTTGGGGAAAGGGGTGCCATGCAAATGTAAGAGCAGAAGCGGCAGAAACTCATGCAAACAAACAAAACTATGTTCACTTAGACTAGAGAGATGGAAGTAGGGATGGAAAAGAGTGGGCTGATTAGAAATACATTTGGAAGATAATTATTAAAAGACTTGATGATTGATTGGTGTGCAGTATGATGAAGAGGAAGGAGTCAGGAATGATTTACAAGTTCCTGACATGAGCAACTATACCTGCATAAAATTTTATCCATCTGAAAAAATAATGTAAACCAATTATACATCATCAGAACCGTAACTGAAGCAATGCACAAGAGTAAACCAATGTATCCTGAATACTGAATTTAAGTTAGAGAATTAATCGTGTAAAACTGTAAATAAAAACAGTACAGCATTTTTCATAGAAGAAAAAGATAAAAACATCAGCTTTCTTCATCTGGAATCTGCACTGAGCTCAATCTTGTGTTTGGATTTGAGAGTTGCCATTTTTCCTTATGGTAAATAGTAAAAGCATGACTTCTATGAGCCATATGTTGGGACACTGAAATACCTCTACTGAACAGTTCCTTGTAAAGGTAAATCACTAAAATGGGGTTTTTCCTTAAAATTTTTCTTTTTTTTTCATAGCATCATGCAGTATTTAGAATTGCTGCATAGTTTTGGTAGCTTACTTCTAGTTCAGCAACCGTGCTTCCTACTTTCTGATCTTCACAGTTAGGAACCTATCAGTAAGAGATTTTTAAAACGGCTTTAGATAGTTAGAACAAGTGTTTATTGTGGATTTACTAAGTGCCTGGCACTTCAATAAGTACGTGATAATCTCACTCACTTAACCTTAACAACCTTAGTGGGTAATTATTATTCCCTTTTAACAGATGAAGAAATTGAGACACACAGAGGTTAAGTGATTTGTCCCAGATTATGAAGCTAATAAATGGTAGGGCCAAGAATTTGAACCCAGAAAGGTCTGACCTCAATCCCTGAACTCCTCAGCAATTCATCTTTGACCCTCACAGATCTTCATATTGGGATATATGTAACTGATGCATTGATTTTGCACGAGTACATACTTTACATGTAATAAATGACTAGGTTTCTAAATTATTTTCATTAAAAATTTATAAAATCTTATAATTAAAAAATTAAGGCTTTCAATTTGCCTCAACTAAATTCTTCAGAGCAGGTAAATTAATGAGCCAGAGTTATAAGTAGACAACTAGAGTTTTCATTAACATATGTCTATGTGCCTGTGTGTGTAATAGGGAATGGTGCTAAGAGGACCTAAATCATCAAAGGTATAGCTTAGCTGATTATAGACACTGAAGATCTGAAATTGTACTGAGGGTTTGACACATGACGCTGCATAACAGATACACTATTAATGCTTCACTTAATACTGTGACAGGAAACACAGCTCAGATGATCTATATGGAAACCATGTACGGTGGACACGGATGAGTACGTATCCATATGCTTAGATTTCTCATGCTAATTGCGTGGCATATTGTATGCATGACTTTCATTAATAACTGTACAATTATTGGATTAACTTCAAAATTATAAGCTAATTAAAAATTTCTCCAGAGTTTAACAGAAACTTGCAGTTTAAAAAGGTTATATTTTTCCTTCAACAACAACAACAAAAAAGCCTAGAAACTGAAATTATCCAGTAAAGTTCTTTTATTTGGAGCCAACCTAGAATAGTTTAAATTTGCTCTCCTGTTGCTAGAGAAATGAAATCTCTAATTCCATAGGTTGTCTTTGAAAAGTATTGAGTTTGCATATTTCCAATGAAGGATATTTGCTTCACGTTTGGGCATCTACCATAGTTACCCAAAAGACTTTCCATGTAAATATAATGGCACTGAAGTGCCCAGAATAAATTTGCTAACTTAGAAAGTTATTTTTTTGTGTTACCATAACACACAGTCTTTAGTCTTCTGACTACTCATATGGTTTCAAAACCATAAAAATGTTTTCCATATGCACACCCAGTTGGAAGCGTTTGTTCCTCTGAAAACGCCACTGGACAGATTTGGCAGAGCTGAGGGCACCTCGGCATGTGAACAAGCAGGTAGCGCTCTCACTTGTTTCTGGAGTCATCTCTTTCCCTTACAGGTAAGTAGTGATGCCAGCAAGGGGAAAGTCCCGGCAAATGACTCAGTTTATGATTTAATTTTCCACAGCTAAGAAGAGAAAATTACCAAAATAGTTAGTTTCAAGGCAAACAAGTGGGGGTGTATACATATACGTATGTTAACTACAAACCAAGAACCCTTCATATAAGGAAAAAAGATACCAATTATGTCAATAGCAACCATGGAACATCACAGGGGAAAAAAAAATAAAAAACTTTCAGGATCAAAAATGACACACTGCATTCTTGTGTTTTTAGTTTTCATTCATTCTGCCGCTGGCCATGTCCCTAGATGAGAGGAAGGCCCTTACCCAATCCAAGCTATTAAACTGACATGATATTCAAACTTGATTTTGTGTTCCATTCAAAAGCACTGTCTATTGTACTTAAATAAATAAGAAAAACTAAGCTGAAAAGTCTGTGGACCATCAATCAAAATGCCTATTTCTTTACCTCAAAAGTCATTCCCATGCCAGACACAAATAAGTAAAAAGAAAAGAGCATGTGAAGAGCAAAGATTATTGTGTACAGTAGTTTTTAAGACTAAGGTAGATGCTACAGAGTGGCAGTCATACTTACTCTTATATTAAATCCTAGAAGATCACTTATAACCCCTGAGACAGCAGAAAGGATAACTACTCGTGTGATGTTGTAGATTAAGGGATTCATTGTCAGTCCGTAGAGTCTAAATGGTGTGTCCAGTTCCTACAAAAACAAGAAAGAACTGGAATGAGATACATGGTTTCTCAGTAGCCAAACAGCCATGTGTCGAGATGGCTGTTTGAGGTTGTCTGTCCTTCATACTCAAGAGCTACCATCAAAAAATCCTTAATGTACTCTCACCTACTTTTCCACTAGCTAAGCTTTCTAAGGCAGATTTTAGAAATATGTCAGTTGTGGTAGAAAAATGTAATTTAAAAAATCTGACAGACATCAGCGATCATCAGAACCTGAGTAACTAAAGATGGAAAATTTTTTCTTGTACAGTCATTAACTCAAAACTAACTATCAGGCCAGCATTTATAACGTACACAGCCTAGCACACCCATCTATTAGCAGGGTCTCTTCCCAGATGTAAACCACTGATTTAACTTAAACGATCATAAAAATGTGTCAAAGGATATTACTTACTTTCAACAACTTGGTGGACAACTTTAATACATTGTTTACTAGCGTGAGCTGTTCTTTCTTATTTGGCTTTTTTTCCATCTTAAGATACAAATTAATCTAAGGGAAAGAATAGAGACTACGGTAAATTTCAAGGAAAAAAAAGATATATGTTGCATAAAATCTGGCAGATTTGGAGGGTTATTTTTCAAGTAAAATGAATTTTGAAACCCAGAAGCCATTTATACAGAACATGTCACATACCCAAGCCTCATCCCTAATCAGTCATGTCTCTGCCAAAGAAAAACTATGTAATGAAGCAAAAATAATTAATGATGAAGCAGTTTAAATATCAAAGCAATGACAAATTAGCATGCAGACTCCTTAAATTCAAAAACTATATTTTATTCATCTTGGTAACCCCCAAAAATCTAATATCCTCATTAACCCACTGACCCACTGCCATTGAGTCCATTCCGACTCAATATGAGTGACCCTACAGGACAGTAGACCTGCACCGTAGGGTTTCTGAGGAACAGCTGGTGGATTCAAACTGCCAACCTTTAGTCAGCAGCCAAGCTCTTAACCATTGTGCCACCAGGGCTCCAATATCCTCATTAAACATTTGTGGAATAAAAGAAGATAGCTGCGTTTAACTTACTAAACCTTTATTTTATTCCTTATAAAAAGAATTCTCCACTATAATTCTAAGGCAAAAAAAAAAAAAAAGTCATGATATCAAATGTTTTTATTTAAAGCTTACAGCTAAATTGAATTTTTTTTTTAAAGTTTATACTACTCTGAATCCATCAGAAACAGTTCTCAATCTTATCTATTCACATACTGAAGAGTAAGTTTTTCCAAACATTGAAAAATGTATTCTATGGCTAATACAGAAGAAACTCAAGAAGCTTATTAAACATATTTAAATTACAAGTTCTCTAAAGATGTAATACTGGATGTAGAATATGACATTAAAAGCCCATTACCATCAATAAAAATACCTTTAGAGTACATAAAATACTTCCAATACATTAGATTTTAATTTTCACAATCCTGGAAGCAGGTGGGGAAGATATTATCCCCATTTTATTAAGAAGAAACAAACACAGCACAGCAAAGTGACCAAGGAGGTCATATAATAGAGCATGGTAGAATCTAGACTCGACTCAATCCTCCCCGTAGTTTTTTTTTTTTTTTTTGCCTTTTTAAAAATTCATTTGATTTTAAATCAACATCTTTTTGCTGTTATTCCTTTTGGCTAGAAAACCTGAAATCTAGATTTCATAAGAAAGCTACCTCTTAGGCACTGTATAGTAGTTCACTTATAATTGAACTATTTGTGTTATTTTCAGAGACTTTTTTATATATAATTTTATTTTTTGTTCTTGTTGAGAATATACACAGTAGAACATACACCAAGTCAACAGTTTCTACACGTACAATTCAGTGACAGTCATTACAGTTTTCAAGTTGTGCAACCATTCTCACCCTCCATTTCTGAGTTGTTCCTCCCTCATTAACATAAACTCATTGCTTCCTAAGGTTCCTATCCAATCCTTCAAGTTGCTGTTGTCAGTTTGATCCCATACAGATAGATCTTAAAAAAGCACAATGCTCGTGGCAGACATTCTTTACTAGCTAAGCTAAACTACTGTTTGGTTTTAAGAAGACTTCAGGGGATATTTTTGGTTTAAGGTTTAAGGATTATCTCAGGGCAATAGTTTCAGGGGTTCCTGCAGGCTCCATGGCTCTAGAAAGTCTGGAGTCCGTTAGAATTTGAAATTCTGTCCTGCATTTTGCCCCTTTTGATCAGGATTCTTCTCAAGAATTGTTTATCAAAATGTTCAGTCGTAGCAGTAGTCACGCATCTATTTCTTCTGGTCTCATGACAAAGAAGGCTGTTGTTCATGGAAGCAATTAGCCACACATTCCGTTTCCTCCTCCTAACCTGACTCCTTCCTCTGTTGCTCTCAGTGAATAGAGACCTTGGATGGATAACTGCAAACTTTTAAGACCCTAGGCACTATGCAATGAACTAGGAGGTAGAACAGAAGCACTAAACACATCAGGCGAGTTAACTGCGATGTCCCATGAAACCATGACCCTAAATCTCCAAACCAAGGAACCAAATCCTATGAGGTGTTTGTACATAAGCAGCCTCAGCAACTACTTTTTTTTTTTTTTTTGGTCCTTGTACATATATCTATCACATAACTTTTACCAATTCAGCTTTTTATAAGTGTACAACTTATTGACAGCAATTACATTAATCGGCTGTGCAGCTCTACCCTTAATCAACTCCACATAAATCTTACAGTATTATCATGCCACCTCTAACCAGTGAACCAAGCCGGCAGGGACCAACCAATACCTGTTCAGTAAGTAATATCGAAACATTGCTGTATTTCTTATTGGTTTCGGACCCCAGTGAGGCCAGGCGCAGTAAGAAAAGCAGTAAAGCCGTTTCCCAGATCAAAAACTCCCAGTTATAAGCATCATTAAGGAAAGTTTTATGTCCTTGGAGAACCTACAGAAAGGACCAAAAAAAGTTAAGTTTTTCATTTGTCTTACGAGCATATAATTACTAATTTAAAAAAGCATTTGCAAGAAACCTGTATTTTAAAACTCAAAGCAGAAGAGTTTTAATCCTCAAAGTATTTAATTAATCATTATGTATTTCTCTAAGTTTCTTAGATTTTCTCCTTCTCATGAAAGATGGCAAGGGTCTAGAAGTAACAAAGGAAGAAAACATAATAAATAAAATAAGACAAATGTATTTCCATCTACTTTAGCTACCAGTGCATTCACTCATAATTATATACTGACTATTGTTTAAAGTATTAAATTTGTATTATGTCTAGTACAGCTCCCTAAAATATGTGGCCCACCCCAGTGCTTTTAACTTACTAATACCTTATCCTATCCCTTATTAGAAAAAAAAAAAAAAAAATCTGTGACTAGAAAATACTGAGGATCGGGTCTGAATAAGAACAGGAACAGCAGCAGCCACTATTTACTGAGTGGTTATTAATATGTCAAGTTTTCTGGAAAAAAAGGCTTTTTACTTTTTTGTTGTTGTTGATTGAAAGGTAAAGAAATTTGCTCAAGCAAGTCCAAGAGTAAGGTGGAATTTACTGGAAGATATACTGGGAACTCTCACAGAAACCAAATGCAAGCCTTTTGAAAACAGGAAGTCACCAAGCAGCTGCTGTCTCCATCTCTCTTCCCCTACCTAAGGCCACTTGGGCTCCCACCTGTACTCCTCTTAGCTAATTCCACTGTCTTGCACAACCTTTGTTTTCTGTTCACCCATAACTTTGACTTGTACCAGCTTTAGTCTGCCATGCCACCCTACTGGCCCCACTGACCACTAATGACCTTTCTTCTCCAAAGCCCACCACTGAATTTCTCAGGTTCTTAGTTCTAATTTCCAAAGGAGGTAGTATTTTAGCTTAGTCTGGGTCAGGTGTGTTCACGTCTATGCAATTAGTTACAAGTAGGAGGCAGAAAGTAACTCCTAGTAGCAACCCAGGCCCACCTCTTCAGGAGGGGCAATACAATTTGTTGTACAGCAATAAATAACTAATACACAAAACATAAACCAAATACAAAGGAAAACATCTTAAAAGCGGCCAGAGAAAAAGGATTTTACCTTTAAAGGAACAGTAATAAGACGGAACAGCTGACTTCTCAACAGAAAAAATGGATATCAGAACATAATGAAATGACATTCTAAAAGTGCTGGGCGGGAGGGGGGTCAGACAGCCTAGAATTCCATACCCAGTGAAAATATCTTTTAAAAAATTAAAGCAATAAAAGACATTTTCAGGCAAAGAAAAGGTGAGAGGATTCATCACCAGAAGACCTGCACTAAAAGAAATACTAAAGATCCAGGCAGAAGGAAAATAATTGCAGAGATACACAGAAATGTAGAAAATACTGTAAAGCAATGGAAAGAGTAAATACGTTGGTAAATATAAATGAATAATCAACTATATAAAATGATAATTACATTTTGTGAGATTAAAATATACGTAAAATTAAAATGCAGGACAATAAGAAAAAAAAAAAAGGTGAAGGGGTAAATGGGAAACCGAGTGGATACTACCTTAAGGAAGTTATCAAAGCTAACACCACTAACAACGCGATAAACCAATATCATGTGCCTCCTGATGTGATGCACGAGAAGGACACTATCCTTCCGTGGTATTCCTGCCAAAAATGCATAAACTGATTATCTGATTGTGAGGAAATATCAGATTGACACAAACGGATGGGCATTTTACAGAATAACGGTCCTATGCACTTCAACAATGTCATGGTCATGAAAGATAATAAAACAAGGCTAAGAAAATGTTCCAGATTAAAGGAGACCAAAGAAACGTGACAACTAAATGCAATATGTGATCCTGAATTGGATCCTGGACTGAGAAAAAAAAGAAGTAACTATAAAGGACATAATTAACAAATTTGAAATGGGATGTGGAATAATGATATTGTTATAATGTTCAATTTTCTGATTTTGATCATGGGACTTAATTATGTAAGAGTGTTTATTAATAAAGCACACTGAAGCATTTAGGAGTAAAGGTACACGATGCCTACTGTGGTTCAGAAAAATATATTTGTATATAAAGAGAGAACACATGCAAAAGCGTGCACAAGGGCTCAAACGATAGAGCAAACGGGAGAATTATAACAACTGATGAAGCCGGGTAAAAGATACACAAGAGTTCTTCCCATTATTCTTGCAACTTTTCTGTATGTCTGATAGTCTATAAAAATAAAGTTAACCAAAAAGCTTTCTCAAAATTAAAAACGTTTGTTCTTCAAAAGACACCATGAACAAAATGAAAAGCCAAGCCACACACTGGGAGAAAATATTTGCAATGCATGTATGTATACATACAGTATACATATAAAAAAAAAAAAAACTCTTCCAATTCGATAAGACAAACAACCCAGTTAAAAAATACGCAAAAGATCTGAAAAGATACTTCACAAGACATATATACAATGGCTAGAAAACACATGAAAAGATGCTCAATATCATTAATCATCAGAGATGCTTTCCCTCTGAGCTAGGAATCAAGATGAGGGTACCTTTGTTCTATTTAAATTGTACTGGAGATCTCAGTCAGTATAATAAGGCAGAAAAAGAAACAACGGCAAGGATTGGAAAGGAAGGGAAAAACTGCCATTATTCACATATGACATATTGTGTCCCTAGAAAACCCCAAAGAATCTAGAGACAAATTATGAGAAACAATAAATGAATTTAGCAAGGTCAATGCATACAAAGTCAATATACAAAAATTGTATTTCTACATACCTGTAACCAAAAAAACCCAAAAACGTTAAAAGGATACTATTACAGTAACATCTAAAAACATCAAATACATAGGAATATACCTAAACATGTACAAAATTTCTACATAATAAGAGAAATTAAAGAAGACCTAAATAGAAGGATATAAATGCTCACAGATTTGAAGGCTCAATACTGTAAATAAATCAATTCTCCTCCAATTGATCTGTAGAGCCAATGCAATCCCAATTATAATCCAGCAGATAGTTTTTGGGAAAATTGATTCTAAAATTTATACGGAAATACAAAAGCCAAGAAAGAACAGCCAAGGCAAAGAAAAACAAAGCTGAAGGAACTGTAGTTTCAGTATCAAAAAAAAAAAAAAACAACCAGCACTTGGTTGCCATCGATTCCGACCCATAGTGACCCTGTAGGACAGAGTAGAGCTGCCCCATAGGATTTCCAAGGAGCGCCTGGTGGATTCGAACTGCTGACCTCTTGGTTAGCAGCCATAGCTCTTGACCATTATACCACCAGATATCAAGAGTTATAATATTGCTATGGTAATCATGACACTGTAGTAGCACAAGAATAGACAAAAATGGACTGAAAGAACAGAAAATAAAGTTCAGAAAGAGACCCACGCATATACTGTCACTTCATTTATAACAAAGATGGCACTTCAGGGCAGTGCAGAAAAGGTCTTTTCAATAAATGAAAAAAAAAAAATCTTGATCCCTCTCCCCCCACCCCCACATTATAGTATACACAGAAATCAATTCCACGTGGAAAGTAAAAGGTAAAACAATAAAGCTTAGGAAAATACCTTCACGATCTTGGGGTAAGCAAATATTTCGTAAGCAGGACACAAAAAGTGACAGCTGTAAATAAAAACATTGATACACTGGATAATAAAATGAAGAATTTCTATTCATCAAAAGGTGTCATTAAGAGAGAAAAAAGACAAGACACAGACTGGTAGAAGATATCTGCAAGACATATCCAACAAAGGACTTTTACTGATAAAATGTAAGAACTCTACAAATCAGTAAGGAAAAGACAGATAACCTAATAAAAATATGGGCAAAAATAAATAAGTAAATAAGATAGAAAGGCATTTACAAAAAGAATATCTGAAAAACTAAA
Organism: Elephas maximus indicus; assembly: GCF_024166365.1. Lineage (NCBI taxonomy): Eukaryota > Metazoa > Chordata > Mammalia > Proboscidea > Elephantidae > Elephas > Elephas maximus. The sequence continues at coordinate 167,010,268 of NC_064821.1, read as the reverse complement.
AAGGCTATAAAAAGTATCAACATCATTACTTACCAGGAAAATTCAAATTAAAACCATTACACACCAATCAGAATGGCTAAATTTTAAAAGACGGACAATACCAAGTGCTGACAAGGACGTGAAGCAACTGTAACTCTCATACTTTGGTGCTGGGGGTGTGGAATTGGTACAACCACCTTAGAAAGCAGTTTGGCAGTATCTAACAAAACCAAACCTATACCTACCTTCCAATTTGGAAATTCAACATCAATGTACATATCCAAGAGAAATAGGAACATAGAGCCACCGAAAGATATATACAAGAATGTTCATTAGACCCTTATTCGTAATAACTGAAATCTGGAAATAACCCAAATATTCATGAAGGGTAAAATAGAAAAATAAATTGTAGCATATTCATTCAGTAGAATTTGATAAAGCAATGAACTGCTGTTGAACAAATGTTGAGTGGAAGAACTTAGATACAGAGGCATACATACTTTTATGATTGCATTCTTATAAAGTTCAAAACAGACAAAAGTAATACTTGATAGTTACAGAGATCACAAAGAAGGCTTCTTGGGGACTGATAATGTTCTATTTCTTTATCTGAGGGCTGAGGACATGTAATGTGAAAATTCATCAAGCTATACATTCAAAATCTGTGCAATTTTCTGTGTCTCTTACATTTGAATAAAAAGTTAAATAAATAAATATGGAGGGCCTTCTCTTCATGAAATCAAGTATTCTGGGTCCATACTATGTCCCAGACACTTCTATATGTACTGATAACTTTGTTTCTAACACTAAAAAAAAAAAAAACACTATAGAGCACTCTATATTTCAGCCGTACTAACATTTAATTCTTCAAACATACTGCTCTTCAAAAAAAAGAAAAGAAACTGTGCATGTGGTACCCTCTGCCTGTAGCTCTTCTTCCCATAGTCTACTCCTTGACTCCCTGCATCTCACTGTCTTCAATTCATCACTCTGGTCTCCATTTAAATATCATTTCATCAGGAAAGTTACCTTACCCTACAATTTGTTGAAGTCCCCCTGCTATGTGCTCCCATAGCACCCCAAACTTCCTCAACCATCGTATCCATCCAACAATGTAGTAATTGCTAGATCAGTATCTATTTTTCCTGCTACACTATAAGCTCTTTGAGGGTAGAAAACCATGTCTGTCCTGCTCACCACTGTATTCAACCTTCAACAAATATTTTTTGAGCACTGAATAAAAATCAGTTAAATGAAAACTGCAAGAGGAAATAAAATCTGGGAAAAAAAAAAAGAGGGGGGCCCTTGTGCCTATAAATGAAACTTATAAAAAGAACGCAAAGAATCTAACTTCTCTTCCAAGCAAAATTTCATCTAAAAGAGGTTAGGGGTTACTAAGAACCAAAGACTTCGCCACCATTTGCCACTTGAAGTAGAGGATCTGTCCAATTCAACAAAAGGGAATGACTCCTCTTCTCAGAAAACTCAGATCTGAGAGGAAGATGATGAGTAAAGAACCAAGGAAGGCTTAAGGGAAGAACACCTGACACACCCTCCGTGTGGTGGGAGGAGGTGAGCTGGCACAGCAGAGATGTTGTGAAGACGGTATGAAAAGAAAACAAGGCATTACTGAATGGTGAGAAGGGAAGAAATACAAACTAAGAGTAGCTTCTCACTCAGACTCTGGGCAATATGGCATGCAGAGTATGTTCTCTGGATGTAATGAGGGTGGGCAGTGGTGTCAACGCACCTGATCAAGAAAGTGTAATGATCTATGATTCACCAGAGAGCCCAGCAATCACAAAGATCAACAGTCCAACGATGCCTTTCCAGAGGAGTGGCTTTTACCTCAGCTAAGAGAGCTATGCTGCCTCCTAAGAAATAGGGAAAAAGTGAAAAGGTAGAAAGCCAGAGTCCAAGATGCCAGGTGTAGTCTGTTCTAGCAGTCTTCAGTTTCAACACGTTTTAAAAACTGGAAAGTGAGAGAGGATAGAAAGATAGAGATTCATACTAGTCATTGTAGATCCTTGCTAAAGTAAGCACTACAGATGCTAAGCCAGGTCTTCCTCTGTAAAGATTAATAATACTCAATCCAAGAAAAGTAGGAAAAATATTTCTTTTTACTCTCCCCCCACCCCCTCCCTACTATATAGGCAAAATCTGGAACTTTCCAGGGGATAAGGTAACTGGAGAACTGGAGGTTTCCTAGTCACTGAGGGAGAGGAACCTGCGCCTCTATACCAGTGCCAGCCGATAGAAATATAACGTGAGTCACACGCATAATTTTACATTTTCTAGAAGCCATATTAAAAAAGTAAAAAACAGGTGATATTAATTTTAGTGTATTTTATTTGATCTAATATATTCAAAATATTTATAATATAAAAATGATCAATGAGCTATTTTACTTTTTTGTATTATTTTTGAAATTTGATATTTTACATTTAAACCACATCTCAATTTGGACTAGTCATATTTCAAGTGCTCATTAGCCACATGTGGCTAGTGGCTACTAGAATGAACAGAACAACTCTATACTATTGTTCAGCTACACTAAAAATCACTTCTGGAAAATAAACACACAAGTAACAATTGAACCTATTTTCAGACAAAGATACAACAGACAAAAATATCAATAGTAAAAGTAAACCCCTGAAACATACAGCATTCAAATGATAACTAAATAACCTCAAACTTCTTTCCACTTGTCTCACAACTGATACTAAAACAGTGTGCTCATGTTAGATCTTCATTGCAAGTAATACTGTCTAACAGCTATATTATCAGTCAAAAATTACCACCTAAAATGAGAGTGATCATAGAGTCTTAAGGGATTTCAAAATTACCTTTATTACATTTCCAAAAGTTACAGAAATTAACAAGTATCCAAAATAGCAAAAGAAATGTAAAACCAAACCAAACCCATTGCAGTTGAGTTGACTCTGACTCATAGCGACCCTATAGGACAGAATAGAACTGCTCCATAGAGTTTCCAAGGAGCACCTGGTAGATTCAAACCTTTTGATTAAGCAGACGTACCTCTTAACCACTACGCCATCAGGGTTTCCAAAAGAAATGTCACACATTAAATTAAAAAATAAATAAATATACTTAAACACACAGTGACCTGATCTAAAACTGAAGGTGAACCCTATAACAGAATCTTCATTTTTCATTAAAACAGATAAAACTTTTTTTTTAATAATTTTTATTTAAAAATTTATTTATTTATTTATAAAACTTTTACCTGTGCACAACAAATGAAAGCAATCGAAAGTGTCAGTAAGAAGACGGAAGACACAACCACATCAACTGAACGCTGCGGACCCCGTCTCTGTGGAGTGAGACGCGTACGTTAGTGTTCTGGATCACTGTCCTCACATCGTTAACATTCTGAAGTTTACTGCATTAATGTGAAAATAGAAGTTTATAGATATAAGGAGTTTCTAATAGGATTTTTAAATATTTTGGACATTTTCAACTTTAATTAAGCACTGAAATGCACGCCTTTCCAAATTAAGGAGTGATTGGTTCAATAGCATATTTTCAGCTGGAATATTTCCCCAAAAGTCAGAAAAAAATACAATATTTATCACTCTGCTCAAGGAAATTTAAATTTTGTTTTCCTTTTCTACGCTCTATTTACTTACCCCTATCAGCTTTGTGGAAACCCTGGTGGCATAGTGGTTAAGTGTTATGGCTGCCAACCAAGAGGTCAGCAGTTCGAATCTGCCAGGTGCTCCTTGGAAACTCTGTGGGGCAGTTCTACTCCGTCCTATAGGGTCGCTATGAGTCGGAATCGACTCAACAGCAGTGGGTTTGGTTTGTTTTTTGGTATCAGCTTTGTGGAGCCCTGGTGGTGCAGTGGTTAAGAGGCTGGTTACTAACCAAAAGGTCGGCAGTTCAAATCCACTAGCCACTCCTTGGAGACCATGAGGGGCAGTTCTACTCTGTCCTATAGGGTTGCTATGAGTTGGAATCAATTCAATGGCAACAGGTTTGTAGATAGATTACTTCTAATGTGATGTCCAGGAAGTTTGTCAGCCACTGATACAATCTGCACAACACACAGGACTACACTGCCTGAGAAACTGCTTCCAGAAACTTCAATGAGCACGTTCTCTGCATATTATTGCATATGTTCTATTGTTAATCAAATAAAACTCACCTTTAGATAGGAACGAAGTGATAACCATATCTTAATATTCTCCACCTTTTTAAGTCTGAAATGAGGTATTTCATATTTCCTTGCTTTCCTGGCAGATGTAATATGGCTGAAGAGTTTTGCAAATAAAAATCTCTATAGGGGGTTAAAAATAAGAATCACAAAGTAAAACGTATGTTACACGTCTCTGTGTGTTTACTTATATAATTGTAAACAGTACTCCCAGCATATTAAAAGGGATGAAATTCTAATCAGTAATCACTAAGACAGGCAGTGAAAAAATTTAGTTAACAGCTCGTTACTCTATTGCTTCTAAAGAACATCATATACTTCTTCACAATACGGTACGCTCTTGATATTTGCCAGGCATAGTCTCTGGAGACCTTGGTGACTCCCCAACTTCGCAAACTCAAATGTTTATACAGGCTTCTGGCTTACTCCCCAATGGTGTCTCCATTCAAAATCACATTTCTTGTGTATATCTTCAGTATTAAGTCCTCAATCCATAACTCTTACTGAATTCCAATAAATTTACATCTCACTTGGCCAATTTTCACAGAAACATTATCACTTTGAGAATTACCACATATGGTGTGAGTGAAAAAAACAGCAAAGGCACACTGAGGTGCAGGTGCTCAGCAGTCTGCTAGGTCACTCACTGGCTAAGCCACTTACTCCTACACACGAGGCTCAGGAAATTTCAGATTACAATGTGCCGTTTGTCATGAGAGTCAATAACACAACTGTTAAGTGGATAAATACAAAAAGTCCACCATCAATCCTTCATCGTCCTTATGGAAAAAAAAACTTTTGGAAAAAAAACAAATGAAGAAAACAAAAACACTGCAGTGCGGTATCATATACAAAAGCAGACATAAGGAATTTTACTTCTCTTTCTACTGACCTGTTTATATGTTCTCTCTGCCACACACATCATGAAAAAAAACATCCAAGTAAGACACAATCGTTCAAAAAAATTAATTACAGACAAAACAATAATAGGTATAACTGGTGGTGCCCCACAAAAGAGAGTCAAAATCTCCTCAGCAGAAATAGACTTTAGTTGGTCAAGGCTCTTCTCACGGAAAAGTCGATACACAAAAGGAAAAACTGCTAATCCAATGGTGACGGCATTTCCCAGCATCTGATAACCTACTCCTTGCTGATAGGCATTAACCTGGGGATTAATTTAAAATTTCCATTATTATGGCAGAGGCATATGCAGTTATCAGGCAGTATTTATCAAATACTCTTTAGATTATTAAAAAGAGACAAATAGAAGTAAAAATTTAAAATGACATACAGATTTATGACTTTTAGACCTTATTAAAAATTAGGCTTTATATGAGATAAGGAATGTTTGTGGAGTATAACTGAGCAATTGATCATGCTAATAGAGATCATGCAATGTATAAAGAATAAAAAAGCATACTACCAAGTACAGGCTCGGACTACAAAAATTAAATATACATATTTGTGTCTCAAATGCAGAGTCATTTTGTTTTGATCACTAAATTGATTCTATGGAATAGCTACTTATCACTAACTAGATTATTTGAAATGTCTGGAAACATTAAACCTTACCCTGCTCATAATGATGCCACTTATTTCCAGTACAGACATATCCATCTTTTTGCACTCATTTCCTTCCCAGATTATTGCGCTAACTCGATCAGAGGCAGGACTTGAGTTCTGAAGCCAGAATAGATGGTTCTGAGAAGAAAAAATATGTAACTGTTTGCATTCACTCCTTCCTTCTTTCCTGCATTAGCTTTTTCCCCTTTTCCAGCTCCCAGGCTTCATTTGCCAATATTCAGTCTAATCATTCTATTCTCTCCCACACAGCGCTCATCACTCCAATTACCACCTCTATGATGCTGCCTTCTGGTCCTTTTTTCTTAACTAAACCTTTTCTCTTAACTGGACACAGGCTAAAGGTCTTCTATAATGAGGAGAGACAGGATCCATGATGTCCAAGGTTGCTAGAGGTATGGAACTGAGGATAAATTTGCTGTACTCATAGGATATTGAGGAAGAAAGTATCTCTAGAGACTACCCTGGGAGTAGTAGGAAGCTGGGCAGGAGAGGTGCTAGGAGGCCTCAAATATCACGTTGTGAATGACCAAGGAGTTAGGCCTTTCTCTGGTAAGCAGGACACTGAAGAGCATAGAAACCTCAAGAGGAGAAAGTCACAATAAAACAAGCCTTCACCTCCCACTGCCATATCATGCCTTCTTCTTCAAGTACCAGTTCAAGTTCCATTTCTCCAACACAGTCTTCTTTGACCATCACAAGCCTCACTAATTTTGCTCTTCTCTGAAACTAAAAGGCTCAGAGTCTGTATCAGGCTAATTAGCATCTAACTACATGCAGCTTCTCTAGTGTCCTTTACTTACTTCCCATATAATCATCTTGTCTCCAAACTAAAATACAAGTTTCTAGAAAAGGACCGTATGGTGTATTTCTACCACAATACTTAGCATAATGCTGAGCATTTACTGATTCACTGATTTATCCAACAAGCACCTACTATGAAAGACACACTGTGGACATAATGGAGAGAAAGACAGACGTGGTCCTTGCTATAAAGGAGTTTCCAGATTTCTGAAGGAGATATAATTAAATAAATATCACTATATGGCACAGTGAGGGAAGGAAAGAGTGCTTTAGGAGTACACAGGAAAGACTTCCTAAAGGAAGTATCATTCAAACCAAGACCAGAAGAATAAAAAGGAGTGAGCCAAAAGAATGGGTATCAGAGGGAAGTCTGTTCTAGGCAAACAAAAAAACCCAGTATGTTAAAGGCCAGAAGTAGATGGGGCATGGATGAATTTGGAGGACATTATGCTGAGTAAAATAAGTCAATCACAAAAAGACAACCATTGTATGAGACCACTGTTATAAAGTAACAATAAAAGGTTTACACACTAAAAAGAAAAAAACATTCTTTGATAGTTATCAGGGACGGGAGGGGGAAGAAAGGAAAATTACCAAATAGAAGACATGTTAATGGTGGTGAAGGCCAAGACAATATATAATATGGGAAAGTCAGCACAACATGACCAAGGCAAGAGAGGACACTGACAGGAACACAAGAATAAAGGGCAACTACAGTAACTATTATATAGCATAGAGAATCCTGCACCAACAGCATTAACAAACAATAATGTATGAATGGATACATAGGTAGATAGATACGCCAAGAGGTGCGGGAGGGTGTAAGGGAGCACACCCACTGGCAGATACGGATTTGATGGTGGATATATCTACATACGTGACTGTAGGTGCTCCTCATATATTAATATAGACAATAGAGCACACAAGAGGCACAGTCAGGGAAACCTCTTAGACATAACCAAACACCTCTCAGGATGAAGCTCCTAGGCTTGAGGGTGAGAGACCACAGACATCTACGTCAATTGGCACAACACAGTTCATGAAGACAATGTTGTGCATCCTACTTTGGTGAATAGAGTCTGGGGTCTTAAAAGCTTGCAAGCGGCCATCTAAGATACAGCTATTAAGTCTCTTCCCATCCAGAGCAAAGGAGAGTGAAGAAAACCAAAGACTCAAGGGAGCAATAGTCCAAAGGATTAATGGGCCACATGAACCACAGCCTACACAATCCCTAGACCAGAAGAACTACATGGTGTCCGGCAACCACTACTGACCACTCTGACTGCGATCACAACAGAGGGTCCTGGATGGAGCTGGACAAAAGCAAAGAACAAAAGATCAAATTAACAAAAAAGACCAGACTTACTAGTCTGACAGAGACTGGAAGAACTCCCAAGACTATGGCCCTACTGACCTGGAATTGAAGCTGTTTCCAGAGACCACCTTCCAGCCAAACAACAGACAAGCCCATAAAATAAATAACACCTGAGAGAAATGTGCTCCTTGAACAATCAATTATATGAGATCAAAAGGGCAATATTTGCCCAAAAGCAAAGGAGAGAAGGCAGGAAGGGGTAGAAAATCAGGATGAAAGGAAATGGAAAACCCAGGGCATAAATGGGGAGAGTGTTTCACACATTGTGGGGAATGACACCAAGGCTACAAAACACTTAATGCACAAACTGTCAAATGGGAACCTAATGTGTTCTGTAAACTTTCATCTAACACACAATTAAAAAAAAAAAAAAGTAGGTGGGGGTTGGTACATTTCAGAAACCAGAAGAAGTTTAGTCAAGTTAAAGTGTACCAAGTAAGAAGCAGGGAGGGAATGGTCAGAGATGAGATTCTATCAGAGCAAATAAGGATCAGAAGCAAATAATCCAGAAGGGGAAAAAAAGCAATTAAAGAATCTTAAGTGGAATGGGGTTAACAGATTTATATATTAGAAGCATCACTCTGGCTACAGTATGGAAAATGAAGTGAAGCAAGGCAAGCCTAGAGATGCTGGTTTAACTACCCAGATGAGAGGTGATGCCTGCACCAAGCAAGGTGAAAACAAGTAGACGGATTCAGATATTTAGAGAGTAGAATCGAGAGAACACGATGACTGATTAGAAACATGGTGGAGAGGGCGAAGTCAAGAAGGACTCCACGGTTTCTGCTTTGGGTGGTTAGTGGTGAGTGGTTTTAAGAAATATGGGGAATAAAAGAAGAGGAGCAGGCGGGGCAGAGGGGATTAGGAAATGATGAATTCCATTTGACTTGGGGAGTTCATTTTATGCAATTATTCTTAGATATGCCTTAATGTAAATCCCAAAAGTGCTTGGGATCATCATGGTGTCATGTATGACTACTGAGCACAAAAAAACCCGTTGCTATAGAGTCAATTCTGACTCATAGCAACCCTACAAGACAGAGCAGAACTGCCCTATAGGATTCCCAAGGAGTGGCTGGTGGATTCAAACTGTGAACTTTTGGTTAGCAGCTGAGCTCTTAACCACTGTGCCACCAGGGTTCTTATAACTACTGAGGGTTAATGTAATTTAGAAGAACCTTCAGACTGAATGTAAAGAGTATTTAGACTCGAACTTTGATTCCAAAGTTGGAGAAAGTAGCATAAAACTTTAATGAGAAAAATACATGCTATTTCTTGTTAGTTTAAAAAAACTGTGTACATTTAATGGCAGGAGAAGGACATGGCAATCTGCTCTTGTAAAGATTTACAGCCTTGGAAACCCTATGGGGCCTCAGAAATCCTACAGGATCGCTATGAATTGGAATCAACTTGACAGCAGTGGGCTTGGTGTTTGGTTTTATACATTTAATGACATGGGATTTAGGTTACATATGTGTAACCTAAATCAATCGTATCTCAGAATCAAGAAAATTAAATAATTAAACAAATTATACCCATCATCCACTATTTACAAGGTGCTGTAGAAATATTTAACCTAAGGAACAAAAAACTAAGGAGAATCCTGATCACTGTCATTCAACATCTGAAAGGCTGCTGTGTGGAAGAGCAGGTAGACTTACTCTTTGTTGCCTAGAAAAACAGAAATAGAACTGACAGGCGGAAATAACAGAGAGACAGAACCGGTTAAATAATGAGAACCATTTCTTAATCACTCAATCTGTCTAGCAGCAGAACAAGCTGTCTCATGAAATAACAAGTACACCACCTCTAAAAGTATTTAAGCAGAGGCTGACTGCTCATCTGATGGGGATACTAATGATAATGCTAACACTTATTTATTGAGTGTTTACTCTTTGCCAGGCACTGCACTAAGCACTTCATATTATCTCATTAGGTATTTCACAGCATTCCCATGTATGAACTATTATGACCACATTACAGATGAGGAAAGAATTCCTACAGTGGTTGGAAGGTCAAAATACCTTCTAAAACATCTACAATTCTAGTTATTTGATTTTATACTAATATAAAACCTGAAATGAAAAGCATCATGCAATTTATACATTATCAGAGAAGCAAGCTAATTCATATACTATACTGGGATGTTTATCAAAAAATAGTATACAGTAGACCTATCATTCAAACAACTCTGATCACATAAAATGAACATCAAAGATCACTCTAGGGGAAATAATGAGAAAAATATTATTAAGAAAAATTTAGGTGAAGGCAATGCTAGAGTTCTTCCCCCTGAGTTCTAATCCCACTATCTTCACTTGCAGGGTGTGTTCAATTTCCTCATCTCCAAACTGGACATAATAAACATATTTGCTTTATAGGATTATTGTGAAGTTAAATGAGATAATACAGTGCCTGGCACGTGATGAGACACAAAAAATCTTAGCTGCTATCATCATCGCCTTGACAGACCTGCTGAAAAACATCCTCTTTGGAGTCACGTTTGGTTCCTGAGTGAGGCGTGTTCACATGGGCCCCCTCACTGTCACTGGTGACAGACGACCGGCACTCTGGGCCATGCAGCAGGTCATCCCATAACATATCCTCAGTCTCGGAATCATGGCGGGTGCTTTCTGAGTCTCTTCTTGACATGTTGAGGTTTCGAGAGCTACCATTCATGGTAGATCTGGAGCCCTTTACAGGAAAAAATACACATTTTCATTCATTCTTAAAAACAAACACCTGAAATACAATTAAAACAAGTTATCTATGGCAATGGCTGACAAGCTTTCATAAGTTAACCACCATATATTCACTTGTTCTTAAGACTTCACATACCAATAATACATTTTAACATTTAAATGCTAATCTCTGATGACTCTAGCAAGCAGGGCTTTAAAAGAGCTCCTTCTAAGAAGTCGCTGGGGATTATTAACTAAGGCATCCTGGGATGGGAGGTGGCTCCTGCAAGCACCCCCTAATTGGCTTGGCTGAGCCTACTGGCATACCCAAAGTGTCCCCTCCTCTAAATTCTCTGAGCTTGACTGCAGACTTGGTCGTGTCCAGGGGTCCAGCCCCGGCACGAAAAAGGATAATCAGGCAGAGGAAAAGGATAGACAGCCCACCTCTCCTGCAGTACAAACACAAATCTGAAAGCTTTTCCATGACCCTAACTGCCTTGTCAATCAAAACCAAACCAAATGACACTTCATCAATTCCACTCACTTCTCAATTACAAAATTCCAAATGTTACAACATGCCCATTGGTTCCCATGAGATTTACTGCTCCAAAATCTGTCCTCATCAGCATCAATCTCATTTATACAGGAATTATGCTTAAGAATAAACGCCATATTTCAAGTGACTATAAAGTAGCCTTCTCATCATAGCGACCCTATAGGACACAGTAGAACTGCCCCATAGGGTTTCCAAGGAGCACCTGGTGGTCTCAAATGGCTGACCTTTTGGTTAGCAGCCATAGCTCTTAATCACTATGCCACCAGGGTTTCTCATCATTTAGGGACTGGATAATTTCTTTCTGAACATCATCTATGACACTTGTAAGATTAGAGCAAAAGTGAACTTAAAGAGCTCATTCTCTTGCTGGGGTGAGCAGAGGTCTAAAAACTGCCAGACAGATGGATTGCTCGGGGAGGGTTTAAAAGGGGATGGCACAGGCAAGTATAACCACTACTTTTGCCAATAAAAAAAGAGGGATAAAGTTATTATACTGAAAAATACTCCTTGGACATTGATGTCTCCAAAGGACGCTTTACCTACCTGGCTGAAAGCTGTGGATTCAAATTCCGACTCGGCCACGCTATCTGAATCCCGCACCAGATGACACCACCTCGAAGTGGTTTTCTTTACCTGCCAAAAATCAAACCAACAAACCATAGCAAAACGTGTTAAATGCCTTGTGACATTCAATGATTTAGGAATTAACTCCTGTACTTTGATAAACTAAAATAAATATTACCTGAGAATTTAGATGCCTTGGAAATACTGACTTTCTATTCTTAACTTCACAGCCATTGTCGCTTGAGGCCCCTTCTACGCTCCTACGCAAAAGTATCATCTGTGTCCGTGCTTCACCGTCTTCCTCACTTGACAGATCATCTGAAATCCCATTACCCAAATGCCTAAAAGTCTCCTACAAAGACAAGAGCAATACCTTCACAGGGGACAGCCCCGAATATTCTACCATGTACCTATGTAAAAACAAAGCATGTGAAAACTAAAAAGCAGTAGAAGTAAACTAAACCAAAACTAAACAAATGTACATATTAATTGATAGCAGCAAAGAAATATAATGAACTTGAAACTAAACAGCCTAAGTGATGTGGCCGTATCAGGTGGTGATTGACAGCACAGGCTTGCGTTAAACTCAAGTGTGCATGACAGCTCTTCTGCTTACTAGCAACATAACCTTGGGCAAGTCACTAAACTTCTCTGGGGCTCAGTTTGCTCATCTGAAAAGTAATAATAATAAGAATGTCTATCTCACAGAGTGACTGGAAAAAATGAGTTAGTACATGTAAAGTACTTGGAGTAGTGTCTGGATATAGTAATGACAATAAATATTAGCCAATTTTAAATGATACAGTCTAGAAAATAAGAAAACCTTTCAAGACAATAAAGTCAAACTGCAGTTAGTTTTAGACAAAGAGCAGACTAAGTCTACCTAGAAAATAATTCCCCAAACTCTTATTATACTATCATTTTAAAAAAACAAAACAAAATAAGTTGCCTGATTTATGGCAACCCCATGTATGCTAGAGTAGAACTGTGCTCTGTAAGGTTTTCGATGGCTGATTTTTCAGGAGCAGATTGCCAGGCCTTTCTTTCAAGGCACCTCTAGGTGGACTCAAACCCCCAACCTTTCAGTTAGCAGCAGACAAGGTGACCATAAGCTGAGCCATCTGCACCACCCAGGGACTCTACATTATCATTATCTCTCTGGAATATAACAGAGCAGCCTCTACACTAATCTGTTTATTACATCTACCAGCCTACTGTTAAGGCTGGATCAGTAGCAGGTTCCATAACAAGTTCTAGCCCTAGAAAGGAGCCCTGGTTGCACAATGACTAAGTGCTTGGCTGCTAACCAAAAGGTCAGTGGTTCAAAGCCACCTGGTGCCTTCGTGAGAGAAAAGTCCTGGCGATCCGCTCCTGTAAAGATTACAACCCAGGAAACCCTGTGGGGCAGTTCTACTCTGTCATATATAGTCGCTATGAGTTGGAATCAACTTGATGGCACCCAATAAAGCAAGTCCTAGAAATTATAAGAATAAACTACAGTCTTCACCTGGTATTTTCCTTTTCATACCCTGTGTGTTTTACATTCCACTTATTTGTTAAGTGAAATTATACAAACCCATTAGTGTCTATTTTGTATCTATAGCAGAGTCTAAGGACAGGAAGATTTTAGATAGGAAGAAAAGATTTGAATGTTACACTTATATTCATCTAACTCTTACCCTGTGGGACTTATCTCCGTCGGAAAATTTTGCACTGTCTCTTGTTTGACACATTCTCACCTCTGGTCGACACTGTCTCTTCTTAATGATAGGATGCAGACAACTTGTATCATTCTCAGTTTCCGTCCCTTTGTTAGATATTAATTTTACTCTTTTAGTCCTATTTTTAAAAAGAAAAAATATATATATCACTAACTAGTTTTCCAAAAATAAAATTTTTCATGAAATCACTTTCTTCTGAGGAGTACCATACGTTATTCTGGAAGTTGAGAAAATTCAGAAATCCTATTTGTCAGGCCTCTAGCTTGCTAAAGGAATAGAAAGATAAATTATAGTTAACTCTATTCTCCAAAGATTCATGCCAATTAACTGAGAGGAAGCCTTGTCAGTGACGCAGAACGAGAATCTATCTTCCGGAAATAGGTTCACAGTCCTCTCCGCTTTACCTCTCGAACACCATTCAACGCCTACCTCCTACTGCCTGTTATGCCACTTGATGGAATGTCTTTCCTTCTCCTTTCCATCTATGTAAGTGCTACCCATCCTCAAAATCCAGCAACCCTCAACTCTTTCATGAATGCTCCTGACTACCCCCAGAATAATCAGTCCCATTTGCGACCATGATCTGCAAAATCACAAACTAGGTAAAATTTCTCTTTCAGCCATTTCCCTTTCTGTGCTACAGCCCATCACCAGGAGGATCCTGTCCTGCATACCATTTCTAAAGAAGTATCACGTCTCATGCTGAAAAACACCTGATCATTATCAACTCTTCCTTCTCTTAAGATGTTGGCCAATACGGCTTAAAATATTTACGCTTTCATTTATATTTTTGTAATCTTGTACTCTAAAAGGTCAATAAGATCAAACAGAATCAATCTTTTACAGTAGAACACTAGAATTATAAATAACATGACACAGTGGAAATGATATTTTGAGTGTGCAAATCTTTCCAGAATCCTTAAAAATCACACCATAATGATCGTACCCCTACCCTGCTTATTCATATGATCCGATCATATTGAATACTATGTAAACACTAATGTGAATATGAAGTCAAGTAAAAATTCCAATGGAAGACTTCCCACCTGTTGCCAAAGAGAGTCCCCCAAAAACCACTAATAAAGGGTACAGATTCCAAAGTTTCTACTCCTCTGACTTTATCAGAAGAGGAGTTATTTCCATTTTCTCGGTTCCCATCACCATTTACAGTTTTTCGTAATTTTCTAAAAAAAAAAAAAATCAACGACTTCAGATTATTCGAGACATTCGATTACCACCTGAAATCAAGTATAGTGAACATCATACAATGAGGACAAATTACGTAAGAACATTCCTGACTGAAAGGCAAACAAAGGTTACGTGGCAAAGGAAGCAATTGGGAATACATAAGATTAGCATAAATTAATAAGTTGATAAATTGCAAAGTCATGTGCTATCATTCTGTTCAGTCATTAAAGGTTCAGAACTGCTATTCAGAAACATTGGTAGAAAGAAAATTTTCACATGTATAAACCAGAGTCTTTTCGGGTGCATTTATCACCACTAGCAGAAGGAGCAATTTCTCTAAATATGAACATCAGAAATCCACCCCTCTGGCAGACTGAAACATAGGAGTGCAAACTAATAGCCACAGATCACTTTTTACTGTTAAAAGTTAGATCCTGGAAACACCAACGAGACACAGCACAGCACTAGATTTCCTCAAAACACAAATCCATTTAACTGAGTTTACAAAGAATCTTCTTTTGGGGAAAAAAAAAAAAACAGTTTTGAAAATAACATTCAAAAATAAAAATAAATATGTTGAAATGTATTGCATCAAATAGAAAAGCCATACTTAGTAACTGCTTACAAAAAAAAAAACAAACTCACAGCCATTGAGTTGATTCTGACTCATAGCGACCCTATAGGACAGAGTAGAACTGTCCCATAGGGTTTCCAAGGAGTGGCTGGTAGATTCGAACTGCAGACCTTTTGGTTAACAAATATAGCTCTTAACCACTGCACCACCAGGGCTGCTTAGGTAAGCAAAAGTCTACAGATATACTGAGGAAAGATAACTTCTGGCGGAGAATACCACATATATGTAAGAAACTTTTCAGCAGCTCCAAAACCCAGACATACCACAGAATCGACAGAAGCATGACATGAATTTGATGTGTAAAAAAGCCAAATAAATCTTTATTAAAATTTGAGACCACTTAAAAATTTACTCTTATACACTTTTGAAAAAAGTTAACATTTCTAGCAGCATTAACTCAATGAACTAAGATCTTTGTGTATGGTGAATTTTCACCAAATTTTGATTAAGACTGAATTTCAAAGAAGAATGCTTTTTCAGAAACCATTATAAAAGATAAATTTTAATCAAGAATAATATGGCATGGGAACTTTCTTTTTAAATGACTATATTGAATGACAAAATCCCACCTGGAAATAAGTTAAAAGTTAGTAGTAGTGTTTCTTAGCATCAAGGAGAAAAACAAAAAATAAGTACTAATTTTTTAACCAAAAAATACACACAAGATTTTCAATTAATGTCACCAAATATTTTCAAAATCTCTACGATAACTCTCCCAGAAAATATCAACTGCAAGTATAGATTCTCATTCTCATCTCACCTTCTTCTCCGATTTCCATTGTTTCCTGATGGCTTAGTTATCTGAGTAGACACAATCTGACAGTGGACAGTTCCCATGAGAAGCATAAGGCACAAGGGTCCAAGCACTTCACTTACGTTCACAATAGGCATCATTAAATACAACACAATTGCAACAACTGAAAAGGAGAAGTTTTAAAATGTAAAACACTACAGCTCGTCTTGAAACTGATTCTAGTAACTAAATAAATTATATCTACAAAAATCTGTCACTTAAAAAAAAAAAGTACATAAGCAGAGTGAAAACTTGAAACCCTAGGTAACAGACCAAATGAAAATGATACATTACAAGGATATGCATTTCTGGCAGGATAGGTAATCTAGATATTCCAAAAGGTTTTTCACCATAAAACAACTAGATGCTGTATAAAACATACACTTTGTTGTTCTACTCCCAGGGAGAGTATTTTCCAAGGCTCAAGGTAACACAGGTAGCAACTGGCAAGAGTAGAATTTGAAGCCGGGCAGTTAGGCTCCAGAGTCCTCCCTCTTAACCCACGCTATAGTGCCTCTTTATTTAAACATATATGAAATGTTTAAAGAAATAAGTGATAAAAGAAAATTTTTAAATATCAAAAATTATCTCCAAAAATTTCCAAATATCTGACGATTTTATAGATGGTTCTTTCAGACTTTAACATAAAGATAACTATTATGCAATATAAACTGAACTACTCTTGTGTAAAGAAAAAAAATAGAAAGCTATCAAATTCATCTTATTCCTACTATAATCATGATACTCAAATGTAACAACAGCACCAAAACAATAAACTACAAACTGTGCTGACTTGTGAATATGGATAGAAATTTACCACTAAAAAGAATGCACCAAGAAAGCAGGGATTTTTGTCAATTTTGTTCATTGACATACCTAGAACAATAGCTGGCACACAGTAAGCACTCAGTATTTGTTGAATAAATGAGTATGGTATCAAATTGAATTTAACAATATAACAAAGAGTAATTCATTCGTATGTCAGTTTGTCAATCTGTGGTGGCTTGTGTGTTGCTGTGATGCTGGACGCTATGCCACTGGTATTCAAATACCAGCAGGATCCCATGGTGGACACGTTTCAGCTGAGCTACCAGACGAAGACAGACTAGTAAGAAGGACCTGCAGGTGTACTTCTGAAAAAAATTGGCCAGTGAAAACCTTACGAATAACAGCAGAACAGTGTCTGATATAATGCCAGAAGATGAGCCCCTCAGGTTGGAAGGCACTCAAAACATGACTGTGGAAGAGCTGCCTTCTCAAAGTAGAGTCGAGCTATATGATTTTGACGAGATCAAGCTTTTGGGACCTTCATTTGCTGATGTGGCATGACTCAAAATGAGAAGAAAAAGCTGCAAATATCCATTAGTAAACAGAACATGGAATGTATGAAAAGTATGAATCTAGGAAAATTGGAAGTCATCAAAAATGAAATGGAACGTATAAAGATTGATATCCTTGGCATTAGTAAGCTGAAACAGACTGGTATAGGCCATCCCGAATCAGGCAATCGTTCGGTCTACTATGCCGAGGATGACAAATTGAAGAGGAACGGCATCACATTCATCATCAAAAAGAACATTTCAAGATCTATCCTGAAGTACAACACTGTCA
The DNA here is from genome assembly GCF_024166365.1 of Elephas maximus indicus. Taxonomy (NCBI): domain Eukaryota; kingdom Metazoa; phylum Chordata; class Mammalia; order Proboscidea; family Elephantidae; genus Elephas; species Elephas maximus. Next base: position 166,992,604 of record NC_064821.1, on the reverse strand, counting down.
GGGTTAGGATAATATCCATATGCTTACAAGGAAGACGAGTAAATACAACTATTATTCAAATTTACACACCAACCACTAAGACCAAAGATGAAGAAACTGAAGATTTTTACCAACTTCTGCAGTGTGAAATCAATCAAACATGCACTCAAGATGCACTGATAATTACTTGTGATTGGAATGCTAAAGTTAGAAACAAAGAAGGGTCAGTAGCTGGAAAATATGGCCTTGATGATAGAAATGACACTGGAGATGGCATGATACAATTTTGTAAGACCAATGACTTATTCATTGCAAATACCGTTTTTCAACAACATACAAGTTAACTATACACGTGGACCTCTCCAGATGAAATACACAGAAATCAAATCAACTACATCTGTGGAAAGAAGCTCAATATCATCAGTCAAAACGAGGCCAGGGGCTGGCTACAGAACAGACCACCAATTGTTCACATGCAAGCTCAAGTTGAAGCTGATGAAAATTATAGCACGTACATGAGAGCCAAAGTACAATCTTGAGTATATCCCACCTGAATTTAGAGACCATCTCAAGAATAAATTTGATGCATTGAACCCTAATGACCAAATACCAGAAGAGTTATGGAATGATATCAAGGACATCATGCATGAAGAAAGCAAGAGGTCATTAAAAAGACAAGAAAGAAAGACAGACTAAAATGGATGTCAGAAGAGACTCTGAAACTTGCTCTTGAATTTAGAGTAGCTAAATTGAATGGAAAAAATGATTCAGTAAAAGAGCTGAACAGAAGATTTCAAATGGCAGCTCAAGAAGGCAAAGTAAAGTATTATACTGACATGCACAAAAACCAAAAGAGAAGAACATGCTCGGCATGTCTCACGCTGAAAGAACTGAAGAAAAAAGTCAACCCTCAAGTCTCAATACCAAAGGATTCTACAGGGAAAATACTGAATGATGCAAGAAGCATCAAAAGAAGATGGAAGGAACACAGAGTCACTGTACCAAAAAGAATTGGTCAACATCCAAACACTTCAGGAGGGAGTATATCATCAGGAACCAATGGTACCAAAGGAAGAAGTCCAAGCTGCACTGAAGGCATTGGCAAAACACTAGGCTCCAGGAATTAATGGAATACCGATTGAGAGGTTTCAACAAAGAGATGCAGCACTGGAGGTCCTCACTCGCCAAGGCCAAGAAATTTGGAAGACAGCTACCTGGCCAACCTACTTGAGGTCCATATTTGTGCCTATTCCAATGAAAGCTGATCCAACAGCATGAGGAAATTATCAAACAATATCATTAATATCATGCACAAGTAAAATTTTGCTGAAGATCATTCAAAAGCAATTGCAGCAATGTATTGATAGGGAACTGCCAGAAATTCAAGCCAAATTCAGGACAGCAGGTGGAATGATGGATATCATGGCCAATGTCTGCTAGATCTTGGTTGAAAGCAGAAAATAACAGAAAGATGTTTACTTGTGTTTTATTGACTATGCAAAGGCCTTCGACTGTGTGGATCATAACAAATTATGGATAACACTGCGAAGCACGGGAATTCTAATACACTTAATTGTGCTCATAAGGAACCTGTACATAGACCAAGAGGCAGTCATTCAAACAGAATAAGGGGATGCTGCATGGTTTAAAGTCAAGAAAGGTGTGTGCCAGGGTTGTATCCTTTCACCATACCTATTAAATTTGTATGCTGAGCAAATAATCTGAGAAGCTGGACTATATGAAGAAGAATGTGGCATCAGGATTGGAGGAAGACTCATAAACAACCTGCGATATGCAGAGGACACAATTTTGCTTGCTGAAAGTGAAGAGGACTTGAAGCACTTACTGATGAAGATCAAAGACTACAGCCTTCAGAATGGATTACACCTCAACATAAAGAAAATAAAAATCCTCACAACTGGACCAATAAGCAATATCATGAAAAAAAAAGAAAATAACGAAGTTGTCAAGGATTTCAGTTTATTTGGATCTACAATCAATCCTCACGGGAGCAGCAGTCAAGAAATCGAAAGATGTATTGCACTGCGTAAATCTGCTGCAAAAGACCTCTTCAAAGTGTTCGAAAGCAAATATGTCACTTGAAGGACTAAGGTGCACCTGACCCAAGCCATGGTATTTTCAATTGTATCATATGCACGTGAAAGCTGGACAGTGAATAAGGAAGACTGAAGAATAATTGACGCCTCTGAACTATGGTGTTGCCAAAGAATATTGAATACACCATGGACTGCCAGAAGAATGAACAAGTCTGTCTTGAAAGAAGTATAGCCAGAATGCTCCTTAGAAGCAAGGATGGGAAGACTCTATCTCACATACTTTGGATATGTTATCAGGAGGGACCAGTTCCTGGAGAAGGGCATCAGGCTTGGTAAAGTAGAGGATCAGTGAAGAAGAGGAAGACGCTCAAGGAAATGGATTGACATAGTGGCTGCAACAATGGGCTCAAGCATAACACTGTGCAGACGGGCAGTATTTCATTCCGTTGTATGCAGGGTCGCTATGGGCTGGAATCTACTTGACGGCATCTAACAACAACAACAACAACAAAAACAATTTACTAAGACCATATAGGGTTCATGCTGGAAATGCCAGGATAGAAAATCTATCTCGGAGCTGAGAAGAGTACTTGGCACAGACTTAAGTATTTGTTGACTAAACTGAATTAATATAATAATATAATACATATAACATAATTTTTATCACATCTATACAAATAATCTCAAATAATGGTGAAAAGACATTCCATAATAATCAATATTTGTTCCTGATTTGTAATTAATATAAATGCTAATCTCTTCTAAATACTGCAATAGAAAAGTGTTTCCTTAACATGTTAAAGAATATACAGGTAAAATCAATGCACATTGTATCAATGAAGACACTTTGAATCGGGAACTAAATAAGGATGACAACTCAACTCATACTGTCTTCATTATCTAGTGCTACTATAACAGAAATATCACCAGTAGATGGCTTTAACAAATGTTTAAGTTTATTCTCTCACAGTCTAGTAGGCTGGAAGTCCAAATTCAGGGTGCCAGCTCCAGGGGAAGGGTTTCTCTCTCTGTAGGCTCTGGAGGAAGGTCCTTGAAATCTGTCCTCCCCTGGTCTAGGAGCATCTCAGGGCAGGGATCCTGGGTCCAAAGGACACACTTTGCTCCTGGCACTACTTTCTTGGTGGTATGAAGTCTCCATGTCTCTCTGTTCACGTCTCTCTTTTATCTCAAAACAGATTGACTTAAAACACAATCTAGTAGATTGAGTCATGCCTCATTAACATAACTGCCTCTAATTCCACTTCAACAACATCAGAAAGGCGGGATTTACAACACACAGGAAAATCACAACAGATGACAAAATGGTGACAGTCACACAATATTAGGAATCATGGCCTAGCCAAATTGATACACATATTTTTGGGGGACACAATTCAATCCATGATATTTACTGTTATTACGTAACACTATTCTGAAAATGTCACCTAATTCGACAAAAATAAATGAAATGAAATGAAATGAAATGAAATGAAATGAAATGAAATGAAATGAAATGAAATGAAATGAAATGAAATGAAATGAAATGAAATGAAAAGGAAGAGACCAAATTTTTATTATTTGCCAACAATCCCACCTTGCCAACAATATGATTGTATAATTAAAAAATCTGACAGGTCCTGAAAAACTATTAGAATTAATGACAGAGAGTTTAATAAAGTGGCAGTTTATAGTAATTTTAAATAAAAGCTAACAGCTTTCAAATGTAACATTAACCCGTTAAAAGTTGTAAAACAAACAAAGTCTTGCATCTGCAGCAACACCAACAAAAACAAAATATTTGAGTTTAACTTTAGTAAGATCCAAACAGGCCTTACAAGAAGAAAAAAAAAAATCCTACAAAGCTTTACTGAGTGAGAAATATAACAGATTTGACTAAAAAAAGAAATATATCATGTTCCTCTACAGGAAAATGATTATTATAAAAAAGTCAATTTTCTCCCTCAAAAATATATCATTACCTATACCTGAGGAGTTGACAAAATTCCAATCCAAATCCCAGTTTATTCTGTTTTGTTTTTAGGTTTTTTGGAACATGATAAAATAATTCTAAAATATTTTGGAAAAGCTAAACAGACAAGAGTGAGAAAAAGCAGACTAGAGGAATATTTGTCCTGCTCAGTGTTAATACACATTAAAAAGCTCTAATAATTAAAGCAATGTATTATGGATATAAGAATAAACAGACAAATTGATGGTATAGAATAGGAAGCCCAGAAACAGAGCATGGTGTATATGAGAATTTAATATATATCATTTAATATATATCAATAAGGAAATAAATTCTTAAACAGTGAACATAAGGAAAATTACTACACTTCACCCTCACAAATGACCAAAGAAATACACATTAAACAAGCAAAATACTATTTCTAACATATCAAATTAGGTATCAATTTTTTAATTTATAATATTGAATATTGGTAATACAACAGGCATTCTGATCCACTGCTTCCCAAAGGAATTGTGCTACCAGTAACTTCACTACATATATTGAAGGCCTTAAAACGTTTACATTTTTTAATCTGTAAAGAAATAGTATATAGGAAATTTTGCTAATTTTGGATTAATAGAAAAAAAATAAAAACAATCTAAATGCCCATGATTACGAGAATATTTATGTGAATCATTGTACTATAATGGAATATTAAGCAGCTATTAAAAGGTGTTCATGGTATATCCATATGCTAAACTCTCATACAGACATTAAAATGATGGACAATGGGAATACAGTGGCAAACAGAACATACTGGATACCTGCACACAGTGGGGTGAGAAAAAAAACAATATCAGGTAGTGATGTGTAAATGTAGAAATTAAAACAGATATGATGAAATATCACGCACCCATTAATATGACAGTTATGAAGGCTTTCGATAAAATGGAGAAAAGCTCGTTTTAATGAAGAGTCCTAGCAAAATAATGCTATACCTTTCCTGTCTTTATGGTAGTAGCCACTACCCACATATGGCTATTTAAATTTAATTAAAATTAAATAAAATTTAAAATTCAGTGCCTTATTCACACTAACCACATTTCAAGTACTCAAGAGCCATATGGAGCTAGGAACTACCGTATGGGGCAGTATAAACATAGAACATTTCCATCACCACAAAATTCTATTGGACAGCACTGTCCCAACTTTAGAAGACTAAATTTATAAATTCATAGATGTATTTTTCACTCTAAAATATAAAAAAATGCCACAAAATCTGATACAGATTAACAAAATCACCCATGATCCTTTCACCCACCCAACCTTCTCTTACTCTTTGTCCTAACTCACGTCCTCTTGCATACGTGTAATCACAGGATGTAATTATATGTTAAGCGCTTGGCTGCTAAGGAATGTGAGCAGTTCGCAAACACCCAGCAGCACCACAACAGAAAGAGCTGGTGATCTACCCTGCTGAAGACTGCAGCCTAGAAAACCTCATGGGGCAGTTCTACTCCGTCACCTGAGGTCACTATGAGTGTAATCAACTCGACAGCATCTAACAACAACAACAACAATCACAGGATACAGGGCCCGCTTTCGGAAGGCACTCCTGGTAGGCAAAGGGGACACAGCGGTAAAAAAAAAAAAATTCTATATATATATATATATATACTGGGTCCCTACACATAGGGAGAAGAAAAAAAACCAGGTAGTGATGCATAATGCAGAAATTAAAGTAAGATTGACTTGATAAGTGACTGGGGTGGACTATTTAGAAAGTATAGGCAGGGACAACCTCCCAGTGAAAGCTACATCTTAGCTAAGGTCTTAAAGATGAGACAATAGCTAGCAATCTGAAAAACCTTAAGAACAGTCCATGTAAAAAGGAAAGCTCTACGTGAGGGACAGAAAAAAGCCCATTATACCCTAGAGTAAACAACGAAGGGAGTGGTAAGAGATGGTAGCAGACGAGATCTGAGAGATGAGCAGAGAATACATCATCTGGTGTATTGTAGGTCACGGTAAGGAGTTCGGATTTTTATTATAAGGACAATAGGAAGCATTAAAGGGTTTTAAGCAGAAGAAGAACATAATATGGTTCCTGTGTCTAAAAAATATCTCTAGTGGCTATGAAAAGAATGGTTGGAAAAAAGCAGGCTCAGGGTAGATGTTATTCCAGTGGTCGAGGCAGAGATGCTGGTGGTTTGGACTATGATGCTGGCAGCAGAGTCTGAGATAAATACAGTCGAGACATATATTAGAGGTTGAACGGATAGATTTGGTGACATACTAGAAGTGAGAGCTGATAGTAGAGTAGATGACTTCATTTTTCACTTGAAAACTGGGTCATTGATAGTGTCAATGAAATGGGGAAGACCTAAAGAGGGAACAAGTTTATTCATAAAAATAGCAAGAGTTCCATTGTAGACATTCAAGGTATCTATTAAATCTCCATATGGAAATGTCAAGTAGGCAGTTAGAACTACAAGTCTGAAGTTCAGCAGAGAGATATGGCCTAAAGACACAAATCTGAGAATCACCAGTTTATCAGTGATATTTAAAGCAATGAGGTTTGATGAGATTACCTAGGAAGGAGAAGAGGGCCCAGGATCCAACCTTGAGACAATCTAATATTTAAAGGTCAGAGAGAAGAAAAGACTGAGAAGGCCTTTGAGGCAGGTGAGACAGGGAGAAAGGAACTCAAGATAGGAACGGGAGTAGACAATTGTTTTGAACCACTACTACGCTCTCTCAGAGCAAATAAAGATGAAGCCCAAATGCTATACGTTCCTTCATTTCTTTGTACTTTAAACCTCATATGAAAGAGTAAATGTAAGAACAGTAATGTCTTCATTAACTCATAGCAAAAGCAGCGAAAAGAAACCAGCATAGCTTATTTCAGTTCCTCCAATTACCTTGCATGAGGTAAAGCAGTAACAGCCAAATAAAGATTTTTTGAGAGGTAACCTGAATCCACCAACTGCTGAACAATGGAAAAAATACAACTCGAACAAGCCCCTTCCGAGTCAGAGATGTCCATGGAATTTCAGGTTTGGCTTTGGCAAATGTTGAGCCTTTAAGGACACAATAAAACAAAACATCAAACATTTATATATACTATGCTGATGTCTACTTGTCCCAATATATTAAAAACAGGTGAGAGCAAAAATTAGAACACAACCTGTTCAGTGAAGAGGAATTCTTTTGGATGTTTGTGAAATGCAATAGCTTCTTTCCTCGATCACTGGGGCAGGAACTCAAAATAACTCAGGCTCACTTGAATGTTATACAATATATTTTTCTTAGTTACACAACAGCAGGTCACCAAGTTTACCTGTCTTTCACCTTTATAAAGACCATGTAATTTACATAGCCCCACAGTACTAAGGCAAAGGGGAAAAAAAGCTAAAGCCTGAATGATGAGGACTGTGAAATTGTTGTCAGAAAGATGAGGGAAGAATGTTACTTTAAAAAACTACACCATCATCTAGGAAAGACATCTAAAATTTGTTTTAATCTTTAGTACTATTTAATAATGAAAACCCAAACCAAACCAAACCCATTGCCGTCAAGCCGATTCCGACTCACAGCGACCCTAAACAACAGAGTAGAACTGCCCCATAGGGTTTCCAAGGAGCGCCTGGTAGATTCAAACTGCCAACCTTTTGGTTAGCAGCCATAGCTTTTAACCACTATGCCACCAGGGTTTCCGAAAACCCGTTGCCGTCAAGTCAATTCCGACTCATAGCGACCCTATAGGACAGAGTAGAACTGCCCCATAGAGTTTCCAAGGAGCACCTGGTGGATTCGAACTGCCGACCTTTTGGTAAGCAGCAGTAGCTCTTAACCACTACGTCACCAGGGTTTCCATTTAATAATTGTACTATGAAATAATGTAATAATATACATAAGAAAACAAACCAATTTTACAACTCACCTCTGATTAAGTCAACATCAATCAAGTCTGGCTTTATGTGACCCATCTTTTTTGGTTTGTTTTTGAAGCCCTAGGATAATACAAAGAAAGGGGGGGAAAAAGCACTTTTTAATATTAAAGATACACATATGTTTCTTTTTTGCTATAACTGACTCCATTTTACTGTGGATATTTTAATCCTAATGTTCACCATTATGTAGACATAGTGCCTTGCCTACTGCCTGACACATGGTAGGTAGATGCTCAACAAATATTTGTTAAATGAAGAATACATAATGGCTACTTTAATTTTTGGTATTTCCCTCCCTGCTTTGACTTGTTCCTATTTTCCTTCTCCAGATTTTTCATATATTAACTTGATTGGCTGTAAGGAAAAGGAAACCAAAATCCAGCGAAGGGCAAACAGGCTTTGCGAAGCCAAAAATGAGCACCCTCATTTGGTCTGGTAGTTCACTACAGTTTGAAAAGTCATCCTTATGTTAAGTCCCTGGCACATGGCCACTATTGTCCACTGCTGTTATAAAACCTCTGCCCTCCCATTGCAGGGCATGGAGATCTGCTTTCGTCCTGTGGCTGACCAGGACTGATTCATATGTAAATATCCCTAATAAACTCCTTTGCTGCCACACTGGAATTGCCTACCTCTTTCTTTGGTCTCTTAGCACCCTTCAATTTTGGATGCAAGTTTCACATTCGACGGCATTGGGTACTGGGTTTTTGGTCTGTGCCTAAGCAATTGGTGAGCTAGCCAGGAGTCTGAGGAAATGGTGGGTGAAAGTGAGGTCTCTACGGGGGAAATCCTGAGTTGGCCAGCAACCTCCATGTGGGGAGGTCTGGCCCATATGCTTTTCTGTAGGGGAAATTCCAGGTTGGCCAGCAACCCCACGTGGGGAGGTCTGACCCATATGCTTGATGCATGTGGACCACTGCATAAGTACAGGGACACCATGAAAACACAAGCAGATAGGCCAGCTGTGGGCAGATGCGTGCCTTCATAAGTGTGGAAAAGAAGCTAGGAGAGCAGTAGCGGCTGTGGGATGGTTGCTGCTCTGGGCCATTTGGCTGTTCACCGAAGCCGAGCCAGTTGCTGAAGTGTGTATAAGAGCCTTGCAGAAAGAGTTACAGTCAGAAAGAGATGTGTAGCAGTCGTGTGTGGCCACAACTGACATACTGAGCAGCCACATCAGTGAACACGATGAGCAACTAAAAAGGCACACCTGCAGATTTGTAAAGCTAGGAAATTCAAGGGCTAGGAGAACAATCCCCTAGCCATTGCTCAAGCCCTCCAACAATGAGACTGGAGATAGTTGGAGGGGCTAAGCAGGTCCCTGGTGCTGAGAACACCCTGTAACACCAAGTGCAAAGCAAGAGTTAAAACAGCAAGAAAAAAAAAGGGACGGAGGAGTAAAAGGCCCTTCACGATAGCTTGTGTTGACTGGCCTTGAAGAGACCTTAGAAGCCCTCTCTGGAATTCTCTAGTAACTGCCCCACAACCATAACTGAGCAACAACAAAGTTGCAGCTGCAATAGTAAAGGGAAAATGAAAATAGGAGGACTGCCTCTATGTTACCAGGCAACTGGGCTGAACCCATGTTTGCACTTGGTATGGTGGAAGCATGGCTCCACAAATGACTAAGGGCTTTGCCAACTTTGCCCAGATCTTCTGACTTTCAGAAGTAATTCAGACTGTGGATTAAGCCTAGGTCCTTCTGTCACCTGCAAAGACCAAAGGCCTTACGTTACAATTAAAGTTCGATGAGGAAAAGAACTGTATGTCTTGGGTTTTTAAATACCATTGCACAGCTGAATGTGATCTCTGTAACACCTGTAGCCAAAGTGAGGAAAACTTTTGAGTCCGAGGTCATCATCATTGAGACCCTTGCCCAAGCTTGACTACAGATAAGCCCCTTCAAGTCTATCCTGACTATGGATAAACCCCTATTGTATGTATTGATAATGTTGATGTATTAATGTAAACTTTTGCCTCCAAGCTCTGACAGGAATTGCTGCCATCAGGGCCATTTTTAGTAGGGCACACAGAAACTGTGATGGGGGCTATAGCTGATAGCCTGGTCATTCAATCTATCCATTGACAACCCTCAGACTGTCATATAAAGCAAGCCCCTATGGGGATGAGACATCTGGACCAGAAAAAAAAAAAATCAGTTCTGCTCCTGATAAGCTTTTGTTACTTGTGTGGATGGCCACCAGAAAGGCCCCTACGCGGGGAAAAGAAAATAACCAACAAGCAGACCACTCTTAGGAAATAACTGCAGAGGCTGAAGCATCCTCTGCTTCGGAGCAAAGAGACGTGCAACAAGACATGTCACACATACATAAGATTGGACAGATGCAGCCCTTTGAGCTATTCGGTTGGCTTGGATTAAGGCACAGCTAGGGTGGCTGGTTGGGATTTCTCTTCCAAGCAGGCCTGATCAATCTGCTGGGGACAGTCCTGCTACTAACCCTTATTAAATGTGAACTCAAATGATACACAGATATAACATCCAACAGAGTTATGCACACCAAACTAAGGACATGCAGCTCAATGTCCAAAATGGGTGATGGCATATTCCTTTGCTTCTTTTTCTGGCACCCTGATGGGAGTTGGGGGGTGGACTGTTGAGGGGAATGGTCTGCCTCTACACCTCCCATCCAGGCTGGCTAAGTAAAGGCCTTGGGCCCAGAACATTCTCTGGTAAGGAGGCTGGGAATTGGGTCACCTTCTCTCTCCCAGTTCCTTCTCCTTATCAGAGAAGCCCTCCCCCTGTCCTGGGCATACAGTAACCTTCTCTGTCTGTTGCACATATGTGGGCACCATGTGGTACCTAGTCAACCCCACTTCTGTGTCCTCGTTGGGGAGGGAACGGACTCTCTTGTACTACAGGACAAGAGAGGAAGCATGCCAGATTTTAAGAGCTGGCCTTCAGGGGTGGACTGAAGGGGAAACAGGCTTCAAGAGGCCAAACATGAGCATCCTCATTTGGTCCACTAGTACACTACAGTTTGTTAAATCATCCTTATGTAAGTCCCTGGCATGTAGCCACTGTTGTTCATCGCCACTATAAAACCTCTGCCCTCCCACTGCAGGAAGCGGAGATCTGCTTTGGTCCTGCGGCTGCCCAAGACTACCTCGTATGTAAGTCTCCCTAATAAACTCCTTTGCCACCACACTGGAGTTGCCCGCCTCTTTCTTCGGTCTCTCAATGCTCTCCATTTTTGGAGGCAAGTTTCATGTTACTGGTCCATGCCTGGACACCCAGATAAACTACAGTAACTTGTTGAAGATCACAAGGCTAGAGATGGAACCAAGACTAGATCTAACTCCCAGTTTTGTGCTCTTTCTGTTATACTATAATTGCTACCAATATTTTTTAGCAGTTCACAAGAGAAAAATAAGACAGGATTTAGAGCCTTACGAAGTAAAAAATGTGAATTTATTCATCCTAACCCCATCTGCCCTTAAAATAAATAACCAAGGACTGTACAAAATTTATGAAAAAGTTAGCCAAGTATCATGTAGTTCAAACAGCTTTCCAGTTGACTGGCCTATAAAAGGAATGCAGTCTAAGAGTGTTGGTTAAATGGATTTCACCAAAGAGATAAAAATGTTAAGTCTAATCAGAGTGACTTTGAGATTAGGAAAATGAATAGATTAAATTGTATTAAATTGTATTGCCACCCATATGGAAAAAAAAAAAGTTTTAATAAAAGGTCTGTAGCATATCTTTAAAAAAAGAGAGGTTCAAAAAGCAAGACTCTGTCAGCATTTATCAGTACTTTCGAAGGAAGTGAGACTCCGAATCTGTAAATGTATTAAAGTCAACAGAGAGATATACTCTTTTGAGGAGGAGCGTTGGTTCTTTAGGCTTTTCCACAACCCTCAAGACTATCCAATTACATTTGATTACCAAGCAACCTTTGCATGACTCAACCCCACATACATCTTAACCCCACCACAATCCTGAGTTTGGAACACTAGAAGATTATTTAAGTCTTCTCCTAACCTATTGTAAATAGGTAAATTGGCATTCTGAATTATACACCAGTTTTTGGCTGCTTGGTTAGCATGAGATAAACCCCAAGAATCTGCTGAGCTCTAAGAGTAGTGTAAAAAAAAAGTTTAAAAGTCTGAAAAACTTAAAACCATACTCTAAACCAGTGACTGAAAAAATGGGAGCTTACAGGCCTGATTCGGGTCACAAATGGATTTTATTTAGTTTGCAGAGTTTAAAAAAAAAAAAAAAGACCCTTTAAAAAACTCTAGATATTTCACATGAAATGCATATTACTAGCTTCTCTTGAAAAATCTGAAGCTCTGGCAATATTGGGCCTGCACTGCTACATGGTAAAAATTGGCCAGAGCTAAGTAGCCATTTGGAGTCTCTGGATGGTGCAAATAATTAAGAACTCAACTACTACCGAAAGGTTCGAACCCACCCAGACATGCCTAGAAGAAAGGCCTGGCAATCTGCCTCAGGAAGTCACAGACTTGAAAACCCTACGCAGTGCAGTCTACTCTGCATATATGGGATCATCATGAGTTGGAATCCACTTCAATGGCAGCCAGTTTTTGGTTTGTTAAGTAGCCATTTATACGGAACTTTTGCTCTTTATATGGGACATTTGCTCTTCAATTCGTCATAGCCCCAATCACTGCTATATCCCTGACATTGAGGCCAAATGCCAAATGCCAAGTATTATTACGCTTGCACCATTGTTTTTTTTAAACACTTCAAAGAATAAAGAAATGTCACACTTGCTAGATAAGAACTGACAGTGCAAATTTACAAAAAAAAAGTACAATACATTCTTCATATTAATGCAATACAACAAAACTAGGATCAAAGAAATCAATTTACCTTAATCTGAGTCTGTTCGATTGACTTTTCCCATATCTGCTGATCATATGCTCCAATCTGAAATAGGGAGCAGACTATTTAAATGATTCAAAGGAAATCCTCATGCTTAAGTCACGTCTCACAAAAGTCATAAAGCTCTTAAGCATCAGTATGATACCTGAAAATGTTTGTGCTTCTCAGAGTTAGAATAAATTGATATCTCCAAGGACTGTTTCCTTCAAAACTCTAAAACAGGTTGATCTAAAAGTAAATTAAAAAACATGTATGCCCAAAATATTTCATATTAAATATTACCTTAAAAGATATCTCTGCTTCTTAAGGAAAACTAAACAGGAATACAAAGGCAATGACAGCTCAGTAAGATTGTCGACAGTACCAGTCTGAGCTGTGCAGACAAAGGTTTCATGTCCTTAAGAAACATCAGTTTGATCAGAAGCACGCTTTCAGAGCATTGTCCTGGCCTTGTATATGCAGACTGGAGGAGGAACTTGAAAATCTTATTCTGGGACCTGGAACTGGGTTTAAAAGACATAATGACCTTGTACACTGGTTTTTCAATTTATGCTGAAAAATACAGTAATACCTGGCACTACCAAACTCAGGAGAAAGTAATGTGATTTTTTTTTGTGAAAGCTTTTTTTGCATGAACTATGCTTTATAAATAAATATATACATATTGATATTACCTTCTTTTGGTACCACGATATAGCATCTCTCTCATTCGAGGCCATCTGTATCTCCAGCCAGAGAATGGGATTTCACTGAAAATGAAGGAAAAGCCAGTTGGTGAGTCTGGTTGCTGAGGGACTCTCAGTTTGGGTAAGGCTGGAAAACCGGTTTTCCCAGCCTCTCCATAAGCTGCAGACTGTCTATTTCTCCGGCTGTTTGCCAAGAAAAAAAACAACAAAAACTGGCGCAGTGGCGCCGGGAGAAACCTCTGTGCGATATTTTGTGCGAACGTGTTTCTGGATGCAGGGAAGATGAAGGGGAGGGGAGGTCGCTGGAGTTGACTTCAGCTCCCTTCTCCCCTCCCCAGGGTCCGGCTCTCACCTGGTGCCCGCTGCCCAGCAGTCCGGTGGCCAGGGCCCTCCTCCTCAGTGGCCCGGGCCCGGCCGCGGGACCCCGGGCGAGGAGGCGGGCTGGGCAGGCTGCATCTTTCCCCAGAGGCGGAGACGCCGGCGGGACTGTTACCATGGAGACGCCGGAGGTCGCCCCAGCTTGGGAAGAAGTCGGCCGCCCATCGTCCAGATGAGGGCAGTCTTTTGCCACAGAAACCGCGCCCGCCAAACCCGACTTTGTACAGGGTCACCAAACTGACCAGAAAATAAAGAATAAACTGGAAAAAGAAAGGAGAAAGAAAGTGAAGGGGGTCTTAGCTAGGCCGCCAGGCGCAACGGCAAAAGGCCTTTGTGCCCCGCCGGAAAAGGTAGGTGCAAAAGCCGGGAGGCGGCTGCTTGGGAGCAGCGGGACTGTGAGCGGACGCTCGTCCTCTCTAGGCCAGGCCGGGCCACCGGTGACTCAGCGGGCCGAGGGCCGGCTGACAGCTGCCTCGCAGACCACCGCGGGGCCCGGCGGCGGCTTCCGCTTTCCGGGTTTGCCTGAGAAGGTGGCTCCGCCCCCCGCCCGGGCCTTACCGCAGAGCCTGCGTCCAGGCTCCGGGAGGAACAATTGAGGAGCCGCAATGCGATCCAGGGCCAGGAGCAGCTCCCAGTCTGCCCACATCACCCTTCAGGTCTCAGCTTAAAAGTCGCTGCCTCAGAAACGACTTTCCCACCTATCGATCTAAAGAAGGTCGGTCCTGGCATCCTGATCGTTCACTTCACTGTAGCGAGGTTTCTTTGTGTTTAATATCGGTCTACCCCAGTGGGCTGTGGGCTCCATGAGGTCAGACTGGGGTCTGGTACGAGCCTGGCACATAGGTTCTCAGTATTTGTGAAATGAATGATAGTTCGTGTGAGTTTATGCTGTCCTAAAACAAGGGACCTGGCGGGCTGCCGCTTAGTGGCTACCGTCCTTTCTCGTCACTCAGCAGCTCTGAAACTTAAGCTTTACGGGTGTTCAGGGGCAAAGGAAGAGGAACAAAACCTGACCCAGTCACAGGAACCTTTTCCCAAATAAGGGTAGGGGAAGGTAGAGGCGAGAAGAATTGCTTCTAGGTTAAGAATTCCAGCAAGTGGGTAAGTCAGGAGAAAGGCATGGTTGCGCCCCACACTGAATATTTAAGAATATGCTAGTACGGTTTTTAAGCCACTTTCCTCCTCCCCCACAACACTTTTTGCCATTAATGGAGCACTGACGCCTAGTGGCCATTTTCCTCACCTCACCTGAGCAGTGTTCCGGCTTGCCTAGTAAAGCTAATGACAGATACAGATTAGAAGATAAAGATTGAGAAATCTTAAAGGCGCGGTAAACATCTCTTACAATCCATAAAGTCGGGGTTCAGTGAAAATTATTTTGGAGATGAGGAAAACCTACTATGAAGATAAAGTAACTCGTACAGGCCTAATTTTTTAAATTTCACTCAGACTTGATTTATATTACACGCATTGACAGTGGTTTCCTTTCTGCTTTTATTCTTTGACAGCTTTTCCCTTCCCTTAGAGCTGAACAACAATCCTGTTGGGTTTCAAGACAAATGGCCAGTTGGGGGGGGGGGAACCTGGATAAATGGCAAATGAAAAAGTCAGTTTTGCATACCTAAATATTTGCTTTAGGACCCACATTACACTAACAGCAAAAGCATTTTACTTCATTGATGAGTGCACAAAAGAGGCTTTGGGGAAAGGGTGTGGAGGAACAGAATCAGTTAAGTTCCAAACCATCTTTCTGGAGCCCTGTTACAAACTTCAGTGCATCCTGAGGCTGCCACTGAACAAAGAAAGCATAGGGTTTGAACTCAGACCTGCATTTAAATCACTGCACCCAATATGTGATCTTAGGCAGGTTATCCAACCTACCCAGCCTGTTTCTCACCTGTATTATGGAGGTAATTACCTAATAAAACCTTGGAGAATTTAATGGGATACCCTCATTTAAAGTGCCTGGCCCACTGCAGTTACACAATATTAATTCCAATCCTTTTACTTTCCTAATCAGAACTGAGGGCTGTCAGTGATTAGGACACATACCTTGATTAAAGAGACATTCACACAAAACCCATTGTGTGTGTCACTTAATGCAACAGTGACATCAAGGTCTATATGCCATCTTCATTAATACTACATGCACTTCCAGAAATATCTACATCACCAGCAAGAAACTAAATACTGTTCTCTCACAGGTAGGTACAAGTTAATTTAAGCAGCAGCAGGCATAAGTGCCATAAATGCCAACGTCATTTTTCTTCTTCCTATAAGGTAGCTGCATCTCAATATGGAGTGAATTTTTCCCATACATCTATGCCCTTTTCTTTAGGAAAGAAAAGGCACAGGAGATTTCTATAATACTAGAAAATATTAGGGAATGAGGCACCCTGGTGGCACAATGGTTAAGCACTCAGCTGCTAACCGAAACATCAGCAGTTCAAACCTACCATTGGCTCCATGGGAGAAAAGACCTGGTGATCTGCTCCTGTAAAGATTACAAACCCTATAGGGCAGTTCTAGTCTGCCCTATAGGGTCACTATGAGTTGGAATCCACTTGACAGCACACAACAACACAGAGGGGATGGAAATTAATAAAACTCTAAAAACAAGTTCCAGGTATCTAGAATTCACATATATGTACTATTCATTTTGTGATGAAACATCAGTAAAGGACAAATCAGACTTTGTTTATTAAAAAAATACTTTACAGGAAAGAAAAAAAAAACCTCTATGCATTCCATTGTCCTATTTTACAAAGAAATAGCTTAACAATTTAACACACTTAGACAGCTACAAAAAAAAAAGCACTGTGTTAAAAGATTATTCACACAAATTTAGATTTAAGACTATTCATTAAAAACTTTTTTAAAACACTTGTTAATGTCAATAAACAAACTAAGGCCACACAACGCAAATAGTCCACCAGGCAAATTATACATTTCATCTATATGCAAAGACCTCTTAGATAAATTAAAGCCACAGGAAAAAAAAGTCTTAGCTGCCAATCAAAATGGAGTTTAGTCACAGAAAACACTATTACATGAAAATTTACAACATGTGATAGAAGTATACAGAAGTATTTCTTTAGAGAGAATTGAAAGTGCTATATTAAGAGACAGTGGTCTCCTCAACTACATGCACAAGTGGATCCTAAAAAAATGTATGAAGAAAATGGAAGGCCATAATATTTATGGAGAGATACTTGCTTTTAAAGCAACAAACTTTCAGGATGCGGATAGGTCCCTTAGGTGCTAAAGAAAAAAAATGTGTCTTGTGCATTTCCTCTATCTACTGCATGACCAATAAATACAGCCTGTTTTTAAAAAAATAAAACTTAGCAAAAATGTGAACTTCTGACATGTGCTAGTGAAAGGTTTTTTTTTTTTTTTTTTTGAAACCTGTAGCATTGATAAAATAGACTCAATTATCCTAAAGGTATAAATGCAAATTAAATTTTTAATGGCAAACACAGATGGAACTATTATGGGCTAGTATTAACGATCAAGAATATATTCACCAAGAGTCTTCTTGGATTTGGGAGTCCTGTTCCTACATTAGTTTGCATTCTAGACAGAATATTTATATAGGGAAAGGCAATAAGCATGTTTCCCCAGGGATTGTTAGTGTGAACTTTATGCCTATTAAGACTGAGGCAAGACATCTTTTCCTAAGGTTTAGTAAAGAATTTTATTTAGTAAGCTCCTTTTTCCCCTACAAGTGGTTGTAATATTAGTCCACTGATGTTCCAACTGTCTCTAAGAGGAAAGGGCACTTTTCAAAAGTCTTTAAAATAAAGTACCAGTTAAATTCTAAGTTATGAATAAGCAAATTAAAAGTACAGTCATGCCTAGGAGTTCATATTTAAAGAGTTAAAACTTTGGAGGGAGAACTAATATGCAAGTTTTTATTATTATTGCTTTATGAATTTGGGATAGCTGTGAATCATAATCCAACTCTTAGCATATCTTGGTAATTACAGAATGACTTCTGGGCTGGGGGGAAGACTTTTTTTAATGGATACCATGAAATCATTCTACTTACTTAGTTAGGAATATTCATTTATTGGGTCCTTTCCATAAGCACGTTTTTAAAATATCCCTCTGCTCCACAAAATACTAAAACTTATAGCCACATTCTGCAAGTAATCTGAAAGAGCTGGCATACTATACCAAAAGGGAAGATCAGCTTAAATTTCAGTTACAACTTCACTGTTATCACTACAAATCAGAAGATGCCAGATTGCTCCATGCCTCATTCCACCAAACCAAATAATTTAATGATTTAGAAAAGTTGCAATCATTTGTATCACTAAATTAGGATACACTTTGAAAGCAGTAAGAAACTCAAAACTGCCACTTTTATATTCACCAGTCCTTAATGCATGCTATTAAAATCTAATACTCACATAGGACATTCAGTGTTTCCAGATACATTACTAGCTAAATGTTTCTCTCTCCATTCTATTGCAATTCTAACATACAATGAATTTATTAGTACATGATTTTAAACATTTTCTACTCCTTTAATGTGTTTACATTGGAGGTGAGGGTAGAATGTTTCATAAAGGAAAATGGGGATTAGCATTTGATTGTAAGGTCTTTGCAGATCCGCTGGCTCCTGAGTGATTATACACAGTGCTGGCTGGCAGGAGACAGTCTCCTTGTTTATTAGCGATGACCAGCTTAGATGACAGATGGCATCTGCTGGATGGTTAGTGGGAGATGGGGGAATTGGATCTTGGAAGACAATAAAAATAAAAAAGTTTTTGCTTAACAACCTTGCTCTTCATGATTATTTTAAAAAGCAAACGTTGCCTGAGAAGAATTTTACTTTGTACAGCCTGGTAAAGCTCTATGAAATTCTTCTGGACAGAAAAACAAAAACAAGAAATAACCCAAACCACACACTTTGTGATTAATCCCTTCCCCCAAAAAATAACAAAAACAAAAAAATACCCTCAAAGGCAGGTCCCTTAAAAACTAGTCTTGATAAACTAGACTTTACCCTAGAATTTATACCCAAGATTTAAAAACACCCCTGCAATAACCACATTACCTTTCATACCATTCTAATTACCTTATTTACAAAGATAACTAAAACCAACATCACTTCCAATTCATAAATGGTTTACATTGAAATGCGTTTCTCTATTTGTCTTCATCCTTTGTAACAAAGAATACATACATATACATATATATAAGGAATAATACAGATTCTAACTAATCACTGCAGTATTTGCTGATGGTTACTTTTCTATCGGTTTACACAGTGACCTCTATACTTTGCTAATATGCATTTAACTACACAACAATATTGCACAAAGTAATATTTATATAAGATTTAACCTATTTCAGAATCTTTTAGAGAAAATTCATATTTGATATTTCAAAAGATGCAGCTAAGTTTTCATGGTGACAGACATAATAAAGCAGCATCCTTTTTTTTTTTTTTTGCCTATGTTGATGTAAATGTTCCTAATCTCACCCTCCAGGAAAACAAAAAAATCTCCAAATTGCACTATAACCAGGTAGATAACAAGAATCTGGTCTTAGGTGTGGGGAATACTCTTCCTTTAATAAACAAAAGGCCTACTGTATTATTAACTAAGAGAAAGTGAAATGTCACACTGACATTCTAAAATAATAGAAAGTTAAGACCACACTAGCTATAAACAGTGCCTTTTTGAAAAAAAGAAAAATTTAAATACTCAGGCACTAAGCACTAGGCTACCTAAAACTCTAGGATTAAGTCTAGTGCCATAATCCTTATTAGAAAGTAGCAACACAGTAATAGTGAATAAACCCAGGTATTCACCAGTTAAAAATTATGAATTAAAGTGTATCAATAATAGATTTTTATCATGAAGAGGTTGATGCCAGATGACAAGAACACTTTTACCAAAGTTTGATGCTCAGAATATGGCAGTCTCATGAAAAACTGATATCATTCTTTAAGTTTGATACTCTTGATCAGTTTAGGAAGCAAAAGAGCCCACACAAAATGTGAGGATGCTAGGAAGCAGCGCAATAGAGTATCATGTCAGCATTATCTCTTTTACTCAAAATGTCTTCTATAGTTATAATGAACCATGGATAACGAATGACCAAGGACTATTCATCTTTAGATTTTTTAATTGAAATATCCACTGGGCTTTAAATAACAGATATCAAAAAAAAAAAAAGACAGTTTGGATCAGAAAGTGCTGTGCTTTCTCTTTTGTTAAGAAACCAGAGAGTCACTGAATTTTCCTTAGAAACTACTTGTTCTTTGTGGTTATAACTAAATAACTTACTTGCCGTGTATAAGATGCAGGACTCTGCAGTTGCAACCTATGCCATTCTTACTGCAGAAATTGAACCTGTGCCATAAAGACACAGTACAAATCCATAGATCTGATCTTCCATCAGAAAAGCAGCAAATATGGCAAGAGTCAGGCAAGATAAAATCAAGGGAAGTAAATAACTTACCAAATAAGAATCTGTTATTCCAGAGAATTCTCATTTTGATTTGAAGAAGAGATTGAATTGTTACCTCACACCTTAAAACAGAAAGTAGCAGCAGACCCACTATTACATACTGTACTAACGGGATAAGATACAACTCTTAACTTTGCATAATCTGTGTAAAAAAGATATGCTTGACATTTGTGGAATGTCATTTCTCTTTATAGAATTATAGGCAAGATTTCTCCAATAAAACTTAACTTAAGCCAGTTATAAAACTATAACTTCACATCAAAATTTAAAAAAGTTAAAAAATGTGTTTGAATATGTACATATCACACAGGAGTGCTTGAATGTTCCTGCAGATTATGTTGCTGGTCAGATTCCAGTCTACTTTCCACCTTCAAAGCTGGAATAGGCTGAGTCATCTGATCTTGGGGTAGACTAAGTTCTGATGAAGATGGGCAGGATGATGATGCTGTCAAAAGCTGCATCTCCGTGCATGTTTCTTCAGATTCAGTTTTTAACCTCATACACTGGGAGTCAACTTCTAATTCTCGCTTTCCAGTTAAAGCACAGTCCATGTTAGAAGTGCTTTCTGTGTTTTGAGTGGCTTCCACAACAGGGTGGTACTGTTTAAGCCTTATATGCCAGGCTAAACTGCACACTGCTGACACTGTTTTGAACTGATGAATGACATTTCTGGGGATGAAGTAGATATCATTGTCGCATAGCTGAATTCTAGCATAACGAATGCCTTCCCGCCTCATTTGGTTTAGTTTAGCTTCATCCACCCACTGCACACACTAAAGAGAGGAAAAAAGTTGCATAGTACTTAAATATGTCATAATTTAGTCAACTATTATAATTAGCACAGGAAAACAATGGGGCCAAAGTATGTTATAATAACAATCAAAATAAAGTTAAGTAATACTCAGTGGAACACAGCTTTCTAACATTTCCTGTAACATTTGGGAAACATTTTCCATCATATTTTACGACCTCTCTAGTAACAAGGAGCCCTGGTGGCACACTGGTTAAGAGCTTGGCTGCTAACCAAAAAAGGTCAGCAGTTCAAATCCGCCAGCCACTGCTTAGAAACCCTATGCAGCAGTTCTACTCTGTCCTATAGGGTCGCTATGAGTCAGAATCAACTCAATGGCAACGAGTTTGGTTTGATTGGTTTTTTGGTTCTAGTAACAAAATGCAGTTAAAGTCAGAATGGCCCAGGGGATCATTTAAATAAGTATTTAAAAGCATAGCTAAATATCACTATTCTTTGCCATGCATATGGCAGTATTTTATCTTTTCCCTCAGTGTCCTTTGACCTTCGGCAGGCAAGGGCACACAGTCCAATGGACCGTCCAAGGTCTGAACTGACCAGCCTAGGTCCTGTAATCATCCCAGGAACACCTGGCATCTCAGAGATTGAAGGGACCTCAAGCATTTTGCTTGGGAAGCTCTGCTTTAAACAATTTTTGACACCCATTTTCCCCCCAACCCACACACAGCTTACCTATCCACCTATAAGAGAAATACAAAATAAAATGGGTATAGATATTTATTTTCAATATCTCATTCAAATGGTAATAAAAAATCAGTAGTTATTACCTGGGAAACTGGAGGTTCATGAAGGTCTAACTGAAGTCTCTGTACAACATCAGTAAAATCCTCAGCATGAAAACAAATCACGTCTTTGGTTATGCGAGGTTGGTCACTCCTAAAATTAACAAAATTAAGTTTTAGGAACAAACATCTCAAAATGGAAAATGATGATACAGTTTTACTGTCCTAGAAATGCTACTACCAGCACAGGAACAGGAAAATAGTTCCTAAGGACTAAGTATGTATTTGCTTCTTTAATCAACTTAAAAAGAAATTAACAAACACACCAATAAATCTGTTAAAAAAAAAAAAAAAAACTATGAACATCAGATTAGTTGTAGCAAAATTCCAAACCATCACTAAAAATAAAGTTTTATTCTAAATTAGTTGTGCTTGCAGCCCTCCTACCACCTTGCCCCACCATCTCCACACCACCCAATGATGTCATCGAGAGGGAATGCAATGGAGAGAGCACACCTCAGCCCCATAAATATCACACGTTCCAGTTTTCAAGTGCACAGTGGTTAAGAGCTTGGCTGCTAACTAAAGGTCAGCAATTCAAATCCATCAGCCACTCCTCGGAAACCCCATGGGGTAGTTCTACTCTGTTCTACAGGGTCACTATGAGTCAGAATCAATAGCAACGGGTTTTGTATTGTTGTCTAGTTTTCAAAATAGAGAAAAAAACTGAATAATCTTTAAGTTAAAATATTTACTATCAAGCCATGGCTGAACTATATATGTAAAAAAGTAATATTGACTATATAAAGCATATATTAAAAAAAAAAATGCTGTCAAGTAAATTTCAACTTCTAGCGACCCTATTGGACAGAGCAGAACTGCCCCATAGAGTTTCCAAGGAGCGAGCGCCTGGTGGATTTGAACTGCTGACCTTTTGTGTAGCAGCCATAGCATTTAACCACTATGCCACCAGGGTTTCCAAAGCATATATAAGTAATATAAATTATAATATGTATTATTTTATATAGTGTGTAAATTAATAATATACTGAGAGGGCCCTGAAGAGTCACAAATATGAAAAACAAAGAAAAATACAGTTTTTAAGTTAAGCTAGCTCTATGTCCTGAACTTTGTTAAAACTGAGCCCTAATTTTTTTAATAAAGTCCACATTTTCTTAGACAATGTTAGCCAATCTTGCAGTTGAATCCTATTAACTTACCATTCACCAAACTGTACAGCTTTCAAAACCCCAACAGCAGCCGTACTCTGCCAGTCAAACCCCTGACCTACATGATCAGCATGAGCTCTTGTCCTATCTTCAAAGAGGACTTCACGGGGTTCACTGGTCCGAGGTAGGTACTGGAGATTTTTAATTTCATTCATTGATCTAGAGTTCATTTGGTTGTGAAGCAAAAGCAAGGAATAAAGAGACAATTAAAAAAAAGTATTAATAATTGCTGAAACAGGTTCAATGATTTTGATCATTAGCATTTAATACACTATGTTGTACCTCTTAATATGATGACCTTCCTCTCCCTATAGGCCATAAATAGAAAACTATATCTTTGATAAGATTCAAATGCATTGTTTGAATATAAAAATTAGTTGTCCAGCAAGAGAAAATACAATACAAAGTTTAAGGCAATGTGTTTCTTTACTCTCAGGCAACCTCATTTCTAGCTCTCAAAACATCCTCCTAGGCCTCTGGCTCAACATGGCAAACTCAGCACCCATATGATTTCCTCTTCCACATTAAAATGAAAGTGAAAGGCTTCAAACTAATATGGTAGGAGTGAGGGGCAGTGAATGGGGAGATGGATGGGGGTAGAGAAAAAACAAAATTAGTCATGAGCTGATATTGGGTGATGACTATAGGAGATTATTATATTATTCTACTATTTGCTAAAAAATTTATTTTAAAAAATTTAAAGATGATAGTAAAAGAATGAATAAGCAACAACAAAGGTAATAGGAAATAAGCTGGTGAATGCGCAATATCAACAAATTTCTGGATGATTAGAAATAATTACAAGTGTCTTGAAGTAATAAAATTGAGCAAAGAAAGGCACAGGCCTACAATACATGAGAGGAACTGCAGGCAAAAAGCAGCAGCCCTGCCCAATAGACTCTGGACAAGCCTAAAACTTACTCCAGTCAGCATGGAGAGAAATGAAGTGAGGCTGAAAAAAAGGGAATTAATGTAAAATTCTGCAAATGAATGAGTCACCTTCCACACATGCAGGTAGAACCATGAACTGTTAGGCATTTACCCCCATGGGGTAGATAGTGGGGTGTCTCCCAGCATCCATCCCTCCCCTTTACTTCCCTGACAGAACCCTGATTTTGATTAGGATCTACTTCTACTCTATATGTGACCTAATTCTCCTTTCCAGTAACTGATTGAGGACCTAATTCTGGATGATAATGAGAGAAGAAATCTGCTGAGGAGACTTCTGGGAAGTTTCCTAGCTCCTAAGAAAGAAAAGATAGCTTCTTCTTCTACTAGATACAGCCAGATCCAGATATGATGCTTAGAACTGGGAGCCAGGGAGTACAAAGCCTACGCAAAAAGAACAAGGAAAGAAGGAAAGGACCTAATTCCTTGATGGCATCATTAAGCCTCTGACCAAATGGTACCTGGAACCAACCTACTCTGGGCTTCTTGATATATAAGATAATAAACATTTTATTGTATGAATCCATTTATGAGTCAAAATTTTTGCTGCTTATAGCTGAAAGCATCCTAATTAATAAACTTCAGCCAAAAAAAACAGTATGTTCTTCTGTAAACAAACTGAACCTGCCATAAAGAACCAAACTAGTGTAATCCTCTGGCACCTGGGCATGTCCCTTGATCCCCAGCTCTATGCCTGTCAACTCTAAAGTGAAACCTACTGTTGACAAGCATCACCCACATATGAAAAGAACTCCCAGTAAGTCCAATGCTTTACTACTAAGGATGACGGGGCAACTGAGAATCACCAGATATTTGAAGAAAGCCTTTAACAGTCTGACCGAGAAAGACCAAAATAAACAATGCTGAAATTAAAATATTCAACAGAAAGTTTAGAACACAAAAGTCATGCAAACGTTCTAGAATCAAAAAAAAAAAGATAAGTAACAGGAAATATGAGAATAATCAAACTAGGACATCTTTTATTCAACCAACAGTAGTTTCAGAGATAACAGAGAAAATGGAGAAGAAATTATCAAAGCAATTAAACATGAAAATTTTCCATAAATGAAAGTAGATATGAATCTGTAAATTTAAAGGCCTACCAGACACCAAAGAGAATAATTTAAAAAATAAGAATGAAAGACCCAAACCCAGACACATTATTGTGAGATTTCAGAATACCAATGATAAACAGAAGATGCCATAAGCTTTCAGAGAGGAAAAAAAAATAGGTCACCTACAAAAGAACAAAAGTTACACTGGCATTAAGATTCTCACAAACAGTATTAGATGCCAAAAGACACTGCCAAATGCCAAAAACTCTGAGGGAAAATACAACCTCTAGACTCAGCTAAACTTATCAATCATGCATGTTACTGTGTTGTTGGGTGCCACCGAGTCAATTCTGACTCATTGTAACCCCATGGGACAAAGAAGAATTGCCTCATAGGATTTTCTTGGCTGTAGTGCTTACAGAAGCAGGGCTCTTTATCAATCATGTATAACGACAGGAAAAGAATTTTTCAGACATAAAATAATCCAGAATACCTCCCTTTTCTTACATGCTCAAGCAAAAGAGGGAAATAAACCCAGGAAGGCCACAACTTCCATTAGCAGAAAAGCATTAAATGGCAAGTTCCAGGTTGATAACTGTGAAAGTCTAAGAAGACCTGAGGATGGAATAATAGCACAGAGTACAAAGGAAAAAATGTAACTATCAACATCCTCAAAGGAAAAAAAAAAAAGTGGCCATGTAAGAAAGCTATGGTCAAACGGATGAGAAACAATGGATGTTAAACAATAAAGAGAAACATGAAGATGAAGACGTTAGCAATACAGTCAAGTTTATGTCCCCCTCAAAAAAGGGTGATCAGAAACTGTAGGGAAAACAATTTTAAAAACAAAAAACGTAATCCAAATATCAAACAAACTAAAATGTGGGATGATTTTCTTTAGTATCTACATGAAATATAGGAAAGAACCTTTTGCATAGTTTTCTTCTGAATGGCAACATAACGCTGGAAACTTATAATAGAAATTTTTACTCTACTAGTTGGGTTTGGGTCTGTAGTAAACTTACCTAATCATGTTATGCCATTTACTGACTTTTGTGTTTTAGAATCCACCTATTGACAAAGCACGTTAAGACTTAAATTATGGTTTTAAAACAGATTATGAATTAACCTCAATGACGTAAAATTACAGCTGACAGCAAGAAGACAGGATGAAGGCGGCAACGAAGGGGTACCATTTCTTTATCTTACAAACTGGGGAGATAAAACAAAATACTTTCTACAGTCAATAAAACAAGAAAGAGATTTAAGATATATTATTTAATGTTACTAAGGTAACAAAGAGGTTATTTAATTATTTGAGGAACAGGTGGAAAAAATCCCCATTTAACATACAAGAAATCAATACACTATCATTTTAAGAAAAATGGCATCAAAAACAAATGGTAGAGGGGCAGGGCCAAGTTGGCAAAGTAGTCAGATGCTTCTGCTGAACCCTCTTACAACAAAGAACCAAAAAAAAACAACTGAAAAGATTACATTTATGACAAGCTAGAAGCCCTGAACATCAAAGGCAAAGTCAGAAAATGGACTGAGCGGCAGGGGGCGGGAGAGACGGTTCAGAAGCAGAGAGGAATTGTCGGACCTGAATTGCCCGGAAGCCTCAGTAAGGCACAATACACGGGAGAGGCTGCAGCAGGCTGGTGGTAGCATTTGGCCGCAGTTTCCTCAAAGAAAAACATCCAGCCACTCAGTCTACTCACATCTCCGGAACCAGAGAATAATGGCGCTCTCAGCAAAAGCTAAGTACTTGTGTATATTTTACCACGCCCCCCAACCCCAAGCCGGCTTCAGTGGCTGTCGATTTCCCTGGGCCTGAGATAGGTCCTGCTGCGTGACCTGAGCCATTCTCCCAGCTCTGAAGAAGGAATAAATTCACAATTGGGGGAAAAGAGTATCTGTCAGCTCCACTAACCTAGGGAGCTCAGGACAGAAGCGGCTCCTATCCAGGCATAAATGGTCCATGGACTTTGAATACCTTTACCCCCTGCATAGACCTGTGCAGGCCTATTTCAGGAGAATAGGCCCTTGTTGGCGGAATGCAACTGTTTCAACTATGCAGTGTTTGATGTTTGACACCGCTTTGCCTATTAAACAGGGTCCTCACCTACCCACATCAGGGGCCTAAGGACTGGTGGCTCCACTCAGGTCACCCAAACACCCGACAGGGGTCCAAGGATAACTGGTACCTCCTACTCCTTACCACCAAAAGCACTGGGTGCCCAAGGTCTGTCTGCAGAACCCACCCACCCGTGAACTCTAGAGAACAGGAATGCGCTTTCCACACAGACACTTGATGGACAGTTGTCAGCCCCCTGCCTTGTTCAGAGCGTGACCCCTTACTGCAACCAGATACCGCTACCTACACCAATCACCCCGTCCCTCTAAGACTGTAGCGCAGAGCCTGTACCACACACTCAATGACCAGCAACCTAGACACCTGAACTGAATCCATACAAGAAAAGTGAATGGACTCCTAGGCTCATATACCTGCTAACACCTCTAGCCGTCTGGGGACAGGACGTGAGAGCTCCAAAAGTGAAAATAATCAGGCTAGCTCACTCGAGCAACCTATCTGCGCATATCAAAACAAAACAAAGCAAGAAGCTAGGATACAGTAAGCAAACATAAAATAAACCAATACAATAATGTATAGATGGCTTGGAGACAACAGTCAATATCAAATCACATAAGGCAGCAGACCATGATCACTTCAACAAGCTCTCAAAACAAAGAAGGGATCTTCTGGATGAAGGTGCCTTCCTGGAATTACCAGATGCAGAATACAAAAGATTAATATACAGAACTCTTCAAGACATCAGAAGCGAGATCAGGCAATACTGAGAACAAGCTTAGGAGCACACAGATAAAGTAGCTGAAGAAACTAAAAACGTTATTCAAGAAAATAATGAAAAATTTAATAAGCTGCAAGAATCCATAGAGACAGCAATCAGAAAATCAGAAGATTAACAATAAAATTACAGAATTAGACAATTCAAAAGAAAGAGGAACAGAACTGAGTAAGTGGAAGGAAGAATTTGTGAGACTGAAGATAAAGCACTTGCTACCAATATACTTGAAGAAAAATAAGATAAAAGAATTTAAAAAAAAAAAAGGGAAGAAACCCTAAGAATCATATGGGACTTTCTCAAGAGAAATAACATACAAGTGATTGGAGTACCAGAACAGGGAGGGATAACAGAAAATACAGAGAGAATTGCTGAAAATTTGTTGGCAGAAAACCTCCCTGATATCATGAAAGATGAGAAGGTATCTATCCAAGACACTCATTGAACTCCACATAAGGTAGACCTTAAAAAAAAGTCACCAAGACATATTATGATCAAACTTCCCAAAACCAAAGATAAAGAGAGAATTTTAAGAGCAGCTAGGGATAAATGAAAACTCACCTACAAGGGACAGTCAGTAAGAATAAACTCAGACTACTCAGCAGAAACCATGAAAGCAAGAAGGCAGTGGGATGACTTTTACAAAGCACTGAAGGAAAAAACTGCTGGACAATAATCATATATCCACAAAAACTGTCTCTCAAATATAAAGGCGAAATTATGACATTTCCAGATGAAGAGAAGTTTAGGAAATTCATAAAAACCAAACCAAAACTACAAGAAATACTGAAGGGAGTTCTCTGGTTAGAAAATCAATATCAGAGAGCAGCCCAAGACTAGAACACTGCACAGGGCAATCAGATGTCAACCCAGACAGGAAATTACAAAAAGATTTTAAAAATGTTCAAAACAGGGAAACAGCAATGTCATTACATAAAACAAGACAACGTTAAAACACTAAAGAGGGACTAAGAAATGTAGTCATAGATCTTTCATATGGAGAGGAAAGGAGGACAATATACAGAAATAAAATTTAGGTTTAAACTTAGAAAAATAGGGGTAAATATTAAGGTAACCACAAAGGAGACTAACAATCCTCCTCATCAAAATAAAATACAAGAAAAAAATAGAGACTCAGCAGAAACTAAATCAACTACAATGAATAAGAAGAAAAGACAATATATAAAGATAAGCTACTCAGCACAAAAAATTAAGTGGGAAAAAGAAACTGTAAACAATGCACAAAAAAGACATCAAAATGACAGCACTAAACTCATACCTATCCATAATCACGCTGAATGTAAATGGACTAAATGCACCAATAGAAAGACACAGAGTGGCAGTCTGGATAAAAAAAACATGATCCATCTATATGCTGCCTACAAGAGACACACCTTAGACTGAGCGACACAAACAAACTAAAACTCAAAGGATGGAAAAAAATATATCAAGCAAACAACAATCAAAAAAGAGCAGGAGTGGCAGTATTAATTTCCAACAAAATAGACTTTAAAGTTAAATCCACCACAAAGGACAAGGAAGGATACTATATAATGATTAAAGGGACAATATACCAGGAGGATATAACCATATTAAATATTTATGCACCCAATGACAGGGCTGCAAGATAAATAAAACAAACTCTAACAGCACTGAAAAATAAGATGGCTCCAAAATTATAGTAGGAGACTTAAACACACCACTTTCAGTGAAGGGCAGGACATCCAGAAAGAAGCTCAATAAAGACACGGAAGAGCTAAATGCCACAATCAAACAACCTGGCCTCAAAGACATACACAGAACACTCCACCCAAAAGCAGGCAAGTATACTTTCTTTTCCAATGCACATGGAAGATTCTCTAGAATAGACCACGTATTAGGTCATAAAGCAAGCCTTAGCAGACTCCAAAACTTTCAGAGAAGAGGTAACACCACTACTACTAAAGGTATTTCAGAGCATAGAAAAGGATGGAATACTCCCAAACTCATTCTATGAAGCCAGCATATCCCTGATGCCAACACCAGGTAAAGACACCACAAAAAAAGAAAATTACAGACCTATATCTCTCATGAACTTAGATGCAAAATCCTCAACAAAATTCTAGGCAATAGAATCCAACAACATATCAAAGAAATGATGCACCATGACCAAGTGGGATTCATATCAGGTATGCAGGGAGGCTCCAACATTAGAAAAACAATTAATATAATCCATCATATAAATAAAACAAAAGACAAGAATCACATGATTTTATCAATCTATGCAGAAAAGGCATGTGACAAAGTCCAACACCCATTCATGATGAAAACTCTCAGCAAGACAGGAATAGAAGGAAAATTCCTCAACATAATAAAGGGCATTTATAAAAAGCCAAAAGCTAACATCATTGTGAATGGAGAGAGTCTGAAAGCATTTCCCTTGAGAATGGGAACCAGATAAGGCTGCCCTTTATCACCACTCTTATTCAACATTGTGCTGGATGTCCTGGACAGAGCAATTAGGCTAGGTAAAGAAATAAAGGGCATCCAGATTGGTTAAGAAAAAAGTAACAGTATCTCTATTTGCAGATGACATGACCTTATGGAAAACCCTAAAGAATCCTTTAAAAAAACTACTGAAACTAATTGAAGAGTTCAGCAGAGTATCAGGATACAAGATAAACACAGAAAAATCAGTTGGACTCCTCTACACCAACAAAAAGAACACCGAAGAAAAAATCACCAAATCAGTACCATTTACAGTAGCCCCAAGAAGATAAAATACTTAGGAATAAATCTTACCAGAGATGTAAAAGACCTATACAAAGAAAACTACAAGACACTACTGCAAGAGACCAAAAGAGACCTACCTAAGTGAAAAAACATACCTTGCTCATGGATAGGAAGACTTAACATTGTAAAAATGTCTATTCTACAAAAGCTATCTATAGATACAATGCAATTACGATCCAAATTCCAATGGCTTTTTTTTATAAGATGGAGAAACAAATCAACTTTATATGGAAGGGAAAGAGGCCCTGGATAAGCAAAGCAGTACTGAAAAAGACGAACAAAGTGGGAGGCCTCACTCTACCTGATTTTAGTACCTATTACACTGCCACCGCAGTCAAAACAGCCTGTACTGGTACAACAACAGACACAGAGACCAATGGAACAGAATTGAGAATCCAGACATAAATCCATCCACACATGAGCAGCTGATATTTGACAAAGGCCCAAAGTCAGCTAAATGGGAAAAGACAGTCTCTTTAACAAATGGTGCTGGCATAACTGGATATCCATCTGCAAAAAAGTGAAACAACACCCATACCTCACACCATGCACAAAAACTAACTCAAAATGGATCAAAGACCTAAATATAAAATCTAAAACAATAAAGATCATGGAAGAAAAACTAAGGACAATGCTAAGAGCCCTAATACATGGCATAAACAGTATACAAAACATTATTAGCAATGCAGAAGAGAAACTAGATAACTGGGAGCTGCTAAAAATAAAACACCTATGCTCATCCAAAGACTTCAACAAAAGGGTAAAAAGATAACCTACAGACTGGGAAAAAGGTTTTAGCCATGACATTTCCCATCAGCACCTGATCTCTAAAATCTATATGATACTGCAAAAACTCAAATACAAAAAGACAAATAACCCAATTAAAAAATGGGCAAAGAATATGAACAGGCACTTCACTAAAGACATTCAGGTAGCTAACAGATACAAGAGGAAATGCTCACATCACTAGCCATTAAAGAAATGCAAATCAAAACTGCAAGGAGATTCTATCTCACCCCAACAAGGCTGGCATTAATCCAAAAAACACAAAATAATAAATGTTGGAGAGGTTGTAGATAGACTGGAATACTTACACACTGCTGGTGGGAATGTAAAATAGTACAACCACTTTCAAAATTGATTTGGCACTTCCTTAAAAAGCTAGAAATAGAACTACCATACGATCAAGCAATCCCACTCCTTGGAATATATCCTAGAGAAATAAGAGCCTTTACACGAACAGATATATGCACACTCATGTTCACTGCAGCATTGTTTACAATAGCAAAAAGATGGACGCAACCAAGGTGCCCATCAATGGATGAATGGGTAAATAAATTATGGTATATTCACATAATGGAATACTACACATCGATAAAGAACAATGATGAATCCATGAAACATTTCATAACATGGAGCAATCTGGAAGGCATTATG
Organism: Elephas maximus indicus; assembly: GCF_024166365.1. Lineage (NCBI taxonomy): Eukaryota > Metazoa > Chordata > Mammalia > Proboscidea > Elephantidae > Elephas > Elephas maximus. The sequence continues at coordinate 166,960,409 of NC_064821.1, read as the reverse complement.
ATGAGTGAAATTAGTCAGCAGCAAAAGAACAAATATTGTATGAGACCACTATTATAAGAACTCAAAAAATAGTTTAAACAGAGAATATTCTTTGATGGTTACTTAGGAAGGAGGGAGGGAGAGGAGTTTTCACTAATTAGACAATAGACAAGAACTATTTTAGGTGAAGGGAAAGATAACACACAATACAGGAGAGGTCAGCACAACTTGACTAACCAAAAGCAAAGAAGTTTCACCAATAAACTGAACACTCTAAAGGCTAGCATAGCAGGGCCAGGGGTTTGGGGACCATGGTTTCAGGGGACATCTAAGTCAATTGGCATAATAAAATCTATTAAGAAAACACTCTACATCCCACTTTGGAGAGTGGCATCTGGGGTCTTAAATGCTAGCAAACAGCCATCTAAGATGCATCAATTGTTTTCAACCCACCTGGAGCAAAGGAGAATGAAGAACACCAAAGACACAAGGTAATTATGAGCCCAAGAGACAGAAAGGGCCACATGAACCAGAAACTACATCATCCTGAGACCAGAAGAACTAGATGGTGCCCAGCTACAACTGATGACTGCCCTGACAGGCAACACAACAGAAAACCCTCAAGGGAGCAGGAGAGCAGTGGGATGCAGACCCCAAATTCTTGTAAAAGGATCAGAGTTAATAGTCTGACTGAGACTAGAAGGACCCCAGAGGTCATGGTCCCCAGACCTTCTGTGAGCCCAAGACAGGAACGATTCCCAAAGCCAACTCTTCAGACAGGGACTGGGCTGGACTATGGGACAGAAAATGACATTGGTATAGAGTGAGCTCCTTGGATCATGTAGACACATGAGACTATATGGGCAGCTCCTGTCTGGAGAAGAGATAAGAGGGCAGAGGGGTGCAGAAGCTGGCCAAATGGACATGAAAATAGAGAATAGAGGGAAGGAGTGTGCTGTCTCATTAAAGGGAAAGCACCTAGGAATATATAGCAAGGCGTATATAAGTTTTTGTATGAGAGACTGACTTGGTTTGTAAACTCTCACTTTAAGCCCAATAAAAATTTTTTTTAAAAATGGTTTTTCCCTTTGGTAAAAATGTGTCTCTGGGAAAAAGAAGTGGACGAGATTTTTCATTATAAGCCCTATAGTACTATTTAATTTTTTTTTAAACCCTGCCCATGTATTACTTCAGCTTAAAACACCAGCGATTTTGTTGTTGTTGTTAGGTGCCATCGAGTCGGTTCCAACTCATAGCGACCCTATGCACAACAGAACAAAACAATGCCCGGTCCTGCGCCATCCTTACAATCGTTGTTATGTTTGAGCTCATTGTTGCAGCCACTGTGTCAATCCACCTCGTTGAGGGTCTTCCTCTTTTCCGCTAACCCAGTACTCTGCCAAGCATGATGTCCTTCTCCAGGGACTGATCCCTCCTGACAACATGTCCAAAGTAAGTAAGACGCAGTTTCACCATCCTTGCCTCTAAGGAGCATTCTGGCCGCACTTCTTCCAAGACAGATTGGTTCGTTCTTTTGGCAGTCCACGGTATATTCAATATTCTTCGCCAGTGATTTTAGAGTTGGTAAATGCAAAGATCATCTTCATTAACAGGACCCTCCTTAAACGGACAGCTTCTCAGGCTGACTCCACCATTTTCAGCAACAAGATGAAACTAGTGTTTAAATTGTGATTCGTCCATCAAAACCCTATTTAAGAGATATCATTCTAATTCAAAGTGCTTTTGAACACCTCACTGAAGAATATTTAATCCCAACAGAAATAAAATTTGATGGCGTCTCAGATCAGTAGAGAAAAAATAGATTAATGAATAAAGGATGTTGGTACAGCTGGTTAACTACTTGGGAAAAAATGTTAAATCTATATATATATATATGCTAAAACCAATTCTAGGTAGATTAAATATGTAAATGCTGAAATCACAGATTAACTAGGAGAAAATGTAGGCAAACATTTTATAATCCTCAAGGAGGGAAGGCCTAAGCCTGCTACTAAAGAAAAAATCTCAGAAGAAAGGATTGATAGATTTAAGTACATATAAACAAAAAATTCTGTGAACAAAGGGAAAAAACAAAACACTGAAGCTAAAAGAAAACAAAGAAGAGTAAACCTTGCAATATAAGGAAAAAAAAGTTAATAGTCATACAGGAAGTTCTTATGAATGAAAAACATCCCAATAGAAATATGCATAAAATTAAACAGCATCATTAAAAAGAAATACAAACCTCTGGGAAAAAAAACAGCAAATTAAAATGAGAAAAGATTTTTATCCAACTACATCAATACAGATTAAAAAGAATGGAGGATAGGGAGAAAAGGACATTGTCTTATTATGTCGGTAGGAGTATAAATTGGTATATTTCTGGAGTTCCAATTCAAAATGTGTATACTTTGAGCCAGTAATTCTACTTTTGGGAATTTCTACTAATAAACACACATCTGCACAAAGATATATATATCCAACAAACCAACGAACCATACATTCATTCATCCATCTATCCACCTATCCACCTCTGCAATCATCCATTCATCTACAATCAGTGGTATGCCGGTGCATGTGTACCAACAGGCTTGGGGCAGTAGTGGCTGATTTATGTAGTATAAATACTCCCAACATGGCTGATTTCAAGCTACCAATATGGTATCACTCAATGTGCAATAGAGAAGTGATGCTAATAATGGCTCTTGTGAGCTGGTACAAGCTGGCTCCAGCACACCACTGTCAAAATGCTATTTATACTGAAAAACTGAAAACAATTTACACTAATAAAGAGCTGGTAAAATAAATTTTGATACAGCCATATAGCAAAAACTACGTAATCACTTAGAAATGATGATATAGCTGCATATGATGTAACAAAAATAAACCTAAGGGAGGGGGACCCAAGTCTAAAAATAGACATCATGGAAAGAATTCTTTTTTTGTACAAAAATCCTTAAATATAAATATATATGGACTAAACTCTGAAACGTTAATAAACCTAAATGGGTGGAATTATGACTTTTTTACTCTTTTGTATTCTGATTGCTTTTTTGGAAAGATTATAGAATAAAAAATGCATATAATACTTATTTAGTATAATTTCAAGATTCATTATCATCATGTATATAACCGCTATGCAGAAATGCAATCAACTGCCGGCTTTTACCATGCCGCTGCCCTGCATTCAAATTAGTATTTACAGAGTATTTTCAGGCATCATCTCAAGTGTTGCTGTTGTTGATAGCCAACACTGAGTTGGCTCCTGACTCATGGCAACCCCATGCACAAATGCTGCCCAGTCCCACCCTAGCCCCATAACCACTTGCAGATCAGACTGTTGTGATCCATAGGGTTTTCAATGGCTGATTTTTGAAGGTAGATTACCAGGCCTTTCTTCCTAGTCCATCTTAGTCTGGAAGCTCTACTAAAACCTGTTCAACATCACAGCAATGCACAAGCCTCTCAAAGACAAGGTGTGCTGCCCATGAGGTGCACTGGGCAGAATCAAGTGTAACTAAGATTATTTCAGCACTTAGCTGAAGTATCATTTTCCTATGAGCTTTAAGGTAAGGTCTAGACTAGTCCATTAGAGCTCACTTCTTGGAGTTATTTTGGGTTGCTTTTTCCATGCCCAAACCCATTGCTATAGAATCGATTCTGACTCATAGCAACCCTATGGGACAAAATACAACTGCACTACAGGGTTTCCAAAGCTGTAATCTTTACAGATGCAGACTACCACATCTTTCTCCTACAGAGCAGCTGGGGGGTTCAAACCACCGACCTTTTGGTTAGCAGCTAAACTCTTAACCACTGCGCCACCAGGGCTCCTTGCTCTTTCCATAGTCTACGCAAATATAAATCATTTTCAGTTTCACTAAATGAGTTTTCACAGCACTAGAGTTAATCTACATTTGTTTTGTGTGTCTGAAACACAACACACATTAGCTTAATATGAATTATTAAAGCCTTGCAATATGGGGGAATACATTACTGGTCCCATCCAGCAAACACTGATAACCTACTATGTGTCATGAAGACAGAGATGAATAAAACACAGAGGTTCTCCTCAAGGAGCTCAAAATCTAATGGAAAACAAAAACATGTAAACAGATCAATAATGAACAGAAGGTTGTAGGAGCAGAGAGAAGGGAACAATTAATTGTCTAAAGGAATGAAGAAAGGCTTCACAAGTGAGGTGACATCCTAGCTTTGAAGATTTATTAAGAGTTTGTCAGGTAAAAGATTAGACTGGACTATAAAACATAAAATAATACTCATGAAGTGTGTGCTTCTTAGCTCAAGTAGACACGTAAGACTAAATTGGCAGCTCCTACCCGGAGGCGAGATGAGAAGGCAGAAAGGGACTGGAGCTGGCTGAACGGACACGGGTAACCCAGGGTGGAAATGGGGAATGTGCCGTCACACTACAGGGATTGCAACTAGGGTCACATAACAATATGTGTATAAATGTTTGTATGAGAAATTGAGCTATAAGCTTTCACCTAAAGCACAATAAAAATAAAGAGTTTGTCAGGTAGAAAGGAGGGTAGGAGAGAAGATGCCATTCTAAGTAAAAAGAACAGTGCTAAAGCACAGAGCTGTGTAGCACCATGGTTTAGAAACACAATTCTGCTTTGCTGGAGGGGCCTAGAAGCAGATACATCTAGAAGAGGTACTGCTGGGGCCAGATTATAAAAGATTCCTATAGACCACACTAAGAAGGAGTTTGTTCTTGTATCTTGCGGGCAGTTAGGAACCAGGTTTTAAGAAAAGAAGTAAAAATTAAATGTCTTTAGAAGAACTCTGATGACTGTGTAATGAGTGGACTAGATTAAGGAACGAAGCACTGGAAGAAAACTGAAGGAAGCTCTTAATTTGGACAAATGGTTTTTAAACTGTACTTGAGTCTTAATCATTTTTTTGTAAGCAATCAATTTTTTTAAAAAGTGCTTTTACTTATTTGAAAAGAATAAATGTTTACCGTCGTCTTTTGAAGGGTGACTTTGGCATATCTGCTGTAGGGATCATCTGCTCTCCTGGCCTTACCCACATTATAGGCCCATCATCACTCTGGGACCTACACTGGAGTCGGAGGCTGGAAAGTGTACCCCAGGGCAAAGTCATCTAGAAATCAGATGAATGAGTTACATTTTAAAAATATTTTCCAGACTATTTACAAGTTATCCCATACCAAAAAAGGTTGTGTGTGCATGTATAAAGAAATAAATGCTGTATTACACAGCGATTTACAAAAAAAAGAATAACTGAGGTTAAGTCCTTTGTACCAATCATTTTATACACATTTCTATTCAAAACACTAGATACATTTTAACAGGCAAGATTAACTTAATATTCTTTAATGCAAGATTGTCCTCTTAATAATCAAGATTTCAATAATCTCAACACTCACTTTCAGAAATGGTGATTCTTCTAACATATCAAGGAACTCTGGGAAATAATCGCCAACTTCTTCATCTACTGCTCCAACAAGACTTATCTGCCGCATAGGACCTGCTCGGTAGGTGCCACAGCAGTATGTCCTGTTCACCTGAGAAAAAACAAAAGGGGGGAAAAACAACTCAAGTACAGTATAACATAATTAAAGAGTTAGAATAGGGTATTTCCAATGTTGCTATTTCTTCTACATACAAAGAACTCAATGGTCAGCACCTTGGATAAAGTCAAAGTTACAGAGGCACCTAAGCACACTGACAAATATAATACAATATGTGCCACAAATAGCAATTTCAATGTGTAACATAGCCTACAATTCCAGTACTTCAAAGAAATACTGAAAACATTAACATATACTTAAGCTTCTCTAAGAATGATGGCTTTTGAACTTTGTAAACACTTTAGAGTGATATTTAGGAAAAAAAACCCTGAATAGTAAATAAATAGTGCAATTGACAGGATGAGGGTAAAAAACACCATAGATTAATCTTGCACATTCATTTGGTCCTCCCTAGCTTGAAAGTCTTCACACCAGACACCAGGCTGGCATATATAAAGGCTATAGATCAACTGGCCCCATTATCAAACTCCCTCTGCCATTAGTTCCACAGAAGAGCCTACATCCTGAGCAGGGTGGTCTTTTTCTTTACCCAACTCATACCAAACTTATTTCTACCTCCAATGATTTTTCTCTTGAAACTGCTCCCTTTCGAACGTCCGATTTTCTGTCAATCTAAATCTTACCCACTTTCAAAGATCAGTTCAAGTCTTCTTTTCTTCCAGAAGCCTTCCTGATCATCCTCCTTATCTTTCACTTTTTTGAAGTCTAATGTTACCTGTGCGCACACATACATTTTACTTGTATCAATTCGTTAGTGGATTTACAGCATTTCCTATACAAATCTGTAGCCCAAGTCATCCTATCTAGCATTCAAATGGTATGTACAAATTGATTCCATATAATCTGATATTATTCCTCTAGTCATTTCATTGTATACTCTTATTTTATACTCTTACGCTCCAATTTAGAATGAATGTTTCTCAAGCAAGAGATAGAATCCGTGCATACAGGTGACAAGACTAAAAATGTTGGATTCTAACCTGGATTTCTACCTCAGATCAGTTACCCAGCATTTTCTACCCCCGTTAAGGTACAGATTAAATTGAACACCATAACACATAGTTGTATGTTTACAAGGTGGCACTCTACTAAACATTCAAAACAAATTTCTAAATAATCAATTGTTGCTGCTTATTTTGCTTAGATAGCAGTATACATAAATGACGATCTAGTATTTCTTACACAATTCTCCAATATTAGTTCTCTGGCATTTTCAAAAATCAACCTACTGTATCCTTTTCCATAGACAATTTAACATCACCTCTGCACATAAACACATCAACAGGAGGAAAAAAAAAAAAAAGATCTTAGATCTTGTTTTCAAATAGGAGATGGTTCTTAACTCCTTACAAATTCTCCCCCAAGACACCTTAGGTGATTCTTAACCAACAACCATCCAGGCCAGAATTACCTTGCATACATCTGTACGAATTACCTTCCATATATTTATATGATCATGCCATAAAAAGTCATGGGCGGTAGCAACAGAAAGAAGATGATCATTGGGTATAGTCATAAAAGGAAAGAAAGGAAATGCCATTCTAACCTCTCTGAGCTAAAACACCCTAAAACAACTAAAGCAGATTTAACCTTCAGTACCAGTTCTAGGAATCATACACTTTCATGGGTAATAAGAAATGTCAGTCTCCCCCAAACACCTCCCCTACCCATGCTCAATTATCAGAAATTCTTTTACCAAAAAAAAAAAAAAAAAAACTTTTTATCTATATTGGTATACCATTTTATGGGAGGAATGTTCTGAACGCCCAGCATAATTTAAATCTCCTTAAGACCAATCCTGAAGAATTACAATGCCAAGCAGCAGTTTTTAATTTACTTGGCCTGCTGGCTTTCCAATTATGTAACTCTTAATACATTATTAACTTAAAGGAATTCACATTACTTTATATTTTGAACAAAGTGAGATTAAATTAATATTTTATTTGACATTACTCCAAGTCTGACCTAATTCAAGTACTGAATTCAACAGCACTGAACTTAAAGACAATTTAAAAACGCAAATACCTAGCATAGTTAATATCTGACATGAGTTAAGTATAAAATATTCTTCCTATTTGGAAAGAGAAAGTAAACCTCAAAACGGGGACAGAGGGAAGAAGAGAAAAAAGAGAGGGTGAGCCACAACCATGAAAGATAGCAAACTTCGATGATCTCATAATTCTGTCTAGGCCAACATGGTTATCTTCATCTATACACAAAGAAAAGCTGTGTGTAAAAATATTTCTCATCCTATGAGGCTCTTCAGGTTCACACCTTTATGGGAATTATGATGAATACCAATGTTGTATCCAGGAGTGCTAAAGAATTACCAATATTCAAGTTTTAGTTAGTGACAAAAGAGCCATCAAGTAAATAAATATACTTCAGTATTTATTGATTTTGAAAGCTGAAATGTACAAGGCCTAATTGAAAAAGACTAGCTAAATTGGACTAGCTGGAAGAGGGCCTTATTAGAAAACCACAACCTTCCTGCTTTCATTCCTTTACTTACACTAAACCTGATTTCCTTTAATTAGTATTTTTCTTTCAATACCAGCCCCCTCCTGCTTTCACTTCCTTGCATATCCACCTAGACCTCATGGTTTATTCCTTTCTCATGAACACTCTCATGCTCCATCCTAGTCCCTCCACCAGCCCTGCCTGTAACCCCCAAGCCTGAAGCATCCTAACCATCAGTCATACCTCGTCCTATACAGACACTGCTACACACTGCTAGGGGGAAGGAGCAAGAAAAAACACCTAAGTTGTGTACTAGTGCCACCAAGAATTTCTTTCCAATTTCTGTTGGAATCTCCTGCATGTCTACTCGGTTTGCTTTCCAATAACCCAAAGCACTTTTCATATTTTCTGTTCTATCTTCTTTACATTCACCATATAGCTTCTATGTTCTCTAAGAAAAATGAAGTCAATCAGGTCAGAGTTCCCTCAGTAACCTACCTCATTGTCCCCACACCCTCAACATACACTTAGCTCTTTCCCTCTCATTTAAAGGAAAGTAGTAATCTCCTCTAGTCCAAGGTTAATTCTTCCACCTGGGCTTGAGTTGTCATGTCCCTCTATCCTGAGACTCTCAGACCTTGCTATATCAATTATCACATCTCCACAACTACTGGAAACCCTGGTGGGGTACTGGTTAAGTGCTACATCTGCTAACCAAAAGGTCGGCAGTTCGAATCTGCCAGGCGCTCTTTGGAAAGTCTATGGGGCAATTCTATTCTGTCCTACAGGGTCACTATGAGTCTGAATCAACTCGACAGCAGTGGGTTTGGTATTTTTGGTTTTTTTCCATAACTACTGTCTATCTTCCTTTCAGCATACAGACAGTTGCCATCAAAAAAGCCACCACCATAACTACAAACTTTCTTATATGAGGTCTTCCTCTAGCCAGTGCTCTTAAATCTATCCACTGCTATTGAGTTGAGTTGATTCTGTCTCACAGTAACCCTATAGGACAGAGTAGAACTCCCCCATAGGGTTTCCAAGGCTGTAAATCTTTATAGAAGCAGGCTGCCAGATCTTTCTTCCATGGCACAGTGGTTAAAGTGCTCAGCTGCTAACCAAAAATGACAGCAGTTCAAACTCACCAGCTGCTCTGCAGGAGAAAGATGCTCTCTATGCCTCTCAGTATCTATTTTACCCTCACCACTGCATGCCAGCCATGCCGTTTTGACAGAATGACCACATATTTCCCCCTCCAAATGCAGTCTCCCTGACTGGTTTAAGCCAATCAAAGTATTCCCATCCATCTCCTTTGCCACAATGATAATTTCTGGCTTAAGCCAACCGGCACATGTCATTCCCCTAGCCACAGTCACTGATTTAAGATCAGTACATATTTAAGGTGCCCACAGCTCAAGACTTAACACACTTAATAAAAAAAACTAAACCAGCTGCCATCAAGTCAATTCCAACTCATGTGTGTCAGAGTAGAAAACTGTACTCCATATGATTTCCAGTGGCTTATCTTTCAGAAGTAGATCATCAGATCTTTCTTCTGAGAGGCCTCTCAGTGGACTCAAACCTGCAACCTTTCAGTTAGCAGCCAAACATGTTAACTGTTTGCACCACCCAGGGACTCCACTTTATGCTACAGAACCACAGAAAGGCCAAGTTATCACAGAAAGTGGGGAATAAAGCATGGAAATGAAAACAAAGGAGATGGGTTTAAATGTGCATAAAGATCAGCAGACCCCTCCTCTTAACCTTCCATTTCCTCACCCCATACTCCTGTTTGTACCCTATTTTGTGGACAGAGGGAAACCAAAAAGATTATAGATACAAAGAAATAAGGCACAAGTGTTGGGAGAGAGCTGTTATACTTAGAACAGAAGATTCAAATAAAATTCCGTATATTTCCAATGAAATCACCTACCCACTTCCATAGCTGAACTCTTGAGAATTCTAGCAGGCAGGGGTATAACCAACTTAACACCACCGGCATAAAAAATTGGTGGATTCTAAGCTGTAGAAATTAAAAGCCCCAGAAGAAAGATTTCCAAATGTTTGTATCTCGGGCTTTTCTCCCTATGATATGACCAGATTCCTACACAGTCATCAACTGATAAGCTATGTGTTTACAGAGTTTCTAATCAGTTTTATACTGACTCATGTTTAAATATGAACAGACCATCAGACTAGAATAAATGAGAACTTGAATGAAACAGACAACTCAGAGAATAAAAGAAAATTTCAAAACAAGTATAAATAACAGAGATGAAAGAAAATGTTGCATTCATGAAACAATAATAGCAGTTACAAAAAAAGAACAGAGAACAAGCTCTTAATTTCAAAACATTATAGCTGAAATAAATTGAACAGAAGATAGTTAAATCTCCCAGAAAGTAGAACAAAAAGATAAAGAAAAATATAATACAAGAGGAAAGATACGAAAATTGGAGGTTCAATCAATAAGTCTAGAATCCAATTAACAAAAAAGAAAGAACAGTGAAAACTAAGAGAAGGAAATTAACAAAGAAATAATACAGGAAAACTAATTCTAACTGAAGGTCATGAGTTTCCATATTTAAAAGGCCTAAATACACATCAGTGAATGTAAAAAGACTCACGCCAACGAGATATGAGATTTAAAGAGGGCTTTGACTACATTGATAATGTTTTATTTTGGGGCCAGGTGGTAAAAACACAGGTGCTTGTTATTATTCCTCATACCTCTTTGTATGTCTGAAATATTTCATAGTAAATAAAAAAAAAAAAAGATGACGACAGCAACCCATCTCCAGGCACGTTATCTTGGTATCCTAAAATTCTGCAATAAAGAGAAGGTTTTAAAAGCTTCCAGAGAGAAAAAAATAGGATATCCAAAAAGGATCAACAATTATTATGACATTGGATTTCTCAATAGCAATACTTAAATCTAAAAGGAAGTGGAGCAATTCCTTCATAAAACTGAAGGAAAATTACCTTCAACCTAGAATTCCATACCTATCTAAACTACCAGTCAAATATAAGGGTGGAAGAAAGACTTTTTCTGACATGTGAGCCACTGAATTGAGGCAACAGGATAGTCAGGGAATCCAGGAATAGGAGAAAAAGTCCCAGAATATATATGTGGATAAACAGATACCTACATATATGCTTACTGCAATACACTAACATTATAAAACTGGAAACAACATAAATGTACAAAACGGGACAATAAATAGTTACATAGCCACACACTGAATTAGTGGTTAAAATGAAGGAACTACAAAGAATGTAATCAATGTCACTGAATTGTACATGCAGAAACTTGAATTGATATATTTTTTCCTATGTATATTCTCAATAACAAAATTTCAAAACAAATCAACTACTTACATGTATCAACATAATTCTCAAAAAGAATGCTGAACTAATGCAAGCTGCAGAATGATACATGCAATAGGCTATTTATAAAGTTTTACAACACAAAACAGTTGTATATTTTTTATGTGTTTATACATAGGTAGTGAAATATTAAAAGATGCTTGGAAATGATAAACCACAAATTCAAGATAAAGATTTACTTCTGGGGAGAAAGGAAAAGTTTATTATTTCTTTTTTAAAAATTGAAGAAAACATATAGAGCAGGAATTCACTTAGTATAATTTATACTTTTCCTTATATGGGAATGAGGAAGAGAAGATTAAAGATATACATTTGGAGGAGTGGTGGTACATAACTGACATAAGATACTAAGCAGGCTGAAGAATGCAATCCAGAACACAGGTAGAAGGAATCAGCCTGTGAGGAGGAAGTGGGATATCTTCTCTATTTTAGCAGGAAGGAATGGGAAAAAGATGAAGTGGTTTCTTAGACTAACATAAGCCTTACAAAACCTTACGAAGAGACAAGCTACTGAACAATCACCTATCTAAAAATTATTGTTTTTAAATTTTGCACTATGAAGAAGTTAAACCAAAACCAAACCCACTGCCGTAAAGTTTATTTCAACTTACAGCGACCCTGTAGGGTTTCCAAGGCTGTAAATCCTTATGGAAGCAGACTGCCACATTTTTCTCTCACAGAGCAGCCAAGTGCTTAACCCCTGTGTGACCAGATGAGATTATCTCTAAGATCCTTTAGTTTATGATTCTATAAAATTCTAAGAGATGGCATCTTCAGGTCAAATGTACTTCAAAAGAAAGGAATCAGAGTAATGGTAGATGCTACATGGTTTAAAGCAGTGTGTCATACATTTCCCGTATTGTGACAATTGAATCATTTGGAATACTTGTTTAAAATACAGGTCTCACACCTCACTCCAGACCTGATGAATCAGAATTTCCAGGAGAGGAACCTGAGATTCTAATATGTATTTTGAAATGTAAGCCCTAGATTATTATTAGGACCTAATGTTTGAGAAACTCTAACCTGGAAATGGCACCAAAAAGCAAAGAACAAATTGAGTTCTACCACTTCCCAAGGTTTATGTATCGAAGGCATCGTACAGTAGGAAACAAGTGATGGAAGTGTTGGAGGGAGATAAACCAAAAAAAACCAAACCCGTTGCTATCAAGTCGATTCCAACTCATAGTGACCCTAAAGGACAGAGTAGAACTGCACTACAGGGTTTCCAATGAGTGCCTGGTGGATTCGAACTGCCAACCTTTTGGTTAGCAGCTGTAGCTCCTGAGACCATAAACCGGAAAAAAGTGATGCTACTGTTTTTTGTTTACTGGCAAGTGGCATCAGCAAAATAGTAGAACAGGCAGCTCCAAACTCCCGTCACTCCACAAAAACACTGAAAACACAAGCAGAAACTATCAGAAACAACTTTGTCAGAATTCTAGAAAACAAAGGTTTATAACAGCCAAAAAAGGGCTAAATCAAGAAAAAGGCAACTTAAAACCAGTAGGAAAGCTTGGTAGCTTTTTTACTTGTCCATGACCCATTCCCTCTACAGCCTGACAGCTGGTTTGAAGATCACAGCTCACATTCCCAGTGCTGAACCCTGGTCTTTCATTCCAGAAGAGGCAGAACAGACCTTATTTGCACATTATTGTGTTAATGTTCTCACCTTTCTGTGATCTACCTCAAGGGCTGATGAAAAGGGCTCCTCTGTTTCACCTTAGAACCCACTCAGAACAGAAAAGGGATAACCACTGCCTGAAAATGTTACAAGGTGGTCAAAAAACCTATAGCCACCTGGGGCAAAAGATTGTTTGAGATATACAGCAGACCACCTGACAGAACACAGCCTGAGAGGAAAAGCTGGGGAGAGAATTTCTTTGGAAAATTAGGGTATTCAAAAGAACTTGTATATACTGGGAAATTTAGAAAACTATGTGTGCATGCCCAAGATGGGACACATTCTCAGAAAAGACCTGAGAAAACCCTAAGCTTTCTTTCACCAATGGCTCATCCTCAGGTTAGGTGTAACAAGGAAGTAAATGTTGAGACAGAATCATAAATGGCCTGACTAACTACTAAAGAATGCTCCCAGCAGCTCAGAGCCAACCCACAAAGACTGGGAGAGGCGTTTTGTTTTTGTGTTTGTTTTCTTTTTAAGATCCTGGTGTTGAAGAAAGTTTAAGTCAAAACACTGGCCGGATACAAGCTAAGCATTCAACAATCAAGGCCAGCAAATTCTGGGGAAGAGAAAGAAACTGATTCCCAGAGTTAGGACATCATGATATTCAAATGTCTGGCTTTCAGAAGGCTAGACACAAAGTGTACACACACACAAAGTGTTGCCCATTCAAAGGAGAAAAAAAAAAAACTGACAGAAACCATCCCTGAGGAAGTGCAGCACTGTATGTACTGGGCAAACACTTTAAATCAACTGTCTTAGATATACTCAGACAGCTAAAGGAAATCATGGCCAAAAAACTAAGGAAAAACAGGAAAACAATGTATTAACAAAATGAAAATATCAGTAAAGAGTTAGAAATTATAAAAAGGAACCAAACAGAAATTCTGGAACTGAAAAATATGTAACTGAAACAAAAAAATCCATTAGAGAGATCCAACAGCATATTTCAGCAAATAATCAGCAAACTTGAAAACTGAACAAGTAAAGTTATCCAGCCTGAGATGCAGAAAGACAAAAGAATGAAGAAAAGTGAACAGAGCCTAAGGAACCTGTGGGATACCATCAAGTGGACCAACATACACATTCTGGGAGTCCCAGGAGAAGGTAGAGAAAAAGGAAAAGAATATATGAAGAAATAGTTGTCAAAAGCTTTCCGGATTTAATGACAGACGTGAATCTACACATTCAAGCAGCTCAACAAATTCCAAACAGGATAAACTCAAAGAGATCCACACTGAAACACTGCCAAAAGACAAAGGGAGAATTTTGAAAGCAGCAAGAGAGAAGTGACACATCACCTACAAGGGATCCTCAATAAGATTAATGGTTGAATCTTCATCAGGAATCACAAACGCCAGAAGGCAGTAGGATGATACATTTAAAATGCTGGGAGGAAAACAAACAAACTGTCAAGCAAAAATTCCATATCCAGCAAAACTATCCTTCAAGAATTAAGGAGAAATTAAGACACGCCAAGATTAAAAAATATAAAACCTAAGGGAGCTTGTTACTAGCACACCTACCCTACAAAAATGCTAAAGGGAGTCCTTCAGGCTGAAATGAAAGGTCACTAGTGAGTATGTGAGAGCTACATGAAGAAATAAAGAATACTGGTAAAGGTCAATTCCAACTCATAGTGACCCTAAAGGATGAGCAGAACTTCCCCCATAGGGTTTCCAAGGCTGTAATCTTCACAGAAGCAGACTACCACATCTTTTCCTCACAGAGCCACTGGGTGGGTTCGAACTGCCAACCTTTCAATTAGAAGCTGAGAGCTTAATCACTGCACCACCAGGGTTCCTTTTCCTGATCTTATGGAGAAATAATTCAACATTTCACCATTCAGTATGGTATTATCTGTAGTAGGTTATAAATACCCTTCACCAGGTTAAAGAAATTCTTTTCTCTTGTTTTTTCAGAGTTTCATCATGAATGAGTGTTGAATTCATTAATTTTTTCTGGAGCTACTGAAATAATCCTATCATTTTTCCTCTTCTTCAATTTATATGATATATTGCACTGATTTTCAGACATTAAATCCTTGTATATTGCTAGAGGTGATTTGCTAAATGTTTTCATATCTATGTTCATAAAGGCTATTTGGTCCATAATTTTCTTTCCTTGTGATGTCTTTATCTGGCTTTAGTATTAGGGTAATACTGGCTTCAAAAAATGAGTTTATAAGTACTTTTTCCTCTTCTATTTTCTGAAAGAGGATGTACAGGATTGGTGGTGTTTTTTCTTTAAATGTTTGATAGAGTACTTTTTGCTCTTCTATTTCTAAAAGAGGAGGTATAGGATTGGTGGTGTTTTTTCTTTAAATGTTTGATAGAATTCATCAGTGGGACAATCTAGGTTATACTTTTCTTTGTGGGAAGGTTATTAATGAATTTGTTTGGGAATAGTCTATTCCTTCTGAAGTAGGTTTTGGTATTTGTGTCTTTCAAGGTATTTTCCATTTAAGTTATAATATTTTTCAACATGTTATTCATAATATTTCCTTATTTTTGTTTTAATGTTTGTTATCACCTGTAGTGAAGGCTCCCTTTCATTCCTGATACTTGTAATTTGTGCCTTCTCTTTTGACTTATCATTCTAGCTAAAGTTGTCAATTTTGTTGATCTTTTCAAAGATTTACTCTTTGTTTTCATTGATTTTTCTCTATTTTATTGATTTCTGCTCTGATCTTTATTATCTCCATTCAACTTGCACTGGGTTTAGTTTATTTTTCTTTTCCGATTATCTTATATTTTTATGCCTTTCTCCCTTCCTATTATAAGCATGTAAAGCTATAAATTTCCTTCCAAGTCTTCCTTAGCTGCGTTCCATAAATTTTGATATGGTGTTTTTATTTAATTCAAGGTATCTTATTTTTACTGAATTTCTATTTTTGACTTACCAGTTAACTAGAAGCATGTTGCTTAATGTCCATATACTTGGGGATTTCCCAGGTTTCTTTCTGTTATATGTAATTAAACTGCACTGTAATCAAGAAGATCCTCTGTGCAATTACAAACATTTTAAAGGTTTGTGGCACAGTATATAATCTACCCTGGTATTTAACCATTTTTAAGTGGGTACCACTGCCACTATTCTCAAAATTTTCATCACCCCAAACATAAAGTTTGTACCCATCGAATAATACCACCCAGTGCCCTCGAGCTGATTCCAACTCATAGCGACCCTATAGGACGGAGTAGAACTGCCCCACAGAGTTTCCAAGGAGCACCTGGCAGATTCGAACTGCCGATCCTTTGGCTAGCAGCCGTAGCACTTAACCACTATGCCACCTGGGTTTCCATCAAATAATAACTCCCCATATTACCCTCACCCCAGTCCCTAGTAGCCTTTCATCTACTTTATTCCAGTAAATTTGCCTGTTCTCGATATTTCATGTAAGTGGAATCATACAATATTTATTTTTATGTCTGGCTTATTTCACTTAGCATAATGCTTTCAAGGTTCATCCAGGTTATAGCATGTATCAGAACTTCATTTCTCTTTATGGCTGAATAATATTCCATTGTATGTACACATCACATTTTGACTTCCCATTCATATGCTGATGTACATTTCATTGTTTCCACCTTCTGGCTACTGTTAACAATGCTGTTATGAACTCTGGCATACAAATATATGTGTTAGTCCCCATTTTCATTTCCCGTGGGTATATACCTAGGAGTGGAATTGCTGGGATCATATGGAAATTCTATGTTTAACTTTTCAAGGAACCACCAAACTGTTTTCCACAGCTGCTGTACCATTTTACATTCCCATTTGTTGTTGTTTTTAGTATTATTATACCCATCCTATTGGATGTGAAGTGGTATGTCACTGTGTTTTTTGATTTGCATTTCACGTTAGGAGCCCTACTGGTGCAGCGGTTAAGCACAGAGTTGCTAACCCAAAGGCTGGTGATTTGAACCCGCCACATGAGAGAATACCCGTTGATCTGCTCCCATAAAGATCACAGCCTAGAAAACCCTATGGGGCAGTTCTACTCTGTCACTAGGGGTCATTATGACTCTAGATCAACTCCACAGCACCTAACAAGAAGATCAGGAAAAAAAAGCAATGATATCTGTTCTCACCACCTTTATTTAACGTTGTACAGGATGCCCTAACAAATGCAATCATGGCTCCCAGTGTTGGGATCCCTGATTAACTGCTAAGAGGTATCAGGGAACATTTGGGGGTGATGGGAATGTTACAAAATTGATAATACAAGCACTTGCATGACTATATATATTCACCAAAATTCTTCAAACTCAGCATTTAAAATAGCTGAATTTTATTATATGAAAATTCTATCTATAAATCTGAGACTATATGGAATAAAAGATCCTTTTCTTATTTTCTAATAATTTCTATATATGAAGAGGTATCTAGAAGCCCTTAATTTTGGGTTTTACATCCCAGTTTACAATTCCTAAAACACCACTTAATATTATTCCTTCAGTTCTTTTCAGTTTCTCCTTATGCAGCTCAAAATCTCTGTTTCAGTCTCCGGGCAAGCGATAAAAATACTTTTATAGTACTGGATTAATTTCTGGATCTTACCTATTTTGTTTTTTTTACATTTTATATTGTGAATTTATTAAATAAAATTGTTGCTGATATAAAAAATGGTTAGAAAAAAATAGCAAACTATATTATACAAATTTTACAGTTTTTTTTTAAAATGTAAGGCCAACATGGAAGTAGGAGACATAATGTCGTCAGGGACAATTCTGCCTTTAGTAAAGCTCACAGAGCTGTTTCAGGACAAAGTCTTTTCCAGCCGGTTGTTTAAAAAACATAAAGGAAAAAGTTAGCGAGAAATCTTCCTAACCTTGTGACCTCTGAGTAGAAAGGCATTCCTACTTTAAAACACAGCAGAAAAGCAGTATGAATGGGTCAAAGTGAGTTTATTATAAGCTGTACTTAGAATGAAAAAAAAAAAACAAGCCTACCATTTTATGCATTTTTACTTTATAAAAAGTAAGCTACTTAAAATATTCATTCTCCTTTTACATAAAAACATGTTAGGTAGTTGTTAGTTGCCACTGAGTTGGCAACCTTATATATAACTGAACAAAATGTTGCTTAGTCCTGCACCATCCTCACAATCGTTGCTATATTTGAGCCCATTGCTGTAGCCACTGTGTCAATACATCTTAGTAAAAACACACTGATGTGTAACATTTTAATGGTTTCTCAGTTGTTTCCCAAGCTACATACCACTCTACTAATTCCACTCTCTAAATCTACTAATTCACTATAAAATGTTAATTATATTAATCAAAGATCAGGGAGCACCTAATAGGCCCATTTTAGGCCTTGCCCCAACACACAATAAGGAAATAACATCTGATTTTCTCTAGAACAGTAGACATTAATACTGAATACTCCAATCCTATAAAACATTACATTTTATAGAGTAATAAAAATAACAGCAGAATTCTGCTGTTGTTGAGTCATCTGTGATTAATGGCAACCTTATGTAAAAGAGAAGAAATGCTGCCTGCCCTTGTGCCATCTTCCTGATTGTTGGTCCATTTGAGTCTACTACTTAAAGTCAAACAGCTTTACTCCTAAGTGATACATCTCAATATTGTATACAGATACAGAAATTTAAAAAACAAAAAAAGCAGAACTCAATATATGTACATTTGCCAGATAAAGAAAACAAAATCCTATTATGGTAGATAAGCATTTTTCATCAATTCCTCGTCCCCCTCAACACACACATACACACACTATTTTTTTCCATAAACCCCCTTCAGTTACATAGTTGTTGCAAGGTGAGAAACTGTCTCAGATGGTGATGTTTATAACAACTCCCCATTTAATGTCACTATATTTTTTAGTGTTTTTTGTTGTTTCCTTTTGCAATTCAAGTATAGTTTAAAGCCTATAGCCTTGTTACCCAGTGTGTTCTACAGACCAGCACCATCAGCAACACCAAGAAGCTCGTTAGAAACGCAGACTATAAAGCCCCACCCCATACCTACAGAATCAAAATGTGCATTTTAACAAGGTTCCCAGGTGAACTGTATGCACGTTAAAGTTTGCTAAACTCTAACGCACTGGACTTAATACCATTCGGAAACAGAAGAAAAAACAATTCCTTTAGAAGATCTGCCCCTACCAGATTTTTATATAAGGTAGGGAGAGCCAAGGATTGCATACTTACTGCACAGCTATCACAATTCAAAGTTTAAAGCTATTCGAAAGTTTTCAATTAGCCAATAATTACAAGACATAACACCTAAGTTTAAAAAAATCATACATTATGTTTACTCCTAAAGTATATGTATATATGTTTAAGACAAAAACATTTGTAAGTGAACACTAATTTTATTTCATTAACTAGCCTAAAGAGTCCACAAAAACTGAAACTTTTTGGTCAAAATTATAATTTAGCTAATGATTATTTAAAACTTAATCAGATTTGTATAATTCTACACAATTATAAAGACGCCTTCAACATACTATAAAATGCAAATATTCTAATGCCAAATGAGGTAAACTGATACCAATTGAAGCATCAAGCTGAGATTGAAATTTTTTTTTCCTACTTCGAATACAGGCAGGAAGCAGTATTCACAACAAATACATTTCTAAAGCTGCAATCTGTTAGCTATTTCTTAATTGGGAAACTCTGGTGGCATAGTGGTTAAGTGCTATGGCTGCTAACCAAAGGGTCAGCAGTTCGAATCTACCAGGTACTCCCTGGAAACTCTATGGGGCAGTTCTACTCTGTCCTATAGAGTCACTATGAGTCAGAATCGACTTTGGTTTTCTGGTTTTATTCCTTAATTGACATTATGATAAACACATAATATTTTAGAAGTTCCATAAACAGGACAGCATGGTTTTTAGAGCTAAATGTTGGGAATTTTCTCCTTTGAGATATAAAAATATTACTATCCTGTAGGCAACATTCTTTTTTTTTGCTGTTGTTGTTTTATGTATGTTTATTTATTTATTTTTGGTCTTCCAACCTTAGATTAAACCTTCCATTTTCTTGCTGGAAAAAAACTGAAGCATAGAGAGGTTAACATGGTCCTTAACAAGTCTGTGCAAATACAGTACTAAAACCAGTAAACAAAGTTTCTGACGAAGAAAGGAATGTTTTTTAACTTTGTTGTTATGGTGAAAACACATATAAAAATATTTGCCATTTCAAGTTGGACGGGGATGCGGGTGAGGAGTGAGCTTCTTGGATCAGGTGGACACTTGAGACTATGTCGGCATCTCCTCCCTGGATGGGAGATGAGAGGGTTAAGGGGGTTAGAAGATGGCAAAATGGACACAAGAAGAGTGGAGGGAGGGAGCGGGCTGTCTCATTAGGGGGAGAGCAATTGGGAGTACGTAGTGAGGTGTATGTAAGTTTTTGTGTCAGAGACTGACTTGATTTGTAAACTTTCACTTAAAGCACAATAAAATTTTTTTTTTTAATTTGCCATTTCCACCAGTAATATTTTTAAACATTTTGTAAAGTAGTAGACAGTACTTTTTCAAGTTTGAATTAGAGCTTTGAACCAGTTTGTTCCAGTTCGAACCCCTGCTGAGAATTTTTTTTTTATTGTTATTGTGCTTTAAGTGAAAGTTTACCAATCAAGTCAGTCTCTCATACAAAAATTTATATACACCTTGCTATATATTCCTAATGGCTCTCCCCCTGAGACAGTATACTCCTTCCCTCCACTCTCTTTTTGTGTCCATTCCGCCAGCTTCTGACCCTCTCTGCCCTCTCATCACCCCTCCAGATAGGAGACACCAACATAGTCTCATGTGTCTACTTGATCCAAGAAGCTCATTCTTCACCAATATCATTTCTACCCCATTGACCAGTCCAATCTCTGTCTGAAGAGTTGGCTTTGGGAATAGTTCCTATCTTGGGCTAACAGAAGGTCTGGGGACCGTGATCACCAGGGTCCTTCTAGTCTCAGTCAGACCATTAAGTCTGGTCTACTTACAAGAATTTCGGGTCTGCATCCCTCGGCTCTCCTCCTCCCTCAGGGGTTCTCTGTTGTGTTCCCTGTCAGGGCAGTCATCGGTTGTAGCCAGGCACCATCTAGTTCTTCCGGTCTCAGGCTGATGTAGTCTCTGGTTTATGTGGCCCTTTCTGTCTCTTGGGCTCATAATTACCTTGTGTCTTTGGTGTTCTTCATTCTCCTTTGCTCCAGGTGGGTTGAGACCAATTGATGCATCTTAGATGGCCCCTTGCTAGCATTTAAGACCCCAGATGCCACTCTTCCAAGTGGAATGCAGAATGTTTTCTTAATAGATTTTATTATGCCAATTGACTTGGATGTCCCGAGAACATGGTCCCCAAACCCCCACCCCTGCTACGCTGGCCTTCAAATCATTCAGTTTATTCAGGAAACTTCTTTGCTTTTGGTTTAGTCCAGTTGTGCTGACCTCTCCTGTACTGTGTGTTGTCTTTCCCTTCACCTAAAGTAGTTCTTAGCTACTATCTAATTAGTGAATACCCCTCTTCCTCCTTCCCTCTCTCCCCCTCTCGTAACCATCAAAGAATATATTCTTCTCTGTTTAAACTATTTTTTGAGTTCTTGTAATAGTGGTCTTGTACAATATTTGTCCTTTTTGCAACTGACTAATTTTACTCAGTATAATGCCTTCCAGATTCCTCCATGTTATGAAATGTTGCACAGATTCGTCATTGTTCTTTATCGATGCATAGTATTCCATTGTATGAATATACCATTACTTATTTATCCCTTCATCCACTGATGGACACCTTGGTTGCTTTCATCTTTTTGCTATTGTAAACAGTGCTAGGCAACATTCTCTAATTAAAAAAAAAAAAAAATGTACCAATGTTAAAAGAAAAAAATCGTTTATGTGGACCCTAGCTTTAGCCAGTACAATAATTTGAAAATATAAAGACTATTGTTGTTAGTTGCCTCAGAGTCAATTCCGGCTCATTGTGACCCCACACGACTGGGAAAAATTACATTTTATTTCTTCCTGCTAGAGGAAATGAGTTCTAAAGAGTGCTTCTCAAAACTTAATGTGCACGTGAATCACCTGGGGATCATGTTAAAATGCAGATTCTGATCCAGGAGATCTAGGTTGGGGTCCAGAGAGTCTGTATTTCTAGCAAGTTCTGTGGTGATGCCAAAGTTATCTATACAGCACACTTTGAGTAGTAAGGTTCTAAAGAGAAAGCATAACTTACAATATTTAGATGTCCATGGTTCCCAAAGCACTGGTCTTGATAAAAGTTTCCAATTAAATTCCTAATGGAGCAATCTAACACTTTTCTATCCTTATCTTGCTTGCTCCCTTATATGGATATTATACTTAATCACTCCATACTCTTAAAACCTAAAAACTTGTTTCCTGGTCTACCTCTCGTTCTTCTTGGTCTTATCCTAATGTTCCTCATACTTACGTGCAGGCGTATTACAAGGATTCCATGCTTGGCTTCCTCCCTTTTATTCTATACGTTGTCCCCGGATCGCCTACACGCTAATGGATCCAACTTCTGCATCTCCAGCCTAGACATGTCTCCAGATTGTAGATCCATATATTCAATTTCCTAATGTCTATTTCTAACCCTAAGTCCCTACAGGTACCTCTAAGCCAAAACATTTCAAACTGAACTGCTTATCAACATCTCCTACCACTACAAACCAGATTTTTCAACTCTGTACAGTACTGACTTTGTGATCAGGACCATCATCCACTAATTTGTCTGAACTAGATTTTAAGACTCTACCCCCTCTCCCTCACCAAGTTCAGCTGATCTCATCTTCTAAGTATTTCTCAAATGCCACTGAGAAATAATCCCATTCCCTTCTCTGGCTGGATCGTTTCTGATCTGGTTACCACAATAACCTAACCAGTTTTCTTCCTTCCAATCTCATTTCCTCCCTCATACCTATCCTCCGCACTACTATGTAATCTGGTTACCACAATAACCTAACCAGTTTTCTTCCTTCCAATCTCATTTCCTCCCTCATACCTATCCTCTGCACTACTATGTAATCTTTGCAATAACGTTCCCCTCATTAAAGTTCACCAATAACCTCCTTTTACGTTTAAGAAAAAGTCCTAATTTTTAGCACATCATATAAACCTCTTCAGAGTCTTGATTTTGTCTAGCTCTCTGGTCTTGACTCAAAAGCACATACTCTTATCACATCAAGCTATTTCCTACTTCCTGAAAGTACCACTTTCTCTAACGCCTCTGTGTCTTTGCATAAACTACTACTCCCTTTGCTTAAAATTGTCCTTTCACTACTTCCTTACCTAAGTACCAACCTTCTTTCAAGACCCTACTCAAGCAACACATCCTTTAAAATGCCTTTTCTAATCACTTCAAGTTAGGCACTTCCCTATACTGTGAACCTCCTTATTATAGTGATCTCCCTATGTGTAGCTCTACTCTAGTATTTATCAAACTGTGTTACAATTGCTGGTTTACTCATCTCCCTCACTGGTCTATGAGCTACTTGAGCTTATCAATTAGCCCTTTTATGAACAGAGTGTCAAGTACACGGTAGGTTCTCAAAAAATGTTTGCTGAATAAACTACTTTGAAATATACTCATGAGTAATTATTATCGCTAAATATTTAAATCTCAATGTTTCTAAGGTAATCAAAAAATTACCTATTCATAGGCTTAATACAACTTCATAACAGAGGTCTCAAAAACACCTAAGTCCAAAACACCCTAGGTATTCGCCTAATTCCCAGCAACCTAAAGGTATCTGTCAAAAATATCAGAAACAAAATCTTTAGCATATTGTTCTAAATGGAGATATTTTAATTTCACTGACTACAGTGTTGAACAAATAAAAGCACTAGTCTCTTCTATGGACGCAGTTAAGAAGGGAGTATGACATAATGGCCTGAACATTGTTCATTGCCCAGGTTTGTATCCTGGATCTTCTACTCAATAACTACATGACTTTGGATAACAATGAACCTCTCAAAGCCTCAGCTTCTTCACTGAAAAATAGAGAGAAAATTGCTTATCTACCCCACAGGTTGTTTCAAATATTAGATATGAATGTGAAAGTATTTCTATAAATAATGAAGTGATAAGTAAATTTTAACTACTGTGTTAGCTTCCATGCCAACATCTGCCAAAGATTTTATAGATATATATTTAAAGTTTCATAGGCTATTTCAGCCTCCTGTGCCCACCCCATACTTCTCAGCAATGACTGAAAATTCATAAACAAAATGAAGTTCCAGGACCACCAGAGCACAAGACTTATTTGACAGTCCTCAATATTCTTGTGTGATTAAAATGTTTAGTGAGAAATATATCTAATCTAATAACCTGGTATGTCCTTAAAAAGTTATTTTATAAATCTCAAAGTAAATCTCAAGGTAAGTTGTTGGTACAGTCATTTAAATTTCAGCTCCATTTTTAAAACAAAATGAATTGGAGGACAAAAATCAGCAGGGAATTTTTAGAGGTATCTTATTAACTATTTAGACTGAGTACTGCCTGTTGATATACAAATTTGATCCACTATATAACAACTAACATGAGAGTTAAAAAGTCACCTTTAGAAAACCAGGACATTTTCCCCACATATTTCTGCTTTATTTCTCAAACATGCTTGTTGGTCTATCAAACAGAAGAGAAAATTTGCTGCATTTTTCTGAACTAAAAAAGTGATAGAGCATGTTAATTGTGCTCTCAGCAGTATCTTTCCTCGCTCTATGGGGACTTACGGGATGATGGACTACATTAGGAGAACTGTTTCAGTTTCTTCTGCAGTATTTATAAAAATATGATTCCTTAAGCTTCAATGGGCAAAACGCCTTTAAAAAAAATATAAGAAAAAGAAAAAACAAAATCTACTACAAAAGTCAGCACTTCGGTACCTGATTGTGGTAACAAGGCCAAAATCCAAGACGAAGCCCTTTATTGCACATCGTGTTCCATCGTCTTGGGCAGCCCCATCTTGCGACCTCTCCAGATTGGCTGCTCCTGCTCTCTCTACTGCAGAGAGAACTTCAATTAGAGAAATTCTGAAGCTCATAAGTCTAAACTGGATACTCCCCTCACTGGAGGCATGGATGGTAAGACTCACTAAAAAGATTCAAATTAGAGAGGTTTTGAATAAATCTAAATGGCTTGAAACCACTGTAATGCAGGCAGCTGAGAGTCTTATTATGGAACAGTCTACTTTACCTAAAAAAAAAAACTTAAGGGAAAAGAACGGCAGCAAATTACTAGATAACCTGAAAAAACAGGCTATAAAATCATAAATCCCTAAAAAGTGAAATATTCTCTACAAAACTTGTATGGAATTTATTATATATATAGTACAAAATTTTACAGCTGACCATTCATAATACCAATGACAAAAGCGAGCAATAAAAAAAATGGACACATTATTAATTCCTTTTTATGCCCTAAAATAAGAACTTCATTGAAAAAAAAAAAGTTCAGTTAAAAAACCACTGGTTAGGAAGGAGAGGTTTCCCTGCTGACTTAAGCCTAGCTGCCCAAGCAAGGCTTCAGAAAGTGTCTTCACCTACAACAGTGCGTAGGCAGGAGGAGCAGAGGCTATGGCGGTCTTCCTAGGGACACTTCCAAGTCACATATATAGGGTATGTTTCTGGGATAGACTGCCAACAAGTTACTGAAAGAAGAGAAACAAAAACAGCAAAAACCTGGCAAATAAATAGGCCAATGCCCTCATGTCTTTTACTATGACATATAAGATTAACTCTTAACTAAAGTTATCTTGAGGCTATTAAATCTGTATCACATCCTCCACGGTAGCATTACCTGATTTGTAAAAGACCAAATAGTTTTCTTCCAGCTGGTTTTCCAAAAAGACTTGTAATAATGTGTAATACAAATCATTTCTTAGACCAAGCAAGTAACAAAACCCACCCCAAAGAACTTCAGCCATTAAGATTTTTCAGCAAGAGAAAAAAACAAACAATTTGAAACACCTTTCCCACCATGAATTTTTATCAAAAAGTGTGCTGGTATGTACTACGCAATAGAAGGTTAACACTATTGAGATAATGTAACTGTATTTACTAAAAAATTTAACAATGCTTTTATCTTACCTGAGTGTGAAAATTTGAAATGGTGGTTGTTTCTATATCTTTCTTGCCCAGAATTTCCATTTTCACTGGTGTGTTGGGGAAATTAAAAGCAAAGTAGTCCAAGAAGTCTGGGAGATAAGCAGCTGCTCCGTGCACTATTGCTAAAGCATAGTACGCAGCATTTTTCTCATTTTCACTGAATGTCAAAGCAAGAAACTCTTCAGAAAATCTCTCCATCTCCATTGGAGACAAAAATGAGAGTTCATCCATGTAAGCATGAAGGACAAGAGCACCACCATTGGACTGGTGTTCCTCATGAATAAAATTGCTAAATTTAGTACCTGTTTTTAAGAAATTTCTACGAATAGAATGCTCCTGGTGAGTCATAAAAGGTGTTTGTACTCCCTGGGGTACCCGATATTCTTGCATGCCCAAATTTAATCGGCACAGCTGCTCATCTTTCAGATACCTGAAGGACTCCTTATTAACTCCTGAAGTGCTATTTATTTGTCCTTGGGTGAGGACTTCCTTACTGATGCGGGTCAGGCCAGCGCAGACGGTTTGTACCTCCTTATTATACATTTTAAGGCGTCTTCCTCGCATATCTTCTCGGTGTTTCTTTTTCTTTTTCTTCTTTATTTTCTTCAAGACAAAATCATCAGCTCTCTGGGTTTTACCATTTTCATCTGGTGTTTCTGGCCACAATAATTAAAAAGAAGTTAGTTGACAGGCCTAGTGTCAAAACACAAGCTTCTTAAGGTATTTGATTTCAAATTAAATAGCCTATTCTCAATTTCCCCATGTCATTACAACTTAACATGTTTAAAAAATGAAGGGGACAAAAATCTTAAAACACAATAATATTCTGGGTTGAAGACAACGCTAAAAAATAGCTAACGCAAGGGTAAGCATATAATTCAATATGACTTGCAATCAAAACTAAAGAAAATATTCGAGCAATTCCATATGTGCCATACTTTATGGAATATCTGTTTGGTAACCATTGTAAAATCTATATTTAAACTCATCATATTTTGCTGTCAGTCTACAAATTACTATGGTACATACAGGTAAATCAAACAAAGACAAATTAAGCCATAAGACACCATTTTTGCCCATCAAATTGGCAATGTTTTGGGGCTGGGGTAGGCATTCTCATATACTGATGCTGGGAATATACACTGGTAAAACTGGCACCATGTATCAACAGCCCTGACAATATTTATAACCCTCAGGCTCAAAAATTCCACTTCCAAGTGAAAATTACCCTCAGAAAATAATTGAAGATACACAAAGATGTCCATAACCACATTATGTTAAACAACAAAAACATGGAATTTGCTAAAGATCTAGTAACAGGAGGCTGATTAAAGTCTGGTAGTTACATACTATAAAATACTATCCAGTTACATTATAGATTAAAAGAACTGACATACGAATTACAAGGCTTAAAATGATTACATTGTTATTATTTCAGAAAGCCTTCTCTAACAACTCTCCCCTACCCGATTGGGATAGCTGCTCCAGCATGCTACATGCTCCTATTGTACTGCCCCTACCACAGCACTTATCACACTCTGTGTTATTACATATTTAATTTTCTGTCTCTCCTCTAAACTGTAAGCAATCTAAGGTCAGAGGCTACTCACCTTACTTTCCAGAGCACCTAACACATGTACAGTCTGATCCCATTTTTATAACAGTAAACATTTATTCACTCAAACATTTACTAAGCACCTACTAAGTACCAGTTACTCTTCAGTGCACTGCAGATACGGCACTGAATAAGACAGACGGGATCCCTACTCTCTTGGAGCTTATAATCTAATTGGACAAGAAAAAGAAAGTATCAAGGAGTAGTAAGTGATGAGCAGGCTACACTAGATGTTGGGGAAGCTCTCTGCAGGAGGTGGCATTTAGGCTGAGTCCTAAATAATAAGATAAGCCAGACATGTGAAGATCTAGGGAAAAATACTCCAGGGAGAAGGAATAGCTAACAAAAGACCTAAAGAGAGGAAAAAGTCTGGCTGATCTATATGCATTTTACATGTGTACAGCACAGAAAAAGATCTGGTGAAATGTATGCCAAGGTATTAATGGTGGTTATCTATGGGCAGTAGGATTCTAAATATCTAGCTTTCTTTTTTTTTATCTGTATTTTCTGATTTTCTATAATACACATGTATTACTTCTATAATTAAAATTATTTTTAATTTTTAAAGCATTATCATGGGCTGACAAACTCAATATAGAATGGCATCTTTAATTTACTAGCTGGAAAACATACGTATCAAAAAATCTTTAGGATTAAATATCAGGTATAGTCCTGACCAACCTTTAAGCGTGATCTGATATTTACTATATAGAACTTATTCACCAAACAACAGTATTTCTGACATGATTCAAGTAATTCAGTGTTAATCCTACTATTATCATCTGGGAAGAACCAAGTTCGATAAATCTTACAGTAAAGAATATACTTGGTTTAACATGTAAATATACATTACAGTACTCTAGGCAAAATCATCCCAAATCAAATATTACAATTATGAAACCTTGTAAAGAAAATATTTAGGAGTGCAAGTCAAAGACTTTAAAGTGTATAGATACTGAATGACTTTCATTCTGTTTAAGAACAACAAAATGAAAAACGCTGCACTGGAAAAATCCCTTGTAATGAAGCTGAGATCATGTACCAAAGTATACATATAACCAGTTTGCATAAGTTAGTAAGAGAAAAAGCAGTCAATCCTTTATTCTACATACAAATAAATCTTTGAGAATTAGTTAAAACACTTAGTAAGTCATTTATATTTCTTACCAAATAAAATTAATCTAAATGCATTTTCCCATGTATCAAATCAGTAATTTAGGCAATCCTCCCAAGCAGCTAAATGCTAATGCCATTAAATATAAAGGTTAGACCAATTTTAAAATAGTCACCTAATTACCCTCTGCTAAATGTTTCAGAAACTTCAAAGAAAAAAAAGAAGAAGAAAATCTCTCTGAATATATTCTGTTATTTTAAGTTTTCAGAAGAGGTATTTGTATGCAAAACATGAACTGTGACCTAGATCTGCCAATGAAATTAACACGAAGAACGAGCTGCCTTGATTGTAACACATTTTCTATATTACTATCAGTTTACCACTGTATTTCTAACATGGCCAAGTCTCTGTGGGTTTTATTACAAAACTCATTTATACGAAAAACATGCAATTAGTCCAACATGCCCCATCTCAAAAAAGCACTGTACAAGAAAATGAAAAGGACATTAAATTGACTATAATCTCCTATGTCAGCATGATAAAAGTTTAAAATATGAAATAAATGTTAATCTTCCTCCTGCCTAATCCTATTTTTAACATTTTTACTCTTATTTAAGGCTAAGATTTAGAAAGCTCAAATTTCACCTTTGTGAAATTTAAGACTACCTGTGTCATACTAGCAAATGAATTTCCATAAAGAAACTCAAAAAAATTTTTTTAATTATGTGGCGGCAGCTAATTGATAATGGCATACCTATTCGTAAGTTTTTAAAGGTTAGTACAGTAAGTCAGCCATCGCTGCTTTATAAGAACGATACTGACACTGCCTTGCACTGAACAAAAAATGTTATTTAAAAGTCAGTGTCTAAAGTATTATCTTTCCATTTCTGGTGTAGCATTTTAGTTTTCTGACAAGAGAATGTATTCAGGAAGTCACATTTTGAGTATTTCCCCATATGCAAAAGTTAAAATTTACAGACATCAATTCTTTATAGGAAAAGAGCCAAGCTTCACTATATCTGTGGTTAAGGACCATATCTAGAAAGCTTTTACGTATCAAATTGTGAGATTAAAAAACAAACTTTCTACATCAAAACCTTAAATAACACCATTCTTATTCCTGAACTATACTTTAGAACTGAAAAAAATGTAATATCCTCAATTTCTAAAAATCATGATGGATAATAAAAAGCAAAATAATTAAAATTTTTTACATTTTATTAATCACATTAAAGAAAAGGGCTAAAGTTATTTTCTGAAAATAAATTACTTTTGGTCTTATTAAGAGTTGTTCCAGTTCTATATAAAAACCTAAGAAGAAAAAACAAAAAACTGCTCTTTTTCAAGGCCAACTTTTAGTGTATCGCTGTGTGTTTATAACACTGCCTTAGTTTACCCCCCACCCTTCTATATGAAGGTGTTTAAAAGTGGCTGGCTGGATTTAAATCCCTGTTACACCACTTCCCAGCAAGATAACCTTGTACAAATTAATTTCTCTGTACCTTGTACTCTGTATCTTAGGGAAAAATATCAGTACCTCCTCATAAGATCAGTGTACATATTAAATCATATAATGTATACAAAATACTTAAAGTACTCAATACAAGTTCACTGCTATTATTACCCCAAAATAGCTGAATTCTACGAGCAGTATGGTGTGCTAATTAAAAGCATATGCTTTACAGTAGACCTAGGTTAACGTCCCAGCTCCAATACTTACTAAGTCTCTGGGTAAGCTCTTAAAAAATCTCCTGAAACCTCAATTTTCTCATATTAAAATGTTATTAATACTAGTATCTATCTCCCCGGGTTACTCTAAGGACTAAATGAGACAATGAATATACGGCACTCATCACAGTACTCGACATGAAATAAATCTTCGTCATTCCTTGAAATAACTGGCAAAGACTCTGGGCTACCAAAACTAGTGCTGGAAACGACCCACCCAGAGTACAAATGTAGTGTACCAAATAAGAATCACACAAAAAAGGAAAAAAGGAAAAAAAAAAAAACCTTAGAAAGAAGAAAGAAACTATATTCACTGAGCATCTGCTAGGGACCACATATCTCGTTTCAATCCTCAAACAAACCAGTGAAGTGGATAAACGCTTCCTTTTTACAGAGATGGAAACAGAACCTAAAACAAGATGTGTCACTTATATTGGGTCACAAAGCAAGCAAGTGACAGCCAAGATTCAAACTCTATTGCCTGACTCCAAAACTCACAGTCTTCTAATAAACTGCACTTTTTGGCTCCACTATCAACTCTCCCCATAACACTCACCTCAAATGACCAACTAAGATTATCTAATTACAATTAAGGGACCTGAGGTGGCTTGGAAGAGCCTCCAATAGAAGGAGCATTACTTCATTTTACAGATATCTAACCGAGTGTCAACTACATGATTATTCTACATTATCACAAAGATTGAAGTCACAAGAGAGCCAATGGCATTTTTTACATTACACAAGTGCAAAAATTTTCAACTCCTTAAAGACTCTGCCTTTCCCTAGGAGGACAGGGATAAGTATCATTCCCTAAGTTGTCGCTCTGATAAATGAGCAACTAACTGTTCATATTAGTTTTCTGTGTAACCCCAGTGTAACTTTCCCACTCCTTTAACCAAAAACAATCGTTTCTGGATTTAAAAT
Source organism: Elephas maximus indicus (assembly GCF_024166365.1). Classification (NCBI taxonomy): domain Eukaryota; kingdom Metazoa; phylum Chordata; class Mammalia; order Proboscidea; family Elephantidae; genus Elephas; species Elephas maximus. The sequence goes on along the minus strand of NC_064821.1, from coordinate 166,928,854 downwards.
TCCTGCCACTAGGTTTTTTACATCACAGAGAATTTCCATTATTTGTCTGACTTGGGAACACTTCCCCAGTGACAGCAGTTGAACAACTGGTCAAAGATGGAAAAAAGGAGAAAGGAAGGCTGACTCAAAAAAGGCATACATAAAAGCAGTCCTGTCATTTAACGACATTGGGGCAAAGAGATATAGGGATTAATCCCCCCCTTTCTTTCCTTTCAAAAAAAATTAAAGTATGATTAAAAGTGTAAATTTACTAACCAAGAATAATACAAAGGTATTTCTTCTTTTGATGGGTTTTTTGATGAGGAATGTTTGTTCATGCTTTTATGAGTAATAAGAGGGAAAGAAAGTATTATGATTTCAAATGACACAAGTAACTTGTCAGTTCAGTTAGACTCAAGCCTGTTGCTTACAAGAAATTAAAAAAAAAAAGCTTTTTAAGTATATCTTTGCTAGCTTATCAATTCAAATGTGCCTAGTGAAAAGTGAAAAACCAACTGCATCGTGAGTCAAAAGAACTGGGTTCTGGATTCAGTTCTATCACTTACTAACTAGAAAATTTTAAGCACGTCACTTAATCTCTTTGAAAATCATTTTACTTCCTGTTTTACAGATGAAGCAAGTTGACCTTAGCCATTTACAGATTAAGTTTCTCCTCAACTATTCATGAACAATTCCAAACATCTGGGATTAGTAATAATTTGTGATTATCCTATGTATGAATATGGATTGACTGCTGTTGAGCTGGAGTGTAGGAACTTGTCTCTTAGCTAAATGACCTGTCTCAGGGGTCAGCAACTTTTCCTGTAAAGAACCAGACATTACGCTTTGCAGGCCATATGGTCTCTGTCTCAACTACTCCACTCTGCCACTGTAGTATGAAAACTACCAGACAATACTTAAATAAATGAGTGGGGCTGTGTTCCAACAAAACTTTATTTCTGGAAACTGAAATTTAGATTTCACATAATATCACATCATGGGTTTATTCCCCCCACCCCAACCATTTAAAATGCAAAAAACATTTTAAATGGCTGGGAAAAAAAGCTTAACTTGAGGGCCATACAAAAACAGGTGGTGGAACAGATTTTTGACAAAGATGCACAAGCAATTCAATGAAGGAAAAATAGTCTTTTCAACAAATGGTGCCGGAGCAAATGAATATCCACAGGCAACAACAAAAAAAAAGAATCTCAACCTAAACCTCATAAAAAAAAAAATTTTTTTTTTTTTTATACCTTGTGCAAAATTAACTCAAAATGGATCACAGATTTAAATGTGAAAGGTAAAACTAGAAAACTTTTAGAAAAAAAAAAAGAGAAAATCTTTGGGACTAGGGCTTGGTATCAGACATGATATCAAAAGCAAAATCTATTTTAAAAAAAATCAGGAAATCCAGTGTCATCAAAATTAAAAACTTTTGCTCTGTGAAAGACCCTGTTAAGAGGATGGAAAGATAAGCTACAGACTCGTAAAAAATATTTGCAAACCATGTATCTGACCAAGGACTTGTATCTAAAACATATAAGGAACTCTCAAAACTTAAGTTATAATAACAACCTAATTAGAAAGTGGGGAAAAGACAGAGACATTTTACTGTTAAGGATAGATGAATGGCAAATGATCACATCAAATCATGTCCAATATCACTAGCCATTAGGGAAATGCAAATTGATCATGATGAGCTATCGCTATATAACCTATCAGAATAGTTAAACCAAGAATAGTGACAATACCAAATATTGGCAAGGGTGTAGAGAAACTGGATCTCTCATACACTGCTGGTAGGAATATAAAATGGTACAGACACTGCAGGAAATAGTTTGGTAATTTCCTGAAAAACTAAATATACACTTACCATATGACCCAGTAATTAATTCCCAGAAAAATGAAAATTTATGTCCCCACAAAAACCTGAACATAAATGTTCATAAAATCCTTATTCATAATAGCTAAAAACTGGAAACAATCAAGATGCCTTTCAATAGGTGAATGGTTAAACTGTGGTATATCCATACCGTGGAATACTACTCAGCAATAAAAAGGAACTAGTGATAAAACAATTTGGGTGGATCTAAAGGACATTATGCTGAGTAAATGAAGCCAATTTCAAAAGACCATACACTGTATGATTCCATTTACATAAACTATAGAAATGAAGAACAGACTAGTGATTGCCAGAGTTTAGGGATTAGAGGATGATGGAAGGAAGTACTTTTGACTATAAATGGTTAGCACAGGGAAATGTTTGCAGTGATGGAATAGTTCTGTGTCTTGATTGCAGTGCTGGTAACACTAATCTACTCCTGATAAAATAATGTAGAACTATATATACACACTGAACCAATGTCAATTTCCTGGTGTTGACATTGTACAAAAGTTACGTAAAATATAGTCATTGAGGGAAACTGGTAAAAGGTCAAGGCCTCTCTGTACTATTTTTGCAACTTCCTATGAATCTATAATTATCTCAAAATAAAAAGTTGTAACAAAAACAAAAATAGGCAGATTTTGCCAACTCCTGAACCTATGTGATGGTCCAACATCCACAATTTCACAGAATTAAATATAGGATCACTTAAATTTTCAATTTTACTTGACTGTATTTTACGGAGAATATTATTAAGTATATGAAAATCTGAGGATAAAGCTAAGATGTAGCTCTATAAATAACAAGGGTCTACCCACTCCCCTTATTAATCTTAGAGTTATTTCAAGGACCAAGCATGATCAAATAATAAAAACCAGTATTAACTGAGTGCTTACTATGAGCCAGGCACTGTTTTAAGTGCTTTCCACATATTGCTCCATTTAATCCGTATAACAACCTTGTAAGGAAATACTACGACCTCATTTTACAGACAGGAAAAGTGAGGCAGAAAGAGGTTAAAGCAATTTGCCCATGGTCACACGGTAAGTGGTAGAGCCAAGATTTAAACAGATTGACTCCAGAAACATGCCTTCTACATACCACTGTGGCAAGTATAGAGATGTTCAAGGAAAGGGGGGAAAAACGTACCTGGTCAATGTGTGGAAAAGCCTGAATTAAACAAAGTCAAACCAGTTCATTTTCTGTAGGGTTCTCAGAATCTTAAAAATGCTAGTATATGTCATGTATATAGTATGTGGTTTTCCCTGAATATATTCAGCTAGGGAACCCTTTTCCCTCAGAATATAGTCTGGGTATATAACCCAAGAGTCTCTCAGCCAAAAATTAAAATGTTGAAATGGCCTGATCTTAACCCACTTTTCTTCTTCACATATTGGCAAACTACCAATGCTTTGAGCTGCACTATTCCACTGTGGTAGCCACTAGCCATATGTGACAATTTAATTATAATTAAAATTAAATAAAATCTAGTTCCTCAGTCACACTAGCTACATTTCAAGTCTTTCACACTTGTTTCAAGAGTCACATGTGGCTAGTGACTATCATATTAGATAGCACAGATATAGAACACTTCCATCACCAGTGAACATTCTATTGGATAGCACTGTGTTGTTAGAGGTTTGCTTTTGTTTCTTTTTAAAGAGAACAGGGCCTGTGCAATCTTCAGAGAAAATACACTGTGAATTATTATGCGCCATTGCCATTTCCCCCTCAAAAGAGGGGTTAGTCAGAGATTCCTGATGACCTAAAGTCTCCCACTGTCAATATGATGTCAAGGCACAGAGAATAGGTAAGCAAGAGTGGAAAAAAGGAAAAGCAAAAAGAGAAGGCAACGTTGCACATCTGGGAATTGAAGCCTGTACTGGGATTCAGGAGATGAGGGTTCTACTCCTTATTTTGCCTGTGATTCATTGGGAAAAAAAAAAATTTTTTTAAACTTGGTATTAACTGACTTGACTGGACAAGTCTCTTCCTACTTTGGGCCTCAGTTTCCTCTTTTATAATATAAATTTAAACTGAATGATCTCTAAGATTCCTTCTAGCTCTGCATGGTTAAAACACACACACAGTAGAAATGAGAAGGTGGAGAATAAAAGTAAAAATAAAAGAGCAGGATTACTGCATACTGGTGGTGGAAATGGCACTCCTGTCAGCTGCTACAGTTCTATTCCTGACGATAGGACTTGGCTATCACCAAAGAAAGAGAAATTTAATTCAGTACTTAGTGAGCAATTATTTGCAAACTGCAATACCTGGAAGGGCAACAACAACAAAAAATGATTAGCCCTAAGTTAAGACAAAATAATCGGAAAGAATGCAAGACTAACGAAACTTTAAACTGAAATGCTGGTTCGTTAACATGTGATAGCCTAACTGGGCTAGAACTAAGACACACAGAAGCATCCTAAAATCTTCTTGAGGATATACAATTAATTACATAAAATCATATACAAATTACATAGTCAAAAATTCATACCGTTTCTTCCACAAAAAAAATATAAATGCTACCCATCACTCAGAAACGGGAAAATATTAGTTTTGGCCAACCTAATTTCTCAAAAAAAAAAAAAATTTCTCTAGAACCCACAATTAGGTGGTCCTACATTTTCTGAGTTAAATATTCCTTATTTTAGTGTTACTGGAATTAAACAGACTCTCAAACTGTTGTACTAGGCAGAATAAAATGCAACTGCACACTTTCCACTTTTTGGAGGAATTATGGGCTCTATTTCCTAGGATCAAAAGAGAGAGAAAACCTTCCCCATCCCTATTCTAAGAACAAGATAGTCAATATATGAAAAAATGATTTTTACTTTTAAGTAAAAAAGAACCAAGAAAACGGTCTGGTATTTTACCTTGCAGAAGCTAAGGGAACCAGTGAGTCGTCTAACCTCTTAAAGAATTCAAACTCATTAGGGCGGGCGAGGGTGACTACTTAAGCTTTCCAGCAAGGAAAACAGGGATAAAGGATTTTAGCGACAAACCTTTACTTTAGAAAATCAATTTTTAATATCCCACCTACTAATCCGATGCCAAGGACCGCGCGGCGCGGAAACCCTGCCGAATTTGAAAACAAACGTTGGTAGAGGCTCCGGGACTGGTAAAAAGGGCTGGTAACTGACAGCTCGGCCTCGGAGCAAGAAGCCTCAAGTAGGTCATAAGACTGTGTCAACGATCTGAAATCCAGAGTCCACCCCGGTGGGCTTAGGGGGCCAGTGCAGCAGGAGATAAGCAGAGGTCTGGAGTCTTTCAGTACTCAAGGGGTGCTATATCGGAACTTAGACCTAGAGCCCAAGCCTGGGGCAGTCTGCCTGCTCTCACCTCTCTTGGGGGCCTTGATCAATGGCACCCCCCCACTCCTCTCGCCGTTTTCCTGCTTGTCCTTGTGCTTCAGATCGCCCGGAACGCAGGGACTAGGGTCACCATCCGGGCCGCGGTGGTGATGGTGCCTGTGCCGCTCCTTGTGGCCCTTATGTTTTGGCCCGGCCGCGCTCACCGTCAGGGGCGAGAAGGTGAAGAGGGCCGAGGTGCCCGGGGCCGGGAGCGGGGCAGAGACAGCGGGCCCGGCGGGTGCCAGCGAAGGTGGCGGCGGAGGCGGCAGAAGCAGAGGCTCAACAGGGCCTGAAACGGTTGGGACTGCATTCGTTGGCGGCAGCGGCCCGGGATGTTGGCGGCTACGACGCCGCCGGTGAGGGGGCGCGAGAGGGGGATCCTGGCTCGGCCGCCCCCGCTTCTCCTGAGACCCCCCACTGCTCGCCCGGCGCTGCCGCTTCACACCCCGCGCCGAGGCCCCAGCATGGGGCTTCTCCTTCCCCTCTTTGTCCGGCTCCTCCGGCGCCGCCACCGCCCGTACTACGCGAACAGCTCCGACCTGCGCAGCCATTTCACCCACAAACACACATTTAAATGGCCCGACCGCCCCCCCGTCCGTGAATCGCGCAAGCGCTGCCTGCGCACGGCCCGCTGGGCATTGAAGTCTCTCTCCCGCCCTACACTTCTCGGCTGCTCTCGGGGTTGAGCTGAACATGCCGGAAGCGGCTGTTCTCTGCGCTTCTCCGCAGGCCTCTCCCACCAAGCTTCTTTTGTAAAGCAGCCTGGGCTGCGCAAAGCCTCATGGGACCGGTAGTTCCCCCGCGCCCCCCGCCTGTGAGTGGAAGGTCGGAAAGGGAGCGTGCGCCGAGTCACGCTTCGGGCTGCGACGCAACCGCCACTGGGCTGCGAGTTGCCGCCAACCGCTTTAACGGCCGAAACAATATTAATGGCTTTTGGAGTCTGTCGGCGGGTTCCCATTATCGTCTTCCTGTGCCCGTTCATCATTTTACACGGAGTAGGTGGTCTCCCTTGTAAATTTCATAATTCCTGTCATAACCTTTGTGAGGTAAAAGAATCTCCAGTCTTGACTAACGATTAAATGAAGGAGTAGGGGGAATTAAATAATATACAAAGTCAGGGAGATTTTGCTTTAAAATATAATGGGGCCGCAATTCAGAAATTCATGAAGATGTCTGAAGCATCTTCATGGGTATTGCTATGGTTACAGCTGCAGGCGTAAAAAGGCAGGTGCAAGAACTGCCTGGGAGCGTAGAGCACGGCCCCACCTCGCCACTGAGTCGCATCCTTCTTTCTAATGCCTATTAAGGTAGAGAGCATCATTTATTTTTAATACATCCTTACAGTTACAAAAACTTTTGATGGAAAACCGTGTTTTAAAAATATTTTTAACGAGGTATTTTGCAATTTTGAGCTTGCATAAAAAAATTTTGTTTTGCATAAATAAGAAAAATAAGAAAAAAAAAAGTATCCATTGGAGAACACTCCAGATACCGTCATCGTTCACAAGGGGGGACGGCTGCTCCTCAGAAATTCATTTACAATGTCGTTGGTCACTTCAGATTTTATCTAGAATTCTTTTGATATAATTGGTCCTATATGGAAATATTTGACTGACCGTAAAGTACTCAGCGGATAAAATTACTGTGGTTTGGTGTCACAAGTGCCTAGACAAACATTACTTAAACCAAGTGAACACTACTCCAATAAAGTTAGCTTAAAAATAAAAAGTTTATTGAGTTTTGCGTACATTGTACTACAATAGTGATGTAACAGTTTTTCATTCAATTTTCACTACCAATTAAGATTCCTAAAGAAAAATGTTATAGAGCAAATGATGTTTAATAGCTTCTAAAAGTTAAATTTTGTTGAAAATAAAATTGTTAAATCCATTAAAGTCAGGTGAATCTTTTGTAATAATTACTAACTTACCTGTTATGTAAAATAGATTTGAACTATCAGATTTTCTTAAGTCAAATCCATAATCATAGAAATATTTTTTTAAACTACCAGTGCCTTTAGTTGGTTTTATACGTTTCACATGTTTTACAGGGCTTTTCTAATGAAGAAAATGCTACCAAAAGATAGCTAAATTCATTGGTTATGCTTCAATAATTGGAAATTGGTATGTCTAAAAACAATGATTAAGGTCATATTTACATATTTTATTCCTTTAAGTAGGAGTCCCTATTTAATGGTCGATGTAGGGAGCTGAAAGGTTGGAGGTTCCAGTCTACCCAGAGGTGCCTCAGAAGAAAGGCCTGGCAATCTACTTCTGAAAAATCAGCCATTGAAAACCCTAAGGAGAACAGTTCTACTCTGACACACATGGAGTCACCATGAGTTGGGGTTGACTGGACACCAGGTGGCACTGGTACTGGTGTTCCCTTAAATATAGCTTCTCTTTTTCTTATTCCTCTGGTTTCTCAAACATTTGAAAAAGGTGCACAAGGTATACTCCGTTTAGGCAAAAATAACTCCCAGGGAATAATTATTGTCACAGCAGCAATTTTGTACTATAATCACGAGGTAAGTTTTTTTTTTTTTTTTTAAACACTTCTTACAGTAAAGGAAACCTTGGTAGCGTAGTGGTAAAGAGCTACGGCTGCTAACCAAAAGGTCGGCAGTTCGAATCCACCAGGCGCTCCTTGGAAACTGTATGGGGCAGTTCTACTCTGTCCTACGGGGTCACTGTGAGTCAAAATCGACTTGACAGCAACGGGTTTGGCTTTGGTTTATGGTAAATTCTAAGAATGTAGAAATATAATACTTGAAACCCAATTCTTAAAATCTTTTAAAGTGTATACTGTGTTTATGTAGAAAAGTAAAATAAAGTAGAAAAAACAAAACATTGACATCAAGTCAACTCCAACTCATAGAGACCTTATAGAAAAGAGTGGAATTGCCCTATAGTGTTTCCAAGGCGTGGCTAGTGGATTTGAACTGCCAACCTTTTGATTAGCAGCCTCAAGTCTTAACCGCTGTGGCACCAGGGCTCCATAAAAATAACTTTTTTCCAAAAATGAAAAATAAATCCATTCTAAAACAGTGTGTTTCTCAAAGAGCATACTCATATAAGCACAAGTGACACATTTTATTCGCTATTTCCAACCCAGGGTAAATGAGATGAAAATGCTTAACTTATGGCATTTATTTGCATACCGCTTTTCTTTTAAAAGCTATTCAACACATTAGCACATTTTCATTGTTGATATTAATATAGACCACACTTATTTTAGTCAGCAGTATTCTAGTAGTTTTATTTGCAGATAAACTTGCAGCTTTGTTGTGGTTGCGTGCCGTCAAGTCAATTCCAACTCATAGTGGCTCCACGTGCCAGAGGAGAACTGACCCATAGGATTTTTTTGACTGTCATCCATACAGAAGTAGATCACCAGGTCTTTCTTCCTGGAGCCGTTGGGTAGGTTCGAACCATCAGCGTTTCAGTTAGCAGCCAAGCATGTAACTGTTGCCTAAATCCAAAGTAGAATTAAATATTCCAACTTGGTGGTGGTTTCCTTGGTCCTTTGGGTTTTGAAAAACGGTTTGCAAAACCTAGAAATAAAAAATAAAATTTAATAAAAAGAATAAGATTTTTATATAAAATGAATTCTTGAATATGTTATAATACATGCAAACATATTTTGTAATGTATGTTTTATAATGTTTGCAAATACATGAATTTTTTTCAAAAGGTTAGGCGGCAGCTTCGATAAATGTAGTAATAGATTGTAAAGGCATTATACTAATTAATTTAAAGTTTAAATGATAACAACAGAATACTAATAGCATTTTAAATTCGTACAGCACTTACAATTTAATAATGGTAATAACTGGAAAAGCTCTGGTTATAAAAAGCTTTTGATAATTCAGTACTGTATATACCATCCTTTGTCTCTGTAAAAAACAAAACTGGGAAATCTCAATTTCAGAAAAATAAGCCCTATTATTTTATATAAAAAATTATTGTATTAAATCCTCTACTTTGGCCCATAAAGCCCTTAATTTACTAAGAGATTATGTTTGAAGAACTTAGAAAAAATAATACTATTGAAAAAATAAGTGGTTAAATAATCACTTTTGTTTCTCTCTCTCCCTCAAACATTCCCTCTCCCAAAGAAGGATGATAAGGAAAAATTTCACAACTTGTGAAAGCTTATTTCTGGGCACTTTTAAAAGATTTGCAGGTTGATAACACTGGTTCTTTTTCTTTTTTCTTTTTCATTATTTTCACCTTTTATTCAGAAAGGAAAACTAAAGCATTGAGAGGTTAGGAAACTTTGTGCTCAAAATCACTTAGCAAGTAAACAGCTGGTATTTGAACCCACGCCTTTCTTTCTTTCTTTTTCTATTTAGAAAAAAAAATTTTTTTTGACATTGGTTCTTTATGACTTCAGTAACATATGACTTCCTTTACTTTGATGGAGGTATATTTTCAAGGTACCCTCCATACACTTAGCAATCTTACCCATTGTTGTTGAGTCAATTCTGACTCTGACTCATAGCAACCCTATAAGACAAAGTAGAATTGCCCCACAGGGTTTCCAAGGGTGTAAATCTTTACAGAAGCAGACTGCCACATCTTTCTCCCTCTAGAGGCTGGTGGTTTGAAATGCTGACCTTTCAGTTAACAGCCAGGTGCTTAACTGCTGCGCCACCAGGGCTCTTAGAAATCTTAGGGACTCAAATTGAACAAAGAAAGATATGAAATACAAAGAGAATGGAAAACAGAGAGATATTCCTAAGTCATTAATTTCATCATTTTACCAAATGTGGGTATTATCTATCTAAACAGAACTGCTGTAAGCATCAAATGAGATACTTGTCAAAAAGCATCCAGCACAATACCTGGATGCTTAAAACTCTTTCATGAGTAATGGGATATATGTTCGCCTACATTTTCCACCTCTCACGTTTCTTGGGAAGTTGCTTTCCCAGTTGTAATGTGTGCTGCCACCAGGTGGGGACCTGTATAACTGGTTGAAAAGGAAGAAACAGGAATATGCTGCAAATTACTGTTTTTACAGGGTATTGTATGAGCTGTTGCATCCTTTAGGTGTGATTGTGCAAAACTTTTGTCTCTTGACTTTTGTACAGCAAGATAAAGACTTGTAAGTATATTTCCCAAGTTCCTGTGTATTATTTAGAAGTTGTCTCTCACGATAATTCCATGTTCGCATGAATACTTCATTTTCAGGTGCCATATATTGTATGTACCTGTTAAGGGATCTAGAAGGTGATGCAGAGTCCAGAGGGACATATGTGCCCTACATAATATTATTCAAAATCTATATTACCCATCAAAAATTCAGATACACTCAGTGATTCCACATGTATTCCATTAATGAAAAAATAGTATGTAAACAAAAAAATTTTTTAAATTTCGTACATGAAAGATTAAATCTGAACCTACAAAGAATTAATACCAGAACTGGAAGAGAAGGAAAGTAAGGAGGAAGACAAAGAAACCCACTACAGTTAAATATATCAATGGTGGTAGTAAAAGATTTGGGGAAGGGGATGGATACAGCATACTTCAGTAGATTTTACTCCTCTGAGGGGTAAGAAAGAAGATGTTGTTGTTGTTAGGTGCTGTCGAGTTGGACCCAGCTCATAGTGACCTTGTGTAAAACAGAACGAAACACTACCCCACCTGTGCCATCCTCATAATTGTTGCTACGCTTGAGCCCATTGTTGCAGCCACTGTGTCAGTCCATGTGGTTGAGCACCTTCCTCTTTTTCACTGACCCTCTACTTTACCAAGCATGATGACCTTCTGGTGTCTCCTGACAACACGTCCAAAGTACATGAGACAAAGTCTCACCATCCTTGCTTCTAGGGACCATTCTGGCTGTACATCTTTCAAGACAGATTTTTCCATTCTTTTGGCAGTCCATGGTATATTCAATATTCTTCACCAACACCATAATTCAAAGAGATCAATTATTCTTTGGTATTCCTTATTCGTTGTCCAGCTTTTGCATGCATATGAGGCAATTGAAAATACCATGACTTGGGTCAGATACACCTTAGTCCTTAAAGTGATATTGTTGGTTTGTTACAGTTTAAAGAAGTCTTTTGCAGCAGATTTGCCCAGTGCAGTACGTCGTTTGATTTCTTGACTGTTGCTTCCGTGGGCATTGATTGTGGATCCAAGTAAAATGAAATCCTTGACCACTTCAATCTTCTCTCTATTATCATGGTGTTGCTTATTGGTCCAGTTGTGAGGATTTTTGTTCAATTCGTCTTCACTTTCAGCAAGCAAGGTTGTGTTGTCTGCATATCACAGGTTGTTAACAAGTCTTTCTCCAATCCTGATGCCCTTTTCTTCTTGATATACTCCAGCTTCTCTGATTATTTGCTTAGCATACAGACTGAACAAGTATGGTGAAAGGGTACAACCCTGATGCACGCCTTCCCTGCCTTTAAATCACGCAGTATCCTCTTGTTCTGTTCAAACAACTGCCTCTTGGTCTATGTACAAGTTCCTCATGGGCACAACTAAGTGTTCTGGAATTCCCATTTTTCGCAATGTTATCTATAATTGGTTATGATCCACACAGTTGAATGTCTTTGCATAGTCAATAAAACGCAGATAAACACCCTTCTGGTATTCTCTGCTTGCAGCCGAGATCCATCTGACACCAGCAATGATATCCCTTGTTCCACATCCTCTTCTGAATCCAGCTTGAATTTCTGGCAGTTCTCTGGCAATGTATTGATGCAAGTGCTTTTGAATGGTTTGCAGCAAAATTTTACTTGTGCATGGTATTAATGATATTATTCAATAATTTATGCATTTTATTGGATCACTTTTCTTTGGAATAGGCATAAATATGGATCTCTTGCAGTCAGTTGGCCAGGTAGCTGTCTTCCAAATTTCTTTGCATAGGTGAGTGAACACTTCCAGCGCTGCATCTGTTTGTTGAAACATCTCAGTTGGTATCCCATCGATTCCTGGATCCTTATTTTTCACCAGTGTCTTCAGTGCAGTTTGGACTTCTTTCTTCAGTACCATGGATTCTTAATCATATGCTAGCTCCTGAAATGATTGAACATCGAACAATTTCTTTTTGGTACGGTGACTGCGTATTCCTGCCATCTTTTTTTTACACTTCTTGCATCATTTAGTATTTTGCCCGTAGAATCCTTCAATATTGAAGCTCCTAGCTTCAATTTTTTCTTCAGTTCTTTCAGTTTGAGAAATGCCAGGCATGTTCTTCCCTTTTGGTTTTCTAACTCCAGGTCTTTGCGTATATGATTATAATACTTTGTCTTCTCAAGCTGCCCTTCGAAATATTCTGTTCAGCTCTTTTACTTCATCATTTGTTCCTTTCACTTTAGCTACTCGACGTTCAAGAGCAAGTTTCAGAGTCTCTTCTGACATCCATTTTGGTCTTTTCTTTCTTTTCTGTCTTTCTAATGACCTCTTGCTTTCTTCAGGAATGATGTCCTTGATGTCATTCCACAACTCATCTGGTTTCGGTCATTAGTGTTCAGTGCATGGTAATGCATTGAATTGTGTCCCCCAACGATATGTGTCAACTTGGTTAGGCCATGCGTGGTTGTCCTCCATTTTGTGATTTTCCTAGGTGTTATGAATCATAATCTCTGTGGTTAAAGGATTAGGGTGGGATGTATCACTCTTGCTCAGGTCACATCCATGATCCCCTATAAAGGGAGCTGCCCCAAGGTGTGGCCTGTACTACCTTTTATCTTACAAGAAATAAAAGGAAAGGGAAGCAAGCAGAGAGTGGGGACCTCATACCACCAAGACAGCAGTTCAGGAAGCAGAGCGCATCCTTTGGACCTGAGGTTTCTGCGATGAGATGCTCTCAGACCAAGGGAAGATTGATACATCACAAGGACCTTCCTCCACAGCTGGCAGAGAGAGAAAGCCTTCCCCCGGAGCTGGTGCCCTGAATTCAGACTTCTAGCTACTAGACTGTGAGAGAATAAACTTCTCTTTGTTAAAGTCATCCACTTGTGGTATTTCTGTTATAGCAGCACTAGGTGACTCAGACATGCTTCAAATCAATTCTTGTGATGGTCTCTAAATTCAGGTGGGATATACTCAGGGTCATACTTTGGCTCTTGTGGACTTGTTCTAATTTTCCTTAACTTGAACTTACACAAAAGCAACTGATGGTCTGTTCCACAGTCAGTCCCTGGCCTTGTTCTGACTGATGATATTGAGCTTTTCTATTGTCTCTTTCCACAGATGTAGTCGATTTGATTCCTGTGTAATTCCATCCGGCGAGGTCCACATGTATATCGCCATTTATGTTGTTGAAAAAAGGTATTTACAAGAAGTTGTTGTCTTGCAAAAGTCTGTCATGCAATCTCCAGCATTGTTTTCTATCACCCAGGCCATATTTTCCAACTACCTATCCTTTGTTTCCAACTTTCGCATTCCAGTCACCAGTAATTATCAGTACATATTGATTGCATGTTTAATCAATATGAGACTGCAGAAGTTGGTAAAAATCTTCAGTTTTCTAATCTTTAGCATTAGTAATTGGTATGTAAATTTGAACGATAGTCGCATTAATTGGTCTTCCTTGTAGGTGTATGGATATTATCCTATCACTGACAGTGTCATACTTCAGGATAGATCTTGAAATGTTCTTTTTGATGATGAATGCAATGCCATTCATCTTCAATTTGTCATTCACAGCATAGTAGACTATATGATTGTCTGATTCAAAACAGCCAATACCAGTCCATTTCAGCTCAGTAGGATTTCGATGTTTATGCAGTCCATTTCATTTTTACAATTTCCAATTTTCCTAGATTCATACTTCATACATTCCACGTTCCTAGTATTAATGGATGTTTGCAGCTGTTTCTTCTCATTTTGAGTTGTGCCGCATCAGCAAATGAAGGTTCTAAAAGCTTGACTCCATCCATGTCATTAAGGTCAACTCTAAGGAGGCAACTCTTCCCCAGTCGCGTTTTGAGTGCCTTCCAACCTGAGGGGCTCATCTTCCAGCACTATATTAGATAGTGTTCCAGTGTTACTCATAAGGTTTTCACTGGCTAATTTGTTTCAGGAGTACCACCAGGTCCTTCTTCCTAGTCTGTCTTAGTCTGGAAGCTCAAGTGAAACCTGTCCACCATGGGTGACCCTGCTGGTATTTGAATACCAGTGACACAGCTTCCAGTATCACAGCAACACGCAAGCCACTACAGTAGGACAAACTGAGAGACGCATGGGGAGAAAGACGAGAGGAAAAATACTTCAGTTAAATAGTTCACACAATAGGAGCAAAATCATCCCATCAGCCCAGATGACTTGATTGTAACCCAAGTGGGCTAGGAATAGAGTAAGGATGTATTACACAAACACTATCTGAAATCTGAGGAATGCTTACATTCAGTCTCTTTCATTGACCACTTCTCAATAGATTAGAACAACATGAGCTATCTTTTTTCCATGTGGGCCAATTCAGGAAAAATAAAAATGTTTATGAAGCACAAATTTTTTTTCATTCAAAATTTAAATATATTTTCAGTAAAAAAATTATAATTCATATTATCTCCTTTATAAAAGGGAACCAATTAAAAAATTTGTGCTGCTTTTTAAGTAGGTAAAATGTTCAAATCTAGGTATGTTTGGGAAGAACCAACATGAAGGCAACTCACTAATATGTCATCCTAATATTAGATCACAGACTCTACCTTAAAGTTAGAGCATTCATTACTCAAGTACTCACTGAGTTAGAGAAAAAGAAGAAGCTGGGAACATTTGTGTTCTGAGTGCTTTTTTCATAGGTTACACAGTATGCTATATGAATTTTTTGCACTAAGTGATTTTATAAGAATCATATTTTTTTGATATTATAACATTTTAAAGCTTAGAGTTAATTTAATAAAAAATTCTATGGCTGAAAAAACTGAAATCCAGAGATTCTAGTTAAACATTTTGCCAAGATGAGATAGGGATCTGTCTACCAAAATCTTGCATTGTTTTTTCCTCAGGGATAATATTACCTCCTGGGCAACTGGCTGCCCAGCAATGTTACATTTTCGAGTTTCCTTTGCAATTTAGATATTGACATGTCTCTAAGTTCTCTTAAAGGGAATGTGAGTGGAAGTGATACTGCCACTTCCAGGCCACTGCCACGCCTCCTCTACGATTTTCTTCATCTTCCTGTCAGGTGCACTCTGGTTGTGGCAGGAGCCCAATTTTTACTATGTAAATAAGGGCCATCCTTTTTTAGAGATTAGTCTTTCCTGATGACATGTCCAAAGTAAGCAATATGAAGTTTTGTCATTCTCACTTCTAAGCATCATTCTGGTTTTATTTCTTCCAAGACTGATCTTGTTTGTTCTCCTGGCAGTCCGTTGTATATTCGGTATTCTCCACCAACACCACAATTCAAGTGCATCAGTTCTTCTTCTGTCTTCTTTTTCATTGTCCAACTTTTACACTCAGTTGATTGAAAAGACCACAGCTTGAGTCAGGCTCATCTTAGTCATCAGAGTGACATCTTTGCTTTTTAGAACTTTAATGGGGTTTTTTGCAGCAGAAAAAAATTCAAGTTGTGTGAGATTTCGTCCTACTTGGATCAACAATGAGGATCCCTGATGACGCAGTGGTTAAGCACTCAGCTGTTAACCAAAAAGTCGGCAGTTTGAGCCCACCAGCCACTCCAGGAGAGAAAGATGTGACAGCCTGCCTCTGTAAAGACTGCAGCCTCGGAAACCCTGTAGGGGGCAGTTCTACTCTGCCCTATAGGGTTGCTTTGAGTTGGAATTGGCTCAACAGCAACAGATTTACAGGATCAACAATCAACGCCCATGGAAGCAGCAGTCAAGAAGTCAAATGAGGTATTGCATTGGGCAAATATACTGCAAAAGACCTTAATAATTTGATTACCTAGCTTTATTTTCCATGTATGTTAGGCAAGTCAGGCCTATGTGAGATGTTAAGAGGTAGTTGAGGTCAGATTGCATGGAAAAGAAATGTAATGACCTATGCATGCAACTTTAAATCATATTTAAATTTGCATTTCTTATACTGTAAATGAGTAATTTAGATAGATTTTTTTTTTTAACTGCTGGAAAATGACACACATACCAAAATTCAGAAGGGAGCTGGAGTTACTTGACTGAACAGATTCTGCCGGTTTGCTTGGTGGGGAGGAGTTACAGATACCTAGAATCAAAAGAAAAAAACTTGAGGGGAAGAATGAAGACAGGCTCAGATTACCATTGATCAGATCACATAATTATTGACATTAAACATTTCCTCCAGAGTAATTAATACCCCCAAATAAATACATCACTGTTAAATGTAACAAAATATAAATTAAAAAAGGCTTGAAACTTTATAATCTCATTTTTTTTTAATGGTTTCTTTTCTTTGCAAATAGGTTATATAATAAAGCCTAACACCAAAGAGACTTGCCAAAGGATTCAGGAATAAGATCCGTGATATCATGAGTCAACTTATTTTGGGATTCACATTTTGCTTTTGGACTACATTCTATTTTGCACTCTGACCACTCTTAATACACTTCTAAACCATTTGTTCTCCACATTCATTCATCTATGGGTTCATGAAGATTTTTCTTACTCCTGGAATATCTTTCTTCACTCTACTTTCCAGCCTACACTTCTCCCATTACAGATGGTTCTGAGTTAGGCCCATAATCTCTCAGAAGCATTGTTCTATTGTTTTGTTTTGCTATTTTAGCTGGTTATACGTAGGCTTAAAGATTTTTTTTTTCTTCTCAGCACTTTAATATACTCATATATCAGTTTCTGCCCAATTCTGAAAATAATACATTGAGAACTTGGTCCACATTTTGCATGTGCAGTGAAAACAGATAATTTCACATTTGTATAAGCTTTCTAAGAACAGCAGGTAAATGGGGAAAAATTATTAAATATTTTCATTTTAGATTTTTAACACTTTCAAATGCAGATGAGGAGTACATACATGTTTGTGCATTGTGTGTATGTTGTATGCATAACCAAGCACACATAGACTCCTGGTGCTAGGATTCTAGAAACTCACTCCTCTACCTTCCTGGAGTGACTAGAGCACATAGTGAATTTCAATCAGATTCAATTAAAGTATGTATTTATTGAATATCTAGTATGTACCAAGCATTGGGCTAGGCTTTGAAGATCCCACTGCCATCAAGTAGATTTTGTTTTATAGTGACCCTATAGGGCAGAGTAGAACTGTCCTATAGGGTTTCCAAGGCTGTAAATTATAGAAGGAGACTGCCACATCTTTCTCCCGTGAGTGACTGGTGGGTTTGAACCACCAATCTTTTGGTTAGCAGCCAAGCACTTTAACCACTGTACCACCAGAGCGCCACACATTGAAGACAGAGACATGAATAAGAAGTGGGTAAAAGTGAAAAAGTTCAGGAGATATCAATCATTTCTATATTACATTTCTCTCAGGGGCGGAAAAATTGCCCATCAATGGAATATTGGCTTTTGTACAAAAGGAGGCAAAGATTCAGCACATATATAGCAGAGGAAACTGCTGTTTTGCATATTGGCTTGTCATAGATACTTTTATTTGCCCAGCATGTAATAGAGCTTGAATTTTCCTCTAGGAAGCCACTCCTCCACAAATCTCAGTTTCTATGCTTCCAGTGGAGCGGATTTTACCCTAAGATCAAGGAGCTGACCTATTAGGGCTGATTTTTAGTTGGTACATTGACATGGTTCTATCTCTTGTTTAGGACTGACATTAACAATTCTTAAGTATGAGATATAGCACTGTCCTGCTTAATCAGAGCTTTGAATACACTGGCAATAAATTAGTCCAGGGATGGGCAAATGAACCAAGCCAACACAACCAGACCCAGTCAGTGCTAGTCATGGGACTTTTGCTTGAGCAACCAGGAAAGAGTTAATTTTTTTCCATTATAAGACTGAAACTACATGGGAAAAACCTGCGTGTGAATGAACCAACACAGTGCAACAAAGCCAAGAGATATGGAATGAGAAATTAGGTCCTGATGACATCATTCAAACCCTTGATTACAAACCAACAAATTCCCCTTTACTATTTAAGCCATTTTATGTTTTCTCCAAGAGCGGGCATTGTGACTGATTACTACTTGTGTTACCCTATAATTCATCCTCCACAGAGCAGCCAGAGTATGATCTATGACTTCCCATTGCATTTAGAATAAACTGTAAACTGCTTAACGTGACCTATAAGTATCTAACTCCTTCCTCTCCCCTTCCCCCCATCTTTTCAGTCTCACCTTACTCCTCTCTACTCTTTACTTACTACCCTGCAGCTACAGTGACTTCCTTTGAATTCCTATAACATACTGTTATGGTTTGAATTGTGTCCCCAAAAAATAGGTATTGTAAATCCTAACCTTATACCTTTGGTTATAGTCCCATTGGGAACTGGTTGCCTTTGTTATGTTAATGAGAAAGAACTAGCATACTCTTTGTTATGTTAATGAGAAAGAACTAGTGTACGGTGTGTTTTAAGTCAATCTCTTTTGAGATATAAAAGAGATTAAACAAGCAAGCTAGCAAACGGAAATGGAAGAAGAGAGCCACCATGAAGATTGCCCAGGAGCAGAAGCTCAAAAGGGACAAGGACCTTCTCAAAAACTGATAGAGAAAGCCTTCTCCTAGAGCCGGCACCCTGAATTCGGACTTCTAGCTCCTAACTGTGAGAAAAAAATTTGTTTGTTAAAGCCACCCACTTGTGATATTTCTGTTATAGCAACACTAGATAACTAAGGCATATACCAAACTCTCACATCTCAGAGCTTTTGTATCTGGAGTGCTCTTCTCCCCATTCTTTGCCTAGCTGGCTCACCTTTCATGCCTCAGAATTGTCACTTCCTTAGAGAGGGCTTCCTGAACCACTAAAGAGGGTTCTCTTTGTTATTTTCTCTCATAATTACCCTCTTGATTTCCTTGATAGCATTTATCACAATGCATTATTATGTATATATTTGTGAATTTACTTGTTAATGTCTGAATGTCTTCCTAGGCTTAAGTTCCACAAAGTCAGGGCCCATGTCCTGTTCATTATCATATACCCAGTGCCTTGCAGAATACCTGATGCATAGAAGGCACTCAATGAATATTTATTGAATGAATTAATGACATTAGGTAGGCCTAGATGCTAGTGTAAATAACAGATGAAGAATCCTAATTTCTTAAAAAGTGAGGCGACTTTATCTACAGACCAAGTTAAGGCAATACAGGCTAAAAGGAGGAGTCCTAAGTGGCACAAACAGTTAAGCACTAGAGTACTGGCCAAAAGGTTGGTGGTTCGAACCCATCCAGAGGTACCTTGGAAGATAGGCCTGGCCACCTGCTTCCAAAGGCCAGAGCCTTGAAAACTCTATGGAGCAGTTCAAGTCTGCACACATGGGGTCACCAGAAGTCAGAATCGACTCAATGGTAACTAACGACAACAGGCTGAAAGAACGTCCAGAGTTATGGAGCCATGAGCAGAAGACGCATACACAAGCATAGGCATATCCAGGTCAATTTGTTTTGGGGGGCCAGTTCTTCATTTAAGGGCAAAAGATCAAAGAATCAAGGAGGCTGAGAAATGGAAGTACAGCACTGCCTAGATCCAGAAAATAACCTGGGGGCTCTTATCTAGAGATAAGATTGGAAGTCTCTGAGAGTCCAACCATATCTCGAAGCTGTGCCAACCTAAGTCTACCTGAAATTTCTTTATCTTTCTTTCAACTCGAGGGCAGTGGGGTTTTTGTGGGTGGGTTCTTAAATATCCTCAAGACAGAGTTGGAGCTAGGGAAAGAAAACTAGGTGTTTCATAAGCTAAACTGGGCAAACCAATCTTCCGTTTGCTAGTCAAGTCACTCATTTTGTTGTTGTTCGTTTTTGGCTGTTTTATTTCCCATGTTTCTTACTGTAATTTCCTTTTAAAATACTTGAATTCTCTTTTGACCCACCTTAGGGGAAAGGACATATTTTCCAATCATACTTTATCATGATAAGTAAGGAATTATTACATTTCAGAGATCAGGTGTGATGGCGGACTAGCTCAAGAATCTGGAGTTTATGGATAGAAAGAAAGAGTGAAAATACAGAAGAAAAGAGTAAGATTCATCTGTAAACCTTCTTACTTAGGCTATACCTTAAATCAAGTTTTCTCAGTGCTCTTTGTCCTTCCCTATATACCAAAACCCAAACCCATTGCCATCAAATAATTCTGACTCATAGTGACCTATGGGTTTCCAAGGAGCATTATAGGGTTTCCAAGGAGCCCTACAGGACTTCCAAGGAGCGGCTGGTAGATTTGAACTGCCTACCTTTTGGTTAGCAGCTGAGCTCTTAACCACTGCACCCGGTATAATACCAAATACCTTATTGATCCTTCATGATTAGCCAAATGGATCAAATTTGTGAAAAGTATACCACTGTGTTTTATGTGCTTTGTGGTTGTAAATAAGGATTTCTAAGATAATCAGTTTCCCACAGTTCGAGAAGTCTATGGCTTTTATTTTCGTTACAATATAGCAAAGATAGTAAGCAACAGACTTTTATTGCTAATAATATACTTGGTACAAATTGAAACATGTCAATGCTTTGCTTATTTCATAAAATCAGCACATTTGTTTCACAGTATGCTTTGCTCTGACTGTTTTCAAAGAAAATACATCTGAGGTTAGACTGTTGGGAATTTTGAATGACAGCATTTTAGGATGGGTAGAAATTGTCAGACATCTTACTGATTATTATTCCTGTCTATTAAACAAAAAACTTTCCCTCCCCTTACTCCCTGCCCAATATTAACATCATGGAGCCCAGCAAACTACATGGCCTTAGGGAGTCTCTGTTAAGGAATAATACTACTGATTTTTTCACAGGACAGTTATATAAGGAAAAACTACATAATTATGAAAATGGCATATATATTCTAAAAAATAAGTATGAAAAACTTACTTTTTTTCATATTCCGTAAAATTTTCAAACTCTACAAAAATGAAGAAGAAAATGTTAGTTTTTCATATGAAATCCAAAATACTTTCATGAAGTAGACATATAGATCTCAGCCAAAAAGATTAGCTTCCTAAAATAGCCATGAAAATGAAGAAATTTTCTTATCTTGCAATTTTTAGTTCAATGAAAAGTCTCTCCTTGATCTTATCTTGTTATTTTTCCCCACCCCCAAATTTTACATACTTAGAAATAGAGCTATCAGAATATCAGGGGGAAGAATTAAGTTCCTACTTCCCTTTTTTATTATGACCATTCCAGAACCCACAAGAACTTCTAAAGATAGCTGTGATACATAGCCATTCCCATTCTAGCCAAAAATTTCTACCAATCATACTCAGTACTCAGTTTACTAAGACCAGCTTCCATACAGTTAGCCATGATACTTTCTTCTCCCTTCTTTTAGCAAACCCACGTCCTCTGCCTCCTTTATGGTGGAGTCTCAAACTTCTCTCTTTCAGAAACCTATCCTAATTTCTTCTTTATTCAGCATTTCCTCAACATGTATGTTTTTAATCTGTTCCATTAGTGTTTTATTCTCCTTGATAACTCACATGATGTTTGCCATATAGGTATTCTGTTCCACCAGATTAACTATAGTCTTTTCCAGGGCAGGTAGATGTCCTCCAGGACATTTCTGTCTTCCTAACATCTAACAGAAATGTGCTCTTCGATATAGTAGATGGAGCCCTGGTAGTGCAGTGGTTAAGAGTTTGGCTACTAACCAAAAGGTTGGCAGTTTGAATCCACCAGCCACTCCTTGGAAACCCTATGGGGCAGTTCTACTCTGTCTTATGGGGTCATTATATATAGAGAGAGAGAGAGAGGGTAGATATTGAATAAATTCTTCTTTTGAAAAATTTTATTTACATTTTTCAAACTTTAAAATTCAAAGTCAGAAAGGATAAAAGGGAATATAGTTAAATTTAACCCTCGCGTCCATGTTCCCCATCTCTCCAGTTTCGAACCTGCCCCTGTAGGTAACTGCTGCTGTTAGTTTCTTATTCTCCCAGAGTCGATTATAAATATATAAGTAAGTAGAAAATGTATATTTCCCTCTTAAGTAAAAGTCAATAAATTATATATAAAGACGTCAAGACTCCTCATTTTATTTTCAGCTCTATAGTATTCCATGATATGGATGTGCCATGATTTATGATTTAACGAGTTCCTCTGATGATTAACGTTTGTGTTGTTGCCAGTCATCTGCCCTTACAGATAATGCTGCAGTGTGTACCCTGGTAGCCTATTTGCAGGATAGATTCCTAGAAGTGAAGCCGTTGGGTCAAAGGATATGTGCATTTGTAATCCTGAAAAACAAAACCAAACCAAACCCAGGGCCGTTGCGTCGATTCCGACTCCTAGCGACATTGTAGGACAGAGTAGAACTGCCCCAGAGAGTTTCCAAGGAGCACCTGGTGGATTTGAACTGCCAGCCTCTTGGTTAGCAGCTGTAGCACTTAACCACTACCCCACCAGGGTTTACTGTGCTGAATTGTCCTTTATAGAAGCTGTATTGCTTGACACCCCCACCGACAATGTAGGAGTGTGTAATGGAATGTATGATCAATCTTTTGGCATTTGTCAGTCTGATAAATGAAAAACAGTATGTTCTATGGTTTTAGTTTGCATTTCTCTTATTATGAGTGAAATTGAACATATCAAATGCTTAAAGGCTAGAAGATGTGCGTTTATTTTTCTTTGAACTATCTGATCCTGTATTTTGCCCATTTTTCTTTTAGGGTTATTCTGTGAATTTCTAGAACTTCTTTATATGCTAGAGAAATAACCTCTTTGCTTATGATGCCAGTTGTAAATACTTTTCTCCAATTCGTTCTTTACTTTTTGATTTTTAAGGTAATTTTTGGGGGGGGCCATGCAGAATTTACTATTACAGTAATTTAACTAAAGTCCTATAAATCTTTTTTTCTTATAGCTTCTGGATTTTGAGTCATCATTATAAGTCACTCCCACTCCCAAGTTATAAAGGAATCTTCCAAGTTTTTTTTTTTTTAAGTACTTCTATTTTTTTGTGTTCTTGTTTTTTTTAATTTAAATATTTTATCCATCTAGAATTGATTCTGGTGTAGGTGTGAGATATGGATCCCACTTTAGTTTTTGGCCCACCCCCCCCCCAGGTGATTATCCAGTTGATACAATATCAGTTATTAAAATGTTCATCTTTTTCCCACAGATTTGAGATGCCATCTTCATCATATACTGAATTCCTAAAAATATTTGGGTCACTTTTCTATACTTTTTGTTCTGTTCTGTTGGTATGTGATTATTTTCATGTACCAGTAACATATATCACTTTAATTACTGAGGCTTTACAGTGTTTTTCATTGCCCTTTTTTTTCTTTTTTCCTTTAGTTTTCTGGCTATTCCTGCTCCTTTTTTTTCCCCCCATATGAATTCTGGACTAGTTTGTCTAGTTCTAGGAGAAAAAAGTTAGTATGTTTATTTGGTATGTTTTAAATGTATAAATTAATCTTCGTGAGAAATAAACTCTTAATGAAGTTGTATTTTCTTCTTCTTTTTGGTTTCATTCTATTAATTTTGATTACTATAAGACCACCAATCTATTGCGAATATAATTCATCTAATTTTCTATCATGGTGATACGGGAGGAAAACCTTCAGTACTGGAAAGACTCTGGCATGTTTTCTAAAACTCCAATCTTCTTTACCCTACTCCTTGTGAAACTTTTCCCAGGAGTCTTCAATATCTGTTTTGAAGATGTTGAATTTCCTATGGTGTCAGGACAGGTAGTAGAATAAGATTCTACAGATTGGGCCTGCATACCTACAAAACAGACAAGGAAATAAAGAAAAGAAAAAGTGTTTTGTTGCATAGTTCCTTAAGCATTCAAGTTATATAGGTATATGTTCAGTAATTCTTAGCTTGGCCTTTTTAGACATTATATTTACTATACATTATGGATTTTTTAATGTATTCTTTTCACCTTAATCATTCTTTATATCTTTTTCATTTAGATCCTACTTTATTATTAACCTTTAATGTCCTCATTTTTTAATGTTCTCATCCTTATAACTTTTTTTTTGAGAGACAGTACTGCTACTTACAGTCTTCATCAGCAAGAAGGAAGGACTCTTGGGTTCTTTCTGGGAGTGGAGGTGGTGGGGAAGAAGAATGATCTCGATGTAGATCTATGATAAGAAGAATATATACAGTAAAGCAAAGAAATCCATCAGTTAGAATTCATAAGTCAAGACCCCTTTTAGCTTTGGAGCACTTTTCCAACTCTTCAGTATTAGTCTAAACCAAACCAAAAAACCAAACCTATTACCATTGAGTCAATTCCGACTCATAGCAACCCTATAAGACAATGACTAGTACCTCAAGAACTTTGTTCTTCTAGTTCTTTAGCCAACGAGCCTTTGATTCATCAAAAACTCACACCTCACCTACAAAAGTATTCTTCCAAAGAATTTGAACCTAAATTTAATCACACTTCTAGATCTAACTACCTTTGTATAGGAAATTCTGCAGGTAGAAGAACATGTTAAATAAAACCATGGGGAATACAATCAGCCAAACCCAGAATGTTAGCAGTCTTTAGGACAAATGACCCACTTTCTTGGACAAATAAACGGTGTGAGAAAATATAAAAAGTAAAGAGAACTGTTTTAAAAGATTTAAAAAATATATAAACTAAATGAAGTGTATAGACTGAATCCAGATTCAAATAAGCCCAACTATAAAAAGATTTTTTTTTAGATAATTAGAAAAAATTCAACACAATCTGGATATTAGATAATAAACAAAATTTTTAAAGAGATTTTATTTGAAATATCTTATAAGGGTTATACATCAAGGAGCAGCATTCTGGAACCCTGTCCTCACCTTGCCCTTGACAAAACAAAACTAGCTTGGGAAAACCAAAAATAAATCAATAAATAGTGGAAGTTGTTCTGGAAACCTTGGTGTCTCCTGAGGTGAATTACTCTAAACTTAATGAGCATTTTTACAGTATAGATTCTTAGAGCTAAATGTCATCTAAAGCCAAAGGAAATTTTATTTTTACCTGAGTTGGGACTACGAAGTTTTACACTCTAAAAAGGAAAAGGAAAAAGTGAGACAAGAATATGTACATAAATCTATTCAAATTCGAAGCAATTAATGACATAGTTGAAATTATATTTCATATACCTATTGAGATAGTAGGAAACCCTGGTGGCGTAGTGGTTAAGTGCTATGGCTGCTAACCAAAGGGTCGGCAGTTTGAATCCACCAGGCACTCCTTGGAAACTCTATGGGGCAGTTCTACTTTGTCCTATAGGGTTGCTATGAGTCGGAATGGACTCAACGGCACTGGGTTTGGTTTTTGGTTTGTTATTGAGATAGTTATAAAATATAGACCCTATTTTTCATAATTCATAAGTGTGCTGAATTATGAAAAATCATCCTTAACTCTTATCAAAAAGCCAAAACCCAAAACTATTGCCGTCAAATCAATTCCGACTTGTAGTGACCCTATAGAACAGAGTAGAATTGCCCCATAGTGTTTCCAAGCAGCAAGCACCTGGTGGATTTGAACTGCCAACCTTTTGGTTAGTAGCCATAGCACTTAACCACTACACCACTAGGGTTTCTTTAACCTTTGCAGGGATTGTTATATCCATTAGTCCTCAATGGATCCCCTCTGAGTTATTTATTTTCTTTCTACTTAGAAAATTTCCCTGAAAATTCAATTAGAGGTTAGTTGTTGAAATTGAATAGTTATTTTACGACATTGGAAAGGGTGTGATTGTCTTTTCTCTTGGAGCTAAGATAAAGATCAATACATGTGTGCATATTATTAACAATAATAATAACAATTATTAGTACATTAAATTGGCAATTTTAAAAGTTAGAAGAATAGTTGCCTACCATACAATTGTAGGCACTTTTAAACGTTTATTTAGTTAATTATTTTTCTGACATCTGAAATTTTAAGATGATTGGTCTGTAAAATATATAGAGATGCATAATAGATTGTTAGAAGTAATAGATTTTTCTTCCAGAAGCAGGAAACATTATTCCAAAAGGTTAATCTTAATAGGCACATCTCTCATTCAAAAAATTACTCCCAAAACCAAACAATATGCAAAAATCCACAATTATAAAAAGGAACACATTATTACAGTTAACGTGATATAGACTACCAAATGACTAATATGAACAAGCTATCCGTTTATGAAACATTTCTTATTTTTGCCTTCACCATCCTTCCAGACTCAAGTGTTTCCTCTTTCGCTAAGTCTTTCCTTGATCACTGCCAACCTGAAGGTATCTCGCACACTCCAAATCTCTTTTTATATTCATATGGCACTGACCATATTTGCCTTTTTATAATAAATATAGACCAAAAAAAAAAAAAAGACTTTTGTACATATCCTCTATCTCCAGTACTAGCCTATAAGTTCAAGGGCAAGAATTGTGTCTTATGCATCTTTTTCTCTCCCACACCCTCCAGCATGTTATCTTATAAGTAGTAATATCTGCTTAATATTTATTGAATGATAGGTGCTAAAATAAAATAGTCAGTTGAATCCAAATTAATAGAGTCAGAAAACAAGTGACTGACCTTGGTTGGTCTAAGTCTCACAGAGTCATCAAATTTCTTAAATTCAGATGTTCCACTCCATTCCAGTGATGTCCCTGTTTTTACCTTCACGACTGAAGATAGGGGCCTGGGAGCACTCGGTGGGATGTCTCCTGGAAAAAAGTAAATATAGGCCAATTCCTAGAAGCACTATTATTTTAGAGCAGAAATGTTACTCAGTAGTCACACATAGAACACTGAAGGGACCTGTGATTTCATCTGGTTCATCCACACTTAACTGTACTCACCGGCTTCCTCAACCACAATAAAAGATTCAGGTGTCCGTTCGGGCAGTGGAGGGGGGACTTCATCATCTGTCTTCGGAGAAGTTGCTATCCAGAAGGTCAAGAGATAGAAGCACAATGTTTAATTAGAACAATCCAAAGAAAATTCCTACATCCTAATCTTGGTTAAATTCCTTAAAGCACTGTTAATATTTAAGCTGGTACCTGTTCACTCAAGGAAAAAACAAATCCTCTAATCTTACGTTGCAAACCCAGGAGATTTTTGCTTATTCTTCAAAATGTATTATTACGTTCAAAAGCCAGGAAGTATTTTCACTGAGTCAGTGAGTATATTACGATGCACCTTGACATGGCAAAGATTCAGTTACATAGTAAATGAACTCATGAACATTTTAGCATCTGTCCTTCATTCCACACAGAAGCCAAGGATATGGATGCTTTTCCTTTTCACTGAACAATGGTATGACTGGGTTTTCTTTATTTTCACAGAAATGTTACAAAATTTTTATAGAAAATGGTTTTTTAAATGCTGTTGTAAGAAACTGCCACCAGATGGCACACATATCAGTGTTGCTATAATCCTTGAAGATAAGGATTTGTTTTTTAATTATGTTGGTGCTGAGAGAAGCCTAAGGTATTATGGGCGCCTAGAAAAAGAAAATACCTTTAAATTCAAAAACAAGGTCAAAGAATATAAAATAATCTAATCAAAGGAAGAACTTCCTAAATCCAGATAAAATATTTTTGCAACAAAGCTACAAATGAAAGCTCTGCACATGTGTCTATTAAGAAACTCTGTACAGACCTACATCATCCTGAGACCAGAAGAACTAGTTGGAGCCCGGCCACAATCGATGACTGCCCTGACAGGGAACACAACAGAGAACTCCTGAGGGAGCAGGAGATCAGTGGGATGCAGACCCCAAATTCTCATAAAAAGACCATACTTAATGGTCTGACTGAGACTAGAGGAATCCCGGCGGCCATGGTCCCCAGACCTTCTGTTGGCACAGGACAGGAACCATCCCTGAAGACAACTCATCAGACATGAAAGGGACTGGACAGTGGGTGGGAGAGAGATGCTGATGAAGAGTCAGCTAATTATATCAGGTGAACACTTGAGATTGTGTTGGCATGTCCTGTCTGGAGGGGGGATGGGAGGATAGAGAGAGTGGGAAGCTGGCAAAATTGTCACGAAAGGAGAGACTGGAAGGGCTGACTCATTAGGGGGAGAGCAAGTGGGAGTACGGAGTAAGATGTATGTAAACTTATATGTGACAGACTGACTTGATTTGTAAACGTTCACTTGAAGCTCAATAAAAGTTACTAAAAAAAAAAAAAGAAAGAAACTCTGTACAATAAAAACAAAAGTTTTGTCTACTTCCTATCCAGGTAGAATTTTCTTTATAAATTATCTGATGATATACCTGAGAGATTTAAACTTGCTCTTTGCTTTCCCTCACCTTCTTCCACTTTAAACTGTTAAAATCATCTCTAACAGGAAAGTCACTTCTGCTTTCAAATCACCCAGTAAAACAAAACAATGTGTATAGAATGCAAAAATACACAATTATACAAGAGATAAAGTATGAAAGTAAAAACCCATTGCCATCAAGTCGATTCTAACTCATAGTGACCCTGTAGGACAGAGTAGAACTGCCCCCATATGGTTTCCAAGGAACGCCTGGTGGATTCAAACTGCTGACCTTTTGGCTAACAGCCAAACTCTTAACCACTATGCTACCAGGGTTTCCACGAAAGTAAAGGTGTATATAATATAAAAACTCTGCACAGAATGCTGAGCACATATTATTTGTGCCCTGGTGGCACAGTGGTTAAGAGTCCAGATTGCTAACCAGAAGGTTGGCAGTTCAAATCTACCAGCCACTCCTTGTAAACCCTATGGAGCAGATCAACCTGACGGGAACAGACATAGTGCATACAGTAATATAAATTACTGTAAAAAGCAGGAAATTAGATCCTCCTTTTCCAACTCCCACAGGAGAAGAATCCAGTTTTTAGCAGTATGTTCAGTTCAGTATAGCCAAATGATTGTACAAAGAAAATTCTGGGTGGCCCATGTGGTGCTGTTGATCAGATCTTCTTTGCTGTTCTTTTGGAAACTGCTTCTCATTGTGGGTCTACGAATGAGGATTGCTTTCTTTAGAAGCATGCCTGCTGGTATATTTCCTGTACCAGATCTAACTGCTCACTACTGTCTGTTTTATGGAATACTGCATGTTTGATACTGCTATTTTCAACTTTTTCACATCATTAAAGCCTTCCTGAAATTAGTTTATTTGAGGAGGAGGAAGAGCAAGAGGACAAGAAGAAAGAGGAGGGAGATGGGGAGGAGAAACCAAATATTCTATAGAAATGAAGTGAAATCTAAAATGGCATACAAACTTTTAAAAATAACTTACCCATTACTACTGTCTCTTGGTTCAGCGGTGGGGGAAAATTAGTCGGAGAATTCGGTGCTGAAGAATCATGTGAATTGTAATAAGAGAATATGGTTGTAGAGGATGTGGGCAACAAAGAACGAGGAAAAACAGCTCCATCCTGCTTCTCAGGTAAATCAAGAGACATCTTAGAACCAGCACTACCTGGAGGCAATGGTGAAAAATAGGGGTCTTCTGCTAAAGACATGTAAGAATGTACACTAAAATCACTAGGGTCATGCTGCTTTACATTTGAGGCATTACATATTTGGTGCTTAGGGTCACGTGGCAGTGAATAATTCAGTTCTGCTGAAGAAGCATGCATCAGTTTTTGAGCCTGCAACTCCACAAAACATGAATTGTGCAGTTGAGATTCCAAATAAGAAAAATCTTCCTTGATGTCCAACTCCTTTGTTTCTCTCTGCTGTATCAGTTCAAAGGGAGTTGATTTGGTCCGTGTTATTGGCTGCTTTGAATCAAAATGTCTTTGGGCTGCATTTATAGGTTTTGAATTAGGACATGCCCCAAACAAAATGGAGCTCAAGTCCAAACTTTGATGCTTCTGTAGAGGCTCCCCAGCCATTGGAAATGTCTTTGTCTCCCATTTCATAGTTCTGTCGGCATTTTTACAGCCACAGTTTAGCTCCAAAAAGTCAAAAGAAATGCCCTGTTTAGCAGGGTGTAAAACAAACCCTTCCCTTTCACTTATTTCAGAAGTCCTAAAGTCAAAGGAAGAAGTCTCTCCTTTTTCCACCATCGTGCTTTGTTTGTTCTGTTGGTTCATCATTGTTGCTTCTTTTATGGAGCTAAAACAGAAAGAGTAGTGATGATACTATACCCCCAAAGAGGCCTCTTCCAGTATACCTTTCCCAGCATCATAGTAAGTTATAAGCATGAGATTCACCTCTCAGACACAACTAGACAGTATTTAGATAATGTGTAAAATTGTACTCACCTTTTTGGTAAGCTAAGAGGATAAGGGTCTGCTTCTAGAGTGGAATTTTGCTCAGGAACTGAATACTTTGCTTGAATCTTCAAGAGAAGTAGAGATTGGTTTTTAGCAATGTCAAATGAGATGTTTGGGAAGATAGGGAAAATTTTAACCAAGAAAACTTTTTTAACGGATACATTTGCTCACTTACCTGCTTTTATTCATAAGTCTAAGAAGTAATATTTCAGAAAACAAAGATTTAAAATAATTTATGAAAGGGTTACTTGAGCTTCCAAAATATTGAACCTAGTAAGAATTTATTCACATACTGAGATCAAAAGGATTAGAATGAAGGATTAATAGTGTTATAGAAACTACAGAAGATTTGCTTATAGTGTGATCCATTCAAATACGGTAATTTTAATATGTTCTTGGGGTAACTTTATTCTCAAGGACCCCCTACTTTCAGAAATTTCATTATTTCAACCCTTAACATTAATAGATGCCTTTCGGTCCCTCCACCCATCTCTCTGATTTCATCTTGTTCCATTCACCAGATTCTGCTACATGGGCTTTCTTGTCATTCCTCAAGCATGCCAAACTCATTCCTAATTCAAGGTTTTTACACTTACTGTTGTTCCTTCTGATTAAAAAATTCTTGCTCCAGATTTTGCATGGCTGACTTCTTCTAAGTAATTACATTTCTGCTTAAACATCATCTGCCATAAGGAAACCTTCCCTGACCACTCCATCTAAAACCACACTCTCACACAACTTTCCAGCCACTCTCAATCTCATACACATACCATTGATTGTAAAACAAACAAACAAAATCCTGCTTCCGGAGTTGGTAAAATGTAAACAAAAAAGTCACTGTCAACTGTAAGATACCACCAATTATATGATACATTCTAATTTCAGAAGATGTTAAAATGTAGGAAAACATGCATCTTAAAAAAATAGAATTTTTTTTATTCCATTTGTTTATGATCTATTTTCCTCCACAAAAATGTAAGCTCTAGTTTTCTTGGGTAGTAGGGTGAGAACTTCTCTTGTTTAACACTGTGTCTTCAAGGCTTAAAACAGTGACTGGTATATATATATGAACCAAAAAAATATTTGTTGGATGAATGAACCAGCTGATTAAGATCTAATTTTACTACCTAACTTTTAAATCTTACCATGATCTAACTCTACCCTATCTAAACTTTATTTTCCACTATCTCCCCTGACGTATTGGAGATACTTAATAATAAATTTAATTTTATTAAATTTGCTCTATTTATAAATTTGTTGTTGTTAAGTGCCATCGAGTTGGTTCCAACTCATAGCAACCCTGTGTACTACAGAATGAAGCACTGCGCCATGCTCACAATTGTTGTTATGCTTCAGCCCATTGTTGCATGCACTGTGTCAGTCCATCTTGTTGAGGGTCTTCCTCTTTTTCACTGACCCTATCTATGCTTTACGAAGCATGATATCCTTCTTCAGGGACAGATCCCGCCTGATAACATGTCCAAAGTATGGAAGATTAGTCTCCTCATCCTTGCTTCTAAGGAGCATTCTGGTTGTACTTCTTCCAAGACAGATTTGTTCTTTTGGCAGTCCATGGTATATTCAATATTCTTCGCCAACACCACAATTCAAAGGCGTCAATTCTTCTTTGATCTTTCTTATTCATTGTCCAGCTTTCACATGCATATGATGCGACTGAAAATACCATGGCTTGGGTCAGGCACAACTTAGTCTTCAAGGTGACATCTTTGCTTTTCAACACTTTGAAGAGGTCTTTTGCAGCAGAATTTGCCCAATGCAATGCGTCTTTTGATTTCTTGACTGCTGCTTCCATGGCTGTTGATTGTGGATCCAAGTAAAATGAAATCCTTGAATTCAGTCTTTCTCCTTTTATCATGATGTTGCTTATTGGTCTAGTTGTGAGGATCTTTGTTTTCTTTATGTTGAGGTATAATCCATACTGAAGGCCGTGGTCTTTGATTTTCATAGGTAAGCGCTTCAAGTCGTCTTCATTTTCAGCAAGCAAGGTTGTGTCATCTACATAACACAGGTTATTAATGAGTCTTCCTCCAATCCCAATGCCCCATTCTTCTTCATATACTCCAGCTTCTCAGATTATTTGCTCAGCATACATATTGAATAGGTATGGTGAAAGGATACAACCCTGATGCACACCTTTCCTGACTTTAAACCACGCAGTATCCTCTTGTTCTGTTCAAACAACTGCCTCTTGGTCTATGTACAGGTTCCTCACAAGCACAATTAAGTGTTCTGGAATTCCCATTCTTCACAATGTTATCCATAATTTGTTATGACACATAGAGTCGGATGCCTTTGAAGAGTCAACAAAACACAGGTAAACATCTTTCTAGTATTCTCTGAGCCATCAGACATCAGTAATGATGGTTCCACATCCTCTTCTGAATCCAGCCTGAATTTCTGGCAGTTCCTCGTAGAAATACTGCTGCAGCCCCTTTTGAATGATCTTCAGCAAAATTTTGCTTGCATGTAATATTAATGATATTGTTTGATAATTTCTGCTTTTGGTTAGATCACCTTTTTTGGGAATAGGCATAAATATGGATCTCTTCCGGTCGGCTAGCCAGGTAGCTGTCTTCCAAATTTCCTGGCATAGAAGAGTGAGCACTTCCAGCACTGCATCCATTTGTTGAAACATCTCCATCAATATTCCATCGATTCCTGGAGCCTTGTTTTTTGCCAATGCCTTCAGTGCAGCTTGGACTTCTTCCTTTAGTACTATCGGTTCCTGATCACATGCTACCTCTTGAAATGGTTGAACGTCAACTAATTCTTTTTGGTATAATGACTCTGTATATTCCTTCCATCTTCTTTTGATGTTGCCGGCATTATTTAATATTTTCCCCATAGAATCCTTCACTATTGCAACTCAAGTCTTGAATTTTTTTCTTCAGTTCTTTCAGCTTGAGAAATGCTAGGTGTGTTCTTGCCTTTTAGTTTTCTATCTTCAGCTCTTTGTACATGTCATTATAATACTTTGTCTTCTCAAGCCGCCCTTTGAAATCTTCTGTTCAGTTCTTTTACTTCATCATTTCTTCCTTTCGTTTTAGCTACTGGATGTTCAAGAGCAAGTTTCAGAGTCTCTTCTGACATCCATTTTGGTCTTTTCTTTCTTTCCTCTCTTTTTAATGACCTCTTGCTTTCTTCATATATGATGTCCTTTATGTCATTCCACAACTCCTCTGGTTTCAGTCATTAGTGTTCGATGCATCAAATCTATTCTTGACATGGTCTCTAAATTCAGGTGGGATATATTCAAGGTAGTACTTTGGCTCCCATGGACTTGTTCTAATTTTCTCAGCTTCAGCTTGAATTTGCACACGCGCAATTGATGATCTGTTCCACAGTCAGCCCCTGGCCTTGTTTTGACTGATGATATTGAGCTTTTGCATCATCTCTTTCCACAGATGTAGTCGATTTGATTCCTGTGTATCCCACCTGGTGAGGTCCACATATATAGTCGCCATTTATGTTGTTGAAAAAAGGTATTTGCAATAAAGATGTCACTGGTCTTGCAAAATTCGATCATGCAATCTCCGGCATCACTTCTGTTACCAAGGCCATATTTTCCAACTACCAACCCTGCTTCCTTGTTTCCAACTTTCGCATTCCAACCACCAATAATCAATGCATCCTGATTGCATGTTCGATCAATTTCAGACTGCAGAAGCTGGTAAAAATTTTCAATTTCTTTACCAGTGGCCTTAGTGGTTGGTACTTACATTTGAATAATAGTCCTAGTAACTGGTCTTCCTTGTAAGCATATAGATATTATCCTATCGATGACAACATTATACTTCAGGATAGATCTTGAAATGTTCCTTTTGACAATGAATGCAACGCCATTCCCCTTCAAGTTGTCTTTCCTGGCATAGTAGACCATATGATTGTCCAATTCAAAACGGCCAATACCAGTCCATATCAGCTCACTAATGCCTAGGAGATAGATGTTTATGTGCTCCATTTCATTTTGACAATTTTCTAGATTCACACTTTGTACATACCACATTCTGATTATTAATGGATGTTTGTAGCTGTTTCTTCTCATTTTGAGTTGTGCCACGTCAGTAAATAAAGGTCCCAAAAGCTTTACTCCATCCACATCATTAAGGTCAGCTCTACTTTGAGGAGGTAGCTCTTCCCCAGTCATCGTTTGTGTGCCTTCCAACCTGGAGGGCTCATCTTCCAGCACTATATCAGAAAACATTTAGTGTCCCCTTATTCTGTCCAAACAACTGCCTCTTGATCTATGTACAAGTTCCTCACGAGCACAATTAAGTGTTCTGGAATTCCCATTCTTCACAGTGTTATCCATAGTTTGTTATAATCCACACAGTCGAATGCCTTTGCACAGTCAATAAAACACATGTAAATATCCTTCTGGTATTCTCTGCTTTCAGCCAGGATCCATCTGACATCAGCAATGATATCCTCAGTTCCACGTCCTCTTCAGAAACTGGCCAGAATTTCTGGCAGTTCCCTGTCGATATACTGCTGCAGCCGTTTTTGAATGATCTTCAGCAAAATTTTGCTTGTGTGTGATATTAATGATATTGTTCTATAATTTCCACATTCGGTTGGATCACCTTCCTTGGGAATAGGCATAAATATGGATCTCTTACAGTCAGTTGGCCAGGAAGCTGTCTTCCATGTTTCTTGGGATAGACAAGTGAGCACCTCCAGTGCTGCATCCGTTTGTTGAAACATCTCAATTGATATTCCGTCAATTCCTGGAGCCTTGTTGTTCGTCAATGCCCTCAGTGCAGCTTGGCCTTCTTCCTTCAGTACCATCAGTTCCTGATTATAGGCTACCTCTTGAAATGTTTGAACATCGACTAATTCTTTTTGTTATAATGACTCTGTATATTCCTTCCATCTTCTTTTGATGTATCCTGCATCGTTTAATATTTTCCCCATAGAATCCTTCACTGTTGCAACTTGAGGCTTGAATTTTTTCTTCAGTTCTTTCAGCTTGAGAAACGCCAAGCGTGCTCTTCCCTTTTGGTTTTCTATCTCCAGCTTTTTGCACATGTCATTATAATACTTTACTTTGTTCTGTTCAGTTCTTTTACTTCATCATTTCTTCCTTTTGCTTTAGCTGCTCGACGTTCTTGAGCAAGTTTTAGAGTCTCCTCTGACATCCATCTTGGTCTTTCCTTTCTTTCCTGTCTTTTCAATGACCTCTTGCTTTCTTCATATATGATGTCCTTGATGTCATTCCACAACTTGTTTCATCTTTGGTCACTAGTGTTCAACACATCAAATCTGTTCTTGAGATGGTCTCTAAATTCAGGCAGCATATACTCAAGTTCCAGAACACTTCATTGTGCTCATGAGGAACCTTTACATAGATCAAGAGGCAGTTGTTCAGACAGAACAAGGGGATACTGATTGGTTTAAAGTCAGGAAAGTTGTGCATCAGGGTTGTATTCTTTCACCATACTTATTTAATCTGTATGCTGAACAAATAATAAGAGAAGCTGGACTATATGAAGAAGAATGGGGCATCAGGATTGGAGGAAGACTCATTAACAACCTGTATTATGCAGGTGACACAACCTCGCTTGCTGAAAGTGAAGAGGACTTGAAGCACTTACTAATGAAGATCAAAGACCACAGCCTTCAGTATGGATTACACCTCCACATAAAGAAAACAAAAATCCTCACAACTGGACCAATAAGCAACATCATGATAAACAGAGAAAAGATTGAAGTTGTCAAGGATTTCATTTTACTTGGATCCACAATCAACAGCCATGGAAGCAGCAGTCAAGAAATCAAAAGATGCATTGCATTGGGTAAATCTGCTGCAAAGGACCTCTTCAAAGTGTTGAAGAGCAAAGACGTCACCCTGAAGACTAAGGTGTGCCTGACCCAAGCCATGGTATTTTCAATCGCATCATATGCGTGTGAAAGCTGGACAATGAATAAGGAAGACCAAAGAAGAGTTGATGCCTTTGAATTGTGGTGTCGGCGAAGAATATTGAATATACCATGGACCGCCAAAAGAACGAACAAATCTGTCTTGGAAGAAGTGTGGCCAGAATGCTCCTTATAGTCAAGGATGGCGAGACTGCGTCTTACATACTTTGGACGTGTTGTCAGGAGAGATCAGTCCCTGGAGAAGGACATCATGCTTGGCAGAGTACAGGGTCAGCAGAAAAGAGGAAGACCCTCAACGAGGTGGATTGACACAGTGGCTGCAACAATGAGCTCAAGCATAACAACAATTGTAAGGATGGCACAGGACCAGGCAGTGTTTCGTTCTGTCGTGCATAGGGTCGCTGTAAGTCGGAACCAACTCTACGGCACCTAACAACAACAACCACATACCCAAGGTCATATTTTGGCTCTCATGGACTTGCTCAGATTTTTTTTTAGTTTCAGTTTGATCTTGCATATGAGCAGTTGATGTTCTGTTCCACAGTCAGCCCCTGGCAGCAGTTAAGAAATCAAATGACACATCGCATTGGGCAAATCTACTGCAAAGGATCTCTTTAAAGCGTTGAAAAGTAAAGATGGCACCTTGAAGACTAAAGTGTGCCTGACCCAAGCCATGGTATTTTCAACTGCATCATACACATGTGAAAGCTGGACAATGAATAAGAAAGATCGAAGAAGAATTGACGCCTTTGAATTACAGTGTTGGCAAAGAATATTGGATATACCACGGACTGCCAAAAGAACAAACAAATCTGTCTTGGAAGAAGTAGAGCCAGAATGCTTCTTAGAAGCAAGGATGGTGAGACTGTGTCTTACATACTTCAAACATGATGTCAGGAGGGATCAGCCCCTGGAGAGGGACATCATGCTTGGTAAAGTACAGGGTCAGGGGAAGAGAGGAAGATCCTCAACAAGGTGGATTGACACAGTGGCTGCAACAATGAGCTCAAGCATAACAACGATTGTGAGGATGGCACAGGACTGGGCAGTATTTCGTTCTGTTGTGCATAGGGTCACTATGAGTCAGAACCAACTCAACGGCACCTAACAACGATATATCAGACAATGTTCCGCTGCTATTCAAAAGCTTTTCACTGGCTAATTCTTTTCAGAAGTAGACTGCTGGGCCCTTCTTCCCAGTCTTAGTCTGGAAGCTCAGCTGAAACCGGTCCACCATCGGTGACCCTGCTGGTATCTGAATACCAGTGATATGACTTATAGCAACACAGCAACATGCAAGCCCCCACAGTATGACAAACTGACAGACACATGGGGAATTTATAAATTTAGTACCTAATATTCTTACTGATGAGATAGTTTAGTATTAGGAGAACAGGCTTTACAATCAAACAAATCAGGTTCTGGCTCTTTGTCTTACCAGCTCTGAGACTTGAAGCAAACTACTTAACCACTTTAAGTTTCAGTTTCCTTCTACAAAACGGGGATAATAGTTTTTTAATATAATATACATGTTTTTTAATATAACCGCTTTATAATTCATGCATATAAAGTGTACAATTCAATAGTTTTTAGTATATTCACAGAATTGTGCAACCATCGTCACAATCACCTGCCTTGGTGAATTCATCCTTTTATTATTACATGATGGCTCTATGTCTGTGGTAATTTTCTTTGCTCTGAAGTCTACTTTACCTGATACTAATGTAGCCACTCATGCTTTCCTCTGATGCATATTTGCATGATATACCTTTCGTAAAAAAAAAAAAAAAACTTTCAAACTACCTGTATGTTACATTTGAAGTAAGTTTCTTATAAAGAGCATATAGTTGGGTCATGTTTTTATTCACTCTGCCAATCTGTCTTTTAATTGGTGTGTTTAGACCATGTACATTTAATGTAATTATTGATATATTAGGGCTTAAGACCACCATTTACTTTTTGTTTTCTGTTTGCTCTCCTTCTCATTTCTGTTTTCTTTCTCCTGTGTTTTTTTTAGAATTTTATTTTTATTTTCCTGTAGCACTTTCGAGTGTACCTGTTTGAATATCTTTTTTAAATGGTAGCAATATGTATTATATATACATAATTTATTACAATCTCCTGGTATTGTCGTTTTATCACTCAAATGAAGTATAGAAACCTTACCTCCCTTTATATTCCTTACTCTCCTCTATTTATAACAATTGTCTTATATATTTCTCCTACATATATTTATAATCTCATCAGAAAGTGTTATAATTGTTGCTTCGATTGTCAAACATAACTTGGAAAACTCAAGAGGAGAAGGAAAGCCTATTGTATTTACCCATGTTTTGGCTTTCCACTTCCTTCCTTTTTTTCTTTTCTTCCTCCCTTCTTTTCTTTCTTTCTGATGTTCCAAGGTTTCTTCTTTTATTCATTTTGGTTTGGAAAACTTCCTTTCCCATTCTTTTATAGTGGGTCTGCTAGCAACAAATTCTTAGTTCTCCTTCATCTTCAATCCTGAAGGATATTTTCACAAGGTATAGGATTGTAGATTGACAGTTCTTGTCTTTCAGCACTTGAAAAATGTTGTGCCACTTCCTTCTGGCCTCCTTAGTTTCTGATGAGAAGTTCACTTTATTCTAATGTGGTTTTTTTCCCCCCTATAGTTAACGTGTTGTTTTTTTCTGGCCGCTTTCTAGGGCTTTCCTTTTTCTTTAGTTTCAAAAGTTTAATTAGGATGTATCATCTAGTACGTTTTCAGCCCCACCCTCTTTCTCCTCTCCTTCTGGAACTCGGATGACAGGAATGTTAAATTTTTTTTGTTATAGTCCTATAGGTCCCTGAGACTTATTTATTTTTTTCAGTCTATTTTTTCTGTTCTTCAGATTGGGTAATTTCTATTTGTACTATCTTCTGGTTCACTGATTCTTTCCTCTGTACCCTCTATTCTGTTATTGAGCCCATCTCCTGAGCTTTTGTATTTCAGTTATTGTATTTTTCAGTTCTAAAATTTGCATTTGGTCCTTCTCTATATCTTCTTTTTCTTTGCTGAGACTTAATATTTCTTTGCTGAGGCTTTCTATTTTTTCATTTAAGCCTGTTTGTAATTGCTCATTTAAGCATTTTTATCATGGCTGCTTTAAAATATTTGTCAAACAATCCTAATATCTCTGTCACCTCAGTGTTAGCATCCATTATTGGCATTGACTGTCTTTCTTCATTCAGTTTTAAATCTACATGGTATTTGGGATAACAAGTGATTTATAATTGAAACCTGGACATTTTCATGTTATGTTATAAGACTCTGGATCTTATTTAAACCTTCTGTTACATGGCTTTTTCTCACACTGCTCTGGCAGGGGAAAGAAGTGGCGGGCGGGCGCGGGATGCTGCCTTGCTGCTGTTAGCCGGAGGCTACCTCCACCGGGTTCCTCATTTAGCCTCTGCTGATGCTGATGGGAGGCTCCCCAGGTGGCCTTCAGTGATACCGTAGTAAGAGTGGCCTCATTATACCTGGATGATGATGAAAGTCCTGATTCTCCACTAGGCCTCCTCTGACACTACTCAGCGGGGAGAACAAAGAGAAAACCCACTGATACTGGGGAGAGAGGAGCTCATTATGGTCCAGTGGGTCTCAAAGTTCCAGCTCTCTACTTTGCCTTCTCTGATACCACCCCAGCAGGGATATTGGGTCACTTTATTAAGCCTTGCCAGGGCGAAGTCTAGGTGCCTCACTAAGCCTTTGCTGACATGAGTGGAGTTAGGGCCAGTATTTCTTTGATGTTCTTCTGGAGTAGAGTGGTTACTGTCAAAAAGTTTTCTGTCTGCTAAGCTACCCCTTTTCTGGTCCTTTGGCTAGAAAGAGGAAGCTTTTATTGGGGCTTTTTTTTTTTTTTTTGTCTGTGCTGTTGGCTGTTGGTTTTTCCAGCTCCAAGTCTAGGGTATATGAGATTAAAAAAAAAAAAAAAAACCCCAGGGAACTCAACACCATGTCATTCCTTGGGTCTCAAGATTTTTTTTTAAATGTTTGTTTTACATATAATGTGCAGGGTTTTTAGTTGTATTTAGTGAGAGGAATAGGGAAAAGAACGTCTACCCCATCTTCCAGGAAGCAGTCCGCTCTGGCTGGCTTTAACCAGATCCCTCCGTGTTCTTTGTTCCCATTTACTGGCTAAGGACTCATTCCAAACAACTGAAATTACTGCAGCTATTATACTGCTGCTGTTGCTGCTGCTGCCGTTGTTGTTAGCTGCCATTGAGTCAGCCCCTGACTCATGGCGATCCCATGTGTTACAGAGTAGAACTGCCCCATAGCGTTTTCTCGGCTATAATCTTTACAGAAGCAGTTCACCAGGACTTTCTTCTGTGGTCCTGCTGGGTGGGTTTGAACTGCATTGGGTTAGTAGCCAATTACAAACTGTTCATACCACCCAGGTACCTCTTATATTTCTACTGTGCTAAATTTGGAGCCCTGGTGGTGCAGAGGTTAAGAGCTATGACTGCTAACCAAAAGGCCAGCTGTTCGAATCTACCAGCCACTACTTGGAAACCATATGGGGCAGTTCTACTCTGTCCTATAGGGTTACTATGAGTTGGAACTGACTCAATGGCAATGGGTTTGATTTTTTTGGTTCGGCACTAAATTGAGTATTGATACTTCCTGGAACCTAAATAAAATATTAGCCCACATACTCCAGCAACACAATAGAAGCATAATATTCCTTGTTCAAGTAGGATTATTCTAAGAGTATAAAGATGATTTGATATTAACAAGTCAAATGATAATATTCATTATATTAATAGGTCAAAGGAGAAAATCCATGTGATCATCGTATAGATGCAAAAATATACACTTGATAGAATTTGACATTATGTCTGAAAATTTTTCTTAGTAAAATAGGAATCCATGAATATTTTCTTCAAACAATGAATAAATACCTGCTTAGTAGTCAAAAATTTTTTTTTTTTTTTTTTAGTAGTCAAACACCAGAATCATTCTTAGTAAAGTCAGTGTGCCAGTATCACTTCTATTATTTAACACTGTTCTGGGAGGACTAGCCAATGAAATGTAAACACAAATAAGAAATGAGTAACAATTCCTGACAACTATACTCTTATTTACTTGTCCCTCCACCAGGTTGTTGCTCCTTGGAGTTGACTAAACATTAACTGTAGGATTGCTTAGTTGGTTCGCCACCCTCCATACAGGGTTTCTTCTCTTCTACACCCATCTATCTTTCTGAGGTCTCAACTTGCTTCACCATTCATTGGCAGGGGTTATGATCAGGGCTATGTCCTTGTACACTTTGTATTTCTCGTGTTGGGGAAATAGTAGACCCTCAGTGAATTTTTTAGATTATGAATCCAAAAAGTGATATTTAAAAGTAAAATATATGTGTTGCATATACCCTGGAAAGTAAATCAGTAATCTTGTCTTCTTAAGGTTTGTTCAGAACCTAACACTTTGTAAATGACACAGTAAGTATTGGACTTAACAATTTTTGTGATGAGATTAAAATAGCATATCTTAGAGCTCTCAATATTTTTTAGTTGGATTGAATCGTGTCTCCCAAAAGACAGGTTGAAGTTCTAACCCCTGTACCTGTGAGTGTGATCCTGTTTGGAAATAGAGCTTTTCTTTGGTTCTGTTAATGAGGTCATACTGGAATAGGGTGGGTCCTAACCTAATCCCTTCTGAGTGGTGTCTTATAAAAAGGGAAAACAGACACAAGAGAGACATACACAGAGGGGGGAGTCCATATGAGGATCTGTCCACAAGCCAAGGAATGTCAAGAAACACCTGGGCCTACCAACAAGAAAGGACCTCCCCTAAATCAGATGCCCTAATTCAGACGTCTAGCCTCCAGAACTGTGATACAATAAATTTCTGTTTTTAAACCACCCACTTGTAGTCTTAGTATTTCTGTTGACAGCAGCACTAGGAAATACAACAATCAGCATTTAGCCAAATCATAATTGTTTTTATATCTAAAAGCTTTTGCTAAAAATTCTTTGGAGATTCTAAAATATTCTCAAAATTTGATGAGACATTTGCCACCAAAATAAGGCTAACCGAAAAAAAATCACACTGGGGCACAACTATGACTTTACTTTATGATCGTCAGTCTCACTTCTATCTTACCACATAAAACTGTCTAAAACATAGAAATAGAATGTACACTTTCCTTTTTAGTCACTCCTATTGATTCTAAATTTAGCCAAAAATTGTATGCAATAGATTAACCAAGAGATTAATTTTCTAAGTTAAAAAGTACCTCAATTAGTTCTTCCTTCTCCACAGGAAATTTGCAGTGCAGTCTCATCTACACTTGACACTCCAAGTTAATTATGACAATAGGCAATAAGTTAAGTCTCACAACTAACCTGAGACCCCATGACTAAAAGCAAATATGAAAAAAAATTGACAAAATATCAAGTTTAAACTTTACCTCTGTTCCAGAGTATTCATCCCTGAAAACATCCATCTGTCTCTTAAATAGTTCTAATACAGCACTGTAGACCAGCTCATACTGTTCCTGAAGAGCATCACAAACCAAATTAAAAAAATTTGGTGAATTACAGAACCAGATTTTAGGAATATAAACACCAGTCAAATCCCAGTATAGCAGACCTGAAAGGAGTATCAACATTAGTATACTAACAGTTTCTTATATTTCTGTGGAGTCCCTGGGTAATGCAAACAGTTAATCTTCTTGGCTGCTAACCAAAAGGCTGGAGGCTGAGTCCACCCAGAGGCACCTCGGAAAACCAGTCATTGAACACCCTATGGAGCACAGTTCTAGTCTGACACAAATGGGGTTGCCATGAGTCAGAATCGACTCCACAACAACCGGTAGTGGTGGTTATGTTGATGCAATCTGTTTCAGATTTTAAAGTGCTTTTAAGTTGCTAGAAAACAGCCAAATATTTGATCTACCTCTAGCTAATGTGTAGGGTCCTATGGCATGGTTTTTAGCTTCTAACCACACTTTCTGACTTAAATTTCCCTCTGTCATCATTATTCTGTTTTCCTTGCTCACGTTTAAAAATTTATATTTCATCTTTTTTTTGGTGGGGGGGTCACTTCCGTCTTTTCTGGGAAAAGATAGATAGGTTGTGGCTGGTATACAACAGATAGCCTCAGTATCTATTATTTAATTTGACCCTCACAATTGCCCTGTGAAGTAGGTGGGCTGTTTGTCCCTATTGTAATCAAGCTTTCTAAGTTCATTTAGAAGTAATTTCAAGATCCTAGGTTAGAACCTGAATCTTCTGACTCTTAGTTTAGTGCACTTAGACCAAGCTGCTGAAATTTTGTCCTAGCAAAGATACCAAAGAAAAATAGACCCCTGAATAGGGTTTGAAAATTTGTGGTTGTAAAAAGGAATTTCACTATAGGGAAATGAGACCTCTACTATTATGAGGTTTCTGGTGTTTTACTGCTCCATTTTTGCTTCTGTGCCTGCTCAAGAACTTGATTTTGGATCTACTTTTCATCTGAATGGGCCTATTCAGAGTTTTCCTTGACACTTTATACAGCCTTTACACGAATGAAGTACAACTTACTCCAAAGATAAATTTAGCAAGAGAACAATGCAGAGTCTATATCGCCTACCACAGCCATTAGTACAGAGAGAGGAATCAGACAGGAAGCACTCATCTGGTTACGGTGCCATTTCCTGGCTAGAATAGTATCAGAAAAAGCAGCTACAACTCTTCAGATATTTGTTCAGCTAGTCTTTGATAATAATGCAAAATATGAAGGCAAATTTCAAACTGTCTCAGCTGTCTTCCAATTCTTAAAAGTCAGCCTGAAATGGAAATTTATTTGAAATATGGAGTATGGTTTTATTAATTTAAAATCACAGTTTAGTATTTTATAAGTAGGTTGCATACTTCCTGGATCAGCCTTCTTTTAAGTCTGACAGCACTAACCCAGGCAGTGTTTTCACATAAACTTTCCCCCTCACAAGTTGGATATAGAGAACACAGTCAACACACGAAAAAAAAAATTATTTTTTTCCACTAACTATTAGTGGAAAACCTGTGTGGGCCAAATAGATAAGTTTACATTACAACAGCTCCTCATTTTTTCCCCTGAATTTACAACATCTAGATTAAAACATCTGAACTTCCACTGTCAATTGTTTCATCTCTAAACCTATGTGCAAGTTCATTTGTAAGAACCTTAAACACTTTGGGTCTGACTGTGTAAGCAGTAAAAAATAGTTCTAACAAGTTATGCAGAAATGCCTGTTACATAATAATCAATAAATGTTTGATGAATGAATAGATGGATGAATGCTAGATTCTGTCTTAAAGATGGAGACAACTTAGAAATGTGAGTAAAATTATGGGTGTAGAAATATGGGGAAAATTAATAGTGTAGACAGTGAGAGATCTGGGCTGGGAGTGTTTCACCCAGGAGGAAGAACTTGAGCTGGGTTTCCTGAGGAGAGCGTTAAGAGCATGCCTAATGGAG
The DNA here is from genome assembly GCF_024166365.1 of Elephas maximus indicus. NCBI lineage: Eukaryota > Metazoa > Chordata > Mammalia > Proboscidea > Elephantidae > Elephas > Elephas maximus. The sequence continues at coordinate 166,884,029 of NC_064821.1, read as the reverse complement.
TGAACAGATGTAGACAATCTGAAAAAAAAAAAAAGCAAAACCATGCCGTCGAGTCGATTCCGACTCATAGCAACCCTATATGGTTTCCAAGGAGCGCCTGGTAGATTCGAACTGCCAACCTTTTGGTTAGCAGCCATAGCACTTAACCACTATGCTACCAGGGTTTCTGGGGTTTATTAAAAAGATGGTGAACTGGACATAACATTTCACACATATAGTGTGTGTGTGATTGTAATTATGCTTTTAAAAAGTATGCATACAGTAAGCCCCAGGAGACTATAGAAAAATAGCAACAGTGACTATTTCTAAGTGATAAATTATGGCTGATTTTTACTTTTCAGTGTTTCCTAAAATGAGCACAGAGACTCCCTTTCCAGGTTCTGTTACCACCTCCTGAAGTAGAAATCACAGATTTCTGCTTTTCTATGGTTTCAGAGATGGATTTACTACTACAAAATTTCAAGTTATCCCAACTCAACTACTACTTTCTAATAAGTCAAACAGCTTATTGAATTTTTTTCAACATCCTTTCTAAGTAAGAAGTATTTTATATATATATATATATGTATTTAATGTTTTCTAGACAGTAAGATATAAGGAATAAAAGCAGCTGACCTGGGTAGGGAATATAAGGAAAATACTGGGATTCTCAGAGGAAATGGGAATAGACTAAAGCACTTGTATTACGTTAGCATTACGGCTAAGGAGGCAGCTGGTTTTGGATGTCTTACCCTTAAACATAGAGATGGAGCAAGACTCAGACACATTTCCTGATCCAATCACCAGAGTCCATACCTGAGTTTGAACAAATGAAGGTCTCTGTGTCCGCATTTCCTGGATCAAACTAAAAATACTGAAGTTCTCAGGAATTATCTACCAAATAAAAGGGAAAAATATCTTACTCCTTTTGATGCTATCTTTGTTAAGAATTATTGCCACCTTTTTATAGTCTTGTACTTCCATAACATCTCCTCTCCTAGCATGGGATAATAGTAGACAAAGAATACATTTTTTAAACTAAAGAGGTTCTTCATGACTTGCACCACACTTCAGAGCCTGGTGATTTCCCTAGGAAAGTGTAAAGAAAATCTTCTGAGTGGTTTCGCATGGGCTTTAATTCCCCAGGAATTCAAGTATCTGAAACTAAAGTTATAAGGTGAGAGGAGGCTCAGTAGAAGAGCAAGGAGAGTTTTCTGAAATACAAGCAGCTGACAGATAGCGCTAAGAGCCATGTTATAAATCTACCATTTTCTAGCAAACTTTAAAAAATGATTTATAGATTGGAACCTGAAATTTGATTGCAATAAATTGAGTCCACTAAAGCAGATTGGATTAAGGAAGGGTAACGATATAACTTAGGGCAGAGATTCTCAAACGTTAGCATGTATCAGTATCACCCATAGGACTTGCTGGGCCCTACTTCCAGAGTGTCTGATTCACTCAGTATGAGTTGGGGCCCAAGAATTTGCATTTCTAACAGTTTTCCAGAAAATACTGATGTTGCTTGTCTGGGACCACACTTTGAAAGCCAATGACTTAGGAGCTAATTGAATCATCTGACTGACAAATTAAGTCTGTGAGTGAATATTCTGGGAAAGATGAATTGTGGAGATAGACGTTCTGAGGAACTAAACAATTCCTAAGTGTGAAAGCAGCAGGGTAAGCAAATGGGAAGTGCCTGCTGAGAGAAACTCACCCCATCTTTTAGCAACATCCATGTATAATCAATAGCACAAATAACACCAGTTCTTCCACAGCCGGCACTGAAATGAAAGATCACAGTAGCATTTATAGTTGCAGATGGTGGATCTTTGACAAGAAAATTGGAACATTTCACTGACATATTTGAAGAGGAAGAGCCTGGAGGCAATGGAATTTTCCAAACTCTTATCATTTCCCAGCGTGTGTTTGTCAATTGTCAAATGCCACAATGAACCTCAGAACAGATCCTATGCAACTTGTCACAGCAAGAATCTCTAGACCTATCCTGTTCACAAGTACTTTATCAAAAAAAGATGAATTTAACGCTCAGGATCAATTTAATATAGTTTGTTTCTACCACAACCTTTCCCTTTTAATCACTCTCATTTCCAAGCTTCTTTCCTTTCTCATCAATTGGAATAAGTGAGGCTGGGATCGGAAGCCTACATCCTATGTGCTCATACCAGCTTTAATTCCAACACAGTGAGTCTTCCTTCCGTTTTAGCAGAAGTCCTGGCCAGACTGACATTTGGTTTGTTTTGGGCAGAAGGTTCCAACACAACATCATACCTGCAGTGAATGCATATGGGAACACTATCATCCTCTTGGTAACAACGCACATCCCAGATGAGCTCAAGAATAGGGTCTATCGATGAAGGCACATCATGATCTGGCCAATTCTTGTAATGAAATTGGTGGATAGTTCGAGTTTCCTATAAAACATAGCCAGAATAGAAGGCGAATGCAAGGTTAGGACTCCATCTCATTCTGCCACAAGATTACTCTGACTTAATAAATAGTATCTATATCCTTTTTATAATTTATGCTGCTTTATTTCCTATAGACCTCAGGTGACCAGTACCTCTGAGAACAACTGAAAATGATTTCAGGTCAGATATGATTGACCTATCCCCATTTGCCCTACTCATAAGAATAGGTAAATACGAGGAGAATTCAAACCAGACTTCCCATCTAGTGTGCCTCAGATGGGTTGCAGACGTGCTGATATATTAAATCTCTTAGCCTCAGAGAGGCTGGGCAGGATCTGGAGAAACCTGACCTCTCAAGTTGGTCTCTAGCCTCTATTCATTGTACAGCTTCTATTCACCTTACAAATAGTATTGCATATGTGTGCTGTGGTGTGAAAAAGGTTGGGGAGGACAGTTCTACACCAAAGGTCTCTTTTGAATATGAAGACTAATCCAGGACATCAGAGGTCCCACTATTCTCCATTGCCTTCTGCCCAGCCTGAATCACACAGTATATGTTTACCTGCCTGATCCACGTAAGCATTTGAGTTTACCCCCCTGTACTTACACTATTGAACTTGGCTTTTAGAGTCCTGATTATGTAATCAGACTTTCTTTTTTCAGCTTCCTAAGAAGTAAAAGATTAAAATATTAGTTATTTCTAAAGACAAGCTCTCTACAAAGTAGACCCTGGAACTGTAGCTCGGCCATGATGACAACAGGCACCATACTCACAGACGATATGGAGAAAGGTCCAACTTGCATTTGCTTCTCTCCTGGCTCAGCCCAGTAGCGCTCACACTTTTTCTGTTGCACAAAGCAGAATGTTGTGATTTCCCTCCATTCTAGTCTCCTCTGGATAACAAAACCTACCCCCCCCCCCCCCCCCCGCCAATCAGAAGCAAATTCAGCTCTGTGTCCTTCGCCTTAGGTTAGGAACATCTCACTTCCTTAAGGTTCAACACCAGCATCATGGTCTGGAATCCCCGAGGATGAGAAAACAAACATAAAAGGATACATACGTTACAGACTTCCTGGAAGTCTGAAAAGTAAATGTAAGAATCTTTGCCTTATTTTCAATACTTCAAAAGGAACTACAGAAATCATGTGTACTGAAACGAAGCTGTGTAAGCTAACTGAAACACCAAGTTTCCTTGGTTCTGATTGGAATTGTGTCAACACAGCATTGGACATGTAGGTTAGAACAGTGCTGTCCAGTAGAAATATAATGTAAGCCACACATGTAATTCTAAATTTTCTCATAAACCAAAAAACCCATTGCCATCGAGCTGATTCTGACTCACTGCAACCCCATAGGCAGAGCAGAACTGCCACATAGGGTTTCCAAGGAGCTGCTGGTGGATTCAAACTGTCAGCCTTTTTTGGTTAGCAGCCGAACGCTTAACCACATTCAAAAACAAAAAAGTAAAGTTAATTATAACATATATCTCATTTAATCCAATATATCCAAAAGTTTATGTAATCAATACTTTACATTTTATACTGTCTTTAAAATCTAATTTTTATATTTATTGCACATCTCAAATATTTTATTGAAAATACTTTATTTAGATTTCATAAAATTTATCATTGAAAAAGTAGATTCACATACCTAACTTATTCAAAATGCACTTAAGAACTTTCCAGTAACTGAGTTGACTGTCAGTTTTTTAATTTAAATTAAATAAAAATTAAAAATTCGGTTTCTTAGTTACACTAGCTATTTCAAGCACTCAAAAGTTGCATATGGCTAGTGGATGCCATGTTGAACAGCATAAGGTGAGAAGCTCTGACTGGCAGTCAAAGGTATCTGATAAATAAAAATGGGAAAGTGAATTGTTATTTTAAAAAGCATATTGTGTTTGTACTTTAAAACATGGAGTCTCCTGGGAAGATGGAGCCCTGGTGTCCCAATGGTTAAGAGCTACAGCTGCTAACCAAAATGTCAGTAGTTTAAATCTACCAGCAACTCCTTGGAAACCCTATGGGGCAGTTCTATTCTGTTCCTATAGGGTTGCTATGAGTTGGAATCGACTCCACGAGGTTTTTTTGCAACTGGGAAGACTGACAAAAGGGGTTCTTAGTGATTAAAAAAAAAAAAAGGCCCCAAGGGTCGTATGGTATGGTATACCCAAACTGAAAACTAGGAACATGAACATAATTTACCTAGGCACACTTAAGGAAAGTTCTGCTATCCGTTTTCCCCTCTTTTTTCTTCTTTCCCTTACCATTAGGTAAACAGGTACTAGCAAGCAACTCACCTTTCCCATTTCAAACTCCATGCATGCCATAACAATTATCTGGGGGATAAAATAGACAGAAACTTAGTTGTCTAGCATAGTTAGAAAAACCATGGGTCTCAGGGCCAGAAAGTGCTAATCATTCTTTTTCTGTTTGGTTTGGTTTGTTCTTAACCAAAAAGAAAAAACAAATACTGATAAATTATACAATGTTGCTCCTACCCTTCTTTCTGTCCCCATCTCCCTCTTCTCTATTCAAGTCAGTAAATTAACTTCTTGTTACCAAATGAGCCTGTCAAGATGAGAACTTTCATTTCCTTGAACAAGAGTGACAATGCAACTTTTACTAAAAGGTGCCTATACACTGAAATTCCAGCAACCAACCAAAAAAAAGGCATTAGTTTAATTCGACAAGAAGCCTGAATCATTTATATCCTGGCCCCTTACCCCATCTATCCCTAAAAACTAACGAATAAAATAACAACTCTGCACTTACCAGGACACCGTGTTCCCAAATCATCCTCCAGAAGTCCAGAAGAGTTGTGGGCAAAGGACCCTGGGTGGCAATATAAGCCTTGGGTCCATAAACTCCCTAAAGGGAAAGAGAAGTTACATAGGGTGACTACAAAAAATAATATCTTCTTATTCTCACCTAATGCTTTCCCTCTACTTTTTAGGGACCTAGAGAAATATGAATTGCTTTTATTTCCTTTCAGTGTACCTTGATGAAGTTGGCATTGATGTAGCTGGAATCCTCATCAGAGGTTATCAGGGACAGCTCTACCAGGCTATGATCATCTATAATAGAAAAGAAAAATATAGTGTAATTAAGGAGTCTTGGAGGGTTTCCTGTAAGTTGAGGCCTAACACTGTGAAAAGTGGACGCTTAAAATTGATGAGTGAGTGAGTGAGTGAATGAATGAATGCTCTTTTGCAGTAATAAGAAGTATAACTAATATGCCAATGCCATGTTCCAGGATTAGGAACAGCAATGGGTAAAAAAGAAGATGGGAAGATTGAATTTGGGAGAAGGTATAAGTTTATAGAGAGAAAAAGAACTTACAAGGCAAGATATCCTTATATCTGTTTTTCTTGATATTCTTGGGCCTCTCAGCCACAGTTGTGGGATAGATTTTGTCTGTCTTGTACTTGGCAGATTGCCTTTTCAGCTTCTGTAATAAAATTCCAGGAATAATTAAATCTTCCTAAGGAAAGTAGGTAAGAAGCTATTTTCCAGCATTCTAATTTGGCCGTTTTATCATCTTCAGGAACTGGCTCCATTCAGGACAGAACCTCAGGGCACAAGGACAGCAGAGTTCAGTCACATTTGAAGAAGTGAAAAAATGACATTTGCTGCAGCTGAGCCGCAAATAGCTAAAACTTAGAGATGAAACTGATGAATATTTTAAAAACCAAATATCTCCAAAAAATAAGCTATATGCTCCACCCAGAGAGTCAGATATTAAAAGTTCAATCTGCTTTCTTTACAGCTGCTATTTAGTTCAGTAGTCAACAGGAAAGTTTAAGTTCCATTAGTCTTTACACTTCAGGTCACTTTTTTTTTTTTTAAGTAAAATGGAGCTTTAGCTGAATAAAATCTCTATATCCAGCAAAATTTCGAAGAATTCAGTCCCAAAAGGAGTCACTTTTTTTTACTATGACCCAGACTTTAAGCTCATTCCCTAACCAAACCACAGTCTTTAAACTAGCATCCTATTCTGTTGGTAGAATCTAGCCTGGGCTAGACAGAGTCTAGTTTAAGGTGGTTGGACAAGATTCCTCACGTTAGTGAAGTAACTCCTTCAAATTACTCCCATTTGCCAAGATTATACTATGGACAAAATATATAGGTCCGAGAAAATGATAGTTTCTCTTTGGCTCCTTTTAGGAATCAAACTTGCCCTAAATCTTAGCAAGTCCTACTGATTTTTCTCACGCCGTATCTTGCTTCCTTCCCATGCTCACTACAGATACCTTAGTTTCAATCCCTTTCTCTTAAAACTTGTTGCTTCTTAACTCCATATTTTTCTGTCTTTTCTCATTCAAATCCATTGGGCATCGTTATGCTAAATTAATCTTACTAAAATACTGATTTCATTGTCTCTCCCTGCTCAAAACAATCACGGTGTATCCCCCTTGCTGCTACGAAAAAGTTCAAACTCCTTAGCCAGGTATTGGAGGCTCTCCCCAAGGTAACTTTCCCACATTTCCCACTGCCCTTTAATTATGAAGCCTCTAAAGATGACTTGTATGTTCTTTCAAGATTGTACAAATTGATGTCACTGGCACTTTTGCATAATATCAATTCTTTACAACTGTGGCTTTCCATTTCTTCTCCCAAATATATCCTTGGTGCTCTTTTGCATTTCTCAGATTATGGTCTATTTCGTTCCACAAGGTGAACTAATGAATGGAAATAAGGAAATAGAGTAGGAACGTTCCACAAGTAACTAGGAACAAGGAAAATTTTTAAAAAGGGGAGTTGTTATTACTGTTACTTGGTTGCTTGTCTTTCATATAGCACTTTCACATAACTAAAAAGGTTTGTGTTTATCTGTAGAAGTGTACTTAAGGAGACTTAACTAAGTGGTTAAAAAAACCAAAATGGATGAGCAAAGGGGAGCAAAAGTACAAGTATCATAACTGAGTGAGAGAGAGAAGAGGTGGTAGAGAATTGAAATTTCATCTAACAAAACAGCCAAATCCTTCATTAAGTTTCAAAATTGGCTCAACATAGCTTGGAAACAATCTAAGTGACTCTTCAAGGAGGAGGGAAAAAGAGTTGGAGTTATGAGATGTTTGTTAACGGTGTATTCATAACACAGAGAACTACCAAATATCTATTTCTAATTAAATCTATCCTTTCCAAATAACAGATAATTAAATTCTCATAATAACTCCTTAACATATAGAAATATAAGTATTTTTTTATTTAAGGATGTCAAATGAAACAGACAGCCGCTGCCTGTTATTTGCTGAACTACAAATGCCAGTATGTGTTGTTCCAGTGACCACTTTTCCTGTTTTTAGAGTTAGATCAGACACAGGCCGCCTATTGAAAAGCAGGTATACAGTCAGTTCTTAAATCCTAGCTCCTTGCCATGGTTTGAATTCTTATGCAGTTATGGAATTGGATTTGGGAGGAGAGATGCTGAATTGCTATCTGTACAGCATATTTTTACACCAAGATGCATACCAGTGGACTAGTTTGGGAATTTAACTAAGGACATGGCTGAGACACATGAGAGACTATTAAATATTTCCACTGAAGTTAAACCAATTCTTCAACTCTCTCTGCTCTTATGCTCTTTGCTGAAAAGATCCTGAGTCCCAGAATAGTTTCTTCTAGAAATCTCTAGAACTGAGCCCAGCACATACTCTTTGTTACACTGTTGTATTTATTTTGTTTTGCTTTGTGCATGGAATTCTTTCCAGGGAAAATGCTATAGGCAATGCCCCTTTGGTAAGATGCTCCTCAGTTTGGTAAAATGTCACAGATAAAAGTTGGGTTGTGTATAACCTACGCTACTTTCAACAATGGAGTAGGATGGCTTTTTTCTTTTCTTTCTTTCTTTCTACTCCCTTCCTCCTTCTGGAGTCAGATATCTGGTTGGAAGACAAAGGCAAACACTCTTTTCGCAAAGTATCACAGGAAATGCCTACAGAATTGTTCTTTGGAAAGTGTGAAAGATCTGATTTTTTTTTTTTTTTTAGGTATCATACCATGAGGTCAGACCACTGTGAAGCCCTACCTCTTTAAATTCCTCTTTTCTACCCTCCAGGCCTGCAGGCTCCATCATCCTAGCTGAGAACAAAACAGGACAGAAGAACTGATAAGACTTATGTACCAGAAGAGAAGGAACTCTGACAGCAGGGAACAAAAGGGGATAAAAGAGAAAGCAGGGCCATGGGGATGGATTGGCATGTGGACAGGGGATAAGAGGTCAAAGGAAGAAGAAATTTCTCTGCCAACCACAAGGTAGGGGATGTGGGTGCACTAGAGGTGGCACCAGCAAGAGCCATCAGGGGAAGATTTTCTCAGAAAATAAAGCGAAGGGGCCCGCTCCCCTCACGAGCCCTGAAATAGCTGAAATGTATAATAAGCCGGATTTTGTGTGTGCTTGATAAGGTAATAAGATTATTGTTTTGTGGACTATGCCGCCCATTCCCTTTCAAAACAGAACAGAACTGGGGTCCTGGCAATAAGACTAGAAATCAGGACTGAGCCTTTTACATGTTGTTCTCATTTACTAGTAAATGAATTAAGGTCGCTCCTGAAAGAGAACAGAAACACACACACAAGACCACAGTATCTTTGCCTTGAAGGACCATGTTATTGTATATAAGACATAGCACAAGCTACATTTTACCTGTTGCCATCAAGTTGATTCCGACTCACAGCAACCCTATATGACAAAGTAGAGCTGTCTCATAGGGTTTCCAAGAAGTGGCTTGTGGTTTTGGCTTGCTGACCTTTCAGTTAGTAGCCAAGCACTTAACTACTGTGCTACCAGGGCTCCGAGTCACATTTTAGAGAGGGAAAAATTAAACTTGGGCCTCCTGTGCTAGATGGTAGAGATGAGTCAAATTTGGGCTATCTTCTAAGCCCCTCAAGGTATTCCTCAGGGCCTTACAACTGCTGGTCCTTATTATCTATTCCAAGCCTCCAGCAGGACAGAGAAAGCATGAGTGCTAAGAAATGCAATTACAAAAGTATACGAGTAGGAATGGAGGACAAGACTAAACTTTCTCTGAGTGTGCACACAATCATCTCCAACTAAGAGAGGAATTCTTAGAGAGGTTGCATGCCAATCCAGTGGTGAAATAAGTGGGTAGGTGCATAGGCAATAGCTAAACTGGGGTGAATAAACAAGTGATTCAGCTTTAAATACAGAAAAAGTGAGAAAATACAAGAAATGTGTTAAAACGTCCTGTGAGCAACTGACAATGGGGGACTGAATGGTCCCTAGTGAGAGACTGGAGATGGATTTGAGAGCAGTCAGTGTTAGAGATAATGTGATGTATTTATTCTGGTGGTAGCAGCAAAAAATTGACCTGAAAGTGCACAGAAGTCAAGAAATGCTGATAATTATGTTCAAGTGATTGGCTGATTCACACGAATGAGTCATTTCAGTTCAACAGATGTTGTGCACTTGTTATGCATGAGTACTGTGTTCAAGCCTGCTTGGTTAGTATTGTTACTATAAATAAACATAGACCAGGATGTATCTAGATCTTCTCAATAGAACCAAGATGTGTAGCCAGGTCTTCTCTGAATTAGTCCCCAGAAGTTGCTACAGTGCCAATGCCAGTCTGACTTCTAGCAGAGCTTAAGTCAACATTAGCACTTAAACCTGGACTTCAGAACTGGGTATCTTATTTCTATTAGGGCTCATTGAATCCTTCATACTTAATAAGTATGTTCTCATATTTAATAAATAAAATCTTTACCTTTTCTACAAGAAGACCCCACCTCCAAGAAACACAGGTGCTAAAATTCACTTTTTTTTCTTTAAATGGAACCCAACAGCACTAAGGAAATGTTTAAATAAAGTAATATGTATTTTGACAAAAATTTAGAAAATACAGAAAAGCAAAAATACTGATAAAGATTACCTATAATCTCACTACCCAGAGTTAACCATTCTTAACATTCTTTTATCTACACGTGTGTAATAAAGATGAGATCACGCTGTACAACGGGTTTTGAAAATTGTTCTTTTCACGTACTCATTTGTGTTCTTCTACATTATTTTTAATGGTGGCAGAGTATTCCACTGTATAAATTACTTAACCTGTTTCTTTATATTGTTAGACATTTAAACTGCTTTCAGTCTTCATTATTCTAAATAGTACTACAGTGTGTAGCCAAAATCTATATACGTATCTTTCATTATTTCCTTTCCATGAATTCTTAGGAGTGGTCAGACTTGGCCCATTTTATAGGCTTTTGATCTATGTTGTTGTTGGTTGTCATCGAGTCTATTCCCACTCATGGTGACTCCGTTGTTATATATTACCCAAGTATATATCAGAAATGGGATATAAATTTTGCCTCCTGAAAGGTTGTACCAGCAACATATGAGATTGCATATTTCTGAACTCTGACCAACACTGTTGTTGTGTGCCATCTAGTCAATTCTGACTCAGAGCAACCCGATAGGACAGAGTAGATCTGCCGCATAGAGTTCCCTAGGCTGTAGCTTTTATGGATGCCAACACTAGGATTGTAATATTTTGAATATAGAGCCAATTGATAGGTTAAGTGGTATGAGTGGTATTTCTGTTATTTGTGCTTCTATTTGTAATTTCTACACTCCAAAATATTTTTAAAAGGAAAAAGATACAGCATAATCGAACTGCCATATCCACAGGAAGCTGTGTTCATGTTTCCGTATTGCCTTCTAGTCTTTGTACAAATGCATACAGACATCTAGTTAGCTCATATATGCATATTGCTTACATCGTACTGACATTTGCTAAGCTCTTATTTTGCATACACAATTCATGCTTTCACACATGCTTCCTAATGAATATGCTCCAACTGCCTGTAGTGCAGAAAAGAAAAAGTATAGCTAAGGAGCTTTAAATAGAAACAAGTGCAACAAAATGACCAGCATGTAACACCCAACAAACCTTAACCTAAATACAATAAAATGGCTGAAATGTTCGTCATAAACTACCACAGCTGCAATAAAACTGGCTAATGTTAAAAAAAAAAAAAAAAAACTTTGTAAACTTTAATATGTGTGACAAAGGATACCACAGTAGAAGAGAATGGTCTTCCTTAAGCTTAGATGAAGGAAAGTAAGACTGCAAGTGTTTGTCAGTGTGCCCCAAGCGCTGTCCAGAAGTGTCATGCTAGCCACCAGCCTGAGGGTTCAAACAAGAAGACAGTGACCTCATACCATCATAGGCCACTAAAATCACCATGCTTATCAAGCATATACGTTTTCCTCCAAAGTAGAGAATATGCTGACGAGCCAATGCAAACTTCTACTCCGTGTGAAAGTATTTTTTTCCCTGAAAAATTAATAACTTGGCATTCTGGTTTCTGGTGAATTTCTTATGTGTTTCTTTATTGTGAGCCAGTTGTCTGACCTTGATCAACTGTGGGCATACTTTTAAAAAATTGCATATTTAGATAAGCAAAGGTAAAGCCTGGGCACTGGCCAATTGTGATCCCAAACAGATAAAGCCACCCTAAGTGGCTAGTTGACCTCTCAATAGCATTCTTAGTACGCTCTATGATCACAACAGTAATTATATATATTGAGCCTTGACAGAATTCATAAAAAATGATTAGAAAAAAAAATTAAGACTCAGCTATATGCAACACAGTGGATGAATTTTATAAACATAACCTAGAACGAAATAAGCTAGAAATAAAAGAAAACATTTAATTTTATTTACATAAAGTTCAAAAACTGATAATATTAGTCTCTATTGTTTAGTGATTTGGAGCCCTGGTGGCGCAATGGCTAAAAGCTCAACTGCTAACCAGAAGGTCGGCAGTTCGAATCCACTAGCGGCTCCTTGGAAACCCTATGGGGCAGTCATAATCTGTTTCGTAGAGTCACTATGAGTCAGAATTAACTCCACAGCCACGGCTTAATGGTTAATCGTTTTAGTGATACATACGTAGTTATTAAAAGCTATGCAGAAAAATAAAGAAATGATTAAGTATCAGGGTAGTGTTTATCTCTAATAGATGGAGGGGGGCCTTTGCACTGGTGATACAGTGGTTAAGAACTCGGCTGCTAACCAAAAGGTCAGCAGTTCTAATCCACCAGCTGCTCCTTGGAAACTCTATGGGGCAGCTCTACTCTGTCCTATAGGGCTGCTATGAGTCAGAATTGACTCAAGCAGGTTTGGCTTTTGGAAACCCTGGTGGTGTAGTGGTTAAGTGCTATGGCTGCTAACCAAAAGTTCTTAAGTTCAAATCCACCAGGCGCAGCCCTCTATGGGGCAGTCCTACTCTGTTCTATAGGGTTGCTATGAGTCGGAATCAACTCAACGGCAATGGGTTTGGTTTTCTTTTTTAATAGATGGGGGGGTGTGATCAAGAAGGACACTCAGGAGGTTTCTGGGGTGTGGGCGCTGTTTTTTTTTCCTTTATTTGAGTGGTGCTTATATGGGTATATGGGTATGTGCTTTATTATCAACTGTTAAACTGCATATATACATATATATTTTTAACTTTTTGTGTGTAAGTTATATTTTACAATTCTTAAAAGTTTAAAAATTAAAGTTAATGAATAAATTGGAGGTAACAGAGTGGGAAGGGGTAGTAAGACCACAGGCTCAAAAGTTAGATAACTTTACTTCAAATCCAAGTGCCACCACTTATAAGCTGCGTGACCTTATTAGGTAAGTCACTTAACCTCTCTGTGAGTCAGTGTTTACTCCATGCCAGACACCAAGGACACCAGGATAAGCAGACTAAACATGAGCCTTGCCTTTGTCAAGCTTCAATCTGTTGGGTGATCAGACATTAATCAAATAATTACACAAGTAAATCAAATAAATACACAAATTCCATTCTTTAAATGGAATCCAACAACACTAAAGGAAATTTTTAAATAAAGTAATATGTATTTTGACAAAAATTTAGAAAATACAGAAAAGCAAAAAGATAAAGATTACCTATAATTCACTACCCGGAGTTAACCATTCTTAATATTCTTTTAAAATTGGAAATGTGGTATTCTACAAAAAAATGAATAATGAGAACTTATAATAGGAAATTCAGTCTACTCAGGTCAAGAAGACTTCTCAGGGGAAGTGACATCCTTAATGAGATCTGAAAAATTATTGTTACCTAGGCAAAAGAGAGTGAAGAATGTTCAAGGCAGCACTTGAGGGTTGGACTATGCAGGACTTATTTTAGCCATTTTAAGAGATTCTTTAAGAAGTAAACGCGGTTCTGTTTGTAAAGCGCTTTAGCACAGAGCCTGAAGCACTGTTAAGGGTTAGCTATTGTGACTGTGAAAAGCAGATGAGCAGAAAAGTTATACTATAAAAGAAAAAGGAGATTGAAAATAGTCATGGAAAATTTTCAGACTCAGAAATCAAATTAACATAATAAAATACTATTTTACACCAATTATATTTTTAAAAGTTATGATTTTACCTGATGCAGCATAAGTAGAGAAGTTAAGAGACTTTGGAAACAAACATACCAGTTTCAAACCCCAGCTTTGCCATTTCGTAGGTAAAATGAAGATAATACTTTCCTCTTGGGGTTGTTGTAGAGATGAGCTGAGATCATATATGGTAAAACACTTAGCAGATTGCCTAGCACATGGTAAGGAGTCAATAAATTGTATCTATTATTGTCTTTTATAGTTATTAAATTAAGACTGGCAAAGTGGTAGAGAAAATTACAAATTCAGATACTGAAAATTAAAAAAATTCTTTTAGAAATAAGTTTGGCAGTACTTAACCATTTAGAGGAGCTCTGGTAGAGCTGTGCTTAAGAGCTCGGCTGT